>NC_058094.1:81870000-86870000 GCF_020171115.1 Neogale vison | reverse complement strand
CCTGAAAGCAGTAAATCCATCTCCTCAGTTTAAATTGTGTAAATGTATTTTTAAAAAAGATTTTATTTATTTATTTGACAGAGAGAGACACATGTCTTTTTATTTTTCATGGGGAAAGCATTCACGTTTCAAATGTATACAGTTCTGTCTTTTAGTAAATTTACAAAGTTGGGCAACCATCACTACTATCTAGTTCCAGAACATCTGATCAATTCAAAAAGAAACAATTTGCTCCCCACCCTCCAGCGATGGCAAACACTAAACTACTTTCTATCTCTATGGATTTGCCGATTCTGGACATCTCCTATCAATGAAATCAGAAACATGGTGATTTTATCTGTCTTCTTTTACTTAGCATAGTCTTTTCTAGGTTTGCCCAAGTTACAGCGTGTATTCACACTTTATTCCTTCACACGGCTGAATACTATTCTGTTGCATGGATAGAGCACATTTTATTTATCCATTCATCTATTGATAGCTTTTGGGGTTGCCTCCACATTTTGGCTATTTTGAATAATATTGCTGTAAATATCTACGTACAAATTTCTGTGTGGACATACACTTTCACTTCTCCCATATACCTACGAGTTGAAATGGTGGATCACATGGTAACTCTATGTTTAACTTTTTGAGGAAATGTCATACTTGTTCTCCACAGCATCTGTACCATTTTACATTCCCATCATCAATGTATGAAGGTTCCAATTTCTCCACATCTTCACCAATATCTGTCTGAGCAGTCTCTTTGATTACAGTGGGTGTGAAGTGGTATCTTGTGTGGTTTTAATTTGCATTTTCCTAATAACTAATAATGCTGAACATCTTTTCATGTGCTTGTTTACCATCTGTATATCTGCTTTGGAGAAATGTCTATTTAGAATTCTTAGCCCATTTTTTTTTTTTTTAAGATTATTTATTTATTTATTTGACGGAAATCACAAGTAGGCAGAGAGGCAGGCAGAGAGAGGGGGAAGCAGACTCCCTGCTAAGCAGAGAGCCTGATGTGGGGCTTGATCCCAGGACCCTGAGACTATGACCTGAGCCGAAGGCAGAGGCTTAAACCACTGAGCCACCCAGGCGCCCCTTAGCCCATTTTTTAAGTTGGATTGAGTTTTTGTTGTTCAGTTATAAAGAGTTCTTTATGTGGGCGCCTGGGTGGCTCAGTGGGTTAAGCCGCTGCCTTCGGCTCGGGTCGTGATCTCAGGGTCCTGGGATCGAGTCCCGCATAGGGCTCTCTGCTCAGCAGGGGGCCTGCTTCCCTCTCTCTCTCTCTCTCTGCCTGCCTCTCTGCCTACTTGTGATCTCTCTCTCTGTCAAATAAATAAATTAAAAAAAAAAAAGAGTTCTTTATGTGTTCTGGATAGTAGACCTTTATCAGATACATGATTTCCCAATTATTTTCTCACATGTGTATGGGTTGTCTCATCACTTTTTTGAGTGTGTTCTTTGAGGCACAGGAATTTCTAAATTTTGATGTATAACTTATCTATTTTTTATTTGTTTGGTTGTTATATGGATGTCTTTTAATTCTTCTTTACCAAGTTTCAAAAGACGTTTTCATCAAACCCATGTCTTGTTCTTTACTATCCTTTCAACTATGTTGGCTAAAAATCTGAGCCATCCTCAGCTGCATCTTCTCCATAATACTTCCTATCTCTGGACTTCTTACCTCACTTCTAGAGCATCTTTCACATTGTTTGCATTCCTACCACAACTTTCCTAGTTTGAGACTTCACAGTCTCTAGGCTTTTTCCCTCAGCAGACAATCTTCCATACAGCTTCCAACTGAGCCAGCATGTCGAAAGCAGATTGCAATTCCCAGCTTCTCACCTCCATGATTTTGCTGGAATATATCTTGTATCTATAGCACCTTTTTCTCTTCTCAAAGTGCAAACCCTACCATTTCCATAAAGCCCCATCTGAATGCCTCCTTCTCCAGCAAGCCTTCCTACCAGGCAGAAGGTCTCTTCTTCTTGGGGCTCTCCTAGCATGGTGACCTCTCTTTTCTTCACTCATCTTATGCTGTTGGGTTGAAGTGCAGCTCTTATTCTCTTGCTAGACAGTGATCACAAGAGCCGGAATAGTAGCTTCCCAACACTGCCCTTGACAATGTTGGGTGCAGCTTCTTAGCTACACTGTAATCTTCATCACTACTCAGAACTTCCTCACCACCAAATTCCTAAACTCAAGTCACACCATTTTGACCACAAACCTACTCTACCCACCAAATTCTTGCTATGTTTGCTTTATAACCTTAAAATCTCTGGTAATTTTACCTGCCTTCTTCCTGCTTCCACTTCCTTCTGTGTGCAATTAAGTCAGCCAACTTTTCCCACCACTCTCTTTGCAATACTCTCAGGTTACCAGCCTTTGTCCTTGTATTACACCCACCTGGAAAAACCATACTCCTGGGTACACTGAAGTGCATGGCCTTTCTGCTCCTATACTCACAGACTCACCAGAGACCACACTGACAGTTCTTCCATGGCTCTCCAGGCCCTCCACCACAGCCCAGAATAACCCACCACTCCCCCACTATTCTCAGATCTCTTCAGCTCAGCCTCTGCAGAGGGCCTACTCCCCAGAGAGAACAGAGTTCTTCCATTCACCTTTGCTTGAATCCTTTCCCTTTCAACTCCACAAGAAATCCTATCTTACTAATGATCCCTCTCTGTATGTCCTTCTCTCCCTACCATTAAGCTTTAAAATCCCCGGTCTCCTCCTTCCTAAAAATCCAAACACTTCCTAAACCCGCCTGCTTTTCCTCATCATGGCTTCCTTAGAAGCAGGCTGTGCTCACTGCCCCTGTATATCCATCCTTATTTGTTCTTCTACCCACTCTGATCTGACTTCTGCCCCAGTGAAGTCTCACTGAAGTCAGCACAAGCCTTCTCTCAATGCAAGGGCACTTTGTTTCTGCATGCCTTTGTTCTCCTGGGTAACAGGCACTGATGATTTCTGGCCCTCCCTCTGGGCTCAGCCTCTTGGTCATCCTCTAATGTCACCATCTAGTTTCAGCTCCTTTGTGGACAACTTTCCCTTTGTTCCTCCCAAAACTGTAGGTATGTTTTGGCAACTGGTCCTGGTCACCTTATCCACTCCTGTGGCTTCAGTGATAGTCCATGTGTCAATCACCTTCAGACCTCTATTGCAAGCACAGCTCTTTTTCTCCACAACTTTAGATTTCTTATGTACAAATTAGCAAATAGAAATTTACTTGTCTTAAAGGCCTCACACATGCAATATGTCTTCAACTGAATGCACCCCACAAACTGCCATTCTTCCTGCATTCCCATACACTCAGCTATACAGGCAGAGAAGCCTGGGGATCCTGCTTTCTCTTCCTGAACAGAACCAGTCACAGTGTCTCATCCATGCTTCCTTTTTCTTGAACTTGTCCACTGATCTCCACTTCTCAGACTCTAACCTTGATTGGCTGCCCTCATCAATTACCTGGAGTAATACAGAGGCTGGACAACCCTTTGCCCTTCCTCCAATCATTTCTCTCACTAAAATCAGAACAGTGTTTTGTTTTTTAAAGATTTTATTTATTTATTTGACAGAGACAGATCACAAGTAGGCAGAGAGGCAGGCAGAGAGAGAGAGGAGGAAGCAGGCTCCCTGCTGAGCAGAGAGCCCGATGCGGGACTTGATCCCAGGACCCTGAGATCATGACCTGAGCCAAAGGCAGCGGCTTAACCCACTGAGCCACCCAGGTGCCCCAGAACAGTGTTTTAAAACTGTTAATCTGGGGCACCTGGGTGGCTCAGTAGATTAAGCTTTTGTCTTCGGCTCAGGTCATAATCCCAGGGTCCTGGGATTGAGTCCTACATTGGGTTCCCTGCTCAGTGGAGAGTCTGCTTTTCCCTCTCCCTCTGCCTCCCCCGTTCTTGTGCTCTCTCTCAAATAAATAAATAAAATCTTAAAAAAAAAAAAAACTTTATTTATCTGGTCACCTCTATCCCAGAGCTTCCTACACAAAGAAGAAAAGCCATTAAGTGGCGTTCAAGTTCACCTGTCACTCTACTAAGGAAACCAAATACCCAGGGTTATTCCTGACTCTTTATTTTATTTTATTTTTTATTTTTTTATAAACATATAATGTATTTTTATCCCCAGGGGTACAGGTCTGTGAATCGCCAGGTTTACACACTTCATAGCACTCACCATAGCACATACCCTCCCCAATGTCCAAAACCCCCCCTTCCCAGCAACCCTCAGTTTGTTTTGGGAGGTTAAGAGTCACTTATGGTTTGTCTCCCTCCCAATCCCATCTTGTTTCATTTATTCTTCTCCTACCCCTCTAAATTCCCACGTTGCAGCTCCACTTCCTCATATCAGAGAGATCATATGATAGTTGTCTTTCTCCAATGGACTTATTTCACTAAGCATGATATCCTCTAGTTCCATCTACGTCGTCCCAAGTGGCAAGATTTCATTTCTTTTGATGGCTGCATAGTATTCCATTGTATATATATACTACATCTTCTTGATCCATTCATCTAGGTTCCTTCCATAGTTTGGGTATTGTAGACATTGCTGCTATAAACATTTGGGTGCATTTGCCCCTTCGGATCACTACGTTTGTATCGTTAGGGTAAGGTATGACCTATGGCTGGGTCATAGGGTAGTTCTATTTTCAACATTTTGAGGAATCTCCATTCTGTTTTCCAGAGTGGTTGCACCAGCTTGCATTCCCACCAACAGTGTAGGAGGGTTCCCCTCTCTCGGCATCCTCGCCAGCATCTGTCATTTCCTGACTTGTTGATTTTAGCCATTCTGACTGGTGTGAGGTGGTCTCTCATTGTGGTTTTGATTTGTATTTCCCTGATGCCGAGTGATATGGAACACTTTTTCATGTGTCTGTTGGCCATCTGGATGTCTCCTTTGCAGATATGTCTGTTCATGTCTTCTGCCCATTTCTTGATTGGATTATTTGTTCTTTGGGTGTTGAGTTTGCTAAGTTCTTTATAAATTTTGGACACTAGCCCTTTATCTGATATGTCATTTGCAAATATCTTCTCCCATTCTGTCAGTTGTCTTTTGGTTTTGTTAACTGTTTCCTTTGCTGTGCAAAAGCTTTTGATCTTGATAAAATCCCAACAGTTCATTTTTGCCTTTGCTTCCCTTGCCTTTGGCGATGTTCCTAGGAAGATGTTGCTGCAGCTGAGGTCAAAGAGGTTGCTGCCTGTGCTCTCCTCAAGGATTTTGATGGATTCCTTTCTCACATTGAGGTCCTTCATCCATTTTGAGTCTATTTTCGTGTGTGGTGTAAGGAAATGGTCCAATTTCATTTTTCTGCATGTGGCCGTCCAGTTTTCCCAACACCATTTATTGAAGAGGCTGTCTTTTGTCCATTGGACATTCTTTCCTGCTTTGTCGAAGATTAGTTGACCATAGAGTTGAAGGTCTATTTCTGGGCTCTCTATTCTGTTCCATTGATCTATGTGTCTGTTTTTGTGCCAGTACCATGCTGTCTTGATGATGACAGCTTTGTAATAGAGCTTGAAGTCTGGAATTGTGATGCCACCAACTTTGGCTTTCTTTTTCAATATTCCTTTGGCTATTCGAGGTCTTTTCTAGTTCCCTATAAATTTTAGGATAACTTGTTCCATTTCTTTGAAAAAACAGGGTGGGGTTTTGATAGGAATTGCATTAAATGTGTAGATTGCTTTAGGTAGCATAGACATTTTCACAATATTTATTCTTCCAATCTAGGAGCATGGAACATTTTTCCATTTCTTTGTGTCTTCCTCAATTTCTTTTATGAGTACTTTATAGTTTTCGGAGTATAGAATCTTAGCCTCTTTGGATAGGTTTATTCCTAGGTATCTTATAGTTTTGGGTGCAATTGTAAATGGGACTGACTCCTTAATTTCTCTTTCTTCTGTCTTGCTGGTGTAGAGAAATGCAACTGATTTCTGTGCGTTGATTTTACATCCTGACACTTTACTGAATTCCTGTACAAGTTCTAGCAGTTTTGGAGTGGAGTCTTTTGGGTTTTCCACATATAGTATCATATCTTCTGTGAAGACTAATAGTTTGACTTCTTCTTTGCCGATTTGGATGCCTTTAATTTCCTTTTGTTGTCTGATTGCTGAGGTTAGGACTTCTAGTACTATGTTGAATAGCAGTGGTGATAATGGACATCCCTGCCGTGTTCCTGGCCTTAGCGGAAAAGCTTTTAGTTTTTCTCCATTGAGAGTATCATATAGTTCTCGTTCTTTCTTTTATTAATGTGTTGTATCACACTGATTGATTTGCAGATGTTGAACCAATCTTGCAGCCCTGGAATAAATCCCACTTGGTCGTGGTGAATAATCCTTTTAATGCACTGTTGAACCCTATTGGCTAGTATTTTGATGAGAATTTTTGCATCTGTGTTCATCAAGGATATTGGTCTATAGCTCTCTTTTTTGATGGGATCCTTGTCTGGTTTTGGGATCAAGGTGATGCTGGCCTCATAAAATGAGTTTGGAAGTTTTCCTTCCATTTCTATTTTTTGGAACAGTTTCAGGAGAATAGGAATTAGTTTTCTTTAAATGTTTGGTAGAATTCCCCTGGGAAGCCATCTGGCCCTGGGCTTTTGTTTATTTGGAGATTTTTGATGACTATTTCAATCTCCTTACTGGTAACAGGTCTGTTCAGGTTTTCTATTTCTTCCTGGTTCAGTTGTGGTAGTTTATATGTCTCTAGGAATGCATCCATTTCTTCCAGATTGTCAAATTTGTTTGTGTAGAGTTGCTCATAGTATGTTCTTATAATTGTCTGTATTTCTTTGGTGTTTGTTGTGATCTCTCCTCTTTCATTCATGATTTTATTTATTTGGGTCCTTTCTCTTTTCTTTTTGATAAATCGGGCCAGGGGTTTATCCATCTTATTAATTCTTTCAAAGAACCAGCTCCTAGTTTCATTGATTTGTTCTATTGTTTTTTGGGTTTTTATTTCATTCATTTCTGCTCTGATCTTTATTATTTCTCTTCTCCTGCTGGGTAAGGCTTTCTTTGGTGTTCTTTCTCCAGCTCCTTTAGGTGTAGGGTTAGGTTGTGTATTTGAGACCTTTCTTGTTTCTTGAGAAAGGCTTGTACCGCTACATATTTTCCTCTCAGGACTGCCTTTGCTGTGTCCCACAGATTTTGAACCGTTGTGTTTTCATTATCATTTGTTTCCATGATTTTTTTTCAAATCTTCTTTAATTTCCTGGTTGACCCATTCATTCTTTAGAAGGAAGCTGTTTAGTCTCTATGTATTTGGGATCTTTCCCAAGAAGAGGTGTTAAAAAACAGCTAATTTAAGAAAATTGTATGCTACAATAGAGGAACACAAATATAAGTACTCACCTGCTTTCTTGCACTTTCTACCATCTTCATTTTCATGGAGAACATACAATTCTTAATCAGGGAACAGACTTCTTCTCCCTGCTCCTGCACTTCCATCCTATCACTAGAATCTTTATCATCATCCATGGACATACTATGATCACCTGGAGGAAGAGTAAGTTTCTCCTCTATTTTGCTGAGAAAGAAACATCTACACAAAACGATGAAAAATGAAAATTAATGGCAGAGACTTATGAAATAAATCTTTTTATATATGGAAGCTACTGGATGGCATTTACAGACAGAAATTCTACAATTATTAAATTTTTGCTCATTTCTGAGCATTTCGTAGTCAGTTGAGAATCTGACACTTGATTTTAGATCAGGTCATGATCTCTTAAGTTCTTTCAAATATGTATGACTGTTTAAAGCAAAAATATAATATTATCTATTAGTGTTTTCACTATATGCTATCATACATTATTTTGACGTATGATAAAAAGGACATTTAATCAGGAAGACCTAGCAATTATTGACATGTATATGCCTAGTAACAAAGTTCAAAATACAGTAAGTAAAAATAGACAGAATTAAAGAGAAAAATAGATAATTCCACAATCAAAGTAAGAGATTTTGAAATCCTTACATATGTAGGCAGCTGATGGAATAGACCAAAAAAAAAAAAAAAAAAGAAATCAATAAAGACATAGAGTTCTGAAAAACACCATTGACCACCTTGATCTAATTGAAATTTATGAGCATTACATTTAAGAACTGCATAATATACAGGATTTAAGTACACACAGTATATTTACTAAAATAGACCATATGCTAAACTGTAAAACAAGTTTCAACAAATTTTAAAAAGCTAAAACTATACATAATGTGTTTTGTGGCCATTGTAGAATTAATTTAGAAATCAATAATAAGAGAGACAAAAAAAACCTCACCTATTTGGAAATTAAACAAAGCACTTATAACTATTTCAAGGTCAAAAATGAAATCATATGAAAATTAGAAGATATTATATTTATTTATTTATTTTAGAGAGAGCACATGTGCATGCTGGGAGGCGGGAAGAGGGAGGGGAAAGAATCTCAAGCAGACTCTCTACTGAGAGTTGGCCTGACATGGGGCTTGATCCCATGACCCTGAGATCATGATCTAAGCCAAAACCAAGAGTCAGACAGTCAACCAACTGAGGCACCCAGGAGCCCCAAAGAATTAGAAAATATTTTAAACTAAATGATAATGTAAATACTACATATCAAAATTTGCAGTATGTAGCCAAAGCAGAGCTTAGAGGGGTGCATGTAGCTTTAAATGTTTTTATTAGGGGAAAAAGTATAAAATCAAACATCAAAGTTTCCACCTCAAGAAACTAAAAAAAGAAGAGCAAAGTCAGTCAAAAGTAAGCTGAAAGAAGAAAATACTAAAGATGAGACCAGAAATCAATTAAATTTCAGAACACAGTTATCAAGGAAAATTAACAAAGTCAAAAGCTGGCCCTTTAAGAAGATCAACAGAATTGACAAACCTCTAGTGAGACTGATCAAGAAAAAACAGAGAACACAAGTCACCAATATCAGGAGTGAAAAAGGGCTTCCCACTACAGATACTGCCAGTAATAAAAAAAAAAAGGAGAATAATGTGAGCAATTTTATGTGAACAATTTGACAACTTAAATGAAATGGAAAAATATACTGAAAAATACAATTTAAGAAAATTGACATAAAAAGAAATAGAAAGGGGTGCCTGGGTGGCTCAGTGGGTTAAAGCCTCTGCCTTTGGCTTGGGTCATGATCCCAGGGTCCTGGGATCGAGTCCTGCATGGGGCTCTGTGCTTGGCGGGGAGCCTGCTTCTCTCTCTCTGCCAGTCTTTCTGCCTATTTGTGATCTCTCTCTCTCTCTCTCTGTCAAATAAATAAATAAAATCTTTAAGAAAAAAAAAAAAAAAGAAATAGAAAATTTAAATAGCCCCATATCTACCAAAGAAATTACATGCATTATCCAAAATCTTCCCAAAAGGAAAACTACAGGCCCATATAAAATCTCACTGGTGAATTCTATCAAATATTCACTTAAGAAATAAGAAGGATCTTACATAACCTTTTTTCAAGGAAAAAAAGAAGGGAACATGTCCAACTTATTTTATAGATCTAATACCAAAACCTGACAAAGACATTATAAAAAAGAAAATTACAAACCAATATCCCACTTGAATTTAGACACTAAAATTCTTAATAAAATGTTAGCAAATCTAAGAATATATAAAAAGGATCATTGTACCATACAAGGTTTACCCTCCAAATGCAACATTTGTTTCATATTAAAAAATCAGTCAATGTAATAAACTATAAGGAGGAGTGACATCATCAAGATGGTGACATAGTTCATTCTTGACTTCAGTCTCCCTTACAAAACAAAAACAAACAAACAAAATGAAACCAACTAACTACTATTCACAGACAAGGCACCATTGAGAAAATCTTAGAACACAGGGGTAAGCCTGAAACACCACAGAGACTCAGATGGATCACATAAGAAGAGAAAAAGGAACAGCTACTGTATGACTGCAGGGTCCCAGCACAGGATGGGACAGTACCACAACAAGAGGGCCCCAAGTCTGAAGTTTTTCCAGTAGGAAAAGAAGAGCCCAAGATGGACCTCTAGTTACCCTAGAGTTGGGGTTTGCAAATCAGGAGGCCCACTTGGGTCTCATCTCACAGAGATAACAAAAAAACCTGCAGCAGGGCTTAATGATTGGGGATTAGACTGTGACAGAAAGGTGGTATGGGGGGTCGGGCTTATAGCAACCAACACTCAGATCTTGGCAGACTGAGTTCCTACTCATAGCAGTGCCCAAGTAGAAATTCTAACCAGTGGTTTGGCTTATCGTCAGAACCAACACAGTGGCCCAGTCTGACTAGGAAAGTCGGCAGGGTGCAGGTTTGTTAGACCCCGAACAACAAGGCACTCTGCCTACAGAGGAAAGCTAATTCATAGCTCTACCTATTTCTTTTCTTTTTTTTTTTTTAAAGATTTTATTTATTTATTTGCCAGAGAGAGAGGGAGGGAGAGAGAGCGAGTGAGCACAGGCAGACAAAGAGGCAGGCAGAGGCAGAGGGAGAAGCAGGCTCCCCGCCGAGCAAGGAGCCCGATGCGGGACTCGATCCCAGGACTCCGGGACCACGACCCGAGCCGAAGGCAGCTGCTCAACCAACTGAGCCACCCAGGCGTCCCTAGCTCCACCTATTTCTAAGTGTCACTCTTGGTCCTGTCCTACCTGACCATGAAACTTGACTGGAGCACCTGGGAATCTGCTTAACCCAGCGGTACTTGCACAGAAAGGCCACACAAGCAGAAAGTCCTTCCTGTTTACCAAGCCAAGCCAGTGACCCCAACTGCCGCACAGTTCTGCCTAATTTGCTTCCCAAAAAAGAGCCTTGCCTCCTTTGGTATTTGTTGTGTGTCCCCGCCCAGGCAGGGAAGCTAATTAGTAGCCCCACCTACTGCTGAATACAGTCTCCAACCCCACCAATCAAAAAACTTAACCAGGGCGCCTGGGTGGCTCAGTGGGTTGAGCCGCTGCCTTCGGCTCAGGTCATGATCTCAGGGTCCTGGGATCGAGTCCCGCATCGGGCTCTCTGCTCAGCGGGGAGCCTGCTTCCTCCTCTCTCTCTCTCTGCCTGCCTCTCCATCTGCTTGTGATTTCTCTCTGTCAAATAAATAAATAAAATCTTAAAAAAAAAAAAAACAAAAAAACTTAACCAGAGTTCCTGGGGGTCTCTGAAGCCAACTGTGCAACTCCTACTAAATTGGCACTTGAATGGAAAGCCAGATCAGCAGTCCTGTTGAGGCAATATGGTGACCCCATCTGACCAGAGAGCTTGAAGCACCATTCTGCCTCATTTGGTCTCTTAAACAAAGAGCCTTGCAAGCCCTAAGGGCCTGTTCTGTACTCCCAAGCAAATTTTTTTTTTTAGTATATGTGCTGCCGAAGCGAGCACTGTACTCCCAAGCAAAAAAGGAAGCAAATTTATAGCAGCAGTGCTGCTGAATATAGCCTCCAGCCTAACCATAGCTGACCAGGAGACCTAACCAGAGCTCCCAGGAATCTGCATAGTCCATCCTGCAACTGTGATTACAGCAGCACTTGAGCAGAGCACCTGATGGGTAGCCCTATGCACCCAAAGAGTCAGGCTCATTAGGCCACAGAACTTAGTACATAGTTCTGCTTAATATGGTTCTCAAACAAGAAACTTGCCCATCTTGGGGACTGTGTAATGGCCCTGCACAGGTAGGGAAATTCACCTGTTTAAACCCACTGCTGAACAGAACCTTCAGCTTGCCTGCCCACGGAATCAAACCAGAGTTCATAGGAAGCTGTGTAGCCCATCCCATAGCTCCACTTAGAGTAGAACTTGATCAAAGAGAAGAGCCAGTACTTCTCTGTCTCTACAGAGCAAAATGTAGCCCTCTCTGGCAGGAAAATGCAGTGTTCATACCTGCCTAATTTGGGCCCCAAAACAAGGCTCTACTGGCCTTGGGGCCAATTTGCTGTCCCACCTCAGGGTGAGGGGAAGCTAATTCAGAGCCCTGCCCACTGCTGAGTACAGTACCTAGTCCTGACCGTCCAGAAGACTGACCAGAGAATAGTGGAAACTGCAGAGACCATCCTAGAGCTGCACTTCAGCAGAGAAACAAGTCAGCAGTTTTTTTCAGTTGTTTGCAGCCACTGGCAACCACTCCATCCCAACCTCAGAACTTGGGCAGTGGCCTTAACCTAAAATATATCCTAACATAATCCCCACCTGGCTCAAGGATGCTACCAGCTGACACATCCAGATCCCCAAGCTGAGTTGACTGGTGAAGGACTCTTTCTGTCAAAGCAAATCTGTAAAGTCTGGAGGACGAGACAACATACTCAAATGTACAAACACCAATGTAAGAAATCAGGATCATGGGATGCCTGGGAGGCTCAGTCGGTTAAGCCGCTGCGTTCAGCTCAGGTTCATGATCCCAGAGTGCTGGGATCGAGTCCCACATTGGACTCCTTGCTCGGTGGGAAGCCTGCTTCTCTCTCTGCCTCTGCCTGCCACTCTGCCTGCCTGTGCTCGCTTGCTTGCTCTCTCTGATAAATAAATAAATAAATAAAATCTTAAAGAAACAAAACAAACCAGGATCATGAAAGATCAGGTAAACATGATACCACCAAAGGAAAATAATAAAGCTATAATAAATGACTCTAAATATATGGAGATCTATGAACGGTCAGAAAAAGAATTCAGAATTATAATTTTAAAGAAGTTTAGTGAACTACAAGAAGAAAGAAATAGACAACTAAACGAAATTAGGAAAACAATGCATGAACGAAATGAGAAGTTCAACAACAACAACAACAGCAACAAATAGAAACTATAAAACCAAACCAAACCAAACCCAAAAAACTAGTAATCCTAGAGGCAAAGGATACTAAGACTGAATTGACGAATCCACTAGAAAGCTTCAAAAGCAGACCTGATCATGCAGAACAATGAGTGAAATCATCCAGAGAAGCCAACCCCCCCCCAAAAAAAAAGGTGAAGAGTGAAGAGTCTATGGACTTATAGGGTAGCAGAATGAAATAATAAGCCCATTTCTGGAATGCTAGGAGAAGAGAAAGGGACATGAAGTATATTTAAAACAAAAATGGCTGAAAACTTCTCATAAACCTGTGCAGAGAAATGGATTTCCAGATCCATGAGGCCCAAGGGACCAGATATAGATTGTATAGATTGAACCTGAACAGGCTACACCAAGACACATAATTAAATTGTCAAAGGTCAAAGACAAGACTCTCTGAAAATAACAAAAGAAAAGTGACACACATCACATACAAGGAAACCTTCATAAGACTGTAGGTGGAGTTCTCAAAAGAAACTTTTCAGGCCAGAAGACAATGGAATGATCTATTCAAAATATTAAAAGAAAAAAATCTGTCAACCAAGAATACTATTCCTGGAAAACTTGTCCTTCAAAATTGAAGGAGAAATAAAGACTTTCCTGAACAATCAAAAGTTAAAGGAGTTTATTCACCACTAGACTTGGCTTATAAGAAATTCTAAAGGGAGTTCTCCAAGTAGAGATAAACCACTGTTAATTAATATCATAAGAACATATGAACTTATACAAATCTCACTGGTAATGGTAAATGTCGAGCCAAAGTCAGATTCTCTAACATGGTAATGGTGGTAATACACTTATAGTGCTAGTTTAAATTTTAAAACAATGTATTAAAAACCATAACTACAGGGGTGCCTGGGTGGCTCAATGGGTTAAAGCCTCTGCCTTCGGCTCAGGTCATGATCCCAGAGTCCTGGGATCCAGCCCGCATTGGGAATCTCTGCTCAGCAGGGAGCCTGCTTCCTCCCTTTCTCTCTGTCTGACTCTCTGCCTACTTGTGATCTCTGTCTGTCCAATAAATAAATAAAATAAAATAAAAATAAAAACCATAACTACAATAATCTGTTATTAGATGCACAATATAAAAATATGTAAATTATAATATCAACAACCTAATATGTGAGGAGCATGAGGAAGTAAAAGTGTAAAAGTTTAAAAATGCTATCACAATTAAGGTGTTATCAGCTTCTAATAGGATATTATATTTTATTTAAGCCTCATGGTAAACACCAAGGAAAGGCCTTAGTAATTACGAAAGATAAAGGAGTCAGAGTATATCCATACAAACAGTCATCAAATCACAAAAAAAACAGCAAGATAAGAAGCAAGGAACTACAGATCTACAAAACTGTAGAGAACAAAATGGCAAAAGTAAGCTCTTACCTATCAATAACTACTTTAAATGTACATGGATTAAATTCTCAATCAAAAGACAAAGAATGGCTGAATGAATAAAAAAACAAAATCTAACAATATGCTGCATACAAGGGACTCACTTTAGCTTTAAAAACAACACTGATCAAGAGTGAAGGCATTGAAAGAGATATTTCAAACAAATGGTAACCAAATAAATAAATATGGGGTAGCTTTACTAAATCAGACATAACAGACCTTAAGCTAACAATGGTAAAAAAATGCAAAGAAGGTCATTATATAATGATAAGGTGGTCAATCCATCAAGAATATATAACAATTGTAAACATTGTAAATATTTATGTGCCTAACTCTGGAGCATGTAAATATAAATAAAAGAAATACTAAAAGGAAAATTAGAGACCTATACAATAATTGTTGGAGACTTTAATATCTTGCTTTCAAAATGGATAGGTCATCCAGACAGAGATGTTGTTTGTGCACAACAGTATAGACAAAACTATAGACTACAGACCTAACAAACATAAACCATGGAGAAAAAGAACATGATCAATTAAATAGATGTAGAAAAAAAGCATTTGATCAAATTTAACACCCATGCATGATAAAACAAAACTCAGAAAATACGAACAGCAAATAACTGGAACTTTGTTGATAAACACAAAATACCTAGGAACAAATCTAACAAAAGACATCTAAGAATCCTTATTGGAAAAAAAAGGGTCACTGAAATTAAAGAAGTAAAACTTCTACATTTGCAGATGACATGAAACTATATATAGAAAACCATAACGATGCCAGCAAAAAAACTATTAGCATTATTAAATGAATTCAGTAAAACTACAGGATACAAAATTAATATACAGAAACCTATTGCATTTCTATACACTAAAAATGAAATAGTAGAAGGAGAAATTAAAATAATCCTATTTACAAATAAATACACTGTAAGGAATAAAATATCTAGGAATAAAGTTAACCAAGGAGGTGAAAGATCTGTACTCTAAAACTATAAAACCTTGATTAAAAAAAATGAATAGGACACAAACTAATGGAAAGATATTCCATGCTCATTGATTAGAAGAACCAGTATTGCTAAAATGTCCATACTACCCAAGGCAATCTATAGATTTAATGCAATCCCTATCTAAATACCAAAAACATTTTTCACAGAACTAGAACAAATAAAACTAAAATGTGTACGGAACCTTGAAAGATTCCCAAATAGCCGAAAAATCTTGAGAAAGAAGAATAAAGCTGGAGGTATAAGAATCTAAGATTTCAAGATATACTACAAAGCTATAGTAGTCAAAGCAGTATTGTACTGGCACAAAACCACACACATCAATGGAACAGAACATAAAGTCCAGAAATAAACTTACCCATATTATATGGTCAATTAACCTATGAGAAAGGAGGCAAGAATATACAATGGGGAAAAAATAGTCTCTTCAACAAAACATACTGGGAAAACTGGTCAGCTATATGCAGAAGAGTGAAACCACACCACTTTCTTGTAATACACACAAAAGCAAACTGAAAATGGATTAAGGACCTAACTATGAGACCTAAACCATAAAACTCCTAGAAGAAAACATAGGTAGTAATATCTTCAACATTAGCCACAGAAACAATTTTCCAGATGTCTCCTCTGGCAAGGGCAACAAAACCAAAAATAAATTATTGGGACTATACCAAAATAAAAAACTTCTGTATAATGAAGGGAACCACTGACAAAACAGAAAGGCAACCTACCGAATAGAAGAATATGTTTGCAAATGATATATCTGATAAGGAGCTAATATCTCAAAGATAAAAGAACTTATACAACTCAACACTAAAAAAAGCAAATAATCTGGTCAGAGGACCTGAATAGACATTTTTCCAAAGAAGATATATAGATGGCCAACAGACACATGAAAAGATGATCAACGTTGCTCATCTTTAGGGAAATGCAAGTCAAAACCAAAATGAGGTACTACCTTATACCTGTCACACTGACCAAAATAAAAAATGCAAGAAATAACAAGTGTTGGAGGATATGGAGAAAAAGAAACCCATGTGCACTGTTGGTAGGAATGTAAATTGATGCAGCCACTATGGAAAACAGTATGGGGGGGCGCTCCTCAAAAAATTACTGCTGGGTATCTGAAGAAAATGAAAATGCTAATTGAAAAGATATCTGTAACCCTATGTTTATTGCAGCATTATTTACAATAATAGCCAAGGTATGGAAGCAATCTAAGTGTCCACTGATAGATGAATGGATACAGAAGATGTGGTACGTATATAATGGAATATTACTCAGTCATAAAAAATGGAATCTTGCCATTTCCAACAAAATGGATGCACCTAGAGAGTACATGCTAAGTGAGTTAAGTCAGAGAAAGACAAATACCATATGATTTCGTTCATATGTAGAATTTAAGAAACAAAACAAATGAACAAACAATGAGAAAAAACAGACTCGTAAATACAGAGAACATACTGGTGGTTGCCAGAGTGGAGGTGGGTGGGGCATGGGTGAATAGATTAAGGGGATTAAGAATACACATAAAATAAAAAATATTTTTTTAAAGAAACCTAAATAAAGCTAATTAGAAAGACATATATTCATGAATTAGAGAACTCTATATTATATAGTTAAGATGGCAATTCCCAAACTCTAGTCAACAAAATCCCAAACTGTCAGTGCTTTTGTTTTGGTAGAAATTGACAAGCAGTTTCTAAAATGTATACATAAATATAAATAACCTAAAACAGACAAAGGAATTTTCATAAAGAAAAACAAAGCTGGAGTACTCACCCTATATGATTCAAGACATAAAACAACAGTAATGAAGACAACATGACATATGAAAAAAATGTATATATAAACAAGTAATAGAATAGAACATTCAAAAACAGACCCACACACATATGGTCACTGATTTTTAAAAAAGGTGCTGAGGCAATTCAATTATGAAAAGACTTTTGAACAATGGGACGAGAGAACTAGATAGCCATATGAGCATCATACCATCTACCCACTTCATACCAAGAACAAATATTATCTTTGGATCACAGACCTAAATGTAAGAACTAAAACTATAACAGCTCTAGAATAAACATGGAATAATTTTGCAAGATGTGCCTGTGATATCAGTTTGAAGGGGCTCCTGCTGGCCAAATCTGAGACAATTTGAACATGATATAAATAAGAACAGTTACGGATTATATTCCATTAAATAAAATTGGAATCCATCAGTGGTGGAATTAGAAAATCATCACCTTGCAACTATCATTGTCGAGCCTGGTTTTGGCTAAAAGTCATTCACAGATACAAAATAAAAAGGGCTAAGTTTTATGAGAAGCAGGATATATGCATGTTTCAAAGCATCTCTTACACTGTTTATTAGTTGCACAGGTAAAAAATCTAGGCATTAAAACAACAAAAAATCCCAAGCATCATACATTGGAGAGACTAGATAATATTGTTTCTGAGTCCTGCTTTTTTATTTTCCCTTGTATGTATGTATTTAAGTTTTAATTTTAATTTTGGTTGACATACAGTGTTACATTAGACATGTATAATATAGTGATTCAACACTTACATATAATACTCAGTGCGCATCACAAGTATACTCCTTCATGCCCATCACCTACTTAACACTTCCCCTACCTTCTCCCCTCTGGCAACCACCATCTTATTCTCTATAGCTGAGTTTATTTCTTGGCTTGCCTCTATTTCCCTTCACTTATTTGTTTTGTTTTTTTAAATTTCACATGCAAGTGAAATAAATATGGTATTTGTCTTTCTCTGAATGACTTATTTTGCTTAGTATAATACTCCCTAGTTCTATCCATGTTATTGCAAATGTCAAGATTTTGTTGTTTGTTTTTTTATGGCTGAGTAATATTCCATTGATATATATATACTATATCTTCTTCATCCATTTGTCAGTGGATGGACACTTGGGCTGTTTCCATACTTTGGATATTGTAGATAATGCTGCTATAAACATTGGGTACATGTAAGTTAGTATTTTGTGTCCTTTGAGTAAATATCTATTAGTGCAATTGCTAGACTACATAGTACTTCTATTTTTAACTTTTTGAGGAGCCTTCTTACTGTTTTCCACAGTGGCTGCACCAGTTTGCATTTCCACCAACAATGCAAGAGGGCTCCCCTTTTCTTACAACTTTTCTATAGAGAAGAACTTCTCTCAAAATAAATAGTAAAAAAAAAAGTTACAAAAAATAAAATGTTAAAAAAAACCCAAACAAACCAAATAACCCCACAAAAAACACTGTAGCAGCAGAGGAAATGGGATATAATGGCAAGGGGTGCCTGGGTGGTAAGTCAGTTAGGTGTCAGACTCTTGGTTTCAATTCAGGTCGTGATCTCAGGGTTATCAGATTAAGCCCTACATTGGGCTCCGAGCTCAGTTTGAGTCTGCTTCAGATTCTCTTTCTCCCTCTCCGTTTGCTCCTCCAACTTGTGCTTTTTTTCTAATACATACATAAATAAACAAATCTCTTTAAAAAAAGGAATATAATGGCAAGAACATTACACAGAGGATCACAGTCCCCGAGTCCGACTTACTGTGTATATTTGCATAAAACAGTTCACAACCTCTATGATTTTGGTGCCTTGTCTCTGAAATATATGGTTAGTATCTGCCTCATAAATTATCCAGGGTTGTCACAGGGCAAAGAAAAACTGAGCATATGAAAATCATCTCAGGCCTGGTAAAGTGATACATACAGTTATGTAACAGAGTCAGGAGGTGGGAGGCAGGAGTGTCAAAAACCCAACTTATAATAATAGAATAATAAAAAAATCTCTAAGCAGTGTTTTCTTTGCTGCCATTTCAGTAGCTAACATTCAGCCCTGAGACAGAAGCAGATGGACCACTGCCCCCACTGCTCCCCTGTCTTCTCTGACTGCCAGAAGAATGTTCGTAACAAACTTCCCAGCACGTGACAAATTCAGTGTTAGTGGGTTGCAGTCCCCTCACAGGGAACAAGCTGGGACAAAGGACACACTGCTGACATGGAGAGTATTCTAAGAACGAAGAACTTATATGAAAAATCAGCAGGATGTCAGCTATCTACACTAGACTCAAAGCCCCCATTTTCCTAAGCCAGTTTTGGAGAAAAACCTTTCTGGCAATTTCAGAATAAAATCCACATTCAGATGAAAAGGATCACTCCTTACCGATTTGTGATAATGTCATCCCAGATGTTCATTGGATCCATTTTAGTATCTGGGTATCTGTTTGTCCAGGTATTTAGAAGTCTCTTAAGGGGAGCTTGAGATGATAAATTACCTAAAAATAATAGAAGATGACTATATCCACAGCTCAATGACAAGACCGATTTAAAAAGTAGGGCTTCCACTAGTGAATAGAAACATAATTCAAATTTCTTGACCAAATTAAAAATTTTTGTTTTGTCTTTCACAACAGGAATGAAAAGTTACCACAGTAAACTTAATACATATTCACAATCAAAACTCAATTTCTTAAGGACATAGAGTAAGAATGAGAAGATGAACATAAACAGTTTTTAAATTTAGCATAGGTTCACAGTCCTTCATCCACAATTCCAAAATCTAAAAAGCACTGAAACCTGAAAAGTTTTCACAGGGTTGCAGCCAATTTTCTTGTTAGCAAAATCCGATCTGAATCAGCACAGGACTACTTATAGTTTTGGTTTATGCCATTTATGTGAGTATTCACCACTTAAGCTGGAGACATCACTGTGCTGAATGACAGAATACTGCCCCAAACCTTGGTATGTGCACAAGGTTACATGATTAATAATAATTAATAAACAAAGCAATCTGGCCTCAAGAGATTCATGATAACTCTCAGAAAATTTAAATTTCACATTACTAATGTTTTTAAAGCTTTAGTTTTTCTTTCTGTTGGTGGGAAAGCAGTGGTTAAGAACACAAGCTTAAATCGACAGTCCTGGGTTCAAGATCAGTATCTTTCTACATATTACATTAGGCAAGTTATTTAACCTGTTTCTCTAAAATGAGAAGAAAAAAACATAAATCTTCTAAGGCTGTCATAAAAACTATGTAATATAGAAAAAGAGATTAACTTAAGTCCCGGAAAGTAGAAAACACTTAATGAATAATCATTAATTATGTCATTAACAATATGTACTTGGAAAAGAATTCTCCAAATTTAGAGTATGATCAGTTGTAGATATATATGAATACCAATTTTTATTAGTACTGATAGTGCCTTTCATTTTTATTTTTTAGTTATTCAACATACAAGCTGAAATTCCAACTTATAACTAAGATGTATATCTGATGCAAAGATGTACTCTTTCCCTTTGACTCTGGGTGGCCTCCCATAGGTGCCAGGATAAAATCTACTTGCTGGCAGCAGAAAGACCTTCAGGGTCTGCACACTGCTGCCAGCAGTTTTATCTCCCCTCAGGCCAGGGCATGTGGCACCCAGTCACTGAACTTCCAGCCTATCTGGGACACTGCAGACTTTTTATAAGACAGACTTTCTGTGAGCCCCCCTGCCTTTTACACACTCAACTCAGGCCCTTCCTCCAGTAGCCTCCCACACCCTTCAGTCCAGGGCAGATTCTGTTACCATAATTTGACATGGGACTTTCCTCTGCCTCAGTAGGGATCACACTGTGTAGGGATTACCCCACTTTTTTGAAAGCTTTGTCAAGATAGGCAATACGTTTTATTTGGCTTTGCATCTTCAGTATCTAGAATAGTGCTGGACTATTTTAAACATTTACTTCAGTGATGTCAAAATATGTATTTGTAGAATGAACTCAAGGTATTTTCTTACCCATATGTTAAGAAACAATGTACTTCCACTAAGTAAAATCATACCAAAATGTTTCTATAATTATAAAAGAAAAAAATGGTAGATTAAAAAAATTACCTTGTTTGCTTATAAAACTGATGAACTCCTGAATTTCTATTATAGTTTGTACAGATTGCAATTTGGTGAGTCTACTTCTGTGTAAGAGGACATCAATACTTGAGTAATTCTAGAAAAAAGATATTTAACATTGCTTATAAATAAATTTACTACTTTAAACTTTAATACACTTCTCTATAACATAAAATATAGCAACTACCCTGCATCAATTGCAGAATGTGTCTCAGAATAGTTAATAGTTAGCTCACAGAAGCAATTAACAAATGGTTTAAGTTTTTAAAAATAATTTAGGTTTTAATTACATTTTGTTTCAAAGAAGTCAATAAAATCAACACAATTAGGCATTGTTGCCTCTATTCATCACCAGTTCTTAAAAATCACAATGTCCTATAGTATAAAACTGCCAATCGCAGAAGCCAATTCCTTCTTTGATAAACTTCCCCATGAGTGTACTAAACAAATTCAAAATTTGGGGTGCCTGGGTGGCTCAGCTGGTTGAGTGACCAACTCTTGATCTTGACTCAGATCTTGATCTCCCTGAGTTCAAGCCCCACACTGGCTCCAAACCGGGCATGGAGCCTACTTAAAAAATAAATAAAATACAAAATAAAGACAATGAATGGTTATGCCTCTATGATCAATATAAGCCAATAATAAATGTTAATAGGCTCTATAAAGACACTGACTTTAAGAACAAACATCAGAACATTCTCATAAAAGCAAACAGGAAAGAAGGCAAAATGGTAAAAAATGAACAGGGAAAATTCATGTTCGTCACAAAGCAACCAACTTCCATTCAGCCAACCTAGATGAAAAGTCTACCCTACCCCTCAAGTGTTCTTTAACAGTGTCAGAAAGATAAAAACGTAAGGAAAAATGAAAAAAATCGAACTTTTTAAAACAGAAAAAAAAAAAAGAGACTAAAAATGCATTAATACAAAGGACAGAGTGTAGAAGAAACTGGAAGAACAGAAAAGAAGGAAATGGGTAAAAGAAAATTTCCACTTGATTTTTTTTTTTTTATTCATGAGTTTACTGACGATTAAAAGTATCAAAGAAAGGGTACGTTTCAGACTGGTGCAACTGCATTACCTGCATAAAATTCTGAATGCAATTTTCAATATAATATTTGGCTCTGTCAACATCATCTTGTAAGAGGTAAAGAAGGCTCAATTCTTGACTATAGTGCAGCTCTATAAGAGCCTTCTGAAGCTCTTTGTTCACAGCTTCATCAATAAACGTCAGCAGGGACTGGTCAGCCTCCCCATGAAGCAGTAACTTCAGCTTGCTGCGGATCATGTAAGGTAGATAGGTTTCCTAAGGAGCAGAAGACTCTACTTGTAACTTTAGAAAGTCAATATGAGTATGCTTAATTATTTTATAACATACTTTGGTATAACTTTTCAGGTCAAAATTTAGAGCTAATGTGATGCTTCAAACCTAAAACTATAATTTTTAAAACACATTCACTTAAAATTACTCATTTTGTAACCACAAAATACACGGGAACATGTTTTATAGAAAATGGGAGCCACTTTTAGCTGAAAGATCATTGGGTGTTACATACAAGTGAGTAATCTACAAGCACAGGCAAGTCAGCTGTATTATGGGGACCAGGTGAGCTGCTTCCCTCCAAGAGTCTGGGTGATCCCATGAGAGGGAATCTGTCCCACTTCAGGGGTGAGGGCTACCCCATACGTAGCCTGTGACTCAGGGCAGAGACACCATGAAATATTCTTCCATGGAGTCATGCACGGACATTAGTATTTATTTTTAAATGCATCCCATTTATTTGGAAAGGGTTAGACAAAAGTGGTAAGAGATTTAACAGTATTATGGAGTTCATGCGGGCCGTCAGGCTATATAAATATCCTAATACTTTACAACTACTACTTTGTTTTTTAAAAGTTTTAAACAACTTAATTAGAAAACAGCTTACCATCTAAAATATTTATCTCAGTGACCTGAAAAAAAATTTCTATCAGGGGGTACCTGAGTGGTACAGTCAGTTAAGCATCTGACTCTTGGTTTTAGCTCAGGTCATGGTCTCAGGGTCATGTGATCAAGTCCCGAGTTGGGCTCCAGGCACTGTAGAGTCTGCTTGAGATTCTCTCTCTTTCTCCCTCTGTCTCTTCTGCTTGTGCTAAAATGAATAAATGAATCTCTAAATGTATAAATAAATAACAAAAAAAATTCTACCCACCTGATAAAATGGTTCACTCCACATTTTATTTAGATCTGGAGGGCTTTCATTATCAACGCTGACTATAGAACAGTATGCCAATGATTTCCACTCAGCAAGCTGGTTATAACAGTCGAGGGATGCAAGCTCCCAAAAATCCTTCTCAGGTTCCGTAGGCTCACCATCCACCCACTCTTGTTTATTGAGAGCCTCATGAAGAAAAGTTCATAAATGTATTTTACAAAGTTGGTAAGAATGTAAATGAAAGCATCTGTATTATAGGTAGTGTTAACATTCATGTTAAGGACAATCATTTTCAGATTTATGGCAAAGGGAGAGAAAAGGGAAAACAGAGTAATACTGAATGGAATAAACCAAAACAAATCTTATGGGAACAAATGAACATAAAAACCAAGAGGAAACTATTTCTCTGAGAAACTTACGAAAGAAGCCAGTTAACTAAAGACTCTGAATGACCTAAAATTTTATTTAAATCAATACTGTGGTTTATTTACCACTTAAAGAATTCTTAGATTGAAAATTAGAAAATAAGACACTTACTGAAAATTGTAGATGACTTTATTCTGTATTGCTCATTCAGCCATCTCATAGATCACAGACTCTGAATTTCAGCTACTTGCTAGGCATCTATAACTGGATAGCCATTGGCAACTCCGAACGCAAAATGTACAAGATTGAACTTACAGTCATCTTCTCAAAACCAATTTTTACCTACCTCTCCATAAGGTTTTTATTTACTGAAGGAAAATGATCTACCCAAATAGAATTATATAATAACAACACATATTGAAATAGCATCTCATAGTTTTATAATATTTGATAGGAAATGCTCTCTCTTCTATTCAGTGATGTTTTCTTAAAGAGAATAAGAGATAATATGAAACTATTTCCTGCCATTAACCCTTCTGTAAAAACTAAGGAATATGATAATCGACTCTCTCTGGTTGACTTATTTCACTCAGCATAATCTCTTCCAGTCCCGTCCATGGAGGACAAGGGGCGTTAGAGAGGAGTAGGGAATTTGGGTAAATTGGAAGGGGAGGTGAACCATGAGAGATTATGGACTCTGAAAAACAATCTGAGGGGTTTGAAGTGGCGGGGGGGGGGGTGGGAGGTTGGGGTACCAGGTGGTGGGTATTATAGAGGGCACGGCTTGCATGGAGCACTGGGTGTGGTGAAAAAATAATGAATAATGTTTTTCTGAAAATAAATAAATTGGAAAAAAAAAAACTAAGGAATAAAGTTGAAACATGATGAAACTCTGAATTCTAAAGCTAGCAGTTTTTCCATTCAGATAACAAAAGTGTTTAAGCAACTGACATATTTGCTAAAGATAAATTTTACCTCATTATACTGTTTAACAGCTTCAGAATAATCACTTCTTGCTTCTGCTAATATAGCACTCTGAGTGACTTGCTTTGTTCCTATCTCACTGCTAAAAATACCGCGGAGGACATCATATTCTCCAATTGACCTATATAGTCTAAAGAAACAAACAAAAAATCCAAATCAATGAATATGACAATATTTTTCAAGTGTTTGTTCTAATGAAATGATACTAAATTAAGCGACCACATTATGTTAGCCAAAAAGGATATATGTTATTTTTATTTTATAAAAATATAAAATCTTAGACATTGTTTAGTTACCATCAGGTTTTACTACTTTAGTCATACAGGACACAAAGATTATTCTAAGGTACATTTAGAGTGAATTATGAAAATATCCTAAAATTTACAATGGATAAATTGCCTCACCATAATAAGACCATTCTGTGTTAATCCATTACAGTAACATCACACATATCACTGGGTGACTAATTTGAAATCCTGTCTATACCTAAAATTTGGAACATAGTCAAGAATCCAGAGTGAGTAAAAATTAATCCTGATCCTAATAAGACCATGTTTTAATCCACATGCTATGGGTCATCTCGATTCTACTGACAAGTAATTTTCTTACATCCTATTTGCTAGAGCACTCATTCCTCAATTCACATTAACAAAAATCTTCTTCACCCCATCAACGAAGCTTCCCCACCAAGATATTCTCAAGTAAGTGTTAATAAGTTTGTTCTCTTTCCCTGGAATTTCCCCCCCATCTTTTAGGTCTCAACACAAATGTCATCTCTTCCTGAAGCTACAATCACCTGGCCAGCCAAGCGAGGACAGCTTCCTCTTTGGCTTTCCTGCAGTTTGGTCCTTTCTCAGTATGAAATCTCATGTACTTATTACATAAAAAAAAAAAAAAAAAAAAAAAAAAAGCCTTAAGGACTCTGTCAGAGCCCAAGTGTTCCAAATTTATTTATTTATTTATTTAAAGATTTTATTTATTGGAGAGAAAGTGAGAGAGAGGGGAAAACAAGAGGAGGCAGGAGGTGTAGAGGAAGAGGGAGAAACAGATTCCAAAGCTGAGCAGGGAGCCTGAGATCCCAGGACCCTAGGATCATGACCTGAGCTGAAGGCAGATGCTTAGCTGACTGAGCTACCCAGAAGCCCCAGGATTCCAAATTTAGATAAAAATCTAGTAGATATGGCCTTCTCTTTCCTCTGTTTGTAGAGGGTTATGGGTAACAAACCAGAGGCAGAAGTGGGGAGATGGGGAGGTATCTTAACAGCTTATAGTCCAAGAGCCTAAAAGGAGATGAAACTAAAAACATTTTCCAGTAACTCAGAAAAGAGATCAGTCTCATATCCACCTTGCACTGTCCCCATGTTCCCAGGATAATACACACTTTAACATAGTCAAAATGATGACCATGACATGTCATGAACAGGCAAAATTATGTTCTTAGTACTCTGTTTGAAAGGAATGTAAAATATTATATATACAAAAGTATGAGGAAGTATTTCTTTTGCAGATTTATTTATTTTAGAGAGAAAGAGAGTAGAGAGAGCTCAAGCACGGGGAGGGGTAGAGGGAGAGAGAGAATCCCAAGCAGAGTCCCCACTGAGTGTGGAGCCCGAAGCAGAGCTCTGTCTCATGACCCTGAGATCATGGCCTGAGCAAAAACCAAGAGTTGGATGTTCAACTGACTGAGCTGCTAAGGAGCCCCAAAAGTATGAGGAAGTATTTAAATAAAGTAAGAAGCAAATGTTTAAAGTTTAGGATCTTAAAAGTTGTGTATTACATTTACCCAGCAAATACACATTAGATGAGTTTCTCATTCCCTGAAAATATTAAATATACAAAGTGCTAGTGACTATTCACTTGCACATGTGAAACAACAGAATAAAAATGGTTACTAAGTAGAATCAGTATTAGCCAAGATGTACCCTCTGAACTGCCCTGGTATTTACCCTGCCTCTCAAGAGACCTCAACACTTTCTATTTCAGGTATGGTTAGTTATGCATGTAAGTACATACATTTCCTACTGGATGCTAGTTTTGTGAGCTGGGGAGACATGTCTAATTCTTCTTAGCACATGACACAATGTCTTACTAACACACAGTATTCAAGAGAGAAAGATAAAAATGACTATAAAACAGTAAATAGTACAAGGATTCCCCACCCTTACCTTTACTCTTTTTCCTAGAACCCGAAGATCTAAAAATCAGCACTATAAAACAGAAGTTCAAATTTAATTTCAATCTAACATCCTTCTCAGAATTAGGCACTGGCTTTCTTATGATAAAACCACAAGTAAGGAAAAAGATCAGACATAATGCAAAAGGGCATAATGACAAAACGGAATTTGTTTTTTTCCAAATAAACAAAGTAATTGGATTGTTTCTAAAAGTTTGAGTCCTGCTAAAAATAATGGACTATCCTCTATTCAGTTTAGTGAAGCAGTAAAAACATATAAAACTCTAAGTTATGGCCACACTTTACAGGAAACTAAACTTGATAAATAACACCCTCAGTCCAAAAAAGACTGTATACTGAAAGAACAAGTTTCATTGATGTTCTCTTTCCTGAGGAAAGACATTCCTTGTTGGGACAACTACTCTTGACTTAAGGAATGGTACTTTGCCAGATAAGTTTTTCAAAAAAACTTCACAGAAGTGTTACAATCAACTTTTTTTGCTCATTTTTCATGAGAATGAGAAGTTTTTCCTTATTACTTCAGTCAAATTCACTGTTCTCCCAACA
This sequence comes from Neogale vison, assembly GCF_020171115.1. Lineage (NCBI taxonomy): Eukaryota > Metazoa > Chordata > Mammalia > Carnivora > Mustelidae > Neogale > Neogale vison. Next base: position 86,842,655 of record NC_058094.1, on the reverse strand, counting down.
GTCTGGATCACAGAGCTTACTTAGCAAGTTCCATCCATCTGACGACATCAGGAGAGAGGCGAGTCCTCCCCCGAAACCTCTTGGCAGTTGGCTCTTGAGGCACCAGGTGGAGCAGGGCCTCCTCGAGAAGGCGGACACCCACAGGCTGCTGCAGACTGGCCAGGCAGCCAGCACTGACAGAAGCTGGGTCGAGGCTCAGCAAGTCCGTGTGTTGGCAACTGATTTCCTGTGAAACCACAAACATATGCAGCTATTTTGCCTGTGGTACTTTGACTGTATCTTCACAAGTAAGTCAGTCATGTTACTAAATATAAAAGAACATTTTGACATAAATAAAAATTTCTCTGTGTAATTCTATTAACAAAATTTCCTTAACATTCAGCTTGCTTAAAGGAGGAAATGATATTTTATTTTTACAGTTCCAATTCAGAGGTTAATTTAAAGCAAGAAAACCACTAGCAAAACATAAAAAATTTTGTATATATAAATTATATATCCAAACAACAACTGTAGTTCCCAGGAATATTTAGCCTGAATAGGTGAGAAAAACAGCTGAAACACACAGCTTTCATATCCAATTACCAAGGAATAGGTATAATTATCTCTGTTACACTATTTAACATCGTTTTTCTCATCTCCTTCCAACCAGGAGCTAACTTATTCACAATAATATTGAATTAGAGGATTTCAGGGAGTTTTATATGACCTTTATTTTGTAACTCTCAATTTCAGCATCCTATATACACCAATAAAAAATATGCTACAAATCAATATGCTACAAATCAGAATATTATAAATAGGATGGTAGTATTTTCATTAAAACAAACCTGAATGTGTGCACATAGTTCTTGTGTATATGTCTGTGCATGCACATACATGCAGATATCTGGAAAAGACAGTCCCCCCTAAGCCACAAACACACTTTCCTTGCAGCTGTGCCATACACGGGCCACTTGCTATGTCTGATCAAGCCAACTTAAGTTCTACATCAGGGGACGTGAAAGAATATAGATTCTTCAAAGCAAGCTAGCAAACAAAAACATCACTATTAGAAGGAACTAGTGGTATAGGAAAGAAAATCCAAATAAAATTGTTTCAGTCAATAACACAGCAAAGTGTCTCAGCTAAAGTGTCAGATTTTGAGATAACATCATTCTAATTTAGAGAGGGAAACCCTGAATTATATAAGACTATTTTAAAATACATATATTTTGGGGGCTCTTGGGTGGCTCAGTCAGTTGAGCAGCTGACTGTTAGTTTCAACTCAGGTCATGATCTCCGGGTTATGAGATCAAGTCCCATGTCAGAATCCATGCTCAGCAGAGTCTGCTTAAGAGATTCTCCATCTTGGGCACTTGGGTGGCTCAGTGGGTTAAGCCACTGCCTTCAGCTCAGGTCATGATCCCAGGGTCCTGGGATCGAGCCCCACATGGGGCTCTCTGCTCAGCAGGGAGCCTGCTTCCCTCTCTCTCTGCCTGCCTTTCTGCCTACTTGTGATCTCTGTCTGTCAAATAAATAAATAAATAAATCTTTAAAAGAGATTCTCCATCTCCCTTTCCCTCTCCCTCTGTCCCTCTCCCTGCTAATGCAAGGGCACACATGTGCACACATGCTCACTTGCTTCCTCTCAAATAAACAAATAAAATCTTTAAAATAAATATACTTTTAATTTTCAAGGAATCAACTCATTCTGTATTTACCAAATGCCCTCTGTGTTCCAGACATTGTAATCAACAGTGCTGTCCCTGATGGCATGTAGCATAAGATTTATTCCCACTTGCCAATAGAAGTCTTTTGTGAAAGTTTTAAATAATTAAACAACTATTACTGGTGTATCATTCCTTTATATGTAAATGTATTCTTATAATTTGAATGAGTTCTGTAAGTCTATTTTCAGGGTTGACTATTCTGTATAATCTTGTTGACAGTATCATTTTACTCTATAAAAATGATTTGCTAAGCAAAAAATCTTCAGCTGATTTCACTTTTTATAAATTCCAAAACAGAATAAAGTAATGAAGCCTAATTTTCAAAATGATGACAATCTACTGGAATAACAGTATTCTTTGTTTGGACCCTTATCTCACTGCATTAGGTGAAGGCAAGAAACATTTCTTCATTTCATGTATTCCACAGTTCTTAAATAGAGAGTCACACATACAATATCAATAAGTGCTCTGTAAAAGAAAATTAAAAAAAAAATTTTTTTTTAATGTCTTTTCAGCGTAACAGTATTCATTGTTTTTGCACCATACCCAGTGCTCCATGCAATACGTGCCCTCCTTAATACCCACCACCTGGCTCCCCCAACCTCCCACCCTCTGGCCCTTCAAACCCCTCAGGTTGTTTTTCAGAGTCCATAGTCTCTCATGGTTCACCTCCAGTCACTGACTGGCAAACGGATAATTGATTTGGTGTCCTACATATATGCTATTCATTGCTTGTTTGGTCTTTATAAAAAATGGCCAAATGGGTTTTTCTTCCAGTTTAATGTATATAGTTAGGATACTCTGACCAATACAGGATATACAGCAGACAAGAAACTCATTCTGGGATGTCATGGCTGGGCAATGACATCTCAACAGAGTGCTTGCTAGAATAAGAACTCATGTGAAAGCCATGCAAATGTACAAAGATGGCATAAAAAGAGGAAAACAATCATACTTTCAGGTATGAACCACAAACAGAAAACCATAATAGCAAATGCTGCCAACTGCAGGCACTGACTTGCATTCATACTGCTTTTTCCGTAGGCAATGCCGAATAACAAGCTCTAGAATGAGTAAAAATCATTTATTTACTTAATGACAGTTAATGACTCTTAAACAGCAATGGAAAAAACTAGCTTTTTAAAATAAATTTGGGGACAAAGCTAGGAATTCAGAATTTAAAAAATTACTTAGGAATACAATGTAAAGAGAAACTTACTTTGAAATACTGGCTAATTCAATACAATTTCTCAAATTTTATCTTTAGTGTAGCCAAGAAAAAAACAATGAAGGAACTCTACTTATATTTAAACCAATAAAAATACAATATATAAAAAGAAACTGTATTAATAGCTTTATGCTACATAGGAAAGAACAAAACAGGAAAACCTAGTATTTCATAGTAGGGAATTATTACCCAATTAGTTTGCAAACCAAAGCTACTGATAAATAATATTAAAGAATATATACTTTAAATTACTCCAGGGAGGTTACTAGTTACAAAATTACAAAAATGGGCTTTGGGGGATGGAGTTAAGACGGTAGAGTAGTAGGGGGATCCTGAACTTGCCATGTCCTTCAAATACAGCTTGATCAATATTTAAGTGTTTTGGGACAATCAGAGGATTAAGGAAACAATCTGCACAGTTGGAGCAAGAGTAGGGGGGCAGATATAAAGTTCAGAGCCCTGAACTGGTGGAGAGGAAAGCCACAAGGCCCTGAAGGGGACAGAACCTGTTTCTCAGAGCCAAGTCAGGAAGAAGGAGACTGTGGGAAAGAGCCCCGTGGGTAAGAACCACACAATAAGCCACAGTGAGAAGATCCCTTAGGTTGAATAGGGTGAGATCACACCCATTCCAGAGATCATTTGGAAGAGCATATTTTGCCTCTCAAAGGACCAAAGGCCAGCTGGAAACATTGATCGGTGCTCACCAGCAGAGTCACAGGTGTGCACAGAGGGCAGAAAGCCTCTTAATAACATTTTGCTGTGAGCCACAACAGACTTAAACCTGTGTGCGCTGAGTGGCTGCTTTTCTGTGGCTGAACTAAGCAGAAAGCAGAGACTGGAGCACAGTGCAATTAGCCTGGTCATAGTTTTTGCTATCTGCCACAATAGATTCAAGCCTCTGCAAAGGCTTTTCTGGGACAGAGGGGAGCAGGGGACAGAGTTGAGTGTATACTGCCAATAACCTGGTTCCAGCTTTTCACTGAGCATTACAATAAATTGTAGGCTCTGCACATGTACTGAGCTATGGTTTTTCCGGATAGTATGGTGCTTGACACAACCCAAGCCTCTCCTCCTGGTTTGGGAGTGGGCCTACACCTTATTATGCCCTTTAAAACTTGGGAGTTTTGAATATCAACCATCAGCCAGAGATAAAATACAGATCTGCGGCTCTGGGTGTGCCAATGGTCTAGGCACAGACAGGTTAGGGAAGGGAACTGATGAAACCACAGGACACAGGAGACTGTTTGCTCTTCTAAGAGGTCTCCTTAACAGTGGCTGGGAGTTCCGCTCCCCGGAGAGAGGAGGGCTGGGTGATACCATTTTCCACCTCCTCCACCATCCCTCCTACTTCCCTCCCACCACCAGCACAGAAGGACTTCAAAGAGAAACACAACACCTCCAGTGGACTCTGGAGTCTCCTACACTACATCTTGCACCAAGCACCTAGCAGGGGCATTTTTATAAAAGCAAGTCACCTTGTGAACCAGTCCAGCAAACCTCTCCAAAGAAGACAAACACAAGTCCACAATCTACCAAGTCCACTGATTAAAGTACCAAAACATCACCTTCCAGTGGAAACAGAACAAAGCTTGTTTCTTTTTTTATTTTTGATTCCCCTTTTCTTAATTTCTAATGCTTTTTTTCATTTTTCTGTTTCTTATTTTTTATTCTTCATCCTTTAATCATCTATTTTTTCCCCTTTTCTCTCTTTTTCTTTCTTTTTCTTCTTTTTTTGTATCAGGCAGATAATCTTTTGTTCAGTTGTTGGTTTGATTGTTTCCTTCTCTTAATTTTTGAGCCTGGCTACTTTTTTTCTCTCTTTTCTTCTTTCCCTACTCTTCTTTCCTTCCTTGTTTCTTATTTTCTAGAATCACGCTTACAGTTTATTGTTTGTCTGTTTGTATCCATTTTTGTTCTGTTTTCCTTTCTCTTGTTTTAGATCAGGCTTTGTTTTTGTTTTGTCTTTTTTTTCTTCTCTTTTTTTCCTTTTTTCCTTTACAAACTTAACTTGACAGACAAATCAAACCATACGTACTTAAGGGTCAAAACACTCCATTGCAAGCAAGAAGGAATGCTACAGAGGAAGTACCAGTGGGAAAGAGCAGCCAAAACACAATAGCAGAATGTACACAGCATATATCAGAAGCAACTTCCTGAGGTTTTTGTTGTGGTGGTTATTACTACTGTTCCTGCTGTTTTGTTTTATTCTTTCCTCCTTACTTTTCTGAAAACAATGACTAGATGGAGAAAATGAGTGCAAAAGAAAGAACAGGCGGTACTATTCTCTGGTAGGCATTGAATCGATATGGATACAAGTAACATATTGGAACTAGAAATCAAAACAATTATAAAGATACACGTTGGGCTTGAAAAACGCAAAGAAGCCACTACAGACTCCCTTACTGTAGAAATAAAAGAACTAAGATCTAATCAGGCCAAAATTTAAAATGCTATACTGAGATGCAGTCAAACATGGAGGCTCTAATAGCTAGGATAAACAAAGCAGAAGAGAGAGGCAGTGATATAGAAGACAAAATGATGGAAAATAGGGAAGCTGAGAAAAAGAGACAAAAACTACTACTGGATTACCAAGGGAGACTTCAAAAAATCAGTGATACCATAAAGCAAAATATATTTGAGTAACAGAGGTCCAGAAGGTGAAGAGAGAGGGGGAGAAGAAGGTTTCTTTGAACAAATTATAGAACAGACCTTCCCTAATCTGGGGAAGAAAAAGCATTCAAGTCCAGGAGGCACAGAAAATCCCCCACAAAATCAATAAAAATAGGTCAACACTCCAACATAATACAGTAAAGCTTACAAATTTCACTGATAAAGAGAAAATCCTGAAAGCATCTCAGGACAAGAGGTCCTTAACTGATAAGGGTAGACACATAAGGCCGGCAACAGACCTGTCCACAGAGAGCTGGCAGGCCAGAAAGGACTGCCATGACATAATTAACATGCTAAATGGGAAAAATATGCAGCCAAGAGTATTTTATCCTGCAAGGCTGTCATTCAGAATAGAAGGAGAGATAGAGTTTCCAGATCAAACAAAAACTGAAAGAATTTATGAACACTAAAACAGCCCTGCAAGAAATATTAAAGGGGATCCTTTGAGGGAAGAGAGAGCTCAAAAATAAAAAAAGATCAGAAAGGAACAGAGACAATTTTTTTTTTTTAAGATTTTATTCATTTATTAGACAGAGATCACAAGCAGGCAGAGAGGCAGGCAGAGAGAGAGAGAGGGAGAAGCAGGCTCCCTGCTGAGCAGAGAGCCCAATGCGGGGCTCGATCCCAGGACTCTGGGATCATGACCTAGCTGAAGGCAGAGGCTTTAACACACTGAGCCACCCAGGCACCTCAGAACAGAGACAATTTATACAAACGCCGACTTTACAAGTAATATATGGCACTAAAGTCATCTCCTTCAATAATTATTCTGAATGTAAATGGATGAAATACTCCAATTAAAAGACACAGAGTATCAGATTAGATAACAAAACAAGATCCATCAGTATGCTGAGACTCATTTTAGAGCCCCAAACACCTCCAGATTGAAAGTGACAGGTGAGGGGATGGGGAACCATTTATCATCTTAATAGACATGAAAAGAAAGCTGGAGTAGCCATCCTTATAAAAGACAAACTAGTTTCTAAACCAAAGAGGTAAACAAGGACACAACTTCATAATAAAAAGAATCTATTCAACAAGAAGGTCTAATAATTGTAGATATTTCTACCCCTGACTTGGAAGCATCCAAATATATAAACCAATTAATAACAAAATTAAAGAAACTCATGGATAATAATACAATAACAGTAGGGAGCTTTAACACCTCACTCAAACCAATGGACAGATCGTTAAACAGAAGATAAACAGGAAACAAAGGCTTTGAGTGACACACTGGACCAGATGGACTTCACAGACACATTCAGAGCATCTCATCCTAAAGCAACAGAATACATATTCCTCTTGAGTGCACATGGAACGTCCCCTCGAGAATAGATGACATACTTGGGTCACAAATCAGGTTCCAACCAGTACAAAAACCCCCGAGATTGTGCCGTGTACACTTTCAGACCAATGCTTTAAAACTTGAATGCAATTACAAGAGAAAATTTGGAAGGAACAAAAAATACATGGAGGTTAACCAGCATCCATCTAAAGAATGAATGGGTCAACCAGGAAATTAAAGAAGAATTTTTATTTTATTTTATTATTATTTTTTTAAAAGATTATTTATTTATTTATTTCACAGACAGAGAAATCAGAAGTAGGCAGAAGTAGGCAGAGAGGCAGGCAGATAGAGAGCCTCTATCTCAGGCTCCCCACCGAGCAGAGAGCCTGATGTGGGGCTCAATCCCAGGACCCTGAGATCATGACCTGAACCGAAGGCAGAGGCTTAACCCACTGAGCCACCCAGGTGCCCCAAATAGAATTTTTAAAAATATATGGAAGCATATGAAAATAAAAATATAACAGTTCAGAATCTTTAGGATGCAGCAAAGGCCTTCCTAGGAGGGAAGTATCAAGAAGCAAGAAAGGTCTCAAATATATATCCTAACCTTACACCTAAAGGAGCTCGGTAAAGAACAGCAAATAAAACCTAGATCCAGCAGAAGAGAAATAATACAAATTAGAGCAGAAATCCATGATATAGAAATTAAAAAAAAAAACAAAACAAAAAGCAGAACAGATCAACAAAACCAGGAGCTAGTTCTTTGAAAGAATTAGTAAGATTGAAAAACCCCTAGCCCAACTTATCAAAAAGAATAAAGGACCCAAATCAATAAAATCATGAATGAAAGATAAGAGATTACAACAACACTGAATAAATACAAGCAATTATAAGAGAATATCATGAGGAATTATATACCAAGAAATTAGGCAATCTGGAAGAAATGGATGCATTCCTAGAAACATATAAACTCCTAAAACTGAAATACGAAGACATAGAAAACCTGAACAGACCCATAACCAGCAAATAAATTGAATCAGTAATCCAAAACTTCCCAACAACAAGAGTCCAGGGCCAGATGGCCTCCCAGTGGAATTCTACCAAACATTTAAGGAATTAACACCTATTCTGAAGTTGTTCCAAAAAACAAAATGGAAGGAAAACTTCCAAACTCATTATATGAGGCCAGCGTTACCTTGATCCCAAAACCAGACAAAGACCCCACTGAAAAGGAGAATTACAGACCAATATCCCTGATGAACATGGATGCAAAAATTCTCACTGATACTAGCTAATAGGATCCTACAGACATCAAAAGGATTATTCACCACAAACAAGTGGGATTTATTCCTGAGCTGCAGGGGTGGTTCAACATCCACAAATTAATTAAGGTGATATGCTTCATCAATAAAAAAAGGGACAAAAACCATAGGATCCTTCAATTGATGCAGAGAAAGCATTTAACAAAATACAGCATCCTTTCTTCATAAAAACTCTCTTCCATGTAGCTAAAGAGGAAACATATCTTAATATCATAAAAGATACACATATACATAATATACAGAAGACCCACAGTAAATATCATCCTCAGTGGGGGAAAAACTGAGAGCTTTTTCTTAAGGTCAGGAACACGACAGGGATGTCCCCTCTCACTACAATTGTTCAACATAGTACTGGAAGTCCTGGCCACAGCAATCAGACAACAAAAAGAAATAAAGAGCATCAAATCAGCAAAGAAGAAGTCAAACTTTCACTCTTTGCAGATGACATGATACTCTGTAGAAAACCCAGACGATTCTACCAAAAAAAATGCTAGAACTGATACAGAAATTCAGCAAAGTCCCAGGATATTAAATCAATGCCCAGAAGCCAGTTGCATTTCTAGACACTAACAAGGATGAAAAAGAAACAGAAATCAGGGAATCAATCCCATTTACAACTGTACCAAAAACCACAAGATACCTAGGAATAAACCTAACCAAAGAGGCAAAGGATCTGTATTCTGAAAACTATAGAACACTCATGAACGAAATTGATGAAGACACAAAGACATGGAAAAATGCTCCAGGTTCATGAATAGGAAGAACAAACATTGTTAAAATATCTACGCTACCCAAAGCAATCTACACATTAATGTAATCCCTATCAAAATATCATCAACTTTTTTCACAGAACTGGAACAAACAATCCTAAAATTTAATCCTGAATAGCCAAGGCAATGTTGAAAAAGAAAAGCAAAGCTGGAGGCATCACAATTCCAGATTTCAAGCTATAGTACAAAATTGTCATCATCAAGACAGTATGGTACTGGTATAAAAACAGACACATAGATCAATGGAATAAAATAGATAACCCAGAAATGGAACCTCAACTCTATGGTGAACTAATCTCCAACAAAGCAGGAAAGACTATCCAATGGAAAAATGATAATACCTTCAACAAATGGTGTTGGGAGAATTGGACAGCAACATGCAGAAGGATGAAACTGGGCCACTTTCTTACACTATACACAAGAGTAGACTCAAATGGATGAAAGACCTAAATGTGAGACAGGAATCCATGAAAATCCTAGAGGAGAACACAAGCAGTAACTTTTTGACCTCAGCTGCAGCAACTTCTTACTAGATATGTCTTCAAAGGCAAGCGAAACAAAAGCAAAAATGACATACTGGGACTTCATCAAGATAGAAAACTTCAACACAGTGAAGGATACAGTCAACAAAACTAAGGTAAGCTACAGAATGGGAGAAGATATTTGCAAATGTCTTGTCAGATAAAGGGTCAGTATCCAAAACCTATAAAAAACTTAACCAAACTCAACACCCAAAAAACCAAAAACTCCAGTGAAGAAATGGGCAGAAGACATGAACAGACACTTTTCCAAAGAAGACATACAAATGGCCAACAGACCCATGAGAAATGTCACTTGGCATCAGGGAAATAAAAATCAAAACTACAATGTGATTCCATGTCACACCTGTCAGAGTGGCTAAAATGAACAACTCAGGAAACACAGATGTTGGCGAGGATGCTGAGAAATAGGAACCCTCTTACACTATTGGTTAGAATGCAGTCACTCTGGCGCAGTCACTCTGGAAAACAGCAGTGAGGTTTCTTGAGAATTTAGAAATAGAGCCACACTACAACCCAGCAATTGCACTATCCAAAGGATACAAACAGTGATTTGAAGGGGCACCTACATCTCAATGTTTATAGCAGCATTGTCCACAATAGCCAGAATATTGAAGGAGCCAGATGTCTATAGACAGATGAATGGATAAAGAAGGTGTGGTATATATACACAATGGAATAGTACTCAGGCATCAAAAAGAATGAAATCTTGCCATTTTGCAATGACATGGATGGAACTATAGCAAAATAAGAGAAAGACAAATATATGATTTCACTCATATGTGGAATTTAATAAATAAAAACAGAAGAACATGGGGAAGGGAAGGAAAAATAAAAATAAGATGAAAACAAAGAGGAAAACAAACCATCCATAAGAAACACGTAACTATAGGAAATAAACTGAGGGTTGCTGGATGGGGTAACCGGTTGATAGGCATTAAGGAGGGCACTTGATGGGATGAGCATGGGTGTTATATGCAACTGATGAATCACTAAATCCTACCTCTGAAATTAACAATACCCTATATGTTAATTAAATCTAATTTAAATAAAAAAAATTAAAATACTAAAATGAACTGAAACAGTTTACTAGGGACTTTGTAATGATCCATGTTTTAAATGGCAAAGGAAATATTTCTTACATGAAAATGTAACCTTCCAGAAAGCATGTTTTAAGTAGTAACTGAAACTATGCCTATATCTGCTCAAACTGTACTGCCTTAGAAGGCCTTCTCTGACCACTCCATCTAAATATCTATCATGGTACCACCCTGTGGTATCACTCTGTTCAAGAGGATGTCTCCCTCCCTGCTTCATTACTACTCTACATTACACTGGTGTTTCTGTACTACTCAAGTTCTGTGACACTTAAGACTACTTCATGCTATCTTCTATATTTTTCTGTTTATTGTTTGTTGTCCATTGTAATTCCAGGGAAGTAGAGATTTGTGCCTCTTTGCATCACTCACAATCCCCACCACTTAGAAAGTCAGGAATATGCTCAATCAAAATCTGTTGAAGGCAATCAGGAGGCAGGAAATAATCTGGTGAAACAGTATATAAGCAAAAACAACTAACAACATGCAGGACTTAACCAAATTACTGAAGGGATTGACTTATTGATCAGAACATTTTTAAAAAAAGATTTTATTTATTTATTTGACAGAGAGCGAGAGATTACAAGTAGACAGGCAGGCAGAGAGAGGGGGAAGAAGGCTCCCTGCTGAGCAGAGAGCCCGATGGCAGGACTCGATCTCAGGACCCAGGGATCATGACCTGAGTCAAAGGCAGAGGCTTTAACCCACTCAGCCACTCAGGCACCCAAAATCAGAACATTTTTATACCAAGGCTGATTTCTAATTATTCAGTCAAATATAAATTTGGGGTTTTGGGGTTTCTTGTTGTTGTTGTTATTGTTTGTTTTTTTAATAAAGACTCATTCATTTATTTTAGAGAGAGAGAGAGAAAGAGAGCAGGCACAAGTTAGGGGAGGAGGAGAGGGAATTCTCAAGCAGACTCCCCACTGAGCCTAGAGCCTATTGTGGGGCTTGATCCTAGGACCCTGAGATCATGACCTGAGCTGAAACCAAGGGTCAGACATCCCTATATGCTTGCTTAAAAAAAAAAATACAATCAAATCACAACAACCCTTCTGGGAAGAGGTAGCCATACAGAGTATATATATACTCAAACACCTTATGCTTTAGTTTGTGAAACAAATTAAGTTATTATGACACAGTCTTTTGATGGGAAAGTAGATAATGCATATTTATGAAGCATGTATAGACTCTTACCTGGATACAAGAGACAAAAGGTGGAAAGAAAGAGAAAGTGGTGTTAAGAAAATGATTAAAGTCCTGTAGCAACTTTTGAGTAATGTTGTTTTTCTCAGACTTGGTCTTGTATTTATCCATCTCTTTTATAATTCCAGAAAACAAGCTGCCAAAGAGCTCTTTTGCAATTATTGGGTCTCTCTGTAAAATACCCAAAACAAAGACAAGTTAGGATCTGAAGTAAAAATGCTACAATTCACTAATACTATCAGAGCTTTATTTGAAAACACAAACTTCTGCAAACATATCTAATTTACATCTCAATTCTGTTTAGAAAGTTTTAACAGGCATTGACGTGGCTAGTGTTTGAAATTTAACCAAATATACTTGTGGTATCATGGATTTTGGACCCAGAAATAATGTAAGCTGGCTTAATCACATATGTAGCCACAGAGCTTAACTCATGGGTGAGTCTGGCCCTTCAGATATTTCATCTTTAAAGTAGGGATAACAGAACACATCTCAGGGCTGTGGTAAGGATTAGCCAAGTAAAAGCACATCAAGTGACCACTGCAGTAATTGATAAGATCTTCAAGAAAGATTAAATGAGATTTTTAAGTACTATCTTTACATTAGTATCATCATAAAGCTAAAGATAGCTGATAAGCTTAAATAAAATGCCAATTTAAAATTTCGAAGTCCCATCAATATGACCATTTAAACTGTTAAAACCATCAGTGGCCATTTTTGTGCTTTTAATGTTTGGTGTATTCAACTCTAACAGAATGCTACCTGATCTTTCATGGCTTTAATTTTCACACTCCATGACTACAGGAACTGGTGCCTGTGACACCAATACTAAGAACAGTCCCTAGCATGCAGTGTCTGTATTTTTTAAAGGAAGGCATGAATGCATGAATTAGTAAGATCTGAACACTATTTTGCTTGGTAAAAACTGTGTCTGAATAAAAAGTTCTTGATTTGTTCTTTATTTAGTAATTTATTTGCTTTATAAAAGTTATATGGTTGCTATAAAAAATTTCAGAAAATATAAATTAGGAAAAAAGAAAATAACCCAATTATACTACATGAAGATAGTCACTGCCATGGGTTGTTCTTTTACTACAACACACACTCTCTCATATGGTATCTGTTCGATAACTTTTTTTACTTAACTTGCAGCAGACAGGTTCCCATGTCTACAACCCAAATCTTGAGTCTTATGCACAAATTCCCTCACTTCCCAGGGAGTTCCAAAAGCTTAATGGTACTTAAGCTAAAGAATGTTTTCAGAGCAACAGAATGTTGTCACTGGACATGTGCTATAATGACTAGTTTACAGGCTTCTCTTCAGTTCTCTAGCGTGCAACACTCATGTTGAAGAAGAGGAGCCCCTGGACAGCAGAGAAGGCCTTGTCTGTTTTGTTCACAGCTGCACCTCAGTGCTTAGAGCAGTCCCTGGCATCCAGAAGGAACTGCTCCATATATAGCACTTGTTGAATAAAGTATCTGGAATTTGAGAAATATAAGGACACATATTCCTTTTCAAAGAACAGAAAAAAATGTAGTCACGTTTTTTCAAAACAATATTCACCATCTCAATATTTTCCAAGCACCAAAGAGATGATCTGACTTGGACATGGGTCTCAGCAGTATCAGGCTTGTAACCTGCTATCATTAGTACACACCACATACCTATCCAACATGGGCAGATGCAAACCATGCCTAGGAGAGTAAGCGGCAGCATCATTTCTGAGGCAGTGTTGTGAATATATATGTGCAAAGCACTAGAAAAACTGGGAAATAATGGGGGTGAAGAAAAGCACCAGGCCAGGAATCAAAACAAAGGGGGGGAGTTGTCTTAGTTTCACACCCAGCAAGAATACAAAGTTTGAACCAAATTATCCATTCTTTGCTAACCTTCAGTTCTTCATCTGTAAATGTGTCTAAAAAACTGCCTTTATGTCACGAAATTACTGGGAGAATCTAATGAAAGAAATGTGAAAGCACTCTATAATACTCAAGGGCTCTTCTGTGATAGTAGGTACATAAATTAGTATATATGCTACAATTGCACAGAATCAATCTCTCTCTCTCTCTCTCACACACACACACGAGGGAAAAAATGGTTATGACCAGTCCAGGTAACACTGTTGTTCCAATGTCAACTTCTAGATCAACATAAATGGTTAAATAAGATACTACCAGTGGGGAAAGCCAGGTAAAGAGTATATGGGACTGAGGGGGGACAAGATGGCGGGGTACTAGGAAGAGGCGTCTTTTCAGCTGGTACCCCAAAGTGAGCTGATTACCTACCAAAGAACTCTGATCACCCATGAAATCAGCCTGAGATCAGAATTATACACGTCTGGATCTCTACAGGGGCAGAAGACGCCAGTGAGCAGGTAAAGCGGAATGGAACAGCGGACTGATATTGGAAGATAAACAAAAGGGGGAGGGAGCCACCAGAGGCGACCGTTGCAAAAGTAATACCCCGATACGAGCGAGAGTGCTCTGCGTCTGGGGACCAGCATTAACTTGGAGACTGGTTGAAAGCACTCCAAAAGAGCAAAGGATCTCGGGGGGAAATTGTGGGAATCGGGGCGGCTAGGGACAGGGGCTTAAGTCCCCGGTCCCAGACGGCCTCCCCGGCGCGGAGGCAGAGAGAGTGCGGCGGAGAAACCGGCTCCTGGTCCCTAAGCCGCCAGCGCTCTCCAGAGCGCGGGGGTTCCCGCTCCTGTGAGGGGATGGGAGCCACGCCAATCTGCAGAACGCGCGCTAGCCCTACCACAAAGCTTGAGATGCGCGCACGTTGCTCCAGCTCTCCTGGGTATCTAAGGCCCGGGGGCGCTTCTTGACTCGGGCCATTGTTTCAAAGTCTAAGCCGCGCGCGCGCGCGAAACTCTTCCCCGGACAGAGGCACGCAAAAGCCCAGCCTGCGGCTTACGAACCAGCGCCCCGTTCTCAGTGCCCCAGACGCGCGCCCGACCCACAGCCGCCTCTGAAAAGAGGTGCGCGCAAGCCGGGCACTCCCAGCCCCGGCTGGCGGCAAAATCTCAGTGTGCGATCGCTGCTTGGAACCTCTCTGGCGGTCAGGAGCTCCCAGACAGCCGCCACTGCCTTGGCTTTGGGGACGAGAAAAGATCCTGCGCCCCTGGGTCTTTAACTTGGAACCTGCACTGCCAGCGTCCAAGGGGGAATTTATTCAGCTTCTGCACCCAGACTGAGGCTTCTCTCTGAGACGGAGATCAGGAAGTGTTCCAGGGTGCACCTTGACTGCACCAGAGTTGATACATCCAGCTACATCTGTTCAGTCTTCTCCCACCAAAATGACTAGGAGGAGGAATGCCCAACAGAAGAAAAATACAGAGGATGGACCTTCTGCAATAGAGCTAACGGCTATCAACATAGACAATATGTCGGAAAGAGAATTCAGGCTAACAATTATCCAGGCAATAGCTAGGTTGGAGAAAGCCATGGATGACCAAACAGAATTGATTAGGGCCGAACTGAAAGCGACCAGACAGGATGTTCACAATGTTAGGGGGGAGCTTCAAGCTACCAGGGAGGAGGTCCACAATGCTCTCAATGAGTTCCAATCCAATCTAAACTCTCTCAAAGCTAGGGTAACTGAGACAGAAGATAGAATTAGTGATCTGGAAGACAAACAGATAGAGAGAAAGGATCAGGAGGAAGCCTGGAACAAACAGCTTAGATCCCACGAAAGCAGAATTAGGGAAATAAGTGATGCCATGAAGCGTTCCAACGTCAGAATTATTGGAATTCCTGAAGGGGAGGAGAAAGAAAGAAGTCTAGAAGATGTCGTGGAACAAGTCCTTCATGAAAACTTTCCAAATCTCGCGAATGAAACCAGCGTTCATGTACTAGAGGCTGAACGGTCTCCACCCAAGATTATACACTCCAAAAAAACATCACGACACCTGATAGTCAAATTGAGAAATTATAATTGTAGGTATAATCTCTTGAAAGCTGCCAGGGCAAGAGGCTCCTTACTTACAGAGGGAAGCCCATCAGAATAACGTCAGACCTGTCCACAGAGACCTGGCAAGCCAGAAGAGGCTGGCAAGATATATTCAGGGCACTAAATGAGAAGAACATGCAGCCAAGAATACTTTATCCAGCAAGACTGACATTCAAAATGGATGGAGAGATAAAGAGTTTCCAAGACCGGCAAGGCTTAAAAGACTATGCAACCACCAAGCCGATACTGCAGGAAATATTAAGGGGGGTGCTATAAAAGAGGAAAAATCCCAAGAATAGCATTGAACAGAAATATAGAGACAGTCTACAGAAAGAAAGACTTCAAAGGTAACTCGATGTCAATAAAAACGTATCTATCAATAATCACTCTCAATGTGAATGGCCTAAATGCACCCATAAAACGGCACAGGGTTGCAGATTGGATAAAACGACAGGACCCATCCATATGCTGTCTACAAGAGACCCATTTTGAACCTAAAGATACACGCAAACTGAAAGTGAAGGGGTGGAGAAGCATCTTTCATGCCAATGGGACTCAAAAGAAGGCTGGGGTAGCGATTCTCATATCAGATAAATTAGACTTCAAACTAAAGACTGTACTCAGAGATACAGAAGGACACTACATAATCCTTAAAGGGACTATCCACCAAGAGGATCTAACAATTGTAAATATCTATGCTCCCAATATGGGAGCAGCCAATTACTTAAGAAAACTGTTAATCAAGATAAAGAGTCATATTGATATGAATACACTAATCGTAGGTGATCTTAACACGCCCCTTTCAGAATTAGACAGATCATCGAAGCAGAAAATCAATAAAGAAACAAGAGCATTGAATGACACATTGGACCAGATGGACCTCATAGATATATACAGAACATTCCACCCTAAAACAGCAGAATACGCATTCTTCTCAAGTGCACACGGAACCTTCTCCAGAATAGACCACATACTGGGTCACAAATCAGGACTCAGCCGATACCAAAAGACTGAGATGATTCCCTGCATATTCTCAGATCACAATGCTTTGAAACTGGAGCTCAATCACAAGGAAAAGTTCCGAAGGAACTCAAACACCTGGAAGCTAAAGACCACCTTGCTTAAGAATGCTTGGATCAACCAGGAGATCAAAGAAGAACTGAAACAATTCATGGAAACCAATGAGAATGAAGACACTTTGGTCCAAAACCTATGGGATACAGCAAAGGCGGTCCTAAGGGGAAAATATATAGCCATCCAAGCCTCGCTCAAAAAAATTGAAAAATCCAGAACACACCAGCTGTCTCTACACCTTAAAGAACTGGAGGATCAACAACAAATCAAACCAACTCCACACATAAGAAGGGAAATCATCAAGATTAGAGCTGAGATCAATGAGGGAGAAACCAGAGATACAGTAGAACGTATCAATGAAACTAAAAGCTGGTTTTTTGAAAGAATCAATAAGATCGATAAGCCACTGGCTACACTAATCCAAAAGAAAAGAGAGAAATCCCAAATTCATAAAATTATGAATGAAAAGGGAAAGATCACAACTAACACCAAGGAAGCAGAAACAATCATCAGAAGTTATTACGAACAGTTATATGCCAATAAACTTAGCAACCTAGATGAAATGGATGCATTCCTGGAAAAATATAAACTACCAAAATTGAACCAGGAAGAAATCGACAACCTGAATAGACCGATATCTAATAACGAGATTGAAGCAGTGATCAAAAATCTCCCAAAAAACAAGAGCCCAGGACCTGACGGATTCCCTGGGGAATTCTACCAAACCTTCCAAGAAGAAATAACACCTATTCTCCTGAAGCTGTTTCAAAAAATTGAAGCAGAAGGAAAACTTCCAGACTCTTTCTATGAAGCCAGCATTACCCTGATCCCCAAACCAGGCAAGGACCATACCAAAAAGGAGAATTTCAGACCAATATCACTGATGAATATGGATGCTAAGATTCTCAACAAGATCCTAGCCAACAGGATCCAACAACACATTAAAAAGATTATCCACCATGATCAGGTGGGATTCATCCCTGGGCTACAAGGATGGTTCAACATTCGTAAATCAATCAATGTGATACAACAAATTAATATGAGAAGACAGAAGAACGACATGGTCCTCTCAATTGATGCAGAAAAAGCATTTGACAAAATCCAACATCCGTTCCTGATTAAAACGCTTCAAAGTATAGGGATAGAGGGAACATTCCTGAACCTCATCAAATCTATCTATGAAAGATCCACAGCAAATATCATCCTCAATGGGAAAAAGCTTGCAGCCTTCCCGTTGAGATCAGGAACAAGACAAGGATGCCCACTTTCACCACTCTTATTCAACATAGTATTAGAAGTCCTAGCAACAGCAATCAGACAACAGAGAGAAATAAAAGGTATCCAAATTGGTAATGAAGAAGTCAAACTCTCTCTCTTCGCAGATGACATGATTCTTTATATGGAAAACCCAAAAGACTCCACCCCCAAACTACTAGAACTCATACAGCAATTCAGCAGCGTGGCAGGATACAAAGTCAATGTGCAGAAATCAGTGGCTTTCTTATACACTAACAATGAAAATACAGAAAGGGAAATTAGAGAATCGATTCCATTTACTATAGCACCAAGAACCATAAGATACCTGGGAATAAACCTAACTAAAGAGGTAAAGGATCTATACTTGAGGAACTATAGAACACTCATGAAAGAAATTGAAGAAGACACAAAAAGATGGAAGACCATTCCATGCTCTTGGATCGGAAGAATAAACATTGTTAAAATGTCTATACCGCCTAGAGCAATCTATACTTTAAATGCCATTCCGATCAAAATTCCACCGGCATTCTTCAAAGAGCTGGAGCAAATAATCCTAAAATTTGTATGGAATCAGAAGAGACCCCGAATCGCTAAGGAAATGTTGAAAAACAAAAATAAAGCTGGCGGCATCACCTTACCTGATGTCAAGCTTTATTACAAAGCTGTGATCACCAAGACAGCATGGTACTGGCATAAAAACAGACACATAGACCAGTGGAACAGAGTAGAGAGCCCTGATATGGACCCTCAACTCTATGGTCAATTAATCTTCGACAAAACAGGAAAAAATATACAGTGGAAAAAAGACAGTCTCTTCAATAAATGGTGCTGGGAAAACTGGACAGCTATATGTAGAAGAATGAAACTCGACCATTCTCTTACACCGTACACAAAGATCAACTCAAAATGGATAAAAGACCTCAACGTGAGACAGGAATCTATCAGAATCTTAGAGGAGAACATAGGCAGTAATCTCTTCGATATCAGCCACAGCAACTTCTTTCAAGATACATCTCCAAAGGCAAAGGAAACAAAAGCGAAAATAAACTTCTGGGACTTCATCAAAATCAAAAGCTTCTGCACAGCAAAGGAAACAGTCAAAAAAACAAAGAGGCAACCCACGGAATGGGAGAAGATATTTGCAAATGACAGTACAGACAAAAGGTTGATATCGAGGATCTATAATGAACTCCTCAAACTCAACCCACACGAAACAGACAAACACATCAAAAAATAGGCAGAAGATATGAAGAGACACTTCTCCAATCAAGAAATACAAATGGCTATCAGACACATGAAAAAATGCTCATCATCATTAGCCCTCAGGGAGATTCAAATTAAAACCACATTGAGATATCACCTTACACCAGTTAGAATGGCCAAAATTAACAAAACAGGAAACAACATGTGTTGGAGAGGATGTGGAGAAAGGGGAACCCTCTTACACTGTTGGTGGGAATGCAAGTTGGTGCAGCCTTTTTGGAGAACAGTGTGGAGATTCCTCAAGAAATTAAAAATAGAGCTTCCCTACGACCCTGCAATTGCACTCCTGGGTATTACCCCAAAGATACAGATGTCGTGAAAAGAAGGGCCATCTGTACCCCAATGTTTATAGCAGCAATGGCCACAGTCGCCAAACTATGGAAAGAACCAAGATGCCCTTCAACGGATGAATGGATAAGGAAGATGTGGTCCATATACACTATGGAGTATTATGCCTCCATCAGAAAGGACGAATATCCAACTTTTGTAGCAACATGGACGGGACTGGAAGAGATTATGCTGAGTGAAATCAGTCAAGCAGAGAGAGTCAATTATCATATGGTTTCACTCATTTGTGGAGCATAACCAATAGCATGGAGGACAGGGGTGTTAGAGAGGAGTAGGGAATTTGGGTAAATTGGAAGGGGAGGTGAACCATGAGAGACTATGGACTCTGAAAAACAGTCTGAGGGGTTTGAAGTGGTGGGGGGGGTGGAAGGTTGGGGTACCAGGTGGTGGCTATTATAGAGGGCACAGCTTGCATGGAGCACTGGGTGTGGTGAAAAAATAATGAATACTGTTTTTCTGAAAATAAATAAATTGGGAGGAAAAAAAAAATAAAAATAAAAAAGAGTATATGGTACTATGTACTATTTTTGCAAATTCCTGTTAATCTATATTTATTTAGATTAAATAAAAAGCTTAAAAAAGAGTAAAAGACTATGCAGATATAACATTATTATAAGCAATATAAGTTTTGGAAAATTTACACAATATATAGCATATTTCAGCATCTAACATTATGCCCCACACACACACACACACACACACCCTCTTCCTCTTCAATTCAATTTTTAAATGTATTTTGATAAAAGTCAAAGGAATCTTAACTAGGCTTTCAGGGAATAAATATCCTGCTTTTGCCAGAGAATTCAGCTAGAAAATTTCATTTACTCTCAACCCTCACAACTTAGAAAAATATTTCCAATCCTCTGCTATTAAGAAAATTAACAGAGAAGAAAAATACTAATCCCACCCATAAACTGATATTCTCCTGATCCCTCAGACAACGAAAAGGATATCATATAAGCAATGATTTAAGTGGCTTAGCACTTTAAAGTTTATTGCACATTACTTCACTGACCAACATTATTGGTAAGAAAAATAGATTTCACTCCCTGGTTTCATAGATTTCACTCCCTGGTTTCACAGCTAGAAGTTGTGGCTCAGAGCATTAAGTGTCTTGACAAGGACCCCAACTGCAGGGCTATCTTCTAGATGACTCTAGTGAATTGCACCTGTAAACAGAAGTTTTGGAGCCAAGAAATAGCACGGCCAAGACTTGAACCAATGTCTTTTAAGCAAATCATTGTTAAAGACGAATAAGCAATATAAGTTTTGGAAAATTTACACAATATATAGCATATTTCAGCATCTAGCATTATGCCACACACACACAGTGGTATGCCACAACACCTCAGTGTAGCATACGGTAGCCCCCGGAACTGATAAATAGTTTTTATCAGTCAATAGAAAAATAAAGCATTCAAGGACCAACCTGGGCCACAGCTTGCAAGGGGGTGATCAGGCTACTGTATTTAATCTGAATGTCAGGAAGGTCTCCTTGACGGTAACTCCTGTATAAAATGACTTGGGCATCGTGCTTCATTTTTAACTCACTCTTTATCTCCTATAATCATTAGAACCAAGAAAGAAGATTAGAATTCTTATTGAAAAAATTTGTAGTGCATGAACTATGAAACGATCAGTGAGTACTTATCTTTAACATAAAGGTGAATTTGATGATAAATTTTACCCAAAATGGTTTGGTCCCTACACTTTACCAGTCTATGGTAGACAATAAATCCAAAATAAAAATTACTATCAAATGAGCAGTATGATTAAACATTTATCACAAAATAATGTGAATATTTGTAAACTCAGAGAACTTGAATTAGGATTTTTAAAAGCCATATTTCATTTCTCCCCCTTAATTCCTCTTAAAAAACCCTTGGCTAACAGGCCCAGTGATTATCACCACAGCCCCTACCCCAGCTCTTCCTGACCCTGCTCACGTGCTTAGGCCACGCTGGCCTTGCACGTGCTTTTGAGTCACCCCGACTCTTCACCACACAGGGCTGAGAGGACCTGTTCATCTCTGCCTAGAGTGTCTTTTCACAGTTTTTCTCTCATCATTTGGTTCCCACCTCAGATATCATTTTCAAAGAGGCTTGCTTTCTCACTTTAACAGTCTTCCCCACATGGGCATAACTTGGTTAATCTCCAACTGCACACTATAATCTTAACTCATTCATTTTTTTGGTTCTGTTGTACACACTGGGTTGTAGCTCCATGAATGTTTATATCATATTCACCTCTATACCGTTAGGATTGAGAGTAGTGCCTGCCACTGAGCACAATGCTCCCAACAAATAAAGCGCATGGACTTCTGATGCCGTTCTTACTGAGAGGTCAGCCGCTTCAGATGAGAACACCTGTGTCAGAGGGAATGCATGGCCTCACACAGCAGGCCATTCTACATTTATTAAAGGACTTTATTTGTATCAAACCAAAATGTCCCACTCTGATTTCTATCCAGCAATCCTGGTTTTATCTTCCCCTTCTGTTCATATTCTGCTTTTTATTTCCTTCAGGCACACCTACTTAGGTTTCAGGCTTAATTAGTAGCTCATAGCTACTTCTGAGTGCGCAAAGAAGAACGCTCTCCACGTGTGGTGGGGCCAGTGAGAAGAAGCATGGGAGGACTTTGAGGCACTGACTTTGGACCCTTGCCTTCAAGAGAATAGCTTTTCTTACACAGACAAGAGAGATGAAATGTCCATTTTCTTTCCACAGAAGATATAGTGGAACCATTCAATTTCTTCATACTCAGATTTGCAAGTTAATTAAGTGACTGAAGATTTAAACTGAATTAAAATAAATTCAGGTGTTTTTTTTTAAACAGACAGTTTTGTCTTTCTTGAAAATTTTGTCATAATTACTGGTTTTTAAGTAATACCGAAGCTGTTGCTGAACAAATTCTTCCATTATTTCCACATTTTGAGAAATGTTTAATTCATGCCATACTAGGTCACTGCTTTTGGCAGATAATGCTGGACCATCCATCTGGCCTGCTCATCCTTTTCTCTGGGCTCACCATTCCCTCTTCATCCAGGTACCCCAGAGAACAGCTGGTTGTAATGTGGTTCCACAGTGGCCCCAGACCCAAAGTGGGGCAAGATTATGGCTAATCCTTCCCAGCAGCTAAAGTTGTAAGATAATTCAGGAATTATTGGAGGCTGTGTCTCTACCACATGGAGAAAGCCAAGCTGTACACAGAGAAGAACAAAGCCAAGCTGCAGTGAGAGTCTGAGATAAGGGGCAGGGATGAGGTCCTGGTAGTGCCCATGAGCCACAACAAACCTCAGATTCAAGGGACTACACACACAGGCCCCATTCCAAGATTCCCATGACCTTATTAGTGAGTCATCACTGTCTACATCTACATTAGAGGAATTATCTTTGGTTCATTAAGTAACTTTAACTCATATAGTGCTGGTTCTGTAATTTTGTCATGCAATAAATATCTGACAAGAATCTTATTTCCTCAGTATATATCCGTTGATATAAAAAAAATATTTCTGACCACTCAAATTCTCAAAATAGATACAAACCTTCTCTCGTTTTTGTTCAGCAATACCTTTTCTGGCATAAATCAAACTGAGCTTTTCTTGGTCCTTTATAAATCGCCTGCGTAATCTTAATATTTCTGTCCGATTGTCTATACCTGAAGAATATAAAGGTTTGTTACAGATGGTCAATTTGACATTTGCAGTTGACTTCACCTCCTTTCTAGAATCGCCTAAAATAAAAAGTATAATTATTTCCTTACTTCCATCTAGCTGTTCTGTTTTGTTGCAATGACATGAGTCTATGAAGAACAGAGAACAGAACAGGAGACCACTAACCAGTTTTGGAAACTAGAGAACAGAAAGCTGTAACTAACCCAGCCCACCCCCAGGGCCACCATGCAGAGAACAGAAACAAACAAGGACGGATGACAAGACCTTGAAGGGGCAGGACCTGGCAGCAGCAGGCATGTCCATGGGAAGGGAGAAAAGTGAGGCTGCAGCAGGAGATGTGGTTAGGAAGCACTGTCCCTAGTGCTGCAGGTGCCGAGTCTGGGAGAGGACAGGGTACACAGGGCTGACATGGCTGCAAGCACAGCAACTACACCATGAGTGACCACAAGGGCTTTTGGAACCTGGAGCTGCCTGGTCGTGCTTGGCCTCTAGAGTACTGGCACCCTGGCCTGCCAGCCTGTAGGCAAGAGACTGGAGATTTTGCCTCTGGGTAATCCACCAGCACAAAAGCACAGGCAAAGAGATCAACACATTAGGAGTTTCAGTGTTCTGGTCTACAATGACGTCTGCACTCCTAAAATGTAGTTATTCCAAATGCCTTTTTGGTGCCTCATCTGGGAATATAAGTGAAAAGCCAAGTCACCAGACATTTTGATGAAAGCTTCAAACATGAAAGACAGAAATGAAAAAAATAAGGAAAGAGCAACTGTTGAAAGCAGTCCTTCCAGGGGAAAAAATTTTCAAAATATTATCATTTATTAAAAAGACAAAAGCAGAAATTCCAACAGTGGATCAAACACTGGAAGGGCATTCAGAGAACATAAAAAGTTCATAGAAACTAAAAATTTAACTTAAAAGTAAAGGTTAGAAGATAGGTTAAAGTGATTTCCCAGAATACAAAGCAAAAAGGATGAAAAACAAGAAAATTCTAAGAGCTGATAAGGTCTGTATTCCAAAAAGAAAACTGATATGAGGAAATCATCAACAAAATCATCCAAGAAAAAATACTGCAAAACTGGAAAATGCATTAGCAGTCTGAAAGGGCCCTCCTATGCCCAGAAAAATGGACTAACAGACCTGCATGCTTCAAAGGACCTTTTTGTGAAATTTCCTAAAATTTATTTAAAAGAAAGGATCCTAAGATGTTCTGCCAATTCTTAACAAAGAACCAATTCTTAACAAAGAGTCGATAAAATGAATGCCAGTAGGTTTCCCAACCCAACCTTGGGTACTAGGGAACCCTGATGAGTTCACACTCAAAATTCTATAGCTAAAATACCCAGCAGGTGTGACTGCCATCAAAGCACCAAAAACAGCTTAGGGCTTCTGACTCCCTTTCTCAGGAAGCTACATGAAGAAGTGCTTCATCAGAAAGATGGAACAAGCCAAAGAAGAATCGGATCCAAGAGAGGTGAAAAGACCCTCAGGACGAAGAGGTGGTCTCTGAACCATAGCTGAGCAGACACCCCAAGAGCAGTAGCCTGGAACAGCGTGGCTCAAAAGCTCCAGGAGAGATTTCATTTAAGATAAAACATTTATGTACTGGGACACAGTAAAAGACAATGGTACAACTCAAAGGAAATCAAGTAATCATATGCAGAAATCTAAACCAAAATAATTATTAATGCCCAGAAAAAATTATTATACAAGAAATACAAAATAATCATAGTAGCACTATACTTTGAACAGATATAATATTTATGCAGTCAAAATAAGAGGAAACTACATAGGAAAAATTCATTGTGAGTGTGTGTGAGGGACAAGAAGGAGCCAGATCCTCAATGTCCATAACGCAAGCAAAAGAGAATGACAAATATTGAAAGAAAAAAAAAAGGTAGGGTAGCAATACTGGAGGTACAGAAGGGTGTAAGTGGTTGCGTCTGAAATCTGGGGAATGGGTATGGAGGGTTGCTATTTCTTCTAGAAAGCTTTGGCAAAGTATTTGACTCTTCTAACTACTTGCATGTATTACCCTAATAACAAATAACTAAAGGAAACTGTAATGAAGAATTAAAATAGTTGAAAAGTGATATTTTAATTAGGTTACAATTTCATTTTTAAATGCCAATGATAATATCACAGTAAGGATTAATTCACCATAAATTATGAACATCCCAATATTACTCTTTAGGCAAGAAAATACATAACCCACAAAGAAGACGGACAGTGTGGGAAATATTTTATATCTACAAGGGGAGATTCAAATATATTAACCAAATTAAAATGGATAGCTAACAGTATTCATTTTGCCTCAGTTCTATGAGTTTTTTCAAATTCATATATAAAACTTTTAAAGAAAAGGGTTTAAAAGTTAGGTTTTACCTCTTATCCTCCTTAATTTCTATACAAAGTCAATGAAGACAGGGAAAAACTGCTCAACAGTTTGAGTTGTGGACTATGCTGCGATCCTCAGCCATTCCCCTTTGTTTTCTGAGCCTCCTCCCCTTTCAGTAGAGTGGGTCATGGGCAATCATCATGTATTAACTGGACTGCAGGCTGCCCCAAATGCCCATCTCAACAACCCTGTGGGAGGATTATGTGCCATGGGTTTGAGGTCAGCAAGACACTTAATGAGCCATGGGAAAGTAACAGTCATTCTGGGACTGCGTTTTAACTTCAGAGCTTTCATCGTCAGTTACAGAAGGACAGAGAACCATGTACTTTGGCCAGATGACAGTCTGGCAGAGAAACAGCAGAGGAAGAGGATATAAAAGAAAGACTGGTGGGAGGCAACCAAGCAGGGGGTAGAACAGACAGAGCAGAAGGGGGCTCATTAGCCCCCTTCAAACCTAGAATGGTGAGCAAAAGGAAGCTAGATTTATGTCATCTACATAAAATTCACAGAATTATGTATGGCCACTGATTTGTGATTTGTGACATAAATGTGAAAAAGAGTGGTTGGAAATGAGGAAAGTATTTCATGTATGTGTTTAGTTCCTAAAGGAATTTATCCTTACTCATTTATTTTTTTTTTTTTAAACTTTTATTTATTTATTTTTTTTTTTAAGATTTTATTTTATTTATTTGAGAGAGAGAGACAGTGAGAGAGAGCATGAGCGAGGAGAAGGTCAGAGGGAGAAGCAGACTCCCCATGGAGCTGAGAGCCTGATGTGGGACTCGATCCCGGGACTCCAGGATCACGCCCTGAGCCGGAGGCAGTCGTTTAACCAACTGCGCCACCCAGGAGTCCCTATCCTTACTCATTTAAAATAAAGTGTATCAGGGGCACCTGGCTGGTTCAGTCAGCACAGTGTGCAACTCCTGATCTCAGGGTTGTAAGTTTGAGCCCCACATTGGGTATAGAGATTACTTAAAAATAAAATAAAATAAAATAAAATAAAATAAAATAAATCATATCTGAGGGGAGTTGGGTTGGGTGATGAGTGAGGTAGGTGAAGCAGATTAAGGGTACACTTATCATGATGAGCATTGAGTAATGATGTATAAAACTGCTGAATCACTATATTATTGTACATCTGAAACTCATATAACACTGTACATTAACTATACTGGAATTTAAAAACTTAATAAAAAATAAATAAGAGTAAAAGAAATTTATTCTTGCTCCTAATTTTATTTCTTTGTATCTAAATTCAAATGGTTGGCATTTCTCCAAGGTTCTGTTAGGACCTTTACTTTCTCCATTTTCTTCCTCTGGGCTTTCACTCACTTCCAGAGTTGCCATTCTCATAAAAAGCTGAGTTACACCCTTTCAGCCAGCGCTGGTCTTTGAGCTCTGCCTGCACTTCCTTGCAGCCTCCGTGACACATCTCCCCTCATTTTCCCCACCAGGACGCTGGATGTGTGGTGGGATCAGAGGTGCCTGTTGCCTTGGCCACCAGGGCCTCCTCAGGCTCAGATGCTGCTCCATGCAGATCCCCAGTAGGTCATCCAGAGAACACTGCAGAAAGCCCTGGTTGCCTCCTAAAGCACCAGGCTCACATCCCCAGCTATCTGCTCTTTACTCCCTGTGGGTGTGTCCCATAGGCTAGACCGTTACAAGGCCTACCAGTCCTTAAACAATCTTTTTTTTAAATTAATTATTTTTATTAACATATAATATATTATTTGGCCCAGGGGTATAGGTCTGTGAAGTCCTTAAACAATCTTAAGCTGATCTGAGTCCCCTCCACTTCCCAAATCCACTCCATACTCCCTGCCTCATTCTTTTTTTTAAAAATTTTTTATTTTTTATAAACATACATTTTTATCCCCAGGGGTACAGGTCTGTGAATCGCCAGGTTTACACACTTCACAGCACTCACCAAAGCACATACCCTCCCCAATGTCCATAACCCCACCCTCCTTCTCCCAACCCCTCTCCCCCCAGCAACCCTCAGTTTGTTTTGTGAGATTAAGAGTCACTTATGGTTTGTCTCCCTCCCAGTCCCATCTTGTTTCATTTATTCTTTTCCTACCCACTTAAGCCCCCATGTTGCATCATCAGGGAGATCATATGGTAGTTGTCTTTCTCTGCCTGACTTATTTCCCTAAGCATCATACGCTCTAGTTCCATCCATGTTGTTGCAAATGGCAAGATTTCATTTCTTTTGATGGCTGCATAGTATTCCATTGTATATATATACCTCCCTGCCTCATTCTTTGTTTACCCTCCCCCTTCCCACACCCCAGCCTCCAGAGGCTAGTCCCAAAGTCGGCCTTTTCCCCAGGTCCTTCCTGGCACTCTCTCATTTTCTCTCTCTGAGACTTACTAATTCTGCCTCACCTCAAGATCACCGACCTATTGCCTTTACCAAGCCCTGATGCTCAGAAAGTCACTAAATGAATGGAATGAGTCCAATTTACTCAATGCTTTTCTGGAACACCTGAAACTAGGCTTTCAACATGGTAAGTACTGAATATTTATTGAATTAAATTTTATATTTTTAAGTAAGCTCTACCCCCAACATGGGGCTCAAACACATGACCCCAAGATGAAGAGTTATATGATGAGCCATCCTGGAGCACCCAAATTAAATTTTAATGGGCTTATCAAAAGAAATTGGGCGCCTGGGTGGCTCAGTGGGTTAAGCCGCTGCCTTCGGCTCAGGTCATGATCTCGGGGTCCTGGGATTGAGTCCCGCATCGGGCTCTCTGCTCAGCAGGGAGCCTGCTTCCCTCTCTCTCTCTCTGCCTGCCTCCGTCTACTTGTGATTTCTCTCTGTCAAATAAATAAAATATTTAAAAAAAAAAAAAAAGAAATGAAATCTTGCCATTTGCGATGGCGTGGATGGAACTAGAGGATATTATGCTGAGCGAAATAAGTCAATCAGAGAAAGACAATTATCATATGATCTCCCTGATGTGAGAAGCAAAGTGAGGGGCTTGGCTTGGGGGGTAGGGAAGAAAAAAATGAAACAAGATGGGATCAGGAGGGAGACAAACCACAAGAGACTCTTAATCTCACAAAACAAAGGGAGGGTTGCTGGGGGGTGGGGGGAGAGGGTGGTTGGGTTATGGACATTGGGGAAGGTGTGTGCTATGGTGAGTGCTGTGAAGTGTGTACATCTGACGATTCACAGACCTGTACCCCTGGGGCTAATAATACATTATATGTTAATAAAAAAATAAAAAATTAAAAAAAATTTTAATGGACTTATAAGGTTACATGGAAATGTGAATGCAGTCAGAAATGCACTTTTCTTCATCTAAGTCTCTGCATTAATGTATTTTAAGTACATTTCAGCAAGCTTACTTTACCTTTTGTTTTGTTATCCACCTCATCTCCTGGAAGGCCCAGTCTTTTTTTCCCAAAATCAGGTCCCACTGACTTCAAGGGTGTTCTCTGGAACTTTTCACTCCTCTTGTGGGCAAACAGCAAGGAGGAAGATGAGGAATCCGATGATGAGGAGACTGTATAATCCATCAGTGGGTCAATACTGCTCCCAGTCAGCCAATTAAAGGAGCTTCTGCCATCTACAAACAGGCACGACCAGAGCATGTCACAGAATGCTTAACACTGCCCAACCCTGCCAAGACCACCCCACCCCACCACTGCACCTGGTGGAGCACTGCCAACTGCCAGACACACTGTGTGTGACAAGGGATGCATTATTCTGTGGCACCTGGGGCCTCCACGTAATCCCCTGCCATTGTCACTGGGGACAACTCCTCCAGGGAGACAGCCACATCACAGCAGAAAGATAACAGGCAGTTTACTGCTAGGTTATTAGTGAGTGATCGGAGGCAGCTCAGGTGTTTGAGCCTGTGTCCTCATTTGTGAAGCAGGAAACACCACATCTGCTCCTTCAAGCCACTGTGATCATTATAGGAATGACACCTGGTATCTCCAGATTCATTCATTCATTCCAGATTCATGACTTCTAATATAATGTCATAAAATATTCACGGTAATTATTCAAATCATTTCTACTTCTAGAAACAATGAAACATGAAAAAATTTACATAAAGGAAAAACATCTGAAATGTTTATATGAAATAATTTAGGTATTTTACTCTACAACTTGTACTTCTCTGATCAAAGGAAACAGGTGAACAATTCAGGAAAGAGAAGTTTAATAAACTATAAACACAGTAAATGATTTTGATTTAGCTCTTTAGTACTTTGCTTTTGAGATAAGGGGTTTAAAATGTGAAACCAAACCAAAACATACATGTACTGTTACTTTTCTTTTTTTCTAGTCAAGAATAGTCCTTTTTTTTTTTTTTTTTTAAATATTTTATTTATTTATTTGACAGACAGAGATCACAAGTAGGCAGAGAGGCAGGCAGAGAGAGAGGAGGAATCAGGCTCCCCGCTGAGCAGAGAGCCCGAAGCGGGGCTCGATCCCAGGACCCTGGGATCATGACCCCAGCCGAAGGCAGAGGCTTCAACCCTCTGAGCCACCCAGGCGCCCCAAGAATAGTCCTTTTCTATTTTTGTTTTTTACTGTGTTAAAATTTAGAGAACACCAAATTAACTATTTTAATCATGAAAAGTGTACAGAACTATGGTGTCACACTGTTGGGCAATCATTACCACAATTCATCCCCAGAGCATATTCAATCATCTTAAACAGAAACTCCATATCCTTTAAACACCAGGTCCCCAACATCCCTCCCCTGCCTTCCCTGTTCCAACTCAAAGAATTTGATGACTCTTGGAATCCCAATGCTTTTCTCCTTTGACTGACCTATCTTTTCTGTGGTTCTTATCACTTTTTTCTATTATTGTTTCACTTCCCTTAGAGTCAATGTTCTTGTAGTGGAAGCCACTTCCACAGATCATATTGCCTTGTGCAGAGCAGGCAGGTGTTCAGGTGTGATAGTTACCTGCGGTTTGTGTAGGTGTGAAGTCATACTGTTGTTGGGTGGCCCGTATCTGCCTAGCCATCACCCCTTGAAATGGGAGGGATCCCTCCTGGGTCCGGGTTTGGAGAGCACTTTGGGAGGCCTGAGTCTCAATAAACATTGGAGTGAAAATAGTACTTCGGAAACGCCAGTCAGAATCAATGGTATATTCCTGCATGTAAGAGAGTTCCAAATGAAATAATGGTCCTTCTTTAGCAACACTGAAATATTTTTATTAAAATTCATTGCTACTATCAGTAAATACATAATTTCATGTATTTCTGTGGAAAACAGCTGAAGAAACTTTCCAAATTTAAACATTTTAACTAAATAATTATTCGTCATCTAGAAATAGTGACTAGTATTGGGGGAGGAAAAACTGTATTTCTCCTCCTTCACATAATGCATTAAATGGCTTAATGCCACACCTAGTGGTGGCACCACAACACTAACAAGCTGAAGGGCTCAGCTCCTTCCAAAGTCCCCCTATGTGCTCAACACTAAGAAAGTCACAGGAGAAGCGCAAGCAAAACAGTCAGGCTAAGCTAGCCAGGCTAGCAGATATGAAGTGAGCACACCTGTAAAAATGTAAATCATCACAGGTTGTTAAGGCTGCCAGGAGAAGAGGCAAACTCAGTGTCTATCAAATGGATGGGGAGGAGGATGCCATTACGGAGAAAAGAAAATCTAAGTGGAGGATGAAAGGGGAACAAGTGTGAGCATGTCAAGAGAGTGTGAGCATATGAGGCTGAAACAAATGTGTTTCAGAAAGGAACGTGTAAGTAATCCAAGTAAAATAAGAAGCCCAGTACAACTAATCATCAGAGAAACACAAAACGAAATCACAATGAGACATCACCTTACATATGTCAGGTGGCTCTCATCAAAAAGACAAAAAATGACAACTGTTGGCAAGGATGTGGAGAAGAGGAAACCCTCAAGCACTATTGGTGAGACTATAAATTGATGCAAACACTAAGGAAAACAGTACAGAGGTCCTCAAAATATTAAAATTATAAATACAATATGATCTAGCTATTCTAATTCTGGGTATTTATCCAAAAGAAACAAAACACTAACTCAAAAAGATATATGCACCTCTATGTTCACTGCAGCAATTTTCATAATAACCAAGAAATGGAAGCAACTTCAGTGTCTATCGATGGAAGAATGGATAAAGAAGATGTGATGTGTGTGTGTGTACACACATATGCAATGGAATATTATTGAATCACAAAAAAGAAGGAAATTTGCCATCTTTGATAACATGGATGGACCTTGAGGGCATTGTGCTAAGTGAAATACGTTAGACAGAAAAAGGCAAATACCACACGATCTCACTTACATGTGGAATCTAACAACACCAAAACAAAACAAATTGAACTGAAAAAGATACAGAGAACAAACTGGTGATTGCCAGAGACAGAGGACAGGGAGGAGGGGTGGCAGGAGGAGGGAACATGGGTGAAGGGGGTCAAAAGGTATAAACTTCCAGTTAAAAAATAAGTAAGTCATGGAGGTAAAATGCATAGCATGGTAACTACAGTTAATAATACTGTATTATATATTTGAAAGTTGCTAAGAGAATAGATGTTAAAAATTCTCATCACAAGGAAAAAATATTTGTTAACTATGTGGTGATGGATGTTAACTAGGCTTACTATGGTAATCATCTCACAATACAAACAAATATCAAATCATTATGTTGTATACCTGAAACTAATATGTCATACATCATTAATATCTCAATAAAAGCCAGTTTAACTCTTAGAAAATGTTGACAAAAAGACAGGAAAAGCTTATAAAATTTATTATTACAGAGATAAGTACTTCACCTGAAATTCACATTCTGACAGAGGATGCTCAAACACAGGGTTTGGATAATCTGGGCTCATGCTGGTCATTTCAAGCAGAAAATCTGTTGCTAAACTTAAAAAGTGCATTTCTATCTTTGGAGAATATAAGGAATTTAGTGCCAACAGTCGGTCCAAGATATTTGAAGGTAATCTAGTCTCATGGCTCCAGAAATTTCGAATAATTAATCTGAAAAGCAGAGAGGAAAGAAGCGTATTTCTCAGATATTGGCAAATAAGAAAGTCCTACACATTGTGTCATGTGGAGAAGGCAGTCTGTCATCACTATAAAACTTTACATAGAGGAAAACCACATCCAAAATTGTATAAGGAGTTTAATCTGAGTTATGAGCAATAATATGCATTGAAGGAAGGGAATATTCCAAAACCTTAGCATATTTAACAAGAGGTGAGGTTAAAAACTGGATGATTTTTTTTTTAAGGGTCTTTTTTTCTTTTAAGATTTTATTTATTTATTTGACACAGAGAGAGATCAAAGGCAGGCAGAGAGGCTGGTGGCGGGGGAGGGGGGGCGGGAGGGAGAAGCAGAAGCAGGTCTCTGCTGATCAGAGCCCGATGTGGGGCTCGATTCCAGGACCCTGAGACCATGACCTGCACCGAAGGCAGAGAATTAACCCACTGAGCCACCCAGGTGCCCCAAAACTGGATGATTTTTTTCTCATCTCTACTGCCTGGGGAATCTTCAATGATGAGTATATAATATTAACTATCTGGAAATTGAGAAAACACCTTAAGAAATTTTATGTATTCCTTCACTGCCTTGCTAAAACAATTCACTCCAAAAATTACTGCCATAAACTATTCACAACTTGAACTACTTAAAAACCAGGTTAGGCTTAGGGCACCTGGTGACTCAGTTGATGAAGAGTCTGACTCTTGATTGCAGGTTATGATCTCGGGGTTATGAGATCAAAGCCCACACTGGGCTCCACATAGTGTGATTCTCTCTCTCTTCCTCTGCCCTTCCCCCTACTTAAAAAAATACAAAAACAGGTTGGGTTTTACAATTTATGAATGCTTTTGAAATCCAAGTAAAATTTAGAATGGAAAATTGAAATATAGAACCGTACAAAAAGCTTATACCCCTTCTTATATAATTAGTACTTGATAAAACACTCATAAAACTAATAGGGTAGGCATTTTAGAGGAACACTGTGGGGATTCATAGTGTTTGGATGGATAAAACCTGACTTGTATAAACCTCCCTGGATGAGACTAATTGAAAAGCAAAAGAGGAGTGCCTAGATGCTGGGTCTCGTCTGAAGTTTCTTGGCTGAATGCAGGTGGATTCTTACTTCAGCTCATGGGTCTCATCCAGGGAGTGGGGTTTAAAATACAGGCACCTGTAGTGGTCACGTACTTCACAGGCTCCTTGCCTTGCACACGGTTTATTAATTAAACTCACAATAAAAGCAGAGACAAAGCTTGGCTCAAGGCCTTTCACCACTAGAGCATCTGGCCTTCAGGCCTCTCCTTTCTCCTGCGAAGGTGTTGGGAATAATCCTTTCATTCACCATATCAGGCTTTGCTGGCCAAACCCGACAGAAAATAGTAATCATGTTTTATTTCCCTATATAATTAATATTATAGTTTTCTCCTATTTCTAAAGTTTCAAACATTTCACTTAATATTAATATGTATAGTGTGATTTCAACTATTTGAGTTAAATGAGAAACATAATCATCATTATAGATCTTTTCATTTTAAGACACTGATTCACAGCATGAGCAGAGAAAGATTTATTCATACCACTTTTTAAAGAGTTATTTATATTTAAAATAACTTGTCAGGATTTTTAAGTCTTAATATTAAAATACCTTTTTATTGAACACTATGAATGGAGAAAGCAAAGAAAATGCTAATACTATAAACATAATTCTAAAACTGCTGAAAAATACTCAGTGTCAATCTAGAAAGAAATATCCCTAAATTTATTTGTCCTGGCCCAAGTATTCCAGGAGGAGCACATACTGAAGCCCAGCATTCTCATCGATCAGCCCTTGAATCAATACATCTTTTGCCAACTTAAATACTTCCCGAGACTCATCATCTGCTTGACTTTCTGGATCTCTGAGAAAAAAAAAAATGACAAAACATTAACATTGTCTTCCATCACTTTGTTCAATCCCAGTAACACCATCCAGAATGAAAGCTAAATAATCTGGCCTTTCTGGGCACCTGGGTGGCTCAGTTGGTGAAGCAACTGCCTTTGACTCAGGTCATGATCCTGGAGTCCTGGGATTGAGTCCTGCATCTGGCTCCCTGCTCAGGAGGGAGTCTACTTCTCCCTCTGACCCTTCCCCTTCTCATGCGCTCTCTCTCTCAAATAAATAAATAAAATCTTAAAAAAAAAAAAAAAAAAGAAAAAAGAAAAAAAAAAACTGGCCTTTCCTGTGGTACTTTAACTTCCCAAATCACAGCAGAACTTACCTTCATGCGTATGTACCCTGACACCCTCCTTTAGGGCCTCTGCAAGCCTATCCAAGTGCCTGTCACCACCCTACCTGCAATGTGATAGGGCTCAGGTACACAGGGCAGAGGGGGTGGGTAATGGGAGCAGGGCTGCAGAGGCTCCCTGTGAATGCTAAGAGGTCCTAGGACAGGCTCACACCCTACAAGAAGTGGGGTGATGGAAGTCCTGTAGGATGAAGGCATCCCAGAGTTCACTTCCTTAATTTTGTCAAATTTTAGAGGGATAACTATAAAAACAAATTACACTATTAACTCAACCAGTAATTGCACTCTCTGACTTCCCACAGGTACATAAAAGGAGTTAAAAAAAAAAAAAGGATACATGTCAATATCCTAAAATAAACTTGTTTTAATTATATGTTTAAAAATATTTTATTATTATAATCTGTTTCAGATTGCTATAAGCATCCAAATGCCCCCTTAAAAATTAGTAATATAAAATGTTAATGTAGTGGGATGCCTGGGTAGCTCAGTCAGTAAAGTGTCAAACTCTTGATTTTGGCTCAGGTCATGATCTCAGGGTCGTGATAGTGAACCCCATGTCGGGCTCCATGCTAGTTGTGGCATCTGCTTAAGACTCTTGCTCTCCTGGGGCGCCTGGGTGACTCAGTGGGTTAAGCCGCTGCCTTCCGCTCAGGTCGTGATCTCGGGGTCCTGGGATCAAGCCCCGAGTCGGGCTCTCTGCTCGGAAGGGAGCCTGCTTCCTCCTCTCTCTCTGCCTGCCTCTCTGCCTGCTTGTGATCTCTCTCTGTCAAATAAATAAATAAAATCTTAAAAAAAAAAAAAAAAAAAAAAAAAGACTCTTGCTCTCCCTTTCTTTCTGCCCCTCCAGACATCCCCTCCAAAAAAAAAAAAAAAAAAAAATTAATGTAAACCTTACCGGTAATTGTCATGAACCCACATTAGAATGTTATACATTTGTTCCCTGCATACTGGAGAAGGATGAGAAATGAATTCTACAACAGGATTCAGAAGTTCTCGGAGTTCTACAGGTTTCAATTTTGCCATCATTGTATAAATTATGTCCAAACACACTTTCTGTCTTTCATCATCTCTGTAACAAGAGAGTTTTTTTTTAAAACACACTAATTTAACAAATTATACTTTCAGATATTACAGGTAACATTTTCTTCTTTGTGCTGTTCTGTATTTCAAAATTTATTACAATGGGAACATAAAAATTACATCTAAAAAAATTACCACAAGCTAGAGTATTACAAATAACTAAACTAAATTCATTAATCCATATCCTGGATTGGATCCTAGAACAGAAAAAGGAACATTAGTGGGAAAACTGGTAAAAGTCAAATAAAGTCTGATTTAGTTAACATTAATGTACAGGGGGGAGCCTGGGTGGCTCAGTGGGTTAAGCCGCTGCCTTCGGCTCAGGTCATGATCTCAGCGTCCTGGGATCGAGTCCCGCATCGGGCTCTCTGCTCAGCAGGGAGCCTGCTTCCCTCTCTCTCTCTCTGCCTGCCTCTCTGTCTACTTGTGATTTCTCTCTGTCAAATAAATAAATAAAATCTTTAAAAAAAAAAAAATTAATGTACAGAAGTTAGTTCCTTAGTTTTGACAAATGTACGATGATTATGTGACATGGAAAAACTGGATGAAGAGTTATGTGGGAACTTTGTGTATTATTTTTCAAATACTCTATAAATAGTTATTCCAAAATAAAAGTTCATTAAAAAAAAAAAAAACCAAAATGTCAAATAAAATAAAGTGAATAAAAAGGATTTCACATTTTGAAAAAATGATTTCAAGTGCTAGGCTACCTGGCAGGTCAGAAGCAAGTTAAGGTTAGTCTGGACCCCAGATAAGGTGCACACCTGTTTTATGTATCTTTTCTTCCTTAAAGCACCCAGCTTAATGCTTTATACACAGTAGGCACTGAGTAATGAAGGATACTACAACACAACAACATATACTCTTTGTTATTGGCATTTATCAATAATTTATCCCTATGTAAAAAAAATATGTATACAGACAAGACTAGAAGAGAGTACAGAGAGATAGAAATATTGTAAGTGATCAAAAGCATCTTTTAATATTCATTTTAATAGTATAATGTGAAAATAAATGAACAATTTTAACAAATAATGGAAGCCTCTGAGTTGGCAAAATGGGTACAGAATTCAAAACCATGCATTTTAAATCTGAGAAGAGCCTTAGAAAATGCTTGAGATGTGGCTTCCCCAAAGTGCCAGGCTAGCAGAGGCAGGACGGTCAGGCGCCACAACCTTTTATTCTGATTAAAATTTAACAAATACAAATTTAATGAAAGCCTACGAGTTCTGAGTTGAAGGAGATAGCTGAACAAATCAAAAATTTAGAGCCATCTGCCTCTGAGAATAAAGGGCTAGCCTCACACTTACCTGTGTCTCATGACTTGAATGAAATCCTTGCTCTTCAACTGTAAATAGAGATCTGTTATTTCCTCCGCACGACACAACACCACCTCCAGACAGAGGGTCTTCATTACGCCGTGAAATTTTGGCAGCAGGAAGAACACGGTGTTCATAAACCTAACCAGTGGACATGGCCAATGAGTGACAGGACAGTTGCAGATCCTCTCCTGCAATAGGACATTCACCACAACTGACATCTTACCTATCGGCAAGAGGAGGAAAGTTCTTCACGGCTTTATTCAAGCACACAATAAATTTGTCCTCCATCGTATTCTGATGTTGCTTCAACTGCTTTATGATCAGTTCATACACCAACTCCTCCAATACCTGAAAAATTAAGTTTTTTTCAAATTCACAAAGGTGGAAACTAATGTTGGTTACAGATTTGAATAGTTAATGAACCCAAGGAAGGTGTTCAATGCTATCACCTACAAGGTAAAGGTGTTCACAGGGTATAGCGCCAAGAGCATGCACAGGTTGTTATAACCACTGGGTACAAGAGGTTCTGGGGCTACGAGTTTGGGTGAGCCAGGCCATAGACACGCCTGCTTTGTGCTGCTACCACTGGAGGTGTCTAGCACCTGTCAGACGGTAGGTTGATAAAGATTAGTGCTTCCTTCTGACACCTGAAATACTGCTAACAAGTCATTTGAGAAGCTGAACTGAAATCAGTGACTAAATCCCGTGTAAGCAGACTTTATGATGCCAGTGTTCACATCTCTGGTCAAATATTCACATAAACCATAATTTTCATGCAAATTTATCTAAACAACCAACTCCATCACTATCTCCCTATATCCTGTTCTTTCTTCATCACATACTACTATCTACCATGATAGATTCGATTGTGTATGGTCGGTCTCCCCTCACCAAATGCTAGCTTCCGGAGACAGGGAGGGGCTTGGCCTGCCCTGTTCCTGGCTGCGCCCCATAAGCCCAGAGCCAGCTAGTAAGTACCCAACGTGCATAACCAAAATTATAAAAGAATACAATACGGGTGAACAAGAGAAGTCAAGTGCATGCTCACACATACTGATGACTAGAGACTACACCTCAAGTGCCAAAAGCAATTCAGTAGTTAGAATATGAGTGACTCTCACTGACTTCTTTATATTTCACTGGTTTTCTAATTTCTACACTAAATCAGTACCATTTTATATTCAGAAAAGAACCATGTACAGCAAAAGTGTTTATCATTCTAACTTGGATTTTAATTGAAGAGAGATTAAACCTGGGATCTGCTATAATTTGCTCCATCTGAACTGAAAACTTAGCATATTATGTAAACTATATCCTGTATATATTAGAATCTATAGATTCTATATATTAGAATCATGTAATAATAATAAGGTTGTTCTGAATTTTAAAATTTTATTTTACAAAAATAGCTGGTAATCCCTAAAATAAATTATAAGTGAAGACTGATCTCCCTAAAAGGGTCTATTTCCCTTAATTTTCTTCTAAACAAAATAAATGCCTGACTAGCAAAATGGGCAAGGCTTCAATACACTGTGTTGGGTTACCCTGGGTGCCCTCAGGACCTCCAACTTCCCTAAACCTCTCCTCATCCAGCCAGAGAGTGAAAGTAGCCCACTTTCCACTCTCCATCTTTTCCTTCAGGAGAGGATAGGAACTGGAGGTACAAAGTTAAGAATCATGAACATATAGGCAGTTTTCAAAAACACAGGCTGGATGGTAGACAGGGGAGCAGGGGAGGAAAAGAGGACCAATATCAGAGCTAGGGAGGTGGCCAGGAAATATGGAGCTAAGGAAGAGAGAGGAAACTGCCAGGGAAGTAGGAAGAGAGCTGAGAGTGTGTACCAGATCAGAGACCAAGGGAATCAGGAGGAATGATCAACTGTGTCATCCTGGACACACTGCAATGAGACCTGGCAAGAGCAGCTTATCACAATGAGTAACAGTGGTTTTGGAGGCTTCAAAACACACAGCAACTCACTTACTAACCATGGGAAGACAGTAAGCATCATGGGATGTAGCAGTAAGCATCATTCCACTACTATGCTGTTTTCAAGTTAAGTTAGAACATGCAATTTCCATGCACTGGCCCATGAACTTTACATACATTTATAATAATCACATTCTTTTGAGAACTACAGTACTCTGAATGTATATTGTGCTAAAAGAATCAATTAGGTTATTCTCACAATCCTGTAAGTGGGCAGGGCACACAAGACTGAGAAAGCTCCCTGAGGTGGCCTGTCCTGTCTGACAGCCGTATAATGTCCCAAAATGAAAGTAGGGGGTTTTACTAGTTAACTTAGCCCTAACTAACCATGGCAAGTATCTAACAGAGTAATTTTCTCCAAAAGGAAATTCTGACACTACCTTCAGAGGAATGAAAGTTGGTTAAGTACTCATATTCTGACTTTCAAAATAAAAAGCTACCAATCTTTAAATGTTTACCAAGTTTCCAAGTGTTTAAAAAAATCCTATGTCCTCTTTAAAAAAATACTAAGTGCTGGGGATGTGTGGTTGGCTCAGTCATTTAAATGTCTGCCTTGGGCTCATATCCTCATCCCAGGATCCTGGAACTGAGTCCCGCAGCCAGCTCCTTGCTTACCTGCTTCTCCCTCTGTCTGCCGTTCCCCGATTGTGCGTGCTCTCTCTGACAAATAAATAAATAAAGTCTGAAAAAAAAAAAACCAACCCTGCGCATTGTATACAATAGGAAAGAGTAAAATATTAATGGATGGCCACTTTGGCTGTAAGTAACAAGTATTACTGGAAAACTGGAAAAGAAATATTTATTTAAAATTGTGTAACGTACTCACATTTTCTTTCTTGGTAATATATTGAAGAATAAGTCCTAGAACTTCTGCTGCTGCCACATACACTTCTTTATATTTTACAAAGGACATATTACTGACCAAAGCTTGAAAGTATCTGTTACAAATACAGAAAATAAATATGCATCATAATACATTCTGTTGACATAAAAATATAGTAACTTTAGTCCTCGTACCACATTAAAACATGATTGAAATTATTTGTGTGAAAACATATATGAAGATGTACTTAAGGCTCTGACATCATGACCTGGAAGGCACATTAAAGTCCGCAGTTCAATCACAGAGGACCTGCTGCAGTCAAAGCAAAACACAATGCTGGATGCTATAAAAACTGTAGTAAAAAGAAAGCTACTATCCAATATCATGATTTACTGACAACTCTTGAAATCCATCTGCTATGAGAAGAGGACAATAAAGTGAGAAGGAGAGTGAGCACCAGTGCCGTGCCCCCAGACTCCAGAGGCCACATCATGTTATCCTCCAGTTCGGTTGTCATCTGGGGGGATCAAAGCTCTAAGAGAGGGAGTAGAGGCTGCAACTACAGCAGAAGTACAGCGACAGGCAGCACAGAGACAGGGCAGCACAACATCCAGGCATCCCTTTCAGGTCATGATCCAGTCAAATGGTCCCACAGAGTTTGTGTTGCTTTCAGGGCAAATGCTAAAAATATGAGTATGGAAAATAAGAAAGAAAAACTTAACTTTCCCCATTCACTCTTCTCCCTTTCACAGTCCCATTCACAATCTTCTCCCAAATGACCTCTAACCCCAACTACTTAAATTTCAGTAGAAATGTATTTTTTAAAGATTTTATTTATTTATTTGACAGAGATCACAAGTACACAGAGAGGCAGGCAGAGAGAGAGGGAGAAGCAGGCTCCCCGCTGAGCAGAGAGCCCGATGCGAGGCTGAATCCCAGGACCCTGGGATCATGACCTGAGCTGAAGGCAGAGGCTTTAACCCACTGAGCCACCCAGGTGCCCCTCAGCAGAAATATTTTTAACATGGGTCTAGGTCCTTACGTTTATCAAAATTAGACCACACTCCAGTCTGTCAGTCCAATTCATCTATACTTTAACATGAAAAAGAAGCAAAGCCAAAACTCCTCGATACTCACTTTATGCTCTCTATGCCACATTTTGGGTCATATGGAGGCAAATTATTGGCTATTACAATGCCTAATAATTGAATTCCTACTGAATTGTCTTTAGAATTGGGATCTTTATTGGAAAACTTCTCAAATATTAACC
Source organism: Neogale vison (assembly GCF_020171115.1). Classification (NCBI taxonomy): domain Eukaryota; kingdom Metazoa; phylum Chordata; class Mammalia; order Carnivora; family Mustelidae; genus Neogale; species Neogale vison. Next base: position 86,801,095 of record NC_058094.1, on the reverse strand, counting down.
TGAAACATAAGCATAAAGAATATGTATAGGTTATCATATAGTAAATAAGCAGCAAAAAGATTTAAAATTTTCTATGCATAATTTTCGGGGTAAGAAATACTTTGTCTTTCCCCACATCTAACACCCTTCTTGCTAATACCCTCTTTGTATGCATTCAGGTTATTCTAGCTGTGTAACACAGACAGGTCTCTATTTCTTATGATCTAATTATTTGCCCCAATTCTCCCTTAGTTGATACTGAAACCTTGAAAGTTTTAGCTTGCCTCAGGCTGTGCTAAAAGGAATCAAAGAAAAGTCTTACAGTCTATCCCTGGGCTGGGAGACTGAGAAGCAGAGGGTATCCCACATGCCCAGTGTGCTAGAAAAGCCAGAGGTGAGCTGGGAGATGGAGCAGGGCCCACCTGGAGGAATCTTTCTGCACAGAGATGCTTCTAGTAAACTTCAGAGGTTGTAATCTTACTAGTAGCAATATTACATTCTTACAAAGGATGTGATTTCAAATTATTTTCCATTTTCTATCATTTCAAGTAATTAAATTTCACTAGCTATATTTTAAAGATGTATAAATGATACTGTAATATCTAGTAAATATATACCTGTAAGGGACAGATAAACAATCCTTCCAGCATTCAACAAGGGTTTTTATAATTTCAAGGTTATGTCTAAACACAGCTCTTTTTTGATGAAAAACATGTTCCATTAGGAAATGAAGCAATCGATTTGCCAACACTTCATCTTTAGGGACACCCTAAAAAGACAGAGAAACTATATTAATATATAGCATTCCATTCTAGAAAAGCACTTTAAAAAAAATCTTTTTAAGTATTTTTTATTATTTTCAATTAGCTAACATATGATACATCATTGGTTTTTGATGTACTGTTCAACAATTCATTAGCTGGTATAACATCCACTGCTTATCACCACACATGCCCTCCTTAATACTCAACACCCTGCTACCCCATTTTCTCACCCTCCTCTCTTCTGTAACCCTCAGTTTGCTTCCTGGAGTCCAGAGTCCTCTTCATGGTTTGTCTCACTCTCTGATTTCTTCCCATTCAGTTTTCCTTCCCTTCCCCTGTGGTCCTCCTCACTATTCCTTATGTTCCACGTATGAATGAAACCATCTGATAATTGTCTTTCTCTGACAGACTTACTTCACTTAGCAAAAGCATTTTTTCATTTATTTATTTATTTTTTTTAAAGATTTTATTTATTTATTTAACAGAGAAAGAGGGATTATAAGTAGGCAGAGAGGCAGGCAGAGAGAGAAAAGCGGAAGCAGGCTCCCTGCTGAGCAGAGAGCTCAAAGCAGGGCTTGATCCCAGGACGCTGAGATCATGACCTGAGCCAAAGGCAGAGGCTTAGCCCACTGAGCCACCCAGGCACCCGTCCTTTTTTCTATTGTATATTCTTTCCTGCTTTGTCGAAGATTAGTTGACTGTATAGCTGTGGATCCATTTTGGAGTTCTTTATTCTAATTGATCTAAATGCATGATTTGCATTTAGATCTTGATGATTAAAGATTTGTAAAAGAGCTTAAAGTCCAGGACTGTGATGCCTCCAGTTTTGTTTTTCTTTTTCAGAACTACTTTGGCTATTCAGGGTCTTTTGTGGTTCCATACAAATTTTAGGACTGTGCACTGTTTAATACAATAGGGATTGCATTAAATGTGGAGACTGCTTTGGGTAGTAGAGACATTTTAACAATGTTTGTTTTTCCAATCCATGAGCATGGAATGCTGGGAAAAACATTTTTTTAATCCAAAAGTCCATTTATAAAAGAAATCCACCAGTCTACTGAGGCTTCTGGCTTCTAATGAAAAACCTGTGAGTGATTTTTCAGTTCCAACCACAGGCAGTATAAAAGGCTTTACCTGGCAGGCCTCATGTACCAGGCTGGAACACAGCCAGTGCTCTGCAGTCTCCAAGGGTAGCTACAGTTAGACCCTTAGCCATCCATGACCCATACCCTCCAGAGCGGTGATGCTGTGTCATATCTATGCATTCCTAGTCTAGGCACCTTCATTCCTTAGTCTTTTTATCTTCTTTAGGGGTTTCTACTGAGACCTTCTTATAGGGAGGAAGGGCAACTCTGAAAACATTTTTCCCCTCTCTGATTCAGTCTCCAGTGCTTTTCTACTCCCATCCCTTCCCCCTCACCTTCCTCTCAACTCCAGGATCCCATAAAACTTCTGAGCCTTTAATTCAGGGCCCCCTCAACAGTAAGATAACACCCAGATCTGTACTAATCCACCTGACCCTTGATCAGATGCATATTGCAATGCTCCATGGGGGAAACAGACGGGGAGTCAACACTTCCTGACTTTAGCCTCTTGCTTGTACTACCACAATAAATGATCAAAGGTTTCACTTGATTTTCACTCTGACTCACTATTGCTTTATGCAGCTATTGTGACACCTAGCGGTTCAGCTCTTTCAAGCTCAGACAAGCACCTGACATTTAACTCAATCTTTCCCAGTGGCTCCTAAGTTAAACTATATACAATCTAACAATTTTTTCACGTTATTAGCAGAGTATAGATTATTTTATCACATTAAAGCTAAGAAATCGGGTGCCTGGGTGGCTCAGTGGGTTAAAGCCTCTCTGCCTTCAGCTCAGGTCATGATCCCAGGGTCCTGTGATCGAGCCCCACATCGGCAGGCTCTCCGCTCAGGAGGGAGCCTGCTTCCCCCTCTCTCACTGCCTGCCTCTCTGCCTACTTGTGATCTCTCTCTCTGTCAAATAAATAAATAAAATCTTAAAAAAAAAATACAAACCCCAAAAACATAAAGCTAAGAAATCTAAATTTGGTTTACTGTGAACTAAGATAGGCACAATCAGATATAGACACATGTAAAAAACTCTATATCCATATATTATGTTTATTAAGGAATGTTCCCAGGATACTACTACATGAAACCTTTTGTACTAAAGTTTTTAAGTGATGGGCAAAGCTCTAGCACACAAGAATCTGTACTGGGGGAAGCCACAAGAGTGCTTCAGTATGACACAGCATCATTCACCTGGTACCCACTTTTTTGGGGCAATCTTAACCATTACTGGGCCAGAGATAATACTAGGGAAGAAAGTAAGCTGGCAAAACAAATGCCAAAAAATCCAGGGATGTTAGTTTTAGCAGAATTTTTCAGGACCCCATATTCAGGGCTCATTGATATTTATTTCACACTTATTTTTTAATAAATCAGTTGTCTAGTTTCCAAGCTCTGAGAAAAGCAACAAACAAAACAAACATTTGATAGCTTAAAAATAAAAGCAAAGTCAGAGGAATTATCAAAAGTAGACAAAAAAGAAAACAGAACTAAAGCAGAATGAAGCTATTTAGTAGAGCAGCACCACAACAATACGACAATTAATGCTAAAAATAACTTTTATCATTAAGAGACGTTTATTTTATTTGTCACATATTCCATTTATGATATCGGCAAGAGACTGATAGTACTACATAAAAGATATAGCCATTCTTACCACAGGAGTAGCTAATCCTGTCCACGAAAGAACAGTAACCACGATCTCAACCACCATATAGTGAATTCCTCTGCCTCCATTATTTTCAGAAACCACCAGCTGCAGCAAGGGACTTAGCCAGTACTTTGCATAAGGGCGAAAGACCTACAAGAGAATTTAAAAGTCAAATATCAGTATTTGATATCTGATATCAAAATTTGATATCAAAAATATCAAAATTTGATATCAAAAATATCAAAAAATTGTTTTGAATAACCAAAATATTAATTTAAGAATCTATCTTCCAGGGGTACCTAGATGGCTCAGTTAGTTAAGCTTAGGACTCTTTTTTTTTTTTTTTTAATTTTATTTATTTATCTGACACAGAGAGAGAGACCACAAGCAGGCAGAGAGGCAGGCAGAGAGATGGGGGGAAGCAGGCTCCCTGCTGAGCAGAGAGCCTGATGTGGGGCTTGATCTCAGGATCCTGAGATCATGACCTGAGCTGAAGGCAGAGGCTTAATGCACTGAGCCACCAAGGTGCCCCAAGCATAGGACTCTTAATTTTAGTTCAGGTCATGATCTCAGGGTCCTGGGTTAGAGCCCTATGTCGGGCTCTGTGCTCAGCATGGAGTATGCTTAAGATTCTCTTTCTCCCTTTCCCTTCCCCCCAGCCCCCGCTCATGCTCCATCTCTGTATCTCTGCCTAAAATAAATAAAAATCTTAAAATAAAAAAGAATATATCCTCCAACAGCTAAATTTATTATGACTTGACCTAAATCTGAAACAGATGAAATTCCAGCAGAATCTGCTTAATCAGATCAGATTCTCTGTTGAATTCTCTTCTCCTGGGACCCTGAAACCACAATCAGAGGGAAATGGATTACTGATCTTTTCTTTGTTGAAAACGTGATATCCCTACCCTCTTAGAAATCAAAATGAAAGTATTCTATATCTATCTTGTTCCATCTGAATAATATGCAGCTCCAGAGAATTCTACTGTTATTTTATGCAAACGCATAGGATATATGGAAAATAAGAACACAAAAATTAGGTGCATGTAGCTAATTTTTTTTTCATTTCTTCTTATAGAAGTCACTGTGTTACAGACTTCATTTGCCCAAGATCTATGAAATCTAAATAATATGTATCTATATCCTAAATTCCATTTAGTTTATTTTAGAAATTTCAAGAGAAAGTTACTTTGATGCAAAAGAACGGACTAAATCATAATTCAAGCTACCTAGCTTCTTAATCTTTGCTGCTTTATTTTTTTACTAAATATGCTTCCTCAGAGATTCTCTCACAACTTAAATCTGCGTGTTCTCAAATCTTTTTTTGTTTAAGAACCCCATAAACAAAAAAAGTCTGAACGCTCTCCATGTACATTTACGGGTTATTTATAATTTACAAATACAAACTTTATTATTAAATTACAGACAGTTCCTGCGTTATGATGGTTCACCTTAGGATTTTTGGACTTTATGATGCTGTGAAAGCAATATGCTTTCAGTAGAAACTGTATTTTGAATTTGAATCTTTTCCTGAGCTTGTAATGTATGGGATGATACTTCAAAGAAGCACAGGGGCAAGCAGCACCCACAGCTCCCAGTCAGCTATGCTATCACAAGGGTGAACAAATGACATACTTAAAACTAAACTACACTCATACATCTGTTCTGGTTTTCACTTTGAGTACGGCATTCATTAAATTACCTGAGATATTCAGCACTTCATTATAAAATAGGCTTTGTGTATGATTCTGCCCAACTATAGGCTGACATAAGTGCTCTAAGCACTTTTAAGGTAGGTGAAGTTAAGCTATGATGTTTGGCAAATTAAGTGTACTACAAGCATTTTCAACTTACAATAGTTTCAACTTATGATGGGTTTATTGGGATATAACCTCATCATAAGTCAAGGAAGATCTGTATAACCAATAAATTAAAGTTGAAATTTTAACCCAAACCAAAGACCCTTTAAAAAGAGCATTATAGGCCAAATACCTAATGAACATGGATGTTAAAATTCTCAGTCAAATACCAGAAAGATGAATTCAATAGTACTTTATAAGAATCATTCACCATGATCAAGTGGGATATATTTCTGGACTGCAGGGTGGTTCAATATTCTCAAGTCAATCAATGTGACATACCACAATAATAAAAGAAAATCCTTTCAATAGGTGCAGAAAAAGCATTTGTAAAGTACAACATCCCTTCATGATAAAAACCCTTAACAAAGTAGGTTTAGAAGATACATACCTCAACATCATAAAGGAAATCTATGAAAAACCCACAACTAATATCATCCTCAGTGGGGAAAACAGAACTTTTCATCTATGGTTGGGAACAAGACAGGGATATTCACTCTTACCACTGTTATTTAATACTGTACTGGAAGTCCTAGCTACAGCAATCAGACAACAAAAATGAATAAAAGTGATCCACACTAGCAAGGAAGAAGTCAAACTTTCATTATTTGCAGATTACACGATACTTTATAGAAAACCTGAAAGACTCCACCAAAAATTTGCTAAAACTGATACACAAATTTAACAAAGCCATAGAGTACAAAATCAACATAAAGAAATCTGTTGCATTTCTATACACCAATAATGAAGCAGCAGAGAGAGAAATCAAGGAATTGATCCATTTACAATTGTGTCAAAAACCTTAAGATATCTAGAAATAACCCTAACCAAAAAGGTAAAGGATCTCTGTTCTGTTTTTTTTTTAAATACAATTTTTTAAAGGGTTTTATTTTTATTTGTCAGAGAGAGAGAAAGCGCGCGCGCAGGCAGGTAGAGAGGCAGGCAGAGGCAGAGGGAGAAGGAGGCTCCCCTGCCAAGCAAGAAGCCCGATGTGGGACTCAATCCCAGGATACTGGGATCATGACCTCAGCTGAAGGCAGCTGCTTAACTGACTGAGCCACCCAGGCATCCCAAGGATCTCTATTCTGAAAACTACAAAACACTTACAAAAGAAATTGAAGATGACACAAAGAAATGGAAAAACATTCCATGCTCACAGATACGAAGAACAAATATTTTTAAAATTTCAATTCTACCCAGAGAAATCTATACATTCAATGCAATCCCTATCCAAATACCACCAGCAATATTCACAGAACTACAATAAACAATCCTAAAATTTCTATGGAATCAGAAAAGATCCCAAATAGTCAAAGGAATGTTGAAAAAGAAAAGCAAAGCTGGAGGCATTATAATTCCAGAGTTCAATCTATATGACAAAGCTGCAGTCATCAAGACAGTTAGGCACAGGCATAAAAACAGACACATAGATCAATGGAACAGAATAGAGAACCCAGAAAGGGACTCTCAAGCCCAGAGTCAACTAATCTTTGAAAAAGCAGGCAATAATATTCAGTGGGAAAAGAACGTCTGTTCAACAGGTGATGTTCGGAAAATCAGACATTCTTTTTTTTTTCTTTAAATATTTATTTATTTATTTGAGAGAGAGAAAGCGAGACAGAGCATGAGCGAGGAGAAGGTCAGAGAGAGAAGCGGACTCCCTGTGGAGCTGAGAGCCCGATGCGGGACTCGATCCCGGGACTCCAGGATCATGACCTGAGCCGAAGGCTGTCGTCCAATCCACTGAGCCACCCAGGCGTCCCAAAATCAGACATTCTTACACCATACACAAAAATAAATTTGAGGGACGCCTGGGTGGCTCAGTGGGTTGGGCTGCTGCCTTCGGCTTGGGTCATGGTCCCGGGGTCCTGGGATGGAGTCCCACATCGGGCTCCTTGCTCAGCGGGAAGCCTGCCTCTCTGCCTGCTTGCGTGCTTTCTCTCTCTCTCTTTCTGGCAAATAAATAAAATCTTTAAAATAAATAAATAAATAAATTTGAAATGGATGGAAGACCTAAATGAGACAGGAAACCTAAAATCCTAGAGGAGAACACAGACAATTAATATCCATTACATTGGCCATAGCAAGTTCTTACTAGGAATGTCTCCTGAGGCAGGGAAGTAAAAGCAAAAATGAACTACTGGGGCTCTGTCAAGGTAAGAAGCTTCTGCATAGTGGCAAACAATCCAGAAACTAAAAGGCAACCTATGGGATGGGAGAAGGTATTTGCAAATGGCACATCTAATAAAGTGCTGGTATCCAAAATATAAAAAGAACTTACAAAAAAAACCCCAAAATAATCCAATTAAAAATGTGCTGAAGTGGGGCACCTGGGTGGCTCAGTGGGTTAAAGCCTCTGCCTTCAGCTCAGGTCATGATCCCAGGGTCCTGGGATTCAGCCTCGCATTGGGCTCTCTGCTCAGCGGGGAGCCTGCTTCGGCCCTCACCCCTGCCTGCCTCTTTGCCTACTTGTGATCTCTGTCAAATAAATAAATAAAATCTTTAAAAACAATGTGCAGAAGACATGAATAGACACTTTTCCAAAGAAGACATCCAGATGGCGAACAGACACAAGAAAAGATGCTCAACATCACTCATCATCAGGGATATACAAATCAAAACCACAATGAGATACCAACTCATACCTGTCAGAAATGTTAAAATTAACAACTTAGGAAACAACAGATGTTGGCAAGGATCCAGAGAAAGTGGAAACAACCCTCTGACAGTGTTGGTGGGAATGCAAACTGGTGCAGCCACCTTGGAGAACAGTATGGAGGTTCCTCAAAAAGTAGAAAATAAAATGACCTTACAATCCAGCAATTGCACTACTAGGTATTTACCCAAAGGATACAAAAATACAGATTTGAAGGGATACATGCACCCCAATGTTTATAGCAGCATTATCAACAACAGTCAAATTATGGAAACATCCCACGTGCCCATCAACTGATGAATGGATAAAGAAGTTGTGGTGTGTGTGTGTGTGTGTACATACATATATGTATGAGTATATATGTATGTATAAATACATACACACAAGGCAATATTACTTAGAAAAGAATGAAAACTTGCCATTTGCAATGGCATGGATAGAGCTTGAGAGTATTATGCTAAGACAGTCAGAGAAAGACAAACACCCACATAGAAATGAAATCATATACGTGGATTTAAAACATAAAACAAATGAATATAGTAGGGGGAAAAAAGGGAGGAAAACCAAGAAACACATCCTTAACCACAGAGAGCAAACCGACGGTTACCAGAGGGGTGGTGGGCAGAGGGATGAGTTAAATAGCTGATGGGGATTAAGGAGTATACCTGTGATGAGCACTGGATGTTCTATATAAGCACTGAATCACTAAATTCTGTACCTGAAACTCCCAATACACTGTATTTTATCTAATGGAATTTAAATAAAAACTTTTAAAAAATTAATAAGGAAAATAAAATTTTAATTTTAATAATAAATGTTAACACAAGTTCTAATCTTTCTTTCCATAAGACAATGGACTCTCTAGATAAATGGGTGAAGAAAATGTGGGGTGTGTGTGCATATATATATATATATATATATATATATACACACATACATACAACGTAATATTATTCAACCATCGAAAATAATGAAATCTTGCATTTGCAATGACATAAATGGAACTGTGGAACTAGAGGATATTATCCTAAGCAAACATGTCATTCAGAGAAAGACAAATACCATATGATCTCTTACATGTGAAATTTAAGAAACAAAACAGAAGAACATAGAGTAAAGGAAAGGCAAATAATTAAGATGGAAAGACAAATAAAATAAGATTGAGTCCCACATCGGGCTCCTTGCTCAGCGGGGAGCCTGCTTCTTCCTCTCCCTCTGCCCCTGTTTGTGTTCCCCCTCTCAATGTTGAATAAATAAATAAAATCTTAAAAAAAAAAAAAAAAAAGAAAAATACTACCCATGTGCCGAAAAATGCCTGTGGCAACCGTAACCTGGGAGAGAGGCCTGGAACAGATTCTCTCTCAGAGTCCTCAAAAGGAATTATCCCCACCAATATCTTGAAATCAAACTCCTGGCTTGCAGAATCACGAGACAGTAACTTTCAGTTATTTGAGCTGCCCAGTTTGTGGTACTCTTGTTACAGCAGCCCTAGGAGCTAGAAATCAAGTGTGGCCCTGAGGAACACAGGCCCTGCTGCAGTCCCATATTTGCCATGCTGCCTTGAGGGCTTTCCATAAACTGGATCATGTCATTCCACCTAGCACCCATCAGTGGCTCCCTACTGCTCAAAAAATGAGCCACACGCTCTATATGGATCCTGATGATGTGGCCTAGCTCACCTGCCCTAGGATATGCGGCCATGCCACTGACCCTTCTCTAGGCCACGTACCCATGGTCTGTGCAATCAGTGCAGACATGGCTGGCTCTATCAGAGGCCGTCTCTACCCAATGTTCCTTCTACACAGAATATAAATTCCAACTGCATTTTACACATCACTCAAGGACTCTCTGAAAAATCTACCTTAATGGCCACTGGTGGAAGAGACTCTTTTCTGATGTGGTGCTATACATAAACTAAGTAATAAACTTAGCACCTATCTAAAAGAGTTAACTATTTTTTATATACCATTATCAGGAATATTTTCAACTTTTTTTTTGGGGGGGGGCTACTAAAAACAATTTGAATGAAAGCCATTAAGAAACTTGCTAACATACGAAGGAGGCAAGATGGCAAAGGAGTGCTGGTCCCCTGAATTTAGCTAGGTATCTATCAAACCATTTTGAACACCCACAAAATCTGCCTGAGATATAAGAATATATATCTGGATCTTCACAAGCAGAAAAGTAAATGCTTTTTGCAAGGTAGGAAGTGCAGAGTCGTCAATCTGTGGGAAGAGATTAGAAAAAAAACAAAAAGGGGAGGGAGACTCCATAAGCTGGTTCCTGGAAAGTGATATAACACCAGAGTGCAAAATCGGAACCCTCAGAAATCTGCTCTAGGCAATGACATCCCTCTCTAAAAGGGGCTCTGGAAATGAAAAGGCAGAATTCTAGGTGAGGCATTGTTGCCTCAGGATCTGAGGAGTCACAGAGTGAAAGCAGGGATCTGAACTGGTAGAGTGCCCAAGCAGTGGAGCCAGGAAGCAGGTTATGGTCAGCGAACCCAGTAGGGGACTCTCAGTTTAGGTTGCCATAAACTGTGAGCTGGGCCAGTTGGTAATTGCTCTTGTCCTGAGCAGCCTGAAAAGGACTGGAGCCTCTGCCTACAACTGGACAAAAGCTCACAGGGCAGTAGCGGCCCAGACAGGATATTAGGGCAGCACCAAGACACGATCCAGAAGCTTCAAGTGCATGTGCAAACCCCTGGCTGCTTGTGGTTTTAGAGTCACAAAGAGAAGCAGCACTCCTGGGCCCCTGGGACTACCTCTGAGAGAATTGCAGTGGGTGTGCACCACGCGAGGCTACAGTTTTGGGCGCATACAGAAGTGGAGACTGTTTGTTCCAGAAGGTTTATAAAGGAAGACAAGACTGCAATCTTTCTGCTCTGTGCCAGAGGTTTGGGCATAGCCATTTTTGCTCTGATCCTCTGAAGAGATGTGGAAAGCCTCCAGGGGTAAAAAGCCACACAGAAGACCAGTTGCACTGACCCCATCCCCCTGACAAGGAGTAGGACAACTCTGCCGAGGCAGGGATAACTGAGAAACAGGGTATCAGGACTCTCCCCCAGAAGACAGACTAGAAGAACAGGTAGACAACAATCCTACAGATCCCACAGACTGTAAAATTCCAATGCCAGGGGATAATTGTATATTGAGCTCTAGGGTGCATTTGGCTTGGGTTGTGGTTGATATTTTGGATTCTGTTGATTTGCCCACCCATGATTCTATGGGCAAATGATCAGAAGGAAGAACTCACCAAAAAAAAGGGTAAGAGGCAGTGTTCACTGCAACAGAGCTAATCAATATGGATATAAGTAAGAGTCAGAGACAGAATTTAGGATAGTGGTTATAAAATTAATAACTAGGCTTGAAAGAAGTATAAAGTGACAATATAGAATCTCTAAGGGTGGAAATGAGATCAATCAGGCTGAACTTAAAAATGCTATGAATGAGATGCAGTCGAAACTGGATACTCTTAACAGCTTGGGTCAATGAGGCAGAAGTGAGAATAAGTGATCTAGAAGACAGGCTGAAAGGAAATTAAAGAAAAGAGAGGAAAATAATTCATTACACATGAAGAGAGACTTAAAGAATTTACTGATACACTGAAAAGAACCAATATCAGATCACTGGGATCCAAGGTGGAAGGGGAAATGGAGAATGAGAAGAGGCTTGAAGGTATATTTGATTAAATCATGCCTGAGAACTTCCCTAAACTGGGGAAAGAAACAAACATTCACATGCAAGAGGCAGAAAGGACCCCTTCCAAAATCAATAAAAATAGATCAATACCCCCAAAATACAATAGCGAAGCTTGCAAATCAGAAAAAAAGAAGCATTCCTGAAAGCAGCAGGAGGCAGAGATTTTTTATATATGGAGGGAGGAACATGAGAATAACATCAGACCTATCCACAGAAACCTGGCAAGTCAGAAAGGGCTGGCAAGATATTTTCAGGGTACTAATGAGAAGAACATGCAGCCAAGAATACTTTATCCAGCAAAGCTGCCATTCACAACTGAAAGAGAGATGGGGAGTTTCCAGGACAAACAGAAACTTAGAACGTGACCCCCGTCAGTCCTGCAAGAACTATTAAGGGGGATTCTATAAGCTAAGAGAGCACTCAAGAGTAACATAGACCAGAAAGTAATAGAGACAATCTACAGAAACAGGGGATTTATAGGCAATACAATGTCACTAAATTCATATTTTTCAACAATTACTCTAAATGTACATGGGCTAAATTCTCCAGTAAAAAGACACAGAGTATCAGATTGAATAAAAAAGCAGGGCCATCCACATGCTGTCTACAAGAGACTCATTTTGAACCTAAAGATACCTTCAGATTAAAAGTGAAGAGATGGAGAACTATTTACCATGCTAATGTACCTCAAAGGAGAGCTGGGGTAGCACTCCTCATATCAAGCAAATTAGATTTTAAACCAAAGAATGCAGTATGAGATTTGGAGGGACACTGTTTCATATTTAAAGGACCTATCTAACAAGAAGATCTAATAATTGCAAATATCTAAATCCCCAACGTGGAAGCAGACAATTATATAAACCAATTAATAACCAAAGTAAACACACACATTGATAATAATACATTACTAGTAGGGGACTTTGATACTCCACTCACAGCAATGGACAGATTATCTAAGCAGATGATCAACAAAGAAACGAGAGCTTTGAATGACACCCTGAACCAGATGGACTTCACAGATAGATACAGAACATTCCATCCTAAAACGACAGAATACTAATTCTTCTCGAGTGCACACAGAACTTTCTCCAGAATAGATCACATGCTGGGTCACAAATCAGATCCCAGCCGATACCAAAAAACTGAGATTATTCCATGCATATTTTCAGACCACAATGTTTTGAAACTGGACCTCAATCACAAGAAGAAATTTAGAAGGAACACAAACACTTGAAAGTTAAAGAGCATCCTGCTAAAAGAATGAATGGGTCAACCAGGAAATTAAAGAGGTACTCAGATCATTAATTGAAACTAATGATAATGAAAACACATTGGTTTGAAACCTATGGGATACAGCAAAGGTGGTCCCAAGACAGAAGTACATAGCCATCCAAGCCACTCTCAAAAATTATAGAAATCCCCAAAACACAAGCTAACCCTACATTTAAAGACCTGGAGAAAGAACAGCAACTAAAGCCTACACCAAGCAGGGCAAGAGAAATAATAAATATTAGAGCAAAAAATCAATGAAACAGAAATCCAAAAAAAAGCAGAACAGATCAACAAAACAAGAAGCTGGTTCTCTGAATGAATTAATAAGATCGGTACCCCTCTGGCCAGACTTACCCAAAAGACGGAATAGGGACCCCAATTAGTAAAATCATGAGTCAAAGGGGAGAGACTGACTAATACCAAGGAAGCACAGACAACTGTTAGAAATTACTACCAGCAACTATATGCAAACCAATTCAGCAATCTGGAAGAAATGGATGCATTCCCGGAAACTTAAAAACTACCAAGACTGAAACAGGAAGAAACAGACAATGAACAGACCAGGCTGAAAAGAAAGGAAATTGAAGCAGTAATCAAAAACCGCCCAACAAACAAAAGTCCAGTGCCAGATGGCTTCCCAGGGGAATTTTCTCAAACATTTAAAGACCACCTAATATGTATTCTTCTGAAGTTGTTTCAAAAAAGGAAATGGAAGGAAAACTTCCAAACTCATTCTTTGAAGCCAGCATTACCCTGATCCCAAAACCAGACAAAGACCCCATCAAAAAGAAGAATTACAGACCAATATCCCTGATGAACATGGATGCCAAAATACTCAACGAGATCCTAGCCAGTAGGATCCAATAGTACCTTAAAAGGATTATTCATCACAACCAGCTGGGATTTATTCCAGGGATGTAAGGGTGGTTCAACATTTGCAAATCAATCAACATGATAGAGCACGTTAATAAAAGAAAAGACAAGGACCATATAATCCTCTCAATTGATACAGAGAAAGCATTCAACAAAATAGAGCATCCTTTCCTGATTAAAACTGTTCAAAGTATACAGATAGAGGGAACATACCTCCATATCATAAAAGCCATCTGTGAAAAGCCCACAGCGAAAATCATTCTCAATGGGGAAAAACTGAAAACTTTTCCCTGAAGGTTAGGAACGTGGCAGGGATGACCACTCTTACTACTATTGTTCAACATAATACTGGAAGTCCTAGCTTCAGCAGTCAGACAATAAAAAGAAATAAAAGGCATTCAAACTGGCAAAGAAGAAAGACTCTCTCTCTTCACCCGTGACATGACAATTTATGTGGAAAATCCAACAGACTCTACCCCAAACCTAGTACCCCAAAACTGCCAGAACCTGTACAGCAATTCAGCAACATGGCAGGATACAAAAATCAATGCACAGCAATCAGTTGCATTTCTACTCATTAACAAATGTGATTGAAGAAAGAGAAATTAAAGAATTGATCCTAATCACAATTGTACCAAAAACCATTAGATACTCAAAGGAATAAACTAACAAATGAGGTGAAAGATCTATATTCTAGAGACTACAAAACACTTATGAAAGAAACAGAGCAAGACACAAAGAAATGGAAAAACATTCCATGCTCATGGATTAGAAGAATAAACATTGTTAAAATATCTGCTGCCCAGAACAATCTACACATTCAATGCAATCCCTATCAAAATACCATTGGCATTTTTCACAGAGCTGGAACAAACAATCCAAAAATTTATATGGAACTAGAAGGACCCCAAATCTCCAGGGAAATGTTGAAAATCAAAGTTAGATGCATCAAAATTCTGGACTTTGAGCTATATTATAAAACTGTGATTATTAAGACAGCATGGTACTGGCATAAAGACACACACAGATCAATGGAACAGAACACAGAGCCCAGAAATGGATCCTCAATACTGTTGTCAACTAGTCTTCAACAAAGCGGAAAAGAATACTCAATGGAAAAGGTCAGTCTCTTCAATAAATGGTACTGACAAAATTGGACAGCCAAATGCAGAAGAATGAAACTGGACCATTTTCTTATACTATACACAAAAATAAACTCAAAATGGGTGAAAGATCTAAATATGGAACAGGAATCCATCAGAATCCTAGAGGAGAACACAGGCAGCAAGTTCTCCGACCTTGAACAAAGCAACTTTTAGCAAGAAACATCTCTAAAATCAAGGGAAACAAATGCAAAAATTTACTGTGGGGACTTCAACAAGATAAAAAGCTTTTGCATAGCAAAGGAAACAATCAACAAAACTAAAAGGCAATCTATGGAATGGGAGAAGGTATTCACAAATGACATTACACTTAAAGGGCTGGTATCCGAGATCTTTAAAGAACTTATCAAACTCAATGCCCCAAAAACAACCCAGTCAAAAAAATGGGCAGAAGACATAAACAGACACTTCTCCAAAGAAGACATACAAATGGCCACATGGCCACATACAAACAGACACATGAAAAAATGTTCCACATCACTCAGCATCAGGAAAATATAAATCAAAATCACAATTACATGGCACCTTATACCAGTCAGAATAGCTAAGATTAACAAGACAGGAGACAACAAATGGTGACGATGTGCAGAAAGGGGAACCCTGTTACATTATCCATGGGAATGCAAGCTGGTACAGCCACTATGGAAAAAAAGTATGGAGATTCCTCAAGATTTTAAAAATAGAGCTGCCTTATGCTCCAGCAATTGCATTATTGGGTATTTACTCCAAAGATTCAAATGTAATGAAAAGAAGGGGCACATGCACCCCAATGTTCATAGCATCATTGTCCACAACAGACAAACTGTGGAAAGAGATGAGATATCCTTCAAAAGATGAATGGATAAAGAAGATGTGGTTCATATATACAATGAAATATTACTCAACCATGAGAAAGGATGAATACCCACCATTTGCATTGACATGGATGGAACCAGAGGGGATTACGCTAAGTGAAATAAGTGAATCAGAGAAACACAATTATCATATTGTTTCACTCATATGTGGAACAAAAGGAAGAGTGCAGAGGACAATAGTAGAAGAGAGGGAAAACTTAACGGGAAGATATCAGAGAGGGAGACAAACAGTGAGAGATTCCTGACTCTGGGAAACAAACTGAGGTTTGTGGAAAGAGAGGTAGGTGTGGGGATGCGGTAACTAGGTGATGGGAATTAAAGAAGGCACATGATATGATAAGCACTGGGTGTTATATTCAACTAATGAATCACTGAACATTATATCAAAAAGTAATGATGTACAATACCTTGGCTAATTGAATTTAAATTAAAAAAAAGGTTAAAAAAAGAAACTTACAAATACATGTAATTTATATAAAGATCATTTCTATTTCAATAAATTTTAATTTTCAGTTTAAAAATGATAGAAGAATGATGTTGAACAAATAAATATGGTTGGCTTATTTATTAGAGAAAAAAATGTCATGCTCTGTTTCTTTATTATGGGTTTTCTTTTCAGCAGATACACATAATTGCAAATAACTGTTTTTAAATATCTTATTTAAACTCAATTTAGGTAGTATATACTATGTTACTAGTTTCAGGGGTAGAATTTAGTGATTCATCAGTTGCATATAACACCCAATGCTCATCACATCAAGTGCCCTCCTTAATGTCCATCACCCAATTACCCTACCCCCCTACAGCCTCCACTCTAGCAACCCTCATCTTGCTTCCTACAGTTAAGAGTCTCCTATGGTTTGCCTCCCTCTCTGTTCTCATTTTTTCTTGCTCTTGCTTTATGTTAATCTGTTTTATTTCTTAAATTCCACGTACAAGTGAAATCATATGGTATTTGTCTTTTACTGACTTATTTCACTTAGTTTAATACCCTGCAGTTCTACCAGTGTTGTTGCAAATAGCAAGATTTCATTTTCTTTGATGGCTGAGTAGTATTCCATTGCGCGCGCGCACACACACACACACCTTTATCCATTCATCTATCCATTGGCAAGTGGGCACTCTCCATATTTTGCATATTCTGGACATCACTGCTATCAACATTGGATAGTCTGTGTCCCTTCAAATCACTATGTTTGTGTCCTGTAGATAAATACCAAATAGTGCAATTCCTCAGTCATAGGGTAGTTCTATTTTTAACTTTTTGAGGAAACTGTCTACACCAGTTTGCATTCTCATCAACAGTGTAAGAGGGTTCTTGCTAGGCATTCTAGGTAACATCTGTTGTTGCATTTTTTTTTTCATGTATCTGTTGGCCATTTGTACATGTTCTTTGGAGAAATGTCTATTCATGTCTTCTGCTCATTCCTTGACTGGACATTTTGTTTTGGGGGTGTTTAGATTGAAAGTTCTTTACAGATTTGGGGTATTAGCCCTTTATCTATCATCTGTGAATATCTTCTTGCATTTGGTAAGTGCCTTTCATTGCTGACTGTTTACTTTGCTGTACAAAAGGTTTTTATCTTGAAGTCCCAATAGTTCATTTTTGTTTATGTTTCCCTGGCCTTTGGAGATGTGTTTAGCAAAAAGGTGCTATGGCCAAGGCCAAAGAGGTTGCTGCCTGTGTTTTGCAGCATTTTGATGGATAACCGACTCATATTTAGGTCTTTCATCCATTTGACTTTATTTTTGTGAATGGTATAAGAAATTGGTCCAGTTTAATTCTTCTGCATGTGGCTGCTCAATTTTCCCAAACCATTGTTAAGAAAACCCTTTTTTCTTCAGATACTCTTTCCTACTTTGTCAAAGGGTAGCTGACCATAGAGTTGAGGGTCCATTTCTAGGTTCTCTGTTCTGTTTAACCGATCTATGGGTCTGTTTTTTTTGTGCCTGTACCATAATGTCTTGATGGTTACAGCTCTGTAATACAGCTTGAAGTTTGGAATTGTGATGCCTCCAGCTTTACTTTTCTTTTTCAACATTCCTTTGGCTGCGTGGGGTGTTCTGTGGTTCCATACAAAATTTAGGATTGTTCCAGCTCTGTGAAAAATGCAGAATGTGTTTTAGTAGAGATTGTACTGAATGTATAGATTGCTCTGGATAGCACTGACATTTTAAAAACATTTGTTCTTCCTAACCATGAACATGGAATGTTGTCCCATCTCTTTGTGTCTGCCTCAATTTGTTGTGAGTGTTCTGTAGTTTTTAGAGTACAGATTCTTTATCTCGTTGGTTAGGCTTACTCCTAGGCATCTCACTGGTGTTGATCATGATCTCTCCTCATTCATTCATGATTTTACTGATTTGGGTCTTCTCTCTTCTTTTTGGTAAGTTCTGGCTAGGGTTTTATTGGTCTAATTAATTCTTTCAATCAGCTCCTAGTTTCACTCATCTGTTCTACTGGTGTTTTTTGTTTTTCTAGATCATTGATTTCTGCTCTGATCTTTATTTTATTTCTCCTCTTCTGCTGGATGTAGGCTTTATTTGCTGTAATTTTCCCAGTTTCTTTAGGTGTAAGGTTAAGTTGTGCATTTGAGAACTTTCTTGTTTCAGGAGGAACACCTGTATTGCTACATATTTCTTTTTTAGGACCGCCTTGGCAGCATCCCAAAAGTTAACTGCTGTGTTCCATTTTCATTTGCTTCCTTGGATGTTTTTACAGTCTTCTTTGATTTCCTGGTTGGCCCATTCATTCTTTAGTAAGATGTTCTTTAACCTTTCTGTATTTGTGGTCCTTCTGATGTTTTTCTTGTGGTTCACTGCAAGTTTTATGGAATTGAGGCCTAAAAATATGCATGTTATTATCTCAAATCTTTTTGTAGCAGTTGAGACCTGACTTGTGATAGTGTGTGACCTATTCTGGAGAATGTTCCATGTACACTCAAGAAGAATGTGTATTCTGTTTCTTTAGAATGAAATGCTCTGGATATATGTTATGTCCACCTGGTCCAGTATGTCATTCAAAGCCTTTGTTTCCTTGTTGATCTTCTGCTTAGATAATCTGTACATTTTTATAAGTCTCCTACTATTATTGTACTATTACAGAGTTTCCTTAATTTTGTTATTGTTTTATATATTGGCTACTTCCAAGTTAGGGGCATAAATATTTATAATTGTTAGATCTTCCTGTTGGAAAGACCCTTTTATTATGAGATAGTATCCTTTATCTCCTATTAATCTTTGGTTTAAAATCTAGTTTGCCTGATATAAGGATGGCTACTTCAGTTTCTTTTTGATGTCTACTGGCATGATAAATGGTGCTTTACGCCCTCACTTTCAATCTAAGGGTGTCTTTGGATTTAAAAATGAGTCTCCCGTAGACAGCATATCAATGGGTCTTGTTTTTCTTATCCATTCTGATAACCTATGCCTTTTAATTAGAGCATTTAGTCCATTTACATTCAGAATAATTCTTGAAAGATATGAATTCAGAGCCACTGTATTACCATAAAGTCACATTCCTATACATTGTCTCTGTTCCTTTCTGATATTTGTCACTTCTGGGCTCTCTCTTCACTCAAAGAAACCCCTTTAATATTTCTTTCAGAGCTGGTATAGTGTTCACAAATTCCTTTAGTTTCTGTTTGTCATGGAAAGTCTTTATCTCTCCTTCTATTGTGAATGACGGGCTTGCAGGATAAAGTATTCTTGACTGCATGTGGCTGTCCATGGTGCTGTGGTCAAGGCCAAAGAGGCTGCTGTGTTTTCCTCCAGCATTTTGATGGATAACTGACTCATAGTTAGATCTTACCTAACTATGTGTATATTTTATTTTTCCCATTTTTATTTTTCATCTAGCATGCTGCATATTTTTCACATTTAGCACACTGAATATATCATGGCAGTGCTTCTTGGCCTACCGGGTTTCTGTGGGCTGGTCTGTTACCAGCTTTATACCTCCACACTTGTAGGTTAAGGACCTCTTGTCCCAAGCTGGTCATTAAACCTTAAAGTTTTATTTATTTATTTGAGAAAGACAGAGCAAGCAAATGAGCAATAGCAAGAACCAGTGGAGGAAGAGGCAGATGGAGATAGAGAAGGAGACTCGCTGCTCAGGGCCCAAGCCCAGGACCCTGGGATCATAACCTGAGTCCAAGGTAGACACTTAACAGAATGAGCCACCCAGATGCCCAATTTTCTCTTTCTCTTTGTAATTTGTAAATGCCAGTATAATATGTTAGGATGTTGATCTATTTTTGTTAATTTTAAGGGGGAGTTCTCTGTGCTAGAAGGCCTATTTCCTACTCCAGAGTAGGAAAGTCCTCAGTTGTAAGTCGTTCAAAAAAATCTTCTGCCCCTTTCTCCCACTCATCTTCTGGGACTCCTATAAAACGGATATTATTTTGCTTTATGGAATCACTGAGCTTCCTCAGACTACCCCTGTATTAGACTTCCTCAGACTTCCCCTGTATTAGAACAGGGAAGCCAGTTCTTTATCAATAGGCTTCATTCCCTCTTTTCAGTTTCCTTACCTTCTATCGTTTTATCTTCTATATCACTGATTCACTCTTCTGCTTTAATCATCTTTGCTTTTTAGCCTCCACTTGGGACTGCATCTTGGTTACAGCATTTTTAATTTTGACCTGATAGATTTAAGTTCTTTTACCTCTATAATAAAAGATTATCTAGTGTCTTTAATACTTACTTCAAGCCCAGCTAGTATCTTTAAATCATTGTTTTAAATTATAGTTCAGACATCTTGGTTATATCCATATTGATTAAATTCCTGGCAGTGAATACTACCTTCTGTTCTTTCTTTGGTGGTGAATTTCTCTTATTTTGTCCAGAAAAAAAAAAAATAAGAAGAAGAAGGAGGAAAAACCACAGTAACAATGACAACAGAAAATACAAAACAAAACATAAAAGTAGATCCTGGTTGTGTTTTGGTCTTGTTAAAAGAAACTCGATCCAAAAGAAATAGAAAGAAAGGAAGGAAGGAAGAAAGAAATATAATATTTTAATTATAAAATAAAATACAATTAAAGAAAATAATATATATATAAAATATAAGTAGATAAAAATTTAAATTTAAATTTAAAAGAGTAAAAAAAGGTTTGGAAAAATAAGAAAACAACAAAAAAGAATACCAAAAGACTAATGAATAAAAATATAAAGAGGTTGAGGAGTCAAGATGGCAGAGAAGTAGCAGGCTGAGACTACTTCAGCTAGCAGAAGATCAGCTAGATAGCTTATCTAAAGATTGCAACACCTACAAATCCAAAGGCAGATCGAAGAGAAGAACAGTAATTCTAGAAACAGAAAATCAACCAATTTCTGAAAGGTAGGACTGGCGGAGAAGTGAATCCAAAGCGACGGGAAGATAGACCGCGGGGGGAGGGGCCAGCTCCCGGCAAGCTGCAGAGCAACGGAGCACAAAATCAGGACTTTTAAAAGTCTGTTCTGCTGAGGGACATCGCTCCAGAGACTAACCGGGGTGAGGCCCTCACGAGGTCAGCGTGGCCTCAGGTCCCGCAGGGTCACAGAAGGACCGGGGGAGTCTGAGTGTCGCAGAGCTTACAGGTATTAGAACAGGGAAGCCGGCTACAGAGACAGAGCTGAGGAGTGAGCTCTCAGCTCGGGGTTACCTTGAACCGGTGAGCTAGGAGTGCCGCCGGAAGCCAGGGGGACAGGAGTAATTGGGCGCTGTCCTCTGAGGGCGCACTGAGTCGGGCCCCCGGGATCTCGGCTCCTCCAGACCAGAGACCAGGAGGCCACCATTTTCATTCCCGTCCTCCGGAACTCTATGAAAAGTGCTCAGGGGAGAAAAGCTCCCGAAAGCAAAACCAAGGGGATTACTGAGCCCGGCACCTGGTAAGGGCGGTGCAATTCCTCCTGGGCCAAAGACACTTGCGAATCACTACAACAGGCCCCTCTCCCAGAAGATCAACAAGAAATCCAGCCAGGACCAAGTTCACCTACCAAGGAGTGCAGTTTCAATACCAGGGAAAGCTTGGAATTCCAGAGGAAGAGAAAGCAAAGAACGGAACTCTTGGCTTTCTCCCCATGATTCTTTAGTCTGACAGTTTAACTTTTTCTTCTTTTTCAATTTTTTTTCTTCTTCTGCTAAATTTTTTTAACTTTTACCCTTTTCTTTTTTCACGTTTTTTAAACTAGTTTATCTAATATATAAATATTTTTCTTTTTAATATTTTTTCTTTATTCGTTTTCTTTTTTTAATTCTTTTCTTTTCTTTTCTTTTTTCTTTTTTTCCTGAACCTCTTTTTACCCCCCTTTCTCCCCCCTCACCATTTGGGATCTCTTCTGATTTGGTTAAAGCATATTTTCCTGGGGTTGTTGACACCTTTTAGTATTTACTAAAGTATTTTACTAAAGTATTTTACTAAAGATATATAAAGAGTATATACTCTTATCTGGAAAAAATGACAAGGCGGAAAAATTCACCTAAAAAAAAAGAACAAGAGGCAGTACCGAAGGCGAGGGACCTAATCAATACAGACATTGGTAATATGTTAGATCTAGAGTTTGGGACAACGATTCTCAAGGTTCTAGCCAGGCTCGAAAAAGGCATGGAAGATATTAGGGAAACCCTCTCGGGAGATAGAAAAGCCCTTTCTGGAGAAATAAAAGAACTAAAATCTAACCAAGTTAAAATCAAAAAACCTATTAATGAGGTACAATAAAAAATGGAGGCTCTCACTGCTAGGATAAATGAGGCAGAAGAAAGAATTAGCGATATAGAAGACCAAATGACAGAGAATAAAGAAGCTGAGCAAAAGAGGGACAAACAGCTACTGGACCATGAGGGGAGAATTCGAGAGATAAGTAACACCGTAAGACGAAACAACATTAGAATAATTGGGATTCCAGAAGAAGAAGAAAGAGAGAGGAGAGCAGAAGGTATATTGGAGAGAATTATTGGAGAGAATTTCCCCAATATGGCAAAGGGAACAGGCATCAAAATCCAGGAGATGCAGAGAACCCCCTTCAAAATCAGTAAGAATTGGCCCATACCCCGTCACCTAATAGTAAAACTTACAAGTCTTAGTGACAAAGAGAAAATCCTGAAAGCAGCTCAGGAAAATAAGTCTATAACATACAATGGTAAAAATATTAGATTGGCAGCAGACTTATCCAGAGACCTGGCAGGCCAGAAACAGCTGGCATGATATTTTCAGAGCACTAAACGAGAAAAACATGCAGCCAAGAATACTATATCCAGCTAGGCTATCATTGAAAATAGAAGGAGAGATTAAAAGCTTCCAGGACAAACAAAAACTGAAAGAATTTGTAAACACCAAACCAGTTCTACAGGAAATATTGAAAGGGGTCCTCTAAGCAAAGAGAGAGCCTAAAAGTAGTAGATCAGAAAGAAACAGAGACAAAATACAGTAACAGTCACTTTACAGGCAAAACAATGGCACTAAATTCATATTTTTCAATAGTTACCCTGAATGTTAAAGGGCTAAATGCCCCAATCAAAAGACACAGGGTATCAGAATGGATAAAAAACCAAAACCCATCTATATATTACCTACAGGAAACTCATTTTAAATCCGAAGACACCTCCAGATTTAGAGTGAGGGGGTGGAAAAGAATTTACCATTCTAATGGACATCAGAAGAAAGCAGGAGTGGCAATCCTTATATCAGATCAATTAGATTTTAAGCCAAAGACTATAATAAGAGATGAGGAAGGACACTATATCATACTCAAAGGGTCTGTCCAAAAAGAAGATCTAACAATTTTAAATATCTATGCCCCTAATGTGGGAGCAGCTAACTATATAAACCAATTAATAACAAAATCAAAGAAACACATCAACAATCATACAATAATAGTAGGGGACTTTAACACTCCCCTCACTGAAATGGACAGATCATTCAAGCAAAAGATCAACAAGGAAATAAAGGCCTTAAATGACACACTGGACCAGATGGACATCACAGATATATTCAGAACATTTCATCCCAAAGCAGCAGAATATACATTCTTCTCTAGTGCACATGAAACATTCTTCAGAATAGATCACATCCTCGGTCCTAAATCAGGCCTCAACCGGTATCAAAAGATTGGGATCATTCCCTGCATATTTTCAGACCACAATGCTCTGAAGCTAGAAGGCAATCACAAGAGGAAATGTGGAAAGAACCCAAATACATGGAGACTAAACAGCATCCTCCTAAGGAATGAATGGGTTAACCAGGAAATTAAAGAAGAATTGAAAAAATTCATGGAAACAAATGATAATGAAAACACAACACTTCAAAATCTGTGGGACACAACAAAGGCAGTCCTGAGAGGAAAATATATAGCGGTTCAATCCTTTCTCAAGAAACAAGAAAGGTCTCAAGTACACAACCTAACCCTACACCTAAAGGAGCTGGAGAAAGAACACCTAAGAAACCCTAAACCCAGCAGGAGAAATCATAAAGATCAGAGCAGAAATCAATGAAATAGAAACCAAAAAACAATAAAACAAATCAATGAAACTTGGAGCTGGTTCTTTGAAAGAATTAATAAGATTGATAAACCCCTGGCCAGACTTATCAAAAATAAAAGAGAAAGGACCCAAATAAATAAAATCATGAATGAAAGGGTAGAGATCACAACTAACACCAAAGAGATACAGATAATTATAAGAACATACTATGAGCAACTCTACACCAACAAATTTGACAATCTGGAAGAAATGGATGCATTCCTAGAGACATATAAACTACCACAACTGAACCAGGAAGAAATAGAAAGCCCGAACAGACCCATAACCAGTAAGGAGATTCAAACAGTCATCAAAAATCTCCAAACAAACAAAAGCCCAGGGCCAGATGGTTTCCCGGGGGAATTCTACCAAACATTTATTTTTTTTTATTTTTATTATTATTATTATTTTTTAAGATTTTATTTATTTATTTGACAGAGAGATCACAAGTAGGCAGAGAGGCAGGCGGAGAGAGAGAGGAGGAAGCAGGCTCCCTGCTGAGCAGAGAGCCCGATGAGGGACTTGATCCCAGGACCCTGAGATCATGACCTGAGCCGAAGGCAGCGGCTCAACCCACTGAGCCACCCAGGCGCCCTCTACCAAACATTTAAAGAGGTACTAATTCCTATTCTCCTGAATCTGTTCCAAAAAATAGAAATGGAAGGAAAATTTCCAAACTCTTTTTATGAGGCCAGCATCAAGTTGTTAATCAAGGATATTGGTCTGTAGTTCTCTTTTTTGATGGGATCCTTGTCCAAAACCAGAAAAGGATCCCATCAAAAAAGGGAACTACAGACCAATATCCTTGATGAACAAAGATGCGAAAATTCTCACTAAAATACTTGCCAATAGGATTCAACAGTACATTAAAAGGATTATTCACCACCTCCAAGTGGGATTTATCCCAGGGCTGCAAGGTTGGTTCAACATCCGCAAATCAATTAATGTGATACAGCATATTAATAAAAAAAAGAACAAGAACCATATGATACTCTCAATAGATGCTGAAAAAGCATTTGACAAAGTACAGCATCCCTTCCTGATCAAAACTCTTCAAAGTGCAAAGGATAGAGGGCACATACCTCAATATCATCAAAGCCATCTATGAAAAACCCACCGCAAATATCATTCTCAATGGAGAAAAACTGAAAGCTTTTCCGCTAAGGTCAGGAACACAGCAGGGATGTCCATTATCACCACTGCTATTCAACATCGTACTAGAAGTCCTAGTCTCAGCAATCAGACAACAAAAGGAAATTAAAGGCATCCAAATCGGCAAAGAAGAAGTCAAACTATCACTCTTCGCAGATGATATGATACTATATGTGGAAAACCCAAAAGACTCCACTCTAAAACTGCTAGAACTTGTACAGGAATTCAGTAAAGTGTCAATGCACAGAAATCAGTTGCATTTCTCTACACCAACAACAAGACAGAAGAAAGAGAAATCAAGGAGTCACTCTAAAACTGCTAGAACTTGTACAGGAATTCAGTAAAGTGTCAGTGCACAGAAATCAGTTGCATTTCTCTACACCAACAACAAGACAGAAGAAAGAGAAATCAAGGAGTCAATCCCATTTACAATTGCACCCAAAACTATAAGATACCTAGGAATAAACCTAACCAAAGAGGCACAGAATCTATACTCAGAAAACTATAAAGTACTCATGAAAGAAATTGAGGAAGACACAAAGAAATGGAAAAATGTTCCATGCTCCTGGATTGGAAGAATAAATATTGTGAAAATGTCTATGCTACCTAAAGCAATCTACACATTTAATGCAATTCCAATCAAAGTACCATCCATTTTCTTCAAAGAAATGGAACAAATAATCCTAAATTTTATAGTGAACTAGAAAAGACCTCGAATAGCCAAAGGAATATTGAAAAGAAAGCCAAAGTTGGTGGCATCACAATTCCGGACTTCAAGCTCTATTACAAAGCTGTCATCATCAAGACAGCATGGTACTGGCACAAAAACAGACACATAGATCAATGGAACAGAATAGAGAGCCCAGAAATAGACCCTCAACTCTATGGTCAACTAATCTTTGACAAAGCAGGAAAGAATGTCCAATGGACAAAAGACAGCCTCTTCAATAAATGGTGTTGGGAAAACTGGACAGCCACATGCAGAAAAATGAAATTGGACCATTTCCTTACACCACACACGAAAATAGACTCAAAATGGATGAAGGACCTCAATGTGAGAAAGGAATCCATCAAAATCCTTGAGGAGAACACAGGCAGCAACCTCTTTGACCTCAGCCGCAGCAACATCTTCCTAGGAACATCGCCAAAGGCAAGGGAAGCAAGGGCGAAAATGAACTGTTGGGATTTCATCAAGATCAAAAGCTTTTGCACAGCAAAGGAAACAGTTAACAAAACCAAAAGACAACTGACAGAATGGGAGAAGATATTTGCAAATGACATATCAGATAAAGGGCTAGTGTCCAAAATTTATAAAGAACTTAGCAAACTCAACATCCAAAGAACAAATAATCCAATCAAGAAATGGGCAGAAGTCATGAACAGACATTTCTGCAAAGAAGACATCCAGATGGCCAACAGACACATGAAAAAGTGTTCCATATCACTCGGCATCAGGGAAATACAAATCAAAACCACAATGAGATATCACCTCACACCAGTCAGAATGGCTAAAATGAACAAGTCAGGAAATGACAGATGCTGGTGAGGATGCGGAGAAAGAGGAACCCTCCTACACTGTTGGTGGGAATGCAAACTGGTGCAACCACTCTGGAAAACAGAATGGAGATTCCTCTGAAAGTTGAAAATAGAGCTACCTTATGACCCAGCAATTGCACTACTGGGTATTTACCCTAAAGCTACAACTGTAGTGATCCGAAGGGGCACATGCACCGGAATGTTTACAGCAGCAATGTCTACAATAGCCAAACTATGGAAAGAACCTAGATGTCCATCAACAGATGAATGGATAAAGAAGATGTGGTATATATACACAATGGAATACCATGCAGCCATCAAAAGAAATGAAATCTTGCCATCTGTGACGACGTGGATGGAACTAGAAGGTATCATGCTCAGCGAAATAAGTCAAGCAGAGAAGGACAACTATCATATGATCTCCCTGATATGAGGAAGTGGAGATGCAACATGGGGGGTTAAGGGGGTAGGAGAAGAATAAATGAAACAAGATGGGATTGGGAGGGAGACAAACCATAAGTAACTCTTAATCTCACAAAACAAACTGAGGGTTGCTGGGGGGAGGGGGGTTGGGAGAAGGGGGTGGGATTATGGACATTGGGGAGGGTATGTGCTATGGTGAGTGCTGTGAAATGTGTAAATCTGGCGATTCACAGAGCTGTACTCCTGGGGATAAAAATATATTATATGTTTATAAAAAATAAAAAAATAAAAATATATATATATGAAGAATGATAAAGTGTTTTCCCCAAGAGATGGACCTTTGCAGCCCCCGATGATCAATAAACTTGGTGAGAGCAAGTTGTTTCTGTTGGTCTTCTGGGGCGGGGTGTGGTGCTTGTTGCACTGATTCTTAGGTGGATTTGCCTTAGTGGAAAAACTGCCTCCAATGAGCAGAGGTAGGGGCTTGTTGTAAGCAGCTCCGACTCCACTGGTGACACTATTTTGTTCCCTGAAGGCTTTCAGCACTGCTGGGCAGGATGAATAAGGTGAGGTCCCCCACTCTTCAGTAAGCCCTCACAGAAAAACAATTAATCAGTCTTGTCTCCCCAGTTTCCAAGACAATTCTGTCACCTGGCCTATGACCATGCATTTTTATCTTAGGCACATGACTGAGTTTTAAAACTCTAAATTTTAGGGACTCCTGTGGGGCAGACCCATGTTGTTCCTTCTAGGGGAGGAGGAGGCTCTCACCACATTTCTGCCTTTTGCTTGACCCCTCCCAGAAAAGTGGCTGCATTACTGCTACATAATTTATGGCAACACAGAGCAGAAAGCTGGCACCTAAACTCACTAAGTTGACTTCCCTGATACTACACCTGGGAACTCTGCCACACACTAGCACCACCTGCTCTTGAGACCCCAGGGATCCTGGGCCATGCTGTCGCACCCAGGATTCTGCCCTGCTTTGCCACCTGAGCACCTTTACTCCAAAAACATCCCCCACTGTAGGAGACTTCCAAAAGTTTGATTTTGCACTCCATTGATTATAATATTTTGTGGTATCCTCTTTAAGTAGGCTCTCACCCCTCAACTGTTACCTCAGTTATATCACACTGGATTCAAGTCTCTGCACCTCCTACCTTCCAAAGTGTGGTCATTTTGTTTTAAAGGATTTTATTTATTTGAGAGAGAGGAAGAGAGTGAACATAAGCAAGGAGCTTGGAGCAATGAGCAAGGAGCCTGATGAGGGAATCAATCCCAGCATCCCAGGATCATGAGCTGAGCCCAAAGTAGGCACTTAATTGATTGAGCCTGTGTCATTTTCATAAATGCAACATTTGTTTTCTCAGATCTCTTACTGATTTCTCAGGTGTTCAGAATGACTTGCTACCTAGTTGTATTCAACGGACAAGAAAACAGTGTCCCCTTATTCCTCCACCATCCTACTAATTGCAAAGAATTTTTAAGTAAATAATAAATTACTCACTTCTTCCGTATTAATAACAAGCTTGGCTAAGAAGAGACGGATATTTAATGATATCGATGGATTTCCTAGTTTGTCGTGAAGAAATTTCATCCATGGAGGAAGATTTCTTGGCACTGAGCCCTGAAATGATACATCAAGATTACCTTAAAAAGCAGAAGAAACTAACTTCACATTTTGATAATATGAGATGACATGAGAAACAAAAAATGTTTATTAGATATAGAATTTGGCATTAGATATTAAGTGTTTGTTCTACGATACCAATAAACAGTATTAAATTCAAGATTAGCAGAAACAAACCTCTTCTTTAGGTAGTATCTGATTTCTGTGCATGTGCTTAATCAGAGTTGTCATGGTCGCCATACATTCATGCTGATTGAGTTCATCCATCTCTAACTCTAGGACAGCATCTTGGACCAGGGGGTCTTTACGCTCCTAGGAAAAGGGAAGAATCTAATGATGCAGAGTACATTGCTAAAATTTTAGTGTATATGATATTCTGACTTTTGAGGCAGTATCATAAAACACACACTTAGGTAACAATGACAAATTGGTAATAATATCAAACACATCTGTTGGGTTTTCTTATTAAACAACTTAAAAAAACAAAAAACAAACATAGGACCTTATGTCTTCCTTACATTCTAGATACATATTTTCCCTCTGATCTCTATATACATGCTCACTCCCTCTGGGGTCATACATAGTTCATAGCATCCATGTGGACACATGCTGCTTTGTACAGACACTAAGATCTTTTCCAAATGTTTGTGTCTTGGGAGGCCCCAGAACTCTGAACACCTTGAGAACAACAGTTTCCATGATTCTTAGTTGCCACATTATGCAGAAAGTGGAGCTACTGAAACACAACTATAAGATAAATTTTTACCTATTTTTTTTTCTTAGTAAACTAAAAACGAGTTTTTCTCTGAAAAGCTTTGTAAAATCCTTAATTTGCCTTAAAATTTTAATCCGTAAAAGAATAAAACTTTTAAGCCATTGTTGATCCTAAAATTCTTAGAAATTATAGCAAAGGTAATCATTTTTTTAAGTGTAATAATGAACTGAAGTTTTACATACATGTATAGTAAATTGTACACACACAGAGTGGAACAATTTATCTGGATTCTTTTCCAGCACAGATCAGGCCCCACTCCAGGATAGCACAGGAGAGAATCAGTGTTCAGAGGATAGCAGAGGGGTTGAGGGAAAGAAGAGGTGACTCAGTGCATGTCAAAGAAACCAGAAAGGGAAAAACTTGAATGAAACATGGAAGGGAATCAGATATATCTGTGGAGCTCATGGTTTTACACACGTGTGTGCCTCTGAAAATGCAGAGATATGCGTCTATGTAGACATTTCCTATCTCAGTTCATGGGGTTAAGCTATCATTTGTGAACACAGATGCATTCAATTATCTCAGTTTGTAACATCAAATATTTGAGGAACTTCCTCATTTTCTTCAGAGGACAATGCAACAGTCACATCAGTATGGCCCCTGAGTCTCTAAGATAACTGAGGTAACTAAGAGAGTTATCTTTCTCACTGGAGACCCTTAAATGCAGTTCTGATTTGAAACACTAATTTCACAGAGACTGGCTAATGTGAATCAGCCCTTGGGAGAGAGCCTTCTTTCCTCCTTTCATCCTACTGATGAAATCCAATTGCTTATAGGATGGAAGGCTGGGCCTTAGATCCTGGAAATTCTCTAAAGGCTATTGCTGGACTACCCACAGAGAACTGGCTTCCCCTAACAATGAAGCCCCCCTTTCTTTACAAACGCCAATATATTTTTTAATATTCAAAATGTGATCACCCGTCTCAGAAAATGACCAGGGGTAGATTTAGGGTCTTGGGAACTGTATGAATAGCTTTGAACTCCAGTTGAGAAATCAAATTGACTCATTTCCTCACTCAGGCTGCTGTCTGCCAAATATGACAAGGAAGACAGATAATGAGGGCCACCTGAAATATAAAGGAAAAAATACATTTATTCAAACTGGTAAAAAAATGTATTTCTCTAAGCTCAAATGATACTAAAATTAAAAGGCATTGTTACTAAGGCTTTTATCTATCCTATGATTCTCACAGATTATCCAGATTAATAAACCAAAAGGAAATGGGGAAAGACCTTTAATTTTGTCATTATTGAGCAATTATCCTCTACTGTCACAGACAGAAAATATATTACACAGACAGTAATAGAATCTCCTTGCATTTAAAATTTTGATGGGATACACCTTGCACATAAGATACTACTAAAAAACTACTAAAAAACAAATAATCCACATATATAAGGAATTTATAAAACTGTTCAAATTTTATCCTTAAGGGGAAAAAAAAGCTATGAAGAAAAATTAAGCAAAATACTAAAACAAGGAGCATGTGGACCAAGAGCGTGATTATTTTAAATAGCAAAGCCAGGGAGAACTTCCTTCAAAGGTTAGTATTAAACAAAACACTGGTATCTGGGACTGAGATTATTCTAGACTCATGAAACATCACCAGCACTGGGGCCAAAGTGAGCCTGATGCCTATAAGCACAGGCACGGGAACAGTGCTGCTAGAGCAGAGTAAGCAAGGAGAGTGGCAGGGAGGCAGTCCACAGATCAGGGGCCTTAGGTAGCTCTATCCTCAGGGAGGTGGGAACTAATGCGAGGTTTGGAGCACAGGAGCAGCAGGAAGGGACTTACATTTTAACATAGGTTTCTGAATGTATTTAAATAAAATACAAACATAATCCATATGCCAATGAATGACTATGAACTGATCTTGCACTTTTTAAAAAAGCATACGATTTCTCAGCCTTCTTTGGCCATTCTGAGATCTTTCTATGTAGTTAAAAGTTTAGCTAATTGAATTTTTTTTTAAGATACAATTCTATTTGTGACTTAAAATCTTTTCAAACTCAATTTCAATGTTTTTGGATATTTAAAATATTTTTATTTATATAACAAATGCCACTTGTTACATAACAAATTAGAATCTTTCTCATCATTTTGAAAACATCCTACCTGAATCCCCATTAGTGGCTTCCCTGGCTTCTTTCCTAATTTCAATGTATTTTTTCTTTCTTTCCATAGGAACCTATTAGGCAAAACAAACACACAACTTAAAACTTCTTAGAATCATGATCACACACTTTCAATTTTAGTAGCAATTTGGCAAAAAATAAATTAAACAAGACTTTTATCAAATTTCAAATCACCAAAAAATATTCATAAACAAAGACAGGTGAGTACCCTTAAGAAATGCTTTTCCCACAGAGAACCTCACTGAGGCATCTGCCTCCCCTCTGTGCTCTGGGACCCAATGCGGGCTAAGCTCTGACAGCCACATGCCCAGATTACCAATAGTCTGTACTTGATCTATAAGCCTCAGTTTCCTCACCTATACAGTTATGGTATATCATAGACCTTACAGTACCTATTGTAAAGTTCAAAAGTAACATATAGCAAGTGAGCACATTTTTTTGTTGTTGTTCTTTGAACGTATACCTTGAAAAAAGTTCTAGTCTTGTTCCCAAAGGGCAAAAGGCAGGAAGCAATCATTTACATGAACTCATGAACCACTCAGACATAGTGAGGTCAGCAGCCATACATACTAACATGAGTGACAGCTCCTGACCTAGACCATGGTATACAAGCTCTGGCACTTTGCCCAATTCCCATTTCAAGGGGGCTGTGAAAGGCTGTACCTACAAACTCTCACCAGTCTCTGAGGCTGGCACGTCAAACTTAGCTTGACTAAAATCAAGCTTGTCACATTTACCACAGCAAGTTTTCCAATTATTCCCATGACTTCTAATCACAGCACCCCATTATCCTGCCAAATCACCCAAGCAGGGTCACAGCATCATAATTCTGTATCTGGATGGGTCTCAATTTCACTGACCAGAGGAATTTACTCAGCAAACAACTTCTGGGATATGTCCTAACAGCTCCTTTTATTGCCATTTTCTATCTTTTACTAGTTAAGAAAGGGAAAAATTAAGTTATGATCATTTTTTTTTTACAATTGCCTGAGACTGAACCTCAGGTTAAACTACATTAAACTGCCAGATTTTATAATTCAAAGCAGACTTAGATATTTAGATTAACATGTTCAACATATATTTTTTTTTTCTGTAAGTACTTGGTAAGCTTTTTAAACTCAGGAACACCATTGAAAAATTTCACTCACCTCAACTTCTATAGGAAATGTATAGCAGCGCTTCAGGTCAATCAGATTTTCCAAAATAAGCAAGTTCTGTAAATCCAAAGAGTCATATAAAAATATCTGAATAGTGGAGAGCCTTATTGCTGATGCTACTTACATACACACACACACACACACACACACACACACACTCAGAACTACAAGAACTACATCTTTAATATTATAAGAATGTGCAAATTATTATATAATTTTAATTTATATAATCTAACATGAAATCCCACAGCAACAGTGAAAATTTCAGAAGTCTACCTTTTCAGGTTTTTCACTAAAGAGAAAACCTTGGTAAAATTTTAATTCAGTGAAGACACAACAGATAACAGAAATGGCACAGTTGTATGCAGCACAGTGGTAAAGTCTTCTCCTCTCCAGCAACTGATTCTCACCCGCCATGTTCTCTGTAAATGCATCATAGCACAATCTGCAGAGTAGATCCAGGTTAAAAATTAATTCATATAACAGGGAAATCATTGCTCAAGCCCCCAAATGCCAGACAACAGTATCTCAATTCAGTTCAGCCTTTTCTGAGTGTCACGTTTGTGTATAGTATAGTAGCAGGTACTAGAAAGACAAGCAAGTCATTGAACCTATGCCCATCACAAGGCAAAGGCAGTGTCCAGGGATTTCACCACACTGTGGTAAGCATAGCAACAGCAACCAGCACAATATGAGGTGGAAGCAAGGAGGATGGACAGTAACCCAGGTGAAGGAGCCAACATAGGTTTTCAGAGAAAATACTGGAACTGTATTTTGAATTCTAAGTTAGTCAAAGGGAAAACATATATGAGGATTATGAACAGAAAGAAGAGTGTCACTTACAGTAAGTGTGCTTGGAAGATAAGGTGGGTGGCTGGCAATGAGCAAAAGGTGGAGAGGGGTGCGTTCCTAGAACTTGCCTGCCATGCTAAGGAGCTCAGACTTCATTCTGCAGGATGGGGTCTCCAAACAGTGCCCAGGTGACCAACTACTTTTGAAAACAGTTCTGTCAGAACATAGCCATGCCCATTCATTTACATATTGTTTATGTCTGCTTTCCCAGGACAGTGTAGTAGTTGCAAAAGACCATACAGACTGCAAAGCTGAAAACAGTTACTAGCAGGCAGGCCCTTTGAAGAAAAATTTTGCTGGTCCCTGATACTGAAGATGAAGTTCTTTTGAAGTGTTTTAGGTAGGAGAATGAAACTATCAGGCTCATACTGCAGAGGTACTATCATACTGGCAGCAGTATGGAAAAACTGAGAGAGACAAGCCCAGGAGCGGGAGAATAACTATGAAGGAGATTCACTTCAGTGGTTCACCAAAGAACACCAGCCACTACACTGAATGAAGGAAGGAGGATGAAAGAAGGGTCCCAGGGTTGGGAAGGCTGAGGAGATAAAATCCACCAGATTTGGTGACTGACAGGGTATGCAAGGAGACTGGAGAGATGAAGAAGGAAAATAAAACAGGACTCTCATTAGAGCAAATGAATGGATGGTGATGTCATTCCCAGAAGAGATAAAGTAAGAATTAGGGTAAGAGTTAAGTAAGGATAAGCTTGTTTGGGATATGCAAAATGAGACATGGCAATGTCTGTGTTCAATATTCACTGAGAGGGAACTTCATTAGAAGGTCAGTTTTGGAGAAAATGTATTTGGTTACTTTGTATTTTATAGAGTACCTGTTTGAACATACTGCCATTCCTTTCATTTCAAATTGCAGTCAGGAAAAATAAAATACCTTCATATTGTAAATTATACCATTAAAAATGTATCAAGCTATTAAGGGGGGTAAAATGGTGGGAAAAAAAAACAGTAAGACAGAAAAAAGTTTCACTCCTTACAAAAGATGAGTTTAGGTTAAAACATGCTACCTGCTACACTAAAGTCTATGTTAGTAGTTTGTACTAGAAAAAAAGCAAGAACTATAAAAAAACAAGAACTATAAAAACCCACTGTTTTAAATAAAGATTTTATTTCTTTATTCGAGAGACAGAGATCACAAGTAGGCAGAGAAGCAGGCAGAGAGAGAGGAGGAAGCAGGCTCCCTGCCTAGCAGAGAGCCCAATGCGGGGCTCGATCCCTGGACCCTGGGATCATGACCTGAGCCAAAGGCAGAGGCTTCAACTCACTGAGCCACCCAGGCGCCCCTAAAAACCCATTTTTAAACAAACTTAACCATTTATTCACATTATATACAAGCATAAAAATATATGCATCAAAAAATTAACGAATCAAATACAATGAATCAAATATAAATCAAATTAACAAAGTTAACTAAAATCTTACTTAATAAGTGTCTTTGTAAGTTCATTTCCTTCTGTAACACATGAGCCGTAGAAAACTTGATTAATTTTAGATTCTTTTGAGTGAACATCATCTTTTGAAAGACGAGAATACATGACTTCTAGCATTTTATAATAGCCCATCTTCTTAGTGATTTGAGTATCAAAGATAGATTCATTTAGCTAAGGAAAGGTAAGAGATGATTATCTTTGGTCTTATCAAACATGAAAAATAGTTTATTGAATTTATTAAATATTCAATTAAATATATTTAATACTCAATGCTCTTTACATAGATACTAATTTTAAGACAAATATTGAATCACTTCAATAGGAGACCACCCAAGGTCAGGAACATAGGTTTAAATATTTATGTGTTATATTAAGTGTGGCAGGAAGTATTGCACAATGTCCAAATAGTAAACTCAGGACATGAGTATAGGGCTTTTGCACAAAATCTTATCGAAGATATGAAAATAGCAGGTGAAACTTCAATGTATTAAAAAAACAAAATTTTGGAATCTTGGAACACTGAAAAAACAACAACAACAACAACTAAATTTTCAACTACTTACAGTATTTTCTAAAGATATCCACATCCTAATCCCTAGAACCTGTGAATGCAATCTCATTTACCTTTGTAAATCTAGACTTCAACACATCAATGGCATCCACCACAATTTTGCTGAAGAATTCTCTCAAAAAAAGGACTTTGCAAATGTGATTAAGGATCTTAAGATAGGGAGATAATTCTAGACTGTTCCTGTGGGCTGTAAATAAAACCACATGTAATCTTGTAAAAGGAAAGAGAGAGGGAAAAGGCAATGTGATGACAGAATTAGAGGCCAGAATGATGCAGTCACATACTAAAGAATGCCTGTAGCCATCAGAAGCTGGAGGGTGGCAAGCCCTGGACTCAGGGCCACTAGGGCAGGCACTGCCATAACAACACCATAAATTCAGCTCAGTGAAACTAATCTTGGACTTCTGGGCTCCAAAACTGGGAAAGAATAAATTTCTGTTGTTCTAAGTCACCAAGCTTATGATAATTTGTTACTTAAGATTAAGGAAACTAATACACATTCTGGTATCAAGAGTTGGATCTGCTCTAACAAATGGATGATAGGTAGAGGCTGAAAGAAATTTGCCATGCATGACAGAAAAAGCCAACTGCCTGTAGAGATTGCTGGAGAAATACCAACACTGAAGGCATTGTTGGTGAGGGCTCAGAAGGAAATGAAAAGCACAGCAGAAAAAGCTAAAACTGTCTTACAGAACTTCTCAATCATAGATACATTTTTGGTAGAAACTGGATATTAAAGTAGTTTCTGGTGAGGTCTCAAAAGGAAATAAATAACACATTTTTGGAAACTGGAGTAAAGAGGATCCTTGTTATACAGTGGCAGAAAACTTAGCTGAATAGTGTTCTATAGTTGCAAACACAGCAGAACTTGTAAGCCATGCATTTATATATTCAGCTGAGAAAATTTCCAAGTAAATTTGTTGAAGGTGTTTGCCTGCTTTCTTCTTTGCTGCTTATAATACAGTGTGAGGTGTAAGAGATAAATGGAATTAAGAACTGCTAAGGAAAAAGAACCAAAATGTGATGATTTGAGAAATTCTCAGTTTACCCAGATGGTAAAAGATGCTAATATTAGAGCGGATTCACTGTTAGAAAAGTGGGTCTGGAGAGAAGAACAAGGGTGTACGGCTGGTCAATCTTGAGCTACTGCTGAAGAAATTAAGCATGGGATTCATGGATGCCCTCAACCATTTCAGCAGAACCAGGAACAGAGACGCAATTATCCACCGAAGATTGGTGGAGGACTCTCTTGTCTAATAGAGAAAACCTCCAAGACACACAAAGGAGAGCTATCTTTTTTTTTTTTTTAAACATTGTATCAGAAGAAATACCACCAGCTTGGACTGAATGGGATAGAGACAAAAAGAAATGGGGGGGGGGGGAGGGCTCTTGTACTCTTTGAATTCTACAAGTAAGAAACAGACTGATAAAACAACTCAGCCGCAAATATATACTACTCTTCAAGAAAAAAGCAGAATGACTACAAGAATGAAGGCTTTGATCCAGAGGGGAGAACATAAAGCCACAAAGCATTATTCCTAGGTCTCAAAACCTAACAGAATTTGCCTGCCTGGACCTTGAAAGTGTTATGGAACACTAACTTCTTTCTTACTTCACTTTCTCCTTTTTGGAACAGGAATGAATATAACAGTCACCCCACCTGTCAAACCACTGTCTTCTGGAAACAAATTACTTGTTTTCTAGTTTCACGTTTCCACAGATGGAAAGAACTTTGCCCCAAGATGGATCACACCCAGAATCCCATCCACATCTGATTCATTACGATTTAAATGATGAAAGTTAGGATTCAGAGTTGATGATATGCAGATACAACTTTGGACTTAAAAGTTGATGAGTTAAGGTAATACATTTAGACTTTGGGGGATGTTGAGATGGGATAAATGTATTTTGCAAGTGGGAACATTCGGTGCAGGCAGACTATATTCAACTGAATAATATCTCCTTACAAATATCCACGTTCTAATCACAAGAACCATGAGTGTTACCTCATATGACAAATAGGATCATACAGATAAAATCAAGTAAACGATCCTGAGATGGGTGGATTACCCAAGTGGGTCCTAAATGCATTTATATATTTATAAAAGTGATTAGACACAAGGCAATGTGACCACAGAAGCAAAAAGAGGTATGATCAGGCCACAAGCCAAGGAATGCTGGTAGCCACCAAAAGCTGGAAGAGGCCAAGAATGGATTTGCCCCTAGGGCCTTTGGAGCCTCGCAACACCTTGATTTAAACCCAAGGATACTAATTTCTGGCCTGCAGAACTATGAGAGAATAAATTTCTGATGCTCTAAGCTACACTGGTGGTAGTTTATTATAGAGGAAACTAATGCAGATCCCTTGTAACTACAGATTGTTATCAAACTGTTGAGGTAATTCTCGTTGAGCAATAAAGATCCTCTGAGTGAACACACTGCAATTTTTAAGGACACTGTTCAAGAAGATCTGTCAATTCTTACTAATATTAAACTTAATAATAGATGTACTATACCTTTGTAAATCTAGACCTCAACACATCAATGGCATCCACCACAATTTTGCTAAAGAATTCTCTCAAAGCATTCAGGCTACAATGCCACAACAGGGTGAGGAGAGAGCGATCTACAAATGCTTGGCGAGTAACATTTGAAAGCAGGTCATCCCTCTTGAACATTCTGTATACCCTTTCCAAAAGGGCTAATTGTGTGACACATGAACTCCTAAGAAAGAAAGAAAATTATATGAACATCCCTGCTTTGAACTAATATTTTACAAGTGCCTACCCACATAACAAAATAACCACCAATGACTTTAAATCTAAAATATAAATGCAACATGGGGGGTTAAGGGGATAGGAGAAGAATAAATGAAACAAGATGGGATTGGGAGGGAGACAAACCATAAGTGACTCTTAATCTCACAAAACAAACTGAGGGTTGCTGGGGGGAGTGGGGGTTGGGAGAAGGGGGATGGGGTTATGGACATTGGGGAGGGTATATGTGCTATGGTGAGTTCTGTGAGGTATGTAAACCTGGCAATTCACAGACCTGTACCCCGGGATAAAAATATATTATATGTTTATAAAAAATAAATAAATAATGAAAAAAAGTATTATATATAAAAACCATGAAATACAAGCAGCATTTGTACATGAACCATATTATTGTACTCATCCCCAGAAATCTTCATGCCAAACTTAGGCATTAAGAAGAATTGTTTTCATTTACTTTCAAATCTGATTTTTTTAAGAAAACATCTGTAAGGCTTTGGGAGAGTCTGAAGACAATCACAGTTTCAGAATTTGAAACTCAGGAGGTATAATTTAAAAATTCTAGTGTGTATTAAGGAGGGTACGTATTGCATGGAGCACTGGGTGTTGCACATAAACAATGACTCTTGGAACAATGCATCAAAAACTAATGATGTATTTTACGGTGATTAACAAAGTGTAGTTAAAAAAAAGAAAAAAGAAAAAAGCTAGTCTCTTCCTAGTAATAATTTGCAATCCCCATGTCCTATACAGAGATATATTCATCTGGCCCTTTATATTCTCAGCTGGAATATAACATATTTGAACAATCTCTGTAAGATTTTTGTCTATAAACCAAGAATACAGAATTAGTTTCCTCACCTACAAAAATACGAGGTTAAGACTAAATGATCATTAAAATCCTGATACCGAGTATTCAAACACGAACCAGGGCAAAAATGTTTGATTTAGAAGTAATTCAATCAGGCTCAGGACACTACTAGATGCTGCATGGGCTTCTGTAATACTTATTTGGGCA
The DNA here is from genome assembly GCF_020171115.1 of Neogale vison. NCBI lineage: Eukaryota > Metazoa > Chordata > Mammalia > Carnivora > Mustelidae > Neogale > Neogale vison. The sequence continues at coordinate 86,761,262 of NC_058094.1, read as the reverse complement.
CTAATCTTAGATTTAAATCCTTTTGAGGAGCTTCCTGATAATGAGCACAGCAGAGATGCACAGACCTAAAACTCTTCTAGAGTAAGCTAAAAGGAGGAAGAAAAGAAAAAAATTCAAATCTGATTACAAAAATGGGTCAGCAAGACACCTAGGTGGCTCACTTGGTTAAGTATCTGTCTTCAGCTCAGGTCATGATTCCCTGCTCAGTGGGGGGCCTACTTCTCCCCTGCTTTGCTCTACCCCTCTCTGACAAATAAATAAATAAATAAATAAATAAATAAATCCTTTAAAAGAAAAAAGTCCAGCAGATAGTTTATTGAACATGAATGCAAGTGAGCTTGAAATAGATGAATATATGCTCTATTTCACTCGTAATGAGAGAAATATAATAAATTATAACAACACTGAGAAATTCTTTCTCACCTATAAAATTGGAAAAAATCCAAATGTTTGACAATATACTCTATTGGCAAGACTGTGATGAAACAGACACCCATATGCCGGAAAATGCAAATAATTATAGCCCCCAAAGAAGGGATACTGTGAAAGCTGGCAAAAGAACACATGCATTTACCTTTAAATTATGTTCAGGAATCCACTCTAAAGATACACGGGTCAAAAAAAAAAAAAAAGGACATATACATAGGGCTATTCACTGTGTTATTTTTTTTTTTTTCCCACTGTGTTATTATTTTTAACAACAAAAGATTGAACCCAAAAGTCTTTATCAGTATGGGGCTGCTTCAAAATACTATGCTAATTCTGCACAACAAATAATTACCCAGCTATTTTAAATAAAAAATGATTGAGGAAGATCTTTATGTATTGACAGGGAGTGATCTGTAGAAGATATGATGTGGAAATAAAGGGGGGTGAAGAGGAGTAAGAGAGGGGACATGGACAAAAGCAAGACTCTCAAATGCAGCTCATTACACAGTTATGGCTTCCAAATCATGTAAATATTTTAAAAACATAAAAAAATTTCTAAAATCTGAATATTAACTAAAATAAGCATACCTAACTAATTGGCTTAATAACCACATATTGAAAAATATTTTACCAAGTGATTTCAGAACATAAACTTTCACTGTTTATCCTAGAGTATATTCTAGGTAAGTTACAATTAAAATGACCACAATTTTAAACTGCACACATACAAAAAAGTCCTGCTGGAATTTTGAGAGGGACTGCATTAAATTTACGTATCAACTTAATGCCATGTTAACAATATTGAATCTTCAAAGTCATGAACATAGACTGTCTCTCCATTTATTTAAATCTTTAATTTTTTTATATTCTTCAGCAATGGGTTGTAATCTTTAGTGTACAAGTCTTACACTTCTTTTGTTAAATTTATTCTTAAGTACTTTGTTCTTTTTGGTGCTATTATGAGTGTAATTCCTAATTATAGTTTTGAATGTTTTCTGCTCATATATAGAAAAACAATTGATTTTTTTTAAGAATTTATTTATTTATTTGACAGAGAGAGATCACAAGTAGGCAGAGAGGCAGGCAGAGAGAGAGAGGAGGAAGCAGGCTCCCTGCTGAGCAGAGAGCCCGATGCGGGACTCGATCCCAGGACCCTGGGATCATGACCTGAGCCGAAGGCAGTGGCTTAACCCACTGAGCCACCCAGGTGCCCAACAATTGATTTTTTAACATTGATCCTAGAGCCTACAAATTTTATAAAATTGTTTATTAGTTCTAATAGCTTTCTGAAGATCTTTAGGATTTTCTATCTCATGCCATGTGTGAATAAAGACAGTTTGGGGGCACCTGGGTAGCTCAGTCAGTTGAACTTCTTTTTTTTTTTTTAAAGATTTTATTTATTTATTTGACAGAGAGAGAGAGAGATCACAAGTAGGCAGAGAGGCAGGCAGAGAGAGAGAGGGAAGCAGGCTCCCCGCTGAGCAGAGAGCCCGATGTGGGGCTCGATCCCAGGACCCTGGGACCATAACCTGAGCCGAAGGCAGAGGCTTTAACCCACTGAGCCACCCAGGCGCCCCCCGTCAGTTGAACTTCTAATTCTTGATTCGGCTAGGTAATGGTCTCACGATCATGGGATTGAGCCCCAACTCAGGGTCTGCACATAGCTTGGAGTCTACTTGGGCTTCTCTCCCTCTTCCTCTATACCGTACCACTCCAACCACATGTACATATGCTATCAAAAAAAAAAAAAAAAAAAAAAAGAGAGAAGGAAAAGAAAAAGAGTTTGCTCCTTTTTTTCCAATTTGGTTGCCTTTTATTTCTTTCTCATGCCTGACTGCACTGGCTAGAACCTCCGGTATCACACTGAATTGCTTTCCCATGTAAGAAGATTTTAAATAAACATTTCTATTTATTTACTTATTAAAGGTATACTCAGGGCGCCTGGGTGGCTCAGTTGTTAAGCGTCTGCCTTTGGGTCAGGTCATGATCCCAGTGCCCTGAGATCAAGCCCTGCATTTGGCTCCCTGCTCAGCGGAAGCCTGCTTCTCCCTCTCCTGCTCCCCCTGCTTGTGTTCCCTCTCTTGCTTTCTCTGTCAAATAAATTTTTTAAAAAATAAAAAAACCAAAAAACAAAAAAACCCCGTATACTCAGATTTTCTATTTCTTCTTGAGTCAGTTTTGGTAATTTGTGACTTTTTAGGAAATCTGACCACTTCAGTTAAGTTGCTGAATTTGTTGATATGATGTCATTCTAATATTTTCCTATTATCTTTTTAATTTCTGAGAGGTCAGAAGTAATGTTCCCTCTTTTATTCCTAATTTTCATGAACTGTACCTTCTCTTTTAGTCCTAGTTTGTCCAGCTAACAGTCTATCAATTTCGTCTGCCTTTTCAAAGAACCAGTTTTGGTTTCACTGATTTTTCTCCACCATTTTTCTAATTTCGATTTCATTACTTTTCACTCCAATCTTTATTATTCCCTTCCTCCTGTGTGCTTTCAGTTTAGTTTTCTTCTTCTTGATTTTAAGGCACAGGCTTATATTTACTGATTGAGGATATTTCCTTTTTTTCTCATATAGGTATTAAAAGATACAAATTCCTAAATAAGCACTGCTTTAGTTGCATCTCATACATTTGGATATACTTTATTCCGATCAAAATGCTACATGATTTCCCTTTTAATTTCTTCTCTGACCTAAGGGCTACTTAGAAATATATTAATTAGTTGGTTATTTAGAAATGTTTTTGAATTCCTCAAGTTTTCTTCTGTTATTGATTCCTAATTTAACTTCATTGTGGTTGGAGAATATACTTTGTAAGAGTTCAATCATTTTAAATTTAAATTTAAGATTTGTTTTATGGCTTCTATATGTGCTCAAAGAGAATGTGTATTCCCCTGTTGTGTAGGACGTTCTATAGTTGTTGGTTAATTGTGATTTTTTAAAGATGTCAATAAAAATCTACTGCTGATTCATGCTATCATGAATGAACCTCCAAACCTTGCTGAAAAAAGAAGGCAGACAGAAGAGATCCCATGATGTATGATTCCATTTATATGACATGTTCAGAAAAAGCAAATTTATAAAGTCTGAAAGTAGATTGGTGATTGCCTGGGGCTGGGAATGGGAATGGGAGTTGACATAGGATCTTACTGAGAGGATGAAATTCTCTATGGTGATGATTGTACTATTTGGTAAAGTTATGAAAAATTATTAAATTTCATGCTTAAAATAGGTGAATTTTATGATATGTTAAGTAAGATAAATTAACATGGATATTTACATATCAATATAAATAGTGCCAATAAAAAACTCAGTGGTCACATAAGTATCCATAACATTAAGCCCTTACTTTAAAAATTAAAAAATAATAAAAGTTAGTAATTAATAAATTAATAATACCTGGTGTCTCAGTCAGCTAATGTCCAACTCTTGATTTTAGCTCAGGTTATGATCTCAAAGTTGTGAGACTGAGCGCTATGTTGGGCTCCAGGCTCAGCATCAAGTTTGCTCAAGATTCTCTCTCTCTCTTTCCCTCTCCCTCTGCTCTTTCTCCCACTCATATTCTCCTTCTTTCTCTCTAATAAATAAATTTTTAAAATCTTTAAAAATAAAAAAATAAATCTTTTAAAATTAAAAAAAAATAATAAATTAATAATAAAATTTGTTCCCTTTTTTCCACTGTAATGTCCTAAAATACTAGAACTATATTTGGGTAACTGAACAGCTCTAGTGATAAAGGCAAGTTCATTACAATAGAATTCTAGCTCCTAAATGTCAAAGATATAAAAGGATTTTTAATTTTCAAACATACTTTTTTAAAGATTTTATTTATTTGAGAGACACAGAGACAGAGAGCGAGGACATGAGTTGGGGGAGGGGCAGAGGGAGTGAGAGAGGCAGACTCCCTGCTGAGCAGGGAACTGATGCAGGGCTTGATCCCAGAACCCCAAGATCATGACCCAAAGGCAGACACTTAACCGACTAAGCCACCCAGGCGCCCCTAAAAAAGGGATGTTTTAAATGACCATTGGCAACTCCTGATAAAAACAATGACTTGGGGCAATAATGGTAAGTGGATGCTAGAACATTAGCAAAAGGCTGTGTCATACATGGCTAATCATGAAAATTAGATTACTAGACATTATGTACCCCCAAATGCCATGAACATGAAATATAAAGCATCCACTACTAAGTAATCTTGCCAAAGATTACTTAAACCTGAATCTAACTAAACTTTTAGGCTTAACTTTCCACTTACAGGAAACTGGGGCTGGAGGAGCAAGTTAAACAAAAAGAACAGGAAAAAAAATCAGGTAAACTGAGGATGTAACACATTATGCAGGCCAAGTGTTCAGGTTTCTTTAACAACAAAAGAATAGTTAGGGGATGGGGGACTGTTCTAGATGAAGACAGACTTAAGAGATACAATAGTGAAATGCATTTAAGAACCTCGTTTGGACCAGAATTAAAAGAATCCAACAGTCTGAAGCACTTACGATTACAAATGCTTCAGACATCTGAAAATGAAATTACTGATAATTTTGCTCCACTGATACTGGTACTATAATAACCAAAGAAAAACACTGTATTTTTAGATATACATACAGCAGTAATTAGAGGTGAGCATCAGGGAAACACAAATCAAAACCATGATGAGATACCACCTCACACCTGTCAGAACAGTTAAAATTAACAACACAAGAAAGAGCAGGCGCAGGTGAGGATATGAAGAAAGGGGAACCCTTCAGCACTGTTTGTCGAAATGCAACCTGGTACAGCCATTCTGGAATACAGTATCAAGGTTCCTCAAAAAGTGAAAAATATAACTACCCTACAATCCAGCAACTGCACTACTAGGTATTTAACCAAAGGATAAAAAATATAGATTCAAAGAGGTACATACATGCTGATGTTTATAGCAGCATTAACAACAACAGTCAAACTATGGAGAGAGCCCAAAGGTCCATCGACGAATGGATAAAGAAGATGGCGTATATATATACAATGGAATATTAATTGGCCATTTAAAGAAAAAAGAAATCTTGTCATTTGCAATGATGTGGATGGAGTGAGAGTATATTATGCTACGTGAAATAAGTCAGTCAAAGAAAGACAAATACCATATGAACTCACTAATACATGGAATTTAAGAAAGAAAGCAGATGAACCAGGGTGCCTGGGTGGCTCAGCCAGTTAAGCATCCAACTCCTGATTTCCGCTCAGATCATGATCTCTGGGTTGTGAGACTGAGCCTGTGTGGGGCTCTGTACTGGACATGGAACCTATTTAAGATTCTCCTCATGTCTGCCTGTGCCCCTCTCCCACACCTCCCCTCTTCCCCCTACACCCCCAAAAACAGATCACATATGGGAAGACAAAAAAGAAAAAAAAGAGAGAGGGAAACACATCATAAGAGACAATAGAGAGTAAACAGGGATGACTGGATGGCTCAGTCAGTTAAGCTGCTGCCTTTGGCCCAGGTCATGATCAAGGGTTCTGGAATCGAGTCTCACACTGAGCTCCTTGCTCAGATCAGCCTGCTTATCTCTCTGCCTCTGCCTCCCACTATGCCTGCTTGTGCTCGCTCCCTCTCTCTAACAAATAAATAAATAAATAAAATCTTAAAAAAAAAAAAAAAACCAATAGCAAACTGAGGGTTGATGGAGAATGTGGGGGATGGGCTTGATGGGTGATGGTTATTAAAGAGGGTACTTGTGATGAGCACTGGGTGTTCATAAGTACAGTCATGAATCACTGAATTCTACTGCAGAAACCATTACTGCATTGCATGCTAATGAACTAAAATTAACAAATAAAAAGAAGTAATTAGCGGTAAAATGACATGGCATCAGGGATCTGCTTTATTACAGTAACTACAGCTCAAAAGAAATGAAGCTAAAACCGAGTTGATGAGGCTGGAAAATCCTCATGCATGTTTGACCTGGATGTTCAGTTTCGGTCTTACCCTTTAGCTTTGAGTATGTTTGAAACTTTCACAAGTTTTCCCCATTAAGAAAAACAAAATAAAATTGAGTCGTGCAAGTTGACGACAATTGGCACTCAACTTTTTGGAAAAGAAAAGATAATTTCCCACAGAAATAAAAAGTATACGGTGTCTCGGGTCCCAGACTAGAATAGAATGACTTACTTTCTGGCAATCTCTTTGAAAGTAGATTGAAATAATTCTTCCATAACATGTTGCTGTTCCCGACAAAGAATTTCTGTCATCAACTGCAACAATACAGGACTTTGAGATAATTCCAATGCATCTAGAAACTAGAAAAAAAAAAATAATTTTCGTGGGTCTTTATCTTTGTTTTGTTCTTAAAAGTACTAATAACAAAATAGAAAATTAAAACTATGTTTCACAGAGAAGTAACAAATGCTAACACTTTTGCAATCTCTGCAGCTACAATGAATGCCTGGCATATAATAATGTTTGCTAAATATTTGAGTTTTGATTCTTTTAAGGTTTTGCAAATGTTTTTCCTTCTTACAGCAGTCAGGATCTTCTGAAAGATCTGATTCCAGGTTCTGTAATTCCATGACGATGCGCTTTCACTGAGGTCTTTGTCCTCACCATTCCAGGTACTCTAGGGGCTTTTTTATTTTGGACACGTCTTTTCCACACCATCTTCGTTGCACAGTCTCTGTTCTAGGCTGTGCATCTAAAGTTCTCTACTCTCCCATTTTCCATCTCAATGTCTGTTTGTTCTACTTTCTAGGAAATATCCTCAATTTTACCTTCTGTTTTGTGATTTTTTTAAAAATTTTGCTTTTATATTTTTAATTTCCAAAAGAAGTTATTTGTTCTACTTCATGGACACAATACGTCCTCTCATCTCTGAAGCTACTGTTACAGTTTCTTTAATATTCTCATCTCCCATCTCCCTTCATTGATTCAGTTACCTCTGAGTTCCTTTTTCATGTTGATTTACTTATTTTTAGATTGGAAGCTTCCTTCAAATGTTCAGTGACTGTACTTATGTTTACTTTAGCACATTTACATTAAGAGAAAGTACCAAAGATCTATGTAGAATCTTTGTGGATGCTATAACCATCAGGTAACAGACTGCTTATGAACAGGATACTTAGATGGCACCTACATGATGGTGTCACCCCATCAATGACCTGCTGATTGCAGGAATGCACCATTCAAGAAAGGTGACTCGCAAGCTAGAGGAAGCATGTACCCTGAGCACTGAGAGTGGAACCACCAAGCTCTTTCCCCTAGAACTACACGCGGTATCTCAGCATCAAGGTGCCATAGCTTTGAACTGTTGTCTGTGAGCATCTTGTTTTATCTCAATCATCCTGTGCACCTGTTAGCAAAATGTGTCCTTTGGTATCAAAAGGGCCTAAGAGAAGATATTTTTTGGGTCTGGGAATGCTCAAAAAATTCCTGCACAAATTAATGGTAATTGCTTCTTTGCTTTATGCCATTTTGGCTTTAAATGTTCTCACAGAAATGTTCCACTTTTTGGATAGCAGGAAAAACCTGTATGTAGTTGTTATAAATAACAACAATCTAGTATTGTAGAGAAGAAACAATCTATCACCTTGTTTAAGCCACTGATATTTTATATACCTTCGTCTGTATATTAAATAATATAGGTGATAATCACTAGGTATTTCTCAAATAACCACTACTTTATTCTATTTCTTAGCTCTTTTTGGCATTAATTTTCAAAATTTATATGTTATTCATAGAATTAAAAGATTTTAATTTAAAATGAGAGCAAATGAATTCCAAAGGATTTAGATATGCATCTGCCTCCACAGCTATCCAGCTTTCAAAATGAATTGAACTGAATTCTTAAAGTCACAATATATCTCTGAATCTGTATATTTCACTTCTTTTCATCAAGAAATGTAACAGAAAAACAATCTTTTAATTTCACTTGGTATACTAAAAACTAACCTTTTTCATGCAGTCTACATAATTATTGTACCGCAGAGTTCCTGGGGGAAATTCTTCAGACTTCATAGGGAAATTAGAAACGATAAGGTTTTCAAGAATATGCTTAAGGTCCTCAAGACTGTCTCCAGTAAGACTGGTGAAGAATGGAAGAAGAATTACAGCCTGACCCTGTGGGAGCAATGCAGACATATGAAATTGTACTAGTCAGGGCTTACGTATCCTACAGAATAAATAAAATTACTGCTTTCTTAAGGCTTTTCAAATAAAGCAATGTGTAAATTCAATGAATGACTTTAGAATACCTTCTAGATTACACTGAAAACCAACCTGAACACAGTACTCTATCTTGGCTTCTATTCTAGAGGCCAGTGGGCCAACTCAGGGCTATACATGTGTAATTAAATAAGACACTGTATGATGATGCTGTGTGATTTCTTCTACAAATATAGACTTTAATAGAGATACACTGGATAAGTTTGGTGTGGAAAGAGCATACTGAATGAACAATGGGATAATTTATAAATATTTCTCACAGAACTAATTCATAACTTTATAACGAGCTAAAAGAACTAGGAGGTATTTCCTATCTCCCTTGCATGGCAAAAAAGTTCCCTGGCTCCCTCATACAGAGGAATGAGAAATGTGATTAACCACAAAACAGAAAATTCCAAAGAAATATCCTTATGGTCTACTAAAAAGACATCTTTCATTAAGGCCACATTTTATTAGAGCATAAAATCTAACTATTATAGGACTTGAAAATTACAATATTAAGTTCTTGACTCTAGAAGTTACCAAGATATTAAAAATTACCAAGATATGTTTATTAATAGAAAAATGATGGAGTATTGGTTTAAATTCTGTCATTCACTAATACAGCAATTCTCAAAAAGCCAATTTGAACTACACATGTGAAAAAACAAATATTAATTCTTCTAAGTATGGGAAACTCATTGTGATTATATTTATCATTTGGAGAGACAAAAAAGAATGCATAGATCAAATAACAAGATGCCAGAAGTCTCCTTCAAGGGTAGGAGTGGCTGCATAGTTGAAAAAGACAAGCCCACAGACAGATGGCTATTGAGGCTGAGTGACAGGTACACAGGAGTTTTTCTCTACTTTTGAATATATTTGAAGTTTTCCATAATAAAAAACAAAACATCACAAATATGCAAAATTATAAAATGGGAAAATAATGGAGAATGTAATATGAAAAAAAATCTTGTGCATCACTTACCTTTAAATGTAAACCCAACTTTGAATCGGCAAGTAGACTAGCATATGTTGTAAAGACTTCAGGGAATGCACTGTGATTTGTATTAAAGCATACAGATGAATCAATCTAAAGGAGGCGAAATAAAACATGATACATTTCTATATTATCCCTTTAATTTCCATTAACATATTTTCCAAGTTTTTTAATTTCAGAAATAATCTACAAATTTGTTCCTCGGCTTCAACAGTATTTTAACAATTCTTGTTCTGAAATATTTTAAATCTATCTGGTAAGACAATGCATGTAAAGACACTAACAAGGTAAAGTACGGGAAGGGATAATGAGTATAATTGATAATAATGGGAAAAGTATAAAATGTAAGATAATCACAGGAAATGTCCAGCGAAAATATTTTTTACTTATCAAACCAATGAACTTCTTAAGAAATCGCCATCATATTTTTAAAGATAAAACAGAGTCCAAAACAACTTCTTTTTTAAGGTTTCCCAAGATACCTGCAAAATTTTGGCCAGTAAGGTCAGCACTGCTGTTTTACTTTCAGGAGTAGAATCTTTGGCCCACCAGGAGTCCCACTTCTTCCAGTTGTGCAAAATTGTACTTGCAAGTTTCTGTCCTTGGTATTTCTGGCTGGCTCGATCCCTAAAGCTCTGATCTAACATACCATTCAAAACGGTGCTCACCTGAAATAAATAAGTGTGTGGTACTTGAAGAAAAATTCTCAACAGTAAGACTGGTAGATACAGTAACAAAATCTACTTTCAGATCAAAGTTATTCTTGGAAAATAAAGATGCTATTTCTGTAATAGCTATTTATTTCATAACTCCTCAAATTTGAGAAGAACAACTTATTACGTAAATTTTCCCACAAAAGCACAAGGTGTGGTCTCCTCTATGAAATCATGTTCATCCTATTGCTTCTTTCTTAGTTGGGAGCATTCTCGATGAGAGAAAGAATTAACTTTCCTCTGTAACACATGCACAGAAGCATACACACATGCTTGAACACACATATTTCCTGTCCCACCACCTTTCCAATAGTTGACATCCTAATTTTGGTTAGATTAATATTCAATATTCTTATCATTATGACAATGCAATCATTTTTACACAACATTCTGATCTCCCTGAAATATTAACTTGCCTGCTTTCTTTGTTGTTTCCAATGTGCTTATCATTATTTGCCATCACACACTCCTTATTTAATTAATGAAATCGCCTCAAGACATCTAAACCCATCAGGAAATCTATCAGCTCCACTTCAGTGGCAACATAACTCCCACTCATAATGTCTTTGATCTCTGCCCTCTGGGTGTCACTTCAGCACCCTCCAGGAGACTGGTCCCCTTCTCTGTGTTTGAACCAACTTCCCAGATCCAACATCTTCCTCTTTCTTGGCTCACTGATGAGAGTGCATAGGAGATAAGATTCCTTTAGATCTGGCACAACTGAAACACCTGCATTCATCTCTCACCCATGACTGACAGTCTGGCCAGATTCAGAACTCCAGGTTGGAATCTTCTTTGCTGAAATGTGAAGGAATTTGGCGTATAGTCTTCTAGTGTCCACTCTACAGTTCCAAAGACAAATGGCATCTGATTTCTTGATCCTTAAATGTAATCACGTTGTCTCTTGCAGAAACTTTTTAGAATCTTTTCTCATGGTGAAGCCCCTGTGTTCTGAATTTTCGAGAAATTTGTTCCACGTGAGGCTGCTTTCATACACTGTGCTGGATATTCAGTGTCTCTTTTCCATCTGGAAGCTCCAGGCCTTCATTTCTGGGACATTGTTTTGAGGGTCTGTCTTTCCCCTGGGAAAGAGGTCCTGGTGATGGAACCTATCAATGGATCCCAAGTTTCATCATGTTTTCTCTACTACTTTCTGTTTTGCCTTTTTACTTTATTCTCTGTGAGAGCTCCTAAATTTTATCTTCCAAAACCATTTCATTTTCAATTTCTGATGCTTATGCTTAATTCCCAAATATTCCTTTCTTTTAGTGTTCTTTTCAGTAGCAATTCTTATTTTGCCAACAAGCTGTTTTCTCTTATCTCTCTGAGGATCTTTTCTCTTTACATTTCCATCTCATTGAATAGTCTCTGTGTCAAATGGTTTTTTACCTGCCTAACCCTTTTAGAATCCATTTCTTGATGCCTGGTGCTCCCTGGCTATTGGCACATACCAAGAAACTGACTATAAGTACCATGCAGTGGCCAAGGCTCACTGGCAATATGCATCAGTGTAGGTTGGTGGGGCAATGATGACACTTAATCTTTATTTTCTCGTAGACTTGTCAAAATATTCCTATATCCTGCCTGAGGGTATATACCTAACTGATCGTATTCTGGGAGCCAAACTGTGGGAAGAGAGCTAAGAGCCTCAAAGTTCAGAATTCAGGGAGGCTTTCATTTAACTTCCTTGTTTCAAAAAGGTATTCCCACACCAAAGATAAACAGAGGATCATAAAAGACCATTATGAACAATTATTCATCAACAAATTGGGACTACCTAGGACAAAATGGATAAATTCCTAGAAACATGGAACTTACCAGGATTGAATCTCAAAGAAATAATCTGAACAGACCAATTAATAGTAAGGAGGTTGAACCAGTAATCAAAAACCTCTCAACAAACAGAAGTCCAGGACCTGATGGCTTCACTGGTGAATCCTACCAAACATTTAAGGAAGAACAAAGACCAATACTCAAATTCTTCTAAAAAAACTAGAAGACAAGTGGATACTTCCATACTCATTCCATGAGGCCAGCATTACCCTGATACCAAAACTAGACAAAGAAACTACAAGAAAAAAAATTTACAGGAAAATATCCCTGATGAACATAGATGCAAAACTCCTCAACAAATATCAGCAAATCAAATTCAACAATATGCTAAAAGGATCATATACCATGATCAAGTGGGGTTTATTGTAGGGATGACAGGATGGTTCAACATCTGCAAATCAATTAGCATGATATACCACATTAACAAAATAAATGATAAAAATCATAGGGTCATCTTAATAGATGCAGAAAAAACATCTGATAAAATTCAACAATCACTCATAATAAAAACTTAACAAATTGGGTGCACAGGCAACATACTTCAACATAATAAAAGCCATATATGACAAAAGCACAGCTGACATCATACTTGATAGTGAGAAACGGAGAGCTTTTTCCTTACAATCAGGAACAAGAAAAGGATGTCTAGTCTTAGCACTTTTATTCACCATTGTACTGGAAATCCTAGTCATAGCAATCAGAGAAGAAAAAGAAAAAAAAAGCATAAAAAACAAGGGAAGAAGTAACACTGTCCATCTGCAGAAGGCACAATATTAAATATAGGAAACCCCGAAGACCACCAAAAAAAACTATTAAAACTAACCAATAAATTCAATAAAGTTGCAGGACACAAAATCAATTCATAAAAATCTGCTGCATTTCTATATACTAATAACCAACTATCAGAAAGTGAAATTAAGAAAATAATCCCATTTATAATTGCGCCAAAAAGAATAAAACACCTAGGAATAAATTTAACCAAGGAGATTAAAAACTCTATGATGAAAACCAGAAGACGCTGATGAAAAAAATTGAAGATACAAATAAATGGAAGGGTATTCTGAGCTCAAGGAATAGAATTATTAATATTGCTAACATTTTAGTGTTATCCAAAGCAGTCCACAGATTCAATACAATCCCTATCAAAATTCCAATGGCATTTTTCACTGAAACAGAATAAGCAATCCTAAAATTTGTATGGAACCACAAAAGACCCTGAATAACCAAAGCAGTCTTGGAGAGAACAACAAAGCTGGAGGCATTATGCTTCCTGACTTCATGCTATATTATGTCAAGGTAATCAAAACAATGCAGTACTGGGATAAAAACAGACACATAGATCAGTAGAACAGAATGGAGAATACAGAAATAAACACATGCAAGGAGCCAAGAATACACAATGATGAAGAAAAAGAAGCCAAGAATATACAATGGAGAAAAGATAGTCTCTTCGATAAATGGTATTGGGAAAACTGTATAGCTACATGCAAGAGAATGAAACTTAACACCTATTTCACACCATACACAGAAATCAACTCAAAATCTATTAAAGGCTTGAACTTAAGACCTGAAGCCATAAAATTCCTTAAGGATAAGCTCCTTGACATTGGTCTTAGCAATGATTTTTTTTTTTAATTTCACACCAAAAGCAATGGCAACAGTAGTAATAAATAAGGAGAACTACATCAAACTAAAACGCTTCTGTACAGCAAAAGAAATCAATGGCCACGGCCGCCAACCTGTGGAAAGAACCAAGATGCCCTTCAACGGACGAATGGATAAGGAAGCTGTGGTCCATATACACTATGGAGTATTATGCCTCCATCAGAAAGGATGAATACCCAACTTTTGTAGCCACATAGACGGGACTGGAAGGATTATGCTGAGTGAAATTAGTCAAGCAGAGAGAGTCAATTATCATATGGTTTCACTTATTTGTGGAGCATAAGAAATAACATGGAGGACTTGGGGAGATGGGGAAGAGAAGGGAGTTGGGGGAAATTGGAGGGGGAGATGAACCCTGAGAGACTATGAACTCTGAAAAATAATCTGAGGGTTTTGAAGGGGCAGGGGGTGGGAGGTTGGGTGAGCCAGGTGGTGGGTATTATGGAGGGCACGTATTGCATGGAGCACTGCGTGTGGTGCATAAACAATGAATTCTGTTTCACTGAAAAGAAATTAAATTAAAAAAAAAAAAGAAATCACCAAAAAATGAAAAGGCAAGCTATAAAATGGCAGAAAATATCTATAAATCATGTATGTGATAAGGGGTTAATATTCAAAATATATGAAGGACTCATACAACTCAATAGCAAAAAAAAAAAAAAAAAAAATCAAACTATCTAATTTAAAAATGGGCAGTAGAACTAAATAGACATTTTTCCAAAGAAGACAGTCACAAGGTAAATGAAAAGGTGTTCGACATCACTAATCACCAAGAAAATGCAGATCAAAACCATAGTGAGATATTCTCTCATACCTGTAAGAACAACCAGCACCAGGCACCTGGGTGGCTCAGTGGATTAAGCCGCTGCCTTCGGCTCAGGTCATGATCTCAGGGTCCTGGGATCGAGTCCCGCATCGGGCTCTCTGCTCAGCAGGGGGCCTGCTTCCCTTCCTCTCTCTCTGCCTGCCTCTCTGCCTACTTGTGACCTCTCTCTGTCAAATAAATCAATAAAATCTTTAAAAAAAAAAAAAAAAAAGAACAACCAGCACCAAAAAGACAAAGGATGTGAAGTAAAGGGAACTCTTGTGCACTGCTGATGGGAATGCAAGCTGTTGCAACCACTATGAAATACAGTGTGGCAGTCCTCCCAAAAATTAAAATCAGAAGTACTATATGGTTTGGCAATTCCACTTCAGGGTATTAATATGAAGAGAAGGAGATCACTATCTAAAAAATATATCTGCACCCCCATGTTCATTGCAACATTATGTATAATAGTCAAAGACATGGAAACAATCTAAGTGCCCATCAACAGATGAATGAATAAAGATGTGGTTATATACAAATACAATGAAATATTATTTAGCCATTATAAAGAATATTCTGCCAATTGTCACAACACAGATTTGATCCTGACAACATTATGCTAAGTGAAATGGGTCCTACAGAGAAAGATAAATACTCGGTATCATTTATACACAGACTCTAAAAAACTAAACTCATAGAGAACAGACTGGTGCTTGCTAGAGGTAGGGGTTGGGAAGTTGGGCAATATGAATGAAAGTGGTCAAAGGTACAACCTCCTGTTGTAAGATATTTAAGTTCTGGAGGTATAATATATAGCACGGTGACTAAAGTTATGTATCATAAATCTGAAAAGTGTTGACGTGCTTAAAAGTTCTCATTGCATGGAAAAAATTTTGTCTGTACAAGGTGATGAACACTAAACTTACCACAGGAATCATTCTGCATGATTATCAAATTTGATTAAATCAAATCAGCATGTTGTACACCTAAACCTTATAAAATGTTGTATGCCAATTATATCTCCATAAACGTGGAAAAAAGAAAAAGAAGAATACTCATTCATCTGAATGGTTATAAAATAAACAAAATCAGTAGTTTTCTGATATACCACATCCTTGTAAAGAAAATATAAAGTGGGGGAGCCTGGGTGCCTCGGTCATTTAAGTGTCTGACTCTTGATTTCAGCTCAGGTCATGATCTCAGGTTCATGAGACTGAGTCCTCTGTCAAGCTCCATGCTCAGCCATGCTGAGCCAGTCTTTCTCTTTTTCCAACCCCTTTTGGCCCTCCCCACTTGTTTTCTCTCTCTCTCAAATAAAACTTAAAAAAAAAAGAAAGAAAGAAAGAAAGAAAGAAAATAGGGGCACCTGGGTGGCTCAGTGGTTTAAAGCCTGTGCCTTTGCTCAGGTCATGATCCCGGGGTCCTGGGATGGAGCCTCACATCCGGCTCTCTGATCGGCGGGAAGCCTGCTTTTCCCCCCTCCTCTGCCTGCCACTCTGCCTACTTGTGATCTCTGCCAAATAAATAAATAGATAAAATCTTTTTAAAAAAGAAAAAGAAAGAAACAAAAAGAAAATATAAAGGGGAAAGTATTCCATTTACATGTACAACTCAATAGCATCCAGTATCTAGAAATGTTCTTAAGAAATGTGCAGTAACTAGATGAATAAAATGATAGCATTCTACATAACAGTATGACAAAAAAGATTTGAGATTATGAATAAAGGTTTGAATAAATGGAGATACGTAGCTTAGAAAAAATAGGCGTATGTTTTAAAAAGGTCACTTTGGTTTAAATTTACTCTACACATGGTATATTATCACTTAAAATCCTTACTATATTGTGGAAAGGATCGTGAGGAACCTGACAAAACGATTCTAAATTTTACTTTCAAGAATATGCAAGTGTGCTTTTTGCATTATTTATATTTGTTATTTAGAACCTATAAAAGTAACAGAAGAGGGACGCCTGGCTGGCTCAGTTGGTTGGACGACTGCCTTCGGCTCAGGTCATGATCCTGGAGTCCCAGGATCGAGTCCCACATGGGGCTCCCACCTCCATGGGGAGTCTGCTTCTCTCTCTGACCTTCTCCTCGCTCATGCTCTCTCTCACTGTCTCTCTCTCAAATAAATAAATAAAATCTTAAAAAAAAAAAAAGTAACAGAAGAAAAGATGGGCAGATTTTAAAGATAACACTGGAGTGGAGAAGGCCATTCTAAGTACAACATGAAAGACAGGAATGATAGAAAAGAAGATTAATAAATTTAATTATAATAAATACTTATGTATTGAATAAATACTCCAAGTGAGATTGAAAAACAAATAGCCAATAGGATAAAGTACTTTCTGCATACATGACAAATGTCTACTATCCTTAATATAAAAAAACTCTTAAAAATTTGTAAGAAGTTTCAACCCAACAAAAAAATGTGCAAAATAAAAAAATACAGCTCACACAAGAAACATCTTTGCTGTTCAAAAACACTAGTGAGAGACTAAGGTCAGAAGAATGGGAGAACTGATATTAAACTCGAGAGATCAAAGTACAAAACATTTCCCATTTGTGGAATAGTAAGATTTTTTTATCTGATATAAAGTATTTCAAACTTTATGTCATTGCTTAAAGAAATACTGGTGTTATATACAGAACATGACTTTAATATTGACTACAGGTCTTTCAATTAAAAAAAAAAAAAAAAGTATCCTACACTTAACTCTGCCTAGAGTGCCTCAGTGCAGAGATACTTACCCCTTCTAGACACTTGGCTGCCCACAGTGTCCTAATGTGCAGTAGGATCAGTCCCTCGAGGACAAGGCAAGGCCAGGAGACCTGGCAGGGGACATCTAACATTCACACAGTCCTCCCATTTTCAGCCTCTGCTTTGCATCCTGCTCCCAGTATTCTAGAGGCCCAGGACTCCATCACCAAATCCCAGAAAGGCTGGGTTCTGCAGCACAAATCAGCTGCGCATCACCCCACCACTATGTTACACTGCAGTTTTCTTGGACTCTGAAGTCTGTTACAACTTGTCTTTTTGGTTTCTAGCTTCCAAAATGCTGTCCATCTTATTGTCACTTCCTCCTTTAATGCGTCCTTTTGACATTGTATTTTAAAAACAAAACAAAAAGACCCATTTCTGTCACTTTAGAGGGAACTGAGGAGAAAGCAGAGGTAAATATGTATGACTTTTATCCATTACCTTAATAAGAAGTCTGAACAGCTTCAGAAATCATACTGTCCTATTCCCTTGGTGTCATGGATCTACTAAAAGTTCATTTTAACTTTAAATACAAATTCCTAGTACAACCTGCCACAAGATACTCCCCTATAACAAGCACTGTTTGGAATAAAAGCTTAACGCAGAAAGAAATTATACATTCTCCCTTAAAATGGTCATTCCTAGTAGTTCCCAGCTCCTGTCTACAGATTCGGTTAAATTCCAAAATTTTATCAGTTTAGCAAACCAAAGTCAACTATATATTAAATACTCCAAGGTTCAATGTGAGGGGGCAAAGTTGGCTATAGCACGCAGGAAATAATGACTCTCTGTACTAACCTGTGAAAGGACCACGACTACAGAAAGCACACGGAGTGCACAAAACCAACTGGTGGCTGGTGCAAAAACAAAGGTGGGCTCAGGCCTCACGACAAGTTTCTGAACCCCAACACCACTTCTTCACAGAAATTTATACGACATACCTGTGCCTTGTAATATTTGGCCTAGAGATTCTGGGGGAGTGAGAGATTAAAAAAATAATCCATGTTTCAATGTTTCAATTTTAATAACATTATTAAACATTCATTAAAAGTTGGGTTTTCTTTCCTTTGATTTTGTTTTAAAACATTGGCAAGAGCATTAAACCTTCCGGGAAGAGAGATTGTTTTGTTCAGACATTTCTGAAGAATATGGTAATCTTTTCATAGTCATTATATAAGAAAATATACTTCACTTAAGTAAAAATTTCACAATGAACCCACAAGCGTAGATAGTGTGCTAGATGGGGGCAAGTCTTTTGCTAATACAAGGATCTCTGGCCCAATGAATGGAGTTTGATGGTAGTCCTTGCTTTAAGTAAAAAAAAGTAAAAATAAAAAATAAAAATTTCATTACCATTTTGGGATTATCCACAGATGATTTCATGAGCTCCAATACAACAAGATCTAGATTTTTCAATAATTCAGTGTTGATTGCCTCTGAGAACAAGCTATAAAAATACTCTCCATGAGAGAAGCTGACCATGTTTCTCTGGGACACTCCTGAGGCTGGCATAGATAACACTGCTGTGTCCAGGAGAAGATTCACAAGGTGTTCACACTAAAAAAGCAAGGAAAGGTACAATGACATATGTACATATTTTACCTGTTATAGAAAGATTACTGGGAAGCTGCTAACTTTGGAAGTGAAAAATCACACAGTAATGTCTAAGAGAACCTGGTACTTGAAGGCCTGGGTTCAGGTTTGAATTGTATACATTTCAATGAACTTGCATTTTCTAGGTGTCATTTTAGGAAAGAAATCTTTCTTGACTCATATTTCTCCCAAATTTCCAGAAAATCTTATTATAGTTGCTTTGAGGGGAGAGGGTAGTAAGGGCATTTTTAGACCATTTAAATATGTAATTTGTTTACATTAAGTGAACAAATGGGCAAAGAAGAGCTTTCTGCTGCAGCAGAAGACAGGTGGAAGGAATGAACACAAAGGACTGGCTAGCAGATCTCAGCTATAGCAGAGACTATTTGAGGCCAGCCCTGGACAGTCAATAATCCATGAAGGTATCTTTTTGTGGTGCCTCTGAAATTATCCTCCAGGAGTGCTCCCAAATCAGCCTTCTGAGGATCACAAAAGACATGGGAAGAGGAAGCCACTGTGTCAACACAGTTTAACTTTATATTTGCAAAATGTTCTCTGCCTTATAAAGTCTTTTTGGAAACAAAGTACGATAGACAAAACCCCAACTTAAGAATACTGTCCTATTTCTTTTATTAAAGCAAATCTTTTAGAAGGAAGTCAGATCAAGGACTTACCCAAATTACTAAATTTAGACTTCCAGCTAAATTCTTATTTTTAGAAGCACACTGCAAGTGAGCTATATATTTACATCATTAGAATAGCATAGCATGTAGCTGCTGCTCCTACCAGTCCTCCAAAAGCAAAGGCCAACTCCAGAAGTCCATTGGCTAATCGCTTACAACTGGGGTCTAGTGAAGGAAAATACTCTCGTTCATCTCCAGGTGCAATGCTTTTATAAACCAGGGAAAGAAGTTTTGTGCCAACAGAATGATGCTGATCTGCAGACTAAAATAAAGTGAACAATGAAACATCCAGCAGTAAGATATTTTATAGAAACACAAAATTTTACCTTTCATGAATTAAAGAAAAATCCATGTTCATAAACACTGATTACATTCTAATTGTCAGGAAAATGTTCACTCAACTTTGCTTTCTATGCTATATTTTTTCATTTATATTGCCTAGCCACAGAGGCACAATACCAGTTCATCCCTAAAGTTCTTCAAAAGACTGTTGGAAATATAAATGTCCTTCATTTTATATTTATAAATTTTTATATTTATATTCTAAGTTAACACATGTCTAGCACAAGTAATTCTTTAATACCCATTTCAGCACATTTCATACATACAGGATGTTTAAAACATTTACATATATACATATATATGTATATATATAGACTAATTAGCTTAATAAAGCTAAGAGAAAAGTGAAAAATTAATTGGCTGTGGTTACCTGAGATGGTAATACAACATGCAAAAAACCAGCTCTGTGAAGTTGTTTACAAGCTGACACAACAGACACCAGCTTGGCCCTGTCCACATAAGCATCAGGGCCGTATAGGTCAACAGCACAGAGCTCCTCAATGCTGCCATGTGAAAAAAAAAACAAAAACAAACGAGATGAGTGTTGATCTCACTAAACTAGCAGGATACAATGAAAAATTACGTGTGTTCTGTTATAAGTGTGTTCATTGACTAATTGACACTCAAATTCATTAAATGACCTTGGAAAGCAAACATGGGTTAACAATGAACATGGGGCCCATGAACTTATTGAGCCATGGAAATCAACATGGGGCTAAGCCACATCTGAGGCTTGCTTACCTTCAGGTACAGGTAAAGCATGTGTTAAATAGAGGATTTTCAAACAAATGATGAGATCCTTTAGGAAATGAGGCTATAGCAGAAACACACACAACTGCCAGACTATGTTACAATCTTAAATCCCAACACAACACTGATCCCAAGCATGATCTGAATGCCCACCTCCGTGCTGTTATTTTTTCCTTTAGGTGCATCTCCAGGGTGTCTTTGTATGGGGACTTCTTTAGTGCTTTTATTAGCTTCACACAAACATCGGGAAGATGATTCATAACTAGGACATCACCAATATTGAAACCTATGCTCGAGGGCTCACATAGGGTTTTCACCAAGAGTTTCATAAAGTTTTTGTTATTACATAAATCCTTCTCAAGGAGCTGTAAAAGATGATTTGGGAAAAAAAAAAAAAAAAGAAAGAAAGAAAGAACAAACAAACGAACATCTATTAGTCAGCACTTAGATTTTCAGCAGTGTAAGGTCCATGAAGCCGGGAATTTTTGCCTGGCTAGGGCTGGGGTTGGAAACTTCCTCTGTAAAGGGTTAGAAAATAAATATTTTAGGCTTTTTGGGTCCTATGGTCTCTGCTGCAACTGCTAAACTAATTGCCATTATAATGTGAAAGCAGCCACAGACAATACATGGACAAATGGGGTTGGATGAGTTCCAATGAAAACTTTACAAAAGCAGGCAGCAGGTGGGATTTGTCCTGTGGACCATGGTTTTGTGGCCCCTGGTTTAGAGAGATGTTGTATCTGCAGATAGGGCCTGACACACAGTAGATACTTAGTATGTATTAAATGGAAAGACTGACTAGACTTTGTTTATATAATAAGCCTGACAGATACATTTACAAGTAATGCATGTTTCCTAAGGCAAATGTTTGATCAATTGTAGCATAAAATGTGATATACAATAAAACATTTAGAAAAACTATTTTGCATTTAATTCACACAATAAGAATTTGAAATATATGAAAAATTTTATTACTTTCAAGAACACAGAACTCCTACAGCAATGGAAATTTCTAAGAAAGTCAAAACCACTTTTAATAGGTGTTGGAAAATATTTTTCCAGTACCAAATACTGATTCCAAACTAACAGAGCACCAGGAGTGACCTACCTTACAGCCTTCTGGGAAGGTGCTGAGCAGCACTGTGGTAAATTCCATAATCCGGACCACAATTGTGCATTTGCTATAATTATATCTTTCCTCCTCTTGTGGGCTATGTCTGTGACCTGTTGTCCCAGTGCCAAAGCACTTTTCTGCTGCCGTAATATCATGCATAGCAATGTTTTCTAAAAAGAAAGCCATTGCTTTCCAAAGTGAAGACTGTGTTTCAGTACCTAAAAAAAATTATACTCAATTATTAACATATGCTTCCTTCTAACTCCACTATGATAAATGTAAAATTCCTTCAGTATAGGCATAATATACTTTTAGTCAAAATTCAAACAGAAAAGGTTTAAAAAGTATGCACACCAATTTCTATCAAATGTTAAAAAAGCTCATATACTTTGATCCAGCATTGAAAATTTATCCAAATGAAATAATGGCAGAATTACAAAGATGTTGTATATATGGATGTTCACTTTAGCATTTTTTTTAATAATGAAGAAACAGAAACAACAGAAGTGTCCTTCAAAGGAGCCAAAGAGAAATTCTGGCAGTGGTCTTTTTATGGAAACAACTGCATTAACTCCCAAAAGGACTTTTTCATAAAACTCACATGTCTAAAAACATGAAGGTGCTGGTTCTCCCATGCCCCCATCCCTACTTCTCTCATGATTACCTCAGTCTTGCTTATGGAAGAGAGACAAAGCAAACTTCTCCTTTCCTCAGTCTTACCGCAGTTCTGTACCAGAGGGTAAAGACCTCCCAAACAAAGGGACAATCTTAGGAAGTGGTATACATGTTGAAAGAGTAAAGGTAATGACTAAGAAATGCTTTTATAGAGGTGCTTAGTAGTTCAGTCAGTTAAACGTCTGCCTTCAGCTTAGGTCATGTTCTCAGAGTCCTGGGATCAAGCCCTACAACAGGCTCCCTGTACAGCAAGGAGTCTGCTTCTCCCTCTCCCTCTGCTCCTCCTCCCGATCATGCTCTCTCCCTCAAATAAATAAAAATCTTAAAAATTTATTTTTTCAAAAACAAAAAGAAATTCTTTTATAAATCTGAGGGTTTCTGATTCTGTTTCCATAAAATTTAAGTTCATCAAAATGCCAACTTGACATATCATTAAAAATAATGTTGATGACAGATCACTATGTAGTCAAAGAAATGATTAAAAAAAAAATATTAAGAATTTCATTTTCAAACACCAAATACCCTTGAGTCCAGCAGAGCAGAGGCTATAAGACACATTCCAATTACAGATATGCTAAATGTGGAAAAACAAGGAGCATTTTAGCATTATTCAAATATGACACTTGTTTATTTGAACAAGTTATTTTTTAGTAATATCTATACAAAACAAAAATAGAATTCTAACCCTATAATTTTAAATTTTATGTGTAATAATTATTCAACAAAATTTTTATTATGTTTATCTTATAGTGGTAACAAACATAAAGTGCCCTAATAGCAAATGCAATAGTAATGCAACACAGAAGAAACCCGTGACATATAGACCATTTTGTTACATAGAATTATGAGTAAAAAGATAAGCATAAAAACAGAATACTTAGGATAAGAAAATGTCAGGGGTATGGAATGGTCAGAATTCAGGAACTTGCAAAATTTCCAGAAACTGTTAAAGAAACTGTTCAACCTGATGAAGTTAAATAAAAAACCTCTACAGTAAAAAAAAAAAAAAACAAAACAAAATAAAAAAAAATACAAAAAACGAACCTCTACAGTATTTAGGCTCCATTAAATATAAATATATTTTAAATTAACATATAATGTATTATTAGTCCCAAGGGTACAGGTCTGTGAATCGCCAGGGTTACACACTTTACAGCTCTCACCATAGCACATACCCTCCCCAATGTCCAAAACCCCACCACTCTCTCCCTCCACCCCCGCCCCCGGCAACCCTATCTTTGTTTTGTGAGATTAAGAGTCTTATGGTTTGTCTCCCTCCCAATCCCATCTTGTTTCATTTATTCTTTTCCTACCTCCCAAGCCCCGCACATTGCATCTCTACTTCCTTCTATCAGGGAGATCATTTGATAGTTGTCTTTCTGATTGACTTATTTCGCTAAGCATAATACCCTCTAGTTCGACCCACGTCGTCACAAATGGCAAGATTTCATTTCTTTTGATGGTTGCATAGTATTCCATTGTGTACACACACACACACACACACACACACACACACATACATACCACTTCTTTATCCATTCATCTGTTGATGGACATCTAGGTTCTTTCCATAGTTTGGCTATTGTAGACATTGCTGCTATAAACATTCGGGTGCACATGCCCCTTTGGATCACTACATTTATATCTTTAGGGTAAATACCCAGTAGTGCAACTGCTGGGTTGTAGCGTAGCTCTATTTTCAACTTTTTGAGGAACCTCCATGCTGTTTTCCTGAGTGGCTGCACCAGTTTGCATTCCCACCAACATGTAGGGGGGTTCCCCTTTCTCCACACCTTTGCCAGTATCTGTCGTTTCCTAACTTGTTCATTTTAGCCATTCTGACTGGTGTGAGGTGGTCTCTCATTGTGGTTTTGATTTGTATTTTCCTGATGCCGAGCGATGCAGAGCACTTTTTCATGTCTGTTGGCCATCCGGATGTCTTCTTTGCAGAAATATTTTTTCATGTCTTCTGCCCATTTCTTGATTGGATTATTTGTTCTTTGGGTGTTGAGTTTGGTAAGTCCTTTATAGATCTTGGATACTAGCCCTTTATCTGATATGTCGTTTGCAAATATCTTCTCCCATTCTATCAGTTGTCTTTT
Organism: Neogale vison; assembly: GCF_020171115.1. NCBI lineage: Eukaryota > Metazoa > Chordata > Mammalia > Carnivora > Mustelidae > Neogale > Neogale vison. The sequence continues at coordinate 86,736,620 of NC_058094.1, read as the reverse complement.
GGTTTTGTTTACTGTTTCCTTTGCTGTGCAAAAGCTTTTGATCTTGATAAAGTCCCAATAGTTCATTTTTGCCCTTGCTTCCCTTGCCTTTGGCAATGTTCCTAAGAAGAAGTGGCTGCAGTTGAGGTCGAAGAAGTTGCTGCCTGTGTTCTCCTCAAGGATTTTGATGGATTCCTTTCTCACATTGAGTTTTCATGCGTGGTGTCAGGAAATGGTCCAGTTTCATTCTTCTGCATGTGGCTGTCAAAATTTCCCAACACCATTTGTTGAAGAGACTGTCTTTTTTCCGTCGGACATTCTTTCCTGCTTTGTCGAAGATTAGTTGACCATAGAGTTGAGGGTCTTTTCCTGGGCTTTCTGTTCTTTTCCATTGATCTATGTGTCCATTTTTGTGCAAGTGCCATACTGTCTTGATGATGACAGCTTTGTAATAGAGCTTGAAGTCTGGAATTGTGACGCCATCAACTTTGGTTTTCTTTTTCAACATTCCTCTGGCTATTCAAGGTCTTTCCTGGTTCCACACAAATTTTAGGATTACTTGTTCCATTTCTTTGAAAAAAACAGATGGGATTTTGATAGGGATTGGATTAAATGTGTAGATTGCTTTAGGTAGCCTAGACACTTTCACAATATTTGTTCTTTCAATCCATGAGCATGGGACATTTTTCCATTTCTTTGTGTCTTCCTCAATTTCTTTCATGAGTACTTTAAATTTCCTGAGTATAGATTCTTTGCCTCTTTCGTTAGGTTTATTCCTAGGTATTCCCAGGTATATTATGGTTTTGGGTGCAACTGTAAATGGGATTGACTCCTTAATTTCTCTTTCTTCTGTCTTGTTGTTGGTGTAAAGAAATGCCACTGATTTCTGTGCATTGATTTTATGTCCTGAGACTTTTCTGAATTCCTGTACAAGTTCTAGCAGATTTGTACTGGAGTCTTTTGGGTTTTCCACATATAGTATCATATCACCTGCAAAGAGTGAGAGTTTGACTTCTTTGACAATTTGGATGTCTTTAATTTCTTTTTATTGTCTGATTGCTGAGGCTAGGACTTCTAGTACTACGTTGAATAGCAGTGGTGATAATGGACATCCCTGCCGTGTTCCTGACCTTAGCAGAAAAGCTCTCAGTTTTTCTCCATTGAGAATGATATTTGCTGTGGGTTTTTCATTGACGGCTTTGATGATATTTAGGTATGTGCCCTCTATCCCTACACTCTAAACAGTCTTGATTGGGAAAGGATACTGTACTTTGTCAAATGCTTTTTCAGCATCTACTGTATCATATGGTTCTTGTTCTTTCTTTTATTAATGTATTGTATTACATCAATTGATTTGCAGATGTTGAACCTGGAATAAATCCCGTGTGGTCATGGTGAATAATCCTTTAAATGTACTGTTGAATCCTATTGGCTAGTATTTTGGTGAGAATGTTTGCATTATGTTTATCGAGAATATCGGTCTGCAATTCTCTTTTTTGTTGGGATCCTTGTCTGGGTTTGGGATCAAGGTAATGCTGGCCTCATAAAATGAGTTTGGAAGTTTTCCTTCCATTTCTATTTTTTGGAATAGTTTCAAAAGAATAGGAATTAATTCTTCTTTAAATGTTTGGTAGAATTCCCCTGGGAAGCTGCCTGGCCCTGGGCTCTTGTTTTTTGGGAGATTTTTGATGACAGCTTCAATCTCCTTACTGGTTATGGGTCTGTTCTGGTGTTCTATTTCTTCCTGGTTCAGTTGTGGTAGTTTATATGTCTCTAAGAATGCATCCATTTCTTCGAGATATTCAAATTTGCTGGCATATAGTTGCTCATAATATGTTCTTACAATTATTTGTATTTCTTTGGTGTTGGTTGTGATCTCTCCGCATTCTTTCATGATTTTATTTATTTGGGTCCTTTCTCTTTTATTTTTGATAAGTGTGGCCAGGGGCTTATCAATCTTATTAATTCTTTCAAACAACCAGCTCCTAGTTTGGTTGATTTGTTCTACTGGTTTTTTTTGTTTGTTTGTTTCTATTTCATTGATTTCTGCTCTGATCTTTATTATTTCTCTTCTCCTGCAGGGTTTAGGCTTTCTTTGTTGTTCTTTCTCCTGCTCCATTAAGTGTAGTGTTGGGCTGTGTATTTGAGACCTTTCTTGTTTCTTGAGAAAGGCTTATACTGCTACATATTTTCCTCTTAAAACTGCCTTTGCTGTGTCCCACAGACTTTGAACTGTTTTCATTTTCAATTGTTTTCATGAATTTTTTCAATTCGTTTCAATTTTCTGGTTAACCCATTCATTCTTTAGAAGGATGCTGTTTAGTCTCCATGTATTTGGGTTCTTTCCACATTTCCTCTTGTGATTGAGCTCTAGCTTCAGAGCACTGTGGTCTGAAAATATGCAGAGAATGATCCCAATCTTTTGATACTGGTTGAGACCTGATTTAGGACCCAGAATATGATCTATTCTGGAGAATGTTCCATGTGCACTAGAGAAGAATGTGTATTCTGTTGCTTTGGGATAGAATGTTCTGAAAATATCTGTGATGTCCATCTGGTCCAGTGTGTCATTTAAGGCCTTTATTTCCTTGTTGATCTTTTGCTTGGATGATCTGTCCATTTCAGTGAGGGAAGTGTTAAAGTCCCCTACTATTATTGTATTATTATTGATGTGTTTCTTTGATTTTGTTACTAATTGGTTTATGTAGCTGGCTGCTCCCATGTTAGGGGCATAGATATTTACAATTGTTAGATCTTCTTGTTGGACTGACCCTTTGAGTATGATATAGTGTCCTTCCTCATCTCTTATTATAGTCTTTGGCTTAAAATCTAATTGATGTGATATAAGGACTGTAACCCCAGCTTATTTTTGACGTCTATTAACATGGTAAATTGTTTTCCACCCCCTCACTTTGAATCTGGAGGCGTCTTTGGGTCTAAAATGAGTTTCTTGTAGACAGCATATTGATGGGTTTTGGTTTTTTATCCATTCTGATACCCTGTGTCTTTTGATTGGGGCACTTAGCCCATTTACATTCAGGGTAACTATTGAGAGATATAAATTAAATGCCATTGTATTGTCTGTAAGGTGACTGTTACTGTATATTGACTCTGTTCCTTTCTGATCTACTACTTTTAGGGTCTCTCTTTGCTTAGAGGACCCCTTTCAATGGTTCCTGTAGAGCTGGTTTGGTGTTTACAAATTCTCTTAGTTTTTGTTTGTCCTGGAAGCTTTTTATCTCTCCTTCTATTTTCAATAATAGCCTAGCTGGATATAGTATTCTTGGCTGCATGTTTTTCTCATTTAGTATGCTGAATATATCTTGCCAGTTCTTTCTGGCCTGCCAGGCTCTGTGGATAGGTCTGTTGCCAATCTAATATTTTTACCATTGTATGTTACAGACTTCTTGTCCCAGGCTGCTTTTAGGATTTTCTCTTTGTCGCTAAGACTTGTAAGTTTTACTATTAGATGATGGGGTGTGGACCTATTATTGATTTGAAGGGGTTCTCTGTGCCTCCTGGATTTTGATGCTTGTTCCCTTTGCCATATTGGGGAAATTCTCTCCAATATACCTTCTGCTCCCCTCTCTCTTTCTTCTTCTTCTGGAATCCCAATTATTCTAATGTTGTTTCGTCTTACGGTATCACTTACCTCTCGAATTCTCCCCTCGTCGTCCAGGAGCTGTTTGTCCCTCTTTTGCTCAGCTTCTTTATTCTCTGTCACTTGGTCTTCTATATCGCTAATTCTTTCTTCTGCCTCATTTATCCTAGCAGTAAGAGCCTCCATTTTTTATTGTACTTCATTAATAGCTTTTTCGATTTCAACTTGGTTAGATTTTAGTTCTTTTATTTCTCCAGAAAGGGCTTTTATTTCTCCAGACAGCGTTTCTCTACTATCTTCCATGCCTTTTTCAAGTCCCGCTAGCACCTTGAGAATTATCATCCTGAACTCTAGATCTTTATCTATATATCTATTATTACCAATATCCATACTGATTAGGTCCCTGGCCTTCAGTACTGCCTCTTCTTCTTTTTTTTTTTTTTTTTTTGTGGAGAGTTTTTCCGCTTTATCATTTTATCCTGATAAGAATATATGAAGGAACGAATAAAATACTAAAAGGGTGCCAAAGACCCCAGTAAAATGTGCTTTAACCAAATCAGAAGAGACCCCAAATCATCAGGGAAAGAAAAGGGGTAAAAAGAAGTTCAGAATAAGTCAAGCAGAGAGAGTCAATTATCGTAAGGTTTCACTTATTTGTGGAGCATAACAAATAGCATGGAGGACAAGGGGTGTTAGAGAGGAGTAGGGAATTTGGGTAAATTGGAAGGGGAGGTGAACCGTGAGAGACTATGGACTCTGAAAAACAATCTGAGGGGTTTGAAGTGGCGGGGGGGTGGGAGTTTGGGGTACCAGGTGGTGGGTATTATAGAGGGCACGGCTTGCATGGAGCACTGGGTGTGGTGAAAAAATAATGAATACTGTTTTTCTGAAAATAAATAAATTAAAGAAAAAAAAATTTAAAAAATAAAGAAAAAATATAAAAAAGAAAAAAATATATGTATTCGACTGGTGAACAGAACAGGTCCACCCACTTAATTCTGGGAGTATTTTGGTCTCTTAGAAGAAACTACCTGTCCAGATTTCAAAGAATGAAAAACATATATAAGAGTAAACACAACGAAGGGATGGAATATGACTACAAAGATGAAAATTAAGAAAAAAATTACTTTTTGGGAGAATAAACAAAAAGAAAGTGGAGAGAATTTGCTCAGGCTGCAGATTAGAACAAAGCCCTGTGCTAGATTTAGGGTATATTTTGTTCTATTAGAAGAAGTTGTATCCCAAATTTTTTTAGAAGAAAAAAACCCTATGTGTATACAAAAAATAAAGTTAGATACTGGGGCGCCTGTGTGGCTAAGTGGGTTAAAGCCTCTGCCTGCGGCTCAGGTCGTGATCCCAGGGTTCTGGGATCAAGCCCCGCAATGGGCTCTCTGCTCAGCAGGGAGCCCGCTTCCTCCTCTCTCTCTGCCTGGCTCTCTGGGATCCCTGTCAAATAAATAAATAAAATCTAAAAAAAAAAAAAAAAAAGTTAGATACAATGAAGGACAAAATATGAGTATAACAAAGCTTCAAAAAAGATTTTTCTGAAGGTATTGTTAAGATAAACTAGTTAAAAAATGTTGAGAGGGTAAAAGTTAAAAAAAAAAATAGAAGAAAAAAATAAAATTACAAAAAATTAATTAACTTTGCAAGACTAAAAAATTCATGGGGAGAAAGCCATGAATTCCATGCTTTGCTTTCTCCTCCTCTGGAATTCCACTATTCTCCTTGGTAAGTGAACTTGGTTGTGGCAGAATTTCTTGTGGATCTTCTTGGGGAAGGACCTGTTGTAGTGATTCTCAAGTGTCTTTGCCTGAGGCAGAACTGCACCGCCCTTACCAGGGGCCAGGCTATGTAATCCACTCTGGTTGGCTTTCGGGAGCTTTTGTTCCCTGAACGCTTTCTGTAGAGTTCTAGAGGATGGGAATGAAAATGGCGGCCTCCCAATCTCCAGCCCAGAGGAGCTGAGAGCTTGGGGCTCTACTCCTCAGTGCGCCCTCGGAGTAAAGCACTCAATCACTCCTGTCTCCCTGGCCTCCGGCTGCGCTACGAGCTCATCCAGCCTGTGACCAAGTGTCTCTGTCTCTGGCACACAGCCCCACCTGAGTCTCCAAACCCCACAGATCCCTGCGCTCTTCCACGGGTGTCTCCCGATCTCACAGAGCAGTGGCTTCTGCCACAGATCACAATTTAAGGTAACCCCGAGTTGAAAGCTCTCTGTAGCCAGCTTCCCTGCTTTAATACCTGTGAGCTCTGCGACATTCAGACACCTCTAATCCTTCTGTGACCCTGCAGGACTGAGACCACGCTGTCCCCAGGTGGGTTTCACCCCGGAATAGTCTCTGGAGTGATGTCCCTCAGTGGTGCAGACTTTTAAAAGTTCTGATTTTGTGCTCTGTTGCTCCGCTGCTTGCCGGGAGCTGGCCTCTCCCCACAGCAGTCTAGCTTCCCGTCGCTTTGGATTCACTTCTCCACAGGTCCTACCTTTCAGAAAGTGGTCGATTTTCTGTTTCTAGAATTGTTACTCTTCTTCTCTTTGATCTATTGGATTTGTAGGTGTTTGGAACGGTTTGATAAGCTATCTAGCTAATCTCCTGCTACCTGATGTCATTTCAGCCTGCTAATTCTCCACCACCTTGACTCCCCCCTTAAAACATTTTTAAAGTAATTGCTAACAGTTTTATGTTAAAATGCCCACATTTATGATCTACTAGAAATTATAACTGAGAGCAACGAGGAATAGAAGGTACATTGTTTTTAATGTCCCCCACTCCTCACAAGGTTAATGAAAAGGTTGAAGACTGCTTAATTGTGACACCTTTGCTTAATTTAGTAATATGTGACTATTTAAATTAGCTTAAGGTACATTTACTGACATAAAAAGACATCCAATATGTTAAGTTTCTGTTTAAAAGTTAAGTTTCTTTTTAAAAAGCAAATTACAGTAAAGCATGCAATAACTGCACTATTATAAAATAAAAATTAAAATATTACATGCACCGAAAAAGTTAAGAAAAGTAAATGTTACACTTTGTGTTTTTCACTAGGTAATGCAATTAGGGGAGATGGTTTTACATATTTCCTATGCTTTTTTCTTGTTGAAATTTTCAAAATGATATATGAGATCTCATAAAACGACAAATTTAAGGTACTGTTTGCAAGTGAACTAACAGCACTCTGCTGTTAAAGTTTCAGAACTTATCTGACCTATCCTTTAAAATCCCATACTAGAATCATGCAGAATCCCATGCTAGAGAGTCAGATCTCGAAAGCATAAAATCTGTTTTCCTGAACCCCAGAGTGTGTGTACGCACATACATTATACATTCCCCACTATGTCTGGCTCCAACTTCTTCAAGTTAGAAGGACAACAAGATAGCCTGGTTCTTTCTCCCAAATTCCTGAAATACAGACTTCACTCTGATAGAATTAGAGACTGGTAGTTTCTTTAGTCAGCCACCACCAGAATGGATTCTCTGACTACATTGAAAATCATCTAAATGACAGAACATATCTAACAGGGAAGTTGTATGTCCAGCCCATGAGAGAGGATTTAGGTGAAACCCTTGAAGACTAAAACAGCCTGCTTAGACAACCTCGAAGCCTAGAGCAACTTATCTCTCAACTATGGTCTGCTTCAGATACTCTTTTCTAGGAGAGACACACCTTCCAGGAATCATATCCAACTTCCAAGGTCCCATTTAAGTCACTAGAAGGATGAAGTCTGCCATCTCCTTCTTCTAAGCATGGATTAAGGAGCACACAAAATACCCCACCCTGCATTCTATCCTCTATAAGCAACACTGTCATCATACTACAGTAAAAACATTAAGGAACAGAAAAATAGAAACATACTACTCAAAAACCATAGACTAAAATCACAGAACAGAGGCTCATGTCAGGAAGAATTCATTTACTTCATAAACTTTTTTTTAAGGATCTATTTGTTTATTTGAGAGAGGGAGAGAGAGAGAGAGCATGAGCAGGAGGGGCAGAGAATGTGAAGCAGATGCAGCATGGAGCATGGAGCCCAACATGGGGCTCAATCTCATAACCCTAAGATCAGACCCAAGATAAGACCAAGAGTCAGCTGTTAACTTACTGCACCACCTAACTGCCCCAAAAACATTTTTTTTTAAGATTTTTTTTTTTTTAGTAATCTTTGTGCCCAATGTGGGGCTTGAAATTACAACCCTGAGATCAAGAATTATATGCTCCGGATGCCTGGGTGACAGTTGGTTAAGCTCTGACCCTTGATTTCATTTGGCTCAGGTCATGATCTCAGGGTCATGAGATCAAGCCCTGCATCCAGCTCCACATTGAGTGTGGAGCCTACTTAAGATTCTTTCTCTCCCTCTCTGCCTTTCTCTCTCTCTCCTTTCCTCTCTGTTTTTCTACCCTTCCCCACCCTGCTTGCACACTCTCTCTCTTAAAAAAAAAAAAAAAAAAAAAAAGAGTTGCATGCTCTATCCACTGGGCCAGCCGGGCACTCAGGAAGAACTCTTTTAATGTGTTATATGCAAATGAAAACCTCAAAAGGTTATTTGATAAAAGGGTCATCAAGAACCTGTAAACAGGGTGCAAAAGTATAGACTTTCGGCAGGTTTCTGTGGCCTCAGTGCTGTCATGTATACCAGAACCCTGCCCTCACTATGAGCTTCAAGAATGCAAGGACTAAATTAATTCTCCTTGCTATCGCCTTTGTTTCTGTGATTCTGAGACAGTGGTGCCAGTCTAGTCAAACACCGTTCTTTTGCCCAGAATGACTGGGCAAATGACTGCCCAGAATGACTCCAGGTGGAACTGGACCACAGTAATGTGTAGGTTTTACCTACCTAGGACCTCAGATGCCTCAAGGGTTTTCTCTTCAATGAATGTGTTGTAGCATTCCAAAGCCGCCAGAAGCATGTCCATCCACTGCAACACAGCTCTCAAGCTGAACGGCCCTTGCAGATGGAAGAGGGTAGGCTGAGCAAGAATGCCTGACAGCCGATCACAATCTCCTCCTCCCCCCTCAAATATGTTTATGAGAAAGGAAGTATCTTTGTTCTTGAGAATATCTTTCAGCCATAAAGAAGGGGATGTGTTGCCTTAAAAAAGAAACAAGATTAAAACACACATATAAATAACTTTCACATAATTAAAATTAATCTAATCATAGAAATAGCATCCCCCAATAGTAAAAAAAATAAGAATTAAAAGTCTGATATGTTAACAAACATAATCAGACCAGAACAAGACTGGTAATATCACAGTATTTCACATATAGTTTCCATAAGAGTCCCATATAAAGTACTTACCAGAGCAGCACCATTTCTGAATAAGGGATAATCTGCTTTTCAAAAGACACTTTTCCCTTAGGTATTAATCATTTTCTAAAGAAAAAACACTGAATTGTATTTTGTATGCTCTGAACTCAGGGACTCTCAAAAGGTCAAATCATCCTGATTCTAAAGAAGTTAGAGAAGAATGCAAAACACTAATGTATTTCTGATGTAGTAAAAAGAAATAGTTTTCCTACTGTGTTAAAATATCAGCACTATATAAGTAAAAGATTTAATGTCATCTTTTCCAGTTTGCTTTAGAGAGCACTATTACACATCCATTATTTTCACTAAATAAAGAATAAAAATATTATTTAAGTTCTATCGTGAATGTTAGCTGAGTCCTAGAAGAGAAAAAAAGGACAGAGAGACAGGTGTAGAGAAAGAAGATGATAAAAGGGAACATGGGGACCAAGAAACAGGCCTGGGAAATCACATTTGGATTGCAGGGAACTGTCCCAAATCCCTGCCTCCTTCTCACTCTCCTCCTCTGAACAATGGTTGCTGTCACCATGGCTTTCTGTCCAACATGAGCCTCAGCAGTCCGAAGTCCCTGACACATGTTGTAGGGAAATGTCTGTACTTGTCATTATGGCCCACTGATCTGGGTGTTGCCTAGCACCCCCAACAATAGTGTGCATTCAGGACACATGACTTCTGATCTAAAGAGACACATCACATTGTCCCTTAAAAACCACTGGGGGTGGCCCCTTTGTGGCTCAGTAGGATAAGTGTCTGACTCTTGATTTTGGCACAGGTCATGATCTCAGGGTTGTGGGATCGAAAGACTCCCCGTGTTGGGCTCCACACTGGATGTGAAGCCTATTTAAAATTCTCTCTTCCTCCACCGCTCCCACCCCTTCTTAAAGACAAAATAAATAACACACAAACACAAACCACTGAAGGCAGCGGTGTTTTCAACTAAGACATAGAAGCAGCTCACATGTCCATCAACTGATGGGTGGATAAGGAAGATGTGGTATAAATATTACTCAGACATAAAAAAAGAGTGAAATCTTGCCATTTACAATTACATAGATAGAGCTAGAGAGCATTATGCTAGGCAAGTAAGTCAGAAAAAGACAAACACCATATGATTTCACTTATAGGTGAAATTTAAGAAACAAACAAAAAAAAAACCAGGGGAGCCTAGGTAGCTCCATCCGTTTAAATGTTTGCCTTTAGCTCAGATCAAGATCCTTGGGTCCTGGGATCGAGTCCGTTGGGCTCCCTGCTCAGTGGGGTCTGCTTCTCCCTCTGCCTCTACCCTGCTTATGCTCTCTCTCAAATAAATAAAATCTTAAAACAAACAAACATATGGGGGCAAAAAGAGGGAAACCAAGGAACAGACTCTTAACTATGAAGAACAAATTGATGGTTACCAGACAGGAGTGGGGTTGGAAGGATCAGTTAAACTGGTGGTGGGGATTAGGAGTGTACTCGACATGATGACCAAAAGATAATATACAGAAGTATTGCATTAGTATATTGGATACCTGAAACTAATATGACACTGTATGTTAACTAACAGGAATTAAAATAAAAAACCTAGGAAAAAAAAAAGAAACCACTGGGGGAAAAGATAGCAGAGAGAAAGGTGGATGCAACATTGGAAGGCAGAGAGAGAAGCATAGTGAAGAAATGTTCATTCCTTTTATACAAAGTTTATTTTGGCAGCAGGGCTAGGTGCACCTACTACTTGGCATCCTTTGTGTAACAGAAATTCTGAGAAGCAGAGCTCTACTTATCTCATTGAAAATATTCGAGGTCTCTATTGTAGGCAACTGAGAAGAACAATAGAAATGTCTGGGTCAGTCAAGCTGACATCACTAGAAATTGCATGTGCTGCAGGAGAGTCAGAGATCCAACTGGGAGGGAGGTAACGTCTGCCAACTAGTAGTTCCACCCATATAATATCTGGGTCACAGTTTCGTTTAACAATAAGGAAAACATGCCGCATGCTTCCACCCTATCCAACCTTCATGGACTTTATAAGCATGTTGTAAGAATGACAACGTGTAAGACTAACTTTATTAACTAAAAGCAATAAGCAAATATAAAATACTAGTGGTGTTTTTTAAATAATACTCTACATTAAAAATCCAAATACACATTACCACTATATATATAAAATCATAGTAGACAAAATATAGATAAATATTTCTAATACAATTGCAATATATGCTTTATAAATCTATAGCATATAACATCGTAACACATTCCATAACATAACACAATATAGAATCTTCTAAGTTTTATAACTATACCAAATAATTGTTACCTCTTCTTCTATGAGAAAAAAGCCCCAAAGTGATATACCACCCTATTTTCTAAAAAGAAATGGCTCTTCCTCATGTTTTGTAGTGTACCATGACCTTTCTTATCCAGACACCATAACACCATCTTGGTTCTGGACTCTTGCAACGTGCATTCCACAGGGGGAAGACAGGGCCTCAGTCTGCCCTGAGGCAAGTTTCCCCACACCTACACTACCAAATCTTGGTCTGGACTTAGTGGAGAATATAGAACATTTATTCCTATACTAAAATTTTCAGTAATTATTTCAAGTCTATAAGACTAGTGTAATGGCTTAGTGCAATAGTTACTAAAAAGAGCATAGGTTCACTGATTTCCTTTAATATCACAAAAATCTGAAATTATTCAGATTTAGCAGTTTAGCGATTTCTTATTAATCACATGGTGAAATAAAACAACTGCATTATTTCACTATTTACTGAATATCATGTTAACAACTGGTTATCCAACCCTTCTTCATTTCCTTTAAATGAGATAAAAAAGCAAAAAGGTAGTAAAACAAAACAAAAAAAATACTGAAAAATCCTAAATTTGCTTCCTCTATATTGTTTGACATCAAAATAGAATTTTATTCTTTCCTTCTATAAATCTTTGAGAAATGTATACTCCATAGTTTATCCTTTGTCATACAACTGATCTATAATGATTATTGAACATCTTATTTTTTTATTAGGAACATATTATTTGTTACATTCATCTAAATAAAGTTACACTTTAAATAAATACACATCTCTTTTACTACTGGTAAAAGCAAAACCCATAATTTATAGGACATAAAGATCACAATACCTGGCAATAAAGGAACAAATTTATAAAAGAGTTCTATAGATTTATGTCGACATTCTGTTTGGGGCCTCCCACAGTGGGCTAACAGCCATTGGACCACATCCAGTAAACACAATGATGCTGCAGGTGGAAATCCTCTAAATAGAGATAACACACTGTATTTAATAAGTGCCCAACATTTAGCATTTGGCTGACCCAAGAATCTAGAAACCATAAATTCAAATTTGTCACACTAATACATGTAGAAACTTCATCAAAAGGCATTCAATTTACTTTTAGTGTATTATCATCACTAGTAGGTCCTAAATGCTGCTTACCTTCATTTTTTTTTTTTTAACTTGAGGGAAAAGTTAAAAAACATTTCTTAAATCAACAGTACCAATATTTTCATGTTTCCTTTTCAATGTACCTTAAAACAGAGGGGGATTTGAAATCTAAAGCAGTGTTTCTCAAACTGTGGTCCCCGATCCAGCTCCATCAATATTATCTGTAAACTTGGCAAAAAGTGCAAATTCTTGCCCCCCCGAGACCTACTAGAAGATTCTGCGGGCAGAAACCAGGAACCTGTGTTTTAACAAGACCTTCAGGTAATTCGGATGCATGTTTCAGTTTGAGAACTAGTGATCTAGAGAGGTCAAAAGTTAACAACAGGATCTGAAGGAAGCAATTTGAAAAAAAAAAAAAAAGACCCAGAAAAAATATTAATATCCAATTTACATGTGCTAATGCTTCTGCAGAGTAGTAGCAGCCACCAGATTCCCCAGACACCCTGCACAGATCTGGAGGGGTTGATGCATGGCACACCCCATCCTTTTGGAGAATGAGACCTTGCTAGAATGGAATTAACAGTGAAGACTGGAAACCACTGGTTAGTAAGCCAGCCTTGGCTTTGGGTAGCTTCATTTCATAATTCTGTAATCCCATGACTGTCGAAATACTACTATTTCAATATTTCAGTTTTTATATTTCAAATTTACTCCATAATAGTTCGTGCATTCTCTAGTCAAATAATTCCACATCAAATTTATATTCAAAATTAGTGCAGATAAAATAAATGTCTGTTATAAATTTATACCTTAAACTAAGCATTTTCAAATACAAAGTTTTTTAGTGTCCTAGAAAAGCCCTATTTCCATGCTTTCCTTGTTTAGAAAATTAATTTTTTATGCTGCCACACATTCCTTTCTAATTCTCTTTTACTAACTGAGAATTAGTTTTGTTGGGGAAGGAAAAAAAAGCAAGCAATATCACCTACCGTGGCCTACGTCGCTTTTTTACTTTGTTTAAAGATACATGCTTCTTTTCAATGATACGCCTTAGGTGATCAATGGCATCACAACATTGTTGAAGTGTACCTGTTCTCAAGTATAAAAATACATTTCCAAAAGGAGACATATAGCTGATTACTATTAATAAAATGGCATTATAAGTTTATTGACCTAGTTTTTTAACTAAAAAGGTAATTTTACAATAGAGTTAATATTGTTTCATCTCTCAGAATACAAATTGTATAAATAATTTACATTGTCCCAAAACAAAAACAAAACCTACATTTAAGATTGCAGGATAGTAGAGTGCACATGCACAAACACACTCACAGCAATACTGCACCTAATGAGAAACTGCTCCCAGCTAGCCAAAGTACAGCCTCACATAAGGGATTTGAGGTGGAAGAGATTCTACGGGCATCACAAAACTCACAGACCGGGCCCATCCTATTTATCTTAATTTAAGGCTATTAGTAAAGGGGCATAAATTCCCTGACCTCCCCTTCTTCTTATGTAAGTTAAGCCATATGATAGCTTAATAATACAGCTATTGTAGAAGAACCAAAGTAAATTAGTAAAACCATCCACAGACATCCCGGGTTATTTAGGAAAGGAGCCTTAGAGAACTTGAGTTCTGTAACCAAGAATAAGTTCTTTCTATGCTTTGAAAATGTGGCACTGACTTTTAAGAGTTAAGTTTCACTTGTTGAAAAAATTCATCTATATAAGCTGTCAAGATAAGGCAATTTTAAACTCTTTGATGACAAGAGCTAAATTTTAAGCATTTTTACCCATTATAGGTTACCAACATGAAGGATAATAAAGCTCAACTTGTCTTTTGAAAAAATAAACAAAATAGATTCTAGATAAGTGAAAACAGTTCTGCTACACATAGCTATGTGACCTAGATCAGTCACTTATATTCTCTGGGTAAGATGTCTAAGACGACTTTCAGCCCAGAAATTCCAGGATGTTCATAATACCTGCTGGACAGAATGTAACTGTAAAGATGACCATTTATTACTCTCTTAGCCACTTTAAGTCTATTTCTGACTTATTATTTTGTATTATTTCTTAATTATGGTCGAAACAGCTTTATCACAATCTTGTAATGAGATCTATTTTCCACGTTTCAAGCTGGCATCAGTGAGACATTGGCACATCTCAGTGGTTACTGCACCCAGCTTTCTTTACATGGTACAATTGTACATTCTCACATTTCACATCATCTGTGAAAGTGGCTGGTTTTCATTGGAGCTGCACAATAAAAACGTCCCACCTGTCCTGGACAGGATCTCTGACAAGCCAGGGGTCAACTCAGTGGCCACCAAGGGCACACCCTGGAAAATCTGTGGGCCTTCAGAGGAGGTGGGCATTAAAGAGGTACCAGAGGGGAATATCTCCCCTTCACACTTATCACGCTAAATGGGAGACGGGAGAAAAAACGCTACTTTATGAGAGAACTATTTGAGGCTTAACCTCTGAGTAGAAAAGCTCTTAGAGATTTGTCAGACAAACAGAATTGGTGTGCAAACAAATAGCTCAGATAAGACCTACCTAAAGATTTCTCATCTGCATGTGCTATGGCCAGACTTTCCAGATATGTAACCAAAGCTTCAAACACAAACTGTTCTACCAGAGACTCTTCTTCCCTGTAAAATAAAGAATACTGAACCTCTCCTAGAAAAACAATAAAGCAGGAGTGATAAGGGAAAAAAGTAATGTTATCAAAGAATACATAAATTTGTTTTTAAAAAAATGGCTCAAATGTTTTGAAACATAAAACAACCTAAAATACTTCTGTGAAGAAGAAAACTTCCTCAAGAGCAGACCAAAAACTACATAAAATAAAAGAGGCAACCCTGGCTTTTTCTCTGCACACAAGGACCCTTCCATCTGTAGAACTACTCACAGCACATAACCTCAGAACCACTGTTCTAACCACACTTCTACACACCTCATTAAAATTAATAGAAAAGAAGGTCTCATACCACATCCACATTCTTTCAAAATAAAAGAATTTCAAGTGCTCTCACATTATCCAAAAGTCATCAATAGTAAACATGAAGCCTTTTACAAAAGCACATCAGGCAAATGAAAGTAAATAATTCAATTAACAGTGTCTGTGGACCATGGATGGGTGAAGGGCAGAGGGCAGACATTTCCCTCAAAAATCTGCTCTTTAGTAACACTGGACACTAAATGATTAAGTATAAAATGACAGGGCGAGGCACTAAGTCTCAGAGGAGATCACAGAAAAGTACGAGTTGGAAGTTCTACTTGTGTGATGAAGTGCTGGGTCACTGCATGCCCCACTGGGAAGGAGCGCATTCCTGGAACAAACAGAACTGGAGTGAAGTGCTCAGGACGGAGAGCACTTAGAACAAGAATTAGTTCGTCCTAATCAATCAATTAATTCATTAATTAAACATGGTCCTAGTTTCTTTTTTTAAGTTTGAATCCTAGGAGGGGCAGGGCCTGTCAGAGTTCCACAAGCTCCACCTCTCCCCTAGTGTCACACACCATGATCTGACAGTAAAAATAAAGGACATTACTGATAAATGTGTCGTAGAGACAAAGACATGGAGGCAAGATTAAAAAAAAAAAACACAGGAGACAGAGAGCAAACCGGCAAAGCTAGAAGAAAAGGTTCATTTAGAAGAGCAGTTTGTGATGAGACTGCAAAAGTTGGGGAAAGGGGTCTTGAAAGGCCAGGCTGAGTATAATAGTTTTTAGCTTACGTTATTAACACCAACTAAAGAAGGTTAAGTAGAGAAATGACATAACAAAACGATGCCCTAGAACTGTTCTTCCAAAGAAAGGTGTACAAAACAGTTCGTTAGCATGCAGAAAGGAAACAACAAATCTTGTTTTATATTATTTAACATGCAAGATCTCAAAAAATTTATCTCTCCTGCCCCTTTTCCCAAAATCCCAAAAGATTTATTGTTGATCCAATAAATCAACAGTATCCAAAAAGGAAGACACGAGACAAAAAGGAAACAAATTATCAAACACAGGGAAGAAGTACAGGGGACAACCAAGAGGAGAGGCAAGGAGACCCAGACATGACAGGTGAGTAAGCACCCAAGAAAGAGGCTTGTTAACAGAGGTTTCTGCCAAAACACCACAGTATGGATTTTTCAACTTATACAGAAGATGTCCCAAATTCCTCTCTTAACTTGGCCTACTATGATCAGGTACTTAAAGTTCTTCTCCTGTCCATGTTCAACCTGGATCAGCTAACAGTGCTCATTTATACCACAAGAGAATTTTGCTTTGACATGCTCCTGACACATGGAGGTGGACCAATGGGAACTAAGATTCAGAAGTTAAAGGGCAGTCCACACTCTTAAACAATATTTCTCACAGATGTCAGTGTGGTCTATTTCACACCATTCTGGAGTCCTCTGCTTCCCCAAATTAACATGAACCTTGTCACTCGAATTCTTTGGAATGGGCTCCTGTAAACTTTCATGGAAGCTGATACCAGTCTCAGTATCCTCTCAGGAAACTCCACCTAACCGTGAAAACACTGACATTTACTGCTTTCCAAAATCCAAAGTATGTCACTTAGGGTATAAACATACAAAGGGAAACAAAAAAGACAGACAAAGGAATAAGTAACATAAAGGAAAAATGATTAGTTCAGAGAAGAGGAAGGTCTGAAATACTGAAAATACTCCATTATTTAACATAGGTAGTGAGTATACAAAAACTTTTTTTACTATTAAATAAACTACACAGTTGTTTTTTTTTAACCTGAGGCATACTTGACATAATATTATATTAATTTCAGGAGTACACATAACAACTCTGTATTTGTATACATTATAATATGATCACCACAGTAAGTCTAGTTAACGTTGAGCACAATACAGTTACAAAATTTTTTTCCTTGTGATATGAACATTTAAAATCAACTGTCCTAGCAACTTTTAAATACGTAATAGAGTATTATTAACTATGGTCACCATACTTATAGGCGTACCTTATAGGTACATGTGTACCTTATAGGCACACCTCAAAGATATATCGAGTTTGGTTCCAGGTGACCAAAATAAAGCAATTATCTCAACAAGGGGAGTGAAGTGAATTTTTTGGTTCCCCAGGGCATATAAAAGTTATGTTTACATTACACTGTATATTAAGTGCACAACAGTATTATGTCTACAAAATGTATATACCTTAATTAAAAATACTTCACTGCTAAAAAATACCATCTTCTGAGCTTTCAGCAAGTCATAATCATTTTGCTGGTGGAGCGTTTTGCTTTGATATTGATGGCTGGTATTGAATGATTAGGTTTGTGGCTGCTCAAGGTTGGGTGGCTGTGACAATTTCTTCAAATAAGACAACAGAGAAGTTTGCTGCATAGATCAACTCTTCCTTTCAGATCCTATTTCTCCATAGCATGTGATGCTATTTGGTAGCATTTCACCCACACCAGAATCTCTTTCAAAACTGAAATCAATCCTCTCAAACCCCACCACTATTTTACCAACTAAGTTTATACAGTATTCTAAATCCTTTATTGTCATTTCAACAATCTTCACAGAATCTTCACCATAAGTAGACTCCATCTCAAGAAACCACTTTCTTTGCTCATCCACAAGAAGCAACTCATCCACTGAAGTTTTGTCATGAGATTGCATTAATTCAGTCACACCTTCAGGCTTCACTTCTGATTCTGGCTCTCTTGCTCTTTTCACCACATCTGCAGTTACTCCCTCCACCGAAGTCTGAAACCCCTCAAAGTCATCCATGAGGTTAGAATCAACTTCTTCCAAACCGCTGTAAATGTTGATGTTTTGACCTCCTCCCATGAATCATGAACTTTCTTAATGGTGTTTAGAATGGTGAATCCTTTCCAGGTTTTCAATTTACTTTGCCTAGATTCATCAGAGGAATCACTCTCTATGGCATTTATAGCCTTATGAAATGTATGACTTAAATAAGGAGACCCGAAAGCCAAAATTTCTCTTTGACCCATTAACTGCAGAATGGATATTGTGTTAGCAGGCATGAAAACAAATCATCTTATGGAATCTTTCCATCAGAGCTTTTGGGTGACCAGATGCATTGTCACCAAGCAGTAATATTTTGAAAGGAATCTTTGTTTCTAAGCAGTAGTTCTCAACAGTGAGCTTAAAATATTCAATAAACCAGGTTGTAAACAGATGTGCTATCATCCAGGCTTTGTTGTTCCATTTAGAGTACAGGCAGAGTAAATTCAGCACAATTCTGAAGGGCTGTAGGATTTTCAGAATGGTAAATCAGCACTGGCTTTAACTTAGTCACCAGCTACATTAGCCTCTAACAGGAGAGTCAGACTGTCCTTTGAATCTTTGAAGTAAGGCACTGACTTCTCTCTAGCTATGAAAGCACTAGCTGGATTATTCTTCCAGAAGAAGGCTGTGTCACCTACACTGAAAATCTGTTGCTTAGTGTAGGCACCTTCATTAATTATCTTAGCTAGATCTTCTAGATAACTTGTTACAGCTTCTACATCAGCAGTTGCTGCTTTATCTTGTACTTTAATGTTATGAAGACGGTTTCTTTCCTTAAACCTCATGGATCCTCTGCTAGCCTGAGACTTTCTTCTGCACCTTCCTTACCTCTCACTGCATAAAGCTGAAGAGAGTTAGGGCCTTGCTCTGGATTAGGCTTTGGCTTAAGGGAGTTTTATGGGTGGTCTGATCTTTTACCCAGACCACTACAATTTTCTTCATATCAGCAATGAGTCTGTCTCACTTCCTTTTCAACCATGTGTTCACTGGAGTGTCAGCTTTAATTTCCTTCAAGAACTTCTCCTTGGCATTCACTACTTGTCTTACTGATATAAGAGGCCTAGCTTTTGTCCTATCTTGGCCTTTGCTATGCCTTCTGCACTAAGCTTAATCATTTCTAGCTTTTGATTTAAACTGAGAGATGTGTAACTTTTTCTTTCACTGTAACACTAAGAGGCCATTTAGGGTTATTAGTTGGCCTAATTTAAACATTGGTGTGTCTCAGCGAATAGGGAGCCAGAGGAGAAGGAGACAGGTGAAGAGCCAGTCAGTGGACACTCAAACACAAACAACATTTATCAATTAAGTTCACTGTCTTATATGAGAGCGGATCATGGCACCCCAAAACAATTACAATAGTTACGTCAAAGATCAGCATCAGAGGGGGTCCTGGGTGGCTCAGCTGTTAAGCATCTACCTTCGGCTCAGGTCATGATTCTAGGGTTCTGGAACTGAGCCATGCATTGGGCTCCCTACTCAGCAGGAAGCCTACTTCTCCCTCTCCCACTCCTGCTGCTTGTGATCCCTCTCTCACTGTGTTTCTCTGTCAAATAAATAAAATCTTAAAAAAAAAAAAAAAAGATCACCATCAGAGATCACTATGCGAAATACAGGAATAATGAAAAAGTTTGAAATAATGTAAGAATTATCAAAACATGACTTAGAGGTACAAAGTGAGTAAATGTTTCAAAAGCAGTGCCAACAGACCTACTCAAAGTCAGTAAGTAAAAAATGCAGTATCGGTGAAGAGCAATAAAGACAGGCACAATAAGGGGCGCCTGGGTGGCTCAGTCAGTTAAGCATCTGCCTTCAGCTCAAGTCATGATCCCAGAATCCTGGGATCGAGGCCTTCGATCAAGTCCCACATCAGGCTCCTTGCTCAGTGGGAAGTCTGCTTCTCCCTCTGCCCCCAGCCCAATCTTAAAAAAAAAAAAAAAAAAAAAAAGGTGAACCATGAGAGACTATGGACTCTGAAAAACAATCTGAGGGGTTTGAAGTGGCGGGGGGGGGGGGTGGGAGGTTGGGGTACCAGGTGGTGGGTATTATAGAGGGCACGGCTTGCATGGAGCACTGGGTGTGGTGAAAAAATAATGAATACTGTTTTTCTGAAAATAAATAAATTGGAAAAAAAAAACAAAAATAAATAAACAAGAAAAAAAAAAAGAAGCACAATAAAATGAGGCATGTCTGTACAACCCTACAATTATTTATTTCATAACTGGAAATTTGTACCTTTTGACCCATTTTGCCTATCCCTCTTCCCAGCCTCTGGCAACCACCAATCTATTCTATCTATGAATTTACCTTTTTATTTTTATTTTTTTTAAAGATTTCACAAATAAGACCATAGGTATTTGTCTTTCTTTGACTTATTTTACCTAACATAATGCCCTCAAGGCCCATCTATTTTTTTCATAGATGGCATGATTTCATTCTTTTTTTTATGGTGGAGTAATACTGCATTGTATACATATACCACATTTCCTTTATCCATTCCTCCACTGATGGACACTTTCCATATCTTGGCTATTTTATTTTATTTTATTTTATTATTTTTTTTTAAGATTTTATTTATTTATTTGAGAGAGAGAGACAGTGAGAGAGAGCATGAGCGAGGAGAAGGTCAGAGAGCGAAGCAGACTCCCCATGGAGCTGGGAGCCTGATGTGGGACTCGATCCCGGGACTCCAGGATCACGCCCTGAGCCGAAGGCAGTCGTCCAACCAACTGAGCCACCCAGGCGTCCCAATCTTGGCTATTTTAAATAATGCTGCAATAATCATAGGTGTACATATATCTTTCTGAATGTTTCATTTCCTTTGGATAAATACCCAGAAGTGGAATTGCTTAATCAAGCAATTGCTTGATCATATGGTACTTTTGCTTTAAATTAGTGAGAAACCTCCATATTTTCCATACTAGCTGTGGCAATTTATCAGCAGTACATTCCTATCAGCAGTACACAAGGATTCCCCTTTTTCTACATCCCTGCCAACATTCGGTATTTCTTATCTTTTTCATAGTAGCCATTCTAACAGGCATGAGGTTATATCTCCCTGTGGTTTTGATTTGCATTTCCCTGATGACTAGTGATACTGATCACCTTTTGTCACCTTTTCATTTTATTGATGGTTTCCTATGCTATGCAGGAGCTTTTAGTTGACACAGTCCCAGATAACTTATTTTTGCTTTTGGAGTTAGAACCAAAACATCATTGCCAAAACTGATGTCAAACACCTTACCATCTATGTTTTCTTCCAGGAGTTTTATGGTTTCAGGTCTTATATTCAGTCTTTAATACATTTTGAGTTAATTTTTGTGTATGGTACAAGATACTAGTCTAGTTTCATTCTTTTGCATGTGGCTGTCCAGTTTTTCTAACATCAACAGGTAGTAAAGAGATTGTCCTTTTCCTACTGTTTATTCTTGGCTCCAGGATCAAAAATTAATTGGCCATGTTTGCAGAGGTTTATTTCTAGGCTCTCTATTTTGTTCCACTGACCTGTTTTATGCCAATACCACACTGTTCTGATTACTACAGCATTCGTAGTATAGTTTAAAACTGGGGAGCATGATGACTCCAACTTTGTTCTTCATTCTCAAGATTGCTTTGGCTTTTTGATGTATTTTTAGTTTCACACAAATTTTAGGATTGTTTGGTTTCTGTGAAAAATGCCATTAAAATTTTGATAGGGATTGCACTGAATGTGTTGATGGCTTTGGGGAGGATTGGCATTTTAACAATATAAATCCTTCCAATCCATGAGCATGGTGTATCTTTCCACTGATTTGTGTCTTCTTCAGTTGCTTTCAACAATGTCTTATGGTTTTTAATGTATGGATTTTTCACCTCCCTGGTTAAATTTATTCCTAGGTATTTTATTCTTTTTGATACAATTATAAATGGGATTGTTTTCTTAATTTAATGTCCTGATAACTGGTTAGAAGTATAGAAATACAATAGATTTGTTTATATTGATTTTGTGTCCTACAACTTTACTGAACTAGTTCTAATAGTTTTTTGGTGAAGTCTCTAGGGTTTTGTACATATAATACTGTGTCATCTGAAATAATGACAGATTCATACATATGTTTTAAACACTCTTCTGTACATTGTTTCACAGTTTAAAAAGCTTAAAAAAAACATACTAGTTTCAAACTCTAGTCAACTTTCACATAAATGTGCACATGTATACACTCACAAATACACAGTTTCCTATCCATCCATCCATCCATCACCTCTCTCTTTTTCTCCATCACCTATCTTATTTTTATAATTGCTTTCCTCAACTTTATCGTAACGGCCATTTCCAGAGAAAAACTATCTGGACCAAACAAAGTCAGGTTCTTCATTATAAAATTAATTGTAATCATCTACTAATACTTAAAAAAACTGATTTCAGTAATAAGTTTTACAATTACCTATGTAATTAATAATTATCTTTTTAAATATGCAACCTTCATAAATGGCTATATCTTTTTATCACCAGGATTTGGCACAGAGCCTATCACATAGTATTCTTAATAAATAACAATAAATGAATGAATAAACACTACTACAACCTTAGGTTAGGGACTAATGATTTTTTTTTTTTTTTTGACTTCTGAAACAGCCCCTTCACTGATTTCCTCAACCTGTCTTCTATCACTCAGATCTATTCTCCATACAGCTATAGGCAGATGGATTTTAGGAGGAAATTTAAGCATGCAGCTTTCTTCTCCCAAAACTCCAGGGACTTGTTATCACTAGACGTAACCTATTTTTTTTTTAACTCTACAAAGGCTCCTGTCCAGTCTCACTATGCTCCCTTCTAAACTTCCAACTCCAGAGTCAAGAAAAATGTCTTCATCTCCTTATATAACATCCTATTTTTTATCTGTACCTTAACCCTTTGATCTGAAATCCTTTGGCTGATTAATCTTTTAAGCTTCATCTAAGAATAAATGCTACAGGAAGATTTCTTTAACCTACTCAAGATGGATTAGACCCACCTCTTCTGTAATCCAAAATTATGTCTTCTGTTGCATTTTTAAGACTGCTATGGTATTATGTTTGTATGTATTTCTCAGTAGTTTCTGAGCTTCCTGAATGTGAACTGCATGTTAACTCATTTTTTAATCCCCAGAACAGCATCTGACACATAATAGTTAATTATATACCTGACATAGGAATACACAGATACATAAAGAGCAGTCACTTTTCACAATTACTACTAAAAATTTCAATAACTTATTTTATATTCTTTCCTGCCATAGGGCTTACTTACCTGAAATCTCTATAGATATTATTAAAGGCAAGTGATGCCCCTAGCCTCTTGAAAGCATTGGGGTGAAGTGCAAAGCTGTACAGTCGTTTGAAAAGCGATTTGGTATTTACTGGACTTTTTTCCTGCTGCTGTGGTGTTGTCTGCTTAATGGACCACTTGAGGAATTCGCGAATACACCGACCACAAAAATCTCTTAAAGTACTGTCAACAGGGTCTACAATTCCATCCTAAAATGAAACATAAGATGACAACTGAACACCCTGGTCTTCTCTGAGTATAACTATAGCATATTGTGAAAATTAATTTAGAGCATTATTCAATAAAAAATAAGTACTAGTAAAACCAATCAGATGGTTTAGAATCTAAACTCTAATAACTATGTCCTTTTGACATAATGAATAAACTAAAAAAAAAAAAGAAAGAAAGAAAACTAGGAAACAGGGCACCTAGATGGCTCAGTAGGTTGAGCAGCTGCCTTCAGCTTGGGTTATGATCCCAGGGTCCTGGAATCGAGCCCCACATTGGGTTCCTTGCTCAGTGGGGAGCTTGCTTCTCCCCTGCCTGCCACTCCTCCTATTTGTGCTTGCTCCCTCTCTCCCTCTCTGTCAAATAAATAAATACATACATAAATAAATATCTTTAAAACAAAACAAAACAAAAAAAATAAGAAAGAAACTGAAAAACCCATGCAAAAAAGAGAGAATATTTTAATTATGTAGCAATAGTCTCTCCTTTCCCTGAAGAAACCCAATGGCTACATCCTAAAAGTTTCTTTCTTTCTTTTTTTTTTTTTTTTAAAGATTTTATTGGTGCACCTGGGTGGCTCAGTGGGTTAAGCCGCTGCCTTCGGCTCAGGTCATGATCTCAGTCAGGGTCCTGGGATCGAGCCTCACATCGGGCTCTCTGCTCAGCAGGGAGCCTGCTTCCCCCTCTTTCTCTGCCTGCCTCTCTGCCTACTTGTGATCTAATTCTCTGTCAAACAAATAAATAAAATAAAATTTTATTTATCTATTTGGCAGAGAGAGCTAGAGATCACAAGTAGGCGAGAGGCCGGCAGAGAAAGAGGGGGAAGCAGGCTCCCTGCTGAGCAGAGAGTCTGGTGCAGGGCTTGATCCCAGGACCC
Source organism: Neogale vison (assembly GCF_020171115.1). Taxonomy (NCBI): domain Eukaryota; kingdom Metazoa; phylum Chordata; class Mammalia; order Carnivora; family Mustelidae; genus Neogale; species Neogale vison. The sequence goes on along the minus strand of NC_058094.1, from coordinate 86,712,167 downwards.
TGAGATCATGACCTGAGCCAAAAGCAGAGGCTTAACCCACTGAGCCACACAGGCGCCCCTCCTAAAAGTTTCTGTTGATGATTTTACCTCATAACAGTATTTGAGATGCTTAGTTGAGGTTAAAGAAAAAAGATCCTTCTAGGTTCCAAGAGAACTGTAATGCTATATAAAGTAAAATCATATGGAAATGTGGTTCTGAAAATATCAGTTTCTATAAAAGCTGTCTCCTAAAGGCGCCATCTTTAAATACCTGAAAAAAACATCCAAACAAGGAAATTTGAATGTCTTTTTTTCTTTCTAGACATAATTCCCTCTTAGATCTGTATAGGAAAGTTTTAACTTGAAAAACTATACTGAACACTGAAATAAGGGAGTTCTTCTACCTAACATCCCCAGTTATTCACACATGCAAAATCTTTGATTATAGTGCTAATTAGAATTCAAGAAGTAATTAACTGTAGAAATGTAAAGAGGTGATATTTATTGCTTCTCAGAACAATGGTAAATAATGCATGTGCTGACATTAGGGGATTAGCAATTCCTACTGGGAAACCTAACAGACATGCTTTCACTCCAGCACTATACCAACTTCATATTTCCTCCTTTACCTCAGCTATCTCACTTTACATTATCATGATCTTATCTGATTTCTTTCTGAAACCCTTCCTTAAGCTCCCTCCAAGGATCAAGAGGGAACAAAAACAGCTAAAACAGAAACATTAGAATAAATCCATCTGAATGCAAATAAACCACAAGTTAAATTTAATTAAATGTATTACAGGCAGGACTTATTGGTAAACACTGCCCGGAATTAAACCATAGATACCATGTCACCAACCTAATTTAAAATGTTCAGTAACTCCCACTGCCCACAACATGGCATCCAACTAGTGTAACTCTGAGAGTGAAAAGTGTGCTATTATCATTACACACACAACCAGTATAATTAGGACTGTCTTGGACAACCTACAGCATTGTAGTTGTCCTACATGCAATGTTCTGCTGCTCTGCCTGGCATGTCTCCCCAGCCCGCCTCTCAATAAGCTCCCATGCAAGCAAATCACAACAGGTGAAATCCTCACAAACACACCAAACACCTCTGCCTTTATTTCCTCTGTACAGATGCCCAGTGTCAAATTTCATATTTCCTTTGGCTCCTCTCAGATTTCACAGAAAGTGACACACACATTCAAATTGGAATCAGTTTACAATAACATGGAATTAAAAGATGTCTTTTTGGACAAACTTGCTATGCATTTAACTGGAGCTTCTGATTTCAAAGTCAATATATGACAAAACCAAATTACAGGGAAAAAACAGGTAAAATCAAAGATGACATTTAAAGGAATCAAACGTAAACTCATTTGCAAAAACTCAGACAATTACAATAAAATCAGTGTCAAAAGACACTAAGGCTTTAGGTGACCTCCCTGCTTCTGTCTTCAATGAACGAGTGATCAAATCTTAATGATTCTACCTCTACAGTCTCAGGATTCCAACTCTATGGTCCCAGGGTAGTTCTACAGAAATGAATACTTTTTTTTTTTTTAAACATATAATGTATTATTTGCCCCGGTCTGTGAATCATCAGTCTTACACAATTCACAGCACTCACCGTAGCACAAACGCTCGCCAATGTCTGTAATCCAGCCACCCTATTCCAGCCCCCTATCCAGCAACCCTCAGTATGTTTCCGGAGATTAAGTCTCTTCTGGCTTGTCTCCCTCCCTAGTCCCACCTTGTTTCATTTCTCCCTCCCTTCCCCCCAGAATGCCCCCACCTGGCCTCTCAAATTCCTCATTATCAAAGAGATAATATGATAATTGTCTTTCTCTGATTGACATATTTTGCTCAGCACAATACCCTCTAGTTCAGACATGGATACTCTTTCTAGGGCTCTTTAGTTGTCGAATCTGAATGCAAGAGAAAATTGAATAAGCTCAAAAAATTCTTTTTACTCTTAATTACTCTACTATGGGTTATTTTTTTTAAAGAGGATACTGTAACTGAAGCAACGTCCAAGCACATTCTTATTCACTCCTACTCTACACACACACACACACACACACACACACACAGCCTTAATGTAGATAAATTTTGTCAATTTATAACCACTTTCCCAAAAAAGAGGACAAAATAACAATAACGACAACAAAACGTGCAGGGGCACTTGGGTGGCTTAGTTGGTTGAGCATCTAACTCTTGGTTTTGGCTCGGGTCATGATCTCATGAGTCCTGGGATTGAGCCCCATGTCAGGCTTTACACTCAGCAGGGAGTCTGCCTGAGGATTCTCTCCTCTGCCTCTTCCCCCATTTGTGCTCTCCCTCTCTCAAATAAATAAATCTTTTTTAAAAATGTGCACACTGCTAGCAGATGTTTAAAAGTAGCACTTCAATAAATAACTATGGCATCCTGTCAGTTAAAATGTCATTTCACAAATTCTCTAAAACAAAAGATATCTTGACAGGTAATGCTTTTTAAAGTTCTAAATATAAATCAAACATAACTAGCTGATGCGAATAATAAGAAAAGAATCAACCATTACTCACCAATATCGTTTCTAGTAAGGCGACAGTATCCTGACTTTCAAATTTCTTATTGCTTGTGAACCAGTGAATCAGCTGCATAACTAGGGGCTCGTATAGTTGCCTTGTCACCTGAAGAACAATACCATCAGAGTTTATTTTCTTTATGTTAAAGTAACCTAATATTGGAAAGAGTTCTGTTTAAATAACAGGAAAAATTAAGTGATAATACTACAATGGTTTCATTAGTTTCCTTTCCTAGTTAAAATTCAATGATGAACATGTTCTTTCTAGCTCTTTTATCTCCTAAGAGTCCAGCAGAGAAAAATACACATATTAAAAACTTATTGTTCTTCTAACATGGAAGCAGATATTGTTTTTTTTTAATTATTTGTTTCATTAATTTGATACTAAACATGCATATGAGGTATTCAGGATCAGAGACATTATCATTATTCAGCTAAAAAGCAAACAGTGACCAGGGTGCCTGGGTGTCTCAATCCATTAAGCATCTGACTCTTGGTATCAGCTGAGGTCATGATCTCAGGTTCACGAGACTGAGCCCTGCCTAGCATGAAGCCTGCTTGAGATTCTCTCTCTCCCTCTCCTTCTGCCCCATTCCCCCTACCCTGTTCTCTCTCTCTCTCTCTCTCTCTCTCAAAAAATAAAAAAGATAAAGGCATATAATGACCATGTGGTTCCCTATAGCATGATTCACACCCGTTTGATGACAAAACCAAAGCCAGATCAACACCCCATGGACACAAACTTTAAAGCCCATATCGCAGAAGAAGAGATACAGAACAAAGACAACTCTCTCATGCTGCCAAAAAAAAAAAAAAAGAAAAAAAAAAAAAAGGAGTAAAATCTTTACTACTTGGAGCTAGGATGGAAAAGATCTTGGGTTCTCACTCCAACCTTCTAGAATGTAAATAAAGTTTCACCAGGAGCAGAGAGCCTTGTGGGTCTCTGGCTTTTACAATTCTAGATGTCTGCCAGGCCTGGACTCCTCTCCTATGAAAGGAAATACCCAGGGAGATAGTACTTATATTCCTGGAACCTTGGGAACTCAACCTAGTGGCCTAGTCTGGTGTGACCATGTGATCTCATGGGGAGATAAAAGAAGTCTTATCCTTTTGGATCACAGCAATTACCTAAAAAAATTGGTTATACATCTATTCCTCATTTTATATGAAAGGTAAAATGTTTATGGCAGAAATGAAGGCAAACTTTGTATCTTACACATTTCTGTGTCTCACAAGGCTAAGGCTCCTATAGTAATACCAAGAAATCCAGGGGAGTTTTATCTCCCCACTGACACCGAGCTCAAGAATAAAGCACTTTGGTATGTACATCATGTCAAAACCATGTAAAATGACTCAGACTAAACAACACAGTCCTCTTGCCCTTGGATATTTTCCCTGAAAAGAGTTTATCTTTCTAACCTTAAGATTAATCAAAGTAAAAGTTCTTACCTTTCAGTGTGGAAGTCTAACCTGGTCTTAAAGCATCACTTTTTTTTCCCAAAAGAATTATACTCTCTTATCCATTGTACGTAAATTATATACATATAACACACAAGCATACACACAAATGTATACATACATATATACACACCTTACAGAAATTATAGAAAATGTAGAAAACTATCCATCTGCAGTCCTACATCCCAAAGGTAACCATTGTGAACATTCAAAATCACTGTTACTTTCAAAATGTTTTATTTACACACATTTAAATATACATATACGCATGTGTAAAAATAAATACACATTCTCGTAACCACTTTTCCTCCTACTTTTGAATATTTTCATATAAATACATAAGCTGTATCAATATTTTATTAACTGCCTGGTATCTCATATATAGATATACCATGATCCAGTTGCCCCAATCCTATTATTAGGAATGCAGGTAAAAGGTGAGAGATTTATGCGATGTGAAGAGAAACCAGAGTATAATGCTAGGTGAAAGAAGTCAAGCAGAGGAAGTCAATTATCATACGATTTCACTTACTTGTTGAACATAAGGAATAACATGGAGGTCATATTAGGAGAAGGAAAGGATAGTGAATTAGGGGAAATCGGAGAGGGAGAGGAAACATGAGAGACTGTGGACTCTGAGAAACAAATTCAGGGTTTTAGAGGGGAGGGGAGGGGAGTGGGGGGATGAATGAGTGAGCTTGGTGGTGGGTATTAAGGAGGGCATGTATTGCAAGGAGTACTGGGCGTGGTACATAAACAATGAATCTTGGATCACTGAAAAAATAAAATAAAAGTAAAAAAAAAATGAATTTTTGACTATTAGGGATAATTTACTGAAAAGTCACATACACTGCTCTGAGCACATCTCGGGAAATGAAAGTACTGGACCAGAGCTGCAGGTGACCCAGCCTTTTGTCCTGCTCACAAAGAGCCTGTGCCCATTCATATTCCCACCAACACAACCTTTCCCTACATGCTGGCAACACTAAACACTATCAATTTTTTAAAAATTGTTGACAACAGGTGTGCCCATGTGGCTCAGCCAGTTAAGCATCTGCCTTCGCCTTAGGTCATGATCCCAGGGTCCTGGGATCCAGCCCCACATCAGGCTCTCTGGTCAGCGGAGAGGCTGCTTCTCCCTCTCCCTCTGCTGCTCCCCCTGCTTGTGCTCTCTGTCAAATAAATATATAAAATCTTTAAAAAAGTTGTAATAAAGTAAGATAAAATATTTGACAATAAGGTGTAAACAATATCATTTTAATCTGAATTTCCTTGTTTACTAAAAAGATTAAATATTTAAAAATATCTTTCATTGGCCATATATATCTCTTCATTTATAAACTATTTGTTTTTTGTTTTTGTTTTTGTTTTTAGATTTTTTAATTTATTTGTTTGATAGAGAGAGATTACAGGTAGGCAGAGAGAGAGAGAGAGGAGGAGGCAGGTTCCCTGCCAAGCAGAGAGCCCGATGTGGGGCTTGATCCCAGGACCCTGGGACCATGACCTGAGCCGAAGGCAGAGGCTTTAACCCACTGAACCACCCAGGTGCCCCAACTATTTGTTTTCTTTATCCACTTGCCGGTTAAACGTTCTTTTATCGGGGTGCCTGGGTGGCTCAGTGGGTCAAGCCTCTGCCTTCAGCTCAGGTCGTGATCCCAGGGTCCTGGGATCAAGCCTGGCATCGGGTTCTCTGCTCAGCAGGGAGCCTGCTTCCCTTTCTCTCTCTCTGCCTACTTGTGATCTCTGTTAAATAAATAAATAAAAAGTTCTTTTATCTTCAGTGGAATGTTACAAAAAATTTCCCTACATTATGTATATATAAAAATTGTAGGTTTTGTGCCATTCAGTATTTTAAACACTTATAAAATCAAAACTGTCAAGACACTGGTATGTCTCCTTCTAAATGTCTGCCTTCTATATTTTGGAGGAAAATCTCCCTTTCTATGCAGACTTTAGGAAAGACATGGAAGGATATCTATTATGTAATGATAACAAAATCCATCCAAGTAGCAGAAATCACATTTTGTACGTAAAAGTTTTTGAATGCTATGATCCTTTTAATAAATAAAACATATGCACATTTCTAAAAACACATTTTTACAAAGATCTGGCATTCACCAACCTTTCAGCAGAGGAGAAAGTGGCTTTTCCAGGGGAATAAGACTGGGAAAGGGGTGATGAGATGGAGATTCACTTGGCTTCATGTGTTTGTATGTTAAGTAACATATTGTATCAATGAAAAAGACCATTCCAATTCAAAGATACACACAGACAGACATACGCTAACTCATTACATTTTTCTGTAATATAGTTATAGTTTGTTTTTCCTTCTCTAATTTCTCATGTTGGCCAACTGGCCTAGTATGATTTACTAAATGATCCATTTCTAACTTAGAAAGCTTCTTCCAGGGGTGTGTGGGTGGTTCAGAGGGTTAAGCCTCTGCCTTGGGCTCAGGTCATCTCTCAGGGTTCTAGGATTGAGCCCCACTCTGGCTCTCTGCTCAGCAGGGCCTGCTTTCCCCACCCCCCGCCTGCCTGTCTATTTGTGATCTTTCTCTGTCAAAATAAATAAACAAAAATCTTTAAAAAAAAGAAAAGAAAAGAAAGCCTCTTCTACCATATATACAATTTTTTATGTATACAAATGGTACCACTTGGCAGCTCTGAGATTATCCTACTGATCTATCTGTACCTAGTTCAACCTGTTATAATTAACATGGCTTCATTTTAACATCTGCTAAGGAAAGACTTCCTTTAGTACTCTATCCTTTCAAAGTTTTCTTGGTTAGGCTCAAGCAATTATTCTTTCAGATTACTTTTTGGGTTAAAATGAATTAGTTCTGGGCTTTCTGCTGGAATGATACCAAACTTACTGAATGATTAGGGAAAAGCTGGCATTTTTTTCAGTATTGATTCTTCTATCTCAAGTACAAAGCATGCTCATTTTATATTCATAAAATATACACTGCCTGGTATATTGAAATTTATTTATAGACATTTTGTATATATATTTGATGCTGCTATGAATGAGATGCTGTAGACATATTTTCCAATTGGTCAATACTAATATTAAAGATATAGGAGAATGCTGGGATGCCTGGGTGGCTTGGTTAGTTGAGTATGTCTGACTCTTGAATTAGGCTCTAGTCGTGGTCTTAGTGTTATTACATGAAGCATCAGGCTCCTTGCTGGGGATGGACCCTGCTTAAGATTCTCTCTTTTCCTCCCCTTCTACCCCTCCCCACCCTCTAAAAGAAAGAAAAAAATATTTACGTACGTATTTCTTGTATTTATGAGAATACTCATATATGAAAATTTTGTAATTCATCAGATTTCTCCTTTCTTAATTTCCCAAGTTTAGCGGTTGGTAATTTTGGGCTTTCCAGGTTTAATTAAAAAATTATACTTAAAATAATAATCTCTTTTCCTTCCTTTCTATTGTCCTTGTCTGCAGGGAACTCACAGCCCTGTGAGAGGTCCAAATACTAACCACTCCAAATAATTAATTAAATAGGGGCGCCTGGGTGGCTCAGTGGGTTAAGCCTCTACCTTTGGCTCAGGTCATGGTCCCAGGGTCCGGAGATCGAGCCCTGTATCAGGCTCTCTGCTCAGCGGGGAGCCTGCTTCCCCAACCCTCTGCATGCCTCTCTGCCTACTTGTGGTCTCTTTTTCTCTGACAAACAAACAAATAAAATCTTTTAAAAAAATAATTAACTAAATACACACAAAGTAATACTAAGCAACCACTCCATACTGCAACTGCTCTGGTTAGTTACTGGAGGAGCCCCTCAACAGGCCAACTCACTTTTCACCTTGGGCTTCTGTCCTGGCCCAGGCACAAGGCAGCATTAGTGTTTCATACCTGATGATGATTTGGCTCCAGCATTCAGGGAGACATTCTCTAACATATTAAAGATAACATTAAACTATTCCTAGTTAGATAGGACAAATACCTCTTAGGCTTCTATGGAGAGAATCACTGCTTCTGAAATCTTATTCTGTGGTAAATGTCCAGTTTTAAACAAAAATCCTATTTAATCACAGCACATCTTAGTATTTTAGTGGATTTTATTTTCCATCTCTATTTTCAAATGAATTTTTCATTTCCTTTTATGTGTTTCTTTTTTTGTGTGTGCACCCTAATAGCAGAGATAACCTAGCTACATCAAATAAACTGAGAATTCTACTTCTTTCTGCTTCATTGAAGCAATGGAGAATTTGCCACAAATTCATCAGGAATAGCCCAGTTGTCAACATTTCCAATCTTGTACATGGTTACTTATCTCTTCTTTACTTCCTGAGACTGCAAGTCCTTCTATCAGGGGAGACTGCCAATTCCGCTTTAGATGCCTATCCTTTCAGTAACTGTGAACTAGATCAGTGATTCATTCCCAAACTGTGGCACATTAAAAATTGCCAGAAGAACTTTTAAAAGTCCCAAACCCTAGGTCAAATCCCTGAGGAATTAAATCAGTCAGAAGGGGTACCAGCCAAGCAGCAGTATTTAAGATCCCCACAGTATTCCAACCTGCAGCAAGCTCTGATGATCACTGAACTAGACCCAACTTTTTTTTTAAGTTTTGCAACTGTGTCAGAAGCAAAATCTTTCACTTACCTGATCTACATCACATGCAAGTCGAAGTAGCACAGGAAAAGTTCGCTTGTAGAGCTGGTACATGGGTGGGAAACCCTGACCACCTTCAGGCATCTGAGTGGCTTTTCCCAACATAAACATAACCATGCTGTGTAGAAGCTCACAAGCCGCAACCTAAAATAAGCCAGGAGTTTAACAGAGTTTAAGTTTCCAAGTTTACAAGGGAAGAATATTTCGAAATGTTACTCAATTTAGCCTTTTAAAAAAGAAAAACTTTCAGTTTTCACAGATACAAATTATATAAATTTATATAAATATAAATCAACTGGAAGTAGCACTTCTTGTGTAAAATTAACACTCTGTGCACTTTAGTCTGTATCCAAGAGGTAAAAATTGAAACTTAAAAGATTTAGACAAATTGATACTAGTACATTTAATGAAATATATTTCCTTGCAGCCATAACTACAGAACTTTGCTTCATTTGTTAACATATTTTCAACCATCACTTTGAGTAAATATATTTTTAAAGCACCTTGGAAATTTACAAATGAATTTCATAAAAACTTGTGACTATTTGTTTCTCCCAGGTTAAGGAAATAATGATGCACAAATTGGAAATCACTTTTAAATGCGCTTTGTACTATATTTTCTATTATGAACAGTCTTATGATATATTAATGTTTTGCCACATTATTATCTATTAGATATTTCCTTTTTATCAGTGACTGCTACTTCTAATAACTGAATTATTATTTAATTACCATATTATCGAAAATGTAAAATTAATGATATTGGATTGCTGAAATTTATTATCTATTTCCTAACAGATTCAGGTCTTAATAAGCATAGATTCTAAATCACATGTAATGAAAAATAAAACTACTTTAGTTTGTCTGTTACTAGCTGAAAGAGCTAGTTCTGTGACCCGAGGCAAGAACACATCCAGATAAATGACAGGCTTCATTTCTATAAATGGTACTGCAAAACTGAGTCTTTTTTCTCTGTCCCATGTCACACATTTCTTCATCATTTCATCTGAGGATGCAACTGTTAAAAAAAAGAAAATCAGGAAGAGCATGTTTTCATTCAAAATCTTTCTAATACCAATTGCTCTACAATTCATTAGTAAAAGCAGAGTGTTTTAAGTACATCGTTTATTTTTCCTTTTACCTCAGGCATGTAGTACAACATTAGAAATCACTGACAAACTATTTCTAACTTCAATTTAAAGTAAAATTATTTTTAAACACGTCTAACAGTCTAGAATGCTTGATTTCCATTTTCAGTAAGAATTATTTTAGGTGTTATGTGGAAACATGATAAACGAACAGTATTTTTACTAAAAATCTCCCCTTTGCAAAACATATTTTCCCAATATAGGTTGTTCTAACTTCCTAAATAGCCAAAAGTCATGAGTATATCTAATATGAAATTTAAAAACTAAAAATACAGATGATTTTTTACTAATCTAAAACGTTGATTCCAATCAAAAACACTAAAAATATACAAATACTATAACAATATCATATTTAAAAAAGATGAACTTTGAATTCCCGACACATCTAATATTTTTTAAAAAGTGTCAACTTAGGGGTGCCTGGGTGGCTCAGTGGGTTAAGCCTCTGCCTTCGGCTCAGGTCATGAACTCAGGGTCCTGGGATCAAGCCCCACATAGGGCTCTCTGCTCAGCAGGGAGCCTGCTTCCTCCTCTCTCTCTCTGCCTGCCTCTCTACCTACTTGTGATCTCTGTCTGTCAAATAAATAAATAAAATCTTTTAAAAAGTGTCAACTTAGATACTGTTTCAAAATAGAAAATGTGCTTATTAACAAATCAGGCTTGAACATTTTCCCAACTAGTAGGGAATTATCCAGACTGCATGGGTATAGTCAAAGCATTCCATTAGGCAGAATACTATTCTTTGTAATCTTATTTGAAAATATATAAATATAAATATAAACATATAAATCACATATAAGAGCAAATACCAGAATATACTCAAACAGAAGCAAATTTATTTTAAAGCAAAGTTTACCTGTTAGGAGATTTTTGTTTATTTGTCCTCCTAGAAAGCCAAGCATTTGTACTACTCTAATCCTTATTTCTTCTAAGGATCGTGTTTCATTCTGCAAATATGAACAATGATATATATGTGATGATAACAGAGAAAAAAATTAAGAGAATTATGAGAGGAAAAAATAAACTATTTTATGACACTGTTATTAATGTCTCTCAATGGCCCATTAAATCCTACATACTACTGTTAATATTATTGCAAATTCATGGAAAGAAGCACCTATTTTCCTGTTTTGCAGTCAGATATCCATGTACAAAGCCAGCAGTTTCAAAGTTTTAGCAGGACCGTTTACACCCTTAAAAAATACGGAGGATCCCCAAAGAACTTTCATTTATAGTGGGTCATATTTATTAGTATTTATCATATTAGAGATTAAAACCTTGACATTGTTTATTATTATTATATTTAAAAATATGAAGCCCATTACACTGTTAACAAAGGACATATTTTTAGGACAGGTACCTATATTTTTCAAATAAAATTTAAAAACCCCCAGGAAAGTGACACTGTTTCACATTTGTGCGTATCTCTTTTCTGTCTGGCTCACTAGAAAACAAATATGGTGATGTTAGGGCCAAACATGGAAGAGGGGAGAGGGAGAGTATTTTAATAGTCTTCTTAAATAACTGGGGTTATTCTTTGATACTACTTTAAAACTAACAAGTGGTAAGGTCTGAAACCTTAGCAGTGAATTTTTTATAGTCTGTTACATTAAGATCCACTGGTCTTTGTTACACTTAGAGTAGATTTTTTTTACCCATGCATGATTTGGTAACATAATGTATGAGTCATCTGAAAATACTGGTTTATTCCAGTGATGCAAATCTTCCAAATGTTGACACATTTCACTACATATGCAAAATAGAAATCACATTTGTTAATATCACCAATCTCTTCAGAAAAATCTTAAGTACTGAGAAGCTGTCAAGCTCATGGTGATGGTTTCAAGTTTTCCAAAATTTAATTTTTGTTTAAAAAGCTTGAATTTTATCATTGGAAACAATCTCAAATGTTTTTGCTGAAATGACAGGCTCACTCTATTTATTTTAGATAAAAATCTCTGCCAAATACTGAATAGCCATAGTTTGTCTTGTTAGTTGTTCTTTCAAGTAAAAACTGTGTTCATGAAGTAAGTGGCTACTTGAGCTCACAGCTCAGAGCACCACAAAAGTTGCTTTTCCCTGGGACCCCTAGGTGGCTCAGTTGGTTAAGCCACTGCCTTCAGCTCAGGTCATGATCCCAGTGTTTTGGGATCAAGTCCCACATCTGGCTCCTTGCTCAGCAGGAGCCTGCTTCTCCATCTGACTCTGCCTGCCACTCTATCTGCCTGTGCTCACTCTGACAAATAAATAAATAAAATCTTTAAAAAAAAAAAAAGTACTTTTCCCTAAAGACAACTGTCACACTGCACTATTCCACTGACTGCATTATGCATACTTCCTGTTTCATCACACAGAACATTAAAAAGACATGAGTTCAAGGGTCAAGATTTAATGAAGTGCTAAAGAACCAACAGTGTTACCGATCATTACACCACAGTGCAAATGTCACTGAGTAAAAATAGTTTTGGCCTTGTACCCTGGAACCCACTGAGGTCCTCACTTCAAGAACCACTCTCCTACAGAATAAGGGATTGTGTATCTGTAAAGAAATTTAATTTGCAAAACTTGAGATATGCTCATGTAATTTTATCTTGCCTTATTTACATGTGTTAAAATAATTTAAATATTTTATACAGCTATTTTCAGTTCCATACAGTCTCTCAATCAAAAGCTATCAAAGATTATGCAGTGGAAAGAATTTACCCTAGAGCTTGCATTATCACTTCAAGACATTAAAAGTTTTTCAAATTTTCATTTTCATTTCTTACCTAAAATACTTATTTTCTCTATACTGTTTTCTCTCTTTATTCTTTTTTTCCTATTATATGCCACATCTCAAAAAACCTGATCTCAAGAAATCATCACCAAAAAACCACAAAAGCTGACATGAATTAAACTGGATAAAATGATACATTTAAGATCTAATATGTAAACGAATCACTCTTACATATCCATAATATCAAGCATATTACTTTTTATTACCCACATTACTTTTTATTACCACATCTGAAGGTGAAGAAAATATGAAAACAAGATCAAGACAATAAACCAATGAATGAGTATTTCTTATTCTTATGGCTAAAAATATACTGAAATTATTTCTATACTATAATTTACATATAAGAATTAACATTTTAAATGAACAGTTTTACTATTCATAAGAATTAGAATCTATTCTCTGCATTAAGGTAATGAAAATACAAGGGATTTCTTACTGATGAAATGTTCTTTGTCTTTTTCAGATGCTTTATTATAACTTTATTAAATCCTTTCTGGGCAGCCCGAGAAAGTGCTGATACTTCCCAGTTGTTCTTGGTCTCATCTATCAATAGTAAACAAAATTAGTTGTAAACAGCATTCACTCATTTTTTTTATGAATACTATGGAGAACACAGAATACTGCTAAATAGATGCATTAAAATCCTAATTTTAATTATGGTTAAAATATTGTTTCTACAACAAAAAGAAATTATAGTGGTTGTCCTGGTTTAAATATCATTGTCTACTAAAAGAAACATGGTTCCTTGGAGAAGTGACTAACTCCAGAGATTGGGCAGACCTGTATTTATATGGGGAGCGTGAATCATTCTGTGGTTCTGGAAGTAAGGAGCTGCTTAAACAAAAGCAGTCAGCCCCCATTCTTTGTATGGAAGTCAAATCTGGAACAATCTGAGCTTCAAAATTAATAATAATAATAAAAGATTAGATTCACTGGAAAAATAAGAATCCACAAGTCCCTACTAATAAAAATAGGTGAGAAAAGTTACTTCTTACAGTAGAATGCCAATTAGTATACAGGAAAAATCACTATTTTTGCCACCATCATAGCATTAACGAATATTAGGAAGGATAATCAGGGGACACTAAAACTATTATGTGGAAATTCAATGAGGGGCAACTTTTTAAAAAAGTTTTAAAGTACAGTACAAAATTTCTTTCCTGAACCACTTAAGAGTAAATAACCAACCTGATATCCCACCACCCCTCAATATTTTAGTCCTGTAATGACATTCTCCTGCGTGACAGCCACGCCTCAACTATCTAAATCTGAATACTTATCTTGAGACGTGACCCACAATTAATCCTCAGCTCCATCCATGTTCCGGCATTGATCCTAATAATGTCTTTAGTTCAGAGCCACATGTCATATTTAGTTGCCCTGTCTTATTAGTATCCTTTAAACTGAAAGAGTTCTTCGGTCTTCCCTTGAATTTCATGATTTGAACACTTAAAAAATTATATGCCAGGAATGTTGTATATTGTACCTCTATTTGGATTTATCTAATGTTTTCTCATTATTTAGATTCAGGTTACAGAAGCCAGTTCAACATTTTACTAGTTCCTTTATTACTACTGAGTTAAATAAAATCTTGGACACATGCGTCAGTGTGGAGTTATAATTTTAAAGCTATAAAGATATTTTTCACTAGTTCTGGAGATGCCCAGCAGATTGGATGACAGCCAGGTAAAGCTGCTTTGCTGGAAGACACCCCATGGATGGTTTAATCCCAGCATGTCTCTTCTTGGCTCCAAAAATGAATCCCAAATGATAATAGAAGCTTACTCCTGCTTTCTGTTTGTCTCATTTTCCTCTCTATAATGCCGTGCTTTCAGTTTGCTTATGTCCAATAACATAACTAAGAATTTGTCTGCTTACCACTTGACCTTTTGTGTATAGATATTAGAGATCTACTCACTGATGAGATAGAGATGAAGAGAGGATTTTTATTTGTTTATTTTATTTGTTTCAATTTTTTTTCCTTTTTTTTCTTTGAGCTCAAATTAGTTTAGAATTTCATACACTGGGAAAAACAGCTCTTTGATATCTGAACTGGTCAGTGTTTTGTCTCACTCTTGAGCCTCTTGAGCTATGATTCAAATTGCAGAACTGAAGCAATATGCTCTGTATCTGCTGGTGTAAATATGTGCCTGAACTGACAAAGGCCTTTACTTCTCCCTAATGCATAATATTCTCCTGTACTTGGAGGGTATTAATAGATTAGATTATAAAGTCTCTTCAAAGAGCCCTGTTGTGCCTTATACAGGTAAATGTAAAATGAATGTTCCTGTAATTCTGTGAAAATATTTTCAGCATTCACCATAATGTCTTAAATGTGCATACTTAAAAAAAGGAAAAAACCTTGGAAAACTAATTCAGAAATATTTAGTTAATGACATTACATGATTAAGGCACAACTTTGATAAATGAGACAAGTTTAATAATTTTGTTTTAAATTTAAAATGGGTATTCTTAAGATGGCGGGAGAGTAAAGGACCTTATTTCATCTGGTCCCCCAAATTTAGCTGGATATATATCAACCCATTCTAAACACCCACGAATTCAGCCCAAGATATAAGGAAATATATGTATCTGGAACTCTACAAGCAGAAAAACAACTGCTTTTTGCAAGGTTAAGGTGCGGAGTTGTGAATCCGCAGGGAAATATTGGAAGATAAACAGAAGGGGGAGGGAGACTCTATAAGCTGGCTACTAGAAAATGATACAACACTGGAGTGCAAAACTGGAACCCTTAGAAATCTGCTCCAGTGAGAGACATCCCTTTCTAAAAGGGGCTCAGGGAATGAAAAGGACAGAATTCTGGGTGGGTCACTGTAGTCTCAGGATCCCAGAAGACACCGAAAGAACCAGCGTGCCTTAACCGATAGTCCAAGAAGTGGAGCTGGGAAATTGGTTATGGTCAGCAAGCCCAGGAGACACTCTCATCTCTGGTCGTCATAAAATGCAAGCAGGGCCAGCAGGGAGATGACTCTTTGACTGAGAACCTGAAAAGGACTAAAACATGCAGGCTATTTATGATTCCCAAGAGGGATGAGACGGCTGCGCCCATGACTAGGCAATAGCTCGGAGGGTGACAGTGGCCCTGGATAGGACAGTAAGGCGGCACCCAACAGTGACTTGAGAGCAGCGGAGCAGGGCGTACGCACGAGCCCACAACCACTCACAGTTGCAAAGACACAAAGCCTAGAGGCTCTCAGGTCCTTGGAACGCTCCCTGGGAGAGTTGCAGTGGGGGTGAACTATGGGAGTCTACAGACTTTGGTGCCCACTTAAGTGGAAATGATTTGACCCAGGGGGTTTATTGAAGAGGGAGGACTGTGATCTTGTGGATCTGGGCTGGAGATCTAGGTATGACCATTTTTGTTCTGGCCCTCTCAAGAGGCATGGAAAACTGCCAGGGAACAGAAGCCACAAAGACAACCAGCTTACATTGAGCCCATCCTCCTGATAAGGGATGGGCCAACACTGCCAGGCAAAGAAACCTGAGAATAAGTGCAACAGGCTCCTCCCCCAAGAAGACAGACTGGAAGTACAGGTGAATGACAAGCTTATGGATCCCACAAGACTGTAAAACTCTAGTGCCAGTGGAAAATAGTAAATTGAGCTCCAGGTGTTTCTTCACAACTTGTTTGTCCTTCAGTCAAAATTTTCTTTCTTTTTTTTTTTTTTAAGCATTTTGCTGTTTCAACTAAATTCTTACTTTGCTACCTTAGGTTTTTAAGTTACTTTTTAACTTTTATTTTTTCACATCTACATATATATATGCTTCATTCTAGTCCTTCTTTTACTCTATTCAATTTTACGTGTGTGTGTGTGTGTGTGTGTGTGTGTATACACACATATATCTATATGTGTATATATATATATAGTTTTGCTTTCTTTGCAATTTTGGGATGTAGTGTCTTTGAAACCACAGACCAAATTTCAATTAGGAACAAGTGAAGCACCTGCTTTGTCCACCCTGTGAGATCAGAGTTTCTCTTCCCCACTTTTTTCTCTTTTTTTTTGAGATTTTACTTATTTATTCATGAGAGACAGAGAGAGAGAGAACGAAGCAGAAGGAGACTCAGGCTCCTCACTGAGGGACTGGATCCCAGGACTCTGGGATCATGACCTGAGTCAAGGGCAGATGCTTAACCATCTGAGCCATGCAGGTGCCCTTCCCCACCCTTTTTTATCATTTAGATTCATTTTGGTTTTGTTCTCTTTTCTGCCGTGGCATACAATTTTGGATTTTTTTCCAAGGGTGCATTTTGCTTGGGTCATGGTTGATATTTTGGACTCTATTCATTTACTCACTCATCCTGGACAGAATGACTAGAAGGAGGAATTCACAACAAGGAAAGAACCAGAGACTGCTCTCTGCCACAGAGCTAATCAATATGAATAGAAGTAAGATGTCAGAGATGGAATTCAGTATAGCAATAATAAAGTTAACAGCTAGGATTGAAAAAAACATAATTAACAATACAGAATCTCTAAGGGTGGAAATGAGATCTAATCAGGCTGAACTTAAAAATGCTATGAATGAGATGCAGTCTAAATTGGATGCTCTAATGGCTAGGGTCAATGAATCAGAGGAGAGAATAAGTGATCTAGAGCACAGATTGATGCAAAGGAAGAAAGGTGAGGAAAAGAGAGAAAGACAATTAATAGCCCATAAAGAAAGCCTTTGAGAATTTAATGATGCCTTGAAACAAACCAATGTCAGAATTATTGGTACCAAGAGGGCACTGAGAAAGAGAGGGCTAGAAGGAACATTTGAGCAAGTCATGGCTGAGAACGTCCCTAAACTAGGAAAAGAAACAAGCATTCACATGCAAGAGGCAGAGAGGACCACTCCCCAAATCAATAAAAACAGATCAACACCCCAAAATATAATAGTTAAGCTTCCAAATCACAGAGGAAAAAAAAAGCTACCCTGAGAACAGCTAGGAAGAGGAGGTTCCTTTTGTTTAGAGGGAGGAACATTAGAGTGACATCAGACTCATCCACAGAAACCTGGCAAGTCAGAAGGGGCTGGCAAGATATATTCAGAGTACTAAATGAGAAGAACATGCAGCCAAGAATACTTTATCCAGCAAGGCTGTCATTCAGAACTGAAAGAGAGATAGAGAGTTTACAGGACAGACAGAAACTGAGAAAACATGTGACCACCAAGGCAGGCCTACAAGAACTATTAAGGGGGATTCTGTAAGCAAAGAGAGAGCCCAAGAGTAACACAGACCAGAAAGTAACAGAGACAGTCTACAGAAACAGGGACTTTTTCTGTAATAGGCAGGCAATACAAGGTCACTAAATTCATATCTTTCAATAGTTATTCTGAATGTAAATGGGCTAAATGCTCCAAACAAAAGACACAGGGTATCAGATTGGATAAAAAAGTAAGAACCATCCATATGCTGTCTACAAGGGACCTAAAGTCACCTCCAGACTGAAAGTGAGGGGTTGGAGAAACATCTGCCATACTAATGGACTTCAAAAGACAGCTGGTGTAGCAATCCTTGTATTAAATAAACTAGATTTTTAACCAAAGACTATAGTAATAGATATAGAGGGACACTAAATCATACTTAAAGGGCCTATCCAACAAGACGATCTAACAATTATAAATACCTATGCCCCCAGTGTGGGTGCAGCCAATTATATAAACCAATTAATAACCAAAATAAACATACACATTGATAATAATACAGTAAGAATAGGGGACTTCAATACCCCACTCACTCATGGACAGATCATCTATACAGAAGAACAACGAAGAAACAAGGGCTTTGAATGACACTTTGGACCAGATGGATATCTCAGATTCATATAGGACATTCCATCCTAAATCAACAGAATGCTCTTCTTCTTCAGTGCCCATGGAACTTTCTCCAGAATAGATCACATACTGGGTCACAAATCAGGTCTAAACCATTACCAAAAGACTGAGATTATTCCATGCATATTTTCAGACCACAATGCTTTGAAACTGGACATCAATCACAAGAAGAAATTTAGAAGGAACTCAAAACACTTGGAGGTTAAAGAGCACCCTGCTAAAAGAATGAATGGGTAAACCAGGAAATTAAACAAGAACTCAGATAATTCACTGAAACTAATAATAATGAAAACACATTGGTTTAAAACCTATGGGATACAGCAAAGGTGGTCCTAAGACAGAAATACATAGCCATCCAAGCTTCTTTCAAAAATTATAAAAATCCCCCAAACACAAGCTAACCCTATACTTAAAGGACCTGGAGAAAGAACAGCAATTAAAGCCTACACCAAGCAGGGAAAGAAAAATAATAAATATTAGAGCAGAAATCAATGAAACAGAAACCATAAGAATAGTAAAACTGATCAATGAATGTAGAAGCTGGTTCTTTGAAAGAATTAATAAGATTAATAAACCTCTGGCCAGACTACTCAAAAGAAAGGAACCAAATTAATAAAATCATGAATGAAACGGGAGAAGTCAACTAATACCAAGGAAACACAGGCAACTGTTAGAAATTACCAGCAACTATATGCAAACCAATTCAGCAATCTGGAAAAAATGAATCCATTCCTGGAAACTTACAAACTACCAAGACTGGAACAGGAAGAAATAGACAATCTGAACAGACCAATGCCAGTAAGGAAATTGAAAACAGTAATCAAAAACCTCCCAACAAACCAAAGTCCAGCACCAGATGGCTTCCCAGGGGAATTTTCTCAAACATTTAAAGACCACCTAGTAAGTACACTTCTGAAGCTGTTTCAAAAAAAGTAATGGAAGGGGACGCCTGGGTGGCGCAGTTGGTTAAACAACTGCCTCCGGCTCAGGGCGTGATCCTGGAGTCCTGGGATCGAGTCCCACATCAGGCTCCCAGCTCCATGGGGAGTCTGCTTCTCCCTCTGACCTTCTCCTCGCTCATGCTCTCTCTCACTGTCTCTCTCTCTCAAATAAATAAAAATAAAATCTTAAAAAAAAAAAAAAAAAAAAGTAATGGAAGGAAAACTTCCAAACTCATTCTGTGATTCCAGCCATTACCCTGATCCCAAAACCAGACAAAGACCCCATCAAATTTTAGTATATGTGCTGCCAAAGCGAGCACCAAAGACCCCATCAAGAAGGAGAATTACAGACCAATATCTCTGATGAACATGGATGCCAAAATACTCACCAAGATCCTAGCCAACAGGTACCAATGGTACCTTGAAAAGATTATTCATCACGACCAGCTGGGATTTATTCCTGGGATGCAAGAGTGGTTCAACATTTACAAATTAATCAACATGACAGAACACATTAATAAAAGACAAGACAAGGACCATATAATCCTCAAAAGATGCAGAGAAAGCATTCAGCAAAATAGAGCATTCTTCTCTGATTAAAACTCTTCAAAGTATACGGATAAAGGAACACACCTCCGTATCATAAAAGCCATCCATGCAAAGTCCAGAGTAAATATCACTCTCAATGGGGAAAAACTCAGAGCTTTTCCTTTAAGGTCAGAACATGGCAGGGATGTCCACTCTCAACACTGCTATTCAACATAGTACTAGAAGTCCTAACCTCAGCAATCCAACAACAAGAAATAAAAGGCATCCAAATTGGCAAAGAAGTCAGAGTCTCTCTCTTCACTAGCGACATGAAACTTTATGTGGAAAAACCAAAAGATTTCACTCCAAAATTGCTTGAACTCATACAGCAATCCAGCAACATGGCAGGATACAAAAATCAATGCACAGAAATCAGTTGCATTTCTATATACTAACAACCTGACTGAAGAAAGAGAAATTAAGGAATCAATTCCATTTACAACAGCATCAAAAACCGTAAGATACCTAGGAATAAACCTAACCAAAAAGGTAAAGAATCTGTACTTTAGAAACTACAGAACAGCTATGAAAGAAATTAAGGAAGACACAAAGAGACGGAAAAACATTCCATGATCATGGACCGGAAGAATAAACACTGTTCAATGTCTGCCACCAGGGCAATCTACACGCTCAATGCAACCCCTGTCAAAATATCAAGAACATTTTCACAGAGCTGGAACATATAATCCTAAAATTTGTATGGAACCAGAAAATATCTCGAATCACCAGGGGATTCTTGAAAAAGAAAACCAAAGCTGGGGGGCATAACAATGACTGCCTTCCAGGTACATTACAAAGCTGAGATCATCAAGACAGCATGGTACTGGCACAAAAACAGGCACACAGTTCAATGGAACAGAACAGAGAACCCAGAAATGGTCCCTCAACTCTATGATCAACTAGTCTTCAACAAAGCAGGAAAGAATATACAATGGAAAGTCTCTTCAGTAAATGCTGCTGGGAAAATTGGACAGTCACATGCAGAAGAATGAAACCGGACCATTCTCTTACACCATACACAAAGATAAACCCAAAATGGCTGAAAGACCTAAATGTGAGACAGAAATCTACCAAAATCCTAGAGGAGAACAAAGGCAGTAACCTCTTTGACCTCACCACAGAAACTTCTTGCAAGACATGTCTCTAAAGCCAAGGGAAACAAAAGCAAAAATAAACTATCTGGACTTGATTAGGATAAAGAACTTCTCCATGGCAAAGGAAACAGTCAACAAAATGAAAAGGCAACCTATGGAATGGGAGAAGATATTTGCAAATTACATAACAGATAAAGGGATGGTAATCAAGGTCTATAAAGAACTTGTAAAACCCAACACCAAAAAAAACCCCCACATAATCCAGTCAAGAAATGGGCAGAAGACATGAACAGACACTTCTCTAAAAAAGACATACTAATGGCCAACAGACACATGAAAAAATGCTCCCCATCACTCAGCATCAGGGAAATACAAATCAAAACCATAATGAGACACCACCTTAGACCAGTTAGAATGACAAATTAAGACAGGGAACAACAAATGTTGGTGAGGATGTGGAGAAAGCAGAACCCTCTTACACTGTTGGTGGGACTACAAGCTGGTACAACCACTCTGGAAAACAGTATGGAAGTTCCGCAAGAAGTTAAAAATAGAGCTATCCTATGACCCAGCAATTGCACTACTGGGTAATTACCCCCAAAGATACTTATGCAGTGAAAAGAAGGGGTACCTGCACCCCAATGCTCACAGCAGTGATTTCCATAATTGCCAAAGTGTGGAAGGAATCAAGATGTCCTTCAATGGATGAATGGATAAAGATATGGTTCATACATACAATGGAATATTACTCAGTCATCAGAAAGACTGAATACCTACCATTTACGACCACATGGATGGAACTGGAGGGTATTAGGATAAGCGAAATTAGTCAATCAGAAAAGACAACCATCTTATGATCTCTCTGATTATGGGAATTTGAGAGGCAGAGCAGGGGATTTCGGGGGTTAGGGAAGGAAAATAAATGAAACAAGATGGGACCAGGGAGGGACACAAACCATAAGAGACTCTCAATATCAGGCAATAAACTGAGGGTTGCTGGATAGGTGAGGGAGGGATAGGGTGGCTGTGGTATGGACATTGGGGAGGGTATGTGCTATGGTGAGTGCTGTGAATTGTGTAAGGCTGATGATTCACAGACCTGTATCCCTGAAGCAAATAATATATGTTAATTTTTAAAAGCCCTGTTTAAAAAAAAAAAAAAAAAAAAAGCCCTGTGATTACAGAGCCACAAAAAAAAAAAGAAAGAAAAGAAAAAGAATATAAGTCGGTAGGACCTTGGGATCATGTTAATGAATGTATGTATGTTGCCACCTGGAGTTGTAGAAGGATGGATGTGGCTGCAGACAATGGTTTCATGTGCTCACAAGCTCTGAGAGTCCTGAGAAAGTCTGAGTATGGAAAACAATAAACAATTCTCTATTACTCACTACAAGTTTTCTTGGTAAAAAATTTATAATAATTTATATTCAATGAGCTGTTAAAGCTACAGTAGCAGCAATACTGCAGAAATACAATTTTGGGGGGCACCTGGATGGTTCATTTGTTAAGCATCTGCCTTCCACTCAGGTCATGATCCCAGCGTTCTGGGATAGAGCCCCATGTGGGGCTCCCTGCTCAGCAGGAAGCATGTTTCTCCCTCTCTCACTCACTCCCCCTGCTTGTATATTCCCTCTCTGGCTGGTTGTCTGTCTAAATAAATAAATAAATAAATAAATAAATAAATAAAATATTAGGGGAAAAAAAAAAAGAAATAGAATTTTGGGTGTGGTTTGGTTCTCAAGTTAGGAGAGTAATTATCTCACAAACTCAAGCTTTTTGGTGTGTGGAGTTCTTTTCACAATTGGAACTTAGTAGGACTCCCACAGATCTTTGCTTATGTGAGTTAGAACCAGCAATAGTTACATTAAAAGTGAAAGCCAATTTTTTTAAGGACCTACTGACTTGAAGATCATGCTAATAGGCGTAACATCTAAGATGTTAGCAGTGCTTAGTATTAGTTTGAGAAGACAGAACTGCTGTTTTAGAGGTGGGCTTATGTTTGCTTTTGTTGTCCTTGCTTGAGGAGACAGAAGATAATACAGCTTAACGTCCAACAGTTTACTTCCTACATTTTAGGCATTTTATGAATTCAGCTCTTACATTTAGGTCTCTAATCCATTTTGAGATTATTTTTGTCTATGTTCCGGTCTCATTCTTTCACATGCAACTCTCTAGTTTTCTCAGCACCATTTGTTGAAGACTGTCCTTTCCCCATTGCATATTCTTACCTTCCTAGTGTAGATTAATCGACCACACATGAGTGGGTTTATTTCTGGGCTCTCCATTCTATTCCACTGATCTATGTATGTGTTTGTGCCAGTAAAATACTTTTCGATTACTAAGCTTTGTAGTATCATTTGAAATCTGGGAGTGTGATATCTCCAGCTTTATACTTCTTTCTCAAGTTGGCTTTGGCTATGTAGGGTCTTCTGTGGCTCATACAAATTTTGGGATTATTTGTTCTATTCTGTGAAAAATACTAGTGGTATTTTGATAGAGACTGCACTGAATCTGTAAATTGATTTGAATAGTACAGACATTTTAACAATATTAATTCTTCCAAACCATGAGCAGAATTTATCTTTCCATTTATTTGTACCATCTTCAATTTCTTCCATTAACATTATAATATTATAGTTTCAGAGTACAGGTCTTTCACCTCCTTGGTTATTCCTAGGTTATTTTATTCTTTTTGATGCAATTGTTAATAGAAATTTCCTAATTCCTCTGACAGTTCTTTACTAGTATACAGAAGTGCAAAAGATTTCTGTGTATTAATTCTGTATCCCACAAATTTCCAAATTAATAGGTAAGTTTTTTAGTGGTGTCTTCAGGGTTTTCTATATATAGTATAATGTCCCCTGCAAATCATTAGTTTTACATGTTTTACTTCTTTCTTACCAGTCTAGATGCCTTTTATTTTTTTGGTCTGATTACCATGGCGAGGACATCAGTACCACACTGAATTAAAGTGATGCAAGCTGACATTCTTATCTTGTTGCTGATCTTAAAGGAAAAGCTTTTAGGGGCGCCTTGGTGGCTCAGTGGGTAAAGGCCTCTGCCTTCATCTCAGGTCATGGTCTCAGGGTCCTGGGATCGAGCCCCGCATCGGGCTCTCTGCTCGGCTGGGAGCCTGCTTCCTCCTCTCTCTGCCTGCCTCTCTGCCTACTTGTGAGCTCTGTCTGTCAAATAAATAAAAATCTTTTTTTTTTTTTTTTAAAGATTTTATTTATTTATTTGACAGAGAGGAATCACAAGTAGGCAGAGAGGCAGGCAGAGAGAGAGAGAGGGAAGCAGGCTCCCTGCTGAGCAGAGAGCCCGATGAGGGACTCGATCCCAGGACTCTGAGATCATGACCCGAGCCGAAGGCAGCGGCTTAACCCACTGAGCCACCCAGGCGCCCCAAATAAATAAAAATCTTAAAAAAAAAAAAAAAAAAAAAAGGTCTCTTTTGTCCAACAGAAGTACTACTACCCTGGCTTTTCTTTTCTCTTCATTTCCAGTTGCAGAGAGGATCTTTCCATCCCTTCACTTTCAGTCTGTATGTCTTTTTGTCTTTTGGTCTGAAGTGAGTCATTACAAGCAGCACATTGATGGGACTTATTTAGTTTGTTTTTTTACTTCATTCACCCTCTGTCTTTTGACTGGAGCATTAGTACATTTACACTTAAAGTAATTATTGGTAGGTATGTACTTATTGTCATTTTGTTCATTGTTTTCTGGTGTTATAGTCCTCATCCCTTCCTCTTATTCTCCTCCCTTGTGATATGATGACTTTAACTGTTGCATTTGGGTTCCTTTCTCTTTATTATTTGTGTACCTATTATAGGTTTTTGAATTGTGGTTACCATGAGGTTCCTAACATCCTTTGTATACAGCAGTCCATTTTAAATTGACATCATTAGGGGAGCCTAGGTAGCTCAGTCGATTAAGCGTCTGCCTCTGGCTCATGCCATGATCTCAGGGTCCTTGGACTGAATCCCACATCAGGTTCCCAGGTCAGTGGGCACTCTGCTTCTACCTTTTCCTCTGCCCCCACCCCTACTCATGCTCTGTCTCTACCTCTCAAATAAATAAAATCTTAAAAAAAAAAAGATGGTCACTAAGATACAACATATTCTAAAAGTAGCACATTTTTACTACCCCTAATGTTTTCTTATTTAATATTTTGCATATCTAATTATCATAGATACCACTGTTTTTACTACTTTTGTTTTCTAACCTTCATATTAGCTTTACAAGTGATTAATCCACTACTTTCACTATGTATTTACCTTTACTAGTGAGATTTGTACTTTTATGTATTTTCTTGTTACTAATTAATGCCCTTGCTTTTCAACTTAAAGAAGTCCCTTTAATGTTTCTTGTAAGGCCTGTTTTATAGTGATAAACTCCTTCAGTTTTTGTTTGTCTGAGAAACCTCTTTCTCCTTTAATTCTGGATGATAATCTCACTGGGAAGAATATTCTTGATTGTAGTTGTTTTTTGTTTTTTCTTTCTTTTCATCATTTAAAAAAAATCATGCTCCTCTCTTCTGGCCTGCAGTTTTGGCTGAAAAATCAGTTCATAAACTGGGTTTTCTTTCTATTTAGTTAGTTGCTTTTCTCTTGCTGCTTTTAGGATTGTATTTTTTTGTTTGTTTTTTTTTTTTTGCCTTTTTAATTATGTGGCTTGCTATGGACCTCTTTGGGTTCAGCTTGTTTGGATCTCTCTGTGTTTCTTGGACCTGGATGTCTGTTTCCTCCCGAAGGTTAGGAAAGTTTTCAGCCATTACTTACTCAAGTAAAATTTCTGTCCCATTGTCTATTTCTTCTGGACTCCTGTTAGTATGCTTAATGTTGCCCCAAAGAACCCTTATTCTTATTTTTAAAAATTCATTTTTCTTTTCCTGTTTCATTTGAGTAATTTCCAACACCCTGTCCTTACCACCCTGTAGTAATTTCCACCTCCCTGTCTTGCCACCACCATGTCTGCACTGATCCATTCTTTTATATCATCTAATCTGCTGTCTGTGAGGGCTGGCTATGACTATTCTGGGTACACTGGTGGTGGGGCTGCCCCTGCAAGGCAGGAGTTGATGGTGGGGAAGCAGTCCTGGCTGAGGCTGCCTACAGGATGTGATGGGGTTGGAGCCTCTTGGGGTTGAGCAGCAATGGTCTGGGCCAAAGTCACCTGCCAGTACAGTGGGGTGGGAGCCATTTTGGAGGGGTGCCTTCCAAAGTGGGCAGGTTGCACAGGGCTGGTTCACAAAATAACATCAGGACAGGGTGAATGGTGCCAGCAAGACAGAGTTGTCAGAGGTGGCATCCACCAACACTTCCATTCCCAGAGAAAGTTCCTAAGTAGCCCTGCCCCTCCAGCTAAATCAGCTAGTTACTCTCCTTCACATATGGCCGAGGTGTCTTTCAAACTGCTTCCTCTGTGCTCAGTCTCAGAGTGAGTGAGTCTATATATAGGCCCTTTGAGAGTGCAGTCTTGGTTTTCCATAGCCTTTCAACTCTTCCAGAATTGTCTCAGTGGTTTTGAAAACCATGTATCATGGGGTTCATCTTCCTGGTACAGGTTCCCAGGAAAGAGGTGCCCAATATAGGCCTTGAACCCTTTGCTCCTCGGGGAGAACCGCCCTCCTGTTTGTGGGTCTTTGCACTGGGGGTAAGGGTCTTGGCCAGTCTTCATGTCTCCCTTCCTGTCTCAATGTGACTTTTTCTTTACCTTTAGCTATAAAAGACCTGTTTTGTTAGTCACAGGTCATTCTCAGAGAGAGGTGCTCTATATGTGATTGTAGCTTGGTATGTCCGTGGGAGGAAGTACACTCAGAATTCTTCTACTCCACTGTCCTGATCCTTCCCTGTGTTTCTCTTCTTTTGCTGACTCAAATTATCCCTAGTTTGGCCTGCAACTTTTCTCCATCATTCTTTGAACACTTCCTTAATTTCCCGATGTCTCAGAAAATACAATATTCTAGGTCTATCTTGTATATTCCTGGTCCCAAGCTGGAGCCAATCATCTCTCCAAAGAGTACTAGTTTCTTTTATTGTACAGTGACATTCAGAAGCTACAGTGTGGGCAATAGGTTTGCTCATTACTATTAAGGTATCACTACTCCAAGGCAGGTCCTTTAAGTGGACTGATCGGAAATATATGCATGTGTTTTACACACTTACACACACACACACACACACACACACTTTCATCTCTATTTCTACCTTTACTTAACCATATATGTATGTATGTGTGCTCATGTGAGAAAAAGACAAAGAAAGAGAGAAAAAGAGAGGGAGAGGGAAGGAGGGAGAACGACTCATTCTCACAGATAAATCCACTGGATGTATCTCACAGATACATCCACTTCCTATCCAATACCACAGGGTTCACTTTAGTTTTCTCTATTTGTAACTCCCCTCTCTAACAAAGGGAAACCTAGTTTCCATTAACCTTAATCTATTTATTTGATCAATCCCCCATATGTCACATTCCCCATCCTGCTTTAACCCCCATGCCTTATAAGGCTGCCCCAACATGTGGGTGCCCCCCACCCTGCTCCAGCTTTGACACCCATGCCAGGCTGCCCCTCAGGGCTGTCCTCATGTTCCTGGGGACCACTACTGCAATGCTAACACCTAACTTCCTCTGTACCACCTAAAGGTCTTAGGACTGAATCACTTTAGGAAGAGGAGAGGAAGAGTTTAACTCCCACCAAGTGAAAGCAGTCAATTTATAGTCAGGAAAATATGAAGCAGAAACTAAGCAAAAGGTCAAAATGAACATGACTGGTAATGGCACCAATTACTATCATGACGCTGTGAGGAGTCCACAGCGTCAG
The DNA here is from genome assembly GCF_020171115.1 of Neogale vison. Lineage (NCBI taxonomy): Eukaryota > Metazoa > Chordata > Mammalia > Carnivora > Mustelidae > Neogale > Neogale vison. The sequence continues at coordinate 86,684,316 of NC_058094.1, read as the reverse complement.
TTCTGGGTGTTTCATCAAAACAGCACAACTGAATCCTATTATGAGACATCAGACAAACCCACACTGAAAATACATGGCCTATAATCTTCAAAAAATGTCAACATTATGAGAGCAGAGAAAGGGTGAAGAGATACCCACATTCAAGGAAGTTAAGGCACTATGACTATTAAATGAAACATGATCCTAGACTGAAACCTGGACCAGGAAAAATACAGCTATAAAAGAAATTAATGGGACAACTAAGAAATCTACGTATGGACTATAGATTAGAAAAGAATAATGTACCCATGTTATTTTTCCTGATTTTGATAATGATACCAAGGTTTATGTAAAATAATGTCCTCATTCTTAAGAAATACATATTGTGGGGCACCTGAGTGGCTCAGTCGGCTAAGTGACTGACTCCTGGTTTCAGCTTGGGTCGTGATCTCAGGGTCACAGGGTTGAGCCCTGCATCAGGCTCCACACACAGCGCACAGTCTGCTTGTCCCTCTCTTTCTGCTCCTCCCCCTGTTCAAGCCCTGTCTCTCTAAAATAAATGAAATCTTAAAAAAAAAAAAAAAAAGAAAGAGAGAAAGAAATACACACTGCAACATTTAGGCATAAATATCCATGGTTCCCGCAATCACAAGGGGTTCAGAAAAAAAAAAAGTCATGTATAAATACACACACATGTATTATCTTGTAATACAAGGAGAGTACATGCAACAATAAAGCACAAGGAACAAAATCTTACTTGTGGAATCTGTGTAAAGAGTATACAGGAGTTCCTTTCACTATTAATGCAACTATCCTGAAACTTTGATCATTTCAAATAAAACATTACTAAAAAGAGTAGTTGTGGGGCCACCTGGGTGGCTCAGTTAGTTAAGCAACTGCCTTCAGCTCAGGTCATGATTCTGGAGTCCTGGGATCAAGTCCCACATTGGGTTCCCAGCTCCATGGAGTCTGCTTCTCCCTCTGACATTCTCCCCTCTTATTCTCTCTTTCAAATAAATAAAATCTTTAAAAAAAAAATAAAAAGAATAGTTGTCTTTAAGATTATGGATTTTCTTTTATTTGATTTTACACACTCTCTGTTTTTCCCTATCTTCTAATAATCTAGAATACACATATTTATGAGTAAATCCTTTGCTTAAAAGAATCACAGTATCATCCCTTATTAATTTAAAGGAAACATAAATCTTTACCTTTTCTCTTAAAGATTTTATTTATTTATTTATTTGAGAGACAGAGAGAGCATGAGTCCGGGGAGAGGCAGACAGAGAGGAAGAAGGAGAAGCAAACTCCCTCCTTAGCAGGAAGCCTGACACAGAGCTTGATTCCAGGACCCTGAGATCATGACCTGAGCTGAGGTCAGACATCTAATTGACTGAGTCACCCAAGGACCCCAAAAGAAACATAAATTTTTTCAATGAGCTGACTGACAGCTAAATTCCCGAAAGCAAAAAGTACCATTTGTTACTAGACAGAATCATTTTTTTAAAATTAAGTCCATGTAGGTAGGGGAACCTGGGTGGCTTAGTCGTTAGGTGTCTGCCTTCAGCTCAGGTTGTGATCCTGGGGTCCTAGGATCGAGCCGTGCATCAGGATCCCTGCTTGGTGGGAGGCCTGCTTCTCCCTCTCTCACTACCCATGCTTGTATCCCCTCTCTTGCTGTCTCTCTCTCTCTCTCTGTCAAATAAATAAATAAAATCTTCAAAAAAAATAAACTAAGTTCATTTTTTTTAGTGATTTACTCAAATAGCAGCAATCCTTACATAATGTTAATTTTAAAAGCCTAAGTAAGCTATAAACATTAATTAGCTTATATATATTTGTCTCTAAATAATACTTGTTATTTCTAGCATTTACAAAAAATCTCTCAAAACTGTGACTCTTCTTAAACCCTGAATATGCATTGAGGGTGTCATAAAAGCCAGACTCAATGAATAAAATGTGTCACAGAACTTCCACCCAATGTTTCCAAACCAACAAAACTTAAGTTGAACAAAAAAATGATTTACATAGGGGTGCCTGGGTGGCTCAGTGGGTTAAAGCCTCTGCCTTTGGCTCAAGTCATGGTCCCAGGGTCCTGGGATCGAGCCCCACATTGGGCTCTCTGCTCAGCGGGGAGCTTGTTTCCCCCTCTCTCTCTGCCTGCCTCTCTGCCTACTTGTGATCTCTGTCTGTCAAATAAATAAAATCTTTGAAAAAAAAAAAAAGATTTACATAGTTTTACAAATTAACCTAATTTTTCACTTAATTCACTTAATTTTTCATGGCAGTAATATTTAAATTCTTAGCAATATTTCAGTGTCTTTCTCCTATCTGAATCTTTCTTTTTGCTCCATCTAATAACAATGTCCATCTTCATTCTGGTTCAAGTAAATCTGTCCTCCTAAACTCTAATTAGTATTTTACTTTGTTCCTTTAAATTAATAAGATACTGTGATTGTTTTAAGGAAAGGATTTATCTATTCATAAATGTGTATTCTAGATAATTAGAAGACAGGGAAAAACAGAGAGTGGGAGCCGCTGCCTTCGGCTTGGGTCGTGGTCTCAGGGTCCTGGGATCGAGTCCCGCATCGGGCTCTCTGCTCGGCGGGGAGCCTGCTTCCCTCTCTCTCTCTGCCTGCCTCTCTGACTGCTTGTGATTTCTCTCTGTCAAATAAATAAATAAATAAATCTTTAAAAAAAAAAAAAAAAGATTCTTTTTATTCTTTTCCCAAACCTATTTCTACTATGATAATTCTTCAAAACTGGCTAACATTAGTGCTTCATCAATTATATTTGGAAAACCAGTAAAACTCAACAAAATGTAAAATTAGTATTGAATTTTTATAGTTTTAATTCCCATTTAACAATTTATTTATTTATTGCAAGGCAGTGTATTAGGATTTATTAGGAGTTCAAGATACTAGAGATAGAGTTCTTGCCCTTGAAGATTTTATAAATCTTGGTAGGATGTAAGTGAGTAAAATGAAAAACAGGTTTAATACCTCAATTATATGTTCCAGTGTTATTTATGTCCCAATTATATTGGCTATTGGGAAGATAACAAAAATATCAATCAAACGTATTTTAGATATGTTCAAATTTCAGAAGTTACAAAAATACAAATAGTCCTATTAAAATTACTACATTACCATTTTATTTAAGATACACATCACAATTCTTCTAAACCTTACCTGATAAGGCTGAAGTTTTCAGATATCCATCAAGGCTGGGTAAAATGTCTGTATAATGGGGCTGAATTACATGTTTGCAGATGTAAAGTGACCATTCTTCTAGGGCATTCAGGGCTACTTCTGCCAATGGGGTATAGCTCAGGCCCAGTTTAAAAGCCATCTATATATTAATACAAACAAGGTAAAAAACTGAAATGCAGAGAATTTAACATTTATAGAAAAAAACACCAATTAGTTTTGGTTTCTAATGAATAAACGCTTCTACTGACAGATATTGCTGGAGGTGAGTAGGTGCATTCCAGGTCATGCTTGGGAAAACAAGCACCACCAGTCTATGTAGTTGGTGTTATACTGCAGACTTTTAATACACAGGTTTAATCCTCATATCCACCTATAAGGGAAGCTTTGAGAGGCCAAGCCAAGTATCCTAAACCCGAAAGCTACTAAGTGGCAGAACCAGGGGTGTTTTATGGGTAAGCACCAACCATGACTGCAGTGGCAAGACCTTAATACCATGTTTTCTGGAAAACATAACATTATGTGAAGAAAATGGATTTGCTTAAGACAACGCATCTACCTGCAATGCAGGAACGTAGGCTCTAATATCAAGTTCAATGATGTCATGTGGCAGGGACAGAATAAAGGTCAAACAGGAGGCCAAAAGTTCATCTTTGTATTGCTTCATTTTAATTGATACCTTAATAAGAAAGAAGAGTAATAAAGTGCCATGTACCTGGAGCCTATAATTTGAAAAATCATTAAAAAATATTTACCCTATTCTCAAATACAGAAAGTGATCATGCAGCTTTTATATGACACAGCCTAGTTTACAAATTAAGGTGATCTCCAGGAAAAGTTCATTTGTTGAAGTACTTAGTTCTTATTATAAGAGAGCTAAAGAATCCATTAGTTTCAAGTTGACATCACTCAAGCTGTATCATGAAAACTCAGGGACTTTTGAAACACAATGATTTCCTCTATTAGTGTTTCCTAATCCCTTAATCCCAATCTGGATTAAGCAAACCAATTTTTAAGTAATTAGACAATTTATGATCACTAAGATTTTTTTTATCAATATACTTCCCTTTTTAAATAGCACATGATAATACTGCATATATCATTTAAGAGTTACCTCTTTACCAAATTTTGCAAGTAAAGCAAAGCAAGAATATTTTTCTGGATCCTCAGGAGACTGTGTCTGACTCTTCAGACCAACTCCCTATTGAATAAAGCAATAAATCAGTAAAGTGAACAATAATTATGGATTTGTATGTCCTAATCTAGCAGTTCCCAGTCTTACTTCTAAGGGGTGAATTCATTTGCACTTTGCAAAGGCCTTCTGCTGACAGGAAAAAAATTGTCCCCAATAACACTTCAGGCAGAGGTCAGTGAGAAACAAGGCATAAAATGGAAAATGAATGGCTGGTCAAAAGCCAGAGGCCTAGCTTAATCTATTACCCCTTCCCTGTCTTCCAACACATACACCTATGACCCAAGAGAACTATTCATCTTATAACTAACCAGCTGGACCCCTCATAATTGACTATGGTCTTAGGTATACGAATTTAGCTATCCTCAAATGTCACTAGTCACCAGAGGACCTGGGTGGTTTGTTAGCACAGATTGCTCAGCCTTGCTCCCAGAGTTTCTGATTAGGTAAATCTGGAAAGGGCACAGATTTCCCAAGTAATGCTGATACTGGTCCTACAACCACACTTTGAGAACCGCTATTAATCTAACCTTATTAGCTGGGTGCTTGTAAATCAGAACAGAAAATGCTATTAATTAACTTTTTTAACAGTGTCATTCAATTGCCACTCATGCTATCAGTTTTAAGTATGTAAAATAGAGATTTTTAAAACTGCAATACACTGTAATCTTTTATAATGCCTTTATACACACTCGTGCAACCTAAAAAAACACAAGAATATTCAATGTTCCCCCCCAAAAAAAACTTACCTTAAAATATTTTATTTTCTTGGCATTTCTCATAGCAACAGAGAGCAATTTGTAAAAACCACTAATGAGAGGCAACCGTGTAGACTGCAAAATCAATTCATATGCAAATGAATGTATCCATGGCTCAAAAAATTCTACATGTTTCTCAGGAAGAATCTCTCTGTAAAAACAAATTAAAAGCTTAATGTAGAATTTTTGTCATATATTTTTATTCAGCTTCAAAATTATAAGGGATATAATCAAAAAGGTGTATAATTCCATTACATAAACATTTTCATATTCCTTTTTTTCCCCTACCTGAGCATCTTTCAAAGAGAAAAACAATGATAACTCTAAGCTGGAATGTTTAAATATATTTTAATGGTTCATATAAGCAAAGTTAGGGTTTAATTCTTTTAGTATTTCATTTCATACATCTACATAAGTGGTTTTCCTATCCTGTAGCCAGAAGGGTGATTTCCATCCTTAAATAATTAAAATTTTTAAAAATACCTGCAAAATTCCACCAGGTTAATGAAAGCTGAAAAATCTTTGGGTTTAGCAGGATGGAAGTTAGCAGCTGGATCTGAGGTCGGGATCACCCAAACTTCGGTAGCTTCATTTTCATCCTTAAAAGGAGATTTACCCAAACAAACATTGTATCAAAGTGAGAAAGGTATAGATGGGTCCTCAATTAAAATGACAACAAATAAAATTTAAGAAAGCTGACAGAGCTTGCAGAAAACATTAAGGAAAAGGACACATAGGAAGTAACAAAGTGAAATGACAGAAGAATGGTACAAATACAAAAATATAAAGGGGGTGGCTATAACTTCTTGAAGCACTGATGCCTTGACAGAGGTAAAAATTTAGAACACAGAAAGTATCAGGAATGACTTGGAGGTTTCAAGCTGAGAAACAGAAAAAACTGACAGTGTTAAGTATCAGTAAGTTACTATGAACATACTGCACTTGTGTTATGAGATTCAGGTGGATATGTTAAACAAGCAGTGAGAAATACAGACTGGGGAGCACCTGGGTGGCTCAGTCTGTTAAACAGCTGACTCTTGATTTCAGCTCAGGTCATGATCTCAGGGTCCTGGGACCATGTCCTGGGTTGGGTTCTGTGCTCAGCTGAGTCTGCTTAGAGATTCTCTCCCTCAGCCCCTTCCAACCTGCATGTACACGTCCATTTTCTCTTTCTCAAATAAACAAACAAATCTTAAAAAAGAAAGAAAGAAAGATATCCAAACTGGAAGCTATAAAGGAGGGTAAGGAGGAGTATAGGCTTACTTGGGAAATGCTCACAGAAGTGATCACTGACATGCTGGAGATGATGTAAAAAGGTCAGAAAAAAGAAGAGAGCAGAAAACAAGAAGAGAAAGAAGTGCAAGAAAAGCCACTGAAGACAAAGAAAGTGACAAAGACGTTTGTCCTAAGAAGCAGGTTTGTTGGCTGACCCAGTTCCGAGAAGCCCCTTTCAGCAAATTTTTCAATGAAATTATTTTAGACATACACAAAGCATAAAAAGCAATAAAAGACACACTGGTGTTCCCATTAACCAGCATAAAAAAATAGAACAAAACAAACGCAATAAACTCAATGTGAAAAACGGCCTTTTACTGCTTCTTTTATTTATCTTCTGCATATCCACCCTGCGATCTCCTGTCTAACTTCACAGTATTGCAGTGGAAGTACACATGTACTAACAAGCATAATCTAATCTAAGAAAAAAAATTACGGGGCTAAAAAGCAAATTAGAGTTTTCCACTAGAACTCAAGCCCTTCAACACTACTGTCATTACCATAGTGTTTTACTAAAACTTGTCCTCAGATAAGAGCAGAGCAGCTTCTAGCGGGCAGCCTTAGACCATGACTTACCTTCCATCCATGCCAAGAAATCTGGGTACAGAAAAAAAAGAAGATGTACTCTTCCTTTCCTGCCTATTGCCTATATTCTATCTCAAGAATACATTAACTACTCTGCACCCAGGCTTTGGAGTTTCCTTAGCTATAAACAAGAGGAATCCTAGGTTTCCCTATCCTACTGCAAAAAGTCACCTTTACATAAAGATCTGACTCTTTACCATTGCTAAGAAATGAGTAACAAGTCTAGTAAATAACTTTTTAAAAAATAAGTGTTTTTAAAATATTAAACATATGAATTACTTTTTGACCAAATCTAGGGATAAAATTTTCTACACACTTTGCTATTCAAATAGCAAAGTATCAATGACACACATGAATGCCGCTACTCTACAAATGTGGCATTTTCCCCTGGATGCTTTCATACAAAGAGAAGCTGGTATAAAAATGATGCAAAATTATTATTAACAAAAACTTCTAACCTCGTGTCCCCCAGCATTCTGTTTCTCTAGTGTAAGATCCAATTTCTCAATAATCTTCAAAACTGATTTGACAAATTCATCGTATAGCAAATGATTCAGATTTTGAAGGGAGGAATTCACAAAGAAAAATGCTTCATCCGCTAAAAGAGAATCCTTTAAAGAAAAATAATAAACTTCAAAATTTTATGCAAAAAAAGTATCAGTATAAGCATTACATTGCATATGTGTATATGCATATTTAGTAACTACAGAAGATTCACCTGGAAGTTTTCAAGCTACAAAATGTAGACACTTTGCTAAATTAGGACAAAATCATTTCAGTCAGATATGACCTACCCTGGCAAGTAATAGATACTTACTAAATAGAGAGTAGCAAATGAGATTTAGGTCAAACCTTGTCAAAACATTTATCTCACTTAATGTGTGTGTGTGTGTTTGTGTGTGTGTGTACAAACACAGTTATATACTATATACACACATAAATTTGCATGCATGCACATATATATACACATGTAAGCATACATGCACATGAATAAATATACACCTATCCCCAGAATGGATTTTAAATGTATAATTTATCACTTCTATAAAAGTGAAACTATTCTATTTCAAAAATATAGGCCAATTACTCTGCCTTTACTCAGTCAAATTTCTATGGAACTTGGCCTCAAAATATAGGAATATCTGACATCACACATAAGAAATATAGTAGGTAAAATTATTAACACTACTATACTATTTTACCTCAATACGAAAACAACTAAAAACTCCTAGGATTTTTCACAGGATAGAAATCATTTATGGACAAAAATTGTTTTTCCTAGGCAGAACCAGACTTAAAGTTGACATCAGAGAAACATCTACCAGAAGCATTAAGCAGGAGGCATTATTCTAATCACAAATAATGTAAATAACTGTGCACCAATCTTCCTCACACCTACTGAATCAGTGAGATTTAGCTCTTTTTAATCTTCATCTTTAATATATAAAAAGAGAATAGTTCTTCCATGATGACAATACTGTTATACTTTTGTTACCTAAGAGGCTGGATCTCTTAGGAAGAATAGCTTAGCATCAAACATACTACACTGGTTACTCACGGATGAAATGAGGACTCAGCTAAGGCAATTACTAGGTTTACATGAGTTCTATGGTTTTGCTCTTAACTTATACCATTTTAGTTTTTTATTACTCAAATTACTTTTTAAAAAACAATGGAAAAGTTAGTAAAATTTAATTCTAAAATAAGAAAGGTTTCAGAGTGGGTGCCTGAATGGCCCAGTGGGTTAAAGCCTCTGCCTTCGGCTCAGGTCATGATCCCAAGGGTCCTGGGATTGAGTCCCACATCTGGCTCTCTGCTCAGCAGGGAGCCTGCTTCCTCCTCTCTCTCTCTCTGCCTGCTTGTGATCTCTGTCAAATAAATAAGTAAAATCTTTAAAAAAAAAAAAAAAAGATTTAAGAGTAAAACTATAGAGACTAATTAGAGGAACTTTAAAATAGTCATTTTTACCATCATCTGATCACAACTCAGGAGACTTCTAAAAAGATCCAAATAGTCTTTATATGTGGGCATTTTCCACTTGCCAGTTCTAACTTCCCCTGATGCACGACAGTCTTCAGATTCAGACTCAACACCCTAGGCAGGAAGACAACATGCCAATATTTACCAGTGGATTCACAAAACAAGCACAGCTGCCAGAAAGTTCAGATATTCAGAGTCTTCTAAGCTAAAACCCCACTAGTAGGAGACTGTAATTTGAGGAAGATACTACAGCATGAAAGGATAATAAGCAAGCTGAAAAAGAAATCATATTTTTTCTAACAGGGACTAAAATAGTGATGCAAGAACAAATATTTCACAGCAATACCCAAGGAATGTGTTATGAGTCATTTATCTCACTTTCCTGCTCAGGTCAATCTTCCACCTCATCTTAGTTCCTATAACTTCAAGTAACTAAGATATGCCTTCCATGACACACCTAAGCATTTTGCCTCAGAGTTTCAAGACAGAAAACATTCCCTTCTTATAAAAATGTATAAATAATAATAAAGTTACATTTAAGGATATTCCACAACTTAAGAGAAGTTTATTTACCTGGCATTATGTTCTACATTTCTCAAAATGTGAGGGATGGCTAATAACTAAAAGAACATTTTTATATATTCATAAACTAAAACCCCAGTATCAAACTTCTAACTTCCAGTGACAAAAGACTAAATACCAAAACATTAGATTCAGAGTTTACCTTTTGAAGGATCACTGGCTTAGAACATATTCTGATTAAACCCTGATGCACTGAAAAAAGAAAATGAAAACAAAAATAAAGGAAACAACAAAAACTGAACCATTATTTCACTGAATGTAACTATACCTCTTAATTTTTTTTTCCTTTAAGTTTGTTATTATCTTTAGTTTAAAATTTTGGACTATTAAGATTCAGAAGCAAAAGGAAGAAAAAAAGAGACGGAAAAGGAGGTTTTGATCCACCAAAACATGAGTTTTCCAAGAGCCATCAAAAGATATCAAACAACATATTAAGTATTTGTCTTTCATCATCATAAAAACAAGGGTGAGTTGCAAACTTACCCACGGTACTGATGCAATTCCAAAGAACTGGTCCTTTCCCCCTTAAGGCTAGGAAGACTTTCACTATGGCTTTACAACACACTGACTGCATTTTTGGACTATACTGTGGGAAACTGTCTATCTGTACCACCATGAGATGTTCCAGAACTGGAGTATACACCTCAGGAACCTATCAGAAATGGAGAGCAAACTACAAGTTAGAGGAGGGAATAAAAAATATATGAATAATACAAATATTCAAAGTAATTACAACTCAAGTGGACACATATTAGATAAATAAAAAACCTGGCTTATATCTGATCTACAAATAAGCTGAACACTTACTGTGACTGCCTAAAAAAATTAAAGTAAAGCTGTCTGAATGATACTTAAGGTGAAATTCTATCCCAAGCAGTAATCTTAATCTCTTAAAGATAAAACAGATAACAAATAACTTTTCCTGCTTTGAATAACAAGAAGTCAAGTTTCCTGACAATAATTCTATTAACACAAAGTACTAATTAAAAATGTCACGTTGATCACAGTGGTGCCTGTACCAAATACATACAATTCATATGACTCCATGAAATTATCTAAAGAACTGAGATTAAATAGTTAAAACCGTGCTCGGTTTAATGAGTTATTTCACTTACTGTATCAAGGTAAAGCAAGACACTTGCAATAGACTGGAGGAAACTTGGCATGTGGTAAACGTGGTCATCAACAGTGTCTATCTGGGTGAGGAACAGCTGCTTGCAGCGCTGAATGAGCTCTACATACATGAAGTCAACATCTTTTGCATTTACAACCTTGCAAGGCTTTCAGAAAGGTAAACAAAGGTCTTTATCAATGTTATCAATGTCAAAATAATGGCATTCAAGGTGTCATGTTAAGTCATGTGATTATAAGCTGAATAATTAAGCTTTTTAATGGAGATGAAAGTTATAAAATACATTTCATAAAGATGCTTTTAAAAATAATCTGTAATTATATTCTAAATATGCATTTATATAAAAAAAATCTATTGATGGACGACTATTTTAGATATTGCTTAAATGGTAGCTATCAAAGTCAAATGAGATGCAGTCTATGCTCCATGAGGCTGGTTACCTAGAGGGGGAACCTGAGAACTCAAAGCTAGAATATGCTACTACACTATGCTACACACTACACCCAAAGCAATCTTTGTAACTCACAAATCTGATAATGCTATTACCAGCTTCAGATTTTTCAAAGGCTTCTTTGGACCTTTAATCTAATCTAGCTTCCCTGAGGATTTGACTAGTTAATCTTTTTACAGTCCTCTCCCTTTTTGTCTATCATGCTCCAGCTACACTGTGAACATACTCGAACTATAGTGAACACGCTGAAGTTGTTGAGACCATAGTGTATAAAGTTGAAAATTCCATGTTCTCTTTTACCTTTGAGCCTTCTCACATACTGGTTCTTTTGCCCTATATATAATCAAAGGAGCCAACAGAGACAAATGAAGATGAAGATTAAAAAGAACAAGAGGAGGGAGGATTATTTGGAAGCAAATGAGGAAATGATCAGAAATGGAATCAGTAGTGAGAGTAGAAAGCTGGGAACAGGGACTCTCCTCCCTGGAAAAAGGGAATAGACGCTGACGGGTAGCTCTTGTAGAGAGGTAGCAAGTAATTTATTCTGTAAGGTAGAAGTCGCAGAGATCCACTAAGAGGGAAATTTAACTATAGTTATTATCAATATTCTTTCTTATGCTTATTTTGGTTTTTTAGAGAGGATGAGGAGTGACAGAGAAGGGGGGAGAAGGAGAAAGAGAATCTTGGGCAGGTTCCACAGAGCCTAACATGGGGCTCCATCTTACAATGCTGAGATCATGACCTAAGCGAAAATCAAGGGTCAGACACTCAACTGACTGAGCCACCCAGGCACCCCATCAATATTCTTAAATACACTTCTGTCATAAGAACATCTTTCTAAAACACTGAGTGATACCAACTAACTATAATTTTACTTCATAAATAAAGGACAGCATAGCACAGTAGAAAAAAAATGGTGTTTCAAGTCTTCAGGCTTGAATTTGTATCTTGGCTCTGTCAATTATTAACTGAGTGTCCTTTGACAATTACCTAATTTCTTTCTGTCTCAGTTTCCTCATTTGTAAACTGGAACAATAGTCCTAAAAGCCTGTAGGTGAGTTATGAAAACTTGAGATAGTATGTATACAGAATCCTAGTACATAGCTGGGATTGAATAAACAAGTTAACAATAAAGCAAGTAACAACAATATTGTCACAAGTGTGAGATGCTATTCAAAAATGCAATAAATTATATTCCTTTAAACACTCAAAATGAAACTAAAAAGAATAAATCAATGAGCCATACTCCTGCAAAAAGTCCATATCCACGAATTGCAATGGATAAATCTTTGCTGTTTGAATCCATGTTCCTGATGATTCCATAGAATTGCTCCATAAAGTACTGTAGCTTACTCTTATGCATTTCCACATCTTTTGCCACCATAGAAGAAATCTGCAATTGCAATAATATTTACTTTTTAGAAATATTTAATAGCAAAACAAAGGAATCTATGAAAATGTAAAAAGGCTAGAATTATTTAATTAGATATTATCAATACGTTGTCATAATTCTACACAATCACTTATATTGATAAAGAATTACATTTCAATTTACTTAGTCTGCATCAAGTTGAGAAAAGATACTCTCCTTATTACATGTGATGTATTTTTCCTAGAGAAAGGCACTGAAAGAGACCATGCCAATGCAGGAAGACAGGCACAAAAACCAGGTTTTGAATTTAGGCTCCCCGATGACACAGAAAGCATACTTAGAGCTTTTCTATAACTCATAGCATGGTGTAGAGTTGTGTAGTCCCAGTGGCTAGCGAGTTTAGAATTAAAAGACTCAATGTCTCAGTAGAGCAACATACAAAACAGAGCTCAGGACTTACAATCAGAAAGAAACACAACCATCTCATCTTTCAAAAAAGTAAGCTACAAATTGTAAAGCTTGAATGAGGTGAGGCAAGGGAAAAAAGTACTCTAAGAAGCAAGTTGATCTCTCTCTACCATACTGTGACAATAACCTAAATGTAAGAACTTATATAAACGTTCAAAAAATCACTCCTAATTTCAGCATAAAGACTGTCCACAAAGACAAGTAAGGAAAGAATCTAGATAATTATCAAAGGCAGAAAAAAGGTATCTACCTTTCACAGTCAACCTCCCAATATACACACCCTAAGCCTGCATGAAACCCCATTTATTTTAGAAGAATGGGGTATCATACATACTGCCTCAAAATTTCCTTCTTCACAAGTGTATCAGGAACATGTTCCTCAAGATGTTAGGAAACACCACCAACTTACTTAATCACAGAATAGTTTTTCACTTTATGAATATACTATAATGTTTATAATTTATAAATTGTTTCTAATTTTGATTATTATGTTTTCAGCATTCTTTTTATACATTATTATCAAATTGTTCTCTGTATATAGTAGCAAAAAGTTGGAAAGAATTATCCAACAGCAGAGGACAAATATAAATATGACTTAAATATAATTTTATCAGTTATACTGCCATTACAAATTAATCATGCAGCTCTCAATGCACTATCAGGAAAACATATCCAACACAACGGAAAAATCATAAAGTCACAGAAATTATGAATATTCCTTGAGAAGAAATGAAATGAAAGGAGGTAAGGTGGGAGAGAAAGGAGAGAGTAAGGAACACAGAAAGAGAGGGGGAGGTCTAGGAGCAATGCTACAAAAATGGTGATTCTTTTTTTTCATTAATGGTAGGATTTCAGAAGATTTTAACAGTCTTCTTTGTACCCTTCTGCATTTTTTTGAATTCTATGCTGCTATCCTATAATGTTTATAAGAACTTTATAGAAATCTATGAAAAATTTCTTTCCCTCAGAAAAAAATTTTTTAAATTTACATACAATATTCAAAATAATATTGGAAAAGAAAGAAGCTGGAAGATATCCACCACTTAATTTCAACACTTAACATAAAGCTAGAATAGCCAAGACAGTGAGGTACTGATATAAGGACAGATGAATGGAACAAAATAGAGAGTCCCACCAAATAAACCTATCAATTGCTTTTTTGAAAAAGTTACAGAGGTAAGTCACTGGGGAAAGAAGAGTCTTTACGACAAATGATGCTCACAGCTAAATTAGGAGAGAAAAATCAACTTCCAACCCTTACTTTATACTGTACACAAAAACCAATTCAAAATGGACTACAGACTATAAAACTGTTAACTCTAAGACTTCTTGAAGAAAACTAGAAGAAAATCTCTATAACCATGAGATAGGCAAAAATTTCTTAGCACATGGAAAGGAAAACAGGTTGGAAAACTGGTAAACTGGACTTAAACTTTAAAACATCTGCTCTTTCAAAGATGCTGCTAAGAAAATATCTGCTTTTTCAAAGATGCCATAGAAGACAAATTATTTGCAATATTTTTAGAAAAAGACTTGTATCCCAATGATGTAAAGAACCCTCACAACTCATTTATAAAAAGATATACAACCTAATTTTAAAATAAGCAAAATATCTGAATGAACCTCACAAAATATAAGGCTACTAAATATAGGAAAAGAGATCATTATCAACAGTCACCATGGAAATTCAAATTATAACCACAGTAAGGTAACATCATACACCCATGAGAGAGATAAAATTAAAAAGACCAACAATACCTTGTGTTGATGAAGATATGGGCTGACAGAAACTCCCATGCAATGCTAGTGGGAATTAAACTGGTGCAACCAGCTTGAAAAGAGTTCAGCAGTTTCTTATAGTTTAATATGTATCTATCATATGACCCAGAAATTATACTTCTAGGCTTTTACCCAAGAGAAGTGAAAGCATATGTCCACACACACTTCATCACAATGTTCTTAACTATTTTAATTAAAATAGCCCCAAGTTGGAAACAACCCAAATGTCTATAAACATTCTGTGTATATCCCTGTTCAGATAGTCTTCATGGAATAGTTTGTAAATTTAACTCCATTTAACTACTACAAACTTTTGGTGAATCTTGAAGAGTTTTCCAACAAAAACAACTCAACCAGCCTAACTCCGTAACACCTGGCCTAAACAGCAGGTACTTCTAGATACCTTTGAATGCTCAGACCCACACGTACATTCCCTCTAGCATTCTCAATTCTACAATCACATCCTAACTAGATGGAAAATACACAAGGGCAAATGGATTCTTCTTTTTCTTGAAGGTGGATCACAAACATCTTAATATGACAGCGGGCCCTCACCTCTCAGGAGATGTTTCCTCACCCCCAACGTGGCTGCATCTGGCTCCAAAATCCCTGACTCCCCAGCCTTCCTTCCTTCTACCTCATCATTGCCATATCTCATGCCCGTTAGATTCCCTCAGTCTTGGCTCTGTGGCTATGATCAGATCTGATATCTTCCTACCTTTCTTTTAATCCTGATGCCACCCATGTGGCTGATTAATAATCAAGCTTTTTATAGTTTAAATACTACAGAAGCTAATAGATCAACCTCTATTCATTTTTCAAATGTGCAGGCACAAAACTGAAATTTAATTATTTGCATGGAAAAAAAACTTTTAAATAGAAGTTGAATACCTGTTTCAGAAAAGATTCCAGAGCTGAATGTGCAGCTTTTTTCAATTCTACATTTGTATGGCTACACCATTTTGACAATACTTCAAATAAAGAAACGTAGTTGTCCAGGAGGCAGGTGCTAAACTGAGATGCATGCAGGGTAAATAAGCATAAGCCAGCTGAAATTGCAAAACCATAATATTTAAAATAGAACAACAGAAAGCAAAATAAAAAACTAAGAAAGCTTTAAGTATATATAAAAACTAAAACTGTTCATGAAGATCCACTATCATTATACTATAATAACTTAAGGATCTTGATCAGAGTTCTAACACCACCAATCTTCATTTGAATCAATGGGCCAAGCTTTGCACAGTGGTAGTATCGTAGCCAATGAGGTTTATCTGAGGCACGATTATTAATAATTAAATCGACAGGCCAATGTCCCCCAAAACAAAGTTCAAGAGTAGGATCAGGGTTTATTTAGATAAGTCAGCATCAAACACTCTGGATCCCATAAAAGATGCTCTAAAGTAATTTTTTTAAAATCATGTATTCTAAGTGTGACCATCTAACCAGTTTGCACTCTAAAAACAAAGTCTCCAAGAGCCTCCCTGTAAGTAACTGTACATGAAACATCAGAGACAATATCATGCATAGGCTCACTCACAGTTTAAGCAAAAGTTTACTCAAGACATTAATTTAAAAATCTGAAATATTCCATCTTGTTAAATATACAATCTTACCTAAGGGTACCGCATATCTCTTCAGATCAATCTATTTAAAAAAAAAATTACCATCAGTGTTCAACAATTTCAAGTCTCAGCAATGAAAGAATTAGAGTAATATTAATCCCACCTGGGGACGGATTGCCTTTAGTGCAAAATCAAAAATCTCCCTTGAAGTCTGGGGATCTGGGAAAAAAACAAAAAGAAGCCTCCATTACAAATCCCAACAGTATCGTCTGACAAACCTCACAAATGCTTTACAACAAACAACTTTATTTCATACAGCTCAAATGCAGGAATCACATCTTCTATTATTCATTTCAGCTGATGAGTTGCAAGCTGTGACTGCTGCAGTTATTACCATAGTAAAGTAAGAAGAGAATGTGTAACAAGGACATGAGTTTCAATTCCACCTCGTCACTTACAAGTTCTATTAGGTAATCTCTCAGGGCTTCGATTTTCTTATCTATAAAAAGAGACACTATATAGCCTCTTTGAGAATTGTATGGAGGATTATATAAGGCCAAGCACATGATCATTATCCTTACGCTGCCAGGCTTTTATTTAGCACATAGTATACCAAATTACAAACATGAATAAAATATGATCTTTGACCTTAGTGAACTTGTCACCTAAAGATAAAACCACTATCCAAGTATATCCCAAGACTCTTATCCTGACCTACAGACATCACTATTATTTAACTGTCTCCCACCAGTATTCACTGCAGCTGTCCAGAAATCAAGCTTTACTCATCACTAACTTCTCTACCCTTGTTAACAGTGACTTGCAAACAGCAAAGGCTCAAAAATTGTTTACTTTGGGGCACCTGGGTGGCTCAGTGGGTTAAGCCGCTGCCTTCAGCTCGGGTCATGATCTCAGGGTCCTGGGATCGAGCCCCACATCGGACTCTCTACTCAGCGGGGAGCTTGCTTCCTCCTCTCTCTCTGCCTGCCTCTCTGCCTGCTTGTGATCTCTGTCTGTCAAATAAATAAATAAATAATCAAAAGAAAAAAAAATTGTTTACTTTAATCTAAAGGACCGATATATTTAAAAACTGAGCCCAACTGGGAAAGAAGATAGAGGGAAAAGGGGTCAGAGGTCAGCATGTCTGTAGAATAATGCCATAAAAGAGATAACTTAAAAGCTCCTTGTATCTAATATAAGAAGAGATTTCTCTTGGCTATTAGTATTCAGACAGGCTTTAAAGACAACGGCAGCATTGAGCTGGGCCTAAAGAAATGGGAACAAATTTTTTAAAAAGGTCATTCTAATACTAATAGAAAGTGACCATGTAGATACAGGTGTACAGACTCAAGGGCATGAGGTACTTGCCAGCACACAGCTGGTTTAGAATGGGTGGACTCAGGTGAACACAGTGAGGTGCAGGAATGCAAGGGCCTGAGCTCTCAGTAGTGGGAATGGACACTGCCTCCGTGACCTTTGCCAGGCTCTGCCTTCCACTGTCTGCTATGTCCATCTCTGCTTTCTAGTTGACCATCTCGAGGAGCATGCTCTTGTATTTACTTTTTTATTGTGGTAAAATATATAATAGTATTTACCATGTTAACCATGTATAAGTGTACAGTTCGGTGGGGTTAAATACATATACATTGTTGTGTACTCACCACCATTCTCTCTACCCAAAACATTTTCATCATCTCCTACAGAAAGGCTGTACCCATTAAACATTAATTCCCCTGACCCCTAGCCCCTGGCAACCTTGATTCTACTTTCTGAACCTATAAACTTCCCTGTTCCTGCTACCTCATTCAGTATTTATACCTTTGTGACTGGCTTGCCACACTTAGCATAATGTCCTCTAATCTGCATAGGACAATATTTCCTTCCTTTTTTTAAGGCTGAGTAATATTCTGCTGAATGATATACTAACTTGTTTATCCGTTCAACTGCTGATGGACACTTAGGTTATTACTCCCTTTTAACTATTATAGATAATATTGCTAGGAACATAAGTGTACAGATTTTGTTATTTACTTCTAAAAACCATCTCTTATCACCTTGTCTCCCTTCAGCTATACATGTCTTTGGTTTCCTCTGTTAAGATTTCTCTAAAGGGTTTTCTACAGATAGCCTCCACTTCCTCCCTTCCATTCCACCTTGTCTTCGCTCTACTAAGCCCTTAATCTGCTCTGTCCAGCTTGTCTTCTAACACTCAAATGAACCTTCGTGGACCTACACTTCAGTTGGGGCCACTCTGGTTGGTGGCTTTGCACTGAGACTCTACCCAGAGTAAAGCACATTACATCCTTGCCCCTCTCTCTGCACCTGCTCCCCAGCTAAACTTGCTCACACTCACAGTTTCACATATTACCTCTATGCTGAAGACTTCCAAACTTGTATCTTAAAGTCTAGTTTCTCCTGCAAGACCCAGTCTCACATATACAACTGTACCCCTAACATCTAAGCTGAGATATTCTACAGAATCTATGGCTAAACATGTCCAAAACAAAAGCCAGGTTTTGCCTGAAACCTGCCCCATCCAACTTAAATACCACTGCACCACACTCAAGAGCAAAGTTTCTCAATCCTATACCAAAACAAATCTTACATCCAATAGCAGTCAGGTAGACCTCTGCAGAACATCAACTAGCCCAAACCTATTCATTAGAGAAAAAATACGGTTTCTCATTCCATTAGGAATAAAATTCCAGCTTGGAATGCCCTCACACACTGACCCCATATCCTGCGCAATCTCTCCCTAGGCACTCTGTGTGCCACTGTGCTCTAGACACGCCAGTTCTCTCAAACCCTTCTGACCACTGTGTGCTGGCTAGGCTTGAGGCCTGGGTACTTACTGGTCCCTTTAACTAGCATACTCTTCTGTGCTCTTTCCCAGCTGTCTCCTTGCCATCCTACAGGCCTCCTTAGGTTCTTGTTGCCTCCTCACAAAGAACTAGGAGGCTACATACATCCTCTACCTCTCCACACTCTGATATTCCTTTCACTGTACCCAACCTGTTTGCATCACTGAACCCTGAAATCTGTAATACCTTGTTCATCTATTTATTGTGTTTCCTCTACTAAATTGAGTTCATGACGATAGGAATCTGATGATTCTGATCAATGAATCTAACACCTAATTCATCATTCTTTAGATAGAGGGCATCTAAGAAACACATACTCTATGAATGAAAACATTAGTATTAGTTTTTAGTGCTCAATGTCACAGGATTATGGGATGACAGAAAAACTATCAAAAAGTTTTACCAATTTTTGGTTATATAATTTACTACTGCTGTTGTAACTATCACAAAGTAGGTGGCTTAAAAAATATAAATTTGTTACTATCAAGTTCTGGAGATGAGAAATCTGAAATGGGTCTCACTGAGGTAAAATCAGGGTGTCAGTTATCATATGATCTCACCGATACGTGGAATTTGAGAAAGGATCATAGGGGAAGAAGGGGAAAAAATGAAATGGGATGAAATCAGAGAGGGAGACAAACCATAAGACACTGTTAATCTCAGCAAACTAAGGGTTGCTGGAGTGGAGAGCAGTGGGAGGGATAGGCTGATGGGACATTGGGGAGAGTATGTGCTATGCTGAGTGCTGTGAATTGTGTAAGACTGATGAATCATGGATCCGTACCCCTGAAACAAATAATACACTATATGTTAAAAAAAAGGGGGCGGGTGTCAGCAGGGCTGTGTTCCTTTTCCACAGGCTTCAGGGGATTAGAATGAGGACATCACTAGGAGCCATTACTCTGCTACCACATCAGTTTTGTGACTTTGGGCAAGTAATGTCTTAGTTCTAGTTTCTTAATCTAGAAACATAGATATTATTACCCATCTTAGAGAGCTATTACTGGAATTTGCCTTGCAACTATTCTAGAATAGTCTTTAGCACATGGTAAATGAGCAAAAAGTGCAGTTATTTTTCGTAGGCTATACGTGTTCACTGAGTATCAATTAATACCAAACGCAAATACAAAGACAAATCAACAACATCACCTGCCAGCAGGTGCAAGTGACAGAAATAAACATAAAACCTGCTAAATTAAAAATACATCGTAGGAAGTGCTGTAACAGAACACAGAAGGCAGAGGAAGTGATCTCAGAGAAATCATTAAAGTTTCAAATGGGTGTTCTGTGAGCAAGAACCTGATGAAATGGGAAGCTGGTAACAGAATACGGGACAGATGAGAGAGAAAACAAGAGACGAAAAATCACATAGAGCTACTATAACATCCTTGGTAAGCAATAGAGGGATGAGTAAAAATATTAGGTTGAAACATGAAATTGCTGTTTTTGTAGGTCAAAAATCATTGGATGGGCACCTGGGTGGCTCAGTGGGTTATAGCCTCTGCCTTCAGCTCAGGTCATGATCCCAGAGTCCTGGGATCAAGCCTCGCATCAGGCGCTCTGCTCGGCGGGAGCCTACTTCTCTCTCTCTCTCTCTGCCTGCCTCCCTACTTGTGATCTCTGTCAAATAAATATATAAAATCTTTTAAAAAAAAAATCAATGGATGTTGGAATATAAAAATACTGGATATTCATATTTCGTAAGTTTCAACTTAACTAAAGCAAACACACAGGAAGTAGAAAAACTTGGCAATTACTTGCATAGAAATGGTAAGAAATAGCAAATAGAGAATTTTTCGCCATTTAAAGAATATTTTAGGGTTAAAAGCTTTCATTGCTTTTTAAAAAGAAATGAATTTCATAATGCATACAATGCCATCCTAGCTAGACTATCCTCTAAAACTTTAATTTTGAGATATTACAAGGAAACATTATAAGTATAAAGAAAAGCATATTAAACTTTAAAATTCATAGGCAAGAATCTGTATCCTAAGAATTACAAAATGTTGATGGAAGAAATCAAAGAACAAATAAATCAACCTAAATAAACCTAAATAAATGGAGATAAACTGTGTTTATGGATTGGAAAATTTAGCATAGCAAAGATGTCGGTTCTCTCCTGATTAATATACAGGTGTAATGCATGGACTATCAAAATTCAAGGAAGTGTTTTGTAAACACAAACTTATTCTAGAATATACAAGGAAAAGGATAGCACTTGAATGATTTCATGGGGCACCTAGGTGGCTCAGTCAGTAAAGCCTCTGCCTTTGGCTCAGGTCATGATCCTGGGGTCCTGGGATTGAGCCCCAGTCAGGCTCCCTGCTCAAGGGGTGGTCCACTTCTCCCTCTGCCTCTCCTTTTCCCCCTGCCCCCACCGGATGTGCTCCCTCTCTCTTGCTCTCTCTACCAAATAAATAAATATTTTTTAAAAATAAGTAAATAAATTATTTCAACAGCAGTTCTTTTGGGGACTTTTTTTTTTTTTAAAGATTTTATTTATTTATTTGACAGAGAGAGATCACAAGTAGGCAGAGAGGCAGGCAGAGTGAGAGGGAAGCAGGCTCCCTGCTGAGCAGAGAGCACAATGTAGGGCTCGATCCCAGGACTCTGGGACCACGACCTGAGCCGAGAGCAAAGGCTTTAACCCACTGAGCCACCCAGGCGTCCCTAGAATTACAGTTTTTGAACTAAGAAGAAAATCAACTGAAGTCAAACAATACCTTCTTCCATGGATTTGGTGAAGTTACACAAGAGTGAAGACAAGCCCTTCAGACACCCTGCCAGAACAGGCAGTTTGGGCTCTCTTATTGCTGATGTCATCTTTAAAAAAAAAAAAAAAAAGAGAGAGAGAGAGTTTTAAAGAAGTTCTTGTTAAAGGCAAAAAACACAAGCAAATCATTGGGAGCACAGGAGCATACAGTTTGCCATACCTGGGTCTTAAGTTCACCCAGAAAAGCCCGGAACAGTTTTTCTGAATTATTTATCATTTCACTAGGATGAACTTCACCTAATACTCCCAGAAGCTCATATATTTTTTCCAAAACTGAAAAATAAATTTTAGATAAAACCAAAAATTACATTTAAATAAACAAAAATGTATGAACAAAATTAGAGAATATTTAGTTCAAAAGTAATTTCATAGTAAGACATAGAAAATATCTAGTTTTATATACCAGAATCTTTCCTGATAAATTTTATGCCAATCTACTATCATAAACTAAGTAACATTTGATATGTATTGTGAGTTTTCTTTTCTTTTCTTTTCTTTTGTGAGCTTTCTACTTTAAGAAATCAATTCATGGGGCACCTGGCTGGCTCAATCAGTAGAGCCAGCAACTCTTAATCTCAGGGTCATGGATTCACACTGGGTGTGGAGCCTACTTAAAATAAAATAAAATAAATCATTTCATAAAGATTAAACTTGCAGAAGTATTCACATGTTTTTGTCTATTTCCGTTTGGGTTTGTTTTCAGCAAAAAGGATTCATCTGTAAAACATATAAATGCTTTAGTAGAGAAAAACATTAAGTTTTACACTAATTTTTGAAAGTCATTTGTTAAAATATTTAAAAATAACATTTGAATGCATCTCACCTGTATCCTGTACTTTTGTTTTCAATGCGAGTTCTCCATAGAATTTGCTAAATAACTCTCCAATTCTAAATTCATCCATGAGTCTAGAACTTCTTAAAATCCGAAGTAACTAAAATAATACAAACTAGCATTGTCTAAACAAGAAAAGAATGACAAGGCTTCCTCTTCTGCACTGTTTCTATACAACAAAGATCCAGAATCATGTGTCTCTAAGAGATTTCCTTGGCCTCTTGTCACTCCTATCTAGCCTGATTATTTGGGAGGTGGAGGCTGAGGCAGGTGGTAGAAGACAGGGGATACCAAGGGAAAGTGGCTGTAGACTTAAGTTTACCTTCCCAAGAAACCAATAATATGACTAGAACCATTCTCTCCGAGGCACTTAAGACAAGGAATAACAAACTAAATGAATTCTAAAATAAAGATGCAATAAAAGAGATGCATCTGAAAGATAAAACAGGTGAGCGTGAACACCGAAGAAGCACTTAAATACAACATACAGACAGGCCCATTTTCATGGTATGGTTTAGGAAAGAACTCAAAGCTACAATGATGTGGATCCTGGCAACTCTTAGAAGCCTTAGTTTTTAAGAGTCAGGGTAATGATTTTTCCTCTTAATTCCCCTCACAACTCAAAATCCTTCCTCTGCTACCCAGAATAGACTGAGAGCAAAAGACCACGGTATTAACAGGTGATGATCAGAAAATCTTGTCCATATATCAGAGTGACTAAAGCTTAGTCTCCCAACATCTCTCACTCAAAACATAACTTAAAACTCTTAATTTTCTGCTTTTTAAGATATATGCTTAATATGAAATACATGTACTTAGAAATAATAAAATTACCTTAATAAGAAGATCTAGGGCTGGGATTTTACATTTAGCAGCTTTATCCTTTGTGTAAACACTGGTACAAGTATTCTAGGTTTTAAAAGGAGAGATACCAAAATCATCAGTAACATCTTAGTTCTTCACAAGAGCTAAAAATCCATCCCTGAGAGGAGCAATACCTATATATAACCTACTACAATTTAGTATTCAGCTGTTAAAAGTATAATATTAAGACTGTGGACTCTGAAAAACAATCTGAGGGTTTTTGGGGGGTGGGGTAGGAGGCTGGGTGAGCCTGATGGTGGGTATTATGAAGGGCACATATTGCATGGAACACTGAGTGTGGTGCATAAACACTGAATTCTGGAACACTGAAAAGAAATTTTAAAAAAATAAATTAAAATTTTTTAAAAATTTAAAAAAGGAAAGTATAATATTAGAATATATAAACACACAGATTAAAAATTACTGAAGATATTTATGTAGTATGTTACGGTAATAATATCAATAATAATCACAAAACACAAAGTAAAGAGACAGTGAGCAGGATTAAAAACAAAAACAGTTATGCCTCCTTGCACACTTTCCATAGCACTTTTTGCCATATATCAAGAAAGCAAGCATGAAAAAATTTAAAAAGGTAACTAAAGCAATTCAAAGAAGAATGGTTGAGACTCTACAGAATAGCTCAGTCTAGAAAGAGGCCTCGTGGCTCCAAGTTTTGGGTGAAGATTCTTAACTACTAAGTCTTTTATTTTTTTTTAATTTATTTATTTATTTTATTTGCAGCATAATGGTATTCATTATTTTTGCACCACACCCAGTGTTCCATGCAATTCATGCCCCCTCTAATACCCACCACCAGGTTCCCCCAATCTCCTACCCCCCGCCCCTTCAAAACCCTCAGATTATTTTTCAGAGTCCATAGTCTCTCATGGTTCACCTCCCCTTCCAATTTCCCTCAACTCCCTTCTCCTCTCTAACTCCCCTTGTCCTCCATGCTATTTGTTATGCTCCACAAATAAGTGAAACCATATCATAATTTACTCTCTCTGCTTGACTTATTTCACTCAGCATAATCTCTTCCAGTCCCCTCCTCTCAATTGATGCAGAAAAAGCATTTGACAAAATCCAGCATCCGTTCCTGATTAAAACGCTTCAAAGTATAGGGATAGAGGGAACATTCCTCAACGTCACAAAAATCTATCTATGAAAGACCCACAGCAAATATCATCCTCAATGGGAAAAAGTTTGCAGCCTTCCCGTTGCGATCAGGAACAAGACAAGGATGCCCACTTTCACCACTCTTGTTCAACATAGTATTAGAAGGCCTAGCAACAGCAATCAGACAACAAAGAGAAATAAAAGGTATCCAAATTGGCAATGAAGAAGTCAAACTCTCTCTCTTCACAGATGACATGATTCTTTATATGGAAAACCCAAAAGACTCCACCCCCAAACTACCAGAACTCATACAGCAACTCAATAACGTGGCAGGATACAAAATCAATGTACAGAAATCAGTGGCTTTCTTATACACTAACAATGAAAACACAGAAAGGGAAATTAGAGAATCAATTCCATTTACTATAGCACCAAGAACTGTAAGATACCTGGGAATAAACCTAACCAAAGAGGTAAAGGACCTGTACTCGAGGAACTACAGAACACTCATGAAAGAAATTGAAGAAGACACAAATAGATGGAAGACCATTCCAAGCTCTTGGATCAGAAGAATAAACATTGTTAAAATGTCTATACTGCCTAGAGCAACCTATACTTTTAATGCCATTCCGATCAAAATTACACCAGTATTTTTCAAATAGATGGAGCAAATAATCCAGAAATTTGTATGGAACCAGAAGAGACCCCGAATCACTAAGGAAATGTTGAAAAACAAAAATAAAACTGGGGGCATCATGTTACCTGATTTCAAGCTTTACTACAAAGCTGTGATCACCAAGACAGCATGGTACTGGCATAAAAACAGACACACAGACCAGTGGAACAGAGTAGAGAGCCCAGATATGGACCCTCAACTCTACAGTCAAATAATCTTCGACAAAACAGGAAAAAATATACAGTGGAAAAAAGACAGTCTCTTCAATAAATGGTGCTGGGAAAACTGGACAGCTATATGTAGAAGAATGAAACTCGACCATTCTCTTACACCGTACACAAAGATAAACTCAAAATGGATAAAAGACAGGAATCCATCAGAATCCTAGAGAACATAGGCAGTAATCTCTTTGATATCAGCCACAGCAACTTCTTTCAAGATATGTCTCCAAAAGCAAAGGGAACAAAAGCGAAAATAAACTTTTGGGACTTCATCAAAATCAAAAGCCTCTGCGCAGCAAAGGAAATAGTCAAGAAAACAAAGAGGCGACCCACGGAATGGGAGAAGATATTTGCAAATGACAGTACAGACAAAAGGCTGATATCCAGGATCTATAAAGAACTTCTCAAACTCAACACACAAAAACAGATCATATCAAAAAATGGGCAGAAGATATGAACAGACACTTCTCCCATGAAGACATACAAATGGCTATCACACAAATGAAAAAATGTTCATCATCACTTGTCATCAGGGAGATTCAAATTAAAGCCACATTGAGATATCACTTCACACCAGTTAGAATGGCCAAAATTAGCAAGAGAGGAAACAACATGTGTTGGAGAGTATGTGGAGAAAGGGGAACCCTCTTCCACTGTTGGTGGCAATGCAAGTTGGTGCAGCCACTTTGGAGAATAGTGTGGCGATTCCTTAAGAAATTAAAAATAGAGCTTCCCTATGACTCTGCAATTGCACTACTGGGTATTTACCCCAACGATACAGATGTAGTGAAAAGAAGGGCCCTCTGTACCCCAATGTTTATAGCAGCAATGGCCACGGTCGCCAAACTGTGGAAAGAACCAAGACGCCCTTCAACGGACGAATGGATAAGGAAGATGTGGTCCATAAACACTCTAAGTCTTATTTTTAAGCTTAGCAAGATTAAAAATACCTACCTCAAAGAGGTTTAGTAAAATTAAGAAAGAAACTGTATCATGAAAAAACTGTAAAATATGAAGCGCTCTACAAATGCTAGTTACTCCTACTGTTGAAGCAATTTTTAAAAATACAGTTGACTCTTAAAGAGCACAGGCTGGAACTGTACAAGTCTACTTATATCCACCGTACCCAGATTTTTTTCGATACAGTAAGGTACTGTAAATGTATTTTCTCCTATGATTTCCTGAATAACATTTTCTTCTCTAGCTGACCCAACTATAAAAATAAAATCCATAATGCACAGAACAGACAAGACATGTGCTAATCAACTATTTATGTTTATCAGTAAAGCTTCCAGTCAGTAGTAGGCTACGGACAGTTAACTTTCTGGGCAGTCATAAGTCAATTACATGGATTTTCAACTGCATGCAGCAAGTCAATGCCTCTAACCCCCTGTTGCTCAATATTCAACTGTGTTAGAATTCCAAACCAGAAAGGCTAGAAATCAATAGAAGATAAAATTAAAATCTATTCAAAAAAGATTGATGATTATTACATCATATATTAAGGCTAATCGTAATCAATAAAATAACTTCTTATAAATTACACCAGAGTGAATATATACTTCTTCATCAAATCTTAGCATCCAAGAACTAGAAGTAATTTGGGGCCAATAAAAACAACTTAACTTATGCCACTTGTTGAAAGCAAAACAAGTCTGAGAAAGAACTACTTAAATTATTATTACTAGTTCCACAGTAAATTATGAGGACACCTGGGGAAGACAAATGGAAAGAGAACAGGAGGCACAAGAAAGGCAAACTTCCAACTGCTGCCAAAGGGCACATAGGAAGGACATGAAATAAGAATCTTATCCTGCAGAATTCTTTAACATTGTTTATTAGTGTTTTGAAACTTCCCCACAATTCAAAAAACCCAAGTTATTACGACTTTTTACAAAAGACATTATTTATCCTATGTGCAAAAAGTTATCAAAGTAGCTTTTGACAAGGGCCTTACTTTATTAAATCTGAAAAGAACAACCTACTTCATTATTAGCCCACAATCAAGCACAAATAAATAAAACTCCTTGATGAGAAAGGAGAAATAAAATATAAACCCAAGTTTAACTTATAACATAAGTTAAAATCAATGTCGGTATATAATGAGATACGTTTTTTTCTCCTTACCTTAATTTCTAGAGAATAAGGTGTGATCTTCTGGCCAATTTTTTCTAAGAAAATACATAAAAATTTTAAGACTTCTTCTCTACAATCACGAAACTGTAACAAAAGAAATAAACACAGTAAATATGGGCAAGAAGAGTCACTCCAACATAAAGGAGTATACAAGAAAAGGAAAACAAAATCTTCAACTTACTTCATCAATGCTAAGTGACTTCCGAACAAACACAAGCAAACCAAAATCTTTGGAAAAAATTAAGGAAGTCTGTAATGCTGGACAAAAAAAAAAAAAAAGGTTAGACAGCTACTAAGAAGCACTCCATAAACCCACCCTAAATGGGCTGCATGTTTCTCAATTCAGCCTTTTAAGCAATTAAACACTAACTTAAGGCTTCTGCATTTAAACAAGGAAAACAGGAAACTATAGGTGATATTCCACTGGGATGACGCAGGCAGAATAATGGCCCCAAAGATACCTGAGCCCAAATCCCAATATCACACCTGTAGATACACTAACTTTACATGGAAAAAGGACATTAAGGCTGCAAATGGAATTAAGGTTACTAATCAGTTGATTAAGAAAAAGGGGGGGACAGGGGTGCCTGGGTGGCTCAGTGGGTTAAAGCTTCTGCCTTCAGCTCAGGTCTTGATCCCAGGATCCTAGGATGGAGCCCCGCATCCATCTGGCTCTCTGCTCAGCGGGGAGCCTGTTTCCTCCTCTCTCTTCAGCCTGCCTCTCTGCCTCCTTGTGATCTCTATCTGTCAAATAAATAAATAAAATCTTAAAAAAAAAAAAAAAAAGAAAGAAAGAAAAAGGGGGAATTATCCTGGATTATACATGGGTCCAATATAATCACATGGGCCCTTACCAGTGGAGGAGAGAGTAAGAAAAATGGAAAGAGAACAGGAGAGAAGAGAGATTTCAAGCACAGGAGTTACTAGATTCATAGCTGCTGGCTTTGAAGACAGAGGTCATGACTCAAGAAACGTGGGTGGCTCCTACAGGCAAGGAACATCACGAAGGAAAAGGGACTTTAGTCCTATAATTTGCAAAGAACAGAATTCTGCCAACCTGAATGAAAAAGGAAATGGATTCTACATGAGATCCTTTAGAAAGTGAAGTGACCTGCCAGAAGCCTTGGTTTTAGTTTGGTGAGACCCCTGTTGGGCTTCTCACTACAGAACTGCAAGATTATTAAATCTATGTTGTTTTAAACTACTACGCTTGTGGTATTTGTTACTGCAGCAATAGAAAACTAATACATTCCTCTATAATCTTCCACCTGAGAAAACATATACTAAACATTCAGAATAAACTTGGAGCTACTTTATAAACGAGTTTACTAAAGGAACAAAAAAGGAATTCTAACTTAGAAACTCTGAGACTAAGGGTGCTTCGGTGGCTCACTCGGTTAAGCATGGGACTCAATTTTGTCTGAGGTCATGATTTTATGGTTTGTGAGATGGAACCAGAACTGGGGCTCCAAGCTCAGCAGGGAATCTACTGGAGATATTCTCTCTCTTTCTCTGCCCCTCCCCCTCTCTAAAAACAAAACAAGGGGCGCCTGGGTGGCTCGGTGGGTTGAAGCTTCTGCCTTCGGCTCGGGTCATGATCCCAGGGTCCTGGGATCGAGCCCCGCGTCGGGCTCTGGGCTCCATAGGGAGCTTGCTTCCTCCTCTCTCTCTCTGCCTGCCTCTCTGCCTATGTGATCTCTGTCTGTCAAATAAATAAGTAAAATCTTAAGGAAAAAAAGAAAAGAAAAGAAATAAAAATAAAAACAAAACAACCTTGAGACCAGAAGGCATTTACATGTTAGTTTTTTAAAAAATTTATTTCCCCATTAGTAATATATCCTTGACAATATATATATAGATACTAGACAGCACTAGAAGTTTTCATGCAATGATATATTTTAAAAGTGCTGAAAAGAGGCATTTTTACTACAAAGTAGCTCAAGATTCTCATTCAGGGACTGCTTAAAAAAAAGTTAAAAGAACTGCAGGGCTATAAGTTACATGCTTCTCAGAAGTGGGAAAAGGTACTGGAGGATTTAGGCGCTTTCTAAAAAGGTGAAAGAAAATACTTTCCTTTTCCCTCTGCCTCCTTTGCATAGCAATGATTGCCAAATTGCGAAATTTTTCGCCAACATTACTTTTAAAGCATCTTTACTCTGCTAAGAAAACATGTAGCATGACAAAACACTTTTTATACACAACCACGGAAATTCCGACAATCCAGATCAAACGACTGGACTTTTTCAAAACACTGTTAGATAAACCCGCTAGGAGAGAAAACTCTACGCTCTTAGGCCCCTGCAAAACACGGAAACAAACCCCAAACGCGCACGCGCATCGGTATCCTCCTCGGCGCGTCTGGGACAGTACCCACCCAGCACCGCCGGGCCGGAGCTCAGCACGCACTCCTGTCCCAGGCCCCGGATCAGCTGATAACTGGCCATCGCCGCACTGCAGCGGTCCCCGGCAGACAAAGACTCCTGCAGCTGCAGTAGGGAGCCCCGCACGTCTGACGCGGAGTCAGCCATGACGGCCAAACCCAGCACTGCGCGTGAGCACACCCCGTTCGGGTCCCGAAATGCCGTGGGGCTCGGAGGCGGGGCTCGCGGGTTGGGGGCGGGGTTCTCAGGGCAGGGGCGGTGCTCGCAGTGGCGGGAAACTTCGGGGAGACCCTGAAAGGAGGGGTCTTCTCTGTAGGAAAAGCCTCTTAGATGTTAGTTAAGATAGTGGCAGGACAATGAGTGTGTTACATACATACAATACACTGGGCATGCATACATGGAAGCTTAGAAACAGGAATCTAGCAGTTTGACCTCCGGAAATAGATGGGGAGGGTGGTTGATGAATTAGAGTTGACTACCGGAGACAGAAAAAAAAAAAAAGACACTCTAGAGGCTTGCGTCAAAATCTACATAGTTGTTCCTTAATAAAGAGTGAAAAGTGCATGTGTAATGTCTTTAGCAATGAAGATGCTTAAGGGATAAAGAATTTTCTCCTTAGCCAACAACACAGCGTAGATCACCCTGTCTGTGAACTTAATCCGGCGGTCCTCCCCAGGTTTCGCGCGAAAACGAGGTCTAGCAGGGGGCCAGACCACCTAAACGGAGGGGGACACCGAGCAAGGCTAGAGTCTGCTTTCCGTGGGGCGCTGGAGGAGGCCGTTCAGTACCCCCTGTTGGCGCGCAGTGGCGCCTCCCGGAGGCGGAGCCATGCCAGAGCGCTGCTGTGATTGGTGGGGCACCGCCAAGGGCGTTGACGACGGGCAGCTGGCGCGAAACCTTGCTCCACTCTTGCTGTGTAGGAGAGCTATCCACCGGGTGCGTCCGGGTTCCTTGCGGGCGTCGGCAGGGAGCGGATTTCCCGGGTAGGAGGTGCTGGCCGGGGTGGCGGGATGAGGACCCCAGCGAGGGTATCTGTGCAGTGGGATGGGGGAAGCTGGGGGCGGAGGCGGGTGGAACCTGCCCTTTTCTCGCGCAGGTTCCACCAGCACCATGTCGTCCCCGTCGTCTACCCCGAGCCGCCGCGGCAATCGGCGCGGGCGGGTCACACCTGCGCAGACGCGTAAGTCCCTTCCCGTGAGTCAAGCCCGCCTCATTATCCTCCATCCTCTCTTCTGGCTTTTTCCCGCCACAACAGAGAAACCTGGCCGAGCCTGGTTTCTGGCTCTGAGAGCAGTCTTTAAGGCCCAGGTGGAATAAGATGTGCGGACGGCTTTGCCTGTTCTAGTGTGTGTGTGTGTGAGAGAGAGAGAGAGAGAGGGGCAGTAAGTGCTAGGCCCTCGTTTCCTCCTTTTCCAACCTGTTTTCTAATCTTTAAGAGTGTCCGTGCCTATCTGTCTCCGTTTTGTTTGGTTTGTATTTGTTCCCAAGAGACTTGATGGAATTCCCAGAAGACCAAACAGGAGAGCTGATGGCCGTCTTTTCTGTTTTGTATGTCACAAGCTCGAAGTGAAGATGCCAGGTCGTCACCGTATCAGAGACGTAGGGGCGAAGATTCTACCTCTACAGGAGAGTTACAGCCCATGCCGACCTCACCTGGAGCTGACCTGCAGAGCCCTGCCGCTCAGGATACGTTATTTTCCAGCCCTGCTCAGATACATTCCTCAGGTATGATTTTGGCAGGATCTAAGTTCTACTGTGGTTGATATAGGGATGCTTTAGCTGCTCATATTTGCTGGTTTGTTAATGGGTAGTTGATGTAACCCTACATGAGCTAGTATGCTCACCACCAATACGGAGATAGATACATGTTAAGACTTAGTGAACAGAGAAGAAAAAATTTGGTGGGTTTTTACTAGAAGCTTTAATAGCCCTCTTAACTTAATTGCCGCAGGTTAACTTAACTGCCACAGGTTTCAAGGAATATTTGCTCTTGTTCTTAGATGACTTAAGTCAACATGCTGTAGTTTAGGATTTGATAGGCTATCAGAATTTTATTGTAGATTTTCAAATTTTGTTTTTATAGCAATTCCCCTGGACTTTGATGTTAGTTCACCACTGACATATGGCACTCCCAGCTCTCGGGTGGAGGGAACCCCAAGGAGTGGTGCTAGAGGCACACCTGTGAGGCAGAGGCCTGACCTGGGGTCTGCACGGAAGGGCCTGCAGGTGGATTTGCAGTCTGATGTGGTGAGTATACAGTAGGTCTTCTGATAGCAGCATTTGGGGAACATAAAATGGGTAATTCCCCATTAACTCATTTATCATATTTTTCTGTATAGGCAGCAACAGAAGATATAGTGGCAAGTGAACAGTCTCTGGGACAAAAACTTGTGATTTGGGGAACAGACGTAAATGTGTCAACATGCAAAGAAAATTTTCAGGTAAGCTGTATGTTAATACTTTAGGGTTCTGAAAATGCTGGGAGAAAAGATTTATAAAAGTATCTTAGTAGCTATAACACTTGGGTAGGTTTTTAGGTGGCTTAGAATTGTTGATTTTTTTAAAAAGAAAAAAATACCATTTATATCTGTCTCCAAATAGGAACATTCTCATAATTTTTTGCATTTGAGTAGTTATTCCTAAATGCATCAGACTTACTCTTTTTCTCTCAACATCAAGAGATTCCTTCAACGTTTTATTGACCCTCTGGCTAAAGAAGAAGAAAATATTGGCATCGATATTACTGAACCTCTGTACATGCAACGACTTGGGGAGGTAATCAAATGGTCTTATAAAATCAAATTAATGCATTTTAAGACAATTAGCAGAACATAACTTGTTTGTTTTCTCTTCTAGATTAATGTCATCGGGGAGCCATTTTTAAATGTAAACTGTGAACACATAAAATCATTTGACAAAAATCTATACAGACAGCTCATCTGCTACCCACAGGTAAGATTTTGATTTTGACCTTACCGAATTATAGTAAACATCCAGAACACCTAGAGGGTTTTTGAATAGTAGAATTTCCTGGGTAGCAGAAAGAAAATGCCTCCAGAGCACAAAAGCTTAAGAAAATCATACTCTTCTCCTTTAAGATGAACATTTTCTCACACTTTCACATTTCCAAAGTTGGGATGTGTAGTATTGTCAGTCACAGGTCATAGTCTAATTGGCAGGTTCTTTCTTAATAGTATTTAAAGTAATGATGAATCTTAAAATTGATAGCTACTTCAGTTGGATAAAGTAAATTATCTTAAGTGAAAAAAAATTTTTTTAAGAGTTATTTAGTTATTTAGTCTTAAGAGTTATTTAGTCTTAAGAAAGTCTTAAGCAGACTCCAGGCTCAGTGCAGAGCCCCAGTTGGGGCTGGTTCTCATGATCCGAGATCATGACCTGAGCTGAAATGTAGAGTCAGACACTCAATGGTGCCACTCAGGCATCCCTTAAGCAAAAATATTTTATAAATAAACACATTACACTTTGAGCCATCCATAGCAGATTACGTTAACCTTGTTGTAATCCATTTCTTTTTTAACTGTTTTTTGTTTGTTTGTTTGTTTTTGAGGGGGTGGGAGAGGAAGAGGGAGAAAGAGAATCTTTAGCCGGCTCCAGACCCAGTGCAGAACCTGACACAGAGCTCGATCTCACAACCCCAAGATTATGCCCTGAGCCAAAATGAAGAGTCAGGGCGCTTAACCAACTAAGCCACCCAGGCGCCCTATAACCTTTTTCTTTTAAGCTTTAGGTCAGATTTTATAATTGAAGTATCAGCTATATTTATTCTAGTTGTAGGCTTTGGAGGCAAGCAGACTTGGTTTTATATCTTGATCTTTAGCTGTGTTACCTTGGTCAAGTTCACTAACATAAAAGTATGAGATCAAAAGCTTTTCATTACTAATTAAAAGCCCAAGATATGTCAGTACATTGTGAAGTATTCATATATATGATCACACCTAACCATTATGAAAATATGCAGAGGTGAGAGAGCTCAGTCTCAATGTACCTAAAGTCTTTAAACAATATGTTTGTGATTATATACAGGTGATACTTAAGATTTATGCCAGATGTATTTCTTTTTATACTTCACTAATATGAAATCCCTTATTTCTGGTATTTAATTCTAAGGTGGCAATATAAACACAGCTTGGCTTCTTTAAATTCATTTTTATAGGAAGTTATCCCAACCTTTGACATGGCTGTCAATGAAATCTTCTTTGACTGTTACCCTGATTCAATCTTGGAACATCAGATTCAAGTAAGACCGTTCAATGCATTAAAGACGAAGAATATGAGAAACCTGAATCCAGAAGGTAATATTTTTTAATAGCAGGAAAATACATAAAAATAAAATCTTATTTCATCAAGGAATTTTAAAAGAATTGTATATGTGATAGTGGTGGTAATAGATTATAAATTGACTAAATATATGGCAGATTGATTTACCCTATATGCCTTTGAACCAACCCTGCCTTCTTTTAACTTAACTGAAATTACGTAAAAGATGTTGTAACTCTCAGGGCGCCTGGGTGGCTCGGGGTTAAATCCTCTGCCTTCAGCTTAGGTTGTGATCTCAGGATCCTGGGATGCATCAGGCTCTCTGCTCAGCAGGGAGCCTGCTTCCCTTCCTCTCTCTCTGCCTGCTTCTCAGCCTACTTGTGATCTCCGTCAAATAAATAAATAAAATCTTTAAAAATATATATATGTTATAACTCTTGACAGTTCTTTATCTTAAGGTGAACTTGCCCAAATGTAATAGTTTTTCAATTACTAAGTAGGCATATTTTCAAAATCACTGCAGAAAACAAATACAAAATATGATCCCTGCTTTGGAGCTTATAGGAATCTGGTTTGTGGGGTACCTGGATGGCTCCATGGGTTGAGCGTCCAACTCTTGATTGTGGCTTAAGTCATGATCTCCAGTCCGCACTCAGCAGGGAGTCTACTTGAGGATTCTCTCCCCGCTCTCAAATGATTAAATAAATCTTGTAAAAAAAAAAAAAATCTAGCTTGAAAAGTAAATAAAAAAAAAAATAGGCCAATAGAGCAGTGCAAGGGATGTCTTAGCCCAAGGAGGGGGGACGAGTTCATGGTGAAAGAGAAATTTTAGTTACAATAAGGATTTGGAAAGCAGACATGAGGGAATTCACTCTGGACTGCACAAAAGTGATGTAGGCAGAAGCAAAGCAGAGCTATATGCAGATAATAAGTGCTGGCTAATGCCAGAAGTAAGAGAGGTAATGTTTGTGTTAGGACTGGAAGGTCTGGGTCCTGAAGAGCTTTGAATTCCAATTTAATACAGATTTTTATTCCAAAGTCAGTAGGGAGCAATTGATACTTTTTCAGAAGAAAGTGAGAAAGATTTTACCTCTCTTGAGGATCTCATGGTGAGTCTAGTGTGCCAGGTATAAGGTGTGTTAAAGTTCAGTTCAGAGACTTTAATAGTAGCTCCAGTATGGAGCAGCAGGGTCCTAAGCTGGACAGTGGCCATAGGAGTGAAAATATAGGACAAACATGGTATTTGCCATGTATGAAGATTAAGATATAAAAACTACTGAGAATTTATAAACAGTCCTATAGGTGAATGCGCAAAGGACACAAATGTCAGTATAAGAAAATAAAACAGCTAGCAAAGAAACAAGTGTTGGAGTTCACTGTTGATTAAAGGATACATATGTTCTTATGAAATTGGTTCCTTACCCTACTTTGTGATAGGGTATTCAGTGGAGACACTGAAGGATGTAGGAAACTGAGTGCTGCAGTTCATTTTTCAAGGGCAGAGCATTGGTACATGAAGGGTAAGACTGGAGATTATCATAATTTCAGATGAAGAAGGATTGCCAAATACCCAACTAATTTCAAAAGTTTTTAACTTTTTTTTTTTAAGATTTTATTTATTTATTTGACAGTGATCACAAGTAGGCAGAGAGAGAGGAGGAAGCAGACTCCCTGTTGAGCAGAGAGCCTGATGCGGGGCTCGATCCCAGGGCGCTGGGATCATGACCTGAGCTGCAGGCAGAGGCTTTAACCCACTGAGCCACCCAGGTGCCCCAACAAAAGTTTTTATGTTGATTTCTATAACTTACTACAGATGTTCCTTTTTATTTTTTATTTTTTTAAGATTTTATTTATTTATTTGACAAAGATCACAAGTAGGCAGACCACGGCAGGCAGAGAGAGAAGGGAGGAAGCAGGCTCCCCACTCTGAGCAGAGAGCTTGCCCCTGGGATCATGATCTGAGCAGAAGGCAGAGGCTTTAACCCTATAAGCCACCCAGGCACCCCCAGAGGTTACTTTTCAAAGTAGAATAAGGATTGGTGGGGAGAGAGGGAAGGAAGATTTTTAAGTAAGTAGAAGGGAGGACAAGACCAAGTGGGAAAGAGCTTGTGAGGCAGCAATAAGTACTGAAAGGCTGTGGCAATCTGCAAGGCCAGTTGTGGCTAACTACAGACCATGTTTTGTTGACTATGAATAACAGTGTAACTCGTTTGGAATGAACAGTGGGAATGAATTGGGTAAAAGTTTTCTTGTCAGGGACGGTCCAAACTATAGAGGAACCAGGTGCAAAAGTGAAAAATATTCTGTACCAAGTCTTTCTTATATAAATAGTAATGATTGTCTAAGTTATATAGTGCTTATTTCTGCTAGGTACTGTTCTTATAAGGCTTGAGGTATGCAGGCTCTTAATCTTTAACAAGTGTAAGGCAGATGCCATAACTGTCATGAGTAGAAGGGCACAGAGAGGCTAAGGTGTCCCCAGGGTCACACAGGTACTCTGTCCAGATCATCTGGCTCTGGAGCCAATGCATTTCACATACACTGAGCATCAGGATTTCAGCATAATACAGTGTGTGAGGAAGAAGGCCATGGGGCAAAGGAGGCAGAAGTGTAAAGCTTCTAATGCAAACCCAGAAGTGGAGGGGAACAGGAGGTAGATAAGCAGAAAGATGGTGGATGCCTATTGGACAGTTGGCCCTTGGGCAGAAGGCCAGAGGGCTATCAGAGTTGAGAAGAAGGAAGACAACACAGGAAGGGCATCCCAGGCCAGACCTGAGGATACCCAATGAAACATTCATGCCCTGACCATAGCACCTCCCTGTGACCACAGCCATCCCCAGTAAGATTCTCCTGGGCTCAACGGCACACCTAGAACCTGCCCTGGCAGGAATATAGCTCAGGGAAGATACCACCTCTTTCTGGGCTGCAGGCAGTGGCTAATGGATAAGCTGACCTCTCTCCCCAACTCCTTACAGACATCGACCAGCTCATTGCCATCAGTGGCATGGTAATCAGGACATCCCAGCTGATTCCAGAGATGCAAGAGGCCTTCTTCCAGTGCCAAGTGTGTGCCCACACAGCCCGGGTAGAGATTGACCGTGGCCGCATTGCTGAGCCCTCTGTTTGTGAGCGCTGCCACACCACTCACAGCATGGCACTGATCCACAACCGCTCTGTGTTCTCTGACAAACAGATGGTATGTGCCTTCTTGGGTGCCTTGGAAGGCATCCCCATTGGCATATTGGTGCTTAGGGCTTCAGGTTTGGGATGGGACTCTTCCTTTTTTATTGCTAGTGAGCACCAAGTCATGATTATATACCACGTTCTCATGGCCTAAAATACTTTCTAATAAGAAAAACATTCTGGGGTGCCTTGGTGGCTCAGTGGGTTAAAGCCTCTGCCTTCGGCTCAGGTCATGATCTCAGGGTCCTGGAATCGAGCCCCATATCAGGTTCTCTGCTCAATAGGGAGCCTGCTTCCCCCCTCTCTCTGCATGTCTCTCTGCCTGTCTCTCTGCTTACTTGTGATCTATGTCTGTCAAATAAATAAGTACCTTTTTTTTTTCTTTAAGTTTAAATAAGAAAACACATTCTTTGACTATTTC
Organism: Neogale vison; assembly: GCF_020171115.1. NCBI lineage: Eukaryota > Metazoa > Chordata > Mammalia > Carnivora > Mustelidae > Neogale > Neogale vison. Next base: position 86,646,244 of record NC_058094.1, on the reverse strand, counting down.
TTTCCTCACTATTCCACTTTTTGACTTAAACTTAATGTGAGGGTATCTGGGTGGCACAGTTTGTTAAGCATCTGCTTTCAGCGAGGTTGAGGGATCAAGCCCCACATCCAGCTCTGTGTTCAGTGGAGTCTTTAGGCTTTTTTTTCTCCCACTACCTCTATCCCTCACCTCCCTTCTGCTTTCCCCCTACCCCAAAATAAATCGTTCCCTTTTTTTTTAAGGTTTTATTCATTTGAGAGAGAGAGAGCCAGAGTACACATGAGCAGAGGGGAGGGGCAGAGGGAGAAAGAGAAGCCTCATGTGATTCCATCCCAGGACCCTGGGCTCATGACCTGAGCCGAAGGCAGATGCTTAACCAACTGAGACACCCAGGTGCCCTGAAATCTTTTTAAAAAATTTAATTTGAGACGTTTCTATAGGAAATACTTAAGCTTATTTTTAAAAATTCAGTATGTCAGATAAAAGTATATGAAACATCTAAGATCAGTAAAAATTGGGGTACCTGGCTGGCTCCGTTGGTATAGCAGGCGACTCTTGATTTCAGAGTTGTAAGTTTGAACCCCACGTTAGGTGTGGAGAATACTTAAAAATAAAATATTTTGAAAATTATATTGGTAAACATTAGTTAAATTTTGTCATTTTGCAGCTGTTCCATTGGTACAGAATGAGTTGACAATTTTTCTGAAGTCTTTCTCAAATTTTATTGTAAAGCAAATTTGGTTTTTGTGTCTTTAATGAATTTTTTTTTTTTAAGATTTTATTCTAGAGAGAGAGAGAGCATGTGCCCATAGGATGGAGAACAGGGGGAGGGAGAGGGAAAAAGAATGAAGCAACTCCACACTGAGTGCAGAGCCCCACACAGGGCTCAGTCTTAAAACTGTGGGATCATGACAAAAGCCAAAACCAAGAGTCAGATGCTTAACTGACTGAGCCACCCAATCACCCCTTTAATAATGAAAATATTAAGATGAAGTTATCAAAACAACATAGGAATAAGTGGGAAAAGTAAAAATTGTTTATTTGCTGTGATTGTAATGGTGTTAAAGTAGGCACAGGGACAAGAACTGTTAAGTTTTTTGAATTTTGCTGTAATGTTAAAACAACTTTCTACAATTTAAATAGAATATGGTCAAAATACTACAAAGCTAATTTCCTTTATGGGGAGTCAATAAGAAAAATACTAGCAAATGTGAAAAAGTGTTGAATGTTTTTACTAACCAAAGAATTGAAAATTAATTATAGATACAAATTTTCATCTAATATTGCTACCAATAATTGGAGCAAATGTACCTCAACTCATGCCAGCATGGTGCTGAGACCTATGATACAAATATGGAAGCGTGCTCCCAAGTCATTTTTAGTGTAATATTCTTTCTTAGGATGCTTCAGAGACTCCCAAGCTGACTTGAAATAAAACTATCCTAGAGTAGTTTCCAAACTCCATGACCCGATAACACCACAACACACCTTCATACCCACAGACCTCACTGACAGTGTCTCAACCATTTCCTTATGAAACAACCAAGCTCCTCAACCAAGCACAGGTTTGCCTCAGGACCATTGGCACTTGTTGTTCTTACCCTACAGAACACACAACTTTCTCCCTAATATCCTTAAACCTTTGCCTAGAGGTTGCTTGATCTGCGAAAAGCCTTCCCTAACCTTGCCTTGTGAAAAGCATCTCCTCCACCCCCACTGCCCATGCTCCTTACTCTTTTTTCCTTCTGTCTATTACATGTGTCACTGCCAAATGTTATATGCTCACTTGTATGTTTGTGCATTGTTTGTCCTCACTCCACTCCGAGGGAAGACTTCATTCACTGTGGAGTCCCCAGCACCTAGAACCAGGCCAAGTGCTCAGCCAATACTGCTGTGTGAGTAACCAGGCCAAGTGTTTATGAGATGCACATAGTGAATAGGAGAGATGCACCAAAGTACTTAACCAGGAATCTGAAAAGTGTGTACTTCTCTACCTTGGAAATCTATGAGAAATAATTGCTAAAAACATAATTAGAAATTTAGACAAACGTGTATGCAAAGAAATGTTCACTACATCCTTGAAATGGTGAAAAACAGTCTCACAAATTACGGCTGTCTCCCAAATAGGGGAATTTGTATGTAAACAATAATCCTTACAAATGTATGTTTATGTCACATTAAAGGTTTAAAAAAAAAAATGTTGGCTATCTGGAGATAAAAACAAAGAATGGTATTTTTTTAAGATTTTATTTATTTCAGAGAGAACATGAACACAACTGAGGGGAGACAGAGAGAGAAGCAGGCTCCCCACCGAGCAGGGATCCTGATGCGGAGCTCTTCCCAGGGCCCTGGGATCATGACCTGAGCCGAAGGCAGATACTAAAACCAGTTGAACCATCCAGATGCCCCAAGAATGGTGTTTTAAAAATAAATGTGGTAGGGCTCAGTGGCTTGAGTGTGGGACTCTTGATTTTGGCTCAGGGTGTCAGGTGCTCCTATGTGCTCAGCTGGGAGTGTGCTTTCTCTCCCTCTCCTTTAGACCTCCCCCATTCGGGTGTACACACATGCACACGTGCGCTCTCTCTAAAATAAATAAGTGAAATCTTTATATAAAATAGAAATGTGGTAACATCAAAAATAGTTATCTGTAAGTGGTACAAAGATGGGCAGTTTTGTCTAAATTGTGCTTGTCATTTCCTGAGTTATCTGTTTCCTCTGTTCTTTCAGATCAAACTCCAAGAGTCTCCTGAAGATATGCCTGCAGGGCAGACGCCTCACACTGTCATCCTTTTTGCTCACAATGATCTTGTTGACAAGGTTCAGCCTGGAGACAGAGTCAATGTTACAGGTTAGAATGTAGATTATATTAATGAGATAAGTATGCCTTGGGGTTTTCTTTATTTGTTTGGGGTTTGTTTTTTGTTGTTTTTTTTTTTAAAGATTTTATTTATTTATTTGTCAGAGACAGAGGGAGGGGGAGAGAGAGAGAGAGAGAGTGAGCACAGGCAGACAGAGAGGCAGGCAGAGGCAGAGGGAGAAGCAGGCTCCCTGCCGAGCAAGGAGCCCGATGTGGGACTCGATCCCAGAACTCTGGGATCATGACCCGAGCCGAAGGCAGCTGCTTAACCAACTGAGCCACCCAGGCGTCCCTGTTTGGGGTTTTTTTATGCTTTTTAGTCAGTCCTTTGGCTTGGTCATGAATTCATTGGCATGAAGCCTGGTCCTGCCTATAATGCTTTATTCACTTTTTACTTAGCAGGGTGGAACCTTTCAATGTGTTGTCTTTGCTGTTGCTTGCTCTTTGCTGTCTCAGTGTTCCAGAGCTGTAAGTGTATTTTGACCTGATAGCACTGGTATCTAGAGAAAACAGCTCAGACAAGGCTAGTATTGGTAAGATTGGAGTTATACCAGCAGCTTCAGGAAGCAGCACTCACCAACCTGGAATTTTAAATAATTTGCCACTTCCCAAATGTACAGCTAAGAATAACATTTACTTATTATAGAGAGGAAATGGGTCAGAGTACCTTGCAGAGTTACATTGTGGTTTGTTTGGTTTTTTTTAAGATTTTATTTATCTGTTTGACAGAGATACAGCCAGAGAGGGAACACAGGCAGAGGGAGTGGGAAAGGGAGAACAGGCTTCCCACTGGGCAAGGAGCCGGATGTTGAGCTTGATCCCAGGATGCTGGGATGGTGACCTGTTCCGAAGGCAGACACTTAACTGACTGAGCCATCCAGATGCCTCACATTGTGGTATTTTTATAGGAAGTAGAGATTCAGAGACTTTCAGATCACTGTAGCTGAGGTTATGTGGTAATTTGTGACACAAGGTTTCTTCTCTCCTGGCCAAGAAAGTGCTTATTCTACTCTACCCCGTGAATATGCCAGTCTTTCTCTTGATGCTTCAGAGTAGGATAAGCACCTGGTTTCTCAAAGGTGCTGTGAATAGCAAGCACAGTTCACTGAGGTCAAGGTGGGGACTGAATCCAGGGAGTGGCTGCGGCTCTTAATGTAACCCATTAGTTGTGTTCTGTGAGTTAAGACTTCTCATCCTGTGTCTCCACAGTAGGTGTAACCCAACGGTTGCCTTAACAACCTTAAGTTATAAAAGCACTTGTAGTTCATTAACAATATGAAAGAATGTGTCATTAGTGAAAGTTGTGCAGTCCTTGTTCTGCCACCCTATACTGGTCTGAAACCTTTGATAAAGTATTTAATCTATTTTAATATCCTCAACTGCCAAGTAGAATTAATGTGATTATACAGATGAACGTGTTTGGGGAGGGGAGCTGTGGAAAGCACCATATAGATGTAAAATAAGTATTGAAGTTGTTCTGTGATGAAGAATCATTGCAAGCACCAGTAAAAATAAGTAGACACTTTAAACAGTTATCTGTCCCTAATTCAGCTTACCATAAAGGAGGTTGTGTACTCTTAGAATGCTACATATGAACTGGTTAATGTTTTAAAAAAGAATTACATTGACCTATTAAATAAAAGGATTGGTGATCTATGATGTGTTGCTAAGAAGCCTGTGATAGAGAGAGCAGATAGTTGCTCCTCAGAAAGCAGCAAGAAATTGGATTGTCCCAGAGTCCAAGCCTTCTGGATTCAAAGTCAAAAAAAGATAAACATCACAGATGTCAGTTTGGGAAACTTCTTCTTGAAAAACAAATGAGTTGGTATGGTTGAGGGCTGATTATTCATTTATTTCTTCTAATGTTCTTAAATTATATTCTTTAGGAAGTGTGCTAGGGCATGCCCATTCACCTAGAAACACTTCTTGTTATTAATAACATGTAGTAATTTTTCTTCTACTGTATCTTTACCTCTGGCTCTATAGACAGTCTAGTCTGTGAAATAATTTTTGAGTAATCTTTTTAAAGATTTTATTTACTTATTTGAGTAATTTTTAAAAGAGCTTTTTAGTATTTCCTTTCCAGATTTTTGGTACAGGATTTTAGTACTTTGTTCTAGTCAAATAATTACTAAGCAGATTCTGTACATTCAGCTGAAAAGAAATGAAAAAACTGTTTCAAAATACTGTTTATTGAACACAGCTGTAAGCCAGCATTATGCTGAAAGCAAAGTAATTTCATTTAAATCTCAGAATGATTATATGCAATATGGTTGTACTCAGGTGCCCAAGATCATAGAGCTAATGGATGGTTACAGATGAACACGTTTTTAGGTCTGCTTTTTAAAAAAACCCGTGTTTTTCCCAACTTGCCTTGCCATCTTCACCAGGGAGCTTTGCAGTATAGGCGAGTCCTTGACTCTAGGAAGGCCATGAAGGCAGTATGCTCAAAACTCACCTCCACTGCCAGCCCTCAGGTCTCTTAGGTGCTGCCTGCTGTCTGCTAGTTTATGTGCCATTTAGGGGAAGGTAAAAGCATATCTCTTGGTTGTGCCATCAGGTATCTATCGAGCTGTTCCTATCCGAGTCAATTCAAGAGTAAGTAATGTGAAGTCTGTCTACAAAACCCACATTGATGTCATTCACTATCGGAAAACTGATGCAAAACGCCTGCATGGCTTTGATGAAGAAGCAGAGCAGAAACTTTTTTCAGAGAAACGGGTGGAATTGCTCAAGGAACTTTCTAGAAAGCCAGACATTTATGAGAGACTTGCTTCAGCCTTGGCTCCAAGTATTTATGAACATGAAGATATAAAGAAGGTAACAGTGGATTTTTAACTTTGATCAGGATTTATAGTTCTTTGAGATCAAAAGGCACGAATATGTGCCCCTTCTATCACTACCACCCCCACCCCCATCCCTAAAGGATAAGAACTGTTGGGTTTTCCACAGAGCAAGGTGCTTACCATCTGACTTGGTTATTGGTTGAAAAGAATTGGTCATTGTCCATTTCCTCATATCTACATTGAAATTAAATGTTTCTAAAGAATAACAAAAGCTAGATGGAATCAGAATAGAGATTTACATAGCCACCATTCTGGCACACTGGTATGTGAGTCTATATAAATTGGTTAGTTCATTTAAAGCACTTTCCTCTTCATACATTGCCTTAATTTAATTATAATTTTTTATTCACAGGATAAGAATATACCTCTAACATTTAAACTAGATCTCAGTTACTCTGTAGTAAGTGAATGTTTAAACATTTTTGTTTAGGGAATCTTGCTTCAGCTCTTTGGTGGAACAAGAAAGGATTTTAGTCACACAGGAAGAGGCAAATTTCGTGCTGAGATCAACATCCTGTTGTGTGGTGATCCTGGGACCAGCAAGTCCCAGCTGCTGCAGTATGTGTACAATCTAGTCCCCAGGGGCCAGTACACATCTGGGAAAGGCTCCAGTGCAGTAGGCCTCACTGCATACGTGATGAAAGACCCTGAGACAAGGCAGCTTGTCTTGCAGACTGGTGCCCTTGTTCTGAGTGACAATGGTATCTGCTGTATTGATGAATTTGACAAGATGAATGAAAGTACAAGATCAGTACTACATGAAGTCATGGAACAGCAGACTCTTTCAATTGCAAAGGTGAGAGGCCTGTTCTCCATGTGTCAACATGGGTACACTTAGAAATCTAGCACCCATATTCACCTTGGTTCTAACTTTGGGAAACTCATGACTACTTTTCCTATTAGGTTTCAGCTAAATATCTTTGAGTATTTCCTCTTTCATCTTTTTTGCTATAGTAACCCACTAATATGTGGTATTCCTAGAACGTGAGTTTGTCCTAAATGTTATGCAGGGGTTTAGTTTCTGAGAAAAATGTAGTTACAGCATACATTTGTCTAGAATATGATTGTTGGCGTGAATCTGAGGATGGCATTGTCCCAGATAAATCTGTTGGTATCATCACACACACAAGGTGATGTGTGTGACTCTTGGTTACGGTGGATATACAGCAAAGTGCACTCCAGGTGAAGATAGCTCACGTGGTTCCTGCCAGCATCAGGGTGAAGTTTCTAACTGCACTGTTTTCTCTGGTAGGCTGGGATTATTTGTCAGCTCAATGCTCGCACCTCTATCCTGGCAGCAGCAAATCCTATTGAGTCTCAATGGAATCCTAAAAAAACGACCATTGAAAATATCCAGCTACCTCACACTTTATTATCAAGGTATGAGAACATAAAGAAGATGCTTACTTTGCTCATTTGTAAATTTTCAGGGTGAGATAAAGGGAAATAATAAAATTCAACCACTGCTAGCATCATAAGCTCTTCACTCTAATGCAGAATTTTCTAATAGGGGTGGTTGGGTTTTCATGGCAAGGACTGTGTTTCTCTACTCAGCCATCAGGTAGCACCTTAACATTTATTCATTCTTTGAAGTTGTTAGGACATTTCACCTTGACATCCTTTTCAGAAGCCCATCACTTGCTGCTCATCTCTGCCTTAAAGTCGCTAAAGAATATCATCAAGTACAGAGAAAAGCTTCACATGACAGATACGGTTCTGAAAAATTAAATTTGTTAAAGTAGAATTATTATCCAGTTTTTCTCAATGCCTCTGCTACAAATACTGATTTCATTAATGGGTTGGTATAGTATTTCATAAATGGATTTTAGATTTTATGTATTTTTTTAAGATTTTATTTATTTATTTAACAGGCAGAGATCATAAGTAGGCAGAGAGGCGGGCAGAGAGAGAGGAAGGGAAGCAGGCTCCCTGCTGAGCAGAGAGCCCAATGCGGCGCTCGATCCCAGGACCCTGGGATCTGACCTGAGCTGAAGGCAGAGGCTTTAACCCACTGAGCCACCCAGATTTTAGATTTTAATTATTCAACTTTTTTCCAGAGTTCTGTTCTGTTTTTTGTTTTTTTTCCCCAAAACAGTTGAATGCTTTTTCCTTTAAATCTTACAATCTTCAAAATTAATCATTTTTTTTTTAAGAGAGACCGCAAAGAGGGAACACGAGCAAGGGGAGCGGGAAAAGGAAAAGCAGGCTTCCCGCAGAACAGGGAGACTGATGGGGGGCTCGATCCCAGGACCCGAGGATCATGACCTAAGCCAAAGGCAGATGCCTAATGACTGAGCCAACCAGGCACCCCTGGAGAGCAGACTCTTAATTCTCCCTCGGCAGCTCTGACTACACATACATTCACTGATCATGCCTAGGTGGCTCAGAAGCAAATTTTTTTTTTAAGATTTATTTATTTTTAGAGAGAGTGTACGGGGGAGGGGGCCACGGGGATAGCAGAGAGAGAGAGGGAGAATCTCCAGCTGGCTTCCCACTGAGCACAGACCTGATGCAGTGCTCAATCTCGGGACCCATGAGATCATGACCTGCGCCAAAACCAAGAGTCAGAGGCTTAACCAACTGAGCCACCCAGGAGCCACAGGAGCAATTTTTAAGTTACATATGTGGGTATATTGGTGTCCCAAGCAGGAAAACAATATTTTTACAATATTTTTTCAGGTTTGATTTGATATTCCTCATGCTGGATCCTCAGGACGAAGCCTATGATAGGCGTCTGGCCCACCACCTTGTCGCTTTGTACTACCAGAGTGAGGAGCAAGTGGAAGAGGAGTTCATGGACATGGCAGTGCTAAAGGACTACATTGCTTATGCCCACAGCATGGTCATGCCTCGTCTGAGCCAAGAAGCCAGCCAGGCTCTCATTGAGGTAACACACGTCCATGTTTAAATCCTGAGAAATGTTTTTATTGAGCCTGTAGCCAATAACGTTAATGTCACTAGCTATCTCCATTAAAAAGTAGTTTTGTTAATAACGTATTATTTTGTATACTACTTTTTTCTCCTATGTTGCAAAATTGACTTTTCTAAAGGTAGAAAAGGGAAAAGATTTCTTTTATATATGTCGTACGAGCTTTTTATAATTAAATGTTTGTAAACACAATAAATTTAAGCTCAATACATGAGTCAAAGTAGAAGTTATGCTACTTAGTAACTTTGTAACTCTGAAGAAGTCATGTAATTTCTCTGAGCTTCCATTTGCTTGTTTCTAAAAAGTAAAAGGAATTTTGAGTACCTGATGTTCACTTTTCTGTAGCCTTTCCCATGGACAGCAGTGCATAATGACACATTCAGTTATTCAAACACTATATTAAAAAGGTTCCTGGTGCTTAGTGGGCTTTACATCCTAACTAAGCCCCTGAAAATACTCAAAGAAAGTTATAGGTGATGTATAATTTTCCATTTGTATCATATACTTGAGGGTTGCTCAACAAAAAATGATGTTCACAGAGGACATTGGGAGTTGGAGGGGAGAAATGAGTCGGGGGATGTCAGAGGAGGAGACAAACCATGAGAGACTGTGGACTCTGAGTAACAAACTGAAGGTTTTGGAGGGATGGGGGGAGGGGGTTGGGTGAGCCTGGTGTGGGTATTAAAGAAGGCATATATTGCATAGAGCGCATTGGGTGTGGTGCATAAACAATGAATCTTGGAACAAAATAAAACTAAATTAAAAGTGATGTTATATATGTGAGTTTACTACAACTCAGATTTGTAACATTATTCCAGTAATCTTTGCATGCCTCAGTCATTAAATAAACCCTCAGCATAGGTGTAAACCAGAGTTGGTGCCTGAGCACCTTTTTCAGACGGGCACCCTGATGGGTCCTCTGCTGTAATTGTGACCTGCCCTTTACCCCAACACACCATGTCCCCTGAATGCCAGCCTCACACACCTCATAGCCCACCCCGTTTCTTCACTCTTCATAGCCACATCAGATACCACCTTCTTGATGAGCTTTAAGGCCCAGGGCTAGATCTGACTTCTGATTCCCCTCAGTACTGCACCTGGCCGCTGTTAGTTTATTTAATAGAATCCTAACTGTTCAAAGTTCAGCCACAAAACTAAAGTATTGTTACAAGGAGTTTTGGGTTTAGTTTTTTTTTTTTTTTCCTGCCTACACTAGGCTTATGTAGACATGAGGAAGATTGGTAGCAGCCGTGGAATGGTTTCTGCGTACCCTCGACAGCTGGAATCATTAATTCGATTAGCAGAAGCCCATGCTAAAGTACGATTCTCAAGCAAAGTTGAAGGAGTTGATGTTGAAGAAGCAAAACGCCTCCATCGGGAAGCTCTAAAACAGTCTGCCACTGACCCCCGGACTGGCATTGTGGACATATCTATTCTAACTACAGGTCTGTTTGCATTGAACATAAGAGCACGTGAGAATTTATACACACACACACACACACACACGCACACACACGCACATATACACACATACACAACATGTAAGTAATTTGTATTTCATAGTTGAGCTAACAATTAAGTTATTTGAAATGACGGACTTTTTAACCTTTTTCAGATCAGGGTCTCTTTGAGAATCCTGTGAAAGCTGAGAAAAATATGCTTAGATACATGCATGCATATACACAGTGTTGTATCTAATTTCACAGAGCTTTTCTGCTGTCTAGGTACCTCTGTTAGTCCACTTTAAATAATTCATTTCTTAATGAGCACTGACTGCTTGCTATATAGATTACATGGACTGTGTTTCAGTGGAAACTAGCAGTTACTGGCTTATAGTAAATTGGAAACAGAGAATTCAGAACTCAAAATTTTGAATATATTTTAGCATTTAGCCACTGTCCCCTAATCTTTTTCGTGGCAACACTACTAAAGAAATATTAATGCAAATTTGAAATACTTCACTTCCTTGTAGCAGAAATATTTTCATTAATTTCTTTCTTTTTTTTTTTTTCCATTTAAATCAGGAATGAGTGCCACCTCTCGTAAACGGAAAGAAGAGTTAGCTGAAGCATTGAAAAAACTTATTTTATCTAAGGGCAAAACACCAGCTCTAAAATATCAGCAACTCTTTGAAGATATCCGGGGACAGTCTGACATAGTGAGTGTTTATAAGAGTTTGTTGCTTAATAGAGATTTTCTTTTTTACCTTGTACTTCTATGAAGGTTTTTGTGTTGTTTTGTTTTGTTTTGTTTTGTTTTTAATTTTTTTATAAACATACAATGTATTTTTATCCCCAGGGGTACAGGTCTGTGAATCGCCATTTTTAAGGTTTTTTAAAATCTTTTTCTTTCATTTAAGTATTAAATATAGGTCTGGATTAAAAAAAGGTAAAGTCCCCCACAAATTCATCATCAAGAAAGAACCACAAAATTTTGTTCTATTAATAGTTTTTGTGTATATGTACACATGTGGTCTTTTTGAAATATGAACATAGAGTTACACTGTTTTATAACTTGCTTTTTCTTTGTTTTTTAATTTAAAATATGCTATCAACATCATCTGTGTTGTGAATAGGCTGAATAACTATTTATAATGATTGGGTAAGATCCCTTTGAGTGCCTATCCCATCATTTACTAAACTGATTGCTGAACATTTAGGATGTTTGCAGTTTTTTCCCATGATAAATAGTTTTAACCCTGCATATTAGCCATGCATCATAAGGTAATGATGAAATGATCAGGTTCCCTTTTGTAAATAAAGTTGGGTTACCCAGTGAAAAGAACTCCAGGGTCCAAGTCAGCCATTTGCCTGCTTTCATTTGCATATTTTCTACAGCTGGATTAGCACTACAGGGGCAGAGTTGAATATTTCTGCAGACTGTAAGGGTAGATAGCAAGCCTGTCTATTTGTCTTCAGGCCCTCTGCATGAAATGGTTACCCTCCTGGTTAGAACCTAAGGCGTGTATACAGCTACCAAAAAGGAAAGAGACTGGTGGCTCTTTACATTGAAATCAGCGTATCTAACAGGTAAGGGAGTACTTAATGTGTAAAATAATTGTTTTCATCTCTTTCCCAAAGGCTATTACCAAAGATATGTTTGAAGAAGCCCTGCGTGCCTTGGCTGATGATGACTTCTTAACAGTAACTGGCAAAACTGTCCGCTTGCTCTGAAGCTCTAGGGTGTTGTACTTGTGTGCCTATGTGTGCGGCATAGAGGCCAATGAGCTGCCACTGTTGCTGTCCGTGGAAATAGATTCTTAAAGTCATTATTTGGCTCCATAAAAATCTTCTAACCTGGGTTCAGTGAAGTGGGTGTTTTCGCTTGTTTAACATCCTTAGTGAAAATACTGTGCCAATTTACAGTTGAGGTTATTTTTTTTAAATGCCATTATTTTAGCACCAGGGCTTTTAATGTGTATTTCCATATATATGTATGTATGTATATGTTAGGATGTCAGTCTTTTTTGGAGATGGCAGTCTGAGTCATGGGTCATGAACTTTCTAAAGGCAATCATCCATATGCTTGAAGTTTTTGTAATATGAGATAAAACTTAGCCAGGGCATATCATTCAGTATGAGGTAATGAAGGACCAGAGCTTTCTCCCTCTTAAAACTCTCAAGTGTAATTCCTTCTAGAGGCTTGTTCTCATGGCTCCCATAAGATTAAAAAAATGGGTGGTTATAAATGATTAAGGTTTAGGTTAACTTCTACTTTATCCTAATATGTAAACTTTTTCCTAAATAAATGATTGATTAAGTAATACTTGGTTATCTGGTTTTATTTTTCATTAAGAAAAAAACTTTAATAAATGTTATACTCATGGAAATTCATGATGGTAATAAGTACTTTAGAATGCACAAAAGAAATTCACTATAATATAGGTTCCAATTTACTTTTATCTTAGCAGGCATTATCCTTTTTTGTTCTGTTTTGTTCTGTTTAAGATGTTATTTATTTATCAGAGAAAGCAAAGCAGGGGGAGTGGCAGGCAGAGGGAGAAGTAAACTTCCTGCTGAGCAAGGAGCCCAATGCAGGACTGATGCAGTCCCAGGACCATGTGATTATGACCTGAGCCAAAGGTGGACATTTAACCAACTGAGCCACCCAGGTGCCCCATAGCAGGCTTTATTCTTATAAAACCACCATAGGCTAGAATTTTATACAGAACTAGGATTATAATAAATAATCCCTGAAACACTGAAGGTAATTGTATAAGTTAGCCCTTTTTTTTTAATAATTTAGGATCAACATTCAATAATCCAGTATCCATAGGAAATGATAGAACTAAGGTTAAATAGCATTAAAATGTTAACATTGGAATTATATTTAGAGGCCTTTTTTTTTTTTTAAGATCTTATTTTAGAGCATACGTGATCAAGGGGGAAGGGTAGAGGGAGAGGCAGAGAATCTCAAGCAGACTCCACACTCAACACACAACCTATTACAGGGCTCAATCCAATGACCCCAAGATCACTTAACTCACAGCCATCCAGGTGCCCTTAGAGCCAAATTTTCATCAGACCCCTTTTTTTTTTTTTTTTTGTCAGTCATCATTCTTAACTATGCTGTTCTTGGCAGGTTTGCAAAATGCCTTGTATTTTGAAGGAGGCAGTAATTGGTTGGGATTTCACCAAAGGATCCAGGCCAACTGCTTATCAAGTGACTTTACTAGTGAACTTTCTTCAGTGAACTCACTGTGTTGGACACCATTTTATATGTAATTGTCAGCCACTCTGTAGGTTCAGTCTTTCCCTTTTATAGATGAAGGAAGCAAGAAGTCTCATCTTTTGCCTGAAGACCCAAAGTAAGAGATGAAACTGGAATTAAAAGAAGTCTTCCAGGGGTGCCTGGGTGGCTCAGTGGGTTAAAGCCGCTGCCTTCAGCTCAGGTCATGATCTCAGGGTCCTGGGATTGAGTCCCGCATCGGGCTCTCTGCTCAGCAGGGAGCCTGCTTCCTTCTCTCTCTCTGCCCGCTCTCTGCCTACTTGTGATCTGCGTCTGTCAAATAAATAAATAAAATATTTAAAAAAAAAAAAAAAAAAAGCCTCTGCCTTCGGCTCAGGTCATGATCCCAGGGTCCTGGGTTCGAGCCCAGCATCTGGCTCTCTGCTCCTCAGGGTGACTGCTTCCTCCTCTCTCTCTCTGCCTCTCTGCCTACTTCTGATCTCTGTCTGTCAAATAAATAAATAAAATCTTTTTTAAAAATAAATAAATAAATAAGTCTTCCAGGGACGCCTGGGTGGCTCAGTGGGTTAAAGCCTCTGCCTTTGGCTCAGGTCATGATCTCAGGGTCCTGGGATCGAGCCCTACATCAGGCTCTCTGCTCAGGAGGGAGCCTGCTTCCCCCTCTCTGCCTGCCTCTGCCTACTTGTGATCTCTGTCTGTCAAATAAATAAAATCTTAAACAAACAAAAAAAAACTTTAAAAATAAAAGAATTCTTCTGACTAAAAATTTAACTTTATGCCATGTTCTGGCTATAACTTGGGTTTTTAACTGTTCATTGCTTTTGGACACATTGCTTACATTTCCAAAACCACATAGAGATGTTTCCTTGGTGCCTATTACATGATACGTTCTTCATAAATGTTCTACTGAGAAGTTTGAATCTGTTGAGCTGTGTTCTTGTGACCACATGTTATTCAGACTAGAAGTGAGTTTTACTTACATCTCTTGAGTTACTCAAATAACTGGATCTTAGGCTGTACTTGAACTTGCCACTGACAAGCTGTAAATAGCATACATTTCATTATAAAAATTAAATGTGTAGGGTTTTGTGAGGCAAAGTTACCTGAAAGTAATTAGAAACCTTCCTACACTGAGAATGAGCTCTCTTGACTTTTTCCCTAAATCACATACTGAATAAGGTCACAGAAAAATTGGTTCCTTGTACAAATATAAACTAATTAAGAAACACCATTGCTGCCATTAGGTACTAGGTAGCTGGAAATCAAGGTTCATAAAATTCGAGTGCTGATTATACACTTATGTAGAGTTGTTAAATTTATATAGAAAATAAAGACAGGTTCTTTCTCTTACCCAATCTGTAGTAATGGCCAGGCTATTGGAAGCCGTGTTTGAACTTGAATATGTACTGATATCAGTACCTGAAATTGCTTGGGAAATAATGTAGACTCAAATAGTTGTTGACCTAAGATTTTTCTCCCTAAAGTTCATACATTAATAATTCTTTTCTAAACCTTTTAATTCAATATGAACATGGAATTTTTATACAATGCAAATGAAGTGTATATATAGGGGATTTTAGTTGAACAAAAATAATGAGACTATCCTGTTGCTGGGTGGTTCCATCAAAGTGAATTTAACTTCATTTTAGTGAATTTTTGTTCACATCTGTGACTTACCCAGTGGTCTGTAGGTCTCTGAAAACAGGGATGATGATAACCTCAGTGCAGTGCCTGACAATAGAAGTGTGTTAACGTTTTGTAAAGAGAATTGCCTCATATGAATGGAGAGTAAGGATATAAAAATTATCAGAGAAATTATCAGTGAAATTTCAGGATGTGGAATGGAAGAATAAGAGAGGACATGTTAAATTAGAGCTCGGCTTCCTGAATTCTGACAGATGCTCCGGGAGAGGTGTGCCTCTTGATTCAGCTGCAGCATCTCATACTCCTCAGAAGGATGGGATAAGAAAGGTCGAGAGCTACTACCTTGGTCTGAAGCAATCATCCCCCTATTTGTATCAGGTGGTTTAAGAGGGTACAGATGCAGACTGCCAGCACATCCTGGCTCATGGCTTCATACAGTGCTTAGGACACAGGTACAGTAAATGCTCAATACTGTTAGTATGAACAGGGTAAGGAGAATGTGGGTTTTTTCTTACTAGGACAATACAGTTTGAACTTAATTCCTATGAATATATTTTTCCAAAAAATACAGTATAATACATTCTTGAATTTTTTTCTCTGATTTTGACCCTGAGAGATAAAGAAACTTGGTAGTTAGAATGGCTTTATTTGATTTACACAAATATACACATGCTATTCTTCTTCCAATATCCATCATAAATATAATCAATTCCATTCAAGGAAGTCAAAATTTAGCAAAGATAAAGAAATAAGAATTTAATGACTTAGCAAACAGGTCAGGGCATATTTAAGAGAGCGCTGTAGGTTATTAAATCTAAGGTAATTTAAAATACCTCTACAATTTTTTAAACTTTGTTTTTAAGATCTTTTTTTTTTTTTAGAGAGAGAGTGTGACTATAGGGAGGGGCAGAGGGAAAGGGAAAGAGGACATCCTAAGCAGACTCCACGCTGAGCAGGGAGCCCATGCTGAGCAGGGAGCCCAATGTGGGTCTCAATCCCACAAACCTGAGATCATGACCTGACCTAAAATCAAAAGTTGGAGGGGCACTGGGTGACTCAGTCATTAAGCATGTGCCTTCAGCTCAGGTCATGATCCCGGGATCCTGGGATTGTGTCCCACATCAGCCTCCCTGCTCAGCGGGGAGCCTGCTTCTCCCACTCCTACTCCCCCTGTGTTCCTTCTCTCCCTCTCTCTGTCAAATAAATAAATAAAATCTTTTTTTTTTTAAAGATTTTATTTATTTATTTGACAGAGAGAGATTACAAGTAGGCAGAGAGGCAGGTAGAGAGAGAAGGAGGAGGAAGCAGGCTCCCTGCCGAGCAGAGAGCCCGATGTGGGACTCAATCCCAGGACTCCGAGATCATGACCTGAGCCGAAGGCAGCGGCTTAACCCACTGAGCCACCCAGGCGCCCCAATAAATAAAATCTTAAAAAAAAAAAAGTTACACAAAAGTTATAAGAATAGTGAAAATAATTCCCATATATCCTTTACTCAAATTACTTTCGTGTTAACACTTTCTTAAATCTGCTTTTGTCATTCTCTATAAATGTTTTTTTAATCATTTGAGAGAAATGGGATGCCCTTTACTTCTAAAAACTTGCTAAAAACCATGTATATCCTAAAGACAAAGACATTGCCTTGTCTAACAGCAACAATTTCATAACATAATTTTAAAAACGAAGTGTTACCTAATAAACAGATGTTGAAATTTCATCAATTGCCTATTTTTTTTCATAGTAAAAGTAAAAAAAAAATCTCTGTTTCTATGGCAGCATCACAAGTTGAATTTCATTTTCATGTCTAGTCTCCTTCAATCTGGAACATTCCTAAGTTATTTCTCTTCATGACTTTGACATTTTGGAAGAGTACAGGCCAGTTCTTGTTAAAATATCCTTCAATTTGGGTTTGTCTGATGTCTTTATGATTAGATTCTGGGTATCCATTTCAGTAGGAACCACTGAAGTCATGCTGTGACCAGTATATCGTATCAAGACAGTCAATAAGCCTGACACTTTACTGACAGGTTAACCTCAATCCCTTGAGTAAGGTGGTGTTTGCCAGGTTTCTTCATTGTAATATACTTTTTTTTTCCCCTACTAAATTTAAGTATCTTATGGGGAGATAATCTGGACTATGTAAATATTATTTCTCATCAAATTTTGTGAATAAGCTGCACATATGATCCCAATTACCCTTTACCCTTTAATACTGGAATTGATCTTTTTTATTTTTTTAAACTTTTTTTAGAGATTTTATTTGAGGGAGCACAGAGAGAGAGAGAGAGAGAAGCAGATCCCCCATTGAGCAGAAAGCCCAACACCAGGCTCCATCCCAGGACCCTGGGATCATGAATGAGCCTAAGGCAAACACAGCCAACTGAACCACCCAGGTTTCCCTGGAATTGATCTTTTTAAAACAAATCACATTGCCATGAACTGGCAATGCCATACAAATTGGCATTATCTCATTTCCTAAAATCATTCAAAGATTACTTATTCTAATTAAAATAAAATTAAAACTCCTAATCATTCATAATTTTTTAAATTTGTTTTTTAATTTAAATTAGTTAACATATAATATATTATTAGTTTCAGAGGTAGAGTTCAGTGATTCATCATAAGTCATATGTAATACCCAAGGCTCATCACATCACCTGCCCAACTTGATGTCCATCACCCAGTTACCCCATTACTCTCCAGCAACCCTCAGTTTGTTTCCTATGATTAACAGTCTCTTATGGTTTGTCTCCCTCTCTTGATTTCATCTTACTTTTTCCCCTCCCTTCCTCTATGATCCTGTTTTATTTCTTAAATTCCTCATATGAGTGAGATCATATGATGATCTTTCTCTGAGTGACATTTCACTTAGCATAATACCCTCTAGTTCCATCCATGTTATTGCAAATGGCAAGATACCATTTTTTTTTGACAGCTGAGTGGTATTCCATTACATATATATGCCACATCTTTATTTATTCATCTGCTGATGGACATCTGGGCTTTTTCCATAGAATGGCTGTTGTTGCTATAAACACTGGGTTCCAGGTGCCCCTTGGATCACTACATTTGTATCTTTGAGGTAAATAACCAGTGGTGCAATTTCTGGGTTGTAGGATAGATCTATTTTCAACTTTTTCAGGAACCTCTATACTTTTCTCCAGAGTGGTCACAACATCTTGCATTCCCACCAACAATGTGAGATGGTTCCCCATTTTCCATATCCTCGCCAACATCTGTCATTTCCTGACTTGTTAATTTTAGCCATTCTGACTGGAGAGAGGTGGTATCTCATTGTGGTTTTGATTTGTATTTCTCTGATGCTGAGTGATGTGAAGTATGTTTTCATATGTCTATTGGTCATTTGTATGTCTTCTTTGGAGAAATGTCTGTTCATGTTTTCTTCCCATTTCTTAATTTGATTATTTATTCTTTGGATGTTGAGTTTGATAAGTTCTTTATAGATCTTGGATACTAGCCCTTAATCTGATGAGACAAATATCTTCTTCCATTCTGTCAGTTGTCTTTATCTTTGTTGATTACTTCCTTAGTTTTGCGAAAGATTTTTATCTTGATGAAGTGCCAATAGTTATTTCACTTGCCTTTGGAGACATGTCTAGCAAGAAGGTGTTTTGGCTGAGGTCACAAGAGTTGCTGCCTGTCTTTTCCTCAAGGATTTTGATGGATTCTTGTCTCACATTGAGGTCTTTCATCCATTTTGAGTCTATTTTTATGTATGGTGCAAATAAATGGCCCAGTTTAATTCTTTTGCATGGGGCTCTCCAAATTTCCCAACACCATGTGTTAGAGAGACTTTTTTCCATTGGATGTTCTTTCCTGCTTTGTCAAAAATTAGTTGATGACAGAGCTTATGGTCAATTTGGAGCCTCTCTGTTCTGTTCCATTGATCTATGTGTCTGTTTTTGTGCCAGTACCATACTATCTTGATGATTACAGCTTTGCAATAAAGCTTGAAGTCCATGGTGCCACCAGCTTTGTTTTTCTTTTTTCAACATTCTGTTGGCTATTTGGGGTCTTTTGTGGTTCCATACAAATTTGGGGATTATTTACTTCAACTTTACGAAAAAAGTTGATGTTATTTTGATAGGGCTTGGGTTGAATGTATATTTGCTCTAGGTAGCATAGACATTTTAATAATATTTCATCTTACAATCCATGAGGATGGAACTTTTTTCATTTTTGTGTCTTCCTCAATCTCTTTCATGAGTGTTCTATAGTTTTCAGACTATAGGTCCTTTGCCTCTTTGGTTAGGTTTATTCCTGGATGTCTTGTGGTTTTTATACAATTGTGAATGGGATTGATTCCTGTGTTTCTCTTTCTTCTGTCGCATTGTTAGTGTATAGAAATGTAACTGATTTTTGTGCATTGATTTTATATCCTGACACTTTACTGAATTCCTATATGAGTTCTAGCAATTTTGAGGTGGAGTCCTTGGGTTTCCCACATAGAGTATCATATCATCAGCAAAAAGTGAGAGCTTGATTTCTTCTTTGCCAATTTGGAGACTTTTATTTCTTTTTGTTGTCTGATTGCTAGTAATATGGAATTTTGCTAGTACTATAGGATTTCTAGTACTATGCTGATCAACAGTGGAGAGAGTGGACATCCTTGTCCTTTTCCAGACCTTAGGGGAAAAGCACTCGGTTTTCCCTGTTGAAAATGATACTCACAGTGGGCTTTTTGTATATAGCTCTTATGATACTGAGGTATAGTCCTTCTATCCCTACAGAGTGTGGAGAGTTTTAATCAAGAAAGGATGCTGTACTTTGTCAAATGCTTTTTATGCATCAATTGAGAGGATCATATGGTCTTTGTCTTTTCTTTTATTAATGTGCTCTATCATGTTAATTGATTTGCAAATGCTGAACCAACCTTGCCTTCCAAGAATAAATCTTTGGTCCTGATGAATAATCCCTTTAATGTAAGGTTGGATCCTATTGGCTAGGATCTTGGTGAGAATTTTGGCATCCATGTTCAACAGGCATATTGGTCTGTAATTCTCCTTTTTTGTGGGGTCCTTGTCTGGTTTTGGGATCAAAGTAATGCTAGCCTCATAGAACAAGTTTGGAAGTTTCTCTTCCATTTCTATTTTTTGAAAGAGCTTTAGAATAGGTATTAGTTCTTCTTTAAATGTTTGGTGGAATTCCCCTGGGAAGCCATCTGGCCCTGGACTCATGTCTGTTGGCAGATTTTTTGATTACTGCTTCAATTTCCTTGCTGGTAATGGGTTTTTCAGGTTTTCTATTTCTTCCTGTTTCAGTTTTGGTAGTTTGTACGTCTCTAGGATGCATCCATTTCTTCCAGATTGCCCAATTTTTTGGCATATAGTTGCTCATAATATGTTCTTAGAATTCTTTGTAGGTCTTCAGTGTTGATTCTGTTCTTTCCTTTTTCATGATTTTATTCATTTGGGTTCTTTCTCTTTTCTCTTTTGTAAGTCTGGCCAGGGGCTTATCAATCTTGTTAATTCTTTCAAAAACCATCTTCTAGTTTTGTTGATCTGCTCTACAGTTCTTTTGGTTTCCATTTCATTGATTTCTGCTCTAATCTTTATAATTTCTCTTCGCCTGCTGGGATAGGCTTTATTTGCTGTTCTATCTCCAGCTCCTTTAGGTGTAGGGTTAGCTTGTATATTTGAGACCTTTCTTGTTTCTTGAGAAAGGCTTTTATTGCTATATACTTCCTTCTTTGGAGTGCCTTTGTTGCATCCCAAAAATTTTATACAGTTGTATTTTCATTTTTATTTGTTCTCTTGAATTTTTTCAAAATTCTTCTTTAATTTCCTGGTTCCGGGGCACCAAATATTTATTTATTTATTTATTTATTTGTCAGAGACAGAGGGAGAGAGAGCGAGTGAGCACAGGCAGACAGAGAGGCAGGCAGAGGCAGAGGGAGAAGCAGGCTCCCTGCCGAGCAAGGAGCCCGATGTGGGACTTGATCCCAGAACCCTGGGATCATGACCTGAGCCAAAGGCAGCGGCTTAACCCACTGAGCCACCCAGGCGTCCCCGGGGCACCAAATCTTAAAAAAAAAATAATTTCCTGGTTCCATTGATTCCTTTGTAGGATGCTCTTTAGCATCCATGGATTTGAGTTCTTGCCATATTTTCTGATGTGATTGAGTTCCAGTTTCTTTCTTTTTTTTTTTTTTTTTAAGATTTTATTTATTTATTTGACAGAGAGATATCATAAGTAGGCAGAGAGGCAGGTGGGGGTTGGGGGGAAGCAGGTTCCCTGCTGAGCAGAGAGCCTGATGCAGGCCTTGATTCCAGGACCCTGACATCATGACCTGAGCTGAAGGCAGAGGCTTTAACCCACTGAGCCATCCAGGTGCCCCGAGTTCCAGTTTCAAAGCTTTGTGCTCTGAAAGTATGCAGGCAATGATCCCAATCTTTTGGTACTGGTTAGGACCTGATTTGTGACTTAGGATGTGATCTATTCTGGAGAATGTTCCATGTGCACTGGAGAAGAATGTGTATTCTGTTGCTTTGGGATGGAAAGTTTTGAATATATCTGTGAAGTCCATCTGGTCCAGGGTGTCATGCAAAGCCCTTGTTTCTGTATTGATCTTCTGCTTAGGTGATCTGTCCACTGCAGTGAGTGGCATGTTAAAGTCCCCTAGTATTATTGTATTATTATCGACCTGTTTCTGTAATTTTATTATTAATTGGTTTGTATAATCAGCTGTTCATATTTTAGGGGCATAAATATTTACAATTTTTAGAACTTCTTGTTGATGAGACCCTTTAATTATGATATAGTGTCCTTCTCCACCTGTTATTATAGTCCAGTTGAGTTTGCAGGTGTTCAGAATGATTTAATAGCTATCTAGTTAAATTCCTGGGACCAAACAGAACTAAGGGTTTCTACTCCTTCACCATCTTGGATTCCTCCCTCCTAATCACTCTTAATTAATACACTATTGGATCTAACTTCTCTCTGCTTTGGAGACCCCATGGCTAATTCAGCAGTTTATGAGATCTCATGGGTCCCCTGTTCACAGCAGCATAATTTATGATGGCCAAGACATGGAAACAACCTGCGTGTCTATCAACACATGTATAGATAAAGAAGATATCTGATATACATACAATGTAATGTTATTCAGCCATAAAAATAAAGAAATCCTGCCATTTGCAACTACATGGATGGACCTTGAAGACATCACGTTGCGTGAAACAGAGAAAAATACTATATGATATCACTTATATGCAGAATTTTTAAAAAAATCCTTTGAGCTCTGTATATTGGCCTATTCTAATGGTGATACCTGCATTTTCAGAGTAAACTTTTTTTAAATTTTAAAAAAGCTTTTATTTATTTGAGAGACAGGGCAAGAGAAAGAGAAAAAGAGAGAGGGAGAATGAGAGCAGGGAAGAGGAGGAGAGGGAGACAGAGAAGCAGGCTCCCCATTGGGCAGGAAGCCCAATGTGGGACTTGATCCCAGAACCCTGAGATCATGACCCAAGCTGAAGGCAAACACTCAACCAACTGAGCCACGCAGACTCCCCCAGAATAAAAATTTTTAAATGTGTACATTTATGCAACAGAATATACCAATATTTTAATATTATTTGGCATACTGAATATACAAAGGGGCAACAGTAAACTCTAAATAAAAATAGAACTTTGGGCGCCTGGGTGGCTCAGTGGATTAAGCCGCTGCCTTCGGCTCAGGTCATGGTCTCAGGGTCCTGGGATCGAGTCCCGCATCGGGCTCTCTGCTCAGCAGGGAGCCTGCTTCCTCCTCTCTCTCTCTCTCTCTCTCTCTCTGCCTGCCTCTCTGCCTACTTGTGATCTCTCTCTGTCAAATAAATAAATAAAATCTTTAAAAAAAAATAATAGAACTTTGACCCACAACCTGCGGCAACCCTTGCAGGAAAGCAACACTTGATCTATAATAAACAGCTCAGGAAGTCAGAGTGTTCTAAGACTTTCAGAATGTCAGACTGCTATGTCTATTGACAATCCAGGAAGCTAAACTATAACTCCTATAACAGTCCAAAACGGCCAGGACTTAAGAATTTCTGACTTCTCTCCTTCCAACTGAGGATCAGTAAGAGAAAGTCAAATATGCTCTCCTAACCAATCACAGCCCCACTACGGTTTTCCCTCACCAACTATCATGGTACAGGTGGACCTGTATAAAACTCTTTTCCAGTATAAAACTTGCCCATTCTTTTGCCTGCCTTTGAGTCTCTGACAAAAAAAAAAAAGTGTTGAAAGTGACAGTGGCTGACTCCCATGTATATAACAAGCTTTGAATAAGTAGTCCTTGCTTTTCTCATATGGGGAGCCTTCATTTATTTCCACATATTAATTAAAGGCTCACAAAATTTGCCCTTTGAAAAAAAGTTAAACTATAGTATTTCTCTCTTACTACCTGTGGAACTTTAACAGATCCATTTTTATTTTTACAAAAGTATTACAAATATAAGGGCAACCAACCCCAAAACAACCCCTACCCTAAAACTAAAAACTGCAAAGGTAAAGGGGAGTCCTACACATATTCTGGGGTCTAAGAGTTACATGAAAATATTGTGTATCTGGATTTTAATTTAAAAACATTCCTATAGGGGCGCCTGGGTGGCTCAGTGGGTTAAAGCCTCTGCCTTCAGCTCGGGTCATGATCCCAGGCTCCTGGGATTGAGCCCCGCGTTGGGCACTCTGCTCAGCAGCAAGCCTGCTTCCCCTTCTCTCTCTGCCTGCCTCTCTGCCTACTTGTGATTTCTCTTTCTGTCAAATAAATAAATAAAATCTTAATAAATAAATAAATAAATAAAATTAAAAAAAAAAACATTCCTATATTTACACTCACACGTACATACTTTTACCTAGTATACCCATTCATATATATGAATACAATTATTTTGCATCCATAATGTGTAATTCAAAGATATTTTATAAAACAAAACTATTTATAACTCGAGAGCAAGGAAACCAGACTCTTCAAAACGTCAGGCTCCTCCCTCTGAGCCCTTTCCTCTGTGTGATCCTGAAGTGTGAGCTTGCACACTGTGGCAGGTCATTCTCAGCAAACCCCTGGGTACAGATCCTTGCTGCCCACCCCTCCCCCGCCCACTCCATGACACTTCTCTTGGATCCTCAGAGCCCTTCCTCTCCAGTTTCTTCCTACATTTTACCCCCCTCACTCTCCCTCCTATCTCTGCAAGCCTCAAGTGCTGTCTCTCCTCTCACTGCAGTGGAAGGGCTGATTGTACCCCACTTTTTCTTCTTTGCCATCTCCTCACAATGAGTACAAAAGTAGGCTGATTTCTAAAAAGGGCTAAGAAATAGTAGGGAAGACCCCAGACTTAGGTAGCACTTGCTGTATTACCACCTGAGAGCAAATTAAACTAATGGGCCCTCTGCTTTGCCCCAATAAAATAGCATCAGCCTTTAAATTGAAATGTCTAGCCAGAAGAAATTCTAGTAAAATTCAAGTCTCAGTTTCATCCTCCCTACTCAGATACCCTATTACTTCTCATAGCCTGGGTCTCTCTGCTTTTTTGATGGTATTTCAAAAGGAAAGTGTGCCATCTGATTTCTTTCAGTACTGTGAACTTGGAATGCACAGTCTTAAAAAATGAAAACAGTCTTTCCTTAGTTGGGAAATTGTAAAATAACAGTTGATTTGAAAAATTTTAAATCAGATTGAAAATTGCGTATAGCATCTGTCATTGTCTAAAACAGGGTTACAATAAAAGATTTTCTGAACATTATGGTTTACTTCTGTATAATCAGAGACATTCTGAACATTTGAGAGACAAGATGATCAAACTTAAGCTCAGAAAGTCTGTATTTTAAAGTGTCTTTCCCCCGAATCATGGAACTTTGGAAAGGGCTGAAATCTCTAGAGAATTAAATAACTATTTTTTTTTAAAGATTTTACTTTCTGCTGAGCAGAGAGCCCGCTGCGAGGCTCGATCCCAGGACCCTGGGATCATGATCTCAGCTGAAGGCAGAGGCTTTAACGTACTGAGCCACCCAGGCGCCCCAAATAACTATTTAATTGGCAAAATGCTCCCCTTCCTCACAATTTTTGGCACTATTATAGCAAAGCAATATTTGACTGAAGAATAACATTTAATGACTATTCTTGTGAGACTCTTGGACATTAAAAGGATACAATAAAGGCAGACAAAGAAATAAAAATTAGGAAAATCATAGGGAAAAAAACTTTAGAACCAGATATACTACATACATGTTTACTTATTCAGTGAACATCTACAAACATTTATAACAATTGTACCTTAAATTAATTCTCTCAGTGGCTTTGTCACAACCTAAAACTGTAAAATCATTTATGCCTGGAGTTTAACATTGAAGTTTGCTGTCAAAATGCCAAAAATTTCTAAAGGGTTACACATCAAACCACTATCAAAGTGAATTTTACTTTGAGTTTGTAAGTTAGTGAGGTGTCAATAGAAAAAATGTTAAGATAGCAAATTTTCAAGTATGTTAAACAGTTCGGTTATTTATTCTCAATATCTGATTTCAAGTTTGTAGATAATCATGTATATACTCTAGTTCTCATGGACAAAGAACAGACAGTTTTGTGAAATAGGATATGAACATAGAGTTCCAGGTAACTTCCAGACTGATTCTACATATTAATGATTCCCTTAGAAAAAGATTAATGTCAAGGTAAACTATTCTGTTGCTTAATTAGTAGCTCTTACAAAAAAAAAAAATAGAACTTTACCCACCTGGGAAAGACTAATCCATGGTGTTGAAGAGTATGTTTGATTAAAATAATAATATTTCAGGGGTTTCTGGCTGGTTCAGTTTACTAGAAGGTGCAACTCTTGACCTCAGGGTTGTGAGTTCAAGCCCACTTCAGAAAAATACATAAGAAAATAATATTTCATTTTTACATCTTATATCCTCTGCATAATAATGTTATAACTAGATATAAAGGCCCTCAGATAAACTTAAAATGAAATATATGGCAAGAAGGAGCAAAAGAGAATTTTTTCCCACTTTGTCCAACTGTACTGCCATTTAGAAGCAGAGCTGTGTGTCTCTGAATTGCGAGACTGCTCTGGAAGGCAGAAGTAGCAGCTTTAGCAGTCTGAGAGAGAGGAGGCATCAAGGCAGCACTTCAGGGCTTTCTGATCAGCTGCACACTCCTTCCCCCACCTCTGAGGAAAGGGTGTCATCCCTGGCCTGCAGAAACCTCTTTCTGTTTATGTGACTTGTTCACTTACAGTCCTTCAACAATTCCCACAACCTTGTTAATAAAATCTGAATTGCCTGGGATGCCCGAGGTCCTCATCCAGTTCTTCAGCTGTTGTGGTTGGAGTGTTTATAACCTCCTCAAATTCCCGTGTTAAAAATGTAGCACCCAAGGTAGGTGGGCATTTGGGAGGTGATAATGGAGCCCTCGTGAATGGATTAAGTGCCCATATAAAAGAGACCTGCCACATGAGGACACAGTTGGCCATCTGCAACCCAGAGGAGGGCCTTTACCAGACACCAAATCTGCCAGAGCCATGATTCTGGACTTCTCAGCCTTCAGAACTGTGACAAATAAATTTCTGTTGGGTGTAAGCCACACAATCACTGTTGTTTTATTTCCTTACAGCCACCAAATGAACTAACATGCCTTCCTGCAGTGCCTTGTGCTCACCTCTGGATATGTGGCAGTTCCCCGGACATTCCATGCTCCACATTACTCTGTGCTTCTGCACAAAATGCCTTTCCTCCTCTTCTCTAGCCAACTCTAGCCCTTCTATAAGACTTCTACAAGGCCAAGATGCCTTTGGGATCCTCTCTAGGAGCTCACTCACCCTGCACCTCCTTCTATCATGACCTTTGCTTAATTTTTTTTTAGTATATGTGTTGCCAAAGCGAACTCAAAATTTTTTTAAAGGATTTTGTTTACTTATTAATTTTTGAGAGAGAGCATGGGTGGAAGGGAGAGGCAGAGGTAGGAGAAGAGAGAGAAGCAGACTCCTAGCTGAGCAAGGAGCCTGATGTGGGACTCCATCTCAAGAACCTGGAATCACAACCTGAGCCGAAGCTAGATGCTTAACTGATTGAGTCACCCTGGTACCCATGACCTTTGCTTTATGTTGCAGTGCTGTGCTTACCTGCTGCTGTGGTTTTCATATTTTCTTCCCAGGGCCCAACGCAGGGCCTGAGTCCTCAACAAAATTAGAATAAATACATAAATACAACCAGAAGTCACATATGGTTCCATGAGCTCTTACTGAAATTCAGCATAAGGAATATAAAGAAATCTATTATTAAAAAGTGATTTATTTTTTATTTTTTTTATTACCATATAATGTATTATTAGCCCCAGGAGTAAAGGTCTGTGAATCGCCAGGTTTACACATTTCATAGCACATACCTTCCCCAATGTCCATAATCCCACCACCCTCTCCCGACCCCCCTCCCCCCGGCAACACTCAGTTTGTTTTGTGAGATTAAGAGTCTCTTATGGTTTGTCTCCCTCCCAATCCCATCTTGTTTCATTTATTCTTTTCCTACCCCCCATGTTGCCTTTCAACTTCCTCATATCAGGGAGATCATATGATAATTGTCTTTCTCTGATTGACTTATTTGACTAAGCATGATATCATATCCTCTAGTTCCATCCACATCATGGCAAATGGCAAGATTTCATTTCTTTTGATGGCTGCATAGTATTCCATTATATATATATACCACCTCTTCTTTATCCATTCATCTGTTGATGGACATCTAGGATCATTCCATAGTTTGGCTCTTGTGGATATTGCTGCTATAAACATTCGGGTGCACGTGTCCCTTTGGATACCTACTTTTGTATCTTTAGGGTAAATACCCAGTAGTGCAATTGCTGGGTCATAGGGTGGCTCTATTTTCAACTTTTTGAGGAACCTCCACGCTGTTTTCCAGAGTGGTTTCACCAGCTTGCATTTCCTCCAACACTGTAGGAGGGTTCCCCTTTCTCCACATCCTCGCCAGCATCTTTCATTTCTTGACTTGTTAATTTTAGCCATTCTGACTGGTGTGAGGTGGTATCTCATGTGCTTTTGATTTGTATTTCCCAGATGCCAAGTGATGTGCAGCACTTTTTCATGTGTCTGTTGGCCATCTGGATGTCTTCTTTGTAGAAATGTCTGTTCATGTCTTCTGCCCATTTCTTTTTCTTTTTTTTAAATTTATTTATTTTCAGCATAACAGTATTCATTATTTTTTCACCACACCAAGTGCTCCATGCAATCTGTGCCCTCTATAATACCCACCACCTGGTACCCCAACCTCCCCCCCATTTCAAACCCCTCAGATTGTTTTTAAGAGTCCACAGTCTCATGATTCACCTCCTCTTCCAATTACCCCAACTCCCTTTTCCTCTCTAACTCCTCATGTCCTCCATGCTATTTGTTATGCTATTTGTTAAGTGAAACCATATGATAATTGACTCTCCCTGCTTGACTTATTTCGCTCAGCATAATCTCTTCCAGTCCTGCCCATGTTGCTACAAAAGCTGGGTATTCATCCTTTCTGATGGAGGCATAATACTCCATAGTGTATATGGACCACATTTTCCTTATCCATTTGTCCGTTGAAGGGCGTCTTGGTTCTTTCCATAGTTTGGTGACCGTGGCCATTGCTGCTATAAACATTGGGGTACAGTTGGCCCTTCTTTTCACAACATTTCTATCTTTGGGGTAAATACCCAGGAGTGAAATTGCAGGGTCATAGGGAAGTTCTATTTTTAATTTCTTTTTTTTTTTAAGATTTTATTTATTTATTTGACACACAGAGATCACAAGTAGGCAGAGAGGCAGGCAGAGAGAGAGGAAGGGAAGCAGACTCCCTGCTGAGCAGAGAGCCGGATGTGGGGCTCTATCCCAGGACCTGGGATCATGACCTGAGCCGAAGGCAGAGGCTTTAACCCACTGAGCCACCCAGGTGCCCCTATTTTTAATTTCTTGAGGAATCTCCACACTGTTCTCCAAAGAGGCTGCACCAACTTGCATTCCCACCAACACCAGACACATGAAAAAATGTTCATCATTACTAGCCCTCAGGGAGATTCAAATTAAAACCACATTGAGATATCACCTTACACCAGTTAGAATGGCCAAAATTAACAAGACAGGAAACAACATGTGTTGGAGAGGATGTGGAGAAAGGGGAACCCTCTTATACTGTTGGTGGGAGTGCAAGTTCTGCCCATTTCTTGATTGGATTATTTGTTTTTTGGGTGTTGAGTTTGATAACTTCTTTATAGATTTTGGGTACTAGCCCTTTATCTGATATGTTGTTTGCAAATATCTTCTCCCATTCTGTCATTTGTAAAAGGTGATTTTTATTTTATTTTTTTTTATTTTTATTTTTTTTCCAATTTATTTATTTTCAGAAAAACAGTATTCATTATTTTTTTCACCACACCCAGTGCTCCATGCAATCCGTGCCCTCTATAATACCCACCTCCTGGTACCCCTACCTCCCACCCCCCCTCCACTTCAAACCCCTCAGACTGTTTTTCAGAGTCCATAGTCTCTCATGGTTCACCTCCCCTTCCAATTTACCCAAATTCCCTACTCCTCTCTAATGCCCCTTGTCCTCCATGCTATTTGTTATGCTCCACAAATAAGTGAAACCATATGATAATTGACTCTCTCTGCTTGACTTCTTTCACTCAGCATAATCTCTTCCAGTCCCGTCCATGTTGCTACAAAAGTTGGGTATTCATCCTTTCTGATGGAGGCATAATACTCCATAGTGTATATGGACCACATCTTCCTTATCCATTCATCCGTTGAAGGGCATCTTGGTTCTTTCCATAGTTTGGCGACTGTGGCCATTGCTGCTATAAACATTGGGGTACAGATGGCCCTTCTTTTCACGACATCTGTGTCTTTGGGGTAAATACCCAGGAGTGCAATTGCAGGGTCATAGGGAAGCTCTATTTTTAATTTCTTGAGGAATCTCCACACTGTTCTCCAAAGAGGCTGCACCAACTTGCATTCCCACCAACAGTGTAAGAGGGTTCCCCTTTCTCCACATCCTCTCCAACACATGTTGTTTCCTGTTTTGTTAATTTTGGCCATTCTAACTGGTGTAAGGTGATATCTCAATGTGGTTTTAATTTGAATCTCCCTGAGGGCTAATGATGATGAGCATTTTTTCATGTGTCTGATAGCCATTTGTATGTCTTGATTGGAGAAGTGTCTGTTCATATCTTCTGCCCATTTTTTGAAGTGTTTGTCTGTTTCATGTGGGTTGAGTTTGAGGAGTTCATTATAGATCCTGGATATCAACCTTTTGTCTGTACTGTCATTTGCAAATATCTTCTCCCATTCCGTGGGTTGCCTCTTTGTTTTGTTGACTGTTTCCTTTGCTGTGCAGAAGCTTTTGATTTTGATGAAGTCCCAGAAGTTTATTTTCGCTTTTGTTTCCATTGCCTTTGGAGACATATCTTGAAAGAAGTTGCTGTGGCTGATATGAAAGAGATTACTGCCTATGTTCTCCTCTAAGATTCTGATGGATTCCTGTCTCACGTTGAGGTCTTTTATCCATTTTGAGTTTATCTTTGTGTATGGTGTAAGAGAATGGTCGAGTTTCATTCTTCTACATATAGCTGTCCAGTTTTCCCAGCACCATTTATTGAAGAGACTGTCTTTTTTCCACTGTATATTTTTTCCTGTTTTATCGAAGATTAATTGACCATAGAGTTGAGGGTCCATATCTGGGCTCTCTACTCTGTTCCACTGGTCTATGTGTCTGTTTTTATGCCAGTACCATGCTGTCTTGGTGATCACAGCTTTGTAATAAAGCTTGAAATCAGGTAAGGTGATGCCGCCAGCTTTATTTTTGTTTTTCAACATTTCCTTAGCGATTCAGGGTCTCTTCTGATTCCATACAAATTTTAGGATTATTTGCTCCAGCTCTTTGAAGAATGTCAGTGGAATTTTGATCGGAATGGCATTAAAAGTATAGATTGCTCTAGGCAGTACAGACATTTTAACAATGTTTATTCTTCCGATCCAAGAGCATGGAATGGTCTTCCATCTATTTGTGTCTTCTTCAATTTCTTTCATGAGTGTTCTGTAGTTCCTCAAGTACAGATCCTTTATCTCTTTAGTTAGGTTTATTCCCAGGTATCTTATGGTTCTTGGTGCTATAGTAAATGGAATCGATTCTCTAATTTCCCTTTCTGTATTTTCATTGTTAGTGTATAAGAAAGCCACTGATTTCTGCACATTAACTTTGTATCCTGCCACGCTGCTGAATTGCTGTATGAGTTCTAGTAGTTTGGGGGTGGAGTCTTTTGGGTTTTCCATATAAAGAATCATGTCATCTGCGAAGAGAGAGAGTTTGACTTCTTCATTACCAATTTGGATGCCTTTTATTTCTCTCTGTTGTCTGATTGCTGTTGCTAGGACTTCTAATACTATGTTGAACAAGAGTGGTGAAAGTGGGCATCCTTGTCTTGTTCCTGATCTCAATGGGAAGGCTGCAAATTAATATGAGAAGAAAGAAGAACCACATGGTCCTCTCAATTGATGCAGAAAAAGCATTTGACAAAATCCAACATCCGTTCCTGATTAAAACGCTTCAAAGTATAGGGATAGAGGGAACATTCCTGAACCTCATCAAATCTATCTATGAAAGACCCACAGCAAATATCATCCTCAATGGGAAAAAGGTGATTTTTTAAAAAAAGAATATGATTGAGAAATTGAGACAGATATAAAAAGGACATATGTTAAAGGTTTTAATTCATAAATTAATTAGCAAATCAGTAAGAAATTAGAACTGGTTCAAATAAAAATTATAGACGTACTGGCATTAATTTACAAAATGAATTTAAATGAGACTACACACGGAATAATCAATTACAGTGCACTGAACACAATTTATATTTCTATGGACAAGAATCACTGGTACTCCTATCAGCTTTCTACAACTTATAGAGTTGTAAAAAATCTCAAAGACAACAAAAGAAGGAGAGAACCTACAGGATCAGGTAACTCAGACAACATCTAATTTTCCATTATACATGTCCAGTATGATTCTTAGTCCATTTCAAAGTCCTTTACATTTTTTCCTGTACTGTTTCAAGCTTGAAACCAACAGTATTAAAATTTTTTGAGTTTATTATAAATGGTAACAGCAGGGAAAATCAATCGGAACACCTATTTCAACCATCAAAGGACACATTTACTTCCATAAATAGTGTGTAAAACAAATATTCTGGGGCATCTGGGGGCTCAGTCAGTTAAACATCTGACTCTTGATTTAGGCTCAGGTCATGATCTCGGGATTGTGAGATGGAACTCTATGCTAGGCTCCAGAGTTAATGGGAAGTCTGCTTGAGATTCTCTTCCTCTACTCCTCTTCCTCTACTCCTCCCCTTGCTCACTCTCTCTCTCACTCACTCTCTCTCTCAGATAAATAAATGTGTAAAAATAAACAAATATTCTACTTTAGATCAAGGTGAAAAAGAAAACAGAAACTGAATTCATTGTACGTACAGATATATCTAAAATAATTAGATTGGAGTGCCTGGGTGGCTTGGTAATTGAGTGGCTGACTTCAGCTCAGGTCATGACCCCAGGGTCCTGGGATGGAGCCCCACACTGGGCTCCCTGCTTGGCACGAAGCCTGCTTCTCCCTCTCCCACTCCCCCTGCTTGTGTTTCTGTTCTTTCTGTCTCTCTCTCTGTCAAATAAAATCTTTTTTAAAAATAAAATAAGTAGATTTATATGCATATAGACTAGTACTATCAAAATCACTTATGAGTTTGGAAATAATTTAGAATATATGAGAAACAGACTGAGGATTTTGGAGGGGAGGTCAGTGGGGAGAGAGGTGAGCCTATTGATGGGTATTAAGAAAGGCACGTATTGCATGGGTGTGGTGCAAAAACAATGAATTTTGGAACACTGAAAAAATAAAAAAAATTAGAGCATACTTCATAAATCCTGATGACATTGCTTCAAGCATAAGATTATATTTGAATGGGAACAAAGGAGTTCTGTGTAAACCATTTAATGAGTTTCCATATCTGTATACATTGAATTTCTTAAGTATACAACAGATAGAATATGAAATTTTTGATAAGAGAACATAATCTTACTTGAAGATTTGTCAACAAAATAGATTCTTTATTCATTCTTGAGTTATAAATATTCTGTATCTGTGGTGGTTTTGTTAAACTTGGTTAAGCTGGAACTATGTCTTGTGGAATTCCTTTTCCTGCATAGTCATGGTTGGGATGGCAACAGGAGAGATTTGTAAGAGATGAGAAATGTGCAGGAAAAAAACCAACCATCCTATCTGCATTTTGTGTTCCTTCCCAGGTCAGCAAGAGGAAAACCCCTCCTTCAGGAGCAGGTGTGAGCACAGCTCTATGATAAAGAGCATCAGCTTCTCTTCAGTCCTCAAGAAGACAACACAGACCCCTGTCTGTCCTGACTTCCCCTTGCATCACAAGCAACTCTCCTGTCTGCTGACCTGCAGCAATTTCAGCAGTATGTTCGTCTTAACTATGTTAAGTCTTTCAATCCATGAACATGGGGTGTCTTTCTACTTTTTGACATCTTTAATTTCTTTCAGCAATGTTTTACGCTTTTCAGTATACAAGACTTTTTCCTAGTGATTTTATATAGTATGGTAAATAAAATAGTTTTCTTAATTTCCTTTACAGATTATTCACTGTTAGTGTATAGAAATGCAACTGACTTTCATGTATTGACTTTGTATCCGGCTACCTTGCTGAATTAGTTTCCTAGTTCCAAAAGTTTATTTTTTGGAATCTTTAGGATTTTCTACATCATGTCATCTGTGAACATAGATAATTTTTCTTCCTCCTTTCCAACTTGGATGATCTTTATTCCTTTTTTCTTGCCTAATTGTTCTGTCTAAAATGTCCAGTACTGTATTGAATAGAAATGGCAAAATGAACATCCTTATCTTGTTGCTGATCTTACAGCAAAAGCTTCCAGGCTTTCACCACTGAGAATGATGTCAGCTGGGCATTTTTCATGTACAGACTTGATCGTCATTAGGAAGTTTCATTCAATTCCCAGTTTGTTGAGTGTTTTTATCATGAAAGGACATCGTTTTGTCAAATGCTTTTTCTGCATGAATTGAGATAACCGTTTGAGTTTTTCCCCCTCATTCTATTAATGTGGTATATTATATTGACTGATTTTTCTATGTTGAACAAACTTCTAATTTCTGGAGTAAATTTCACTTAATCATGGTGTATAATGCTTCTAATATGCTGCTGGTTTTAGTTTGCTATTTTGTTCAGAATTTTTACATCAATATTCATAAGGAATATTGATCTATAGTTTTCCCTTCATGTAGTATCTTTGTGTGGATTTGATATCAGGGTAATGTTGACCTCATAGAAAGAATTAGTAGGTATTCCTTTCCCTTCAATTTTTGGGAAGATTTTGAAAATGATTCGTACTAATTCTTCTTTAAATGTTTGGTAGGGACACTTGGGTAGCTCAGCTGGTTAAGCGTCTGCCTTCAGCCCAGGTCATGATCCCAGGGTCCTGGGATTGAGTCCCACATTGGGTTTCCTACTCAGCTGGGAGTTTGCTTCTCCCTCTGTCTGCTGCTCCCACTGCTTGTGTTCTCTCTCTCTCTCTGACAAATAAATAAAATCTTTAAAAAGTAAAGAATAAAAATAAATAAATGTTTGATGGAATTTAACAATGAAGCAATCTGGCCCATGGTATTTCTCAGGAGATTTTTTGTTACTGAATAATTGTTAGTGATATGAGTATTCACATTTTTATTTTTTCATGGTTCAGTTTCAGTAGATTGTGTGTTTTTAGGAATTTGTCCATTTCATCAGTTTGTTAGTGCACCATTGTTCATAGCATTCTCATATCCTTTTTATTTCTGTGAGATCATTAGTAATATCCCCATTTTCACTTCTGATCTTAGTATTTTGAGTCGTCTTTTTTCATAGTCAATCTAGCTAAATGTTTGGCAATTTTGTTCCTTCTTCAAGAACCAACTTTTGATTTCATTGATTTTCTTTACTGTTTTTCTATTCTCAGTTTTATTCTTTTTCCATTCTAACCTTTATTTATTTAATTATTTATTTGCTTCTAAACACTTTGAGTTTAGTTTGCTTTTTTTCCCCATTCATTAAGCTGTAAAGTTAGGTTATTAATTTGAGTTCCTTCTCCTTTTAATGTATGTGTATACAGCTATAAATTTCCCTCTTTACACTACTTTCACTGCATCCCATAGGTTTTTATATATTTTTTTTAAGATTTTATTCATTTATTTGGCAGAGAGAAATCACAAGTAGGCAGAGAGGCAGGCAGAGAGAGAGAAGGAAGCAGGCTCCCTGCCAAGCAGAGAGCCTGATGCGGGGCTCGATCCCAGGATCCTGAGATCATGACCCGAGCCAAAGGCAGAGGCTTAACCCACTGAGCCACCCAGGTGCCCCTATATGGTTTTTGGTTTTGTTTTGTTTTTTCATTTTTCTTACAGTGGAGGTTTTCTTTTTTCCTTTTTTTAAAAGATTTTATTTATTTATTTGACTGACAGAGATCACAAGTAGGCAGAGAGGCAGGCAGAGAGAGAGAGAGGAGGAAGCAGGCCTCCTGCTGAGCAGAGAGCCCGATGCGGGGCTCGATCCCAAGACCCCAGAATCAGACTTGAGCCAAAGGCAGAGGTTTTAACCCACTGAGCCACCCAAGCTTCCCTACAGTGGAAGTTTTCTAATTTTTCTTATGATTTCTCTTTGACAAGTCGGTTATTTAGGAGTGTGTTGTTTAATTTCTACACATTTATGAATTTTCCAGTTTTTCCTTCTGTTAATAATTTCACATTTCATTTTATTGTGATCAGAAAAAATGCTTTTTATGATTCTAGTCTTTTAAAATTACCTTAATTATTTTGGGGTCTAAAAAATGGTCTATTCTGGAAATTGTCCCATTTGAACTTACAAAAAATATGCATCATATTGTTGCTGAGTGGAGTGTTCTATGTTAAGTCTGATTCATATACAGTATTGTTCAAGCTGTCTATTTTATTACTGATCTGCCTTATTGATCACTATCAAAAGTGGAAGATTGAAGGCTTCTTCTATTACTGTAGAACTATCTATAGGCATACCTTGCTTTAATGTGCTTTGCCTTGCAGATATTGTGTTTTTTACAAATTGAAGTTTTGTATCAGCCTGTGTTGAACAAGTCTATCAGCATCATTTTTACAATGGCATTTGCTCACTTCAATGTGTCTCTGTGTCACATTCTAGTAATTCTTGCAATATTTCAAACTTTTTTATTATTACTGTACTTTCAGAATAATTTGTGATCAGTGATTTTTTAAAGATTTTATTTATTTGTTTGAGAGAGAGAGTACGAGCTGGGGAGAGAGGCACAGAGAGAGGGAGAAACAGACTCCCCACTGAGCAGAGAGGACAATGCCGGGGCTCAATCCAAGGACTCTGGGATCATGATCTGAGCCAAAGGCAGATGCTCAACTGACTGAGAAACCCAGGCATCCCAGTGATCATTTTTTAAAAATTTGATTTTTATAGTAATCTATATGCTCAACATAGAGCTCAAAATCATGACCCCCAGATCAAGAATCACATGCTCTTCTGACTGAGCCAGCCAAGTACCCCATAATCTATGATCTCTTGATGTAACTATTATAATAGTTTTGGGGCACCATGAACTGCTCCCATATAAGATGGTGAACTTAATCAGTAAAAGTGTATATTCTGACTGCTCTACCAAGTAGAGCTGTTCCTCTACTCTCTCCCTCTTCTCAGGCATCCCTATTCCCTGAGGCACAAAAGTATTAAAATTAGGCTAATTAGTAACCCTATAGTGACTTCTAAGTTTTCCAGTGAAAGAAAGAATCATACATCTCTCACTTTAAATTAAAAGTAGAAATGAGGGACACCTGGCTGGCTCAGTTGGTTGGACGACTGCCTTCGGCTCAGGGCGTGATCCTGGAGTCCCGGGATCGAGTCCCGCATCAGGCTCCCAGCTCCATGGGGAGTCTGCTTCGCTCTCTGACCTTCTCCTCGCTCGTGCTCTCTCTCACTGTCTCTCTCTCTCTCAAATAAATAAATAAAATCTTTTTTAAAAAAAATAAATAAATAAAAGTAGAAATGACTGGGGTGCCTGGATGGCTCAGTGGGTTTAAGTCTCTGCCTTCGGCTCGGGTCATGATCCCAGGGTCCGGGGATCGAGCCCACATTGGGCTCTCTGCTCAGCAGGGAGCCTGCTTCCTCCTCTCTCTCTCCCTGCCTCTGCCTACTTGTGATCTCTGTCAAATAAATAAATAAAATCTTTAAAAAAAAAAAAAAAAGTAGAAATGACTGGGGTGCCTGGGTGGCTCATTTGGTTAAGACTTCAATTAGATTTTGGCTCAGGTCGATCTCAGGGTCATGAGATCAAGCCCTGCATTGGGTTCCTCACTCAGCAGGGAGTCTGGTGGAACTTCTTTCTCTCCCTTTCCCACTGCCCCTCCCTTCCAATTTCTCTCTTTCTCTCTCTTAAATCAATCAATCAGTCAAACAATCAAGCAATCTTTTATTTATTTATTTATTTATTTATTTATTTGTTAAAGATTTTATTTATTTATTTGAGAGAGAGACAGTGAGAGAGAGCATGAGCGAGGAGAAGGTCAGAGAGCGAAGCAGACTCCCCATGGAGCTGGGAGCCTGATGTGGGACTCGATCCCGGGACGCCAGGATCATGACCTGAGCCAAAGGCAGTTGTCCAACCAACTGAGCCACCCAGGCGTCCCTATTTATTTTTAAAGCTTTTCTTTATTTATTTGAAAGACAGAGATCACAAGTAGGCAGAGAGACAGGCAGAGAGAGAGAGGAGGAAGCAGGCTCCCTGTTGAGCAGGGAGCCCGATGTGGGGCTTGATCCCAGGACCCTAACTGAGCATCCTTTTATGTGACAGTTGCTTTCAAGATTTTTTCTCTGTGTCTTTTGACAGTTTGTCAAAAACTGTTCTGTTTATGTATTGGTGTTGTTTTCCTGGAGTTCATCCTATTTGGAGTTCATTAAACTTTTTGGATTTGTATATTCACATTTTTCATCAAATTTAGGAAGTTTTTTGCCCATTATATTTTCACAGGACGGTAAACTGAAGTGACATGTCATTGGTTTTGTAAACACACAACTTCTGGGAAACTGGAGCTGACTTTTCACAGGACAGCAAACCAAATGCCCATTATATTTTAAAATATTTTTTGCTCCCCCTTTTCACTCTCTTCTCCTTCTAGGAATCCCA
This sequence comes from Neogale vison, assembly GCF_020171115.1. Lineage (NCBI taxonomy): Eukaryota > Metazoa > Chordata > Mammalia > Carnivora > Mustelidae > Neogale > Neogale vison. The sequence goes on along the minus strand of NC_058094.1, from coordinate 86,608,038 downwards.
TAATGTATATGTTTGATAGTGTTTGTATTAGTCAACTTTAGCTGTTATAGAAAAATACCATGGACTGGGTAGCTTAAACAACAGAAATATATCTTCTTAAAGTTTTGGAGACTAGAAGTCCCAGATCAAGGTTCAGCAGAGTCAGTTTCTGGTGAGAGTTCTCTTCCTGGCTTACAGAATGGCATCTTCTTGCTAAGCCCTTGTATTGCCTTTCCTTGGTACATGAACATGGACACAGAAACAGAGCAAGCTCTCTGTTGTCTCTCCTCATAAGATCACTAATCCTATCAGATCATCACCCCACCCTTATGATTTTATTTAACCTTAATTACTTCTGATACCAAATACAGCTACCTTCTGGGTTAGGGCTTCAACATATGAACAGTAGTGATTGTGTATATTGGGAGGGGGGACTATCCTTGAAAAATGAGAGAGAAGTTGAGACATTTTATTTTTCTTTAAGATTTTATTTACTTGCCAGAGAGAGAAAGAACATGTGAGAGAGCACAAACAGAGAGAGCAGCATGCAGAGGGAGAAGCAGGCTCCCTGCTGAGCAAGGAGCCCCATGTGGGACTCTATCCTAGGGTCCTGGGATCATGACCTGAGCTGACAGCAGACACTTAACTGACTGAGCCACCAAGGCATCCCAAGACACTTTCAAATACACAAGAGCTGAGAGACTATTACTACTAGACCTGCTATATAAGAAATGCTAAAAGCAGACACAGTCTGGGTGGTGCAGTCAGTTAAGTATCTGACTTTGGATTTCAGCTCAGGTCATGATCTCAGGATCATGAGATCTAGTCCAGCATCAAGTTCCATGCTGATGTGGAACCTGCTTAAGATTCTCTCCTCCTGGGGCACCTGGGTGGCTCAGTGGGTTAAAGCCTCTGACTTCGGCTCAGGTCATGATCTCGGGGTCCTGGGATCAAGCCCTGCATTGGGCTCTCTGCTCGGCAGGGAGCCTGCTTCTCCCTCTCTCTCTGCCTGCCTCTCTGCCTGCTTGTGATCTCTGTCAAGTAGGTAAAATCTTAAAAAAAATCATTTAAAAAAAGGATGCTCAATTAGAATATCAGCTAATTTCTCCTCAGAAACCTTAGAAGATGTGAGACAATATAGTTGAAGGGCTCAGAGAAAAAAAAAGCCCTATCCATCAAGATTTCTATATTCAGTAAAGTTATCCTTCATTCGTTTTGTGCCTTAAATTTCACAGTGAGTAAAATCATATGGTATTTGTCTTTCCCTGACTGACTTATTTCATTTAACATTATACTGTCTGAATCCATCCATGCTGTTGGAAATGACAAGATTTCATTCTTTTTTATGGCTGAGTAACATTCATATATAATCATATAATGAGATACATACACACACACACACACACACACACACACATCTTTACCCATCCCTCTATCAGTGGACACCTGGGCTGCTTCCATAATTTGGCTATTGTAAATAGTGCTACAATAAACATAGGGGTGCTTATAGCTTTTCATATTCTTTGGGTAAATATCCAGTAATGAAATTATTGGTTCATATGATAATTCTATCTTTAATTTTTTGAGGAACCTCCATACTGTTTTCCATAATGACTTCATCAGTTTGCATTCCTACCAACAGTGCATGAGTATTCATTTTTCTCCATATCCTTGTCAATACTTGTTTATTGTTTTTTATTTTAGCCATTCTGACAGGTGAAGATATCTCATTGTAGTTTTAATTTGTGTTTCCTTGATAATTAGTGATGTTGGACATCTTTACATGTGACTGTTGATCATCTGTTTGTCTTCTTTGAAGAACTGTCTGTTCATGTCTTCTGCCCATTTTTAAATTGGATTATTTGTTTTTTGGCTGTTGAGTTGTATCAGTTCTTTATATATTTTGGATACTAATGTGTCATTGGATATATCATTTGCAAATATCTTCTCGCATTCATAGATTATCTTTTTGTTTTGTTGATTGTTTCCTTTGCTGTGCAGAGCTTTTAATTTTGGTGTAGTTCTAATACTTTATTTTTGCTTTTTTTTTTTATTCTTAGGAGACATATTTAGAGAAATGTTGCTATGGCTGATGTCAAAGAAGTGACTGCCTGTGTACTCTTCTAGGATTTTGATGGTTTCCAGTGTCACACTTGGGCCTTTTTCCATTCTGAATTTATTTTATTTTATTTTATTTTTTATCTTATTTTATTTGAATTCAATTAATTAACATATAATGTATTATTAATTTCAGATGTAGAGTTTGGTTATTTATCAGTTGTATATAACACCCAGTGCTCATTATATCTCATGCCTTCCTTAATACCCATAAACCAGTTACCACATCTCCCCACCTCGTCCCCTCCAACAACCCTCAGTTTGTTTCCCATTGTTAAGAATCTCCGATGGTTTGTCTCCTTCTCTGATTTCATCTTATTTTATTTTTCCCTCCCTATCCTTACAGCCCCATTTTGTTTCTTAAATTCCACATGAGTGAGATCATATGCTAATTTTTTCTGATTGACTTATTTCACTTAGCATAATACCTTCTGGTCCATCTGGGCTCTTCCCATAGTTTGGCTATTGTGGATATTGCTGCTAGAAACATTGGGGTGCATGTGCCTCTTCAAATCACTATGTTTGTGTCTTTTGGGTAAATACCTAGTAGTGAAACTACTGGGTTGTAGGTAGCTCTGTTTTCAACTTTTTCAGGAACCTCTATACTGTTTTCCAGTGGCCGCACCTTACATTCCTACCAACAGTGTAAGAGACTTCCCTTTTCTCCACATCCTCACCAACATTTGTTGTTTGCTGATTTATTAATTTTAGCCATTCTGACTGGTGTGAGGTGATATCTCATTGTGGTTTTGATTTGTATTTCCCTGATGCTGAGCATTTTTTCATGTGTCTGTTGGCCATTTGGATGTCTGCCTTGGAGAAATGTCTGTTCCTGTTCTCTGCCCATTTCTTCACTGGAGTTTTTGTTTTTTTGTGGTGTTGAGTTTGATAAGTTCTTTATAGATTTTAGATGTTAGCCATTTATCTGCTAAGACATTTACAAATATCTTCTCCCATTTTGTCAGTTGTCTTTTGGTTTTGTTGACTGTTTCCTTTACTATGCAAAAGCTTTTTATCTTGATGAAATCCAAATAGTTCATATTTGCCTTTGTTTCCCTTGCCTTTGTAGATATGTCTGGCAATAATCAGTTTCTGTGGCCAAGGTCACAGGGGTTGCTGTCTGTGTTCTCCTCTAGGATTTTGATGGATTCCTATCTCATATTTAGGTCTTTCATCCATTTTGAATCTATTTTTGTGGTATGGAGCAAGAAAGTGGTCTTCTGCATGTGGCTGTCTAGTTTTCCCAACAGCATTTGTTGAAGGTATTGTTTATTTTTTTTTCCATTAGATGTTCTTTCCTGCTTTGTTGAAGATTAGTTGACCATAGAGTTATGGGTCCATTTCTGGGGTCTCTATTCTGTTCCATTGATCTATGTGTCTATTTTTGTGTCAGTACCATACTATCTTAATTATTGCAGCTTTGTAATATAGTTTGAAGTCCAGAAATCTAGTGTCATCGAGTTTGGTTTTCTTTTTGAACATTCCTCTGGCAATTCAGGGTCTTTTCTGGTTCTATACAAATTTTAGGATTATATGTTTAAGCTCTGTGAAGAATGTCGATGGTATTGAATGTGTAGATTGCTCTGGGTAGCATAGATATTTTAACATATTTGTTCTTCCAATTTATGATCATTGAACATTTTTCCATTTCTTTGTGTCTTCTTCAATTTCTTTAATAAGTGTTCTATAGTTTTCACAGTACAGATCTTTCACAACCTTGGTTACGTTTACTTCTAGATATTTTATTATTTTTGGTGCAATTGAATTTTTCTTTTCTTAAGACATAAATACTAGCTCTGTTAGGGTTCTCTCTCTCTTTATCACCATATATGTATATATAATAAGGAATTTGCCATATGATGATAGAGATTGGGAAATTCAAAATCTTCCTTGTGGCCTGGCAGCTTGGAAACACAGGAAATCTATGCTGCAGATGAAGTCTAAAGCCTACCTTCTGGAGAATTTCCTTCTGATTAGTGAGGCCAGTTATATTTCTATTTGGACCTTCAGCTAATTGGATGAACTCCATCCACAATATAGGAACAATCTGCTTTATCCAGATCTGCTTTATCCTACCTTCCAAGTTGGCATATAAAATTAACTGTCACAATAGCATACTATATACTCTTCTGTGCTTTGCTTTTTAAAAATTTGGGGTAAAGGGCACCTGGGCAGCTCAGTCATTAAGTGGTTGCCTTCAGCTCAGGTTATGACCCTGGGGTTCTGATATCAAGCCCCACATTGGTCTCCTTGCTCGGCCGGGAGCCTGCTTCTCCCTCTCCCTCTGCCTGCCTGCCTACTGCTCCTCCTGCTTGTGCTCCCTCTCTCTATCTCTCTGTGTGTCAAATAAATAAATAACATCATTTCAAAAAAGTTGGGATATTATTTGTGGAGCAGAACAAATAGCATGGAGGACATGGGGAGTTAGAGAGGAGAAGGGAGTTGAGGGAAATTGGAAGGGGAGGTCAACCATGAAACACTATGGACTCTGAAAAACAACTGAGGGGTTTGAAGTGGCGGGGGGTGGGAGGTTGGGGGAACCAGGTGGTGAGTATTAGAGAGGGCACGGATTGCTTGGAGCACTGGGTGTGGTGCAAAAATAATGAATACTGTTATGCTGAAAATAAATAAAAGAAAAAAAATCCATGACAATTTTCACACAACAGAAAAAAAAGGTTGGGATAAAATACACATTTTAGCCATTTTTAAGTATGCATTTCATGGCATTAAGTACATTCACATTGTTGTGCAACCATCACCACCATTCACCTCTGAAAGTCTTTTTATCTTACATAACTGAAACTCTGTACCCTTTAATCAATAACTCCCCTCTTATATGTCATTTCCTATAGTCACCATTTTACTTTCTGTCTCTATGAATTTGATATTCTAGGTATCTCATATAAGTGGAGTTATAAGTATTCGTCCATTTAAGATGGGCTTAATTCATTTAAAATAATGCCCTTCTTTTAAGGTTCCTAGATCCAATTCCAACATGTAGTGATGGTTTCCCCACACATAAAACATGAAGCAAGTCTTAGACACCAGTAGGATGTTCAAGAATTCAACTGGGTTCTGACACTATTGACCCAGAGATAGTATTAGATTCCACAGACTAAGGGCTCAGTCCTTAATTCTGCCCCCATTCCCAACTTCAGAGGTCAGTTTGAAACCCTAGGTGTTACCTGTGCTTTTGACCAACTAGCTACAGATTGAAAATTCTAATGACCTCCTCATTAGGTTTTTTTAATTTGCTAGAACTTAGGGAAGTAATTATGTTTACCAGTGTTGTGCCCAAATTCTGAGACCCCCCAAAGACGACCACCAGAGTCCAGAGTCAAAGCCAAACAGCAAGGGTCGTTTATTACCAGTTCGAACCCGGACCTCTGCACACTCGTTGCCGGTGACGCTAAGAGGTCCTGAGCTCAGGATCACGGTACTTTTTATATTCTATTTTGGGGAGGCAGGGACTTAGCATACATCATAGCACCTTGTAACAAATCACTACATACCACGGGAAAATCAAACAGCAACTCTATAATATGACTGGCACGCTACTGAGAGGGAAAAGGCTGAGAATAGATTATTGGTTAGATCAAAGGGCTGTCATTCTTCAAACTGCTTAGTTGGCACTGCTAGGGTATGTGCCCCTTAAGGATTGGCTGGGGTCTCCCTGTCAAGCCACGGGGTGTCAGATGGTTATTATCTCCCGTACCCAAAGCTGGGTGGGGGGTCCGGGGGCAGTCACTTTGTCACATCCAATTCTGGGTGGGGGTTTCTCTGGCACCAGATGGCTGTTATCTCTCGGCCCAGAGCCGGGAGTGGGTCCGAGAGCGGCCACTCTGCTAGGTTCTATTCTGGGCGGGGATTGTGTGGTTACAGAGTGCCTATAGAAAGTTTGCTGGTAATTTTCCATCTCCTCCTGGGTTAGCAAGTGAAGGTACAGAAGCAGAAATAGCGGTTATGGTTATAATTTAGGCATCTCACCAGCTTATTAAAGGATATGATAAAGGATATAAATCAACAGCCAGATGAAAAGATACATAAGGTGAGGTATGGGGAAAGGGCACAGAGCTTGCATGCCTTCGCCAGGTACCACTGTTCCCAATCTCCACATGCATACATTCACATTGTTGTGAATTTTTATGGAGGGTTGAATTGTTATGGAGGTTTCATTGCACAGTAATGATTGACCAAACCATTAGTCATTGACTTGTTTAATTAGATCTTTTTTTTTCTCCCTCTGTATTTATTCCCCTCTGTATTTTGTCCATTTAATCAATTACACGGCCACAGATCAACCCAAGAAGAGAGAGGAAAGTTTTTCCTTTCCTATAATTTTGTACTAATACAAGCAATGCCAAAGTAACACCACAGATTTATGCCACCTGTTTCTCTTCTATTCATTCTTTCCTTTTAATGAGGCAATCTTTTAAAAAATATTTATTTATTTATTTGAGAAAGAGAGATGCAGTATGCATGTGCATGTGTGGGGGAAGGGGGCAGAAGGAGAAAATCTTCAAGCAGACTCTCTGCTGAGTGCACAGCCTAGCATGGGGCTTGATCTCATGACCATGAGATCATGACCTGAGCTGAAACCAGGAGTCAGATACCTAACCAACTAAACCACCTAGGTGTCCCTTAATGAGGCAATTTTAACTAGAAAAATTAAAACAGGAAAATGGAAGTTTAGGACTTAATTGTTTCTTCAGTCAACCAAAAAGCAGATGTTAAAGAAGCAGTTGGTTACAATCTCTCCAGCCTTCTTACAAATTATATGCAGAGAAAGTAAAGGAAAAAATAGTTCTATGTAGTTTTTAAATTCTTCCTCCACCTAAACCAAACCACTATTTATAGACATCATATGCAGAGGTTTAAAACTTAAGCCTTAGAATCAGATAACCTATGTTTATTCTCTGTTTTGCCACTACTATACGACCTTGGGCAAATTATTTAATTTCTCTGAGTTTTAAATTTAGAAAAGTGGTAATAATTATGTCAATGTATATAGTTGTTGTAAAAACTAAATGAAAAAAACACATGTACATAATTAAGTAAATGTGCCTGACACAGAGGAAGTGCTTGATTTGGGGGTAGCAATTATCATTTATACTTAAAAATGTATACCGTTTCCTTCTTAGCCTTTAAGCCTCATAAAACCAATGGATTAGAGGTCAGAGGGCTTGGATTCCTGTTCCAGCTGGAACACTTAATTTCTCCAAACTTCAGTGGTCTCCTCATTTGTCAAACTGGAATAAGGATGTTTGTTCCAACCACATAACAAGGTGGTTAGAAGGTGCACATATATATTGAAAGGATTTTGTAACTTAGTGTATTATGGGTATGGTAGAGTAAAATTGGAAAAAAATAGTCCCATTTTTTCACTCTTCCCACACGCAATTAGCGAAGACATTTGGCATGAACAGAATCAACTTAACTGTTAAAATGAAACATTTATAGCTAGGGTAGCTTTTGTGATTTAAATCAGACCCAGGAAAAGAAGTAAATGCTCTTTCACAAAGTGTCTTGAGAATTTCTGTTTGGAAAATTGCCTGGTCAATGACATGTCAACAGAATGAATGTCCTTTTTTAATATGAGATTAGATTATGTTGTGCCAGAAAAACCCATAGTTTGCTTTGATAAGGGGTGTTTTCTTTCTGAGTGCCCAAACACATCTTTCTCTGAAGGATCTCAAACACAGTTATCTCCAAAGGAAAGACAGAGTTGGAATCAAGCACCGCTGACCCTCTTCATTCTTGGGTAGACTAGTACAGAGTGGCTCCACTGGTACCTGACAGAAGCTTGAGTGGCAGGACCAAGCAAGGGCTCAAAGACTGGAGCCCCAGAGGAAGAAATGCAGTTTCCAGGGCAGTGGGAAGTGTAGGGGTTTATGTAAAGAGAAGCAGAAATAATGTCAGAAAGACCTGTTCTTGGAGGGGACCAGTGAGTAATTTTTAGTTTCAATCACTGTTCCCCCTTTCTTTAATTCATTGAGGGGAAATTCCCATAAGATAGAATTAACTACTTTAAAGTGAGCAATTTAGTAGCATTTAGTACATTCACAATGTTGTGCAATCACTACCTCAGTCCAGTTTCAAAACATTTTTATTGCCCCCAAAAGAAGTCTCATGCCCATTAAGCAGCCACATCCTATCCCCCCACCTCTAACATCTGGAAACCACTAATCTGCTTTCTGTCCCTATAAATTCCTGTCTCTATGTATATTTTATATAAATGGAGTCATCTAATATATGACCTTTTGTGTCAGTCTTCTTTCATTTAGCATAACGTTTTCAAGGTTTTTCCACTTGCACGTATCAGTACTTTATCCCTTTTTATGGACAAATAATATGTCCCTCCTCTTTTTCTTGCTTTCTTGAGACTTACCTGGTTATTTTTTCCTTTATTATTATTATTTTTATTAACATATAATATATTATATTATTTGTTTCAGGGGTACAGGTATATGATTCATCAGTCTTACACAACTCACAGTACTCACCACAACACATATACTCCCCAATATCCATCACCCAGCCACCCCATCCCTTCCATCCAACAACCCTCAGTTTGTTTCCTGAGATTTAGAGTCTCTTATGGTTTGTCTCCCTCTCTGGTTTCATCTTGTTTTATTCCCCCCCTTCCCCTGTGATCTTTTCTCTTGTTTCTCAAATTCCTTATATCAGTGAGATCATATGATAATTCTTTCTCTGATTGACTTGCTTCACTTAGCATAGTAGCCTGTAGTTCCATCAGCATCATTGCAAATGGCAAGATTTCAATTTTGATGGTTGTGTAATATTCCACACTCTCTCTCTCTCTCTCTCTCTATCTATCTATCTATATATATATCACATCTTTATCCATTCATCTGTTGATGGACATCTAGGCTTTTTCCATTGTTTGGTTATGTGAACATTGCTGCTATAAACATTGGGGTGCTCGTGCCCCTTTGCATCACTACATTTGTATCTTTGGGGTTAATACCCAGTAGTGCAATTGCTGAGTTGTAGGGTAGCTCTTTACCTGGTAATTTATTGCGGGGCGCCTGGGTGGCTCAGTGGGTTAAGCCGCTGCCTTCGGCTCAGGTCATGATCTCAGGGTCCTGGGATCGAGTCCCACATCGGGCTCTCTGCTCAGCAGGGAGCCTGCTTCCTCCTCTCTCTCTGCCTGCCTCTCTGCCTACTTGTGATCTCTCTCTGTCAAATAAATAAATAAAATCTTTAAAAAAAAATTTATTGCATTGACTTCCATTGTGTCCTTGTCTGCACTTGATTACAGAAGGATTAGTGAGACAATAGGCAATTGGTCCAAAGAAGACAAATAACAGCAAAGAACTCTCCCAGTGTGAACAAGGATCAGAAAGGATTCTCTAATAAAACTTTGTCAGGGAAGAAAAACTTTTCCTCTCCCTTTTAGTTTTTGAGCAGGGGACTATGAATTCAACTAACAAAAGACAGATAAACAAGAGCAATGGCACATGTGTTTAACATTTATGCCCATAGAAGGCATAGGGAAAAAAAAAATAACAACAACAACATCAAATAAGTGGTTAGACACAGGAAATACCATTTTTAATTAAGGAAAGAGGGTTTTGTCTTACAAAAGATGGTGAATTGTGGGGTGGGGTGGCTAGGAAATATGTGGGGGAAACTAATGGAAAATGGGGGTGATTTTAATAATGTTTGTTTATACAAACTTATGTCAGGGTTGACTCTCTCCAGTGACAAGAGTTCTTTTTCAAGTTCAGAGGAGGGAAACACCTACAAAAAGTGAAATCTCTACCCTGCTTTCAGGCAGGTCAGGAGAGGGCAGAGAACTCTTTCTGTGTATGTTCATTCCCAAATGCCTTCAACTCAAAATAATTCTTCTGCCCAAATATCATGCTTTGGGATGACATAGTCTGATGCTCTTCATCCCTTCCCCCATCACATCCAGTTTTCATATGCACATGAAATTATTTTTATAAGAAGTGTCGACTTCTGTTGCTCCTTTCAGTCATCTAGTTGTAAGTTTTCTTGGAAGCCCCTGTATTTTGTCAGAGGAGTATGGTGAATAGCTCCATGATAAACTGAGTAATGATTGATAGTGAATTCCAGTTACCTCAAGGAAAGGGTTCATCCACTCATTATTGTTCTTTCTTCACTGGGCTTCAAAACACCACTTCAATTTCATTATTAAGTAAAGTTCCATTCTTCCCTTCTTTGGTGCTGATAAAACCTAGGAAACACTCTCTATATTATAAAACTTCTGTTTAATTTTATGAAGTATGTAGTGTTCTACTTTTGATCATTTATCTAGAAAGTGTACTTGTACTACTGCATTTTCAGGGGGAAGAAGTATTCTTATTGATTGATTTGCTCTGGGACAATGTGTCTAAATGAGGTCACCTGTACAGAACAAGTCAGAAAATCTGTTCACTTATACCCATTTAAATTGCTTTTTTAGAGAGCAATAAGACTTATTTGTATCTTATTAACAGAGACACTAGTAGGTATGCTTTTTTGTAATACACTCTATTGCTTTAAACATTGGCCTTCAGGCAGACAGGCCCAGGTTCAAGTCTGGCTATTACCTTAAAGCTGTGTGACTTTGGGCACATTACTTTACCCCTCCATGTCCCAGTTGCTTCATGTGTTGAATAGAGATGCTACTATATTAGTTAGTTGGAAAAGGAAAAAAACCTAGCACAAATTGGCTTAAGAGAAAAAGAAAATATATAATTTGCATAACTAGAATGTTTATGGGCATATGGATTTCAGTCTTGGCCAGGTATAGAGGCCTACTGATGTGCTGACTTCTGTCTCCATTGCTCAGCCCTCCTTTCTGTGGTTCCTTCTGCTCAGGTAGGTTCTCTGGGGGTGGGGCTTGGTGGCTACTGCAGAGCTCACCAACCTAAAAGACAGACTTCCTTCTGCAGTAAGAAGGAAGGAATATGTAGCTGCCCCAGTTTCAGTCCCTTGTCCACCTAGATCTTGATGGAGTGGGCACTGTTCTTGCCTATAAATCAGACTGAGTGGGGCAGAGGGTTTTCTCCAAAGGAAAAGCAGGGTGCTGTGACCAGAAGGGAGATGGATGCTTGAAGGAGAAAAAATATCCACTGCCAGTACCCACCTAGCCCATGGGCAGATCAGAAAATTTATCTGAGATGAGGTATAAAAGTACTGGTACAGAGTAAGAGCACAATAAGTAATCACACTTCACTACCATCACTTCAAGAACAGGATCTCCCAAATACACTTATTTTCATATAATAAAAATTATACATCTTAAATTTTAAAACTAAAATGTACAGTATGATTTCCTATTTGTAGAAACTGCACATACAGAAAAAAACACAGAAAGGATAAATCTAAAAATGATAGCATGGTGGTCTTTGGCTATCAGAATTATAGGTAATTTTACTTTTCCTCTTTATTCAGATCACCTTTTAAAAATATTTAAACATTATTTTTGAAGAGGGAAATGTGTGTACATAGTGCAACACACTAAGGATATAAAATAAAGCCAATGGAAGCTGTTTCTCCTACTCTTTTCCTTCCAGCTCCCTCCCTAGTTGCTGAGTAATGTTACCATATTTTTATACATCCTTCCAGATATATTTTTTATACGACTTTTACTTATTTTTATTCTTTGTAAAATTAACTTCTTAAGAAAAAGGTCTGAAAGGATGGTTGGGTGCCTCATTCAGTTAAGCGTTCAACTCAACTCAGGTCATGATCTCAGGGCCCTGAGATGGATCAAGCCCTGTGTTGGGCTCCACACTCAGTGGGGAGTCTGCTTGAGATTCTTTCTCTCCCTTTGCCCCTTCCCCTGCTCATGCGCTCTCTCTCTCCAAAATAAATAACATAAACCTTTTTTTAAAAGAAAGATACACAGGGGCACCTGGGTGGCTCAGTAGGTTAAAGCCTCTGCCTTCGGCTCAGGTCATGATTCTGGGGTTCTGGGATTGAGCCCCACATTGGGCTCTCTGCTCAGCGGGGAGCCTGCTTCCTCCTCTCTCTCTGCCTGCCTCTCTGCCTACTTGTGATCTCTGTCAAATAAATAAATAAAATCTTCTAAAAAAATAAAAGAAAAATACACAAATGATATAAAATAATGAATACATGCCACTGTGGGTTGGTTTGTGTCCCTTAAAAGGGTATGTCCAAGTTCTAAACTCTGGTATTGGTGCATGTGACCTTATTTGGGATAGTTTTTGGAGAGGTAATCTAATATGCAGTTATATTGGGCTAGAATGGGTCCTTAATCAAGCATTAATGCTCTTATTATGATGAAGTTCTAGAGCCTAGGTGAGGTTCGGTGGACTGAGGTCCAGAGCCGATGACCAAGAAAGAATACTTGAGACACCGTTGTTGCAAAATGGTGTTTTTTTTTTTTTAATTATTATTTATTTATTTATTTTCAGAAAAACAGTATTCATTATTTTTTCACCACACCCAGTGCTCCATGCAAGCCGTGCCCTCTATAATACCCACCACCTATAATACCCACCACCTGGTACCCCAACCTCCCACCCCCCCACCACTTCAAACCCCTCAGATTGTTTTTCAGGTTTATTAAAGCACAGGGACAGGACCCGTGCTCAGGAAGAGGGGCTGTCCGGGGTTGTGAGGGATGGCAGGTTATATACCTTGCCGTTGGGGGAAGATGAGGGGAAGGAAGGTTTCAACGGAGTTTTCATATGCTAAAAAGGGCTTACAAGGTTGGGGGGATACCGGAGGCCTACAGAGGCCTTGCTGTTGTGGCTTGATCAATGTTGTCTTTAGGCCAACCATTAACATCAAGATAGTTGGGAGACTTTTTTGTCTTTGTTAGTGAGATTTAGGTTTAGAAGAGATTTAACCCTATTTACATTTCCTTCTACCTCAGCCTCCTTCAGTTTTGTTTATGGTGGGGAGGGGAGACATTAGGGCTTGAGGAACTGAGTTATTTGCCTCTGGAAATTGTGCTATTGATGATAAGGTAACTTCTTTGTTAGTAGATCTCTAGGACATTTGTAAACCAAGGGAGACTCCTGTCTTGCAGGATTGTGATCTCTGCAAGTTAACTGTTTGTTTATCGTTTATGACAGTCAGGGGTGCCTGAGGAAGGCTACACATATTACCGAGGGGGAGCGCATGGAGAGGGGGTGCAAGGTGCCAGCTTTTGCTTTGTCTTCAGCCAGCATCCTGCTCCCTCATCAGTAAGAAGAAAGTTGGACACAGAGATACAAAGAGAGAATACCATTAGATGACAGAGGCAGAAATTGGAGTGATGTGTCTGTATGCCAAGAACTTCTAGTGACCACAAGGTTAAGAGAGAAGCATAGAACAGATTCTCTCTCAGAACCTTAAAAAGGAATCCACCTTGCAGGCACTTTGATTTTGGACTTCTAGAATCCAGAACAAGAATGGGGGTGGGGAAATAAATTTCTGTTGTTAAGCCACCAAGTTTATGGTGATTTGTTATGGCAGCTCTAGGAAATTAATATATATCTATACTATATGAAATTTGTATGATATGGTGAAGGAAAAAGGGATAAAAAATTACTCAAGTTATACTAATAAAAAATAACCTCCTTGAAAAAAACATCTGAGGGTGCCTGGCTGGCTCAGTCAGTAGAGCATGCCACTCCTGATCTCAGGGTCGTGATTCAAGCCCTACATTGGGAGTGGAGCCTACTCAAAAACAAACAAACAAACAAACAAAAAACACAAAACAAAAAACAAAAACAAAACCACTTTTAAATGTATTTCTGCATTTCCTTAAGGTATCTTTGAATGTTTTAAAATATTTATGTTCATACTATGTACTGAAATTCTGTAATTTGCGTTTTTAAAAATTTTTTTATTATGTTATGTAATTTGCCTTTTAAGTTAACATCAAAACGTTTCCCTTTTACATGGCTACTTTTGAAATAAAAAAACTTGGGAGCCAAAAGGGAGGATTCAAAAAGGATTTTTTGTACATAACTGAATAACAAACAAGCATCATGTATACACATGATAAATAGTGGAAAGAAGTTTGGAAGAGACCATGGGTTGAAAGATCCCCCCGGGGCTCCAAGCACCCCGGAATGGACCCCTTCTCAGGAGGAGACCCCCGGACCCAAAAACCGAGCCGAGTCCACTGGTCAGATGCAAACAGCACGAGGTTTATTGAGTAGACACAGGTACCTGCGGGCGGTCAAGTCTTAGGAGGACTCGCGCGCCAGCCCTTAGTTCAGGGCCTTTTTATGGGGTTTGGGGAAGCGAAAGCATACGTACAGAAGCGGAAGCATGGTTACAAAGTTTTCATTGGCTGGTTTGAATGTAAAGGCATACTTGGCGCGCGGGAATACCCCTGATTGGTTCGCTCAGCATCCTTCATTTACATAGTGGGAAGTTACTTTCATTGGTCGTTAACAAAAGGGAAACAGACAGTATTGGCTAGATTTCAATCCTTCATTAGCATGTAGACTGACCATCGGCATTGGCCAGACTACAATCCCTTATTAGCATGTAGACTGACCTTTCAACATTCCTTGTAGTATCTTATCACTTTTTACAACATGGGAGGAATGTTTAAGGGAGTGGGAGAAGGGGGTGTTGGCTAAGCAAAGAGAAGGGGGAAGGAGGGGGAAAGGGAGGGAGAAAACCCTTTTCATTCCCCCATTTTCTTTTTGGCCCGAGTAAAATCTTTTACTTTACTAGGGGCTAATCTCCCGCTGCCCTATTGCATGATATTGTTGGGTTAATACCATGGTTTGGACAAGCGACAATCTATCCTTTACGAATTGGGTTATTCTGTTAATGATGCATGGCCCAAATGTTAGAATTAACATTAAGAGCATTAAAGGTCCTATTAAGGAGGTTATTAGGGAAGTAAACCAGGGTGAACGATTCCAAACTCCTTCATACCAAGACTGTTGAGATTCAAAGTCTCTTTTACGCTTATCTAGCCTTTCCTTCAATTTGTCTAGAGTTTCTGTTACTACTCCAGTCTGGTCGGCAAAAAAAAACAGCATTCTTCTCTGAGAGCAGCACAAAGGCCACCCTCTTTTAGGAACAGTAGGTCTAAGTCTCTTCTGTTTTGTAAGGTAACTTCTTTGTTGCAAATCTCAAGGACATTTGCAAACAAAGGGAGACTTCTGCCTTACAAGACTGTGATCTCTGCAATATAAACATTTGTTCTTCTTTCAGGGCAGTCAGGGGTGCCTGTGAAATGTCATACATATTACCAAGGGGAGTGGGTGGAGAGGGGGTGCAAGGCGCCAGCCCCTGCTCCCTCCTCAGCCAGCCTCCAGCTCCCTCATCATTCCCCCCCTGAACAATTTTGACCCTTAAATCTTTAAGGTGGTTGAAGGTGGAAGGTCTCATCTTCTATAACTTCTTCCTGCTGAATAGGGGCGTAGAGCTGACCCTACCTACTCAGGTCAACATTGATCAGTGGAGGAATGTATAGGGGAGTTACGAAAGGTGGAGGCAGCTGAATCCAGCGCTGACAGTGAAGAAGTATCCTTGCGCGTGGTAAGGATCATCTGTCGTGGTGAAGTCATTGCAGCAATGGAGTCTCGGCACCAAGTAGAGAAACATTGAACAAAGCAACATATTAAGGCTAATAAGGCAATAAGAATGAGAAGCCCAAAAAGGAGATTTGGCCGCAGTCCTCCTCCAAACCAGTAAGCTAACCAATTGCTGAGAGAGAGAGAAGGATCTTGTAGAGCCTTAATCTGGGCATTCATATCCTTTATTAATCCTGTGACATTTTTGTGATAGTCTGGGATGTACACACAACGTTCTGTCTTGATAATTGCACATATGCCACATGACATCCTCTAGTCCCAAAGATGGAACAAAAATGGATGCTAAGTGATCATACCATTTAAAAATAGATCGCATCCATCTTTGTTTTAAGTTGGGGAGATTAGCTGGAGTTGTAATGGTTTTAGTAATGCGCCCATGAATCCAGGCAAATCCCAAGGTACAGCGACCTATCCACCCTGGAGGAAGCCAGGGCCACAGGTTTGTTTCACATATCCAGTGGGGTCTGTTTGGAGCTGGCCATCTAATGCCAGGTCACCTTGTCCAGTCAATAGCCTGGAGTACTATTACTTGGTAACACATTTCTAATGATAGCCGTCCCAGATATCGTGTGTTATTTGCCCAAATATCACTCGTATGATTTCTTTGTTCCCAGCATAAAACTGCCTTCTGACTGAGCCGTCCAATCGTGGGTGTAAGCCACAGATATGCATCACAGATCTGATATACGCCATCTTCAGTATAGCGATAAGGAGGGTTTTGTAACTTAGGCCCATATTTGATTGGGGAGTTATGGCTTGATAGCAATCCCCTTTCCTTCCAAATAGCTCCATGGGCATGTAGTACCAGGAAGGCATATTTGGAGTCAATGTTAATGTTTATTCTTAGGCTTTGGCAATTGCAAAGTGCTAGTGAACACTACAGTATACCTAGCTTTTCTTATTTTTTTTTATGAAAACTATTGTCATCAGTAAACTGTCATTCATCCGGCATATCTGTAAGTATAGCCCAGTATTTAATTAGTCGGCCTTCATCATTCTTTGGTGGCCTTTGAATTCTAAGAAAAATCTGGACCTGACGTGAACTCATTAGTTAGGGGCTGTTTTAGGTTTCGCTAAAGCATCTGTTTGCAATTGCACCTCAACAGAGGTGGCCTCTAGGATAAATATGACTAAGGGATGAAACCAGTAAGACCTTTGAGTGGTCCAGCCTTAACAATATCCTGATTATGGAGGATCACTGGCAAGTGAGAAAACTTGTCAAGAGATAAGGGGAGGCCCCCATGCATCATCCGATCTAATCATAAAGAAAGTGGGGTCATCCATTATCTCTATAAGTCCATAGTTAATCCTATGGAGTGCAATAGGCTGGCCTTTAGGCAATTTTATTATCCCAGCCACAAACAAGGTGTTAGTTAAGTTATACAATTATAGGGGAATCGATCCCATTTTCCAGTTGTTTAATCATGTGCCGTGGGGTCTGCTAATATCCCCACAAAATAAGATCGACTAAAGGAGCTATTGTACAACTTCTCTGAAGTTTACCTCAAATTGTTTAGCTTAGGTAAACAAACATTTAAAGACAATTAAATCTAGAACTTAACATCCATAAAGGTGTGTTACTAAAACAGAATTTCTCTCTAAAATAACCCTCATTTCCTGAGATAGCCAAATCAGGACTAATTCACTTGTGAAACAAGTCCAGTTTCAACAAACTTGGACTAATTATTTACATAAGCTCAGCAAGAACAGTGAGTGTGATCATACAGATCTTTTAGAATCTGCTTTGCTGGAACTTTTTATAAGGAATCTCTAGGTTGAACTTCTAGTAGCCTCTTCAGGCCAGAAGCCAGGCCATGTACTTGCCATCAGGCATGCCTGCAATACCTGTCGATTTGGGCATATGCCTCTTCATGAGATTCTGCACCTACCAAGGAGTGACATTCTTTACTCACCTGGTGAGGCTGCTGGGAACTCTGTAAACAAGGTATCAGGCCAATAGTCCCAAGGGGCTTTATGGCTCCAGGTTTCATAAAGTCAACCTTAGTTCCTTTAAACTGTCTGGTCATATCCGAGTCTTTTCAAATATGACATTCCAGTCAAAGCCTTGGTAAAATAACCAGTTTCCAATGCTGTCCTGTTACAAGGAGAACAGATTCTTATTGAACTTATGCAAATGACTGATTGCCATGGAAGAAAGAATACTTACTGAGACCTTTTGGTTTCAGAGGGTTCAGATAGAGAGAAAAGTTGAATGCCTTGAGCACTTTTACATCTCTGTGAGTTATAGATAACTTAAGAAAAAGTATCCCAAGTCTGGAAGAGCAAACATTAGAGAAGCTGCAATGTCTAAAACAAGACAAAACATTAAGAGACATAACACTATAATCTTGTAGTCCATTTAGTCCCATGTTACTAAATCTGGTGAATGCACCTTTAGTTAGTTTTGGAAATTCTTACCCATTTTAGTTTTAGGGTTTTCAAGTATATCAAATATCTATTTGTCTTGAAAGTCCTTTATATGAATCTCCTTGAAGATAAAACTCATTTAGAAGAGAATTAAAACAATTATAAATGACAAAAACTCAGAATGGATATGGTTAGAGCTGATGAGACAAGAGTTTACAATTTAGCTGGCAAGGAAATCAGGTTATTTTTGTGACACATAGCATTTTCATAATTATAATATCAAGCGATGATCTTTTAAAACATTTAAAACTTTAGGAAATGTATAGAATCTCTAGAATAATTATAGCATTTTCCCAAATGTAACCCAAGGTTTATCATTGGTTTAAATCTTGTCAACAATTGCTAAAATCTTAGAAAGTTTTAAAGCACATGCCTAAATATAATTAGGGATGTTAAACACGTGATAAAACAAAACATAGAGACTGGGTTTTCTGGGCTGGCAAAGAGAAAACCATTTACATTTTCTTATCTGATCAATTAATCTAAGAAAACTTTGTCCTTTTAAACAAAGAAAACCAGCTTTTTTTTTTTTTATACCAGTGTCTTTCCCTTTTTATTTTTATTTCTAAGTGTGCAGTTTTAAGATAGGAGTTTTCTGGGTTTTTCTCCCATCATGAATGATGTCGCAGACAAGGGAGGGGGATCTTTCCCCTGCTGTCCTGCTCGCATCCCTCACAGGAACTTGGGAGCGTTTTAGCTAAGGCCTGTCCAAATAAACCCCAGACCAGGCTACTCCGTGGAGTAGATGACCGTTCTGCCGTATGACGCCCTGCGAGACTCAGGGTGCAGCCCACTCAGACTCCGTAGCCGAAGCAGTGAAGCCGTACAGACAGATTTACACGGTCAGGCACTCTTCAGATTCAAACAGGTTGGATACCCTCCCTTTTGGGTATCTCTGGCTAATGGGAGGTGATCAATCTCCCTTTTTACTCTTTACAGATTAGAGTGAATTTCTATGGTTACAGGCAATGGAGGATGGCAACCGGGTGTTTTCGCAGTCTCTCAAGGTTGGGCTGCTTCCTTAATCTCTCAAGGCCAAATGGCCCTTATACTTGGAAGTATAATCTATGTGGAGGCAGGTCAGGAGAGTATTAAATCACCTTGGAGGCTGTTTTTCTTCCTTTTTAGTCTGTCCTGACCATATCTAAAATTCCTTTTCTGAAGATTTCCCTTCACAAACCTTCTACAACTTTCCTTTGCATTCAGGTTTTGTCCCAAGCCATTTCCTTCCAAACAACCATCTCATTTAGGACAAAATTATCTTCCCTTACCTTCAACAAAATGTATTCCCATTCCTTAAATCTTTCTTACATATCTCCTACTTTCCTACATACAGTTTCCCTTTATTTCCATCAGTCTTAGTTACACTAAGCAGAATTTTGTATTGTTAGAAACACCTTTAGTTATTAGCCATTTGTGAACTGTTACAACAGAATTCTTCAGGTGGCAAATTTATGAATCAGTTAAGTGGAAAACAAGTTTACCAGCAGATTTAAATACTCTTAGTTTCTTTGCAGTTAAGAAGTCAAAAGCACAAATCTACATCCAGTAATTAATGACTTAGCATTTTATCCTGTTTGGTTAAGATATAGATGTCCACAATTCAATTCCGTTTGTCATCCAAGTAAAACTTTAAAACTTTCAGGTTACCAAAGACTTTGAAAGCTACTTCAGCAATTACCCATTAAAACTTTGAGACAGACAATTAACCATCAGTTTAGTCATTTCTTTGCTAACATATTTTAACAAGTAACACAAGCTTATTTGACCTTCAGTAAACTTCCAAGTTTCACATTTACTACTGTTAACTTAAAAGACAGGTCTTATCTTAATTAAACCAACAAACTTAACTTAGTTCCAATAGTGATTTACATTCCACCTGGGCCCACTCCACTTTGAATGTTTACCTGAGACATGCATGGGAAGATCTGGAGTGGGGGTTTTAGGTCCAGGGGGTGCTCTTTTTGCTCCTTGACAGTGGAGAGAGGAGCCATGGTGCATGATCTAGAGGCTAGTCATGCAGGCTGCACGCACGTTGGTGCAGAAACACGATAAGGGGGAAACAGAGGAAAACAAAGTGCTGCCAGGAGGCAGAGAAAGGATTCCCGGTTTTGGAGCTCATAAGCCCCAACAGAGGAGCAGATGCCATGCTTTCCCACCAGCAAGGGGGGAGGGGTTAAGCAGTCCAAGTCGGGCCAGAGAACACAGGGAAACTTCCCCGAAACAAAGAGAGTTTTGGCAGCTGCTTGGGAATATTCCTTATGGTCTCTGTCTCGAGTTAGACCAACCCCAGTTGGTTCCAGTTATAGCCATTAACATGGGAAGTGAGTGAGGGAGAAACCCCCACATCTATTAGGAGAAACTCAGAATCTCTCCAGTGACCTAAAGTGAGACTTAAGGGGGTGGTAAGTGTTTGCCCCATTTTAGAGTCAAAGAAAACACCAAGGACAATAAGTAAGACACACAAAACAGTTAACAAGAAGGACGCTGCACGATTTCGGTACAAAACCGAAAGCAAAAACTCAAGCGGAGATCCCGGGGGTCCGGATTCCCCCTCTCCAACCAAGGCCACGTATCTCTCTGATACAGGCTGAGCTCCAAATGCCCCGCTGCCCCGGGGCCCAAATGTCCCGAAGGACCCAAATGTCCCGCCCGGCGGGACTACAAACGCCTCTGGAACGTCTTCCAGGGCTGCGAGGGAGAAGTCCGAGCCCGTCAGCTCCTTCTGGCCCTCGCCAAATACAAATGGATCCGATCGAACCCCAAACCAAACGCATGCGCAAATTCACAAGTAACAGGTTCAGACGCAGCCACAGACACAACAAACAGACACAACGAATAAAGTGCTGGCCAGCTTACCTCCTGACAGTGGGTCGGTGGTCCTTGGGTGGGGGGTCTCGTATCCCGGACGAGCCCCCAAATGAAAGATCCCCCCGGGGCTCCAAGCACCCCGGAATGGACCCCTTCTCAGGAGGAGACCCCCGGACCCAAAAACCGAGCCGAGTCCACTGGTCAGATGCAAACAGCACGAGGTTTATTGAGTAGACACAGGTACCTGCGGGCGGTCAAGTCTTAGGAGGACTCGCGCGCCAGCCCTTAGTTCAGGGCCTTTTTATGGGGTTTGGGGAAGCGAAAGCATACGTACAGAAGCGGAAGCATGGTTACAAAGTTTTCATTGGCTGGTTTGAATGTAAAGGCATACTTGGCGCGCGGGAATACCCCTGATTGGTTCGCTCAGCATCCTTCATTTACATAGTGGGAAGTTACTTTCATTGGTCGTTAACAAAAGGGAAACAGACAGTATTGGCTAGATTTCAATCCTTCATTAGCATGTAGACTGACCATCGGCATTGGCCAGACTACAATCCCTTATTAGCATGTAGACTGACCTTTCAACATTCCTTGTAGTATCTTATCACTTTTTACAACATGGGAGGAATGTTTAAGGGAGTGGGAGAAGGGGGTGTTGGCTAAGCAAAGAGAAGGGGGAAGGAGGGGGAAAGGGAGGGAGAAAACCCTTTTCAGGGTGATTTAAAAAAAAAGATTTTGAAGCAGTTTTATTTGCCAATTAAAATTATTTTGGGGGATGCCTGGGTGGCTCAGTTGGTTAAGAGTCTGCCTTTGGTCAGGTCATGATCCTACGGCCCTGGGATTGAGCCCTGCATTGGACTCCTTGCTCAAAGAGAGGCTTCTTCTCC
The DNA here is from genome assembly GCF_020171115.1 of Neogale vison. NCBI lineage: Eukaryota > Metazoa > Chordata > Mammalia > Carnivora > Mustelidae > Neogale > Neogale vison. Next base: position 86,586,269 of record NC_058094.1, on the reverse strand, counting down.
CACTGCTTGGATGGTGTCTCTTTTTTCTTTCTCTCTCTCTGATAAATAAATAAAATCTTTAAAAACATTATTTTTTTAAAAGAACAAGCTAATGTCTGGCTTAAAATTTCAAACAATACCAAAAAATACATAGCCAAACACATTACTTTTCCACACTTGCTCCCCAGTGTTCTTCCTACAAGGCAAACAGTTTAACAGAATGTTTGAAAATAGAGAGGAAATAAAATTTTGTGGAAGAGAGCATTTGAAAAGAATAGAATGGAGAAGGGTCAAGATGACAGAGAAGTAGGAGACCCTGTTTCAACCCTTAAAGTGAACCCTTAATTATCTACCAGAACACTCTGAACACCCATGAAATCAGCCTGAGATGTAAGATTATACACTTCTGGGTATCTATGGAGGCAGAAGACATCAGTGGAGAGGTAAAGCATACTGGGAACAATTAGACTGATATCAGAGGATAAACAGAAGGGGCAGGGAGCCACCAGAAATGACCCATTAGAAAATAATACCCCAATATGAAAGTGCCCTGTGATTGAGGACCAGCATTAACTTGGAGTCTGGTTAAAAGCACTCAAAAAGAGCAAAGGATCTTAAGAAGCAACTGGTGGAATTGGGTGGTCACAGTGATGGGCCTAAGCCATGGACCCAAGCCATGAACCCAGGATGGCCATGGCCAGCGACTACCTATGCCAGAGAGAGTATGGGAGAACGCCCTGGGGTTGTGCAGCTTGCATCACGGCTTGGCTGGGCATATCTCTGCCCCCACATGAGCAAGTCTGGTGACAGCACCAGTCTGCGGTCCCTAGAACTTTTGCGCACTGGGTGATTGGAGTCTGACCCAGTCCCCACAAACTCCATGTGGGTGCTATTTGGTGGTCTCTAGGATCAGTCGAGGGTCTGGACTCTCCCAGCTGCTGCCTAAAGGAACTCAGTTGATCTCTTGCGGTGGCAACCAGAGTTCTGGACCCCAGACAGCATTCCCCGCAAAGGCAGCCACTGGAAGCAAGCTCCCTGGACCAGTATCACTCACAGTTTTAGTAGCATAGGAGTGCAAAGACAAGCAGGCGCTTCGGGCAACCCCTGAGACAGTGGATTGGGATGTGCTCTGCCTGTGGGAGGTCACATGGCTCAGCAGAGTTTGCAGAAGGGGTGTCTGTGGGTTCTGAACCACCCAGAGTGGGACAGACTGAGGCTTCTCTCTGAGGCAGAGGTCTGGGGGCAGTTTGCTTTCCACTAAACCTCCAAAAAGCCACAAAAAGCTGCCAAAGAAAGAAAAACCTCCAGGGAACAAAAGCCTGAAAAACCGGTTTCCACAGAGTCCAGCCCCTTGATAGGGAGCAGGAGGACTCAGCCAAAGCAAGACTGACAACAAGGCAGGCCCCTACCCCAGAAAGCCAGCCAAAAGAATGAGAGGACAACCACCACAGTGTCCCCATAAAACTGTAAAACCCCAATATCAGGGGAAAACAATATATTAAGCTCCCGGTATTGCCCTAAAACCTGTATATTTCATAGATACAACTTTTATTTTTATTTTTATTTTTTATTTTTTAATTTATTTTTTAAAGCTTTTATGTATTTATTGACAGACAGGGATCACAAGTAGAGAGAGGCAGGCAGAGAGAAAGGAAAGGAAGCAGGCTCCCCGCTGAGCAGAGAGCCCAATGCGGGGCTTGATCGCAGGACCCTGGGATCATGACCTGAGCTGAAGGCAGAGGCTTTAACCCACTGAGCCACCCAGGTGCCCCCAACTTTTATTTTTAATTCATTCTCACTATTCCTGTTCTTTTTAATTTTTTAAACCTACTTAACAACTAAAACAACTAGAGGTTTTTTACAACATATTCCGTAATAACCTTTTAACTTGAACTTTTTTCATACATACACCTGTGTTTTTCTTCCTTTTTTCTATTTTTTGATATACATATAGATATAAGCTTCAAGGTAATCGTCTTTCCCTAATCAATTTGAGTATATGTGCTGCCGAAGCGAGCACCTCTTTCTGTAATCAATACTACCCCTATATATAAACTAGTTTTACTCTCTCTTTATCTCTTGAAATTTGAGTCCTTTAACAAAGATATCAAGGTAAACCCAGGAAGAATCAAAATAACCTTCCTCGCCCACATCGAGGATTTATAACCACCCTCCCATCTTTTTCATCTGTCAGTTTCTGTGTATTTGTTTTTGTTCTGGTACTATATATATCCTTCGGGTTCATTTTGGTTGGTTCTTTTTTTTTTTTCTTGTCATTTACTTTTGTTGGCCTTTTTGTTTGTCCTTTTTTGGTTGTATACATTATAAATCTGAACTTTGGGGCTCATTCTGGCTGGGTCCTCTTTTTTTTCTGTCTCTTTCTTTCCTTCTCTCCTTTTTTCCTTTTTCTTTATTTTTGGTGGTGACTTCAGTTTGCTCAGAAGTGTTCCAGGGTGGAACCTGGATCCACCTCGCCTGGATCATGGTTGATATATTCAGCTACACATCCCCTCAACCACCTCTCACAAAATTACTAGGAGGAGAAACACCCAACAGAGGAAAAATTCAGAGACTGTGCCCTCTTCATCAGAACTATTGGATATGGACATAAACAGTATGTCAGAAAGGGAATTCTGGATAACAATTATCCAGACAATGGCTAGGTTGGAGAAAACCGTTAGTGACAACAAGTAATCAATTAGGGCAGAAATGAAAGCTGCCCAGGAAGAAGTTTAAAATGCTATCAGTGAGATCCAGTGTAATCTAAATACTCTAACAGCTAAGGCAACCATAGCAGAAGACAGAACTAGTGATCTAAAGGACAAACTGATAGAGAAAAAGGATCAGGAGGAGACCTGGAAGAAACAGCTTAGAAGCCATGAAAACAGAATTAGGGAAATAAATGACGCATGAAATGTTCCAACATCAGAATTATTGGGATCCTTGAGGGGGAGGAGAAAGAAAGAAGACTAGAAGATATAGTTGAACAAATTCACCATGAAAAATTTCCCAATCTTCGGAATGGAACCAGCGTTCGTGTCCTAGAGGTAGAAGGAACACCCCCCAAGATCAAGGAATCTAGAAAGACCTTGAGGCACTTTGTAAGACTGATGAATCATAATATTAGACAAGAAATTTTGAGAGCAGCTAGAGGGAAGAGATTCCTTACATACACAGGAAGGTCCATCAAAATAACTTCAGACCTATCCACAGAAACCTGGCAAGCCAGAAATGGCTGGCAAGACATATTCAAGGCACTCAATGAGATGAGCATGCAGCCAAGAATACTTTATCCAGCAAAGCTGACATTCAAAATGCATGGAGAGATAAAGAGCTACCAAGACTCACAAGGTTTAAAAGAGTATGTGACCACCAAGCCGGCACTATAAGAAATATTAAGGGGAGTTCTATAATAGAAGAACCCAAGAGTGTCATAGAACAGAAATTTACAGAGACAATTTATAGAAACAAGGACCTAGCAGGCAACATGATGTCAATAAAAACGTATCTTTCAATAATCACTCTCAACGTGAACGGCCTAAATGCTCCCATAAAATGGCACAAAGTTGCAGATTAAATTAAATGACAGGACCCAGCCCTACGTTGTGTACAAGAGACCCTTTCAAACCTAAAGATACATCCAGACTGAAAGTGAAGGGATGGAGAACAGTCTTTTTAAAATTATTATTTATTTATTTGTCAGAGAGAGAGAGCGCGAGCACAAGCCGGTGGAGCAGCAGAGGCAGAGCCTGATGCAGGACTGCATCCCGAGCTGAAGGCAGATGCTTAACCGACTGAGTCACCCAGGTGTCCTAATGGAGAACATTCTTTCACACCAATGGGCCTCAAAAGAAAGCTGGGGTAGCAATTCTCATATCAGATAAGTTAGATTTTAAGCTGAAGACTGTAGTCAGAGATACGGAAGAACACTACATCATTCTTAAAGGGCCTATCCACCAAGAAGATCTAACAATTGTAAATATTTATGCCCCCAACACGGGAGCAGCCAACTTCATAAGACAACTGTTAGTCAAGACAAAGAGTCATATTGATATGAGTAAATTAATAGTAGGGGATCTTAACACTTCACTCTCAGTAATAGATCATCCAAGCAAAAAAATCAATAAAGAAACAAGAGCGCTGAATGACATATTGGACCAGATAGACCTCATAGATAGATACAAAACATTCCACCCTGAAACAATAGAATACTCATTCTTCTCAAGTGCACATGGAACTTTCTCCATAATAGACCACATACTGGGTCACAAATCAGGGTTCAACCGATACCAAAAGATTGAGACTATTCCCTGCATATTCTCAGACCACAATGCTTTGTGTTTTTTTTGTTTTGTTTTTGTTTTTTTTTTCACAATGCTTTGAAACTGGAACTCAACCACAAGGAAAAGTTTAGACGGAATTCAAACACTCGGAAGCTATAGACCACCCTGCTTTAGAATGTTTGGATCAACCAGGAAATCAAAGAACAACTTAAAAAATTCATGGAAACCAATGAGAATGAAGATACTTCTATCCAAAACCTGTGGGATGGCAAAGGCAGTCCTAAGGGGGGAATCTTTAGCCATCCAAGCCTTCCTCAAAAAAATTGAAAAATCAAGACTATACAAGCTCTCTTTATACCTTAAAGAACTGGAGAATCAACAACAAATTAAGCCAACCCCACACACAAGAAGAGAAATAATCAAGATTAGAGCAGAGATCAATGAGATAGAAACTAGAGATACAGTAGAACACATCAATGAAACTAGAAGCTAGTTTTTTGAAAGAATCAATAAGATTGATAAAACTTTGGCCAAACTAATCCAAAAGAAAAGAGAGAGAACCCAAATTAATAAAATTATGAATGAAAGGGGAGCAATCACAACACCAAAGAAATAGAAAGAACCATCAGAAATTATTATCAACAGTTATATGCCAATAAGTTAAGCAACCTAGACAAAGTGGATGCATTCCTGGAAATCTATAAACTTCCAAAACTGAATCAGGAAGCAATTGATAACCTGAATAGACCAATGTCTACTAACGAGATTGAAGCAGTGATAAAAAAAAAAAAAAAAAAAAACAAGAACCAGGATCTGACATATTCCTTGGAGAATTCTACCAAACATTCAAAGAAGGAATAATACATATTCTCCTGAAGCTGTTTCAAACAATAGAAACAGAAGGAAAACTTCCAGACTCTTTCTATGAAGCCAGCATTACCCTGATCCCCAAACTAGCCAAAGACCCCACCAAAAAGGAGAATTTCAGACCAATATCCCTGATGAATATGGATGCTAAGATTCTCAACAAGATCGGGACACCTGGGTGGCTCAGTTGGTTAAGCAGCTGCCTTTGGCTCGGGTCATGATCCCAGCCTCCTGGGATCGAGCCCCACATCGGGCTCCCTGCTCAGCAGGGAGCCTGCTTCTCCCTCTGCCTCTGCCTGCCTCTCTATCTGCCTGTGCTCACTCTCTCTGTCAAATACATAAATAAAATCTTTAAAAAAAAAAAAAAAAGATTCTCAACAAGATCGTAGCTAATAGGATCCAACAGTACATTAAAATGATTATCCACCATGAACAGGTGGGATTTGTCAGTGGGCTGCAAGGGTGGTTCAACATTCTCAAATCAATTAATTTGATAGAACAAATCAATAAGAGAAGAGAGAAGAACCACGTGGTCCTGTCAATTGATGCAAAAAAGCATTTGACAAGATACAGCATCCATTCCTGATTAAAACTCTTCAAAGTATAGGGACAGAGGGAACATTCCTCAACTTCATAAAATCTATCTATGATAAAAACCACAGAATATCATGCTCAATGAGGAAAAACTGACAGCCTTCCCGCTGAGATCAGGCACACGACAAGGATGCCCACTCTCACCACTGTTGTTCAACATAGTACTAGAAGTCCTAGCAACAGCAATCAGACAACAAAAAGAAATAAAAGGTATTCAATATCGCCCTCTACCTGCAAGGACGACAAGAAGCCCCAGTTCAGATGTATCTTCTCTCTCTTTATTTCTGCAAGTCTATACACTTACATACATTTACATGACCAATCAGTGAGCAGGGTACAGGAGGAAGCGAATCAGGCTGTGCACCTAAACGAACAACTTTGCTAGCAACCAATGCTGTTTACTTCCTCTTTGGGTGTTCCACTTAGTCTCACGAGGCAATCCTAACCTGGCAACTATCCAGGCGCCATCTTTTAATGGTGGAGGCCGCCCTGGCCAGGGGCCTGCCTCCGACAATTCAAATTGGCAAAGAAGAAATCAAACTCTCTCTCTTTGCAGATGTCATGATACTTTATTTGGAAAACCCAAAGACTCCACCCCCAAATTTCTAGAACTCATACAGCAATTCAGTAATGTGGCAGGATACAAAGTCAATGTACAGAAATCAGTGGCTTTCTTATACACTAACAATGAAAATACAGAAAGGGAAATTAAAGAATCGATTCCATTTACTATAGCACCAAGAACCATGAGATACCTCGGAATCAACCTAACCAAAGAGGTAAAGGATCTACTCAAGGAACTACAGAATACTCATGAAAGAAACTGAAGAAGACACAAAAAGATGGAAAAGCATTCCATGCTCATGGATCAAAGAATAAACATTGTTAAAATGTTTGTACTGTGCAGAGCAATCTATACTTTCAATGCCATCCCAATCAAAATTCCACCGGCATTGTTCAAAGAGCTGGAACAAACAATCCTAAAATTTGTATGGAAGCAGAAGAGAACTAAGGAATTGCTAAGGAAATGTTGAACAAGAAAAACAAAGCTGGGGGCATTCCATTCCCTGAGTTCAAGCTTTACTACAAAGCTGTGATCACCAAGACAGCATGGTACTGGCACAAAAACAGACACATAGACCAGTGGAACAGAGTAGAGAGCCCAGATATGGACCCTCAACTCTATGGGCATATAATCCTCGACAAAACAGGAGAAAATATACAGTGGAAAAAATACAGTCCCTTCAATAAATGGTGCTGGGAAAACAGGAGAGCTATGTGTAGAAGAATGAAACTCGACCTTTCCCTTACACCATATACAACGATAAACTCGAAATGGATAAAAGACCTCAAAGTGAGGCAGGAATCTATCAAAATCCTAGAGTAGAACCTAGGTAGTGACCTCTTCGACACTGGCCACAGCAACTTCTTTCAAGATACGTCTCCAAAGGGAAAGGAACAAAAGTGAAAATGAACTTTTGGGGCTTCATCAAGATCAAAAGCTTCTGCACAGCAAAGGAAACAGTCAACAAAACAAGAAGTCTATGACAGAATGGGAGAAGATATTTGCAAATGACACTACAGACAAAAGGCTGATATCCAAGATCTATAAAGAACTCCTCAAACTCAACACTCAAAAAACAGATAATCACCTCAAAAAATGGGCAGAGGTAGTGAACAGACACTTCCCCAATGAAGACATACAAATGGCTAACAGACACATGAAAAAAGGTTCATCATCATTAGCCATCAGGAAGATTCAAATTAAAACCACATTGAGATATCACCTTACACCAGTTATAATGGCCAAAATTGACAGGACAGGAAACAACAAGTGTTGGAGAGGCTGTGGGGAAAGGGGAACCCTCTTAAACTGTTGGTGGGAATGCAAGTTGGTGCAGCCACTTTGGAAAACAGTGTGGAGATTCCTTAAGAAAGTAAAAATAGAGCTACCCATGACCCTGCAATTGCACTCCTGGGTATTTACCACAAAGATACAGATGTAGTGAAAAGAAGGGCCATCTGTACCCTAATGTTCATAGCAGCAATGGCCACTATTGGAAAACTGTGGAAAGAACCAAGATGCCCTTCAATGGATGAATGGATAAAGAAGATACAGTCCATGTATACAATGGAGAATTGTGCCTCCATCAGGAAAGATGAATACCTAAATTTTATATCAACATGGATGTGATTGGACAAGATTATGCTGAGTGAAATAAGTCAAGCAGAGAGAGTCAGTTATCATATGGTTTCACTTACTTGTGGAGCATAAGGAATAACACAGAGGACATTGGTAGCAGTGAGTTGGGGGAAATCGCAGGGGGAGACAAACCATGAGAGACCGTGGACTCTGAGAAACAAACTGAGGGGTTTGGAGGGGAGGGACGTGGGTTGTTGGGTGAGCCTCGTGGTGGGTATAATGGAGTGCATGTATTGCATGGAGCACTGGGTGTGCTGTGTAAACAATGAATTTTGGAACACTTAAAAAAATAAAATTTTTAAAATTGTGCGAAACAAAACAAAACAAAAAAATAAAGAAAAGAATAGAATGCAAACTTTGGAACATGAAGTTATTGCCAAGATTTCTTGTCTAATTAGGTTCTGAAAACCTAATCCTTGCATCACTAGACTTGATGAGGCTTCCAGGCTTGACTGGATGGATTTCTGAGTAATGGGAGACAAATGGAAAAAGTCTTGCATACCAGCAGGCTCAGACATTGGAATCAAGAGGTAGTGATTGGGCTCTAGCACTGCTGGAAAATCTGAGAAGACACCTTAACTTCTCAGAATCTCACTATCTTCCTCCTTAAAATTTTTACTTCCTGCTTGTTCTGGGATCTGAAGGAAATAGTAGTTGTCAAGAATTGTATATCTAATTTGCTATAATGTATCACTGTGAATGTTTGCACAAAATAATTCTCAGTCCAAATACTTCCAGACATGTGAAATGATTTATATATAAGGTTATTGTATATTGCTTATAATTCTACAAAATAGAAACAACCCAAATACACATTAATAGGAAATTATTAAATAAATTATATATATCCATACAAGGGCATACTATAAAAAATGAGATAGCCTCTCAATGTACTTATATGGAAAGATCTCTAAGAAATATTGCTAAGAAGAAAAAGGTCTAAAATAGTGTATTTAGTTATCCTTCTTGTGTATAAAAAACATCAGGGAAGAGTAAAAATCCATATTCTAATTCTCCAGAATGCATAAAAAAACTCTTGAAGACTATATAAAAACAGTTATTTGGGGAGTTAATGGGGCAGATAGTACATAGATGGAAGTAAGACTTTTTCCTATAGTTTCTTATAGTTCATTTATGAACACTGGGATTGTATTACCCATTCAAAAACAAAGGAAAAAATTTAACTGGATATACGCTATGATATACACTAAGCTTTTCTTTGGTGATGTAGTTAGTCTTGCCATTACTGAGTCACTTTATTAATACATAAGTTGACTTTTAAAGATTTTTTTTTTTATTTGACAGAGAGAGATTACAAGTAGGCAGAGAGGCAGGCAGAGAGAGAGAGGAGGAAGCAGGCTCCCTGCTGAGCAGAGAGCCCGATGCGGGACTTGATCCCAGGACCCTGAGATCATGACCTGAGCCGAAGGCAGCGGCTTAACCCACTGAGCCACCCAGGTGCCCCATAAGTTGACTTTTAAATGCAACCAAACTTACAAAAAGGCTGCAAGGGTCTAGATTTATTGATGGTGACAAATACCTATGTGAAATTTTGGAATACCATTTCTTGTACTTCTGACACACCAAAAGATCTTTCTTACAGTACTACCTTTGCAACATCATATTGAAAAGTAATGTCATGTTGCAGTGTTCTTCGTATATGGTTATTATGCTGTTGGAGATGACTCCAATTTCCATCAAAGATCACTAAAGATCTACCATAGAGCTGAAAACACGAAGGCATGAGCAACACTAACATGCTTTTTCTTTTGACAAGTGGCTATGGCTATATAAAAATTATTGTTACCTTTTTTTAAACAAAAAGCCATATTTATTTATTTATTTATTTAAGAGAGAGTGAGAGAGGAGGGGCCCAAGAAGATGGAGAGAGAATTCTCAAGCAGAGTCCCCACTGTGCATGGAACACAAGGCAGGATTTGATCCCAGGACCTTGAGATGAAATTAAGAGTCACTTTACTGAGCGAGCACCCACGTGCCCCAAGTATTATTACATTTTTTACATAGTCTATGAGTGTTCAAACACCAATTCTGACACCAACTGTGTGTCACATTCCAACACTAACTACCCAGAGTTAATACAGACCTCACAAGTTTAAGGACAAAATCTTGAACAAAACAACTTACATTCTAATATTCTGGAAGTTTTAAAAAAATTTCCCCTGATGTGGGACTTGAACCTAGGACCCTGGGATCTTTACCTGAGCTGAAGGCAGATGCTTAACCAACTGCACCTTCCAGTTGTCCCTACTCATATCAATCTTATACACAGTTTGTCAGATTTATACCTAAGAATTTAATTTTTAGGATGCTTATGTAAATAGTATTTACTTGACCATTGCAGATATTTAGGAAAGTGATTGACTTCTGTACACTAATCTTTTATCCTGCAACCTTGCTAGTGTCAGATTTTTTTTTTTTGTTAATTTTTTTTCAGATTTTCTACATAGGTAATCATGTCATTGGCAAACAGTTTCTTTCTTTCTTCTCCAGTAAACTGTTGAAGAGGAGTGATGAAGAAGGGATCTTCGTCCTGTTCTTGATCTTAGTGGAAAATCTTATAGTTGGTTACCATTAGGTATCATGTCAACTTTTTTTTAAAATAGATATTCTTTATCAGATCAAGGAATTTCCTTTCTATTCCTATTTTACTTAGGGTTTTAATCATGAATTGTTGAATTTTATTAAATTTTTTTTCTGCATCTTTTGGTATGATCATGTGCTTTTCTTTTTAATCTATTTGTGTGATTGATTACATTAAATAACTTTTTGAATGTTGAAATAGTTTTGTGTCCCTGGGCTAAATCCCACGTGGTTGCCATAATTATACACACATACATATATACAGTTGGATTCTATTTGCCAATATTTTGTTGAGGATTTTTGCATTCATGTTAAAGAGACATTGGTTTATAGTTTTCTTCTCTTGTAATGTCTTTGTCTGGTTTTGTTACTAGTGTGATGTTGAACATAATGAAGTAAACAGTATTCCTTCTGAAAGAGATTATAAAGAATTGGTGTAATTCCTTTTTTACATGTTTGATAGAACTTACTATTGAACCCATCTGGGCCTGGTGCTTTCTGTTTTAGAATATAGATATAGACCTATTTATACCATTTCTTCTTCTGTGAGTTTTGGCAGACTGTGTCTTTCAAGGAATTGGTCCATTTTATCTAGGTTGTTGAATTTGTGGCATAGAGTAGCTCATAGTGTTTTTCATTTTGTTTTGTTTTGAGAGGGAGAGAGAGAGAAAAAAATCTTTTTTTTTTTTTTTTTTTTTTGAGAAGGTAGACTTTTAATAACTGCTTTTATCACCAGGTTAAGTCATGCAGTTACAATGTAGTTAGAAATGTCTGAAAGAATATTGTTGTTTAGACAAACCATAAGAGACTCTTAATCTTACAAAACAAACTGAGGGTTGCTGGGGGAAGGAGGGTGGAGAGGGGGTGGTGGGGTTATGGACATTGGGGAAGGTGAGTGCTGTGAGGTGTGTAAACCTGGCAATTCACAGACCTGTACCCCTGGGGCTAATAATACATTATAAGTTAATAAAAAAAAAAGTTAAAATAAATAATATTTTTGTTTAAAAAAATAAGCAAAAAAAAAAATCCCATTCTTACATAAATAAAAGAAAGAATCTTATGCAGGTTCCACATCCAGAGTCTCATGACTCTGAGATCATGACCTGAACTGAAATCAAGAGTCAAATGCTTTACTGACTGAGCCACCCAGACGCCCCATAGTATGTATGTATGTATGTATGTATTTGTGTATATTTATATACATAAATATATTCTGGATTTTTAAAAAAGATTTTATTTATTTATTTGACAGAGAGAGATCAGAAGTAGGCAGAGAGGCAGGCAGAGAGAGAAGAGGAAGCAGGCTCCCTGCTGAGAAGAGAGCCCAATGTGGGGCTTGATCCCAGGACCCTGGGATCATGACCTGAGCTGAAGGCAGAGGATTTAATCCACTGAGCCACCAACGTGCACCTACATATATATTTTTTTATTGTACATTTAATGTCCATAGGATTTGTAGTAATGTCCCATCTTTCACTTCCAATTTAGTAATTTGCATTCTCTCTCTCTTTTTTATTAATTAGTCTGTCTGGAGGCTTATTAATTTTACTGATTTTTCAAAGAACACAGTTTTTGGTTTTGTTGATTTTGTCTATTGATTTCTTATTTTCGGTTTCATTGGTTTCTACTCTAATTTTTATTGTTTCTTTCCATCTGCTTTCTTTTCTTTTCTTTTTTTTTTTTTTTAAGATTTTATTTGACAGAGAAAGAGATCACAAGTAGGCAGAGAGGCAGGCAGAGGGGGTGGGGGGGAGCAGGTTCCTGCTGAGCAGAGAGCCTGATGCTGGGCTTGATCCTAGGACCCTGAGATCATGACCTGAGCTGAAGGCAGAGGCTTTAACCCACTGAACCACCCAGGCACCCCTCCTTCTCTTTCTTTGGATTTAATTTGCTCTTTTTCTAGCTTCCTAAGATGGGAACTTAGAGGGCTGACTTTAGTTCTTTTCCTCCTTTCTAACACATGAATTCAATGCTACACATTTCTCCCTAAGCACTGCTTTTGCTGTATCCCAGAAATTTTGATACATTGTGTTTTCATGTTCATTTATTTAAAAATATAAATTTCTCTTGAGATTATTTCTTTGACCTGTGTTATTTGGAAGTGTGTTATTCAATCTCCACATATTTTGGGAATCAGTGGAGACTTTTGAGCAGAGGAATAATTTAATTTGATTTGTGCTTTAAAATGATCACTCTGGCTAACATGGTAAGAATAAGCTATTTGTCATATATTTGGAAGGTAGGGCCAGCAGAACTTCCAGATGGATTGAATACATGATGTGAGAGAAGGAGAAATGAAGGACCATTTTTGGAGGCAAAGTGTATAGACACCATGAGTCTAGATGTGGTCACTAAGTGACTATGGAGAGAGAAAAAACTTCCAAGGACTGAGAGCTAGCCCTCAGTGTTCTGATTCTTAAGAGAAAAAGAGAAATCAGAAAAGGAGCCTTGGAAGGAATGGCCAGTGATGTAGGAGGAAGACAAGAAGCATTAACCATGTCTTTTTATTTTGTTTTTTCATGCTTTGAAATCCTTTGGCCTTCCTGGCCCTTGAGGGATGGCCCTCTTCAAGGTTGCTTAATTCCTAAAAATGGTAAATAACTCTCCTGGGATTGTGCCTTTCAAAAGCAAACCAAACAATAGAGTTTACATCCCCATCACCTCCTTTATTAGATTTTTCACATTCTGGGTCACTATTCCCTGCCTTAAACACTCCAGAGTAAGATATCAAACTAAGGACATTCCCTATGCTCCACAGCCCACTAAAATTACTTAAATTTATCAGTTCTAAGCCTGCTTATCCTGTTTGTCCATTCTCTCTTGGGGAATCCACAATAAAGATTCTTGCCTACATTTCTTTGTTACCCCCTCTGTCTCCTGACTGATTGGTGCTTCCCCATATGGTCCAACATGATATACCATGCCTACTTCTGTTTTTTAACTTTTTATTTAAGTTCAATTTAATTAACATATACTATATTATTAGTTTCAGGGATAGAATTCAGTGTTTCATCAGTTGCCTACAACACCCAGTTCTCATCACTTCAAGTGCCCTCCTTAATGTCCATCACCCAGTTACCTCATCCCCCCCATCTCTCTTCCAGAAACTTCTGTTTGTTTCTTACGGTTTGTCTGTTTTTTTTTTTTTTAAGATTTTATTTATTTGAGAGAGAGAGAGAGCAAGAGCAAGGGGGAAAGTCAGAGGGAGAGGGAGAAGCAGACTCCTCACTGAGCAGAGAGTCCGATGTGTGACTTAATGAATAAATGAATATGAAAATTTTTTTTGAAATTTAATGAATAAATAAAATCTTTTTTGAATAAAATCTTTAAAAAATTCCACATAGGAGTGAAATCATATAGTATTTGACTTTCTCTGACTTACTTATTTCTTTTTTTAAAAAAAGATTTTATGTCTTTAAGAGAGAGAGAGAGAGAGAGAGAGGGCATGAACAGTGGGAAGGGGCAGAAGCAGGCTCCCTACCAAGCAGGGAACCCAATGCAGGGCTCAATCCCAGGATCCTGGGATTATGACCTGAGCCAAAGGCAGATACTTAACTGATGGAGCTATCCAGGTGCCTCCCTGACTTATTTCACTTAGCATGATAACTTCTAGTTCCATCCAGGTTGTTACAAATTGTGAGATTTGATGACTGAGTACTATTCCATTATATACCATAGCTTCTTTATCCATTGATCTGTCGATGGACTTCTGGGCCCTTTACATAGTTCAGCTATTGTGGACATTGCTGTTATATGCAGTGGGGTGTATGTGCCCTTTTAAATCACTATGTTTGTATCTTTTGGATAAATGCCTAAGGGCAATTGCTGGGTTGTAGGGCAGCTCTACTTTTTTAACTTTTTGAGGAACCTCCAAACTGTTTTCCAGAGTGGCTGCACCAGTTTGCATTCCCACCAATAGTGTAAGAGGGTTTCCCTTTGTCCACATCCTTGCCAACATCTATTGTTTCCTGAGTTATTAATTTTAGCCATTCTGAGCAGTGTGAGGTCGTATCTTGATTTGTGTTTTCCTGATGCCAAGTGATGTGGACCAATTTTTTCATGTGTCTATTGGCCATTCGTATGTCTTCTTTGGAAAAATGTCTAGTCATGTCTTCTGCCCATTTCTTGACTGAAAATGGGGAAAAACTGAGAACTTTTCCCCTAAGGTCAGGACCACAACAGAGATGTTCATGCCTACTTTTTCTAGGGAACTGTGAGTATAACAAATTTCTTTCTTCATGATAGTCCTTTCTCTATGTGTCTTACCATAGCTGATTAAAATGAACCCCAGTTACCCTTAAAATACCAGGAAAATGTGGTGAGTTTGAAGTCAAGTGAAGACATTGTTCTCAGATAACATAATGGTCAATTATGCTACCATCTACTTGCAGATCAAGTAGGATGAGCACGGGAATTAACCATCAGATTCCATTATTGGGCAGCATTTCAATATTGGAAGACTTTTAAGCAGGGAAAAATATAACAATAGTGGAGAAAAGTAAACTTTGGAGTAAAGACTTTAAAAGATTGAAATTTGTTCCAAACAAGAGAAAAAAAGCACCCAGCTACATAAAAGGGCAACACAGAAGAGGCAGCATTACAATTCTGAGAAGACCATGCCTGCGTGGCTCAGGTGGTTAAGCATCTGCCTTCAGCTCAGGTCATGATCCCAGGGTCCTGGGATCGAGCCCCACGTTGGGTTCCCTGCTCAGCAGGAAGCCTGCTTCTCCATCTGCCTCTGCCTGCTGCTCCACCTGCTTGTGCTCTCTCTCTGTCAAATGAATAAATAAAATCTTTAAAAATAAAAAATAAGGGCTCCTGGGTGGCTCAGTTGGTTAAGCGACTGCCTTCAGCTCAGGTCATGATCCCAGGGTCCTGGGATCGAGCCCCACGTTGGGTTCCCTGCTCAGCAGGAAGCCTGCTTCTCCATCTGCCTCTGCCTGCTGCTCCACCTGCTTGTGCTCTCTCTCTGTCAAATGAATAAATAAAATCTTTAAAAATAAAAAATAAGGGTGCCTGGGTGGCTCAGTTGGTTAAGCGACTGCCTTCAGCTCAGGTCATGATCCCAGGGTCCTGGGATCGAGTCCCATATCGGGCTCCCTGCTCCTTGGAGAGTCTGCTTCTCCCTCTGACTTTCTCCCCTCTCATGCTCTTTCTCACTGTCTCTCTCTCAAATAAATAAATAAATAAAATATTAAAAAATAAATAAAAATATACAATATAAATAAAAATAAAATTCTTTTTCTTTTAAAAATTTTAAAAGATTTTATTTATTTATTTGATAGACAGAGATTACAAGTAGGCAGCAAGGCAGGCAGAGAGAGAGGAGGAAGCAGGTCCCCTGCTGAGCAGAGAGCCCAATGCGGGGCTCGATCCCAGACTCAGATCCTAAGACCATGACCTGAGCCGAAGGCAGAAACTTTAACCCACTGAGCCACCCAGACGCCCCAATAAAATAAAATTCTGAGAAGACAGAAATATTCTCAGAATGAATAATGAGGTTTTGTAAGTGTATATGTACATAAGTGTTTCAATTACAGGTACTGAGCTTCCCATTTGTGATAAAATCCATGACTGCATTGATTTTTGAGGCTTTACAACTTCCTGAGTCAACAAGTTAACTGGCTTGTTAGCCAGTTAAAAAGTCAGATGTGGACAGAACTTGTCTGCAATTATCACCACCTTGGTAGCTTAAACAACTTCCATTTATGTTTTGACAGCATCTGTGAGTAAGGAGTCCAGGGCATGGGTCAACTGGGTTCCCTGCAGGGCTTTAATCTATATGTCAGTTCAGGATCTGTGGTCTCCTTTTAAAGCTTGACAGGGGAGAGAGCTGCTTGTAGGCTCATGTGTTTATTAGCAGCATTAAGATTAAAACATTTCTTGAGAAAATGTCTATAGTTGGTAAAGTAGAATTGAATTTGGTCAATGTTTTGCTAGTTAATTTTGATTCTGTTGTGGGGAGGATAGGATTTAATCTATTAAATGCCATTATCCATCAGTCTAACCTAATACAATGGTAGGTATATATCAGCAGAAGTTCATCAACGTCCAAATATAAATGGACATTTGTGAAAAATGTATGATAATGGTTACTCAAACAATGTTTGCAAGAATAGTTAACAAAGAATAACAGTAAGCAGGGAGAATGTATTTGTTTCTTATTGCTTCATAACAAATTATCCCCAAACTTAGTGGCTTAAAACAGCCAACATATTATCATCTTATTTATTTTTATTTTCTGTGGGTCAGGAATCTGGGCATGCCTTAGCTGGGTCCTAGCAGCATGGCAATTAGGTGTTGGTCAGAACTGCAGTGTCATCTTTAGACTTAACTAGGGCAGGGTATGCTTTCAAGCTCAAACAGCAGTGTTTGTTGACAGGATTCAGTTCTTCATGGCTATTGAACTGAGGGCCTTACTTCCACGGCTGTTGGCCAGAAGCGGATATCAGTTCCTTGCAACCTGGGCTTCACTCTGGGGTAGCTCTCCATATGGCAGCTGGTGATCCTTGGGGGAAGCAAGAGAGCAAGAGAGAGTGTTATAGATGGAATCTAATCTTTCTAAAACATAATTTCAAAAGTGTTATCCCAGCACTGTTGTCTTACTTTATCCACTGAAAGCTAGTTAGTAAACTCAGCCCCCATAAAAGGCAAGGGAATTATAAAAACAAGGGCATGGACACCAGGAGAGTATCACTGGGAGCCATCTTAGAGGTTTGCCTACTACAGAGAGTGAAACAAACATTAAAAGAATGCTGAGTAGCGTCACTTCATGTTATGAGACAGAGCTGGGACTGACGACAAAGAAAAAGCAACTGGTGCTGCACATTCAGAAATTAAGAATAGAGCCTTTCTTTTCCCAAAACTTCAGACACAGGTTAAGAGATGGGGTGGAGGTGCCTTGGTGGCTTAATCAGTTAAACGGCTGCCTTCTGCTGGGGTCATGATATCAGGGTCCTGGTGATGAAGTTCTCGAACCTAGGTGAGGTTCAGTGGGGTGAGGTTCGGAGCCGACGGCTAAAGAAAGAATTCTTAAGACGTCTCTGGTGCAAAAAGGTGGTTTATTAGAGCATGGGGACAGGACCCGTGGGCCAGCAGAGATGTGGCTGCCCAGGGCCTGTGAGGAGTGGCTGGCTATATACACAGGAGTTGGGTAGGTGAGGACAAAGGGGTGTTCAGAAGGGCTATTGGGGTAAAGAAGACTGTCAGGATATTGAAGGCCTGGTTACTATCAAGCCAAGGCCACTTTCCCTCTAATGAGGCACTAATATAAAGACAATTGGGAGTCTCCTGGTGGAATGTTACATTCCTGCTATCAAACGTCCTTGTTAGTGAGATTTAGGTTTTGAAAGAAATTTAACTTTATTTACTTTTCCTTCTACCTCCGTCTCCTTCGGTTTTTTATGGAGGGGAGGGTGACGGACGTTAGGGCTTGAGGAACTGAGTTATGTGTCTTTGGAAATTGGGCTATTGATAAGGTTAACTTCTTTGTTGTAAATCTCAAGGACATTTGTAAACCAAGAGAGACTCCTGCCTTGCAGGACTGTGATCTCTGCAAGATAACCATTTGCTCTTCTTTTAGGGCAGTCAGGGGTGCCTGTGAAATGTCACACATATTACCAAGGGGAGCGGGTGGAGAGGGGGTGCAAGGCACCAGCCCCTGCTCCGTTCTCAGCCAGCCTCCTACTCCCTCATCACTGGGACTGAGCCCCACATCAGGTTCCCTGCTTAGTGCTGCTTCTTCCTCTCCCTCTGCCACTCCCCTTGCTTGTGCTCTCTCATTCTCTGTCAAATAACTCTTAAAAAAAAGAAAGAAAGAAAGAACGAAAGACTTCAGACTCTGAGTACTACTACAGCAGCATCAGCATTTACTGTCAGGCCCAGCATTGTAAGGGCAACCAGAAATGAAATGAGAAATTGACTTGGGAATCAGAATTTTATCTGAATACCAGCTCTGTTGCAACTATTGGTAGATTCATGCTCTTAGTAAAGTAATTTAAGCTCTTTGGGGTTTATTTTCATTTCTTATAAAATGGGGATGGTAGTATCAAATATTACTAATTGTATTTGCGAGGATGGTATTGAGAGCCATGATAGTTCCATAATATTAATGGCAACGTTTCTACTGTGTTGCTATAGTGAAAAATAAGGATGTAAAATCTTTGCTTTTTGAACATACTTCCTAATTACTTAAAAATTTTACATTAGACGTTTCTGAAAGAGCTTTCCTACTTAGACATAGATTTTAGTGTTTCACTATCATGCAGGCCTCAAAAGCAAAATATGAAGGCAATAAATTCATTTAATTCTAAAGAGGTTTTCTACATTTTCTAACTTCTCTGAATCATTTTTCAACACAAAATTGTCAATGCCCTATTTTGCTAGGACTTTTAACAATATACTTCTCTTAATTCAATATATAAAAATATTTCCATATTTAATCACTATAAAACATTCTTAATGAGATTTCTTTATGTGTATTGTTGAACAGATTAAGGTTGTGCAAACCTGCGCTGTCTCCCTTACAGCACATCCTCAGGTACGAGTTCATAATACCCGAGATTGCCATACTGCACACGCCTCTTTTAAAAATTAAAAAAAAAAAAAAAATTAAATTCCCCTCCCTTCCATTGCACATGCATTTTAAAAATATTCTCTCTCTGTCTTTTTGTTCTACATTATGATAACTGACTCAACAAGAAGTCCCAATAAACTTTTTCTTTTAATTTTTACTTTGAATCAGGAGTGGAATCTTAAAAAGCCACCCACACAGCTCTGAGCTCCTGCATACCCTTGGGCTAGGTGACCTGAAAGAAGGCTTTCGAGGGCGGAGCCCACTTGACGCACTCCTGGAAGCGGCGGACGAGGGGCGGGCCAGCGCGCTCCCGGAAGTGGCGCTGACGTCGCTGTGCGTGCAGGCGGCTGCGTCGGGCTGCAGGAGAAGATGGCGGTCTCCACAGGTCGGTTCCCGGGTTGGGCTGCCTGCATTCCCACTCCAGCCCGGCTTTGCCCCTCTGCCTGCTTCTGGCGGCCGAGCCCTGACTGTATGGGAGAATCCGGAGTGCGCCTTCTCGGACACCTGGCTCCCAGTGGAGCGAAGCCCGGGAGCGGGGAGGGTCCAGGCGAGCAGGGCGCCGGCTCTGAGGGCCCGGGGCGGCCGTCGGGGGCGGCGGGTCGTGCTTGCGCGTCGGCCGCGCGCCCGCGGGCCGGGGGCGGGGTGGCTCCGGCGCGGGCGCACTAGCTGGGTCTGGCTGGTGCGGGTCGGATTGCGGAGCGGAAGACGGTGTGGGAGGGAGGAGAGGAGGCCCACGGTGGGCGGTGTCAAACAGGCACGGAAGGGTTTCGGGGTAAGGGGCGTCCTGGGTAGTGTGGGGATTACGTTCTCTTGGACTTGCCTTTAAATGGGTGGAGGAGAAGAGCACGAAGAAGAGGACTGTTGCTCTTTGTAATAGCGGAAAAATGATGACTATTCTTACCTGACTAAATACGTGTTGTCTTTTATTCATTTAAATACAAAACTAGTGCAAGTAAAAAGCATGGAGCAAGGAAAAGCTAATTGAAGTGGTGTTTTAGATAAGCTGTTAAACTGTTCTCTTGTACGGTGTACAATGCTTGGTTTCCAATGAGCACAGACTTTGAAATTAAATATTAACGCTGAAATTTTCGAAGTATGACCATTTTAAAAAATATTAAAAATGAAAATGTTAAGTTTGACTACTTAAACATACGCTTTTGCTCTTTCATTTTTCTTAGTCATTATTGAAACCAGGTTATAGAACAGTATGATTTAGTTTTTCACGTCGTCATTGCATAATAGAACGAATTTTTAAACCTATATTGTGCTAAAGAATGGTTGCATTGTATGTTACTGTAACTTGTAATACCTCAGAATACATTCAACGTACATTTTAATGAATGTGTGTTTTAAGGCTCATCTTTATTTACAGATGTCATAGGTGATGGGATCCTTAACAGTTTTAGTGTTGGGAAAATACTTGAGGTCAGAGCGAACTAGTAAAGGATTATTTAAAAAATGAGATTTTACTGTTACAACTGTTTGAAATCCAGTGCGCTTGTGAATGGGTCATATCTTTTTAAGAATTGTGCTTAGTACCTATGGGTTCTTGAAAATTTAGTAATAAAATGGTGCATTTTAATTTGATAGTTTTCACTTTGCGGATTGCATTGTTTATTTAAACATGATTTTAACCCCCTAACATTATACCTATAAGAAAGTGTGGAGATATTTTGGAAAGATCAAATATTAGATGACATTAATGGCAGAGATTTTTTGTTAACCACTTTTAGTTTTCTTTAAGTCACTTTTAGACATTTTATAATAGAAATTATAAAGATGTTGCTGATTATTGGCACATTTCATTATACATGGAATGCCTGTATTTTCTAGTTTATACTTCAGCATCACAATGTTACATTTTCACTGTTCTTAGATTTATGAAATTTGAAGACTTAGCATAATTAATAAGGATGTAATTTAGGCATTTGGGCTTTCTTAAACCACTGAAATTAATTTTGAAACTATTGCTAAAAACTGAGCCACCCAGGCGACCCTGGGATTTTTAAATTAAACTTACTGTTAGCTATATTTTTGTATTTGCTTCTCGGTGGCATGGAAGGAAATAGTCAGTATATATTTGTGAAATAAATGTGATGTAACTTGAAATTTAAAGTGAGATGAGCTAGATGGATGTAATAATGTACATGTTTGGGCGTGCCTGGCTGGCTCAGTCTGAGCATGGAACTCTTGATTTCGTAGTCTTGGGTTCAAGTCCCATTTGGGTGTAGAGATTACTAAAAAAAAGAAATAAATAAACTTTGAAAAAAGAGAATCATTTAGAAATGTACATAGACAAAATAGTCTTAGATAAAATTAGTTATTTGGTAGGCCAAAAAGAAGAGACACCTGACAAATACTTTTTCATCTTTTCTAAGGCAGTATATTAATGTGCGTTATCTAAGTAATATACTTTTACCCTTCCTCTTATTAGAAGAAAATTGGGGAGAAAAATTCTGATTAGAATGGGAACTGTTGGTTCTCTTACTTTGCAGATGAGAAGACCGAGGCCTAAAGAAATACAAGATTATACATAGTGGTAGACTCAAGATTATAATTCGGGGTTTTTTTTGTTCTCAGTCTAATGTTCTTTCTGTTATGAGGAACTGTGAATTTGTGAATTTCCCTCAAATTTGTGAATATTCCTCAAATCATGAATCTTACTTCCTTTTATGCTTAAGAGTGACTTCCACACTTTTCATTCTAGCAGAATCTTTGTTTCAGACTGTTAAGATTCTTCTTATGAATGGAAATGGGGCTGTGGTGGAGACCCACTGCCTGGGTTCCCCTTTTCCAAGAGGCATAGTCAATTCTGGGGTTCAAGAGGATTTCATAGGACATAGCTTAAGAAAAACTACTTCAAGGAATAGTAATTTATTAGTACATTTAGTATCTTTGATTAAAAAACTTAATTATATCCCAGCACGAAGAAAAGACATAGATAAAAAAATTTGTGCAAAAAAATACTCCAAAAAAATTTTTTTTTGGGCCCCTGGGTGGCTCATTTGGTTAAGCAACTGTCTTTGGCTCAGGTCATGATCCTGGAGTCCCAGGATCTAGTCCCGCATGGGGTTCCCTGTTCAGCAGGGAGTCTGCTTCTCCCTCTGACCCTCCCCCCTGTCATGTTCTCTCTTCTCTCTTTTTCTCTCAAATAAATAAAATCTTAAAAAATTTTTAAAAATTTTAGAATAGTTCTAGTTTTTTTTTTTTAAGATTTTATTTATTTATTTGACAGAGAGATCAAATAATTTGACAGTGATCACAACAGAGAGAGGGGGGAAAGCAAGCTCCTTGCTGAGCAGAGAGCCCAGATGCAGGGCTTAATCCCAGGACCCAGAGATAATGACCTGAGCCAAAGGCAGAGGCTTAAAGCACTGAGCCACCCAGGTGTCCTAGAATTATTGTAGTTTTACAGGGAAGTTGTGAAGATAGTACATAGAAGATTGTACATTAGAGTAACTAATGTACATTTTCTGTCTCAGGATCCCATCTGGGATACATTGTAATATGAAACATTTAAAAATTTCTTATCACTTAAGTTACAGTAGTGTTACACAGTTGTCTGAATGCTGATGATTGTAAAATATCTTTAATGAGAGGTTCAGGAAAAAATGGAGTCTTTTTTTCTTTGATAGTGGGTCTGTGTAAGCCATATGGTTGAAAAACAAAACCAAAATAAAACTTAACTAATTGCCCTCTTCAGAAGTGGGCAACATTGTGTTATACAAGAATGAGAACTAGATTAGTATTGTTTTAATTTCCCTCCTCACCCCTGATAGATTACTGAGGCATGATAGGCATGCCACTGAGTCTCTTAAGCCTTGCTTTCCCCATCCTTTCTGTGAAAAGGTTGGACAACATGATTTTCCCCATCTTTAAGATGAAGACAAATGGGGTAGAATCTGGGGATTGGAACAGAAGAGATCTGCATATGTAAATCAAAACCTACAATCTGGGAACTAAACAATAGAACCGAATTGCAGTAGTCTAGTAAGTACATTTTCCTCTTGAGACTTACACTAACTGGCCTGATAGAATTTTCTTTGTCCATTAGGAACCTGCATACTCTTGATACATGCTTGCTCTTGACGATATGATTAAATGATACAACCTTATTATACAGGCAGACATCCCTTGGCATAGTACTACAGAATGGTAAAAATGACCATTCAAACTGAAACTGTTCAAAGCACTTTTTTTTTTCTTTTTAAGATTTTGTTTGTTTAGTTTTTTGAGACAGAGACTGAGAGAGCATGAGTTGGCAGGGGGCATAGGGAGAGGAAGAGGGACAAGCAGACTCCCTGCTGAGCACAGAACCTGATGAGGCTTGATCCCAATACCTTGAGATCATGACCTGAGCCAAAGTAAGATGCTTAACTGACCAAGCCACCCAGGTGCCCCCAAAACAATTTTATTAAGTAAGAAAAATTATTATTCTGTGACTTTTGAAAATGTTTGTTCAGATATTAAAAACTCTTCCTGTGGTTACAAGTATATAGGAAAATGAAAAAAAAATTACAAAGCTACTATTTGTTTAGTACTCTAAACATGAGACATCAAGAATTAGAGTGTTTTATTTTTTTAAAAATACTTGTTAGGAGTAGTTTGAATAGTACTTCTGTTTTCTAATATAATGTGGGGCAAGCATCTTTTCAGTGCTTTGATGAATTGTCCTACTTCTAAGGTGGAATCATTTTCAGTATTTTATCCTTTGTGCTTTTTATGTTAGGAAGTAATCTGCGACTTTGTTGATTGTGAAGTGTTTTACTTCCTCTGGAACATTGTCATCCTTTTCTTAAATTACTTCTCTCATATACATCCATAAGCTCTCATTCACAAAGTTTATATGGCTGTTCATCTACAGTCTGTCTACAGTCTACACTTTATGGTCGAGTATTTATTTCTTCTTAACTATTTTCTTCTGATTCACATTTCACTTCAGTGTTACCAGTTTTTGTTCTTGCTGCACTTTCAGTTTTCATTTCTTTGCTGTACTTTGATCTTTGTTGGCTAATTTCCTTTTTTGGCCGTTTTTATAGAGTGTCTCATGGGTTTGGGTGCCTGGGTGGCTCAGTGGGTTAAGTGTCTGTCTTCTGCTCAGGTCATGATCTCAGGGTCCGAGGATTGAGCCCTGCATCTGGTTCCCTGCTTGGTGGGGACTCTGCTTCTCTCCTGGTGCCCCCCTGTAACTTGTGCTGTCTCTTCTCATATTGTCTCTCTCTCAAGTAAATAAATAAAGTCTTTAAAAAAATGAGAATGTCACATGAGTTTACCCCTGGCAGACAGGGAGGCAACACTATTATAAGCATTGCTGTCTATATGTAACTAACAGATGTGCAGTCTGTGCACCAACAGATTTTGAAAGATGTGAAGTGATTGGCCTCTGGTTAGGATGTTCATCTATTATTTACATAGTGATTTGTGGACTAGGGAGCTAGCAGCAAAGTTTGTACTTAATGCAGTCACCCACAGGAGACTGCTAACTGAAGCTTTACCCATGTTGTTGGGGAACTGGTGTGTTACTTAAATGATGCTAACTGAAGGTCATGCAAATGGAAACTATGGAAAGCAAAGATTATCCTTAGTGGAGATATTTACTTGACAATTATATAGGGAGCTGCTTGACACAAAACTTCGAAGTGGATATATGAGGCTTGTAGACTAGAATAAATGGAATAAAATTCAGTGTTCAAAAGATTGTTTCAAATGTAGTTGACTTTATTAAAGAGTAAGTCTTTGAGGTAACATTATTACCTTCAAATAATATTTGATAATTATAAATATATATGAAAATATATGATATAACAATGTATTTTATATATAATATATAAAATATATAAAAAATAAATAAAAATTTGAAGGAACTTCAGGATTGGTGTTTGTGAGTGACTTAACTCTTATTTATGAAGTCTCGCTGATTTTTGTAAGAGCACATGTTATATTTAGTTTGAGTTAGAGCTCAGCACAGTTTCAGACCACAGGAGAGAAATCCTTAAGGCCTACTTTACATATGTTTTTTTGAAATAGTAGTTCTAATGGAAAGCATGTTGTGGATTTTCTAGACTCTGGGCCAAGTTCATTTTACAGATAAGCAATGTTAATCTAGATATGAAATGACTTTTACAAAATTATTTAGCTAGATGTTGAGTCCAGAGCTAGTTTCTTGCTTTCAAGTTCTTTGATACTACTACTTTATTACACTATATTCTATAAACTTGTTGTTTGCTTTTATTTTGTAGAAACTTAACTGTGATTTCCTAAATAAATGCCATTAAGGATCAAGACAAGACACTTCAATGAGTGTAATAGCGTTATAAGTAATTAAAACTAAGGTGTAAATGATTATGTTGAAAGAATAACAAAAAAATTAAGACAGTTGATATTAATAGCTAAATCTTGTTAACATTTACACATTTTGTGTGTGTGTGTGTGCACGCGCGCGCATGCCTGCACGGATTTGGTATTGCAGGCAAATACACAGTAATTGTTTTCCTTGATGATTCTTATAATACCTGGCATTTTTCTTTTGAGATTATTTTGGGGATGGGATGGGAGGGGAGGTTATTGGGAGTGCTAGGACGTTTACAGATACTCATCTCTATCAGAGTTAGGAAGCATAACCTGATGAGTTGAGATATACACACACATATACATATATACACATGTGTGTATACATATACACACACACATATATATATATTTCACTTAGTATAATATCCTCTAGTTCTATCCACATCCATGCAAATGGATGTGGATATGTATACATACATATATATATATGTGTGTATGTATGTATGTATACACACACACACACACACACACCCTGCATCTTCTTTGTCCTTTCATCTGTTGATGGACATCTAGGCTCTTTCTATAGTTTGGCTATTGTGGGCATTGCTGCTATAAACATTCAGGTGCATGTGCCCTTCAGATAAATACATTTGTATCTTTAGGGTGAATACCCAGTAGTGCAGTTGCTGGGTTGTAGGGTAGCTCTATTTTCAACTTTTTGAGGAATTTCCATACTGTTTTCCAGAGTGGCTGCACCAGCTTGCATTCCCACCAACAATGTAAGAGGGTTCCCCTTTCTTTACATCCTCACCAACATCTGTTGTTTCCTGACTTGTTAATTTTAGCCATTCTCACAGGTGTGAAGTGGTATCTCACTGTGGTTTTG
Source organism: Neogale vison (assembly GCF_020171115.1). Classification (NCBI taxonomy): domain Eukaryota; kingdom Metazoa; phylum Chordata; class Mammalia; order Carnivora; family Mustelidae; genus Neogale; species Neogale vison. The sequence goes on along the minus strand of NC_058094.1, from coordinate 86,559,990 downwards.
ATTTGTTTTCCCTGATGCTGAGTGATGTTGGGCACTTTTTCATGTGTTGGCCATTTGGATGTCTTCTCTGCAGAGGTGTCTGGTTATGCTTTCTGCCCATTTCTTTGGATTCTTCATTCTTTGGGTGTTGAGTTGGATAAATTCTTTAGAGATTTTGGATACTAACCCTTTATCTGATAGGTCATTTGCAGGTATCTTCTCCTATTCTGTCTGTTTTCTTTTGGTTTTGCTGACTCTTTACTTTGCTGTGCAAAAGCTTTTTATCTTGATGAAGTCCCAGTAGTTCATTTTTGCCCTTGCTTCCCTTGCCTTCGGCAGTGTTTCTAGGAAGAAGTTGCTGTGGCCCAGATCAAAGATGTTGCTGCCTGTGTTCCCCTCTAGGATTTTGATGGATTACTGTCCCACATTTAGGTCTTTCATTCATTTGGAGTCTGTTTTTATGTGTGGTATAAGGAAATGGTCCAGTTTCATTTTTCTGCATGTGACGATCAATTTTCTCAACAGCATTTGTTGAAGGTATTGTTTTCTTTCCACTAGATGTTCTTTCCTGCTTTGTTGAAGTTCAGTTGACCATGGAGTCGAGGGTTTGTTCTGTTCCATTGATCTATGTGTACCATATTGTCTTGATGATTACAGCTTTGTAATAGAGCTTGAAGTCCAGAATTGTGATGCCACAAATTTTGGTTTTCTTTTTCAGCATTCCTCTGGCTACTCAGGGTCTTTTCTGGTTCCATACAAGTTTTAGGATTTTTTGGTTCCATTTCATTGAAAAGAGTTGATGGTATTTTGATGGGGATTGCATTAAATATGTAGGTTGCTCTAGGTAGCACAGACATTTTCACAGTATTTGTTCTTCCAATCTATCAGCATGAATGCTTTTCTATTTCTTTGTCTTATTCAGTATTTGAATTTGAGTATTCCATAGTTTTTTGAGTACAGATTCTTCGCCTCTTTGGTTAGATTTATTCCTAGGTATTTTATGGTTTTGGGTGCAGTTGTAAATGGGATTGACTCCTTAATTTCTCTGTCTTGTTGGTGTATAGAAATGCAGCTGATTTTTGTGCATTGATATTTTTTGTATCCTGACACTGTACTGAGTTCCTGTATGAGTTCTGGCAGTTTTCGGGTGGAGTGCTTTGTGTTTCCTCATAAAGTATCATATCATCTGCCAAGAATGAGTTTGACTTTTATGCTGATTTGGATGCCCTTTGATTCTTTTTGTTGTCTGATTGCTGAGGCTAGGACTTCCAGTACTATGTTAAGTAGCATGATGATAGTGGACAGCCCTGCTGTGTTCTAGACCTTAGAGGAAAGCTCTGTTTTTCTCTATTGAGAATGATAATTTGCTGTAGATTTTTCTTATATGGCTTTTATCATATTGAGATATGCTCTACACTGTGAAGAATTTTAATCAAGAAAGGATGCTGCGCTTTTGAAATGCTTTTTCTACATCTGTTGAGAGTATCATATGGCTTTTGTTCTTTCCTTTTTTTTTTTTTTTTTTTAATTTACTTATTTGACAGAGTAAGAGATCATAAGTAGGCAGGGAGGCAGGCAGAGAGAGAGGGGGAAGCAGGCTTCCTGCCAAGCAGAGAGCCCCATGTGGGACTGATGTGGAACTCGATCCCAGGAGCCTGGGATCATGACCTGAGCTAAAGGCAGAGGCTTTAACCCACTGAGTCACCCAGGTACCCCTTGTTCTTTCTTTTATTAACATGTTGTATAACATTGATTGATTTGTGGCTATTGAACCAACCTTGCAGCCCAGGAATAAATCCCATTTGGTGGTGGTGAATAATCCTTTTAATGTACTGTTGGATCCTATTGGCTAGATTTTGGTGAGAATTTTTGCATCCATGTTCATCAAGGCATATTGGTCTGTAATTCTTCTTTTTGATGGGGTCTTTGGTCTTGGGATCAAGGTAATGCTGGCTTAATAAAATGAGTTTGGAAGTTTTCCTTCCATTTCTATTTTTTTGGAACAATTTTGGGAGAATAAGTATTCTTTAAATCTTTGGTAGAATTCCCCTAGGAAGCCATATGGCCCTGGGCTCATGCTTGTTGGGAGATTTTTGATGACTCCTTCAACTTCCTTGCTGGTTATGGGCCTTTTCAGGTTTTCTATTTCTTCCTTTTTCAGTTTTGGTAGTTTATATATCTCTAGAAATTGTCTAATTTGCTGGCATATAGTTACTTATAATATCTTCTCATAATTGTTTGTATTTCTTTGGTGTTGGTTGTGATCTCTCCACTTTCATTTGTGATTTTATTTGGGTCTTTCCTCTTTCTTTTTTGATACATCTGGCCAGGGTTTTTTCATTCTTATTGATTCTTTCCGAGAACCAGCTCCTAGTTTTGTGGGTCTGTTTTCCTGTTCTTTTGGTTACCATTTCATTGATTTCTGCTCTAATCTGTATTGTAATTTCTCTTTTCCTGCTGGGTTTAGGTTTTGTTTGCTGTTCTTTCTCCAGCTCCTTTAGGTGTAGGGTTCGGTTGTGTATTTGAGAACTTTCTTGAGAATGGCTTGTATCGCTACATGCTTTCTTCTCAGGACCACGTTCGTTGCATCCCAACGATTTTGAACTATTGTGCTTTTATTTTCATTTGTTTCCATGATTTTTTTAAAAAAATTCTTTAATTTCCTGGTTGACCCATTCATTCTTTAGTAGGATGCTCTTTAGCTTCCATGGATTTGAGTTCTTTCCAACTTGACTCTTGTGATTGAGTTCTAGTTTAAAAGCATTGGGGTCTGAAAATATGCAGGGAATGATCCCAGTCTTTTGGTACTTGGTTGAGACCTGATTTGTGACCCAGGATATGTTCTATTCTGGAAATTGTTCCATGTGCATTAGAGAAGAGTGTGTATTCTATTGCTTTGGGATGGGATGTTCTGAATATATCTGATTCCATCTGGTCCAGTGTATCATTTAAAGCCTTTATTTCCTTGTTGTACTTTTGCTTAGATGATCTGTCCATGTACACTAGAGAAGAATATGTAGTTTGTTGCTTTGGGTTGGAATGTTCTGAATATATCTGTGAAGTCCATCTTGCCCAGTGTGCCATTTAAAGCCTTTTTTCCTTGTTGATCTTTTGCTTGGATGATTTGTCCATTTAAGTGAAGGGGTGTTAAAGTCCCCTCCTACTATTGTATTATTATCTATGTGTTTGATTTTGTTATTAATTTGGCTTATATAATTGGTTGCTCCCATGTTAGCAGCATAGATATTTAAAATTGTTATTTAAAATTGTTAGATCTTCTTGGATAGACCCTTTATGTATGATACAGTTTCCTTCATCTCTTATTATTGTCTTTGGCTTAAAATCTAATTTGTCTGGTGTAAGGATTGCCACACCAACTTTCTTTTGATGTCCATTAGCATGGTAAATGGTTTTCCACCTCCTTACTTTAAATTTGTAGGTGTCTATGGGTCTAAAATGAGTCTCTTGCAGACAGTATATCGATGGATCTTGGCTTTTTAAATCCAATCTAATACCCTGTGTCTTTTGATTGGAGTATTTAGTCCATTAACATTCAGGGTAACTGTTGAAAGATGTGAATTTAGTGTCATTGTATTGCCTGTAAGATGACTGTTACTGTATATTTTCTGTATTCCTTTCTGGTCTGTGTTACTTTTAGGCTCTCTCTTTGCTTAGAGGACCTTTTCAATATTTACTGTATGGCTGGTTTGGTGTTCACAAATTCTTTTAAGTTTTTGTTTGTCCTGGAAGCTTTTTATTTCTCCTTCCTTTTTCAGTGACAGCCTACCTGGATATACTATTCTTGGATGCATATTTTTTCCATTTAGAGCTCTGTATACATCATGCCAGCCCTTTCTGGCCTGCCAGGTCTCTCTGGATAGGTCTGCTGCCAATATAATGTTTCTACAGTTGTATGTTATGGACCTCTTGTCCTGTGCTGCTTTCAGGATTTTCTCTTTGTCTCTGAGACTTGTAAGTTTTACTATTAGATGATGGGGTGTTGACCCATTTTTATTGATTTTGAGGGGGGTTCTGTGCCCCCTGGATTTAATGCCTGTTTCCTTCCCCAAATTAGGGAAGTTCTCTGCTATAATTTGCTCTGGTATACCTTCTGCACCTCACTTTCTTTTTCTTCTGGGATTCTAATTATTCTAATACTGTTTTATTTTATGGTATCACTTATCTCTCAATGTCTTCCCTCACAACCCAGTAGTTTTTTTTATCTCTGTTTTGGTCAGCTTTTTTATTCTCCATCATTTGGTCTTTTATATCACTAATTCTCATTTCTTCCTCATTTATTCTAGCAGTTAGAGCCTCCATTTTTTATTGCACCTGATTTTGACTTTTGCCTGATTTTGACTTGTTAGATTTTAGTTCCAGAAGGGGATTCTCTAGTATCTTCTGTGCTAGTATTTTCTATTCTCTAGTATCTTCTATGCTTTGTTCCAAGTCCCTGTCTTTATAATCATCATTCTAAACTCTAGTTCCGCTATCTTACTGTGTATTGTAGGTCCATGGCTGTCGGTACTGCCTCTTGTTCCTTTTTATTTTGAGGTGAGTTTTTCCGTTTTGTCATTTTGTCCAGAAAAGAATAAATGAATGAGAGAACAAAATGCTAAAAGGTAACAACGACCCCAGAAAAATATACTCTAAACAAATCAGAAGAGATCTGAAACCTGGGGGGAAAAGGAAGAGGAAAAAATAAAAGAATATGATCAGAGTGATGAATAAAACATAGCCACACACTAGATTTTGGGTGTATTTTGGTCTGTTAGATGAAACTGCTTTCCAAAATTTTAAGGAAAGGAAAACATATATATGTAAAAATAAGGGCAAGTAAGATGGAATATGGCTGTAAAGACGAAAACTAAAAAACATTTTAAAAAGGGAATTCGTAAGATAAGTTGGTTGAGAAAATAAAAAAAATAAAAACAGAAACAAAAACGACAACAGCAACAACAACAACAACAAAAAACAGAAAAAAGGAGAGAATGTGACTATGCTGGAGACTAAAACAAAACCATACTATAGATTTGGGGCATGTTTTGGTCTGTTAGATGTAACCGCATCCCAAATTTTAAAGAAAGAAAAGCTTATGTATATACAAAAAATAAGGCTAAATACAACAAAGGGATAGAATATGACTGTAAAATGAAATTGAAGATTTTTTAAAAAAAGTAATTGATAAGATGTTGCTTGAAAAGAAGAATATTTCTAAAGAAATATAGAAAAAGATAAAGAAAATTTGAAAAATTAACTTTGAAAGACTAAGGAATCATGGGGAAGAAGCTATGAATTCTATGTGCTGTATTCTCCCAGCCCTGGTATTCTGTGGTTCTCATTGATCAGTAAACTTGGTCTTAGTTGGTTGTTCTTGCTGATCTTCTGAGGGAAGGGCCTGTTGCAGTGATTCTCAAATGTCCTTGCCTGAGGTGGAATTGCACTGCCCTTGCTAGGGTTTGCTCTCAGTAGCTTTTTTTTCCTGAAAGCTTTCTGTATAGCTTTCGTGTTTGAGAATGAACATGGTGGACTCCCAATCTCTAGCCCCAGAAGAGCCAAGAACTTGGGGCCCCACCCCTCGGTGTGCCCTCACAGAAAAAGTCAATCACTCTTGTCTCCCTGGTCTCCGGCTGCACTCCTTGCTTACCTGGCCTGTGACTGAGCATTTCTGTCTCTGGCACATGACCTGTTTGGGGTTTACATACCCAGCAGATTCCTCTGGTGTGCTCAGGTGCTGTTCTTCCCTGGGGGAGGAACGGAGTTTCCCCGATCTACTGCTTGTTGGATCCCTTCTCGAGGAGTAGTGGTCCAGCTGTGCCATGGATTAGTGTTTATGTCAACCCCTAGCTGAGAGCCCCTTCCTTGACTCAGTCTTTGTAGCTGGCTTCCTTGTTCTGATACCTGGGAGCTCTGCCACACTTTGGCACCCCCGGTCTTTCTGTGATCCTGAGGGTCCTGCAGCCACACTGTCCCAGTGAGGGTTCCACCCCCTGCTTAGCCACAGGAGTGACGTCCCTAAGCAGAACAGACTTCTAAAAGTTCTGATTTTGTGCTTGGTTTCTCTATCACTTGCCTGTAGCCAGAGATGAAGGGACCCTCTCCTGCCACATTCTGTCTTCCCAAATACCACCTTGGTTTTACTTCTCCACATGTCCTACTTTCCAGAAAGTGGTCGCTTTTCTGTTCATAGAATTGCTGCTGTTTTCTTTGATTTCCTGTTGAGTTTGTAGGTGTTCAGAATGGTTTGGTAATTAGCTGAATTCCTGGTACCACACGAAACTTAGGTCTCTTATTCCGTCATCTTGCTCCTCCCCGGTAATTCTATTTTTAATTGTTTGAGAAACTTTCAGACTGTTTTCCAATGGGAGACCATTTTATATTCTCACCAGTAGTTTATAAAGAGTCCTGATTTCTCCACATGTCACATAAACTGCCTGACTTTTTGACTGTAGCCATTCTGGTATGTGTAATGTGATACTTCATTGTGGTTTTGGTTTGCATTTCCCTGGTGACTAATGATGTTGAGCATTTTACATGCATATTGGTCATTTCCATATTGTCTTTGGAGAAATGTCTCTTCAGATTCTTATTTTTAAATTAGGCTATCTTTGTTGAGTTGTGAGAGTTCTTTATATAGTGATTTAAGTTCTTTATATATGTATAGTTTGTAAGTATTTTCTATAATTTTGTAGGTTATCTGTTTCACTTTTTTGATGGTATCTTTTAAAACCCAAAGTTTTAAATTTTGATTAAGTCCAGTTATCCTTTCCACATTATTAAGATGCACAGTATGGCTTTTGGTATGTATTTCATTGTCAGGCTGATTCTTTGTTTTAAAAATGTCAGGTTGACATATGTAAACTCTACAGTTGATTTTAGCCAAAAGGGGGAGAAATGATACATAATGTAACTTCTAATTGATGATCTGGCTATGATTATTTTATATCTTTATCATATGGTAGAGGGCTATAGGAGTCCAAGCTTCCTCTTGCCAGGTATAAGGTTTAACCTTCCCATTAAAAAAGCTAAATAGCCAGACAATACTCTCAGCAGTTTGAGATTTGTAATACTGTAATTATGATGCAGATTTTTTAGTTAAATATTGTGGTATAAACAATATAAACAAATTGTTTATATTCTTGAAGAATATAAACAGTGCATAAGTTGGCTTCCTCTTTGTTATCTATGTTAGTATCACCTGTTACCTAATTTATCAGTTTGTGGCTTACTAAACTATATCGATGTAAGTGGTTATTTTCTGAGAAGTAACACTTAAGTTGTAAAGGTTTTAATTTTCTCAAGCGCTTACCTTATAAGTGGCAATTTAGAGGGATATTTCCTTATTTTGCTTAATATGATTTTCTGATTGCAAGCTAATTGGGCTCATAGGAGAGCAGTTATATTCATTTAAATGTCTCTGTCAGAAGACCTCATCTCTTCCAGAGTGTATGCCATTTTTAATTTAACTTAGAAATTCATCCTAGAAAGGAACCTCAGTATATTGCAGCTTACCTAACTTTCCTCCACTTCTTAGTTTATTCTAAGGGACTTACCCAGGTCTTTTTCTAGTTCTGGAATAAATATTGTTAGCTGCTTTCCTGGAAAATAGCAACTTCTGTATTCTCCCTTTGTTTGTCTATCACACTGAGATATTTATAGTGTATCTGAGCAGTCTTCCAACAGCTTACTGCGATGTGTTTGAATGTTGAATTATCTGCTTATGTGGTTGTCATCATTGACATCTGAGTGTAAAATCTTGGGGAAAGGATTCTGTGTTGGTATTCAGAATTAGCAGCACCTTCTACAGGACTGGTTTGTAAGTGTTGAGAGTAAGATTGAAGGTAAGCATCTGCCTTAAATATACCAAGTGTGTATTGCTATCATTTTCTTACAGTGCTTTCTATTTAAGTGGTGTAATAATTAGAAAACAAATGGTTTAAATGAAATCTAGTTTTCCTTTTTTATAAATTAATGTTTTACTCACAAATTGCTTTTTAGTTCACTTTTCTGAAGTAAAATAGTACTAAAAATTTTTATGTTCAGGTGCATTCATTATTAAACACATTATTTTCTCCTTATCTGGCTGAGTTAGTATACAGCACTTAACTGTATTCATATAGTTGCAGAATTTTTTGGGAGTGTCTAGGGACAGAGTGGTTTTGGTTGTAACCTTGAATTCCAGTAGCATAATTAATATTCTGTGCATAATGCATCTCCCAAAACAGAATTGTGATACTTTACAAAACCTGTATTCCAGAGGCTTTTCCTTCAGATGAACAATATTTGATTTGAATTTTGTTTTTTTTTCAGATGTTTTTATTTACCATGTTTCAACAGTTCTTTTTTTTAAGGTTTTATTTGAGAGAGTGCTTTTGTGCACAACAGATCATGAGCAGAGTGGAGGGGCAGAGGGAGAGGGAAAAGCAGACTCCCAGCTGAGGAGGGAGCCTGACATGGGGCTTGATCCCAGGACCCCAAGATTACAACCTGAGCTGAAGGCAGATACCCAACTGACTGAGCCACTCAGGCACCCCATATTTCATTAGTTCTAGACACATTTGAACATCTGAAATGGGTATATGTTGTATAGTTCAATTGGTGGTGTTTAATTTTTTTTTTTCCATAATAATAGTCCCTCATAGGGACATCTGGGTGGGTCAGTCAGTTAAGCATCTCTTTTTGGCTCAAGTCATGATCCCAGGGTCCTGGGATCAAGTCACACATTGGACTCCTTGGTTGGTAAGGAGCCTGCTTCTCCCTCTGCCTGCTGCTTCTACTGATTGTGTGCTTGTGTATGCCCATGTGCTTTGTCTCTCTCTCTCACAAATAAATAAAATCTTAAAAAAATAGTCCATCATAGTTTATGCTGTCTTAGATTTAGATGAAAAAAAAATATTTGTAATCTATTACAAAGCATTTCAGTGAGCTGAATACATATCAGATTTTATTTGTTTATAATTTATTTATTTTATGATTTTATTTATTTGACAGAGCACAAGCAGGGGGAGCAGCAGAGCCACCAGGCAACCCATATACCAGATTTTAAGTTACAGGGTTCTACAAGTATATTAACGTATATTGTCTTTTCTTAATTGAATATTAAGCATTTATTATAAACTTAAGTATATTTTAGGGGTGCCTGGGTGGCTCAGTCGGTTGAGTGTCTGTCTGCCTTAGCCTTCAGCTCAGGTCATGATCCCAGGTACTGGGATCGAACCCCATGTTGGGCTCCCTGCTCAGTGGAGAGGGCCTGCTTCTCCATCTCCCTTTGCTGTTCCCCCATGCTCGCTCTCTCTGTGTCAAATAAATAAAGTAAAAAAAAAAAAAATCTTAAAAAAATTGAAATTTTTAATCTTACATAATTTCTTAAAATGCTTAGAGAGAAAAGTTAAAATTGCTGTACATGATAAAGCTTGATTTCAGCAAAAGACTATTCTGATGTTTTTCTGTGACTTAACTTTCCTTTTTTTTTAAAAAAGATTTTATTTATTATTTATTTGACAGAGCAAGATCACAGGCAGGCAGAGAGGCAGGCAGAGAGAGAGGAGGAAGCAGGCTCCCTGCTGAGCAGAGAGCCCGATGCGGGCCTCGATCCTAGGACCCTGAGATCACGACCCGAGCTGAAGGCAGCGGCTTAACCCACTGAGCCACCCAGGCGCCCTCTGTGACTTAACTTTCAATATTAAGTCATTGTTTGTATTACCAGTTCATATTCTCTGATGGACATAATTTCATTCTAAAGTTTTTTGTAATGTAAATCATATTCCTTGATGTCAATAATCCTGTGTTCTTAACATTTTTGACATTTTTGATGATAGTATTTATAGTGGGAGTGTAATTGCTGGTTTTGTAAAAGCTAGTGGGATTATAGGCTCAGTTAAAATTGTGGAATGGGGTTTTTTTTCTGAGTGAAGAACTTTGAATGAGGATTAATGATTCAGTCAGATTTATTCCTTTGAAGAACGAGTGGTCAGAGTTAATAGGATGATAGACCTACCAGTTAGGAATTCCACTGATGGGGTGTGGAAGAGAGTAAGTGCAAATAATCCAAAATAGAGGGCAGTAAAGTGGTGACACAAAATGACCTCATTTATTTTCCTAAAATATTCTGCTGTTAACATGTAAGGTAAAAAGACCTAGTGAATTTAAAGCATCATTTGTGGGTTATCTTTGGGTCTATATCAATGAACATTTGAAAGCTTATGATAAATAAAACCATAGTGTATGTGTTTTTTATTAGGCTTGTTTTTTCATTTATACACTGTTAGTGTAATTCATGTACTTTATTATTTTTTAAGTTTTTTTTTTTTAACGATTTTATTTATTTATTTGACAGAGAGAGATTACAAGTGGGCAGAGAGGCAGGCAGAGAGAGAGAGGAGGAAGCAGGCTCCCTGCTGAGCAGAGAGCCCGATGCGGGACTCGATCCTAGGACCCTGAGATCATGACCTGAGCTGAAGGCAGCAGCTTAACCCACTGAGCCACCCAGGCGCCCTATTTTTTAAGTTTTAATTCCAGTTAGTAAATTTGTAGTGTTGTATTAGTTTCATGTGTACAGTATAGTGATTCAACACTTCATACATCCCTGATGCTGATCAAAGTGCACTTCTTAAACCTCATTACATTTTTAACCCGTCCTCCTACCCACTCCCCTTTGGGAATCATCAGTTCTCTCTAAGACTCTATAAGTTCTTAATTCTGTTTCTTTTATTTCCCTTTTGCTTGTTTGTTTCTTGTTACATATAGATGTGAAATCATGGTATTTGTCTTTCTCTGATTGACTGACTTTGCTTAGCATTATACTTTCTAGGACCATTCATGTCATTGCAACTGGGAAGATTTCCTTCCTTTTTTTATGGCTAAATAATATTTATTATCTCTCTCTCTCTCTCTATGGCTCAATAATATTTATTATCTCTCTCTCTCTCTAAATAATATTTATTATCTCTCTCTCTCCCTCTCTCTCTCACACACACACACACACACCATCTTCTTTAGCCATTCATCAATCTAGGGACGCTTGAGATGCTTCCATATTGTAGCTACTATAAATAGAGATACTGTAAATATAGAGGTGCTTGTATGCCTTTGGATTAGTGTTTCTGTATTATTTGGGTAAATAACCAGGAGTGTTATTGCTGGATCATAGAGGAGTTCTGTTTTTCAGTTTTGGGGGAACCTTCGTACTGTTTTCTACAGTGGCTGCACCAGTTTTCATTCTCATCAGGAGTGCAAGAGGTTTTTTTTTCTTTTTTTCTTTCTTTTTTTTTCCCCCTCCACATGCTCATCAGCACCTGTTGTTTCTTTTGTTGATTTTAGCTATTCTGACAGGTGCAAGGTGATACCTCATTGTACTTCTAATTTGCATTTCCCTGATGGGAAGTAATGTTGAGCATCTTTGTTGGCCATCTGTATGTCTGTGTGTTCATGCCTTCTGCCTAATTGGATTATTTGTTTTTTGGGGTTCTTTATATATTTTGGATGCTAATCCTTTATCAGATAACGTTATTTGGATATATCTTCTTCCATTCCATATGTTACCTTTTAGTTTTGTTGATTGTTTCCTTCATATGCAGAAACTTTTTACTTTGATTTAGTCTCAGTAGTTTGTTTTTGCTTTTATTTCCTTTGCCTCAGGAGACATATTTAGGAAAAAGTTCATATGGCTGATGTAAAAGAAGTTACTGCTTTGTTCTCTTAGCATTTTTATGTTTGCAGTTTACACATTTAGGTCTTTAATCCATTTTGAATTTTTTGTAGGATCTGAGAAAGTGGTCCAGTTTCTTTCTTTTGTGTGTTACTGTCTAGTTTTCCCAGTACCGTTTGTTGAAGAGACTATTTCTCACTGGATACTCTTTCCCACTTTGTCAAAGATGAATTAGCCATGTAGTTGTAGGTTTTTTTCTGGGGTTTTCATTCTGTTTCATTAATCTGTTTCTTTTTGTGCCAATACCATACTGTTTTGATCCCTGCAGCTTTGCAGTATAACTTGAAGCCTGTAATTGTGATACCTCACGTTTTATTTTTCTCTTTGAAGATTCCTTTGGTTATTTGGGATCTTTTATTATTCCATACAAATTTTAGAATTGTTTGTTCTAAATCTGTGGAAATTGTTGTTGGTATTTTAATAGGGATTGCATTAAATGTGTAGATTGCTTTGGGTATTATAGACAAATTAACAGTATTTGTTCAGCGTGGAATGTTTTTCCATTTCTTAGTGTTATCTACAATTTCTTTTTTTTTTTTTTTAAAGATTTTATTTATTTATTTGACAGAGCGAGATCACAAGCAGGCAGAGAGGCAGGCAGAGAGAGAGGAGGAAGCAGGCTCCCTGCTGAGCAGAGAGCCCGACGCGGGCCTCGATCCCAGGACCCTGAGATCATGACCTGAGCCGAAGGCAGCGGCTTAGCCCACTGAGCCACCCAGTCGCCCTACAATTTCTTTCATCAGTTTTCAGAGTATGAGTCTTTGACCTCTTTGGTTAGGTTTATTCTTAGACATCTTACTGTTTTGGATACAGTTGGAAATAAGATTGTTTTCTTAATTTCTCTTTTTTCTTCATTGCTGGTGTATAGAGATGCAACAGATTTCTGTACATTGCTTTTGTATCCTGTGACTTTACTGAATTCGTTTATCAGTTCTAGCAGTGTTTTGGTGGCCTTGCTTTCAGGTTTTCTATATAGAGTATCATGTCATCCGCAAATAGTGAAAGTTTTACTTATTCCTTACCTATACCTTCCTTAACTACTTTATCTGATTGTCTTTTATTTCTTTTTTAGTCTGATTGCTGTGGCTGGAACTTCCAGTACTATGTTAAATAACAGTGGTGAGAGTGGACATTCTTGCCTTGTTCCTGACCTTAGGGGAAAAGCTCAGTTTTTCCCTATTAAGGATGATGTTAGCTGTTGGATACAATCTTGTATTTAATTTAATTTAATTTTTCTTTTTTAAAGAGGTGGGGAAAGGGAAAGGGAGAATCCAATGCAGGGCAGGATGCCATGACCCTGAGATCATGACCCTGATCCAAATTCAAGAGTCAGATGCTTAACTGACTGAGCCACCCAGGCTCCCCTAATTCACTTATTTTAAAATTATTTCATGTTTTTTAAAAAATATTTTAAAAAATATTTATTTACTTTAGAGAGAGAGAATGAACAGGGAGGAGGGGCAGAGAGAGAGAGAAGCAGACTCCCCACCAAGCAGGGGCCTGATGCAGGGCCTGATCTCAGGACCTGGAGATCATGACCTGAGCCAAAGCCAAAGATCATGACCTCTTGAGCCAGGCAGGTGCCCCTAATGTTTTAAATATATGACATAGTTACCTGAATGTATGGCAGTTGTCCTTTAAGTTTTCGTACTGCTAAACATTTTTCTCCAGAATTTTCATTTTCACCTGCTTTTGTTACCTTTACTTATCTCTGGCTATATAGCGAATCACTGCCTTTTTTTTTTTTTTTTTTTAAGACTTTATTTATTTATTTGACATAGAGAGGGAGGGAGAAAGTAAGCACAAGCAGGGGGAGGGGCAGGCAAGGGAGAAGCGGGCTCCCCCCTGAGCAAGGAGCGCCATGTGGGACTCAATCCCAGGTCCCTGGGATCATGGCCTGAGCTGAAGGCAGCCCCTTAACTGATTGAGATGCCCAGGTGTGCCCCTAGTCACTGCAGAACTCAATGGCTTTGGGGTGCCTGGGTGACTCAGTGGGTTAAAGCCTCTGCCTTCAGCTCAGGTCATGATCCCAGGGTCCTGGGATCAAGCTCCACATGGGACTCTCTGCTCAGCAGGGAACCTGCTTCCTCCTCTCTCTGCCTGCCTCTCTGCCTACTTGTGATCTTTGTCTGTCAAATAAATAAATCTTTATAAAACAAAAAAAACCTCAATGGCTTCAAACTGATTCATTCATTGTCATGATTTCTCATTAATTTGGTGGTTCTGCTGGTCTCACGTGATGATGGACTGGGCCTCTTGCCCAGGTACCTTAATTCAGTTAGGATTGGCCATTCTCTGGCCTTTGTGACTTCTTTACATCCTGGTAGTGTCTTACTTGGTGGTTGACTACCAAGAGAGCTAAAAAGAAGAAGAGAAGCCATCAGGCCTTTGAGAATGCTGTTCCCACAACTGCACCAACATCTATACCATATATCAAAATAAGTGGCTAAGTCATCCCAGATTCAAGCGGAGAGGAAATAGCCTCCATCCCTTTTTGGGGAGTGGGGGTTGTGTCCCGAGAGAGAGGAATTGTTCATAGCTAGCTTTGGAGGCAGTCTACAGACTACTCTTTATGTTTTGTTCTGAGGGCAAATTTCATATAGAATATTAAGTCAAAGCATATGAATAAAAATTACTGTATTTTGTCAAGTTACCTCTTAAGCAAGGTGGAATTGATTTCTAGTGGTGTGTAATTATGTATAAATATACTTTTCCCATAGTTACACCAGCATCGTGTTTAGCACATTTTAAATTTTATTTTTTGATGGATGTCTTTAGTTTGCCTTTTTTAAAAAACTTTTTTGTTTGGTTTATTTTCTTGTTTTATCATTTGTATTTCACATCTGTGAAATATGTGTTACCCATTTATTTTATATATATATATACATATGTATGTATATAGAGTTATAAATGTGTGTGGCCATTTACTTTTTGTTCAAGGAACTGGTTATTGATATTAGGAGGCTTTAAAATTTAAAGGTATTGAAATCAAGTTGGAAATTTTATACCTTATATTTAGTACTTCTTTTTTTTTTTCTCTTTTTAACTTGGGATAGAATCATGTCTGATATTCTGAAACAGTGCTCTAGATGAAATAAAGGAAGGTTAAATGGGGAGGAAAATTAGACTATACCTCTCAGTGGGGCGAATAGCAAAGAATTTCTGGCTACCTTTAATGTTTACAGTGATTCTCAACTATTTTGATTGCAAAGTTAATAGATAAACATGAATTTTTAGTAAGCAAAATGATATAAATTGCATAACACTGAAACCGCATTTGATCTTTGATTTAAAGGTGTCTCAGGAATCATACAGGTAGGTTGTTTTGTTTTAAAATTAGTCTCTGATAGCTTGGTTTCATGGAGTTTAAGAATCCCAAATTTTGGGCGCCTGGGTGGCTCAGGTCGTTGAGCGTCTGCCTTCTGCTCAGGTCATGATCCCCAGGTCCTGGGATCAAGCCCCATGTTCAGCTCCCCGCTCAGCAGGGAGTCTGTTTCTCCTTCTCCCTTTTCTTCTCCCCCTGCTTGTGCTTTGTCTCTGTATCTCTCTCAAATGAGTAAACAAAAAAAAATCTCTTAAAAAAAAAGGAATCCCAAATTTGGAAATAATGTGGGTCAGCAAGGATTCTGAACCAGAGAATGGAGATGAGGGCAGAGAAAAGGCAAGAAGATTTCTTCTTCATGTTGCCTCTTCTTTCTCCCCTGTTTGGTGAATTCTTCCTGTAGTAAGCTTTTACGTGTTGCTCACTGAGATTTGTTGGGATGGACAAAAAGTTGTACATCACTGATGTAGTTTAGTTCCACATTTCACACCAAAATAATGCAAAGTGTAAAAGAAAGCACTATTTGCTCAGAGTCGTTTGGCTAGATCCTGGTAGAGCAAAATGTTAATGAAAATTTTGTGGTGTTCTTTCTTAAAGAACTTCTCATAATCTGATTTCTGTGTCTTGCTGTTAAACTGTAAGCTACAAGAGATCTGGGACTGTGGCTGTTAGTGCTAGATCCCATTGGCCTCACATAGTTCCTAGCTTGTAGTCGATTTTTGATTTTGGTTAATTGGAAGTAAATAAAATTACAGAATTATAATAAAATGAACCCAGTTTTCCTAGTTGAGGCACTTCACATTTCTTGGTCTTTCATCATCAGTGTTGCTGTTTTCCTCCTCTTTTTATCTATGGTGTTCATGCTTATTGCCCAGCCTTGCACTTGCCTGCACCTCTTGCTGCAGGTAAAGTCTGAGTTTGCAAGTGTACTTGTCCTTTATGTGTTGAACCCTGCCTTCCAGGTCATATCTGGCTCTTTGCTCATTCATTCTCAACTACTGTCCCCAAACATTGCCTACCATTCTCTCTTTCTACTTTATTATTTTTCATTTTTTTGTGTGTGATGTTCCTCCTTTTAAAAAGAAAAATTTTAGGGGCGCCTGGGTGGCTCAGTGGGTTAAGCCGCTGCCTTCGGCTCAGGTCATGATCTCAGGGTCCTGGGATCGAGTCCCGCATCGGGCTCTCTGCTCGGCAGGGAGCCTGCTTCCCTTCCTCTCTCTCTCTGCCTGCCTCTCTGCCTACTTGTAATCTTTCTCTGTCAAATAAATAAATAAATAATCTTTAAAAAAAAAGAAAAATTTTAAACAGCAGAAAAATGTGTGAATACACATATATCCACTCACAGCTCTCTCAAATTCTAGTAAATTATTCTTGCTTCAGATTGATCAAAGAATTAAAATTTGTCAGTACCCTTCCCAAAAAAATTTGTCAGTACCTAGACCTCTTCTTTGTCTAGAGATTACTGCTGTCCTAATTTTGGAGTGTATTGCACAAATGTCTTTATACTTATACTTTTGCTACCATATATATGTACTCAGGAACAGTATAAAAATCCATTTATATATGGCTTTTGAGGGGTTTCTTTTTAATTGTGGCAAAATGTATACAATGTAACAATTATCATCTTAACCATACAGTTGAGTAAGGTTAAGTATATTCATGTTTACAGCAATCTCCAGAACTTTTCAACTGGCAAAACTGGAACTACTCATTAAATAGTGTGCTTAAAATTAAAAAATTTTGGCATGGATTGATACTTGGAGCTCTAATTTTTTTATTCTAATTGCAACAGTCTTGTGTTGTTGATTGTATCTTCTTAGTCTTAGGTTGTTTCTGAGTTTTGTTCTGTTTTTTTTTTTTTAAACAATTTTATTTATTTATTTGACAGAGAAATCACAAGTAGGCAGAGAGGTAAGCAGGGGGAGAGGGGGAAGCAGGCTCCCTGCTGAGCAGAGAGCCCAATGTGGGGCTCAATCCCGGGATGCTGGGATCATGACCTGAGCTGAAGGCAGAGGCTTAACCCACTGAGCCACCCAGGCACCCCTGTTTCTAAGTTTTTACTGTTAGGGGTATTGCTTAGTGAGCATTCTTACTCCTGTCTTTCTCTGAGCACTCACATGAGTTTTTTCAGTCCTATGCTTTGATCTTTCTAAATATTACCAGTTTGGTCACCAAAATAGTTGTACTAGTTTATTCTCATGTCAACAGTATATGAGCTCTTCTCTGTATCTTCCTCAAATCTAGTACTGTTCTGTGGAGTTTCTATTTTTAATTGTCTTTTCCTTGTCTCTGAATTTTAGATGCTAACATTTTACCGGTTACTTGAATGTCTTTCAGTCTGTGGCTCATCTTTTGTCTTTCTCTGACATTTTTTTCTTTTTCTTTTTTTTTTTTTTGGTCATGTTTATCAGTCCTTTGGTTTAGCTTTCTTTGTTTTGTTTTAAGAAATCCTTTCTTAGTTGCCTGGGTGGCTCAGTGAGTTAAACCTCCACCTTTGGCTCAGGTCATGATCTCGAGGTCCTGGGATGGAGGCCGTAGTGGGCTCTCTGCTCCTCCCCCCCACCCCCCCCCCCGCCTGCCTCTCTGCCTACTTGTGACATCGCTGTCAAATAAATAAATAAATAAAATCTTTAAAAAAAAAAAAAAAAAAGAAATCCTTTCTTATATCTCAAGGTCATAAAGATACCTTATGTTTTCTTAAAGTTAATATTTTGCTCTTCATAGTTAGCATTTATTTGCTTAGAATTGATTTTTATGTATCTGTGAGATAGGGTTTAATTTTTCCATATAGATAAAATATCCTAACGCCATTAACTGAAAAGTACATTGTTTTCTAGTTTTTTCTTTTGGATTAATTTCAGATTTACAGATATGTTACAGAAACAGTACAAACAGTTCCCATGTACCTTCACCCAGATTCATCAAATGTTAATATTTTAATGTTTTTATGTGCTCTCTTTCCCCTTCTCTTCCTACAGACACAATTTTTTTCCTGAACTGTTTGAAAATAAGTGACAGACATAGACCTCTTCACTCATAAATACGTTGCTTTGTGTTTACAACCAGGCATCCTCTTACATTACAACAATGTAATTTTCAAGATCAGGGAATGAGCATTGATATAGAACTTCTAAGATATAGGCCTATTCATGTTCTGCCAAATTTCCCACTAATGTGTTTTATTTATTTATTTTACATTTTTTACTTAAACTCAATTTAGTTAACATATACTGTATTATTAGTTTTAGGGGTAGAATTAAAAATTCATCAGTTGCATGAAACATCCAGTCCTCATTACTTCAAGTGCCCTCCTTAATGCCCATCACTTGGTAACCCCTTTCCTCCACTCTTTCCACTCTGGCAAACCTCAGTTTGTTCCCTATAGTTAAGCATCTCTTATGGTTTGCTTGACTATTTTTGTTTTATTTTTCCTTCCCTTCCTTGATATTCCTGTTTTGTTTCTTAAATACCATACATGAAATCATGTAATTAATTGTCTTTCTCTGACTGATTCCACTTAGCATCATACCCTCTGGTTCCTTCTAGTCATTATAAATTGCACAATTCCATTCTTTTTGATGGCTATTATCCCATTGTATATGTATATACACACCACATTTTCTTTATGCATTCATCTGTTAATGGATATCTGGGCCCTTTCCGTAGTTTGGCTTTTGTGGGCATTCCTGCTATACACAGTAGGGTGCATGTGCCCCTTTGAATCACTGTGTTTGTATCCTTTAGATAGATGAATGCCTAGTAATTAAACTGTTGGGTCTTAAGGATGTTCCATTTTTAAATTTTTGAGGAGCCTCCATGCATCAGCTCGCATTCCCACCAACAGTATAAGAGGGTTCCACTTTCTTTGCATCCTTGCCAACATTTGTTGTTTCATGAGTTGTTCATTTTAGCCATTCTGACAGGTGTGAGGTGACAGTTCATTGTGGTTTTGGTTTGTATTTCCCTAATGATGAGTGATGTTGAACATCTTTTCATGTTGGCCATTTGTGTGTCTTCTTTGGAAATGTCTGGTGTCTTCTGTCCATGTCTTGATTGGATTATTTGTTCTTTGGGTGCTGAGTTTGATAAGTTTTTTATAGATTTTGGATACTAGCCCTTTGTCTGATGGCATTTGCAAATACCTTCTTCCATTCCATAGGATGCCTTTTAGTTTTGTCAACTGCTCCCTTTGCTGTGCAAAAGTTTTTTATCTTCATCAAGTGTCGATAGTTCATTTTTGCTTTTGTTTCTTTTGCCTTTGAAGTCGTGTCTAGCAATACGTTGCTGTGGCCAAGGTCACAGAGGTTTCTGCCTGTTGTTCTCTTCTAGGACTTGGGTGGATGCCTGTCTCACATTTAGGTTTTTTATCGTATTTGAGTTTATTTTTGTGTATGGTTTAAGAAAGTGGTCAAGGGGCACCTGGGTGGCTCAGTGGGTTAAAGCCTCTGCTTTTGACTTGGGTCATGATCCCAGGGTCCTGGGATTGAGCCCCGCATCAGGCTCTCTGCTTGGCAGGGAGCCTGCCTCCCCCTCTCTGTGCCTGCCTCTCTGCCTACTTGTGATTTCTGTCTGTGAAATAAAAAATAAAATCTTTAAAAATTAAAAAAAAAAAAAAGAAAGAAAGTGGTCAAATCTCATTCTTCTGCATGTGTCTGTCCAGTTTTCCCAACACCATTTGTTAAAGAGACTTTTCTTTTTCCATTGGATAGTCATTCCTGCTTTGTTGAAGGGTAGTTGACGATAGAATTAAGGTATCTATTTCTGGGTTCTTTATTCTGTTCCATTGAGCAGTGTGTTTGTGTTTTTTTGTGTGTGAGTTCCATACTGTTGATGATTACAGTTTTGTAATACAGTTTGAAGTCTGTGAATTGTTTTACCTTCATCTTTGATTTTCAGCAGTTCTTTGTCTATTTGATGACTTTTCTGGTTCCGTACACGTTTTAGGATTGATTATGTTCCAGTCTGTGAAAAATGCTGATGGTATTTTGTTAGAGATTTCATTGAATATGTAGATTGCTTTGGGTAGAATAGACTTTTTAACGTTGTTTGTTCTTTCAGTCCATGAGCACAAATGTTTTTGGATTTCTTTGTGTCTTCCTCAGTTTCTTTCGTAAGTGTTGTGTAGTTCTTAGGGTACCTCTTTGGTTAGGTTTATTCCTAGGTATCTGTTCCTTCTTAGTGCAGTTGTAAACAGGATTGATTTGTTGATTTCTCTTTCTGCTGTTCTTTGCTAGTGCATAGAAATGCAACTGACTTCTTATGTTGATTTTATATCCTGTGACTTTGATGAACTCCTGTTTCAGTCTAGCAATTTCTTGGTGGAGTTTTTTGGGTTTTTTATGTAGAGTATCTATGAAGAGTGAAAGTTTGACTTCCTTTTTGCTGATTTGGATGCCTTTTATTTCTTTTGTTGACTGATTGCTGAGGCTAGGACTTCTAGTACTGTTTTGAACAACAGTGATGAGAGTTGATGTTCTGTGTCATATTCCTGACCTTAGGGGGAAAACTCTCAGTTTTTCCCTGTTGAGTATGATAGTCTCTGCGGATCTTTTGTATGGCCTTTGTGATGTTTAGGTATGTTCCCTCTATTCGTACATTATGGAGTGGTTTTTTTTTTTTTGTATCAAGAAAGGATGCTGTAGGGACACCTGGGTGGCTCAGTTGGTTAAGTGGTTGCCTTCGGCTCAGATCATGATGCCAGGTTCCTCGGATCCAGTCCCACATCAGGCTCCTTGCTCAGCAGGATGCCTGCTTTGCCCTCTGCCTGCCCCTCCCCCTGCTTGTGCCATCTCTCTATCTGCAAATAGATAAATAAAATCTTAAAAAAAAAAGACGCTATATTTTGTCAAAAACTTTTTCTGCATCCATTGAGAGGATTATATGGTTCTTATCTTTTCTCTTAAAATGTAGTGTATCACATTGATTTGCAGATGTTGAACCACCCCTGCGGCCCAGGAATAAATCCCGCTCCTGGTGGTGGTGGTGAATAATCCTTCTGGTATACTGTTGGATCCTATTTACTAGTATCTTTTTTTTTTTTTTTAAGTGATTCTTCTTCTTCTTCTTTTTTTTTTTTAATTTTTAAAGATTTTATTTATTTATTTACAGAGATCACAAGTAGGCAGAGGGAGAGAGAGGAGGAAGCAGGTACCCTGCTGAGCAGAGTACCCATCGGGGCTCAATTCTAGGACCCTAAGATCATGACCTGAGCCAAAGGCAGAGGGTTTGTGTTTTTGTTTTTGTTTTTTTTTAAAGATTTTATTTATTTATTTGAGAGAGAGACAGTGAGAGAGAGCATGAGCGAGGAGAAGGTCAGAGGAGGAAGCAGGCTCCCTTCCTAGCAGAGAGCCCGATGTGGGACTCGATCCCAGGACCCTGAGATCATGACCTAAGCTGAAGGCAGAGGCTTAACCCACTGAGCCACCCAGGCAGCCCAAAAGGCAGAGGTTTAACACGCTGAGCCACCCAGGCGCCCCCTATTCACTAGTATCTTGGTGAGAATTTTTACATCCATGTTTATCAGGGTATTGGTCTGTAATTCTCCTTTTTAGGGGGGTCTTTGTCTGGTTTTAGGATCAAGGTAGTGATTACTTCATACAATGAGTTTGTAAGTTTTCCTCACATTTCAATTTATTTGGACAGTTTTGGAAGAATAGGTATTAGGTCTTCTTTAAATGCTTGGTAGAATTCCCTGGGAAGCGATCTGGACTGGACTCTGGTTTGTTGGGAGATTTTGGATTATTGCTTCAATTTCTTTGCTGGTTATGTGTCTGTTCAGGTTTTCTCTTCCTTCCTGTTTCAGTTTTGTTAGTTTATATATTTCTAGGGATGTATCCATTTCTTCCATATTACCTAATTTGTTGGCATATAGTTGCTCATGATGTTTTTACAATTTTATTTCTTTGGTGTTGGTTGTGATCTTTCTTTCATTTATGATTTTACTGATTTGGGTCCTTTTTCTTTATTTTTGTTTATTTTTTTAAAATTTTATTATTAATATATAATACATTATTTGTTTCAGGGGTACTTTCTCATTTTGGTAGGTCTGGCTGGGGTTTATCAATCTTGTTAATTTTTTCAAATTAATACCTTCTGGTTTTATTGATTTGCTTTACTGTTTTTTGTTTTTTGTTTTTTTAAATTTCTATATCATTGATTTCTGTTCTAATCTTCTCTTGCTGGATTTCGGCTTTATTTGATGTTTTTTTCTGAGCATGTATCTGTTTTGGGGCCACCTCCGCCGTTAGTTTCAGATTACCTTTGTCACATTCACATTCTTTGGTTGATGAGGAAATCTTAGTATCTAGGAAAAACTATTTCCTCTGTTTCTTTTTCTTTAAAAATTTTCTCCAGAGTCTTGCCTTTCAGATTTGCTAGAAGAATGTTAGAACTGTTTTGTCAGGTTCAAAGGGCAAGGCTGTTGGAATTTCAGCTTAAATTGGAAGACTCTGTAGAGTAATTTGAGAACTTAATCTTTGGAATAAGTTTGTCATGTAGCACATTGCTTTTTTTTTTTTCCCCCAGATTTTTGATGTTTTTTTGTTTATGTTTTATAGTTTTTTTCTGCTGACATCTTACGTATTTTCACCCACTGTTCATCTTTATGGTGAATCTGGAGAGTTCTTCCTTTAGGAGACTTTCCTTGTCCCCCTTTTGGGGTAAGTTGTCCTTTCTAAATGCTCCCAGACAGTTTTTCACATTGTATTATGCTGTCTCTCTTTCTCTCATAGACTATAAAGTTCTTGAAAGCAGGGTTTTAGTACTCCTAGTCTCAACTTCCTAGTCTACGTAGTAATTGAATCTAGTAGTACTCAAATGATTTTTGAATGTAGGTGTGAATTAATACAGTAGTGAATGGATGACAAAATAGAGGTCACCTCTTACTTTGCTGCCTTATGTGTGTCCCTCTGCGTTATGTTTTCGTGATGTTATTTGTTCCATTAAGGAAGATAATAATGTAAAAATCAAATATTTGTCTTAAATTACTGAAAAATTACGGAATATTAGCAGAAAAGTTTTATAAATCCTTTTACTAATATATGATTTTAAGCACCATAAACCAGAAATTCTTGGACTTCAATTTTAATGCTTTCTTTACAGTACTTTTTCACATGAAAAATTACAGAAATTCTTTTTTTTAATATATATTTTATTAATTTATTTGATTGAGAGAGAGAAATCACAAGCAGGCAGAGAGGCAAGCAGAGAGAGGGGGAAGCAGGCTCCCTGCTGAGCAGAGAGCCTGATGTGGGGCTCCATCCCAGGACCCTGAGATCATGACCTGAGCCGAAGGCAGAGGCTTAACCCACTGAGCCACCCAGGTGTCCCAAATTACAGAAATTCTTTACGGTATTTGTTTATATGACAAATTACAACAGTGAGTGATTTTTAGAAAATAACGTATTTTAAGTTGAATACATTCTGTAATCTCCCTACT
Organism: Neogale vison; assembly: GCF_020171115.1. Classification (NCBI taxonomy): domain Eukaryota; kingdom Metazoa; phylum Chordata; class Mammalia; order Carnivora; family Mustelidae; genus Neogale; species Neogale vison. The sequence continues at coordinate 86,536,545 of NC_058094.1, read as the reverse complement.
TTTTTATTTTATTAAAATTTTGTTTTACTTTTTTTGTGTGTGTTCCAAGATTCATTTTTTATGCACCACACCCAGTGTTCCATGCAATACATGTCCTCCTTAATACCCACCATCAGGCTCATGTAACCCGCCCATTCCCATCCTCTATAAAAGCCTCAGTTTGTTTCTCAGAGTCTACAGTCTCTCATGGTTCATCTCCTGCTCTGATTTCCCCCAACTCACTTCTCCTCTCCATCTCCCTATGTCCTCTGTGTTATTCCTTATGCTTCACAAGTAAGTGAAACTATATGACAATTGGCTCTCTGCTTGACTTATTTCACTCAGCATAATCTTCTCCAGTCATATCCATGTTGCTACAAAATTTGGGTAATCATCTTTTCTTATGGAGGCATAATATTCCATTGTATATATGGACCATATCTTCTTTATCCATTCGTCCGTTGAAGGGCATCTTGGTTCTTTCCATAGTTTGGCGACCGTGAACATTGCTGCTATAAAACATTGGGGTACAGATACCCTTCTTTTCACTACATCTGTATCTTTGGGGTAAATACCCAGTAGTGCAATGGCAGGGTCATAGGGAAGCTCTATTTTTAATTTCTTGAGGAATCTCCACACTGTTCTCCAAAGTGGCTGCACCAACTTGCATTCCCACCAACAGTGTAAGAGGGTTCCCTCCAACATGTGTTGGAGGGTTTCTCCACATCCCCTCCAACACTTGTTGTTTCCTGTCTTGCTAATTTTGGCCCTTCTAACTGGTGTAAGGTGGTATCTCAATGTGGTTTTGATTTGAATCTCCCTGATGGCTAATGATGATGAACATTTTTTCCTGTGTCTTTTAGTCATTTATATGTCTTCTTTGGAGAAGTGTCTGTTCATGTCTTCTGCCCATTTTTGGATGTGATTATCTGTATTGTGTGTTGAGTTTGAGGAGTACTTTATAGATCTTGGGTATCAGCCCTTTGTAGCGTCATTTGCGAATATCTTCTCCCATTCCGTGGGTTGCCTCTTTCTTTGTTGACTGCTTTCTTGACTGAGCACAAGTTTTTGATCTTGATGAAGTCCTAAAAGTTCTTTTTTGCTTTTGTTTCCTTTGCCTTTGGAGACATATCTTGGAAGGAGTTTCTGTGGCCGATGTCGAAGAGGTTACGGTCTATTTCTCCTCTAGCATTTTGATAGATTCCTGCATCACGTTGAGGTCTTCTATCCATTTCAAGTTTATCTTGGTGTATGGTGTAAGAGAATGGTTGAGTTTCTTCTACACACAGCTGTCCTCTTTTCCCAGCACCATTTATTGAAGGGACTGTTTTCCACTAGATATTTTATTCTTGCTTTGTTGAAGATTATTTGACCATAGAGTGGAAGGTACATATCTGGGCTCTCTACTTGGTTCCATTGTTCTGTGTGTCTGTTTTTGTGCCAGTACCATGCTGTCTTGGTGATCACAGCTTTGTAGTAAAGCTTGAAATCAGGCAATGTGGTGCCCATAGTTTTGTTTTTCTTTTTCAGCATTTCCTTAGCAATTTGTGGTCTCATCTGGTTCCATAAAAATTTTAGGATTGTTTGTTCCAGCTCTTTGCGTAATGCTGATAGAAATTATGATCAGGATGGCATTGAAAGTATAGATTGCTCTGCACAGTAAAGGCATTTTAACAATGTTTATTCTTTGATGCATGAGCATGGAATTCTTTTCCATCTTTTTGTGTCTTCTTCAGTTTCTTTCATGAGTATTCTATAGTTCCTAGAGTACACATCCTTTAAACTCTTTGGTTAAGTTTATTCCCAGGTAGATATAGTAAATGGAATCGATTCTCTCATTTCCCTTTCTTTATTTTCATTGTTAGTGTATAAGAAAGCAGCCAATTTCTGTATACTGATACTGTATCCTGCCACATTACTGAATTGCTCTATGAGTTCTAGTAGTTTGGGAGTGGAGTTTTTTGGATTTTTTATATAAAGTATGTCATCTGTGAAGAGAGAGAGTTTGACTTCTTTGCCAATTTGAATACCTTTTATTTCTTTTGTTTTCTGATTGCTGTTGCTAGGACTTCTAGTACTATGTTGAACAACAGTGGCGAGAGTAGGCATCCTTGTCATGTTCCTGATATCAGTGGGAAGGCTGTCAGTTTTTCGTCATTGAAAATGATAACTTCTGTGGGTTTTTCATAGATAGATTTTATGAAATTGAGGAATGTTCCCTCTGTCCTTATACTTTGAATTGTTTTAATCAGTAATGGTTGCTGTATTTTGTCACCTGCTTTTTCTGCATTGAGAGGACCATGTGGTTCTTTTATTGATTTGTTCTATCATGTTGATTGATTTGTGGATGTTGAACCACCCTTGCATCTCAGGGAAAACAACTACCTGGTCATGGTGGGTAATCTTTTTAATGTACTTTTGGATCCTGTTAGCTAGGATCTTGGTGAGAATCTTGGCATCCATATTCATCAAGGATATTGGTCTGAAATTCTCCTTTTTCATGTGGGGTCTTTGCCTGGTTTCGGGATCAGGGGAATGCTGGCTTCATAGAAAGAGTGTGGAAGTTTTCCTTCTCTATTTTTTGAAACAGCTTCAGGAGAGTAGGTATTATTTCCTTTTTGAATGTTAGGTAGAATTCTCCAGAGAATCCGTCAGGTCCTGACTCTTGTTTTTTTGGGAGGTTTTTGATCACTGCTTCAATCTCGTTAGTAGATATTGGTCTGTTCAGGTTGTCAGTTTCTTCCTGATTCAGTTTTGGAAGTTTATAGATTTCTGGGAATGCATCCATTTCATCTAGATTGCTTAACTTATTGGCATATAACTGTTGATAGTAATTTCTGATGATTTTTTCTATTTCCTTGGTGTTAATGGTGATTGCTCCCTTTTGATTCATAATTTTAGTAATTTGGGTCCTGTCTCTTTTCTTTTGGATTAGCTTGGCCAGTGGTTTATTGATCTCATTGATTCTTTCAAAGAATCTGCTTCTAGTTTTTTTGATATGTTCTGCTGTTTCTTTAGGTTCTATCTCATTGATCTCTGCTTTGATCTTGATTATTTCCCTTCTTGTGTGTGGGGTTGGCTTAATTTGTTTTTTGATTCTCAAGTTCTTTAGGGTTTAAAGAGAGCTGATGTATTTGGGATTTTTCAGTTTTTTTTGAGGGAAGCTTGGATGGCTATGAATTTCCCCCTTAGGACCACCTTTGCTGTATCCCATAGGTTTTGGATTTATGTGTCTTCATTCTCCTTGGCTTATATGAATTGTTTTAAGTTGTTCTTTGATTTCCTGGTTGATCCAAACATTCTTGAGCAGGGTGGTCTTTAGCTTCCAAGTGTTTGAATTCCTTCCAAACTTTTTCTTGTGATTCAGTTCTTGTGGTTCAGTTTCAAAGCATTGTATTCTGAGAATATGCAGGGAATAATCTCAGTCTTTCGGTATCTGTTGATTCCTGCTTTGTGACCCATTATGGTCTGTTCTGGGGAAAGTGAGCTCAAGAAGAATGAGTATTCTGTTTTTTTAGGGTGGAATGTTCTTTATATATCTGAGAGGTTCATCTGGTTCAATATGTCATAAGTGCTTTTGTTTCTTTATTGACTTTCTGCTTGGATGATATGTTACTGAGAGTGCTATGTTAAGATCCCCAACAATTAATGTGTTCATATCAATATGACTATTTTGTTTATAAGGTTTTATTTATTTATTTGACAGACAAAGATCACAAGTAGGCAGAGAAGCAGGCAGAGAGAGAGGAGGAAGCAGGGCTTCCTCCTGAGCAGAGGCTTTAAGCCACTGAGCCACCCAGGCACCCCATGTTATTTTGATTAACGGTTGGCTTATATAGTTGTCTGCTCCCGTATTGGGGGCATAAATATTTACAATTGTTAGATATTCTTGGTGGATAGACAATTTAGGAATGATGTAGTATCCTTCTGTATCTCTGACTACTGTCTTAAGCTTAAAATCTAATTTATCTGATATGAGAATTGCTATCGCAGCTTTCTTTTGAGGCCCATTGGCATGAAAGATGGTTCTCCATCCCTCCACTTTCAGTCTGGATATATCTTTAGGTTCCAAATGTGTCTGTTGTAGACAGCATATGGCCGGGTCCTGTCATTTTAACTTGTTTGCCACCCTATGCTGTTTTATGGGAGCATTTAGGCCGTTCATGTTGAGAGTAATTATTGAAATATAAGTTTTTATTGACATCATGTTGCCTGTGTAATCCTTGTTTCTATGATTGTCTCTGTAAATTTCTGTTTTATGGCACTTGGGATCTTTCTTCTTTTTATAGAACACCTCTTAACATTTCTTGTAGTGCCAGCTGTGTGGTCACATACCTTTTTAAATTTTGCGAGTCTTGGAAGCTCTTTATCTCTCCATCCATTTTGAATGTCAGCCTTGCTGGATAAGGTATTCTTGGCTGCATGTTCTTCTCACTTAGTGCCCTGAATGTCTTGCCAGCCCTTTCTGGCTTGTCAGATTTCTTTGGAAGATCTGACGTTATTCTGTTGGTCCTTCCTCTGTATGTAAGGAATCTCTTCCCCCTAGCTGTCCTTAAGACCTCCTGTCTGAAATTATGATACGTGAATTTCACAGTTAAGTGTCTGGATGTCTTTCTAGATCATTGATCTTGGCGGGGTATCCTTTCTGCTTCTAGGTCACGAAACTTGTTCCATTCCCCAGATTGGGGAAATTTTCATCCAGAATTTATTCAGCTGTATCTTCTACTCTTCTTTCTTTCTCCACTCCCTCAGGGATCCCAATAATTCTGATGTTGGAATGTTTCATGGCATCATTTATTTCCCTAATTCTGTTTTCATGGCTTCTAAGCTGTTTGTTTCAGGGCTCCTGATCTTTCTTTTCTATCACCTTGTCTTTTAGATCACTGATTCTGTCTTCTGCCTCAGTTAACCCAGCTGTTAGAGTATTTAGATTAGATTGGATCTCATTGATAGCATTTTAACTTCTGCCATATTGGCTCTCACTTCCACCCTTAGAGATTCTGTGTTGTCACTAATGGTCTTCTCCAACCTAGCCATTGCCTGGATAATTATTATCTTGAATTCCCTTTCCAACATACTGTTTATGTCCATATCCAATAGTTCTAATGGGGAGGGCACAGTCTCTGATTTTTTCCTCTGTTGGGTGTTCCTCCTACTCGTCATTTTGGTGAGAAGTTGTTGAGGGAATGTATAGCTGAATATATCAGCCACAATTGAGGCAAGGTACACCCTGGAAAGTTTTGGAGCAATCAGAAGTCCCCACCAGTAAAAAAGAGAGAGAGAGAGAGAAAAAAAAAACACAGCCAGAAAGAGCCCCCAAAGTAAGATGTATAAGGTACATAAAAAAGAACAAACAAGACCGACAAAGTAAAGGACAAAAAAAAAAAAAAAGAAAATCCCAACCAAAATGAACTCCAAGAATAAGATTAATATAACCCAGAACAGAGTCAAATACACAGAAACACTGACAGAGGAATAAAGTGGGAGTGTGGTTATAAATCTCGATGTGGGCGAGGAAGGTTATTTTGTTTTTCCTGGGTGTTTCTTGTTATCCTTGTTAAAGGACTCAACTTTCCAGAGATAAAGGGAGATTGAAACTGGTTTATATATATGGGTAGCGTCAAATAGGAAAAAGGATTATTTTGAAGCTTATATCTATATGTATATTAAAAAAAAGACAGAAATACAGTTATATGTATGAAAAAAGTTCAAGTTAGGGGCACATGGATTGCTCAGTGGGTTAAGGCTCTGCCTTCAGCTCAGATCATGGTCTCAGGGTCCTGGGATTGAGCTCCGTATTGGGCTCTCTGCTCGGTGGGGATCCTGCTTCCCCCCACTCCTCTGCCTGCCTCTCTGCCTGCCTTGGATGTTTGTTTGTCAAGTAAATAAATAAAATCTTAAAAAAAAAGTTCAAGTTAAAAAGCTGTTATGGAAATAATGTATTAAACCTCTAGTTGTAATGTTAAGTAGGTTAAAAAAATTAAAAAAACAAGAATCGTGAGAACGAGTTAAAAAAAAGTTTTATATATGAAATATACAGGTTTGGGGGCAATACTGGGAGCTTAATATATTGTTTTCTCCCTCATGTTGGGGTTTTACAGTTTTATGGGGACCCTGTGGTGGTTGTCCTCTTGTTCTTTTGGCTTGTCTTCTGGGGTGGGGGCGCTCCCATGTTGTTTTCCATCATCTTGCTTGGGTTGAGTCTCAACGGGCTGAGCTCTGTGAAACTGGATTTTCAGGCTTTTGTTTTCTGGGGGTTTTTGTTCTTTGGTGGGTTTTTTGTGTCTTTTCAGAGGGTCAGAGCAAAGAATCTGTCTGCTCCCAGACCTCTGCCTCAGAGAGAAGCCTCAGACTGTTGCCCTCTCGGTGGTCCAGAACACACAGACTCCCTTTGCAATCTCCACTAAAAACCACAACCTCCCACAGGCGTTATGCACCCCCAGCCACCATTCCGGTGGTCACCCAAGGCCCCTGCTTGTCTCTGTACCCCTGTGCCACTAAAACTGCAAGTGATATTGGTCCGTGGGTGCCTTTGCTGGAATTACTGTCTGGAGTCAAGGCTCGTGCTGGGTGTGCTCAGACTCCACTGCCTCAGAGGTTGCAGAAGGCTGTGGGCAGAAGAACCCCAACTAGAGTTTGTGCTGTGTTCTCTCAGGCGCAGGTGGATGTATGCCCAGCCCCTGTGGTGGTGCAAGCAGCTGAAAGTTGCGGGCTCAGGGACCATGGACTGGGGGGCCCTGCTGAACTCTCTCTGGCATGGGTGGTCTCTTGTGGTGACGGTCCTGGGACCGTGGGTTAGGCCTGTGCCTATGACCGCCTGATTCCACCAGTTGCCCTTAAGGTCTTTTGCTCTTTTTGAGTGCTTTTAACTAGACTCCCAAGTTAATCCTGGTCCCCAATTACAGGGCACTTTCGTATTGGTGTATTACTTTCCAGGGGGTCTCTTCTGGTGGGTCCCTCTCCACTGATGTCTTTTGCCTCGTAGAGAGCCAGAAGTGTATAATCTTACATCTCGGGCTGATTTCATGGGTGTTCACAGTGTTCTGGTGGATACTTAGCTTACTTTAGGGGACCAGTTGAAATAGGGTCTTCTACTTCTCTGCCATCTTGCCCCTCAGATCTATAATCTCCCTACTTTTTTTTTTTTTTTTAAGATTTTATATATTTAACAGAGATCACAAGTAGGCAGAGAGGCAGGCAGAGAGAGAGGGGGGAAGCAGGCTCCCCGCTGAGCAGAGAGCCCGAAGTGGGGCTTGATCCCAGGACCCTGAGATCATGACCTGAGCCGAAGGCAGAGGCTTAACTCGCTGAGCCACCCAGGCACCCCTATAATCTCCCTACTTTTAAAAAATTTTTTGAATTTTGGGATGCCTGGATGGCTCAGTTGGTGGAGCATGTTATTCTTGATATTGGGATGATGAGTTCAAGCCCCACATTGGGCATAGAGCTTACTTAAAAAAGTAAAAATGAATAACATTTTCTGGATTTTGAAATACAGTATATAGTGATACAGTGTTGTAACCGTGTTGGGAAATTTGAATATTAGTTTTGACTCAGTTGTTAGTTTACCATGGTCTTAAATAAGTTATTTAATGTTTTGGTCTTTGTAAATGTGGATATAGCTGTCCATTATATTATAGCCCAAAAGATTTCTTTTACATACAAATAAATGGCTGTATGAGAAAGTGATTTGAAAAATATAAAATGCTATGTTTTTTTTCTTGGATAGGACTGTTTTGAGTATACCCAGTGTGTGACATATAGAAAGATTCCTTTTAAGGGAATTCAGAATTGTATGTATTTTGTCAGAGTTTCTTCCACAGTTGATCAAGATGTGTCTCATCCCCATAAGATTTGCAGGGACTTTGGACAAGTTAGTAGTGGCTAGGGAAAAGAGTTCCATCTGGGACTCGTGGGTTCCATGAGGTCTCATTGGAGAATTAATGGCTAAGAGATTCAACCCTGATTCAGTCACTCTCCATGTAATTAGATCGAATTTTATGAGATTACTCTTTCTGTTGGTGAAAAAGATGCCTAAATAGCGGCACTTTCATTTTCTAAGATTCCACTTAATAATTTAAGCTTTAATTTTCTTATCTAGTGAAATGGTGATATTATATCAGTTTACAAGGTGAGATTTAGTGAAGTAATTCCTCCTGTAAAGTTTTTAGCAAATGTTTGTCTCATAGGAGGTGCTCAGTAAGTATGTTATTTTTAATCAGATCAGCTTGTTGGGGTTTGAGGAGAACTCAGAACTCCCACAATGGGGCAGGACCAGAGAACTAACGGCACAGGTGGGGACTCCTCATGAATTCTATCTTAACAGTGTATCTGCTCAGGCTTGTTGCAACCCACATGTCAGAACTCTGAAGGGGGACAGGTAAACAACCTGGTTGCTTCCCACAGCACACATGCCCCAGCTACTCTCTTCCTTAAGGTAGTGTGATAGGGGAGGGACACCCATGCCCCAGATACTCTCTTCCTTAACCTCTGGGTACTCTGGGTAGTGGGGTCAGGGGAGGGGACCCATTGCCAACTTGAGTGTTCTTGAAGATCAGCTAAAGGATGGTTGAAAAGCACATAACCCAGAAAAGATTTATTCCATTCCTACAGGTGTTCTCCTTTAATTTTTGAGTAGGTGGTCATTACTCTGGTCCAGTCTCCCAACCCCTGCCCCTCAAGCAGGCATTTTAAAATGGCATTTGATAATGTCTGTCACAGAAAGATGTTCATAAATAGGGGGAAAAGGAAGTTACAGAACTATGAGTCATGTTCTCATTTTGGCAAAAAACATGGAAACCATATTTTGTATATGGAGAATAATCTGAAGAGAAGTATATTAAAATAGTAACCGTAATTATTCCTTGAATTTTGGGGACTTTTGTACATCTTAGACTGTTTACCTCCCACAGCACTTAAGCACTGATGGTTCTACCATCAGCTGCTGGAACTGGAATCCACACTGCCCTCTCTAAAAGTATAATATCGCTTATCTTTTTTTAGTGTTACTTTAGAACTTCCTTAATTTAATTTTTTTTTTTTTTAAAGATTTTATTTATTTGTCATAGAGAGAGAAGCGAGAGCAAGCACAGGCAGACAGAGTGGCAGGCAGAGGCAGAGGGAGAAGCAGGCTCCCTGCCAAGCAAGGAGCCCGATGCGGGACTCGATCCCGGGACGCTGGGATCATGACCTGAGCCGAAGGCAGCCGCTTAACCAACTGAGCCACCCAGGCGTCCCAGAACTTCCTTAATTTAGATGATTAGTTGCAAACTGGTATATTTGCTTTGTTACCATTTCTCATATGTTTGTGTGGACATATTGATAGATTTATTACTATTCAAGGTCTTATACTATTTTCGCTGTAATTTGAAAAAGGTAAAAATTTGTGCTTTTATTTTTGGTATCATGGGAATTAAAGGCAAATGATTTGGGATTTGATATCCTTTAGATTTAAAGCTGGAAGCATGTTTCCTAAGTTGGTTGCATTGTGAATGTAATTTTTGGTGTTACGGCTCAGAAGTGCAGGTTCATTGTGATGAAGGAGAGACTAGATTGATTAGTGGAGGAAGCCTGGAGATGGGTTTTGGAGTTGGTTTGTCAACAAAAACATAGTTAAGTGACTTTAGGATAATCACCTAACATTTCTGGTGATAATTTTCTTTCCTCTAAAGTGTTTGGTTTTGGACTGGATGATCTCTGGTGTTCTCCTGGACCAAATATTGACAGCATTTTAAAAGTTTCAGCTAGAAAAGGATAGATTTATGGGTTATTTATTAACTGAACCCAGACTAAGGAGGTAAAATATTTAAAACTGTTAACAAAACAACACACACAGATATACAGGAAAAAGACAAGTAGAACTGTAGAAAAAGACTCATAGATGGCAAGAGATCTAGAAGGTAGCTGTTAATACTTCAGTTTTCATGGAGTAATATGCCCATCTTGTGGCTTTGTTTTTTCCTTCATAGACATTGGTGGTTGGGTGAAATAAAGCCAGTGCTCTAGTCCTGAATTTGAAAATATGGCTCAGTGTTTTTTGGTTTTTGTTTGTCTTACACTTTAAAAGTAAAATAGTCTAAGCTGCTACAACTTTTTAAATGTTAGTATTGTCAGTAATAGAGCTATCAGTTTTAGAACTATTTTCCCAGAAAGCTATATAAAGAAAGGGTGAAAAGTTTAGCAGTAACTAGGTTTTTCATTTTTATGGCACTTATGTAAAGAGAAACATTAATTTTACATTGTTTGCCTTGTTGTTTTGGATGCTCATCAAGGTCACTTGATTGAATTGTTTTAACTAGGAGGACACATTTGTAACAATTTATAATAATACAAATTTATAGTAATCCTTGGGGAATGACTTCATAAGGGCAAGGGTAATCAGGTTCATTTAGGATTACTTTAAAAACTCAGTAGCAATGTATTGTGGAGGTAATGACTATACAGTTACAGGAAAGTAGCAATGCTAGGTGAATAGAAACTTACAGCTTAGGATAATATTTCTAGGGTCCACCCCACAGGGTTGTACAAAGAGCTTTTCTTCTCACATAGCTTCGATGGAGGTTAATTAAAGTTTTATGTAATTCTCTCTAAAAACAGATAACTGAAATGATCATCATAGTCAACATTGAGTTTAAGATGGATTACCTTGTTTAGTTTTCACAGTGATTCTGTGGGTAGGAACTACTGTTACCTCACTTTTATAGATGAGAAAATAGGGCTGGGGTCACATATCAAGTGGTTAGCAGAACTGGACTTTGGCAGTCTGATTCTTATATCTGTGCCAGGATATGCTGCCTGTGTAGTTTATACTGCTGTGCAGCTTGGTGGTTAAAAGTGGCTTTGGTCTAGAAATTGAGGATCTGTCTCTTACAGCTTGTATGACTTTGGGTAGGTCATTTAACTTCTTTATATCCCAGTTCCTACAATGGTAAAATGGGTGCTTTTAGGATGGGATGATTTAATTTTGCTTAAAGTAGCATACAGTGTATGCTAAACAAGTGGTTATTGATAATCATAATAGTTGTAATAATGACTATTCTTGTTTCTTGTGATTTATGACAGCTCCATATTTTTGTGGCCCAAGATTTTCAAGCTTTTTTTTTTTTTTAATAAATAAAGCACAGTACCGGGTGCCTGTGTGGCTCAGTGGGTTAAGCCGCTGCCTTCGGCTCAGGTCATGATCCCAGGATCCTGGGGTCGAGTCCCGCTCTCTGCTCAGCAGGGAGCCTGCTTCCTCCTCTCTCTCTCTGCCTGCCTCTCTGCCTGCTTGTGATCTCTCTCTGTCAAATAAATCAATAAAAAAATTAAAAAAAAAAAACTGAAAAAAAAAGAAAAAAAAATAAAGCACAGTACCGTGCTAGTATTCTATGGCTAGTGTTCTCTTAAGTTACAATATTTATTGCTTTTTCATTGTATGTCCGGAAGGATTAGTATGAATTAATAAGTGAAAGATGTTTTGGTTTTACCAAGAGAGAGGTTACACAAATTGACAGTTAGCTTTAGAAGAGATGTCTCTAAAAAAAAATAGATGTCACTTTTTTCTGCTTCATCATTTTGTGTGTGTGCATGCATGAGAGGGAGTACACAAGAATATATGTGCAATCTCCAGAACCAGAGAGAGAGGCTGCTGGGGACATTTACCTAATTTTTTCAAGACTTTTGTGGTGGGACTGGGGGATGTTTCAAGCTTGATGTTGTTGAGAACATGCGAGACCACAAGATCTATCCTTTGGAGAGGCCAGGCCAATAATTTTAGGAAAGGTTGTGGTCACTTAGAAGAACCATGGTTGGATTCTAGGGATTGGAGTTCACAGTGATGGCAAAGACCAGGTTTACTGAGAATGAAAGAGAAAACTTGAAATGCTAGGGAATTCTAGGCAGAGGGGAAGACATCTGTGTTAAGATTTTAAAAATAGAGTAGGCAGGGGTGAGAAAGTCTTAAGAATGGGAGGTGTGAGAAGGACTAGTGGATCATGAATAATTGCTGGGTTGGGCCCAGAGGTGAAGGGTGGGTCCTAAGAAACTGTTACATTCATGAGGAGAGTTATTCTCAAATGGAGGAACTCTCCAAGTGATGATTAAGTGGCATTCTGACATGGGAGAGGTAAGACCCTATTGTTTGGGCCGAGAATAGTAAAGGGGACTGACTGGGGAATGTGGGTGGTGCTGCCTCAGGGTTCTAGAAGAAAATAGTACTTTCTAGTGCCATTTTTAAAGTAGGAACATAATTCCATTCTTTAAAAGCTTTAGAGAGTGTATGTTAATGGATTTGAGCTTTTATGAACGTTCTCGTCTTTGCCCATTTATTTGATGCAGTGTTCTAGGCTTGGGACAGAAGTCTCAGTTATGGGAAAATACTTATTTTATAGTGATTTCCTTAGGATTGATTTATATCAGGATAACATTAATTAGGAATTTATATACATGATCTGTATTGCAGTTAATATTTGGTACAGTGCTTTCTCTTTAGTGTTTTCATTTTGACTAGTTTTTAAATTGAGCATTTTCTGGGGCAGAATACTTCAAGGGAATTTGGTCTTAAAAGTTAATTTGGAAAAAGTTTAATTTGAATATATGCAGCTGTTTTAATTATGGGCTTTTTACATTTACATTGACATTCTTTTGTATAGGAGTTAAAGTTCCTCGTAATTTTCGCTTGTTGGAAGAACTTGAAGAAGGACAAAAAGGAGTAGGCGATGGTACGGTTAGCTGGGGCCTTGAAGATGATGAAGATATGACACTTACAAGGTGGACAGGCATGATTATTGGGCCACCAAGGGTCAGTGCTATAAATTATATATTTTTTCTATTACTTACTGTCATTTTAGAGTAAGAATTTTATTTTAAATTGATATTAAAATAATTATCACTTATAACTGAAATAATTCCTCCCTTTTAATTTAGTTTGTATACATTTATTGATGCTTTCTGTGTATAGGATATAATGCTTGATTTTATGGAGGACTGGGGGGAAAAGATTGATATGGTCATTGCCCTCAAGGTGTTTGCAGTTTAGTGGAGGAGAAAAAATAAATACAAATGACAGATTCTAACTATGGCAGAGAAAGTTCACTACGGGACTTCAGAATATGTTTCTTCTAGCTGGAATAATTGAGGAAGGCTGAACAGTGGAGGAAGTTGCCTTTGGAATGAGCCTTAAAGGACTGACTGGTAGGATTTCAGAAGGTGGTGATGGGGCTGGAGAACATTCCAGATAGAGAGGAGAAAAGGTGAGGAAATGGAGGGGTATTTGGGAAGAGCAAACAGTGTATTTTGACGTAATATGTTACTAATCTGCTGTGTGTGTAACCAAGGGTTTCTAATTGGTTTGTATTGAGTGCACACTGCTGTTTGCCCTTTTGACATTTGACTTGCCTTGTAAATGCTATAGGTATTAATTTCTTCATACAGTATATAGAAAAGTCTCTGATTTTTGTACATTTTCTTTTGTTGGCAACAGGCCCATTGTGTTTTATTCTTAGATCTTTCTCAAGGTTTTAAAGTTTTATTTTTACTGAAAATCTTTTCAGACTGGGAAATACTTTGTACATTGCATTCCTTACTCAAAGGTCCCATTTACTACACTCTTGGCAGTGAGTCTTTGAAAAATGTAATATGTATTGTGTAATGTTTTGACTTGCTGGAAAGAACACTAATTTGAAGGGTTTTTTTTTTTTTTTTAGTCTTTGGTTTTATATACTAATGGCTACCTTATGGGAGCATTTCAACTGTTTTGCTGTTGGGTAGGGTTTAGATTTCCTCTTGATTATTACAAAAGAAAAATGGATCCAGGTAATCAACAGTGTTAACTTTAGTGAGTGAATTAATGTATGTCTTATATTTTCTGGTATTCCTTTGCAGAATTTGAGCACAATACTAACCTAACAAACTCTGACTTCCTTCTACTGCTTTGATTTTTCCGTGAGATATTTGAGGAAGGAAATGTAGTACTGATGGTTAAGGTTCTTGATTTATTTTATAACTTGGTATTTGTAATGAAAACCATGATTTTATTGCCTATGAACATGATTACCATGTTTGGTTAAAAAAAAAAGTAATTTATCAGCATTCTTAATGAATAGTTTGAAGATTTGACAGTCTGAACTTGGTAGAATATAAATTTGAAATTATTTAGATTTAGTTTTTCTCCAGGCACTACCTCCAGAGGACTTTAAACGTTAGGAATGTTTTGGAGCTTGTGTATGAGTTCCTCAGTGATTCTATGAGCTGTCCCATAACATAAGCAAATATGGAAGAGCAACTCCCACTTGATCTCACACTTTTGGGGTCACCAGCAGGACTCCCTGGACTAGGTGTCTTTCCTGGTGTCACTAAACTGCAGGAAGCTCTTGTGTCCAGGCTGTGCCAGTGCATAGTGAAGGTTGCTCTGCTTGGGGAAGGAGATCTGGCTTGCTTGAAAAGGTCATGTAGACACAGTGCTGCCGGTGGCCATGCTAGACTTCTGTTCATTGGGTTTTTCCCTTTCTGGGGGTGGGGATCTTGGAGCCTCTTCTCACTAACAGGCAAGAGGGGAGCGCCTCATAAAGGCACAGCGTCTTTCTAGCCAGCCAGTGAGTTCTGCCCTGCATCACCCACCCTCTCTCCACTTAACCTCTCTCACTAAGGCATGTGGGACCCGGTGGGGTGAGTGCTTGTACACTTGTTCATTTGCCTTTTAATAAAATCTGTAGGGATTGATGTCTCATTTTAGTTGTTTTCTCTTTAGAAGGTGCCATGTTTAGAGCAGTTGGAGAATTAAATGGCTTACTTAGACAACAGGAAGGTGTCTGACTAGAGTATATATTTAGTAAATATTAGTTCCTTTTTTACTTTATTTTACTATTTTATTAGATAACAGAAGGATAGGGCTGTTTTTTAAAATTTAGAGGTTATAAAATTAGCCCATGGTGTCCAAAGCTAAGACAATGTTTACTCTAAGCATTGAATTAGACCAAAAGGCTTAGTTTTTTTAACTTAAAAAAAAAAAAAAAAAGTTGAGGTCTAATTTACATATAATGAAATGCACAAATCTTACCATGAATTTCCAAAAATATACCTGTTGCCTATACTCCAGATACAGAGCATTTCAATTACCTCTGCCTCTTCCCACCTCCACCCCAGGCACTACTTCCTGCACCTTGGAGCAGATTTGCAGGTTATAGAACTTTGTGTAAGTGGAATCATGTAGTTTGTATTTACTGGTCTGCTTCTTTTGACTTAGTATCTTAGAGATTCACCTGTTTGTTCCATATAGTAAGAGTGTGTTTCTTTTTATTATTGTGTAGTATTTTACTCTATGGATATATACAGTGTTTATCAGTTGTGTTCATGGTATTTGGATTTTATCTACTTTGTGCTTATCAGAAATAAAACTGCTATGAGCATTCTTTTAAAAGTCTTTTGTGAACAATGTTTGTTTCCATTTTGGTGGGGTGGGTAAAATGCTTAGGAATGGAATTGCTACATCATAGGGTATGTATACACTACTTGCTCCGTAAGAAAATGCCAGATTGTTTCCAAAATGGTTATACCATCCTCTACTCCCAGCAGAGTGTGAGTCTGGTTGTTTCCACATACAGTGAGTATTTCTAACATTGTAGAATTTCTTGGGGGCTATTATTTTTTAATGCAAGTTTTATAGAGAGGCTAATGTATATCCAGATTGGAGAACCACAGACTGGATGATTTCCTTGAGGTCTCCCTGATTTTAGTCTTTTTATACATATCCAAAGCAATGGATGTGTGCTGTTAAACTGGGATGACTTTTATATAGGTGTTTCTTTCTAAAGTGTCAGAATATTTAGTAATTATATGTACAAGATTGTTGCATACTGTTTAAATTTTAAATTACAGTAGTTTAATATCCCAGATCTGACCTCCACTTGGGAATAGCTCTTACTTAAGGGAAAGGAAGCTGTGGATCAGTTTGGGTAAGTGAAATCTATAGATGGTTAGCTTAATTTTTTTTTCCAGGTTTATGCAGGAACCAACAGGTATTAAATTTCTCACTTTCATTTATTTTTACTTTACTATTATTGATTGTACGTTAATAAGTTAACCAAGTGAGCAAAAGCCATAAGGATAAAGAGTTAATTATAGCATGAAAATAAGCCTAAATAATCTGCAAGTATTTTAGTTTGGTAGCTTTAAAATAGTTGTTTAATAATATGGTGATGTTCAACTTCTTGATTAAGAAACTACTTTAAAATGATACAGAGACATAAATTTTGCTGTTGTATGTCTGAAAATGGAATTTAATGAACCTCAAAGTTAATGAAGTAATAGAAATATAATGCTTGAAATAATTGTGTTTTATTACAGTAAGATGGTATAATATGCTGTTTTCCCTTTGGCTTGAAGTTTCTGATTGCTGTATAAGTGGAGTAACCGTGTAAATTATTGTCCAGCCAATCCCCTTTGAGAGTGAATAAGTGTTGTTAATAATTAATACTGGGACAGTGGGAATAGATAGAATTGTTCTGGACAAATGGGAACAAGTATCTATGTGTGACACAAGTCAGTAGTCCCTCCCCGTACAGTATAAACTTTTTTTAAATTAAAGTCTGAATTTGTTTTTTTTTTTAATTTTAATTTGTTATAGGCATTGTTTGTGCTACAAAAAGCAACTTGTCTCTTGATTTAACTTTATAGAATAATTTTAATATTATAAAATCTTGATTTTAAGTATGCTTGCTCCATTTTTTTGGACCATAAAAGTCAAATAAATTTGAATGTGGAAAAGTAAATTCTTGATCATAAAGTAATGTCAGATATATTCATATTGTACTTTTCTTCTTTAATTAGTAATTGAATATTATTATTATTATTATTTTTTGCCTTCCAGACAAATTATGAAAACAGAATATATAGCCTGAAAGTAGAATGTGGACCTAAATACCCAGAAGCTCCTCCATCAGTTAGATTTGTAACCAAAATTAATATGAATGGAATTAATAATTCCAGTGGAATGGTAAGTTAAAATAGTCATTTTATTCCTATATAATGAATAATATATAGTCAGGAGAAAGTTAAAATTTAAAAAGGACTTTGTTTAGCTGGGAGATTAAAAGAAATTAATCTTAATGTTGTTTTTCTTGTATAAGTCAACCTATCCTTAAAAAACTTGTATGTACCAGCCTAGATAGATGTTGACAACAGTTTTCTTAGGGTTTTATTAATTGCTTCAATAGTCATATTTTAGTTGAATCCTTATTTGGTGAAAAGATGACCATTATTTCTCTTTGAATGTTGTTTTCTTTAAGGTTAAGGTACATTTGGTGAGTTTAAAAGGATGAATATTCTTAAAGAGGAGGCTTTTCTTTGAGGGAAGGTATGTTTGTATTAGAACAAACAGGTTGGACATTGTTGTATGTTGAAAGCAAATAAACCAAAATGACATGCTTGACCAGATCACACAGGGAAGGCTGAATTTCAGTATGAGTAAGTTGTTAAGGTTCACGTTAAGACTTTTTAAAAAAATAAGTTATTTATTTATTTGACAGAGCGCAAGAGAGCACAAGCAGGGGGAGGGGTAGAGGGAGAGGGAAAAACAAATTCCCCCCTGAACAGGAAGCCCCATGCATGTGGAACTCAATCCCAGGACTCTGGGATCATGATTTGAGCTGAAGGCAGATTCTTAACCTACTGAGCCACTTAAGTGCCCTCATGTTAAGACTTTTTTTTTTTAAGATTTTATTTATTTATTTGACAGAGAGAGATCACAAGTAGGCAGGGAGGCAGGCAGAGAGAGAGGAGGAAGCAGGCTCCCTGCTGAGCAGAGCCCGATGCGGGACTCCATCCCAGGACCCTAAGATCAGGACCTGAGCCGAAGGCAGCGGCTTAACCCACTGAGCCACCCAGGTGCCCAAGACTTTTATTTTTTATTTTTTTTAATTTTTTTTTTAAAGATTTTATTTATTTATTTGACAGAGATTACAAGTAGGCAGAGGGGCAGGCAGAGAGAGAGGAGGAAGCAGGCTCCCCGATTTTGACAGAGAGAGATTACAAGTAGGCAGAGAGGCAGGCAGAGAGAGAGGAGGAAGCAGGCTCCCCGCTGAGCAGAGAGCCCGATGCGGGACTCGATCCCAGGACCCTGAGATCATGACCTGATGCGGGACTTGATCCCAGGACCCTGAGATCATGACCTGAGCCGAAGGCAGCGGCTTAACCCCTGAGCCACCCAGGCGCCCCCGCCCAAGACTTTTAAATCCAGGCTCTTGAGATACCATGTTGAGGGCATACTCACATGCAAAATACATGTTAGGTAGTGTAACAACAACAACATAATAGTAAAATGAACATTATCCATCTTAGGAAATAGAATGTTACCAACATTCTGTAAATTTGAATTTACAGAAACAATACTGTTTAGGGAATTCTTTTGTGACACATAATATTACCTTTATGAGGAAGAAATTTAACAAAAATATTTCTGTTTTTGTTAGAGAAAAATTTCTCTGCCAGGAGTAGCTGTTCTTCTCAACTCCTGGTTTGTTTTCATATTATAGACTGTAAATTAAGTAATTAATGGTGGGCTCTGCATTGTTGTAGGAACTGGGAAGTTCAGGATTGAATTTCAGGCACACCTCTGATGAGTTTATCTGATCTCATGGGTGTCTTACCTACTTTTTGACGTTTTTGTCTCTTTCTCTGTTTTTCTTCCCTTTCCTTTCTACTGTTAAGTCCTGTAAGTCTTTGTTGGAAGTGTAACTTTGAGTCAAGTCTTATTTTTCTGTTTACATTGCCACTAAATGAACGTTGACCATCATCTCGTGTCTTGCAACAGTCTCTGATTTTGCTTTCTTACTTCCTCTAGTCTTTCCAGAGCAAGGAGCCAGAGGATCTTTCTAAAATACAAATTGTGTCATGTCACTTCTGTGCTGTAATACCCTTGAATGATTTCAGCCACATTGTGCATGCCTTTTGCTATGGCTTATTGGGACTCACAGGGTACACACTGTCTCACACACCTTTCATTTTGCCTTAGGACTGTTGTACTGTCTTTTCTTCCAGTCTGGACATATCCACTCTGGCGAATCCTTACAGATGCTTTATTTCTCAGTGTAAATGTCACTCTTCTTAGACAAGTCCTTCCTGATTCTCCAGTCTGAATTCTGTCCCTTTTTTTACTCTGAAAATCTTTTATTCTGATAATAGCAGTTACTATAAATTTATTACCACTTTCCTCTTGGTTTTCATTTTTGGAGCATTGTTCCAAAAGATTATTTATTTATTTACTTGAGAGACAGAGAGGGCGTGCACAACCAAGGTGGAGGGTCAGAGTCAGGAGAAGCAGACTCCCTGCCAAGAAGGGAGCCCAATGATGGGACTCCATCCTAGGAACCCAGGATTATGACCTGAGCAGAAGGCAAACGCTTAACCGACTAAGCCATCTAGGCATCCTCTATTTTGGCGATTTTATTCATTTATTTATTTATTTATTTACTATTTTAAATTTTTTTTAAAAGATTTTATTTATATATTTGACAGACAGAGATCACAAGTAGGCAGAGAGGCAGGCTGAAAGAGAGAGAGGAAGAAGCAGGCTCCCTGCCAAGCAGGACCCTTGGATCATGACCTGAGCCAAAGGCAGCGGCTTAACCCACTGAGCCACCCAGGTGCCCCATTGGCGTTTTTTTAAAAGAAATATTTTTAACATATAGACAAGTTTTAGAAAATGATATAACCAATATCTTCCATTTTCCCTTGTCAGATTTTAGCTTGTTGGTCTTATCTGTAGTAGCTCTTTTCTTTTTTTTTTTTTTAAGAGAGATTATATTATAAATAGTTAAGTCTGTGTTCCTTTCCCAAGTTTCCCCTTCCACTTTCCTCAGAGGTAGTCTTATCTTGAATTTTGTGTTTATCATTTCTGAACATGATTGTTTTGTTTTTACTATGCATGTGTGTGTATACTTCTGTTCTGTATCACTTTTGTTAGTGATTTTTGAGCTTCATTCATGTTGAGTCATTTAAATTAGATTGTTCCTTTTAATACTCTGTCACCTGCTGGACATTTAGGCTATTTTCAGTTTTCCCTGAAAAGATTGCTACTGTGGACGTTCTTGTACATGTATTCTTTTACCCTAGGGCAGTGTTTCTCAAGACTTGGTTGTTGGTTCCTTGGTTTGTTGGTTCCAGTATGTTATAGATCAGTACTTTTGTAAGATACAATAAAAAATACTAAGAAAATAAAATTTAAAAAGATAAAATGCAAGCTTGGATTTTTTAAATAAAAATTTCTTTGTCAAATTATCATAGAACTCTTGAAACACTTACTCTCAATTTCAGTGTTTATCTTGTGGTACACAGCAAAAAATTAGTTCAAGGCCTGGCGTCATTCCATGAAACATGCTTAGAGTAGCCCTGTTCTAGGACATACACCCAGAAGTGGAATGTCTGCTGAGGTGTGGGGCTTGCCTTCAACTTAATATAATACTGCCATCTTACTCTCCATAGGACTATATCCATGTCTGTCCTCTTACCTGTGTGTAACAGTACCCTGTGATCGTACATCTCACCAACATTTCATGTTGGCAATCTGGAAACAGAAAAATACTGATTTTAATTATTAGAGTGTAGAGAGTAGAGATAGGGTGAATACACTGGACATCAGTTTTTCTCTTGAATTTAAGAATTTAAAGTATTACTTTCATAACTAGGAAATAAATAGCCATAATCTCACATTGACCATTGGTGATATGCTGGCATAATTTTATATTATATATTTTGAGGTTATTTAAGTACCTGGTGAATTATGGGTGTTGCTTTAGTAATTTTGGTGTGTATCTATTTAATACAATAAGGCAGAATTATTCCTTGGGGTGTTTAGCACTATAAAGCATAAATTGTAGTTCTTTATGTTATGAGGTATCAAGTTTTAGAGGTTATTGTATGTTATAGAATGGTAAGATGCAGATTTGTTCTGACATGATATTTTCCCATGCTCTTTTCCCCCTCTTCTCTCTTCTTCATCCCCCAGCCCCCCACTTTTTTTTTGGTGTATTCTGTTGGTATTTTACAGGATTTGCAGTCTCTTGTTTATTTAACTGTCATGTAACTTTACAGTTATAAGTGTTGGTTTCTGCTTTGGAAAGAGCTTGGTATTTTCTTTACTTGTAAACTCTTGTTTGCTAACAGAGTCTACTTAAAATAGGCTAAGGGGCTTGCTACTCAGTAAGTTAAAGCATTAGAGTAATCACTTTAAATACATCTTAACATTGGGGTGCCTGGGTGGCTCAGTGGGTTAAAACCTCTGCCTTTGGCTCAGGTCATGATCCTGGGGTCCTGGGATTGAGCCCTACCTTGGGCTCTCTGCTCAGCGGGAAGCCTGCTTCCCCCTTTCTCTGCCTGCCTCTCTGCCTACTTGTGATCTCTGTCTGTCAAATAAATAAAATCTTTAAAAAATACAAAAATACAAAAATACATCTTAATATTATAATATTATTGTTTCAGTTACTTGTAAGAGAATTATTTAAAAATTCTCTTTTCTGTTTTAAGCAGTTTATTATGATATAATTTGCATACCATACAATTCAGTCAGTGCATATAATTCAGTGTTTTTTAGTATTCACAGGGTTGTGGACCCATTACCACAATCTAAGTTTTTAGCACATTTTTGTTCCTCTCAGAGGAGACCCCATGTCCATTAGTTTAGTTGTCACTTTCTGTCCTGCCTTCCCATACCCTAAACAACATTTAACCTTTCTGTTTTTATAGATTTGCCTATTCTGGACTTTTCATATAAATGCAATAATATTTTTTTGTGACTAGCTTCTTTAACCGAACATAATATTTTCTTTCTTTCTTTTTTTTTTTTTTTAAAGATTTTGTTTATTTATTTGACAGACAGAGATCACAAGTAGGCAGAGAGGCAGGCAGAGAGAGAGAGGAGGAAGCAGGCTTCCCGCTGAGCAGCGAGCCTGATGTGGGTTTTGATCCCAGGACCCTGGGATCATGACCTGAGCCAAAGGCAGAGGCTTTAACCCACTGAGTCACCCAGGCGCCCCTCTGAACATAATATTTTCAAAGTTCATCTGTGTTGCAGCATGTATCAGTACTTGATTGCTTTTTATTGTTGAATAATAATAATTCCATTATATGGATATATCACATTTTATTTATCAATTCATCACCTGACAGATGTTTGGGTTTTTCTGCTTTTGGCTATCATGAACGTTGCTACTGTGAATTTGTGTACAAGGTTAAATGGGTAAATCTTTTCATTTCTCTTGGGTGTATACCTAGGAATAGAATTGCTGGGTCATATGATGACTGACTATATGTTTAACTTCTTGAGGTACAGCCAGACTGTTTTTCAAAGTGAACATTACATTTTGCATTCTTTCCAGCTGTGTATATTGAGAGATTCTTGGCTTTTTATTAATTGAGTTGTAAGAGTTATTTATATACAGAACAGGAGCCCATTATCAAATATATGAGCTGCAAATTTTTTTTTTTTCCCCATTCTTTGAGTTGCCTCTGCTTTCTTATGGGTATGGTTTGCAATGAAAAATTTAAGTTTTGATGTAGCCAGTTTATCTACTTTTTCTTTTGTTGTATGCCTGTTAGGCATTAGATACTTAGGAAAACATTGCCAAATGCCATGTCATGAAGATTTACACCTGTTTTCTTAAAGTTTTCTTTTTTTTTTATTTTATTTTTTTTTAAGTTTTCTTTTTTTTTAATAGCTTAAGCTCTTAATTTAGATCTATGATCCATTTGGAGTTAATCTTCATATATGATGTGAGTTAATGGTTCAACTTCATTCCTTTGCTTGTGGATATCTAGTTATCCTAATACCATTTATTAAAGAGACTATTCTCTGTTTTTCTGACACCTTTGTCAAAAGATTAGTTGTCCATATATGCATGGATTTTCTTTTCTGCTCTCATTTGTAGTCCATTGGTCCAGTGTCATTCCTTATGTAAGAACCATCCTTCTTGATTACTGTACCTTGGTAGTAAGTTTTAAAATTGGAAAAACTTTGTTACCTTTTTTTTTTTTTTTTTTTTTTTTTACAATGTTTGGGCTATTCTGGTTCCTTGTTTTCATATGAATTTTAGGATAACCTTGTTCATTTCTACAAAAACATAAAAAGTGCCAGGAAGTTGAAATTTTGATAGGGTCTTTATTAGATTTGTATTCCACTTTGAGGGAGTATTGACATCCTAGCAGAATAGGTCTTCTGATCCATGTATAAGGGGAAGTCTTTCCATTTATTTAGGTCTAAGTTTTCAACAGTATTTTATAGTTTTCTTTATAGCAGTCCTATACTTCTTTTGTTAAATTTATATCTGTGCATTTTATTCTTTCCCAATTGTAAATGGCATTGTTTTCTTAATTTTATTTCCAGATTGCTTATTGCAAGTATATAGACATGGTTTTTATAAATCAATTCTATATCCTGCAACTTATCTTTGTTTATTAGCTCTGCTAGTTTCTTTAATGGATACCTTAGGATTTTCTATATCCAAGATCATTTCACCTGCAAATAGAGATTGATCTGTTAATTCTTTGTAGTATTTCATTTTCTTGCCTGATTGCCTGGCTGGAACCTATAGTACCATGTTGAGTAGTAGTGATGATTAAGTGTGATGTTAGCTGTAGGTTTTTATAGATCCCCCTTTTCAGGCTGAGGAAGTTCCTTCTGTTCCTGGTTTCTTAAGTGTTTTTTTTATCATGAAAAGTTGGATTTTTATCAGATACCTTTCTTTGTTAATTGAAATAATTATGGTTTTTGTTCTCCGTTAATACGGTGTATTATATTGGCTGGCTTTTAAAATCCTGAGCCAAACCTGCAGTTCTGGGATAAATCCCACTTGGTTGGAATCTTTTTTATGCGTTACTACAGATCAGCCACAGGTGGGTATTTATCAAGTCTTTTGTAAGCCTGTGAACAGCCCTGCACATATGTGCTCCTAAGGATTCCCAGGGATATGTTGGAACTTTTCAAAGCCCCTATGGACATCTCATTTCCCAGTTTTTCTGTTGAAATATTTTGATCACCTTCCTGTTCGTATTGTTTCCCCAGGCAGCGGAGAACTTAAAACAATTGGCACTGATTATTTTTGACAAATGCCTAGGGTAGGTGTGGATGTGGGTGGGCAGAGGAATAGGTGGTACTCAGTGTGTGAATTTTGAGGTCAGAAAAAGAAAAACTCTGTGGGTGGGATTTTTCTGGGAACTGCCGGACAGGTCCAGTGGTGTCAGTTATGTGGGAATAAGGCTTTGAAGGAGCTGTAGTCTGTTCTGTCAGTCTTTTACAATGGAAGGTTAGTTTAGTATTGTGCAAAGAAAACACTGGTAAGAAAAATCCAAAAGCAGAAATTAGGTTCTCAGCTTTTCCCTAAATCCTATTTAAGATAATTGCCCAGGTTCTGGGTAGTGGGCCTTGGAGATAGAGGGGAACCTTCAGATCTTATCTCATCAAGAAGCAATTGGCAAATATGTTTATATATTTTACATATATTATATATATGGCAAATATGTAATTATATAATGTAATGTTTGCTTATTTCTGATGTCCAAAATTAACTACATGTTTATTGTAAGATACAGAAAAGCACACACACACACGACACACATTTTTAGGAAATACCTGTTACAGAAGCACTATTGTTCCTAAGTATGATATGAACCTGTAGTTTCATAATGTTCTCTTTTGTGAAAGTAGAGCCAGGCTATGAATTTTAAAATCACTTCTTTTCATTAAGGTATGTTTAATAAGTTGGTGTCAGTACTTTAAACTTTGTAGTTAATTCTGCTCTTTTCTCCCCATTTTAGGTGGATGCACGGAGCATACCAGTGTTAGCAAAATGGCAAAATTCATATAGCATTAAAGTTGTACTTCAAGAGCTAAGACGTCTAATGATGTCCAAAGAAAATATGAAGCTTCCACAGCCACCAGAAGGACAAACATACAACAATTAATTTTAGTGGATCTCAAACTTGTCTTAAATCAACAACCTTCTACTCATGTTAATGTCTTGATTAAATATCACAATGCAGAATACCCACACATTAAGTAAAAGAATTCCAGCTGGTAAACATGACCTGGACATTTGTAAGAATATATTTAATATATGTACACCATTATGTTTTCCGGTTACAGGAGGAAAAACGCAGCACAATTTTTTTTTTCTCTTGTTAAGGCACTATCATTTAAGCATAAACCTGGAGTACTCAAAATAGAATTCAGGTTTACAAGATGAAAGCATGGAGAGAAGAATCAGACGCTGTGGAAGCATGTGTGTTTCTGAAAAGTAAAAACAAATTTCAAGAGGAAAAACAGAAATGGCATGCTTTGTCCATCTTAGTGAAAGAGCTTCAGTTGAAATTGTCTAAAGTAGCAGGTACAATGAATATTGTCACAAATTGTGTTAATTTTTGAAGCCGTGTGGGTGCTGACTACTAGTAGTATCAAAAAAATGTTCAGGATGATACCTGTATTTATAATAAAAAGTGTTGTGGGGGAGGTCGATGAATTTCTGTTAAAAGCCGTTCCTGTGTGTTACATGTAACAGACATGGTAAATATTTGTTTACAGTCTTTGACAAACCATGCATTTAAGTGAAATCAACAAAAAGGAAATAGGTGTATGGGTATGTGATTTTGAGATTAAAGTTAGTCTTAAAATGTAAATAAAATGTGGAACATGTCCTCAGAAACCGTGCCATTTCTATTATATTGATGTGGTATATGTATAGTACCTTGCTGAGGTAGCAAAAATTGGAATTATTGTAGCTATTCATCTATAAACACCTTTATTATCCTATTTTGTATACTTCTTGTGAATTAGAATTTGCAGAGTGCTTGAGAGAACAAATTACCTAATTAGTTTAATTTCATTTTTGGAGAAAGAGGAATCGCAGGTACTATATTTTAAATTTTAGTTGGCCAGAAATACTATTTAAAAATGTTTGGATTCTAGCAGTTCTTAGAGAATTATAAATTGCAAATTTTCCAAATACACATTCCATTCTCTTTGTAACTTCTTTTTTCTATAATTTTCTGTGACATTTCTTCCCCCAATGCTTCTGGTTGGGATTAATTTTATCCAATTACTCTTAACCTCCACTTTGACAAATAGAAATTCTTAATTGAAAGCTCATTTATGTTCTCCCTGTACCAAAATGACTCAAGGCTTTAAGTCACTGTTTTTCATTTCAAAGCACTGGGTATACTACTTTGTTAAAAATATTTTTTTCTTACGAATTCCCTGAAGAAAATAGAGTGGTGGTCAGGTATCAAGGACAAATTTCTTAAAGATTCCCTGACATGTTTTTATCAAGTCATTCACAGAGCTCTGAGCTACTTTTCCTTGGTTAATAATACATGAAAGTTAGTGACAGTTTGTCTAAACTTACTAATTTCAACATGGCTATTTTTAATTATCAAAGATGTCTAAAATGCTTTCAGATGACACATAGAAATGATATACCCACAAATTAGTGCATGTGTAATTTATTAAAGTAGCTTTGAAATGAATTATTATCTTGGCATACTTCTTAAGAATTTTGAATTCTTGAACTTGATTTACAGTGACTTCATATGTAAAACCATTACTGGTAGTCTAAATTAGTTTAACAGCTTCTTTTCCACTTTGGAAATGGGTCTTGTCATACAGTGTAGCTAATAACCATTTGATATACCATTTGAATGTTAAATTATATTGGTAGGCTGAGAATCTGGGTACCTTGATCACTTATTCTCTTTCCTTTTCCCATATCCACTATTGTGAAGGGTTCTCCCCCCAAGTATATGTTGTCTGAGTTGGCTGAGGGTGTTTATTTCCTCTGTTTTGTTTTTGGGACTGTGGATATCTGCAGAAATCTGCATGCTAATTAGTTTCCAAAGCAGAATCCATTTTGCATGTAACAATCAAGATATACATGGCAATCTTAAAACACACTGGTTGATTATAGAAAGAGCTAATGTAGAGCGGCTCTTAATTATAGTAACATTTCTAAGACCACATTTTGAAGCAATCTTTCCTTTGTTTTCTAAAGTGGCTGGGGTTATAGGAGTGTATGGTATTAAATGAACTGTAAAATTGCCTTTGAAATTTGTTTAAAAGACTAGCAGTTGCGACCCTAGGGGATGATCAGTAAATTTAATAAAGATTACAAAAATGAAATTCTTGTCCTATTAGGTCAATGTTATGCTTTAATGGTTTTAGTTACTTTTTCAGAATTGCTGGTTTTAACATATTTTTTCTAATATTTTGAAGTGATGGCATTTGTTTATGGGTTAAGTTAATTTCAGAATTACGGAACATTAACATTTGTAAGGGTAGTGTTGTAGAAGAAATTTGTAATTTCAAATTATCCTTTTAAAAGAATTTATCACACTTCAGTTTGAGTAAGTGCTTGGAGAATACATTAGTTTTACTTACAGCTGGTTTATTAATCTGGATTACTTAATGCCAATTCATTGATTTAAATATTTCCCACTATGTGTAATTTTATTGATAAATACATGTGAAATTAATATTGTTTTGAAAATTTAGAGGATACAACTGGAAAATATTAGTACATGATCCTTAATAGATTCAGTGTGTATGGCTTTGGATAGTTTTGGTAGGTGCATCATGGAATTACAGTCTGGTCAAAACTATGTTAACCCTTTTAATGAGCACATTACTGTGTTCTTACATACAGTTTAAATAATGTAAGTACATATAATAAAGTCTAGTATAATGAATAATGGGGTTTGATAGGTGTTTAAGGAATTTTTTCCCCGATTTCATTTTAGAAGTATTTTTTTAGACCTATGTGTAGAATCATAGTATTGTTTATTGCTGGGAAGGATCTAAAAGGCACTGAGTTTACCCCTCTGCTAAGTATCAGTGTAATTTTCCAGTATCAACTTGATTCGTTTTTGGTTATTTTCACAAAAAGATTCCATTTCTCACAATTTTGGAAGGTATGTGTATTTTGTATATAAAATAGGAACATCATAAAAAGGAATGGATGCACTGTATTACAGAATTGATATGAGCATTGGCAGTTAATTCCCATCCAGTACTGTGTTTACTAAAAAGTGGGAAATGTATGGAAATAAAGTATCTTTTATGCCTTATAGAAGTTATATTATGAGTGGATGGAAATCTTAACCATAGTTCACACTGAAATTTTTCTTTTAAAATATAGTGGGAAATTGAAAATAAAAGATATGCCATATGCATTTCCTGAGAGAAAAATTTGAAGGTATTTGGTGATACAGAAAATGATGTCAAAACCATCATTTTGTGGAATAAGGGAGTTTTGGGAACTCATGGAGTGAGTACATGATTAAAACAAAACAAAACAAAAAACAAACAGTAGAAATGAGGAGGTTGCCATGGTGTTTACATCCTTAGTTGGATATTCTCACCAAAAAAATGTTCCTAAGGGTTGGCTTCATCTCATTTCCCATGTAGTCTTTAAGAGTTTTTTGGCAGGTTCATTAGGAAATCAACAGTCAAAGCCAGATAGATCTCATTTTCTTAACTTAAAAGATTCCAGGAATCATTCATCCTAAAATGAGTAACTGACCAAATACCATGTAAGATTTGTACAGTGATCCATTGGCTGCTCAGTGTAGACTTGTGGGAATTCTTTTGTCTTGTCCTTATTCAGTTATGAGCAGATGTTTATCTGGAAGTTTTTGCAGCCAAGAAATTGCACAAAAATGAAGTTAGTATTTTACCCCCAAAGGAGGACTAATAGTTGGCACTAAGAATCCATTAGTAATGAGAAACCTGTAGTCAGTAAAGAAGCAAATAGTTACTGAGTTCAAAGTAAAGACTTCAGTTTGTCTGGTGCAGTAATTGGATAATTGAAAAAAAATTTTGTTCAAAGGTTATAAAGAAGTGCTGTTAACAATTGATTTTATATTCTTCATATAGTATAATTGCATTTTAAAAAAACAGATAACAAAGTAATCTGGGAAATTTGCAATATAATGTGAGTTTTAACAGGATAATCTCATATTAAAATGTAGTAAAACTTGTTTTGATAATTAATGTCATTTGTGGGGGTCTGAAGATGACTCCTTTTCCAGTCAACAAGCATGGTAATTGTAAATGCATTATTATTATAATGGTGGGATGAATTATAGTTTAGCAGCCTTTGACAGAGGGAAAAAAGTAGATTTCCTTCACAGTTGATAACTGACAAAGAAATGTATTATTGTTATACTCCTTTTCAAGCCACATTGGCCAAGTAATGATTGTCAGATGTCCAGCTTATTATCATAAATGATCTTTCTATTGCTATAATTTTTTAATATCCAGATAATTTAAATTGGGTGAGACAAATTTAAAGTGGGTGATACATTTTTCTTCAATAATTGCAATACTCAAGAGAAAATAATTGAGTACACAAGAAAAGTAAAATATCTAAATGCCTAGATTTCCTAATCTTGAGTGATGTATGGACTTTAAGGAGAAAAATAGTACTTGTGGACTCAGTATTGTTTTGAATTATTTTTGTTAAAACATTGTTTAATGCATAAAACTGTACTAATGCAAATGTTGTATAAACTTATGCTCTTGGGCCTTTATAAAATTATAAAGTACATTCAACTATAGAGTAATTAAAATGGAAAATAATTTAGAATTGAGGATGTTTTATTTAATCTGCTTATAAATATTGGTGTTGTCTCTCTTTGGCTCCCCCCTCCCCTTTTTTTGCCATGTCTAGACTATGGTGTGCTGCTGGATCTCAGAATTTTTTTTACCTTTTTCCTTTTGCTCTACTGCTACAGAAATGTTTTTATTATGTTATCTGACCTTTGTTTGTTGTAAATACAATTGTTTATTAATTCCACTACTGTTCTTTTCTATTAACCAGAAACCATTCTTGCAAAGAAATCCTGAGTCTTTTTATTTTTTTTTTTTAAGATTTTATTTATTTATTTGACAGAAAGAGACATGGAGAGAGGGAACAGAAGCGGGGGGAGTGGGAGAGGGAGAAGCAGGCTTCCTGCAGAGCAGGGAGCCCGATGTGGGTCTTCATGCCAGGATCCTGGGATCATGACCTGAGCTGAAGGCAGAGGCTTAATGACAGCCACCCATGCACCCCAACTCCCAAGTCTTTGGTTCCATTTAGAGACCACAATTTTCTTAAACCCTTGATTATGAAGAATTAACAGTGATACCCACTTTACTGTCATTGTGGTCCTATATAGGAGTAAAAATTACTTACAATTGGTGATGAATGGTAACTTGGTGTACTGATCACATTTTAATTTAGGGTAACATTTTTTCCCCTTTTTAAAATTTACTTAAACTCAGGTAAGTTAACATATTGTGTAATACTAGTTTCTAGGATAATGCATTTTAATCGATGTCTTCAAGCTAAATGGTATGATCCCCAAGCTCAGTGGTAATGGGTGCTGAATACATTCATAGTTTTAGAATATAAACTGCAGTTAAAAATTCCCCTCCCTCTTTGTTTCAACTGTTGTGCCGTGCCATCATTCTCTCGTAAATCTCCCTTTCCATCAGCCCATGGTCACCTCTGTTCTTCTTGTGACCAGTTCTCTTCTGTTGAGTGGATTTTTCCTTGTGACTCCTTTAGGCATGTTCAGTTTTCTTCTCCCCATCATCCTGGATCTGATCCCTTTCATCTTCTTCCTTTGACATCAGCACTGACCATGAATTTGAAGAATACTCTTGGGAGATTATTTCACCAACTTGAATCAGTTGGTATCCTCTGACTCCTTTCTACCACGTGACCTTTGTTAATCACCTCTATTAATGTTTATAATCCTGTTCCTTCCTGACTTCTTTACCACTCTCATTGTAGATCGTTTTCTCAACCTATCTCTGTTGTCTTGCTTGGACTCATGTTGATGTTTTTGATTTTTAACCTTTGAGAGTTGATATCCAAGCAGCCAACTCTGGTGGTCATGATCATCATCATAAGGTTGTAAAGTTATTTATAAATGTATCTTAATAATTGTATTATTTGAATTTTATTTTATTTTTTTTTAAGATTTTAGTTATTTATTTGAGAGAGAGAGACAGTGAGAGAGAGCATGAGCGAGGAGAAGGTCAGAGAGCGAAGCAGACTCCCCATGGAGCTGGGAGCCCGATGTGGGACTCGACCCCGGGACCCTAGGATCACGCCCCGAGCCGAAGGCAGTCGTCCAACCTTCCAAAGTATATATTTTTGAAACTAAAAATAAAAAATTGGATGTTTTCTTATTTGAGATACTTAAGATTATTAAGATTTTGAAAACAAATGTATTTGACTACAAAGAAATGTTAGAATTTATTTGTTGGAATCATGACTACCAGAAATGAAGTAACTTTTTTTTTTTTAAAGATTTTATTTATTTATTTGACAGAGATCACAAGTAGGCAGAGAGGCAGGCAGAGAGAGAGGAGAAAGCAGGCTCCCTGTGGAGCAGAGCGCCTGATGCGGGAATTGATCTCAGGACCCTGGGATCATGACCTGAGCCCAAGGTAGAGGCTTTAACCCACTGAGCCACCCAGGTGCCCCCGAGGTAACTTTTTTTTTTGTCATGAAAACTTTGCTGAGTTCTCTTTACCAAACACATTGGGATATTTGTATTCAAGACCTCCTTGTGTTAAATCCTTGTGAAGTGCCACTTATTAGTACATGAATATAGATGATAATATGAAGTTTATACATAAATACAAATTATGGTCACCTCTTGGTTATTGAATGGATGATCATGATGGCAGAGGAGGGGGCACTCCTTACTGATAGAGCCTAAGTAAGTGCCTGTTAGCAATAAGGTTCTAAGGTGAACAGGATAGTAATATTGATAAATGAAGAAGAGCAGTAGAGAGGAAGCTAGTGCAAGTCCTGGGGTGAGTACTCTTTTGGCATATGTCCTATGACTTTTGGCCAGTTAGCCTCTGTAATCTTCACTTTCTACTGTAAAGTCAATGTTTACCCAGAGTTGTGGTTTCGTAAAGTAATATGCATGTTTTAATTACAGTCTGATACAGAATGATCAGTAAGTGGTAGCATTTAAAAATGTTACTAATCTAAGCATTAAATCTTATGTTAAAATATGCACTTGCATTAAGTCTCTATTGTGGAAAGCGTGGGCTGATTTTTCAAGAAGTGTTATGAGGTTTAGTAAGCTTTATTAAGCTACTTGTGCATTCTGGATGAATTGAATTTCTGGTCATGGTTAAAGGTAAACAGATGGGCTTCTGGATGTTAGTCCTGTCATGCTTGGCACCCCCAACATTGGCCAGAGGATCCCTTACCCCTATCCTGCTCCTGGGTATGGTGGGCCAGGTGGATTCACTTCTGGATGGGCACAATTGTTTTGGCATCAGCAGCAGGTTTTTACAATGAATTCCACTGGAAAGAGGTAAACTTACTAACAGTGCAAAAGAAAGCTTGTGTAACTTGGGCTGAAGGTCCCACTACATTCCAATAGAAAATTTCATACATGCAACCTACATAAAGTGGCATTTCAAATTTGCCTCTTCCACTAATAATTTTCACTCTTGAATAATCGCATCGAAGTCACCTGAGTTGTTGAGCCCGCAAAAAAGTCTGCTTGTAGTAAATGTCAATATGTGGTGCCTCCAAGGAAATCTGAAGAGTAGGGCTTTCTCCTTGCTCATCCTTGCCTTCCTGAAGTTATATATAACATAATTCCTGGATAGGTTAAGACCTCAGTAAATGTTTGTTTTTACCTAGTCAAAGTTAAAATGTGGATTAAGTTAGTAATACTTGCCCCTAATTCCCTGCCAGATGTTAAAAGGCTGGCTTTTAATACTGTACTTAACCCTAAGAGTTGGCTGATTTTGGTTAATTGATTTTATTTGGTTATATTAACTCATTAATTCAACAAAAGTGTATTAGGTTTGTGCAGTCCACCAGGCATGTATAAACATTGGTGAGTGTCACAGGGTGGTGTCACACAGCATTTCATGGTTACAATCTACTGGGGCTTAGAGATGAGCAAATAGGCAATTCATTTAGTGACAAATGCCAAGAGAGATGGAGTGTTGGCCTTTGGGAGACATTCATAAGGAACATCTATCTACTTGGGACTGAATTTCTAAGGTTCTTGAACAGTTACACATACTTTGATTGATAGCATATCTTTTAAAGAGAATATAAACCACACCTATGTACTGATTTGCTCATCCTGGTATTTGATAACCTGTGAATTATTAAAGGGTTGTATTATTATAGAAGAATAACTTAGACTTTAGATAGTCCACATATTCTCTGGAGTAATTTCCTGACCCACGAAAAGGACATTGGAGTAGACAAGTTCTGAAATGCCTTAAGTGGCAAGTCGTTGATTTTTTTTTTCAGTCATTTACAGTGTGTGCTCTAAGCAGTATTGAATACTCTACCATGTGTTGAGCCTTGCTGGTCCTGTCGGGGCACACAGAATCATAGTTTTATTTGCATATAGTGCAAATATATATATAAATATATATATATATATATATATGTATATAGACTGCAGTCTGGAAGGATTTAATTTGATGGTATAATCTCAGATTTTAATGGCATTTGAGTGGGGGGGTAGTTAAAATGAATATTTTAATTTAGTACATCTGGGATAGGCTCTATGGTCAGTATTTATTAAATTCCCAGTGATGTCCCCTGGTTGGTGGACCACACTTTCACTACCAAAGGGTCTAATAAACAGTATTTTGGGGAAAAGTAATGAGAGTATCTAGCATATATCAGACACTATTGAGTAAATCATGTTTTGGTTAAGTAAGCTCATTCTCTTACTCTATACAGAGGAGGAGCAAGGGAAGTTAAACTGAGGAGCCCTTGTGTGTGCTGATTGTCTTTCCAAATTCTTCCTTCTTGCTCACATTTCTGGCTCTCGTTAATTCCTTGGGTGTTCTTCACCAGCCTCATACTTGAGATCTGACTGTCAAATTGTGTGTTTCTGTGTGTATAGGGAGGTAGGGGTGATTCTACCCATATATCTAAATTTGATATTGCTATATTATGAAGGTTAATTCTCTTTCCATATGTTCCTATCTAGGCTCTATATAAATTAGCTTTACTGTGACTGCTGCCCTTGGCATTTCCTGTGCAGACAATGATGTTTTTATGCCTCCAGCCCCCCCATTCCCTCACTGCACCTCTGGTCTCTGTGGGCCCGCCATTGGTATATGCCCACATTACTCTGGTCTTGAATTTATTTGCAAAGCTACTCCTTTCTGTTGCCGGATGGGCACTTCTGAATGCTGCCTTACAGAATCCAAACCTTCATCCCCTGTTAATACTAGTTCTTTTACCAAGCCTGGGAAGCTCCTCACCCCTGTCCCAGACACATGGCCATTCACTTTTGCAAAAACGGATTTCTTTCAAGTATCCTGTTACGGCCAAGTTCAAATCTTACCTCAATTAAAATGTTCATCTCATACTACTTCTCCCAAACTATACGTATGTAAAGGAATAGCTTATAGGTGGAGGCATTATTTTCCTGGAATGAGCAACAGAGTGGCTTACTATGATGTAAATGCAGTCCTCACTAGCATAGAGTGTGTGCTGCCCACCAGCATGGCCAGGCTCACCCGTTTGGTGTTAGCATAACCATTGAGTGAAAAGGTCAGGATAGTAAGAAGCAAACTGTGCTGCATGAGGTCACAGAAATGGCAGCTTGCAGTGGAAGAGGAAAATAAGTGAAAAGAGTAGTAGTCTTTTCAGTTACTACTAGAACTGTTGAGGGTTTTTTAAACTTTTTTTTATTTTAATTTTTTTAATTTTATTTTTCAGTTTTCCGAGGTTCGTTGTTGTTTTTTAAACTCTTAAGCATTTTTAATTTACCAGGGCAAATTGATACATAATAGTTACAAATAATTATGTAATAGATATTTGTTGGTTTAGTAGTTTATTATGTGATTTTAAGTTTATCTGCAGTGTTTTCTATTGGATGATATTTATTTTAATTCCTTTCTAGTTCTGAACTTCACATAATGTGAGGCTAGGTAGGATGGCTCTTAAAACATTCTAAGCGCTACAGACATTTCTAAGGTTGTATTGCTATTTTATCTACAGCCTCCCTGGTAGCAGCTGTGGGTGAATATGGCTATTCTCTAATTTTGAGACCATTTCTTTTGGGAAACATTACCCATGTAATAATGGTGGCTCTAAATATGATTACCACTGAGTTTAGATGTGTTCTCTGGACGAGAGAAAAGTCGGCTACTTGTCAAGAGTCAGCAATGTTGAAGGTGCATCTTGCTAGAAGCAAAGATGGGGAGCAGTAGTGACATCATGAGCCATTTTCATGTTAAAAAATATTTTCATCACTAAAAATTTTGTGTGTTGTTACCGATATACTAGTTTTCTGAATTGTTGTCTCTAAGCAAAGAGTAAAAGTGCAAATAAAAACCCCATGATTGACTTCCAGAACTTTGTCATCAGCTTACTTTCTAAATTTTTATGTTGTAGCCTGGATTAAAGTTTTAATGAACTATGTATAACATGAAACAAATTTTGAAAGGCAGTGTGGTAGACAACGATTGTACACCTCTTTCCTTTCATCTGAGTAGTGAACACTGTTTATTTTCCCTCTGGGGGAAGATGTGTGTGGGATGAGGAAGAGGAGGTAATGTGCCATTCTCACTGTGAGAGTAAAGCCAGTCAGAGGACAGGTTGACCTTCAGAGACAGACATAAGAGATGGACAGATAGGATGGTGTGGTATTCATTTCTGGTTCCTGTTGCTTCTGATACCCAGCTCCACTTCTACCCTTTCCACTTGCTCTTTTCATGGTAATGTGACCATTAATTGATATTTATGATGGTTTGCCTTCTTATGCCATAAATTACAAATTGAATGGTATTGGTGTAGTTTTATTGATGTATTTATCCATCACAGGTATTGGCACACACTTCACTGGCCCACCTAAAATACAGACATTTGACCTGGATCTCTAAGTAACTATGTAGAGGCTGGACCAACATTGGACATGTGGAAATTGGACTTACTGATAAAGCCAGTCTACCCTTGAGTTAACATGGTATGGAACACTGTCCAGTGGTGCTCTCTATTAGAGTGTGCTGACTGACAACCTGATCACGTCCTCTCTCCTAAACATGATTGATTCATGCACCCAATGAGGGTGCTCCCTGGAGTTGAAGCTATGTTACACAAAGCTCTAGTGTTCTTTTGCTACTTCACTAGGCCCACTCCATTCCAGCTCTGACAGTGGTAGGCCTGAGGGCAGGATAGCTGGGAGTGATGTCATATCTACATTTCCTGAGCTTTTCATTTCTATTTCTTTTTAAAATTGAGATCTAAATTACATATATAATTTGACATTTAGGAGTGTATAATTCAGTGTTTTTAAATGTATCCTCAAGATTGTGCAACTATCGCCACTATCTAATTCTGGTACATTTCCAGAATGATGGACATTTGAGCTATTTCCTTTTTTTGGCTCTCATGGTATTATAAACATTTGTGTACAAGTTTTTGCATGGACAAATGTTTTCATTTCTCTTGGGTAGATACCTAGGAGTAGAATTGTCAAGTCATGGTAGCTCTTTAATCATTCTGAGGAACTTCTGGATATTTTCTAAAGTGGCTATGTCATTTTACAACCCTACCAGCAGTGTGTGTGGGGAGTTCTGATTTCTCCACATCCTTGCCAATGCTTATTTATTTTTGATTCAGGCAATCCTAATGGATATAAAGTGGCAATTCAGTGTGATTTTTATTAATCACTAATGATGTTGAGCATTTTTTTTTTATAAGATGTGTAAATTTTCTTTAGAGAAATGTCTATTCAAGTCTAATGCCCCTTGTTAGAATTAGGTTCTTTGTTTTATTGTTGAGTTGTAAGAGTTCTTGTTTATTTTGGATACTAGATCCTTATCAGATAGACGGTTTGCAACCCATTCTTTGTATTGTCTTTTCACTCTCTTG
Organism: Neogale vison; assembly: GCF_020171115.1. NCBI lineage: Eukaryota > Metazoa > Chordata > Mammalia > Carnivora > Mustelidae > Neogale > Neogale vison. The sequence goes on along the minus strand of NC_058094.1, from coordinate 86,499,679 downwards.
ACACTGCTCTTTGGTGCACAAAAATTTTAATTTTTATGCAGTCCAATTTTTCTTTTTTTTTCCCTTTGGCTGCTTGTACTTTGATGCATCTAAGAAATCATTGCCTAGTCCAAGGTCATTATGATGGTTAGTTTTATGTGTCAACTTGGCTAAGCTATAGTAACCAGTTATTTAATCAGTCGCTGATCTGGATCTTCTTCTTAAGATACTTTATAGATGTAGACACAGATCAGATACAGGCAACATCTACAATTGGCTAAGTAAAGGGGACCACCCTCGCTAACGGGAGTAGACCTCTTATAGTCAGTTGAAGGCTGTAAGAGAAACAACTAAGGTTTCCAGGAGGAGAATAAATTCTGCATCAAGTCCTGCCTGTATTGCCAGCCTGCCAGTCTACCTTAATGCATTTCAGACTGGCCAGCCCCCAGAGTTGCTTGAACTAGTTCCTTAACAATAAATCTATCTCTATCTACCTGTGTCTATTGATCAATCAATCTATCTAGTCATTTATCATTTATTGTTCCTGATACAGTAACAAAGAATTACATCTATGTTTTCTTCTACAAATTTTATATTTTTAGCTTTCACATTTAGGTCTTTGGTTTGGGTTTTTTTAATATAGTGTGAGGGAGGGATCCAAATTCATTCTTATGCATGGTGATATCCAGTTATCTTGGCACCATTTGTTGAATGGTCTTAGAACCCTTGTCAAAAATCAGTTTACCATGTATGTATTTCTGGACTTCCAATTCTATTCCATCAATCTGTAAGTCTAGCCTTAATGCCAATACCTCACTGTCTTGATTACTGTAACTTTGCAGTAGGTTTTGAAATCAAGGATTGTGAGTCCTCCAATTTTGTTCTTTTCAAGATTGGGCTATTTGGAGTCTTTGCAGTTCCATATGACTTTTAACACCAGCTTGTTCATTATTGTGGGAAACAAGGAAAGTTGAAATTTTGATAGAGAATGTATTGAATCTGTAGATTATTTGGGAAGTATTTCCATTTTAACAATATTAAACCTTCCAACCCATGAACATGGGATGCCTTTATTTATTTACATCATCTTTGATTTCTTTCAACAATGTTTCATAGTTGTCTTTCTTTGTAGTATACAAGTCTTGCACTTCTTATTTTAAGTTTATACCTATGTATGTTGCTATTTTTGATGCTACTGAAATGGAATTGTCCTCTTAATTTCATTTTCAGATTAATTGCTGCAACTAATTTTTTTTTTATATTTTTTAAAGATTTTATTTTATTTATTTGAGAGAGAGAGAGACAGTGAGAGAGAGAATGAGCGAGGAGAAGGTCAGAGAGCGAAACAGACTCCCCATGGAGCTGGGAGCCTGATGTGGGACTCGATCCCGGGACTCCAGGATCACGCCCTGAGCCGGAGGCAGTCGCTTAACCAACTGCGCCACCCAGGCGTCCCCGCTGCAACTAATTTTTATATATTGATCATGTGTTTGCAATATTTTTTTCCTCTGCTCTAGGGTCCCTGAAGAGAAATTACAGTTTTCCCAAGTAATGACCAGCACTGTCAGCCACAGCAGGCTTATCAAGTCATATGATGAAATGAGTTAGCATTAACTGAAGTTTAATTCCTCTCTCCCAAACATTGATCTTTGCTTCCTTATTTGTTAGATACGTGCTTAGAACAAAGGATGTTTATTATTGTACAAAGGAAGTGATTCCGGGGTAGGGTATGAAAATGAAGCACTTGGAATAAAGACAACAGTATGGAAATCAACATTCTATGTTGCCTGAGTTGTGATTATTCTGGAGTACTTTGTTGTAATTTCAGATCTTCAATGCGTGTCTTTTGTGATTCTGAATATTGATAAAACCTAGAAGTTTCTCTAAAATTATATTGGGGATCACATTAGGGGATATTTTATTTTAAGTTAGAGAAATTTTTATTTAGCATTTTGTGTATGTGGGAAGGGGTGCTTATATGGAAGCCTCTTGAGATTAAAGCTTCTGTGCCCATGCATCTTTTTATCCAATTAAATATAATTCTTGGTACTGGATTTTTGAAACTGGGACCATTTATATTGAAATATTTTAAAGATTTACATTTTTCTGATGATTAAGTGATATTGAGCATCTTTTCATGTGTCGGTTGGCCATCTGTATGTCTTTGAAAAATTTCTCTGCAGATCCTCTGCTCATTTTTAACTGGATGTTTTTATTATTATTTTTGGTGTTGAACTGTATGAATTGTTTATGTATTTAGGATGTTAACCCCTTACCAGATACATGTTTGCAAATATTTTCTCCTATTCCATAGGTTGCTTTTTCATTTTGTTGATGAGTTCCTTTGCTGTACAGAAGCTTTTTTGTAGTCTTACTTGTTTATTTTTGCTTTTGTTGTCTTACCTTTTGGAGTGAAATACAAAAACTGATTGCCAACACTAATGTTGAAGAGATTACCACCTATGTTTTCTTTTAGGGATTTTGTGGTGTCAAATAATATATTCAAATCTTTAATCCATTAAAGTAAATTTATAGGGGTACCTGGGTGGCTCAGTGGGTTAAAGCCTCTGCCTTCTGCTCATGATCTTGGGGTCCTGGGATTGAGCCCCGCATTGGGCTCTCTGCTCAACGGAAGCCTGCTTCCTCCTCTCTCTCTGCCTGCCTCTCTGCCTACTTGTGATCTCTGTCAAATAAATAAGTAAAATCTTTAAAAAAATTATATTTCAATTAATTTTAATTTAAGTATAGTTGACATACAGTTTTATATTAGTTTCAGGTGTATGATATAGTAACAAAATGCTCACCATAGTAAGTTTAGTTACCATCTGTTATCATGCAAAGTTATTACAATATTACTGCCCATATCCCCTGTACTGTACTTTTCATCTACAGAACTTATTTATTTGTAACTGGATGTTTGTACCTCTTAATCCTCTTAATATGTATCACCCAGCCCTCCCACTCTTCACTTTCTGGCAACCACTAGTTTGTTCTCTGTATTTGTGTGTCTGTTCCTGTTGTTTGTTTTGTTTTTTAGATTCCACATAACATGAAATCATGTATTTGTCTTTTTCTGTATGACTTATTTCGCTTAGCGTTAATACCCTCAAAGTCCATCTTTGTGAATAGCAAGATTTCATTCTTTTTTTTTTAATGTCTGAATAATATTCCATTGTGTATATATGCCATGTCTTCTTAAATTCATTCATCTATCAGTGGACACTTAGGGTGCTTCCATATGTTGATAATTGTAAATAATGTTGCAATAAACATAGATGTGCATATACCTTTTTTAAATTTGAATATAGCTGACACACATGCATATATCTGCTTGCATTTAGTGTTTTTATTATCTTTGAGTAAATACCCAGTAGAGTGATTACTGAGTCATAGGATTGTTCTTTTTTTTTTTTTTTTTTGTGCTAAAAGAATGCAAGTGTGCAAGCTTGGGAGGAGGGACAGAGAGAGAGGAAAAGAGAGAATCTTAAACAAGGCTCCATGCTGTACAGAGCCCAATGCAGGCCTTGATCTCACAACCTTGAGATACTGACCTGAGCTGAAATCAAGAATCAGACACTTAACCGACTGAGCCACCCAGGTGCCCCAGGTTGTTTTATTTTTAATTTTTTGAGGAACTACCATAACTGTTTTCCATAGTAGTTGCTGCACCAATTTACCTTCTCACCAACAGTGCATAAGGGTTGCCTTTTCTCCATGTTCTTACCACTTCTCTTTTCTTAATGATAGCCATTTTAACAGGTGTGAAGTGATGTCTCATTGTGGTTTTGATTTCTATTTCCCTGATGCTGAGCTCCTTTTCATGTGTCTGTTGGCCGCCTAATGTCTTGGCAAAAATCTCTATTAGAACCTTTGCCTATTTTTAATTGAATTATTTGTTTTGGGGGGTTGAGTTGTAGTAGTTACTTACATATTTTGAATAGTAAACCCTTATTGGATATATCATTTGTAAATATCTTTTCCTATTCAGTAGGTTGCCTTTTTGTTTTCTTGATGGTTTCCTTTGCTGTGCAAAAAAACCTTTTTATAGTCTCAGTTTGAGCTTTGATTGCCCTTGCCTGAGACAGAGTTAAAAAATGTTGCTAAGACCAGTGTTCAAGAATTTACTGCCTGTTTACTTTTAGGGAGTTTTATGGTTTCGAGTCTTACATTTAGGTCTTTAATCCATTTTGAATTTATTTTCATGTGTAATGTAAGAAAGTATTTCAGTTTGATTCTTTTGAATGTAGCTCTCCAGTTTTCACAGCACCATTTATTGAAGAGACTGTCCCTTCTCCATTGCATATGCTTACCTCCTTTGTTGTAGATTAATTGACTATATAAGCATGAGTTTATTTCTGAGGTCTCTATTCTGTTTTGTTGATCTGTTTCTAGGCCAGTACCATACTGATTTGATTATCATTATAGTTTTGTAGTATAGTTTGAAATCTGGGACTGTGAAGCCACCAGCTTTGTTCTTTTTTCTCAAGATTGCTTTGGTTATTTGGAGTTTCTTTGTTGTTGTTGTTTTGTTCTGTTGTGGTTCTAGACAAATTTTAGGATTATTTGTTTTAATTCTGTGAAAAATACCTTTGGTATTTTGATAGGGATTACATTAAATCTCTAGATTGCTTTGATCAATACGGACATTTTAGGGGCACCTGGGTGGCTCAGTGGGTTAAGCCTCTGCCTTCGGCTCGGGTCATGATCCCAGGGTCCTGGGATCGAGCCCCGCATCGGGCTCTCTGCTCAGTGCGGAGCCTGCTTCCCCTTCCTCTCTCTCTGCCTGCCTCTCTGCCTACTTGTGATCTCTGTCTGTCAAATAAATAAATAAAATCTTTAAAAAAAAATACGGACATTTAAAATAATAATTCTATCTATAAGCATAGAATAGCTTTCCATTGATTTATGTTGTCTTTAGTTTCTTTCATGAATGTCTTACAGTTTTCAGTATACAAGTCTTTCACCTCTTGGCCAAATTTATTCCTATTTTTTTTTTAAATGCAGTTGTAAATGGGGTTGTTTCTGAATTTCCCTCGCTGCTGTTAGTTTATTATTGTACAGAAAAGCAACAGATTTCTGTATATTAATTTTGTATCCTGCAATTTTACTAAATCATTGATGAGTCCTAATAGTGTTTTGGTGGCGTTTTTAAAGTTTACTATACATACTATCATATCATCTGCAGATAGTGACAGTTTTATTTTTTCCTTACTAATCTGAATACCTTTTATTTCTTTTTGTTGTCTGATTGCTATGGTTAGGGCTTCCAGTAATATGTTGAACAAAACTGGTAAAAGTGGACATCTTTGTCTTGTTCCTAATCTTAGAGGAAAATCTTTTCAGCTTTTCACCATTTAGTATCTTGTTAGCTGTGGGTGTATCACGTATGGCTTTTATTATGTTGAGATACTCTCTCTGTATCCACTTTGTTGAGAGTCTTGTGTCTTCAATCTTGAACTTGTTTATTATTTAGGGTTTTCTCTACATAAAATCATGCCATATGCAAATAGAGATAATTTTACTCTTTTCCAATGTGGATGTCTTTCATTTCTTTTTCTTGCCCAATTGCTGTTCCATTACGTTTTGCAGTCAGAATGCAGAAATACTATCAGTATTTCGAGAGTAATTTTCCAGCTAGAGTTGCTTATCAGGTTGCTGTGTTTCCCAGAGGGCATGATGTTGAGATTGAAGTAGTATTTAACCAAGGACCTCTCACAACAGCATGACTGTAAGTGGGCCCAGTGTTACTCAGTCTGGAATTTTCATAATCTTGTAAAATCGATATCCTACTTTTTACAATTGATGTTGGAAAATATAATTTTGGCTAAGATATCCGAAGTTATTATGGAAATACTGTAAAAAAGGAGAATTGAATGTGAATTGAAGATTAAATGATGAGTCTAGTTACTGTCACCAAATTACCCTTATGCATACTGGTATCACTGAATGTGGGTAATGAGTCACTCATTACAGAGTTACTCAAATAAAAGTGAAGAGAGATTTAAGAACTAATCTACAGGAATCTAATCTCAGGAAGAGTTACTCTTCCTGAGAAATAATAAAGAGCACCCCATATTCAGTATAGTTCTATTAATTAAAAAAGATTAGGCTCTGGAAAATATTGTAGACACTTTTACATGACACAGTATATTATAGTGGTTATGGGCATGAACCTAGAACCAGACTACCTGAGTTTAAATCCTGTCACACTGTTTATTAGCTTTGCAGGCTTGGGCTCTCTGTCCTGTTTCCTCTGTAAAATATTTCCTCTTTTATCTGTAAAATGGGGATATTACTAGGACTTAACAAGGTTTTTGAAAGGGTTAAGTTAACATGTACAAGGCACTTAGAATAATGTTTGGCATACAGCAATGGTAATGATGATGGAGGAGGAGGAGGAAGAGATAGATGCTTTTTCAGTAGTGGAAGAAATGAGATATCAAGCCATAAAAAGGCATGGAGGAACCTTAAGTATACATTGTTAAGGAAGTCAGTTTGAAAAGGCTACATACCTTATGATCCCAACTATAAGACATCTGGAAAAGGCTAACAGTAAAAAGATTTAGTGGTTGCCAGGAGTTTGGGGAGTAGTAGGAAGGTAGTGGGGGATGGAGCACAGGACATTTTTAGGGCAGTATGATAATATAATGGTGAATACATGCATTATACATTTGTCAAAACCCATAGAATATGCAATACAAAGAGTGAACCCTAATGTAAACTAAAGACTTTAATGTGTCAGTATTGGTTCATCAAATGTTCCACACTAATGCAAGATGCTAGTAAGGGAAAGTGTGTGCAGTGGGGAGAAGGGAGTACATGGGTATTCTCTCTACCTAAAAATGCCCTACAATTTATTTTTTTTAAGATTGAAGGAGAAAAAAATCAAATATTTATTACAGTAGGATATAAATACAAAACCCAATAATTTTAAGACAGCATTTGCTTGGATTTTTGTAATATAAGTGCAATTGATGACTGGTATGGGCTGGAGATTTGCAGATAAATTAAGCAGTGATAGAAACATGATCTTTTTTGTGTGTATTTTAATTTTTTATATGAATGGAGTGAATGTTCTAAGTCACAGAGTGGGGCATATCTGCATTTTTGTCCATCCTGGCAATTCCTAGGCAATGAGCCAGTCAAGTTGGCACAGTCTGAGGCAGTTGTCAGGGATAAGAGATCTTCCACACACTTCTCAAGTCCATGTCACCAACTGGTCCAAGTCAGAAGCCCCAAATAAGAACTAATCTTTTTGGTTGGCAGGATGCAGAGAAAAAGTATGAGATTATTGCTTAACCTGGAGCTGATTGGATTCTGGAATTGGGAAGTGGCGAGCTAAAAAATCAAGCTAAATAAAGAAAATATGAATAAGGTAGTGCTTTATAATATTCCATTATTTATGGTTAACAACCTGGGCAATTCCAAGAAAAAGACTATTACTCTGAGTGAAGAATGACTTGGCAGTGCTGAGGATAAAAAATAACTTACAAAAATCCTCTTTCTGTTTATTCTGTTGGCAAAAGTAATGGCTGAAAATGACTAGACCGACTTGAGAATAAGCAGGCTCAGCAGGACAGCCGTTTGGGAAAATGCACAGGGCTGATGCAAGGCTCAGAGAGAAAGGAGCTTGACATAACCCATTTTCATGTATTACTTTCCAGAAGAGCTTTTTCAGCTATTTAGTAGGCACTTGTGTTATCTTGACCCCCTGGGAACAAAAATTTATATATTTGACCAGAAGAGTTTTACTAGTAGGCAGTTTCCTAAGAGAAATAGGACATTTGTTTATTTGTTTTTCTTTTGGCTTAGCTAAATAAAAGCTGAAATTTTGCAAAGACCAGACCAGAATTGTTTAGTGTCAGGCACTTTGTAGATGTAAAAATGTGTGGATGTGTTTTATTGCAATTATCTGTCATTATATAACAATAGAAAAGAGGGCAGCCGTAGCGTTGAGTGCTGCATCCAGGGAAGGGAGTCTAGATTGGATGAAGTAAATATGTGCAAAAGAAAACAAAATGCCCTGCATTTTAGAAGCCAAATTCATGTCCTCAGATCATTTAGATGTCTTTCCTTTTTGACTCTTCTAATTTACTTTTTATAGCATGCTGGAAACACATAAGTAAAACCTAGATACTTCTGAAGCCCTTTCTTTTCCTCTCTGGCTCTAAACAACATAGGTTACTATGACTTGCTTCCTGTCTCCTTTGAGTTTACAGGCAGAAGATCTGAGGTGATGGAGCCAGCCCAGCTGTGGGAATTGGGGAAAAGGTGCCCCATCCCTTTTACTGAAATACTCCTTTTACTGAAAAACTGCTAATGCGTGTGGCAACTGTGTTCTGAAGAAACTATTGATGGTATTTTATCAATTGATCCTGGCAGTTTTAAAAATAAGACCCACTATGGGACGCCTGGGTGGCTCAGTTGGTTGGACGACTGCCTTCGGCTCAGGGCGTGATCCTGGAGTTCGGGGATCGAGTCCCACATAGGGCTCCCAGCTCCATGGGGAGTCTGCTTCGCTCTCTGACCTTCTCCTCGCTCATGCTCTCTCTCACTGTCTCTCTCTCTCAAATAAATAAATAAAATCTTTAAAAAAAAAAAATAAGACCCACTATAAGTGGACACTGATCTCTTGATTTATTCATCAAGAATGTACTAAAGAGTTCTGGAGGGAAACAAAAGCTGTTTGTTATTGTTAGATATTGATTGAGAAAATTAAATGCCACTAGGGCTCTTACCTACTCTCTGACTGAACTTCTAGTATTTCTAGAATTGAATTTGAACCATTTTCTCTAGGCCCCCAAATTATTATTTTATCCCTTTTGGCACATTACTTAATTATGTTTCAATAATGAACTTGTCTATGGTCCTTATATATATAGGATTTAAAAAAATATACAAAAATCATTTAATCAAGTGTGATAAAAAGAAAATTACAGTAAATCTAACTGCCAGTACCTCATTCATTTGATAAGGTGAATAGAGATACATTAATATGAAGTTTATAAATACAGTATCTGTAGAAATTTAAGGAAGACATGTTAGAGTCATCCTCTTGTGTCAGGGGCTTATGAATCCAAGGGTTTGTTTTTATTTTTGGCAATTCCTGACTTTGGGGGTAGGAAAAAATATCTCTGAGAGAAGAAAAAACAAGAGAAGAGAGAAAAAGAGGGCATAGTAGCTAAATTTCTATTTCTCCTTGACCAATCAGAATTGGCAGTTTTGTATTACAGATCAATATTTAAATTTTCTCAGGATTCACTGAAGACATTGCAAGACAACATATAACAAACTGTAGAAATTAAATTATAGTTTTAACCTGGTTTATTAAGCTCTTCTCTAGAGAGTTCATTTTTCTGAATCAGAAGGCTAATATTCTCATACTTGCTATCATGTACAAGCTATTGTTTATATAGAAATTCCACACAGGGTGTATGTATATATATATATATATATATATATATATATATATATATATAATTTTTTAAAAATATTTTTATTTATTTTTCCACTTTTTTTTCAAATTTATTTATTTTCAGAAAAACATTATTCATTATTTTTTCACCACACCCAGTGCTCCATGCAAGCCGTGCCCTCTATAATACCCACCACCTGGTACCCCAACCTCCCACCCCCCCGCCACTTCAAACCCCTCAGACTGTTTTTCAGAGTCCATAGTCTCTCATGGTTCACCTCCCCTTCCAATTTACCCAAATTCCCTACTCCTCTCTAACGCCCCTTGTCCTCCATGCTATTTGTTATGCTCCACAAATAAGTGAAACCATATGATAATTGACTCTCTCTGCTTGACTTCTTTCACTCAGCATAATCTCTTCCAGTCCCGTCCATGTTGCTACAAAAGTTGGGTATTCATCCTTTCTGATGGAGGCATAATACTCCATAGTGTATATGGACCACATCTTCCTTTTTTTTCTTTTTTTGAGATTTTATTTTATTTATTTTTTTTCCAATTTATTTATTTTCAGAAAAACAGTATTCATTATTCTTTCACCACACCCAGTGCTCCATGCAAACCGTGCCCTCTACAATACCCACCACCTGGTACCCCAACCTCCCACCCCCCCCCGCCACTTCAAACACCTCAGATTGTTTTTCAGAGTCCATAGTCTCTCATGGTTCACCTCCCCTTCCAATTTACCCAAATTCCCTACTCCTCTCTAACACCCCTTGTCCTCCATGCTATTTGTTATGCTCCACAAATAAGTGAAACCATAGATAATTGACTCTCTCTGCTTGACTTCTTTCACTCAGCATAATCTCTTCCAGTCCCGTCCATGTTGCTACAAAAGTTGGGTATTCATCCTTTCTGATGGAGGCATAATACTCCATAGTGTATATGGACCACATATTCCTTATCCATTCATCCGTTGAAGGGCATCTTGGTTCTTTCCATAGTTTGGCGACTGTGGCCATTGCTGCTATAAACATTGGGGTACAGATGGCCCTTCTTTTCACGACATCTGTATCTTTGGGGTAAATACCCAGGAGTGCAATTGCAGGGTTGTAGGGAAGCTCTATTTTTAATTTCTTGAGGAATCTCCACACTGTTCTCCAAAGAGGCTGCACCAACTTGCATTCCCACCAACAGTGCAAGAGGGTTCCCCTTTCTCCACATCCTCTCCAACACATGTTGTTTCCTGTTTTGTTAATTTTGGCCATTCTAACTGGTGTAAGGTGATATCTCAATGTGGTTTTAATTTGAATCTCCCTGAGGGCTAATGATGATGAATATTTTTTCATGTGTCTGATAGCCATTTGTATGTCTTGATTGGAGAAGTGTCTGTTCATATCTTCTGCCCATTTTTTGATGTGTTTGCCTGTTTCGTATGTGTTGAGTTTGAAAGTTCATTATAGATCCTCGATATCAACCTTTTGTCTGTACTGTCATTGCAAATATCTTCTCCCATTCCATGGGTTGCCTCTTTGTTTTTTTGACTGTTTCCTTTGCTGTGCAGAAGCTTTTGATTTTGATGAAGTCCCAGAAGTTTATTTTCGCTTTTGTTTCCTTTGCCTTTGGAGACGTATCTTGAAAGAAGTTGCTGTGGCTGATATCAAAGAGATTACTGCCTATGTTCTCCTCTAGGATTCTGATGTATTCCTGTCTCACGTTGAGGTCTTTTATCCATTTTGAGTTTATCTTTGTGTACAGTGTAAGAGAATGGTCGAGTTTCATTCTTCTACATATAGCTGTCCAGTTTTCCCAGCACCATTTATTGAAGAGACTGTCTTTTTTCCACTGTATATTTTTTCCTGTTTTGTCAAAAATTAATTGACCATAGAGTTGAGGGTCCATATCTGGGCTCTCTACTCTGTTCCACTGGTCTATGTGTCTGTTTTTATGCCAGTACCATGCTGTCTTGGTGATCACAGCTTTGTAATAAAGCTTGAAATCAGGTAAGGTGATGCCGCCAGCTTTATTTTTGTTTTTCAACATTTCCTTAGCGATTCGGGGTCTCTTCTGATTCCATACAAATTTTAGGATTATTTGCTCCAGCTCTTTGAAAAATGTCATTGGAATTTTGATCGGAATGGCATTAAAATTATAGATTGCTCTAGGCAGTACAGACATTTTAACAATGTTTATTCTTCCGATCCAAGAGCATGGAATGGTCTTCCATCTATTTGTGTCTTCTTCAATTTCTTTCATGAGTGTTCTGTAGTTCCTCAAGTACAGATCCTTTATCTCTTTAGTTAGGTTTATTCCCAGGTATCTTATGGTTCTTGGTGCTATAGTAAATGGAATCGATTCTCTAATTTCCCTTTCTGTATTTTCATTGTTAGTGTATAAGAAAGCCACTGATTTCTGCACATTGACTTTGTATCCTGCCACGTTGCTGAATTGCTGTATGAGTTCTAGTAGTTTGGGGGTGGAGTCTTTTGGGTTTTCCATATAAAGAATCATGTCATCTGCGAAGAGAGAGAGTTTGACTTCTTCATTACCAATTTGGATACCTTTTATTTCTCTCTGTTGTCTGATTGCTGTTGCTAGGACTTCTAATACTATGTTGAACAAGAGTGGTGAAAGTGGGCATCCTTGTCTTGTTCCTGATCTCAACGGGAAGGCTGCAAGCTTTTTCCCATTGAGGATAATATTTGCTGTGGGTCTTTCATAGAGAGTTTTGATGAAGTTCAGGAATGTTCCCTCTATCTCTATTCTTTGAAGTGTTTTAATCAGGAACGGATGCTCGATTTTGTCGAATGCTTTTTCTGCATCAGTTGAGAGGACCATGTAGTTCTTCTCTCTTCTCATATTAATTTGTTGTATCACATTGATTGATTTGCAAATGTTGAACCATCCTTGTAGCCCAGGGATGAATCCCACCTGATCATGGTGGATAATCTTTTTAATGTGCTGTTGGATCCTGTTGGCTAGGATCTTGTTGAGAATCTTAGCATCCATATTCATCAGTGATATTGGTCTGAAATTTTCCTTTTTGGTATGGTCCTTGCCAGGTTTGGGGATCAGGGTAATGCTGGCTTCATAGAAAGAGTCTGGAAGTTTTCCTTCTGCTTCAATTTTTTGAAACAGCTTCAGGAGAATAGGTGTTATTTCTTCCTTGAAAGTTTGGTAGAATTCCCCAGGGAATCTGTCAGGTCCTGGGCTCTTGTTTTTTGGGAGGTTTTTGATCACCGCTTCAATCTCATTACTAGATATCGGTCTATTCAGGTTGTCAATTTCTTCCTGGTTCAATTTTGGTAGTTTATATTTTTCCAGGAATGCATCCATTTCATCTAGGTTGCTTAGCTTATTGGCATATAACTGTTGATAATAACTTCTGATGATTGTTTCTACTTCCTTGGTGTTTGTTGTGATCTCTCCCTTTTCATTCATAATTTTATGAATTTGGGCTTTCTCTTCTTTTGGATTAGTGTGGCCAATGGTTTATCGATCTTATTGATTCTTTCAAAAAACCAGCTTCTAATTTCATTGATACGTTCTACTGTATCTCTGGTTTCTACCTCATTGATCTCAGCTCTAATCTTGATGATTTCCCTTCTTATGTGTGGAGTTGGTATGATTTGTTGTTGATTCTCCAGTTCTTTAAGGTGTAGAGACAGCTTCTGTGTTCTGGATTTTTCAATATTTTTGAGAGAGGCTTGGATGGCTATGTATTTCCCCCTTAGGAACCCCTTTGCTGTATCCCATTGGTTTTGTACCAAAGTGTCTTCATTCTCATTGGTTTCCATGAATTGTTTCAGTTCTTCTTTGATCTCCTGGTTGATCCAAGCGTTCTTAAGCAAGGTGGTCTTTAGCTTCCAGGTGTTTGAGTTCCTTTGGAACTTTTCCTTGTGATTGAGCTCCATTTTCAAGGCAATGTGATCTAAGAATATGCAGGGAATAATCTCAGTCTTTTGGTATTGGTTGGGTCCTGATTTGTCACCCAGTATGTGGTCTATTCTTCAGAAGGTTCCATGTGCACTTGAGAAGAATGAGTATTCTGTTGTTTTAGGGTGGAATGTTCTGTATATATCTATGAGGTCCATCTGGTCCAATGTGTCATTCAATGCTCTTGTTTCTTGATTGATTTTCTGCTTTGATGATCTGTCTATTTCTGAAAGATGCGTGTTAAGATCTCCTACTATTAATGTATTCATATCGATATGATTCTTTATCTTGATTGACAGTTTTCTTATGTAATTGGCTGCTCTCATATTGGGGGCATAGATATTTATAATTGTTAGATCATCTTGGTGGATAGGAATTCTACACAGGATATATATATATATATATATATATAATATTTTTATTTATTTATTTATTTTTATTTATTTGACAGACAGAGATCACAAGTAGTCAGAGAGGCAGGCAGAGAGAGGGGAGGGGGAGAAGCAGACTCCCTGCTGAGCAGAGAGCCCGGCGCGGGGCTCGATCCCAGGATCCTGGGATCACGACCTGAGCCGAAGGCAGAGGCTTTAACCCACTGAGCCACCCAGGTGCCCCTATTGTATGAATTTATTTAATGCAAATTATATTGCAGACTTCAGCTACAAATGTGACTCATTTTGATTTTTTTTAAAGGCATTTTTTTTTAAGATTTTATTTATTCATTTGACAGACAGAGATCACAAGTAGGCAGAGAGGCAGGCAGAGAGAGAGGAAGGGAAGCAGGCTCCCTGCAGAGCAGAGAGCCCTATGCGGGGCTCTATCCCAGGACCCTGAGATCATGGCCTGAGGCGAAGGCAGAGGCTTTAACCCACCAAGCCATCCAGGCACCCCGAATCTTTTTGATTTTAATGTATCTGCCAGTTCAATAATATTCTGCTTATTCTCTCTTGAAATCCCAGTTTTGTAATTCAGAAGCCCAGGTACTAGGTGAACTGTCAAGGCTGCAAAAACTGGATCCCTTTTTGGAAACTCAAAAATCAGAATTAACAGTGTTGTCATTGGGAACCTAATGCTAGATTGTGCCCATTAGTCCTGGATTGGATCAGCAATGGACAGTGTATAGAAGAGGGCAATCAATACATTTTGGCTTGGGCTGGTCTTTTTGTCTCTAGCCTTGTCCTCTGCTGCAAGCATGTTCTCTGGGATGTACACTCAGATGGAGACTTTTGTGCAGGAAATTTATTGAGAATTGTTGTTGGAACCATACCTATGGGACTAAAGCAGTCTTAGCAGAGGGAGGATGTGAGCTGTGATGCAGCCACAACAAAGGCCTCAGCCATTCCAATGAGGGTGCTCTGGACCTGGGATGGCTGTTCAGAGTTGTCCTAATTTGGGGCAAGAGGAGTGGGCCTTTATATCCCTGTACTGACAGTCATGTTCCAGGCTACCCCCGGGATCAGAGCATGAGACTCTGTGGCAGGAAAGGCAAACCCATCCCCAGAATATGTCTATTAAAGGCAAGCTTAAATCATCCTTCTCCAAGATTGAAAGGGTACAATAGACTCAACTTCACCCAAACTGGTTGATTGTCTCAGGATAGTGTTGTGTTGGGCTGTCATTGGCATGTTGGACACTCAGCAGTAGCAGTTGACAGACTGGTCTTGGTTACCTCCACCCCTGCCATCATTGATATTCTCTTCATTGTGTCACTGTGTCAGCCCTGAGGTGGTGAGGAGAGACCAGATGTTGCCAGTTGGCTAAGTCATTCTGTCCAGTTGGGTGTTTGCTATCTCTTTTGTTCTCTGGTGGACATTAACCTCTGATCCAGTGATCTTCACACTTTGTACCCACTCTACACATGCATCCACATGCCTCTGACTTCCCAATTGTTTTCCTACCATACTCTTTCTCAGCCAGCTGAGCATTTTGTCACCTCCTATGAGTCCATGTGTGTTCTGACTTTAGGCTTCCTCCTGCCTCACAAAGTAGATGGTGAGATGTGGTGCCCAAGGATGTCATAAGGAAGATGTCACTCACTGCTACTTTTCAGGACTGCCATAAGTAGGACTGTGGTGTGGCAGCAGTCTCTTTTTGGCTTTGTACTCATTCACAAAACTGACCAACATGGAAACTAGGCTTGTCATTATTTCTCCTTTGTAAGCTGGTCTAAAATATCCCCTTGACCCCAATGTAGCTACAGGTATGAGCTGAGGAAGAGGCATAGATGCAACAATGATGACATGATGTTCAGGTCACTTGCACGTGAAGCTCACAAGTTCCCTGTGGCCATACTTATGCCTGATCCCTTTGTACCATTTCGTTTTACAGTGGATTGCTGATGGATTTTCCTGGCCTCTTGAGTTGGTGAGTCTGACAGAGCCAGAACATCAAAGGCAGTTTGGGCTGCATGGACATCTGTTTGGCTGTGATCAGGCACTCTGTCTCTCAGGGCCAGTAGTACACCAACAGCTGTTTTTCAAAAGACATAAGTGTCTGCCATAGAAGGTGGGGCTTTGCTTTAGAACCAGCAGTATGTGATTCTCCTGTAAGGACTTGTTGCAAATACCAAGGTATTTTTTCCCCCACAAATACTTCTAATAGCATAGAGTTTCTTGAGTTGTATAGCCTAACTGGCAGGGCCACTGCACCACAATGTTGAGCTGAGAGTCACAGCAAAAGCCCCAGCCAATCCCATGGGAACAAGGTGAGGGGACTAGGTCCTTATATTCTTGCATCAACCAACCATTTCATGTGGACTGCCTCCAGAAAGGGGGCATAATATCAGCTAAGGTGATTCTCATTACCCAGAGTGTGCCTCATCTGAGAGCTGCCAGCTGCATCTTGTATTCTCCCTTCCTTAAATAATCGAAAAGAAGGCGAGAAGGAAGGGGAAATGAATATAGAATAGGTAATACAGGAGCTTGATAAGATGGTAGATCCAGATATAAATATATCTGTAATTATGTTAAATGTAAATGGCAGGATATTCTAATAAAAACAAATACTGTCAGATTGGAAACAAAATACCTAAGTACATGATAGCTAACATGATGTACAGCTAAAACACAAGGATACACATTCCTGTTTATAAAAAAGATGGATAAAAAGGGACCATATTTACTCTCCCTCCTTAAAAAAAAACAAAAAAACAAGAATTCAACAAAATATATAAAGCAGTGTGAAGCACGGAACGGACACAAATGGAGTCCTCTAATTCCCTAGTTAACCACCTGGAGAAAGTTTCCTAAGATACAGGGGGTGGGTCGGGAAAGCCACATAGAACCTAGCAGTCTCCCTGATTTGAGGAGACAGATCTGGGAACTTGGGGAACCTGAGGTGGCTAAATTTTGCAGATCAGAGTACTGGATAGAAGGGAGCAAAGCAAAGACTTACAGAGGGTTTCCATTTGTTATTTAGCTCAGTACAGATCAGCCTGTGTGTGAGAGAAAAGCACCTGAGGCCAAGGAAAGAGAACTATCTGAAAGGATTAGAGGAAACAATTGGGGGACTTGGAACAGTGACTGTTCCCATAAGCAAAGCTGAATACTTCATATTTCACAAGATACTAGGTAGAATACTTAGAATGGGTTTGCCTCAGTGAAGGTAAATTAACCCTAGACTAAATGCTACGCTGGTCCTAACAAGGAAATTTAAAAGCAAGACCTAAAGGGATCAAATTGTTTTTAAGAAATTAAACTGTGGGGCACCTGGGTGGCTCAGTTGTTAAGCGTCTGCCTTAAGCTCAGGTCATGATCCGGGAATCCTGGGATCGAGCCCTGCATCAGGCTTCCTGCTCAATGAACCTGCTTCTCCTTCTCCCTCACCTGCTGCTCCTTCTGCTTGTGCTCACTCTCTCTGTCAAATAAATAAAATCTTAAAAAAAAATTAACTGTGTCCTGTAACAAAGCACAAATTATAGGAAGACAAAAATGCCTACCACTCAACAATCACATTGTCTGGCATCTAGTCAAAAGTCACCCAATGCTGTGCTCGCTTCGGCAGCACATATACTAAAATTGGAAAGTCACCCAATGCTCAAAGTAGAAAAATAAGACCTATAATGAAGAGGAAAAAAATCATCAATTAATCAAAACTGACCCCCAAATAGCAAACAGATGATAAAATGAGCAAAGAATATTAAACTAGTTATGATTGTATTTGATATTTTTAAGAATGTAGAGGAAAGACTGAACATGAAAGATATAAAAGCCCCGAACTGAATTTTTAGAAATAAAGACTGTAATGTCTGAGGTGAAAAATAAGATTGACAGGGTTAGTAACTAATAGGAATTAATTCTAACCAAGTAGAGTTAATAACAGATTACAGAATAAGAGAGTAGTGAATTTAAAGACAATAGAAAGTATTCAAAAAGAAACCAAGGAGAAAAAAGACTGGAGGGGAAAGAAAGGACTCTCTCAAGAGTCAGGGTGTGTGGGAAGAAATAATGACTGAATATTTTCCAAATTTGATGACTACTATAAACCCACACATTCAAAAATGTAAATAAGCTTCAAGCACAAGAAACATGAATAAACAACCTTAAGTCTAATCAGTTGCTTAAAAACAGTGATACAGATACCTTAAAATCAGCAGGAAAAAGCATCATTATAAAAGAACGATGGTAAGGATGACAGAGTATTTCTTAGTTCTTGTACTGTAGTTATGCAAGCTACAACAGAGCAGAGGAACAGCTTCAAAGTACTAGAATGGGAAACAAACCTAGAATTCTTTGCCCATTGAAAATATCTTTAGAAAACATAGGTGATATAAGAACATTTTCAAACATATTGAAGTTGAAAGAATTAATCACCAGAAGACCTGCAGTATTAGAACTATAAAAGGAATTGTTAAAGCAGATGGAAAATTATACCAGAAGAAATATGGATCCACACAAAGGAATGAAGAACACTAAAAATTATATATATACATATACATTTCTTATTTATATCTTAAAAAGATAGTCTGTATAAAGCAATAATAATGTTTATGTCTTCTTGTAAGGTTAGTAATATATGTAAAAGTAAAATGTATGATAATAGCACAAAGTCTTGGAGGAGAGAAATAAGATTATACTGTTATAATGTTCTTTTATGAAAAGTGATGTAATATCACTTGAAGGTAGATTGTGATAAATATGTATACTAGATATCTTAAGGCAACTACTAAAATAACATGCCAAAGAGTTGCAACTAATAAGCCAAAAGATAAGAAATGGAATAAAAAAAAATCACCAAATCCAAAAAATGGCAGAAAAGAGGAAAAGGGGGAAAGAGAAAAAAATTGGACAAAAAAAATAAAATGCAAAGAGTAAGATCTTAGATTTATATTCAATGATACTAATTATTTCACCCATATCAATTAAATGTAAATGCTCTACACACCTCATTTAAAAGGCAGAAGTTATCAGATTAGATTAAAAAAATGAGGCCCAAACATATGCTGACTATAAGAATTCTAATTTTAATAAAAAGACCCAAATAGGTTAAAAGAAAAAGAAAGAAAAAATACACTATGCAAACTCTAATGAAAAGAAATCTGGAGTAACTATATTATCAGGCAAAATTGATTTCACAGGAAAGAATATTATGAAGGATAAAGAGTCATTTATTAATGAGAAATTATCAATTCATCATAGGGACATAATGACTTTAATCATTTATTTACCAAATAAAATAATTTCAAAAGTGAATCAAAACCTGATAGAATTTCAGGATGCCGGGCCCTTGGGTGGCTCGGCTCAGGTCATGATCTCAGGGTCCTGGGATTGAGTCCCGCATTGGGCTCTCTGCTCAGCAGGGAGCCTGCTTCCCTCTCTCTCTCTGCCTGCCTCTCCATCTACTTGTGATTTCTCTCTATCAAATAAATACATAAAATCTTTAAAAAAAAAAAAAAAAGAATTTCAGGATGCCTGAGTGGCTCAGTCAGTTAAGCATCTGACTCTTGCTTTTGGCTCAGGTCATGATTTAAGGGTTCTGAGATTGAGTTTCACATGGGACTTCTTGCTCAGTGGCTCAGTGTGGAGTCTGCTTGTCCCTCTCCATCTATTGCTCCCCCTACCCTCTCTCTCTTTCATAAATAAACAAAATCTTAAAGAGAACTTATAGATTCAAGGGGAAATAGAAAAATCCACAAATATAGTCAACAATTTCAGCAACTCTCTCAATAATTGGATAGGATAAGAAGACAGAAAATAAGGATGTAAAGGTCTCAAACAATACTATCGATCAACTTGACCTAATTGACATTTATAGAATACTCCACCTAATACAGAAGATACATTTTGCACATGGAACATTGATTAAGCTAGGCTATATTTTGGGTCACAAAACAACAAATTTAATATGATTCAAGTCCTGCCTGCATCCATTCTTGATAAAAACCCTCAGCAAAGTAGGGATAAAGGAAACACACCTCAACATCATAAAGGCCACATACGAAAGGCCCACAGCTAATGTCATCCTCAATGGGGAAAAACTGAGAACCTTTCCTTATGGTCAGAAACAAGAGAAGGATGTTCACCCTCACCATTACTATTTAACATAGTACAGAAGTCCTAGCCTCAGCAATCAGACAACAAAAAGAAATAAGACATCCACATCATCAAGAAAAGAGTCAAACTTTCACATTTACAGATATTCTATGTTGATGTTGATGTTCTATGTAGAAAACCCAAAAGACTCCACCAAAAATTTGCTTTAACTAATACATGGATTCAGCAAAGTCATAGGATATAAAGTCAACATACAGAAATCTGTTGCATTTCTATACACCAATAATGAAGCAGCAGAAAAAGAAATCAAGGAATTAGTCGCATTTGCAATTGCACCAAGAACAATAAGATACCTAGGAATAAAGCCTAACCAAAGAGGTAAAAGATATGAACTCTGAAAACTATAAAACACTGAAGAGAGAAATTGAAGAGGACACAAAGGAATAGAAAAACATTCCATGCTCATGTATAGGAAGGACCAACATTGTTAAAATGTCTATGCTACTCAAAGCAATCTCTACATTTAATGCAAACCTTATCAAAATACCACAAGCATTTTTCACAGAGCTAGAATAAACAATCCTAAAATTTGTGTGGAACCACAAAAGAGCCTGAATAGCCAAAGCAATCTTGAAAAAGAAAAGCCAAGTTGGAGGCATCGCAATTCTGGACTTTAAGCTATAATTCAAAGTGGTAGTAATCAAGACAGTATGTTACTGCACAAAAACACATAGAACAATGGAACAGAATAGAAAACCCAGAAATGAACCCTCAACTCTATGAAATCAACCAATCTTTGACTAGGCAGGAAAGAATATCCAATGGAAAAAAAAAGTCTCTTCAACAAATGGCGCTGGGAAAACTGGACAGCGAAATGCAGGAAAAATGAAATTAGACCACTTTTCTACTCTATACATGAAAATAAATTCAAAACAGGTGAAAGACCTATATGTGAGACAAGAAGCCATGAAAATATGAGAGGAGAACACAGGCAGCAACCTCTGATCTCGGCTACAGCAAGGTCTTATTAGACACATCTCTGGAGGCAAGGCAAACAAAAGCAAAAGTGAATTACTGGGACTCCATCAAGATAAAAAGCTTCTGAATAGTGAAGGAAACAATCAACAGAACTAAAAGGCAGCCTATGGAATGGGAGAAAAAAAATGACATATCTGATAAAGGGTTAGTCTCCAAAATCTATAAAGAACTTAACAAAGTGAACACCCAAAAAAACCCCAAATAATCCAGTTAAGAAGTGGGCCGAAGACATGAATACATATTTTTCCAAAGAAGTCATTCAGATTGTTAACAGATACATGAAAAGATGCTCAGCAACACTCATCAGGGAAATATAAATAAAAACCACAATGAGGTTCTAGGGAAGGAGGCAAGGTGGTGGAAGACTAGGGGACCTCATTTCATCTGGTTTCTTAATTTAGCTAGATAACTATCAAATCACTCTGAACACCTCCAAATTCAACCTGAGATGTAAGAAAATAATTGCTGGAATTCTACAAGAAGAAAAGAGACCACTTTTTGCAAGGTAGGGAGGTGCGGAGAAAATCTGAGGGGATATATTGGAGAGGGAGCCTCCATAAGCCTACTATGGGAGAGTGATAGAACCCCAGGGTGCAAAATCCAAACCTTTTCAAATACGCTCCAGTGAGAGTCGTCTCTGCCTGAAAGGTGCTCTGGTGGTGAAGTGGGGCAGAATCCTAGGTGGGACAATGTGGTCTCAGGATCCCCAGAGTCACAGAAAGAATGAGGGTGCCTGAGTTGGTAGAATTCCCAAGCATTAGGATACAGAAACTGTTGGGGTCAGCAGGCCCAAGAGGGGGCTCTCAGCTCATTTTGCCATAAATGATAAACTACAGCTGGGTCCAGTGACAGCTATCTGTTGGGGGGCACTACAAAGGACAGAAAGAGTGGCAACCCTATGTCTTTTCCTGGGAGGATTGGTGCTGGCATGCACCGCAGGAGACTGCAGAGTTTGGCACACGAAGTGAAGACTGCTTATCCCTGAGAGTTTACTGAAGAGAGGGGACCCTGATCTTTCAGCTCTGGGGCTGGAAATCAGGTTGTGGCCATTTTAATCCTCTAAAGAGGCCCAAAGAAGCCTCCATGGAACAAAAGCCACATACAGCAACCAGAAGAAATTTACACTGATTCCACCCCCCTGGCAGCTCTGCCCCAGGCAAAGACACCTGAGAATCAGTGCAGCAGTCCCCTCCCCTAGAAGATTAGCTGAAAGTCCAGGTGAACACCAAGTTTACAAACACACAGAACTGCAGAACTCCAGCACTAGGGAAAAATAGTATATAGAAGTCTAAATTCTTCCTCATGATTCAGTTTTCTTTCAGTTTAAAAATTTCCTTTACTTTTTTCCTTTTTTTCCTCTTTTCAACTAGTTTCTCATTTTGATTGGCATGGCATTGAAAGTATAGATTGCTCTAGGCCATGGAGACATTTTATTGACTCCTTATTTTTAAGTCTTTGTTTAATTTTCATTTTTCTACCTTTACATTTTATAGATATATTCTTCATTTTTTGCTTCCATTCACTGTATTTAATTTTATTTTTGTATATATATATACATATATACACACACACACATACATATGACTTCTGCATTCTTTATAATTTTGGGATTTAGTGTCTTCTAACAAACAGACCAAAATACACCCAGGACCAAGTGGATCATCCTGTCTTGATCACCTGGGAAATTATATTCTCTCTCCTCACCCCTTTTTTCTTATTCCTTTCTTTTTTGATTTCTGACCTCTTTGGATTTGTCTAGTGTATATTTCCTTTGGATCATGGCTGATATTTTTGATTTTGCTCTCTTGTTCATCCATTCTTCTCAGGGAAAAATGACTAGAAGGAGGAATTCAAATCAAAAGAAAGAATCAAAGGTAATACTCTCTGCCACAGATCTAATTGATTTGGATATAAGTAAAATGTTGGAGCTGGAATTCAGGAATGATTATAAAGTTACGAGCTGGGCTTGAAAAAAGCATTAAAGACAATAGAGAACTCTAGTGTGCAGAAATAAATTTTAATCAGGTTGAAATTAAAAATGCTTTAACTGAGAGGGAGATGCAAGATGGCAGAGGAGTAGGAGACCCTGTTTCAACCGGTATCCTAAAGTGAGCTAATTATCTACCAGAACACTCTGAACACCCATGAAACAAGCCTGAGATGTAGAATTACACACTTCTGGATCTCTGTGGGGGCAGAAGACATCAATGGAGAGGTACAATATACTGGGAAAGATCGGGCTGATATCAGAGGATGAACAGAAGGGGGCGGGAACCACCAGAAATAACCCATTGGAAAGTAATACCCCAATATGAAAGTGCCCTGTGATTAGGGATAGCCTTAACTTGGAGTCTAGTTAAAAGCACTCAAAAAGAGCAAAAGTTCTTAAAGGGCAACTGGTGGAATCATGAGCATGGGCCTAAGCCTACTGACCCAGGTCAGCCACCACCTACGACCACCTGTGCCAGAGAGAGTGTGGTAGCAGAGGCTCCAGTTCCTGGTCTCAGAGCTCCCAGGGCTGTGTGGCTTGCATTGATGAGGGAACAGGAAGCTGGCTGAGGACAAAGCAAAAGGCTGACACCTTGCAACCTCCTCCCACTTCTGGGTGGGACATAGGTGACATTCTTTTTTTTTTTTTTTTTAAAGATTTTATTTATTTATTTGATAGAGATTGCAACTAGTCAGAGAGGCAGGCAGGGAGAGAGAAAAGGAAGCAGGCTCCCTGCTGAGCAGAGAGCCCAATGTGGGGCTCGATCCCAGGATCCTGGGATCATGACCTGAGCTGAAGGCAGAGGCTTTAACCCACTGAGCCACCCAGGCACCCCCATATGTGACATTCTTTAGGAATCTCCCAACTATCTTAATAGCTTGCTAAAAAGGGCAAAACGACTTTGGCAATGGCAAGGCCTCTGGTATCCGGTATCTTGTAGGTCCTCTTTAGCATATGAAAATTCTATTGAAACCTCCCTTTTCCTTACTTCCCCCACCCCCATGGTACTTAACCTGCCACCCCTCACAACCTGGGGCAGCAGCTCTTCCTGCCCATGGGTCCTGTCCCTGTGCTTTAGTAAACCACCATTTTGTACCAAACATGTCTCAAAAATTCTTTCTTGGTCATCGGCCCTGGACCTCACCCCACCAAACCTCACCTATATTCTAAAACTTCATCAGCACCATCGCTCAGCAGGGATGTACTCCCACCCTTGCATGAGGGAGTCTGGTGGGTGCTCTCTAGAACCAGAGCCTTTTGCACCCTGTGCTCACTGTGCGATGGGGTCTGATCTGCACTCCCCACCTGTGCCTAAGAGTGCTCCATGCAGGCACTAGCTGGAGGTCTCTAGGGCTGGCCAAGAGTCTGGACACTCTTGCCCAGACTTGAAGGACCTACCCTAGATAACAGTCCCGGCAAAGGCAGCCACTGGAAGCAGGCTCCCTGGATTAATCTCACTTGCTGTTTTAGTGGCATGGGGGTGCAGAGACAAGCAGGCACTTTGGGTGACCCTTGAAACAGTGGCTGGGGATGTACACTGACTGTGGGAGGTCACATGGCTCAATGGAGTTTGCAGAGGGGGAGTCTGTGTGTTCTGGACCAACCAGAGGGGAGCAGACTGAGGCTTCTCTTTGAGGCAGAGGTCTGGTGGCTGTTTGCTTTCCACTAAACCTCCAAAAAGCCACAAAAAGCCGCCAAAGAAAAAATATCTTCAGAGGACAAAAGCCTGAAAAACAGGTTTCCACAAAGTGCAGTCCCTTGATAGGGAGCAGGAGGACTCAACCCAAGCAACACTGACTGAAAAACAACAAGGCAGTCCCCTATCCCCAAAAGTCAGCCAAAAGAATGAGAGGACAACCACCACAGGATCCCCATAAAACTGTAAAACCCCTATATCAGGGGAAAACAATATATTAAGCTCCTGGTATTGCCCTAAAACCTGTATATTTCATAGATACAACTTTTATTTTTAATTCATTCTCACTATTGTTCTTTTTAATTTTTTAAACTTACTTACCATTACAACTAGAGGTTTAATACAACATGTTCCATAACAACCTTTTAACTTGAACTTTTTTCATACATACACCTGTGTTTTTCTTCTTCTTTTCTATTTTTTGGTATACACACAGATATAAGCTTCAAGGTAATCCTCTTTCCCTAATCAATACTACCTCTATATATAAACCAGTTTTACTCTCCCTTTATCTCTGGAAATTTGAGTCCTTTAACAAAGATATCAAGGTAAACCCAGGAAGAATCAAAATAACCTTCCTCGCCCATGTAAGGTTTTATAGGCGAAATAAACACAACAGCAGGTGAGGTAGGCACAAGGCAAGATTTATTAAAGGCACTCTCCGGTGAAGTTTCGGGGCTCAGGAGAAGGGGAGCCAGGAAATTTGCGCTGGGAGGAGGTGGGTATCCTCAGGCGGGATTCCTCAACTCCAGAAAGAGGAGTGGGGGAAGTTGCACTGGGAGGGAGCTGGCGGGGATGGGGGGGGTCTTTTATGGGACCAAGGTAGGGCATGGGCTCATATCCATATATGATAGGGTATTTGGTGATCGGAGGGTATGGGGAGGGGGGTCCTGATACTTCTGTTTCCTGCATAAGTATCAGGTTACCTATGGAGACATGACCTGGGCATGCATCCTTTTGGCGGGAGAGTCAAGGGTTAAGGAGGGGGGGAGGAGGCTGGAAGATGGCAGGCCGGAGGTCATTTCTATTGCTCCTCCTGGAGCTGCCGACCCAACATTCTGACCTTTTTGGTGTAATAGGGGCGGCGATTCAGATCTGGCTACTTTCTGCTTGCAAGGGGCATCATTATAGGGTCCTTTGGATGTGGGTAGGCAGGTATGGGGATGCAGGAGTTGGTCGACAGTGACTCTGGAAACCTCATGGATGCAATCCTGAATGAAGCGAAGAACACAGGGGGAGATTAGTGCTAATAGGCAGAGGAGAATAAGGGGATTTAGGATTGGAAGGAGCCAGGTTGGTAAGGGAGAGAGCCACCATTGAGATGGGTTTATTTCAGGGCGATGCTGGCCACGAAGGGAGTCGTAGATTTTTGCCAGAGCACTGATATTGGTTTCAACTATACTGGGTTTGTTGATATAATAGCAGCATTCTTCATTGAGGAATAAACAGGTTCCTCCCTTGACTGCGGTGAGCAGGTCCAGGCTCATCAGTTCTGTAGGGCTACCTGGGCCACTGAGGTAACCTGTTGTTGTAGGGATTCCAAAGACTCGCCTGAGGCCTCCATGGCTGTTTGGAGCTGTTTGGATAAATCTCAGGTAGCATCTATGGAGTGAGCTAGGGCCACTAGGGAAGATGCCAAGGAGACCCCAATAACCAGGGGAAGAAACACAGCCCTTTTCTGTCAGGGGAGGGGGGTGGAGAGGATGGCCATTTCCGCTAGGGCTGGCACCCTCTGGGCTGGCAATCTATGGTGACCAGCTGACTAAACCGTGTGGTGTCCCCATGGGTCCAAGTTTCCACTAGGAAGAAGTGCCACCTGAATCCAGGGTCATCAGTGGGGCTGTGTGGAGGGGTGGTAGAAGGAGGAGGGTGAGGAGAAGGGGTGCGGGAAATCTGCAACCACGTAGACCCCAGGGTTTGGGAAGTCCAGCCATCCTGTGGTGGGGCTGGTTTTAGATTGGAGATGTGTACCCACAGGTGGTGCCCTAGGAGTTTTTCTGCTGTGGGAGTTGTGAGAATAACAGTGTGGGGGCTGGTCCACCTGGGCTGTAAGGACTTTGGGTGAAGTTCTCATAGGAGTACTTGGTCCCCAGGATTTAGGGCCTGGAGTAAATCTCTGTCCAGGCTTTGGGGGCGGGGATGGTTGCATCTGCAGGAGCCCTTAGGAGGGCTCATAGGAGGGTCAGATAGGGCATATAAGTAGGAGGGGTGGAGGAGAGGCAGGCAGGTTGTGATTGAGTAGAAAGAGCCTGCTGTACAGGAGCTCAAAGGGGCTGAGTCCTGATGGCTGCGAGGGGAGGCCCTAAGATGGGTGAGTGCTAGTGGGAGAAGGGTTCGCCAAGAGAGGTGGGTTTCAAGAGTGAGTTTCGTGAGTTGTTCCCTGAGGAGACCATTGGCCCTCTCGACCTTACCCGAAGATTGGGGGTAATAGGGGATATGGAGTTTCCAGGTGATGTTGAGGCTCTCAGAGATCTGTTGTGTGATGCTGGAGATGAAGCCCGGTCTATTGTCTGATTGTAGGGTTCGAGGGAGTCCAAACATCGGGATGATGTGTTCAATGAGAACTGTGACGACCACGTCTGCTGTTTCCCTAGCTGTGGGGAATGCCTTAATCCAGCCTGTGAAGGTGTCCACAAGAGTTAGTAGGTATCTAAAGGTTTTGTGTCGAGGCATGTGAGTGAAGTCAAGTTGCCAGTCCTCGCCTGGCTGATGCCCTCGGAGCTGGTGGGTGGGTCCCGGTCTGCGGAGGCCACCCTGGGCGTTGACCACAGAACAGGTTCTGCAGGCCTGGTGTACCTCCTCAATGGTCTTTTGGAGGAGAAGGTGGTGAAAGAGAGGTTGGAGAAATTGGTATAGGGCCTTTGGACTGATGTGGAGAGACTGGTGGATGTCAGTAGTGAGGGTGTGGATTAGGCTGTGGGGGAGGGCAATTTTGTCCTGGACAAAATACCTTCCCTTGCCACCCAAACTGCCACCTAATGTTTTGAGGGCTCGAGTCTCCTCATCAGTGTATGAGGGATTGTGGGGAGTGCTGAGAAACAGGAGAGGGGCTGGAGAGGAGTTTAGGCCATCTGTTGGGCAATAGAGTGAGCCTTGTTGTTCCCCAAAGAGATGGGGTCCTTGGAGGCCTGATGGCCATGTCAGTGGACAATAGCCACCTCAGTAGGGTAATTGAGAGCCTCAAGGAGTTTGGCAATAAGAGGCCCGTTGACTATGGGGGTTCCCTTGGTCGTGAGAAATCCCCTTTCTTGCCAGAGGACAGAGTGAGTGTGAGTAATAAGGAAAGCATATTTGGAGTCAGTATAAATAGTGACCCATTGTCCCTCAGATAAGTGAAGGGCCCTGGTGAGAGCCACAAGTTCTGCCTTTGAGAAGTAGTCCCAATGGGAAGGGTGGCCACTTCTATGACAGCGTCCAGGGTAACCACTACATAGGCCACGTGTGGCTGTCCATCCAGCGCTATGAGGGAGCTCCCATCCACGAAAAGAGTGCGATCAGTGTCAGGCAGCGGCTGGTCCAAAAGTCCTGGATGGGAGGGAGAGAGTTCCTCCAGGAGTTGAGAGCAGGAATGGGAACGAGTAGGGAGAGATGAAGGTGTCAGCAAGAGAGTGGCGGGATTTAGGCAAGGGGAGACAGAGAGTGTGACTTGGGGGTTTTCTATGAACAGCAGGTGGTAGAGTTGGAGACGGGAAGGAGTGAGTTGTGCCAAGGATTTGTGGCTGACTAAGTCCATCAGTCGATGGGAGGAGAAGACCATGATGGGCTGTCCCAAGGTAAGTTTGAGGGCCTCCTTTGTCAGGCTGCCCTCCCTGGGCGGTGACATCTAGTTGCTTGGAGGGTTAATGGGGATAAGGAGACCCTGCTGAGGGTCTTGATGATGGGTTTAAGTCCTCACTGGTGGGTTGCTACTATAGATCTGGAAATGTCCCATACCTGCAGGTCCATGGAGGGGGGACAGTCTGGGATAGAGGATGAGTCAGAGGGGAGTAGAGGAAGGACGAGGTGAGCAGAAGTTGAGGGAGAGGGAGAGAGACCTGAAGAGGGAGGTGGCCTGAAGTTTGTGGAAGATGTCCCTGCCTAGTAGGGGAACAGGGCAGGAAGGGATGATGAGGAAGGAGTATGAGAAGGGGAACCCATCCAGGCTGCACCTACGGGGCGGGGTGGCCTTTGGAGTGGAGGAAGTACCATCAGTTCCCATAACTGCAACTGGGGAGGGACGAGTAGGACCCGAGTAGGAAGGCAGGACAGAATAGGTAGCCCCTGTGTCCAACAGAAAGTAAATGGACTTACCCGCTACCTGGAGCATGACCCTGGGCTCAGCATGGGTGAGGGGGTGTCTGAGTCAGGGCTCCATCAGTAATCCTCCAATCCTAGAAGTTGGAAGTCAGGACTTACTGTCTCAGGGTCTCCCCCACGTGGAGGTGCCCGGAATCCCCTGAGGCTGGGGCAGTCTGATTTCCAGTGGCCCATTATGCGGCATTGAGGGCACGGCCTAGTAGGCGCTTTTGGATTGGGGCATTGATGGGCCCAGAGTCCCTCGCCTCCACACTTGAAACGGGCCCCCAGAGGGACATGGTTAGGTGCTCCCTTCTGTTGACCCCCAGAACCTGCTGGCCTCAGAGCTGCTACCAGGGCTTGGGTCTACAGTTGGACTTTCTGTTGGGAGCCCGGCTTGGCGCTTAAGTTCTGCTGCCTCCTCTTGGGAGCTAAAGACTTTAAATGCCACTTTCACCAGATCAGAAATGGGAGTTTGAGGGCCCTCTTCCACTTTCTTTAATTTTTTCCGAATGTCAGCGGCTGACTGAAAATAAAGTGGGTAGCTAAAACAGTCGCCCCTGCCAGAGAGGCTGGGTCTAGGCGAGTGTATTGAGTCAGCACCTCAGTAAGTCAGTTAAGAAACATGGCCAGATTTCACTGGGTTCCTGAATGATTTCCCTTCACAAACCTTCTACAACTCTCCTTTGCATTCAGGTTTTGTCCCAAACAACCATCTCATTTAGGACAAAATTATCTCCTTTAACTTTCAACAAAATGTACTCCCATTCCTTAAATCTTTCTTACATATCTTCTACTTTCCTACATACAGAGTTGCTTCCTTTATTTCCATCAGTTTTACAGTTAGCAGAATTTTGTACTCTTAGAAACACCTTTAGTTATTAACCTCTAGTCAGTTATTAATCAATTGTGAATGGTTATAACAGAATTCTTTAGATGCCAATTTATGAATCAGTTAAGCGCAAATCATGCTTACTAACAAATTTAAATATTCTTATTTTCTTTGCTGTAAGAAGTCAAAAGCACAAACTCAAGTTCAGTAATCAATGACTTGGCACTTTATCTTCTTTGGAAAAGACCTAAATGTCCAACAAATTTAAATCCATTTGTCATCCAAGATAAACTTTAAACTTTCAAGTTACCAAAGACTTTGAAAGCTATCTCAGCAATTACCTATTAAAACTTTGAGACGGAAAATTAACCATCAGTTTAGTCATTTCTTTGCTAACATATTTTAACAAATAACAAGAGCTTATTTGGCCTTCAGTAAACTTTGATTGAAGTTTCATGTTTACTGAGGATAACTTTGGCAGGAGTTGGGATAGGAGTGGGGAGGAGGAGGGGTAGAGAGGGCGCTGGTTCAGAAACCCTGAACATAAGGGATCTTGGCCCATCTGCCTTGGTGTCTGCTGAGGTTATTTAGGTCAATGAGAATTCTGGAGGCCATTGGGACTGATTTATGATTGGCCAATAGGCCTAAAACACTCCAGGGATGTTTTAGGGTTGAATTTGGATTGGGAGGTCCCCATGATTCGTTGCCAGGCAACCCAAGGGCTGGAGGAAGGCATTCCCTCATCCACCACTGGGTTGCAGAAAAACTGTGTCAACTGTCATAGAGGTTAGGATGTCTCCCAGCCTCTTGGAGTCATGGAGGTCATCCGGTGACCGGCAGCATCTGCCCTGAGGGCCGTGATTTGGCAGGGCGCAGAACTGGGGGAAACTCACCCTGGCTTCAGAAGTGGTGTTCGGAAAGGCAGGTCCAGGTCCAGCTAGGGAGAGGAGAGCGCCTCTCCACTAGGGTGGGAGCTCAATCTTCTCCCGGGTTTTGGCACCAAATGTAAGGTTTTATAGGTGAGATAAACATGACACCAAGTGAGGTAGGCACAAGGCAAGGTTTATTAAAGGCACTCTCTGGTGAAGTTTCGGGGCTCAGGAGAAGGGGAGCCAGGAAATTTATGCCGGGAGGAGGTGGGCATCCTTGGGTGAGGTTCCTCAACTCCGGAAAGAGGAGTGGGGGAAGTCGCACTGGGAGGGAGTTGGCGGGGGTCTTTTATGGAGCCAAGGTAGGGCATGGGCTCACATCCATATATGGTAAGGTATTTGGTGATCGGAGGGTATGGGGTGGGGGGGTCCTGATACTTCTATTTCCTGCACAGGTATCGGGTTACCTATGGAGACATGATCTGGGCATACATCCTTTTAGCGGGAGAGTCAAGGGTTAAGGAAGGCAGGGGAGGAGACTGGAAGATATTGGGGCCGGTGGTCATTTCTATTGTTCCTCCTGCACTCTCCCACCTCTACACAATAGCCCACATCGAGGATTTATAACCACCCTCCCATCTTTTTCTTCTGTCAGTGTTTCTGTGTATTTGTTTTTGTTCTGGTATTATATAAATCTTATCCTTGGGGTTCATTTTGGCTGGGTTCTTTTTTTTTTTTTTTTCTTGTCATTTACTTTTGTCAGCCTTTTTGTTTGTCCTTTTTTGGTTGTATACATTATAAATCTGAACTTTGGGGCCCATTCTGGCTGGGTATTCTCTTTTTTCTCTGTCTTTCTCTTTCTTTCTTTCCCTTTTTCTTTTTTCTTTCTTTTTGGTGGTGACTTCTGATTGCTCAGAAGTGTTCCAGGGTGCACCTTGCCTGGATCATGGTTGATACATTCAGCTACACATCCTTTCAAACACCTCTCACAAAATGACTAAGAGAAGGAATACCCAACAGAGGAAAAATTCAGAGACTGTGCCGTCTTCATCAGAACTATTGGATATGGACATAAACAGTATGTCGGAAAGGGAATTCTGGATAACAATTATCCAGACAATGGCTAGGTTGGAGAAAACCGTTAGTGACAACAAGTAATCAATTATGGCAGAAATGAAAGCTGCCTAGGAAGAAGTTTAAAATGCTATCAATGAGATCCAGTGTAATCTAAATACTCTAACAGCTAAGGCAACCATAACAGAAGACAGAACTAGTGATCTAGAGGACAAACTGATAGAGAAAAAGGATCAGGAGGAGACCTAGAAGAAACAGCTTAGAAGCCATGAAAACAGAATTAGGGAAATAAATGACGCATGAAATGTTCCAACATCAGAATTATTGGGATCCTTGAGGGGGAGGAGAAAGAAAGAAGACTAGAAGATATAGTTGAACAAATTCACCATGAAAAATTTCCCAATCTTTGGAATGGAACCAGCGTTCGTGTCCTAGAGGTAGAAGGAACACCCCCCAAGATCAAGGAATCTAGAAAGACCTTGAGGCACTTTGTAAGACTGATGAATCATAATTTTAGATGAGAACTTTTGAGAGCAGCTAGGGGGAAGAGATTCCTTATGTACACAGGAAGGTCCATCAAAATAACTTCAGACCTGACCACAGAAACCTGGCAAGCCATAAAGGACTGGCAAGACATATTCAAGGCACTCAATGAGATGAGCATGCAGCCAAGAATACTTTATCCAGCAAAGTTAACATTCAAAATGCATGGAGAGATAAAGAGCTTCCAAGACTCACAAGGTTTAAAAGAGTATGTGACCACCAAGCTGGCACTATAAGAAATATTAAGGGATGTTCTATAAGAGAAGAAAGAACCCAAGAGTGTCATAGAACAGAAATTTACAGAGACAATTTATAGAAACAAGGACCTAACAGGCAACATGATGTCAATAAAAACGTATCTTTCAATAATCACTCTTAAAGTGAACAACCTAAATGCTCCCATAAAATGGCACAGGGTTGCAGATTGGACTAAATGACAGGATCTGTCCATATGCTGTCTACAAGAGACCCATTTGGAACCTAAGGATACATCCAGACTGAAAGTGAAGGGATGGAGAACCATCTTTCATGTCAATGGGCCTCAAAAGAAAACTGAGGTAGTGATTCTCATATCAGGTAAATTACATTTTAAGATAAAGACTATAGTCAGAGATACAGAAGGACACTGCATTATTCTTAAAGGTTCTATCCACCAAGATGATCTAACAATTATAAATATTTATGCCCCCAGTACAGGAGCAGCCAACTTCATAAGACAACTGTTAGTCAAGATAAACTGTTAGTCAATGATATGAATACATTAATTGTATTCATCTTGAATCTTAACATGGCACTCTCAGTAATAGATTATCCAAGCAAAAAATCAATAAAGAAACAAGACCTTTGAATGACACATTGCACCAGATAGACCTCATAGATATATATAGAAGATTCTACCTAAAAGAACAGAATACTCATTCTTCTAAAGTGCACACGGAACTTTCTCCAGAATAGACCACATACAGGATCACAAAACAGGGCTCAACTGATACCAAAATACTGAGATTATTCACTGGATATTCTTGCTTTGAAACTGGAACTCAACCACAAGAAAAAGTTTAGATGGAATTCAAACACTTGGAAGCTAATGAACCCTGCTTAAGAATGTTTGGATCAACCAGAAAATCAAAGAAGAACTTATACAATTCATGGAAACCAATGAGAATGAACACCCAATCAGACCAAAACCTATGGGATACAGCAAAGGCGGTCCTAAGAGGGACCTAAGAGGGAAATACATAGCCATCCAAGCCTCACTGGAAAAAAATTGAAAAACT
This sequence comes from Neogale vison, assembly GCF_020171115.1. Lineage (NCBI taxonomy): Eukaryota > Metazoa > Chordata > Mammalia > Carnivora > Mustelidae > Neogale > Neogale vison. The sequence continues at coordinate 86,466,267 of NC_058094.1, read as the reverse complement.
GAGAATACACCAAATCTCTTTACACCTAAAGAAGTGGAGAATCAAATAGACAGCAAATTAAGCCAACTCCACACAGAAGAAGGAAAATAATCAAGATTAGAGCAGAGATCAATGAGATAGAAAGAAGAGATACAGTAGAACACATCAATGAAACTGGAAGCTGGTTTTTTGAAAGAATCAGTAAGAGTGATAAACTACTGGCCAAAATAATCCAAAAGAAAAGAGAGAGAACCCAAATTAGTAAAATTACAAATGTAAAAGGAGCGATCATGACTAACACCAAGGAAATAGAAACAATCATCAGAAACTACTATCAACAGTTATATGCCAATAAGTTAAGCAATCTAGATGAAATGAATGCATTTCTGGAAACCTACAAACTTCCAAAACTGAATCAGAAAGAAATTGAGAACCTGAACAGACCAATGTCTATTAACAAGATTGAAGCAGTGATCAAAAACCTCCCAAAAAACAAGAGTCCAAGACCTGACAGATTCCCTGGTGAATTCTACCAATTATTCAAAGAAGAAATAATACCTATTCTCCTGAAGCTGTTTCAAAGAAAAGAAACAGAAGGAAAACTTTCAGACTCTTTCTATGAAGCCAGCATTACCCTGATCCCCAGACCAGGCAAAGACCCCACCAAAGAGGAGAATTTCAGACCAATATCCCTGATGAATATGGATGCCAAGATTCCAAACACAATCCTAGTTAATAGGATCCAACAATACATTAAAAAGATTATCCACCATGACCAGGTGGGATTTATCCATGGTTCATCTTTCACAAATCAATCAATGTGATAGAACAAATCAATAGGAGAAGAGAGAAGAACCACATGGTCCTCTCAATTGATGCAGAAGAAGCATTTGACAAGATACAGCATCCATTCCTGATTAAAACAATTCAAAGTATCAGGATAGAAGGAACATTCCTCAACTTCATAAAATCTCTTATGAAAAACACATAGTGAATATCATCCTCACCTGGGAAAAGCTGATAGCCTTCCCTTTGAGATCAGAAACACAACAAGGATGCCCACTCTCACCACTGTTGTTCAACATAGTATTAGAAGTCCTAGCAACAGCAATCAAAAGACAACAAAAAGAAGTAAAATGTATTCAAATTGGCAAAGAAGAAATCAAACTCTCTCTCTGCACAGATGATATGATACTCTATATGGAAACCCCAAAAGACTCCACCTCCAAACTACTAAAACTCATATAGCAATTCAGTAATGTGGCAGGATACAAAATCAATGTACAGAAATCAGTTGCTTTCTTATACAATAACAAATGAAAATACAGAAAGGGAAATTAGAGAATTGATTCCATTCACTATAGCACAAAGAACCATGAGATACCTGGGACTGAACCTAACCAAAGAGATAAAGGATCTGTACTTGAAGAACTACTGAACACTCATGAAAGAAATTGAAGAAGACACAAAAAGATGGAAGAGCAATCCATACTAATGGATTGAGATAATAAACTTTGTTAAAATCTCTCTACTGCCTAGAGCCATCTATACTTTCAATGCCATCCTGATCATAATTCTACTGGCATTGTTCAAAGAGCTGGAGCAAATGATTCTAAAATTTCTATGGAACCAGAAGAGACCCCGAATTGCTAAGGAAATGTTGAAAAAGAAAAACAAAATGGAACTGAGTAGAGAGTCCAGATATGTACCCTCCACTCTATGGTCAAATAATCTTCAACAAAGCAGGAATAAAATATCCAGTGGAAAAAGGACAGTCTCTTCAATAAATGGTGCTAGGAAAATTGGACAGCTATGTGTAGAAGAATGAAATTCAACCATTCTCTTACACCATACACAAAGATAAACTCAAAATGGATAAAAGGCCTCAATGTAATGCAGGAATCTATGAAAATCCTAGAGGAGAAATAGGCCATAACCTCTTCGACATCAGCCACAACAACTTCTTTCAAGACATATCTCCAAAGACAAAGGAAACAAAAGCAAAAATGATCTTTTGGGACTTCATCAAGATCAAAAGCTTCTCTGCAGCAAAGGAAGTGGTCAACAAAACAAAGAGGAACCCACGGAATGGGAGAAGATAATCACAAATAACACTACAGACAAAGGGCTGATATCCAAGATCTATAAACAACTCCTCAAACCTAACACATAATACAGATAATCACATCCAAAAATGAGCAGAAGACATGAGCAGACACTTCTCCAAAGAAGACATACAAATGGTTAATAGACACATGAAAAAATGTTCACCATCATTAACCATCAGGGAGATTCAAATCAAAACCACATTGAGATACCACCTTACACCAGTTAGAATGGCCAAAATTAACAACACAGGAAACAACAGGTGTTGGAGAAGCTGTGGAGAAAGAGGAACCCTCTTACACTGTTGGTGGGAATGCAAGTTGGTGCAGCCACTTTAGAAAACAGTGGAGATTCCTTAAGAAATTAAAAATAGAGCTACCTTATGATCCTGCAATTGCACGTCTGGCTATTTAACCCAAAGATACAGATGTAGTGAAAAGAATGTCTATCTGTACCCCAGTGTTCATAGCAACAATGGCCACAGTTGCCCAACTGTGGAAAGAGCCAAGATGCCCTTCAACGTATGAATGGATAAAGAAGATATGGTCCATATATACTGTGGAGTATTATGCCTCCATCAGAAAGGATGAATACCCAACTTTTGTATCAACTTGGATGGAACTGGAAGAGATGATGCTAAGTGAAATAAGTCAAGCAGAGAGAGTCAATTATCATACGATTTCACTTACTTGTGGAGTATAAGGAATAACATAGAGGACATGTGGAGATGGAGAGGAGAAGTGAGTTGGGGGAAATCAGAGAGGGAGACAAACCATGAGTGACTGTGGACTGAGAAACAAACTGAGGGTATTGGAGAGTGGGGTGGGGTGAGCCTGATGGTGGGTATTATGGAGGGCATGTATTACATGGAGCACTTGTTGTGGTGCATAAGCAATGAATTTTGGAACACTGAAAGTAATAAAATAAAATAAAATACTTTAACTGAGATGCAGTCTAAAGTGGATGCTCTAGCACCTAGGTTAAATGAGGCCAAAGAGGGAATAAAGACAGAGAAGACAAATTGATGGGAAGAAAGAGGCTTTAAGAAAGCAGTGATAACATAAAGTGAAACAATATTAGAATTATTGGGGTGCCAGAGGAAGAAGAGAGAGAGGGACAGAAGGTATATTTGTCAAATCATAGCTGAGAACATCCTTAACCTGGGGAAGGAAACAGGCATAGAAATCTGAAGGGTAGAGAGGACCCCTGTCAAAATCAATAAAAATAGATCCACACCCCAACATATAATAGTGAAGCTTGCAAATTTCAGAGATAAAGAGAAAATTGTGAAACCATCTTGAGACAAGTTCTTTTTTTCTTTTCTTTTCTTCCCTTTAGCTTTTGTGACACGTTGTTTTACTTTTTAAAAAATATTGTATCTATTTATTCATGAGAGACAGAGAGAGAGAGAGAAGCAGAGGCAGAAAGAGAAGCAGACTCTCTAAGGAGCAGGGAGCCAGATGCAGGACACAATCCCAGGACTGTGGGATCATGACCTGAGCCAAATATAGATGCTTAACCATCTGAACAACCTAGGCACCCAACTTTTATTTTTTAAAGTAATAATTTAAGAGAAATAATTTATTGCAGAAATTAGAAAAATAGTTTATACTTGAGTTTATTCTTTTTTAAACATTTTAAAAATATTCAGTGAATTAACATATAATGTATTATTGGTTTCAGATGTATAGGCATGCATTTTATTCAGTGTATATAATATCAAGTGCTCATTACATTCATTACATCACCTGGCCTCCTCAATGCCCATCACCCAGTTACCCCATCTTTCCACACTGCTCCTTGGAAGGGAGAAACCCTCAGTTTGTTTCTTATTCACATAAACAATGAATTTTGGAACACTGAAAAAATAATATTAAATTTAAAAAAATCTTTTATGGTTTGTCTCCCTCTCTGCTTTTTTCTTGTTTTATTTTTTCCTCTTCCCCTATGGTCCTCTGTTTTGCTTCTTAAATTCCACATATCAGTGAAATCATATAATTGTCTTTCTCTGATTCACTTATTTTGCTTAGTATAATACCCTCTAGTTCCATCCATGTCATTGCAAATGGCACTATTTCTTTTTTTTTTTGATGGCTGTGTATGAATATACCACATCTTCTTTATCCATTCATCTGTTGATGGACATCTGGTCTCTTTCCATAGTTTGACTATTGTGAACATTGCTGTTGTACACATTGGGGTGTACGTGTGCCTTCATATCACTACATTTGTATCTTTGGGGTAAGATAATAGTGCGATTGCTGAGTTGTGGGGTAGTTCTATTTTTAACTTTCATCTTTTTTTACTGTTTTCCAGAATGGCTGTAGGAGTTTGCATTCCCACCAACAGTGTAGGAGGATTCCCCCTTTTGTGCATCTTCACCAACATCTATATAATTTCCTGATTTGTTCATTTTGGCCATTGTGACTGGTGTGAAGTTGTATTTGCTTGTAGTTTTGATTTGTATTTCCCTGAAGTCAAGTGATGTGGGACAGTTTTTCATATGTTGGCCATTTGTATGTCTTCTTTGGAGAAATGTCTATTAATGTATTCTGCCTATTTCTTGATTGGATTTTGTGTTCTTTGGGTGTTGATTTGGGTAAGTTCTTTATAGATTCTGGATACTAGCTCTTTACCTAATATGTCATTTGCAAATACCTTCTTCCATTCTGTCGGTCCCTTTTGGTTTTGTCAACTGTTTCCTTTGCTGTGCAAAAGCTTTTTATCTTGATGAAGTCCTAATAGTTCATTTTTGCCTTTGTTTCCCTTGCCTTTGGAGATGTGTCTAGCAAAATTTGCTGTGACCAAGGTCACAGAGGTTGTTGCCTGTATTCTCCTCTAGGATTTCAATGATCCCTCTCTCACATTTAGGTCTTTCATCCATTTGAGTCCATTTTTGTGTATGGTGTAAAAAAGTGGCCAAGTTTCATTTTTCTGCATGTGTCTGACTAATTTTTACAACACCGTCTGTTGAAGACACTGTCTTTTTTCCACTAGATATTCTTTCCTGCTTTGCAATTGATTAATTGACCATAGAGTAGTGGGTCCATTTCTGGGTTCTCTATTCTGTTCCATTGATCTAGGTGTCTGTTTTTGCACCAGTACCATACTCTTTCAATGATGACAGCCTTGAAATAAAACTTATAGTCCGGAATTGTGATGCCATCAGCTTCAATTTTCTATTTCAACATTCCTTAGGCTATTCAGGATCCTTTCTAATTCCATACAGATTTTAAGATTATTTGTTCGAGCTCTGTGGAAATTGCCCATGATATTTTGATAGGGCTTGCACTGAATGTGTAGAATGCTCTTGGTAGCATAGACATTTTAACAATATTTATTTTTCCAAATCCATAAGCATGAGGTATTTTTCCATAACTTTGTGTTCCTCAATTTCCCTCATGAGTATTCTGTAGTCATCTGAGTACAGATCCTTTGCCTCTTTGGTTGGGTTTATTTCTAGATATGTTCATTTTGGGTGCAATTGTAAATGGGATTGACTCCTTGATTTCTCTTTCTTTGAGACAAGAGATTCTTAACCTACAGAGATAGGGACATTAGACTGACAGCAAAACTATCCACAGAGACCTGGCATGCCAGAAAGGCTGGCATAATATATTCAGAATAGTAAATGAGAAAAGCATGCATCCAAGAATAATTTATCCAGCAAGGCTGTCATTCAGAATGGAAGGAGAATTAAAGAGCACCAGGAAAAACAGAAACTAAAAGAATATGACCACTAAACCAGGCCTGCAAGAAATATTAAAGGGGATCCCATAAATGAAGAGAGAACCCAAAAATAACACAGCCCAGAAAGAAACAGATAATCTACAGAAACTGGGGCCTTACAGGCAATACACTGGCATTAAATTCATATCTTTTAATAGTTACTCTGAATGTAAATAGGCTAAATGCTCCAGTCAGAAGACACAGGGTATCAGATTAGATAAAAAAACAAGACCCATCCATATACTGTCTACAAGGGACTCATTTTAGACCTAAAGTCACCTACAGATTGAAAGTGAGGGGGTGGAGAACAATTTATCATGCTAATGGACCTCAAAAGAATGCTGGGGTAGCAATCCTAATATTAGACAAAATTGATGTTAAATCAAAGACTGTAGTAATGGATGAAGAGGGACATTGTACCATACTTGAAAGGCTTATGCAACAAGAAGATCTATAATTATAAATATTTATGCTCCTAATGTGGGAGTAGCCAAATATATAAACCAATTAATAACCAAATTAAAGAAGCACATTGATAATAATACTAGGGGACTTCAATGCGCCACTCACAGCAATGGACAGATCATCTAAGCAGAAGATCAACGAGGAAACAAGGGCTTTGAGTGACATACCGGACCAGATAGATTTCATAGATATATTCAGAACATTCCATCCTAAAGCAATAGAATACACATTCTTCTTGAGTGCACATGGAATAGTCTCCAGACTAGATCACATACTGAGTCACAAATCAGGTCTCGACTGATACCAAAATATTGGGTTTATTCCCTCCATATTTTCAGACCACAATGCTTTCAAACTTGAACTCAATCACAAAAGGAAATTTAGGTCAGCTGCTTTAGATGTAAGTATAACTTGTGTATTTGAAACTTTTCTAATTTTTTTGAGAAAGATTTGTATTGTTATGTACTTCCCTCTTAGGCCTGGCTGCCTTTGCTGAATCCCAAAGGTTTTGAATAGCTGTGTTTTCATTTTCACTTGTTGCCATCAATTTTTAAAAAATCTTCTCTATTCATCAGTGATATTGGTCTGAAATTATCCTTTTTGGTAGGATCTTTGCCTGGTTTGGGGATCAGGGTAATGCTGGCTTCATAGAAAGAGTCTGGAAGTTTTCCTTCTGCTTCAATTTTCTGAAACAGCTTCAGGAGAATAGGTGTTATTTCTTCTTTGAAAGTTTGGTAGAATTCCTTAGGGAATCCATCAGGTCCTGGGCTCTGGGCTCTTGTTTTTTGCGAGGTTTTTGATTACCGCTTCAATCTTGTTACTAGATATCAGTTTATTCAAGTTGTCAATTTCTTCCTGGTTCAATTTTGGGAGTTTATAGTTTTCCAGGAATGCATCCATTTCATCTAGGTTGCTTAGCTTATTGGCATATAACTGTTGATAATAACTTCTGATGATTGTTTCTACTTCCTTGGTGTTTGTTGTGATCTCTCCCTTTTCATTCATAATTTTATGAATTTGGGCTTTCTCTTCTTTTGGATTAGTGTGGCCAATGGTTTATCGATCTTATTGATTCTTTCAAAAAACCAGCTTCTAGTTTCATTGATACGTTCTACTGTATCTCTGGTTTCTCCCTCATTGATCTCAGCTCTAATCTTGATTATTTCCCTTCTTATGTGTGGAGTTGGTTTGATTTGTTGCTGATTCTCCAGTTCTTTAAGGTGTAGAGACAGCTGCTGTGTTCTGGATTTTTCAATTATTTTGAGGGAGGCTTGTATGGCTATGTATTTCCCCCTTAGGACCGCCTTTGCTGTATCCCATAGGTTTTGGACCGAAGTGTCTTCATTCCCATTGGTTTCCATGAATTGTTTCAGTTCTTCTTTGATCTTCTGGTTGATCCAAGCGTTCTTAAGCAAGGTGGTCTTTAGCTTCCAGGTGTTTGAGTTCCTCAAGTCTCTGAGTGCCAGGATGCAGCAGAGCTCCTGTCACTAATGCAGCTCATATTGGAGTGCTATGGGCAAACTTGGGTGATGGTCTTGCAAAACTGCCTCTTAAATGTTAGGGCAAATTGAAGAGAAGTAGTTGACGACTCCTTTCCAATAACATTATGAGGTGAACCTACCTTTAATGTAATTTGAGGAAGAAACGTCAACTACCTTAAAGGAAAAAAAAATGATAGTACTGCTATGTTAAAGATAAAAACAATGGGGAAAATCTATAGAAATATGGGCATCATTAAGAGAGAAAAACAGAGCAGAAATAAACTGTTTTAAGGAATTTTTCAAAGCGAGTCCTCTGGGTGGCTCATTTGGTTGTGTTTGCTTTTAGCTCAGATCATGATCTCAGGGTCCTGGTATGGAGTCCCACATTGGGCTCCTACTCAGTGGGTAGACTGTTTCTCTCTCTCCTTCTCCCTTTGTCTCCACCCCCCCCACTCATGCTCTCTCCCTTTCTCTCAAATAAATAAAATCTAAAAAATAAAAATTTCAAAGCTTCTACAACTGACCTGAAGCTACCTATTGATTTTCTAGAATTGCAAGAACTTCAGGTATAGACTCCTCTGCAAAGGGAGAGATTAAGGAAAGTAGAAGAGTCATTGATTTCAGGGTCTCAGAGACTGTTTCTAAGTTGTTGGCCATGGACCGGTTGGTGTGAGGTCCTAGAGAATTAGGCAGGCATATTTAAGCTCAGCCTTTGCTCTGGTTTTTCTCACTTTGCCACATGTGCCTCTCCCTGCTCAGCTAATCCTATGCTGTAGAGTCTGTTGGGCTAATAATACTTGTTCACTTTAACCAACACCGTAATCTCTTAGGTTCTTTGGAGGATTAAGTCAGGTCATGTGTATGCAAAGGCTTAAGAGACTGCCAAATTTGACCTGGATATGAAGTATGAAAGTTGCCATATCAGTTAGAATCCAAGGTACACTTGAATTAGGATAATTCAAAGAGGACAGAATGAAGACGCTGATTACCAAGTCTGGGAAGCCTCAGAGCTTGTGTAGTAGTCCAGGCAGGTGCAGGCAGGGAGATGCTGATTACCAAGTCTGGGAAGGCTCAGAGCTTGTGTAGAAGTCCAGGCAGGTGCAGGCAGGGCTGGAGCAATTGAGAGGGAATGGTTACCAGCCAGAAGGTGACAGAGAGACCTCAAAAGCACTGCGTTCCTCTCAGGATCCAGAACCTCAGGGTGCAGCCACATTTTGTGTCCTTGGCCCCCCTGCTAGGGCAGGGTTCAGCCTGGCTGAGCCCACCAAAATGTCTAGAGTGGGGCTGCTCATGTAATGTGTGGTGACAAAGTCCTTGCTGAGGTGGTCCATGCCCACATAGTAAAGGCATTCAGCCTCCTAGGGTGGGAAGTAGAGTGGAGAGGTTGAGAGGGAATCTGGAGGGACAGCTGGAGAATACTGAGCACAGTCACTAAGGATTTCCTGGTGACTTTGTGTTAGAATACTGTGTGTGTTAGAATACCATGTAGAGAACCATCAGTGAAATAATACAACTTATAAATTTGTTATTTTGTTATTGAAGAGTAATGATAGACCATGATCTCAGACAATGGTTTTTGAATATATCATTAGTTGGGAAACCTAGTAAAAAAATGAGACAACAGTATCTTGGATTGCACTGGAATCAGGGATGGGAGTAGAGCAGCTTGGAGATTTTCCCCTAGTTCCTTGTGAACACTTTGTTTTCCTGAAGCAATGAGGAACTGGGATCAATTGATTTGAGAACCACTGGTCTAATGCTCTTAAAATCAGGTATTTCGGACTTCAGGTTTTTTTTTTCCCCAATAGGTGGAGTATAATTTGTTGTTGTTGTTGTTGTTTTTTAAACAATTTTTTTGTTGTTGTTTTTTAAAAATTTATTTTTTAAATTACTTTTCAATGTACTAGAATTCATTGTTTATGCACCACACCCAGTGCTCCATGCAATATGTGCCCTCCACAATACCCACCACCAGACTGGCCCAACTTCCCACCCCTTGCCCCTTCAAAACCCTCAGATTGTTTTTCAGAGTCCATAGTCTCTCACAGTTCATCTCCCCCTCCAATTTCCCACAACTCCCTTCTCCTCTCCATCTCCCCATGTCCTCCATTTTATTTATTATGCTCCACAAATAAGTGAAACCATATGATAATTGACTTTCTCGGCTTGATTTATTTCACTCGGCATAATCTCTTCCATTCCCGTCCATATTGCTACAAAAGTTGGGTATTCATCCTTTCTGATGGAGGCATAATACTCCATAGTGTATATGGACCACATCTTCCTTATCCATTCGTCCGTTGAAGGGCATCTTGGTTCTTTCCACAGCTTGGCGACTGTGGCCATTGCTGCTATGAACATTGGGGCACAGATGGCCCTTCTTTTCACGACATCTGTGTCTTTGGGGTAAATACCCAGGAGTGCAATTGCAGGGTTGTAGGGAAGCTCTATTTTTAATTTCTTGAGGAATCTCCACACTGTTCTCCAAAGAGGCTGCACCAACATGCATTCCCACCAACAGCACAAGAGGGTTCCCCTTTCTCCACATCCTCTCCAACACATGTTTTTTCCTGTCTTGTTAATTTTGGCCATTCTAACTGGTGTAAGGTGATATCTCAACGTGGTTTTAATTTGAATCTCCCTGATGGCTAGTGATGATGAACATTTTTTCATGTGTCTGATAGCCATTTGTATGTCTTCATTGGAGAAGTGTCTGTTCATGTCTTCTGCCCATTTTTTGACAAGATTATTTGTTTTGTGTGTGTTGAGTTTGAGAAGTTCTTTATAGATCCTGGATGTCAGCCTTTTGTCTCTACTGTCATTTGCAAATATCTTCTCCCATTCCGTGGGTTGCCTCTTTGTTTTGTTGACTGTTTCCTTTGCTGTGCAGAAGCTCTTGATCTTGAAGAAGTACCAAAAGTTCATTTTCACTTTTGTTTCCTTTGCCTTTGGAGACATATCTTGAAAAAGTTGCTGTGGCTGATATCAAAGAGATTGTTGCCTATATTCTCCTCTAGGATTCTGATGGATTCCTGTCTCACATTGAGGTCTTTTATCCATTTCGAGTTTATCTTTATGTATGGTATAAGAGAATGGTTGAGTTTCATTCTTCTTCATACAGCTGCTCAATTCTCCCAGCACCATTTATTGAAGAGACTGTCTTTTTTCCACTGTATAATTTTTCCTGTTTTGTCAAAGATTATTTGCCCATAGAGTTGAGGGTCCATATCTGGGCTCTCTACTCTGTTCCACTGGTCTATGTGTCTGTTTTTATGCCAGTACCATGCTGTCTTGGTGATCACAGCTTTTTAGTAAAGCTTAAAATTAGGCAACGTGATACCGTCAGTTTTGTTTTTCTTTTTCAACATTTCCTTAACAATTCAGGGTCTGTTCTGACTCCATACAAATTTTAGGATGATTTGCTCCAGCTCTTTGAAAAATACCAGTGGAATTTTGAATGGCATTAAAAGTATAGATTGCTCTAGGCAGTAGAGAGATTTTTCCAAGAGCATGGAATGGTCTTCCATCTCTTTGTGTCTTCTTCGATTTCTTTCATGAGTGTTCCGTAGTTACTTGAGTATAGATCCTTTACCTCTTTGGTTAGGTTTATTCCCAGGTATCTTATGATAAATGGAATCAATTCTCTAATTTCCATTTCTGTGTTTTCATTGTTAGTGTATAAGAAAGCAGATTTATGTACATTGACTTTGTATCCTGCCATATTACTGAATTGCTGTATGAGTTCTAGTAGTTTGGGGGTGGATCCTTTTGGGTTTTGCATATAAAGTATCATATCATCTGCGAAGAGAGAGAGTTTGACTTCTTCATTGCCAATTTGGATATCGTTTATTTCTCTTTGTTGTCTGATTGCTGTTGCTAGGACTTCTAATACTATGTTGAACAAGAGTGGTGAGAGTGGGCATCCTTGTTGTTTTTCGGATCTCAACAGGAAGGCTGTGAGCTTTTTCCCACTGAGGATGATATTTGCTGTAGGTTTTTCATAGATAGATTTTATGAAGTTGAGGAACGTTCCCTCTATCCCTATACTTTGAAACGTTTTAATCAGGAACGGATGCTGGATTTTGTCAAAAGCTTTTCTGGGGGCACCTGGGTGGCTCAGTTGGTTAAGCAACTGCCTTCGGCTCTGGTCACAGTCCCAGAGTCCCGGGATCGAGTCCCGCATCAGGATCCCAGCTCCATGGGGAGTCTGCTTCTCCCTCTGACCTTCTTGCCTCTCATACTCTCTCTCACTCTCTCTCTCTCAAATAAATAAATAAAATCTTTAAAAAAAAAGCTTTTTCTGCATCAATTGAGAGGACCATGTGGTTCTTCTTTTTTCTCTTATTGATTTGTTCTATCACATTGATTGATTTGCGAATGTTGAACCATCCTTGCAACCCAGGGATGAATCCCCTTGTTCATGGTGGATAATCTTTTGAATGTGCTGTTGGATCCTGTTTTCTAGGATCGTGTTTGGAATCTTGGCATCTATATTCATCAGTGATATTGCTCTGAAATTCTCCATTTTGATGGGGTTTGCCTGGTTTGGGGAGCAGGGTAATGCTGGTTTCATAAAAAGAGTCTGGAAGTTTTCCTTCTGCTTCAATTTTTTGAAACAGCTTCAGAAGAATAGGTGTCATTTATTCTTTGAAAGTTTGGTAGAATTCTCCAGGGAATTTTTCAGGTCCAGGGCTCTTGTTTTTTGGGAGGTTTTTGATCACTGCTTCAATCTCATGACTAGATATCAGTCTATTCAGGTTGTCAGTTTCTTCCTGGTTCAATTTTGGAAGTTTATAATTTTCCAGGAATGCATTCATTTCATCTAGGTTGCTTAGCTTATTGGCACCATAACTGTTGATAACAGTTTCTGATGATTGTTTCTATTTCCTTGGTGTTCGTTGTGATCTCTCCCTTTTCATTCATAATTTTATTAATTTGGGCCTCTCTCTTTTCTTTTGGATTAGTTTGGCCAATGGTTTATCGATCTTATTGATTCTTTAAAAAAAAAAGCAGCTCTAGTTTCATTGATGCATTCTACTGTATCTCTAGTTTCTATCTCATTGATCTGTGCTTTAATCTTGATTATTTCTTTTCTTGTGTGTGGGGTTGGCTTAATTTGTTATTGATTCTCCAGTTCCTTAAGGTGTAGAGACAGCTGGTGAATTCTGGATTTTTCACTTTTTTTGAGGAAGGCTTGTATGGCTATGTATTTCTCCCTTAGGACCGCCTTTGCTGTATCCCATAGGTTTTGGACCAATGTGTCTTCATTCTCATCGGTTTCCATGAATTATCTAAGTTCTTTTATTTCCTGGTTGATCCAATCATTCTTAAGCAGGGTGGTCTTTAGCTTCCAGGTGTTTGAATTCCTTCCAAACTTTTCCTTGTGGTTGAGTTCCAGTTTCAAAGCATTGTGATCTGAGAATATGCAGGGAATAATCTCAGTCTTTTGGTATCAGTTCAGCCCTGATTTGTGACCCAGTATGTGGTCTATTCTGGAGAAGGTTCCATGTGCACTCGAGAAGAATGTGTATTCTGTTGTTTTAGGGTGGAATGTTCTGTATATACCTATGAGGTTCATCTGGTCCAATGTGTCATTCAATGCTCTTGTTTCTTTATTGATTTTCTGCTTGGATGATCTGCCTATTACCGAGAGTGGCATGTTAAGATCTCCTACTATTAATGTGTTCATATCAATATGACTCTTTATCTTGATTAACACTTTTCTTATGTAATTGGCTGCTCCCATATTAGGGACATAAATATTTACAATTGTTAGATCTTCTTGGTGGAGAGTCCCTTTAAGAAAGATGTAATATCCTTTTTTATCTTTAACTCTTTAGTTTAACTCTTTAGCTCTTTATCTCTTAACTCTTTATCTCTAACTCTTTATCTCTTAACTCTTTATCTCTAACTCTTTAGTTTAAAATCTAATTAATCTGATATGAGGATCGCTACCCCAGCCTTCTTTTGAGGCCCATTGACATGAAAGATGGTTCTCCATCCCTTCACTTTCAGTCTGGATGTATCCTTAGGTTCCAAATGGGTCTCTTATAGACAACATATGGATGGATCCTGTCATTTTATCCAATCTGCAACCCTGTGTCATTTTATGGGTGCATTTAGGCCATTCACATTGAGTGATTACTGAGAGATACGTTTTTACTGACATCATGTTACCTGTGAAGGCTTTGTTTTTATAGATTGTCTCCATATATTTCTGTTTGATGATATTCTTGGGATTTTTCCTCTTTTATAGAACCCCCCCCCTAACATTTCCTGCAGTGTCAGCTTGGTGGTCGCATACTGTTTTAAACCTTGCTGGTCTTGGAAGCTCCTTATCTCTCCATCCATTTTGAATGTCAATCTTGCTGGATAAAGTATTCTTGGCTGCATGTTCTTCTCATTTAGTGCTCTGAATATGTCTTGCCAGCATTTTCTGGCTTACTGGGTTTCTGTGGACAGGTCTGATGTTATTCTGATGGGCTTTCCTCTGTACATAAGGAATTTCTTTGCCCTAGCTCTTTCAAGAGCTCCTGTCTACAATTATGATTCATCATTTTCACTATCAGGTGTCTTGAGGTCTTTCTAGACTCTATGATCTTGGGGGAAGACCTTTCTGCCTCTAGTACACGAACGCTGGTTCCATTTGCGAGATTGGGAAAATTTTCATGGAGAATACGTTCAACTATATCTTCTAGTCTTCTTTCTTTCTCCTCCCCCTCAGGGATTCCAATAATTCTGATGTTGGAATGTTTCATGGTGTCATTTATTTACTTAATTCTGTTTTTGTGGCTTCTATGCTGTTTGTTCCAGGCTTCCTCCTGATCCTTTCTCTCTATCTGTTTGTCCTGCAGATCACTAATACTATCTTCTGCCTCAGTTACCCCAGCTTTTAGAGAATTTAGATTAGATTGGAACTCATTGAGAACATTGTGAACATCATCCTTGGTGGCTTTCACTTCTGCCTTAATCAATTCCATTTTGTCATCCATGGCTTTTTCCAACCTACATATTGCCTGGATAATTGTTAGCCTGAATTATCTTTCCGACATACTGTCTATGTCCATACCCAATAGTTCTGATGTGGAAGGCCCAATCTCTGAATTTTTCTTTGGTTGGGCATTCCTCCTCCTAGTCATTTTGGTGAGAGATGGCTGAACAGATGTGTAGCTGAATGTATCGACAATGGTGCAGGCAAAGTACACCCTGGAACACTTCTGAGCAATCAAGGGTCCCCACCCAAAAGAAAGAAAAAAGAAAAAAAGAGAGAGAGAGAGAGAGAGACAGGAAAAAAAAAAAGATAAAATAAAAGAGAAGACCCAGCCCAAATGGACCCTAAGGTAAGATTTATGAAGCATACAAACAAAAACAGACAAACAAAAAGACCAACAAAAGTAGATGACAATAAATAAATAAAAGCAAAAAAAAAAAAAAAAAAAAAAAAAAAAGAACCTCGTCAAAAAGAACCCCAGGTATAAGATTTATGTACTACCAGGACAAAAACAAATACACAGAAACACTGGCAGAAGAAAAAGATGGGAGAATGGTTATAAATTCTCAGAGTGGGTAAAGAAGGTTATTTTGATTCTTCCTGGATGTATCTTGATATCTTTGTTAAAGGATTCAACTTTCCTAAGATAAAGGGGGATTAAAAACTGGTTTACCTATAGGGGTAGCATTGATTGGGGAAAGGGGATTACCTTGAAGCTTATCTCTATATGAATATTAAAAAAAAAAGAATAAACTAAACTAAACTAAAGTTAAAAAATAGAAAAGCAAAAGAAAAACACAGGTATTATGTATCAAAAAGTTCAGGTTAAAAGGTTATTATGGAATTTGATGTACTGGACATCTCACTGTAATGGTAAATAGGTTAAAAAGTTATGTATAAAAAATGAAAAGAACAGGAATAGTGGGAACAAATTAAAAATAAAAGTTGTATCTGTGAAGTAGTGGTGGTTGTCCTCTTGTCTTTTTTTGTTTGTTTGTTTGCTTGGCTTTCTGGGGGAGGGGCCTGCTGCATGGGTTTTCAGGCAGTCTTGCTAGGGTTAAGTCCTCCTGCCCCCATCAAGGGGGTGGGCTCTGAGGAAACTGTTTTTTCAGGCTTTTGTTCTCTGGAGGTTTTTTTGTTTGTTCACTTGTTTTCTCTCCCCTTGGCGGCTTTTGATGGTTTTTGGATGTTTAAAGGAAAGCAAACAGCTCCCAGACCTCCTTCTCAGAGAGAAGCCTGAGTCTGTTCCCCTCTGGGTGCTCCAGAGCACGTAAATTCCCCCTCTACCCCTGACAGAGTACGTTACCAGTCAGGGTCTCTGGGGTCATAGGAACTCCTGGGGTCATAGGAACCATGATAGTCACAGCTATTTGGACAGCTCCAGACCACCAGAGAGGTCCCAAGCAATGATAAGTGCACTGAGATTTTCATGCTGGCCTGGGCTGAGAGTGCTTAGACTCTCCAGGGTCTGAGAGAGTGCAGGCTGGTGCCTGCATGCACCTCTCTCAGGGGAGGGTGTGGGGCATGACTCAGACTCTGGTCTTGCTGCGGTTCTGCGGGCTGGCAAGGCTACTTTACCTTCATGGGAGCCACCGCCTAGATGCTCTCAGGCAGGCTGGCGACTCAGGGACCAAGACCTGGCTTCTTCCCCATTCTCTCTCTGGCTCAGCACCAGTGGTGGGTGTCCTGGGTCAGCGGACTTAAGCCCCTGTCCCTAACCACCTGATTCCCACAATTTGCCCCCACAATCCTTTGCTCTTTCTGAGTGCTTTCAACCAGAATCCAAGTTAATGCTGGTCCCCAGTCACAGGGCACTCTTGTATTGAGGTATTACTTTCCAAGGTGTTGCTTCTGGTGGCTCCCTCCCCCTTTTATTTATCTTCCGATATCAGTCCGATGTTCCCACTCTGCTTTACCTGCCCACTGTCATCTTATGCCCCCATAGAGATCCAGAAGTGTATAATTCTAATCTCAGGCTCATTTCATGGGTGATCAGAGTTCTTTGGTAGGTAATCAGCTCACTTTAGGGGACAGGTTAAAATGGCGCCTCCTCATACTTCCCCACCATGTTGTCTCCCAGTGGAGAATACTTCTAATAAAAAAGCAGTTTAGAGACTCCCATGGTTAATTTTACTTGTCTCTTCTAAAAAAATATCAATAAAGGTGATCATACAGTATGGTAGCCATTGGAAAATAGTGCTATGAAAATATAGATGTTATGTGTCTGGGAGATTTTTGTAATTTTAGCATGTCTCATAACAGGAAGATAATTTTAACTTCTTCATATATTTCCAGCTAGATTGTGTAGTTATTGTGTGTGTCCATTAACATCTATACTGAGAAAAATTGAATAAGGACAATGGCTTCAGTTTTTATTCTCTTATTTCTTTGTTATTGTTTTTAATGTCAGAGCCAACACACACACACACACACACACACACACACACACACACTGTGTGTTCTAGTGACAATTCTCTGAATCATTTTTCCACAAATCTGTAGAAACTCAGGCATATGGAGCTCTGTTAAGACCCATCTTTTTGATCACTTATCCTTTGCTCACTCATTCATTTCTGCTAAGTGAGGAGGAGCCCTCTACTATGCTGATGGTAACATCTAGCAAGGTCATGTTGGCCTTATCCAGGCACTATTACTCTTTTCTTTAAGCTTTTTGCTTTTTTTGTTACTGTTTGATAGTCAAGTTGATAGATTCTTCATCTACAATTAACTGAAAAAATTTCAATCCTTCGTTGCATAAAAAAATGTTCATTGCTCTTCTATATTTTTTCTTCTTTCCTTATAGGGTCATGGCTAGCCTGTGTAGATGCATAGTACTATCCTGCTTTTCCGTGTTCTTATTGTCAACTTTGATGGATAAGATGAGCTCAGATCTGAGGGAAAGACTGCAGAGAATGTGAGTGGCTGCAGTAGAAGCTCCTTATTTTCTGGACCAAACTGGTGTCATTAGATGTGCCTCATTTCAGGCTCACCTCATATGAAGCTGTGCATTAATATTTGAATTCTGCTCACATCTCTTTCTTTCACTCTCTATTTTGGGATTATTTCAGATGTTTGTGTATGTGTGTAGGTGGGTGTGTATGTATACATATGCATGAGCATGGCTGTGAATTTTAAGGACAAGTAGTTGTGAAAGAAGCTCCATTGGTATCATTATTTAGTCCTTGTCTGAGTCACCATGGATGGTAGGACTTAAGTCCAGCTCTTGTCACATATTTATTATACCCTAAAATTGGGCTGCCTCTGCCTTGCATAGGTGCAACTTCAGGAGGCCACACCGGTGAGGCAGTTGCATAAGACCTACTGTGCATCAGCCTCTCTTCCTACTAGAAAATATGGGAATTTCCAGGTTTCAGGTTCTGAGAGTTTAGTATTTGGATCATTCAATTTGGAGATAGTTAATGTTAGTTAACTGAGGAAAAATGACTTTAATAAAAGCTGATTTGTGTTGCTCACTTACATTTATTGATGATACTATATGTCTCCTTTCAACCTTCTGTCTAATGTTTCTAAAAGAGATCAGTTGACACATATTTATCTTCAACTCTAGCCAAGTTTATTTAAACTTGTAGAGATGAGCTTATGTAAAATAGTCTTATAGGGTCAGTTTTAGTGCTATCTGAATGCCATGGAGAGGAAATAGAAGAGAGTATAACTCTGGAGAGTGTTCAAGGATAAGGATTTCATGAGTTTCGAGTAGAACCCAAATATACCCAGGAAATCCCAACACCTTGAATTCTGTATAAAATTAAGTCTAGACATGAACAGAATTGAAAAACCTTTAGCTAGATTGACCAAGAAAAATGGAATGAAAACTCAAATTGCCAAATTTAGGAATAAAGTCAGGGACATTATTACTTACCTTAGAGAAATAAAAGGGATTATAAATGATTTCTATGCCAACACATTAGATAACCTAGAAAAATTCCTAGAAAGACTTGAACTACTAAAATAAGAAAATAGTGGAAATCTAAATGGGCTTACAAAAAGTAAAGAGACTAAATTAGTTTAAAAAAAAAAAAAAAAAAAAAGACTTGCTACAAAGGAAAACCCAAGCCCAGGTAGTTCACTGACAAATTCTACCACACATTTCGGAAGAATTCATATCAGTCCTTCAGAAACTCTTTCAAAAAATTAGAAGAGAACACTTCTCACTCACTTCTCATTTTATGAGGCCAGAATTAGTACGATAACAAAAGAAAACAAAGACATAAGAAAAGAAAACCACAGACCAGTATCTCTTCTGAATATGGATGAAAAATTTTCAGGAAATTACTAGCAAACCATATCCAGCACATTTAAAAGGGATAGTATATCATGGCTGAGTGAGATTTATTCCAGAAGAGCAAGGCCAGTTCAGTAAAGAAAAATCAAAGTAGTACACCATAGTAATAGAATAGAGGACAAAACCCATAGCTTATCTCATTAGAAGCAGAAACAGCATTTATCAATCCAAAACCCTTTCATGACAAAAATACTCAACATATCAGGAACAGAGGGAAATTTCCTCAGCCTGGTAACATATTATTATAATATGTTATAATATTATACTTAATGGTGAAAGACTAATATTATACTTAATGGTGAAAGACTGACTGCTTTCTGAGATGAGGAACAAGATCATCATTGTACTGTGGGGTCTTGCCAGGGCAGTTAGGCAAGAGAAAGAAATAAAAGACATTGAAATTTCAAGTAAGGAAATAAAACTATTTCTATTTCAGATAATCTTGTATATAAAAAATTGTAAACAATTCACACACATAACTATTAGAGCTATTGAGCTCAGCAAAAATTAATTATACATAGCTAGTTGACTTCCATTCTCCATGGAACACAAATTTGTGAAAATTCCCAGAGTCCTTATGTATTTATGATCATTTCTGCTTTGGGGCCTGTTTTCAGAGCTGTATCTGTTCCAAATACCATTGACCTAGATACCTCACTAACTCTCTTGATCAGGTTCTATTCTACTTGGCACCTACACAAAGGCATCCCTAAGTAAGAAGTTTTTTTCAAATTAATTAATTAGTTAATAATTAATCAATTAATTTGAATTTAATTTAAGTTTTTCAGTGTTCCAAGAT
The DNA here is from genome assembly GCF_020171115.1 of Neogale vison. Taxonomy (NCBI): domain Eukaryota; kingdom Metazoa; phylum Chordata; class Mammalia; order Carnivora; family Mustelidae; genus Neogale; species Neogale vison. Next base: position 86,446,414 of record NC_058094.1, on the reverse strand, counting down.
TCATTGTTTATGCACCACACCCAGTGCTCCATGCAATACATGCTCTCCTTAACCACCACCAGGCTCGCCTAACACCCACCCCCCTCTCCTCCAAAACCCTGAGTTTATTTCTCAGAGTTCACAGTCTCTCATGGTTCATCTCCCCCTCCAATTTTCCCCAATTCACATGCCCTTCAACAGATGAATGGTTTTATTTTTTTGAGTGGGAGAAGATGTAAAGGGGTTAATAGAAGAAGTATCTGTAGCACAGCAATGCAAACAAATTGAACGTCAGAGGTCCTCTTTCTAAAAATGTCCCTTGGCTGCTCCTTATCAGGTTGCTCACTTATCCTTCTTCTCTCCTCTTCTCTCCCTCCTCTTCTCTCCCTCCCTCCCAGGGGAATACCAAACCAAAACAAACAGAACTAGAATACAAAAACAAAGTTAAAGAAGCTTAATCATCTTTGGTGGTTGATTGGGTTACTGATGATACACCAGCTTAAACCTCTCATCTTTGACACCAAAGGGCTTATAACAGAATAGAATAAGGAAAATTCTGGTGCAAAGAGTATTGTTTTAATTTTCACTTCATGACATCTGATTTCAAAGCAGATAAAGATGTATTCTTTTAACTTTTTTTAAGATTTTATTTATTTATTTGACAGACAGAGATCACAAGTAGGCAGAGAGGCAGGCAGAGAGAGAGGGGGAAGCAGTATCCCTGCTGAGCAGAGAGCCCAATGCAGGGCTTGATCCCAGGACCCTGGGAATCATGACCTGAACTGAAGGCAGAAGCTTTAACCAACTGAGCCACCCAGGCACCCCAAGATTATTCTTGATAAAAGTTTTATTCTTGTAAAAATACTTTTTAAAGATTTTATGTATTTATTTGAGAGAGAGAGAGAGAGATAGAAAAAGCATGAGCAGTGGGGAGGGAAAGAGGGAGAGGAAGAAGCAGGCTCCCTGCTGAGCAGGGATTCCCAAAACAGGGCTTGATCCTAGGACCCTGGGATCATGACCAGAGAGCCAAAGACAGATGCTTAACTGATTGAGCCACCCAGAAACCCCTTATTCTTGAAAATTTTATCTAAAGAAAGAGACATATACATCTCAAAATTTATTAGAAGAAATCTCAGAAACAATTTCCTTCTTCACATTTCAGTTTGCTAGAATTAACACATTTATCTGTTTGAAGCCTCAAGGATTTGATAGAGTATTATTGATCAGTGAAAACATAAATTTGTATGCCATTCAAGGCACACACGTACATGTATATCACTACCCTTAGTTAAACATTGTATAGATAGCAGAAAATATGCGTGTTTCTGGTGGGCAAGTGATGATGTATAGATTACTGAAAGACTTTTGTGGAGGATGTGAGGTGAACTGAGTTTGAGTATGGGGACAAAGATGAGTTGATAGGGAACTGGAGTGACATGTGTTGGATATGGCAATTAGGGGAGGGGATTAGATGTTCAAGAAATAAATTTGTCCATTTGTTGGGGCGCCTGGGTGGCTCAGTGGGTTAAAGCCTCTGCCTTCAGCTCAGGCCATGATCCCAGGGTCCTGGGATTGAGCCCCACATTGGGCTCTCTGCTCAGCAGGGAGCCTGCTTCCTCCCCTCTCTCTCTGCCTGCCTCTCTGCCTACTTGTGATCTCCATCTGTCAAATAAATAAAAATCTTAAAAAAAAATTTGTCCATTTGTTGCCTCATTTATTTATTCAACAAATATTTATTGAGTTGGTTACTATAGGCAAAACAATGTTGTAAGTCCTGAATGAGGGGAGGGAGAGTTGAGGGTAGGAAAGCAAATCAGATCATTGTAAGGTTTTGGGCATTTCCAACCTCAGATTCTTTTGGCACTTTTTTTTTTTTTTTTTTTGGTGCAACTGGTATAAGCGTAAGTCACAGGGTAATGGTAAAGTTGTAGTTCTAGGAAGAGCTTTCAGATGATGAAAGGTCAGCCACTTAGATGCCCACTGATGTGGAGAACAAATGCAAAAGAAATGTAGGAAAAAACCAAACTTGCAGCCCATTGATAAGTACTTGAGACAGGCAGAGTGGTTTTCCTCCAGGAACTCAATTGCCTCAAGGTTAATACTTTGCTAGAGGCAAAAGGCAACCTTAGCTTGACATGAGCCAGACCTCCAAGATCCTGTAATTCTTCTTTAAAATATAAAAATGTCTTGGGAAACTTCTTTTATCTTTACCTTCCATCCCCTCACCCCTGGCCAAGATATATGTTAGTGGTTATCCTCCAAGCATATGGGCCACTGATATACATCTGAAGGGTCTCATGACTAGGATTTCACTAGACATAGTAAATGATCCCTACAAGTCCTGGAGACCTGCTTCCAAATTTCTTGGAGACTTACACTATTTCTAATCCTCCTCCCAACTTGAAAATATATAATCAGTCACCCACAACAACCCCAGTGCAGCTCTTCCTGGTCATGGGTCCTATCCTTGTGCTTTAATAAAACCACCCTTTTTGTACTGAAGGTGTCTCAAGAGTTCTTTCTTGACTGCTCAGTCCCAAATCCCCAAATTATATCACATCAGCCATGATCTAAAGTTTAACTGAGGTGAAGCTCATCAAGGTGAATCTGTATGATTTAACCAGTATCTCAGAGAAACTGTTTTGTTACCAATTCAGGTTATCTACAAGAGTGGACATAAAGCTGGCTCACCAGGGACCAGTAGTGCCCGGGGGATTGTTTCAAGACTCCTGAGACCTAAAGGTGTTGAATTGTTTTCCCAAATGCTTTTGTTTTTCAGGCTGCCTGCTGAGAAGTTTTACTTCTTCAGAATAGGGACAAACACAAAGTAGAATAAATAATTTTGGATGGGAATAAGGAGGATACAGATAATTAAATGCAGAACAAGGATTGCTACATCTATTAAATTCTTGAGCTTCAGGGAATTTCAAAAAATAAAAAGGTTTTTTTTAAGTACTGTTTTTCCAAGGAAAGAATTGGTAGTAATTTGATCATGTTCTGAAATCTCAATTTTAACCCAGTCATCAGACATCAGACTCATTTTAACAAATCCATTTGTTAAGTATTAACAAATGGTTTCTAAACACCATTCTACACTTAAAAAACCAAAACCCAAACATGGGCTCCCTAGATACTTGGAGAAGTGTTTACACACTTTATTTTATTTTATTTTATTTTATTTTATTTTATTTTATTTTATTTAAGTAGGCTCCATGCTGGGCTAAAGAGGGGCTGAACTCACAATCCTGAAATAGAGATCTGAGCTGAAAACAAGAGTTGGGACAGTTAACTGACTGAGCTATCCAGGTGCCCTACACTTACACACTTTTAAAACAACGTAAATGGATTTATTCTGAATGTAATATTCTGTTTTGTTCTGTTCTGTTTTTTCTTTAACCTAATAAATTTCCATGTCAGTACATATAAGTGCACCCCATCTGTAGGTGGCTGCACTGACATTACTTTGACCTCTCAAACTATTGATTGATTCACCTTCAGGCCAGTTTTTGTCTCCATTACCATTTCCATTACCATTACTGGCAATGCTGCAAAGAACATCTTTGTACATATATCTTTACATACATGTGTGTGAAAGGGTCCGTAGACAAAAGGACGAGACTGATACAAAGCGAAAGTTAAGCAGGGCTTTATTTCACGCCAAGCATCAAGAATCAAACTGACCGGCCAGCGCCGTCTCTTGCAAAGAGGCGACCCCTCCCAGTCTCACAGACTAACTTTTATAGAGTAAAGGCCATGTGGTTGAGCCTGGCCACACACAGCTGGCCAATTGAATTACAATTCACCCCATGATAGTCATTTAATTCAGCCTATGACCTTGGCTGAAATCAGCGCCTTTGTCTGGCGCCTGATAGGCGGGGCTCACACTCCTTGGCGGGTTGGGAGGTAATACCTGCGCTTTCCCTTGATTGGGCGTTTCCACCTGGCCTGGCTCATCCTTGTATGTGGGCTCCGTTATCAGGGGCTGGTCAGTCATATTTCACCAGTTCAGTTTCTAAGCACTTTTCTCTTGGGGGGAAGGGGCAGGTTCAATCTAAAAGTTTACTGCATAAACAAAAAAATGGTTTTTTTTTTTTTTTTTTCTGAGTGCTATTACCAGCTATTGCAGGGTCCTGAGCTAAGGAGGGCATGCATAGAAGTAATTTTTAATGTGACCACTTTGGCTGCAGTGTTGAGAAAAGACAGGACTAAGAGGAGGTGGTGGAGGTTCTGGGGAGACCTCTGCATCCTCCGTGGAGCAGGGTCACCATTGTGCATCCATGTCTGAGGAAAGAAACTTACCATCAAGATGGGTGCCCCTTCCTCAATTCCAAATTGTTCAGGACTTGGGTTGTGTATTTTTCTGTCTAGTTTAGCTTTTTATATCTTTGACGATTAGAGTCCTAGGGTGCTATAAACAGAACAGAAGTCTGGAATGCCACAGACAGTGGGTATTTGTAAATGACTTTTCCTTTGACTCTGGAAAAATTATTCCATTCCATATTTTGAGCTGAAGATTAATTTGAACGACAGCTGGCTTTTCCTTGTTAATATCAACTATAGGAGCAACTTGCTCATGGAGAAATTTCTCATGGAGGCCTAACCTTCAGGCTCCCACGCTGACACCTTTCCTGTGGCCCTGCCAGTGGCAGATGGCTCATGTACATTATTAATATTGCACTGTGGAGCCCTGTGCCCCCCAGGTGCTGTATAATTTATATAAAGAGTAGTAATTTTTAGAATTAATAAATACCATGTTTGTGTCTTTTTGCTTCTTAATGGGAGTCACAGGAAATATGGTCTAAAAACTTCAGGACACAAGGTTAACTTTGACAAGGAAATAGCAGTGACCCATAGAAGCTAAGACTTCCTATATGTCATTGAAAGCAAGAGCTACTTGAGGGCTGCTTCAGCTGTTATTTATAGTGTCAAGCATGTGCCCAAACCTGAAATGCCATCTGCCAAATAAAGAACAGAACAAACCTTTCTCCTGGAAGCTTTTTATAAGCTGAAGGCCCAAGTTAGGACACTATGTTCTGCTTAATATTAAGAATTTACAGGCAGGATGTGAAATGGTTGGTGGTCTCCATGGAGGAGAGTCTGTATGGACATTTATTTGAATACTGGTGGAGTTCCATCCTTCACATTGTGGACACTTAAACGTTTAATGAGTGGGACTTTGGAAAACCTGATTTTTAATTTTCCCCAGTTTAGTCACTAGGAGAAGCATGAATGTAGCAATCCTTGTTTTCTTAAATCCTGATCAATTTCAGGAATTATACTTGTAAGTTTTAAGCTGGGTAAATTCTCAGCTCCAGTTTTTTTCCTCCAACTTTGGGTGACTGTTTCATTTGCTGTGAGAACTCCCTGAGGCTAGATTACAGAGTTTGCTGAAGCCATGGAGGACAGTGCTATGAGATTTGCTTTCTGTTCTTGTTGCCAGACCCATGGCAGTGAGGGAATTCCCTAGTTATCAGTTAAAATTTGGATCAGTTTCAGATGCTCTCAGGGCACCTTTTTCCCACATCCAGAATATTTCGGCACAAAATCAGACGCATGGGTCAATGGAACAGAATACAGAGAGTCCAGAAATACACCCTCAACTCTATGGTTAACGAATCTTCAACAAAGTGGGAAAGAATGCCCAGAGGAAAAAAGACAGTCTCTTCAACAAATGGTGTTGGGAAAATTGGATGGCCACGTGCAGAAGAATGAAACTGGACCATTTCCTTATACCACACACAAAAATAAACTCAAAATGGATGAAAGACCTGAATGTGATACAGGAATTCATCCGAATCCTTGAAGAGAACACAGGCAGCAACCTATTCGACCTCAGCCACGGCAACTTCTTCCTAAAAATATCGTCAAAGGCTAGGGAAGCAAGGGCAAAAATGAACTATTGGGACTTCATCAAGATCAAAAACTTTTTCACAGCAAAGGAAACAATCAACAAAACCAAAAGACAACTGGCAGATTGGGAGAACATATTCGCAAATGACATATCAGATAAAGGGCTAGTATCCAAAATCCATAAAGAACTTATCAAACTCCACACCCAAAGAACAAGTAATCCAGTCAAGAAATGAACAGACACTTCTCCAGTGAAGACATACAAACGGCTATCAGACACGTAAAAAAATGTTCATCATCACTGGCCATCAGGGAGATTCAAATCAAAACCACAGTGAGATGTCACCTTACACCAGTTAGAATGACCCAAATCAACAAGACAGTAAATAACAAGTGTTGGAGAGGCTGTGGAGAAAGGGGAACCCTCTTACACTGTTGGTGGGAATGCAAGTTGGTACAGCCACTTTGGAAAACAGTGTGGAGATTCCTTAAGAAATTAAAAATAGAGCTTCCCTGTGACCCTGCAATTGCACTACTGGGTATTCACCCCAAAGATACAGAAGCAGTGAAAAGAAGGGTCATATGTATCCCAAGGTTCATAGCAGCAATGGCCACAATTGCCAAACTGTAGAAAGGACCAAGATGCCCTTCAGGAGACGAATGGATAAAGAAGATGTGGTCCATATACACTATGGAGTATTATGCCACCATCGGAAAGGATGAATACCCAACTTTTGTATCAACATGGATGGGACTGGAAGAGATGATGCTGAGTGAAGTAAGTCAAGCAGATAGAGTCAATTATCATACGGTTTCACTTATTTGTGGAGCATAAGGAATAACACGGAAGACATGGGGAGATGGGGAGGAGAAGGAAGGGAGTTGGGGGAAATTGGAGGGGAGTCAAACCATGAAAGACTGTGGTCTCTGAAAAACAATCTGAGCAATCACACTACTAGGTATTTACCATAAAAATACAATTGTAGTGTTCCAAAGGGGCACACACACCCAAATGTTTCTAGCAGCAATGTCCACAATAGCCAAACTATGGAAAGATCCTAGATATCCATCAACAGATGAAAGGATAAAGCAGAGGTTGTATATATATTCAATGGAATACTATGCAGCCATCAAAAGAAATGAAATCTTGCCTTTTTTGACAACATGGATGGAACTAGAGGGTATTATACTTAGCGAAATAAGTCAATCAGAGAAAGACAATTCTCATATGGTATCTGTGATTTGAGGAATTTGAGAGTCATCACAGGTCGTTATGGGGTGAGGGAAGGGAAAAATGAAATGAGATGGGATTGTGAGAGAGATAAACCATAAGAGCCTCTCAATCTCAGGAAACAAGCTGAGGGTTGCTGGGGGTGGGGAGTTGAGGTGGAGATAGGGTAGCTAGGTTATGGACATTGGCGAGAGTATGTGCTATGGTGAGTGCTGTGAAATGTGTAAGCATGATGATTCAGAGACCTGTACCTCTGGGGCAGATAATAAATTATTATATGTTAATATAAAAAAGAGTAGTATAGTGTCCTTCTGTATCTCTAGCTACTGTCTTTAGCTTGAAATCTTATTTGTCTGATATAAGAATTGCTACCCCAGCTTTCTTTTGAGGACTGTTGGCATGAAAAATGGTTCTCTATCCCTTCACTTGCAGTCTGGATGTATCTTTATGTTCCAAATGAGTCTCTTGTAGACAGCATATGGATGGGTCCTGTCTTTTTATCCAATCTTCAACCGTGTGCCATCTGATGGAGCATTTAAGCTGTTTACATTGAGAGTGGTTATTAAAAGATATGATTTTATTGTCAGCATGTTGACTGTAAAGTCCTTTTTTCTATAGACTGTCTCTGTAAATTTCTGCTGTATATCACTCTTGGGGGTCTTTCTCCTTTTATAGAACCTCTCTTAATATTTCTTGCAAGGCCAGCTTAATGGCCACATATTCTTTCAGTTTCTGCTCATTCTGGAAACTTAATTCTGAATGACAGTCTTGCAGGATAAAGTATTCTTGGCTGCATGTTCTTCTCATTTATTGCCCTGAATATGTCTTGCCAGCCCTTTCTGGGTTGTCAGGTCTCTGTGGACAGGTTTGACATTATTCTGATGTTCCTTTCTCTGTATGTAAGGAATTTCTTCCCCCTAACTGTCCTTAAGATGGCTTCCTTGGTTCTAAGATTTGTGAGTTTTACTATTACATGCCAGGCATTTTTCTGTTCTCCTTGATCTTAGGAGGGGGTCCTCTCTGCCTCTAGGAGATGAATGCTTATTTCATTCCCCAGATTAAGGAAGTTCTCAGCTATGATTTGCTCAAATATATCTTCTAGTCCTCTCTCTCTCTCTCCACCCATTCAATATATCTCTCCAGCCCAATATTTCTGACATCGAATTTTTATGATGAGAGCTTTTTTTTTTTTAAAGATTTTATTTATTTATTTGACAGAGAGAAATCACAAGTAGGCAGAAAGGCAGGCAGAGAGAGAGAGGGGGAAGCAGGCTCCCTGCCGAGCAGAGAGCCCGATGCGGGACTCGATCCCAGGACTCTGAGATCATGACCTGAGCCGAAGGCAGCGGCTTAACCCACTGAGCCACCCAGGCGCCCCTATGATGAGAGCTTTGTAGTAGAGATTGAAGTCCGGAATTGTGATGCCGCCAACCTTGGCTTTCTTTTTCAATATTCCTTTGGCTATTTGAGGTCCTTTCTGGTTCCATATAAATTTTAGGATTATTTGTTCATTTTTTTTTGGAAAAAAAAAAGGATGGGATTTTGATAGGGATTGCATTAAATGTGTAGATTACCTTAGGTAGCATAGACATTTTCACAATATTTGTTCTTCCAATCCAGGAGCATGGAATATTTTTCCATTTCTTTGTGTCTTCCTCAATTTCTTTCGTAAGTACTTTATAGTTTTCTGAGTACAGATTCTTTGCATCTTTGGTTAGGTTTATTCCTAGGTATCTTATGGTTTTGGGTGCAATTGTATATGGGAGCAACTTCTTAATTTCTCTTTCTTCTGTCTTGCTGTTGGTGTATAGAAATGCAACTGATTTCTGTGCATTGATTTTATATTCTGACACTTTACTGAATTCTTGTATGAGTTCTAGCAGTTTTGGAGTGGAGTCCTTTGGGTTTTCCACATAAAGTATCATATCGTCTGCAAAGAGTGAGAGTTTGACTTCTTCTTTGCCTATTTGGATGCCTTTTTTTAAAAAAAGATTTTATTTATTTATCAGAGAGAGAGAGGGAGAGAGCGAGCACAGGCAGGCAGAATGGCAGGCAGAGGCAGAGGCAGAGGGAGAAGCAGGCTCCCTGCCGAGCAAGGAGCCTGATGTGCGACTCGATCCCAGGATGCTGGGATCATGACCTGAGCCAAAGGCAGTTGCTTAACCAACTGAGCCACCCAGGCGTCCCTATTTGGATGCCTTTAATTTCTTTTCATTTTCTGATTGCTGCGGCTAGGACTTCTAGTACTATGTTGAATAGCAGTGGTGATAATGTTCCTGACCTTAGCAAAAAAGCTCTCAGTTTTTTTCCATTGAGAATGATATTTGTGGTGGGTTTTTCATGGATGGCTTTGATAATGTTGAGGTATGTGCCCTCTATCCCTACACTTTGAAGTTTTGATCAGGACAGGATGCTGTACTTTGTCAAATTTTTTTCAGCATCTATTGAGAGTATCATATGGTTCTTGTTCTTTCTTTTATTAATGTATTGTATCACATCAATTGATTTGTGGATGTTGAACCAACCTTGCAGCCCTGGAATAGATCTCACTTGGTCATGGTGAATAATCTTTTTAATGTAATATTGGATCCTATTGGCTAGTATTTTGGTGAGAATGTTCGCATCTGTGTTCATCTAGGATATAGGTCTCTAATTCTCTTTTGGGATGGGATCCTTGCCTGGTTCTGTGATCAAGGTAATGCTGGCCTCATAAAATGAGTTTGGAAATTTCCCTTCCATTTCTATTTTTTGGAACAGTTTCAGGAAAATAGGAATTAATTCTTCTTTAAATGTTTGGTGGAATTCCCCTGGGAAGTCATTTGGCCCTGGGCTTTTTTGTTTGTTGGGAGATTTTTGATGATGGCTTCAATCTCCTTACTGGTTATGGGTCTGTTCAGGTTTTCTATTTCTTCCTGGTTCAGTTGTGGCAGTTTATATGTCTCTAGGAATGCATCCATTTCTTCCAGATTGTCAAATTTGTTGGCATAGAGTAGCTCATAGTATGTTCTCATAATTGTTTGTATTCCTTTGGTGTTGGTTGTGATCTTTCCTCTTTCACTCATGATTTTATTTATTTGGGTCTTTTCTCTTTTCTTTTTGATAAGTATGGGGTTTATCAATCTTATTAATTCTTTCAAACAACCAGGTCCTAGCTTCATTGATTTGTTCTATTGTTTTTTTTTTTTTGGTCTGTTTGTTTGTTTCTATTTCATTGATTTCTGCTCTGATCTTTATTATTTCTCTTCTTCTGCTGGGTTTAGGCTTTCTTTGGTGTTCTTTCTCCACCTCCTTTAGGTGTAGGGTTAGGTTGTGTATTTGAGACATTTCTTATTCTTGAGAAAGGCTTGTATTGCTATATATTTTCCTCTTAGGATGCCTTTGCTGTGTCCCACAGATTTTGAACTGTTGTGTTTTCATTTTCCTCTGTTTCTATGAATTTTTTCAATTCTTCTTGAATTTCCTGGTTGACCCATTCATTCTTTAGAAGGATGCTGTTTAGTCTCCATGTGTTTGGATTCTTTCCAAATTTCCTCTTGTGATTGAGTTCTAGCTTTAGAGCATTGTGGTCTGAAAATATGCAGGGAATGATCCCAATCTTTTGATACTGGTTGAGACCTGATTTATTACCCAGGATGTGATCTGTTCTGGAGAATGTTCCATGTGCACTAGAGAAGAATGTGTATTCTGTTGCTTTGGGATGGAATGTTCTGAATATATCTGTGATGTCCATCTGGTCCAGTGTGTCATTTAAGACCTTTATTTCTTTGTTGATCTTCTGCTTGGATGGTCTGTACATTTCAGTGAGGGGAGTGTTAATGTCCCCTCCTATTATTGTATTATTGTCATTGTGTTTCTTTGATTTTTTTTTATTAATTGGTTTATGTAGTTTGCTGCTCCCATGTTAGGGGCATAGATATTTAAAATTGTTAGAGCTTTTTGTTGGACAGATCCTTTGAGTATGATATGCTGTTCTTCCTCATCTCTTATTATAGCCTTTGGCTTAAAATCTAATTGATCTGATATAAGGATTGCCGCCCAGCTTTCTTCCGATGGCCATTAGCATGGTAAATTGTTTTCCACCCCCTCACTTTAAATCTGGAGGTGTTTTCAGGTCTAAAATGAGTGTCTTGTAGGCAGCATATTGATTTTTTTAAAAGATTTTATTTATTTATTTGATAGACAGATCACAAGTAGGCAGAGAGGTAGGCAGAGAGATAGAGGAAGAAGCAGGCTCCCTGTCTAGCAGGGAGCCTGATGCGGGGCTCAATCCCAAGACCCTGGGATCATGACCTGAGCTGAAGGCAGAGGCTTTAACCCACTAAGCCATGCAGGCGCCCCAATGGGTTTTGTTTTTTTATCCATTCTGATACCCTGTGTCTTTGACTGGGGGCATTTAGCCCATTTACATTCAGGGTAACTATTGAGAGATATGAATTTAGTGCCATTGTATTGTCTGTAAGGTGACTGTTACTGTGTATTGTCTCTGTTCCTTTCTGATCTACTACTCTCAGTGTCTCTCTTTGCTTAGTGGACCCCTTTCAATATTTCCTGTAGAGCTGTTTGGTGTTTGCAAATTCAGTTTTTGTTTGTCCTGGAAGCTTTTTATCTCTTCTTCTATTTTCAATGATAACCTAGCTGGATATAGTATTCTTGGCTGCATGCTTTTCTCTTTTAGTGCTCTGAATATATCATGCCAGTTCTTTCTGGCCTGCCAGGTCTCTGTGGATAGTTCCACTGCCAATCTAATATTTTTACCATTGTATGTTACAAACTTCTTGTCCTGGGCTGCTGTCAGGATTTTCTCTTTGTTGCTAAGACTTGTAAATTTTACTATTAGGTGGCAGGGTGTGAATCTGTTCTTATTGTTGTTGGGAGGGGTTCTCTGCACTTCCTGGATTTTGATGCTCGTTGCCTTTGCCATATAGGGTAATTCTCTACAGTAATTCTCTCCAATATACATTTTACTCCCCTCTCTCTTTCTTCTTCTTCTGAATCCCAATTATTATAATGTTGTTTCATCTTACAATGTCACTTATCTCTTGAATTCTCCCCTCCTGATCCAGTATTTGTTTGTCTTTCATTTGCTCAACTTCTTTATTCTCTGTCATTTGGTCTTCTATATCACTAATTCTTTCTTCTGTGTCATTTATCCTCACAGTAAGAGCCTCTATGTTTTATTGCACCTCATTAATAGCTTTTTTATTTCAACTTGGTTAGATTTTAGTTCTTTTATTTCTCCAGAAAGGGCTTTTATCTCTCCAGAGAGCGTTTCTCTAATATTTTCCATGCCTTTTTCGAGCCCAGCTAGAACCTTGAGAATCATCATTCTGAGCTCTAGATCTGACATATTACCAATGTCTGTTTTGATTAGGTCCCTAGACTTCAGTACTGCCTCTTGTTCTTTTTTTTTTTTTTTTTTTTGTGGTGCGTTTTTCTGCCTCATCATTTTGTCCAGATAAGAATATATGAAGGAGCAAATAAAGTACTAAAAGGGTGCCAAAGACCCCAGGAAAATGTGCTTTAATCAAATCAGAAGAGACTCCAAATCATGGACAGGAGAAAGGGGATAAAAAGAAATTCAGAAAAAAAAATTAAAAAAGAAAACAAATAAATAAAAATTATTAATAAAAAAATATATATTAGATTGGTGACTAGAAAAGGGTCACCCACTTAATTTTGGGAGTATTTTGGTCTCTTAGAAGAAACTACCTCCCAAAATTTTAAAGAATGAAAAACATGTATAAGGGTATACATGATGAAGTGATGGAATATGCCTATAAAAATGAAAAAATTTTTTTGAATTTCTAAAAAAGGAGTTGATTAAATTGGTTGGGGGAATAAAGAAAAAGACAGTGGAGAGAATTTGCTCGGGCTGGAGACTAGAACAAGCACGGAGCTAGATGTAGGGTATATTTTGATCTACTAGAATAAGTTGTACCCCAAATTTTATAGAAGAAAAACTCTATGTGTATACAAAAAATAAATTTAGATACAATTAATGATAAAATATGACTATAATAATGAAGGTTCAGAAAAGATTATTATTATTTTTTATGGAAGTTATTGTTAAGATAAACTAGTTAAAAACCTTAAAAGAGGAGAGGGTAAAAGTTAAAAAAAATTAGCAGAATAAAAAAAATAAAATAAAAAAACTTAATTAACTGCAAGACTATAGAATCATGGGAAGAATGCCATGGATTCCATGCTTTGCTTTCTCCTCCTCTGGAATTCCGCTGTTCTCCTTGGTAAGTGAACTTGGTCTTGGCTGGATTTCTTGCTGATCTTTTGGCAGAGGGGTCTGTTGTAGTGATTCTCAAGTTTGTTTGCCTGAGGCAGAATTGCACTGTTCTTACCAGGGGCCAGGCTAAGTAATCCACTCGGGTTTGCTTTCAGGAGTTTTTGTTCCCTGAACGCTTTCCGTAGAGTTCTGCAGGATGGAAATGAAAATGGCAGCCTCCCAATCTCTGGCCTGGAAAAGCTGAGAGCTTGGGTCCCACTCCTCAGTGTGCCCTCAGAGAAAAGCAATCAATCACTCCCATCTCCCTGGTCTCTGGCTGCTCTCTGAGCTCACCCAGCCTGTGACCAAGCATCTTTCTCTGGCACACAGCTCCACCTGCAGTCTCCAAACCCTGCAGATCCCTGAGCTCTCCCATGGGGTGTCTCCCCAGATCTTGTGGGGACCTCACTCACAGAGCAGTGACCTGTGCCACGGATTATGGTTCAAGGTAATCCTGAATTGAGAGCTCACTCCTTGGCTCTGTCTTTGTAGCCAGCTTCCCTGTTCTAATACTTGCGAGCTCAACAGTCAGACACCTCCAATCCTTCTGTGACCCCACGGGACCTGGGGCCATGCTGACCATGCATGGGCTTCACCCTGGTTTAGCCTCTGGAGTGATGTCCCTCAGTGGAACAGACTTTTAAAAAGTCCTGATTTTGTGATCCATTTTTTTGCCACTTGCCAGGAGTTGGCCCCTTCCCATGTGGTCTATCTTCCAGTTGCTTTAGATTCACTTCTCTACTGGTCCTACCTTTCAGAAAGTGTTTGATTTTCTGTTTCTAGAATTGTTGCTCTTCTTCTCTTCAATCTCTTGTTGGATTTGTAGGTGTTTGCAATAGTTTGATAAGCTATCTAGGTGATCTCCTGCTACCTGATGTTGTCTCAGCCTGCTACTTCTCTGTCATCTTGACCTCTATCACAGTTTTATTTTTTTTAAATCCATTCTGATACCCTATGTGTTTTGACATTTAGTGGACATTTAGTCCACTTAAATTCAGAGTAATTCCTGAAAGATATGAAATTAATGCTATTGTATTGCTGTTAAGTCATTGTTCCTATAAATTGTCTTGGTTCCTTTCTGGTGTATGTGACTTTTGGGCTCTCTTTTCTCTGAAAGGGTCCCCTTTAGTATTTCTTGCAGGGCTGTTTTAGTGTTCACAAATTTGTTTAGTTTTGTTTGGAAACTCTTTATATCTCATTCTATTCTGAATGACAGTCTTCTGGACAAAGTACTCTTGACTGCATATTTTTCTTGTTTAGGACATTGAACATATCATGCCAGTCTTTTCTCGTCTATCAGGTCTGTGTGGACAGGTCTGCTGTCAGCCTTATGTTTCTACCTTTGTAGGTTAAGAACCTTTTGTCCCAATCTGCTTTCAGAATTTCTCTTTATCTTTGAAATTTGCAAGCTTCACTATTATATGTTGAGGTACTGATCTATTTTTATTAATTTTGAGGAGGATTCTCTTTGTCTCCCACTCTTGAATGTCTGTTTCCTTCCAGATTAGGGAAGTTCTCAGCTATAATTTGTTTAAATAAGCCTTCTGCTCCTCTCTTCATTCTGTGTCTTCTGGGACCATCATTGTCTGGATATTATTTCACTTCATTGAGTTACTGAGTTCTTTATGTCTCCGTTTGTGATCCAGTAGCTTTCTTCCTTTCTTCTTTTCTGCTGCCTTATTTTTTATCATTTTATCTTCTGTATCACTGATTCATTCTTCTGCCTTGTTCATCCTTCTTTTTACAATCTCCATTTGGGACTGGATCTCTGTAGCAACTTTTTCAATTTTGGTCTGGCTAGATTTTAGCTATTTTACTTCTACAGAAAATGCCTTTCTAGTGTCTTCTATGCTTTTTTCAAGCCCAGCTAGTATTTTTTTAATTGTTGTTTTAAATTCCATTTCAGATATCTTACTTATATCCATATTGATTAAATCCCTGACAGTGAGTGCTACCTCCTGTTTTTTTTCTTTGAAGTATATTTCTCTATCTCATCATTTTTTTTCCAGAAAAAAATTGAAGAAAGAGAAACGTCAACAGTGGCAATGATGACAACAGCAAGAAGCAAACAAACAGACAGACAAAACTTGGATGAAAACCCAAACCAAAACAAAAAAAGAAAACAAGCAAAAACAAAACAAAACAAATAAAACAAAAGAGAAACCAGATCCTGGGTGTGTCTTGGTCTGCTTGTTAAAAGAAGATATATTCCAAAATAAGAAGGAGGTAAAAATTTATATATATAGAAAATAAAATAAAATAAAATAAAATAAAATAAAATTAAGTGAAATGAAAGGAAACAAAATAAAATAAATGTATAACATATATGTATAAATAAAATTTAAAAAAGAATTGAAAAAATAGGATAATACATGAAAAATAATACCATAAGACTATAGAATTAAAAAAAACACAACCCAACAATGAATGCTATATACTGTTTTCCCCCAAGAGCTGAAGCTTTGCAGCCCTCTCTAATCAGTAAACTCAGAGCAAGCCATTTGTTTATGCTGGTCTTCTCAGGGAGTGGCCTGTTGCACTGACTCTCAGGCACACTTGCCCTAATGGAAATGAGTCTCCAGTGCACAGGGAGGCAGGGCTCAGTGTAAGTGGCTTTGGATTCTACTATGTGGCACTATTTTGCTCCCTGAAGTCTTTCAGCGCCAATGGCAAGAAGAATATTGCTGTGGTCCACTCTCTAGCTCTGGGGCTGAAAGCTTGTGCTCTGCACTTTTCAGTGAGCCCTCACAGAAAAGCAGTCAATCACTCTTGTCTCTATTTTCTGTCAGAACTCTCTTCACCCTTTCTGTGATTGAGCATTTTAATGTCAGACAAGAGACTGAGTTTCAAAAGTCCAAATTTTACAGACTCCTGAGGTCTGGACCTGTGATATTTCTCCCAGGGAAGGGAGGGGTCTTGTGGAACACCTCTGCCTTTTGCTGGACACCAACCAGAAAAGTGGTCACATGACTGTGCAGCAGTTTGCTGTTAATGGCATCACAACAGAAAGTTGGCATCTAGGCTTGCTGTTTTCAGCCAGCTTCCCCATCTTGTGCCTGGGAACTCTGCCACAATCAGGAACCCCTGTTCTTCTTGTGACCTCAGGGATCCTGAGACACACTGTCCCATCTGCAGTTCCACTCAGCTTCACAACCTGAGCACCTTTAAGCTAGGGATTTACTCCACTGCAGCAGAATTCTAGAAGTTCTGATTTTGTGCTCCACTTCTTATAATACTTTGCAGTAGCCTCCTTAAGCAGATGCCCTCCCCTTGGCCATTTCCTCAGGTATATCTCCCTGGATTCAAGTTTCCACACCTCTTACCTTCCAAAAAGTGGTCACTTTTCTAATTGTAAAATTGCAGAATTTCTTTTCTCAGATCTCTGATTGATTTTGCAGGTGTCCAGTATGTTTTGATAACAATATACCTGTATTTGAGGGACCAGACAAATTAAGAGTCCCCTACTCTCTGCCATCTTAACTCCATCCTACTAATCAGAGAGATTTTTATCTTTCACTCTATTAATGTGGTATATCTCATTTATTGATTTGTTTGTGTTGAACTATCCTTGTAGACCAGGAATAATCCTTTGATACATATCCATGGTACATATCCTTCAATATACTGTTAAATTTGATTTATGGAGTTTTGTGGAGTACTTTTGCATCTATATATTTCTAGAGATATTAGCCTATAGTTTTCTTTTCATGCCACGTCTGGGTTTGGTATCAGGGTGATGATCCCCTCATAAAATGAAGAAAATTTCCCTCCTTTTCTATTATTTTATATTTATTTTTTATATTTTTATTTTTAATTTTTTGGAAGGTGAGAGAGCTGGAGGAAGAGGAGTTGGAGAAGTCTAAGCAGGCTCCATGCCCAGTACAGAGCATCGTGTGGGGCTCCACCTCACAACTCTGAGCTCATGATCTGAGCCCAAATAAAAAGTCAGCCCTTAACTGAGTGAGCCACTCAGGAACCCTCCTTTTCTATTTTTAAAAAGGGCTTAAGAAAGATTGATGTTAATTCTTTTTTTTTTTAAAGATTTTATTTATTTATTATTTGACAGAGAGAGATTACAAGTAAGCAGAGAGTCAGGCAGAGAGAGAAGGAAGAAGGCTCCCGGCTGAGCAGAGAGCCCAATGCAGGACTCGATCCCAGGACCCTGAGATCATGACCTGAGCTGAAGGCAGCGGCTTAACCCACTGAGCCACCCAGGCGCCCCTGATGTTAATTCTTTAAATTTTAGAATTCACCTGTGACACCATCTGGTCCTAACCTTTTCTCTGTTGGGGATTTCTTTGATTTTTTGATTACTGATTCATTGATTTGCTTTTTTTTTTTTTAAGTTTCCATATCATATATTTCTGCTCTATTCTTTATTATTTCCTTCTTTTTGCTGGCTTTGGGTTTTGTTTATTATTCTTTTTCTAGCTCCTTTAGGTGTTAGGGTAGGCTGTTTGAGATTTTCTTTTGCTTCTTGAGGTAGGTCTGTATTGCTACAGAATTCTCCTTTAGAGCCACTTTTGCTGCATTCCAAAGATTTTGGACTGTTGTGTTTTCATTTTCATTTCCATGTAATTTTTCATTTCTTCTTGGTTGACCCATTCATTGTTTAACTTCCATGTATTTGTGCTCTTCCAGATTTTTTCTTGTGACTAATTTTTAATTTCATAGTGTTGTCGTCAGAAAAGATGCATGGTATGACTTCAATCTTTTTGAATTTGTCATGACTTGTTTTGTGGTCTGATACATGATATATTCTAGAAAATGTCCCTATGTGCACTTGAAAAGAATGTGTATTCTGCTGTTTTAGGATGGAATGTTCTCAGTATGTCTGTTAAATCCATCTGGTCCAGTGTGGCATTGAATGCCACTGTTTCTTTGTTGATTTTCTGTTTGGATGATCTGTCCATCAAGTTAAGTGGAGGTATTAAAGTACCCTACTATTATTGTATTTATATCTATTATTATGTTCGAAATTAACTGTTTTATGTGTTTGGTTGCCTGCATGTTGGGTGAATATTTACAAATGTTAGCTATTCTTGGTGGTTGTCCCCTTTGTTATTGTATAGTGTCCATCTTTGTCTCTTATTACAACTTTTGTTTTAAAGTCTATTTCATCTGATCCAACTATTGTTTTCTTTTGATATCCATTTGCATGATAAATATTTCTCCATTCCCTCACTTTCAGTTTGTGATATCTTTTTGCCTGAAATGAATCTCTGGTAGGCAGCATATAGATGGGTCTTGTTTTTTTTTTTTTTTTTTTTTTTTTTAATCCGTTCTATGACCCTATGTCCTTTCATTGGAGCACTTAGTATATTTATGTTCAAAGTAATCAGTAATTCAAAGTTGATGGTTGCTTAGGTTTGAATCCCTTCTTTACTCCCTCCCCCCATATTTTAGGTATATGGTGTCATATTTTACATCCTTTTATTTTGTGAATCTCTTGGCTGATTTTTACATTATTTTTTACTGCTTTTGTGTCTTTTACTTTTCATATTCTCTCTTTCGGTTTTTCCTTTCCACTCAGAGTCCCATTTAATATTTCTTGTAGGGCCAATTTAGTGGTCATGAACTCCTTTAGTTTTTGTTTGTATGAGAAACTTTATCTCTCTATTCTGAATGATAGCCTTGCTAGATAGAATATTCTTGGCTATAGATTTTTCCCTTTTAGTACTCCAAATATATCGTGCCACTACCTTCTGGCCTGCAATGTTTCTTCTGAAAAATCTGCTGATAGGTTTACAGTGTTTACCCTTGTATGTAAATGTCTTCTTTTCTCTTGCTGCTTTTTTTTTTTTTTCTTTATTGGTACTTTTTGCCATTTCAATTACTGTATGTCTTGATGTGGACCTCCTTGGGTTGAATTTTTGGAGGGATCTTTATGCTTTCTGGGTCTGGATATCTGTTTTCTTCCATAGATTAAGGACATTTTCAGCTATTATTTCTTAAAGTAAACTTTCTGTCCCCTTTTCTCTCTCTTCTCCTTCGGGATCTTTACAATGCAAATGTTTTCATGCTTGATGAAGTCAATGAGTTCCCTCAGTGTGTTTATCTTGCATAATTCTTTCTTCTCTCATTTATTTAGCTTGATTACTTTCATTACTCTGTGTCCTAGTTCATTAATTCATTCTCTGCTTCTTCCAGCCTGGTATATTCCACCAAGTGTATTTTTAGTTTCATCTATTGAGTTCTTAATATCTGATGTGTTATTTTTTAAAGTCTTTGTTTAGGGTTTCAATGATGTCCTCCATCTTTTCTGAAGTCCAGTGAGTATCTCTATGATACTATTTGCTTAGATCTTCTGCTGTGATTTTGTTCTGTTTTTTCATTTGGGACATATTCCTGTCCCCTCATTTTGCTTAGCTCTCTGTTTTTTTCCTCTATGTTAGGAAGGTAGGCTATATCTCTTGCTCTTGAAAGTAGTGGGTGGGACTTGCACTTTTAACTACATGGTACTGGTTCTCCTTCACAGCCATTGTGGAGATCTGGGCTGGTTGGGGCTATTCCACAAAGTGTGTGGTAGTTGGGTGCAATTTTAACAAGGTGCACATGCCTTGTGAGGAGGTTGGGAGTTGCAGTGTTGGCAAGGTTTGTGTTGGTCTTCTGGGGGAGGGGATCTGCATCACCAGGACTGAGGCAGATCTGGCTGGAGGTGGCAGGGCATGGTGTAAGCAAGTGTGGTATGAGTGCCAGTGCTGTGCTGGTTTTCACAGGTGGCTGTGTGTTTATGATGAGGGGTGGGAGAGGGAAATAGTGCCTACCATTGTTCCTGGAGAAGTCCACAGTGAACTCTGAGATTAGTCATTAACTCCTATAAGGCCCAGGTACCTTTCAAACTGCTGCTTTCAAACTGTATCTCCACAAACTGTTTGCTGTGCTGTTTCTTTAAGGGCAAGGGTCCAGCTTTCTGTTTCCCACCAAACTCTCTCAGAGCCAAGCCCACTGATTTTTAAAGTTCCAGGCTTTGGGTCGCCTGGATGGCTCGTTTGGTTAAGCATCTGCCTTAGGCTCTTAGGGTCCTGGGATCAAGCCCTGCATTGGGCTCCTTGCTCCCTGCTCAGTGGGGAGTCTGCTTCTCTCTCTCCCTGTTCTCCTCCTCCCTACTTGTATGTTCTCTCTCAAATAAATAAATAAATAAAATCTTAAAGAAAAAAAGAAAAAAGTTCCAGGCTTTAATTCCTGCTGGCTGTAGGAACTCATGAAATTCAATCCCTCTGATTTTCCAAGCCAAGTGGTATGGGTATTTCTCTTTCCCTTGTGGGCTCCTTGGTGTGCTTGTTTCTTGCCCCTCTCTGTGCTCATGTCTCCTCTCTGGTGGTCAGACTTATGGAGTTTGTGTTCCCAATGAGTCCTTGCCCTTCCTATTCTCTTTGATGTGACTTCTTCTTTATATTTAGTTGCATTTGTTTGGACGATCTTTGGGTCCTTTTCTGGGTTGTTTGTTCTGATGCCAATGCTATCTAGTTGTATCTGTGGGATGAGGTGAGTTTATGGTTATTTTACCCCATCAACTTCATTTTTAGACTTGGCACTCCAGTTATAATTTCTCTCTGCTTGCCACAAGTTGACTTCTGAAGGTGGTAGATCTTAGAGTCAAGTGGCAGCACAATGTGTGTGTCTTATTGCAAGACTTTCCAAATAATGATGTCCCCTTTGTTATCTCATTTCTGTGACTGAGACCAAAGAACGTTATTAATTTCTAGTTTGAATTCATTGTAGTTAGAGAATAAGTTATTTATTATTTCTATTATTTTACATTTGTTGTGGTTTGCTTTATTACCCAAGATATGGTGCACCTTGTATATGTTGTTAAATTTCCATACCCTTGCTGATTTTTTGTCCAATTGTTCCGTCAATTGTGGAGAGTGGGTTATTGAAATCTACAGCTACCATTATGGAATTATGTATTTCTACTTTTGTTTTTGTTATTTTTTTCTTCACATATTTTGCAGCTGTTTTTTGGTGCACACATATTTTGAATTGCTATATCACGAAGGTGGATTGATCCTTTTATCATTAGGTAATGTCCCTCTTTGTCCCTGGTAATTTTCTTTGTTCTGAAGTATACTTTTTCTGATGTTAATATAGCTACTCCTGCTTCCTTTTGATTAATGTCTGTATGGCATATCTTGCTTCCTTTTACCATCAACTTCCTTTCTTATAGACAGAGTATAAATGTATCATGTTTTTAATTCACACCACCAATCTCTGCTTTTTGGCTAATGTAGTTAGACTACTTAAGTCTGACATTTTATTTTTTCTGTCTCTGGTTTTTTTTTTTTTAAATCTATAGTGTTTTTTAGTGTATTGTTTTGTTTACCTTTTTAGTGATTTCCATAAGTATTTTTATATATTTATCAATTTGCTTGTGTCATTATTTTATCAGTTTTAGTGAAGTATAGAAATTTTACCTCCTTTTACTTTATCTTTATTTATTTATAGTATCTTAAATATTAACTTTTGCATACATTGAGAGTCACATCATCCAATTGTTATAATTTTTGCTTCAGCTCTAAATATAATTTAGAAAACTCTACAAGAGAAGAAAAGTTTACTCATTTGCCCGCCTTGCCCCCTTTTTCTTTTCTCTTATTGTTCTCTTTTTTCTTCCTGGCATTCCATTTCCTACTTTGATAAGTTTTCTCTTTAGGTAACTTCTTTCAGTTATTTCTTTAAGGGTAGGATTTTTAAAAAAGATTTTATTTATACATTTGAATAAATGAATAGGTAGATCTGCTTTTAACAAATGGTTTTAGTTTTCCTTCATTTGAGAAGTTTTTCATATATTTTTCATTTCTGAAGAAAAACTTACCTGGATATGGAATTCTGAGTTGATAGCTCTTAAATTTTTGTTTTCTTTTTTAGGTATTTTCTGATGGCCTCTCTGATTTCTGATGAGAAACATAAAATTTGGCTTTACTTTTTTCTGATAGAGAGATTTTTGATAAATCAGATATCAGAGAAATCTGATAGCAGATTTCTCACTGGTTCTTTTAAAATTTTTCTCTTTGTTTTTAGTTTTTAAGAAGTTTAGTTATAATAAATCTTGGCATGGATTTCTTTGTGTTTACCCTATGTTTGCTTAACTTTTTAAACATGTAGGTTTGTGTCTTTTGCCAAATTTGGAAAAAATTTTCCCATTCCAATTTCTCTTCTGAAATTCTGATGTTATGAATGCTTGATCTTTTGTTATAGTTCCACAGGTCCTAAGGCTCTGTTTGTTTAAAAAAAAATCTATTTTTTGGGATGCCTGAGTGACTCAGTCTGCTAAGCCTCTGCCTTCAGCTGATGTCATGATCCCAGGTCCTGGGGTCAAATCCCACATCAGGCTCCTTGCTCAGCAGGGAACCTGCTTCTCCCTCTGCTTGCTGCTCCCCCTTCATGTACTCTTTCTTTCTCTGACAAATAAATAAATAAAATCTTAAAAAATCCATTTTTATTTATTTTCAGTTTGGGTTATTTCTATCTTCTGGTTTACCAATTCTTTCCTTTGTTTTCTCTATTCTGGTAATAAGCCCATCCATTGATTTTTAAGCTTACTTTTTAATAGACTACTTTAGAATAGATCTAGACTTAAGAGTTATGCTGATAGCGTAAAGAGTTTGCATCAGTATGGTCTGGTTTACTTGCCCATATGTATAAGCCTATATTGATACATAAAGTACATACTTTATACACTTTCTTAGTTTTTAACCTAGTGTTCCTTTTATGTTCCAGAAGCCCATTCCATGGTACCACATTACCTTTAGTCACCATGTCTCCTCAGGCTACTTTCATTGTGAAATTTTCTCAGACTTTCCTTGTTTTTGATGATCCTGATGGTTTTGAGAAATACTTACCAGATATTTTGTATATTGTCCCTTAATTGGGTCCTTTCTGGTGTTTTTCTTATGATTAGACTGGGATTGTGGATTTTGGGAAGGAAGGTCACAGAGGCAAAATGCCATTCTCATCACATACTCGCAAGGGGCATACTATCAATATACCATCAACATGAGTGTTGATGTTAGTCTTGATCACTTGGCTGAGATGGTATTTGTCATCTGTCTCTACTGTAAAGTTTCTCTTTTCCCCCTAATTCATCCTGTGTTCTTTGTAATAAAGTCATTATGTGCAGCTAGTATTTAAGGAAGGGGGATTTATGCTATATCCCCTTGAACACAGAGTATTTACAGAAATCATTAGAAAGTCTTCTCCATGAGAGATTTGCCTTTGCTTTTCTTTCTTTCTCTTCCTTCCTTTCTGTCTTTCTTTCCTTTTCTTTCTTTCTTTCTTTTTTCTTTTTCTTTCTTGCTTTCTTCTTTCTTTCATTCTTTTCATCTATCATCTATTTATCATCTATTATCTATCTATCATCTATCTACTTATCTATCTATATCTATCATTTATCATCTATCATCATCATCATCTGTCATCATCATCTATCAGCTACCCTCATCCATCATATCAATCATTTATTCATTTACCTATATTAGTATGGGTTCATGAATGTTTATTTTATACATTGTGTTCTAACCTAATGCTATGTTATTTTTTTTCCTCAAATTATTCCAACTTTGGTCATTAGGGACCCTTTCAATTGGTTTCATGTCCCTTTGACAAACTTCCATTGGTGTTTGTATTATTGTTGTTGTTGTTAGCACTTACTTTCCGGCACTACACATTTCTCCTGGGTTATCCTGTATATTTCAGTTCTAGGATCAGCTATGTCACTGTGGAGCCCTGATTCCTTTTATCAGAGAAGGGTATTAAGGAACTAAGATCTGGATGCTAGCTGTTTCAATGCTATTAGTCCCTGTAAACTGACAGAGCGAAACAAAAACAAAAACAAAAACACACAACATGATTGTTTATTAACCTGTATACACACAAATCTCTAAACCTTTCTCTGTATAGTCATATTCATCTATATTAAACTAAGATGAGCTCATTGTGATGTCTCAAACTTTAATTCATTACCAAATGGGTTATTCTAGACTTCTCCCCTTACTTCTCTTTAATCTCCCACTTCAGTGTTGCAAAATCTGTCCCTCTTCATATTCCATACATTTATATACTGTTCAATTAAAGTATACATAAATTGTGGCTTCAAAATTCTTTATCCATACCCCTAATGGAAATTAATCTATCAAGTAGACTGTGGTGCATATGTGCAGTTCCTTTTACCTTTGGCGTTACAGACTGCTAATAGGCAAAATAACATAGGTCATTACCCTTCCCACTCCTACCCCTCTTCAGTAAGGTTATTTCACATATAGGTAACACAGTTAAATTCTTTTGTCATAGTCTGCTTTCCATCCTGAGATTCCTCTTATATACTAAATGGTTTTTAAAAAATTTACATAAATTAAGGTTTATTCTTTCTGCTGTAAAGTTGTATGGGTTCACTATTACAGTATCATAAAGAATAATTTCATTGCTCAAAAATCACCTGTGCTTCACCAGTTCTGAGAAATGCAAATGTCTTTACCATCTGTATAGTTTTGCCTTTCCCAGAATATTATATAAGTCGAATCATAAGTTATGTAGTCTTTGTAGACTGTGTGTGTGTGTGTGTAGCAATATGCATTTAAGTTTCATTCATATCTTTGCATAACTTCATAATTCATTCCTTTTTATAGAAAAGAATAGTATTTTATTATATGGGTGTATCATAGTTTGTTTTTTCATTTACCTATTGAAGGACATCTTGGTTGACTTCACAGTTTTGTGAATAAATTTGTTATAATATTTACATGAAGAATTTCATATGGATATGTTTTAAAATCTACTGGACAAAAGCCTAGAAGTGTCATTGTTGGATTATATGATATGTCTTGCTTTATTTAAAGTTGCCAAAATTTCTTCCAAAATTTGCATTCCCACCAGGAATGAATGAGAGTTCCTGTTCCTCCACATTCTCACCAGTAATTTGTACACATTCATTGGGTTTTACATTTTTTTTTTTTATCATATTTTTAGTGTAAAATGTCTATTTGGCTTTTCTTTATACTTTTCTTTTCTTTGCTGAGACTTACTATATTTTCATCCTCTCTTGGTCTTCTCTGACTGCCACAATATCATTGGAGTTGGGATGCCTCAATCACAGCTTAGTGAGGGTTCAGACTCACCAAGTCTAGGCTCTGCATTAATCCTTTGCTGCCAAAAGTAGAGATGGGGTCTGGAATAGAGCAGTTACCATCTAAAAGTTTTTGTCTTGTTAAGCTGCCCAATTCCTGGTCCTTAGGCTAAAGAGAGCAGGATTTTCGTTGTGCTTTTGTGTGTCTGTGCCCATTGGAATTCCCATGTTGCTAGCTTCTCTAAAACCAGTCTGGGATATATGAGGCAAAGAAAACCCGAGGAACTCAGCATCATGTTGTTTATTAGGTCCAGGTTTTCCAACGTAGTTTGCATTCTTCTCTACACCTTTCAGTCTTGTTTTGTTTGGTGTGGGAGGCTGCAATAAGGCTTGAGACGAGGACCAAACCAGGCCCTGACTTGTGCCTCCTTTAAAGTCTGAATAACCTAACAAAAGGTTTAGGATGGGAAAAGTTGAGTAGCCTGAGAAAGGGTCTGTGCTATGTGTTGTGCGCTTGCCTACGTGACCTCCACATGCTTGCTAAACAAATGAGAACAATTCGGTTGGGGTCAAAAATTCGTTGCTGGTCCTTGCTGCCTTACTACTGCTCATAAATTACTTTCAGGTTTGCTGTATCAATACAGAACAATTGTACTAGCATCAGCCATTTGGTGTCACGAGGTCTGCTTATAGTTAAATGTGAAACTTATTATGGGAACTCGTGGGTTTTTTTTTCCCCCAATTTATTTATTTTCAGAAAAACAGTATTCATTATTTTTTCACCACACCCAGTGCTCCATGCAAGCTGTGCCCTCTATAATACCCACCACCTGGTACCCCAACCTCCCACCCCCCCCCCCATTTCAAACCCCTCAGACTGTTTTTCAGAGTCCATAGTCTCTCATGGTTCACCTCCCCTTCCAATTTACCCAAATTCCCTACTCCTCTCTAACGCCCCTTGTCCTCCATGCTATTGGTTATGCTCCACAAATGAGTATTGACTCTCTCTGCTTGACTGATTTCACTCAGCATAATCTCTTCCAGTCCCGTCCATGTTGCTACAAAAGTTGGATATTCATCCTTTCTGATGGAGGCATAATACTCCATAGTGTATATGGACC
The DNA here is from genome assembly GCF_020171115.1 of Neogale vison. Classification (NCBI taxonomy): domain Eukaryota; kingdom Metazoa; phylum Chordata; class Mammalia; order Carnivora; family Mustelidae; genus Neogale; species Neogale vison. The sequence continues at coordinate 86,419,892 of NC_058094.1, read as the reverse complement.
ACATATTCCTTATCCATTCATCCGTTGAAGGGCATCTTGGTTCTTTCCATAGTTTGGCGACTGTGGCCATTGCTGCTATAAACATTGGGGTACAGATGGCCCTTCTTTTCACGACATCTGTGTCTTTGGGGTAAATACCCAGGAGTGCAATTGCAGGGTCGTAGGGAAGCTCTATTTTTAATTTCTTGAGGAATCTCCACACTGTTCTCCAAAGAGGCTGCACCAACTTGCATTCCCACCAACAGTGTAAGAGGGTTCCCCTTTCTCCACATCCTCTCCAACACATGTTGTTTCCTGTTTTGTTAATTTTGGCCATTCTAACTGGTGTAAGGTGATATCTCAATGTGGTTTTAATTTGAATCTCCCTGAGGGCTAATGATGATGAGCATTTATTCATGTGTCTGATAGCCATTTGTATTTCTTGATTGGAGAAGTGTCTGTTCATATCTTCTGCCCATTTTTTGATGTGTTTGTCTGTTTCGTGTGGGTTGAGTTTGAGGAGTTCATTATAGATCCTGGATATCAACCTTTTGTCTGTACTGTCATTTGCAAATATCTTCTCCCATTCCGTGGGTTGCCTCTTTGTTTTGTTGACTGTTTCCTTTGCTGTGCAGAAGCTTTTGATTTTGATGAAGTCCCAGAAGTTTATTTTCGCTTTTGTTTCCTTTGCCTTTGGAGACGTATCTTGAAAGAAGTTGCTGTGGCTGATATCAAAGAGAATACTGCCTATGTTCTCCTCTAAGATTCTGATAGATTCCTGTCTCACGTTGAGGTCTTTTATCCATTTTGAGTTGATCTTTGTGTACGGTGTAAGAGAATGGTCGAGTTTCATTCTTCTACATATAGCTGTCCAGTTTTCCCAGCACCATTTATTGAAGAGACTGTCTTTTTTCCACTGTATATTTTTTCCTGTTTTGTCAAAGATTAATTGACCATAGAGTTGAGGGTCCATATCAGGGCTCTCTACTCTGTTCCACTGGTCTATGTGTCTGTTTTTATGCCAGTACCATGCTGTCTTGGTGATCACAGCTTTGTAATAAAGCTTGAAATCAGGTAAGGTGATGCCACCAGCTTTATTTTTGTTTTTCAACATTTCCTTAGCGATTCGGGGTCTCTTCTGATTCCATACAAATTTTAGGATTATTTGCTCCAGCTCTTTGAAGAATGCCGGTGGAATTTTGATCGGAATGGCATTAAAAGTATAGATTGCTCTAGGCAGTATAGACATTTTAACAATGTTTATTCTTCCGATCCAAGAGCATGGAATGGTCTTCCATCTTTTTGTGTCTTCTTCAATTTCTTTCATGAGTGTTCTATAGTTCCTCAAGTACAGATCCTTTACCTCTTTAGTTAGGTTTATTCCCAGGTATCTTATGGTTCTTGGTGCTATAGTAAATGGAATCGATTCTCTAATTTCCCTTTCTGTATTTTCATTGTTAGTGTATAAGAAAGCCACTGATTTCTGCACATTGACTTTGTATCCTGCCACGCTGCTGAATTGCTGTATGAGTTCTAGTAGTTTGGGGGTGGAGTCTTTTGGGTTTTCCATATAAAGAATCATGTCATCTGCGAAGAGAGAGAGTTTGACTTCTTCATTACCAATTTGGATACCTTTTATTTCTCTCTGTTGTCTGATTGCTGTTGCTAGGACTTCTAATACTATGTTGAACAAGAGTGGTGAAAGTGGGCATCCTTGTCTTGTTCCTGATCTCAATGGGAAGGCTGCAAGCTTTTTCCCATTGAGGATGATATTTGCTGTGGGTCTTTCATAGATTTGATGAGGTTCAGGAATGTTCCCTCTATCCCTATACTTTGAAGCGTTTTAATCAGGAACGGATGTTGGATTTTGTCAAATGCTTTTTCTGCATCAATTGAGAGGACCATGTGGTTCTTCTCTCTTCTCATATTAGGAACTCGTGGTTTTTTAACTGGACACAGGTATTGTTTCTCCTATCATTATATATATGGCCTTATATATATGGTGCTTTGAATAAACTTAGCACTGGTGGACATCCTCCTCAGTGCTCCTCCTGTCCCCATCTGTTTGTCTCTTAATTCTTTTCTTCATCCCCTTACCCTCACGTTCCTGGTTGATTTGTCGCACTGGCCACAACAGTTTGGTTTATACATAAAAGGGTTTTAGTTGTACTTAGTGAGAGGAATGAGAGTAAGTATGTCTACTCCATCTTTCTGAAAGAGAGTCTTCAAAAGGGATTTTTAAAAAATTTAATTTGTGCCCAATAGTTGTTAATTTCTACCATTAATTATAATTATGTGTAGATTCTTTGTAATTTTTTATGTTTACAGCTCTATCATTTGTACATGTGGAAAACGCTTTTCTGATCCTTTATTTCTACCTCTTTCACCTTTTTCTTTTTCCAACTTTGCTGTGGTGTCCAAGATTTCTAGTATAGTATGATAGAAAGCAGGAAGATCTTTCTGATCTTTAGTGAAACATCAGTGTGCTATGGTTCTTTTAAAGAAACTGTTTTTTGGATTTGGGGATTAAGGAAGTTTTCAGCATGTTAAGAATTTTATTTTGTTTTAAAATTGTGAAAGGGATATGGTTTCCCATAAATTTTCTCTGCATTTATACAGATGGTTATACGTTATTTGTTTTTATTGGTCAATGTAGTAAATTACATTAATTGTTTTTCTAATAATAGATCAACCCTAATTATGGATATAAATCCATATCATCTTTTTTTCTAAAATAATTGTATAACATTTGAATTATTTAGTCCTTCCTAGAGATCCCTGGTAAAATCTTATATAGCTGTGTTTTTTTATGAGAAGATTGTAAACCTCTATTTCAATTTATTTAATGCTAATAGTAATTATAGTAGTATTGCTAATAGTAATAGTAATGTAGTAATAGTAATAGTAATGCTAATTACTAATTAGTAATTGTAATGTAGTGTAAATGTATTACTAATTGTAATGCTAATAGTAATGCTAATAATAGGTTTTAATTTTCTGTTGAATCAGTTTTGATTAAAAGAATTTCTAAGATTTCACTGAATAAACACTACCAAAAAAATTTCAAATGTTTGTACCATTTTCAGCTATGCTGAGACAAATGGACACAGTTTAGATTGCAGATATTTATATCATTTTTTCAGCTTACTTCTTTCTTTTTCTTTTTTTTAAGTTAGCTTCCTTTATTACTCATTTTTAAAAATTTTTTTAAATTTATTTTTTATTTATTTTCAGCATAACAGTATTCATTATTTTTTTCACCACACCCAGTGCTCCATGCAATCTGTGCCCTCTATAATACCCAACACCTGGTACCCCAACCTCCCACACCCCCCCCACCACTTCAAACCTCTCAGATTGTTTTTTAGAGTCCGTAGTCTCTCATGGGTTTTTTAACTTTATTTTATTTTTTTGGTGTTCCAAGATTCACTGTTTATGCATCATATCCAGTGCTCCATGAAATACATGCCCTCCTTAATACCCACCACCAGGCTCATCTAATACCCTGCCCCCTCCCCTCCAAAGCCCTCAGTTTGTTTCACAGAGTCCATAGTCTCTCATGGTTCATCTCCCCCCTCTGATTTTCCTCAACACCCTTCTCCTCTCCTTCTCCCAATGTCCTCTGTGTTATTCCTTATGCTCCACAAGTAAGTGAAACCATATGATAATTGACTTTCTCTGCTTGACTTATTTCACTCAGCATAATCTCCTCCAGTCCCATCCCTGTTGACACAAAAGTTGGGTATTCATCTTTTCTGATGGAGGCATAATACTCCATTGCATGTATGGACCATATCTTCTTTATTCATCTGTTGAAGGGCATCTTGGTTCTTTCCACAGTTTGGTGATTGTGGGCATTGCTGCTATGAACATAGGGGTGCAGATGGCCCTTCTTTTCACTACATCTGAATATTTGGGGTAAATACCCAGTAGTGCAACTGCAGGGTCATAGGGTAGCTCTATTTTTAATTTCTTAAGGAATCTCCACACTGTTTTCCAAAGTGGCTGCACCAACTTGCATTCCCACCAACAGTGTAAGAGGGTTCCTCTTTCCCCACATCCTCTCCCACACTTGTTGTTTACTCTTTTGTTAATTTTGGCCATTCTAACTGGTGTAAGGTGGCACCTCAGTGTGGTTTTGATTTGAATCTCCCTGATGGCTAATGATGATGAACATTTTTTCATCTGTCTGTTAACCATTTGTATGTCTTCTTTGGAGAAGTGTCTGCTCATGTCTTCTGACCTTTTTTTTTTTTAATGTGATTATCTGTTTTTTGAGTGTTGAGTTTGAGTAGTTCTTTATAGATCTTAGATATCAGTCCTTTGTCTGTAGTGTCATAAAATCTATCTGTGAAAAACCCACAGTGAATATCATTCTCAATGGGAAAAGCTGATGGCCTTCCCTTTGATATCAGGAACACAACGAGGATGCCTACTCTCACCAATGTTTTTCAATATAGTACTAGAAGTCCTAGCAACAGCAATCAGACAACAAAAAGAAATAAAAGGTATCAAATTGGCAAAGAAGAAGCCAAACTCTCTCTTTTCTTAGATGACATAATACTTTCTATGGAAAACCCAAAATACTCCACCTCCAAACCACTAGAACTCATACAACAAATCAGTAATGTGGCAGGATACAAAATCAATGTACAGAAATCAGTTGCTTTCTTATACACTAACAATGAAAATATAGAAAAGGAAATTAGAGAATCAATTCTTTTTACTATAGCACCAAGAACCGTAAGATATTTGGGAATAAACCCAACCAAAGAGGTAAAGGATCTGTATTCAAGGAACTACCAAACACTCATGAAAGAAATTGAAGAAGACACAAAAAGATGGAAAAGCATTCCATGCTCATGGATCAGAAGAATAAACATTGTTAAAATGTCTAAACTACCGAGAGCAATCTATGCTTTCAAAGCCATCTCAATCAAAATTCCACTGACATTGTTCAAAGTGCTGGAACAAACAATCCTAAAATTTGTGTGGAACCAGAAGAGCCCCCAAATTGCTAAGGAAATGTTGAAAAAGAAAAACAAAACTAGGGGCATTACGTTGCCTGATTTCAAGCTTTACTACAAAGCTGTGATCACCAAGACAGCATGGTACTGGCACAAAAACAGGCATATAGACCAGTGGAACAGAGTAGAGAGTCCAGATATGGACCTGCAACTCTATGGTCAAATAATCTTTGATAAAGTTGGAAAAATATACAGATGGAAAAAGACAGACTCTTCAATAAATGGTGTTGGGAAAATTGGATAGCTATGTATAGAACAATGAAACTCGACAGTTCTCTTACACCATACACAAAGATAAACTCAAAATGAATAAAAGACCTCAATGAGAGGCAGGAATCTATCAAAATCCTTGAGGAGAACATGGGCAGTAACCTCTTCAACAAAGGCTGCAGCAACTTCTTTAATCACACATCTCCAAAGGCAAAGGAAACAAAAGCAAAAATGAACTTTTGGGACTTCAAGATCAAAAACTTCTGTACAATAAAGGAAACAGTCAAGAAAACACAGAGGCAACCCATGGAATGGAAGAAGGTACTCGCAAATGACACTTCATCTTACTTCTTTTATAAAGTTGTGGTTCTGTATCTCGTAACAACTATGGCTACACTTGAATTACCTCGGAAAATAATTAGATATTTGCTCATGTGGCTAGTATTCTTAGAATAAATATCTGAATATATTGCTCAGAATTATTTTTATTTCCCAGAAGTAAGAAAAAACAGCACTGTAGATTTTTTTGTTGAGATCTACCATAGCATCAAATAGAGAGGGCCCCTTCCTTGGATTCTAAGGTGGCTATAAAAATTTGAGGATTTTAAAAAATTAACTCTTACAACATTTACAAGATATCTCCCAGGAAGGCAGGTCTCTATGGAGGCTTCATCTTTCCTTAAAGACTTGCTTATAGGAAGAAACCAACCAACTAGCTCACTTCTTTCTTACTTCTGGTGTGAATTTTCTAGTGGATGACAATTGTCATTTCCCACTAGAACTTATCTTACATAATCTCACCTGTAGATCCCCTATCACCAACTTGTGTAAATACATTTGTTCACATTTTTTACCAGAAGAATTTCTCATTATTTCTCCATAAATTGGCCCACTCTATTTTGCTAAAATCTTGACATTTGAACCCCCAGGATTATTTTTTTTTATCATTACCATCTTCATCCTTATCATAATTATCATCACTACTTTTAAAAGAAAGTAGCATATAACTGATAGTAATAATAATAAAAAAGAAAGTAGCATAGCTTTGAATTTTCCTGGGCAGAGATATCCAGAGATTTTAAGTTTCTCTGATTGGCTGGTATGTAGTAATTGTATTCGTGGCATATGTGTTTTGTATTTGTCATCTCTGCTCTAGAATTTAGAATTCAGTCACAGATAATTATTAGTCATCTTTAAAAAGATTGTTTTGTCACAATTTTCCAGATACTAATATATAGATTATTTTAGATGGTGCACTTAGAAGATCTCTCTGTAACTTCCACCGCAGTTTCTCAGTAACATACTCTTCCTTCCAGTTTCACTAATGACATCTTTGTCTCTCTCTCTCTCTCTCTCTCTCTTTTTTTGAATCTGGAGACTTAATCTTTGAGAAAAGTGGAAGACCACATCAATTTATTTTCCAATTCCACTGGAAGGAAAAAGGATAAAGTCAAAGGAATTCCAACAGAAATTCACTTGACAAATATTCTCTGACATCAGCATGCACTGAGACTCATGTAAGATGAGAAGTGGCTTCAGGGATCTCATTAAAATGTATTTACCATAATGAACTATTTTTCTGTTCTTCTGTGAAATAATTACTTTCTCATTGGAAGTAATTAATTATGAGCACTATGCAAGCTAGCTGTGGTAAATCTAAATTGAAGTGAAATGGTTATATACTGCTTATGTATTCAATTTTACTTCAATTGACCAGCTCCTGATAGAAAATATAACTATACTTCTAAATCACTTATGGAAACAAAATTATACATACAAAATATTCCAGGGGCTGAGAAAGCTCTTCTCTACTGAATGTAGAGTGGTTTTCATCTTACTTCAGAGAAGTAAGGGGTTATCTCCCTTTTACCTTCAACTTCTATAAGCTAGAAATGAGTTCTAATTTTGTTTCTGTTGCAGGAAAATTCTCCTACAGCAGAAAAATTTTAGTTCTCAACAATATAACTTTTTATTTCAGTGGTTCCTAACTTTTTTCAAATTCAGAATTCTTTTGAGATTTTTTAATCAATAATGGACTGTTTCCTTAGAAAAATGCACATATATACACAAAATTTTGTCTAGTAGGGTTTGATAATGACTATAGGTTCATGGCTGCTGCATAATTCCTATTCTCCTCCTTTCCCAATGGGAGTGAGTTTTTATTGCAATTATGCATATTGGATGTGTTAATGAGGAAGATAGCTTTTTAGGTCATAAGTTTGTAAGTCATTAGGCCTTGAGAAACCACATTTGGACATAATGAGGATAGCTCCTAGTATTCTTAGACTTTAAGCTGGATGAAGTAATAGGTGAGTCCTCAGAGTTCATCTCCTATGGGTAAGGACTGAGGGTATTCTCTGTATTAGAAGGGTAGATGTGAGGGCACGTATTGCTTGGAGCACTGGGCATTGTACATAAACAATGAATCTTGGGACATTGCATCAAAAACTAATGGTGTATTTTATGGCGACTATCATAACACAATAACAAAAAAAAAAAAAAAAAAAAAGGAAGGGTAGATGTGGATATTGGATAGCCAAAGGTGGACTGTGATATACTGCAGTTTGCTTACCCATATCCACTCATCCATTTTCTGTTACATTGTGTTTCTGTTTGTTAGATATTCCAGTTTTTCCCCTGAATGATATGCATCACAGTGGGAAGTTATACATTGCTATATATTTAATAAGCCAAGAATGGCCATGTGATGTGCTTTAGCCATTGAAATGAGAACGGAATTAATGTGTGCCATTTCTAGACAGATTCTTTTGTAGCTGGTACCAGGATTGCTTCCTTTATTCTTTCTATAAGATTGGACATGCATCAGATGATGGTGCTCCACTGGCCTACATTCTGGAGGGAAGATGACATGGAGCAGAGTAGCAATTGGATGAACATGTGACCATTATTGAAAGCCACTAGGATTTTGGATCATTTGTTGCCACAGCAAAACTTAATTTGTTATGACTAATACATTCCCCTTCTTTGATATCAAAGTCACTATATTTTCAATTTTCTCACTATGTTCTGTACTCTTGGATGCTGATCTCTATTGACTGTATCCACAAGGCTTCCTTTTTTTTTCTGGCTCTGGTTGGGTTCAACTGATAGGAGGCATCAGTAGACAATTGGAGAGGGGAGGAAAGAAAGCTCAGAGTACTTATCCCCTGACTTCTTCCTTGCCAGGCTGTAGGTTGGAGATGTCTGTGTTCCTCTACCTAAGACTTCAGTGATCTTGTAACCACTCCTTCCCTTGCTCCTCTGACCCAGAAGTAATGGCCTCCTGCTATTGTTATATACGTCTGGTCAAATATTATTATTCCTTTTATTAAGTTCTTCTCAGTTATCTCCAAACCTCAACTGTTACCACTGACATTATTGCAGGTGGATGAGATAAGTGAGGAAGAGCAGATTAATCCACCATCACTCTCAGGAAGCACATTAAGAACATAACCCCTTTTGGGGTGCCTGGGTGGCTTTTTTGGTTAAATGTCTGCCTTCAGCTCAGGTCATGATCCTGGGGTCCTGGGAGTGAGTCCCACATCAGGCTTTCTGTTTAGCAGGGAGTTTTCTTCTTCCCTCTTCCTCTGCTGCTCTCGCATACTCTCTCTTTCTTTCAAATAAATAAATTAAATTTTAAAAAAAGAGAAAATAACCTCTTTCAATGGGAAGGCAGGGAGATGAGTAGCATTATCTTTGTGTATTAAGGGTAACATAGTATATTATACCTGCTGAGGATATTTGATACAGCAATGAAATATTTGCAAGCAAATATTGGCCTGAATTTGCAATCATTCTCATGATCTACTGAATCCTGAAGGATCATTATCCCAAATTCTCAGGAAAGGAAACTGCCAATTTGGGAACATAATGAAACACAACAAGGCCACCAGAATACCAGCATACAGGCAGTGTTTATAGCTGAGGTAAACAGAATTTCTGAAACGCCACCCCCCCCAGCTGTCCCACCCTGCTCCCCAGAACCTGTGATGTGATGAGATATCATTCCCTTAATTGTCTTATGTTATGCAGCACAGTTGACCTTAAATTAAGGAAACTAACTGGATTATCTGTGTGGGCCCAGTATACCTGAATTAACCCTTAAAAGCAGAGAGTTTTCCTTGGCTGGTGGGAGAAGAAGGATTTGATGCACTGTTGCTGTCACTGCCTGGGGAATATTTGTCATGTCTATATAGTAAACTGACCTGGTGACTAAAAAATCTGTGCAAACAAATTTAAGGCAAATGCAGGAAGTTGGAGGCTCTTTTTGACTTTAGGAAGCATGAAGGAAATGAAGGCTGCTGTCCTTTTAGACTATGGAATTTCTTTCATGGAATGTGTTATTGGAATGTATTTGTACTCGTTGTGGTCCTCACTTGGAGTCTCCCACTTGGAGCTGTGCTGGTGTGCCATGCTGTGTAGCAGCAACCCTGTGCTGTCACACTCTGTCTAGTCTGTCTTTCTCTTATGCCTTGCACTTTTCATATAACATGATGGCACCAGTGTGTGTCCAAGTAAGGCCAACAGAACATTGGCTGCAGGGTCCCGGGCTAGAGTCTACAGCTTGCTCTGAGTTCCTGAGTTAACAGACCTGGGACAAGTCTGGATTGGCATTTTCACAAATTACTGCATGTGAAGCTTTGTACTGTGAATTTTGAAAGCAACTGGCCTAGAAAGAATTTGAAAAAAATAGTCTTTTAAAAATTATTTATTTAAACAGAATCTAAAATAGCTATTTATTTATTATTTTTTAATTTAATTTAATTTTTCTAATGTTCCAAGATTCATTGTTTATGAACCACATCCAGTGCTCCATGCAAAGAACCAAAACAAAACAATATAAAACAACAACAAAACAAAACAAAAAGAACCCACAAATAAAAGAAAAACATTAAGGGAACATCTGTGTCACTACAGTCTATGGCACCCTGCTTTTGCTAAAAGTTGAATAGAGTGTATCATATCCTTAGAAATTGTAGCTTATCCTGAATCTTTGATTTGGGCAGGAGACTCATCTCCCCCATGAGCTCTGGTGTCAGTTGTGCTCTGAGGTACTTTACCCAGCTGATTAGAGAAAGTTCCTGTGTTAATGTAAAGATACAAACCACCTTGGCCTAGAGACAAACTCTGCTCTACATCGGAAGAGCCTAACTCCTTATTTCAGGCAATGTCTCAGGCTTAGTCACAATGAGCGAGGGATCACTGTCAATACTAGCAAGATCATCCATAAGTGCATGTTCTTACAGACAGTGGGTGGGCAGGTTAGAATCTGGAACTTAATGTCTCTAACCATTTTCGGCTCAATAGAAGTTTAAACTGTTTATGTATGTGGCCTATTTTGGTAATTTGTGCCATATCAAAGGTCTGAAATGCAAATGCTCATTTTGAATCATTTGTTCAAATTCTTGTGTGTTGTCTGGTTAATGGCAGGTCTCTTAAAGAAGGTATAATTAAGACTGCACATAGACACAATGAACCTTGGATAGCATGGATCATGCATTTGAGGAATTAAAAATTACAATAAAAATAAAGAGAAGTATATCCATATCAACTATACCAATAGGATTTGAAACAAAATTATTTCCGTACTCGTTGAAAGAACATCTGATCTGTTCCCTGTGCAAAGGAAACTTGGCCAGGTGGCAGTTGTGCATTAAGGACAATTACAAAACAGAAATGAACTGCAGCACTTTGGTTTGATCTACCTGAATCAGTTCACAGTAATAAACCATTTTCTTTACTTTTGAAAAAATGATGAAAGTCATGACATGCCATCTCTAGAATACTATGATTTGGCTAATCTCTCCCAACTCTCTTGACTATTATCAAGAAGAAAGGCTTTTGTCTTAAAATACACTTTTTTTTTTTTACATTAAGCCATGATAACTCACAAACATCAGTGAAAGCACAAAAGGACTTTACAAAGACGCTTTCTTGGAGGAAAATTGATGGAGATATGGTAATTTCATGGGGCCTTTCCTTGGGGCTGTCATTGTGCCAGATATCCCTGAGTCCCTCTACTGTGGAAAGCAGCAGCCTCTGAGGCAGCCTGCTTCGTAACATGGCAATTAAGTAGAAACAATCATCAGAAGTTATTACGAACAGTTATATGCCAATAAGCTTAGCAACCTAGATGAAATGGATGCATTCCTGGAAAAATATAAACTACCAAAATTGAACCAGGAAGAAATCGACAACCTGAATAGACCAATATCTAATAACGAGATTGAAGCAGTGATCAAAAACCTCTCAAAAAACAAGAGCCGGGGACAAGATGGCGGGGTACTAGGAAGAGGCGTCTTTTCAGCTGGTACCCCAAAGTGAGCTGATTACCTACCAAAGAACTCTGATCACCCATGAAATCAGCCTGAGATCAGAATTATACACGTCTGGATCTCTACAGGGGCAGAAGACGCCAGTGAGCAGGTAAAGCGGAATGGGAACAGCCGACTGATATCGGAAGATAAACAAAAGGGGGAGGGAGCCACCAGAGGCGACCGGTGCAAAAGTAATACCCCGATACGAGCGAGAGTGCCCTGCGTCTGGGGACCAGCATTAACTTGGAGAATGGTTGAAAGCACTCCAAAAGAGCAAAGGATCGCGGGGGCAAATTGTGGGAATCGGGGCGGCTAGGGACAGGGGCTTAAGTCCCCGGTCCCAGACGGCCTCCCCGGCGTGGAGGCAGAGAGAGTGCGGCGGAGAAACCGGCTCCTGGTCCCTAAGCCGCCAGCGCGCCCCAGAGCGCGGGGGTTCCGGCTCCTGTGAGGGGATGGGAGCTGCGCCGGTCTGCAGAGCGCGCACTAGCCCTACCACAAAGCTTGAGATGCGCACGCACGTCCCTCCAGCTCTCCAGGGTTTCTAAGGCCAGGGGGCGCTTCTTGACCCGCGCCATTGTTTCAAAGTCTAAGCCGACCGCGCGGGAAACTCTTCCAAGGACAGAGGCGCGCAAAAGCCCAGCCAGGGGCTTACGGACCAGCGCCCCGTTCTCAGTGCCCCAGATGCGTGCCCAACCCACAGCCGCCTCTGAAAAGAGGTGCGCGCAAGCCGGGCACTCCCAGCCCGGGCCGGCGGCAAAATCTCAGTGTGCGATCGCTGCTTGGAACCTCTCTGGCGGGCAGGAGCTCCCAGACAGCAGCCACTGCCTTGGCTTTGGGGACGAGCAAAAGATCCTGCGCCCCCAGGGTCTTTAACTTGGAACCTGCACTGCCAGCGTCCAAGGGGGAATTTATTCAGCTTCTGCACCCAGACTGAGGCTTCTCTCTGAGACGGAGATCAGGAAGTGTTCCAGGGTGCACCTTGACTGCACCAGAGTTGATACATCCAGCTACATCTGTTCAGTCTTCTCCCACCAAAATGACTAGGAGGAGGAATGCCCAACAGAAGAAAAATACAGAGGATGGACCTTCTGCAACAGAGCTAACGGATATCAACATAGACAATATGTCGGAAAGAGAATTCAGGCTAACAATTATCCAGGCAATAGCTAGGTTGGAGAAAGCCATGGATGACCAAACAGAATTGATTAGGGCTGAACTGAAAGCGACCAGACAGGATATTCACAATGTTAGGGCGGAGCTCAAAGATACCAGGGAGGAGGTCCACAATGCTCTCAATGAGTTCCAATCTAATCTAAACTCTCTCAAAGCTAGGGTAACTGAGAAAGAAGATAGAATTAGTGATCTGGAAGACAAACAGATAGAGAGAAAGGATCAGGAGGAAGCCTGGAACAAACAGCTTAGATCCCATGAAAGCAGAATTAGGGAAATAAATGATGCCATGAAGCGTTCCAACGTCAGAATTATTGGAATTCCTGAAGGGGAGGAGAAAGAAAGAAGTCTAGAAGATATCGTGGAACAAGTCCTTCATGAAAATTTTCCGAATCTCGCGAATGAAACCAGCGTTCATGTACTAGAGGCTGAACGGTCTCCACCCAAGATTATACACTCCAAAAAAAACATCACGACACCTGATAGTCAAATTGAGAAATTATAATTGTAGGTATAATCTCTTGAAAGCTGCCAGGGCAAAGAGGCTCCTTACTTACAGAGGGAAGCCCATCAGAATAACGTCAGACCTGTCCACAGAGACCTGGCAAGCCAGAAGAGGCTGGCAAGATATATTCAGGGCACTAAATGAGAAGAACATGCAGCCAAGAATACTTTATCCAGCAAGACTGACATTCAAAATGGATGGAGAGATAAAGAGTTTCCAAGACCGGCAAGGCTTAAAAGACTATGCAACCACCAAGCCGACACTGCAGGAAATATTAAGGGGGGTTCTATAAAGAGGAAAAAACCCAAGAATAGCATTGGACAGAAATATAGAGACATTCTACAGAAAGAAAGACTTCAAAGGTAACTCGATGTCAATAAAAACGTATCTATCAATAATCACTCTCAATGTGAATGGCCTAAATGCACCCATAAAACGGCACAGGGTTGCAGATTGGATAAAACGACAGAACCCATCCATATGCTGTCTACAAGAGACCCATTTTGAACCTAGATACACGCAGACTGAAAGTGAAGGGGTGGAGAAGCATCTTTCATGCCAATGGGACTCAAAAGAAGGCTGGGGTAGCGATTCTCATATCAGATAAATTAGACTTCAAACTAAAGACTGTAGTCAGAGATACAGAAGGACACTACATAATCCTTAAAGGGACTATCCACCAAGAGGATCTAACAATTGTAAATATCTATGCTCCAATAAGGGAGCAGCCAATTACTTAAGAAAACTGTTAATCAAGATAAAGAGTCATATTGATATGAATACACTAATCGTAGGAGATCTTAACACGCCTCTTTCAGAATTAGATCATCGAAGCAGAAAATCAATAAAGAAACAAGAGCATTGAATGACACATTGGACCAGATGGACCTCATAGATATATACAGAACATTCCACCCTAAAACAGCAGAATACTCATTCTTCTCAAGTGCACACGGAACCTTCTCCAGAATAGACCACATACTGGGTCACAAATCAGGACTCAGCCGATACCAAAAGACTGAGATGATTCCCTGCATATTCTCAGATCACAATGCTTTGAAACTGGAGCTCAATCACAAGGAAAAGTCCCGAAGGAACTCAAACACCTGGAAGCTAAAGACCACCTTGCTTAAGAATGCTTGGATCAACCAGGAGATCAAAGAAGAACAGAAACAATTCATGGAAACCAATGAGAATGAAGACACTTCGGTCCAAAACCTATGGGATACAGCAAAAGCGGTCCTAAGAGGAAAATATATAGCCATCCAAGCCTTGCTCAAAAAAACTGAAAAATCCAGAACACACCAGCTGTCTCTACACCTTAAAGAACTGGAGGATCAACAACAAATCAAACCAACTCCACACATAAGAAGGGAAATCATCAAGATTAGAGCTGAGATCAATGAGGTAGAAACCAGAGATACAGTAGAACGTATCAATGAAACTAGAAGCTGGTTTTTTGAAAGAATCAATAAGATCGATAAGCCACTGGCTACACTAATCCGAAAGAAAAGAGAGAAATCCCAAATTCATAAAATTATCAATGAAAAGGGAGATATCACAACTAACGCCAAGGAAGTAGAAACAATCATCAGAAGTTATTACGAACAGTTATATGCCAATAAGCTTAGCAACCTAGATGAAATGGATGCATTCCTGGAAAAATATAAACTACCAACATTGAGCCAGGAAGAAATCGACAACCTGAATAGACCGATATCTAATAACGAGATTGAATCAGTGATCAAAAACCTCCCAAAAAACAAGAGCCCAGGACCTGACGGATTCCCTGGGGAATTCTACCAAACCTTCAAAGAAGAAATAACACCTATTCTCCTGAAGCTGTTACAAAAAATTGAAGCAGAAGGAAAACTTCCAGACTCTTTCTATGAAGCCAGCATTACCCTGATCCTCAAACCTGGCAAGGACCATACCAAAAAGGAGAATTTCAGACCAATATCACTGATGAATATGGATGCTAAGATTCTCAACAAGATCCTAGCCAACAGGATCCAACAGCACATTCAAAAGATTATCCACCATGATCAGGTGGGATTCATCCCTGGGCTACAAGGATGGTTCAACATTCGCAAATCAATCAATGTGATACAACAAATTAATATGAGAAGAGAGAAGAACCACATGGTCCTCTCAATTGATGCAGAAAAAGCATTTGACAAAATCCAACATCCGTTCCTGATTAAAATGCTTCAAAGTATAGGGATAGAGGGAACATTCCTGAACCTCATCAAATCTATCTATGAAAGACCCACAGCAAATATCATCCTCAATGGGAAAAAGCTTGCAGCCTTCCCATTGAGATCAGGAACAAGACAAGGATGCCCACTTTCACCACTCTTGTTCAACATAGTATTAGAAGTCCTAGCAACAGCAATCAGACAACAGAGAGAAATAAAAGGTATCCAAATTGGTAATGAAGAAGTCAAACTCTCTCTCTTCGCAGATGACATGATTCTTTATATGGAAAACCCAAAAGACTCCACCCCCAAACTACTAGAACTCATACAGCAATTCAGCAGCGTGGCAGGATACAAAGTCAATGTGCAGAAACCAGTGGCTTTCTTATACACTAACAATGAAAATACAGAAAGGGAAATTAGAGAATCGATTCCATTTACTATAGCACCAAGAACCATAAGATACCTGGGAATAAACCTAACTAAAGAGGTAAAGGATCTGTACTTGAGGAACTATAGAACACTCATGAAAGAAATTGAAGAAGACACAAAAAGATGGAAGACCATTCCATGCTCTTGGATCGGAAGAATAAACATTGTTAAAATGTCTATACTGCCTAGAGCAATCTATACTTTTAATGCCATTCCAATCAAAATTCCACCGGCATTCTTCAAAGAGCTGGAGCAAATAATCCTAAAATTTGTATGGAATCAGAAGAGACCCCGAATCGCTAAGGAAATGTTGAAAAACAAAAATAAAGCTGGCGGCATCACCTTACCTGATGTCAAGCTTTATTACAAAGCTGTGATCACCAAGACAGCATGGTACTGGCATAAAAACAGACACATAGACCAGTGGAACAGAGTAGAGAGCCCAGATATGGACCCTCAACTCTATGGTCAATTAATCTTCGATAAAACAGGAAAAAATATACAGTGGAAAAAAGACAGTCTCTTCAATAAATGGTGCTGGGAAAACTGGACAGCTATATGTAGAAGAATGAAACTCGACCATTCTCTCACACCGTACACAAAGATCAACTCAAAATGGATAAAATACCTCAACGTGAGACAGGAATCCATCAGAATCTTAGAGGAGAACATAGGCAGTAATCTCTTTGATATCAGCCACAGCAACTTCTTTCAAGATACGTCTCCAAAGGCAAAGGAAACAAAAGCGAAAATAAACTTCTGGGACTTCATCAAAATCAAAAGCTTCTGCACAGCAAAGGAAACAGTCAACAAAACAAAGAGGCAACCCACGGAATGGGAGAAGATATTTGCAAATGACAGTACAGACAAAAGGTTGATATCCAGGATCTATAATGAACTCCTCAAACTCAACCCACACGAAACAGACAAACACATCCAAAAATGGGCAGAAGATATGAACAGACACTTCTCCAATCAAGAAATACAAATGGCTATCAGACACATGAAAAAATGCTCATCATCATTAGCCCTCAGGGAGATTCAAATTAAAACCACATTGAGATATCACCTTACACCAGTTAGAATGGCCAAAATTAACAAAACAGGAAACAACATGTGTTGGAGAGGATATGGAGAAAGGGGAACCCTCTTACACTGTTGGTGGGAATGCAAGTTGGTGCAGCCTCTTTGGAGAACAGTGTGGAGATTCCTCAAGAAATTAAAAATAGAGCTTCCCTACGACCCTGCAATTGCACTCCTGGGTATTTACCCCAAAGATACAGATGTCGTGAAAAGAAGGGCCATCTGTACCCCAATGTTTATAGCAGCAATGGCCACAGTCGCCAAACTATGGAAAGAACCAAGATGCCCTTCAACGGATGAATGGATAAGGAAGATGTGGTCCATATACTCTATGGAGTATTATGCCTCCATCAGAAAGGACGAATATCCAACTTTTGTAGCAACATGGACGGGACTGGAAGAGATTATGCTGAGTGAAATCAGTCAAGCAGAGAGAGTCAGTTATCATATGGTTTCACTTATTTGTGGAGCATAACAAATAGCATGGAGGACAAGGGGCGTTAGAGAGGAGTAGGGAATTTGGGTAAATTGGAAGGGGAGGTGAACCATGAGAGACTATGGACTCTGAAAAACAGTCTGAGGGGTTTGAAGTGGCGGGGGGGTGGGAGGTTGGGGTACCAGGTGGTGGGTATTATAGAGGGCACGGCTTGCTTGAAGCACTGGGTGTGGTGAAAAAATAATGAATACTGTTTTTCTGAAAATAAATAAATTGGAAAAAAAAACGAAACCTCAAAGAAGGAGGCAATAAATGTGTTCATAAATTTTAAGAATTATGTCAAAACTGGAAAAAAAATACATGGCAATTAAGCCACTTATCCCAGCCAAGCTTTTCTAGTTGAGGAGAAAGAGTTTTGAAGTTTTAGGGAAGTTGATAGAGGCTGGAAACCATTAGTGAGCTTCTGGTAAGACTTGGAAATATATTTATTTCATGAAACATTTTATATTCACCTTTTTTGTTTCAAATTATGTGGCTGTGCACCTGTAACTGGATATATCCATGGGAAATCAGTTCCTATGGATATATGGGATTGAGGAAGAAGGTATGCAATAAGAAATAGAGAAAGGATGGATGATCTGATAAGGGCATGTGGGAGAACTGCCTACCTGATGAAGAAATAATTAGAGTCCTGCCTTTCACCAAACACAAAAGTAAACTCTAGATGAAACATATCCTAACTTTAAAAGATGCTAAAAGAAAACCTATAGAGGGATTTTTTTCATCACTTTGGAGTCATGGGGAGTTAACTGAGCAAGGAATTGATTGACAGATTTAACCAACAAAAACAAAACAAAATAAAAGAAAAACCATTCAAACCACTACTGATTAATGAAAGACATGGTAAGCAAAGTTAAAACAAGAGTCAAAGATCAGAAGAAAATCTTTGCTGCACATAGAACAGAATGAGTTCCAGTCATAATAAAGAATTCACACAAATCAGTAAGAAAAAGGCATTTGACAGAAGGAGGGATAAAGTCCCAGATAAACAACAACAATGACCCCTAAGTACTGAAAAGATGCTCAACCTCCCTAATAATCAGGGCAACATAAACTAAAACATCAACAAGATGCCATATTTTTCTGGTTAGATTGACAAAAGTTAAGAAGATAAGAGATCATATCTGGAGCTGGTGAGGGACACAAGGAAACATGCACTCATATTCTGTGATGCATATTACTGCAGCCATTTTGATGGCATATTTGCAATAGCTATCAAAAGCTGGCAAGATCTAGAAAAATTAGAAGTTCATATTTTGACCAGCAATTTCATTTTTGGAATACAGCTTACATGAATACTTGCATATGGAGACAAGATAAATAAAAATTAAATATACTCTGCATTGTTACACGGTGAAAATTGGAATCAACCTGAATGTTCATTAGCAGGGGACTAGAAAACAATTTTTGGCATATATGTATATTTTATGTAATATGATGAGGCATTACAAATGTAAGTTAAATGTATAGATACAGACAGGAAGTTCTCCAATATATCCAGTGAAATCTGTCTTATTTCAAAAACAGTACCAAAAAAATCTATAATACAAAAGATGTCACAGATAGTAGGCACTCAGTAATTATTTGTTGCATGAAACATATGTAATGTATAGAAAAAGTTCTGGAAGGACATGTGACAAAGTGTGCAGAGCAGTCACCTATAGAGAAGGCATAGGGATTTAGGATTTGGGAAAGAAGTAAAGGTGCACTTACATAATACTGAATACACCTTTCTATTGTTTACATGTTTATTTCATGGTAGTCTTAAAGAAGTTGTGCCTTCTCCAAAGGGAGTGATTTCACTGCCATCTATACAGTGAAGATGATTTCTTAGGTGTGGAAATATTAGGTTGTCTTTTTTATGGCTTTGTTGTTATTATTATAATACTTAAGTAGTATTTATTAGCATAATGAATTAATTACACAGGTACAATATTCAGTTTATATGAAGCTAATTTATATGAAGCTAATTAAAACAATAGCAAAAGTAACTTGTGAAATCCCCAAAACATTTTTCAGTGGTGGGGTGACAGAGGGACTGTTGACTGGAAGGGGACTGGGATTGTCTTCTGGGATGCTGGACACATTTTGCCATTTGATTATTAATGCCACAGTGTATGAATAAGTATAATTTAAAGTAAAAAAAATGTACAGTTAAAATTTGTGCCGAGCATAATGTTGCAAATGATTTCTCAGCAAATATATTCCCCATACTATTGGTGGGAAGTGAATCTCAAAGATGTAAGGACTGGGGTTAAAAATGCTAGTTCCTTATACCTCCATATCATAAAAACCATATCGGAAAAACCCACAGCAAATATCATCCTCAATGGGGAAAAACTGAGAGCTTTTCCCTTAATGTCAGGAACATGATAGGGATGTCAGCTCCTGCCACTTTTGTTCAATATAGTACTAGAAGTCCTAACAACAGCAATAAGACAACATCCAAATAGGCAAAAAAAAAAAAAAAAAAAGTCAAACTCTCACTCTTTGCAGACACCATGATACTCTATGCAGAAAACCCAAAAGACTCCACCCCAAAATTGCTAGAACTGATTCAGCAAAGTCACAGGATATAACATCAATGCACAGAAGTCAGTTGCATTTCTATACACTAACAATGAGGCAGAAGAAAGAGAAACCAAGGAATCAATCCCATTTACAATTGCACCCAAAACCATGAGATACCTAGGAATAAACCTAACCAAAGAGATAAGAGATCTGTATTCTGAAAACTATGGAACCTTATGAAAGAAATTGAAGATGACATAAAGAAATGGAAAAACATTTCATGCTCATGAATTGCAGGAACAAATATTGTTAAAATGTCTATGCTACTTAATGCAGTCTACACATTCAAAGCAAACCCTATCAAAATATCATCAGCATTTTTCATAGGGCTGAAACAAACAATCCTAAAATTTGTATGTTACAAGAAAAGACCCTGAATAGCCAAAGGAATGATGAAAAAGAAAAGCAAAGCTGGGGGCATCACAATTCCAGACTTTAAGCTGCATTACAAAGTTGTCATCATCAAGACAGTATGGTACTGGCACAAAAACAGACACATAAATCAATGGAACAGAATTAAGAACCCAGAATTGGACCCTTAACTCTTTGGTCAACTACTCTTCAACAAAACAGGAAAGAATATGGAAAAAAGACAATGTCTTCAACAAATGGTGTTGGAAAAATCAGACAGCCACATGCAGAAGGATGAAATTTGACCACTTTCTTACACCACACACAAAAATAAACTCAAAATCAATGAAAGACCTAAACGTGAGACAGGAATCCTAGAGAAGAACACAAGCAGCAACCTCTTTGACCTTGGCCAACAACTTCTTGCTAGACATGTCTCCCAAGGCAGGAGAAACAAAATAAATAATAAACGATTTGGATATCATCGTGATAAAAAGCTTTTGCAAAGGAAACAGTCAACAAAACTAAAAGGCATTCCTATGGATTGGGAGAAGATATTTTCAAATACCTTATCAGATAAATGGCTCATATCCAAAATCTACAAAGAACTTATCAAAATCAGTACCCCCAAACCAAAAAATCCAGTCATGAAATGGGCAAAAGACATGAAGAGACATTTCTCCAAGGAGCACCTATAAATGGCCAATAGACACATGAAAAGATACTGAACATCACTCACCAGCAGGGCAATACAAATCAAAACTGCAATGAGATTCCACTTCACAGTGATCAGAATGGCTAAAATGAACAACTCAGGGAAAAACAGATGATGGTAAGGTTGTGGAGGAAGAGGAACCTCTTACACTGTTGGTGGAAATGCAAGCTGGTGCAGCCAATCTGGAAAACAGTATGGAGGTTCCTTAAAGAATTAAAAATACAGCTATACTATGACTCATCAATTGCTCTATGAGGTATTTATCCAAAGTATACGAACATAGTGATTCAAAGGGGCACCCCACTGCATATAACAGCAATGTCCTCAACAGCCAACAGATGGAAATAGCCCCGATCCATCAACAGATGAATAAATAAAGAAATGGAGGGGGGAGCCTGGGTGGCTCAGTGGGTTAAGCCTTTGCCTTCAGCTCAGGTCATGGTCTCTGGATCCTGGGATTGAGCCACGCATTGGGCTCTCTGCTCAGGAAAGACCCTGCTTCCCCCTCTCTCTCTGCCTGCCTCTCTGACTACTTGTGATTTCTCTCTTTGTAAAATAAATTAAAAAAATCTTTTTTTTAAAAAAAGAAGATGTGAGATATATATATATATATAATCAATAACACTATTATACAGTCATCAAAAAGAATGAAATCTTGTCATGTGCAACAACATGAATGGAACTAGAGGGTATTATGTTAAGTGAAATAAGTCAGTCAGAGAAAGACAAATACCATATGATTTCACTCATATGTGGAATTTAAGAAAAAAAAAAGAAGAGGAACATAGGGGAAAGGAAGAAAAACTAAAACAAAATGAAAACAGAGAGGGAAGCATACCATAAGAGGTGCTGAACTCTAGGAAACAACCTGAGGGTTGCTGGAGGGAAGGTGGGTGATGGGAAGGGATAATTGGGTGATGGGCCTTCAGCAGCACTGGATATAATGAGCAGGACACTGGATATAATGCAACTGATGAATCACTAAATTCTACCTCTGAAACTAATAAAAGAAGAGTACTGGCTCCTACTGAATTATAGATAGGGGATTGCCTCCCTTCCTCATCTTCTTAATCCCCTGTGATCTGGAGTTTTGTTCTCACTATTCCCTGAAACTATTTTGCTAAGACTGCCAACAACTTCCTAGCTCCTTAATCAAATTGGAACTTGTTCATTCTCATGTCACTTGACTTTAAAGCAGTATCATTGCCACTCTCTACTTTCTGAAACATTCTCTTAACTTTCATGAAACTACACATTGGCTTTCTACCTCTCTGTTGTTTTCTGTCTCTTTGCTGTTACTCTCTTCCTATTCCTTAGATGCCAATTTTCTTTAGGATTTGTCTCTGAATTCTTTTCCTACTTTCTGTGTTCTTCACAATCTTCCCATATGACCCCATTCACTCTTTTTTTTTTTAAAGATTTTATTCATTTATTTTGACAGACAGAAATCATAAGTAGGTGGAGAGGCAGGCAGAGAGAGAGAGAGGAGGAAGCAGGCTCCCTGCTGAGCAGAGAGCCCGATGCAGGGCTTGATCCCGGAACCCTGGGATCATGACCTAAGCCGAAGGCAGAGGCATTAACCCACTGAGCCACCCAGGCGCCCCCACTCTTTTGTTTTAAATCCAATCTACACACTATATTTCCAGCACAAACTGTGCTTTTGAGCTCCAAACTATACCTCTAGCTGGAACTGGCCATCCTCATCATATGGTGTCATAAGCATCTCAAATTCAAAATATTAAGAATTAGACTCATTTTTCCTAAACCCAGATCATTTCTCCCTTCTCTACTCTACTCCCCATCCTCATGATTGGCAGCACCTTTTGTCCTTTCAGAAAACAGGAAATTGTCCTCATTTTGTATTTTATACTCAGTGGGAGATGAAGCCTTGCAAGTTCTTGTTACTAATGTCTCATGAACTGAATCTATTCTGTGTCATCTAATTTCAAACTCACTGTCTTAGTTTGGGCCACATTTTTAGGGTTTGGCTAGTGAAATAGTTTTTTTTTTTTTTTTTTTAAAGATTTTATTTATTTATTTGACAGAGAGAGATCACAAGTAGGCAGAGGCAGGCAGAGAGAGAGGAGGAAGCAGGCTCCCCGCTGAGCAGAGAGCCCCATGCGGGACTCGATCCCAGGACCCTGAGATCATGAACAATCTCCAGCCTTGTTTCTCTCTCTCAGTTTCAGAGGTAGAGTTTAGTGATTCATCAGGTGCTTATAACATCAAGTGCCCTCCTTAATGTCCATCACCCAGTTACCCCATTCTCCCTCTTGTTTCTCTTGAATATGTTGTATACTGTTGTATTGTGCTCCTTTTTTTCTCCCCCACACCAGTTAGAAGTGTTTCATTTTATTTTTTATTTCAAAGATTTTATTTATTTATTTGACAGACAGAGATCACAAGTAGGCAGAGAGGCAGGCAGAGAGAAAGTGGAGGAAGCAGGCTCCCTGCGGAGCAGAGATCCCAATGCAGGGCTTGATCCCAGAACCCTGGGATCACGACCTGAGCCGAAGGCAGAGGCTTTAACCCACTGAGCCACCCAGGTGTCCAGAAGTCTTTTATTTTAAAAATATGAAACAGGAGCACTGGATGTGGTGCAAAAATAATGAATACTGTTATGCTGAAAATAAATAATAAATAAATTTTAAAAAATATGAAACAAATGCAAAAAACCCTTTTAATGGAAGTCTGATTAAATTTAATATTAAAGTTTTCAAAAACCCATTGGAGAAAGTCAGCAGGTATGTTAAAGAAAAGCAGGAAACTGCTGACAAGTCTTTGGTGGAAAAGCAAGTTGCATAGGTATACAAGTTATCCTAATGATTACCAAGCTCAAATTTTGTTTTTCAAAAACAGGTCTTAATGTATACCGAGAAAACCATACAGACACACCCAACAGTGCAAAGATGTAACAATGAAGTTTAAGGATAGAGGAGAAGCCATATATGACAATACACACAAACAATCTATAAAATAAAATAAACCATTCAATCCTAGGAAAAAATGGGGAAACTTCATGAATGTAAAATACAAGGAACAAGGACTAACAACAAATGGAACTTTCCTAAATATTTCCCTATTGACTAACTAAAACACAAAATGATGACCATTAACAGGTAGTTTTCATATACAATATGCATGTAAATTACAGTAATTTTTTTTCTATTCAATTACCATTTCTTCCCTTTTCCTTTTCCCCTAATTTTCTCTAGCAACTTGTTTCCCTTGGTTTGATAAGTTGAATCCAAAAGGTTTGGAACCTAAAGTGAGTACCAACTTTTACTGGAATAGTACTTGGGAAATGCAACTCTAGAAAAGGCAAAATTCAATTTTTTTTTTTTACTTAATCTAATTTCTTTTCAGTATAACAGAATTCATTGTTTATGCACCACACCCAGTGCTCCATGCAATACTTGCCCTCCATAGTACCCACCACCAGGAACCCCCCAACTTCCCACCCCCCACCCCTTCAAAATCCTCAGATTGTTTTTCAGAGTCCATAGTCTCTCATGGTGCATCTCCTCCTTCAATTTCCCACAACTCCTTTCTCCTCTCCATCTCCCCATGTCCTCCATGTTAGTTCTTATGCTCCACAAATAAGCAAAACCATATGATAACTGACTCTCTCTGCTTGACTTACTTCACTCAGCATCATCTCTTCCAGTCCCGTCCATGTTGATACAAAAGTTGGATATTCATCCTTTCTGATGGAGGCATAATACTCCATAGTATATATGGACCACATCTTCCTTATCAATTCATCCATTGAAGGGCATCTTGGTCCTTTCCATAGTTTGGCAACCGTGGCCATTGCTGCTATGAACATTGGGGTACAGATGGCCCTTCTTTTCACTACATCTGTATCTTTGTGGTAAATACCCAGTAGTGCAATTGCAGGGTCATAGGGAAGCTCTATTTTTAATTTCTTAAGGAATCTCCACACTGTTCTCCAAATTGGCTGCACCAACTTGCATTCACACCAACAGTGTGAGGGGTTCCCCTTTCTCCACAACCTCTCCAACACACAAAACAGATAATCATGTCAAAAAATGGGCAGAAGACATGAACAGACACTTCTCCAATGAAGACATACATGAAAAAAATGTTCACCATCACTAGCCATCAGGGAGATTCAAATTAAAACCACACTGAGATACCACCTTACACCAGTTAGAATGGCCAAAATTAGAAGACAGGAAACAACTTGTGTTGGAGAAAAGGCAAATTTTAACTGAAGTGACTGGACAAAGTTGAACATTTGTTCTCAATGGAACAATGTCCTCTAGGTTAATCAGTAAGTTAATGGCTTCTCTTGGCTGGATCACATGACCCAGCTTGATACTGGCATGCTCCATGGTGAGGTACTGCAACGTTATGTGCGCAAATACCTAGCCACTTAAGCTTTCAATAAAACAAAGCATCATCTTATACCATTTCAGTAAAAAAAAAAAAATAAAATAAATACTGCTTTTTTATTGGTCTGCTTTGCCTCTTGAACTGGCTTGGAGTGTTGTTCATGACAGAAGACACAGGAGTTAATTAGTTAATTAGTTAGTACTCCACACTCCTTGGGCTTCAATACTTCCTACTCTTTAAGCCTCAGCACATTTTTGCTGAAATAATGGTATTCTTTGTTAACATCGTCATTGTCATGGGACCAATATCCCTGTGGACTGGAATGCTGTAAGCAGCTTTTTTTCTGATTTCTTCAAAATGCAACCAAGGTGGCTTTAGGCATGATGGGATCTTGAACTCTTTTTATTTTCATATTGATCAGTGCAATGCCCTCATTGATCATATCTGCTATGATTGGGAATGCCTGCATCAGAGACCAAAATGTCTGCAAGAACTGTATGTCTCTTCATTTGCTCTTTGGGAGTGTACTAATGAATATTGTAATAGTGGCATCACCTCCAGGGTATTCACAAGCCCCATCTATCTGTATTGGCACTGCAATGGGCATTCCAACATTTTTTGACCTTCCAACCACAACCACATTCTTCCCTAGGGTTGGGATGTCCATTCACTTAATTATTTCCCAGACACTCCATGGGACCACTGGTAACACATTTGCTCCACATTAATTACATAAAACCATCAGCATCTTTGGAGAAAACACTACTGCAGATGTTTCTTTCATCAGTATGTTCTGGAAGAGGCAGCTGAACAAGAAGGCCATCTACGTTATAATCATCATTTTTAAAATTATGTTCAGTTAGCCGATATATAATACCTCATTAGTTTTTGATGTAGTGTTCAATGATTCACAACAGGTTCTATGCAAACAAACAATAGATCAGAGGTTGAAAATTTGAGGCTGCTGGTGACTTTCAAAGCTTTTCTATGGAAAGAGGAAAACAAAATTCTTATTGGGGTGCATTGGGTAGAAGGGGAAAGCAAGAGATTATATACAATTGCTATCAGTCAGAGTTTTATCAAAGGAGCAGCCCCACTATCCATGATTTGGAATAAAAGATTCATTTTAAATAGTGCTTTGTGCACCTGCGGGAAGAGCTGAAAGCAAAGGTCTAAAAGAAAAGTCACTACTCAGGGTTTGCTCATGGGAGTAGTTGAGAAGTCTGGGTGATTCTGTCTCTGGGTTTAGTTGTAGGGCAAAAGTCAGCAGAAGTGCTCCATCCATTGAAGTTTCCAACTCCCTGCCTTCTCACTGACTATTTTCTAATCATCCTTTGAAATTCTATTCAGACATGGCCTCCCACAGGAGCCCTTCTGGAACCTACTGGCATACCTCTTCTGGCTCTGTTGATCATTTCTATGTGATTCTATGTGATTCCATGTACCTCTCCTGTGGGCATTTCCTGGTAGAGCTCCCAGCAGTTAGTAGGTGTCCCAAATATTTGTACAATTGACTTGAACTCTGTTTCTCCTGAGATCCTGAACTCCTTGAGGGCAGGAACTGTGCTCCCTCTCTAAATATTTGCTGACTCAATACAAGGATGGACAGTTGAGTGGATAAATGAGCAGGACCAGAAGTCTGAACACAGCCTGAAGGTTCCGAACTTTGTGTGTCCTGTATTTGTTATCTACTTCTTTTACTTATGCTAAATGACCTCTTTGGTGTTCACAGTTCATCCCTCTTCCTCAGCATTCTGAAACTTGGTGAACATGTTCACATTTGGCTCCTAATAGCCTTTGTAATATTATATATTTTAATTGTTTGTGCTTTGTCATCATTTTTCCTAGTTATTCTCATATGAAAGTCCCTCTCAATACTTTAATTGACTTCCTTGGGATACTTTCAGTTTTGATATACCTTTCTTAATGTGTAGTAACATGAAATGGTGTGGCATTATAGATGCAAATGCATGATAATATTATGCAAGCTTGAGATTTTGCTGCACATAAGTTATGGGGAGGCTTGTCAAAGGATTAACCTGTATATTAATCATGCTGAATATATATATTTAACTAAGGCAACCTATAGGGTACAGCCTGCTTAATGCTTAATGCCTCTCTAACCCTGCAGGGAGCAAAGGTGCATTCTTAGGCCCCTAAAATAGAATAGAAATAACCTCTCCGCTCACCTAATATTCCCTAATGGTTGCTCTTTGCACCCATTCTGATGTCATGAAGGAAACAAAGACCTCTTCTGTGATCCTGAGGTGCCAGATTGGCTGGGCAAAGACAAAGGGGCATTTTAAATAAAGGCTCCAGACATTTATTTAGCCTCAAAATTACTTCTCCAAATTTGCACATTGTGCAACACTGCAGATCTTCAAATGTATTTCTGTAATTGGCTCCAATATGTCTTATGTTTTAACTTTTCTTTTTGTCATGGGAAGGGAGTAGGGAAGGGATTAGTTGTCTTTTTTTCCCTTCCAGAGAACTGCCAAAATAATTTTGACTCTCCCAGATGAAGTAAGTTTTAAAATTGTGGTTCTCCTGAGGTTCATTTGGAAGAAGACACAGCAATTCTGAGAAACCAATGATGGGGGCTGCCAAGATGTTCCATTTCCTTGGCTGTGGCTTCTGTTTCCTTGCATCAAGGTCAGTGTGAGAACAAAACCACGGTTTTCGAGGGTTGGAGAGGCTTGTTCAAACACTTGTCCTTGCCCACCTCAAAGTCTCCTGCCTTGCATGGCAGTATTGCCTTAAACCCAGAGTTTAGGGTTTGTTGTGGAGGTTGGATCTTCACTTCCTCTTGCTCTTTCCCAGGCTCAGCCATTTCTACTGGCTGAGTTGCACCTGGGAAAATTGGGATACACACTTGGCTCAGGCTATTTTTGAGGTGTGCAGTTTCTAGGAAATTGGAGATTGCCATCTCATACCGTTCTGTGTCTCCATCCTGGGTTTTGAGATAAAGTATGAAGGGTTGGAGCAAAGGACTGAATAAGAATTATTCAGGGATTATATAAGAACCATAGAATTTCAGAGCTGTGAGTTCCTTTTAGACAGAATTGCAGAGAGGAAGGAGCAGAATTAACTGAATCAGACTGACCTGGGAGGCCTGGCACAATTTGACCATCAAGTGTTGACTCCTGAACTGTCAGCCTCTTCATAACTTTGGGAAGATTGGTAAAGTAGCAGTTTTTTGAAATGGAATTTTAGTGATGTACAGAGAAGAGGAGTGAGGTACAACAGCGTGTGCCACTTTTCCAAGCACTGCTTTACCAGAACCAGATGGTACAAATATTTAGCCTCTGAGTCTCACTTTAGTTGTTTGGGAAAGGGGTTGTTTGGGGTGGGGAATGAGATCATATGTTGAATGAAGACTGAAATGTAGCAGGTGGCTATAGTGAGTGCATACATTATTATCACCAGTTAGTACAGTCTTTATTTGAAAGATAAATGCACCAAAGCCCCCCAAATTTAGATGATTTGTCTAACAACACAGAGCATTAATGGCAGCATTTAATGGCAGCACAAGAACAGAGCCATTTTTCCTGACATTCAGAGGGGTACTTTTTACCATTTCACTACCCTGTAATCTTTTAGGTAAGCTCTCATGAGAAAGTAAAATGAAATGGTTTGAATAAAAGCTTTTCATGATTGTATTTTCGATATCAAAATACTTTTATGTGAAAATGAAAGATTTCATGGTTGAGCTTTCTGCAGGCTGGAGCCAAAGGGATGGTCTTTCTGCCTGCCCCGGTTCCCATGTCATCTGGGCACTTTCCCTATGAAACCATTTATAAACATTGCTCTATGTGAGTCCCTTAAGCTTGGTGCTAAAAACAAAGCATGAAAATTGCTGTCCCTGTCCCCAAGTTGTTCATTGCTTTTGGGGGAAGAAATTAGGAAGTAAATCAATGATATACAGTTTAATGAACTCTGTGATTGATGTTAGCCCAGAGGAAGGCACTTAATTAAGGTGAATGTGTTTAGGGTCATTGAGAGTCATCAGCCCTGCACTGAGCCTAGAAGGCTGGTAAGAGATGGGCAGAGGAGAGGGAGAGGTGTGGAGGTAGAAGGGAGAGACTAAGGGAAGTGCCAGGAAGAGCTAGAGGCCCTAAGGGAATGCTGATGAGTGTGAATGGAACCCTACAAGAACTGGAGGATTTCCCTTGGTGTGTATGTGTTTGTGACAACAATCACATATTATGTATGCATGTATGTATGTATGTTAGTCACCATAGAATATATCATTAGTTTTTGGTATAGTGTTCTCAGATTCATTGTTTACATATAAGACCCAATCATTCATGCAATACATGTCCTCCTTAATACCCACCACCAGGCTCACCCATCCCCCACCCTCCACCCCTCTAAACCCCTCAGTTTGTTCCTTGGAGTCCACAGTCTTTCACGGTTTTTTAAAGATTTTGTTTATTTGAGAGAGAGAGAGAGAATGAGTGGGGTGAGGGGGAGAGAGAGAGAGGAAGAGGCAGACTCTCCGCTAAGCAGGGATCCCAACAGAAGGTTTTATCTGAGGACCCTGGGATCATGACCTGAGCTGAAGGCAGATAGTTAACATACATAGCCACAGTGAGACACTCAGTCACCTCAACAATTTGCATTTTTGAAAGATTGTTGGCTCCTCTTGAGAGGCTAGATGGTCAGAGAGAAGGAGTGGAACTGAGGGACCTGAAAGTTATAGGGTCTCCAAAGTAGAATTGACTTAGGAGGGAAGAAGAGAGAAGACACTTGTGGCAGGCCTTGCTTGGGATCCTATGTGGAGAGAGGTCAGAGGAGGGCTCAGGTGACCCTCAAATTAGTGGCTCAGGCTCCCAGGCCAAGGGATGGCCCACAGTGAGACACAGAAGTCGGGTGGCTATAAAGCCCCACTTTCAGAAGGAGTTCAGGCTCCAAGGTGATATTGTCCTAAAATTAATAGATTTCTATTAATGGGATGATGGAATGTACTTGTGAGCAAAGGAATTTGGGGCTCTTCCTTGCTGACCCATTGGCAGACAGAGTTGACATGCCCCATGAACGCAGAATCTCAGTGGACCCACTCGAAGTGAGGACACAATAAGCACATTTTATCTATGACCCATGGCACCAGAGGCTACACTTGCTGATCAAATCAGAGCTTGCTGAGAACACAGAAAGAAAGCAATGAGGTTCCAGGAGACACAAATGACCAAGAAACTCTATCATATCATTGTTTG
Source organism: Neogale vison (assembly GCF_020171115.1). Taxonomy (NCBI): domain Eukaryota; kingdom Metazoa; phylum Chordata; class Mammalia; order Carnivora; family Mustelidae; genus Neogale; species Neogale vison. The sequence continues at coordinate 86,389,263 of NC_058094.1, read as the reverse complement.
TGCTCTTCCCTGTATTTGGTGAAAATAGCATTGAAGGAAAGAGAAAGTCCTTCCTTACTCATCAGTAAGCCAAAGGTAGAGGGTTGGTAGAATGTACACATATCAAGAAGTACAATTAAAAGCAGTTCAATTTGTTTTGTGTAGTGTTGTCACAGAAACATGTAAGAATAAAGTACATGTGTACATACAAGTTACAAAATGTAAATTGTGTAATTTCTGTGATTCTACATATGAGTTAAATGCACCTGTATTTGCATTTAAAACTGGCATTCTATAACATAAAGATGAGTGGTAAAATTCATTCTAATAATTAAAAATTGTGCTTTTTTTTTTTTAACCTAGGACAGCTTTAAATAGGAAATAACAAACACATTTCATGTACATATTGGCCATCAGTATAGCTTCTTTGGAAAAAATGTCTGTTAAGTCCTTTGCCCATTTAAAAATCAGGTTATTTAATTTTGTTGTTTTTGTTGTCATTGAGTAGTATGAGTACAACTCATTTGGGGGTATTAAATCTTTATCAGATATTTGATTTGCAATTTTTTAAACCATTCTATAGGTCACTTATTCATTTTGTTGATGGTTTACTTTGAAGCATTTTAGTTTGATGTAGTCCCAACATGTTTTTTTAAAAATTATTATTTATTTATTTATTTTCAGAAAAACAGTATTCATTATTTTTTCACCACACCCAGTTCTCCATGCAAGCCGTGCCCTCTATAATACCCACCACCTGGTACCCCAACCTCTCACCCCCCCCGCCATCCCAACATGTTTATTTTTGTTTTTGTTGCTTGTGCTTTGGTATCATATCCAAAAAAATCATTGCCAAAACTAGTGTCATGATTTTAACCTATGTTTTCTTCTAGGAGTTTTAAGATATCAAGTCTTACATTTAAGTCTTTGATCCCCCATCCCCCTTTTTTTTAGGAAGGGATGGAAATAGGAAAGGAGGTAGAGAGAGAAAGAGAGAGAGAGAGAGCTGAGAGAGAGGGAGAGAAAGAATCTTAGGCAGGTTCCACACCTAGTGCAGAACTTGATGCAGAGCTTGATCTCACAACTCTGAGATCATGACCTGAGCCGAAATTAAGAACCAGGTGCTTAACTGATGGAGACACCTAGGCGTTGCAAGTCTTTAACCTATTTTAAGTTAACTTTTTTATGTGGTGTAATTTTATTCTTTTTCATTTGATATGGATATTCAGTTTCCCTAACACCACGTTAGAAAGGCTATCCTTTCTCCATCATGTCTTCTTGTCACCATTGTTAAAGATTAGTTGACCACATGTGTGTGGGTTTATTTCTGGGTTCCCTATTCTGTTGTATTGGTCTACATGTTTTTATGCCAGTACCATACTGTTTTGATTACTAAATTTTTGGAAAACAAATGGATAAAGATATATTTTTTTCCAGTCATATAAAAGGAGGAAATTCTGCTGTTTGCAACAACACAGATGAACTTGGAGGACATTATGCTAAGTGATATAAAGCAGACACAGAAAGACAAATTTTTAAGCTCACTTAAGGTAGAATATGAAAAAGTCTAATTCACAGAAGCAGAGAGAACAATGGTGATTGCAGTGAAGTGGCTGGGGGATGAGGGAAATGTGTACCAACTCTCAGTTATAGGAGGAGTAAGTTTTGAGGAGCTAATGAATAGCATGGTGGCTATTGTTGATAATTCTGTTATATTTGATCTTAAGTGTTCTCACTACACACAAAAATAATTATGAGGTGGTGATGGGTGATGGATGTGTTAATTAGCTTGACTATAGTAATCATTTCACAATATATATGTATATCAAGTCACCACAATGTACACTTCAAATACATATAATTTTGTTTGTCAGTTATATTTCAATAAAGCTGGATGAATATAGGAGAATGCTTAAAGTACACAAGCTACAAAGTTTTATAAATCTACAATGATGTCATACCATAGCACAATTAAAAAGTGTTTTTATGATTGTGAAATAATTATTATAAAGAACAAACATTATAGTTGACAGAAACTTCCTTCCCCTTCCCTTGAGTGATGATTAAACCCCCTGATCAATTCTTCTGTTCCTAACAGACTCAGTTGTGAAACTGGCGCCATAAGTTATTCCATGAAAAAATGGTTACCTGGGCAAATAATTTGGAAAATTCAGCTAGAAGTTTCCAATCTAGAAATTCAGTAACTCATTTTAAGCATCTGGGTTGAAAGTTAGGCCGAATTTCATTAAACCCAGGTTTTTTTCCGAGTTATTTGTCACAGGACTGTATTCCATTTTGTACCTGTGTTATCCTCTTAAGCTAGTGCTGAGTACACCTTGGGAAAAACCGTGGGCCTGATTTACCTCATGTGCTAGACCCCAAATTGCATGTTAACCCATTCACTCATTCATTCTATAAATAGTAATGGAATATATGCCCTGCACCAGGCCCTATACTTGACACTGGGAGTGCTACAGTCAGTGATGTAGGCATATTTTAATAGTATTACACTTATAGCCTTGTGCTCTCCAGGGATTAATAAATAATCAAAGTAAATCTACAATCAAAAACTTAGATAAGAGCTATGAGGAAACTGTTCTATAGTAATGTTCAAAAAAGGAAGTCAATGTGTAAAGGGGAGTCAGAGGAAGGTCTTGCAGGGAGAGAGAGCCTTCTGTGGTGAGAGAAGAAATGTGTACAGAGGCTGTGGATGGGAGGGAGTGCATTAGAGGCCAAATGACAGTAGCAGAGAGGACAAGGACAGTGGCACCTGGGATGTGGCACCTGGAAGGATAAGCACAGGGCCAACCAGGCCCACTGAATTCTTGCATGGCTGTTGGAAATTTTTGCCCTTTAAGAATCATGCTAATGAATAGGTCAGTACTTCGATTATGAGGAAGTGAATGAAGCACTTGCTTCAGGCACAAAATTTAAGAGGTATCAAAAACTGAGTAATCAAAATAAATAATGTAATATTTAAAGAAATCAATATTGATGCAAAAAGTCTCCTAAGATAGAGATGCCTAGGTGGTTCAGTCAGTTAAGTGTCTGTCTTTGGCTCAGGTCATGATCCCAGGGTCCTGGGATGGATCCCTGCATTGGACTTCTTGCTCAGCATGGAGTCTACTTCTCCTTCTCCCTCTGCCTACCACTTCCTCTGCCTGTGCTCTCTTTCTCTCTGACGAACAAAATCTTAAGAAATTACTTCTAAGATGAACAAACTATGAAAAGTCTAGCCATTTGTATGTCTTCTTTGGAGAAGTGTCTGCCACAACAACTTTCAAGACATGTCTCCAAAGGCAAAGGAAACAAAAGTGAAAATGAACTTTTGGGACTTCATCCAGATCAAAAGCTTCTGCACAGCAAAGGAAATAGTCAACAAAACAGAGAGGCAACCCACAGAATGGGAAAGGTATTCACAATTGACACTACAGACAAAGGGCTGATCTCCAAGATCTGTAAAGAACTCCTCAAACTCAACACTCAGAAAATAAATAATCATGTCAAAAAATGGGCAGACACAATCTGAGGGTTTTGAAGGGGCGGGGGGTGGGAGGTCGGGGTACCAGGTGGTGGGTATTATAGAGGGCACAGATTGCATGGAGCACTGGGTGTGGTGCAAAAATAATGAATACTGTTATGCTGAAAATAAATAAAAAATAAATTTTAAAAAATGGGCAGAAAACATGAACAGACACTTCTCTAAAGAAGATTTCAGAGGAGTCAAGATGGCGGAGAAGTAGCAGGCTGAGATGACATCAGGTAGCAGGAGATCAGCTAGATAGTTCATCAAACCATTCTGAACACCTGCAATTCCAACAGGAGATTGAAGGGAAGAAGAACAGTAATTCTAGAAACAGAAAATTGACCACTTTCTGAAAGGTAGGACCTGTGGAGAAGTGAATCCAAAGTGTCAGGAAGATAGACTGTGGTGGGAGGGGCTGGCTCCTGGCAAGTGGTGGAGCAATAGAGCACAAAATCAGAACTTTTAAAAGTCTGCTACACTGAGGGACATTGCTCCAGAGGCTAAGCTGGGGTGAAGCCCATGTGGGGACAGGGTGGTCTCAGGTCCCACGGGGTCACAGAAGGATTGGGGGTGTCTGAGTGTTACAGAGCCCACAGGCATTACAACAGGGAAGCCGGCTACAGAGATGGAACCAAGGAGTGAGCACTCTGCTCTGTGAGCTGAGGCCCCACAAGATCTGGGGAGACCCTCCTGGAAGAGTGCAGGGATCTGCAGGGTTTGGAGACTCTGGGCAGGGCTGTGTGCCAGAGACAGCAATGCTTGGTCACAGGGTGGGTGAGCTTGGAGCATGGCCAGAAGCCAGGGAGAAGGGAGTGATTGAGCACTTTTCTCTGAGGGTGCACTGAGGAGTGGGGCCCCAAGCTCTCAACTCCTCTGGGCCAGAGATTGGGAGGTTGCTCTTTTCATTCCTGTCCTCCAGAGCTCTGTGGAAAAGGTTCAGGGAAGAAAACTCCCGAAAGCAAACCCGAGTGGATTACTTAGCCCAGCCCCCGTAAGGGCGGTGCAATTCTGACACTTGAGAATCACTACAACAGGCCCCTCCCCCAGAAGATCAGCAAGAAATCCAGTCAAGACCAAGTTCACTTACCAAGAACAGCAGAATTCCAGAGGAGGAGAAAGCAAAGCACGGAATTCATGGCTTTCTCCCCATGATTCTTTACTCCTGCAAAGTTAATTAATTCTTTTAAATTTTTTCTTAGGGTAAAAATTTTTTAAACCTTTACTCTCCCTTTTTAACGTTTTTTAAACTAGTTTATCTTAGCAATACCTTTCATAAAAAAACATTTTTGGGCCTTCATTATTATAGTCAGTTATTATAGTCATATATATCCTTCATTGATCTAACTTTATTTTTTGTATACACATAGGGTTTTTTTCTTCTAGAAGAATTTCGGATACAACTTCTAATAGATCAAAATATACCCTAAATCTAGCACAGGGTTTTGTTCCAGTCTTCAGCCTGAGCAACTTCTCTCCACTTTATTTTTTTTTTTTCCAACTTATTTATTTTCAGAAAACATTATTCATTATTTTTTCACCACACCCAGTGCTCCATGCAAGCCATGCCCTCTATAATACCCACCACCTGGTACCCCAACCTCCCACCCCCCCGCCACTTCAAACCCCTCAGACTGTTTTTCAGAGTCCATAGTCTCTCATGGTTCACCTCCCCTTCCAATTTACCCAAATTCCCTACTCCTCTCTAATGCCCCTTGTCCTCCATGCTATTTGTTATGCTCCACAAATAAGTGAAACCATATGATAATTGACTCTCTCTGCTTGACTTCTTTCACTCAGCATAATCTCTTCCAGTCCCGTCCATGTTGCTACAAAAGTTGGGTATTCATCCTTTCTGATGGAGGCATAATACTCCATAGTGTATATGGACCACATCTTCCTTTGTTTTTTTTTTTTTTGAGATTTTATTTTATTTATTTTTTTTCCAATTTATTTATTTTCAGAAAAACAGTATTCATTATTCTTTCACCACACCCAGTGCTCCATGCAAACCGTGCCCTCTACAATACCCACCACCTGGTACCCCAACCTCCCACCCCCCCCGCCACTTCAAACACCTCAGATTGTTTTTCAGAGTCCATAGTCTCTCATGGTTCACCTCCCCTTCCAATTTACCCAAATTCCCTACTCCTCTCTAACACCCCTTGTCCTCCATGCTATTTGTTATGCTCCACAAATAAGTGAAACCATAGATAATTGACTCTCTCTGCTTGACTTCTTTCACTCAGCATAATCTCTTCCAGTCCCGTCCATATTGCTACAAAAGATGGGTATTCATCCTTTCTGATGGAGGCATAATACTCCATAGTGTATATGGACCACATATTCCTTATCCATTCATCCGTTGAAGGTTATCTTGGTTCTTTCCATAGTTTGGCTACTGTGGCCATTGCTGCTATAAACATTGGGGTACAGATGGCCCTTCTTTTCACAACATCTGTATCTTTGGGGTAAATACCCAGGAGTGCAATTGCAGGGTCGTAGGGAAGCTCTATTTTTAATTTCTTGAGGAATCTCCACACTGTTCTCCAAAGAGGCTGCACCAACTTGCATTCCCACCAACAGTGTAAGAGGGTTCCTCTTTCTCCACATCCTCTCCAACACATGTTGTTTCCTGTTTTGTTAATTTTGGCCATTCTAACTGGTGTAAGGAGATATCTCAATGTGGTTTTAATTTGAATCTCCCTGAGGGCTAATGATGATGAGCATTTTTTCATGTGTCTGATAGCCATTTGTATTTCTTGATTGGAGAAGTGTCTCTTCATATCTTCTGCCCATTTTTTGATGTGTTTGTCTGTTTCGTGTGGGTTGAGTTTGAGGAGTTCATTATAGATCCTGGATATCAACCTTTTGTCTGTACTGTCATTTGCAAATATCTTCTCCCATTCCGTGGGTTGCCTCTTTGTTTTTTTGACTGTTTCCTTTGCTGTGCAGAAGCTTTTGATTTTGATGAAGTCCCAGAAGTTTATTTTCGCTTTTGTTTCCTTTGCCTTTGGAGACGTATCTTGAAAGAAGTTGCTGTGGCTGATATCAAAGAGATTACTGCCTATGTTCTCCTCTAAGATTCTGATGGATTCCTGTCTCACGTTGAGGTATTTTATCCATTTTGAGTTGATCTTTGTGTACGGTGTGAGAGAATGGTCGAGTTTCATTCTTCTACATATAGCTGTCCAGTTTTCCCAGCACCATTTATTGAAGAGACTGTCTTTTTTCCACTGTATATTTTTTCCTGTTTTATCGAAGATTAATTGACCATAGAGTTGAGGGTCCATATCTGGGCTCACTACTCTGTTCCACTGGTCTATGTGTCTGTTTTTATGCCAGTACCATGCTGTCTTGGTGATCACAGCTTTGTAATAAAGCTTGACATCAGGTGAGGTGATGCCGCCAGCTTTATTTTTGTTTTTCAACATTTCCTTAGCGATTCGGGGTCTCTTCTGATTCCATACAAATTTTAGGATTATTTGCTCCAGCTCTTTGAAGAATGCCGGTGGAATTTTGATTGGAATGGCATTAAAAGTATAGATTGCTCTAGGCAGTATAGACATTTTAACAATGTTTATTCTTCCGATCCAAGAGCATGGAATGGTCTTCCATCTTTTTGTGTCTTCTTCAATTTCTTTCATGAGTGTTCTATAGTTCCTCAAGTACAGATCCTTTACCTCTTTAGTTAGGTTTATTCCCAGGTATCTTATGGTTCTTGGTGCTATAGTAAATGGAATCGATTCTCTAATTTCCCTTTCTGTATTTTCATTGTTAGTGTATAAGAAAGCCACTGGTTTCTGCACATTGACTTTGTATCCTGCCACGCTGCTGAATTGCTGTATGAGTTCTAGTAGTTTGGGGGTGGAGTCTTTTGGGTTTTCCATATAAAGAATCATGTCATCTGCGAAGAGAGAGAGTTTGACTTCTTCATTACCAATTTGGATACCTTTTATTTCTCTCTGTTGTCTGATTGCTGTTGCTAGGACTTCTAATACTATGTTGAACAAGAGTGGTGAAAGTGGGCATCCTTGTCTTGTTCCTGATCTCAATGGGAAGGCTGCAAGCTTTTTCCCATTGAGGATGATATTTGCTGTGGGTCTTTCATAGATAGATTTGATGAGGTTCAGGAATGTTCCCTCTATCCCTATACTTTGAAGCGTTTTAATCAGGAACGGATGTTGGATTTTGTCAAATGCTTTTTCTGCATCAATTGAGAGGACCATGTGGTTCTTCTCTCTTCTCATATTAATTTGTTGTATCACATTGATTGATTTGCGAATGTTGAACCATCCTTGTAGCCCAGGGATGAATCCCACCTGATCATGGTGGATAATCTTTTGAATGTGCTGTTGGATCCTGTTGGCTAGGATCTTGTTGAGAATCTTAGCATCCATATTCATCAGTGATATTGGTCTGAAATTCTCCTTTTTGTTATGGTCCTTGCCTGGTTTGGGGATCAGGGTAATGCTGGCTTCATAGAAAGAGTCTGGAAGTTTTCCTTCTGCTTCAATTTTTTGAAACAGCTTCAGGAGAATAGGTGTTATTTCTTCTTTGAAGGTTTGGTAGAATTCCCCAGGGAATCCGTCAGGTCCTGGGCTCTTGTTTTTTGGGAGGTTTTTGATCACTGATTCAATCTCGTTATTAGATATCGGTCTATTCAGGTTGTCGATTTCTTCCTGGCTCAATGTTGGTAGTTTATATTTTTCCAGGAATGCATCCATTTCATCTAGGTTGATAAGCCTATTGGCATATAACTGTTCATAATAACTTCTGATGATTGTTTCTACTTCCTTGGCGTTAGTTGTGATCTCTCCCTTTTCATTGATAATTTTATGAATTTGGGATTTCTCTCTTTTCTTTCGGATTAGTGTAGCCAGTGGCTTATCGATCTTATTGATTCTTTCAAAAAACCCGCTTTTAGTTTCATTGATACGATCTACTGTATCTCTGGTTTCTCCCTCATTGATCTCAGCTCTAATCTTGATGATTTCCCTTCTTATGTGTGGAGTTGGTTTGATTTGTTGTTGATCCTCCAGTTCTTTAAGGTGTAGAGACAGCTGGTGTGTTCTAGATTTTTCAATTTTTTTGAGCGAGGCTTGGATGGCTATATATTTTCCCCTTAGGACCGCCTTTGCTGTATCCCATAGGTTTTGGACCGAAGTGTCTTCATTCTCATTGGTTTCCATGAATTGTTTCTGTTCTTCTTTGATCTCCTGGTTGATCCAAGCATTCTTAAGCAAGGTGGTCTTTAGCTTCCAGGTGTTTGAGTTCCTTCGGGACTTTTCCTTGTGATTGAGCTCCAGTTTCAAAGCATTGTGATCTGAGAATATGCAGGGAATCATCTCAGTCTTTTGGTATCGGCTGAGTCCTGATTTGTGACCCAGTATGTGGTCTATTCTGGAGAAGGTTCCGTGTGCACTTGAGAAGAATGAGTATTCTGCTGTTTTAGGGTGGAATGTTCTGTATATATCTATGAGGTCCATCTGGTCCAATGTGTCATTCAATGCTCTTGTTTCTTTATTGATTTTCTGCTTCGATGATCGAATTCTGAAAGAGGCATGTTAAGATCTCCTACGATTAGTGTATTCATATCAATATGACTCTTTATCTTGATTAACAGTTTTCTTAAGTAATTGGCTGCTCCCATATTGGGAGCATAGATATTTACAATTGTTAGATCCTCTTGGTGGATAGTCCCTTTAAGCATTATGTAGTGTCCTTCTGTATCTCTGACTACAGTCTTTAGTTTGAAGTCTAATTTATCTGATATGAGAATCCCTACCCCAGCCTTCTTTTGAGTCCCATTGGCATGAAAGATGCTTCTCCACCCCTTCACTTTCAGTCTGCGTGTATCTTTAGGTTCAAAATGGGTCTCTTGTAGACAGCATATGGATGGGTCCTGTCGTTTTATCCAAACTGCAACCCTGTGCCGTTTTACGGGTGCATTTAGGCCATTCACATTGAGAGTGATTATTGATAGATACGTTTTTATTGACATCGAGTTACCTTTGAAGTCTTTCTTTCTGTAGACCGTCTCTATATTTCTGTTCAATGCTATTCTTGGGATTTTTCCTCTTTTATAGAACCCCCCTTAATATTTCCTGCAGTGTCGGCTTGGTGGTTGCATTGTCTTTTAAGCCTTGCCGGTCTTGGAAACTCTTTATCTCTCCATCCATTTTGAATGTCAGTCTTGCTGGATAAAGTATTCTTGGCTGCATGTTCTTCTCATTTAGTGCCCTGAATATATCTTGCCAGCCTCTTCTGGCTTGCCAGGTCTCTGTGGACAGGTCTGATGGGCTTCCCTCTGTAAGTAAGGAGCCTCTTTGCCCTTGCGGCTTTCAAGAGATTATACCTACAATTATAATTCCTCAATTTGACTATCAGGTGTTGTGGTGTTTTTTTGGAATGTATAATCTTGGGTGGATACCGTTCAGCCTCTAGTACATGAACGCTGGTTTCATTCGCGAGATTCGGAAAATTTTCATGAAGGACTTGTTCCACGATATCTTCTAGACTTCTTTCTTTCTTCTCCCCTTCAGGAATTCCAATAATTCTGACGTTGGAACGCTTCATGGCATCATTTATTTCCCTGATTCTGCTTTCGTGGGATCTAAGCTGTTTGTTCCAGGCTTCCTCCTGATCCTTTCTCTCTATCTGTTTGTCTTCCAGATCACTAATTCTATCTTCTTTCTCAGTTACCCTAGCTTTGAGAGAGTTTAGATTAGATTGGAACTCATTGAGAGCATTGTGGACCTCCTCCCTGGTATCTTTGAGCTCCGCCCTAACATTGTGAATATCCTGTCTGGTCACTTTCAGTTTGGCCCTAATCAATTCTGTTTGGTCATCCATGGCTTTCTCCAACCTAGCTATTGCCTGGATAATTGTTAGCCTGAATTCTCTTTCGGACATATTGTCTATGTTGATATCCGTTAGCTCTGTTGCAGAAGGTCCATCCTCTGTATTTTTCTTCTGTTGGGCATTCCTCCTCCTAGTCATTTTGGTGGGAGAAGACTGAACAGATGTAGCTGGATGTATCAACTCTGGTGCAGTCAAGGTGCACCCTGGAACACTTCTGAGCAATCAGGATTCCCCACCCAAACGAGAGACAAAAGAAAAGAAAAAGGTAAAGAAGAAAAAGGAAAAGAAAAAGAAAAAAAAAAGAGAGAGAGAGACAGGAAAGAAAGGGAAGATGAAAGAGAAGGTTCAGCCCAGATGGGCCCCAAGGTAAGATTTATGAAGTAGAGAAACAAAAAGAGATAAAAAGACTGATACAATTATATGGCAAGAGAAAGAAAAAAAATATATATGCAAATAAAGAAAGAACCTCGTTAAAAAGAACCACAAGTGTAAAATTTATATGCTATCAGGACAAACTCAAAAAACACAGAAACACTGGTGAAAGAAGATGGGAGAATTCTTATAAATTCTCAGTGTGTGCGAGGAAGGTTGTTTTGATTCTTCCTGGATGTATCTTGATATCTTTGGTAAAGGACTCAACTTTCGAAAGATAAAGGGGATTAAAAATTGGTTTACCTATAGGGGTAGTATTGATTGGGGAAAGGGGATTACTTTGAAGTTAACTCTATATGAATATTAGAGGATAAAAATAAAAAGGAATATACTAGACTAAACTAAACTAAAATTTTAAAAAAAGGAATTCAAAAAATAAAAATGCAAAAGAAAAACATAGGTGTATGTATCAAAAAGTTCAGGTTAGAAAGGTATTATGGAATTTGATGTACCGTACAGCTCGCTGTGATGGTAAATAGGTTAAAAAAATTACCTATGTGTAAAAAAAAAAAAAATATATATATATATATATATATATATATATATATATATGAACTGGAATAGTGGAAAAGAGTGAATAATACAAGTTTTCCTATGAAGTAGTGGTGGTTCTCTTGTAGTCCTTTTTTTTGTCTTTCTTGGTTTGTTTTCTGGGGGAGGGGCCTGCCACGTGGGTTGTCAGTCAATGATGTTTCCTGAGTTGAGTCCCCCCGCCCCCCTCAAGGGGGTGGGCTCTGGGGAAACTGGTTTTTTTCAGGCTTTTGTTCTCTGGCGGTTTTTTTTGCTTGTTCACTTTTTTCCCTCTCACCTTGACCGCCTTTGATGGTTTTTGTAGTATTAGAAGAAATCAAACCGCACCCTGATCTCCGTCTCAGAGAGAAGCCTCAGTCTGGGTGCAGAAGCTGAATAAATTCCCCCTTGGCCGCTGGCAGCGCAGGTTCCAAGTTGCAGACCCTGGGGGCGCAGGATCTTTTGCTCTTCCCCAAAGCCAAGGCAGTGGCAGCTGTCTGGGAGCTCCCGACCACCAGAGAGGTTCCAAGCAGCGATCACACAACTGAGGTTTTGCCGCCAGCCCGGGCTGGGAATGCCCAGATTGCACGCACCTCTTTTCAGAGGTGGCTGTGGGTCAGGTGCGCGTCTGGGGCACTGAGAACGGGTTGCTGGTCCGTAAGCCCCTGGCTGGGCTTTTGCCCGCCTCTGTCTGGGGAAGAGTTTCGCGCGCCCGTGGCTTAGGCTTTGAAACAATGGCGCGGGTCAAGGAGCGCCCGCCGGGCCTCAGTAACCCAGGGGAGCTCGAGGGATGTGCGCACGCATCTCAAGCTTTGTGGTAGGGCTAGCGCGCGTTCTGCAGATTGGTGCAGCTCCCATCCCCTCACAGGAGCCGGAACCCCCGCGCTCTGGGGCGCGCTGGCGGCTTAGGGACCAGGAGCCGGTTTCTCCGCCGCACACTCTCTGCCTCAGCACCGGGGAGGCCGTCTGGGACCGGGGACTTAAGCCCCTGTCCCTAGCCGCCCCGATTCCCACAATTTGCCCCCGCGATCCTTTGCTCTTTTGGAGTGCTTTCAACCAGTCTCCAAGTTAATGCTGGTCCCCAGACGCAGGGCACTCTCGCTCGTATTGGGGTATTACTTTCCCACTGGTCGCCACTGGTGGCTCCCTCCCCCTTTTGTTTATCTTCTGGTATCAGTCCGCCGTTCCCATTCCGCTTTACCTGCTCACTGGCATCTTCTGCCCCTGTAGAGATCCAGACGTGTATAATTCTGATCTCAGGCTGATTTCATGGGTGATCGGAGTTCTTTGGTAGGTAATCAGCTCACTTTGGGGTACCAGCTGAAAAGACACCTCTTCCTACTACCCCGCCATCTTGTCCCCCCCTCCTCTCCACTTTCTTTTACTTTATTTTCTCAAACTTATCAACTCTCTTTTTAGAAATTAAAAAAATTTCTTTTCATCTTTATAGTCATAGTCCATCCCTTCATCATGTTTCCCTTATTTTGTGTATATACATATATTTATATACATATACATGTATATATATTTTTTCATTCTTTAAAATTTTAAGAGGTAGTTTCTTCTAATAGAGCAAAATACTCCCAGAATTAAGAGGGTGACTCTGTTCTATTCACCAGCCTAATATATATATTTTCTTTTTATATTTTTTCTTTTCAAAATTCTTTTCCCTCAACTTCTTTTTACCTCCTTTCTTCCCCCCACAATTTGGGGTCTCTTCTGATTTGGTTAAAACTCATTTTCCTGGAGTCTTTGCCACCCTTTCAGTATTTTATTCACTCCTTCATATATTGTTATCTGGATAAAATGACAAGGTGTAAAAACTCACCACAAAAAAAAAAGAACAAGAGGCAGTACCAAAGGCTAGGGAGCTAATCAATATGGATATTGGTAATATGTCAGATCTAGAATTCAGAATGACGATCCTCAAGTTGCTAGCCAGGCTCAAACAAGGCATGGAATATATTAGAGAAACCGTGTCTGGAGGAATAAAAGCCTTTTTGGAGAAATACAAGAACAAAATTCTAACCAAGTTGAAATAAAAAAAGCTATTAATGAGGTACAATAAAAAAATGGAGGCTCTTCTTGGATAAATGAGGCAGAAGAGAGAATTAGTGATATGGAAAACCAAATGACAGAGAATAAAGAAGCTGAGTGAAAGAGAGACAAACAACTACTACCACGAGGGGAGAATTCAAGAGATAAGTGACACCATAAGATGAAACAATATTAGAATAATTGGGATTCCAGAAGAAGAAGAAAGAGAGAGGGGAGCAGAAGGTATATTGGAGAGAATTATTGTAGAGAATTTCCCTAATATGGCAAAGGCAACAATCATAAAAATCCAGGAAGTGCAGAGAACCTCCCTCAAAACCAATAAGAATAAGTCCATACCCTGTCATCTGATAGTAAAATTTACAAGTCTTAGTGAGAAAGAGAAAATCCTGAAAACAGCCTGGGACAATAAGTCTGTAACATATAATGGTAAAAATATTAGATTGGTAGTGGAATTATCCACAGAGACCTGGCAGACCAGAGAGAACTGGCATGATATATTCAGAGCACTAAACAAGAAAACCGTGCAGCCAAGAACACTATATCCAGCCAGGCTATCATTGAAAATAAAAGGAGAGATTAAAAAGCTTCCAGGACAAACAAAAACTAATAGAATTTATAAACACCAAACCAGCTCTACAGGAAATATTGAAAGGGAGAGCCTAAAAGAGAGAGAGCAAAGAGAGAGCCTAAAAATAGTAGACCAGAAAGGAACAGAGACAATATACAGTAACAGTCACCTTACAGGCAATACAATGGCACTAAATTCATATCTCTCAATAGTTACCCTGAATGTTAATGGGATAAATGCCCTAATCAAAAGACACAGGGTATCAGAATGGATTAAAAAAACAAGACCCATCAATATGCTGCCTACAAGAAACTCATTTTAGACCCGAAGACACCTCCAGATTTAAAGTGAGGGGGTAGAAAACAATTTACCACGCTAATAGACATCAAAGGAAAGCTGGGATGGCAATCCTTATATCAGAACAATTAGATTTTAAGCCAAAGACTATAATAAGATAAGAGAAAAGACACGACACTATATCATACTCAAAGCGTCTGTGCAACAAGAAGCTCTAACAATTTTAAATATCTATGCACCTAACATGGGAGCAGAAAACTACATAAACCAATTAATAACAAAATTAAAGAAACACATTGACAATAATACAGTAATAGTACGGAACTTTAACACCCCTCTAACTGAAACAGACAGATCATCTAAGCAAAAGAACAACAAGGAAATAAAGACTTTAAGTGATACACTGGACCAGATGGAATCACAGATATATTCAGAACATTTCATCCCAAAGCAACAGAATACACTCTTCTCTAATGCACATGGAACATTCTCCAGAATAGATCACATCTTGGGTCATAAATCAGGTCTCAACCAGTACCAAAAGATTGGGATCATTCCCTGCATATTTTCAGACGACAGTGCTCTGAAGCTAGAACTCAATCACAAGAGGAAACTTGGAAAGAACCCAAACACATGGAAACTAAACAGCATCCTTCTAAAGAATGAATGGGTCAACCAGGAAATTAAAGAAGAATTGAAAAAATTCATGGAAACAAATGAAAATGAAAACACAATGGTTCAAAATCTGTGGGATATAGCAAAGGCGGTCCTGAGAGGAAAATATATAGTGATACAAGCCTTTCTCAAGAAAAAAGAAAGGTCTAAATACACAACCTAACCTTACACCTAAAGGAACTAGAGAAAGAACATCAAAGAAAGCCTAAACCCAGCAGGAGAAGAGAAATAATAAAGATCAGAGCAGAAATCAATGAAATAGAAACCAAAAAAAAAAAAAAAAAAAAAAGAACAAGTCAATGAAACAAGGAGCTGGTTGTTTGAAAGAATTAATAAGATTGATAAAAACCTGGCCACACTTATCGAAAAGAAAAGAGAAAGGACCCAAATAAATAAAATCATGAAAGAAAGAGGAGAGATCACAACCAACACCAAAGAAATGCAAACAATTTTAAGAACATATTATGAGCAACTATATGTCAGCAAATATGACAATCTGGAAGAAATGGATGCATTCCTAGAGACATATAAACTACCACAACTGAACCAGGAAGAAATAGAAAACCTGAATAGACCCATAACCAGTAAGGAGATTGAAGCCATCATCAAAAATCTCCCAACAACAAGATCCCAGGGCCAGATGGTTTCCCACGGGAATTAATTCTACCAAACATTTAAAGAAGAATTAATTCCCATTTTCCTGAAACTGTTCCAAAAAAATAGAAATGAAAGGGAAATTTCCAAACTCATTTTATGAGGCCAACATTACCTTGATCACAGAACCAGGCAAGGATCCCATCCAAAAAGAGAATTAGAGAACAATATCCTAGATGAACACAGATGCGAACATTCTCACCAAAATACTGGCCAATAAGATCCAACAGTACATTAAAAGGATTATATACCACGACCAAGTGGGATTTATTCCAGGGTTGCAAGGTTGGTTCAACATCCACAAATCAATTGATGTGATACAATACATTAATAAAAGAAAGAACAAGAACCATATGATACTGTCAATAGATGCTGAAAAAGCATTTGACAAAGTACAGCATTCTGTCCTGATCAAAGCTCTTCAAAGTGTAGGGATACAGGGTACGTACCTCAATATCATCAGCCATCAATGAAAACCCACAGCAAATATCATTCTCAATGGAGAAAAACTGAGAGCTTTTCCACTAAGGTCAGGAACATGGCAGGCTGTCTATTATCAGCACTGCTATTCATCGTAGTACTAGAAGTCCTAGCCTCAGCAATCAGACAACAAAAAGAAATTAAAGGTGTCCTAATCGGCAAAGAAGTCAAACTATCACTCTTTGCAGATGACATGATACTATATGTGGAAAACCCAAAAAACTCCACTCCAAATCTGCTAGAACTCATATAGGAATTCAGTAAAGTGTCAGGATATAAAATCAATGCACAGAAATCAGTTGCATTTCTTTACACCAACAACAAGACAAAAGAAAGAGAAATTAAGGAGTCAATTCCATTTACAATTGCACCCAAAACCATAAGATACCTAGGAATAAACCTAATCAAAGAGGCAAAGAATCTATACTCAGAAAATTATTAAGTAATCATGAAAGAAATTGAGCAGGACACAAAGAAAGGGAAAAATGCTCTATGCTCATGGATTAGAAGAACAAATATTGTGAAAATGTCTATGCTACCCAAAGCAATCTACACATTTAACACAATCCCAATCAAAATACCATCTATTTTTTTCAAAGAAATGGAACAAATAATCCCAAAATTTATATGGAACCAGAAAAGACCTCAAATAGCCAGAGGAATATTGATAAAAGAAAGTCAAAGTTTGTGGCATTACAATTCCAGACTTCAAGCTCTTATTACATAGTTGTCATCATCAATACAGTATGGTACTGGCACAAAAACAGACACATAGATCAATGGAACAGAATAGAGAGCCCAGAAATAGACCCTCAACTCTACAGTCCACTAATCTTTGACAAAGCAGGAAAGAATATCCAATGGAAAAAAGACAGTCTCTTCGACAAATGGTGTTGGGACAATTGGACAGCCACATGCAGTAAAATGAAACTGGACCATTTCCTTACACCACACATGAAAATAGACTCCAAGTGGATGAAGGACCTCAGTGTGAGAAGGGAATCTATCAAAATCTTTGAGGAGAACACAGGCGGCAACTTCATTGACCTCAGCCACAGCAACTTCTTCCTAGAATCATTGCCAAAGGCAAGGGAAGCAAGGGCAAAAATGAACTATTGGGACTTCATCAAGTTGAAAAGCTTTTTCACAGCAAAGGAAACAGTCAACAAAACCAAAAGACCGCTTACAGAATGGGAGAAGATATTTGCAAATGACATATCAGATAAAGGGCTAGTATCCAAAATCTATAAAGAGCTCAGCAAACTCAACACCCAAAGAACAAATAATCCAGTCAAGTAATGGGCAGAGGACATGAACAGACATTTCTGCAAAGAAGACATCCAGATGGCCAACAGACACATGAAAATTTGTTCCGCATCACTTGGCATCAGGGAAATACAAATCAAAAGCACAATGAAATACCACCTCACACCAGTCAGAATAGCTAAAATTAACAAGTCAGGAAACGACAGATGCTGGTGAGGATGTGCAGAAAGGGGAACCCCCGTACATGTAGTTGGGAATGCAAGCTGGTGCAACCACTCAGGAAAACAGCATGGAGGTTCCTCAAGACATTGAGAATAGCGCTAACTTATGACCTAGCAATTGCACTACAGGGTATTTATCCTAAAGATACAGATGTAGCGATCCAAAGGTGCATGTGCACCCAGATGTTTATAACAGCAATGTCCACAATAGCCAAACTATGGAAAGAACCTAGATGTCCATCAACAGATGAATGGGTAAAGAAGAGGTGGTATACACACACACACACACACACACACACACACACACACACACACACACTGGAATACTATGCAGCCATCAAAAGAAATAAAATCTTGCCATTTGCGATGACGTGGATGGAACTAGAGGGTATTAGGCTTAGCGAAATAAGTCAGAGAAAGACAATTATCATATGATCCCTCTAATATGAGGAATTTGAGAAGCATTGTGGGGGGTTTGGAGGTATTTAAAAAAAAAAGAGAACAAGATAGGATTGGGAGAGAGACAAACCATAAGAGACCCTTAATCTCACAAAACAAACTGAGGGTTGCCAGGGGAAGGGGTGTAGGGAGAGGGTGGTGGGGTTATGGACATTTGGGAAGGTATGTGCTATGGTGAGTGCTGTGAAGTGTGTAAGCCTGATGATTCACAGACCTGTACCCCTGGGGCTAATAACACATTATATGTTAACAAGAAAATAAAGAAAATTTTAAAAATGAACATTTCATTCCTTTTTATGGGTGAATAATATTTCATATATATATATATATATATATATATATATTATATATATGCACGGCAAATACACACACACACACACACACACGCATACCACCCCTTCTTTATCCATTTATCTATCAATGGACATTTGGGATGTTTCCACAGTTTAGCTATGTAAACAATTCTACTATAAACACAGAGTTGCATATATCCCTTTGAATTAGTATGTTTGTAGTTTTTGGGTAAATACCCACTACTGTGATTATAAGATTATAGGGTCATTCTATTTTTAACTTTTTGAAGAACTTCCACATTATTTTCCAGAATGTCTGCATTAGTTTACAGTCCCACCGACAGTGGGACTGAGGGAGGGTTCCTTTTTCTCTATAACTTTACCAACACTTGTTTCCAGACTTTTTTCTTTTCTTTTCTTTCTTTCTTTTTTTTTTTTTTTTTTGCTTTTCGCCATTCTGACAGGTGTGAGGTGTTATTGTAGTTTTGATTTGCATTTCCCTGACAGTGAGTGATAATGAGTTAGCTTTCATAAAGTTAGAAAAGTAAAATTATATTCAATTCTGTTGTGGTATAAATAAAAGATTAAACTTAAAATACCGTTATGAGTATTAGAAACCTGCATTTTAAATTTTCAATATTTTTTCACTACTTGTTCTAGAAAAATGTAACCATTAAAGAATACAAAAATCTTATATATTGAAACACGGATTTTTTTTCCTTTCACCTAGACTCCAATGTTGCTTGGCACATCACTGAGAAAGGGGCTGATTCATCAGATGTGACTTTTCCAAGGGTTTCTCTTATTGCACCACAGGGAAAAGGTTGGTGAAGGGAGAAAACTCATTGAGAATGGCTCCATTGTACAATTAGAGAGTGGTACTATTCTCTGAGATGGGGAAGGCTGGTGGAAGTGCAGATGTTTTGAGGAGGGGGAGCACAGATATTTTTTTTCTTTAGTATGTGGATTTCTGAGGTACCTTTGACCCCCAACTGTCTGATAGTCTCAACGTCTCAAAAAAGAATTATTTAAGTAGGCAGCTGAATATATAGGTCTACAGCTCAGAGGAAAAGTGTGGGTAAAAGGTATAATTTGGGAGTTATGAACTGGCTTACAGATGACAATTGAAAGAGATGAGGCCATCTATGGCAGGTCTTAGCTGTGGGTGCACATCGGAGTCACCTGGAAAGCTTTTAAATTTCTTCACGTCCAGGTACCATTTCTGCCAATTATATCTTTAGAGGAGGGGTCCATGTGTGGGTATTTTTGAAAAAGCCTCCCATGAACTTCTGCTTCAGAGAGATGGAGTAGATGTACTTTCCCTTATTCCTCCTACTAACTGGAACTAAAAGCATTGCACAGTGTATGCAAAACAAATACAAGAAGGCTCTGAAAGATAGAGATAAAACTCCCTGGATAGGAACTTCAGAACCCAAGGAACAACATGATGGTGAGTTCCCTGGATTTTCTTTCTGCTTCATATGTCCCAGACTTGTAGCTTAAGAGGACAGCAACTTGGAAATTACAATGAGTGCAGACAAACTATAAGCCCAAATGAAATCCTACCATCCTCAATCAAAGGACCAGGGAGTGGGCACTCAGCAAAACAAAAACACTTTTGGACAAAATTTACTTTTTTCTGGCCAAACAGGACAGAAAAAACTGTGGTGCCATGGACACCTGTGCCAGAAAGGCTGAGTAGCGAGCTAAGATGTCTACCCTCATGAAGCTCTAATGATGTACTCTAACATTCCAGCTGATAAGGAGCTCCCCTCACCCTGCACTGTCAGTGGAGGCCACATGGAGAAACTGGAGTCTCACCCCCACTTGACAGTAACTGTTGGGTCCCCCCAAAATGGGTCCCCCCAATAATGGGTCCGTGATTAAAGGAGCGAGACTGATACAAAGCAAAAGTCAAGCAAAGCTTTATTTCATGCTAATCATCACAAATCAAACTGACCATCAAACAGACCAGTTGGGGCCGCTCCTTACAGAAAGGACGACCCCCCTCTGTTTCACAGGCTAACTCTTATAGAGCAAAGGCCATGTGGTTGGGCCTGGCCATGAACAGGTGGCCAATGAAACTGTAACACACAGAGAAAGCTGCACAGTCATGCTAGGTGACCAATTGAATTATAATTTACCCTGGTAGACATTTGAACCAGCCTATCACCTTGGTCAGAATTGGTGCCCAAAAGGTGCCTAAAGAGTGGGGCCCATACTCCTTGGTAGGTAGGAGATAGTATGCACCCCCACTGATTGAATACCTCCACCTGGCCTGACCCACCCTTGTATTTGGACTTTGTTACCTGGGACTGGTTTCCAGGAATTGTTTTTAAGTAAGTTCCCCTGGGGCAGGGTGGGTAGAGTCAATTTAAGTTTTACAACAAAATGGCAGTTCAACCGGGGTGAGGCTGCTCTGGCTGAGCATAACTAGTGTCCCTTCCTCTGCCTGCTGGGTATTGTCAAAGGAGGCCTAGTAAAGAGTCAGGACTTTACCCATTGCTCAGTGAAGCCACTCTCCAGTAGTGTTAGTGGAGTCAGTAAGCTGGAAACCCCATCCAGCAGTAATAAGGAACACTTCTTCAACTTGGGTGTCAAGGGTGACCAAATAGGGAACCTGGACTTCTATCTTCCAGTCATGGTGCAATACTAGCACCCTTGCTGGATTGGTGTCAGAGACATCCAGCTAAAATAGAGCTTCAATGAGATTTGGAGTCTTATGATATAATAATGATATGATATAAAAATGATATGCTATAAAATGGTCTGATGTTTAATAAAAAATATCGTTCACCATACCAAGAGCCTGATGATGGATGACCAAAGACAATATATGCCGAAACCAAGATGATAAAGATGTTGGAATTATCTGAAAAAGCATAATGTCATCAAAATGATGAAATAGGAATCCCTGGGTCCTCCCTACCTCACCCCACAACTCATTGATTCAATAACAATATATGGACATATTCTCTCTGTGAAAAATTCAGAAACTAGTTGAAAGGCTTCTGCACCCTGGGCAAATATGAAATCAGCCTTATCAAAGCTGGTAGCAATATCTGAGACCTTTTCCATAATCCTTACCCCTGGCATAGTGCCATACAATAGTAAGGAACCCTTTAGCAAATGCTTCTTCCTCAAGGGAGAAAGAGTTGGATGATGGACACATCCAGAGTTCCAACTTTTCCCGGGGTGCCTGAAGAATTAGTTTCTGTCTTATATGTCTTGGAGTGCTGATAGACAGAAATTCGAGAGAATAAAGACAGCAGTCTGGAATGGCACAAAAATAGTTGTCCCTCCCCCAGTTTATCACAGAGTAAGCGAGACCTCTGTATGAGGTCACTATGAACACCAGGAGAGGTAGCTGGTTTTTGTTTGTTTGTTTGTTTGTTTTTAATGTGCAGATACCAAGAAAAAGGTCAAGGAAAAGGAAGAAACAGGGAAATGTGTCCCAGACAAAGGAAAAAGATAAATCTTTAGAAACTGACCCTAAAGAAATGGAGATACATAATTCACCTGGCATATTATTCCAAATAACCATCATAAAGATATTTAATGAGGGAGGGGGAATAATATATGAACAAAAAAAGGATTTCAACAAAAAAAAAAATGAAGAAAATATACCAAGCTGAAATCTTAGACCTGAAGAACACATAACAGAACTGGAACATTCACTAGAGGGGTTTAACAAAAGACTGGATCAAGCAGAAGAAAGGATCAGCAAACTGGAAGTGAGACCACTAGAAATTTTCCAGTCAGAGGAGAAAAAAGAAAAAAGAATGAAGAAGAGTGAATAAAGCTTCAAAAATTCTGGGTCACTGAGATCAGATCATTGCATTATAGGGGTCCTTCTGGAGGAGGTTCTGGGCAAGGAGCTTGGGGGCATGTCCTGGACCAGGGGAACCAGAGGATGCAGGGAGAATAACTGAGCAAATTAGCTAGGAGACCCATGAAAGCTGTCTGTGCTCCTGGAGGGTGACAGACACACAGATGTGCAATACCGGCTTCAAGGAAGCAGCTCAGAGGCACATGGAGGCTCTCTGGGAGTGTAAGAAAGGCATAATTCAGTGCCAGCTGCATGAGCTAAGGTGCCCACGCAGGTCTTCAGGGACAGGACTGGGAGCTCCATGGTCCCAGGCAGACAGCCAGTGGGCCAGGCTGACTGAGACTCTTGTGGGTACCCCCTCTGCCTGTGCCACAGTGCACATCCACATGTGTGTATGTGTATGTAAGGGGCATGTAGGTGGGTATGTATACATCTTTATTGCAATGGCCCTGGCTTTCCCATGCCCCAGCATGTGCGATCATGGGTTCATCAGGATGACTGGGTTGAGATAGGCAGCAAGAAAACCCATTGGTGAAGATAACTGTTAAACCATAAGGGGAGGTGAACCATGAGAGACTATGGACTCTGAAAAACAATCTGAGGGGTTTGAAGGGGCAGGGAATGGGAGGTTGGGGGAACCAGGTGGTGGGTATTGGAGAGGGCACAGATTGCATGGAGCACTGGGTGTGGTGCAAAAACAATGAATACTGTTACGCTGAAAATAAATAAAACAAACAAACAAACAAACAAACAAACCATAGTCACTTTAGAATGTAGGGAAATAAATGGTAATCCAGTTAAAACAACCTCCCTGAAAATCCAGAGGTGGCCCCAATGAGTCAAGGGGCATACCTGTTCCACAATTATATATACCACCTGTACACACAGCAAAAGGCCATTTATTTCAGATTTCAAAAACAACAAATACACAGTGTAAGTAAAAACAGAAAAGTATAAAATTGCAGGAAAAAAACCCCCTCATTATCCCATTCTCACAAAGCAGCTGGGGTAAACATCTTCACATATTTTCTTATTAAAAAAAACAGCTGTAATGAAGTATTATCAATACTTTACAAAAACCCTGCACATATTTAATGTATACAATTTGATGGGTTTGGACATATGCATACACTGTAAAACCTTGACCACACTAAGGTAATAGACATATCCATCACCTCGAAAAATTCCCTTGTTGGTATCCTTGTTTTATGCAATTAAGCAAAGTTACTAGTTGAGAGGCTTCTGATGTTTATAAATGGCTTTTGTATCTTATATTTTTATAATTTTATTGAAACATTTTCTCACGGTCTTAAAAGTGTACGTGGACAATGATTTTAATGATGCAGTAATAGACCATTCTGTGAAGATTCTGTATTGATATCACCGGTTTCCAACAGTTAAACATCTAGTTCTCTTGGATTCTTCACTATTATAATTGCACTGGGACAGAGCAGAAGGGGCCAGAGTCTTAGTGACTAGGAGCACATACTCCAGACCAGGGGGATCTAGGTTCAAATCCTGCTCTTGTCTGTGGATCCTTAGGCAAATTATTTAACTTCTTTGTGCCCGAGTTTCCTCATTTACAAAAATGGGGGTAATAATAGTTATGTTCCAATGGTGAAATTAATGATGATGGGTTAATATTTTAGAGCACTTAGTCAGAAACATAATGAGAACTATATGTGCTTATTAAATTAAAAAAATCCAATAATCTTTCCTACAAGTTAGTTTATTTCCTTAGATTGTATTCTTGGAAGTGGAATTCCTAGGGCAAGGGCTATAAATATTTTAAAGGTCCATCTGGGCCAGTTGCAGTCTCTGAAGTTCCTCCTGATGCCCTCTTCCCCTGGCAGCCTTTCAGTGGGTCGTGCTCACTTTTACTTCTTGTTCCTTGGATAGCATTAGCATTGCATTAGAGTTTAAAATACTTTTTGCAAGTTTGATATATGAAAAATATTTTCCTCATCAATTAGGGACATTGAACATTTCCCAAATGTTTTAATTATTTGTGTTTGACCTTTTGTGAATTGTCTGCTGCTATCCTTTACCCACTTAAAAAATTGAATTCCAAAGACTTTTCTAATCTTTATATTTTTATATTTTATATATAGAATAAATTTATAAATATATAATATAAATTATATATAATTATATTATAAATATGTAATATAAACATATAATATAAATTTATATATATTTTATATTTATATTTATATTTTTCTGATCTATTTTCTGGGGCTTTATAGTGAAGGCTATTAACCTATATATTTAGTGTTATTTTTTCATTTTGAATGCTCTTCTTATAGCAACTCTGGACTCCATATTCTTTTTTAAAGTTAACATGTACTGTATTATTTGTTTCAGTGGTACAGATCTATGATTCATCAGTCTTACACAATTCACAGCACTCATCATAGCACATACCACCCCTGATATCCATCATGGATTCCATATACTAGGTAATATTTATTTGTCTCTCTCTCAGTTTTTTGGTTTTTTTTTTTTTTTATTATTCATCATGTCAAACACAGGGCTGCTCCAGCTCTCTTTAGTTTAATCCATGCATTTTTTTTTCAATTTATTTATTTTCAGAAAAACAGTATTCATTATTTTTTCACCACACCCAGTGCTCCATGCAAGCCGTGCCCTCTATAATACCCACCACCTGGTACCCCAACCTCCCACCCCCCCCCCCCCGCCACTTCAAACCCCTCAGATTGTTTTTCAGAGTCCATAGTCTCTCATGGTTCATCTCCCCTTCCAATTTACCCAAATTCCCTACTCCTCTCTAACACCCCTTGTCCTCCATGCTATTTGTTATGCTCCACAAATAAGTGAAACCATATGATAATTGACTCTCTCTGCTTGACTTATTTCACTCAGCATAATCTCATTTTTGCCTTCATTGTCATTGTCATGACTTCTAGGGGGTACAGGTCTTCTGCTCTTGGATTACTACCTGGTTGCTATACAAAACGAGGGACAAAAAGAAAGGTCTGAAAAATGGGAATAGGGTACAAAATATTACTATGCAGAAAAGTTGATACTGTTCATATTATTTATTGCATTCATTTCCAAAGATGCCTTAGTTTCTAAGTGCCATCTCTAGGGAAAAGCAAGTTAGTGCTGAGCTGCCAAGACTGACAAGAGAAAATAAACAAAAGAAGAAATGAGGCATCAGAGTACTGTCTACGCTGGGCTGCAGTAAGCCCTAAAATCCCCTAGATGTCACGATATAACTCTGATACATTGTTTTTGCATGGGAGACAGGTTTCAATTTACACCCATCCAAAGTAAACAGCTGCACTGCTTAAGGAAATATTAGTTTTTGAGAAGAAAAAAATGTCTTGGATACGATAACATAAAAACAGTTAACAAACAAAACAAACAAACAAACAAACAAAAAAGTTTGGCCCCTAGCTCATAAACTGCAGATAATTTTCCTATATTGTTTGATAGGTTCAGAAAGAATTCAGAATGTTTGTCTTGGCATTTCATAACACCTTCCATTTGGAAAAACTTATGAATGTGAACAGGTTGGTAAAATGCTTTTTTCTTTTTGGGACCATCCACTGGGGCATCCACCAGCCTCTTTGCCTTAAGCTGTCCTTCCCACTCCTCTCCCTGCTTTGTTCAGCTCTTTAGCCACCACCCCTGATAGGAGTAGCTGGCTTAATAGGTCTTCTGTCTTAGATGCTTTGGAGAGGGGTTCTATTCTTGGCTCACTCTTCTGGTCCAAACTTACTCATTAAATGCCTCATTGAAGTTCATTTAAATTAGAACAATTGTTTCAGGGTCTGGCCTTAACTAACAACTGATTGCTTCTGGAGCTTCCTCCCTAAAGGGGTCTCTGGATTGGTCCCCCATTGTCTGGTTCTCATCTTCCAGTCTAGGCTCCCTCTAAAACCCTTGAAGCATTTTGTCATCTCCCACTGTAAATGCTTGTTGAATGAAGGGCCTGCATATAAGAAGGGCTTGGCTCACCCCTTTTCTTCCATTTTCTTTGTCAGGGAGGTTTGGGCCTGGTAGCTCTGAGACATGAGTGGTCTTTCTATCCTCACCAGTTTCACATCTAGCTTTACAGAAAAGCTGGTGGAAGGATGGCAATCATAGGATCATGTGTGTGTGTGTGTGTGTGTGTGTGTGTGTAAAATTAAGGGGTAGTTCAGGTGACAGCCTGTCTTTCTTCAGGCTGTTATAACAGGATACCATAGACTGGTGGCTTAAGAACAGAAACTTATTTCTTACAGATCTGGAGGCTGGGAAGTCCAAGATCAAGGGGGTGCCAGCATTGTCAGGTTCTGGTGAGAGCCCTCTTACTGGTTTGTAGATGGCCACTTTCTTGCTGTGTCCTCACCTGGCAGAGACCAGAGTGGAGTGGGGAGTTAGGGAGGGGGGAAGGGAAAGATAGGGGTTACAAAAGAAGCAAACTCTCTTGTGCTTTTTTATAAACAATTTTTAAAATTTGAGTATAGTTGACACACAGTGTTACATTAGTTTCAACATATCTGTATGTTTTGTATGCTTACCACATGTGTTACTAACTACCCTCTGTCACCATTCAGCACTGTTACAATACTATCTACTCTATTCCTTGTGCTGTAACTTTCACCCCTGTGAGTTATTCATTCCATAACAGGAAGCCTATACTTCCCACTTTCCTCCACCCATTTGGCTCATCCCTCTACACCCTCTTTGGCAACAACCAGTTTATTCTCTGTATTTATAGGTCTGATTTTTCTTTTTGTCTGTTTTTCACTTGTTTTGTTTTTTTTGGATTCCACATATAAGTGAAACCATATAATATTTGTCTTCCTCTGACTAACATTTTACTTAACATAATATCTTCTAAGTCCATCCATGTCATTACAAATGACACAATCTCATCTTTCTTTATGTCTGGGTAATATATATATATATATATATATATATATATATTATATACATACATACTCATACATAAGATTTATATTGTTCATATCTATCTATCAACTTTAATCTATCTATCATCTATCTATCTGTTATCTATCTATCATCTGTCTATCTCACATCTTCTTTAACCATTCATCAATGGATGGACACTTAGGTTGTCTCTGTATCTTGGTTATTATAAATAATGTTGCAGTAAACACAGGGATGTGTATATCTTTTTGAATTAGTGCTTTCATTTTTTTTAAAATTTCTTTTCAGCATAACAGAATTCATTGTTTTTGCACCACACCCAGTGCTCCATGCAATATGTGACTTTCATTTTTTTTTGGGTAACTATCCAGTAGTGGAATTATTAGGACATATGGTACTCTATTTCTAATTTTTAAAAAGATATTTATTTATTTATTATTTATTTATAGGAGGTGGGGCAGAAAAAGAGGGAGAGGGAATCTTATGCAGACTCTATGATGAGTGTGGGGGCTGATGTCAGGCTTGATTCCACAGCCCCTGAGATCACAACCTGAGCTGAAACCAAGTGCTGGACAGACTGCACCACCCAAGGGTCCTTATT
The DNA here is from genome assembly GCF_020171115.1 of Neogale vison. Lineage (NCBI taxonomy): Eukaryota > Metazoa > Chordata > Mammalia > Carnivora > Mustelidae > Neogale > Neogale vison. Next base: position 86,361,652 of record NC_058094.1, on the reverse strand, counting down.
TTTAATTTTTGAGGAACATCCATATTGTTTTCCACAGTGGTTGCACCACTCTACCTTCTTACCACTAATCATTAGGGAAATGTAAATCAAAGCCACAATGAGATATGATCTTGTATCTTTTCCTGTAAGGGCACTGATCCCATTCATGAGGGGTCCAACTTCAAGACCTAATTACCTCCCAAAGTCCCCACCTCCTGATATTGCATTATGAATTTGGATTTCAACATATGAATTTTGGGAGAGATAAACATGCAGTTCATAACATAACCATAGACAGAATTTATTTTCATAAAGCAATTCTACAATATGCTGAGTTGCCATGTCTCCTCCCTGACCCCTGCCAAGTTTTGAAAGTGGTTTAGAGTAGCTGATGGAAAATGAGTATATAGTCAAAGTATTTATGGTGAATGGGTCAGTTGACGTGTCTTTACTCACACTGATATTTTTCTGTATCAAGCTCTTGCTAGTGGTTTAATGACTAAGATTATTGAGTTAATTAATTATGTAGATTCTCATTCAAGCAATCACTTTTTCAAGTGGGAGAAATCCATTTTTATCATGAGTTGGATAAATATGGACATCAGATTCCAGAATTATTTCGGACTTTTGGATTTTTTTAACTTTGCTCTTTTCACATGAACTATATTTTTGTTTTAAGGTACAACAGAAAAGATTTATGAGTATATAGAGGAAATAGCCTTGAGCTGAGTTGGTATGCTGGGATTCTTATCCCAACTCCACTCTGAGCTTCTGCTTCTGAATCTGAAAAATGGAAATTATAATACTTATTCTATGTATAGTACAGAACTGTTGTGAAGGTCAAAGGGATGATGTGTGTGAAAGTGTTTTATAAACTGTAGGTTAGATAAACTATAAAAGTCATCTGAATAGTTATCTGGCAATATCATACCCCAAAATAGTCAATTTGGCAAAATCATACACCAATTTGCATTATAAATTTACTTTTGTGTTATTATTTTCAAAGAATGCATCAGGAGGTGTATCAGTGAAAGAATGTGAGTGGTTTCTGAAAGTGCTGAAGTATTTATTTTCTCATCATTAGGAGAAATTGACTTTGATTCTTTACTTTTTCTAAAAGTAAAGATGTTGCTCATTTTGTGGTTCTGTCTTCTTCTTAAAGCCAGGAAGAAACTTTAGTGAATATGCATGTGGCAGGAGCAGAGGAGTGATTAGTACAGATACAGCCCTTAAGGACCTAGAGGGTTATTTGTAAACTTAGTGCGGAAGTTTGTTGGTCTAGATGGGATAAGGGAGGAGGGATCATGAGGTTTGGGGATGTGTGTGTATGTGTGCATGTATGTGAATGTGTATGTATATGGTGTGTGTGCATATGTGAGTGTCTGTGTGTGTGGGTGTTATTGGTAGAAATGATCTTCTAGGTTTACTGAGTCTTGAGGTCTTGAGCACTAGGCACCTGTATTCATGACCAGAAGTGTTACCATGGAGGCCCAAGCCTCTGACACCTCCATCTAGCACAAGGCTTTGTGTTACCACTAACTACAGTGCAGTGTCAGGTATTCTATTAGCACAAGGTGGCCAAGAGAAGATGCCAGGTCTCTGGGGGCATCAGGAAGGCTACTCATAGCAACGCCATCTCTGCCCCCAGTGTGGGAGCTGGTCACATGCAGTGAGGTGGGTGGGCACGTGGAGCGGGTGGGAAGTGCAGGACAACTGAGGCTGAGTTAGGTGCCAGTAGGGAGCACCATGTGAAACTGGTGGTGGGCTGTGTGCTGGGCCAAGGCTGTGCAGTGCTGCTGAAATAGTGTGTCAGGACAGTTGGGCCTAAGTCTGCTGGGGGAGAGGGTAGCTGCAGTGAAGAGTCACTGCCCTGGCAACTCTGGGTCCTATGGAGGGAGGGAGGGAAGAGTGGGGCAGTGGTGGGTGCTGCCAGCCTGTTGGGTGGTTTAGTGCACATGGAATGGTGAAGCTGGTGTTGGCTGGCTCTCTGACTTCAAGGTTTAGCAAATGTTATATGCTAGCTTAGACACTTACAATGTCCAACTATTTAATTTACATTTGTTAATTCATGTTTTAAATCTCTTCCTTCTTCATTGGTAAGCTTCTAGTACACAGAAACCATTTATGCAGCTTATTTTGTGTAGCACTGAATAGAGAGCCCTGTGTAGGATCTCAATCTAATTTTTCTCCTGACTTGAGCAGTCATTTGAGTAAATGCCACATGTTGATTTCTGAAATGTTTGGTAAAATACTGTGGTTGGTTAGGTAATTTTCTGTGACTGAAGAGATCATCTCTTAGGCTTCATCTAAGTTACTAATTTCCTTATGAAAATGCATGAGAATTTACTGTATAGCTGTTAATTTATTAATCAAAATACTTTGTGTCTGTTTTTTATTTTGTTATTTAAAATTGAAAAAGCAATTAGACCCTTTTATGGTCTAACTGTATGCCAAATGTAACTTGTTTTCAGACTAAAATGTTTTGGAATTGTATTACCACAAGGAGTGTTTGCAACCAGTAAGCTGTATTTATTTTTAGCTTTTAAAACAGTCAGATAGTTTTCCCTCAATTTTCAGATGGAAAAAAAATCCCTCTGGGCTAAACCGTGGTGCACTGAGTATCTTTATGCTGGACTCTTCCCATCCAAAGTCCAGATTGTGGAAAACAAAGGTTTCTAGTGATTCAGTCTTAATAACAGTTTGGCTAGTGTTGGTGCTTATTAAATGCCAGTTTCTTAAATTATAATGAAGGAGGTAGTTATAGACTGAGGTGGGTTTAGCCAAGCACATGGAACCACAAGAACTTACCACATGTAAGTATGTCGGGGTGGGGTTCCGTGGCACCAGGTTGGAGCAGCTTGTGCAGCATTTGAGTCTCAGGGTTTCATGCTGGGAGGCTGCTTTTGTTTTGACATTGGGTGCATGGATTTGAGTCAGACACATGGTCAATCTGATTCCAGATTGGGTGAGTAGGGGGAAAGGAGCACATATGTCTGAGCACTGTGGTCTGGACGTATCCGTATGTGTCATCTCTTTCAGTCTCACTTTTACAGGCAGGTACTGTCAATCTTCTTGTTAGTACAAGGGCAGGCTGAGTGAAGTAAGTAACTTGGGTGTCACAAAACTGGCAAGTAGCAGCTCTGGGACTCAAACTAGATCTATTCAACAACAAGGGTCATGCTCATTCCTTGCTACTTGCTGTCTATATGAAGAGGTAGTTTCACAAGTTTTATCAAAGTTTTAGTATGTTTTGAATGTATTTGGATTTATACTGGTTGACTAAAAAATTAACAAACTAAGTATATATTTTAAAAAACAAAATTTTGGCTTTGTACAGCTAAGTGAAGTTTGACTTTGACCTTTGACCTGTGGGTTAGAGTGCATTGCTCTAATTTCAGATTCACAGTACATTAGGTCGTGGCCCGCATCTCCCTGGTTCCATCCAGCATGGCCAGCCTAAATTCTTATTACCCTTGGGCCTGTGTTTTGCTTCTGGAACTCTGAACTTGACCCCCTGACACTCAGGCAAATCACAGAGACAGGCTCCTCTCTCTTCTCATTCTGGGGTTGCATTTCTTTCAATCTGTATCAGAAAATTTCCACTGCAAAACTGCGGTTAGCACCAAAGAGTAAATAGCCACATTTGGATTTAGTTGGGTGATGGATGTATCTACATTCATGAATGGTCTATGGGAATTAGGTAGGTTTGAGCCGACAATCCCATCTTTCCTTCCTCATGCTTCTTGATGTAATTTTTCACTAGTGAAGTGTTTAGTCTTATTCACTTAAATGAAAATTCCAGGGAAGAGGCCATCATATCACATTCTGCCAGAGTAAGGCCACGGACCCTACTGTCATCCTAGATCTGAATTTTAACTCTGTGACTTCCTAGCTGTGTGTTCTTGGGCAAATTACCCCATTCTCTCAGCCTCAGCTTTCTCAACTGTAAAATTAAAAATAATACCTGCCTCATTGGGTTGTTGTGAAAAATAAAATGTCTATAAGTCTCTCATGATAGTACCCAAAACATATAATTATATGCAATTATAGTTTTCTTGGTATTTTTATTTTATCATATTATACATCCTTTAGGTTAGGCTAGTATATTTATTCTTTGAAGGCATCATATGCAGAGGGCAAGAAATATCATCCTTTTGAGTTCTAATGCTACTGCTGTGTTCTTCCATTACTAAAACTCTTTTTCAATATCTCTGGCTTAACTGTAGCACCTGCCACATTCATCTTGCCTGGAATTTGGATATGTGACAGTAAGTCAGTATCCTGTGAGTAGCTCTGTAGGACTGCTCTTCATCTTTTCTTAACCCTAGCACCAGGTTTTTGGTGCCAAGCATGTGGCATCTCCTCAGAGACACCAGAAGGAGAAGTAGCTGAGAGGTTCTCATCAAATGTAAAAGAGCCAGACTCTGTAGAGCTGTGAAGATTTTGTGGTCGTGTTCTGGTGGGATGAGAGACCTCAGAAACCTAGCAGCACTTACCAAGAATGTTAGAGTACTCTCATGTCCTGTAGGAAATACAATGGCTGAGCAGTATGGGTGGGAAGACCAGGATCCAAGGTCACTATACTCCAAGGGCTGGTGTGACTACAGAGGGCTTTGCCCATGTGGCTTAATAACTGAGGACTCAGTATTTGTACCTGGCTCACAATTCTGGGGGCATGAATGTTAGTGGTCTTTGATGTTGCTGAAGCTGGGCTCCTTAGAAGGCCAGAAACTCAGAGGAAAGGCAGATGCTGTTACTGAAACACATCTATCTCTTCCTCACATGCAGAGCATTTACTAAGAATGCCTTTAAGAGAATTATTGTTACCATGTTGCTATGGATGACTCACTTTCTTTAAGCACTGACAATGTTCCTGTCTGTGTGTTAACTGCCTTACGCGTACATGGACAGGGGTGACATGGCCAACCCAAGTTGCACAGTCAATGGTTGGTGAAGTCATAGCTTCAGGTATACCTTGTCCAAATCCTGGGCTCTCAATATGGGGCCAGATTGGTGAAATCTTTTAGCAAAGGTATTAAGGGCAGAGGTCAGAACAGTGTGGCTAGTAGGAAGCACTGTCTCTTATTATTTGAGTTTTGGGTTTTAGGGCTTTCTAATCTTGGTGTTCTAAGAGGGTACCTGTGAAGAAGATTGCCTTCATATTTCAATTGTATAGATAAACATTGCTGTACATTTATTACTTATAGAACTCTGGCTTTCCTTCCTTTATTCTTTTTCTGCTTTTGATAATAAGATTTAGAAATGTCTAAAGATGATTTCATGGTGGCAGGGTCCAATGAGATTACTTGAGATCTATACTACAGGTGAGAAGTTGAAACTAATTTTCAAAGTCAACAGAGCTGTATGTGTGTATGTATAATATAATGTTTGAGTTCTTGTTTTGTCCTTTTATGGGTCATATTTACTGAGGATATTAAAAAAATCTGTAAATATTTGTCATGTAATAAAGCCAAATTCAAATACATGAAACAAAAATGTTGTAATATAGTGAAATCTGAGACAGATAAACAGTTGACAAGAAAGAAAGATTTCAGAATTCTAGAACAAACACACCGCAGAAGAATTACCTTTTGAAACAGTGTGGAGTGTGGGAGAAGTCATTTTGAAAAACACGGTGGTACTTCTGGATCACAACCCCAAACTTTCTGTCTCTTTGCACTGTCTTTATTCAGCACATGTATGTCTGTGTGATTAAAGTATAGATGCATAATGCTCCCCAACATTTTTCTTCTGTCATAAGTGGCATTAAATCTCATCATATTCTAAATTTTTCACAGGCATATCTATGTCTTTCTCTTCAAATTCTTGCTATGGCTTTAATTCTCACTTCCATATTGATATTACCTATGGTTGGAACCCCTCACCCTCATTTACAAATGCAGGTTGAACATTTCTGTTCCGATTCTTTTCTGTGCTTCAAATTGAACACAATCAAATTCTAATATCATTGTTTCTGCCAAGCTCTTTAAGCTAGAAGATTTGTCTGGATGTTTGAAATGTTGCTTGTTCCTTACCCATGCCAGCCCTGCTGTTCTATCCCCTGCGCTGTCTCCTGTCCCGGCCAGCCTTAACGGCCTGTAGCATCTCACTCAGCCTGCTGATAACTTGTTCCTCCTTCAATAGATGGCTCCCATTCACTTGTGCATCAGCCCTGCAGGTGCCAGGGATACAGCAGTGGGTTGTCCCTGCCCAGTCATGGAACTTGCTCCTGTGGTGCCATTCCCCAATGATCTCCTGCCAGACTGACACTGCTGTACCAACCAAGATGACACACCTCACACTTACAGTTGAACTCTGCAGTGTGTAAAATGACAATGTATTCATTGTTTATTTCTTGGTCATGGAAAAATATTTTTTTTTTAAGAAGGACTTGACATTTCTTATTTTGATTAAATGAGCAAATTAATTTCTGTCTTTTATGCCCAAGACTATATTTTTGTTTTAAGTAAAGGTTTTAACCAGAGATGATAATTTGGCTCTTTGCCCTGACATTTGAGACTTGAGATATTTTTCAAAGATATAACCAGGGTTAGAAGACTAGTTAAATGCACAATTAATGCTAGGAAGAAAAAGATAGAAAAACACTACATTTGTCAATTGTTTTTGGTGACATATGTCTAATGAGCTCTCTCTAACCTTGATTTATTTTCTTTATTTTCTTGATTTATTTATTTGATTTGCTTAAGGGTAGAGCATTTGACTGCATTTGATTTGCTTAAGGTCGAGTTCTTAACCTAACCAAAATTGAAAGACAAAAAACCCAAAACAACCCCTCCTCCAAAAATCACTGCAAGACACAGGATGAAGAAAATGATTTAAAAAAAAAAATGGGCTTGGGGCGCCTGGGTGACTCAGTGGTTTGGCCTCTGCCTTTGGCTCAGGTCATGATCCCAGCATCCTGGGATCGAGTCCTGCATTGGGCTCTCTGCTCAGTGGGGAGCCTGCTTCCCCCCTCTCTCTCTGCCTTCCTCTCTGCCTACTTGTGATCTCTGTAAAATAAATAAATAAAATCTTAAAAAAATGGACTTGAAAAATTTTTTTCATTGTAAGAGAAATTTTAATGCATAAGAATTTGTCTTTTACTTTGACTCATAATCTATTAACAATGAAAAAATATAAAGTGGTTATTACCTTGTATGTTCATAATAAAGAATTCAGAGGCTACCAATGAGGGAGAATTAACTAGGTCAAACCATAAAGCAGTCACATGTTCTGCTTCCCAAAGTCCAGGAAATTTGAGAGAACTTCTTATAACAGCTTTCTGTTTTGTGGTCTTTCAACCTAACCTTAAATTACAACTCACAATAACATGGAAACTAAAGCAGGAGATGGGGAGGAGGGTATGGGGAAATCAAGAAAAACAACAACAATATTTTTGCAATTCATATTACGGAAAATGGTTTCATTAATATTCTGGAAAACTAAGAGAGAGTTTGAAAAATTAGTATTTTTTAATATTTCTCAAAATAAGTTTTACTTTATAGATTTAGTTATCATGGCATACTAGTTTTCCCACCATTGTTCTGACAAATTGCCACAAACTTAGTGGTTTAAAACAACAGAAATTTATCTTGTATTTTTGTGTATCAGAAGTCCAATGATAGCTTTACTAGGCTAAAATCAATTTGTCAGCAGCACTGCACTCCTTTCTGAAGGATCCAGGGGAGAGCCTTGTTTTCTCCAGCCCTTAGAAGATGACTGCACTCATTGGCTCATGGCCCTCATCCTCCATCTTCTAAGCCAGCAACAGAATGAGTCCTCCTCACAGTGTCTCATTCTTGCATTTGTTCTCCAGCCTCCATCTTTCACATTTAAAGGCTTTTGTGATTATGTTGCGACCACTCACATAATCTGAGATTATCTCCCTATTTTAAGGTCGGCTGTCTAGGAAACTTGATTCAATTCCATCTGTTACCTCTATTCCCCATTGTCACATAGCATAATGTATTCCTGGGTTCTGAAAATTAGGATGTGGACATTGTTGGGTGCTATTAGTCTACTTACCTCACATGGTATTGTTCAGACTTTCTGTGTGATCTGTAATTAAAAATAGAACTACAAAACATAAATGTATTTCAGAAAACTTTAGGTATTTTTCCTTTTTCCAAGATTTTAGATGACATATGTGTTTGTGATGTTATTTATTTATTTATGATGTTTTGAGAGAAGTATATTATTTCAAAGGTTTTTCCACCTCTGACCCAGACTAACTATTCTAATTTGGTGGGTATATAGAATAAAAGAACACTTTTTTCATTTGATTAGAATGATTAGAAAAACAGACATAATTAGGTCCTGGAGAAACTCATCTATAAACAGATACATATAAATATATATAAATACCCTATAGTGCAATTGCTAGGTGATAGGGTAGCTCTATTCTCAATGTTTTGAGGAACTTCCATGCTGTTTTCCTGAGTGGCTGCACCAGCTTGCATTCCCACCAACAGTAGGGGGATTCCCCTTTCTCTGCATCTTCGCCAGCATCTGTCGTTTACTGACGTGTTAATTTTAGCCATTCTGACTGGTGTGAGGTGGTATCTCATTGTGTTTTTGATTTGTATTTCTCTGATGCCAAGTGATGTGGAACAAATTTTCATGTGTCTGTTGGCCATCTGGATGTCTTCTTTGCAGAAATGTCTGTTCACATCCTCTGCCCATTTCTTCACTGGATTATTTGTTCTTTGGGTGTGGAGTTTGCTAAGTTCTTTATAGATTTTGGATACGAGCCCTTTATCTGATATGTTGTTTGCAAATATCTTTTTCCATTCTGTCAATTGTCTTTTGGTTTTGTTGACTGTTTCCTTTGCTGTGCAAAAGCTTTTGAACTCGATGAAGTCCTAATAGTTCATTTTTGCCCTTGCTTCCCTTGCTTTTGGCGATGTTTTAGGAAGAAGTTGCTGTGGCTGAGGTCAAAGAGGTTGCTGCCTGTGTTCTCCTCAAGGATTTTGATGGATTCCTTTCTCACATTGAGGCCCTTCATCCATTTTGAGTCTGTTTTCGTGTGTGGTGTCAGGAAATAGTCCAGTTTCATTTTTTCTGCATGTGGCTGTCCAACTTACCCAACACCATTTGTTGTTTTTTTCCATTGGATATTCTTTCCTGCTTTGTCAAAGATTAGTTGACTGTAGGATTGAGGGTCTATTTCTGAGCTCTCTATTCTTTTCCATTGATCTATGTGTCTGTTTTTGTGCCAGTACCATACTGTCTTGATGATGACAGCTATGTAATAGAGCTTGAAGTCTGGAGTTGGGATGCCACCAACTTTGGCTTTCTTTTTCAACATTCCTCTGGCTATTCAAGGTCTTTTCTGGTTCCATATAAATTTTAGGATTATTTGTTCCATTTCTTTGAAAAAATAGATGGTATTTTGATAGAGATTGCATTAAATGTGTGGGTTGCTTTAGGTAGCATAGACATTTTCACAATATTTGTCTGTCAATCCATTAGCATGGAACATTTTTCCATTTTTTGTGTCTTCCTCAATTTCTTTCATGAGTGCTTTATAGTTTTCTGAGTATAGATTCTTTGCCTCTTTGATTAGGTTTATTCCTAAATATCTTATGGTTTTGGGTGCAGTTGTAAATGGGATTGACTCCTTAATTTCTCTTTCTTCTGTCTAGTTGTTGGTGTAAAAAAATGCAACTGATTTCTGTGCATTGATTTTATATCCTGACAATTTACTGAATTCCTGTACGAGTTCTAGCAGATTTGGAATGAAGTCTTTTGGGGCATACAGTGTCGTTATCATCTGCAAAGAGTGAGAGTTTGGCTTCTTAGTCGATTTGGATGCCTTTAATTTCTTTTTATTGTCTGATTGCTGAGGCTAGGACTTCTAGTACTATGTTGAATAGCAGTGGTGATAATGGACATCCCTGCTGTGTCCCTGACCTTAGGGGAAAAGTTCTCAATTTTTCTGCATTGAGAATGATATTCGCAGTGGGTTTTTCATAGATGGCTTTAATGTTATTGAGGTATGTACTCTCTATCCCTGCACTTTGATCAAGAAACAATGCTGTACTTTGTCAAATGCTATTTCAGCATCTATTGACAGTATCATATGGTCCTTGTTCTTTCTTTTATTAATGTATTGTATAACATTGATTGATTTGCAGATGTAGAACCAACCTGCAGCCCAGGAATAAATCCCACTTGGTTGTGGTGAATAATCCTTTTAATGTACTGTTGGATCCTATTGGCTAGTATTTTGGTGAGAATGTTAGCATCTGTGTTCATCAAGGATATTGGTCTGTAATTCTCTTTTTTGATGGGGTCTTTGGTTTTGGGATCAAGGTAATGCTGGTCTCCCTCATAAAATGATTTTGGAAGTTTCCCTTCCATTTCTATTTTTTGGAACAGTTTCAGAATAGGAATTAATTCTTTAAATGCTTGGTAGAATTTCCCTGGGAAGCCATCTGACACTGGGCTCTTGTTTGTTGAAAGAATTTTGAGGACTGCTTCAATCTCCTTACTGGTTAGGGGTCTGTTCAGGTTTTCTCTTTCTTCCTGGTTCAGTTGTGGTAGTTTATATGCCTCTAAGAATGCATCCATTTCTTCCAGATTGTCAAATTTGTTGGCATAGAGTTGCTTGTAATATGTTCTTATAATTCTTTGTATTTCTTTGGTGTTGGTTGTGATCTCTCCTCTTTCATTCATAATTTTATTTATTTACTTACTTTTATTTACGCTCTACTATATATTTATTTACTTTCTCTTTTCTTTTTGATAAGTGTGGCCAAAGGTTTATCAATCTTGTTAATTCTTTCAAACAACCAGCTCCTAGTTTCATTGACTTGTTCTATTGTTTGTTTGTTTCCATTTCATTGATTTCTGCTCCGATCTTTATTTCTCTTCTCCTGCTGGGTTTAGGCTTTCTTTACTGTTCCTTCTCCTGTTCCTTTAGGTGTAGGGTTAGGTTGTGTACTTGAGACCTTTCTTATTTCTTAAGAAAGGATTGTATTGCTATATATTTTCTTCTCAGGACTGCCTTTGCTGTGTCCCACAGATTTTGAACCATTGTGTTCTCATTTTCGTTTGTTTCCATGAATTTTTTCAATTTTCTTTAATTTCCTTGTTGACCCATTCATTCTTTAGAAGGATGCTGTTTAGTTTCCACATATTTGGGCTCTTTCCAAATTTCCTCTTGTGATTGAGTTCTAGCTTTAGAGCATTGTGGTCTGAAAATATGCAGGGAATGATTCCAATCTTTTGATACTGGTTGAGACTTGATTTATGACCCAGGATGTGATCTATTCTGGAGAATGTTCCATGTGCACTAGAAAAGAATGTGTATTCTGTTGCTTTGGGATAGAATGTTCTGAATATATCTGTGAGATCCATCTGGTTCATTGTGTCATTTAAGGCCTTTATTTCCTCGATCTTTTGCTTGGATGATCTGTCCATTTCAGTAAGGGGGGTGTTAAAGTCCTCTATTTTTACTGTATTATTGTCAATGTGTTTCTTTGACTTTGTTACTAATTGGTTTATGTAGCTGGCTGCTCTCATGTTAGGTGCATAGATATTTAAAATTGTTAGAGCTTCTTGTGGCACAGACCCTTTGAGTATGATATAGTGTCCTTTCTTATCTTTTATTGTAGTCTTTGGCTTAAAATCTAATTGATCTGATATAAGGATTGCCACCCCAGCTTTCTTTTGATGTCTATTAGCAAGGTAAATTGTTTTCCACCCCCTCACTTTAAATCTGGAGGTATCTTTGGCTCTAAAATGAGTTTCTTATAGACAGCATACTGATTTTTTTTAAATCCATTCTGATACCCTGTGTCTTTTGATTGGGACATTTAGCCCATTTACATTCAGGGTAACTATTGAGAGATATGAATTTAGTGTCATTGTATTGACTGTAAGGTGACTGTTAGTGTGTATTGTCTCTGTTCCTTTCTGGTCTACTACTTTTAGGCTCTCTCTTTGCTTAGAGGACCCCTTTCAATATTTTCTGTAGAGCTGGGTTGGTGTTTACAAATTTTTTTTAGTTTTTATTTGTCTTGGAAGCTTTTTATCTCTCCTATTTTCAACGATAGCCTAGCTGGATATAGTATTCTTGGCTGCATGTTTTTCTCATTTAGTGCTCTGAATGTATCATGCCAGCTCTTTCTGGCCTGCCAGGTCTCTGTGGATAAGTCTTCTGCCATTCTAATATTTTTACCATTGTATGTTACAGATTTTTTCTTCTTCTTCTTCTTCTTTTTAAGATTATTTATTTATTTATTTGACAGAGATCACAAGTAGGCAGAGAGGCAGGCAGAGAGAGAGGAGGAAGCAGGTTCCCTGCAGAGCAGAGAGTCTGATGTGGGGGTTCAATCCCTGGATCCTGAGATCATAACCTGCGCTGAAGGCAGAGGCTTTAACCCACTGAGCCACCCAGGCGCCCCTGTTACAGACTTCTTGTCCCAGGTTGCTTTCAGGATTTTTTCTTTCTCACTGAGACTTCTAAGTTTTACTATTAGTTGACGGCTGTGGACCTATTCTTATACATTTTGATGGTGGTTCTCTGTGCCTCCTGGATTTTGATGCTTGTTCCGTTTGCCATATGAGGCAAATTCTCTACAGTAATTCTCTCCAATATACCTTCTGTCCCTCTCTTTCTTTCTTCTTCTTCTGGAATCCCAATTATTCTAATCTTGTTTCATCTAATGGTATCACTTATCTCTCGAATTCTCACATTGTGGTTCAGCAGTTGCTTGTCTCTCTTTTGCTCAGCTTCTTTATTCTCCATCATTTGGTCTTCTTTATCACTAATTCTCTCTTCTGCCTCATTTATCCTAGCAGTAAGAGCCTCCATTTTTTATTGTACCTCATTGAATAGCTTTTTAAATTTCACCTTTGTTAGATTTTAGTTCTTTTATTTCTCCAGAAAGGGATTTTATTTCTCCAGATAGGGTTTCTCTAATATCTTCCTTTTTCCAGCCCAGTTAGCACCTTGAGAATCATCATTCTGAACTCTAGATCTGACATATTACCAATGTCCGTATTGATTAGGTCCCTAGACTTTGGTACAGCCTTTTTTTTTTTTGGGGGTGGTGAGTTTTTCCACCTTGTCATTCTATCCAGTTAAGAATATATGAATGAGAGAATAAAATACTAAAAGGGTGGCAAATACTCCAGAAAAATGTGTATTAACCAAATCAGAAGAGATCACAAATCATGGGGGGAAGAAACAGGATTAAAAGAATTTCAAAATAAATTTTTTAAAGAGATAAAAGAAAATATAGATATTAGACTGATGAATAGAATGAACCACACACTTAATTTTGAGAGTACTTTGGTCTCTTAGAAGAAACTACCTCTCAAAATTTTAAAGAAAGAAAAACGTGTGTATACACACACAGACACAGACACACACAGACACACACACAGACACACACACAATAAGGATAAACATGATGAAGGAATGTAATATGACTGTAAAGATCAAAATTTTTAAAAAATTCTAAAAAAAGAGTTGATAAGATAAGTTCATTGAGAAAAGAAAGAAAAAGAAAGTGGAGAGAATTTGCTCAGGCTGGAGACTAGAACAAATCCCTGTGCTAGATTAAGGGTATATTTTGATCTTTTAGAAGTAGTATCCCAAAATTTTTTAGATGAAAAAACCCTATGTGTATACAAAAAATAGTTAGATACAATGAAGGATAAAATATGAGTATAATAATGAAGGTTCAAAAAGATTTGCCTTTTAATGAAAGGTATTGTTAAGATAAACTAGTTTAAAAAGTTAATAGAGGAAAGAATAAGAGTTAAAAAATAGAATTGGAAAAAAATAAAATTAAAAAGAATTAATTAACTTTGCAAAACTAAGGAATCAAGGGGAGAAAGCCATGAATTCCATACTTTGCTTTCTCCTCCTCTGGAATTCTGCCCTTCTCCTTGATAAGTGAGTTTGGTCTTGGCTGGATGTTCTTGCTGATCTTCTGGGGGAGAGGCCTGTTGTAGTTATTCTCAAGTGACTTTGCCTGAGGTGGAATTGCACTGCCCTTGCCAGGTGCTGGGCTAAGTAATCTGCTCTGGTTTGCTCTCAGGAGCTTTTGTTCCCTGACCACTTCCCATAGAGTTCTGGAGTATGGGAATGAAAATAATAGCCCCCCAATCTCCAGTCCAGAGGAGCAGAGAGCTCAGGACCCAACTCTTTGATGCGCCCTCAGAGAAAAGTGCTCAATCACTCCCATCTCCCTGGCCTCTGGCTGTGTGCTGAGCTTACCCGGCCTGTAACTGAGCATCTCTGTCTCTGGCACACAGCACCACCTGGAGTCTCAAAACACAACAGATCCCTGCTGCTCTTCCAGAGAGGTCTCCCCAGATCTGCCACTTTTGGGGGTCCCTGCTCCAAGAGCAGTGGCCTGATTGTGGCATGGATCACAGTTTAAGGTAACCTTGAGCTGAGAGCTCACCCCTCAGTTCCATCTCTTTCACTGGCTTCCTTGCTCTAAAACCTGTGAGCTCTGTGATACTCAGACATCCCTGATCCTTCTGTGACCCCGCAGGACCTGAGACCACGCTGTCCCCATGAGGGCTCCACTGTTGCTTAGCCTCTGAAGTGATGTCCCTCAGTTCAGTCCCTCAGTCCCATTGCTTTGCTGGGAACTGGCCCCTACCCCCACGGTCTATCTTCTCATTGCTTTGGATTCACTTCTCCACAGGTCCTACCTTTCAGAAAGTGGTCAATTTTCTGTTTCTAGAATTGCTGCTCTTCTTCTCTTTGATCCCCTGTTGGATTTTTAGGTGTTCGGAATGGTTTGATAAACTATCTAGCTGATCTCCTGCTACCTGATGTCATCTCAGCCTGCTATTCCTCTGACATCTTGACTCCTCTCAAAGCTTTTTATCTCTCCTTCTATTCTCAATGACAGTCTAGTTGGATATTTTTCCCCATTTAGTGCTCTGAATATATCAGAGTCCTTTCTGGCCTGCCAGGTGTCTGTGCTGCTAATCTAATGTTTCCACCTTTGTATTGTTAGGTCCGTTATTAAACAAAATGAGACAGAGACAAAGTGGAAGTTATTTAAAGCTTTATTTTATGCCAAGTGTTAGAAATCAGACTGATCAGCCAGGGGAACAAGACTGAAACAAATTTAAAGTTATGCAAAGCTCTATTCTATGCCAAGCATTAGAAATCAGACTGACCCAGCCAGGGCTGTCTCCAAAGAGAGTGACCACCCCCAGCTTACAGACTCAAGAATTGACTGACTGACCAGTCAGGGCCTTCTCCAAAGACAGCGACCCCTCCCAATCTTACAGGCTACCTTTTATTGGGTGAAACTGCAACCCGTATCTTGGTATCTCAACCCACCAGGTTTGTGTGTCTCTTGTTGATTGGCTAGTTTCATCCAGTCTGGTGATGTGTTATTCAAGATTACTCCATACTAGGACAATTACAAACAGTGCTTTCTGGGAAGGCTTAGTCAGTTAACATATTCAGTGTGAATAATAAGACTGTCGTCCTTTCCAAGATGGAGTCATTTAGGTTTGGCAAGACCTTCTCACTGTTACAAACAGTACTTCATACTGATTAGAGTCTCCATCTGGCCTGACTTGTCCTTGTATTCTGGGCTATTATCAGGAACTAGCTGACTACATTTTACTGGTTTCCTGGACTTGTTTCTAAGTAACTTTCCCTGGGGGGGGGAGGGGAGTCAATTTAAGTTTACTGCACAAACAACAAAATGACTATTTACCCAAAATGGAGTCGCTCTGGCTAAATAGGTCTTTACAGTATGTTACAGACTTCTTGTCCTAAGCTGCTTTCAGGATTTTCTCTTTATCTCTGAGACTTGTAAATTTTATTATCAGATGATGGGGTGTTGACCTATTTTTATTGATTTTGAATGGAGTCCCCTGTGCCTCCTGGATTTTGATGCCTGTATCCTTCCCCAAATTAGGGAAGTTCTCCCCTATAATTTTCTCTAATATACCTAGCCCCCTTTTCTTCTGCCTCTGGTATTCTAATTATTCTAATATTGTTTCATCTTATGATATCACTTATCCCTCAAATTCTCCCCTTTCAATCCAGTAGTTGTTTATCTCTCTTTTTCTCACCTTCTTTATTCTCTGTCATTTGGTTTTCCATACCACTAATTCTCTTTTCTTCCTCATTTTTCCTAGAAGTTAGAGCTTCCATTTTTTTTAAACATTTTATTTATTTATTTGAGAGAGACACAGTGAGAGAGAACATGAGCGAGGAGAAGGTCAGAGAGAAGCAGACTCCCCGTGGAGCTGGGAGCCCGATGCGGGACTCGATCCCGGGACTCCAGGATCATGACCTGAGCCGAAGGCAGTCGTCCAACCAACTGAGCCACCCGGGCATCCCTTAGAGCTTCCATTTTTGATTACACCTCATTAATAACCTTTTTAATTTTGACTTGGTTATATTTTAGTTTTTTATTTCTCCAGAAAGGGATTCTCTAGTATCTTCTATGCTTTTTTCAAGCTTAGCTAGTATCTTTATAATTGTCATTCCTAAATCTAGTTCTGACATCTTCCTAAGGTTTGTATTGATTAAGTCCCTTTTTTTCCCGTTTTGTCATTTTGTTCAGAGAGTAATAAATGAATGAAAGAACAAATGCTCAAAGTTAATAATGACCCCAGAAAAATATACACTAAACAAATTATAAGAGACCTTCCAAAATGTGGTTGCTTTTCTGTTCATAGAATTTCTGCTGTCCTTTTTTTCGATCTCCATTGAGTTTGTTGTTATTCAGAATGGTTTGATAATTGTCCAGTTGAATTCCTGGGACCAGAGAAAATTTAGCTCTCCGACTCCCCTGCCATATTGCTCTTCTCTGTCATCTTTTCTGAGGTATAATTGACAAGCTGTAAGTTATTTAAGTGTACAACATGAGGGTATGTATACATATACATTATGAAAGAATCCCTCCCCCATCAAGTTAACACTTCCATCATCTCACCATACCTCACACATTTACTTTTCCTGCGTGAGAACTTTTAAGTTCTAATTTCTTCACAAATTTCAGTTATGCAATACAGTGTTACCCACTATAGTCATCATGTTACACATTAGATCCTCAGAACTTTGTCTTATTACTGAAAGTTTGTATCTTTTTACCAAACTGTCCCCCCATCCCTAGCTATCACCAACCTACTGTTTCTATGAATTTAACTTGAAAAAATTTAACATTATTATTTTTAGATTCCACATATAAGTGCTACCATGCAGTATTTGTCTTTCTTTGTCTGGCTTATTTCCCTTAGCATGACACTCTCCTTGTCTTAAGTATCAGGATTCTTTTTGTTTTCTAGAGCTAAATTTTATATATATATATAAAATTTATATATAAATATTTAAATATAAATAAATAATAATACTGTTTAAAATATAAAATAATATATATAATATAATAATAATAAATAAATATATAAATTATATATATAAAATATATAATTTATTCATCCACTGATGACATTTATGTCATTTCCATTGCTTGGCCATTGTGAATAATGCTGCAATGAACATTGGAATAAAGCTATCCCTTCAATATAATGGTCTCATTTCCTTTGGATATAGACTTAGAAATGGTACTGCTGGATCATATAGTAGTTCTATTTTTAATTTCTTGAGGAAACTTCATACGTTCCATAGTGGTCATACCAGTTTACATTTTCAGCTACAATATACAAGGATTCTATTTTCTTTCTATCCTTATTTGCATTTGTTATTTTGAATCTTTTTGTTAATAAACATCATAATATAGCATAATTATCTCATTTTGCTTTTGATTTTTGTGCCCTTGATTACTAGTGATGTTGAGCACCTTCTCATATACCTGTTGGCAACTGTATGTGTCTTTCAGAAAAATGTCTATTCAGGTCATTTGTACATCTGTAGTAAGGCTGTTATCTTTGCTATTGAGTAAGTAAGCACTCTACATATTTTGAGTATTAATTCCTTATAAAATATATGGTTTGCACATATTTTCTCTTTTTTCATGTGTTATCTTTTTATTTTGTTGATGGTTTCCTTTGTAATGCAGAAATTTTTTAGTTTGATGTAGCCTCTCTCATTTTTTTAAAAAAGATTTTATTTATTTATTTGAGAGAGAGACAATGAGAAAGAGTATGAGCAAGGAGAAGGTCAGAGGGAGAAGCAGACTGCCCATGGAGCTGGGAGCCTGATGCGGGACTTGATCCCGGGACTCCGGGATCATGACCTGAGCCGAAGGCAGTCGTCCAACCAACTGAGCCACCCAGGCGTCCCGCCTCTCTCTCTCTCTCTCTCTCTTTTTTTTTTTTTTTTGCTTTTGCTGCCTTTGTTTTTGGCATCAAATCCAGTAAATCATCCCCAAGACTGATGTCAAGGAGCTTACCCACTCTGTGTTCTTTAGAAGTTTTAAGGTTTTAGCTCTTATGTTCTAGTGTTTAATCAATTTTGAGTCTATTTTTGTGTTGGTGTAAGATAGGGTTCCATTCTCATTCTTTTGCATGTGGCTGTCCACATTTCCCAGTATAATTTATTAAAGAGACTATTTTTTCCCCATTGTGTATTCTTGGATCCTTATAAATTACTTGAATATATATGCATGGTTTATTTCTGGGTTCATTATTTTGTTCCATTGATTTATATTTCTGTTTTTATGCCAATACTATATACTACACTACTTTAATTACTATAGTTTTTTAATGTCAGAGAGTGCAATGCCTCTACCTTTGTTCTTCTTTCTCAAGGGTGTTACAACTATTTTGGGTCTTTTGTGGTTCCAAACCCATTTTTGGATGTTTTTCTATTTCTGTGAAAAATGTCATTGGAATTTTGATCAGAATTGCATTGAACGTGTAGATTGCTTTGGGTAGTATGGGTATTTTAACATTGGTTTTGTAACCTGCAACTTTACTGGATTTGTTTATTACATAATTTTCTTTTTCTGGTGACATTTTAGGATTTTCTCTATATAATATCATCTCACCTGCAAACATCTCATCTGTTAATTAATAATATCATCTCACCTGTTAATTAATTTTACTCCTTTTTTTTAAAAATCATTTGGATGCTTTTAATTTCTTTTTCTTGCTTAGTTGCTTTTGCTGGAAATTCCAGTACTATGTTGAAAAAAAGTGATGAGAGTGGGCACCCTTATCTTTTTTCTGATCTTAAAGGAAAAGCTTTCAGCTTTTTACCATCAAGTATCATGTTCATTGTGGGCTTGTTATTATGGCCTTTATCATGCTGAAGTACATTCCTTCTATACCCTATTTGTTGAGAATTTTTATTATAAAAGGATGCTGAATTTTGTCAAATGCTTTCTGTCTTCTATTGAGATGATCATGTGATTTTCATCCTCTAATTTGCTAATGTGGTATATCACATTTATTGATTTAAGTATATTCAACCATCCTTGTATCTCAGGAATAAATTCTATTTGATCATGGTGTTAATTCCTTTTATATATATTTCAACATTATGAACTGTTGAATTTGATTTATTAATATTTCTTTGAGGATTTTTGCATCTGTGTTTATCAAAGATATTGGTCTTCAAATTTATTTTCTTGTAGTGGGTCAAAATAATTTTTAGTCTTTTTCTTCCTATTCATTTATTAATTCATCTAACATTTATTGGATATGTACTGTGTGCCAGGCATTATATCACCATGGGTACTAGGGGAAATAAATGAATAGGATGAAACCTTTTCTTCATGTAAGGAACACTGCTTATTGATGAAAAGGGAAGAGACAGGCACATAAATATATTTATTCCTTCAATCAGGCAATAAATATTTGTTGAACCCTTATTATATGCTGTTAGGGATATGACAGAGAACAAAACAGTTAAATTTTATTTTTGCCTTCATAGAACTTATGTACGAGGTGGTAACAGCAATATGATGCCACAAGTCACCACCAGGTTTCATGCTTCTGTCAGGAAAGGTTTCACAGGGGAAGAGACATCTCAATTACTACTTAAATGATTGGTAGATCTATTTCCTATCTCTCTATATTTGCCCATTCTGGAAATTTTTTATTAATAGAATTAAATAATATGTAGTCTTCTGTGACTGGCTTCTTATATGAAACATACTGTTTTTGATGTCATAGCATGTATCAATACTTCATTCCTTTTTATAGCTGAATAATATTATATAGATCATTGTAATTTTATTTGTTCATTCATCAGTTAATGAGCATTAAGGTTGGTTCTACATTTTGGCTATTATGACCACTGCTACTTTAAACATTCCTGTACTACTTTTTATGTGGATATATGTTTTCTATTTTTGTTGGTGTATAACAAGCAGTGGAATTGCTGGCTCATATGGTGATTCTATGTTTGACATCTTGAGGAATTGCAAGACTGTTTTCCAAACATAACTGTTTTAGAGAGTGGTCAGTTTGAATCTTTTGCCATTTTTAAACTGGTTATCTAACATTTTTTTACTTTTTTCACTGTGAGAATATATATTCTCACACACACAAAGATTCAAACTGACCACTCTCTAAAGCAGTTATGTTTGGAAAACGTATGTATGGGATATATCCCATACATATATATACACATGCAGACACACGCATACACACACATATACTAGATACATGTCCTTTATCAGATATATTTTTGTAAATCTCTTCTCTCAGTCTGTGGGTTGTCTTTTCACTTTCCTGGTGGTGTCTTTTGAATTTGTTGATTTTCATCAAGTCCAGTTTACCTATTTTCTCTTTCACCAGTTTTGCTTTTGATGTCATACCTAAGAAATTACTGCCTGATCCAAGATTATGAAGATTTTCTTCTGTGTTTTCTTTTAACAGTTTTATGGCATAAGTTGTTATATTTAGGTCTATGTTCTCGTGAGTGACTCTTTTGCATATGGTATGAGATATGTCCTGTTATTTTATACTTATAATTTTTCACCTTCTAACATACTACATTATCTATTTGCGTATCAGTTTATTGTGTTTTTACCTGTTTGGATATATGCTTTACAACGGTTAAGTGATTTTTCCTTTCTTATTGTTATACGGACAGAACAAGTATGTGCTCAATGAACGTATATTTAAAGACTAGTGAAGTGGTGCCTGGGTGGCCCAGTCATTAAGCGTCTGCCTTTGGCTCTGGTCATGACCCCAGCATACTGGGATGGAGCCCTCATCAGGTTCAGGAGAAATAGGGAAGCCTATTTCTCCCTCTCCCACTCTGCCTGCTTGTGTTCCCTCTCTTGCTGTCTCTCCCTCTAGCAAATAAATAAAGTCTTAAAAAGTAGACTAGTGAAGATCCTACTGTAGTTAACAACATGATATTTTAGAAGAAGGGCTAGTAATTGTGCTAGAAAGGATAGCCTGGCTGTAGTAAAAAGTTCATATTAACATTACTTGTTGCAATTTAAAAGGATTTATCTCATCCTAGAAACCAGTACAGACAAAGCCTCAGTGGAAGCCCAGATTTCTGGTGAATAAGATTGTTTGGGTGCAGGGTTTTGGTTTGTGGATTCCTTGTACCATATTTGTTTAAGTTTTTTGTTATTTGAATTTTTATGGATTCATTAATAAATAAATACGGATGGCGAGAGTAAGAGTATATATCTTATTTGCTGGAAATTCTGGTGATTAGCAGCAACTTTAAATATAACTGACAATCCTAGAACCTTGAAAAGTGCATTTTCCAAAAGGTTAATTTGGAGTTTTCCCAAAAGCATAACTTGCAAATTTTCAGTGTCCAGAGATGAAGGATAATTAACAATTAATAGTTAATCAATCAATGACATATAATGATTTTTTCTTATATGTAAAGGTGTTAAGTTAGAGGCTTCTTGGGATTCAGAAGGGAGTGATATATGTTCTCTGACCTCAAGTAGCTCACAGTCCCTAGAGACAAATATGTAGCACAGTGCAGGGCAGAGCTTGCTTATGCCACAGAGGAGATATAAAGTCTATGTGGGATTTATAAGAAAAAGAAATAAAGTTTGGGAAGAAACTGGAGAAAGTTTTATGGAAAGTGTTTACTTGAGATGGACTTTGGAGAATGGGTAGAGTCACCTGGAAGAAGTTGTGAGGATGGGTGTCATATGAGCCAGGGTGGAAAGCAGGAAAAAGGCAAGGCCAGCCCTAAGAACTGTGAGCTGTGCAAGGGAGTGGTGAAGGAGGACAGCAGGAAAAGAGGTTATGGGGGTGAATAAATATCAAGTGAATATATGGAAAAGAGGTTATGGGGGTGAATAAATATCAAGTGAATATATGGGCCCAGGTTCATCTAATAGCAGCAACAAGGTGATTCTAACAGATAATTCCATCACTATTCATTAATTGTATTGACTGGCTTATTGGAATCTGCATACAGTACCCCTGGAGACTCTTAATTTATTTGTGATATGGTTGTATGCTGGAATTCTTACAAAGCAGATGAAGCTGTGGCCAGAAAAATTCAGTTGTGTGGCTTTAACTTGGGGTTCTTATATTGCACAGAAATGTTGAAAGTATTTGTGTATCTGTGTATGTCTGAGATGAGTGTGTGTGTGTGCGTGTGCATGTGTGTGTGTGATTGCTTGAAGATAACTAGACACTGCAACCTGCTAATAATAACCTTAAATACTTAGCAGAAGGTTAAGAGTTTTCTAGGAAGTTGGCATTTCTTGGGTGACTTTGGAAAACTGTTGGAAAGAATATGTCATGTCGGACCTTCAAGATATTTCATGACAAGAAACTTTGGCCAGGGTTTTGCAGATGATGAAACCAACATTTGGCTAAAGATACCACATTTCCAGAGATGTCTGTTGCCCCAAATCTTCCTGTCCACAGGGATTTTTTACTCCCTCTAGACAGGACCTGACCACTAGTTCATGTTGTGCAGAACGCAGTGACTATTGGAAAGTGTGTAGGGTGGGACTCAATAAAATTTGAATCCCTGTATTGAGTCCATTTTAATTCCTAGACAGTCTCACTCTTCCATCTCAGGGAGATTCTTTTGCTTGTTGTAATAAAGGGACTAATCTAGAGGCAGAAGGAATGAAAGGAAGATTTCTGACAGCAATGGAGGTAGAAAATTCAACTCTGAGAGATGATTGAATAGAAAGGGAGAACCAGTGACAGAAAGGCAGACCCCAGGCTTAGGTGAGGGCCTGGAAGGAAAGTGTCTTACAAAAGGAAAAAGGGGAACTTTGCCCAGGGAAGGGCTATGGACAAGCATCCAGGGAGACCCAGGGAGAGGAGTGGAGCCCTCCTCCTACAATGCCACCCTCAATTTCCCTGCCTCCAAGATGAATGA
Source organism: Neogale vison (assembly GCF_020171115.1). Taxonomy (NCBI): domain Eukaryota; kingdom Metazoa; phylum Chordata; class Mammalia; order Carnivora; family Mustelidae; genus Neogale; species Neogale vison. The sequence continues at coordinate 86,338,437 of NC_058094.1, read as the reverse complement.
ATTGGATTGCATCACTTTTCACCCACAACATTCTGAAATTCAGCAATTACACATTGTGTTGAGATTAAAGCAAAGCAGAGCATGTCTCTGTGCTCAGTAGCAGGGCAGACACAAAAGGTTTGCCTGTATTGTGATGGTATCCCCAGTGCTGGACAGACAATGAGTGCTTCTCTGCATGGGGGTTTCTTTTTCTTTTTCTTTTTTAATTGTGTTATGTTAGTCACCATACAATACATCATTAGTTTTTTATGTAGTGTTCTTTGATTCACCATTCACATATAACACCCGGTGCTCCATGCAATACATGCTCTCCTTAATATCCATCATCAGGAGCACCCATGCCCTCAATCCCATCCCCTCCAAAACACTCAGTTTGTTTTTCAGAGTCTCTCATGGTTCGTCTCCCCCTCCGATTCTCCCCTTTCACTTTTCCTTTCTTTCTCCTAATGTCCTCCATGTTATTCCTTATGTTCCACAAGTAAGTGAAACCATATGATAATTGACTTTCTCTGCTTGACTTATATCAATTAGCGTAATCTCCTCCAGTCCCATCCACACTGATGCAAAAGTTGGGTATTCATCTTTTCTGATGGCTGAGTAATATTACATTGTTTATATGGATCACATTTTCTTTATCCATTCATCATCTTCTTTATCCATCCATTGAAGGACATCTTGGTTCTTTCCACAGTTTGGTTATTGTGTACATTGCTGCTATGAATATTGGGGTACAGATGGCCCTTCTTTTCACTACATCTGTATCTTTGGAGTAAATACCCAGTAGTGCAATTGCCAGGTCATAGGGTAGTTCTATTTTTAATTTTTTGAGGAATCTCCACACTGTTTTACAAAGTGGCTGCATAAACTTGCATTCTCATCAACAGCGTAAGAGGGGTCCCCTTTCTCCACAGCCTCTCCAACAATTGTTGTTTATTTCCTTGTTAATCTTTGCCATTCTAACTGGTGTAAGGTGGTATATCAATGTGGTTTTGATTTGAATTTCACTGATGGCTAATGATGAATATTTTTTCATGTGTCTGCTAGCCATTTATATGTCTTCATTGGAGAAGTGTCTGTTCATTTCTTCTGCCCATTTTTTGACTTGATTATTTGTTTTTTGGATGTTGAGTTTGAGAAATTCTTTTTTTTTAATTTTTTCAATTTATTTATTTTCAGAAAAACAGTATTCATTATTTTTTCACCACACCCAGTGCTCCATGCAATCCGTGCCCTCTATAATACCCACCACCTGGTACCCCCAACCTCTCACCTGCCCGCCACTTCAAACCCCTCAGACTCTTTTTCAGACTCCATAGTCTCTTGTGATTCACCTCCCCTTCCAATTTACCCCAACTCCCTTCTCCTCTCTAACACCCCTTGTCCTCCATGCTATTTGTTATGCTCCACAAACAAGTGAAACCATATGATAATTGACTCTCTCTGCTTGACTTCTTTCACTCAGCATAATCTCTTCTAGTCCTGTCCATGTTGCTACAAAAGTTGGGTATTCATCCTTTCTGATGGAGGCATAATACTCCATAGTATATATGGACCACATCTTCCTTATCCATTCATCCGTTGAAGGGCATCTTGGTTCTTTCCATAGTTGAGAAATTCTTTTTAGTAATCTTGGATATCAGCCCCTTGTCTTTAGTGTCATTTGGGAATATCTTCTCCCATTCCATGGGTTGCCTCTTTGTTTTGTTGACTGTTTCCTTTGATTTGCAGAAGCTTTTGATCTTGATGAAGTCTCGAAAGTTCATTTTTGCTTTTGTTTTCCTTGCCTTTGGAGATGTGTGTTGAAAGAAGTTCCTGTGACTGATATTAAAGAAGTTACTATGTTCTTCTCTAGGATTTTGATGGATTCCTGTTTCATGTTGAGGTCTTTCATCCATTTTGAGTTTATCTTTGTGTATGGTGTAAAAGAATGGTTGAGTTTCATTCTTCTGTACATAGCTGTCCAATTTTCCCAGCACCATTTATTGATGAGACTATTTTTTCCCCCACTGGATATTTTTTCCTGCTTTGTTGAAGATTATTTGACCATAGACTTGAGGGTCCATATCTGGGCTCTTTACTCTGTTCCATTGGTCTATGTGTCTGTTTTTGTGTGTGTGGATGGCTCTTAGTTTAAAAAGCCTTCTTCAGATTCCCAGATTTTTCTTCGAAGGGCTCCCTCTGTTTCCCAGTAACTTCACTTCTAAAGGATAGCTAAGGGGGAAGCTTTTCTAAGCTAAATAATTTTCCTTCAATTGATTAAAAAACACCTTCTATATTATAGTTACCTCAGAATGAGTTTACTTTTTTTGTACTTTTTGATTAAGGAGAGGATTAAGTTAGCATGGGACAGATGACATTTGAAATTCTGTTGGGCTGGGAGGGCATACAGTAAGTATTCAAAATTTACAATATTGGGTGATCAGATTTAGAGACTTACTATAAATGACATATAAATATGTAATTAATGAATTTCAAACTGAGGACTGAGGGCACCAGGGAATTCTAGGTAAAGTAACAATTTCTTTTTGGTCAAATATCATATGAATTTCCACAACTGGCTTCAACCCTGCATTATCCCTCCAAAAACGATAATTTCCACTTAGCAGTGCAGTGATTAAAAAATATGACATATAAGTAAGTTATCGAATGTAGACCAAAGTCACTGGCTAAAAAGATGCACGTTTCCATAAGAATATGGACTTGAAAAAATTTAAATAAAATATTTGACGGTCTTAGTAATGTTGAAATTATTGGTCTGGTGCCAACTCCGTTTTTACTAGACAAAAATTAGTCATTAAAAAAAGTGGCACCATGGGGCACCTGGGTGCCTCAGTGGGTTAAAGCCTCTGCCTTCAGCTCAGGTCATGATCTCAGGGTCCTGGGATCGAGCCCCACATTGGGTTCTCTACTCAGCAGGGAGCCTGCTTCTCCCTCTCTCTCTCTGCTGGCCTCTCTGCCTACTTGTGATTTCTGTCTGTCAAATAAATAAATAAAATCTTAAAAAAAAGTGGTACCATGTTGATACAAAAGTTGGGTATTCCTCTTTCTGATGGAGGCATAATACTCCATTGTATATATGGATGATATCTTCTTTATCCATATGTCCATTGAAGGGCATCTTGGTTCTTTCCACAGTTTGGAAGTGATTATGCTGAGTGAAATAAGTCAAGCAGAGAGAGTCAAGTATCATATGGTTTCACTTACTTGTAGAGTATAAGGAATAACACGGAGGACATTGAGAGATGGGGTGGAGAAGTGAGTTGGGGAAAATTGGAGGGGAGACAAACCATGAGAGACTGTGGACTCTGAGAAACAAACTGAGGGTTTTGGAGGGACAGGGGATTGGGGGTTGGGTGAGCCTGGTGGTGGGTATTATGGAGGGCATGCATTGAATGGAGCACTGGGTGTGGTGCATAAACAATGAATGCTGGAACACTGAAAAGAAATAAAATAAGATTAAATGGAAAAAAATATGCAGAATAGGCTTTGGCTCCTTAAAGATCAATTAGAAACTATATAATAAAATAATGATAATACTAATAACAAAACAAACTGTATAATAAGCATATGCACATATAGGCTAAAATAAATGGCATCAGGGTTCTAACCGAATGCTTGCCAATAAATATTTATGGGAGGCACCACCTGAAGGGGCATGCCTCAATGTGATTAAACGCTGTCCTTTGCTTTAGCTTTGTCGGCAGTTTGAGAAATGTTACAGGACTGTCTCTGTTTTAATTTTTCTTTTCTTTCCTCTCTCCTCACTCCCAGCCTTCCTCCCTTTTCTCTCACCCTCAGTTGCTCCTCCCTCCCTTCCTCCTCCTTCCAGCCTTCTCTCATTTCTTCCCCCCTCTTCTTACCTCTTTTCCTTTCCTCTTCACATTTACTCTCTTCTTCCCTTCCTTCCTTTCTTTCTTTCACATGTTTATTGAGTACTTACTATGTACCAGAGAAAGACAAGAAAGACCCTGCCTTCTTGTAGCTTAACTTCTAGCAGGTGAGAAAGAAAATAACCTGTAAACAAATAAATTACATAGTTACAGAGAGTGATTGGTGTCTGATGAAAATGGGATGTAGAGAGAGTAAAGAGGGCCTCATTTAGGAAAGGTGATTAGAGAATGCATTCCAGTGGAATGTCTTAGAAGGGTTTAAAGATTATCCAGGGCTGCCTCTGGATAATCTTGCACAACATGAGTGACTGCCCACATGTTCTACATGAGGGCACTAAAGGGCCCCCAGCTTCCCAGACTTCTCTATCCTTCCTACTGGAGAACTTTATTGTAGCTTCAGGTATGTATGATGTATATGCCCCTTTCCCATATGATGGAGCCATTTCAGCATTAACAGTATAGACTCATTTAATCCTTAGTGAAACTTTATGCAGTGAGTACAGTTATTATTCCCATTTACCTTTGAGGAAATTGAGGCATAGGGAACCCAATTCAGCCACAGAGACAGCCTGGCCCTGGAGGCAAGCTCTCTGGTGCTCCATGCCACCTGCCAGTCTCATCTGCTCACCTTCTGCCTCCTGCAGGGCTCACATTGGATCACACTATGTACTATTCCTAGCCATGGTCTCTTAATTCTTCAATTCATTAAGGGACAGTCACAAGCAACCCCTCTGAACTGCAAAATCCTCCCAACTTCCATTTATGCAGTGCTAATATGGGTGTGAACATACAGGATGGAGTGGGAATAATCAGCAAGTCCCCAAATATCAAACCATGTCTAAGAGTCTACAGATGTTCTAATACCCATTACTCATCCCAGAAATGCATTTTGGTTCAGCTGGAACCTGATGGGTTAGAAAAGGGGTGGGTGATGGAGAGCTTTCATTTTAAAGGGAGATACAGAGGGAAATCAGATGGTGTCATTTTCCATTTTGGAAGTCTGTTCATCTCTGAGTCAGCTGCAGCTGTTTAGCTCTGCCCCATGTGTTCAGAATTATGTGCAAGCCTCCTGTGGCATGACTGCATCAGATGTTGTGTGCTCTGGACAATGGAGGAAGGGTGCAGGAAGGTTTGGGCAGGATTGAAGCAGTTCTGTGAGGTCTCAGAATGTCTCTGTTAGATTTAGATTTGGATTCTCTTGCATCATGGAACCATGTGTTTAAAGAAACCAGTTTGGGGAATCAGGATAATTAAATTCACCATGGTCCAGTCTTTTAACATACCAGAGGACTCCTAGTTTTTGTTTGAACCTAGAGGTTAGCTATCAAGTCCTCTGCCACCCATTAAGAAATGTATGATTTGGGCACCTGGGTGGCTCAGTGGGTTAAGCCTCTGCCTTCAGCTCAGGTTATGATCTCAGGGTTCTGGGATCGAGTCCCACATTGGGCTCTCTGCTCTGCAGGGAGCCTGCTTCCTCCTCTCTCTCTCTCTCTGCTTGCCTCTCTGTCCACTTGTGATCTCTCTCTTTCAAATAAATAAAAAATTTTTAAAAAATGTATGATTCATACAATCTCTGGAGTAACACACACTGAGGGCTATGCCACACTCTGGATAATAGTAAAAAAAATAATATCTGGCATTTAATGAGTGCTTTTTCTATGCCAGATATTTCACTAAGTGCTTTAAATACATTATTTCATTCATTCCCATAATGGACCTCTGAGGTAGGTACTATTATTAAACTTATTTTTTATAAGTGAGGAAACCAAAGTGATTTATCCAAAGGTTATACAAAACATCCCCAAAAGAAGATTGAGGTGAGACTAGAAGTAAACTGATTTTGGCAGGCCGGTCTTGTAGCTGCTGTCCTGAGTTGAGCACACAGTAAAATTATTTTTAAAGGTATTTTTACTTAAAAATAAGAAGCACATGGGAGAGCCATCCACAACCTGCTATGGTAACAGGCCTCCCTACTACATACCCTCCCCCCAGCCCACCATGCCCCACTGAACCCAGAGTGAATTCTCATTCATGTTCAGGATGTGCATGTCCAGGGGACAGCATCCTGTCTGCAGTTAGTTTCTGGGTGAATGTCTAAATCACTTATGGTGCCTTTCTCCCCACATATATAAATGATCTTACTTACCAAGGGGAGCCTTGGAAACTACCCAGTGGAAAAACTGAATCTCAGCATGTTTAGACCAAATTTAGTGAAAAATTACCTTGATATTGTCAGCTTTTACTTATTTATCAAGTCTTTCTTTTTTTTCAATTTATTTATTTTCAGAAAAACATTATTCATTATTTTTTCAAGTCTTTCTTTTTTAAGAAGATTTTATTTATTTATTTGACAGGGAGAGAGAGAGATCACAAGCAGCCAGAGAGGCAGGCAGAGAGAGGGGAAGCAGAATCCCCACCAAGAAGAGAGCCCAATGTGGGCTAGATCCCAGGAACCTGAGACCATGACCGGAGCCAAAGGCAGAGGCTTAACTCACTGAGACACCCAGGTGCCCCATTTATCAAGTCTTTGAGAAGGGAGGATGTTTCATTCACTTCTTTATCAATTCAATAATTATTTATTGTTTGTTATTCATGTGTCAAATTCTGGCATATAAAAGTGAGCAAATTTTGAGGCACTTGGCTGACTCAGTTGGTATAGTATGCAATGATTGATCTTTAGCTTGTGAGTTCAAGCCCCATGTTGGGCATAGCATTTACTTATTAAAAAAATATTAAAAAGTATTTTTAAAGGACTCTAGGCAAGATGGCAGAGAATTAGGAGACCCTATTTCAACTGGTTTGCTGAGTTGAGCTAAATAAAATCAGCCCGAGATGTAAGACTATACACTTCTGGATCTCTACAGGGGCAGAAGATCATCAGTGGAGAGGTAAAGTTGAGTGGGAGCTCTCAAACTGATATTGGACAATAAACAGAAGCCGGGGAGAGCCACTTGAAGCGACCCATTGGAAAGTAATACTGCAATATGAAAGTGCCCTGCGCTTGGGGACCAGGATTAAGTTGGAGTCTGGTTAAAAATGCACAAAAGAATAAGGGCCTTAAAGGGCAATTGGTGGAATCTGGCAGCCACAGGTACCAACCTAAACCCACAGTCCCAGCACAGTAACAGCTGGCACCTACCCATGTCGGAGAAAGCCTTCCAGGGGCTCCAATTGGTGGTCTCTGAGCCTGCAGTTTTCTGCTGCTTGCACCACCACTGGAGGTGCACACACTCCCACCCATGCCTGAGAAAGCCAGGTGCAGGCTCCTGTCAGAGGTCCTTGGACCTGCAGAATTCCACTACCTGAGCCACAGCCGGGTCTAAACGCAACCAACATGGGCGTGGACTCCAGACAGCAGTCCCAGCAATGGCAGCCAGTGGGATTGGACTCGCCTGGACCAATATCAATCTTGGTTTTAGTGGCATAGAGGTGCAGAGACAAGCGGAAGCCTTGGGCAACCACTGAGATGGTGGCTGGGAGTGAAAACTGCCTGTAGGAGGTTGCAGTGTTCCGCAGAATTTGCAGAGGGAGAATATGTGTTTTTTGGACATCCAGAGGGGAGCAGACTATCTTATCTCTAAGGCAATGGACTGGGGGCAGGACAGTTTACTTTGCACTAACCCTCAGAAAAGCCACAAAAAGCCACCAAAGAACAAAAACCTCCAGAGAACCAGAACCTGAAAAACCAGTTTCCACAGAGCCCAGCCCCTTGGTAGAGGGCAGGGCGACTAAGCCCAAGCAATACTGACTGAAAAACAATGTTTGTATGGAATCAGAAGAGACCCCGAATGGCTAAGGAAATGTTGAAAAACAAAAATAAAGCTGGCGGCATCACCTTACCTGATTTCAAGCTTTATTACAAAGCTGTGATCACCAAGACAGCATGGTACTGGCATAAAAACAGACACATAGACCAGTGGAACAGAGTAGAGAGCCCAGATATGGACCCTCAACTCTATGGTCAATTAATCTTTGACAAAACAGGAAAAAATATACAGTGGAAAAAAGACAGTTTCTTCAATAAATGGTGCTGGGAAAACTGGACAGCTATATGTAGAAGAATGAAACTCGACCATTCTCTTACACCGTACACAAAGATCAACTCAAAATGGATAAAAGACCTCAACGTGAGACAGGAATCCATCAGAATCTTAGAGGAGAACATAGGCAGTAATCTCTTTGATATCAGCCACAGCAACTTCTTTCAAGATACTCCAAAGGCAAAGGAAACAAAAGCGACAATAAACTTCTGGGACTTCATCAAAATCAAAAGCTTCTGCACAGCAAAGGAAACAGTCAAAAAAACAAAGAGGCAACCCACGGAATGGGAGAAGATATTTGCAAATGACAGTACAGACAAAAGGTTGATATCCAGGATCTATAATGAACTCCTCAAACTCAACCCACACAAAACAGACAAACTCATCAAAAAATGTGCAGAAGATATGAACAGACACTTCTCCAATCAAGACATACAAGTGGCTATCAGACACATGAAAAAATGCTCATCATCATTAGCCCTCAGGGAGATTCAAATTAAAACCACATTGAGATATCACCTTACACCAGTTAGAATGGCCAGAATTAACAAAACGGGAAACAACATGTGTTGGAGAGGATGTGGAGAAAGGGGAACCCTCTTACACTGTTGGTGGGAATGCAAGTTGGTGCAGCCTCTTTGGAGAACAGTGTGGAGATTCCTCAAGAAATTAAAAATAGAGCTTCCCTACGACCCTGCAATTGCACTCCTGGGTATTTACCCCAAAGATACAGATGTCGTGAAAAGAAGGGCCATCTGTACCCCAATGTTTATAGCAGCAATGGCCACAGTCGCCAAACTATGGAAAGAACCAAGATGCCCTTCAACGGATGAATGGATAAGGAAGATGTGGTCCATATACACTATGGAGTATTATGCCTCCATCAGAAAGGATGAATACCCAACTTTTGTAGCAACATGGACGGGACTGGAAGAGATTATGCTGAGTGAAATCAGTCAAGCAGAGAGAGTCAATTATCATATGGTTTCACTTATTTGTGGAGCATAACAAATAGCATGGAGGACAAGGGGTGTTAGAGAGGAGTAGGGAATTTGGGTAAATTGGAAGGGGAGGTGAACCATGAGAGACTATGGACTCTGAAAAACAGTCTGAGGGGTTTGAAGGTGGTGGGTATTATAGAGGGCACGGCTTGCATGGAGCACTGGGTGTGGTGAAAAAATAATGAATACTGGTTTTCTGAAAATAAATAAATTGGAAAAAAAAATGTGGTAGGTACTTACCCCAGAAGATAAGCCTGAAGAACAAGAAGACAATAACCACAGGGTCCCCACAAAACTGTAAAACCCCAACATCAGGGGAAAACAATATATTAAGTCCCAAGTATTGCTCCAAAACCTGTGCATTTCATAGATACAACTTAAAAAAAATTCATTCTAAAAAAAAATCATTTTAGTGATTCATTTTTTTTACCTTTTATTTTATTACCATTACAACTAGATATTTAATACAATATATTACATAATACCTTTTTAAAAAGATTTTATTTTATTATTTTTTTATTTGACAGACAAAGATCACAAGTAGGCAGAGAGGAAGGCAGATAGAGAGAGGAGGAAGCAGGCTCCCTGCAGAGCAGAGAGCCTGATGTGGGGCTTGATCCCAGGACCCTGGGATCATGACCTGAGCTGAAAGCAGAGGCTTTAACCCACTGAGCCACCCAGGTACCCACAAAATAACTTTTTAACTTGAACTTTTTTCATACATATACCTGTGTTTGTGGTTTTTTTTTTCTTTTTTAAAATTATATATATATATATATAATATATATATTTATATATATGTATAAGTTTCAAGGTAATCCTTTTTCCCTATTTGGTACTACCCCTATATATAAACCATTTTTAATTTCCTTGTATCTCTGGAAAGTTGAGTCCTTTAATATAGATAACAAGATACACCCATGAAGAACTGAAATAACTTTCCTCACCCACATTGAGGGTTTATAACCACCTTTCCATCTTATTCTTCTGTCAGTATTTCTGTGTACTTGTTTTTGTTTTTGTACTATATAACTCTTATTCTTGGGGTTCATTTTGGCTGGGCTTTTCTTTCTTTCTTTCTTTCTTTCTTTTTGCTTTTAGTTTTGTCAGTCTTTTTGCTTGTTCATTTTTGTTTACGTATCTTATAAACCTCACTTTTGGGGCTCATTTTGTCTGGGTTTCTTCTTTTTTCCCCTCTTTTTCTCTCTCTCTTTTTTTCTTTTTTTCTTTCTTTTTGTTGGTGACTCTGATTCCTTTGAAACTGTCCAAGGTGCACCTTGACTGGACTGTGGTTGATATATCCAGATATACATCCCCTCAACCACCTCTCACCAAGATGACTAGGAGGAAGAACACTCAACAGAGGAAAAAATCAGAGATTGTGACCTCTGCCACAGAACTATTGGATTTTGACATAAACGATATGTTGGAAATGGAATTCAGGGTAACAATTATCCAGGCAATGGCTAGGTTGGAGAAGACTGTTAGTGGCAACATAGAATCTCTAAGGGCTGAAGTGAGAGCTGAACTGGCAAAACTTAAAAATGCTACCAATGAGATCCAATCTAATCTAAATACTCTAAAATCTAGAGTAAGTGAGGCAAAAGATAGAATTAGTGATCCAGATGACAAACTAATGGAAACGAAGGATCAGGAGGAGGCCTGGAACATATAGCTTAGAAACCATTAAAACAGAATTAGGGAAATAAATGGTGTCATGAAATGTTCCAATATCAGAATGATTGGGATCCCAGAGGGGGTGGAAAAAGAAAGAAGACTAGAAGATATAGTTGAACAAATTCTGGATGAAAATTTCCCTAATCTGGGAATGGAACAAGCGTTCATGTACTAGAGGCAAAATGGACACCCCCTGAGATCAACAAGTCTAGAAAGACATCCAGACACTTAATTGTGAAATTCACGAGTCATAATTTCAGACAGGAGGTCTTAAGGGAAGCTAGGTGGAAGAGAATCCTTATGTACAGAGGAAGGACCAACAGAATAATATCAGATCTATCTTCAGAAACCTGGCTATCCAGAAAGAGCTGGAAATACATATTCAGGGCACTAAATGAGAAGAACATGCAGCCAAGAATACTTTATCCAGCAACGCTGACATTCAGAATGGATGGACAGACAAAGAGCTTCCAAGAATGGCAAGGTTTTTTTTTTTTTTTTTTTTAAAGATTTCATTTATTTATTCGACAGACAGAGATCACAAGCAGGTAGAGGGGCTCGATCCCAGGACCCTGGGATCATGACCTGAGCCAACGGCAGAGGCCTCAACCCACTGAGCCACCCAGGCGCCCCCCAAGAATGGCAAGGTTTAATAGATTATGTGACCACCAAGCAGACACTACAAGAAATATTAAGGGGGGTTCTACAAAAGAAAAAGAAACCAGGAGTGACATAGAACAGAAATTTACAGAGACAATCTATAGAAACAAGGGCTTCACAGGAAACATGATGTCAATAAAAACTTATCTTTCAATAATTACTCTCAACATGAATGGCCTAAATGCTCCCATAAAACAGCACAGGGTTGCAGTCTAGTTAAAATGATAGGACCCATCCATATGCTATCTACAAGAGACACATTTGGAACCTAAAGATACATCCAAACTGAAAGTGAAGGGATGAAGAACTGCCAAATGGCCTCAAAAGAAAGCTGCAGTAGTGATTATCATGTCAGATAAATTAGGTTTTTAAGCTAAGGATTGTAATCAGAGATATGGAAGGACACTACATCATTATTAAAGTGTCAATCCACCAAGAAGATCTAACAATTGTAAATATTTATGCCCCCAATGTGGGAACAGCCAACTACATAAGCCAACTGTTAATCAAAATAGTCATTTCGATATGAACACATTAATTGTATTCATCTTGGATATTAACACAGCACTCTCAGTAATAGATCATCCAAGCAGAAAATCAATAAAGAAACAAGAGCATTGTTTCCATGTACCAGATGACCCTCATAAATATATACAGAACATTCCACCTTAAAACAAAAGAATACTCATTCTTCTCAAGTGCATGTGGAACTTACTGCAGAATAGACCATATACTGGGTCACAAACCAGGGCTCAAAAGATACAAAAGACTGAGATTATTCCCTGCATATTCTCAGACCACAATGCTTTAAAACTGGAACTCAACCACAAGGAAAAGTTTGGAAGGAATTCAAACACTTGGAAGCTAAAGACCATCCTTCTCAAGAATGTTTGGATCAACCAGGAAATCAAAGAAGAACTTAAACAATTCACAGAAACCAGTGAGAATGAAGACACAATGGTCCAAAACTTATGGGATATGGCAAAGGTATTCCTAATCAGGAAATATATAGCCATCCAAGCCTCACTCAAAAGAATTGAAAAATCCTGAATACACCATATCTCTTTACACCTTAAAGAACTGGAAAATCAACAACAAATTGAGCCAACTCCATGCACAAAAAGGGAAATAATTAAGATTAGAGCAGAGATCAATGTGATAGAAACTAGAGATAGAGTAGAATGCATCAACGAAACTAAAAGTTGATTCTTTGAAAGAATTAATAAGATTAAGAAACCAGAAGCCAAACTAATCCAAAAGAAAAGAGAGAGAACCCAAATTAATAAAATTATGAATGAAAGGGGAGAGATCATGACTAACACCAAGAAAATAGAAAATATTATCAGAAACTAGTATCAATAGTTACATGCTAATAAGTTATGCAACCTAGAAGAAATAGATGCATTCCTGGGAACCTATAAACTTCCAAGATTGAATCAGGAAGAAATTGACAACCTGAATAGATGAATATCTACTAATGAGATTGAAGCAGTGGTCAAATACCTTTCAAAAGACAAGAGTCCAGGACCTGGCATATTCCCTGGAGAATTTTACCAAGCATTCAAAGAAGAAATAATACCTATTCTCTTGAAGATGTTTCAAAAAAATAGAAACATAAGGAAAACTTCCAGACTCTTTCATGAGGCCAGCATTACCCTGATCCCCAAACGTGGCAAAGCCCCCATAACAAAGGAGAATTTCAGACCAATATCCCAGATGAATATGGATGCCAAGATTCTCAACAAGATCCTAGCTAATAGGATCCAACAGTACATTAGAAAATTTATCCACCATGACCATGTGGGATTTATCCCTGTGGTGCAAGCGTGGTTCAACATTTGCAAATCAATTAATGTGATAGAACAAATCAATAAGAGAAGAGAGAAGAACCACATGGTCCTCTCAATTGATGCAGAAAAAGCATTTGACAAAATACAGCATCCATTCCTGATTAAAGCTCTTCAGAGTATATGGATAGAGTAACATTCCTCAACTTCATAAAACCTATCCATGAATAACCCACAGAAAATCTCATTCTCAATGGAGAAAAACTGACAGCCTTCCCTTTGAGATCAGGAACATGACAAGGATGCCCACTCTCACCACTGTTGTTCAACATAGTACTAGAAATACTAGCAAAAGCAATCAGACAACAGTAAGAAATAAAGTGTATTCAAATTGGCATGGAAGAAGTCAAACTCTCTCTCTTCACAGATGACATGATACTTTATATGTAAAAACCAAAAGACTCCACCTCCGAACTACTAGAACTCATACAATAATTCAGTAATGTGGCAGGATACAAAATCAATGTACAGAGATCAGTTGCTTTCTTATACACTAACAATGAAAATATAGAAAAGGAAATGAAAGAATTGATTCCATATACTATAGCACCAAGAACCATAAGATATCTGGGAATGAACCTAACCAAAGAGGTAAAGGATCTGTACATGAGGAACTCCAGAACATTCATGAAAGAAATTGAAGAAGGCACAAAAAGATGGAAAATCATTCTATGCTCATGGATCAGAAGAATAAACATTGTTAAAATGTCTATACTGCCCAGAGCAACCTATATTTTCAATGTCATCCTGATCAAAATTCCACTGGCATTGTTCAAAGTGTTGGGATAAAGAATCCTAAAATTCAGAGAAAAGACTCTGAATTGCCAAGGAAATGTTGAAAAAGAAAAACAACATCACATTGCCTGATTTCAAGCTTTTTACAAGGCTGTGATAGCTGTGACAGCATGGTACTGGCACAAATACAGACACATAGGTCAATGGAACAGAGAGCCCATATATGGACCCTCAGCTCTATGGTCAACTAATCTTAGACATAGTAGGAAAAAATATCCAGTGGAAAGAAGACAATCTCTTCAATAAATGGTGCAGTGAAAATTGGACAGCCCTGTGTAGAAGAATGAAACTTGATCATTCTCTTAGGCCATACACAAAGATAAACTCAAAAGGAATAAAGGACCTCAACATGAGGCAGGAATCTATCAAAATCCTAGAGGACAACATAGGCAGTAGCTTCTTCGACATCAGCCACAGCAACTTCTTTCAAGACATGTCTCCAAAGGCAAAGGAAACAAAAGCAAAAATGAACTTTTGGGACTTCATCAAGATCAAAACCTTCTGCATAGCAAAGGAAAGAGTCTACAAAACAAAGAGGCAACACACGGAATGGGAGAAAATATTCACAAATGATGCTACAGACAAAGGGCTGATATCCAAGATCTTTAAAGAACTACTCAAACTCAACACCCAAAAACGAGATAATCATGTCAAAAATGGGCAAAAGAAATGAACAGACATTTCTTCAAAGAAGACATTTAAATGGCTAAGAGACACATGCTCATCATCATTAGCCATTAGGGAAATTCAAATCAAAACCACACTGAGATACCATCTTACACGAGTCAGAATGGCCAAATCAAGACAGCAAACAACAAGTGTTGGAGAAGATGTGGAGATAGCGGAACCCTCTTACACTGTTGGTAGTAATGCAAGTTGGTGCAGCCACTTTGGAAAACAGTGTGGAGATTCCTCAAAAAATTAAAAATAGAGCTACCCTATGACCCAGCAATTGCACTACTGCGTATTTACCCCAAAGATACAGATGTAGTGAAAAGAAGGGCCATCAGTACTCCAATGTTCATAGCAGCAATGTCCATAATAGCCAACTATGGAAAGAGCCAAGATGCCCTTCAATAGATGAATGGATAAAGTAGATTTGTCCCTATATATAATGGGATATTACTCAGCCATCAGAAAGGATGAATTCCCAACTTTTGCATCAATATGAATGGAACTGGAGGAGATTATGCTGATTGAAGTAAGTCAAGCAGAGAAAGTCAGTTATCATATAGTTTCACTTACTTGTGGAACATAAGGAATAACATGGAGGACATTACGAGAAGGGAAGGAAAAGTGAATTGGGACAAATCAGAGGAACAGATGAACCACGAAGGACTGGGACTCTGAGAAACAATCTTAGGGTTTTGGAGGGGAGTGGAGTTGGCAGATGGGTGAGCCTGGTGGTGGGTATTAAGGAGGGCATGTATTGTATGGAGTACTGGGTGTGGTGCATAAACAATGAATCTTTGAACACTAAAAAAATAAAATTTAAAAAATTAATGCGAATTTATACATGGTAAAAAAATTTTTGAAAAAGTTAGCAAGTTTTATTATGATCTCTTTATGGGAGAGTTTTTTCAATTGATGTGAAGGATTTCCAGGGTTGCTTGCATTTCAGGCCTTTTATTTTGTGTTCTTGATTTTTTATTAGCATAGCACAGAAAAGGCTTTGGCCAGTCTTAACATTTAAGTAAGGAGGCTTTTTCATTTGCAGCGGTCTGGGAGAATGTAGGAGAGCCAAAATGCCTTTTAAAGCAGCTTCCTAATATTATATGAAAACATATGATCTCTTTTAATAGATGTCTTTTAGATGAGTAATTTCCCAATTTGGCTTCTCCAAAGTAATAATCTCAGACAGAGTAAGTGAACTTATTTTTTGAACTTCGGGATATGCAAGGCTGTTGTTAAATATTCCAGTGATCTAAATCAAGGTTATTAAGCTCTTAGGAAAGAATAAGCTGCCAGTATGTGCCTGTGTATGACACAGCTTCAAGGAGGACATGAAGGTGCATACAGGAAAACAGGAAAGTTTCAAAACTGGTCCAGGTCATCATACACAGGAGAGGTGGAGGGCTGGGGTCAGCCTCTTGCTGCTGGCTGGCTGGAGACAGGGGGGCATCAACTACTCTGTCAGCCTTCTTTGGCTCAGGACAACTCTGAGGTATCCAAATATAGTGGATCCTTAGGGTTTCCTTTGGGTTATTTAGATCCAGAGGTTTTTGTTTGTTTGTTTATTTGTTTGTTTTTAAAGATTTTATTTATTTATTTGACAGAGAGAGAAATCACAAGTAGGCAGAGAAGCAGGCAGAGGGTGATGAGTAAGCAGGCTTCCCACTGAGCAGAGAGTCTGATGTAGGGCCCAATCCCAGGACCCTAAGATCATGACCTGAGCAGAAGGCAGAGGCTTAACCCGCTGAGCCACCCAGGTGCCCCTAGTTCCAGAGCTTTTTGTTTTTGAATGTTTAAAATCTATTTTTATTACAACTAATAATGCTTTTAATTCTATTTTTATAATAATTATTTTAATAATTTTAGATTCTGAGGGCTCCGGGGTGGCTCAGTATCTTAAGTGTTTGTCTTCATCCTGTATCATATTCTCGGGGTTCTGGGATTGGCCCTGCATTGGGCTCCCTGCTCAGTGGGGAGTCTGCTTCTCCCCCTCTCCCTGCTTGTGCAAACTCTCTCTCTCTCTCTTTCAAATAGGTAAATAAAATCTTTAAAAATTTAGATGTTCTATTCACATTAAAAATTTTTATTATAAATATATAATGTATTTTTAGCCCCACGGGTACAGGTCTGTGAATCATCAGGTTTACACACTTCAAAGTACTCACCACAGCACACACACCCCCAATGTCCATACCCTCATCACCCTTTCCTGACCCCTAGCTATCTTTCTCCAATTGACTTATTTTGCTGAGCATAATACCCTCTGGTTCCATCCACGTTGTTGCAAATGGCAAGATTTCATTTCTTTTGATGACTGCATAGTATTCCATTGTGTATATATACCACATCTTCTTTATCCATTCATCTGTTGATGGACATCAAGGTTCTTTCCATAGTTTGGCTATTGTGGACATTGCTGCTATAAACATTCGGGTGCATGTGACCCTTCGGATCACTACGTTTGCATCTTCAGGGTGAATACCCAGTAGTGCAATTACTGGGTCATAGGGTAGCTCTATTTTCACCTTTTTGAGGAACCTCCATGCTGTTTTCCAGAGTGGTTGTACCAGCTTGTATTCTTACCAACAGTATAGGAGGGTTCCCCTTTCTTTGCATCCTCGCCAGCATCTGTCATTTCCCGACTTGTTATTTTTAACCATTCTGACTGGTGTGAGGTGGTATCTCATTGTGCTTTTGATTTGTATTTCCCTGATGCCGAGTGATGTGGAGCATTTTTTCATGTGTCTGTTGGCCATCTGGATGTCTTCTTTGCAGAAATGTCTGTTCAGGGGCACCTGGGTGGCTCAGTGGGTTAAGCCTCTGCCTTCAGCTCAGGTCATGATCTCAGGGTCCTGGGATCGACCCCCCCATCGGGCTCTCTGCTCAGCAGGGAGCCTGCTTCCTCCTCTCTCTCTCTGCCTGCCTCTCTGCCTACTTGAGATCTCTTTCTCTGTGTGTCAAATAAATAAATAAAATCTTTAAAAAATGTCTGTTCATGTCTCTGCCCATTTCTTGATTTGATTCTTTGTTCTTTGGGTGTTCAGTTTGCTGAGCTCTTTATAGATTTTGGATACTACCCTTTATCTGATATGTCATTTGCAAATATCTTCTCCCATTCTGTCAGTTGTCTTTTGGTTTTGTTGACTGTTTCCTTTGCTATGCAAAAGCTTTTGATCTTGATGAAATCCCAATAGTTCATTTTTGCCCTTGCTTCCCTTGCCTTTGGCGATGTTCCTAGGAAGATGTTGCTGCGGCTGAGGTCGAAGAGGTTGCTGCCTGTGTTCTCCTCAAGGATTTTGATGGATTCCTTTCTCACATTGAGGTCCTTCATCCATTTTGAGTCTATTTTTGTGTGTGGTATAAGGAAATGGTCCAATTTCATTTTTCTGCATGTGGCTGTCCAATTTTCCCAACACCATTTATTGAAGAGAATGTCTTTTTTCCACTGGACATTCTTTCCTGCTTTGTCGAAGATTAGTTGACCATAGAGTTGAGGGTCTATTTCTGGGCTCTCTATTCTGTTCCATTGGTCTATGTGTCTGTTTTTGTGCCAGTACTATGCTGTCTTGATGATGACAGCTTTGTAATAGAGCTTGAAGTCCGGAATTGTGATGCCACCAACTTTGGCTTTCTTTTTCAATATCCCTTTGGCTATTCGAGGTCTTTTCTGGTTCCATATAAATTTTAAAATTATTTGTTCCATTTCTTTGAAAAAGATGGATGGTACTTTGATAGGAATTGCATTAAATGTGTAGATTGCTTTAGGTAGCATAGACATTTTCACAATATTTATTTTTCCAATCCAGGAGCATGGAACATTTTCCATTTCTTTGTGTCTTCCTCAATTTCTTTCATGAGTACTTTATAGTTCTCTGAGTATAGATTCTTAGCCTCTTTGCTTAGGTTTATTCCTAGGTATCTTATGGTTTGGGGTGCAATTGTAAATGGGATTGACTCCTTAATTTCTCTTTCTTCTGTCTTGTTGGTGTAGAGAAATGCAACTGATTTCTGTGCATTGATCTTATATCCTGACACTTTACTGAATTCCTGTACAAGTTCTAGCAGTTTTGGAGTGGAGTCTTTTCAGTTTTCCACATAGAGTATCATATCATCTGCAAAGAGTGATAATTTGACTTCTTTGCCAATTTGGATGCCTTTAATTTCCTTTTGTTGTCTGATTGCTGAGGCTAGGACTTCTAGTACTATGTTGAATAGCAGTGGTGATAATGGACATCCCTGCCGTGTTCCTGACCTTAGTGGAAAAGCTTTCAGTTTTTCTCCATTGAGAATGATATTTGCGGTGGGTTTTTCATAGATGGCTTTGATGATATTGAGGTATGTGCCCTCTATCCCTACACTTTGAAGAGTTTTGATCAGGAAGGGATGCTGTACTTTGTCAAATGCTTTTTCAGCATCTATTGAGAGTATCATATGGTTCTTGTTCTTTCTTTTATTGATGTGTTGTATCACATTGACTGATTTGCGGATGTTGAACCAACCTTGCAGCCCTGTGATAAATCCCACTTGGTCGTGGTGAATAATCCTTTTAATGTACTGTTGAATTCTATTGGCTAGTATTTTGGTGAAATTTTCGCATCTGTGTTCATCAAGGATAGTGGTCTATAGCTCTCTTTTTTGATGGGATCCTTGTCTGGTTTGGGGATCAAGGTGATGCTGGCCTCATAAAATGAGTTTGGGAGTTTTCCTTCCATTTCTATTTTTTGGAACAGTTTCAGGAGAATAGGAATTAGTTCTTCTTTAAATATTTGGTAGAATTCCCCTGGGAAGCCGTCTGGCCCTGGGCTTTTGTTTGTTTGGAGATTTTTAATGACTGTTTCAATCTCCTTACTGGTTATGGGTCTGTTCAGGCTTTCTATTTCTTCCTGGTTCAATTTTGGTAGTTTATATGTCTCTAGGAATGCATCCATTTCTTCCAGATTGTCAAATTTGCTGATGTATAGTTGCTCGTAATATATTCTTAAAATTGTTTGTATTTCTTTGGTGTTGGTTGTGATCTCTCTTCTTTCTTTCATGATTTTATTTATTTGGGTCCTTTCTCTTTTCTTTTTGATAAGTGTGGCCAGGGGTTTATCAATCTTATTAATTCTTTCAAACAATCAGCTCCCAGGTTCATTGACTTGTTCTATTTTTTTTTTTTTTGGTTTCTATTTCATTGATTTCTGCTGATCTTTATTATTTCTCTTCTCCTGCTGGGTTTAGGCTTTCTTTGGTGTTCTTTCCCCAGCTCCTTTAGGTGTAGGGTTAGGTTGTGTATTTGAGACCTTTCTTGTTTCTTGAGAAAGCCTGTATCACTATATATTTTCTTCTCAGGACTGCCTTTGCTGTGTCCCACAGATTTTGTACTGTTGTGTTTACATTTTCCTTTATTTTCATGAATTTTTTCAATTCTTCTTTAATTTCTTTAATTAATTTAATTTCTTCTTTAATTTCCTGGTTGACCCATTCATTCTTTAGAAGGATGCTGTTTAGTCTCCATGTGTTTGGATTCTTTCCAAATTTCCTCTTGTGATTGAGTTCTAGTTTCAGAGCATTGTGGTCTGAAAATATGCAGGGAATGATCCCAATCTTTTGGTACTGGTTGAGACCTGATTTGTGACCCAGGAAGTGATCTATTCTGGAGAATGTTCCATGTGCACTAGAGAAGAATGTGTATTCTGTTGCTTTGGGATGGAATGTTCTGAATATATCTGTGATGTCCATCTGGCCCAGTGTGTCAGTTAAGGCCTTTATTTCCTTGTGATCTTTTGCTTGGATGATCTGTCCATTTCAGTGAGGGGAGTGTTAAAATCCCCTACTATTATTGTATTATTGTTGATGTGTTTCTTTTATTTCTTTATTAATTGGTTTATACCATTGTCTGCTCTCATGTTAGGTGCATAGGTATTTAAAATTGTTAGATCTTCTTGTTGGACAGACCCTTTGAGTTAGATATAGTGTCCTTCCTCATCTCTTATTATAGCCTTTGGCTTAAAATCTAATTGATTTGATATAAGGATTGCCACCCCAGCTTTATTCTGATGTCCATTACCATGGTAACTTGTTTTCCACCCCCTCACTTTATTTTTTATTTTTTTATTTTCAGAAAATCATTATTCATTATTTTTTCACCACACCCAGTGCTCCATGCAAGCCGTGCCCTCTATAACACCCACCATCTGGTACCCCATCCTCCCACCACCCCCGCCACTTCAAAACCCTCAGATTGTTTTTCAGAGTCCATAGTCTCTCATGGTTCACCTCCCCTTCCAATTTACCCAAATTCCCTTCTCCTCTCTAACGCCCCTTGTCCTCCATGCTATTTGTTATGCTCCACAAATAAGTGAAACCATATGATAATTGACTCTCTCTGCTTGACTTATTTCACTCAGCACCACCCCCTCACTTTAAATATGGATGTGTCTTTGGGTCTAAAATGAGTTTCTTGTGACAGCATATCGGTGGCTTTTCTTTTTTTATCCATTCTGATACCCTGTGTCTTTTGATTGGGGCATTTAGCCCATTAACATTGAGGGTAGCTATTGAGAGATATGAATTTAGTGCCATTGTATTGCCTGTAAGGTGACTGTTACTGTGTATTGTCTCCATTCCTTTCTGATCTACTATTTTAAGGGTCTCTCTTTGCTTAGTGGACCCCTTTCAATATTTCCTGTGGAGCTGTTTGGTGTTTGCAAATTCTTTCAGTTTTTGTTTGTCCTGGAAGCTTTTTATTTCTCCTTCTATTTTCAATGATAACCTAGCTGGATATAGTATTCTTGGCTGCATGTTTTTCTCGTTTAGTGCTCTGAATATATCATGGCAGTTCTTTCTGGTCTGCCAGGTCTCTGTGGATATTTCCACTGCCAATCTAATATTTTTTTACCATTGTATGTTACAGACTTCTTGTCCTGGGCTGCTGTCAGGATTTTTTCTTTGTTGCTAAGACTTGTAAATTTTACTATTAGGTGGCAGGGTGTAAATCTGTTCTTATTGATGTTTATGGGGGATCTCTGCGCTTCCTGGATTTTGATGCTCGTTGCCTTTGCCATATTAGGGTGATTCTCTACAGTAATTCTCTCCAATATACCTTCTGCTCCCCTCTCTCTTTCTTCTTCTTCTGAATCCAAATTATTCTAATGTTGTTTCATCTTATGATGTCACTTATCTCTTGAATTCTCCTTTTATGGTCCAGTATCTGTTTGTCTCTCATTTGCTCAACTTCTTTATTCTCTGTCATTTGGTCTTCTATATCACTAATTCTTTATTCTGGCTATTATACTATCCGTAAGAGCCTCCATTTTTGATTGCACCTCATTAATAGCTTTTTTATTTCAACTTGGTTAGATTTTAGTTCTTTTAATTCTCCAGAAAGGGCTTTTATCTTTCCAGAGAGGATTTCTCTAATATCTTCCATGCCTTTTTTGAGCCCGACTAGATCCTTGAGAATTGTCATTCTGAACTCTAGATCTGACATATTACCTATGTCTGTAATGATTAAGTCCCTAGCCTTCAGGACTGCCTCTTGTTCTTTTTTCTTTTTTTTTTTTTTTGTTCTTTTGTGGTGAGTTTTCCTGCCTTGTCATTTTGTCCTGATAAGAATATACGAAGGAACAAATAAAGTACTAAAAGGGTGGCAAAGACCCTATGAAAATGTGGTTTAAGCAAATCGGTAGAGACGCAAAATTGTGGGGGGGCGGGGCGGGGGAAGAAAGGGGATAAAAAGAAGGTAAAAAAAATTAGAAAAAGAAAACAAATAATGAAAAAAAAAATATATATATATAAAAGACTGGTGGCTAGAACAGGGTCACCCCCTTAATTTTGGGAGTATTTTGGTCTCTTAGAAGAAAATACCTCCCAAAATTTCAAGAATGAATAACATATATAAGGGTATACACAATGAAGTGATGGAATATGCTTAAAAAGATGAAAAAAAATTTTTTTGAATTTCTAAAAAAGGAGTTGATAAAGTAAGTTGGTTGGGGGAATAAAGAAAAAGGCAGTGAAGAGAATTTGCTCGGGCTGGAGACTAGAACAAGCCTGGAGCTAGATGTAGGGTATATTTTGATCTACTAGAAGAAGTTGTACCCCAAATTTTTAGAAGAAAAACTTCTATGTGTATACAAAAAAATAAAGTTAGATACAATGAAGGATAAAATATGACTATAATAATGAAGTTTCAAAAAAGATTTTTATTATTATTTTTTATGAAAGGTATTGTTAAGATAAACTAGTTAAAAAACGTTAAAAGAGGAAAGGGTAAAAGTTAAAAAAATAGCAGAATAAAAAAATGAAATTAAAAAAATTAACTGCAAGACTAAAGAATTATGGGGCGAAAACCATAAATTCCAGGCTTTGTTTTCTCCTCCTCTGGAATTCTGCTGTTCTCTTTGGTAAGTGAACTTGGCCTTGGCTGGATTTCTTGTTGATCTTCTGAGGGAGGGGCCTGTTGTAGAGATTGTCACGTGTCTTTGCCCCAGGTTGAATTGCACTGCCCTTACCAGGGGCCAGGCTAAGTATTCTGCTCGGGTTCACTTTTGGGAGCTTTTGTTCCCTGAATGCTTTCCATAGGTTTCTGGAGGATGGGAATGAAGATGGCGGCCTCCCAATCTCTGACCCAGAGGAGCCAAGAGCTTGGGGTCCCACTTCTCTGTGCACCCTCAGAGAAAAGCTCTCAATCACTCCTGTCTCCCTCACCTCTAGCTGCATTCTGAGCTTACCCAGCTTGTGACCAAGTGTCTCTGTCTATGGCACACAGCTCCTCCTGGAGTCTCCAAACCCTGCAGATCCCTGAGCTCCCCCAGGGGGTATCTCCCTGAATCTTGTGGGGACCTCACTCACAGAGCAGTGGCCTGTGCCATGGATTACAGTTCAAGGTAACCCCGAGTTGAGAGCTCACTCCTCAGCTCTGTCTCTGTAGCCAGCTTCCCCACTCTAATACCTGTGAGCTCTGTGACACTCAGATACCTTCGATCCTTCTGTGACCCCGCGGGGCCTGGGGCCACACTCACCCCACCTGGGCTTCACCCTGGTTTAGTGTCTGGAGTGATGTCTCTCAGTGGAACAGACTTTTAAAAGTCCTGATTTTGTGGTCCATTGTTCTACTGTTTGCCGGGAGCTCCCCACCCCCCCCAGTCTATCTTCCTGTCGCTTTGGATTCACTTCTCTCCCAGTCCTACCTTTCAGAAAGTGGCCAATTTTCTTTTTCTAGAATTGTTGCTCTTCTTCTCGTCAATCTCCTGTTGAATTTGTAGGTATTCACAATGGTTTGATAAGCTATCTAGCTGATCTCCTGCTAACTGATGTCGTCTCAGCCTGCTACTTCTCCACCATCTTGACTCCTCCTCCCAGACGTTCTATTCACATTTAAAAATAATTTCATGTTGTATAGTTTTTTATTGTGATAAAGAACATAAAACATCAAATTTACCTTCTTAACCATTTTGAATTGTATCATCAGTAGTGTTATGTATATTCACATAATTGAGCAACAGATCTCTAGAACTTTTTCATCTTGTAACACTGAAATTCAGTGCCCACTCAACACTTACTCCCCTCCCCATACCCTCTACAATCACCTTTGTACTTCCTATTCCTATGAATTAACAACTTTAGATACCGCATATAAATGGAATCATACAGTAATTGCTCTTTTGTGTCTGACTTCTTTCATTTAACATAGTGTCCTTAGGGTTTATCCATATTGTAGCAAAAATGAAAATTTCAGGAAGTGCTACTATGTTGTAGCATGCACAATGGCTTCAAGGTTATTTTGCAGAATTGGATCATCGGGGCCCTGCAGGCCCTCAGGGCCTGCCATCTCAATTGAATTGCTTCAGTGTGCTCCATGGCCTCTGGAGGTGGTGTTCTCACTGCTGACCAGCAGGTTCCTGGGCTGGAAAGGGAAGTCATGATGGCTGCATGGAAGGGACTGTACTAATATATTATGCTAGGCCCAAGGGCAGCTTTAGGCACCAAGGAAGATTAGAATTTAGTCCCATCTATCACCAACAAGTGAACAGAGGCTTGCATCTGTGAAGAGGACAATAGTGCCATCATCTGGTTCTGGCTGCACAAAGGAGAGACCCAGTGATGCCCTAGCTGTGGAATCCATTATAAGCTGTTGCCCCACCAGTTGGCCCACTGAGACTTGCTCTAACTTACTGAAAATATGCTGTAAAGTTTCTTTTTTCCAATAAAGACTAGCTATTTCATTGGCTCCTTCTCCAATTAAAAAAAAAGGGAGAAATTCTTTCATTTTTAAGGCTGAATAAGATTGTGTGCATGCACCTCATTTTCCTTATCAATCTGTAGATGGACATTTGGATTGCTTCCATCATCTCTTGGATGCTAAAAATAATGCTTGTGATGAACATGGGCATGCAAATATTTTTTGAGGTCCTGCTTTGAGCTATTTTGGATTTACACTGGTGGGAATTACTGGATCATAAGATAATTTTATTTTTAATTTTGGAGAACAGAGGTTTTTGTTATTTAACAAAACATTTTTCTTTTTACAGAACTGGTTTAGATTTCTAAATTTCCAGTACTACTTTAAAAATCTTCCATTTGGGACGTTTTTCCTTTTGCCTTTTGTCCCATCATTTTGAACTTTACTTATTGGCAGTTAAACTCCTACTTTTGGATATAGTTTCTCAAATACATCTCTATTTTTCTTTGTTTATACTTCCTTCTGACTTTATACTTGTTTATTTTTCTGTAATTTGTTGCCCTATCTTCATTTGTCTTGACTCTTTTCTATTCATATATATCAGTAGCTCTTTATTCTGTGATGACTGTATCTTAGGGTTAACCAGCAACTTAGGTCTGCTAAAATGGTGTTTATAAGGTCAATATTTTCTCCTCCAAACTGAGGGGGGACTCATGTTGATGAATTGGCAATATTCTCAGTAAATTGTGGATTAGAAAATTGTTAGTTATTCGAGGCCACAAGTTTCTGTCTTTGAGCTCTAGATAAGACTTCAAGTCATTCTGGGCTCTGAGTTTGCATCTGATGTTCATAGGGCCTGTTTCAACCCTCTATCACATTTAGAGACCTGAAGATTCATTCAGAAATTTAAAATTTCTGGGTCCTTCTCATCTTGCCCTTCTTGTGGCTTTTGGGAACATCCAGGCAAAATGTCCATTCAGACCCTTCCTTCCAGTGTGGAGCACTCTGGGTATTGATAGCACCCAGTGACTTCTGAGATTTGAGATCTTACATTTAAAAGCTTATATGATTAATTGTGTAGGACTGATGAATCACAGACCTGTACCCTTGAAACAAATAATACATTATATGTCAATAAAAAATTAAAAGCTTATGTGATTTATCTCAACAGTGTAGAGCATTTTTTAATGTGTTATGTTAGCCATCATAAAATAAATCATTAGTTTTTGATGCAGTGTTCCAAGAATCATTGTTTGTGTTCAACACCCAGTGCTCCACGCAATACATGCCTTCCTTAATACCCACCACCAAGCTCACCCATCCAACAACTCTCCTCCCATCTAAAACCCTAAGATTGTTTCTCAGAGTCCACAGTCTCTCATGGTTTATCTGTCCCTCTGATTTGCCCCAATTCACTTTTCCTTCCCTTCTCCTAATGTCCTCCATGTTATTCCTTATGTTCCACAAGTAAGTGAAACTGTATGATAACTGACTTTCTCTGCTTGACTTACTTCAGTCAGCATAATCTCCTCCAGTTCCATTCATATTGATGCAAAAGTTGGGAATTCATCCTTTCTGATGGCTGAGTAAAATCCCATTGTATACAGGGACCACATCTACTTTATCCATTCATCTGTTGAAGGGCATCTTGACTCTTTCCATAGTTGGCTATTATGGACATTACTGTTATGAACATTGGAGTACAGATGGCCCTTCTTTTCACTACATCTATATCTTTGGGGTAAATACCCAGTAGTGCAATTGTTGGGTAATAGGGTAGCTCTATTTTTAATTTTTTGAGGAATCTCCACACTGTTTTCCAAAGTGGCTGCACCAGCTTGCATTACTACCAACTGTGTAAGAGGGTTCCCCTATCTCCACATCCTCTCCAACACTTGTTTGCTGTCTTGTTGATTTGGCCAAAGGACAACTGGGGACTGACTTTTCAGTGATTAGTAATGTGGAGTGATGGTGTGGCCTTTAAATGCTGTAGGTTTGTCTTTGTCTTGTGAGCTGCCATCAAACCAACAGATTGCTTACTGTGGTGAGTGTTTGCCAGTCCACTACCCACAGGATATCTTGTTTTGGATGCTATTGGATTTTACTTGGACTTCCTGTAAATTTGTTTTGTTATCCCTAGCAGCTATTGGATCTTACATAAATAATTCTCAGGGGTTTACTCTGTGTTTGCTTTGTATGTGTAATGACTGATACCCTCCAAGAGGACAACCCTATAGATGGAGTTGATGTATTGATACAGGTAATTTGGTTGCACATGCTGCCAAGACCCCAAGAGCTTTAGTAATTTTTTTCCCTTTAATTACTTATGCTTATAGGTTCCTCTCTTGTAGTTTGTGTGGCTAAGCTGAGTTCATTTTTTAGTGGGTTTCTCTTTGTGGTTGTTGGAATACTAAGCTGCTTATTATAACAGAATTAAGATATGTCTAAATGTTTGTAAACCATATTATTCTGGAAGTTTGGGGTAAGAGATGGATTTTTGTGTTTCTTTATGTAAGTCAACATGGTCTTTGGATAGAAATAAATCACAGAGAAGCCCAAGAATATTTTCCTGTATGTGTTTCCACACAATTAAGACTTTCATTCTAGTTTATCCTTATTTCTCCTGGCTGTTGCTGGGGATCCTTGCAGGTTGTTTCCCATACACTGGGATACAATTCTCTGAGTTACCTGATGGCTGCTATTTCCCAATTTTCTGCCCTGGCTTTCAAGGAAATTTCTCCTGTGGTTGCCAGAGCTGTGTGAGTCCTAACGTCTTAGAGTTTAGGAGTCTCTGAGTCCGTGTATACAAGCTGCTATAATAGTTGGGCTCACAGATGACATGTGTAATATTGAAAGTTATAATTCAAACTAATAAAGAGTTAACAAATGCTTTTATTCTATTCTTCTTCCTCCTCCTCCTCCTCTTCTTCTTGTTCTTGTTCTTCTTCTTCTTCTTTGTCTATCTCTCAGAAGCAGAGAGAGCACAAGCAGGAAGACAGCAGGCAGAGCAGGCAGAGGGAAAAGCAGGCTTTCTGCCAAACAAGGGCCCTGAAGCAGTACTCTATGCCAGGACCTGGGATCATGACCTGAGCCAATGGCAGCCACCCAACAGACTGAGCCACCTAGACATCTCTTATCCTATTTTCATAAATGTCTTCATAATGACAAAATAAATACATATATAAAGCTACAATTTTTATATGACTAAAGACAAATATCAAAGATGAATTTAACTATTATTTAACATATCTGGTAGTGATTTAGATGTCTTAATAAATAATAAAGTAAAATATACAAAATTAATAGGTATTTGTCATATAAATATATTTTTCTTGCTTCACTTTAGCAAAATCACTAATTATATAGATGTAATAAAAATTTTTTACATAGTTTGTGTTCAATTGATAGTAATGAGCTAAAGTATTGAAATGGAAAGATTTTTATAAAAATACAAATTAAAACAAGTGTAAAATTCTTAAAAATTAACTTTACTTTCATTTTTTAAAAAATCATTTTTCTTTCAAAATATTAAAAATTTAAGTTAGGATGTAAATACAAATTACAAAAAATAATATCTGATTTTAAATCAAAATTATTGAAGAAAGTCAAATTTAACTTTAATTAAAAAAATCTTATATCATAAATTCTTTATAGATCTCGGATCCCTTTATCTGATATGTCATTTGCAAGTATCTTCTCCCATTCCATAGGTTGTATTTTAGTTTTGTTGACTCTTTCCTTTGCTGTGCATAAGATTTTATCTTGATGAAGTCACAATAGTTGATTATTGCTTTTTTTCCCCTTGCCTTTGGGGATATGTCTAACAAGAAGTTGTTGTAGATGAGGTTGAAGAGGTTGTTGCCTCTGTTCTCCTCCAGGATTTTGATAGATTCCTGTCTTACATTGATGTGTTTCATTCCTTTTGAGTTTATCTTTGTGTATGGTGTAAGAAAAAGTCCAGTTTCATTCTTGTATGTGTGACTGTTCAATTTTCTCAACACCATTTGTTGAAGAGACTGTCCTTTTTCCATTGAATATTCTTTCCTGCTTTGTCAAAGATTAGTTGACCAAAGAGTTGAGGGTCCATTTCTGGGTTCTCTGTTCTGTTCCACTGATCTATGTGTCTGGTTTTGTATCACACTCATCAACCAAATCATCATCATCATCATCATCATCCAGTCAAGAAATGGGCAGATGACATGAACATCTTTCTTTCTCCAAAGAAGACTTCAAATGACTAATAGACACATGAAAAATTACTCCACATCACTTGGCATCAGGGAAATACAAATCAAAATCACAATGAGATACCACACCACATGAGTCAGAATGGCTAAAGTTAAGTCAGTGAACAACAAATTTTGGTGAGGATGTGGAGAAAGGGGAACCCTCTTACACTGTTAGGAATGCAAACTGGTACAGCCACTCTGGAAAACTGTATGGAGGCTCCTCAAAAAGTTAAAAATAGAGATAACCTATGACTCAGCAATTGCACTAGTGGGTATTTATTCCAAAGATACAAATGTAATGATCCAAAGGGATAACTGCACTCTATTATTTATAGCAGCAATGTCCACAATAACTAAACTGTAGAAGGAACCTGGATGTCCTTTGACAGATGAATGGATAATGAAGATGTGGTTTTATACATACAATGTATATACAATGAATGTGTGTTTACACACACACACACACACACACAATTACTCAGGCTTCAGAAAGGATGAATACTACCACTTACATCAATGTAGATGGAATTGGAGGCTATTATGCTGAGTGAAATAAGTGGCTCAGAGAAAGACAATTATGTTTCACTCATATGTGGAACATAAGAAACAGTACAGAGGATCTATAGGAGAAGGGAGGGAAAACCAAATGGGAAGTCAGCAGAGAGGGAGAAAAACCATGAGAGACTCTTAACTACAGGAAACAAACTAATGGTTGCTGGAGGGGAGGTGGCTGGGGGGATGGGGTAATTGGGTGATGGGCATTAAGGAGGGCATGTAATGTGATGAGCACTCGTTGTTATAAACAACTGTTGAATTATTGAATTCTACATCTGAAACTAATGATGTATTTACATGTTGGTTAATTGAATTTAAATAAAAATTTAAGAAATCTTATATATTTTCCATTATACTTATATTTTTGTAAACATAAGACAATTCACAGTGCCCATGTAGTTGTTGATGTAAAGAATCTGTATTGTGCTTCATGCATGTTATGTCTAAACCAACCTATATAGATTTAAGAGTAATATAAATTTTTTAATGTTGCAAAATATTTCTCAGCCACTCTGTGGTTTCTCAGTAATTATGGTGAATACTGTGCTGACATGTGGATCCCTTGGGAACCATGAATAGGCACACACAAAAAAGCAAGAATATGGACTCTTAGCAATATAGGGTGGCAATGGGAATTGATCTTGTTATGCAAGAATCAGTTATATTTATGCTAAAGAAGGACTGAAAAGTAAATGAACTTTACAAAATATGTTCTTTATCATACCTAAGCATTCTCCTTATTAATTTTCTTCTGCATGCAAAGACAGTGTTGGGCCCAGTTGTGGACAATAATACAATCCACAAGTCTTCACAGCATTTGGACACAGTCACCTTCTGCATTGAAGGTGTTTGGTAAAAGATGGAGAAAACTGTGCCTTCACCTCAGTGGTTTAACATCATGAGGGGGTCATGTTCTGCCAGAAAGGCACCAATTCTGAGGTGAATGTCCCTATTGCCTATGTCTAGTTCTTAAGCTGCCAGTCTTACTTTGTGACAAAGTGGGGTAGAATTTCTCTCCTTAACTTGCATTTTATTATGTAAACTCAAGTATAAAACAGAGCATGCTTGTATCTTTGATGTCCCAAGGAAACTGAGTGAAATAACTTTTATTTCTACTTCCCCTTTATTTCATTATCTTATTTATTTCAATCCCATTCTCATTCATCTCTCCCTGAGTGGAGGGAGCTGGGTGGAGGACAACCTGAGTAGCAAATATCACTATATTATACTCAAAGAAACTCTTACTCTCTGACTTGTACTCATTAAATTTGGCCACATATTTAAATCTTGGCTCCCTCTTCCATTATGAAGGATCCTTCTAAGAAGCTTCTTGAACCCTCATGCAACTATCCTTCTAATGGGTTCCTCTGTCCATCTTCCAAAAATACTGTGTCATATCACATTTAAATCATGCTATAGCATATGTAAATGAGAAAGCAATATAAACCAACAATTTGGTCTTCATGTAATACCTCTTTAATTAGTTAGAATTAGTAGCTTTGGGGAAAAGGTTCATAGTCTAGGTTATATTCTTTTTTTTTTTTTTCTAGTGAAGGGAACTTTTTACTCAGTATTATGATTTAATATGTGATCTCTTATATAATTTTCATGGTATCCTCTGCAAGGCAGTTGTTATTTTCCCCTTCTTCTCTTTCTCCTCCCCCTCTTTCCTCCTCCTCCTCTTCTTCTTTTTCTTCTTTTTCTTTTCTTCTCCTTCTCCTCTTCTTCTTTTTCTGTTCTTCTCCTTCTCCTTCCTTCTCCTTCTCCTTCTCCTTCTTCTTTTTCTTCTTCTTCTTCCAAATGAGGATACAGAGTTTAGTAGCAGTTAAGTAACTGGCTTAATTTGTATTAACTTGAATATTGGTCTGTTTGATTTAAAAGCTTTCACTTTTTCTGATAAACGATCTGGTTTTCACTGCCACAAGTAAAATTCCACTTAAAACATTAAATGGGGAGGGGAGGAGTCAAGATGGCGGAGAAGTAGCAGGCTGAGACTACCTCAGCTAGCAGGAGATCAGCTAGAGAGCTTATCTAAAGATTGCAAACACCTGCAAATCCATCGGCAGATCGAAGAGAAGAAGAACAGCAATTCTAGAAACAGAAAAACAACCACTTTCTGAAAGGTAGGACTGGCGGAGAAGTGAATCCAAAGCCACGGGAAGAGAGACCCCATGGGGGAGGGGCCGGCTCCCGGCAAGCGGCGGAGCAACGGAGCACAAAATCAGGACTTTTAAAAGTCTGTTCCGCTGAGGGACATCGCTCCGGAGGCTAAACCGGGGCGAAGCCCACACGGGGTCGGCGTGACCTCAGGTCCCGCGGGGTCACAGAAGGATCGGGGGTGTCTGAGTGTCGCAGAGCTTGCGGTTATTGGAACGGGAAAGCAGGCTGCAGAGACAGAGCCGACAGTAAGCTCGCAGCTCGGAGTTGCCTTGAACCGGTCGCAAGCTTGGTGAGCTCGGAGCGCGGCCGGAGGTTAGGCAGACGCGAGTTACCAGGAGCAGTTCGCTGAGGGCGCACAGGGGAGCGGGGCCCTGGGCTCTCGGCTCCTCCGGGCCGGAGACCAGGAGGCCGCCATTTGTATTCCCGTCCTCCGGAACTCTACGGAAAGCGCTCAGGGAACAAAAGCTCCTGAAAGCAAAGCCGAGCAGATCACTCAGCCTGGCCCCTGGTAAGGGCGGTGTAATTCCGCCTGGGGCAAAGACACTTGAGAATCACTACACCAGGCCCCTCCCCCAGAAGATCAACAAGAAATCCAGGCAAGACCAAGTTCATCTACCAAGGAGTGCAGTTTCAATACCAAGGAGAGAGCAGCAGAATTCCAGAGGAGGAGAAAACAAACCACGGAACTCATGGCTTTCTGCCGGTGATTTTTTAGTCTTGCAGTTAATTTATTTTTTTTTCTTTTTCATTTTTTTTCTCTTCTTCTGCTAAAATTTTTTATAATTTTACCCTTTTCTTTTTTAACGTTTTTTAACTAGATTATCTAATATATATATATTTTGCTTTTTTATACTTTTCTTTATTCATTTTCTTTTTTTTAATTCTTTTTTTTTCTTTCTTTCTTTTTGAACCTCTTTTTATCCCCAAATCAGAAGAGATCCTAATCTCTTCAATCTTTTTTTTTCTTAACTCTTTTTTAAATTCTTGATTGAATTTTTAATTCAATCTCTTTTTTTTAATTCTTTTTTTCTTTTTTTCTTTCTTTCTTTTTGAACCTCTTTTTATCCCCAAATCAGAAGAGATCCCAAACAGAAGAGATTGGGAGATCCCAATCAGAAGAGATTGGGAGATCCCAATCAAAGGAGATCCCAATCAGAGGAGATCCCTCACCCAATCATGAGGGGCGAGAAATCCCCCCACATGATTTGGGATCTCTTCTGATTTGGTTAAAGCATATTTTCCTGGAATTGTTGCCACCCTTTTAGTATTTTACTTGCTCCCTCATATACTCTTAGCTGGACAAAATGACAAGGCGGAAAAATTCACAACAAAAAAAAGAACAAGAGGCAGTACCGAAGGCTAGGGACCTAATCAATACAGACATTGGTAATATGTCAGATCTAGAGTTCAAAATGACAATTCTCAAGGTTATAGCCGGGCTTGAAAAAGGCATGGAAGATATTAGAGAAACCCTCTCCAGAGATATAAAAGCACTTTCTGGAGAAATAAAAGAACTAAAATCTAACCAAGTTGAAATCAAAAAGGCTATTAATGAAGTTCAATCAAAAATGGAGGCTCTCACTGCTAGGATAAATGAGGCAGAAGAAAGAATTAGCGATATAGAAGACCAAATGACAGAGAATAAAGAAGCTGAGCAAAAGAGGGACAAACAGCTACTGGACCATGAGGGGAGAATTCGAGAGATAAGTGACACCATAAGACGAAACAACATTAGAATAATTGGGATTCCAGAAGAAGAAGAAAGAGAGAGGGGAGCAGAAGGTATACTGGAGAGAATTATTGGGGAGAATTTCCCCAATATGGCAAAGGGAACGAGCATCAAAATTCAGGAGGTTCAGAGAACGCCCCTCAAAATCAATATGAATAGGCCCACACCCCGTCACCTAATAGTAAAACTTACAAGCCTTAGTGACAAAGAGAAAATCTTGAAAGCAGCCCGGGAAAAGAAGTCTGTAAAATACAATGGTAAAAGTATTAGATTGGCAGCTGACTTATCCACAGAGACCTGGCAGGCCAGAAAGAGCTGGCATGACATTTTCAGAGCACTAAACGAGAAAAACATGCAGCCAAGAATACTATATCCAGCTAGGCTATCATTGAAAATAGAAGGAGAGATTAAAAGCTTCCAGGACAAACAAAAACTGAAAGAATTTGCAAACACCAAACCAGCTCTACAGGAAATACTGAAAGGGGTCCTCTAAGCAAAGAGAGAGCCTACAAGTGGTAGATCAGAAAGGAACAGAGACAATATACAGTAACAGTCACCTTACAGGCAATACAATGGCACTAAAATCATATCTCTCAATAGTTACCCTGAATGTTAATGGGCTAAATGCCCCAATCAAAAGACACAGGGTATCAGAATGGATAAAAAAACAAAACCCATCTATATGTTGCCTCCAAGAAACTCATTTTAAACCCGAAGACACCTCCAGACTTAAAGTGAGGGGGTGGAAAAGAATTTTCCATGCTAATGGACATCAGAAAAAAGCAGGAGTGGCAATCCTTATATCAGATCAATTAGATTTTAAGCCAAAGACTATAATAAGAGATGAGGAAGGACACTATATCATACTCAAAGGGTCTGTCCAACAAGAAGATCTAACAATTTTAAATATCTATGCCCCCAACGTGGGCGCAGCCAACTATATAAACCAATTAATAACAAAATCAAAGAAACACATCAACAATAATACAATAATAGTAGGGGACTTTAACACTCCCCTCACTGAAATGGAGAGATCATCCAAGCAAAAGATCAACAGGGAAATAAAGGCCTTAAATGATACACTGGATGAGATGGACATCACAGATATATTCAGAACATTTCATCCCAAAGCAACAGAATACACATTCTTCTCTAGTGCACATGGAACATTCTCCAGAATAGATCACATCCTCGGTCCTAAATCAGGACTCAACCGGTATCAAAAGATTGGGATCATTCCCTGCATATTTTCAGACTACAATGCTCTGAAGCTAGAACTCAACCACAAGAGGAAGTTTGGAAAGAACACAAATACATGGAGACTAAACAGCATCCTTCTAAAGAATGAATGGGTCAACCGGGAAATTAAAGAAGAATTGAAAAAAATCATGGAAACAAATGATAATGAAAATACAACGGTTCAAAATCTGTGGGACACAACAAAGGCAGTCCTGAGAGGAAAATATATAGCGGTACAAGCTTTTCTCAAGAAACAAGAAAGGTCTCAGGTACACAACCTAACCCTACACCTAAAGGAGCTGGAGAAAGAACAAGAAAGAAACCCTAAGCCCAGCAGGAGAAGAGAAATCATAAACATCAGAGCAGAAATCAATGAAATAGAAACCAAAAAAACAATAGAACAAATCAACCAAACTAGGAGCTGGTTCTTTGAAAGAATTAATAAAATTGATAAACCCTTGGCCAGACTTATCAAAAAGAAAAGAGAAAGGACCCAAATAAATAAAATCATGAATGAAAGAGGAGAGATCACAACTAACACCAAAGAAATACAAACTATTATAAGAACATACTATGAGCAACTCTACGCCAACAAATTTGACAATCTGGAAGAAATGGATTCATTCCTAGAAACATATAAACTACCAAAATTGAACCAGGAAGAAATAGAAAGCCTGAACAGACCCATAACCAGTAAGGAGATTGAAACAGTCATTAAAAATCTCCAAACAAACAAAAGCCCAGGGCCAGATGGCTTCCCGGGGGAATTCTACCAAACATTTAAAGAAGAACTAATTCCTATTCTCCTGAAACTGTTCCAAAAAATAGAAATGGAAGGAAAACTCCCAAACTCATTTTATGAGGCCAGCATCACCTTGATCCCCAAACCAGACAAGGATCCCATCAAAAAAGAGAGCTATAGACCAATATCCTTGATGAACACAGATGCGAAAATTCTCACCAAAATACTAGCCAATAGGATTCAACAGTACATTAAAAGGATTATTCACCACGACCAAGTGGGATTTATCCCAGGGCTGCAAGGTTGGTTCAACATCCGCAAATCAGTCAATGTGATACAACACATCAATAAAAGAAAGAACAAGAACCATATGATACTCTCAATAGATGCTGAAAAAGCATTTGACAAAGTACAGCATCCCTTCCTGATCAAAACCCTTCAAAGTGCAGGGATAGAGGGCACATACCTCAATATCATCAAAGCCATCTATGAAAAACCCACTGCAAATATCATTCTCAATGGAGAAAAACTGAAAGCTTTTCCACTAAGGTCAGGAACACGGCAGGGATGTCCATTATCACCACTGCTATTCAACATAGTACTAGAAGTCCTAGCCTCAGCAATCAGACAACAAAAGGAAATTAAAGGCATCCAAATCGGCAAAGAGGAAGTCAAATTATCACTCTTCGCGGATGATATGATACTCTATGTGGAAAACCCAAAAGACTCCACTCCAAAACTGCTAGAACTTATACAGGAATTCAGTAAAGTGTCAGGATATAAGATCAATGCACAGAAATCAGTTGCATTTCTCTACACCAACAACAAGACAGAAGAAAGAGAAATTAAGGAGTCAATCCCATTTACAATTGCACCCCAAACCATAAGATACCTAGGAATAAACCTAAGCAAAGAGGCTAAGAATCTATACTCAGAAAACTATAAAGTACTCATGAAAGAAATTGAGGAAGACACAAAGAAATGGAAAAATGTTCCATGCTCCTGGATTGGAAGAATAAATATTGTGAAAATGTCTATGTTACCTAGAGCAATCTACACATTTAATGCAATTCCTATCAAAGTACCATCCATCTTCTTCAAAGAAATGGAACAAATAATTTTAAAATTTATATGGAACCAGAAAAGACCTCGAATAGCCAAAGGGATATTGAAAAACAAAGCCAAAGTTGGTGGCATCACAATTCCGGACTTCAAGCTTTATTACAAAGCTGTCATCATCAAGCCAGCATGGTACTGGCACAAAAACAGACACATAGACCAATGGAATAGAATAGAGAGCCCAGAAATAGACCCTCAACTCTATGGTCAACTAATCTTCAACAAAGCAGGAAAGAATGTCCAATGGAAAAAAGACAGCCTCTTCAATAAATGGTGTTGGGAAAATTGGACAGCCACGTGCAGAAAAATGAAATTGGACCATTTCCTTACACCACACACAAAAATAGATTCAAAATGGATTAAGGACCTCAATGTGAGAAAGGAATCCATCAAAATCCTTGAGGAGAACACAGGCAGCAACCTCTTCGACCTCAGCCGCAGCAACATCTTCCTAGGAACATCGCCAAAGGCAAGGGAAGCAAGGGCAAAAATGAACTTTTGGGATTTCATCAAAATCAAAAGCTTTTGCACAGCAAAGAAAACAGTTAACAAAACCAAAAGACAACTGACAGAATGGGAGAAGATATTTGCAAACGACATATCAGATAAAGGACTAGTGTCCAAAATCTATAAAGAACTTAACAAACTCAACACCCAAAGAACAAATAATCCAATCAAGAAATGGGCAGAGGACATGAACAGACGTTTCTGCAAAGAAGACATCCAGATGGCCAACAGACACATGAAAAAGTGCTCCATATCACTCGGCATCAGGGAAATACAAATCAAAACCACAATGAGATATCACCTCACACCAGTCAGAATGGCTAAAATCAACAAGTCAGGAAATGACAGATGCTGGCGAGGATGCGGAGAAAGGGGAACCCTCCTACACTGTTGGTGGGAATGCAAGCTGGTGCAACCACTCTGGAAAACAGCATGGAGGTTCCTCAAAATGTTGAAAATAGAACTGCCCTATGACCCAGCAATTGCACTACTGGGAATTTACCCTAAAGATACAAACGTAGTGATCCAAAGGGGCACGTGCACCCGAATGTTTATAGCAGCAATGTCCACAATAGCCAAACTATGGAAAGAACCTAGATGTCCATCAACAGATGAATGGATTAAGAAGATGTGGTATATATACAGAATGGAATACTATGCAGCCATCAAAAGAAACGAAATCTTGCCATTTGCGACAACATGGATGGAACTAGAGCATATCATGCTTAGCGAAATAAGTCAAGCGGAGAAAGACAACTATCATATGATCTCCCTGATATGAGGGAGTGGTGATGCAACATGGGGGCTTAAGTGGGTAGGAGAAGAATCCATGAAACAAGATGGGATAGGGAGGGAGAGAAACCATAAGTGACTCTTAATCTCCCGAAACAAACTGTGGGTTGCTGGGGGGAGGGGGGTTGGGAGAAGGGGGGTAGGGTTATGGACATTGGGGAGGGTATGTGCTTTTGGGTAAATTGGAAGGGGAGATGAACCATGAGAGACTATGGACTCTGAAAAACAATCTGAGGGGTTTGAAGTGGCGGGGGTGTGGGAGGTTGGGGTACCAGGTGGTGGGTATTATAGAGGGCACAGCTTGCATGGAGCACTGGGTGTGGTGAAAAAATAATGAATACTGTTTTTCTGAAAATAAATAAATTGGAAAAAAAAAACATTAAATGGGAACCAAAATTCTTCCTTTAGTAGAATTTGGGGAATGAATGAGTCTCTGTCAGTTAAAAAGCCATCAGCAATTATCTCTTTGACTTTTAAAGCTTCTAGCATCTGTAAGACATCTATTGACTGCAATCCCTGAGGAGATTCCATGGCTTGAAAATTTTAATTTATGATTTATTAAAAAAACAATATAGCTATAATACATGGTTTTGATTCTGGGTAGATGCTGATGAGACCATTAAGGGGACAGGGAAGAGACTGTGGGAACACTGTGATTGATCATGCTATTCTTTTAAAACTTAAAATAGAGAATTGAAGAACAGGAAGCTGGTGGGAATATAGGACATATAGGATGATATCATCTGAAAGTTAGAGTGATGAAAATCCAATAAACTAAAATAATATAAATAATTGACAATTTCTGTATTTAGTTTCAAAATATCACCACACTAGAAGTTTAAGAAATGTGAATGAAAACAGTAAAATTTAAAAAGAATGGGGAGAGTGATTGAGATTAGCAAATGGTGAACAATGAAACTCCAAGCTCTTATTCCCCCAATGAAATATTGAAACAGACAAACAAAAATTTTCTCAATTAACTTTGTTAGAGCCTTGGAAATTAGCCACTTTTGCAGCCACCAAGTAAACATCCAATCAAGAAAAAGCCATACTCAGAATGAAAAAGTTTTGTGTCATTTTTACTTACTCTTATCCAAACCTTTCCCCAGCATGGTGGCAGTCTTAATCTTGAAGCAATAGTAGCGCAGTTCCCAGTTCCTTCCCTTAAACTGGATGGATCAGTGTAGAATTTATTAACAAATTATTGTGCATGTCTATTCTAAACTACCTGGGGGATAAAAGACTAATATAAGGTGCTCATCTCTTGTTTTGCCCAGCTCAGAACTCAGGAGAAAAAACTGTGGCCTGTGCTCCTCATAATGAAAATGTTGACTACAGATTTATTCTAAGGGTAAGAGATCACCGGGAGGAGAAATAGAATAGACAATCTAAAGCATGGGGGAAAGTCGAAGGTGAGAATCTTTGGCAATTAAGGCATTTGAAGGCAGCTGTGTTTACAAGGAAAACTAGAAATTCAAATGCATGCCCAGGCAAGACACAGACTCAGAAAAGACATGAGAAGACATCAAGCTTTCACCTTGGGCTGATTCTTATGCTCAAAGCAAGGCTAACTAGGTATTGAAGAAGTTCCCCATTACAAAGCCAACTGCCAAAGTCTGGGAGAACTTTTGTCATTCAAGGAAGTCTTTGCCACAACAGTAGCTGAACAGAGCTAGAAGGGCAGAGACTTGAGTGATCACATAAGACAAGGACTGTTCTTTGCAAATATGGTTTGGAAGTCTCAAAACTATTGGGGTAAAACACTTTTTGGCAATCACAAACAGAGAAGGAACTCTTGAAGTGGGGCAATCTGAAATCTAGAGATACCACATTGTAATATTCAAAGGCTCAATTTTCAAGAAAACTATCACAAGTCATACAAAGAAAAAGGAAGACATGACACGTTCAAAGAAAAGAAATGGACAGAAACTGTCCCTGAAGAAGCTCAAAATAAGACTTCCTGGGCAGAGACTTCAAAACAAAAGACCTAAAGGAAAACATGAGCAAAAAATTGAAAGAAACCAGGGAAACAACGTATGGACAAAATGAGAATATTAACAATAGAAGTTGGAGGTGAGGAGAGAAGTGTGTTGGGGGAAATTGGAGATTTCCATGAGAGATTTCCACAAACCGTGAGAGACTGTGGACTCAGAAACAAACTGAGGGTTTTGGAGAGAAGGGGGTTAGGGAGTTTGGGTGAGCCCAATGGTGGGTATAAAGGAGGGCACGTATTGCATGGAGCACTGCAATGTGATGCATAAACAATGAATTTTGGATCACTGAAAAATAAAATAAAATTTAAAAAGTGGTGATTAAAAAAAAAAGAAGGCAGAGGTGAAAAATACTATACAGAAATGAAAAATTCACTAGAGGAGTTCAAGCAGGAGATTTGAGCAGGCAGAAGAATCAGTGAATTTGAAGATAAAACAATTGAAATTATGGGTAATGGAACAGAAAAAAAGTAAAGAGAAGTGAATGAATCTAAGGCACCATCAAACTGACAGATGTTTGCATTATGGGAGTCTTGCAAAAAAAGAGTGAGGAAAAAGACAGATTATTTGAAAAAATAATGGTCAAACTCCCCAAATGTGATGAAAGAAATGAATGTACAAGTACAGGAAGCTCAGTAATTCCAAGTAGTAGAAACTCAAAGAGACCCACATGGAGATATATTCTAATCATACTGTCTAAGGTTCGAGGGCAAAAGAGAATACTGAAAGCAACAAGAATAAAACTGATTCATCATACATAGTATAACCTAAACATCTCCTCCCATTCTGCTGCCAGCCAACTCCTTGTGAACACTTCTAAATTTATCTAGGTGTGTCAGCTCCTTGGGAGAAAACACAAACTTGAGCGATAGTGCCACCTTCTGGGATACAAAAGAAAGGTTTCTAAGTGCTATGCTGTTGAACAAATATCAATCCTTAATTAAGGAAAAGTGCCTGTTACTTCAAATGCAAAAGTAGAAGCACACATCAAACACTATGAAAAACCAAGGGTATACAGTATCACAAAAAGAAAATGATAATTCTTCAGCAACCAAAGTAAAGGGTGTGCAATATTGTGATTGAACTGACAAAAAAATTCAAAATAGCTATTATGAGGAAATTTAACAAGGTAAAAGAAGATTCAGGCAATTCAATGAACTCAGGAATAAAATTAATGAACAGAAAAGTTCTTTATCAAAGAGACTGAAATGATAAAATTAAATGAAATTCTGGAGCTAAAGAATTCAATAAAGGAGATCAAGAATGCATCAGTGACAAGGCAGACCAGGTGGAAGAAAGAATAAATGACTTGGAGGATAGGTAAAGAGAAGTAATTCAGAAGAAAATAGAAGTTTTAGACGTAGGTGAATAAACCCTTAAGAGAACTACCAGATATGACCAGAAAGTTAAATATAATAATTGCCATACCAGAAGGAGAAAAGAGGGAGGAGGGGGCAAAAAGTTTATTTAAAGAAATATGAGAATTTCCAAAACCTGGGAAGGGACTTGGACAGACAAGTCTCTTTCAAGACAGACAAGTTCATGAAGCTAATAGATCATTCCATTATCTCAGGGTGAAAAGACCTTATCCAAGACACATTATAATGCAACTTAAAAATCAATGATAAGAAAAAATATCTTAAAGGCATCTGGGACAAAATAAAGAAATTTGCAAAGGAAACCCCCGTCATGGTATCAGCAGTTTTCTCAGCAGAAACTATACAGCCAGTATAGAGTGTAATAATTTATTTGAAGTGTTGGAAGATAAAAATTACCAGCCCCCCCCCAAATTACCAGTCAAGAATAATTTGGAGAACCAAAGGCTTATCCATACAAACAAAATCTTGAGGGAGTTTACCACCACTACACATTATAAGAAATGGTGAAAGGAGCTCTTCAAGTTGAAATGAAAGGGTGATAATCAGTGGCTTAAAAATATATGAAAGTACACAACCTTCTGGTAAAAGTGATAGACAGAATTGGTGAAAACCTAATTCTAAATTAGAATGGCATGTTAGCCACCTAACTATTGTATAAAGGTTAAAAGAAGCATTAAAAAAAAAAACTATGGCTACCATAATTTGTTAATGAATCCACAGCACATAAAAGGCAAATTATGACACTAATAATATAAAAGGAGTGGAGCAAAAAGGTGGCGCCTTTATAGACAATTGAGATAAGTTGTTAGCATAAAATGAAGTGGTTTATCTTTGAGATGTCTTTCATAACCACAAGGCAAAAATCTAGAGTAATTTTACAAAACATAAAAAAAGGACACTGAGCATACCATCATGGAAAACTACCACTTTACAAAGATAAGCAGAAATGGAAAACAAAGCAAAGCAAAGCAAAACAAAACAAAACAAAAAAACCGCGATGGAGATACACAACAAGGAAGCAAACATTATGGTGGCAGTACTAAGTCCTTACATAGCAATCATCACTCTAAACATAAATAGACTGAATTCACCAATCAAAAGGCACAGAGTGGATAGATGGATAAAAAGAGAGGACCCAACTATTTGCAGCTTACAGGAGATTAATTTCTCCTCTAAAAATACACAGGCTCAAAGGGAAGGTGGGAGATATTCCACATAAGTAGCAACCGAAAGATAGCAGGGATAGCCATACTTACATCAGAGAAAATAGACTTTAAGCCAGAAGTGATAAAAGAAAAAAAAAAAGGTCATTCTTCAATGATAAATTCATCAAGAAGAAAGAATAACTATAAATATATACATATCCAACATTAAGGCACCAGATGTATTAAGCAAATAGTAACATATGAAGGGAGAAGTTGACTACTATACAACAATAGCAGGGGGTTTCAGTATACCACTGTCAGAAATGGATAGATCATCCAAAATTCAACAAGGAAACATTGGAACAGAACCATACTTTAGACCAAATGGACTTAATAGACATATATAGAACATTCCATCCAATAACAGAGAATACACGTTCTTTTCCAGTGCACATGAAACATTATCCAGAATAGATCATATGATAGGACACAAAACAAATCTTAGCAAATTTAAGAATATTTTCTGACTACAATGATGTAAAATTAGAAATCAACCTCCAAACTTGAGAATCTATAAATACACGGAAACTAAAACACACCTTTGAACAACCAGTTAGTCAAGGAAGAAATAGAAAGGGAAATAAAAAAATCTCAAACAAATAAAATATGAATACAATATATCAGAACTCGTGGGATGCAGCAAAAGCAGTTTTGAGAGGAATGTTTATAGTCATAAGTGTGCATATGGAGAAATTAGAAAGAGCTCAAATAAACAACCTAACTTTATATTTTAAGAAACTAGAAATAGAAGAGTAAATCAAGCCAAAAATTGGCAGGAGGAAGGAAACAATACATATCAGAGTGGAAATAAATGAAACAACAAACAAAACAAAACAAAACACACACACACATGCAAGACAGGATCAAAGAAACTAAGAGCTCATTTTTTAAGAAGATAAAACTGACAAAAGTTTAGTTACAGTAAGAAAAAGAGAGAGAAGATGCACATAAAATTAGAGATGAAAGGAAACATTACAAGTGACACTACAAAATATATAGGCTCATAAGAAACTACTTTGAACAATTATATGCCCACAGATTACATAACCTAGAAAAGTGAATGATGTCTAGAAACACATAATCTACAAAGACCAAAATCAGGAAGAAATAGAAAATCTGAACCAAATGATAATGAATAAAGAGATTGAATCAGTAATCAAAAATCTCCTAACAGAGAAAACCTCAGGACCAGATGGAGGATTCTATCAATTAAAGAAAAAAATAATGCCAATATTTCTCAAACTCTTCCAAAAAGTTGAAGAAAAGGGAACACTTCTACACTCATTCTACAAAGCCAGAATTACTCTGAAACTAAAATGAAATGGGAACACTATAAGGAAAAAAAAAAGCCTATAGGGTAATATCCCTGACTAACATAGATAGATAAATTCTCAACAAAATATTAGCAAACTGAATTTAAGTGGGTTTATCCCTAAGATGCAAAAATGGTTAAACAGACACAAATCAATAAATGTAAATATACCACATTAATAGAATGAAAGATGAAAATACATGGTCATCTCAATAGATGCAGAAAAAACATTTGACAAAATACAGTTTTCTTGCATGATAAAAATCCTTGGCAGTTTGGACACAGGAGGAACACTCCTCAACATAATAAGGGCCACATATGAAAACCCACAGTTAACATCATACTCAACAGGAAAAAAAACCTGAAAATTTTTTCTCTAAGATCAGGAGCAAGACAAGGATGATTTCTGTCATTACTCTTATTCAATATAGTATTGTAAGTTTTAGCTAAAGCAACTAGGCAAGACAAAGATATAAAAGACATCCAAGTGGAAGGAAGAAATGAAGTTGTTGCTATTTGCAGAGGATATAATTTTGTACAGAAAAATCCCCCAAACTCACGAAAAAAGAACTGTTAGAATTAATCAATAACTTAATGAAAGTTGTAGGATACAAAATCAACATATAGAAATCAGTTGCATTACTATATGCCAATAATGAAACATGTGAAAGAGAAATAAAGAAAACAATCCTATTCATAATAGCACCCAAACCAGTAAAATACTTAGAGGAGTCAGTTTAGCCAAGGAAATGAAATATCTTCCCAAAAATATAGGACTATGCTTAAAGAAATTGAGGAAAACACAAACAAATGGAAAAACATATCATGTTCATGTGTTGGAAGAATTAATATTGTTAAAATGTCCATATAATCCCCATCATAACACCAATGACCTTGTTCATAGAAACAGAAAAAAAATTCCTAAAATTTTTATGGAACTACAAAAGATCTTGAACAGCCAAAGCAATCCTGGAGGAAAAGAACAAAGCCAGAGGTATCACAATGCCTGATTTCAAACTATACTATAAAGCAATAATAATAATAATACTGGTACTAGCATAAAACTAGACACTATGAAATATAATAGCCCAGAATTACATCCCTGTATATATGGTCAACTAATATTCAACAAAGGAGCTAAAA
Source organism: Neogale vison (assembly GCF_020171115.1). NCBI lineage: Eukaryota > Metazoa > Chordata > Mammalia > Carnivora > Mustelidae > Neogale > Neogale vison. The sequence continues at coordinate 86,293,588 of NC_058094.1, read as the reverse complement.
ACACCCAGTGGAATAAGATGGATAAGGAAGATGTTGTCCATATACACTATGGAGTATTATGCCTCCATCAGAAAGGATGAATACCCAACTTTTGTAGCAACATGGACAGGACTGAAAGAGATTATGCTGAGTGAAATAAGTCAAGCAGAGAGAGTCAATTATCATATGGTTTCACTTGTTTATAGAGCATAACAAATAACATGGAGGACAAGAGGAGATGGAGAGGAGAAGAGAGTTGAGGGAAATTGAAAGGGGAGGTGAACCATGAGATACTATGGACTCTGAAAAACAACCTGAGGGTTTTGAAGGGGTGGGGGGTGGGAGGTTGGGGGAACCAGGTGGTGGGTATTAAGGAGGACATGGATTGCATGGAGCACTGGGTGTGGTGCAAAAACAATAAATACTGTTATGCTGAAAAGAAATAAAAAATTAAAAAAAAAGAATGGTCTCTTCAACAAATCATGTTGGGAAAACTGGATAATCATAGGAAGAGGAATGAAATTGGACCCCTATCGTATACCACTAACGTAAATTAACTTGAAATGTCAAAGACTTAAATATAGATCTGATACATAAGTTCCTAGGAGAAAAGGTAAAGAAGAAACTTATTGATGTTGACCTTAGTAATGATTTTCTGGGTATAACACCAAAAGTACAAACAGCAAAACAACAAATAGAACTTCCTCTAACTTAAAAGCCTCTGCATAGCAAGAGAAACAACAAAATGAAAAGACAACCTATAGAATAAAAGAAAAATTTTGCAAACCATATACTGGATAAAGGGTTAATGCCATATATATATAAAATTTTCTCATGCCACTCAACAACAACAACAACTAATCTGATTAGAAAAGGGAAGAGGAATTAAACAGTTATTCTGTGAAAGAAGACAACCAAATGGCCAAATGGTCAACAGGTACATGAAAAGATTCTCCACGGGACGCCTGGGTAGTTCAGTGGGTTAAAGCCTCTACCTTGGGCTCAGATCATGATCCCAGGGTCCTGGGATTGGGCCCTGCATTGGGCACTGCATCCAGGTCTCTGCTCAAAAGGGAGCCTGTTTCCCTTCCTCTCTCTCTGCCTGCCTCTCTGCCTACTTGTGATCTCTGTCTGTCAAATAAAATCTTAAAAAAAAAGAAAAGAAAAGATTCTCCCCATCGCTAATCATCAGGGAAGTGCAAAGCAAAACCACAATGAGATATCATCTACTGTTATTAGAATGGTTATCATGAACAAGAAAAGATATTTCTAGAGCTGGCAAGGATGTGGCAAAAGGCACCCCTGGGAATGTAAAGAGATTCAACCACTATGGAAAACAGTACAGAGGTTCCTCAAAAATTAGAAATAGATCTACCATATGATCCAGTAATTCCAATTCTGAATATATGCCCAAGGAAATGAAACAGGGTATTGAAGAGACATATGCACTCCCATGTTTACTGCAGCATTTTTCAAAATAGCCAAGATATGGAAACAATCTAAATGCTCATCAATGGATAAAGAAGATGCAAGATTATATATATATATATATATATATATATATATATATATATATACATACATGTGTTGGAGAGGATGTGGAGAAAGGGGAACCCTCTTACACTGTTGGTGGGAATGCAAGTTGGTGCAGCCTCTTTGGAGAACAGTGTGGAGACTCCTCAAGAAATTAAAAATAGAGCTTCTCTATGACCTTGCAATTGCACTCCTGGGTATTTACCCCAAAGATACAGATGTCGTGAAAAGAAGGCCCATCTATACCCCAATGTTTATAGCAGCAATGGCCACGGTCGCCAAACTAGGGAAAGAACCAAGATGCCCTTCAATGGATGAATGGATAAGGAAGATGTGGTCCATATATACTATGGAGTATTATGCCTCCATCAGAAAGGATGAATACCCAACTTTTGTAGCAACATGGACGGGACTGGAAGAGATTATGCTGAGTGAAATAAGTCAAGCAGAGAGAGTCAATTATCATATGGTTTCACTTATTTGTGGAGCATAACAAATATCATGGAGGACAAGGGGTGTTAGAGGGGAGAAGGGAGTTGGGGTAAATTGGAAGGGGAGGTGAATCACGAGAGACTATGGACTCTGAAAAACAGTCTGAGGGGTTTGAAGTGGCAGGGGGGGTGGGAGGTTAGGGTACCAGGTGGTGGGTATTATAGAGGGCACGGATTGCATGGAGCACTGGGTGTGGTAAAAAATAATGAATACTGTTTTTCTGAAAATTAATAAATTGAAAAAAAAAAGATATATATACATGGAATATTACTCAGCAGTCAGAAAGAAAAACATCATGTCCTTAATGACAAGATGGATGAAACTTGAGCACATTGTGCTAAGAGATATAAGTCAGACAAAGACAATACTTTATATCACTTATATGTGGACACTAAAAAGCCAGACTCATAAAAAGTAAGTAAGGTGATTATGAGGGGTTGATGGGCGGATGGATAGGACAGATGTTTAGAAACACAAACTTGCAGAGAGTAGTAATTATGCCCTAGAGATCTAATACACAGTATAGTGAATATAGACAACAATATTGTATTTTAATCATACTTTCTAAGAGACTAGAACTTAATTATTCTACCCACTAAAAAGAAAGGGTAATTATATAATGTGTTAGAAGTGCTAATTATTGCTACCATGGGGATCATATTATAAAAGATAAACATATCAGTGTAACAGGTTTATACACTTTAAATTTTCAGAAAGTAATATACAAAATATATTTCAATATAAGTGCATAAAAACAATTTAAAAAAGAAAGTAAGATGATGGAAAGGACTTTTTTTTTTTAGATTTTGTTTATTTATTTGTCAGAAAGAAAAGGAGGGAGAAACAGAGAACAAGCACAAGCAGGGGGAGTGGCAGGCAGGGGGAGACACAGGCTCCCCACTGAGCAAGAAATCTAATACTGGACTCTATCCCAGGACCTTGAGACCATGACCTGAGCCAAAGGCAGCTACTTAACCAACTGAGCCACTCAGGCATCCCGGAAATGTTATTCTATACAAATTGTAAGCAAACTATAAGCAAATTATAAGGGAGCTGAGTCAGCTATACTAATACCAGATAAAATAAATTTCAAGTCAGAAAGTGTTCTGAAAGACAAAGAAGGACATTGATATTGATAAAAGAGTCAATTCATCAATAAAATATAAAAATTATAAACATATATGCATTAACATTAGAGCACCAAAGTATATGAAGCAAACGGACAAAATCGAAGGGAGTAATAAACAGTTCTACAGTAATCATTGTAGACTTGAGTACCTACTTCCAAGAGTAGAGAGAAGAGTTAAGACACAAGACCGGGGGGGGGGGACAAGATGGCGGGGTACTAGGAAGAGGCGTCTTTTCAGCTGGTACCCCAAAGTGAGCTGATTACCTACCAAAGAACTCTGATCACCCATGAAATCAGCCTGAATCAGAATTATACACGTCTGGATCTCTACAGGGGCAGAAGACGCCAGTGAGCAGGTAAAGCGGAATGGGAACAGCGGACTGATATCGGAAGATAAACAAAAGGGGGAGGGAGCCACCAGAGGCGACCGGTGCAAAAGTAATACCCCGATACGAGCGAGAGTGCCCTGCGTCTGGGGACCAGCATTAACTCGGAGACTGGTTGAAAGCACTCCAAAAGAGCAAAGGATCGCGGGGGCAAACTGTGGGAATCGGGGCGACTAGGGACAGGGGCTTGAGTCCCCGGTCCCAGACGGCCTCCCCGGCGCGGAGGCAGAGAGAGTGCGGCGGAGAAACCGGCTCCTGGTCCCTAAGCCGCCAGCGTGCCCCAGAGCGCGGGGTTCCGGCTCCTGTGAGGGGATGGGAGCCGGCCTGCAGAACGCGCGCTAGCCCTACCACAAAGCTTGAGATGCGCGTGCACGTCGCTCCAGCTCTCCTGGGTTTCTAAGGCCCTGGGGCGCTTCTTGACCCGGGCCATTGTTTCAAAGTCTAAGCCTCGCGCCCGCGAAACTCTTCCCCGGACAGAGGCGCGCAAAAGCCCAGCCTGCGGCTTACGGACCAGCGCCCCGCTCTCAGTGCCCCAGACACGCGCACGACCCACAGCCGCCTCTGAAAAGAGGTGCGCGCAAGCCGGGCACTCCCAGCCCCGGCCGGCGGCAAAATCTCAGTGTGCGATCGCTGCTTGGAACCTCTCTGGCGGTCAGGAGCTCCCAGACAGCCGCCACGGCCTTGGCTTTGGGGACGAGCAAAAGATCCTGCGCCCCCAGGGTCTTTAACTTGGAACCTGCACTGCCAGCATCCAAGGGGGAATTTATTCAGCTTCTGCACCCAGACTGAGGCTTCTGAGACGGAGATCAGGAAGTGATCCAGGGTGCACCTTGACTGCACCAGAGTTGATACATCCAGCTACATCTGTTCAGTCTTCTCCCACCAAAATGACTAGGAGGAGGAATGCCCAACAGAAGAAAAATACAGAGGATGGACCTTCCGCAACAGAGCTAACGGCTATCAACATAGACAATATGTCGGAAAGAGAATTCAGGCTAACAATTATCCAGGCAATAGCTAGGTTGGAGAAAGCCATGGATGACCAAACAGAATTGATTAGAGCCGAACTGAAAGTGACCAGACAGGATGTTCACAATGTTAGGGCGGAGCTTAAAGCTACCAGGGAGGAGGTCCACAATACTCTCAATGAGTTCCAATCCAATCTAAACTCTCTCAAAGCTAGGGTAACTGAGACAGAAGATAGAATTAGTGATCTGGAAGACAAACAGATAGAGAGAAAGGATCAGGAGGAAGCCTGGAACAAACAGCTTAGATCCCACGAAAGCAGAATTAGGGAAATAAGTGATGCCATGAAGCGTTCCAACGTCAGAATTATTGGAATTCCTGAAGGGGAGGAGAAAGAAAGAAGTCTAGAAGATGTCGTGGAACAAGTCCTTCATGAAAACTTTCCGAATCTCGCGAATGAAACCAGCATTCATGTACTAGAGGCTGAACGGTCTCCACCCAAGATTATACACTCCAAAAAAACATCACGACACCTGATAGTCAAATTGAGAAATTATAATTGTAGGTATAATCTCTTGAAAGCTGCCAGGGCAAAGAGGCTCCTTACTTACAGAGGGAAGCCCATCAGAATAACGTCAGACCTGTCCACAGAGACCTGGCAAGCCAGAAGAGGCTGGCAAGATATATTCAGGGCACTAAATGAGAAGAACATGCAGCCAAGAATACTTTATCCAGCAAGACTGACATTCAAAATGGATGGAGAGATAAAGAGTTTCCAAGACCGGCAAGACTTAAAAGACTATGCAACCACCAAGCCGATACTGCAGGAAATATTAAGGGGGGTTCTATAAAAGAGGAAAAATCCCAAGAATAGCATTGAACAGAAATATAGAGACAGTCTACAGAAAGAAAGACTTCAAAGGTAACTCGATGTCAATAAAAACGTATCTATCAATAATCACTCTCAATGTGAATGGCCTAAATGCACCATAAAACGGCACAGGGTTGCAGATTGGATAAAACGACAGGACCCATCCATATGCTGTCTACAAGAGACCCATTTTGAACCTAAAGATACAAGCAGACTGAAAGTGAAGGGGTGGAGAAGCATCTTTCATGCCAATGGGACTCAAAAGAAGGCTGGGGTAGCGATTCTCATATCAGATAAATTAGACTTCAAACTAAAGACTGTAGTCAGAGATACAGAAGGACACTACATAATCCTTAAAGGGACTATCCACCAAGATGATCTAACAATTGTAAATATCTATGCTCCCAATATGGGAGCAGCCAATTACTTAAGAAAACTGTTAATCAAGATAAAGAGTCATATTGATATGAATACACTAATCGTAGGTGATCTTAACACGCCTCTTTCAGAATTAGACAGATCATCGAAGCAGAAAATCAATAAAGAAACAAGAGCATTGAACGACACATTGGACCAGATGGACCTCATAGATATACACAGAACATTCCACCCTAAAACAGCAGAATACTCATTCTTCTCAAGTGCACACGGAACCTTCTCCAGAATAGACCACATACGGGGTCACAAATCAGGACTCAGCCGATACCAAAAGACTGAGATTATTCCCTGCATATTCTCAGATCACAATGCTTTGAAACTGGAGCTCAATCACAAGGAAAACTTCCGAAGGAACTCAAACACCTGGAAGCTAAAGACCACCTTGCTTAAGAATGCTTGGATCAACCAGGAGATCAAAGAAGAACTGAAACAATTCATGGAAAAAAATGAGAATGAAGACACTTCGGTCCAAAACCTATGGGATACAGCAAAGGCGGTCCTAAGGGGAAAATATATAGCCATCCAAGCCTTGCTCAAAAAAATTGAAAAATCCAGAACACACCAGCTGTCTCTACACCTTAAAGAACTGGAGGATCAACAACAAATCAAACCAACTCCACATATAAGAAGGGAAATCATCAAGATTAGAGCTGAGATCAATGAGGGAGAAACCAGAGATACAGTAGAACGTATCAATGAAACTAGAAGCTGGTTTTTTGAAAGAATCAATAAGATCGATAAGCCACTGGCTACACTAATCCAAAAGAAAAGAGAGAAATCCCAAATTCATAAAATTATCAATGAAAAGGGAGAGATCACAACTAACACCAAGGAAGTAGAAACAATCATCAGAAGTTATTATGAACAGTTATATGCCAATAAGCTTAGCAACCTAGATGAAATGGATGCATTCCTGGAAAAATATAAACTACCAAAATTGAACCAGGAAGAAATCGACAACCTGAATAGACCGATATCTAATAACGAGATTGAAGCAGTGATCAAAAATCTCCCAAAAAACAAGAGCCCGGGACCTGACGGATTCCCTGGGGAATTCTACCAAACCTTCCAAGAAGAAATAACACCTATTCTCCTGAAGCTGTTTCAAAAAATTGAAGCAGAAGGAAAACTTCCAGACTCTTTCTATGAAGCCAGCATTACCCTGATCCCCAAACCAGGCAAGGACCATACCAAAAAGGAGAATTTCAGACCAATATCACTGATGAATATGGATGCTAAGATTCTCAACAAGATCCTAGCCAAAAGGATCCAACAACACATTAAAAAGATTATCCACCATGATCAGGTGGGATTCATCCCTGGGCTACAAGGATGGTTCAACATTCGTAAATCAATCAATGTGATACAACAAATTAATAGGAGAAGAGAGAAGAACCACATGGTCCTCTCAATTGATGCCGAAAAAGCATTTGACAAAATCCAACATCCGTTCCTGATTAAAACGCTTCAAAGTATAGGGATAGAGGGAACATTCCTGAACCTCATCAAATCTATCTATGAAAGACCCACAGCAAATATCATCCTCAATGGGAAAAAGCTTGCAGCCTTCCCATTGAGATCAGGAACAAGACAAGGATGCCCACTTTCACCACTCTTGTTCAACATAGTATTAGAAGTCCTAGCAACAGCAATCAGACAACAGAGAGAAATAAAAGGTATCCAAATTGGTAATGAAGAAGTCAAACTCTCTCTCTTCGCAGATGACATGATTCTTTATATGGAAAACCCAAAAGACTCCACCCCAAAACTACTAGAACTCATACAGCAATTCAGCAGCGTGGCAGGATACAAAGTCAATGTGCAGAAATCAGTGGCTTTCTTATACACTAACAAGGAAAATACAGAAAGGGAAATTAGAGAATCGATTCCATTTACTATAGCACCAAGAACCATAAGATACCTGGGAATAAACCTAACTAAAGAGGTAAAGGATCTGTACTTGAGGAACTATAGAACACTCATGAAAGAAATTGAAGAAGACACAAAAAGATGGAAGACCATTCCATGCTCTTGGATCGGAAGAATAAACATCGTTAAAATGTCTATACTGCCTAGAGCAATCTATACTTTTAATGCCATTCCGATCAAAATTCCACCGGCATTCTTCAAAGAGCTGGAGCAAATAATCCTAAAATTTGTATGGAATCAGAAGAGACCCCGAATCGCTAAGGAAACGTTGAAAAACAAAAATAAAGCTGGCGGCATCACCTTACCTGATTTCAAGCTTTATTACAAAGCTGTGATCACCAAGACAGCATGGTACTGGCATAAAAACAGACACATAGACCAGTGGAACAGAGTAGAGAGCCCTGATATGGACCCTCAACTCTATGGTCAATTAATCTTCGACAAAACAGGAAAAAATATACAGTGAAAAAAAGACAGTCTCTTCAATAAATGGTGCTGGGAAAACTGGACAGCTATATGGAGAAGAATGAAACTCGACCATTCTCTTACACCGTACACAAAGATCAACTCAAAATGGATAAAAGACCTCAACGTGAGACAGGAATCTATCAGAATCTTAGAGGAGAACATAGGCAGTAATCTCTTCGATATCAGCCACAGCAACTTCTTTCAAGATACGTCTCCAAAGGCAAAGGAAACAAAAGCGAAAATAGACTTCTGGGACTTCATCAAAATCAAAAGCTTCTGCACAGCAAAGGAAACAGTCAAAAAAACAAAGAGGCAACCCACGGAATGGGAGAAGATATTTGCAAATGACAGTACAGACAAAAGGTTGATATCCAGGATCTATAATGAACTCCTCAAACTCAACCCACACGAAACAGACAAACACATCCAAAAATGGGCAGAAGATATGAACAGACACTTCTCCAATCAAGAAATACAAATGGCTATCAGACACATGAAAAAATGCTCATCATCATTAGCCCTCAGGGAGATTCAAATTAAAACCACATTGAGATATCACCTTACACCAGTTAGAATGGCCAAAATTAACAAAACAGGAAACAACATGTGTTGGAGAGGATGTGGAGAAAGGGGAACCCTCTTACACTGTTGGTGGGAATGCAAGTTGGTGCAGCCTCTTTGGAGAACAGTGTGGAGATTCCTCAAGAAATTAAAAATAGAGCTTCCCTACGACCCTGCAATTGCACTCCTGGGTATTTACCCCAAAGATACAGATGTCGTGAAAAGAAGGGCCTTCTGTACCCCAATGTTTATAGCAGCAATGGCCACAGTCGCCAAACTATGGAAAGAACCAAGATGCCCTTCAACGGATGAATGGATAAGGAAGATGTGGTCCATATACACTATGGAGTATTATGCCTCCATCAGAAAGGACGAATATCCAACTTTTGTAGCAACATGGACGGGACTGGAAGAGATTATGCTGAGTGAAATCAGTCAAGCAGAGAGAGTCAATTATCATATGGTTTCACTCATTTGTGGAGCATAACCAATAGCATGGAGGACAAGGGGCGTTAGAGAGGAGTAGGGAATTTGGGTAAATTGGAAGGGGAGGTGAACCATGAGAGACTATGGACTCTGAAAAACAGTCTGAGGGGTTTGAAGTGGCGGGGGGGTGGGAGGTTGGGGTACCAGGTGGTGGGTATTATAGAGGGCACAGCTTGCATGGAGCACTGGGTGTGGTGAAAAAAATAATGAATACTGTTTTTCTGAAAATAAATAAATTGGGGAAAAAAAAAAAGACACAAGACCAATCAGGTAATAGAGAACTTGAACAACACTATGGACAAATTAGACTCAATAGACAGATACAGGTCATTTTCCCCAACAACAGCAGAATATACATTTTTCTCAAGTACATTTGGAACACTCTCCAAGATAGATAATATTTTAGGCCACAAAGCAAGTCTTGGAAATTTTAATAAGATTGAATGAAATCATATAATGTATCTTTTCTGTTCATAATGAAACAAAACTAGAAATTAATAGATGGAAAAGTGGAAAATTCACAAATATGTGGAAATTAAAGAACACACTCTTACAAAACCAGTAGGTCAAACAAGTAGTCACAAGGGAAATAAGAAAATGTCTTGAAACAAACAAAAATGAAAACACAACATATCAAAACTTAAGAGATGAGCAAAAGCATCCTGTAAGTTATAGTTATATGGGATGCTGTTCTATAAGCATCTCAAACTTATAGCTGTGAAAGTTTACAAACAGAAGAAATATCCCAAATCAACAAATTAAATTAACTAGATGAAGGGCACAAATTCTTAGATGCACAAAACTTACCAAAAGTGATTCATGAAAAAAAACAAGAAATCAGAATAGACCTACAACTAGTAAGCAGATTGTATAGGTACTCTAAAACCTTCCAACAAAGAAAAGTCCTGGATCAGGTGGTTTCACCGGTGAACTCTGCTAAATATTTAAAGAACTAATAATGAGATTTTTCCAAACTCTTCCAACAAAGTGAAGAAAGAACATATTCCATAAGGTCAGAATTGCCCTGATTCCAAAGCCTGACAGATACTACAAGAAAGAGCTACCTTATGACCCAGCAATTGCACTACTGGGTATTTACCCCAAAGATGAAGATGTAGTGAAAAGAAGGGGCACCTGCACCCCAATGTTCATAGCAGCAATGTTCACAATAGCCAAACTGTGGAAGGAGCTGAGATGTCCTTCAACTGATGAATGGATAAAGAAGATGTGGTTTATATATACAATGGAATATTACTCAGTCATCATAAAAGATGAATATCTGCCATTTACATTGACATGGATGAAACTGAAGGGTATTGTGCTAAGTGAAATAAGTCAATCAGAGGAACACAGTTATCACATGGTTTCATTCATATGTGGAACATAAGGGCTAGTGTAGAGGAGACTAGGGGAGTGGAGGGAAAACTGAATGGGAAGAAATGATTGAGGGAAACAAACCATGAGAGACTCAATTCCAGGAAACAAGCTGACGATTGTAGAAAAGGGACTGGGTGGGGGGATGGAGTAACAGGGTGATGGGCATTAAAGAGGGCATGTGATATGATGAGCACTGGGTGTTATATTCAAATAATGAATCATTGAATGTTATATAAAAAAACCAATAATGTATATACAATGGAATATTACACTCCATGAAAAGATTGAATACCCAACTTTTGTATCAACATGGATGGTACTAGAAGAGATTATGCTGAGTGAAATAAGTCAAGCAGAGAGAGTCAATTGCCACATGATTTCACTTACTTGTGGAGCATAGGGAATAACATGAGGACATTAGGAAAAGGAAAGGAAAACTGAATTGGGGGAAATTGGAGGGGGAGATGAATCATGAGAGACTGTGGACTCTGAGAAACAAACGGGGTTTTGGAGGGGAAGAGGATGGGGGTTAGGTGAGCCTGGTGGTGGGTATTAAGGAGGACACATATTGCATAGAGCACTGGGTGTGGTGCATAAATAGTGAATCTTGGAACATTGAAAAAATAAAATTAAAATTAAAAAAACCTGATGATATACTATACCTTGGTCAATTGAATTTAAATAAAAAAGTACAGAACAATGTATCTTATGAATACTGATGTAAATATCCTTATTCAAATACTAGCATACCAAATTTGGGTATTCCTGAGTTTATTCCTGGGATGTTAAAAATGGTTCAACATACAAAAGTCAATCAGGGTAATGCACTACACTAACAAAATGAAGGAGAGAAACACATGATTACTGCAATAGATTGGAAAAAAACATTTGATAATATTCAATACACTTTCAGGGCACCTGGGTGCCCTGATCTCAGGGTCCTGGGATCTAGTCCCACAATGGGCTCCTTGCTTGGTGGGAATCTGCTACTCTGTCTCTGCTCCCCCTGCTTGTGCCCTCTCCCTCTCTGACAAATAAATAAATAAATAAATAAAATCTTTAAATAAATATTAAATACCCTTTCACAATAGAAACATTCAACAACTGTAAAGAGAAGGAAAATACCTCAGCATAATGAAGGCCTTATATGAAAAACCCTCAGCTAACATATTTGATTGTGAAAGACCAAAAGCTATCTCCAAATCAGAAAGAAGACAAGGATGCCTGGTTTTGTCACTTTAAAAAAAAATTAAAATATTTTGTGTATTTGACACTCCCACCCACCTCCTTTCTAGAAACCCTCAGTTTTTTTTCCTATAGTTGAGTCTTTCATGGTTTTTCTACCTCTCTGATTACTACTCATTCAGATTTTGTCTTTCTCTATTTAACATAATATTGGAAGTTCTAGTTAGAGCAAGAAAAGGCAAGAAAAAGAAATAAATGGCATCCAAGCTGGAAAGGAAGAAGTAAAACTTTCTCTGCCTGCAGATGGCATGATATTACATGTAGAAAGTCAAAATGATTCCACAAAATACTGATAGAACTAATAAATGAATTCAGCAGTTACACAATACAAAAATCAACATGCAAAAGTCAGTTGTCTTTCCATAACAATCTGAAGAGGAAATTGAGAAAATCTATTTCAATAGCATCAAAAATTAAAGTTATTTAGAAATTAACTTAATCACGTATGTTAAAAATCATACATGGAAAATTTAAGAATATTCCTGAAAGAAATGAAAGAAAATTCAAGTAAATGGAAAAACATACCTGTTTATTGATTGGAATATTTAATATTGTTTAGATGACAATACTGCTTGAAGTGATCTATGGATTCAATGCAACTTCTATAAAATCCCAACAATGATTTTGCAGAAATATAAAAATCTTCTGTAGAATTCATATAGAATCTTAAGGGACTACAAATAACCAAAACAATATTGAAAAAGAAAAACAAAGTTAAGAGATTCACTTACTGATTTCAAAACTCACGGTAGAGTTGGAGTAATAAAAACAATGTGATTCTGTGAGATTAAGAGTCACTTATGGTTTGTCTCCCTCCCTATCCCATCTTGTTTCATGGATTTTTCTCCTACCCACTTAAGCCCCCATGTTGCATCACCACTTCCTCATATCAGGGAGATCATATGATAGTTGTCTTTCTCTGCTTTACTTATTTCGCTAAGCATGATAAGCTCTAGTTCCATCCATGTTGTCGCAAATGGCAAGATTTCATTTCTTTTGATGGCTGCATAGTATTCCATTGTGTATATATACCACATCTTCTTTATCCATTCATCTGTTGATGGACATCTAGGTTCTTTCCATAGTTTGGCTATTGTGGACATTGCTGCTATAAACATTCGGGTGCAGAAACAAACTGAGGGTTGCTGGGGGGAGGGGGGTTGGGAGAAGGGGGTAGGGTTATGGACATTGGGGAGGGTATGTGCTTTGGTGAGTACTGTGAAGTGTGTAAACCTGGCGATTCACAGACCTGTACCCCTGGGGATAAAAATAAATGTTTATAAACAATAAAAAATTAAAAAAAAAACCAATGTGATTCTGGCATAATGATAGAGATACAGACCAATGAAATAGTGTCTAGAAGTAAGTCTTTGCATACACAGTGAGATGATCTTTGATAAGAATACCAAAACCAAAGGGAAATGAGTCTTTTCAATAAATGGTTCTTGGAAACTTGATATGCAAAAGAATTAATTTGACACCCATATCCTATGCCCTATGTAAACATTAACTCAAAATAGATTTTAAAAAATTGCCACTAAAACTAAATAAACTCTTAGAAGAAAATATAGGGCAAGAGATTCATAATAATTGGATTTGGTATTGCTTTCTTGGTATGACACTAAGCTCAGAAACAATAAAAAATATAGGTACATGAGAGACTATGGACTCTGAAAACAATCTGAGGGGTTTGAAGTGGCGGGGGGGGGGTGGGAGGTTGGGGTACCAGGTGGTGGGTATTATAGAGGGCACGGCTTGCATGGAGCACTGGGTGTGGTGAAAAAATAATGAATACTGTTTTTCTGAAAATAAATAAATTGGAAAAAATATATAGGTACATTGGATTTCATCAAAATTAAAAATTTCTGTGCATAAAAAGACAGTATCAAAATAGAGTGAGAAGGCAACCTACAGAATGGGAGAAAACATTTGTAAATCATATCTGATAAGAGACTAATATCCATTATAAATAAAGAACTCCAAAGATACAGATGTAGTGAAAAGAGGGAACACATGTACCCAATGTTCATAGCAGCAATGTCCACAATAGCCAAACTGTGGAAGGAGCTGAGATATCCTTTGGTAGATGAATGAATAAAGAATACATGGTTCATAGATACAATGGAATATTACTTAGCCATCAGAAAGGATGAGTATCTACCATTTACATCAACACGGATGCAACTGGAGGGTATTGTGCTAAGTGATAAGTCAATCAGAGAAAAATAATTATCATATGGTTTCACTCATGTATGGAAAGTGGAAAATAGTCCAAAGGACAGCAGGGTGGGGGAGGAGAAATGGGGAGGGAGACAAACCATATGAGACTCTCAAATTTGGGAAGTAGGGGTGAGGGTTGTGGAAAGGAAGGTGGATGGAGAAATGGGGTAAATAGGTGACAGGCATTAAAGAGGGCATGTGATATGATGAGCACTGGGTGATATGCTCATCAATTGATGAATCATTCATTGAACATTGCATCAAAGACTGATGATGTAGTATACCTTGGCTAAATGAATTTAAATTAAAAAGAACTCCTAAAACTCAATAAAATACAAAACAAAAAACCCAATTAAAAAATGGTCAGTTAAAAAAAAATGGTCAGTTAAAAAATGGTCAAAGGACTTGAGTCACTCAATGCATATCTTCCAAAGAAATATACAAATAGCCAATAAGTACATAAAAAGATGCTTAATATCTCTAATCATTACTTATTAGGATAATGCAAATTGAAAACATGAGATACCACCAATCATTAGGATTGCTATGCAAACAAACAAAAACAAAAGCAGAAAATAACAAATGTTGGTGCAGATGTGGGGAAATTGGAGCCCTTGTACCTTGCTGGTGGGAATGTAAAACGCAGGCTCTGTGGAAAACAGTATAGTGATTCATCAGAAACTAAATAAGGAATTACTACATGGTCTGGAAATTCCACTTCTAAGTTTATGTCCAAAAGAATTGAAAACAGGGACTTGAGTCGATAGTTGTGCACTCATGTTCACAGCAGCATTGTTCATAATACCCAAAGGCTGAACAGCCCAAATGTCCATAAACAGATGAATGGATAAACAAAATGTGGTATGTATATACAAGGGGATATTAGTTTAGTTTGAAAATGGAATGAAATTCTTATACATGCTATAACTTGGATGAACCTTGAAGACATGGGCTATGTGAAATAAGCTAGACACAAAAGGACAATATTGAATAATTCCAGTTATATGAGGTATATTTTTAATATAAATTCAATTAACCAACATACAGTTCATCATCAGTCTCTGATGTAGAGTTCAATAATTCATCAGTTGCCTGTAACACCCAGTCCTCTTCACATCATGTGTCCTCCTTAATGCCCATCATCTAATTTTATAGAGTAGTAAGTTTATAGAGACAGAAAGTAGAATTGTGGTTACCAAGGCTGGAGGGAATGGGGAGGGGATGGGAAGTTATTGTTTAACCTGTGTTACTGTTTACTTATTCTTTTGTCATCCCACACAGACTTGATTACTATACATTTTTAAAAGATTTTGTTTATTTATTTGAGACAGAGAGAGAAGGAGAGAAAGCATGAGCAGGGGGAAGAACAGAGTCAGAGGGAGAAGCTGACTCCCTGCTGAGCAGGTAGCCTGACATGGGGCTTGATCCCAGGACCCTGGGATCATGATATGAGCTGAAGGCAGATGCTTAACTGTCTGAACCACCCAGCTGCCCCAGCCCCATTCTCTTTTAGAGTCCACTTACTTTACTAGTTTTGAAGAAGAGGTCATTTGGCATACTTCTTTTCTTGGGTGGTACCTCTGGCAGGTGCTTTACCATACCATATTATTTCTCACTCAAGTTATAACTGCACTTAGGGTCACTGCTTAGCTGGCCTTTACTCCTGGATCACCCTTACTTTCATAGAACATTCCCACCTTAGCATCAGGGGAGGGGCAATTGCAGAGTGAAGAGTATTTGCATTTACCAATCCATCCCTTAAAGGAAAAAAGTTTGAAGGTCCTCTTCATATTGATGCCTTTCATGGACCAGTGGAGAACATGAACAAGTTTAAACTATTAACTATTGAAAGTAAGGTCTCTTTGGAGACTGGGTTTCTACCTTTCCTCTCTATAGCTTCAAATCCACTCTCATCTTAAGGCTTCAGATCATGATTTTGTCAGTTTCTCCCATTAGCATTGCCCTATGTATTTACTTTAATAAAAATATCTGGGGGTGGGATGGTGTGTTGATAGGATGTTCTTCTTAAATAAGAAGTCTAGTAGTAAGCTGCTTCAGATTAGTTGGTGAACCACTGTGCACAAAGCTCCCTTTCTGCTCCAACATCCTTGACATATTGGCTTGGCTCTTAAGTTCACCCCTCAATGAGACAGGACAGCTTCTGTAGTTCAGATGTCATGTGTAGTTATAATAAGATTTGGACAAAGAGGCGGGTATCTCTTCCCACACTTCTTTCATTATTTATTAGAAGGAAAATCATTCTCAGATTCTTACAGCAGAATTTCCCCCAGGACCTCTTGACCAGGCCAGTTGCAAGGAGGTTGGAAAAGTAAATATATAGCATATCCTGCCCCTCTCTTGGGAGGTAGATACAGCTGGCAATGAATAAGAGAGTGAAAGATAGCTTTTGGGTAGAATAGCAACAATACTCAAAGGGAAGAAAATGTTTTCCCTGCTGTTTATGAATGAATTTGAAGTTACTTAAATTTAGAGTTTCAGAAAATTGGAGAGGAGGAATAGCTACCAACTCATTGTATGTACTACTCTGTGGTATTCATAACTAGTCTGATACTAAAAATAGATAAAAATATGGAGGAGACCATGAATATTAGAATATTAAATAGTAACACTATAGTAACTTTAATGATACTCATCTTATTGATATGATAGTACTATTTGCTTCTGGATGAAAATAAGTATGAAGTAAATTTATGATTAAAGATGGAAATTATAGTGAGTTCTGAAAGGAGGATAGAAAACATTGCATTTGGACTAAGAGGGAATTTAGGTTAAACCATTATGACAGTAGTGTTGAACGAGAATGCAATGAAGTTAGAAATCAACAGTGAAAATACAGCCAACACTGTAAGCTCAGAAAATTGAAATATATCTAAATAATACATGACTTAAAGGAGAAATAACAGTGAAAAATATAAAATATTTAGAAATTAACAACAAAATATTACACTTTCAAAACTAAAGTAGTATTTAAAGGGAAATTTATACTTCTAAGTAAAATTTTGGACAAAGACCAAAAACTAAGAACCTATAAATGAAGAGCAGAACAGATATGAGAAATCTGAGAGGCAGGGCAGGGGGCCGTGGGGGGCAGGCAGGGAAAAAATGAAACAAGATAGACAGGGAGGGAGACAAACCATAAGAGACTCTTAATCTCAGGAAACAAACTGAGGGTTGCTGACGGGGGAGGGATAGGGTGGCTGGCTTATGGACATTGGGGAGGGTATGTGCCATGGTGAATGTTGTGAATTGTGTAAGACTGATGATTCACAGACTTGTACCCCTGAAGCAAATAGTACATAATATGTTAATGAAAAAATAGCAGAACAAACCCCAAACAACTTAAGATAAAGAAATAATAATGACAAAATTATAAGCTAATGAAATATGAAATAATAAAAAGACATGTTAATGAAGTCATGATATGATTTATTTGAAAGACTAAAATATTGGCAAACCTTGACATGACTTAAGAAGAACTTAAATAATATTAGGAATGAAATAGATGATATTGCTAAAAATATCATAGAAGATTAAAGTCATAAAAATTCTATGAATATCCTTATATCGGAAAATTGGAAATTTAGATAAAGTAGACAATTTTCTACCCAACTCATTCATACTATTGTATGAATACTACTATGAGTACTACTATGTACTATCAAGAAGTCTCTGATGTTAAAACTGGAAAAAAAAATTACAACAAAAAAAACCCCTGACATGTTCTCATCATGAACATAGATGAGAACACTCTTAACAAAATTTTAGCAAATTGAATACAATATTATATTTAAAAGATTTTATCAAGTGGGATTTATCCACTTGATAACATATGCAATGTTAGGTTAATGTTAGAAAAATTAATAATTATCAGTTCATCCTATTAACAAATGGATGTAAAACCATCTATATTTTAATCCCAGCAGATGTAGGAAAAGCAGCTGGCAAAACCCAACATCATTTCTGATAAAAACTCTTAGCAAACTAGGAATAGAGGGAAATTTCCTCAACCTAATAGAAGATACCTAAAAAAAATCCTTAATTCTGAAGGAACGAATGGTTCCTTTTCAGATAACAATTTTTACTTTACCATTTCTATTCAACATCGAACTAGAGCCAGTGTGGCCAGGTAAAGAAAAGAAATAAAACCCATTTAGATAGGAAAGGAAAAAGAAAAACGTCTTTATTCACAATGTGATCATCTACATAAAAAATCTTATTAAATCTGTAAAAATAGCTACTAGAACTAATGAGTATAGTAAGCGTGTACAGTACAACACCAATATAGAGAAATCAATTGTATTTCTATGTACTTTAAACAATTGTTGCTATAAAATAAATGAGATAAATTTAAAGAAAAAGAGCAAAATGAAAGGACTATTCTATCAAATATTAAGATTTGTCACTGGGCTTCAATAACTAAGACACTATAAAGAGATACAGACAAATTAGTGGGTAAGACTAGAGCATTCAGAAAGAGATGTATACAAAAAGGAGAACTTGGTATATAAAACAGGGGGATTACAAATAAGGTGTGGTACTAGGATAGTTGGTTATAAAAATGAAAAATTTAAATTCCTACTCCATACTATTCTCAAAAATTCAGTTTACAATTTTTGAAAGAAAATAATGGTGAGCATCTTTATGACTCAGAGGAGAGCCATATTTTCAAGACACATAAATCAAAGATTGTCAAAGAAAATTCTGTACATTTTATTAATGGAAAAATGAAAAGTTTTATGCATCACAAAGTGAAATGAAAAGTCAAGGACTGGGAGAAAATATTTGCAATGCATAGACCAAACAGATTTTTGATCCAAAAGGTACAGAGAATTGGACTAAAAACCCAGTAGAAAATTGGATAAAGTGTATAAAGAGAACCCAGAGGTTTACTAAGCACATGAAACTATTCTCAAAGTCAAGATTATGCAGAAGACAATGTATAAGTTGAGAGAAATTGGTTGATTCTGGGAATTTATTCTACACAGGAGCACTGTCTCACAGCATGTGTGAAGCTGCATTCCAAATAAAACAGAAGTGGGAACATGTTAAACTATTTCTAATAAAATCTATTGATATTTATGGAGAGCTCACCGTGTACAATGTAGCTTGAGTGGTGGGTCAGCTATGTCAGCCCATCCTCAGAAGAGCTTAGAAGGGCTGCCTTGGGAAGTGGAGAAAAGGGGAAACAGAGGAGGAAAGAGCTTTGTTTCCCATTCCTGCAGCAACTCAACCACTTCAACTTTTATCTCCTTTATATATTGAGTTTTACATTAGTTTTTGTTGGAAGATGGTGTTCTAATATGGGAAATGCTATCATAGAAGCACATGGGCATCTGTAGTCTCTGTGGGCTGGGAGCTTGAGCCAAGGCAGGGGCTGTGAACTCCCACATTCTTTATGAAGATGGGCAACCATTTCTCTCAAGTGTCTGAAAGCATCTCCCTGCAGAGGTGGGGAGGGTGCCTGGAACTGGAACTAAGCTTTCCACCACCTCTATGTGCAGAGTCCACCAGGCCCAGGATATGAGCATCAGAGCAGCATCCTGAGTGATAGAGCCAACACCCACAGGCCACACAGGCCAACACCTAAAGGCACACATTCCCCAGCCTAGAAGCCTATAGAAAATTCCCATTAAGAGAAGTCCCCAAGCTCTCTGGCAATGTCCATTGGAAGCCCACTGCACAAGGCAATTTCATATCCAATATTCCCTATAATCAAGAATCTGATAAGATTGCCTATGTTTGCATCCTGTATGCAAATGAGAATTCATTAGCTACATGACCATGGTAATGAGCTAAAGTTTCTCCATCTGTGGAGTAAAATTAATAGTGGTGCCCATTTGAAAGTATTTCTGTGGCAATTCAGTGAAATCACATGTACAACACTTAGAATGGTGTCTGGCGGGACAAGATGGTGGGGTAGTAGGAAGAGGAGCCTTTTCAGCTGGTACCCCAAAGTGAGCTGATTACCTACCAAAGAACTCCAATCACCCATGAAATCAGCCTGAGATCAGAATTATACACGTCTGGATCTCTACAGGGGCAGAAGACGCCAGTGAGCAGGTAAAGCGGAATGGGAACTGCGGACTGATATCGGAAGATAAACAAAAGGGGGAGGAAGCCGCCAGTGGAGACCAGTGGGAAAGTAATACCCCAATACGAGCGAGAGTGCCCTGCGTCTGGGGACCAGCATTAACTTGGAGACTGGTTGAAAGCACTCCAAAAGAGCAAAGGATCGCGGGGGGAAATTGTGGGAATCAGGGTGGCTAGGGACAGGGGCTTAAGTCCCCGGTCCCAGACGGCCTCCCCGGCGCTGAGGCAGAGAGAGTGCAGCGGAGAAACCAGCTCCTGGTCCCTAAGCCGCCAGCGCGCCCCAGAGCGCGTGGGTTCCGGCTCCTGTGAGGGGATGGGAGCCGTGCAGGTCTGCAGAACGCGGGCTAGCCCTACCACAAAGCTCAAGAGATGCGCGCGCACGTCCCTCAAGCTCCCCTGAGATACTGAGGCCCGGCCGGCGCTCCTTGACCCACGCCATTGTTTCAAAGCCTAAGACACGCGCGCGTGAAACTCTTCCCCTGACAGAGGCACCAAAAGCCCAGCCTGGGGCTTACGGACCAGCGCCCCGTTCTCAGTGCCCCAGACGCACGCCCGACCCACAGCCGCCTCTGAAAAAAGGGGCGCACAAGCCGGGCACTCCCAGCCCGGGCCGGTGGCAAAATCTCAGTGTGCGATCGCTGCTTGGAACCTCTCTGGCAGTCAGGAGCTCCCAGACAGCCGCCACTGCCTTGGCTTTGGGGAAGAGCAAAAGATCCTGCGCCCCCAGGGTCTGCAACTTGGAACCTGCGCTGCCAGTGGCCAAGGGGGAATTTATTCAGCTTCTGCACCCAGACTGAGGCTTCTCTCTGAGACGGAGATCAGGGTGCGGTTTGATTTCTTCTAATACTACAAAAACCATCAAAGGCGGTCAAGGTGAGAGGGAAAAAAGTGAACAAGCAAAAAAACCACCAGAGAACAAAAACCTGAAAAAAAACCAGTTTCCCCAGAGCCCACCCCCTTGAGGGGGGCGGGGGGACTCAACTCAGGAAACATCATTGACTGACAACCCACGTGGCAGACCCTCCCCCAGAAAACAAACCAAGAAAGAAAAAAAAATAAAAGGACTACAAGAGAACCACCACTACTTCATAGGAAAACTTGTATTGTTCACTCGTTTCCACTATTCCGGTTCATATTTTTCTTTTTTTTTTTTACACATAGGTAATTTTTTTAACCTATTTACCATCACAGTGAGCTGTACAGTACATCAAATTCCATAATACCTTTCTAACCTGAACTTTTTGATACATACACCTACGTTTTTCTTTTGCATTTTTATTTTTTGAATTCCTTTTTTTAAAATTTTAGTTTAGTTTAGTCTAGTATATTCTTTTTATTTTTATCCTCTAATATTCATATAGAATTAACTTCAAAGTAATCCCCTTTCCCCAATCAATACTACCCCTATAGGTAAACCAATTTTTAATCCCCTTTATCTTAGGAAAGTTGAGTCCTTTAACAAAGATATCAAAATACATCCAGGAAGAATCAAAACAACCTTCCTCGCACACACTGAGAATTTATAAGAACTCTCCCATCTTCTTTCACCAGTGTTTCTGTGTTTTTTGAGTTTGTCCTGATAGCATATAAATTTTACACTTGTGGTTCTTTTTGACGAGGTTCTTTCTTTATTTGCATATATATATATATATATGTTCTTTCTCTTGCCATATAATTGTATCAGTCTTTTTATCTCTTTTTGTTTGTCTACTTCATAAATCTTACCTTGGGGCCCTCTGGGCTGAACCTTCTCTTTCATCTTCCCTTTCTTTCCTGTCTCTCTCTCTCTCTCTCTCTTTTTTTCTTTTTCTTTTTCTTCTTTTCCTTTTTTTCTTTTACTTTTTCTTTTCTTTTGTCTCTCGTTTGGGTGGGGAATCCTGATTGCTCAGAAGTGTTCCAGGGTGCACCTTGACTGCACCAGAGTTGATACATCCAGCTACATCTGTTCAGTCTTCTCCCACCAAAATGACTAGGAGGAGGAATGCCCAACAGAAGAAAAATACAGAGGATGGACCTTCTGCAACAGAGCTAACGGCTATCAACATAGACAATATGTCCGAAAGAGAATTCAGACTAACAATTATCCAGGCAATAGCTAGGTTGGAGAAAGCCATGGATGACCAAACAGAATTGATTAGGGCTGAACTGAAAGCGACCAGACAGTTCACAATGTTAGGGCGGAGCTTAAAGCTACCAAGGAGGAGGTCCACAATGCTCTCAATGAGTTCCAATCTAATCTAAACTCTCTCAAAGCTAGGGTAACTGAGACAGAAGATAGAATTAGTGATCTAGAAGACAAACAGATAGAGAGAAAGGATCAGGAGGAAGCCTGGAACAAACAGCTTAGATCCCATGAAAGCAGAATCAGGGAAATAAATGATGCCATGAAGCATTCCAACGTCAGAATTATTGGAATCTCTGAAGGGGAGGAGAAAGAAAGAAGTCTAGAAGATATCGTGGAACAAGTCCTTCATGAAAATTTTCCGAATCTTGGGAATGAACCCAGCGTTCATGTACTAGAGGCTGAACGGTATCCACCCAAGATTATACATTCCAAAAAAACATCACTACACCTGATAGTCAAATTGAGGAATTATAATTGTAGGTATAAGCTCTTGAAAGCCGCCAGGGCAAAGAGGCTCCTTACTTACAGAGGGAAGCCCATCAGAATAACGTCAGACCTGTCCACAGAGACCTGGCAAGCCAGAAGAGGCTGGCAAGATATATTCAGGGCACTAAATGAGAAGAACATGCAGCCAAGAATACTTTATCCAGCAAGACTGACATTCAAAATGGATGGAGAGATAAAGAGTTTCCAAGACCGGCAAGGCTTAAAAGACTATGCAACCACCAAGCCGACACTGCAGGAAATATTAAGGGGGGTTCTATAAAAGAGGAAAAATCCCAAGAATAGCATTGAACAGAAATATAGAGACGGTCTACAGAAAGAAAGACTTCAAAGGTAACTCGATGTCAATAAAAACGTATCTATCAATAATCACTCTCAATGTGAATGGCCTAAATGCACCATAAAATGGCACAGGGTTGCAGATTGGATAAAACGACAGGACCCATCCATATGCTGTCTACAAGAGACACATTTTGAACCTAAAGATACATGCAGACTGAAAGTGAAGGGGTGGAGAAGCATCTTTCATGCCAATGGGACTCAAAAGAAGGCTGGGGTAGCGATTCTCATATCAGATAAATTAGACTTCAAACTAAAGACTGTAGTCAGAGATACAGAAGGACACTACATAATCCTTAAAGGGACTATCCACCAAGATGATCTAACAATTGTAAATATCTATGCTCCCAATATGGGAGCAGCCAATTACTTAAGAAAACTGTTAATCAAGATAAAGAGTCATATTGATATGAATACACTAATCGTAGGAGATCTTAACACACCTCTTTCAGAATTAGACAGATCATCGAAGCAGAAAATCAATAAAGAAACAAGAGCATTGAACGACACATTGGACCAGATGGACCTCATAGATATACACAGAACATTCCACCCTAAAACAATAGAATACTCATTCTTCTCAAGTGCACATGGAACTGTCTCCAGAATAGACCACATACTGGGTCACAAATCAGGACTCAACTGATACCAAAAGACTGAGATGATTCCCTGCATATTCTCAGATCACAATGCTTTGAAACTGGAGCTCAATCACAAGGAAAAGTTCCGAAGGAACTCAAACACCTGGAAGCTAAAGACCACCTTGCTTAAGAATGCTTGGATCAACCAGGAAATCAAAGAAGAACTGAAACAATTCATGGAAACCAATGAGAATGAAGACACTTCGGTCCAAAGCCTATGGGATACAGCAAAGGCTGTCCTAAGGGGAAAATATATAGCCATCCAAGCCTCGCTCAAAAAAATTGAAAAATCCAGAACACAGAAGCTGTCTCTACACCTTAAAGAACTGGAGGACCAACAACAAATCAAACCAACTCCACACATAAGAAGGGAAATCATCAATATTAGAGTTGAGATCAATGAGGGAGAAACCAGAGATAGAGTAGAACGTATCAATGAAACTAGAAGGTGGTTTTTTGAAAGAATCAATAAGATCGATAAGCCACTGGCTACACTAATCCAAAAGAAAAGAGAGAAATCCCAAATTCATAAAATTATCAATGAAAAGGGAGAGATCACAACTAACACCAAGGAAGTAGAAACAATCATCAGAAGTTATTATGAACAGTTATATGCCAATAAGCTTAGCAACCTAGATGAAATGGATGCATTCCTGGAAAACTATAAACTCCCAAAATTGAACCAGAAGAAATCAACAACCTGAATAGACTGATATCTAATAACGAGATTGAATCAGTGATCAAAAACCTCCCAAAAAATAAGAGCCCAGGACCTGACGGATTCCCTGGGGAATTCTACCAAACCTTCAAAGAAGAAATAACACCTATTCTCCTGAAGCTGTTTCAAAAAATTGAAGCAGAAGGAAAACTTCCAGACTCTTTCTATGAAGCCAGCATTACCCTGATCCCCAAACCAGGCAAGGACCCTACCAAAAAAGAGAATTTCAGACCAATATCACTGATGAATATGGATGCTAAGATTCTCAATAAGATCCTAGCCAACAGGATCCAACAGCACATTAAAAAGATTATCCACCATGATCAGGTAGTATTCATCCCTGGGCTACAAGGATGGTTCAACATTCGCAAATCAATCAATGTGATACAACAAATTAATATGAGAAGAGAGAAGAACCACATGGTCCTCTCAATTGATTCAGAAAAAGCATTTGACAAAATCCAGCATCCGTTCCTGATTAAAACAATTCAAAGTATAGGGATAGAGGGAACATTCCTGAACCTCATCAAATCTATCTATGAAAGACCCACAGCAAATATCATCCTCAATGGGAAAAAGCTAGCAGACTTCCCATTGAGATCAGGAACAAGACAAGGATGCCCACTTTCACCACTCTTGTTCAACATAGTATTAGAAGTCCTAGCAACAGCAATCAGACAACAGAGAGAAATAAAAGGTATCCAAATTGGTAATGAAGAAGTCAAACTCTCTCTCTTTGCAGATGACATGATTCTTTATATGGAAAACCCAAAAGACTCCACCCCCAAACTACTAGAACTCATACAGCAATTCAGCAATGTGGCAGGATACAAAGTCAATGTGCAGAAATCAGTGGCTTTCTTATACACTAACAATGAAAATACAGAAAGGGAAATTAGAGAATCGATTCCATTTACTATAGCACCAAGAACCATAAGATACCTGGGAATAAACCTAACCAAAGAGGTAAAGGATCTGTACTCAAGGAACTACAGAACACTCATGAAAGAAATTGAAGAAGACACAAATAGATGGAAGACCATTCCATGCTCTTGGATCGGAAGAATAAACATTGTTAAAATGTCTATACTGCCTAGAGCAATCTATACTTTTAATGCCATTCTGATCAAAATTCCACCGGCATTCTTCAAAGAGCTGGAGCAAATAATCCTAAAATTTGTATGGAATCAGAAGAGACCCGGAATCGCTAAGGAAATGTTGAAAAACAAAAATAAAGCTGGCGGCATCACCTTACCTGATTTCAAGCTTTATTACAAAGCTGTGATCACCAAGACAGCATGGTGCTGGCATAAAAACAGACACATAGACCAGTGGAACAGAGTAGAGAGCCCAGATATGGACCCTCAACTCTATGGTCAATTAATCTTTGACAAAACAGGAAAAAATATACAGTGGAAAAAAGACAGTCTCTTCAATAAATGGTGCTGGGAAAACTGGACAGCTATATGTAGAAGAATGAAACTCGACCATTCTCTTACACCGTACACAAAGATCAACTCAAAATGGATAAAAGACCTCAACGCGAGACAGGAATCCATCAGAATCTTAGAGGAGAACATAGGCAGTAATCTCTTTGATATCAGCCACAGCAACTTCTTTCAAGATACGTCTCCAAAGGCAAAGGAAACAAAAGTGAAAATAAACTTCTGGGAC
Organism: Neogale vison; assembly: GCF_020171115.1. Taxonomy (NCBI): domain Eukaryota; kingdom Metazoa; phylum Chordata; class Mammalia; order Carnivora; family Mustelidae; genus Neogale; species Neogale vison. Next base: position 86,267,396 of record NC_058094.1, on the reverse strand, counting down.
TTCATCAAAGTCAAAAGCTTCTGCACAGCAAAGGAAACAGTCAAAAAAACAAAGAGGCAACCCACGGAATGGGAGAAGATATTTGCAAATGACAGTACAGACAAAAGGTTGATATCCAGGATCTATAATGAACTCCTCAAACTCAACCCACACGAAACAGACAAACACATCCAAAAATGGGCAGAAGATATGAACAGACACTTCTCCAATCAAGACATACAAATGGCTATCAGACACATGAAAAAATGCTCATCATCATTAGCCCTCAGGGAGATTCAAATTAAAACCACATTGAGATATCACCTTACACCAGTTAGAATGGCCAAAATTAACAAAACAGGAAACAACATGTGTTGGAGAAGATGTGGAGAAAGGGGAACCCTCTTATACTATTGGTGAGAATGCAAGTTGGTGCAGCCTCTTTGGAGAACAGTGTGGAGATTCCTCAAGAAATTAAAAATAGAGCTTCCCTACGACCCTGCAATTGCACTTCTGGGTATTTACCCCAAAGACACAGATGTCGTGAAAAGAAGGGCCATCTGTACCCCAATGTTTATAGCAGCAATGGCCACAGTCGCCAAACTATGGAAAGAACCAAGATGCCCTTCAACGGACGAATGGATAAGGAAGATGTGGTCCATATACACTATGGAGTATTATGCCTCCATCAGAAAGGATGAATACCCAACTTTTGTAGCAACATGGATGGGACTGGAAGAGATTATGCTGAGTGAAATAAGTCAAGCAGAGAGAGTCAACTATCATATGGTTTCACTTATTTGTGGAGCATAACAAATAGCATGGAGGACAAGGGGCGTTAGAGAGGAGTAGGGAATTTGGGTAAATTGGAAGGGGAGGTGAACCATGAGAGACTATGGACTCTGAAAAACAGTCTGAGGGGTTTGAAGTGGCGGGGGGGGTGGGAGGTTGGGGTACCAGGTGGTGGGTATTATAGAGGGCACGGCTTGCATGGAGCACTTGGTGTGGTGAAAATATAATGAATAATGTTTTTCTGAAAATAAATAAATTGAAAAAAAATAAAAAAAAAACGATGTCTGGCATAAAGTAGGCACATGATATATTTTAGTGATTATTATCAAATATAATAAATAATATATATTATAATAATATATATAATATATAATAATAATAATATAATATAATAAAATATACCCAGCTTGCTCATGTATATCTGAACATGTGTGGAGACCCATTGTGGCAAGAGTGCCAGGAGTGTACATTTTTCATGGAGGATGTAAAAACCATTCATTCATTTGTCCATCCATCCATCCACTGAACAGTGTCTATCAATAGCTTCACATGTACTAGAGATTTTTCTAGGCGCTGGGAGATGGTAGTGAGAAAAACACACGAAGCTTCTATCCCCATGGAGCTTCCATTCTAGCCAGGGTATGTGGGGGACTGATTCAAAGTAAACAAACAGAAATATGTTATAGTATATATGTGTATGTATAATGTGTTAAGTGGTGGTGTGGAGAAAAAGCAGAATCAATGTAACTTCTTTGGGGTGGTTTCATTTTAGGGTAAGCCACCATAGAAGCCCTCAACACGGACTATAGTTTGAAGAGAACAAAGCTTCCAGTCCTGGTTTCACTGCACCTGAAGTTTTTAGAGTTTAAAAATGTGACCTGTAGCAATTTTTGTGTTGTCATTCTAGTGTCTGATGAAGCTTTTAGCACTCTCAGACAAGACTTCAGTTCAGTTCAGGACCCCGCAAACCGGCAGTTTCTTCTCTTGGCCTTAAGACCAGCCAGTGGAAAGGAATGGCTGTTACAGGGGCTGCGCCAAGGCCTGTGCATAGGCTTACATGCTAAGTAGCAGCCCTGGACATTACCTTTCTTTTTGGTTGTGAGGAAACAACTGTTTTTCTTTTTAAAAACACACTCAACATTTGCTGTGGAAAGAATTCATTGTTAACACCGAGTTGTATATTTTTTCTTGAAAATGTTGTAGATGTTTGATTTTTATCATGTGAGACCAGACCTCTAATCAGCAGATGTGCAGTTGCCTGCAGGTGATGCACACAAGAATTTTATCTCATATTTGGTCTTATTCATTACTTTTTTTTCTGGTTCCACAATGAGAATTTTTAGTGAAATGGAAAATAGATATGAACTGGGAGTCTACCTCTAGTTGACAGGTCTGAATGAGAAAGAGCCCATCTTGTGGCCAAAGGATGTTCATTTTCCTTTAAATATGTGTCAGGGAAGTGACAGCATTATCAGGCAGCATCAGAATAAGATTGGTGTTTGAGTTTTCCATTGTTTTTGGCAGAGGAAAAAACACATGGAATTAGGAATGAGAATTAGCTATGTGATTTGGGGGCATCACAACCTTTTCAGGTTTCAGTTTCCCTTGCTGTAAAATGTAGCCTTCACACTCTGACTCAAAGTCTTCAGTTTGGGTGACTGGTTCATCCTTGTGTTAGAAGCGTGGTTTTTATGCTTCAAGCTACATTTAGGTAGCCCAGTTGAAAGCTGTGGATATGGAGAAGGGCTAGTGAAAGTGGTAGAGCTTGATCCAGCCAAAGTCAGAGGTTGGTAGTGAGGAAGTGGGATCACATCTGAGGAAGTGGAATTCTCAAATTTTGTTGAAACTAAGATGATGCTTTTGGAGAAAGCATCAAATAATGTGCTGTCTGTGTAAACAAGGACTGTGAGTTAACCTAGCTCTGGCCAGTGGTCCCAGTGGGGTTTCCCAGTAGAAGTTGTGTTTCTTTGTGAAAGAGTTGATTTTCTTCCTGGAAGTGACTGAGTCACATTTATGTCCCTTCAAAGACCTTTGTTTGGTGGACTTTCCTTCATTCTATCCTAACTTCCACCACTTAGAAAGTGCTGTGTTCCAGTTGTTTTACCTAATTTATTTCAAATGATCACAGGTGATTTGTCCGGAGCCAATAAGAAATTTAAACAAATTCCCTAACATAATACAACAAGACCAAAACAATCATTTCTACCTTAAAGTGTAAGGGGTTGAGAGCAGTAAAAAGAGAGATTTTTCTTTAAGTATTTTATTTGCTTATTTGAAAGAAAGAGAGGGAAAGAGAACATGAGCAGGGGGAGGGTCAGAGGGAAAGGGAGAAGCAGACTCCCCACTGAGCAGGGAGCCCAACATAGGTCTCAATCCTAGGACCCCAGGATCATGACCTGAGCAGAAGGCAGATGCTTATTGCACAAGCCTGGACATATATTACATGCCTTAGATGTGTAGTCACTGAAATTGATAAAAATTTCTTAAATCCTTGAAGATCAACCCATAGGGAAACTATTACTCACCTTTGGTATGAATCTGGGCTTGTATATTGACAAGGTTAGAAGCCTCAGATATTCTACCAGTTTGTCTACAAATGAGGCTACCTTTTTGAAAGTTACCTTGTATAAAATCTTCATTTCCTAAATGATGGACACTGAGTGCCAATGCTTAGGTCAACCTTGTTTTCACTGGCAAAGAACACAGCTTCTGTTTGACCTACTCAAGCAATTGTTCACACTGATCACATCCAAAAGGGATGTGAGGAAACAGGGCAAAGTGGGTGATTTCTTCTCATTTAGTTACATAGGGTTTTCTGAGTCAACAAAGCCAGCTGCCTGAATGGTTCACCTGGATTTCCAAATGATTTTTCCTCCTTTGTGTCCTGCTCATGCACCACAGTCATTCTTAGAGTCTTAGTGTTGGGTGGGGGTGGCCGGTGGGGACATCATTCTCCTCTTCTTCAGTTGCAAGCTGGGCTAAAACATTTAGGGTTTGTCTTTCTTTCTTTCTTTCTTTTTGGTGTTTAGTTTTTATTCTCAAATTAAGGTGCTTTTAAACAGAATTGACATACCACATTTAAACGTGACTACTCTCCCATTCCAGATCAAGCCTCACTGACAAGTATACTTTCCTTTAATCTTTTTTTTTAGATTTGTTTTTTAAATTTAATTTTATTTTTCCAGTATTCCAAAATTTATTGTTTGTGGACCACACCCAGTGCTCCCACCAACAGACCATCCCAACCCCCAACTCCCTTCCCCTCCAAAACCCTCAGTTTGTTTCTCAGAGTCCACAGTTTGATAAAGAAGACATGGTCCATATATACAATGGAGTATTATGCTTCCATCAGAAAGGATGAATATCTAACTTTTGCATCAACATGGACGGGGCTGGAGGAGATTATGTGAGTGAAATAAGTCAAGAGGAGAGAGTCAATTACCATACAGTTTCACTTACTTTTGGAGCATAAGTAATCAGAGGGGGAGACGAACATTTAGAGTTTTAATGATCAATCACTTGGAAAATTTTTTTCCCAGATGGTTACATTTCTGGTCTTTGAGATTTGTAGATGACACTTTCTTAAACTTTTGATACCCATCCTACCCCCTTTTTATTTATTTTTTTAATTTTTAAAAATTTATTTTCAGCATAACAATATTCATTATTTTTGCACCACACCCAGTGCTCCATGCAAGCCGTGCCCTCTATAATACCCACCACCTGGTACCCCGAAGTCCCACCCCCGCGCCTTCAAAACCCTCAGATTGTTTTTTCAGAGTCAATAGTCTCTCATGGTTCACCTCCCCTTTCATTTTCCCCCAACTCCCTTCTCCTCTCTATCTCCCCATGTCCTCCATGCTATTTGTTATGCTCCACAAATAGGTGAAACCATATGATAATTGACTCTCTCTGCTTGACTTATTTCACTCAGCATAATCTCTTCCAGTCCCATCCATGTTGCTACAAAAGTTGGGTGTTCGTCCTTTCTGATGGAGGCATAATACTCCATAGTGTATATGGACCACATCTTCCTTATCCATTCGTTGTTGAAGGGCATCTTGGTTCTTTACACAGTTTGGCGACCGTAGCCATTGCTGCTATAAACATTGGGGTACAGATGGCCCTTGTTTTCACGACATCCGTATCTTTGGGGTAAATACCCAGGAGTGCAATGGCAGGGTCCTAGGGAAGTTCTATTTTTACTTTCTTGAGGAATCTCCACACTGTTCTCCAAAGAGGCTGCACCAAATTGCAACCCACCAACAGTGTAAGAGGGTTCCCCTTTCTCCACATACCCTCCAACACATGTTGTTTCCTATCTTGCTAATTTTGGCCATTCTAACTGGTGTAAGGTGATATCTCAATGTGGTTTTAATTTGAATCTCCCTGAGGGCTAGTGATGATGAACATTTTTTCATGTGTTTGATAGCCATTTCTATGTCTTCATGGGAGAAGTGTCTGTTCAAATCTTCTGCCCATTTTTTGATATGATTAACTGTTTTGTGTATGTTTAGTTTGAGGAGTTCATTATAGATCCTGGATATCAACCTTTTGTCTGTACTGTCATTTGCAAATATCTTCTCCCATTCCATGGGTTGCCCCTTTGTTTTCTTGACTGTTTCCTTTGCTTTGCAGAAGCTTTTGATTTTGATGAAGTCCCAAAAGTTTATTTTGGCTTTTGTTTCCATTGCCTTTGGAGACATATCTTGAAAGAAGTTGCTGTGGCTGATATCAAAGAGATTACTGCCTATGTTCTCCTCTAGGATTCTGATGGATTCCTGTCTCACGTTGAGGTCTTTTATTCATTTTGAGTTTATCTTTGTGTATGGTGTAAGAGAATGGTCGAGTTTCATTCTTCTACATATAGCTGTCCAGTTTTCTCAGCACCATTTATTGAAGAGACTGTCTTTTTTCCACTGTATATTTTTTCCCATTTTGTCGAAGATTATTTGCCCATAGAGTTGAGGGTCCATATCTGGGCTCTCTACTCTGTTCCACTGGTCTATGTGTCTGTTTTTATGCCAGTACCATGCTGTCTTGGTGATCACAGCTTTGTAGTAAAGCTTGAAATCAGGTAGCATGATGCCCCCTGTTTTAATTTTGTTTTTCAACATTTCCTTAGTGATTTGAGGTCTCTTCTGATTCCATACAAATTTTTGGATTATTTGCTCCAGCTCTTTGAAAAATACCAGTGGAATTTTGTTCGGAATGGCATTAAAAGTATAGATTGCTCTAGGCAGTATAGACATTTTAACAATGTTTATTCTTCCGATCCAAGAGCATGGAATGGTCTTCCATCTATTTGTGTCTTCTTCAATTTCTTTCATGAGTGTTCTGTAGTTTATTGAATGCAGATCCTTTATCTCTTTGGTTAGGTTTATTCCCAGGTATCTTATGGTTCTTGGTGCTATAGTAAATGGAATCGATTCTCTAATTTCCCTTTCTGTATTTTCATTGTTAGTGTATGAGAAGGCCACTGATTTCTGCACATTGACTTTGTATCCTGCCACGTTGCTGAATTGCAGTGTGAGTTCTAGTAGTTTGGGGGTGGAGTCTTTTGGGTTTTCCATATAAAGAATCATGTCATCTGCGAAGAGAGAGAGTTTGACTTTTTCATTGCCTATTTGAATACCTTTTATTTCCCTTTGTTGTCTGATTGCTGTTGCTAGGACTTCTAATACTATGTTGAACAAGAGTGGTGAAAGTGGGCATCCTTGTCTTGTTCCTGATCTCCATGGGAAGGCTGCAAGCTTTTTCCCATTGAGGATGATATTTGCTGTGGGTCTTTCATAGATAGTTTTGATGAAGTTCAGGAATGTTCCCTCTATCCCTATACTTTGAATTGTTTTAATCAGGAACGGATGCTGGATTTTGTCAAATGCTTTTTCTGCATCAATTGAGAGGACCATGTGGTTCTTCTCTCTTCTCATGTTAATTTGTTGTATCACATTGATTGATTTGCAAATGTTGAACCATCCTTGTAGGCCAGGGATGAATACCACCTGGTCATGGTGGATAATCTTTTGAATGTGCTATTGGATCCTGTTTGCTAGGATCTTGTTGAGAATCTTAGCATGCATATTCATCAGTGATATTGGTCTAAAATTCTCCTTTTTGGTAGGGTCTTTGCCTGGTTTGGTGATCAGGGTAATGCTGGCTTCATAGAAAGAGTCTGGAAGTTTTGCTTCTGCTTCAATTTTTTGAAACAGCTTCAGGAGAATAGGTGATATTTCTTCTTTGAAAGTTTGGTAGAATTCCCCAGGGAATCCATCAGGTCCTGGGATCTTGTTTTTTGGGAGGTTTTTGATCACCGCTTCAATCTCGTTACTAGATATCGGTCTATTCAGGTTGTCAATTTCTTCCTGGTTCAATTTTGGGAGTTTATAGTTTTCCAGGAATGCATCCATTTCATCTAGGTTGCTTAGCTTATTGGCATATAACTGTTGATATTAACTTCTGATGATTGTTTCTACTTCCTTGGTGTTCGTTGTGATCTCTCCCTTTTCATTCATAATTTTATGAATTTGGGCTTTCTCTCTTTTCTTTTGGATTAGTGTGGCCAATGGTTTATCAATCTTATTGATTCTTTCAAAAAACCAGCTTCTAGTTTCATTGATACGTTCTACTGAATTTCAGGTTTCTACCTCATTGATCTCAGCTCTAATCTTGATTATTTCCCTTCTTATGTGTGGAGTTGGTTTGATTTGTTGTTGATTCTCCAGTTCTTTAAGGTGTAGAGACAGCTGGTGTGTTCTAGATTTTTCAATTTTTTTGAGCGAGGCTTGGATGGCTATGTATTTCCCCCTTAGGACCGCCTTTGCTGTATCCCATAGGTTTTGAACCAAAGTGTCTTCATTCTCATTGGTTTCCATGAATTGTTTCAGTTCTTCTTTGATCTCCTGGTTGATCCAAGCATTCTTAAGCAAGGTGGTCTTTAGCTTCCAGGTGTTTGAGTTCCTTCGGGACTTTTCCTTGTGATTGAGCTCCAATTTCAAGGCATTGTGATCTAAGAATATGCAGGGAATAATCTCAGTCTTTTGGTATCAGTTGGGGCCTGATTTGTGACCCAGTATGTAGTCTATTCTTGAGAAGGTTCCATGTGCATTTGAGAAGAATGAGTATTCTGTTGTTTTAGGGTGGAATGTTCTGTATATATCTATGAGGTCCATCTGGTCCAATGTGTCATTCAATGCTCTTGTTACTTTATTGATTTTCTCCTTCGATGATCTGTCTATTTCTGAGAGAGGCGTGTTAAGATCTTCTACTATTAATGTATTCATATTGATATGATTCTTTATCTTGGTTAACAGTTTTCTTATGCAATTGGCTACTCTCATATTGGGGGCATAGATATTTATAATTGTTAGATCATCTTGGTGGATAGTCCCTTTAAGAATGATGTAGTGTCTTTCTGTATCCCTGACTACAGTCTTTAGTTTAAAATCTAATTTGTCTGATATGAGAATTGCTATCCCGGCCTTCTTTTGAGGCCAATTGGCATGAAGGATTCTTCTCCATCCCTTTACTTTCCGTCTGGGTGTATCTTTAGGTTCAAAATGGGTCTCTTGTAGACAACGTATGGATGGGTCCTCTCTTTTTATCCAGTCTGCAACCCTGTGCTGTTTTATGGGCTCATGCAGGCCATTCACATTGAGGGTGATTATTGATAGATACGTTTTTATTGACATAGTGTTACCTTTGAAGTCTTTCTTTCTGTAGATTGTCTCTATATTTCTGTTCAATGCTATTCTTGGGATTTTTCCTCTTTTATAAACCCCCCCTTAATATTTCCTGCAGTGTCGGCTTGGTGGTTGCATAGTTTTTTATGTCTTGCCGGTCTTGGAAACTCTTTATCTCTCCATCCATTTTGAATGCCAGTCTTGCTGGATAAAGTATTCTTGGCTGCATGTTCTTCTCATTCAGTGCTCTGAATATATCTTGCCAGCCATTTCTGGCTTGCCAGGTCCCTGTGGTCAGGTCTGACATTATTCTGATAGGCTTTCCTCTGTATGTAAGGATCTTCTTTGTCTTAGCTGCTTTCAAGAGGTTCTGCCTACAATTATAATTCTTCATTCTTACTATTAGGTGTCTCGAGGACTTTCGAGAATCTGTAATCTTGGGGGGAAACCGTTCGGCCTCTAGTACATGAACGCTGGTTCCATTCACAAGAGTCGGAAAATTTTCATGAAGAACTTGTTCCACTATATCTTCTAGACTTCTTTCTTTCTCCTCCCCTTCAAGGATTCCAATAATTCTGATGTTGGAACGTTTCATGGCATCATTTATTTCCCTTATTCAGTTTTCGTGGCTTCTAAGCTGTTTTTTCCAGGCTTCCTCCTGATCCTTTCTCTCTATCTGTTTGTCCTCCAGATCACTAATTCTATCTTCTGTCTCAGTTACTCTGGCGTTGAGAGAATTTAGATTGGATTGGAACTCATTGAGAGCATTGTGACGCTCATCCCTGGTAGCTTTCAGCTCTTTCCTAATATTGAAAACATGATCTCTAGTCGTTTTCAGTTCAGCCCTAATCAATTCTGTTTGGTCACCCATGGCTTTCTCCAACCTAGCTATTGCTTGGATAATTGTTAGCCTGAATTCTCTTTCCGACATATTGTCTATGTTGATAGCCATTAGCTCTGGTGCAGAAGGTCCCTCCTCTGTATTTTTCTTCTGTTGGGCATTCCTCCTCCTAGTCATTTTGATGAGAGATGACTGAATGGGTGTAGCTGGATGTATCAACCATGGTGCAGTCAAGGTGCACCCTGGAATGCTTCTGAGCAATCAGGGTTCCCCACCCAAATGAGATGAAAAAGAAAAGGAAAAGAAAAAAGAGAGAGAGAGACAGGAATGAAAGGTGAGATAAAAGAGAAGGTTCAGGGGGAGGAGTCAAGATGGCGGAGAACTAGCAGGCTGAGACTACTTCAGCTAGCAGGAGATCAGCTAGATAGCTTATCTAAAGATTGCAAACACCTGCAAATCCATTGGCTGATCGAAGAGAAGAACAGCAATTCTGGAAACAGAAAAACAACCACTTTCTGAAAGGTAGGACTGGCAGAGAAGTGAATCCAAAGCGACGGGAGATAGACCCTGGGGGGAGGGGCCAGCTCCCTGCAAGCGGCAGAGCAACGGAGCACAAAATCAGGACCTTTAAAAGTCTGTTCCGCTGAGGGACATCACTCCAGAGGTTAAACCGGGGCGAAGCCCACGTGGGGTCAGCGAGGCCTCAGGTCCCACAGGGTCACAGAAGGATCGGGGGTGTCTGAGTGTCGCAGAGCTTGTAGGTATTGGAATGGGAAAGCCAGCTAAGAGACAGAGCCAACAGTAAGCTCGCAGCTTGGGGTACCTTGAATCGGCCAGAGGCTCGTGAGCTCGGAGCGCAGCCGGAGGTCAGGCAGACGGGAGTAATGGGAGCTGTTCTCTGAGGGTGCACTGAGAAGTGGGGCCCTGGGCTCTCGGCTCCTCCAGGCTGGAGACCAGGAGGCCGCCATTTGTATTCCCGTCCTCCGGAACTCTACGGAAAGCGCTCAGGGAACAAAAGCTCCTGAAAGCAAAGACAAGCAGATTACTCAGCCTGGCCCCTGGTAAGGGCAGTGCAATTCTGCCTGGGGCAAAGACACTTGAGAATCACTACACCAGGTCCCTCCCCCAGAAGATCAACAAGAAATCCAGCCAAGACCAAGTTTACCTACCAGGGAGTGCAGTTTCAATACCAAAGAGAGCAGCAGAATTCTAGAGGAGGAGAAAGCAAGCACGGAACTCATGGCTTTCTCCCTTTGATTTTTTAGTCTTGCAGTTAATTTAATTTTTTTTCTTTTTTATTTTTTTCTCTTCTCTGCTAAAATTTTTATTTAACTTTTACCCTTTTCTCTTTTAATGTTTTTAAACTAGTTTATCTAATATATATATATTTTTTCTTTTTTATATTTTTCTTTATTCGTTTTCTTTTTTAAAATTCTTTTCTTTTCTTTTTCTTTTTTTTCTTTCTTTCTTTTTGAACCTCTTTTTATCCCCTTTCTCCCCTCTCACGATCTGGAATCTCTTCTGATTTGGTTAAAGCATAATTACCTGGGGTTGTTGCCACCCTTTCAGTATTTTACTTGATCCTTCGTATACTCTTATCTGGACAAAATGACAAGGCGAAAAATTCACCACAAAAAAAAGAACAAGAGGCAGTACCAAAGGCTAGGGACCTAATCAATATGGACATTGATAATATGTTAGATCTAGAGTTCAGAATGACAATTCTCAAGGTTCTAGCCGGGCTCGAAAAAGGCATGGAAGATATTAGAGAAACCCTCTCGGGAGATATAAAAGCCCTATCTGGAGAAATAAAAGAACTAAAATCTAACCAAGTTGAAATCAAAAAAGCTATTAATGAGGTGCAATAAAAAATGGAGGCTCTCGGAGGAGTCAAGATGGCGGAGAAGTAGCAGGCTGAGACTACCTCAGCTAGCAGGAGATCAGCTAGAGAGCTTATCTAAAGATTGCAAACACCTGCAAATCCATCGGCAGATCGAAGAGAAGAAGAACAGCAATTCTAGAAACAGAAAAACAACCACTTTCTGAAAGGTAGGACTGGCGGAGAAGTGAATCCAAAGCGACGGGAAGATAGACCCCGGGGGGAGGGGCCGGCTCCCGGCAAGCGGCGGAGCAATGGAGCACAAAATCAGGACTTTTAAAAGTCTGTTCCACTGAGGGACATCGCTCCGGAGGCTAAACCGGGGCGAAGCCCATGCGGGGTCGGCGTGACCTCAGGTCCCGCAGGGTCACAGAAGGATCGGGGGTGTCTGAGTGTCGCAGAGCTTGCGGATATTGGAACGGGAAAGCCAGCTGCAGAGACAGAGCCGACAGTAAGCTCGCAGCTCGGAGTTGCCTTGAACCGGTCGCAAGCTCGGTGAGCTCGGAGCGCGGCCGGAGGTTAGGCAGACGCGAGTTACTAGGAGCTGTTCGCTGAGGGCGCACTGGGGAGCGGGGCCCCGGGCTCTCGGCTCCTCCAGGCCGGAGACCAGGAGGCCGCCATTTGTATTCCCGTCCTCCGGAACTCTACGGAAAGCTCTCAGGGAACAAAAGCTCCTGAAAGCAAAGCCGAGCAGATCACTCAGCCTGGCCCCTGGTAAGGGCGGTGTAATTCCGCCTGGGGCAAAGACACTTGAGAATCACTACACCAGGCCCCTCCCACCAGAAGATCAACAAGAATTTCAGGCAAGACCAAGTTCACCTACCAAGGAGTGAAGTTTCAATACCAAGGAGAGAGCAGCAGAACTCCAGAGGAGGAGAAAACAAGCCACGGAACTCATGGCTTTCTGCCTGTGATTTTTTAGTCTTGCAGTTAATTTAATTTTTTTCTTTTTTATTTTTTTTCTCTTCTTCTGCTAAAATTTTTTATAACTTTTACCCTTTTCTTTTTTAACGTTTTTTAACTAGATTATCTAATATATATATATTTTTCTTTTTTATACTTTTCTTTATTCATTTTCTTTTTTTTAATTCTTTTTTTTCTTTTTTTTCTTTCTTTCTTTTTGAACCTCTTTTTATGCCCAAATCAGAAGAGATCCTAAACTCTTCAATCTTTTTTTTTCTTAATTCTTTTTAAAATTCTTGATTGAATTTTTAATTCAATCTCTTTTTTTTAATTCTTTTTTTCTTTTTTTTTCTTTCTTTCTTTTTGAACCTCTTTTTATCCCCAAATCAGAAGAGATCCCAATCAGAAGAGATTGGGAGATCCCAATCAAAGGAGATCCCAATCAGAGGAGACCCCTCACCCAATCGTGATGGGGGAGAAATCCCCCCTCACGATTTGGGATCTCTTCTGATTTGGTTAAAGCATATTTTCCTGGGATTGTTGCCACCCTTTTAGTATTTTACTTGCTCCTTCGTATACTCTTAGCTGGACAAAATGACAAGGCGGAAAAATTCACAACAAAAAAAAGAACAAGAGGCAGGGGACGCCTGGGTGGCGCAGTTGGTTGGATGACTGCCTCCGGCTCAGGGCGTGATCCTGGAGTCCCGGGATCGAGTCCCACATCAGGCTCCCAGCTCCATGGGAAGTCTGCTTCGCTCTCTGACCTTCTCCTCGCTCATGCTCTCTCTCACTGTCTATCTCTCTCAAATAAATAAATAAAATCTTTAAAAAAAAAAAAAAAAAAAGAACAAGAGGCAGTACCGAAGGCTAGGGTCCTAATCAATACAGACATTGGTAATATGTCAGATCTAGAGTTCAAAATGACAATTCTCAAGGTTATAGCCGGGCTTGAAAAAGGCATGGAAGATATTAGAGAAACCCTCTCCAGAGATATAAAAGCCCTTTCTGGAGAAATAAAAGAACTAAAATCTAACCAAGTTGAAATCAAAAAAGCTATTAATGAAGTTCAATAAAAAATGGAGGCTCTCACTGCTCGGATAAATGAGGCAGAAGAAAGAATTAGCGATATAGAAGACCAAATGACAGAGAATAAAGAAGCTGAGCAAAAGAGGGACAAACAGCTACTGGACCATGAGGGGAGAATTCGAGAGATAAGTGACACCATAAGACGAAACAACATTAGAATAATTGGGATTCCAGAAGAAGAAGAAAGAGAGAGGGGAGCAGAAGGTATACTGGAGAGAATTATTGGGGAGAATTTCCCCAATATGGCAAAGGGAACGAGCATCAAAATTCAGGAGGTTCAGAGAACGCCCCTCAAAATCAGTAAGAATAGGCCCACACCGCATCACCTAATAGTAAAATTTACAAGTCTTAGTGACAAAGAGAAAATCCTGAAAGCAGCCCGAGAAAAGAAGTCTGTAACATACCATGGTAAAAATATTAGATTGGCAGCTGACTTATCCACAGAGACCTGGCAGGCCAGAAAGAGCTGGCATGATATTTTCAGAGCACTAAATGAGAAAAACATGCAGCCAAGAATACTATATCCAGCTAGGTTATCATTGAAAATAGAATGAGATTAAAATCTTCCAGGACAAACAAAAACTGAAAGAATTTGCAAACACCAAACCAGCTCTACAGGAAATATTGAAAGGGGTCCTCTAAGCAAAGAGAGAGCCTACAAGTGGTAGATCAGAAAGGAACAGAGACAATATACAGGAACAGTCACCTTACAGGCAATAAAATGGCACTAAATTCATATCTCTCAATAGCTACCCTCAATGTTAATGGGCTAAATGCCCCAATCAAAAGACACAGGGTATCAGAATGGATAAAAAAACAAAACCCATCTATATGTTGCCTCCAAGAAACTCATTTTAAGCCCGAAGACACCTCCAGATTTAAAGTGAGGGGGTGGAAAAGAATTTACCATGCTAATGGACATCAGAAGAAAGTAGGACTGGCAATCCTTATATCAGATCAATTAGATTTTAAGCCAAAGACGATAATAAGAGATGAGGAAGGACACTATATCATACTCAAAGGGTCTGTCCAACAAGAAGATCTAACAATTTTAAATATCTATGCCCCCAATGTGGGAGCAGCCAACTATATAAACCAATCAATAACAAAATCAAAGAAACACATCAACAATAATACAATAATAGTTGGGAACTTTAACACTCCCCTCACTAAAATGGACAGATCCTCCAAGCAAAAGATCAGCAAGGAAATAAAGGCCTTAAATGACACACTGGACGAGATGGACATCACAGATATATTTAGAACATTTCATCCCAAAGTAACAGAATACACATTCTTCTCTAGTGCACATGGAACATTCTCCAGAATAGATCACATCCTCGGTCCTAAATCAGGACTCAACCGGTATCAAAAGATTGGGATCATTCCCTGCCTATTTTCAGACCACAATGCTCTGAAGCTAGAACTCAACCACAAGAGGAAGTTTGGAAAGAACCCAAATACATGGAGACTAAACAGCATCCTTCTAAGGAATAAATGGGTCAACTGGGAAATTAAAGAAGAATTGAAAAATATCATGGAAACAAATGATAATGAAAACACAATGGTTCAATATCTGTGGGACACAACAAAGGCAGTCCTGAGAGGAAAATATATAGTGGTACAAGACTTTCTCAAGAAGCAAGAAAGGTCTCGGGTACACAACCTAACCCTACACCTAAAGGAGCTGGAGAAAGAACAAGAAAGATACCCTAAGCCCAGCAGAAGAAGAGAAATCATAAAGATCAGAGCAGAAATCAATGAAATAGAAACAAAAAACCCATAGAACAAATCAATGAAACTAGGAGCTGGTTATTTGAAAAAATTAATAAGATTGATAAACCCCTGGCCAGACTTATCAAAAAGAAAAGAGAAAGGACCCAAATAAATAAAATCATGAATGAAAGAGGAGAGATCACAACTAACACCAAAGAAATACAAACTACTATAAGAACATACTATGAGCAACTCTACGCCAACAAATTTGACAATCTGGAAGAAATGGATGCATTCCTAGAAACATATAAACTACCACAACTGACCCAGGAAGAAATAGAAAGCCTGAACAGACCCATAACCAGTAAGGAGATTGAAACAGTCATTAAAAATTTCCAAACAAACAAAAGCCCAGGGCCAGATGGCTTCCCGGGGGAATTTTACCAAACATTTAAAGAAGAACTAATTCCGGGGCGCCTGGGTGGCTCAGTGGGTTAAAGCCTCTGCCTTTGGCTCAGGTCATGATACCAGGGTCGTGGGATCGAGCCCCGCATTGGGCTCTCTGCTCTGCGGAGAGCCTGCTTCCCCCTTTCTCTCTCTGCCTGCCTCTCTGCCTACTTGTGATCTCTCTCTGTCAAATAAATAGATAAAATCTTAAAAAAAATAAATTAAAGTAGAACTAATTCTTATTCTCCTGGAACTGTTCCAAAAAATAGAAATGGAAGGAAAACTTCCAAACTCATTTTATGAGGCCAGCATCACCTTGATCCCCAAAGCAGACACGATCCCATCAAAAAAGAGAGCTATAGACCAATATCCTTGATGAACACAGATGTGAAAATTCTCACCAAAATACTAGCCAATAGGATTCAACAGTACATTAAAATGATTATTCAGCACGACCAAGTGGTATTTATTCCAGGGCTGCAAGGTTGGTTCAACATCCGCAAATCAGTCAATGTGATACAACACATCAATAAAAGAAAGAACAAGAACCATATGATACTCTCAATAGATGCTGAAAAAGCATTTGACAAAGTACAGCATCCCTTCCTGATCAAAACTCTTCAAAGTGTAGGGATAGAGGGCACATACCTCAATATCATCAAAGCCATCTATAAAAAACCCACCACAAATATCATTTTCAATGGAGAAAAATTGAAAGCTTTTCTGCTAAGGTCAGGAACATGGCAGGGATGTCCATTATCACCACTGCTATTCAACATAGTACTAGAAGTCCTAGCCTCAGCAATCAGATAACAAAAGAAAATTAAAGACATCCAAATCGGCAAAGAAGAAGTCAAACGATCACTCTTCGCAGATGATATGATACTATATGTGGAAAACCGAAAAGACTCCACTCTAAAACTGCTAGAACTTGTACAGGAATTCAGTAAATTGTCAGGATATAAAATCAATGCACAGAAATCAGTTGCGTTTCTCTACACCAACAACAAGACAGAAGAAAGAGAAATTAAGGAGTCCATCCCATTTACAATTGCACCCCAAACCATAAGATACCTAGGAATAAACCTAACCAAAGAGGCTAAGAATCTATACTCAGAAAACTATAAAGTACTCATGAAAGAAATTGAGGAAGACACAAAGAGATGGAAAAATGTTCCATGCTCCTAGATTGGAAGAATAAATATTGTGAAAATCTATGCTACCTAAAGCAATCTACACATTTAATGCAATTCCTATCAAAGTACCATCCATCTTTTTCAAAGAAATATAACAAATAATTCTAACATTTATATGGAACCAGAAAAGACCTTGAATAGCCAAAGGGATATTGAAAAAGAAAGCCAATGTTGGCGGCATCAGAATTCCGGACTTCAAGCTCTATTACAAAGCTGTCATCATCAAGACAGCATGGTACTGGCACAAAAACAGACACAGAGATCAATGAAACAGAATAGAGATCCCAGAAATAGACCCTCAACTCTATGGTCAACTAATCTTCGACAAAGCAGGAAAGAATGTCCAGTGGAAAAAAGACATTCTCTTCAATAAATGGTGTTGGGAAAATTGGACAGCCACATGCAGAAAAATGAAATTGGACCATTTCCTTACACCACACACAAAAATAGACTCAAAATGGATGAAGGACCTCAATGTGAGAAAGGAATCCATCAAAATCCTTGAGGAGAACACAGGCAGCAACCTCTTCGACCTCAGCCGCAGCAACATCTTCCTAGGAACATCGCCAAAGGCAAGGGAAGCAAGGAAAAAATGAACTATTGGGATTTCATCAAGATCAAAAGCTTTTGCACAGCAAAGAAAACAGTTAACAAAACCAAAAGAGAACTGACAGAATGGGAGAAGATATTTGCAAACGAAATATCAGATAAAGGACTAGTGTCCAAAATCTATAAAGAACTTAGCAAACTCAATACCCGAAGAACAAATAATCCAGTCAAGAAATGGGCAGAGGACATGAACAGATATTTCTGCAAAGAACACATCCAGATGGCCAACAGACACATGAAAAAGTGCTCCATATCACTCGGCATCAGGGAAATACAAATCAAAACCACAATGAGATATCACCTCACACCAGTCAGAAGGGCTAAAATCAACAAGTCAGGAAATGACAGATGCTGGCGAGGATGCGGAGAAAGGGGAACCCTCCTAAACTGTTGGTGGGAATGCAAGCTAGTGCAACCACTCTGGAAAACAGTATGGAGGTTCCTCAAAGTGTTAAAAATAGAACTCCCTATGACCCAGCAATTGCACTACTGGGTATTTACCCTAAAGTTACAAACATAGTGATCCAAAGGGGCACGTGCACCTGAATGTTTATAGCAGCAATGTCCACAACTATGGAAAGAACCTAGATGTCCATTAACAGATGAATGGATCAAGAAGAAGTGGTATATATACACAATGGAATACTATGCAGCCATCAAAAGAAATGAAATCTTGCCATTTGCGACAACATGGATGGAACTAGAGCGTATCATGCTTGGCAAAATAAGTCAAGCAGAGAAAGACAACTACCATATGATCTCCCTGATATGAGGAAGTGGTGATGCAACATGGTGGCTTAAATGGGTAGGAGAAGAATAAATGAAACAAGATGATACTGGGAGGGAGACAAACCATAAGTGACTCTTAATCTCACAAAACAAACTGAGGGTTGCTGGGGGGCGGGGAGTTGGGAGAAGCGGGGTGGGGTTATGGACATTGGGGAGGATATGTGCTTTGGTGAGTGCTGTGAAGTGTGTAAACCTGGCGATTCACAGACCTGTACCCCTGGGGATAAAAATATATGTTTATAAAAAAAAAAAAAAAAAAGAGAAGGTTCAGTCCAAATGGGCCCCAAGGTAGGATTTATGAAGTATACAAACAAAAACAGACAAACAAAAAGACTGATAAAAGTATATGACAAGAGAAAAAAATATATATATATACAAATAAAGGACGAACCTCCTCAAAAAGAACCCCGAGTGTAAAATTTATATACTATCAGGACAAACACAAAAACACAGAAATACTGGTGGAAAAAAAAGATGGGAGAGTGGTTGTAAATTCTCAGTGTGGGTGAGGAAGGTTGTTTTGATTCTTCCTGGATGTATCTTGATATCTTTGTTAAAGGACTCAACTTTCCTAAGATAAAGGGGGGATTAGTAATTGGTTTACCTATAGGGGTGGCATTGATTGGGAAAAGGGGATTACCTTGAAGTTTAACTCTATATGAATATTAGAAAATAAAAATCAGAAAAAGGAATAAACTAGACTAAACTAAACTAAAATTAAAAAAAAAGAAATTTAAAAAATAGAAATGCATAAGGAAAACACAGGTGTATGTATCAAAAAGTTCCGGTTAGAAGTTTATTATGGAATTTGATGTACTGGACATCTCACTGTGATGGTAAATAGGTTAAAAAATTATCTATATAATAATTAAAAATTATCTATATAAAAAATGAGACAGAATAGTGGGAACGAATTAATAATAAAAATTGTGCTATGAAGTAGTGGTTGTTGTTCTCTTGTCGTCTTTTTTTTTTTTTTTTTTCCTTTCCTGGTTTGTTTTCTGGGGGAGGGGCCTGCCACGTGGGTTTTCAGTCAATGATGCTCTCTGAGTTAAGTCCTCCCGCCCCCCTCAAGAGGAAACTGTTTTTTTCAATCTTTTGTCCTCTGGAGGTTTTTATATTTGTTCACTTTTGTTTTTCTCTCTCGCCTTGACCACTTTTGATGGTTTTTGTAGGTTTAGAGGAAAGCAAACTGCACCCTGACCTCCTTCTCAGAAAGAAGCCTCAGTATGGCTGCAAAGCCCAAATAAATCCCCCCTCAGCCGCTGGCAGAAAAGGTTCCCAGTCGCGGTCCCTGAGACTCAGGATTTTTTGCTTGTACCCAAAACCACGGCAGTGGCGGCTGTCTGGGCAGCTCCAGACTACCAGAGAAGTTCTAAGCAGCAATCGCACGCTGAGATTTCCCTGCTGGCTTGGGCTGGGAGTGCCTGGTCTTTCCGGGTCTGAGAGCACCGGGCTGGCGCCTGTGCGCACCTCTCTCAGGGGAAGGCGCGGGGCTTCCTCCTTTTTAAAACTGGAAGTAACTTCCAATCCAATGAGCTAATTGTTTGACTCATTGTCAAAGTCCAAGAGACTGGATGACCTAGCCTCAACACTGTCCAAGCACAGGTGGCAGCAGAGATCAGGTTACCATTTCTTGTGGTAAACTGTTTTCATTTCTTTGCTGCTTCCATGAAATGTACTTGTTTAACTTTTGCAAAGTCACCTTCAGGAAACAGAGGCTCGTTATGTGAATGGGAGACCTGTATTAGACTATGTGCCATCAAATGGCTGTAGCAATTGGCTTCGGGCCCAGCCTCTCTGGGAGCCTCTTTGGGTAGTGAGTCCTTTGAGAACTCTGCAACTGTTGATAGGGTCACCACTGCACCAGGGAGCATCTCAGTCTTTCAGCTGGCAGCAACCAGCCTAGGGAGAGACAGCTGCTGTGGTGAGGGGCCAAGACCGGAGGAGGTGGGTCAGGGGCATTCTGGAGCTAGAGAAAGCCATGCACAACAGCACTTGGGCAGTGATTCATTCAGACAGAGAGAAGACAGTGATGGCCGTAAGCTGGCAGTGGCAACATCCTGACCTTGCTGAGGTAGAGGTTGTTTGTCTACACTGAACTTCTTAGTCACCCAGTGAACAGAGACAACATTGTCCTCTCACATGCCCTGGCGGCTGCACATGTAGAGATCAGGGGTGTGGATTTGAACCCTGGCTCTAATACAGAGGAACATATAACTTTGGGCAAGTGGCTTTAAGGCCAAAAGTTTCTGTTTCATCTCCTATAAAACAGAGATAACAGGGATGCTGTGAGGAGTAAAGAAGAAAGCAAGTGAAGCCCTGAGCCATTGGCGGCAATGTCTAACAAACAGTGTAAGCAACCATTGTGACCTTGTTTGATGCGGGAGTAAGCACTCTGCAGCTGACTTAGGGGGTCAACCAATAGCAAGGAAAGGAATCATGGAACCATTTGTTTTACAGAGCATTAAAAACTGCTGAAAAAGCAAAGCAGTCTGTAATTTCTATTATGTAGATAATTGCTCATATATGCAAAAGCACCATAGTTAATAGGCTCATAATTAATAGGGTCCAGTTTGACCATCCATGGGCTAGAAAGCAGTGACTTCTTAGAATGAGAGAAAAACAGTGGTCCACTGATGTGCATCTTCAAGGATTATGGCAAGATGGGCTGCAATCCTCTGATGAGTAGAGATAAGTCATTGAGAGGACACCTGGGGGACTCGGGCTTTTAGAAGTTGGGCTTCCATGTCTTCCGTCGTTGGATGCTTTTCTCTCCCCATGAAGAGGGGGTGGCCATTCTCTTATTCTTTTGAACTGGTGCTGACCTACAGCCATTTTGACAACTTTTGAAGGAAAGTTATGCCCAGATCCTGGCCTGTAAGGTGGATAGTTTTTCCTTTCTTTCTCTCTCTCTCTCTCTTTTTTAGATTTTATTTATTTTATTTGACAGACAGAGATTACAAGTAGGCAGAGAGGCAGGCAGAGAGAGAGAGAGGAGGAAGCAGGCTCCCTGCTGAGCAGAGAGTCTGATGCGGGGCTCAATCCCAAGACCCTGGGATCATGACCTGAGCCGAAGGCAGAGGCTTTAACCCACCGAGCCACCCAGGCACCCCCCTTTCTTTCTCTTAAAAGATCCTCTTGGGGATGGGTGGAAGCCATGGAAGCTAAGAGAGCATGCTTTGAGAAAGCTAGCAATGTGGAGAAATTATGTGGAGGGTGTCATGCTGCCAAGCCCCAGCTATTCCAGGGGTTCCAATTCAAGCACTGGACACACTGGAAGGGAATTGTCTGGAACATGTCTGCTCCCACAGACAACAGGTGGAAAGGAACAAAGGCTCAGGGCTCAGGTTAGGCTGTCTCACTAGGTCTAGCTGACTGGGCCATGACTCTAAGGCTCCCCAAAGAGGCCAGCCAACCCAGGTGTCCCACCCGGCTTTCCCACTTATACAAACTCAAGCATGGTGAAATGGCTGCTATTAATGCCACCAAGGTGTGGAGAAACAGACAGCTGGACAACCAGGTGAGTGCTTCCTGCTCTGCTTGTCTTGCCCTTGTCTGTGTGAGGATTCCCATTGCTGTGATCTCACAAGATAGCATGATGGTGGGTAAGCCAGCAGTGCCAGCATTTTATTGTGGAAGTTCTGAGTCTGAATGCCACTCCACTTCATGAGCAAATGGTGAGATGGGTCAGTGGTTCTTCTAGGATTGGACAGTGTCTGTCATCTGTGCAGTTCCCACCCCCTTCTGAATATCCCAACACACAGAGAGCAGTCTTGAAAGGGCCCAACTTTCATCTCCGATCTTTCCGATCTCCCTTTTCCTGGTCACCCATGTTGGTTGCAGGTGGCAGACTCCTTACCTGACCTACACCAGTGTATTAATGGCCACAGGAAATGACCAATCCCAAGACCAAGACCTGGAGCAGTCAGGGCAACCAGGAGCTATACAGTTGAACTTACCACCTTCTAAATAACTCTTAATTCATGATTTTTCTTTATTCATTATTCATTAGCCCATTTTTGTGAGAGGAAAATATGGATAAGATATACTTAGGATAAGTAATTTCAGCATCACCTGCTAACAAATGCATATACATATACACAATGCACACTTCCACATCCACGTGTGTGCAAAGTTTCCCTGTGTGCATGTACACACACACACACACACACGCCCATGAGGGCATCATGTGAATAGACTTCAGTTTGGGATTAAAGGACTAGCCACATCCCTTTGCTGCAAGACCTGTTAGAAGATGTGGTGGTCCCACAGCCTTCTGAGCCTTCCTCGGTGTGGTCTTCCCCAAACACCTCACCATCACTATTTAAAGCATCTGCACTGCAAAGTTTGTTTGCTTATATGTGCCAAAGCACAGTCTTTCTGGCAAGTGGGATGGGTGTGCATTAAGGACTTTGGGAATTAAGTCAGTAGGTTTTCACATTTGACTCCACCTGGGTATTTTTAGGAGCAGCCTTTTAGAGCAAGATTCACTGGTACCTGACTTACTGGAGGCCCTTGAGAATGAATGGAGAAAGATATTCACAAGGAGAAAGACCACATGAGAGAGAGTGCTCTAGAAGGAGAATCCTAGAGATCAATGCTGAATGCAGATTTGAAATTTTAACTTGAATACTTGACACATATAAATGATTTCTAGAGCTTATATAGATTTCAGGGTTTGGTTAATGAAGTTTTAAAACAGGACAAGTTTTCTCAATCAGTTTGAATCGCATTTGATTAAATGAACAATCATGCTGGGGTAGCATCCATTTTTTTTTGTTTGTTTGTTTGCTCAAGATGTTCAGAGAGAGGCAGGCTGGGGCTTGTGTTGATGCGATGAGTCCTTTGCTCCTTTGAGGTTCCTATTCCACCCTCATCAGTTTGTGTTTTTTGTCTCTCCAAAGATGCTGGGAGCAAGTTCAGACATCAGTTATGCATTTTGGTCAGGAAGAAAAAGGAAGAGCAAAGGGCAAAAATGATCTATCAGTAGAGTCTTCCTTTTTATTAAGAAAACAATGATTTTCTTAGAGGTGTTACTGAGAAGGATTAAATTTCATCTCATTGACAAGGTCATGGCAGTCCTAGTTACAAAATTTGTTTCTGTTTGTAGGAAGGAGAGAAAGGAAATTGTGACAGATTCCAAAGGGATGCATGCCATATTTCTGTTTAAATAAGGAAGCTAATTTAGGAAGTGGCTATCTATATCATTTTATATATCAATTATGTAAACTTAAATTGTATTTATATAATTATACAAGTATATCAATTACATGTATGTAGTAGGTGTATTGAGGTTTTTTTATTAAGTGCTAGTGACTTGAAATCTTTCCCAGACCTCAGTGGGCCAGACTGGGGGTTTGCACCCTGGGGAGGAATGGCAGGGCATGCACAGTGGGAGGTCAGGCTTTCACAATGAGCAAACAGTGTTTGCAGAAGTGTACATGAGGTATATTCCTTATTTACAGAGGAAGGGAAATGGGTAATGATTATTTGAAGCTGGGGCTCTAAAATTTTTTTTCTTTCACATATAGATGAAGATGATTTCATTTAAAATGATCACCTGACATAGCCTTATAATTTGTCAGGTGATACGGGGTTGATTTCTCTGTTTCATGGCTATGAAGACTGGGGTTTGGGATGTTTGCCATTTTTGGTTACAAAACAACCAGATCAGATTTTGAACTTAAGACTCTTAAATTCAGACTCTTAAATTCATGCCCCTCCTCCACCACAGCTGCCTCTTATTTTAAGTTAATCTCTTTTTTATTTATTGTGTTATGTTAGTCACCATACAATACATCATTGGTTTTTGATGCAGTGTTCTAAGACTTACTGTTTGTGTTACCCAGTGCCCCATGCAATATATGCCTTCCCTAAAACCCACCACCAGGCTCACCCATCACCCCATTCTCCTTCCCTCCAAAATCCTCAGTTTGTTTCTTAGAGTCCACAGTCTCTCATGGTTCATCTATCTCTCCAACACCCCCCTTCATTTTTCCTTTCTTTCTCTTAATGTCCTCCATGCTATTTCTTATGTTCCACAAGTGAAACCATATGACAATTAACTTTCTCTGCTTGACTTATTTCACTCAGCATAATCTCCTTCAGTCCCATCCATGTTGATGCAAAAGTTGGGTATTTATCCTTTCTGGTGCTGAGTAATATTCCATTGTATATATGAACCACATCTTTATCCATTTGTCTGTTGAAGGGCATCCCGGCTCATTTCATAGTTTGGCTATCGTGGACATTGCTGCTATGAACCCTGGGGTGCATATGGCTCTTCTTTTCACTACATCTGTGCCTTAATCTCTTCTTGTCCTTGAATTTTGTTTAATCCTTCAAGATGAAGAACCTGAAGCATTTTCTTTTATCATTTGAGAGGAAACTGCAAAAAGGAGGGCATTTCTTAAATTCTTACAGTTCTTCCAGAGGAAAAGTCATGAGAACAAGGCAGACCCTTCCCCATGTAGCTACAACTCATCAGTCTAGCTTGGTGCAGCGCCACTGTTCTGGGAGCACCTCCTCCTCTGGGCCTCAAGGTATTCTTCACCAGGTTTTGTGTGGGTCGTGAGCCTTACCCTGCCCACCCAAGTTGCTGCCTTTGTCTCTACGTGTTTCATTCCTTTGGAAAGAGTATTCATTGTTTTAAAAATGAGACCTGTTTATTACAAAATTTATATATTTTCTGTATTACATATTTTATGCCTCTCTAATGATAAATTCAAATAACAAATCAAAGTTTGATAAGATCTTGTTTAGATAATCACTGTTCATTTGTTGTTTTAACTCTAGTCTAGAATCTTCCTGTGTATATATACAAATGAGCAGATATATGTAGATATGTATTTTTCATTTTACATAAACAGGACCGTATTTTTTTATATGGTCTTGTTACCCAATTTTTCAAACAACAATATGTCATGAACTTCTATCCATGCCAATAAAATAAGTCACATTATTATTTTTTAATAGTTGGAAAAATTCCTTTGTGTACATACTCCATAATTTACTTAACCAGTTTCTTGTTAATGGACACAAATTTGTTTCTTATTAAAAGAAAAGAAAAGAAAAACTAAGTAGGCCAGGTCCCTGACTCAGGCCATGCCCAGCCCAGTGGATGGTGGGCCACATTCCAGGGGTCTCCATATGGAAGGTGCTGACACAGAGCCTGGAATGCTGAGACTTTTCTTATCTTGCAAGTGTTTTGTGCAATGCTTTGGGCTGCAGCTGAGACTGATAAGAGCAGGGCGGAGAGAACTGAAGGACCCAAACATCTGGAACCCATTTCTGTGGGGTTCTGAAGGCAGGTTTATCTCTTGTCCATGTTCAGAAATCCACAAAGAGATAATTAACTGCCCCTTGGGCAATTCTTCTTTGCCTGGGACACTCTCCTTGTGGAAATACCAAATACGTGCAAAGCTAGTGCAGGAAAAAGCCCAAAATCCTAATGACCTTCCCCTGACATTTATTGAGTCTCTGCAGTATTCAGGTGTGGCATTGCCCATCCTAGCTCCTCTAAGGTCACATCTGAGAGGACAAGGCACAAGAAGTTTGGCAAGATGACTGCTACCCAGAAAAGTATGGTTTCCTCACCTGGTTTCCAGCCAAGCTGCCTATTGTTCAGAACTAGTTTTCCTTATTTTTGACACTGTTTCACCTGCGAGTGGATCCCACCAGATCCTGGTTTGTCTTTAACTAGTCTTTCATCCCAGAGGCATGGACCCACCTTGCTTGCTCATAAACTGGGGCAGCAAATTGTGGTTCACAAGGGAAGGAGGGCAGAGCAGCTGTTACCAGTAACAGTAACGACAGGATTGCCGAGACAAACATTTTCATGGTGATGCATGGGAACACTAAATCCAAACCACATTGTTTAGCTTTCAGTCCAGTAAAGGGGAATGCCATATCCCCTAAAGTAAATGGAAGAGATCATAGTTTAGAAAATATGACAGAGTTGAAAACTTAAAGCTGTATCACACAGTAACATCCTTCAGAAGAAAACAATTAATACAAAAGAGTGTATATATATTTCCATGTCAGTTTATTAATTTGGATTCTTCCCTAGTCCAAAAATGGAACTCAGTGGCCGTGAGTCAGAAGTGCCTCAGGCAGGCAGTTACAAGGAGGCAGGAACATTTTAACAGTCACTGTTGGGAAGGGACACATGTTCACAGACTTGAGGAATGCACCAGACCATGAGAATCCGTTTTCATGTGTCTGCTTCCGTTCAATGTTTGTTTCAGATTGACATCAAATGCCGTACATGGAGCTGTGTGACTCTGATATTTACATGCTCTAGTTCCCTGTTTTTCTTGTGTATTGAAAAGTCACTAGGAGTCTGTAAACACTGTGCAATGGAGTTTGATTTCACAGAGGCCAGAGCAGGCTTTGGGGGAAGGGCAGAGGTCATCTGATGCTCAGGAAGAAAGGGGTGGAGGTGCAGCTTTCTTTCTAGCCACAGAGGACAAAGCTAACAAATCTCAGACTCAGGTGCTCCTTGCGTGAGCTTGATGGGAGATGCTGGGAGCTGTGATCCAGGCAGAGAGAGGAAGCCAGGTTGCTGTCAGCAAGCTTACTATGTAAGCATTTCAGCTAAAGGGCTTTCAGAAGAAAGCCTCTGAATTCCTAAAGCTCACTTTATTTGTTGTGATTTTTTCTTACATTCTGGTAAAATTTCATATTTGCAGTTGTGCAGTTCTTTTTATTAATGAAGGGCCTCGACTTGACTAAGATTCTGATCTCACAGAACCTTGAGCCTAGCACTATAACTTTTGGCTGTGTCACCTTTGAAATGAGTGTATTCAGGAGAGATGGTCCCAGACAGCCCTAGTCCTCCTGCACAGCTCTGCCAACTGCTTCCTGGCAGAGCATGTTCTCCAACGATGTGTCTGCACACAGTGGGTAGAAGCCAAGGTGAACTCCCAGCACCCTTCCCCTAAGCCTTGCAAGGTGGTGAAGCATTTGCTTAGGCAAAGAAAGCAGGAGATGAAGATCTGGACCTCGGACTCAGGCTGCAGGGAGCACTACAATGTGAGGATCAGAGGACACCTGGGCTTCTCAATTGGGAGCAGCCGTGGCACCTGCTGATGGGGGAAGCCTGACGACGGGCATAGAAAAGTGGGTGCTTAACAGTCAGGATCTGAAGAATCTGAGATAGCATCTAGTTCCGTCTCTCATTTTACAGATCAGAAAACAGATCAGGAGAGATCCGCAACTGGATCCAGACAGAGGTGGCTGTGAGCATGACTGTGACTTTGGGAATTGGTTGGGGTGTGGCAGCAGGGCCACAGGCTGGGAAATACTGGTCAACATGACCTTTTCCTTCAAAGACAGAATGTGTATGAAAACAAGCAACAGGAATCTCGTATGGATTTAAGAATTTTATCTGACATCCAGAAGATGGAACAACTTTTTCCACTGTGACTGTGGAAACTCCAAGTGGTACAGGCATGTGCTGAGGCAGAGTGGGCTGCTGGGTGCATCGCCAGATGGCAAGTGGATTCTCTGAGGCATGGTTGCTGGGGTTTTTGCCTGTTTCTGCCATCTGAGCACTCAGAAGTCTCGAATACTAACTCCTGTCCTGCCTTTCCCTGCATTTGGCGCTGGCCACTGGCAGGTGCAGATGGGAAACCCAGGAGCAAGGACTCAGTCCTCTCAGCATTTGGCCTGAAAAGCCACTCTGCAGGACCCTTACAAGCAGACCAGGTGGCTCATGCTTTTTCCACTTTAGCGCTCAGTAAATTAAAAAACCCTGCAGCCTGCCTCTCTACTGGAGCCAAAGAGCAGGCAACACAAACTCTCCCCATAAGAGAGCATGTAGGCTTTTGTTTAATTTCATAATCCTTGGTCTCTGTTCAAAGTTTTAGCAAACTAGGAAAAGTTTTTGGCGAAGCAGTGTCTCTGCTGAAAGCAGCTCTGTGAAATCCTCCCTTTGTACCAGCACCTCCAGGCCCTTAAGCTCGTTGAGTGGCTGGCCCCACAGGGTGTGCTTCCTAGCTCCTGAAGCCTCAACTGAAGAGACACTGTTCCATGCTTTGACTTGCATGAGGAACAAGAAGTCATCCTACATGTGACCTGGGAGATCAACTATGTTGTGTCTCAGAGTGGTGCTCATGGCAGAGTGCTTGTCTAAGGGTGTGTCCTCTAAAGACGGGTGTCATCCTCATACACCTGTGAGCCGCCATGGAACTCAGGCCACGGTATTACCTGGGCCTTTCCAGGCCTGGCACTGGGGGCACTTTGGAGGTTTTAATTGGTGGATTTCAAGAACACTGACAGAACTGCAGCCTGGCCACACAGGACTCACTAGGATGTGTTAAAATGAGGGTGCTGAGGTTCAGAGGTTCAGACTTAAGAGTTTTGAGTAAGTCCCAGAGAGCAGCAGTTCTAAAACTGCCTCCAAGTAGATCTCTGCCTATGACTAGATCTTTCCCTTGGATTAGATCACAGTCTTGGGCTAGATCTCAATCTCAGACTGGATTATTGCCTCACACTGGATTGCTACCTCAGACTAAATCACTGCTTCAGACTGGATCTCTGACTCAGGCTAGATCTCTGCCTCAGATTAGATCACTTCCTTAGACTGGATCTCTGCCACAGACTAGGTCAAATGGTTCTCGACCTTGGCACTCAGGGAGCGTCACTAACTTCAGACTATCAGATTGGGAAGAAGAAAATGAAGAAGTCAGAGCACTGGAAATGAAGTCCACTATGTTCCATGTGGAGAGCCAATTTTCTGTATAAACAGTAACCTGTTGTTATATATCATCCTATTACATTACTGCAGAACGACCTTCCAAAATCATCAGCAGAGTGAAGTAGAAGAGTTTGTATTAGTGCCTTATCAAATCATTTTGTTTTTGAAAAAGTTATACAGATATTTAAAATCAAAGTTAAAATCTGAAACAAATCATGCAGTTTTCTCTTGGAATGTGACTAGAAATGGAAAACACTAGGAGCTTTCTGGGGCATCCTGGATGAAGCACCCTGAAGGACCCTGAAGGACAAGTTGCACATTGTTGATCCTGCTCTGGTTCCTGTTTTTTAAGACACTTGGTCTGCAAAAAGTAGTACCTGAACAAGCACATACTTCTGTCACTCTGGAAATGGTTTAGTTACTAATTTGGGGGAAAGAAACTCAATTTGAGGTGAATTTTGTGCCACAAACATGCAAAAAATAGTTTTTTAAAAAAGATCAGGAAATTCATTTCTCCTTTAGAATTGAAATGTTCACTGCATACCCCTATCATGCTCCAAGAATGACTCATGTCCTGAGTGAATTTGCTTAAGTTTAGGGAAAAAAAAAGTATTTTAGACTCCCCCTCCTCCTTCCCTCAGTTAGACTCCCAATATGTGGGTTTCTTAGTTTCCCAACCTAATGTACTTTTTGGACTAAAACAAAGTTGCTGTTGAATACTAGTTATCATTCCTGATTGCCACACTTCATGTGGCAGATGCATGTAGACTGGAGCTCTGTTATCTTCAGCACAAGAGTCTTGGAGCTGCTTGTCTGTGTGGACCACATATTAGGGCTGCCCTTGCCAGGCAGCTCCCAGATGAAATCGTCCTTAAGGGTTTTGTCCCTCTAGAAGTAAATAAAGAACCATTGAGCAAGTCTAGCCTCTGAAATCACAACGCAACCTTCCTGCTAGGCCTGGAGAAGAGGCGAGTGCCTCCATATGCCTTCCAGGGTCTGGTGACTGCAACAGGCAGAAAGGAAGCAGGCAACATCAAAGGATGCTGGTCAGAGCTCCACAGCCGCTTGGAACCTCTCTGTGACACAAGTTTCATAAGTCTGCATTTTTATCAGCTGAAGGCTAATAGCTTCCTTCCCTCTGTGTGCTGTTTGCCTTTCTGACTTGCCATATTTTTCTCACACTTTTCAAATTCACCCTAAGTGATTCTGCTGGCTAGAGCTCAGAGCTAGACCAATCCATTCCCAATGGCTAAGTCCAGGCCTGCCAAGACCAAGACCTGGAAGTGCTCAGCAACGAGAACTAGGGAGCCGGGTTGAGGGGAAGGCTTCTTTCTGTCCTTTTGGGGACCTAGCCTGAGCTCCTTCTCCCACTCTCCTTAGTTCCTCTGAAGTCTCAGAGGTTTGCCAGCAGTTGGAGAAGGAGAGTTGATTGCCACCCTGGCCAGTGAGCTCAGAGGGGTCTGCTGCAGACAGATACAGGGATTCCTCCCACAATCCAGAAACATCTCACTGGCCCAGCACTAGGGGGATAGAGTAAGCCACAGGTTATAATTTAGGTGGACAAGAGATAATGTTTTAGTGCTTCTCAAACTGAGATGAAGGACCACTTTTTTCCCCTCTAATTTTCGATGTATCACACAATTATACTTTTGTAAATGATTATAAAACAAATTACTAAAAATCAAAAGAAGAAACAATGACATGCAAAGTACAACTGTAATTTTTTATCCTTACATTCAGCAGACATCATGTTATATTCTGTCAAATTGCTTCAACATTTTCTACCTGTCTACTTGTGATTTTTGTGGTTATCCTGTCACAGCCAGGAATAGCGAGAGGACAGCTTGCTCTGCGTACCATGCTTCGACAAGTGCAGTGAGTCCTGGAGGGAGAGAGAGAGAGTGTATACTGATAGTGAGAGTGTTAGTATGTGTATGTTAGTGTGTACACGTGTTTGAAGTGGGGAGTGGGAGTGTGTGTGGAAGTGAATGTGGTACTGGGCAGGGAGGGAAGGGATTTAGGTGGAGATGATGGGAAGCCTATATGGAGGCTTAGAGGGGACTACCCATGCACAGGCTCTATTTAGTTGTTGTGTGAGGGGTGAGTGCACGCACAGCCAGGACCAGTGTACAAAGAAATGTGAGGGGGGCAAGGAGAGGCCTTTTCCATAGAATAGACAAGGTAACTGGTGCTAAATGAGCATGCCAGTCGTGGCTGCTCTACCCACACTTTGTGCATAGCACCTGGACTATACAGCTGCCTTCAGTATGGACCCACTGTGTGTGGACAGAGCCCAGGTGTCTACACACCGTACCCTTACCGCCCTCCTGGTCCTGTGAAGACCTGCTGTCATCAGCCCTATTTTACTGCTGAGACACTGAGGCTCAAAAACCCTAGCATCTCCTTGAAGTTGCAGGGCTGGAAACCAAATTCACAACTTACACCCCCAGCTCTGGTTTTCATTTAAAGCAGCTTCTAGGAGCATCCCTTCATTTGTAGTCATATTGTTGCTGAGTCTTCCTAGAAAAGCAAGTCAAAGGAAAGAGAACTGTCGTGTGCTTTGAAAAGCACTGGCTTTCAAGAAGTAGCTGGGCCAATTTGGGTTGGGGAGACTGTGATCAGAAATATGTAACATAGTATAATATATTACAAAACAAATGATCTTAGATAAATATTTTATAACTACTCAAAGTTATGCAGGCATCTTCTTTGTGAGAATTGGCAGTGGGTGGTGGCACAAAGATATTTTTGCTGTTCTGTAGAGATGTATTCATTTTCTTTTTTAAAGAGATTTATTTATCTGAGAGAGAGAGAGAACTGGTAGAAATGGGAGGGGCAGAGGCAGAGGGAGAGAGAATCTCTAAGCAGTCCATGCTGAGCTCAGAGCGTGACATCAGGTTCAATTTCTGAGATCACGACCTGAGCCAAAACCAAGAATTAGATGCTAAAACCAACTGTGTCACCCTGTTACCCTGAAATGTGTTCATTTTCTATTTTTAAAAAGTGAAAAAGTATTTTCTGAGATTTTTTTATTGTGACCAAGAAATAAACCCAGCTGTTGTTAAAGGCTTTCCTTCTTGTCCCTTCAAGAGGAAGTCTCTTCATGAAAGGACTTCTGGGGCTCTAGGAGCACTCAGCCTGCTGCATTACCCACCCCTGGGAGGAGTCAGACAGGAGCAGCCAGCCTGCAGACACCTCTCCTAGCTGGGTTCTGCACTGGCCAGGGAGGTGCACACCGGGATTTCTGAAGAGCCTGGAGACCTTGTCTGATTTATATAATGTTGCATATTCTTCTGTAAAGACGATGACGTCTTTTGAGCAACAGTCCCTGGCTTGTGCTTAAATAGCCTGTGCCTTTCTTAGGGCAATGATTTGGATGGGGGGAAGGCTGTGTTCCACAGCCAGAACGACGTCCTTTGGAATCTTCTGCACTGTGCTGTGTTCCCCTAAACCTTCAGTGTGGGGTTCCGGTGGATGATCCAGATAAAGGACATTTGAAACCTTCTTAGGAATTTTATTTTTACTGTGGATAAACCATCAGGTTGATAAATAAATCCTGGCCCCTGGTGGGAAGATATGTGCTCTCTGGTGGGTAGGGGAGATATTTCGGGTCATGCTGCTGGCCATGGAGCACAGTACAAGCAGTGTCCTCTCCAGATTGGTCTAGTCACCATGGTGGCTGGCTGTCCCCACTTACTCCTGTTTCTCTGGCAAAAAAGACATTCCTTAGATCATTTTATTTTATTATTTTCTTTTATTTTAATTTTAAAAAAGATTTTATTTGTTTATTTGAGAGAGAGAAAGAGACAGAAATAGTGACAGAGAGAATGAGTAGGGAGGAGAGGGAGAACAAAGCTCCCTGTTTAGCAGGGAGCCTGATGTGGGGCTTATTCCCAGAACCCTGGAATCATGACCTGAGCTAAAGGCAGACACTCAACTTACTGAGCCACCCAGGAGCTCAGACATTTCTAAGCTTTTAATCTGTTGAGTAATTCATCCTCTGGAACCATGGCTGTCTTGTCTGAGAGGCAATTCACTTTGATTTTCTTAGGGGTTTGAAGTGGCGGGGGGGTGGGAGGTTGGGGTACCAGGTGGTGGGTATTATAGAGGGCACGGCTTGCATGGAGCACTGGGTGTGGTGAAAAAATAATGAATACTGTTTTTCTGAAAATAAATAAATTGGAAAAAAAAAGATTAGGAAAAAAAAAATGAATCAACATATGAATGGGAAAAGTTTCCTGCTAATAGATTCCTCTGACCACCACAGCCCTCTTTGTTGTTGCTTATCTGTATTTGACTTTTCCAAAGCAGTAATTTTGGGCTCATTTCCAGTGGTTCTATAACACTAGGGATATATGTCTGTAATACTAAGTAATTGGTATTTTCTTATCACAGACAAGGAGTCATGGTAGTATGGTGGAAGGTGCCCAGAGGACTTGGGCTCATGTCCTGTCACTCAGTAACTCTGAATAAACAGTTTTGGGTCTGTTCCCTCTTTTGTAAAATAAGGGCTCGAAGTATCTTCTGAGCTCACTTCCAGCTATAAGTCTCTGACTTTGACTGTCCAGGAAATTTTTGCTCAGTATGGTCTGCAGAAAAGCAATAACTTATTAAATATTCCTTCTGTGCTATCATCAGGCCAGGAAATTTTTCTGGAATCAAGGTGATATAATGAGATTGAGAGTCAAGAGGTCAGAATCAATGCCTTGGTATTGCCTGGAATTGGCTGAGGGCTCTGGATTTCTTACCCAACCTGAGCACCTATATCCCCATCTTGAAATAAAGGTGGGGGAGGGTGAGATAGACCTATGAGACTTATGCCCAGTCCCAAACAGTTCAATATCACTCACACCTTTGTTAAATACAATCCCATGGATTCTCTTTCTTAGTCTTACAAGATCATAGCCCATTGCATTATTTCTAACAGATGGTGGTTCATTCTCAGACTCTATCATCAGGAGAATAAAGGTCTTGATGGATTAGAGCAGCTACACTGAGCCTGGAGCCCTGACGACAGGCACAGTTTGTGAGGCGAAGTCAGGATGTGTCCATAGCTCCAGAATAGATGTGTCAGGACTGACCCTATGCCATATGCCAACTATAAAGGAAGTGACAGTGTTCTTGTGGCTCCATCCTCCTTTTCTGTGCCTTGTCCTCTTTAGACATTCTCTCATTTCTCAATTAATCAGCTTCTACCTATCTAATGTACCTTCTGGTGACAAATCTGCTTTTCTATTAAGTGATTTGATAAATTCATTCACATTAAGTTATAAATAAATTTTATCACTCTCACTTAAAGGCACAAAAGCTGTCGAACTTAATTTCTAACTTAATGATACCACTAGTTTTTGAGCATTTTCTTTTCTTTCAGGGCTCAGTACTAGGTTACAGAAATGAGCAAAACTTCAGTGGTTTGTTGTTTTGCTGTGCTCTGTTGATGTCACCAACCCTGTAAAGTATTATCTCTGACATATTCATACATCACCATGACACACATAGTGGGGTATGTCCACCATTTTTTAAGCCCCAGAGATTTCTTGAGGAACATGCTCAGCAGATTTGATTTTCAAAGATCTTATCAAAGTAGTGTGCCAAATTAGTCGAAGCCCTTATCTTCCTTCAGAAGGAGCTTAAAAATAAGGATGCATTAGTGAGGAATGAAAGAATATATTTCTTCATGGCTTTACCAAACATTTGAAGCTCTGAGAAGAGACTTGACATGTTCATCCTTTTCCCTCTAGTTGGAGGAGTCAAGACAGAAGGTGAATTTATGAAATCAGTTCTATCTAGGTACGTCTCTTTGAAAATAAAAATCATTTGCTCTTGTACATTCTTTTGTGGCAACACAAGCATTTTTGTGTGTCTTTCAGCTTAGTACAGTTCAGAATTTTCTAGTGCAGGACCCAGGGAACAGGTTTCTTTCTTTTCCTGTGCCAGCTTCAAAATTTTAGGCCGTTTTTAGTACTGTCATTAATAGTTATAAATTTTCTTTTCCCTCTTTTTAATTTTTTAATTACAAATTTAGTGTCTCTATCCATCCATTCATCCATCCACCCATCCACCTATCCACCCATCCACCCATCCACTCATTGGTGCTGGATCTTCTGTCAGTTCTAGAAATCCCAATAAAAATAAGATAGTCTGTGATCCTACTCTGTTCTCTAATCATGTTCTAGATAAGGAGGTCTGTATGGCATGATCTGGTTAAAAGGTTGCTCAAAGGCCAGGAAACATTGTCAGGAATAAAATAGAGTTGTTACTGTCTTTAGGGAAGTTTTTGTTTTTGTTTATTAACATATAATGTATTATTATTCCCAGGGGTACAGGTCTGTGAATCGTCAGGCTTGCACACTTCACGACACTCACCATAGTGCATACCCTCCTCAGTGTCCATAACCCAACCACCCTTTCCCAACCCCCTGTCCCCCTGGCAACCCTCAGTTTGTTTTGTGAAATTAAGAGTCTCTTGTGGTTTGTTTCCCTCCCATTCCCATCTTGTTTCATTTTTTTTCCCTTCCCCTACCCCCCCATCCCCCCACCATGCCTCCCAAATTCCTCATATCAGGGAGATCATATGATAAGTGTCTTTCTCTGAATGACTTATTTTGCTCAGCATAATACCCACCAGTTCCATCCACATCACTACAAATGGCAAGATTTCATTTCTTTTGATGGCTGCATAGTATTCCATAGTATATGTATGTGTATATATATATACACATATATATACACACACATATATATATATGAAACATCTTTATCCATTCATCTGTTGATGGACATCTAGGTTCTTTCCATAGTTTGGCTATTGTGAACATTGCTGCTATAAACATTTAGGTGCACGTGCCCCTTTGGATCACTACATTTGTATCTTTAGGGTAAATACCCAGTAGTGCAATTGCTGGGTTGTAGGGTAACTCTATTTTCAACTTTTTGAGGAACCTCCATGCTGTTTTTCAGAGTGGCTGCACCAGCTTGCATTCCCACCAACAGTATAGGAGGGTTCCCCTTTCTCTGCATCCTTGCCAGCATTTGTGGTTTCCTGACTTGTTAATTTTAGCCATTCTGACTGGTGTGAGGTGGTATCTCATTGTGGTTTTGATTTGTATTTCTCTGGTGCTGAGTGATGTGGAGCACTTTTTCATGTGTCTGTTGGCCATCTGGATGTCTTCTTTGCAGAAATGTCTGTTCATGTCCTCTGCCCATTTCTTGATTGGATTCTTTGTTCTTTGAGTGTGGAGTTTGATAAGTTCTTTATAGATTTTGGATACTAGCCCTTTATCTGATATGTCGTTTGCAAATATCTTCTTCCATTCTGTCAGTTGTCTTTTGGTATTGTTGACTGTTTCCTTTGTTGTGCAAAAGCTTTTGATCTTGATGAAGTACCAATAGTTCATTTTTGCCCTTGCTTCCCTTGCCTTTGGTGATGTTTCTAGGAAGGATTTGCTGCAGCTGAGGTCGAAGAGGTTGCTGCCTGTGTTCTCCTCAAGGATTTTGATGGATTCATTTCTAACATTGAAGTCTTTCACCCATTTGGAGTCTATTTTCCTGTGAGATGTAAGGAAATGGTCCAGTTTCATTTTTCTGCATGTGGCTGTCCAATTTTCCCAACACCATTTGTTGAAGAGACTGTCTTTTTTCCATTGGACATTCTTTTCTGCTTTGTCAAAGATTAGTTGACTGTAGAGTCGAGGGTCTATTTCTTGGCTCTCTATTCTTTTCCATTGGTCTATGTGTCTGTTTTTGTGGCAGTACCATACCGTCTTGATGATGACAGCTTTGTAATAGAGCTTGAAGTCTGAACTTGTGATGCCACCAACTTTGGCTTTCTTTTTCAACATTTCTCTGGCTATTCAAGTTCTTTTCTGGTTCCATATAAATTTTAGGATTATTTGTCCCATTTCTTTGAAAACAAAACAAAAAAAAAACAAAAAAAAAGAGATGGTATTTTGATAGGGATTGCATTAAATGTGTAGATTGCTTTAGGTAGCATAGACATTTTCACAATATTTGTTCTTCCAATCCCTGAGCATGGAACACTTTTCCATTTCTTTGTGCCCTCCTCAATGTCTTTCATGAGTATTTTATAGTTTTCTGAGTACAGATTCTTTGACTTTTTAATTATGTTTATTCCCAGGTATCTTATGGTTTTGGGTGCACTTATAAATGGGATTGACTCCTTAATATCTCTTTCTTCTGTCTTGTTGTTGGTGTATAGAAATGCAACTGATTTCTGTGCATTGATTTTATGTTCTAAGACTTTTCTGAATTCCTGTACAAGATCTAGCAGATTTTGAGTGGAGACTTTTGGGTTTTCCACATACAGTATCATATCATCTGCAAAGAGTGATAGTTTGACTTCTTCTTTGCCAATTTGGATGCCTTTAATTTCTTTTTGTTGTCTGATTGCTGAGGCTAGGACTTCTAGTACTATGTTGAATAACAGTGGTGATAATGGACATCCCTGTCATCTTCCTGACCTTCGTGGAAAAGCTCTTAGTTTTTCTCCATTGAGAATGGTATTCACTACAGGTTTTTCATAGGTGGTTTTTTATTTTTCCCAATTTATTTATTTTCAGAAAAACAGTATTCATTATTTTTTCACCACACCCAGTGCTCCATGCAAGCTGTGCCCTCTATAATACCCACCACCTGGTACCCCAACCTCCCACCCCCCCGCCACTTCAAACCCCTCAGACTGTTTTTCAGAGTCCATAGTCTCTCATGGTTCACCTCCCCTTCCAATTTACCCAAATTCCCTACTCCTCTCTAATGCCCCTTGTCCTCCATGCTATTGGTTATGCTCCACAAATGAGTGAAACCATATGATAATTGACTCTCTCTGCTTGACTGATTTCACTCAGCATAATCTCTTCCAGTCCCGTCCATGTTGCTACAAAAATTGGATATTCGTCCTTTCTGATGGAGGCATAATACTCCATAGTGTATATGGACCACATCTTCCTTATCCATTCATCCGTTGAAGGGCATCTTGGTTCTTTCCATAGTTTGGCGACATAGGTGGTTTTGATGATATTGAGGTATGTACCCTATATCCCTACACTTTGAAGAGTTTTGATCAAGAAAAGATGCTGTACTTTGGCAAATGTTTTTTTTTTTTCTGAATCTATTGAGAGTATCATATGGTTCTTGTTCTTTCTTTTATTAATGTATTTTATCACATTGGTTGATTTGCAGATGCTGAACCAACCTTACAGCCCAGGAATAAATACCACTTGTTCGTGGTGAATAATTCCTTTTAATGTACTGTTGGATCCTATTGGCTAGTATTTTGGTGAGGATTTTCTCATCTGTATTCATCAAGGATATTGGTCTGTCATTCTCCTTTTTGGTGGGGTCTTTGCCTGGTTTTGGAATCAAGGTAATGCTGGTCTCATAAAATGAGTTTGGAAGTTTTCCTTCCATTTTTATTTTTTGGAACAGTTTCAAGAGAATAGGAATTAATTCTTCTTTAAATGCTTGGTAGAATTCCTCTGGGAAGCCATCTGGCCTTGGGTTCTTGGTTTTTTGGGAGATTTTTGATGACTGCTTCAATCTCCTTACTGGTTATGGGTCTGTTCAGGTTTTCTCTTTCTGGTTCAGTTTTGGTAGTTTATACATCTCTTGGAATGCATCCATTTTTCCAGATTGTCAAATTCACTGGCATATAGTTGCTCATAATATGTTCTTATAATTGTTTGTATTTCTTTGGTGTTGGTTGTGATCTCTCCTCTTTCTTTCATGATTTTATTAATTTGGGTCCTTTCTCTTTTCTTTTTGATAAGTCTAGTCAGGGGTTTCTCAATCTTATTAATTCTTTCAGAGAACAAGCTCCTAGTTTATTGATTTGTTCTAATGTTATTTTTGTTTCTATTTCATTCATTTCTATTCTGATCTTTACAGTTTTTCTTCTCCTGCTGGGTTTAGTCTTTATTCACTGTTCTTTCTCCAGCTCCTTTAGGTGTAGGGTTAGGTTGTGTACTTGAGACCTTTTTTGTTTCTTGAGAAAGGCTTGTATCACTATGTATTTTCCTCTCAGAACTGCCTTTGCTGTGTCCCACAGATTTTGAACTGTTGTGCTTTCATTATCATTTGTTTCCATGAATTTTTTTTCAATTCTTCTTTAATTTCCTGGTTGACCCATTCATTCTTTAGAAGGATGCTGCCTAGTCTCCAGTTACTTGGGTTCTTTCCAAATTTCCTCTTGCGATTGAGTTCTAGCTTCAGAGCATTGTGGTCTGAAAATATGCAGGGAATGATCCCAATCTTTTGGTACTGGTTGAGACCTGATTTGTGACCCAGGAAGTGTCTACTCTGGAGAATGTTCCATGTGCACTAGAGAAGAATGTGTATTCTGTTGCTTTGGGATGGAATGTCCTGAATATATCTGTGATGTCCATCTGGTTCAGTGTGTTATTTAAGGCCTTTATTTCCTTATTGATCTTTTAATTAGATGATCTGTCCATTTCAGTGAGGGGAGGTGTTAAGGTCCCTAGTATTATTATATTATGGTTGATGTGTTTCT
Source organism: Neogale vison (assembly GCF_020171115.1). Lineage (NCBI taxonomy): Eukaryota > Metazoa > Chordata > Mammalia > Carnivora > Mustelidae > Neogale > Neogale vison. The sequence continues at coordinate 86,228,250 of NC_058094.1, read as the reverse complement.
TTGATGTCATTATTAATTGGTTTATATAGTTGGCTGCTCCCATGTTAAGGGCATAGATATTTAAAATTGTTAGATCTTCTTGTTGGACAGACCCTTTGAGTATGATATAGTGTCCTTCCTCATCTCTTATTATAGTCTTTGGCTTAAAATATAATTGATCTGATATAAGAATCGCCACCCCAGCTTTCTTTTGATGTCTATTAGCATGGTAAATTGTTTTCCACCCCCTCACTTTAATCTGGAGGTGTCCTTGGGTCTAAAATGAGTTTCTTATAGACAGCATATTGATTTTTTTTAATCCATTCTGATACCCTGTGTCTTTTTATTGGGGCATTTAGCCCATTTACATTCAGGGTACTATTGAGAGATATTGAATTTAGTGCCATTGTATTGCCTATAAGGTGACTTATACTGTATATTGTCTCTGTTCCTTTCTGGTCTATTACTTATAGGCTCTCCCTTTGTTTAGAGAACCATTTCAATATTTCCTGTAAGCTGGTTTGTTGTTTATAAATTCTTTTAGTATTTGTTTGTCCTGGAAGCTTTTTAATCTCTCCTTCTATTTTCAATGATAGCCTAGCTGGATATAGTATTCTTGGCCGCATGTTTTTCTCATTTAATGCTCTGAATATATTATTCCAGTTCTTTCTGGCCTGCCAGGTCTCTGTGGATAAGTCTGCTGCCAATCTAATATTTTTACCATTGTATGTTACAAACTTCTTGTCCTGGGCTGCTTTCAGAATTTTCTCTTTGTCGCTAAGACTTGTAAATTTTACTATTAGATGACAGGGTGTGGAGTTATTCTTGCTGATTTTGAGGGGGGTTCTCTGTGCCTCCTGGATTTTGATGTTTGTTCCCTTTGCCATATTAGGGAAATTCTCTACAGTAATTCTCTCCTATATACCCTCTGTCTCTCTCTTCTCTTTCTTCTTCTTCTTCTGAATCCCAATTATTCTAATATTGTTTCATCTTATGGTATCACTTATCTCTTGAATTCTCCTTTTGTGGTCCAGTAGTTGTTTGTCTCTCTTTTGCTCAACTTCTTTATTCTCTGTCACTTTGTCTTCCCTATCACTAATTCTCTCTTCTGCCTCATTTATCCTAGCAGTAAGAACCTCCATTTTTTATTGCTCCTCATTAACAGATTTTTAAAGTTTCAGCTTCGTTAGATTTTAGTTCTTTTATTTCTCCAGAAAGGGCTTTTATTTCTCCAGACAGGGTTTCTTTAATATCTTCTATGCCTTTTTCGAGCCCAGCTAGCACCTTGAAAATTGTCATTCTGAACTCTAGATCTGACATATTACCAATGTCTGTATTGATTATGTCCTTGGCCTTTGGTACTGCCACTTGTTTTTTTTTTTGTGTTGAGTTTTTCTGCCTTGTCATTTTATCCAGATAAGAATATATTAATGAGAGAATAAAATACTGAAAGGGTGATAAAGACCCCAGAAAAATGTACACTAAGCAAATCACCCCTCCAAATTGGGGGGAGAAGAAAGGGGATAAAAAATAGTTTTTAAATTTTTTTTTTAAATTATAAAAAGTATATATTAGACAGATGAATAGAACAGAGCCACCCACTAGATTTTGGGTGAATTTTGGTCTCTTAGAAGAAACTATCTCCCAAAAATTTTAATGAAAGAAAAACTTATATATATACAAAAATGAGGGGAAACACGATGAAGGGATGGAATATGACTATAAAGATGAAAATGTTGAAAAAAAATCTAAAAAAGGAATTGATAAGATAAGTTGGTTGGGAAAAGAAAGAAAAATAATGTGGAGAGAATTTGCTCAGACTGCAGACTAGAACAAAGCCCTGTGCTAGATTTAGGGTATTTTTTAATCTATTAGAAGTTGTATCCCAAAATTTTTTAAAAGAAAAAACCCTATATGTATACAAAAAATAAAGTTATTTACAATGAAGAATAAATATGACTATAATAATGAATGTTCAAAAAGACATTTTTAAAGAAAGGTATTATTAAGATAAACTATTTAAAAAACGTTGAAAGAGGAAAGAGGAAATGTTAAAATAAAATAAGAAAAAAAATTAAAAATTTAATTAACTTTTTAAGATTAAAGAATCATAGGGAGAAAGCTATGAATTCCTTGCTTTGCTTTCCCCTCCTCTGGAATTCTGCTGTTCTTGATCAGTGGGCTTGGTCTTGGCTCGATATTCTTGCTGATCTTCTTGGGGAGGGGCCTGTTGTAGCAATTCTCAAATGTCTTTGCCCAAGGCAGAATTTCTCTGCCCTTGCCAGGGACCAGGCTAAGTAATCTGCTGGAGTTCACTCTTGGGAGCTTTTGTTCCCTGAACACTTTCCATAGATCTCTGGAGGACAGTAATGAAAATGGTGGTCTCCCAATCTCTGGCCCAGAGGAACTGAGAGCTCAGGGCCCCACTCCTCAGTGCACCCTCTGAGAAAAACACTCAATCACTCCTGTCTGCCTGGTCTCTGGCTGCGCTCCGAGCTCACCTGGCCTATGTCCAAACATTTCTGTCTCTGGCACACAGCCCCATTTGGAGTCTCCAAACCCAGCAGATTCCTGCCACTCTGCTCTTCTGGTAGTGTTCCCTGGATTTGCCACTTGTGGGGTTCCTGCTCAAAGAGCAGTGGCCTAATTGTGCCATGGATCACAATTTAAGGTACTCCTGAGCTAAAAGCTCACTCCTCAGCTCTGTCTCTGTAGCTGACTTACCCACTCTAATACCTGCAAGCTCTCCTACACTCAGACACCCCTCCGATCCTTCTGTGACCCCATGGGACCTGAGATCACACTGTCCTCACGAGGGCTCCAACCCTGCTTAAGCCTCTGGAGTGATGTCCCTCCACTTTTAAAAGTGGAGCAGACTTTTAAAAGTTTGAATTTTGTGTTCTGTGGCTCCACCTTTTGCCGGGAGCTGGCCCCTCCTCCCATGGTCTATCTTCCCATCACTTCCAATTCACTTCTCTGCAGGTCCTACCTTTCAGAAAGTGGTTGATTTTCTGTTTCTAGAATTGCTACTCTTCTTCTCTTCAATCTCCTGTTGGGTTTGTAGGTGTTCAGAATGCTTTGATAACTATCTAATTGAACTCCTGTGACCTGATGTCATCTCAGTCTGCTAACCTCTGCCATCTTGACTCTTCTACCCTTTAGGGAAGTTTTATTGACTTCTCCTCATGTGGACAATGATAAATTGACTATGATAACTTGTTGGCTATGACAAATGCCTAGTCCTATGTCTGGAGTATTGGCTTTTAGATAAATACCTGTAGTGCTGATGAATGGATACTCTTAAGAAACTTACTGGTGGGATGCCTGACTGGCCCAGTTGGTTAGGGGCCTGTCTTTGGCTCATGTCATCATCCCAGGGTCCTGGGATCGAGCCCCATGTCAGGCTCCCTGCTCAATAGGGAGTCTGCTTCTCTCTCCCCTTCTTCTGCTCCCCTTGCTTGTGCTCTCTTTCTCATAAAATATAAAATCTTAAAAAAAAAAGAATCTTACTGAGGAGAAGCATCTATATGAAACGATAAATGTTAGTAGAGCTTTAGATTCAGGACAAAATTGCTCAGTAGACAATTTTGTGACTTGAACTTTGGTTATATGATCCTTAAAAAAGATGAAATAGTATCTTCTTCTAACTGGCAGAGTACAGTTACTTACAAATAGTGTTGGGTGAAATAGGACTTCTTACTTCCTTTGTACCCCAAATAGACAGTGTTTCTTTGAGAAGAAAAGTTCTTATTCCAGAAATACAATATCATCACAGTTTTCCTCTAGATGCTAAAAAATACTCTGTGGCTACCTTTTGCTGAGGACAATTCCAAACTATGGGAAGGAGGTGTTATTTCTCTTATAAAACAGAGAGTGAGTTTTAGACCTAATTATTTCCTTCTGTCAAACAAAACAATAGCAAATGGTCATCTAACTCTTTCATCATGACCCAATATAACCACCTCACCCACTTCCTTGCTCCAATTTCCTGCATTGCTACAGAGCAGTTCTGTGGATTTCAGTACAACATCCTTTAAAAAGCATGGCCAAAAGTTCTTGCTGTCTCCCCAGGAGGAGTAGGAAGAAGGTGGAGCTGACACAACAGTTTTATGTGTAAATAGGAATCTCATTGATGAAAATGGGACTGCTTTCTGCACAGGATATCTACAGGAATATTAACAATTGGGTGTTACTCACTGTTGACTTTGATAAATATTTTACAATGTGGGGATGTAACAATCCCAGGAATTTCCCTGCATCACTTTCCTCCTTAGCATTAGAATCATAGACAATCACACTGAACTGCCTTTGGTCATGATTCTGCCCCATGGAGACCCTTAAATCTGGTTGCTTATTAGAGAAGTATGTGCCCTGCACTTTGGCTGTATCGGGAAGGAGTTCTTGCCTAGTGAACACCCGGAGGAATTTCACGCTCTGCCTACTACCTCCTACATTCTTCCATCCATGAAAACTGGCTATCCTTTCTTAGTTTTGTTCCCAAAGTTCTGGATTGAAGGCAGAAACTTCATACATAAGGAGAATTAGTGGACATCAAATGGGTAGAAACCTGGAAAAACAGACAAAGAGGGTGAAAGGCAGTGTGTTCTCCTCTTACTCTGGATGCCAGAAAGGTTTATTTCATCTGGATAATATCCTAAAGATCCAAAACAATGATTGCTGGTCAATAAAATGCTCTTGGAGTGATATAACCTTAATTATTTCTCAGCATACTGAATCTGAAGAACCAGTGTTATGACTACTATTAACCTTTGGCTCTAGCTTCCACATGTGCTTTCCTACTCTTGGATTTCTTTTCAACATCCAATCATTCATCCAATTCTCTGTGGATCAACCGCTCATGGGTCATCTGCTCTATGCCCTGCAGTGCACCATGCTCTTGGGAGGCAAGGGTGGAGACAAAGAGGAAGGTGGGGTGAACAGATAGTTTTCATGTGGTAAGATGGAATGATCACAGGAACACTAGTGTGAAGAGGTTTTGGATTCTTGTTGGTCTGCTGGATGCATGGCATTGGAATGGCATTTATCTAGTTGAGAGTTAGGATTCCCAGAGAAGTGATTGGATTCTCATGTTCAATATCACAACAGCTTCAGTTTTTTAAAAAGGTTTTATTCATTTATTTGACAGACAGAGATCACAAGTAGGCAGAGAGGCAGGCAGGGAGAGAGGAAGGGAAGCAGGCTCTCTGCTGAGAAGAGAGCCCGATGTGGGGCTCAATCCCAGGACCCTGGGATCGTGACCTGAGCTGAAGGCAGAGGCTTTAACTCAATAAGCCACCTAGGCACCCCACAACAGCTTCAGTTTTATACTTCAGAAGATCAGCTCACTGCCCACTTTAGGCATTCAGTATAAACTGCTGTGTTCTCCTCCAACCAGAGTAGATAGCTGAAAATTTGCCATTAGACATTCATTCATTGGTGTCATTCTTTTTGTTCACTCCTTGGTTAAAATAAAAATTGACTTAGGGAGGAGCCACCTTAACTTGACAGCTCATGTGGGTATCACATCGCCATTTAAGAAAGAGGTTTGGATGGAGGGTGGGTGGAGAGCAGAGGGAAGAGATTCATGCTGACTAAGGAGAAAGGTCAGTCTTGAAATAGAAACTTGAAGTCAAACTTCCTTCACAGAACCTCTAGTACAGCACCACTTGGTAGCTTTGATGGCTGCTGTTGAGCAGGGACAGGTCTGGGTCATTTGAATGTACTACCTATTCTCACTTTTCCTATTGTCCTTTAGAAGGGTTAAAACTATGGAGACTGCAAGGTGGATCCTTGCCTCTTCCATTCATTAGTGCAGTCAGGGGTGCATGGGGAGGGTGGTAAGGAAGGTAAGTTTTGCACTGGCTTTCTAAAGGGATTATGTAAGGTAGGTGTGGGATACACTGAGAACTCAGGGGTAAGAATGAGACCCCAGAACTCATCTCACCTATCCCCTTTTTTTGTTGGATAAATTGGAGACTTCAAGGAGATTAATGTGTCATTTGCCAAATGTAGGGAAAGATCATACTCAAGTCTCCTAACTTCTAGTCCATTAGCCCACAGCAACTAAGCACTGTATCCTGCACTGATGGGTACTCCTTTCACCTAGTGCCCAAGGCACACCACATCCCACTCTGCCAAAAGCAGGGCAAGTCTACTGGTGATGGGCTGGAAGGCACTCACGCACCATTTGCAATAGCTGGGCCTGTCTGTCCTGACCAACTGTAGGAAGAGCCAGGGAATGATTTTGAGGGAGAAGGATGAAGAATTTTTTGAAGGTGAAGAAGCTTTCTTCATTGTAAGCTTAGTTCATGGCCTTAGCTCTAGATAGTAGTGTTGGCAGAGCCTGATTTGTGGTGGTGGTCAGTCCAGATCTGTTAGCAGGCAAGACTTTGAGATCTTTGAGGAAGAAGATCACAGCTGACTCCTCTGGGAATCCAATGTCTATATCCAGAGCAGAAGGTGTCCAGCCAGGGACAGATGCTTACTGAATAAATATATGTTACATATTCAACAAAGTCTTTAATGTGCTATGGTGTAGTGTTGTGTGGTACGGAAAATACAATGCAGTGTAGCATTGTAGAAAGAAAATACATTATAGTAGAAAATACAATGCAGTATACTACAGTACAGCTAGTAAGTTTATTATAATACAGTATAGCACAGTACAGTATAATACAGTATACTATGGTATACTGCACAATATAATACAGTATATTATGGTATACTATGGTATAGTAGAGCATGATATAGTACAGTATAGTATAGTACAGTACAATTTAGCACAGAATAGAATATATAGTAGAGTGCAATATAGTGCTATTATAGTACTTGCAGTACAGTGGGTATAGTATAGCACAGGGCAGTATAGTATATAAAGCAATACAATATACTATAGTATAGTACTTAGAGTACAGGACTTATAGTACTCTAAGTGTAGTGTACTCTATATAGCACAGTGCAGTATAGTGTATAGTGAGGCAAAGTATAGTAGAGCATAGTATGTAGCATGAGCCAGCAATATGCTACAGAGCAATGCAATGTAGTATAACAAAGTATATATATTCCAGTGTATATATACTGTGTAGTCTGTATAGCACAGACTTCTGTGTTATAGTACAGCACAGACTAGAACACTAAATATAGCACAGTACATTATATTAGAGTATAATATAGGACCATGTGTTATAGTACAGTATAGTATAATACAGCCAAGTGTTGTACAGTACTGTATACCATAGCAGAGCAGCCTACTACATATAGTAAATACAGTACAGTATAACACACTATGGCACACAGTATATAGTACAGTGTGTTATGGTAGGGTGTAGAACATGCAGTATAGCATGGTGCAACAACGTAAAACATAGTTTGTTAAGTATTACACAACAAAGCATGGTCTAGTATGGTAAGTATAGTGTTTAAATACTGTGCACAGTACAGCACAGTATTTTTTTTCCAATTTATTTATTTTCAGAAAAACATTATTCATTATTTTTTCACCACACCCAGTGCTCCATGCAAGCCATGCCCTCTATAATACCCACCACCTGGTACCCCAACCTCCCACACCCCCGCCACTGCAAACCCCTCAGACTGTTTTTCAGAGTCCATAGTCTCTCATGGTTCACCTCCCCTTCCAATTTACCCAAATTCCCTACTCCTCTAACGCCCCTTGTCCTCCATGCTATTGGTTATGCTCCACAAATAAGTGAAACCATATGATAATTGACTCTCTGCTTGACTGATTTCACTCAGCATAATCTCTTCCAGTCCCGTCCATGTTGCTACAAAAGTTGGGTATTCATTCTTTCTGATGGAGGCATAATACTCCATAGTGTATATGGACCACATCTTCCTTATCCATTCATCCGTTGAAGGTTATCTTGGTTTTTTCCATAGTTTGGCGACTGTGGCCATTGCTGCTATAAACATTGGGGTACAGATGGCCCTTCTTTTCACGACATCTGTGTCTTTGGGATAAATACCCAGGAGTGCAATTGCAGGGTCATAGGGAAGCTCTATTTTTAATTTCTTGAGGAATCTCCACACTGTTCTCCAAAGAGGCTGCACCAACTTGCTTTCCCACCAACAGTGTAAGAGGGTTCCCCTTTCTCCACATCCTCTCCAACACATGTTGTTTCCTGTTTTGTTCATTTTGGCCATTCTAACTGGTGTAAGGTGATATCTCAATGTGGTTTTAATTTGAATCTCCCTGAGGGCTAATGATGATGAGCATTTTTTCATGTGTCTGATAGCCATTTGTATGTCTTGACTGGACAAGTGTCTGTTCATATCTTCTGCCCATTTTTGGATGTGTTTGTCTGTTTCGTGTGGGTTGAGTTTGAGGAGTTCATTATAGATCCTGGATATCAACCTTTTGTCTGTACTGTCATTTGCAAATATCTTCTCCCATTCCGTGGGTTGCCTCTTTGTTTTTTTGACTGTTTCCTTTGCTGTGCAGAAGCTTTTGATTTTGATGAAGTCCCAGAAGTTTATTTTCGCTTTTGTTTCCTTTGCCTTTGGAGACGTATCTTGAAAGAAGTTGCTGTGGCTGATATCAAAGAGATTACTGCCTATGTTCTCCTCTAAGATTCTGATGGATTCCTGTCTCACGTTGAGGTCTTTTATCCATTTTGAGTTGATCTTTGTGTACGGTGTAAGAGAATGGTCGAGTTTCATTCTTCTACATATAGCTGTCCAGTTTTCCCAGCACGATTTATTGAAGAGACTGTCTTTTTTCCACTGTATATTTTTTCCTGTTTTGTCAAAGATTAATTGACCATAGAGTTGAGGGTCCATATCTGGGCTCTCTACTCTGTTCCACTGGTCTATGTGTCTGTTTTTATGCCAGTACCATGCTGTATTGGTGATCACAGCTTTGTAGTAAAGCTTGAAATCAGGTAAGGTGATGCCGCCAGCTTTATTTTTGTTTTTCAACATTTCTTTAGCAATTCGGGGTCTCTTCTGATTCCATACAAATTTTTGGATTATTTGCTCCGCTCTTTGAAGAATGCCGGTGGAATTTTGATCGGAATGGCATTAAAAGGAGATTGCTCCAGGCAGTATAGACATTTTAACAATGTTTATTCTTCCGATCCAAGAGCATGGAATGGTCTTCCATCTATTTGTGTCTTCTTCAATTTCTTTCATGAGTGTTCTGTAGTTCCTTGAGTACAGATCCTTTACCTCTTTAGTTAGGTTTATTCCCAGGTATCTTATGGTTCTTGGTGCTATAGTAAATGGAATCGATTCTCTAATTTCCCTTTCTGTATTTTCATTGTTAGTGTATAAGAAAGCCACTGATTTCTGCACATTGACTTTGTATCCTGCCACATTGCTGAATTGCTGTATGAGTTCTAGTAGTTTTGGGGTGGAGTCTTTTGGGTTTTCCATATAAAGAATCATGTCATCTGCAAAGAGAGAGAGTTTGACTTCTTCATTACCAATTTGGATACCTTTTATTTCTCTCTGTTGTCTGATTGCTGTTGCTAGGACTTCTAATACTATGTTGAACAAGAGTGGTGAAAGTGGGCATCCTTGTCTTGTTCCTGATCTCAATGGGAAGTCTGCTAGCTTTTTCCCATTGAGGATGATATTTGCTGTGGGTCTTTCATAGATAGATTTGATGAGGTTCAGGAATGTTCCCTCTATCCCTATACTTTGAAGCGTTTTAATCAGGAACGGATGTTGGATTTTGTCAAATGCTTTTTCTGCATCAATTGAGAGGACCATGTGGTTCTTCTCTCTTCTCATATTAATTTGTTGTATCACATTGATTGATTTGCGAATGTTGAACCATCCTTGTAGCCCAGGGATGAATCCCACCTGATCATGGTGGATAATCTTTTTAATGTGTTGTTGGATCCTGTTGGCTAGGATCTTGTTGAGAATCTCAGCATCCATATTCATCAGTGATATTGGTCTGAAATTCTCCTTTTTGGTATGGTCCTTGCCTGGTTTGGGGATCAGGGTAATGCTGGCTTCATAGAAAGAGTCTGGAAGTTTTCCTTCTGCTTCAATTTTTTGAAACAGCTTCAGGAGAATAGGTGTTATTTCTTCTTTGAAGGTTTGGTAGAATTCCCCAGGGAATCGGTCAGGTCCTGGGCTCTTGTTTTTTGGGAGGTTTTTGATCACTGATTCAATCTCGTTATTAGATATCGGTCTATTCAGGTTGTCGATTTCTTCCTGGTTCAATTTTGGGAGTTTATAATTTTCCAGGAATCTATCCATTTCATCTAGGTTGCTAAGCTTATTGGCATATAACTGTTCGTAATAACTTCTGATGATTGTTTCTACTTCCTTGGCGTTAGTTGTGATCTCTCCCTTTTCATTCATAATTTTATGAATTTGGGCTTTCTCTCTTTTCTTTTGAATTAGTGTAGACAGTGGCTTATCGATCTTACCGATTCTTTCAAAAAACCAGCTTCTAGTTTCATTGATACGTTCTACTCTATCTCTGGTTTCTCCCTCATTGATCTCAGCTCTAATCTTGATGATTTCCCTTCTTATGTGTGGAGTTGGTTTGATTTGTTGTTGGTCCTGCAGTTCTTTAAGGTGTAGAGACAGCTGGTGTGTTCTGGATTTTTCAATTTTTTTGAGCGAGGCTTGGATGGCTATATATTTTCCCCTTAGGATCGCCTTTGCTGTATCCCATAGGTTTGGGACCGAAGTGTCTTCATTCTCATTGGTTTCCATGAATTGTTTCAGTTCTTCTTTGATCTCCTGGTTGATCCAAGCATTCTTAAGCAAGGTGGTCTTTAGCTTCCAGTTGTTTGAGTTCCTTTGGAACTTTTCCTTGTGATTGAGCTCCAGTTTCAAAGCATTGTGATCTGAGAATATAGGGAATCATCTCAGTCTTTTGGTATCGGTTGAGTGCTGATTTGTGACCCAGTATGTGGTCTATTCTGGAGAAGGTTCCGTGTGCACTTGAGAAGAATGAGTATTCTGTTGTTTTAGGGTGGAATGTTTTGTATATATCTATGAGGTCCATCTGGTCCAATGTGTCATTCAATGCTCTTGTTTCTTTATTGATTTTCTGCTTCGATGATCTGTCTAATTCTGAAAGAGGCGTGTTAAGATCTCCTACGATTAGTGTATTCATATCAATATGACTCTTTATCTTGATTAACAGTTTTCTTAAGTAATTGGCTGCTCCCATATTGGGAGCATAGATATTTACAATTGTTAGATCATCTTGGTGGATAGTCCCTTTAAGGATTATGTAGTGTCCTTCTGTATCTCTGACTACAGTCTTTAGTTTGAAGTCTAATTTATCTGATATGAGAATCGCTACCCCAGCCTTCTTTTGAGTCCCATTGGCATGAAAGATGCTTCTCCACCCCTTCACTTTCAGTCTGCGTGTATCTTTAGGTTCAAAATGGGTCTCTTGTAGACAGCATATGGATGGGTCCTGTCGTTTTATCCAATCTGCAACCCTGTGCCGTTTTACGGGTGCATTTAGGCCATTCACATTGAGAGTGATTATTGATAGATACGTTTTTATTGACATCGAGTTACCTTTGAAGTCTTTCTTTCTGTAGACCGTCTCTATATTTCTGTTCAATGCTATTCTTGGGATTTTTCCTCTTTTATAGAACCCCCCTTAATATTTCCTGCAGTGTCGGCTTGGTGGTTGCATAGTCTTTTAAGCCTTGCCAGTCTTGGAAACTCTTTATCTCTCCATCCATTTTGAATGTCAGTCTTGCTGGATAAAGTATTCTTGGCTGCATGTTCTTCTCATTTAGTGCCCTGAATATATCTTGCCAGCCTCTTCTGGCTTGCCAGGTCTCTGTGGACAGGTCTGACGTTATTCTGATGGGCTTCCCTCTGTAAGTAAGGAGCCTCTTTGCCCTGGCGGCTTTCAAGAGCTTATACCTACAATTATAATTCCTCAATTTGACTATCAGGTGTCGTGATGTTTTTTTGGAGTGTATAATCTTGGGTGGAGACCGTTCAGCCTCTAGTACATGAACGCTGGTTTCAATCGCGAGATTCGGAAAATTTTCATGAAGGACTTGTTCCACGATATCTTCTAGACGTCTTTCTTTCTCCTCCCCTTCAGGGATTCCAATAATTCTGACGTTGGAACGCTTCATGGCATCATTTATTTCCCTGATTCTGCTTTCGTGGGATCTAAGCTGTTTGTTCCAAGCTTCTTCCTGATCCTTTCTCTCTATCTGTTTGTCTTCTAGATCACTAATTCTATCTTCTGTCTCAGTTACCCTAGCTTTGAGAGAGTTTAGATTAGACTGGAACTCATTGAGAGCATTGTGGACCTCCTCCCTGGTAGCTTTAAGCTCCGCCCTAACATTGTGAACATCCTGTCTGGTCGCTTTCAGTTCAGCCCTAATCAATTCTGTTTGGCCATCCATGGCTTTCTCCAACCTAGCTATTGCCTGGATAATTGTTAGCCTGAATTCTCTTTCCGACATATTGTCTATGTTGATAGCCGTTAGCTCTGTTGCGGAAGGTCCATCCTCTGTATTTTTCTTCTGTTGGGCATTCCTCCTCCTAGTCATTTTGGTGGGAGAAGACTGAACAGATGTAGCTGGATGTATCAACTCTGGTGCAGTCAAGGTGCACCCTGGAACACTTCTGAGCAATCAGGATTCCCCACCCAAACGAGAGACAAAAGAAAAGAAAAAGAATAAGAAAAAAAGGAAAATAAGAAAAAGAAAAAGAAGAAAAAGAAAAAAGAGAGAGAGAGAGACAGGAAAGAAAGGGAAGGTGAAAGAGAAGGTTCAGCCCAGAGGGCCCCAAGGTAAGATTTATGAAGTAGACAAACAAAAAGAGATAAAAAGACTGATACAATTATATGGCAAGAGGATGAAAAAAAAATATATATATGCAAATAAAGAAAGAACCTCGTCAAAAAGAACCACAAGTGTAAAATTTATATGCTATCAGGACAAACTCAAAAAATACAGAAACACTGGTGGAAGAAGATGGGAGAGTTCTTATAAATTCTCAGTGTGTGCGAGGAAGGTTGTTTTGATTCTTCCTGGATGTATCTTGATATCTTTGTTAAAGGACTCAACTTTCCTAAGATAAAGGGGATTAAAAATTGGTTTACCTATAGGGGTAGTATTGATTGTGGAATGGGGATTACTTTGAAGTTAACTCTATATGAATATTAGAGGATAAAAATAAAAAGGAATATACTAGACTAAACTAAACTAAAATTTTAAAAAAAGGAATTCAAAAAATAAAAATGCAAAAGAAAAACATAGGTGTATGTATCAAAAAGTTCAGGTTAGAAAGGTATTATGGAATTTGATGTACTGTACAGCTCGCTGTGGTGGTAAATAGGTTAAAAAATTACCTATGTGTAAAAAAAAAAAAATATGAACCGGAATAGTGGAAATGAGTGAATAATACAAGTTTTCCTATGAAGTAGTGGTGGTTCTCTTGTAGTCCTTTTTTTTTTCTTTCTTGGTTTGTTTTCTGGGGGAGGGGCCTGCCACGTGGGTTGTCAGTCAATGATGTTTCCTGAGTTGAGTCCCCCCGCCCCCCTCAAGGGGGTGGGCTCTGGGGAAACTGGTTTTTTTCAGGCTTTTGTTCTCTGGCGGTTTTTTTGCTTGTTCACTTTTTTCCCTCTCACCTTGACCACCTTTGATGGTTTTTGTAGTATTAGAAGAAATCAAACCACACCCTGATCTCCGTCTCAGAGAGAAGCCTCAGTCTGGGTGCAGAAGCTGAATAAATTCCCCCTTGGCCGCTGGCAGCGCAGGTTCCAAGTTGCAGACCCTGGGGGCGCAGGATCTTCTGCTCGTCCCCAAAGCCAAGGCCGTGGCGGCTGTCTGGGAGCTCCCGACCGCCAGAGAGGTTCCAAGCAGCGATCGCACACTGAGATTTTGCCGCCGGCCCGGGCTGGGAGTGCCCGGCTTGTGCGCCCCTCTTTTCAGAGGCGGCTGTGGGTCGGGTGTGCGTCTGGGGCACTGAGAACGGGGCGCAGGTCCGTGAGCCCCAGGCTGGGCTTTTGGTGCCTCTGTCAGGGGAAGAGTTTCACGCGCGCGCGTCTTAGGCTTTGAAACAATGGCGCGGGTCAAGGAGCGCCGGCCGGGCCTCAGTATCTCAGGGGAGCTTGAGGGACGTGCGCGCGCATCTCTTGAGCTTTGTGGTAGGGCTAGCGCGTGTTCTGCAGACCTGCACGGCTCCCATCCCCTCACAGGAGCCGGAACCCATGCGCTCTGGGGCGCGCTGGCGGCTTAGGGACCAGGAGCCGGTTTCTCCGCTGCACTCTCTCTGCCTCCGCACCGGGGAGGCCGTCTGGGACCGGGGACTTAAGCCCCTGTCCCTAGCCTCCCCGATTCCCACAATTTCCCCCCGCGATCCTTTGCTCTTTTGGAGTGCTTTCAACCAGTCTCCAAGTTACTGCTGGTCCCCAGACGCAGGGCACTCTCGCTCGTATCGGGGTATTACTTTCCCACCGGTCGCCTCTGGTGGCTCCCTCCCCCTTTTGTTTATCTTCCGATATCAGTCCGCCGTTCCCATTCCACTTTACCTGCTCACTGGCGTCTTCTGCCCCTGTAGAGATCCAGACATGTATAATTCTGATCTCAGGCTGATTTCATGGGTGATCGGAGTTCCTTGGTAGGTAATCAGCTCACTTTGGGGTACCAGCTGAAAAGACGTCTCTTCCTACTACCCCGCCATCTTGTCCCCCCCCAGCGCAGTATTTTACAATAACATGTAGTGCAGTATAATCTAGCACCATCAAGTACAGTGCAGTGTTGTATAGCTCAGACACATGGTCACACAATCCAGGACAAAGTGGTACAGTATAGTACAATATAGTACAGACAGTAGAGTACAGTCTAACACTGTCTAGTACAGTGCAGTGAAGGAGAGTTCAGACACATGGTTGTACAGTACAGGACAGTGTACAGTATAATGTGGTACGGTGTAGTACAGATAGTAGAGCACAGTCTAACACTGTCAAGTACAACACTGTAGAGGACAGCTCAGATGCACGGTTGCACAGTCCAGGACAGAGTGGTACAGTATAGTACGGTATAATACAACACAACATAGTACAGACAGCAGAGCACAGTCTAGCACTGCCTAGTACAGTGCAGTGGAGGACAGCTCAGACACATGTTTACACAGTCCAGGACAGAGTGGTACAGTACAGTACAGTATAATACAGTACAACATAGCACAGACAGAAGAGCACAGTCTAGCACCATCTAGTACAGTGCAGTGGAGGACAGGTCAGACACATGGTCTCACAGTCCACGACAGAGTTGTATAGCACAGTCCTTTCCAGTCCAGCCTCATGTTCTTTCATGGCTTGTGGCATGGCATGGTTTGGATGTACTGCCATCTGTTTCACAGTCTCTTTGTTAATGGACTCATGGGTTATTTCTGGCCTTTTGCTTGTGTAAACAATACTGCTATGAAAAGCACCATATGCATGTGTCTTTGCACACACATGTGGTATTTCCCTATTTTCTGAAAGAGAATTAGGACCGAGGGTCAGAAAGTCTCTGCTGAAACTTTTTCCACTGTCAGAACGATGTGATGATATGCAGCTGGCTGAGGTCCTGGAACTGTAGTGTCCACCCAAGGGTTTCTGTGGCACCACAGGGCAACCAAATCCATCTAGCTAGTGAGGCTTCAGCTGGTGAACGTTAGCTCCTTCCTTAGGGGCCAAGAGTGAGGCATAGGGCCCTGTTCTGCCTGCAGCCCTCAGGATGGGTGGCTCTGCCCAGCCTGCCAGTGGAGGCAGCCCAGGGTACAGTACAGCACAGATCTGCAATATCAGCAACTCTTCATCAATCTGGTGAGACCAAAGCCAAGTTTCAAAACAAACATTTCCTGCATGAACAATGTGTTTGTTATATTTTCCTCATTTGTTTATGATGGCTGTGTCAGCCACACTGATTTACATAAACACTGCCAATCTCGGGATGTTACACTCTTAACAAAAGTAGCTGAGTACAAACAGCATTCCTCAGTTTTAATTCATATTGTCTAAACATAGCAGATGTTGATAAAATGAGCCAACAAGAAAATACCACAAAGGAGACCATTTCAAGGGGGATTTTTGATTAAAATGCATTCCAGATTGACAAAATGTTACAATATTAATGGAATGGATCATTTAAATGTCATATTTGGCTCCTACAGAACCACAAAGCAGGCTTTACTCAAACTTTTGCAGCTTCCAGAAGTAAATGTACAGGACCACATGTATGTATCTGTAATTGAGTCAGTTCTATGGTTCTTGCTCTTCTATTAGTTATTTAGTTGTTTATTTTTGCACATACTGTACTACTGCTGTGTTGTGGCCTCAATCCTGGAGTTGCTGTAGATGCATAACATGCCAAATGATGCTCTTTGCCTTCCTTATGAGTCATGTCAGTCCATGCTGGGCCCAGAGTTTCCAGCGACTGCTGCTAGAGCATAGTCCTGCCCAAATGGGCCAAATGATTGATTTGGAACCTCTCAGTAATGTGATTCTGGGAAACAGGTGTTACAAACCAAGGGGATATGATTGCAAATAATGAGCAACAGTGGACAAGGATTTGGTAAATTCCTTACACTTTGTATTGGCAATGAGGGAACGATGCTCAAAGGCTATTGGCAAAATCCTGCTGTTGAATCATTTAAAATTAAACTACAGTGAGCAGTAGGGTTCAAGCCTCTCACAGTATGGGGTGACATAATCAACATTGAATGTTGACAGTGAGCCTTTGTTTATTATGGTTCATAGAAAGAAATAAAATGGAATACGGCATCTTTGCCTTTTAATGAACACTTGCATTCAAAGAAAGAGTCATTGGAATCAGCTATGGATGTTATGGGGCCCAGAGTGATAAAGCGGGCGGCTTTTGATGGGTGGAAGACACTCCCAGTGCAGTTTTTTCCTAGGCTGCCTCTGCATCCCTGGGATTCTTTGGTGGGAGAGCTATCTGTAGTTGGAGAAGAGGCTGGAGCCCAGTGCAAGCACAGTAAATGGGACTCAGTTAGGCTTCAGTGAATTCAGGCAGGTGTGAAGGATGGCCTCTGCACCCCTGGCATTGCTGCCTTTGCATTCCATGTGCAGACATGGCTTTCCACAGCAAGTAGGGCTGACACTTTGGGAATTTATGTACAGATTTGGGGATTTTAGCACTTATTG
This sequence comes from Neogale vison, assembly GCF_020171115.1. Classification (NCBI taxonomy): domain Eukaryota; kingdom Metazoa; phylum Chordata; class Mammalia; order Carnivora; family Mustelidae; genus Neogale; species Neogale vison. Next base: position 86,211,146 of record NC_058094.1, on the reverse strand, counting down.
CACTGGGTTGCTTTTAAAAATTAAATTCGTTAAAGCTCTTAAAACAGAGCTTATTACATAATAAATAACCTCTAAATGGTAGCTATTATTGTTGCTACATGTGTTTTTGTTTTGAGCTCACCAGTCCCAATTCTCAAGACAGGGCATTTATATCAGCCTTTGTCATTGTGTGGATCAGCACATCAGGATGTTTAAATCAGCCCTTGCATGTGTCTGCAGTCCTTCCAGCTGACTGATGGGGCAGGGCTCAATCTAGGGGCAGAGACTGTCACTTAGATATAGAAGCTTTGACATATGGAGAAGGGAAAGGAAATAGAATTAATTACTTCTTTGACCAAGAAGGAGGCAAAGAAACATCAAAGTGTTTCTTTGAAGCAGTATAATGTTATTACTTCACTAGGATTTGGAATTTTATACAATGGTAATAATCAGGTCTATTTTGCAGATGGAGAAATAAAGACCAAAGAGGCTAAGTTGCTTGTCCAAGATCACACAGACTTTGGAGGCATCTCCAGACTCAGGTTGTTTCACTCTTGTCTGCACTGCCTTTTTCAGTCAGACTTTTTATATTCTCTAAATCAAGGAGTCCATTCTACTGTGAGAGCAAAGAATACAGTGTTTAATGCCTACGTAAGTAATTTGTTCAATAGTTTTGAAAAATGTTCATGAAGAATGATCACTTTCCAGCTGCAGGAAAGTATAGGTAAGGTACAGTAAAAATGACAAAACTTATTTTTCTCTATTTTCATTAGGCCTTGGGTACCAGTGAGTTGTCATTAATTAAAAAAATTAAAATCCTAAATTTTTTTAAATTAAAATTTTTAATTTTTTTAAAAATTAAAAGTTTAAAAAATTTTTCATTTTGAAATAATGGTTAGTTCACAGCAGTTGTAAAAAAAATAATACAAAGACAACCAGTTTCCGTCAATGGTAACATCTTGCAAAATTATAAAACTATGCCACAACTTAGAAACTGACATTGATACAAAGTACAGAATGTTCCCATAGCCACAAATACTCTTCCATTTTTCCCTTTTATAGCCAGTTTTCCTATGTATCCTTTGAAAGGGAACAACCACTAATCCATTCTTCATTTCTATAATTTCACCATTTTAAGAAGGTTATCTAAATGAAATAATGTGGTGTGTAACTTTTCCATTCAAGAGTAATTCTCTGAAGATTTATCTAGGTTGTGTGAATCACTAGTTCATTCCTTTTTATTGTTGAGTTGTATTATCTGGTATGAGCATACAATGATTTGTGAATCTCTTACCCAATGAAGGATATCTGGTGGTGTTTCCCATTTTTGGCTATTATAAATATGGTTGTACATTCACATACAGTCTTCTTTCTGTGTGAACGTAAATCCTCATTGCTCTAGAATAAATGCTCAGGAGAGCAACAGCTATGTCTCATTGCAGTTGTATATTTAGTTTTTATAGTCAAGCTGTTTTCCAGAGTGACTATCATTTTATATTCTCACCAGCAACATGTGAGTTATCCAGTTTCTTGGCATCCTTACCATATTTAGTGTTATTATGATTTTTGATTTTCTTTTAATTTAGCCATTCTATAGGTGGGTAATAATATCTTGTTTTAATTTATATTTCTCTACTGGTTAATGATGCTGGACATATTTTCATGTACTTATTTGTCATCTACATGTCTTCTTCAGTGAATAGTCTCTCCATGACTTTTGCCAATGTTCTTAGGGATTTTTTAAATTTTTTTACTGATAAATTTTGAAAGATCTTTAATATTCTCTGTCTAATCTTTAAATATCCTGTCAGATATGTGATCTGAAAATGTTTTCTCTCAGTGTGTAGCTTCTCTATTCATCCCTTTCTTGGTGTGTTTTGCAGAGGAAAAGTTTTAAATTTTGTTGAAGTCCAATTTACCATTTTTTTTGTTGATTGTAATTTTCCCATTAAGTTTGACAACCATGTGCTGAATAATGATCATGAATACTTTATGTTTTTCCTAAATGTTTTGTTTATAAGCTAATTTGAGCAAATTTTTGTAGAAGGGGGGAAACTTATTTTTAGGATAATGTTTTTGGCCTGCAGATGTTCAATTGCTCCAGCACAATTTGTTGATGAGCTACTTTTAGGTTATTCATTTGCTTCTGCAACTTTGTCAGAAATCAGACCTATTGGTGTGGGTCTACTTCTGGTTTTTCTGTCCTGTCTCATTGATCTCTGTGTCTATCCCTTCACTAATATCACATAGCCTCAATTATATAAGTCCTGAAATTGGGTACTGATTGTCCCACTTTATTCTTCTTTTTCAAAATTGTAGCTATCCTAGTTTTTTTTTACCTTTTCATATACATTTAAGTGATCTTGTTTATATCTACAAAAATCTTACAGAGATTATGACAGAAATTGTGTTAACTCTGTATATCAATTTTGGGGAAAGTTGGAATCTCTACTCTGCAAGTTTTCCAATCTACCAACACTATATATTTATTTCTCTGTTTATTCAAATTATATTTTATTTCTTTTATCGGCATTTTTATAATTTCTGCCATACAAGTTTTGTATGTGTTTTGTTACATTTACACATAATATTTTCCTTTTTTGGACCAAGTGCAAATGGTATTATACTTTTAATTTCAAGGTCCATGTACTTAATTCTAGTATATAGAAATACAATTGGTTTCTCTGTTTATTTTATGTCCAATGACATTGCTGACTCTCTAGTTCTGGAAGTTTTATTTATTTTCTTTTCTTCAGATTCCTTGGGGTTTTCTATGTATACCACCATGTCCTCTGCAAATAGGGCACTTTCACCTTTTTTTCCCCCTGATATGTATGCCTTTTATTTCCTTTTCTTGCCTTGTTGAACTGGCTAGAATTTCACTACTATGTTGAATAAAAATGTACAGTTATTCACAGTCTTAGAGAGAAACCATTCAGCCATTAACTATTAAGCACAATATTAATTGTCAGTTTTTCTGATGTTCCTGAATCGAGTAGAGGAAGTTTCTCTCTATTCCTGATTTTCTTTTTATTCTTTTTATTTCTTTTCGGTGTTCCAGAATTCATTGTTTATGCACCATGCCCAGTGCTCCTTGGTTCTTTCCACAGTTTGTCAACTATTGCCATTGCTGCTATGAACATTGGGGTACAGATGGCCCTTCCTTTCACTGCATCTGTTTCTTTGGGCTAAATACCCAGTAGTGTAATTGCAGGGTCATAGGGAAGCTCTATTTTTTTTTTTTAAATCATTCCTTCTACTTTTATTTATTTATTTACTTACTTTATCTCATCTTTTAAAAAATTATTTATTTATTTATTTATTTGGTATTTATTTGTTTATTTTATTTATTTATTTTTTAAAATTTTTAATTTTTTATAAACATATATTTTTATCCCCAGGGGTACAGGTCTGTGAATCGCCAGGTTTACACACTTCACAGCACTCACAAAAGCACATACCCTCCCCAATGTCCATAATCCACCCCCTTTTCCTAACCCCCCTCCCCCCAGCAACCCTCAGTTTGTTTTGTGAGATTAAGAGTCACTTATGGTTTGTCTCCCTCCCAATCCCATCTTGTTTCATTGATTTTTCTCCTACCGACCTAAGCCCCCTTGTTGCATCACCACTTCCTCATATCAGGGAGATCATATGATAGTTGTCTTTGTCCGCTTGACTTATTTCGCTAAGCATGATACGCTCTAGTTCCATCCATGTTGTCGCAAATGGCAAGATTTCATTTTTTGATGGCTGCATAGTATTCCATTGTGTATATATACCACATCTTCTTGATCCATTCATCTGTTGATGGACATCTAGGTTCTTTCCATAGTTGTGGACATTGCTGCTATAAACATTTGGGTGCACGTGCCCCTTTGGGTCACTACATTTGTATCTTTAGGGTAAATACCCAGTAGTGCAATTGCTGGGTCATAGGGAAGTTCTATTTTTAACATTTTGAGGAACCTCCATGCTGTTTTCCAGAGTGGTTGCAACAGCTTGCATTCCCACCAACAGTGTAGGAGGGTTCCCCTTTCTCCGCATCCTCGCCAGCATCTGTCATTTCCTTACTTGTTGACTTTAGCCATTCTGACTGGTGTGAGGTGATATGTCATTGTGGTTTTGATTTGTATTTCCCTGATGCCGAGTGATATGGAGCACTTTTTCATGTGTCTGTTGGCCATCTGGATGTGTTCTTTGCAGAAACGTCTGTTCATGTCCTCTGTCCATTTTTTGATTGGATTATTTGTTCTTTGGGTATTGAGTTTGCTAAGTTCTTTATAGATTTTGGACACTAGTCCTTTATCTGATATGTCATTTGCAAATGTCTTCTCCCATTCTGTCAGTTGTCTTTTGGTTTTGTTAACTGTTTTCTTTGCTGTGCAAAAGCTTTTGATCTTGATGAAATCCCAATAGTTCATTTTTTCCTTGCTTCCCTTGCCTTTGGCGATGTTCCTAGGAAGATGTTGCTGCGGCTGAGGTCGAAGAGGTTGCTGCCTGTGTTCTCCTCAAGGATTTTGATGGATTCCTTTCTCACATTGAGGTCCTTCATCCATTTTGAGTCTATTTTCATGTGTGGTGTAAGGAAATGGTCCAATTTCATTTTTCTGCATGTGGCTGTCCAATTTTCCCAACACCATTTATTAAAGAGGCTGTCTTTTTACCACTGGACATTCTTTCCTGCTTTGTCGAAGATTAGTTGACCATAGTGTTGAGGGTCTATTTCTGGGCTCTCTATTCTGTTCCATTGATCTATGTGTCTGTTTTTGTGCCAGTACCATGCTGTCTTGATGATGACAGCTTTGTAATAGAGCTTGAAGTCCGGAATTGTGATGCCACCAACTTTGGCTTTCTTTTTCAATATCCCTTTGGCTATTCGAGGTCTTTTCTGGTTCCATAAAAATTTTAGAATTATTTGTTCCATTTCTTTGAAAAAGATGGATGGTACTTTTATAGGAATTGCATTAAATGTGTAGATTGCTTTAGGTAGCATAGACATTTTCACAATATTTATTCTTCCAATCCAGGAGCATGGAACATTTTCCATTTCTTTGTGTCTTCCTCAATTTCTTTCATGAGTACTTTATAGTTTTCTGAGTATAGATTCTTAGCCTCTTTGCTTAGGTTTATTCCTAGGTATCTTATGGTTTGGGGTGCAATTGTACATGGGATTGACTCCTTAATTTCTCTTTCTTCTGTCTTGTTGTTGGTGTAGAGAAACGCAACTGATTTCTGTGCATTGATTTTATATCCTGACAATTTACTGAATTCCTGTACAAGTTCTAGCAGTTTTGGAGTGGAGTCTTTTCAGTTTTCCACATATAGTATCATATCATCTGCGAAGAGTGATAGTTTGACTTCTTCTTTGCTGATTTGGATGCCTTTAATTTCCTTTTGTTATCTGATTGCTGAGGCTAGGACTTCTAGTACTATGTTGAATAGCAGTGGTGATAATGGACATCCCTGCCGTGTTCCTGACCTTAGCGGAAAAGCTTTCAATTTTTCTCCATTGAAAATGATATTTGTGGTGGGTTTTTCATAGATGGCTTTGATGATATTGAGGTATGTGCCCTCTATCCCTACACTTTGAAGAGTTTTGATCAGGAAGGGATGCTGTACTTTGTCAAATGCTTTTTCAGCATCTATTGAGAGTATCATATGGTTCTTGTTCTTTCTTTTATTGATGTGTTGTATCACATTGACTGATTTGCAGATGTTGAACCAACCTTGCAGCCCTGGAATAAATCCCACTTGGTCGTGGTGAATAATCCTTTTAATGTACTGTTGAATCCTATTGGCTAGTTTTTGGTGAGAATGTTCACATCTGTGTTCATCAAGGATATTGGTCTATAGCTCTCTTTTTGATGGGATCGTGTCTGGTTTTGGGATCAAGGTGATGCTGGCCTCATAAAATGAGTTTGGAAGTTTTCCTTCCATTTCTATTTTTTGGAACAGTTTCAGGAGAATAGGAATTAGTTCTTCTTTAAATGTTTGGTAGAATTCCCCCGGGAAGCCATCTGGCCCTGGGCTTTTGTTTGTTTGGAAATTTTTAATGACTGTTTCAATCTCCTTACTGGTTATGGGTCTGTTCAGGCTTTCTATTTCTTCCTGGTTTAGTTGTGGTAGTTTATATGTTTCTAGGAATGAATCCATTTCTTCCAGATTGTCAAATTTGTTGGCGTAGAGTTGCTCATAGTATGTTCTTATAGTAGTTTGTATTTCTTTGGTGTTAGTTGTGATCTCTCCTCTTTCATTCATGATTTTATTTATTTGGGTCCTTTCTCTTTTCTTTTTGATAAGTCTGGCCAGGGGTTTATCAATTTTATTAATTCTTTCAAAGAACCAGCTCCAGGTTTCGTTGATTTGTTCTATTGTTTTTTTGGTTTCTATTTCATTGATTTCTGCTCTGATCTTTATGATTTCTCTTCTCCTGCTGGGCTTAGGGTTTCTTTTTTGTTCTTTCTCCAGCTCCTTTAGGTGTAGGGTTAGGTTGTGTACCTGAGACCTTTCTTGTTTCTTGAGAAAGGCTTGTACCGCTATATATTTTCCTCTCAGGACTGCCTTTGTTGTGTCCCACAGATTTTGAACCGTTGTATTTTCATTATCATTTGTTTCCATGATATTTTTCAATTCTTCTTTAATTTCCCGGTTGACCCATTCATTCTTTAGAAGGATGTTGTTTAGTCTCCATGTATTTGGGTTCTTTCCAAACTTCCTCTTGTGGTTGAGTTCTAGCTTCAGAGCATTGTGGTCTGAAAATAGGCAGGGAATGATCCCAATCTTTTGATACCGGTTGAGTCCTGATTTAGGACCGAGGATGTGATCTATTCTGGAGAATGTTCCATGTGCACTAGAGAAGAATGTGTATTCTGTTACTTGGGATGAAATGTTCTGAATCTATCTGTGATGTCCATCTGGTCCAGTGTGTCATTTAAGGCCTTTATTTCCTCGTTGATCTTATGCTTGGATGATCTGTCCATTTCAGTGAGGGGAGTGTTAAAGTCCCCTACTATTATTGTATTATTGTCGATGTGTTTCTTTGATTTTGTTATTGATTGGTTTATATAGTTGGCTGCTCCCACATTGGGGGCATAGATATTTAAAATTGTTAGATCTTCTTGTTGGACAGACCCTTTGAGTATGATATAGTGTCCTTCCTCATCTCTTATTATCGTCTTTGGCTTAAAATCTAATTGATCTGATATAAGGATTGCCAGTCCTACTTTCTTCTGATGTCCATTAGCGTGGTAAATTCTTTTCCACCCCCTCACTTTAAATCTGGAGGTGTCTTCGGGCTTAAAATGAGTTTCTTGGAGGCAACATATAGATGGGTTTTGTTTTTTTATCCATTCTGATACCCTGTGTCTTTTGATTGGGGCATTTAGCCCATTAACATTGAGGGTAGCTATTGAGAGATATGAATTTAGTGCCATTTTATTGCCTGTAAGGTGACTGTTCCTGTATATTGTCTCTGTTCCTTTCTGATCTACCACTTGTAGGCTCTCTCTTTGCTTAGAGGACCCCTTTCAATATTTCCTGTAGAGCTGGTTTGGTGTTTGCAAATTCTTTCAGTTTTTGTTTGTCCTGGAAGATTTTAATCTCATTCTATTTTCAATGATAACCTAGCTGGATATAGTATTCTTGGCTGCATGTTTTTCTCGTTTAGTGCTCTGAAAATATCATGCCAGCTCTTTCTGGCCTGCCAGGTCTCTGTGGATAAGTCAGCTGCCAATCTAATATTTTTACCATTGTATGTTACAGACTTCTTTTCTCGGGCTGCTTTCAGGATTTTCTCTTTGTCACTAAGACTTGTAAATTTTACTATTAGGTGATGTGGTGTGGACCTATTCTTATTGATTTTGAGGGGCATCTCTGAACCTCCTGAATTTTGATGCTCGTTCCCTTTGCCATATTGGGGAAATTCTCCCCAATAATTCTCTCCAGTATACCTTCTGCTCCCCTCTCTCTTTCTTCTTCTTCTGGAATCCCAATTATTCTAATGTTGTTTCATCTTATGGTGTCACTTATCTCTCGAATTCTCCCCTCATGGTCCAGTAGCTGTTTGTCCCTCTTTTGCTCAGCTTCTTTATTCTCTGTCATTTGGTCTTCTATATCGCTAATTCTTTCTTCTGCCTCATTTATCCTAGCAGCGGAGTCTCCATTTTTGATTGCACCTCATTAATAGCTTTTTTGCTTTCAACTTGTTTAGGTTTTAGTTCTTTTATTTCTCCGGAAAGGGCTTTTATATCTCCCGAGAGGGTTTCTCTAATATCTTCCATGCTTTTTCGAGCTCGGCTAGAACCTTGAGAATTGTCATTCTGAACTCTAGATCTGACATATTACCAATGTCTGTATTGATTAGGTCCCTAGCCTTTGGTACTGCCTCTTTTTCTTTTTTTTGTGGTGAATTTTTCTGCCTTGTCATTTTGTCCAGATAAGACTATATGAAGGAGCAAGTAAAATACTAAAAGGGTGGCAACAACCCCAGGAAATTATGCTTTAACCAAATCAGAAGAGATCCCAAATCATGAGGGAGGAGAAAGGGGATAAAAAGAGGTTCAAAAAGAAAGAAAGAAAAAAGAAAGAAAAGAAAAGAATTAAAAAAAGAAAATGACTAAAGAAAAGTATAAAAAAGAAAAAATATATATATTAAACTAGGTAAAAAACGTTAAAAAAGTAAAGGGTAGAAGTTAAAAAAATTTTAGCAGAAGAAGAGAAAAAAAATGAAAAAGAAAAAAATTAAATTAACTGCAAGACTAAAAAATCACAGGGAGAAAGCCATGAGTTCTGTGCTTTGCTTTCTTCTCTGGAAATCTGTTGCTCTCCTTGGTATTGTAACCGTACTCCTTGGTAGGTGAACTTGGTCTTGGCTGGATTTCTTGTTGATCTTCTAGGAGAGGGGCCTGGTGTAGTGATTCTCAAGTGTTTTTGCCCCAGGCAGAATTGCACCGCCCTTACCAGGGGCCGGGCTGAGTAATCCGCTGAGTAATCTCTGGCCCCGGAGGAGCCGAGAACCTGGGGCCCCACTCCTCAATGCGCCCTCAGAGAACAGTGCCCAGTAACTCCCGTCTGCCTGACCTCCGGCTGTGCTCTGAGCTCACCGAACCTGTGACCGGTTCAAGGTAACCGTGAGCTGTGAGCTTACTGTCGGCTCTGTCTCTGTAGCTGGCTTTCTCGCTCCAATACCCGCAAGCTCTGTGACACTCAGACACCCACGATCCTTCTGTGACCCTGCGGGACCTGAGGCCACGCTGACCCCACGTGGGCTTTGCCCCTGTTTAGCCTCTGGAGGGATGTCCCTCAGCAGAACAGACTTTTAAAAGTCCTGATTTTGTGCTCCGTTGTTCTGCTGCTTGCCAGGAGCCAGCCCCTCCCCCCGGGGTCTGTCTTCCCGTGGGTTTGGATTCACTTCTCCACCAGTCCTACCTTTCAGAAAGTGGTTGATTTTATGTTTCTAGAATTGCTGTTCTTCTCTTTGATCTGCCGATGGATTTGCAGGTGTTTGTAATCTTTAGATAAGCTATCTAGCTGATCTCCTGCTAGCTGAAGTAGTATCAGTCTGCTACTTCTCCGCCATCTTGACTCCTCAGAAGCTCTATTTTTAATTACTTAAGGAATTTCCACACTGTTTTCCAAAGTGGCGGCACCAACTTGCATTCCCACCAATAGTGTAAGACAGTTCCCCTTTCTCCACAGCCTCTCCAACACATGTTGTTTACTGTCTTGTTACTTTTGGCCATTGTAACTGGTGTAATTTCTGTTTTTCTATAATTTTTGAAAAATCATGAACAGGTATTAAATTTTATCAACTGATTTTTTTGCACTAATGGATACAATCGGGGTTTTCCTTGTTTAGTCTGTGAATATGGTGGACTATAATGGTTGGTTTTTATATACTGAACCAGTTTTGGATCCTTGACATAAGCCCCATTTGGTCATTGTATATAATTCTTTTTGCATAGTAGTGAATTCTGCTTGAAAATATTTTGTTAAAGATTTTTACACCTATACTCATGAAAGATATTAGTTTGTAGTCTCCTCAGGCCACACTCCCCCTGCCCTTTTTGAACAGTGTGTGTCTAATTTTGAATTCATAATTGATCCCTTCTCTTCTATTTTTTTGGAATGCTTCTGTAGAATTGGTAGTAATTCTTATTTATATGTTTGGTAGAATTCTTCAGACCTGAAGATTTTTTTTTTTGAGAGTCATTAATTATGAATTCAATTTTAAAAATACTTCTAGAGCTAGGCAAATTACCTAATGGTGAGTGAATTGTGGAGGTTCTTCCATTTCATCTGATTTGCTAAATTTATGTGTGTAGAGCCATTTGCAGTATTTACTTATCCCTTTGATGTCTGCAGGGAAAGTGATATCCCCATTTCTTTCCTCATATTGATATTATGTGTTTCCTCTTTTTTAAATAAGTTTTGCTAGAGGTTTGCCAATTTTATTCATCTTTTTAAAGTACCAACTCTTTGTTTCACTGATATTCTTCTTGTTTGCAGTTTCAGTGACTTCTACTCTTACTTTTTTTCTTACTTTCCACTGCATTGAGTTTCTGTTTCTTTTTCTAAATTCTTGAAGTAAGAGATTAAATTATTATTTGAAAATTTTCTTTTTTCTAATGTATGCATTTAGTGGTATAAATTTCCCTTCTTCTTCATCTTAGGCCCACAAATTTTGTTTCATTTATTTATTTTCAGCATAACAGTATCATTATTTTTTCACCACACCCAGTGCTCCATGCAATCCGTGCTCTCTATAATACCCATCACCTGGTACCCCAACCTCCCACCCCCCTGCCATTTCAAACCCCTCAGATTGTTTTTCAGAGTCCATAGTCTCTCATGATTCACCTCCCCTTCCAATTTACCCCAATCCCCTTCTAACTCCCCATGTCCTCCATGCTTTTTGTTATGCTCCACAAATAAGTGAAACCATATGATAATTGACTCTCTCTGCTTGACTTATTTCACTCAGCATAATCTCTTCCAGTCCCATCCATGTTGCTACAAAAGTTGGGTATTTGTCCTTTCTTATGGAGGCATAATACTCCATAGTGTATATGGACCACATCTTCCTTATCCATTCATCCGTTGAAGGGCATCTTGGTTCTTTCCACAGTTTGGCAACCGTGGCCATTGCTGCTATAAACAGTGGGGTACAGATGGCCTTTCTTTTCACTACATCACAAATTTGATACCTTATATTTTCAATTTCACTGAGTTCAGTGTGTATTTTGGTTTTCTTCAAGATTTTTTTTCTTTCTCCCTTCCTCCTCCTCTTCCCTCTCTTCTTCTCCTCCTTTCCTCTTTCCCCTTCTTCTTCTCCTTCCTCTTCCTCTTCCCTTTCCTCTTCTCCTCTTCCCCCTCCCTGTCCTCTCCCTCTTCTCCTTCTTCTTCCCCTTCTTCTTCTCCTTCCCCTCCTTCCTCTCTTCCTTCTCCTTCTCCTCCTTCTTCTTGACTAGTGGGTTTTTAGAGGTGTTTCAGAGAGTTTTTAGTTTCCAATTGATTGGATATTTTGTTGTTGATGATTTTTGGTTTAAAACATTGTGGCCAAGGAATGCTTGATTTCAATTTTTAAAATATGTAGAGTTTTTGCTTTATTTTTTTTTTAATGCTACAGGATTTGGTTTATTTTTTAATTTTTAATTTTTTAATTATTAGTTTCAGAAGTAGAATTTAGTGATCCATCCATTGCATATAACACCCAGTGTTCATTATATCAAGTGCCCTCCTTAAGGCCCATCAGCCAAATACCCCTTCTCCTCACACACCTCCCTTCCAACAACCCTTAGTTTGTTTCCCAGAGTTCAGCATCTGTTTTGGTTTGCCTCCCTCTCAATATTCATCTTATTTTGTTTTTCCTTCCCCTTGCAACAAAGTGGATGGAGCTAGAATGTATTATGTAAAGTGAAATAAGTCAGTTAGAGAAAGACAAATACCAAATGATCTCATTCATATGTGGAATTTAAGAAACAAAACAGATGAACAGTGGAGAAGGGAAGGATGTGGTCTATTTTGCAGTATTTTCTTTGGGTCCCTGAAAAAATGTCTGTTCTGTTGTTGTTGGGTGAGGTATTCTACAAATGTAGACCTGTTTACTAATGGTGTTGTTAATTTAGTCGATATTTTTGCTAATTTTCTAATTCTTTTAATAATTATTGAGAGAAAGTTGTTGAAATTTTGTACTATAATTACGGATTAGTTTATTTCCACTTATAATACTGCCAATTTTTGCTTCACATATTTTGTGGTATTGTTTGGTGCATACATATTTAGGGTTTCTGTCTACTTGGTGGATTGACCTTTTATCATTATATAATGTCTCTGATAATTCTCTTTGTTCTGAAGCCAACTTTATTAGATATTAATAAATTCACTCCTACAATATATTTTTTAAAGATTTTATTTATTTATTAGAGAGAGAGAGAGCAAGAGAGACCTCACAAGTAGTGTGGGAGAGGGAGAAGCAGAGGGAGAAAGCAGACACCCTGCTGAGCTAAGAACCAGACACAAGGTATTCAGGGATTGATTACAGGACCCTGAGCTGAAGACAGATGTTTAACTGACTGAGCCACCCAGGCACCCCTCATTCCTACTATCTTTTGATCATTGTTTGAATGGTGTGTCTTTTTCATCCTTTTTACATTCAACCTGACTATATCACTATGTTTGAAGTGAGTTTCTTGTGGACAGCATATAGTTGACTTTTGTTCAGACCATTTATATTTAATATACTTATTAATATGTTAGGGATTAGGCTTCTCTCTCTCTTCAATGATCTTCTGATCATTGTTTGAATGGTGTGTCTTTTTCATCCTTTTTACATTCAACCTGACTATATCACTATATTTGAAATGAGTTTCTTGTGGACAGCATATAGTTGACTTTTGTTCAGACAATTTATATTTAATATACTTATTAATATGTTAGGGATTAAGCTTCTCTCTCTCCATATATATATGTATATTTCTGTTTGTTCTTTCTGATTTTATTTTTTGTTTTCTTTTTCCTTCCTTTCTGTGGGCTGAACAATTTTTTAGAATTCCATTTGATATGTCTATTGAATTTTGAGTGTATCTTTTTATATAGCTCTTTCAGTGTTTTACTCTAGGTATTACATTATATATCTTATCACAATTTGCTGGTGTTATCATTTTGCCATTTGGGAAGACTTATAGAAACTTTACTTCTAATACCTTCCCATTTTCATAATACAATTGTCTTAAATATTTCTTCTGCATACTTCCCCCCCATTTTATTTTATTTCTGCATACATTTACAACCACATCAGACTGTTAACATTTCTGCTTCAACTGTGTACTGTATTATACTATAATATACAATACTCAAAAGGAGAAGAAAAGTTTATTGTTTTTACTTATATTTGTGCTTACTGTGTTCTTTCTTCCTTCTTGATGTCTCAAGATTCCTTCTTTTATCATTCCTGTCTGTTTAAGAAATTTCTTTTGCCATTCTTTTAGGGTAAATTTACTGGTGACAAATTTTCTTAGTTTTCCTTCCTCAGAGGATCTTTTGCTCTCCCTCTCGTTCCTCAAAGACATTTTCATTGGATGTAAAACTCTAGTTTGTCAGTTATTTATTTATTTATTTTTCAGTCTTCAAATCACATGTCATGTCCTCTGGCTTCTGTGGCTTCTGATGAGAAATCTTTGGTTATTTGAATTGCCTTCCCCATTTAGGAGAGGTAGTAGTTTTTCTCTGGACTCTTTCAAAAAGTTTCTTTGTTTTTCTTTAAATAAGTTTTTCTTTTCATAAGTTTAGTTATGATATGTCTTGGTTTCTCTGCATTTATCTTGTTTGGATTCACTTAGTCTTTTGAATCTGTAGGATACCATCTTTTGCTAAATTTAGGAAGTTTCCAACCATTATTTCTTTGAGTACTTCTCAGGCTTACACACTTTCTCCTCTCCTTCAGAGACTCCAGTAACACAAATGTTAGACTTTTTGTTATAATCCACAGGTCTCTGAGGATTCTATTAATTTTTTTTTCAATATATTTTTTCTGTTATTCAGATTGGGTAAATTCTATTGAGCTCTCCTTCAGTTGACTGATTCTTTCCTCTGTCTCTTTCATTTGGCCGTTAAGCCCATTCATTGCATTTTTATCAGTTATGTATTTTCGGTCTCAAATTTCTATTTGGTTCTTTCTTCTATTTCTCACTGAGACATTTATGTGTTTGCTGAGATTATTTTTTCATTGTTTCAAGCATGTTTTGTATTTGCTCATTGAAGTATTTTTATGTTGGCTGCTTTAAAATCTGTTTCAGATAATTCTAACATATGTGTCATCTCAGTGTTGGCCTCTTTTGCCTTTTCTCATTGTTTGAGATCCTTCTGGTTCTTAGAATGATGAGTGATTTTACACTGAAACTTGAACATTGAATACTATGTTGTAAGACCCTTGGTTTTAGTTGGCTTCTTTTGACACTGTTCCAGTGGGGAGCAGGAGGGTGTTGACTCATTATTGCCAGTTGAGGGTGAAGTCCTGGTTCCTTAATCAGTCACCCTTGACACCCAGGGGGAAATCTCATCATTGCTCTAGGTGGGGGTGTTGGGAGTTCTGACTCCCCAGTTAGGCCCCCATGGAAATGTTCTGGCCATGAGGGGTAGAACTCTCCCCCAATGTGGCAGGGGGTGGTCATTACTGCTGGGTGGTGGAGAAAATTTTGAGTCTACCCTAGGCCTCCTCTGATGTCACCTTAGCTGGCAGAGAGAGGGGAACCCCATTATTGCCAGGTGATCTCCACCATTACCAACATACGGGATTGGGCTGGGATCACGGGGCAGTACTTGCTTACCTTTTGGAGAGGGTGGGATTCTAGGCTCCTGACTTGGCCATTGTTAGCATGGAGTGGGAGAAGGACCACAGTTTTTCCTGTGGTGTTTGGCTGGAGTACAATGGTTATTTTCTAAAATGTTGTTGTCTTGCTAGGCTGCCCCTTTCCTGGATTTTTGCCTAGAGAGAGTAAGCTTTAGTTAGGGCTGGTTTTTGTCTGTGCATAATGGCATTTCCAGGTTGCTGGCTTCTTCAGCTCGAGGTCTGTGATATACAAGGCAAAAAACCAAAAAACAAGCCCCCAAAGGGCAAAAACCAGGGAACTCAATTTTATGTCATTCCTCAGGTCCTGAATTCTCTAGCTGGTCTGTCTTCCTCTCTCCACCTTTTAGTGTTTCCTGTATAAAATGTTCAGTGTTTTTAGTTGTACTTAGTAGGAAGAGCAGAGTACACCTACTCTATCTTCCCAGAAGCAGAAGTCCTGTCATTAACTTGTAAATGTCTTTGCCAAATAATATAAACAGCAAGTGGAGAACTGAAAGTGTGGAAATTTGTATGCAAATACAACATCATGATCCAATAATATCCAACTCCAGAGAGGACTTTGAATTTCTTTCTAGTTGCTGGTGGTGCTTATGTTCTCTTCATGTAGGTATCAGTTAATTTCCACAGACTTAATTTATGTTCAGTTATTCTGAGACTTTTGCATTGAATTTCCTAAGGAAAGCCAAGGTGGACAAGTGTAAATTTGTTTCACAGCAATCACTTCAGAGTGAAAAAAATATGGCTGCAAAAGATGGCTAAGTTTCTGGGGTGGGGAGCTCGAACCATCAAGGCTCCAGGAGGGGCAGTGTCTGCATTTTGAACACAGAGAATTCATAGTTCACATCACTAAGCAGTGATGGATTTAAGTGACTGTTGCTGGACAAGACACATTAGGAGATTTCCTTTGGCACTTCATAATGAGCAGTTAATTTTAGCCTGCTTAGAGGAGAAAGGAGTCCTTGCTGGCTGACCAGCTCAGTTTTCAGGGAATCACTATAGTGACAAATACTGTTATAAAATATACAGAAGAAAACGATTTATAGTGCCTGCTGATGATGAAGTGTTGCCAGATTTCCTGTGAAATAGAGAAGTAGTGTGAAGACCAGGTCATCTATTGACATCTCTGGTAATTAGTGCTTAACATGCTTTTGAACCCAACTTTTCCATTTATATGTTGTTTCTAACTAGGGGTAGAAATGGAAACTATTTATTTTTGGATTCAAACCACAGACACATTTAGGAGTTTGGAATTCATAAAAAGAAGACTAAGAAGTGATTAATGTAACTTTAGTAATATAGATTATTTTATAAGTCACCAGTTTATCTGACTGAGAACAAAGCATCCTGCTTCAAATTATAAGCTGCTGTAAAACAGTAGTTGACTCTTACCATCTCTTCTACCATTATACTTTACAGTTAAAACAAGCTTACACTTGGCACATAAATTTCCTGAATGCCCCAGCTCAAGCCAGCCCTACTCATTTGTGACATGGAATAAGGTCCTTTGGAACTACAGGTTACTCTGATGTTCCAGGGTCTGGTCCAGAGTCTGGCCTAGAGTAGGTGCTCAACAAATGTTTATTAAATGAATTGACTATGGGAAATTGTATGCCCCATATCCCTACACCAGAAGGAAGATTATAGTCTTTTTCAACTTGGCCCTTGAAACTGGGTTGGTCTTCAGAGGAGTAAAGACTAAAGGTCTAAACACTAAATTTAAGTTCAGGTTTTCAGGTCTACTTTGTGATTAAGATCTGAGTTTTGGAAATGACCTTGAATTAGGTCATTATGGCATAATGGATTAAGACATTATGGATTGCTCTTAAAAGAATATTATAGTATTAAAAACTTAATATATGTATAATTAGAGTTCCTCTCTCAAATACTGAATGTGTGTCATTATTTATGGTGACACAATAAAAAAATATTTTAAGTAGTATTTTAGCATCTTGTATAATAGTGTCTTATGGTTTAGGCTGACTTGTACATATGGTGGTAAATGGCACCCTTGCTGGTGTCAGTTAGAATGGGGTAAGGTTTGGGGCACCTGGATGGCTCAGTCAGTTAAGTGTCTGAATCTTGATTTCAGTTCAGGTCACGAGATCAAGGCCCGAGTTGGGCTCTATGCTAGACATGGAGCCTGCTTGAAATTCTCTCTCCCTCTTCCTCTGCCCTTCCTCTCCTCTCTTTATAAAGAAAAAAAAAAAGAGAAGAATGGGATTTGGTTTCATACAAGAGAGTCACTCAACCTTGGTGATTTTATCACACAGAAGTTTGTGTTTTCAAACAGTGTCACAAAACTATACCTGGCTATAAAAGAGCTAGGGAGCAGTGAATGGCTATAGTTGTTGTTTAAGATTTTGTTTGTTTATTTTACAGAGAGAGAAAGCACACACAGGGGGAGGGGCAGAAAGAAAGGAAGATGCAGGCTCCCTGCTGAGCTCTGGACCCTGCAATCATGAAAAGAGTGGAAGGCAGACCTTAACTGACTGAGGCACCCAGGTGCCCTGAAGTGAATGTGTTTTTAACTGGGCATGTTGTTGCTCCCAATAAAATTGGGATTATGCTGATAAAATAGAAAAGAGAATGATATTTAATTGACAACCTGCATTTTCTGTCACACTATTGAAGTATATTTATATGCACTCCTTTAACTCTTTTTTTGGCTGGAAAGCTCCAAGCATTAATTTCTTATTGTTTAATTAAGTTATTATTTCTTATTGTTTAGCATGAAAACACAGTGGCACACTTGATTTTTTTTTTTTCTGTCCAGGGATAATGTGGGATATCTGTGAATTTGCCTTTCTAGCCAGATGAGTTGATCAATATAGAAATATTAATTTGTTTGAGCAATTGTTCAAACATTGATTGAAAAGGTCACAGTAATATCTATTACTGAGAAAAGGGAAGTGATGCATTGAATATGAATATCACTACTCACAGTAGACAAGAAGTGAACCTAGGAGAAAACAGGGGACATCAGTAAGCATGTTCTATTATGATGGAGTCATATTACGACTGGAGTCTTTGCTGGCCACAGAATTCTGGGCTACAGTGATCATGAATTTTTTCAAGGAGTATACAGCAGTCTTATGGCTTTTTCTCTGTAGAAATGTATTTGAGAATAAGCTATCCTAAATTATTTATCTGGGTATGTTCAAGGGCTGATGTTTCTACTTACAGAAGCAATTTTTTCACATTTTGATGTTTTCTTTTTTTTCCTATATTCTCATTTAACTTCTTCTCCCCTTTCCATTATTTCTAATCTCATTGGACCATCCTACTGTGTAAGCATTTAAGCCCAAAGGAACAAAAGAAAGCAGTCTTTCTTTTATCTTTCTCTTATCAAGAAAGTGGTCCCATACTCCATCTGAGGTATCATTGTAAAAGTTCTGGTACAAACCACATCCAATCCTATGTTCTTCCATAATGAAAAAAGTTGCTGTGCTCACCAATTATCTCTCTTCCCTCTTCAACTACAGGCACACTCATTGTATTGCCCTTCACTTTACTGTGCTTCTGAGATACTGCATTGTTCTTTTTTTTTTTTTTTTTTAAACACATTGAAGGTTTGTGGTAACCCTGTGTTAAGCAAGTCTACTGATATTTTTCCACCAGCACATGCTCATTTTGTGTTTCTGTGTCATCCTTTGGTATTTTTTGTAGTATTTCAAACTTCTTATTAATATATTTATTATGGCTATCTGTGGTCAGTGACTATGAACCTGCTGAAAGCTCACATGGTTAGCATTTTTTAAAATATTTATTTATTTTTAGAAAGAGAGAGAGAGTGCAAAGGGGCAGGGAGGGGCAGAGGGAGAAGGAGAGAGAGACTTCAGCAAGCTCCATGTTGAGTTCAGAGCCCAATGCGAGGCTCCATCTCATGACCTTGAGTTCATGACCAAAATCAAGAGTTTGATGCTTAATCAACTGAGCCACCCAGGTGCCCCAGATGGTTAACATTTTTTAACAACAAAGTATTTTTAAATTAAGGTATGTACATTGTTTTTTGGATGTAATGTTATTGAGCATTTAACAAGTCTGGTAGAGTAAATGTAACTTTTATAAGCACTGGGAGAGCAAAAAATTCATTTAACTCACTTTATTACAATATTTGCTTTATTGTGGTGGCCTGGACTGAACCTGCAATATGTCTGAGGTGTGCTTATACTGCATCTTCCATATGAAATATGGTGTCTTCAAAGATCTGCCAGAGTTGAAACCATTAACAATTAATGAGTTGAAAATATTTGTTGAAGTTGGCTATTTTAAAAAGGTAATTGGACTTCCTCTTTATGAGGCATGTGAAAACAAAGCCATTGTGTTTTTATAGATTTTATATTTGTATATTAGATGATAATCTTTTTTAATTGCTTTAATGGGCAATAGCAATAGCTAATATTTGTTGAACATTTATAATATGCCAGTTTAAAACTTTGCATGTGATATCAGTCAGGATTTACTTGTCAATTAACAAACTACCTTAAAACTTACTGGCTTAAACTAAGGACCATTATTCTTGCTCATGAATCTCTGGGTAAATGGGGCTGGTTTTGTGGATCTTGGCTTGGCTCGCTCATACATCTGAGGTCAGCTGGTGGGCTGATTGAGGCTGTCTAGCCTAAGAAGGCTTCATTCAGGTATTTAGCAGTTGTTCAGCTGATGTCTAGGGCCAGATGGTAACTGGGTCACCCGTCTCTTCCTTCAGTAGGCTAGACTTAGTTTATCCACATGGCAGTAACATGGTTTCTAGAAGAAAGATGGGAGAATGCATGACCTCATGAAGTCCAGCTCAGAACTGGAATGAAGCTACTCCCACTACCAGCTAAAAAGTCACAGGGCTATCCCAGAGTCAAGGAATAGACCCCACCTCTTGCTGGGAAGAGTTGCAGAACCACATTGCAAAAGGAGGATCCAGAGAAGGGTAGAGAACTATGGCCATTTTTATAATGTATTTCACATATGTTAACTCTTAATTCAACGATCTTGTGAGACAACACTACTCTTATTCCCATTTTATACAGGAGGAAACCGAGGCTCAGAGGAGTAAGTAACTTTGTTAATTAAGTAACCTTGTTCTAAAACATACTGTTTAAAAATGGCTGAAGTAGGACCCAAGACATTCTTGTTCTTGAGCCTGTTCTCCTAGCCATTCTCCCACAACTTTAAACTAGGTATCAGGACAACTCAGGTTGGTTTGACAATCAAAAAGAGAGATTCCAGGTAGCAATATAGAAATATAGCAAGTGTCAATGCCTAACCATTTAAAGGATTTTGAAGAAACTCAATAAAGTGGAAGGTAAAGTGTGCCCAGCTCATTTAGATAGATGCAGATTACACAGGTTCATGATTATACCATTTTCCCTCCCACACTTTCTTCAGAAGTACCACTAAACATTTCTGAACATATTTGTGTTCTGAGAGGCAAAACAACTATTTAAAGTCCTAAGGATCCCAGATCTGTGTCTTTGTGGGTTTCACCTAACAGATATGTTCCCCAACTGTTCTATGCCTTAGTGATCTAATCATGGTAAGGCCCATGGACACAGATGGGATTCAAGAAGTTAATTCACTTACTTGTGGAGTATAAGGAATAACATGGAGGACATTAGGAGAAGGAAAGGAAAAGTGAATTGGGGGAAATCAGAGGGAAAGACAAACCATGAGAGACTGAGGACTCCGAGAAACAAACTGAGGTTTTTGGAATGGAGGGGGTTGATGGACGGGTAAACCTGATGATGGGTACTAAGGAGGGCACATATTGCATGGAGCGCTGGGTGTGGTGCATAAACAATGAATCTTGGAACACTGAAAAAATAAAATAAAAAAGTTAATTCTCAATTGTCACCAGGCTGAGACCCCCAAAACAGAGCAGATCCTCTGAGGTATTGTGATGTAAGAGGACGTGTGTGTCATAGGAAGTAAATCACTTACCATCAGATGTATCCAGTCATGGTTGGTAGGCTCTTAGGCTGCCACCTTATTTTTACAAAGGTCACCAACCCTAGGATCCTGACACTTAAAGAAATAAAAGGATACAGAATCTGCTGGTGACCAGGGAAAATAAACAAAAAGATGAATCTGTGTTTAGGACGACCATAGGCCAACGTAACCCAGTCAGTGACATACAGCAGAGTGGAAAGAAGGATCTACTTAGAATTCCAACTCTGCATTGGTCCTGAAGAGTCAAAGAAGTACCTAAATTCTCCCTCCCTGCCTCTGGGCCTGGTACCCCATGGTGGAGTAGCTGGGGGAAGGCTGATGAGGCCTCTGCAGGCCTGGAGAGCATGATCTGTCCTCTGTTCCTGAAGGAGTTAGAGCGAAAAGAGCAACAATCATGCAGAAGTTCTCCCAGCATGTGGCATCCTGTCTGTGAGCAGTGTAATCCCACACATCCTGAAAAGAACAGATGTTCCCTAGAATAAGCAATCATCTTCCCAAGACAATGACTAATGGAGAGCCAAAGTCCTTCAGTGAGAGTCTTTGCATCATGGTGAGCTCGAGAACATCCTGGTCAATGACCACAAGTTACTGATGGGCAGTTGTGCCAAGACTTTCTTTCTACACTCAAAAGGTGAAAAAACACTAAGATTTCAAAGACATCTCCTGGATAGTATAGTTGAAATGCAAAGGGAAATTTCAGAGATGCTGAGAAGAATGTAGATAGTGCTTATGAATATAGAGTGACCATATGAGATGGCAGGAGAGCTGCCTTTAGGAGGGGACATAGAAGCTTCTGTGCTTTATGTCCTCACCAAAGGCACATTACCAGGATGCCCTCATCCTGGAATAGCTTTGGAGTGAGTGACCCTTTCATACTTCTTTTGACTCATATGGAAGCAACCTCTTCTCAGTTGTGTCTTTGAAAAACAAGCAGCCCGAGAATTGTACCAGGGCAGCAAATGACCCAGAAAGGCAATGATTGACGATGGTTGAAACTGTGGACAAGACACATTCACAAAACATGAGGAAATTAAGACAGACTCTGCCAAGTCAGAATCTCCAACATGAGGTTAGGAGCATGGCAGAAGGCGGCTATGGTGGTAAATCATGTGCAGGCCACAGTGGTAGGAGGAGCTGTGCATGCTCTCCTGGCCAAAGGGCCCAGGACTGCCTAATTATTGTAGTGCCTTTTCCCCTCCCTTCCCAAGGACTATCTGCAAGGACACACTCTTCTCTAATTTACTAAAAGCTAAGTATATTCCTACATAATTCTTTAAGAAATTGGGATCTGAAGTGCTAGTGTTACTTTATTTTTGTTTTACCAACACTCATTTCTTCAATGTCCAAACACTCTCACTTAAAGAAGTCTTAGAAGCATACAAGGTGCAGACAAGCAGGCCAGCCCCTCTTGCACTCCACACAGAGCTCCCATTGACTGAAATCCTATTGTAAGTCAGGGCCAATGTAAACAGGGCAGAGACAGCAATACTGTGAGACCCTAAGCCTTGGTTGAGCTTGCCAAAGTGAAGCTATAAGTTGAGAACCATGATTATCCAAGGAAAAGGGACTTATTTAGCATGACTTTTCTCTGTAGAATCATAGGACAAAGTGCATCACTGAAGCCAGATAAATGTGTGGAGTGCTATGTACGTGGACCTTGAAGCTCTTCTCTGGAAGTGTTAGAAAGAAAAGCTCCCTACCAATGTGAGTTTGGGTAATGTTGGGTTAAATAGGTTGAATGGATTTCTTTACTGTAAAATTTCTTAGAATATTTTTCTCCTAATGTGCATTGTGAGTCTCCAGGAAGGGCATATTGAATGTAGTACTTCCCAAACAGGTAATGGGACTTCTGTTCTTCTTTCTCATCGGAAGTGGCTCAGTGTAATGGATAAGCATGTGGGCTCTGGGATTAGCCTGTCTTCTTCAATCCAGGTTCTCTATGTGGCATCTGACAAGTTATGTAGGTTCTTCAAGTCCCAGCTTCCTCATCTATAAAAAGACCTGCCTTATAAATGTAAGGTTATGGGAAATAAAGTAGATGACTTATATAAAATATTGCACTTAACTCCCATGGCCTCAGAGAGAGTTACAGCTTAATATGTTACCAACATACAGCATTTGCAGAATGAATGTTGCATGGTGTACACTTTTCAAAATATTAGTGTAGTGGACATTGGAACTGCTGCTTAGCATTGATGGCCTCTCCCTGGCTAAAAGGCTAATAATTCTTTTAACTGGTCTAATGAGAAGGATGCTCAAGAACATTTCTTGATAGTTGTGAGGAAAGATCTCCCTTTGAATCTGAGAGATAAGTGTAGGGATGTGGACTATGGGAGGTGTTTTATTATAATGAGGTGGGTAAATCTGAGCAGGAAGCAGACACTCAAAGGACAGAAAGACACAGGTGATGCCTTCATCAAACCTCCTCAAACTGACCCTTCCCTGGACTTTTCAGTCAGGAGATCCTGTAAATTCCCTGAAGCTTAAGTAAGTCTGAGTAAGGGTTTCTGTTACTGGCTGGCTAAGCCCCTCAGCTGATAGAGGGGTGAGTTCAAGTGGATAAAGAAACAGTGTAGTGCACTGGAAACAGCTCCAGAGCACACTTGCAACCCCAGCTTTCTAGCGAAGGGCTTCACACTTTCCACCTATCACTTGACTGCTCCACCCCCCAGTTTCCTCAAGTATAAAAGGGAAAAATCAATATCTTTTCTGTTCAAGCTTCATGGTTAAAGTGAGGTACAAAGGAGAGAAGGTGTGTGAAAACACTCTGGAGACAGTCAAGTGTTCTGTGAATGCAACACAGAAATATTTATAGCAAGAATGGGAACTCGGCCACTTCTTGATTTAAAGCTGTTACACTGTGGTGGTACAAGATTTTTGGCTAATGTTAAAATAAGAACATAAAAGCCAGCTGTCAAAATATTATAATTGGTCTCTGCCTAACCCTAAAGGCTTTAAATTCTGTGATGCTGTAAGTTTAAGGGCTTATCTGTGATTTCTGCCGTTCTATAATACTCTATCCCATTTAAAATTCTATAGCTCTGAATATTTCAAAACAGACTCTGAAAGTATTCATGTGTCAACTAAGAACACCACCCCTGGTAATTTTATTTTATTTTGAAAAATTTTCAAGCTTTGTAAAATATTAGTCCTCATTTAAAGTTTGACCCAATAGACCATTCTTTGATAAGAGGTAGTGAAGTTCTCAATTTTAATTTTAGAGAGAAATAGAATTTTTAGCTAATAGCATGGTAGAAAGTTGAAAAAGAAATAATCTATAAAAACAAGAAAGAAGAAATTCTTTCTTTAATGAAATTGAAATGTTAAATTATTAGTAATAGTAATGATCTGGTCTTTATTGGGAAAGACTGTTCTCTGTGGATTTTTGAACTTCTACAAGTCTAGCTGGGAATTCTAAGAACATGAGGTTCTGACTTCCCTTTCGCTGGATCATTTCTCAAGGTTATGTTTGTAGTGAGTATCTTTGAGCAATGGATAAGGTCTCCCTCCAAGACAAAGTGTGAGCTTATTTACTGTTCACTATAACAAAGGTGGATCTTCCAAGCTCGGATATGACACAACCCCGCTGTGTATAAAACACCCATCAGGGACCTTCTGTGTCAGCCTCAAGGGACTTGGGGAGAAGGGGAACTGACATTTATCTGCTGATGTTCTTGGTGTTTGCTGGGCACTGAATAAAGTCCTCTGCCTCTGACCTAGGAGTCTCAGGTCTTCTGCCAGTATCCATGAAACAGAAATAAGCAAATTTTATTAGCTTATAAGGAGAGTAAAAGCATTCTTCACAGGTCTTGACACTTTTGGTGATGTGTTTGGTTGATTTTCATGAAAAATTCCTTCATAGGGACTCACTCCTACAGTATTCAGGTGTTCTTTGTGAGCTTCTGGCATCCTCATTAACCAGCAGAGGGAGCCCATGCTAATTAATTAGGTGAGGCTAACTTTTCTTGTGGTACACGTTAAAGCATCTTACAGATAAAATCCACTTACACTTATCCTGCTGCTGCAATATCCTGGTGCTGACAAAAATGTAGAACATAAAACAATAGCATTATTGAGTTGGGCTTCAGCGCATCAAAAATAAAAATACTGCATTTTCCAAGGGAACACCCCCAGGAAGGAGGAAGTTAGGGAATGTGCATTTCAACCCCAGAAGAAGTTAAAGGCAGTATCTTTTCAATAAAGGATTTTTCTAAAGTTGATAGCCCTGGATTTTATGAAAAGAGAGGTCCTGAATATAATTAAACAGTTACCTTTGGAATTCTAGAACTATCTCTTTCCTTTATACTATGTATGCTATTAAGAAATGAGGTCCTCTGAAAAACAGTCTGAGGGGTTTGAAGTGGCGGAGGGGGGTGGGAGGTTGGGGTACCAGGTGGTGGGTATTATAGAGGGCACGGCTTGCATGGAGCACTGGGTGTGGTGAAAAAATAATGAATAATGTTTTTCTGAAAATAAATAAATTGGAAAAAAAAAAGAAATGAGGTCCTAATGTGGAAATTACTCTTCTTTAAAAATTTCATAAGTAAGGCAGACAAATATGTGCACACACAGGTCCACAGCACTTTGCTTTGGCATCTTCATGTCTGTATGTTACCCAGGAAAGTTTCAGGATTTCTGGACAAGCCCAGAGCTGAACATCTGCTTGGGGTTAGGCCGATTTCCCTGAGCAAGTTTTAGCCTCATACTTGACGATCTAAGAAACTTCTGTTTGTTTACAAAATAAAGCTTCTCTGGGTGGAAGCACATGCACATGTGCATGTGTGCACACCTACACAAGACATTTATTAAAGGAGAAAACTTAATAATTCAAAATTGCACTTAAAATTGCCCTCTGGAGGGAAACAGAATATTATTAATGATAAAGGCAGTGATGGTGAAAACTGATTTTATCTATTGTCCCTTGAATTTTATTCTGGAACTTGGGAAATATATAGATTGTACTATGACATTATTCAACCTCTAAATCTGACTTTCTCATTCTATTTCACAGTAATCTAATTTGGCAGATTTGACAAAGTGGTCTCTTGTGTGTTTTTTCGTTATCTCATTAGCTTTAATTTTTAATTGTTTTCTTTTACTTGTCATTATCACCATCTTGCTTAGAAATACCTTAGAGAGCTAAAGTGGCAGAAGATTAAAAATAGTGAGGACAAGAAAATGGCTGTTTTTAAAATGTGGTCAGTCTTTAGGGAAGGTTATGCTTTTGAAGATTTATAAGAGGAAGTGATGTAAGTTAAAGTAATTTTCTCATACAAACAATGTTATGAGTAAAGGGTTATTTTCCTAAATAAGGACTTTGCCTAAAATTTAAAGATATACTTTAAATACCCTATTGAATTAGCTGCAGATATTAGCTGTAGAGTTTTTTGTGCCACACAAATCAGTTAGGGAGGACAATTCAGAAGCTGGCTGCGTATTGTTTATGATTTAGTTTGTGGAGGTAAGGCTGGCGGATCACTGGGAGAGATGCTGGTTTCAGTCTAGGAACTTTAGGGACCCTGGTGAAGTTGAGGCCCCAGGAAAATTCAGTGGGAAAGGAGGGGAGAGAAAGGAGAATAGTGACATGCATGATCCCAGGGGTGCTTGACAATGGGCAGAAACTGGATCCCCGTTTTGTGCGGAGCACCCAGAGAGAGAGAAAGTAGGGCACCTCAGATGCGGAAGGAGAGGGAGGCAGGGGGTCACCTCTTTCAGGGGCTGAGAACCCTCTCAAAAACTTGCCTGGGATAGGGAAGCAGAGAACGAAGCGTTCTACAAACACATGAAGTAACCACCACATTGATGGTGCTGTACTAGGCACTCTTCCACTTGAGGTCGAGGAGGAAAGGTGTGGCTGCTCTCCCAGACTTTCAGCTTGGTGTACACAGCTCCGTCCAACCACTGTGCACATCTCGAGATGACCACTTCCTCTTGGGCATGCCTGTGAATAAGTTAAAGTTATTTGAGATTAAATTTTTTCCCTCTTTGTCCCAACAATTTCTGACATTTTTCACACCTCGTATTTTGTGATCCAAAAAGGAATGTTTCCTTGAAAGTGGAAACTGTATCAGAAATCTGGCTTTTGTGTTTAACCTACAGTCCTTTTCATGGAACACACACAGAAAAGGCCGAGAACAAAATGAAATCACTTTACGTCACAGACACACTTAGAGACAGAGGGGACTTTTTCTCCCGGACCTGAGATCAGCTCTGGGGGCAGTGATACAGTTCACTGGGGCAAGTCTGAACTTCAGCTTTGACACTTTGAGTCTGAATTGGGTTGGTTCAGAGGAAAGAGGGCTGCTGGCTATGCTGATACTTGCTGGGAGGGTCTCATAAAGTCTCTAGCCACAGACTCAGCCACCATGGCTGTGCTGACCCATAAACGACATGTCAGGCACCACAGAGTCCTATTCATGAGCTCGTGTTTTTGGAAGAAAGGTCCAGAGACTCTAAAAATGAGCAGTGAGACAGTGACATCATAATGGTATTTATTATTTCAGGTTAGACTGGCACCTACTAAATCACTAAGGCCACAGGTAGGTTTTTCCACTTGAGGGAAGTCTTCTTTTTCCCTCTAAAGCTGGATTACTGGGAGGCGTGAAGCACACACGTTCCCCAGGAGTGCCAGTGTGGGTGAAATAAAGACTCAAATAATTCCCACTTCATTTTATTTTCACACATTCCCCTCCCTAGAAGTTGAGTGGATTAATTTTTATAGGGCACAGACTGGGGCCAGCTCACACACAAGTCCTTCCAGCTGCCGCCTCCGTGGCATGATGGTGATGTGAGGAACATCTCAGGACATCCTGCTCCTTTTGGACCAGAAATTCCCATTTTACCTAAGCCTTTGGGTTCAAGCTCTCAAGTTTGAATTTTATCAATTTAATTGAAAGACATGACAAAATTATTAACATTTTAGCATAGATTCACTTATCACATTAAGTCTGACAGAATGGGACTGGGAAATTTCAGTGGGAAAGGAGGGGAGAGAAAAGAGTGAGTGAATGGGGTTCCACCTAAAGGAGTGTCCTGACTGATGGAAATGTGATTGCATGTGCACTTGTGTGCACATGTGTGTGTCCAGCGTAGTTGAGGTAGGGTGGGAGTGCCTGGGAAATGGAAGTCCTACCAGCCTACAAGATGGATGAGATGTGGTTGGTGACAGATGGTGACTACACTTACCATGGTGAGCACTGAGCAATGTATGGAACCATCAGGTCACCATGTTGTGCACCTGAAACTAATATAACAGTGCGTGTTACTTATACATCAATATAAATGTAGGAAAAATGGTTAAGATGTATGATGTTGTTAGAACTTAAAGAATGAAAAAAATGTGTGTACACGGGGTAATATATATGGTTTGTGATGTACACATATGTATACATATATACATATGTATATGTACATACATATTTTGAAACAAAATTCATAAAGCAAAATAGAGGTTTAAAGAGAAATTGTAGTGATCACCTGATTACCCAGGTTGCATTTCAGATCATGAAAACTCCAAGGGCTTGGATACTTAAGAAAACCTTATTTATTGATTTATTTTACCACAGAGTGAAGGCTGGTCTTGGTGTGGGGGTGGCCAGAAGAACACAGCTTCCTCTAGCTCTGAATAAGTCCAAAGCCTGTTTGGAGGAGTCTTTCTCCGGGGCTGTGACTTGCCTGCATTCATACTTTCTTTCTGGGTCTCACAGCAGCTGCATCATTAAACTAACTTTGGTGCCTGAAAAGAAGGATAAATCTGTGCTGAGATTAATGATAATGCACTTAAATTTACATAACATGTCAAGTCCAGAAGGATCCCAAAGTACCATGTAAACCTCCCGGAGGTGCTGGGGTACAGGAGGCTTGCTACAAGCTTCACGGAGTTGGCAGGTGGAGCCAAAAAGGTGGGACCTGGGTCCTAGCCATGACAGCCACAGCAGGACCACTCAGATCAGATTGTCAAGAAGCACAAAATGCTTGACAGACTTGCTTGTATTGGCTAAAGTTTTGCAACACTCCAACTCAGTGACTTAGATGGAATTGCGTTCCCTCCATCTTTGCAGATAATGATCTGAAGCCTGACGGGGGGAAGCCTGAAGTCAGCAGCAGACCACAGATGTTTAGTGGCAGGGGGGTAGCAGCCTGGTCATTCTGGCTGAACCCACTGGCCACTCTGAGCTGCTGCACAGCTGTGGGGGCAGGGAGGAGGAACTGGCAGGGGACCCAGTTCGTGCCCCTTCCTTGCTTCTCTGGTTTAAGCATGTGGCCTTTTGCTGTTTTTCTTACTCTGTCTGGAATGGCTCCTGCCAGAGGGCTCACTCCTTCATGTCACTCAGGACACTGGCCAAGTGTTAGCATGACAGGGAGGACTTCCCTGAGTCCTTGACCATTGTGTCTGCCCCTGGGCATCACTCATCCCCTTACCTGCGTTCATTCCATCATAGCATGGACCTATGTGAAAGTGCATTCTATTTTCACTCGTACTCTTTATTGTCTGTCTCCCCACCTAGAATATAAGCTCCATGCGTTGGGGCTTTTGTTCCATCCCTGCTGTATTCCCAGTGACTAGAACGGGGCCTGAGACATAGTAAGTGCTTGGTAAACATCTCTTAGATGGGAGAATGTGTGGGATGATTGTAGTCCTTACATCATTCATCCATAGACTGGGTGAAGAGCATCAGGAATGTGTCCAGATGTGGCCTTAGGGAACCTAGTCCAGTGCCTTGTACACAGGTGCATTTTGTTGAATTAAATGGAATTTTTTTTTTCTTGGAGAGATGCCTTTGTTTAATTTAGGGCATTTTTGATATTGGACACTAGGAAGACTGAAACTTTCTTTTTCTCATTGGGGTGGGTATTTCATGTATCTAGGCTACAGTAGATTAAAACAGCTGAGTTTCTCTGACTTTTTCCATTGGAAGAAGGAGGGAGGTTGATTACATTGGAGTTGCTAATTGAATCTGCCTTGTTTGAAACTCATTCCTCAGAACCACACACAAAACAATGGCTACCTCTGTCTTTAAGAACCCAGGGATCTTTGGACAAAAGGTCCAACAGTCAGAGGACACAAATAACCACATGTGTGAAATATTCAGTGGGGCTGTCCAGAAGAGTGTCTTGGGAAGGTAGGATTTTCAGGGGCAGGGAGAAGGAGAAGGGGTGTTCTAGGCAGAGAAAACAGCAAGAGCAGACCAAGCAATCCAATAGCATGTAGGTGTGGACAAGGAGGAGCTATGGGCCCCTGGAGTTAGGTGGGGATATGGATCCACACCCTGGGATATGATCTCATTAGCTAAGCAGGACCAGGCCTGGCCAGAATTTGTAAGGAGGACCTCCCAGGAAAGCCCTGGGTACTGCATAGATTGATGCTGGTGATTCATTCAGTGGCAAATCTTTCTTCTGAGTCATTCTTGAATCAATGTTCCAGGACACAGCGCGTGTGTGTGTGTGTGTGTGTGTGTGATTGTGCATGTGTTTGTATGTGAAAAGGGATAGCTTACTCTTAGACAAGTAGAGAATCCCTACCATCCTCTGAGGGAGTTAGATGGTTTATACTCTCCTGATGTCTGAGCTGTGGGGCTTTCCTTCTGCTAATCCATCTCCCACTGGCAAGATTATTTCAGTTGCCAGTTTCCCTAGAAATGATCGCTTGGATTCCTATGTTCTGAGATGATTCTGGCTGATTTTAAATCAAGGAGAAATGCACATGGAGATATTTCCCTGCCCTAGAATACCTTTCAGAGGGTTAGGTCAAGTGCAGTGGGATGCTTCTCTACAAAAAAATCTCTTCTGGACAAAGCCAAGGTGTCTATCTGTCCATAGGATGGTGGTGATAGACCTGGGATCCGGGCAGCGCTCACCAGGAGAAGTAGGACTGTCCCCAGGGAAGAAGTCACCAGGATGAGAGGCAGTGAGCAGTGCCCTGACAAAGGTCACTGTGTAGGGTGCAACTGTCCACCCTAAACCATCCTTTTATCTCCTGTACTAGTTCCGCCTCTGTTAACCCCAAATCTGAATTCAAGCACACTGTTGGAGTATATCCCCCTTCTTAAATAAAGGTATTTCTTAATTACTTTGATGAATGTGATAACTTAGTATGCATGAATGACACACCTTATCCGTTTGCTCCATGGCAGGGCATGGGCACTCACTGCCCACTCAGGGATGAGACTGCGTGCTAGTTTATTTTCAGTACTGGAGTGATTGGGTGGGGGTGAGGAGAGCTTGTCTGAGAGTCATAAAAAGTTGGTCAAGAAGGCAACGGGTAGACTTTGTTCTCTTTCCTCACTGATAAACTCAGAGAAAGGATTTAAATGAAAAATTTTGTAGTTGCCTTGTCTTCAGTGGCCATGTCTTCCCAAGTAATTTTTCCCCCTTTGATAAGGACATATTCTTAATATTATGAAATAGTTTGATGTGCTTATTACTGGTAGGCTTGTAACTAAGACTCATTGGCCAGTAGTACTTTTTAGAATAGTTTTAAAAATAATTCTTGGTAGCTGGATGTAGGATGCTGCAGATCATGGGATAAATATGAGAATATGGCATGCTTTCCACAGTGACTCCCTCTTTCCTTCTTTAAGATCAACAGCCCTCAAAACCAAGATCAAGAAAACTCCAGGCTTCAGAGCACCATTTACATTTCAGCATAAATAGGTCAGTTCATAGATGCAAGCTTTGCCTGCGACATTACTTAGCTATGTATGGATGCAAGAATTTTATGGTCACTGCATGATTTTACTTCTTATTGCCAAGTATACATAACCCACATTAATGAGTTGGTAGTAAAAAATGAGTTTTCTACATTTCTTGACTGTTGTATGTTTGAATTGTAAACTGTGTGATGAATATTCTTATCCATATGGAGAGATATCAAGAATTCTCTTTGTGGTAGCTGGGCATATGTATCTAAACTTTCTGGCACACCCAAGTAATAAATCTCTCTGGTAATTTAGACTGCATGAAGCTTGTACTTAAGGTTCCAATTCTCTTCCTGCATTTTTATTCATTGTTGTGTCATTGTCCTGGGCCGAAGGTACATCCTCCTTATCTCTGCCAGATTCCTTGCAATTGCAATTATACTTGGAAATGCTGGTCAGTAGGGGGAGGAGTCCCCTTAATTACAAAATGCAGTGCTTGTCATCTGAGAAAAATGAAGCACCCTCAAACCTGATGAGTGATCTGTAATCATCCCCTCTCCGTGCTTTATTCCTTCCTGTGTGGTTGTCTCTGACATGCCCGTTCCTGTGCGCTGACTCTCACCTCTGGGACCTGCTCCTGAGCTGACACCCACCTGCTGCAATGGAAGGAAGGTTTGCTGC
Organism: Neogale vison; assembly: GCF_020171115.1. Lineage (NCBI taxonomy): Eukaryota > Metazoa > Chordata > Mammalia > Carnivora > Mustelidae > Neogale > Neogale vison. Next base: position 86,179,058 of record NC_058094.1, on the reverse strand, counting down.
CTCCAGAGAATTATTTTAACAAGCAAGGAGTTCAGAGTGTCAAACCAAACCAGGTTCTTCCACATGAAAGAGAAAAGCAAAGTGCAGTTATGGCCTATCAGTGCCTTTAAAAAAAAAAGTTTTTTTTTCAGTGTTCCAAAATTCATTGTTTATGCACCACACCCAGTGCTCCATGCAATAAATGCCCTCCATAATACCCACCACCAGCCTCACCCAACCCCCCATCCCCCTCCCATTTTTCTTAGTTGTCTCAGTTTGCTGAGGTTACAGGTAACGTGCTTTCAGTTTCTTTCCCGCTCCCTATAGGTACATTAATATATGTTCATTAAGTTAGATACCACATAGAGCCACTAGATGTCGCTGCCTTCAACCAGTTTCGCTTCGCGCCCGGAAAGCTATAAGGTGCTTAGGAGCCAGCCAGGCATGTGAAGAGCAAAGCCCTAACCTCAAGGATTGTAGGGAGGATTGTGAGGGAGTGCTTGGGGTTGGACGTACTTCCAGGGATCCTTTGCCAGGTTGAAAAGAAGGTGAAGAGAGCGGGGGAAAGGCGGTCACACTGCGGGGCCAGAGGACAAGGAGCAGATGCCTGCCTGGAGGACCTGTACAGGCTGGGCTGGGGTGCTAGTGCTCATCCCCAGGGATGCGTGTTCGTGGAGGCAGAGAGCTGGGGAATCCAACGTCACACAACTGTAGAGTCACATGGCCTACAGGGACAGCCTTAGAAGTAACATCTAGAATGGCCAGATATTTGGAAACATGCCCTTGGGGGCACTTCCAAGGAACAGTGTCATTTGACAGGTAGCATTGGTTAAAGCTTAAATTTATTTTTCTGATGATGTTTTTATATTTCTTGATTCAATTATTTGTCTTCTACTGACAGTATTACACAGCTTTAATATCCATTCCTATTGTATATAAACGTCTCATCTGCAGCTAATTTGTGTCAAAGGGGCAAGAACCCAAATTAGTCCATCTATTACAACCAACTCCAGTTAGAAGGCTTAGAGCATTCTAGAATGTCTAGAAGAAAGAAGTTAACAATAAAATATCAGGTTCTGCATTTTTGTTCCCACAGTACATTCAAGAGCATCTATCTCTGATGGACACATTTGGACAGATTCAATTTATTCCTACTCAAAGGAGTTAGTTGGGGGACAGAATTGAAGGTTTTATTTACAGCTGGCTGGTGTTTAGTCTGTGGCTAAGATGGATCTAAGTGAGGATCCCAGAGGTGCAAAAGCAGAAGAAACAAAAGCATTGTTTACCAGATATTCAAACCAAATCTGGGGCTTATTGTTTAGTAAATGTGGAGCACTGACCATGTGCCTGATCCTGCTTTAGGTTGGGGATACATCAGTGAACAAAAAGGACAAAATCACATACCTCTCTGGAGTGTGCCTTTTAGTGGAGAGAGACACAAAATCAATTATGTATGTGAATATGATGAGCAATGCCAAGGAGAAAATAGAGCAGAGAAGGGGGCTGGGGAGTATAGAGTGAGATAGTTGGGGAAGGTCTGAAGGTGACATTTCAGCAAATATGTGGACAATGGGAGGCAGTTGCAGAAAGACTGGGGGATAGGCCTTGTCAAATATTCAAGAACTCTGCCACCCAGTGGTTCAACCATTAGTGTCTTGGAATTGAATATGGTGGTAATATTTACATAAGGGAAATTGGCAAACGCTACAATCCAAGGCTTGTTCATTTGGACACCTGGCTTCTCAGCATATCATGGGATGGGAGAGGAGAGTTAGCGGTGGCCTGTCCAGGACCAGGTCAGTCCCTGACTCTGGGGCAGGGCTGCAGTTACTGGAAGAATAAGGTTGTGCTAGCTCATAGGCTTGAGGGCTACTTCTAAATGTCAGCTTGACTATTTGTAGGTAGTGCTTTGCTGGACAGTCAACCTTTCTCTTCATATTGATAATAGCTCCTTAGAAGAAAGGAGGTCTGAAAAGTACCCTAAACTTAACAGTTACCACAATTTCAGGACCAACTTTTCTTCCTGAAATGATGTGAGAGCTGGAACATTATTCTTTACAGTCAGGCCGGAGGAGCCTCAGTCCATTTTGCTGAGTGGAGGTAGATATATAAGCTGTTTTGGATAAAAAGGTTGCTTATGAACATTCTTCCTCTTGTACCTTCTTAGGCTGCCTCTTCCTCCATCCTAATCTATGCCTCCTGAGGACGCCAATGAATTAAACACTGTGCTCTGCAACATTTTGAAAAATATATGGTACATATTAAACTTCAATAAGAGTTATTTTGGTATTATCTATGATTTTGACTTTGAAACATTTGGCTTTATCAATTTACTCTCATTGTTATTGTAAACACCCGAGGTAAAATTTTAGGGAGAATTTAGCCCAGGTCATATGGTAATATATGGTAGGCACATTTTAGCACCAGGAAAAGCACTGCTGCCCTTTAGAATGGGCAGAGACAGAGCAATTCAGAGCACACAGATCTCTCTTTTGGGGCTAACAACAACATACTGGAAATTTTACAAAAACTGACTTTTCTGTGAAGTTTCCAGAACTTTCACCTACTACGTGGTCTGGCATCGACAACCCACATCCATCAATATGGCTCATTCCAGCTGGGAGCAGGGAGCTCAGAGGTGCAAATCTTCAGTGAGGGGTGAGGCGGGCCAGGCATCCAGACCCTGGAGCCATGAAGTCCAGGCACCGTCCCCATCTGTCCTTGACTCACTCTTTTGGACAAGAAAAGCCACAGTGGACTTCATCTCTGAGGATTTTGTTGGGGCCAGCTATTGAGGACCTGTATACTGCCTTTGCAGGGAGCCATGGCTGCTCATCCCCCTCCTAGGAGGAGTGCTTGGGAATGTGTGGGGAGTGCTTTTGATTTTCTTAGAGTCTGGGGAGTGCTTTCCCTGCTCAAAGTACCAGTATGTTCCATGGGGTGAGGCCAGGTAATGCCTGCTACTGCATTCAGCAGGAGTAAGTGCTATGGCAGGAGGGTACAAAAGAGATAGAATCCCTGATCTGTGTTCTGAATATGGCTATAACCCTAATGCAGAGGGGTGATGGCTGAAGAGTGCTTGGAAGCCTCACACAGTGTCTACAGAGGTGCTGGTGTGGACAGAACTGTGGGGTGGGTGTGAGGGACTATAGTATAATCAGGGCTCATTAGCTCTCTGAGCATCTTGGTCAAGGTTCTTACTTCTCTGGGTCTCAATGACTTCTATAAAACTAGAAGGCTGACACAGATGATCCTGAAGCCCTACTCTTTGTAATTTCTAGATGGAGACCAACAGGCAGTCCAGAGTTCCTCTCAGTAGGACAGGTGGGCAGCTGTGGTTTCCTGAGGAGCTGATTCTGTGGTTTCCAGAGGAGTTGAATGTGTGTGAGAGCACATTCCAGGCAGGGATGGGCCATGAGAATAGTGATGGCTGTTCCCTGTGGTCAGCAGGAGACCATCTCTCAGAAGGTGTTGACAGCAGCCCACCATTTGCATGCAGTGATTCCCAGCTTGTGAGACTAGAGATTGGGGCCCTGTAAGGAAATCTACTGGTGGCTGTCACTGGCCTGAGCTCTGCCATGGCTGTTGACTCCTCTGATGGTTTGTGGAAGGGCTGAGAAAACTGGATCTCAGCAAAGGAAAGATAGATGCTCATGAACTGTGCTTTGCTTTATGTACATATATATTGTGATGGTTGATTTTATGTATTGATGTAACTAGACCACAGAGTCCAGATAGTTAGTCAAATATTATTATGGGTATTTCTGTGTTTTTGGATGAGATTAACATTTGAATCTTCTGTGTAAAGCAGATTGCCCTTCAATCAGTCATAAGGGTGTGCCTCATCTAAACATTAGAAGTCCTGAATAGAACAAAAGGCTGTTGTCCATAGAGTAAGAGATAATTCTCCTCCCTGGTGGCCTTTGAACTAGGATATCATCTCTTCTTGCTTCCACATCAGTTTATGGCCTTTGGATTTGAACTCACCCATCAGCTATCAGCTCTTCAGATTTTGGACCTGCCATCTTCTCTACCATGAGTCAGTTCACTAATACATCTCTCTCACTCTGTTGATATATGTTTATATTGACATTGATATATATAAATATATAGATATGAGTAAATATTCCATCGATTCTATTTCTCTGGATAACCCTGATTTATATAAGTATTTGTTTATCTCACATGCTAGAGGAGAGAAAGCAGATTGGTTGTGTTCAGCAGTGTGATTGATCAAAAGACTCAGAATGTGTTTGCAGGCTCCCATGAAGAAATAAGTGCATTAGTTGAGCCCACGAGTTGGAACTGCATGGTAGAAATGCTACTGGATGCAGCTGGGATGTTGCATAAATGCAAAGTCCTCCCTCTTCCAGAGAGATAAGGGGAGAGTAAACACAAGGTCAATACCTCACACTTCTTTCCCACTGTCCGTACTGATATTCCAAATGAACGAGTCCAGGGTTGTTAGAGAATAAGCAAGCTAATCTATGTATACATTCACAAGGTTTGGAAATAAAAATCATTGGGGAAATACTCAGTATTGTTGCCATTATTATTTCTGGGTTGCATTCTACCTGTATTTAAAGAAAATGAGGAATAGAGTTCAATGATATATGTGTTTTGGCAAAAAGGTTAAAATTTCCCCCTAGTTCAAATTGAAAAAACCTCTCATAATTTTCAGGTCAGACATATAAATATTCTAAACAGAAAACTCATTAGTTCTGCCCACTCCACCATCTATTGAGTTAAGACTGGCTAATCCAGAGGTTGACACAGTTAAATAAAAAGGTTCATTTGGAACTGTTAACACCTTGCAATAACACCTTGCACTCATATAGAACCCTTCATGCTGAAGGATTGCAAAGTGCTCTGTAGACAGTATATAAATAGAAACCCTCCCCCTGACCCCCTGAGGCAGCCTACTTATAGGCACAATGCCACCAAAACACCCCCCCACAGTCTTCTTATTGAAAGAGAAAAGTGAAAACTATTTTCTACATTTCAAACCAAGTTTTTCCTTCATGCCAATCAATTCTCAGATTCTCTGACCAACAGGGTGCCCCAAAACCTGGGTATCTAACAATTCAATTTTGACACTTATTCTTAGGGTTAGCATGTACTTTACAGTGTAAGGGCTCAGTTCCATGACCCTGTCCCCACATAAGATACCAGTTTCAAATGTGATGCCCAAGCTACCTGTATTTCTGCCTAGCTGAGCACAAATTTGGGAATACTCATAGCCCCTTCTCAGGTTCAATAATTCACTAGAACAAATTGCAGAACTCAGGAAAGCATTTTACTTACTATTACAGTTTATTATAAAGGATACAACTTAGGAACAGCCATATGGAAGAGATGCATGGGGCATTGTATTGGGGGTGGAGAGTGCCAGTGCAGCCTCCATGCTCCCTTGAGTTTCACTGTCCCAGCAGCTCCTTGTGTTCAGCAACCTAAAGGGCTCTAAAACCTGTCCATTAGGGATTTTTATGGTTTCATTACAGAGGCACAATTGATTAATTCATTAGCCTTGGTGATTGGACTCAATCACCAGCCCTTTTCCCCTCCCCAGAGGTTAAGGGAGGATGAGATTGAAAGTTCCAACCCTCAAATTGTACCTTGGACCAACCCCTGTCCTGAAGCTATCTAGGGACTCCTAAGAATCACCTCATTAGCCTAAACTCAGGTGTGGTCTAAAGGGGCTTGTTATGCATAACAAAAGACAGTCTAATCTTTCAGGGAATTTTAAGGGTAAGGTTTTAGGAGATTGATGCCAGCAACCCGGGACAAAGACCAAATATATGTATCCCGTTAAATGTACAAATGACAGGGTATTTCAGTTGACAGTACTGGTCACACTGGAGTGAGACCAGTACTAATGTGAGCATGTTACTCACATGGAAGGAGTTCTAGGACATCTTAAATGGCTTCCTTGTGTTTTCTCATCTCACAGTCCTAATAAAATTTCTATGGTGATAAAATGCTCCAGTATGTTGACCACTAACCACACGTTGCCACTGAGCACTTGACATGTGGCTAGTGTACAGCATTGTTATTTCATTGTGATGATTACTTAATTTTAATTGTGTTTTGCAAAGCTCTATAGTACAGCTCCTCTGGGAATGACAAATGACCTCATGGGAAGGGGGCAGCTCCTGCTGGATCAGGAGCAGCCCTATGCTCCTCATTTCTTACTTCTCCCATTGAACTGTAACGCAAACTGAAGAGATCCTGACACATCCAGAAATGTTTAGTGTTGGATCTACCCATGCATCCATCCATTCATCCCACCCATCCGTCTATCCATCCATTTATCCTTTGAACAAATATTTCTTTAGCATAATCAACACTTGGTCATATTCAGTGCTTTCCAGGGAAACAGAGGTTTTTGAATTTAGAATTGCCCGCAATTCTTAGTATAGGGGCAGAATCAATTTAAAAAAAAATTATTTATTTGAAAGAGAGAGTGAGAGAGAGAGCACAAGAACATAGGCAGAGGAAGAGGAAGAAGCAGACCCTCCTGCCAAACCGGGAGCCTGACCCAGGGCTCCATCTCAGGGCCCTGAGCCAAACGTAGACACTTAGTCGATTGAGCCACCCAGGTGTCCCTAGATGCGGAATCAAATTTTGAAGAAGTGCAAAGTCAATCACTAGAACTATGCTTAAACACAGTCTTTCCCATTACTGCAGATTGAGGTGTGATGCCAAGTGGGACAAGAGGAGGTATGAAATGGTATGAAGTATGACTCCAAGCCCTACATATTTGAAGTTCCTCCCTGAAAAACATAATGGCTGTCTTTAACGTGGATATGAACCTATTGTATAAATGTAGTGCTCCTTAAGTAGCGTAATTGGTTATTCTTGCAATCAGGAGGGCATTGATGATGGAGGGAAGCTGAATAGCTTGGAGGACAGCATCTTAAGGAGCTCAATTATTTTCTCCCAAGTGGAATGGTGGGTTAGAAAGAGGGGAGAGAAAGCGGGAGGCATTGAAGTGGAGTTTAGGAGGCTGAAGGAAATGACACTCCAGGGAAATTGTTAAGAGCATTGATGGAGACAGAAGCAACTGGAGCAAAACTGGGCCAGGGGAGAGAGCTCAAAACAAGGTGATTGCCAGCACAGCTTGTGTCCCCAAGCAACAGAAGCTGGCAGAAGTGAGTACTGGGCACAGCTCTGGGGGGGGACGGCAGTGGGCAGCAGAGGGAACAGTTGTAGGAAGGGCTAAACCCTAGGACAGAGCCTGAGGCAGGTGGGCCTCTTGGAAAAAGAGTTGTCCAGGGACTGGCTGAAAGAGGGACTCCCTCTAATCCTGAGATGAGTGAGCCCAAGGTGATAAACACATGGTCTCTCTTACTTAGTGGTAAAATAGGACCGTTGGAGTGGCAGGTGGGGGTGGGGCATGAACAGTTTTTCCAAGAGGAAAGAGAGAAAAGCCAGACAAAAGTTACATTAAGCAAAATTTTTGTGCTTGTTAAATATTTCATGAGAAGGACCTTGGCTAGGGCCCTTTATGCATGTCTGAGTCAGTGCTATTGTAACAAATTAGCATAGACTGGGTGTTTGATAAACAAAACTGATTTCTCACTATTTTGGAGGCTAGAAGTCTGATCTTGGGGTGCCAGCAGGCAGGTGAGACCTGTTGCAGATTGTAGACTTCATTGTATCCTGCAATAGGGCAGAAGGGGTGAGAGAGCTCTATGAGTTTCCTTTATAGGGGCACTAACTCCATTTATGGGGCCTCTACTCTCATGACCTTATCACACTCCAAAGGCCCCCATCTCCAAATACTATCACCTTGGGCATTAAGACTTAAACCTATATAAATTCAGTCTATAGCAATTTGAAATGGTTTACCTGGTCCTCAGTGGTTTGGGACTTCACCTCTAGTCCCTGTGGTGTTTTGATCCATAGAACTCGACAGTGATTCTTATGACATTGCTTAAAATTCTAAGAGATGGGGTTGTTTCTCATAAAGGACACTTACTTTTCTGTTGCTGTGGCTGGGCCATAGTCCTCTTTGTTCTTTCTGTGACTGAGCATGAGGAGCATCTGCATGAGTTTGCAGGTCCTGGAAGCTAGTTTGTGTGCTTAAGACAGCCCAGGTATTGTTGCTTCTCGTTTATAAACTTTAATTAATTGTAGTCAATTTTGCCTTGGCATAAAGGGCTCAATTTAATTTCTCTCTTTTTCTCTCTATAGACATGCACACACACAAACACACATATACACACGTACATATACATATATATACACACAAACATATACATAAATATGTATATACACACACACACACACACACACATAAAAAGGTTTAGAAAAAAAACCAGACCAAGTCATTGGTGATTTATATAAATATTAGAATTCATGAATTCCATTCCAAATAAATCCTTTCCAAATAAAATACATTAATATATATAATAGATATTATTATATTACAATATATTATATTAAATATATATTTATAAGTATATAAAATTAATATAATATATATATTCTATTCCAAACAAATTCTTTCCAGACAAAATGCATATACACAACACATACACACACACACACATACACACACATACACATACACACATACAAGAGCCAGAGATATGGGTGATTCTGCAACTCTGCATTTTGCTTGGAAAGGATTTGTTTGGAATGGAATTCATGAATTCTTATATTTACATAAATCACCAATCACTTGGTCTGATTTTTCCAAATCTTTACAAGCTTACATAAGTATTTTTAATCTAATTACTTTGAAGTAGTGCAGTTATCAGCATTCCCACTGCTCAGGCTCCTCATTCCAGGGTCGAGATAACTATGCCTTTGAAATGTTAAGTTCAGACCCTCAGACTGAGGAATTTGCTCCTTCCTTGGCTGTGTGCTGGGCCAAGCTGTCAAGCACACACAGCTGGGGGAATTGGCACTGATGCCAGCCTCAGGGGCAGGGACATGCTGGTGGTCCTGGCCACAGAGGTGTGGGATTGGGTGGTAGCAACAGGACAGTCCAGCTTCAGTGCTGAGATCTGGAATATAGACTGAAGCCTGTACAAGACAGGCCAGCCCAGAGCAGAGACTGACCCAGAGGTGCTCAGAGGACATTTGGATGGATGGCAGGTGCTCGGGTCATTGCTCTGAGCTTGTGCTGGAGCCCTGAATCTTGGGGGGATAAATGGAGTACTACAATGACTTTTCCAAGGGATGTCTGCAAGGCCACTACATAGTTTTTTCCTGGGGTGTCAGCTTCCCAACGTCTAGGTTCCTGACTTTGTTTCAAAGCATGCCTCTTTTCTCATATAAAACCTTTACAACTGATTTTTATCCAAGAGGGAGTGAAGGCAATTGATGGTAGTTTTGTCAAGTGTTCAGTTTAACATATAGAAGTTGAATTTTTTGCCAGAATTTGACATTGGTTTTTTTGTGGGTGTTGGTCTCTGCGTGTCCCTCTAGACACATGCAGTTCTGACCAGCATGGAGGTGTTTTCAGAATGAACTTTATACCCCATTAATACTAACTGGGTGAAAAATGCATTGCTTTTCCAGCAAACCTTATTTGGGGGTCACCTTGACTCTTTTCCAGCAAGTGGGGAAATGATGGGATGCAGTATGGCAGCATATCCCCTGCACAAAGGCCCAAGAGGCTGAGATCCAGGTGAGCTATTTGAGGTTAGGGTCTAGGCCCTCTGCCAGCATGGGGGCAGGCTTGCAATGACATGGCTCAGGCTTGCTTTATCAGCACCTGCTTTTGAATTGCTATTGATTATGATGTCATCTACCTGTGTGGCCCCTCCCACTGGAAGATTATCCCATTCACTGTCAAAGCCAGTGTGTCAGTACAATATTACTCCAGTGTGGGTGTAAGGAGACCAGCTGCAGATGGAACTGAAGAACCACCAGGGCCTACATGTGTCCAGAGATGGCTAGTCAATGACACAGAGGCCCCTGGCTTTCCCTAGAGGTGGCATGTGTGGCAGGGTGGGTCTTACCCTTGCCTGGCCTGGGTGTAAGGTTCTGGAGAGCCCTGTGAGGAGGGCATGCTGAGGCCCTCTTGCCCAGAGGCCCCTCTGCTCTCTAGAGATGGTTCTTAGGCAGCCTGGGAAGGGCAGGAGGTGAGCCCAGTGGGCTTGAAGGCAGCCAAGTGATGGGCCAGTCAACAGCTCTGTGGGAAGGGGCTTCACATTTGAGTTCTTGCTTCCACTTGCTCATTGTGGTTTGAAATTCCTTTACTGGGGGAAGAATTCTTCCAAAAGAGTCAGGTTTCAAGTCCTCATACTTCTTTTGGCAATTTATAAGAAATTTGTCATTGGATCTGGCCTCAAGGGCTTTGAGAAAAGACTATATCATCCACCTTAAAATTATTTTGAAAAATTATGTTTTAGGAAATGTATGATTTTTAAGGATGAAGAGTCTTTTAGAGACTTATTTAGCCGGGTGATCTTGAGCAAGTTGTACTCATCTTTTTAGACCTCAAATGATGTTTCTTTAAAAGGAAATAATTGTACTATATGATTGCTCAGATCTATACTAGTTCAAAAAGTAACAATTATCTAATTAGAATTTTTAATGTAATGATTTTCAGAATCAGAAAAACTGTGCATATATTATGCATTCAGGTGGTAATACTGACTAAAAATCACACTGAGATATAAATGACCACTACCAGGTCCTTTCCTGAGGTCAGTAATGATAAAGGGCAGGAACATAGGAAGGTGAGGAGAAAAGAAAACAAACACAAAAGGTGTCAGAAATATGCTGAACTGGCCAGACAAGATTTGGGTATCAGTTTAGCTGGATTGTCTCTGTGACCTTGGGCATATTGCTCAACCTCTCGGTTTGCTGATCGCTGAGATGGTAGAGCCCAATTTGGAGGGTGTCATGAAGCTTAGAGCAGTTAGAAGAGTGATGGACACATGCATGCTTACCTCAGGGGCTGCTACTCTTATTAATGGTGCTCGTTTGTGAGCCACGTACTGATTAGCAGCAGTTTGGAGTGATTTTCCCCTTAATTCAAGATCACTTTTGAGTCTGGGAGTAGAAACAGATAAAGGGAGGAATGGAAGTTTCAGCCTTGGCTTTAAAAAGTTGATGAAGTAATGGGAAGTGGCACCTCCATTTTATGGATCTCAGTCTAAGGAGATCTGTAAAAAAACCCATGACTGGCACAACACTTTGAAAAACTACTTAGTTTTCTTCTTTTGGCTCTGCAATTTGCATGGATTTTGCTAAATTTTGCTAAATCCATGCTAAATTAAGGAAAAATATTTATTTTATGTATTTTCAGGGTTTTAATGATTTATGCAATTGATTTTTAAGGTTTAAAAAATTTCTGTTTTAGGGTGACCTCAGTTGGTTTCATAGCCTTAAATGTTTCTGGTCTGAATGGTGTTTGAAAATACAGTATAGTCTGTAAAATCTGTCAATGTCCTTTTTTTTTTTTTTTTTTAAATTTTATTTATTTATTTGACAGAGATCACAGGTAGGCTGAGGCAGGCTGAAAGAGAGGAAGGGAAGCAGGCTCCCTGCTGAGCAGAGAGCCCAATGCGGGACTCGATCCCAAGACCCTGGGATCATGACCTGAGCCGAAGGCAGAGGCTTTAACCCACTGAGCCACCCAGGAGCCCCTGTCAATGTCCTTTTAATGATTCCATTGCCTGGGTACAAGTGTCATGGAGGACACTGTGCCTTCCCTCTCTTCATGCTACCACACCAGCTGGCCTTGAGCCTTCTCAAAGGCCAGAACTCCCTTGAGGCTCCTTGCCTCCTTTTGCAGGCCAATGACTGCCACCCAGGGATCTGCGGCAATGCCTTCCTCCCCAGGCCTCAGGGCTCAGAGACGGGTGCCTTTTAGTCACATACAATAGGACTATGAAAATAAGGACAAAAGATACAATAATAACAACAACAAAGGATTAGAAGAAAGATATAACCACAATCTAAAGACACTTGCGTTCTTAGCTTTAATTTAACTTTGAAATTTCTGGCAACCTGGGCAGATAGATGATAGATAGAGATAGAAATTAAACAAAACACTATAAGCTACATGATTTCCATTATATCATGAATAGAAGTAGACTAGTTTGAATCTTAAGGCTTTTGTTCTCAACTTTCAAAGGAGTATGTTGTGAGTTTCCTTATATAAAGGATATTGACTGAGTAGTCGAATAGAAATGAGGCAACAGTTTCAGGGACTATATTCTTCATACATCGATTTCTCATGTTTTTTCTTGTCCACCACTGAGAGGAGGTAGGTTAATCCCAGGGCTACCTACCCTAAAAGATAAGATGAGTCTGGAATAATGAGAGGGCCTCAAAAGAAGATTCTGTTGAATCACTAATGAAGAAGGTACACACAGTGCTCCAGTCCTGTTAACCATGATGTTTCAATGGCACGACTGCTGGTATCTCTTACTACTGTATTCCGCCCACTGGACTGATCCTGCTCCAGTGTGGCTCCAACCCAGAAAGGAACGGAAGAATGGGTCAATGTGATGATGGAGAGGTAGGTAGGGACCACATGCAGGTCTTGGTAAGGGTTTTGGTTTTTCTTTCTTGTTTTTTTTTTTTTTTTTTTTTTTCTTACTCTTATATTTAATTTTTTTTTTTTAAACAATCCAGGGGAAGCTGGGTGGCTCAGTCATTTAGTGTGTGCCTTCAGCTCGGGTCATGATCCCAGTGTCCTGGGATCAAGCCCCACATTGGGCTCCCTGCTTTGTGGGAAGCCTGCATCTTCCTCCCCCACTCCTCCTGCTTGTGTTCCTGCTCTCGCTGTTTCTCTCTCTCTCTCCCTCTCTGACAAATAAATAAATAAAATCTTTAAAAAAATTAATAAAGCCATCCAAGTTGATAAGGAAGAAGTAAAACTTTCACTCTTTGTAGATGACATGATACTATAAATAGAAAACCCTATAGACCACCAAACACTGCTACAACTAAGAACTAAATTCAGTTTTGGTCTTTTTTATAAGAGCAATGGAAACCATTGCACTTTATTTCATTTTTGTATTGTTATTTTTAGCATGGGAGACCCATGCTAAGTTTGAATTTTGAAAATATCACTCTGTGTGTGTTGTGTGTGGAGATAGAAGGTGCAGGGTGTGTGAAGAGGACTGCATAGGAAGCCAATACCACAGGTTAGATGACAAATGAAGGGTTTGGTTCCAGGTAGGATGGTGGCAGTGGGAATGGAGAGTGGACTCAGATTCTGGAATGCAACATGAAATGCTGGCAGCAAGGAGGCTGTGGAAGGAGGATGATGGGTTTGGTCTTGGGTGTGCCTATGCATCCCAGGAGGTGATAGCTGGTGGGAGTTTAGATGTACACATCTGGATTCAGAGATACCTTGGATCACACGTTTAAACTGGGAGCCTTTTGCATGTCCATGGTAATTGAGAGTGGGAGATAGTCCATGGCAAGAAGAGCCATGGGCTTTGGAATCAAGAACAAAGAAGTTCCCCAGTGTCTATGTGTCAGGGAAAGGGGGAGCTGGCAAAGGAGATTTAGCACATGCAATTGGGGAGGGAGGCCTGGGGAGCGTGGTGTCCCAGAACTCCAGGGAGGAGAGTGCCTCAAGAAGGGGAGAAGGCAACTGACATGGAAGTACTTGAATTTCATGAGAGCTGTCCAGGGCAGTGGTGAAAGTGGCATGCTGAAGAGGACACAGAAGGTGAGAAAATGGAAAAGGCAAATGTGAGTAAGTCTTTTAAGAAGTTAGATTATGAGGGAGAAGAAGAAGGGTCATAGGGTTGAGAATTTGAACAGATTTTTAAGTGTGTTGGGGAGTGGAGTATGGTGGGGGGCGGTGACAGAGTTAGGTTCTGAAATTTATATCCCTTCAAATATTTTTTGAATCATTAGCCCAAAAGAACAAATGTTACAGGGTGCAGGATTCTGACTAGTATTGCTATATTCTACTACCTTGCAGGATACTTTGTATATGGAGGTGTAACTTAAACATAAGTGATCCTGCAGGGAGTAGCTATCTTGAAAAATGAGAACAAAGTCTACAGGAGGATGAGACACAGAAGTTAGAGAAGAAAAAAAAAGGGGTGAGAGACGTCTTAAGTCTCCCAGCCAGCTAGGTGTCATACATGCTGTCCTGTCCAAAATTCTTAACTCTGCTCCTTAAAGTGCAAAAATAGCCCCTGGCCTCTGCCCTCCACTGTTGTCCAGCACTGTCTGTTTCATCACTTAATAGAGCACATTTTTTGGTCAGCTCATACCCCTGGGTACAGGTCCTGTTTCTGTCTTTGAGCATACACTATGCCCATAACAGACAGTTTGAGCTCTCTCCCTTTCCCTCTCCAAATAATCCCCATAAGCACAACCCATCACACTACACCTCCATTGCTGGACCTAGCCATCACCCAGGCAGCCAGGAACCCAACATTGCCAGCTCTGGATAGCAGGCCTTGCCTTTGCAAAGGGAAAAGGAACAAGCCCCAGAAGTGCGGGCGTGGGAAGAGTTTGTGCCTGGGAAAGGGATAAAGTATGAGGAGTTTGTTTGCCAAACATCCCACTTAGCCATGTTTTCCAATGCTAGTGCCTACTGGAGATTGGATGAGGAAACTCTCAGAGTATTTCTTTGCCCAGGAATGAAGAAGGCGAACTTTCTCAAAAAACCTGTGATACATGAGAATTTAGATTTCTGTAGTTAAATGTGCTGTGGTCCATCCAAATATAATGGGCTTAATTTTTATTTTTATTTTTTTCATACAACAAAAAACATTCCTTATTTCCTAAGGATCTAGCTATTAGATCCAGGCAAACAAATAGTCTATTAAGAATAATGAACAACAACAAAAAATCTACATGGTGTGAGTGTGGGCATGGAGATGGGGATAGCTCTCTCTCCTACTTGCCTGTGGCTAATTGTTCATCTCCAGCCCTCCTTCACTAATCAAGCACAGAGGGGTAGACAGCACACATAAACCCCATGTAGACTCATTCACACCTGGGGATGACCCTGTTTGATGGCCTTTACTGGGTATACTAAAAAGCTGTCAAGCTCTGGGCAGTTGTACTTACTCTGTGGAAACATCTGTCTTTCAGTAAGATAGTGAAGTGATAATTCAAGCAGCTGCTGGTAGTGAGCCCAAACATAAACAGGAGAGCAGTGGCAGAAAGGACATGTCAAACTGAGGATGAAAAAAGACTTTTTCAATGGACATTGTGGGGAGTGGTAGAATCCTGTGTATTAGTCTAATTTTAATTCTTGGATTTTGGGTGCTTTAGATTTTTAGCATTCATTTGTGGTGCTCTCCTTATGCTTGGCCATGGTGGTACATCTTAAATTTAGTCCGATTGTCCTAGTTTGACCTTCTGACTTGACCTTCCAGTAACAGGAATCTGTGCTTCTGGAAAAAGGAGTAGTGTAGGGTTAAGATCCTGTAAGTAAAACAGCAGTCCCCAGGGAAAGATTGAAAATCAATATCTCAAAGGATCTGATTTGATGGACAGGGAATGGGGCATGACAAGAGCCTATGACAGTGGTGACACCTTAGCTCAGAGTGGTATCTCTGGAGAAGGACCTTGGCTAGCAACTGGGAATATGGTAGGATCTAAATGGGAGGATCCAGCAAGCACTAAGCTTTTTCTCTAGCCTTAGGAGAACACTGAATTATTAGTCATTCTGGTGGGAATCTCAGGTGGTTGACTGGATGACTTGGGAATTAGTGACAGTACATCTTGGTGGCCTCAGTTCCTCAGAGGTTGCACTGTCAGAAGACATACAGTGTTGGGCTTGGTTCTAAACTGTGACTACACATTAGAATTAACTGCAGACCTTACTGCTGGTGCCCAGGCTTCAGCTACTCGTTGGCTTACCTAGGTACTCTGGGGTGGAAAGGTATATTGGAACTTTTAGGAGTAACAAGGATAATTCTAACTCATAGCCAAGGACTGAGATGTTCAGTAACTATCTGGCCTACTAACCTCCTCTGTCTGTTGCAATGGGGCTGTTGGCACACTCCTTCTCCTGGTTGCATTTGGCTCAAAAACAAGGCAGGAATTTCTATGTCTCACTGAATTAAGTTAGGATAAATCTGAAGTAGATTCTGGTAAGTAAATCTGTATTTGGTAAACCCTAGAGGAACCACCAAAAAAACCCCCAAAACTAAAAAATGATGAAAAATCTAAAGGAATTAAAATATTAGACTAAGAAATAATGCAAAGGAACATAGTAAAAGAGTAATAGAGAGAGAAAAAGATATGAGACCCATAGAAAACAATGTGTAAATGGAAGATATAAATCCAGCTCTGTCAATAATAATGTTGAATGTGAAAGAATCAAACAATCTAATCAAGTAAGCAATATAAAAGCAGAAGTCGTCACACTGGATAAAAATACAAGGGGGAGGCAAACCATGAGAGACTATGGATTCTGAGAAACAAACTGAAGGTTTTGGAGGGGAGGGGAATGAGGAGTTGGGTAAGCCTAGTGGCACGTATTGCATGGAGCCCTGGGTGTGGTGCATAAACAGTGAATTTTGGAACACTGAAAAGAAACAAGATTAAAAAAAATTACAAGATCCAAATATATATTCTAATAGAGAGCAAAATTTAGATTCAAAGGTACAAATAGGTTGAAAGTAAAAAGATGATAAATCTATGTCATGCAAAGGGCAGCTATAAGAGAACTGGAGTGGCTCTAGTACTATTAGATAAAATAGACTTTAAAGACAAAAAAATACTACTAGAGATAAAGAGGGATATGCTATAATGATAAAAGGGTTGACCCATTAAAAAGATACAACAATTTTATACACAAATACATTTAACAACAAAGGCCCAAAATATATGAAGCAACAACTAAAAAAAAAACTTGAAGGGGAAATGAAATTCAATAATGGATGATAGTTGGAGACTTCAAGAAATCACTTTCATAATGGATAGAAAATTTAGGCAAAGATCTACAAGGAGATAGAAGGCTTGAACAGTATTATAAACCAACTCCACTGCACAGGTGCTTTACCCAACCACAGCAGAACATACACCCTTTAAAAAATTTTAATTTTTTCAGCTTTCTGAGCTATAATTGACACAGCATTGTTTAAGTTTAAGGTATACAATATGTTTATTTGTACACATATATTGTAAAATGATTATTGTAATAGGGCTAGGTAGCACCTTCATCACCTTACATAATTATCTTTTGTTTTCTGTAGTGAGAACATCTATATGTTCTTTTAAAATGACTTTTACCAACGTCAAAGTATATAATCACCAATCACAATGGATCCTTAGAGCTTACTCACCTTATAATTGGAATTCTGTATACTTGGCATTCTTCCACCTCCCAAGCCCTGGCAAGCACAATTTTACCGTATTTTTATGAATTCAGCTTTTTTGATTCCAAATGAATCATGTTTTGGCTATCTGGGGTCTTTTGTGGTTTCATACAAATTTTAGGATTTTTTTTTTTTCTATTTCTGTGAAAACTGCTTTTGGAATTTTTTTTAAGTCTCTTGATCAGGAACATGAGACATCATTCTAATATTTGTGTCTTCTTTAATTTCATTCTTCAAAGTCTTATAGTTTTCAGTGTAGAGATCTTTATTCTCCTTGGATAAATTTATTCCTAAGTTTTTACATATTTTTAATTATATAATTGACATACAATATTATATTAGTTTCAGGTGTACAATAAAGTGATTCAACATTTGTATACATTGCAGAATGATTACACAATAAGTCTAGTTCCTATCTGTCACCATATAAAGTCAGTGCAATATTATTGACTATATTTCCCATGTTGTACATCACAGCCCCATGATTTATTCATTTATAACTGGAAGTTTGTATTTCTTAATCTCTTTCATCTATTTCACCCTCTTCAACCTCCCTTCCTTCTGGCAACCACCAATTTGTTCTTTGTATCTCTAAATCTGGGTTTTGTTTGCTTGTTTGTTTTGTTGTTTAGATTCCACATATAAGTGAAATCATACAGTATTTGCCTTTCTCTGTCTGACTTATTTCACTTAGCAAAATACCTTCAGCTTCCATCCATGTAAGAGTTCATTCTGTTTTTATGACTGAGTAGTATTCCACTGTGTGTGTGTGTGTGTGTGTGTGTGTGTGTGTGACATCTTCTTTATCCACTCATCCATCAGTGGACACTTAAGTTGTTTCCATATCTTGGTTACTGTAAAAAATACTATAGTGAACACAAGTGAGCATATATCTTTTTTGTTTGCTTTGTTTTTGTTTTTTGCTTATTTTTTTGAATTAATGCTTTCATTTTCTTCAAACAGAATTCTATGGTTTCAGATCTTACATTCAGATGTCCAATTTATTTTGAGTTAATTTTTATACATGGTGTGAGATAGTGGTCTAGTTTCATACTTTTGCATGTAGTTGTCCAGTTCTCTAACACCATTTATTGAAGAGACTGTCCTTACCCCATTGTATATTCTTGCCCCTTCCTTGTAAATTAATTGAACATATATGTATGAGTTTATTTAATCTGTTTTACTGATGTGTCTGTTTTTATTCCACTATTGTATTGTTTTGATTACTGTAGCTTCATAGTATAGTGTGAAATGAGGGTGCATGATACCCCTGACTTTGTTGTTCTTTCTCAAGATTTTTTGGCTACTTGGGTCCTTTTGTGATTCCATATACATTTTAGAATTGTTTTTTCTAGTTTTGTGAAAAATGACAAAGGAATTTTAATGGGGGTAGCACTGAGTCTGTAGATTGCTTTGGGTGTATGGACATTCTAACAATGTTAATTCTTCCAATCCATGGTAGATCTTTCCATTTATTTGTGTCTTCTTCAATTTCTTTCATCAATGTCTTAAGAGTTTTCAGTCTACAGATCTTTCATCTTCTTGGTCAAGTTTACTCCTAGATATTTTATGGTTTTTGATACAATTGCAAGTGGAATTATCTTGATCTCCCTTTCTGATAGTTATTATTAGTTTATAGAAACTCAACAGATTTTTATATATTAATTTTGTATCCTATATCTTGTATCACTTTGTTGAATTCATTGACTAGTTCTAACAGTTTTTTGATGGAATCTTTAGGTTTTTCTATTTATGGCATTGTGTCACCTGGAAATTCTCTGAGAGGATTGTGCCTTTCTGCTGGCTTTGGCTAGGTTCCTGGAGAGTGTAGGGAGTGGGGCGTACTTAAACAGCTTTCCTATTTATGGCATCTTCCATTCCAATTTGTATGCCTTTTAAAAAAAATTTTATTGCCTAATTGCTGTGCTTAGGACTCCCAATAATATATTGAGTAAAAGTGAGAAGAGTGGGAATCATGTCTTGTTTTTGATCTCATAGGTAAAGCTATCAGCTTTTCATTACTGATGAGTGGTGAGTATGATATTAGCTGTGGGTTTTTCATATGTGATGTTGAGATAAGTTCCTTCCATACACATTTGGTTGTGTGTTTTTACCAAATGGATGTTGAATTTTGTCAAAAGCTTTTATCTGCATCCATTGAGATTATTAAAATAATATGGTCTATCACATTCATTGATTTACAAATGTTGAAGCATCCTTGCATACCTGAATAAATCCCACTTGATTATGGTGTGTGATACCTTTAACGTACTGCTAACCTGGTTTTCTAATATTTTGTTAAGCATTTTTGCAACTTGTTCATCAGGAATATTGGCTTGTACTTATTATTATTACTGTTATTATTATTATTTTTAATGTGTGGTGGTCATTCTGATTTTGGTATCAGGGTAATGCTGGCTTCATAAAATGAATTTGTAGGCATTACCTCCTCTTCAACTTTCTGGAAGAGTTTGAGAAGGCTGTGTCTTAAATCTTTGAATATTTGGTAGAATTTACCAGTGATGCCATCTGGTCCTGGACTTTTGCTAGTTAGAAGTTTTTGATTACTGATTTAATTTCCTCACTAATAATCAGTCTATTCAGACTCTCTATTTCTTTATGATTCAGTCTTGGAATATTTTAAGTTTATAGGAGTTAGTACATTTCTTCTAGGTTGTCCAATTTGTTGGCATATAATTGTTCATAGTAGTCTCATGATCCTTTGTATTTCTATGGAATCAGTTGTAACTACTTTCATTTTTGATTTTATTTATTGTTGTTACTAACTTTCACTTCTGATTTTATTTATTGGAACTCTGTCTCTTCTTTCCATGATGAATCTAGCTTAAGGTTTGTCAATTTTGTTCATTTTTTTCAAGAACCAGATCTTAGTTTTATTGTACTTTACTATTGTCTTTTTAGTCTCTATTTCATTTATGATCTTTATTTTTTTCTTTCTTCTACTAACTTTGAGCTTCGTTTGTTCTTCTTTTTCTA
This sequence comes from Neogale vison, assembly GCF_020171115.1. NCBI lineage: Eukaryota > Metazoa > Chordata > Mammalia > Carnivora > Mustelidae > Neogale > Neogale vison. The sequence goes on along the minus strand of NC_058094.1, from coordinate 86,158,809 downwards.
GTTCCTTGAAGTATAAAGTTAAATTGTTTTTGTGAGATTTCTTTTGTTTCTTAAGGTTGTCCTGTATTGCTATGAACTTTCCTATTAGAACTGTTTTTACTGCAGCCTATAATTCTGGTACTTGCATTTCCATTTTCGTTTGTCTAGGTATTTTTTCATTTCTCCTTTGATTTCCTATAGTATCCAGTAGTTGTTCAGTACCAGTTCTTTAATCTCCATGTATTTGTAGCTTTTTTTCTTGCAACTGATTTGTAATTTTATACCATTGTGGTAGAAATGTTTCATGATATGAATTCAGTCTTCTTGAATTTGAGATTTGCTTTGTGGCCTAATACATTATCTATCCAAGAGAATGTTCTATATGCATTTGAGAAGAATGTGTATTCTACTATTTTGGGGTGGCATGTTCTATTAAGTCTTTCTGGTCTGATGCATCTTTAAGATCAATGCTTCCTTATTTGTTTTCTGATTGGATAATCTATCCACTGAAGGGTGTTGAAGTTCCCTATTATTGTATTGCTTTCCATTCCCTCCTTTAGGTCTGTTAGTATTAGTTTTATATGTTTTAGTGCTCCAATGTAGAGTAGATATATACTTATAAATGTATCTTCTTGATGGATTGATCACTTTATCATTATGTGATGCCCCTCTGGTCTTCTAGTACAGTCTTTATTTTAAAAACTATTTTGTTTGATATGAATATAGCTACACCAGCTTTCTTTACAGTTCTATTTGTATGGAATATCTTTTTCACTTTTTACCTTCAGTCCATCTGTATCTTGTTGGCAGTATACAGATGTGTCCTTTAAAAAAAAAAAAACCCATTCAGCTGTCCTGTTTTTGATTAGACAACTTAGTCCATTTAATTTAAGGTAATTATTATTTTTTTAAAGATTTTATTTATTTATTTAACAGAGATCACAAGTAGGCAGAGAGACAGGCACAGAGAGAGGAGGAGGCAGGCTCCCCGCTGAGCAGAAAGCCCCATGCGGGGCTTGATCCCAGGACTCTGGGATCATGACCTGAGCAGAAGGCAGAGGCTTTAACCCACTGAGCCACCCAGGCACCCCTAAGGTAATTATTGATAAATATATACTTATTGCCATTTTGTTAATTGGTTTGTGGTTGGTTTTGTAGTTTTTCTCTATTCATTTTTTCTTTTCTCTTCCCTGGTGGTTTGTTGACCATTAGTTTTATGCTTAGATTTATTATTTTTGATGTATTTACAATAATTTTTTCTTTGTGGTTACTATGAGGTTCACACATATCATCCTATGTATATAACTGTCTATTTTTAGTTTAGAACACATTCCAAAAATACATTTTTACACTCCTCTTCCATGTTCTATGTTTTTGATATCAAATTTACACTTTTTTAACTTTGTGTATCTCATAAATTGTTATTGTATTTTTAATTAATTATTGTAGTTTTTGACATTTTAATTATAATGTATCTTGGTGTGGGTTTCTTTGGGTTTATCTTATTTAGAAATTTCTAAGCTTCCTAGACCTAGATGTCCGTTTCCTTTCCTAGGTTAGAAATGATAAAAAAGAATATATATATGTAATTCAGCCATAAAAAAGAATAAAATCTTGTCATTTGCAATAGCATGGATGGAGTTAGAGAGTTTAATACTAAGTAAAATGAGTCAAATATCATATGATTTCACTCATATGTGGAATTTAGCAAACAAAACAAACAAAGGGAAAAAAAAAGATATATATCAGGAAATACTCTTAAGTATAGAGAACAAACTGGTGGTTACTGGAGGGGAGGTGGGTAAGGGGATGGGGAAATAGGGGATGATGATGAAAGAGTACACTTACTATGATGAACATACAATATAAAATATATACAAATATATATAAAATATAAAAAACATAAAATATGATAAAAAAGAAATGTCCAATAAACCTGTCTTAGCCAAAAGAAAAGAAACAACAACAACAACAAAACAAACCAAAGAAACCCCACAAAAAATAAAATTCTTATTTGGAAAGTGTTCTCCCTCTTCTAAATTTTCTGGAAGAGTTTTGGTAAAATTTTCTTAAGGATCTAGGCCAGCAGTTATCTCTTTTTAAGAGATTTTAAATTACACATTCAGTCTACTTAATAGGTACAGAATAACTTGACTTTTTTGTTTGGTAATTTGTGTTTCCCAGGAATTGATCATTTCCTATAAGTTTAATTTACAAATATATTTTTTGAATTCCATTAGCAGTATTCCCTTATTATCCTGCAGGATGTTTAGTGATTTCACATGTTTTTTTTTTTCTTAATATTGGTGACTTGTGTCTTCTCTCTTTTACTTGTTCATAGGTTTGTTGATTTCACTGATTTCTTTTTTCTTCAAAGAACCAAGTTTTCCCTAATTAATTTTTTTTCTATTTCATTGAGTTCTGTCTTTTCTTTATTATTTCCTTTCTTTTGATTACTTTTGGTTTCCTTTGCTCTGCTTTTTCTTTCTTTTTTTTCTTCCTTTTACTTTGAAGCTTAAATTAGATTTTTGATTTGAGATCTTTCTTTTTCTCATTAGAAAGATTAAAAGCTATAAATTTCCATCTTATCAATGTTTTAGCTGTATCCTATAAATTTTCATATGTTGTGCTTTCATTTTTATTCATTGGACACTTTTAAAGAATGCACATTCTGTTACCATTGGTTGGAGTGTTTTATAAATGTCAGTTAGATACTGTTGGTTGATGATGGTGTTTAATTGCTTTACATCCTTGCTGATTTTCTGTCTAGTAGGTCTATTAATTTCTGGGAGTGCGTGTTGTGGTCCTCAATTGCCATTTGCTTTCTTCTCCTTTCACCTCTGTTAGTTGAAGCTCTGGTTTTTCATGTATACAAATTTAGAATTGTTATATATTCTTGAAGGATTAATGTAATGCCCCCCTTTTTACTTTAATAATTATCTTTGCCAAGAAGTCTACTTTATTGGATATTCATATGTTCACTCTGCTTTTTTAAAACTTCTTTTTTTGAAAAAAATATTTTATTTATTTTTTTTTCAGTGTTCCAAAATTCATTGTTTATGCACCACACCCAGTGCTCCATGCAATGCGTGTCCTCCATAATACCCACCACCAGGCTCACCCCACCCCCACCTCCCTCCAAAACCCTCTGTTTCTCAGAGTCCACAGTCTCTCATGCTTTGTCTCCCCCTCAAATTTCCCCCAACTCACTTCTCTTCTCCATCACCCAATGTCTTCTGTGTTATTCCTTATGCTCCACAAGTAAGTGAATGCATATGATAAATGACTCTCTCTGCTTGACTTATTTCACTCAGCATAATTTCTTCTAGTCCTGTCCATGTTGATACAAAACTTGGGTATTCATCCCTTCTGGTGGGGGCATAACACTCCACTGTGTATATGAACTTCTTTATCCATTTGTCTGTTGAAGGACATCTTGGTTCTTTCCACATTTTGGTGACTGTGGCCATTGCTGCTATGAACACTGGGGTACAGATGGCCCTTCTTTTCACTACATCTGTATCTTTGGGGTAAATACTCAGTAGTGCAATTGCAGGGTCATAGGGTAGCTCTATTTTTTAATTTCTTAAGGAATCTCCACTGTTTTCCAAAGTGGCTGCAAGAACTTGCATTCCACCAACAGTGTAAGAGGGTTCTCCTTTCTCCACATCCTCTCCAACACATATTGTTTCCTGTCTTGCTAATTTTGGCCATTCTAACTGGTGTAAGGTAGTATCTCAATGTGGTTTTGATTTGAATCTACCCGATGGCTAATAATGATGAACATTTTTTCATGTGTCTGTTAGCCATTTGTATGTCTACTTTGGAGAAGTGTCTGTTCATGTCTTCTGCCCATTTTTTTTGACGTGATTATCTGTTTTGCATGTGCTGTTTGAGTTTGTCTCTACTGTCATTTGCGAATATCTTCTCCCATTCCATGGGTTGCCTCTTTGTTTTGTTGACTGCTTCCTTTGCTATGCAGAAGCTTTTGATCTTGATGAAGTACCAAAAGTTCATTTTTGCTTTTGTTTCCTTTGCCTTTGGAGACATGTCTTGAAAGAAGTTGCTGTGGTCAATGTCAAAGAGGTTACTGCCGATGTTCTCGTCTAGGATTTTGGTAGATTCTTGCCTCACATTGACGTCTTTTATCCATTTCAAGTTTATCTTTGTGTATGATATAAGAAAATGTTTGAGTTTCATTCTTCTACACATAGCTGTCCAATTTTCCCAGCACCATTTATTGAAGAGACTGTCCTTTTTCCACTGGATATTTTTTCCTGCTTTGTTGAAGATAATTTGACCATAGAGTTGAGGGTCCATATCTGGACACGCTACTCTGTTCCACTGGTCACAGTGTTTATGTGCCAGTATCATGCAGTCTTGGTGATCACAGCTTTGTAGTAAAGCTTGAAATCAGGCAACGTGGTGCCCCCAGTTTTGTTTTTCTTCTTCAACATTTCCTTAACTTGTTGCATAATGTATCTTTTCTTACCCTTTACTTTAAACCTAGTAATGTTGTTATCTTTCAGGTGAGTTTGTTTTAGACAAAATATATTTGGGTCATGTATTTTCTTTTTTTAATTAAACCATTGTGTCAACTGTGTGCTTTTATTGGTATATTTAGGTGATTTACATTTAAAATAATTATTGCTATGGTTAGGGCTTACATCTGGCTTTATTTTTTCTTTCCTCTGTATTCTGTTTTATATTTTTTCTTTTTATTTTTTACTTTCCTGTGTGTAACTTGAATATTTTTTTAAAAATTCCATTTTGTTTTCTTTATAGTATTTTAAGAGTGTGACTTTGGATAGTATTATTTCTGATTGTCCTTTGTTTTACCCTATATATATGTAGCATTGCAGTTTACTGGTATTGATACTTTATCACTTAAATGAAGTGTTGACCTTGCTTGAGGTTAGGTCCCTTTACTCTCTGAAGTTTTTAAATATAGTTATCTTAAGTATTTCCTTTACATATATTATCATCATATCAAATGATATTATAAATATTCTTCAACCATAACATATAATTAATGTAACTCATGAAAGAATAGTCCATTATGCTTACTTGCATGTTTACTCTTTTCATTGTTATTTTTCTGTCCTGAAAGTTTTAAGCTTCTTTCATTATCATTTTCTTTCACTATCATTTAGCCAGTCTTTTAGGGTAGGCCTACTAGAAAAAATTATCTCAGTTTTCCTTTGAGAATTTCTTTCTTTCTTTATTCTTCAAGGATAGTTTATTCAGATATAAGATTCACAACTAACAGTTCTGTCCTCTGGAAAATTGTGCTACTTCTTTCCAGCCTCCATGGTTTCAAAAGAAAAATCTACTCTCATGTAAATTGTTCTTTTATAAATAATGTGTCATTTCATTCTGACTCTTTTTAAGATTTTTTTTCTTTGTCTTTAACTTTCATAAATTCAATTATGATGTGCCTTGGAGTGGATTTTTTGAGTTTTAGGTTTCTTTCAGCGTCTCACACATTTATGTATTTTTTCAGTTTTTTAAAAATTTTTTATTTTTTATAAACATATATTTTTATCCCCAGGGGTACAGGTCTGTGAATCGCCAGGTTTACACACTTCACAGCACTCACCAAAGCACATACCCTCCCCAATGTCCATAATCCACCCCCTTTTCCTAACCCCCCTCCCCCCAGCAACCCTCAGTTTGTTTTGTGAGATTAAGAGTCACTTATGGTTTGTCTCCCTCCCAATCCCATCTTGTTTCATTGATTTTTCTCCTACCGACCTAAGCCCCCATGTTGCATCACCACTTCCTCATATCAGGGAGATCATATGATAGTTGTCTTTGTCCGCTTGACTTATTTCACTAAGCATGATACGCTCTAGTTCCATCCATGTTGTCGCAAATGGCAAGATTTCATTTTTTGATGGCTGCATAGTATTCCATTGTGTATATATACCACATCTTCTTGATCCATTCATCTGTTGATGGACATCTAGGTTCTTTCCATAGTTGTGGACATGGCTGCTATAAACATTCAGGTGCACGTGCCCCTTTGGATCACTACATTTGTATCTTTAGGGTAAATACCCAGTAGTGCAATTGCTGGGTCATAGGGAAGTTCTATTTTTAACATTTTGAGGAACCTCCATGCTGCTTTCCAGAGTGGTTGCAACAGCTTGTATTCCCACCAACAGTGTAGGAGGGTTCCCCTTTCTCCGCATCTTCGCCAGCATCTGTCATTTCCTGACTTGTTGATTTTAGCCGTTCTGACTGGTGTGAGGTGATATCTCATTGTGGTTTTGATTTGTATTTCCCTGATGCCGAGTGATATGGAGCACTTTTTCATGTGTCTGTTGGCCATCTGGATGTCTTCTTTGCAGAAATGTCTGTTCATGTCCTCTGCCCATTTCTTGATTGGATTATTTGTTCTTTGGGTGTTGAGTTTGCTAAGTTCTTTATAGATTTTGGACACTAGTCCTTTATCTGATATGTCGTTTGCAAATATCTTCTCCCATTCTGTCAGTTGTCTTTTGATTTTGTTAACTGTTTTCTTTGCTGTGCAAAAGCTTTTGATCTTGATGAAATCCCAATAGTTCATTTTTGCCCTTGTTTCCCTTGCCTTTGGTGATGTTCCTAGGAAGATGTTGCTGCGGCTGAGGTCGAAGAGGTTGCTGCCTGTGTTCTCCTGAAGGATTTTGATGGATTCCTTTCTCACACGGAGGTCCTTCATCCATTTTGAGCTTATTTTCGTGTGTGGTGTAAGGAAATGGTCCAATTTCATTTTTCTGCATGTGGCTGTCCAATTTTCCCAACACCATCTATTGAAGAGGCTGTCATTTTTCCACTGGACACTCTTTCCTGCTTTGTCGAAGATTAGTTGACCATAGAGTTGAGGGTCTATTTTTGGGCTCTCTATTCTGTTCCATTGATCTATGTGTCTGTTTTTGTGCCAGTACCATGCTGTCTTGATGATGACAGCTTTGTAATAGAGCTTGAAGTCCGGAATTGTGATGCCACCAACTTTGGCTTTCTTTTTCAATATCCCTTTGGCTATTCGAGGTCTTTTCTGGTTCCATATAAATTTTAGAATTATTTGTTCCATTTCTTTGAAAACGATGGATGGTACTTTGATAGGAATTGCATTAAATATGTAGATTGCTTTAGGTAGCATAGACATTTTCACAATATTTATTCTTCCAATCCAGGAGCATGAAACATTTTTCCATTTCTTTGTGTCTTCCTCAATTTCTTTCATGAGTACTTTATAGTTTTCTGAGTATAGATTCTTAGCCTCTTTGGTTAGGTTTATTCCTAGGTATCTTATGGTTTGGGGTGCAATTGTAAATCGGATGGACTCCTTAATTTCTCTTTCTTCTGTCTTGTTGTTGGTGTAGAGAAATGCAACTGATTTCTGTGCATTGAGTTTATATCCTGACACTTTACTGAATTCCTGTACAAGTTCTAGCAGTTTTGGAGTGGAGTCTTTTGGGTTTTCCACATAGAGTATCATATCATCTGCGAAGAGTGATAGTTTGACTTCTTCTTTGCCGATTTGGATGCCTTTAATTTCCTTTTGTTGTCTCATTTCTGAGGCTAGTACTTCTAGTACTATGTTGAATAGCAGTTGTGATAATGGACATCCCTGCCGTGTTCCTGACCTTAGCGGAAAAGCTTTCAGTTTTTCTCCATTGAAAATGATATTTGTGGTGGGTTTTTCATAGATGGTTTTGATGATATTGAGGTATGTGCCCTCTATCCCTACACTTTGAAAAGTTTTGATCAGGAAGGGATGCTGTACTTTGTCAAATGCTTTTTCAGCATCCATTGAGAGTATCATATGGTTCTTGTTCTTTGTTTTATTGATGTGTTGTATCATATTGACTGATTTGCAGATGTTGAACCAACCTTGCAGCCCTGGAATAAATCCCACTTGGTCGTGGTGAATAATCCTTTTAATGTACTGTTGAATCCTATTGGCTAGTATTTTGGTGAGAGTTTTTGCATCTGTGTTCATCAAGGATATTGGTCTATAGCTCTCTTTTTTGATGGGAACCTTGTCTGGTTTTGGGATCAAGGTGATGCTGGCCTCATAAAATGAGTTTGGAAGTTTTCCTTCCATTTCTATTTTTTGGAACAGTTTCAGGAGAATAGGAATTAGTTCTTCTTTAAATGTTTGGTAGAATTCCCCTGGGAAGCCATCTGGCCCAGGGCTTTGGTTTGTTTGGAGATTTTTAATGACTGTTTCAATCTCCTTACTGGTTATGGGTCTGTTCAGGCTTTCTATTTATTCCTGGTTTAGTTGTGGTAGTTTATATGTTTCTAGGAATGCATCCATTTCTTCCAGATTGTCAAATTTGTTGGCGTAGAGTTGCTCATACTATGTTCTTATAGTAGTTTGTATTTCTTTGGTGTTAGTTGTGATCTCTCCTCTTTCATTCATGATTTTATTTATTTGGGTCATTTCTCTTTTCTTTTTGATAAGTCTGGCCAGGGATTTATGAATCTTATTAATTCTTTCAAAGAACCAGCTACTAGTTTCTTTGATTTTTTCTATTTTTTTTTGTTTCTATTTCATTGATTTCTGCTCTGATCTTTATGGTTTCTCTTCTCCTGCTGGGCTTAGGGTTTCTTTCTTGTTCTTTCTCCAGCTCCTTTAGGTGTAGGGTTAGGTTGTGTACCTGAGACCTTTCTTGTTTCTTGAGAAAGGCTTGTACCGCTATATATTTTCCTCTCAGGACTGCCTTTGTTGTGTCCCACAGATTTTGAACCGTTGTGTTTTCATTATCATTTGTTTCCATGATATTTTTCAATTCTTCTTTAATTTCCCAGTTGACCCATTCATTCTTTAGAAGGATGCTGTTTAGTCTCCATGTATTTGGGTTCTTTCCAAACTTCCTCTTGTGGTTGAGTTCTAGCTTCAGAGCATTGTGGTCTGAAAATATGCAGGGAATGATCCCAGTCTTTTGATACCGGTTGAGTCCTGATTTAGGACCGAGGATGTGATCTATTCTGGAGAATGTTCCATGTGCACTAGAGAAGAATGTGTATTCTGTTACTTTGGGATGAAATGTTCTGAATCTATCTGTGATGTCCATCTGGTCCAGTGTGTCATTTAAGGCCTTTATTTCCTCGTTGATCTTTTGCTTGGATGATCTGTCCATTTCAGTGAGGGGAGTGTTAAAGTCCCCTACTATTATTGTATTATTGTCTATGTGTTTCTTCGATTTTGTTATTAATTGGTTTATATAGTTGGCTGCTCCCACTTTGGGGGCATAGATATTTAAAATTGTTAGATCTTCTTGTTGGACAGACCCTTTGAGTATGATATAGTGTCCTTCCTCATCTCTTATTATAGTCTTTGGCTTAAAATCTAATTGATCTGATATAAGGATTGCCACTCCTGCTTTCTTCTGATGTCCATTAGCATAGTAAATTCTTTCCACCCCCTCACTTTAAATGTGGAGGTGTCTTCGGGCTTAAAATGAATTTCTTGGAGGCAACATATAGATGGGTTTTGTTTTTTTATCCATTCTGATACCCTGTGTCTTTTGATTGGGGCATTTAGCCCATTAACATTCAGGGTAACTATTGAGAGATATGAATTTATTGCCATTTTATTGCCTGTAAGGTGACTGTTACTGTATATTGTCTCTGTTCCTTTCTGATCTACCACTTGTAGGCTCTCTCTTTGCTTAGAGGACCCCTTTCAATATTTCCTGTAGAGCTGGTTTGGTGTTTTCAAATTCTTTCAGTTTTTGTTTGTCCTGGAAGCTTTTAATCTCTCCTTCTATTTTCTATGATAGCCTAGCTGGATATAGTATTCTTGGCTGCATGTTTTTCTCGTTTAGTGCTCTGAAAATATCATGCCAGCTCTTTCTGGCCTGCCAGGTCTCTGTGGATAAGTCAGCTGTCAATCTAATATTTTTACCATTGTATGTTACAGACTTCTTTTCTCGGGCTGTTTTCAGGATTTTCTCTTTGTCACTAAGACTGGTAAATTTTACTATTAGGTGACGGGGTGTGGGCCTATTCTTATTGATTTTGAGGAGCATTCTCTGAACCTCCTGAATTTTGATGCTCGTTCCCTTTGCCATATTGGGGAAATTCTCCCCAATATTCTCTCCAGTATACCTTCTGCTCCCCTCTCTCTTTCTTCTTCTTCTGGAATCCCAATTATTCTAATGTTGTTTCGTCTTATGGTGTCACTTATCTCTAGAATTCTCCCCTCGTGGTCCAGTAGCTGTTTGTCCCTCTTTTGCTCAGCTCTTTATTGTCTGTCATTTGGTCTTCTATATCGCCAATTCTTTCTTCTGCCTCATTTATCCTAGCAGTGAGAGCCTCCATTTTTGATTGCACCTCATTAATAGCTTTTTTATTTCAACTTGGTTAGATTTTAGTTCTTTTATTTCTCCGGAAAGGGCTTTTATATCTCCCAAGAGGGTTTCTCTAATATCTTCCATGCCTTTTTCGAGCCTGGTTAGCACCTTGAAAATTGTCATTCTGAACTCTAGGTCTGACATATTACCGATGTTGTATTGATTAGGTCCCTAGCCTTCGGTACTGCGTCTTGTTCTTTTTTTGGGGGGTGAATTTTTCTGCCTTGTCATTTTGTCCAGATAAGAGTACATGAAGGAGCAAGTAAAATACTAAAAAGGTGGCAATAACCCCAGTAAAATATGCTTTAACCTAATCAGAAGAGATCCCAAATCGTGAGGGGGGAGAAAGGGGATAAAAGAGGTTCAAAAAGAAAGTAAGGAAAAAAAAAAGGAAAAAAAAAGAATTAAAAAAAAGAAAACGAATAAAGAAAAATATAAAAAAGAAAAAAATATATATTAGATAAACTAGTTAAAAAACGTTCATAAAGAAAAGAGTAAAAGTTAAAAAAAATTTTAGCAGAAGAGAAAAAAAAATGAAAAAGAAAAAAATTAACTGCAAGACTAAAAAAATCACAGGGAGAAAGCCATGAGTTCTGTGCTTTGCTTTCTCCTCCTCTGGAATTCTGTTGCTCTCCTTGGTATTGTAACTGCACTCCTTGGTAGGTGAACTTGGTCTTGGCTGGATTTCTTGTTGATCTTCTGGGGGAGGGGCCTGGTGTAGTGATTCTCAAGTGTCTTTGCCCCAGGTGGAATTGCACTGCCCTTACCAGGGGCCGGGCCGAGTAATCCACTCGGGTTTGCTTTCAGGAGCTTTTGTTCCCTGAGCGCTTTCCGTAGAGTTCCGGAGGACGGGAATACAAATGGTGGCCTCCAGGTCTCCGGCCCGGAGGAGCCGAGAGCCCGGGGCCCCGCTCCCCAGTGTGCCCTCAGCGAACAGCTCCTAGTAACTCCTGTCTGCGTAACCTCCGGCCGTGCTCCAAGCTCACCGAGCCTGCGACCGGTTCAAGGTAACCCCGAGCTGCGAGCTTACTGTCGGCTCTGTCTCTGTAGCTGGCTTTCCCGTTCCAATACCCCCAAGCTCTGAGACACTCAGACACCCCCGATCCTTCTGTGACCCTGCAGGACCTGAGGTCACGCTGATCCCGCGTGGGCTTCACCCCAGTTTAGCCTCTGGAGCTATGTCCCTCAGCGGAACAGACGTTTAAAAGTCCTGATTTTGTGCTCCGTTGCTCCGCCGCTTGCTGGGAGCTGGCCCCTCCCCCCCCAGGGTCTATCTTCCCGTCGCTTTGGATTCACTTCTCCGCCAGTCCTACCTTTCAGAGAGTGGTTGTTTTCTGTTTCTAGAATTGCTGTTCTTCTTCTCTTTGATCTGCCGATGGATTTGCAGGTGTTTGCAATCTTTAGATAAGCTGTCTAGCTGATCTCCTGCTAGCTGAAGTAGTCTCAGGCTGCTACTTCTTCGCCATCTTGACTCCTCTATTTTATCAGTTTTTATCCCTTTTCCTCTCTTTTGGGACTTTGAAAACATGAATGTTAGATCATTTATTATCTCATAGATTTTTGATTTTTAAATCTATTTTTTAAGTCTGTTTTTTCTCTGTTGTTCAGATTGAGTCATCCTATTGATCTGTCTCCAAGTTCACTGAGTGTATCATCTATTATCACCACTCCAGAGAGAGAAAGCATAAGTAGGCAGAGTAGCAGGCAGAGGGAGAGGGAGAGGGAGAAGCAGGCTTTCTGCTGAGCAGGGAGCTTGATGCAGGGTTTGATCCCAGGACTCTGGCATCATGACCTGAGTAGTAGGCAGCTGCTTAACTAACAGAGCCACCCAGGAGTCTTTCTTTCTTTCTTCCTTCCTTACTTTCAGATTTATTTATTTGAGAGAGTAAGAGAAAGAGAGAGTATGAAAGGGGAAGGGGCAGAGGAAGACACTCTGCTGAGCATAGAGCTTGATGCAGAGCTCAATCTCACAACACTGAGATCATGACTTGAGCTGAAACCAAGAGTTGGCTGTTCAACTGACTGAGCCACCCAGGTGCCCCTGGGGTCTTCCTTTCAATCCCAGTTGGTATTGCCTACAGGAAAGTGTAGTGCTTCTCTGGGTTGTCTTGTGTTGCTGGCACACAGTCTGTTACTGGGGGGGCAGAAGCTCAGAAGCCACAAAACCCAAATCTACTTCTGCAGTTGTTGGAGGGCAAGGCAATGAAGGGCTCTGTTCATGCATGGCCCTCGAGGTGGACTGTCATGGCTGCTAGTGCTGAGGTCATGGAGAGGAAGTTGGGGCTTCCCTAGGACTTTGCTGGGTTTCCTCTTTCCCAGCCTTTTGGGTAGAGAGAAAAGCTTAGAATTTTGTTTTGTTTTGTTTTGGTTTTGTTTACACATCTTTGTAGTTCTGATTTGCAGGCTCCTCAGATCCTTTAGTTTGAGGTCTATGGCAGGTAGAAACCCAGAAAACCACATTGCTTTTCCTCAGATCTTGAAGTCTCTAGTCAGCCCATGTCCTTCTCTCTAGGCTTTTGAAATCTTTTTATCATTGTCCACTTACAATGTCCAATGTTATTAGTTGTACTTAGAGGAGATAATCAGAGAAAAGAACACCATCTTGTTTTAGACCCAGAAGGCTTAAATGGATTTTGCAATATGGACATTTCTTTTGCACTTACAGCTATATATCCATCCGTGTTGGTATACCCAACTTTTGTGTCAGCAGGGCTGGAACTGGAGGAGGTTATGCTAAGTGAAATAAGCCAAGCAGAGAAAGTCAATTATCCTATGTTTCATTTATTTGTGGAACATAAAGGAATAGCATGGAGAACATTAGGAGAAGGAATAAAGGAGAAGGAATAAATAAAGGGGGGGTGATCAGAGAGGGAGAAAAACCATGAGAGACAATGGACTCTGGGAGTTAAACTGAGGGTTTTAGAGGGGAGAGGGGCTGGGGGAATGGGTTAACCTGCTGATGGGTATTAAGGAGGGCACATATTGAATGGAGCACTGGGTATTATATATAAACAATGAATCATGGAACACTACATCAAAAACTAATGATGTACTGTATGGTCACTAACATAACATCATAAAAAAAAAGAAAAAAATATATTCACTGCCTGTTTGTGTGAGAATGTAGATCTTGTTTTTTAATTTTAACAAAACAGAAAACATCTTGACGTTACTTGTGATTCAAACAACATTAGCTCCAGATGAAATGGCTTTATCACATTATAAGTATTATGTAAAAGCATTTCTGTCTTATAATTTTTGGTTGAATTTGTTAATAAATATTATCAAATCTGTAGCAAGTGCTAATTCCCAAAACTATTCAGTGTTTGATAATAGTGGTTAAGGATGGTTCTTCTAACCATTTAAAACCATGAAAAACATTCTTAGCTTAAGCCGTATTAAAACAGGCAGAAGGCCTTAGTTTCTTTATTTTGCTCTACAACTTTTCCTGGTGGTATGCTGGTAAACGTTTAATAGTTAGATCTCTGGAGACCAAAAACCGTGGTTTATAGAGTTTGCTGATTTCTGTGGTGGAAATACTCCCACTGTGGCTGATTTCAAGTACTAATGTGATGTCACTCAATGAGTTGTTATGAAAACGTGTGTGTAATAGGCTCTCTTGAGCTTGTGCTAGCAGACTTCAGCGAACCATTGATTGAAGAGAACTTAAGAGACCTGCTAAGGAAACCTTAGCTTCTATGTCACACACATTGAATACTTGCAGTAGGCATCATATTTTGGTAATTTGCTCCATTTAGAGTCTATCTCACCTTTATAAAACATGCACACATGCGGAAAAGTTGCTTTCTGCATTATTTCATTGAAACAGAACAGAACAGGGGAAGAAATAAATCAGATTTTTACTTTTCTGCATGGAGCCTGTAAAACTGGTTTAACCAATCCTACTATTTTCCTTATAAGCAAATATTTACTTTTGGAATGACAAGCCCTGCACTCCAGGTAGTAGTTAATGTCACACATTAAGTAATGTTTCTTTATTTTATTTACAGAGACATTACCCTGGTTTGGGTTTCCAAAAAAAAAAAAAAATGGCAAGCTTTGTTTTAAATGTCTTTTGTGGCATTTGTTAATATATCAAAGTGATAAAGAAATCTGCTTCTTTGAAAGGTAGTTACTTAGTCAGTTGTTTGCTTCCTTGCCTTTGAATGGATGGTTTTCCAACTGCATGGCGATATATCATAGAACATGTTGGCTCTAATTGGCTTTTTTCAAACCTTCCCCATATTCTGGCCTCTCCTGCCCTCTGTTCTATATGTTTTTATAGCCCTTTGTCTATGAACTGGCCACTTTGTAGCTCTGTGTCTCTCTGCCCAAACTTGCCTTCTGGAGTATTGAACACTACCAGGATCCATGTTTCCTTTACCAAATGAAAACAATTGTTGGCATCTTCTGCCATTGGAGCCACCATGGCAAAGATATGAATCCAGATTAAGGGAGCTCTTTTACCTTGAGACCAATTCTGGTGAGGGAGGGGTGTTTCCCTGAACCTACAAGAAATTCTCAGACAAGGTGTCCAAGAATTCAGCTCAATTCTGACACTATCTACCTGGAGATAGCATCAAATCCCACGGGTTAAAGGCTCATTCCTAAGAGACTGCCCCCGCCACCCTCCACTTTAGATGCCAGCCACAAGCCCCAGGTTGTTACTTGGGCTACTACTGACCAGTAGACTGTGTCAGAGGTTCCCTGAACCTCCTCCCTAGGTTTTATTAATTTGCTAGAGTGGCTCACAGAACTCAGAGAAACATTTTACTAGATCATATTGTTTATTTTACAAAAGAATATAACTCAGGAACAGTTAGATGGAAGAGGTGCATAGGGCAAGGTATGGGGAAGGAGGGTGGAGCTTCCTCTGCCTGCAAGCCAACTTTCCCCTCACTTCCACATGTTCACTAGCCTGAAAGCTCTTTAGATCCAGGCCTCTTGTTTTGGTTTTGTTTTGTTTTATTTGTTTAAGATTTTATTTATTTGTGAGAGAGAGAGAACAAGTGGGGGAAGGGCAGAGGGAGAAGCAGACCCGCTGCTGAGCAGGAGCCCAACATGGGGCTGGATCCCAGGACTCTGAAATCATGACCGGAGTGGAAGACAGACACTTAACTGATGGAGCCCATCAGGTGCCCCGGCCTCTTGGAAACTTCATTAAATAGGCAGAATTGATTAAATCATTAGCCACTGGCATCTGATTCAATGATCAGTCCTTCTCCTCTTTGGGAGAGGAGTCAGGGTTGTAGGACTGAAAGTTACAAACCTCTAATCTTGTGGTTGACTCTACCATAAACCAGCCCCCTCCTTAGATGCTTTCCAAAAGCCACCTCATTAACATAAAAAAAACCTCTTTATTACTTTCAACACTAAGGAAATTCCAAGCTTTTGGGGAACTATGAGCCAGGAATTGTGGATGAAGACCAAATATATCTCAATGACCAAATATATATTTTTTATAAATCATAATATCACAAGGTCAAAGACCTGATAGTCTCTCTGCCTCAAATGTGGCTGCAATATTAATAGAGAACTCTTGTCTCATTGGGTAATCTTGGAATGGTACAATTACCGGGAATGAGTAGGGCAGTGGGACAGTCAGGATTCTCAAAGCAACTGCTGACCTCTGATGCTCACAAGGCCTACCTGAAGTTTGGTGTAAACAATTCAGTCAAGTTGTTCCCTTTGGCTAATTTATAAGCTGTCTGCCACATGGGGTCAAAGTAGAGCTTAGTCCTGGAAACAAGGGGTTACATTTCTTCCCTGGACCTACTACTGACTCAGGAATCTGTCAGTTCTTTTATTTTGGGAAATGGGACAGAACCTTGTTTGTCAGAGAAGGGTTTGAAAGCATTCTACTAAATACCTTTGTTATCTCTCTTCATAAAGCTCAGTAGTGTAGTGCAAATGGAGGAAGGGTGCTAGACAATGGCAGAGAAGAATGAGGATGGCAGAGTGGTTGTTGTACATGATCAGGCATCACCTCCCATCCCATCCTGAGGTATAGCTAACCCTACTGAAGATTGGTGATAGAAATTTATAATTTGAGGGTCTTTTATTTTTCCTGAGGTAGTATCACTTGTGAAAATGGAAATGCCCCAGAGGGAAGTTCAAAACTCCTTAAGAAATATCAGTGATTTAAATTCTTAATTAGGGTTAGTTCATCATATCCTTTTCAGAAAACTAGGGACCACAGGGAGGGAGAAGAGGGCTAAAAAGATGGGGTGTCTGAAGGTAGCAGCTGAGAGATATCTGAGGGCAGACAAAGGGCAGACTTTGGCCATTTCACACTGTTGCCTCTGGCCAGCCCTTGGAGGAGCAACACAACATTAACTATTTTAGCAGTAATTTCCTAAAAAGACTATGGGATGTTCAGGACATTCACTAGGAGGACATAGATACACATTTGCCTATGGGATCCTTGTTTTCAGAGAATGTAGCTTTCATTCTAATTGAAACAAATCTTGACTTAGTAGAGTCATAACCTCTCTAAAGCACAAAAGCAGAATGTGACTTGACTGGGAAAAGAAATAAATTTGTTTTCTGAGAGACGTCCAATTACCAGTGTTTCCAGCACCTTCTATAGTTTCCTTCATATTACTGTATGTGGAGATTTCTTATGCAAAACAATGTTCTGGAGCATTATATGGTCTTAATTTATCAAAGGGAGATCATGCTCACAGTCCAGAGTTTAGGGGAAAGAACTAACTTCTATAGAGCACCTACTTTGAGGTGGAAGCTTGCCAAAAGTTCCCAGTTAAACTTCATTCTCTTAGTCCACTTGGGTTGCTCTAACAAAATACTGTAGACTGGATGGTTTATACAACAATCATTTATTTTTCAGTTCTGGACCCTAGAAGTCCAAGAGCAAGGTTCGGGCCAATTGCATTTCTGGTGAGGGCCCTCTTCCTGGTTTACATACAGCCTCCTTCTCTGTGTCCTTACATATTCTCTCCTTTGTTCATGGGGAGACAGTCTCTCTCTTCCTTTTCTAATAAGGCCAGCAATCCTATCAGATTAGAGCCCTACCTTTATGACTTCATTTAATCTTAACTACCTCTAAAAGCCCTATCTTTAAATACCGTCATTTTGGGTGACTAGGTCTTTAACAAGTGAATTTTGGGGGCATTATGGTTCACAGCACCCACTTTGACTCAAGGTAGAGTGTGTTTAAAATAAAATAGTTACAGAAGAGGAAACTGAGGCCAAAGAAGTGAAGAACTAACAAACAAAGAAGTGACTCATCAACTCCAAAATTCTGGCTGGTTGGATCCAGATACTCTCTCTCCATGAGGCATGCTAAGGTCCAGACACTGGGCTGTTTTAGGAGGAAGGGCATGGTAAGAACTGCATCCAGTCTATCTGGAATGAGTCTGAAAGCTTCCTGACAAAGGGAAGACATGTACTATTTC
This sequence comes from Neogale vison, assembly GCF_020171115.1. Taxonomy (NCBI): domain Eukaryota; kingdom Metazoa; phylum Chordata; class Mammalia; order Carnivora; family Mustelidae; genus Neogale; species Neogale vison. Next base: position 86,141,066 of record NC_058094.1, on the reverse strand, counting down.
TCCTCTGTAGGTGTTTGGTAAGTTGAAAAGCAAAATTCTGAAAAAGTGGATAGTTCCCTCTGATATTCAAGTTGTGCACTGATATTCAGTTGTGCACCCCATATTCCTCAGAAAGGAAGAGAGGCTCTAACAAGTGAATATTGTGGGTGGAGTCTGAAGAACTTGTGATGGAACCATGGTGCCAGCTCAGGTGACCAACAGTCACCTGTGCTAAATTATTCTCCATCTTACCTGTTCACGAGGGACTCAGAGCAGCGCTGTTGAAACCTCACCTAGGATGATCCCACCTTTCCTTTCAGTCACTCATTTAACATTTGCTCATTAATTATTTATTAATATCTAAAGTGTGTGGTGCTGTTTTGGGTGCTGGAGGTAAGTAGGTGAGCAGAACAAAACTGCATCCTTATTGTCAGTACTCTATTTCTTTTCCAGGAGGCAGGATAGGCAAGGACCTGGTTACCTGAGGTTTCTGGACAGGCCTGGTGTTGTTTAGCTCTATTTCATTTAATTTTAATTGTATTTAATTTTCTTCATTTTGTTTCATTTAACTTCATTTATTTTAGGACAAATACAGAAAGCCATGCTGTCAGAGTAGATAGTGTCACAGAAGAAACTAATTATAAAGACCAAGTGGTCATACATTGGCAGGATTCGCTGCTACAATCAAACAAAACACAGTTAATCTGGCACACATTTCAGGATGTACATAGTCATTACTGTGCTATATGATAATCAGGCATAAATGATCAGTAGTTAACCAAAATAACTATAATCAGTACAACTGCTACACAGACAAGTCATCTTCTAAATGTTATCTTTTATTAGGTCTCTAGTACTCAGATCTAGTGTCACTCTAGCTTTCTTGGTTCTGTGTGTGGCTGTGATTTTCCGGTGTGCAAAGACAGAGCTCTTCATCACGTGTGCTCCTTCAGCTTCCTGGGCCCACTAGCCTTGCTCTGAGTCCCTTTTGTACTTCCTCCCATTCACCAAAATTCCCACATTCTTCCCCTTCTCCTACCAGGCACCCTTGCTCCTGTCTTGAGACCAAAGCTGTAAGAAGAGTCTGGATTTACAGGGTGTGTAATCTCCAAGTGGGAGCTGGCCAAATGGGGGAGGGAGAGAGATGGAAAATCTACACCCCCTGGAGAACCCAGCATGCAAGAATGGGAGGGAGATTGCACGCCAGGGTGAGGGACAGTGCAGGGAGGCAGAGGAGCATAGCCCCGGTGCCCACACCTCTTTCAGATCCAGGCTCCAGGGACTCTTGATGTGACTTTAGATGTAGGGAGGATTTATCCCAAATCCTCGCCTCCAACCAGACATTCCTTAAATGAGACACAAACCTTCCATTTAATGATTGGAGATAACAATCTGAAATGCAAATGCTTGGAGAATTACTACTCTGGCTTGAAAAGGTTTGGGATCCAGGATAAATATGCTGCTTTAATTTAGAAAGTGGTTGGGAAGTGGGAAGCCCTGGGAGGCAGGAGAGGGCAGAAAGGAGATGCCTTTCAGGAGGGAAGAGGAAAATGTGACTGGATCCCGAATTAAGTTCGTAAATCTGCTTCAGGTCCAGATCTGTTCTAGGCTGATGGGAGTTGTTGGTTATGTGATGTTGGGCCACCTGAATGACTCATGTCATATGCCAGGTTAGCCTCTCTGTCATGAGAAGACTTTGTGAAGACTTATTCTTGATAGAAAAAGATGATTTACATTAATAAGTTAGATTGCAAGGAAACTGTCTAACATGTCAGGCATTGCATTTCAGGGCAATTACTAGATGCTTTGGGTGGAGTTACAGGCATAAGGCCAAAGGCTGAGTGACTTTAAGTCACCCAAGTAGAATGATTCTTGCTGAAAAATGGATGGCCTGAAGTGCTGGGGTGCTGGGTGGCTTGCAGGCTGGGAGGGAGCAGGGGGCAGCCTGCCCAGGGAAAGAAGCTGGTGGTAGCAATGCATTGCTTTTTAGGGAAGGATTCAATAGAAGGATCAGAGGAGCACAAGAGTCCAGGACTAGAGCAAACACTGCTCTCCCTGCGTCCCTCTGGGGCTGGAGGACGGCCTGTATCCCAGCCAAGGCTGCCCCAGACAACCTGCACTGAACATGCTAGGAATACCAGAGGACTGAGGACCAGACTATAAGTTTCTAAGTAGCCCAGGGAAAGAAACAGAGGTTCCCATAGAGTTTCTCTAATCAAGGTCCTATCAGTACAACAGAATTACTGATTTCAGGATTACACTCATTACTTCAGGTGGCAACATACCCAAAAAGAAACGAAAGACAGATGGCTTACTCTGAATCATATCTTTTTAACAGACAATATTTAATGTCAAAGAAGGTAGAAGAAAAAAAATTAGAACCCAGATTAGTCTGATGTAGTACATTCTCTTGTGATTATTTTGATTTCTTGGATTTCACTTGGGAGGTTGCTCTGATTTGGGACAGGATGCTAACTGTTGTCACTTAAGGCACATTTCACAACAAAGCATCATTCTGGATCTCAAGTAAAAACACTGGTCTTTCTGAAAATCTTAAATTCTCAGAGTTATCTTATCCATTTTCTCCCACCATAGAGAATAACATGTGTTTCTCATAAAGTTGTACATGTTTATCAAATATGTAAATTAACAAATACCACAACCATTTTTATATTATAAAATATATGTGAAGTATTTTATATCTCATGGAAAACTTTTCTTCATCAGTAAAGGGGTGGAGGTTGGTCCACACACTAGGACCTTCTGTCTGGAGTGAGAATTCCATTCCTGGCCATTCCTTGCCCAGGTCCAAACAATAAGCAATTAGCTCACCTCTTCTTGACTCCTTTTCTCAGTGAGTGGAGGAATCAGAAGTACATCTCTTTTAGTCTCAGAAGCCGGGAGACTCATCTTATCCATGTATCTTCCCTGTGGTCCTTGAATAGTAAGGACATGCATAGATTTAAGATATCAGCCCTAGGGGAAGGGTGGGCATGTGTTCTCTAAAGAAGCCTCCATTCCGACCCCAAGGATATAATATGCCTGTTACCTATTCACAGAGTTAGTTAGGCCTGCTGGGAAGGTTGAAAATATTACTTGAAATGAATTACCATTTGATTTAGCTATCAGTTAGAATTGTTGTTGAGTCTGTTGTTAATTCATAAATAAGCATGTAATTATATCTTTTCTATCATCTTTGTACATTTCCTAATCAATTTCACTCATAGATAGTCATCTTCCCTCTCACATGGAATGCAGCCTCTGCCCCACTAGACGTAGCTCAAGGCTCTCTTTGTGAAACCTTCCCTGTCGGATTCTCCCAGTGTTGTGAGTTCCCTTACCGTTGAGTCAGTTCTACATCATGTAACTTACATCTCAAAGCAAAATAGTGAATTCCTATTTAGCACTCACAACATGCCACTTACTGTTCCAAATGCTTTTCAAATGTTAACTCATTCCACATGCATAAATCTCTTATGAGACAGACACCATTATTTTTTTAAAATTTCTTTTCAGCGTACAGTATTCATTGTTTTTTTTGCACCACACCCAGTGTTCCATGCAATCCGTGCCCTCTCTAATACCCACCACCTGGTTCCCACAACCTCCCACCCCCTGCCCCTTCAAAACCCTCAGATTGTTTTTCAGAGTCCATAGTCTCTCATGGTTCACCTCCCCTTCCAATTTCCCTCAACTCCCTTCTCCTCTTCATCTCCCCTTGTCCTCCATGCTATTTGTTATGCTCCACAAACAAGTGAAACCATATGATAATTGACTCTCTCTGCTTGACTTATTTCACTCAGCATAATCTCTTCCAGTCCTGTCCATGTTGCTACAAAAGTTGGGTATTTGTCCTTTCTGATGGAGGCATAATACTCCATAGTGTATATGGACCACATCTTCCTTATCCATTTGTCCATTGAAGGGCATCTTGGTTCTTTCCACAGTTTGGCGACCGTGGCCATTGCTGCTATAAACACTGGGGTACAGTTGGCCCTTCTTTTCACTACATCTGTATCTTTGGGGTAAATACTCAGTAGTGCAATGGCAGGGTCATAGGGAAGTTCTATTTTTAATTTCTTGAGGAATTTCCACACTGTTTTCCAAAGTGGCTGCAAGAACTTGCATTCCCACCAACAGTGTAAGAGGGTTCCCCTTTCTCCACATCCTCTCCAACTCATGTTGTTTCCTGTCTTGCTAATTTTGGCCATTCTAAGTGGTATAAGGTGGTATCTCAATGTGGTTTTAATTTGAGTGATGAAATGATGAACATTTTTTCATGTGTCTGATATCCATTTGTATGTCTTCATTGGAGAAGTGTCTGTTCATATCTTTTTTAATTGTCTTTTTTAATATGATTTTTTAATTTTTTAATATGATTTTTAATATGATTGTCTGTTTTGTGTGTGTTGAGTCTGAGGAGTTCTTTATAGATCCTGGATATCAACTTTTTGTCTGTACTGTCATTTGCAAATATCTTCTCCCATTCCGTGGGTTTCCTTTTTGTTTTATTGACTCTATCCTTTGCTGTGCAGAAGCTTTTTTTTTTTTTTTAAAGATTTTATTTATTTATTTGACAGAGAGAGATCACAAGTAGGCAGAGAGGCAGGCAGAGAGAGAGAGAGAGAGAGAGGAGGAAGCAGGCTCTCCACTGAGCAGAGAGCCCAATCTGGGACTCGATCCCAGAACCCCGAGATCACGACCCGAGCCGAAGGCAGAGGCTTAACCCACTGAGCCACCCAGGTGCCCCTGTGCAGAAGCTTTTGATCTTGATGAAGTCCTAAAAGTTCATCTTCGCTTTTGTTTCCTTTGCCTTTGGAGACATATCTTGAAAGAAGTTGCTACGGCTGATATTGAAGAGGTTACTGGCTATGTTCTCCTCTAGGATTCTGATGGATTCCTGTCTCACGTTGAGTTATTCTATCCATTTTGAGTTTATCTTTGTGTATGGTGTAAGAGAATGGTCGAGTTTCATTCTTCTACATATAGCTGTCCAGTTTTCCCAGCACCGTTTATTGAAGAGACTGTCTTTTTTCCACTGTATATTTTTTCCTGTTTTGTCAAAGATTATTTGCCCATAGAGTTGAGGGTCCATATCTGGGCTCTCTACTCTGTTCCACTGGTCTATGTGTCTGTTTTTATGCCAGTACCATGTGAAACAGACACCATTATTAACCTCTGTTTGCAGACAAGAAAAGTGAAGGCCTGAATGGTCGCTCCATTTCTGCAGGTTCCCCCACTTGTCAGAGTTGTAAAACAAAGCTGTGCATCTGGGCATCTGGTCCAGCCCCTCTCCATGGGCGCTACTATCCAGGGGAGGCATGAATCAGAGAACACTCCCTGCCAGGGGCTCCTGGCTATATATCAGAGTGATCTGCGGAGAATTTACAAAATAAAAGTTCCTGGATTTCCCATTCAGAGTCTGTGATTTAGTGGATCAGGGAATGTCTTCAACTTCCTTCAGTGCTTTGAGAGTGAAGGCAAGTTTGGGGACATTCTTTCCTGCAGCAGGATCCTAAGTGCACAGTAGGTATAAAAGGATTTTGTGTGTGTGTGTGTTTGTGTGTGTATTGCCTAGCAGAAGCCTCAATATCAGAGTTCTCAGATGTATGTGAGCCTGTAGATGATATAACAAGCCACAGACAGAGGAAAGCAGTCACCAATCCTATCAGATATGGAAATATTTTGACAACGGTTGCTAACTAAATTTAGAGAAATTTATTGTAATTTTAAATAAAAACTTCTAACTACAAGACAAATTTCTCCTAAAACTCATACTTCCAGTTCTGTCACTTGCCTGAGTACTAAGTCTGCTTGTAGATCAGAATGTGCCTCGGTCATGGGGGATGCTGATGTCCAACACTCCAGAGGGATGGCAGTGAGCCACAGAACTCAGAAAAAGAAGCTGGTGGAGATGTGGCCCTAGACTCTATGAAGTTAGTCGTCTCACTGTATATCAAAGTCAGCTCCAAACACTTTTTAAAAAGTACAGCACCTCGTTCATGGTGCTGTGTCCACTGGCGTTTTGTTTGATTCAGAAGATGGAGGCTCTCAGCCAGATGGGCCTCCCCAGTGTGTGAGTTCCACTGCCCTTTGCAACCAGCTTCTTCTCCACCAGGACTGAAGAAAGATATTTAATATGAATTCCTGCTTCTTGCAAGTTTCCAAAGTTCACATCTCTCTCTCTTACATCAGAGCAGAACACAAAACACAAAAAAATCCCAGGGTAGCAACTATCCGGGATTAATTTCCCCTTTCTTTTGGCTCTTCTCTCCTCCTCTAAGGGTTAAGTATGTGGAGGGAAGAATTGCTAGACTTCGTGTCTGTGCTTGGTGGGAACTATTAAATTACTGCTGGATGTTTTTGATTATACCACACATCAGTGCTTGAGTACCGAGGCCCTGGAAGCCACATGTGCCTTGCCGGCCTGGCCTGCGCCTGTGCCTGGCCCCCGGCGCCCAGCCCCACACTCACTCATGGGGGCCTCTCCGTGGCACCGAAACAGTGCAAGGATGGGAGCTAGTGCTGGCAAAGTGAAAGGAAACGGGCAATAAAACCGAGAGCTGAGCGGCTTACTGGAGCCAGGACGCTGGGGTCTGCTTAATTGCTCTGAAATGAAAAAGATTCGGGGGTTTTCATGAAATCCCATAGGTACACTTGCCAAGCCTCAAATATTAGATTGAATTACAGTTTCTAATCCCTCCCCTCTCCCTCAGCCATGTGTCTTATTTCTTCTGGAGGTTTGTCCACAGCTCTGGGCCGGGAGGAAAAAGGTTAACCTGAGCAGAAGCCAGGCTCTCCCAGGTTTCAGTGAGCACACAGAGGTGCCCTCTGGGAGCTCTCCGTCGCTGGGCATCCGGCATCCGTTGGTGCCAGGGTTCCAGAATCATTGAGAACAAAGGTGCTTCCCCGAGGCCCAGGGGCAGCCATGCTCTGGGGCTGACCAGGATCAAAGTGCATAGGTCATTTCTCTGGGCAGAATCCATATCTTTTATGAGAGACTTAAAGGAGTCTTGCAAAAATTAAGAAGTACTAATAGAGAAAACAGAAGTATGACAACACAGTTAGGGATTTTCCTGGGGAAGAAGAGGATTTTCAGGACTGCCAAACGAGGAATGGGAAAAGTGGTCAAAAGGCTATTGGGCAGTCAGTATCCAAATTACAGAGAGGGGGGTGCATAGCATTCTCCATCTGACCTCACCAGTGGGAAGTGTCTCACTGAGCAATTGAGGGCAGGAAACCTGGCTGGGGTAGAAAGGATGTAGCATGAAAACCAGCCCGATGAGTCATGTAAGATGAACACTGGCCTATAATAAGCACAAAGAATTGTTAGAGGGGAGACGCCAGGAGCATAGGGAGGTGTAGAGGGGTGGGCGGGGTATAAGGCCAGCTTCCCTTATACCCCTTCCCTGCTGGTGGTGTGGCCTGCTGCTCCTCAGTTCACACTGGTTTCACACACTCCAGGCAAAACCTGGGGGGCACACCAGAATGACCTTGGAGACTGAACTCAGAGGCCAGGACTCTTTCTTCAGGCAGGTTTTATCTTCTCTGGGGCTTTTGCATATCTCACCTTATTTGTTTCACCACCTTCAGGTTTCCTTTTATGCTTGTGGAACAAGTGTATTGGGGTTGTTCCACAAGACAAAGGTGGGGCAGGGGAGCTGGTAAGCACTGAAAGGAGCTTTCCTTCTGGGTGATAGAAACTCTCCAAATTTTCAAAGCATTCTTAGGAAAACAAAGGCTCTGAGGTCTGTTTTGAGGAAATGTGCCAGAAAAGTGATAGGAAGACAGAGTAACGGTGACATGGTATGAAATCAAGGAAACTTTGGAGACTGTCAAGATTAATATGTAAGGAAAACAGGGGAAGTCTACCTGAGTATGAGCTCCTGTTACCATCATTATGAGTGAAGAGTCTCTTAGTTCTCTAGTTCCTACTTTACTGAGCACATGGCTGAGTATACTCTGAATTTGGAGATTCGTTTCTTTCCTACACTCACACCACTAAGTTCATAGTGTCTTCTGTGGCAGGATATTTACCACTGCTTAGAGGTGGCACCTCTATGTCAAGTGTGTCATCCCTGTTATAATGGTCCTACCTGGTATCTTGTGTTCTGCTTATGTTTGTAGTTGTATGTCATGGGTTTTTCCAAATTAAATCTGTGTGGTCTTTTCTTGGTTTTGTTGGTGGATGAAGGGTCTTGTTTCTGTGACAGCATGGCCTTCTAGAAGGAGTAGTCCAGACTCTCAGTGTGTGCTGTCCCCTCAAAGAACATCAGAGTTCTACCCCATGCTTCCTTGGCAGAGAGAAAACTGGGATCTTGTGATGTAGTTGCCATGGGATGACTCTTGTTCCCAAAGAACAACATGATCTTCAAGGTAAGGACTGTAGCTAAACCTCAGGGTGAGGAAAAGCACTGTGTAGGCAGAGAGGCAGAAGCGGCACCAAAGGACAATTCAAGTGACTGCCCAGCTTTCCCAGTCTTGGAAAGTTGAACTATCCAGATGCCCTTGTTCCCAGCCTTGTGTCATCATGTGAGGAAGGCCAATACATCTCTCTCTGGGGGAGCACAAGCTTGTGAGCTGCTCTTCAGAAGAATAGCACCCACTGGCAGATCTCATCATGAGCATGAGCCTCATTCATGCCCACACGGTGTGAAAGTGGTCTCTGTGTTCTCCCTCTGCAGCGGGATGGAAGGAAGGAGCAGAGAAATAGTACATGCTATTGGTGGGACATTGTGGGCCTTTTCACATACATCATTTCATTTAACCTCCCAGGAACTTCTGAGTGCTAATTATTATTCCCATTATTTTAAATGATGAAACTAAAGCCTAGAAGCATATTAGTTAGCACTAGCTGTTGTAACAACAACAACAACAACAACCCAATTGTAAAAGGTTTTAAAAAATGACAGAGGTCTATTTCTCATTCATTTAAATCCCAAGTGTGTGTGTGGGGGGTTCCTTCTCAAAGGAAACTCTCCTCCAGATGGTACTTCAGAGATCTGGTCCCCTCCACTCTTGAGACTTAATCATTTTGGAGTCTTTTACCATGCTTTGGCTCCAGTACTGAGACATTTAAAATTTAGTGAGAAGGTTATTTTAGAACTGGGATGAACCATAGCAATAAATAATCCAAACTCTGTATTATTTTATTGATTAAGAAACTGAGATTCAAGAAGATTGACGGATTGTCAAGGTCTGAAAGTTGGGTCATATAAAAATCTGTTTGTACATTCAGTTCTACAAATATGAGTGAAAATTTGCTGAATGGGCCTAAATAGAGATAGGATTTCCTCCTCAATAAATTAAAACAAACAAACAACCTACAAATTCAATTCAGCTTTGATTTATAGATAAGAAGCATGGGGGTTCAAAGTTCTAGAAATTCTTGGTATGAATATTTGGGCAAGGAAAAAGTAATGCATGTGGCTGTAGGCAGTGTAAGAAATGCCTTTCAAGGGAGGTAACAGTAGGTGTTTTTCTCTGCCACTTCAATTTTCACCTGCTTTTCAAAATATTTGTTTCTCTCTATTGACTAACAGAAAGTGTTTCCAATAGGTGACAAGTGGGGTTTCCTGATTCATCATCACAAGGGCAAATCTGATTATGTCTTATCTTTGGTATTCCCTATGTTCCCAAGAACTGTGACTTGGAGCAGGATAGGAAAGAGAGAAAGCAAATGTTTTGCAGATCTTTATCAAGTTCCCCTGAGGGAAGCAGCTTGTATGACTAGCATGCAAGGACTGGCTAGAAGAGAAGAGGGGTAGTGGATAAAGAGGAATCCAGCGTTTCATACAGAAAGCAACAGCAAATGATGAGTCAGGAGAGTTCTGGTGCAAAAATATACAGTGAGAGGATGAAGAAGTGATAGGGTAAATATCGTCCTTTGATTCACTTCTATCTATTGCCACAGAATGAAATCACTTCTCTCCGTAGGAGATTAAAACCCAGTCTTTCCGTCTCCACCACAGAATGTCTGCTTTTCTCATTAACTGGACTTCCATATGTGGTATGGGATGACCTAAGCTGTGGAGGGCAGCGGGCTGACCAGAACAAAGGTCAGATTGTAATCTCCAAGCATGAAATCTATTTTTTGTCCACACTCTCAACATCCACTTCCTACCACCAAATAAAAGGTAGAAGAAAGAACAACATAAAACTGTAACAACAAAAGGTTGTGATGTGAAATAAAGCCCTGGAAACATCAACTGCTGTTATCAATGCGTTTGGAACTAAAATCTTCCCCACTCATTTGGCTCTGACGGTGTGCAGGACAGCCCTAGGGAAATCTGTAACAGCAGGGCCCAAGGACACATGACCTGTTAAGGAGACCATCACCAAAATGGGATGCATGCTTATTTTATTTGTAGACACAGTAAGTCCAGGTTTGCATAATGACTTTTTTTTTAAGGGAGAGAAATAATTTGTAAGAGAAAAAGTTATTGGTTTTGAACACTATATTTTGTCTGTTTGGTTTTGAACACTATATTTTTTCTGTTTGGTTCTTTGTGGTTGCCAAATCTACAAAAGTGCAAAGCTTAAAAAAAAAAAAAACCAACAACAGACAACTCATTGAAATCTCTTGGAAGATATAAAATCTTCCAGAAAAGCCCCTGCGTTTTCCTTTAAGTTAGACAACAAGTGGAGAGAAGTGAGTTTGTTGTCCCAGAGTACATGGGAGCAGACAGGGGTGGAGTTTAAGTCTGAACTTTGAAGCATTTGATTCTTATCAATTGTGTGGAACTACATTGATTTCAAGCGAATTGGTTTCCTGAGCTCTCTGGAGGCTTGGGTGATTTTAGTAGTGGAATTCTGATGCTCTCCAATACCAACAAAGACAAAAAACATACAAACCATGGCTAAGATTGGAGAGCTCTCAACTACAAGGGAATTTTTAGACATCTTTTTTTTAACAGCCCTGGCCTGAAGTATCTGGGAGATGTCTTTAGAATGTTCAGATTTGCTTCCTGCTTAAGGTAAGTGCATGGCTGACAGTGAAGTCAAGGTGAAGAATGCATATAGAGCAGGAAAGGTAAAAGTCATCTTTCTTTTCAATTGCAAAAGTTTGGTGACAAACTGTCTTAATTTACTTTTTTAAAATTTTGTTTTATTTTCCGATTTTATTTGGTTTGTAGTATTATTTTCCTTGGGCTTGATATGGCAAATGTGTAATACTTTCGGCAATTTTGGAGAATAAAATGGAAAACCCTGTTTCTAGTCAGGAAGAAACACAGCTCCAACATAAGGCTGAAATGCCATTTGACCCTCACAGTGACTGCAGCCTGCACACTCCTGCCACAGGCTCTGGGAGGGAGGGCTGGCTTGGGTCTCCACATGCACCCCCTCCCGCGGCTCCTCCCCTTATTTCCTCCCACGCTTCTCCCAAAGTGTACAAGCTTCAAAGCAATCTCTGATAGCTAAGTGACCAAGTCCTGGAAGTCTGACATTGGGATAAAATTTGGATGTTCTGGAAAAGACTTTGGAGGCAGAATAGGACAGGCAGCAAAACTCAGATGCATCTAGAAACAGCTCTATTTTGGTAATGGTTCCTGGAATGATTTCAAATCAGCAAAATATCTCTTTTAAAACAGATAGTCTTCTGGTTGCTGTGCTGGGTTGTTTTGCTTTGTTTTGTTTTGGTATGAAAACATTTTGTAGTTCAGAAAACTTTCTTTAATAAAAAAAAGTTATATATTTTCTTCAATACTACAGTCAAGTAGCTAAAGTGTTGGAAATGTTAACAGCAATGAGACCATATTTGTTGTAAGAACTTAATGCTCTGATTCCTTGCATTTTTCCTCCTACCTCTCTCCACGCTTCTTTTTGTCTTATTAAAAGGATACCCATGATGACTTCCTGGGTATATTTCTAAAAAAAAAAAAAAAAAAAAAAAAGAAGAAGAAGAGGAGGGGGAGGGGGAGAAGAATTCTTTTGTCTTAAATTCCATTAGTTTTTGAGCCTCTGGAATTTCACAAAAGGTGTTGAATTTAGCTGACCCCAAACTTTTCACTTGAACAGAAATAGAAACCTAGAGGGGAAAAGCCATGCTGTGTGCTAAGGATATATGACCCATGAAAAGAACTACAACAGAATATGTTAAATGATCTTGTTAAGAACATTACAACTCTTCAGAGTTCTGTTTTACCTCTCTTGAGTGGGGTGTATAAAACTTTGTTCAGATTTGTTGTGGCTGACTCTAATAAAAATAATTTAAAACACAAACTTGAAATGAGTTTTTATTCATTAATTTAATGATTTTACCAATACTACTTTTTAAATTTTCTTCACCTCTTTTTTTTTTTTTTGTCATTAACTGTCGTTTATTACTGAAAGAAGCCAAGACTCCTTAGAAAAATAGCTGATTACAGATCTGTGGTTGGACATGTACAATTTTTATTTTCTTCACCTCTTTTGTTGTCAGTAGTTATTCATTCATTGATTCAATGATTAGTAAGTGCTTATCGTGTTTCTAGGGGGAATAGAAAGATAACTAAGACACAGATCCTACCTGCAAAGGAATATAGTCTCAATTTTGTTAATTTTAAAACTGAAATGTTATGTCTCTGATTTTTTAAATGCAATGAAATGATGAGCTGCCATTTATATGTCATGCCTTGGGTGCATTCTACAAATACACATTGATATTTTATGGCAAACATAGCTGGATTTGGGGGGCCTTTTGCCATTTATGGTTTTGCTTATAGATCTCCCACGGGCCTTTAGGAAAGACCTTTTGCTATTTCTAGAACAGGACGTCACACTTCTGGTGATACCAGATGTGTATAGACATGCTTGTTCTTCCTCAGAATCTGTGCAATGGTGTATGTGAGACTGCACATGAGCACAGAAAACAGTCCCTGCCACAGGAACTTGCAGTACTATGGAGACAAACAAGGTAGGAAAATATTTACTGTAAGACAAGTTCCATAACAGAGTTTCATACCAAGTGCTACTATGGGAACGTAGTTGGTATGAACTTGGTGAAGGGGTGTAGGTGGTCTGGGAAAGTTCAATGTAGGAGATGACACAGGATGCCCAGATGGAAAAGAATGGCATAGAGGGCAGGGGGCGAATATGCCACCTATCCAAGTGTTTTGTGGAAGAGGAGGTGGAGCCTCGGACTGGTGTTCTTCTTCTGACCAGAGCTGCCTCTATAGCTGACCCAGAATGTTTGTTCTACACCAAATCCAGTCACAAGGATGTCTGTGACTCTCCAATACACACACCTGTGTGAGTCAGTCTAAAGGAATCCAGTGGTGGTAAGGACCATTCACTTGGAGATACTCTGAGATTCTAGGAGTACTGTCCTTGAAATCTGGAAAGTTCTAACAGCAGGCCCTCTGTGCGTAGAGAGGAAAATAATTCTTCTTCTTATTTTTGAAGAATCCTTTTGCTGACTTCAGCACACTTCACTACATCTGCATAGCAACTGAGAAAGTCCCATATAAAGTCCTGTTTTATGCCAGGCACAGACTGACAGGCACTGGGGCAGCCTCTGTCTTGCCCTAGGGGTCTGCCCAAGTGCACACAGCCTTCAGGTGTGCAGCCCAGGTCTTGGGACCCTCTGTCCACTGTACCACATCAATCTGATTTATTGGAAATGACTTTTTAAGATAGTGATCATCTTGTGATTACGTAGAATGATATGCTGCTTTATAAGCATGTGTAAATTCCTGGCATCTGAAATTCCATCTCTAAGGATCTCTTCCTCCTATAATAGTCATGACAAGAAAAAAATTTGAGCAAGTCTTATCAGTTGTGTATGCAGAGAATATCAGAGGTTCTTATCAGAGCTGACTACTACTGGGGTTGTAGTTACTAGCTATTACTGAGCAGGTGAGGGTGGACAGAGCTGCAGGAGCCATGAAGAGGAGAAGAACTGGGAGCTCAGAACCATTTTACTTATCAAATATTTCCTGTTTGGGACATACTTGAATTGTTTCTTGGATTGATCATCCAAATTTGCTGGAAAATTGGTTGTCAATGTGACAGCAGCAATGAGGGAGGGTTGTCTGATTTCTTTCCTTGTGATCTGGGCCTCAGGTTGTAAATATTTTGGATAACTTCAGTGGGATCCTCCTTGTCACCTACAATGAGAACAAGCCAGCCACATAGTGGAAATAACTCTGGGTAGGACAGGCTTACCTTTTCTGTAGAGTACGCTGACAACCATATCCTATAATAGGACCCCTTCCCCTCTGCTCAGGGTACTATGTGGAATGGGCACAGTGGAGATTGTCTGGGAGTGTGGCCCATCTCTGTTGCTCCTGGTAGATTCTGGGTAGCTAAGGAGGGGCTGTGTGGTCTGCCTGTGTGCCCAGGGCCAACCGGCACCATAAGCTGGGAAACAACGGGTAACTGGGTCCTTTTCCAGCCCAATTCAGATGTTCCATTATGAGTCTTTAGAGTTGGACCAAGCTAGTCTGAGTATCATTCTATTTACCTGACCTAGTTAAATGGCTTTTTTTTTTTTTTAAACAGGGAACTGAATTCGTAGCTTTTTTTACCCTATAATTATTGCGCATGAGATATGGAAGGGAAACTTCTGGATATTAATTGCTTCATTTTGCAGAGTTGCTGTGTACCACAGTGGCCAAAGCATAGGCTTTGGAGGCCTGAGGACTTGGGTACTGATTCTCAGGTCTTAACTGTGTGAGATACACAAGTTTTTGATGTCTGAGTTTCTTCCTTTCTAGAAAGGGAATAATAGTACTTATGCCCAGGTTGCTCTAAGGATAATGTGAGGTGACCATGTGGAGGGCAGGGTACTGTGATCATTGCTATCAGTATTATCATCATTAGCCTCCAGAAATTAAAGTCCCTGTCTGTGCTTAGAAAGACAGGTCCAGATCTAGTGAAGAGCCAAGTGGCCTGTGCCCCAGCACTGAGTCTGGTCACTCTGTGCTATGTGACCTGAAATATGCTCTGTATTTATATGTGGCACCACTTACAGTCTCCCACTCAATGATGTATTGAAAGCAGACCACAGGAGCAGTGGCATCTTTTTTCTATGTTGCATAGACATATAAAGAGAAGGAGAAGGAAATAAGATTTAAGAAAATACAAGACCAGACATGACTTTGAAGGTAGGTTCTGCCCTGTCCCTGTGAAACCTGTGGAATGCCCTTAATTTCTAGAAATCTTAGTTTCCTCATCTGTAAAATGGGAATAACAGTAGAGCCTCAATTACTGAGGATGACTGAGAGGAGTGAACAATCTGAAAAGGTATTTCGCACATTGGCTGGGCACACAGCCAGCACCCCCTACATGGAGTTACTGATATTCCTGGTACCTTATCGTCATTATGAGGAGTGCTGGGAGGAAAGTGAGGTCCTCGTCTTCTTCCATTTGAGTGCTGGGAAAGAACCTCAGCACTCTGCTTCCACGAGTTTCACCAAGTCAGAACCTGTAATTAGACAATCACTTGTGAGGAGCTTCACTCCATGCCCATCAACATACTCCACAGGGAGGGCTGCTGGCTGTCTTTATATGAAATAGGAATCCCACCTGTTTGCTTTTCCTTCTTGGATCCTGGCTCCTGACCTGGCACATGGCAGGTGCTCAATAAATATTTGCTGAACAAATTCATACAGAGGGATAACACATTCTTGTTACCTCTCTGGACCATCTCCTTCTGGGACAGTTGGAAGATCACAGGCTCTACATAGAGCCTTGGGTTCAAATCCCATGTACCTGGCTAACTAGCCTTGGTGGCACTGTTGACCCTTGTGCCTGGTGTTCCCAGATGTGAGGTGTGGCACTGGTGACCACACCTATCTCCCAGAGTTGTTCTAAACATAGGGGAAGTAGTGGAAGTAGTGGAAGATGAATTTCAACAATCTTCCTTTCTTATGAAGATATCTTACAGGACTTGAACTAGCATGTTGGAGTTTTCCTAATCACTACAGCATACTTTTAATACCTTTTCCAAAGAGAGGAATTCTCCTGTTTTTCATTAGTTTTGTCTGCCTAAACAGATGTGTTGGACATAAATGCACTAAAGTTAAATCCAGTTTCTAAAAACACATAAAAACTAAATTATGCCAGATTACCAATTTGATCTTGTATTTCAGCCTTTAGAACCTAACCAGTCTGATTTAGTAAAAATAGAACAGTGTTCTTCCTCACTGAGACATCTTAGGGTTGCTATGCAATTTGTAAATTTATGTCTCTTGCTCCCCCCTCCCCATTTATTTGCTAGACTTTTTTTTTTTTTAAGATTTTATTTATTTATTTGACAGAGATCACAAGTAGACAGGGAGGCAGGCAGTGAGAGAGGAGGAAGCAGGCTACCTACTGAGCAGAGAGCCCGATGTGGGGCTCGATCCCAGGACTTTGGGATCATAACCTGAGCCAAAGGCAGAGGCTTTAACCCACTGAGCCACCCAGGCGCCCCTGCTAGACTCATTCTGATTCTACCTTGCTTTGATCTTTAGAGACACACCTGAGGACAGCTTACCCAAGTATCAGTTAGTGTTCAAGAATTTTCTCAAAAGACAGTTCTTTCCAGAATGTACCCTCTCCTAATTCCGGTATCCTAGGAAGGGCACCCCAAAATATATGCCATGATTTGGCCCTCCTTTCTCACTTCCCTCAAAAGGAGTTTCATTCCTTCCCAACTCTTGACAATGTAGATGTCACCTGGCACTGGACACCCAGGGCGCTCAGGGAGCATGAATGTGAGGAGGCCCAGCCCTGAGTTGGTCAGTCCACTGTGGCAGCACCCACTTAATTTCCCTACCTACAATTTGAAGGTGATGGTTTTGGGCACACAGCTCGCAGAACAAGGCTGCGGAGGTAGCCTGAGAAAAAAAATTGTTAGAAAAAAATTCCGACCTTTCTACTGGTGGAAACAAGGAGCATGTACCCCATGAAGCAGGTTTCTGATACTTTCTCCCGGGGACTCCCCGGGGAGCTCTCTCAGAATGTCTCTGCACGCCCTAATCAGAGGGAGCATGTGGACACCAGGCCAGTCAGCAGGGCTTTCCAGCAACCTGCTCCCCTCCCCTCAACCTCATCTCGGATTTGACGTTTTTCCTCCGCGCACTAGCTACCTGTCTCACCGCCAGTAAGGTCCCACACCCTCACTCAGGGAGCCTGTATATCCTATGCTCCTGTGCGTAGTAACGTCAGCGTTCCTGAATCTGGCCCGGAACCGGTTGTCATTCCTGCCGGGGTCGGGGACGCATTCCTCAGCTCCAGCTTCCCCCTTGCCCTGCGTCCCAGTGCCCAGGCGCGAACCCCCACCCTCCGCCCACTAGGCCACCCCCAGCCCTAGGTCCCACGATCCCAGGCCCTGTCCGCGCCGCCGCCCCAGCCCAGCCTCCACCTGCCGCCCGCAGCCGGGCTGACAGCCTCCCCGCCCACCCCACCCCCCTCCCGGCGCTTCGCTGGCGCCAGCCGCTGGATGGGTCTTGCACTTTGATTATTTGTGTTAACAGTTAATTTAGCACCGCGGCCACGTGTGCCAAAGCTGCCTCCACTTCCTGCGCACTCCCAACAAATGGCACTTTTATGAGACCTTTCGAAGCGGCTCAAGCGCAGTTTTCGGCGTCCGTGGCCTCCGCCTGGGCGCACAGACACCGCTTCTCTGGCCTTCCACTCTCCACCGGGGGCGCCCACTCTGTTCAGGCCACGTAGCAGCTGTGGTCTCGAGAAGTTTGCAGGAAAGGAGCTATTTCTGGTAACCCCGCCCCTCCACCCGCAGCACTGTCTGATCTAATGGAGATTTATAGAGCCGGCCCTGTGCTCACCGCGACTGCGCTTTCCCGGACGCCCGCTTGTGCCGGGTGCCTGGGATTACAAAATCTGTCCTTGGTCCTAGCGGAGGGCTGACTGCTGTCCTGACAGGCTCGGCAGACTTCCGTTCCGCCTCCCCCCCACCCCCGACCAATTTTGTAAAATGTGGAAACACGCACGGAATATTTCTGATCCCTTTCGACTCATCCTAACATCCCATTCATCCCTCAGATCTAATTTCTTTCATCTCCTCTGGGGTGGTTCCTTGTGCTAAAATGTCTTGATGTCACGAAACACGTGTTTTGGCTTTTAATCCCTTCATAAGATTTTCCTAAGTGCGGTATTTTGCAGCAAGGAGAGGGAAATGGCTCTTCCAAAGAGTTACAGAGAGGAGGCCTTAGAGTTTTCTAAACTCTGGCTTTTCTTTTAAAGAACTTATTTTTCCTTTGCTTAGATTTTTAATATAGATGATGTTCCAGAATATTAATAATATTTCGTCTTTTCCTAAAGGGGAAAATTCTAGTCATGTTTGCAGTGAATGTTCTGGCACAGAGAAGGGGCTGTGTAAGCTGATTATCAGAACTTAAAAAGAGGGGTTTTATGTGAGCTGGCAGGGACCCTGGTCTTTTCTGGCCTAGGGGACCTGAGTAAGCCTGGGCCAATTTTAGTGTAAACTGGGGATTGCAATCTGCCTTACTATCCTTCTAGAGTAGTTTACACTAGAGATTGCCCAGGATGGTCTCAAATTCTTGCATATCCTGCATTCCTCACTCCATTTTGGATGGCTGGAGGTTGGGCCCCTCCAGTTCTCAGGGAAGGTTTCTGAGACCTACACTTAATGGTGGATTTACCTTTTGTGTTGGAGCTGGGTGTGCATTTAACCTCACTTCTTTCTATTTGACTCTTTCACTTTCTCTGACCATTCAAACTGAATGTCCCGCCATAAGATTCCCCTGTAGTCACCTACCATTTGGCAAGAACCACTAATTCTCCCCTTAAAAATGAGTGTTTGGGGCTGACCCCACTCCCTAAAGAAATGAAAATGTAAATGCATGCCTTGAGCTTGTGTCTGTGTGTTGTGATATCTGACCAGGGATGATGAAATCTGTCTTCATACCCACAATGCTAAAACTATGTTTTGTTTTGTTTTGTTAAAGGTTTTATTTATTTATTTGAGATCGCACAAGTCGGGGGGGGGTGTGGCAGAGGGAGAGGGAGAAGCAGAATACCCCTGAGTTGGGAGCTCAGCAGGTGGTATCCCAGGGTCCTAGGATCATGACCTGAGCTGAAGTCAGATACTTAACCCTTCTGAGCCACCTAGGCACCCCTAAATTTATGTGTTTAAAGGTCACCAGTTGTCAAATTCATGGCCAAGACCTAATCTTCATTCCCATTAAGTTCTGAAGCATATTGAACAAAATTGTTCAATCAGGCTCTGTCTGGAAACTCCTCTAATCTTTGTAGCCAAGGACCCCTCCCCCACTTCCTTTTCCTACTACTATCTCAGGACTGGATGGGTGCAGGCTCCATCTTCAACACCTGTCTTTTTGCAGATGACTCTGAAATTGAAATGTTTAGTCCTAAATGCCAGACCCATATTTCTAACAAATCAGACACTTAGGAGTGGTTGAATTGGCATCATCTGAAATGTAACATGCTCATTCATTTGTTTGTTCAAATAATGCTGATAGCCTGATGTCTTTATTCTTGGTGTTGGGGACACAGTAATGAAAAAATAAGACATCAAGTTCCTGTTTTGATAGGGTGAGAATCCATTGGGAGCAAGTCACAAGGGCCCAGCACCGCCAAGCTTCTCCCATTTCCTGGGATCACACACTTGCAGTCTGTTTAATGTTCTCAACATTAATGTTTCCATTCTATCTAGTCTTATTGGTTCTCCCTTCACAATGGCTTTCTAATCCATTCTTCCTTTATTTTGTTCTCCTTCCTTCAGAATTCCTAACTACTTCTAGACTACCCCCTACTAAAACTGTGATCTTTTCTCCCTCTGCTGCTAGATTACTTTTCAAAAAGTATAGATCTGATCAATTCAACTATTAATTAACAAACAAATATATTAAGAACCTACAATATTCCAGACACAAAGCTAAGTGCTGAGCTTATGGAGGAAAAAAAAAAAAAAAAAAAGACAGCTGCAGAGGGGCACCTGGGTGGCTCAGTGGGTTAAAGCCTCTGCCTTCGGTTCAGGTCATGATCTCAGGGTCCTGGGATCGAGCCCCGCATCGGGCTGTCTGCTCCTCGGAGAGCCTGCTTCCTCCTCTCTCTCTGCCTGCCTCTCTGCCCACTTGTAGTCTCTTTCTGTCAAATAAATAAATAAAAATCTTAAAAAAAAAAAAAAGATAGCTGCAGAAATCCCTACAGATCTCTACTTTATAGATAACTGGACTAAAAATCAAATTAAAACACAATGCAATTACTAAGAAATTGGATTCTCTATCACCTACTAGATTAAACTTATATTTTCCTACCATGGGTCCAAAGACCACCACTTGGGCCCAACCTGGAGTCCTAACTTCCTTTAATCTGCTTCCTGTCCTGATGGCCACACTGTGCTAAGTGCCTCTTCCAGAGCCCTGCCCCACCTTTCCTGCCATTCTGTTTTGCCTTTGCCTTTTCTGTTTGTCGGCAATGCCCTTGCCTTACCATCATTATCAATTCAAATTCATTCTGTCCTCTCAAATGGAGCTGAACCCTGTATTTTCCAAGCAACCATTGCTTAGAATTCCTCCAACTGAAATCTTAGCCCCTTTTCCAAGCTTTTTTAGCATTCTTTTTGGATCTGTTTCATGATGTCATCAAACACTGCCTAATATTGGAGTTATTTGGACCTCTGAACCCCCTGCTATAGTGTAATTTCCTAAGAGCAGAGACCCCATATTCTTTATCTTGTTATACTCTATGGTGACACTGTGACAACCTGAAGATGTAGACAGGAAGAACTTCTGAGTGAACGAATGGCTAATTGAGAGGGCTCACAGAGGAAGTAGACATTTTTGGGGCTTTAGGAACAGGGGGGATCATATTCAGAGTTTCTGATGTGAAGGAGAAAGGATCCTTCTCAGAAGAGAGGAAGCTATAAAGGTGTAGATCAGTGGAAAGAACCCGCTGACAAGACAGCAACATCAGTGGTTAGAACATCATGCTTAGAACAGGGCCTGTGAGTGGGAGAGGCTTTAACCAAGTATATTTTCAGTAAGAATTTAAAATGATTTTGTCAGAGACCCCCATAGGAAAAAGACCTTATTTTACGTGAGCTAAGGGGAATGACTCAACCCTGATCTCAGGGTGAAACTGGAATAGACCAGCCCAGAAGAATAGTAACCCCAGGGACTAAAGAGAAGTAATGACTAGAAGCTTCCAAAAGTTAGCTAATTCCTTTAACCTGTTGACTGAGTGATGTAGTTTGTTCTTTTGCAATCTACTGTACCCTGAGTTTTTCCCTTGCTCCCAGGGGGCCCATTTTCTATGGATGAACCATCAAGACTGACCTTTAAAAGGATGAAGGATTGTAGGGATTACAGAAACACAGAGGACTTCCTCATATTATAGATGAGGAAAGCAGACTTTGAGTTGCTCATCAGTGGCAGCTGGGTTGTAGTCCTTTCTGCCGCATTCGCCAGGTGGATTTTTTTTAAGGATGCTTTTGACTTACATTGAAAAAGCATCTCAAAGTGGCTTAAGCAAGTAAAGAAAGGCATTTCTCATCTCTCAGAAAGACCACAGGTTCTAGATCTGTGGCTCTACTTCTTCACGGTTGACCCTGACTAGCAGCAGCACCTGGGGCAGCAGGTTTGCATCCACCTGGATGGTGAGGCTGACTGGCTGCAGGTGGCATTCCAGAACCATCACTGACCAGGAGGATGGGGATGTAAGCTTGACTTAGATGAGTCAGGGCTCACTCATGGATTTGGACATGGGGTCAGATTTCCCTGAGATCTGTGGGCTGCCTAGATGGCTTCTCGAAAAAGAGTAAGAGGAGGGAATGCTTGGTAGGCACCAGAGAATGGCTTGGAAAATGGAGGGCAGTTCCTCACACATATCATGCTTGGGAGCCACATAGCATCCAACAACTTACAAAGAATGTTGGTTGAGTTTTAAGTGCTTAGAAGTCAGATATTTTACTTTTTAAAAAACTGCCTATGGCATCTTAGAGCACGCTCACTGCCTGGGATTCTGGGTCTGTGCATGCAGTGAGGCTGAGGCTGCTCATGTCCTCTGGTCACATCCTGTCCCCACAGGTCTGCCTCTTGCCTGTCCTTCCTCCAGTCCCTCCACCTCAGTTACTGGCTGATTCTCTCTGCATGTTTTGTCATCCATTCTGTCTTTTCCCATCAGCCTGTTCTTTCTTCCATGGATGCATATGCCTGGTATTCACACTGAAGTAACATTTAAATTCTGAGTTGAGGTAGATATTAGAAATTGGAAAGGTGCATTAAAATATTTTCCATTCCTATTCTTTTTTAGAGATAACTTCTCCTATTCTTTTTTAGAGTACAAGTGAGCAACCACTTGTACTGGACATTGTATATAACATGATCCCATCCAAGCCAGGCAAGAGCTCTGTGAAGGGGTTGTTAAGAGACCTGACTACAATCATATAAGTTGTTGGGGTTTTGAATTCAAACCCTATGTTTTTATCTTTACAATCTTCTGCTAAAGTCTGTCTCACTGAAAAAAATGTAATATTGAATATAAGAAAATTTAGTCATCAGCATGGGTGGCTAAGTAAAAGTCAGCATCTATAACCCACCAAAGAGGGCTTGGTGTTTTCTAACTACTTCCTTTATACATTTAATGAGGTTTGTCTGGGAACAATTCACTCTATATAGTGGAACAATTTGATTACATTCTTTACTGATAGAGATTTGGGTAGATCAGGGGCCAACTGTACCTCTAATATATTTTTACATGTGGATAGAAATACCACAGCCTGATTATATGGAGTCTAGCTTCTTTAAGACTGGGCATCTCGTGCCCAGGCACCACTACTGTGTAGGGATCTCACAGTGCCAAGGCCTTTGTGGTTGATGATCAAAGCAGGAAAGAGACAGTCCAGGCTGGCCTCAGTTGGGCATTTGCTTTACCTGTTCAGGTTCTACCACAGCTCTTGCACATGCTGACATTGTCTATGCTGGGCATATATATGGCACAGACCAAGAGCATTGCTTCTAAAAAGACAACATATCCAGGTGTGTGAAGAATGATCTGGTGTCTGCGACTTTCATTATGACAAAGTATCCCAGGGAAAGCTTCGCTGGCATCCTGACTTAGGTTAAAATTAGCAATGTGGATTTATTAACCAAGAGGCACTGAGCCCTGTTCTTCATATCCTCCCTAGATTCTATGAGCTACTCTGTAACATTTCAATAAGTTGCTGTTTACTATAAGTTGGCCAAGCAGGTTTTCATTTCTTGCAATGAAAGAGAACTGAAACCATGATGAAATGACAGGTAGATGGTGGTTTAGAAAGCACAAAAATACAATTCATTACTTGATTATCTCAAATGCATAAGGCCTGCCTGGCATCCCAGCCTGTGTCTGTGAAGAAGCCACATTAGGGATATAGTGTTTAAATCATTTAAATCATTTGCCTAGTGGAAACAGACTGTGATAATATATGCAGAATGACCTATTGGCAGTTTCTTACTTTCTTACTGGTGTTGTCCCCAGCTTCTATCTGATTCTGTGAAATATGCCCACTTTAAACTACTTCAGAGCCTTAACTATCATCTGGACTAAGCTACATTTATAGATAAAGATGAAGGAAAAAACAAAATTAGAGGTAGTGGTTTTTGAATGAGGATTGGGGATTGAATTTAGAGAAAAAATAATTTTGGGTTTGAAGAGGGTATCTATAGCTATTTTAATCCTCCTTATTCATCTGTCTAAAGAATTTCTGTACATTATGACAACCAAGACTTTAGTCCTCAAGCTGGCTAAGGGAAGGGTCAGCTGGTATAGTGGTTCTGTCAATAAAGCAGAGCAGTTTTCTAAGATATTGTTTGAGGGATCCTTCAGAGATAATGCAACCTCCACTCAGTCCTCACTTAGTAAAAATGGAGACTCCGATATCCATAGAAGTGAAACTGAGGTGAAGCATTCCCCAAAGCTGGCCACTTCTCCGAGGGATCTGGCTAGCACATTTTGTGTGCTAGCTTCACCATGGTTATCACTGCCCAGACCTGTGTACTTGGTTTAGGATTCTCTGAGCAGGTAGACATGGAACACCCCAAAATAAACAAAGTTGAAGAAAGGAATGTTGGCCCAAAAGAAAGACGCACTTACTGTTGACTGTGTCTTCTGGTGCCCTGATGATGTTGAGATGGACTCTATAAAGCATTGTTCCTAGAGGTCTTACATTCTCACTCTGCTTGGGAATAAACAATTGTTTTAAGCTTTGGTCAGCTGAAAGCACATCATTGCACTTACCTGAACATAAATAAACTGGTTTTGTTATGGAGGAGGTTATTATGCATTGAGACAAATTTATAGGTGTGGGATTTGAAGTAGAACTATAAGTTTTGGGGTTACAGTTAGTAGAGTGTTTCAGTGAACTTGTTTTTTGCCCTATCATTATAGGCTTTGCATTTCTGGGTATTATTTTGTACCTTTTTGGTTTGAATGAAAGATTCTCCCAATTTTCTCTTTATTCAGTGCCAAAGTTGAGTTTCCAAGTGAGTAAATGACAGCTGAGATTCGCTGTTATTGATTAAGCTGTTGTGAGAAAGGAAACCAAATTCAGAACTACACCAGCTAGGTCTGCCTTAAGGTGTATTCCAGTGTTTTAAAACTATGAATAAAAAGAGGAAACAAGTCACTCCTATGGAAGTTGTCACAGATTGCCACATGGCTAGTGGAAATGTGTCCTGCTTTGTTTGGGGTTTCTTCAGCTAACTGCTCCTGACTTTGCTCCCAAGAACCAGTCAGGAAAGTCCTCTGAATCTTTACTTATGCTTTGGACAGCTTCACTGCACTGTGGCTGTTCCACATCTTATTTCCTAGTGAATCAGTATTGAAAGGAAACTCTCAGAGGGCTTCCGCTTGCTTCTATTTGTGTTTTTACTTGGTTTGTGAAATGATATTGTTTAAATCATTTCCTAGATTAACTTCAGACACTGTTAGAATCACAGCCCATGAGGAGTTGTCTGATATGGTTGTAATATATAAGAAATTAGTACTTTCTGGCACAGAAAAAGATCCATTCTTAGATAATATTTTGAGCATCACAGCGAAGGACTTCCTCACAGAGATCTATATGGGGTGTTATGTTCCCATCAGGAGATTGGAGACACTTTGAGTTTTAAAAGAATAATGGGTTTGTTTTTTCCCTCCATGGGGGAACTGTACCACCCTCCCTGCCCCCAGCTTAAGCTAAGAACCACAATGCAAAATTCCGAGGTTTATAAATGTTTTGACCTAAAATCTAGTAGCTTTGCTCTCCAAGTGTTAGATGGGGTAGAATGAAAATGCTGACAGTGTCTTGTATCACAGCCAGCCATCTTCATATTCATTTCAGGAGACAGATGAACTGCCTCTGGTCAGTGAGAGAAGATGGGACCAATCCTGAGGGTGCCAGCTCCTGAGCAACTTGGAGCACAGGGCCCTTGACTTGACACTAAGCCCTCCAGGATGGAACAGAACCTTAATGTCATTAAAATATCAAAATGTATTGAAACTTTTCCATCAGGTTATTTAATTTGCATGTAATGAAAGGTATGTTGCTTCTTGTTAAATCTGCATGAAAATACACTAAATTTCCCAGGAAACCTCATGAGGGATAGATATAGGGAAAGACCTTGTGGTAGGCTGGGAGCACTTGCACAGACATGCATCCATGGAGCTGATTGTGCACACATATCCCTGCTGGGAATCAGAACACGCGTCTGCTCTTGCAAGGACTACACTCTCACAGGGATTCTGGGCCCTTGTTCAGGACACCCATGCCTCACTCCTGTGGCCAACAAACTCCCTACATGCTGACTGTGAATCACTGGACAAATCCTCTTGGGTGTCTTGTGTTTCCCTACTTCAAACATGGTACTTCTGTTTCACCTGGGTGTAGGGATCCTTGGTCTCTGGGGCTTCTGCTCAATGCAAGTATCAGAGATCAGAACTATCATAGACCTGCAGTAGAGGACAGTTCTCAGACTCAACGGGTGCCTTTTTTGAGCTTCCTGAGTTTACTGAGCTGTGTCCTGTGCATCCTCACAATATTCTCTCTCTCTTTTTTTTTTTAAAGATTTTATTTATTTATTTGACAGACAGAGATCACAAGTAGGCAGAGAGGCAGGCAGAGAGAGAGATAGGAGGAAGCAGGCTCCCTGCTGAGCAGAGAGCCCGATGCGGGGCTTGATCCCAGGACCCTGGGATCATGACCTGAGCTGAAGACAGAGGCTTTAACCCACTGAGCCACCCAGGCGCCCCTCCTCACAATATTCTTAAAAGGTCTAGACTATTTTCTCTACCTTAAAAAGGCAACTGAGTCACAGAGAGAGATTGAGGCTAGAGAACCTGGCCAAAATTCACAGCTAGGGAGTGTTTTGGACAGGATTTAGATGCAGGTATACTTAGCTGAACATTGTGCTTTTTCTTCCAAAGTGAGAGACCAGGTGGTATGAGAAGGGTGTAGAAGTGGGGCTAAAATGGTGAAGTGTCTTCTGCTGTATAAGGTCTGTGGTTTCTCAACCTCCCTACCTTCATCCACTTGAATCCTCTGCCTTTTATACTGATGGTATGATGTCACCCAGCATTCTTGGTGTGCAATAATGCAAAATGAGAGAAATAAGAAAGATGATTAGTGTGGTGCCTGGTGATTCATTTGTACTCCACTAAGATGTTGGGTGGCTTGGTGTAGTGACTACCATGTTACTTCTCGAACTTGGTGCACTTGGCTGGCCCTTGAAATCTGGGCCAGGGCTGTCTACATGGGAAACAGCTCTAACAGGCCTAGGCATCATTCTGCCCGGGACCTACTGTTAACTCTGTACTTGTGTGTGGACTCCCCATTTTGGTGTCCTCGCCTGGCCCAAGGGTGCCCCCAGTTGTTTTGTCCCTAAGGTTTGGAGAACCCGTCACAGTCATAGAAATCTAACTCACTTGAGAAGTTGGAACCTGGGTTCCACTTGCCTCACAGCTAAGTCTGCTACATTCTTCTTGTCTGGGCCAGATCAGCCCTCATGCGTCCTTACTGCAAGAATGTGACATTGGCCTTCTCAAATAGGATCCTCTCATTTTGTCATTCCCACAGAAATTATCTAGAAGTGTAGAGTTACAAAAAGAAAACTCACCATATTGTGATGTAGAAAAATAGGAATCCCTTTTCAAATTTGTATTTGCTCCAGAAAAAAACAAGAAAAAAGAAATAACAATTTCTCTTTTTCTCCTTTCCTTCTCTTTTTCTTCCTCTATACACTTATGGACAAATCCTACACACACACACACACACACACACAGAGAACTACAAGCATTGGTGGGGACTGCTCCCTATTGCAAGCAAAGCTGCTGAGAAAGCACACACCAGCCATGGTGGTGAAGTCATGCAAATGTTATGCCCCCAAAGGCCACAGGAATTGTGGAAAGATTTGTGTAAATATCTCATGCATTCTTGTGATCTAAGGTTTATGGAAATGAAAACCACAATCGAAAAGCCAATGCCACATTTATTCCTCCTTCTTCCTTTTCTCCTTTAGAATAAATTCATAGAACATTTTATGGAGCAGGCAAGAAAATAAATTATTTCAACTTTATTACCAGGAAGACATGAACCAAAGTGCACTGCAAGGACTAACCAGGTTAAACAGGATCTACTTGGGGAAATGATGAGCAAATGCTTCCAGCCATCTCTGCTGCCCCCTGGGCTGGAGTTCTGAGACATGAGGACAAGAGTGGCTTCCTCATTTCCCCCATTTCCAGATGGGATTGGTAGGATTATAAATGCTTAGTTTGTTCAAACTCTCTTTTACTCCCATGAAGTTCAGGCTTCTTTCCTCATCTCTCCTTTTTTAATTTTGTGGGGGAACACTGGAATTGGAATGTCTCACATACTCAGCACAGCTCAGATATTCAACTCGCTGAAGCTTCTCTGGCACCAAGTTTAAAGAAACCATCGAGGAACACATGGTTTTCCACACACAGCTGGAGCTGAGGCACACCCTCCCCAGGATCCCAGCAGCATGTTTTCAGGAGTCCTCTCTTCCTTGGCCATTTCCTAGGCCTGAGAGAGAGGAAGGCACTCTCTGGAGCGAAGTCTGGGATCCTATCAGCTCATGTTAACTCTCCTCCCTCATACCTTATTTAGCACAGCAGGAAAGTTAGCACAATGAGAACACATTTGGATCTTAAATTTTACATTGCATTTGTGTGTGGTGTTAGAGTTTTCACTTAATTCTTGTCCTCATTTTTCTGACTTATAAGAAGGAGCAGGGGGTCAAATCTGTTCAAATGTGACTTCCTGCTTTCTCCTGCCCCTCACTTTCCTTCCCTCATCTTCTCTTGATGTGTGTCAGACACATACTGAATGTATTTGGTTTGGGAACATGCAAAGTAGGCAACAGTACTATTTTTAATTAATTCAGCTGAAGATCACTTCACTGCCCTGGGATGAGATTTTGGGCACAACTCATAGCTTTCTTATTCACTTTCAGTATTAAAATTTCAGCCTGAATTACATAAAAACTTTACTCCCCCATCTAAATGGATCTGACCCTCAGCATGGCCTTAGGTCTCATTTCTGATCTAAGTTCGGGACCTGCCATTGGAGAAGGAGAACCTTTCTCCATCCTATCCTCCTCCTCTGGAGTTAGGGCTGGGGAATGTAGAAATTTCTGACAGGAAAGTCTCTTTTGCCTAAGATTGCTATTATCTAACATATCTAACTCCCTCTATTGGTGCCCAGATACTGTTTTTTTTTTTTTTTTTCCTTTATATTGATGCATCAGTGGATTCTTTGGGGAATATTCATTTTGACAGGACCTCAAATCCTGAGCTGTTTTCTGATACACTTGTTTGGTCCAATTGACTACTTTGACTCACACTCGACTTCTGCTCCAATAGTACACCCCACCAGGAATTTTCTGCTGGGTTGCCTCACTCTTCAGCCCTCTTAGGGCAGGGTCTCTTCAAGAAAGCTTAAGAACAGCCATCTCTGAACTGTGGAATCTGGCTAATGGTGGCAAAGATGATGACCTGTCTCATAGGTAGAAATACAGCTCCTGCTTCAACTTGCTCTCCTTGCTCTGCCATCCATCATGGAAGCTCATGCATCTCCTCATGGTTAGGCTTTTACAACAAGAATCAGGCACATCCAAACAACTCTTGAAGACATTCTGACAGGACCAGCAGGTGCTGGTTCTGTGAAGTACCCTCATTTGGTTTGAGTACATGTCTCGGGGGGTGAGAATGCCATAGAACTTCTTTTCCACTAGACTAAACACTTTTTTATATATTAAAAAATCCCCTCTTGTCTGGGTGGGTCAACAAAATGGCAGAGTAGGCAGTACCCACCCTTTCACAGAAATGTGAAAAATGAGTAGAAACTGTCAGAATGAACTTTTTAAAAACTCTTCAAAATGGGCAAAAGTTTATAGCAACTAAGAGAATGCTGAATCAAGAAAGACACAAATTTAAAATGATATAGAATCTTTGTGGCATTTTTATTTAGCTTTTCCATACCTCCTTTATAGTTGATGACAGTCTTGAAGGAGGCAGACTGAATTTCTCGAGTTGACTCCAGACCTTATTTGTGTTTGTCTCTTCTTACCTTTCTAGGAACTACCTGACGACTGACACAAGGTGCTTGTCTCTGTTTCACCTAATTCAGAAGTCACTCAGGGTGGAAAAGTAGTGGGAATTTCTTGAAAACATTGTAAGGCAAATAAACAATCCACAGACTCTTGAGCAAAAGATTATGGTTGAAACATACCACCTAAATCCTGGGAGGGAAAACTGAAGCAAGCAAGAGAGAGAGAATAAAATTAGGGCATTCAAAAGCACCTGTATATAGCATGAAATTTAGAAAGCAATGAACAGAAAAGTTCTAAGAAAATCTTCAGCTTTTACCATGGACTGATCTAAAGACCTAGAAAGCACAAAATGAGCTGTAAGCACAAAATGAATACTTAAGCAGAGCTGTAAACAGATTGGCTAAGTGTTGAAGGAGGGCCCAGCACACAGTTAATCTTAAGAGATTAGTAGAGTTTTGTTTTGTTTTTCTTTGTTTTTTAGCTGTTGGAATTCAAAGAAATCTGTCAGAACACCACCTGAAAGCAAGCTAAAGGAATAGTCGTCAGTGACCACACATGACTTGGAATACAGTATTTGGGGGAGAAAAAAAAAAAAAAAAAAGTTTGGTAAAGTCATTATACAGATGGATGACGACAGCCTTCAAAACAAAAACACCAAACCATGGGAAAGGAGAATATTCTGATTTCAAGAGTAACCACACTAGAATATTTAAACACCTAATTTTCAATAAGAAATCACATGTACAAAGAAATTAGAAAGTGGTTCATTGAAAGGAACAAAATAAATGGATATAAATCATCTCTGAGAAAGATCAGGCATTCTAGTTACTAGACAAAAATTTAAGTCATCTGTCTTAAATATGTTCAAGGAGCTAACAAAAACTATGGATGAAGCACTAAAGGAAACTGGATCGAAATCATTAAAAGGAACTAAATAGAAATAATAGAAATTCTGGGACCAAAGTACAATAACTGAAATGAAAAATTCACTGGAGGATTTCAACTTCAGATTTGAACAGACACAAGAAAGAATCAGAAAAATTGAAGGTAGAACAATTGAAATTATATAATCTGTGGAATACAAAGAAAGGAGAATGAAGAAAAACAAGCAGTGCCCAAAGGACTAGTGATATACCATTTAAAAAAGTCAACAGTCATTCCCAGGAAGAGAAGTGAGCTAGACAAAAGGGAAGAAAGAGTATTTGAGGAAATAATGGCTGAAATTTTTCCAAACAGGATGAGAGATGAATTTACAAAAAATCAAGAAGCTCAACAAACTCCAAGTGAGATAAATAGAAAGAAATGCACATTGAGACACATTACATAATTGTTCAAAGCCAAAGGCAATGAGAGAATCTTGGAAACAGCTGGAGAGAAGTGACTCATCACATACAAGGGATCCTCAACTATATTAACAGCTGATTTCTCATCAGAAACATGGAGGATAGATGCGGTGGGACGGCACATACAAAATACAAAGAAAAAAATCCCATCATCCCAGAATTCTGTATTTGGAAAGACTATTCTTCAAAAGTGAAGGACAAATTAAGACATTCCCAGATAAACAAAAGCTGAGGAAATTTGTTATCAGTAGACTTTCCTTACAAGAAATACCAAAGGGGCAAAATGAAAGGACACTAGATAATAACTTGAAACCAGATGAAACAACAAAGATCTCTAGAAAAAGTAATTATGTAGGCAAATACAAAAGCCAATATAATTGCATTTTTGGTTTGTAATGCTACTTTTTATTTTCTGCATTATTTAGATGTATGTCTACGACAATTAAAAATCTGTTATTGGAATACAAATTATGCAAAATGTAATTTGTGACAACACAAATGAAAGGGGAAAGAGCTGTATAGGAGCAGACTTTTTGTTTTCTACTGAAATTAATTTGGTATCAATTATAACAAAATTGTTACATGTTTAGGATGTTAATTGTAATCTCCATTATAAGCACACAAAAAGACTAAAAAACTAGGTATGAAAGAAAATGAGAAGGGAATCAAAATGTTTAACTGGGAAAAACCAACCAATTACAAAAGAAGACAACAATGGAAGAAATGAGGGACAAAAATGGTACAAGACATGAAGAAAACAAATATAAAAAGGTTAGAAGGAAATCCTTCCTTATTCGTCCTTCCTTTCTTACATTTAATTGCATTAAATGCAAATAGATTATATTAAATGCAAACTCTTCATTTCAAAAGACAGACATTAAAAATGTGAATAAATACACAATCCAACATCCTCCCATGATAAAAATTCTCACCAAAACAGAAATAGAAGAAAACTTCTTCAACAATATAAAGGACATTTATGAAAAACCCACAGCTGACCTCACATTTAGTGGTGAAAGACTGGAAGCTTTCCCCTTAATATTAGGGACAAGACAATGATGTACACTTTTTCCACTGCTACTCAGTATTGTATTAGAAATTCTAGTCATTACAACAAATTAATATGAGAAGAGAGAAGAACCACATGGTCCTCTCAATTGATGCAGAAAAAGCATTTGACAAAATCCAACATCCGTTCCTGATTAAAACGCTTCAAAGTATAGGGATAGAGGGAACATTCCTGAACCTCATCAAATCTATCTATGAAAGACCCACAGCAAATATCATCCTCAATGGGAAAAAGCTTGCAGCCTTCCCGTTGAGATCAGGAACAAGACAAGGATGCCCACTTTTACCACTCTTATTCAACATAGTATTAGAAGTCCTAGCAACAGCAATCAGACAACAGAGAGAAATAAAAGGTATCCAAATTGGTAATGAAGAAGTCAAACTCTCTCTCTTCGCAGATGACATGATTCTTTATATGGAAAACCCAAAAGACTCCACCCCCAAACTACTAGAACTCATACAGCAATTCAGCAGCGTGGCAGGATACAAAGTCAATGTGCAGAAATCAGTGGCTTTCTTATACACTAACAATGAAAATACAGAAAGGGAAATTAGAGAATCGATTCCATTTACTATAGCACCAAGAACCATAAGATACCTGGGAATAAACCTAACTAAAGAGGTAAAGGATCTATACTTGAGGAACTATAGAGCACTCATGAAAGAAATTGAAGAAGACACAAAAAGATGGAAGACCATTCCATGCTCTTGGATCGGAAGAATAAACATTGTTAAAATGTCTATACTGCCTAGAGCAATCTATACTTTTAATGCCATTCCGATCAAAATTCCACCGGCATTCTTCAAAGAGCTGGAGCAAATAATCCTAAAATTTGTATGGAATCAGAAGAGACCCGGAATCGCTAAGGAAATGTTGAAAAACAAAAATAAAGCTGGCGGCATCACCTTACCTGATTTCAAGCTTTATTACAAAGCTGTGATCACCAAGACAGCATGGTACTGGCATAAAAACAGACACATAGACCAGTGGAACAGAGTAGAGAGCCCTGATATGGACCCTCAACTCTATGGTCAATTAATCTTTGACAAAACAGGAAAAAATATACAGTGGAAAAAAGAGAGTCTCTTCAATAAATGGTGCTGGGAAAACTGGACAGCTATATGTAGAAGAATGAAACTCGACCATTCTCTTACACCGTACACAAAGATCAACTCAAAATGGATAAAAGACCTCAACGTGAGACAGGAATCTATCAGAATCTTAGAGGAGAACATAGGCAGTAATCTCTTCGATATCAGTCACAGCAACTTCTTTCAAGATACGTCTCCAAAGGCAAAGGAAACAAAAGCGAAAATAAACTTCTGGGACTTCATCAAAATCAAAAGCTTCTGCACAGCAAAGGAAACAGTCAAAAAAACAAAGAGGCAACCCACGGAATGGGAGAAGATATTTGCAAATGACAGTACAGACAAAAGGTTGATATCCAGGATCTATAATGAACTCCTCAAACTCAACCCACACGAAACAGACAAACACATCCAAAAATGGGCAGAAGATATGAACAGACACTTCTCCAATCAAGACATACAAATGGCTATCAGACACATGAAAAAATGCTCATCATCATTAGCCCTCAGGGAGATTCAAATTAAAACCACATTGAGATATCACCTTACACCAGTTAGAATGGCCAAAATTAACAAAACAGGAAACAACATGTGTTGGAGAGGATGTGGAGAAAGGGGAACCCTCTTACACTGTTGGTGGGAATGCAAGTTGGTGCAGCCTCTTTGGAGAACAGTGTGGAGATTCCTCAAGAAATTAAAAATAGAGCTTCCCTACGACCCTGCCATTGCACTCCTGGGTATTTACCCCAAAGATACAGATGTCGTGAAAAGAAGGGCCATCTGTACCCCAATGTTTATAGCAGCAATGGCCACAGTCGCCAAACTATGGAAAGAACCAAGATGCCCTTCAACGGATGAATGGATAAGGAAGATGTGGTCCATATACACTATGGAGTATTATGCCTCCATCAGAAAGGACGAATATCCAACTTTTGTAGCAACATGGACGGGACTGGAAGAGATTATGCT
The DNA here is from genome assembly GCF_020171115.1 of Neogale vison. NCBI lineage: Eukaryota > Metazoa > Chordata > Mammalia > Carnivora > Mustelidae > Neogale > Neogale vison. The sequence continues at coordinate 86,107,117 of NC_058094.1, read as the reverse complement.
GAGTGAAATCAGTCAAGCAGAGAGAGTCAATTATCATATGGTTTCACTTATTTGTGGAGCATAACCAATAGCATGGAGGACAAGGGGTGTTAGAGAGGAGTAGGGAATTTGGGTAAATTGGAAGGGGAGGTGAACCATGAGAGACTATGGACTCTGAAAAACAGTCTGAGGGGTTTGAAGTGGCGGGGGGGTGGGAGGTTGGGGTACCAGGTGGTGGGTATTATAGAGGGCACAGCTTGCATGGAGCACTGGGTGTGGTGAAAAAATAATGAATACTGTTTTTCTGAAAATAAATAAATTGGGAGAAAAAAAAAAAAGAAATTCTAGTCATTGAAATTAGGCAGGAAGAAAAAAAAAAGACATCCACAATGGAAAGGAAAAAGTAAAACTATCTTTATTTGCAGATAACATAATACTATATATGTAAATATGTATAAAATACCAAAGAGCCCACAAGAAAACTACTAAAGCTAATAAATGTATTCAACAAACTTGCAGGGTATGATATCAACACGCAAAAATCTATTCTGTTTTTATACACCAACAATGAGGAAGTCAAAGAGGGAATAAGACAATAATTTTATTTACAATATCATCCAGAAGAATAAAATACCTAAGAATCAATTTAATAAAGTAGGTGAAAGACTTGTCCAGTGGAAACTATAAAACATCACTGAAAGAAGTTAAAGAAGACAAATAAATGGTAAGACATCTTATGTTTATGGATTAGAAGACTTAATATTGTTAAGATGTTAATTCTACCAAAGAAATCTACAGAGTCAATGCTTTCTTTCTTAAAATTTCAGTGACAATTTTGCACAAAAGGAAAAGCTAATCCACAAATTAATATGAAATAATAGAGAGTTTTGAATAGCCAAAATAATATTGGAAAAGGAAAATAAAGTTGGATAACTCACATGTCCCTGCTTCAATAGTTACTATAAACTACAGTGATGAAAACTGTGTGCTGGCATACATGTACATATAGACCAATGGAATAGAACTGAGAGTCCAGAAATGGACCCAAACATTTGTGGTCAACTGATTTTGACAAATCAGTTGTACCTAGACCACTCAATGGGGAAAGTATAATCTCTTCAATAATGATGCTGACTGGGACAACTGGTTACCCATATGCAAAAGAAAAAGTTAGAACTCTGTCTGGCATTATATACAAGAATTAACTCAAAATAGATTAATGGTCTAAATATAAGAACTGAACTCATAAAACTCAGAAGAATACATAGGGATAAATGTTCAGGACCAATTGGTTTGATAATGGATTTGTAGATATGAGCAACATAAGAAAAAAGTAGATAAATTGGATTTCATAAAAATTTTTAAAAAATTGCGCATCTAAAGACAATATCATAAAAGTGCAATGGCAACCTATGGAGTGAAAGAAAGTATTTCGAAATTGTGTATTTGATAAGAGTATAGGATCCGGAATATATAAAGAATTCTTACAACTCAGAAACAAAGACAAACAACCAATCTTAAAAAAGAAATGTGCAGAAGACTTTCTTCAGAGGAGACAAACAAATGGCTAACAAATACATAAAAAGATAGATGTTCAACCTCATTATTCAAATGAAACCCTATACATTGCTGCTAGGAACATAAGATGGTACAATCTCTGTGGAAAACAGTGTGGCATTTCTTTAAAAATTTAAACTTAGAATTATCATATGGTCCACAATTCCATTTCTAAAAGTATACTAAAAAGAAGTGAAAACAGGTACTCAAACAAGAAGTTGAACAAACACATGCATAATAAGACTGTTCGCAAAAGCCAAAAGATGGAAACAGTTCTACTGCCCATCAATGGATGGGTGGATTGACAAAAGTGGTATATCCATAATGGAATATTATTCATCTATGAAAAGGAATGAGGTACTGATACATACTACACTGTAGATTAACTGAAAAAAAATTATACTCAGTGAAAGAATTCAGACACAACAGGTTATATATTATATGACTACATTTATACAAAATATGTAGAATAGATAAATCCATAGAGACAGAATTCAATTTGGTTGTTTTAGGGGCTGAAGGGAGGGGGCTTAGGGGATAAACTACCAAATGGGTAAGAGATTTTAATTTGGCATGATGAAAATGTTTTTAAATTAGATAGAGGTGGTAGTTGTGCAGTACTGTGAATGTACAAAATGCCACCGAATTATTTATTTTAAAATGGGTAATTTAATGAAACCTCCTCTCAATCTGCTCCATCCATTTGGAACTTCTCCTGAGGCTGGAAGTGGTTGGAGATTAAGTGTCCCAGAACAGATACTGGGCTATCTGTTGGAAAGTTTATCATTTTTTTTTTAATAAAATGTGACTAGTACTTTTATCCTTAGGACCTTAGTGAGATATCTTTTTGCTTTGTGTTCTCTGCTGAGGCTTTATGTCTCTTCTCTCCAAAGGGGAGTATGCAATAGAGTAGAACCTATGAGCACCAAGGAAATGGGCTGCAATGTATTCTTGCCCTCTCAAGTAAGTTTTACACTCTTTCCTAAAGGAAGAAAATAACCCAAGTCTGGACCAATGCCATGACTCCTCTTTGCAAGGCACCATGAAAAATTGTTCATTACAAAATTATAAGTCTTAGGTATCCTAAAGAGATAGTGGCATTTGAAAACTTCTCTAGCATTCTTATATCACAGTTTCTCTCCTTTTAGAGGGAAACTGAGGCTGAGGCATATTGAAAGTGTGCCTGGAATCCACAGAGATAAAAGGAGGATTAGTGGTTGCATAGGGCTGGAGTGGTTGGATGTAAATAGGGAGTGGCTGCTAATGGGTAGGAGTTTTCTTTTGGGGTGACAAAAATATTCTAAAATTGACCATGGTTCTGGTTGTGCAACTATGAATATACTAAAAATCATTGAACTGTGCATGCTAAATGGGTGAATTGTATGGTATGTAAATTTTATCTCCATAGAGCTAATACATATATGTATAATATTATCTATCCATCCATCCCTCCATCCATCTATCACCTATCTATAAATTGCCTGGGCCCATTCACAGCTAATTAGTATCACGGAAGCCCTTCAACACTCTTACCATGAATGGCCTATTACTGTGAGTCTCAGATTACTCTTTGTCCCTAAACTCGTGTCTTTTGCTAGAGCTGTTCAGCTCTAGGACTGATCTAATAACTGCATTGATGCTCTAAATCACTTATCCACGTGATAGCTTCATTTGTCTACCCCATAAGACCAGTCAGATGATGCATGCTATACTGGGCTTCATATTCTAAGTGTTTGATATTATATGTATACTTCCGTTGGAATGAAAATGGCTGTGTTTCTGGGAAACAACCTTCCAAGAAAGCAAATAGTGACATTTTCAGTTAAAAGTTGTTTTTTTTTTAATGCAATAGCCCTGTTGGGAAAGCCCTTCTGGCCATCCTGTAGGAGAAGGTCATGTAAGATGAAATAGAAAAGAATTTTACCAATGAGGAGGCCACTCCACTTCTGAAACTACCTAGACACAAACCAGACCATGAGGCACAAAAGCCCTTCTAGCAGTTATGTTCCTAAGCCCTCTTGGTAATTGGTAAGTGCATTTAAGAAGCATTCAGTGAGTCATTGCTAGCAAAAACACTTTTGGGTAAGAACAGTGACTCCAAAGCTTATGGAAAATACTACTGACCCAAAGTATTTTATTTTTTCAAACACAGCATCTCTGCAACTGTTGGGCTGACCCAAGGCTGAGTGGGGAATGACTGAGGTCTTCTGAGTCTGGCTGCTCTTCTAGTTGAGGTTACTCTGATTGGTGGTTTTGGCCTCCAGAGCTGGGTCTGCACACATAAAACCAAATGAAAACTTGGCAATTGCACTGACTCAGTGAGGGAATCCACTTAAGGAAGATGACAAGTGTGCATTGTTCAGGAGCCCTCTCCTTCCTGCCGGGATCTGCACAAAGAAACAATAGATCTCCCAACACAGGCTTGAGTTTGGGTTTATATGACCCAGAATTCCCTGGATATTTTTCATTGCATTGGATATCATTAGTCTGTTCACATGGATGCTGCCTTCTATGCAGAAAGGGTTAGATTTAAGACAATTTTCCTCAAAATAGTTTCTTGTTATACATGCCCCCATCACACTTCCTTTTTTTTTTTTTTAAAGATTTTTATTATTTATTTGAGAGAGAGAGAGACAGTGAGAGAGAGCACGAGCAAGGAGAAGGTCAGAGAGCGAAGCAGACTCCCCATGGAGCTGGGAGCCTGATGCGGGACTCGATCCCGGGACTCCAGGATCACGCCCTGAGCCGAAGGCAGTCGTCCAACCAACTGAGCCACCCAGGCGTCCCCCCATCACACTTCCTTGTTTGTCTGCTGTCTGTTCTGGGGGAAGGCTACAATGCTTTGCTGACCTGAGTTCAGTGGTTTGTTGCTTAGTTTATCTCCCTAAACAAAACAATTTTCTCTTCATTTTGTCTTATTTCCTACCAGATAGAATCTTTTGTTTTCACTTGCTGCCTCGTCAGCTTCCAAGAATTTTTTTCTTCTTGAAACTTGTTGAGACGCTTAGGGTTCAGTGGTCTGTGTCTGGCTCTGGCTAAGGTTGAGGATTCCCTCCTTTTCCTTCCCAGTATTGTCCAGCATCCTGCAGGGCCCTATCCCTGGCCACACCGTGGATAGTTCGGCCTGGCTCCTGTGTCCTCCTGTAGCACTGGGGTGCAGTTGCGCCCTCTCTAGGCATCACCATAGCTGCATGCCAGATGGAGGAGGAAACCAGAAGCTTTGAAAGAGTGGGTTCCTGGGGCGCCTGAGTGGCTCAGTGGGTTAAAGGTGGGTTAAAGCCTCTGCCTTCGGCTCAGGTCATGATCCCAGGGTCCTGGGATTGATCCCCGTGTCGGGCTCTCTGCTCCACAGGGAACCTGCTTTCTCCTCTCTCTCTGCCTGCCTCTCTGCCTACTTGTGATTTCTCTCTGTCAAATAAATAAAAATCTTAAAAAAAAAAAAAAGAGTGGGTTCCTTTTAGTCCTCAGCTTTCTGGGTTGTCCCAGTGAAAGCAAGTTGGAGAATCTCAGGAGATGCCTCCCTCCCACACACCCTGGCATCATTTGCCAGATGATAGACTCTGTGTTTTAGAGGGAATGCCCAATATGAAAACTCCCCCAAATTAGTTTAAGAACACTGTAATTTCATTTTACTGCCTTTTCAAGTGAAGAAGAGACCTTCTCCCTTATGGTCTTTCCTCCACGCTGGGGTTCATGTCAAACATAAACTTAATCAACTTGGAAACAAAATCTTAACAATCTTACCCATAGGAAAAAGTCCAGACATCTCAGGCTGGTACACCAGACCCCCTACAGTTCACAACCCAGACAGCCCTACCTGCTTGCCACCCTGTACCCCTGGGCCCACACAACACCCTGTGCCCCTGTGATGTGCATGCCCAGCTCCTTCAGCCTGGTTCTGGGGTGTGCTGCCCTAAAGATATGCTCTAATAGCTGGGTCTATTCTATAAGACTTCCCTCAACTTTCTGGGAACTCACATTATCATTCATGATAGTGACATAATATTCATCACAGTATCCTATGAACCATCATATCTGGGCCTATCCTCCATGTAGACTGAGCTTGTGGCTTGGCTGTGAATGGTGTTTAACACACAGTATATATTTCTTGGGAAATATTTATTGGCCAGAAGTCTACAAGATGAAAATAGAAAGGCTTTAAATTTCATTCAATGAACATTCTTTGAACACTATGCCAGGCTGTGGGAATGATGTAAAGATGAACAAGAGGCTAGTTACTGGGGAAGCAACCTAGTACATCTCATGTAGGTGGTGGCTCTGGTTATGTGTATGAGACCATTGGCACCATCTCTGTAAGTTGCTGCTTTACTGATCACAATTTATGGACATAGAGTGTTGATGGGGTGCTTACATGGGTGTAACCTAGAGTGAGTTGTATTTTGATATTCAACTGACGCATATGTAACTATGTGTAAACCCTCATCTTTCAAACGCACAAATCACTCAAGATGATTCTCTCTCTCGTTACTATTTTGAATGGATTCCTTTGCTCAATGAGATTGGTTTTCTCTTAAGGCAGTTGAAATAATTTACTCTAAGAGAATAGAGGAGGATGGAGATTTAGTTGCTGAAGGCATTTTAGAGGAGGGAAGGCCTGAGACACTGCCCTCCCCTCCCCAGACCCTCTCATTTTCAGTTTAGCAATGGCAGGTGTGTGGTAGACATTGTGCAGACAATTAAAAGGTGCTTGCACTGGCTCTAACATTGTGACAAATGACAGTCAGATTATTCTAAATGTGTGTTCTCTAAGTCTGTGCAGAGGGCTTCTAGGTATTTCCCTAGGTCAAATACATTTTAGAAATGTTGAACAGGTTTTTTTTCTTTCTTGCAGAATCTCCACCAGGGCTTTCCTAATCACATTTGAACAGGGACCACGCCCCCCTTTCCCTCATAATCATTTCCATATCACACATATTTGGAAATGCAAGTGTGTTGAAAAGGAGAGACTTTGCAGCCAGCAGATGTGAGTGAGCCTCTTCAAATGACTTAGCCTTCATGCCAGGATCTCTGTACTGTGCAGGCTGTGATGATGCATGTGGAACATGTGGTTGAGGGCCTGTTCTGCGAAAGTAATTCTTGGTATGTACATGACTGCTTTGCCCATACCTGGAGGAATAAGCCCCTCTACTCAGACTATTTATTATTATGCCTATTACCTCTTAGAAAAATGAGGAGTCATCAATGAGCCTCAACTACTGTAGCCCTGGAGTCCATGGAATTATTAAAGAAGCAAGGAACATTATCCCCTTAACTGCCCCATCATGACCAGAAAATGCCTTACAGTGGAAAGTGGGTCCTGCCAACACAGCATGTCTGATCATTCATTCATTCATTCATTCAACCAATACTGACCAAGTTTATGTTGAGTGTCAGATACTGTGTGTGGAGCACGAAGGTATTATAGTGAAGAAAAGCAGGCACAGTCTCCATCTTTGTGGGGTTGCTGTCCAGTGTAGAAGACAGACTTATCAAATAAGTCAACCAAGGTCACACACTTTCTCTTTAAGAATCAGAGAGTAAATACTTGAGGCTAAGCGGGCTGTGTGGTCTGGTATAATTGTGCAGGCCTGCTGTTGCAGCCACAGTGCACAATTGCACAGATGTGTGATTATGTCCAATAACACATTAATTACAAAGACAGATGGTGGATAGACTTAGGCTATGGGTGGTAGTTCGCCAACCCCACCCGAAAACATAATATTCAACTGAAATGCTTTGGAGGGTGAGAAGATATTAGGTCAAGGTGGGAGAAAAGAGCACTTTTGGTAGATGGAGGGGGAATGGGGACTGAGGTGAAGCTGGCAGGAGAAGGAGTTGGACACTACTCAGCCATTTGGCCAGGCTCAGGGATATTCTGAGCATGACGGATAGTGTCATGTGCAGGGAAACATGTGCAGAGCTTTGTTTTGGAAGCACCCTATTGACTGTGCTGTAGACAGTGGGTTGGAGAGGGAAGGGGTGGATGTGGGTAGCCCAAGTGGGATGCTGGTATTGCTGTCCCAGAAAAAGTGGCAGGACTGTGGGCAAGGGGAACACTGTGGAGGTGGAGGCAATTGTAAAACTCCAGCAATTCTTAGCAAGTAAAACCAGCATACTTCATTCTGGATTTAAGTTGAAAGATGCAGGCAGAGTCCAGAATGACTCCCCAGTGCCTGGATTACCTGACTGGTTGGGCATGTGTTTCTGAGAAGACAACAGAAGGGGACAAAGAGACAGTTGGGAGGCCATGACAACTATGTGGAGATGGTGGACTGGGGTGCATTTTGTTTATCCAATGAGGCAAGAGTGGATCTGGATCTCAGAGGAGAAACCCGGGTGCAAACCATATTTTGATAATGGATCTGTTGCTGACTTAGGAGAGAGTAGAGTATGGGGTTTGCCAAATGCCAGCCACAGGCCAAACCAGCTAGCCACCTGCTTCTGTAAATAAAGTTTTATTGGGGCATGGTAGTGCTTGTGCTTTTAAATATCATCTATGGCTGCTTTTGTACTACACTGGCAGAGTTGAGGAGTTGCAACAAAGATCCTATGGCCCATAAAGCCTATAATATTAACTCTTTGACCTTTAATAGGAAAAGTTTGCTTACCCTAGGTACATAGAATGAGGAAAAAGTGGGCTTACAGCCAATCTCTGAAGAGATTCCACATCAGGGAGAGGAGGGTGAGCTTCAAAAGGGGTGGCAGAGAGGGAAGAGGGACACAAACTAAGAAAAAGAGCACATTTGAAGAAGGAAGGTGTGTTCATGTGTGTCAAAACTTTGGGGAGGTCAGAGGGAGATGAGGACAGAATCACCATCCACTGAGCCCAAAACTGGGGGTCACTAGGGATTTCCATTAAGTGGAGCTCTATGGGACTCGTTCCATTAGAGTGATGGGAGATGGTGTTTGGTATTGGGGGCTTTGGAGAACAGAGAGAGAAGGACAAGGGGGAACAGGGAGGGGGACTGAGCAACCTGGTCCAATGGAAAAAGGAGATAGCAAAAACGAGTAACCAAAAGTAAATATTAAACTTCTGTATTGATTTTCTGTAAGCCTTCACCAATAGCTCCATAATCCTCAGTAAAACCTTACCACTGCATGTGTATGTGTGGTGTGCATGTGTGTGTGTGTGTGTGTGTGCGCCCACTCATGTGTTTAAGTCGAGGAAAGATGTGGCTGATATAATACATATAAAACAAGAATTCAAAGCAAGTAGGAAATAGGAGGCAGAGATGACCCTGAGAAGTAAATTCCTTGGAAACTAGTTTGAAGAAAATTTGGGGAGATCACTGTTTTTTCCCCCCACAGTGTTGAGGGTAGAGGTAGAATATAAGATCATCTAGCTTTTGAGGAGCTGGAAATCCCTAGCTAACATCTGGATTACTGTAACTGTGGTTTGGGGTGGTGGTGGGGCATAAAATATATTTATCCCCATCTCTCCCTACTAGGGTGTAAGCTTCTTGATTATAGAAATTGTGTCTGAATTGCTTCTTATAATTAGGACACAAAGTACAAGTGAATCTTCAGAACAACAAGGAGAAACAGATACATATATTTTTTAAATTATCACCATTTTACAGAGCAAGAAACTGAGGTTTAGAGAGCCAAGTGTGTACATAAAGAATCCAGAATTTTAATTTCTATTGTACATATAATCTATTTATTCTTAATCTTTATCCTGTATGGCCCATGAGGGTCCCTTTCTTGGGCAGCTCCCTGGTGACTGTGTCCTCTGCACTGCAAAGGACATTTTTTATGATGTTAATGACAGATGGAAGGGAAGCCCAAGCAGGATCACCTTCTGAGCTCCTATTTTGTAATAGCGCCGATGGCAGCATCTACTTACCCTCTTCTGGAACTCTCCTGCACTCTCCTCACTGACTCCACTTTTCATCCTCTGTTCAGTTCTCCACCCGTCTTATAGCTATAGGCAGGCACTCACTTATGTGAGTACAGGTTGCAGTAACAGATTGAGTTGTCACATGATTGTGACTGAAATCATCTAATCCTTGACTCTTCTATGGTTTCTTATTAGCAAATTGCTTTTGACATACAAAAATTGTACAGACTGCCAACTGTTAATGAAGGGTGTGGGGAGCATGGACCAGAGAGCTTCATCTTTGTGGTCAAGCCCAGTTATCAGCACTGTCTGGGATAAAAGAGTGACAGAAAGGAATTGCCTAAGAATTATTTAGAACATAAGAGCTTATTTGCTTTGTTTAAGGAGTTTGCTAATATCCCTCCATGGCCCCACTCATTTTTTTTTAAAAGATTTTATTTGTTTATTTGTGAGAGAGGGAGAGAGGGAGAGAGAGCACAGAGGGAGTGGGAGAAGGAGAAGCAGACTCCCCGCTCACCAGGACCCTGGGATCATGACCTGAACCAAAGGCAGACACTTAAATGACTGAGCCACCCAAGTGGCCCCATGGCTCCACTCTTCAGACACTGATGTCTGAATTCTAATCTAGTTTGCAAGCATGATCTCTCCCCACAGCTTCCTCCTTGTAGGAGACTTCAAACCCTGCTGGTGGGCATGTAAGTGGGATAGCTATTTTGGACAGACCAAATCAAGTATGGGACCACCCTGTGACCAGCAGTATCTCTGTGGGAATCCCCAGGTGGGTCTTTATGGTGATGGGTCTTCAGATATTCAGTGCAGCATGGTGTGGGAAGCAGGAGTTTGGGGCAACCTGTAATAGTGCACATGGGACACAGAACATGTATGCTGCTTAGAAGCAATGGGCTCCTGTACCCACAGTGACATGAACTATGTAAGAAATATAGCACTTGGTTAAAAACAAAAACAAAAACAAAAACCCAGGACTTTTAATGAGATAAATTATACCGTCCATTAATAGAAATAGAGAATACATGTACCTAAAAACACAAAATACACTTTGTAAGAGCACATTCAAACACAAAGATATTGTAAAGGCGTTGCCTTTGAAGGGGAAGGGGATAAGGTAGGGTATACAATACAGTGAGATTTAATAATTATAGTTACATGGGCTAATATGTCTGATGACATAATGAACTGAGGAATATGATTAACTCAACCCTCTGCATTGGATATTTTAAAGAATCCTTCAAGGCTTTTCTCTTGAGAAGTCTAATCCTTATAACAGGTGTTGGTGAGGATGTGGAGAAATTAGAACTCTTGTGCATTGTTAGTGAGAACGTAAAATGATGCAGCTGCTGTGGAAAAAGTATGGTGGTTTCTCAAAAAGTTAAAAATGGAATTACCATATGATCTGGCAATTCTACTTTTGGGGATACACCCCAGAGAACTGAAAACAATCTAGAAGAGATATTTGTATAGCTATGTTCATAGTAGCATATTCATGATAGCTAAAACATTGGAGCAACTCATGTGTCCATAGACAGATGAATGGATAATCAGAATGTGGTGTATATATATATATAATGGAATATTATTCAGCCTTAAAAAGGAAGGACATGTGCCACAACATGGATAAATCTTGAGGGCCCTACCCAAAGTGAAATAAGTCAGACACAAAGAATCCAATACTATATGATTCCACTTGTATGAGGCACTTAAAGTAGTTGAAATCACAGAGACAGAAAGCAGACTAGTGGTTGCCAGGGTTGAGGGGAGAGACGATGGGGCAATGTTATTTAACAGGGACTGAATCTCAGTTTTGTAAGGTGAAAAGACTCCTGGAAATGCATACTTAACACCAATGAACTATACCCTTGAACTGGTTAAACTATATACTTAAAAAAGTTAAAATGGTGAATTTTATGCTATATGTATTTTATGATTATAAAAAAAATAAAAAAAAAAAGTCTACACCTTAACATGGTTATGTGGGTTAACAGTTTGTGGCTTTGTTGCTACTTGTTTCTACAGATCTGTCTCCACAGCATCCTCTACTTCTCCCTCCCCTGATTATAGGCCCCCCCAAATGACTGGTGGTTCCTTTTGTCTAACACCACTATTCCTGTTCCTTGTCACCTGGGTAATTCATTCAGATCTCTGTGTCCACAGTCTTCTCAGTTTCCACTGCCCAGCTTTCTGTGGCCTTTAAACTTGCATAGATTCCTCAGCTCTTTTAATACCCTGTACTCCTTGAGGACCCTGCAGACAGAGCCTGAGCCCCTCCTCTTCACTCACCTGGAAGGGAAGCATGGACAGACCCCAGGCCCTGTTGGCACTTCAAAGCAGGAGTCCTGGGTGGGAGAGAGTCAGTAGGCATCCTCTTTCAAAGGAAGTTTTATTATCTGAGTAAACCCAAACATTCAACTGCATTGGGTAATAATAATCTTGCTTTCTGATAAACTCTCAGGGGAAAAAATAATTTTGGCTATTTCTTCTCAATTGAAATTTTTTTTTTTTTAAACTAGCCTGTTTAGCTGGCCTTCCTCCTCTGTGTTTGCTAATATGTCTCTGAGTAGGTGAGAACCATTTTACATCTGTCATGCTTTGTGCTGTTTTCTCCTGGGCTGGGGTGATTTATAATGAACTGCCCACAGCCCTCTAGGGCCCTCCTCCACGGAAGCCCCCATGAAAGATAGGCTGGTTCTCCCAGCAAACCCCGTGAACACCAAACACCAGCAGCTCTCCATCAGCCCACGCTGATGTCACTTGGCCCCTTACTTCAGATCTGGACCGAGCCCCAAACAGGGACTGTCTTTGGAAGGAAGACAAAGAGAGTTAAGAGGAAGCCAAGATTAGAATGAAGCAAGTGCCCCATCTGGGAGGCCTTGTCTCTGGTCATGGCCTCTGTGTTGCATGTGCACATTGAGGAGGGACTGGAGGGAGGGAGGATAATGGGGGCCTGGAGACAGGAGGCCCTGCGCCCTGCTCTGAGTTCTGAGGGACTCCTGGTTTGGGTGACTCTACTGTTTGCAGGCTGGGTGTTGACTGAACTTTCCTGGGTTCATTTGTTCTTGAGTTCATATCTCTGCGCAAATCCTCGGGGACACATGCACCTTTGTTCCGGGGGTCTGGGAAGAAGTGGGGAGGCTTTGGTGCTGCTGATCCTACTTTCTGGTGGCATGCCAGGTGGTGGTATTCAGCCATTGCCTGTGTCCTGCTTTCCTGAGACCCTGTGCCACATCCAGGAGTTGAGAGCAAATACCCCTCTTGCGCTGCGTGGTGTCCTCTTGCCAGGCACCAGCAACCCTGGTGGTCAGGGAATCTGGAATCTGCAATCTGACCGCAACTTCTGGCCTAGAGCCTGACGTCTGCCCCTCAGGGGTGGGGGCAGGTAGGGGTTGGACACGGACCCTCCCCAGCTTGCCCACATCTCTGTAGGCAAACCCAGCTATGAAAGGCCCTGTCTGGTCCCTGGGGAAGGTCTTCAGCCCCAGCCTCTGCTCGTTTGTGTCCTTTTTTGAACACACAGTAACCGAGGATCACCAGGTCTGGCAGTTTTTGAAAGAAGACTTTCTTTCCATTTTGGCAACTTGTCTCCTTAAAGACACTGCGTTCTTTTTATTGGATGGGAAATAATTTTACAAATAACACGTTTACTTTAGTAATAAGACCCCACCTCATCCTCTGACCAGCTACCTCTCACCGACAGAATTTCTTTCTTATCTATCTGTTCCTTGGCCTCTGGCGTTAATTGTCGTTAAGGTCAAAGTATAAACTCTCTAGGGGATCCCAGCGTTGTAAGGATTTGACTGAAGATCAGAAACAAATAGCAGTGAAGTAAAAACATCAGGGCCACAGCGCTGAAAGCTGTGAGCTTCCCAAACGGCCGCCATCTGTGCCGTGCTGGGCCGCCGGCTGGCGCCTGAGTCAGCTTGGCTCGGCAGGCTCTTACTCAACGCTCTGTTTTCCTTGGGGGGTGGGAGGGGGTGGGAGGGTGAATCAGGGAAGGAGGGAGGGAGAACTGAGGCAGTGAAGTTGCCCTTTTGCCTCATGATTTATATTTGGTCAGAGTAGCCCTGTTCCACTTTCTTCTAGCTGGAATGTGTCTTGGACATGTTGTTTCAATATGAGACAATCAGCTGGGCCCTCTGTGGAATGTCCCTGGAGACTGGAAACGACCTCCCAATAGGGTCATTTGTTCGGCAGAATTCTAAGTGGCATTCTTTAACATCTGCATTCTATTAATACCTTCAGAATATTTCCATCCGCTTTGGGAAATCAGAAGATGCATTGAGAGATGTTCAGCACAGAATCCTGGGGTATTTTTAATTCTTTCTTGTGATTCTTTCGTGTTGGTGGGAATATCCTTCTGCTCTGTCCCTTTTCCTTTACCGTGATGCAGGTGAATATACACGTTCACCCAGTAAAGCCCAAGGGCAAGGTGGTTTGTCAGGTGGACTTCTTTAGCCTATCACAGCTCACAGTAGAAGGCAAATTTGTAAACCCACAGGAAAGAGCTGGACGCAGGCAGAGTCAGGAGAGACCTTCTGGCTGCGTTTGCTGGAAACGAATGGAAAGAAAGACCACACTGTGAGGGGCCCCGCTGCAGTGGTTGCAGGGCTGGCTTCCAAGTCCACATGGGAGCCTCAGTCTGGATGCCTGGCCCTGTCTTGTCCTCCCAGGGTACAAAGGTATTGAAGAAGAGATTTGAAGAGAAGGATACAATGAAGAGGTAGGAATAAGGGAGCATTTCTTGCATTTCTTTAGGAAAAATACAAGCTATCTGTCATACATAGATCAGATGGAAATAAAACTTACATTAGTAAAGAGCAGACTCAGTGAGTGTGATGTCTCAGAGGCGGGGCCCAAACTGGGGAAGCAGCTGTGGCCTTGTAGGCGGGCTCCGGGACAATCGGTCTCCTGAAGAGCTGGATGTGGAGGAGACCTCAGGGACAAGGTCGTGAGGGTGGAGGGGCTGCTTGATGGGAAAGACGAGGCAGAAAACAGGGAATCTGTGAACCCATGAAGGGTCAGTTTAATTCAACTCAATTCAGCGGAGCATTTCATGAATACTCACTGTGTGCAAACACAGAACCAGCTACTCTGTAAAGCAGACTTGGAGGTAATAGGAAACATGACCGGAAAGTGAGATCTGACCCGCCGGAGACAGGTTCCAAAGGGACACTGAGGAGACACTCAGAGGAAAGGCAGACCATAAGGGCAGTGGACTGGTCAAGGTGCTGTGTGGGCTGGACAATGCACCTGCTGGGGCCAAGATGCATCTGCCGCTGTGCAGAAGCCCCTTACCCACATCTGTGTCACAGCAGCTGAAAGGTGTCTCAGAACAAATCCATTTGGCTATCACCCTAAAAGGATTAAAAAGTAAGTCTCTGCCTCTAAAAGGTACTGGAAACATAATTTTACCCAACATGTACTTTATTGCTTTAAATTCTAATATTTGCAAAATGGATGAATTATAAGTCTTGCTAAAAATTATGAAGCAGTTTTCTTGGAAATTCAGAAGAATGCCAGACTCCGATAAGGCGCCTGATGATGATAAATTGCTTCCTGGTTATGTGATTCTGAGAGGACACTTCTTTATGGGCTCGAAGGAGGCTGGTGCAGTAGGAAAGGCACCCCCTGGACCTGCAGGAATGCCTGCAGACCAGCTTCCTCTGCAACCCGGAGGGGCCTGCCAGACACCCCCTGCCACTGCCTGTGGCACACTGGCCTTGGTGGCAAATCCTGAATTCAGACTGGCACCCTTCTGCCCAGTATCGTGAGTGTTCTGTGAGCAAAAGCTTAAAAAAACACAATCATCCACGTTTTAGATTTGTATCTTCTTTCACTTTGTCAGAATTATGCAGAATCACTTGGAAAACAAATAAACAGATACAACAAATAACTGGAGTCAGATCTTTGGCTCAGGAAATTCTCGAGCTCACGTGTTTGCTCAGAAGAGTTTCCCACAGCCTGGCTGTTACTTTTTATCTATCCCCACAGGATGTACTCCTACACTGTCTCTTCAGGGTCCCTGGCTTCCTGTCCATGTTCCCACAGCTGCCGAGGGGGACAGCTCCAGTTTGCACTTGGAGTCTTCCGAACATAGGATCTGTGCTGTCTGCTTGAGCTGGTAGCTCCGCACAGAAATGTGGCAGATGTTCAGCTTCAGGAATCAAAACTGAGCTTTCGCACCATGCAGCACATTCTTCCTCCCAGTCCTGTTCATTTCCTCCTGACAGGATGTGGAACAATTTCCCTCATCTGTTGCTCACTCAGTGGGTTTGGGATTTTGTGAATTTTACAGTGATACTTAGATTCCTTCCGAATATCTTCTAAGAGGTTAACAACAACAACAACAACAAAAGGTTGATTCAGTCATAGACTCTCTTTCTAGTTGAGGGGTTTCTGTTTTTGTGTGACACACAGGTGAAATTGAGAGGCAGATGAAGGAGACAAACCACCTTAGGGGTTTCCTGGGTCGTGGCATCTAAAGAATGCCTTCCAGCTAGTTCAGGGTCCTCTAAATTCTGAAGAAAACATGACATATCTATAAGACTAAGGGAAAAAAGCAAAAGACAATTTATGTTCATTTGCAAACTGGACCAATTCTGAACAGAATTATTGTAATGTTGCATTGGCACAGAGGGCATTCTGGTAGGGGATAGAGATGTGGGACGCCATTTCCTGCAAGTATACTCAGTATGTGATCAGTGTCCAGTGACACAATTTGGAAAATATGCCTACTGCAGCGGTTTCCTTCTGGATTCCCAGGCTATGTAAGTTCCCTTGGCTTAACTTCTTTGTTTTCCTCTTCCATTAGCAACCGGGAAGGCAAACTAACATTTGCAGCAATGCACTGGGACTGGTCCTTTTGTGTGATATCCCACTTGATTCCCACAACCCTGTGGGCATAAGTAATTTATGCCCACTTCACTGATGAGGAAGCTGAGGCTCACAAACATTAGGTCAGTTTCTCAAAGGTCAGCTAGCAGCAGGTATATTTGAATTCAAAATAAGACCTCTAAGATTACAAAGCTGTGCTCCTTTTACTTTACTGAGGCAGTTTCATTGTGTATCTGTAGTTTTTCAGGGCACTGGCTAAGAAAAAAAGGCACACAATGGGAATTCAATTTTTTTTTTTTCCCCACTTTGGTACTTGAGAGAAATGGGCTGCTTTTCAACCACTTTCATTCCTGTTGTATGATTTTCTCTTTGTCCCATTAGCACATTGGGTTCACAGATGCAGTCCCGCGTGAGCATGGCTCATCCAGTGCCTTGCACATACTAGGTGTCAGCAAATATTGTTGAAAGGAACCAAAGCACTCTTTTTCTTATTTATTTGTGCAAAAACAGAAGAGGACAAGAAAGTTTCCAACTTGGTATCTTTGTTCCTTATCCAGGATTTGAGCATGGAAGAGTCTAGGTCACAATCCCCTGTTAGGGTGAGGTTGATTGGTTACCAGTTACTAATTTAAATGAACAATTGTACTGGATTTGAGGTTCAGGGGTATGTGTCCTATTGGTCCTTTAAGAATTGATTACTTTTCAACAACTCTGATAAAGCATAGTAGATTTCTTTCTTTCTTTTTTTTTCTTTCTTGGCTTCTTCCATAGCTTTTCATTCTCTGTTTAGGTCAGAGTCACACACTAGCTCTCAGCTCGGTTTGGCCATTGATAAGAGTGGGGGGAAGTGATTGCTGACCTCTTTTGCATTCCAAGGGCACATCTTAGAAATGGTTTTCTTTTCCTGCCTTGCTTAGGAGCCCTGGGGCTTTCTCACCTCCTGTGAACGCTGCCTTGCGTGGCCTTTTTCAGTGTGGCAGCTATCCTGAAGGAACCTATTAATAGCCTTCATTTCCAGTATGTGCCCTGTAAAGTCAAGCCTCATTTTTAGCAGCGTTCGATTACTCACAATTCTAGGAAAAAGTTCCCTTTGACTGTCTTCCTGCCAGAGGACGGTTCAACCCCCTCCACCTCCTCAGGGAGAGGTGAAAGGAGCCCATGGATATGTAGTGGGCGGGACACTCGTTACAGGAGCCCTCTTCTCCAAACTGCTCCTATGGAGACTACTGTCATTGTTTGGACAGCTACCTTGATAAGGCTTATGGGGGAGGAGGGTGAGGCTGTGGCTGCCCAATGCTGAAGTCACGCTTGACTCATCTCTTCCTCTCAGGCCACACATCCACCTCGTCACACATTAGAGACACATCCAGAAACCAGTGCCTTCTCACAGCTTCCTACTCTGCCTGGTTGCCTAAGGCATCCTCGCCTCTCACAAGACCCCAACAGGGCACAGACCTGGTCTCTGCTTCCTCCATGGGCTACTTTCCGCACGTACCCAAAATAGGCTCTTAAAGTAGAAATTAGATTAAGTCACTTGGAGTGGCCAGCTGTTAACACTGAGCACAGTTGAAGTCTTTGCTTGACCTGTATGACTTGCATGACCTGACCTTTTTGACCTCATCCTCTATCACTTTCTTCTTCCCCACTTCCGCGGAACTACACTGTCTTTTCTTCTTGCCACAGTTCTTGCCCCAGGGTTTTGCACATGCTATTCCTTCCATCTGGGATGTTCTTCCTCGAGATAGCTGTGTTCTTTGTGGTCTCTGCTCAGATGTCCTCTTATCAACACAGCCTTCCAGGACCACCTGAAACAAAATAGCAATCCTCCCTCCTGGCAACCCCTATGAGCCTCCACTGTTTCACTTCTTCGCTCTGCCTTCATGGCTATCCGATATGCCGTATACTTGTTTGCTGTTTGTCTCCTGCTGCTGAAAGACAAAGCGCCACAAGGGTGAGCACATGTTTCTGGCCAGAACCTCAGAACACAGAGCAGGGCCTGCCCAGAATAAGTACTCACTAAATATCTGATGAAGGACTAGATGTTGAGCAAAGGTGACATGAGATGACGAAACTGCTTTTCACTCCTTTTGCCAGAGGACCAGGGGAGAAGGGCCGACACAGACAGAGAGACCTTAACCAGGGTGCAGACGACCTTGATTTACATCTAGATATTCTCTTGGGTGCCCCAGTTACCTTTTATTAGGAAAACCACAACAGATTCAGGCTAACAGAAGGACAAAGGAAATGTGGCATCAGTCACTTGATGTTACTGTTGGAAGAATATTAGTGAAGTTGGAAGAATAGATAGTGAGATAGACATGTTTCTTATCAGTATCATCAATTGTTAAACAATGGAATTTTAAAGATTTTACTTTATTTATTTGACAGATGGAGATCACAAGTAGGCAGAGAAGCAGGAAGACAGAGAGTAGGAAGCAGGCTCCCTGCTGAGCAGAGAGCCAGTTGTGGGGCTTGATCCCAGGACCCTGGGATCACGACCTGAGCTGAAGGCAGAGGCAACAGTGGAATTTCATTTTTTATTCATTTTTAAGATTTTGTTTATTTATTTGACAGAGAGAGATCACAAGTAGATGGAGAGGCAGGCAGAGAGAGAGAGAGAGAGAGAGAGAGAGAGAGGGAAGCAGGCTCCCTGCTAAGCAGAGAGCCCAGTGCGGCACTGGATCCCAGGACCCTGAGATCATGACCTGAGCCGAAGGCAGCGGCTTAACCCACTGAGCCACCCAGGAGCCCCAACAATAGAATTTTAAATGAAAGCAAATCTAAGAGTTATTTTGCCTGCTCCTCTTCTAGCCTAAGCTCCCTGAGGCTGGATCCATAACTCTCTGTGTTTATCAGTCCTTATCCTAGGCAGAGACTCCATACTCTTCTCTAAATGGAAGGTGAGGGAGACCAGCAGAATCAACAGATTAATTTCCTCCATAGCAAAGTAGGTCAGTTTTTTGTTGATCATTTCTGGAGAAGAGAAGTGTTTTCTCTACTAGTACACCAGTTTCTCTTTTCCGACAGCTAAAAAGTTATCAGCTTTAGGACTTCTTAAAAAAAAAAAACTGATTCAAAATCTTGGTATGTCTATTCAATGTCCCAATGTTTTTCTTTCTGGGTTGGTGAAAAAATGAGCTGATTCTCTTTTGCTAATATAGTTGTTGAGAATTTGTTGGGTCAGCTCAAAATTTTTCAGTCAGTAGGGAAGGTTACTATTAGATTATAAGGATAAATATTAATAAATCCACAGTGAGAGGGGATGACATTCTATGTGCTAGAACAACACTCAGGAATTTCTTCTAAGATGGATACCTTTCTGGACTTGACTCCATTTTGGCTGGAGAAGACTCTGAGGCTATATCAATGTGAGTTCCCCAACATTAGAAAGACACTAGTCTAGGGGAAAATGAGTATTGTCCAAGTACTCATGCAACACCAGACATCAAAATACTACTGATGTGTTGCAGAAGGAAACCCTTTCCACTAAATATAGTGTAGAGTTCGTGGGCACAGCACCATACCAGAAGTCTGGGAGGCTGGTTCTCTTGTCTCCAATCAGATCTTACCTGCCTGAAGCCAGGTGGTGTTGGAAAGTCATCCCAGCTTCTTGGTGAACAATTCAATGCTAGTGACTCTGGCATAGAGCTCCAGGTAAGCCCTTAATCTCCTGGCCAGTACTTGGGCATCCTTGGCATCAGTGTTGCCCGAGGGTGCTAAGACTCCAAAGTGCATCCCGTTCACTTCTGCCTTTACTTCCATTTAAATCCAGTGGTATTGCTTAGGCCCCTCAGTCCAAGTAAGCCTCATAAATGTTAGTGGGTGGGCTGTCTCCGCACATACCTTGGAGACAGATGGAGGACCTGGGTCTGGGGGCCGCTGTGGGTGCCGGAGGCTCCCTCTGATGCCTCTCTGGGACTTTCTGCCTGGATCATCATTAGTTTAGCAGTGAAATAATGAGTTTAATGGGATGAGGAACTAAAGAAAAGAGGCCACACAATGCTTCTCTTTCAGCTTCATCCCTGCCTCTTTTTAGAGAGAGAGAGAGCACAAGTGGCAGGTGGAGGGTGGTGTTTGGGTCAGGGGCAGTGGAAGAGAGAGACTCTTAAGCAAGCTCTACATCCAGCATGGATCCAGATGTCAGACTCGAACTTACCACCCTGAGATCATGGCCTGTGCCAAAATCAAGTCAGATGCTTAACTGACTGAGTCAGCCAGCTGCCTTTCCTTTCTTGTCTTTTTCTCCCTCCTTTTCAGGAACAAACAAAAACAAGAAGTAGTTGAGAGCCAGACTTAAATTCCTATGGGAACAGCTTCTCAGGCTGAGAATTGCACATTTGTAGGGGAGTTCTGGACTTCTATGGAGTGGTGTTTGCAGAGGTTTGGTAAAAGTGGTTTATACTCCTGATAGCACCCATGACTTCTGTGTTTTCTCCCCTCCTGAGAGCACACTACTCCCGGGAATGGCCGTGGACTCATCTGCAGTGGTAGATGACCAAGGTTGCCAAAACCTGCCACCAAGACCTCTGGGAGACACCCAACCTGAACCGTGAGGCTTCTCCCACCTGACATCTCTGGGCTACAAGCCGAGTTTGAGCATTCCTCATGACATGGTGACTTCTGTCTGCCAAGAGAGTTGCCACAGTATCTTCCTGTGGAAACTCAGGGCCTGGATCCTGCCTGGTGAAACTGCTCGTTTGTCAGGGCATTCACAGGCTCTCCGTCCGACTTATCAGAAATGAAGTGAAATAAACCAGATTATGGCTAAGAAGGAGTGCTTCTTGCTCCTCCTTGTTGTCTATTTTCTGATTTTGGGACCCAATGAGAGGAGTCTCCTCTTCTACAAAATGCTTTTCTTTACTGAAGGGATCTGAACCTGTTGCTAGAATCAGACTCAGGTTACAATGACCGCTGTTCACACGGCCTTAAATGGATGTCTGAATACCATCTAAGGAAAAATGGCTAGGGATTTAGTAATGTAGCCAACTTGCCTTTCTCACCAGAGCCAATTCTTTTATCAGTTATGTAAGCCCTGTGCTTGGCTTTCCTGTCTTCTGCACCTCCCCCTAGCAGTTGAATGCTTGGCTCTGGAGACAGATGTACATGGATTTGGATCTGGATAAGGTCCTTGCTTCGTTTTATATCAGTTAATTAACCCGGGCAAAGCCCAGTTTCTTCATGAATCACCTGGAGACAATACTGATACCACCAACCCTCCACCATGGTGTAGTTTTGAGGGCTGATATAATTCTTACAAAAAGTTTAGCACAAACCAGGCACATGGTAGACATTCAATAAGTGTTGACTCTAGCCTATTTTGGGAACCTAAATCCACTTTGAAAAATCTGAGGAATGATAAGCAAATTTTGAGGTACATGGAAAAATCATACTTAGAATTTATTCAGAGTTATTTCTCATTGTACAAAAAAACGGAAAAGTCGTCCCTAAAATGCCAGTTATCCAGAATCATAATAAATAAACTTTTGTAGGAAAGTGACTTCTTTGGATGGTGGAGAATTTAATGCCTTATATAAAAAAAATTAAATTTGAATTCTTCTTTGTTGACAATCTTTTTGAAATATACTATCTAATTTCCTGTCTTCTTAAGCAAAGTTTCCAGGACATAATTCATCAGTTTCCTTCCATCCCACATTGTCATTATCTACATCAATTTTACTGTACTTTGTTTTGGATGGAGATGGTGTGGAATGTGGGGCTTGCTGTAAGATCAACTTGTTTCCCTGCCTTTCCATGTAGTAAACGCCTCCCACTCTGTCCCGAGGGCCAGCGGGCTCAGGACTCTGCCTTCAGACTTCCTTCTCACTCTCCCGAAAGATGCAGACAAGCCCCTGGCCTGTCGCCAATGTCTGTGACCCACACAGGACAGGGGTATGTTGTGTGTATCTGCAGAGTTAGCAAGCGTATTTAGATCTTCTGAGGGCCATCTTTTAGGCTTGGGGATATAGCAGAACTTTGGGGGATGTGAGGATGCAGATCTCTAGGCCACTGAGGTTTAACTTCTTCTTTTGCATCATCGCTAACCTTGTATTTCCCATGGGGAAGACTGGTTGCCCTTAACAAGGGTAATGGAGGAGGAATAAAGCCAGGACATAAAGTGTTCTGATATCCACCCTTCCAGTTGTCTATGGCAAGAGCTCCACAGGTAGAAGAACATGACTTTGGCTCCCCTACCTTACCATCTGAACAAAGGGCCACAGTCCCAAGAAGTTCAGATGCTTCCTTCCAACGCACACTCTGGGTAAGGTCAGGATAGACCTGAGTCAGCCCATTCTATGTCCAGAGCTCTTTCTGCTTTTCTCATTGGTCAAACACAAGGAATTCAGAAAAATTATAAGAATAGCACCAACACCTTGTACTTAAAATAAGATCACACATATAATTATTGGAGAGTTGCTGAATGTGTTTGATTTTCTGTCCCTAGAATTGCCCAAATAGTAACTTTTAATTAAATATTAAATTCTAAATATTTGAAGCATGAGTAACTTCCTCATATACAAACAAGAAGCTTTGCCAGGAAAAAAAAAATTGTCTGTCTCTCTCTCAAATATCCCTGCATTTTTGCAGTTAACATAATATATACTCCACAAACTGGGTTGTTGTTGGATTCTAAAGTAGTCCACAACTGAAAAATTATTACACAGGACACAGGACACATATATACATAATGATAAAAAAACTCACCCTGTTTCTACTTTGCTTTCAAAAAACACAACACACGAGGCTCCTGGCTCATGTCATGATCCCAGGGTTCTGGGATTGAGCCCCACATCAGGCTCTCTGCTCAGCGGGAAGCCTCCCCCCCACCCCCGCCTGCCTCTCTACTTGTGATCTTTGTCAAGTAAATAAATAAAATCTTAAACAACAGCAACAACAACAACAACAACAAAAACCAAACTCCACAACCCATAGACTGGTTTTGTAAAGATTGGCTGGAGAAGTATCAAGTTTCCCATTAGGGGCATCTGAAATGACGGTCCAGTGTGACTTTGAAGGAGATAACATTCCACATTAAAGGCCTAGCATCTCTCTTGTGAGAACATGGGCTTTCTCTGTGAAGTCTTCACTCAGACTAACTTGTTTCATTGTTATTTCTGACATTACAAGACGCCACTGCATGAAGATGGATAGGGAGTCCTTGTTTCATACTCTATAAATGGATTGGCAATAACAAACTTCTTAGGCTGTGAGGATAAAGTAAATTAATTAATACATGTGAAACATTTAAACCTATGTCGTTGCCCAGTGAAACACTTTATCTCTGTTTATTTGCTATGATCACTTGCACAGTAGGGTTTACCTAAGAAATATAAAAGGGTGCTTTTTTTTTTTTTAGCTTTACTGAGGAATAATTGACAAACTGTCAGATAAAGTGTACAACATGGTGATTTGATATACATGCATATTGTGAGATGATTCCCTTCATAAAGTTAATGAAAACATCAATCATTTCACATATTTATGCTTCACTCCTTTTTTGGTGAGAACATGTAAATTCTACTTTCAGCAAATTTTAATTATACAATATAATGTTATCAACTATAGTCATCATGCTACATGTTAGCTCATCAAAAATTACTCATAACTGAAATTTTGTACCATTTTTTAAAAAAGATTTTATTTATTTATTTGACAGAGAGAAATCACAAGTAGATGGAGAGGCAGGTAGAGAGAGAGAGGGAAGCAGGCTCCCCGCTGAGCAGAGAGCCCGATGCGGGACTCGATCCCAGGACCCTGAGATCACGACCCGAGCCGAAGGCAGCAGCCCAACCCACTGAGCCACCCAGGTGCCCCAAAATTTTGTACCATTTTACCAACCTTTCCCTATTTTCCACACCCCAGTTACTTTTCTACTCTCCATTTCTATGAATTTGATTATTTTTCTACCTCCCTCCTCTCTCCCTCTCTCTTTCCCTCCCTCCCTCCCTTCCTTTCTTCTTTCTTTCCTTCCTTTCTTCCTCTCTCTTCTCTCTCTCTCTCTCTTCCTTTCTTTCTCCCTTCCTTCCTCCCTTCATTCCATTACACATATAAATGGTACCATGCAGTATTTGTATGTTTCTGTCTGGCTTATTTAACTTAACTATAATGCTTTTAAGGTCCACCCATGTTGTCTCAAATGGCACAATTTCCTTCTTTTTTTGTGGCTGAATAATATTCAATTGGATATATATAACACATTTCTTTATCCATTCATCCACCCTTAGACATTTATGTTGTTTCCATACCTTGACTATTGTGAACAACGCTTCAAAAATCGTGGGAGTAGAGATACGTCTTTGATATAATAGTTTTGTTTCCTTTGGATATATACGGAGAAGTAAGATTTCTGGGTCTTCCTATTTTTAATTCCTTGAGGAAACTCCACACAATTTTCCACAGTGGCTGCATCACCAATAGGGCATGAGTGTTCCCTTTTCTCCCTATCATTACCAGCGCTTGTTATCTCTTGTCTTTTTGAAATTAACCATTTTGACATGCATGAGGTGATAGCTCATTGTGGTTTTGATTTATATGTCTTTAATGATTAGTGATATTTAGCACGTTTTCATGTACCTGTTGGTCATTTGTATGCCTTTTTGGGAAAAACGTCTATTCAGGACATTTGCCCATTTTTTACTTGGGTTATTAGATTTATTTAATGATTGATTTTTATTTGTTATTAAGTTGTATGCATTTCTTGTATATTTTGAATATCAGTTCTTAATCAGATATATGGTTTGCAATATGTCTTCCCATTCCATAGGTTGCCTTTTCATTTTGTTGATGGTTTCTTTTTTGTGCAGGAGCTTTTTAGTTTGAAGTATACCCAGTTGTTTAATTTTGCTTTGGCTTTTGCTATCAGATTCAAAATCACTGTCAAGACCAGTGTTAAGGAGTTTACCACCTTTGTTTTCTTTTAGTTTTATGGTTTCAAGTCTTATGTTCAAGTTTTTAACCCATTTTGAGTTGATTTTTGTATGTATGTGGTGTGAGGTATGGGTTCTGTTTCATTGTTTTGCATGTAGCTGTCCAGTTTTCCCACGACAATTTACTGAAGAGACTATCCTTTGCCTATTGTATATTCTTGCCTCTGTTGTTACACATTAGTTGGTCTTGATTGCATTGGTCTATTTTTGTACTCTCTATTATCTTTCATTGATCCATATATCTGTTTTTATGCCAATACTATACAGTTTTGACTATAATAGCTTTGTAATATAGTTTGAAATCGGGGCACATGATACCTCCAGCTTTGTTCTTATTTACTAAGATTGTTTTGGCTATTCAGAGTCTTTTGTGCTCTATAATAATTTTAGGATTGTTCTAGTTTGTGAAAAACACTGTTGGGATTTTGTTAAGGATTTCACTGATTCTGTAGATTGCTTTGGGCGGTATAGATATTTCAAAAATATTAATTCTTCCAATCAATGAGTACAGAATGTTTCCATTTATTTGTGTCCTTTTTAATTTCTTTCACCAGTTTTTTATAGTTTTTATACTGTTTTCAGTATATATAGCTTTCCTCTCAGTTAAATTTATTCTTAAGTATCTTATTCTTTTTTTATGCTATCATAAGTTGGATTATTTTCTTAATTTTTCTTTCTGATAGTTTATTGTTAATGTAGAAAAATGTAACTGTCTCTTTGTCTATTGATCTTATATCATACAACTGTACTGAATTCATTTATAAGGTATAACATTTTTTGGTAGCATCATTATAGTTTTCTATATGTATCACCTTTGAGTATGATAGTATAGGCTTCTCATTACTCACCTATTATGTTGAGGTACTTTCCTTCTATACCCAGTTTGTTGAGAATTTTTATTATGAAAGAATGTTGAATTTTGTAAAGTGCTTTCTGTGCATATATTAAGATCATGATTTTTACCCTTTAGATTAATGTGATTTACCATACTGATTGATTTGTCCATGTTGAACTGAATCATCCTTGCATTCCTAAAATAATTCCCACTTGATCATGCATATGGTCATTTTAATGTGTTAAATTTGGTTTGTGATTTTGTTGGGGACTTTTGCATCTATATTTAACTGAAATATTGGTCTACAATTTTCTTTTCTGTAGTGTCCTTGTCTGGTTTTAGTGTCAAGATAATAGTGGGCTTATAAAACGAGTTTATAAATTTTTTTCCTCTCTTCTATTTTGGAAGAATTTGAAAAGGATTCGTATTAATTCTTTAAGTGTTTGGTAGAATTCACCAGTGAAGCCATCTGGTCCTGGGTTTTTGTTTGTTGGGAAGTTTTTGTTTATCTATCATCTATCTATCATTTGTCTATCTATCACTGAAGTAAAGTTGATACAATATTATATTAGTTTCTATTGTAAAACAGTGATTTGTTACACATTGCACATGTGTATTGATACACATTGATACACATTGCAAGTTGATACACATTGCAAAATGATTAGTTGTTACTATACAATTTTATTACAGTATTATTGACCATATTTTCCATGTTATACCTTTCATCATCATGACTTATTTATTTTAAAATGGGAAATTTGTATCCCTGAATCTGCTTCACCTGTTTTGTCCATCTCCCATGACTCTCCCTCTGGCAATCATCAGTTTGCTTCTTGTATTTGTTTGTTTGTTCATTTGTTTTGTTTTTTTAGATTCTACATATGAGTAAAATCATATTGTATTTTTCTGTCCCTGACTTATTTCAGTGTAATATCCTCTAGGTCCATCCATACTATAGCAAATGGAAAAATTTTATTCTTTTTTATGACTGAGTAATATTCCTGTGTGTGTGTGTGTGTGTGTGTGTGTGTACCACATCTTATCCATTCCTTTATCAATGGACAGACATTTCTTCCTTATATTGACTATTATAAATATTGCTTCAGTGAACACAGGTATATGTATATCTTTTTGAATTCATGTTTTTATTTTCTTTGGGTAAATGCACAGAAGTGAAATTATTGTATTGTATAATAGTTCTATTTTTAAATTTTTGAGGAATTTTCATACTGTTTTTATAGTGGCCACACCAACTTATATTTTCAACCACAGTGCACAACTATTTCCTCTTCTCTACATCCTTGCCAACACTTGCTATTTCTTATTTTTTTGATAATAGACATTTTGGCGAGTGTGAGTGTAACATCTCATTGTGAGTTTGAGTTTCATTTCCCTGATAATTAATGATGCTTGAGCATCTGTTCCTGTGTTTGTTGGCCATCAGTGTATCTTTTATTGAAAAATGTCTGTTCCGATCTCTATTTATTTTTTAATTGGATTTTTATTTTTTGGTGCTGTATTGTATGAGTCCTTTATATATTTTTTATATTAACCTCTTTTCGGATATATTATTTGCAATTATCTCCTCCCATTCAGTAGGTTGCTCTTTCATTTTGCTGATGGTTTCCTTTGTTGTGCAAAAGCTTTTTAGATGGGTATAGTCCCATTTATTTATATGTTTTTGCTTTTGTTGCTCTTGCCTGAGGAGAGAGATCTAAAAAAATATGGCCAAGATGAACATCCAAGAGTTTATTGCTTATGCTTTCTTTTAGGGGTTTTATGGTTTTAGGTCCTACATTTAGGTCTTTTAATCCATTTTGTGTATGCTTTGCTTTGGTTTTCATTTTTTTTATATATAGTGTAAGAAAATGGTCCAGTTTTTATTCTTTCACATGTAAATTGTTCAGTTTTCCCAATACCATTAATTGAAGAGATTATCTTTTCTCTACTGTATATTCCGGCCTTTTTTGGTCATAAATCAATTGACCAAAAAATTATGGGTTTATTTCTGGACTCACTATTCTGTTCTATTGATCTACGTGTCTGCTTTTGTACCAGTACCATGTGGTTTGGGTTATTATAGCTTTGTAGTAGAGTTTAAAATATGGAGCATGGTATCTCTACCTTTGATCTTCTTTCTTAAGATTGCTTTGTTTATTCTGGGTCTTTTGTCCATACACATTTTAGAATTATTTTGTTCATACACATTTTAGAATTATTTGTTCCAGGTCTGTGTAGATTACTTTGGGGAGTATGGACATTTAAAAATATCAATTCTTTTAATTCATAAACACAATATCTTTCAGATATATAGATATGGCATATTATAAATAAAAATATGTATTTTTAAATTTATTCTTTTTAATGCCACTATAAATGGCGTTGCTTTCTTATTTTTTTCCTGATAGTTTGTAATTAGTGTATGGAAATGTAACAGATTTCTGTATATTAATTTTGACCCTGGAATTTTACTGAATTCATTTAATTAATTCTAATAGTTTTGGGGAAATGTTTATTATTTTGTGGAGGTTGTACATTTTTAGGAATTTATCCATTTTTTTCTAGGTTATCCCATGTGTTCATGTATAATTGTTTATAGTAGTCTTTTATAATACTTTGTATTTCTGTGATATTGATCATAACTTCTTTTTTACTTCTGATTTTGTTTACTTGGGCTCTATTTTTCTTGATAAGTCTGACTACAGCTTTATCAATTTTTTTATCTTTTAAAAGAACCAGTTCTTAGTTTCACTGATATTTTCTATTGTTACTTTTAGTTTCATTTCATTTATTTCCACTCTGATCTTTATTCATTCATTCATTCTACTAACTTTGGGCTTTGTTTGTTCTTCTTTTTCTCATGCCTTTAGGTATAAGTTTAGATTGCTTATTTGTGATTTTTCTTGCTTCCTGAGGTAGACCTGTATCTCTATAAATGTTACTTTTAAGAACTTCTTTTGCTGTCTCCCATAGATTTAGAGTGTCATGTTTCTATTTTCATTTGTCTCAAGGTATTTTTAAATTTCCTCTCTGGTTTCTTCATTGACCCATTGTTACATAGCATGTTGTTTAGCCCGTACACCTTCGTTTTTTTTCCAGTTTTTGTTGTAATGATTTCTAGTACTATATCACTGTGGTCAGAAAAGATGCTTGGTATGATTGATCCATTAGCCCAGCTCAAGCTCTTGGTTGTCTCTCAAAACTTTGTGATTGTCTAAGCTGCCTTACCCATAAGTATCCCAAAGGAGAGAATTCCATTCAGCACCTAGATGTAAGCTGGTTGGACATCAGATGCTCAGGCAGCAGCTTGGGAAGTAGGGAGTAATTGGGAGATGCGTGTTTTGGGCTGCTCCTTTTGTACAGGGCTTGGATGTATAGCTGTGGGGAAGGGGAGAGTGCTCATCCTACACTCATTAATGATGTTACTGTTAGTAGAACTTGTGAATGAAAGCCCCATTAGCTGTCAGAACCAGTAGATCAGAAATCAGTCTTTGGGGGCAGTAGCTGCAAAAGCTGGTATGCCAAACAGGGGTACAAACTCCTTCCAGGGAGATACTGGCATCTTGGAGCAGGCTGGGTAGAGAAGGCTGGGAAGTATCTCCTACTTCCCTGGTCTCAGGGAGGATAGTAGTAGCCAGCCCTTAGATGTATGCTCAGCTAGAAGCCTGACTCAGTCAGCAGCTTTTAAGGTATGCAGATGAATCCCTTTAAGGGAAATACTGTTATATGGGTATTTCTGTCTGCTCCCTCTGCACTAAACCCTCGGGGAGATATCTGCAACAAGTGTTCTTACACCCATTAATAACCCCTTCTTTGTTTTCCATAGTCTTGATGATACAAGACTGATTGGAGTTCACAGCTAGGTGTTTGGAGGCCCATCCTTTAGGTGAGCCTTAAAAGTTGGGGGATTAAATGTGAGGTCCAAACCACTCACTCCTAAGGGAGAAGCTGGGAGTTGGGAATTCCTTCATGGCTTTATGGTGCTATGCTAGGGCTGGGACTGATGGAGTAGTGTGTCCCAACCTTTTGCTCAGGTAGTTCCTGGGTTTTTTTCCTGGGAAATTGCTCCATGTGTAGCTGTGCATTCAGTAAGTTTGTGGGGCAGGGGAGCTTAGGACACTCCTATGTTGTTATCTGGGTCAATCCCTTAAAATATTCATATTAGAAGTACTTCCTCCTTCAAAAAGCTCACCTCTAAAGCTACTGAAGGAGGACTAGGCAAGATCAGAACACTGGGCTATGTGTGGAGCATAGTTGTTCAGGCTGAGGCCTGTGGCCAGCCTTGTGTGGAGCCAAATCCTGGTTCTGCCACTGGTTCCTTGGGGGACCTTGCGAAAATTATTTTCTGTGCCTTTGTGTCCCCACCTGTAAAACTGGGATGATGACAACAGTAATTTTTTAAAAGCAGAATAGAAACTGGCATGTAGTAACTGCTATATAAATGTACGTTTTTAAAAAACTCACAGAGACAGGAGAGATCATTACAATCCAGAGGAAATAAGAAAGTATCCTTAGAAAAGCTCACACCTGAGATGAGCATTAAACAATAAGCAGATTTGGATGATGAAGAGGAGAATCAGCTGCTGCACTATGTGCAGACCTTAGGCTCCAGGAGGACTCAAATCTGAGTGGGGTTGCTGGTTCCACCTGAGCAGATTCTGAGGGTTATAGACCACAAAGATGCCATGAAGAGACCAGGGAAGCATTCTGGCAGAAGGAACAGCCTGTGTTTGGTGAGGAGGAATTCCCTGAGGGTTGTTGAATCCCAAACTGGTCTAACCACAGTATGTTCAAAAAGACTGCTAAACATTGCCTTATGAGTGAGGTACTTTTGCAAATGTTGTATGGTTTTCCATAACCCTGAAAAGCAGGACTTGTAGCTGTATTTTTCAGTTGAGTAAGAAACTTCAAAGAACTAAGCCTCTCAACAAAGGTCACACAGGGGGTAAGGTGCTGGAGACTAGGTCATTCCACCCTGGAATCCATGCTCCTCCTGATGCTTTGGGCTGCCTTCTAGGCATGAGGCCCTGGACAAGTTAGTCAGCTGTGAAGATGGGAAGAATTGGCAAATTTCAGACTTCATTTGAAGCAAGCATGTCTTGGGTTGAGTAGAAAGAATGGACTGGAAATAAAAAGTGAAGGAAATACACGACACAGAGATGCTTCCAGGATACTTTCTAGAAAGGGTCATTAGCTGGTGTTAGAGGAAGGTGCTGAGTGCTGCTTGGACCATGTGAGTGTGGAGATCAAATACATATGTTTTCTTGTTGGTAAAGGATTGTAAGGCCGACACAATTTGGGGCAAGGGCTGTAGGCACAGGAGATACCATGCAGGATGTCATGGGATTGCAGCGCATACACAGGAATCAGGGTTGTCCCCATCTGGTCATACAGAGCTTCCCTGCCCTTCTGTATGTCCTGAAAGCCTGGTACTCTATTTCCCTGCTCCCAAACACAGCTGTCCTATTGGGAACCATGAAGCCCCATTGATAATTTCTCCTTCTGAGGATCACACCATCTTTGCCTTCTCCAGCCTGGGCTAGGTCAGTCTTTTTACTTTTTCCTGATACTCTTGTGGTCTCCTCAGCATGTACAGTGAATGAATGTTTGGACCATGTGTTTGTCACTGCTCACTGTGGTCTCCTTAACCAGGAGCTCCTGTTTTGACTTCCATGGAAAATGCCTGCATTCTGGGCTAGATGGTATAGTCCTATGTGTGGAATGATTTCTTGTGTGTTGTACTTAGGAGCTCTTTTCCTTCTGCATTTTAGAGTATTTGTAGAGAAATATAAGCCTTCTGGCCTCTTTATATTTCAATAGTGCAAGTAGCTGAGACAGAAGGACTGCCACTGAGAATAGCAGATTAAAACTTCTAGACACAAAGTGAAATGAATGGCCAAGTTCTTTTTTTATAATTTCCCGAGCTAAGTAATGAATGAAAGATAAACAAATAGTGGTGCAAATAGTGAAAACCAAATTAGATTTGAGGTTTCTGCCCCTTCTGATTTAATAATAAGTAATCCAAACAGTTATCATTTGGGGAAGTAAGGAAGTGATACTATGAAAATAAATGCTTTTCTCTGTCCAGCGGCGTTTGTCCCTGTGTATTATTGCAGTGGGAGGAGGGCTCGCTGCCCGCAGCCCCACTGCAGGGTTTGGCATGCTCTGTGAAATGACTCCCTGAGAAGCAAGGAAAGCATTAGTTAAATGGGAAAGGAGATAGTTTCAGTCCCAGTGTCCCCCGTGAGGAAGGGAAACTTGGTCAGTGTAAGATACTCTGTGTTCCTAGAAGCTGGGAATCTGTGTCCAAAACCTCCCACCCCCGTCTTTTGTTTTGTTTTGTTTTCTTTTGTTTTGTTTCGTTTTTGCTTTTTTGAAAATGAAGAATAGGTATTTTTATTTTTCACTCATTAATTTATTTTGCTGATGATAACTTTTTAAGATGAAGATTCTGTGTTACAGTGGTTATGAATCAAATTCCAAATCATGGCATGTCATTAGCACAACCAGCAACAAAAAACTAATGAGTATTCAGGCAGCTTTGAAAAGTGACAAAGCCTTTGGATTCAGATTTTGTTTTCACCTTCCTGTCTCCTGCTCCTTGGCTCCGTGTCCAGGCCAGGAAATAGCTCCGATGGCTCCTAGGCTTGTCTTTCCAGAAAGCAGCCCTGGGAGTTCAACCTAGCCTTACAGCAGAGCCAGACCTGTGTGGAGGCTCAGCAGTGTTAATCCAATGCGGGTTGTCCTGTCTGTAGTTACAGAGGAAAAACAGAATAGAATTTGTTTCCCAATGGATTCTCCAAACCAGTTCCTGGGAAAATAAAACACTGACCATTCTCACCTTGAGAAATAATTATCTCTGCTTCTTAAACATAAAACATTACCCCCACAATTGTACTGTTAGAATTCTGGTTAAATAGTCTGTACCCCAAACTTCCTTTTATATACCTCTTTTACCCTGCTGCAGGGAACAGTGCAATGACTTTAATTTTTTACAGTAGAGTCAATTGGTTAAACTACTTAATTCAATATGATTACACAGAAACAAAATTTGTCAATGACATTAATAAATATTATTTAAATTAGCTGGGCCTTTTAAAGTAAAGGCAAAACCTCCATCTTTATATGCTATCCACAGTTTAGAGGCAGGAACTCTACCGAATTAGAAATGAACAGAGGTGGGATTTGAAGCCAACTGTGCTTTAACTGAAGCCTGTTGTTCATTTCCTCCACCATATTTCCTTTCTTTAGGTAGCAAAAGCTTTAAAGGCTACCACAGAGAACTGTTCTTTATGCTCATCATATGTGTCTGCCTTATACTATTTGTATAAATACAAATAGTATAATTTGTATTATATTTGTATAATTTGTATTATACAAATAGTATAAGGCAGACACATATGATCACAAAAGTATAATTCCTATTGGACACTTTTATTTTTCACATTTACTTTGAGGTTTGTTCTTACAGCTCTGAAGAATAACATGTGAGAATAACTTAACCCTTGATGGAATCATTTCCTCTGATCTTCCAAATGATTGAGAAGTTATATTTATGACATGACCGACTAAAATGAGCCCATAATCATGAAATCTGACATCATGAACAGATGCATAGGCCACCTATCCATGTGAAGGTCAGGTACACCTTCATTGTGGGTTCCTCAGAATCTTATTTTGACCTCTGGGTTGGTGCTAGATGCCTGTGTGTTTGTGTGTGAATGTTCATGTTGACTTGTGTCAGTTGCCTAAACTCTCTACTTAACAGAACTCAGTCTTATTGTGAGTGGCAATTACCTTGGCTATACTAAACTATATTTCCCAACAGGACTTGCTGAGGGATTACCTTGGACAGTTCTGGACATCAGATGTAGCAGATGTCAGCTGGTTTAGGCTTTGGGAAAGCTCCTTCAAAGAGATACAGAAGGCTGGAACATGCCTTTTGTCTTCCTTCCTTGCTTCCTTCCTGAAATAGGGAGTCAACACAGTTCAGGACTGAGGGTAGGATGGGAGCCAGCCTAGTCTGTGAAAACAGTCTCCTAAGATGACTGAAGAGAAGACCAAAAGAACCTGAGACTCTCAATCCTCCAAGCTGCTGTCCTGGACCTGGAGCTGTTTGCCTCCAGACTGGGAATGATGTGGAAAGAAGATACCATTTTTGCTTGAAGTGGTTTTTCTAAATCACTTTGTGTATAGCTGAAAGCCACTTCTGAGTACAAGTTACGTAGTTAAGGATTACATAACTTTTATGCTACCACTTTAGAATTTCTCTCTGTCAAAGTTCCTGTCAAGGTAGGTGAGTACTAGGAGTGGTATTGGACCATCCCCCAAGGGGAGCACACTCTATCCATGACTTTCTCTTGGAGTTGTACAGTATCACGTTGTAGGTCTTACAGGAATGCTGCAACTTTTCCATCACCAACTTGCCTAGAGCAGTCAGAAGATCAGGGGCTGTGGACTGCACCATTTCTCAAGTTTACAAAATACACCTACCAGTTTTCATGAGGCAAAGGCAAAGGACCAGAGTGGAAGAGAACCATGGTCATGTTTTATGGAGTGAGGCCCAATATCCCACACTCACCTTTGGTACATTACATGCACATAGAAGGCTGGGGCGGGGGACAAGATTGCAGACTCTGACTTTTTTTCCAGCCAAGATCCATGGCTCTGAATTCATCCAACACCTTGCAAGTGGATGCAGTATAGAGAGTGAGTAGGACCCAGTGAGTTTTCTGGCACCCTGCAGCCTTGTTTATAAATGTACTTGGACTTGAGTTCTCTGGTGTTTTACTTATCATGAGACAAAAGAGTTTTTATAGTCCCTGGGATTTTACAAGACTTGGTGGTAGGTATTCTCTCCAGTGGTTAGTTTAGGAACTTTGGGTAATGCTTGATTCTGGAAAGGAAGGAGTTTATCACCTGCTGAAACACCAAAAATGAACAGTGATATAGAACAACACGGCAGAGTTCAGGGAAACTCATGTCTCAATTTTATCTGAGAGGGTGTAATCAAGTGGCTTCACCAACAGGATTCTTCTCTGGTGAGCAGGAAGGAATCTTGAGAAGCATTTGAGCATGCATCACCATCTTGTCCTGCTGCCTGACCCATTACTGATGCTTGAGTGAAGCTGAGAACTTGTCCCTGTGAACAATGCAGAAGAGGGTGCTGGAAAGGCATTGTTCTCCATTGCAAGCTGGTATCAGATCCTCTCTAATGCAACAGAGAATACCTACAAGGAGGGGGACAAACAGGGGAATGTGAGGGGGAAAGAAGGGCATTAAAACCACAATGGAAAGTCATTTTCTGACACTACTGGAATCTGCTGCTGATCCTGCTTTCCCCATGATTTTCCTTCTTTGACCCGATCAATTAAATACCGACTACCAGCTGGGATCATAAGTAGCAACACATCACAAGTTTAAAAAGCCTAAATGCTCCTCAGGGTTGTGGAATTCCACTTGTTTCTATTTCCTTTTGGACTTTATGAACTGAAAGAGGACAGTTAGTGGCATATTGAAGATGATGTGTAACCCTACGCCTACTTTCTCATAAGGAAGCTAAGCAGAATGCATGGAGACTCCCCTAATGCCATTTCCACCCCTGGCCCTGCTCCGGAGGGGCAATCGTGTTCTCCTTTACTGTCCCCAGGCTCAGCGGCCAATAGCACGCCATAACTCAAACCATCTCCAGCATGAAGCCTCAACTCAGCTGGAAACGGTAATGACAACGAAATCCATACGTGCCTGCATTCCTTTGCTTTCTAATCTGTGGAACTTTTTTCTAGCCTTTTTTGTATATGTTTACTCAAACCTAAGAAGATACTGTGACCTTAAATCCAGTATGTCTCCCGTTCTTTCTACAACATTCTTTTGTCATTCATGCCTGGGTTTATTTGACAAGTACTTGTTCAGCACAGGTTATATGGCAGGTTTTGTGCCAGGTGTTGGGGACTGGGCACTGGACATCACTGTGCAGCGGCTGGTTATAAGGGGTTGGTGAGAGTGTGTGGGGTAGTGGCAGAACTGCAAGCCCGTCAGACCAGAAGCATCAGAAGGTGAGAGGGGAGGGGCCCCATTAAGGACTGTACTTGACTCTCCCTAAGGCTGCAGTCAGGGCAGGTGGGATGGGTTACAGTGTGGATGACAAGAGACACCTGGGGCTCCACTGCAGAAGGCAGGGCATGGACTCCTGTGAGGATTTGGTGCTGGTATGGATGGGGGAGGCAGGGCTCAGGGAACCCTGTAGGGAAATGTCAGGAAAGCCTTTGCATGGGTGGGGCACATGGGAGGGGACACGGTAAGTCTGAGATACAAGTAAGGCAGCAAAGTGTCCAGTAAGCAGTTGTGAATGTGGTCCTGGTGCTCAACGTGAGTGAAGCTGATGTGGTCTCACATTTGGGAGTTCTCGATCTGTGTAAATAACACCATGAGTGGGCAAGATTGCTTAGGTGGGAAGTAAAGTATTTCTTTTCAAATTAAAGTCCTCTCTCTTCTATTTACAATAGTGAGAGGTGTAAATGCTGATTGCATCCCTTTCCATGCTGGGTGACCTGCACTATTTCATGTTATGTCTGTCCTGCACCAACCCATTCGGTACTTTAATCACCACTAAGATCTCCAGTGGAGACAAAGTGAGAAACCATCTTTTCTATCCTGCTCTTGAAGTTTAACATGGTATGAGCTCTGCCCTTTCCAAGTCTCTAGCTCCACTTTTGAGAACGATAAGCCTGAGCAAGTTTCCTTGAGGACCATAGAGTACCCCCCTACCTTCACAAGGAAATCTGGGTGTGGTTAGAGACAAAGGAAGCCCTCCATGTCTGCACAGTGTCTGATTTGTGACCTTTGAATCTACTTTACAATTGAGAAAGAGTAAAAAATAAAACAAAACATAATGCCTGGCAGTGAATGCCCAGCTGGATTAAAAACAAGCAAAGAGGGAAAGAAGGAGAAGGGGATCTGGCCAAGTTTGACCTCAGCGGCAGACCGCTCCTTGGGGCAGATTCATCCTGGCATCAAGAGTAGTTTCCTTCTCCCCTCCTGGTTCTCCAGGAAGCCTGTTTCCCAGGCTCCTTCCCCTGTAGAAGGAGCACTTTGGGAGTGGCCTGGCAGTGGTGGGGTCCAGCTGAACCTTTCCAGGCTGCTTGGACCATCAGGGAAGGCAGCTCCTCATCAAGGAACCCTCCTGTTCATCACACTACTTGTAAGGAGATAAACTGTTTTTTTGTTAAGATGCAGGGATGTTTAAAGGTGTTTTGTGTGAATTTGATTTTGGTTTCCTTGTGAATGTTTGTCCATGTCACAGGGTGTGCTCAGTTGCACAGAGGAGGGCTCTGAAGAACAAATCACAGTTACAGCCATTAAAATGAGCTAACCTTGGGTCAAGATGTGTAAACAAACATCCAGGCCCATGGACTAGACCCAACCCTGAAATGACTGAATTACATATAAAGACTTCATTCAAGTCTTTCAAATTGAGATTGCAAAACCCTGAATTTGCAGAGTAGCTGAGGGAATCTGCTAAAAAAATCCAAGGGAGAAACACAGTGGGCCCTGCTTTTCCTTGTTCCTTAATCACTGGCCTCAACTGGTCACAACTGACAGTATTATCTAGGGTTTAGAACAAGGTGTTTAGGGGAAGAATAAAAAACACTGGTTATGATAATATTGGAGTCACACATCTCTTTCTCAGAGAGAGGTTAAAGTGTTGTGCTGGTACTTACTGTAGGTGGTCAGCTGTGTAAGAAGTAATCAGAGGGAAAAGAGGCACCCTCATCCCATCTCAAGGTTGGGAGCATGTTCAATTTTCCAGCTGTCCACTGACCCCAGGTTGTCTAAGATGCCAGGTTCAGAGTTTGGAACAGCCTGTCCGTCACAGATCGGCTGTGGTCCTTGCTTTACAAAGACCCTTCTCTGTCCTCTGGTTGAGCAAGTTTGCTAGAGTGACTCCTTCCACAAACTGCTCCTCTGCTCATTCTTAACTGTTTTATTCACTAGACAATAGCTACAACATTTCCCACTCTCACAGAGTTTGGTAAATCTTAGAAATTAGGAGTGCAGTTTCAAGGATTGGGCAGCTTTAGAAAGAGAGTAAAAGTGAAGATTTAAAAAGTCTGGCAAAGTAGCTATGCTTAGTATTTTGGGTCACATTCTTTACTCTTTTTTGTACCTTTAAGTTAATCATAAGAATAACTATAATGATTTGTTTATTTACTAAAACTTTAGTTTGTATTCGACTTGGTTAGTATTAAATATCTCAAAAATGACTTTTTAAAAAGGTTAATGGACTAGGAAAGAAATGGTTCTGGAAAAATGTTGAATCTGATGACATAAAGTGTATACATGATTCATCCATGAATGTGCCAGGAGCTCTACTGGGTTCTGACCCACTCCTGTGGCCTGTGTGTGAAACGTGAGCCTCAGGTCACCTACAAAACCATGTCCCCATGCTGCTCTGACAGCTAAGCACCAAGACACTTTCCTGCATGGAATCTTAAAGCATTTCAGGGGTGCAATAGCTCTTTGGGGAGGGGGCATTATTGAACCAGAGAGAGCGAGCCCAGGGCACTGGCAACATTAATAGCTAAGGATTACATCCTTAAGATGAAATAAGTATGAGAAATAAAAATTTTCTGACTCATTTTTTAAGATTATCCTTTCAGAAGTCCCTAGAGAACCCTACCATTGCTTAATGGGAGTCATACTTCCCAAGAGACTGGCCCACGGCTTCTTGAAACACCAGTTTTTGCAGTTCTAATTTACTGCTCGGCCATAGATTTTAGAATGCTGTATTAGGGATAGAAATTTAAATTGTGTAAAGTATGGAGAAGTTGACATTTATGTCCAAATATTTTTGTAATCCTTAGATAAGATATATAACTGAAAGTTGTCATATATGTTTGTGATGTGGTATATGTGTGTGTATATGTATATATACATAATATATATATATATAAAATACACATAATACATATATTTTAAGATTATTTATTTGAGAGAGAGAGCTTAGGAAGGGGGAGGGGTAGAGAAAGATGGAGAGAGATTCTTAAGCATGTTCCATGCCTAGTGGGGAGCCTGATGTAGGCCTCAGTCTCACAATGCTGAGATCATGACCTGAGCTGAAATCAAGAGTTGGACACTTAACTAACTGAGCCACCCAGGTGCCCCCATATATGTATATTTTAACTAAATTTTAAGACATTATCTATTTATCTGTCTATCTCATGTACATACATTCAAAAACATTTTTGAAGTATGATTTTCACCTTTTTAAATACAAGAAAATGATTAATCAGCTGTGAACAAAATGTGAGAAGGGATGTAACACTTTTAAAAAACTATTTAGGAATGATTTGGAATTCACAGAAAAATTTTAAGAGTAGTACCAAAACCCCATTCAAATTTCTCAAATTACCGTAGTAATAAGCTTTAGGATGAGCACCTGCTTGTCATACCTGTTTAGGCTTCTTGGTTCTGGAACAGTTTCTCTGTGTTTTGATTTGTTTGTTTGTATTTGTGACCTTAACATTTACAAAATTACTGGTTAATAATTTTATATAATATCCCTCCATCTGTGATGATTCAAAGTTTCCCCATGAGAAGACCCTGTTTATATATGTATTGACCAGAATAGCAAAGAAGTGATACTGTACTCTTCCCATTGCAACTTATTGGCTGGAAAATCAATGTTGATTTTTCTCATTACTTGTGACATTAAATTTGATTACATTACTAAGATGCTATATGCCAGGCTCCTTCATTATAAAGTTATTTTTTATTTTCTTTGTAATCAATAAGCATTTGGTGTGGAAATAACTGAAACAATTTAAAATCTCATTCTTCCCCCATTGATGTTTCTTGCCAGAAGAACAGATGATTGCTGAGATGCGATTTTTTTTCTTTTTTTTTAAATGTTCCTCCGAGTTATTTTTTTTTAAGGTTTTATTTATTTATTTGACAGACAGAGATCACAAGTAGGCAGAGAGGCAGGCAGAGAGAGGAGGAAGCAGGCTCCCCACTGAGCAGAGAGCCCAATGTGGGGCTGGATCCCAGAACCCTGGGACCATGACCTGAGCTGAAGGCGGAGGCTTAACCCACTGAGCCACCCAGGCACCCCTGAGATGCGATTTTTAATGTTTTTTGCATCAATTAATTGGCATTCTAATAAAAGAGAGAAATTTTCTTTCATGTATGTATGCATGTATGTATTTTTATTATTAAAGTGAGATCTTGTGAGTTTCTGTTTCAGTTTATCAGTTATAATTCATTGTTATCACTATTTTTCATTTTTTTGTTTTATTAACATATAATGTATTATTTGTCTCAGGGGTACAGGTCTGTCACTATTTATTTTGATGTGCAGATTGTCTTATATCTGGCCACTGAGAGCCTCATCAATGAGGTTTCTGTGTTCTTTAGAAATGTCTCCATTATTTCTTGAGCACATTTTTCCTTCCTGCCATAGCAAGATGTTCTAGGCTCATCTTTTACTTTCCCAGCCCCTTCCCTGAATCAGCCACTTCTTCAAGAAGTCCTGGTCCCTTTTAGTGATTTAGAAGCTAAGGTCAAGGATTTGGGCAGTACTCCTTGTTACTAGAGGGATCACTGTTTTCAGACCCTTTTTTGGCCAATAGTATTAGGGAATGAATATATGCTATATATCTACCTCTCTACACACATACACACATCTATACTTAGATACACATTCACATATGCACTTTTCAACGTTTATCAATTTATATCGAAAACGATAAGTTTACGCTGGTAGTTCACATTGCAGGCCAATATCATGCATTCATTCTAACCTTCCTTTTTTCTATATATGTCAGTGCTTGCCTGACAGTGGAAAACCTGGTTCTTATCTCTAGTATATTTACAATTGACTCAATCCCTCTTCATGCAGTAAGCCCCCTACAATGCTGGGAAGCTCTCTACCCGGATCCCTCAGGCCTGGCCCAGAACTTTGCTGGGCTACCTCACCCCCTGCTCCTTATGCTCTGTTTTTCTTTTCCCTTGTTTTCTTTTAATGTAGGAACTATATATTATAAAGACTAAGAAAGATTTAAACAGAAAATAAATATTTTCCAGCATTTTAAA
Organism: Neogale vison; assembly: GCF_020171115.1. Taxonomy (NCBI): domain Eukaryota; kingdom Metazoa; phylum Chordata; class Mammalia; order Carnivora; family Mustelidae; genus Neogale; species Neogale vison. Next base: position 86,066,040 of record NC_058094.1, on the reverse strand, counting down.
ACCTAAAAAAGATAAAGCAAGAATGTCAGGAATAGACTGTTAAGTAATAAGGAAGATAAATCCAAAAAATAAGAAAATATTTGGGTTTTTCTATCAAAAACAGGTAGTATGAATACACCCTACAGAACTTAGTAGTTAATTGTGCCACATGAATGAGTCTCAGGCCCATTTTTAGGCTCTGTATTATAGTTTGAGGATTGATATTTATGTTCTGTACGAACAGCTTTATTAGCCAACTCAGATTAATGATAGTTCTGTCCAAAATTTATGGATTGTTTAATTGATGGTTGCTAAACCCATTAGGATCTGGTAGCAGTTAAAATAGTATTTATTTGTTGAGTTGAATAAAGTTGATGTACTGTGTTTATTTTACTTTTTCCATCTCTATTTGTTACCTTACAAAACATATGTCCACTGCGTTTTGAAGACAGTCCCAGGTGTCCAAGAGGGGCCTGCGATGCTGTCAGGATGCTGGGGTCCTCTTTCAGGAGCCTTCCCTGGTCCTGGTCCTGCTAGGAATGGATGTTTTAATGGCTGCCTGAAAAAGGCCAACACCTAAGTCTATATGCAGGACACCCTTTTAAATACAAAAGGAAAATCTAAAATATCATTGAACACATGCTGTTGCCCACTGGGGAAGAAGGGAGGATGTGAATGGCGGTATGTCCTCTGAAGCATAGCCCTCAGATACTCCAACTACTGAAGAGGTCTGCTGGCCCCCAGGGCTCCTCACTTTTGCCCCCAGCACAACCCTTTCTGCTCTCACCTTTAAGGGAAGGCTGACCTGAGCCAACAGCATCTTTTACATTAGAATGTAGACAGAATTAAACACAACAACAGAAGTTCCCCCATGATAGTTTTAGGAGTGTCTTGTGGCTTTACTGTTAAGAGACCTTTCAAACAAGGCCTGAAACAGAGGCATGAAATCAAAAGCTGATGGCATTGGGCTTTTGGTTCCCTGTGAGCCTGTCCCTTTGGCAGCCACAACTAGAGGCCTTCTAGGCCAAGGCCCTATAGTCCTAGAGCCAGCCTGCCATAGGCCTGGTGAGCTGCTGGGAACACAAAAATGTTTGGGGATGTCAGGGGATAGTAGCCTGTCACAGCTAAGACACTTGACTGACATCTCTGTCAGCCCGTGGAGTCTGGGAAATTACCTGGGGTGGAATTCCTGCCTTGGTCCAGCACTTGAATTTGCTGCTCAGGGGACTTTGCATGAGAGTTTTGCCTCTGGGGACTCTCATGTAACAAGAAGTGAGAGAACAGATGCCCTGAAATTCTGTGATCTACATGAACAGACCCCTTTAAAGTTCCCTTTGCATTTATTGGGACTCATTTAAAGAGTGTAGACTCACAGGGCTGTCCAGGGGAAACATATGTGAGCCACATACACAATTTAAAATTTTCTAGTTGTTATGCTTCAAAAAAGTAATAAATGGGCATATGAAATTAATTTTAATGATATATTTTATTAATAACAATATATTTGGAATACTAGTCATCAATATGTAAACAATATAAGGTTATTAAGGAGGTATTTTACACTCTCTTTCCCATACTATGTCTTTGAAATCAGGATACCCAGAGCATGTCCTGATTCACACTAGCCACATTTTGAGGGCTTAAGAACCGTGTGGGCAGTATACAGGTCCTGAGGGTTTGCTGGATTTTTTACATTGGGGGATCAGATTAAAAACAAGGAGATGGGCTTTCAGAGTCTGAGTATGTCCAAAACAGAAGTCTAAACCTGAGACAAACTGAGAGAGCCTGGGAAACTGTCATCGAGAAATATTATTTGCCAACCACTGAAAGAATCAAATTATGATACTGAGAATCTTCTTTGTGTAATAGTTTTCCCAACCCTGTGTGTGTATTTTTGAGGAGGGGAGTAAAAGAATAAAATACGGCCTGTGATTAAAGATCTCAGACTGGGGACGCCTGGGTGGCGCAGTTGGTTGGACGACTGCCTTCGGCTCAGGGCGTGATCCTGGAGTCCTGGGATCGAGTCCCACATCAGGCTCCCAGCTCCATGGGGAGTCTGCTTCGCTCTCTGACCTTCTCCTCGCTCATGCTCTCTCTCACTGTCTCTCTCTCAAATAAATAAATAAAATCTTTAAAAAAAAAAAAAAGATCTCAGACTGAACTAACACGTAGTGAATATCTACTCCTAGGTTCACAAACTGTGTCTATATTTACAAACTGTTTCAATAAAAATACCACAAAATATGATGAAAAGCTTGTCAACCAGTAAAACAACCCTATCATGGCATACTTTTCTCATGTCTTTTTAAATATTATGTAAATTAAAAATCCCTCAACTGAAGTAGGAAGAAGATTCATTTGTGAAGGACATCTCTAAGAAAAAGAAGGGGTTCTGGAGTTTTGTAGAGCCTGGTAGACAATGATCAGGGCCAGAATTTGATCTGGTGAATTACTATTTTCTTAAGGTCCCTCAAAATATCCTTATTCCTAAGCCTGCCAGGACGACCTTCTTTAGGTACCTGGAAGCCTGTGAACCTGTATGCTAGGTACCATGCCACTTTTCCTGGGATGGTTTTGTAAGCACTAGCTCCATAAAGTCCCTCTTAGTTCCTTAAAAGTGTCTGGTTGTGTCTGATTAAATAGCCATCACTCTCAGGTATGACATTTCAAGCAAGGCTTTGGTTCTATAACCAGTTTCCAATTATGTACTATCACAAGAAAGATTCTTATTGAACTTAGACAAACAATTGTATTGCCATGAAAGTAAGAGTACTTGAAAAGAGTTTCTAAATCTTGGGCAGGGGGAATAAGATGTCACTTACAAATGGGGAATAAGACATCACTTACAAATGTTTCATTTAAACTCACAACCGTAGAGCCTACTAAATTGTTATGATTCACAGATAAGAAGAAAACAAAAGAATTTCCACTGTATATCCAGAAAATAGAACATTGAAATAACAACATTCCAAAGCAAACAACCCCCCCCCACAATGATCCATTATTAACACTCATCAGTTTGTTCAGTTCTATGTAATTAATTCTTTTTTTTTTTTTGATCTTGAATTTGTGGTCTCATTAACCCATCCACTTTTCCACTGGAGTTCTGAAATCCTGACTTGGTTAGGATGCAGTGCCATCGGAGACCCACACCCAAGGGCTGGCATTGTATTCTGCATGAGGCTATCAGACAGTCCTTCTCAGAAGATGAGGCAGTCCAACCTGTAGCTGATTTCAAAGCTTTCAGAATAGTGTCAGAGTAAAACAAAAAATATGTGTAGGTGACAAAATACTTAAGATGCCTGTGGTTGGTTAATTTATTGTTGATAAGTTTTAAAAATGAAAGGTCTGATAGTAACACAACTGATAAGGAAATTAGATTGTTGCTAAACAAACCAGAAAGTTAATCCAAAAAATTTGAATGAAATACCTACTAACACAATTAACCCTATTTTCAAAGGAGTGTAGTTGTTACATCTAATTTATTAAGATGGTTGAACATAATCTTTATATAGAAAATAGCCTCAGATGTAACATAGAATAATTCTGTCATAATATAGAATAAATATATAATTAAACTATAAAATATATCAAGCATATTAAGAAGAGTGAGGAAGGCTGCAGCAGGTCATGGACACCTCTACTAATAAAACTTGATACACAAATGATATGGAGCCTCAGTTGAAAACCACTGCCCTGGAAGATGCCAGATTCAAATGAAGTAAGTGGAGCTGTCACCAAGTTGACAATTAAAAATTACCTGAAACTATGGCTGATTGCACTATACTGTTGTATAAGATCAGCATAGTTGTACCAGGTCTCTGAGTAGGAACCTATGGACAGCAAGGGCAGTGGCAATTCTCTAGGGACTCTCTGGCAGCACACACTTTTTGAAATATTTATCTTAACTCCATTTTGCTTGTGCAAAGTTAACCTGGGGAAGGTGATGCCCTTCTTCTGATTTTACAATACTTCCCATTAACTTAATAGTTACATGTCAAATAAGCTTAGTTTCAGCACCTCTCTTTTTACAAGGTGAAAGAACAAATCCTTTATAATTTTCCTAGGACCTTTTTAGAAATCTCAAAGACAATTTCAGTTCAAAAGGCATTATTTAAGATTTGACTTTGGGAAGGCAAAGTATCAGAGGTTGTCCGAAGATTTGGACTCTTGCTTGATATATAATCATGGATTACTGTGAAACAGTATTTGGCTATTTGCTTAACCAAAGTGACAAGAAGAGGATTTAAAGAAAAACATTCAATGTAATATGACTGTAAAGAACTGTAGCTCTTTCAAAAATGAGAATACTTGGTCTCTTATATAATTAAGGACATGATAAAGTTACCATAAAACAAAGGAAATTCTGGTAAGACAGAACTTTTGCCTTATGGGCTGATTATTCAGAAAGTGAAGGAGAACCTTTTATAATTTCTTAGTAAGAGCTGACCAACAACCCAAGAAAAATGTGAACAAAAGTTCTTTTTGGAAATTGTATAAGTAAACCCATTAAAACTTACCTAGCGTGACCACTGCAAATAAAACTCCCTTTTTGGGAACCTACCACAGATTTCTAGAACAATTCCGAATTTATCCAACACTTTCCTTTTCCTAATTCTGGAGCAACCAATCATTTTACCTTAGGATGAAACTATTCTCTTTCCATTAAAAAAAAAATCCAAATCCTGTATACCTTGCATACAAAGTTGTTCCTCTGTACTTTATTGCTTCTAGTAAAGTCTTATTTACTTATTTACTTATATATTTACATATATTGATTATAACTTTTAACCAAAGTAACTTCTTTTTCACAGAAAAAACTAGGAAGCCAATAATTATGAAGTGTCTCCCACACTCCAGATTTTGCAATAGACTAGCAAATCTCATGAATATACAACTCACAACTTTCTCTGACAGCACATGTTCCTTATATTGCAACTTCTCAAAGTGGCAAAAACGAACATTCATTAACAGACCTAAATATATATAGCCTTTCTGTATAAATGAAAATAAGCGACAAAATTATATAAACTTAAAATTATGCTTAGCAATTAATGTTACAATATTCTTTTACTTAGAAATAATTTAGGCATCTAATGAATATTTATTATTTGATTTAGTATCAGTCTACATTTTAAGTTACCTAAAGATTTTGGAAATTATCTTCAAGCTGACATGCTACAAAAAAATACAAAACATAATTATTGTTGAACTAGTTTTTCAAAATAACGATTTGATTGGGTTAAACACAAATTACATTTTTCATTATCATAAATATTTGGCAGAAATAATATTAGCTTATTTGATCAGTAAAACTGTATAGGTTTAGGAAGAACATATCCAAGTAGGATAGAAACAAAAGTTTTTACTATACTTACCATCAAAGACATAGTTTTTATTAAATGAATAATATTAAACTGGTCTTAATTTCCAAATATTACCTAAATTGTGTGAGCTTGAATTATTAAGACATTTGAATTAGTTTCTGTGAGAATAATTACTAAAAAGGCACTTTAAATATTGGAAGCTCAATTTTCTTAATTTCTGAGAGTTTTAGAAATACTCAATTTGTGTAAGCAGTTATTTATCTCTAAGTCAATTAGAGTAGAGTTCATATAATTTAAGAGATTTTATTATTTAATTTGTTAATATCATCTGGAGGTAGGGAAATGTTGCATACTCACAATTAGAGGTAAAGACCTTTCTGATTATGTATCGTAAACATACAATAGGGAGAGAGCTTATAGCTTCAATTCAAAATTTAGTCCTAAATCAAGAGCAAATATAGAATTACAGCCCATTGGTACATATTGAAGAGTTGTTCTCTTCCCAGTGGGTGTGAATCCTTACTGTTGCCATCCTGAGCCCAGGTCTGGGTGCTAAACCCACTTTTGGGTCCCTGGATCACCAGTAAGGAATGGAGCATAGTGAGGCCCGAGACTCTCCTTACTTAGGAGGAATAAATGGGGGATCAAGTAAAGTCTAGTCATATCTAAGTCATGGCACCAAAACTGTGAAAGTTGAAATGCACTGGACAATTAAGGAGATGGTTTTTTCAGCGTAGTGCAATAGGGAGAAGGTTTACTAGTGAAGAACATTTCACAAAAAAGCAAGGAGGTTTGGGCATTTGGAGAGGCAAGAAGGAAAAGAAGTCATCCACAGTCTTTGGGAGTCACAAAGAAGAGGAGCTGGGTCTTATCTCAGGATAAGGAAGAACAGGAGATCCTTTGTGGTTATCCGTTTCTCAGAAAACAAAAGTCTGTAGGGACTTCTAAACTGCTTTCCAGGAGAACCATGCTTATATTAAGTTCAACACTCTCATTTATCTTCTAAACAGATGAATATATATTAAAAATGGGTAACATTTTCTAAGTTGAGATTCAATTATTTTTTTCATTGACGTTTAAATTACTTGTGATGCTATAAATCCCTTGTGATTAACTCATATACAAATAGAAACAGGATTTTGAAAAGTACTCATCAAATCTGGAGCAGCAATTTCTCTGTTGAAACAATGTTCTTCATTTATCTAGGAATTTGTTGCCTCAAGTAAGGTGGTCATCATTCTGTATAAAGCACTGACTTCCCGACTGAGCAGATTTGGACATAGCTCATCATCCCAGGGTATGAAAATTCTGATCTGTTTTACATCATCAAAAAGAGAGCCTCACAATCAGCCGAACCCATAACTATCAGCAAAATTTAGTGATTTTCAAGGAAAAAATGCATCTGAGAATATATAAATTTCTGGGCATACATTTAGGTATTCATATAGGCATATATGTAGGTAAACCTGACTGCATTAAGTAGCAAAATTGTTTTTCCACAATATAACTTTCCTACCAAAAATCTTTTCATCATTATTTTTCTTTAAGGGGTTTCATAAGCAGATACAATTATAGAAACCTGATTTTAGGCAGCTGGAGTTTTTTGGGAAAAGCTGCCAAATATTTTTACATTAGAGGGGCACACAGAGCAAGAAATGGAAATTATTGTATTGAATTCTGGGAAAAGGACAATATGAGGGCAAATTCTAGGTTTAGGAAGGGACATTTGTGTACTATTTGATAAGCAGCACTTAAATTAATTAGGAATGAGATCCTTACACTCTTTACAATTGCCATTTGTAACTACTTGTGTTCTCTGATCTCAAATACAAAATGCTCTTCATTGGCATACAGATATGATGCCTTTGGGAGCTTAGAACTGTCAGTGGATGAGGAGTATTCCCAATTATTTTTAATTTTTTGCCCTGATGTCTGTTTGGCAGGCTATACTGCTAATGTCTTAGAAACATGAAACAGAACCTCAGGGCTTGAAGGTGACCTGACCCAGGTCCCCCGGTGCCTGAGTAGAGACCTCAAGATCCAGTCTCAGGTTTTTTACTCCAAGCCCAGGGTGCCTCCATCCCCGGGAATTTGCTTCAACTCTGAGATGAAGTCTACATTGGAAATATGATATTATAACTCAAGATTTAAGTGGCAACTTGAAATATTGTAGGAAGAGATCTCTTCTTTTCCTGAATAATGAGACTGACAACAACTGTTACATTAGAATATAGGAAGCAGTGATGTCATTTCTTTATTAAGAAAGTGGGTTGTTCACTAATGTCCAAGAGGCCTAGTGGCAGAGAATTAATGGGTGCCATGGAAGGGACATCTTGTTGGAGACACCAATTCCTTGGGCTGCAGTTGCCCAGGGCACTGGACGTGCCTGCCTGTCTTCACCGTCTTACTCTGCATGAGGTATGGAGAGGCCAGATGTTGACTGAAAGAGAGGAACCAAGAATTTTACAGTTTTATAATTTGTTATACTCACAGTGCTCTGGAGAAAACATGGCATGGGGAGGCACTGAGGTTGGTCAGGGGTCAGAGGGACAAAAGAGAACTCTGGGCAAACACTTGCAGAGGTGACCCTTGAACAACAGAGGTTTGAACTGCATGAGGCCCCTTATATGCACATTTTACTCAATGCATACACTACAGTGCCATAAATGTATTTTCTCTCCCATATGATTTTCTTGATAATTTCTTTCATCTAGCTTACTTTATTATAAGAATACAGTATATAATACATATAACACACAAAATATGTATTAATCAACTGTTTATGTTTAGGCTACTGGTCAAGAATAAACTATTGGTAGGTGAGTCTGGGGGAATCAAAATATGTGGCTTTTTAACTGCATAAGTGGGAGGTTGTGCTCCTAGCCCTTGTGTTGCTTCAGGTTTAATGGTACTGAGACTTTTGTAGGAAGGACATGGCAAAGCAGGGTGGCTGACTTGAATTGGCAAGTCTGAATGATTTTAGCAGCTCTGGGACATAGATGCTGTTCCTAGGTGTCGGGTGCCTGGCCCTGAATGATTAGGTCAAATGGATAGGGAGGGACTCAAGAGTATGAAGGCCTGGTAGGAAGATAGTCAGAGGGTGGTCTCAGCTGGCTGTTAAAGAAGGGGAAGGGCCTCAAACTGGGTCAAGACAGTGCTCAAAAAATGACATGACATTGCCCTAGCTTGCCCATTTCCATACATATTCCTTGTGCTGCCCCCCAGTTGCACTGCCTTCCCTTGCTTCCTCCCTAGCTCCTCCAGATGCTCTCCAGAACAGAGTCAGACCAGAGTAGTATCACAGAGCTGGAGAGGTCCACTCCCACTCAGTGTGATTTGCCTGAGGTCCAACCTTTTCTCCAGCACCGAGAGGGACTTTATAGCATGGGAAGTTGACTTCCAGCATCTTTTCATTATGCAGGAAAGGAAGTGGAGATTTGGATATTAAGGGGACTAAAGGAGATTGGCCTATTTTTCTTTATCATTGTCTTTTCCATTTTTACTCAAATTCAGCAGTGAATCTAGTATGTAGATAGAAGAGTCAGCCTTCCAAAGGATTATATGAGGATAGTATCCCTATCAGTTCCCACTGCATGGTGTTCACCTGTGACCTAGGTGCATAATTGATCTTTCTGTACAGATTTAATTGGGGCTTACTTGTCCAAGGGTACACATGTGCATGTGGCAGAGGCAGAATTCCTTGTCTCCAAAGCTCGTGCTCCACTCAGTATCTTATTATTTATATGATTGTAAGTGGTACTTTCCTTCCTTAAATCTCCTCCTTGAACTTCTCCCAGCTTCCCCTGTTTTTATCCCAAGTTAGTGATTGGTGAGCAGGTTGGGAAAGAAAGCAAACACCATTATTTTGAGGACGACCATAAGTGCTACTATGTGGAAGTGTTCAGGGGCACACCATTAAAGCTGTGTGGTGAAGCATGTAACATCCCTATGTTCTCCAACACTTCAACCCTACCTGCAGTGCCCAGGAGGAATACGAGAGCTGCTTTTAAGCTGCCCTGCAGTGCAGCAATAACACTGACTGCTCATCTGGTTAAGTGAACTAACTATATGTAGTGATTTCCTTGTGTGTGTCAGACATTGTGAATTAAATAGTGAATAAGAACTATTGTCTGCTCCCAGTGGTCCACAGTCTAGTGGGAAATTGGCACATAAACAGCTGTGACAATGCAATGACAGGCACGTGACAATGAGTGTAAGTCCAGGACAGTCTAAGTACAAGACAGTACGGGATAGAAGGGTAGTACTGGGAGACATAGCTGGAGGGGAAGGATGGTACAAATGAGGAGAAACTTTCCAATCCTGTGCAGGAGACTGAACTTTACACAGAGAACAGTAGAGAATCATTAAAGAAGTGAACTTGGAGGAGTGGAAAAAGAGGAGTGTAGTTTGGAAGGTTTTTGTTGTGGTATATGTGTAGCACCCAAGAGGGAATGACAGGCAGACAGAGATTCAGGACTGGGAACTAAGAAAGAGGTTTGAGCTGGTAATACAGTCTCATCGGTATCTGGATGATAAATGAAGCTGTTGTGCTGGAGGTAGATTTCCCAGGGTAGGTGTGAGAAGGGAAGCAGATCATGGAAGAAAGAGCCAGAGAGACACTCTTCAGTGGTGGTGTGACCAGGGGAGCAAAGGCCTGAAGGAGGAGGTGGCTAAGAAGGAGAAAGGAGAAGGAGAAAAGGAGAAGGTTGGCCACAATGCACCCTTCCCATTTCTCCTGTTTATATATTTTCTAATATTACTCTCCATTTAGGTTCTTCATTTGTTCTTTTAATATTCTCTTTTCTGTCTTCCTTTTGAAAATGCATTGTTCCTTTGATTCTTCTAAAGTTTTTTACAGAGGAAGGTCAGGAAGACAGCAGGCATTGGTCACCAAATCTTGAATTCTAGAGAAATTAGTTTTCCTTCTTTCCCAAAAATTTCTTGAAAGAACAATAGCAAAGCTAGAGGAGCATTAGAAAAAAGTACACATTGATTTTGGTCAAGGCTCTCCTAGTTTCCTGTTTGAGAAAACCGAGGGGGTGAAGGGCAGCACAGGAGAGTGTTTTGTCAGTAACTGAGAGCCAGAATTAAAGAGTTGAACTGATCCCAAGGAAATCCAACTTTATTTTTCCTGCTTCTCTCCACCCCCCACGAAGAGTTTATTCATTATAGAACTTCTTTGTAAAGTGATCTCTGTGTTCTTTTGAGCTTGAAATTATACTCAAATGTTCTTCTGGAATGTTTTCATTTTCCTTTAAGATAATAAATTTATTGACTCTCTGGAACTAAATTAAATTAGGCAACTGGCCAGGGAGGAGGGGGAGATGCTGTACATCACTTCTACCCTAGGGTTATTGCAAGCTGTAACATCTCTGTCTTTGGCCAGTGTGGCCTGCAGTCTTCTTCTCAAACACACTTCAATGTCATCCATGCCACCTATTACCTTGAGCAAGTCCCTTAACTTCTTGAAGCATTATTTTGTCACCTATAAAAGGGGGATAATAATAATAGCTAACCCATGGGATTGTCAGGAAAGTTAAAGAGAAAATGTAAATAAAAGCCTGGTATATCTGTACCCCTGGGGATAAAAATGTATTATATGTTTATAAAATAAATTAAAAAAATAAAAAATAAAAAGAAAATCAAAGAGAAAATACAAAAAAAATCCTGGTATATACTGAGTGCTCAAAAAGCTTGGTGTTGTTATTAAAATGGAGAGGTCATGTACAGAGTTCACAAGGGAGGAAAACCTGTCACAGTTGAAAATACTGCCTTTGAGGCATTCCATTCCATTATTTTGCTGTTTCCAAAAATCCAAAGTCTAGGCAAGATGAGGGTTTTCTGGTTATATGAAGGTAGAAAACAACAGGAAAGCTGGAGATTTGGCCTGTGAGTGAAAAAACGGCTGCCTTCAAAATGTCCTGTAGTACCTGTGCCATCACTGCTGGCAGCTGAACTGGTTCCAGAGGATGAATACAGCCTTCTGGGTGAGTCCAGATGCCCTAATTCACTGCTGTAGCTTGGGGCTGGAGTTTCTTATTAGGGTCGGGTGTGTCTACCTCTGAGTCACCGTGCCAGGACTGACCCAAAGTCCTTTTATCTGTGGATGATGTGTCGAGTCCCTAACAACATTCCTTGGGGTGAACTGAAAACTCCAATCTGTTGTACATCTTCTGAGATGTCAGCAGGTTAGAAGGTAAAGGAGGAATCCAAATTCACCCTTTAATGAATATAAAGAAGATTGAATAATGCACAGAACAGTCACAGAAATTTTTCAGCTAAAATGAATTTTAATATTTAGAATATTTGTCATGAAAATTAGGATATGGGCATATTAAAGAAGCAAATGTTCAAAATCTTAACCATTAGATTCCATACCTCTTCATAAATGAAGTATTTTTACAGATTAATAAGCTTTACAGCTACTTTATGTCCTGTTCATTGTCACTGAATAAACTCTCTTAAATGCATCATTTGCTTTGAATTAAATGCACTTTGGATGGCCCATTTATTCACTAGGCTAGATCTTGAGTCACTGTGATGTCATTTTAGGTCCTCACCCCCAGGAGCTTAGCCTGATGGAAGATAGGCAAGTGAGCATGAGTGACAAAGGATATGTCCTGTGCTATCATGCAGGCTACTTGGCCTGGGGAGATAATGAAACCATGGACAGAAAATCACCAGGGGGGCATGGCATGAGCTTAGAGGAAGGTGTTTGGGAGTGGAGAAGTGAGCAGGCAAAGGGGCTAGAGGATTTGTTCAGCTTTCCATTTACATCTGTGACAGACATCTTTCTGCCTCACTGATGTGAAATATTCAATAACACATTAACACACACGTCCAGGACATAAGAAGTGGCCCCGCCAGTGGTGTTGTCCTACCCCACCTGTGTTCTTACTTGTGACTGTGCGGCACAGCTCTGACTCCAGCCAGCTGTCTTGTAAAGGGCAGAAAACCAATTCTACCACCTGCTCAGTGGGATGTGTGAAGATGTTGAGCTTCAGTTTCCCTTTCTAGGAAATGAAGGCAATGCCTCCTGCCTGAAGGATTAAACAGCATGCTACGTGTTAAAACTCTCAAGATTATACACCCCCATCCTGCATCACTAATGTAGTTATGTATACAAGTGATCACATTCTGAACTTTGACTGTCAGTATAATGTCTCATCAATATGGAAACCACAACCCATGCTTTCCTGTAATATACAAAACGTTAAGTTTCCCCAGAAGAGTACCCCCCCAATTGGTAGCGTTAATGCTAGCGTTAATCTAATTTTTCAAGGACTTCTTTCCCAAAGTAAGTCACTGTGACTTCACCAAGGACCTTATATGGTGGGAAAGGAGCCCAAACTTCATTCTTAAAGCTGCCAGCCTTTGCTGGCTCACTGCAGATTGAGCAACACTGAGAATCCACAAGAGTCAAACATAGCTGAACATTAACATCCTGGGATTTTTTCCTATGAGAATATCTGGCTCATCTGGTGATGATGAAGGAATGCTCTGACCACTGCAGCGGCAAACCCTTGCCCTGGTACTTACTTGACCTCTGGGTCTCACAACTGTGTGAACTCACAGGCTGTCATGAATACCAGACAGCATGAACAGGAAGTATGGCTACTCTTAGCCTGCTGGGAGCTAAGAGGAAAGTGGTGCTTTGTAAAAGACCTGCAGACCAAAATCTCAGCTCTTAGAAAAGTTGGTGCTGAGACCAAGAGCTGGGTGGGCAAGGGGGCTGTTTTGGCTTCATGTTTTATTGAATAATGAGAAATTCACTGAGCTAAATGCATGTATCCTTGGAATGTAACACACATAGGTGTCAGGTGTAAAGTTGTAAAAAGAACAATCCTTTTTTATGCTAAATTGGGAGACAACTTTGCCTTCCAGGTATTGATATTTCATACTTCTTCGCTCCAGTGCTCAGTGTTCATGGTGATGTGTTTAAGGGATGATGAGAGGGTTGAGACAGAGAAATGTTGCCAGGGAGGGCCTGGACTGCCAAGGAAAGGGCTCCAGGCTGAAGCTAGAGACCCACCATGTGCCCTGGACGAGCACATGGGCAAGGTTTCCTCAGCTCCAGGCAGAGTAGAAGACCCCAGGTGCTCCAGGTGTGATCCCAGCAAGGAGCTCCAGTGCTTTCAAGTGTGTTTCTGCTTTTGCAAAGCCACAATCAGAGGCAGACTATTGAACCGAGGTTGGAAGGAATGGCAGGTGTAAGTTATCGAGATAACTTGCAAGCATGGGTTTACAGAGCTCCACAAGTAGGAGCTCCAGGTTAGAATGACAGACTTAACAAATAAAAATAGTCCATACCAGTTCAATTTGAATTTCAGATAAATGATAATGATTTTTCAATATAACTGTTCCAAGTATTTCATGGGATATTCTTAACATTTAAAAATTAGTTCAAGTTTATGTTGTTCTAAAATTATAATTTAATGGCCTCCTGTATTTTCTTAGCCAGTGTATCCATGATGAGAATTTTACCCTAAAGCTTATTACTCCACTGACCCTTTTTTGCTTAGGTTATCTTTTTCTAGCTTTTATGGTCTTTCTTTGATTGTGTTTTAGATGTATGTGTCTCATATAAATAACGTGGTATCTCATCTAAGAATCTCTTTAATGGGAAAATTGAAATGAATTGCAATTATATAAAAGCATCATATTTCTACCAATCTATTTTCTATGTCATTTAGTATATGCTTTATCAGTCATACAGAATTACATTAGTGATTGTCTCCGCCCATGCTGCTCTAGGAAACCTTGCTGGGCAGTTTCTGAGCCTTTATTACTTGCCAGGCTTGTGTGTTGGTCTCATTCATGTTCCTAACAGAGTTATAAGGTGTTTGAAGTAGTATTACACTCCCATCTAGAGGGAAGGCTGAAAGAGCTTGGAGCCTCCAGGCCATGCAGTGGAAGACCACACTGCCATGAGCAGGGTGTAGAACTTCCACCTGATGCCAGCTCACTCTTACATGTGAGCTCCTGTCCTGGCCATCTTCACATATTTCACTTTGGGGGAGCTGGGCCTGAGTAATGACATAGGGTCTGGCTTGGGGTTGGCCTGCTGTTCTGTGGCCAGAGGGATAGTTCAGGCAGGATCTTGTCTCCATGCTTCTAGAAGTTCTCATACCACCTTCACACTCTCAGAGTCTTGCTAAGGGCAGACCTCAGCAGGTTAGAGTAGGGCTTCATTCTCCTGTTATTTCATTTCTTAGGAAACAGAGATAGAGAAATGTGTCAGCACAGACAAGGTTAAATTTTTCACTAAGCCATTGAAATGTCAAAAAAATTTTGTCATAACCTAACTTCTATTTAAGCAAATTTTTAAATTATTATTTTTAAAATGTGTTTAAAACATTTAAAAAATATTTAAAAAATAACACGTTTTTATTAACATATTGTTTTACTGCAGCTTCTATAATACAATGTAGCACTTAAAACGTTTAATATTGCAACATCTCTCTCAAGAGGGAATTCCCAAGATTGGCTTTTTCACTAGCCATTTATAATTTCAACAAAGATCTGCCTTAGCCCAATTATCAGACACATAATGTGATTCTGCCTTCTTCCTGGTGGCCAGAGACTATATTTTCAGACACATCTGCTGGATTTTCCTACTGATGCCACGGAATGGTCAGAGAATGGCACATCAAGAGACACAATTTATAATGAAAAATTGCAGAGGAAAAGTTCTTGATTGAAAAGGGGATTTCTCATGTTTATCTACTTTGGCTAAATCTTACATTGGCTCAAGCTTGGATCTGTTGGCTGTTGTGTGTGGTGTTTCTAAAGTGGTTGGCTGATGAATCTCATCTCAGCAGTGATTATGATGGGAAAGTATGTCTGTAGCAGTCACTAAGAACTCTGGGCTTTATTTTCATTGGACAAGATCTAAAATGGGTCATTCCCCAAAGTATTGCAATAATAGATAAGGTCCAGAGGAAGATCTTTACCTTGAGAGGCTGCATAGCTGACTGAGGAAAGCAGGCTGTGGAGATGGAGGCCTGGCGTGGGTCCCTGCTCTGGCCCCCACCAGCCTGTCACTCTGACCTGCAGTTTCCCCTTGGAGGAGTAGACTAAGTAACAGTGTTCATCTCGCATGGGAAATTAAGTCAGAGGAAGTGGGCCTTATATAATTGACCTATTTTATTTTTTTTTCTTTTAATTTTTTTTTAAATTTTCTCGGTGTTCCAAGATTCATTGTTTTTGTACCATACCCAGTGCTCCATGCAATACGTGCCCTCTTTAATACCCATCACCAGGCTCATCCATTCCCTCTCCTCCTCCCCTCCAAAACCTTCAGTTTTAGAATATGACTGTAAAGATGAAAATTAAAAAAGATTCTGAAAAAGAAATTGATAAGGAGAAAGGGGAACCCTCTCATACTGTTGGTGGGAATGCAAGAGCGTGCAGCCACTTTGGAAAACAGTGTGAGGATTCCTCAGAAAATTAAAAATAGAGCTACCTTATGACCCTGCAATTGCACTCCTGGGTATTTACCCCAAAGATACGATAGAGTGAAAAGAAGGGCCATCTGTATCTCAATGTTCATAGCAGCAATGGCCACAGTTGCCAAATTGGAAAGAACCAAAAGGCCCTTCAACAGATGAATGGATAAAGAATACGTGGGCTCTGAGAAACAAACTGAGGGTTTTGGAGGGGAGAGGGTTTTTTGAGTGAGCCTGGTGGTGGGTATTAAGGAGGGCATGGAACACTGGGTGTGGTGCATAAACAATAAATTTTGGAACACTGAAAAAAACAATCTGAGGGTTTTAAAGGGGCAGGGGGTGGGAGGTCGGGATACCAGGTGGTGGGTATTATAGAGGGCACGGATTGCATGGAGCACAGGGTGTGGTGCAAAAACAATGAATACTGTATGCTAAAAATAAAAAATAAATTAAAAAAATAATAAAATTAAATTTAAAAGAAAATAGAAGCTCGTGGAATAAAGAAAAAAAAGAAAAAAGAGGGAGAGAATGTGATCAGGCCAGATACTAGAACAAAGCCATATGCTAGATTTAGGGTATATTTTACTCTGTTAGAAGAAACTGTATCCTGAAATTTTTTTAAAAAATTTATTTTTTATTTATTTTTGGCATAACAGTATTCATTATTTTTTCACCACACCCAGTGCTCCATGCAATCTGTGCCCTCTATAATACCCACCACCTGGAACCCCAACCTCCCACCCACCCGCCAATTCAAATCCCTCAGATTGTTTTTTAGAGTCCATAGTCTCTCATGGCTCACCTCCCCTTCTGATTTCCCCCAACTCCCTTCTCCTCTCTAACTCCCCATGTCCTCCATGTTATTTGTTATGCTCCACAAATAAGTGAAACCATATGATAATTGACTCTCTCTGCTTGACTTATTTCACTCAGCATAATCTCTTCCAGTCCTGTCCATGTTGCTACAAAAGTTGGGTATTCATCCTTTCTGATGGAGGCATAATACTCCATAGTGTATATGGACCACATCTTCCTTATCCATTCGTTGTTGAAGGGCATCTTGGTTCTTTACACAGTTTGGCGACTATGGCCATTGCTGCTATAAACATTGGGGTACAGATGGCCCTTCTTTTCATGACATCCGTATCTTTGGGGTAAATACCCAGGAATGCAATGGCAGGGTCCTAGGGAAGTTCTATTTTTAATTTCTTGAGGAATCTCCACACTGTTCTCCAAAGAGGCTGCACCAACTTGCATTCCCACCAACAGTGTAAGAGGGTTCCCCTTTCTCCACATTCCCTCCAACACATGTTGTTTCCAGTCTTGTTAATTTTGGCCATTCTAACTGGTGTAAGGTGATATCTCAATGTGGTTTTAATTTGAATCTCCCTGATGGCTGGTGATGATGAATATTTTTTCATGTGTCTGATAGCCATTTGTATGTCTTCATTGGAGAAGTCTCTGTTCATATCTTCTGCCCATTTTTTTGATATGCTTGTCTGTTTTGTGTGTGTTGAGTTTGAGGAGTTCATTATAGATCCTGGATATCAACCTTTTGTCTGTACTGTCATTTGCAAATATCTTCTCCCATTCTGTGGGTTGCCTCTTTGTTTTTTGACTATTTCCTTTGCTGTGCAGAAGCTTTTGATTTTGATGAAGTCCCAGAAGTTTATTTTCGCTTTTGTTTCCTTTGCCTTTGGAGACATCTTGAAAGAAGTTGCTGTGGCTGATATCGAAGAGATTACTGATGTTCTCCTCTAGGATTCTGATGGATTCCTGTCTCACATTGAGGTCTTTTATCCATTTTTGAGTTTATCTTTGTGTACAGTGTAAGAGAATGGTCGAGTTTCATTCTTCTACATATAGCTGTCCAGTTTTCCCAGCACCATTTATTGAAGAGACTGTCCTTTTTCCACTGTATATTTTTTCCTGTTTTGTCGAAGATTATTTGCCCATAGAGTTGAGGGTCCATATCTGGGCTCTCTACTCTGTTCCACTGGTCTATGTGTCTGTTTTTAAGCCAGTACCATGCTGTCTTGGTGATCATGGCTTTGTAGTAAAGCTTGAAATCAGGTATCGTGATGCCCCCAGTTTTATTTTTGTTTTTCAACATTTCCTTAGCGATTCGGGGTCTCTTCTGATTCCATACAAATTTCTGGATTATTTGCTCCAGCTCTTTGAAGAATACTCGTGAAAGTTTGATCGGAATGACATTAAAAGTATAGATTGCTCTAGGCAGTATAGACATTTTAACAAAGTTTTTTCTTCCGATTCAAGAGCATGGAATGGTCTTACATCTTTTTGTGTCTTCAGTTTCTTTCATGAGTGTTCTTAGTTACTTGAATACAGATCCTTTACCTCTTTGGTTAGGTTGATTCCCAGGTATCTTATGGTTCTTGGTGCTATAGTAAATGGAATTGATTCTCTAATTTCCCTTTCTGTTTTTTCATTGTTAGTGTATAAGAAAGCCACTGATAGAAATCAGTGTACATTTCTGTACAATGTACAAATTCTGTACATTAACTTTGTATCCTGCCATGTTGCTGAATTGCTGTATAAGTTCTAGTAGTTTAGGGGTGGAGTCTTTTGGGTTTTCCATATAAAGAATCATGTCATCTGCGAAGAGAGAGAGTTTGACTTCTTCATTGCCAATTTGGATACCTTTTATTTCTCTTTGTTGTCTGATTGCTGTTGCTAGGACTTCTAATACTATGTCGAACAAGAGTGGTGAGAGTGGGCATCCTTGTTGTGTTCCTGATCTCAATGGGAAGGCTGCAAGCTCTTTCCCATTGAGGATGATATTTGCTGTGGGTCTTTCATAGATAGATTTGATGAGGTTCAGGAATGTTCCCTCTATCCCTATACTTTGAAGCGTTTTAATCAGGAACGGATGTTGGATTTTGTCAAATGCTTTTTCTGCATTGATTGAGAGGACCATGTGGTTCTTCTCTCTTCTCATATTAATTTGTTGTATCACATTGATTGATTTGTGAATTTTGAACCACCCTTGTAGCCCAGGGATGAATCCCACCTGGTCATGGTGGATAATCTTTTTAATGTGCTGTTGGGTCCTGTTTGCTAGGATCTTGTTGAGAATCTCAGCATCCATATTCATCAGTGATATTGGTCTGAAATTCTCCTTTTTGTAGGGTCTTTGCCTGGTTTGGGGATCAGGGTAATGCTGGCTTCATAGAAAGAGTCTGGAAGTTTTCCTTCTGCTTCAATTTTTTGAAACAGCTTCAGGCGAATAGGTGTTACTTCTTCTTTGAAAGTTTGGTAGAATTCTCCAGGGAATCCGTCAGGTCCTGGGCTCTTGTTTTTTGGGAGGTTTTTGATCACTGCTTCAATCTCGTTACTAGATATCGGTCTATTCAGGTTGTCAGTTTCTTCCTGTTTCAATTTTGGGAGTTTATAGTTTTCCAAGAATGCATCCATTTCATATAGGTTGCCTAGCTTATTGGCATATAACTGTTGATAATAACTTCTGATGATTGTTTCTACTTCCTTGGTGTTCGTTGTGATCTCTCCCTTTTCATTCATAATTTTATGAATTTGGGCTTTCTCTCCTCTTTTGGATTAGTGTGGCCAATGGTTTATCTATCTTATTGATTCTTTCAAAAAACCAGCTTCTAGTTTCATTGATACGTTCTACTATATCTCTGATTTCTACCTCATTGATCTCAGTTCTAATCTTGATTATTTCCCTTCTTATGTGTGGAGTTGGTTTGATTTGTTGTTGATTCTCCAGTTCTTTAAGGTGTAGAGACAGCTGCTGTGTTCTGGATTTTTCAATTTTTTTGAGAGAGGTTTGGATGGCTATGTATTTCCCCCTTGGGACTGCTTTTGCTGTATCCCATAGGTTTTGGACCGAAGTGTCTTCATTCTCATTGATTTCCATGAATTGTTTCTGTTCTTCTTTGATATCCTGGTTGATCCAAGCATTCTTAAGCAAGGTGGTCTTTAGCTTCCAGGTGTTTGAGTTCCTTTGGAACTTTTCCTTGTGATTGAGCTCCAATTTCAAGGCATTGTGATCTAAGAATATGCAGGGAATAATCTCAGTCTTTTGGTATCGGTTGGGTCCTGATTTGTGACCCAGTAAGTGGTCTATTCTGGAGAAGGTTCCGTGTGCACTTGAGAAGAATGAGCATTCTGTTGTTTTAGGGTAGAATGTTCTATATATATCTATGAGGTCCATCTGGTCCAATGTGTCATTCAATGCTCTTGTTTCTTTATTGATTTTCTGCTTCGATGATCTATTTCTGAGGGAGGCGTGTTAAGATCTCCTATTATTAATGTATTCATATCAATATGATTCTTTATCTTGATTAACAATTTTCTTATGTAGTTGGCTGCTCCCATATTGGGGGCATAGATATTAACAATTGTTAGATCATCTTGGTGGATAGTCCCTTTAAGAATGATGTAGTGTCCTTCTGTATCTCTGACTACAGTCTTTAGTTTAAAACCTAATTTATCTGATATGAGAATCGCTACCCCAGCCTTCTTTTGAGGCCCATTGGCATGAAAGATGCTTTTCCATCCCTTCATTTTCACTCTGGGTGTATCTTTAGTTTCCAACTGGGTCTCTTGTAGACAACATATGAATGGGTCCTGTCGTTTTATCCAATCTGAAACTCTGTGCCATTTTATGACCGCATTTAGGCCATTCACATTGAGAGTGATGATTGATAGATACGTTTTTATTGACATCGTGTTACCTTTGAAGTCTTTCTTTCGTAGATTGTTTCTATATTTCTGTTCAATGCTATTCTTAGGATTTTTCCCCTTTTATAGAACCCCCCTTAATATTTCCTGCAGTGTCGGCTTGGTGGTTGCATAGTCTTTTAAGCCTTGCCGGTCTTGGAAACTCTTTATCTCTCCATCTATTTTGAATGTCAGTCTTGCTGGATAAAGTATTCTTGGCTGCATGTTATTCTCATTTAATGCCCTGAATATGTCTTGCCAGCCCTTTCTGGCTTGCCAGGTCTCTGTGGACAGGTCTGACATTATTCTGATGGGCTTCCCTCTGTAAGTAAGGAGCCTCTTTGTCCTAGAGGCTTTCAAGAGATTATACCTATAATTATGATTCCTCAATTTGACTATCAGGTGCCTTGGTGTTTTTTTGGTATGTATAGTCTTGGGTGGAGATCTTTCGGCCTCTGGTACATGAATGCTGGTTCCATTCGCGAGATTGGGAAAATTTTCATGAAGAACTTGTTCCACTATATCTTCTAGACTTCTTTCTTTCTCCTCCCCTTCAGGGATTCCAATAATTCTGACGTTGGAACGTTTCATTGCATCATTTATCTCCCTGATTCTGTTTTCATGGTTTCTGAGTTGTTTGTTCCAGGCTTCCTCCTGATCCTTTCTCTCTATCTGTTTGTCTTCCAGATCACTAATTCTATCTTCTGTCTCAGTTACCCTAGATTTGAGAGAATTTAGATTAGATTGGAATTCATTGAGAGCATTGTGAAATTCATCCCTGGTAGCTTTCAGCTTAGCCCTAACATTGTGAACATCCTGTCTGGTCGTTTTCAGTTCGGCCCTAATCAATTCCGTTTGGTCATCCATGGCTTTCTCCAACCTAGCTATTTCTTGGATAATTGTTAGCCTGAATTCTCTATCCGACATATTGTCTATGTTGATAGCCATTAGCTCTGTTCCAGAAGGTCTATCCTCTGTGCTTTTCTTCTGTTGGGCATTCCTCCTCCTAGTCATTTTGGTGAGAGATGACTGACCAGATGTAGCTGGATGTATTGACCGTGGTGCAGTCAAGGTGCACCCTGGAACACTTCTGAGCAATCAGGATTCCCCACCCAAATGAGAGACAAAAGAAAAGAAAAAGAAAAAGAGAGAGAGAGAGACAGGAAAGAAAGGGAAGATGAAAGAGAAGATTCAGCCCAAATGGGCCCCAACGTACGATTTATGAAGTATATAAACAAAAACAGACAAACAAAAGACTGATAAAAGTATATGACACGAGAAAAAAAATATGTAAATAAAGGAAGAACCTCATCAAAAAGAACCCCAAGTATAACATTTATATACTATCAGGATAAACACATAAACACAGAAACAGTGGTGGAAGAAAAAGATGGGAGAGTGGTTATAAATTCTCAGTGTGGGTGAAGTTTATTTTGATTCTTCCTGGATGTATCTTGATATCTTTGTTAAAGGACTCAACTTTT
Organism: Neogale vison; assembly: GCF_020171115.1. NCBI lineage: Eukaryota > Metazoa > Chordata > Mammalia > Carnivora > Mustelidae > Neogale > Neogale vison. The sequence continues at coordinate 86,044,098 of NC_058094.1, read as the reverse complement.
CTAAGATAAAGCGGGATTAAAAATTGGTTTACCTATAGGGGTAGTATTGATTGGGGAAAGGGGATTATTTTGAAGTTAAACTCTATATGAATATTAGAGGATAAAAATAAAAAGGAATAAACTAGAATAAACTAAACTAAAATTAAAAAAAAGAAATTCAAAAAATAGAAATGTAAAAGAAAAACACAGGTGTATGTATCAAAAAGTTCAGGTTAGAAGGTTATTATGAAATTTGATGTACTGGACAGCTCACTGTGATGGTAAATAGGTTAAAAAATTATCTATATAAAAAAAAAATGAACCAGAATAGTGGGAACGAGTTGAAAATAAAAGTTGTCCTATGAAGTAGTGGCGGTTGTTCTCTTGCAGGCTTCTTCTTTTTTTTTTTTTTCTTTCTTGGTTTGTTTTCTGAGGGAGGGGCCTGCCACGTGGGTTTTCAGTCAATGATGTTCCCTGAGTTAAGTCCTCCTGCCCCCCTCAAGGGGGTGGGCTCTGAGGAAACTTTTTTTTCAGGCTTTTGTTCTCTGGCGGTTTTTATGTTCACTTTTTTTTTTTTTAAAGATTTTATTTATTTATTTGACAGAGAGAGATCACAAGCAGGCAGAGAGGCAGGCAGAGAGAGAGGAGGAAGCAGGCTCCCTGCTGAGCAGAGAGCCTGATGCGGGCCTCGATCCCAGGACCCTGAGATCATGACCTGAGCCGAAGGCAGCGGCTTAACCCACTGAGCCACCCAGGCGCCCTCACTTTTTTTTTTTTTCTCACCTTGACCACTTTTGATGTTTTTTGTAGTTTTAGAGGAAAACAAACTGCACCCTGACCTCCCTCTCAGAGAGAAGCCTCAGTCTGGCTGCAGAGCCCAAATGAGATCCCCCTTTGCCGCTGGCAGAGCAGGTTCCAAGTCGTGGTCCCTGGGGATGCAGGATCTTTTGCTTGTACCCCAAACCACGGCAGTGGCGGCAGTCTGGGAGCTCCAGACCGCCAAAGAGGTTCCAAGCAGGGATCGCACACTGAGATTTTCTCCCTCGCCTGGGCTGGAAATGCCTGGTCTTTCTGGGTCTAAGAGTGCCTGGCTTGCATGCACCTCTTTCAGGGAAGGCTATGGGTCGCACACGGGTCTCAGGCACTGAGAATGGGGCACAGGTCCGAAAGCACCAGGCTGGGCTTTTGCGCACCTCTGTCAGGGGAGAGATTGGGATGCACATCTTAGGCTCTGAAACAATGGCGTGGGTCAAAGAGCGCTGGCTGGGCATTTGTAACTTTCTCTGGAAAGTATGAGTGACTCACGTATTCAGGCTTTGTAGCAGGGCTCGTGCGTTCTGCCATCTGGTGTGGCTCCCATCCTCTCACAGGAGCCAGAACCCACGTATTCTCGGGCATGCTGGCGGCTTAGGGACCAAGACCTGGTTTCTCCGCCGCACTCTCTCTGGCTTAGCGCCAGGGTAGGCTGTCCTGGGACAGGGGACATAAGCCCCTGTCCCTAGCTGCCCCGATTCCCACAATTTCCCCTCTGTGATCCTCTACTCTTTTGGAGTGCTTTCAACCAGTCTCCAAGTTAATGCTGGTCTCCAGACGCAGGGCACTCTTGGATTGGGGTATTACTTTCCAACTGGTCACCTCTGGTGGCTCCCTCCCCTTTTTGTTTATCTTCCGATATCAGTCTGCCGTTCCAACTCCGCTTTACCTGTCTACTGGCGTCTTCTGCCCCTGTAGAGATCCAGACGTGTATAATTCTGTTCTCAGGCTGATTTCATGGGTGATCGGAATTCTTTGGTAGGTAATCAGCTCACTTTAGGGTACAGGTTGAAAAGGCGCCTACTACTACTTCCCTGCCATCTTGTCCACCCCTGTATCCTGAAACTTTGAAGAAAGAAAAACTTACATGAATACAAATAATAAGGTTAAATACAAGGAAGGGGTAGAATGTGAGTATAACAATGAAAATTTTAAAAGATTTTTAAAGAAGTATTGATAAGATAAAATAGTTAAAAGAAAGTTAAAATAAGAATGAGGAAATTTTTAAAAAAATAAAATAAGAAAAAAATAAAATTTAAAAATAAAATTTAAAATATTTAACTTTGAAAGACTAAAGAACCATGGGGAAAAAGCCAGGAAGTCTAGGTCCTGCATTCCCCTAGCTCTGGAGTTCTGCAGTTCTCACTGATCAGTAAACTTGGCTGGATATTCTTATTGATCTTCTAGGGGAGGGGCCTGTTGCAGTGATTCTTAAATGTGTTTGCCTGAGGTGGAATTGCACCCCCTTTCCTGGGGCCAGGCTAAGTAATCGCTCGGTTTTGCTCTCGGTAGCTTTTGTTTCTGAACACTTTCTGTACAGATTTGGAGGAGGAGAATGAAGATGACAGTCTCCCAATCTCCAGCCTGGAGGAGATGAGAACTCAGGGCTTTGCTCCTCAGTGCACCCTCAGAGAAAGGCATTAGTCACTCCTGTCTCCCTGGTCTCTGGCCATACTTCGTGCTCACCTGGCTTGTGACCAAGGGTTTCTATCTCTGGCACACAGGCCCCTTTGGAGTATCCAAACCCAGATGATTCCTACAGCATGCTCCCGTGCCACTCCTCCCAGTGGAGGAAGGGTGTGGGGGGGTGTCTCCCCAGATCTGCCACTTGTAGGGTTCTTGCTTGAAGAGCAGTGGCTTATGTTGGGAATCATGGTTTAAGTTAACCCCAAGCTGAGAGACCACTCCTCAGCTCTGTCTCTGCAGCCGGCTTCCATGCTCTGGTACCTGTGAACTCTGCTGCACCCAGGCATCCCCTGGTCTTTCTGTGACCCCAAGGGACCTGAGACCTGAGGGCTGTACCCCCCACTTAGCCTGTGGAACAATGTCCCTTGGTGCAGCAGACTTCTAAGAGTTCTGATTTTGCACTCCACTGCTCTAATGGTTGCCAGGAGCTGGTCCCTTCCTCTGTGGTCTATCTTTCCACATATCACCTCAAATTCACTTCTCTGCACATCCTACCTTCCAGAAATTGGTTTCTTTTCTCTTCCTAGAATTGCTGCTATTCTTTTCTCTAATCTCCTGTTGAGTTTGTAGGTGTTCAGAATGGTTTGATAACTATCTAGCTGAATTTGAAATTTAGGCCTCCTACTCTTCTGCCATCTTACTCCTCCCTCAGACCCTTGGTTTAAATGGCACTATTTCAAGTTCTTCTAAGGCATTTTCTCAGGCTACAGCTTCTATATATTTCTCTGAGGACAGTTATCAAGCCATGGCTGATTATGAGAGCCAAACACCCATGACCTAGCTTGGTAAGCACCCTTATATGCTTCAATTCCTTGGTCACTACTTCCTCCCTTTTGCAATTAGTTTGTTATTATTACAGACATCAAGTAGTCACTTTCAGTGACTTGATGATATTTAAATGCATCAGCATCCCTAAGGGATTTGTAAACTTAGTTCATTAAAAACAGAGATATATTTTGTCAAATATATATGACATATGTAGTTATCATATATATGTTTATACCTATATGTATATGTGTGTTTATATCTATGTCAATATAGGTATAGACAATATAGACACATGTGTAGATTAGAGAGAGAGATAGAGATTCATTTTAAGGAGTTGGCTCAGGCTATTGGGAGCTGACAAGTCTGAAATCCTCAGGGCAGGCTGGTAAGCTGGAAAAGTAGGTACACAGCTTAAATTCAAATGCAGTCTACTTGCAGAATTCCTCCTTCCTCAGAGAAACCTCAGTCTTTGCCCTTAAGACCTTCAACCAATTGGGTGAGGCCCACCTGCACTATGGAGCATAATCTGCTTTACTCAAACTCTGCTGACTAAAAATGTTAATCACATTTTTTTTTATCTAAAAAAACGTTTGCAGCAACATCTAGACTGATATTTGACCAAACAGCTGGCACTATAGTCTAGTCACGTTAATACATAAAATGAATGACCATTATATATGTTCCCAACAAAACATTAGTATGTATTGAGCATCTTAGTTTCTGCATTAGTTTTCTAGAGCTGTTACAACACATGACCACAAGTTTGATGGCTTAAAACAATAGAAATGTATTCTTTTATACTGTAGAAGACTTTAAGTCCAAACTGAAGGTGTTAACCCCTCTGAAGGCTCCAAGGAACAATCTTTCTTGGCCTCTTTCTCTGAGAAATCCTTGCCTTGCTTGGATTGGGCTGCACCACTCCTGTCTCTGCTTGTCATTTCATGGTCTTCTCTCCTATGTGTCTATCTCATAAGTAATTGGATTTAGGGCTCACCCTAATGCAGTATGACTTCATCTTAACTAATTACATCTGCAGAAGACTTATCTCCAAATAAACCCACATTCTGGAGTTCCAGGTGGAATTTGGGGGTGGATACTATTTATTCCAGTAGAGTTCTATTGGTAGTGTGAGCAGTTGGCACATTTTTGACTAAATACTTATTTCTTCAATCCCTCTCTCCTTTGTTAATGGGCAAGGAGTGTATTTATTCTTAGGGACTTCATATCCACATATTTTGCATATCAAGGTGCTCAAGAGATGTTTGACAAATGGGAAAATAACATTACTGAATTGTCCACATTTTCCTTTATTGACTAGGACAATGTACTACATATTTACTCATAGAAACTAAAGACAACAGTACTTTTGATTTTTTTTTTTTTTCGCTTTCTTCTTGTAGTTAGAATTCATTTTAAATTAAAGGTCAATTCTATGGGTAATGCAATTCACAGATATAAGTGCTTTGCCCCTGACTTTGAATGGTGGAACTCAATCCCAGAAGTTTCACCTTCACTACAGCCATGCCTGTAGCATGGAAAAGCATGACCATCTTCATGGTCATGAAGATTTACTCTTACATTTTGTTCTAAGAGTTTTATAGTTTTAACTCTCACTGTTAGGTCTATGATCCATTCTGAAATAATTTTTGTGTTGTGAGGTAAAGACCAAATTTTATGTTTTGCACATACATATCCAGTCCTAGCAGCATTTGTTGAAAAATAATTATTCTTTCCAGCATTGGATTGTTTTGGCACCTTTATCAAAAATCAATTGACCACAGATGTATGGGTTAAATTCTGGACTCCCAGTTCTATTCCATTAGTTTATATGTCTATTCTTTTGCCATTTCCACACTTTCTTTGTTACTGTAGCTATGCTTTTAAGTTTTAAAATCAGGAAGTGTGAGTCCTCTAATAGTGTTCTTTTTTTCAATATTGTTTTGGCTATTTGGAATCTCTTGCAATTGCATATAAATTTTGCGATGGGCTTGCCAATTTCTTCGAAAAATCAAGCCAGAATTTTGTAAAGGATTGTGGTGAATCTAAAAGCAAATTTAGGGGATATTGCCACTGTAACAATATTAAACCTGTTGACCTATGTTCATGAAGACATCTTTCCCTTTATTTAGATTTTTTTAAATTTCTTTCAACATTTTGTAATTTTCAGTATACAAATTTTGGGCCTCTTTTATTAAGTTTATTCCTAATTTTTTTTTGCTTTTGATATGATTATACATGCAATTGCTTTATTATTTTCATGTTTGATTATTAATTGCTATTATACATAAATGCAATAGATTTTTGTATATTGTTCTGGAATCCTGAAATGTTGCTGAACTCATTTATTAGTTCTTTTCATCTTTTCCTCAGGATTTTCTTTATATAAGATTATGTCACCTGTGAATACAAATAGTTTTACATCTTTTCAATTCTGGATATTAATTTCTTTTTCTTGCTTAATTGCCCTGGCTAGAACCTCCAGTATAACACTGATGAAAGTGGTGACAATGGACGTCCTTATCTTGTTCTTGATCTTAAGAAGGCAGTCTGTCTTTCACCATTAAGTATGATTTTTGTTGTGAGTTTTTAATGGATGCCATTTATCAGATTGAAAAAAAATCCCTTTTATTGTTAGTTTTTTAACATATTTATCATAAAAATGTGTTGGATTTTTTCAAGAGCTTTTTGTATACCCATTGAGCCAATCATGTGCTTTTTGTCCTTTATTTGATTAATATGGTGGTATTTTTGGATGCTATCTCAACATTGCATTCCTGGGATAATTCCCACTTGGTCATGGTGTGTAATACTTTTTACATGTGTCTAGATTTGGTTTGCTAGTATTTTGTTGAGTGTTGTGTCTATTTTCATAAGGGATATTGGTTATAGGTTTCTTTTCCTATGATATTCTTGTTTGGTTTTGGGGTGAGGGTAATAATTGTGTCATAGAATTCATGCAAGTTTTTCCTCCTTTTCTATTTTTTTTGGAAGATATCATGAAATATTAGTATTAATTCTTCATTAGTTGACTGGTGGAAATTACCAGTGAAGCCATCTGATTCTCAGATTTTCTCTGTGGGAAGATTTAAAATTACTAATTTATTCTCTTGTTATCTGTCTGTTCAGATTATTGATTTCTTCTTGAGTCAATTTTGGTAATTTGAATCTTTCTAGGAATGTATCCATCTCCTTTAGATTATCTAATTTGTTGTCATATGGTTATTCATAGTATTTTCTTATAATCTTTTTAATTTCTGTAATGTTGGTAGTGATGTGCTCTCTTCATTTTTGACTTCAGTAATTTGAATCTTCTCTTTTTAATTCTTGGTCTAGCTAAATATTGTCAATTTGATTTCAAAGAAGCAAATTTTGTTTTTGTTGATACTTACATATTTATGTATTGGTTATAAATTTTTCTCTGAGCACAGCTTTAGTGGCATCTCATAAATTTTGGTATGATATGCTTCTGTTTTCATTCATCTCAAAATATTTTCTATTTTTTTTCTTTGACTCATTTTTTATTTATGCAGTGTGATTTAATCTCCACGTTTTTGTGAGTTTCCCAAATTTATTTTGTTATTGATTTTTTTAAAAGATTTTTTAAATTTATTTGACAGACAGAGAATACAAGTAGGCAGAGAGGCAGTCAGAGAGAGGAGGAAGCAGGCTCCCTGCTAAGCAGAGAGCCCGATGCGGGGCTTGATCCCAGGACCCTGGGATCATGACTGACGCCGAAGGCAGAGGCTTTAACCCACTGAGCCACCCAGGTGCCCCATTGTTATTGATTTTTAATTTGATTTTCTTTTCTTAGATTACATATTTTGGATGATTTTAATCTCTTTAAATTTAATGAATATTGCTTCATGACCTAACATATGGCCTATACTGGGGAAAGTTCCATAAGGATTTAAGAAAAAAATGTGTATCCTGCTGTTGCTGGGGTGGAGTTTGTTAGGTCCAGTTGGTGTATAGTGTTTAAGTCTCCCTTTTTCTTGTTGATGTTATGCCTAGTTGTTCACTCCATTATTGAAAGTGAAGTGTAAAAATATCCAACTATTATTGTTCAATTGGTTTCTCCTTTTAATTTTTTTCAGTTTTTGCTGGATTTATTTTGAGGCTTTGCTGTTAGTTGCATATATGATCATAATTGCTATATATTCTTGATGGAGTGATCATTTTATCACTATAAATTTCTTTCATTTTTGTAAATATTTTTGTCTTAAAGTTTGTCTGATATTTGTGTGGCTTCTCCAACTCTTCCTTGGTTATTATTTGCACATTATATCTTTTCCACTTTACTTTAAATGTATTTAAATCTAAAGCATATCTATTATAGATAACATACAACTGGATCATGTTTTCTTAAAATCCATTCTACCAATGTCTCTCTTGTGATTGGAGTGTTTAATCTATTTGCATTTAATGTAATTAATGGAAGGTAGACTTTACATCTTCCATTTTGATATTTATTTTCTCTATGTGTTATGTGCTTTTTGTTCTTCTGTTCCTCTATTGTGTTAAACAGATATTTTCTCTTATTCCATCTTCATGTCCTTATTTCTTTTACCATCTATTTTCTCCATGATTGTTTTAAATTAAGTTAACATCATAACATAAAAAAAAATACACCAGTTTAATTTCAATGGAATACAAAAACTTTGCAATATAGTGCTATTTTTTCCACTCTCCTCTGTGCTATTACTGTCACACAAATTACAATTTTTCTTTTTTTTTATTATGTTATGTTAGTTACCATACAGTCCATCATTAGTTGTTTATGTAGTGTTCCATGATTCATTGTTTGCATATAACACCCAGTGCTCCATGCAATATGTGCCTCCTCATTACCCATCATCGGGCCAAACCATCCCCTCTGAGGAATCCTCCTCCCCTCTGAAGCCCTCGGATTGTTTCCCAGAGTTCATGGTCTCTCAGGTTTCATATCCGCCTCTGATTTCCCTCCCATTCATTTTTCCCTTCCTTCTCCTAATGTCCTCTATGCTATTCCTTATGGTCCACCAGTAATACTGTTAAACCATATGATAATTGTCTTTCTCTGCTTAACTTATTTCATTTAGCATAATCTCCTCCAGTTATATTCATGTTGATGTAAATGTTGGGTATTCATCCTTTCTTATGGCTGAGTAATATTCCATTGTATATATGGACCACATCTTCTTTATTCATTCATTTGTTGAAGGGCATCTTGGCTTTTTCTACAGTTTGGCTATCATGGGCATTGCTGGTATGAACATTGGGGTGCATGTGGCCCTTCTTTTCACTACATCTGTATCTTTGGGGTAAATACCGAGTAGTGCAGTTGCTGGGTCATAGGGTAGCTCAATTTTTAAATTTTGAGGAAATCCACAGTATTTTCCCAAAGTGGCTATACCAGCTTGCATTCCCACCAACAGCATAAGAAAGTTACCCTTTCTCCACAACTTCTCCAACATGTGTTGTTTCTTGTCTCATCAATTTTTGCCATTCTAATTGGTGTAAGGTGGTATCTCAATGAGGTTTTGATTTGAGTTTCCCTGATGGCTAATGATGTTGAACATTTTTTCATGTGACTGTTAGCCATTTGCATGTTTCTTTAGAGAAGTATCTATTCATGTCTTCTTCCCATTTTTTGACTTGATTATTTGTATTTTGTGTGTTGAGTTTGAGAAGTTCTTCACAGATCTTGGATACCAGCCCTTTATCTGTAGTGTCAGCCTGATTTCAAGCTATATTATAAAGCTGCGATCACCAAGGCAGCATGGTACTGGCACAAAAACAGACACATAGATCAATGGAAAGAATAGAGAGCTCAGATATAGACCCTCAACTCTATGGTCAACTAATCTTCAATAAAGCAGGGAAAAAATATTCAATGGAAAAAGACAGTCACTTCAATAAATGGTGCTGGGAAAATTGGACAGTTATAAACAGAAGAATAAAACTCAACCATTCTCTTACACAATACCCAAAGATAAACTCTAAATGGATGAAAGACCTCAATGTGAGACAAGAATCCATCAAAATTCTTAAGGAGAACATAGATAGTAACCTCTTTGATATCGGCCACAGCAATTTCTTTCATTATGCATCTCCAGAGGCAAGGGAAACAAAAACAAAAATGAACTTTTGGGACTTCATCAAGATAAAAAGTTCTGCATAGCAAAGGAAACAGTAAACAAAACAAATTACATTTTTATACATTATAAACCCACCAACACAGTTTAGTAATAATTGCTTACAATTATCTTTTAAGTTAGCTAGAGAAGAAAAGAGCTACAAACAAAAATGTATTTACACTGCCTTTTATGCTTACGGATGAAGTTGCATTTTCATGGGCATTCATATGCATTTGAATTACCGTCTTATGCTTTTTTGTTTGTTTTTTCATTTCAGCTTGAAACACTTAGTATTTCATATAAGGCAACACTGCTAGTGACAAATTCTATCAGTTATGGTTTATCTGGAACATCTTAATTTCTCCTTCGTTTTTGAAGAATAGTTTTGCTGAATAGAGAATTCTTGGCTTATATTTACTTGCTTTCAGCATTAAATTTCCACTGTTCTCTTGCCTTCATATGTTATGATGAGATGTCAAATATATATATATATATATATTTACATTTTAAAAATTAGTTTCAGAGGTAGAATTTAGTAATTCATCATTTTCATATAACACCTATTGCTCATTACATCAAGTGCCCTCCTTAATGTCCATCACCCAGTTATCTCCTTCCCCCACTCCGCTCTCCTCCAGCAACCCTGTTTGTTTCCTTGAGTACAGCATCTCTTATGGTTCGCCTCCCTCTCAATTTTCATCTTATTTTATTTCCCCTTCCCTTCCTCCATGTTCATCTGTTTTGTTTCTTAAATTCCACACAAGATTGAAATCATATGGTATTTGTCTTTCTCTCTCTGACTTATTTTGCTTAGCATAATATCCTTTAGTTCCATCCATGTCATTGCAAATGGCAAGATTTCATTCTCATTGGCTGAGTAATATTCCATTCTATATATATATATACACCACATCTTTATATAAAGGGCTAGTATCCAAAATCGATAAAGAACTTATCAAACTCAACATGGACATACCAAAAAATCGAGTCAAGAAATGGGAAGAAGACATGAACAGTTATTTCTCCAGAGAAGACATACAAATTGCCACCAGACACAAGAAAAAAAGTGCTCAATGTCACTCAGCAACAGGGAAATACAAATCAAAACCACATTGAGTTACCACCTCACCCTTGTCAGAATGGCAACATCAATGATATTTTTGCTGATGGTTTCCTTCTAACATGATGAGTTGCTTTTCTCTTATTGATATCAAGAGTCTCTCTGTCTTTGGATTTTGATAGTTTGATAATATATAGGTTTAAATTCTTTGAGTTTATTCTATTTGAAGTTTGTTGAGCTTCTTGGATGTGCAACTTAGTGTTTTTCATCAGATTTAGAAAGTTTTCAGCCATTATTTCTTCGACTATTTTTAATGCCTGTTTCACTCTTTTTTCTCCTTCTGGGACTCCCATTATGCATATGCATACTTGATTATGTCCTACAGGTCTCCAAGCCTCTTTTTTCTTCATTTTTTTTTTCTTTTTATTCCTCAGAATGGATCACCTCAATTGAGCTGTTTTCAAGTTTACTGATTCTTTCTTTGATTAACTGAGATTTTCTCTTGAGCCCTTCTGTCATATTTTTCATTTTATTGATTACATATTTCAATTCTAGAATTAATTTCTTTCTTTTTTAAAAAATCTATTTTGGGGGATTTACTTATTTGATCAGATGACATTGTCAGACTTTCCTTTAGCTCTTTAGATATAGTTTCTTTTAGTTCTTTGAATATATTTATCGTGGGAATTGTCATGGATATATATATATTTTATTAACTTATTGTCCCATGTTTTTCCCTGTGTAGGAGCAATACTTTTCTGGTTTTGTTTTTTGTTTTGTTGTGTGTGTGTGTGTGTATCTTTTGTTCTTATTGAAAACTGCATCTTGTTTATATAATTTAGCAAGAAGTCAGAAACCCTTTCTCTCTTTCCCCAGGATTTCTTGTTTTTCACTATTTGTTGAGGGCCTCTATGTGGATGTTGGAGCATACTTTTAAAACTCTAGCAGTTTATGACTCTGCCTTAGGTTTCATTTCCTACTTGTGTAAGGCCTTTAGATTTCCAGGGTTTAGACAATAGGATTCTGAGCATGCACACAGCAGCTCTGTATACCACATAGTTTTTTCATTTCCCAGCAATATGTCAGAGCTTTTCAAAACTGCTAATAGACATCTCATTTCTCACATCTTGTTTTTAAGGTTTACAAGTAGCATATTGTTTGCCCCAACTGGTACCCTTCTGTCAGGAAGAACAATGTTAAAAAATTCCTATTTATTACCTATTGATTATTTTCAACAAAGATCTTGGACATAGGACTGTTCTCATAGAGTAAGCACTGAGACAAGATAAAAACAAACCCTGGGAATGGGGATTTTTTTTTTTTAAGAGAACTGACAGACAAGTCATATAGTGACACTTAACTGGTGAAAGAACTTTTTGGAGCACTCCAAACCCATTTTGTTCCTTCCGGTGTCTATCAGGCTTCTGGTTTTCACAGCAAGTGAATTTATGAAGTTGGCAATTTCAATCTTACTACAGAGCTTAGAAAAAGGTGTGAATGGCAGAATAATGAGCCATTACCTCAAATGTTCACTTAATCTACAGAACATGTGAATATGTTATGTTGCATGGCAAAGGGAAATTCAGTTTGTGGATGGAATTAACTTTGACAGTTAGTTGACCTTAAAGATTGTCCTGAACTGTCTGCATGGGCACAGTGTAACTGCAAGAGTCCTTAAAAGTGATGAGGGAGGTAGAAGAAAAGGTTTGTGTGATGTGATCTAAGAAGGACTCAACCCTCCATTGTTGGCTTTGAGGTTGGAAGAAGTCATGAGCCAAAGACTGAGAACAGCCTAAAGAAGTTTTAGAAGGCAAGGAAACAGATTGCTCCCCAGATCCTCCAGGAAGAAATGTAGTTCTGCCACCATCTTGATTTTAGTCCAGTGAAACCCATGTCAAACTTCTGAACTACAGAAATGTAAGATGATAAATGTGTGTCGTTTTAAGCCACTAAATGTGTGCTAATTTGTTATAGCAGCAACAGAAAACTAATACAAAGGAGACTGGAGTAGAATAAATTAAAAATGCTATGAAGTTCACTGTTCTTACTGAGATTTAGCTATTTTTCTTTAATGAACAGTCCTTGGATTATTATAATTCTTTGGATAATCTCCAGAGTTCTGAAAAGGTTGATGCTGAAATTTTTTTTTCTAGTGTTATTGTCGCTTTTATGGAAGAGCAGATCTTTGGATGTCTTTATTTGCCTTCCCAAATTGCTTTTATCAAGACAACAGTTCTGAGATGGTGCTTGTTTAAGTCTTAGGAAGTCTGCAGGAAGTTTCCAAATGCCATTTACTATAAGAGACCAAGATATGGCCAAGTAAGATCCCAGGCCTTTATCTAAAAAGTTTAAGCTAAAGTAATTATGTTTTTCCATTTAATATATTGGGTTTCCATTTAAATTTTATTTGAAATGTTTGTTTATTGAAGAAAAAAAATTTAAAAACCCTGTTCTCTCCTCTTTCCCTAACTTTTCACTCAGTTCTTACACTCACAAATGAGATATATTAAAAAAAAAAATTGCAGGATGGTCACTTTCTTTGTGGAGGGCCATGCTTACTCAGCATGAGTCATTGCATTATTGCAAGCAGAGGTGGCTGACAGCTAATTCCAGATATGAAGGACATAATAAACAGGTCAGTACTATGGAACTGCCAATCAGCTATGAATTAGTTGACTAAATTAGGATGTGGTAGAGGGAGAAATATCAGTCTGAACTGAAGAGACTAGATAATGAGGTACAAATAAAAGACATTAACAATAGTAATCAAGTCCAATAAAATTTTAAAATTGAATAGAATTACTTATTGAGTGTTAGAGCAAAGTGTATCCATAGAGGTCATCTGGTATAGCACCCTCCATCCCTCCTCAGTTTATAGAGATAGCTATGTTGTTCTTAAGTTCCATAATGAATGGCAGTTAAGAAACAGTTCCATAATCTTCTGAAATAATTACAAAAACCTAGGACAGAGTCAATGATGAGATGGAGGACCCACTTCTAAGTGGCCTTGAGTTAGATAGCTATAGGGCACCATCCTGGAAGCAATCTGTGACCGTAAAAACAATAGGATTTAACATTGAGTTCTATGAGTTTAACCCTTAGACCTATTTAAATTCCACTTCTAATGACTAGTTGTGTGAACTTGGGGTAACATAATTTAGTATCTCTGAGCCTTGTTTCACTTACTCTGAAAAGAAACCAGTACTTATATCTCAGTAGTTAGTGGGATGACATATATAAAATTGACTAGTATAGGGCCTGGCGTCCAGGATTGCCCTTCTTTGCCCTGTTGAATGATGTTTTGGTTAAACCCTGATTATAGAAATTATAGACATACCTCAGAGATATTGTGGGGTCTGATTCCAGACAGCCACAGTAAAACAAATATTACAATGATTTTTTTTTTTGGTTTTCTAGTGCATATAAGGTGGTGTTTACACTATACTGTTGTCTATTAAGTGTATTAAGTGTGCAATAGCATTTTGTCTAAAAATGCTTAATATTAATCTTAATTTTAAAATACTTTATGGCTAATAATGCTAGCCATTATCTGAACTTTCAGCAAGTTGTCATCTTTTGGCTGGTTTTGGGCCCAGCCTTGATGTTGACAGCTGCTGACTGATTGGGGTGGTGCTTACCGAAGGCTAGGCAGTTGTGGCAATTTCTTTAAAAAAGGCAACAGTGAAGTTTCCCACATCATTTGACTTTTCCTTTCATGAGCAATTTCTCTATAGCATGCAATGCTGTTTGTTAGCATTTTACAACAGCAGAATTTCTTTCAAAATTGAAGTCTGTCCTCTCAAACCCTACCATTGTTTTATTTACTAAGTGTCTATAGTATTCTAAGATCTTTGTTGTCATTTCAACAATCTTCACAACATTTTCACCAGGAGTAGTTTCCATCTCAAGAAACTACTTTCTTTGTTTATCTATAAGAAGCAACTACTTATCTGTTCAAGTTTTTTTTTTTTAATGTTTTGAATTTGAATCTTTAATTTTTTTTTCCAATTTATTTATTTTCAGAAAAACAGTATTCATTATTTTTTCACCACACCCAGTGCTCTGTTCAAGTTTTATCATGAGATACGGCCATTCAGTTATATCTTCAGGCTCCACTTCTAGTTCTCTTGCTATTTCTATCACATATGTAGTTATTTCCTCCACTGAAGTTTTGAACTCCTCCAAGTCATCCATGAGGGTTGGATTCCACTTCTCCCCAACTCCTGCTTGTGTGATATTTTGACCTCTCTCTTCCCATGAAGGACAAAAGTCCTTAATGGTATCTAGAATGGTCAATCCTTTCCAGAAGGTTTCTGATTTACTTTGCCCAGATCCATCAGAAGAATCACTATCTTCAGCTACAATCTTATGACATGTGATCATTAAATAATAGGACTTGAAAGTTGAAATTACTCCTTTATCCATCCCCTGCAGAATGGGTATTGTGCTAGTATGCATGAAAACAACAGGAATCTTCAATGTTCTTCAGAGCTCTTCAGTGACCAGGTGCATTGTCACTAAGCAGTAATATTTTGAAAGGAATCTTTTAATTTTGAGCAGGAGGTTTCAACAATGGTCTTAAAATAGTCAGTAAGCCACATTGTAAACAGATGCATTGCAAATCCAGACTTTGTTGTTCCCTTTCCAGAGCATAGACAGAATAGATTTAGCATAATTTTGGAGAACCTAATGTGTTCAGAATGGTAAATGAACACTCGTCTCAGCTTTAAGTCACCAGCTCCATTAGTCCACAACAAGAGAGCCAACCTGTCCTTTGAAGTTAGGCATTGACTTCTTTGTAGTTATGAAACTTCTAGATGCCATCTTTATATCTATATCTATATAGATATAGATATAAAATGAAGCCTTTTTGTTTAAATTGACTTTACACTACTTTAGTGTAAGTAGGTCATTAATTATCTGAGCTAGATCATTGGATAACTTGCTCCAGGTTTTACATCAGCAGTTACTGCTTCGCTTCACACTTTTATATTATAAAGATGTTTTTTTCCTTAAACCTCATGAACCTGCAAGCTTTAAACTTTTCTTCTGAAGCTTCCTCACCTCTCTCAGCCTCCACAGAACTGAAGAGAATTAGGGCCTTGCTCTGGATTAGGCTTTGGCTTAAGGGAGTGTCTTCCTCAATAAGTTTAATCATTTCTGGCTTTTGATTTAAAGTGAGAGACATGTGAATCTTTTAACTTGAACACTTAGAAGCATTGCAGAATTATTAATTGGCTTAGTATTTTCAATATTGTTATGTCTTAGGAAATAGAGATAGTTCAAGAGAGGAAGAGAGATGGGGGAATGGCTGGTCGATGGAACAGTCAGCACATATACAACACTTATCAATAAAGTTCACCATCTTATTATGGGTGCAGTTCATGAGACTCCAAAATAATTACAATAGCAACATCAAAAATCATGGGTCACTGTAACAGATATAATAATATATAATATATAATAATAATGAGAATGTTTGAGATACTGTGAAAATTATCAAAATGTGACACAGAGACACAAAATGAGCAAATGTTGTTGTAGCGATAGACTTGCTGGAGACAGGTTTGCCACAAACTTACAATTCATAAAAAGCACAATATCTACAAAGTGCAATAAGGCAAAACACAGTAAGATGAGCTGTGCTTGTCTTTTCTGCTAGAAGAAGTGATATATGGATCTATAGAAATAGTAACTCATTTATTGAATGTATACCTCCAGCTATTCTGTTAGGGTGATGGTGGCTTTCAGGATAGTCTTTTATTTTCAAAGAATTAGTTTGACTGCATGAAAATATCCTTTAAATAAAGATATTAAAGTAAAGAAATAAACCAATGATTCTCCTTCTCCTATGCCCAGTTCATGTTGGCTGGTTGACCAGTCATGTGCTTAGCATATTATTCTTAACAATGACCCTATTGCTCACCCCGGAGACATTTGGCGATGTTTGGAGGCACTTTGGTTGCACAAAGTGGAGGTGGGGTCATCCTTCAATGCCCACAATAAAGTAACCTCTGGTCTAAAATGTCAATAATACTACTGTTAAGAGCCCCTACCCTAGTTATCTAAGTTAATGGGACTGAGTACCTGTATGATATGCTCCTTTTTGATTTCTGTCTGCAATATCTTTGAGTTATCTGAATACTTTCTGGAGTGTATGAAATGCTCTTCTCCTCCCACCTTCCATTAGCAGGTTGTTGAATGGGGACTAAGGCTCATTAATTATCTTTGCAGTCTGGATAGAGCAAAACTCCTAAATAGGGCAGACACATGTACCAGTGTTACTGCATGGGGGAACACTACCATTCCTACCACCATTTATGCCCACTTTTTACTCCTCAGTTGATATAAAATTACTAGGTTAGATGGTTGGGATAGAGAGAGATAAGAAAATCATTATGGGTCATAGGTCATAGGGAAAGGGGGACATTTGTGAAAAAAGATTACTTGCTTCCTTTCCTAGAATATGTCTTCCTCCTCCTCTTCCTAGACAAGCAGGAGATTAGGGATTTTACAAAAAGTCCAGACTGCCATTTTATTTCCCAACTTAGGTGTAAGCTTTATAGATGCCTATCTTAGTTGGAGAGAAATGGTGGTGAGTGAGGAGAGGTTGGTGCAGAAGCCATCCATATTCTATTTAATGTCTCAAATGCACACTGGACAGGAAGATGCCAGCCTCATGAAACTCTGGTGGAGGGAGCTCAAAGGAAGGAGAAGGTCAAGGTGCAGAGGGAATGTCCACTCAGGGGATCATGCGGGGATATGTTCCATGAAGTTGTTCAAAGGGCCACTCCATCATTCCCCCAAAGAGGTGGCATTTCACAGTCGGACAGATGGGATAGTAACTGGTCAGCATTAGCTCGAGAAGCATATGGCCACAGATGGTATCTGGAATGGTCAATCCTTTCCAGAAGGCTTCCAATTTACTTTGCCCAGCTATAAACAATGAGAATCTTCTCCTATTTCTTCAACCTTCTTAACACAAACTGAAGGAGATAGTGTCTGAAGAGACAGGAAGGAGTCCTCTCAGAGGAACAGTACCACCTTTCCTCTTGTCTAAGAAGTCAGCGTCCCACTTGACCCTATTCTGTAGACTGGGTAGGAAAGGAGATTTAAACTGGGTTGAAAATTGAAATTTTAAGTGAGTATGTGATTTACAAACTGAATCAGGAATTTATGAATAAATTTTGGGAAGAGATAGAAAAGAGAGATTCCAGGAATCAGCAAACTTTCTGTAAAGGAGCAGGTCTTAGATGGTTTAAGCTTTGTGGTCCGTATGTTCTCTGTTGGAACTATTGTTAGAGCTCTGTTGGAACCCGCAGTTGTAGCAAGAAAGCAGCCATAGGTAATATATAAACGAATGGGCATGGCTGTGTTCCAATAAAAGTTTACTTATGAATACAGGCATTTGGCCAGATTTGGTGAGTGGGTCGTAATTTGCCAACTCTTGCTATAGAGTATTCTTGAACTTAGAGACTGGAAAAATAGAACTGTTTATGTTGTATATTCCAGCTCCAGCCCCCTTTAAAAAATCAATTTCAATTATACCTCCCAAATCTCCTCAACCCCTAGTACCCTTCTTCATGTTGCTTTGCCCAGCCATACTGGCTGGGCAAGTGCCCACCCTCTTCTGAGCTCCAGTTCCCCTTATCCGCAGGCTTGTGGGATCTCCATGCTTCCTTTGCATTCAGTCTCATGAGTAGATTTCCACAGGACAAAGTCATACATTTTCGTTTGTGTTAACATTTTAGCTCAAGGTGTTTTTCATGTATTGGGTAGCTAGTCTTGACTTACTGGATTAAAAAAAAAGAAAGAAAAAGAAAAATGAACTTTAAAGATAGAAGGTATACTAGTTTTGTCTGCTGCACAACAAATTGCCACAAACTTAGTGGCTTAAAATGCCATTTTTTAACCTCACAGTCTCTGTGGATGAGGCATCCAGGCACAGTTTGGCTAGGTCCTCTGCCCAGAGTCTCACAAGGGTGAAACAAAGTTGTTGGCTAGGGATAAGATCTCATCTGGGGCTTGACTGGGGAAGGATCTACTTCCCTGTAAGCATGGTTGTTGGTAGCTTTCAGTCTGTTGCAATCATAGAACTGACAGCTTCAGTTTTCTGATGGGTGCCAGCCAGAGATGGCCCTCAAGCTTCTTGCCACATGGGTTACTCAGCATGGTTTTTTCCTTCATCAAGCCTACAAGGACAGTTTTTAGAGTGAGTCAGCTTGCAAGATGGAGTTCTATGCAAGGTACTGTAACCACAGAAGTGACATACCATCACCTTTGCTGTATTCTGTTGGTTTGAAGGAACTCACAGTTCCTGCCTACATGTAAGGAGAGAAGATTGCACAAAGAGTGAAGACTAGGAGGTGAGGGTCATGGGGTTTTCTGAAGTCTGTCTACCACAGATGGCAAGACTTTCAGATAGGTTCTGCAAAACATTTACTGAACTGAATTAAATAATAGTAAGATGAGGGAGGGGCCAAGTGAGGCCCTCCCACCTCACCTGCCTGAGTGGAAACAAATGAATTTTCTTCAGAATCTCCTGCAGGGGGCATTGTCCCTATGCCTCCTTCTCCGTGATTGACAGAAACAAACCTGATAAGGAATTTCCTCACAGTGTTTGCTTTGTCTTCCAGAAAAATGTTGCTACTTTGGAAGGAATTTTAAGGTCTCCATCTAACTGTAAACCTATCTCCCCATGGAAACTATGATCTCAGAAAAGCCTCCTTTATCTGGACAATCAAAATCCCTGACAGTCAAGTTCTTCCATTTAGGGGAAACTGAGGAACTGAACCAGAGACTCTGAGGGCAAGTTGGCGTGCTGGTGGCAGTGCTCCAGGTCTTCCGGGGGACATACTCTGGCATTTGATTCATCATATAATGCAATTTTTCCTTTAATTATAGAGGATACTAGAGAAGTCATGAGCTTCATTAAGAACCACTGGTTCTCTCACGAGGAGAAAATTGATGGAGAATATTATAACTATTCATAGCAAGTAAGTTCCAAGAAGATTATCTTAAAGAGAAACTCAAAGTATTTTTTCTGATATTGAACTCTAGTACTACTGTCCATATTTTTCAATAAAAGTGTTTATTTTTCAATATTACTCATTACAACCAGAAGAATGTTGGGTATTAATCTATCTCTTAACACCTTGTAGAATTATTTACAACCAAGGTGGACTGCTAATTCTTCTTTTAACCAAAAAGATGAATTCCTGATTAAGGTCTTGTACATGCTAGCAGTAGTTTTGGGATTGTAGGGAAGGGATTAAACCTGAAGCTACCCTGAAGACTAAAATAAACCCCAGGCATATGGGAAGTGTTTCAAATGAATACTCAATTCTAGTTGGTGGAGCAATAGTCCTCAAGGGTTAGTGTGCACAGAATCGAGAAGGACAGCTTGTTTAAAATATAGATCCCGGGATTCCACCCAAGATTCTGATTCCCTAAGTCTGCTAAAATATTCTGGAATTTGTCTTTTTAACAAGCATCTCAGGCAATGTGTCACAGGTGATGCAGAGCCACCCAGTGAGAAACTTGGAAGCCTCACTGCCTCATCCAATGCATTATTTTATGTAGATGGGAAGCTAAGGTCCAGAAAGGCTAAACAATTTGCCCAAGGTTGGGCAGTTGCTAAGGATTAGGATCCATTCTCAGATCAGTTTGGTTTCCATTATTTCATTGTATTTCCTAGAAAGATTTCTTCTGATTTATATTTTCAGGAGAAGAGGCATTGAAAGAAGGTGGCTTACAGTAGAATTTGAGGAAACTTCCCCAAAAGGTAACTTTGCAAAAGCAAAACATTTTAAAAAATTAACTACTATTAATTGATTATTCAACTACTATTAATCCTTTCAGTTATCCATTAATAACTACTATTAATCCATACAGGTTGGTTGGAGAGACAGATGGAGTCATAGAGTCACAAAAGAAAACTGTTTCTTTCCTGATAGCGTACTTTGTCACTACTGCTTCCTACTTTCTTATAGTGTCATCTTGGTGCCTCTTGGAGATCTGACCCTGGCCACCCACCAGTCTCTTCAGCAGCAGGCACTCAGGACCATGCTAGAAGCTTGCCTTGAAGTTGCTTGTGAACATCTCTCAATACTTGTCCAAGACTGGCAGGTTTGTGGTATGAAGCACTGGGACTTGTATGGTGTGTCCCCCACAGTCAGATAGCAGGGTCAAGGATCCTGTTTGGCTCAAACTGTGCTTCATACCTACGTTTATGTTCTAAAGTGGCATTTCCCACCCCCTAACCCATTTGGTCTTAATTCTGAAAACCAACATATTTGACAGCAAAGATCAAAATAGAACAGAATATAATTAATTCTCATACTGGGTAAAAACTTCTGCTGAGACCTTAAATCAGAAGTTAGTTATTTTTAGAAAGCAGAAAAAAAAATATGGCTTTGATGGGAAAAGTTAATTGGGCAATGAAGTTTATTCCTTTCCTGTAACCTCAGTGAAAACCTGAAGTAAATTGACCATCAGGGAAAGCATCCTGGGAGCTTTTGTGAACTATGGCACTCCTGGGACCTGTTTGGACAGCACTGGCCCCCACTGAGGAAAGGGCAGGAATAGCAAAGGCCCCTGTGTCACCATGCCTGAGAGAGGGCACCCTCAATGCATCTTACACACCCTGTTCCAGATCTTGTAACATAGCACCTGTGCCTTTTATCATCAGATGATAGAATCTTCTTTGCAAAAGATGGCAGAGTTCCAGAGTGACTCCCTGCCAAGTTGTGTCTCTTTCGAAGTTCTACAATTCAAATGGGCCTCACGACTAAAGGGTATGACTATCCTGCTCAGTTTGACTTGGACGGCCAGGGAAGGTCATGCCTGCTCTCTCTTTCTGTTGTAATAACACTTCGCTAACAGCAAGATATCGTGGGGGTGTGGCAGAGTTGAGATGCGAGAATGATTCATGAAAAGAAATCTCAAGCTGGGGACTTGTTCCTGTGGGATTCCCACGTTATGTGGGAACATGTGGAGCACACTGTACACATCAACGCCAGAGCCAGCTGTTTGGATTCCATATTTTAAGTGATTGGCCCCTGCGGGCAGGCTAAGTGTCAGGGTGTCTTAGCAGCAACACCCACACAGGGAGGAGCCCTAAGGAACTGCTAGATATGATGTCAAATACCCATTTTTAGTAGTCATCTAATTTTATTTTTTCCAACATGACTTACTCATAAAAAAGGTTGGGGAATTTCAAAGCTGGAAATTACCAATTTGTATCATACATCCAATATATTAATAAAACAAACAAGTGGGTCTTGAGGGCATTGTGATAATCCAAATTTGCTTTAAAGGTAAGTTTTTAGAGTTGCCATCAACATGTATCATAAAACTGATGAGGTGGAAATTTGGTTTCATGTTACATTTAAAATGTTTTATATTAAAAAATTATTATATTTAATAATTATTTTATTTATTCCTTGAAATATTTTTATCTTATTTTATTTTTAAATTTTTATTTATTTCTTTAACAGAGAGAAAGATCACAAGTAGACAGAGAGGCAGGCAGAATGAAGGGAGAAGCAGGCCCCCTGCCAAGCAGAGAGCCCAATGTGGGGCTTTATCCCAGGACGGTGAGATCATGACCTGAGCTGAAGGCAGAGGCTTAACCCACTGAGCCACCCAGGCACCCCGATTCCTTGAAATATTTTTAAATTTAAATTTTAACTGTGTAGTTTTTAATGTGAGATTTGGAAACCTAAACTACAGCTCTTTGGAAAAAGGTGATTTGAGTATTTAAGATTTGTTGTGATTTTGTTATAATGCATGTATTGACAGAAATAATAAAGTTGATTAAGTTTTTAAAAGAAAATTAAGCCATCTTGTTTCCCTGTAAAAGGTTTAGGATAATATTAAAATGTGGCTTAAAATTGTCTGTACTTTAATAATAGCTTTAATATTAATATTGCCATTGTTTATTAGTGGAGGTCACTTGTTTGATCTGTAGTGCACTGCTGGCTTTTGTTTCAAATTAATTCTGGTTATGAGCTAAGTGGAAAAGATCAAATATTTTTCTGTATCTATTATTCTGAATCCTTTTTACAGACACTCATAAATAAAACTGGCCGGTTGATGAATCTAATGGACTTTTCAAAATCTCAAACTTCTTCTTATCTCAGCCTAGATCAAAGGATGACTATCCTGAATTCAGATCCAAATTTACTCCTTTTTTCCCCACAACTGACAATTCATATATATATTTAAAGCATAGAAGGATTTATTTTTTATCAGCCATTTTGGGGGAACATGTGTGGAATTGGAGGACTTGCATGGACTTGGATGTGACTATTTTCTTTCCTGGCTGGCCTCTATGATGTATCCTTGACTTCCATGCAGGGGGAAGCCAGAGGGAAGAGAGGGGCTATTCCTTCCTCGTCATCATCTGAGAGCTTGGCACAGCTTTCACCACATGGCAGGCAGTTGATAAGATTTGTAGAATTATTAAATTAAATATTTGATGATTTCATTTGTTGATAAAAAAGACCAAGGAACTTTGGGAGAAGGTGTGTAGTCATGGGACACCAAATGACTATGCTTGCATTGCACTATCCTCCCCAGCCCTGCTACTCACTCCTTGCCTGGAGAGCTATTGTTAGGGAATATATTTGAAAGTCCTTCTGAAACCAACCTAAATCTCTTTTTCTAGAAAATAACATGTATATATGTATATGTAATATATATATAATAATATATATTTATTTCTCTTTATATATATAAATATTTATATATATAATATATATATCTCTCTATATAAATTTCTCTTTAAAATAGCATATATATAATAACTATATATATATACACACACATATATACACACACATATATTCAAATAATATATAATTTTGTATTTTTTCCTCCTTGAAAAGCAAACCATATAGGAATAAAAAGAAAAACCACAGTTTCCAACCATCATGCTGCTTACTTGCTTTGAGGCCTTAGATTCTTTGACTGTAACTCATTTAAAAAAAAAAATCTGACTGGATGATTTGGTTACTTTAAAAACTGTAAGGTCTGGGTTCCCAGCCCCTGTATTCCTACTTTTCAAAGAAAATAAAAATGTTCTAAAGAAAATAGAATGGTCTAGCCATCAATTTTTTTGGTTATGCTTCTATTTTCTCATTTTAAAAATTGTATTAAATGTGTATTACTTTTACACATTACAATTAATCAGGCAAGAACCCCAATAAATGTCATCTCATAGAATGGATTTAGGCTATGAAGGCCGTGCCAGGTTCCCATCCTATCAACAGCGTGAGAAAAGTTCCCAGGGTGTTCCACAGTCTGGGAACCTGCTGTGCAGCTTTGTCACCTGGCCGCTTGCTGGGCCTGATGATCCTCTGAGGCCACACCACCAGCTGCCTGCAGCTCACCTTATAGAGTCCTGGCCCATAGGGCAGCTTTCCCACACGAGGCTCCTGACACTTGGCTTCCTGGGATTGTGAAACCTGTTTACTAAATGTGTTTCACAGCAAGCTGTGGATTATGCATTTCCCACGAAGCCCTGCCCTTTCTGTGAGGGTGGATAATTAGTTCACAGGGTTTAATTTTGCTGTATGGCCTGCCAAAGCTTTGAACGCTCTCACTTTCTAAGGGTTGTTGCTGGTCACCCTGAGGATTGCAATGCAGTTGACGCCTTTTCTCAACTTGGGAATCAGATACAATTTGGTGACACTCATTCAGTGTGTCTTTATTTAACAAACTAACAGATCAAAACATGTGTGTTTCACACCTTACAAAAGCATACTGCCAAAGACAAAATAAGAGTGAATTAACTGACACTTGCTCTTGCCAGAGCTCTCTCCTCTCCTTGTCTATCCCACAGGCCTTTCTGTGCTGCTCAGAGAGCAAAGAACTTTGGCTCCCTGAGGTTCATAGCTTTGTGCTCTGTGGGGAGAATGGGGTAGGGGTGGAGGGCTTACTTGCTTATCTAACTCCACTGTAATCATGGATAGAATCCTCTGTCCAAATAGGAACTTGAGGAAAGCATCCATTTGGGGAATGTTTTGTTCTTTCTTCAGAACTCATGTATAACCAATAAGCACTGAGTTATACTGGGACTAGCACAAGCTAAAGAAAATAGACATCTCGGAACTTAAATGTCTGAGAGGTACTCTTTGCCTTCTTTATCTTGATATGCCTTTGCCCTAACCTCAAGAAGTCCACTCTTATAGCAAGAAAACAGATGACTTCCAGGAACTATCAGTCACAAAGATGAAACAAAATGTCAGCTAGAACATACTTTCTGTGCTTTGATTACCCTCTCAAGCAAATTCGAATTGGCCCAGTAGGCCCCTAACTGCCCCTAGGTTGAAGGGTGCTCTTGGGGAAAGACTCACAAGACTCTGGAGAGTCAGAAGGAGGGCATGCTGGAGGAGTGGCAGCAGATATCAGCTCAACCCAAGACACAAGAAGGTGATCCTTTAGTCCTTTGCTCATCATTCTGTTTTCTGATGCAATTATTTTTTAGTGAAGAACAATTAATCATATACATGGAAGTAAACTTGATTTTCTCTCTGTGCTGGAAACTCAAGAAAATGGAATCAGGTACTCTTTTTCATATTGTCTTACTGCTTCCCACTGGTGTTAGTGATGGCCCTCTCGTTATTCACTTTTCTGAGTAATGCAGACTGCAGCTTCTAAATGAATGACTCTAAGATTTTACTGCTCTTGGTATCTGTGTTATGAGAAGAAGTTAGATATTCTTTAACAATGACTTTTGATTGTAATGTTACTGTCACCTCTGGTGATGACTGGGATCCACTCATCTGTTCACCAGTATTTGTTAAAGACAACCTAGGTACCAGGCAGTGCACTAGGCACTAGGACACAGACAGAAACAAAATCACTCTCATCCTTACTCTGGCAGAGTTTACCATCTGATGAGAAGGAGGATAAACTGAGACATGGCCAGAATATACTGTGTAGTCTCTTAATGTCGATTATATGTCTTCTTTAGAAATCATATTTGGTATATACTTTATTTATGTAGACAATATAATACAATAGTACATGTGCATACTTCGAAATGAATACTTATCCTCATATTGGGTAGATGAATTCAATTGGTTTTTACCATAAATAATTAAGGTAAAACAGATTTAGAGAACTTCGGTCTGAAGGATGGGCAATGAATTAAAAAGTCAAAAGGTTGAAAGGTTTGGGATCATTTATCTTAAAGTAAAAACAGCTTTTACTAAGTAATAAATCCTGAAATATGTTAGTACCATGCTCACCCTTGCTTCTGTGTCCCACACCTGCAATTCTCTGTGTATTCTTTCCTGGTATTTGCACCTGATTCACAGGCATTTACTCTTCTCTGATTGGCTGACCGGTTCTGTCCTCCAAGGAGACTTGGCGCGCCCAAACAACAGAGACGTGCTTCGTTCTTCTCAGGTTCCTCCAATGAGCATAATGGGAACCCTTCACGGTGCTTACTGCTGAGCCTGACAACTCCTAACTTTGATTACAGCACCTCTTCGGGGCAACATAGACTGCTTTGCATTGTTAGCCTCTGCTACTTGTATGTCTCTCAGTATCTGATAGTGTCTGTTCCTTGGTGTCCTTGTAGAGCCCTTTGGTTGAAGAAAGCCTTGAGAAAGAGAGAGGAAGGTAGCTGGAGGGCAGTGCCATTCCAAGGATGAGACCAGAACAGAAATTATTGTGGAGCTGGGTGGGAGGCATCACCCTTAGTAAAAGGCACTCGTCACAAATAAACAGCATGTAGGCAGGCCCTAGAGTATGGCTTTACTGGGAAAATTGTTAGAAATGTTTAAACCTGTAAGAGGAATGCAACTCAGTGGAAGACATCAAGGGAGTATGTTCATCTTTGTATCTCTTTTTAGGCATATAGTATGCAGAGATAACATTAAGACAAATTTGGCATGACATAGCACTTAATCCTCTTATCCTCTAAGGATTAAAAAAGATTTCAAGTCCTCAGATTGAAAATTTTAGCTTTTTTGACTTCACCGAGCACTGTAGAATTTATACATGTAATTTATGATTTCAATTTATTGACCTAATGGCCATGCTTAATTCTAGGCTCTTGGTACTCCAACAAGCCTCCTGGTCAACCATTCAACTTGTTGCCTGTCTCCTCATTATTGTGGTTTTGTATTTTACCTTTGTTTTTACCCTCGATTTGCCACAAAACATTCTGGGTATATGACAAATATGTGAGAATTGCCTAGTTGTGACAACCAAAAAGTCTCTAGACATTGCCAAATGTCCTCAGGCACAAAACTTCCCCTAACTGAGAACTGATGGTGGAAGGCCTCAGTGTTGTCCCCTGGATCCTATGCAGTCGCCAGAAGATAGGAGAAGAGAAAGCCTGGGGGATCGCAAGAGAGATGTGAGGAGGGCCAGAGCTGGAAATTGTGTGTTGCCCCACTCTATTACCCAGACACAGTTCTATGACTCTATAAAGCAGGCTGAGAAATATGGTGAAGCTGTGAAAGGGGAAAAAAAAAACTAGAAATATCCTAAAAGATAGAAATGATATTTTGACTTAAAATGACAAAAATACACACAATTTATGAATACTTCAACTCTGTGCAAATGATATCTATCTTCATATATTTCTGAGTTTTTCTTCCTTGTAAATTTTAGTTAATGTTTGGTTGACATATTTTACATATATTGTGTGTGTGTGTGTATACACAGAGAATTTCTCCACTGAATTTCTCCTCCCGATGTAATTATCAACTAAAGCAGCAGAAATTGATATGATATATAATACAACCCAAACCAAACCAAACAGTTGATCCTTTGTGTTGGAACAGAATGGAAGCATGTTTAATCACTGTAAGAAATCTTTCAAAAACTTGGAATATGATGATTGTGGAGGGAGGGAAAAATAACCCCAGGCAGGTGCTCAGGTCTTAGAAGTTTCCATCTCCTTCTGAATGTGGTGGAGGAATGATTACTTGCACAGTATAAAGTCTGTAAGAAAGTGTGTGTTTTAGGAAGAAGATTAGCCAAAAAAACATGGTACATGTGATCTAATGTATTATAATACTATATATAGCCTTTTTTTTTTTGAGGAAATAGATGTGGTCCTTAAAAACATAGGTCTAAATACTGGACAAGTGACAATGTTCACTGACTATTAATTCCATGCAGACTGTTGTACTGGGTGTACAGGCGGGTACAAAGGAAATAGAAGTCATGGCCCATGTACTCCAGGAATTTACAGGCAAATAGATTATATACACATGCCAGTGAATGTGGATCATTTTGGCTGACAGCCAGATGTAGATACATTCGCTGCTCACTCTATCTTCCCACATTTTCCACTAAATATCTCACATAAAACAAGTAGAACAGTTTGAAAGAGTTCTTCCTCAAGCAAACAAGTATTTTGTGTCCTTTATGATATATCACAGACCAGCTGGAGATTAAGCACGGATCTACATGGGCACAAAGAGAAGAGTGGAATACTTCTTGAACAAACTCAATCAGTGTGGATTATTAGTTGGGTGGTTTTGGTTTCTCTCCACTCTTCTTCACCCACAAGTCTACAAATGCCCTCTATAAGTCAGATTTCTGCCAGAACAGAGAGCCCTAACTTTCCAAACTGCTTTGCTTGCATAGGTATGGCTTGGGTCAGTGGGAGCATTACTGAAAGGGGTGTCCAGGGCTGCTACTGAAGCCTGTCTCTGACTTGTATTATCTGGGGCTAGTTCATTTAGGAAGGGACTAGGTCAGTGGTGTCATGACAAGGACTCTGCTTTTCTTCAGGGAGGTGACTCCCCTCCTAGAGGGTACTCTAGGACCAGAGTATTCTTCATATTACTGTCTGGAGTGGAGGATCATGTAGGCTTATAGTCCTGTGTAAATTTGGGTTTTGCTGGTCTTCACCTTTGTTAAGCAGGAGCAAAAGTGAAGCATTGAAGGACCGCTTTCAATTTTCTTTTTCCTTTCTTCCCCCTCCTCACCTGTGCTGACATCTGGCAAATTATTTAATGGTCGGGGTGTTGCAGAAAAGGCAAGGTCCAGCTGGCCACAGGCTCCCACTTTTGAACAGAACACAGGAACCAGAGCCACGGGGCCTTCATGGAGCTGTGTCATAGGCACTTGGGCTTTTAAGCACATCGGTGATTTTGTTTGAATTTGTGTTGGAGGAAAAGACCCAAGTGAAATAGTATAATACCCATTCAGGCTAACATCAGTGAAACCCTTTCTAGTTTTGGAAAGTGAATTACTTCACTTCCTAGGTTTCCTGTGATGCTGGATTATCTTTATACACTGATCAATTTCCAAACAGCTAGCTAAAAAATAGTCCCAAATAGAGTTCTTCCTCAAGTAATCCTAGCAAGTATTTTTGAGCATGGACCCTTATCTTGTTTTGTTTTAGTTACACACTGTTCAGTTTTTTGATCGCTGTGGTCTTGTGAGAAAAGCTGACATTAGCTGAGATCCTGGACTTCTACGAAGCACCATGAGGTGGGTTATCTTGTTAAAATCTCATAAGGAGGGGCGCCTGAGTGGCTCAGTGGTTTAAGCCTCTGCCTTCAGCTCAGGTCATGATCTTAGGGTTCTGGGATCGAGCCCCACATCGGGCTCTCTGCTCAGCGGGGAGCCTGCTTCCCCCTCTCTCTCTGCCTGCCTTCTGCCTACTTGTGATCTCTCTCTATCAAATAAATAAATAAATAAAAATCTCATAAGGAAACTGTGAAATAAGTACTTCTTATTATCCTCAGTCTATGGAAGAAGAAACTGTGGTAAAGGAATTTAGATTACCAACTGCTACAGAGCTGACCCATCTAGGGACCAGACTCTGAATCTAGGTCCATATACTCTGAGCTTGGCTTACAATGTTCACAAAGCTAATGTTTTGGTGAAGTCATATGGGAAAGAGCTTAAGGACACCCCTGAAATTACTTGGTAAATTAGTTCCTCCTATCTCCCCTTTCTACTCAGTTTCTCAACAATATTTTGTTCTGGGAAAGTTTTAGCTGTCTAGCAAATGTTTATACTTCTCTTTTATTTCTTCGTAAGACCATCATGAAGAAGTACATCCTTAGTGCAAGGGAATCTATGCCATCTGCAGTTTCTCTTGAAATCATTGACTTGCATTCTTACGGCGGTCTGTCAGGGGCACAGCAAAACCAAGGATGCATGCAGAAACGAAACCTTTGTCTGGAAGTGACTGAGAGGGACTGAATCATGTCCCTCCTTCTCCCTCCTACTCCCCACTAAATGCATATGTTGAAGCCCTAACTCATAATGTGACATATGGAGATAGTTAGATTTTAAGATCATGAGGGTGGAGTCACTTTGATGGGATTTATGTCCTTATAAGAAGAGGAAGTGACCAGAGTCCTCTCTCCACTATGTGATGGCACAGTGAGAAAGCATACATTTACAAGCCAAGAAAAGGGCCCTCACCAGATACTGGATCTGCTGGCACCTTAATCTTGGATTTCCCAACCCCCAGAACTGTGACAAATAAGTGTTATTTAAGTCACCCACCCAGTCTTTGGTACTCTCTTATAGTAGCCCATGCTGATTAAGACCGAGAATGATTCTAGACATTCAGCATAGCCCTAGTTGCAATTACTAGAACTACACTGGCATTTAACATTAGTGTTACTTCTGGTAGACTGGAAATCTGTATTTTTCCAAAACCTCCCGAGGTGGGATTGTAAGGACCCATCATATTAAGAAAACACTCACCCACATCAGAGGTGGGCAAATGTTTTCCACAAAAGGGCAAAAATAGGGAACGTTTTCAACTTTGCAGGACATGCGGTCTCTATTAAAATTACTCTGATGTTAGAGCATGAAAGAAGTCATAGATGATACTTTAAGTGAATGGCCAGTTAGTTTTGGCCCATGGGTCACAGTTTGCCAACCTAGATTATTAGTATTTGTATTAGTCAGCTGAGGTTACTATAACAAAGTACCATGGACTGAGTGGCTTAAACACTACAGACACGTTTTTGTTTATGGTTCTAGAGGTTACAGGTCCCAGATCTAGATCCGGCAGGGTCAGTTCCTGGTGAAGACTCTTCCTGGCTTGCAGATGGCTACCTTCTCACTTTGTACTCACTTACATCATGTCTTCCAATATTGTCTCACTGGGGTTAGGGCTTCAATGAATGAATTGAGGGGGGCAATGGGGGCACAGAAACAAAAAGTTCATATCAGTACTCCCTAGGCTAATATGTAGATGGACTTTTTGAGGATTTGGATTTGGTTTTAATGAGTTTTTACTCAACAGACATTTATTAAACATGGACCATACATAGGCAAATATAACAGGTACCAGGTAGATAAAATGTCCCAACTTCTAAAGAGTTCTTTATAATAGTTGTTCCCAAAAATTGATTATCAGAATTCATCTCACATGTGTTAAATGCAGGTTTTCATTCCTTACTCACACACCTAATCCTACTCTCTGGAGAGGCACTAGTAATCTGTACTTTTTATAAAATATTCATTGGTTATATGGGAAGAAAACTGATCTGGGACTATGACTATAAGGGCTGTTTTCTGAGCTAACTTAAGGGCTGTACTCTATTCAGTATCATTCTATGATTTCTGTAGTATTAACCATGAGCCATGGTATAGAGGAAAGAACCCTTAAATTAGAATCAGAAAACCCATGTTTAAAACTTGGTATAATTACTCATTAATTATGTGACCCTGGGCGAGGTATGTAATCTACCTGAACTTCTGTTTCCTTACATGTTTAGGGGATAAAACACTTATGTAGGAGAGTTATCGTAATAAAATAATATATGAAAGTATTTTGATAATGACAAATAGTGCATATAATAATTGTTGTTGCAATATTACTGCTATGAATCAAATCTGGCCTTACTCCCACAGAACCGTCATGGCTTCCAGGTCAGATTGGGCAACTATAAATTGGGTGGTGTTTTGGGAGAGGAATAGGGATATAGAAAGAAAACATTTTTATTTACTTTACCATCCCACTTTCATTATAGACTAATTACAACTGAAGAGAGCTATTAACGATATCATTTGGTGATACTTAGTATAGGTCTGCCAGTCCTTAGAGGCTCAGCTGAAATACCACTTTTTTGTTCAGATTTCACTTTCCTATTAAATCTTACACGGATAAGAACCCAAAGTATGGGAAAGCCAGATGGGCTAGAAATCCTTATAGCTTAGACATGCCTTTGTCCTCAGAATGAAGATTTTTCTAGACCATTGGTTAACAGAGATGGGCCCTTTGAGTATTTTGAACAGTTTAAAGGAAATCAGCCCCATAAATTTAGTTTCCCTCAACAAAACAGATTTGCTAACTCAGTTTTCCATATAAATCTATTCCCACAAGAGCTAATATCTTCTTTTTCTCCTGAATGACAGAAGTTCTACTATCAATAAAATAAAAATGAGAATTTTACACTTTGAGTTAACATATCAGTATACATAAATGAGTGAACTCCTGTGTTCAGGGATTCTAAAAATAAAGCTCACTGAATCAGCACACACACGCATTCCTATGCCTGAAGAGTGGAGCATGGGTTTAGGAGTATTTGGTCTTAGAAAGAGAGGAGGCAGGCATCACCCCTCATGCCACATTTAAATGGTAATGAAATGTCTGTGAAAATTCATCTGTGGTCAGATGGAAGTGCAAGGAAAAATGCCAGCATCACTGTAGGTCTGCTTGGGCATCTAAGAAACAAAACAGGGTACAGTTAAGACAGAATTCTTGGTATACCCTTTTCAAGAAGTTACAAGAATTTTTAAAGTCCCAAATGTACTGATTAAAAACTAAACCAAAACAAACAACCCATTGTTTTTCCCTGTTTGTAGACCTCCCTGTCAGGACTTCAAGGCAATGCCTTGTAGCATGGTCTCTGGTTGCCCAGGCTTTTGTGACTTGCTTCTTCCCCCTCCTCACAGTCCTGGGCCCTGTGAGGTTCAGCGTCCTCCCGGATCTTTGCCTGGTTTGCAGGAACCTGGCACTGTCTGAAACCGCCCCCCACCCCATGCCGGACTGCTGCTTTCTGTAGTACAGTCGGCCCCTAACACCAGCTAGACACCGGCAGAGCATCATAACCTGACCCTTCTTCTGCTTACCCTAGATCCCCACAAGCAGATCCCGAAATAGTATGGAAGTTGAAGGAAAGGCTCATTGGCAGGCACTGTGGAAGTTTTCTTTCGAGTTGCTATTTATTCGAGTGAGCAGGCCTACGAGGGGCACAAGGCTCCTTGAGTGCTGTGAGTACTACGCCTTAGTCCACCCTTTGGTGCTCCTTGTGGTTCCTGCTGGCTCTTCCTCAGGAGGCTATCTTAGCACAGTTCCGGAACATGACCTGCAACCTCTTGGCGAAAGTGCTCCTGGGTCACTAGGCGGTGCCCGCCTCTCGCTGCCCCGCACCCCGCGTAAAGGTAGCTCAAGCAGCCAAATGTGGGGCTAGCACCAACACAGGTTAGAGCACGCGGGAAGCAAGGCAAGAGCCTCTATCCACAGGAGGGCTCCCTCCCGCGGGGTGGAGCCCAGCCCCGGTCTCCGCAGGGCGCGGGTAGGACTTTGGGGCGAGGCGATCACATCAGCCCTCCCCCTACCGGGTGCTCGGGGCGGGGCGGGGAGGCGCCGCTCCAGCGGGCCTCTGGCGGGCCTAGGTGGTGGATGGCTGCACTGGGCAGCCTGCATCCACCGTGGCTGCCTGCGTCCGGACCCCGCCCGGCCGGCTCCGCGTCGCCAGGCCGCGCACGCCCCTGCACCCGCCGGCCAGACGAGGAGCCCGTTGCTCTTGGCAGTCGCTGTTGGTGCCTGCAAGCAAACAAGGCTTGCACTCTTCTCCCCACTTGCAGGGACTGGTCTCTTTCCCAGTCTTCTCCCTTCTGCACCCCCGCCACTCCTCCCCTGGCTCTCCCAATTAATTGCAATTTATTGAAAAAGTCCGAATTGAGGCTTCCAAGCGAGGTTTCCCTCCAGAGAGGCGCTACTCCCAGCTTGGCGCCGCTTTCAGAGGCCAACCCTCCTGGGAAGCTGGGGGCGGGGGTTCTGGGGAGGAGCGGGGCGCAGATTCTGCCAGCGCCGGCTCGGCTTCCGGTCTCTCCATTCCCACCAGCCTCTCCCCTCCACGCATCTGTTTTCATTTTCCTAGCGTTTAAACTTGATTCTCCCCCCCATCTCCGTGTCCTCCCACCACTCCCAGGAAAGACAGAAGATGGATTTCATCTGAGCCCTGAAAGAGGGCAAGGAGCACTCAGCAACTGGGGACACCAGGAAACGCAAAGTGCAAACTGTCACCTGGGCCTCCTCCAGAGGAAAATAGAAGAATGTTACTAGCTTTAATTAAGACTCCAACTAAAAGTTACATTTTTTTTTCCTTTAAGCAAGCTTTACCAGCGGCATGTGAGACCCATGAACTGAAAGTTTTCTCAGCATAGTTATCTTTTGCCTTTTTTAGAAACATTGGTAAACTGTGGAATCTTTTCAGACAGTTCATCACATCTCTCTGTGCCTCAGTATATGGATCTTTAAAAATGACCCTAACCCTATTTACTCCTCATGCTGCTGGATCTAATTAGCTGCTGCACCCCTCATCTCAGTACAGGTTGTTGGAGAAGGTAGTAAAGAAATGTTTGCACAACATACTTCAATACTTCAAATTTTTCTCTTTAAATTGTGTGTCCTAGGGCTTGAGGAGAGAGGAAAGAGGTGGAAGGCATCAGGCCAGTCAGTGTCAGCAGCTGCCCATCGCCCCCAACCCACAACCTGCCTGAGCTCTCCAAAGAGTGCCCAGTCATAAAATCTTACAGTTTTAGGACAGTTGTTTTTTTATAAAAAATATTTAAAATTAAAATTAAAGCTAAGGGGATTAAGCACTGTGCTGAAAGAGGCAGTTGAGAGTGATGAAACACCTCCCAAATCATTTCATGGAGAGAGGCCCTCATGAAGGAAGAGTTGTTTTCTCCCAACTATCCCACAAAACTCACTTCCCCAAGGATTTCCATCAGGTGGCTTGTGACTTCAGGCTCACTCACAGGAGAACTTGACTATGTTTACTCCTTGAGATGTACTTGGGGTTCATTTCCATTGCATTGTCGGTGGGGGAAATAACTGCTTTGCTAGAACATTCTTTCAGCAAGGAAGAGGTGCTGTGGCTGACGTACTGGGCTTTTTCCTGCATCTGTCTGTGGAGGCAATTTACCTGTTCTTCAGAGCCAGTATGATGCCTCTGACATGGTACTTCAAAAGGACTCCAGATATTTTTGGGATCAGTGTCAAAACTTGCTAAAAATAGGATTTTTGTTTTTCACTTGAATATACTCTTTACAGTTTCAGCTGATAGGACAAATTCTAAATTGCCTAATACAAAAAATTCAATAGAAATTTGCTATAATGTGATAAGAAAATAAAAAAGAATGAAAATTCTGATTTGTGTCCATGTATGTTTCAACATATAAATTCTAACTATTTTAACATTTATTGTTTTTATACTCTATTTGTCATTATACAAAACATACACAATACAGGAACTCTTGATAAGAAGTCAACATGAAATGACTTATTTTAACTTAGAGATTTCAAAAATTGGTTTTCTTTTTATTTGCTTTGTCTGACAGGCTTTGTACCCAAGAGCACAAAAAGATACCAGAATCTGAAGCCAGCCTCTAGGTTAGCTCAGTCTCCAAATCAAACATGCTCCGTAGTCCCCCTTGAAATGGAAACCAAAAGTGAGAGTTCTCCCCAACCCCCTTCTCCTTCCTCCTCCTTCTCCTTTGTATTAAATATCATTGGAAACAATCAGCAACTTTTCTCTGGCAATGAGTAACTGGCAGGAAAGCAGAAAGAACCATTTCAGAACTAGGGAAGAAAAACATGTCAGTGACCCCTCTTTCATTTTCATCTAAAGAAGTGGGCCAATGAAAGTGTTACTATGGTCATCAAGGTCTGCCTGCCTGTGGAGCTCTTCAATGACTGCTTTCCACGAGGCCCCAGGGGCCATCCCATTCCCAGCAGCTTCAGAATTGCCCAGGGCCATGAAGTTAATCTCTCCCATGGCTTTCCCTTTGCTGTGAACACTGGAGAGGCTGAAATTGTTCTCAATGCAGCACCTTCACTGAAATGGTGAATGGACAAGGAAAGAAGATTCAGAACTACAGGGAAAGTAAGCAACACAAACATTTCTCAAAGGAAAGGTTGTTTTCAAGAGGCAGTTGGTGACCCTTGCCTTGATGAGAAGTGAGGGCACAGTGTGCTGTTTGTGAAGAGGAAACACTGTACCTTTATGCAGAGTTTGGGAGGTTAATAGGTCTGAGAGTTATGGAAACAAGGAAGGATTTAAAAATAAGAATAAGAAGAAACCACCCCTTGCCTGGCCGCAGGTGCAGGAGCGGTGGGGGGCCTCTCCTTCCCCATGGGGCTAGGAGTCTTGCCTCCTGCAAGTCAGTGTTAAGTAATGTTCCCTTCTGCGGGACCTTATCTGACCCTCTGTGTGTTGGGATCAAGATACAGTGAGGAGATCAAGGCTCCACTTGGAAGGAGAAGGCTTACCTTCTAGAAACAAAGTTGGGATATGGAGGATTTGAAAGGTCCTAGGACTCTGGCAGATAAGCCTTGAAATTCTATGTTCTGGATTGCTGCAATCTCTGGAATCTACTCTTCTGAGTCTCTGTATCTCCTGTGTCTCAGTTGAGCTAGGCATGAAGAAAGGCAGCTTGATGTAGTAGAACCAGATAATGGTTCTACTCAGAGTTGCTCTGGCCAGTTATTAAATCTCTCTGAGCAGGGTTTGGAGTCAGCCTGTTTGGGTTTCAGCACTAGCACCAGCTGTGCGATCTCCAGTAAGGAATCTAACCTTTCTGTACCTTAGTTTCTTGCCTATAAAATGGACATAGTGAAAATGCCCAGCTAATTTTGTTGCTATGAGGATTTAATGATAAAATGTATATGTTTTGGTAAGAATTTTGGCTTGCAAACAACATAGACAACCTCTGGCTAACTTAAGTAGGGAACAAATTTATGAGAAGGCTACCATGGAGAAGGCTGGAGAAGTAGGTTTAGAAAATGTGCAAGAACCAAGGAAGGCTGGACCCTGGTGGCCCTGAGTGCTGGTTGGGAGTCAGGAGCTGCCTCAGGACTGGGTTCCACTGCCATGGGGAAACTGCCTAACTGTGGCAGAGAGGGAGTCTTTTTCTCTGGATTCAGTGGTCCACCTGAAGAGTAGGATGCAAGGCACCAGAGTGTATGTTGAGGGAAAGTGGAACTCAATCCCTCAAATAGAATGAAGATTTAGATGTTGAGCGAATAATCAATGAAAAATACCCACTCAGACTCAAAGTATGTAGAGTAATAACACCTTGCAGTAGAAGCTCGTGGTTGCAATGATATATTTCTATATTCTATGAAATGGTTATGATAACACCTGCCTGAAAGGCATAAATATATCAAAGACCAGGTCTAGTATTTAGCAGGTAATAGTAATAGTACATGCTTCATGCAGTCTATGGTATTATAAGAATAGTACAGATGAGTGAAATTCATGGATAAATGACAATATTTTAGTCTTATTAGTGGCTTTAATGTTCTTCTCCATAAGTCACTTTAAAAGCCACTATAAAGTAAATGCAGTCTTGGACATGTTGAGTCAATTTGATGTTAGGACCTAAGATTTTTTTCTTTTTTGTATGGGAAGATATACATAATATAATCTGCTGTTTTACCATAAAAAAAAAAAGCCACCATAAAGGAGCAAATTGACTAAGTTTCCTCTCCTTGGTTTACTTTTCTACTTCACTATTGACACATCCTTGTAACCACCCCCACTTCATGAGAGAGAAAACATTTGGTGAAAGCTGAATTTTTTCCTAAAATCAAATTCTAATGAAAAATGTACACATGACACAGAGAACAGCATATATTCATTTTCATGTTAGCTTCTAAATTGGGCAAATGCTTATTTTTAACTTAGAAGAATATATACTATCTTAGAAAACAAATGTGAATGATGTCACTTTGCAGAGCTTTTCACAAGGTTGGAATTGTATGTGTTAGCAATTTTCTTAGGTTTTTGGTGACAGCAAATGAACAATGAGAGTTTTTAGTATTTTGTATATTTCTTCAGCTCAAAAATGTAACTTGGTATTATCAGGGATCAAGATCTAGAGGAAAGGAAATGGGTCTGCTGCAGGCATCTCCTAGAAAGACACAACTCTTAGATGATGTGTTTCTGTATAAGGAAACTACAAACTTTGCAAGGTGCCACAGTTACATATTTCCATAGCAATCTGTCCTTCCAATCCTCCTGCATTTTGTTTAATCTCTTTTGCCCCCTTTAAGATCCATAAGGGCAAGAGTGTTTGCTTCGTATCCCCTGGGAGGCCCAGCTGTGGATTAGTACTTGGACTTTTAAAGTGGATGACTTTGTTGAAGCATCATATTTGCTGCATATGACCTGCATTTGTGAAACATTTGTGATGTGACCTACACAAGTGACTTCTACACTCTGTCTGAGTTTCTTCTTCTATAATATCGAGGGTCGTATGTCTTCTACCTTATTATGTACCTCCAAGGTTAAAGGAGGTAACAATGCCTGAAAACTGCCTAGGACAGTGTAAGGCCAACAATAAATGTCAGCAATGAGCTAGTTGTTGACTGGCTGTGTTGTAGGTCATCTGTCTTGCAGTGAATGGATCTGCCCACCCCAAGGATGGAAAACTTTAAAGCCATTTGACACCAACTGAAATATCAAGACCATTTGCAAATGGTCTATTAGAGAGACAAACGTAAAAGGCTCAGGATTCAGGATGCATTCTGGAAACAAAACAATGGAAAACTTGAGAAAGCCCTTGTGAAATGTTCAGGTCTGGAGACTGGTTTTGGTGACTTAGAAAAGCTGATTTAGACAGCATTTTCCACTTGGGGCAGGAATTTGTTTATAGTGCTCACCTGAAAGCAAGCCAGTGATTCTAGTGGTTTTGAATGACCCTGCACACTTTAGCTCACTTGGGAAGTGGGTTTCTGCACATTGGCAGTGTCATAGAGATGTAGAAGGTGAGAATATTAAACAGAGTAAGCTGATTTTTTTTTTTTTCTGCCCTGGCAGCTGTTCACTCAGTGAGATGGCTGTTGGGGAGTGGGCATTGCTTTTCCAAAGTGCAGTTGGGTGAAGATAAATGTACAATGAGGGAACAGACACTTTGAATCATGAACCTCCCTCCCCACACCCCCTCCATTTTAACAGTGCTGTAACCATTTTAAAACCCTAATTAGGGTTTTATAAGTAAATTTGACTCTGAAGCTACAGGATAAAATGCAACTGTCTGCTGGTAAACCCAGGTCCCTGTGCTCAGATGTGGATTTCTCAGCTGCAGGGCCCTCTTCAGGATTCTTTTTGAATGTGCATTTAATTTTTCACGGAAATTGAAGCTGCTGAGAGATTTAGACAGATGGATGAGTGCCTTAGTCACACAGCTTTACTGGCACCCAACATAAAATTGTGAAGTACAGCAGGTAGAAGCTGGCTGATTACGTTGGGTATTTGCTATTCTGTGAATCCAGTGGGCAGCCCCCTTTGTTCACATGCACTTGGGGTCCACATCCATTCGTTTTTGTGGATGCTTCATGGGTTTGGTCTCTCTCAGGATCTTCCATCTTTTTGCTACTTGCTCCTATAACGCCAGTATCATTGGCTAGGTTAAATGAAATCCGTCTGTACCTGGCTTTGTTCTAATCTTTTTCGCTATTTTCTTCGTACTGAGTACAAGAAGAAATGGGCTTTGGGCTTCTGAATGTCCAAGCTAGAAGGACAAAAAGTTCACTGACCTATGTTTATAAGTAGTCTGATGGTTAGAATGTGCTTTAGAAAAGTCTTGGGGGGAGGGGGAGAAGATGGCAATAAGTTGGCACTATTAAAGATGGTACCTTCATAGAATAAACATCCAGGAGGAAACCGCAATATTGACCACAATGGGTTGGACCGCAGACCACAGACCGAGAATAGAGAGGCGACCACTTCCTGAACACAGCGGCTTTGCTTGCCAGGGTCAAGGAGGAGGCAGCTGTGAACAAAAGTGCAGGATTCACCTGGGCTTTTGCTTGTGTAGGACACTAAGGACCGAGAGTCTGCTAACACCTGGGTTTCAGATTTCTCCTGGAAGCAGCTGTTCACACAGAGCAGGAAAGAAGACAAGAGGGCCCCCTATCTCACCCATGCTATACATCTTCCATCCCAGAAAAGGAAGCAGCCAGAGGAGATAGAAGGAAACCTCAAATTATTTTTTCTCTGTCATGAAAACATGTCTTATCTGTGCTTCATTCAGATTATAAATTGGTGTATAGAAGAATACATGATACAACTCCTTATTTACAAGAGCATATCAGTGTGCTTTGCCACTCTTGTGAAGAGTCATATACTTAAGGCATAATGAAGGCATTCCTTATCTGTTACCACTGAAGCACAATTTAGAATCTCTGTGCAATTAGATTTGGCTTGAAATGGGAATTCATTTCTCAGCAGGATTGCTGAATTACTTTATTGTCTCTTTGTTCCCTTAGTGGGATCTTTTCATACCAGCATAGAAGAAAATGCTGTGCTGGATAAATCCAGCCCCAAGGAGAAGGAAGTGACTTGTCGTTTCCTTGGGCCTTGCTTACCAGGTCTATTTCTTTTCCTACTATTTGGCAGAAAAATAGAGTCAAGAATAAAAATCTAAGGTTTATTGCTTTTAAATAAAGAGAACCCCAAAATGTGTCAGGTGTGGAAATTCATACTCAATAATGAACACTTTCTTCCACACTGAAATACTGATCCCCAGATCAGACTTTCAACTCCATGGGACATTTTCCCCTTTGTTTAGGCATCAGGATTCTTTTTTTTTTTTTTTTTTTTTTAATGAGACAGGGAGCATTGT
This sequence comes from Neogale vison, assembly GCF_020171115.1. NCBI lineage: Eukaryota > Metazoa > Chordata > Mammalia > Carnivora > Mustelidae > Neogale > Neogale vison. The sequence continues at coordinate 86,003,808 of NC_058094.1, read as the reverse complement.
TAGGAATATAGCTGTGGTTCACAAACACCTGCTCACCCTCCCACATCATGCGTGCATGTACAAGTAAATTTTTCAGCAAGTATAGGTCTATTTCCCAATTGCTTCAACAGGTAAAAACTGGCAGAATTTTCTGGCATAACATGCACTCTAATTGCCCTTCTAGCTGATACCTGTTCTAAACTGCTCCAAATGGATTTATTATAAAGCCCTCCTATGATCATCTAACTATGAAGCGTTCCAGTGGGCTTGCTTTTAAAGCTTGGTGGTTGCACAGACCATATAGAAAGAATCAGAGAATTACAAAGTTAGAGGAAGCACTGTGTGGCTACTGTTGGCTTCCCAACCCTGGGCAGAACAGGTGTATATAAAGGTGAGTCTTACTCCTGGGAGACGGCGCCTCAGGAAACTGCAAGCCAGAGCATGCAGAGAGGATTTCAGGAGTGAGGTGTAAAATTCCAAAGGTTTGGGTTCAGTTCAGATAAGCACCCACATGTTTGGATCTTCAGCAGAAGCCTGTCTGAAATGTCTCAAACAGCCTGTTAAGTTGGGCTGGAAATCTTGCAGGAACTTCATTTCTCCTGAGGTTTTTGGTACTTCCTGTAAGAGTCAGCCCAGAATAGCCTTTCCATGTCTGAGCCAAAGATGGAAAAGTAATGAAACAGCCTTCTCACTTTCTATTGTTTTGTGTTAAAAGATTGTGTGTATTTGATGGTTGTGAGTGCTTTACACAGAGATGAAATCATAGGAAAGTTCAGACATTTAGGCTCCTGTTTGGTTTGGGAAGTCTGCAGAAGCAATGTTGGGAGTGGGCTCTCATTTCATGCAGACAGTGTGCCCATATACTGCCCTTTCCCTAAAGGGGGTTGTTTTTATTTAGAGAAAGGGGAAAAGAGTCATGGCTGTATAGTGGATCCACATTATGCTGGTGGTCCCAGTTTCCTGGAGTTTATGAAATGACCATGCTGATCAACAAATGTGATTTGATTTCCTGGAGATTCAGCCCCTTGAGGCAGCACCAAGAGGGGAAGCATTTTACCTGTCAGCGACACTGTGAAGCTGGCCAGCAGGACCCCAGGGTTTTTCCAAGGCCCTGGCTACTCTTGAGTATTATATAAGGGACTACTTAAGACCTTTTCCTGCAGCATAGGCAAATAACTAAACAGCTACTTATGTCAGTAGCAAAACTGGATGATTTTCTCCACTGGGAAGAGAGACACCCTTATGTTTGGTGTACTTGTAGCCTAACACAGTCTCCACAGAGCAGCCTCTCTTAGGGGGGTAGCAAGACTGCAGAAACCAGACTTTCAGAAATGACAAGGCCTGGTCTGAGTGTGCCCAGGTACACTTTCTTCTGGTGAGAAGTGAGATAGTTTGTGCCTTTGTAGCAGACAGTTTCCTCACGTGTTACCTCTCCTTACAGATCATCTGATTTTCAGAATGGAGAAGGACTGGTAAGCAAGTCCTCTAGCCACTTCCTGCATTTTCTCAGTGTCCTCTTCTATTGTACATTTTAATACAACATCAACGTGATTTGGAAAAGATTTTCCTCAGAGGTCATCATGGATCACAAGACCCATCCTCTGAGCTTTCCGTCTGGTCGGGCTCTTCTGAAGTACAGGGTGGGGTGTGGACTGTTGGAGGGCCTCCTCATGGGGGCCTGGTGATTCAGCTCAGGAGGCGGGTCCTAGACTTGGCAAGCACCCCATACTAGGAAGCATCGTGGGGCTGTGAAGGGCGGGGTGACTCAGCCCACATCTCTGCTAGCACAGGGGAAAACCTGCTGTCTGATGTGAGAGCTGAGCTATCTGGGGACTTGGGGGGGAATGAGCACCCCTGGGTTTGCCAGCCTGAGCAGGTTGGGGATTGGGACCTCCATTCAGAGACCAGAGCCCCCGCCCACCCTGTGGGAGACCCTTGCTGGTCTGCAGCCCTGGGTCTTCGGCTACAGAGCGGAGAGGTCAACCAGAGAGGCATCTCCTAATTGTGGGGAAGTGTAACGATGTCTAAAGCTGAATGATACGGAACATTTGGAAATATTTGAAGAAAAGATCAAAGCCTGTGAATTTAATTACCCAGCCCCACCTAATTAGCTCCTGCCTGGCTATTCAGTTGTCTGTGCTGACAATTATTGATGGGCTCCTGTCCTCTGTGCTCCCTCCTCCTGGCTGGGCTGCAACCGGGGGCGGCAGGTTTTCAGAGGTTTGCAAGGGACAATTAATGACAGTTTGAAGTGGGGGCAGTTGGGGGCAGAAATGCCACAGTGGAGGGACAGAGGCCTTGTTAGTGCCTCTAACATGTTATGGGCTTGTGTGTACTTGTGAGCATAAGTCTTGATTTTTCAGAATTCTGAGGCTCCAGAGTTACTGTCTGATAGACAAACTATAGAGGTACGAGAGGTGAAACATCTCCAGCAGAGAATGTTCTTCTGCTAGAATTGGCTGGGGTTTGGAGTGGGTGGGTGGAGTTACAGCCTCTTAGGGCAGTGTTCTAGATGTCAGGGTGTCAGTGACCAGGGTTGGCTGCAATCCAGACTTTGCCCATTGCAGGGGCATGAGGAAGCACTGTCTTCAATCAGTGACTGGAATCTGGGAGCTATCCTGGTTTTCCTGGTCTTGCTTGCTCTGTGGAGGTGCTGACCCCTATCTCAGAGCAGAAAAAATGTTTCTGGGAGGTTGGCAGGCAGTGGGTCTCTGCTGCAAAGGGAATGGACACCAAGTGCTTCATAATTGATCTGAATAAAACATATCCTTCATCCAACTATTGTGAAAAAAATATACCCAGAATCTCTAACATTATTTTGCTGAATTTTTGTCCTCAAGCTTTGCAGAGCACTCTGATGAGCAAAACAAAACCAAACCAAACCAAAAATGAAACAAACAAACAAAAAAATCACAAAATGATACTTTTATGTCTTTTAGTTAATGCTTATTTATAAGAATAAAAGTTGTTTTGTTTTCTTGTGCATGCTGACACAGGAATTTAGTAGAATGTATATTTTCAAATGTTTATACTTCTTGAACTTCCCTTCACACCTTGGCTTTTCTGTGGGGGGTTGAATGTAGCAAATATACACAAGGTGAATCCTGACTCCCAAGAACTCTGGCCCTGCAGTTGACCTTATGCATTGGTTTCATTTTTCTGTGTGTCTCAAATACTTTCCTCAGGAAATATATTTTAGGTGACCCGCACCCCCCACCCCGCCACTACCACAAAGTCTTCTTGGGAATGCCTCTTATGGGCTTCATTTCAATATTGGTTCTTTGGTTTTCTTTTCCTTTGCAATATCTCAAGGCTCTCCTTTTGTCCCCCACCGCATTTTCTGGGCATCATAAGGTTTTGGTCTTTATATTCAAGACACTCCCATCTGTTTTGTATTCCTGAACTTTCTTTAGCTACCACAGACTTTGCTGAGTTCTGGGACCCCAACAAGAAACAGGGTCTTCCAGGTTCAAGGAACTCCTGGGGGGATGGAGAAGGAGTCCACTCTGGATACATGCAGCCAGGAGTGCTGGATCCATCCAGCAGTCTCCGCATAGCACATCAACTAACATGCTTGACAGAAACCCTGATCCTTCCTCTGGGAAAGAAGTATTTTCAAATACTGTATTATTTTTCTAAGCAGCATTCTGGAAGTTCTGTATTTAATTTCTAGGGAATTTTGCTAGTCCCTATTCTCTTCCGAGAAGCCTGGGGAAGCTAGGGAAACCCACCAACCAGACTGCAGCAAGCTGGGGCACTTTTGCAGAAAATGTGAAAGGAGGCCCAACACACTTGCCTTGTAACCGTACGTCCTGTTTCAGGGAGCAGTGCTGTGCATGGGGTGTTTTGGGCCTTTTTCCACCTAACCGCTGAGTCTCTACATTAAAAAACAAAACAAAACAAAACAAAACAAAAAACCCAACCCTTGGTCCTTGCCCTTTAGCTCCAACATTGCTCTAGGTCCACAAGATCTGTGGAATGCACTCGTCCTTCTCATGCTTTCTAAATCTTTTGTTTGTTTATCCTTCACACATGGTCTGCTGCTGAGACAGCCAGAGTGGGGTTCTCACTTCTTTTTTTTTTTTTTTGGTGTGTAAAAAGCACAGACATGTCATGTTTATTATTGTTGAGTTTTTCTCAGCTAAGCTGAAGACATACCTTGAGAAGGTTTTACTCAGGGGACTGAATTCAGACATTTTACAACATATAAATAATGGTCTTTAACATGAGCCACTTATTCTGTCTTTTTTGTTCATGAAGAATTTTCCTTATTTAATTTTAACAAAATGACAAATGCACAGTTTATGAGCTTAGTATGATTATAGATTCTTGACCTGATCTCATGCATTGTTGGCACTGAGAAAATTTCCTTTGAAATGGTGGTAAAATCTTTGCTGGGTCCCATTGTGTGCCTACCACTCATGCAGAAGGTGCCGGGAGTGTCCAGATCAAGAAAAAGACCAGCAATGTCTACTTTGGGTTCAATCATAGCACATTTTTTCAGTTTGGTCTGAAATAAACTTGTGTAACAACCATTTGTGTAACCTGAATTAGAAAGCCAAAGGAACCTTAGTAAATCATAAAGCCATATACCAATTTCTCCCGGAGAACCTTAATCCTAGATCTTTTTAAAACTCACTGGCCATTCAATTTCTGACTTGGAGCTTCTATTAGTTTTTCAAACATAATACATCATACTTTCTGGAAAAGGGCTGTGTGCAATGGCTACTCTGACCTCCCAGATTTTGGCATCTCAAAATGCCTAGAGGCATGACTGAACCAAAACTTGTACAGCAGAATCTTTCTTTGTTATAGCCAGCCTTCTTCCTCTAAAGTTCACATGTTCTCTCTGAAACCATGTGGTATCTATGTGAATCAGTAATTTTGCAAAAGTCATCATTTAATTTAATAATGCTGATTTTGGTTGCCCTGACCATACAAATAAACATTTTCTGAGCTCTAAGATGAAGTTGAAGGCTATTCCCTCTTCATCTTATTTCTATAACTTTACAGACACCGATTTGGCACAAAGGAAAATTGCCAAAATGCAGAACATTTGGGACACAAGAAAACTCAGGAGGCATTATTAAGCATTTAACATCTAAAGGTTCCAGATTTTAATCCAACGTATTATTTATAAATGTTTTGGAGCTAGGCAGACTTGGAATTGCATCCCACTCTTGCCACCATTAGTCTTGTCCCTGAGCAAAGCTTTTCTTATCCAGGTATCCTTTTTGGAAACATGAAGCAAATAGGCACCTACCTTCTAGGACTATGTCTATGCATGATGGAACACAGTAGGTGCTCAATATGGGCAAATTTGACTAGTTGTGGCATTTTTGGCTCTGTTCCTTTTTTCCACCCATGTGATCTACCAAATTTCAGAAATTGGATCCCTTAAATATCAACCCCCATGTGTTCATGGTCAGTGGACTTTTTCTCCTAAGAAAGGAGGGGAGAACGGGGGCATGTTGGAGACTGAGGTATGCAATAGTGATGGCAGGAACAGAAAGTTGGATCAGGCTAAATTTGCTGATATGGGCTTGTTAAGCAGACATTGTGCATTGGCAAGTTAGGGCTTTAACAATTTGGTTGATTGGTTCACCAAACAATGGAACAGGACGGACCCCTGTGAGAGAATTGAAAATCCCAGACACACCTTGGTTTACATATAGTAATTCAAAGACTTAAGGACATTGAGATTTCAGACTGGATATGTCATTCGTCACCCATTCTGGGAGGGTCCAGAGACATACCTTTTATAACCATGAGAAATAATTTATGATGGGAACCTGGCACGAAGAGCTCTGTGTTTGCTCTGCTCTATAGGCCAGATCTCAGTAGGAACTGCAGCCACTTAAATGGAAAACCTAAAAGTGATTAGGGTAATTGGATCCTGGGGCTGCTCGGGCTAAGAAGTGGCCCCCAGCCACCAAACACAAGGAAAGTGTGGTGACCATCATAGATACTAGAATCAAAGCTGCTATCACAATGGTCTGATTGTGCAGACCTTTAGTGTTACCTCATTGATTGTGGTATTCTTAGAGGCAAAATATGTGGGAGGCCTGTATAAATTCTTACTTGATCTGTATGAGCAGAAAAATTCAAGGTCAAACAAGCAAAAGTTTAAAATCTTAAACTTTTTTTTTTTTTTTTAACTGAATCTTAAAAACAGAGTAACAGCCCCTAACTGATTCTCAGACTTGAGCCAGGTCACAGACCCAGAACCTCTTGAATGAAAAGGAGGTAGGATCCCCTCTATAAAGGACCCTGGTACACTGCCACGGTGATTAGAAAGGGCTCTAACATTTTGCTTGTTTCATTAATTTTATACCATTAATCTTTCTTCTAGTCTTCCCAAAGCTACACACAGCCTTTAGATTTGAGATGCAGATTGCTCTCCTAGGTCTGCAGTCTACTGGCCCATCCTATACAGATTTTGGACCTGCTGCCTTCATAATCAGGTGAGACAGGTTCTTATGACAAATGTCCCTCTCAGCACACATCCTTTTGGTTCTGTTGTCTGGAGAACCCTGACTTATATTCAAAGTAATCTTTCCATCCTATGTTCATGGGTTAGAAGGTAATATTATTAAAGTAACAATTTGTTGTTAATAAATTGAATAAAATATGTCAGTTCTACTCAAGCATACAATGTAATCTCTACCAATATCCCAATGACTTTGAAGAATGGATGAACAAACTGGATTGTTTACATATAGTAAAATATTATTAAGCCTTAAAAAGGAATGAAATCCTGAAATTTGCTACAGCATGGATGAAACTAGATGATATTATTTTGAGTGAAATAAGCCAGACACAAAAAATACAAATATTGTGTAATTTCACTTATATGAAATATCTAAGATAGGCAAACTCATAAAGACAGAGAATGGAATAGTGGTTGCTGGGATGGAGGAAGCGGGGAATGGGGACAGAGTTTCAGTTTGGGATGATCAAAAAGTTTTGGAGATGAATAGTGGTAATGATTGCACACTAATGTGAATGTACTTTATGTCACTTAAAACTGGTAAAAATGATAAATTTTATGTTATATATATTTTTACCACAATTAAGAAAGAAATAATCTTGTAACTGCACAGGCACCAAAAGATCAATGTGTAATGCTTCATCTCTTAAAGTAGTGTTCTGCCCACCACCACTAGGAAAGTTGGTCCAAATGTAACTGATGACACATGTGCGTGGTGGGAGGCCACAGTGGCTTCTGGGAGCCATTGGTTCATTCTAAATAAAGCAGATTCACTAAAGGAAAAAAAATGAGCTGCAATTGCAGAAAATGTTCCTGAACACACGATTATTGTATTAAGTTCCCTTGAACCATGAGCTCTTATTACATGAGTCCTTTGCCCATGTCTGGAACTCTATCTTGTGGTCAAAAAAGGGAAAATTTTGTTAAAACATTGAGGATATATATTGCTTATAGGGAGAAAGGGGCCAATTTTTAAAAAGTGTCTCAAATCACTTGAAAAACAGCTATGCCTAACACCCTCAGAGAGACTAGGTAGAAATCACTGTATGGCTCTGACTAACAACCCCCTCCTTTGTGTGGGCTCCATTTAAACCACATGGCTTTAAGGTTGCAAAGTGGGTGTGGCTTATAAATACCCAAATTACAGCAGCAAGTCTGCATGAATGATTTTTTCCCCTTTGTAATAATAATGTCAAGACTGTTATTACACTTGGCTCCATGGGGGAATTGGAAGCGTTTCTCTGAAGGGAAGTGCTTCCAGCTCTACAGCTCTTTCAAGAGCTCCATTCCCATGTACTTGCTGGAAACTTTCAGGAAACCACATTCCTTTTCACGTCCCCATTTAGCAATGTGATCTCTCCCAGCCAGAATGCTTCCCAGACCACCTCATCAACTGGGCCTGGGAATGGAATGTGCCCATGAGGGGCTATGCATTGGGGTTTAGGTCTTGTTTCCATGTTGTGTTTGTGAGTAAGAGAGGAAAGGAATGTTTTTTTTTTTTTTTTTTTTTTTTTTTTCCTCCTGAGAATATTTTGTCAACCCCCAGCATATTTCAAAGGATTCAAAGTCTCTAATGAATCAAAGGAGTCAAAGTCTCTAATCTGGGGATGAGGGCCAGTGGAACCCGAGATGACAATGAGATCAAATTCTGTCTCAGAGTGGCCAGAGTTGGCCTGGGTTTTAGGTCAAGAGGCATTTGACAAGTGACAGGAAAACCCATAAGAATCTTACTGTAATTTTCTGTAACTTCTTTTGGAAATCATCTGACAAAAAGAAATGAACTATAAGAAGAGTGAGATGGTGAGCCCTTATTTTAAGATTTATTAAAAAAAAGTGGGGAGGGAGGGAAGGAGAAAAAATAATCAATTTTTGAAAAACAAGCTAAGGGTTGTAAATATTATATGATTTACTTTATGTAATTTTTAAAAAAATAGAGGGAAGCAAATCTCAGCACAAAGCAAGAATATCCAACAGATCATTACATACCATCCTATGTCACTAGTAGATAATGCCACAGAAAGACTTGGCCATAATAAAATTCCTTACCACAAGGGGAATGGTCTCAGGGGGTTGGCCCTATGATCTTCTGTGTGTGTGTGTGTGTGTGTGTGTGTTTTAAATATTTAATTGGGTAAGTGTATGCGGGGAATTTTGGTAGAAGGGGAGATGAGATGGTGGGGGTAATAATATTCAAAAGGGCAACAATATTTAATGATCATATACAGCACAGGTTTTATTTTTTTCAGGTATGTATTTGAACTGAAATCATATTAGTTGTCAAAGATGTCTAGGTAGCACCAGAAAATACAGAAAAGGCCCTGTTAGTACCTAAAATACTCTGTGGTAGGTAATTTGACTTGACCTTCTGTTTCTTAACAGAGAAATAATTGGAGACAAACAAAGAAATCTGTTTGTAGAGTAACAGAATCCAGTACTTACCAGAAAAGTGATAGCAAAGAAGCAACTGTTTATGCTTCTTACCTCAATACATTCTTTAATCATAAACTTCTGTTAAGTTCCATAGAGATTTTTATATATTTTTGAGAGTTCATTGTTATTTAGATCCATACACAGGATCACTAATGCCTCTTGTGTCTTTCTGCTGGTTTCATCCCCCACCTTTTCGATGTATATCCTTAGCAGTTATTTCAGGGAAGGTCTGTACTAATAAACTTTTCTTACTCTGAAAAACTTGTTATTTTGCTCTCAATCTTAACAGTTTAGTTAAAAGTATAGAATTCAGATCATTTTCTCTCAAAACTTAGAAAATAATATTCCACTGTCTCCTAGTATCTTTCTTTTGAGGAATGCACTCTCAATTTAAATGTCTTTTCTCTGTGGTTACTTTTAACATTTTTGCTTCTTCTTAGAGTTCTGAATGTGTTTAGGTATGGATTTGTTTTTAAACTTTCCAGTTGGGGCCTAATGAGATTCTTTATTCTCAGTGTTTTCCTTTGGATTTGAAATTTTTTCAGGGACTTTCTCTTTAAGCTATTTTCTTACCTCCCCTCTATGATTTCCTTCTTATCTCGTTTTATCAGCTAGAAAGATTACATCTGATGCATCTGGTAGAAAACACAACTTAGAGGGGTTTATTTTTTTCTCACATGACTAGATGTCTGGAGATAGGCAAGCTAAGAGCTTTTCAGCTTTCTGCTTCATCATCCTTTGCATGTTCCTACAACAACTGTTCCACTTCTAGCATGGTTCATATATCCACACAGATATAATGTTTGGGGGTGGAGGGAGAAAGGGGAAGATTTTAAAGAACATCCTGAGGAATTTCACTTTGGAACTTCTGCTTCTATTTCATTGAACAAAATTGTGTTACTTAGTTATCTGTTCCTTGGGTGTGCTGGGAGATAATTTTTTTATCTGGACATATTGTCATCCCAAACACATCAGTAATCTGTGAGTAAAGACAGCAGAATGGAATTTTATAAGTAATAAGCAGGATCTGTCTTGGCATATGTTTTGTACTTCATCTCATGTGTTCATGGCTATTTATGTTACTTCCTCTTTAATCTCTCCCTGTCTCTAGATTCTAGATGACTTCCTCTAATGTACATTCCAATTCATTAATTCTTCCTTTACCTATGTCTAATGTGGTGTTTAAATGAATCATGAATTTTTGATTTGTACTTCTTGCCATATATTTTCTCAATAAAAGTTCTACTTTTTTCCAAAGCTGTGTATTCCTCTTTTAAAATACCTTATTTCTGCATGGATTCTATTTTTCTCTTTTATCTTATCAGTAATGTAAAACTATTTATTTTATAACTTACTTGAAAATACTGTTCTATTATTTCAAGTTTCTGGTGTTTGTTTGTTTGTTTGTTGACTCATTTATGATACTTTCTTTCATATTATGAAATTTCTGATTATGAGATTCTCTTGTGAGACAATTTTTTTCTCCTGAAATCTTGTGTGGTCTTGGTTGAAAGAATGTCCCTCAGAGAAATTTTTTCCTTGCATCTCCAGGCCCTCAGGGATTTTTGAACCATGAGGATATCAAATCATGCAAGGCACTATTGTGAAGTTTCCTATTGTTCATGGGAGCCTTTCAGTACCACCAAAGTCCAGACAGTCAGCATGAGGACTGGACTTGGCACAGAGATTGGGAGGCTTTGGGGGAAACGAGTGTCATGGCAACATTGATCCAGTGAGATATTTTTACTAGCATGAAAATGAAGAACAAAAAGTTAGAAACCAAAAGGGAATGCAAAACATTATTTTTTTTAGTCCTTAAATGCAGGACTAAGGTGCCTAAAATCTCTGGGAGTCTCTTGTCCTATCTTTGGACACTGCCACTTGCCACAAGTAAGAATTAATGTTGGTAAAATAAAATTATTGAGCTATCTGTGGCTATTCAAATGTGGAATGCATTCAGGCAGTGAATCCTTACCAATTTCACACCTGCCTACCCACTGTGGACAAGGCACTGTGCTGTAATTTACTGTTTCTGGTGGACAGAGATGAATGAGACAGAGTTTTGATCTCAAGTATGGAGTCAAATGCACAAACAAATCAGTCTAATGTTATTCATGCATAGCTAGAGTATTAAGGGGCACAAAGGAGAGGGGGGCTTGGCTTTGGTAGAGGGCACGGCTTGCATGGAGCACTGGGTGTGGTGAAAAAATAATGAATAATGTTTTTCTGAAAATAAATAAATTGGAAAAAAAAAACTCCATGAAGAAATAGCAACTAGGCTAGGTCTTGAAAGATAAGCACAATTGTGATAGGTGAATAGGTCATGCAGTCAGTTAGCAAGTTATGAATATGAGAGAAGGAGGAGATTTTCTTTCTTGAGAATTAATGATTTGAGTTTTGAACATGTTAGGTTTGAGTGCTTATGGAATATACAGTAGACAGCTGGAGTTCTACAATTCTAGAACTCAAAAGGATGGGAGTTAGAACTGATGTGGAAATCATTGAACAATGGTAAACAATCATACTCAGGACTAGGGAAGTGATGGAAGTGATGGAGGCACTCAATGTGACTGTGGGAAGAGGAAGAGAGAGAGAGAGGAGAAAGGAGGGGAGGAGAGAGGAGTGAGGAATGCTATAGTAAAAGGCAGAGAAGAAGAGACATAGGAGAATAGTATGACTGCCATTGCACAATGAAGATGAGAGAGTCTCAGAAATAGGTGAAATAGTCATCAGTATTAGATGCTGAAAAGAAATCAAGTAGGAGGAAAATCAAGTCTTAAAGTAGCAATTTCTGGAAGCTTTAGTAAGACAATAAATTATTGCAAGCATTTTCCAATAGTTGCCAGAAGTACCGCAAGGAAGATGAGAGAGGGTGCTTACCCTGAGGAGAGACAGAACTCAGAGCTGGTGCGGGGGTGGGGGTTGCTGAGCCCATGGTATCCCCCACACAAGTGAGAAAGCAGAATGGCAAAGCACTTGGAGTAATTTACTGTTTCTGGGCTTGCTTCTCTGTCTGTAGGAGGATTTATAGAGAGCACGCTGCCAGACATGTGGAAGGCTCCCCAAAACATTTGCTCTCTTTCCCTTGCATGTGTGTTAAAGGCAGAGATTCCAGGATAGGAAGGAGGAAAAAGATGAGGTTGGAAGGGAAAATCAGGCACATCCCCCTCCGCACTAGTGGGAGTGAGGAAGGACACAGACCTCTGAGGCTGGTGGGGAAGGAGAGAGGAACAGGCACCTGTTGGACCTGGAACTTCATGAGAACTAGGGGTGCATGCAGGGGAGGACTGTCACCCTGAGGATGAAGAGAGGGGAAGCCTGGGACACCATAAGGTATTTCTGAGAGACATGAAGGGTCCTGTCAGAAGTGGAGGTGTGACTCTTGAATGGTTCTGATATCTAAGGTGACCTTGCCATCATCCTGGCCATGACATTCTCCTATAGTCCCCTGCTAAGTGATTAGTAGATGACAGGTGCTCAAGAGAGGAAGAGTCAGGGAAGAAGGGACAGTACTTCCCACAACGTTCCTCTCCTGGAGCACCATTCATACCCCTCGCTGGATTCCACCTCCCTTCTGCATCCTATTCCTCTGGACTTTTCCCACTCTCACAAACATCTGCTGCTCTCACAAACATTTGCCTAAGCTGGCTGCTTTCTGTTCCTTTCCCACCTCAGGGCCTTTGCACCAGCTGTCCTTGCTGCCTGGAGTAAGCTCCTCTTAGCTTGCCCAACTTGGCTCCTTCTCATTCTGATCTCATTTCCGGTGCCCCACTCCCACCCACCACTCTTTGCAGAGGTCATTCCCGACAAACCCCTTTAAAGCAGCTTTGCTGGGGCACTTGGGTGGCTCAGTGGGTTAAAGCCTCTGCCTTTGGCCCCGGTCATGATCCCGAGCCCCACATCGGGCTCTCTACTCAGCAGAAAGCCTGCTTCCTCCTCTCTCTCTCTCTGCCTGCCTCTCTGCCTACTTGTGATCTCTATCTGTCAAATAAATAAATAAAATCTTAAAAAAAAAAAAAAAGCAGCTTTGCTATACCACTCTATCGCAAGGGTCTGTTTACTTCACTTTGTAACACTTCAATCTCATATTCTTGTTTGTTTATGTACTTAATTGTCTATGTCCATGTTCCCTAGTAAGACTGTAAGGCTCATAAGAGAAGAGAAATTTTTTTCATCTTAGTCACTGTAGTATGTCCAGAACAGAGAGAAATACTGAACATATACTGATATATATGATTCATTGTGTGAGTGAAATGGCATGTCCGGCTTCCTAACATGGGTAAAAGGAGTTAGCTCCCCCTGAGCTATCACTCTTGGGGGTCCAGGTACACAGGAGTGGCCACTGCTCTGGGGAGTGCTCTGCTCTTCAGAGCCTTCTTGTGAGCCTCTGGCCAATCCCAGACTCCAAGCTTTCCATCATGTCAATCAGGATTCTTCTTATTTTCTTCTTTCCTTTTTAAATTTTATTTTATTTTTTTACAGAGGGGATAAATATCTACAGAATTTACTTATCATATCTGAACTTGAATTACTTAAAAAGCAAAGCAGCTGTCTCCTCATGCCTTTCTGAATTGTTACTCTATCTGGTTAGCTTCACCAGAAGAATTTCTGTGTCAGTCTGATTGTGTCCTTTTTGCTTTGTATTATGCAGATCTGGAATCATCTTAAGGTAAAAAAGGAAAGAAGAGAAAAAGAACAAAAAGAGAGAAACATTTCAAATTCAAAACAGCCCACATCTTCATTCTCTTTTTTGTTTCTGTGAATTAGGCAAGTAACTAAGAAAGTGTGATGCTTAGGACATATCTCCATTTCCTTTACAAAAAAAGTGAGCATTTCATTTTCTAAGTTTCCCTTCTCCCCAGTGGGAGCAATTACGTGGGTACAGGGTCAGCAGATTTAGCCTGAGTTTTACACAGAAGTCTCCACAACTGTCTTCATAACAGGCACCCCAAAATGCTTGCTTGCACAGAGCATGTCATTTACTAAGAAACTTAACACAGATCCTTACTTTTCTTGTTCTCTTTCTGTATTCTTCCAGAGCTGCTCTGTTTATAGAAGAGACACTTTTTTGTAGCATCTATTTTATACAAAAATGTTTATACTAGAAAACATAAAGTAGACTGAAGAATTTCACAATATTTCAAAGTGGGTAGTGTCTTTCACTAGCTTCCTGGGTTTTCAACTGTCCCCTTTCCCACCCAACGACTTTCTGCCCCTGAGAAAGCACTGTGAGCAGCAGCAGCACCCTGTGTGAAATCTGTCACCCAGCCAGGCTCTGCTTGGGGGAGTGTCTGCAGCCACAGGCCAGCTGAGGCCAGGCAGTACCTGAAGAACGCCTTTCAAAGAAAGACATTTCCGCTGTCTTCAGAAGGGAGCGTCCTTTTGTTCTCTTTCCAGAAGGTCACATGGCCAGTCAGACTCCAACAGAGCAGAAGAAATTCCTCAGGAGTTCCCTTGAACTGTGCTTCTGTTCTATATCAGGCCACAAGTGGTTGGCGCACTGTTTACAAGATACCCTGTGGCTTCTCAGAGTGACCTGGTTTCAGAGAGTGGGTCTCAGGTGAAACATGAAAGCTGTCCAGGCGTCCAAGGTATTTGTCTATGAGACACGTCATGCCATTTGATTTAGAGAGAATGAGTGCCTTGGGAAAGGGGTTTGCATGATGGAGTTCCTTCATTCGTTAAGGAATCTGGCAGACTATGTTAATTTGTGCAGGCTAATAAGGCTCCAGTAATTCCTCTGCCTGATAAAAAAAAAAAAAACCCTTCCAATCATTTGATACTTAGGAAGCACAAGATCCCAGGAAGGAGAAAAGTCATTATTTTTTGCTTCTACAGAAAAATCAATATGAACACATTTCCCTTCTTCTGTGTTACCCTTTTTTCCCTGGAGTTCATCTGTAGGCAAACACATTTTAAGTCATTTTGACAAGAGAGCAATTGGATCTTCTCAGTGTTGTTGGAGGAGAAAAACACCAGTTGAGTAAGAGTTTAAAGTTCTATTAAGGGAGTAGAGCAGAAGTTGTTTTTCTTAATTAAAAAGTATAAAGTCGGATTCGATCCCCCTTCATCTCCTCTCCACCTGTTAAACAATCCAATTAATTTTTAAAAAGAAATTTCATGAATACATGAAAGAAAAGTTTTACTTTGTACACTGCTTAAAAATGTGCCTTTCCACCTGTCCAGGGATACTCATTTTCAGAACTGTCTCCTCTGGATGTGCACTTATTGGCGATAGGTTTGGGAAATATTAGAAAATGTGAACTGTATATTCTGCTTGGACATTACAAAGATTGCTCAGCCCCATGGAAGACAGAGAGCCTAAACTTTGTGGGAGAATAACATCATAATATAAATGAAAGACGAAGAGCATGCAAGAGTTAGAGATAAAAGGAAAATGAAAGAGGACATCTTAGAGGCAGAGCTCGGTTCTCAAGTTCCATTAAAGGAAAACACCAGAGTTCATGAAGGTGCTGGGCCCACTTTATCCAGTATTTATTTTGGCCAGACATCAGCCTTCCATATGAAGATTGGAGAAACATAGGAAACGCCAGTTCTGAGCTGTGGAGCTCCTGCATCTGATGGCTACCAATCTGTAGCATGCAAATAGTAGAAAAGCCTCTATTAGTAACTCATGAAGCAATAAATATTTTCATTTCATTGTCCTCAAAAACAAAGAATGGTTTAATATAATTTGAGGCCTCAAACTCTACATAAATGTTCTCAATCAATGATGAAAGGATCAGATTCTCCATCAAGCTGGTTATAAACAAGCATGTCCTCTGTTGTGCTTTTCAAGATACTGCCTCTCTCCCAAAGGGTGACAATTAGTACATAATTCCAAGTATTTTCTTAGCTGTCCCTTGTTCACTGCAATCTAAAATTTCTCAGGGGTACCATTTTGAACCAAACCAAAACAACAATAGCATGGTACCTAGGAAAAGTTTTTATATGCTGCCCACACTTATTTCCACTCTTCATCTCTAATTTCCTAAAATGCAGGTAGGAAACAATACAAATATGATTTCACTTTAAATGCGGCAAGTTAGAGAAAAACTAAAAGAATTTACCTGAAGTCACATAGTATTTCCGCAAGGAAGGAAAGCTCAAATTCCCCCATCTTTGTGTTGTTCCTCATATAGCCTATATAGGCAAAATAATGTTTGCCTATAAATACAATCCTTTAGACTTTTTCTAAGGTCTTGATTTCTGTGTTTTTGTCACCTAACACTATAATAAAGATTAGTGGAACAAAGATTTTGTTCCCAAAAGGTGTTGGCAACAGGAAGTCTGATTTTGATTGCATGACACTCTTTATACCTAATTACCTTCAACAAATCTGCTCTGCACATTCTATGACATAGGTCTTTGACTGGCTTTATACTCTGTATGCTCAGGCTGCTGTCAAGAAGAAATGACAAGCTCGTATGTATACATATACGTCCCTGACTTCATGGTTAGGGTAGTCAGTATGCTCAGGAAGTGTCCTTTCAACATTTATGGAAACACAGTGTGTCATTGGGAAAGCCCTGGGATATTATGACATTGTAGATGCAATTTTGGGAGGAGCCCTACAAGTTCAGGTGCATCAGGTACATTGTACAGGAAGGATGCTAGGGAGTGGGCATTTGGCCCTAGGGCTCCTTTACTGCTAGTGTAGACTAATCATTTCACCTATTTCAGCCTTCATTTCTCATGTATAAAAGAAGCTGCTGGGGTTAGAAATGCACAGGGCATAATGCCAAAGCCCCTCCATCTCAAGATTGGGGAGGGTTGAGTTGGCTGAGCTCTGAACTTCAGTCTAAGAGAGGGCAGTGTTCAGCAGGGCCTAGATTGGCCTGTCCTACAGAGTGGGCTGGACTGTGGGCAAATTGGGCTGGCCATAAAAAGGCATGCTTGGGAAACCAGAGGGTGCCACAGGCTCAGTAAATATTAGCCCTAATCTGCAGTTCACGTCCTACCTCTTGAGAGGCTGGCAGGACACAATATGGCATTTTGGTAAGAGCCTGGACTTTGGATCTTGGCAAAGGACAGACTAGATATTAAATCCGTGACCTGTCACAGTGAGTCAACCTATCAGGGTGCTCACCTAAAAATGGGGATAATAGTACTGACCTCACAAATTTGCTCTGAAAATAAAACAGATATGAGACAGTCTTTAATTTACAAGTATCTTGTAAATGTTTCTTCATTCTCAGTGCTTGGGGATTTGGTCTGTCGAGTGCTTGGTCAGGGTATTAGAGCCTCAGGGATATCCAGCAGGGCTGGTGAGGCAGGACCCATGTAGCCAGCTGATGACCCTTCCAGCTCTGGCTTCCTTGTTAGCCTTTCGAGGCCAAATGTGGTCCTCGGAACCCATTGGAAGGCTTTTCTGGGAAGATTCCTGTTTGGTGTCAACATATTGGGCTGAGGTCAAAGGGGTGTTAATGCTGACAGTGTAGCTGGGCCCTTCCTTGAGAACCTAAGGCAGGGCCTAAGGGTCAAGGATGGGAAGAGGTGGGCACACTGTGCTGCTTCTATTCTTTTAGCTCTCCTTCTTGAGGTCTAGAAATGCTAAGAGGAGGCTTCACTCTTGGCTTTTAACCTTGAGACTTAAATACAGACACAACCCTTGGTTCCTGTTACACTGTAGTGAGTAATATCTCGGTGCACTCACCCTGGAAGCATGCTTCCCTGTTAAATGTGACACATGCAGTTCAGAGGTGGTCTGACTAATATTCTTTGCAACTAGTAAAGAGGTTGTAAGTGCTGTCACAGTGCATGAAGGTTTTATCTTGTCTGTGAATGAGTTTGCAATGACTGGAGTGCTGACCCTCATGCTACCTCCTTCGTGTGGGTGCTGGCCCACACTCAAGGCACAGTCCCACCTCTAGGACAGTCTTGCTCAACCCCAGTCCCAGGAGTGGAGCAGAGGGAGGAGTGACTAGCCCACTGGATGAAGGGATTGATTGTGCTAGGCACATAGTTGGTAACGAAACACTACCTGAACAAAAGTCTTAGGTACAGCACAGGGAGCTGCATGACCCCTACTCATTGTTGTGAAGCTCCCGTATTACTCAGGTCTCAGCTCAAAGGCTAGAGGCCTCATTGCTGATGATCCAAGGACTCTATTATATCTTCTTGTGTATGTCCTTTTTAGTTCTTCTCCTACCCTCAGACAATTTGTAATTTGTGTGTACTTGCTTGTTGTTTATTTGCCCCTTCTACTAGAGGGCAAACTCTGTCCCATAATGTAAGAAAGAGTTTTCTAGTCTTATTCAATGCCTAGAATCTCACCTTGTTGAAAGTAGGCACCCAGTAAGTGTTTGCTGAAGTTTTTAAGGTGATCTATGATGATCATTAGATACACACAGATATGAAATGCAGCAGTACATCAATTACATACAAGTCTAAATTTCAGCAACATTAATCATCGGGAAAGTGTTTTTGAACCCAGACATGTCTGAAGTATCAAGAAAATACTCCTTACACATGAAGCTAGTACTTCACTCTTTCAATCCTGAGAGAGGGCCACACTGACTTCTAGGAGCACAAAAGTCTTAAACTGGATTATCTCATTTTCTAGCCTATACCAGATTAGAAGTAAACATGAACAGTATGGGAAGTAGACACTGATGTGATAGCTTTCTGCCAGAGCAGGGAGAGAAGTCAGCATAGGGTTCTGTGAACACATAAGACAGGGAACTTCTAGTTAGGACCCAGTGTCCTTCAGTAAACAAATCTTGCAGTAAACAAGGGGAAAATAGTTCCCCTTAGACTTTACAAAATTACTTAGATACATTCTAGAATTAGTTCTCATCTATAGACAGTTATATCTGGAATATGACTGAGTTACCAAAAAAGATTAACAAATTAGTGTTGTAAACAAGGCTATGTGTGCCTGACACAGCTGCTCTTATTTTTAACTGCTTTTGTGTGAGAAAACAAAGAGAAATATTACATAAAGAACAGGATGTTTTGGACGGCCACCTCTACTGCATTACCTAATACCGTAGTTGCAGAACTTGTAAGATTCGTCTGCAGATGCTGAGAGCATTAAAAATGTGTATTATTACACTCTAAGCATTGGTTACAGGGCAAAGTTGAAAACACAAGTATGTTGGAGGTGATGCTGGAGTAAGTCATGTATTACCTTGGATTGGAATGATAGCACTTAGTGTAAATGATTTAATTCATGGGTTGTCTCCTACTTGTGTCATCAGGGGCAGTGTTCTAACTCTTGGGGGAGGCTTGGTTTCTATATTCCTGAACTGGGGAACACAATCCATATGTGGCTGTTCTGTGAGGGTGACTTGCACAGTCACCTGAGCTGCTGGGTGGAAGAGAACTTGAAGCACTGGGTATCCCCCATGGGAGCCATTCATAATTGTTTGAATTTTTACTCAGATACATCCTCACCTCTGAATCAATTGTTGCAACAACCTGTGAGGTGCCCATGTTTTACGGCTGAGGAGCCTCACTTCCAAGGTCAGTTTAGTGGGAGATGAATTTGGATTTTCTATCTCTCAGCTCCTGTTACTCAAAACAACATAGATTGTAAGACATAAAATTAGATAAGGTACAACTCTGTGACTATTGCTTTAGAAGGGTAAGAACATGCCCTGCGTCTGAAGAATGCAGAATTTAGGTCTCCTCGAACTCAAGTCAGAGCAATGTTGAAGAAGAACTCTTATTTTTCCAGTTAGAATGGCACTGAGGATTTCTCAAAAAAACAGACTTAACTTTAATAGCCTCTCTTTGTCAGGTTTTGGTCTATCAGAGTTTCCTAAGCCTGAAGCCATATGCACAATTTCAAGGAGTGTGGCATCCTGATTCAACAGTGGATTGGGCACCATCATTTTCTCCTATGATGTGAGCATAGGTCCCAGCTTCTCTTAGTCCACTTGGTGATGTTTATGGCGAGGGGAAACAGAAAGCAAACTCAATGTCTGGTACCACTTCCACTCATTGACAACTACTCTGAGGGATAATGTGAGCATCATCTCATTTACTCTTCTTAGGAGGCTGCTTATTAGTAGTGCAAAATGTTGTTTTTTGTTTTTTTTTTTTTTTTAAGATTTTATTTATTTATTTGACAGACAGAGATCACAAGTAGGCAGGGGCAGGGGAGCAGACTCCCTGCTGAGCAGAGAGCCCGATGCAGGGCTCAATCCCAGGACTCTGGGATCACTCCCTGAGCCAAATGCAGAGGCTTAACACACTGAGCCACCCAGGCACCCCTAGCAGCACAAAATGTTTTAAAGACAGATGACCTGGATTGAAATCTTACTTACACATTTGCCTTTTTATTCTAATAGTTAAGTAAACTGTTTTGCTTTTTTTTTTTCCAATTTGTTTTGCATTTTTTTCATAGTTAACTAAGTTGTTTTGCAATGGTCTTGTACATCCATAGGCATATTGGGCATTGTTTTTCACTGTCTAAAAAAACTTGTTATATGTAAATATGTCTGATCCTTATACATACCACCCTCATCTCTTTAGAAAATAAATTCCACAAAAGAAAAAAAAAATGTCTGGACTAACTATCATATTAGGACTACTGTGTGGTTTTTATTTCTCCTGTCCTGGTTTCTTTGAAGCCCAAAACATGTCTGCGTGACTGGTCTAAGTCTTCCTCCTTACCTCTACTGGGCAGAATTAAGACAACAGGAATAAGAAGAAAGAAAAAGAAAAAAAGAAAGGAGTAGATTTCTCCATGGTAGAATTAGAAGTGCCACCCAGTGTCCCTGTGTAGCCACAACCATTGTGTCTCAGGGTGTGTGTGTATCCGTGTGTGTGTGTGTGTGTGTGTGTGTGTGGTTTGGATTTGGTTGTGTTTGTCCCAGTCTCCTTTAAACCCAGAACAGAAAGGGGCAGTGAGGAAATACACTGAACTGTGGCTGGGAAGATAGAGCTGCTTTGTGGAGCTTGTTTCAAGTGGGTTTTGTTTTGAATCCACAAGTTCATTCAAATCCAATCACGGCAAAATTCATAGATTGTGATGTCATGTGGAAAGAAACCAAAAAAGGGCTGTATAGGATGCTTTCTGCCAGATGTTCCTCATGGCTTCAGGAAACTCCTCCACCCGCCAGTCTTTTTCTTTCTTGCTTGCTTTCTTTTTAGCCCCCCCTTTGCTTTCTGAGCCAAGGCTTTTGGACTGTGCTTTACTAAGCCTCACTTTCATTTACAGATTTTTCTTTTTTTAACAGCCCGTGTGTCTAAGACATGCCATTTGTGCTACTATTTCTCTACATTTATATCACTACTTTATTTTCACATTAAAAAGGGAATACATCCTTCTAATTGTATAGACAAATAGGGCAGGTGATAAGGGGTAGGGCAGAAATTAATCAGTAACCAGGTTCACATGTTTACTGTTTTAAAGCTAATTGGACTGAGAAGGTCCCTTTGTGATGGCCCTTGCCATCGCATCCCATGATGCGACACTAACTTCCCCTGACCTCTGGGCAGACTGGCATGTTCACTTTTTTTCATCATTGTGTGGTGAAGCCACAGTTTACTAGACCGGGGTTGTCATTGGGGATGACTTAAGGAAGGGACATACTGCAAGTCTGTTTAAGGGAAGGAGCGATGGAAGGTTAAAGAAAGGTTAACGGAAGAGGATGGTTGAAGCCTGAGGATATGGAAGATAAGAGACCCAGGTCCTGTTACTTTACCCCTGTGTCGGTCACACTAGGGTGTTGTGCTGGCTCACTACACGGTCTCTCTAACCTGGCCCAGCTTCTGCATTGCCCCTTCTGGACAGGAACTATACCCACTCCCTGGGGATTGTTTTAGAACTAGGATCACACTTGCTTGCTTGTGCTGAGTATTTTCTAGCTAGAGAAAATCAAATCCCATCTCCTCCTGATATAATTCCTGAATGATACCCAACTGAAAGTGTGTTAGCTCAAACTATTAGACACAGGCATGGAATCTTAGTAATCTAATTAACAAATAAACAGAGAAGTGGTTTAGAAGTCAGACCTAGTTAATGATCTTTGTCTCGGTCTAGGTATCTGAATGATCTCAATTCCCAGGAGTGTCACCAAAAGATTTATTCACTCTCCCCAAATTGTCAAGGATGCTCAGATATCACCACCCACTATGTTAGGTCCTCTTTGGGTTTTTTTTTTTTTTTAAGATTTTATTTATTTATTTGACAGATAGAGATCACAAGTAGGGAGAGAGGCAGGCAGAGAGAGAGAGAGAGGAGGAAGCAGGTTCCCTGCTTAGCAGAGAGCCTGACATGGGGCTAGATCCCAGGACCCTGGGACTATGACCTGTGCTGAAGGCAGAGGCTTTAACCCACTGAGCCACCTAGGCACCCCAGGTTCTCCTTGGTTTTTAGAGAATTATATACACTTTTTTCTGGACTGTGGTGCTCATGTGCTAACTCTTATTACAATGCTTGCCATTTTTGTGTCACAGTGTTTTTGTCCATGTTCTCCTCCTAATGTCACATTTCAGAATGTGCATTTCTTCAGAGAAGATATGACTTCTCAGGAATTGCCTTTACACCATGCACGCTAAGCAAACGTGCCTGTAAAATACTATTGAGAAAAGAATTAACAAATAAATGAGGATGAGCCCTCTTATACAAGAGCCCCCTGATTGATCCGTTATTCTCAGTTTGAAAATGCTATGATGTGGTAAGCTAGACACAGGTATGAAATACCCACACAGAAGAGACAGGAGGACTGTGCTGGGGACTCAGGATCTATAGCCATACAATATACAGAGTTATTTTATTTCAGTCAGAATGTCAGTTTTCCTGGCAGAAGTCATCCTCGAATTGGGTAGTTTGAGGGGAGCATAAGACCAGAGAAGGCAGTCAACAGAAGCTGGAATCAGGGCCTGGCACCTGGGAAATAAAGAGGTTGCAGGGAGACAAACAGAACATCAACAAAAGTGGGCTGCGGATGAAGTACCCACATAGGTGGATATACTTGTAGGCTGTACTTGTATGGTAGTACTATACTTATAGGCTGAAGACTTAATTTTGATTTTAAGGTTTGGCTAGAATTTACCCTACTAGAATTTACTAGTTTAAATTTACTAATAAGCTAGTAAATTTACTAATTTACCCTACTAGAATTTACCTCTACCCTACTAGAGAGGAGGAAGGTGTTTAATCCTTCTCGAAGTTGATGTGTATAAAGACTAGCTCTCCAAGACAAGGTCTCCAGCACGCTGGCAGTAGGGCCGCCCTAGCAGACAGCCGATAGGAGGACAAGAGTCTCCACCCGGGGGCAACTCCTGAAGGAACTGAAAGGCACAGTGGAAAAGCAGGTTGGCTCTGGCCATACAGATTTTCAAGAATAATAAACACAATCTTTTTCATATGAAGGCAAAGGTGAAGCACTGCAAGGCTTTGATCAGGGGATTTGGCTATGGTGTAATGTGCTGTGATTGGCATGGCAGTCCTGTGCTGAGTGGGCCATGAGTGGAGAGCTGCTGGCTGCCTTGTTCACTCTCACATCTCCAAGCATGGGGTAGGGCCTGACACTCAGAGGGCTGCTACAGAAATTAGAATAGGAATGAGGGCCTGTATTACTGAGAGTGTGAAGTTATCTTTGGGAGAAGTTAGAGTCAGGAAGGCCGAGTTAGTTGAGTATCGGAAGGAAGATAATGCATTTGCTTGTTGAGGTACCGAATTTTTAACGATGATGTGAAATTCAAATGAAACGAAATATCTGTTTGCAGCTGAAAGGATAAAACTGAAGAAGATGTCAAGATTTAAATTTCAGAGTCATTAGTATAAACTCTGAGTATAAGATGATTGTTGAGGAATGCAATATTTAGAGAAGAACAGAAGGCCCAGATCTCAGACCAGGGTCAACCACCATTACACAGGAGGGAGGGATAGAAGCTTTAAAGAAGTGAGATGTCTGTCTGGAGGGAGTGTCCAGCAGAGACAGAGATGCTGGAGGGAGCTTCATACAGAGAGAAGCAACAGAGAAATAGCGGTAGCTGGAATAGGCTTGCCAGAAAAAACACAGTATTGTGTTGGAGTCCTCAGTTCAGAGGAGACACAATCAAACTCGTGGATACCACCATTAGTTCAGTGAGACCAGGCACTGGGGTCCATGTGAGCGGTAGACCTGGGACCCAGCTCACAAGGATTTTCTAATTAGTTTCTGATTATAAGTTTTCCATGGACAGACTTCAAGCCATGTATTATGAAGGTAAAAGTCCTTCTAGATAAATAATTTTTACTATTTCAGATTTTACCTCTAAAGAAGGACCAACTATAATTAAGTCACACATGTGAAGATGTTTTGAGTTCAGGGAGTAGAGCATGTTCTTGATATTTCTATAAGAATTCATCTCTCATCCAGCTTAATATTATTTTAAAATAGTGCTTGTGGTTTAATCATTTTTTGAGATCTTGCTACTAGATTTTAAAAATCTGTAGCTAGATGCCAAGATAATTTGCTCATATAATTGTTTTTGAAACAGATCTTATGCAAGCTATTTTGTACTGGTAAAGCTGCACAGTGCATCTGCTGACTTGTGGCCAGATACCAAGAAGGACCCCAGCTGATTAGAAAATTGTACCCTTGCCAGAGAGTGGATCTAAGGCACATGTGGCCGTCCTCATGACTCAGAGGAGGTGGGGACTCAAACCTTGTGGGATGAAGAAGGCTGGCTGGATGCCGGGCTCCTTATGATGCTGAGATAAGCAGTTCTTCTCTGGCCAGCAACATTTGCCCCCAGTCTCTGAGGACTTGGCCCCAGCTTCCTCTCCCATTCCCCAGTATCCTTCCCCTACCAAACTTCCTATGGGTTCCTGAACTCTCACAACACATCCCTGGAAGAAGCATTGCCCATCCAGGGCTTCTACCTGCAGTCTTAACTTTGGGGTGCACAGTATCTTTTTGCTTATGTTAAGTCCTGAACAGGGTCAGTAAATCCACAGCAGGACTTGGAAGCTCATCCAGACCATTTGAGCTTGTGATGTTACTGTTCCTGGATCCTTGAGTCTGGCAAAAGTAGGGAGGGGAAAAAAAAAAAAAAGATTTCAATCAGAATTACCATAAAATTAAAAACAGTTTTCAGAAAACATGGCCACAGTCTGAGTGAAGCTGGTGGCTGCTAGGGACTCGTGACTGTTGAAGAAAATGGTTCATGTCTTCTTTTTATTATAACTTAGCTAGCAACGGCCGTGTAGGCGGCAGGCGATCAGAAATAAATGTCTAACTTGGATTTTGCACAATTGGGTCCTGTTCCAAAGCACACTGCCTGCCCACTGACCCAGCTTGAGTTTTACAGGGACAGCAAAGAGGGATAGTTTCAGGACTCGCAGGGTCCTTCTGGGACTGCCCTGGGGATTCGCTGGTTTGCAGGTTGCTTCTGATTAGAAGGCTGACAGCTGTCCTGCTTCCCCGTTCTATTCCGGGAACACCACAAAAACACATCTAGTTTCTTTAATTTTTTTTCCCCCCTGGGGCATTTTATTCTCCTTTTATTCCTTCTGTTCCCTCCTCTTTCTCTTTCTCTTGTTTTTACAGTCTCCCGTAATGACTAATTGGCAGCGTTTCCCAGCTTTTTTATGTTTCTCTTGCTCTGGTTACAAGTCGTACTAACCCAGGAATATCCACAGGGACCTATAGACAGCCAACATTTCCAAATGATATACAGCATTCCTTTTTCTTTTAAAGTGTAAAACATTTACAAGGAAATGTACAAATGTATCAGGAACATTTCCCGGGTCGGTCATTAGCGCAGGCCCTCCCCGCGCCCAGGGAGCGCCCCCCGCACGGTCCCCTCCCGGGCGCACGTTTCCGAGTGCCAGTGGGGCGGCCCGCAAGACCGCAATTGCTCTGGCCCAGATTGACGAGCCTCCGATGCCCATTTACTGCGCGCGGCAGCCACTCTGGAGCCGCGGCACATCTGGATGGAGTCAGCTGCCGAGCGCCAGGGGCCAGCGCGGCCCAGCCAGCCGAGCGCGGCGGCGAGAGCGAGGGAGGCCGGCGCCCAGGCCGCCTCCGCCGGCCCACCCCCCAGTCCCCACCCGGCTGGGTTTCCTGATGTAAACAGAGCGGCGCTGCAAGAGCACAGCGACTCTGCTGAATGTGTCATTTAGTTCTCTTTATCTGCTTGGGGTCAAAATAGCAACTTAGAAAAACAGAAGCATTGCTTTGAATTTAAACAGGGAGAAGCCATAGACAGCCTTGGTCTGGGGGTGGGAAGGGGAATGCCTAGCTCCTGCTTTTGTGTTTACTTGTTCCACTTTATGGTAATTCGGGGGCTAATTTCATTATCTACAGCCACATTGGAAACAAGACGCTGTTTCTGTTAATGGTGCTAAAGGCATGTGCGAGTTTCTGTGCAATAGGTTGAAAGTTCCAACCACAGCACCAGCGCTCAGTGCCCCAAAGGCCTGCACTGGTCTGCAAAAGTGTTGAGATTTTGATTTTCCCAGAGGGAAGCAGGCAGCCCTCTTTCTAAGAGAAGTGAATTGCTTTCTGTCACTGAATGCCAGCCAAGAATGTGTTTCCTTCCTGGGTTCCCAGAAAGGCTCAGCTTAGTGCCTGGGGGATGAAAGAACAGGTTCCCTTGCCTACATGGTAGTTGTGCTGCTTCTCCCATTTTTTAAGGAATGGGAACTATTCTCCTTCTCCTTCTCTCCTTGTTTGCTCTAGTGTGTCTGGTGGAACTGTTACCTTTCCCCATTTAACTGTGTTGCTTCACTTCTCTTTCTGACAGGGCATGATGAGATCTTAAGGATTTGGGTTCTGAATGTTCATTAAGTAGAAATCGACCAATAGGCTAAGGCAAAGTCATTTTGAAATAAATGGTAGAGAGGGAAAATACAAAATGATGGCAGAGTTTGTGTTGTCATCACCAATAATTAAAATGAAATGTAGACGTGTTTCCAGTCCAGTCACAAGCCATTTAAACCGTCGCGTCTAGAAAATTTCAACTGGCGGGCGTCATCCTCAGATACTGGCAGAGCTTCCCTAACCCTCAAGTAGGGACTAGTTTTGCAAAAGCCTTTAAATGGAAATCAGGAGGAGCCCTGTGTGCATATCTGAGGACAGAATTTGGCCAATATACAGAATATGAGCAGGCTTGGGAGTGTAAGATTTCAGTAAATGCAGCTTCATGTGGAGATTTGTCAAAATGTTTGAAGTCATCTGACCCAGTGGTTGGACATTGTCAGGAGCACTTGTATGTTGAAAAAATTTAGGGTACATCCTTGTACTTTGAATAGGTTAATGGGGCACTCTTTTTTTCTCTCAGAGTGTATTTTGATGAATTTGCCAGAAGTTGAGCCACAACTTATGGAGAGAACCAACACCCAATTTGGAAAATGGGCTGTTAGCAGCTCTGCCTGGTGATTTGATAAACAAGATGGGGCTAAACCCATGGGTAAGGTGAGGATGGTTCTGAGAAACCCCCTGCACTTCCAAAGACAATTATGGGATTAGTGCCACCCCTGTGCTCTCTTCACCGGTGAAATGGGAAGGAATAAGAATCTTCATAAACAATGAATCTTGGAACACTGAAAAAATAAAATTAAATTAAAAAGTAAGAAAATATAAGGTCCTCACCCTCAAGGAGCTGACAGTCAAAATTAAAAAAAAAAAGAATCTTCAGTTACTTTCTGTGATCATTATAATGTCTTAGCAGAGAACTCCCAGAGAATGCAGAAAACTTCAGTTCATATTTATATTATATTATATCTTTATATTATAGATCTTTTTATTTCTATTTATAATAGACACAAGGAATAGGAAGATATTTTGATTTCTTATCCTTAAAGAGATTTCTTCAAAATCCATTCTACCATATACCTTGTGTTTTTTAAGGCTGTGTTCCATCTCAAACCCGGGGTCAAAATGTATACTCATTTTTTAAGACTGGACAGTAAGTTCACTCTAACTATAACCTCATCTTTGTGCATCAACAATAGCAGATGTGGTAGAAGGTTCTCACTTAGGCCATGATGTCATGCTAATCATACCATTCTGTTTTGCACCTGGGCCACCAAAAACGTGTGTGTGTGTGTGTGTGTGTGTGTGTGTTTGTGAGGATGTTCTCTCTGGGCCAAACAAGAGCTCAGCTCAGAATGCTGACCCAGTGAAGGCCACAGTTTTGTTTTTTTTTTTTCTCATTTAACTAAAATTTTTGAGATAGTTGTAGAGTCACATGTAGTTGAAAAAAAATGTGAGAGATACCATATATTTTTTACTCAGTTTCCCACAATTTTGACATTTTGCAGGACTATAGTATAATAGCTCAGCTAGGATATTTTTATTTTTTATTTTTTTATTTTTTTAAAAGATTTTATTTATTTATTTGACAGACAGAGATCACAAGTAAGCAGAGAGGCAGGCAGAGAGAGAGAGAGGAGGAAGCAGGCTCCCCGCTGAGCAGAAAGCCAGATGCGGGGCTCCATCCCAGGACCCTGAGATCATGACCTGAGCCAAAGGCAGAGGCTTTAACCCACTGAGCCACCCAGGTGCCCCCTCTCAGCTAGGATATTAGTATTGACACAATTCATATACCTTATTCAGTTTTACTTGCACTAATTTGTGCACGTATTTATTTGTTCTAATATAATTTTAACACCTGTGTGGCTCCTACATACATCCTACAGTCAAGACACTAAAATAGATCCTTCCTTACGAGGATCCCTCCTGCTGCCCTTCTATGACCATACCTACTTCCCTCTATTTCTCCCTCCTTTCTTTCCTGGTCCTTGGCAACCACTGATCTGCCCTTATTTCTGATATTTTGCCATACCAAAATATTATATGCATAGAATTACACAGTATGAAACTTTTGGGATTGTCTTTTTTCACTCAGCACACTGTGGAGGTTCATCCAAGTTGTTGCATGTATCAATAGTTTGTGGTTGTTGTTTTTTAAATGATTTTATTTATTTGAAAGAGAGAGAGAAAGAGCAAGTGGGGAGGAGCAGAAGGAAAGAGAGGATCTCAAGCAGACTCTGTGCTGAGCGTGGAGATTGACACAGGGCTCAATCTCATGACCTGAGATCATGACCTGAGCCAGAACTAGGAGTTGGACACTCAACTGACTGAGCCATCTAGGCGCCCCAATAGTTTGTTAATTTTTATTGCTGGATATTATTTTATAGTATGTCTGTACCATACATATTTTTTAATTCGTTCACTTGCTGAAAGGTATTTGAGTTGATTCTAGTGTTTGGCTGTTACAAATAAAGCTGCTGTAACATTGTATACAGGTTTTTGAAAACATAGGTTTTCATTTCTCTGGCATATATGTCTAAAAGTACAATTGTTGAGTTGTGTGGTAGTTTAATGTTTAATTTCATAAGAAACTGCCAAATTGTTTTAAGAATGACTATCCCATTTCATATTTCCACAAGCAATGTATGAATGACCCAGTTTCTCCATATCCTTGTCAACATTTGCTGTTGTCACCTTTTTCATTTTAGATAAATTTTCATTTCTCTAATGACTAATCATATTGACCATCTTTTCTTGTGTTTATTTGGCATGCATATATCCTCTTCAGTATATCCGCTTTATGTTTTTCTTCATTTTTAATAGAATTGTTATTATTTTTTACTGTTGAATTTTGAGAAATCTTCATATATTCTGGATACTAATCCTTTGTCAGATACATGGTTTACAAATATTTGCTCCCAGTATATAGTTAGTTTGTCTTTTCATCCTCTTCCCATGGGCTTTCACAGAACAAAAGTGTTTAGTTTAGGTGAAGTCCAATTTATCAACTTTTCTTTTAATGGATATGCTTTTGGTGTCAAGTTTAAGAACTCTTTTCCTAACTCTAGATTCTAAAAATATTCTCCTATGTCTTTTATAAAAATTTTAGAGTTGTGCATTTTACACGTAGGTTTTTGATCCAGTTTGAATTATTTTTTGTATAAGAAGTTTAGGTTGAGATTAATTAATTCCCCTTCACCCCATGATGTCAGTTTTATCAGTGCCATTTCTTGAGAATGTTAGCTTTCCTTTATTGAATTACTTCTGTGCTTTTGTCAAAAGTCATTTGAGAATATTTTTCTGGTTCTATTTTTGGGTTCTTTGTTTTATTCTATTGATCTATGTGTTTGTGCCTTTGCAATGCTGCACTATCTTGATTACTGTAGCCATAAGACTTGATACCAGACAGAGTGCTTCCTTCTACTTTCTTCTTTTTTCAAGTTTATTTTAACTTAGCTTGTGACTTTCTATAAAATATTTTAGAATAAGCTTTTCTACCTATAATAAAACCATCTAGATATAGGATAAGAATTAAATTAAACCTCAGACCCATTTGGGGAGACTTGACTTCTCTACAATATTGAATCTTCTGATTCATGAACATGGAATGTCTCTCCATTTATTTATGTCTTCTTTCATTCTTTAGCATTTTGTAATGTGCAGTAT
The DNA here is from genome assembly GCF_020171115.1 of Neogale vison. Lineage (NCBI taxonomy): Eukaryota > Metazoa > Chordata > Mammalia > Carnivora > Mustelidae > Neogale > Neogale vison. The sequence goes on along the minus strand of NC_058094.1, from coordinate 85,973,541 downwards.
ACAGTTCCTGTACATATTTTGTTAAGTATATATCTAAGTATTTCATTTTCTTTGGAGTGATTATCAATGGTAATTTGTTTTAATTTTAGTTACTAAATGTTTATTGCTAGTATGTAGACATGTGATTGATTTTTGTGGACTGATCTTGTATCCTGAAACTTTGTTGAACTTACTTTTTACTTCTAGGAGATTTTTGGTATATTCTTTTGGACGTCTATGTAGATGATCATGTCATCTGTAGACACAGATAGTTTTATCTCCTTCTTTCTAATATATATGGCTTTTGTTTCTTTTTCCTGTTCTTGCAATGGCAGAACTTCCAGTACTATGTTGAATAAAAGTGTTACTGATCTTAGGACGAAAGTGTTCAGTTTTTCATCATTAAGAATGATGTTAGCTGCAGGTTTTTTAGTAGATGCAAGATGCTATTTATCAAGTAATTCTCTTTTATTCCTAATTTGTCTTATATGAATATGGTATTTTGTTAGATGCTTTCTCTGCATCAATTAATATGATTTTTCTTCTATTGTTGTTGATATGGTGGAATATGTTGATTGATTTTCAAATACCAAACTAGCCTTGCATACTTGGAACAATCTAATTTGGTATTATTCTTTTTTTTTTTTTTAAAGATTTTATTTATTTATTTGTCAGACAGAGATCACAAGTAGGCAGAGAGGTAGGCAGAGAGAGAGAGGAAGGGAAGCAGGCTCCCTGCTGTGCAGAGAGCCCGATATGGGGCTCGATCCCAGGACCCTGAGACCATGACCTGAGCCAAAGACAGAGGCTTAACCCACTGAGCCACCTGGGCGCCCCATGGTATTATTCTTTTTATAAATTGTTGAATTTAATATGTTGATACTTTATTGAGGATTTTTGCATCTGACTTCATTGCTATATTGATCTATATTATCATTATTATCATTATTTGCACTTTGGTTTTGTTTTCAGGATAATATTAGCATCAGAATATGTGTTGGGAAGTGTTCCTTCTTTTTTATTATTTGGAAGAGATTGTGTAGGATTAGTTTCAATTTTTCTTTAAATGTTTGGTAGAATTCTTCTGTCTAGTGAAAGATTCTGTCTTGGAGAATTTTTTTCCCTCTCTTGGCAGATTTTTAATTGTGAATTCAATGTCCTTAATGGTTATAGGACATTTCAGATTGCCATTTTTATGTTGGATGACTTTTGGTGGTTTTTGATTTTCAAAGAATTGGTCTATTTCTTCTAAGTTGTAGAATGTATTAATATTAATTTGTTTATAGTATATTTCTTATTATCTTTTAATAACTACAGGACCTATAGTCATATCTCCTATCTATGAGTTGTGTCTTTATTTGTGTCAGTCTTGCTATAAGTTTGTCAATTTTATTAGTTTCATAGTACTAGCTTTTTGTTTCATTGATCTTCTCTATTATTTCCCCATTTTCAATTCTATTGATTTCTGCCTTTATATTATTTCTTTCTTTGGGATTTCTTAAGATTTATTTTTTGTTCCTTTCTCTAAATTCTTAAGGTAGGAACTTAAGTCTTTTCTTGTTTCTAAGGTAAGTATTGAATGCTATAAATGTCCCTCTTTACTGCTTTGACTGCATCCTACCAATTTGAAATATTACATTTTTGTTTTTATTCTGCTCTGTGTTTTTAAACGTTATGTTTGTTGAGAATTCCTGTTTGATCCATGGGTTACTCAAAAGTTTGAAGATTTTTCTGTTTTCTTTTGTTATTGATTTCTATCATGGAGAGAGCACACATTCTGTATGATTTTAACTTTTCTAAATTTGTTAATGTTTGTTTTATCACCTAACATATGGGCTATCTTAGTGAATGTTCCAAGTACATTTGAAAAAAAATGTGTATTCTGCTGCTGCTATTTAGTATGTTATATATAAGTCAGTTGGATCCTCTTGGTTGACTTTGTTTTTCAGGTCCTTTATATCCTTGCAGTCTATTTAGTCGTGCTATCAGTTGCTAAAAGAGGCAGTTGAAACTGTCAACTCTTTGTGTATATTAGTGTATTTCTCCTTTCCTTAAGATCATTATTTCTTCCTAGAGGATTGATCTTTTTTAAATCAATATATATGCCATTTTTTGCCTCTAGCAATTTTTTTTGCTCTGAAGTCTACTTTATCAGACATTAATAAAGCTATTACTTTTTAAAGATTATTTATTTATTTGACTGATCACAAGTAGGCAGAGAGGCTAGCAGAGAGAGAGAGAGAGAGAGAGAGAGAGAGGAGGAGGAGGAAGAAGGCTCCCTGCCCAGCAAAGAGCGTGTTGTGGAGCTTGATCCCAGAACCCTGGGATCATGACTGAGCCAAAAGCAGAGGCCTTTACCACTGAGACACCCAGGCACCCCTATTACTTTTTTAAAATTAACTTTTATATGATAAATCTATTTTCATCTTTTTGTTTTCAACCTGCCTATATTATTAAATAAGAAAGTGTTTTGGTAAGCATCATCTAGTTGGATCATGTTTTTTTTTTCACTTTCCTATTCTTTTTCTTTTGATTAGTATATCTGGGCAATTTATATTTATATTTAGGTGATTATTGGTTGTGTTAGTACTTAAAAGTTGCACTTCATTTTTTTGTTTTCTTAAGTTCTTGATCCTCTGCTTCTTTTCTTTCTTTTTTATGGGCTACTTGAACAGTGTCTTAGGATTCCAACTTGATTTATCCTTAGTATTTCAGTGTATCTCTGTATAGTTTTTTAAAAATATTTTATTTATTTATTTGAGAGAGAAAGAGAACATGAGCAGGGCAGAGGGAAAGGGATGAGTTGACTTGCTGCTCCCAACATAGGGCTCAGTCCCAGGTCCCTGAGATCATGAGCTAAGCTGAAGGCAGAAACTTAACCAACTGAGTCACCCAGGTGCCCCTCTTTGTATAGTTTTTGTAGTGTTTGCTCTGGGTATTAAAATACACATATGTAACTTATAATAGTTGACTCATGTCAATATTGTACCATCTTCAGTAAAGAGTGGAAACTTCACTTCTATTGAGTCCCCTTTTCCTTCTGTGCTTTTAAATATCATTTTCTTATGAATTAAAAGGTGTTATGACTTTTATTTTAATTATCATATATAATTTATACAACTCATGAAGGAAAGGATTGTATAGTGTCCGTATCCACACATCTACTCTTCCTGTTTTTCCTTCTTCCTTCCTGATTCTTCTTTTTCTATTATTTCACTTTGAAGTACTCTCTATATTCAATCTTTAAAGATTGTCCTATTAATGACAAATTACTTAGTTTTCCTTTATATGAGAATGTTTTTATTTCTCCTCCATTTCTGCAGGATAGTTTTTCTGGGTATAGAATTAATGGCTGAAAGTTTGTTTTTGTTTTTGTTTTTGTTTTTTTAATGGCTAAAAGTTCTTTTACTTCAGCACTTTAAACATATTATTTAAAGTTTGTTTAATTTCTTGGGTCTTTAGGCCTGTGTTTTTGAGAGATTCATGAATTTTCCAGCTCTTTTATCTTCAGCTATTACTCTAGCCATATTCCATACTCCCCGTCTGTTTTCCTTATGGGACTCTGATGATAAGAGTGTTGAATCTTTTGCCTTATAGATTTCTGAGGCTCTGTTCATTTTTTCTTTTAAAATATATTTTCTTTTCTTTGTTATAGTGTATGAATTTTATTGTCCTCACCTAAAGTTTACTGATTCGATCCTCTTAATCTGTGTTCTACTATTGAGACTATCAAACCAATTTTAATTTCTATTATTCTGTTTTTCAATTTTATAATTTTTATTTAATTATTTTTGTTTCTTTCTTTTCTGAGATGTACTTTTTCGTTTCAAGAGAACTTGTAATTGGTTATTGAAACATTTTTTTAAGATGGATACTTTAAAATCCTTGTCAGATAATTCTAATATCTGATTAATATCACTGGTAGCATCAATTTATCATCTTTTTTTCATTTCAGTTATTTTCCTAGTTCTCAGTATGACAAGTGAATTTCAGTTGTATTCAGAACATTGTATCTATTACATCAGGAGTCTCTGGGGCTTATATACACCTTACATTATAGCAGACCATCACCCTTTTAGGTTTAATACAGGGTCTTAAACTATTTTTGTGGACTGTGGCTCCATCGGCAGTTTAATTTTCAGAGTCTTTGCAATGTTGTTTTGATCTGATTGTTTTTTTTTTTTTTTTTTTGGTTCCTGGGGGCACTTACTGGTCCCTGCTTATATGTCCTGAGAAGTGGGAGGCACTTCCCAAGGTCAGCTAATATGTGTTTCTCAGTGGAAGAGGGGTGTGGGGGGATCCCTGCTCTTGTGTCCCAGGTTGCCCAGGTGTGTCTGGGAGGAGCAATAGAGCCACCCTCTGTTTGTGATAGACTGTTCCCACGTGGCCCTTATTGTGGTGGGTCCTCTCTGGTTCCACTCCTTCACAGGTGTGTCTCATCAGCAAAGGGGACTCTTAGGCACTACTAGGAAAGACCCCTGGCCACTGATTTCTGGGGGAGCTTCAATGGATGCCTGCCAGTGGTTCAGCTGGTATTGTCAGAGGAACCCTGTTTCATCTGGAGGTTGAGCACACCTGGACATCCTCTGTTGCTGGGTGGAAGATGAGAAGGACCATGCATGGTAGACTTCTTCCACTGGCTGGGGACTGAGGCCAAGTATTTTACTCCTTTTCCTGCATTGAGTACTGGGCCTACCTGCCTTCCTTTCACCTTTTCTCAGAGTCTTCCTGGAATTGCCTGCTGCATCACCCCAGGGTTTGTAGTTGTGCTTAGTTACAGGGGTGTGTGTGGTGGGGGGGGTAGTAGGAAGGATGAGTCTATTTCGTCTTGCCCCTCCATGTGGTTTGTTTGTTTGTTTGTTTTTATCTCAGCCCCTTGTCAGTCAAGTGATTTATTTGGGTTTCCATTATGCAATGCAGCAGTACGGTTGAGAGCTGAGCTTAGGACTTAACCTCCACTGGTCTGTGCATATGGCCTTGGTTAGTCAGTTCTTGGGCCTGGACATTGCTTCCAGAGATACTGTGCTCTATATACCTATTCCCTGGGATGGTCCAAATGAATAAAATGTTGCCATGGTGCAGTTATTAATAGTGTTGTCTCATTCCCTGAGGGGTTTTGGGATGGATCAGGTGAGTCCTGTGGTGATCTTAACCATGGGCTGTTGTGAAAAGTCAAGGATCCAACCCCATAGATACATAGTTACAAAGTGTTTGGCATACAGTGTTTGGCATTTGGCTTATAAATGCCACCTATTGTCATTATTATTATTATTTTTCATCATGATAAGCATATTTCATCCATCCCCCTATTCACCTCTGGTAACCATGGGTTTTTTATTTATAGCTATGAGACTGTTTCATAGCTTATCTTTCCCTTTTTTTCCCCCTTTGCTTATTTTTTTCTTAAATTCCACATATGAGTGAGATCATATGGTATTTGTTTTTCTGACTCATTTTGCTTAGCATTATACTCTGTAGCTCCATCCATATCATTGTAAATGGTAAGATTGCATTCTTTTTATGACTGAATAATAATTCCACACATAGTTATTATATGACTTTTTTCTTCATTAAGTGTCATGTATACATAATACATGTCCTATAGTCAATCACTTATTAAATATGAAGAAATTCCTGTTTCCTGAATTTATTTTAGTAAAAAGAAATATAAATAAAAGTGCCAATCTTTCCTTTCATACCTTAAGGGGTTGTCTAGTGTGCCTCTGGGTGCTCACTCCCCTGGATTAAGAAATCCCTGGGACAGACAGCCCTAGGGTGAGCCTCAGAAGTTTGAAACCAACTAGTGAACATGATCAGACAGTGAGTGAATAGATACACAGTTGCGGGAGGGTTGGATGACTTTGAATGGAGAATAAAGTACTATGATAACTCAAGGTATTGATTTTGATATTTCTCTTCATTAACTTCATACTGCCTTTGTTGTTCCTGGGCTGTTCTTTTCCTGAGATAAGGAGAGAAGAGTGGTGCTTTGACCTCCGTCTAGGACTCAGCTCATGTATCTGGCTGTTTGAGAAAGTTGGGTAAAACCTGGTGCATTAATTGTGGAGAGGCAAGGACTTGAGATTTGAGGATGAAATAGAAAAGAATACAGGAGGTTTTATCTATGGTTTTATGTGTGGTATTCTCTGACAAATATTATTAATATTTTAAGATATATAGCAATAAAAGCTCTGTTCTTGGGAGTAGGCAGTTTTGGGGTGGGGGAAGATTTCATGATATTAATTTAATCATGAATGTTCCCCCCCCTTTTTTTTGAAGTGTGTTTGAACTTTGTTCTACTGCTTGCTTGTTTAACATCCAGGCATTTTTAATAGTGTCAAAAACATGTTTTTTGGTAGTTCCCTTTGCTTCTCAATTAAACTTTTGTTTTAAATTAATGTGTTCTACAGAGGGGCAGTGCTGGTTATGCAAAGGTGTTAGTCTTACCTCTCTTTCCCAACATTTCAGATATTTAGAGATTTATTGGAAATTAGTTTCCATTTATCATTTCATAAAAGACTTATGTTTATAGCAGACTGCTTTTAAAAAGTTAATGATATCAGTCCTTTTTGATACTCAGGGAATGAACTGAAGAAAAATTAATAGATTTTATCAGAATTACTCTTTTTTTGCTATCTGCTATAAAAGATTTAGGATATAATTAATTTGTATTCCCCAATTTTTTTTATTTTAGTGTTAATTTTCAGTTATACAGAAATATTGAAGTAAATGATATTCTTTATTAAACAATGCAGGAATCAATGCCCTGTCAATTAATTTCTTTATCTTCAGTTACTTCAGTAACATGTTTCATCTATCCTGTAGAAGATTGTTTAAACCAATTTGCTTTCTTCTAAATTATCAAACTTACAATTGCCTTAAGTGAATGTTGCTTTGTACCCATGTGAGCTGAATCTGTCTCAAAACCCTTTAATTGATCTCCTAAATATATTCATTAAGGACTGCAGACATTATCTCTATAAATATGTTTTCTTTTGCAAAGAACTGGAAATTTTTTCCACCTATAGAGTTATTTCAATGTTATTTTTGAGAGTATGTTTGCAGTAAAATATTTCTTGAAAATCTAATGTTTGAATCATATTCCTTATCTAGACAACTTTCCATACAACTCTTAAAACATTTCACATTTCTTTACCTGTCTTATTTTTTTTTCCAATAGAAAAACCAAGATCATTGATACTATTCTATCATTGAAATGAAACACTGTGCTGGACAGTTTTCTTGGGCACATTCTATCCCAATAGTGCCAATACATTGCAATTAATTTAAGAAGTCTATGGAATAATCAAGAAAAATCACTTAAATATAGATATCAAATGATATGGGATCAAAATATTCTTAGAGGCTCTAGGTTACACAAAAATGTACTAAGAAGAATTTGTGAAGTCCAGATTAGAAATGAATAATACCACATTCGTTTTGCACATTATAGTACTGGCCAAGGATGAAGCAATCTCTGTCAAAATATAATTTTCAGGAAAAGGTAAAAGCCAGACTCTCCTACAGATATAAATATGCACACATGTTGAAGATTTTATTTTATTTCTTCATCAATGAAGGAACTATACAGATATTAAAATTAGTCAAAGGAAAGTTGAAACAGCAGCAACAACAAAAATTCATATGGAGTAAATGAGTTGAATTACAAAGGGAGAAAAAAATAATTTTTAAAATTTTTTTCTGCAGGAACAGTGGAGTCTACTGAAATTCTAAAGAATAAGGCAAATTTTCCCATCTATCTTTCCCTGCAGTTTGAAAGAGGTGTGAAATAGCTTGATTACAATGAACAAGGTGTGAATCAGACTCTGGAAGGGTGTGCTATAGACAATGAATCGTTTTTCATTGAAGTTGAATTTTTTTTTTTGGTTTATTTGTTTTGTTTTGTTTTGTTTTTGTATCCTGTCCTTGGGTTTATTCCACCTCACTCACTGACAAAAAAGAAGGGAATGGAATCAGGGAAGGGAGCCAGAGACAAAAGTCATGCTTGTGAAATCCTTCAGATCATGGGAACAAACCAAAAGGATATATACATTGTTTCCAATTCACTTGACTGAGATGAACTTGAGTTATAATGGGAATGGTTTTTTCTTTTTTTTTTTTTTTTTTATTTGAGAGAGAGAGAGACAGTGAGAGAGAGCATGAGCGAGGAGAAGGTCAGAGAGCGAAGCAGACTTCCCATGGAGCTGGGAGCCCGATGCGGGACTCGATCCCGGGACTCCAGGATCACGCCCTGAGCCGAAGGCAGTCGTCCAACCAACTGAGCCGCCCAGGCGTCCCTGGTTTTTTCATTATTAGTAATATTATGTTATCACTCTTCCAAGATACATGGAGGTTACCACCGCAGTACTTTCTTTCTTTTTTTTTTCTTTTCTTTTCTTTTCTTTTATATTTTTTTCCCCAATTTATTTATTTTCAGAAAAACAGTATTCATTATTTTTTCACCACACCCAGTGCTCCATGCAAGCTGTGCCCTCTATAATACCCACCACCTGGCACCCCAACCTCCCACCCCCCAGCCACTTCAAACCCCTCAGACTGTTTTTCAGAGTCCATAGTCTCTCATGGTTCATCTCCCCTTCCAATTTACCCAAAAGCACATACCCTCCCCAATGTCCATAACCCTACCCCCCTTCTCCCAACCGCCCTCCCCCCAGAAACCCACAGTTTGTTTCGTGAGATTAAGAGTCACTTATGGTTGGTCTCCCTCCCTATCCCATCTTGTTTCATGGATTCTTCTCCTACCCACTTAAGCCCCCATGTTGCATCACCACTTCCTCATATCAGGGAGATCATATGATAGTTGTCTTTCTCCGCTTGACTTATTTCGCTAAGCATGATACGCTCTAGTTCCATCCATGTTGTCGCAAATGGCAAGATTTCGTTTCTTTTGATGGCTGCATAGTATTCCATTGTGTATATATACCACATCTTCTTGATCCATTCATCTGTTGATGGACATCTAGGTTCTTTCCATAGTTTGGCTATTGTGGACATTGTTGCTATAAACATTCGGGTGCACGTGCCCCTTTGGATCACTACGTTTGTATCTTTAGGGTAAATTCCCAGTAGTGCAATTGCTGGGTCATAGGGCAGTTCTATTTTCAACATTTTGAGGAACCTCCATGCTGTTTTCCAGAGTGGTTGCACCAGCTTGCATTCCCACCAACAGTGTAGGAGGGTTCCCCTTTCTCCGCATCCTCGCCAGCATCTGTCATTTCCTGACTTGTTGATTTTAGCCATTCTGACTGGTGTGAGGTGATATCTCATTGTGGTTTTGATTTGTATTTCCCTGATGCCGAGTGATATGGAGCACTTTTTCATGTGTCTGTTGGCCATCTGGATGTCTTCTTGGCAGAAACGTCTGTTCATGTCCTCTGCCCCATTTCTTGATTGGATTATTAGTTCTTTGGGTGTTGAGTTTGTTAAGTTCTTTATAGATTTTGGACACTAGTCCTTTATCTGATATGTCGTTTGCAAATATCTTCTCCCATTCTGTCAGTTGTCTTTTGGTTTTGTTAACTGTTTCCTTTGCTGTGCAAAAGCTTTTGATTTTGATGAAATCCCAAAAGTTCATTTTTGCCTTTGCTTCCCTTGCCTTTGGCGATGTTCCTAGGAAGATGTTGCTGCGGCTGAGGTCGAAGAGGTTGCTGCCTGTGTTCTCCTCAAGGATTTTGATGGATTCCTTTCTCACATTGAGATCCTTCATCCATTTTGAATCTATTTTTGTGTGTGGTGTAAGGAAATGGTCCAATTTCATTTTTCTGCACGTGGCTGTCCAATTTTCCCAACACCATTTATTGAAGAGGCTGTCTTTTTTCCATTGGACATTCTTTCCTGCTTTGTCAAAGATTAGTTGACCATAGAGTTGAGGGTCTATTTCTGGGCTCTCTATTCTGTTCCATTGGTCTATGTGTCTGTTTTTGTGCCAGTACCATGCTGTCTTGATGATGACAGCTTTGTAATAAAGCTTGAAGTCCGGAATCGTGATGCCACCAACTTTGGCTTTCTTTTTCAATATCCCTTTGGCTATTCGAGGTCTTTTCTGGTTCCATATAAATTTTAAAATTATTTGTTCCATTTCTTTGAAAAAGATGGATGGTACTTTGATAGGAATTGCATTAAATGTGTAGATTGCTTTAGGTAGCATAGACATTTTCACAATATTTATTCTTCCAATCCAGGAGCATGGAACATTTTCCCATTTCTTTGTGTCTTCCTCAATTTCTTTCATGAGTACTTTATAGTTTTCTGAGTATAGATTCTTAGCCTCTTTGGTTAGGTTTATTCCTAGGTATCTTATGGTTTGGGGTGCAATTGTAAATGGGATTAACTCCTTAATTTCTCTTTCTTCTGTCTTGTTGTTGGTGTAGAGAAATGCAACTGATTTCTGTGCATTGATCTTATATCCTGACACTTTACTAAATTCCTGTATAAGTTCTAGCAGTTTTGGAGTGGAGTCTTTTGGGTTTTCCACATAGAGTATCATATCATCTGCGAAGAGTGATATTTTGACTTCTTCTTTGCCGATTTGGATTCCTTTAATTTCCTTTTGTTGTCTGATTGCTGAGGCTAGGACTTCTAGTACTATGTTGAATAGCAGTGGTGATAATGGACATCCCTGCCGTGTTCCTGACCTTAGTGGAAAAGCTTTCAGTTTTTCTCCATTGAGAATGATATTTGCAGTGGGTTTTTCATAGATGGCTTTGATGATATTGAGGTATGTGCCCTCTATCCCTACACTTTGAAGGGTTTTGATCAGGAAGGGATGCTGTACTTTGTCAAATGCTTTTTCAGCATCTATTGAGAGTATCATATGGTTCTTGTTCTTTCTTTTATTGATGTGTTGTATCACATTGACTGATTTGCAGATGTTGAACCAACCTTGCAGCCCTGGGATAAATCCCACTTGGTCGTGGTGAATAATCCTTTTAATGTACTGTTGAATCCTATTGGCTAGTATTTTGGTGAGAATTTTTGCATCTGTGTTCATCAAGGATATTGGTCTATAGCTCTCTTTTTTGATGGGATCTTTGTCTGGTTTTGGGATCAAGGTGATGCTGGCCTCATAAAATGAGTTTGGGAGTTTTCCTTCCATTTCTATTTTTTGGAACAGTTTCAGGAGAATAGGAATTAGTTCTTCTTTAAATGTTTGGTAGAATTCCCCCGGGAAGCCATCTGGCCCTGGGTTTTTGTTTGTTTGGAGATTTTTAATGACTGTTTCAATCTCCTTACTGGTTATGGGTCTGTTCAGGCTTTCTATTTCTTCCTGGTTCAATTTTGGTAGTTTATATGTTTCTAGGAATGCATCCATTTCTTCCAGATTGTCAAATTTGTTGGCGTAGAGTTGCCAACAACTCTAGAGTTGTTCAATACAGACATTGAGTATGAGTATGTTCTTATAATAGTTTGTATTTCTTTGGTGTTAGTTGTGATCTCTCCTCTTTCATTTATGATTTTATTTATTTGGGTCCTTTCTCTTTTCTTTTTGATAAGTCTGGCCAAGGGTTTATCAATTTCATTAATTCTTTCAAAGAACCAGCTCCTAGTTTTGCTGATTTGCTCTATTGTTTTTTTGGTTTCTATTTCATTGATTTCTGCTCTGATCTTTATGATTTCTCTTCTCCTGCTGGGCTTAGGGTTTCTTTCTTGTTCTTTCTCCAGCTCCTTTAGGTGTAGGGTTAGGTTGTGTACCTGAGACCTTTCTTGTTTCTTGAGAAAAGCTTGTACTGCTATATATTTTCCTCTCAGGACTGCCTTTGTTGTGTCCCACAGATTTTGAACTGTTGTATTTTCATTATCATTTGTTTCCATGATTTTTTTCAATTCTTCTTTAATTTCCCGGTTGACCCATTCATTCTTTAGAAGGATGCTGTTTAGTCTCCATGTATTTGGGTTCTTTCCAAACTTCCTCTTGTGGTTGAGTTCTAGCTTCAGAGCATTGTGGTCTGAAAATATGCAGGGAATGATCCCAATCTTTTGATACCGGTTGAGTCCTGATTTAGGACCGAGGATGTGATCTATTCTGGAGAATGTTCCATGTGCACTAGAGAAGAATGTGTATTCTGTTGCTTTGGGATGAAATGTTCTGAATATATCTGTGATGTCCATCACATCCAGTGTATCATTTAAGGCCTTTATTTCCCTGTTGATCTTTTGCTTGGATGATCTGTCCATTTCAGTGAGGGGAGTGTTAAAGTCCCCTACTATTATTGTATTATTGTTGATGTGTTTCTTTGATTTTGTTATTAATTGGTTTATATAGTTGGCTGCGCCCACGTTGGGGGCATAGATATTTAAAATTGTTAGATCTTCTTGTTGGACAGACCCTTTGAGTATGATATAGTGTCCTTCCTCATCTCTTATTATAGTCTTTGGCTTAAAATCTAATTGATCTGATATAAGGATTGCCACTCCTGCTTTTTTCTGATGTCCATTAGAATGGTAAATTCTTTTCCACCCCCTCACTTTAAGTCTGGAGGTGTCTTCGGGTTTAAAATGAGTTTCTTGGAGGCAACATATAGATGGGTTTTGTTTTTTTATCCATTCTGATACCCTGTGTCTTTTGATTGGGGCATTTAGCCCATTAACATTCAGGGTAACTATTGAGAGATATGATTTTAGTGCCATTGTATTGCCTGTAAGGTGACTGTTACTGTATATTGTCTCTGTTCCTTTCTGATCTACCATTTGTACGCTCTCTCTTAGCTTAGAGGACCCCTTTCAATATTTCCTGTAGAGCTGGTTTGGTATTTGCAAATTCTTTCAGTTTTTGTTTGTCCTGGAAGCTTTTAATCTCTCCTTCTATTTTCAATGATAGCCTAGCTGGATATAATATTCTTGGCTGCATGTTTTTCTTGTTTAGTGCTCTGAAAATATCATGCCAGCTCTTTCTGGCCTGCCAGGTCTCTGTGGATAAGTCGGCTGCCAATCTAATACTTTTACCATTGTATGTTACAGACTTCTTTTCCCGGGCTGCTTTCAGGATTTTCTCTTTGTCACTAAGGCTTGTAAATTTTACTATTAGGTGACAGGGTGTGGGCCTATTCTTATTGATTTTGAGGGGCATTCTCTGAACCTCCTGAATTTTGATGCTCGTTCCCTTTGCCATATTGGGGAAATTCTCCCCAATAATTCTCTCCAGTATACCTTCTGCTCCCCTCTCTCTTTCTTCTTCTTCTGGAATCCCAATTATTCTAATGTTGTTTCGTCTTATGGTCTCACTTATCTCTCGAATTCTCCCCTCATGGTCCAGTAGCTGTTTGTCCCTCTTTTGCTCAGCTTCTTTATTCTCTGTCATTTGGTCTTCTAGATCGCTAATTCTTTCTTCTGCCTCATTTATCCTAACAGTGAGAGCCTCCATTTTTGATTGAACTTCATTAATAGCTTTTTTGATTTCAACTTGGTTAGATTTTAGTTCTTTTATTTCTCCAGAGAGGGCTTTTATATCTCTGGAGAGGGTTTCTCTAATGTCTTCCATGCCTTTTTCAAGCCCGGCTATAACCTTGAGAATTGTCATTTTGAACTCTAGATCTGACATATTACCAATGTCTGTATTGATTAGGTCCCTAGCCTTTGGTACTGCCTCTTGTTCTTTTTTTTGTTGTGAATTTTTCCGCCTTGTCATTTTGTCCAGCTAAGAGTATATGAAGGAGCAAGTAAAATACTAAAAGGGTGGCAACAATCCCAGGAAAATATGCTTTAACCAAATCAGAAGAGATCCCAAATCGTGAGGGGGGATTTCTCCCCCCTCACGATTGGGTGAGGGATCTCCTCTGATTGGGATCTCCTTTGATTGGGATCTCCCAATCTCTTCTGATTGGGATCTCCCAATCTCTTCTGATTTGGGGATAAAAAGAGGTTCAAAAAGAAAGAAAGAAAAAAAAGAAAAAAAGAATTAAAAAAAAGAGATTGAATTAAAAATTCAATCAAGAATTTAAAAAAGAATTAAGAAAAAAAAAGATTGAAGAGATTAGGATCTCTTCTGATTTGGGGATAAAAAGAGGTTCAAAAATAAAGAAAGAAAAAAAGAAAAAAAAGAATTAAAAAAAAGAAAATGAATAAAGAAAAGTATAAAAAAGAAAAATATATATATATTAGATAGTCTAGTTAAAAAACGTTAAAAAAGAAAAGGTAAAAGTTTTAAAAAATTTTAGCAGAAGAAGAGAAAAAAATGAAAAAGAAAAAAATTAAATTAACTGCAAGACTAAAAAATCACAGGGAGAAATCCATGAGTTCCGTGGTTTGTTTTCTCCTCCTCTGGAATTCTGCTGCTCTCCTTGGTATTGAAACTGCACTCCTTGGTAGGTGAACTTGGTCTTGGCAGGATTTCTTGTTGATCTTCTGGGGGAGGGGCCTGTTGTAGTGATTCTCAAATGTCTTTGCCCCAGGCGGAATTACACCGCCCTTACCAGGGGCCGGGCTGATTGATCTGCTCAGCTTTGCTTTCAGGAGCTTTTGTTCCCTGAGCGCTTTCCGTAGAGTTTCGGAGGACGGGAATACAAATGGCGGCCTCCTGGTCTCTGGCCCGGAGGAGCCAAGAGCCCGGGGCCCCACTCCCCAGTGCGCCTTCAGAGAACAGCTCCCAGTAACTCGCGTCTGCCTGACCTCCGGCCGCGCTCTGAGCTCACCGAGCTTGCGACCGGTTCAAGGCAACTCTGAGCTGCGAGCTCACTGTCGGCTCTGTCTCTGCAGCCGGCTTTCCCGTTCCAATATCTGCAAGCTCTGCGACACTCAGACACCCCTGATCCTTCTGTGACCCCGCGGGACCTGAGGTCACGCCAACCCCGCGTGGGCTTCGCCCCGGTTTAGCCTCTGGAGCGATGTCCCTCAGCGGAACAGACTTTTAAAAGTCCCGATTTTGCGCTCCGTTGCTCCGCCGCTTGCCGGGAGCCGGCCCCTCCCCCCGGGGTCTATCTTCCCGTCGCTTTGGATTCACTTCTCCGCCAGTCCTACCTTTCAGAAAGTGGTTGTTTTTCTGTTTCTAGAATTGCTGTTCTTCTTCTCTTCGATCTGCCGATGGATTTGCAGGTGTTTGCAATCTTTAGATAAGCTCTCTAGCTGATCTCCTGCTAGCTGAGGTAGTCTCAGCCTGCTACTTCTCCGCCATCTTGACTCCTCCCCTCTTTCTTTCTTTTTTTTTTTTTGAAGTTTATTTATGTATGTATGTATTTATTTATTTATTTTAGAGAGAGACAGAGAGAGAGAGAGAGAGCAGGGGGAGAGGCAGAGGGAGAGAAGCAGACGCCCCACTGAGCATGGAGCCTGATGCAGAGGCTTGATTCCAGGACCCTGAGATGATAATCTGAGCCACAATGAAGAGTCAGCTGCTTAACTGACTGAGCCACCCAGACGCCCCTACCACAGTACTTTTAAATCCAATGAATTACTGAACTAATCCCGTTTACTGCAAAAAGATCAGAAACAACAAATCAGAAAGTAACAAAATTAAGTATAAGTAGAGGGGGATTATTAGATAAAATAGTAACAATTCACATTCTGCATAAGAGTAGTGTTGATTATAATTCTGCATCCTCTGAAGATCCTGCATAGACCCCAGCTCTGGGTCCTGCCAGTCCTGTGAATGGATAGGAGGGTAGACACTCACAGGAAAATCACCAAGAATAGGAACAGGGGATTATTTCACTTGTTCTAAACCTTTCCGCACCAACTGCTCCAGCATACACTGGAGGTTTTTGAGGAGAAATTTACCGGCAAAAACAATTTAAAACTATCTCAAAAATTTAGCATTGGGGGGCGCCTGGGTGGCTCAGTGGGTTAAAGCCTCTGCCTTTGGCTCAGGTCATGATCCCAGAGTCCTGGGATCGAGCCCAGCATGGGGCTCTCTGCTCAGCAGGGAGCCTGCTTCCTCCTCTCTCTCTGCCTGCTTCTCTGCCTACTTGTGATCTCTGTCAAATAAATAAATAAATAAAATCTTTAAAAAAAATTCAGCATTGGGTCAGCTTCTGTGAAGGAAAAAAATAGAAGAAAGTGTTGACTAACTAGTTTTCTTTTTTGGTAAGAAAAACATGGGTACACTTGAAATCAAATAATGGAAATTAAGTTTTGTATAGTGTATAAGGACAAATTCTAGTGAATGAAATGAGCTAGCTGGGAGCAAGACTCATGGTTCTACTTTGCCCAATGTCTTGGTTGGTGGCCAAAAGCCATTTGGAGCTTTGCCCTATCAGTAAAACTACTGAATCCTGGTTTACTTACCTATGAAATGGGGATAATAATAATTACCTTACAAGGATGTGAAAATAAAATAAAATGCCAAAAAGCAAAAAGCAAAAGCAAAATGGCTCACTCATCAGTGATTCACTGGGCAGTCACTATGATTGAGGCCACTTTAAATTGAAATCGTAGTCCCCAGTGGCTCTACCTGGCTTCATGCCAGGACCATTCTGGATTGGGCCCCATTGACTGAACAGTAAAAGGGAAGGCAACCTGGCACAGGGAAAGAACATGGGCATTGGATGAGTAGGTGCAACTTCAAATCCTGGGTTTGCTACCAGCAAGCGACATAGGTGGGCAATTGGGAACATAGTAAAGGTGCTATATAGATGTGGTAGCTCTGAAATCGAGATGATTCTGCTCCACTAGTAAGAATTCAGTATTTATTTAGTGAGAACTAAATGAGTCACAGATTTAAGGCTTTTGCTTTAGTAAATTATGTAGTATTATTTTTGTTATTATTATTGGTGACTCCACTACTTCCCACCAGGCTTGAGTGGACCCCTGAGCTCTTCCTCTCCTCACAGTTTTTGTGGCCCATTCTTAGTGTCTATGGAGATTTAGCACAAATGGCCGCTCTCTCTTGAGACCTTGACTGTACATCCTGCGTGAGCCTCCTGCTCCCTCATGGCAGGCACTTGTGTGCTGCACGCTCTGAGCTGGGCATGAGAAAGGGCCATTAGTGCCTCCAACATGCTTTCATGACTGTCTTCTAAAGGATGAAGCTGCACTGCCCTATTTGTGACCAAAGCCTTGTAAAAAACATCTCTTGAAGTCTGAGACATAGGGGCAGTATATTTAACTTCTTTTGAGTCTCACTTATCATCAAAATGAGGATGCTATGTCGCTCATAGATTTTTGGCTCTTCTGAAAAATTTCAACCCTGAGCATATGAACAATAAGAGCTTGTGAAAAATGACTTGGGTGGTTCCAGCACCACATGTGTCTCCCACACATCTCAGGAGAGAGCTCATAGTGAGTCTCATGAGCATGGAGAAGGCCCTTCTTGGCTGAGAGCATGTACATCCTCTCCTCATTGGAGCCTGACTCAGATACATACTGAAAACTCTGGAGAAAACAAACAAACAAAAAAAATTTCAGCTGCCTTTGAAGGCTTTTCCTTGGATGTCCTGGAGCTACCCAGAACTGGCAACCATCCTCTTTTCCCTTGATCCTCTAGTGGCTCCAATGAGGTCAAATCCAAGGAGGAAGTTCTTTTCCCACTCATGCTGTAACCTGATATGCTGCCTAGAAATGCATGTCATAGTGTGACAAATGTGCAAACTATGGCTCTCTGGGGACAAGAAAAGACTTTAATCTCATGACTACACCTACATTTGCATGGCTGTCATTGAGCAAACTGTCCAGGAGCAGGGGCTGTTACCTGAGCACAGATTCTTAAAATACGGCACTTGAGCAAAACTGCATTCTATGCAAGGGGAAGGAAGACATGATCAGAAGAAAAAGAGGGAGACCTGGACTTGAAAAATATGGTGATAAAATGATGATTCTGGGAGGCTTCCTGGCTTGGGTAACCTTTTGGGTTGAGTATGGCTGACCTTTTGCTTCAATTTCCTTGTGCTTGGAGACAGTTGTGATATAGTAAAACCAGGCTGGTCTTGGAGTCACAAGTCCTGAGTGTAAGTCAAGGCCCTGTCACTTTCTGTGTGATCTTAGACAATTCATTTTACTTCTTGGGTGCTCAACTGCCTCAGCTGCCAAAATGAGCAGAAAGTCTTAACAACAGTTGACTGTGGTGAGGAATAAATGGGATAACTTATAAATTGTTGGGCACTGAGTAAGTGTTCAATAAAATTCATCATCATTATTATTATTTTTTACTTTGCCAACCCCAGTGTTGACATGAAATTTTCAAAGGTTTATTTTTGAACCACTATTAAATAGTAGTATATGCATTATCTTCATTATTTATTTATATTATTTATCATAGTTTCTTAAGAGCCTTTACTCCACATGCTGCCTTGAGACCGAGAACTAAAATCACATCCTACTTTCTGCATGAAGATAATTTATGCTATTTCTCTACTTTTATTAGCACAATTTATTTTTCTCATGAAACTCTTGCCTAGGCAATAGTTTGATTATTCCTTACAGGAATGTCCTGAAGGACCCATCTACTCTTCCCCAGAAAAGATAAACTATTTGTGCCCTAACAGTCAAAGGAATCCTTTATCTTGAAGTTGTTCCCTTGTGTCCTCCAGTCCTGGACTGCTGTCATGACTCTTACTTGATCCTAACTGAGCCCTGCTTCAGGTCAAACTACCAAACTTCAGTCAATACCTTCCTCTGAGCCACTGTTCTAGCTCTGCTGTGTGGTGAAATTACTTTACCATGGTAAGCAACTTAGCTGTACCTCATCAATAGGTCACGTTGGTGATGTTTGGAGATGCAGACATTTTGGTATTTGGGAAGTCCCACTGAGATCCAGTCAACACAGAATTTTCAGTGGCAACATTTCACTGTGAAACAGCCCTCTCTTTGGAGGCCTGTGGATCCCCCTGCTAGGTATGGGGACTTTCCTGACCATGATGCTCGGGGATGGGGTAGGGGTGGGGTTTCATATTCTTTAGAACAACTGTCTCTTTCAGTGAGCGCCCAGATGCTGTTTGTTCTGTTTTCTAAGAGTAAGGAATGCTCTTTAGCTATCATTTGGCTGTCTGATCAGATTTGTGAAATGATTATCCATGGTGGAAATCTATCTCACTATCTCATTAAAACTGTTTATCTCTGTCTCTGTTTTTTTATTGTCCTTCATTGAGGGGGTCCTTGAAATGAGGCCATTCTTCAAGCCAGCCCTAGGAAATAGGAAGCTGTGAAGGTCTGTCTGTTCTAAGACTGGCATGGCATCCTTTGGTCATCAGAAGCATTTGAAAACTTTCCTCATTCTCATCTTTTGTCCAGGGGAGTCTGGTTCCAGGAGATATCTCTCTGCAAACCATCCCATACTTCTGGAGCCACAAGGCTTGTTGGAGTTTGTAGCTGAATGACCCATCTACTACTTTGGAAGGCTGACATGTGAAGTGCATAAACATTTTTGGATGAAATATTCCCAGATTCTTATGGATTTGACTAAGGTTAAGTCCATGCCTCCTCCTTCAGGCTGAACTCCTGCTACATAAATAATGTGTTTTTATTATAATCCAAACTTGTGTGCTTATTTTACTAAATGGCCGGTATTAACCAATGATATTTGTGGAGCTTTTGATATAATCAAGATTGTTATTTGAGAGTAATCTTAAAAATAAAGCAAAAGTTCAAACTTCCAATAGTCTTCATATTTTAATTAGTACAAAGAAGTATCTAAAGGTTTTTTTAGTTCTAAAAATCTCTTTCTTAAGAGATTCTTTGGCTAAGGCAAAAGAAAAACTTGCTTCTGTCTCTTCCAGATTTCCCTAAATCCCAACTTGAACCTAGGAGCTTTTATTTTATGTTCTTCTCCCCCACTGTACACTCTTTCTGCCCCATCTCTCCCTCTAATTCCCTACTCTCCTTCCTGACCATCCAGAATCCCTTAAGACTGGGTTGCCTCTTAAAGATAAGTCTCCCTCAGAACAAGGAGCCCTTTTCTGTTGCTATGAACCACTGTTGTCTCTCTGAGTCAAGAGCCATTGTTAGATTTTCCAAAGACCCATCAGAATAAGGAGACGTTTGCAGAAGGATTTAGAATAATTTTAGGAATGTATAATCCAGAACTCCTGAATATATACCAATTGATTCATTATTAGGAAAAGCATAAAAACAGAATAGGAAGCTTTGAGCTTGATTTAAAAGACCTTAAGTTCATTGGAAACCAGAGGGACTTAGAAAAGCTGTCAGAGTTGGAAGATGTCTTTTGGAGACTATCCCTAAAATCTTCCATCCAAAAAGCACAGATTGGTTTCTAATCCAGTCCTGCAGGCAAAGAAAGGGCAGGATTTGGAGAACTCTGGGACAGGCTTTTTAATACCAGCAGATAGCATCCAGAACAGTTCTTGAGGAAGATCAGATTCCAGTTCTCTTCTCACTTTTGTTAGTGGTATTAAGCCAGAAGTTGGAGATTGATATGTAAGCACAAAGTAAAATTGGGAAATAACTCCATTGCTAGAACTCTCACACCCTGCAGGGCATTTTGAAAGTACCTTGGACTTAGAATGAAAGCAAAGTAGAATTCTAAAAAAAAAATTATGACTTTACAGATAAGACAGCTAGATAATTCTACCTCTGTCATTCAGCCTGAAAGGAGTTTCTTGATAATGAAGCCATAGATTCTGTAACAGAAAGGGCATTGAAATAAGAACTGCCTTATCTTGGCTAAGTAAGCAGAGAACATGCACAAAAAATGACATGATTAATCAAGAAGAGGGAATTTACAAGATATTGATCCAAAAATTGAAGAAGATCTTCTGGCTTGTAGAGGTAAATCAACACAAAGAATGGATCCCAAAAGCTATGGAATGTGTTAGGATCCAAGCAAAGTTTGCTTAGGTTTTTTTTGTTTGTTTGTTTTGTTTTTTAAGATTTTATTTATTTGACACAGAGAGAGAGATTACAAATAGGCATAGAGGCAGGCAGAGAGAGAGGCGGAAGCAGGCTCCCTGCCCAGCAGAGAGCCTGATGCGGGGCTTGATCCCAGGACCCCGAGACCACAACCTGAGCCAAAGGCAGAGGATTAACCCACTGAGCCACCCAGGCACCCCACAAAGTTTGCTTAGTTTTGATTAATTTGTTTCTTTGGTTTAATATCTTTTTTTACCTAAAATGTGAAAATATATTTTTTCCATGTAATCTGCCAAGATAGTGTTCTACTAGAATATATTTGTGTGTTTAATGTCCTAAAAACATGTCTTTGATTATTTTTTAAAACGTTTATTTTAATTCCAGTTAGTTAACAAACAGTGTTATTTTAGTTTCAGGTGTACAGCACAATGATTCAACAATTACGTGCATCACCTGGTCCTCATGATGGCAAGTGTACTCCTTAATTCCTTTTGTACTCTTTGAGGGCAAAGAGGTAATGGGTGCATCCCCCTATCCATTTCCCCTCTGGTAGCCATCATTTTTTCTCTATAGCTAAGTGTCTGTTTCTTGGTTTGTCTCTATTTTTCCCCTTTGCTTTTGTTCTATTTCTTAAATTTTACATATGAGTGAAATTATATGTTTTTTTCCTTCTTTACTGAATTATTTCACATAGTATAATACACTCTAGCTCCATGCATATTGTTGTAAATGGCAAGATTTCATTATTTTTGATGGCTAATATTCTATTGCATATGCAGATACCACATCTTCATTATCTATTCATCAGGCAATGGTATTATGTCCTTGATTATTTTAGAAAACAGAGCTTCCTTACTTTCAAAAGAGTGAAGACTCTTGCTAATCGTGGTACCTACCTATGCTTATTTTTAACTGTTTCATTGTCACTATCAAGGAGGTAGCCAAATATTATTTCTCATGAACCCACAATCCTAAGTGTTCAGATCTCATGACAACACTTTTTTCCTTCCTCTTGATTTCCAAATATAAAATGAAGTGAAATATCTCTCAGGATAACTTTTGTACCCAAAACTATCTTTGGGATTTCTCAGACCCCTAGAAAATCACAAAGGCTTATTCTTACACTTTGAAAACAGAGGTGTCTAAAATAATAGCTTTATTTGATATGTTACTATTTAGGAGTATCATGGGCAAAGTTGTCAAATCAGAAGAGATGCTGGGTCTTCTTCATGCTAAATATATATGGGGAAAATTTTCAAAGTCTTTTCAGAAGTCATAAGCTGTATGGAAAGGAACTAGATATTGGTCAGGGCCTTGCTGTCCACGATATGCATGTGTGTGCATGTGTGTCTGGGTACATATATACATGTATATCCATATACAGACATTTTCCCCCTCAGCATCCTGATGTTAGGCAACAATAATATAGTCATAAGCCATAATTTTGGTTATTATTTCAACTGTCTACTTGGTCACAATCTCATTTTAATTTGAATCTAGGATCTTCTTGGCTAGTGTTTTCAATTTGGGGTGTATATCAGACCTATCTAGGGAGTTTTATTAACATACATCTAGGGAGTTTTGTTAACATACATATGTTTAGAACCTTTCAATAATCTCTGGACAATTGTTCATCTTAATTTTTACCTTTGTAAACATTACAAATCCATTTTTATTAGATAAATGTATTTGAAAACACTCTTAATCATTGTCCTTACAGACATTCTATCTAAAACTTCAGATTGCCTTCTCTGTGTTTGTTTCTCATGTCATGAAAGCAACCAGATTTCTTTGTCATCTGTGTTATTGTAACAAATTCTTATCAGGTCTTTCACTTTGGAATGATCAGTAATAAGATAACCATAGCCATTTTAAGTCTCTGTCCTCTAGAAATACCACTCATTTGACTTGGGTGTTTCCCTGAAGTCTCATTTACATGCCAGAGATGTTTTCATTGAGGGACTGTGTTCACAACCACCCCGTTGGAAGAACTTACCAGGTACTATTAACAGCTAGCAGAACCATGAACTCTTTTTTTTTTTTAAATTTTTTATTTTTTCAGCATAACAGTATTCATTATTTTTGCACCATACCCAGTGCTCCATGCAATCTGTGCCCTCTCCAATACCCACCACCTGGTTCCCCCAACCTCCCACCCCCCGCCCCTTCAAAAAACCCTTAGATTGTTTTTCGGAGTCCATAGAACCATGGACTCTTATCGGGTTGACTGTTGGATTCATGTGCCTCAGCTAAGGAGACACAGCCTCCTCAAATCCCAGGAAGACTGCCTCTACTGGTGACATGATGCTGAGGGTCCTTAGGATCCACCCTAAGTCCTGGAAACAGCTAGTCTTTGGACATATAGACAACTTCTACACCAGATTCATAGAACTAGACCATGATTGTCACTTGCAATCTGCATTTCTTCTCTAGTCTAGCTATTTTTTCCTCCTCCTGGCTTATGGTGACTTTATTTGCCTGTAAGTCTTGTATTTTTAATATTGTTTTTTGCATTTTTAGTCCATCGTTGGTATGACTCCAAAACCTGGTATAGTTTACCACAAGCTGGATAAAGAGTACAACCAGCCCAACTGTTGGTTTTGCATCCATTTCTCTACAGGAGCACCAATGTTCTCTGGTTCCATTTCCTTGTAATGAATCAGTTTCCTGGGAAACTGGGCTCAACCATCTGGTGAGGTTTTAGATTGCAAACACCACAATGGTCCAGGCAGCCAGAAATCTAAAACCCCCATCACATTGTGCCTACAACAGAGAGAACACGTGCTGCAAGGAGTGGGGAGCAATGTTATGCCTACAACGCTGCAGACCTCTCTAGGATCTTTAATGTTAAAAGAAAGAAAAGTGAAAAATCAGAGAATTAGGTTATTTGGCTAATGATCTCATCTGGTTTTCTTTAGACTGGGAATGGGATATTTTCTCTTGCTTTAACCTGGGCCCTCATGAACTCTGACTGAGAAGTGGACAATACACTCTGAGTACAATCCATCTCTGAGTATGCATCTTGTGGCAGTGTCCAGAAGAGTCATTACCAGAGTCTTAAATGCTGGTGTAACCACTGTTCCATCAAATAATCCAGTGAAGAATGAATTATTTGACACTTCTGGAGGTTGTGGAACCATGGAGGTTGGAGTAAGTATCAACAGACACCTGGTATGGGATGATCACTCCCCAAATAGCAGTGAGGTCTAGATAGGCATACATGCTCACATGTTAATTAGTGATCTACCCTACCTCCCAGGCTGAAGAGTACCAGAAAAGAGGTTGAGGACATAAACTGTCGCCCCACACCCAGCTTGGGCACTGAGAACCACAACCTACTGTGTGGTTGTGTGTACTTTGCTATTCTTCTGTCTTCATTAGCATAATTTAATGTTTCCAGGAATATCTTGCCCAGGCATATGGCTTGTTTGCTCATTACAGGGATTTCGTGAAAGACCCATCCACCCTGCCCTGCAAAACACTGGCAGTCTATGTATGCCCTAAGAGTCAAAAGAATCCTTCACCCCCAAGTCCTCCCTTGCTGTCTCTGCTGTTCAGGACTGCTGTGTCACAATTCTTCCCCACTCTTAACTGAGCCCACTTCAGGTCAAATTCCAAAATCTCAGTCAATCATGATCTTGCTTTCCCCTCTTGGAAGCACAGGGAGCTTTGAGGTGTGGTGTCTACCTTTCCACAGAAATTACAAACTCAGCTTTGTCTCATCAATAGGTTGTGTTGGCAATGTTTGGGAGCCAGGTTTTGATATATTTTACACATGCTAGATACTTCAGAGAAATTATAAGTCTAGAATTCGAAAAATGTCTGCTCTTTATGGTTTGCTTTTTAAATTATTGCAACAATTTGGAATTAAGGTTTTTATATTTAAATATATTTCACCTTCTTAAACTCTATCTGAAATAATGTAGTGAGTTCAAACTTCAATGTACACCTATTTTATTTTCTGAGAAATAATTTCTGTCCCTTAAGAGATAAACTCAGGAGAGTAGATCTGGGGTTGTGGCTGCCAGCTGGGATGGAGCCATGAGCTATTAGAATCTGGTATCTACTTTGAGCCAGGCCTTGTGCAAACAGCTCTCTGGACACCAAACTATCTTCACTCCTTACAAATTCCCTGCTGCGGGGGTGTTGTCTTTATTTTACAGATGAGGAAACTGGCCCTCAGGTCGAAGGACTCAGTTGAATAAGAATTCCAACCCATGTTTGTCTGACTGCAGTAAAGTCTTTTTTTTACCCTCTACCTAGCCTTTATTGACTACCTCCTGTAGGCTACCTATTGTTATAGGTGCTAAGCACCCACCCAGTGGGCCTAGCCTGAGCCCTCTAGGGGCTTGCAGACATTCACGGACAATTGTGAAATTCTGTGTGAAATGGTAGTTTTGCACATTAGTTTGGGAGAACTTAACTCCTGAGGTAGGAAATGGGCCACCCAACCTGGGTGTCTGCTCTGAGTCAGAACTGAAATAGAATCTCTGGGTCCCCAGGTTCTCTTCCCCCAGAGAATCTTTGAGAGTTCCATCCTCTTGGTTGCCTTGAATGCCAATTTGTGCTGTCTTGTGGCTTCCATGTCCCACTGCTATTGCCCTGATGCCATCTAGAAGTGTGGGGCTTCACGACCCGAGTGAAGAGAAGAGGTTCCTCTCTGCCAGCTTCTTAGCATTCTCCCCAAGAGTTTCTTATAATGTTCTTAATGTTGTAACTCATTTATTTTATTTTTTATTTTTTAAATTGTATTTTATTTAAATTCAATGAACATATACGGTATTATTAGTTTCAGAGGTAGAGGTCAGTGATTCATCAGTTGTATGTAACACAGTGCTCATTACATTACATGCCCTCCTAAATGCCCATCACCTAGTTATCCCATCCCCTCAATCCCCTCCCCTCCAGCAAACCTCAGTTTGCTTCCTGTGCAATTACACTATTAGGTATCATTTATTGAGTTCTGGATCTGATGCCTGGAAAAGGGAGGACTACCCTGCCCCTCCCCCTCCCCCGCTGTGTGTTGCACAGGTGCATGCCTGCATCTTTCTGTTGGCCATGGCTTAGCTGTCAAGAAGTTACCTGAGATCTTTGGCTTTCTCTTGCATAAGAAGGAACTTGCTGTCCCCTTTGAGGTTTCCCTGAAGAAAGCCCAGTCTTTTTCCTCATTGCTTCTCTTAGAGAAACACTAAATCCTAATGTTGGAGGAGAACTTCAGCTGCCTCATGATGGCATGCCTGAATTCCTAGAGAAAAAATGT
This sequence comes from Neogale vison, assembly GCF_020171115.1. Lineage (NCBI taxonomy): Eukaryota > Metazoa > Chordata > Mammalia > Carnivora > Mustelidae > Neogale > Neogale vison. Next base: position 85,947,551 of record NC_058094.1, on the reverse strand, counting down.
GGATTAGGCCTATCTGGGATATTTAGCACACATGCTGTAAATGACTTGATTCCTTGAAACAGATTCAACTCCTAATCAGGGCTATCTTTTTTTTTTTTTTTTCAAAGATTTTATTTATTTATTTGACAGACAGATCACAAGTAGGCAGAGAAGCAGGCAGAGAGAGAAAGGAAGGGAAGCAGGCTCCCTGCTGAGCAGAAAGCCCAATGTGGGGCTCGATCCCAGGACCCTGAGATCATGACCTGAGCTGAAGGCAGAGGCTTTAATCCACTGAGCCAACCAGGCGCCCCAGGGCTATCTTTTTTAAAATTAAGAAAGCTTTCATGTGTCCTTTCTCCCTCCTCTTGCCTTCCCTGCCTCTCTCTTTCTCTCTTGCTCTCTTTCTCTCACCCGGTCCCTTTCTTTCTTCCAGAATAATGTACCATCGGTTAGCTATTAGGAAATCTGCTTGAGGACATTTGAGTTTTAGGAAAGCAGGCCCTTCTCAATTGTCGTGAATTTAATTTGGGTTTCATAACTTTTAGTTGGTCCTTGGCCAGATATCACTTTTATTGGGAATAAGTTATAACTGCTAAGTACTACATTCCTAATCCTTTTGGACATTTAAGAATCTTTATCAGAAGCAAGTGGTACACCAGTAACTTTTGGTCCTTTCCAAATAAAATAACTTCCTTTAATTGTACCAAGAATTTATTTCAGTGTTACAACAAATTTCAATTTTATTATTTACAATTCACTTGTTTTTCTCTTAGAGGGAATGATGCCCTGGAAGGAAGCTTAACTAAGTCAGATATGGAAAACTTTTTGGTATTTCAGGACAAATGGCAGTTTCTCATCCTGCACAAGGCTTCCCTGAGACTGGTGGGTACCATTTATCTGTGATGGATGTTTGAAGCAAGGGGGGAATTTGGAGATGACTGTAACACCAGGAAGGTTGGCACTGGCCTCCAGAAGAAGCAAATATGGAACTGTTTGAATAAATCACTGTGACTCTGACATTGTAAGCAATGTATCCACCCAACTAAAACAAATCTCTTTTTTGAGAAACATTCACAAGTTATAGAAGCCCCATGATGTTGAAAGAAAATAAAAAAAAAATTAAAAAAATACAACGGGAAATCTTTTTCTTTCACATCATGTCTTACATGGTATCATCTAAACATTTTGAGTTGGATTATTTTCCTTTGTACTGAAATTAAGTTTTTGATTGTTTGTTTGTTTGTTTTAATTCATGGCTTATTTCCAGATCCCCTTTACCCTCTGCTGACTCGGGCCATTCTTTTGTAATTCTACAGAATAAGAATATTCATTTCAGATTTCAGGAGTTCTGGTTTTATTGTTATAGAGTGATTTCACAGTAAGACAAAAGAGCACTTAACAAATTCTTTCATCCAGGGCTCATAATAAATTCTGAGTACATTTTTCCTAATTTTGTTAGAGGGATATCCCTCTAATAGTGATGGAGAAAGAATTTGAGTTAGAGCAAAAAGGCCAGGTCAGCTGTGTCTGGGTATTGCTTCTTCAGTGTAGGGTCAGGGGTTTTGGGAATGAGGAGCTTCGCCTGCACAGTAAAGATGTAAACCTGCCTCCCCCATCCCCCTACCTACTACCCCAACCCACCCTGCCCCCACCCTGGCCTGACCTCCTCCATCTCTCTGCCCTCACCAGTAGATTAGATTTGGTGTTTTGCCAAATCCTTGGCTAAAACTCTTTACCAATAGAGGCCTTGCACTAACCTTTTAGGGGACAATCATCCTAGAAACTTTAAATTATGTGACTATCATACACTAGATATATTGAGAGCAAAGTTTGATTTATCAGCAAATGCATGATGTCAGAGCTATTTCTTTGGCTGCTTTTAACATACAGCAGTTGCTTCAAAGGCAGCGTAACTGAATAACATGAAAAGCTGCAGCTCAAAATTGCTGAATTAGAAGTATGAAAATATTGTTCACCAATTTATGGTGCTTATTCAGATACATTTGTTTTGCTCTGTGATTATTTGTAGTCACTGTCAGAAAGGATTTTACTAAAGACCTTGTCTTAACTGACCAGCCTTCTTGGGTATAAGCTGAAAAAGATGCATGGTTCACGAATCTTGCCTCAGATTTCAATTCCATTTCATCGCCCCAGTTAAGGCTTGGAAACATGGTTCGGATTTAGCCATGCTGCCATGGAAGCACACTCGGAAGTTAAGACCCAAAAGCAACTCTACATGGAAACAAAACACCTGAAATTCTGATTTGATTAAGAGTAATTCACAAGGAGGCACTGCTAAAGGGGTGGCGGGTTGGGTTTGTTTGGGAGTACCTGCAACACAGCTGCTTTGGGAAATATCTGTTTGATGAACGTTGCCAGTTTCATAGGCAGCACAAGGCCTCTAATTGCTTTACGTCCTTGCCCAGGGAATGCAGACTAATGTTAACCCCAGGTCCTAATGGGATTAGGAATGGTTTGGAGAGAAGTTGTCTAATCTTCTACTGACTGTCTCCCTGAGTTAAAGGAAAAAAGCATATAAGACAAACCTGGTTCTACTAATGGCTACTGTTTCCTCTTGCTGGCTGCAACTGCAAGCATTTTGCCAGGGTTTACTAAGGGTTTGGTGCAGGCGATGACTTCTGTCTGAGAGAACATTGCATAAATGGGGATGGGCTTTGGCAAAGCAGAGGGAAGGAACAGCTTGGAGGGGTTAAGTCTTAGGAAAAAATCGTGGAAAGGACGTGCTTATCATCCACACTTTGAAATCTCTGACTTTGCATCCTTAAAGTCTGAACTTGGCACTAACAAATACTTCATTGTGAGGGGATTTGGGTTAAGTCACCATGGACAGTTTACTTGGCTTTCAGGATTTGGAAATGGCATTTCTCACCTCCTCCACACTAGCCTTTTCAGTTGCTTGCCAAGTATAAGAAGAAAAAAAAAAAAAAAAAAAAAAACCCTTAATTCTGGTTAGAAGTGTTTCAGGCATTACATAAAGACTAGCTTGGCTGCTGAACTGCAAGAGCAGTGTGGCTAACTTCTAAATAAGTTTCGTTTCAGGAAGTATTTAAGCATGCTCTGTAGGATAGCAGTGCTAGTAAACACCCATGATTTAAAGCCACTCTGTACACTTAGACCCCGGCATACCTACTTTACAGCCTCATTATTCTGCCTAAGAACACCACCAGTATATAAAAATAACAAACACATTGCATTTGCTGAAATATTTTGGTCTACATTTGAAAAGGTGCAATAAATTCCAATTTGGAAAAATAAAATTCTGTGAAGAAAATGTTTCTCTTCCTATGTTATAGGTTTTGCATTTTGGCCTTCAAATGAAATTTAAAATCAAAGTGGCACATGGTAAAGTGAATATTCCCATGGGATTTAATACTTGCAATTCTAAAATATAAACTGTTTTTATTTATCAGTAAAATTAAGAAATGCCTACCATTGATAGTGGTTTAATGTTATTATTCTCTCTCTTTCTCTCTCTCTCTCTCCCCCCTTGCTACTTTTTTGATATTGTGTAGGCAGGGAGAGCCAAAACAAATTCCACTCTGACTAACCATCTAGAGAAGAGTGTTGAGTATTTAAACTGTAAAAGTAGCTTTCAGTTTAACCTGGTATTTGCAATTTGTAGGAACAAATTGTGTATCCCTGTTCTGGTAAATTGAGTGCATGCCACAATGGTGTGTCTCAGTGCTTTGTGGTTGGGAACAACATTTCATGCCCAGTCTTAGAGTACAAGTAGAAAAAAGTTCTGTATAACAAGGGTGGTCATGGTAGAGAATTCTGCCTTGGCTGCTTCAAGCCACAGGGTAATCTAACTAGGTACTCAAATGAATGGGGGTGATGTTGGGCAGAATTTGCTTCAGCTGTTGGCACTTCATTTTTGTTGAGTAGAACTTGTTCCCTAGTACGTGGGTGATTATGTGCCAGGATTCATTAGTTATGACAAATACAGTTCCTTCTGATATTTCTCAATTCAGTGGGAGCTGCGAAATTTATGCATAGGGCACCTGTCACCAGCAATGCTATCTCTCCAGGAAACATTCAGCATCTTCCACAGATGCTCCTTTAGGGGTAAACATCCTCCAAAGGGGAGCTGACTTCACCAAGTGACTTTATGGGGCTGGAATGTGAGCTGATTCTTGAGCTCTTGCTTCCTCAGCTCTGTGCTCCCCCCCCCCGCCCCGGCCCCTTGGCCCCATTCATTCCCCCAGCCATGAGTTTATTCCCTCTAACTCATTTTGTTGTTCTTTAGTTTAAAGTGTGTCTTGTTTTCTTAAGAATTCCTTATGTAATACTCGGAGCTTTTCAAGATAAAAACCTCAGAGAGCTTGCTATGTAGATAAACCAGAGAAGGTATAAAAGATGTAGAAACATGTATTCTTTCTACATAAAGACTAAGTTATTAAGATCATGCATTTTAGGTGGGCACTTTAAATTCTCTGGATCTCTGTATCTATCTTGCTGAGAAACAAAAATACTAGAGTGATGATATATTTCGAATAACAGTGCTGTGGTGGTTTTCCTGTAGGTCAGTAAGTCAGGATCTGAGATGGGGTAGATGGACAGGAGGACAGAGCTGGCGTCTGGGCACTAACGTCTCTGTCAGCTCAGATAAATTGCACAGTCCTGGTCCCAGATCCCCAATCTTCAAAGCCAGCGTGTCGGGTTACATTTTATAAGTAGAAACTCAGATTCAAAGGACTCTGGAAGATAATCTAGTCTTAACTCAGAGACACTTAAAGACGTACTTTTGATATTTATATGCTTTATTTTCACAGGCGTTTCCTTTGCCAGTCCTTTTGTAGGTCAGTGTTTCAAACCTGTAAGCGTCATCATTCTGCCGCAAAGCCAGCCTGGTTTCTAGCTGGAAGCATGCCGGCTGCTTCCTCATCCGCTCGAGACTGTTCGAGACTGTTCACGATCCCATGTGCAACTGGAGTGGTCGTATATGTGTATTCCTGTAAGGGGGTCTTCTGTCTGGAGTCCTGTCGGCGGGCCTTTGTGACAGCTCGCCGGACAGTGTAACTTGTAATTTATTCCCTCATGGATAAATATGTTGCAAGGTTTCTCAATCACTGCAAAACTTGCTGGTACAATTCCATGTTTAACTAGAGGCATATGATGCCTCTGCTGCTGTTTACTAAAACCCTTCATTTCACTTCATAAACAGTTGGCCCAGGGTGGTTCTTCTTCCTCAGGCCACTCCTCAGCCCTCTCCATTGTGAGCTCAAGATTATTTTGTGGTCAAAACGTCTTCCACAGGAGACCCCTTTGAGTCTTTTCACTGATTCAGATATTCAGTCCAAACTCTAGCCTACTTCCTTCTATTTGAATCCCTTGGATATCTTCATGCGCTCTGAGCACATTGGTCAATTCTCCTTCAGAGAACCATGAGGCATTTCCCAGAATACTTGCTTCAGAAGAATTACACCACTTATTCCTGGCTACCATCTGCTAACAGGCAGAACCCTGGGTGGGCAGGGGAAGCTCAGATACAGGAGCCTGAGGAGTAGATCAGGGCCCAGATTCAGGAGTTGGGGAGTACATGAGGGTCCCCTGGGCCTGGACTAGAGAGTGGCTAGGCAGCCATTTTGGGGGTAGGAGGAGTTGCAGCTCCTCTGCACCTCCAAAAGCTTGTCTGGACCCACTGACAAGCAACTCAGGCCTTGCTATTGCTCTTTTCCATGGGGTTCATAGTCTAGTTTTGTTTTCTGGCTGGGGGCGACCACGGTCATACATGTCTCTCTCTCCATGCCTCTGCATCACTTATTTCCACACACCCCCCTTGCTGCTTTCCAAATCCAACCCGCCATCCTCATTAGGGAAATAACTTGTTTTCTTTTGCATTCCACTGCCTCCCCCTTGTTCATTTGAACGCTTTGGAAATCTGTTGGAGGTGACTATGGCAGATGGAGTTGAGGGCTGTAAGAGGAAGAAAAAGTTAAGGGAGTAAATAAGTGTCAAGGAATTCATTGTCTGCTCTCCACCTGTTGTTATTCTGGTCCCAATCAACCTGCTCGCCAGGCTGGAGCCAGCGGCCATCTGGAAACACTGCTCTGTTTATAAACTTGGCATGAAGCAGCACTCCCGGGCCCTGACCTCCCACACGAATCTGGAAACAATTAGAGCAAGATGATAGGCAGGCAGGGAACGCTCCAGGGAGGGAGGAAGGGCGGGGGGAGGAGGAGAGGAGCCTGCAGGGGAGGGGGCAGATGAGGGGCGAGGGGCAGGAGCCCAGGGAGGCAGGCCCGGGTCTGGGTGGGAGCCAGGCTGGGGTGTAGGGTGAACAGGGGTCCTGAAGTCTGAGAAGCCCTAGAGGAGGCCTGAGTGAGGGCGAGACTAGGGGTAGGGGGAGCCAGGTGTGGGGGAAGCTGGGAGTGGAAGGGGGCAGTGGGTCCATCCAGGAGTGGTAGGGATCCAGGGTATAGGATGTGGCAAGCAAGGGTAGGGTGGTGGAGCCAGATACCCAGTGGGGGGAGTCGGGTATGGAAGGAAATGTGGATGTGGATCCAGGGAGGTCTTATTCTGGATGGGAGCTGGAGGGGCCCAGAGAGGCCTGGATCTGAATGGGGTCCGGGTGGGAGCCAGGACTAGGGGGCATGGGGTGGGGAAAGTCTGGGGATTAGTTGTGAGGAGTTGGTGATAGCCAACCTGTCTGGGTCTGGGGTGTGAGGACCAGGAGAGGGGCCCTAGCTATTTGCTTAAGATGGTGCAATTGCAGGCATGCACTGTGCACCCTGCAGCCTCAGCCTCACAGGGTGGCCTCCTTCCTGTTTCCTGGGACCTCTCAAGGAATAAAACAGTCATGTGAGGCAAAGAAAATACCACCATCTGCCCTTCTCTGTGAGCAGAGAGCAAGTATATCATGGACACAGTGAATAAAGCCCCTCTTGGTCCCTGTAAAAACAAAACAAAACAAAACAAAGCAAAAAAAAACCCACAAAAAAAAAAAAAAACCCTGTATAATCTAAGTCTTTGTTTTGGTTTTGAAACACATTCTTGAAAAGCACTTTTTAAAAAGGACGTTGAAGCAATGTTCCATTTTGCTTCAGAAACATTATAGAGGGAAATTTCTTTAAGAAGGACTATTCTTGTTGATCACACATTAAAATCAGTGTCGACCAACATTGTGCTTTTGTGTTGCAGGAGTTGATTCAGGTTTCCAGAGTCTGGTATTAGTGAGATGAATGAGCCTCTTCCTCTTCACTCAAGAAACAGTTTTTTTCTCTCATTCCTCTGCAGTTTTGAAATGTGATTCTTAACTCTGAGTGGATGCTCTTTTCACGCTCAACTGGGTTCCTAAACTCCTGAAATATTAATCTGTGGGAGTTGCTGGCAAACCCATAGTGGGTGCCCATTACCAAGCTCCTGCTTGGCCAAAGTATACTCGATAAGGGAACTTTACTCCATGACTGTCTTCCTGGCTCTAGGGGCCCTGGCAGAGCAGCCCTGTACCCAGAAATGTGGCCTCTCCCTTGGCCTTTTGTCCTGCTTCTGCAGTGCAGAATCCCCTCATCTCAGGCTGGAACATTGGCCCCAAGTGCATTTGCTTAGATTTTGGAAAACTAATCCACGAAAGTGGTGTCATCTGCCTATCCAATCCCAGTGCCCTTTTCAGTTATGAATTTCACTGACTCCCCCCTCCACAACACACCATACCTTCTTCTCACTATAGACTTCCCAGGCATTTTTCTTTTTTGCCTGAACATATTCTTTCACACTCCTTGCTTCTGCTACACTGGTTACAAAATCCAATCCCAGAATGTTTAGGACTGTGGAATATGAACCATGCAGTGATATGAAAAAACAATCAAGCAAGTTTTACAAGGCCTACAGCATAGTCCTGAGAGCAGACTGAGCTGTGCCCTTCATGTGGCTTTCATATCCAGTGGTAGACCTCAGAGCAGGGCTCCTGAGGCTCCCCAGAGACGTTCAACCTGGTAAGCCAATTTCAGGCCCCGAGTCTTTTTGCAAATGGATTCATTTGAACTATAATATAAAATATTGTATTTATTTAACCCCCAAAGCTGATCTCCTTTGTCTTTATGAACTGGCTAGGCAGCTAAGAACCTGCATTCCTTCCATAGTTAATAAAACTTCATATTTTTCTCTGTATTCATTAATTTAATTACACTCAAACTCTTTTAATCTATGTCAGTTTTTCAAACTTTACCCAGATGAAGAAAACACAAGCCCCTCCCTCTTCAACATGCAACATATCCATAATTTTAAAAGACACAACTTGAAAATTCATTTTCCCAATCACCTTGTATCTTTTAGATTTTCTGACCTGGAGATAGTAGAGATATAAATTGACCTGGCTATAATTCTTCCCAAGGTGATAGATTTATACTTTTAATGTCCACATTTGTTTAACCTTACTAAAAAAACAAAAAACAAAAAACAAAAAAAATCCCAAAAAACAAAAACAAAAAAACAAAGCAAAACACTGTATCCAAATTGCTTCACACAAGACCCTATAGATTCTTTAAGGCATTCAGCATGTATTTGGGATTGATACATATCTGAAAGTAAAGAGAGTGGGTCCAGTGGTGGTGCCCCACTCAGATGGATCTTGGGACACAGTGATCAATAGTGCTTCCTCAGTCCCTCCCATGGTGATTTTTGAAAATTAATGACATTTCTATAAAGTGTTTTGTGCTTTTTGGGAGAAATAAATGCAATCTATCAGCATCCAGTTACTGTGTCCCCACAAACTCAGACTAGAGATGAGAGCTTGATCATCTAGCGGGTGGGAGAAACCCTTCCCAGTGTAACCTCCTTCTCTTGAATCTTCTCTAAACAACATCTGTTCAAAGAGTCCTTCAAAACAGTCTTCCTACTTCTTACTAAGAACACTGAGACCCCTCTTAATTAATTTTAATTAATTAAAATGTTTATCTTCATTTCCAAAGCTTGGTGTTCTCCCCTTTCCCTACCTGAGAGCTCTTATAATTCCTTTTCTGGACAGACTCATCTACCAACCATTCCCTCCTTTCTGCCTCCTTTTTGCCACCATTGGACTTTGCCTTGATTTGATTTTTTAAGAGAGAAATCTTTGTTTCCTCCAAAAGAAAAAAATAAATAAAAACCAAAGCAAAATGAAACATTTACATATTGTAGAAAATTTTATTTTTTCCTATTTCATTGTTTCTTGAAATTCTCACAGTAACATTTTACTTAAATGCTTGGTCCAAGGAAGGCTTTAAGAATGAGAGGCTCCTTACAGCTTTCTCATCTGGAAGTCAGCTACTATTCAACTCTTTGGTTGCACAGAAAAGTAACAACTTTAGTTTTCCTTTTCTACTTCTAAGGAGTGGAGCTACAGAGAGAAGTAGCTCTGAATTATTTTCTCTTTCCAAGAATACTCAGGGAAGGGTTGTAGATTAAAACTCAAAAATTTGTGATTAAGTCTTCCTCTAAAAACTGGACAACATTCTTGCCCCAATCTTCCTTATCTGAAAGTATTAGAGGCGGAAAGGGCCAGTGGTGTTTCCAAACTCATGGTGTGTTCCTTGTGTGAATTCTGATGGCTGTTTAATTATAAGATCATTTAATGGAGGCTGACTTTTAGGCATATGTGCCATAAGTCATGTGTTCTTTCTTTAGTTGCCCTGTGAAGTCAGTGACCATGTCTCTGACTTGATGGAATGGACGTTTCCTGGTTCATCTGGCCTTGCACTTAAGACTTACATGTGATATGGGGCACCTGGGTGGCTCAGTGGGTTAAACTGCTGCCTTCAGCTCAGGTAATGATCTCAGGGTCCTGGGATCGAGTGCTGCATCGGGCGCTCTGCTCAGCAGGGAGCCTGCTTCCCTCTCTCTCTCTCTGCCTGCCTCTCCATCTACTTGTGATTTCTCTCTGTCAAATAAATAAATAAAATCTTTAAAAAAAAAAAGACTTACACGTGATAATAATGAAAACATCTAGAACTGTTTGTGTGGGGTTGGTTAGGGCTTCACTGACACTGAGTTTAAGGGCACACTACCGGAGCATATGGTACTGTATTCTAGGTAATGCTCAGTAATCATGGAGTCCTGTGCAAAATGAGGACAGAATGATTTCTTTCTCTTTGTTTGCCCTTTGACACAAGATATTTCATGTCTGCTTTATTTGTCACTATCTATCCTGTTCCTACTACATTGACAGATGAATATGAGACTTTCATTAACTATGAGCTCAGTGAATGAATGAATTAATGGTAAGGGATGTTTTTTGATTTGAGAAATTGGGGAATATTTTATAACAAAATTAACAGAGAAAGCCTGAGACTGTCCTGGGGGGGTGGTTCATTCCAGTAGTCTTTTTGTCTTCTATCTCTCCCCACTAAGAAGCATTTGCTACTTAAACATATTTAATGGGGTGCCTGGGTGGTTCATTTGGTTAAGTGTCTGTCTTCGGCTCAGGTTGTGATCTTGTAGTCCCAAGAGCCCCCCTCAGCCTCGCCACTCAGCAGAGAGTCTACTTCTTCCTCTCCCTCTGCTCCTCACCCAGCTCCTGCTCTCACTCTCACATAAATAAATAAACAATGAATCTTAGAATACTGGGAAAAAATTAAATAAATAAATAGAAATTTTAAATAAATATATCTATGGCTACAACTGCAGTATTAGAAGCAGTGTTAGTACAAGTACTGGTAGTTGTAATAGGAGTAGGAATTCTGTAATGGGAACAAATTTTCTAGGTGTGTGTTGTGTTGTTGTGTCATACTCAACTTTGTGTTCTACAGGCTTTACAATCAGAGAAGACACTGGCTTTTGATCCTGCAGGAAAAGAGCAGACACCTACTAAACAAAAAAGACACTTTTCATTTTTGACAGTCAAATCCGGTTTTTATTTGGCAACTTAATATGCGGGAAAGCAAAGTTCTCCAGAAAGCCTGAGAGAGATGGGGAAAGAGGTAGAGATGAGGGGGGAGGGGAAGAGTGAGAGGAAGGGGAAAAGGAAAGGGATAGGGAGTGGATTCACCCAATTTCTAAATTCCTCAGCACATGAAGCATGAACTGTTTGGAACTTAAAGTATTGCCCACAGAAGGTCATGGACTTACAACCCGAGGGAAGAAGGGGGATTTCATCAAGTGGTGAGAAACCCTGAAGCCCCATCCTTTATTAACATGGAAGCCTTCTGGGAAGAAGGAAGAGAGGTTGGAGGGTCACATGTAATAGTTAATTGGTTGCTTCAGAGACATTCAGATTAGCACCAGAGAACACTAAGAACTAAAGGTTAGAAGCACCCCTCCCCTTGCACTGATAAGAGGGTTGCAGCTTGTAGGAGAAGCCCATACCCATGGCCCCTTGAGCTTCTATAGCAACTTGGGGTGCTGACGACTCCACTGTGCCTTGCTGACAACTTGAGGAAGAGAGAAGCTGTGGGCAAAATCAGAAGGACTAAGCCAGTGACCAATGAGCATGAGTTACACAAAGGGGAATATTTTAAATAGCTCTGATGGAGGTTTAAAACACCTGGGGTGGGGTTTGTGAGGAAGCTCTGATCATCATGATTACTATGTTCATTCATTTTCTTATCAACTGTTCTGTCCTTAGTACTTATCCCACTGCAGAGGCTTAAGTGGGGCCCAAGGTGGGCTCCGCAGAGCAGGGACATGTCTACAGCACCAAACACAGCTTCTGACATGTAGGAACTACTCAACTGTAGAGGTAGCCACTTGTATTATTCATATAAGAAATTCTCAGTATACATCTTTACTGAAATAAAGAACTGGACCTGTCTAGTCCAGAAGTTCTCTTAATATGGTTATATACTCAGTATCACACAGAAATACTGGCTCAAAGTATGCTTTCTTGCTAGATATACACATGCATACATATTTTTTTATTCTATCATTCCTATTTCTTCTTTATCAAGCTAATAATAGTTTAAATTATTTGTGTTTGAAATTCTGGAGTTAGGTAGGGTGGTCAACATAGTACTTCTGTCTTTGCTTTTTTTTTTTTTAAGATTTTATTTATTTATTTTGACAGAAATCACAAGTAGGCAGAGAGGCAGGCACAGAGAGAGAGAGGAGAAAGCAGGCTTCTTGCTGAGCAGAAATCCCAGGACCCTGAGATCATGACCTGAGCTGAAGGCAAAGGCTTAACCCACTGAGCCATCCACCCAGGGGCCCCCATCTTTGCTTTTTATTTTCAACTTTTTTGCTTCTAAACTGAAAATTTGTTCTGCTGTGCCATCTCCTACTGCTCTCATTTTGCTCTTCTTTCCTTTTTTCCAGTTCTGTTTTTTTTCTTTTCCTCCCTTCCCAGCTCCCCACAAAGCTATCCCATGCTGTGATCAGGTTCACTCTTTAGTTCAGGGCTTCTACATAGAGTCTACAGCTCATGTCACATGCCCTGACACTTTTATGTGAAAAATCCAGGCTGACCACCAGAGAATGCTCCAGGCTGTGTGGAGCCCAACTGAGTCATTCTTGTGTTGAACCTCAGCCGACCTGTGCTGATCGTGAGCGAGCCCAAATTAAGTCTGTTAGCCCTCCTTACTTGGTAGAGTTTCCTAGTCAATCCATAGACCCATGAGAAACAATAAATAATTGTCTTTTTTTTTCTTTAAACCACAAAGTCTTGGAGTGGTTTGTTAGGCAAAAAAAGCTAACTGATATAGTCAATAATCATCTTTTATTGCTAAATCTAGAGGATCATTTTTTAGTCCTTACAGCAGGGACTTATATAGGTCACCCCAAATCCATGTCCTTTTTCCACAAATATATATCTGGGTTATATTTTCTCACCCCCACATGGCCGTGTGGTTGAGTTCTGGCTAACAGAATATGTTAGAAGCAATGTCACTTCAATTCTGGTTTATAGACGCCTCTTTCCTGAAACACATGTCCCATAATCTGGCTGAATGAGAGAAACTAAGGAGACCAGATCCACAGTGTGGAAGACACATGGGTTTCTGAATGATAATACAGAAGACTGCTACTCAACAGGAACATCTACAGTAGATTTTGTGTGAGTGAGAAGCTAACTTCTGTTGCGTCAAGTTCCTAAAGTTTGGGGTTCATGTAGAGCAACAGGGTTTGTTTGCCTTCATAACTGCCCTCCTTTTCTTACTTGACCTCTCTGTAGCACTGGGCAAAGCTGATTCCTTTCTGTTATGGCATCCTCTTCCCCTGGGTTCCTCTAGCCCAGACACTATAGCTTCTCCACGCATATACCAATGGTTCTCCATTATTTTCAATAAGATAAGGTCCAGAATTCTTAACATGCCTTTGCTAAAGCCTTTATTTACCTCTCCACCCTCTGTCTCACCACCATAGTCTTCTAACTGTGCATATATATAAACACATCATGCTCTCATGTACTCTGAGGTCTTATATTTGTTGTTACCCCAGCTTGAAAAAGCCTTTCAACTTATTGCCCTATTAACTTTTCCCACCATTTTGGATCTGGTCTATTACCCTTTCCAAGGACCCTGAACCCCAAAGTTGGGTGAAGAGCAACTGTGGACTGTGAGGGGATTCTGTGTTTGCCCCAGTCATAGGACTAACTGCTGTACCAGCGCTTCACGGCTCTTCATCAGGGGACTCTGTGCGCTGCACTGTTTCAGCCTATCATGCTCACTGTTGCATCCCGAATGTATAAACTGATGTGTGCCATTGAGTCATCCTCATAACCATTTAGTGAGTGCATAAATTACTGAGTTCAGCAATACTGGAGAAACAAGAGTGCATGAAATCTAGAAATTAGACTCAAAGCTCAATAACTGGCAATTATGAGAAAATCAGCTAGAGAAATAACGTTGCTTAATCTATCTTGGAGATTATCTGTACTTGGTTCCTCTGACATTTACTAGACTATTTACAATTACAGGTGTAGAACAGCTTTTTTTTTTCCCCAAATAATGTTTCCTTTTATTATCATTAGTGATGAAAATTGGATTTATTTCACATATTATGATGCAGAATTTGATGTTTTATGTGAACATAAGCGCTCTGTAAAACCTTAAGTATATTTCTCTATTAGAATGGGCAGATGAAGGGTTATACAAACTTGTGGCCAGCTGAGAGGTTCCCAAAACATTGCTATTGAAGTAGAGGGAACAAAGGGTATAACATGGGTGTCTGAATTCCTTCTTTGGGATGAGGTAGATGTGCATTTGCATATGTTCTTTATTATGACGCTGCCCTTTAATAAGAAGGAAAACTCAGGCACTGGGAAGTTATGTTTGCTACCCAAGATCCCACAGCAACTCGGGTTTGATACTGCATCTGAAAGCAGGTGTAGGTGTTTTTGCCTAGGAACCCACACTGACTCCTAGACCTGGAAATGAATCAGAAAGTGCCTAGACCTGGAAATGAATCAAAAAGAGCCTCTGTCAACTCATAATGATCACTCTGGTAAAGCTGACCACATACCTGTGAGGTTGCATGTGGAGGAGGATTTGGAGGGACTCCATCAGTGCATGTTCACAGTTGAACTCCATGGAGGGGTGGATTATTCTGGAATTTGCTTTTGTTGCCAAGCTGTTGTGTGAACCTGTCCTGTGTGTGCTGTGCCTGTCTTTATTTCTTACTCTGAGAATTTTACAGTGGACCAGAGAAAAGGTCCAGGGGGCCATGTTACACCTTGCCATGGCTGATGATAATGAGAGCAGCTAAGATTGACCAAGTGCTTCATGTGTACTCAACTCCTCTCCTGAATGGCCTCATCCAGATCTCCACTGGCACCACCAGGGAGATGCTATGGGTCCTGTCAGCTGTCAGCCAAGGGCACAGAAGGCTCTGGAACTGCCCCCCTGTTCCTTTCAGAGTACTTGTCCCAAAGTGGGCTCTGCTCACTGGACCAAGCTTTGACCTCAAGGAGGGAGTGTGGCACCTTCCCATAGAAATCCAGGGTCCTCTTTCATTCTCTGGCTTCTGGGCCCTCTCACCCACTGCCTCACTGTGGAAGCTTACTTTAGAAGAACCATTTCTTACACCCTGAAATGAAAACATAATAAATTTGAATATGTAAGGACAGATGGTAAAATAATCACATTTAGAGTAAACAGACACATCTTTATAACCACAAAACATTTGTGTTTATATTTACCGGATTAGCTTACACACCTAAATTCTTAACTATTTATTTTTGTGTTAATTTGAATGTGTTGGTCACAGCAGAGGACAGCTGAAATGGGCTGTAAGCAGGAAGAGACCCCCCTCTGAACGACATCCATCTCATTTGGGGAGTGCATGACCCCCTCATGACGCCATGCTTCCACACACCGCTGTGCAATACTCACCCCCACGCATCCTGTTTAGAGTCAGCTTAGATCCTGCAGAATTTTCCTTCTATTTTTCAGCAACAGAATATGAGGCAAAGGCCAAGAGCTGCCAATCTGTCTGCACTGTTTGGAAGAACCCCTGAACTGCTGCTTTGTAGAGCTGAGAGGAAGTGCTGCCTGGCCCTTCAGAGCTCCCTGTAGGCTCTGGGCTGTTAGTCAGCAACCTGCAATCTGCTCTGTCCCACTAAACCTCCCCCACAGCCTGTGTTGGCTTAGGCTCTCTGAGGTTATCCTATCTGTGTTGTCTACACTGTTTTCTGTTGTCCTGGTAAGTGTACAGGTGGTCGAGTGAAGGGTAAGGGCCCTGAGAAACAGCCCTAACTCACCTGGCAAGCCTCACAGAGTTAAGGCACCCAGTCCTCTCCACCTGCCTAAATGAGGGGTAGTCACCAAGATTGTGTAACCAGCACCAGCACAGCCTGAGAGCCCAGGATGAATCAGTCAGTTGTGGTTAAAGACCTAAAACAGCCTTTGTGCTCTAATACATTTTCACACACAAGGAGCTTCAGTGCTGTCTCAAGACCTTTTCACTTGTTTCCATCATCTGAGTTAAAGCTTGAGATTTGCATATTAAGCAGACTGATCTCTGCCTGGAGCTCATATTCCCGTGGTAGGGTGGTGGAGGGAGATATGCAAAAAGCATCATCTATAAGTAATTTTCATGTTATGTTAAAAATGACCAAAGCTTGAGAAATAAAGCATGGATCCTGCTGAGGGAAAGGGGACTGCGGGGAGAGCTGCAACTTAAAATAGGGTGGCCAACATGGGCCTATCTGTGAAAATAACACTGCAGAAATGAGTGGAAAGAGGTGCAGGGTGTGTATTTCTGAGTGCAGAGTGTTTTGGAAGAGGTAACAACCCAAGCAAAGGGCCAGTGTTGAGGTGTTGAGGGAGGCCAGTATTCAACACAGTAGACAGAGTCATTGCTTTAAGACCTTAGTGAACAATACTACTTCTCTGATGCAGAGATGCAGTGGCCCCCAGTGATACTGAGAATGGAAACAAAGGTTTACTGTGACCCCTTCTACACTTTGGCCTCTGCTTCTCTGACCCCACCGCTCCCCATGGTGACTGCCTTGTCAACTGTGTTGAGAGTGGACTGTGGAGGGCAAATGTGGAAGGGGACAGTCATTAAGAGACTATATAACAAATTCCTCCATGTCACAGTGACTCACAGCAGCACCCTCTGTTTCATGACTCTGGGGTTGGCAATGTGGGCTGGACTGCGAAGGACAGTCTTGTTGCTTCAGTTTGGGATCCCTTGTGAATCTGGGCACCAATAACACCTCTCTGGTGGTTCTGCTGTTGGACAGTGGCTGGGTGCTGGCTGGCAGGATGGAGTGACTGATCAGTGAGTCTCATGGCTCAGCAGGATGGCCCAGGCAGCTATTCAAACGGTGGCTTGGAGGGTCACCTGGGTCATAATCCCAGGGTTCTGGGATCGAGCCCTACATGGAGCTCCCTGCTCCAAGGGAAGCCTTCTTCTCTCTCCCTCTCCCACTTCCCCTGCTTATGTTCCCTCTCCCACTGTCTCTCTCCTTCTGTCAATCAATCAATAAATAAAATCTTTATTTTTTTTAAAGGTCTTGGGGGGGGTCCCAGGAACTAAGAGGGCAACCTCAAGAAGCAGTGCTTTTCAGATCCATACTGGCTGTAGGTCACACCTGAGAGTCTATGTTGAAAAGTACTAGCAAAGCATGCAGGTTCAAGGGGGCCTAGATACATGAGGCTGTTGCTCCATCAGGCACAGGGAGGCTGCTATGATGTGGGGGACATGTTGGTGTTGT
The DNA here is from genome assembly GCF_020171115.1 of Neogale vison. NCBI lineage: Eukaryota > Metazoa > Chordata > Mammalia > Carnivora > Mustelidae > Neogale > Neogale vison. The sequence goes on along the minus strand of NC_058094.1, from coordinate 85,930,486 downwards.
GCACCAGGGACTATCATTAGAGATAGTAAAAAGTAGTTGAATTATGAATATTTTCTGAAGATGTAGTCAATAGGATTTGCTGAGGGAATAGACATGGAAAGGAAGAAAAAGAGAATTCAAGGGTGACTGGGGATCTGGGCTTGAGCAACTAGGATGGAGGTGCCACTGGCTAAGACGAAGAAGCTGGAAGTGGGTTAGGCTTGGGGAAGAACAGGGGCTCCATTGCCAACAGGCCAAGTCTGAAATGTCTGTTAGGCATCCATGTGAAACACTGAGTAGGTAATTGGATATACACGTCTGGAGTTTGGGAAGGGAGAGGTTTGGGCTAGAGACAGAAATTTTACCATGAAATATTTTTAAAGGTGGACAAACTGACAGGATTAGAAAGAACCACAAAGGTATGCAACCTGACTCTGGTCAATATTTGTCCTGCCTTTGCTTAGATTCTTCCACTGAATTATCAATCTAACTACCTTCATTTGACCAATCCCTGAACTTCTATTACATACAATATACTATTGTCTAGTACAGTGACCCCCAAAGTATCAGGGAAATGAATATATAAAATACATATGTATATGTATATGTATTATACACAAATATATTTATATATTATATATATTTATATATGTATATATAATTTTAATATCAATTTTCTATTAATAAGAATAAATTTATTTGAAAACAAAGATTATCTTAATGATTTCAATCAGGTGGGAAGATTTGTATCACAAAAACATAGACATATATACCCATATACCTGTATGCACACATGACAGTTGACCATTGCATACTTGCTTTGCAGCCCAGTAAGCTAGGCATGAAAGGGGTGACTGGTCTACAGACAACAAAGCTAGGGTCTGGAGCAGGGAAGAGCTGGCTCCAGACCCTAAACCAGCACTTAGTGGATTTGGACTGACTTGGGTTTTGTTTGTTTGTTTTGACCTGGGTCTTCTGACTGCACTTGGATGCCCTTAACTGATGAAAAATTAATAGACCATTCTTACCAAAAAGAACAGCTACTCCATACAATGGTAAGGCCACAATGTGGCATGAAGGCTGGGTCAACAATTTTTCCCCGATGAATTTATTTTTATACTTTTTATTTTGATATGACAATAGATTTATATGTAGCTATAAGATATAATACTGTGATTCCATGTGCCTTTTACCCAGTTTCCTCCAGCTGGTAACATCTCGTAAAACTGTAGTACAATATCACTGTGTCACATCCTAAATACTGAATTGATACACTCTACTGACTTTATTCAGATTTTACCAATTTTCACATGTATTCATGTTAGTGTGTGCATGTGTGAATTTACTTTTAGTAATTACATTACTCGTGTCAAGATACAGAATGATTCCATCATAAGGGTCCCCATGCTTTCCTATAAACTCTCCCTGTTCCCTACTATCCCTGACGTCTACTCTCTTTTCTGTCACTGTGTTTTTATCATTTGAGACAGTTGTACAAATGAAGTCCTACAGTATGTATGAGATTTTTTTTTCACCCAGCATAATTCCCTTGAGATCGATGCAAGCTGTGATGCGTGTAGAGGGTTCCTTCCTTTTTATTACCATGAAGAGTTCCATCAAATGGATGGACCACTGTTTGTTTCACTGTTCACCCCTTGAACAACGTCTGGGTTGGCTGCTGTTTTGGGCTATTAGAAATAATATTCGGGGCACCTGTCTCAGTTGGTTAGGCATCTGGCTTTGGCTCAGGTCATGATCCCAGGATCCTGGGATTGAGTCCCACATCAGGCTCCCTGCTCAGTGAAGAGTTTGCAGCTTCCTCTTTCTCTCTGGCATTCTGCCCCTCCCCCACCACTCATGTTCTTGCTCTCTCTCAAATAAATAAATAAAATCTTTAAAAAGAAGAAATAATGCGTCTATAAACATTCATGTGCAAGTTTTTGTGTGCACATAAATTTTCAAAAATTAAAAAAGAGAAATGTTTTCAAATTCCTGAACAAGTGTCAGCCAGGACCCCAGAGCACCAAAGAAAGGAAGGTGGGAAGTGATGATTTACCTAGAAAATTATCTGGATAGGTGTGACCAGTTGGCAACTCCAACCATTAAACTGAACCTCAGAAGGGCTCATTTAGGTCATGCAACTGAGTAGCTCTCCTCTAGTTTCCTTCTCAGTGGGGTTAGCTGCAGACAGTTCTCAGCCCGCCACTCCCAGAATCGACCTGATGAAGGAAGCTATTGAATACGGCCCATTTGAATGCTGGCAAATGCCTGCTAGAGATTATTTTAGCTTCGCTGTGGTCAATTTTCTTTCTGACTGCACTGAGCTGACACTGTGCGATGTCCTCAGCATGTAACAGAGTCGTGTTATCACCTAAGAAAATAGTTTCTTTCTTGTGGCTTACAGGGCGAAATGTATTGATTACAAAATTTTAACTGGTCACTTTTAAAAGAGTAAAAGGTGTGGTGCAAAAACAAGGAATACTGTTATGCTGAAAATAAAAAAAAGAAAAAAAAAGAAATTGGCCTCTGATTATGATTGCATTCCCCAAATAAAATAGAGATGATACAGTGATTAAAAAAAAAAAAAGTGTAAAAGGCTGGGGATGAGGACTTTTGGATTCTGCTGTATTTATAACAGAAAGAGTCATCTTATTTTGTAATCATACCCGATACAAAGCATTCTTTCCTTCTCTATGGCCTTGAATGATTGTAGGATCTGTCGCCACTGCACCAAGTGACTGACAGGATCACATGTTCCCTGCTGTAGTCTGTGGAGACAATGCATTTCTCTCAAGTGGTGCTCAATAGAGGAGGGGCTTGTTCTCGGAGGCTTATCAGCGTATATTTGTTTTGGGTTTCTGGGCAGCCTGTCTCGGTTGAACATTCATGCCTTCAGGCAACTTCAAAGTTGAGATTGGTTGTACTGTGGCATGGCTAAGATCATTAGAGATGTTATTTAAACAATGATACCACCACTATCCACGAAGTTAGCATTGTTTAAATAACCATCTCTAAACAATGAAATTAACATACTATATTTGGCTTTTACCTATTATTAATGAAATTGTTCTTGATTTTAAAGAATTGAACAGGGATGCCTTCTGTTAGTATTGAGTGTTAATGTGATATTAATTACCCAAATAAAGTAAGGTATTCATTTTCAGAGAAAGCATGGTAAAAGAGGCAGTTGGTGACTGGGTCCTCTGTTTATCTCTTCAACCTCCTTCTGACACACTACAGTAGGTTCTCTTGCACCATTTCAACTCCCAGGCCTTCCGTGAAAAACCCATGGCTTGTATTCTCAATGCTTTTCAGCCCTTGCTGATCTTTCTGCCTGGATATTCTCCTTTACTACTTGGTCACATTCTACTCCTTGAAGGTTCAGCTTCAGACTTAGATGTTGATTTATTCATTCATTTACTTATTCCCTAAGTCATTTAGCACTTACTGAATAATTTAGAATGTGCCACACATTTTGTTAGGTGTTTAGGACACAAAGACATCATTCTAATCACTTTCAAAGGTCTTCAAGACAGACACAGAACCGAAATGTGCACATAACAATGTTATTGTACGGTAGAGTTTATGCAGGTATTCCGGGAGTACTGAAGAGGAATGTCAAACTACCTGGGAAGGAGGGAGGGAAGGATCATTTCCTCTGGCACCTGCCTGGCCACCTCTTTACTGGGCTAGAGGGTCCCCTCAAAATGCATTCCTGATGTAACACAGCACAGCTTACTGTGTTACCTTCTCCCCCAAACTCCCAATACCTTCTTGCCTGCCAGCAGTCTGGCACTTGACAGGCATTCTGTGTACACCTCTGTCTCAGTTCTTTTAACTGGCATTGGGTTTGATTGCTTTTCAGCTTTTGGTTCGTATTTTAACTACTTCAGAAAAATATTTGAGGTGGCTTTCCGTAAAACCACACAGGACCATTAGAAATAAAATTAGAAGGAGGGATCAGCTAAAGGAAGGGAGGGAAATGATGCCATTGAGAGTTTATTTGCAGTTTGTTTGCTGTAAGCTCCCTGGAACTGGAGTGCTCTGTCATTCTTTTGCCATGGTCTCCTGCAAATCCAGTGGCTTATTTTAATGTTAGTTGATGCATTAGTAAAAAATAACAAATGTGTCAACTGAAGCAGTACATAGTCTGATAAAATTTTCAAATACTAGGTCTTCCATGCTTTGTAGAAAATTGGGAATCACATACTGTGAATTCTAGAGTTCAACATTCAGGGACTTCATGCCCTTACTAAGCCCTGAAATCCAGGTACTCAGTCCCTTGTGAAAGATTCCAAAAAAGATGTTGGTTGATTTATTTTTAACAAGCCTCTTCTTCCCTCCATGTCTGAAGGCTATGTTCAGCTGCAGTACTTTTGGGCAAAACATGGGCAGGTTCCTTGATGTTGATCTTTAGTATGTGAGTGTGTAAAGTAGGAGTATTGATTGATATGAACTGGTGTCACTAGCTACATTAAATGATGCAAACCATATAAAAATTTTAACAGTGAACTGGACGAAAATGACTCTCAGACTCTCTTAGAAGCTCAGATGGTGGTCCAGATCTGCTCACTTCCTGTTGATGGTACTTCAGGAACACTCACAGTGACTAGAGAGGAGGACACCTTGCAGTTCAATGGTTGGGAAGGTAAGCCCAACAGTCCCATCTGTCAGGTGGCCTGTGGCACTGGGATTCTTAAACACCAGCCCCCAAACCACTGCTAACCATGTGCACTGGGACTGGCCTCACTGCGTTTATTAACAGACCTACCCTCAAGGCTTTCTCAGCAAGGAACTATCAGGATTCTCTTTTAAGTTGACAGGGAAACCTTACTGTCTGTATTAGAGGCAAAAGCCCCAGATTTAATGACATCATAAGTATGTTAAATTCCTAATGAGTTTTACATCCAGTGATTGTTTTTAATGAGATCTATTTAATGCTGTTATATCTCAATAATGTCTTAATTTTTGTTGTTTCATCAGTTAAGTTTATCATTGTGGAATCTTTGATACCATTGGCTAAATACTAGCATTATACTTAGGAGTATTCTATAAAATGCATATTTAACATTTTTAATAGAATTTCAAATTCAAAATGTACAAAAGTTTAAGCAATACTATTCTCCCACTTTTCTCTTGACATCCATTTGTTTCCTCTGATGCAGTTTTATAAAATTTAAAATATCTCTTTAGAAACATGTCATGTATCTGTAAAGCAAATCCATATATTTTCATATTCTTGTTTTATGTTAATGTACTATGTATACTGTTTAACCCCTTGTTTCTTTCATATAGCAATTTTTTTGGAGCACATTCTGTGTACATAGAAACTTCAATCCTATTCTACTGTGCAGTGTGCTATATTATTTATTAATAGTTCCTTGATGAATATTTCTGGTTATTTCCAACTTTTTGATCTTAAAAACAAGAAGTAAGTCTGTATATGTTATTTCACATGTATAAGAGTATTTCTTTATAATAAATTCCTAGAAATTACATCATTAGGTCACAAGAGACATGTATTAGCAATTTACATGTATATTACCAAATTGCTTTATAGGGGTTTAATGAACTTTCATGCTTGCCAGCAATATAGGAAAATTGCTACAATTGTAAAAATCCCCTAATCTCGCCCATACACCATGCTATTTTGTATATCTCTACCAATTAGAGAGGTGAAAAATAATATGATTCTATTTGACATTTATCTTATTATAACGAAGGTCAAATCTTTCCAAATGTTTGAAAGCCATTTGTATATGCTTTTTCTTCTCTTAAATTTCCCACTCTGATTTTTGCCTATTCCTTTTTGATTTCTAAGAGCATTGCAAATATTAGAAATAATATATAACATTTTTCTTATATGAAAGGCAATTATTTTTCTCAGCTTCTTTTTTTTAATGTATGTATGCATTTATTTATTTAAATTCCAGTATAGTTAACATACAGTGTTTATTGGTTTCAGGTGTGCAATTTCATTATTTCAATAATTCTATACAATATTCAGTGTTCATTGTGATAAGTGTATTCTTCAGTCCCCATCTCCTATTTCACCCATCCTCCCATCCACCTCCTCTCTGGTAACCACCAGTTTGTTCTCTGTAATTTAAAGTCTGTTTCTTAGTTTGTCTCTTTCTTCTTTGTTTATTTGTTTTGTTTTTTAAATTCCACATATGAGTGACATCACCTAGTATTTGTTTCTTCAGCTGACTTATTTCACTTAGCATTATACCCTCTAGCTCCATTCATCTTGTTGCAAATGGCAGGATTTCATTCTTTTTTATGGTTTAATAATATTCCATCATATTTATCTCAAAACTTCTTTATCCATTTATGTATCATTGGATACTTGGGCTGCTTCCATATCTTGGTTATTGTAAATAGTGCTGCTATAAACATTGGGGTGCATATATTTTTTCAAATTAGTGTTTTCATATTCTTTGGGTAAATACCTAGAAATAGGATTACTAGATAATACAGTAGTTCTATTTTTAGATTTAAGGAGCTTCCATACAGTTACCCAGAGTGGCTGCACCAGTTTGTATTTCTACCAACAGTGCATGAAGGTTCCCTTTTCTCCACATCCTCACCAACACTTGTTTCTCTCATGCTTTTGATTTTAGCCATCTGACAGGTGTGAGGTGATATCTCATTGCGGTTTTTATTTGCATTTCCTTGATGACTAGTGATGTTGAGCATCTTTTCATGTGTCTGTTTGCTGTCTGGATGTCTTTTTGGAGAAATGCCTGTTCATTTCTTCTGCCCATTTTTAAATTGGATTTTTTGGTTTTTGGGTATTGAATTGTATAAGTTCTTTATATTTTTTGGATGCTATCCCTTTAGCAGATATGTCATTTGCAATATCTTCTTTCATTCGGTACATTGTCTTTTAGTTTTGTCAATTGTTTCCTTTGATGTTCAGCAACTTTTTTTTTATGTAGTCCCAGTAGTTTATTTCTTCACCTTCTCTTTTTAGAGCAAAATAGCTTATAGTGTTTTTTTTTTCATGCAGAATTTTTGTAATTAGAATATCTATAAATTTATTGTTTTTTAATATTCCTGGGTTATGTAACATATTTTTAAAAGGCCTCCACATTGTAAGATCATTAAAATGAATTATTAAATTTTTAAGAAATTTATAGATATACATGTATTCACATGGAATATATATATATATATGAATATATATGAGAAAATTAACATGGGGTATACATATTATATGATATGGGGTATACAAGCATATTTTCAAGAACTATATGTTATTTGGTTTAAAAATTATGGTATAATATATGTAACATAAAATTTACCATTTTTATCATTTTCAAGTGTACAAGTATGTACAAACAATGTGTGCAGCCTTCATCATTATCTGGTTCCAGAACTTTTTTTTCTCATTCCCTCCCAACCAAACCCAAAATGCATTAAGCAGTCACTACCCTCTGGCCCCTCCCTTCAGCCCCAGGCAACCACTGCTTTCTGTCTAGGGATTTGCTTATTCTGGACATTTCATATAAATGGAATTACATAATATGTGGCTCTTTGTGACTGGCCTCTTCACTTAATGTTATTAAGGTTCATCCATGTTGTAGCATGCATCAATACATCATTCCTTTTTATGATCAAATAAAATTCCATTATCATATTCCATTCTGTTGTAATACATCTGTTGTATGAGTGGACCACATTTTGTTTTTCCATTCATGGGTTGATGGACATTTGGTTGTTTCTGTTTTTTGGTTATACAAAAAGTGCTCCTATGAATATTTACACACAAGTTCTTTTAATCACTTGTTCTCAGTTCTTCTGGGTTAGTCAGATGGCAGCACTGGTCTACCCAATTCATTCACATTTTCCCTGGCTAAGCTTTCACCTAGTTGCAAACATTTGAAACTGAGAGTATGGTAAAGTTGAGTTCACATTTTTTGTCAGGTTTTTGGGTGTTTCTAGGGAAGGGATGGACTCCCAGCATTCCCCATATTGCCATTTTCTCTGTAAAAGTTTTTTTCTTTTTTTTTTTTTAAACTCAAATAAGTTCCATCTTTGAGTTCCAGACCAATAGCAAAGTGCACATTTTTCAGTGGATTGACAGATGACTCACCTCCTCTATCCCTCTGCCCATAGCTGAGAGCACATCCTCAGGTTTACTTTGATAATTTTTCCAGATCAGTTAACAGCCTTGTTTTGTTTGTTTGTTTGTTTTGTTTTGTTTTTAATTAAAGATTTTATTTATTTATTTGACAGAGATCACAAGTAGGCAGAGAGGCAGGCAGAGAGAGAGGGAGGCAGGCTCTGCGTTGAGCAGAGAACCCAATGAGGGGTTCGATCCCAGGACTCTGGGATCATGACCTGAGTGGAAGGCATAGGCTTTAACCCACTGAGCCACGCAGGTGCTCCAGCCTTGGGTTTTTAATCATATCCCTCAGAGTTTACATATAAAGATGCTTGGATCATAATTTGATATCAGTAAGATTTATCCCCCCTGTCTTCAGTTGGTGATTAAAACTCAAAATGAGATGTCTTTGAGACCACTTACTTCAAGTGGTTGCCCAGTCATGGATTCCTCTTTGTAATCTCTTCAACTTTTTTATTCCATCCTATAGAGTGTGAGATTAATACTCCCAGGCATAGTTCCAGTCATGACATTCACCTACACACAACTTTTAATAAACTTTTTTTTTCCGATTTATTTATTTTCAGAAAAACATTATTCATTATTTTTTCACCACACCCAGTGCTCCATGCAAGCCGTGCCCTCTACAATACCCACCACCTGGTACCCCAACCTCCCACCCCCCCGCCACTTCAAACCCCTCAGACTGTTTAATAAACTTTTGAAAAAGAAGAGGAAAAGGATGACTTGTCATACTTTGGATCTGAATTTTGTGAAGCAAGAGAGCAGAAAAGAATTGGGTGCATTCACAACTTTTGTGTGATAACAGTTTTCCTTTCAAGCCTTTGGCGAATATACCGGAAAAAGGAAGTTCTGCATTTCATACCACAGGGCAGATGGCTTGAAGACACTAGTAGAGAGAGTAAACTACTAGAAGTAAACACAATGTTAAGTTATGACACTGAGGAGGTGAAGGACTTTTGAGCAAAACTCTTAACATAGAAATTATAAACGAAATAATGAGTTTGAAATTTTTAAAAATGGACTACTTTTGTATGATAAAATAACATCATAAAGGTAAAAGGCAAATTATAAATTGGAGAAATATATTTGTATCATATGTCAGAAAAGTTTTTATACATAGAGAAAAAAGTCTCAGATACAAATAGGTATAAATATTGAATATATATAACAAAAAATATATATGAAGGAAAAGACAAATCTGTCAATAGAAAAATAAGTAGAAAAAATGACTAAAAAGCCAGAAAAGAGGAAAAACGAAGACCAGTAAATGATTAAAAAATGCTCACTCTCATTAGTAATCAAAGAAATTTTATATATATATATATACACACATATATAATATATATGTGTATATATATGGCAATGATATGCCATTTGCCTCTAGCAAAAGACAAAAATAAAAACAAGTTATAATGCCCTGTACTTATGGGAAGGTAGCTCATTTCTCTACCACTAGAATGATTATAATTTGGTACAGCTTTTCTGAAGGATAATGTGACTAGATGAATCAAAGTTGTTAGCATATTCATGTTATTTTACCTGGCACTTACACTTATAGGATAATACTCTAAGGGAATTATTAGTGATATAGACACAGATTTAGCAATGAAGATGTTAACTGTATTGCAGGCTAATTATGATATAGAAAACCTGAAGTCTTAAAAGTTGAACAAGGATGGTTGGGTTATGGACGTTGGGGAAGGTATGTGCTATGGTGAGTGCTGTGAAGTGTGTAACACTGATGATTCACAGACCTGTACCCCGGGGCTAATAATACATTGTATGTTAATAAAAAGTAAAAAAAAAATTTAAAAAGTTGAACAATTAGAGTTTAGTGGGATCAGATGTGGAACATACATACAATGGGATACCATCCATTCATTAAAAATGGTTTTAGGGGCACCTGGGTGGCTCAGGTCATGATCCCAAGGTCCTGGAATGGAGCCCCGCATCTGGCTCTCTGCTCAGCAGGAAGCCTGCTTCCCCTAACCATCTCTTTCTGCCTGCCTCTCTGCCTACTTGTGATCTCTGTCGAGTAAATAAATAAAATCTTAAAAAAAATGATTTTAGTGTTTTTATTGAAATAGATGTCCCCCGTACATCATGAAAAAAAAAAAAAAAAGCAGTCTACTAAATACTCTATTCAGAGGTGCCTGGGTGGCTCAGTTGGTTCAGTGTCCTTGATCTCAGGGTCCTTGGACTGGGCCCTGTATCAGGCTTCCTGCTCAGTGAGGCATCTAGATCTCCCTTTCCCTCTGCCTCCCCTCCCCCCAACTAGTAAACTTTCTCTTTATCAAATAAATAAATCAAAATTTTAAAAAAAATACTCTATTCAGTAAGATCATTAAGACTACTTTTATAATACATTTATATATGTATACTTAATATTAAGTATATAAAATAGTATAGTAACACATACTGTTAAGTATACACAGCAAACTGTCAGGAAAAGTCAACTCTAAAATACACTAAAATGTACATAATCTGAATTATGTGGTAATGGGTTATGTTTATATTCTTTTTGGGTTTTGCTTACTTGTATTCTCCAATTGTTTTATAATATGTATTTATTGTTTAATAAATCTAGAAAAATGTTTATTAAAAATAAAATAAAATCCTGATAACGCTCCACTGTCTGCAGTTTAAGTGGGAACTCCCAGGACTGTCAGTGCAGGTTTTCTGCCATGTGTTCCCAAACTTGTATTTTCAATTTTATTGCTGACTATCTCCCTATGTAATGAAATCAGATCATGTCATCTCCCTAATTAAAACCTTTAGTGGTTTCCTACGACCCTGGAGTTGAATTTGCCTCAACTCTTCATGTAGGCTGGGTGTCACCTGGCCTCACCTTGAATCTCCTGTTTTTACTGAGCAACCCTTTTCTGATTATGCCTGTGGATGGGCTCTTTCCCCAGACTGGGCCCTGCTCTTGATTTCCTGGGTGCCACTAATTCTCAGCATGGCTCGCTCTGAGATGCCCTGACACCCAACCTCCTGCTCCTTCACCCGCTCTAGTCTCTTTCATTACCATCTGCTGTGTTACACAATGCAATCACTATGCATCTATATTAGTATGCTGGTGAGTATCTGTCTCCCTCATTGGGCTTTTCTCCATGAGGACAGGGGACCAGGCATCAGTTTTTCTTTGCTTTTTTAAAAAAGATTTATTTATTTATTTGACAGGGAGAGACACAGGGAGAGAGGGTACACAAGCAGGGGAGCTGGAGAGAGAGAAGCAGGCTTCCCGCTGAGCAGGGAGCCCAACGTGGGGCTCGATCCCAGGACCCTGGTGTCATGACCTGAGCCGAAGGCTGGGTGACTGAGCCACCCAGGTGCTCCCATCAGTTTTTCTTCACCACTATCTAGATAGTGCTTAGAGTAGTGCCAGGTCCAGAACAGACACTTACATACTTATTGGCTTTATGAGTGAATGAACATGCTTTACTGCAGTCAAACATACACAACACCTTGAGCATATACCATAACTACATGCCTATATGTATTTACTCATTTTATTCTTCCAATTCTGCCTGTCAAAATTCTGTCTCTGCTTCAAAATCTATTCAAATTCCATTTTCCCTGTTAAAGCCTTTTCTGAATGGTGGGGAAGAATGTGCGGTCATTAATGGAAACATAAAACTGAGAAAGATTAAACTCTTTTGTGATAAATGGTGGTGGATTTAGAGAAAATAAAGAGAATTGTGAACATGCTGAACCTGAGACACCTGTGGGCTGTGCACCACAGCACAAGATGCAAAGCTCCTAGAGTGTGCAGGACAAGTGTATGTGTGGGGAAGACTGGCTCGGGACTGTTTCATGGTGGAGTTCATGGCAGCCCCAGGGGTGTGGGGAGTGGGTAAAGACTAGAAGGCAGAACAAAAAAACATGAGTTATGGGCAAGGGAAAAATTATCTTAAGCTATGTGAAAGACAGGTTAGGAGTAAGACAAAAAAGTAAATTATTTTTTAATGCAGTTGACAAACCAAGCAAGACGAAAGAAGGAAGGGAGGAAGGAAGGAAGGAAGGGAGGAAAGGCATTACCAACATTAGGAATGGAACAAGATATTACTAGAGACCATGAAGACATCAAAAGGATGATAAGGGAATATTACAAACAGCTTTACATGCATAGATTTTGCACCTTAGGTAAAATGAACCAATTCCTAAAAAAAAAAAAAAAAAAAAAAAAATCCAACAAACTATCCCAACTCACTCAATATGAAAAAGGTAATTTAAATAAAGTACAACTACTAAGCAAATTGAATTCATAATTAAGCTCCTGAGATGGGGGGGACCTCAGAGTCAGTGGTTTCACTGATAATTCAACTAAATGTTTAAAGAAGAATTAACATTAATTCTACAGAATCCTTCCAGAAAATAGAAGAAAAGGGAACTGGCGTTACCATGATGCTAAACCAGAGAAAGTACAAAAGAGAAAATGATAGACCATTCTCCCTTATGAATACAGATATAAAATGCTTTAACAAAATGTTAGCAAGTAGAATTTAACAATGTATTAAAAGAATTGTATACTGTCACCCAGTGGGTTTTATTTGAGGGATGAAAAGATGGTTTAGTATTCGAGAAAAAATCAGTCTAAACTGCTTTTTAATAGAAAAATCATGGTATCATATCACATGATCAAAAAATTTACAGAATTCAACACCCATTCATGGTAAAAACTTTCAGAAAAATAGGAATAGTGGGGATTTCCCTTAACTTGATAAAAAGCATGTGCAAAAGGCCTACAGACAGTATTATACTTGATGGTGAAATACTGAATATTTTACAACTCAGGAAACAAGTCAAGGATATTTCTTCAACAAGGTACTGGAAGTTCTATCCTGAACAGTAAATTTAAAAACAAACAAACAAACCAGGAAATAAAAAGCATATAGGCTAAAATGGAAGAAACGAATTATTGTCTGTTTGCAGAGATTGTATAGAAATGCCAAGGACTCTACAATAAAACTTCCAGAACTAAAAAATTAGTTTGTCAATGTCACAGGATATGAGATGTACATGAAAAGTCAATTGTATTTCTATATACTAGCAATGTACATATGGATACTGAAATTAAAAATGTAATACCATTTCTATTACTTAAAAATGGAATTCTTAAAAATTTTACAAATTTTCTTAGTATAAATCTCAGAAAACTTGTTCAGGACTTGTATGAGTAATCAAAGATCTTAAAATATGTAGACACATAATGAGCTCATTGAAGACTCAATGTGATATGAATGTCAGACTCTCCAGACTGATAACACAGGTTTAATTCAATTCTTCACGATGTTCCAGCCAATTATTTTCTAGGTATAGACAAGATTATTCTAGACTTCATATAGAAAGTCAAAGGGATTAGTCAAGGTAAAACCATCTTGAAAAAGAACAAGGTAGAAGAAATCATTCTACTAAATATCAAGACTTACTATAAATTTACAGTAATTAAGACTGTGTGGTGTTGGTGGAGGGAGGGATATTTTTGTCATTGCAACAGAGAACCCAGAAAAAGATTCTCAGAGATACGCCCAGCTGAACTTTGACAAAGCAACAATGAAGGAAAGGCAGCAATTTGAAAAAATTGGACATCTGTATGCAAAAACACATACTTCAGCTTATGTCTTACACTTGCACAACAATTAACTCAAAATATATCACAGGCTTAAATGTAAACTGGAAAATTATTTTTTTCTATGATTTTATTTATTTATTTGACAGAGATAGAGAGAGAGCACAAGTAGGCAGAAGGAAAGGGAGAAGCAGGCTCTCCGCTAAGCAGGGAGCCCAATATGCAGCTTGAACCCAGGACCCTGGGAGCATGACCTGTGCTGAAGGCAGAGGCTTAACCGACTGAGCCACCCAGACCCCCTTAAACTGGAAAATTTTTAAATTACAGGGGAAAAAAAAAAGAAATAAAATCTTTGTGAACCAGAGATAGCTAGAGAGTTACCAGATTTGATGCCAAAAAAGGCATGATGCATTAAAGAAATGGGTAAGTTAAACTGAGTTTATCAAACTGAAAAGCCTTTGTTTTCTGAAAGACCCTATTAAGAGTATGAAAAAATAAGTTAGAGATAAAGGAAAATATTTGCAAACCACACACCTCACAAAGGGCCAAGATCTAGAATCCATAAAGAACTCTGAAAACTGAACAGTAAAAAAAGCAAACAATCCAATTAAAAGATGGTCAAAAGGTGGGAAACAATATTCTACTAGAGAGGACATTCATGTGTCAAATGAGCACACAAAAAGATTTTCAACATTATTAGCCATTAGGGAAATGAGAGTTAAAACCACAATGAAATAATACTACATATGTATCAGAGTATCTAAGATAAAAATAAAAAAAACACACCACCAAATCCTGGCAACAATGCAGAGAAATTGGATCATTCGCATTACTGGCCAGAATGTACAACTGTACAGGTTTAGTGGATTTTTTTAAAAAAAAAAACTAAACATGCAACTACCATAATATCTAACCATTGTACTCCTGGACATTTATCTTAAAGAAATGAAGACATATTCACTCAAAAACTTGCACAAGAATGTTCATGGCACACTTGTCATAGACACAAACTTGAAATAATCCAGATGTCTTTCAATGAGTGCACAGTTAAACTGTGGCACAACAACACAACAGAGTACTACTCAATAAGAAAAAGGAAAAATTGTTGATTCTTGCATCAATCTGCATGAATCTCTGGAGAATTATGCTGAGTGAGAAAAGGTTACATACTGTTTGGTACCTTGAAGTAACCAAATTACAGACATAGCAAACAGATTAGAGGCTGATGCAGATTAAGGAGGTGGTATGTATGGGAGATAATTGGGTGTGTGGCTATAATATGTCAGTATGAGATATGCCTGCAGTAATGAAAATGTTCTGTATCTTGATTATAACAATGTCAACATGCTTCTGTGATACTGTATTATAGCTTGCAAGATAATGCTTTGTGGGAATCTGGATAAAGGGTACAGGGATCTTTTCCTGTTACTTTTTTTTTTTTTAAAGATTTTATTCATTTATTTGATAGACAGAGATCACAAGTAGGCAGAGAGGCAGGCAGAGAGAGAGAGGAGGAAGCAGGCTCCCCGCTGAGCAGAGAGCCCGATGCGGGGCTCGATCCCAGGACCCTGGGATCATGACCTGAGCCGAAGGCAGAGGCTTTAACCCACTGAGCCACCCAGGCGCCCCTTCCTGTTACTTCTTAAAACTGCATGTGACTCTACAAATATTTCCAAACAAAAATATTATCAAAAATAACATATAAATCTTTTTAACTTATTAGGGAAATGACCCTGAGCATTGACAGGGCATAAATTTGGACAAAACGATTTGGTCAGTTTCTCTTGAGAAACGGAAATCAGATTGTACTTAACAACAGAATGATCGAGGAAGCCAAGTATTAGATTCACAAAGTTCTGTTGGCCAGCTGGCAAACTAAATCCCACTTTTTTCATGACAAATACAGGGTAACTCCTTCCCTTTCTTCACATAAAAGTTCCACCATGGGCCGTTTACCTCTCTGTAGCAGGAGAGGAATATGAAGATGTTATGATAACTGTTTTTTTTTTTCTTTTCCCCTCACTTATTGCCTATGCTTTCCATAAACCAAGAAAGGTGTAAAAAGGAGTTTTCAGGTTAATGAGGTAAGTGTTAATCAAAGTCAATAAAAAAATGGTAGTAGGAGCTGGGTTTTGGGGCAGCATCTTAAAGAACACATAATCAAAGTGAGAGAGAGCAGTACTAAATAATGCACTATCATTCTGAGTGGGTATACTCAGCGCAGAGAAGTGTACTGTGTGTGTGCTAGATATTTGTTGTTGGAGGAATGAGAGTTTTCTCATAACTCTAACAATAGTGACACCAACTATTGATTTTCTAAAGGAAGTCCTACTGTACACCAAATAATGCTGCAGGCTGACCTTTATAGAACAACAAAGATAGCCAACGTGTTTTTAGAGTTTATTATACACCAGGCTCCATCTAAGGGCTTTACACTTATTCAGTCTAATCTTTACAACAACATCATGAGGTAGGTATTATTACTATTTTTATTTTATAGAAGGAAACTGAGACAGAGAGGGATTGCCACTTGTGAAAGGCAAATCCATTAGTAAGTGGTAGAGGTGAGCTGAACCTAGGCAGCATTTTGGAGATTCTGGAAGAGTTTTTGTCTCCTTTTAGTAGCCTATATACAATCTGATCCAATTTCAGTTAAGACTTTGTCTTTTGGATGGATTCAATTGTGGGATTTGGTTTGTGGGCTCCTACAGGTGGCTTTGTGTTTATCCAGTATTAGCATCAGCCTCTTCCTGCTTTAAGAACAGGGTCATTTCTCAGCAGCTGTCCTAAAAGCACACCTATTTAAATATATACTGATACACAGAGTTCTTTGTCTGAAGAAAAGGATATAAAAGTCAAAATACTTTTCCTGCCAGCTATTTGGTTGATCAGCATGGAATATGTTGTATTTTAAGACACAATTCAGATTGGTGAGTTATTTCCTCTCTCCTTCACATTTACCATCCCACAGTTGCTGAATGCACACTTTTTCTTCTCACTTATAGGAAGTGTTTCCTGAGGAACTTCACCTCACTTTTGCAGTCTCTCCCCTAAGACCACCTGCACTACTTCCTATCATGTCCTCCTTCCTGAATGTGAGTCGTAGGTCTCTTGGTGTGGCATTCTTTTCACCTGAATGATTTCAGTCATAATTTTTGCAGAGGTTTCTGTGCAAAAGGCAAAGTTCCATTCCACAGAGAAAAAAGTGTTCCTCGAACCCTTTGGGCCTACTTGGAATCACTTTTAATTGTCACTGAGATCACTTTAATTGTCTGGATGACCCTGTGTGTCAAAGGCACAGAGGTGACATGTATTATCCAACTATTAGTTCCAATGTTTAATGTGTGTGTATAAATCTTTGCTTTTCCCACCATTCTGTTTATGACAAGAAGATCATGAAATGGTGTCCTGGCAGACTTGCATTGTATGCTTTGGTTGCTGTATGGCCTTGATTCTGTATGCACTTTATATTTTTTTCTCCATCTGTTTGGGGTAAGTACTTTACATGCTTACCTGATAGGAATGGGACAGCTTGTGGAAGCTACAAGAGCATGGGCAATTGGACCAGTGTTTGCTATGGAATCTACCTATACCACATCCTGATAGGCCACACCACCAGGCTTTTGTCCTTCACCCTGCTGGTCCGGAGGGAGTTTGGTGATTGCTGAGCAAGTGCCATGTGGCCTTTCTAGACTGTTCATCTGTGCTCCGTCCTCTTGCCACTTCATTTTGGATACTCTAGCCCCTAAATTTTACTCAGAGATGAATCAAATGGTCTGTCAGTGTTCATCAGTGGAAATTAACAGCTTTCCACTGTGAGACATAACCTCAGGAAAACAAATATCCTTTTACTTCAAAGTCAGAAGGCAATGGATCCCACCTATGTGGTAGGAAGGTAGTGGTCTCTGGGAATTCAAGGGACTCTGTTGGAGGAACTTGGGTGGCCTCTGGCCTCCTGTCTTGCTCTTCAGACAGTTTCTTGGAGGCTCATTTATTCCAGACTGTCATATATGTGTCAGCAGTGTTGGTTTGGACATAACTCTAATGCTGAGAACATTTTAATAACAAAAAAGGAAAAAAAGGTTCTTGGCCAGAATTAGTTTCTCAAATCCCTCTTCCAATTATTGAAAATAGTTTTGCTTTAACAAGCATACTTTCCCTCAAAGTTCTGCTTCTCATTTGGCTTATCCTCCCATGAAGTCATAATTTTGTACTTATGATATGGTAGTAGTTACCAAGATGGAAATGATTATGATATCACGGATGCCCAGCACTAGGGATGGGCAAGGGTGCAGGGTTGAACCAGGGAGCCACTGGATCCTCTGCCACAACCACTCACCCTCTTATGCACTCTGTCTTTGTCCAGAGCCCCTCAGGCAAGATGTTCTGCCTTAACCGAGTTTCTTCTTATGGTTTGTCAGTTGTAGCCTTAAAAGTTTGGACAACAATTGCTGGACCAGCTGTTATCTGT
Organism: Neogale vison; assembly: GCF_020171115.1. Lineage (NCBI taxonomy): Eukaryota > Metazoa > Chordata > Mammalia > Carnivora > Mustelidae > Neogale > Neogale vison. The sequence continues at coordinate 85,912,330 of NC_058094.1, read as the reverse complement.
TGTCTCAGAGATTCTGGGATCTTCTCTGGGAATTAGATGAGGCCAGGCTTTCTGGGATACTTTTCAAGTAGGGAAGCTCTACAGCAGATGCACTCAGGGAAGGCAGCTGCAGGAAATCTGGCAGGGACGACTGTATACTTCGCTGAGAACAGAACTGGAGCCTAACCATGTACTTGGATGATTTGGAAAGAGAAGAGAACTGGGGAGGACAGGGAAGGGAAGTTTCTTTTTTTTTTTTTTTTTTAAGATTTTATTTTATTTATTTGAGAGTGAGAGACAGTGAGAGAGAGAATGAGCGAGGAGAAGGTCAGAGAGCAAAGCAGACTCCCCATGGAGCTGGGAGCCTGATGTGGGACTCGATCCCGGGACTCCAGGATCACGCCCTGAGCCGGAGGCAGTCATTCAACCAACTGCGCCACCCAGGCGTCCCAGGAAGGGAAGTTTCTATATTTAAGATTAACCTTGCTGGGAAGCCCAAAGAGGAAGAAAACTATGACCACCAAAATTTCAAGTAATTAAACTTTCCAGGAGATACCATAACAAACTTAGCCTTTTGAATAATACTCCTTAAAAACACAGAAGATGCAATTTTTTTTTCACAATGTAATAACAAGTGCAATATGATGTTTGCTGGTCTGTACAGTTTTTGAACTTGATGTACTCCTACGTTGTCGGTTCTATCGTCATGGGCAGTTGAAAACCAAACCAGGCTGCTGTTCTCTTGTCCCAAGGATCTGTTGATATCGGTGTTGCTTCATTCTTAATCCCACTCTGTAATGAATGGAGCTGCTGGATTGCTCTGCTCTTTCAGATGATAGAGGACTTAAATCCATTGGTGTTTTCTATGTTCAGCCATCAAAGAGGCCTGAAATCTCTGGGCCATCTGGTCTAAACAAGAAACTGTTTTCATAATAAGCCTGGACTTCCCTAACATACCCTCAGCTCTTGTCCTGGATATCTGCAGCCTTCTAAATTTTTCATGGAAACATCCAACTTATTTCTCACCAACTTCAGTAGGGTAAGAGCAGGGTTAGGAACGACTGTGGACAAAACTTTGCTTGCCAGGTAAATGGAAATTAATATGACTCTGTATGAACAGTTTGGGATGAGCAAATGCAAATCTACTGACCTCAGGGTGAGCTCAGGAGTTTGATGACTATCCCTGATAGAAAGTTCTTTTAAACCACCTGATGAAGTAGTATGGGAAAAGTTACATTGATTTTGCCCTCATGTAAGAAACACTTGGGAGAAAATAACAGCCTTGGCATAAGAAAATAATTTTGAGGCATGAGAAAACTGAAATATTGTTCAAGGACTTGGCAGATCTGTTTTCTGTATTTTCCTGTTCGTATATGTTAGTTTAAATAAGCTAGGGATTAGGAATCTATCCTGTTGCCCGTGGGCTTGCTTTAATCAAGAGAGCACACAGTGTCTCAGCCTTGATGGAGCCTGTGTCACATGTAATTGAGGAGTAACCACCATGAAGAATTCTTGGGGTAAAAGATGGCAATGCTTGAGCTTGGGACCACTGCAGTATTTTGTGGTTAGTCTTCTCATGTTAGGTTGTGAACTATGCATCCATTCTTCATTGCTAACAGGTCATTTACATTTTCTATAGATAAGACTCATTTTATAATAACTGTTGGGACCATATTGAAACATGGTGGTAGGCATTCCCAGTGGATCAACAACAAGCATGGCTAACAGGACCCAGGTGTACCATTTGGGGAATGTTTTCGGGAAGGAGACTTTCCAGGGGTGAACTACTTGGATACATTTGTGGAGGGAGCCTGATCACTGTTTTAATTTAATGCTTAGTGTCTTCCTGGATATTCATCTGTGATTAACAAATGGGTTTGATTCCATGTCACAAAAACACTCCCTAAGTCATTTTCACTTCCCATCCAGTTCTTTGTGGGAAAGACCATCAATTCCTCATCTGGGAGTTTGCAAATAAGAGTTAGAAATCACTGAGATAAGCATCAAGACCTGGATCTCTGAGGTCATGCTGAATTTTCTCTTGTGAGATGGCAGGTTTTGGATACCTCTAAATGCAGTTGGTGTCCATTTCACTGGTGTTATGTCTAATGGTCCAAAAGTATTCAAGGACAATAACCTCAATTAGGAAATCAACACTGTAACTGCCAGCCTATCCTTCTCACAGGCATGCTAACAGGCAAGATGGTTGGCAATTGTGGAAAAGAGTTTTGAATGGCAGAAATGTAGTTTGAGGCCATTCTAGATAATTGCTGCTGGAGAGCTGCAGCTTTTGGTAAAACTTATTTCATGGGCAGATGCTACTGTGGAGCCAGAAGTAATTTAGGTCTGCAAATTGGCCCTGTTCTAAAAGTGGTTGCTGCAGATGATTTCAGATTTAAGAATCCACTGCCAGATTGGACAAAGCCTATCAGAGTTTCAGATCTGTTACAGTCTCTCCTTACCATTGCTTAAGGAATGATTCAGCTAATTAGAGGTATGCTTCCATGAGATAAGTGTATTCAAATGTACTTTGTCTTTTGCCATAAGATGTTCATTTTCACTTCATTTTGATTGTCTCCTGGGATGCAAAGAAAATCAATAAGTAAAACCAGTGTTTCTGTGAAGATATGTGGGTACAGCTCCTATCCAGCAAAACCCTCCAGTACGCTGTGGGGGAGCTGTGGCAGAGGACACAAAGAGAGATGGTAAGGGGTTTCTGGGATGATGTGTTGGAAAGGGATCCTATCATATCAACTTCTCTGAGTTAGAGAATTCTGATTTATGCATTAGTGTTTGTCTTAGAGGGAGATTGATTTACAGTGGAAATTCTGGGTAGCAGCCTAGCCTTCATAAATCACTTAAAAATGAAACTGGGGGTCCTTAGATAGAAGGAGCTGTGATGTAGGGAGATTTAGAAAGAAGCAGGGATTCAGGTGAATCCTCTTTTGATAGGAAGAATTGAATTTGAGAAGAATCAAAAGTTCAGATTCTCACGGACATGCTTCCCAGGCATTTCAAAGTCTTTATATTCTAGCCCTTTTGTGGGCCTTGGAAACACAGATTCTCCCCACATCTTCCACCCTTTGTTTGTAGCTTCAAGCCTCACAACCTATCCCTCCCTGGGCCCAGTGGATTCTCCTTCATGACCATCTTTGGACTCGGAACTCTCCGTCGAAGCTTATTGCTCTTGCTATGGCTCAACACTTATTAGCACTGGACTCCCTCCTTTCAGAGACTTTCCCTGGCGTTGCTACTTCAGTAGCTCCTGAAGCTGGTGGTTTCACCTGTTAGTGCCAGGTACAACAATAACAGTGATAGCTAATACCGAGTGCCTGTTTATTTCTCCCAATAGCACACTATTGTATCACCCCCATTTTACAGAGGAATAAACTGAGAGGTTTAGGTCTCAGCTAGTATTGTAGTAAATTAGGGTTTAAGGCTCAGGTGGATTGGCTCCAGATTCTATGCTCATAATTATTGAACTGTATTGAACCAAATTACTCCTTCCATGTGGTGGCCATCCATATCATTATGAGCACCTGAAACAAACTTAGGTGGCTTCTTTGTCCAAAAACACGTAGCTCATTGGCCTCAGGGAGACTGACCACAAATTAAAGTGAGGATCGTCAGGATGATAAAACCACTTTATATTGGTGTGTGGTTTTACAGTTGGCAGGCCCTTCCAGTCACATCCTTTCTCATATAGTCCCACTGCCCGCTGCTCTGTGTAAGAATACTCAGCATCTACTGACATCAGCACTTTACAGATCAGACGGACCCTACCTAGGTTACTTGCTTCCCTGAGGCCACAACTGGAAAGCACTGGAACCAACCCTGGAACTCAGCTCTTCTCTTCTTTTTTCTTTCCCTAAGGGGACAGAGACAGTGAATAGATTTTGTCTTGAATTCAATCCTGGATGATTGCCTGGGCTGCCTGGAGTGTCCTGTAGGGGAAGACTTCAAGACTGAGGACTGAGTCCAGTCTCAGTGGGAAGATGTCCACAATAGGTTTCTGGTTTCTGCCCTGGGCCCAGTGAGGGTGTAGTTGGCATCCTGTTTAAGGAGAGTTTCTCTGAGTTTTCACTTTATGCTCTCTGGAAATAATAAAACAACATTGTGAGTCACATTTTTGACGTTTCTCTTCTCCATCCAGAGATGTAGATCATCAGTCTGCGGTGTGCTGCCTCCATGGTCCTGTTCAGGTTACCTCCATGCTGACACAGAGGCTTGGTGAATGGGCAGAACCCTCGTGAGATGAAATCTGAGCATCTCTGGGGACAGTCGGTGTGGCCAGGCCATCAGCAGGACATAGTGCCTGCATGAGTTTTCATTCATTGTGGGTTCAGGTGAAAAGCTGCATGGTTATACACACCTGTTGTCTATTTAACATGGTAGTTCAGTGTTTCAGAGGAAAGGGAAACAGGCCAGGGTTGATCACTTCTTACACAGTAGGTTTCACTGCTCATATTAAGATTAACATTTTTTGCTACTTCCTTGATTTTTGCACTGCTTGAGTTCTCCCTTCTGAGCTAGAAAACAAGGGACCCTTATTACAGTCCTTTCTTGCCATAGTCACAGATGAGGTAAGTGGGTGACCAACAGCACACAGTGGTGCAGGTGTGAGGCATGGAGCTCACACAGCACACGGTATAGATGGGGGCAGAAGAGTTCATCTCTATCACAATGCTTCTTGAGGAGAACTCCAGGAATTACTGCAAGAGCAGCCATCTTCTGTGAAAGCAACATAACCCCAGAACACTAATAAATGCGAATCTATGGCACACTGTTGAGCTATTGTGCATCCAAAAGCGATTATGGAAATTATGCTGGTAAATCTCAATTACTTCCACATTATCTGGCTCTGCTCCAAGACTACTTTCCTTCCCATCCCTCCCCAGTCATGCTATTCTTTTTATATCCCGTCTCCATGGGGCTCTGACATTATGCGGTAAAGCGTACAGATATGAAATGTGGAATTGGCATTTCCCCCATAACTATCTCTCAATCAGACATGATTTTAGTAAGATTCTTGGTTTCTGAGACGGAGTTTGGTGAATCCCTCTAAATAGACCAATCTTTTTTCCCCATTGTTTTATTGAACCTGTGTAAGACCGTGACTTACACAGCCATTGTCCCTCCAGTTCCTTTTTTCCCTAAATTTTTTAAAGTTTCTCATTCTTTAAGTCTAAGGAAAGTAGTATTTTAAATTTTTTTCATAGTTGGTAAATCTTAGTTTATGGTTCAAGCTGTGGAACGTCTCATTCCAAACAGTTTGTTCTGGAAACAATTCTTCCTATCTTCTAGATAAACATATGCCAGCCTTTTGTTACGAATTTACTCTACCCACTGTTTATTTTCCTTAAATTTAATTGCTCCACAAGTATTAGGTTTTTATAGCATTCAAATTCTGCATAATCTCTTTCTCATTAGTTATCTTGTGTTTTTTTCTCCTTTTTAGAGTTGAAAAAAATCAATACCTAATCTAACAGGATGTTTTAAGATCATCATTCTGTCGTCCTTAGCTCTTGTTAACCACCCACTCCCACTTTAAAAAACAAATATTTCCTTTTCTTTTCTGGAAAGCGACCAGGGTGAGTATATAGGGAAAAACTTGGTGGGCAAACTAACCTTGGCTTCCATGAGTGAACAGGTTCTCCTACCCTATACTTCCAGCTAACTTTAAGATGTCAAGCACCTACCAAGTTCAGGCATTCCATTCCCTGAGCATGCCAGGTGGCCTTTCTAAGCTGCCTGATCCAAGCCTTTCCCTTCCTGCAGCCCTGCTCTCTTTTGCATCCTTGCAGCGATTGGGCAAGGTACTCACCTCTGTGCCTCAGCTGTAACAGATTGAAGCAGGAATCATAGAGATACCAGCCTCAGGGTTTTCCTGAGCAAACTCACTCAAAATATTTAGAGCACATTGGGCATATCGATGGGCTCTGAAAATGTTTACAATGAGCCTCTAACCTTGTTGTCTTGTGTTTTATTTTCTCCTTTGCACTCATCACTGTTTTATTTACTCTCTCTATATATTCTTATTTTGCTTCTTTGCTGACCCACTAGAAGATAAAGTACATTAGGGAAGAGACCTTTGTCTGTTCTGTTCATGGCTGTGTCAGTGGTACCTGTAACAGTACAAACATGTGGCAGGTGCCTTGCATAATTCAGGACATAACAGATACTACCATGCTGTATAGAGGTCAGTGAAAAGACCAAGCAGCCCTGAATGGGGTTCAGGTGGGGGCCAGAGAGATGCCATTTTGGAGCTTCCCATTTTCTCAGATGACTTTAGTACCAGAGATGTAATCTTCTTGGGTTGTCCACCTTTGAAGGACAGGGCTGGGGTTTGAGGTGACTTTTCAGAGTTAGTCTTGAACAAAATGTTTGCATCTCCTTGAAAATTAGTTAGGAGAATTGGGGAATCTGGACCAAAGTCACGCAGGAGTTGACAACTCAACAGTGAGAAGAACCAAAGATGCGGCAGAGCAAGATCCCTGGAGAAAGTGATGTGCCACATGTGTGTTCAAGTCAGCATCATGCCTGCCACATCGGTGGTCCTGCATTAGGCAACATGGACAACACAAAGGTCAAAAAGTGATGGCCCTTTACTGGGAGTTACTTATGGCCAGTTATGGAGGAAATAAGATTAGTATCCGATAACTGAAATGCTGCTTAGGAAAAAAAAAATGTCACATATTTCTATTAATTACAATAAATGTCTGCACTCTTCTCCCAGAAAATGCATCTATGAACATCAATACACAATGTCATCTGGGTTTTAGGGCCTCAGCGACATCCTGAAAAGCACCCAGGGACACCTAAAGGCCAGAAACTTTCAGATAGGAATTTGCGATATAATGCAGGCCAATAGGTGAAAATCTGCTTTAATTCACTTTCCAAAAATGTTGAACTCCTTTTTGAGTATGAAGCTCATTAAGCTGGAAAGTTGAATGAGCTAATGTTTATGATTGACTTTAATGAGAAGACACAATGTGCTACAGAAAATCAGCGAGCAGAGAGCCATCACTGAGGACTTCAATAGTCTTTATGGTGGTGAAACTGCAAGGTAACAATTCATCACTTGCAGACAGAGCGTTGGGTGGCAGACAACTGGCTGGAAGGCCATGGAACGACACATAGCCCACTGGAAATGCAAGCCTACATTTTGGAGAGAATGACCAGGGCATACAGTAGGAAAACAGTTTCAAATAGCCACCAAGTTCTGTTTTTCATACAGAGAGATTTCTGTGATTCAAATGCTTATAGAGAGAGCAGTCTGATTGGCTGGTCTTGGTTCTTTGGGAGTCCTCTTGCCCAGGAGGTCTAGGTAACCTGATGAGACCTGCACACATGTTCTTGCTACACCCATGATGGATTCTGGGAAAGGCCAGGGTGAGAAACTTTCCTGGAAGTGTCTTCTTCACTCTCATTGCACAACCTTGCTCTATCCCAGGTGGTCCACTCTTTCAGTGTGCTATTTCCTAGCCTTTTTTTGTAGCTCCCCTCCCTCTGCAAATCTCACTTGGCCTGGGCCCTGTGTATCTTCCACACAGAACATCCACCTGATGGTCCCATCCACATCCTGGTTTTAAAATTAACTTAGAAGCCAACCACTTCCAAATCCTTTTATTCATCCTTGGCCTGTCCTCAGAACCCCCTGTTTGCACATCTACCTGCCTTCTTGCCACCTCCATTAAAATATCAAATAAGAATTTCAAAGTCAATATAGATATAGCCCAAGTCCTGATTGCCACCACCCTTCCTCCCTTCTAGAATTCCCATTTCAGGAAATGAGACCACCACCCACTCGATTCACTTAAGTAGAAACAATAGAAGCTTCCGTGATGCCTTCCGTCCCCACTCCCACACGTCCAGTCCGTTGACAAGCCTCATTTCCTCTGGCCTCAAGTACACCAAGCATCCTCTCCACCCATCCCCACTGCTGTCAGCCCTGCTCATCCTGTCTGACCTGGACTGGCAACAGGTCTCCACATGGTTTCCTTGTTTCCATCTGGCCCTCTATAGTGCAGTTTCCATATAGCTGCCGAGGGTCTTTAAAATCTTGATCAGACCACAGAGCCACCCTGGACAGTAGGCCTGAATTTTCTCAAAAATGGATTAAGCTGGTCTGCTTTATCCTGGTTTTCCAAGCTCTAGTCTGCCCCTATCTTCCTGCTTGAACATAGATTTCTTTTCCCTTTCTTGGAATACAAGCTGGTCCCCACCATAGGCCCTCTGTGATGGCTGTTCCTCTGGAATGCTCTTGCCCTCACGTTGTCATGATGGGTCCTTCTGCCATCCAGGAGGCACCTCCTGGGAGAGGTCTTTCTGAGAAAATAACCTAAGGTAACTACCCACTCTACGGCACCATTTGCCTTTGTGCTCTGCCCTACATTTAACGTTGTCAGGCATGGTTTTGGTGGTTCTGTGCTTTGATACTGTTTCTCTCCCCAAATGGCATCTATGACACAAGCAGAGCAATGATGATTGCCACCATAATGGACATCTGTCTCCCTGAGGGGTTGCATAGCTCAGAGCCTGAGGCCCCTAGAGATCTAGCTTAAGCATACCGTAGGAACCAGACCTCATTTCTCTGGCTGAGGATGGGTGGTACTTGCTTTATTTCTAGGTGCCTTTCTCGCAGGGAGGGATGCTGGTGGGGACCTCAGGTTCCAAACTGGTCACAGGGGTGTCTAGGTGGGGAGGAAAAAACAGACAGCAACTGCCTCCTCCCTTTAGTCCAGGCTTATCCCTCCCTCTCCTCAATGTCCCCAGATAAGGATTCAGAGAGCCCCAGAAAAACTCCTCATATCCCCAGTCAACTTTCATGCCTAGGATTTTGTATTTTAGAGTTATATTAGTCAGCAGAGCACAGTGGTTACAAGTATTGATCTGGAGGTTGGACTCCCTGAGTTTGAAACTGGGCACTGTGTGTTCGTGTGTGTGTATGATGGGTAAGGAATTGAAAAGAAGAGGAAAGAGAGTGGATAGCATAGAGAAGCAAAGACCTGGAGCATTTGAGGAAGGATAAACCGTGAGGGGGTGCTCACTGTGGAGCTCTGGTAGCCAGAAGGCTCTGGGCATCTGTGGGTAACGACCTGGGAACACACTCCAGGGAAATGGGGAGGAAAAAGAGGACAGTACTGACCAAGTCAGGACAGCTGAATCTGTACTACTGCTTTCAGTTTATATCCCCTTACTCTCATCTTCATGACTTTAAAAAAATCCTTACTACTTTATTTCTACTGGTCCCAGATAAGCACTAGAATAGGTGCTATAGCCCCTCCCTTTTCTGTATACTTCAGTCAATTTTATTAATTATGTCTCTGGAATATAAGTTATAGTAATTAATTGACTCTAAGATATTATGAAATATTCTAATTTCTTTTTTTTTTCCAATTTATTTATTTTCAGAAAAACAGTATTCATTATTTTTTCACCACACCCAGTGCTCCATGCAAGCCGTGCCCTCTATAATACCCACCACCTGGTACCCCAACCTCCCACCCCTCCGCCACTTCAAACTCCTCAGATTGTTTTTCAGAGTCCATAGTCTCTCATGGTTCACCACCCCTTCCAATTTACCCAAAAGCACATACCCTCCCCAATGTCCATAGCCCTAGATCTAATTATATCTAATTTCTATTAGAAATTAGAATATTCAGAGATTAGAAATATTTGAAATTCTAATTTCAGAGATGTTAAAAGGTGCTATTATACAGAATGTGTCATTTGGAACCAATGAAATGGTGTGGGTTTCAGAATACAGACTCCTTGCCCTTCCCCTGGGCTGCACCTGTTTGCTTATGAACTGCCAGAGGTACATACCAACATGGGCCCACCGGTCATGGAACCATGGTGCTGTATATGCAGTTTACAGTGATCATATGCTCCACTGTCCCTGGAGGTCCTGCTTCCTGATGCTCAGGATGTTTCAAAGTTTGGAGGTTACTTTGCTTTTAAACATTTCCCAAAGAGCATAAATTTCTTATTAGATACTTATGTATACTTAGGACATGCATTATAATTATTAAGAGTATGTGCCCCACAGAAATGATAAAATGCTCAGGCTTCATTATTAGGACCAATTAAACTGTGACCAAGTAAGAGAATATGTACTGAAAGAACTTGGAGATTTTTATTTTTAATAAAGTTTTCATTTTGAAATAACTTTGGTTTTACAGAAAAGTTGCAAAGATAACCCACAATAAGTTCCTGTGGACCCTTCACCCATCTCCTTTCATATTAATATCTCCCAAAACAATGGATCATTTGTCAAATCTAAGAAATTAGCATTAGGTAATTGCTATTAATTAAACTTTAGACTTTCTTCTGATTTCATTTGTTTCCCATCAACTCCCTTTTCCTACCCCAGAACCTCATTGAAGATAGTCATGTTGATTGAGTTATCATGCCTCTGCGTTCTGGTCTGTGACAACTTCTCACATTTTTTTTTTTCTGTGATCCTGACAGTTTTGAAGAGAACTGGTCAGGTATTTTCCAGAATAGCTCTCTGTTTGGTTCTGTCTGATGGTTCCTTGTGATTAGACTGGGGTTACACATTTTTGGAAAGAACACCACAGAGGTGAAATGCCCATCTCATATTATATCAGGAAAACATGACATGAATATGATTTATTACTGATGAGGTGAATGTCAGTCACTTGGTTAAGGGGTTGTCTGCCAATGTTCCTCACTGTGAACCTACCACCGCTCTCTTTCCATATACTATTTAGAAGTGAGCGACTTAAGTCCAGATCATGCTGAAAGAGGACCATTAAGCTATATCTCCTTAAAGAAGAGGCATTTACATATATTATTTTGAATTCTTCTGGAAGGGAAATTTCTCTTCTATACCATTTATTTATTCATTAAATTATACGCTTTAATCAGTACGGACTCATATATTTTATTCTTCAGGCTATAATCCAACACTATGTTGACTAGTTTGCTCAAATTATTCTAGCTTTGGCCATTGGGAGGACTTTTGGGTTGGCACCTTGTTCCCTTTGGCATGCTCTCATCTATTCAATTTTGCTGACAATTTCCTTGATTTCTGGCATTGTAAGATGCTCAGTATCATCTCATACTTCCCCTGTCCCAGGCTAATAGTCAATCATTTCTCCAAGAAGCTCTGGCTGCAGTTGTGTCTGTTGCTTTTGGGGTGTCCCTTTCCCAACACATAAAGCCGGGAATATATGTACATATTAATCCACATATACACATATATTTATAATTATTTCTGTATCCATTCATATGTATATGTTAGGTTAAGCATAAATTTATACTCATTTCTCTGATCCAGCAGGAGAAGATTGATGATAGACTTCTCTTGATTTTTTGTAACTTTTTTTGGATGATGAGAAATTTGGCTCCTATTATCTACCATATTCATTTATTTGTTCAACCCTTGTATACATATAAAATATTTTTAGAATTTACTCACACCTCTGTGAGAAACAATTTATCAATTAGATTACAGCATGTGGATACATATAGTTCATTTTTAAAATTTTTAAGATAAACACAATTAAAAATAATTTTAGATGTACATAAAATCAGAAATGATACAAAGTTATTATATACTCCATCTCCAATTTTTCTTTCTAATGTCTTATAGTGAGATAGTACATTTTTTACAATTAGTGAACCTTTGATACATTATTGCTGAGGTCTATACTTATTTCAGTTCTCCTTGTTTTTATCAAACACACCTCTTCTGTCCCAAGATCCCATCCAGAATGCCAAATTATATTTAGTCATCCTGTCTCCGAGGCTCCTCTCAGCTGCGGCATTTTCTCAGACTGCTTGTTTTGAAGACCTTGACAGTTCGGAGGAGTAGGTCAGGTATTTTGTAGATTGCCTCTTAATTGGGGTTTGTCGGATGTTTTATTCAGGATTAAGTTGGTGTTATGGGGTTTTGGCACAGACAAATTGCCATTTTCATCACATCATACCAAGGTTACACACTATGAACATGACTTATCTTGTTGATATTGACCTTGATCACCTGACTGGGGAGTGTCTGTCAGCTTTTTCCACTCTAAAGTTACTCTCCTTCCCTTACTGTCTTCTTTGGAAGGAAGTCACAGCATGCAGCCCACATCTGAGGAGCGGAGAATTATACATGCTTTCTACAGGTTGAAGTATCTACATGTATCATTTGGAATTCTTTTGCATAGAATATTTGTCTCTTCTTCCCCATTTATTCAATCGTTCATTTGTTTATATTAGTGGGGACTCATGGATGTTTATTTTAAACTTTGAGGAGTCGAGATCCAATTATCACAGTATTTTATTGCTGAACTTTACTCCAACTTTTTCCCATGTATGGATTCATCCATCCCCATCTAGTATCTCTCTTGCCCCAGGATTCAAATCAGCCATTGAGCCTGGGTTCCTTTCATTGAAGAACAATACTGAAAACCAAGATCTAGATGTTGCATGTGCTTGTTGTTACTCGGGTATCTTTGCTTGGGTTTTCTCAGTCTCAGCAAAGGGAGAAGATATGTGCATGTGTAGTAAACCATGTATCTAAACTTACCTATAAACAATTTCTATTTATTTATTATTTTTACTAGCATATAATGTATTACTAGCCCCAGGGATACAGGGCTGTGAATTGTCAGGCTTACACACTTGACAGCACTAACGATTTCACATACCCTACCCAATGTCCATAACCCAACCACCCTCTCCATACCCTCTCTCCCCCCAGCAACCCTGTTTGTTTTGTGAGATTAAGAGTCTCTTATGATTTGTCTCCCTCCTGATTCCATCTTGTTTCATTTTTTTCCTTCCCATCCCCCTAAACCCCCCACTCTGCCTCTCAAATTCCTATCAGAGAGATCATATGATAATTGTCTTTAATTGACTTATTTCATTCAGCATAATACCCTCTAGTTCCACCCACGTTGTTGCAAATGGCAAAATTTTATTTCTTTTGATGACTGCATAGTATTGCACTATATGTATATATATCACATCTTCTTTATCCATTCATCTGTTGATGGACATCTAGGTTCTTTCCATAGTTTGCCTACTGTGGACATTGCTGCTATAAACTTTCGGGTGCACGTGCCCTTTCAGATCACTACATTTGTATTTTTAGGGTTAATACCCAGTAGTGCGATTGCTGGGGTGTAGGGTAGCTCTATTTTCAACTTTATAAAACTTTTCTTTTTTTTCCCCATCTTTTTTAAGATTTTGTTTATTTATTTGACAGATCGAGATCACAAGTAGGCAGAGAGAGAGGGGTAAGCAGGATCCCTGCTGAGCAGAGAGCCTGATGCAGGGCTCGATCCCAGGACCCTGAGATCATGACCTGAGACTAAGGCAAAGGATTAACCCACTGAGCCATCCAGGCACCCCTAGAAACAATTTCTATATATGACCAGGTATATCTGAAAGTATGGGAAAGAGAGTTCAAACTGATGTCTCCAACTCTCATCCACTATCCTATGGACCACTCTATTCTCCTCTAGCTAATCTATAACCTCTTTCTCCAACATAGAGAAACCAGGTTCTCACCACTTACCATCCAGTTACTTAGGTGTTCAGTTCCCGTATAAATCTACAGCACAGTTATTAACCTAACCCCCCATGGAAAGCATATGCCAACTACAGTAGAGTGCATGTGTATTTCTTTTGCCTTTAGTCTTAAAGACTTACTTTTAAAAGTTACTTAAGTCAGGACTTATTTTTCCTCTAATACCTTCACTTAAATATTAGAATTTTGGTAGGCAATCTGATTTAATGTGAGTTTCAGCTCAAAATATTTGGATATAGTAGATAAGTAACTGAACCTTGGGATAAAATTTGAGATTTGAAAATAACTTAAGTAAATAATAATTTAAGTAAAAAGTTTACTTAAAATAATCTTCATATGCTTCAGAGTCTGAAAAGTTGACATTAACTGCTCTAGATCTTTGTTTATGGATTTCTTCAAACAGAATTTGGGGAAAATTAAGCTACATAGCTATTTTTATTTTTTATAAGGTCAGCAATAGGTAAATGTCTCTGGGAAGACATTGAAAGGGGAAAAAACTGGGTTGGTTGGTTCCCTGTGTTCTGTGAATTGTATCCATACATGCACAAAGGTATGTGGAGTCATAGTATCCTTAGTAACATTACATATTTTTATAAAGGAACAAATGGCAACAAGTCTTGACTTTGAAGGCAATAAATACATTTTACTGCTGTGGAGCCCTGCATGATGAAGGTGACAGTGTGTTGAGATTCTTCCCATGCTAGTACATCATTTATGTCTTTTTAAGTTGAAAAAATTACTCCAGGGAATTCTTTAAATATTCCTCTTTTCCCCATTCTAATGAATTAAACCAATTTCTTAAAATAAAATCTAGGGTAATGAGTTATTTGTAGCTCCTCTGGAAAACACAAGGACCCAATATTCCTTTATACACAAATGTATGTGCCCATGTGGAAAAGTCTACTTGCAATGTTTACATGTCCATTAGGTGATGGCCTTCCCCAGCCTAGGCACAACCATATTCTTTCCTTTGGGTCTCCTACTCACTTTCATCATCTAAGGATGGGGGGGGTACTCAACTCTATACCTCCCTAGCACCTAACCACATGCCCTCTAAACTAAGTTATTAGCTTGGCATTCACTTCAAACCCACCCTGATATTCACTGAGTTCCCGATACCAAGTATTTATTGCCCCTCTAAAGAATTGGATTTTCAGGAAAAAGAATAAAGAAGAATACCATTCTGTCCCTACTGGGAATTTTCCAAGTTCCCCTCAACCCAAAAGGAACAGATCTGTGACTCACTGTTTAGTGACCCTTAGATTCCTAACATAGGCCACTTTCTCTTCCAGCTAGGTAATTCTCCCTTGAAGGTTACAATTGCCATGCCTGTGCATAGTTGGATGTAGTTCCCTATAGGCACTACTGTGATCTGTTGGTCCTGGCTCTTATACCCCCTGAAGCTTTTGTTTATTCCATTAAATATACCTTGTGATGATGATGGAAAGTCCCACAGTTCTGAGTCATGGGAGGATGATTTCCTTTGATACTCCTGCTTAGGTGGGTGTTTTCTTCAATTGCAGACTTGGAACTGGATTGCTAATGCCTGCCCCTCATAAACAGCTGAACAACTAGAAGATTCTCAGTGTCATAGTGTATACCATTCTCTTAATTGGGGCTTGCCTGTGTTTCCATGTTAGGTCCCTTGCTTCATTATGGTGATTAAAATTCTTCCTATTTCATTAAGGAAGATAATATGTGTCAATACCTCCAACTGGGCTTAATATCTTGTTTTTACCCTTTTGGGCTCCATACTGAATTTTACATTTGTGAAGAATTCTTCTCCCCTAGATGCCTTCATGGGGATATCTGTGCAAATAACCCTGCATGTTCATGCCTGTTCCTCTTTTCTTGGTAAGCTCTGAGTTAGGATAGAGACTCACATTAGTGTAAACACACACTTAGGTTGTGGGATGGGATATAATAGAGAATAACAGACCTGCTGTGGTCTTCTTCTCTCCCACATCTTTCAATTCCCACGGTTCTCTTATTATGTCCGTCAGAAACTTGGAGGACATGGAAGACATTCTCAACTTGTTTTCTTGTTACACCTTCTTTTCCACGTTGAATTCACCAAACTCCTATAGACATTTTGTCTTCAATAGTTCTGTGTCTTCCCAGCTCCATCTCCATCCCATTGACTTTAATTTCAAACTTCTTCCATTCTAGCTGGATCCTATAACCATCAAATTCCTAGCTTTGTTCCCTTTGAAACTGTCCTTTATGTAGTTTCCAAAGTGACTCATCCTTCATTGGTTTCCCATGACTCATACAATGAAGCACTCACAAGACTGTGTGACTGCCTCTGCTTGCTTCTTGAGCCACCTTTTTGACACTCTTCACCTCCAGCTTGTTATCCTTGAGCGTGCTATCCCTTAAAGTAACCATCAGCCACAGGTGGCTACCATGTCTCTGAAATGTGGCCAGTCCAAAGTGAGATGTGTTATATATGTAAAATGTACACTGGGTTCTAAAAGATTTGTTCTTAAAATAATGTGAACTGGGGGCACCTGGGTGGCTCAGTGGGTTAAGGCCTCTGCCTTCGGCTCAGGTCATGATCCCTGGGTCCTGGGATGGAGCCCGGCATCAGGCTCTCTGCTCAGCAGGGAGCCTGCTTTCCCTTCCTCTCTCTCTGCCTGCCTCTGCCTGCTTGTGATCTCTGTCTGTCAAATAAAATAAATAAAATCTTTAAAAAAAATGTGAACTGCCTCATTAGTAATTTTTATATTGGTTATGTTTTGAAATGCTAATACTGTGGATATATGAGGCTAAATAAAATTTAAAGTTGATTTCACCTGTTTCTTCTTATTCTTTCAGAGTGGCTACTGTAAAACTTAAAATGACATCTGTGGTTTGTATTTGTGGTTCATATGAGATTTTTGTTGGACAGTACTGCCCTAGACTGAACACACCATGCTGTCACATGATTTCATACTTCTGTTCTTGATGTTCCCTCTACTTGAAATGTATCCCAATCTTTTATTTTTATCTTTTATCTTTATACTTTTATATTTTATTTTTTGCCTAAATTTTGACATCTTTCAAGACTGAATTAAGTGATGCCCATTTGAGCATACTTGTTTACCTTTATCATAACATTTATAACAAACTGTGTGTTAATATGTTTGTCTTTCCTGCTAACAGGCATAGGGACCATGTTTATTTAGTTTTAATCTCTAACACCTGCCACTTACACATAATAGGCATGAAATAAATGTTGCAGAACTAAATTGTAGAATAAAGTTCTGAGTCTTGTGTGGAAATGGGACAGCATACTATCATTTTGAAGCACATAAAAGTTAAAGGTCGATGTAATTGAACTTTGGAATCATATTATCTCTAGCTTATAAATATATACTCACTGATACAAAAAATTAGTTAAAATTTATGATCCAGTGAATGGACTAAGATGTAGATCTTATTTATTCAAAATATGCCAGATACTAGCATTTACTGAGACTCTGCATATAGAGGATTTATTGGTGTATTTTACTGATTCTAAACTACCTCCACTTAGAGTAGGAGTCAGTTGTGTAGGCTAAACCTTCTTCAAGATAATATTAATTTCATCATTATCCATGTCAGAAACTGAGAAGTTTGGTGTAAATAGAAATGTAAAAAAAACTATGGTGTTTTTTTAGAAGTTCTAGACTCCTGGGGATTCTTGGGAATTTTTACAATGTTGGCCTTCCTGCCATTGAGTCTATGATGATGAATATTTGCTATTTTTCTATGCATTCTTTCTGCCCTACCTTTGGATAAAAGCCCTCCAATTTTATGGAGTCTTTATGGAGACACTTTCAGTTTGGGCAGATCATAACCTCAGACCTTTCTCATCACCACAGTCATCTACCTCATCATAATATTTAGTTCAGGGATAGGCATAAAGCCCAAGAGTGACCCATTCATGTCTGACTGAGGTCCAGGCCATCGGAGAAGAGGCCCTTTCTTTTCAATGGCATTGCTAACTATAAGGACCATGGCAGATTGGAGCTATCTTTGAGCCCATAGTGAGAGCCCATTAGTCATATTTGTGGTCATGCTGGTTTGAGTTGACACTCTGTCGCCTGCCGTCAAAAAACGCACGTCTCGTTCAAGCATAAAGCACATGCTCTGAGCCCTTGGGAATGGTGTTCCCTGGACTTGAGGTACTAGGTGACAGGTAGGGAGCAGAGTAATTAAAATCTCAGCTTTGCAAACGTGGGCAGTTTCCTCATATCTGAGAGTCAGTTTCCCCATCTTTAAATAAGGAGTAATCAAAGAACCTGCCTCAGAGGTTTTTCATAGGGATTCAATGAACAAATACATATAATATGCTTAGCATAGGGTTTGCCCATAAATATTTAATAAATATGCCAGCCTTAGAGAAGGTGATGATGATGATGATGATGATGACGACGACGACGATGATGAGATCGTAGTAACTTCTGGCAGTTTCTAGGGCTTCTAAAGACCCCTGAATTTTATAGTTCAAGATGGAAACTTTCAAGAATCAGAAACTCTTATAGGTTCTTTTTGTCCCCAAGTCCTCTCTGCTGTGTCTCACCAGTAGATGGGCCATTAGCACATAGATCTGGAATACATTTCATGGGTCAACGGCCATATTATTGAGAATACAATGTTAAAAGTTCCTACAATGATTCTCTATGAAAAATCCAACCCCAGAGAAATACTTTCTGTCATATAGACCATCCTTTAAAGATAATTGTATTAATATCTCACAAGTGACAAATAGTTTCAGCCCCTGTAATGAAGAGTTTATTTAGATGCTGCAATACAGATTATTGAGACATAAAATCCAGGCAATCTTCTTTCACAGCAAACTATTCTAAAAAAGGCCAGTTCTTTTCTGCTTATAGATGGTTCAAAAATGGTTTACATCTTCCTTGTTGTAAGCTTTTGGTAGTAGTGGGAGTTGGATTATAGAGATACAAAGAATGGTTTTTCATTTCAGAACTTTGGTAATAAGACAACTATTGCCTAACACAGTGCTTTTCATTCTAATGGAAGCCCAGTGACTGTGATCAGGGGACTGTTTAACCATGGGTTAATTGCTATCAAATGTGCCTTTTGAACATAGAGAATTGCTACATCATTCCAGCAGTCAGCAACCTAAAAGAAAACGTCAGAAACCACTTAGGTTTAAGAAACAGCAACATCTTTTCCGAAGTTGCTAAACTACCTCTTTGTATTTATGTTATTCATCTTGATAAAGTTAAGCAGGAATTCAGACTTTCCAAGATTTTCATGTTTTTATCTTTTGAGTGATAGGGAACATTCTAGAGTGTGGTGAAAATGTGTCTGCGTATTTGGAAGGCTCCAAGAAGCTTTCCTTCTCACTTATCTCCCTGTGAAATGTCAGCTGGATTTCTTATGGCTCTGGGATCCTTCAATGTCCAGCTGGGCACTGGGTGGAATGTCCAGCACTGCCACGTCGAGCAGTTCTGTTCTTAATCCTGCAAGGCCAGAGTGTTGTGGAGACAGAAAAGTTAGCTCTGAGGAGCCGAGATAGTATTTTATGTGCTCTGGGTAGTCACTGATATTTCAAAGTGGAATAAAGCTCAAAGAATCTTCTCCTGTAACCTCCTCATTCCTAGATAAGAAAACCAAGGCCCAGAGCGCACCCCCAGTTGCCAAGGGCACACAATGGGTGCATAGTAGAGTTATGTGGGAATGCAGGGCCCTCACTGGAGGGCCAGTGTGCTTCTCCCTGCCAGGTTTTAGGAACATTTCTTGATGGGCAAAAACAAAGTTGGAAGTAAAGAAAATACACATAATCTACTTAACAGTTTGGTAAAGAATAAAATGCATTTTTCAGAATGAACAAAGGATAAAAGCCGTCATTTTTTCTTGATAGGTAGGGATGTAATTTTTGGTGTATCATTCCATACTCTAGGACTGGAAAATGCATTTTCTTTCAGTGGAAATAATATGCACGCGTGCACTGGTCATGGGTAGCATGGCATGAATCACCAGGCTGGTACAGTTCAGGATATTTTTGTGTGCAGGGTATGACTAGTTATCTTACTGCTGTGTTCCTCATGGCAAAAGTAATTTATTACATTAGATTCTGTTTGCTGTATTTAAAAAATACACCTATTGTAAGATAAATTACATTTGCTCAAGTTCTGAATTAAACTCCACGAAGAAAGTCAAGAACCAAAATGAGAATAAAATTATAGAATTTTTTAATTCTTTATATAGAGCAGTAAAGCAAATAAGAAATCTGTGAGAAGGTGAGCTCCAAGTTTCTGAGAGACATACAGCCATTCAGGGAAGAGTGAATAACAACAATTATCTATAATTTCTGTGAGCCGTTGATTTTAGAGTCCAGGTACATGATCTTTTGTATTATAAATTTAATAAATAAACCTTGGTTTTGGAGAGTTCTTAAAACCTGAATGGGGTACATGTGGCCAAGAGCACATTGGGTGAAGCCCCAAAGAAAGGAGGCTTTTAAGCAAGCATAATGGATGGTTGCTGTTTTAAGCTTGATTCCTTCCTGTTTTTTGTTTGTTCAAATCAGAGCATTTCGCATCCTTATTGACTCAAGGTCATAATAGCAGTATTTTCAAAAATACAATTTTCTTTTTTATAGAGTGCTGTAACATGTATTTTTCACTTAACCCTTGTAATAATTCTATAATGTAGGCAGTTTTCATCTTATTTTATAGATTAAAATGCAGATTCAAAGAAAATTGCAGGATATGGAATCACGGACCTGGGTTGGAAACTGGCCCAGCTCTTACATTCTGGGCTGGTCAGTCAATTGGTCTTTTGAAACCTCAGTTTATTCACCTGGGAAATGGGTATTACAGTCATGCTTTCACCACAGGTGACCTAGGAGAAATAAATGAGACAATGTGTGCAGTGCAACAAGCACAGATCCTGGAGCACAGTGAACCCTCAGGTAGTGCCACTGCTGCTCTCGCTGTCATTTACAAAGATCATGAGAACAGCCAAGTGGCACCAGGCCCTCCAGGCCTAATGGGATGTTCCTTCCTACAAGACATAAACCTGTGAACACCTTCTGCATCACCTGTCCTGAATTCCTGGGGGCTTCCATCCTCCTTCCGGGGCTCTTGCATCATCTCTGAGAAAGGGCAAGCCTGTGACTTGTCACTCCTTTGGAATCTATTGCACGAATAGCATGTAAAATGGATTTTCACATGTAGCCAGAGTAGAGGGTTTTTTGAATATGGGAGGTAAGTTTTAGGACTCCAGAGCCTTCTGTAATGGATAGTGGGCTGAAATGCTCTTTTCCTTCTTTGAAGGTTTTTCACACACCTGCTGGGCTTGATGAGGAGGAGAACCCAGCTTGTTGGTCCCCACCTCCCTAGAGGGGTCTGTGCCCCACCTTTCACCCAGATGGGACCTTCCTAGTGTCCCTTTGTGCCCAGGAAAACCAGTGTGCTTGGTGACAGGGCCAGGGATGCTTGCTGGTGGTCCAGCCCTGCCCTTGAGCACTCTTGGGGGATGGCATTAATTGTCCTAGCCTCTGAGGCTGAGCTCAGGCGTGGGAGTTGGCAGGGGCAGTGGACACCATCTTGACATGTCTACACAGAAACAATTTTCAAACTTGTATCAAGATGGAATGCCAGCTGTCTATTTCCTTACAGATGAGAAAAACTGACAGGGAAATGTTAGGGGCTTAATCATCACATTTCCTTCAGGGACTTTTGGTTTCAAAAGGGATCAGTTCCAGTTAATTTCAGAAGAGGAAGTTAGGAAGAAACAAAGACAGTCAGAGCATGCACACTCGCCACCCGTGTGTCCCAGGAGGCTCCCCCTGCTCCATTTTTGAGCATGCAATCCTGGAAATAAAGCACAATGGAAACCCAAAAAGCCTCATCCTTGTATTGATCATTTGAGATTTCTGTTAGGGTAGCATTTCAGCTTTTCTGGGTGTGTTTCAGGAAATTTCTTTTCTCCTGGGCAGAGGATATACCCACATATCTCTGTCTTGCCCATGACAATGGCTCTGTAGCTGGTTGCAATTTGCATAAGTTGCCCTCCTTCCTCAACACTTAGAGAGATGAAAATCAGGTCATGTGAGGTGTGGAGGTTGAAATCCACTTGCACAAAACCAGTGAAATCCCTGAAGTGTGGGGGATGGTGGTACCAAGCAAGAATTATAGGAAGTGGAGGGAGTTGAGCCTTATTCTCCCAGATGCAGCTCAGTCTGTCCAAGTCACTTTGAACAATTGTGTAGACACCTATGATCAAGTGTGCTCTTATCATTTATTCCAGACAAAATTGAACTTTTAAAAAATGCAAACCTTGTTGTTTGTGTGGCTCCTGTGAAAGGCACTCAGAAGTATGTCATGCAAATTGAAACAAAGCCTTTTAAAGAAGTTGCGGATTTTGAAATTAATTTTCAAATTAAATTTAATTTCTTTGTAATTCTAAAATTTGAATTATTGCATTTGTGGCAGTCTATTATGACTCTGGGAATTGTAGTTGGGATATTCTCAGAGGTTATTTCATGCCTTCAAGTCTCTATGAGGGATGAGATGCAGTGGAGGCCAAAAAAGAAAAAAAAATACAGCTTACAAGTTTTCTTTTTCCTCCCCACCCCATTCTCACACCCAACTCCTGAAGAACTGTGCAGCCATAGCAGGCCCTCATGAGCCTGGGAGGCTCTGATTGTGTGGGGGCAGCCAGTGTCTGTCGTTTGACACCTATCTATTCCTTTCCCTCCCACTAGATCCCAAGCCTGTGAGAGCAGCTTTGAATGCTCAGTTCTCAACATGATGCCTGCCCCATAGTCAGTATTCAGTAAATGGTCATGGAAGGTAGAGAGGAGGGACATTTGGTAGAAATGACAGAAGGTGTTAAATATGGGAAATGTCCAGGGAATCCAAGAAGAGATGGTGCCTGGGTGCTCGAGAGCAAGTCCAAATGCATTCTAAGCAGAGTAAGCAACATGGAAAGGAGTGGGAATTTGAGTGATCTGCAAGATTGGAGCATTGGGTCCAAGGGCAAAATAGTGGGTGATGAGCTGTGCACATATGCAGTGACCCAGAAAAGGAAGGATCCTGTATAGCGGGCTGAGGAGTGTAGACCTCATTCTATAGCAGAGCTATAGGTACTTTTCAGTGCTCTCAGGTTCACATTTCAGTTCAATCACTCCAGGTCAATGAGGGGAAAGGAGACAGGGCAGTGGCTGATGTAGCAGGTATATAAGGCATTGTCCAGGGACATGTGGAAGGGACTGTAACTAGGAGGAAGGAACCAGAAGTGAGCAACTTGATTGTACTGGCAGAAGTATAAGGAGATAAGGAAAACTCAGGGTTCAGGTTTGAAAGAGGAGGTAGGTGCTAGAGTTGCTCATGGGAGTGATGAGGTTAAGAGTAACATAAGTGAGGTAAGGAATCAGGAGAAATGGAGTTTCTGGACCCACGTGAAGTGTCTCTGGGAATCCAGTGGCTTCTGGACATACGTGTAAAGCTCAGGAGAAAGACATGAGCCTGAGGTGGAGGAGTTAGGTGATGCACAGGGGTAAGCCCAGACTGAGGGAACAGTAAGTGGTGTCTGAGGGAGGAGGCAAGGAAGTGTGGAAAGACCTCCAGATTGGTAAAAGCAGGCAGTCACAGGATGGGAAGACAGGTTAGAGTCAGCCCTGAGTGGTAGGTAGACCAGAAGGCTTTCAGAGAGTAGACATGTCCCTCCCTGTAAGTGAAGTAGGGATGATGGAATGATAGAGAAATCTGGTTTTGGTTTTGCGGTGGGAGATGCTTACTGGTAATTCCAAGTATAGAATTGGAATCAGGCTGCTTGGGTCCTGGGTAACAGAGTTGTGTTTGATTTCATGAAGGTTAAACAATCCTGAGCCTCATTTTCTTTATTTTTACAGTGGGTTTTAAAATAAGATCACTTTAAGATTTAATGAGGGAAATGTACACAAAGTGCTGACTTGGAAACTGGCATATAGTAATTTTTCAATCAGTGTTCATTGTTATCAAGGTTATAATTGTTTTTTTTTATGATCGTGTTGTGGATTTTATTTATTTTTTTATTTTTAAAAGTTTTTTTTTTTTTTAAAGAATTTATTTATTTATTTGACAGAGAGATCACAAGTAGATGGAGAGGCAGGGAGAGAGAGAGAGGAGGAAGCAGGCTCCCTGCTGAGCAGAGAGCCCGATGTAGGACGCGATCCCAGGACCCCGAGATCATGACCTGAGCTGAAGGCAGCGGCTTAACCCACTGAGCCACCCAGGTGCCCTAAAAGATTTTTAAAATTAATTTATTTGATAGAGAGAGAGAGAGAGAGGCAGCGAGAGAGTGAACACAGGAAGAGGGAGTGGGAGAGGGAGAAGCAGGCTTTCTGCTGAGCAGGGAGCCTGATGCAGGGCTTGTTCCCAAGACCCTGGGGTCATGACCTGAGCCAACAGCAAATGTTTAATGACTGAGCCACCCAGGTGCCCCAAGGTTATAGTTGTTAAGTGAATGTTCTTATGTGGAGGTGAAGCTTCGGTGATGAATAAGAGGTTGAAGGGCAGCTGGGCGAGGAGGCTCCTGAAGGAGCAGGGCCCCTTCTTGGAGTGACATGCTTGACTCAGGTATAGCAGTTAGTCTTGACAGGTGTAGGCATTTCATCTTCAGAGACATGAGAAGAAGGGGAAGATGGAAAAATGCCAAGTCACCCAAAGTTTCCTTTCTTCTCTTCCTCACAGCTTACCTTTAACCTCCTTCCTCCACAAAACCTTTGTGATACAGTGGAAAGGGAGAATTCTGATGGGCATCCTGGCACCAACAAACTCTCTGGTATTCTTAGGACTATACCTGGGCATGAGTGGGGTGTGTATTTATGTGTATGCATGCCGGGTGTGTAAATGAGCTAGAGGCTATGAGGACAAGGGAAGAGTGAGCAAAGACACTGAATTTTCCACATATATTCTGCATTCCTCTTCATTTTCCTCCCAGACTGTAGGAAGATCGTTCATGCTTTGGCACAGGTATTCCTTTGCCTCAGAGGGATTGTGACTCATTGGAGCTGAGAGTCAGGTGTTTTCTTGAACTTTTCTGAGCCACGCCTGGCTGTGACTGATGTTCAGTGACCTGTGGGCTCTATTCAGGAACACAAGCATCACTGGGCGAGACATTTCTCCCTTTTTCTTTCTATCAGGGTTGGCATGCCTACCACATGTGTGATTCAGAAAGCAAAACCCTTTTCTCTGTAAACAGCCTGACATGTGGCACACATTTACACAAAGAATTCACACAAAGCATGGGAAGAAAAGACTTTTGGTTCTGCATTTAAATTGCTTTTCTTATGTTGTAGGCATGTGACCTCATGTATCTATTTTTATTTTTAGAAGGTGATTTCATGTTTGCAATATCCTTTTGCAATGGCTGCAATTGCAATGAAACAGTTCTGTTCTATGTTTGCATAAGAAAAGGTGGATGGTTCTTACATAAAGATGAGGAGAGAAGGACAAATGGTCTGTGGTCATGAGGGAGCTCCACAGCTAGCTCTGCCTCTGTGCTCCTCCCATCCCCAGTGACATGGCCCATGTGAGCTTGACTCTAAGTTCATTTCCCTCCATTGTCTACTTTCTCTATTTTCTTGCTAGTTTCAGGCTGTCAATAGTGGGTCCAAAATTCACCTTAGAAGTACTTTAAAAAAAGATGTGGGCATGAACTGCTTACTTCATCTTAGGCTTTTCAATGGCAAAAATACATGTGAGGGGTGCAATCCTAGTACCAACCTGTTTGACTCTTTCAATATTCAGAATTCATTAAAAATTTTAAAATAACATAAAAAAGAATGCTTATGGTAAAAGTCTGTTAAGCATTGACGTTTGTTCAAGCCAGGAAGGGCTTTCCCAAGAATAATAGAGAGCAGCCTTATAGCAGAGTAGAGAATTCCAATAGAAGCTGTTACTTTTGGCATTTCAGTTAATCTTTTATACATGAGTCTGAGGGTGAAGGTTCTGGGTTGCTTTCTGTTCTGAGGAACAGACACAGTGTACTGGGACCTGTGTTTTACTATTGTGCTGTTTTATATGGAAAACGAGGATGCCATGTTGACTGTTAAGCCTGTAAAATACTAAACTGTGATATCCTGAAGGTGGGGAGTTTAACTTTTCTTTATCCCTTGGGGAAAAATTTACAATTTGTGATGATTTATGTATCTGGGGTCTTAAATGCTGAATTTAAAAAATCCTGCCCACTCTGAAGCTCATCTGAAGCCCACTCTGAAGCCCCAAAGGAGCGGCCCAGAATTGGGAGAGCGTGTGGCCAGCTGCAGGCTTAATCCCCCAAGGCACTCCAAGCAGGTGGTTTGAATTCCACTGACAGGTGTTATCTACTTCCTGTGTCAAGGACAGCAGGCCTTCTCCCTCTTGCACAGATACTGGAACCAAAATATTTCTTTTTAAGGAAAACTTTTGAAGCCAAGCAGATTTATTTCTGTCACAATCTGGAGGCTAATTCCCTGTGTGATGTTTGTTACAGTCTTAATTACACAATATCAAAAGTGCTAGCTCTGCACCTCACGACGTGCCTGTGGAATCACTTGATTTGCTTTGGCTCGGCTCTTCTTGCTTGCTCAGTAATCTGAATCTTGGCAAAGAAAGGAGAGTCAGAGTCCAAGCCCGTATGACTTGGAGTTTGCAACACAAGGATATGAGGGAGGGGTGTTTGTGTGTGTGTGTGTGTGTGCCTGTCCCGTAATGCCTTTCAAACAGCTCTGGAAATGGGTAGAAAAGTGTTTACTTTGTATATCTTGGAGGGGAAATGGGAGGGGACAAGATGATGAATGACCAGGTATCTCTACTGGTTGCAAAAGGTGCTTTGCTGAGGCCTCAGTTACAGTGACCCTTGAAGTTCAGCAGGGACTCAGACAGCTTGCAAGTTCTGAGCCAGCCCAGAGAGGGAGGACCCCTTGGTCCAAGGAGAAAGCAGGATCAACACCCTCTGGAGTCCTCCTTCACTTCTGTCATCAGCTTTTTGAAACTCTTACCAGCCACCTGCTGAACTCCGGCATGTTTAACACTGATAGGAACCCAATTACCACCCATTCTAGAGTGGTTTCTTGAGGGCACTTGATAAGGGCTATTGGATTCCAGAAGATGACAGGCAAACCCAGACAGATGCAGAAGCATGCTCATTCCTTGGGGTGAAATGTGAGAGATGGTCCTCTAGACCTGTCATTCTTTTTTTTTTTTTTAATTCCAGTATAATTAATGTACAGTGTTATATTAGTTTCAGGTGTAATACAGTGATTCAACAATTCTGTATTATTCAGTCCTCATCATGGTAAGTGTGCTGTTCAGTCCCCATCACCTATTTCACGCCCCCCCACCTCCCCTCCAGTAACCATCAGTTTGTTTCTATATGTATGAGTTTGTTTTGTGGATCTCTTCTTTTCTTTATTTGATTTGTTTCTTTAATTTCACATATGAATGAAATCATGTGGTACTTGTCTTTCTCTGACTGACTTATTTTACTTAGCACTGTGCCTTCTAGATCTACCCATGTTGTTGCAAATAGCCAGACCTCGTTCTTTTTATGTGGAGTAATATTACTCCACTGGAGTAATATTATATATCATTATATATAATATATACATATACATATACATATGGACTATTACTCCAAGAAAGTAATATATGGAATATGAATATATATATATATATCTGTGTGTGTGTGTGTATGTATATAGGATATGTGTGTGTGTGCGTATACACATACACATATACCACATCTTCTTTATCCATTCATCAGTTGAAGGACACTGGACACTTAGCTGCTTCCATAATTTGGCTATTGAGAATACTGCTGCTATAAACATTGAGGTATATATATCTTTCATATTAGTATTTTTATTTTCTTTAGGTAAACACCTAGTTTACCTAAATTCAGTTCTTTATGTATTTTGGATACTAATCCTTTATATATGTGTCATTTGCAAATATCTTTTCCCATTCCATAGGCTGCCTTTTAGTTTTGTTGACTGGTTCCTTTTCTGTACAGAAACTTTTTGTTCTGATGAATTGCCAATAATTTATGTTTGCTTTTATTTCCTTTGCCTCAGGAAACATATCTAGAAAATGTTGCTATGGCTGATGTCAGAGACATTACTGCCTGTGCTCTCTTCAAGGATTTTTATGGTGTCAGGTCTCACATTTAGGTTTTTAATACATCTTGAGTATATTTTTCTGTATTACATAAGAAAGTGTTCCAGTTTCATTCTTTTGCATATAGCTGACCAGTTTTCCCCAAACCATTTGTTGAAGAGACTGTCTTTTTTCCATTGGATATTCTTTTCTGCCTTACCAAAGATTAATTGGCCATATAATTGTTGGTTTATTTCTAAGCTTTGTATTCTGTTCCTTGATCTATGTGTGTATGTATTTTAGTGCCAGTACCATACTATTTTGATTACTATAACTTTGTAATATAACTTGAAGTCTGGAATTGTGGTATCTCCAGCTCTGCATTTCTTTTCCAAGATTGATTTATCTATTCAATGTCTTTTGTGATTCCATATAAGTTTTAGGATTCGTCTTCTAGTTATGTGAAAAATACTATTGGTATTTTGATAGGAGTTACATTAAATGCGTAGATTGCTTTGGGTAATATAGACATTTTAACACATTTGTTCTTCCAATCCATGAGCATAGAACATTTTCCCATTTCTTTGTGTTGTCATCAGTTTCTTTCATCAATGTTTTATAGTTTTCAGAGTACATTTTTACCTCTTTGGATAGGTTTATCTCTATGTACCTTATTATTTTGGGTGCAATTGTAAATGAAACTATTTTCTTAATTTCTCTTTCTGGTGGTTCATTGTTAGAGATAAGGGCTACATGTTTCTAGGAATTTATCCATTTCTTCTAAGTTGTCTAATTTATTGGCATGAAGTTTTTCATAATAGTCTTTTATAATTGTTTGTATTTCTGTGGTGTTGGTTGTTATATCTCCTCTTTCATTTGTTGTATTTATTTGAGTCCTTTCTCTCTCTCTCTGTCTTTTTTTTTTTTTTTTAAAGAGGTTTATCAATTTTGTTGATTTTTTCAAAGAACCAGCTCCTGGTTTCATTGGTCTGTTCTATTCTTTTCAAGTTTTTATATCATTTATTTCTGTTCTAATATTTATTATTTCCATCTTTTTGCTGGTTTGGGGGTTTTGTTTGTTCTTTATCTAGCCCCTTTAGGTATAAATTTAGGTTGTTTATTAGAGGTTTTTCTTGCTTCTTAAGGTAGGCCTGTATGCTATAAATGTCCCTCTTAGAACTGCTTTTGTTGTATTCCAAAGATTTTGGACTTTTGTGTTCTAATTTTTGTGTTTCCATGTACTTTTTTTATTATTATATTTGGTTTGTCACTGATTAGTACATCATTAACTTTTGATGTAGTGTTCAATGATTCATTAGTTACATATAACACAAGTGCTCATCACAACACATGCCCTGTTACTCTCTCCCCTCACTGCCTCCCCTCTGAAACCCTCAGTTTTTTACCCCCAGTGTCAATTGTCTTTCATGGTTCGTTTCCCTCTCTTATTTCTCCCCCTTCAGATTTCCCTCCCTTCCCTCTATGGTCCTTTGTGATATTGTTGGTGTTCCACATATGAGCGAAACCAAGTACTTTTTAATTTCTTCTTTGATTTCTTGGTTGACTCATTCATTGTTTAGTAGCAAGTTATTTAACCTTCATTTATTTGTACTGTTTCCAGATTTTTTTCTTGTGGTTGATTTCTAGTTTCATAGTGTTTTGATCATAAAAGATGATTGCTATGACTTCAATCATTTTGTATTTTTTGAGGCCTGTTCTATTACCTAATATGTAATTTATTCTGGAGAATGTTCTGTGTGTACTTGAAAAGAATCTGTATTCTGATTTTTTAGGATGGAATATTCTGAATAACTATTAAATCCATCTCATCCAATGTTTCGTTCAAGGTCATTGTTTCTTGTTAGTTTTCTGTTTGGATAATCTGTCCATTGATGTCATTAGGGTGTTAGAGTCCCCTACTATTATTGTATTACTATCATTTAGTTCTTTTGTATATGTTACTAACTGTTTTATGTATTTGGGTACTTCCATGTTGGATGCATAAATATTTACAGTTGTTATATCTTCTTGTTGGCTTGTCCCCTTTATTATTACACAGTCAGACCTGACATTCTTGAGGGTCACTGATGCAGCTAGACTCAGGCTGAACAATAAAGATATTTATGAAGAGTTGATATATGTGAGCATTATAAGGGATTTTTCTTTTTAACAATTCAAGTTATCAAAAAATTTTATTATCTGGACTCTTTGCACATTCCAAAACACATTTGAGGGAACCAAACTTCCAGAGAACTGAAGTTTGGTGCCAAATTATTTAAAGACAAAAATGTATAGGAATTTTAGAAGACCATTCGGAAAGTGGTCTTGCAGCAATTGATTTTTTTAAACTGCTTTGGGCCAGAAAGAAACAAGTATATAGCAATCCCAACACAAATTCATTGTTTCAAAATAATTTATGATTTTCATACCTATTTCTAAGATATATCCAAAGATAAGAAAAAGGTTTCTCTAGCAAGATGAATGGATCAGAAAGATTTCTAAAACATGCATGGAAAACCAGTTTCACTAAAATCAAAGCATAAAGTGAATAACAAAATTATTATTTGTAGACTGTTTAAACTTTAAAAATTATATAACATGCAGATAAACTTAGGCACAACAATCAAAATTAGATGATAGATAAACTTCTCTTCCTTCCTGTAGCAAATTTCAATGGTGCTTATTTTTTAGTTATAAAAAGTAACATATACTGTTAAAAGCTTAGGAAAAGAAACATAAAATATAAATTCAAAATAATTTTATGATTTTGAAAAAATATACCATTATTAACATTTGGTGATGGTTACTTCTGGTTACACACATACACACATGCACACACATTGTATTTGTCCTGTATCTCTCAAGTGTGCCAGTACTAAAGCATGGCCAAATGTGTGTATCTATGTGTGGGTGCATGCATGTAATTAAAAAAACAGGAATCATCTGTTTTGTGTCATGTTTTTTTTTTTCCCGTTTACATAATGGTATAGCATTTACCCATGTCAATAGAAATTATTTACAAATCATGAGGGGGAGGAGGGGGAGGAGCTCAGGGTTTTGATTTCATAATCAAATAAAGTCCAAGCTCTAACCTTTCAGCTGCTAGCTAGCTACCTTCCCTTCCATTACCGTGTCCAGTAAAATGGTATACCTTTCTCATATGGTGGCTGTAATGATTCACTGAAAAGATATGCCATATATACTGTATGTTTCATATGTGCAAACTACTGCTGTAGATTCCAAATAGCTGCATAATACTCCATCATACCGAATATGTCATAATTCATTATTTCATTCTTCAAATTTTCTTTCTGTTCCTGCTATTTTTCCTTTAATGCTTTTCAGTACACCCATGCTTTAAACTTTATGGATGCCTCTGTTTTCTTTACTGACCCAGAATGGATTCTTGGAAGTGCAATTGATGCAGCAAAATATAAGAATGTTTTATAAACAAACATTTTTATAAACAATCTTGAAGACAGTTTCCCCTTTCATAATAATGGGGACACGATGATGTGATTGAACTCATGTGATGGCATAATTCTGAGGATGTAGACCTGCAGAAAATAGAGCTGGTGTCTGAGGTGGCCTATTGCTAGACTGAGGATCATGCTGAGCACTCAGTATAGTGCTTGTAGATCCCAACTGTGTGAATCCCTAAGTCAGTGTGAGTGGAATGGTTTTGATGTGCTGGAAAAAGTTTATTTCAGAACTGACAGAAATAGGTTTATTCAGAAATAGTCTTGGTCATTAATGACCCCTTTTCCCTCAGTCACCCCCCTCTTATTCCCTCTGTGAACTTCTATCTCTTTGCTGTCCCCTTAGCCCTTTGCTTCCCTCCCTTTGGCTCACTCCCACCTGGTTCTCTTCCCTTCTGCTGGAGCACAGACACTTGTTTTGACCCACACAATAGCCGGAGTGAGGTATTCTGCATTTCAGCTTTGTCCTGCTGGCCACATGCCCTGTGCTTAATGACCACATGTGGCCAGTGGGTGCCCCTCACAGTGCAGACACTCAGCTGCAGTAGGGGTCTAGTGGGTGCCCCTGGGGTGCAGGCAGTCACCGAGGGTTTCAAATACTGCCTCCCCAGGTTCAGTCCTTTCCCAGCAGCTTCCCTCATGATGTTTATAACAATTTAAATCAATTATTTATCAATACTTTTGTTTTTCAGTTCTCTAGAATTTAAGCTCCCCAAGCACAGGATTATGTTCATTTTATTTGTGGTTGTGTCTCTGGATCTCATCCAGTAGCAAATACACAGTAAATTCTCAAAGTTTAGGGAAGAAAATGTGGAAGGGAAGGAGAGAGGATAAAAGATGAAGGGGAAGTGGAAGGGAGGGAGGTGGAAGGATGAGGGAAAATGGGAGGGAGGATAGGGAGGAGGGGAGGAGATGTGCAGGAAAGGAGAGAGGTGGGGAAGGGGTGGGAGAAAGAAGGAGCTAAAACCTGAACTCAAGGAAAAAACTGGAGAGATTGGGTTAGGTTGGAATTTATGTTCTTTGAATAATGTTGCTTAAATGCTTCCATCTTTGGAGGATGTCATGCAGAAACATGTGTATTTACTGCTATGTATTTTTTTCTATGTTCTAAAACTCCTATACTTGGGGTATTTTCTAAACACAGGTTAGTCTTTTCTGAATGCATACAGTACATTAAACTACTGATAGTGTGGTTGAGAGAAGAACAACAGATTGTGAGATCCTACCCTCGATTTGCAACTATCTAGACCTTTTGAGATCCTTATACTGCATTAGCCTCTTTGGGCTTCTGACTATCAAATGGGAAGCAAAATGAAATGCAGTAGATTCTGGTACGAATGGGTATGCATCTATACTAGGTTTGGATGTGAGGCCAGAGGGGTGGCTGACCACTGGGCTAGATTTGGAGCATTGGGAGAGCACTAGGAGATGGGATGCTACCAGCCTCCCAGGGGTGCATGGGAGCCTCTTTCATTCCACTTCTCCAGGGTCACCGAGACCACCTGGATTTTCTCACATCTCCTGGAATTGTTGCTAATCAAAACAATTTTGCTGCTTAGCCAGCTTCGCAGACAGCCCGGTTGTAATCAATGTAATCAAACACATTACAAATGTATTAAATATAGCACCCAGTTTCCTGCAGACACAGGCCCTCATTCCCACTTCCTCCCCTCCCATTACCCTCTTCTCATCACCAGGGCAGTGACTTCAGGTGGAATTGTTGCTTATTTCAAGCCAGTTTGAAGTCACACATTTCTCCATCCTCTACAGCTGGGTTTTTTCTTTCCCTTAACAAATGTTTTTGAGACTCCACTATCAAATGACTTCTAAAACCTCTGTGAAGTGGGAATGGCCCATCAGGAGGCCCTGGGCTGTGTCCTGCTGCCAAGATAAGAGCAATGTCTGACTCCTTTAGTTCATGTGATCTCATTTCTAAGACCTCCCCACCCCCAACCTGAAGCCTAAAAGGGAATTAGTTCCCTGGAAAAACTCTTCATTTTCATTAAAAACACACACACACACACACACACACACACACACAAAACTATATTTTTTCCTCTGGGTCATATTTGAAGGCTATTTTATCTGAACTAATATTAACCTAGCCTTAATTTAGAAACTGGAAAAGAACAGCTACCCCTGACCCTGCATTAGCCTGGTCATTATTCAGAGAGCAAGGCTAATGTTGAAATAACACTGGGGCTGTGAACCAAACTGAGTGCTCCAGGAAATGCATACTCCAAACTGACTCCAGCTCTCCTGTAAAACATGAAAAAGACTTTGGGAAAGAAATGTAGGAAAGAATGTTACACAGAATTCTCCACTTCCAGGCTTTGTGTTATGGTCTGTCACAACTTAAAATGTATTTTATATCTGGTAATGTGTTTTTTATAAATTTATTTATTCATATATCATTTATTAAGGATGTGATCTCTCTCAGATATTATAATAAATTATGACAATACAAAGAAATACAAAATTCTTCATGTCCTTATAAGACAGGCTAATTCTCATAAGAGCTTTTAGTAATAGATATTAAAAAGAGGAATTTTAGAATGTGTATGAATATATATGCACACATATGAACAATCTAAAAAGGCTCAAGTGGAACCTATGGCATAAAGAAATTATTGTAAAAGCTTGTTCTTTGTCTGACACAAGCTTTTCTGGAAAGATGAAAAGATATCTCTCTATGGAGAGAGAATACAGGATGTTGGACACCCCCAGTATAAACACTGTGATAAATCATTTTTTTTTGAAGTAAATAATTGTCATTCCAAGACTACACCCCCACTTTGTAAGTTAATGGTTTTAAAGTCAGATTTTCATAAGCATGGGCACTGTGTGTGTGTGTGTGTGTGTCCATGCATGACTATTTGTTACTATGTACTTAGTGAGACATAAGATGATCTGTATTGAAGGCTAACTCAATAAAGCTTAGAAGGTTTTTAATGACATAGTACTTATGGCTTTGCAACTAGACCTATGTGGCTTGAATTCAAGGTATATGATCTTAAGTGAAGTTCCTAATCTTTGTTAGCCTCAGTTTCCTCATCTGTAAACATAAAAGAGAAATTATTATTCTAGGTTTGTTGTGAAAATTAAAGGAAATTGCTTATCTATTGAAAGTGCTTTGCAATGTACATTGTTTAATAATTGTACCTATCTGCATTATAGCCAGATTTCAATGAGATGATATGAGCAGAGCATCCAAGGCATAGATTTGTTGGGGGATCCACAAGGCATTTGGGAGTCTTTGCTTTTGCCTAATTACATGGCTCTGTAGGTGTGATTCCCAAGTGTTTTTTTTCCCCTTGATAATTTTTCCTAAATTAGGCAATCTCCCTTGCCGTGTGCTGGAAGACAGCATTCTTAAGGCAGCCACTTAGTTTTTGAAACTTCTAGATAGATAAGTATAAATCCCAGATGGACTTAATTCCAAATCTCTCCAGAGGAGGAGGTTCTCTTCTGCTTGGAGTGGGATGTAAACCCTCAGTGGAGAAGGTCCAAGACCAGCCTTCTGTGTTTTTCTAAGCCAGCCATGCACCCTTGTGTCCTCTGGGAAAATAGGGAGCAAGGATGCCATTCTGGTGACATCAGATTGCCTCATACAGTGACCAGAACAGAACAGAGCTGTTTGTCCTGACTCTTGAGGCATTGATGAACAGTGTTTTATTTTTACATATGAGAAGCCTTTCAAAGTGGTCCTGATTCCCTTAGATTAGAATCTAGAGCTGCACTGTGCAATACAGTAGCCATAAACCACGTTTGTCTATTTAAGTTTAAATTAATTAATATTAAATGAAGCTGGGGGCGCCTGGGTATCTCAGTGGGTTGGGGCCTCTGCCTTCTGCTCAGGTCGTGATCCCAGGATCCTGGGATCGAGCCCTGCGTCGGGCTCTCTGCTCGGCGGGGGCCTGCCCCGCTCTCTCTCTGTGATCTCTGTCTGTCAAATAAGTAAATTTTAAAAATCCTTAAAAAATATATTAAGTGAAGCTAACACTTTAGTTCCTCAGTCACATCAGCTACATTTCAGGTGCTCAGTAGTCATTGTGACTAGTGGCTGCATATGGGATGGCACAGGTGTACAGCATTATTCCATCATCACAGAATGGCTGTTGGGTAGCACAAACAAAAAGTTTGTCAGATCAGAGCTCATGCTTAAGGTTAGGATAATAAAGGAAGCCCCATACCATGTACTTCAATTTCTGTTCATGCCATATAGCATCATGGCCCAGTCAAATCACCTTTCTTTGTTTAAAGGGAGACAATTTCATTCAGATCAGAATGTGTTTCTGAATTCCCATTTTTGGTTTCTTCCCTGAACATGTATGAAATAACCCAAGTAGAACAGACATTTTGAAATTTGGGGGAAAAGGAAGATAAAGGAATCTATCTGAGGGACTAGCAGAGGGCCAGAGCTGAGGCCCTCAGCAAAGTGGGCAGCTGAGAGATTCTGGACTTTGAAGGTCATCTGCAGTGGATTTAAACTCTCACTAAAGGCAAGAGCATTCCATTTATTCTGTTTGAGATCAACATCAGCAAAGGAAGTCCTGGATGAACATGACAAATATATGAGTCTAGAAGTATGCGGTGCCTTCAGTGAAAATGGAGGAAAATCCTGTCATCAACTAAAAGACACCTCAAGACAAACTTCCACTCTCTGCAGTGGAATTTTCTCCATCTTTATTTTCTTAGGAGAGGTACTTAAAGGACAACACCCATATTTGAGAAATTCAATATCGCATAATTACGATCTTTTTCCTAATCCATGCCAAAGGAAAACAGAAATCTTTGTGGCAAACCTGAGGAAAGGAAAAATTCTTGGTGAAAGAAAATGGAAATACCTTAAGTGTAGGATTCAATGAATATTATTTACTTGTGTATCATTTGGCATTCTATATTGCTACCTCCCTAGTTCTTAATAAACATGATTCTGAAATGTAAATTTTTGGGGAGTTGGGATGAAAAACCTTCAGCAAAAGGGTGGCTTATAATTTCCCTCCAAATGGACACAACTAGTTGCACACGGAGGCATTGTAGTTTCTGGAAAGTGCTGAATCCTGGTATTGCTTTACATAACATGATAAAGAAGTCCAGTGCTTAAATACTATTTTTTTTTTCTGAAACTGCAGTCAACTTAACTTTTGAGACATAGTCTTAGGGCAGACATATTATAATATATGTATATTAAACATATACACGTTTAGACTTATATTTTTCACTATATATTTCCCTGAATTTCTGTTCAGTAAGCATTTATTTATTTTTAAAATATTTTATTTATTTGAGAAAGAGAGAGAGAGACAGAGAGAGAGAGAGAGAGAGAGAGAGTGACAGCAAGCAGGAGTATCGACAGAGAGAGAGGGAGAAGCAGGCTCCCCATGGAGCAGGTAGCCCCACTTGGGGCTAGATCCCAGGGCCCTGGGATCATGACCTGAGCCGAAGGCAGATGCTTAACCAACTGAGCCACCCAGGAGGCCCTGTTCAGTAAACATTTAATAATATTTGTTGAGTAAATGAACCGTTTCCATCCCAGGGTAATTTAACTAGAACGATGACTCAGAAATTCAACATAGATCCCAATGCCAAAGACTCTTGGTATACAGTAGTACCTGAGAGAGTTACCTTAACAAGTGATTCCCAAATTTTGGTATACATAGGGTTGTAAAGCCATGCAGCCCAACTCCAACTGCAATCAGTCAGAGCCTCTGGGCATGGGGCTTGTCTTTTTTAATAGTTTTCTAGGTGATTCTGATGCACTGTTTGATTTTAGAAATCACTATCATCCTTGGCCACGTGGCTA
This sequence comes from Neogale vison, assembly GCF_020171115.1. Lineage (NCBI taxonomy): Eukaryota > Metazoa > Chordata > Mammalia > Carnivora > Mustelidae > Neogale > Neogale vison. The sequence goes on along the minus strand of NC_058094.1, from coordinate 85,875,454 downwards.
ATTTCAGGGATCTAAAAAGACCTCATGCTTCATAATCTGTCCTTCATCCACCTAAATTCTCCCCATAATTCTCATCTGACCACATTAAAGTGTAATTGCTGAGGGGCAGGATATCTAAGGGCAGAGACAGATGGCTGAGGGAGAGGTGGAAACAGGCCAGGGTCCAGATGACTTTCTCCAGGACTAGCACTGCCCTTGGGATCTAGCTAGGTTTCTGTGGCTCTGTGGATATGACAGAGAAATCGTCACCATTACTGGCCAGCACCCATGTCACCGGCCCAGAGGAGTCCCAGTACGTTAGAGGACTCAGTGGTCTGGAGGAAGATCATCTGTATTTAGGCTGAGCTGCTCAACCATGCTTGCCTTTTATTGGAAGTCTCCAAATTTGACTGGGTTGTGGGTAGAGGAGTGGGTCTTTAATTGGAAAAATTCTGAGGAAACTCTGTCTTTTTCTAGCTCTGTCTCCTCTGTCTTAATTCTCGAAGCTTTAGGTGGGTTGGTAAGCTCTGAATTGACCCTGTGGTTAAGTGGGTGGTCTGTGAAACTGTGTGTGACAACTCTGCACCTCTCATGCCTATAGCCCCAGATCACAAGTGAGTATGTGTTGTAGAAATGAGGATGGCATGTGTATTATTCACTGTACAATAAAAAAGACCAACGGGGCGCCTGGGTGGCTCAGTGGATTAAGCCGCTGCCTTCAGCTCGGGTCATGATCCCAGGGTCCTGGGATCTAGCCCCGCATCGGGCTCTCTGCTCTGTGGGAAGCCTGCTTCCTCCTCTCTCTCTGCCTGCCTCTCGCCAACTTCTGATCTCTGTCTGTCAAATAAATAAATAAAATAAATCTTTAAAAAAAAAAAAAAGACCAACAAGTATTTGTCTTTTGAAGGAAATTAAAAAGAGAGAGAGAACATGTATACTTGAAAGAAAAAAATATCTGATTTCCTGTTAGTGTTGGATGGTAACTCAGAATCATCATTAGCTTTTCCTAATCGTCTAAGATGATGATGAAATACTGATTTATCCTATTCCTCTTTGGCTCAGTTCTGTCGTCACAGTGGAGATGGGAATTTGGCCACATTATGCTCTCGGGTCTATGCATATTGCTACAAGCTCTTGTGTGTACTACCCTCTGGGTGACCCTGTTGGATAGGAACAACACACAAAGGACTCCCATGAACAGCTCACTGAGGACGCCAGCACCCCCATCTCTTCCTCTTATGTTTGGTTCCAAGTATGATGAGAAGAAGCAACACAGCGCAGCTCCTGGGGTCTACAGCCCAGGGCAGGTGTGGTGTTTTGGCATCAATATATTCTGCGAGACAGGCCAGCTTTCCCTATGACTGCAAAGTGAAGGGAAGAGGAGTTATTGGGTGAGTTTCACTAGGCAGTTTCAATACATTAATTTGTAGCAGGTTTGGAGAGAAAGAATGTTAAAAGCAGACCAAGTGAATGAGTTTGAAATGGCTTTGTCAATAACTAACAAAACTGGAGGAGAGAAAAGGTGGCGATCATTGCTCAAACACGTTCTTCCTTCCCTCCAAGAAATGAGGTGTGGTATATGGAATCCATTGTAGCTAATTGTAAACAGGTGCATCTTAAACCCTTGATGCCAACCTGCTCAAACATGTTGGGACCCTTCTGCTTGCACAGGAGCTAATTACGTGTGCATTCTGATTGGCGAGGGGACTGCAGCTGGTATCCCCGTGAGCGGAGTTAGTAAAGGAAGACGGATTGCACTTGTACTCATGTTTAGACTTGCAAGTCTTTCAGGGACAGATCTTTGATGGAGCTGTACATTTCTTTACTTCCCCTTCAACCACCAGGACTATGCTTCACACCCAGAGATAGTTAATCAGGATATGAATGTATCACACTTAGCCATGAGACCGATGGGAACTGTTTTCATACTTCTAGCCACTGTTAGGTCTTAGGATTCTGATGCAAACCAACCACAAGATACCATTTTAGGCACCGGTCTGCTGATCGCCAACATGGATTTTTGCAAGATGACTGGCTTGGATTAACGTGTTGCCTCTTGTTATATTCCTTAACCTACTTTTTAATCTACATAATTTTCTGCCAATTTATTCCTTTTCATAGGGCCTATTAAATTGCCAGGGTTCAATTTCTGTAATTCACACACTCAATTCCCGGAAACTGTTGGTTAATTTCCTAACCTTGTGAACTTACACTCAACTGGGTAAGAGACACTTGTATAGGTTGATCAGCGGTGAACTGTGAAGCCCATGAAGTACAGCTGCAGGGCCATGCAGTTGCAAGGCAGACCTTTAAAGGCCCTGAACCTATTTTTGGAGGGGGGGGGTCCTTCTGTGATGACTTTTAATTCTTATTTATTTATTTCAAGTTTCATTTCATTTTTTCAGTTAGGTGAGCCTGGTGGTGGGTATTAAGGAGGGCACATATTGCATGGAGCACTGGGTGTGGGTGCATAAACAATGAATTTTGGAATACTGAGCCTAATTTTGTATTGATGGCATTGTATTTCTACTTTCAAAATGAGGATCTTAAAATCTGTATCTGTTTCTGGCTTAACTACTAGTATACTGCGTAATTATTTTACTTTTATTAAGTAGGCTCCGCTCCCAGCATGGTGCCCAACACAGGGCTTGAATTTACAACCTTAAGATCAAGACTGGAGCTGAGATCAAGAGTCTGGCACTTAACTGACTGAGCCACCCAGGCATCCTAGTGTACTACCTTAAGACATTCAAGTCTTTAGTATGAGAGTCTCACGGCTAGTAAAAGAAATAAATGCTTAAACAAATAGGTGCTTAATTATATTAATCAATGATAAATAAAAATTAATGCTGATGATAAATAAATTATATGCCCAGCACTGTTTTTAAAAATAATTATTCTTTTCATAGCTTTACATTTTAGGTTTGAACACAAACATAGTACAGATGATTCCTGTATACTCTGCCCCAGTTTCCCCTAGTGTTAGTATTGTCACAGCCAGTAAACCACTATTGACACATTATTCAGTAAGTCCATACTTTATTCACATTTCCTTGGGTTTACCCAGTACCCTCCCATCCAGAGCACCACATCATATTTAAATATCTATTTTTACACCGCTATTGTCTATGACAGATTTTCGGATTTCCATTGATTTTGATGACATTGATAGTTTTGAAGAGTACTGGTCAGGTATTTTTATAGACTGATAGAATTCATCTGATTCTTTTTTTTTTTTCCTTCATGATGAGATTGGTGATATGAATTTTGGGGCAGAAGACTACAGAACCAAAGGGCTATTCTTATCAGATCATATCTAGGGTACACACTCTTAAAATGACCTATCACTTTTGATGTTGACCTGCTTACCTGGCTGATGGGGTGTTTGTCTGGTATCTCTACTGTAATATTACTGTAGTATGACTGTAATACTGTAATATCCTCCCACCTCTACCACCATTTTCCATAATGTATTCTTTGGAAACAAGCCCCTAAGTGAATCCCCTATGCTATGGGGAGTTACTTAGAATTTTTTATATTAGAGAGTTATCTATTCTCCATTTATTTATGTATTCAATCATTTATTCAGAAAATTATGCAATCATGGATATTTGTTTATACTTCAGCCTATTCTGTTGTTTAAATTGTTGCATTGGCCATTGGCAACTCTTTTGTTGGTTCTTGTATACCTGTTCTCATACCCCAATCATTGTGGCTTTTTGTTTTGTTGTTGTTGTCATTATTCAGCACATCATTATTTTCTGGCACTACAAGATGCTCCTGGCCCATGTTGCATATTTCCTGACCCAGACCTAGAATCAAGCATTTCTAATAAGCTCCAGATGCTTTGGAAAATAATATTAAATACCAAGACCTGGATGCTGGGTGTGCACGGTGCTACTGGGGTGTCATGGCTTTTAACTCTTCCACTTGGCAGAATGAGGAATTATGAGTCTATGCTATTGCACATTTACACTCATACCTATAAATACTATAAATATGAAGTCATTTTGCATCTTAGTAAACTAAACATGAGCCCAAGCTATGTCTCAAACTTTCATCCATTACCATAGAGAATATTCTATCCTTCTTTTGATTCTTTATGACCAACAGTGAGAGAACTGGGTCACAGTATCCACCATCCATTTACTTAATTGTCATTTTAGGAACATATTTGTACACAGGTATGGTGGCTTCAGAAGTGGTAATGGATACCCTATGGGAAATAACGATTAGCTACAGAACAGTTCTCTACCTAGACAGTTTCTTTTGCCATTTGTCTTACAGTCACCACTCACTTCTAAAGTGAACTAGGTCAGCACCCCTTTTTTCCTCCTCTCCTTCTCTTTTTTTTTTTTTTAAAGATTTTATTTATTTATTGTCAGAGAGAGTGAGCGAGAGCAAGCACAGGCAGACAGAGTGGAAGGCAGAGTCAGAGGGAGAAGCAGGCTCCCCGCAGAACAAGGAGCCCGATGCGGGACTCGATCCCAGGACGCTGGCATCATGACCTGAGCCGAAGGCAGCTGCTTAACCAACTGAGCCACCCAGGCATCCCCCTCATCTCCTTCTCTTAAGTTGTTTTATACATATTGCACATTTTATCCTGGGATTCCCCGACCTCATAAAGAGATTTACAAAAGCTTGCATACATAAGTGTTTACTCTTTTTGCTATAAAATTCTACAGATTATGATAAATAGATAGGGTCATATATCTACCAATATAGTAATCTATAGAATACTTTTTCCACCTCACAATAATCCTGTACTTCACCTTTTGACTCTTTCCTGTCCCCAAATTGCTGGCAACATGGATCTGTATTCCAATCCTATGGCATTGCCTTTTCCAGAAGACATTCTGGAATATATAAATGAATATATAAATGAATATATATATATATATAATATATATAAATATAAATGAAGCCATCAACTACATAGCATTTTCAAGCTAACTTCTTTCACTTAGCAGTATGCATGTAAGTTTCATCCATATCATTGTGTGGATCGATATGCATTCTTTTTTATCACTGAATAGTATCCCATTGTATGTTTGTATCACAGTTTGTTTATCTGCTCACCTGTTGAGGAACATGTTGGTTGCTTCTATTTTGGGCAGTTATGGATAAAGTTTCTATAAAAATATGTGTAAGGTTGTTTTTATTTTTGGACAAAATTTTCAATGCAGTAGGAGCAGAATTGCTGAATTGTATGGTAAGATATGTTTAGTTTTATGAAAAACTACCAAAAGATATACCAAAGTGGTTGTATCATTTGTATTTTTACCATTTATAAATTGGAGCTCTTGTTGCTCCACATCTTCACCAAGAATTGATGATGTTAGTATTTTGGTTAACCATTTTAATATGTGTGTAATGGTATCTCGTTCTTGTTTTAATTTTCAGTTTCCTAATGAAAAATGATATTGAACATCTTTTCAATGTTTGTTTGCCATCTGCATATCTTCTTTGGTAACATGCTCAGTTATTTTGCCCATTTTTAATCTAGCTTATGTGTTTGTTTATTGCTGAGTTTGGAGAGCTCTTTGTATTTTTTGGACACCAGTCCTTTAACAGATATGTGTTTCACAAATATTTTCTCCTAGCCTATGGCTTGATTTATTATTCTCTCTCTTCTTTTTTTTTAAAAGATTTTATTTATTTATTTGACAGACAGAGATCACAAGTAGGCAGAGAGGCAGGCAGAGAGAGAGGAGGAAGCAGGCTCCCTGCTGAGCAGAGAGCCCGATGCGGGACTCGATCCCAGGACCCTGAGATCACGACCTGAGCCGAAGGCAGCGGCTTAACCCACTGAGCCACCCAGGCGCCCCTTGATTTATTATTCTCTTAATAGTATATTTTTCCAGTGAAAAAGATTTTAACGTTACTGAAGTTCAATTTATTAAATTTTTTCTTTCATGAACCAGCAGCTCTATTGGGTTTTCCTTCATGTATGTTGAAGCTCTTTTACTGGGTCCATAAATATTGTCCTGTTCTGTTGATGAACTGACAGCCTGAAGAACTTCCTTTATCATTTCTTGTAGTACAAATTTGCTGGTGATGAATTCTTTCAGCTTGTGTAGATCTTAAAAAATCTTTATTCAGCCTTTATTTTTGAAAGAGTCTCATCTCTTCCCTGGAATAGAATCTTATGTTGAAAGTTATTTGTTTCAGTATTTTAAATATGTTGCTCCACTGTCTTTGCTTATATTACTTTTGGCTAGAAATCTGTTTTCATATTATTTTTGGTCCTCATGTGACATGTCTTTTTAATTTTCTTTCTGGTTTCTTTAAAGATTTTCTCTTTATTATTGGTTTTGAGCAATTTGATGATAATATTCCTTGCTTCAGTTTCTTCCTTTTTATTCCTTGAATTTTGTTGTGCTTCTAAAATTTATAATTTTCATCAAATTTGGAAAAAATTGAGTTATTTTTTCAATTGTTTTTCTATTCCCATCCCTCCTCTTCAACTGTCTTTTCAGAAATTGTCCTGTAGCTCAATTATGCTCTATTCATTATTTTTTTTTAAAGATTTTATTTGTTTATTTGATGACAGAAATCACAAGTAGGCAGAGAGGAAGGCAGAGAGAGAGGAAGGGGAGCAGGTTCCCTGCTGAGCAGAGACCCCCCCCGATGTGGGGCTCGATCCCAGGACCCCGGGATCATGACCTGAGCCGAAGGCAGAAACTTTAACCCACTGAGCCACTCAGGCACCCCTATTCATTATTTTTTATTCTTTTTCTATTTTATGGTTCATTTTGATATATTATATTTCTGCTTTCAAGTTCACTAATGTTTTCTTCAACAATGTCTTTTCTGCCATTAAAGCCACCCAGTATTCTTCATTTTAGGCATTATAGTTTTCATGTATAACATTTTGATTTTTAATATTTTATATCTTCCATATTTCTACTTAACTTTTTGAACATGGGAAATATAGTTACATTAACTGATTTAATGTCTTTGCTAATTTTAATATCTGTGTCAGTTGTTGGTTTTGATTTATTGATTTTCCTCCTCATTATGGGTTATATTTTCCTGCTTCTTAGTGTGCTTGCTAATTTAATTTAATGTTGTGACAGACAAGATAATTTTATCCTATTGGATTTCATGAACTGCCTTTAAGATTTGGTAGGTGGGAGGCAGTACTCACTCTTGGGCTATGGAGTTAAAATCCCATTAAAACCCAAGTTAACTCTGCCTATGGAGTTAAAACCCTTCTGAGTACTCTATCCAATGCCTGGTGAGTCATGATTTTTTCCACTCTGGCTGGTGGGAACAGACCCTATTCCCAGCACGGTGTGAAAGCTGGGTACTCTTACTTCTGTTTCTTTCAGATACTATTTCCCCCAGCCATGCTGCAATGATCAGTACTGAACTGAATACATGAGAGGGACCATCTGTAGATTCACAGAGTTTTCTCTCCTCTCTACTTCTGCCAATGCTAGCTTTCTTGATCTCTGTGGAGTCTCAGCTTCATCTTTTCAACTCAAGTGTCTGCAAGCCTTTGCTTGGGTTCCCCTCCCCTGTTCCATGGCCAGGAACTCCCCTGAGGTGGTCAGCTGAGGAATCTCAGGGTTCCCCTGGTCTGTTTCTCATCTCTTGAGGTTACTTTACTTTTTTGTCCTGGTATCAATGTCTTGAAAATCTTTCTTTCATGTATTTTGTGTGTCTTTTTAAGTTCAGTTTTAGCCAGGATGGTAAAAATGCTCCTGTTACTCTATCTAGGTTGGAAGCAGAAGTTCAAAAGGCAGTACTGCAATTGTTTTACCTCCACTGTTTTATTTAATCCTTACAACAATTTTATGACATAGGAACAATTGTTATTCCCAATTTTTAGCAGAGAAAACTGATGCCTTGCTATGTTAAGTGGTTTTCCCCTTTGATCCACACCTAATAAGTCATCAAAACAGTACTTGCTCCCTGCGACATATAATTTAAGGACCTACAGTTTTTACAACCAATTTAGAGAGATTTCTAGATTAACTTCCATAAGACCATTTTATAATTACCTTTATCATTGTTTATAAAATATTTTAACATCTTGGCCAAAATTTGGGAAGAAATAATTTTGGGTTTCCAAAATTTCTAGTTCCATGCTAAAAGTGATGTTCCATCAATACAATTGATAGTGCTTTAATGGAAGGGCTTTAGAACACTTATACTGTTAGCACTCCTTGATGTGTAATTACATGAAGTTTTATTTTTTTTTTATTTTTTTGATCATCAAGTTCCAAACAGAGACTTTAGCCAGAGTGTTATATTTGAGTGAATGTGGAAAGACATGCTCTGATAACCCAGTTTAAGAAACAATGGTCTCCTATATCACATACTGAGAGGATAGAACAAAGAAGTTGGTTTTTTTTCTTTGCCAGATAGTTATTTTAAATGAAGTCTGGGCAAGAGAGGACTGAACCCCATGGAGATAGCTTCCAGAACAGAGAACAGGCTATGGAAGGGCTGAGCAGCCTGTGGAGCTAGAAACAGAGATCAAGAGGAGGCATTAGCATGTGGAACCAGAGAGCTCTGGGGCCAGTCATGCAGAGTCTGACAAGATGGATAGGGTTTGGTCTTTATTCTAATGACAATGTGTGGTCACGGAAGCTGAGGGGCATGTGGTAATCTGTGGCTTTTTACATTAAATGAAATATGGAATATGCATTCACCAGGTGCACTTACTGCATCTCCTCATCTAACTTTGACCACAATCCTGAAGAAGGTAATGATGCCTCCATTTTGGCCATGAAGAGATAACCTGTGAGAGAGTGATTTGATGCTGGTAGACTATGGTTTAGGTTTAGATCTATCTATTTGCTTCCTATTACTTCGTGCTGTCTCCTATAACACCATTTTTATTTAACCCTATGATTTCAGAAACGAAACCTCCATGTAAAGTTTGAGTTTTTTTTTTTTTTTAGAAAAATGTTGAATTTCAAACTTCTAGCAAATAGCCTATGATTCCTAAATATTATTCCCTAATAAAAGAGACCAGATCTTCTTAGAGGATTGGCTAATTCCAGATGTGGGGCAAGAATTGTGTAAGACCAAAATAAAAAATGCACACTCTCAAAGTCTACTGCAGTTGCATTATAAGTAAGAAGCTATAGATGGAATGATCTGAGGATCATTAAGGATAATAACTATAATAGATTAAAACACATCATATTGTTAGGGCATTCTTCCTCAATGCCCTAGGTTGAGATAGGAAGTCTTATCTATTTGCTTAATAAATTGAACATCTTCCATGGAATCTCTTGCCACTGGCATTCCAAATTTAGCCCAAAGAACCTTGAAGGCAGACAGGGAATATATCTGGCTTATCTATCATTGGATCCTACATAGTCACTCAACACTTAATTAGTTGAATAACCAATCAATGAACAGACAAAATAAACTTATATTGAAATGGTTATGCCAAAATAAGGGGCTCTTACTCTTCTTTAAGGTTAGATAACTATTGGATAGTATAAAGAAGGAACAGTCCTTTCTCTGCAGAAAAATTCACATATGAACTTTTATAACACAAAACACACGGTTTGCTTTACAATCCCAGAAGATTCAAGATTCACTGCAATCTGTCTATATCAGGGATCCACTACTTCTCTGTTCATAAAAAATGATTCAGTGTATGACAGGAGCTTTCCTACTTGGTCAGGCTAACATTTATATTAAAAAAAATACAGAAGAAGAAAGAACATGTGGACCTGAATCATTCATAGCATGATTAGAAACCATATCATAAAATAGTTTACTTCTCCTGATGTAGTCCATAACTTTTATCATATTTTGATGGATGGGTTGAATCTTGGAGTCTATTTAGGTAACCAAAAAAGGCCAAATTATTTAGTATTTTTTACAGTAAGATTTAATGTAATTAAGCCAAATTTAAAACTCAAATGATTATCTAGAAAGTTTTAGTAGGTACAGTTTCAGAGAAATTTTTTTAAGCTGCAAAATGATCACATCTTATGTACATTTGTAGTCAACTTTTCAATCCATGCTTAGAAAAAGGGTGTGGTGTGATCCAATAAGCACAACATGCTCATTCAGTCAAAATACACCATATTCCTATTTTTTCCCCCTACATCTTGCTCAACTTTGTTTTCTTTCCTTTCCTTTTGAATCTTATGGTTTATTGCTTAATTTTGATCTTGACATTTTAGCTATGTCTGAACCGAGTCTTTCATGGGAAATTAAAAGTGAATCTCATTACCAGGGTAGTAGTCACAGAGCTTTATCTAGGAACAAGTTGCTGTTAACTGTTATGGAAATGACATCAGGGAGAATGCACTTTTATTCACATCCCAAAGACTCAAAGTAAAATGATTATATAAAGCCGGATGACCCTTTGGGTGTCTGTACAATATTCTAGCAGCTGGGGCTTCTTGGGTTTACATTTCCTTTACATCAAAGGCACATCAAAACACATAATGATGTCCTCTGGAGTAGATAGTTGTTTTTTGATAAATGCATGTGATGTGTCCTGAAGCCCCCTGGACTCATGTCGTTGGTCATTATAAAGATAACTTAGGATTTCAGTGTGATTTTATGTAAAGAAAATCATATTAGAGCATTATGGAAAGTAATTAAATTTACATTAGAATATAACAACTTTTTTCCATTAAAGCTGTCAAATGCTTTGGAGTAGCCCTTATTCCAAGCAGGGGAAGCACTGTTTTTTGTAACTCTGATTTATTATGTAACAGTAGACCTTGATCTACTCATTGTTCAGTTCACTTTTGTTTGTTTCTCTGTTAGTGTCAACTTACAGATACTCCCAGGAAGACATAGGCTCAAGACTTACAATGCGTTGAAGGGTAAAACTTAGAAGCCAGATGCATCAGAATAATGACTTTCAGTGCTCTTTTCTCTTGCTGTTAAATTAGTAAAGCACACAACCAATTTCTCAGGTTGCTTTTGTGGTTGGGGATAAGTATAAAGCCTATATGGCATATCTAAACAATAAAACACTTATTTAAATTAGTGTTTTCTTTTTCTCTTGACTTACAATGGGCCAGATTCTGGAAAGGCATGATCTGGCAGCTAGATCTCTGATCAAGTTCATGATATCCATGGGCTGGTGATGAACCTCTTGGCCTACACTAATCCTTGACATGCACGCCCTATTGCCTTATCAAACGCACAGCAACCAGCTGTCTTCTGTCACTGAGATAGTGTTCTTTGACAACCAGCGAGACAGTTTCAGTCAGAAAGCAATCAGCAGTTTTTCTAACAACAGCAGCAACAATAACAACAACAACAACAATGAGAAAAGGCAAAAGAAGAAACTTCTATTGTTTCACTGACTGCTACAAATCAGGAACATTTCTGTGTCAGAAACAGGATATACAAAAAATATACAGTGATGCCTAGCCTGGCTCCTCAGGGGATGGGCTCTCATCACTGCATTATGGAACATGGCTCTAGACCACCCAGTGACCTCACAGTTAGATTTCTCTGGAAATAGAACATTTCATCTGTAAAGATGAAAATGGTGACAGAGGTATAGATGCTGAAGGGAATCTGAAGATTTGAAAAAAAGGAAAAGAAACAATTACAAAGAACAGGTAAGAAGCTAAAAGGGTTGACTTCTTGCTCCATTCCTGGCGTGGAATGTTGGGAATGACCATACAATGTTGTTCTAATCATGTCTTGTTTGGATGTGACAGGAAGTGCTATGTGAGGCTGGGATTGAGGATGTTCAGTGGCTTCTGTGCTTTATGTCTTCTCCTCTTCTCCTCATTCCTGCATCCATGATGTCTGCATTCATGACTCTTTAATGAGATGGCCTTGGCCAACCATATTTGTACTTTAAGTTTTTTTTTTTTTCTATTTCTTAAACAAAGGACATAAATGCATGATGAAGTACTTTCAAACCCATTCCTGGGTTTTCTACTGAAATCCAGATGATTTTCATTTTCAGAACGCTGAAATGATATTCATTTGGTGTTGGGCTAATGAGTTATTTGAGTTCCACTATAGCCATTCCATAGTATCCACACGAGCCACCTCTGACAAGCTTCCTGAAGACTTTGTTTTTTGGCAGAAAAGGTAGGTTTTCATCTCTGACTGTCTCACAAATCTAACTGGGCCCAGGAGTTTATTTTCCTTGCTTTCCTTCCACCTCCCACTCTTTCATTCAGGCTCTTAAAGACAAACTTTGAATGTGATTAATGATGGCAGAGATTAGGAATGTAAAGTTCAAGTGCTGAATTGTTTATTTGTTTAAGAGAGTTGTTTTCTGGCTGTTTCTTTATGCAACCATATGCTCACATGAAAAGCTCTATTCTGTCGTTGGCTGTAAGAATACTGCCCCAAATTGCTCATTATAAAGAGAGGCTGGGGAAAAGTTCACTTTTCTAAGTAATTTCTTTCCATCTTTTGGGTTATTCTTTTTTCATCCTTTACAGGGAAAGAGATGCCTCTTTTGTGAGGTTTATATCAATTTCAGGAAACCTTCCAGAGACTGGAATCTGATTGCTGGTTGGAACATATAATTGGATCAGTGGGGGCTCTCAATGAAGCTCAAAGCAAGTGAAAATGTTTTCAGTATATGCTTATTATATCACAAGATGCATCTGGAAAGGGAAGAAGGCCTAGAGCGTTTAGGTTTATTTTTGAATTTTGTGCCTTGGTGGGCACCTCATTTCCCATATCAGAAATATATAACTTCTCCCCTAAGACTTATCGTCATTCTCCAGAGAAATATTTCAGATTACCAGGTTATAGTTCTTTCCTCACAGAAGGGACAACTGAGACCAGCACTCTTTCTCCAGGAGGTAAAATGCCACCTGTTTTCTGACATAGGCCATGATGCTACACTTCTAAGTCCCCCGCTGGAGCTGGGAGAGACTGCATGGCATGCAAGGCCAAACAGGTGTATCAGCATTGTTTCAAGATGAGTGACCTTTGTACTGGAATGAGCAATTCACATTTCATCTGTAGTTCTGGAAGGCAGAGAAGCTCTCTGTTGCTTCAACTAGGTTTCCAGAAGCTTGAATGGGGTCAGATCACTGCCTCAATTACCTGTTTAGCTCCAATACAGAGAGATTTTATATAGTATGTGTCTGGAGTTAGTATGTCCACATTTGAAACAAAGGATTTCATTTCAGGTTTCGTTCAGTTTACTCCTGTGTTTGCCTCATCTGTTGTCTTGGTTAACACTGTTGTGAGGATTGGCCTCTGCAGGGTGCTGTGCGCCTGCCCTGGGCAACAGGCATTCCCATCTAACTCAGAATTCTTCAGCTGGAGGGTGAAGTCCCTCTGAACACCACCTCTGCACTTCATTACTTCCCTGCCATATGATGGCAGCATTTTTTTGGGAAAGGAAATAACGTTCTCTTCATTACTTTAAGATTTTTCTTTCATGTTCAACATGGTGATTATATTAACTTCAGTTTTGCTAAAGTTTGATCCTTTGTTTTCTCCAATGAAAATGTGTTATAACTGGAAATAAAGTGATTTCTTCTCAGTTTACCTTTCTTTTGAGAGGAGGGACTGTGGAATTTTTCAGTTATTCATTTATTTAGTCCACTTTAAATCTTTGCTCTTCTTACGTCGTCCACAATGAATGCTGATGAACTGCAGGAAAAAAAAAAACATGAAACTTTTAACATTAAATTTCTGAGATTTTTTCTCCCTAACACTTAAAAAATTAAGGATTGTTACTTTTTACGGGTTGATTGCCAAATGGTTCTTTAAAACTATAGCACTTGCTTCCTGTTTTTAAGGGTTATCTGAGATCTACTACTCAAATATAGACTAGTTAGAAAACACAGTGCTTAAATTAGAATGCACGGAGGTGCGGCAACAGTTCTGTCCTAGGGCAGGTGTCAGGGTCCATGTGTGTCAACACGGCTACTTAACCACTGCACGGTCCAAGCTCACACAGGCACCCACACTTGTGACCAAGGACCCCAGCCCCACCTCACTTTATGCTTAGCCCTGAAATCTACAGGCTTCATCTGGTGAGGTCTGGGGATTTCCTAGTAGGTGGGTGATTGCCCTACTTCTGTTTTTCTTGTTCCTGTAGACAGAAAGGGAAAAACACTGATGTTCCTTCCACCTGTTTCTTTGACACCATCTTTCCTTGAGCTGGACGTATTAAGTATTCTTTCTATGTACATGTTCTGCAGGAACCTCCCAACTGTTTAACTGCATCACTTTTCCTTTGCAGGGACAGAGGCACATTTCATATTCCAATTGCAGTAATTCCTCTGAATATGATTGTTGACTTAGTTTGTGTGCTGACAATGCCAGAGATTTGCGGGGGGTGGGGTGGGAAAGCAGTAGCAATGCAGAATGGATACTTGGCTTATAGTTCTGTGAACAATAATAAGTAAAATTGGTATATATTAATCTCTCCTAGTATCCAGATGCCAGCTGTTTACTTTCCTTTATTCAATACTAAAAACACCAACATGATAATGATATTAATGATTGGATCATTACTTGAGGTGGTTTTCCTCAGAGCTGCTAGCAATGCTTCTGGTCAGCAATGTAAGCAGGCAGAAATTCATATGCAGTGGGCACGTTTAACTACCTCTCCCTGGCTCATCCCCAAAGCTCTTCTTCTTTACTTTAAGGACAAAATGTACCCAGGCTATGCATGTGGCTGGCTTTTCACTTAGGATGCCCTCTTCCTTCTCATCCCTAAAGTCAGGAGCTCAGCCCGCCGCAGTGCTGGCTGATTCCTCCACATTTTGTAGTGATGGTGTGTTTACTGAGCCATTTCCCTTCAATTAGCTATATATCATCCGTTTGGATAACTTATTCTAGAAGAATGCTTGTTGAATAAGTTAATTAGTCTATATTCCAATATGTTCCGCACGGCTATGTGTTGTCATGATCAACCATCAACACTGGGATTTCTCATCTGACTCTGAGAGATGGTATGTGGCTGGAGAAAGTCGACAGTAGCTATTTTGCATATCCCAGCATGGCAGTGTTCCTGGGAACAGGACTGGCTGACCACCCACTCTGCCTCTTGGGTGCTAAGGGACCTGATAAGTTGGCTCAGTGGTGAGATCTTTACTTACTTTCATGACTTTAGAATCTAGCAATGAAATTTTTGTATACAAATCTGTGCTTCTTTCTCCTCATTCATTTTTGACTGAAAGTCTCAGGGCACAAGGCCCACCTCCAATAAACTAACACCTGTTTTCTGAGGACTGGACACCCAAGTTGGTTGCAACCTGTGTGAGTGATAAAAGCTCTCTCTCCATAGCACTGCTTTGCATTCCATCTTGTAGACATGGATGCCCAGTGACCTGAGTCATACCCAGGAGCCGGCTTCCATTCTCTGCCCATCCAGGAGGAGGATGCATTTCCTTTTGTTTGCATCCTTCTCACCTGCAGGCCATACTTGCTGTCTCACAGATCAACAGTTCAGCGTGAGTTTGTGCCCAGACACACAATTGCTGGGAGGTTTGCATAAAAGAGTTAGGAAATCCTTGTCATTCCTGATCACTATTAAGCAATCAATTTCCCTGGAAACCTACTTATGTTGGACCAGATAAGCTGTCAGCACTCTGAGTGGCCTTTCACTGATGTGTACCGCCTCTTCCCCTGTTTACTTAAAACCTGCCTCACGGTCAGATTCTGTCAGGCCCAGTGGGTTCACGGGTTATCTCCAGCCCACAAGTTAGTTCTCCTTCAGGTGCATCACTGAAAGAAATAATTATAAGAATATACTAAAGGATGTGCAGACTGACTCACTCTGATAGCCAAAAGTGAAAAGAGAAGTCTGCGTTGTAGTGTAATGTAGCCGTGTGAAGTGCAGAGGGAGACGGTTCTCTGCTTGGCCCCAGGGGCTGGCTTTCTTCTCACAGATAGAGATGGAGAGCAATTAGAGTCTGGAAGTATAAGCAAGCCAATCTGTTGTGTTTATACAGAGAGGTTCCCCCTAAGTGAGGCAGAAGCAGAGACACAAGTAATGAGCACATGTGTTTGGAAAGAGTATAAGGTACTTATAAATATTATAGTGGCGTCGCTATAGTTAAAGGTCTGGCAGCATTTCCATTATAAACTCTCATTGTCAGGGGTTTAAAACTCTGCTGTAAAAATTCCAGGCTGCAACTTGGCATTGCAGGATAGCCTGGGAAAAAAGCTTTCATCCTTGACCCCATGCAGGTTTTTCTTGATGTTCCCAGGCAGCCCTGCTTATGTCCCTTCACCTCTGATCCTGTTTGCATCTACGAGGGGAGCAAACAGTCAGGTCTAGAGCCCACATGGCAATGTATGGTCTTTTGGTTATTGGAAAGGGGACATCTGATAAGAAACGCCCACACATTCATTGACCTCTTATTGTGTATGAAGCCTGATCTGCATAAGATGCTTTATAAGGGCCATGTATCAGTGGACATGCAAATAAGGTTAGAAAAACGTAATTAAAATAAAAATACTAATATTAAAAAGTTTAACATTTTACATAGCTAGCTTTAGGACAATCTTTAGGATTATTAGTGATTTGCAAGAGAAATCTCCTCAAGGCTGCTATCCCATGAGACTATGCTTACCAAAGAAATCACTATGCTTTATCTTTGATCAATAAAGTGAACAGTCAAAACAAAACTGACTAGCGAATTTGGCATTGAGTTACATGAAGACCGTTAGAATACAAGTAGAGAGTTTCCAGAATTAATCTGAAAACAATCTGAGATTAATAACTTTTGAGTGATAATTTCCCCCCTGTCATTTAATGCTAGCGGCATGTGAGAAATCTAATCAACAAATGCCCATTGCCTGAACTGAAGATGACTGTGACACTGAGCACATCCGTGGTTCTCCAGTGACCAGCCACGCTCTGCAAGAGGTAGGGTTTGCCTTGTTTCCAGGTGATGGATATCATGGACTATTGCAATGATGCAGTTCTGTGCAGGGCATCAGGCTCTTGCCCTCTGTGAGCTTTCCTGTTCAATGCCATCTCATCTAGTCCTAACAACTTCTGCTCTCTTATCATTAAGTTATCCCATTTTGCTACATTCCTGTAGTAACTACAAATGACTATGTTTTCCTTGAGTATCAGGCTAATGTGAGCTGTGTCACCAGAGACATCCTGAGTGGTTAAGGAAGAAAAAAGATTCTTAAGACAATACATCAGGGAGCTTAACAGAGCCTAGAAAATGTGCCAAGGAGTTTGTAGAGCTTAGAAATTTTAAATTAAAACAAAAAAGAAGGAGAAGGAGGAGGAGGAGAGGAAGAGGAGGGGAGAAAGAAGAAGGAGGAGGAAGAGGTGAAGAGGAGAAATGATAAATTGAAGGCCATGCAAAACCTGGACAGGTGTTTTGTCCAGAAGCTGAGAATTCCTTTCATGCACTCATTTGCCATAACAAGAAAGAGCAAATCAGAAATTAAAGAAAAACATCTTTGTTCTGATCCCAGTCATAAATTCACATTTGGTCTTAAATGAACAGAATTACATTATCATTTCTACCCTGGTAGAATCAATCTGTATCAAAGGGAAAATTGCTAGCAATCACATTGCCATTTATTCAATTTTGTCAAAAACGGGGCTTAATTGATATATAGGAGACAGACTTCACTCCCTAAGAAAGAAATACAGTGTGAAAACTGATACTTCAAAATCAGCTGGACCCACAATACAAAAAAGTAAACAAACAAACAAACAAACAAAAAGTAACAGTGCTTGAGTTACACATAGTCCAGCTTGGATTTTCAGGCTTGCCCTCAAATGCCTTAGCTCTAGTTTAGATCCTAGAAAATATGGAATGAAGACTGGGGATTCTGTTTTCATTTCAGATTTACCTTTCTCCCTGTGGCTCAGATTTTGGGGGAGCATATACACCAGCTAAATTCAAAATATCAGTAGTAAAACTCAAAGTTCCCTTCTGAGGCAGGGTATGATAGTCATATCAATTAGAATATTTTAAAGTAAATTAAATACATTGAAACATTTCTTATCCCATCAGGAACAATGTTTTCTGGAACTATGAGTCCATCAGTCGACCGTATGTTTTGTTTTGTTCTGGAGACCAAGTGGGAAATCTGTGCTGTGTGGGGTGTCTCCTTTGATTGCAGCCTCTACTGTTTTGGATGTTTCCTTTTCCTTCTCTCCATTCTTCACCTCTATTCATCAATTTAAGGAACTCTAGGTGACAGGACACATTTCCACTATTACTTACAAGTGAGTGACAACACTGTGCCAGGCTTGCTTTTATGTAATGTTGTGGGTCTGGTTCCTGAAGAACACTGCTAGACAGACGACAGACAGCACTGATTTGGAAATATCCCATTACTCTCTATATTTCACAATTAGAAACTGGTGGTGAAATTTGTTTTCCCATCTTACTGAGTTTTCTTCAAGAGGGACATTTGAAATCTATTATTTCATCTTTAAATCTTAACAATTTGTATTAGTTCCTTGCAACCAATACTAATTTTTCCCAGATTAAACCCAACACACACACACACACACACACACACACACACACACACACTACTTATCAGAGGAACCATAGAACATATACAGTTCTTTTCATGAGCCAAAAGATCAATGTAGCTTTCACATAACACCTGGATCTATGTTTCCTTTTATTGGAGTTGCTGATTAAAACTGCTTGAGCTCTGTCACTATTTGTTTCTTCTTCTGTCCAGCTTTAATCCTAAAGTGCCTCAGAGCCTCCAGCCACCAGCAGTAGAGAAGATCCACTTAGAATGGTTATTGGTACATTTTTTTCCCCAAGGTAAATAAACAAACTGGGGATAGGTTGGGTAGCTTTATCATTGGGTAAAATTTTAGTAGTCACACATCTGTGGATGGTCACGAGTAATAATTTATCTCTGGGTAGGATTAAAGGAAGCCCTCTTGCTTCCAAGTAGAACTATCCAAGTTCAGGAGTGAATTCCATGATTTTCACACAAAAGCCGGGAGCATGAGGCAAGAGTAAAGCATGTGTCCTATTCTTGACCAGAGGGGTCTCAGGTATCAGATTCCCACCATGTTTTCTTCTAATTTCAATAATTTGTACTGCTACTCCACAACGTATTTACGTTTTACTTTAATAGAGAACTGACCCATAATTCCATAACATAGAAAAACTCTTGTTCCAGGAAGTTATGCCTTGTTTATCCCAAACTACCAAGTCCCCAAGGAGTGCTTTGCCTACTGGAGACCTCCAGGGTTGTAAGATGAAGGTCTGACCCCCGGCCTGGCAGGCAACAACCTGCTGCCTCAGTTGCGTTGATTGGAGTTGTTTTAACCAAAAGAAGAAAAGGCTAAGGTTGGGTGACAAAATAATTTGTATTTTTACAGGAAACAGATTACAAGAGGTAGAAAAACTAATATAAAATTAAAACAGATAGGGATGCCTGGGTGGCTCAGTGAGTTAAAGCCTCTGTCTTCAGCTCGGGTCATGATCCCAGGGTCCTGGGATTGAGCCCTGCATAGGACTCTCTGCTCAGCAGGGAGCCTGCTTCCTCCTCTCTCCCTTTGCCTGCCTCTCTGCCTACTTGAGATCTCTGTCTGTCGAATAAACAAAATCTTAAAAAAAAAAATTAAAACAGACCATTCAAAAAAAAAAAACCTGGCAGATTCTTCAAACTTAGAAACTAAAAACAAAAGGATACAAATGGTATTTTAAACATATTTAAACATACAAATGGTCTGTTCTTACAGAGAGGCTTTTCTGAGGTCTGTTCTAATGTTAGAATTTTAAGATAGGTTTCCGTTAAATATTTTCTCCAGAAGAAAAAAAAATAGTTTTCTTATAATAGGGCCACATAGGAGATCATATTTTTTTGTGGTTTGGAGACATAACTATTGTTACATTAGTAATGATGGAAAAGTACGCTTTTCTTACAAAAATCGTAAAAGTTGGACAATTGCCAACTACCTGTTGGTTGAGAAAGGAAATTAATCTTCAGGGCTCACTTCCTTTCACTGGTGTTGTTTTCTACAGAAATAGAGAATAATACTTCCCACAGTGCCACTCCTCTGCTGTCAGAGCTGGAAATGTTCATAGTCCAGGACAGAAAAAGAAAAAAAAAAAAAAAGATGATACACTGTTTGTTGATTTCTCCCTCATCATCAAATGGCCGCTGGCCAGAAGCCAGCCCTTGACAACTAACAATGAAATAGGAAATGGCCTGTGGTAAATATTCCCTTCAATGCCCTGTTCTGACAACAACACTGGTCAGGAAGAGATGAAGATACCCAAATGACTAATGTGTGTAATCTAAAATGCTTTGAGTTTGTCTGGGAAATGCCATAAAAAAAGAAAACAAACAAACAAACAAACAAACAAAAAGATCCCTACTATTTTCTTCTCATATTCATCTTCAAGAAGAAGAGAGATAGCAAATGATGGCACAGTGTAGAAAAAAGTGCACCCTTGTACACTGTTGGTGGGATCATGAAGTAGTGTAGCACTCAGGAAAACACCATGGAGAACCCTCAAAAATTTAAAAATAGTGTTACCATATGATCCACCAATTCCACATGTGGGAATATTTTTAAAGGAAAAAAAATTCCAAAAGATAAATATATTCTTATGCTTATAGTAACATTATTTACAATAACATAGACATGGAAGAGACCTAAGTGTCCATTAATAAATGAAAGGATAAAGAAAATGTGGTGTATAACTATACTGGAATATTACACAGCCATAAAAAAGGATGAGAGCTTGCAAATTGAGGCAACATGGATGGACCTAGAGGACATTATGAAGAGAAAAGTAATTCAGACTGAGACAAATATCATATGATTCCACTCAAAATAGAATCTAAAAAATGCATAAACAAACAAAAAGCAGAATCAGAACTATAAATACAGAGAACAAACTGTATTTGTTGCCAGAAGGGAGGAAGGAGGGAGGGTTAGGCAAAACTGGTGATGGAGAGAGGGAAATACAGGCCTTCAGTTATGGAATGAGAAAGTCATGAGAATTAAAAATGGAGCATAAAAAAATAGTGATATTTTTATAGCGATGAAATGGGACAGATGGCAGCTATGTTTGTGGTGAACATAGCATAATGCATAAACTTGTCAAATCATCTGGAACTAATTTAACATTGTGTGTCACTTATACTAAAACAAATCATCCAAGTCATTAATAAAGATATTAGAATGAAATCATAATAAAAATCACAGTAAAATATTAAAAAAAATACAAAAACACTTGTGAAAGAAATTGAAGAAGACACAAAAAGATGGAAAACCATTCCATACTCATGGGTCAGAAGAATAAACATTGTTAAAGTGTCTATACTGCCTAGAGCATCACTTCTCAGCCTTTTGGCTAAGATCAAGTGTATACTGCCTAGAGCAATCTATACTTTCAGTGTCATCTTAATTAAAATCCCACCGGAATTTTCGAAAACCTGGAACAAACAATCCCAATTAATTTAATTTAAAAAAGAAATATGAAAAAGGTAACAATAATAAAAATACAATATAAAAATAAAATAAAACACCAAACTTAGAGAAAAATATATCAGAATTGTGCTTTACCAGAATTGGGGGATGCGGGTAAGAGGAAGATGATTGGAAACTATGATTATCAAGATGGTCAAAATGTACAAGCTTCCATGTATAAGTTAAACAAGTACTAAGAATGTAACCCACAACTTGCTGACACTGCTCTATTGTATACCCAAAGGTTGTTAAGAGGATAAATCCTAAGAGTTCACATCACAAGCAGAAAATTTTTTTTCCCTTTTTCTTTTCTTCATTTTAAAAAATTGTTATCTGTACAAGAAGATAGATGTTAGCTGAACCTATTGTGATAATCATTTCACCATATATGTAAATCAAACCATCATGCTATATGCCTTAAACTTAGCAGTGATGTATGCTAATTATTTCTCACTTAAACTGGAAAAATTGATAACAGAATTTAAAACATGATCACTACCTTAAAATGAACAAAATTACATACAATCTCAACATCTTATAAATTTTGAAAAACTTTCTCTAATGTCAGATATTAAGTTCAGAAGACAAAAAAATAATAAAATAGCTTAATGTTAGAGAAAGATTACATAAATAAATGTCATCCAATATATGATGGATATGGAAGGCTTAGGAAGAGATAAAGTGGTGTCTAGTGTAATATTAACTTACCATTACACGGTTGCCATCCTAAGTGGCGCCCCTTGGAGTCTGTGAGGACGGTCAGTATGAAAATCACTTAATATTAAGACAAATGTACAATATTATCAGTAAGCTTCTGTATATCCCAAACTTTCTTTCATTATGGTATTTATGATTGTTTATTAAACAATTTAATTATTAAATGGACTTACTCAAGCTCAGAGCCTTTACATTTTTGGGTGTATGTTAAATACTGCCACATGATTTGCATGGTTTTGTCTGTCTGACGTATTACATCCTAGAGTTATATTCACATTCATTGACTGGGTACTTCTTTTCTGTATAGTTTTAATCTGTATAATTTATTTTTTAGAGTTGAAGACCTTTTCACCTCCATAAATATATCAGTGATATTAAGTATCTCTGATATATATATATATATAAATATATCTAATATATACAACTTCTTAAAGTGGGTACACAGATACTATGTTCTTACTTATAGATGTTGAAATCTACTTAATATTTTAAAAGTTCACACAGTACTAAATATTAACTACCATCAAATATATAATAGGAAAATAATTAACATCTTGTCTATTAATATACTGTGTGAAGCAAGCGCTTCTTGAACTTTGTCAGAGCAACAAAGTATGTTTTCTGACTCTCAGCCTCCTACCTTCACATTTTATAGATGTGTGAATAGTAAAAGTGAAGAAATGAAAACAAGTTAATTAGCTTTCATTCTTGCTGGTTGATTGCCTGTGCTCTTCGTTGCTTTTCTGAAATTCTGATGGAAAGAATCCTGTGACTTAATCTGCATAACTGAAAGCTAGTATAAAATCTGTGACAATTATTTATCAACTTTGTTAAAAGTGGCAGAGGAGCTAGAGTCAGATGTCCTTTACCATTTAAAGTTTTTAGAAAATCTTTCAAGTTCTTAAACTCCCAGATGGAAGAATAAACCACCAAGTCACTTTTCCTCTTCAGATTCTACCCTCAGGCTGGAAGGAGTTGGAGCTTCTGCGTCTGGACCTGTCATGAGGTTGTTCCCATTTCCTACCCTACTGAGTCCTTGTATCTCTGCTCCTTCATGGTTATGACTGAAGAAGTCACACTCTTCCCAGTTTTAGGAAGAGTACTTGCTTTTCTTCTAGAACATTTAGAAAGTATGGTCAAGTTAGACTTGATTTATCTCTCAAATGTTACTCTAGATCAGGCAGAAGATTTGAATATGGAAACAGATTTAGGATTGGGGAGTGTGAGGTTGGTGCTGGTTATTCCTTTGGAGGAATGAGAAGTCTTTGATGTGAGAATTAGTGGGTTAAAAGGGAATAGAATGAATTGAATAGAATGGGAAGAGGTAGGGAAGAGAAAGAAAAAAAAATTCTTTACATCCCAGAATTTAAACAAGGTAGTGGCTTAAAAATTGAATAGAATGGGAAGAGGTAGGAAAGAGAAAGAAAAAAAAATTCTTTACATCCCAGAATTTAAACAAGGTAGTGGCTTAAAAATTACATTTGATTTGTATGAAATTTTATACTGTCAAATATATTAGTCAATGGAACACAGATATTCTTTGTGCCAAGAAAGTTGAATATTCTGTTTTTTTAAACTAATTTTCTGATGCCTTAATATGAATTTTCTATGCTAAAGGGAATTTGAATAGAGTGTTAACTAACTTTTCTTTTAAACATGTAGAAATAATTTAAAAAAATGTCTGAAAGTATGAGGCAAGGTCTAATTAATGTGGGACCTGGGAGTCTGTGGAGACCATGCACCAGGACAGCTGGAGAGGTCCATTTATAACCACTCTTATGTGTAGCTCCACCACTGAGAAAAATGAATATAGGCCCCTTGAAAAGCTTCAACACGCATGTGCCTTCACATAGCATAGGATCAGAGAGTT
Organism: Neogale vison; assembly: GCF_020171115.1. Lineage (NCBI taxonomy): Eukaryota > Metazoa > Chordata > Mammalia > Carnivora > Mustelidae > Neogale > Neogale vison. The sequence continues at coordinate 85,851,515 of NC_058094.1, read as the reverse complement.
ATTATTATTATCTTGATCAGTATAAAATATCTAGTGCTGAGACACCTGGAATGGGCTTCATGGATTCTAAAGCCTCTCATTCTTTAGATAATAGAGTAAATTTGTTGGAGAAGTGATGCCCTTCCCTCAATTGAATCATGCAACCTCATTAGTATTATTTGATATAATCAGGTTATTTTGGACCCACTTACATGTGTATATTTATTTAGCTTTCCACGGCAACTTCATGACTGTTTTATAAGGTATCTGAAGACTTACTCTTCTTCTATGTGCGTGTTCTTAATAGCTCTGATCTGGTAACCTCTGTATTTTAGCTAGAAGATGGATATTTCAATAATTTGAAATGAGTTAATGTGAGCTCAGATCCCAATCAGATCCAAAATTTTAAGTGCTCATAAAAACCTGAAACTTTGCAATAACTCTAAATCCCCACATGCAGAGGAAAACAATTTACGTTTTGTGGCACTTGCCGTGAACTTTTGCAGGCATTTCTGCCTGGATTGTCTGTTAAGCCTTCTGCTATATTAATGTAGCTTTGGAAGAAAAGGGCTAAGTTAGGTTTAAATGTCACATTCAAAACATTGTGAATGTAAGAAATATAACCCCAGGGCCAAAAATCACTGATGAAAAGAAATTATACTGGTTGTGTAAACACTGACCCTTGGGCAAGGAGGAGATGAGTTTTGGTGCAAAATCTGTCCCATTAAGGAAGGGAAGTGAGGCTTCTTACAGAAGAGTAAGGGACCTGTGAGTAATACATTTTTGTCTATTAAATTAAGAATAGATGACTGATCTAGTAAGGCATTTTCTGTTACTATGTGAAGAGATTTTTAGGTGTTTGCTAAGAATCACACATCAGGGATATTCCAGAGATGTCGCTTATTTTTCCCGACTCCTAAGTCCTGGGTCAGTTTCCTCTTTCATAAGCTCTCATGACACCTTGTGTTAACCCCTAAAATGAATGGCAGCTACAAGGACATAGACCATCTACAAAGTCCCCCACTATGACTGTGACAGCTCTTGCTTTCCAGCCTGGATTAGTTATTCCACTGTGTTATGCCTGAGAGCCATTCTTACATACACTCCACACACCAGCACTCATAAGAATGCTTTTCTGCCATCTAAATACAAACCATTCGAAGGCAATGGATTGACAGTTTATACAGGAGCATACGGTAGATTACAATCACAAGTGTATAAATAGTTTAGAACTTAGAATTAATATTTAAATTTGTTGTAAATTGTGGAGGGGAAAAAAGTGCATTGTTCTCAAGGAGGTGGATACCACAAGGAAGGAATAGAATTGGACTCTTAATAGGCCTGGAAGTGACCTTGGGGATCAAGCCAGTAGGCAGTCATTCCCCAATTTCTAAGACTTTAAAAATGTAGGTAGCCCTTATGTAAAATCCACAGGTTATTATCTATTGCCTCCCTTGAGTCTTCTGGTCCTAGAAGGAAAAGTGAGCCAGGTGCAACCTAGTTAGTACAGGATCAGGGAACTAGCAAGAGGCTCAGGGGTCCATTCTGAGGCTGAGGGGCCCTTCTTGCTGTTTACCAGGCTACCTGAGCTGGTGGCACAGCCACTTTGACTATGGTGCACACTTCGTGGGCATTACTTAAGAGTCTGTGTGGTAGTATAACATGAATGGACTCAGTCCTCAGAGGGCAAAAAGCCATACAAATTCAAGTACTGCTATAATTCCATGGCCTAATGTTGAATTGAGACTATACAGCTCCCAATATTTATTCTCAGGGAATCAATGCACTCTCTCAAACTAAAGAAATGGGGGAAAGATAGAGCACCTAGCACATGTTTCTGGGTTGGGGGTGATTTATAAAGAATACTGTGTATTTGGAGAAAAATTCACTGTCTAATACAATTTTTTTAAATGAGGCTCAGTTATTTTACATAATTACTTTTCTTATTAAGGTCTGTAAATAAGTCTAGCTGGTTTTCTTTATTAACTATAATTTTTTTTATTAATTAATGATCCAAAGTTAAAATGGATAGTTTTTAGGAACACATATATTATTTTGTGCTTTTTCCACTTCATTCTTCCCTAAAAGCAAAATCCTTGAGCAGATGTTCTTCAGATTTTTCCAAAATGTAAATAAGTGACCCCTGGAGAAAGAGAGAATCATAGCATGGAAAGTTGTCAGGAGAAAAGTACTTTGTTTTTCAGAAAATCATACATGAAGGAAAATAAGATATAAGTGGGAGTTCTGATGAAAATATTTATGCAATTTCAACTATAACATTCTCTTCCTAGTATGACTGTAGTAATGTTGCTTTGTCTTTTTGCAGATTTTTCTTTTGTAATCTTTTGTCATCAGAAAATACAGTGTGTGCTCATTGTTTCTGACTTTAAATTCTGCTTTACTTTGTATTAAAAGATTTTTAAAAATCTCTTTATCACTCTATTCCCATTCCAAGACTACATAAGATGTTTTTAAAAAATTATCTGTGTTCTTTTCTTTAATTTATCTGTGTATCTTTTTTTAATTTACTGTGGTAATTTTTTTATTATTTATTTATTTTCAGTGTAACAGAATTCTTTGTTTATGCATCATACCCAGTGTTCCATGTAATATGTGCCCTCTGTAATACCCACCACCTGGCTCCCCCAACCTCCCACCCTCTGCCCCTTCAAAACCCTCAGATTGTTTTTCAGAGTCCATAGTCTCTCATGGTTCATCTCTCCTTCCAATTTCCCTCAATTCCCTTCTCCTCTCCATCTCCCCATGTCCTCCATGTTATTTGTTATGCTCCACAAATAAGTGAAACCATATGATAATTGACTCTCTCTGCTTGACTTATTTCACTCAGCATAATCTCTTCCAGTCCCGTCCATGTTGATACAAAAGTTGGGTATTCATCCTTTCTGATGGAGGCATAATACTCCATAGTGTATATGGACCACATCTTCCTTATCCACTTGTCCATTGAAGGGCATCTTGGTTCTTTCCACAGTTTGGCGACCATGGCCATTGCTGCTATAAACATTATCTGTGTTCTTTGACATGGGCTATAGCAACTTCTTTCTAGATATGTCTTATGAGGCAAGGAAAGCAAAATCAAAAAAAGAAAACAAAAAACAAAAATAAAAAAACTTCGGGAGTTCACCAAAATATATATGAATATAAATTAATATATAAAGCTTCTGCATAGTGAAGGAAACAACAACACTGAAAGGCAACCTATGTAGAAGAAGATATGTGCAAATAATATATCTGTTAAAAGATTAATACCCAAACTATATAAAGAACTTATAAAACCCAATACCACCCCAAAATAACCCAATTAAAATTGGGCAGAAGACATGAATAAACATTTTTCCAAAGAAGGCATACATGAAGCCAACAGACACAGGAAAAGATGCTTCAGCATCACTGATCATCTGGGAAATTCATACCAAAGTACAATGAGATGTCATCTCACATCTATCAGAATGGTTAAAATCAACAACAGAAAAAAAACAATAGATTTTGGTGAAGGGGGAGAGAGGAGTTGGGGGAAGGTGAAGCCTCTTGTCCTGTTGGTATGAATGCAAACTGGTGCACTCTGGAAAATAATATGGGAGTTCCTCCAAAAGCTATAAATAGAACTACTCTATTATCCAGTCATTGGACTACTAGGTATTTACCCAAAGAATAAAAAAAAAATATACTGATTCAAAAGGGTACATGCACCCTGATTATTATAGCAACATTATCTACAATAGCCAAACTATGGAAATAGCACATGTCCACTGACTGATACATCTATATCTGGAATGTTACTCAGAGATTAAAAAGAATGAAATCTTGCCATTTGCAATGACAGGGATGGAGGTAGAGAATATACCGCTAAGTGATATAAGTCAGTCAGAGAAAGACAAATACCATATGATTTCACTCATCTGTGGAATGTAAGAAACAAAACAATGAGCAAAGGGAAGAAAAGGAGAGAGAGAAGCAAACTGAGAAACAGACAACTATAGAGAATGAACTATTGGGTACCAGAAGGAGGTAGGTGGGAGGATGGGTGAAATAGGTGTTGGGACTTAAGGATTATACTTGTGATTAGCATTGGGTGTTGGGGGAATCACTATATTGTATACCTGAAACTAGTATTACACTGTATGTTAACTAACAGAAATGTAAGTAAAAACTTAAAAAAGAAATAAAAAGTATCGGTGTTTCTGAAAGTCAGTTTGTGTTGTCAAGTTTACATCTGGGGGGCAATTATGATTATTATTTCAAGAGGTGATTTCAAGCTTAAACTACATTAATATTTGCCAGTAGGTTTTATTTTTCATTTTTTATGTTTTTTTTAATTTATTTTTTATTTTTATAAACATATAATATATTTTTATCCTGAGGGGTACAGGTCTGTGAATCGCCAGGTTAACATTCTTCACAGCACTCACCATAGCACATACCCTCCCCTGTGTCCTACACCCACTCCCCTTCTCCAACCCCCCTCCCCCCAGCAACCCTCAGTTCGTTTTGTGAGATTAAGAGTCACTTATGGTTTTCCTCCCTCCCAATCCCATCTTGTTTCATTTATTCTTCTCCTACCCCCTTAACCCCCCATGTTGGATCTCCACTTCCTCATATCAGGGAGATCATATGATAGTTGTCTTTCTCTGATTGACTTATTTTGCTAAGCATGATACGCTCTAGTTGCATCCATGTTGTCGCAAATGGCAAGATTTCATTTTTTGATGGCTGCATAGTATTCCATTGTGTATATATACCACATCTTCTTGATCCATTCATCTGTTGATGGACATCTAGGTTCTTTCCATAGTTGTGGACATTGCTGCTATAAACATTTGGGTGCACGTGCCCCTTTGGGTCACTACGTTTGTATCTTTAGGGTAAATACCCAGTAGTGCAATTGCTGGGTCATAGGGAAGTTCTATTTTTAACATTTTGAGGAACCTCCATGCTGCTTTCCAGAGTGGTTGCACCAGCTTGCATTCCCACCAACAGTGTAGGAGGGTTCCCCTTTCTCCGCATCCTCGCCAGCATCTGTCATTTCCTGACTTGCTGATTTTAGCCATTCTGACTGGTGTGAGGTGATATCTCATTGTGGTTTTGATTTGTATTTCCCTGATGCCGAGTGATATGGAGCACTTTTTCATGTGTCTGTTGGCCATCTGGATGTCTTCTTTGCAGAAATATCTGTTCATGTCCTCTGCCCATTTCTTGATTGGATTATTTGTTCTTTGGGTATTGAGTTTGTTAAGTTCTTTATAGATTTTGGACACTAGTCCTTTATCTGATATGTCGTTTGCAAATATCTTCTCCCATTCTGTCAGTTGTCTTTTGGTTTTGTTAACTGTTTCCTTTAATGTGCAAAAGCTTTTGATCTTGATAAAATCACAATAGTTCATTTTTGCCCTTGCTTCCCTTGCGTTTGGCAATGTTCCTAGGAAGATGTTGCTGCGGCTGAGGTCGAAGAGGTTGCTACCTGTGTTCTCTTCAAGGATTTTGATGGATTCCTTTCTCATGTTGAGGTCCTTTATCCATTTTGAGTCTATTTTCGTGTGTGGTGTAAGGAAATGGTCCAATTTCATTTTTCTGCATGTGGCTGTCCAATTTTCCCAACACCATTTATTAAAGAGGCTGTCTTTTTTCCATTGGACATTCTTTCCTGCTTTGTCGAAGATTAGTTGACCATAGAGTTGAGGGTCTATTTCTGGGCTCTCTATTCTGTTCCATTGATCTATGTGTCTGTTTTTGTGCCAGTACCATGCTGTCTTGATGATGACAGCTTTGTAATATAGCTTGAAGTCCGGAATCGTGATGCCACCAACTTTGGCTTTCTTTTTTAATATTCCATTGGCTATTCGAGGACTTTCCTGGTTCCATATAAATTTTAGGATTGTTTGTTCCATTTCTTTGAAAAAAAATGGATGAGATTCTGATAGGAATTGCTTTAAACGTGTAGATTGCTTTAGGTAGCATAGACATTTTCACAATATTTGTTCTTCCAATCCAGGAGCATGGAACATCTTCCATTTCTTTGTGTCTTCCTCAATTTCTTTCATGAGTACTTTATAGTTTTCTGAGTATAGATTCTTAGCCTCTTTGGTTAGGTTTGTTCCTAGGTATCTGATAGTTTTGGGTGCAATTGTAAATGGGATTGACTCCTTAATTTCTCCTTCTTCTGTCTTGTTGTTGGTGTAGAGAAATCCAACTGGTTTCTGTGCATTGGTTTTATATCCTGACACTTTACTGAATTCCTGTACAAGTTCTAGCAGTTTTGGAGTGGAGTCTTTTGGGTTTTCCACATATAGTATCATATCATCCGCAAAGAGTGATAGTTTGACTTCTTCTTTGCCAATTTGGATGCCTTTAATTTCCTTTTGTTGTCTGATTGCTGAGGCTAGGACTTCTAATACTATGTTGAATAGCAGTGGTGATAATGGATATCCCTGCCATGTTCCTGACCTTAGTGGAAAAGCTTCCAATTGGTCTCTATTGAGAATGATATTTGCGGTGGGTTTTTGATAGATGGCTTTGATAATATTGAGGTATGTGCCCTCTATCCCTACACTTTGAAGAGTTTTGATTAGGAAGGGATGCTGTACATTGTCAAATGCTTTTTCAGCATCTATTGAGAGTATCATATGGTTCTTGTTCTTTCTTTTATTAATGTGTTGTATCACATAGATTGATTTGCGGATGTTGAACCAACCTTGCAGCCCTGGAATAAATCCCACTTGGTCGTGGTGCATAATCCCTTTAATGTACTGTTGAATCCTATTGGTTAGTATTTTGGTGAGAATTTTTTCATCTGTGTTCATCAAGGATATTGGTCTGTAGTTCTCTTTTTTGATGAGATCCTTGTCTTATTTTGGTATCAAGGTGATGCTAGCCTCATAAAATGAGTTTGGAAGCTTTCCTCCCTTTTTTATCTTTTGGAACAGTTTCAGGAGAAAAGGAATTAGTTCTTCTTTAAATGTTTGGTAGAATTCCCCCGGGGAAGCCGTCTGGCCCTGGGCTTTTGTTTGTTTGGAGATTTTTGATGACTGTTTCAATCTCCTTACTGGTTATGGGTCTGTTCAGGTTTTCTATTTCTTCCTGTTTCAGTTGTGGTAATTTACATGTCTCTAGGAATGCATCCATTTCTTCCAGATTGTCAAATTTGTTGGTGTAGAGTTGCTCATAGTATGTTCTTATAATAGTTTGTATTTCTTTGGTGTTAGTTGTGATCTCTCCTCTTTCATTCATGATTTTATTTATTTGGGTCCTTTCTCTTTTCTTTTTGATAAGTCTGGCCAGGGGTTTATCAATCTTATTAATTTCTTCCGAAGAACCAGCTCCTAGTTTTGTTGATTTGCTCTATTGGTGTTTTTTTTTTTTTTTTTTTTGGTTTCTATTTCATTGATTTCTGCTCTGATCTTTATGATTTATCTTCTCCTGCTGGGTTTAGGGTTTCTTTCTTGTTCTTTCTCCAGCTCCTTTAGGTGTAGGGTTATGTTGTATACCTGAGACCTTTCTTGTTTCTTGAGAAAGGCTTGTACCACTATATATTTTCCTCTCAGGACTGCCTTTGTTGTGTCCCACAGATTTTGAACCGTTGTGTTTTCATTATCATTTGTTTCCATGAATTTTTTCAGTTCTTCTTTAATTTCCTGGTTGACCTATTCATTCTTTAGAAGGATGCTGTCTAGTCTCCAGGTATTTGGGTTCTTTCCAAATTTCCTCTTGTGATTGAGTTCTAGCTTCAGAACATTGTGGTTTGAAAATATTCAGGGAATGATCCCAATCTTGTGATATTGGTTGAGACCCGATTTATGACCCAGGATGTGATCTGTTCTGGAGAATGTTCCATGTGCACTAGAGAAAAATGTGTATTCTGTTGCTTTGGGATGAAATGTTCTGAATCTATCTGTGATGTCCATATGGTCCAGTGTGTCATTTAAGGCCTTTATTTCCTTGTTGATCTTTTGCTTGGATGATCTGTCCATTTCAGTGAGGGGAGTGTTAAAGTCCCCTACTATTATTGTATTATTTTTGGTGTGTTTCTTTGATTTTGTTATTAATTGGTTTATATAGTTGGCTGCTCCCATGTTAGGGGCATAGATATTTAAAATTGTTAGAACCATGAGAGACTATGGACTCTGAAAAACAGTCTGAGGGGTTTGAAGTGGCGGGGGGGTGGGAGGTTGGGGTACCAGGTGGTGGGTATTATAGAGGGCACGGCTTGCATGGAGCACTGGGTGTGGTGAAAAATAATGAATAATGTTTTTCTGAAAATAAATAAATTGAAAAATAAAAGAGTATTTATTTTCTTACAATGTCTTTATAATTTCTTTTGTTGTTAAGTCTTTCAGTTATTGACAATCAATTTTGTATGGTATGAGGAAGGATGTACACTTTTTCCTAAATTGTCTTAAATGAATAATTATTGATTTCTCTACATATTCTTAATCTTTTGTACATTCAACCATCTCCAGAAAGGATGGAGGGGGAAAAAAGCCTAAGAGATAACTTATTTTTATGAGCTAAGAATAACATTGTATGGAAGTGATTGCATCTATGATTGTGTTATTGAGATGTTGAGAAAGTTGGTTGACACCTCCTCTGGCTCTAATTTGTCTATATAAAGTACATAATTAACTCTGTAAAAAAAATTGTTAGATCTTTTTGTTGGACAGACCCTTTGAGTATGATATAGTGTCCTTCCTAATCTCTTATTATAGTCTTTGGCTTAAAATCTAATTGATCTGATATAAGGATTGCCACTCCTGCTTTCTTCTGATGTCCATTAGCATGGTAAATTGTTTTCCACCCTCTCACTTTAAATCTGGAGGTGTTTTTGGGTTTAAAATGAGTTTCTTGTAGGCAACATATAGATAGGTTTTGTTTTTTTATCCATTCTGATACCCTGTGTCTTTTGATTGGGGCATTTAGCCCATTAACATTCAGGGTAACTATTGAGAGATATGAATTTAGTGCCATTGTATTGCCTGTAAGGTGACTGTTACTGTATATTATCTCTGTTCCTTTCTGATCTACTACTTTTAGGCTCTCTCTTTGCTTAGAGGACCCCTTTCAATATTTCCTGTAGAGCTGGTTTGGTGTTTTCAAATTCTTTCAGTTTTTGTTTGTCCTGGAAGCTTTTAATCTCTCCTTCTATTTTCAATGATAGCCTAGCTGGATATAGTATTCTTGGCTGCATGTTTTTCTCGTTTAGTGCTCTGAAAATATCATGCCAGCTCTTTCTGGCCTGCCAGGTGTCTGTAGATAAGTCTTCTGCCAATCTAATATTTTTGCCATTGTATGTTACAGACTTCTTTTCCCGGGCTGCTTTCAGGATTTTCTCTTTGTCACTAAGACTTGTAAATTTTACTATTTCGTGATTGGGTGTGGACCTATTCTTATTGATTTTGAGGGGCGTTCTCTGCACCTCCTGGATTTTGATGATTGTTCCCTTTGCCATATTGGGGAGATTCTCTCCAATAATTCTCTCCAATACAACTTCTGCTCCCCTCTCTCTTTCTTCTTCTTCTGGAATCCCAATTATTCTATTGTTGTTTCGTCTTATGGTGTCACTTATCTCTTGAAAGAGCCCAATGTGGGGCTTGATCCAAGATGACTGAGTCGAAGGCCGAGGCTTTAACCCACTGAGCCACCCGGGCGCCCCAAATTAAATTCTATTTTAATTAAAATTAAGATCTAGCCACTAAAATATTTTATTTCCTCAATCCTGAAAATATAGTTTTCAGTTTTAGTCAAAACCATATATTCTATAGCCTGCCAATGAACTTTCTTCTATGTGAGCATCTTACCTGTGGAAGAATGATAGCTTGTAAAAATTTCCAAGGGAAATAGGAATATGGAAAGACAAGTTGTAGTGAGAGAACACTCGGCTAATTTGTAAGAAACTGGTTCCGATTATTTGAGAGTGTACATCTGTCTTTCCCAGTGTCACTGAGAGTCAGGACACAAAGAAACAAAGGCAGTGCGATCTAATTAAGAAACAGGCATTCAGAAGAAGAATCAACCCCTAAAAACTGGGGTTGATCTTGCTATCTTCCCTCTATTTTTCAACACGTGTGATGTATTTCTCCTGGGACAATTATAAAATATGCACTGGGGGAGTGGGACAATTACAAAATACACGCCAGGGGAGGTAAAGCTGGAGGGATGGTAGGGAAGTAAAAGAAAGTGGCAGATATACAAGAAAGGGAGGAACTAGCACAAATAAGAAAACGAACAAACTCAGTTTTAAACCAAGCTGATTGTTCTGGGTCTCATTGACCTTGGCAATACTCAAAGGGTCATATTTTATATAGATGAACTGTCTTCAATTTCTCCTGCATCTCTGGAACATGTGAATGTTTTCCTTCAATGCTTTACCACTATATTCTTTTTATTCCTCAAAGTTGTATTATATTAATAGATGTTTCTTGTTTTGCTTATTTAAATTCATCTTGACATTATATTTTTCATTATTAAAGAAAAATACATTTTTTGTTTTGCCTGACTTTTTGAAACTGTGGCCTCTGATATGATACTGATGCTTTCCTGACACATTCCCCAGCCCCACTACATTTTAGAAGTAGAATGACATATTTAATTGAATTTATGAGACACATGAAATAATACTTACCAATATCATTATTATACATAATGGAGCACCCTCAATGCCATTTTATTAGTGGATTCTTTTTTGTGGAGTTCATCCTGGTGGGTCGGTCCACATCTGTACCAGGCAAATATTGCAAGTTACATCATTTTCTTGACCTCATTTTCTCTTTCCTTATAGAGAGTTTTATAAATTTAGAAAAATACACTCAGATGGAGTTAAAGATAAAGCAAGGAGATAGAAACACATTCTGCTTAGAATTTTTGTCAAGTAATTATAGATGAGAAATTAAACAGCATTTCATCTTGTTCAAATATCTATAGGCACTCCGGTTACCAGCTAGCTATGTTACCCCCAGAGCTATTGGTGACATCATTTCTAGTGTGTAAGAGATTCTACTTAACTTTTTTTGTTTAAGATTTTATTTATTTATTTGACAGAGAGAGATAAGTGAGCAAAGAGTCATGCAGAGACAGAGAGAGGGGGAAGCAGGCTCCCTGCTGACCAGAGAGCCCAGTGTGGGGCTCAATCCCAGGGTCCTGGGATCATGACCTGAGCTGAAGGCAGAGGCTTTAACTCACTGAGCCACCTAGGTGCCCCTCTACTTAACTTTTATGCTGCACATGATGATAGCACTTTTTCTCACAATAAACTGTTCAGGTTTAACATAGGTTCCTAGATGAGTTTAGACAACTCCTTTTATTTTATTTTTTACTTTTTAAATATTTATTTGTTTATTTTAGAAGGGGAGGGGCAGAGGGAGAGAGAGAGAGAAGAGAAGCAGACTCCCTGTTGAGCAGGAAGCTTGATGTGGGGCTCAATCTCAGGACCCTGAGATCATGACGTGAGCCAAAACCAAGTGTTGAACACTTAAACGACTGAGCCACCCAGGCACCCTGGACCACTCTTTTAATATCTCTAAGATCTTTGACATTAAGATGGGAATTAGTAAAGATCCAATGAGCTGCAAATAGGAGAAAACTTCTAACAACAAAGACATTTATGATCTCACAAAAAAGAAGTCCAGAAATATGACCGGTTTCAGGTTGATTGATTCAACAGCTCAGGAGTGCCTTAACAACCAGGTTTATTTCTCATCCTTCCCAGTTTAGAGAAGATAAAGTCTTAAGATCACATGACCAATAGGAATCCAGATTCAGTTTCCAGATATTTTGAAGGCCTTAACTGAAATGTGTTAATGGGATCTGGGTTTAAAGTTTTTCGTATAATGTGCTGTTCTCAAATGAATTCCAGGAGAAAGGTTATAATAATTTGCTTTCTCAGTCAGTTAAGTGTGGAGGGAGCTTTACCTCCTTCTTATGGTGGACCAGTGACTTTTGTCTTAGGGTCTTCCACATAGTTTGGCATTAAGATTTCTTCTCCTCATGGAAAGGAAACTCTTACAATAACTCAATAAAAATCCAAAATGTCTATAATAATTAGATTAATGAGTGATTTTCAATTTTACTAGTGAAAAAATACTACAACAAACTAGGCTAGTTCACTGCTCTGTACACTCAGTGAACACCTCTAAGTAGTCAATGGGATTCAGAGATTTCTAGCACTCTGGTTAAGATACGTGGAGTAGTAGATTGGGGTGTATAGTTGCCATGCTATGTGCTGAATGCCATGGTAATAATATCAAAAACTTATAATGGCATGGAGTTTCAAGTACCTCTATAAACTTATGTCCTCATGACAATCTCATGGAGCTTCTAGGACAGCTATTACTATCCTTTTCACAGAAGAAAAACTCTGGTCCCAAGGATGAGTAACTTACAAGGAGTGCTCTGGAACTGAGACCTGAGCTATGTCTTCCAGAACCTCATCCAGAGCTTTTCTCTTCTGCCATGTTGCTGGACCTAGTGGGCTGCGCTTACAGTTCAATGGCTGCTAGACCTGCTTAAAACCAATTTTAAAGAGCTTGACTGGGGCTCTCCCCTCCTCAATGAGGGACTTCAGCCATGGTAGAAGTAGTTATACTACCAACATGAGCAAATGTGCCAGACCAGTGGGATTCACCTCTCATTTGGCCCTCAAAAATGTATTGTTAAAATTTGCCAGCACAGGGGCGCCTGAGTGGCTCAGTGGTTTAAGCCTCTGCCTTTGGCTCGGGTCTTGATCTCAGGGTCCTGGCATCGAGCCCCACATCGGACTCTCTACTCAGCGAGGAGCCTGCTTCCCCCTGCCTCTATCTGCCTGCCACTCTGCATGGTTGTCTCTCTCTCTCTCTGTCAAATTAATAAATAAAATATTTAAAAAAAATTTGCCAGCACACCACTGGTCAAAACTATGTCTATATGTATTTGCTGTGCAGGTAGTTGGACATAAGTAATCCATTTCCTCTTTACTAATGCATATTGTTTTGCTGGGTGGGCTTCATATGTGTATAGAAAATAAATTCCCAATACTATTTACCTTTTTTGGAAACTGTGTTTGCAATAGCCACAAATGGACACATAAGTTGTGCACAAAACATTCATTTTCATCTGTAGGTAGTATAATCATATGTTTTATTTAAAAGCATGTTTCTTCCGAGAAGCTTTGAACAATCTTTGGAATTTACTCTTGTGATAAGTATTACTCTCCTTTCCTTCTTATAAAAAAATATACTGAAGCTACACAATTTATTGAGATCTTTAATAATTACTATTTTACAGACCAGTGTGAACAAAAGGAAAAAGTGATCTGATGGTCCACATGGAGCAAGATGCTAGTTTGGTTGGAATGAATGGAAGCCCTGTGGATTTACAACCTGAGTCTCTTCATCAAAGTAGAGGCTTCCTCTGAATATTTGGGATGGCTAATACAAAGTAGATGACCACTGAACCTGCCCTCAGTGCCCTCACCAGCCTTACTGGAAATGGAAGTATATCTCAGTTATGTAGTTATGGCATCAACAGTCTGTTAAAACATGTGCTTTGGAGTCAGCAACCTGCCCATCCAGTACCATGCATTAGAACGTCAGTGAGGGAGGAAAATTTGGTGAAGGACGGGGGGCAGCCCAGTGGGCACAGTCTGTAGCACCAGAAACAAAAGGGGCCAAGAGATGAAGATTAGGAAAGAATTGTGATAAGCACTAATAGCTTTTCCTTTTTATGAATAGTAATCAAGCTGAAGCAGCAAAGTGTGTTGAATTATTTAATATTTAACACTATAGGCAACTGAACTGAAGGAGAGTTTCTACAGCCTTTATCTCTCCTGCTACCTGTTACTCTGTCAACCTCCACGAGCTTCCTGAGGGCAGAGGCTGCACCTTACTCACCTTTATATCTTGATTTCTTAGCATAGAACTTGACCTGCTGTGATACCAATAATATTATCCATCTTAATAACTTCAGTGCAGGAACAGCAGCATTATTGATAGTCTTTTATGTGCCAAGAGCCATACTAAGTTGTTTTACAAGGATTACCTCATTTTATTGTCACAACCACCCTGGGAATTAGACCTCGTTATCCCTGGTGTGTAGATTAGGAAACAGAGGTTCTAAGAGGATACGACACTTGCTCAAGATTGAGCAATTACTAATTGATGTAGTTGAGTCTCCACCCAGGTTTACCTGATTCCCTAATTAGGGAATGAGAATTCCATATAGATGCATAGTTCTGCCCTGCAAATACATTTTATGGTGTCTTTGAGTAACTCATCTTTTCTCAGTTATTATCTCAATGTAAAACTTCACCTTTGCAGCCTCCTCATTTATGGCTCTTTCCCTTTAAGGCTGATGACACAACGGTAAGAGTCCAGAATACCGGATTCTCCAAAATCACCTAGCTGAGGGCAGCATTGAGGGCAGATACCAGACAGGAGTTGAGAGTCTCTTCCCACACTTAAGTTCACTGGTGATACCAAAGGTGTAATATCAAGAGGGGATTGAAGTTGTCTTCACTTTTCTGCTGCATTCCACTGCATCTACCACTCCCTGATCCTTACTTCTGGAAACTCCCTCCTCCCTCAGGCTTCAGACTCCAGCAGAATGCCTAACAGCTTGACTTTGAAGTCAGAGTGACTCAGTCCCTACTCCACCACCTGTTACCACTGGCATGCTGGGAAACTTTCCCACCCTGAACCTCAGTCTCCCCACTGCAGTGTGAGAAATAAGCAGGACCAGCATAGGTTTGCTGCAAGGATCCCATGAATTGGTGCTCCTGAAGGGCTTAGCCAGGTGCCTGGTACACACTTCAGCATCTGGAATCCCTCATCCCCGCCCTGCACCTGGTGCTGGTATGGACCAGAGCCATTTGTCAAATGAGAAGCAAGGCACCCTGTAGTCTGAGCTGGAACCCTAAATTTTCCCACTACAGGCCCATTGGGGTCATCCTTAGTCTCTCACCCCTGTTCCTGGCAGCAGGACCCCAATGGCAAAAAAGAAGCTGAATATGACTGTCTTGTGAAACCTGAGAACTTGTTTGCAATATCCTGAGGGACAGCATCTCCTTCAAGTTTATGGCCAAGTTCTGGACCTGAAATTGAATATCTGTATTTCTGTCTTTCCAACTAGAACTTCTGGACATCCAGGCTGCTGAGGAGAGATGTCTTACTTATTTCCAATGACAGAGTAGGCATTTGATAAATGTTAGTTGGACAAATGAATTATTGTGTAAACACTCTTTTGTCCTGTGGAACCATATGAAAAAAAGAAACATTGGAAGAATGCTACCTATTGCATTAATTCTTCTAAGTCAAACTTTTTTTTTTTTTTTCTATTGGCAAACTTTTCCTCTAAAGGACCACATGGTAAATATTTAGGCTTTGCAGGCTATGCTGTCTCTGTTACAACTACTCACCTCTGCCACTGGCATGCCAAAGCAGTCGCAGACGCACACAAATGCATGAGCATGGCTGTGTTCCAGTAAAACTTAATTTACAAAATGGGTGCTGGGCCAGATTTGGTGCAGACGCTGTCATTTCCTGCTTGTGCTTTAAGGGTTGGCACAGATCTTGGGTTTTAAATTCAGTGCCATAAGCAAATTTTCACACTCGTGTTTTCCAAACATAAAGGCTTCAAGCAACTATGCATATTCTGGCAGCAGGCTCAGCATACCAATCATTCATTCATTCATTCATTCGCTTCATGGTATTGGACCCATGTTATTAGTGAAGCATTTTTCTAGGTGCAAAAAAAAAAATGATCCCAGACATATAACTTTATTTTATTTTTTTTTGACATATAACTTTATTTTAAAAAAATCTGTCCTGAGATACTTGTCCCTAAATGTATGTTGCTTATTGTTTCACTTCAATTGTCTCCTCTGGCTTCTGGACGTTCTTGAATGCCTCTTAAGCTGTACCCTGTCTACTTGGCATAATCGATATCTCATCTCAATTTGACATGATCTGAATGATTGCTCTCACTTCAGCTTTGTCTATTTTTTGGAACATGCTATGGGCTTTCTTGGGCAAAGCCCCAGTGGGATTGGTGCTAGAGCCAGAAATGGGACCTTGTATTCCTTTAGTGTTTGTTTGGGCTGACCTTCCAGCCTGGGCTTCTGGAAAGAAGCTGAATACTAAGGGTGTTGTATCCCTTATGTCTCGCCTGTAAAAACAAAGTATGTATGTATATGTGTATGTGCATGTGTGTGCAATTTCTTTTAATGTACTAAAATTTTAGGAGAACAATCTTTAAAAAAACAATTTAAGCCACAATGTATATACCATTATTATATGTTTGGATAAGAATATGGTTTAAATGTACAAACATGGACAATAATATTTAATTTACCTATTACTGGCATGAGGATATCGGAACTGTTTTTGAGTACTAGCATTTTGGTACATTATCTTTTGGTAATTATCACCAAAGAAATGCATTTAATCAGAATTTCTTTCTTTCTTGCTACAAAAATTAAATATCCCTACTGTTTCCTTAGGAAGAACATTTAGGTAAGTAGATCTCCTTTAAATTGGCTAGAATTTTCATACATGCAAGAAAAACTAAGAAAGACCTTAGCCAATGTTGCGCTGGTAAATGTTTAATAACCAGCTCTCCAGAGAGAAAAAAAAAATGTGTGCATAGATACACACATAATTTTATTATCAACAATCCTGACATAAATATATTTTGCATACATTTTATAAACAATAATAAAGTATACATTATTCTTTATCATAAATTCCATTTGATTCTCAAACAATACTTTTGTTAACTTTTGCTGAAATCTTAGGTCTGTAGCCAAACTAACATTGCAGCAGATGTACAAAAGTGATTCTGATATGACTGTGGTTTGATATTTTCATAGTTAATCAAGTGAGGAAAGAGAAAGTGAAATCATGAAGGTGAATGCTAGGGTTTCACGGGTTCTTCAGGACATGAGTGACTTCTTGCTAAATTGGATAGTAGGTTTTGAACACTGAAGGAGCATTCTTTCAATTTCTTGTGCTACTTCATAGGGTAACAGCTATATATATAACATACTTTTAGCTTTAAACTGCATTATAAAAATACTCTTCACCATTTCCTGAAGCCTTGGCAGACAAGATAATAAATCAAACCCTGATTAGTGATGTTTGCTGATTTCTGTGGCATAAAGACCTGCCCACAACCTGTCTCGTGTTACCAATGACATGTGACTAAATATGGAGCTAGGACTAGGTGTGCACTAGCTTCCACCACACTGGTGTGATAGATGCAATACCCCTAAAGAACACAAGACACAGAGTAAAATGGAGTAAAATGTTTGGGAAGGATGATTTTTGAGTTCTTACTACTTTTTCATTTAATATAATAAAATATGTTTATATAACTTAATAGTATATAACAGTAAATGTTTAGAAACAGCCAAAAAACTTCCTGAAAATTTAGCAGGTGTTTCTCATGTACCATGATGAGCTAGTTTCACCACATTGCTCCTCTTGGCAAAATGTATATCCCACTGAAACTGTTAATTATGCAGTTGAGTTTGGTGAATGGCTCAATCATTAATATTAAATACAAATATAGTTTTAGAAAACCCTTTTAAGAAGTTGTACTTTATTTACAGAACATTTAACACTGGTTCCTAACAAGATCAGTTCCTTGCATTTCTTTCACGAAGTTACCTTTGAAACTCATAATGTATATAGTAACTTTTATTGACATATATCAGAATAAGTATACATATTGCAATAGTGAGCCAATTAATTGACCTAATTACTAATAGTAGATATGGTGGATTGTATACTGACAACGAATATGGAGCCTCACAAAACACAGATTATAAATTCTGTGGGTGTGGGGACTGGACCCCTCTAAATTCTTATAAAATAACATGGGTTATTCTTGGTAATTTGCATCTAATTATTAAAGTCTATCATTATGATAATGTGTCATCCATATTGAAACCACTTATACAGGTAAAACCATTCATGAGGTTAACATATAAAATATAACATGGACCCAAGTAGTGATTATTGATTAAATATAGATAGGAGGACAACACTGAATATGCTATCTTAGTGAAATTAATATGAAATGCTTCTTTGAATATCTACTTCTTTTTCTTCTGGTTCCTGATAAGGCTTACTTAATTATGAATGATGGTATGTCTTGTATATGGAAGCTCTAGTGTGTGGTACCACTGGTTTGCACAATGTGTGACTTTGCAGAAGAAAGGAAGCAAAGAACGAATAAATAAATAGTGTATGAAGGGGAGAACCCTGATGTTTGTTGCTGGAGGGCAGAGACTTTCTCACACACCTGGCCAGGCCCTTCACAAACTGTGTGGGAACCAGTCCAGGTAGGGGGGCATGGAGCCATAGTACACTGGGGAACAGCCCTCTGGCCTGTGACTGGAGTAAGGACCAGGAGGTATTACTGTTCCATGTCATGGCCACCTCTGGGCATCTGTGTAAATGTCTTCTACTGTCAGATTTAAACGTCTACCTGACGCCTCTTAGTAAAGATACATAATTTTCTTCCTTAACTCATGTTCTTCCCTAGGTGATCTACTTATATTTCTAAAATTGGATATAACTTTCACCATTCAGGTGGAATGCATTTCTTGGGTTTTCTCTGGCCTGGATGCCCTGCTGGGAAGAACTGGAACCCTAGTAGCTGGGCGGCTAACAGAATTTCCTTTGAACCTGACCTGAGCAGGAACAGCAGCTCTGTAGCTGAGGTGCTGTCACTCATACTTTATGATCCCATGCCTCAAAGACACAGGTAGACAATATGTACAATAAACACAATTAATGAATTCACAGGGAGGCCAGGCCCATCCCTCCTTGGCATTGTTAAACCTGCAGCTTCAATCACTGTGAAAAGCTTGATTGCTCAGTTCCCATGCTATAAGCAGTGTTCCCAGATTTGCTCTACTGTAGTGAATCTTGCAGTTGCCTTAATTGGTCTGCATACAGAGAATACATATTCCAGTTATTGAAATAGGAGGTAAAACTCAGAACTTTTTGTAGGAAAGGGTACAAGTGCAGAACAAGCAACCCTAGAAAATGGACCTGATTGCTAACCTCTACACACTCCCCTATCCACCAGTCTGAAACAAAACACACCACAGAAACTAAATAAACATATACAAATATCTGCGCTGGGAACACATGAAGGTTGCCACAACCTTGCAGTGTCCATTTCATAGGGAAGTGGCCACATATCAACAAATTTTATTCAGTTACTGGTTTTTATGTAGGGCTAATGCAAAGAAAGTTTGATTATTTAAACTCAGGCTAAACAAAGAATAAACTAAGCCTTCCTATGGAAAATAATAAAACAAAATACATATGCATATAGAAATAGTGTCTAAGGGAACCAAGATATATAATTTTGAATTATATATTCAAAATGATTTTAAGAAATTATTTCCTAATAATATTGACAATATAAATATTAGCTAATGCTAGATACTGTTCTAAGTACAAACCATATTAATATAAATTACTTATTTTCTCCTAAATACAACCCCAGCTGTCAATACCATCTTCCCCAAGTCAGAGAGACCTGAAGGAGGGTAACTACAAGGGAATGGGATGTCTGCTGTGCTCTAGCACCATATGGCAGACAGAGTCTTAGAGACATAGCACCTGACAGTGTCATTTGCCTCCTATTTATAGCAGAGTGACAGGGCCCAGGCACCTCACAAGTGTAGAAAGAAGAGCAGGAGGAAAGGGTCTTCCAAACAGGGAGAGCAGTGTGAGGGAAGACTTCAAATTCTGCAAGGCTGCAGAGGGCATGCCAGGAGCTGTTCCTCTATCTGCTTGAGGCTTTTTTTTTTTTTTTTTTGTTCCCCTCCCCCACTAGTATTTTATTTCTATTCTTTTTCTTTTTTTTTAAATTTAATTTTATTTTCTCTATGCTTGAGTTTTTTGTGTATGTATATGACAGAAACAGATAACATGAGATCTACCCTCTTAACAAATTTTTAAGTATTTATAGTATAGTAAAGTATTATAGTATTGTTAACTGTATTACAGTATTGTAATATTACAGCATTGTTAACTATAAGCACAATGTGGTACAGCAGGTCTCTAGAATATATTTCTTTTGCTAACTAAAACTTTATACCACTGAACAATAATGCCCCATTGCCCCCTCCCTAACCCCTGGCAACCATCATTCTACTTTCTGTGAGTTCGACTACTTTAGACACCTTATATAAGGGGACTCATGCAGTATTCATCCTTCTGTGACTGGCTTACTTCACTGGGCGTAATGTCCTAAAATTTCATCCATGTTGTCCCATCTGTAAGGGTCTTCTGCTTTTTTTAAGGCTGAATGATATTCCAATATACCCATAGACCACAACTGCTCTGTTGATATATATTAGATTGGTCCACAAATATCTAGAGTGTGTGGCCTATTGAAGCATCAGGTCAGAGCATCAACACACAAAAAAACTGTTTGAAAGCCAAGTGGACTTTGCCACTGGGGTTTTGGGCAAGGATTACTTACTACAGTACTCAAAGGCATCCCAGGTGTATGAACCTCACCAGGGGCCAGGAGCCCCACAGGATATGGTCAAGAGCCAGAGGCAAGTGTTTCCTCCTACTCTGAGTTAGGACTGGCTGCATTGTAATATTGAGGACTAGGATAGTGAAAAGTCAACATTCTTTGTGAGTATCTCTCTTCCCCTGAAGAGGTGGATGATGTGACTGCATTCTGCAGAATAAAGTACCTATAGCGAAATATCTCCCTGAGATTACCTGGTCTTAGAATCCTTTCCTTCAATATTCATTTGCTTTCCCTTGGAAACCTGATTTTCATGGAGACGAGACATTTGTTCTCTTGCCTTTGGATCTGTCAGATGGAATAGTACTTCCATTTAACAGCACCAAAAGAAAAGTAGTGAAACAGTTGATATCTAAACATTGCTCAGATATTTTCTGAAATTTCTTCCTTCCAGCTCTTCTTCCTAAGTTTTTTTTTTTTTAAAGATTTTATTTATTTATTTGAGAGAGAGAGAGACAGTGAGAGAGAGCATGAGCGAGGAGAAGGTCAGAGAGCGAAGCAGACTCCCCATGGAGCTGGGAGCCTGATGTGGGACTCGATCCCGGGACTCTAGGATCACGCCCTGAGCTGAAGGCAGTTGTCCAACCAACTGAGCCACCCAGGCGTCCCAAGTTTTTGAGTATATAAACTCCCTGTGCTTTGACTAAGAACTGGGGGAGACCTTACAAAGTGTTTTCTTAGATGTAGAAATCACTAGGCCTCAGGAGAAGAGCAGAGAAATCCTCATGCCCTAATCCTCCATGAGCAGAAACCACATCTGTGGGAAGTCATCATGAGGAGAAAATTGGGCTCATGCCTGCTCCAAAAATTAGACGTTGTAAAGAAGAGTTCAGGCCAGCAGTGCCTGGCCCAGGGTAGTGAGTGGGGTGTTCTTCCAGGCCACAACAGAAGCTCAGAGAGGCTGTGGGTCTTCTCTAGGTTTCACCAGAAAGGGAGTTTGCTCTGTTACAGCTGATTGGACCTCAGGATTCATGACAGTCAGAGCTAGGAAGAACTGACTTGATAAAAAAATAAGAAACACTACCATGAGCTCTTTCTTTCCCTTGAAAGAGCTGCTGCCAATAAGTCACTGTATGAGATCTTAGCTTCCCTCTAGACTGGGAGCTGGTGGGGGCTTGCACTTTGGGTCAGAGAATCTGCTTCTTCTTGCTTGTTGTCTTATATTGGGGGTGGTACTGGTAGAGGGGCCTGTGGTCCACAGAGTGTGGGAGTGATGAGCGGGGCTGGGGTGGGGAGGGGAGGTTGCCTCTTGTGGCTGGCACTGGAACTGGTCCCTGTGACTCAGGACAAGATTGGTGGTGTGGTGGGGTGGGCTGCCGCATGCCAGGGTCCTGATGGTAGTTGTGGGGGCCAAGTGTGGTGGCGGTTGCCTTCTGGCTCCTCCCTAGAGCCATGTGTCTGGGTCTGTGATTACTGGAGGCAACCAGCTACAGGCCCAGACTCGTTTGTGTACTTAGTTCCTCTGAAAGTGCAGATGCCCTTCTCAAGAAGCAGAGCTCCCCAGGAGCAGGCGAGCAGGTGCGTGGGCCTGGTAAATGTGTTTCTTCATGACCTCAGGGAACCAGGATGCATATGGCTGCTTTCAGCCTCCATTGAAAAACTTCTAAGGAACAGGAAGTGTTTGCCATTAGAATCTTACTCTGAATATGTATAAAATAAAATTAAAACTGAGTCCTGGATCCCCTATTTTTATCTGTTCCTGAGAGACTATCCTTGGTTTATTTATGATTTGAGTACCTTATAAGAAAAGAAATATAATATAAAAATGTGTTAATGTCCTATAAAAACAAACCTATTCAATATAATTTATTAGAAATATGACCCCACACAAATATCCTTATACTTGGAAGTCACCTTAAGTTAACTTTGAGCTTAATCTTTGGCATTCCTGTATAATACAGAATCTAAGTAGCTTACAGCAAATACTCAGAGGACTTTGCAGCTTTGAATTGGATGCTCTGACCCCTGAATCCTGTAGGAACCAGGTGTCCTTTATCAGAAGTAGCAAGCCAAATGGCCCATGACAGTCTGAGATTATAAAATTGGATCTCATAATACCTTTTTTCCCCACATGTACTTTTTGTCTCCCTAATGATGTCTTAACCAAAGGATACATGGATACAACCTATTTCAATATAATTGCTTTCCTTTAATTGTATTTATGTTATTCTGTACTTTTATTATATTGAGGAGAAAGTTTAAAGGCCTCACAGAAGGCAAAGTAGTCCACACACAAAGAGGCTAAGACCCCCTCACCAAGGTACACTCCAGAATTTTCAGGAAGTCCCACATCCCTTAGTTTGCTGTTATCCCTCAGCATCTACCCCTTCCCTGAAACCTCAGACCTGACACCTGGCCCCACAAAGGGGAACATACTGCCCTATTTCAACCCACTCCAAGATTGGCCTCTTCCTATGAAGACTGACTATAGAAAGTGATCCTCCCCGTCAAAGGAATCCCATGCCCCACATGGGATCACCACCTAGGTGATCTGTGTTGGGTGTTGCAGCATCTTTTTTGGCTCTTCATTGAGGTCTTAAAGTCTGTTGCCCGTCTTGCCTGTTGCTAAAGCAGTAACTTCAGCAGATACAACTGCCCTGTTTTTGCTTTCGTGTTTTTCATGTGCAAAGTAAAATGACAAAATGTAGGATACAGTATTTGTTCAGAGGAAACATGCTGGGGAAGTCAAGTATTGATTATAGAGTGGCACTAGGGATTTGAGCTTGAGCTTTGTTTACAAATAGGGCATGAACCCCAATGAAGACAGTGGTGTCACCCCACCATGACCCTGCGCCTGGGCTTCTGGCTGTGTTTCAGGGCATACCTGTGACTGCAGGTAGAGAGAAGGCTGCTTTGCTAGGAAGCATTTTCAAATGTGGACCTAAGACTCACCTCATCCTCTTAGCATCATCCATTTGTGCATCTGGATCTGAGGCCACATCATGGAGCTGTTTTGTGTAGAAGGTGAGGATACTATGTCCAAAGATTCAAAGGTCTGTGTGTCAGAGCTCTTCTGTGCTGTTTATTTGCTGAATTACCTTAGACCCAATTTTTGGTCCCAGTTTCCTTATCTGTAAAATGGGGTAATAACAGAACCTTCCATCATTTCAACCTTAGTCCTACATCTATGAGCTAGCTGTGAGTCTGGGAACCACCTGGGCCACACTCTCCCAACTACAGGATGGGCCCATAATCTACTTGGCCTTCACTGTTTCCAACATCCCCACCCGCCAGGATGGCACTTTGTGACTTCCTAGCAATCAAAATACCTATTTCAATGTCATTTCAAGATCCTTTCCAGACGTGTAAAGTTCTTTCTGTCCTAGTGAAGGACAATGACTGACCTGCTTTTGTTTCAGCAGGTACAATGCCAGCCATGCCAGTAGGCCCTTGCTACTTCACGTTGTTAATATTTGACTGTTACTATTTTTTTTTTTTTTACTGCATGTACTTATTTTTTCAAACTGATAAACTTCCAGAGCCCTCTTGAGTTAGTAGTCTTTCTAAAGTTCACATTCCTCCTACTGCATTAAGAAGCAAGGTCTTTGAATTCATTCCTACCTAGATTTTCTTTTACATTTCCCCTCAGAGAAAAAAACCCACAATGCACTGAAACTGGGAAATCCCTCCCCAGTAGGAGTTTTTCACAACATGTTGCTGTGGAGGGGACATCCTGTAGGACTTAGCTCTTTTCACCCCCCCCTTCCACTTCCGAGGGGGAAGTGTCCATGTGACGGCAGATCTTGGCTTTGTTGTCCTGCTAGCAGGAAACCAGTGTGGTTTCCCTCATTATTATGGTAGAAGGTTTCCCCCCACTTTTTTTCTTTCTTTTTCATTCTCCTCCTCTTCTTCTTCTCCTTCTCCTCCTTCTTCTTTTTTTAAAATCAGGAACCCTTTGCACTGCAATTTTTAAAAAATTCTTACTTATTTATTTGACAGATCACAAGTAGGCAGAGAGGCAGGCAGAGAGAGAGAGAGAGAGAGAGAGGAGGAGGAGGAGGAAACAGGCTCTCCACTGAGCAGAGAGCCCAATGTGGGGCTCGATCCCAGGATCCTGGGATCATGACCTGAGGCGAGAGCAGAGGCTTTAACCCACTGAGCCACACAGGCGCCCCTGTACTGCAATTTTTATGGGCAGTATCCTTTCTATGGTTTGGTGGAAGTGAGATGTGAAACCAGAGGGAAATGTGATTCAAACACAGGTGGCAGAAATCTTTGTCAAGAAGAATAATTTCCTCTGAGCCCTCTCTCTCCTCTCTCAAGGTCTCGTGTTTCCAGGCAGGTTGCTTTCTGGAGAGACAGGTGTGTGTGCGTGAGTGCGTGCATGTGTGCACATGCACACATGCATAGGAAACAAAGAAACTGAGGCCTTGAGGGACTCCATTTCCAGGAAATCTCCTCGCTATGGTTGATGCAAAGACAAAAAAAAAAAAAAAAAATCCCCATGGTTTCTTCACTTAAAAACATTTTTTAAAATAGAAATTTAAATATTCAGCAGTTTGGTGATGATAATGATGCAGTCAACTTTTTTTTTTTAATTCTTTGAACTTTTTAAAGCCCTTTGTGTTTTCCTAACTGTTACTCATAGGGCCGGGATAGGAAAAATGCAGGCAGGCTGGTGCCTGCTTCTGAGTACTCAAGTTTGAGCAATAGTTTACCACACAAATTCAGCTAGTTATATATATATTTTTTCCTGATGGTGGCAGCAAGAAGTTGGATGGGTTTCTGGGCACATCTTGTTCTCCAGTTAAATGAATGATTTCCTTTCAGCCTTGTAAGTTTGAAACAAGTTCCTGACACAGGCTCTGTGTCGTGATGGGAGCTGCTTGCCTGCGTGAAAACAGCTGGTAGGGCAGAGGTCTCCAGGCATCCCAGATGGCTCTGTGCTAACCAGGCCCAGACGCCACCTTGTCTACCTGAGAGCTGGGGGAGGAAGGGCCGTTACTACCATGCTGACCCCTATCTCCCTCCAGGTGTCTCAAGTCAGCTTTGGGCTCTGATGTTTTAGGACATGTGGTGGGATGCTCCTGGCAGGAGCTGCAGTTGCTTTTGAAGTGTCCTTGTGGCCAGGCTTGGTGGGCAAATGGCCAAGAGATGCTATCTTTATAACATCTGCTGTCATCTCTGTTGTGTGGGAACTAATGGCTGTGTTTGAATAATTAGGCCTTTGCACCGTAGCACAACAGAAGCATGCATTGCTTCATTAAAACAAACATAATTATTGTGGTGCACATATTCAAAGCCCCTTTCATCCCTTCAGAACCTGCAGGATTTGGGAAAGTCTGTGTACTGGAGTGCTTGCTCAGGTCTCATGGATGCAAACCACCACCAGTGAGGACCTCTCTTAGGGTAGAGAGTGCATGTCTGGGAGTTTGGTTCTTGGATCTTCCTCTGTGTTCCATTATACTTTAGTCAGACTTCTGTTTTTGCATTCATTTTTTCTTGGATCTACTAGCATATGGACTTGGTTTGTCTTACTAAGCTGCTGGGGTTCTCTGCATTAGCCCTTGCAATCATGTCCATGGTTATTTCTCTTATGCAGACTTTGGAGCTGAGGTCTGCTAACCTCTCTGTGCCTTAATTTATTCATGCATTAATCATCACATCTGCCCCAGCCACTTCTAGGACACTGTGAAGATCAAATGTAGTCATAGATATAAAAATGATTTGTAAAGTATAAAAATACCACACAAATAATAAAAATCCTACAGCTACCTGAATTACAGCATGGGTACTATTTAACCAGCCCTGCCAACCTTTTGACTCAGGATGTGGCTCTTCAATAAATACATTTGGGAAATAGGTCTTGTTTTTTGTGGTGGCCAAGAAAACGCTAAAGAATGACAGTCTTGTTTATGAGAAACTCTGATCTTCAGTTTCCTGGAAGATGTTCCCTCCATGTCAGTGATCAGTGTGTTCTTTTCATTAATCAACTGATCAGCATTTATGGAACACTTATAATAGGGAAGACAATGTGCCAGTTGATGCTGAAATATGAAAATGTATGGAAACAGTGGGGAATATGTCTCTCAAGACACTTAAATCTACCAAACTCTGTCATTTGATGGTTAAGACAAAGATGGTATCAAGAATTCATAGGAGAGAGAATTTCTGTCCTATAGGACAAGGGAATTTCTGCACACCTCTCATTTTCAATTTTTGTTATTTGTTGATGAAGCTAGGGTTGGAGGTGTGCCATGGAAGTAGGATTTGACCTACACCATCAAGGATGAACTGCCTCTTAGTTGACAGAGGAAGACTGGCTTGTCACAAGACAATTCATTGATATACTGATGTTAATTGTATTTTGGAATTTGCCCCAAGATACCCAGCTACCTAAAACTTTCATATGTAGTTTATACCCATAGTACATGTGATGAACACTCATTATGACTGTCAGTTGTAGGAAAACCCAAGATTAACCTGGGACAGAGAGACATCATCAAGGAGCTTGTGGCTGCATTGCATTGTGGGTGAAAGGGGAAATGGGATATAAAATCCTTTACACATGTCAGCTCCTGAATGAAAAAGTGTTTTGTTCTCCCATTTGGAATTTTAAGCCCATAGAGAAGGACATGAATAGATTTTGTTTTCCTTAGATCTTAGCAGTACTCCTGGAGCGCTCTAAAAGGATCCAGACACTTTTCTATCCTCTGCAAATCCTACAGCTTTATGGATGCTACCCAGACTTTGTATAGAGTCCTCACACAGATGAGATATTAATGAGTCATTAGCTGACATGGAATTGCAGATAGATGAGGCACATGTTATCCTGGAGGAGTGTATCTTTCGTAGAATATGAAAGTACACTAGCAGGAAGATGTATGATAAGTGGCTGACTACAGCAGGGTATGGTAAAATCTCAACAGGGGCTACTAAGGATAGTTTCTCGACAGAGACAAGGTCAGAAGCAAGTCTGGTGCATGTGAAAAGGTCAGAAAAGTCTGGTGCCTGTCTCCATTTCCTGATGGAGAAAAGGACAAAGAATTTCAGGAAGAGGAAATAAAGAAAGATCAGTGCAAGTTGGTAATTTGGGAGAAGGCATTGGGATGAAATGATGGAGGTATCTATGATATGGGTGTTAAAGTGAAATGATCCTAGAGTTTGAGAGGCAGGAATTTAGCAGATCATGTTCAAAGTTCAGAATAATTGAGATGGAGATTTTAGAGGAGAATGTAGTCCAGTGATAGCAGGTCAGTGGTGTGGCTTGCTTGCTGAGAGGGTCATGCCCCCTGAGGCTATATAGGATGGATAGTCACACAGACCTTTGTCATTCATGAGGGTAGAAGACCTTAAGTATGTTTGGGGAAATTTCAGAGCTCTCTAGAGCTGATGAATTTGGTGAAGAACATTCTTCACATATCTGTCACTTTAATGGAGAATTATCATATGTCACACGAAGGCACTGAAAGGAATTATGGCCCCTGGCTTGTGTGAAATCAAAGTTGATAAATGAGTGCAATGCTATATGATGCTGTAAGAGAGGTCTGTACCACAGGCTCTGTGGTGGTGATGGTTCGGGGGTGTGTAGACCAGGGCGGTTCATAGTAGAGGAGAAAATTGACTTGAAGGGGGAATGGAGTCTGTCAGGCAGGAGGAGGTGGAACGAAGGTGATTTCTGAAGAAGGGGTGGAGCGGACAAGATTGGTGGGTCAGCATCATGGCACATGTAGCCTGAAGGAACATCCAAAGTCTGCTGTCTTACTAAAGCACTCCAGGACACACAGAGAATCAGGCAACCATTCAGAAGCACCAAACTTCCCTCACATCTTCTCCAGGCAGACTCAGATATCATCCACTTCTGAAATGCAGTAGATACCTGCTAAGATAGAAAGATTTTTCTCACTTAGTTAAACCTTTATCATAAAATCACCAATCCTGTTGATCTACACATTCCCCTTTTTTTTAAAATTTAAGGTTTGGTGGCTAGCCATGCACTAAAAACTGTAAGATTTGAAACCCTTGACATTATAACTTTACCCAGGGCTTGGAACATCGGTAGAGTCATCATCCTTAGGGAGAAACCAGTTACCTCCCTGCAGGGGCTTGTCAATTATATAATATCTGACAATCCAACTTTTAAGTTTCACAGTGATATTTGTCCCTTAGTAGATTGTCACAATTTGTTATAGCCATGTCAATTGAATAACATTTATTTATGTCAAACCAATTTTACTATATACATCAGTTGGAGTCTCTTTATTTTCACTCCACTATTTGAAAGATATGTTCCATTTAATAAACTTCCATAGGTAGAGTTCCAGTAAAGGCTTCAACTCAGCTCTTACTCTTCTCCAGGCAAAGAAAGACTTATACCAGTAACTTTCCCAGTTATGTGAGTGTCCCTGGTTAATTCATTTTTTTTTTCTGTAAGAGGGCATTTTCAATTCTATTTGCTGACCAAATGAACAGGATGCTACTGAAGCCCATGCAAGGGTGGGCAGCAAGCAAATACTGACTCCTATTCATGATTTCATGCAATAAATCTTAGGCCTCAGGGCTGCTTTGGACCAAGGAATGCCAGTTCAGTGCTTCACTTTGTATTGTGGAGCACATTATAGAGTCATATCAATTTCCTCAAAAGATAATGCTACCCTGAGCTCACAAACTCTGTTGAGATCCAATACAAAAAAAGAAAAAAAAAAAAAGGTTTCCAATAGCATTTGTTTTGGGATTTAGTCATTCAGCAAATATTTATTGAGTGCCTACGATCTATGTGTGGGGTCAAGGAAGAACTCTAAGACTGACAGGTTCCATGGATTTACATTCTGGTAGAATGAAAAACACAATGAAACAAGTAAATAGAAAAAAAAAAAAGGAAAGAGTGAGAGCAGAGTGATGTATCAAATGGGCACTGGCAACTGTAGCATGTGGGGGCCATGCTGGGCCTCCCCTCCAGGGCTGAGGTCATGAGCCTGATCTTCCCTTTCATATTACTGAGGTGGTTTAAGAGTTTAAATGGGGTGATGGTGCTATTGAACTTTACATTTACCTTCTAAGGTTTAGGTAGCTTAATTTCATTCAGTATCCAGTTACTCAAAAAAATACTGATAGAAATATTAAAAACGGTCTCTGTCTGAGGATCAAAGCCTTTTGGAGAATGAAACTGTGTGTTAGGACCAGAGGTCCCAGTCTAAGTTTGCAGTGTCATGTAGACATCAAGATAGAAGAGAGTCCTCCCAGAAACTGAGGTCCTTGATCAAGGGACAGCGAGTCCCAAGAGTAGGTATGACACTGTGTGGGTTCCTGGGGTGTGCCAAGAGAACCTGTATGGCATTTGGAAGTTCTGGGGCTTTCGAGCACTGAGTTCTGGACTGCTAAGGTAGTTACTCAGCCCAAAGATGACTGAAGGAGGAAGGAAAAAGATGCTGTGTATGGAGGACAGGAGCATAGTTCTGAGTGGCGGCCAACAAAGTCTGTGTCCATCACAGGCTCTGGAGAAAGGAGAGCCCTCCCAGGGGGACGCGGGGCTGCATGGGACAAGTGTCCACCACCAACACTCCCCTCTCATGGTCTCCGCCTCTTCCAGTTGTACCTCACTTCTGGAGCAGCCTGTGTGTGTCATCAAAGCCGCCAGAGCTAGAGACTCCACCAAACCACTCCCTCCTCCCGTCCCCTCCCACTGCAAACCATAATCTTGCAGGCAGACAATGAAGATAGGACAGCTATTCAGAAAAACGCGTGGCTTTGGAGGCTCAGGACATGTCCCAACTGCACCTGCAGGTTTTCCTTTCCTGGGGCCGACGGGCACTGGCTGCGCTGCACCTGCCGCGGGCCAGCTCCCTGCCTTTCAGTCACATACCTCGTGCTGGGCGTGCAGGCCCTGGCCTGCTCCACATCCTGCTCTGCCCTGATGATAGCTCCTCCACTCCACTGACTTCTCAACACACTCTGCAAGGGAGGCTGTCCCTCTTCTCTCTGACTATGGATTTTCTGTAACAACATGGCCATTAAAAACAGACACAAGCACCACCCTCTTGGTCCCTCTCCCTTCCATAGTTCATGGTGGGCCCTCACTTGCCTTCACACAATCTGTTGTTCATTAGTCTCTGTCCTTATTGTGGTTTTCTAAGAAGCAAACCAACATGACATATGTGGGTTTAAGCTGTGTAGGTGAAGTTGGGAAAGAAATAAAACCAATCAGGAAAACCGAATTTGGTAGGATTAGAAGGCTTTTTTGAGGAGGGATTTTTCTATGAGAACTCACATATCAACTCTACCTTCTTTGCAAATTTCAATAAATTATTTTGAGCTGTAAGATATACCTGCAGAAAGGAGATTGTACAGAAAGACAAGGAGGGAGATACCAGAAAGAAAACAGCAGTGTAAGACTCACAAGTACTGTGCCTACATGAGGGAGAGACAGTGAATTTCTTTGCTAACTCACAGAATGGCACCACTCTGAGCCCTATTAACTACACATCTGACTCATTAGCAAGGATTTGACTAGATGGTTTTTAATAATATTGCTTCTGTGATTTGTTAGTACCAGAAAAATGCATTGATTTTGTTATTAATGATGAAACACATGCCATAACTTTTCTGGCAAAAACAGTTATTAAAGTATTCAAAACATTCTCCAATGACAGGAGTTTAAAGTCTTATTTCATTTTCCACTTAGACACTTGTATTTCCTTCAAACTCCATTTTGTGTAGGGCTGGGAGAGCACTCTGTGCATGTGTGACTGACAGGTGGGGACACTCCTTGGATGCTGGTGGCCCAGAGTGATGGATCATGAAGTGAGTTTCAGGCAAAAGAGGAGGAGGAGCCCAGGTTTTACTCATTCGTTCAAATGTCCTTTTGCCTGACAACCCCTCATTCTGGGAACTCTGTGTGGGGCTGGGCCACATAATAGGGGCAGTGTAGGCTGAACAGGCAGGAGGAGGTGAAAATAAACAAGAAGATGTGTGTCTTAGGAGGAGGAATATTTTTTTGAGGGATTAAATCATGGTGTGAGTATACAGCAAGCCACAAATTACTGAGGATGAGGGCCATGCTGTTCAACACACCAAAGGATGCTGGCAATTGCATGAAGATATGACATACCAAGGGGATTTCTGGCAGGTCTTCAGTAACCCCGATCCCTACGTTGTTCCTGACTTGTGGGAGTGTCCATGTATGTAGATGAAAGGCAAGTAGGGACACCATGTTCACTTGGCGTATACATTGAGGTAAAATTTCTTTTAAATACTAGATTGATTGCTGGACCTTCAAAATCATAGCAGCTCCATTCCTTCCTTGTTTATAAGCCAATGATCTTTTCAACTATCTAGACTGCTGTCCTTAGGCTGGCTACAAACATTCCAATGAGGGAAAACATGTATGCTATTGTTGAATTGATAATCTACCAAGGCATTCTTCCTCATGTCTTACCAAATTATTTCTGGCTTCAAAAGAAAGACACTTGTTTTCTTTCTTTCTTTCTCTCTTTCTCCCTTCCTTCCTTCCTCTCTCCCTCCCTCCCTTCCTACATATTTCTTTGGGGATGAGTAAAATCAGATTGGTATTTGGATTAAATAAACTCCCCATTTTGTTGTCCTTTTAGGACTCAATGCAATTAAACCTTAGTTTTCATTTCTATAGGTCAGATAAGTCATTTCTTTAGCAATATGTGATGAGTTTGTAAAGTCTTTGCTAGTACTGAGGATCATGCTTGGTTGATCTCCAGGCCATCAAGAGCCAGGCTTCTCACACATGCCTATGCATCACCATGGAATCTAAGGAAAGTAGGGTTCCTACTCAGCAGGGCTGGTGGGACCCAAGACTTTATATTCTAGCCAAATTCCCATGAGTTGTTGCCTCTACAGGCAGTGGACTGCAGATACTCTGTAACCAAACGGGCAGTCAGTATGTCCAGATTTACCTTCCAAGGAGAAGGGAGCTCCCTGGGGCACCTGGGTGGCTCAGTGGGTTAAGCCGCTGCCTTCGGCTCAGGTCATGATCTCAGGTCCTGGGATCGAGTCCCGCATCGGGCTCTCTGCTCAGCGGGGAGCCTGCTTCCCTCTCTCTCTGCCTGCCTCTCCGTCTACTTGTGATTTCTCTCTGTCAAATAAATAAATAAAATCTTAAAAAAAAAAAAAAAAAGAAGGGAGCTCCCTGAGATGAGCACATACTTGCGCCTGTGCTGAAGCATGGGTCCAGTACAGGGGTGCTCCATCCCGAGGTCAAGGTGCTCACTCTGTGCCCTCCCATCCCTCTGCTCACCTCTACCATATTGTGTCATTCCTGCTATGACCAGGGAAAGGGTGACCCTAAAACAGGTGGTCCATTCCTAAGAGCTCTTTGTCATCCTACTCACCCCCTATTTATCAAGCTGGCCCAAGTGCCATGAGCATGGGATGCATGGGGACACCACTGTGAGCAAGGAAACCCCTTCCTGCTCCCCACAGAGCCTGAAGTCTGGTTTGTTTATTATTCCTGGAGCCTGTGCTTAGCCATTTCCTCCTCATGTCCATCAGAAGCGTTTTTCCTAGAGAAGGTAAAACACATCTCTGTTTTCCTATACCACACACCTGGTGAACCCTAGATAAGGCTAGGGTTCATGCTGTTCTTTTTCTTTCCCTTTCTTTTCTCTACTTTACTTTTTTCCCTCTTGCCTCCCCCTTTCTTCTCTTCACTTTGCCTGTCTTTGTCCCTCTTCTCCTTGTGTGTGTCTAACTTGGCATTCCACATGGAAGGGCAGATGTCTATGCTTCTACGTGGACTCCTATAGTGATGCCTGCTGTAGTGGCACTCTTTCGTTAACTGCTTCTATTTTTTCAGGTTATGGGCTTATTCTAAGCAGAAGGATTTAAGGAACCCACTTCCAATCATGTAGAGTTTGTGTGGCCTGGCTAATTCAGGCTTTCCTTCCCCATCCTCTGAGTACTGGGCACTAACCAGCCAGCTCACTCCTGATCCCACTGCCAGAGTAAACGGGAGGATTTTTGCAGATGGGCCTTAAAGAGCCAATGTCCAGAACCAGCCTTTTGTCTGAAGGTTTTGTCAAAGTCCTGAAGATGACATATCTGTTGCCTGTGATCCCAAGACTATTTCCAGCTCACCTTTATTTTCTGAGCCCCACATGGGGCCTATTTTCCTATTTTTCTTTTATGAAGTAACTAGAAATGATCAACACGGGAGAGATGATCTACTTCAGACAGGAAAAAAAAAAAGATCATCTAGAGGTTTCATAGGAAGACACACAAGTCAGTGCAAAAACAAGTGGAGTTTGGTAGTGAGGACCCAAAAGATTTGGAAAGGAGAAAGTCTCACTGCATGGATAGATGGGTTTAGTTATGTGTGCATGAACACATGTGTGGGCACGCATACACATCACACACAACCATAGCTTAAATTAAGGCTAGATGACAAAGCAAACTGAAACTCCCATAGTAGCGGATTGTGATTTGGTGGTTAATAATAGATAGGAGGAAGGAGTCCTTAGAAGTAGCCTGTGTCTTCTAGGATGCTATTTTTTGTAAGGAGAAATCTCCTGGATGTTAAATGAAAAGAAATTCTAATTATGGCCAAGGGTTAGCATCCTATGAAAACAAACCATTCCATTCTTAGTCAAGAATTTTTGCAGGGAAGGTATTTGCCACATAGACTGAGGACTCTTTTCTTTCTTTCTTTTTTTTTTTTTTTTTTAATGTTAGTCACCATACAGTACATCATTAGTTTTTGATGTAGTGTTCCATGATTCATTATTTGTGTATAACACCCAGTGTTCATTGCAACACGTGCCCTTCTTAATACCCATCATTGAGCTACCAGTTCCCCTACCCCCCTTCCCTCTGAAACCCTCAGATTGTTTCCTGGAGTCCATAGTTTCTCATGGTTCATCTCCCCCTCTGATTTCCCTCCCTTCAGTTTTCCCTTCCTTCTCCTGTGGTCCTCCATGCTATTCCTTATGTTCCACATGAATGAAAGCATATTCTCTGCTTGACTTATTTCACTTAGCATAATCCCCTCCAACTCTATACATGTCAATGCAAATGGTAGGTATTCTCCTTTCTGATGGCTGAGTAATATTCCATTATATATATGAACCATAACTTTTTTATCCATTTGTCTGTTGAAGAGCAACTCGGCTCTTTCCACAATTTAGCTCTTGTGGAAATTGCTGCTATGAGCATTAGCATGACTCTTAATCACCTCTTCATGACTGCTTAACCGTGCTTGCCTTTGCTTCTTCCAAGCACGCCCGCTTAGGATGCAGACCCTTGGAGGAATTCCAGTCCTGCTCAGGAATTGTAGCAGGCTGATAGCCTGTGTACTTACTGAGTGCTGTCTGAATGCTATAAGGGGTAACCAAAGGAGCAGCCAATATTATAGCTATTCTTGAAAACATGACACTGAATAATAAGACAATTCCCAGATTCCTGAAATGCAGCCAAAACACACAATCTTTACATTATGTTATCTATAGTTAATAATTATCTATCTATATATATATAACCTCACATCTACTAAGATTCTAAGAGCTCTTAATCTATTCATGACTTAAATCTTCACTATGCTATGTGGCAGATGTTCTGTTGACCCCCAAATGCAGTTGTGTAAAGTAAGGCACAGAGTGGTCAAGGCATCCTCCTGGGTCATATAAGCAAATGGTGAGAGTAGTGTTCAGTCCTGAATGGCTCTAGAACCCACTCCTAACCCTGGCTGTGTGACCTCTCCAGGTATACACAAAGACTGCTTGGGGTGGGGGTGGAGATGGTGGTGTGGCGGGTAGTGGAGCTGTGTGTGCATGGGCTCTGAAGGAGGGTACCCCCATTTTCTGTCACGATGCTCAGTAACTGTAGCAGAAATTATGTTTGCTCAGTCCTGGGGTTGTTGCTCTGAGCGTTGGGGATGTACAAAGCACAAGTCTCCAGCTTAGATGGGAGTGGAGGCCTTGTTGAAAATGGGTACTGTTCTGCACCTATTCCCCTGGGGTTGGAAGAAAACAGAGTTTCATTGCCTCTGATTCTTTGAGTTCAAGGACCAAAGAGACTCAATTCAACTCCCCCTGGCCCCTGCCCCCTGCATCCTGGGGTCAAGTCTTAAATTGTTCTATGTTCTGATTTTGTACTTTAACTATGCATACCCCACACTCCCCAAAGCAGGGCTCTCCCCTTTCAGCATTTGAAAGGATTTGATATTCTTGCATTCTTCCCCTGGAAGCAACAGGTCCTGACAGGGCATGCGGTTGGAACAGCCGCCTGCATGCCCCAGGTGGACTGAGGCAGGCCAAGAATGAAAGGGGGAGGTGTGGGGCGGCCAGAATGCAGTCACCTGAGAAAGGAGGAATTCAACCCAGAGTAATCCCTCACCCTCTTCCATGGGTGCACCTCTCCCCACCCACCCAGATGCCGTCTCCCCTCCCAGTGCTCTACAGGACAGGATGTGGGAGCACGTGGCTTCTCAGGACACCTGCCAGCATCTCCTTGTCCTGGTGGCCTCCTCTGTACCCCTCTAGCAGTCTCTCCACATTCCTCACCCTCTCTTCCCTTTGGCCTCTCTCCAGATCCAGTGTGCTGGGCTGTGCCATGGCTTGCATGTTTCTTTGGGGTACTATTTTGAAGGGACCAGATTGTTCCTTACTGTTTTCTCTAATTTTTGTTCTGGAGCCTTCTTCATATTCCAGCACTGCTTTTTCTGGATCACTACATTTTTTCCCTGGTTGAACATCCAGTCATAGAACATTTCTTCACCCTGACATCCTTTACTCCTTATTCCTTTGGTCACAGGCATTGCTAGAGCAATTACTATACACTCAAGTTCAATTTTTAAAAATATTAAATACCCTCATATTTAATACATTTCTTCTAGCCCCCCCATCTCTAATAGACCTTTTTGACCCAGGTGGAAGTTTCACCTTGATCAAGCATAGGGAATTTGCAAAAGGGCCATTTGCAAAATGGCTCCATTTCTTTCTCCTGTTTCCAATTATTCATGACAGTTGCTTATTTGCAAAACTGCTTCTGATTATAGGTCATTAGAGGGCTGAGAGGTCCTTGATCAAGGGACAGCGAGTCCCAACAGTAGGTATGACACTGTGTGGGTTCCTGGGGTGTGCCAAGAGAACCTGTATGGCATTTGGAAGTTCTGGGGCTTTCGAGCACTGAGTTCTGGACTGCTAAGGTAGTTACTCAGCCCAAAGATGACTGAAGGAGGAAGGAAAAAGATGCTGTGTATGGAGGACAGGAGCATAGTTCTGAGTGGCGGCCAACAAAGTCTGTGTCCATCACAGGCTCTGGAGAAAGGAGAGCCCTCCCAGGGGGACGCGGGGCTGCATGGGACAAGTGTCCACCACCAACACTCCCCTCTCATGGTCTCCGCCTCTTCCAGTTGTACCTCACTTCTGGAGCAGCCTGTGTGTGTCATCAAAGCCGCCAGAGCTAGAGACTCCACCAAACCACTCCCTCCTCCCGTCCCCTCCCACTGCAAACCATAATCTTGCAGGCAGACAATGAAGATAGGACAGCTATTCAGAAAAACGCGTGGCTTTGGAGGCTCAGGACATGTCCCAACTGCACCTGCAGGTTTTCCTTTCCTGGGGCCGACGGGCACTGGCTGCGCTGCACCTGCCGCGGGCCAGCTCCCTGCCTTTCAGTCACATACCTCGTGCTGGGCGTGCAGGCCCTGGCCTGCTCCACATCCTGCTCTGCCCTGATGATAGCTCCTCCACTCCACTGACTTCTCAACACACTCTGCAAGGGAGGCTGTCCCTCTTCTCTCTGACTGTGGATTTTCTGTAACAACATGGCCATTAAAAACAGACACAAGCACCACCCTCCTTTACTCTTCTGCTCATATCTCTGTTTTCTTTAAAGAAAGTCATGCCATAAAATATTTTTGCTCTTACATATTTCATTTTATTTTTCCATCTCCTCCTCCTCTCTCATTCTTTTTTTCTCCTTCTCCTCCTCTTTTCCAAGACAACAGCAAGCCTGATTTCCTAGATGGTTTGCTACTTGCAGACAGGGACAACAACCTTTTTTCCATCTCCCTTTTGTTACCCAGTATGTAGTCTGTGGATACTGGGTGTATTGCCATGCAGTCATCATACATAAACCCAAACATGATGATTTTCACAGTCCTTGGAAACAAAGTGAGTGCACCCACTTCCTAGTTAATAATTTGAGTATAATTCTTAGGGCTGCATGTGCCAAGTAATATTTAGAAAGTCAAGGAGGCCAGCAGTCTGTTTTGCCCTTAGTCAAATTTACACTATCCAATTTAAGAACATAGCAAGTAGACCAAGGTGTCTTGGCTAGTTGAGGCTCACATAATTTGGATGTAATTTCATGTTTATTCAGTGGATTTCTGACTTCTAAGCTTTCATACAAACCATGCATCTTGTTCATTTCTCTTTAGTATTTCAGTACCTTAGAGCCAGCATAGCAAACACATCATCTTGATAGTAGTTAATCAGGACTGTAATCATTAACAGCATGGTACTGATTGCTTTAGAATTAGTGGTATCTTGACAGGGTGAGAGAGAAATTCAGGATACTCTAATGTGTCTGTTAAATATAATAAACCACTGTGTGTATGTCTGTGAGTTTGTTAGGAGAGAGATGTATGTGTATGTGTATGTGTGTTAATAGGAGACATAATTTCACTAACTCCAATCATGAAAATTCTAGTGTTGTTTATATTGAAGTTTTATCCTCATTTCATGAGATTCATGTCTATAAATACACTAGATTACTAAAGATATTTTTAGAGCTACCCTTTGGATTTCTTTTACTAGCTAAGTAGCTTAAGCAATGTCACACATTTAATCAAATGTATCTCATTTCTACATTGTTGTTCTTCTTATTGCTTCATTATATATGAGCTCTTGCTGAGAACACAAGCATGCTCCAAGACAGAGCATGGATTCCACTGTCTAGTACATACCTGTATCAATATATGTATTTGTATTGTACTTCACAGGTCACAAAATGATGTCATAGATACTATCACATTCAATTCTTAAAAAACCTTGTGTGTTTGAGATACAGAGAGTAGGTATTATTCTCATTTTACATCAAATGAAATTTGAGTAGTATATAGCTTACCATGAGTGGCTGTATATCCCAATTTACTTGGGATTACATTGTCCCAGTATAATTATTAGCATTTCCTTTCTCTCTCAGTATCTTCAGTTTGGATGACAAATGCAATGTCCACACCAAAATATCCACCATTTTTCACTTCTTTCAAACTTTTTAAGTTTATGTGACCCATGCAAGGCCATGTGATACCTTGTGACAATGAGAGGGCATTGGAGCTAGAACAGGATCTTGGCTGGGCTACAAATTCATTTCCACCTCGATTAGCATCCTTGGACCAGTTACTGGCACCCAGGAAAGGCCATATCATCATTGCTAATATTTGCCACTAAATTATGTCCTCTCATCATTGGCATCTTCTTCAGATAGACATCTTTCTTTGGTACTACCCAAGATGGCCCAAGAAACATTCTCCATTTGAGGAGTTCAGCCATTTCCTCTCCTTTCTGAAGGACTTCCGTCCTCCTCACAAACCAGCAATGGTTTCAGCCTCTGTTTTCTCCCTCCATTGGAGAAAATGGTTGGTTGGTTGACACTCATCTTACTTCTAACCCTGTGCTGACCGTGGAGCCACAGAGTCTAACAGCTCGGCCACCATTCATGAATCACATTTACCACATGTGGACTCTTGACAAGGCACAGTTCCAATACAATGTTTAGATTCTTATTGGTTCCAAATGTAGGCAGGTTTACATCCAAATTGTAAACTTCAGCTAAAGAAGGAAAGATGAAAACAGTGCCCTTGAAGAGAGTTGTCAACAGTCTCATTCACTAGAATGTCAGATACCTGGCACCTCTAGGGTGACTTGAAGGGGCAATTTGAAGATTATTCAGGAAGTAGGGGTGCTCAATAATTTCAAACATCAAGAGTACGTATGGCAAGAAGAACACATATTGCTTTAGAGAAACATCTCCAATGTTAGAACTAGTTGAGGTCTGAATCTTGGCTTTGTTCTTGACCAGGTTAAGATGTTGAAGGAGTTTCTTGATTTTCTTAAACTCCAATTGTCTCAATATGTAGGATAAAGACAGTAAATAATGTTTATGTTAACCTCTTAGAGTAGTTGTGAGAAATGAGTAAGATAATGAATATAAAGTACTTAGCATAACACCTGGAACAAAAGTGCTCTCTGGATTGTTGTATAATGTTTTATTGAGATTGTAGCAGTCATTTTATATTCCACTTTCTGACTCTCTTGTATTTCTGAAGGAGTCATTAAGGAGGACTTGGCCAAATGGTTTTAATTACTCTCCTGGACTTCCCTGGGCTTTGGAGTTAATCACTCCTACCAGGAGGTAATGACACAAGCTCTAAATGTCTCTTGCAGGAGAACTTGTAAATTCCTCTGCTTCCTTCTGTGCCATTCTCCATCTTCAGGCTCACTGTTGCCCAGCTCTGGGCTGACTTTGGGGATGGGGACAGGAGACAGGAAGGTGCAGCTCAGGTTAAATGGAGGACAGCTTGTATTTCACCCAATTTATTCAAATGCCTTTAAGTTAGCAAGCTTCTCACCCAGGGAAATCTCTGTGAGTCTGGCTGGGGCCACATAATAGGGGCAGTGTAGAGCTTAACAGGCAGGAGGGAGGTGAAAATAAACAAGAGGATGTGTGTCTTAGGGAGAGGAATATTTTCTTGGACGGATTAGGTAGGAGGCAGGAGGTACACAGAAAGCCACAAATTACCAACTGATGGAACTGTGAACAGTTAACCATTGCTCAGGTTAATGGCACTCTGATAAAGACATTTCAAATGCTGAAGAATTCTTTGTTTCATGCAGGATAGTCCACTGTTAAGACTTCCTTCTTTT
Organism: Neogale vison; assembly: GCF_020171115.1. NCBI lineage: Eukaryota > Metazoa > Chordata > Mammalia > Carnivora > Mustelidae > Neogale > Neogale vison. Next base: position 85,811,157 of record NC_058094.1, on the reverse strand, counting down.
CCTGCTCCCCTTAAAAACTGGGCAAGTTTCCTTGAGAGACCTCATGAGAAGAGGACTTTGATTTGCTTGGTATGTATTTAGGTTGGCTCCTCCTTCAATGGTAACTGAGACTAGAAAACATTTGAGAAGATCATCTGCTTCATTCTAACAGAGAACATAGTCACCGAATCAGAAAAAGATAAATACATCACTTCTCCCTCTTTTTGAAATATTACCAGATTTACATAATCCTCAAGATTTGCCAAATTGTAATTAATATATGCGTAGTTTAAGCTTCTGTTTTATTATATGTCGTTTATAATAATCTTTCCTTGTCAAATGCAATTGACACCCTTTCTTGGCCACAGTACATGAGAATTACCTTCAGCTCTAGATGACTGTAGAAGAGCTGGGGATGATTCTGTGAGGAAATGAACACAGATAAAATGTAGTCATTGAAAATACGCAATCCAAGGAGTGGGTCAGAGCAGCCTTTCCCAGATACGGCTGTCTCCACGGTTTCAAAGTACATTTGATTTTAATTACCTTTAACAATCTCTTGTAATTAAAAATGATATAACTTTTTGGGGGGAGGGTTGAGAAGGGCAGGAGATGGATTGCAGTTGCATCCAAATAGTAAAGGTGATGACACTACCAACACATGGCGTAGAGTCCTCAGTTTACAACACAAGTGAGGTGAGAGCAAGGCAACTGACTTAGACTATATTCACCCCCATGGCTTAGCACAAAGTGGGAACTTGGTGAATGTTTTGGATGACTTTATGATGCAAGCAATTGCAGGCTTGGCTTCTTAACAAGTGCAATCTTGTACACAAAGATATTTGCAGGTTAAGAATGTAGGACTACCAGTTTTCAGTGGTACTTTTTAAGTCCTGTTGTTTGAAAAATGTACTGTTTCCCAGATAGACACCCTCCATGCTGTGAGCAAAGCAATGTGTACATCTCTCTGAGGGTCCTGGTTGGCTTTCTGCTGGTCCTCCCAAGGCACAGGGAGAAGGGGAAGCCAATGCTTTGAGGACCCAGTTGATAGGAAGGCTTTAGTCACCCTTCCAAATTATAACTGCTTATCATAGTCCTAACCTAGCCACCCAGAGGCAGGCAAAGATGGGGCTGAGCAAAGCTGGCTGTACCTGAGGGCTGGAGTCAGGACAGGCTAGCAGCAGGCAGGCAAGGCCCAAAGCAGGCCATGGAGCTCAGAATGAGAGGAAAGGGGGTTTTTCCTTAAAGGTTCTCTGTGTACTTGGATGACCCTACTATTAAGTTGAAAGAATTTTCAGTGTTAAAATCATTTATGAGTTGCTACGGTAGTAAAATTAAGAGAATCCGGAAATCCAGATATAGTCACAGAAGGAAATGATTTGGGCAGATACAATGAGAAACAGCAGAGAGGGTGTGTTCTGTAATGTATGGGGAAGTTTTCAAACAGAGCTAATGAGTCTGTACCAACACCGTCTTAAGTTTCACTAAAATTATTTAGACTTTTCTAAAAAGGCTTTTTAGTTTTAAATAATATCAAGTAATAAAATAGGGTTATTCACATGTAAGTCAATTTTTACACAATCTACAATAAAAAGTTTAGGGACAGATGTATAAGATTAGTTTTTTAAATGATAAATTAAAACCATGGTCAATTATGGTCCACAACATCAGCAAAGAGATGAAAAGAATGTGCACCACAGGGAAGGGGGAATCAGCACCTCATGCACCAGGCACATCACACCTTCCTGGAGGGTAATCTGGCAACATGTGCTAGAAACCTCAAAGCTGGACCTCTAACCGAACTTTCACTTTTAAAAACTTGTCCTGATTAAGCAAGCAATAATGAACATGAGAAGATTTATCTACAAGGACAGTTCACTTGGGAATTATTTGTAAAAAAAATGTGGAACAACTGAAATTTCAATGACAGGGAAGTGCTTTAATAAGGTCTGTTGTGATGGAAGGCCAGGTAGCCATTACAAGTCAGGCTGCAGACAGATATTAATTAATCTGAGAAAGTGCCATGAGATAGTGGTCCATAAAAAAAGCAGCTTAGGTATACTCTGCAAAAATACAGCTATACTTACAAATGCTTTAAGAAAGCCTGAAAGGATCTACACCAGAATATTGATGGATATTTACATTTTAGTTTTTAATTTCCTAAACTTTTGAGTCTTCAGTGAACTTCTGTTACTTTGTAATCAGAAAAATATAAATTTTAAAAATTAAAAGCATTGTGTTTCACTATTTATACTTACTCAAGGTAGAAAAATTGTGTCAAACCCCATCTATATATCTACATAAGAATCTAAAATTTTAAGAAAATACTTAGACAGTAAAACACTTTTTATTTCATGGAATCATTTATTAGATTTATTTTTAACAATCCATTTTTTTTAAATACATGGTGTACTTTTGCTTAAACTTGACACATATATAGTAACAAAAGGGATTTAATGTCCCAAATAGTCTCTGAATGTTTATATATGGACAGAGGACTATGTGCATAATACTTCTCTCAGCTGCCTGCATGCATTTAAGAAAGAGGTAAACAGTAGCTATAGGAAACCAAGTAGGTCCCATCTTTCTCATGTTGCATCAAACACCTACAGGCACTGCTGGATGGAGGAAGCAGCTCTGTCTTCAGGACTTCATTGCTGGTGGGACGTGATGTGATGTGTTTCCTGTTAAGGGGTACCTGAGGGGATTCCAAGAGGTAGGGGGTGACACTGAGGTGCACCCAGTCAGGGGGATGGAGACAAAGGGTGGGGCTGAGGTGGAGAGAGAAAGGAAGCTGGGGAAGACAAGGGGTTGTGAAGGCAACTGCAATGGGGTGGAGAGCATTGGAGTGACTCCAGAGATAGACTGAAAGCTTTGGCCACATAATCCATTATTTACAAAAACAGCACTTACTTTCACCTCTGATCAGCAAGAATTTGGATTTATCTGGTAACATTTTGTAATTTTCTATCCATAATGTTTACTGGGGACCCATTCTGTGCAGAGGACTCTGCTAACTGCTGTGACAGACACAATGATGGGTGTAGGGATCCCTGCCCTCAGTTGCTTACTGTCTATGCATATTATTCGGGCAAAATCCCAAACAATAGTATGCATTATATTGAGGTAGGTATATATTGCTTTCAGCTCTCTGAATGTCCCTCAATGCCTAGCAGACAGGTATTTATGTGCTAAATGTCACTGTTATTATTTTTTAAATGCTGTCTTCATTATTTACTGTTCCAAAGGAAATTCAGTAGTTTCACTGACTTTTAAATGTATAGCCAGCATTTTTCTGACATGAAGAATATTTGCCTCAATAATCTGTGATTATGTAATCTCTACTCATTTCATTAATACAAGTGTTTTATGGTAGTTATAAGCTTCAACAAATAGTCTATGTGATAAAATATGTGGCAATGTGAACTTGTCTTGCCAAACCCAATACTTAATAAGGGACTTACTGTCTTCTATTTATTTCACTTGCATCTTGCACCATAGTTAAATGGTACATGTTGGTGAGTCCCATTCCCCAGCGCAAGCACAAAATTCGACACCATCTTTCTGAGCTAAGTGGAAAAAATAAACAACATGCATGCACCTCTTTTTTCACTCACTTGAGACAACACATTTAGGTATTCATATATCATTGAATTCACTCGGATCTTTGAATACTTGAGCTTCAAATTCCATATGACTCTGTAAAAAATGTGCTCAAATTAGTAAAGACTTCCAAAAAAGGTAAGAAAAACAAAATGTTCTGTATGTTTCCTTTATGTTTGAAGAGCCACAAGTTAACTGAAGAAGAGTGGGGACCAAGAACCTGTGACACTCATACATTGTACACTCACAGGTACAGTGCTATGTTCCAACATGACACTTGGTTTGGGGTCACAAAGATGAGTAAGGCACATGACACAGCTCTCTAGGAGCCTCCAACCTAGTGGGTGGATGGCCAGAAACTGAGTTTAATTCACTGAAGGAAGGGTGTAACAGGGTAAGCACACCAGGGCTCTGGAGTCCAGGAGGCCACGTGATGTCACAGCCAGGCTACTGCTGGAGTGGAGGTGCTTCCTGGAGTCAAGAAGCTGCACTGAGAGCTGGGGTGAGGAAAGGATGTAGTACAGCAAGACAAGAAGACTTCACTTGGGCTTTATTAACAAGGAGGGTGTGGTGACCTCAGCAAGAGCTATTTCAGGAGTATGCTAAAGAAGCCATGGTAGTATAGGTCATAAATATAGACAATTCTCCCATGACATTTGACAGTGAAAAAGAAAGCCATTGGAGGGGAAATAGAAGTAGGTGAGGGATTAAGGTAATTTTTCTTCTTTCTTTCCTTCTTTACTTTTCCTTTTCATTCTTTCCCATCCATGTGTTAAGACAGACAATAAGTAAATGAGTAAATATATTCTATATAATGATAAGAACTATGAAGAAGAAAGAGGCAGTGGAGAGGAGTGGAGGGAGAGGAGTCGTTAAGACAGTGGATGGCAAAAAAAAAAAAAGACACTGGATGGCATCTGTGTAGAGACTGAATGGAGTGAGGGTCTGAGAGATGTGAAGGTCTAGGGACAGGATGCTTAGACAGAGGCTACTTTAATTGCAAAGGCACCTAGGGAGAACAGCAAAATGGCTGGAATGGTTCTGGGGCACAACCCCTCCATTGGGAAGGTAGCAGGAGACCATGGTTGGAGAGAGAAAAGAAGGCCCACTGAATAGACTTCAGACACACTGGGGGTTTTAGGCAAGGGAGGGGCATGGCAGCTTCTGTGTTTCCAAATATACTGTATGTTGTGGAGATTGGTCGGTAGGGGACAACAGTAGAAGCAACAAAGCTGGGTGACTAGCTAGCTGGGCTGGGTGACTGGGTAGCAGCTTGATTTAGGTTGGCAATCACAGACGTGTGGAAAAGAGGTTATATTCAGGGATATATTTTGAAGTAGTAGCTGAAGTATTAGTGCTCTAAGAGGGAAATTAAGGGTAACAGGATTCTGACTAAAACTGAGCATACCGGAGTGTCATTTATTGAGGCAGGGAAGATGGTGGGGAATTATTTTTAGGTGAAAACCAAGAGTTTACTGAGATTATCTACTGGCATGTTGAGTAGGCAGCTGGAGATTGGGAAGGTAGATAATGGTAATATTTATATATCACATTCCACTTATATATCACATTCCATTTATATATCACACTCCACCAACTTAAAATCTTCTAATTAATCCTCATGAGTTTCAAGACAAAATCCAGGCTCCAAGCTCCACTGGCCTTGGCTCTTCTATGCACATCCAGCCTCAAAATCAATCTCATACCACACCGAGTGCTCTTCTAATACAGTATTTGTTTCTCTTTTTCTTCCCCACCTTCATGCATATGCCATTACTTTGCTTAGGTTGCTCTTCTCTATTTTGACCTGGCTAACTATTCTGGCCTAACAACCCAGGTAAGCCTTCCTTGTCTCATCACCCATTCACCAGTGATTCCATACAGCTGGATTAGATGCCCTCGACTACTGCAACCCTCTACTACACATATCTTTATGGACTTGAGCACCAGGGCATGCAGGATACTCCATGATTGGTGACTGAACTTGGACGACTTGCCTAAACTCTCTGAGCCTCAGTTTTCTTATCTATAAAATGAAGATTAATAATACTACATCCTTCATAGGATTGTTAGGGGGATTTAAGGAAGTAATATGGGGCAACGCTCAAGACACTGCCTGACATAGATGAAGCACTGAACAAGTCATTGTTATTATAGTGATACTTATCACACTGTTGTGTAATTATTTTCACACTGGTTTTTCCTAAGAAAATATTAGTTCTTGAATGCAGACATGAAGCCTTTCATCTGTGTTTCTGGAACACATTATGCTTTAATAATTGTTTCTTACATGAATGAATGAGTTAATGAATGGGGAAAAAATACCATTAGGCTACAGCAGTATTATGAAATGAACCAGCATGTTCTTCTTCAGTTGGCTTCCTCTACTTAGAAACTATTCTCAGTGGGTGAATGTAATTCATCTGATCCTTTACTCACCAAACCAAGAAGTTCTGGGTTATTGATCCTACATTATATATTGGTCACTATTCAGTGAAAGTAATATCATTACCTTTGGATCAGGAAGACATGGTCCAAAAGCTTCTAGTAGAAGGGTCTCTTCTCTTACAGCCTGTTCATAGTCTGTGAAAGACAGCTTCCCATCATGATCATGATCCTAGGGGATGACCAGCCATGTATCAGTCAATATGTATAATACTTATTGCAAACACAAACTGTCTTTTCATGGTCAAGTATTGATAGAAGAAAGGTGTTGGAAAAATGAGAGACTAAATATTAAAATTGAAAAGAACTTTCATCATTACAATTAAAAAGCACAAGATAAGTGTTTTATTATTTATCAAGTGTCCCATTCTGGCCTGTAAGTTTTAATATAAAACCCTAAATTTCCCATATTTACCATTTTTTTAAGTGTTATTTCAACCAAATCTTTGATTCCTTCATCAGGGTCTTCTTCAGATGGCTGTTTGAGTAGACTGTTCTTCAACATATGGAACATTTCCTCCTTTGAAATGAATCCATCACCATTCAAATCAAACACCTCAAAGCAATCTTTTAAAAAAATAACAAATTATGAATTTGATACTATGACTAAGGGAATATTTGCTCTGACAAAATGTTCAAGGCCGAGGTCTGTATTGGGAATATTCATGTCAACATTGCAGGACTGAGTGCAATCTGATTTCCATAGGAAATGCTTAATGTACACTAGCTGAATATGGTCAACAACCCTTAGAAAATGGCTCCTTACACTCACTCAGCTAAGAGTAACCATGCTAAGGAACAATGATTTGACCATTTCATCTTGAAATTCTTGGAAAACTGACTGAAATATGATCCTTAAACAGAGTTCATCAGAGTGAATTAAGAATTAAATAAGAATCAGAACACTCTAATCAATGTTCTCTACTTCCATGGTTAATAATTCAGGTAACAATATTTACCTTATGTACATTAATACATAAATCCATATGTACATAGTTAGCATGTATAGTATATGCTTATGCAGTTTTGCTTGGCATGAATTACTCCTCAGAATCTTTTTATTTTCCTTGGTATTAATTTTTTTCAATCTTTATCATTGACTTGAATTTGCTCCATAAAAGAGGCTAATGGAGATTCGAACCAACCAACTGAAAGACAAACCTGTTTTACTGGCTGGCTGTTTACTGTTTACTGGCTGGCTAGGAATGTACATGGATGTACATTCTTTAGATATGTTAATCCTAGTGTATAAAGCAATAGGGTAACCTGAAATCTTACATTTCATTTTTTCTTCCAAAGTTCCTCGAAGAAATACTGATAATCCATAAATCCACTCTGATACGTTTACACAGCCATCGTTGTCCTTATCAAAACCTCGGAATACTAAGAGAGAAGTACAACATAATACTTGTGCAGCACTTTTGTTCTCAGTAATATATTTACACTTGTGCTACCTACTTTTAAAACGTGGACACAACTTCAAGATCAGATGGTCTGACATGCTCATTTGACAAAGAAGGAAACTAAGATATAACATTGGAAAACTCTTTTATTTAAACTTTCACATATTCCTTTCATATTTTATGGAAACAAAGTAAATTCTGAGTATCTAAATACACTAATCAATAATTATTAATATATGAATATACTGATATACTAAATGTGTTGATATGTTAACATAAAATATGTGATTTTATATTTTTCTTACTCAAGAAAAGAAATGCTACTATACAGTTGATAAAGTTATAACTTAATTTTTATTGAAATAGTTTTGATGATATAAGGAAATTTATATTCTTTTAAAATTGTTCTTTTCATTAATATATTTACTAAGTATAAATAGAAATATTTTAGGTTTATGGATATAAAGTAAGGAAAAGCTAATTATTCAAGCTGGGCTTTGTTCTTTTCTTAAGTACACAAAATAGAGTACATAGAATCACTTCCCTGTGACCCTTCCCTCTGAATACACAAATTAATTTTTTATATTCAAGTGAAATTAGGAATTCAGAACATTAAGCTTCCTACCAAGACTGTCCAAACTCCCAATTTTTTTTTCCCAGTTATGGTGGATCTGACACATTTGAATATTGCATGTCTTCTTACCTCTGTCCATAATCATGTCATCTGTCATTCCAAATGTCACGTGCAGGATGTTTCGAAATGCATTACGATCTAGCCCAATGGTGGTACCTTGCCGCTCTGTTACTTCTCCCACCAAATTATAAAAAAGATTTATAAGACAGTTTACTTCAAATTTACTAACTGTGAAAAGATAAAATTAAGATATAACAAAATACATTTTAATCTTTAGTTTATTTAAATTTTGCATTAATGAGTTTATAGATAACATGAAGGCCACCAAATATTTAGTTTTTAACAGAAGACTATCCTGTTTTAAGATTCATGACCCTTAAGAGAGAATGACCACTACAAAGGATTCTCCACTAAAATAAGAGAGACAACCTTACCTCCACACAGGGGTTGAATATTAAATTTAGTCACATTATTATTTAGTCACAATATTAGCCAATTTTCCTGAATAATGATTGTGGGGCCAGATGCTAAACTTTAAAGGCAGTAGGTGCAATTCAAAGCAAGCAAGGTAACGCTTAAGAATGGTAACTTTTCCCCAGCATTTTGATTATAGGCATTTATGAGATTTAAAGTTTAACTTCTGCCTGGAAATAGATATCAGACTCCTGAACACTAGGCAACAATTTTCACTTCACATCATCAGCCTTAGTCAAATGAATAAGCTGTATTTTGGATATCAGAATCATTTTTTCCCCAGTAAAGAAGCATTTAACCATATTACAGCACCAATTATAGTTCTTAATATACATGATGTGAAAATTAACATGCAAGTACTCAGCAGTATTTTGGAGAAAAGGAATTTTTATTTAAAATAGACACACAGATGTGTCTACTGGTCCATACACATAAATGTATGAAGGGTGTTTATAAACCCTGAGCTAATTATTTGTGCTCCAATTTTCATTTGAGGTACGTAGGTGGAAGCACTATTGCCTGGCATAAATGTGAGTTTGAATATGAAGTATAGGTGGAGCATGAGAAAGGTTTTATTTCAAAACACAACAAATTACAGTCCAGTACTTCTAAAAACAAGGATGAAACCTGTGTGTGTTTAAAAGGTGAATTGTTTTGTTTTTGGTTTAAATAAACTAAATTTTAAAAATTGAAAAAAATGACTATATTGCAGAAAAAAATAAAATAAAGGAAAACAGCAGATAGGAATAGAGAAATCATGCCTCATCTACAAGTCGAGACAGGCTCAAGTATGATTTCTGGTTTGGGGTATCACATTTTAGGAGGGACATTGAAAATTTGGGGAAATAAGTGATTTAGTAAAAATCTAGGTTAATACTGCAAAAGAATATAATGGTTATAGTTTTTAAAAAAGCTGTTAGTGGGGGGGGTAGGTAAGCCTGGTGGTGGGTATTAAGGAGGACATGTATTGCATGGAGCACTGGGTGTGGTGTGTAAACAATGAATCTTGGAACACCGAAAAAATAAAAAGTGTCTGTAGAAAATGGCTTGTCAGTTCTTCAAAAATAAAATTAAACATAGAAATATATGTAACTCAGTGATTCCACTTCTGCGTTTATACTTAAAAGAGTTGAAAGCAAGAGCTCTGATACTTTCATATCAATGTTTATAGCAACGTTATTCACAATAAGCCTTAAAAGTGAAATCAAGCTAGGTGTCCACCAGTGAATGAATGGATAAGTAACACGTAGTGTATACATACAATGGAGTATGTTTCAGCCTTGAAAAGGAAAGGAATTTTGACTCTTGCCGCAAGATGGATGAAGCTTGCATACATTTTCCTGAATGAAAAAAGTTAGATATAAAAGGACACATATTGTATGATTTCACTTATATCATGTACTTAGAGTGGTGTGATTCATAGATACAGATAGTAGAATGGTGGTTGCCATGGGCTGGGGAAGGGGAAAATGGGAAGTTATAGTTTAATGGGTACAGTTTCAGTTGGGAAAAATGAAAAGATGGATGGTGGTAATGGCTCCACAACAATGTGAATGTATGTAATGCCATAGAGTTGTACACTTAAAATGGTAAATTTTATGTTATACATATTTAACCAAACACACAAATATCCAAAAATAAGAGAGCTACTACTAGTTAAAGAAAAGCCTGCATGAAGAATGATGTTCATGCATATAAAATGTCAGCAGTGGGGATGTTTATTAGCCATTTTTCCATCTTGGCTAAAATAAAAATTAAAGAATATTACCTTAATTTATTACCCTAAGGATCCAAGGTTAGCCATAAGAAAGTTTTGTTGTTGTTGTTGTTGAAATGTTTAATTTCCAGAATAAAATACTAAATGAAATTAAGGGAAATTCAAGAATGGATTTTCTGCAGACCATATCTGTAAAATGGTAGGTTAGCTGAGCAATCACTTAAGATATTTTTTTTTTCTCTGATTCTACAGAATTTATCCATTTCATCCTGGTGGGATTATCATCTGGCAACTAAAAGGAAATTTGACTTTAGGGAAAAGTTACTCGGTTTCTTTGTTTTGTTTCATTTTTAAATTTTTATTTATTTTTAAAATTTCTTTTCAGTGTTCCAGAATTCATTGTTTATGCACCACACCCCATGTTTCATGCAATATGTGCCCTCTATAATGCCCACCACCAGTCTCACCCAACCTCCAACCCCCGACACCTCCAAAACTCTCAGATTGTTTTTCAGAGTCCATAGTCTCTCATGGTTTGTCTCCCCCTTCAGTTTCCCCCAACTCCCTTCTCCTTCCCATCTCCCCATGTCCTCAGTATTATTTCTTTTATTTTTCTTTTAGAGATTTTCTTTATTTATTTGGCAGACAGAGATGACAAGTAGGCAGAAAGGCGGGCAAAGAGAGAGGAGGGGCAATGGCTCCCTGCTGAGCAGAGAGCCCAATGCAGGGCTTGATCCCAGGACCCTAGGATCATGACTCGAGCTGAAGGCAGAGGCTTTAACCCACTGAGTCACCCGGGTGCCCCCTCCATGTTATTTCTTATGCTCCACAAATAAACGAAACCATATGATAATTGAATCTCTCTGCTTGACTTATTTCACTCAGCATAATCTCTTCCAGTCCTGTCCATGTTGATACAAAAGCTGGGTATTCATCCTTTCTGATGGAGGCACAATACTCCATTGTATATATAGATCACATATTCCTTAACCATTCGTCTGCTGAAGGGCATCTTGGTTCTGTTCCACAGTTTGGCGACTGTGGCCATTGTTGTTATGAACATTGGGGTACAGATGACCCTTCTTTTCACTACAGTCTGTATCTTTGGGGTAAATACTCAGTAGTGCAATTGCAGGGTCATAGCGTAGCACTATTTTAAATTTCTTAAGGAATCTCCACACTGTTTTCCAAAGTGGCTGCACCAACTTGCATTTCCACCAGCAGTGTAAGAGGGTTCCCCTTTCTCCACATCCTCTCCAACACTTGTTGTTTACTGTCTTGTTAATTTTGGCCATTCTAACTGGTGTAAGGTTGTATCTGGTATCTCAATGTGATTTTGATTTGAATCTCCCTGATGGCTAGTGATGATGAACTTTTTTTCACGTGTCTATTAGCCATTCGTATGTCTTCATTGGAGAAGTGTCTGTTCATGTCTTCTGCCATTTTTTGACATGATTATCTGTTTTGTGTGTGTTGAGTTTGAGGAGTTCTTTATAGATCTTGGATATCAGCCCTTTGTCTGTAATGTCATTTGTGAATATCTTCTCCCATTCCGTGGGTTGCCTCTCTGTTTTGTTGCCTGTTTCCTTTGCTGTGCAGGAGCTTTTGATCTTTTTGAAGTCCCCAAAATTCATTTTCACTTTTGCTTCCTTTGCCTTTGGAGACGTGTCTTGAAAGAAGTTGCTGTGGCCAATGTCAAAGAGGTTACTGCCTATGTTCTCCTCTAAGATTCTGATGGATTCCTGCCTCACATTGAGGTCTTTTATCGATTTTGAGTTTATCCTTGTGTATGGTGTAAGAGAATGGTCGAGTTTCATTCTTCTACACATAGCTGTCCAATTTTCCCAGCACCATTTATTGAAGAGACTGTCTTTTTTCCACTGTATATTTTTTACTGCTTTGTCGAAGATTATTTGACCATATTGTTGAGGGGCCATATCTGGGCTCTCTACTCTGTTCCACTGGTCTATGTGTCTGTTTTTATGCCAGTATCATGCTGTCTTGGTGGTCACAGCTTTGTAGTAAAGCTTGAAACCAGGCAACATGATGCTCCCAGTTTTGTTTTTCTTTTTCAACACTTCCTTAGCAATTCGGGTTCTCTTCTGGTTTCAAACAAATTTTAGGATTGTTTGTTCCAGCTCTTTGAAGAATACTGGTGGAATTTTGATCAGAATGGCTTTAAAAGTATAGATTGCTCTAGGTAGTATAGACATTTTAACAATGTTTATTCTTCTGATCCATGACCCTGGAATGGTCTTCTATCTTTTTGTGTCTTCTTCAATTTCTTTCATGAGTGTTCTGTAGTTCCTTGAATGCAGATCCTTTACCTCTTGGTTAGGTTTATTCCCAGGTATCTTATGGTTCTTGATGCTATAGTAAATGGAATCAATTTTTTAATTTCCCTTTCTGTATTTTCTTTGTTAGTGTATAAGTAAGCAACTAATTTCTGTACATTGATTTTGTATCCTGCCACATTACTGAATTGCTGAATTAGTTCTATTAGTTTGGGAGTGAAGTCTTTTTGGGTTTTCCATATAAAGTATCATGTCATCTGTGAAGAGAGAGAGTTTGACTTCTTTACTGCCAATTTGAATACCTTTTACTTCTCTTTGTTGTCTGATTGGTTTTTGTCTGATTTGTTGTATGATTGTTGCTAGGACTTCTAATACTATGAAGGCTGGGGTAGTGATTCTCATATCAGATAAGTTAGATTTTAAGCTACAGACTGTAGTCAGAGATACAGAAGGACACTACATAATTCTTAAAGGGTCTATCAACCAAGAAGATCTAACAATTGTAAATATTTTTACCCTCAATATGGGAGCAGCCAATTACATAAGAAAACTGTTAATCTAGATAGAGTCATATTGATATGCATACATTAATAGTAGGAGATCTTAACATGCCACTCTCAGTAATAGACAGATCATCCAAGCAGAAAATCAATAAACAAACAAGAGCATTGAATGACACATTGGACTGGATGGACCTCATAGATATATACAGAAGATTCCACCCTAAAACAACAGAATACTCATTCTTCTGGAGTGCACATGGAACCTTCTCCAGAATAGACCACATACTGAGCCACAAATCAGGGCTCAACCAGTACCAAAAAAATGAGATTATTCCCTGCATATTCTCAGATCACAATGCTTTGAAACTGGAGCTCAACCACATGAAAAACTTTGGAAGGAATTCAAACACCTGGAAGCTAAAGACCACCTTGCTTAAGAATGCTTGGATCAACCACGAAATCAAAGAAGTACTTAAACAATTCATGGAAACCAATGAGAATGAAGATACTTTAGTCCAAATCCTATGGATTTGGGATACAGCAAAGGCGGTCCTAAGGGGAAAATACATAGCCATCCAAGCCTCCCTCAAAAAAATTGAAAAATCCAGAATACACCAGCTGTCTTTACACCTTAAAGAACTGGAGAATCAACAACAAATTAAGCCAAACCCACACACAAGAATGGAAATAATCAAGATTAGAGTAGAGATCAATGAGATAGAAACTAGAGATACAGTAGAATGCATCAATGAAACTAGAAGCTGGTATTTTGAAAGAATCAATAGGATCTATAAACCATTGGCCAAACTAAGCCAAAAGAAAAGAGAGAAGGCCCAAATTAATAAAATTATGAACGAAAGGGGAGAGATCATAGCTAACACCAAGGAAATAGAAACAATCATCAGAAATTCTTATCAACAGTTATATGCCAATTAATTAAGCTACCTAGATGAAATGGATGCATTCCTGGAAAACTATAAACTTATAAAACTAAATCAGGAAGAAATCGACAACCTGAATAGAATAGACTAATATCTAGTAACAAGATTGGAGCAGTGATCAAAAACCTCCCAAAAAACAAGAGCCCAGGACCTGACGGATTCCCTGGGGAATTCTACCAAACTTTCAAAGAAGAAATAATACCTATTCTTCTGAAGCTGTTTCAAAAAATTGAAGCAGAAGGAAAACTTCCAGACTCTTTTTATGAAGCCAGCATTACCCTGATTTCCAAACTAGGCAAAGACCCCACCAAAAAGGAGAATTTCAGACCAGTATCACTGATGAATATGGATGCTGAGATTCTCAACAAGATCCTAGCAAACGGGATCCAACAGTACATTAAAAAGATTATCTACCATGACCAGGTGGGATTTGTCACTGGGTTGCAAGGGTGGTTCAACATTCTCAAATCAATTAATGTGATAGAACAAATCAATAAGAGAAGATAGAAGAACCACATGGTCCTCTCAATTGATGCAGAAAAAACATTTGACAAAATCCAGCATCTGTTCCTGATTAAAACACTTCAAAGTATAGGGATAGAGGGAACATTCCTCAACTTCATAAAATCTATCTATGAAAAACCCACAGTAAATATCATCCTCAATAGGAAAAAGCTGACAGCTTTCCCTTTGAGATCAGGAACACGACAAGGATGCCCAGTCTCACCACTCTTGTTCAACATAGTATTGGAAAGTTTCTCTGTTTAAACAAGTTGTTAATTATAATGCCTGTTATTTGTAACAATTTCTATAGAATTTAACTAGTAATTATCAAGGTTTTTAAGGCCCACTTTAAAAATTTGACGTAAGGACAAAAATCAAGAGTTGACTATTTTCCTGCCAGGTTTTCTTTTTTTCAATTTTTATTTATTTATTTGTCAGAGAAAGGGAGAGAATGAGTAAGCACAGCAAACAGGGGGAGCAGCAGGGAGAGGGAGAAGCAGGCTCCCTGCTGAGCAAGAAGCCCAATGTGGGACTCTGAGCCAAAGGCAGACACTTAACCTACTGAGCCACCCAGGCTAAGAGAATGACTGCAGTACATTGCATACTTACTGAACAGAGACTAAAACAAATTCAGCATTGTGTATATCAGATATTGCATTGCTTTTGTAAAATGTTTACTAGATGTTTTAAGAAGATCTGGTCTTTTCCTTGAAATGGAATTATTTTGAGAAAAACACAGTCATTTTGTGAATAGTCAAAAGGTCAATGTATTAAAAGGTAAATGAAAACCTGGCAGGAGGGATGCCTGAACATTCTAAAACGTGCTCTTCGAATTTCATAGGTAACTTTAGAATTGTATTTAGACAGAAACACAGAATTGTACTTGGTCAAGGAACCCAAGATTTGTTTAATGAGAAAGATACTGTCTAATGAGCAAACTTGTAAATTTTGCTGCTGATTGCAAAACTAACGGCCACTTGAGAAAATAGAAGAATCCACAATCCCAATATCGACTCCATTGTGCAAAGGAAGAATGGGTTTATCATCGTTCTAGAGCTTATAGGATCTAGTGCCTTCTAGTTGTATTTAGTATCTAATGTAATAAGTGGTGAGATGTTCTCCTTTAGTGAAGTGGCACTGTCTATAAAAGTTACGGTGGGTATAAACATCTGAAACTTCTTAGAAATTCTAAGACCATGTTCTAGAATGTGTGATTGGAGCAGATATCTTTAATAAGTGCTCATTTTGTCACCTGCAAGGTCTCCTTTACCTTGAAACCCCACTGGCAACAGCAAAGCCCAAGGAGTTGGGGGTAAATTCTTTACTGTGTGTTTAGCTTTGTGGAACTCTTTGGTCTCCAGACACATTTCCTTTTTTTGAGGTACAGGGTTTTGTGCATTTCAACTCTTTTCAGCTATTGATAACCATTTTCCCCTTATGGATCTCCTGGTAAGTTTTCAGAACTTGGACCCTTCCAGTGTATTTGCACTAAAAAGAGCTAGAAAGCAGACATATGTTTGTTGTGCTAGTTTTCTCTTCCTTTTTTTTTTTTTAAGATTTTATTTATTTGACAGAAAGAGAAATCACAAGCAGGCAGGGACGCAGGCAGAGAGAGGAGGAAGCAGGCTCTCCGCAGAGCAGAGAGCCCGATGCGGGGCTTGATCCCAAGACCCTGGGATCATGACCTGAGCCGAAGGCAGAGGCTTTAACCCACTGAGCCACCCAGGTGCCCCTGTTGTGCTAGTTTTCTTGAGTCCAGTGGGTTTCATACATATTTGATACCTATGTCTGAGGCTAAAACCACACATGTTGTGTCAGTATAAAAATAATGTTTCTATAATGGAAAGGTAAGTTAAGAAGAGGGTTTGAGAAGCAAGTCAGTGCATGCGTGGGAGTGTAGTACTAGATGCCTGGATACCTATATACTGGTCCTTAAGATCATGGACAACCATGGGTACCTGGCCAACCATCCAGAGATTCCCTTCCAGACTTTTCTTTAGCGGACATTAAGAGGGCTCCAGGAGAACTTAGACTGGAGGTGGGAAGCCGGCTGAGCAGGTAGAACACAAGCCCTTCCAGAAACTTCTCATCCAGCACTTGATTATTACTTACAGTGCTTGCAATTTTTAATTAAGGTGTCCGTCAACTTCTGCAGCTTCTTGCGGTTCATGCCGGCGGTAGGGAATTGGGCAGCGGCGGGTGTCTAGGGGCGCCCGGCTAACGCGACCCTTTCTTGCCCTGGGTCTGGGGCAGCTGGGCGGACTCTCCCCCACTACGCGCGCGCGCGTGCGCGCGGAGCCCTAAACTCACAGAGTGCCCATGGCAACGCCTAGGCCGGCTGCCGATTGGCTTCTGGGCGCGCACGCGAGGTGCGTGCGCGGCCCTAACACACAACGTGGCCATGGCAACGCCTGGGCCAGCCACCTATTGGCTCCTGGGTCTGGGCGCACTGTCCCACTTGGAGAGTCCCTGTCAGGGGTACTTGCGGATTCTGCTCTAATTGAGGAGTCGGAATTTTGATTTTGTTGCTGTCTTTGGGCTTCGCAGCCCCTTCGATGGACTGCACTGTGAATCAAGGTCGTCTGAAAATATGTTGTGCACGCTGCGTGAGGGGTATTTTGGATGGTGAGCGTCGCACCAAGAGAGGCTTCAGATCTTCAGGTAGATCTGGGGAAACTTGGAGGAGCTTCAAGAATTAGCAGGTGTGTTATCCCGACATTGTTTTGCAGGGTGTAGGAGGGTGAGGAGCTTGCCTTTAACGCTGAGCTACGTTTTTGGTTATGTTTTTGCTATGATGCCTGGAGGTAGCCTGGAACAAGATAACCCTCAAGATTTGAGTGATGTTACTGGGAGCAAAGGTAACTTGGAATAGTCCTTCTTCCCCCTTTCCTTCATTTTTGGAGATGGAAGTAGAAGTTGGGGGTAGAATCCGGGAAAAGCCATCAGTAATGTTAAGCTAGTTAAAAAGGCAGCCTCCCAAAGAGACTGATTGACAACTGCCACTTGTCTGTGGGGTACAATCCAACCTTGCTTTTCTGAAAAATATCCCAGTAAAACTGGTCTTTAACTTATTTTGAAAGGCAGGCTCTGTATTTTTTAATGTAGGAGGAGTTTCTGGTCTTCTTAACCACAGATGGGACACCCTCTTTGAATTAAGATAGCAATAAAATGTGTTAGCTCAGCCAGGAGCACAGAACCTACAGTATTCTCCGATGTGTTTACCTACTTGTTTTACATCAGTGGGGAAAATGTCTTTGAAAACAAATTATTTCAGGGGTGCCTGGGTGGCTCAGTCAGTTGGGGATTTCAGGTTGTGATGATCTCAGGGTCTTGAGATTCAGGCCTGCATCCACTTCTGGCTCAGTGGGGAGTCTGCTTGTCCTTCTCCCTCTGCCTGTGCCCCCACATGTGCTCTCTCTTAAATAAATAAATAAATAAATAAGAAAACAAATTATTTCATAGTATACATACTGTCATTGTTAGACTGAAAGCAGAAAAATTCTGCCAGTCATGACTAACAATCCAAAATGAATTAGTTCCAGTGTTGAGGTCTCTGATTTTCTCTCCTTGTTTTATTTGTTTGTCAGATAAAGGTTTGGGAAGCTGTTTGAAACCAGAGTCAAGGATGCCTGGTGAAGGCATGGACTGTGTTATCCTAAAGCAAATTCTCTAAGAACGGTAAAACAATGTGAAATGATAGTGATTATGAGTTTGCAACAGTTCTCTGGTTACATAGCATTCCTCTATATCCTGTTGTCTAGCAGCTGTGACACTTCGAATTAGATTGCAGAGAACGAATGGGAAGGACTAGACATATTCTAATTGTACCCACCTGTGAAACCCTCATGACTTTTGTTTGATGACAATATTGTAGGAAATATTTCATTTATAGAGATTGTTGTAGGACTCATTTAAAAAAAACAAGGAGCCAGAAGAGTGGCTGTCAGTAGTAAGTAAGAGAAGCCACTGGCCCCACCTGTCTTGTGCTGGTTGGTCTGTTATAAACCATGTATTAAGTGTCCTGGTCAGATGCCCTGCTGGCACGTCTTAGAGGGCAGGTCTCCACTAGAGGGGAGCACACTGATGGGCATATCCAGGCGTTTTTACAGACATCATACACTGGGAGCTTGTTGATGAGCTAATCAGTTCTTACTTCACAAGTTTAGGTTTAGGACCCATCAGCCATCTTCCCTTAAAGTAGAAAAAATATGATGTAAGGACAGTAACACAGAAGGTTGATATTAAAATTGTCAAATCTGTTCTACCAGGCCAAAATTCTTTAACCTGCTAAGAACACTCTGTAATATTCTCTTCTTCCATTTCTCCCCTTCCCCAAGTTCTTTCTTCCATGCTGTTCTTTTAGTGAAAAATTTCCAAGGGCATTCCAAAGAAGAAGAAATTAGTCCTCTAAGACAGCGGGCAAGATATTTGTTAGGGGAGTATTTTGTCAACATATTGGAAAACTTCAGTGCATTCATTACATTCTTGTGAAGTTTTTTGAATTTAATATTTTTAGACTTCAGAAATAAGCTGTAGGCAGGATAAGGTCAGTTAATCATATTTCAAAGCAATTTGCAGTTTTTAGTTGCTTGTGTTGAGTAGACAGAGGATCACTTACTCCCTCATGGGCGTTTTCAGAGTAAGACAACTGAACCTGAACAGTTACTTCATATCTAGTCAATCAATAATAGAATAATAAAAAAAACCTGCATTTAATCTCTACTGTACACAAATTTTACTGTGCATGACATGATCATCAAACTTTCCAAAATTCAACTTTGCAATGGAGGCTTTTGTAAATAAAAAAGTACATTAAAGTGACTATCAGTGCTATAAATGTTTCCTTTAATTTTGTGTGCAAAACAGTCTTCCCTTTGATTCACAATTAACTGGAGTTTTGCCCGTGATAAACAGCTTGAACCTTGAGTTGAAGAAAGTCTTTTACTTCATGTGGACCTTTTATGATGAAGGCATTTGAAAGCTGTTTAGGAAATGACATCATAGAATTGATTTTCAAGTAAATTACAAATCTATTATGAAATTATTTTAATACAAGGAAAATATAAAGTTTAATTATTTACATAATTTAAATTCAATTTTACCAATTTTAGTATGTAGAGAAAATGTTGAGAAATTCAGAGGTGATCTTAGCCAACTGGGTGGTTGACTCTCCACTTCTCTCTCTTGCCACTTGTCTTTGCTGCTACCTTGTGTTCCTTGTTGCCTTTGGCATCTCCAGTAGTTCACCTATCTGCCCTAAGACTTCTATACATTCCTCACCTATCGCCAGAGGCAGCTCTTGGAGAGTTTTTGACTTCTCTGTGTGAAGTGAATCCCTCTCTATTCTGTGCTCATTCTTGGCCTCAGAACTATTTCCTTCTAGTTCTTGCTACAATGAGTGATTGCTCTCTTTGCTCTCTCCTTCCCAATAGACTATAAATTACATAATCTCTCTCTCTCTCTCTCCCTATATTCATGACTATTTTTGTCTCTGGATCTCTGTATCTGTTATCTGTCTTTCTGTATCTCTGAAGTTTGGCAACATGGTCCATATTCTGTTGTCTGTAGTAAGAGGGGGGGAGTGTGAGAATTTGCCTGAGTAGGGATGGGCTCTGAGTTCCTCTGCAACACCCCATCATGGAGACCCTCTGTGAAGACATAACAAAGAAAAGCTTTTCCCCAAATATACTGGTACTCACTGGTGATAACACATTTCTAGATAACATTAAAAAAAAACATAAACAAGTGACTGGTGAGTAATGCAAATGCCTAAGGTTAGCTAAGGATAGGATTCTTATATATATATATATATATATTTTTTTTTTTTGAAGATTTTATTTATTTATTTGTCATGGAGAGAGAGCACATAAGCAGGGTTTCAGCAGGCAGAGGGAGAAGCAGAATTGCTGCAAGGATCTGAGGTGGGACTTGATCCCAGGGTCCTGGGATCATGACCCAAGCTGGAGGTAGACACTTAACCCACTGAGCCATCCAGGCATCTCAGGATTCTTACATCTTACATGTAACTTATGAAGTTGTAAATTAAGATGTAGTACATGACAAGTAACCATTGCAACAGCTATAATATCAGCAGGTTGAATAAGGAAGCTGGTTTTCTAGGCCTTGTAGAGCCAATCAAGAAATTCCATGGGACCCACCATGCTCCTCCTTAGTGACTTCTGGGTCATGGGGTACCCAGGGCTCAGTAATGGCAGTGGTGTTATTTGTATAACCACCAAAGGGCCAGGTAGCTCCAAGGGAGCCTAGAGTGCCAGGTAGCATTCTGGAACAAATCATGGCCCTCTTTAGCTCATGGGAAGCTTATCCTCTCAGACCAGGTCTGGTAATGCCTGACCCTCTGAGCCGATGCTGACCAGAAAATGATCTGGATCAGTACAGATATTTGAGACCAGGCCCTGGAACCAATTCTCCACTTCCACATTCTCCACCATTGTTCTTGATAATTCAGAGAAAAGGAAGTTCCCAGAATTGCCCATTTCCAAATAATTTTATCCCCATCATACTCCCTTTCTTAGCCTAGATCTCTCTGATCCTTTTGAATCATGCTTAGCAATTTTATTTGATTGTGAACATTTACCTTACACAATCCATCATCTGGGCACAGAACCTTCTTCCTCCTTTCTTCTCTGAAACCTGCTTCTTCCATAGACAACCCACAGAACAGGCTGCTCATGTTCTCATACCCATTTGTTTTAGCTGGAAGGAAGTCAATCCTGTTGGCCTATATCATCTCTTTCTTCCTTTCTTTTTTATTGGCCATCTCAGAAAGTGCAGGTTGTGCTCTCTGCCTCGCTACCTACCTCCTGTCTCATCCATCTGCTTTTCTCTCACCCAGATCCTGCATTAGCCCACTGTCTTCCATCCTGAACTTCTCCAAGCCATCCACAAGGCTGCCAAAAGGATTTATACAGATCCAACCATGTCTGCCTTCTGCTCAATATTGAAATGCTTTCTCACTGCCTATAAGACAATGTCCATGCTCATATAGCACAGTTTCCACAGTTCAAGGTCTGGCCTCTGCCTGCTATGTCAGCCTCTTCTTCAAGCAGCCCCTGTGTATTTGATATCTGGAGTTTCAGCAGCCTTCTTAGGCCATGAGGTTCACTGGGAATTTGGGACCACTCATAGTGGAGGGTCTGTGTCTTTGTCATTGTAGGGACTCTTAGAGAGGGATGTAAAATAAGCCTCTTTTGGGGCACCTGGATGGCTCAGATGGTTAAGCATCTGCCTTGGACTCAGGTCATGATCTTGGGGTCCTGGAATTGAGGTTCATGTTGGACTCCCTGCTCAACAAGAAGTCTGCTTCTCCCTCTCTCACTGTCACTCCCCCCTGCTTGTTCTCTTTTCTTTCTCTCTCTCAAAATAAATAAATAAAATCACAATATAAGATAAAACAAAACAAAACAAAATAAACTTCTATCTTATTTATCCTACTGATATTTGGTGGTTTTAATTATTTCAGTCGGGGTGCCCAGGTAGCTCAGTGGGTTAAGCCTTTGCCTTCGGCCCAGGTCATGATCTCAGGGTCCTGGAATTGAGCCCCACATCCGCCTCTCTGCTCAACAGGGATCCTGCTTCCCCCCGCCCCCCACCTGCCTCTCTGCCTACTTGTGATCTCTCTCTCTGTCAAATAAATAAAATCTTTAAAAAATTGTGTAATTAATTTCAGTCATACCTAATCCTATAAACATAAGTTCTAAAATAAGAAAGTTAGATTTCATTTTCTCTAAGGATCCTTCTGGTTTTATGATTCTTAAAAACAAAGGTAAAATTTGATTTCCATCTATTCTCTAGCCTCTTCATTAGGCTGAAACTTATGACACTTTCAACAATTGACCCTTTTTGACCTACAAAATCTGTGATCCCATATCAATCTAATGTATCATGATGTCTTTTTATGTTTGCTCAATATTTCAGATTAACTATGCAGAGACAAGATTTCATCTGCAAATTCAAAGTGGCTACATTATGCTTTAGTCATTCAAATTCCCTGTGATTCCCATTCTAGATTTGTGGTTTGATATTGGAAGGAATTTGGAATATTTTTCTTTTAACTTGTCTCCCATATTGGTGGGAAACATACCAAATGGCTGACCTAGAACAGGTTGTACCTCAAGCAGGCACTGCTATGTTCTCACTGCTTGGGATGACAGAGAAAACCATGGTCATTCATTTTCTGCTTTTTCATTAAAATTCATATTTTAATGGGCAATTAAGCCACTCATGACACACATTGTTTAACACTTGAGAATTGCAACTCTACTTAAAGAAAACCTTTCCTACTCTGATCTAATCTTTAATATGGGGTTACATTTGGAAACATCAAAAGGGCATTATGGTCTTTGTAGTACTAGAAACACAAGCAAATCAAGAAAGGCAATTTCACACTCAAAATTGTAGAAAGGATTTGGTCAACATTATTATCCTTATATTTGTGGATATTTCTTTTCTGTTTCAAGGAGGAGGAATTTTTTTTTTTTTAGATACAAACTCTAGGGAAAGTCCTTGGGATCCATTTCCATGTGGCACACTTGTTGCGTTTGTTCATTCATTTAATCAATATTTTGGGTGCCCGCTATGTGTCAAGTGCATCACATTGGGTGCTCTTGAATTATGCCCACTTCCTACTTGCTGTGTTCTGACAATCCCTCATGTAAAGTCACTTGGTAAAGTGGGATATGTGCTAGTCTGGGCAGACTGTACTCTTGAGCTATTTGGTTCCATAAAGAAATTAATTCTCTGGGACATGCTAGTCCAGGCAGTGTTTCCTAAAATCTAGAGTTGGGGAAGGCTCAGTTTGTTCACTCATTCAAATATGATGTTGAGATATGACCTGTATTATTATGAAAACATGGGCTGTTTTCAGAAGTGAGTAGCACAGACAAAAAAATAAAATAAAAAAGAAAGCTCATTCTTCTCTTTCATTGTCTTAAAGGCAGAGAGTAATGGTCAGCATTTGGAGAAGATGCCAGGAGGCAGGTGTGTACTTACATGCTATTCACTTGTTCAGTCAGTCAGCAACCACATATTGAGCCCTTATCATGAACCAAACATCAACTGGGATGTGGAGATACAGCATGAGGACTCTGTCCACTTAATGAAAAGGCGGCTGCTGGTTCAAATACTTGAAAAGATAGATAACTACAAGCTGAGCAACATACTGTCAAGTGAATATGCAAGCAATCCCAAGGAGGGGCTAGTGAGAGGCCATAGGTACTTTGTATTAAAATAAAATCAGCTGATAATAATAACAGTGACCAAAATATAAACACCATCAGTCTAGTGCTTTGGAACTCAGATCTGAACCTAAAGTCTGCCCTGACATTAACTAGTGAGTGAACCTGACACTTTTCAAACCTTTTCATGCCCATTTGCCACACTGGACAATGACCAAAGCAATATTGCCCACTTTGTAAGGCAGTTGGGAAGATAGACTGCAGTGATGGCTTTGAAGAAATTAGCCTGCTGTCTGGCACATAGTAGACTGCCCTCAGTGCTCCTTAGTTAGCTGCTATCATTATCAGTGGTAGTCTGTGGGGGCAGTATGATCCCCAAGATTGGCATCTCAATCCCAGGACTGAGAATACATTACCTTACGTGGCAAAGGGGATTTTGAAGATGTCATTAAGGTTACTAATCTGCTGACCTTAAAGTAGGGATTTATCTTGGATTACTGGGTCAGTCCAATATAATCACATGAGCCCTTAAAAGCAGGAGAGGAAATTGAAGAAGGCAGAAGGGTTCAAAGCACAGGAAGGACTGCAATGCACCACAGTTGGCTTCAAGATGTGGGGGTCTACGTGTCAGGGAAATGAGAACCCAAGTCCTACACCACAAATAAATTAATGTTCCAACAACCTGAGTGAGGCTGGAAGTAGATTCCTCGCTCAGATCCTCCAGATGGCTGACTACTTTCATTCTGACCTGTGACACCCGGAACTAAGAGCTCAGTTGAGCCTGCCAGAACTTTGTGTTTTTGTTTTAAGCTACTAAGTTTATGGTGATTTATAACACAGCAATAGAAAATAAATACACCATCATTTTCAAGTATTTTTAAAAAATTCAGCAGGCATTGTAATAATAATAAACATTCAAATCCCAAAGAACTATTAAAAAGCTTTATGGAGATATAATTTACACAAAATAAAGATCACCAATTTTAAGTACCTAATTTGATGAAGTTTGAAATGGATATATTCATATGACCATCTACAATAACAATGTTATTCTGTCACCCTGTAGGGTCCTGTCTGCCCCTTGGCAGCGAACTACTTCCCTACCACCCTGGTAAACACTGATCTGTGTATTGTCCCTTTGTTTTCCCCAGAGTGTCATATGAATGGCATCATATGGGTTTTTTTTATCTGGCTTCTTTCTCTTGTCATAAATGCTTTTGAGATTCATTCATGCTGTTTCATATATCAGTTGTTTATTTTACTGCTGAGTATTGTTTCATTATGTAGATGTACGATATCCCTTCACCAGTTGGTGGACATATACACCTAGTTTTGGCTATTATTAATAAAGCTACCATGTACATTCAAGCATAAGTCTGTGAGATCATATGAACTTATTTCTCTTGGGTAAATGCCTGGGAAAGGGATTGCTGTTGGGTCATATGATAAATATAGGTTTACCTATATAAGGAGCTATTAAACTGTTTTCCATGGTATACCAAACCATTTTGCATTCCATGGTATACCATACCATTTTGCATTCAAACCAGCATTGTATAAGAGTCCCATTTGCTCCCAGTCCTCACCAACATTTAATATTGCCAGTCTTCTTAATTTTAGTCTTTCTAGTGGGTGTATGGTATTATCTCATTGTGGTTTTAATTTGCATTTCCCTATTAACTAGTGCATTGTATGTTTTCTTTTAAATACTGGGTTGTATTTTTTTTTTTTTAATTTGAGTGTAGTTGAGTGTTCTTCATACATTACAGCTGGAATACATTTATCAGATACCAGTCCATTAGTTTCCTTTTATTCTTTTACTGGTGGCTTTTGAGAAGCAAAATTTTAAATTTTGATGAAATCCAATTCATCAAATTTTAATTTTATCATTTATGCTTTTTGTGTCCTAGCTAAAAAGTTTTTGCCTACTATAAAGCCACAAATATTTTTTTCATATATTTTTTACATTGGTTTATGGTTTGTATCTTACACTTAGATCTCTGGTCATTTCAGTTAATTTTTGCATATGCGTGAGCTATGAGTTAATGTTCATTATTTTTCATGTGAGTATCCAATTTATATAAAATACATTTTCTATTGAATTACCTTGGCATTTTTTTTCAAATGGTTAGTGTGGGTTCAATTTTGAACTGTCTATTCTAGTCCACTGATCACTATGTCTATCCTTCTGCCAATATCATACTGTGTTGATTTCTATAGTTTTATAGTGAGTCTTGAAGTCAGGTAGTGCAAGTTTTTTAACTTTGTTCCTTTTCAAAATTGTTTTGATTAATTTCAAAATTAATTTGATTTTGATGAAATTTTATTTCATATTAATTTTAGAATTAGCTTGTCAATTTCCAGAAAAAAACAAACAATACTGCTGAGATTTGATTGGTATTGATTTTATTGGTATCATATCTATATAGAAATTTGGGTAAAATTGACATCTTAATAATATTGATTTTTCTGATCCATGAACATGGTATACCTCTCCATTTATTTAGGTCTTCATTAATTTCTCTCAGGATTATTTTGGGGTTTTAAGTGTCCACATCTGAGCATTTTTGTTACATGTATTTTTAAGTATTTTTGATGTTAATATAATTGTGATGTTTAATATGTTTATAATGCTAAAGTTACATATTACTTCTATGAGTTTTTTTGTAGATTGTATGATTTTTCTACATTGATGGTCGTGTTGCTTACCAATAAAGGCAGTTGTACTACTTTCTTTCCAATCTTTAAGACTTTTTCTTTCTTCATCTTCATTTTTTTAAGGTGAAATATTAGGGACATTCCCTCCAACACAACAAACACAGCAAGAATTTCTACTTTTATGGTAGTGTTGAAGTGGTAGAAGTAGAAATCCTTGCACTGTTCCTTGTGTTGGGGAGATATGGTCAATATTTCACCATTAAATGTGATGTTCATTGTAGAATTTTCATAGATACCCTATACCAGTTTAGGAAGTTGTCTTCCATTCCAAATTTCTTGAGAGTTTTTATCATTAGTGGGTTGTTGAGTTTTTATTGCTCATCCACCATTGCTGAAAGTAATACAAGTGTCTATTACATGAGTGCTATGTTTCACAGAAAACAATGAATCTGAAATGCTTGTCTTTTAGTAAAATGAATGATTCACAACTCATTCTGAAATTTGACAGTTTTTGTATACACTTTCATAGTCTGGTCAGTAAATATCAGTGTGGCACAAAAGAGTTTGTAACCACTCCCTCTCTCATTGTGAATTATTGTCAACATTTTATAATATTTTAAAGCTCTGTTATTTTTTTTTAAATAAGATTGAATATGTTGCTGATTTTGTTCACTTTGAATTTGACATCCTGACTGAAATACTTTGCCTATGAATTATGCAATAGATTCATTTTATGTCTGGTGCCATCTCTATAGCCTTACTCAGTGTGCCTCCCCCCCCCTCCCATTCTGGTCAAAGTTTCACAGTTTTTCAATAAAATATATATTTTTAAATTTACTATTCCTTTTGTGTTAGAATATATGTTCTATGGCATATTTGTTTTTTAGAAGCTCATTAAATTTCCTTCTGGAAACAGAATTGGCCAACATTTAATCTTAGACACTTTAGAAGTGTATCATGACCATTTGAAACATACCTTTCATATCCGTACCAGTCGCATAGGTAAAGTTGCTTCTCAGCTGGGTCCTATTTGATGGAAAACAGGCAGAATTGAGAGAAGATGCATTCAGGCCTGGCTTCACAATACTTCTCTTGCTCTGCTTGGTCCCTGCTCTGTGTAGCTGGGAACAAAGGGCACTCACTGTATGGTGGGGGTGGGGTGGGCATGATGTTAGCAGACTGATGATTCACAGACCTGTACCCCTGAAACAAATAATAAATTATATGTTAATTAAAAATTTAGAAATATTTGTAAAGGACTATGTTGAATATTCAAGCTTTAAAGATCTTTTAAAAATTATAAATATTTTCTCCATATTTTACATATTTATTCCAAATTTCCATACTCATCATGCTATCAATAGTTTATATTTTAAGTCACAGTGCACACTAAACTCAAGTTTTCTCTCTGATAATTCATTTGTAGTCTCATAATCCAAATAGCTCTCTAATTAACACTTTCTTTTTTTTTAATTTGCTAGCTTCTTGCAGATCTGACTAGATCACTGCAAGCTGTGCTTGATGATATTGTTGACTGGAAAGGGGCAGAAGCAGCTCTGCTTTTCTCTTGTTGCAGGTGTGCCTTCTTCATTACCCTATTACGCTCAAAACAGAGTTTTCATAAAGGAATGATTTTAACCTACTTGTCCGTTTTTGGTTTTTTTTTTTTTTTAGGGCTAGTTTAGTAAAACCAGATAATTTAATCCATAAATCTGCTTAACTAGGCACATGTGAACTGCAATACCCATGACACTGTGAAAGCAAATAAATAACCAAAGGGGCTACCATCACCTCCCCTCCTTTCTTAGAATACCTGTTTTCGGATACTCACATAACTATTCTACGATAAAGCACATATTATTTTGAGAACCTGCCCTAGGATATACTTCATAACAACAACAGCAAAACTAATTCTAATTTAAGAACTCATCCTGGGGAGTTCTTCTTGGTAATTTGTGAAATTTGTTGCATTTCTTCGTTCATGACATTCTGTGGCTGTCACACCTCTGTGCATGTATTCTTGTTTCTACTTCAAACAGAGAATTGAGAGCATCCTATGAGAAGCTTCTAAATTGTTACCTCTTTTCCTCCTACCACATATTCCATCTACCCTTCCTTCCTGTTGTAGGGAAAAATTGTTTTCTCCCTAACAAGAATAATCATCTTAATGTTTTCAAAAAGCACATCAAATTCCCTTTAGTTTTTTAGCTTATATTCAAGTACACTTTTCAGTGATGCCCTTGGAACTTTGGACGTTACTTTCAGGTTTTTTTTTTTTTTTTCATTTCTATTGTCTTTGAGCATCTGTCTACCTTGAACTGTATTGTATTCTGTTAGGTGATATCATGTCCTGTGCTAAGGAGATAGCATGTTAAACAATAAAACGTTCCAAAGAGAGCTTCAGTTAAAATGACATCATTTGACATGTCAAAGTTTGGTTTGAATTTGTAGATGATTAGTTTCCTAAAATTTTCTGGCTCTTCATCATCTATTCTTCATGCCTCCATGGTTAGTGGGCCTTAAGATCAGCTAGACCTTTCTCTTTACACTCCACACTGAGTTCGACAATGAAGAGAAATAGCATTGCTGGTCTTCTGTTTTATTTTAGCCATAAATGCAATTTAGCTACACTTCCAGAGTTAGAGCTGAGAGGTTCTTTAATAAAATATCAGCTTTACACATTTGACCTTACTTTGTTTAAGGGAGAGTTTAGGAGGAATCGAGTACATTTTTCTTCTTCATTTATCCCTGGTGAAATCAGTTTTTCACCAAATTTTTCCTTTGGCTAATCTAAGAGTCTCTTATTCAAGCTTTGATTACATACACATGACTGTTCAAGAGTCACAGTAGGCAAGAGGTCAAGGTACAAAGGCTGATGTTGTTTTTGCTGATTTTCCCCTAAGTATCCAACATGTGGGAAACTGTATCAACTGACTCTGTATCAGTGAAACTTCACAGTTATGATGAGTATCTTTTGGACTCCCCTGGAGCAGAACCATTCGATTCAGACCTGGAGATGGATGAAACAAAGTGTGACTAACACTGCTTTTAGAAGTCCCGGTTAATAAGACGACTGTTGTGGATGATTTAGAAAGGAAAGGTCAAATCACTAGCGAAGCACTGTTTTATACTCACCATAGCATTAACTGATAGGTTAATCAGTTAATGACACATTTGAGAAGCTGGCTGTTGTGGCTGGGAATGTGGGTGACTGTAGGCTTAGCTGATGTTATAGGACTGGCAGGTACTTGGGGAATTAGAGGAGATGAGTAGCTCTCAGTGGGAGGACAGTGATTCAATTTAAGGTCTAAGAGGGTCTCTGGGATTGGCCCATGCTGCAGTAAATTCATTGGGAATCCTGTAATTTCAAATTCTATCTAAGAACTTAAACACTGGCAGTTTTTAGTGGTCAGAGAACCTTGCATTTAAATGAAAACTGGGACAGTGTTGTGAAGACTTTAAAAATTATTGTTATTTTTTAAATTTACATTTTAGGTGGTTAGCATAACGTTGCAATATTGGTTTCTGGAGGAGAATTTAGTGATTCATCATTTACATAAAATACCCAGTGCTCATCATAAGTAAAGCCTTTTTTGTAATTAAATCCTAAAGTGTTTCTTCTTGTTCTAGATTTCAAGTTTTTAAATGCTTCTTTAAAAACCAAGTCTTTTGTTTGAATTCTTGATGTCAATTGTACTCATACTAAAG
Source organism: Neogale vison (assembly GCF_020171115.1). Lineage (NCBI taxonomy): Eukaryota > Metazoa > Chordata > Mammalia > Carnivora > Mustelidae > Neogale > Neogale vison. Next base: position 85,781,097 of record NC_058094.1, on the reverse strand, counting down.
CTTACTTTATCTTTGTGTGTGTATATATTAATAAAACTAGGAGCTGGATAAACAAGTCATTCTTATTTGGATTAAAAAGTGGTTCATTTCAATGTTTCCCTTTTACTAACAAAACTCTGGATAATGAACAAATGCAACACAAAAAAGAGCTGACTTATAAAAGCTCTTCATGATTTTGGGAACAGCAGCACATAGCTAAAATACTCCCATTCTGTTCTTTTTTTTTTTTTTTTTTTTTTTTTCATAAATCTTCTGTAAGGCTTTGCTTTAAACATACCAGTCTAGTAGTAGAATTTTGTTTCATGTAATCAAATGTATTTTGGGGTCATTCTCTTAACAGTTGTTGAAAATAATCATTTAATGAGAATCTGTAAGGGAAAGCTAACCTTCGACGAAGGGAGGCTCCACTCGAACTGGCTCTGGGAAGGCCTTTAATATTTCTCTTTTACAACAGGATTGTGGAGTTTAGTTCAATGTTGACAATGGGCTGAGCATGGCTTGTATGCCCCCTTCCTGTGTCACCTCTGGTGTGTTGAGCCATCTTTTGAACAAAACTGCCTGCATGTATTTCCTGTTTCTTTTTCCTCAGAGGCTCACAGACTTCTAAGTATGCCTGGCCCATGTGAGTGCATCACATAAGTGGAGTGTCTGTGTTTGCATTTAGAACAGCATTAGAAAAAAAAAAAAACTCTGCAAAATAATGCAAATATTACCTTTAAGGTAGTCATGAAATGCCCTGCATTTGTATTTCTCCCTACTACTAAGTAGCAAGAGGTACACCTGCCATATCAGAAGAGAATTTGCTGATTCAGAGAAGTGCAGATTTCCCAAAGACCAAACTTGCCCCAAGCTGGTTGCTTCGTCTGGTCCAGGTCGTATACAGAGCTTCTATGGCCCTCTATTCTGTAGCCTACTTTCATATTTATTATTTAATTTCATCCTCAACAGTACCCTCAGAAAGAATTTCCTGATTTTCTAGGGGAAGAAGCCAATATCAGAATGGTTCATTGATTAGGCCACAGACCACTCAATTAGAGGCAGTGTTGGATTTGAACCAGGAGCAGTGGCTCCACATCCATGGCATGGCATCATAGCTTTCTCTGTCATGCTGCTTTCCTGCCCAAAGTAAGATGGGTTGCCTGTCTTCTGTCTGCTGACTTTCGTCTGGCTTTCAGTGTAAGGTTGTGGATCGACCAGCTCATCTAGTATGTCTCTCAGCTAAGCCTGAGAAGCCACAGAAAAAGTGGCACGTGTATGTAATTTATCTCTTCTTTTGAGCTATTAGTTTCAACTTCAGTTGTTTTGGTACAAGTTAGTACAAGTTACTTAAGAACAATTTCTGGGAAAACTCTCCACTTCTGATTGATTGGCAGCCAAACCTATTGCTGGTACTAAGCTTCTTCCTTACCTCCCCATGTAATGGGTTTATAGCTGGGCACAAGCCTGCCTGGAGAGAACCTGGCCTAGGACTTTCATGTAACAAGAACAACCTTGTGAGCAGATACGATTTGTACTGTCTCGGGGTCTGTGACTTAAGATATCCAAGCAGGTTCACTCTTTGCTTCTCATGAGTTGGGACAGAGAGGATTTCTGCCACCCAGCCTGAACTATGCAGGGGATGTGGTGGAGCATTCAGGTGGAGGAACCCAAGTCTCTTAAGGGTCTTGTGGAACAGAGCTACCTCCCAGCCTGAAAAGCTCACCTAGGATCTGAGAGAAATCATCACTTACCTGTTTTAAGCTACTAGATTATTTTTGGATCTTTTGTTACAGCAAGAAAGCATGGCCAAACTAACATAGCTCACCCTACTAGATAGGTTCTAGGACCAAACCAATGGGAGCTGCCCTCATGGAGCTCCCATTCCACTGCAGGAGACAGAGAAAAAAACCCAAGTAGTTAAATATGTACTGCTGCGTTGGGTATGGTAAGTGCCACAGGGGTCATGAGGGTCAGGAAGGAAGAAAAAGGTGTCAGGGGAAAGGATTGCAGTTCTGGACAGGGGGTCAGGGGAAGTCTCACAGGAAAAGAGACTTGAGTAGACCACCAAAGAACATGAGAGAGCTAAGAACACAGAAGACTCGTTGGGGGAAAGCATTCCAGAAGGAGGGAACAGCCAGTTCAAAGGCCCTCAGTTAGAACAAAGTCTGGCCTGCTTGCAAATCTGTGAGGAGGCCATTGTGCCCAAAGCAGTGTTGTATCAGCTGTTTGTTTCTATGGAACAAGTCTCTGCAAATCCTAGTGGCTGAAAACCACAATTGCTCATTAACTGTCCATTCTGTGGGTTGGCAACCTGGGCTCAGCTCATCTGGTCTCATGCGAAGTGGTAGCTCAACAGGAGTGGGATGATCTGAAGTGGGACTTGTACTCTGGCACTGATGCTGGCTCTTGGCTGGGTCTCTGTCACCAGGTGATCTCACACCTCTGGGGATGCTAACTCAGACTTCTTCACACAGATATCGCCAGCAGCAGAAAGAGCTAGCAAGGGTGTTGCCAGCACCCTGAGAGGATGCCTCCAGAGTCTCCCAGACTCTGTTTGCCACTTAGTGTGCCCAAACAAGTCACAGGCCAACGTGACTGATGGTTGGCTATGTAAGCTGCACCTCTCACTGGGAGGAGTGGTCAAGTCATACTGCAAGAATCATTCTGGTAGAGTGGGAGGACTCACTGGATTCACATCTTTATAGACTGTCCACTTTGAGAGTAAATGAAGATGACAAGGTGAGAAGTGCTGGGATACAATCATGTGGATCTTGTAGGTTCTAGTGACTTTGGTAAGATATACTTCTTCAGGTTTTGGCCAGCTATATTAGAAAATCTTCAAAAATTATTGGAAATAGATTGCCTGGGTGAGTATTATATAACGAACTGGTAGCAAGGCAGAATACTAACTACTACTACTAAATATAAAAGCCACATTTAGGGCTTACTGACACTGGGTGGGGTACATGTATCACTTAATTCAGAGCAGCACTGCAGAGTGAGGACACCCATCCCCAGAGAGGTTAAGTGACTTTCCTAAGATGGCACAAGTGCCAGAACTAGGGTTTCTATCCATGTCTTTCAGACTGAGCCTTTCCCTTTGACCTCTGTGGCCACTAAGATCCTGGCCATGGCCCAGAGCTACCAAGAGATGTGAAGTCAGAGGTTTCACCCTGGGAATACTCCCTGCTTCCTCACTTTTGGTTGGGGAGAAAGGAACTTCTTAAAATAACCAGAGAGATTCTACAGGAAGAGCCAGAGAGGCAGCTCCCCAGTGTTTTTACTAATATGGACTTTCTTGGTCTTGAGGAAGTACTTTGTTTCAAAAATAGCTGGTGCTTTTCCAAGAAGAGACTTGGAGCTATTAGCCATTCACCTCATGCCTAAGATGCATTGCTCCTGAAGGCAGAGAAGGCGGCAGGCCTCCAACCCAGAGCCTGCAGGAGGCAGGAGGCCTGCTGGCCTCCGGAACTGCCAGGACTGGGTTTCCTCATTCCTGCTGGTGCCCAGATATTTATGCCTGGGGTGAGAGGGGACAAAGAGCCCAGCAGGAAGGGAGGGTTCCCCCCTCTTCCTTTCCTTAAGCTGAAAATGTTAGTGTTAAGCAAGTCTCTGAAAACACAGCTAAGGTGACTGGACAAGCTGGTTAAAGATAAAGATTTGCCTAAGAACGAATTTTAAGCTTGATTAGTTGGAATTTACTAGGGTTTATAATCAGGGACTCTTGTTTTAACAGATAAAAAGTTGGAGGTAGAGGATGGACACCAGAAAAACTGCAATGAAAAATCTATGTCTTGTTTTTAAGAACTAGTTTAAGACATTAAGTCCTTACTATATGCTATACATTGTTCTTAGCATTTTATATGTATTAAAGCATCTAACCTCATGTAAATCTTAGATGTAGGCAATATTATTTTCTCTGTTCTACACTTGAGGAAACCAAGGCTCAGAGTGGTTAAATAAGTTGGTTGTTTTGCAAGACGAAAGGTGGAGTCCCACTTCAGAGGAGCTTCCATTTCCATTCCAAATGGACTGATTGTTTATGATTCATGTATGTGTGTACGCATGCCTGTACATATGTGTGTGCATGCACGCGCGTGTGTGTGTGTGTGTGTGATGTTTTTGGCAGCCATGCATTTGCCTGCATAGCTCCTGTCAAAAATTAACTGGTTTTCCCATCCTTGGGGGGCCATTTGTCCTTTGACGCCAGTGTTTCATTTATCACTTGCCATTTCTTATCAGCCTACAGTCCCTGGAAAGCTATTTCCCTTGGAAGATGGATGTGGATGCTGCTTTTTGGGTAAAGAGAATGTTCTATTTCCACACTCCTCTCTACTGAGTGTTTTCAGCAGACCTGGGTATGCTGTGCTTTGAGCACCAGGTTCCTCACTGAGTCTGCTTTGTAGAATGCTTTGACTCCTTGGCTCAGGAGCAGATTGTTTATATTATTATACACATTATAAAGCAGACTTCCTTCTGCAAAGGAAGTTAAAGGTGAAGAATAGAACCCGTATCTGAGAAATAAACATATATTTGTGCACTTGAGGGCATATGAACAAATGTATTTATTTCACATGCTTCATCATATTTTTTATATTATGTTTTAGACTTGGCCTCACTTGATAACAAGGAATCATCTTTTAAAAACAGATCCAAAAAATCATATGTGTTTTATAGGAAAGCCTCATCAACTTGGACTGCTCTATTGCCATGGCTCAGTTTACAAATTAAAGAAAAAATTTAATTTAATTTAATTTAATTAAAATTAATTCAAGAGAAGAACCTGGGACTTACATTGAGTATATTCAATGTAATGTTCCTTTGTCCTTCAGCATATTTGTTATATGCAGAATCAATGTTCATTACAATGTAGACTTCATTATTCATTAACATTGTCCAACTTTTTTTCCCCTCCCTCCCTCCCTCTCTTTCTTTCTTTCTTTCTTTCTTTCTTTCTTTCTTTCTTTCTTTCTTTCTTTTCTTCTTTTGAGAGATGGAGAGTGCATGAGTGGGGTACAGAGGGGTAGAGGGAGAGGGAGAGAAAATCTTAAGTAGGGTCCATGGTCCAGCTTGAAGTCTGACTCAGAGCTTGATCTCACCATCCTGAGATAATGACATGAGCTCTGAGCCCAAATCAAGATCAGAGGTTTAACAGACTGAGCCATTACTAGATGTGCAACTACTTGCAAGAACTGTCACTAAGGTTGCTTAAAACTTACTATAATCCAAAGTGTTTGCTATTTCAGATCTTATCGCTACCTTTTCCATGTCCCCATAAGTGCCATTCTCACTTTGGAATGTTTATCAGATTCTGTATTAATTATTTTGTTCTTTATGTCTTAAAAAAAAAAAAAAAAAACAAAACCCAAGATTGCTTTCAGTTATTCCAAAGGCCTAGCATAGTGTTTCCTGAAGCCTGAGACTTGGAAGGAGCTTGTGTCTTCTCCACATCTGGCACTTGCTCAGTGTGCTATTCCTTCTGCCTGGGGGTAACTTCGTGCTTCTATTTTCTAGAATACATTTTATACAATTAGTATTAATTCTTCTTTCAAGTTTTGGTAGCATTCTCCATGGAAACAATCTGTGCCTAGAAATTATGTTTTTGGATTGCTTTTAGTTACAAATTAGATTTCCTGAATAGTTAAAAAGCTATTTAAATTACATACTTCAAAATGGGTAAGGTTGGTAGTTTTTGCTTTTCCAGGAATTGGTCCATTTCATCTAAGTTGTAAAAGTTATGTGTGCAGACTTGTCCATTTTACTCCTTCTTTACCATTTGGATATCTGCAGGATCCATAGCAATATCCCATTTCATTCTGGTATTGGTAATGTGTCCTCTCCTCCCATCTTCCTAGTGTGTGTGTGTGTGTGTGTGTGTGTGTGTGTGTGTGTTGTCAGTTTTGTTGACCCTTTCAAAGAAAAAGCTTTGTATTTCATTGATTTCCTCTATTGTTACCTCTACCGTTGTGCTTTTAATTTCACTGTTCTGTGCTTTTCTGTAATTGTCCTTCCTTCTGCTCATTTTGTGTTTACTTTTCTAGGTTCTTGAAGTGGAAGCTTACATATCGCTGACTTGGAAAAGCCCCCTCTTTCAATATAAGGATTTAGTGCAGTCTGTTCCCTCTCAGCACTGCTGTGGCCTTGTCCCATGCCTTTTAAAGGTGGTATTTTCATTTTCATTCAGTGCAACGTATGGTTTATTCCTCCTGAGACTTCTTCTTTGACCCACGGGATATTTAAAAGTGCATTGCTTAGTTTCCATGTGTTGAGGATATTTTTCCATCTTTTATTTCTAGTTTGACTCCAATGTGGACAGCAAACACATTCCATATGATTACAGCTTCTTAATTTTTTTTAAATTTGTTTAAAGATTTTATTCACTGGAGAGAGAGATTGAGAGAGAGAGAGAGCGCTAGCTAGCAGGAGCATGCACTCTTGGGGCAAGGGCAGAAGCAGAGGGAGAAGCAGACTCCCTGCTGAGCATGGAGCCCAGTGCAGATATCCTATCCCAGGACCCAGAGATCAGGACCTGAGTCAAAGTCAGACACCCTGATTTCAGTTCTGTTGTTTGGTGCTTGCACATTTGGGATGGTTAAGTCTTCTTGGTGGCCTGGCCCTTTTTTCATTCTGTGCTGTTCCCCCCTGTCACCTGTTACTGGTAATTTTCTTTGCTCTAGTTCACCTAATATTAATATGTCTTTTCCATCTTTCTTTTGATTGTTTGCATGATATATCTTATTCTTTTTCTATGTAATCATATTTGAAATGAGTTTCTGGTAGGTGATATATACTTCAGTCATTATTTTTTCAATCAATTTTGCCATCTTTGTCTTTTAAATGATGTGTTTAGATAGCACAATTTAGTGTAATTACTAAATTGTTAAGGCTTAGACCTGCCATTTTATTTTTTCTGCTTATTCTTTGTTCTCTGTGTCATTTTTACTGGCTTTCTGTGGGTAGTTGAACTTTTTCTTTTCTTTTTTTTTTTAAGTTCTGTTTTGATTTATCTCTCTTTTTTTAACATATGCATTTATAGGGCTTTTTAAAAAAATTAATTAATTTATTTATTTTTTAATTTTTTTCCAATTTATTTATTTTCAGAAAAACAGTATTCATTATTTTTTCACCACACCCAGTGCTCCATGCAAGCTGTGCCCTCTATAATACCCACCACCTGGTACCCCAACCTCCCACCCCCCTGCCACTTCAAACCCCTCAGATTGTTTTTCAGAGTCCATAGTCTCTCATGGTTCGCCTCCCCTTCCAATTTACCCAAATTCCCTACTCCTCTCTAACGCCCCTTGTCCTCCATGCTATTTATAGGCTTTTTAAAAAAAATCTCATTGTACTAGTGTACATATTTTAGAGATTTAATTTGAGTGAAGTTTAGGAACTTTACTTCCCTTATACCCCATTCTAGTCTTGTTTAAAATCTAATTGTCTTAATTATATCTTCTATGTATGTTTAGAGACACATCAGAAGGTGTTACAATTTTTGTTTCAGCCATCAAGTAGAACTTCGGAAACTGAATAGGAGAAGGAAAATGTATTTCCTATATACATATTTTTATTCTTTCCACTTGTTCTTACTTCCTGATGCTCCAAGTTACCTTTTTTTTTTTTTTTTCCAGCATTTCTTTCTGTTTAGAGAACTTCATTTAGCTACTTTTTAGGGTATCTCTGATGGTCAAAATTCTTTTTTCTTCAGCTCAATTTTTGGAATTCCTTTATCATTGAAGGGTACTTATGAGTATAAGATTCTGGGCTGACAGCTCTTTTCTTTTACTACTTAAAAAATATTCTGGACTCTAATTTCTGCAGAGAATTTTATTCCCATTCAAATTGTGTTTCCCCTAGAGATAAGGTATTCTCTACTGATTGTTATTTGCAATACATTTTTGTATGTGTTTACATTAGTTATGTGGCTATGATGTTTCTCCATATAGATTTCTTTGGGTTTATGTTGTTTGGGATCTGCTCAACTTCTTGAATCTATAGAATTGTATCTTTGGTCAAATTTGGAGATTTTTTTTCTAGCCATTATTTCATTGGATAGAGTTTTTTGACTCACTCTCTTTCTCCTTTCAGGGACTCATGCCACAAATATAATTTTTTTAATGGACTTCAGTTCCCTGAAACTTTGTTCATGTCTCCATCTTTTCCTTGGACTGTTTTGATTGGATAACATCTGTCGTTCTATCATCCAGTTCACTGATTGTTCCTCTGTTCTCTGCATGTTGTTTTTGAATCCAACTTAATTTCAGTTACTCCATTTTTCTGTTCTAGATCTCCCTTTGGTTTTGATTTATATCTTTTATTTGTTTAGACTTTGTGTGTTTTTTTTTCTTTTTTTGGTTTCAAGTATGTCTGTCATTGCTTATGAAGCATGCTTATGATGGTTACTTTAAAATCCTTCCCAGATAATTCTAACATCTCTGGCATCTTGGTGTGGCTTATTGTCTTTTTTTCCATTCAGGATGGGATTTTTCTGATCCTTGGTATGATGAGTGATTTTCAGCTGAAATTTGGAACTTTGGGTATTCTGTTACGAAAGTCTGGATTTTATTTAAACCCCTCTATGTTAGCTGCCTTCATCAGACACTGCTCCTGCAGAGGACAGTGGTCTCTGCCTCATTCTTGCCAGGTGAGAGTAGAGGTCCAGGTTCCTCACTTGCCCCCCCACCCCTCCACCTGGCTGGCCTGGTGAGGGCTGTCTTATTACTGCTCCCCATGTTTTCTACACTGACATTGCATCAGGGGAGGTGAAATTACTGGTTCTTCCCAGAGTCCTTTGACACCATCCCAGTGGAGATTGGGAGTTCTTCATTACCACTGGGTGGGGGTGGATGTCTGCTCTGACACTGAGGGTGGGGGTCTTGATACCCCAGTTCAGGATGCTCCCAGCTCATTATCTGGCCTTTTGTGACACATTCTGGCAGGGTGTTTGTGGCATCTTGTTACAAGCCTAGATAGAATGGGGAGCAGGCCCTTTATGTGGCCTTTGCTGGTGGGGTTGGCCTAAGATTATAGTTTTTTTCTGGTGTACTAGAGTAAGCAGTGATTTCCTAAAAGTTTTCTATATTTCTGAGCTTCCCCTTTGCTGGTCTTTTGGCTAGAGACAGGCAACAACAAAGAGAGGCTTCTTTGGTGTGTACCATTCTGGGGTGCCAGGGGCTCCAGCTCCATGCCTGGGATACGTAAGGCAGAAGGAAAAGCTAACGAAACCATCATCATTTTTCCTTGGGCCCCAGGTTCTCTGTCTGCCTTCTTTCTGCCTTTAGGAGTCTTCTTATGATTGCCTTATATCACTATTGTTTTTATTTGTACATAGCAGGAGGAAAAGGGAAAATATATCTGTTACATTTTGCTGGAAGTAGAAGCCTTGTGGGAGCTGGGTATAGATTTTATAGTTTTCATTTTAAGTATTTTATAAGCATCTCATTCAGCAAGTTTTTAGAATTCATAAAATTTTTGCAGTTTTTGTAAAATAGCAGCTCTTTAAAGGGGAACCCTCCTACACTGTTGGTGGGAATGCAAGCTGGTGCAACCACTCTGGAAAACAGCATGGAGGTTCCTCAAAATGTTGAAAATAGAACTGCCCTATGACCCAGCAATTGCACTACTGGGAATTTACCCTAAAGATACAAACGTAGTGATCCAAAGGGGCACGTGCACCCGAATGTTTATAGCAGCAATGTCCACAATAGCCAAACTATGGAAAGAACCTAGATGTCCATCAACAGATGAATGGATCAAGAAGATGTGGTATATATACACAATGGAATACTATGCAGCCATCAAAAGAAACGAAATCTTGCCATTTGCGACAACATGGATGGAACTAGAGCATATCATGCTTAGCGAAATAAGTCAAGCGGAGAAAGACAACTATCATATAATCTCCCTGATATGAGGAAGTGGTGATGCAACATGGGGGCTTAAGTGGGTAGGAGAAGAATCCATGAAACACGATGGGATAGGGAGGGAGACAAACCATAAGTGACTCTTAATCTCACGAAACAAACTGTGGGTTGCTGGGGGGAGGGGGGTTGGAAGAAGGGGGGTAGGGTTATGGACATTGGGGAGGGTATGTGCTTTTGGGTAAATTGGAAGGGGAGATGAACCATGAGAGACTATGGACTCTGAAAAACAATCTGAGGGGTTTGAAGTGGCGGGGGGGTGGGAGGTTGGGGTACCAGGTGGTGGGTATTATAGAGGGTACAGCTTGCATGGAGCACTGGGTGTGGTGAAAAAATAATGAATACTGTTTTTCTGAAAACAAATAAATTGGAAAAAAAAATAAAGACAAAAAAAATAAAATAGCAGCTCTTTTATCACACATTTTTTCTGCATATGTAATTGTTAATTTTGTATAATACACATAAAATTATATTTTATATTATTCTGTATGTATAATACATAATTATATACATTATAATATATAATATACTAATATATTAATTAATTATAATTACAATATAGTATATATTTACATTTACTGTACAATATATTAATGTGCTAATTTATTTAATTCTTTATTATATATAAGGTATTATATATATAATTACATATGTTTATGTTATTATTTATTATATGCAGCAAACTGATAAACCAACAAACAACCCTTTTTTTTTAGTGTGAAAATGGGACTACTTTTTTCCCTTTTTTTAAACTTTATTTTCTTTTTTTCGGTATTCCAAGATTCATTGTTCATGCATCACACCCAGTGCTCAATGCAGTAGATGCCCTCCTTAATACCCACCACCAGCCTCAACCAATTCTACCCCCCCCTCCAAAACCCTTAGTTTGTTTCTCAGAGTCCACAGTCTCACTTTTGAGCTCCTTTTTTGCTCAAGGCTCAGAACTATGTGTCACGGATCAAAAGAAGCAGCCGTAGTTTGCAAGGGCTGCTATAGTAAAGCACTGCAGACTGAGTGGTTTAAACAACAATTATTTTCTCACAGTTCTGGAGACCAAAGTCCAAGAAAAAGGTGTTGGTGGGGTTTTTTTCTCCTGAGGCAACTCTCCTTGGCTTGTAGATGGTCGGCTTCTCTCTGTCCTCACAGGGTCTTTGCTCCATGTGTATCTGGGTTCTAATCTCTTCTCAGAAAGACACCATTTATACTATGATAAGACCCACCCAATGACCTCATTTTAATCACCTCTTTAAAGGTCCTGTCTCCCCCTATTGTCACATTTGACCTACTAGGAACTTTAACATATGAAGGGGTAGGCCCATAGCAGAAGCCTAAGACCTGACCATCGGTGATCTTGCAGTCCTATGAGTGGTTGACACACATTGCAGAAAGAGGAACAACAGAACCCACCTGTCTGACTGCTCCTGGATTCAGGGGTGGTATGATTTCCAAGCTAGAGGGGACCTCCTGCTCTAAACCAGAAGATATTCTCATTCACAAAAGGGAAACTGAGGCCAGGAGATGTGCCTCCCAAGCACTCTCATAGCTATGGCTTCTCATAGTCCATGATTGCCCAACAGTGCTCACAAGAATAGTTCAAAGTTTTTTAAAATGATTGCTTGCTTTTTTCACAGTTTTTTAAGAAAATTGATTCTTATATTTAAATGAAATAGAAAACAAATGATACATTTCAATATGCCCCTTTGTTAAGAATTCACATATCTTGGGGATATATTCTTGGGTGTTTTTTTGTTTGTTTGTTTGTTTTGTTTTGTTTGTGCAGTTCATAGAATTTCTGCCCTTAAATTTACCAACTGAATTTTCTTTGACCTCAAAAACCCATGTAAACCAAGGCTTCAAGCAACAGCTTTTTAAATTTTATTTATTTGTTTGTTTATTTATTCATTTGTTTGTTTATTTTGCTTCCCACCTCGAACAAATGCACATTTTCTATTGGATTCACAGCCCAGTGAAGTCTCTAAGCAGCAGTTGGTAAGAAGAGAAATACCAGTATAAAAGCTTCCTTGCAGGCATGTTTAGCAAATGCTTTCTTATTTTAATCTTTCATTATGATTTATAGAAGGATTCAAAGTCTGTCCCAAGGACCCGTCCCAGCAATCCCAGCCTGTGGAGATAAATATCCTTACTGACTCTTAGCTGCATTTGGCAATCTATTCATGGCTAATTTTTACTGCACCCCTAAGGAAATAAGAGCACTGTGTATTCTAGGGAAAAAAAACACTCCTTTCAAATACTCCTTTTTCCGCGGCTGTGTGTGTGTGTTGTGTGAACGTTACTTGGTGGCAGGGAACAGAGTGGCTTTCTGTGGAGCCGCCGCTCCTGTCTCCGGCGGCAGACTCAGTGTCTGTGTGGGGAATTCCTGCTCCTGGCCCAAGCCCACAGGCCCTGCTTGAGAACGGCCAGGGAGGCCATGGCACACACCCTCTTTTTCTTGCTTGGATAAGGATCTGTGCTCTGGAGACTCTTCCACAGAGCCCAGCAAGAAAAAGAGAAAGAAGCTTTCACTCCATCCCTGACTGGGAAACTAGCTCACTCTTTTTAAAGCAAACATTACCCTGGATCATTCTACCAGGTAGCAGAGTGTCTACTGGGTAGTAGACAGAGATAAAAACCGACCTAATAGCCTTCGAGTATCTTGAGAATGAGCTAACTATGGAAGCCATAATTCAAAATTCATGTAGACAGCTCTGGGAAGACTGTTCTCACAGGATGTTTCACACCTTTTCCTCTCCCTGGGATCTTATCTGAGCGACCCTGCTCTCTGCAGCTGACCAAGGCTCTGTTTAAAGAGGACTTCTTGCCTTCAGATTTATACCAACCCACCCAGGAAAACTAAAGTTTCCAGAGCTGCCTACTCCTGTCACAAAAAAGAATGTGGCTTTTCGAGGTTGTGGGCTTTGAACATAAGGCATACTTACATCTTTAATCACTGGTGGTTTGTAAATAAAACACCTCCATCCCCCTCTTCCAAGATCTCTTCAGAAATCTCTGAATGAGATCATTAACCCCTTGTGGGCAGCCCGGTGGAAGAAACACAGGTCTGGGAGTATGGAGTCGGTTTCTGTTTGCAGGTTCTGTTGGTAGCTATCTGAAAGATAAAGAAATCAGGTGAGACCTGTGGTTGCCACTTTTCCCTTAGCTCATCAGAATTATCTTCGGACCTTTTGAGACATAAGTCCCCTGAGCCCTGGCCTGGGGGAGTCTGATTAACAAATGTCTTTGGGAAGTCTCCCAGGAAAGTATGTTTCTTAAAAGTTCCAGATGTGATTCTGACTCCAGTGGGATTTGGGAACCATTTATTTTGATGAATTCTGATGTCCTGGGTAGCATCGAGAAAAAGGAGATAGGAAAGACCCAGAAAAGGAATCCTTCTGAGTCCAGCCTAAACCCCATGCCTCTTTCTATTTGTGATCAATTACTGGTAGCATCATAGATGTAAAGGTTGAGTAGTGGAGGGGCTGCCATTTCCAAGGGGATCATTTCTGTATGGGGACCCGAGGAGCCAAGAGGAAGAGCGGGAGGGTGTTCTTCTGTCTGAGGGACACTTGTACTTCCCTCAGCACAGGACACTGAGGATGCTTATGTGGAGACTGTACCCTGGTAAGCGGAGAAATGCTGTGATTCTTACCTAAGTTTTAAAAATTCCCCTCTGCAGAGACTACCACCTAAAGTATCTAAAACAAAAAAAGTCTGAATTATCTTCTTAATCTTGTTCACATACATTTTGTAAGATGGGGACACTGACTCTCTGGGGAAACCTTTGTGTCAAATAAAGGACAATTACAGAAAAGCACAGAACAGTGAAATTAAAAGCACAACAGTGAAATTAAAAGCACAACAATGATAGAGGAAACAATAGAGGAAATCAATGAAATACAAAGCTTTTTCTTTGAAAGGGTCAACAAAACTGACAACTCACACACACACACACACACACAAACGGAAGACGGGAGGAGAGGACACATTACCAATACCAGAATGAAATGGGATATTACTATGGATCCTGCAGATATCCAAATGGTAAAGAAGGAATAAAATGGACAAGTCTGCACTCATAACTTTTACAACTTAGATGAAATGGACCAATTCCTGGAAAAGCAAAAACTACCAACCTTATCCATTATGAAGTATATCTTTTTTTTTTTTTAAGATTTTATTTATTTATTTGACAGACAGAGATCACAAGTAGGCAGAGAGGCAGGTAGAGAGAGAGGAGGAAGCAGGCTCCCTGCTGAGCAGAGAGCCCGATGCGGGGCTCGATCCCAGGACTCTGGGATCATGACCCGAGCTGAAGGCAGAGGCTTAACCCACTGAGCCACCCAGGCACCCCATGAAGTATATCTTTTGAATAGCCTTTTAGCTATTCAGGAAATCTAATTTGTAACCAAAAGCATCCCAAAAAGGTAATCTCCAGGCTCAGATTGTTTCCATAATGAATGTTACCAAACCTTTATAGAAGACTCAACACCAACTGTGTCTTGTAATAAATTGAAGATGAAAAAAATTCTTTGCAATTTATTTTACTAAAATCAAAACCAGAGAAAATTACAAGAGAAAACTTTACGCCAATATCCTTTATAGATACAGCTTAAAAGATCCTTAACAAAATTGTAGTGAATAAAACAAGAATTATATAAAATGAATTATGAATTATCACATCATACCTATTGTGGAAGCAAGACTGGTTGAACATTAAAAATTCAATCAAGATTATATTCTGTATTTATAGGCTAAAGAAGAAAAATCACAATAATAGTATTTGATGCAAAAAAAGCATCTGGTAAAATTTAACATCCATTCATGATAAGAACTCTCTGAAAATAGGAATGATAGAGAAACTTACTTAATTTCATAAAAAGCATCTACAAAAATCCTACATCTGACATGCTAATGGTAAAAGATAGATAACTTTCCCTTAAGATGGAACAGTCAGGAATGTATGCTCTCATCATCGAATTCAGTATAACACCTTAAGTCTTTTTTATTTGAAATTTTACTTATTTATTTGTCAGAGAGAGAGACAGAGACAGGGAGAGAGGGAGATTGAGAGAGCAAAAGCAGGGGGAGTGGCAGGCAGAGGGAGAAGGAGGCTCCTCACTGACAAGGAGCCCTGTGCAGGACTCCATCCCAGAACCCTGGGAGCATGACCCTAGATGCAGGCATACATTTAACTGACTGAGCCATTCAGGTGTCCCTTAAGTCTTGTTGCTGAAGAAAGATAAGAATGGAAAATAAAAGGCAAACAGAACAGAAAGGAAAAAGATCAAACAACTGTTACTATTTACAGATTACATAATTATCTGCTTATAAAATCTGAAGAAATATGCAAAGTCTCTTAGAAATAAGTGAATTTAACAAGTTCAGAGGATACAAGATCAATACACAAAAATCAGTTGTTGGGGAACCAGGGTGGCCCAGTTGTTCCAGGGATTGAGCCCACATCCGGCTCCCTGCTGTGTGGGGAGCCTGCTTTTCCCTCTCCCTCTGCTTGCCACTCCCCATGCATGTGCTCTCTCTCTCTGTCAAATAAACAAATAAAATCTTTTAAAAAATCAATCCTATTTCTTTGTAATAACAATGACCACATAGGCAAGAAAATTATAAATACAAAACTACTTAAAAAGAAAGCATGCACTGTGTACTAAAGCTTGTGAAACTTTTATGAAAGAAGTCAAAAAGATCTAACTAAACGGAGAGACATACCTGGCTCATGAATTAGAAAACTCAGTGTGGTAAAGGGGCTGATTCTTCCTGAATTGATATACAGGTTTAACACACTATCATTATCCAAGAAAGGTTTGTGTTTGTTTTTGTTTTTTTTTAATAGATACAGACAAGATTGTTTTAAAGTATATATAGAAAGACAGAATAAACTTAAAGCCAAAACAATTTTATAACTCTCAAAATTCAACAGTAAAAGAAACAAAAAGATCGTATTGGAAAATGTGAGAAAGACATGAACAGAAATTTCACTGAAAAGAGTATGTAGATGGTGACATCGAAAAAAGCACATGAAAGGATGTTCTCAACATCATTAGCCATCAGGGAAATGAAAATTAAAATCACAAGGAGATATCTCATTATATACCTAGGAAAATGGAAAAGATAAAAAATGATAATATGAAATGATAGTAAGTTTCCTGAGAAACTAGGCCACTTATCTATTATAGGTAGGAATGTAAAATGGCACATCTACTCTTGCAAACAGTTGGACAGTTTCTTAAAAAACTAAGTATGTCACTGCCCTATGATTGAACATTGCCATCTTGGGCATTTATCCCAGATAAGTGAAACCTTATGTTCACACAAAAGTCTGTACATGAACGGTCACAGAGTCTTCTTAGCCACCAAGGTGTCCCTTAAGTGTTGTTGCTAAATCTAAAACCAGCTCAGATGTCCTTCAACACACTAACGGTTAACAAACTGTGGTATATCACGTACTATGGAATTGTACTCAGTAATTAAAAAGAATGAATTACAAGTAAAAAGGTGCTTGAATATCCAGAGAAATATACTGAGTGAAGAAAAAAACCAATTCCAAAAGTTATATACTACATGATTCTATTTATATAACATTCTTGAAGTGAAAAGAATTGCAGTGATGGAAAACAGGTTAGTACTCACAAGGAGTTAAGGATGAGAGCAAGAAGTAGGACCAGTGGGGATGGAAATGTTCTGAATCTTGATCTTATCAGTGTAAATACCTGTTATTCTGTACAGTGGTTTTGTAAGATAACACTGGAAGAACTAGAAAAGGGTGCATAAGATCTATAACTGCATGTGAGTCTACACTTACTTCAAAATAAGTATAGATTATTTCAAAATTTTCTTTTAGTTAAAAAAAAATATTCTGACCAGGTGTAAGCTTTTCAAATTTTGCTTTATGGAGAATGCCTGGAATTCAGCTGCCTGGTGCTGCAGGGACCTTTGCTAAGAATTCCTGCCTGCTGGGGTGGGGGCCAGAGTCCCAGGCACCCTTCTGGTGCTGTGACAGCATCATAGTTTTAAGTATCTCTAGATGCAAAGTTCTTGGAGTTAGTTCTTTGTTTTGGGAGATTTGGAGTCTGGGAATGGGAGAGAATGGGAAATAGTTCTCTACAAACCTGACTTTACCTGTAGGTGCCCTGAGTTGATTCCATTCTATCAGATGAGGTTTTTATTATCCTTAGAACATGTGACCCTCTTCCCTCCACCCCTTCCCCACATTAGTATTTATGTGTTTCCTGAGTCATTTAGGTGTTCTTTCGTCCAAGTTAATAGAACTCTTGATTCAGACATCATGCAATAAGAATTTCGGAGGTTAGGTACACAGACACTATGGATATATATCAAAATCCAGGTTCTTTTCTTCTCTCTGTTCTTTGTTAGTATTCCTGTGACAGCATTCATCCTCAGTTGTCAAATCCAGGCACAAGACCCAGAGGGAGACGGGGGAGGATGAATCTTTTCCTGTTTCTTTGTCTTAAGAGATAAACTCCTGATTCCAGGAGCTACGCCCTCCATACCACATAAGTTTTCTTCATCCTATTGGCCCAAATCAGGTCATGTACCCCTTTCTGACTAGGTCCACTCCCCTGCGGCAGGTGGGCAGCTGTGAGAAGGAAGATGGGTGCCTGAAAGGTTACCTGTGAGGAAGGTCAAAGTAAGCGTTAGGTACTAAAAAGGCACTATTCTCTACTAGGAGTGGGATGTTTCTACTCTGCACCAGGCACAGGCTAACATTAGGTCCTACAACAACTTTTTAGAGTAAGTAATATAAATGTCCAGTTTAGAGAAGAAAGAGAGTTTCACAGTGATTAACTTACACAGCCTCATGGAGCTAGTAAGTGGCAGGGCTGGGATCTGAAGAGAGTTTCACAGAACTGTCTTCATTCGAAATGAAAGCTTCATTTTGTTTTATTTTGTGGACTTGCACTGCCTATGTAATTTATTTACAATATTAATTTGTTTGTTAATTACATTTTGATGAAAGGTAAGGCTTTCAGCCTGTGCTATTAATTGCTACGGATGTTGGTAGATGGTGTTCAAATGCCTGGCAGAGTCCTGGGACTGCTCCCCCCCTTTAAATCTGGAGTTCATCCTTTTGATTGAGTAGTCTAAGCAGAATTGACACAGATGTAATGGGAGTCTGGAAATGAACAATAAATATTGGCCAAAATTACCCATTTTAACAAATGCTATGCTGATTTTCCATTTCTTTTATGGGTACAAGACTAGTATAGTTTCTAGTTTCATCTATTGATCATTCATTGTCTTTGAGGTTTATGGATGGGGCATTGACCATCCATGGATTCCTACAGAAATGCTCCTTTGGCAAATAGCTAATTGCTTATATCTGTGGTTGCAGAGGCATGTGGGTGGCTTATTTGGTTAAGTGTCTGCCTTAGCTCAGGTCATGATCCCAGTCCTGGGATCGAGCCCCACATCCAGATTCTTGCTCAGTGGGGAGCCTGCTTCTCCTGCTCCCAATTCCCCTGTCTGTGTGCTCTCTCTGTCAAATAAATAAATAAAATCTTAAAAAAAATAACTGTGGTTACAGATTTCTCAAAGAAGAATGCCAAGTTATAGGACTTCTATCTGTAAGAGAACAAGAAAACTGGGAAGCATAGAAGGATGGAAAAATCTATTTCCTTATACTGGCATTTTAAAAAAAGATTTTATTTATTTATTTGACAGAGTGAGAGAGATCACAAGTAGGCAGAGAGTCAGACAGAGAAAGAGAGAGAAGGGGAAGCAGGTTCCCCGCCAAGCAGAGAGCCCGATGCGGGGCCTGATCCGAACTGAAGGCAGAGGCTCAACCCACTGAGTCACCCAGGAACCCCTGGCATTTTTGACTTAAGCAGAGCATTACATTTTATTCCAACTAGTATCCCAAGCATTACCTGTTTCAGAGATTCCTAAGGAATTACTCATAGGTTTGTTTGTACATGGTATATAGCAGGCATTCAAGAAATGTTTGCTGGCCAGCTTTTGTTGAGTCTCACATTTTTCTTACAGTACCTAGCTATTGTAAGGATGCACAATTGCAGATATTGTAGATTAATGATCATTTAAAAGCAGCAAAGCCCAAAGTGAACCCAGTTTTTTATTATTATGCTCCTCAAAGGAGTTTTTGCTTGGCTTCAGCATCTGTTATGGAAAAGGGTTTGAAGAAAGTCATATTTTATCTGCAATTCTTCCTCATCCTAGGTTTGCAGGCAGTGCCCTCCAATCCCTATGGGTGTCTCTGCCCGCCTAGACTAAATAGTGACAATCATATATTTAAAATATGCATCAGAGTTTAAACAACAAGAAAGACAGGAGAGATGCTATTAAATTCTCATCAACATTTCAATACATTCAAGTTTTTTTTTCAATATAATGTGTATTGAGGACCCACCTTAGCTAAGTTTCATAAGTGTGTGTGCATGCCTGCAAGTGTGTGTGTGTGTGTGTGTGAACACACTTGTGTGCCTGCATGTGAGGAAGTGGTGGAAGGGGATAGCCCTAGAGACTGTATGTAGGTGGACTCAGTCACCATTTTGAGTAACTATTCGTTAAAAGATTGTAGCACTACCCATAGGGTGAGGACTTACATAAATTTCACAGGATCTCCTTTCTGAAGGGTTTTATACAAGGAAAAGTTATTTAAGGCTAAGCCAGACTGCTCAGCAATATTGTATATTTATTTAACTTAATTAACTTATTTTTTATTTCATAGCTTCTGGAACCTTAGGCATTAGGACTAATTCATAAGGAGGCTCACTATGTTTCTCTGAAGTTTATTTTACAGTGGGAAAATATTTTCAATAAATTACAAAATGTGAAATGCATATGTTCTTTATGGTTAGTGACTAGCATTTTTATTATTCTTGCATGGTTCTTACATCAAATCTGGTTTTTCATTTCAAAACTACAGGTTAGACAATATTACTGATATTATCATTTTTTAAAATGTTCTCCTTCTCTGTCTTAAGTAACTAATGGTTACCTCTCATCCTTTGCTCTATTCGTTCTTATTAAACACCCTCATTATTAAATAAAATTTAGCAGTGTGATCAGGGAGGGGTTTGTTTAGGGATAATTCTCAACACATACCAAAGAAAAGACAAAAGAGCACTTTGGAATGGTGGCCTAAAACTAATTTTGTTAAAGTAAATTTCCCATTCAAAGAATGGAGACAGTGTAGATCCAAAGATACTTGAATGTTTTTAAGATTTGAAAAATAATTTTAAACGATCTAGAAAATGGCAGTAGTTCCAGTCTACAAACAGAGAATATGATCCACATGATTTTATGGAACTTGGACCAAGCATGGAGCCATTATCACAGCCGTGGAGGACCACTGTCTGTGAATGTGCCTACCCTTATTGGACTTCTTTATAAGTGTGGGCTCTTAGGATCCTGGCTTCCTTATGTTTCTAGCTGCTGTTTACTTTGTCCCAAGAATTGTCATTTCTCCTGATGGAGCCTTTAATGAAAATTGAACCGATAGTTCTGTCTTCAGAGCCTGAGTGATATGTGCTTCAGATCATGCGAAAGCCCAGGTGATGGAAAAGGCCATTCTCTGTAGCTTTGAAGTGGCCATCTTGGGCCCAGCCTAGCCAGTGGCTTTCACTCCTGTATTTGTTTTGCCTGTTTTTCTGTTGTGACACAAACAGATGTGTGATTTATGTCTGAATCACCCATGAAGACTAACCCGGGCTATCCAGCCAGCTGTAACTCTACCCTTTCTCTTTTCCACTCAAGAAAACACTGGAACACTCGGGAGTGATTTTACTATGGGGAGAATTGGATACATTCCAAAGTACAAACCCCAGTAATTTACTACTAGTTAACAAATAGCATTTGGCACTCACAGCTGAGATGACAGGCAGTGACCCCCTTGGACATTCTGCCCTGACTGTGGCTACACCAAGTCCAAGCCCTTGAGAAAGCAGAGTGCATGGGATGGGGTTGCAGAGTTCAGAGGAGCTCTCAGCCACATAGAGGTCTTGGCAAGTCCTTCCTCACTCCCAGCTAAGCCAAGCCAGGATGCTTTCTTTCTAAGTCTCAGTGTTCTCATCCATAAAATGAGAGACCTAACCATCCTTACTTCATCAGACTCTTGTAATTATAAAATGAAATTACCAGCACAAAGCATTTAACACAGTGCCTGGAACAGAGTAAATAATTGATACAAATTAGCTCCCTTATTACCTAAATGTAATTTGCTTACATCCTAAGAAATGTCTTTGTAATTGATTAATTTATTCCAGAGAGTCATACAACTTTAAGTTCTAAATGTTTTCAAACTTTCTACCAGCAAAACCTCTTTATTGCCAAACAAAATCACTACAAAATGAAAAGTATGAAGTTTAAAGACCATAACTAACAAAAACAACAATGTATGTCATTATTCAATAACGTTTTGAAAGATGCTACCATTTTAAGAGTCAGTGTTTTTAAGTATCTTTCTGTAGACAGAGAAACCAATTTTCTCTAGAGGTTTTTACAGTTCCCATGATACTGCTTCTTCCTGCTTTAGCTTTCATAGCATCAACATAAAACATTTGTCATCTTATTGATGATGTTCTTGAAATTAGCATAAATTCTTAAAATTATTTCTTCTGTTGCACATCTCAAGAGTTTAGCAAAATAGTATGTATTCATATTTGTCTGTGTGTGAATTTGTATAAAATGCAGAAAAGGAGACATCTGTATGTCTCTGTTCTTTTAAACTATATAGATGTCACATAAACATAAACTTCAAACTACCACAATAGGTATTATAATTCTTTGGGATTTTGGATTATCCAATACTAACTGCATTTACATAGCATGATCTATTGTCATACCCATTACACAATTTGTTAGTAGAAGCTTTAACAGGCTCTTTACAAACTGACTCATTTCTTTCTTCAGGACTATGCAGCAGATTACTTCAAACAATCCTACAAACTCATTTTAACAAGACTTAAATTTTGCACACATTTCCAATACTATTAAGCCATTAATTCTTTTTACATAAAAATAGTAAAAAAAAAAAAAAGTTTTCCCAATATGTTTTACTTTAAAACACTCCAGGCAGGGACCTAAAACAATTTTTCAAAATTTCATCATATAAATCACTTTGAGAACTTACGTATTTCTTTCTTTTTCCATCTTTGTATTTGTTTAGACTTTCTTTCTTGATGCTGACCTAGCTAGAAGGTCACCATCCACTGTGTCATTTCACATATTGTCACTATGGTTCTTAGCAATTAATGAATTTGTTTATGAAACACAGTTAATCTTGTATTAAGTCAACCAAAGATGGGATCGATTTTTACAATGTCTCTTTAAATACCTGGGGTTTTTTTTAATAAATTAATTAATTTATTTTCAGCATCACAGTATTCATTATTTTATCACCACACCACCCAGTGTTCCATGTAATCCATGCCCTCTATAATACTCACCACCTGGTACCCCAACCTCCCACCCACCCACCACTTCAAACCCCTCAGATTGTTTTTCAGAGTCCATAGTCTCTCATGGTTCACCTCCCCTTCCAATTTACCCCAACTCCCTTCTCCTCTCTAACTCCCCATGTCCTCCATGCTATTTGTTATGCTCCACAAATAAGTGAAACCATATGATAATTGACTCTCTCTGCTTGACTGATTTCACTCAGCATAATCTCTTCCAGTCCCGTCCATGTTGCTACAAAAGTCGGGTATTCATCCCTTCTGATGGAGGCATAATACTCCATAGTATATATGGACCACATCTTCCTTATCCATTCATCCGTTGAAGGGCATCTTGGTTCTTTCCATAGTTTGGTGACTGTGGCCATTGCTGCTATAAACATTGGGGAACAGATAGCCCTTCTTTTCATGACATCTGTATCTTTGGGGTAAATACCCAGGAGTGCAATTGCAGGGTCATAGGGAATTCTATTTTTAATTTCTTGAGGAATCTCCACACTGTTCTCCAAAGAGGCTGCACCAACTTGCATTCCCTCCAACAGTGTAAGAGGGTTCCCCTTTCTCCACATCCCCTCCAACACATGTTGTTTTCTGTCTTGTTAATTTTGGCCATTCTAACTGGTGTAAGGTGATATCTCAATGTGGTTTTAATTTGAATCTCCCTGAGAGCTAGTGATGATGAACATTTTTTCATGTGTCTGATAGCCATTTGTATGTCTTGATTGGAGAAGTGTCTGTTCATATCTTCTGCCCATTTTTTGATATGATTGCCTCTTTTGTGTGTGTTGAGTTTGAGGAGTTCATTATAGATCCTGGATATCAACCTTTTGTCTGTACTGTCGTTTGCAAATATCTTCTCCCATTCCGTGAGTTGCCTCTTTGTTTTTTTGACTGTTTCCTTTGCTGTGCAGAAGCTTTTTTTTTGATTTTGATGAAGTCCCAAAAGTTTATTTTCGCTTTTGTTTCCTTTGCCTTTGGAGACATATCTTGAAAGAACTTGCTGTGTTTGATATCGAAGAGGTTACTGCCTATGTTCTCTAGGATTCTGGTGGATTCCTGTCTCAAGTTGAGGTCTTTTAACGAGCATTCCTTTTTTCTAGTGTTTAAGGGAATTTTTTTCAATCCCATGTTTACAATAAAGTTTATAAATATGATATAGATAAATGTAAATCTTGCATTAAACATGGAAAGTGTCTTTTAATTCATTTTATTTTACTTTAGGATGTGTGTGCTGACTGGTTATTACAGAGACCACTAGTAAGTGAGAACAGGCCCCAGCAGGGACTTTACAACCATGAGTGGCAGTGTGAGGACACAGGATCTTAAGGCCTGGATGTTTTTCACAGTGGTCAAGTGGTGTGTGGGAGAGGAGGTAGGCAGAATATTGAGGGAAGACCAGTGTCTCTACCAGAGAAAAAAATGCAGTTTGGGAATTTTAACTTGACTAGAATAAACCAGTTTGTTACATGGCAACTGAGAAAGGCAACTCCAATAAGCAAAGCCTGGGGAATCAGATTCAGATTCAAATCCTGGCTCTATCATTTGTAAATACGATATGATGTTTATATTATTATAATGCAATTTTAGTTGTTGGATTGCTTTCACCAGCCCATCCCAATTTTACAGGGTTTGAAATATCAAATAAAGACTGACTATTCAAAAAATACATAAAGCTGGAGTGGTTTATTATTAGTAAACAGAACTTTCTATCTCATTAATAATATAAAAACTCTAAACATAACTGCTTCTTATAGATACTCTGTCTTAAAACTAGTATGTAAGTTGTTTACATTTTGTGGGTCATTTTCTTTCCATTTTAAGATGAGTTTATCAAAGAAACAGAATAAAAAGATGGTTTCAGGCAGTGGGAAAGGGAGGAAAATAGGGAGAGACTGGTAAAATGGTATAAACTTTCAGCTCTAAGATGAGTAAGGTTGGAAGATCTAGTGTAAAAAATGGTGACTATGGCTGATAAGACTGTACCATATAATTGAAATTTGCTAAGAGAGTAGAATTTAAATGTTCTTACACATACACAAAAAAAGGAAAGATAAAATGTGAACTGATGGACGTGTTAACTGGGGAGAACACTTTCACAATGTATATCAAATCACTACCATGTACACTTTAAAAATCTTACAATCTTATTTGTCAGTTACATCTTAATAAAGCTGAAATAAAGAAAAGAGTCAAGTTTACACATGAAAAGAGAGATAAGCAATATTCAGTCTCCTTCAGAGAATCTATCTTTGAGGCAAAATCAGTAATTTACAGAATGGTGTATAAACATCAGTTAAAACATGAGGAATTCCTTTTCATTGTTCTAAAAATTATCTTTTTGTTGGGTTGCATTTTCT
This sequence comes from Neogale vison, assembly GCF_020171115.1. Classification (NCBI taxonomy): domain Eukaryota; kingdom Metazoa; phylum Chordata; class Mammalia; order Carnivora; family Mustelidae; genus Neogale; species Neogale vison. The sequence goes on along the minus strand of NC_058094.1, from coordinate 85,756,395 downwards.
CTTTTTGTTAAAGTTTTGTGCTCTGTGGATAGAGTCAGAGTAACAAGCACCAGGGTGCATGAGCAACCTGCCCAGAGAACGAGGCCACACCATCACTCCATCCTGATGTTCACAGAAAACTTCTGGTCCTCTGCTGTTTCTTTTATTCTCTCTCTTCTTCTAAGGTCTATGCTAAATATGTTTAATTCTCTGTTCTTCTTTAGTTTGACAAATTCACGTCATCAACTGCCTTCTGCTCTCCTTCTTTATTGATTTTTATCACTTAGACTCAGTAACAAGAGTGTATAAAGTAGCAGAAAAAGCACAGATAAGTTATTTTGTCATCTCTTATTAAAACAAAACAAAACAAAACAAAAACTTCAGAACATGACCTACATTGTTACCTTAAAAGTTTGTTTACTGTGTGGTCACTTAACTGAATTTATAAAATTTGAATCAATTAATAAATTAGTTTTTCAAAACTTAGTTCCTTTTGATGATGTATGTGGTCATGGGAGCCTGCTCAAGGCAATGGTCATAGTTTATCTTTAAAATACTATGAAATGTTCTTGTGGTAACAGCTTAAGTGATTGCCACTGGGCCTATGCACTCAAATATACATTTTCTTCTCTGCAGCAGAAGAAATACTGGAAAACTCACATTCAGTCTTGGGGAGACTACGACATGGAAATTATGTATAACTGTTCCTCTGTTCAACCACAAAGGGTGTGGATTGCTATTTCATAATGGTCTGTTTGTTGGGTCCAGAATACAGTCTCCGGTAAGGGAAACATAAAATAAAAGCCATCGTGCATAACCATAAAGTCGACGTGTTTATTTTTGTGTAATACAATCAATTTAACAAGAGTTTTGAACCATTTTGTGAAATGAGGCCATATTTGCTTCTGCTCCAAGTCTTGATGTTAGGAGCTACATGTTTCTTACCCAGCTTGAGACCTCAGTGAGCTGTCACACATTTCTTTGTAGTGCTCTCCTATGTCACTCAGACCTTTACTGATTTGTTCATGTCTCTGGGCTCTGTTTCTGCATCTAATTAGAAGGAGTCTGTGGCCAGAAGGCAGGGAAAGCCTCAGGGCTCTGTCCATAGTGGTGGGAATGCTGTCTGCAATCTCCATCACTGCCCCCAGAATAGTTTCTCCTGCACCATGAGGAATTTTCCTTGTAGTCCTTCAATCCTGTGATGAACTCAGGTGGCTTTGTGAAGGTGCTGTTAACACAGTTACTTACTTACTCCAATCAGTAAGTCTGTCATGGCCACACCCTATAAACCAGGTGCTGCCACCTCTGTGTTTGGCCCAAATCCTCAGTGTCGCCCCTTGGGAAGTTCCTGGGCCCTGTGGCCAAGGATCTCTGTTTACCCTGTGCTGAGGGCTCTTCCCAGGCCATGCTCTGCCCTGCAGGTATCACAGCCCTGTGGGTGCACCTCCTAAAGCCAAAGTCTTTGTTAATGAGTGTGGTTGCCCCTGAAAAGCTGCTCTCATGAAGGATGCAGGGAGGCATGTTCTGACCATATGAGCAACCATTTTTGGATATTTGGTCAATATATTCATCTCTTTTCTTAAAAATGAAAATACCCACAGGAAATAATCCCATAGCTTGGTTTCTTGTTGGGTTTTGATCCGATGAGGTGACAAGTGGCTATCATTAGTGATGGGTGGCTCTCAGTACAGAGTTTTGATTTTCAAGGGTGGAATGATGAGGAGAAATAGGAGCTGTAGAATCTGGGCAGTTTGAGGAGGGATAGCCCCAAGGTGCTGGTGGTCCTAAGGGCTGGCCTCTGTCTGACTATGCAAGGAAGCTTCCCCTTCCCTGAAGTCTGGGCAGGGGGCCAATGAGTCCTGTGAGATGGCTCTGAAGACAAATGGAGTAGCTCTGTGATATTTCTCTAGGTTTTGTGTGGACAATTCTCAGGGTCTTGTGCTTTATGTCCAAGCCAATTCACCTCCCAGAGTTCTACCCAGTTGCCATGTTAAGTTCATGAGATACAGTAGGAACTCAATACATGTTTGGATTTGTGGAATGAATTGAACTTATGGCTTTTCCAAGCCATACTGTTGTCCTTCAAAGGCAAACAACAAAAAGAACGGGCAGAATGAGTAGAGTGTAGCAATGCTCCACAGAAACTGTGAAGTCTGAAGGATTTGCCAGGATGAGGGGGAGGAATATTTTAGCTACCTAGGAAATGTATAGTTAAAGACTTACCCATTGAGTTCTGTTACGGTGGGGAAGCAAATTTATTTCATGCTCATGATTTCTCAGTTTACTGTTCATAGTTATTTCTTTCACAATGTTATGATGTAATCATAGTAATATTTTCCTAGTGTATTGGTGCCTGGAGTGAAATCGCACATAGTATTCCACATTGACTTATGCACTGAGCTCCAGATTTCTCATTTGACAAACTTCTACTTATAAAAAGACTATTTTTTTTTTTTTGCCAAAAGGGCCAAATAAGCTCTGAAATACCAAGTTTTCTGCTTTAATTAGAAGAATTGGTCTTTAGGAAGATGTAAGAGAAATTAATGCAGTCTTTACTTCATTTACCACATGTAGACAACAGGTTTAGGACTACATCTTGGCAGCTCTGTTTGTATCTTTAGCCTACATAAACCCTGCATTGCTTCTCACACCATGGTTCTTTTCCAAATCACTGTTGCTGTTGACCATCCATCCTGGCTCAGTATTGCTCTGTACGTTTCAAAACAACATCTGCTTTGGAAATAGGCACTTGAAAACCCAAAAGTCAGAGGAAATGTGCAAAAAAGAAAACAGCTGATTTGGATTGATCTATGTAAGATGGTATACTCCTTTGATGAGAGTATCTAGTGTTATAATCATGGCACACAGAAAGACTGCAAGCCCTGTATTAAAAAAAAAAACTACATGTTCTGAGTCCCAGAGTAAAAATTCGATCTGAATTTAAGCTCTGGTCTAATGGGAAAACAACCCCATATTCAAAGTTAGTATTGCCAGTACATTATCCTCTACTTCAAGAGACAGGTATGTATGCACTCTTCTCATTTGTATATACTACAAAATGAATCTTCTTGATGGAGATTTCAAGGTAAAGAAGACAGTTTCTCTCTTTGTCTGAGAAAGATACTGCTGACTTCTAACTTTTGGAGCTAGGGTTCAGTGGAATTAATAGAGATAAAATGAATGAAACTGAAAGATTATTCTGGCCTTTTTACTACCTGAGCAACTCAAATAATTTTTTTTCTTAAAATTATTAACAATAATGCACTAACCTCATGGAAGTTAAACTGCTCATAGGGTTTATGGTGTCATAAGAAAATACATACATCATATCTCTTCCTCAGTGTTGTGTCATTTCCACGGCCCTTTCTTTTTCCTTTCAAAGGTAATTTCAGACTCACCAATACGAAGATATTTGTACTTTCCTACATCGTGTGTGGTCTGTCCTCCAGCTCTGTAGGCCTGTGGTGCATTATAACCCACTTTCACAATGTAATTTTCCCTAATTCAAATTTTATGGACTTTTGGTAATCTTCCTCTATTGTTTCTCTGATAGTTCTAGCTTTTCTCAAGTGAATACTCTTAGAAAAAAAAATACATGCATGTACAGTTATCTCATTTAATATCACTATGTTATATTCCTTTTCCAAATGGAGGTCTTGTTCTCTGGAATATCTTCATTTTCTCCTCTAGAGAGAAAACCTGAAAATCTGTAGTTCTGAGTAAAACAGGCTGGGGAACCTAAGGTTGAATATTTAAATAAGAGTCTTCAGAAAAAAAAAAAATCTTTGATGAATTCTCTGAAAGCTCTTTATACCTTATTGAGAAATTCACTTCTTTAAGTCACTAAGGTAAACTCTGTTCAAAGCTCTTCGTAACTTTTCCAGACAAGAAAATTGCTTTAATAGCTATGGAGGGAAGCTCACATAAAGGGCTCTGATTTGGAGAGCATCAGAAAAGGATTTACACAGCATGGATCTAGGGCTTTGGTTAAATGGCAGAATCCAACAGGGAATCCTGATTTATCCCATGTGGTCACTTTGTCTATGTACCTATCATCCATCTGTGCGTGTGCACTATTTTGTTTGCTTGATATTATTTTTCATTACTCCACATGGCTATGGCAAGTGCTGAGAAGGACTTAACAACCGTTACTGTATGTAATTGTCGGAGAATCCTAACAAGCTGGCTGCCTACATATAGTTACACTAAATATCGCTTCTTGAATCTTGTAGGACTGGACTTTTGGCTGAGGACACAACCTAATGAAGTCAATGACAATGACTAGAAGTGGAGGTGCACCTCAGCACCCAAAGAAGAAATGGAACTCCCAGTAGACTGTCAGGTTTACCCCTGTTTCCCACCCACAGAGCCACTGAACACAGGCAGAGAAAGTGTCATCAGATGTTTATTTTATCCGCAATGGGTTTCCTTCTCATGGTGGATTTAATTCAGGGGAATTATATGTACAAGTTTCATGAGATAGTTAATTATATAATATGTCATATAAATAGTAACTTCTCTTTTGTTAAAGTTCTTGTATCTCTTATCTAGACTTTCACTGAAAATCCTATGCTATATAACAACTACTTTTTAAGAATCTCCAGATAATTTATCTATGAGTATATAGTTATATATGTTTATATGTGCATATGTCATTAACAGAGGGGGAAACTTTCTAATTACATTTGTAAATTGAAGGCAGTAAAAGAAAGTCATTTAGCTAAGTTATTAAGGAGTGCCTGGCTCACAATATAAAGACCACTTAAGAAGTATTTATTGAGAGAATAAATATAATCATTGGTGGGGATGAAAGTAAATATAAGCATTTCTGTTCTCAATTGAAATTATTCTATGATGTTTATTTGATAACGTAGGAAGGCTTTTATGCTAGAATAAACATTTGAGGAGTATACTTGCAGAGAGAAAAAAAAATTCTGCTTATTAAAGTGATTCTCAAGGATCTGGAATTTCACAGTATCTCCCAGGATAAAACACACAGAGACTATCTATTTCTCAAGAAATATGGCCAACACTCCCTAAGTTACACATTTGCTGAAGAGTTTCTTTTTTTCTTTCCTTTTTTTATTTTAACATTTTATTTATTTATTTCACAGAGAGAGAGAGAGAGAGAGAGATCACAAGTAGCAGGGAGACAGACAGAGAGAGAGGGGGAAGCAGGCTTCCCCCTGAAAGGAGAGCCTGATATGAGGTTTGATCCCAGGACTCTGAGACCATGACCTGAGCTGAAGCCAGAGGCTTTAACCCCCTGAGTCACCCAGGTGCCCCTGAAGAGTTTCTTTTTGATGCTCAAACAAAGCAAAAAACACTTCTAATAAAAGAAGGCTGAACAGCAAGGAAACAACAACAACAACAACAACAAAAACAAACAAAAACACACAAAAAACAACAAACAAACAAACAAACAAAACCCTGATCTATTACTTAAAGTATTTCTGTGCATTCATTTTAGGGCACTTCCACTGAGGTTAGACTGCATACGACAAACAAACAAACAAACAAACAAAAAACAAACAAACAAAAAAAACTAGAAGTAGGAGATTTAACTGCCTCCCTGGTGTACTTTTTACAAATGTGCTTTTTATTGTAATCTAAAGATTTTTCATAAAAAAGAATCTAAAATGTGAACTAAAAGTTTTGACATTGGAGCCATGTCTGGTGAAGTGCTTAGTGTCTTCAGGCATGAATTAAGTATTTCCCAGGTGAATGAATGAAGGAATAACCACTGCTCTGCTTTCATTCCACTCATAAAATCCAGGACAAGCTGCTTCCAAATAGCACCTTATTGTGGGTCATGTCATTCATCCGTGCATACTCCCAAACCCAGCAGTCATCTTTGACACCTTCTGTGTCCTTAGCTCTTTTCCCACCATGCCACCTCTTAAATTCTTCCAGCATCCTGCTTTCTTCCAATCACCTACCCTGGGTTAGGAGCACCTATTATGCTTGCACGGGACACTTTGTTTTTCCTTTATATCACAGATCTTATTTTGTAATGATATACTGATTTTTTTTTGAAGATTTATTTATTTATTTATTTGACAGAGAGAGAGAGAGAGAGAGAGAGATCACAAGTAGGCAGAGAGGTAGGCAGAGAGAGAGAGAGGGAAGGAAGCAGGCTCCCTGCTGAGCAGAGAGCCCGATGTGGGACTCGATCCCAGGACCCTGGGATCATGACCTGAGCCGAAGGCAGCGGCTTAACCCACTGAGCCACCCAGGCGCCCCTGATATACTGATTTTGAAGTTATTTGAATAAATGCCATTTCCTAGACTGCAGGTTCCATGAAGGCAGATGTGATTTGTTCTGTATTGTATCTTGAGCACTTAGCATAGTGCTAAGGCATATATACTGTGTTAAATGTGCATTTTCAAATGAATAAATGAATGAGATTATTGTGACATAATGGTTAAATTACAGTGGTCCTTGGGTCTTACCTCCTTAGGCCCCTTACAAAGCAGCCTCACCTTTAAGGACTGCCTGGTGGGGCTCCTGCACCCTCAAGTAGGCACAGACAACCCTTCTCCCATTCTTTCTCTGTGTTGGGTGCCTGACATGTCCCTTCTCCAAGGCTGTAGGAGGGCACCAAAGCCTTTCACTATTTGCAGGCTGCATGGTGAAAAGGCAAGCCTGGTGTCAAGTACATTGCTTCCTGAAGTCCTTGAAGCTGCAGGTACTCACCAAGGGCTCCCTTTCCCCACTCTGTGCAGGGTCTGTGCCTGCTTGTGCCCAGAAACCAGGCTCCTCACAAAACAATTTCTTAACTGGTTAAATATCAACCCCAAACCACAGTCCTTCTCATTCCCTTTAATTGGCCATTATTAAGACAAAATGATAATAGTAAAATACCCTCATTCTACTGTGACAAAACCCAAATCGCATCATTTATGTCACTGCATGCAAGCAGACCCCCAAAGAGCCAGCCCTTCCCTCACACCAGTTCTGTGTCTCATGCTGAATCTCCCTGTGGACTGTGCTGCAGCACACTGTTCATACCATCAAGACAGCAGAAATCTCACTGCCGTCTTCAGTGTCAACCCAGCTCCTTCCACATCTCCCCACCAAGTACACTCATTCAACTGAATGATGGAGCTGAAACCAAGCACTGGCTGAAGAGGCTCTGTATGGTGCTGCATTTACTACATGGTGAGCACCATTAATATAGCTCCTCTGTCTATATTGTGATTTATTTCAAGCCTAATCCTGAGTGCTTCTTGTACAAGCACTGCAGTAAAGGGGAAGGGTGCTAAAGTTAGAATTGTTTCTGCTGGAATCCCAACACTGTCACTTTTTAGTATTGACGCATTGGAAATGCTACTTAGAACACATTATCCTCCATTACTTTCTAAGTGGTTAAGTTAATAACCATATGCTCAGTTATTGTGAGGATTAAGTCCTATTGCACATGTCAAGTACATGGCACATAGGATGCCCCCAATAATCCATGATGATCAGTGATCAGCCTTTTTGTCCTGAATTAATATTTTGGAAAATTTTAGGAAGCTTTTTCCCCAGTCCTGATTGAGTTTTGTGCCTTCCTTTTCTGTTTTATTCATATGATCACCTTAAATATCATTCATCATTTCCAAGTCAAATTAGGAAACTTAACTTACTATATAAGAGAAAAGCTATACTCTGGGAGTCTTAAGTTATATGTCTCTATATGTCATGACATTGAATGTACATGTAATAGGTATAGACAGTATTAGATAAGTACTGCATTATATGTTCAAAATAGTCTGCTTTTAAAATTCAGGACCTCCTCTCAAGGCCAGCGTAATTATACTTCTGAGGGTTGAAGTTAGCCCTACCATTGTGTCATCCCATAAACCAGCTCACATTAGGGCAGACCTTAAGAGAAAGCCTAGAGACTCTGGGAAAAGTTGTATTTCTGAAGAGTTGTCTCCATCTTGGCCAGCCTCAACAATTCCATAGCATAAGGATTGTTGAGATGCCAAGATAGAATGGTATCATTTTGGGCGAGAGAGGACACATAGACTTATTTAAAAGGTGTCCTTATTCTAGAGGACAAACAAGCATTTCTTAGTGACTTATGGAGTGACCTGCACTTACTTCACTTTAAAAGACTGTGTGAGGGTGCCTGGGTGGCCCAGTTGGTTAAAGCCTTTGTCTTCAGCTCAGGTCATGATCTCAGGGTCCTGGGATCGAGCCCCGCATCAGGCTCTCTGCTCAGCAGGGAGCCTGCTTCCTTTTCTCTCTCTGCCTGCCTCTCTGCCTCCTAGTGATCTCTGTCTGTCAAATAAATAAAATATTTTTAAAAAATAAAATAAAAAAATAAAAGACAGTGTGAAAATGAACACTCAAGAGCCTCTCTCTTGATAACTTGTTCTTGTGATCTGGAATCATGGGGAAATTTCTTGATTTACCTCATAAAAGGTAATCTGATACCACACTTTTTGAGAGCCTAAGCATTTGGGAGTATGATAATTATCTTCATGAGAGAAGTTGTTAACAATACTAACACGTTGAATTTCCAAATTATTCAGTTGGAATGATTTTTTGCTAATATTTCATTACTGCTAATTTTCAGAAACCCTACAAATGTCTACAACTGGGCATTCTATTTATGTTAATAGGGAAAAGAAAATTATAGAACAGTGTCCCTCTGGAGCATAGGTGGAATTAAGCTAAACAAAATATTAGAAAGTTGGATCCAGCAATATACAAACAGGATAGTACATTATGACCAAGCAGAGTTTATCCTAGAAATGCAAAGTTGCACTTCATATTTAAATATTAAAATGTTTATTTAAATATTAATAAGCTTAATTAACAGAATAAATGAAAATATTTGTATAGTGATGTCTATAGATGTAGAGCAAGCACTTATTAAAATATATACCCATTCATGATAAAAACCTGCATTACAGTAGGAATAAAGAAGAACTTCCTTATCTGTAAAGAACATGGATTAAAAAAAATCATACTACAGGTGTGCCTGGGTGGCTCAGTGAGTTAAAGCCTTTGCCTTCAGCTCAGATCATGCTCTCAGGGTCCTGGGATTGAGCCCAGCATCGGGCTCTCTGCTCAGCAGGGAGCCTGCTTTCCTCTCTCTCTCTCTCTGCCTGCTTCTCTGCCTACTTGTGATCTCTGTCTGTCAAATGAAAAAATTTTTAAAAATCTTAAAAAAAATCATACTACAACTAACACTAAACTTCATGGTGAAATAATAGAACCTTCCCCCAAAACCAACATGAGGATATCCATCCTCATTACTTCTATTCAACATATTACTGGAGGTTCTAGCTTGCAATAAGGTAATAGACAGATATAAAATGTGTAATAATTAGAAATGATTGGGAATTACTTGTAGATGATGTGATAGTTTACATAAATATGCTAAGACATCTCCAAAGCAATTGCTAAAACCTATACTGAATTCAGTAAGGTCATAGTTGATATTCAGACACCAATTATATTTCCATATACTACTAGCAAAGACTTGAGAGAGCAGGACAAATATGTTCCATCACATACACAAAATAAAATACTGAATAATAAGTTTAAGAAAGCACATGTAAGACTATTTCACTGGAAACTACAAAATACTGCTCAGAGAGACTTCAGAAGTCCTAAATAAATGGAGAATAATAACCATATTCATGGATTGGAGGATATATTATTGTTAACATATTAATTTTCCTAAATGATCTGTTGATTCAACACAATCCCAATCAAAATCCATGTGAATTTCTCACAGAGATACAGTGCACCAGTCATCAGCTGCTAATGGTGCTTAGAGTCCTGAGATAATAAGGAATCTGAGCACCATTTCAACAGTCTTCTGCTGTCCTTTCTTCCCAACCAGAGACTTGTGCATGTGTGGAATGACACCACCACCCACAACTGTAGCTTTGATGAGAGAGTCTGATTTTTCATCTCCATGAAGAGCAAGTTGCAAGCGATGAGGGATAATAAGCTTTACATTTATGTCTTTTGATGCATTTCCTGCCAATTTAAGTAAAACAATTCTGCTTTTTTGTAATTCTATTTGAACAAGTTGGAAATTTAATTAGTTTTCCAACCAACAAAATTTCTGCCTTTGAGTTTTAACCGTATTTAAGTATTACTGTGGCTTCAAAGAAGCTATTGGTTCTCAGGTAGTGGGTTTTGATTGAGTTGACTGTTTAAAAAATAACTGTTTGGATTTTAATTGTGATCCAGAAGTTATAGTAACCAACATTTGGTTTCATACAGACATTTTCACTCCAGTGGATAAGCTTAATAAAGGTCATACCCAACCCCTTGAATCCGCCCCTCTGCCAATCCAACCACACCTCCAAAAAAAAAAAAAAATCCCCAGTGGACACTGCTTAAAAGAAATAGAGCAGCTAATTCTAAAACATATTTGGGAATGCAAAGCACTAAAGAAAACTAATACCATGCAGAGAAAAAAGGTTGGAAGGGTTAAACTACCAGATGTGAATTTATTTTTTGACAGTTTAGAGAATACTGGTCACGTATTTTATAGGCTATTCGTACATCAGGATGTGTCTAATGTTTTCTCATGATTATATGGGATTATGTCTTTTGGGGAGGAAGCCCACAGAAGTTCCATTTTTATCACATGGTATCAAAGTTACTTGCTATCAACTCTTCATGTTAACCTTGATTACCTAGCTAAGGTGGAGCTTGTCAGTTTTTGCCATTATAAACCTACTCTTTCTCCCCACCCCCAGACCCTACTCTTTGGGAAGAAGTCACTATGCACAACCCACGGGTCAGGAGTGGGAAGGTATGCTCCACTTCCTTGAGGGTGGACTAACTACAGTGATGATTCAGAAATCTGTATGGGAGATTTGTCTTTACCCTCCTGCTTCCCTGCCATTTGTTTTATTTATTTTCCCAGTTCTTTATTCATATCAATATGGACTCATGGATATTTATATTTTGAGTCTGATATCAATTTTTTTCTATAAATCTACATTAATCATAATAGTGTGTTATTGGTTTAAGAATAGGCAGATCAATAGAAGAGAACACTGACTTTGAAAACAGACCATCCATATACTGTTGATTTATTTTTTGTTTTGCAAATATTTAGAAAATCATTAAAAATTTTTTCTCACACATGAATTTAAACAATTGGATAAATGGAGATCATAGTAATAATACCTCTCCTTTTCTTTCAACTCTCTTTCTTTCCTTCCTTTTTGTTTTTGAGTCTAGTCTTGTTTTGTTTTTTTTTTTAATTTTTCAGTTTTACTGAGATATAATTGACATACAACACTGTATAAGTTTAAGGTATGTAGTGTAATGACTTGACTTACATATATTTTAGAATGATCACCTATTGACTTTAGTTAACATCATCACCTCATAGATATAGAATAACAAAATGAACAAACCAATTTTCTCCTTGTGATGAAAACTCTTAGGATTTACCCTCTTGACAACTTTCCTGTATACCACAGAGCAGTGTTAGTTATAGTGAGCATGTTGTAGGTTATATACCTAGTACTTATTCATCTTATAACTAGAAGTTTGTACCTTTTGACCACCTTCCTCCAATGCCCTGTCCTCCCCCTCTGCCTCTGGTAACTACAAATCTGATGTCTTTATGAGTTTGTTTTTGTTTTTTAAGATACATATTTATATGATATCATACAGTATTTATCTTTGTCTGTCTGACTTATTTCACTTAGTGTATAACATCTTCAAGGTCCATCTGTATTATTACAAATGGCTGGACCTTCTTCTTCTTTTTGTTTTTTTTATGGCCAAATACTATTCCATTACATTAGATTCTATATCTTTCTTATCCACTCATCTGTGAATAGACATTTAGGTTGTTGCCTTGTCTTGGCTACCGTAAATACACTGCAGTGAACACGGCGGTGCAGGTATTTCTTGGACATAGTGTTTTCATTTCCTTTGGATATATTCCCAGAAGTAGAATTGCTGGATCATATGTTAGTTCTATTTTTAATTTTTTCATTTTTTGACAGAGGTATCAAGGCTATTCAATGAGGGGGGGAGAAAATCTTGTCATTGAAATATGCAAAACATCTGTTCTGCTGTATAAATATGTGGAAAAAATGACTCTCAGCCTTTGTAATTCATAAACACTCCCAAATTAATCTGTGACATATCATAGACTTAATCATAAAAATAAAGAGTCTACAACTTACAAAAGATAGCAATGGAGAATATCTTTGCAACTTTGAAGTAGGCAAATATTGCTTAGGGAGGACAGAAAAGTTCTAAACATAAAGGAAAAAAGTGGTAAATCAGGCTTCATCAAAATTAAGAATATGCTAATGTAAGTCACAGACTGGAAGCGGACTGCAATACATGTTTCTGAAAGAAGACCTCTATCTATCTATCTATCTATCTATCATCTATCATCCAGCTAGCTAGCTAGTCACCTATCATCTGTAAAAATGACAATCCATTCAAATGGGCAAAATGTTTGAACAGAAACATCACTAAAAAGCATAGGATGGCCAAGAAGCATGTGAAAAAAAAAATGCTCAGGATCATAGAGAAATGCAAACTAAAACCACAATGAAATATACTTCTATTTTCATTAGCATACTTAAATTGGAACAACTGGCAGCACTGAACGTCGGCAAGGATATTCAGTAACTGGAACTCTCATGGATTGGGAATGTAAAATGGTGCGACTACTTTGGAAAACACTTTGGCAACTTCTTACGAAGTTAAACACACCCTTATTTCATGACCCAGCCATTTTATTCCCAGTATTTACCCAAGAGAACTGAAAACATAGGTCTATAAAAAGACTACAGTAAGAATATTTATAACAGCTTTATCCATTAAAGCAAAAAAAAAAAATGGAAACAAATCAAATGTCTACCAAAACAGAATGGATAAAGGACTTGTGTGAGACCATACAATGGACTATCACTTAGAATTAAAAAGAAACAGTCTATTGTCAAATGAAACACTGTGGATGAATGTCGAAAACATCATGCTGAGGGAGAGAAGCCAACCCCTAAAGAATATTTATGTTCTGATTCCATTATATGATGTTGAAGAACAGGCAGAATTAATACATGGTTATATAAGTCAGGAAAGTGGTTACCTCTGCATGGGTAGTGTTCTCTGGAAAGGAGCTTGAGAAAGCTTTCTGGGCTGATAACTGTCTCGATTAGACTGGTGGTTTCTCATGTGTATGTATTTATCAAAATATCAAATTATATTCTTATAACCTGTGCATTTTTCTGTGTGTACATTTTACCTCAATAAAATAAAAATGTCATATTAAAAGTTTAAACTTACTAAATTGATCTCCAGTGTTCACTTTATTAGAAGTCAGAAAGAGCTAAGAGTTCTCTGACAAACCTGAGAACACCAACACCAGGGGGCAAGTGATTTGTCATTGGGAAAGGGTACTCTCCAGGAGGACAGGGCACTATTTTTTCTCTTTTCCCCAATACACTCTTCCCTGCCTCTAACGACTCATTCTGCTTGTCTGGCCTATTCATGAGGTTCATATCAGAGGTAAATCACCATTAAAGGAGGAAAATTGAAAAATCAGTCTGATTTCCTTTATTTCTCCTTTCTATTTTGGTGTCTAGGGAAAGGTCTGGAAATGTTGATAACCATTTTAACAGGATCAAAAACGAAGGCCAGGGGGCGCCTGGGTGGAGTGGGTTAAAGCCTCTGCCTTCGGCTCAGGTCATGATCTCAGGGTCCTGGGATTGAGCCCCGCATCGCATCGGGCTCTCTGCTCAGCAGGGAACCTGCTTCCCTTCCACTCTCTGTGCCTGCCTTTCTGCCTGCCTGTGATCTCTGTCTGTCAAATAAATAAATAAAATTAAAAAAAAAAAAAAAAAAAAAAAAAAAAAAAAAAACGAAGGCCAGGCCAGACCAGGATGTTACTACTTTTTTTTTTCAATTTTTTTCTCTCTAAAATTCATAAGATCCTGAAACATCTTGACTTTATATTTTGCCTATCTGGATTGTATATGTACATCAATGTGCTTTCATGACCCCATTCCTATTACTCAGAATTCCTTATCCTGTTTTCCCTTAATTTTTTAAAATCTTTTTTTTGTTGTTGTTGTTCTAAATGCAACTCAAAATATCATGTTTGTCAAGTCCACTCAATCTGAAAGTAATTATTTGTATGTTTTATTCACTCCTTTGTCCCTGTTACCTAGAACAAAGCTCACCATGGAAGGCAATCTATTCCTCCCTCATTCACTCATTCACTTCATACTCACTCATTCATTCACTAATAAATCTTCACGATATACTCTGTGTGGGATGAGCAATAGCCATAACCACCTGGTCCTCATTTCCGAGACAGAGTTCATTGTTCCTCCCCTTATATTCACACAGCATAGCTATCACTGGGTTCCCCGTACATGTGTGCTCTCTCTTTGTCGAGCCTAAGCTTTCTGAGTGTAGTCTGAGACGTAACAGTTTTTTGTGGGAAAAGCACAATGCCTGGCCCAGTGCATTCAAATATTCATTGAAGAAAAAAAGAAAAGAAGGAAGTAAACTGTATTAATCAGAATCCAATAACAGTAACTTTTTAGAAAAGTTCTGATGTCTTGTCCTATGTATAAGAAGGTGGGAATGTAAGTTTTGGTGGGGGGAGTGGTAGTCCCTCTTTTGCATCCTTCAAAGATAGCACCTTACTCTTGAGAAGATGGGGGTTTACCAGCATACAGCACTTTTACCTGAGAAAATGATACTGGACTCTCTCCCAGGGGAGCAGATTCACTCTGCTCAGTGTAGGGAACAAGGGGGTTGACAGGGTGGGTGCTCAGCAGGAGGGTGGCCTTCACCTCATACAGTAAGTCTGCTGTGGCTTTGGCCATTCTTTTCATGAGGTGCAGGGCCAGTTCCAGGGTTCCCCCGGGGAAGTGATAAGACTCTGTGGTAACCTTTCAGTCTGGTATGATGTGAATTTTGCCCAGAAGTCAATGCTCGCTGCTTGTGTAGACTTGAAACCAGCTTGGCATCTTGTGGGTGAAGAGCAAGGCAATGCTGACCACCAGCCACCTTCTGGGCAGCACAGGGACCAGCCAGGGAGGACTGCTAGGGAAGTAGGTAAGAAGGTAGCAGGCACATAGTAACAGGCTAACATCTTATAAGATGCCAATGAAGCCTTTTGGAAACACACACACACACACACACACACACTAACAATATCTGAAGAAACTTTGACTACTCTTTCATTCAGTACATTAAATTGAACTATGTAAAGTGAGGATATTTGCCCATTTTTGACTTTCCAAAATAGTAATTCCATATACCTCACTCTAAGCTTTACTCTTCAGCATTAAAACAGCTCAGGAAATACCTGTTCGGTTGTAAATACCTGTTTTGTTAAAATGCATTAAGTGTCTCGACCCTTACAAAGAAAAAAATCAATTATAAAAACAAAAGTGAGGTTTTTTTTTCTTTTCTTTCTTTCTTTCCTTCTTTCTTTCTTTCTCTCCTTCCTTCTTCCTTCCTTCTTTCTTTTTGTTTGTATTGCTTGTCTGAATATAATTTGGAGAGAGTTAACAAGCATGAAGTAGGAATAGTGACAGTGGATAACTTAAAACATAGGCTCTAGGATTTCTGAGTGCATGTGGTTCTCCTCCCCTTTTCCTCACTCTCCTTTCTGGCACTTGAGCAGTCCCCTCTTTATATCTAAATTGTTTCTATTCTGTTTCCAAATTGTTTCCTTGAGTCTCAATGATCACCATAGTACAGAATCTGGGAGTGGTCAGAAGTGAGAGACCCAGCCAGGAAAAGTCTTAGTCACTGTGTGGTGGATGAAGCCTGGAGTGTGCCCGGCGTGTTCACTTGACTGATTTCCAAGACAAAGGTAGACAGCTGCCTGACAGACAGGCCTGGTCACAGCAGGTTACAATGAACTGTGTCATCCAGACACACCAGGCAATTTCCTTTTTGAGTCACTTCTCAGCTCAGAGTGAATCATACTCCACCCTCCTCTTTTTCAGCCTTTATGCTTTCAGGCTCTGTGCCCGAGTAGAAGGGAGACCATTTTCTCCCTGGCAGCAGCATTTCAGCAAAGAGCCTCCTGAAAAGGTCCTGTCTGCCTCAGTGGGCAGTGATAGGACTCCAGACGCAGCAGTGGTCACCTGAGATCCTGCCAGGTCTCAGGGCTTGGAGATGTGATTTGTGGAAAATGAGAGCCCCAGCAAATTTGTTTGTTAGTGGAGAAACACACTTTTCTTTGCCATTTCAATTTTTCTCCTGAATGAAAAAATCAGAAGCGGGTCCCCTGAGTTTTTGTGATAGGAGAGATTTTGGGGTCACAGTGACACTTGTAAAGAATTTAGCTTTGAGCTTTGGTTGTTTTCAGCTTTCTTTCTTTTTTCATTTTTAACCTATGTACACTGGATAAAAATAAAGTAACTATTTATACGATGTAATTAAAGACAAGAATGTAAGCAATGGGTCTTTGGAATACAGAATGTTCTCTGTGGGATCCCTGTTCTTGTGAAGGAAGGGACGTGAGGTGGCTGCAACAAGTTGAGGCCACTGTCTTTACTCATCCTGCACTGAGCTCCCAGACCTGCAGAGCTCTGGCATCCAAGGAGGCATCCTCAGCTCTGCTCTTGCAGCTGGCCTTCCAGAACTGTGCCTCATCGGGGGCAGAAAAGTTGAACCCTTAAGCTTGAGAAAAGGATATGACTAATCATTGGATTTAAAAACTGGTGTCTGTACTTTAATTTTAGGCCAGGTCAAGAGCTTTGGGTTTTCCCTGAGAAGAGTCAGTACTAAAAAGGAAGCATTTTTGAGCTTTATTCTCCTTTGCTTTCCCCTCAAAGTTACTTTGCATCTCAGCCCAGAGAGAGGCAACCCTTCTGTGCAGTTTCCTCTGCTGACTTCTGCAGGGAGCGGGCAGGGCAGCAGATAACATGGTCTTGGGTGCTAACACTCATCCTTCTTCTCACTGTGGTGACATGCTTTGGGGTCTTGAAGTATTTTCAGTTCTTAAGAATCTTCATTTTAAAGTGTGATTTTTCAGGGGGGCACCTGGGTGGCTCAGTGGGTTAAGCCTCTGCCTTCGGCTTAGGTCATGATCCCAGGGTCCTGGAATCGAAACCCACATTGGGGTCTCTGCTCTATGGGGAGCCTGCTTCCTCTCTCTCTCTGCCTGCCTCTCTGCCTAGTTGTGATTTCTCTCTGTCAAATAAATAAAATATATTTTTTAAAAGTGTGATTTTTCAAAAGGATTAATACCTTACTTCAGGAAGGGTTATATGGGTTAAGTTGGAGAGGCTAAAGCCATAGAGAGGTAAGGGAGCAAGTGGGGTGACGTGGAGGTGGAGAAGCCCAGTGGCAAAATATCCCAGATTTCATGACTTCTCTCTGCTTACCTCTCTGCCAACTCCAGCTTCCATGCATCATGCAGAATTAGCTTGAGAATGTCACTTCCTTGTTCAGACTTCTTCAGTGACTTGCAATTGCTGCAAGAACAAAATCCAAACTCATTAGATTGGTGGCTAAGGTATCCATGGACTTACTTCACTCTGCTCTTATAAACTATGGGCAACCTTACCTCTCACCCCCAGTGTACCAGGGCTCTAACCTGTTCTTTGCTGGGTCCAGGACATAGCCTGTAATTCCTCACCTCTTTTCCTTTGCTGACTTTGTTCTCTTAGCCTATACATTTCTTTCCAATTACTTGCATTCCTCCTCTCTTTTTATCAATTGTTGAGAACCTTTTTCAAAGATTACCTACTTCACAAAACTGTCCCCAGTTGCTTAAGTCTATCAATGGAAATCTCATATTTATTTATTTTCTGCAGTATCTGGTTTTGCCATACTTACAGCATCTTATGCTTGCCCCCCATTCACAGTTATTTAAGGGCATGCCCTGATGTATTAACCTTTGCATACTCTACTGCACTGAGTATAGTGCCTGAAATATTAAAAGAATTCAGTAAATGAGCATTAAGATGTTGGTTCATGTTCCAACATTCCCAAGGCCTTACCTTAAGGAAAGACTAAATTTTATTGCTTGACTAAGTAGCCCAGAGGCAAAAAGGACCTGAGGGCACTAATAGAGAGGATCCAAAGTGGCATGTGGCTGCGTAACAACACTTTCCTTCCAGTTACAGGTGAGCGGCTTGGCATCAGGAAAACAAAAGAACTCAGGTGAGTCCATATGTGAATGTCCTTCACTGCTTTGCGGAAAATGAAGACGGAACCTTCATTCAGACGGTATTCGGTTCATCAGCATTGGACCAAACCTGCTTAGCAACCTAATGCATGGGCTCAGGGATGCCATTTAGCTAATTCAGCACTTGCTTGGTTTGAGGGATTTAGTATACCAGAAGCTTAGAGTTGGGACTGTACTGTGGAGATCATCTTGTTGACATTATTAATGAATGTAAGGATATCTTCATCCCATTTGCTCCTCAGTGGCCCATGCTATGGCCTTTGCAGTCATGTGTATTCTAGGGAGTGGCCATGTGCCTTGAAGACCACAGGACTGTACCCCTTGCTCATCCCCAGAAGCCATTGCACACTGGGGCCTTGCAGGAAATGTGAGGGGATTTTTCACAGGTGGATGCTTGGGAAAGATATGCGGAGGGTTAGACAACTTGGTAGAAACACCTTGACATCGTGCTGTGCCAATGAGCATAGCTTTCCTATAGCAAGGAATAAAATGATGGGATCCCACCCTTAAAACTCAAAAATGACTGAAAAAGAAAAGCAATCTTAATGGCAAATTTCTGTAGTCATTCTTAAGAAAAACTTAGATCTTACACAGTAAGTAATTAAGAATTTTCAAAGACAAATGGGTCATGTCACAAAAGGAGATACTTTCAATATGCCAGTTTACAGAACAATGTTAAGTACACATGATTTGGGCATTTAGTATTTTTGTAAATCTGACAAAGATTCACTTCAATGAAAAAAAAAAGAAAAACTTGGATCTTGCAATCTGCTTATAAGGAGCCATGGATTTATCATTTTCAATCAGATGGAAGTTTAGTATGTACTGTTAAGCATACTGTTAAACATTGGTAGTTGTTTATGCAAATACAAGGACATTTAGAATATAAAGAACTAAGTCACGAGGATTTCATGTCTACTGAGGCATTTTTCACACAGAGGAGGGTCAATAGAAAAATTTCACACTGCTGAATGAAGTCAGTTAATCTTAACTCTGTTCATCTATTGACTTCAAAAAAATGATCTAACACTCATCTGTAAATAATGATAACAAAAATAGTGAACTTTTAAAAAATTATAGTCATATCCTTTGGAGGTAAATATATATACTGAGTAGGTGTTATGAATAAAGATTTCAGAAAATTGATTGATTACTCTTTGATACTTTGGCATTGGATGAGTTTATTGTTAGTAAATAAGGGCTGTTCTTTGATCTAAACTTAAGGAGATTAGTTTATATTTTAATGTTTGGTAATAAATGAATAATTTTGAATTATTGCTACCATATTATTTGTCAATTCAGAGAATTTAAATGAGACATTTTTCACATTTTTCCATCTTAGGAGGCCTGAGCACTGTTCATAATTCAGAAGGGAGATTGCTGTGATTAACTTTTGGACTATGGAATCCTTGTTCTATCTTTCCTATATCCTAGACCAGACATCAGAGCAGACACTTTCCATCTGTGACTTCTTACAGAGTTCTTCGTTAGAGCCCTTGAGCCTGGCTGTTAACTTCCACTTCAACCAGGTTGCAAAGAATTCTCAGGATAAAGTTTGAGATAAAAAAGGAAACATCAAAGCTACTCACTCCAAACCACAGTCCATAAACACACACAAGCACAAGCACACTCTTGAGTGTGCACAGGACTATGGAGCTTCCTTGATTGATTCTGAAATGTGGCAGGCAGAGGGGCATTTGTATAGGGAGATGCAAATATTGAGCTGAGCAACAACTGCTGTGATCTGTGATACACCATTTGTCTTGAAAGGGCCAAGAAAGATAGAGGCCTGAGTCCCTGAACTTTTGGAGGAGTCCAAACAACAGAGGCACCCTGGTGGAACAAAGGGCCATCAACATATGTGAGGGCTGCGTTTTGTCAACTAGGTATCATGTTCTGGCCACAGCATGACAGACAAATGCCAGGCCAGATGAGGAGATATGATCTGCTCGACCCGATGCATCTGTACCTGGATCGTGTGATGGGGGCAGATGCTGATTCAATATGGATGCAGGTGCAGAAAAAAGGAGAAAGAACCCAGACACTAAAGCCAAGTGCTACGAAAGTCCAGAGGCTCCAGGGGAGGCTCAGTTTTCCAAGTTATTGATTTGAACTTTTATGTGGTTGTCTATGTGGTGCTGTGTTGAGGCTTTCTCACAATGGAAGCCCAAGAGGATCTTTGACATCTGACTGAAGTCTTCTTAGAAACACTGGTTTTTCTACTCTCATGTCATACATCTGCAGTTTCTCCCTGCCATGTCCACCCTTGGTGATGGATGCTCTTGGGGCTGCTCGCTCTACCTAGATGGATCATTAAGATGAGACTGCCTCAGTTACACAGGGTTGATGAGCTTGTTACACCTTGTCCAACTCACTAGCACAGGAAACCTGATTTTGCTTATTAAGGTAAACCATGTTTGTGTCACACAAGAGGCTTAGTGCTCTGCTCTCATCCTTGAGAATGCCCAATATCAAATACACTGAAGAGTTAAGATCAGAGCTCAACATTTCCCGATTGTTTCTCTGGTTGCTTTTATTTAAAAAAAAATATTTATAATCTTTTATTTGTTAGTCAATGTGCCATATGCTTAGATGAAATGGCCTGCACTTGCATAAAAAAGAAATATTAATGCAATTATTGAAAATAAAGAAGCTCTTTACTCCCAGGTGAAAACTGGCCTCTATCCTGGAAAACAGAATATGCTGGTAGTTCTCCAAAGGGAGTATTTCCAGCTTCTGAAAGATGTTGACATCTGGTTGCTAATGGGAGCACAACTATATCCCCCTCCGCATTTCCATGTCTATCTCCCCTTTCTCCTTCTTCCTTTTTGTTACTTTTAGTGTTGTTACTTTGCTCCTCCCCTTTCCTTTTGGATATTTTTTCGTTCACTTAAAGATTGTGTTCAGAAGCATGAAATCACTAAAGTTTTTTCTTCCTTCCTGTTCCTTGTTTTTTAATGTTAAAAAATTTTTTTAAAGACTTTAGTTATTTTCGTGAGAGAGATTGAGAGTGGGCATGAGTAGAGGAACATTGGGAGAAGAGGCAGACACCTCACTGAGCAAGGAGCCAGATATGGGGCTCCCAAGACCCTGAGATCATGACCCGTGCCAAAGGCAGATTACTTAACCAAATGTGCTACCCATGTGCCCTGTGCTGCTCAATTTTTTAAATTTAAACTTTTATTGAGATTATTATAGATTACATGTGGCTGTATTCTTTACCCAACTTCTCACAATTGTAACACTTTGCAAACTATAGTTATAAAGGGTAAGGACATTCATGCAATCCATTTTTATTAAAATTTCTCCAGTTTTACTTGTATTAGCATGTATGTGTGTGCATTTAGTGAAATATAATTTTATCACACACATAAGTTTATGTATCCATCATCAATATAAAAAAACTGAGTGCTTCCTTTCTTTTTTTATTAATAGACTTTAATTTTTAGAAGTGTTTTAGACCTGCAAAGAAATTAAGCAGTTGGTACAGAAAGTTCCCATATACTTCCTTCACTTCCTACATACAGCTCTCTATTATTATCATCTTATGTTATTATGGTTTATTAAGTCATTATTAATCAATTCCTATTAACTAAAGTCCGTAGTATATTCAGATTTTCTTAGTTTTTTCCTAATGTTCCTTTTCTGATTCAGAATGTTCCTTTTCTGATTCTGATGAGAATCTAGGCTGCTACATTATACTTAGTGGTCATGTCTTCTTCAGCTGCTCTCAGCTGGGCATTTTATGACTTCCCTTGATTTTGATAACTTTGAAAAGTTTTGAGAAGCATTGATCAAGTATTTTGTAGGATACTTCTTTATTGGCATATGCCTGATACTTTTCTCATAGATTAGACTGAAGTTATGTTTTGGGGGAGGAAGATCATAGAGATGAACTGTCATTTTCATCCCATCATACCAAGGCTACATACTATTGACATGATTTATAACTGTCAATGTTAACATTGCTCACTTGGCTGAGGTTGTGTTTATTAGGCACCACTCATTCTTTTTATTTTAAAGATTTTATTTTTAAGTCATCTTTATGCTGATCATGGTGCTCAGACTTTTAGATCAAGAATTGCATGCACTGCTGACTCAGCCAGCCAGACACCTGTATTCTTAACACAGAGCTGGATGTACTAGCTAATGTAATAAGGCAACAAAAGGAAATAAAAGGTATATAGACTGGGAGGGAAGAAATAAAACTGCCTTTGTTCACAGATGACATGACTGTTAATGTAAAAAAATCATATACAAAAACCCCTCTGGGAACTAATAAACATAATATTATAGCAAGGTTGTAGGATATAAGATTAATGTATAATTCACTTTCTTACATACCAGCAATGAACAATTGGAATTTGAAATTTAAAACACAATATTAAGTCCTAAAACATTAAATACTTAGGTATAAATATAACAAAATACATGTAAGATCTATATGAAGAAAACTACAAAACTCAGATGAAAGAAATAAAAGGAAAACTAAATAAATGATGAGATTCCATGCTTAACAATATGTTAAGAAAAGACTTGATATGATCAACATGTCCATTCTTGTCAAGGTGGTAAATAGATTCAAGTCAATCCCACTTAAAATAATAGCAAGTTACTTTGTCGATATTGGCAAATGGATTTTGAAGTTTGAATGAAAAGGGAGAAAGATCATAGGGTAGTTCTATTTTTAACTTTTTGAGGAAACTCCATACTGTTTTCCAAAGTGGCTGCAACAGCTTGCATAGAATGTAGTGATCCGAAGGGTCATATACACCTGAATGTTTACAGCAACATTGTCCAAAATAGCCAAAATAGCCAAACTATAGAAATAATCTAGATGTCCAACAACAGATGAATGGAAAAAGAAGATTTGGTATATCTATATCTATATATCTATATACCTATCTACATCTATATTTATCTGTGTGTGTATGTGTGTGTATGTGTGTGTGTGTGTGTGTGTGTGTATGCCACCATCAAAAAACCCCCAAATATTGCCATTTGTAGTGACGTGGATGAAACTAAAGGGTATTATGTGACACGAAATAAGTCAACTAGAGAAAGACAATTATCATATGATCTCTCTGATGAGGAATTTGAGAGGTGGGGGGGGTTTGTGGGGGGAAGGGAGGGAAAAAAATGAAACAAGATGGGACCAGGGAGGGAGACAAACCATAAGAGACTCTTAATCTCAGGAAACAATCTCAGGGTTGGTGGGGGTTGGTGGGGGCAGGGATAGGGTGGCTGGGTGATGGACATTAAGGTGTGTATGTGCTATGGTGGTGAGTGTTGTGAATCATCTAAGACTGATGATTCACAGACCTGTACCCCAAAGCATATAATATATTATATGTTAATAAAATTAAAAAAAAAAAAAAAGAAAAGTGGAAAGGACCCAGAATAGCCAACTAAATAGTGGAGAAGAGAAAATGATTTCAGAGGACTGACATAGCCCACTTCAAGAGATACTAGAAATTTATAGTGATAAGAGCAGTTTGGGAGGGTGAAAGAACAGAAAATTAGGGCAGAACAGAGAGCCAGAAATAGATGTATACACTATATAACATAATAGGTCTACACAAACATAGCCAACTGGTCTTTGACCAAAGAGCAAAGCCAATACAACGGAGGAAAGACAGACTTTTCAACAACTGGTGCTGGAGTGATTGGACATCCACATGCGTAGGCTGGGTTCTAGACACAAACCTTACATTCTCCAAGTAATTGAACTGAACATGGATCACAGACCTACATATGAAATGCAAAATTATAAAACCCATCAAGATAACATAGAAGAAAATCTAGGTAACCTTGGATTTGATAATAACTTTTTAGATACAATATGCAATTTATGATCCATGAAAGATGTAATTTTAATAAAAGCAAAAACACTGCTCTGTGAAAAGACACAGTCAGAATAGGAAGACAAGCCATAGACTAGGAAAAAGCATTTGTCCAGACACACAGAATGTATGAAACCCTCACAACCACAGGATGAACCAAAATATAAACTGGAAACTTGGAATGATAAAGATGTGTCAAAATAAGTACATCACTTGTAACAAATGTCCCACCTTGGGACTGGATGTTGGTAAAATGGGAGGCTGTGCATGTGTAGGGGCAGAGAGAGTACAGGAAAACTTCCTCTCGATTTTATTATGAACCTAAAACTGTTCTAAAAATAAACTCTATTAGAAAAAATCAATTCAGCATATTTGTGCATCTGTGACATGTCTCTTGGTGAGGGAGGTTGAGTCTCAGACTAAAGGACAAATTGCTTGGATTGCTGTACCCACTGCCTTCCTGATTACACTGGTCCATTCCATTTCTCCCATAAGAAAGGGAGTCTCAGTCTTGCTGTTGGGTATAGTAGGAAGGAATCCACTGTGTTGGTGCTGCTCCGTGCTGTGAGAAGGATCCCTTCCCCCGAGCAGGAAATGAGCTTGTCTGTGCTATTCACTGTTGTAGGTTGAGGGTTAAGAAGCCTTGGAAGAGGATCACCTTATTCTGCTGGTGGGAGAGGGGCTGTGACCATCCTGCTGGGGGGCTTCAAGTTCCAGGTTCCCAAACCTTTATATCTTTCCCTGCTACTTTCCACCATTTTTGTTTGGCAATTCCCAGGATTTATAGTTGTATTGAGTCAGGGAGAGAAGACAGAAATGGATCTATGCCAGCCTGTTGGGACCAGAGATTTGTTTCTCTAAGTTTTGAGCATGTATGTATATGGCAGATACTAAAAGAATTTGCCTTGTCTGGCTGCCGGTGCATCCTTTATGATGCTTTATTTGAACAATGTACAGACTAATTTCCTTTATCATTACAACCTATGTTGAGCTTTACTGGACTTTATTCATCTATGAGATAAAATCCAAAAGATGAGGGGAGTGGAGAAGAAATGTCATGAGTTTAATGAAGTGCAGTTGGATTATCTCTCTTGTTCAAAACTGCATCAAATAGAGCACTGATTTATTTGACCAAAGGTTCCTTTGTGGAGAAGGATGTGAGATGTTTTGGAGTGGGATAGAAAAAGGACACAGGACAATTAAGGGGGAGTTCAGGACTTTCCCCATACAGTACTATACAGTCTCCCAGGAATATACCAGCCACCTGACACTGGGTCACACTTGTATGTGAAATCAGGTAGGCATTGTGAGCTGTATGACTGAGGTAACAAAAGAAGACCCCAACTCTGTTAACAAAGACTACTGCAGAGCAGGGTAAGGATACTTATCATTTGTTTGGCCCTTCATAATTTCAAGTAAAGTCCAATCAAACTTAACAGTTTCTAAGCTTGTAATAAAATCATGCTCATTGTTCCCATCTTCACATATTTTATATATTTTGTATATTTAAATCAACTTCAAATAACATTTAAAAATATTTATTGTGAAACACAAGACATGTGAGCAAACAGAAGAACCATAAATACATAGCATAATAAATTATTACTCTATTTAACTTATTTTTGAACTGGATGTAAATGAAGTCCTGCAATATGCATATTTTGTGTCTGACTTATTTTCTTAAACACTATGCTATTTATCCATATTGCTTTAATTGATTTAAATTTAGCTCTGATATAAAAGGGCATACCCACAAATAGAAAGATGAGATATGAACAAGAATAAATATAAAAGAATGACAGGACAGATAGTGTTAGTTTCAAAGATGGTGTAAACATAAAGGTAAAAAAATAGAAAAAAATGTTAGGGATCGCAAACAAATACATGAATAAAAAATATTTCATGAATTATTACTTTTGGGTTGCCTACCAGAGTCAGGTTGTATTTCTTTTAACTCTATAATGACTTTGTGGGTTTGTGTCATTATCCCTATATTCAAATCAGAGAATGGAGATTCAGAGAAGCCAGGTTCCTGCTCAAGGTCAGCAGTTTCATAGCCCACATTCACACTTCAGACGCATGTTCTGACCCACTTACACCATTACAAAACTGTCCCCAAAACATCAAAGGGAACCAAAAAGATCTGCCAGAGGTCAGTGAAGAAATGTTGATGAATAATAAACAGAAAACTAAACTCATTAATTCCTATGTTGATTCAGCACCCTCCACCCAGTGAAATCAAGTCATTTTGGACAAAAAGGGTAAAACAAATATTGTTAAGAGAAAATCTAAGCCAAAGGAAATCGTGAAAAAGTTCTCTTTGATTCGTGTTTCAATCTCTTGGCCAAAATGAATCATAGACCCAAATGGATAAAACTTCTTGGGCTTGTTGAATGAATGAGTGGCTAGTGTCACCCAGCCACTGTTGGTAATTGTTGAAGCCTGTAGAAAACTCGTGAGAGTAAGAATGTGGGAAGTAAAGTTCTAGTGTCCTTGCTGGGAAAGAATTCTACCAATTATAGGCTTGAAATCCTGTTGCAGATTTAAACAAGAATTGAGAAATAATTTCTAAATGTTTAGAAAGGAAACATGATCATCAAAGCCACCACGGATTTACTAAGAACAAGTCGTTATGTGGACTAGCTCAATTTCCTTTTTCATTAGTGTTGCCAGCTGGTAAACAGATCTGGATTTCAACAAGGTATCTGACAGGGGTCTCCTGTTATCCTTTTGGAAAGATGGTGAGATATGAGTCAAAGAATGTAAGAGCCACAGAGTGCTGAGTGAGATGAAAGTCACCTTGGGAGGGCAGCTTCAGTGTGGGCTCAGGGCTGCTCTCCTCTTGGTCCTGGCCCCTTGTCCTTAAGGACTTGGAGGAAGGAGTGGAAAGAAAATGTTTCAAATTACTGGATGATTAGAAGCTGGATTGGTAATGAATAGGAAGGATAACTGGACATGGATATTGAAACATCCCCTAAATAATAACTAAATAATAACTCTAATAACTAAAGTTTATTAGAGATTAATAGAATTCTTCACATTTGGTTAAAAGTACTATGAAAGAATAGAAACAATTTTGCATAATAGGGGCACAAAGCCTAGCCTCAGATCCTGGAGAAAACACCTTGGTGGTTGAGTGGACATTAAATATCCATCGACTTAGCCATGCACCCTCTATATTACCTCTGTAAATCCATGTCACACCCAACTTCAAGAACAGATCGTAAAGGCCTCTGGGATTATAAAATATTCTGTGTCTTCCTGTTTAGATGATCTTTCTGTCATCTATTTTCTTTTTTCCACTGGATACAAGCTCTAGCTCTGTGCTAGCATTTGCCATTTTCTTCCTAAAATGTGGATTTTTAAACACCTTAAGGGATCCAACAACACTCTACCGGCTTGAGGCTTTGACTCCTATTTCAGACATCTCTGTGTTCTCAGCAAAGTAGTTGTTCAATAAATAATTCCTCAGTGAATGCTATTGCATGAATGTAATTAAGGGCTAATGTGATCTTTGGTCAATCAACATATACAGTGTCCAGACATGGGCCACAAGGGTGAGTTGGCACATGGAAGTGACTCTACATTAGACATCAGTTGGCAGGAGGACTTCAAATAACTTCATAAGAAGAATGGCAGAAAAAAAAAAAGAGGATTTGTTTGCTATTTTTGTTCATTTGTTTCATTTTGTTTTGTTTGGGCTGGAAAATAAAATAGGAACAGAGAGGAATGATACAGAAAATAATCTCTAAGAACTTCATCTGAAGAATGATTTACCTTGCTCTGTTTTTCTCTAGTGGGAAAAGCAAGTCGAAACCACATACACACAGAATTTAGTTTGACAAGGAACAATCTTCTAAAAATTAAGAATGAAGCAAGGGTAGAATAGGATGTCTCAGTAAGCCATGAGTCATATTTATTGGAGATTTTCACAGAATTGAAATAACATCAATAGATAATATTATTGAGGTTATGAGACTAGCTTATTATAAAACAAGGGCATATGACACTGGAATAATCTTGGCTCTATGTGATCTAGTTAATAGGGATAAAAAATCAAAAAATGAACTTTGGAGTATTTAACCAGTGGTTCTATGCAGATTGACCCTCAGACCAATAAGATTTAGAAAAGTTATAAGTTAAATGAAATCATTTTAAATCATTTACTAGAAAGTGGGATTGAATTTAACAAGTTCATAAATTCATTTATTTGTATTTTTAATGTGTAATATTTTTATTGCATGATTTATTCTCTCAGAGTGCTTAAAATTGAATCCTTAGATCAGAGAATGGACACTAGAACTTCTGAGCCCTTGGCACTGAGCTCAGGTATGACCGGGCCCCATCTTACAGGTAACAAAGTAACCATAACTTGAGGTAGTAAATGTAAATATTTTCTCCCATTCTGTGGGTTGCCTCTTTGTTTTGTTGACTGTTCCCTTTATTGCTCAGAAGCTTTTTATGTTGATAAAGTCCCAAAAGTTTATTTTCACGTTTGTTTCCTCTGACTTTGGAGACTTGTTTTGAAAGAAGTTTCTGTGGGCGATGTAGAAGAGGTTAGTAGATTCCCATCTGGGATTTTGATGGATTCCTGATTCACATTGAGGTCTTTCATCTATTTAGAGTTTATTTTGGGGTATGATATAAGAGAATGGTCAGGTTTCATTTTTCTGTATATAGCTGTCCAATTTCCCAGGCACCATTTATTGAAGAGACTGTCTTTTTCCACTGGATAATTTTTCCTGCTTTGTCAAAGATTAGTTGACCATAGAGTTGATGATCCATATCTGAGTTCTCTATTCTCTTCCATTGATCTATGTGTCTGTTTTTGTTCTAGTATCACAATGTCTTGGTGCTCACAGCTTTGTAATATAGCTTTAAAAATCAGGCAATGTCCAATTATCATATGGTTTCACTTATTTGTGGAGCATAACAAATAGCATGGAGGACAAGGGGCGTTAGAGAGGAGTAGGGAATTTGGGTAAATTGGAAGGGGAGGTGAACCATGAGAGACTATGGACTCTGAAAAACAATCTGAGGGGTTTGAAGTGGCGGGGGGGTGTGGGAGGTTGGGGTACCAGGTGGTGGGTATTATAGAGGGCATGGCTTGCATGGAGCACTGGGTGTGGTGAAAAAATAATGAATAATGTTTTTCTGAAAATAAATAAATTGAAAAAAAAATCAGGCAATGTGATGCCTCCAGCTTTTTTTTGTTTGTTTGTTTTTTCAACATTTCCTTGGTGATTCCTGGTCTTTTCTGGTCCCATGCAAATTTTAGGGTTGTTTGTTCCAGCACTTTGAAATCCACGAAAAAGGAGAAGATATTTGAAAATAACACTAGAGATAAGGGGCTAATATCTGAGATCTATAAAGAACTTTTCAAACTCAAGACCCAAAAAACAAATAATCAAGTAAAAAAAAAAGGGCAGAAGATATGAACAGACATTTCTCCAAAATAGACAAATGGCTTACACATGAAAAAATGTTCACCATCATAAGCTATTGGGGAAATTCAAATCAAAACCACTTTGAAATACCACTTTATACCAGTTAGAATGTCAAAAATTGACAAGAAACAACAAATATTGGAGAAGTTGTGGAAAAAGGGGAACCCTCTTATACTGTTGGTGGGAATGCAAGTAGGTACAGCTGCTTTGGAAAACAGGTGGGAGTTCCTAAAAATTAAAAATAGAGCTAACCTATGACCCAGCAATTGCACTACTAGGTGTTTACCCCAAAGATACAGATGTAGAGAAAATAGTCAAACTTTTTTTGGAAAGAGATGAAATACCCTTCAACAGATGAATGGATAAGGATGTGATCCATAATCATTTTCCAGAAAAGCAAGTAAAGTTGGCTTTATAAAAATTACACATTCAATACATGCTTACATCAATGTATAAAAAGCTCAAAAAAATGTGGTCCATATATGCAATGGAATATTACTCAATCATCAGAAAGGATGAATACTGAACTTTAGCATCAACATGGATGGGACTGGAGGAGATTATGCTAAGTGAAGTAAGTCAAGCAGAGAAAGTCAATTACAATATAGTTTCACTTATTTGTGAAACATAAGGAATAGCATGGAGGACATTAGGAGAAGGAAGGGAAAAATGAAGGGGGAGGAACAAGAGTGGGAGATGAATCATGAAAGACTGTGGACTCTGGGAAACAAACTGAGGATTTTAGAAGGGAGGGGGTGGGGGGATTGGTGAGCCTGGTGCTGGATATTAAGGAGGGCATGTATTGCATGGAGAAGTGGGTGTTATGCACAAATAAGATTCATGGAACACAACATCAAAAACTAATGATGTACTCTATGTTGACTAACATAAGATATTAAATATATATATATATATATATATATATATATATAGAGAGAGAGAGAGAGAGCGCACGCGCACAAGTGTGAGAGGGAGAAAGAATCTCTAGCAGACTTTGCACTGAGCATTGACCCCAACTAGGTGCTTGATTTCAAGACCTTGAGATGATGACCTGAGCCAAAACCAAGGATCACCCAGGAGCCTCAAGATCTCTCAGTTTTTAATGTAAGCATTCCTAGCTATAGATCTCCCCCTTTGCACCACTTTCTCTGCAGTCTGTATTTTGGGTAGGTTGTTTTTGTGATCATTCATCTGAAAGTATTATCTAATTTTCCTTTGAATTTACTCTTTGATCCACTGGTTGTTTAAAAATATGTTAAATTTCCACAATCTTGTGAAGTGTTCAGTTTTTCTTTTGTTAATGATTTCTAATTTCATCCTGTTGTGTTCACAGAAGATATTTTCTGAGACACCTATCTTTTTAAATCTATAGAGAATTTGTGGCCTAACTCAGGGTCTATCCTGGAACATGTCCCCTGTGCACTTGAGAAAGAGTGTGCACATGGGTTTTGCAGGGTAGCATATACTTCAGGTATCTTTTGGGTCTGGTTGGCTTATTGTGTTACGTCCTTTATTTTTGTACTCATCTTCTGTCTGGTTGCTCTATCCGGTAACTGAGGGCATGGTATTGAAGTCTCCAGCTACTTTCGTGAAGCTGTCTATTTCTCCTTCAGTTCTGTAGAGTTTTTTTCTTTTTTTTTAAAGATTTTATTTATTTATTTGACAGAGAGAAATCACAAGTAGATGGAGAGGCAGGCAGAGAGAGAGAGAGAGGGAAGCAGGCTCCCCACTGAGCAGAGAGCCCAATGCGGGACTCGATCCCAGGACCCTGAGATCATGACCCGAGCCGAAGGCAGCGGCTCAACCCACTGAGCCACCCAGGCGCCCCCAGTTCTGTAGAGTTTTAATTCATATTTTTTGATGGGATGTCATTAGGAACATAAAACTTTTGGGCACCTGGATGGCTCAGTTGTTTAAAGATCTTGCCTTCAGCTAAGGTCATGATTTCAGGGTCCTCAGCTCAAGCCCTACATGCAGCTCCTTGCTTAGTGGGGCTCCTGTTTCTCCCTCTTCCACTCCCCCCGCCTATGAACACACTCTCTCCCTCTGTCAAATACATAAATAAAATCTTTTAAAAAATAAATAAAAAATAAATGTTTATAACTTTTATACCATTTTGCAGAATTGAATTTTCTTTTTAAAATTTAGAGGTGAACCATGAGAGACTATGGACTCTGAAAAACAATCTGAGGGGTTTGAAGTGGCGGGGGGGTGGGAGGTTGGGGTACCAGGTGGTGGGTATTATAGAGGGCACAGCTTGCATGGAGCACTGGGTGTGGTGAAAAAATAATGAATAATGATTTTCTGAAAATAAATAAATTGGAAAAAAAATAAAATTTAATTTAATTTTTTCAGTGTTCCAAGATTCATTGTTTATGCACCACACCCAGTGCTCCATGCAGTATATGCCCTCCTTAATACCCACCACCAGGCTCACCTATCACCCCACTCCACTCCCTTCCAAAACCATCAGTTTGTTTCTCAGAATCCACAGTCTCTCATGTTTTGTCTCCCCCTTAGATTTCCTCCAATTCACTTTTCCTTTCCTTCTCCTAATGTCCTCCATGTTATACCTTATGCTCCATAAGTAAGTACAACCATATAGTAATTGACTCTGCTTGACTTATTTCACTCAGCATAATTTTCTCCAATCCCGTCCATGTTGATACAAAAGTTGAGCATTCATCCAGACAGGGCTGGAGATGTGGAAAAGAGAACCCTCTTACACTCTTTGTGTGAATATAAGATGGTGCAGCCACTTTGGAAAATGGTGTGGAGATTCCGTAAGAAATTAAAAATAGAGCTACCCTATGACCCTGCTGCAATTGCACTACCGGGTATTTACCTCCAACTTTGTTCTTCTTTCTCAAGATCACTTTGGCTATTTGAGGTGTTTTGTTCTACCTCTGTGAAAAACGCCATT
Source organism: Neogale vison (assembly GCF_020171115.1). Lineage (NCBI taxonomy): Eukaryota > Metazoa > Chordata > Mammalia > Carnivora > Mustelidae > Neogale > Neogale vison. Next base: position 85,724,045 of record NC_058094.1, on the reverse strand, counting down.
GGAATTTTGATTGGGATTGCGTTGAATCTGTAGATTGTTTTGGGTAGTATGGACCATTTAAACAATGTTAATTACAAATCTCGAGCATGAAATATCTTTCCATTTATTTGTGTTGTCTACAATTTTTTACATCAGTGTTTTGAAGTTTTCAGTGCACAGGTTTTTTTACCTCCTTGCCTAAATTTATTCCTAGGTATTATATTCTTTTCAGTGAAATTATAAATGGAATTTTATAAACTTCTTTTTGGCAGTCACTGTTAACATATAGAAATGGAACAGATTCTGTATATCAATTTCGTATCCTTAACTTTACTGAATTCATTTTTAGCTGCAACAGTTTTTTGGTAGAGTCTTTAGGATTTTCTGTATATAATTTCATGTCATCTGAAAATAGTGACAGTTTTATTTCTTCCTTTTCAATTTGAATGCCTTTTACTGGTTTTTGTTTGTTTGTTTGTTTGTTTTGTTTTCCTAACTGTGGCTAGAACTTCCAATAGTATGATGAATAGAAGTGGGAAGACTGAGCATTCTTGTTTTACTCCTGATCTTAGAAGAAAAGCTGTTAGCTGTTAGCTGTGAGTTTGTCATATATTGCCTTTATTATATTGAGGTATATTCATTCTATATGAACTTTGTTGAGAGTTTTTATCATAAATGAATTTTTAATTTTGTCAAAAGCTCTTTACCCATCTATTAAGATGATTATAGTATTCTTAATCTTCATTTTGTAAATATGGCATATCACATTGATTTGCAGATGATGAACCATCCTTGCATCTCTGGAATAAATCCCACTTGATCATGGTATATAATCCTTTTAATGTATTGTTATTTTTCAGTCTCTTTTATAGTAATTGGTCTATTCAGATTTTCTATTGATTCATGATAGTCTTGGAAGAGTATGTTTCTAGAATTTATCTATCTCTTCTAGGTCATCCAATTTGTTAGCTTATGACTGTTTATAGTAGTCACTTATGATCCTTTGTATTTCTGCATTATAAGTTATAACTTCCTTTTCATTTCTGATTTTATTTATTTGATCCCTCTCTTTTTCTTGGTGAATCTTGCTAAAGTTTTGTCAATTTTGTTTATATTGTCAAAGAAACTACTCTTAGTTTCATTGATCTTTTTTATTGTCTTTTAGTGTCCACTTTATTTATTCCTACTGATTTTATTATTTCCTTCCTTCTATTAACTTTGGGATTCTTCTGTTCTTCTTTTCCTAATTCTTTTTTTTTTTTTTTTAAGATTTTATTTTTTTTTTTATTTATTTGAGAGAGAGAGACAGTGAGAGAGAGCATGAGCGAGGAGAAGGTCAGAGGGAGAAGCAGACTCCCCATGGAGCAGGGAGCCCGATGTGGGACTCGATCCCGGGACTCCAGGATCACGCCCTGAGCCGGAGGCAGTCGTTTAACCAACTGCGCCACCCAGGCGTCCCTTCTTTTCCTAATTCTTTTGGTGTTAGGGTTAGGTTGTTTATTTGAGTTTTTCTTGCCTTTTGAGGTAGGCCTATATTACTATAAACTTCCCTCTTAGAATTGTTTTTGCTGTATCCCATAGAATATGGATTGTTGTTTTCCTATTTTCATTTTTCTCCAGGTGTTTTTAAAAGTTATACTTTCATTTCTTCTTTGATCCATTGGTTGTTCAATAGTATGTGACTTACCAAGTTTTCTTCCTGCAATTGATTACTAGTTTCATACTGCTGTGGTCAGAAAAGATACTTGACATGATTTTAATCTTCTTAAATTTATTGAGACTTGTGTTCTACCATATAACCTATTCTAGAAAATGTTCCATCTGAACTTGAGAAGAATATGTATTCTGCTGCTTTTTGATAGAATGTTCTGTATATAGCTATTAAGTCCATTTTGTCTAATGTGTCATTTAAGGCCAATGTTTCCTTATTGATTTTCTGTCAGGATGATCTATCCATTGATATAAGGGATATTAAGGATTCCTATTTTTCCCTTCATGTCTTTTAATATTTTTTATATTTAGGTGCTACTATGTTGGGTTCATAAATATTTACAAATGTTATATTCTCTTGTTGGATTTACCCCTTTATCATTATGTAATGCCCTTCTTTGTCTTTTATTACAGTCTTTGTTTTAGAGTGTATTTTATGTGATATAAGTACAGCTACACCAGATTTCTGTTTGTTTCCATTTGAATGGAATATCTTTTTCTATCCTGTGGTTTTCAGTGGGTATGTCCATATGTCTGAAGTGAGTGTGTTACAGGTAGCATTTAGATGGGTTTAGTTTTTTTTTTTTTAATCCATTCAGCAACTCTATGTCTCTTGATGGCAGAATCTAGTTGTTTACATTTAAATTATTATTGATAATATGTACTTACTGCTATTTGTTCATTATTTTCTGGAAGTTTTTGTAGCTCTTCTCTGTTCCTTCTCTTTCTCTACTCCCTTGGAATTTGGTGATTTTGTCAGGTATTACGTTTGGATTCCCTTCTAACCGTCTTTTGTGCACCCACTAAAGATTTTTGCTTTGTGGTTACTGTGAGGTTCGATTATAACATCCTATGTGTATATAACATTCTATTTTAAGTTAATAGAATCTTAAGTTTGAATATATTCTAGAAACTACATTTTACACCCCCATGTGTTCTTTTTTTGACAAAACCTTACATTTTTAAATTTTGCGTATCTCTTAGCTAATTATTATAGTTATAGTTAATTGTACTACTTTTGTATTTAAACCTCCATATTAGCTTTATAAGTGTCTAATCAATTACCTTTACTATATATTTGCATTTTCCAGTAAGATTTTTACCTTCACATATTTTTTGTTGTTGTTGTTACTGGTTAATGTTGTTTTCATGGTGATAACTCTTTTAGTTTTTGGTTGTCTGGAAAACTCTTTATAAATTTGGTTAGTAAATTATCCTTCGTTGGATGTGTTTCCTTTCCCCACTTTGAATATTAGTGCCCTTTTCTTCTTGTCTTCAAAGTTTCTGCTGAAAAATTAATGGATAGTCTTATGGGGTCTCCTTTGTCTCTTGCTGCTTTTAATATTCTCCCTTTTACTATTGACATTTCTCTTGCTGCTTTTAATATTCTCTCTTTTACTATTGACATTTTAATTATAATGTGTCTTGGTGTGAACTTCTTTGGTTTGTCTTATGTGAAACTCTCTGTATGTCTTATGTGAAACTCTCTATATGTTCCTTCATCAAGTTAGGGAAGCTCTCAGCTATTTATTCTTTTTTTTTTTTTTCCAATTTATTTATTTTCAGAAAAACAGTATTCATTATTTTTTCACCACACCCAGTGCTCCATGCAAGCCGTGCGCATTCTACCCTTTTTTCTCCTTCTGGGACCTCTATAATGTGGATGTTATTGCACTTGATGTTATCCCACAGGTCTATTAAGGTATCTTCACAATTTTAAAGTTCTTTTTTCTTTTGGTTGCTCTGTCTAATGAGTCCATTGTTTAATCTTCCAGGTAACTAATCCATTCTTCTACTTTGTCTAGCCTACTATTAATTTCCTCTGGTGTATGTTTCAGTTCAGTTTTTGCTGTCTTCAGCTCTGTGACTTTTGTTTGATATTTTCTTGTGTTTTCTTTTTGTTGAATTTCTCACTGTGTGCATTCATTCTTCTCTTGAGTTTGATGAGCATATTTATGACTACTATGTTAACTTTGTTATTAGGTAGATTACTTTATTTCCATATCATTAAGGTCTTTTTTTTTTCTGAGATTTTTGTCTTATTTTGTCATTTGGAGTATATTCTTCTGTCTCCTCATTTTGCTGTCTTTGTTTCTATATATTATTCAGAAGAGCTACCTCTCTCAGTCTTGAAGGAGTGGGCTTCTATAGGAGATGAACTTTATCATTTAACATTGCCCTACCTTTTTGTTGTTTATTAGACCATTGTGATTATCTAAGTAGCCAGTTTTGTTCTTGATAGGTCCCGATTGCTGAGGGTGTGCTAAGACCTGCCACTGTTCCCAAGGAAGGGATTTCACATAATGCCTAGTTCAGGCTATTTGTAAGTCAGGCAACAGCTTTTAGTAGGTAAATATATACAGTCTTGTGAGTCCAGAATAATAAAACCTGCTAACTTCCAGATTAGGAGATCTGGAGTTGTCTCTTAGGTGACAGTTGCAAAAATCTTGCTTTTAGATGTGTGTATATGGTTCTTTCTAGAAGGTATCATCAAGTAGTCCTGAGGACAAGAGAAAGTGATAATATGGTGTCTCCCTGCCCTGATCCCCCATAGACACTTCTGTAGCCTCTGACTAAATTGACTAAATAGCAAACCTGAATTCTGCCTCTTAGGTTGAAACTCCTGGGTAAGAATATAGGGCTTTCCCACATGAAAACAAGGTCTGTGTTTCAGTCTATTTGTGCAGTGCCCTAGGGTGGTAACCTCCAAGGACTGTCTCTCCAACTTTGTCAGACCAATGGTGCCCAGGTGTTTAAGGTGTGTCCCTGTGTGGGCTGTACATGCATGCCAGCTATGGTGGGATGACCACAGTTATGTGAGGATGGTTGGTGAAGTCCCACCTCAGCAAGAATGTTGGAGGGATTGTAAAATTGGCACCTGCCAGGGCTGGCACCAACAGGTCAGCAGGGGAATGCAAAAATGGTGCCTGTCAGCACCTTTGTCTCTGGAGAAAGTTCCATGCTTCCTGCCTCTCTGGCAGATGCTTTAAGATTAACAAATGAGTCTCTTTTGCATATGGTCCAGGTGCCTTTCAAACTGTTTGCTTTTGCACTGGGTCCCAGAATGATTGTGTCTGTGCACAAGTCCTCTATGAGTGGATTTTCTATTCCTTATAGCTCTATATTTCTCATGAAGCCCCACTGGTTCTAAAGAGCAACAACAACAAAAAATCTTGTTTTACTTTTTCCCATAATGATACTTACCTTGATGTTTCAGCATTTTTACCTAATTCCTGGGTGGTTTTACCTGGTTTTATTCCAGCTTTCAGTAGGTTTATAATTTTCATTTTAAGCACTGCTTGCATATTCTTGACCTTTTCAGCTTAACCATGCATTTAGTTGCTATCTTATTGGAAACAGAAAAATCAGCTAGGGAATGGTAAAGTGCATTGGTCAAACAGTTTACAGACTGACTTTCTACTGCATTACTCTGGTATAATTTCATATTTTCTCAAGACACATAATAGTTCCATTTTATAGACTATTAAAGAGAAAAAATGTGTTTCCCACTAGCTGGTTTCATTTATTCTCTTGTGCAGGCTTATGGTTTATTGCCTTATAGAGCTGTCCATCATTTTTTCTGCGAATGTTCACAGGTGGAAATTGAGATTTGTTGGCATTTGGGGGAAATTCATCAGGCCCATCAGAATGTGAGGAGCAGGTGGGAAAGATGAGGATCTGATATCCTATATTTTAATAATAGAATATAATTTCTCATGGTGCATAATAGTACACATCCATCCTGGAATAAATTTAAATTTTGCTATTTGTGGAAAAGAGGAAAAACAATTGTGGCAAGTCCAAAATGTTTTCCTGTTCAGCATACAAAAATGAAATTGCTGGCTTTGGCAAGAATGTGCTTTATTTTTCCCTTTAACTCTATTCTAAGGGAATAATAAAGAATATAGTGTGTTCTTCATTCATACTCTATCATTTAAGACTGTAAGAGGAATTTTCTTGGTTCTTGGTTATAATTTTTATAAAGATGGTGCAAGGAGAAATTCTAACCAGTCAGCTGCCAGTTTGAAAGCATTGAGTTAGTTGAACTGTTTATGGAGAGTTGCACACCTCCCTTAACCAGTTCCTAAATGAATGTATCAACAATAAGCCTTGTACATCTGGAACCATATGTGGTGCCCATTGACAGCTAATGTATATTTGTTTCATAGAAGAATATATACTTAATGAGGGCTAAGTATGGAATGTGATGCTAAATGCTGGGTGTGCAAAGATGAAGGGGATTTGGTCTCTCTCTCTCTCTCTCTCTTTTTTTTTTTTTTTTTGCGTCCTTAAGGAATACAAACTGATCAGAATGGAATTAGGATCTAGGGGTCAATGGTGTGCTACACTGGTCCAGAAGTGTATACTCTTATTAGAAGTGTGGCACTATTATGATATCTTTGAAAATACAATTACTGAACAATGGCTTGGGGATTTTCAAATTTTGCAACCCCAAATCCTTAGCAAGGCTGAATGAGCTGTGGCAGATGTTGTTGATATGCTTACTCAACCTCACGCACTCATCCTTCTGCTTAGATACTTCTGAATAAAGGTTCCAAGGAAACATGGTTTACTGAGGAAAAGAGGGCAGTGTTGGCTGGAGAGCTTGCAATCCTTTCTTCATCTCAGTTAAACCCTTTATTTTCATGGAATGATGAATTGGCAACTGGATGTGTAGAAGGACATGATACCACAGAAAGTGGTCACTGTGATACTGATGGCAAAGAAGAGGAAACAGGGGGTAATAGCATTGTTGAACCATCCTTGACAGGCTATCTCCACCTGTTTTTATGTGACAAATAGGTTTGCATTTGTGTAGGTCACCTTTCCTTGATATTCTCCTCCTTGCAGCGAAACACATTCCCATGGGAAACAAAGGTCCTATATAATCTAGCCCATGCTTTACTGTTCATTCCACTCTTACTGCACTCCATTCTGCATCATGTGGCTGTGCAGGCATCGTTCCAGAGTAGACAGTGTGGGTTACGCATTCTCATTCCACCCTTATTGCACTCCATTCTGCAGCTTGAGACTGCGAGCACCATTCTCAGGGTAGACAATGTGGACTGTGCCAAACCCCAGTCCAGGGGTGCCCATGCTGACTTTTGTTCTGCGCCTGTTTCCAGACCCATCTCTGGGTCTTTACAGTGCTCTTCAGTTCACTTAGAATGCTTTTTCCATCCTACTCTCCCCAGCCCCCGCCACTGCTTCCTGCCTTGGCCAACTCCTTATCCTCTGAGTCCAATCTCAGTTTAAACGTCACTGTCCAGGAACCCTTCCACAGACTTCCATATGCTAAGTGAGGACCCTTTGATTTGTACTCTCCTAACACCCCTTTCCTTCAAAACACTTACCATAGTTGTATACAAATAATTGTTTGGATCATTAAAAAGTGACTTATTTCTCCTGCTTGATTGCAAGTGACCAGACCCATGTATTTTTTTTTTATAACATTTATTTATTTACGAGAGGGAGACAGAGGGCAGGATGGTGAGACAGAGGGGGAGGGAGAGAGGAAAAAGAATCTCCAGCAGACTCCACACTGAGAGTAGAGCCAAATGGGAGCTTGATCTCACAATCCTGAGTTCATGACCTGAGTTGAAATTAAGAGTTGGACACTTAACAAACCGAGCTACCCAGGAGCCCCCAGGCCCATGTATTTTTGTATATTATGTGTATGCAGAAGCCAGCAAAGTGCATGCTACATGATAGGAACTCAATAAATGTTTTCTGAATGACCACACAAAAGAAGAAATGGATTAACTCATTTTTAATGAACTCAGTTATATATTTCTTAAATGCCATTAGGTAGGCTGAAGAGCAGGAAGCCACAGGGATCCATTAAGGCTGTGAAATTCCCAGTCTGCCTGCCAACAATGGGCAGCTGACCTCACCAGAGGCCAGCAGCCTGGGTGTGTCCAGACAATGGAACTCGGGCCAGGACAGGATGAGCACTGGGCAGAGGAGGTTTGTCAGTGCAATCGAGGAAGTGGGAGGCTCCCTGCAGCCACGCCACAGACTTGCCCCCTCTGAGACAGCCATGTGCTAGTTTTCATGTGCTGCCACTGCTTCCCAGTCCTGACCCCCTCCTTCCTTCCTGCTTCCTTTCTGAAGATGAGTGACAGACAACCCCTTCAAGATCTAGGGACAGCTTGTCTACTACAACAGCCAGCACAGGAGAGCTCCAGGGCTGCTCAAGCCTGACAAACATGATTTACCACAAAAGCACCATTTGTTTTAATCTTTGGGGGAAAATGGGATATGATGAGACATAAAGAAACATTATTTCCCGAAGGTAGATTCCATTTCTTTGACCACTTATAAGTCTCAAAAAATAAATTATGACTATTTGGGGATTGATATTATATTTCAATGACTTCTCCAGCTGTTGCTATGTTGCATACATTCTGGAGCATTCTTTTATCCAGTTGAAAGCCTGCTGCTCACACACAGCAGTGGTGATAGTACCAGTAGTTGTTTCTGTGTGCAGCCTAGACACAGTGATACATCCACACTCTGGGCAAGTGTGAGGCTCCTTGCATGGGGGTGAGGAAAACAAGCCCTGATTATTTGTTCTTGTGATTGATTAAATTTGGCTTTTGTGAGCCTATAAAAAGCTAGGCCGTGGGCTGACTCTGAGCTCAGTATTAATATGCACAACTGTTAGCAGGTGCTCTCACTTCTGAGGAACATTGTGCTCATTTAACACACAGGGGACAACTCTCTGATTTCCTCAAAGCTGTGTCCAGGTTATGATGATTCTGCCCTGGGCCAGGGTTACTGGGAGTGTCCAAGCATGCCCTGGGGGAACCGTGGCATGTCTTCTACTTCTTCATGTGTGTGAGCCATGGGGAAAGCATGGAATTAAGATGAGATTACATTTTTACTCTCTATTAATAGATACCAAAAGGTATAGCTACTGATTGTATGAGTTGTTTTTTTTTTTTTAACTACAGTATAGAAGTATCATTTAGCATTATTATATCAGTAATTCAAAGTTTTCCTTTTTTTTTTTTTTGCTCTGAATTGTACTGGAAATGGGAAAGTTCCTGTATTCCTGTATTTATCTCACATTAAAGTGATCATATCGCCCTATTTAATCTCTTTTACTTAACTATATCTCTTCCCTTGTTCTTATATATCCACATGTCGTAACGTTTTTCTCCTCCTCCCTGCCCATTTCCTTTCTCTACAGAGCCTCACACAAGGTCCACTTCCTCCATCAACCACACAGACTGGGGCTTCTCTTGGGCACCTTCTGAGTGAACATGAGAAGACCCAGGCCCTACTTTATAAACGGAGGTTTGTGACATACATACATTTGCACTCTAAAAGTTCTGCATTGTATCTTGTTTTCACAGAACATAAAATGTCACATGGTTTTGAATTTGGGCCTGACCTACAGCCTTGACATTAGGGATTATGCACTGTGACAAAGGGAAGAAAATTCCTTTGTGAACAGACTCAGGGTTACTAAGCAGATGGAGCAAACAGCTGACTGGGAAGTTCAAGCCTGAAGCAGGTGGCAGGATCCTCCAAACAGCAGCAAATCCCCATGTCAGGAGGCACAGTGAAAGCAGCAGCATGAGTGGGGGACTGCAGCCACATGTGCCAGGACGGCCAGAGTCCACGGATGGAAGTCACTTCCCAGTGGAGCCCTGCCAGACAGCGAGGCAGATGAGTCAGCCTTGAAAATGATCCCGGTCGTGACCTGGTGGGATTGGAGAGAACAGAAGGGACAGTCAGGGACCAACAGGTGGGCTGGCCCACAGGAAGGGGTCACAGACTCACAGCAGGTGGCAGAGCAGATGGAAGAGAAATATGGACACGGGCAGGTGGGCAGGGCGCCGACCGGGGGCGGGGCTGTGGGACATGCAAGCTCCAGCCCTTTGATCCCATCTGACTGCAGGTGCTGCTCCCAGCTTGCTAAGGCCAGAGGTACCAAAGAGCAACTTGTTCTTTCAGGCCATTGACCTGTTTTTAAAGGAAATGGCTTGGGAAGTCTGGAACAACAGTCACTTTTAAATTAACAGTTTGGGACTTCTTTCTCTTAGTGCAACTTTCAAAGTGCCAAAGGGGACGAAAGAAGACCTAATTTTTCCAAAGAATCTGTTTATAAAACAGTACTGTAAAGGATAAAGTGAATGGATGGAGTATTTCAGTGAGCATTTAATGAGATGGCGATGGCACAGAGACACTGGCTGCCCAATGTGCTCGTGAACACTGATTGGAGAGAGGAGTCCTGAAGTGATCCAGCTCTGCACTGGCGTATGGCTGGAGCACGTCACTACATGGTCCCCAGTGTAGTTCCCAAATCTGTGCCTGCAGACAAGCTTGGCTACACGTGGAAAGTGTAAATCAGGCAAAGTGGGGAACCCCCTGAAATAAGTGGGCTGCTTTCCTTAATAAGCTATAGTTAGTCTTTGGAGGTCAGACTTTGGAACCACATGTACTTGAGCTGTGCTCTGTTTCCACAGCCATGCTCATATCTCAGTAGTTGGGGGAAGAGTCCAACTAAAAGCTAATCCCAGTATTTGTACAGTGCTTATAACCTGCAACGTGCTTCCTCTTTTCTATTCTTATTCCCTCCTCCTCCCCCTCCTCCCCCCTACCTCTCCTCCTCCCCCTCCTTCTTCTTCCAATTTTACTAATATGGAAGTGAGAACTGTCATATAGTTTGGAGCGGAGCTGGGATTCCAACTTTAGGTGTCACTGTTGAAAGATACTCTAGGCCAAGGTGGAAGGAGGTCAGTTTTCAAAGGAAGAAGTAGACTGATATAACTAGCAGAGTCTGGAGTCAGAGATGTCATAAATAGTAGCAACCAACAAGAGACTTCAAGAAGAGCTCCAGACATAGCCTGGATGGGCAGGTGCTGGTGAATGAAGTGCAGTGACCATAGTTCAAAGCCAGCTGACAAGGTCTGAGGATACTCCGGGCCCTGGCAGGGAGGAGAGCTGGCCTCTTAGCAAAGGTCTCTGGAATAGAACTTCCCTGAGGACCCTTGGCAGGTTGTCTGTGTCTTAGAAAATTCTTTCAAATTCAAGTTGGCATTTTAAATGAAAGCAGAGGTAATCTCCTCCAAAATTTATTCTTAAACGGGTTTGTCCTCTTCATAGAATATCATTTTCATATCTCCGATACACTGAATCTGACATATTCAGGAAGTATTTGAGCCCATGCAGTTTTGCAAGACTTTTTCCAAGTAATCATAATTAGTTTTTAAGAATACTGAAGAAGGAAGGAGACAGAGAGAGTTAAACTTTTGAAAATCCATGTCCTCAAGACATATGTGAAATTTTCAGGTGCGTTTTGCTGTTTGATTCAAACCTCAAGATGTGGCTTGTGTCACTGAACCCAAGCGAAGGTGTTCTAAAAATCACTCTTTCCACCTCTGCTCCTGGCCAGTCTTCTCACTGTGTATTCTGTGTTCTACCATAATCATTAGGTTTTGAAAAGCTGACTTCCAACTTCTGACTCTTTGTCAGTAATCCCGTGGACAGCAGATTGCATGGAAGTCATCTTAGCTTGTATTTTGAAGGTTTCCACCATTTTCTGTCTCTGTTCCTGCCATAGGTCTCCTTTTCCTAAACACTCTTTCTCCTCTTCCTGCCTTCTGCGTCCTCTAAACCTTTGGCTTTTCAACAATTCATCTTTGTTTTCCAGATCATACAAAATGTGATCAGGGAATGTTCCAAAGAGAATTCAAAGAGAAAGATTCTGGTAAAAAAGAGGTGGACATTCAAAGGCGTGCCTGAACACCTGCTCTGAGAGAGGAAGGGAAATGGCAGGACGGTACAGAAGAAAACACCTTAAGGAAATGGACACATTTTTGAAATCTTGTCTGATTCCTGCGAGGTCATCTGTTCAACTTGCACAAAACTGGGAGGAGGGCCATTTGGACTCGGTTCATGCTCTCCTTTGTTTCTACCATCACCTCCATATCCATTCTTAATTATAAGGAAAAAAATTGCTTTAATTAGAAAAAGTGTGTTCAGTAATGATCCTTTTGGGGAAAAGTCTACTCTACTTTTTTAATACATTTTATCAAAGTTTAATTATGAGGAGTGTTAGCTCTTTAGGGGGGAAAAAAAAAACTTAGAAAAAAATTTTTTAAATAAAATGAGTTTTGTTCCAAAACCCTAGATAGTGGAGGCATCCAGTGCCCACCTATAGCACTGAAGTCAACTCATCCCCAGTGACCTCACTTACCTGAGGTGCTTGTACACAAATACCATAGCCTTAGCACATGGCTGGAAGCATCCCAAGGAGTGGAGAAGCATTGGCAGACCAAGTTCAAAAACCTGGGTCCATTTTATGGATCAATGAATTTAAACCCAGTAGATCAAGATTTCCTTTTCACCTGCATCAAGGGTTTGAAACAGTGTTTTGGGTACCAGATGGCAGATGTGGTCTAAGGTGATATCTATGAGTGCATTAGCAGGGTGATGCCAGGATGCCAGCTGCCTGTGTTTTTATTCTGCAGAGATTCCATCTGAGTCACTCTGAGGATAAGCTCAAAGAAGTTGGTACAGCCTCATTTTCAGAAGCAAAACAAAGAACAGGGTGTAGTACAGCCAACATCCCACAAGCATGGTGTGACAATACTTAAGAGTAAAGACTATTTTATACCTGCACATTGGCCTTATATTTGAACTTCAGTTTGGAGCTGGAAGTGAGGCCTTCTCAGCCTATTCCTAAAGCTAGACAAGTTCATTTTCTATACACCTGGTCACATGGACCCAGTGATACACAGCAAAAAGCTGCACCTCTTCCCACAGTTTGGACATGGTGGTGAAATCCAGATAAAGGATAGGTGTCCTGAGAGAAGACACTTTGTCATCACTGATCACAGAGAAGTTGGGTTGGAAACTGGTTTCCTATAGGCTTCTCAGCAATTATGACAAAGTGATTTCCTAGGTCAATCTTGATTTCATAAATGTCAAAAATAAATGTCTGGAAATGCCAGAATTTGATGATAAAAATTGAAAACAAGTGAAGAGCAGTGAAAACAGATTTTGATGTTTCCTAGACTTTTTTCATTGGCTACCCACATTTACTCTATTTATTTATTTTTTTATTTGAGAAAGAGAGAGAGAGAGAGAAAGTGCACACAGTTGGGGGAGGAGAAGAGGGAGAGAGACAAGCAGACTGCACTGAGTTCAGAGCCAAACGTAGGGTTTGATTCCATGAAACTGAAATCATGACCTGAGCCAAAATCAAGAGTTGGTTACCCAACTGACTGCACCACCCACGTCCCCCCCACATCTACTTTAAAGTGAACAATCTTATATAGCTAATGCTGTTCAATACTTTTACATTGAAGTGTTAAATATATTTTATTTCCTATAGGAATGCACTTGAAATATATTGAGAAAAGGGAAAGCAAGTCCAGTGAAGGACTTTTGAGATAAGAAAAAGAAATGTTAATCTGACATCTATGATAATGAAAATAATATTATCTTGCTTGAGGTATTGTGGCAGCTACTATCACCCCTAGATGGAGCAGCGCTAGACTGTCAGGCTGTATCCCATCACCTACCATGAGGGAGACGGGTTGGAAAGTTATCCTCCACTAGCCGGATGTGCACAGACTCCTCATGTAGGATAAGAAAGGCCGCTCAGCCCAAGTGTGGCTCACTGATCCAGGGGAACCTTCCTGGCAGTGGTGAGCCGTCCTGAGAGGTGCTTACTGGGCAGACTCCCAGGAAAATAACACATTACCTGCCTGAGCCTGCTGGCTGAGGTAGGAGCTTTTGGTTTATGTGTGGATACGAAAAATGTCAATAGCATCTTGCTTTGAAGAATACTTCTCAGTTTTCTCAAGTGTTCTCAAGTCTATTAGACCCTGGTGGCCATTCAAGGTCATGAGGAAAACAGTGCTGCAGGCTTTCCCCCAGTCGGGCAGGAACATGTATTTATTCCACGTTGGTGAGGGACTATGGGAAGTAAAACGAGAAGGTGGAAACTATGGGTCAAAAGGGGAGCATGGAAACATGAAGGGGAATTCTGATTTTGCCTCTTTCAGATTCAAGGTGAATGACACAGGTAGGTTGGGAGAGTGGCTCTAGATCTGGGAAAATAATATCGTTCTGCTTCCTTTTCATAACCACAGAGGTACTGGCTGGTCCTTAGAGCAGGGCTGCAGCAAGTACCTAGCCATGCGTGCTAGGGCAGAATTGCCATCTGCAATCTAGCTTTCATTTTCACTGGGTCCTACTGACTTTTTCCATCCATGATTGGGCTTTAAAATTTATGTTTATATAAAGATTCTGTTACTATCTTCCCAAAGTTAGGCAACACTGAAGATTGCCCTGGGCTACACGACCTACAGCATGAAATTTAAAAAAACGCAAATTTATTTGTCTCTATTAATAACTTGCTAGTTTTAGGTGCCTGGGTGGCTCAGTGGGTTAAGCCTTGAACTCCTGGTTTCAGCTCAGGTCATAATCTCATGGTGGTGAGATCAGCCCCACATTGGGCTCTGGCTCAGTGGGGGGTCTGCTTAAAGATTCTCTCCCTCTCTGCCAAATAAATAAATAAATTAAAAAAAAATAAAAAGTTTCCTATTCTCATTCACTCATAACAAGAATGTGAATTTCACTGTATTTTAAGAGTAAATCTAGGAATAATCTAAAAAATAGACTTACCACAAAGGAATCCTTTTGTTATTGTTGTTGTTCTGATAATCTATAATTTCACCACTTTGATAAGACTTTTTTTTATCATTAATAGCTGAGAATATAAATCTAGGAATATTACATGTGAAAAATATGACTAGAAGAGGTGAGAATGTATGAGGTTTTAAAGAATTCTGACAACCATGACTTATGAATAGGCAGAGGAAGATATTTAGTAAGTTATTTCCTTGTGTGGTGTGATAAACACTCATTTACTTTAATTTTTGGAATATTTTGGTTTATTGAAAATTACCCATCATAATTTATCAGAATTACTAAATTTTGAAGGAAAAAATTAGCTAGAGGGCAAGTGTTTAAAGTTTAGTGATAATTTAAAAGTAATTTATTATTTTCTATAATTTCAAAGAGAATTTGGGATCTTGCTTTGCTTCAATGGCAGTATTATAAATAATAACTAGTATTGACTTTTTAATAAAAGAAGAAATAACATCTATTTTTAGTAAATACTCATTATTTTATGTGTATTACATCATTTATTTGTTCTTTAAAGTTTTATTTAGTTATTTATTTATTTAAGAGGAAGAGAGAGGGGAAAGGGAGAGAGCACAAGCAAGGGCAGCAGCAGAAGGAGAAGCAGGCTCCCTATTGAGCAAAGGGTCCAGCATGGGCCTTGAACCCAGGATTCTGGTACCTGAACTGAAAGCAGATGTTTGGCTGAACCCCCCAGGCACCCCATATTATATCATTTAATACATAAAAGGTATATGTAAAGTAGGCATTTTTCTTTCTGTTTTACACATGAGAAAACTGGGGTTTATTTAAAAATTCAAGGAGACAAAACTAGGTAAATTCTGAAGCTAAGGTGACAGAACTGGGATTCTACACAAAGGGTGTGTGTGTGTGTGTGTGTGTGTGTGTGTGTCTCTTCAAAGTCTGTTGCTTTAACCATTATGCTGTAATACAAGTATGTTTATTAGAAATTGCCAGATGTTGAAAGAGAAGTTCTTTTTTTTTTTATAAGATTTTATTTATTTATTTGACAAACAGAGATCACAAGTAGACAGAGAGCCAGGCAGAGAGAGAGAGAGAGGAGGAAGCAGGCTTCCTGCTAAGAAGAGAGCCCGGGATCACGACCTGAGCTGAAGGCAGAGGCCTTAACCCACTGAGCCAGCCAGGTGCCCCGGAAGAGAATTTCTAAAGACATTCAGGTCAGATGTGGTATAATGTAAAATCCCACTAGAGCAATATGATGAGAGAAGGTCTTAGAATATAGAATATTGCCAGATTAGTGAGGATGAGGCATGGCCAATAAGAGACTCAGCTTCAGGTGAATATTTACAGGGGATTTGAAGAAAAACATAGACTGAGAGGACAAGTCACATTTCTGATCCTGATTAATGTTCTGTTGTCAAAGAATTGTGAAAGTAAGTACTTATGAGGCAATTCAGTAATTTTGAATGGTGTTTCCAACCCATAGCCACTGTAAGCAAGTTATTTGAATTCCATAGCTGGATACTTGCAATGAAAATATTATCAGAGTGATAAAATGGTACCTTGAGTCGCACAATCACTTTCAGTTCCCAGAAGTTGAGAAATTCTAAGTGAGAAATATTAATAATGGAATGTCATTTGTAGAAAACTGGTTTTCTTGGTAATTGGAAATATTGGAACTTGAATCTTGGGTTAATTATCTAACTCTTTGAAAAATTATTATTTTGATTCTTCATTTGAAAATAGAAGCAAAATTCTGTTTCTATCTTCTTTTTGAGAGTGTGAGTCAAATAAACAAAATAAAGTGGGCAAAGCTCTGGATTTCTTAGTAAGAGAATACTATGGAGGGACTTCTTACTACAGATTTGTTTCTGAGTGGACTCCAGATGTCATTGGTTTATTTAGATGCCAGGCATCTAATTAGCTAACAGTACACAATAGAAATGATATGAGCTATTGGCATCAGGTTTGTAGACTTTGAGTTTTAATTTTGTCCCTTTAAGGCTGCAAACATATATTTGTCTTGTCTTCTAATTTTCTTTATTTTAAGAGAGGACTAGTATGCACTACCTTAAAGGAACTCTGTGGTGTATACCAGACCCATTCTCAAAATGATGTAGTTGGATTCTTATGACAATGTTCTGTGATGCTCAAGTTCTCCAAGTCATTGTTTTTTATCCCTAATTCAATGACCTGTTAATACCAAACTTGTCAAATGTGTTTTTATTTCTATAATTCAAAGTAATCAAGGCAGTTATTATCTCTTAACTACTGATTCTACTGTATCTTCATCTTCTTGGTCTTTTACTGGTGGCAATATCTAGGATAGCAAAGCATAATGTGAAGGAAAGTGATGCTTGGTTTAAATGCATGCAGGGGAGGAGGAATTGGAAAAATAGAACATGGGCATGCTATAAGACTAACAGAAATGTCTTTCTTTACATTGCTTGACAGTTTTTTTAAAATTTTAAAGTAGGCTGTACACTCAATGTGGGACTTACCCTCACAACCCTGAGATTAAGAGTCCTTGCTCTACAAACGAAGACAGCCAGGCACTCCTCACTCAACAGTTTTTGACACTAGCTCAATCAGGTTGTGAGATCTTTGATCATTTACAATGAATAAAAGTAGACACAGAATTTTGGTAATATGCTAAAGGGCACACAGTTATCCAATTGTTGAAAGGGGCTTAAATGCAACCCCCTTGCTATCAGTAGAGGGTAGAAGAGAAGTATGGTGTCTAAAGCAGCTGCAGGAGAGGAAGCTGCAGGTGTAAAAGACAGCTAGAAGTGACAGAAAAAAGAGGACAAGATAAGTCCGCAAAGGCAAAGGAAAGAAATGTGAAAATGAACTTTTGGGACTTTATCAAGATCAAAAGTTTCTGCACAGCAAAAGGAATAGTCAACAAAACAAAGAGGCAATACATGGAATGGGAGAAGATATTCGCAAATGACAATACAGACAAAAGGCTGATATCCAAGACCTATAAAGAGCTCCTCAAACTCAACACACACACAACACACACAGATAATCATGTCAAAAAACGGGCAGAAGACATGAACAGACACTTCTCCAGTGAAGACATACGAATGGCTAACAGACACATGGAAAAATGCTCATCATCATTAGCCATCAGGGAGATTCAAATCAAAACCACATTGAGATACCACTTTATAGCAGTTAGAATGGCCAAAATTAACAGGACAGTAACCAAGTGTTGAAGAGGATGTGGAGAAAGGGGAACCCTTTTACACTGTTGGTGGGAATGCAAGTTGGTGCAGCCACTTTGGATAACAGTGTGGAGATTCCTCAAAAAATTAAAAATAGAGCTACCCTATGACCCTGCAATTGCACTACTGGATATTTACACCAAAGATACCCATGTAGTGAAAAGAAGGGCCATCTGTACCCCAATTTTCATAGCAGCAATGGCAAAGTCACCAAACTGTGGAAAGAACCAAGATACCCTTCAATGGATGAATGGATAAAGAAGATACAGTTCATATATATAATGGAGTATTATGCCTCCATCAGAAAGGATGAATTACCAAATTTGTATCAACATGGACAGGACTGGAAGAGATTATGCTGAATAAAATAAGTCGAGCAGATAAAGAGTCAGTTATCATATGGTTTCACTTAGTTGTGGAGCATAGGGAATAACATGGAGGACACTGGGAGATGGAAAGAAGAAGTGAGTTGGTGAAAATCAGAGGGGAGGACAAGCCATGAGAGACTGTGGACTCAGAGAAACAAACTAAGGGTTTTGGAGGGGAAAGGTTTGGGGAGTTGGGTGAGCCTGGTGGTGGGTATTATGGAGGGCATGTATTGCATGGAGCACTAGGTGTGGTACATAAATAATGAATTTTGGAACGGTGAAAAAAATTTAATTTAATTTAATTTAAAAAAATTAAGAGGACAGAATCAGATGTGTGAACAGAAATGTATTCTCAATGAATTCCTCATGGAAACATGCCTTTCATATCTTCAGAACACACTTTCACTTTATTTAGATTCCATTTGAAAGATCTAGCAGATTCAAAGTTCAGTCTGCATTTTCTAGAAGGGTTGTTTGTATAATTTTCTTTCAAAGAAACTGGATCAAATTTCTTTCTGTGCCAGAGTCATATAGGAATAATTTATTCCCCAATACTTTCAAAATGCTAAACAAATCATTTATCTTTGCATCTTAGAATTGGCATTCCTAGCTTAGAGATAAGTATATTGAGTAAAAAAAGAAAGAAAATCTAACTCACTGATCTTTAAACACTGTGTTTGGAAGGAACTCAATCTATGTACCACTCATGAGGTTTTGTTCTTTTCAGTCTCTAATTTTCTTTAATAATAATTATATATTATATATAATAGTGTATATATATACACATATATACACATACATATATATATACACATACATATTTATATATCTTTACAAAAGTAGATAGAAATCATGCAATGCACAGCCCCCCATTATTAACATACCTCACCAGATAGTACATTTATTACAATTGATGAACCTATATTGACACATTGTAATCACCCTAAAGTTCATAGTTTACAGTGTGGTTCAGTCTCAACATGGCCAATCCTATATATTTTGGCAAATGTGTAAGAAACTGTATCTATCATTACAGTATCATATAGAGTAGACTCATTACCCTAAACATCCTCTGTGCTTTGTCTATTCATTTCTCTCTATCACACACTACCCACTCCTGGAAATCACTGTTTTTTTGTTTTGTTTTGTTGATTGGTTTGTTTGTTTTACTGTCTCCATAGATTTCCTTTTCCAGAATGTCATATAGCTGGAATCATATAGTATACAGCCTTTCCAGATTGGCTTCTTTCGCTTAACAGTATGATGTAAGATTCCTCTGTATCTTGTCATGGCTCCATAGATTATTTATTTTAGAAGTAAGTACTATTCCATTGTCTGGCTGTACCACAGTATCCTTTCACATACTGAAGGACTGACATCTTGGTTACTTTCAAGTTCTGGCAATTATGGATAAAGCTGCTGTAAACATCTTACAGGTTGTTGTGTAAACATACACTTTCAGCTCCTTAAAGTCGTGTCACCAAGGTTAGATGTGGGATAATGTAAAAGCCCACTAGAGCAATATGATGTTAGACGGTCTTAGAATACAGAATATTGCCAGATTATTGAGGCTAAGGCATGGCCAACAAGAGATTCAGCTGCAGGTGAATATTTACTTAGGGGATTTGAAGAAGAACATAGACTAAGAGGGCAAGTCACATTTCTGATCCTGATTAATGTTCTGTTGTCAACGAATTGTGAAAGTAAGTACTTATGAGGCAATCCAGTAATTGGTGTTTCCAAACCATAGCCACTGTAAGCAAGTTATTTTCAATTCCATAGCTGAATACTTGCAGTGGAAACATTATCAGAGTAAATGATAAATGTAAAATGATAAGTGATAAAGTGATAAAGTGAAATGATAAAGTGAAAAGTGATAAATATTATTTTATTTTATTTTTGCCTTTAAAATTTTTTTTATGTGGTTTCCCAAGAGGACTGCAAAGAACAGCATGGTCGTGTTTCCTTGGTGAGAAAGTGTGTAGCCTCCAGCACACGTGTCAGCTACTGGAACCTGATCCCAGCTCCAAAATGGACACCATCACATATCCTGTCACCTTTCTGCACACTTATGGGGACACAGTAATTCAGTTACAGCTGGATGATGTTGCCAAGCCCGAGGATGATACTGGCACCGTAAAACGAGCAGATACCAGCTGAGTAGCCAGCTTCTGGATATGAGCCTTGGGGTCCTCCCCATAGTTGAGGTTGTGGAGGTTCTCTGCATTGAGGAAGAAGGGTGTTCTGAAGAGTTCCCCGAAGCTGCCTTGGCCTGGCCTGGCAGGAAATGCAGTGGAGTGTACACATGCAGGCCGCTGGCCCAGTATTCCTCTCCACCCAGATAGCTGCCTTCACTTTGTGGCCCAACACTGTGTGTCCTGAACACAAGCACACTGGACGGTCCTCTGAGGTAAAACCTGTCCACAATACTTGATGGTTTATCATCAGTGGGCACCAACATCCCACCCCAGAAAGACGCTGAGAAAACTGAACCGAATACAAGTTGTTGTTTCAACTGAAGGTCGAAATTTTCTTTTATGAAGCTCACATTCCCTCTGGTGTAGCCAGCCAGCTCCTGGTTAACTTTCAACAAGGACCCTCTTCTGGGAAAAATGGAGTGTCACACCAAGGAGTAATTGCTGTATCATATAGTTAGAGTGTGTTTAGGTTTTAAGAAACTACCAAACAGGGGACAAAGGGAAATGAGGTCGGAGCTGCGGGCCCTTTTTCTGCCCGCGGTGTCTCAGATTCATTCTTAAGGAACTGAGAACTTAATCTTCCAAAATATCAAAAAGACCATCTGATGCCCCACCTCCCACCCCAGCTCCTGAAACACAAATGCCCAGCACACCAGGGTTTGTGAGATACAATCCATACAGTCATCTCGCCTACAATATCTACAGGCCCGAGGGAACCAGGGCACCAACAGCCAGGTCATGGCATCCTCTGGTATTACAATTCCAAAGCCCCCAAAGCGACCGGATAAGCCACTGATGCCCTACATGAGGTACAGCAGAAAGGTCTGGGACAGCAGAAAGGTCTGGGACCAAGTAAAAGCTTCCAACCCTGAACCTAAAGTTGTGGGAGATTGGCAAGATTATTGGTGGCATGTGGTGAAATCTCACTGATGAAGACAAACAAGAATATTTAAATGAATACAAAGCAGAAAAGATAGAGTACAATGAATCTATGAAAGCCTATCATAATTCCCCCGCATACCTTGCTTACATAAATGCAAAAAGTCGTGCAGAAGCTGCTTTAGAGGAAGAAAGTCGACAGAGACATTCTTGCATGGAGAAAGGAGAGCCGTACATGAGCATCCAGCCTGCTGATAATCCAGACGATTATGATGATGGCTTTTCAATGAAGCATACAGCCACCGCCTGTTTTCAGAGAAACCACCACCTCATCAGTGAAATCCTCAGTGAGAGTGTAATGCCAGATGTTCGGTCAGTTGTCACAACAGCTAGAATGCAGGTCCTCAAACGACAGGTCCAGTCCTTAATGGTTCATCAACGAAAACTAGAAGCTGAACTTCTTCAAATAGAGGAGTGACACCAGGAAAAGAAGAGAAAATTCCTGGAAAGCACAGATTCATTTAACAATGAACTTAAAAGGTTGTGTGGTTTAAAAGTATAAGTGGATATGGAAAAAATTGCTGCCGAAATTGCACAGGCAGAGGAGCAGGCTCGGAAAAGGCAGGAGGAAAGAGAGAAAGAGGCAGCAGAGCAAGCTGAACGCAGTCAGAGCAGCATGGTTCCTGAGGAAGAGCAAGCTGCGAGTAAGACGGAAGAGAAGGACGACGAGAGCATCCCAATGGAGACAGAGGAGACACACCTTGAAGAAGCGACAGAAAGCCAACAGAATGGTGAAGAAGGCACATCTACTCCTGAGGACAAGGAGAGCGGGCAGGAGGGGGTGGGACAGTATGGCTGAGGAAGGGACCAGTGATAGTAACACTGGCTCGGAGAGCAACAGTGCCACGGTGGAGGAGCCGCCAACAGACCCCGCCCCAGAAGATGAGAAGAAAGAATACATGTTGCCTTGTTTTATGTGTTCTAAATACTTTTTTAAATGGAAAAAAAAATTAGTTTAAAAAAAAAAAGATAAAGATAAAGAAACTACCAAACAGGCTTCTATAGTAGCTATATCATTTTGCACTTCTGTCAGCAATGAAAGTGAGTCCCTCTTGCTTCACACCCCCTCCAGCATTTATTGTTGCCAGTGTTTTGGATTTTGACCATTCTGATAGATATCTAATTTTATCTCATTATTGGTTTTAATTTACACTTCCCTAATGACATATGATGTTGAATACCATTTCATATGCTCATTTGCCATATGTATAGCTTGTTTGGTGAGGGATCTGTTAAGAACTTTGGCTCAGTTTTTAATGAAGTTGTTTCTTTTGTTATTGTTGAGTTTTAAGGGTTCTTTGGATAACAGTCTTGTATCAGACATGTCTTTTGCAAATGTCCCCCAGTCTGTGACTTATACTTTCATTCTCTTGACATTATCTTTTGCAGAGCAGAAGTTTTTAATTTTAGTGAATTTATTGTCTGTGTCTAGAGTCTTTTTTTTTTTTTGGTATGTAGATGTCCGCTTGTACATGTACATGTGCAGCAACGCACCATTTGTTGAAGAGGCCATTTTTGCTATGTTGTATTGCCTTTGCTCCTTGTCAAAGATCAACTGATTATGTTTATGTGGGTCTACTTCTGGGCTTTCTATTCTATTCCATTGATCTACTTGCTTTTTAATTTGTTTTTCTAAAAGCACACTGTCTTGATTACTATAGATTTGCAGTAACTCTTAAAGCTGGGTAATATCAGACCTCCAACTTTGTTCTTCTTCTTCAATATTGTGTTGGCTATTTTAGGTCATTGCCTCTCCATATAAACTTTAGAATCAGCTTATCAATATCCACAAAATAAGTTGGGATTTTTATTGCAATTACCTTGAATCTATAGATCAAGTTGGCAAATATTGATATCTAGAGAATATTAAGTCTTCCTCTCTATAAACATGGACTATCTCACCATTTGCTTAGTTCTTCTTTGATTTATCAGTTTTATAGTTTTTTTCATATAGAGCTTTTACACATTTTAAGAATTATACATAATTATTTAATTTTTAGAACCTAATGTAAATGGTATTGTGTTTTAAATTTCAAATTCCACTTGTTCTTTGCTCATGTATAAGGATGTATTTGGATTTTGTATATTAACCTTGTATCTTGCAACATTACTATAATCACTTGTTAGTTTCAGGAAGGTTTTTGTTTTGTTTTATTTTTTTTTCTTTCAGACTTTCTATATACATGATCATGTCATCTGTAAACTAGAACAGCTTTATTTCTTCATCCATGTTCTGTATTTTGTTTCCCCACCCCACCCCTTTGATGGGACAGGATGACTCAAGAGGGCTGAATTTGCTATTTCCCTTTCTCCAGGTCAATTAGATTCTGATGATAATCCAGCAGGTTAGGTTTTGGTTAACTAGTTCTTCCCAAAGTCAAGCCTTGCTAAAAAGAGTAATCTGGAGTATTTCAAAATAATTAGTTTTCCCCTCCCACTACTAGATGCACAAGGAAATATTTCTCTGATATTTACTGTGGGAACATTGGCTGTGCTCCTGGAGGTAAATCCTACAATATTGTGCTCTCCCTACCTCACATATGACTGAGACCTCCTGGATTCTTTAACTGTCAGACTTGTCTTCATCCAGTCTCTAGAAATTTGTCAAATACAGTTCAGGTTTTCCTACTCAGGCATTGGTTTCCACAGTGATTTCTGCTCCTGAGACTCTTCTGGTAAACTGTGACTCTGTATTTGTCTGTCTGTCCAATCTTGGGAGTAGTAGTCTAGCCCATGTCCTTGCCTCCCTATGGATCCAAGAATAGTTGCTGGTTGTTTAGTCTGTTTAGTTTTTTACTTATTTTTAGAACAGAGTGGTAACTTCCAAGCTCCACGGGAAACCAAAAACTGAAGTTTCATTAGAGATATTTACATTAATTCCTGCATGGAGTTTATTTATTGGACTACAGTTAGATGATGTTCCCCTTTCTTAGAATTTCTAGACATATGTTTTGTGTAGCACTGGTACTTATATGACAGGATTGTAATAATAAGTTTTAGTTAACAAAATATTACACAGGAATATTCATTCATTCATTCATTCATTCATTCATCAAATAAGGCTTCTAAGTGCCAGGCACCATTCTAGATTCTGAAATAATAGTGAGCAAGACAAACAAAACTGTTTGTTTCCTAGAGTTGACGTTCTAGTTGTCGACACAGACAATGATTACAATAAATAAGAAAACATTTAGTATATTAATTAATGGTACATGCTATGAAGGAAAATGGAACATAGGGAGAAAGGAGTATTGGAGGTGGATTGCTTCTATTTTACACTGGGCAGAAGACTGAGAAGGTGACATTGAAGTGAAGACCTATAGAAGCTGTGACACTTGGGATGTCCAGTACAAAGGCACTGAGACAAGAACATGATTGGTGTGTTGATAAGGTGTGTCTAGAACAACATGTGTATAGGGTGTGTATAGGGTGATTAGTGAAAGGTGAAGTCAGAAAAAGCACCCAAAGGACACATGATGGGAGGCATTGTGGATGGTTGTAAGGTTTTGGCTATTGAATCTGCATAAAATGAGGTAAATGCATACCTACATATCTGCATAAAATGGGAGAATTCTGTACAGAGAAATGTCATTATGTAACACTTTTAATTTATTAAATATTTCAAAAATTTTTAAAACTTTTATCTTGGGTTAGTTTTAGATTTCAAAGAATTAGCAAGAAAGTATAGAGAGTTCCTATAAGTTTTTCATCCAACTTCCCCTAATGTTAACATATTACTTAAACATGGGGTGTATTTTTTAAAACTAAATTAGTATTGATACCATATGATCAACTAAACTATAGCTTTTATCCAAATCTCACCAGTTATTCCAATAATGTTTCTTTTCCATTTTGGCATCCGTCTGGAAATACTGCACTTAGTGATTCATGTTTTTAATGGGATCCCTCAAGCTGCTCTGTTGAGAATGGGGTAAATGTCAGAGGTATAAAAGGTAGAGAGGAGTCATGGATAGCCCCATGGGTTTTTGTCTGAGCACCTAGGAGAAAGGAGTTGCCAGTTTCTGAGATGAGGAAGAATCTGAGAAGAGGAGGTTTACAAAGACTAGCAAGCATTCATTTTGGGATAGGTTAGGGATGAGCTGCCTGCTAAACATTTGGTCTAGTGTAGGTTTTATATAGATATAGAACCCCAGGTGAATACAGACTTTAAATAGCCATTCAGTTTAAATCACGTCTTTTCCTTGGATTTGCAAATAGTATTATTTAAGATGACTTTATTAGCAAGTGACAAGGTAACATTTCCCAAACTGGCTTAGACATAAGAAATGCTGTCCCCTCCCATAGCTGAAACTTCAGGACCAAACATTTTCCTCAAGCAAAGGGTCTTTTTTTTTTTTTTTTAAAGATTTTATTTATTTATTTGACAGAGAGAGACATCACAAGTAGGCAGAGAGGCAGGCAGAGAGAGAGGAGGAAGCAGGCTCCCCACCGAGCAGAGAGCCCGATGCGGGGCTCGATCCCAGGACCCTGAGATCATGACCTGAGCTGAAGGCAGAGGCTTTAACCCGCTGAGCCACCCAGGTGCCCCCAGGGTCTTTTTTTTTATGTGCTCTGCTATCCTCAGTGTCTGCTGCAAGACCAAGAAAAGCTGGTCATTTTGTTTGGAGTGGCAGAATAGCTACTGGCGGCAGTTTGGGCTTCACCCTTTTCCTTCATTTTGGTGTAAGGATAGGGAGAGAGTGATCAGTCCCCAGATCTTTGTGGTAAGGCCAACTTAAGTTTGGTGCCCATGGGGCAGTGACTTCAGAGAAGTGCCCTGTGCTTATTGGCTTGCGGCAGGGTTTCTCAACTAGAGTGATTCGCAATGTCTGGAGGCATTTTGAGTTGTTATAACTGGTGGGGGTGGTGCTACTGACAACTAGCATATAGAGGCTGAAGATGATGTTAACCATCCTGCAGTGCCCTGGACAGCACCGCATTACAAAGCATCACCCTGCCCAAACTTCAGTAGTGTAAAAGGTAGGAAAATAAGAATTGAACTGAGTTGAAGTCACCTCCTATTGAACCTCTTGGAGAAAATGTAGATACCTGAACAAACCATAGATTTTTTTTTTTTTTTTCTAGGAGGAACAGGGAGGCAAACCTTGATGTGTACCCTAATTTTCTCTTCAGGCTTTTCTGCTGCTACTAAACATGTTGAAATCAGTTCTCTGCAGACTCACTGGGATGATCTTTGCTGGTCTTCCTCCTTTTTCCTACCCTGTGAGTGACCTCTGTACATGTCCTACATCCTTTTATAAGACAGAAGGAAGTCGGAGAGAAATTTGCATAACTTTTCTTTGAAGCTTCATGGTTTTTTAAAAACTTCTTCTCTAGAAAATGCTAGAGAAAGAGTGTGACTTTTAACATTCAGAATATTTATGGAAGTCCCAACTTTTTCTTTCTTAGTTACCAATCCAGTGGACCTAATAATAATTTTTGAGGGTTACTTGTTTTAATGTAATTTTAATTTAATTTAATTTTTTCAGCATTCATGCTTTGTCTCTCCTCCAATTTACCCCAATTCACTTTTCCTTTCCTTCTCTTAATGTCCTCCATGTTATTCCTTATGCTCCACAAGTAAGCAAAACCATATGACAATTGACTTTCTCTGCTTGACTTGTTTCACTCAACATAATCTCCTCTAGTCCCATCCATGTTGTTACAAAAGTTGGATATTCATCCTTTCTGATGGCTGTGTAATATTCTGTGGTATACATGAACGATATCTTCTCTATCCATTAATCTGCTGAAAGGCATTTTGGCTCTTTCCACAGTTTGGTGATTATGGCCATTGTTGCTTCTTTTCACTACATGGGTATCTTTGGGGTAAATAGCCAGTAGTGCAATTGCAGGGTCATAAGGTAGTTCTATTTTTAATTTTTTGAGGAATCTCCACACTGTTTTCCAAAGTGGCTGCACCAACTTGCATTCCCACCAACAGTTAGGAGGATTCTCCTTTCTTCACATCCTTTCCAACACTTGTTGTTTCCTGCCCTGTTAATTTTGGCTGTTCTAACTGGTATAAGGTGTTATCTTAATGTGCTTTTGATTTGAATTTCCCTGATGGCTAATGTTGATGATGATTATGATGATAACAGACACATTTTTTTCATGTGTTTGTTAGCCATTTGTATGTCTTCTTTGTATGTCTTCTTTGGAGAAGTATCTGTTCATGTCTTCTGCCCATTTTTTGACATGATTATCTGTTTTTTGGGTGTTGAGTTTGAGAGGTTCTTTATATATCTTGGATATCAGCCCTTTATCATCTAAAACATATAGATAGCAAAACTTTATTTTTTTTTACATGTCACCTGTGGTATTTCTTTTTCAGAGTGATACTGTAATCCAAAGTATAGCACACTGATCCACATATAGGAGGGATCTCTGAGTGACTATTGCCAACTCTGATGGAAACACATATCTGGCCCCACCAGCTACTTTTGGCTCATCACACTCTTCTGCCAATATTAATACATATTTAGGGCGACTTACACTTGTTTGCTTTATTTGTTTTTATTTTTATTTTCTCTTTCTTAACTTTATTTTCTGTTTTACTGTAGGCATAATAGTCCTAACAATCAAAAACGGAAGAAAACTATTTAATACAGATTTTGCTCTCATCCTTTCTGAAGAAATTTAGACCTCTATGCTATTACTTCATGTTCAGCTGAAGTAATTTTCTATCCACGTTATCTTCTTGTTAAACTTAAAAGAGAAACCCAGTACTCCATACCCTTCTGGGATCTAGACACTCCATTTCTGTCTATGTCCAAAAATGTTGGCTAATTCATCTCCAAGATAAAAAACAAAAACAAAAAAAATAAAGAAAGTAAACAAACAACAAAGTGATGGACACAGCTCTATTTTGGAGAATATAGGTTTATACAAATGACACAAGGAATAATAATTCAACTTGTAACATTTAATTTTTTGTCAAGATTTTATAGTCCTTTCCCCTTTCATGTCTTAAGAATTCTTCCTACACTGTTCATTATCATACATTCATATTAATCTTTCTCCTAAAAATAAGGTTATTTATTCATTTCAGTCAAAACTCCTAGATCAGTTTTGTAAATGCAGATACAGTCCAAACTATAATAGATTAAAGAAGAGAATCAGAGTACAAAGGTAAATATCTCAAAGACAGAAAATAATAATGTGGAAGGACACAGTGGGCAAGAAGAAAAGACTTTTAGAAATTTTATGCAGAGTTCTGTGTTTTATTAGTAGATGCTGAATTTCTAAGACATGGAGAACTATTTTTCAAAGATTTATGGATCTCTCTCTCTCTCCCTGTCTCTGTTTTTCTCCCTCTTTTTTTTTTATTCTTTGTTTTAACAACAAATTATTTCAAAGGACTTGAAATGACATTTGTTTGAAATACTTTTATTTATTAGCTTAGATTTGAAAAAAAAATGTGCTAACTAAACCAATATTGGACAGCATCTTGTAACAGGTGGCAGAGACCATAAAAGAGGGAATGTGTAAAGCAATTTGATAGTGAGCAGCAGTGTGGTGCTCCTTAGGGAAAGAAACAAGGAGAGATTGTTTAAAATCCCAAGAAAGAAAATATACATGCACATCCTAGGGTAATCAGTACAGTATTTTCATGAGCTTTTTAATACAGAAATACTCACTTTTCACTGGATTTCATTTCCATCATTTTATTTTTTGTTCAAATTGAAAAAGCCCTAATGTGTTTAAATGTAGAGAAATGGAGCAGAGTTGTAACTCTCTGGATCTGGAGACACTGAAATCTCTTTTTTTCTTTGCTTTCACTGTTAAGAAGAACACTGACACATTAATAAGACTTAGAAGTCAAAATTTCATTCTTTGCAGATGATATGATACTTTATGTGGAGGACCCAAAAGACTCCACTCTAAAGTTGCTAGAACTCATACAGGAGTTCAGCAAAGTGTCAGGATATAAAATCAATGCACAGAAATTGGTTACATTTCTATACATAAACATCAAGACAGAGGAAAGAGAAATTAAGGAGTTGATCCCATTTACAACTGCATCTAAATCCATGAGATACCTAGGAGTAAATCTAGCCAAAGAGGCAAAGGATCGGTACTCAGAAAACTATAAAGTACTCATGAAAGAAACTGAGGAAAACACAATGGAATGGAAAAACGTTCCATGCTCATGGATTGGAAGAACAAATATTGTGAAAATGTCTATGCTACCTAACGCAATCTACATTTAATGCAATATATATCAAAATACCATCAACTATTTTTCAAGGAAATGGAACAAATAATCCCAAAATTTATATGGGACCAGAAAGACCTTGGATAGCCAGAGGAATGTTGAAAAAGAAAACCAAAGTTGGTAGCATCACAATTCCAGATTTCATGCTGTACTACAAAGCTATAATCATCAAGACAGTATGGTACTGGCAAAAAAACAGACACATAGATCAATGGAACAGAATAGAGAGCCCAGAAGACCTAGTTAGGGACCAAACTCTATAGTCAACTAATTTTTGACAAAGCAGGAAAGAATGTCCAATGGAACAAAAAACAGTCTCTTCAACAAATAGTGTTGGGAAAATAGGACAACCACATGCAGAGGAATGAAACTGGACCATTTCCTTATACCACACACAAAAATAGACTCAAAGTGGATGGAATACCTCAACGTGAGACAGAAATCCATCAAAATCCTTGAGGACAACACAGGCAGCAACCTCTTTGACTTCAGCCTCAGCAACTTCTTCCTAGAAACATCACCAAAGTCAAGGGAAGCAAGGGCAAAAATGAACTATTGGGACTCCATCAAGATCAAAAGCTTTTGCACAGCAAAGGAAACAGTCAACAAAACCAAAAGACAACCCACAGAATGGGAGAAGATATTTGCAAATGATATATCAGATAAAGAACTAGTACTTAAAATCTATAAAGAACTTATCAAACTCAATACCCAAAGAACAAAGAATCCAATCAAGAAATGGGCAGAGACATGAACAGACATTTCTGCAAAGACATCCAAATCACCAACATACACATGAGAAAGTGATCAACATCACTCAGCATCAGGGAAATACAAATCAAAACCACAATGAGGTACCACTTCACACTAGTTAGAATGGCTAAAATTAACATGTCAGGAAATGACAAATGTTGACGAGAATGGAGAGAAAGGTGAACCCTCCCACACTGTTGATAGGAATGGAAGCTATTGCAGACACTCTGGAAAACAGTATGGATATTCCTCAAAAAGTTGAAAATAGAGCTCCCCTATGACCCAACAATTGCACTACTATGTATTTACCCTAAAGATACAAATGTAGGGGGTGCCCAGGTGGCTCAGTGCTTTAAAGCCTCTGCCTTTGGCTCAGGTCATGATCCCAGGGTCCTGGGATCAGGCCCCACATCAGGCTTTCTGCTCAACAGGGAGCCTGCTTCCCTCTCTCTCTCTGCCTACTTGTGATCTCTGCCAAATAAATAAATAAAATCTTTTAAAAAAAAGATACAAATGTAGTGTTTTGAAGGGGCACATGCACCTGAATGTGTATAGCAGCAATATCCACAATAATCAAACTATGGAAAGAGCCCCTAAATGTCCATCAATAGATAAATGGATAAGGAAGATGTGGTGTATATATACAATGGAATACTATACAGCCATTAAAAAACATGAAATCTTGCCATTTGCAACAATGTGGGTGGAATTAGAGGGTATTATTCTAAGCAAAATAAGTCAACCAGAGAAAGACAACTATCATATGATCTCTCTGATATGAGGAATTTGAGAGGCAGGTTGGGGGTCTTTGGGAGAAGGGAGGGAAAGAAAGAAATAAGATAGGACCAGAGAGGGAGAAAAATCATGAGACTTAATCTTAGGAAACAAGCTGAGAATTGATGGAGGAGAGAGGGGTAGGAGGGATGGGGTGGCTGGGTTATGGATATTGGGGAGGGTATGTGCTATGGCAGGTGCTGTGAAATGTGTAAGCCTGATGACTCACAGACCTATACCCCTGATACAAATAATACATTATATGTTAATAAAAAAATTCACAAACCAATTAAAAAAAAAGATTTAGTAGGTTCCCATGAGCTTGACGGGGCATAAGATCCATGAAGAAGGAATCCTTGACATTCAGACTATTAGATCCACATGATTACTGGATCATGGCTTTAACTGATTCTTTTATTAAAAAACTCTAATTATAAGGGCACTTGGGTGGTTTTTTTGGTTAAATGTCTGCCTTCAGCTCAGGTGATGATCACAGGGTCCTGGGATTGAGCCCCACATTGGGCTCTTCATTCTGTGGGGAGTCTGCTTCTCCCTCTCACTCTTTGTTCTTTCTCTCTTTCTCAAATAGATAAATAACCTACTTTTTTAAAAAAAAGAACTATAATTACAATTTAAAACACAATAACACTGGAATATTTTTTCTAAGATATTTAAATAAATGTATGCTAAATTAATTGCATAAAAATTTAAGATTCTGAGTGTGGACTTTTATGTAAAATTCCAGTACTAGAAATTTTGGGGTAATGGTAGATAGTATATATAAATTTCTCCCATTGTAGGAAGTTGGGTTCCAACCAAAGAAGAAAAGCATAAATAAAAGTGGTGATCAAACAGAAGGAGGACAAGGGAGTATTGAATGTAGTTGACAAGAAATGTAGGCAGGCTCAGGATTAAAGATGATACCACAAGTAAAGTCCTTTTTTCCCAGTTCAATCATCTCAAAGATTATCCTGTACCTGGAGACAGGGTGTTGTGAGTAAAGTCTACTTTTAAATTTAGCTCCTGACTTAGGGTGGTATGATTCCAGTTCTGAACATAGTAGTTGGGGTTACTTCTAATTCCCTTCTTATTGTCCATTTCAGGCCAGGAAAATAAAACAATTGAATTTGCTGTAAATGAAAAGTTTGCCATTGAATTGAATAAGAAATCTGTTTAAATATTGTCATTTTCATTAATAATAAAGATACCAAGTTATAATAAATATCTTTCCATTGCATACATCAGAGGGGAATGTATTAATAGAGATTGGTATAAAAAATAAATTGAGGAGGAAAGACTGAGCAGAAAATTTAACAATCAGGCTCAAACTAACAAATATTTCCACGAGATTATTACATACTTCTGTGAAAATATTGTGGGCTTTTGCATTTTAATTGATAAAAATGCAGAATGAGATGCTTTCAGTTTTTCTTTTTTGTAAGCCAATTACATCATAAAGTTTTGGGGAGTTCTGAAATTATACTTGTGAACTATGACTAAAAATAAGAAAAGGAAAATTGTAGTTGAAAAGAAACACCCTCATTTACCTGGTGATTTTTTGTTGTTGTTTGCCTAGAAATATTTGCTTAATATTATATATAAGATGTCAGAAAATATCTATGTCCAATTTTATTTAGATATATTCACATATTCTTTTGTAGTTTCCATGATAGCCTGTTTATATTTTTTTAAAAAATGTTAAAAAAGCAAGGATATGAATCATGAGTTATCTATCTCCATGTCATCTATTCTCCAACCTACTTTTATTGACTATAAGATTAAGGGTGTGAAGAAGCCAAACACTAGGCAGAATTTTTTATTTTTTATTTTTTTTTTTAGTTTAATTTACTTTTTTCAGTGTTTCAAGATTCATTGTTTATGCACCACACCCAGTGCTCCATGCAATATGTGCCCTCCTTAATACCCACCACCAGGCTCACCTATTCCCCCACTCCCCTCCCCTCCAAAACCCTCAGTTTGTTTCTCAGGCAGAGTTTTAAATAAGTGAGTCAAAAACTCCCAAAGGGATCTTCTACTTGAGGTTCTTTCTTGACTAAGGACATTGCTACCTCTCTCCTAACCAGTGTCTTCACCTGGTCTTTTGAACTCATGTTGTCCACATTAGGACTTTTGAAAAAGTTTCAAAAGCCTGAGAACTCTTGATCCTGGGTGTTTCTCTAAAAAGCAATACGGTACCCCTCTTCTATAAAGACCCTTAATAACCTGGGAAAGAACTTAAGTATTAAGACCTCTCTACCTCTTGACCAGGCTAGACACTGCTTGGGAGCCTTAGCCAATTCTGATCCAAAAAAAGACAGGTATTTGAGATTTGTCCCTGTCAGGGAGGCATTTAATCACTATTATCCAGGTTCATCCACCCAAAGGCAACTACTTCTTTTAGGACACTCCACATCTCCCCACCCTTGACTCCTCCCACTCTGCAAAAAACCCTTAACAAGATTTTTCACAAGTCATCTATAAATCCCATTTCATCACTTGTAGTAATTAATCTGTTTTTATTTTAATTGAAACTTTTAGAGATAATAATTTATGGATTCAAATCCACTGTGAGAAATAGTACAGAGATCCTTTACACACTTCACTCATTTTCCCCCATGTTAACATTTCAGAAAAGTCTAGTATTTTATTACTTGATTCATTCATTCATTCATTCATTCATTATTGGACACTTTATTACTCGTTTCCCCTAAAAACTGACATTTCAAAAAGGTATGGTGTTTTATCACTCTGCTTATTTATTATGTGTGCATTATGCAAGCTTGTCATGTGTGTGGTTTCTTTTATCTACCATTGAAGACAAACTGGAGAGTTCTAACATGTCCCTTTCTACTGCTCTTGTTCAACCTGGGAGACAACCTGTCTTCCTCCTGCATGCCTTCCCTAGATCTTCTGGACCAGTTATGTGCCCTCCATTTCTAAAATTTTTAAATGTTATAAAAGTAGAATATATTAGCTTGTTTAACCATTCACTTCCTGGTGGGCAGCTGGACTATTTTCAGGTTTCGACCATAGAAAATAAAGCTGCTAAGAACATTTGTGAATAAGTTTTGCATAAACATGAGTTTTCATTTCTTTGGGATAAATGCCCAAGAGCATAGTTGCTAGGTTGTATGACAACTGAATGCTTGGTTTTATAAGAAAGTGTCATACTTTTCCATAGTGGCTCTACTATTTCACATTCCACTATCTGTGAGTGATCCCATTTCTTTGCATCTTCATCAGGACTTGGTGCTGTCACTTTTTTTTTTTTTTTAATTTTAGCCATTCTGACAGGTGATACCTCATTATGGTTTCAATTTGCATTTCCTTGAGGACTAATAACGTGATTAGCTACTGTATATCTCCTTCAGTAAAATGTCTGTTCAGATCTTTTACCCATTGCTTAATTGGATTGTTTGTATTTACCATTGACTTTTGAGAGTTCTTTATACATTCTAGATGCCAATCTTTTGTTGGATATGTGTAAATATTTTCTCCTAGTCTTTAGCTTATCATTTTATTCTCTTTACAGGGGGTTCCATAAAACAAAAGCTTTTAAATTGGATGTAGTCCAATTTATATATGTTTTCTTTTATGGATCATGCTTGTGTCAACCCTTTGGACTAGCCTAGATCAAAGCTTTCTTTCCCCTTTTTTCCTAAAATATTTGTGCTTTTACACTTAACATTTACCCCCATTATCTCTTTTTGAGCTAATTTTTGGCATGAGCTTTAGATCAAGGCTCACATTTTTTGAACATGGATGTTCATTTGTTCCAGCCCCATTTGTTGAAAAAAACTGTTTGCCATTTAATTGCTTTTGTACTTTTGTCAAAAATAAATTCAGCATACTTGTATGGGTCTACTTTTTGATTTTCCATTCAGTTCCATTGGTCTGTGTCTCTACCCTTTGATAATATCACAGTGTCCTGATTACTGTTATTATATAATAAGCTTCCTATCATTTTATTCTTTAGTGTCAAGATTTTACCTATTCTGTAGCCTGTGCCCTCTACATACATTTGAGATTAGGCTTGTCTAAATCTACAAAAATCCTTTCTGGCATTTTGATAGAAATTACATGGAATTATTTTAGACATATTCATAGATGATAGATGTGTGTATGTTTGTGTATGATATCTATGTAATATTTATATGATATATTAAGATATAAATAATAAAATATATAAAGAGTATTATATATATTCATTCATATATATGTATATTCATATATATGTGCATTTATATGTATATGTATATATATATGTATATGTATATGTATATAAAACTTTGGGGATAAATGGTATCTTTACTACACTGAGTCTTTCAATCCAGTAACCTCCCTATGTTTTTGAATGGAAAAGAGTTTTTTCTAACTAATATATAAATGGAGCTTGTGGTTTTAACCACTCTGATAATAACTGCCTTTTAATTGATGCATTAGATTATTTACATTTAAGGTATTTATTGATATGGTAGCATATAAATTTGTCACAATTTTTTGTTTTCTCATTGTTTCCATTTGGTCATCTTTGTCTGTTTACTTTTTCTCACTTTCCTATGGATTACCTAGTTTTTTATTTTTGAAGGGATTCCATATTGATTTGTTTATTGCGTTTTGGATTGTATCTCTTTGTATAGCTTTAATCTTCATTGGTCTGGCTATTACTATACACAAATGTGAATTATAACAATTTACTGATATTAACATTTAACATTATACTACTTCAAATGTGGCAAAAAATGATTTATAAAGCTCATAAGTAAAAGGATAGTTTATTGTATGTACCTATAATTTTTCATTTTTTATTTTTCTTTCTTTCTCTCTGGTATTCCAAGATTTGTCTGTTGACATTTCCTTTATGTTTGAAGAAATTCTTTTAGCAATTCCTTAAGGGTAAGTCTAGTAGCAACAAATTCTTTTTTCTTTACCTGAGAAAGTTTTTATTTCCTATTCATGCCTGAAGAATAGTTTTTATCATATAGAGAATAAGCATTTGACAGTTTTATTCTCTGAGCACTTTAAAAATATTTTACCACTCCCTTCTGACCTCAATAGTTTCAAAGAGAAATGAGAAATTCACTTTCATTCTGATTGGTGTTCCTCTACAGGAAATATGTCATTTTATTCTAGTTTATTTGTTTTTAGCTTTTAAAAGGTAATTATGATTTTTTTGGTGTGTATTTGGTGGGGGGATTAAACTGTTCAGAAATTATTCAGGTTCTTGAATATGTAGGTTTGTGTCTTTCATTAATTTGAGACATTTCCAACTATTTTTTTAGACCTTTTTTATTCGGTTTGTTTGTTTAGATTGGGTGTGTTCTATTTCCTCAATTTCACTGATTACATATTCTGTCATTTTTACTTTAATACTGAGCCCATTTAGCACATTTTAAATTTATTTTATTTTATTTTTCACTTTATAATTTCCACTTAATTCTTTTTATAGCTTCTATTTCTTTATTGGAATTTTCTACATTTTCATTTGTTTTAAGAGGACAAATGGATGATTATTTAAGTGTTTTTATGATTGTTGCTTTAAAATTCTTGTAAGTTAATTTCAGCATTATATTACTAGCACTGTTAATTTTAGCTTATTGTCTTATTTTCATTCAAACTGTGATTTCTCCAGTTATTAGTATTACAGATAAATTTCAGTTGTGTCCTGGACATTTTTTCTATCATTTCAGTAGTTAGTGAACCCTATTTAGATCTCATATGTTAGAAGACAATCACCCTTCTTAGATTTAGCATGTGAGTCTTATAATATTTTTGTGGACTGTGGTTCTAGTGGTAGTTCAATTTTCAGAACCTTTGCAGTGTTGTTTTGGTCTGCTTGGTTTTTCTGGTTCTCTAGGGTTTCCACTGGTCCCCACCTGTGTGGCCTGAGGAGTGGAGGGAGCTTCTCTAGGTCAGCTGATAAGTGTCTCTCAGTGGGAAAGTAGTGTGGTGGGATCCCTGCACTTGTTCCCCATGTCATGTCCAGGCAGACTGAGAGCCCTAGACCATT
Organism: Neogale vison; assembly: GCF_020171115.1. NCBI lineage: Eukaryota > Metazoa > Chordata > Mammalia > Carnivora > Mustelidae > Neogale > Neogale vison. Next base: position 85,687,236 of record NC_058094.1, on the reverse strand, counting down.
TTGTGACAGTGTTTCCAACCAGCCTTCCCTGTGACAGGTCCCTTCTCTGGTTCTACTCCTGCCTAGATGTATCTCAGCAGGAAAGGTGTCACCCTAGGCCCAGCAAGCAAAAGAGTCCTCTGCCCACTTATTTCTGATAAGACTCCAATGGAAACCACCTGGTGGCTCACCTGCAGGTTGTTGAAGGGATCTTGTTCTATCTGGAAGGTGAGCCCATCTGGGTGAAGGTCGTGAAGTGCCATGTCTGCTGTCCTTCCACTACCAGATAGGGACTGAGGCCAGGCACTATGCTACCTCTCCAGCCTTGGGTCCCAGGCCCACCCACCTTGATCTTAACTCCTTCCAGAGTCCTCCTGGTGCTGCCTCATATACCATGGTCTTCAGTGTATATAAATGCACTTAGTGGGAAAAGGGGTACAGGGAGAATAGGCGTACCTACTTATTGGGACTGGAAGTCCACAGGGCTGCTTTAATCCCTCAATGTTTATATGCAGAAAATAACCCTGTAAAAAGTTTACATCTTTTGTTAGGTATCCAATTTGTCTCTTCTTTTTCACCTGGAATCCACTGCCTAGTTGAAAACCTGTCAACTCCTCCTGGAACTATAATAATAGCTACAAAACTGAGCTCCCTCACCTCAGACTCCGGCTCCTTGGTCTGACCTTCTTACTGATCATCACAGATTAGGACCTTGTCACACTTTCTCCTAAGACCATCACAGGCCCCCAGGCTTACTATCTTGCCTTTCTTCTCTTCCTCACTCATACACCTAGCTGCCAGAAGTGTCCACATGCCACTTTGTTTCACTCTGTTGCCTTACTTATTCTCTCCTCCCTTACCTAATTCACTCATTCTCTACCTTTTTTACCTCTGGCTAACTGTAACTCCCCTTAAAAACTAAGTTAACATGTGACCTCTCCAGAAAACCTTCCCTAATCCTTCCAGGTTGGTGGTGCCATTTTTCCCAAAGAAAAGAGCTTTCCTGATACAGTACACATTTTTTGTTTGTTTGTTTGTTTCTGAGCTCTGTTTTTGTGCCTGCACAGGGCTGGTGCCATAGTAGTGACCCCTATCATTGTAATTGTTACACTATCTTATAATTGTGTTTGCTTGTTTATTTTCTTAATTAGATTGCAAGTTTTCTGAAGGTTGAAATTATTGTGTATTTTTCCATCCCCAGAACACTTTAAGTTTAGAAATTGAACCTTTGTTGAATGGCTAACTGGATTAAAATAATCTCTCATTCATTTTACCCTTTCTTTTCTGCTTTCTAATGTCTTTTTCTGGTTTTTGTCATTTTTCTTTTTGAATTAGAAAGTAATCAATTTTATAACCTTGTTATTGATAAGGAATTCAAGACAAGAGTGAAATATAAAGTATTTTGTAAACCATTTTTCCTATAGAAACTTATTTCAGGGACTATATTCCCTAAACATCTACTTTCATGGTCACATAATGAGCAGTGTTTACACATTTCAAACAGGAAAGTTGGATTCCACAGAAGTTTCTCAATCAGAGTTGGCCATTGGGCATGACTTAAGTTCATTTACCCAGCAATAACTCCTGAGCACCCTCACACAATGGAGTTCAGAAAGAAAAGAGACATTTCTTTGTCTAATGACATTTTTATTGACTAAGTTGACTTTAAGCAAGTTTTACAGTCATTTTCTTTAAATACACCTAAAGTCTGGTTAATTTATTACCATTTCACAAAAATCATGCCCAGTGGTCTAATAGGCTAGTTCTTACTAAAAGTAGAGCAAAGAAAAATGATAAAAGAAAGTAAGTTCCTGGGGCGCCTGGGTGGCTCAGTGGGTTAAAGCCTCTGCCTTCGAAGAGAGAGAGTTTGACTTCTTCATTACCAATTTGGATACCTTTTATTTCTCTCTGTTGTCTGATTGCTGTTGCTAGGACTTCTAATACTATGTTGAACAAGAGTGGTGAAAGTGGGCATCCTTGTCTTGTTCCTGATCTCAATGGGAAGGCTACAAGCTTTTTCCCATTGAGGATGATATTTGCTGTGGGTCTTTCATAGATAGATTTGATGAGGCTCAGGAATGTTCCCTCTATCCCTATATTTTGAAGCATTTTAATAAGGAACGGATGCTGGATTTTGTCAAATGCTTTTTCTGCATCAATTGAGAGGACCATGTGGTTCTTCTCTCTTCTCATATTAATTTGTTCTATCACATTGATTGATTTGCGAATGTTGAACCATCCTTGTAGCCCAGGGATGAATCCTACCTGGTCATGGTGGATAATCTTTTTAATGTGCTGTTGGATCCTGTTGGCTAGAATCTTGTTGAGAATCTTAGCATCCATATTCATCAGTGATATTGGTCTTAAATTCTCCTTTTTGGTAGGGTCCTTGCCTGGTTTGGGGATCAGGGTAATGCTGGCTTCATAAAAAGAGTCTGGAAGTTTTCCTTCTGCTTCAATTTTTTGAAACAGCTTCAGGAGAATAGGTGTTATTTCTTCTTTGAAGGTTTGGTAGAATTCCCCAGGGAATCCGTCAGGTCCTGGGCTCTTGTTTTTTGGGAGGTTTTTGATCACTGATTCAATCTCGTTATTAGATATCGGTCTATTCAGGTTGTCGATTTCTTCCTGGCTCAATGTTGGTAGTTTATATTTTTCCAGGAATGCATCCATTTCGTCTAGGTTGCTAAGCTTATTGGCATATAACTGTTGATAATAACTTCTAATGGTTGTTTCTACTTCCTTGGTGTTAGTTGTGATCTCTCCCTTTTCATTCATAATTTTATGAATTTGGGCTTTCTCTCTTTTCTTTTGGATTAGTGTGGCCAGTGGCTTATCGATCTTATTGATTCTTTCAAAAAACCAGCTTCTAGTTTCATTGATACGTTCTACTGTATCTCTGGTTTCTACCTCATTGATCTCAGCTCTAATCTTGATGATTTCCCTTCCTATGTGTGGAGTGGAGTTGGTTTGATTTGTTGTTGATTCTCCAGTTCTTTAAGGTGTAGAGACAGCTGATGTGTTCTAGATTTTTCAATTTTTTTGAGGGAGGCTTGGATGGCTATGTATTTTCCCCTTAGGACCGTCTTTGCTGTATCCCATAGGTTTTAGACCGAAGTGTCTTCATTCTCATTGGTTTCCATGAGTTCTTCTTTGATCTCCTGGTTGATCCAAGCATTCTTAAGCAAGGTGGTCTTTAGCTTCCAGGTGTTTGAGTTCCTTCGGAACTTTTCCTTGTGATTGAGCTCCAGTTTCAAAGCATTGTGATCTGAGAATATGCAGGGAATAATCTCAGTCTTTTGGTATCGGCTGAGTCCTGTTTTGTGACCCAGTATGTGGTCTATTCTGGAGAAGGTTCCGTGTGCACTTGGGAAGAATGAGTATTCTGTTGTTTTAGGGTGGAATGTTCTGTATATATCTATGAGGTCCATCTGGTCCAATGTGTCATTCAATGCTCTTGTTTCTTTATTGATTTTCTGCTTTGATGATCTGTCTAATTCTGAAAGAGGCGTGTTAAGATCTCCTACGATTAGTGTATTCATATCAATATGACTCTTTATCTTGATTAACAGTTTTCTTAAGTAATTGGCTGCTCCCATATTGGGAGCATAGATATTTACAATTGTTAGATCATCTTGGTGGATAGTCCCTTTAAGGATTATGTAGTGTCCTTCTGTATCTCTGACTTTTGTAGCAACATGGACGGGACTGGAAGAGATTATGCTGAGTGAAATAAGTCAAGCAGAGAGAGTCAATTATCATATGGTTTCACTTATTTGTGGAGCATAACAAATAGCATAGAGGACAAGGGGCGTTAGAGAGGAGAAGGGAGTTGGGGTAAATTGGAAGGGGAGGTGAACCATGAGAGACTATGGACTCTGAAAAACAATCTGAGGGGTTTGAAGTGGCGGGGGGGGTGGGAGGTTGGGGTACCAGGTGGTGGGTATTATAGAGGGCACGGCTTGCATGGAGCACTGGGTGTGGTGAAAAAATAATGAATACTGTTTTTCTGAAAATAAATAAATTGAAAAAAAAAAAGCCTCTGCCTTCGGCTCAGGTCATGATCTCAGGTTCCTGGGATCGAGCCCCGCATCGGGCTCTCTGCTCAGCGGGGAGCCTGCTTCCTCCTGCCTCTCTGCCTACTTGTGATCTCTGTCTGTCAAATAAAAAAAAAGAAAATAAAATCTTTAAAAAAAAAAAAGAAAGAAAGTTCCTCTTACTGAGTAATAAGTTTAAATGATGAACTTGAGCTGTCTTTCTTTTTCCTCATGTGAGTCAGGGAGTTATTATTTGGATTTTCTCTGTCATATCACTTAAATATTCCCTTTATCTATGAAAATATTCTTGAAACCCACTACAGAAAGTCATTTAGAACATGTATATAGGCTTTGTGTTGATATAATCATGAACTTTGGATTGAATGTTGATTTTTAAAAATTGAAACAAAATCCATCTCTTTTAGAAGTTCATTATTGTGAGCTTTTATGACCTTCTATGTTGGTGCTGACACCCTGACATTTTGCCACATGTAGGAGTTGCAATATGACCAGGCTGGGGAGGTCTACAGCCACCCATAGTTCAAAGGACTTGGGCTCAGGACCGTTGCAGACTGGGACACAGACCTTATGTGACTGAGTGTGACTTTGGGCCATTGGTGACCTCCCCCAACTAGGTCCTCTTATCCGCAAGTTGAGGGTAAGAAAACTTGACTCTTAGGCATGCCCAGCACATGAATAGGGGAGCTAATACCAAGTTTTTATCACAGATTTGGGTTCAGAACCTGTTGGTGATTCTCCTGCCTGTATTTTTCCCCAGTATTTGAATACTCTGTGGAGCCATCTCTTAGAATGAAGCACTAATCTCTCCAGCATGTCATTGTCAGCTTCCTGGGGTTAGGTCAAAATGGAACTCTTCCCTTACAAATTTTCCAGCTATGAGGGCAAATTGGTTTTACCATAGATCTAAGAATGGATGGAGCAGACCCCATACCATCCTGTGAGCATCCCACACAAGGGTCTCTTTGAATGCATCTGGCTCTGCCTTTAATGGGAGGCTCTCAGGGTTTAGACATCTAAATATATCAGAAACAGGGCTTTGGAACACAGCCTTTTTACTAGGGCACAGGAACCAAGTGTACCGATTCTTGACTCAAGTTCTTGACTCAACAAGAAGTGATATTTAAAATATTCACCTGTTACTTTGATATCAGTCACACACATACACACACAAACTCAAACACTGTATTTTGTAGAACCAGGTTTGCTTCTTCGGCATACCATAATCTGAAGTGCATATGGAGAAAGCTGTCACTTGTAGGAGGGATGGGGATCAGGGGACTGTTGGACTAGCAGGAAGGAGCTAGAGAGTACAGGATTTTGAGCAGATGTGAAATGAATAAAAGGCACACCCTAGACATATATTATAAGGGTGTGAAGGAACAGTGAAAGGGGAGAGCCAGGATCTCCATGGTTCCTCAGGTATCAGGCAAATAGCATGCCTCAAAGTGCCTTGACACTTGATTGAATAGAATTTCCATGCGTCTTCCTAGTCAAGTAATTGATGAGAGGGAAGTTTTTCCCTCTCATTTCAAGCAGAGACATGGAGGAGAGAGAGTAGAAGTCTGGAAGTGAGCAGGCAAGTGGGTGAGAATCTAAAAGGTGCGAGGGATGTGTGTGTTTGCATCTATCACTGTAAAGAACATAGCCATTGCTTCCATAGTGCAGGAAAACCAGCCAGTGGAACAGTATCTACCTTATCTAATAGCATCTTCCTCCAAACTTGTAGTACCTCATTTTACACTAGGCTCTGAAGATGTATTGATCAGGATAGTCTAAATTATGCCCCGATAATGAACCAGATGAAAATTGCAGAGGTACAAAATAACAGTTTATTTGTTGCATAAAGGGGTTATCTAGTGAGATAACAATGAAGTATGGCCATTCCTGTCACATGGAAGCTTCACATGGAAGCATACACAATTATTAAGCGACACTAATGTGAAGTGAGGGGTAGAAGGAAGGCCTTCTGGCTCCCACTTGCATTTTCATTCTGAGATAGAAAACTGCAGATTGTGGCTTTAACTTCAGTTATTCCAGAAATCTTACTTTTTTGTAAATAAAATATCCCATTTCAAAAATTATATTCAGTGTTACATTGAAGATGACATAGTGGTGAATACATTATTGTCAACTTCCACTGAATTCTATATGGGCTTGCAGGGGAGAAACAATTATTTTGTAACCTTGATCATTTATATTAAGACTGCATATTAGACATTTTGGTTCTTTTATATGAATTATTGAAGCATTCTACATTAAACATATCCACTGGGTATTCTATAGCTGTGTAGAGACTACAAACAAAATACACTTTTGAGGGACTACTGTGCACTTGATGTATTTTGGAAATGAAATTTAAAACTATAAGAAAGGGGTGACTTTTTTCCCAGCATTCCTAAAATTATGTTTCACCAGGAAACATAGGATTCCACTAATTACAGAGGGATTCTGGCATCAATTGTGATGTTTTTCATATTTTTGGACTAAAAATTTGTGAACTATTGATTATTTTCATACTGCTGTTGAGGAAATCAATCTTATAAGAACACTGTTTCTGGCTGATGGCATGGAAGAGACCAAATTTAAGTGAGTACAGTAGAGATCACCCATTCAGTGATCCTAATCTTCCCTTGCCCTGTGTTCATGGTTCCACCACTGTCCTCTGGAAACCTTTTTGCTGAGGAACACTGCCCTGGAACATATGATCCAGCCAACCTGGCATTTCCTCCTTGCACTACACTCTTCAAGATAATTAACCTTGTAAGCCACAACAAGAAAAAGCCTGAACCAAACCGTCAGGCATGTTTGCAGGTCATGGCAACAGTCCTAATACACGCTTTTAAATGATGCCCCGCCACAGGGTTCTCAGAATGGAATGCAGCCAAATAATTCTTAATTCATATAATTTAAATAACAGCATGAATGACTGACTGCAAAGGGCAAGGTACGGCAGAGGTATTAAGAAAATAATCCAAGCTGAGTTGCAAAATCAAATGAGATTACACTTCCTGTGCGACTGAAGTGAGCCTTCTGTTACTTCTGTCTTAGTAAGCATTTGGAAGGCTCTGGGGCCACACAGACAAGTATTTGCAGTGTCCAGAGGAGGGAGAGTGTCCCCAAACTTTCTGGGCCTGGAGCACTAGATGCAAATTAGCATCTCCTCCTACGGAATTAGCAGTTTCTGATGATGGCCTGATTAACTTGTTTTTCTGCTCAATGGTACTGAAATATCTTAGAATCTTTTGAAAAAGCATCGTTGTGGAACTTAAGTGTAAGTCATTATCGCATTTTTAAAAGACAATAAGCAATTAGAAGGAGATTCAAAGAAAGGGGTACTTGTTCATTCATTCAGCAATGTGTGCTGGGTGACAATGCTCTGTATAATACTGGGTTGTTGCTAGTGGCAAAGAGAAGAAAAAGGCCTGCAGAGGCCTAGAGCTTGGGCAGTATTCAGAGAAGCAGCTAGAAGGTTCTATAATATGTATGTTTCCTGTGCTTTGCTGGTTCATGTTGCCACCTCCTACTGGAGGATTTTATTTTCCTGAAATAGGCTTCCTTACCCCAAATTCCATGAGTGTCCAGGGATTCTTGGTGTGTCCCATGTGCTCAAGCATGCCCTCATTTCTCTTGCTCCTGGCCGCGCTCACCCACCATACCACAGCAGGGCTGCTCCACCAGGTTCTGAAGTGCTAGGAACATCCAGGCCCTCAAAGTATTCAGGTGGCCAGTGTTTTTTTCCAAACAGTGGGGCAAGTTCTGACCTCTGCACCCCTAACCAACCCTCAGGTCTTTAGTTACCACCTCCAGGGGCTGTCTGCTAGTAAACCAGCTCTGAACACTTGTGGGGCTGGGCAGTCAGGATATGGGCTGAAATGGAGAGGCAGTGAGGAGGCTAAGGAAGAAGACAGTTGATATTTCCTGAATTTTTCCTGACTGGCCTGAGTTAGTGCTCCCAGCCCTCCCACAGCTCAGCAGCAGACAGGCAGTCAGGGAAGCACTGGTAACTCAAGAAGGTAGGTACACAAGAGTGGATGCACAGGGCTTGTGCCAGAGCCTGAGCCAGCAGAGCTGCTAGACCTTGTCCTAGACACCAACATTGGGGGAACATATACCCAACCCTCATTGTGGATCTCCTCCGTCCTGTCCACCATCCTGCTGAGCTCCCCACTGACCACTCCCTGAAGGTAGTGGGCATAAATCTGGCCGAAAGCAGGGTGAGGGTGGGGACCCAGAAGGGGTTTCAAAGGCCAACTAGAAGATATCAGGCACAAATCCTTTAAATGTAGGTGCTTTCCTAGTCCCATTTCCCCTACTTCAGGAGGGAAGTGAAGCTTTCTGGGGAAGAAATGGAGCAGGAAGAGAAGCAGCCCACTTTTAGGGCCAAAGTATTCAGCTACCGGCCTGGAACTCAAATCATACAGGCTGTGCTGAGCACCCACCTGTCCTCAAGCCCTGAGCCAGGTTAGCAGTGAAGATTTTTGCTTCACCCTTTCCTCTCTTAGGATGCAGTATATCCTGAAGCCTCCTGAATCTCATGGAAGAAGATGTCTGGTGGACCCACAGTGCTCAGCTTTGGCATGGGCCTCTCATCTGGAGACACCAAATTTCATGGGAACCACGGGGCTGAGGCACAGACAAAATGGACCCCAAATATGTCTACCATAAAAACTGATCTTAAGTGTTAAGGATGAGTAAAAAAAAAAAAAGATGAGTAAAAATCCTTCCTCTTCTGCCCATTATCCACCCTACCCCCTGCTCCATGTCACACTAGTCTTGGCCCTCTATGTTCCTTAGTCAAAATTCCACTATGATTCTTCAGACCTCCAGCACAGCAGACAGTGCACACAGAACCCAGACTGCCTATCTCCTCAGTGCTTCTCCTGGCAGCCTCCCATGGTAGCCTGCTACCCAGCCTTGCTGAACTTAGTTTCCAGAAAAATACCATATCCCTCTGTGCATCTGCACTTATGTGTATGTGTTGTCATCTGCCTGGTACATGAATTGTCACTGCAGTCAAAGACCATATATTCATCTTTTGGAACTCAGGTCTTGGGCAGATCTTTCCTGTTCCTCTTCAGGCACTTGAAGATTCCCCCCAACTATGTTCCCCAAAGAACTTGCACATGCCACCATGATAGTCACTAGCATAGAACCTCAGAGTGGCTTACTTTTTACCTGTGCTCTTCCACCCAGGCCAGGGGAGCGGGGGCTCTATTTTTGTATATTAATTAAATAATCTGTAAAGTGTTCAAACATTGAAAAAAGAGAAAAAACTTACATTTCATTCTTAAATATTTATACTTACTAGTTAACTAAGCCTAGATTTCATAGTTTTTAAACTTGAAAACTATAGAGGACCTGAATAGACAGAATGTTCAAAGAAGATATACAGATGGCCAACAAACACATGAAAAGATGTTCAATATCACTATCAATATCAATATCAATAACCATCAGGGAAATGGAAATCAAGCCACAATGATGTACAACCTTGCACCTGTCAGAATGGTTGGTATCAAAAAGTCAAAAAAAAAAAAAAAAGAAAGAAAGAAAGAAAGAAAGAAAGAAAAAGCATGAGTGATAATAAGTATTGGCAGGGATGTGGAGAAAAGGGAACCCTCATACAGTCTTGATGGGAATGTAAATTATCGTAGCTACTATGGAAAACTATGGAGGCTCCTCAAAAAATAAATAAGTAAATAAATAAATAAAATAAAAATAGAGCTACCATATAATCCAGCAGTTCCATTTCTGGGTATTTACCCAGAGAAATGAAATCACTCTCTCAGAGGAGAAGTCAAGATGGCAGAGAAGTAGCAGGCTGAGGCAACATCAGGTAGCAGGAGATCAGCTAGACAGCTTATCTAAACATTGCAAACACCTACAAATCCAACAGGAGATCCAAGAGAAGAAGAACAGCAATTCTAGAAACAGAAATCAACCACTTTCTGAAAGGTAGGACTGGCGGAGAAGTGAATCCAAAGCAACGGGAAGATAGACCGTGGTGGGAGTGGCCACCTCCCAGCAAGCAGTGGAGCAATGGAACACAAAATCGGGACTTTTAAAAGTCTGTTTCACTGAGGGACATCACTCCAGAGGCTAAACCGGGCTGAAGCCCATGCAGGGTCAGCATGGCCCAAGGTCCCGCAGGGTCAGAGGAGGATCAGGGTTGTCTGAGTGTCACAGAGCTTGCAGGTATTAGAATGGGGAAGCCGGCTACAGAGACAGAGCCGAGGAGTGAGCTCTCAACTCAGGGTTACCTTGAACAAGTCACAGCCTGGGTGAGAATAACTACAACAGGCCTATCCCCCAGAAGATCAACAAGAAATCCAACCAGGGCCAAGTTCACCTACCAAGAAGTGCAGGTTCAATACCAAGGAGAACAGTGGAATTCCAGAGGAGGAGAAAGCAAAGTACTGAACTCATGGCTTTCTCCCCATGATTCACTAGTCTTGCAGTTAATTTAATTTAATTTGTTGTTGTTGTTTTTTCAAATATTTTTCTTCTTCTGCTAAATTTTTTTTACATTTACCTTTTGTTTTTTAAAGATTTTTAACTAGTTTATCTAATATATATATATTTTTTATCTTTTTTATATTTTTCCTTTATCATTTTCTTTTTTTAATTCTTTCTTTTTTTTTTCTGAACCTCTTTTTATCCCCTTTCTCCCCCTGATGATTTGGGGTCTCTTCTGATTTGGTTAAAGCGTATTTTCCTGGGGTCTTTGCCACCCTTTTAGTATTTTACTTGCTCCTTCATATACTCTTACCTGGACAAAATGACAAGATGGAAGAACTCACCATAAAAAAAAGAACAAAAGGCAGTACCAAAGGCTAGGGACCTAATCAATACAAACATTGGTAATATGTCAGATCTAGAGTTCAGAATGATGATTCTCAAGGTTCTAGCCAGCCTTGGAAAAGGCATGGAAAATATTAGAGAAACTCTCTTGGGAGATATAAAAGCCCTTTCTGGAGAAATAAAAAGACTAAAATCTAACCAAGATGAAATCAGGAAAGCTATTAATGAGGTGCAATAAAAAATGGAGGCTCTCACTGATAGTATAAATGAGGAAGACAAAAGAATTAGCGATATAGAAGACCAAATGACAGAGAATAAAGAAGCTGAGCAAAAGAGGGACAAATGACTACTAGAACACGAGGGGAGAATTCAAGAGATAAGTGACATCATAAGATGAAACAACATTAGAATAATTGGGATTCCAGAAAAAGAAGAAAGAGAGGGGAGCAGAATGTATATTGGAGAGAATTATTGGAGAGAATATCCCTAATATGGCAAAGGAAACAAGCATCAAAATCCAGGAGGTGCAGAGAACCCCCCTCAAAATCAACAAGAATGAGTCGACATCCTGTCACCTAAGAGTAAAATTTACAAGTCTTAGTGACAAAGAGAAAATCCTGAAAGCAGCCCAGGAAAAGAAGGCTGTAACATACAATGGTAAAAATATTAGATTGGCAACAGACATAAGTATCACACACAGAGATCTGGCAGACCAGAAAGAACTGGCATGATATATTCAGAGAACTAAGCGAGAAAAACATGCAGCCAAGAATACTATATCCAGCTAGGCTATCATTGAAAATAGAAGGAGAGATAAAAAGCTTCCAGGACAAACAAAAACTGAAAGAATTTGAAAACACCAAACCAGCTCTACAGGAAATATTGAAAGGGGTCCTCTAAGCAAAGAGAGAGCCTAAAAGTAGTAGATCAGAAAGGAACAGAGACAATATACAGTAACAGTCACCTTACAGGCAATACAATGGCACTAAATTCATATCTCTCAATAGTTACCCTGAATGTTAATGGGCTCAATCAAAAGACAATCAAAAGACAAAGGGTATCAGAATGGATAAAAAAAACAAAACCCATCTATATGTTGCCTACAAGAAACTCATTTTAAGCCCAAAGACACCTCCATATTTAAAGTGAGGGGGTGGAAAACAATTTACCATGCTAATGGACATCAGAAGAAAGCAGGGGTGGCAATCCTTATATCAGATCAATTAGATTTTAAGCCAAAGACTATAATAAGAGATGAGGAAGGACACTATATCATACTCAAAGGGTCTGTCCAACAAGAAGATCTAACAATTTTAAATATCTATGCCCCTAACATGGGAGCAGCCAACTATATAAACCAATTAATAACAAAATCAAAGAAACACACTAACAATAATACAATAAAGTAGGGGACTTTAACACTCCCCTCACTGAAATGGACAGATCATCCAAGCAAAAGATCAACAAGGAAATAAAGGCCTTAAATGACACACGGACCAGATGGACATCACAGATAGATTCAGAACATTTCATCCCAAAGCAACAGAATACACATTCTTCTCTGGTGCACATGGAACATTCTCCAGAATAGATCACATCCTGGGTCATAAATCAGGTCTCAACTGGTATCAAAAGATTGGGATCATTCCCTGCATATTTTCAGACCACAATGCTCTGAAGCTAGAACTCAATCACAAGAGGAAATTTGGGAAGAACCCAAATACATGGAGACTAAATGGCATCCTTCTACAGAATGAATGGGTCAACCAAGAAATTAAAGAAAAATTGAAAAAATTTAAGAAAACAAATGATAATGAAAACAGAATGGTTTAAAATCTGTGGGACACAGCAAAGGCAGTCCTGAGAGGAAAATATATAGCAGTACAAGCCTTTCTCAAGAAACAAGAAAGGTCTCAAGTACTCAACCTAACCCTACACCTAAAGGAGCTGAAGAAAGAACAAGAAAGAAACCATAAACCCAGCAGGACAAGAGAAATCATAAAGATCAGAGCAGAAATCAATGAAATAGAAATTGAAAAAAAAAAAAAAACCCAACAGTAGAACAAATCAACAAAACTAGGAGCTGGTTCTTTGAAAGAATTGATAAGATTGATAATGCCCTGGCCAGACTTATCAAAAAGAAAAGAGAAAGGACCCAAATAAATAAAATCATGAAAGAAAGAGGAGAGATCACAACTAACACCAAAGAAATACAAACTATTATAAGAACATACTATGAGCAACTCTACGCCAACAAATTTGACAATCTGGAAGAAATGGATGTATTCCTAGAGAAATAGAAACTACCACAACTGAACCAGGAAGAAATAGAAAACCTGAACAGACCTATAACCAGAAAGGAAATTGAAACAGTCATCAAAAGTCTCCAAACAAACAAAAGCCCAGGGCCAGACGGCTTCCCTGGGGGAATTCTACCAAACATTTAAAGAAGAACTAATTCCTTTTCTCCTGAAACTGTTCCAAAAGATAGAAAAGGGAGGAAAGCTTCCAAACTCATTTTATGAGGCCAGCATCACCTTGATCCCAAAACCAGACAAGGATGCCACTAAAAAAGAGAACTACAGACCAATATCCTTGATGAAGACAGATGTGAAAATTGTCACCAAAATACTAGCCAATAGGATTCAACAGTCATTAAAAGGATTATGCACCACGACCAAGTGGGATTTATTCCAGGGCTGCAAGGTTGGTTCAACATCCACAAATCAATCAATGTGATACAACACATTAATAAAAGAAAGAACAAGAACTATATGATACTCTCAATAGATGCTGAAAAAGCATTTGACAAAGCACAGCATCTCTTCCTGATCAAAACTCTTCAAAGTGTAGGGATAGAGGCACATACCTCAATATTATCAAAGCCATCTATGAAAAACCCACCGCAAATATCATTCTCAGTCGCCAAACTATGGAAAGAACCAAGATGCCCTTCAACGGATGAATGGATAAGGAAGATGTGGTCCATTACACTATGGAGTATTATGCCTCCATCAGAAAGGATGAATACCCAACTTTTGTAGCAACATGGACGGGACTGGAAGAGATTATGCTGAGTGAAATAAGTCAAGTAGAGAGAGTCAATTATCATATGGTTTCACTTATTTGTGGAGCATAACCAATAGCATGGAGGACAAGAGGCGTTAGAGAGGAGTAGGGAATTTGGGTAAATTGGAAGGGGAGGTGAACCATGAGAGACTATGGACTCTGAAAAACAGTCTGAAGGGTTTAAAGTGGCGGGGGGTTGGGAGGTTGGGGTACCAGGTGGTGGGTATTATAGAGAGCACGGCTTGCATGGAGCACTGGGTGTGGTGAAAAAATAATGAATACTGTTTTTCTGAAAATAAATAAATTGGAAACAAAATATCATTCTCAATGGAGAAAAACTGAAAGCTTTTCTGCTAAGGTCAGGAACACAGCAGGGATGTCCATTATCACCACTGATATTCAACACAGTACTAGAAGTCCTAGCCTCAGCAATCAGACAACAAAAGGAAATTAAAGGCATCCAAATTGGCAAAGAAGAAGTCAAACTATCACTCTTCGCAGATGATATGGTACTATATGTGGAAAACCCAGAAGAATGCACACCAAAACTGCTAGAACTTGTACAGGAATTCAGCAAAGTGTCAGGCTATAAATTCAATGCACAGAAATCATTTGCATTTCTCTACACCAACAACAAGACAGAATAAGGAGAAATTAAAAAGCCAATCCCATTTACAGTTGCACCCAAACCATAAGATACCTAGTAATAAACCTAACCAAAGAGGCTAAGAATCTATACTCAGAAAACTATAAAGTACTCATGAAAGAAATTGAGGAAGACACAAAGAAATGGAAAAATTTCCCATGCTCCTGGATTGGAAGAACAAATATTGTGAAAATGTCTATGCTACCTAAAGCAATCTACATATTTAATGCAATTCCTATCAAAATACCATCCATTTTTTTTCAAAGAAATGGAAAAAATAATCCTAAAATTTATATGGAATGAGAAAATACCTCGAATAGCCAAAAGAATATTAAAAAAGAAAGCCAAAGTTGGGAGCATCATGATTCTGGACTTCAAGCTCTATTTCAAAGCTGTCATCATCAAGACAGCATGGTACTGGCACAAAAACAGACACATAGTTCAATGGAACAGAATAGAGAGTCCAGAAATAGACCCTCAACTATGGTCAACTAATCTTCGACAAAGCAGGTAAGAATGTCCAATGGAAAAAAGACAGCCTCTTCAATAAATGGTGTTGGGAAAACTGAACAGCCACATGCGGAAAAATGAAATTGGACCATTTCCTTACACCACACATGAAAATAGACTCAAAATGGATGAAGGACCTCAATGTGAGAAAGGAATCCGTCAAAACCCTTGAGGAAGGCAAAGGAAACAAAAGCGAAAATAAACTTCTGGGACTTCATCAAAATCAAAAGCTTCTGCACAGCAAAGGAAACAGTTAAAAAAACAAAGAGGCAACCCACGGAATGGGAGAAGATATTTGCAAATGACAGTACAGACAAAAGGTTGATATCCAGGATCTATAATGAACTCCTCAAACTCAACCCACACGAAACAGACAAACACATCAAAAAATGGGCAGAAGATATGAACAGACACTTCTCCAATCAAGAAATACAAATGGCTATCAGACACATGAAAAAATGCTCATCATCATTAGCCCTCAGGGAGATTCAAATTAAAACCACATTGAGATATCACCTTACACCAGTTAGAATGGCCAAAATTAACAAAACAGGAAACAACATGTGTTGGAGAGGATGTGGAGAAAGGGGAACCCTCTTACACTGTTGGTGGGAATGCAAGTTGGTGCAGCCTCTTTGGAGAACAGTGTGGAGATTCCTCAAGAAATTAAAAATAGAGCTTCCCTACGACCCTGCAATTGCACTCCTGGGTATTTACCCCAAAGATACAGATGTCATGAAAAGAAGGGCCATCTGTACCCCAATGTTTATAGCAGCAATGGCCACAGTCACCAAACTATGGAAAGAACCAAGATGCCCTTCAACGGATGAATGGATAAGGAAGATGTGGTCCATATACACTATGGAGTATTATGCCTCCATCAGAAAGGATGAATATCCAACTTTTGTAGCAACATGGACGGGACTGGAAGAGATTATGCTGAGTGAAATCAGTCAAGCAGAGAGAGTCAATTATCATATGGTTTCACTTATTTGTGGAGCATAACAAATAGCATGGAGGAGAAGGGACATTAGAGAGGAGTAGGGAATTTGGGTAAATTGGAAGGGGAGGTGAACCATGAGAGACTATGGACTCTGAAAAACAGTCTGAGGGGTTTGAAGTGGCGGGGGGGGTGGGAGGTTGGGGTACCAGAGGGCACGGCTTTCATGGAGCACTGGGTGTGGTGAAAAAATAATGAATACTGTTTTTCTGAAAATAAATAAATTGGAAAAAAAAAAAAAAAAAACCCTTGAGGAGAACACAGGCAACAACCTCTCTGACCTCAGCCGCAGCAACATCTTCCTAGGAACATCAAGGGAAAGCAAGACAAGGGAATCAAGGGCAAAAATGAACTACTGGGATTTCATCAAGATCAAAAGCTCTTGCAAAGCAAAGGAAACAGTCAACAAAACCAAAAGACAACTGACAGAATGGGAGAAGATATTTGCAAACGACATATCAGATAAAGGGCTAGTGTTCAAAATCTATAAAGAACTTAGCAAACTCAACACCCAAAGAACAAATAATCCAATCAAGAAATGGGCAGAAGACATGAACAGACATTTCTGCAAAGAAGACATCCAGATGGCCAACAGACACATGAAAAAGTGCTCCACATCACTCAGCATCAGGGAAATACGAATCAAAACCACAATGAGATATCACCTCACACCAGTCAGAATGGCTAAAATGAACAAGTCAGGTAATGACAGATGCTGGCAAGGATGCGGAGAAAGGGGAACCCTCCTGCACTATTGGTGGGAATGAAAGCTGGTGCAACCACTCTGGAAAACAGCATGGAGGTTCCTCAAAATGTTGAAAATAGAACTGCCTTATGATCCAGCCATTGCACTACAGGGTATTTACCCTAAATATACAAACGTAGTGATCCGAAGGGGCACGTGCACCTGAATGTTTATAGCAGCAATGTCTACAATAGCCAAACTATGGAAAGAACCTAGGTGTCCATCAACAGATGAATGGTTAAAGAGGATGTGTTATATATACACAATGGAGTACTATGCAGCCATCAAAAGAAATGAAATCTTGCCATTTGTGACGATGTGGATGGAACTAGAGGGTATTATGCTTAGTGAAATATGTCAACTGGAGAAAGACAACAATCATATGATCTCCCTGTTATGAGGAAGTGGAGATTCAACATAGGGGGTTAAGGGGGTAGGAGAAAAATGAATGAAACAAGATGGGATTGGGAGGGAGACAAACCATAAGTGACTCTTAACCTCACAAAACAAACTGAGGGTTTTTTGGGGGAGAGGGTTTGGGAGAGGGTGGTGGGGTATGGACATTGGGGTGGGTATGTGCTATGGTGAGTGCTGTGAAGTGTGTAAACCTGGAGATTCACAGACTGTACCCTGGGGATAAAAATACATTATATGTTTATAAAAGAAATAAAAAATTAAAATTAAAAAAAAAGAAATCACTCTCAAATAGAAATCTCTATCTGCATGTTCACTGCAGCATTTTTTTTTTAAGGTATTTAGGATCTTTTATTGACTTGTACATATGACAGTACCACTTTAAATAATATTGAAATATTAACTAACTTGTTTTATTATATCATGGTGTAAAAAATAGTTTAGTACTATTTAAATTATGTTCAACCATGAATTTCTTGAGGTCAGGGATTGTGTCTCATTCATCCTTGTATGCCAAGTTCCAAACATAGCACCTGACACTTTTAGTTATGTTCATGAAATGCCTGAATTACAGAAACTTTTGAATAAAGAACAGAATGGTTCTGGAAGGTTTTTTTTTTTTTTTTTTAACATGGAATTAGTATCTGTGTTTTTTTAAAGGTGGTAGAAAAACAGCATTAAATCGTAGTGTTAAGAGTTTTTTAATGAGAAAGATGTACTTATTGTATCATTGACTAATAGGTTTTTTTTTTCCCCAATTTATTTATTTTCAGAAAAACATTATTCATTATTTTTTCACCACACCCAGTGCTCCATGCAAGCTGTGCCCTCTATAATACCCACCACCTGGTACCCCAACCTCCCACCCCCCCGCCACTTCAAACCCTTCAGACTGTTTTTCAGAGTCCATAGTCTCTCATGGTTCACCTCCCCTTCCAATTTACCCAAATTCCCTACTACTCTCTAACGCCCCTTGTCCTCCATGCTATTGGTTATGCTCCACAAATGAGTGAAACCATATGATAATTGACTCTCTCTGCTTGACTGATTTCACTCAGCATAATCTCTTCCAGTCCCGTCCATGTTGCTACAAAAGTTGGATATTCATCCTTTCTGATGGAGGCATAATACTCCATAGTGTATATGGACCACATCTTCCTTATCCATTCATCCGTTGAAGGGCATCTTGGTTCTTTCCATAGTTTGGCGACTGTGGCCATTGCTGCTATAAACATTGGGGTACAGATGGCCCTTCTTTTCACGACATCTGTATCTTTGGGGTAAATACCCAGGAGTGCAATTGCAGGGTCGTAGGGAAGCTCTATTTTTAATTTCTTGAGGAATCTCCACACTGTTCTCCAAAGAGGCTGCACCAACTTGCAATCCCACCAACAGTGTAAGAGGGTTCCCCTTTCTCCACATCCCCAACACATGTTGTTTCCTGTTTTGTTAATTTTGGCCATTTTAACTGGTGTAAGGTGATATCTCAATGTGGTTTTAATTTGAATCTCCCTGAGGGCTAATGATGATGAGCATTTTTTCATGTGTCTGATAGCCATTTGTATTTCTTGATTGGAGAAGTGTCTGTTCATATCTTCTGCCCATTTTTTGATGTGTTTGTCTGTTTCGTGTGGGTTGAGTTTGAGGAGTTCATTTCACTGCAGCATTTTTTACAATAACCAAGACATGGAAACAACCTAAATAAATATTTGCTAAAGTAAAATGATTTTTTAAAAGTAACTTTTACATTTCTTTTATAAAGTTCTTTTATAAAGTAAAAGTGCACCACAGGACCACCTACCTATAAAACTGAGCATTAAATTTGAAGTCTCTTCTTTTTTATGTATTTTTTCATAAGAACCCAAACATGTTTTGAGAATGAAGTTAAAATGGAATCAATGATACAGTGATCATTCAGCTGTTTTAATAAATCTAAAAAATCTTCTTCTTTTTATCTATTAAAAGAAGAGTAAAAGCTTTCACAAAGGCTTTTTACAACTAACTGGTGGTTGCCAGAGGGGAGGGGGTGTGAAAAGGCTAGATAGATCCAAAGTTTGTTTTGGCCCAGGAGGATGAGAATTGCCTCAGCTGAGAAGTGGGAGACTGGAAAAGAACAGACATTGGGGTGGGGAGCAGTCAGAAAGAGGAGTTTGGTTTTGAACATGTTAAGTTTGAGTTATCTATGGACATATGCTAAGGGCTGAATTATGCCCTCTGGAAATTCAAATGTTGAAGACCTCATCCCCAGTATCCGAAAATGTGACCTTATTTGGAAATAGAGTCATTGCATGTATAATTAGTTGAGATGAAATCATACTGGAGTGTGGTGGGTCCCTAATCCAGTATGACTGGCGTGCTTATAAAAGGCAGGGATTTGGACATAGACATGCACACAGAGAACCACCTGAAGATGAATGAAGAGAGCGGGTGGTTCTGCTTCACACCAAGAAACACCAAAGATGGCTAACAAACAAACAGGAACTAGAGGAGAGGCATGGAAAATGTATTTCTCGGAATGTTTAGGAGGACCAAGCCTGCTAACATCTTGCTCCAGGCACTTCCGGCCCCAAAACTTGAGACAGTAAATTGCTGTTAAGTCACCTGGTTTGCAGTCCTTTGTCATGGCAGTCCTAATAGCAAAAATTAGTGGATTAATACAGCATTCCTTTTGGAATCCGGGATTTGGGTCAGTAAACTTGGACTGGAGATTTAAAATATGGGTATTACTAATACAGAGGTGACATTTAAAGCCAAGAGACCAGATACGTTCACAAGGAGCGAGTACCTGTGCAGCGGTGCAAAACACAAGGCTCGGCAACCCAGGAAAGGAAGATCTGCGGAGGCAGTGAGGAAATGGGCTGTCCCACCTAGGACATAAAGGAAGAGGCTTATCTTTTGCTAGATGACCCTGGAAACTAGTGCAATACCTGGTACATGGAAACCTTCAGTAAAAAGTTGCCAAATTAATAAATGGCTTTGCTATCATATGAACCATGCTATTGGAATGGTAACTATGTCATTATTTCATTGTTAGCTCTAATTTTATATAGTAGCAGAAACTTAAAATAATTGATTTTAAAGCAAGTGTTTAGGATTTGTAATAAGTAACTGACTGTTCACATATTCCTGAAAACCAATACATTAATGAGCACTGATTTGTTGAATAAACACTTACCCACAGGTTTGGAAATCCAAGCAGTACAAAAACGGTACAAGGAAACTCTCCCCCCACTGCCAGGCAGCCACTCAGCTGGGATGGATCCAGCAAAGGTAACCGATACCGTTAACCTCTAATGTGCATCTCCAAAAACACTTTGTGTATGTATAAGATACACACACACACGCACACGCACACGCACACACACACAGCGTGCACGCCCAGTATTCCATCTTCCCTTCTTAAACACAGATGAAAACATCCTACACACACCATTGTGCCTTTTTTTCCTTCTTTTTCTATTTTCCCATCTTCTTACACATAGCATTATCTCTCTTTGCCCCGCCCCCATGGCTGCAAAGTGTTCCACCTTGTGGATATAACACAATGTATTTAAATGTGACCTCCTGATGGACATTTAGGTTATTAACAACCTTCTGTTACTACAACTGATATCTCTGAGAGTAACCTTAATCTATTCCATTTCTTATGTGAACAAATGTAGCTGTAAAGTAAATTTCTAAAAGTAGAATCTTGTATGTGGATCAATGGATATGTTCTTTGTGATTAGGACTGATACTGCAAATTGTCTTCCAGACAACTGGGCCAGTTCACATTCTCAGGAACAAGAGTTTGATCCTGACACTTTTGCCAAAATTATATACTTTTCAAACATTTCCATCTTATGTTTCAATTTGAAAAGTTGAATTTCCATGTAGCATCCATTTAAAATTATCTCATTTTGAAACTAATTTTGAAACTCATTTTGAACACTTTTTTATATGTTTGAGAACCATTTGAACTTCACCTTCCATCAACTGTTTATATTCTTTACTCATTTTCCATAGTTTATAAGATCTCTCTTGATATATATTAGGAAAACAGGTATTTTTTATGGTATGAATTTCAAATATATATTTTCTGATTGTCCTTTGCCTTTTGTTCTCACTTTTGATGGTTTTTGACATTGACATTTTATTTTTATGTAACAATTTTTTTCAATCCTCTTTTATGGCTTCTGAATCTATTTCATCGCTATAAGAACCTTTGCTTCTCTGGTCTGGTAAAATAATTGCCTTAATGTTTCATATAGTCCTTTAAAATTTCCACTTTTTGGTTACATGATTGATTTATTTTATGTTGTTGGCATAAATTCAGCATTCTCTCCTGTGGGATGGTTAGTCACTTGCCCCAGTGTCAGTCACTGAATAATCTTTTCCTCTCCCTATATGAAATAGTTCCTTTATTATTATATACAGTATTCACAACTACAGTTGAGTCTACACTGGAGGGTTTTTTTTTTTTTAATTTCATCCACTACACTGTTTGTTAACATTGCATCAGACCCATATTAATTCAGATGTTGTGGGTTCATACAGGGCTTATTTTCTGGAAGTATTACTGCCCTCTTTTTCCTTTTCTTTCCCAGAATTTTTCTTGATATTCTTGTTTCTTTGGTTTTTTAATAAATTCATTTGATTTCAAAAATATCTCATCTTATTTTTAATGAGGGTATTTTAGATTTACTTAGAATATATAACTTCATAGAAACTTAATAATTTTATGTAAATACATATTGCAAACATTTCCTATAGATTTGTTTTAGTCTTGAAGAAGAAATTATGAGTTTGTTTTAAAAATGCTCTGTAGTTTCCTAAAAAATAAATATAAAATTTCATTTTTTATGTGTTCCATGCCTTCTCATGCATTTATACATGTAGGCACACCAGATATATTATGAAGTGTTTTGATAATCATTATTGGTATAAGAATCTCCATGATGTGACTGAGATTTATATCCAGGATACCAGTACAGATGAGTAACACCTAATCAAATGCTACTGCATATACATAAGGTTCATCCTTCAGGAAAACTCATTAAGATGTCAGTGAACAAGAATCACATATCCTAGGGCATACTAAATTTCACACAACTATCTCAAAAAATATGTGTTTATAAATAAAATTTATTATTTTATTATAATGGGACAATGGGACAAGAGCAAAACTTCCATGAAGAATCTAAAATATTTTTTTCTTTGGCAAAAATGCTGTTTTAGAGTTTTTGATCATTGATAATAAAATACAGGAGTCTGTATTTGGAGAACATCAACCTGTGTAGTTCCTCTAGAAAAGATGTTATAAAATTTCTTCTAATTAATCTAAGGAGATATTTGATGTCATTTCATCCATTTGAAAGGAGATATTTGATGTCATTTCATCCATTTGAATGTGCATCTGAGGGAGTTATTAGAAAACTATCATTAATTCAGCATGTTAATGCCTTTCTACTGTTAAAAATACCTTCATTCTATATTTTAAGGCAGAAAATATTTAACAATATACAAAGCTGACTAATTATTGAGAAATGTGTTTCCTATAAGGCAGTGAACAAAAGAGCTTTTTAAAAAGGTTATATTTATTTACTTGAGAGAGAAAGAGAAAGAGAGAGAGAAAGGGCATGAGCAGGGGAGAGGAGAGGGACAAGCAGATTCCCAGCTTAGCAAGGAGGCTGATGCAGGGCTTGATCCCAAGACTGGGTTTGTGACCTGAGCCAAAGCCAGATACTCAACAGACTGAACCATCCAGGTGCTCCTGGGAATTTTTTTAAAAGATTTATTTATTTATTTTAGAGAAAGAGAGAGATATTGAGAACACACAAGCAGGGGGGAGAGGCAGAGGGAGAGAGATTGAATTTCAAGCAGGTTCTGACTCCCTTCTGAGTGTCAAGTCCAAGGCAGGGCTTGATCTCACCACCCTGAGATCATAATGTGAGATGAAGTCAAGTTGGCCACTTAACCATCTGAGCTATCCAGGTGTCTCTGGACTTTTGTTTTACCATTACCAACACTTAGATCTTGACAAGCCTCTTAACCCAGTTGGTTTTCATTTCCATTTGTAAAGCATGAAGAGGTAGGAAACATGGACATATGGTTCACCTGATTGGTGGGACAGGTTGGGTCATAGTTGGGCATGGCCAAGAAAAAGAAGAGGTATCTGAGAGCTTTGTCAAAGACAAAGCATATGTAACAAAGATTTGAATTCATGAACACAGCATTTGAATAATTAAGGATGGCATGTGATGTGCCATTAAGGATGGCACGTGATGAATACTAGGTGGTATAAGCAACTGATGAACTACTGAACACTACATCTGAAAATAATGATTTACTATATGTTAACTAATTGAATTTAAATAAAGAAAAGAAAGAAAAAAAGCAATTTGAGTAAACATTCAAAAAAATGTGACGTGGGCATGAAAAACAAAATTTTCGGGGCACCTGAGTAGGTCAGATGGTTAAGCATCTGCCTTTGGCTCAGGTCACCATCTCAGGGTCCTGAGATCGAGACCCATGTCAGGCTCCCTGCCCAGGAGGGAATCTGCCTCTCCCTCTGCCTCTGCTGCTCCCCTTGCTCCTGCTCTCTCTAGCTCTCCCTCACAAATGAATAAATAAAAAATTAAAAAAAAATTCTTCACTTGTCACAGATGGTCCTATCTGTAATGAAAGGAAACCAAATAATTTCAAGAGTTTACTCAAGTTAAAAGTGAAGGTTGGTGTGCCTGGATTCAAGTGCATTATTCATCGGTAAGAGTCCTCATCTCTCTGGGTTCAGCTTTAGTGCTTGAGTTGATGGAGGGTATGGTCAAGATTGAAAATATATTTCAAATAGTGCCCTTAATCAGTGGCATATGATGGGATATTTGGAAGAGTTGAAAGAGAGGGAATGGAGATTGTGATATTTTAAATGCCTCAAACAACTACATGTAGAAAACTCATGGATGGGTTTTAATAGTCTGCTTTCTTTGACCAACAAAGCAATTTATCTCCCAGTAGCTTATTAATGTAATAGGAAATCTAAATTCGCAATCCTAGAAGAAAAAAACATTATTTTTTTAAAAAGAAACCTTCATTAACACTGGATTTTGGCTAAATATTGTTTAAAATCTTTGCATCTGTCTGTGGGAGAGATCAGTTTATACATTTCCCTTGTTATGACATTATTGGTGGGTTTTTGTTTGAAAATTGTGCTTGTCTTATAAAATGAGTTGATTGCTATTATATTGTTTTATTCTCTTTGAGAAATTTTATATAAAACTTGATGTTATTTTCCCTCAAATATTTGGAAGAAATTACTGGTGAATAGAATAACAATACAACATCAGCATTACTTCATTTTTTAATTGAAGTAATTTGTTTAATTTCTCTGAGCCTCTGTCTATTTATCTGTAAAGTAGATTTTATACCTTCTCAATTAATCTTCCAGACTCACTTTGGGGATAGCAGAGTCCTCTTGCTTTGTCTTACACATGTAAGCATGTAAAGTGCCATGGAAATATATCATCTTTATAAGTTCTAACATTTTATGTAAGAATACAATTTAGCAAAGAAAAGTAGACAATAGGGACCAGAAAGTCAAATCAAAATGTAAGGAGGTAAACGCATCCTTAGAAGGAGATAAAGAGGAGTCATAGAAGACCTTTGCACCATCACTGTGAGGGATTCTAACAACCTCTTATACATAGAAGTGAACCAGCTTTTCCCTACCAGTCTGCCAAGTGTAAAGCCAGGGTCACCATCCTTTCCCTATCTTCCATGTCTATCAGAAAACACCTATGAGGGTGCCTGGGTGGTTCAGTCAGTTATGCATCTAACTATGTATTTTTGGCTCAGGTCATGTTCTCAGGGTTCTTAGATCAAGCGTGGCATTGGGCTCTATCCTCAGTGTGGAGTTTGGTTGGGATTCTCTCTTTCCCTCTCCATCCGCCCCTCCTCCCATTAGTATGCATGTGCTTGTGCATGTGTGTGGGGCGGGGAAGGGGCACATGCTCTTTCTTTATCAAATAAATAAAATCTTTTTAAAAAAATTTTTTTAAATATCTATGACCTATAGGAAGATAACCAAGATAAGACATTGCCAGTTCAAGTCTCAAGATGTATATGAGGATATTTAGAGCAAGACAGATTTGTTTGTTTGTTTGTTTGTTTGAGAGAGAGAAGACTTTAGGTTACAAAAATTAAGGACTGGGTGAAGAGGAAGTTTACTCAGCCAAGCTCAGAAAATCACATGAGATTTTTATTCATGAGGGAAAGTCTCATAAATACCATGATCTCAGCAGGTCCTTGTCCTTGCATTATGTGGAGCAGAAGCTGTGGGTGCCCTGATAGGGTCAACTCAGCCTACCCTAGGCTCACATGGAGAGCTAGCAGATGCCTCATTGGGCCAGAGGATGGTAACATCCAGGAGGATATTCAACAAACTAGAAAAAAGAGCTGGTGAATAAATCCCCCAGCTTCTTTGCCTCTCAGACACACAATTCTGAGTTGTCTCTTCTGGGTCTGCACTGAGTGGAGCCTGATATGAGCAACCATTCATTTATTCTTTTGTTGACCTTCCTCTATTTACTGTCTTGATTTCCTACTTCCTCTGAGTGTATTTTGGAATCACATCCTACGTAAACTACAAGCATTTAAGTCCTTGTCTTGGGGTCTGCTTCTAGGAGACCCCAAATCAAGAGAATGTATTTGATATATTGTCAGCTTTTAGCTGCTGGCAGGGCAGTACCATATTTTGTACCAGGGACAATGGAGAGTTCTGTTTTAACTTGTCTGCTCAGTATTTCATATTTTCTCTCTGCTCCATGGCAACTTAAAAAAAAGTTGATTGACTTGGGTGAAGCACTGGTACTCTATTAAAGGATGTTTATATTGAGTTTAAATTTAATTTTAGTTTGAGTGCTCCATCTTTAAACAAAATAGCAGCTGAAAATTTTCCAAATGGATTGTTTTCAATAATTTGTAAACTTCATTTTACAAATGTAGTTTGCAAAGGAATTCACTACATAGACAGAGATCTTTTTGGTTGCCTTGGATGAAGCTTGTAGTTCACTAAGCCACAATATAATATAAGATCCATAAAATTGAAGCCCACACAAGTTTCCATGCAAATAGCTGCCACTTTTACCCATTGGCTGGGATTTAGTTTGACAGTGATTCTTCCAAGAAGCATGTGCTAGAGGAAAGAGACTGAAAGGAGGATGTCAAAGCCTTGATTCATTCATCCAGTTTTCTATTTATTCACAGGATATTTATTGAATGTCCAGTATATTAAAGGATTTTTTTAAACTCATATTTGGGGGAATATCATGCGAATAATTCTAAGGACTCTGCTGGTTTGTTTTAGGGCTTGATTTATGTTCTGTTATGTTTTGTATTATTGTATTTGTATTTTGTACTATTTTCTGATCCACTAGTAAATTAATGGTGGAGGAGTAGTAACTCCAGCATTAATGTCAGGACTAGAGAGGGGGAGAAGGACTGGTTAGCCCACAAGTTAGTGTGAGTGTGTGAAAAGTGAACTGAGTGGATCTGAGTAAAACTCTTCTGTTGGAGTGTGTGTGTGTGTGTGTGTGTGTGTGTGTGTTTAAGTTTTAGGATGAAGGAAAAAAAAAGATAAACAATTTTTTGTTGTTGTTGTTGAGTTTCAGACTGGAGATGAGGAAGTGAAGTTCAGAGTCCAAAATAGGAGAGTGAAAGCTAAAAGTGGGAGCTTTGTTCTGGAAGGTGCAGAGACTCTTCAGGATTGGAGTTCCCACTGTCATCTCTATTTCTCCAGGAGGGCTGCTGGCTTTCATTATGAAGTATTAAAGTATAGACCGGAAGGTCATCTAAATGCCATTCCAGATTTTTCTTCTTCCTTCAAGTTTCCTTTCTCTCTCTCTCTCCCCCGCACCCCCCGTGTGTGTGTGTGTGTGTGTGTGTGTGTGTGTGTGTGGAGAGGAGTGGACATGCTAAGTGCCCAAGCAGGGAAATCTTCTTGTGCATGTGGGATGAGATCTGAAGCCAGATTGACCTAAGACTAGACATTCCCCCACTCCCTGGGCATGCAGGTTTGACTACATGATGTGAAGGGAGTTTTCACACAGTTTTGGGGTACCTCCAGGTGGAGGGAACAGGGAGATTTTCCCTGCAATACTGGATGCTGAAAATTGCAGAGACTACCATCTGCTCCACCTCTAACAAGAATATAGACCATGGAGGGAGGAGTCAAGATAGCAGAGAAGTAGCAGGCTGAGAGTACATCAGGTAGCAGGAGATCAGCTAGATAGCTTATCTAAATATTGCAAACACCTACAAATCCAATGGGAAATCAAAGAGAAGAAGAACAGAAATTCTAGAAACAGAAAATCAGCCACTTTCTGAAAGGTAGGACCACTGAAGAAGTGAATCCAAAGCAACGGGAAGATAGTCTACAGGGGGAGGGGCCAGCTTCCAGCAAGCAACAGAGCAATGGAGCACTAAATCAGGACTTTTAAAAGTCTGTTCTCCCATCCAAGTACTAACCAGGCCCGACCCTGCTTAGCTTCCGAGATCAGACGAGATCGGGCGCGTTCAGGGTGGTATGGCAGTGGGTTAAGCCGCTGCCTTCGGCTCAGGTCATGATCTCAGGGTCCTGGGATCGAGTCCCGCATCGGGCTCTCTGCTCGGCAGGGAGCCTGCTTCCTCCTCTCTCTCTCTGCCTGCCTCTCTGCCTACTTGTGATCTCTCTCTGTCAAATAAATAAATAAAATCTTTAAAAAAAAAAAAAAGTCTGTTCTGCTGAGGGACATAACTCCAGAGGCAAAACCAGTGTGAAGCCCACACGGGGTAAGCGTGACCCCGGGTCCTGCAGGGTCACAGAAGGATCAGGGTTGTCTGAGTGTCGCAGAGCTTGCAGGTATTAGAACAGGGAAGCAGGCTACAGAGACAGAGCTCTCAGTTCAGGGTTATCTTGAACCGGTCGCAGGTTGGGAGAGCTCGGAGCATGGCCAGAGGCCAGGGGGACAGGAGTGATTGGGCGCTATCCTCTGAGGGTGCACTGAGAAGTGGGGCCCTGAGCCCTCAGCTCCTCTGGGCTGGAGACTGGGAGGCCACCATTTTCATTCCCATCCTCCAGAACTCTACGGAAAGCATTCAGGGAACAAAAGCTCCCAAAAGCGAACCCCAGCGGATTACTCAGCCCGGTCCCTGGTAAGGGTGATGCAATTCTGCCTTGGGCAAAGACACTTGAGAATCACAACAACAGGCTCCTCCCCCAGGAGATCAACAAGAAATCCAGCCAGAACCAAGTTCACCTACTAAGGAGGCTAGGGACCGAAGGCTAGGGACCTAATCAATACAGACCAATGTCAGATCTAGAGTAATATGTCAGATCTAGAGTTCAGAACGGTGATTCTCAAGGTACTAGCTGGGCTCGAAAAAGGCATGGAAGATATTAGAGAAACCCTCTTGGGAGATATAAAAGCCCTTTCTGGAGAAATAAAAGGACTAAAATCTAACCAAGTTAAAATCAGAAAAGCTATTAATGAGGTGCAATAAAAAATGGAGGCTCTCACTGCTAGTATAAATGAGGAAGACAAAAGAATTAGCGATATAGAAGACCAAATGACAGAGAATAAAGAAGCTGAGCAAAAGAGGGACAAATGGCTACTAGAACACGAGGGGAGAATTCGAGAGATAAGTGACACCATAAGATGAAACAACATTAGAATAATAGGGATTCCAGAAGAAGAAGAAAGAAAGAGAGAAGGTATATTGGAGAGAATTATTGGAGAGAATTTCCCTAATCTGGCAAAGGTAACAAGCAACAAAATCCAGGAGGTGCAGAGAACCCACCTCAAAATCAACAAGAATAGGTCCACACCCAGTCACATAATAGTAAAATTTACAAGTCTTAGTGACAAAGAGAAAATCCTGAAAGCAACCCAGGAAAAGAAGGCTGTAACATACAATGGTAAAAATATTAGATTGGCAGAAGACTTATCCACAGACACATGGCAGGCCAGAAAGAACTGGCATGATATATTTAGAGCATGAAACAAGAAAAACATGCAGCCAAGAATACTATATCCAGCTAGGCTATCATTGAAAATACAAGGAGAGATAAAAAGCTTCCAGGACAAACAAAAATTAAAAGAATTTGCAAACACCAAACCAGCTCTATAGGAAATATTGAAAGGGGTCCTCTAAGCAAAGAGAGAGCCTAAAAGTAGTAGATCAGAAAGGAACAGAGGCAATATACAGTAACGGTCACCTTACAGGCAATACAATGGCACTAAATTCATATCTCTCAATAGTTACCCTGAATGTTAATGGGCTAAATGTCCCAATCAAAACACAGGGTATCAGAATGGATTTAAAAAAAAAAAATCTATATGTTGCCTACAAGAAACTCATTTTAGACCCAGAGACACCTCCATATTTAAAGTGAGGGGGTGGAAAACAAATTACCATGCTAATGGACATCAGAAGAAAGCAGGGGTGGCAATCCTTATATCATCAAATAGATTTAAGCCAAAGACTATAATAAGAGATGAGGAAGGACACTATATCATACTCAAAGGGTCTGTCCAACAAGAAGATCTAACAATTTTAAATATCTATGCCCCTAACATGGGAGCAGCCAACTATATAAACCAATTAATAACAAAATCAAAGAAACACACCAACAATAATACAATAATAGTAGGGGACTTTAACATTCCCCTCACTGAAATGGACAGATCATCCAAGCAAAAGATCAACAAGGAAATAAAGGCCTTAAATGACATGCTAGACCATAAGGACCTCACAGATAGATTCAGAACATTTCATCCCAAAGCAACAGAATACACATTCTTCTCTGGTGCACATGGAACATTCTCAAGAATAGATCATATCCTGAGTCATAAATCAGATCTCAACTGGTATCAAAAGATTGGGATCATTCCCTGCATATTTTCAGACCACAATGCTCTGAAGCTAGAACTCAATCACAAGAGGAAATTTGGGAAGAACCCAAATACATGGAGACTAAATGGCATCCTTCTACAGAATGAATGGGTCAACCAGGAAATTAAAGAAAAATTGAAAAAAATTAAGAAAACAAATGATAATGAAAACAGAATGGTTCAAAATCTGTGGGGCACAGTAAAGGCAGTCCTGAGAGGAAAATATATAGCGGTACAAGCCTTTCTCAAGAAACAAGAAAGCTCTCAAGTACACAACCTAACTGTACACCTAAAGGAGCTGAAGAAAGAACAAGAAAGAAACCATAAACCCAGCAGGACAAGAGAAATCATAAAGATCAGAACAGAAATCAATGAAATAGAAACCAAAAAAAATTAAAACAGTAGAACAAATCAACAAAACTAGGAGCTAGTTCTTTGAAAGAATTAATAAGATTGATAACGCCCTGGCCAGAGTTATCAAAAAGAAAAGAAAAAGGACCCAAATAAATAAAATCATGAAAGAAAGAGGAGAGATCACAACTAACATCAACAAAATACAAACAATTATGAGAACATATTATGAGTAATTCAACACCAATAAATTTGACAATCTGGAAGAAATGGATGTATTCCTAGAGACATAGAAACTACCACAACTGAACCAGGAAGAAATAGAAAACCTGAACAGACCCATAACCAGTAAGGAGATTGAAACAGTCATCAAAAATCTCCAAACAAATAAAAGCCCAGGGCCAGACGGCTTCCCTGGGGGAATTCTACCAAACATTTAAAGAAGAACTAATTCCTTTTCTCCTGAAACTGTTCCAAAAGATAGAAAAGGGAAGAAAGCTTCCAAATTCATTTTATGAGGCCAGCATCACCTTGATCCCAAAACCAGACAAGGATGCCATTAAAAAAGAGAACTACAGACCAATATCCTTGATGAACACAGATGTGAAAATTCTCACCAATATATTAGCCAATAGGATTCAACAGTACATTAAAAGGATTATGCACCACGACCAAGTGGGATTTATTCCAGGGCTGCAAGGTTGGTTCAACATCCACAAATCAATCAATGTGATACAACACATTAATAAAAGAAAGAACAAGAACTATATGATACTCTCAATAGACGCTGAAAAAGCATTTGACAAAGCACAGCATCTCTTCCTGATCAAAACTCTTCAAAACTCAATATTATCAAAGCCATCTATGAAGAACCCACCGCAAATATCATTCTCAATGGAGAAAAACTGTAAGCTTTTCCGCTAAGGTCAGGAGCACAGCAGGGATGTCCATTATCATCACTGATATTCAACACAGTACTAGAAGTCCTAGCCTCAGCAATCAGACAACAAAAGGAAATTAAAGGCATCCAAATTGGCAAAGAAGAAGTCAAACTATCACTCTTCGCAGATGATATGGTACTATATGTGGAAAACCCAGAAGAATGCACACCAAAACTGCTAGAACTTGTACAGGAATTCAGCAAAGTGTCAGGCTATAAATTCAATGCACAGAAATCATTTGCATTTCTCTACACCAACAACAAGACAGAATAAGGAGAAATTAAAAAGCCAATCCCATTTACAGTTGCACCCAAACCATAAGATACCTAGTAATAAACCTAACCAAAGAGGCTAAGAATCTATACTCAGAAAACTATAAAGTACTCATGAAAGAAATTGAGGAAGACACAAAGAAATGGAAAAATTTCCCATGCTCCTGGATTGGAAGAACAAATATTGTGAAAATGTCTATGCTACCTAAAGCAATCTACACATTTAATGCAATTCCTATCAAAATACCATCTATTTTTTTTTCAAAGAAATGGAAAAAATAATCCTAAAATTTATATGGAACCAGAAAAGATCTGGAATAGCCAAAGGAATATTGAAATAGAAAGCCAAAGTTGGTGGCATCATGATTCCGGACTTCAAGCTCTATTACAAAGATGTCATCATCAAGACAGCATGGTACTCGCGCAAAAACAGACACATAGATCAATGGAACAGTATAGAGAGTCCAGAAATAGACCCTCAACTCTATGGTCAACTAATCTTTGTCAAAGCAGGTAAGAATGTCCAACAGAAAAAAGACAGCCTCTTCAATAAATGGTGTTGGGAAAACTGAACAGCCACATGCAGAAAAATGAAATTGAACCATTTCCTTACACCACACATGAAAATAGACTCAAAATGGATGAAGGACCTCAAAGTGAGAAAGGAATCCATCAAAATATTTGAGGAGAACATAGGCAGGAACCTCTTTGACCTCAGCCGCAGCAACATCTTCCTAGGAACATCAAGGGAAGACAAGACAAGGGAATCAAGGGCAAAAATGAACTATTGGGATTTCATCAAGATCAAAAGCTCTTGCACAGCAAGGGAAACAGTCAACAAAACCAAAAGACAACTGATAGAATGGGAGAAGATATTTGCAAATGACATATCAGATAAAGGGCTAGTGTTCAAAATCTATAAAGATCTTAGCAAACTCAACACCCAAAGAACAAATAATCCAATCAAGAAATGGGCAGAAGACATGAACAGACATTTCTGCAAAGAAGACATCCAGATGGCCAACAGACACATGAAAAAGTGCTCCACATCACTCGGCATCAGGGAAATACGAATCAAAACCACAATGAGATATCACCTCACACCAGTCAGAATGGCTAAAATGAACAAGTCAGGAAATGACAGATGCTGGCAAGGATGCAGAGAAAGGGGAAGCCTCCTGCACTATTGGTGGGAATGAAAGCTGGTGCAACCACTCTGGAAAACAGCATGGAGGTTCCTCAAAATGTTGAAAATAGAACTTCCTTATGACCCAGCAATTGCACTAAAGGGTATTTATCCTAAAGATACAAACGTAGTGATCTGAAGGGACACGTGCACCTGAATGTTTATAGCAACAATGTCTACAATAGCCAAACTATGGAAAGAACCTAGAAGTCCATCAATAGATGAATGGTTAAAGAAGATGTGGTATATATACACAATGGAATACTATGCAGCCATCAAAAGAAATGAAATCCTGCCTTCTGTGATGACCTGGATGGAACTAGAGGGTATCATGCTTAGCGAAATAAGTCAGTCAGAGAAATACAACTATCATATGATCTCCCTGATATGAGGAAGTGGATATGCAACATGAAGGGGTTAAGGGGGTAGGCTAAGAGTAAATGAAACAAGATGGCATTGGGAGGGAGACAAACCATAAATGACTCTTAATCTTACAAAATAATCTGAGGGTTTCTTGGGGGAGAGGGGTTGGGAGAGGGGGATGGGGTTATGGACATTGGGGAGGGTATATGCTATGGTGAGTGCTGTGAAGTATGTAAACCTGGCGACTCACAGACCTGTAGCCCTGGGGATAAAAATACATTATATGTTTATTTAAAAGAAAAAAAAGAATACAGACTGTATGGCACTGGCTTTTTGAACTTATTCTATTCATTTCTCCTGTTTTTCTTTCATTCTACTATTTCTTCTCCACTGCTTATTTTTTTTTCCATTTGAATAACTATTTATTGACAGGAAATTCAATATATTTCCATTCTTTCTTTTTTTTACATTTTTTAAATTAATTTATTTATTTTCAGCATAACAGTATTCATTATTTTTTCACCACACCCAGTGCTCCATGCAATCCGTGCCCTCTATAATACCCACCACCTGGTACCCCAACCTCCCACCCCCCTCCACTGCTTATTTTTAAAATATTGTATTATATAATACTGTAAACCATTTTGTAGTTTTTTTGAGAATTGAATTAATATATTCATATGGCAGTTAGCATGGCTTTAAGTTCCATAAAACCCTGAATACTGGTAAATGATTTTACATTTTAGCAGAGACAAGCCAGTTAGACATTAAGAAGCATTTATCAGCTATCAAGATGTTAAATACCTTGTTAAAAAGTGTTATGACATCTCTTTTTTCTGGATTTTTTTTTTATTTTGGTAGCCTACTCTTTGAAGCAGTTTAGTAGAGAGAAGGTATAGAGAAGGATATGCTCTATTTTTCCCAGATGAAGGAAGTAGAATCTCAAATCACTGAGATTTTTTTCTTTTGTGACTTAAAAGGTCAGCAGCTGCCAACACTCTGAGGTCAAGGGGAGAAATTAAAAACAAAAACAATAAAATCTTACCCAGCGCTTGCAGATAAATTATCACAAAGATGGAAAATCCTCTGGATAACTGGCAGCTGCACCTGTAAAAGCAGCAAGGTGCTTATTATAAGGTCACTTGTATTCCAGTGACTGCAGTCTTTCTTCACCAGGTGGCCTGGAGCTCCCACTGGATGGGTTGATATGTCTGAGAAACACATATACATGCAGAACTGGCACCAGGTTAGACCAGGAGAGGCAGCCCAAGTGTCTCACAGAGTAACAAGGTGCAGGTTGGATAAGTTATGCTATGCTGCAGGGACCAATTGTCAGCCCAAATCCCATTGCTGGGAAATGGCAGCTTATCCTCAAAAGTAGTATATGCCTGCTGTAGTTCAGCAGGGGCTTGTGCTTATTGTTGTGGCTCAGAAACCAGGCTAATGGAACTATGATCCTGAAAGTCAGTAGCTGTGGGTCACAGGGTGAGAGAACTCTTGGAAGTCTTGCATTAGAAATTTCTTTTTTGGTTGGGAAATGACATACATCAATTCCACTCATGACTCTAGGGTAGAACAATGACATGGTCTCATCTCATGATATCCAATAGAGTATTGGAAGTATAATCCTGCAAGGGGAAAGAAATAAAACTAATTAAGGGCAGCACCAATGATTACTGCCTCTGTCTCTCTCTGTCTATCTTATATTCCCTTTCATGGAATGCAAAACTAGTTAAAATGGCTGGGTACCTGTTAGTATGAGTACAGACATTGCAAAATATGTTTTATTCACTGGCCTCAAGAAAGATAATAAATACCTGTTGATAATGTAGAGTGCAGATAGCTTCCAGATAATTTATTTGAGGAACAAGTTATGACTTATAATGGGCAATGAGAAATATTTGGAAAAATGTTAAAATTTTTGCTCCTCTACAATTCTTCAAAGATCAATTAAAAAGGCTTAAAGTTCTTTTGGCTCTCACTGATTTAATAAAGTTATTTGATGCCTTTTTTAGTGCTATGCTAGACAACATGCCAAGAAGTGGTAATTAACTGAACCATGAGATATAAAGGGAAAGAATAGACATTTGTTTTAATCAGGAGTTACGCAAATCTAAACTGTATGATGTCCACCAGGCAGGCAAGATGTGTCTTGTTGAGTTTGGTATAAGGAACATGTTGTAGGCTAGCTGGAGAATGTTTTATCATCCATATTCTGAAAAACTACATGTATTTTAAAGAGCTGAATCTTTATTCTTTCAGAATATGGATGAAAAACTACATGTATTTTAAAGATTCAGCTCTTTCAATATTCAAGCCTATGCACCTGGCTCAGACCTACTGACTCTCAGTGTTGAAGGGGTAGGGCATAGACTCCATCCAGGATAGTATTCACAAAGTAGAAAGCATTCAGGGAATCTTCTGTTGAAGAGTGTGTCAGAATCTTAGAATTAGCTTCCCCAGAAAGGTTCCCCAAAAAAGAATAAGGAGGGAAGATAGAGAAGGGTTGAGACCAGTATGATAGAGAAATTAAAAAAAAAAAAAAAGATATTACTTCATACCTGTCAGAGTGGCTAAAATCAACAAAACAAGAAACAAGAGTTGGTGAGGATGTGGAGAAAAAGGAACATTCATGTTCTGTTGGCGGGAATGCAAACTGGTGCAGCCACTCTGGAAAAGAGTATGGAGGATCCTCAGAAAGTTAAAAATAGAACAACCCTATGATGCAGTAACTGCACTGCTAGGTATTTAAAAGACAGAAGAATACTGATCCATGGGGCACCTGAGTGGCTCAATTGTTAGGCCTCTGCCTTAGGCTCAGGTCATGATCTCTGAGCCCTGATATTAAGCCCTGCCTTAGGCTTCCCACTTAGCAGGAAGCCTGCTTCTCTCTCTCCCACTCCCCTGGCTTGTGTTCCCTCCCTTACTTTCTCTCTCTCTCCTCTCTCTCTCTCTGTCAAATAAATAAATAAAATATTAAAAAAAAAAAGATTCAGCTCTTTGGCTGTGTGTGTAGCAGCAGTATTGTTAAGCTTGGAGTAGAAAATAAACCTTAATCACATAAGTATGAGTTATTAAGGTCTAGATATATTGCCATATGTTTATTTGGTGTTTAAATTTAAATTATTTGGGGTGTGTGTGTGTGTCTGTCTGTCTTTTGGTCTCTCTGTGTGTGTGTACATTCTGTGTGTTATTCTCTACAATGTTCCATTTTCACTGGGAGGGACTATCTTTCCTTGGAAATGGTCTAAGAAAATGAGACTCATGTTACTATCATTCTGAAAAGGAGGTGATAAGTTTCCTCCTAGTTTCTTTACTTGCGAATATGTGAGTAGTTTAATTTTGTCAACTTTCCTCAGAGAACTGCTGCCAGAAAAATAGAACTGGTATATTTTTCCATCACTAGTTCAGATTCATGGAGGGATTATTATTTCTATTGAATTCAGTGAAATAAGCATTTTTTTGAGACAACAGCTATAGGCCCTGTATTCACTGTTAAGGACCATAAAAATTATAGTTCTTGTCCATAAAAAGCTTAACATCTTGAGACAGGATGATATTTACATGTCCCTATTTAAGAAAACTTAGAGAAATAGTTAGGCATTCTGACTCTTCACAAATAAAGGGTAAGATCTGGAAGAAATTGGATTGCTCATGATAATACAAGATAGGATAATACAGCAGGACAAAGATGTGTAAGAAAGTCTTTTGAGCATTTGTAATTCACTTCCAATCTATGTGGTAGATGAGTTGCAAAGCACAATTATAAAACTAACCTTAAAATGTACTGCTTTACTTACTTTGGTCTCAGGATTCATGCTTGAATGACAACTTGAGACTATTTAGATCATTTATATTTTTTCAGTTTTCATTTTCAGCATATTCCATGGACTGCTTGTTCTATGCTATTATGTACTTTCTCAAAGTAATGACTTTATATCAATTGCATTAACCCAAATTCTGCTCTAACTAAGCCAAGTTTCTGAAAACTTATAGGTAGATTCTAAAATAGTGTCAGTAAACAAATTTTGTATGGTTAAGTCTAGGTTTCCTTTTCAGGAATTTTTTCAAATGTGCAATTTTGTTTTCAAGTGTTTCACAGGATTAATGTTCCTGAAGGCATTTGGAAGGAGGGCAGTCTTTAGGAAGTGGCCATCTTGATTTTGGCACTGTAGCCTGCACTTGGCTCTGGATGAGTCAATGTTATCTTGACAGAATGTCTTAAGCAGATCACTACTTTTTTTTTTTTTTTTTTTTTTTTTTTTTTGCCATTGCCGATTGTAAAGTATTTGTTTCAGGAAATAGTGCCTTGCTACCAACAATCCCTTTCCAAAATATATTTTAGTGTTTGGCATGCAGTTAGTAATGACTCAGAAACCTAATAAGAAAGCTGTAACTGACCCGGGTTGAGCCCTATTTGAACTGGTACTCATGTCAGCACCGCCCTCCGCCCTTGCATAAAGAGCCGGAAGACCAAACACCAAGCTTGTAGCTCCAAGCTTAAAAGCTGAAGCCTGAAAAAAAAAAAAAAAAAAAAAAAAAAAAAAGCTGAAGCCTGGTGGCCCCCTTCCAAAAGTCTCTCAGCAAGTCAGAAGAACAGCTGGAATCACAAACCTGAAGTAAGAACAACTCCTGGTCTCAATCTGTGCCTAGACAATTAATGTAGCTTTTCTCTGTGTTGATTACATTTCAAGTCCCTCTTGCAGTATTTAACACTTTGGTCATAAAACACAACAAGTAAATTTCACCCTTTATTCACTCGAGAACTTTAGACAAATTCTTAGCCCCATCCAGGCCTCTGTGTCCTTATCTGCAAAATGAGTAAGATAAGCTCCCTACCTGATAGGATGCAAAGTATGGTATAATACTCAATATGGGATAGTTATTAATATTGCTTATATTATGATTCTAGCAAGAAATGTCATGTGTTAACTGATATTGCATTATAAGCACATTCAGTATAGTCTTAGTAGTACAATTAACTATAGTCTCTTCCAGAAGCTCACTCTGCACTGTAAATCTTTAAATCCTGTAATAGACAATATTGAAGTTCAAACTTGCATATATATGCATATATAAGTATCTTTCTTTTTTAATTTTATTTATTTTTTTAAACTCCTTTACAGTGTTCCAGAATTCATTGTTTATGCACCACACCCAGTACGCCATGCAATATGTGCCCTCCATAATACCACCACCAGCCTCACCCAACCTCCCACACCCACCCTCCAAAAACTTCAGTTTGTTTCTCAGAGTCCACAGTCTCTCATGGTTTGTCTCCCTCTCCAGTTTCCCCCAACTTACTTCTCCTCTCCATCTCCTCATGTCCTCCATGTTATTCCTTATGCTCCACAAATAAGCAAAACCATATGGTAATTGACTCTCTCTGTTTGACTTATTTCACTCAACATAATCTCTTCCAGTTCTGTCCATGTTGATACAAAAATTGGGTATTCAACCTTTCTGATGGAGGCATAATACTCCAATGTATATATGGAGTGTACTTATTCATTCATTTGTTGAAGGGCATCTTGGCTCTTTCCACAGTTTGGTGACTGTGGCCATTGCTGCTATGAATATTGGGGTACAGATGGCCCTTCTTTTCACTAAATCTGCATCTTTGGGGTAAATACCCAGCACTCTCACCACTCTTGTTCAACAGAAGTCCTAGAAACAGCAATCAGACAACAAAGAGAAATAAAAGGTATTCAAATTTGGAATGAAGAAGTCAAACTCTCTCTTTGCAAATGAAATGATACTTTATGGAATCAAACTATATGGAAACCCAAAAGACTCCATGCCCAAACTACTAGAACTCATACAGCAATTCAGTAATGTGGCAGGATACGAAATCAATGTGCAGAAATCAGTGGCTTTCTTATACACTAACAATGAAAATACAGAAAGGGAAATTAGAGAATTAGTTCCATTTCCTATAGCACCAAGAACCATAAGATACCTGGGAATAAACCTAACCAAAGAGGTAAAGGATCTGTACTCAAGGAACTATAGAACACTCATGAAAGAAATTGAAGAAGACACAAAAAGGTGGAGGACCATCCCATGCTCATGGATCCAAAGAATAAACATTGTTAAAATGTCTACACCGTTTAGAGCAATCTATACTTTCAAAGCCATTCCAATCAAAATTCTACCAGAATTTTTCAAAGAGCTGGAGCAAATAATCCTAAAATTTGTATGGAACCAGAAGAGAACCTGAATTGCTAAGGAAATTTTGCAAAAGAAAAACAAAACTGGGGGCATTATGTTGCCTGATTTCAAGCTTTACTACAAAGCTATGATCACCAAGACAGCATGGTACTGGCCAAAAACAGACACAGACCAGCGGAACAGAGCAGAGAGCCTGGACCCTCAAATTTATGGTCAAATAATCTTTCACAAAGCAGGAAAAATAGCCAGTGGAAAAAAGCCAGTCTCTTCAATAAATGGTGCTGGGAAAATTGGACAGCTATGTGTAGAAGAATGAAACTAGACCATTCTCTTACACCATGGATAAAAGACCTCAATGTGAAGCAGGAATCTATCAAAATCTTGAAGGAGAACATAGGCAGTAACCTCTTCAACATTGGCCACAGCAACTTCTTTCAAGACACATCTCCAAAGGCAAAGGAAACAAAAGCAAAAATGAACTTTTGGGACTTCATCAAGATCAAAAGATTCTGCACAGCAAAGGGAAGAGTCAACAAAACAAAGAGGCAACCCACGGAATGGGAGAAGATAGTCGCAAGTGACAATACAGACAAAGGGCTGATATCCAGGATCTATGAAGAACTTCTCAAACTCAAACATACAAAACAGATAATCACGTCAAAAAATGGGCAGAAGACATGGACACTTCTCCAATGAAGACATACAAATACAAAAATGTTCATCATCATTAGCCATCAGGGAGATTCAAATCAAAACCACATTGAGATACCAGATGCCACCTTACACCAGTTAGAGTGGCCAAAATTAGTAAAATAGTAAACAACAAGTGTTGGAGAGGATGTGGAGAAAGGGGACCCCTCTTACACTGTTGGTGGGAATGCAAGTTGGTGCAACAACTTTGGAAAACAGTGTGGAGATTCCTTAAGGAATTAAAAATAGAGCTTCCCTATGACTCTGCAATTGCTCTACTGTGTATTTACCCCAAAGATACAGATTTAGTGAAAAGAAGCGCCTGGGTGGCTCAGTGGGTTAAGCCGCTGCCTTTGGCTCGGGTCATGATCTCAGGGTCCTGGGATCGAGTCCCGCGTCGGGCTCTCTGCTCAGCAGGGAGCCTGCTTCCTCCTCTCTCTCTGCCTGCCTCTCTGCCTGCCTCTCTGCCTACTTGTAATCTCTCTCTGTCAAATAAATAAATAAAATCTTTTAAAAAAAATAAAATAAAATAAAAAAAGAAGGGCCATCTGTACCCCAATATTCATAGCAGCAATGGCCACAGTCACCAAACTGTGGAAAGAACCAAGATTCCCTTCAATGGATGAATGGATAAGGAAGATTTTGTATCAACATGGATGGGACTGGAAGAGATTATGCTGAGTGAAATAAGTTAAGCAGAGAGAGTCAATTTTCATGTGGTTTTGCTTATTTGTGGAGCATAATGAATAACACAGAGAATATGGGGAGATGGAGAGGAGAAGGGAGTTGGGGGAAATTGGATGGGGAGACAAACCATGAAAGACTGTGGACTCTGAAAAATAATCTGAGGCTTTTGGAGGGGCATAGGGTAGG
This sequence comes from Neogale vison, assembly GCF_020171115.1. Taxonomy (NCBI): domain Eukaryota; kingdom Metazoa; phylum Chordata; class Mammalia; order Carnivora; family Mustelidae; genus Neogale; species Neogale vison. The sequence continues at coordinate 85,646,265 of NC_058094.1, read as the reverse complement.
AGGTTGGGTGAGGATGGTGGTGGGTATTATGGAGGGCACATATTGCATGGAGTACTGGGTGTGGTGTATAAACAATGAATTCTGGAGCACTGAAAAGAAATTTAAAAAATAAATAAAAATTTAAAAAAAATTAAAGATAGAGCTACTCTATGACCTTGCAATTGCATTTATATTTTTTAAAATACCTTATATTGATGGGACAGAAGAAAATAGCTTTCATATTATTAGATTATGTTACTTAATTTAATAATCAGATTTCCAAACTATACATACATTGTATTTATAATAATATATAAAATAGTGTGTGTGTGCATGTGTATACAAACATACATTCTCCCATTCTGAAATATTAATGCCTAATCAGAAGAAATTCAGAGATGTTTGCACACAAAACAATCACAGATTCAGTTAATAAAAAGATAAGATACACAAATTGGAATTAAGATTAACTGTTCATGTGTGGTTAGCACTCCACTAATGTTGACTGTGTTCGTATGAAATTTAATTGGATAACTAAAGGATAAGGTAAAAGTTAACGTGAATATTTTGTCAATGGAAATTTTTTTCCCTTTCTCCTCTGGAATTATGAGAGAGCTAGATCTAGATTGATTTCTTTATATATACATAAACTTAACTGCTTGAGGTAGTAGATATTATAAACCCAAAGTTAGAATCTAAAGGCAAGGGAATATGGCTTAAAATGTCAGGCTAGGCACATGTTTTTACTTCCGATTCTTCCTGAGACTCCACCATACTGGCAGCAGAGGAGGGAAAAGGAATGAGATAGTAATAGATAAGGTCCTGGTGAAGGGCAGGGCCAAAGCTTGGGCAGAGAAGCTCACCTGCAAACAAGAGGTCTCAGTAACATTCCCAGGGTAAGAATGGGTGGGTTTGGTGAAGCAGAACATACTCACAGTATCCTCTTGACAGAGATGTGGAGACCTGAGGCTTCAAGTCAGCAGGAATATGAACAATGAGGACATAGGTGGTCAGAGAGTAAACCAAGGGTCTACATGTAAGATTCCTGCACTGACTGATGTTGCATGGTTTTTGTCATAGAAAACATTGCTTTCAAGATTACTGTCATTGCCATTGACAATGACAAGTGTTTTCTGTTGGTCTATAGATCTTTAACTCTCATGGATATGTCTAGTAGGTTTTTTTGAGTGGTCACTATGAAATGACACAATAAGTCACATATAAGGATGTGAATTGAAAAGAATTAAAAATTATAGGTTTGTTTCTAATGGGATCAAGGCTGGGGGCCAAGACTGAATGTAAATGGGAAATAACAAAAGCAAATGTTATTACTCTTTGCCTGAACTATAACAAAAAATGGCAATGTGGAGACTTCTCAAAGCAGGACTCTGACTGGGAGCAGTTAAGGACACTCATGCCTTTGCAGCAGAACCTGTGTCTGCTGATGGGGCTTTGTAGCCCAGATGGTATAATATTGCTGCTCCCCTGCCCAGATTCTGGGGTGATCTAAAGGGTGGTCTAAGTGGTAGTGGTCTACGTGGTGTCCACGTAGTCTATACAGAACTCTTTCCTCTGTCAACCTCTCCACCTTTTGCTTGGAAAACTGAGTATGGGATGATTTTCATGAAATTTCTCTCAAGCACTTTTCCTCTTTCAATCCCTGAATAGCTAGCTGTCTGATACCAAGATAATTGCTCCAGAGCCACACATGCCCTGGGCTTTTTCCCTGGGCTTTTCCAGCTTGACACCTTTACATGGCTCACCCCCAGGGCCAGGATTCTTTTTTAATGGTTTGGTGTTACATAAATACTGATTAATATTTTAAGTGTTATTAGTATAATAGCTGCTCCAAAAGGAAGAGGTTGGTGTCACCAGCAAGAATATGATATATAGCAAAGCGATTGATGTAACAATATAAGGTATTTGGAAATGATTTCATTAAGAAGTTTCTTTAAGATTGTATTTATTTATTTGACAGATTAAGAGAGTGAGAGAGAGCACAAGAGCAGGGTGAGGGGCTGAGGGAGAAGAAGATTCTCTGCTGAGCAGGGAGCCCAGTGAGGGACTCGATTCCAGGACCCTGAGATCATGACCTGAGCCTAAGGCCGAAGCTTAACCGACTGAGCCACCTGGGCTCCCAAGAATTTTCTTTCTCTGTAAAAATCATTTCGATAGTCTACAAGAAACATACTATCTTAAGATAACCCATTGTGTTTTTTATATCATGGATTCATTTTGGAATTTAAAGTGTTCAGATTTTTGAATAACGTAGGAAGTGGGAGGTACAAAACAGCTGTAAAAAGCCCTGGCCACAGAACCAGGACACATCTGAGTTGGGCTCCTGGATCAGCTGCTGACATTTTGTGTGAACATGGGCAAGTTGCTTAACCTCCTCGTGCCTCGGCTTCTTCACTCTAAAATGAGATGATACCTTGTTGGGTTATAATACATATAAATTGTTAAGCAAAGATACTGAGGCATCATAAGCCTCAGTAAATAGAAGGTAGTTATAATAAGACATTTTGTTTTCCTACCACATCAATAATAACTATAATCGATAATCCATGGCAATGCTTAATAACAAGTCTTCCATTTCTTCGTCTCTAGAGCAAGTTAACATCATACTATTCATCTTTCCCTTTAACGTTTTCCCATGCCAAACTCTAGCACAGAAACCTGGGCTATTTTCCATTGATTTCTGATAGTCTAGGGTAAAAAGAAAAAAGTGAATTGTGCATTTGGGAAAAGGTCAGGTCCATCTGGATTCAAGGTCAGGCCACACAAATGACCTACCCCTATCACAAGTAAGCTATATGACCCCAACAACTTAAAACTCTGAACTTTAATTTCCTCATCTGCAAAAACTAGAGGATAAGACCTATCTTTACTAATAAATGAAATAATGTGCACTAGAGCAGTCAAAATTATAGTTAAAGGAAATTAGGTTTTTATTAAAAATTGCTTCCGTCCATCTATCCTTTCATGTGTCTTCCGTGAATTTGTCTGTACTGCCATTGATCGGCTTCTACAATATTTAAGAAAGATCAGGAAATGTTGAGGAGAACTGTATCTTTCCATTAACCCTTTGAAGCCTTTGTACCATCCTTGCCACAAATCAGAGACTGAAGCAGTCTGGGAAGACCTGTCAAAGAACAAGCAAATAAAAGAGAGAGGTTTTGGTTATCCTCGTGGGCAGAATAATGGCCATCATAGACATCCACAACCTGATCCTCAGAACCTGTGAATATGTTGTCTTACACGGCAAAGGGAACTTTTAAGATGTGGTTACAATTCAATCTCTTGGAAAAGAGATATTTTTTCTGGATTATCCTGATGAGCCCAATCTAATCACATCCTTAAAAGCAGAGAGCCTTTCCCAGTGAAAGAGAATGATGGGAAACTGGAAAAGGGAGGCCATAGGAATTTAAAGCATGAGGGGACTCAACTTACTACTGCTGACTTTGAAGATGGGGGGAGGGGCCAGGAACTCAGGAATGAGTGCTGTGCTCTCTAGGAACCAGGAATGACAGGAGATAGATTCTCCTGCAGAACCTCCAGAAGCAGCAGCCTTGCCAACACCTGGATTTTAGTCCACAGCTTTCTCCAGAACTGCGAGATAAAAAGTGTGTATTGTTTCAACCCCTAGTTTGTGGTACTTTGTTCTGGCAGCCACAGAACATGAATACAGTAATTGAAAGCGTGTAGGTTCAGATACGGAACAGAGCTTCACAGTTTGGAGTGCAGGGTGGGCGTTGGGACCAGATGGAGTTCATGGGCATGGTAGGAAAATTCAGGCTGAATGCACCATCTTTGACCAACCATACTCACTCTCTTCAGAATTATGGGTGCAGTTTGCAAATGGGCACAGTCAAAGTGTGTACTGATAGAAGGCTGTGAGATTTGGCCAGCACACAAGTGTGTGAGGACAGGCTGAGAGGAACTGTCACAGAGAAGTGGGGAAGGAGAGGGGGAGCAAATGGAATTGGCAGAACACAACATGTGTGATAACTGGGAAGGGTCTGCATACCACTGCACTGCCATCAAAGTGAACACCTGAACATTTGGATTGACGGAACACACAGGCTGGATTTTACCACGTACTGCGATAAAGAGGTCTTTAATTACATGCAACCATTGTATAACTACATTTTTAAAAGTCCTATTGATAGTAACAACTTTAATTCATGCTAGAGCCAGAATTATTTGGTGTGGTCTAAGGCAGCAAATAACTTGGTAATCTTTGAAATCGATATGGTTTGTTTAAATCACGTGTGTGTGTGTGTGTGTGTGTGTGTATGTATGTATGTATATTTCCAGTGGGATAGGAAGAAATGAAATTTTTTTACTAATAAATAAAAAATGCATTAACTGGAAATATTTATTGAACATCTAGTTATACTATATTCTGAACTAGAGGCACTAGGGGATCAAATAGAGTCCATAGAGACAGATCCACCTGCCAACACAGTCATTACTATAAAGACACAATATATTTATTATACCTGTGTCTACATATATGGCAAGGTCACATGGTACCTACTTTAAAGGCCCTCCTTGCTTTCCAGTGTTCTACTTCCCCTAATTCACTGTAGGGTCCTCTGGGAATTTTTGGCTCTTACCTCTGCCACATGGTAACTAAAAGGGGAAAACTAACCACTCATAGCCATCCTTCCTCTTACCTCAATATGCCTTACTTCATTTTGAATGTGATTTTGCTTTTTTGTGGATGGGATGGTGCGTGGCCTGATAGGTGGTCTCCTTCTGGAGCCCTGAACATTAGGCAGAAAAACGTCTTTGCCCTCTGAATTCCCCTTGGTTATCTGAAAGTTGCTCCAAGCTGACCCTTTTGCCAGGGCAAAGCCTAGATAAGGGACATGGAAACCCCCAGCCTCCATGAGAGGCCCAGCTTCTTCCTTCTACTTTGGCCTGGCAGCTGAGAATCATAACTGGGATATTTATCACCTTTACTCAATAAAATGAGCACTATGATTTGAGTCTCTCTGACTTTGTTCTCCTCTTTGCTTTGCTTTCTTTTCCTTTTTTTTTCTTTCTTTTTTATTGTCTTTTCTTTTTTTTATGTAATGCAAGGCTTGAACTCATGATCCTGAGATCAAGACCTGAGCTGAAATCGAGAGTCGGATGCTCAACCAACTGGGCCAATCAGGTGCCTCTGTTCTCATTTTCTTTTTAAACCAGTGCATGGATTATTAGCTCTTCCACTTGAAGGTTCAGGCCTGGTGAGTCCCTGATCTGTGATGCCAGGGAGGCCCTGGGCTGGAGTTCTTGAGAGTTTCTAGCGGTATGGGACATGTTCTCTGACTTTCAAGACCCTTGTCCTCCTGTGAAGTTCTGCTGTACTTGCCAGAAGTTGAGTATGAGCTACATTCAGCTTTCTTTCACTGCATTACTGGTGAACCATCTTAAGCCTCCTCCCCTTGCCCACTGGAACCCTACCCTCTTGAGAGATAGGTAACTTGAATAAGTTGACAACAACAACAACAGCAAAAAGGTTATGAACACCAAAATGCAAAAGAGAAAAGCATGGTAATTCTTTATCCCAGTTTCTTATTCTGTAAAATATAGAGCTGTTGTGGGGAAGCAAGAAGGGCGATGACCTAGCCAGCTTAGTGTGGTGCACATGAGCTCTATAAGAGACTGCTGATGGGTAATGCATGTGCATGTAACTGTGTAGGTGAGAGGTGTTAGGGGAGAAACTTCCACCAAAGGTGGGCAAGATTTTTTACCAAGTGGTACTGATACCACTTGGTGTGTATCTTCACCTGTGCATCTTCAGACCCCACGTGCAAAATCCCTGGATTATTTTTAGTCTAATTGGACAATCTGATTTATCAGAAGATAGAGGATAAAATACCTTTGATGAGAATTTGCTGTCTTTAAAAATTCCACCCTGTTAGACTGTGAATAACAATTGACTGAAGGTAGACTCTCTTAATAGTTTAATAACATTCTTATGGAAAATCCCATGCAATATGTTCTCAGGAGTTTAAGCAATCTAAGAACTTAGGAGAGGAGAAGGCCTCTGCTTTAGGTGGTGACCTGGGTTTTGGTAAAATGGAGATAGAATCCACCAGCTCTCAGCAGGGTCTGGGATGACACGCTGCTGGATGATGGCAATGGTGCTGGCCCATGGAGCCCATGGAGCCTGTCTGAGTAAAGGGAAAATTGCTGGTAGAGTGTTGAAATGGGGGTATACCAGCAATGTCTGGCTGCAGGTCCACTGGTCCTGCACCCTGTGATGGGGCTGCAGGACTGTATACTGGAGGGCATTCCAGGTGATTCCTGGCTGCTGCTCCTAATACCCTTTTATAGGTGGGGTGCTGGGCATGTTGTTTAGGGACCCATATGATGTTTCTACTAGTTGGGTTTATAGAGAACTGTGTAGGGTGTATCAGCAGGTGCCAGTATGCTGGCCCTCAAGCCAGCAGTGAGCAGGGAGTATGGGAGCACAGCATTGGTTCCCCAGGGGTGACAGTGCTGCTGTACTGTGAAGCACATGACCAGTGTGTATGCAATATAGGTTTCCACTGAGAAGTCCATTCTGTTGCCCACCAACCACACTGAGATTTGGAAGAGCAGAGCCCACCTCTATCTTCGGCATCTGTGTTGCCTATGTGGCATATCTGTGGTCATTCCGGGATTTTATAACATAGGGCTTGGGGCTTGGTGTCTTCAATGTTGCCTATGTCCTTGCAAAGTGACTACACTAAGGATCTGGGGGTGGTATGAAGTGCTGGGGTGTCCCAAGTGAGAGTCATAACACCTGACCTGCTGTGGGTATGGATAGAGAGCACAATGCTGGAAGCCTTTAAAAAGACTTGGCTATTCCACAGAGCCTATAGAAAGGACAGGGTCCTTTAGGACACTCTAATGGTCAATTTTATATATTTATTTGGAAAACTCATAGTATGAAGATATTTGGTCAAATACCAGATGAGATTTTGCTGTGAAGGTATTTGAAAAATGTGATTAGTGTTTAACATCAGTAGACAGCAGATTACCTTCCATAATGTGGGTGGGCCTCATCCAATCAGTTGAAGATCCTTAGAGAAAAAAGCCTGTAGTCCCCCAACTAAAAGGGAATTCTGCTCCAGACAGCTTTCAGACTTGTGCTGCAATATCAGTTCTTCTCTAGGTCTCTGTACTGCTGACCTGCTCTATAGAATTGGTATTGGCTAGCACTGACACTGTGAACCAATCTCTTGAAATAAATCTGTTCCTCTCTACCTATAAATATCTGTTGGTTCTATTTCTCTGGAGAACCATGAAAGGTAACTATGGTGTTGGGTATCCTTGGAGAGTCCCATGAAGCTGTCTCACAGGCACCTTGTGAGGGTGGGCCAGGGAGCATGGAGATGTGTGTTCCAGGTGAACATCCTCCCTCTCCCTGGATCATAGAGTGGCAGAATTTGAAACCAAGGCTGGCCATCATGCTATTCTCCAGACTGTCCGTGGTGGGTGTGAAAGGAATAAAGGGTAGAACCCGGAGCATGCCCTTGCTGATCTGTCATGGAACCATGTGACTCAAGTGTGGGTGCAGTGTGGGGGTCCCTAGGATGTGGGTCCTGCTGCATGTCAGCATAAAGGGGGTCATCTACAAACTGCCCTGTGAGGAACTGGGATAGAGGTCACAGGGTCAGGAACCCCAGAGATGCATGTGGTCATACTGAGTCCTGGCTACAGCACAGTGTTGCATTAGCATGAGATACTGTCACTCTGTTCTGTTGGATCACTCTATGTTACTATGGGTCATAGACCAGTGTTTGGCATCCAGATGGTGTTGATGGTGCTTATCCATGAAGTACATTGTGAGTTTGAGGGTATAGAGGACAGTGTGCATGGGATGTCCCACGTGAAAATGTGCTGAATTCAGAGACCTCATGGTAAGGATATGAGAGCCTGTGGTGGATGTCCCAGGTGACAAGATGCTGCCTTCCAAGGTGCTCACTGTACTTGGTGGCTGTCTAGATCTGTGAACCATGGGAGGCACCCACAGGCCATTATGGGAATACTAGGTTTTCAGCAGGGTATTACATATCCCAGGTGATACCTCCTTGCTCTTCCATGAACCATCCTGTGGTTAGTAGGGCATAGAGTACAGGATTGGGTGCCCCAGCTGGTGCTTGTGTTCCCATGTTCCAGGACGCACATCAGGAATGACAGCAAGCCACATCTCAGTGTTGAGTATCCAGATGCTGTTTGTACTACTGCTCTGGGCACCACACTGCAGTTCACGCAGTATCTTGCATGTCCTTGAAGGCATTTCTGCATTGTTGCTCTCACAGGCCTGTACAAAATGGTTTGCCTTACCCTTGCTGTGATTGTGGCTTGGTACAACCAAGCCTAAGCAGCTGCCATCCCTTCCTTGTGTGAGAGGAGCATGTGGCCAAGAAAAATGTTCATGACTTTTGACCACTGTAATTTTCCCTTTTTGAAAAACATAGAGTTTACCAACTGCTTTGGAATTATCACCCTGCCACACCAGTGTCTTTGGTGAAGAAACAGCAAAAGAGGAGGGGGAGGGAACTCGGAAGTCCCAAAGTCCCAGACAAAGATGTTTGTAGATTTGCTTCATGTGTTCTGAGGAGCTGCAGAGGTTGGCTGGTAGCATGTTACACAGGTTCTTGACAGACTAGCAAAGCCCTGTTCTGAGAGGAAGGGTCTCACAGGTCTATTTTGCTTCCAAATGAGTGTTTGTAGCTCCATGCAAGAGACCAAGAAAAGGGGTCCTGCCACAAGAGCAGATGCCATGAAGGATAAACCTGTCTCTGCAGAATGTTTCCTTCATGAGCACACATCTCATGGCATTTTCTTGTCAGCCTCGTACTTGTTTTTGTGCGTCTTTGAGAAGGGTATTTCAGCACTTTGCAGGAGTTAATGGGCCCCTGTGAAGTCTGTGTCTTCATGTGATTGTTCTTCTCCATACCTCCCACGCAGGTGACCACAGTTAGGTCAGGTCCGATGCCTCGCCTCTCATTAACATCTTGTAAAATGGGTATAAACACTTGCCATCTGCGTAATCTGCTGTGAGTGGTGATGGAAGAGTGGGGTTGGGAGGGCCTCCAGTCTTCTGGGCTGCCAGAGCTGAGGGGAGGAGAGAACTGTCTACCAGGAGGAAGCCTCATCTCTAGGCTGCTGTGACTTTATCCTCTTCTGAACACATTCAGAAGAATGGCAGGACCAGCCTTCTCTTTACAGGGCGGAGGGTGTGTATTGCCAATAGTGAAACAGCTATTCAGAAAAGTTGGTAAGACTATCTCCAAGGCTGACTTTGTACTTGAACTTGTTATAGGCAGTAAGAGAGCTTTTTTCTGAACTTCTGAGGGGTGCACAGGAAGTGCAAATTCCCTTGATGAACACTCGTGCAGAAGGAAAGAAGGCCAAGGAGTTTTACAATGCCTTGAGGCATGGGCAACAAAACATGTGGCGAGCAAGGCACGTGGGGCTACATGAGCCTGGACAATGCCCTTATTCCTTCCCTAAACACACAACTCCCTAGAAACATCCTACATGGCTCAGGGCAACAAATCAATGCCCGCGGTTTGCAGTGCCGCTCAGATCAGGGCTGGGCATCACCACCATTCAAACACTTTCAGACCTGCTTGCAGTCTGGGCTTCTAGAGATTTGAGATTTTAAAGTCCAAAGGGTGGGGCAAAATCCTTATGGTGCCTGGAGGGTTAGTGGTTCCTTGGGGAAGTCATGCTGCAATGAGGGAAGGAAGCAGGTACTGGGCATTGCTGCCTCAAGTGACAGAAATGTCCCTGTGTGGCTGACAGGGCACCCTGGACAGCTAGGACTGCACTTAGAATCCCTGCCTGTGACGTCTGGGTTAACGTCCCAATTATCCCTTGCAAAGTTTAAAAAGAGTGGTAGGAATGTGCTTTCTTTCCCCCCAGGCTCTGCATCTGCCAAGGAAAACAGCATTTGACATTTTACCAGCATAATGATTTGTTCAAGAAATAGCTGAGAAAAAAATGACAACGGAGGGCAATGCCAAAGTTCACACAAAGGTTACATTGATAGCAGGGGTCGGGGGGCCCCAGGGTCTACATGTAGCCTGGAGGGGCAACATGTTCCAGGGGGCTCTACTTGCCAGAGGGTATGGAAAATGGGTGGCAATGCCAAGTCCCCAACACTACCCAGCACCACCTATCGCCAAGTAGCCTCCATTCCACATGCCTGACCCTGCAGTGTGGAGCAGAAAGGGGTGCCCTCCTCCTCACTCCTGCTCCACCTGCTTTTAACAGGGTGTCTCCATCCAGCGGTTCACAAGCTTTCCTTCTTTCCTCCACCACACAAGTGATGGCACCTTCGGGAGTTTTAAGTGGGGTTGTACAAGGTGACAGGTGTGTAGGTACAGTATGTGTGAGTGTGTATGTGTATGTATATATGTATGTGTATATAGATTTATTATTTTTGTCCATGTACTGTTTATATAGAAAAGCTCTGCAGCCAAAGAACTCATGGAGAGAGACACCATGGAATAACTAAAGGCACATTCCCTTTTTTGCTTTAGCAATTTCCATCATTGACTGTTCTTCCCGAGGAGAAAAGATGGAGCCCTAAGGCTCAGATTCCTTGGGAGTAACAGAGCAGGGCTCTAAACAGCAAAGTGGCATCCATGTTCAAGCAAACAGCAGGATCGTCCTCGGGGCACATTCAATCGCAGTGAGAAAGGAGGGTCACAGAGGAGAGAGCCCTTTGTCAGAGGAACTAGCCTTAATGGGGAGGAGCAGGCTGCATTCCACCCTGCAGGTGCCGGCTTCCTTCCCTCTGCTCCACAGGCCAAAGCCAAACTCACAGTCATGCCCACACACACCCTTTCCACCTGGGTGGATCAGGCTGGACAGGTGACTGTTATTCCCCGTTCCTGCTCTTGCAGGTGTCTGCATTCCTGAGTGCCTGGTCACCGTGGCCGCGCTTGCTGCAGGCTGTACCTTGGCCTGTGCTCTGGGTGGGGGTGGATGGCCTGCCCTTCCAGACAAGTGTCTTCTAGGTCTGAGTACAGCTCAAAATAGCCCTGTTGGCTGCCTCACCCTGAGGGGAAGGACTGGGAGCTGAGCATGTGGGCTGAGCCTCACATTACCCTTCTGTGGGACATAGTATGGGTATGAAAACATGGGGATTCAGGGGATTTCTACTGAGAAGGACTAAAATGTGTTCCCCCATGGATTTTGATGATTTTATTTTTTCATTTCTGATTATATCAGAATTTAAAAAAAAAAAAAAAAAGGCCTTTCTTGGACATCTATTTGAGGTTCAGCAAACTTTATGTGCACACACACACCTATCTCATTAGAAGTCAGAAGCCCTGAGAGGGCCTGGATGGCACTGGCTTTGATGGATCCTTGTGACACTCTTCCGGGGTATGTGAGTGCAAGTGAGCTAATACCAACACTCTAGGTTATATTGCACTCCTCCTAGAAGGGAGCAGTAGTAGAGCCTATACCCTTTGCTGAAGCTGACAGTGGGATCTATCCAATTAATCTGAATTCTAGTTCCAGCTTTGGTACTAATGAGCTCTGTGTCCTTGGGCAAGCGGCTGTTTGCTTTTTTCAGCAGAGGAAGATATCTTCCTGATGATTGTATTGTTGTGTCCTCCTGTCAATGTCAGGCTAACATCTACCACACAACTTCATGAATGTGGACCCTTTTTTCCTTTACCCAGATGCTTCCATCTAAAAGAAGATGCTGTCCCCATTTCCCGGCTTTAGCAATGCAACTTTAGTTATCATTGCATTCAAGACAGATTGTAAAAAGGAACATCAGTTTATATACATGGAGAAAATAGTAACAAAAGGAATGTGCAAGCAAGGAGAACTACAGGGGCTAAAAGCTAAGAGGCCTAAGAGGATTGCACAGACTTTAAAAATTGGGAATGGTGTCTTTTATCAAAGGGTATTATGACATAAGTTAATTTGCTAAATAAGAGATAACAAAGCTGTTCTTCAGATACCCAGGCTGTTTCTATTACCATGAAAAACACAATGCCACTTCTGATAGATCCATCAGTAGCCATTATATTAGATACATAGTTCTCAAAATACTGAACTTGATGCCTTTCATATGGCTGCAAGAGAAATGCCCAACTCCTTAGCGTGGTATTCCAGGCCCTGCACTGCCTGGACCACCTGTCCTGGAAGATGGGAAATCTTCCAGCCCACCAGTTGTTGGCCTGACTCCTTTGACCCATTCTCTCTGCACTTGGGCTCACTCAGCTTTGTTCTACTGTGTGGAATCTCCTCCCACCACATCTGAAGAGTTGATCACCTCCTTCACCCTTCTGAATTTTTTTCATAGACTTTATTTTTTAGAGTATTCTTAGGTTCATATCAAAATTGAGAGGAAGATGCAGGGGTTTCTCAGGTACCTCCCGCACACCGTCTGAACACAGTTTCTTCCGTGATCAATATCCCACAGAACGTACATTTGTTATAATCCATGAACCTACACTAATGCATCATAGTTACCCCAAGTTCATAGTTTATACTAGGGTTCAGTTTTAGTGTTGTACATTCTGTAGGTTTTGGACAAATTATCTACCACATGGGATTTTTTTTTTAACCCCAAGTGTTCCTTATTTTCTTCCCACACACTTATTCTGTTTGGCAAATCATAAGGCATTACCTTGTTTGTGATCTATTTTCCATTCCCTTTGGTCTACTAATTAAGCCATGCGGGTTAAAACACCATCGCATGTGTTATGTTTCAGGGCAGGCTCTATTACAAGACATGTTCAATTATCATATGGCTTAAGTGTCACGAAGTATTTGTTAACTTGATTTTAATCTGTCCTTACCCTCGTTTCTACTCAGGCCTCCTGTTTCTTGTTTCTTCTGTATATAGTTTCATCACACTTGAGCCATACAGATTATTGATCCTTTTTGTTGCTCCATTTTACTACATAGATGGACTCTTCAATATGGTGACTGCTAACCATAGTTGGCTGTTTAGTTTTAAATAAATTAAAATTTATTTCCTCAGTGAGACTAGATTCAGTTTATGTATTCAGTGGCCATGTGTGGCTAATGGCTACCATACTGGTCAGCCCTGACTAGAGAACATCCCCATCACTGCAAGAAGTTCAGTTGGACAATTGGACAGCTTTATCATATATTTAAAGGTCAGTGTATATCACGATCTTTTAAAGGTGTAAAACAGATCAAAATTTCCACATCCAGCACCCTAAATATATATTTTAATATATTCATTTTCATTTTTAATATCACACAATTGGTAGATTGCCTTATAGAAAATTTTTCTGGCTAAAGACTGAGCCACTCAATTTTGGAAGCATTTTTGTTTTTTTCCCCCTTCTTGTTTATCAAACCAAATGAAGCGTGTTAAAACCTCAACGATGTTTATGCATTAAGTTCATACTTTGGAGCAGATGAAAGTTCTCTCCTAAAAAATGGAAGACCAAATAAGAGCAAAGGTCATGGACAGTATCTCTTGGTTTTTAGGTTGGAGAAGGAGTTCTAGACATGTTTATTATCAATTTGTAATTATTTGACTTCTGCTTTAACAAAGGAGCAGAAAGTTGCCCCCTTTTAAAGGAAGACGTAATTCACTTCAAGTTCAAAACTATACCAAACAGAAACAGCTGTGTCCATATGTTGCTTAAAAATTATTTTCTAAATAATAACACTAAAATTAAACTTTATGTTAGAAAGAAACTCACAGATGACTCAGAACACCATGGGCCTCCTTCCTGCAGTAACACTTGACTTTGATTTCATAGGAGCCCACTGAGGTGGGGAATAGGATTTTGGTCAAAATGCCACTGGACTTTTAAATGAGTGGTAGATTGTAGCTGTTGGTATATATAGCAATGCATCAGCAGACTGGGTACACTCTTGACATTAGTGTCAGCTTGTCACAATTTCCCTTATTATGGCGGGGGGTTGGAAACAACCACCAGTAAATTTCTAAACACTAGCTTGCATTCTCTTCACATTTGAGGAGATTGGGGTCATATATTTTCTTGAATAAAATTATTTTCCTTAGGTTTTACAGTAGATTTATGCTTGTAAGAATCAGTTGGCTTTAGGAAACACTGATAAAATTTGTCCAAATGGAATGGATTCTTAATCAGTTCAATTCAAATTTCCAAAATGCTTCTCCATACCATCACAAGTGAATAAGTGGGTTTTAGTTTAGTAGAAAAATGTGCACATGGCACAAGATCATTTTACCCATTATTTTTCCCATCAGTGGTTCCTGCAGCCATTTTTCTTTTGTGAGGTTAGGCAGAAACTTTGTTAGGTCCAATAGATCTTGGGATGATGTCATATGTGGTTACTTAATGGATGTTAATTTGTAGAATTTACAGAGCAGGATCTTCAGATGAATATTCAAGTCCAGCTTTTTTGTTGTTGTTGTTATTTAATTACCAATAAGGGGACTTTATATTTCCAGACATATTTAAGCTTACCTTGTTCTTATTCTTGTTCAGTAAACATACAGAAAAATATGCTTAAACTTTCAGTAGTTAAGCTGGATCCTCATAGGGTTTTCAAATCAGCACCAACCAATTGATTTGATTTTTCAGTCCAAAAGAAAGAAGGGAAACAGAGTCATGGAGATCCCATTTTACACAAAAACAGCTAACATAAGAATTAGCAAGGAAAATATGCCCATAACATCTTGCTCCTTTAGGGCAGGACCTTTTTTTCAACAAGTAATTTAAAAAGCAGTCAACTTTGCTGAGGTAAGATATTTATTCAGTTTTAATCACAGGGATTTTACAGTTTATAAACACATTGTGATCTCAAAGTTAATTGATGAGTTGGTTGTTTCAAAGTCAGAATTTATTTTCTCATAGAAATGATACTGTTGATTGTGGTTGTATTGTCAGAGTAGCCCATACAATCCTGTTTAACCCACAGTATAACAAGTCTGTATTCCCAGCTATAGTCCAGTAACTCAGATTCCTGTGAGCCCATAACTCTCAAGCTCCAAAACCAGCAGTGATTAGGAGAGTGAGAACCAGATAGGAGTGATTAGGAGGTAGGGAACCAGATAGAAGTTCTGGAAGCCAGGCAACTATCCAACCATTAATAGAACTAGATTTTGGAAGCAGTCAAGTAGGAAGTTGGCGAGGGGTAGAGTCCTACAATGGGGCTCTTCTGGTGGCAGTGACTTTTGGGGTGAGAGAACCAGGGGCAGAAGGTATCTACTGTTGTGAACAGGAGGGAAGAGTGATGCAGGGGTGGCCCTGTATATACAGAAGGCAATGTGAGGGCTCTGGTTATAGGATTGGGATGGGATGCGGGATTGGAAGAAGGGATGAGGGTAGTACTTTAGTGATGTTTGAGTGTTACACATCATTTCTAAGTCAAATATCCTGCTACGGAGCCTTTTCATATCAATGTTGATTTTCTCCACCAAACCATGGTGGCCAGTGTCAATAATCTCTATGTTGTATTTGGATTCCGAGATGCCCTAATCATGAGGATGTTTTATCCCTACCCTCACTAGGCATATCTGAACTATTTTGGGACACATAAGTGTAATCTCTTTAAGCCTCAGTTTCTGGAGAGAATACTTGTTCTTTGCTGCATACCTCAAAAGGAATTCTATGAGGATCGAAAAAAAATTTTTTTAAAGGTATTTAAAATAATATCTGTATCTCCTACTAAACCAACTTGTTTATGGAGATATTATATATAGAATTTAGGTAATAAATTTGGGAAGGGACCTGGTTAACTAACCACTCTGATGTTTATATCTACTAATTAGTTTTCATGATTTCCAAAGTACTAAAAATGAGACAAATATGATTCGGGTGGTCTACATATCTTAGCAGAGAATTTTGCTTTAACTGTCTATTCTAAATTGTTTGAGTATCCGATGTGTCTAAAAGTCTACACAGCTGATACAGAAGCAAAAAGTCAAGAGCAAGTTGCTGAAGTAAATTTCAGTATGCAAAGAACTCCTAGAAGGGTTCTGATCTGCACTTGCTTGTTAATGAAGGAGAATTGAAATGCATGCTCTGAACTCCTTCCAAGGATTCTACCAGAGCTAAATAAATCCTGAGCAAAAGCGTGATCATCTAGAGGAACAAAGTGCTCTGTCCTCCTTGTGCCTACCCTCCTCTGGCCCCCAGGTTGCCAGCCTCAGGGCGGGGACATGGGCCGGTCTCTCCTGGTGTGAGCCATGTGACACGCGCCTTTGCGCGCGGTTCACTTGAAGGTCTCAGCACAGTCCGGGCTTGTCAGCTGAGGAACGTCAGGCAGTGCAGGGACTTGTAATTAGGCGGCCCGGGGCGGCGGTCCTCTCTGAGCAGGCTTTGTTTCCTCTGCTCGCCCAGTGGGCATCCTGCCTCCGCAGACCGTCTCGCAGAGGCCTGGTGTGCGGGCGGGGCGGGGGGCACACAAGTATGTGGAGAGAGGAAAACAGGTATGAGGCTTCAAGTCCAGGCAGGACGCCCCGTTAGTCATGTTATCGTAAAGTGGGCAGCGCCCCGCCTCTCAGTTAGTCAGAGCAACAGGTAAATAAAGAGCTTAGTGTCTAAAGGGCTTTTGGCCAGTGGTGAGCTCTGTCATTCTGTTTTCAAAACAAATGCTCTCGTGGGTCTTGCTTTAACGATTTCCTTGTGTGAAGTGAACACTTGAGGGAAGGTGTTTAGACAGGTCAGCTGTGGTATTGATTGCCACAAAACAGCAGGTACAGGCTCTGGAGAGAAGGGAGAACATCTCCCAAACCCTTTTCTCTCTATTACCTCCTCCTCCCCACCTGCTTCCATTCTCTATGAAGAACATCCCTGGAAACAGGGTACTACAGTGTGGTGGGTGCTGGTTATCCACATACCTTTCTCCTCCCCAACCACTCCAGATTTGGAAATGGTTAGAAAGAAAAGAGGAAAATGAATTTACCTGTTAGAAAATTAAAGCAAAAATCCTTGTCAAACATAAATGGTCTAACATATTTTAACATGCTGCTGAAAGTTTCTACAATAACAATTATTTCTTGTCACACTTTAATTTATTAGATACCTATATGATACCCAGAGGGCAGTGATTGGGCATGTGTAGAAATGACATGGTATTTCATTGTATATAGCCTTCTGTACAGTGAATACTTTGGGTTGTAAGTAATAGTGGAAAACATCCCATGTCTGGAAATTTCCACATAACTCTTGAGGTTCTGGGACACTGAAAGGGAGCTCCAGAAGATGTGTTTGCAGCTATTGTATGCCTGATACTTTTGTCAGACTTCCCATAACAGATAAGGACTGGGTGGAATCATGAACCACAAGCTTGTTAGAGATGGAAATCCCAAGGTTCAGACTGTAACAATCAAGCTGGAATCTGTGTTAGAAACTAGACTATGGTTGTATTCCATAAATGTTTTTAGTTTCTCATGGGGGCACATGATAAGGCAGTGTCTGCAAAAGTCAGCTGACATTGTGCTGTACCTTTTAGTCTGTTTAGGACATATACTGAGTGTAAGCTGCTAGACCGATGAGTGCCATATGCATTTTATTGCTTCCTTTGTAACAGTTGCTTTCTGGATAAACACCTTTCCCACTCAGCAAGATAGAGAAGGAATTACTATACTCAGAAAGAGATACATAGGTGACTTTGGTTTAAATTTGCTTCATTGGGTAGACCAAGATTTTCTTCTATTTTCCTGTAGTATATTGTCCTGGTCTAATCAGAGATCCTCATGGAGATGGGAAGCAGCCTCTCTCTTCCTTGATATGCATTTGATAAAGGCAATATAGGTGGGCATATAAGAAAAATATGTCCACTTCCTTTATGTGCCACATGATCTTTGTAAATTTTTTAAATTATATGAACTGTTACACATTCATTGTGTATAATACATATGTTTAAAATAATGGTAATATATACTATTAGTTGCTCATTGTTGTATCATCTTTCTGGGACTCTGTGTTCCATCTTTTCCTTAGTGACTAAGATCTTTGAGGGAAACTTGACTTCAGTACTACCTCTATGCAGATAGTTTCCAAATTTTCATTTTTGGTTTCACAGACACTCACTACTATAATGCCTTATCTTCTTAGCAGCAATTTTGACATCTCCTATAGCATGGCTATATTAATTTTAATTTCTAAATGTTTAAAACTGAATCCCAGGTCTTCTGGTCTAGACAAGAGAGTATTGGCTCATCCCTGCTCATGTCCACAAGTTCAACTATAAACTCTAGAAGCAACACAAATTCAGTCACAGGAGAACTTTAGAATAGAAAGAGAGAAACAGATTAGTTTGGGACACAGGGCTCCAGAGTAGCCCAGTGCAGGGGGCTTAGGACACCACCCAACAGAAAGAGACCCATGTGTGCTACTTCCTTCCTGGATCATACATCAGCCCATGGTACCTACAAGTGTGTCTTTGAAGAACCCTACTGACACTGAGAGAACAGGAGACAGGCTCTCCTTCCCAATGGGCCTGAGACCTCCTCCTTGCCCCAGTGGAAGGCACCAACAGATAAGATGTCAACAAACACTCTTTATCCTCACAGGATGAAGACACCCCCACCCAACCTTGGAAACCCTCTCTCCTTTGCTAGAGGCACTATGGGCCCAGGCAGAACCACTACAACAGATGCCCAGACCCAGAAGCACTCTTCAAGTCCAAGGGCAGGACTTCCTTCCACCAATGTACACATTAGGCAACTAGACAGCCAACAAATGGTTGATTCAACCATGATAAGCAGGCACTCACTGGGGGTAATACTCTCTGCCAGGCTAAACGTGAGACTTCTCTTTCCTCCTTAGGAATACGGGAGAAGCAGTGGAGCTATTTTGTCATAATAAGCACTAGCCTGGGAAGTGTTCTTTGTCCCAGAGGCCTGAGACCCCATCTCCTTCTAGAGATCCCATGCTTCTTAGGCTAGGGGGCTTATTTTGCACACTCAGCAAGCACCAAAAGGGATCTGTGATGGAGCACCAGTGATCCCAGACAAGCCAACCAGACCAAAATAACACCACAAGGACTGTGAACTTAAATTGTCACTGAAGCCACAGCCCACAAAATTATCTAGGACCTGCTAGTTAGCCTAGTGGGGGTGACCTCTTGTCAAAATGGAGGATTTGAATAGGGCCCAGAAACCCCCAATAACTAGACAAAAAGTCAGGATACAATAAAAAATCACCTGTTAGACAAAGAATCAAGAAAAATAACAAATAGAATGAAAAATGGTGGTCAACAGAAAGAACATGGAACTGAATTAAACCTTGGGATTAGCTGAAAAAAGCTCTAAAATAGCCATCATAAAGATGCTTTAACTTGCAATTTAAAATCCTTTTAAAATAAATGAGAAATAGAAGTAGAAATTATAGAAGCAAAAGAAGAACAGTTTTAGAAAGAATCAAATGGAAATTATAAAGCTGAAAAATACAACAGCAAAAATAAAAACACATAGGTTGGGCTCAATATCAGTCTGGAGATGGCAGAAGAGAGAATTACTTCACTTAATGACAGACCAGTAGAATTTTCCCAATCTGAACAAAGGAGAGAAAAATAAGGGGTAAAAAGGGAAAGATCTCAGGAATGAGGCAGAAAATAGTGAAAATAGTGAAAATAGTGAAGGCCCAACATCTGTGTTATTGGAATCCCAGAAGGAGAGGAGTAAGAGAGTGGGCTGAAAGAGTTTCAGAGAAATAATGGATTTAGACTTTCTAAATATGAAAGGTGAAAGACATAAACTACATTTTCAAAAAGCTGAGCCAAACTTCAATAGGATGAACCCATGGAAATCCATGCCAATACACCTCATAATCAAATGTCTGAAAATGAAAGGCAAAGAAAAAAAAATCTTAAAAACCAGCCAGAGGAAACACCACTTTGACTGACAGCAAATTTCTTGTCTGAAAACATGGAGGCCAGAAAGAAATGGTACAACCTTTATAACTACTGAAGGAAAAGAATTGTAAGCTATAAATTCTATACCTGGCAAAAACATCATTCAAGAAAGAAAGAGGGAAAGAAGAAAATTAAGAGCATTTGTTGCTAGCAAATCAGCCCTTAGAGAATGAGTACTAGAAGTTTTCTAAGAAGAGAGAAAGTACTGTTAAGCTGTTCTCAGAACTTCAGAAAGAAGAACCATACAATATAGTAGACTCTTCTTATGATTTACCTAAATCATATTTGATAAGTGAGGCAAAATTTATAAAACCATCTGAATGATGTTCACTATATGTTGAAGAAATACCTAAGGGAATTGTACTGAAAAAGTGAGTGATTTGAGAGACCTAGGTGGACATATGGTTTTTAAACTTCACTAGAGTTGGTAAAATATCAATACCAGTAGACTGTGATAACTTCTGCATGTATACATACTATAATACTTGCAGCAATGACTAAGAAAAACATATGAAGCAACATCCTAAAACTCACTATAAAGAAATCAAGATGGAATTGATAAATTAGACTTCATAAAAATTAAGAACTTTTCCTCTGTAAAAGACCCTATGAAAATCATGGAAACAAACAAACAAGCAAACAAACAAAAAACATAAAACAGGCTACCAACTTGGAGAAAATATTTGCACCAAAGGATTAGATTCCAAAAAAACATGAGTATCCAGTATATATCCAACAAAGGATTTGTATCTAAAATATATAAAGAACTCTCAAAGCACAACAATAAAATAGACAATCCATTAGACAATTGGTAAAAGACATGAACAGACCATTTTGATAAAGAGGATATGCAGATGGAAGATAAGCACATGATAGGATGTTCAGCATCGCTCACTTTTATGGTTACAGAACACATTCACAGGTACCAGACATTAAAACTAGATTATATCTTTGACGGGGGCATCATAATTCAACCCACAATAAGCAGTATGTCATACCCTTCTTTGCCTTTAGAACAAAAAGTGGTAACAACATCAAGTGCTTGTGATAACAGAAAGAAATTGGATCACTCATGCTTTGCTGGTGGGAATGTAAAATGATATGACCACTCTGCAAAACAGGTTGGCAGTTTCTTATAAAATTGAACATACAACTACCATACATAAAAAGCTCTGCCATTTACTTGCTGTGTGACTTGGAACAATTTAGTCAAACACTTAAAATCTTGATATTTTCATATAAACTGGGCATCATGACATTACTATTTCCTTGGATTGTTGTAAGGATTAGATGAGATAATGAACATAAGTACTGAAAACTGAACTGACATATGGTAAGCTCTCAATAGTTCTTTTATAAACTTTCTTAATAATATTAATATTACTGATTATATTTAACAGCACATTCTGATCAAAGACAGTCTAATTTAAGAGATTTCTGAACTATTACACTTAGTAAGTAAAAGAAAATAAATCTGAATCACATCAAGTATGTCACTGAAGAATAGTATTACACTTAAAAATTATTAATGCAATCCATTCTCATTTTCATTCATATATTCATCAAGTATTAATGTGAGCATTCATGTCAGCTACTACTCTATACTCTGTAGATATGGCAATACTTCTTGAAAATTATAATTTAGATAAGGACCTCAAAAATTAAAGATTTAAAATTTAAATACAAATATATTCTTTGTGGGGGCTATTAGTTTCAGACAACATGCTTGAATGTGGACTTTAAAATAACCTATTTAGCAGCTAGGTTAGCCAAAGAATATTTTAATACACAGAAAAAAATTTAATTATTTATTTGGAATATCCTATATGCCCAGATAAACATATGGAATTATTACTTGGTGTGCTTCTATCAAACAATAGAGACTTGAATTTGGATTTTCAAAAGGGAATTATACAATTCACAAAATCAGTTGTATGACTGAAAAATATGGGTGTTGGGAACAGCCCTCATTTACCACTAGAATGTTGAGAAGTGACTAGGTCAGATCCAAATGACAAGATAGATTCAGCTTATGAATGGTGGGTGCAAGAGAAAGTTACATACTGTATGAATCAATGCTTATAACACTCTTGAAATGAACAAAATTGTGTAGACGGAGGACTCTGTGGGTTTTTGCCTCATGAATTTGAGGCTCCGTTGTTTGGTGCATATATATTTTGGATCCATGTATTGAACCATTTATCAGTATATCGGTTTCCTAGGGCTGCATAACAAACTCCCACAAACTAGTGGCTTAAAAGAACAGAGATTTATTTTTCAAAGTCCTGAGGGTTAGGAGTCCAAAACCAAATGGTTGGCATGCCGTGCTCCCTCTGAAGGCTGTCAGAAAGAATCTTTCCCTGCTTTCCTTCTGTCTCTCAAGCGTTTGCCAGTGGCTGGAGTTCCTTGAGTTGTGCATTCATCACTTTGATGTCTGCCTCTGCTGTCACTTGGTATTCTCCATGTGTGTCTGTCTGTGTCTAAATTTCCCTGTTCTTATAGGGATACCAGTCACATTGGATTAGATCCTTCTTAATTCAGAAACACCATCTCTCTCTCTCTCTCTCCCTCTCTCTGTCTGTCTCTCTTAGATTTATTTATTTATTTAAGAGAGTGAAAGTGAGAGTGAGGATGGGGGGTGCAGAGGAAGAGGGAGAAGCAGACTTCCTGCTGAACAGGAAGACTGACACAGGTCTTAATCCCAGAACCTTGGGATCATGACCTGAGCCAAAGGCAACCAAGCACCCCAGAAACACCATCTCCTAAGTCTATTATACCTGCAAAGATCTTATTTCCAAATAAGGTCACATTCACAGGTACCAAAAATGAGGACTTGATTCCATCTTTTTGAAGGGGGTCAATCCATAACAAGCCATATGTCATACCCTTCTTTGCCTCTAATAATTTTCTTTTCCCCTGACATACACTGTATTATATGTTAATATGGTCACTCCTACTTTTTTCTTTTGTTCTTAGTGTTGCATGGCAAACCTTTAACCACCCTTTAACTTTCAACTCCCTTTGTCACTGTATTAAAGTGTAATTCTATTCTATTCTACTCTATTCTATTCTCCTTCCTTCCTTCCTTCTTTTTTCTTCTTTGGCTTCTAACAATAAAGGTGTGGACATTCATAGGACATTTTGGCTATGGGCTGGCTATGGCATTGCCCCATGCATCTTCTTCAATTTGGGTTCTAGACTGCTAATAAAGACATATTATTATCAGGAATAAAGGCACAGAACTGGAAGCAGCAATGGCTCTCAAATCCTCTGCTAGGAATAGCACACACAACTTCTACTCATTTCCATTGGCCAATGCAAGTCATGTGTCCAAGCAGAAACAAGTGTTTATTTCTTGTGGCTCTGCTCCCCATATCTTCATTCTAGAAACCACATGATAAAGGAGCAACCTCTATCTGAGACCTGCAGCACGTCACTACTCAGCTCTTTGGTTGTTTCTCTCAAGCTAAAATCTTGTGGAAAGGAGCGCTTCACACTTCATGCCCTTTGACATTTGGGTTCAGATTCTTGGGAGAATTCCAAACTTCCCAAGAAAATGAAGACAGTTTCCCCATGCAGTTTTCATATGTACCATCTGAATAGCAGTGTTATAAGCTCTTTTGAACTCTCTAGGTCCTTCCAGTATTTTAAGAAGAACTTTTCTTTAATGGGCAGCTTTGATGGATTCTCTGAAACATCCTTCTGTAGTGTTCTTCACCTTCTGTTCCTTGATGTGAACAGACACATGTCTGTCTTGGTGAGTGTCTTAATCTCTCTGCAGCCCATCTGGTGGCCCATCTCCAGGTCTTTCCTTCTAAGGTCCCCAGCAACCCCACAGAAATGAGGAAGACCCAGAGCAGCTACCTCACTTGCAGATCCTTTGCACACTGAGGGGAAACACTCGACAGCTCTTGCCCTGATAAATTCTGGGAGCAGGAGACAAATTTCTTGAAGACAGCATATTATATATTTTTTGTGTCCTTTCTTGCTAATTTCTCTCTTTTGATTAGGTATATTTAAGACACTTGAAGGTTACTACTGGAATTTAGGTTTCAACTAGGCCATTTCATTATTTGTTTTCTGTTTGTTTCCCTTTCTCATTCCTTGGTTTCTATTTTCTTGACTTTGTGTGGGTGTTGCAAAAACTTTAAGGATTCCACTTTTATTTATTGATCATGTTTTTGAATATATAACATCTTACATTTTAATTAGTGGTTGCTTTTAGTATTACAATACACATAATATATCTACCTGTA
Source organism: Neogale vison (assembly GCF_020171115.1). Classification (NCBI taxonomy): domain Eukaryota; kingdom Metazoa; phylum Chordata; class Mammalia; order Carnivora; family Mustelidae; genus Neogale; species Neogale vison. Next base: position 85,622,179 of record NC_058094.1, on the reverse strand, counting down.
TTGATCTTTTATCCCAAATGAAGTGTAGCAACCATATTTCCATTTAGGTCCCATTCACTACCCTTTACAGTTTTTTTAAAATTATATTTATTATATTATATATATTTGTTATATTATATATTATATTATATTTATTAATTAGAGAAAGAGAAAAAGAGAGCAAGCACAGGCAGAGGGAGAGAGAGGGAGAAGCAGGCTCCCCACCCAGCAGGGAGCCTGATCCAGGGCTCCACCTCCGGTCCCTGGAATCGTGACCCAAGCTGAAGGCAGATGCTTAACCGACTGAGCCACCCAGGGACTCCTACACTTCATACTCTTAAAAAGCAAGAAACTTAAGTATTTTTCCATATATGCACTTAGGGCCACATCAGATGGTATTACATATTTTGATTTAAACATCAAATATGATTTAAGAAATTCTTTTATATTTACCCCTATTTTTACTCATTCCACTGGTTTTCTTTCCTTTCTGAAGATATGAGCAGTCTGGTATTTCTTTACTGTGTAGAGAACTTCCTTCCTCTATTCTTCAAGGGCAAGTTTGCTAGCAGCAGGCCATCTTTGTCTTACTTTGTGAGAGAGTGCTTCTTTCCCCTTCATTGCTGAAGGATATTTTCACTGGATATTGAATTAATGATTGACATTTCTTATCTTTTTTCCTAATACTTAAATAAATAAATATTGTATCCATTCCTTTTAATCTCCATGGTTTGGAATAAGAAATCTGATGTCATTCAAGTTGGGGTTTTTCTACAGAGATAAGCCATTTATTTGGTTGCTCTCAATTTCTTCTTTGCCTTTAGTTTTCAGACATTTAATTATGAGGTGAATTGGCATGGGTTTCCATGGGCTCATCCTATTGGAGGTTGGCTCAGCTTTTTGAAAATATAGTTCATATATTTCACCTCCCACACTTGGGAAGTCTGCATTTATTATTTCTTTGAAACTCTTCTAGCCTCACTTCCTTACTCTTCTCCTCAAATTCTGACAACACAGACGTTGGACCTTTGCTGTGTTCTGCCTTGTTCCTGAGACTAATTTCCTGGTGAGGAATGGAAGTTTCTCTCCCTAGTTAGTCCTGCTGACTCTGCCCCAGCAGGGGAATTGGAGCACCACAAAGCAGGAGGGGATATGGAATTTCAAACCCTCTTGTGTCCTACTGAAAACATGGAAATAGAGGGAGAGAAAAAGAGTATGACTCTTTACTGGTATATACCTGCAGTAGAGGACATATTATCAAAAAAGTTTTCTATTGGGCCACACTCTTCCTGGCTCTTTGGCCAGGAAAACAAGCTTGCTTTCCTGGAAGTCTTTTTCTGTTACCAGTGGTTTTGGATTGGAAGCTTCTATAACACCCTAAAATATATGGGAGGCAATCAGGAAACCAAGTGGACTCTTTGTTGTGTTTTTCTTCAAGTGCTGAGCTTCTTAGAGTGTCTTCCTTCTTTTCATCTTTCAGAGTCTACATATGTTTGTTTTTTTGTGTTAAGACTAAGTTCTGTTTTTGTTTTTGTTTTTGTTTGTTTTGTATTGTTTTAGTTGTAAAGGGGAGGGTCTGGTAGAATAGAGCTACTCTATCTTGAAATAACTGGAGGTCACCCTTGGACCTATTTTGTGAGTTCCGTTTTAATTTTGATTAACTGATTATTCTGATATACTATTGTGATGTCATTTAATCAGGTAGAACATACAATGTACTGAATTCTGGAAAGTTTTGCAATCATTTCAGTTCTATAGTTGAATGGGGGAGTGGAATGGGGAAGCCATTTGTCCACCTGTCGTTATGTGGGTAAAGAACATGCTTCCTCTTTGCAAAGTGCCAGTTGAAGGTGAGACTTCAGAAGCCAAGATAAACAAAGCTCCAACCACAGGATGAAAAGCTCATGCAAACCAATATTATAATAGTTTTACAGACAAGTTAAAGCTGGCAAATGTTAGTTAGGATAAATATAAATAGGAAATGGGGACCTACGCTTGGCCATTCCCTAATGATTAGAGATGACCATGTTTTGTTGAGTTAAGGTGAGGGGAAAATTCACATTCTGCCCTTTAGTATTAAGTCTGTCTCACTAAACAGAGCCGCTCCCAGACATTTAGGAGTTAACAAAAGCAAGAGAGACATTTACATATAATCCATCTTGTAATTACACATTTGGTGTTTATACACATGAAAAAATATAAAATAACTGAGCTCACAGAACTAGTATCATTAATCTAGGTATTACCTCTCTCTGGTAGTCACTATTCAATAGTCTTCTTTAAGTTGAGTGTTGTTAATCTCACAGGAATTGCTCTTAGTGTGAGGACTAGCCAGTGGCAGCACACATATTTTTATGCTCAAGAGGAAAACTAAAGGAAAAAGAGGACACTGATGTGGTAACAGAATGATGCATGCCAGGTTTGTTGAGGAGGTTCTTACCCTGCTTCCACTTTTAAGCAACTTTTTCTATTAAAGTCTTTAGTGATGTTCTTAATTGCCTTAAGTAAGACTTAGCAGTCTCAGAATATAAAAAAAAAATTTTTAATACAGTCTGCTGCTCTGAGAGAGAGAATGGTGTTAGGCATGAATAAACTGGACATGGTAATTTAAAGAAAACTCAAGCTTTCATGATGGAACTTTAGTACAACATCACCTCTGCTTAAAGTTTGATTTTTTATATTAGTTTTTATAAATGTAAAATAATATGTAAAACTAAGGTTGTTCACTTTAGTGTCATTTAAAAGTCTATTATACTTTAAAACAGTATAGGGGCCCCTGGATGCCTCAGTCATTAAGTGTCTGCTTTTGGCTCAGGTCATGATCCCAGGGTCCTGAGATTGAGCCCTGCATTGGGCTCCCTGCTCAGCAGGAAGCCTGCTTCTCCCTCTCCTACTTCCCCTACTTGTATTCCCTCTTTCGTTATCACTCTCTGTGTCAAATAAACAAATGAAATCTTTATTTATTTTTTAATTTGATTTTATTTTTTCAGTGTTCCAAGATTCATTCTTTATGTACTACACCCAATGCTCCATGCAATACATGCCCTCCTTAATACCCACACCAGGTTCACCCATCCCCCACCCCCTCCCCTCTAAAACCCTGAGTTTGTTTCTCAGGTCCACAGTCTATCATGGTTAATTTCTCCGTCTGATTAAAAAAAATAATAATAATAAATAAAACAAAATATAAGTAGGTAACCAACATTATATACATTGTAACATTATATACATTATATTATCAATATAGTTTTAATCTATTTAGCATCTATTGTATTTCAGCAATTGTAATTCATTTATTGTAAAAGTATCACATGCTTGAAAATTCTTTCCCTGAACCCCGTGTAAGTCCACTTCAAGTGCTGTTCTCCATTACAGTTTCTTATTTAATTTCTTCCTAGCACTAATCATCACAATCTAAATTTATATTATTTGCTTACTTTTGTCTTTGCATTTGTAGAGTGTGGTTTCCACAATAGGATATAAGTTCCATGAGTACAGCACTGTCACTTAACTTTTACTGCCCTGTCTCTGTGCCTCAAATAGTGCCTAACATCCATGAAAACTTCAGTGATAACTGTTGAATCAAGCAATCAATCAGTCAATCAATCAGTTCACCAGTGCATTCTATAAGGGTAAGCATTATGACCCTGTTCAATAGATTGACCTATTAAGACTTTCAGAGGTGTGAAGTGGACATTCTGATGGCTTTGATCATTGTTACCTCAAGGGGGTTATCAGACCTAAGAAAAGGGAGGGTAGAGGACACTAAAGACAAATGTGTTTTCCATCACTTACATTGCTTATTATAAGCACATTTGCATATTTGTATCAAATGTTAAATGTTTCCCCTTGCTCTTCATTGCCGCTTTCAGATTACTGTCACTCTTACCACTCTTATAGTGGTAAAGCGTAGTCTTTGGACATTGTCATCAAATTATCCTATTTCCTCTCTCAAAGCTTAGGCTTTGGACATTGTCATCAAGTTATTTTATTTCCTCTCTAATTCTCATTTCAGCAAGCTACAGCTTCTCTAGTCATGCACCTATGCTGGTCCTTGAAGATGTTAACCCCTAGGCTATAGTCAATCCTGACACCACAACAGTCATCATTACTTTGGGTTTCAGAATCCATATGGATGATGACTCAAACATTCTGGCTCCTCAGATCCTCCAGTGATCCTGTTTTCACTCCTCATCTGCCTCTGATGCCCATATCTAGGTCTGCTCAACACCTCCCATTATCTAAAGTTCAAGAATCCTACTTTCCCTCTACCTATTTAATCTTTCTAACATACGCTGCCGAGGAATTTCCATTCTGGTCACTTTGGCCCTACTAGGGTTTAAAATCCCCTGACTCTATTATCTTTCCCTCTGACTCACCATCTGAATGTCCTCTCCTTTCATAACCAGTTTAAATTCTATAATCCACCATTATAATTATTCTTATTTTTATCCTCTATTAGTCTTCTTGCTCTTTCTCATCTTCATATTGCTCTGGCTAACCCCTAAGCCTGGTTGTATCTAGTTCTATCTAGTCCATGTCTTTACCAGGGCACCTCTGTAAGGAAGGAGGAAAACAACCAACAATTTCAGGTGACTCTCTACTAGCTAGAAATTATATTACATTTCTCTAGATGCGTGTGTTACATCTTTTCCTCTTTTTTCAAATTGCTAATACCTCATTGTCAGTTGATGACTTTTTACTGAGAAAAGAAAACATCCACCTGCCTCCACCACTATATCTACCAGTCTGACTACACATGTGTCCATGTTCTTTTCCTGCCCTCTTGTAGCTATGGGTAAATGTTCATATAAAACAATAGCCCTTCCTCTTGTTCATTAGATATTGTCTTTTCTCACATACTCAATAAAAATTTCAAAGATTATCTTAGTCCTGTATCAACAAATCTTCCCTTAATACTCTATTAAGCCCTTCAGAAGCATCTTGTAATATCTCCCATCTCAAAAAAAAAAAAATCAAAATCAAACTTTCATTTGACCTATTACCTTTAGCTACTATTTACCCCTTCCTTTTTCTGTCCTTTAAAGGAAAGTCCTAACAGAGTTGTTTCTGTTCACTGTCTCCAGTTTCATTCCTTCCGTGCCCTCTTTTGACTACTCCACTCTTAGCAGCTCTTGTCTGGGTCACCAGTAAATCCCACTCAGCAAAATGTTAATAGTTAAGTCTCAGTTCTTATCTAGCAGGTTAACAGTAACACTTGACACAGGTGATCATTAACTCCTATTTGAGACACATCTTTCTTTAACTATCTTGAAAATACTTGTGGCAGACTATATTTTCCAGATGATGCCCACAACAATATTTCCTATCTGACCCATATTGTTATAATGTGATCTTGACACCCTTCTTATTGAAAGGTAGGGTCTATATTCCCTCCTTGTGGATCCCAGTAACCTTGAGATTGTTCTGACCGGGCATGTGATTGAAGTGGCACTACATGACTTTTTAAGGGATCATAAGGGGCCATGTGGCTATATCTTGGGCATTGGAAGAATGGAGGAAACAATGTGAACATATGGGCATTGTGCAGAAAGTACCTCCTTATAGTTGCTTCTACACACTCACCTCTCTAAGACTGTTATTATTACTAACTCTAGAAATTGCCACATCATTTTCTCTTCACAAGAAAGATAGACTGTACTTTTATTTTATTTTTTTAAATATTTATTTATTTATTTTAGATAAAGCACAACTGCAGGAGAAAGAGAGTGTGGGTAGGTACAGAGGGAGGGAAACTTCAAGCAGACTTGCCCCTGAGTGCAGAACCTAAGGTGGAGCTCCATTTCTCCACCCATGAGATCACCACCTGAGTCAAAACCAAGAATCATATGCTTAACCAACTGAGCCACCCAGGCATCCCTAGACTGCACCTTTAACATGTACCAAGAATAAAATGTTGTGTGGCTATACTACTTTTTTATTGAGACCATGGAAATTTGCTCTAGATGAGGAACAAAGCAAAACTATTTTCCAAGAATATACTGAAGTTAAGTGGTTACAAATAAAGGTCATTGGGTATGTGTTTGGTGAGTGACAAAGCTTTGACTTGACTGATATATATGTTCCCAGTTGAGGTGAAAGAGGCAACCTTGACTTCATAATCCCACACTTGGAATGCCAACTAGTGTCTTCTTCATGGTCTTCCTAGTTCCACTTTTTAAATTTTTTTTGCATTTTTGTGTTTTTTTGTTGGAGATTTTCAGGTGTAAAATGACCCCGAAACATAGTGCCAACATGCTGTAGAGTGCTTCAAGGGAAGGACAGCTATGATGTGCCGTACAAGAATATACCTGTGTTAGTAAACTTCATTCAGGCACAAGTTGTAGTGTTGTTGGCTTTGAGTACAAAATTAATGAATCAATAATATATATTAAATAAGTATCTAAACAGAAACACACATAAATCAGGTATGTATTGACACGTTGATAAAATATTGTGACCAGAGACTCACTGGACCCTAACTTTGTATCTTCCTTAGAAGCAGTGGTTCAATATTCACTATTTTAGTATTCATGGTGTCTTTATAGAACACAACTACTGTGAATAACAAGACATGAATCTCAGTCTCTCTCTTTCATTCTCTGTCTCTCATAGTATATAGATATAGAGACATAGAGATAGACATAGATATAGAGATAGATAGGATTTTAAGTCAAGTTTATAAGAAATTTTTTGACATGCAGTGTGTGCTGGGCACTCATGGACTAATCATGGGCATCATGAGGTAGGTCACTTTCAAAACTTAAAGATTTTTTTTAAGATTTTATTTATTTATTTGGGAGAGAGAGAGAGAGAATGAACACAAGCAGGGGAAGCAGCAGGCACAGGGAAAATCAGGCTCCCTGCCAAGCAGAGAGCCCGATGTGGGGCTTGATCCCAGAACACTGGAATCATGACCTGAGCCCAAGGCAGACGCTTAACCAACTGAGCCACGCAGACACCCCTCAGAACTTAGTTTGAAGATTAATGTCTTTACTTGGCCATGGAAATGGTAGTGCTGAACTTCAAACTAAGTTCTGTCCTACTACAAAAAATGAGCACTTTCTTAATCCTTTTTAGGTTTCTTTATTGACTTATACCTTGGAACTAATTAGTGCTTTAGTTAGGCCAGCTTGTAATGTCCATAAACAAAGCACAGATAATAGGTAGAACCCGGGTGTCTAATTTTTAGTCTTTTAGACAGCACTGAACTTCACTATAAGAGAATACATAAGAGGTGGTCTTACCCAATCACCTATGGGTCAAATATTTTCCTGGATGTCCTTGTAACTTTCTTGGGTAGCCTGTGTTCCCGTTTTGCCTCCTGACTCTTTGATCAGACAGTTTTGACCTCCCTTACCATCGTCTTCTCAAAAGTTTCCTTTGAGTTTGCTCTCCCCTTGGGGATTTACTCTAAATTAACATTCCTTGTGACCACTCCTCACTGTAGATGCCCCTGGTGCTGCTGCATGCAGAGCTCTAGGCAGGGGATCCATGGGCACCCCCGACACCACCGTCAGTTCCTTCCTGACCTGCCAGTCTTACCTTTTCTTTCTTCTTTATTTCTTTTTTTCTTCTCTGCTTTTTCATTTTCCTCCAGCTTCTCTAATTCACCCTGATATGGTCTTGTTCACCAATTCACAAGCAATTCAGAAAGTCATGTTCATTTGGGTGTTAAATTAAAAAAGAGAGAGAGAGACTTTATGAACTCCTCATTAAAAAGTAGTAGATACTTCTCTTTTTCATGTAAATCTCATGTTATTGGTACAAAGTTGTCAATTTGAAAGTCCTTAGAAAATGTGTTTTGTTTTTTGTTTGTTTGTTTGTTTATCCCAGACACATTTACATTATAATTGTCCTATGCATTCTAAAAAATTGCTAAATTGAATCCATGGCCAATGCTTAAAAATCACTCTTGGAATTCCTGCAGTTATTTTAATGATTAACCTTGTAACATTTGTGATGGATATTTGCATTGATCTTTTCATTTCAGAGCTGGGAAAGGAGCTGCCACAGTGAGGACTCAACACTGCATCTGTTCTTTCCATACCCTTTTCCACCAGAGATGTCATATACACTCACGTGGATGAATAAAATTTATCAAGGCTTTTCCTGTAAGCACTTGTCTCTCGCAGGTGGAAGTACGAACAATAAATCAAGTTTTTGGAAAGAGCTGGACCTGTGTTTACACCAAATGTATAATTACTAGTATAGAAGCACTTCAAGTGCATTCCTTACTTAAGAGTATTTTACTCCCAATTGTTTGCTGCCAAATAGAAATTTTAGTTGCTTAAGGAGTGATGCTAAGGAGCTTGTGGATTCTGATAACATGACAAAATGAATCATGAGTAGTCACGTGTTTTATGGGCTAGAGGTTTCCTAGAAAAATAAGCTTTGTCTTCATTTTATAGGAAGGTAGGAACAACACAGCAGTGTTCTAAGATAATACATGCTCAGCTCTGCACTGTGTGCAGCTCCTTCCAGGGCCCTGGGCTTGCCTGGGGCCTCAAGGAGGAGAGACAAGTGACCGTTCCCTCATCACATGCAGTATCATGTGCCAGATTCTCTGAGTGCAGGATCTGTTTGGGTCTGACCTTTTAATTACGAGCTTTCAAGTTGAGAACTGCAACATTATACAGTGAATGGTGTAGTCTACTAGTGTCTTGAGTAATATAGAGCGACTTCCACAAGTTCTCAATGTCCAGCTCCTGGCAGCATGTACTTAAGCAATTGAAATATTTTGTGAAGTTACCAAAGCATTAGGCATATGGTGCATTATTGGCACAGAAGAGATTGCCCTGCTCTTCCTGAAGGTGAGCTGAATTGATTTTACATCATCTAGGACGTGGCTCACAGAGAGAGAAAATGTCACTATGCAGCATAAATGGCATTACAAATAGTAATAGTAATGACAATAGTTTTTATTGTGTGCAAGTCACTTTACATAATTTCTATTCTTAGAATAATTCTGCAGAAATAGTCATCTTAGTACTTATTATACACATTTGGAAATGAAACTTCAGGGAGATTTAGTTATTTGTTTCATAGCTAATGAGTATTTGAAATGGAAATTCAAACCCAGGCATTTCTGGCTCAACTTTCCACTACTGAATCTCCAACTTAGCTCCTCCTTCCCTTCTTTTTTCTTGCTTGCCTTCCTTCCTTTCTATCAAATCAGTCAACAATTTTTTTATTGAATTGCTAAAGTGAGCCAAGCACCCAGGCAGACCCTTGAAATTTTGGATATAATGTCACTTTATTTCTCAACAAATTCCCACTCTAATAGAGGACACAGACATGAAAAATAATAATTTTGTTAAAATAGGCAAGTTAACAAAGAGATAAGTATAAAGTCCCAAGTATAGGGGCCCCAAAAGGATCAAAGATGAACAAAAGCTGACCCTGAGGTGGATGCCAGTGGGAGAGGCCTGTCAGGACAAGCACGAGCATGGGCAGGAGAGGAAGCCAGGGATGAAGTGTTAAGATTGGGGTACAGCATGACTGCAGAGTATGAGTGAGGAGTAGTGGGGACAAGCAAGGGCAGTGACTGCAAGCCCCGTCTCAGAGTCACATGGGCTGGGTGTGCTGTCCTTGTGGTGTGACTTAAGCGATGGCATTTTCCTCCTCATACTTCAATTTCCTTATCTGTAAAGACAGGGTATAAATAATGGTGCCTACACCTGGGTGACTCAGTGGGTTAGAACCTTTGCCTTTGGCTCAGGTCATGATCTCAAGTCCTGGGATGGAGCCCCACAGGGACTCTCTGCTCAGCAGGGAGCCTGCTTCCTCCTCTCTCTGCTTGCCTCTCTGCCTACTTGTGATCTCTGTCTGTCAAATAAATAAATAAAATCTTAAAAAAAAAATAATGGTGCCCATTTCATAGGTTGACATGAGGATTAAGTGAGTTAATACTTGTCACTCACTTCAAAGAGTGCCAGGCACATGGCATTATATGCAGTGAGCTTGAACAAAAACCACCCTGGCTATGCATGCTGAAGGCAAACTATTGAGGTTTTATGGGCCAGGCAAATGTCCTCAGGCTTGGACCTGGTTAAAAGGGAAGACACTGAAAATCTTATCCAATGGAGGAAAGGGACTGGCTTTGCTTTCCAGAGGGATGCTGTGGTAGCAGCATGGAGGGAGATGGGGCTGCAGGAAGGTGGGTCAGGCCAGCCCTGCCCACTTTGCACCTGGGGACTCTGCATGCATCACTATTTAATTGAGGCTTTCCTCTTTTTATAAATGCCTAGCTTTCCCAAATGGCCAATTTAAAGGAACAGCAGTGATTTGGATGTGTAAACTTAAATATAGTCTCATTACCAGGTCACATCTCACACTAATGTGGTTTTATGTATTTTTCTGAATGTTTAGAAAAGAAAGCTTGCTGTAAGACATCATTTGCCATATTAGAAACCTCCTGGGGAATTCAGAGTTTAGCAGATAATTCAATTGCACCCACACTGAGAAACTAGAAAATTCAGTTATAAAAACTTTTCTTTTATAGTGATAAATTTCAATAGGAAAAATATATTTATAGAATAAGATTTTGTTTCTTAAGTAAATTACTCTCAGATTCGTTTGTTAAGTACATTGTTCTTAAATTAGTTTCCTGGTACTTGTGGGTAGGCAAGAAATGAGTTGTTCCACATTTTTTTTTTTCTTTCAATAGGAACCACTTGCGAAAAAGCATTACCTACAAAAACTCAGAAATTTCTTTCCTTGGTGTATATACCCACAGAAATGGATACACGTGGAACACAGAAATTTGTTCAAGAATGTTCACAGCAACATTATTTATGCTAGCTCGTATTTGGAAACTACTCAGATGTCCGTTACAGCAAAATAGATATGTGTTTTGTGGTACATGTGTGCAATGAGTTCTAAAGAACACTGAAATAGAGTGAACAATAGATACATTCAGCAGCAGGGTGAGTCACAAACTTAAAGTTGAAATAAGAAGCCAGATACAAGAGAATATATACACTATGATTCTATTTATATAAGATTAAAAAAACAAACTAGTGTTAGAAGTCTGCCTTGTGGTTACTTTTGGTGAGAAGGGGGTTCATAATGATTGAGCAAATCACAGCCGGAATTTCTGAGCTCCTAGCCCTTTCTTTATGTGGTAGTGGTCACAGATTTTCATTTCCCCACTCTCTCTCCCTCTGCTCCACTCTCCCTCCCTCTCCTTCCCTTCTTCCCTCACCCCTGTGTTCTCCGTCCTTCTCCCTTTCTCCCATCTCCCTATCCTTATCTCTATCTGTATCTCAATTTATATCTATTTGTCTTTTTTCATGCCTCTGTGCCTTATTTCAACATGGCTTTTTAATAAATAATATTCTAGTGTTTTATGCATATTTTTTCTTGTGAAAATAAAACCTGTCTATACAATGTTAGACTTAAAAGATTAGGAAAAAAGTCATAATTATTGAGCTAAGAGAATATTTCAACTTTAGAGTGCAATATAAATCATCAGCTCTAGAATGATGGCCATGATGTACTGTAATTGAATGAAAACTTTGGAACTGTAATAACACAACATTGCACTCCCATCTCCTTTATTTTTTAGGCAGCATTCTTTTTTTTTCCTTCATTTTATTTTATTTTATTTTCAATGTTCCAAAAGGCAACATTCTTAATTAGTAAATACCGTAAACCACTGGTGACTCTATTACTTTTGAAATATATGGAATAAAAAACTTCCACTGCTCAGCCCTGAGTCATACTGAACTCTTTCAATGTTTGAAAATCCTAAAGGGCATGTTAATATAGAGATCTGTGATATATACAGTGTGATAACAAGGTCAAGGTTTTGTGTTATGTCACTGATGCATGCTTATCAGAAAGTCTTTGCCTAGCTTCATGTAGTTTTTGGCTTGAGCCAAATTCATCATGTCTACAAAGGGTAGGAGGGTATGCTTTTTGTGTAGCCAGTTTTACACACACACACACACACACACACACACGAATATTATCTCCAAGTAAATGCACACATGATTCAAACATTAACATTTATCAAGGCACACAAAGATTCAGACTTGGAAGAGATAATAAACAGATAAAGTTTTTATGTTTGAAAACTATAGGCTTCACTATAAAGAGTTTTTGTCTCCTAAACAGATATGATTTTTAAGAGCTTTAAGACACAATTGGTATTATCAATCTTTTTCATAGCCATTCTGATGGGTGGATAATAGTATCCCACTGAGTGGTTAATTTTGGTTGGTTTTGTAGTTTTTAAAAAAAATGTTTATAATGGAAATTTTTAAACACATATGAAAAGTAAAGAGAATAGTAAAATAAACCTGATTTACCTAACATGTAGCATCAACAATTCTCATTACATTGCCCATTTTATTTCCCTATGTCCCTGCCTACGTGCCTGTCCTTCCTCCCCGACCAGGGTCACTAGGAAGTATACCTGAGACAGCAGGAGTATGATCCTTTAGCCATGATGTACTATATCCTATGAATGTGCTGGAGGCTGTGTTTCTGTTATTTTTTAAATAATCTAATATATAGTCTTCAAAAATTCTCCAATATGAATAATTTCAGACCTATATCCATTTATAGGAATATACGAATCACAGGGCTTTAGAAAACCTCCAAAAATGTCCATATCTTAACTTTTTTCACATCAATGAAAAATGTTTTTAGATTTTTACTTGGTAACTTGATTGCTAAATTCAGAAAATCATTTTTAATGGTGTCCACATATTATTGATATATTTTTAATGTTTACTTTTTCCCTCAGATAAAAATAAATCATGGACATTTTATAGCATGAAAATAACAAATTACTCCTGTCTCCCTTTGGAAATATCCAGTGTTAGCTATTTATTATGTTTCTTTTCAGATTTTTCCTGTGAGTACATTTTACGTAGTTAAGGTCATACTTAGTGTTCCAATATTTTTCAAAGCTTGGATAATATCCAGGATTTTCCTTTTAAAGGAAAAATGTGAATAACCCGTGGTTTGAAGATCTCTCAGGGGCCAGGATCCTAATTATTTTAAAAACTAATTTGAGAGTAATTTACTTAAGAAACTAAACTTTTATCCTATGAGTATATCTTTCAAGTCAAAATTTCAATGACAGAGAAGTTTTTATAACTGATAAAGTATATTTTTGATTATAATTAAGAGTGAAATACATTAATAGTGTTCTAGAACTCACATTTTTCTCGGGACAACAAAGCCCATTTTGGAAAACACTGGACTACTAGGTTGATAATTCATAATTACAGGTAATTAAACTTTATTTCAGCTTTGAATTGGACCTTCTTGTCAAGTACACCCTTACCCAGAAGGATAACACATAGCAACAGGAAGAAATGAAATGGATCTGACTGGGCCTGGAAGCTAAGGGGGAGAGTGAATTCCCCCTGGAAGCTAAGGGGGAGAGTGATTTCCAGGTGGCGCAGTCTCAGCTGAGCTGTGGAGGTGAATAGGGGCTTATGTGGTAGGGAAAGGTCAGGTATGACCTAAGCATGGAGGCAAGTCTTATGTACGCGTTGGTGGTCAACTCAGTAAGATAGGAGAGAAGTACTAGATGAGCACTTAGCATCTGTGTTGCAAGGGAAGGCATCCTACATTTTCCCCAAGCAACCTGGAGCTATTGAGGATTTTCAGAAGTGTTTAGTAGCAGGATTAAAGTCAGGATTGGCTTCTGTGTAGTGGTCATTAGGAAGCTTTCACCAGAACAGAAGGCTCTTTCCTAGCAGCCTCTGATGGTTACCACTCTTCCTATATGGTCCTGGTCTAGAGACTCAGACAAGACTTAGGGTGCAAGTTCAGGCAGCACTACAGGTGCACAACTCACAGGAGGTCTGAATGTGGGAGCACATAGCAAAGCTACTCACCTGGCCTTCTATCAGATGGCTGGTTTTCCCCAGAAGTCTTAGAGTGGCATGTCCCAGGTCTTCCTCTGGGCATGTATTCCCTTTTGGTAGATTATGTCCTCACACCCAGCCAGATGCTGCCCCGCTCTCTTTTGCTAGTCATGGAACACCAAAAGCTTTACTCTTGGTATTTCATTTAAGAGAAACAAATATTTTAGTATGTACCTACAAAATTATAATATTCCATATGTTTTTCCAAAAACATATGGCCTGGGTTATAGTCTAACCCTGAGGAAAGGAGGTCAAAGGGAGACTCTTGGTTAGGACGTGTCCTCTCTCCTTGGGGCTCACAACAGCAGGTGGGGAGGAAGGTTTGGCCTGATTTCCATGCTGTTTCTCTCAAGCCAGCCACATGGGGAGACAGCGTGATGTCATGCAGGGAGTGGACCTCTGGCTGTGCTACTTCTGGCTTGTCCCAGCATCATGGCCTGGCAAGTGACTTAGTGTTCCGCTTTCTCCTCTGTATTATGGAAATAGTAACAGCTCCACTTCCAAGGATTTTCATGAGAATAAAGCAAGTTATTTTATTAAGGTTCTTTGAACCATGTTTGAAAATTAGCACATTATTACTTCTTTATTGTGATGTAGGCAGTCTCCCGTATTTGTTGAATAAGTATTTGCTGAATAAATGAGTAAGTGAGAAAATTAATGGAAAACATGGTGCCATTTTGCTTATGACTTACTTTATAGTCTGCAATTGCATAGGCTGACATACCTTATCAATACATGGCTTATAAACACACACATTCACAATCACACATACAGCACACACACATGTCCTGCTAGAAAAAATTCAATCACTTATTTTAGTGGATCAGTGAGCACTTTGCCTCTTTCTGACTACTATTATTTGCTCTCTTGTGCCTTTGTTCTTAAACGAGTCCATGAGGGTGAAACACTGGACACTATTTGTTCACCATGAAAAGTGCCTGGGAACGAGACCATGTACAGTGTTCATGCAAACTCAGTTTGAAAAGTTATAAGGGTTTGTAGAGATTGCTTTCAGTCACATAAATTTAGAGCATGTGCATCTGGAGTGGGGTGGGGTAAGATTTGATTATTAGACTTAGAATTTGTGGTTGGATAAATTGGCACCCACTTGTGTTGAATGTCCTGATGGTGCTGGGTTGTTGATGTCACCTGCTTCCCAGCTACAGCCCCTGAAGTTAAGATGCTGTGAGTCAGTGTATGGTAAGCACTCACGAACATAGGCGGTTAGCTTGTAAGCTCAGAAACAGGAAAGCTTCCACTGATTCTAAGGGGAATGACCATCACTGTATGGGGCTGGAAGGAGGGAGCAGGAAGTTGGTCAGAGATCTTTTCCCTTTGAGGCAGGTAAATATATCACTTCTAAATTAAGCATATGGCTATATTTGGTAATGCAAGACGTGGGGCTGAAGAATAAGCAACTTACTTCATGCGAACAGATTAGCATATCATGTATACAAGTTAGGTCTTTGCTGTTTCCGGGCTTTGGGCCCAGCATGGGAGCTCACCCATCACTGTCTGACATAGTGCTGAAGCCAGGTTCTATCATCTTTCATGGGGACAAAAAAAAACCTAGTTTGAACACAGATTCCTAATCATTTCAAGGTTGTTTGCTTCTGGAGACTTTAAAAAGGCTTTCTGTTAGAACACTGGGGTAATTTAATGTAAAATGGTGTCAGTAGAATCAGTAGCAGGGCTCATTCTGTCTATGGGTAGCCCTCCTAGTGGGAGTGAAAGAAGTGCCTAGCAAACAACACATTCATTGTAAGTGGGGCCTCCTTCAGGGCCCTCTGAGGCTGCACAGTGGGAGATGATGGCCCCTGGCCACAGGATGGGTAATTTCATTGGTTCCACTCACTGGTCACAGTGGCACATGCTGGTCAGTCATACCCCAGTCGGCAGGCCTTGAAAGTTAAGAATGTCCATGACAGCATGTTATCTCTTGTCCTCTCAATGATGGCCATTCTAACAGTAGGAATGTAAACTGATACAACTATGGAAAAAAGTTTGGAGAACCTCAAAAAATTAAAATAAATCCCCATATGATCCAGAAATTTCACTTGGGAATATATCTGAAGGAAACAAACAAACAAACAAAAAAATTCCAAAGATATCAGCACCCCCATGTTCACTGCAGCATTTACAATACTTGAGACACAGAAACAAGCGCCCATTGATAGAGGAGTGGGTAAAGAAATTGTGGAAATCTTATTCAGCCATAAAAAAGTGGAAATGCTATCATTTGTGACAACATGGATGGACCTTATTGGCACTATGCTAAATTAAGTATGTTCAGAGAAAGAGAAATACTGTATGATCACACATATAGGTGGAACCTAAAAGCAAAAACAAACAAACTCCAAGAAAGAGATCAATCTTATGGTTACCAGAGGTCAGGGGATGGGGAGAGGGGGGTTGGAAGAAAGATGGTCAAAGGAACAAACTTAGAGTTAGAAGGCAAATAAGTACTAGGGAGTACTTATGGAGTACGGCATGATGACTACAACTAACACTGCTCTATGGTATACAGGAAAGTTGTTAAGAGGGTAAATTCTAAGGAGAGTATTTTCTTTCTTTTTCATCACAAAGACTTTTTTCTTTTTTTCTTTTTATTG
This sequence comes from Neogale vison, assembly GCF_020171115.1. Classification (NCBI taxonomy): domain Eukaryota; kingdom Metazoa; phylum Chordata; class Mammalia; order Carnivora; family Mustelidae; genus Neogale; species Neogale vison. The sequence continues at coordinate 85,605,699 of NC_058094.1, read as the reverse complement.
TATCTACATGAGAAGATGGATGTTAGTTGAACCTATTACGATAATCATTTACCATGTGTATAAATTAAACCCTCACCTCAAGCCATATGCATTATACATATGAGGTGATGCATGTCAAAAATTTCTCAATAAAACTGGGGGAAAGAAAGAGCTCCTGTATCATTGTTTGTTTGTTTGTTTTGATTTTTGCTATTGTTATTGTTGTTGAGCTTCTACCTCAGTGCTTTGCTGAGACCAGTGTTGGTACATATGAGGCCCACGAGTTGAGCTCCATTTCCTAGAAGCCATCCACAAGGTTTTTCTTGTAGACATCATCAAGTGTAGACAATATGGATCCTCTTGTCCTGGTGGCAACCTTTAGGGTTGTTCTGGAGCAAGGGAGCTCCAGACAGATTTGCCAGTGGCAGGATCCAGCATGGGCTGTTTGCAGGCAATACTGACTTTGAGCTGTACCAATTCTACCTGCATCCCATTGAGCTCAGCAAACAGCTGATCTGATGATGCCATCTTTTCATAGGTGACTAAGGCACAGTTTCTGGGTGTGTCCATGGAGAGGTCAATGATGTTTCCAAAGGGAGAGAAGGCCCCACGGAAGACAGTGGGCATCAGAGAGTATTCCCCTTCTGAGGAGCCCTACATTCAGGGAACGAGTCTGACCTGTGGAAAGGGCCTTCTGGTTTTTGATAGATGTCTCTGTCTTTGTTCCCATTCTACTCATAACCGTGGTTGAGGAGGGGAGGCTGAGAAGCGGGCACTAACCCATTTTTCAGAGGGCCAGTCAAAGCTCTGAGCAAAAAACTCACCAGCCCCTAGGCCCTCTGCCTCTTCTCCTACTGGCCTCAAGTCTTGAAGCCCGTCACTGGAAGACCCAAAACTCTCAGAGATTTCCCTGGGGCAGATATACTCTTTTGGAACAGCTGGAAAGTGAGGACTGGACTCTTCTTGGGATTCATTAACTTCCCCACTAAGGTTCGAGAATAGGAAGTGACAAATGAAGTCTGAGTTCTTGGTCTTAGCATTGAAGGCACTGATGGCTCCTGACTTTACCAGCTGGTTGCCTTGGCTGGCTCTGCTGCTACTAGTTTATTTCTTCAGAGCCACCACTGCCTTTTTCTTTTCCTTGAGCTTGTTGAATTTCTTTTGCAGAGTCTCTTCCTCCTTGCTCAGTCCAGGAGTAGTCACCAATATGGTGCCTCCAAAGAGGTGGTAACCAGCATTCAGTGGTCTCCAGTGGAGCCTTCACAGACCAAGAGCTCCTGTAGATCTGCAGATGACATGTGGTGGCAAAGGTCCTAGTAATCTTGGAGATGCCAAAGGTGCCACTGTTCCTCGATTTCTACAGCATCCAGTCTGAAGTAATATGAAAACGGAAGCTCACTTTTCTGATGGTTTTAGTCATCATTGTAGAGAAGAAAACAAGGCCAACATAATGCATATTACTGATCCAAACTAGATTACAGAATTAAGGCCAGGGAAATCTCTGGAGACTTGGATATTATTACCAGAGAAATTCTTTTGCAAAGAGGTATTATATGAAGAATCACTTCATGTTTGCAAATGTATTGACCTTTTATAATCTCAAAACCTTGTTCTTGTTTTCTGTCCACAGAGGGGTTTTAAGCTACTTGTTCATTAAGATATATAATTCAAAATTAAGTGAAAAATAAAAGTCATAAGGGTGAGAAAACTATTTTTTGACATCTGTACAGAAAAGATCCTTACTAAATATTAATGTTTAGAGTATTTATATGGAAAGAGTACACATTTTAAGGAATAAAAGTAGGTATCGGGTGGATTTTCCCCATTAGATAAATAGTACGTTAAATTTAGGATAAAGATGTCAGGATGGACATGGTGGTCTGTTTTTATAGAAAATGGTAGTATAGCACAACTTCCTTTTTAATGATTTGCAGAGATAGAAATTCAATTGTTATATTATATTGAGCTTTGACAGTATTATTGCCTTGGGGGGTTATGATTTAATCCATGTCACATGTGACTCTATGTAGAGCATGACATGTGAAAACAGGCTGCTGAAACACTTGGGTATGGCTCTGTGCAGTTGCTTATTATCAGCACTTCATAGAGCACTCATGTTGAAGGTGACAAATGAAATGGAGGGCAACCTCCAAACTTCTAGTGCCTGCTAGAAATTTGTCAGGAAATGTCAGGAAATTACTGAAAATTTTTTCACAGAATTAGAATGTAGGTAAGAGGAAGGCATGTGCTGATAATGATGCTAGATTTATCCTGCTTTATTATTGCTTCTCCTAATATAAAAATGGTCTCTGACACTGGCTATCTCAGACACATCAGCGTGGTTTCTACATTAATTAGTTAACAACAGAGGCCCCTTTCAAGGTGAAGGGTTCCAAACAGAGATTACCTTCCCTGCCCCCTGTTCTGTTAACATAGGTGCTGGCAGGATAGTCAGTTCTATTTCATAACTAACAATTTCTCAAAAGAAAAGGACCATATTAGTATGCAAGATCAACAGTCCTATAAAAAATACTGAATGAAAATCTTCAGAAAACAAATTTTATTTCTTCCAAAGTAATATCTCAGAGTGATTGCGTGTGTATCATTCATTTCTGAGCACTTTTCTCAAAGCAAATTTTAGATTGAGAGTTGTATCTCCCGGATGGGGTGAGTATCCAACAGGTGCTGTAAACACCCCATTACACTGAAGTTTGAAACTATGATGGTAAAACCTCCCATGAAGGAAATCTTTTTATTTGCTTTCACAATTAGGATTTTAATATGTTTATCTCTGGCTCAGATCTGTTTTGAGAGGGTAAGAAAATATTTTTCAAGTAAATCCAAATATTCACAATCTAATGGGAAAAAGTAAAGGTTAATTAAACCTTCTCCATTTGCTTCTGAGGCAAAGCTTTGGTTCACAATTCTTTTTTCCTTTAAACGTCTCCCAGATATAATTTTCTCATCCTCCAGCATCCTCCTCCAGTCTGTGTGGGAGGGCAGCGTGACCTTCAGGCTTGTCACCACCCCCTCAACCCACCCCCCCCCTCGTTTGTGCTACGCAGGGCAGGAGCCTGGAGACCACAGGCAGGTGTCAGGTTCACTCCCTGCCTTTGGTGGTGTCCCAAACTCCACAGGGTACAGAGGTCCAAAAAAAAAAAAAAAAAAAAAAAAAAAGCAAAATCAGCCACCCAAGTCGAATGGAAAATTTCAGGATGTTAGAAAATATGGGGACAGCTGATGGCTGAGGTCATGGCTCAGAATGATTTTTTGGTTTACCTGTTTACCAAAAGCATTTCATTCATTCCTTTACAGAAAAGGGAAAAGAAAAAGGAAATGAAAACTTACAAGAAGAAGAAGAAGAAAAAGAAAAAAACAGTTGTTAATCTATTTTGACAAGCAGGATAAGGAGCATCAATTTGTAAAATTTATATTCATAGATTTAGCACGATCTGTGTGAGCCATGTGACAAATCTTTCTAGTTTTTGGTTTTGTGTTTTTCACTGCTTGTTCTTTGTGTCATTCCTCAGAAATCACATAGTGTACATATTAATAAGGAAACTGAAGCCATTAAAGAACTAGAAATAGAATAATAAGCAAATATTTAAATTCATTTGAGGATTTTTTTTTTCAGAGAGGCAGAGACACCCATCATTTGATTGATATGCTTTGCTGCCATGCCTTACGGTTTTCAAAGAAGTTGGTGAGGGATTCGAGAGGAAATGGAAGAATGTCAGGAGAGGGTTCTCCATTGGAATTTTGGTCTACATTGAGGGAAACAGAGAGGATATGACGTTTGCTCCAATTGACATAAACGCTGTTTATACCCCTTGTTTACATTCTCTACTCTGCTCCTCTGGGCCCCACAGAGTTACCTGTGGCTCTCCACCATCCCAACCACTACTCAAGAGTTGTATCCCTGCAGAAAGTCAGGTGGAAGTTCTCCCCCAAAGGGCTGCCCCCTGTGAGTGTGTTTTAAGGGAACCAGGGGAAACACCATGGGCTGGCAGTCTAGAATATAAGGCAGTGTCCATGACCTAAAGGTTCCATAGGGTGTTAAATCCTTTTGATTTACAGGAAATCTCCCTGGAGTCTTCCTGTATTCAAGAAAACTTTGAGACTGCAAGAGGAGAATATGGTAGGTAGTGCAGAATTCTGACCAGAGAGGTCTTTGGGAAACATCTGAAAAGATTCATATTTTCTGGAGCACAGTTTGGAAACCAGAGCCAGGCACTGTTTTTCAAACTTACTTGTTGAGTGCCTTGGAGGAACTTTGAAAAGAAGCAAAGAGAAAGGATTCAGGCCTATTTCAAGAAAGAGGGAGGATTCAGGCCTGTTTCAAGAAGAGTCTTTCTTACTCATTTCTTTTATATATCTGGCTTTTCAGTGACTAAGCTTTTCTTTGAAGAAAGGTCTCCTTGACCGCCCCCTCCAAAAAAAAAGGATTCTAGAAATATTTGTGGATGTTCAAGACTGAATCTCAATGTCAGCTATTTTTTCCCCCTGGCTTTGCTACTCCTCAGACTTTCTTATGGTATTTTTGGAATGAAACCACATATTCAAACTTGAGTATGAAATCCAAAAGCCAAAAATGTCTGATATTTTTTTCCCACAAGTGCGTTAGAACCATGAGCAAATGAAAGGACTCCCTCTTAGTGGGAGATCACTGTGGGAGCTCAAGAGAAGAAAAGAAAGATGAAGGCAGTTCTGTTGATTTATGTATAAATTCCCCATGTAGTTCATTAGCTGGACACTCAGCTGAGCATGAGGCTGTCCTGGGCAGAAGCTGTAAAGTCCCTGAATTCACTACAATGGCCGCTTGCAACATAGGGAAGCTGCATTTCAGGGCTAGCTCCAGTTAGATGGATTTTACAAAACTGCATCACTTTCTCCAGATAAGACACATTAAAAATTGTGATTTTTAATCACAAGCCCAAGAAGACAAGCTCTCAAGTATGAAATAGAAAACATGATTCTTGAGCATCAACCTAGGACCTTATATTTATACTACATTTTCCTAAATTTTCAGACCAAATACTTGCATTATTAAGCACAAGTCTAAATTATTATTTAAATTTAGGGGCTCTTGTGTGGTTTAGTTGATTGAGTGTATGACTTCTGTTCAAGTCACAATCTCTGGGTCCTGGGATCCAGCGCCATGATCTTCTATCCGCTCGGCAGGGAGTCTGCTTATCCCTCTTCTCCTCCCCTTGCCTATGCATGCTCTTTCTCCCTCTCCCACTCTCTCCCCCTCAATGAATAAATAGAATCTTTTAAAAATATTATTATTTGAACTTAGTAGGTGGAAAAACAATAGAGGCTGATAAATAGGCCTGGGGAGTGTCCCATGGCTGTATTGGATCCTACTGCCTGCAGCACAGTATCTCCCAGGAGACCACTCGCTGGGATGAATCAAGGATATTTGGAGGCATAGTTAAGGAAACCTCTGGTAGAACGCTATAAAATCAGTTTCCTAACCTCTGTGGGTTTTTTTTTTCCCTTTCTTTTTTCTTTCACTAATTTTTTTTTTCTTTTTTAGTTATGTACTCTATAACTTGCTCTGGGCAAAATTCTCTCATCAGGCTGTGGGATAAATTCAAAATGAGTAGCAGAAATGACAACTTATCTTTATTTCAACATGGAAATGTGGTTTCTCCAGATGTTTCTAATGTTCCAAATAGGGATTTTCAAAGACTGAACATTGCATCAAGCCTTCCAGCATAAAGGACTGTACACAATCATGGTGCTTCTGTGTGTGTGTGTGTGTGTGCGCGCGCGCACGCACGCACGTACGTCTGTCTGTCTCTCTCTCTCTCACACACACACAGACACACACATACCATAAATGTAGACAGTGACATAAATCTATGCATTAGCAAAGGTCATCTGAGATGAATCACAATTTTTCTTCTTTGACTAGTGACTGATCACAGTTAGATAATAGGCAACTGCCTTATATGTAGAACTGTTCAGGATATGAAAGAGTCTTAAACAACCCAGAGCATTGAGTGGTAGGTGAGTCACTCTGAAGGGTTTCTGAGACCACAAGAAATCAGGAAGGCAACCTATAAGAAACATCAAAAGCACACACCACACCATAGGAAAATCCTATCTATGTCCTCCTCCTTAATATATAGGGGAGAGAGGAAAGAGAGAGAAAGAGAGAGGGAGAGAGAGAGAGAGAGACAGAAATAGAGACAAAGAAGTCTCACAAAGTTGGAAATATGGTTTTTGTTAGAATCATTGTTATTGTTGTTTTAATCATGTCTTTAACTTCTCTCTGGGGAGATGTGGAAATGGTGGCTAGAGCATAAGGGTTTGAAAAATGCATTAATGTAGTTAACACTTTGCTTAACTGCTTTATGGGGAAAGGTTATTTGATTATGTATAGATATACATCTGTGCTTTGCATTGTTTCAACCTTGAGCTGTTCTATACTACCTTTAAATATTTACAGTGAAAAGTTAAATTATTCCCACAATTGACTAAATCATGTCTACTTTGGGTCTTTCACTCAATAGAAATGCTCTGTTCTTCTGTTAGGTCCCGGGATTATGCAAGACATTGTGGGGTAAAAGTATGATCCCTGAATCTACCCTTAAGTTTAGAATTCACAGTCTAGTGAGGAGTTAGGCACATAGGCAAATGACTGCTAACATAATTTATGCATGATGTTCAGTGGGATATGGATAGGAAATTATATAGGCTTGGGAAAGTTCAGCAGAATTCTTAGGGGAGGCAGCAGTTGGATGAGATTTTAGGAATATATAGGAATTAGCTACATAGATACAGGTAGAATGGGCACTAGAGGCAGTAGGCATGGTATATGTAAGAATTTAGTTGGTTTAGGAAACTATAAATTGTTCCACTATTTCTGAAGTGTGCAAAAAATATAAAGCAAAACAAATTATTTATTCATTGAGGAATCAACAACAAAAGCTTATGGATTTGAGTAATATTAACATGCACAAAAGTTACCTTTAGTATCATGTGCTAAGAAAGTGTTTGGGCTTAAATTACTTTATTTTGCAAGATTTTGCTACGTTTTAAAGATGGAAAGCTAAAAGTCTGTTTTGTGACTGTTCTGTCATCTTCTATCCTGGTTGAAAGAACAGGGTGTGATATTTCCATGAAAGCAATGCAAAGGCATGATTGCTTATCCAACAATATTATGTTTCTCTTGGAGTTGAGCCAGTGGGCCAGAAATCCTCTTATTAATTTTTCCTCATTCATCAAGGACTCAGCCTAGAGCCACAGCCATACTATATATTCTTACTCAGAGAAGTTGAGGTTTGGTCAGAATTATTTGAAAGTCTCTACATGAGCCCCAAATAGACACTTTCTGAATTTCTAAGACCCATTGATCCTCCAGTGCAACTTCTCCCACCCTTTCCTTGTGTGTTGGGGGATGAACAGCCATTGGGAAACAAATTATTTAATACAGCTAATGAATTGGCCATGGTGTTTTGTGGTAGAAAAGTCAGTTTCCTGGGTTCTCCTTACATATGTTTAGGAAAAAAATATTTGTAATAGGAAATAAATTAAATTGAAGACCAGAAAAATCTCTTAATCATCTCTTAATTTCTTCTGAGTGTTTACCTATAACTGACCAAATATAATCTTGTGATTACTAGATATAAAAATGCCAGTAAGAAAAATGTGGAAGTTTCGATATGATTTACTGAGCTTTTCTGTCTTCTGATGCCCTCCATAGATGAGTTAGCTGAATTAAGTTGCGGTTAAACACTCTGTTTAATGAGATATATAGTTGATAATGCTGAGCGGAGACTATACCTAAATGTAAAATCCCAGTAATTTATTTATTTATTTTTTTTATTTTCATGTTCTTATTTGTTATGGAAAAGAGAGTAAAAAACAGGTACCTTATTAAATATGAATCACATTTTTCTCTTTCCTTTTGTAAGTGATAAAAGGATTGGTGCTTTGGTATCTCACTGGATTAAATGAGCTGATAGGAAAGTGATGAAGTGGGTACTAAGGAACATTAGAGGTCAGCCTCTAAAGTGGACTTGCTACCAATATTCAGCTTAATTTTTTTTGGTTGTTTATAAATATTTTAAATTTCTTGTTATTTTAAATTGTGTCAATTCAAAGTTATTGAGGAGTCTGGGTTTAGAAAATAATCTGGTTACCATATAGACTGGCTCTGGAGAGATGTGACATCTGTGTGTTTGAGTCACTCACGAGGGTGTTAAGAATATTCATAATAAAAACTACATGCTCAGCACCAATGGGACACCAGCTTCCAAACCCAGCTTCCACTCAGGCAGAAAACCTAAAATCTATCTATGTTCTATTTAAATGTTAAGTAGTATTTTCAAGAAAATACCTCAGTTTGGTTTAGACATTCTATTTTTCAATTTCCTAGATTGAGAATTTTAGATTTCACAAAATGAAACCAGAGAGGGAGATTGCTGGAGGGGTGGGAGGTGGGAGGGATAGGGTGGCTGAGTGATGGACTTTGGGGAGGGTATGTATTATGATAAGTGCTGTGAATTGTGGTAAGACTGATGAATCACAGGCCTGTACCCCTGAAACAAATAATACATTATATGTTAATAAATAAATAAAGTAAGTAAGTAAGTACAAAAAATTAAAAAATAATTTTAGATTTTAGGTGATTTAGAATTTTAAGTGTTGTAATTCACATGGGGGTGAAAATGTGTTTCTTTTTTTTTAAATTTTATTTATTTATTTGACAGACAGAGATCGCAAGTAGGCAGAGAGGCAGGCAGAGAGACAGGGGGAAGCAGACTCCCTGCTGAGCAGAGAGCCCGATGTGGGACTTGATCTCAGGACCCTGAGATCATGACCTGAGCCAAAGGCAGAGGCTTAACCCACTGAACCATATAGGTGCCCTGAAAATATGTTTCTGAAGAGCAAAAGGCTATCGTTGCATTTTGAGAGGTCTTAAATGTGATCTTTTGACCTCACATGACTTTCAATGTGACACTTTTGAAGGGTATTCTTGACTGGGGAGAAAGACAGTGGTCCTTAGGTAGCATATAATCCATTTTCTGGAAGCTAAGTATCTCAGAGCAGCAGGCTAAGGCCAGCCCCACTACACACGTCTCCTCTTGGCTTGGCTTTTCTGGCACCTAAATGAGTAAGGGCATTATCATTCTTGTGGAGGACCCCTGGAGATAATCAGTGCATGTGGCAACCAAGCATTTGTTTACTATCCACCAAAGGGTTAATATGTTCTAGTAATGTATTGCCCTTGTGTTGTGTCCAGTCACAGGGGAGAGTTTTGGCAGGAAGAATTCATGGTTGTCAGCGGGAAATTTATTTACAAAAATAAAATAAAATAAAATAAAAGTGAAAATCCTATTTCTATCTTCCTTTTCAACTCAGTTTCAAAATATTTTTCTTCTCTGGGTGCCTGGATGGCTCAGTTGGTTGAGTGACCAACTCTTGGTTTCTGCTCAGGTTGTGATCTCAGGTTGGGATTCCACTCCATGGTTTATGGTGGGCTCCAGCCCAGTGGGGACTCTGCTTGAGATTATTCCTCTCCCTCTTCCTCTGGCCCCTCCCCCATTAATGTGCTCAAATAAATAAATATTTTCCTTTGCATGTCATTTTAATCCCCCTGATCGAATGAAAATTGTTTTGGTTTTTTAAAATATTTGATCCTTGATAGAGATCCAGATAAAGGACATAGAGAGAGAACAAAATAGTACAAGTCAAACTTTGAGCGTAGAATGGGAGATAAACAAAGTACTCTGTCCTTTGATTTTTAATGTTTTTTCTGGTTCCAGAAGTAATTTATACTTCCTTATATGCATGCATATTACATAAATGCATTTCATAGAGGGTGAAATTTTCAAAGCTCTTACCAAACTCATTGGATGGTGAAGAACTTTAAGAATATTTTAGTGGTTTATAAGTCTGAGGAACATCATTTTTACTTTTTCAGCTTTCTGCATTATTCTGGGTGAGACACTGAAGCTGTGGGCATACTTACTGTGGGCATACTTACTGTGGGCATACCTTAATCTGTTATGATAAAATAGCTGATTCTCTAATCATACTCGTCTTAGGTGATTTTCTGTTTAATGGTGAAAGGGGGTCAGCGAGAGACTGATAGTGAGGGAATGCCTCTTTCCAAAAGACAAAGATAAAATAATGCTTCCTCGGGTAACCAGTACATTTTTATCTTCCACCTGAGTATTGGTATATGTAGATTTAAAGCCAGTTTCATCTTTAAGGAGAAAAAAAAATACATTGAGCTCCATTCTGTGCTCCATGTGTTTGTCATAGATTTGTGCATTATCTTTGTCTCCACCTGGACTCAGGAAGTATCCCCACCATACACAAGATGAGACTGAGCACAGCTCTCCTCACTGATAACATAGGCGGTAAAACTGTACCTTGAATCCTGGTCAATCTGATTGGAGTCTTCATACTACACTCTGTGCTGACATAAAAGACCAGAATGGACTGTGGCTTCATTGATTAGTTATTAAAAAAAATGCATCATACATATTTTTATTGTCCACCATTATTTCAAATAGCCCAACAGCAATTTTTGTAGGACAAACAAAAATGCAGGCCCCTTCTTGTTGAAGATTTGAAATTGGAAGAAAAAAAAAGGAAGAAGAAGAAGAGTAGCTGCCTTTAAAATCAATCAGGACACCTCCATGGAAAATTACCTGGGCTGTTTCATGGTTGGCAGGAGCAGAGGAGGGAGCTGGCATCCCCTGAAGAGGCACACACCCAGCCCAGGTCCGGCCAGCACCCACTGGCAAGAGCTCAGCCCTGGAGTTGTCAAGATTTTCCTAAATTGTAAAAATCTAAAAGTTACATTTTAGAATCATCTTTTCTTCTAATTCTCTTTTTATTGCCTTCTTATTGCCTCAGGAAAGCAATAACACAAAAGATCCTTTTACATATTTTGATTTAAAATGTAGAATCCAAAAGGGACTTATCTAACTATGTTCATGGAGGAAAAACTGTAGGTGATCAATGTTCATCTGGCAAGTAAGAGCCCTATTATAGCAAACAGATTTGTTGATTTTTAGCTTATAAATTCAAGAAAGTGATTTCAAAATTCCTAATATATTAAGAAAATTGCCTGGATTCTCACCCAATTTAAATTTATAAAGAAATCATTATAGCTATAGAAGTTATAATTTCTTTCTCTTTCATCACATAAAATAGTTTTTCATTGTGCAGGGAAGCCCCCTCCTTTCACCACTCTGTATTTTATGGCATATCTCTCCAAACTCTTTTAAAGCCCCTGTACTATAAACTAATTTGTTAAAGGAATCTATAAAGAATTTGGAAGCTTTGAAAAAGGTGTGTGCTCTTTCGTTTTACATTTTTTTCCACTAAGAAATCGTATTCAATACTTCTTTCCATTGTGTGGCTAATACAGCGATGGACTGGCAAGCAGTCCAATGCAATGAATAGTAGAGACAGAGAAGGGACTCTAAACTCCTATACAACTTGTGATTTACAGCTCAGCTTATCATTAACCATGACAGCTGAGTCTCAGGCCCCCACCCCAATCTCCCATGGTTGTCATTCTGTCCTTCACAGAGTGTTGTCTGCAGACCTGCTGTAGCAGCCTCACCACAACCATGTTAGAAGTGCAAAGTCTTAGACCCACTACAAACCTTCTAATCCAGAAACTCTGAGGGTGGGACCTAGCAATTTGTGTTTTAACCAAGATTCTAGCTGATTCTGACTCTTTGAAGTTTGAGAGCCACTGATGCAAGTGCATCCTTGCACCATTGTTTTCTTTTCCCTCACCCATGCCCTCTGGAGCCTCCCTTCTTGCTCTCTGGTGCACCAAGACTGCATCCATCCACATAATCCTGGCTGTCAGAGGGAGTGAGATGGGCTAGGCTTCTCTGTTTCTGCTTTTGTCTTCAGAACATAAGAAGACTGGAAGAGTCTCTAGTCCCTGCTTGGCTAAGATGGATCAAGGGCATAATCCTCATTCTTGCTGCAATAGACAGATGGGAAGGGGACCATTAGTCACTGATGCTTCAGTGGGGAACTAGTTGTGTGTTGTTGGCCTGTACTCAGAAGAATGTCTATGTGTGCATATATATAACTTATAATTATGACCAGTTTGCCCCTAAACATGAGCAAACCCCTGAAACACACTGGAAAGTCATGTTGGGAGAAGGGCAGAAACACGTAGCTCCATGAGCAAACAGGTACCACAGGTGCTGACACTGCCTACCGCCTTTAGGTCAGCTCACAGTGCTCTACCCTATGTAGGCTCAGTGTGGCTAGATCTCCTAGTAAACATCCAGAAAGGTGGTTACCATGTCCAAATAAAGCACCACATGTAGGAGGACTAAGATAATTGAACTTGATAGGTGGCCACATTGAAAAGGAAGTCTATACTAGTCCAGTGTTGACACGTAGAAACAGATGCTAAAGTGCTGATTTATGGCATTTTGTACTGTATTTCTCCCAAGATCTTACCTTGTTTCTCACCTATATTTGTGTGTGAATTCCTGCTGAATTCCCTTTATTATATTCCAAGACTTCACTTCATTTAGATTTTGTACACTTAGGATGTAGTGGTCTCCATCTTATTTTGTTTTAATAACCATGATTTTAAAATAAGCTCACATTATAAAATAAGAGAATATAATCTGATTGGTACATTGTCAATAATATGAAATAATTTCACCAAATTGTACTATAAGAAATAGGGCAATCTTTCAATAACACTTAAGTAAAATGACACTCAGTTTAGTAATCTATTATCTTTTTATTAAATTTTGATTAACTCTAACTATTATAAAATAAAAACATTTAAAATAGAGGGAGGGGTCCTGATCATCCCACCCAAGCTCACTCAAAGGTGGCCGTTCTACACTGGGAGAGGCCCAGGTTACAACCCCCTCCTCTCCTCCACTCTGTGCTCTGCCCATAAAGCAAAAGTGTCACTCTGAGAAATTGAATCACTGTCCTCACCACCTACTATGGAGCAGCGGTTCAGAGATTTTGCCCAGGGGGACAGGCAAGCTATAAGAGCAAAGAACTTCCAAGTTCTGCCCATGACTTTATAGAAACAGAATGTAGGGGAGCTAAGCCTAAAGACACTCTCAAAAGCAATAGATTTTGGTGGTAAGCAATTAACAGGAGACTGGTAGCTTCATGAGAGCAATAAGTTAAGCCATAAACAAGCTAGTTTACCAGAGAGAACCACAGAAAAATGCAGGCATGACGAACTCACCTGGTGTAGGAACAAACCTCAAAGACTGGTCGGACAAACCATCCTTGAAAAGCAGACCTACATTTAAACTGTGGAAAAGTTTATGTCCTAGGACTTTGTTGTAAGCAATAGAACAATCATGTAGCAATTAGTGGAGAGTAACATATGAGTTTGATACAAACAAAATAAGTCAACTAAGAGAGAGTTGAAGAAACAAGATAGCCAAGGAGAGCCCTGCCAAAGCCATGTGCTCGTGTCCAGACCAGCACACTTAAAGGAACAACATCAGAGGCTTCACACATGCACACATGCACACACACACACACACACACACAGAAAGAAAGGTTACTTGTCATCAATTCAGAGAAGATAATTTTCTTCTAAGAATTCCTATTTGTAACTTTGCAGGAATAATATCAATAAATAATAAGTTGTTAAAATGACATGAAAAAATTAAAGAATTATAGGAAAAAATACACCAAATAACTCTCACTGGGCAAAATGTTAAATATTTTTAAAGATAATAGTGCAGGAAAAGCCTAAGCACCTTGCTCACCCGAGGTAGCCAAAGACATCCCTGAGAGAAACCCATGAGGTGTTCAGGTAGGAACATCCCTGCAACAAGGGAAGTCCCAGATCCTGAAGTGTGCTGGAGGGGAGGAACCAGAGACCTCTCAGCAGTGAACCCCAACCCCACCATCCTCATGTTCAGTCTCATCAGTGTGAGTAGTCCTTTCAGTTCAGAGTAAAATTGCATTTTTAAGCTTCTCTGCAGAGACAAGGGAAAAGACTCCTTGGTGTAACCGGACTAGAAAGAGCCAATATCCATTTCTGGGCCCTCCAAAAGTGGGTGAGGAATGACCAAGTTTGGGGAAGTACTTAGAAAATTGGAGTAGAGGAACATTGTCCAGAATAGATCACATCCTGGGTCACAAATCAGGTTTCAACTGGCACCAAAAGACTGGGATCATTCCCTGCATATTTTCAGACCACAACGCTCTGAAACTAGAACTCAATCACAAGAGGAAACTTGGAAAGAACCCAAAAACATGGAGGCTAAAGAGCATCGTACTAAAGAATGAATGGGTCAACCAGAAAATTAAAGAAGAACGGAAAAAATTCATGGAAACAAATGATAATGAAAACACAACGGTTCAAAATTTGTGGGGCACAACAAAGGCAGTCCTGAGAGGAAAATATATAGCATACAAGCCTTTCTCAAGAAATAAGAAAGGTCTCAAGTATACAACCTAACCCTACACCTAACAGAGCTGGAGAAAGAACAACAAAGAGAGCCTAATCCCAGCAGAAGAGAAATAATAAAGATCAGAACAGAAATCAATGAAATAGAAACAAACAAACAAACAAACAAAAACAAAACAAAACAAAACAAACAAACAATAGAACAAATCAACAAAACTAGAAGCTAATTCTTTGAAAGAAAATAAAATTGATAAACCCTGGCCAAACTTATCAAAAAGAAAATAGAAATGATCCAAATAAATAAAATCATGAATGAAAGAGGTGAGATCACAACCAACACCAAAGAAATACAAACAATTATAAGAACATATTATAAGCAACTATATGCCAGCAAATTTGACAATCTGGAAGAAGTGGATGCATTCCTAAAAACGTATAAACTACCAAAACTGAAAGATAGAAATAGAAAACCTGAACAGATCCATAACCAGTAAGGAGATTGAAGCAGTCATCTAAAGTCTCCAAACAAACAAGAGCCCAGGGCCAGATGGCTTCCCAAGGGAATTCCACCAAACATTTAAAAAACAATTAATTTCTATCCTGCTGAAACTTCCAAAAAAATAGAAATAGAAGGAAAACTTCCAAACTCATTTTATGAGGACAGTATTACCTTGATCCCAAAACTAGACAAAGACCCCATCAAAAAAGACAATTACAGACCAATATCTTTGATGAACACAGATGCGAAAATTCTCACCAAAATACTAGCCAATAGGATCCAACAGTACATTAAAAGGATTATTCACGGGGCACCTGGGTGGCTCAGTGGGTTAAAGCTCTGCTTTCGGCCCAGGTCATGATGCCAGGATCCTGGGCTCGAGCCCCACATTGGGCTTCTGCTCAGCGGGGAGCCTGCTTCCTCCTCTCTCTCTGCCTACTTGTGATCTGTCAAATAAATAAATAAAATCTTTAAAAAAAAAAAAAAAGGATTATTCACCACGAACAAGTGGGATTTATTCCAGGGCTGCAAGGTTGGGTCAACATCTGCAAATCAATTAATTTAATACAATACATTAAATAAAAGAAAGAACAAGAACCATATGATACTCTCAATAGATGCTGAAAAAGCATTTGACAGCATCATTTCTTGATCAAAACTCTTCAAAGTGTAGGGATAGAAGGCACATACCTCAATATCATCAAAGCCATCTATGAAAAACCCACAGTGAATATAATTCTCAATGGAGAAAAACTGAGAGCTTTTCCGCTAATGTTGGGAACATGGCAGGCATGTCCATTATCACCACTGCTATTGAACATAGTACTAGAAGTCCTAGCCTCAGCAATCAGAGAACAAAAAGAAATTAAATGCATCCAAACCGGCAAAGAGGCAATCAAACTATCACTCTGCAGATGATATGATACTTTATGTGGAAAACCCAAAATACTCCACTCCAGATCTGCTAGAAATTCAGTAAAGTGTCAGGCTATAAAGTCAATGCACAGAAATCAGATGCATTTCTTTACACCAACAATAAAACAGAGGTAAGAGAAATTAAGGGATCAATCCCATTTACAATTGCACCCAAAACCATAAAACATAGGAATAAACCTAACCAAAAAGTCAAAGAGTCTGTACTCAGAAAACTATAAAGTACTCATGAAATAAATTGAGGAGGGCACAAAGAAATGGAAAAGTGTTCCATGCTCATGGATTGGAAGAACAAATATTGTGAAAATGTCTATGCTACCTAAAGCAATCTACACGTTTAATGCAATTCCTATCAAAATACCATCTTTTTTTTTTCAAAGAAATAGAACAAATAATCCTAAAATTTACATGGAACCAGAAAAGACCTCGAATAGCTGGAGGAATGTTGAAAAAGAAAGCCAAAGTTGGTGGCATCACAATTCCAGACTTCAAGCTCTATTACAAAGCTGTCATCATCAAGACAGTACGGTACTGGCACAAAAACAGACACAAAGATCAGCAGAACAGAACAGAGAGGCCAGAAATACACCCTCAACTCTATGGTCAACTAATTTTTGACAAAGCAGGAAAGAATGTCCAATGGGAAAAAGTCTTTTCAACAAATGGTGCTGGGAAATTTGGACAGCCACATGCAGAAAAATGAAACTGGACCATTTCCTTATACCACACACAAAAATAGACTCCAAATGAATGAAAGACCTCAATGTGAGAAAAGAATCCATCAAAATCCTTGATGGGAACCCAGGCAGGAACCTCTTTGACCTCAGCCTCAGCAACTTCTTCCTAGAAACATCGCCAAAGGCAAGGGAAGCAAGGGCAAAAATGAACTATTGGGTCTTCATCAAGATCAAATGTTTTTGCACAGCAAAGGAAACAGTCAACAAAACCAAAAGACAACTGACAGAATGGGAGAAGATATTTGCAAACGACATATCAGATAAAGGACTAGTGTCCAAAATCTATAAAGAACTTAGCAAACTCAACACCCAAAGAACAAATAATCCAATCAAGAAATGGGCAGAGGACATGAACAGACATTTCTGCAAAGAAGACATCCAGATGGCCAACAGACACATGAAAAAGTGTCCATATCACTCGGAATCAGGGAAATTGAAATCAAAACCACAATGAGATACCACCTCACTCCAGTCAGAATGGCTAAAATGAACAAGACCAATGCTGTAAAGGATGCGGAGAAAGGGGAACCCTCCTACACTGTTGGTGGGAATGCAAGCTGGTGCAGCCACTCTGGAAAACAGCATGGAGGTTCCTCAAAAAGTTGAAGATAGAGCATGCAATCACACTGCTGGGTATTTACCCTAAATATACAAACGTAGTGATCCAAAGGGGCACGTGCACCCATATGTTTATAGCAGCAATGTCCACAATAACCAAACTATGGAAAGAACCTAGATGCCCATAAACAGATGAATGGATAAAGAAGATGTGACACACACACACACACACACACACACACAGGAATACTATGCAGCCATCAAAAGGAATTAAATCTTTCCCTTCGCGATGACGTGGATGGAACTAGAGGGTATTATGCTAAGTGAAATAAGTCAATCAGAGAAAGACAATTATCATTTGATCTCCCTGATATGAGGAAGTGGAGAGGCAAAGTGGGGGGCTTGGGGGTAGGGAAGGAAAAAATGAAACAAGATGGGATCAGGAAGATAAACCATAAGAGACTCTTAATCTCACACAAAAAAAAACTGAGGGTTGCCTGGGGGAGGGGGTTAGGGAGAGTGTGGTTGGGTTATGGACATTGGGGGAGATATGGGCTATGCTGTGATATGTTAATAAAAAATTTAAAAAAATTAAAAAAAAAGAAAATTGGAGTAGAGATATGAAAACCAAAGCATCACCAGGTCAGCTTGTTAGGTAGATCAGGGATTAGGGTATCAGGTGACTTGTAGGGATCAGAGAGGTGTGGAGAAAAGGAAGCTGGCTTTGGTAGAAGTCTGTCTTGTCCTGTCTCCTCCTGCCCCTGCCTTCACCTAGGCAGACTTGGAGTGCAGGCATATTCCAGACCCCACTTGCTGACTAATATGTCTGCATATACTGCTGCCCTCTAGACATTTTGGCTTGCTTCAGATGAGGAACTCAGGTTGGGTGGGAAAAGTATGGGGCTAGGAGTGAAGCTTGAGGTTAGAGCTTGGTTAGTTAAAGTGAGATGCAAGGATCAGCAGCATGGAAATCCCCCCCCCCCCCGGGAGCTGGCTAGAATTGCAAACTCTAACAACTCTCTCCAGACCCACCAAACCAAGATGTCAACAAGACCCACAGGTGATCCTCTGCACACTGAGACTCAGCAAGTCTGGAGCCATGACAGGATCTCAGATCTGGTAGGTCAATGATACCGCATATGCTAAAGCTGATAGCCACGTTCACTGTCCTTTCTGACAAATCTAAGATTTTATTTGTTTATTTAACAGACAGAGATTACAAGTAGACAGAGAGGCAGGCAGAGAGAGAGAGGAGGAAGCAGGCTCCCTGCGGAGCAGAGAGCCCGAAGCGGGACTCGATCCCAGAACCCTGGGATCATGACCTGAGTCGAAGGCAGCGGCTTAACCCACTGAGCCACCCAGGCGCCCCCTTTCTGACAAATCTAAAGCAAAGTCTTAATATAGGAAATCTTTAAACCTCTATACATGTGATGGATACGTAGGCAGACACATTGGAACTCACAGGAAATATAATTGCCACACATTTTTTCGTAAGGGAATGTCACAATTTTATTCAATCCAGTTATGTCCTTTCCACTCCTTAAATTAAATATTGCTACCCTCTGAGTGTGTAGTAGAAGTAGAGTAAGTGATGTTCCTTATCTGGCATGGGGAGTAAATTCTGGCCCCAGAGTGAATTTACAGAGACCCCCATTCCAACTGCTAAAATCGGTGGATGACTGGTTCATGTCTAGCCATTGTCTACAAAAACTGCTTAGTGATAATTTGAAGGGCCTCACAGTTTTCTCTGCAAGTGTAGGAAAGAACTGGCTGAATGGCTCAAACTGACTGTCCTCACGAGAGGAGCTTGATTAAATGAGCTAGTACAGAAAATATATAAATGTCCCATCCTATATTCACAGCAGCTCTCCCACTCACTGCTATAAATACCTCACCAGTCCCTTTGGAGTTTGTGGACATGGATATGCTGCCATTTCCTTTGCTAATCTCTCATTGTTTGGGGGTCTGGCTAAGTGCCACAACGGAAAAGTTGCCATGCTTGTTGCTTTTTTACATGCATGCTTTCCACAAAGTAATTATTACTTCCTGGAGGGCTGAGGGGCTAACTAAATCTAACTTTAGCCAGAGATTTACTCGTATGGTTGTAGATTCTCTACATTTAATACTAAAAATTAGATGAAAGTTTTTTCCTTCCTATGTGTCCATCTCATATATAGGGGATACTTTTGTACTTCATCTGCTTCTAATGAGATTCTCAACAAGAATGAGAGAAAAGTCGTCTTTTTTGAGAGTTGTTACTTCCCTAGATGACAGAACACTCATTCTCAAATTAGTTTTGCTCAAAATGTTTCTCATATCTAAAGTAGGAAAATTTTCTTGGATGTGGCTCTTAGCCAGGGAAGCTTTAGACTTTTCAAAATTATAATTGCCTCATTACACTAGAGTGTCCACGTTTTAGTGGTGAAAGAAATGACTGTTTAGCTTGGAAGACTTTTTAGGCCAGGAAGATAAAAGCCTGGGTGAGGAGTATGTGTGTGTGAGGGAGTAACAGTGGCCTTCAGAAGATGAAGTGTTAATGTACAGAGGATGGAGACCAGCTGCTTTTCCTCTCCACAGAGAGCAGACCAGAGGAAATGGGCTCCCAGGCACCAGGAGAACTTAGGGTGGCTGTAAGTGAACATGTCATGACAGGGAGCGTCCATACTTGAGGAAGTGGAGCCAACAGGATTTCTAGAAGGAAACTGGAATGGCCTTGAAGATTGTTGTATGTAACTGCATAATTCCTGAATAATGATAGTTCCTAAATTCAGCCTTAAAATATTTAATTTCAGGGCACATTATCATTGTCCTTTTCAACGACTCTCCCAACATGCCTACAACTTATAAATCACCATGCTGAGTTTAGCCGCCTCTCCACTCTCTTGGTGCAGTGAAGAAGTGGGGTCTTTGGAGCCAGAAGAATCTGGGTTTGATTTCAATTTTGCAATTCACTGCCTTTCCTATCTTGGCTCCATTATCTCTGAGTTTAATATCTTTATCTGTAAAATACCAACTTCCATAGATACATTTTTTCCCATTGAAGATGACATATTTAAGTTTCCTAATACAAGAGCTGGTACACAGTAAGCATTTGATGATAGCACTGGGTACCTGATATTATCTACAAGGACTGCGTAGTACTTTATTGTGATACTATAGAGAATCTATTTCTATTTTACACTTAGGAAGTACAGACACTGAGGGGTTAATTAAGTTGCATAAGGTTATAAAGCCAATAAGTTGAAGGCAGTGATTCAGAGAACACATATGTTGCATTTATTTATTTTTTATTTTATTTTATTTTTTTTGACACCTAAATACTTTATTACCAAAGAATGTGGGAAAATCCACCACTGCTGGTGGTTATATAAACTGAAGCAATATCTTCTCATATGTTGCATTTAAAAGCTGGTGCTCTTTTTACTAGACCACACTGTCTCATATTATAGGAAAAAAATTGAGGATACTGAGAATGCTTATCAGCCTATATGCTTATTATTAAAATCCAAAGTTTTCAAAGTTCAGGCTCTCAGAAGGCCTAACAAATCTGGCCCACATACATTGTACTTGCCCTCTTCACTTTTTGTTGGTGGGGTAGGGGGTAAGTTGTCATCACTATGTTAAGAGACATATTAGTAAATTTGCTTGGAGGATCTCTCAAAAACTATGAACACCCTTTTCATTAAAGGGGGATACACTGGATTTATTCTAGATCTGCAAGCTATTTTTCACCAATTTCTCTTATTTTATCCATTTATTCATTCAACAAACATGTGTTGATGTCTGTGTTCTGGATGATGTTTTGAGTACTGGGAATGTATGCTTGAATAATGCTCTGTCTGGTGAAAAATAAGGGTATCAATAAAAAATTAACAAAGCTCCCAGAAAGAGCAAATTTGGAAAAGTATTTCAAAGTCAATAACATTTGATCCAGGTCTTATGTGTTGCAGAAGAGCAGGTATCTAGTCGAAGACCTTGGTAAAAACACTAAAAGTGCTAAATGATTACTGAGCCATATTACAGAAAATCTTCACATCTCATGTACTGCAATTCAAACTCAAGTTACCCTGATGAAAGTAAAATATTTTAAGGATGAATGAAGTTAGAATGGCAAGGATAAAGTGGAAATATATTATAACATTATTATTACTAATTGTTCACTAAGAAATTAAATCAATGAGCAGACTTTTTTAGAAAATGATCTGTTTTAATTTTTGGAGACCAAGAAATAATTTGCCTGTAGATCAACACATGAGGGAAATGTGGGTATATACATATACACACACAAATATGTGTGTGTATATGTATATATTTAGAAGTTTTCCTTTTTTTAGTCAAATGCACACCTTTTATATGTCGGCCAAAAATTTAAATATAACATACAGTGGAATGTGTGTGAATATTAAGAGAATAGTATTGGTATTTTAGGTCCCTTACTAATGGTCTATAACTAATATCTTTGAGATACTAGTTCTGGCTTTTATTTGTTATCACAAGGACATTAGAAGGGATGATAATAATTCTGCAAGCTCTGCGTATACAAGAAGTGCTTAATGTTAGCAGGAACTATCTTCATAGTGGGTTTGGAGTTTGGATTCAAATATATTTTGGTAATTGTCACTAGGGTTATAATGTTAGCATTTTTACATATGAGTTAGTATCCAAGCATTTGGTAAACATGTGCTTGTATATAGAGTGGCTGCTCGTACTATATTTTATGAAGTGTATCTCGGGCTTGGGTGGGGGCTAGTTCATAAAACTATAAATGGAAAACTTAACTTTGTATTATTTAGCCCTGCTCCCATCAAACCTATCCGTTCTTTTTATATCAATAAATTTTCTTTCCCTGGCTTAATTTTCCGACTTGTGTAATTTCTCATAAATCCATTTTTCCTGATCTTTTCATGCAGATTTTCTATTTTTTCCTCTTATGTCTCATTAAGTGGCATTTCTTTTAAAACTCATCAACTATGGGGTGCCTGGGTGGCCCAGTAGGTTAAGCCTTTGCTTTTGGCTCAAGTCACAGTCCTGGTGTCCTGGGATCGAGCCCCGCATCAGGCTCTCTGCTTGGCAGGGAGCCTGCTTCCCCCTCTCTATTTGTGTCAAATAAATAAAATCTTTAAAACAAAAACAAAAACAAAAACCCTCATCAACTATTCCAGGGTCTACGTGATAATCACTCATTACAATGAGTGATTATAATTTGATTGCATAGAGCAACCTAATAAAGTCATCATAAATAACAAGTTCTGAAAACTATTCTTGAGTATTAATATGAATATTTTAGCCCTCAGAGAGTGTAATTTTTTGTTAAATGTATATACTTAGAACTGCAACTATTGTGATCTTTTTGAATGTGACAATATTATCTTAAGAGTAAAGAAAAAAATACTAGCACTATACTTTATTATAATCTAATACATAAAAATAACACGATGTTCATAAAAATGCTATTCATTTTTTCTCTTATTAAGAAAACTTTTCTTTGTATAGCACTTTGGTACTAATCATGAAGTAAGTAAAGTCTCCAAAAATAGTATACAAACAATGGGTTTTAAATCAAAAATGTTTATTGTAAAAAAGGACCTTTAAAAATTGTTTTTTAAAAAAGAAACATTGATTTCACAAATCTTCAGGTTGTTTATAAGCATCAGCTATAGACAACATCTCACTTTCATACAAAACTCATTCAATCATATAAAAATAAACACAAATTTACATTGACTCATCATCTATACAATTACTTTAAAAAGGCACTTGGAAGGGTGCTGTATGAATTGCATTTGTCATAGGCATTTAAAATAGTTTAAGTACATTACTGAGTTTCTAAGAACCCTTTCTTGCACTTATTCCCATCTTTAATTAATTTTAGAAAATCATTAAAAGTTCTTTTAAAAGGTAAGACATAGAGCATGCACCAGGAATGTTCAAAGCTATTCTTTCCCTCCTCCCCCAGGGAGCATACTCTTTGTTGGCAAAAACAAAAACAAAAACAAAAACAAAACACTCTCAATACATTCTCTTATTTTTTGTTCCTGTTCTTATGTTTTGTTCCTGTTCTTTTTTTTTTTTCCCCTCTTTCTCGGTCTCTCTCTTAAAAATACAGTTTAAAGCATTACAGGTAATCAAAAAAGGCTTTAGTTCAAAAATGATAACCAGACATCAGACATGTAATGAAGTAAACTTGAAATACTTTATAAGGCACCTGAGATAGCGTCTGGCAAATTCTCTTCCTATAGGAAATTCTATTACAAACTCTATTACAAAAGCAATACTGTTCTTTTCAGTTGAAATGATTTGGCAGCAATGTAAATCTTTGCATTCTTTCTTAGTGAGAAAAGATGCAATGTGCTTTTTGCTTCATCTTTTGAAGAGAAAGATTCTTGTCTTTTATCCTCTCAATCTAGCTGTCAGTAAATATATAGTAATTTCAAACTTCACATGGAAAGGATTAACTTTGAACACATGGATTTCGTGCTCTTGCAGCTTTTAGTGTGTGTGTGTGTGTGTGTGTGTGTGTGTGCATGCGCCTGTTTGTGTGTGTGTGTGTGCGTGCGCGCGCACGCGCCTATACACATTATCTGGTCGGTAAGCACAAGAGAAAATGCCTTTGGACTTTTATTTGTCATTTGGAGTTGGAGTGAAGAAATGCATTCTGTTCGAGTAAACATTGATTGCGTAACTCAGTGTGCTACACAGCAGCCAGATTCCTCATGTTTGTGCAGAAGAGACATTCTGGAGAAGGTTTTGGAGCAGTTTTTGCACTGGTATTTCTTTACATCCGAGTGGGTCTGCAGATGAGCCCTCAGATTTGACCTGTCTGCAAATGCTCTGTTGCAGTGAGGGCAAGAAAAAGGCTTCTCCCCTGGGGGTGGAGGTGGGGGTTGGAAAGAAAGACAGTCAGTGTTTTTAGAGGAAACATAAAGTCAGATAAAGTTATTGTGAATAACAATCACACTTTGTAAAAAAAAAAAAAAACAACAAAAAAAACCCCTTAATTAAAATTCCCCATAACAGATACTTATTTTCATATCTGGCCATTTAAGATAAATTTGAATATTGCATTAAAAAATCACACCAAGAATATTGTTACTGCTGCCACTCATGCAGAAATATTTCATGTAGTTCTAGGACTTTCACTTATTAAAGCTTTCTGCTTCAGCAGGTGCAGCTAATGTTGAGCTCCTCCCAACATTTCCTAATATTTCCCCTTTTCCCTCATTCTGTATTATGACTAAGGTTGGATAAATGCCTTGGCTCCCTTCAGGATGATTTTGTGCTAGGAATAAAATATTCAGCAGCAAAAAACAAAATATAATAAAACAACAGTGAGTAAATTCAGTTCTAATTCTCTAACTTGCTATGAGGTGATAGATACCACAGCAAGAATGTAACCAACAGAAAACTATAGGTAAACCCTTCACACATCTCCAAGCCAGCTGATGAAGATAGCAACATCTGTGTTTGCTGAATATTGGGAGCAGTTTCACAGAACACACATTCAAGCACATCTTTCCTGATTTTCTAACTGATCTTTGAGACCAAACTTTCTGACTCTACTTTCCAAAGTCTAAATGCTGTTTGCAGTCTCGAACAGAGGCTGGTAACAAGAAATGGAGCACTCTGCTCTAACAAATTTTTGAGTCATCAGGAAGTAGCTATAAATGATCATCCATCATTAAAAAACACTGTGCCACTACTTAATGAAAATTCAACAGGCAGCCCAGAGCTTCATTCTATCAGACAGTCACATTCCTGTCTACGTTTTTCTCTTACCAGTGTGAGTTCTAATGTGTCCTTGAAGTAACCAGGGTCTGGAAAACGCCTTGCCACAGATCTTGCAGACACAGGGTAAAGTGTGGGTCCGAATGTGCATCTTAAGGGCGCCCAGGCTCACATATTCCTTGTCACAGTATTTACAGCTGAAAGATTTCCTAGACTGGGCGTCACAGTGCAACTGCTTATGTTTGGCCAGCCCAGAAAAAGTTGAATAGGTTTTATTGCATAAGTTGCACTGAAACTTTTCAGCTTCAATAGCATGGGGGTCTGAAAGCTTGGATTGTAGTCTTTCCTCTTCATCACTAATGGGGCTTTCTGAGCCACTGTGGTCCTTGGACGAAGTGTCAGATGGAGGAGGGGGACTCACTCGCCCCAAGGATGAGGGGTATCCAGAAAGAGGAGAGAGGCCATTGGGTAGTGGGGAGTGGAATGGAGCTGCTGTAGTCCACACGGTAATGGGGCTGTACGCTCCCGAGCTGAGGATCTCTGGTTGTGGTATGACAGGCATGGGGTAACTCTCATAGAGATATGGGGAAATAATCACTAGTGGAAAGAAAAGGAAAGGAAAGAAGATTAAGGTAAAAAAAAATAACTTCGAAAACACACTAAGGAGCTACTTTGCAACACCCACACACAGGACTTTACAATGAAGTAAATAGACTCATTTAGGAAAGACATAGGCATTGGCAAAACATTCATTTCCACCCTTGCTGCTAAATACTTGTGCTTTAATGCACATCAATGCCTCCTGCATACATAGTGTGACAGGAGCTGTAACATGCTGTGCAGTGAAGGAGTGCAGCCAAGTGGGTGCCTTCACAATCTGCACTGAGGAGGAAAAATTTATATATTATTTTAAAGATACAAAAAAAAAGTTGTTTTCCATTTTATGCATGGGTTATTTTCAGGTTCTTTGTGAGTACAAAGATACGTGTAGATCAAGCTGCTTTCTGAAGGAAAGGAACCTTATTACATGAAAAAAGCAGTAACTCAACATTTACGTATTGTGTTACTCATCCTCCATGTACTCATTATGCATGTATATACAAGCTTTAGAAAATGAAGTTGCAAGAGTTGAATGAAGTTTTCCTTGTCAGTTAGGAGCTCTAAAAGTTTTGAATTAAAACTTACCCGAAATTATCAAAATAATCTGAACTCTCTTTTAGGACACTGTTCGAAAAGAAAACAACTTTGTCTTTGGTTCTTTTGTAATAATATTTGAGTTGTAACACGTATCGATAGATTTCTAGATATACAGAGAGATGGACAGGAAGATAGAGAGAGATAATTTCCTTCTTTAAATTTTATTTATTTATTTATTTACCTATCTATCTATCTATCTATTTATTTATTTTTTTACCTGTGTGTGTGTCCAGTTCGCTGTAGTTGGGCTTTTTGGAGGCGTTGAAATGCTTCTTGACCAGGAAAGAGCGCGGCATCTTGCCGGCGAGTCCGGCGGGCGCCCGGCGCGGATAACGGTCCGGCGGGAGGACGCGGCCGGTCCCTAGAGCATCGCGGCCGGCGGGGCTCGGGCTGGGGCCGCGCTCAGGTGCGGCTGGCGGACGGGCCGGCGCCTCTGAAGTCGCCTGGCTTCTTTACGAACTGAGCCCGTTTTGGCTGGGAGGGTTTTTTTTTTTCCTCTCTTTTGCAAGAAGGATCCAATCACAGAGGAGAGGTTCGGATTTCAGCTCCTCCCTCTGGGACAGCTGTGAACAGAGGAAGAATCTGTTGTCAGACTAAATTATTCTGGTTCAAAATGGGCTGTTCTTCGGGATTTCAGTGGAGAGGGAAAAAAGTGCTTAAGTATTTTCAAGAGAGGTAATTTTACTTCTTTAGCTCGCCAGTTATCCGTGCTCTCAGAGAGCTAGATAAGTCCTAGGAAGTGTGATTTCTAAAGCGGGCCTGGCTTCCAGATGTCGGGTAAAGCAAACGCAATGGGACAAAATGTTCGCTGGAGGAAGGAAAGGGTGTCCTACAAGATCCCAGGTCAGCCTCTGGTATTAATGAGAGCCTATATTTGGAAGTGGCATTCGGAGAGGTTTTACTTGTGCAGGGACTGAACAATTAACTCTTGGCTTTTGAAAAAGGTAGGTAGCAGCGTCAAGACAAAAGCCCCTGTGAGTGAGGAGGGCGCCCTCACAGTGGGGCTTCCCTGGTCTGCAAAAGAGGCTGAGCCACATGCCTTGAGTGTTCTGAATGCTGGGAATGCACTTCATGTCTTTAAAGGCTCAGCAAAGCCAGAGGCCGCACTTCCTCGTGGAAATTAAGTAATCATGTCACCATATTAGCTATGGTGGCTTGAAAGAAATGCTTTGTAGCCCATGAAAGACGTGCTTATTGGAAGAACTGGGACACACCAAAGAAAGAACGCTACACAGACAGAGGGGACAGTATGTAAACTGTCATTAAGAACCATGGAAAATGTATCTGTGTGTGTGTGTGTGTGTGTGTGTGTGTGTGTATGTATGATGTTTTATATATATAACATTACGTGTGTGTGTGTATATATATACACACACACAAAATGAATGGGCCTTAGAGACAATTATTACATTTCAAATATTTATCTGCTTTTATATGGTACTATTTTCTTCAGTATAAAGTCATCAAAATTCATCTCAGTATCTGCCAGTTTCCTGGGTTGTATATTTAAAGAAAGGATGCCATTATGTCTACTGCCTGGTTAACGTTCTAAGGAGCTAGTCTAGTAACCAGCAAACATACTTTGATTTTTTTTTTTTTTTTGTATATGGTATTAAATCTAAAAATCCTCCAGGGTGGGTAATTTTAAAAGTAAAATTTCAATCATATTTTCAAGCATCTCAGACCATTACAGATTTTTCTCCCTACCTTTTGCTTAAAGACCGAGGAAAGAACAAATTGCAACAAGCACCCTCCTCTTGTTTCTAACAGGTGCTGGAAGAAAAAAGTGAAAAAGAAAATAATAGTGGTGAAGTCAAGACTTGTAAGAGGAAAATGCATTGTCAGACTGCATAACTTCTTAATCTTGGGAGAAGAAAACAAGCTTGTGTGCTGGGGGGAGGGGAGAGGACCAAAGTGGGGGCACTAAATAGTTTCTGAGCCAATTTCAATGATTCTATTTTTTTTCTTCCAACAGTCATAATTTAAATGCCAAAGAAATGAATTTAGATGAAACTTTATGTTAAAAGGCATAGTATTTGTAGCAGACAGGAAAATGTGAATATGCATTAGATTCATCTGCAAACTATAAACTAGAGTATAATTCAGGGCAAGTTTTCTGAGCTTGCTGCTTGCACCTGGTTTATTGGAACAGGATTCCTCCTTGCCCTTTCTGCTCCATTTCCTGCAAAAGACACATTTTGTTAGAAACATAATATAGTTGAGAAAAGGTAAATTGCTTGTATTTCTTCCTTTCACTCTATACTATTAATTGACATTAGTTAAGACTGTAAGAGAACATTTTGGTATTGATTTTTTGGTAGTTATTATACAAGATAACCTGCTGAAGTATATATTTTAAAAATCCACTTAAAAAGTTTAACAATAATTCACTATGCTTGAAAAAAAATCTTGAATTTGGATTACAGATGCATAACTGAGCTGAGCTCCCCACCACATGTCCCAGGGGGGCTCATCACACATGATACAGATCAGAGTCAGGACATGTTACCGCACCTACTGGGATGAGCAGATAGTGTTCAGGATCGTGTATGAGGCATGTCATTACACAGGTCTGCGTGGTAACTAGTCACACGTAGACCTGTGTGAGGTCTGGTCTGCTGTCAGAAGAGGGAGAGCCTGCACGCTGATAGCATGAGTCAGACTGCACAGGTGCTCTGCTCAGACACAGCAGAGGGCATTTGGCGCCAGAACAGTGTGGTAAAAACAGGGGAAGGGAAGTAAAATCCCCACCCAAAGTCCAGCTGCTAAGACTCTGCTAAGACAAGATGGAAGGTTCCTGTCCTGCAAGCCAGAGGGATGATATAGAGAAGCTAGCTTTGGTCGCTGGCTAAAAGATTGTCTTGCCAAGGGACAGAAATCTTTGTTGAGACAATGACACCAAGTTTAAAATATTGCATTTGGGCAAAACTAATTCCAGTGTGTTTTGCTATTACAAGAAATTAGGTCTTAGGTTGACATAATTAGGCTCATTGGAATAGTGGGAAAAGATGTTTATCCTGAGACGTTAGTGTGTACACACCTCAGCTAGGGTGAAGTTAGTGGGCACAGGTCATACACAATACAAGGAAGACACAGGCTCAGCCCTAGTCTCCTGACAGGTGAATGAGGTAGAGAGAAATGAGATAAGGAGGTAAATTACTTCCCGTGGGCAGTTTCCAGGCTCATTGGCCTTGATTCCATCCATGGTCAGTGTAATTCGGTTATCATGGGGAAGGTGAGGGCTTAAAAATAATCCTTCGGTGGAGCGCACTAGAAGGTCCCTCGCTTCATTGATCTTCTGTGGGGAACGTGGGATGTTAGAAGCCCATGCTGTCTAATTTCTGAATTGTCATGAATTTTATTAGGGTGTGACTTGAGGTGACTTATCTGACAGTCCCTTATTTCCTCTTTTTCTCTGAAGAAGTTGACGAAGATAATTGGTGGAAAACTTTGTAAATTTATGTCCTGGGCCCTCGTGGGAGGGCCAGCCCTTCTCCACAGGCTCCCTTGCACTGATGGGATGTCTCCTGGAGACAGTCTTTTTCATGAAAGACATTATTCTTGCCTTGCCAGATAGGGAAATAAATTAGATTTATAAGGTTTGGAAATGTACCTCAGATTTATTTACTTTGCACAGAGATTTGTGTACATTTAGGTATGATGGTATGTAAAAATCAGTGCGGACTGACTACTTAGTTTAGTAAATGGGGTAAATCTAGCACGAGAAGAAACCATGGCTTGGCAGAGGCAGAAACTCCCATCTTGTGCTGGGCCCGGTCTCCTAAAATGAATGGCTTCTCTTTTTAGCTTTCATTGTGGCAGGATCGCCCTGGAGTGGGCAGGGGAGGAATTAACTCCCTTGAAAGATACGCAGTTATGGAATGTAATTAGTTTGTGATATCTGAAAAATATTGTAATACATTACTACTTTTTAAAGCTATTTACATAATAAAAAAATGTTTATTATATGTAACTTTGAAGTGTGAATGACAGACATATCATCTCATGATTTCTATATATCTGTATTTGTATTTATTTCTTAACATATTTGTATTTATATTACTAATTCATAATTTAATTCAACCTCAGATAAGATAAACCAATATCTAAAAGAGAAGTATTTCCTTTAGTACCTTGGTTTGTCTATCCTTAAATTATGTTTAATATTTTTCCCTTGTCTCTTTTAGAATGATTTAGGAGCAACTATTTTCCAGTATAAAAGGGAAAATAATCAGAGTGAACATAAGAGTCTGCTTCTGTGTTCTGAGCTTCATAACAAGGAGACAGACCCCTTTTCTCTGGGGATGTGCGTGAAACTCACATATACACTTGACATACATAAGTGTATCTACTCAGTGATGTCAACAGAGCCAAATGTGAAGGTGTGTGTGTGTGTGTGTGTGTGTGTGAGAGAGAGAGAGAGAGAGAGAATTGGGGTGAAAAACAATAGCAAAAATGATACCAGGATGTCCCTCTGCTGCTTAAGAATTTCCATTCTTTTGCAGGGCCACATTCACTAATAGACACTAATAGACATTAGTCTATGTCACTAATAGACATTAGTGTTGTGTATCTGTCTGGAGTTAGTTCTAACACTATTTGCTCAGTTAGTGTCAATCATATAGAATATAGAATAAGTAAATATTAAGATGATTTCTAACAGAAAACCCTGTTTAACATGGGACCAGCATTTTGATGAGATTTACTTTGTGTCATTTGTATTCAGAATCTTATTTCTAGTTATGGTTTTAAAATCCCATTTCCCTTTGAGTGGCTTTATTAATCTCTTCAGTGTTCTATTTGTACCTTGTGGAAAGTGTTGGTGATCTTATTAAATGAGCAGACTGAAATGAACAGAAGACTGTTCAGGATGTTGACGTTATCTAGTTTATGCAACAACTCAGGGATATGTGGTTGCAAAGAGACACCTATTGGTCAACTTTGGAAAGCACATGGCTTTCTTTTTCTGTTGTTCTTTTCCATAACTTTTTAACAAGGTCTGCCACCTTGTGGAAAATGGATGATTTGACTGGACTCAGAGCATTGAGTTGCTCTCACGTGGTAACTGGCACAGTTTCAGGGGTATGCCATTTAAATGCTGAATTTTTAACTTATTCTTAGTTACAAATGACTTCTATTTGTAGAAACACAAATGATACCTTACAACAAATTACATTGGCCTTTCAAGATAGGTAAGTAAAGAAAATTTATGTTCTTCAATTTGTGTGGTTACAAAGAAAGACATAGGCAAAAATAAAAGTGTTAGATTCAAAATTAGTAAGAATCACCAGTGACTTATTCCCTATATCCTCATATTATTTCTACAAGGTAGAGTTTTGAAGATGGGGAGCAAGGTGTTCCAGGAACATTCAAAATGAAGGTGATGGAGCCAAGGATATCTGCTCAGTGGGCCTGTCACCTTGTTGCTGGGCTCTGCCACACTACTGTGGTTTATAAGGTAGGCTGAAGGTACCCAATACCAGGCAGTTTGCGGAGTTTTGGGTAATGCTACTAGCTACCATTTGTGAATGTTTAATATGAACTGGCTAGTATTCTAAGCACTCCATATATAACTGCTTTAGTTGACCCCCCAAATTGGCTAATCCTGCAAAGTAGATATTGTCATCCATGTTTGGAGATGAGGAAATGAAGACTCAAATGAAATATCTTGATCAAATCATACTGCTGGCAAGGAACAGGTGGAAGTAGGGATTTTATTTCAAATCCTACTCATTTCACCACTTTGTTATGACTGTAATTTCTCACCCTAGGATTGAATTAGATTCATGACCAACTGCAAGACATGGCCTCTCTGAAAATGTGCCTTCCTACTTTCTTCTGCACTCAGAATACTTACACAGAGAGTTTAGAATCTCTGGTGTGTGGAGCTTCTGTTTCCACTTCTGTCCCATCCTCCATCATCTCTGCTGTGTCTTCCTCTTTGCCTCAGTAACACGAGGTCATGGTTGTTTGATTTCAGACTTGATAACATTTACCTCCACGTGTTGGATGTGATTCTGAGAGGACATGTGGACTACAATGCTCAGTGTTTAAGTGAGTAGCTGCCTTGGTCTTTTGGTCTGCCAAGGGAGACAATCACTAATCATTCTGGGATTATGTGGGGGGAAATAAACCCCTAGATCAAGAATCAGTATGTACAAATATAACAGAGGAGTTCTACCATTGGGAAGTGTCTGTGTGTGTGTGTGTGTGTGCATGCATGCATGTGCACGTGTGTGTGCATATACTTGTGTCTTATGACTGCCTCACTCTGAGCATAAGCTTCCATTGGTTCATGTATGAATGAGTGTGTTTGGTAGGGTAGGTTGGTCCACATTCATTTATAAGCAGGACTTGCAGTCCTTCCTCCAGAAGAACAGGGAGCCAGGCTCAGCAAGTTGATCCTGTAAGGACCCAAAGAGGTGAGTTGCTTCTGAGTACAGCTCTGCACCTGACACTTCAGTGTCTTTTTTGGCTAAGCACCCTAGGGTTCTGTGCTTCAGCTTGGGGTACGGCCTAGAAAGTGAACTTGAAAATATGGATTCACTAGAATGCTATTAATCTTTACAGGATAGATAATATTGTTGTGGAATATCTAGGACAGAGTTGATTTAAAAACAAACAAACAAACAAAGAAACACCTGGCTCATGAGAGTACCTGCCATCCCTGACAGTGGAGCACTACAAAGTATTGATAACCACAGGGGCCAGGGCATTAGCTATAGTGGCAGCCACGCCAACAGGTATTGGGAGTGTTTGAGACATGTGAGGTACCAGTGGGAGTGGAGGTGCTGCCCTTTAAGAATACAAGGGCCTGCTAGATACTCTGGTTTTCAGTGCAGTCAGGGGAATACCTGCAGGGGAGTAGTTCTTCCTTGCAGAAAAGGTGCCTGGAACACGTGGGAGCACATTTCAGAGAGAGACAGGAGTAGAAGGAGGACAAATGCTTCGTATTCTACATAGAAACCGAACGTTTGCCGTGAAGACCATGAGAGACTCCCATATGGACTCCCAAATGACTTTCCAGCGTGCTCAGGTCCTATTCATTGGCAGGAAACACAGGTGTCACTTTTATACCAAGATAGGGACAGCGAGCCACACGTGAGCTCATACCTCTACTCACACGGACTCCGAGTCAGAAATGCCCTCACATAGTGTCTCGCCTATTTCTTTGCCTCAGATCTGAATCATCAACACATCTACCTGGACACTGAAGTTGAAATTCCTTAAAACAGCAGACTTTGAAACTTTCCAAGACTATTTAGAGAAGCAAACTCTAAATTGTGCCATATTTATGATTCTCTCCCTAATTGAGGTCTTGGGTCACAAACTTGGTGTGCCTTTTTCCAAAATGTACCTCTGTTCGAGAAGACAGGGCTTGTGAGAGCTTTCCAGGCATCTGCAAGCACTTTGTTACTTTTCTCTGCTTCAGATACATGACTTTCACCACCAGTCAAACCAGTTATAGCAGGTCCCCAGAAAAAAGATCAAGAGCCTAGTCAGGCAGACCCTTGTGGGTATTTGGAATCAGCACTGGTGAAGAGAGAAATATCTGGATTTTTGCCTGGACAAAATGTCATTTTATACACTGCGATATTTTAAAACATAGACATTTTCCTAAATTATACCATGGTTATTTAAAAAGAAACGTATCTCCAGATACATAGGTAGACTGATCTTTTCTAGAAGTGCTCTTTGGCTTGTATTTAAAAATTAAAGTCTTTGTATGATAATGGGAAATAAATACTGTGCTTACTCATCCCTTTGGACCTTAATACCCTGTCCTTGAATATAAACCATTTGCTGGCACTAAAGGACAATTGGCCCCAGTTGACCAATTGACAGGTGAAGTAGCCATCCAGCATAACTGGCAGCTGAAGAAAATTCAGATCTAACACTGAAGTCATTCTTAATGTAACTCTTGCCAGCAATTAGAGGTAATTGGCTGATTGCAGATGTGGAAGCCCTTCTAGGAGCTGGGCTGGTGGGTTCCTTTGTCATTGTGTATCCCCAGATAGAGATGCCTTCCTTCCCTCTCCAGCACAGCCACAGGTCTCAAACTCTGTTGAGGGTTGGAATTCATTATTGCACTTTTAAAAGAGAAAGCTGGAGACACCATGAATCATTTGAAAGTGATTATGGATGAAAGGGCATGAGAATAATCCTAAACTTTCAACTTCTCTTGAATTTTGGAATTACATTGATGATGAGTGAAAGATGATCCAGACCAGCAATTATCCTTCAGAGCAGTGTAAAGAGATTTGAGTCTTAAGAGGAAACTATGACAGAATAAAATCATAGACTGTTAGAGCTGGGGACCTTAGCAATTGATTGCAATACTTCCTTTATTTATTTTTATTTATTTATTTGTTTGTTTATTTTGGCTAGGGAGTGTAAGGAGAGGTTTGCTCAAGGATATGAATCTTCTTAACATCACAGGGGATTAGATCTGAAGTGTGCTAATTTCTAGTATAACGCACTAGCAGACAGCAGCACTGGCAGAGGTGTGCCTTGTGGCAGGCTGTCTTTAATTCTGAAATATAACTGATCAGCTTCTACAAAGTCTCCTTAAAGCCCTTTAAAGAAATCAATGTAGAAAGAAGGAATAGACCTCTATTTTCATACTTTGGTGAAATTAGTACCCTGCCCTGCTTTGCTCTCCTCCACTTGTGAAGTGGCCCATATTTAATTTTGGTTCATTCTTATCCTTCTACACCTGGTACAGAACCACATCAGAACAGATGCCCTTGTGCTGTGTTGAAGATTGTTAAAAACAGGGGATATTGCTTAAAGTGACAACTGTACTTACCTTAAGAAATGTCAACTTACTTATGGAAAGAAAATGACAGAAGTTTCAAGGTGCCTCAGTATCAATAATTTTACACCAAAGTGCTCAGGAAGACTTTTAAGCCACATCACCCTAAATGAAATATTCTGCATAAGGAAGAACTTACTGTGAAGGAATGAAGTGTTCAACATGATGTCCTGACCCCCAGTTTTGGGTTTTCTCTTTACACTTAACTGAAGAGTGAATTCCCCTTAACCATCATTATGATTTTGGGACAGCTTAGTTAGTCTAATCCACAGATAACTTGAATTCTGATCTCCAAACTTTATGAATATGGTGGTGTTCCCAAAGATAACTTTTACATTCTTTAGTCTTTCATACCTACCTTAAAGCCACCAAATAAACTTGTGACCATTGAGGAACCGTGACTTTGCCAAATAGCTGTGGGACAAGTTCTCTAATTGGCTAGGTTCCCTTCCCTGCCACAACCCTCCTGCAGAGACTGTAGAAATAGCACTGTTGGGCACAAAACAGCAATCCTGTCTCCTCCACATACAACAAACATTTCCCTCATTTCTAAAGATAATAGCGAACATTTATCAAGTTATGATAAGGAAGGAAAATGATATTCATGGTAGCCAGCTATCTTTAAATATGGCAATGGCAAAGTACCTTTGTATGGGGAGGACTCAGAGCCAAATTGTCCATGTCATTCCCATGACATAATCAAAGTGACAATTGTGTCTGTCAGAATGGAGAGTTTATACTGGAGGAGAATTACCCACAAGCCTGAGGGAAGTCATTGATTTGACAATGGTGTTGAAAATCAAGACTGCTCAGCATGAAAGGCCTGGGTAATGACAACAGGATTTAGGTATCAGTGTGAGGAGGATGGGTGTGCCCTGTAGGAAGCCTGCCACAAAGGGAGACCTTCCCTGGCTCTGCAGTTACTAGCTCTTCTGGGAACACCTGCTGGAAAAATAACTGAGCCTACAGATCTTACTCTCAAATGGAATGGAAACTGAGTATCTGTAGACTGTCCCAGGCAAATTAAACTTACTATTCAGTAATTGTCCTATGTATGGTGTAATTCTCTTTTGAAAATAAGATTGAGCTGCCTTTTTTTTTTTCCTTTGTACTTTGACTAGAAATGTTGGTTATTTCCACCAGCAGTGAGTCAACGGATTCCAAAGTAACTTTATTTATTTTATTTTATTTTTTTTAGAGAAAAAAAAATTTTTTTAAGATTTTATTTATTTGACAGACAGAGATTACAAGTAGGCAGAGAGGCAGACAGAGAGAGAGGAAGAAGCAGGCTCCCTGCTGAGCAGAGAGCCCAATGTGGGGCTCCCAGGACTCTGAGATCATGACCTGAGCCAAAGGCAGAGGCTTTAACCCACTGAGCCACCCATGCGCCCCTCCAAAGTAACTTTAAAAAAAATAATAATAATTTGGAAATTTTAGAAACTGTTATGCCCTTCATCATGATCATTGTCATCATTATCATCATAATTCATCTTAAGAACACTTAAATTGTGTATTTTCAAGTTATTTACCAGGTAAGATTATAGTCAGTTCGGGTAGATGAATCATTCAAATGAGCATCAACATGATTGCTAGTACATTTATGTGAAGAATGTCTCAATTTTTGATTTGGAAAGGAAAATTAAAAATGATTTTTTATAAATACTTTTTTACAGGCAACTTAATATTTCTTTTTTTTAAAAATTTATTTATTTGACAGAGAGAGATCACAAGTAGGCAGAGAGGCAGGCAGAGAGAGAGGAGGAAGCAGGCTCCCTGCCGAGCAAGAGCCCGATGTGGGACTCGATTCCAGGACCCTGAGATCATGACCCGAGCAGAAGGCAGCGGCTTAACCCACTGAGCCACCCAGGCACCCCAGCAACTTAATAGTTCTTAAGCTGTATCACCCTAAATAAAGAAGGTACAGGTAAATAAAATCAGTTGATGAATAGTTCTGATGAATAGTTCTGCTTTGTCCCACCAGCTTTGTAGAAAGACCACGCTTCTCAGGTTTTGCCCAACTCCTGCCTAGAGTCCTCAGTGCACTGTTTCACTCACCCGTCTTGGTAGTCAATGTTAATGTCAGTCTCCTTTCCTGGCCCTGATTCAGGCCTTCCACAGCCACCAGAGCTGCTGAACATCTGGTGCAAGTTATCAATGCTATCACAAAACTTGCATGAATGCCCTGCAGGAGAATTCTCCCACTGGCTTGGTTTCCAAATGCAGATGCATCTTGCTCAGACTCTGATGTTGTCACTCCAATGTGCTCCAGCCCTCAAAAGGGATAGAAACTCTCACACCAGACTTGCCCTGTTCTCAGCTACACAGATCATTGGATACAGCATCTGCATGGCCTCAAGGTCTTTCTTACATAGCCTCACACTTTTTGCTTACACTTTATTTTAGCCCCTCATTCTAGAACATAGAAAAAAGAAGTGAGGCCGTGGAAACTTACTTACTCAGAGTACAACAGAAGTGACAAATACTAAGCTCAATGCAAACTAACCAGTTGTCTTCAGATTTGCACCCATTGATTCAGTTTTTGCTAGAAAGCTTCTCGGTCTTTTATACAACTACTACCTGAGGGGTGATCTACCCCCATCCAGCAGACATTCCCTGGTGGTTGAATGCCAGGATGAATCTAACTTAGGTCAGTCAGTTGAAAATCCTGTTATATACAGAATAGGAAACTGAGAACTATTGCTGGTTGGTGAGTACCCAGAAGAGTAGACCTTCCCCTTGTCACTCTCAAACCACCATCAGTGAGGCTTCTGTGCCCTTCAGCTCTGGAATTAATGGAATTTAAAAACTATACACTTGTTTCCGCTTTACTTTTTCACTACTAGACATTCTGAAAGATAATACAGTTACCCACACAGCCATCTGGGCACTGCTTATAGTTTATCTGAACCATTTTCATCTGCAAATGAAGGGGTAAATAGGTGTGAAGGTGGCCTATACTCTCAGTTTAGGTAGAAGTAATTAGTTTTCAAGTTGCAAGGACTTCCAACTCTTTCTTCCCTCTTTTCTCCATTCCTTTAGTTCTCTTATTTTATTTTATATTCTTAGAAGTACATGCATATATATGGGGCTTCTGGGTGGCACAGTTGGTTAAGTATCTGACTCTGATTCTTGATTTTGGCTCAGGTTGTGATCTCAGGGTCATGAGATGGAGTCCTGTGTTGCATGGGGTTCCTTGATCAGCAGTCAGTCTGCTTGAGATTCTCTCCCTCTTCCTCTGTTTCTCCCTCTGCTCACTCCCTCTTTCAAATAAATAAATCTTTTTTTTTAAAAAGCACATGCATATATATGTTATATGAATAATGTTATGTATAACATTTTTTCAATAAACACTTATTGAGTGCCAACCTGGAACTAAGATTTGCAATAAATTTTTTTATTAATCTTACTTAAATCTCATAGCAACTCTCTAGGACAGGTATAATTTATCACTTTACAACTGATGCCACAGAGACCTAGAATGCACATACATTTGCAGTCATTCTAACTCTAAGTCTATTGGTTTTTCAAATGATATTAGGAGAACAGCAATTTACTGACCTCCAACTATTAGTAAATCAAACAATTACAGCCCTTTTGCAGACTGGGGTAATTGTGTTTGGTTAAGGACGTAATAAAGAATAACATGATGTAACCTAAATGCCCATTAGATCATGCAGTTTCAGAGGTCTATAATGATTGCAGACTTCGAAGTTCAATAGGATTGGATTTGAATAGTGACTAGTGTTACCAGCTAGTTGACCTCAGGCTAATTATTTAAAGAAGGGCCATATTCACCCCAATGTTCAAAGCAGCAATGTCCACAATAGCCAAAATGTAGAAAGAGCCAAGATGCCCTTCAACAGACAAATGGATGAAGAAGATGTTGTCCATATACACAATGAAGTATTATTCAGCCATCAGAAAGGATGAATATCTGACTTTTGCATCAACTGGGATGGGCCTGGAGGAGATTATGCTGAGTGAAATAAGTCAAACAGAGAAAGTCAATTATCATACGGTTTCACTTATTTGTGGAACATAAGGAATAGCATGAAGGACATTAGGAGAAGGGAAAAATGAAGGGGAAGAAATCAGAGTGGGAGATGAACCATGAGAGGCTATGGACTCTGGAAAACAGAGAGTTTTAGAAGGGTGGGAGTGTGGGGAGATGGGTGATCCCAGTGATGGATATTAAGGAGGGCACCAATTGCATGTAGCACTGGGTGTTATGCGCAAAGAATGAGTCATGGAACACTATATCAGAAACTAATGATGTACTACTGTATGGTGACAAACATAACACAATAAAAATAAATAAATAAATAAATAAATAAATTCCATTTACTTACTGGTGAAATGGGAATATTTATGATGATCTTGCAGAGTTGTTCTGTGGATTTGACATGATATCTATAAATTGCTAACTATAGTACCCAGTGTATAGCAGTATAAAAAGAGCTCCTTTTTAAAGTTCTTACTCTGTGCCAGGTGCTATGCTAAGCAATTTAACAGATTTTATTTTATTTAATTCTCTTACAACCTCTTTAACTCAGTCCTGATGAAATTGCATTTTGTACATGGATTGCCCACATAATCACCGATAGGTCCTAACGATAAAAGTCAAATTTAGTTAACCTGAGTCCAGAACACCTGTTTTCATCTGTTTTGTTCCAGAGATTCTCCTACTCAAAGACCTCTAACAGAGGAATCAAGTTAATGATAACTCTTGTTGTCAGCAATAATATGACACCCTTATGTGACATCATTTTTTGTTATGAAAGCATTTTTAAAAGAAACTTCATTAGCAATTTAAAAATCCAACAACAGTTGTATTTCAGAAACACTGCTATTGACCTTTGTTGCTATGAGTCTAGGATACCCTTAGTACCTTTTTGTTCTGTTTTGCTTTGAAGCATCTTAAGACAGGTTGAGGTAGAAGCAACTCTAAGACTTCGTTTAAAAAAAAAAAAAAAAAAGGTCCTGCCTGTACTCTGGCTACTGTTAGTTCTTAGGTTGGTGTTGTTTGTTACCGCATAAGAGAGCAGTGGATCTGAGCCAAGGTAAGCTTTTGGGACCTTCTGTCACTCCCCAGCCAAAATTTAACAGTACAGTAGATCCTTGTTAAGACATGACTCATCTGCAGATTTGGATTCATTGCCAGTCAACCTAAGTCTTCCAAAATTAACAAGGACACCTGCCAAAATCTTAAATAATATGGCAAGCCTATAATACAGGTATTAGTCCTATTTCTGGGGACTAGAGTTATAAAGTATGAAGGTGTTATAACTGAGTGCATTACTCGAATCAAGTCTGTTACACTACAATGGCTTAAAACATATTGAAAAGCATGTGGCTGAGGTAAATGGAGTGTGGGAGGGAAGAGAGAGATTTAATTTCCCCTTTACTCTTACCTTCAAGGATAATTACCTGGCATTCAGACATTCTGTACAAGGATGTGTACAGAGCTTTAGAAAGCTAGATTTATATATTTTCACTATTTATTCAACAAATGTTTATCAAATGTCCAGTTTGTACAAGACCATGTGCTAGACACTGGGGGAACCATATTGAGCAAAACAGACATAGCCCTGAGCTCATGGAGTTTACAGTTTATAGAGGAAAGGGAGACTTATTGCTTCTAAAAATATGAACTACAGATTAGGGGAATGGAGATGTGTAAAAGATGCTACATTTAACAAGAAATCAGTTCTTCTTGGGCATCAGGACACTGATGAAGTGATATTTGAATGGAGTTCAGAAGGTTGAGTAAATATTAGTTGACTGCAAGGTGCTGGGAGATATCCCAGATAGAAGGAATTATAAATGGATGGGAACCTGATGAATACCTGGAAACTGAAAGAGGGCCCCGTGTTAGCTCAGAAGGGACAGAGGAAAAGTGTTGTAAAATGAGGCTGAGGAGGAGAGGCTGAGTCAAGCAGGCTATGGTTGGCTATGTTGAAGACATCATCTTTATTCAATGATAAATGGGAAGATCACAGAGGAAATGTTGTGTGTAAACATGTATGTTGACATTTCATTATAAAATACTCATATTTTAGAATTAAGCCACCTTTCAAACAGTCTACTTTGATAAATATTAAAATTAAATGTCTTCAACCTTACTAGTGGTTGCTAGTAATGCTCAGAGGCATTAATGTTATTATTTCTGTAAATTGTTGTAAATTATATATAATAATAATATGATAATAATATAATATATATAATAATAATATAAATAAATAAATTTATATATTCCCATTCCAATACCACATTGGTCCCTTCAAACTGTACTTATCGGAATTCTTTTATTGTTCATGTCTTTGTTACATAGCAAACACTGCATGTTTGTTACAAATATTTTACCAAATGCAAAACTAGTCCATCTAATCCAAGCACAAATACTATGCTTGCTCTTCAACTGGACTTAAGAGAGAATATATCTCACTGTTAAGTTTCTCACCATTTACATTACAATAATTTCCCACCAAAGAGGAACCCTAGGTAAAATATATATATATATATATATAAAATATATAAATAATTATATAAACACATATAACATATATACATGAATATAATGTATAAATAAATAATATATCATATAAAATATATATGTATAAATAAAAATATATATTTAGACATATTAAGAATATATATTTATATATAAATTTATATGATATAAATAAATTTGTATATTTATATAAGTATTTAATATATTTAAATAAATATTTTTTTAAAAATATAAATGTGCATGTGTGTGTATATATGTATATACACACACGTACATATTCACACCTAGCCATGAAGAACTCAATGGACCCAAAACAGACCAGCCCGTCACCTTGGTAAGAGGTATATAAAAATAGAAAGTTGATCATCAACTTTGGGAAAGATTATTGATCAAAAGGGGAAATAATAAAAGAAAATTTCAACATGTAATATTTGTGGGCCCTGTTTCTGGGCTACCAGGTGAGCTATACTTTAATATTTACCAAGGTTAAAATGACAAGGCAGAACTTCAAAGAAGCAGCTCTATTTCTTCCCTGAGCAAACATGGTACATCTGCTTCATTAAAAAAAAAAATAATAACCAAAAAAACCCCAATACTCCAAACATAAAGAAAAACAAAACAATCTCCGTAGTCCACATAAGATTAATGTCATACAGTCTTGCACATACTAAAAATTGAAGATAAAGTCTGTAATTTTCTGGAATGTCCTTTGTCATGATGATTTGTAACTTTTTACACAAAGAAAACAAAAAGAAAAGCAAAAACCTTGCTTTTTTTTTTTAAGATTTTACCCACTTATTTGAGAGAAAGAATGAGCATGTGAGAAAGAACATAAGAGGGGAGGAGCGGAGGAAGGGGGAGAAGCAGTCTCTTGCTGAACAAGGAGCCCAATATAGGGCTCAATGCTGGGATTCAGGATCATGACTGAACTACCCAGGTGCCCCCCTTGCTGAGATTTTAAAAGGAATTGCATTAAACCTATAAATTAATTTGGGAAAAACTGACATCTTTATTATATTGAGACTTCCAATCTGTGATCAAGGTACATCTATTTTTTTTTTTAAGATTTTATTTATTTATTTGACAGACAGATCACAAGCTGGCTTAGAGGCAGGCAGAGAGAGAGAGAGGAGTATGCAGGCTCCCTGCTGAGCAGAGAGCCCTATGCGGGGCTGGATCCCAGGACCCTGAGATCATGACCTGAGCTAAAGGCAGAGGCTTTAACACACAGAGCCACCCAGGCGCCCCATTTTTTTTTTTAAGATTTTATTTATTTATTTGACAGACAGATCACAAGTACGCAGAGAGGCAGGCAGAGAGAGAGAGGGTACATCTCTCTATTTATTTAGGTCTCCTCTTACTTGTTTTGAACCTGAAAATTAGATATAATTATTAATATGCTATAAAATTAATTCTTATTTATATTCATCTAAATATTTACCATTCTTTTATGGTAATAATGAAGATCACCCAAATGAGAACAAACCACAGCTATTAACTCAGAGTTTGCTCTAGCAAGGGAGTTGGTCATCATCATTTACATTTGGCAGATACTCAAAAGGCAGGCAGGCAAGTGGGAAAGGGTTACAGTGAAAGAAAGGAAGTCTTCCTTTGTTCTCTGACTGGAAGTTGTTGGCAAAAGGAAGCTGGAAGTGGGGTAACTAGAAGCAGGATACCTTATGTAATTGGTTTGAGGAACAAATTTGGCTTTCTCTGCCTTGTCCCGAGTTGAAAGGTGGGATGGATGTAGGGTGTGTGGTCAGTCGATGGTCGATGGGGTTTGGGACAATTTCTGCAGAGGTTGTTCGGTTTCTAGAAATAGTTGCTGCCAAGATTGTGGGTCTAAGCTCTAAAGGCACGCATGGTCCAAGCATTGACTGCTTATATGTTTACTCTGTTATTTTGTTCCCTATTTTTTCTTGGATTCTAGATCTTTCTTATAGAATCACTTTTTTTCTTCGTCTTAACAGCATTCTTTAAGTCTATTTTGTAATGCTCTCTGTGATAGAAAACAGTATTTTTTGTCTGAAAAATGTCATTATTTCATAATAAAATAGCTCATGAAAGAATATGAATTACTCCCTTTGGTTTCTATGTTAAATTTGCTCTACTTCTCTTCTGGTTTCTTAAGTTAAAAACTTACATGATTGATTTGAGACCTTTTTTCTTTTCTAATGTAAGCATTTAATGCTTTAAATTTACCTCTTGGCATTGTTAAAACTCTATTTTAAACATTTTGATACAATGTATATTATCATTCAGATCAAAACCTTTTATAATTTCCTTGTGATTTCTTCTGTTACCTATTGTTTTATTCTCATGTTGCTTATTTTCCAATTATCTTTCCCTGCCTAATTTCTAGTTTAACCTTCATGTTCAGGTTTCAATCATCAGAATTCTTTAAAAATGAAGTCTCCACATGTACTTGGAAAGAATTTGTATTCTATTGGGTATAAACATCTATAAACATCAGTTAAGTCAAGTGAACTGATTGTATTGTTCAAGCCTATACATCCTTACTGAATCTCTATTTTTTCTATCAATTACTGAAAGAAAGAGTGTTGACATTTTCAGTGATGATTGTAGGTATGTCTGTTTCCTTTTACTTCTATACTTTTTGCTTCATGTATTTTGAAACTCTATTATAATGTACAACATTTAGGGCTGTTAGGTGCTTGTTCTGAATTGATGCATTTATTATATTAAATCGTCCCTTTTTATTCCTTTCTTTTGAATGGCATTTGTCTAATCTACCTTCTTGCATCCTTTTCTTTTAACTTATATGTATCTTAATATTTAGAGTATCAATTAAATTCTTGCTTCTTTTGTATTCAATTTGACAATATCTACCTGTTAAGTTAGGTTTTTAGACCTTACACATTTATCACAACTTGTGTTTATAAGTTGAGTTTTAATGTGCCATATTGATATTTGCTTTATTCTCTTGTTATTTGTTGAATTGTTGTAATTTTATTTCTAGGTATGCTACAAACCTCACAATATGTTATTTTACCTTTTGTTAGGTTCCACCATTTTTTATCAAGTGCTTACTACATAGCAGACACTTTGCTAGGGGTTTTCCATGCTATGTCAATCAGTTTTTTTATACTTACATATAACTGACATGTAACACTGTAATAGTTTTGGGTATACAACTAAATGATTTGACATTTGTATATATTACAAAATGGTCACCACAATGT
This sequence comes from Neogale vison, assembly GCF_020171115.1. Taxonomy (NCBI): domain Eukaryota; kingdom Metazoa; phylum Chordata; class Mammalia; order Carnivora; family Mustelidae; genus Neogale; species Neogale vison. Next base: position 85,561,138 of record NC_058094.1, on the reverse strand, counting down.
CTAGTAAGCATTGATTACCATACATAGCTACATTTTTTCCCCATGATGAGTACTTTTAAGATCTACTCTCTCAGCACATTTCAAATGTGCAATACAGTATCATTAACTATAGTCACTACACTGTACATTACATCCCCACAAGTAATTTATTTTGTAACTGAAATTTTATACGTTTTGATTTCCTCCACCCATTTGTCACCCTCCCCATGCCCTGCCTCTGGAACAGTCTGTTCCTTGTATTATACATACTTGGTTATTTTTTGTTTGTTTCCACATATTGAGATCATAAATTCCACATATAAGTAAGATCATACAATATTTGTTTTTCTCTGACTTATTTCACTTAACATAATGCCTTCAGCATCCATTCATGTTGTCACAAATGGCAAGATTTCATTCTTTTTATGGCATATAAAATTTGTCAATTTAGTGTATACTTAGCTTGCTTCCATTCTTGGCTATTGTAAATTGTATTGCAATGAACATGAGGACACAGATATCTTTTGAAATTAGTATTTTTATTTTCTTTGGATAAATACCCAGAAGTGGAATTGCTGAATATATGATAGTTCTATTTTAAATATTTTGAGGAGCCACTATACTGTTTTCCATTACGGCTGTACCAATTTATATTCCCACCAACAGGGCACAGGGACTCCCATTTCTCCACATCTTCACCAGGAGGGGCTATTTCTTACCTTTTTGACAATAGCCATTCTAACAAATGTGAGGTCATATTTCTTTTTTATATTATTTGTATTTCCCTGATGAATAGTGATATTGAATATCTTTTCATGTACCTGTTGGCCATTTGTATGTCTTCTTTGGAATAAAGTCTAGTCAGATCCTCTGCCTATTTTTTAATCAGATTGTTTTTTGTTGTTGAGTTATATGAGTTCTTTATATATTTTGGATAGTAACCTCTTATCAAATATATGATTTGCAAATATTTTCTACCATTTGATTCTCTCATCAAATATCTTCGTGCGTTGACTTTTCATTTTGTTAATGGTTTTCTTTCACTTGTTTACTTTGGTTTTTGTTGCTTTTGCTTTTGAATTCAGATCCAAAAATTATCTCCATAAGTCTCCAAGACTTATGTCAAGGAGGTTACTGCCTATCTTTTCTTCCAGGAATTTTTTGGTTTCAGGCTTTACATTAACGTCTTCAATCCATCTTGAGTTGATTTTTGTGTGTGGTGCAAAATAGAAGTTTAGTTTCATTCTTTTGCATGTAGCTGACCAGTTTTCCCAAAACCACCTCTTGACGAGACTGTCCTTTCCTATTGTCTATTTTTGGGTCCTATGTCATAAATTACTATATTCTGATCTGTTTTTATGCCAATAATGTACTGTTTTGATTACTAAGATTTTGTAGTTTGAAATCAGAAAGCGTGATACCTCTAGCCTTATTCTTTCTCAGGATTGCTTTGGCTATTTGTTATCTTTTGTGGTTTCATATGAATTTTATGATTTTTGTTCTATTTCTATGGAAATTGCTATTGGAATTTTGATAGGAATTGCATTAACTCTGTAGATTGCCTTAGATAGTATGGACATCTTTACACTACTACATCTTCTAATTCACAAGCATGGGGTATCTTTCCATTTATTTGTGTCTTCTTCAATTTCTTTCATCAGTGTCTTATAATTTTCAGTGTACATTAAATTTATTCCTAGATGTTTTATTCTTTTTGATGCAATTCACTTAACTTTTTTTTTTTGAATGGCATTTGTGTGTGCATAGAATTTTATGTTGGCAGTGATTTTATTTCTCAGTTACAAACTGAGGGTTTTGTGGGTTGGGGGTGTTGAGTAAGCCTGGTGGTGGGTATTATGGAGGGCAGGTATTGCATGGAGCACTGGGTGTATAACAATGTATAAACAATGAATTTTGGATCACTGGAAAAATTTTTTTAATTGTCTTTTTTTTAAACAGTTAGAGAAAAATAAACAACTATCATGTTGTTATTTTCATTTTTAATATATCAATCTAAACCTAATCTTTACTAGTACAACAGACATATTATTGAAATAATGACCAATGACAATTCAAGAGAAAAGAAATAAGAAGGCTGGTAGAAGGGAGAACTCAGAAGACTCAATAAATCAAAATCTTTTAAGATTTAAGAACAGATCTAAGGAATCAGATAAGTAAAAGAGTTGAAAGGATGGAGGTTTGTAATCAGAGAGTGGAATTCTGGAATTGGTGATTTTGGAAGTGGTGCAATTTTGAGTAAAGTGGCCATTCCATGGAAGTGCTGCATGAACATTCCTTAAAAAAATGAGAGGTTGGTGTGTAGGTAGGTTTCAGCAATAAATAATGAATACGAGAATGAAAAACAATTTAAAGATTTCAAAATTTTGATTCTCTTGCTATTTATTATTTTGTATAAGAATTTTAGTATACTCTATATACACTATCAGGCAGACATTTCAATAGATTTGATTTTATGTCGTTACTTATTTTTTTTCTTTTGTTAAGTTGGTTGCTTCACTGATTAACTATTTTTCAAAAAATCTACCCTTACACATCATAATGTACTCAAGGGAATGGCTGTAAACTAATTATTGCTGACAGAGTTACATTTCCATTTAAAAATATATATATATTTTTAGAAGGAGACACCTAGAAGTGAAAATACAGGTACTATCTATCTTTTCATCGAGGTAAGTAGCTTTTTAAAAACCGCTTTATTGAGGTATATTTCATATTTTATAAAATTAATTACCTTAAAATGTATGAGTCAATGATTTTTAGAAACTTTACCGAGTGCTACAACGATCACTGTAAATCAGTGTTAGAACATTTCCATTCCCCGTAACAAGATCTCTCATGTTAATGTACAGGTACTATCTGTTTGTATTCCTCTCCCCAAGCAATCATTAATCTACTTTTGGTCTCTGTAAATCTTCATTTATGGACATTTCATTTAAGTGGACTCATACCATATGTTGTTTCTTGTATCTGGTTTCAGTAACTTTACCTAAATGATTTTGAAGTTCATCAATCTTATAGCATGTACTTTATTTCATGCAGCAGTACTTTATTTCTTTTTATAGACATATAATATTTCATTATAATGATATAACACAATTTATTTAGCCATTCTTCAATATTCTAAAGGGGACAGATTATTGATTTGAGATCTTTCTTCATTTCTAATATAGACATTTAAAGCATTTTAGAAAAACTAATCCTGCTTCAGCCATATACCCTAAATGTTGATTTGTTGTATTTTGCTCCTATTTAAATAAAAGCTTCTTATCTAGCTGGCAATTTCTTCTTCCACTCATGTATGGTTTGTGTTGCTTAGAAAACTACTGTTTAATTTCCAAACATTTATGCTCTCCCCAAATTGTCCTCTGTTATTGATTTCTAATTTAATTTTATTAGAATATATTTATATATTTTGTATAATTTCAATCCTTTTACCTGTATTAGGACTTGGTTTATGGCCTAGTTGAATGGTCTATACTGGGACTATTCCATGTGTACTAGAAAATATTATATACCCTGCTACTGGCGGAGAGCCCTAAGGTGTTTATTAGTTCATGCTGGTTTATAATATTCTCCTTTTACATCTTTGCCAACTGCCACTGTTGCTCTCTGGAAGCCATAGTGTCTATTTCTTTGTGTGTCTTAAAATATTTTGTTGAAAATTGGACATTTAGATAACAATGTTGTAACTCTGGAAATTAAATTCCCATGCACCTCTTCCCCACAAACACACACACATACCCCTGCAGGATTTGTGGTTATTGCTGTTTTATTATTTTTCTTTATTGACTTTCTTGGGTTAAGTCTATGATGTCTGCATTCCCTTTCTTATGTGATCACTCACGTCTGCTCAGTTAGTCTCATTTTTAGTTAATGATTGCTTAGTGATTTCCTTAGATGCCTAGGGCCAGTGAGTCTTCCACTCCTTTCCAAGGTGGTGTGAGTGTGCATGTGTGTGTTTGAGACAGAGCTAGAGTTCTGACATTCAGATACTTTTGACAATTACTCCTTAACTTTCAAGTTTGCTTAAACCAAGTCTCAAGGTCAGCTAGAGGTGACAGGGGCTGCTCAGGACTTTCTTGTATATGCACATGGCCTTCTATACCCCAGGAATGTATTTGCATTTTAAAAAGCCCTCTTTGAACATCTCTTTCCCCAGATCATTTTTTAAAAATTTTGGCTGTGCATTTGTTTGCACAAACTGGTATTGGCCTTAGGCAGCTGCCAGTGTTAAACAATTGCAGCTGAATATTTTAAAAAATTGCCCCAGGGACAAAGCTTTTCAAAAGGCCAAACTCTGAGTCAGATCAAATAATGAAAACACTATGTGAATGTAGCTTTTCTAAGGAGCTTCAACAGGTCAAATAGTAGCAGTACTCTGGGGATAGGGGTTTTCAAGTGTTCCAGGCCTGGCCTGTCCCATCCTGTGCTACCAGGCTCCTAGTTCTCAAGACAGCTAAGGAGCAGGGAGAGGAGGAATGGAAAGTGAACAATTAAAATGCTATAAACCTCCCTGTTCCTACTGAGGTTTGGTAGTTTTTCCTCAATAAATGCTCTTAAGATTGTTCTAGGCCTTTGATTCATTTCCAGAGTTCTGTAAAAAATGATTTGTTAATTTACTTAGTATTTTGTTGCTTTTTATGTGAAAGCATATGCATTGACTTGTGATTCCTCCATGCCAGAAGTCCTGGCAAATATAGTTTTTAAATACAATATCAACTTATTCTCTTGCCAGTGTATTTAACATTTGAAAGCTTCTGCTAAGAATTTCTATTACATTTAGGATTCACTTATGTTTAAAAATAAAGGTAGCAGCTTTAAATCCAAAGATACTGAAAATATGATTAATCTTAACCTGAAGAGATACCATATTTTAATATTGGACAAATATAGCTTGAAACTTCTTTAGGGAAAACTAAGAAGAATGAAAATAAGAAGAACATGAAGTGAAAAAAAAAGAAGCAGTTATAAGGCAAACAATGCAAATGCAAATTGGCTGACTGTCAGAAAAATAAATCATTAAAAATTTGTTGATGGAAAATTAAAAAAGAACCCTCTTAAAATAATATATGACAGTTCTCAAAATATATTCAGTGAAACAATGGATGGGAATCAAGTTGAAAATTGAAGTAAAATTATTTCAAATGGAAAAGAATAATGATCATGAAATATAAGATGAATATGGAAATAAAAGGATTTTAAGTACCTTTTTAGGGAGGTAAAAATTCTGAATTTAAGCAGGAGAAGTGAGTAAGGAAAATGCTTCTGCATAGCCCTGAAGTATTAATTCAGGGATCAGACTAACTCATCTTCTTCTGTTATCTGACTCATTTCAATCACGTCTTATCCCTGCCTTTTCCTATTTCTCTTCATAATCTTTCATCTGAGACCAGGAGGGCAAAAAATTGGTCACCCAACATTTGAAATCCTAAAAAGATTTTTTAAAATAATTTAAAATCTGCAAGCAATGCAGTGATTTTGAAAGTCTATGAGATCAGATACCTTAAACACTTCTAAACATAGCCTGAAATTGAGAGGCAGGACTTTAGGTACCTCTTCGCTGTATTACCAGACATATCCCACAAATGTGGAGGCCAAGGAGAATAAGTTCAGGAGTGGTAGTGCCATCCACCTCCAGAGGACTATGGACCCCAGAGTTGCACACTCTGGCCCTTCTCTTTTTATCCTCATTGTCTCCTCAGTGGACATTTGACCCAGGCCTCCACCTGCCAGATGACTGATGGAGTGTGCACTTGCGGGCCTGCTCCACTGGAATAAGCTCTGAACCCAGCCCTGACAGGCTCATGGATGAGCATGGAAGTCTTTTGGGAACCAGAGCAAGGAAGCACTTACACAAGATGTCTGTGTCTCATCAGGCTGAAATGATATTTCAGAAGTAACTCTAACTGCACTTGGGGAAGTCAGAAAAACAAACATCCTGAGCAGCGTCATGGCCTCTCCCTATAGCAGGAGCAGTGCAACTTATTTCACATGCAACTGGGGCCATGGCCCACAGTCACAGGAATGCTACTGCTGATTAGAACACTGCTGCTAAAATGTGCTTGTTATACCTATCAGTGGGAACATGAGAGAGCCAATATGAAGAACAAAGAACACACAGGGAATCATTCATTCTGGCTCATTATTCCTCACTTGGAAAAGGGAGCGATGCCTTATTCACAACTGTGTAATTTCCAAAGGACATAGCTTTAGATGAACTTCCAAATACTGTGTCATATTCTGGCTAATATATTTTGTAACTCCAGGGACAATTTACAAATAATTTATTTTTAACAACCTATTTACAACAATTTATTATAACAACTTGTTTTGTTTCTTACCTGAACACCAATCCTTAGAAACTATATTATAATTCTACAATAACCAGGGAACTTCAGTTTGACTGTTTTGTGGTGGTGACTTGTCTGAATTAATGTGTGTGACAGTATTTATTTTAATATTTGGACTCCTGGCAGGTCTTTTTCACATGTGGTCAAGAGTTTAGACAGCTTTCCAAAGTAGAAAGACAGAAATTTTCTTACTAGTTATTAAAATGGCAATTCTTTGGTGTATGTACCAACAACACTATTGCCCAATAGGGTCTCATAGGGCTATTGTGAAGTTAGTTGGCAAGTGAGCATGTGAAATAAGCTAAGGGAAGGTTTTTGTCTCTAAGTGCATTGATTGCAAATGCTTAGGTTTTTTACTCTTTTTTTTTTTCTTTTTCTGTACAGCTTCTTGAGCTTCTTTTTACAAAATATATTCAGGAATGAGTAGTTTGAGAACATGCTTAAATCTTTTTTTTTTTTTCCAATTAGCTTAGACATGTAGCACAACAATCTTTAATCAAGCAATTATATTTCTGAGTTGGTTAGAGATCATTTCACAAAGATAATGCTACTGCTCTACACAAGTGTTTCTTGAGCATAAAAATTTAAAAAAAAATGAGGTTTGTTTCAACAGAATTTATGGCTTTTATGAAAGTATCCCACCTGATACTCTAAATCCTTGATCAGAGCACCCACAAGGTCATTCTGACCAATTCCTCCCCATTCCCTACCCATGACTTCTTCTCTACTCTTCTCCACACTCAGGAAGGCTAACCTATGTGGAATGTCTTCCCCAGACTCTTGCGAGCCAGGTAGGAGACTGTAGGTATGGTAGCAGGAGAAAGAAATCTGGTGTTTCTTATCTCCTCCCTTGCTTCAATCATGCCTCCTTCTGTAAGAGAGAGTTCCCAGGCAGTCTTCCTTCAAAGCACCAGCTCCTACCTGGTTTCAATATCTCTATTTCCTCCCCTTTGTCCCTTCAACCCCAAGTGTAGTGATGGCTTTCTGCTCTCACTAGTCTTGGTGTACTTTATCATCTCTTGTTTGATCATTAACTCTGTACATATCTCTGTGAGTACTCCCTACTTTTAAATATCTTCACTTGAACATTGGGGGTGAAATCTATTTTCCTTTTTTTTTTTTAAAGATTTTATTTATTTGACAGAGAGAGATCACAGCAGGCAGAGAGGCAGGCAGAGAGAGGGGAAGGGAAGCAGGCCCCTGCTGAGCAGAGAGCCCGATGCGGGACTCGATCCCAGGACCCTGAGATCATGACCTGAGCTGAAGGCAGCAGCTTAACCCACTGAGCCACCCAGGCGCCCGTGAAATCTATTTTCTTTTGGGGTCCTGACTCATACAATATCTATTCATTGGCATATGTATCTTGCTACCCAGATAAAAGGTCCTTGGAAACAGAGAACCCATGTATTATTCAGCATAGAGTAGGACTGGACTGAAGTAAGAAAAAACAATTTAAAAAAATACTTAATATTGGTAGCTCAAACACAGAGGTTTATTTCTTACTTAAGTAAAATGCCCATTTTAAAGAGATATCTGGAGGCCGCGGATGGGGTGAAGGGAGTTTTTATTTCTTATAGACATCCAGGGTCCAGCTGACCATCATGGGGAAAAGAAAAACAAAAGTTCCAGAGAGTTTGCAAGAGTAATTAAGTGTCCTGGTCAGTCAGAGACACGCATTAATACTCTTCCAAACCATTTGGCCATTAAACAAGTCACATGACCCCACCCAATCAAAAGGAAATCAAATCCTATCATTTTCTCAAAGGGCTAAAAGCCAGAACTATTTGACAAGTAGCACTAATTGCAACTAAAACTGTACAGTTACTACATATCTAGCTCATTGTCCTTCCCAAAGACAACATATTCTCACCTCTTCCTAAAGGACAGCTCAAGGATAATGTTCCTTAGTGCAGACATTTTGGAGACCCCCACCCAGAACGTGGGGTTGTGCCTTGTTTAGGTTTTAATTTTTCTTCCTGGAGGGCCTTGATCACCATGATTCCAAAGTCCCACCATGAGAAATTCTTCCTTTTACTTTATCCTCTTTGGCTGTCTGTGAAATAGACATTGGGACATATTTCCTCCTTGGGGACTAAGCAGTTTTTCAGACTGCTACTTTTGCCCATAGAAAATTAGGAACTAATGGTTCTTTTAATTCTTACATAGTCACATTCTCTTTTAGTCCCAGCTGATGGATTCTTTAGGCAAAAAAACTCTCAGAGACTTAGGTAGTTCATCATATATTTGATTCCAATCAACTCTGTGTATCAGTAACCATACCCACAGTTATTTTCTAAATGGGTTTCTTAAATTTGCTCTATTTCTCTTAATTTTAATTCTGGTTTTGGAAGCTGAACACACAACTAATCTTATTTCTCTGAGACATTTTTTTTTTTCCACTTGAAAGATTTATTTATTGCCAACATTTTAACTGGTCATTGCTCCAAAACACCTCATTCCATCCTGAGAGTGTATCAGTGTATGTGGCATCTATGCATTGGCATATCTTTAATGTTTTTAAATTATTCCAAAATCTGGATTTATCAATGATTCAGATTAACACTTTGGTAAGTGTTAATTACCACTGTGTCCAGTGGCTGGAGGACTCCACAAAGGAACACTTTGGTAAGAATTGATTTGTAGTCTTCCAAATGCATCGAATGAGGAGATACAGCATATCAATCCATTTCAGTGAATGAGAATAAACTTAATCACTTGACAATCATTTCATCATTTTAAAAACATATTTTCACTTTGTCGGTTTCTGTAGAGGTGCTTTGTGTGTCTCTCACATGACTTCACCTGCTGTCCTAACTATTCTTACACGGCCCTGACCCAGGAACTAGTTCCAGGAGGCCTAGCAGCCAGGTCAGTGTTGCTGGCACATGCACACTTTGCTCCTGGCACCACCTGTCCTCAGGTTTCCAGGTTTCTAGGCCTGTGTGAACAGGTGCCACCTCAACCCAGCAGGACATCTTCCTGGATGGGGGTCCTGGAACTGTGTTCCTTATATGAGGGTGGGAAGGTCTTTTGAGTGAGACCCTGTGTGGCCCTGTAACTGGCTAGAGGATACTCAGTGCCTCTGTGGGAGTCATGTCTCCCAGGTGCTCTCATTAGTGAACTTCCTGGTTCTACCCTGGATGGCAAGGATTAGAGGTTCCTGTGACATGTGACCTCAGGATAGCAGGAAACTATTTTTAGAATGGGGTGTAATTTGGCATCAAATTGAGTCCTCCAAATCACCCTGGAACCTTCACATATCATTGCAATTCCCAGACCCAGGGACCTATCCATAGGTATCTAGCTGCTGAGCCACAGAGGCTCACGCCTCTGTGTATCCCCTCTAAGCCTGCCAGTAGGCATTAGCCCCCATGGCCTCTCAAATAGGACCCCGCCTTTTTTCCCCAGCTATTTCCCTAGAGCCGCATTTCTCCACACTGTTGCTTTACTGAAAAGGTTTAAGCAGTGGTTACTATCCTTACAGAATGAGAAGCCTGTCTGAAAATCATGATTGCCAGTTATCTCCCATCTCACATACCAATGATCAGGCCCTAAAAGACTTCCAAGATGGAGCGAGGTACGTTCCAAGTTTCCACAAGAGCTGGTGTCAGGCAAATTGGCTATTCTGTTTTGGAACTAGAAGAAACAGGCAGGCTCATTCCCAACAAGTCCCAAGCTGTTGCCCTGACTCATTTTGTCAGGGCCCTGACCCGTGGACTGTTCCTGGGGAGGCCTGCCTGCAGGCTCAAAGCAGCCAGCACATGTGCACTTCACTCCTGGATACCTCCTACCCTCAGGTTTCTAGCCCTTCTAAGTTATGTGAACAGGAGCCACTTCAGGCCAGCAGGCCATTTTCCTGGAGCTAGGGGTGTCCACACTACACTCTTGATGTGGAGAGGGGAAGATTATCTGAGTCAGACCCCTCATGGCCCTGTCCCTGGGGGTTTTTCTGGGCATCACGTCCCCTAAGTGTCTCTCATCTATGCACTTTCTGACTGTCCAGGGTGGCCCGCCTCCAGGGTTTTCATGAGCTCTAGCTTCAAGAAAACAGCAAACATTTTGGAGCAGGACAGAATTTGGCATTGCTGTGAGACAGCCTGGAGCCCCCACCAGAAGCCTTGTCCATCCCCACTGATCCCAAATCCTGGGTCAGATCCAAGGTGCCCGAATGCTGTGTCCAGTGGCTGGAGGACTCCCCATTTGCCAACCCGCAGCTATCTGCAAGTGTCAGAACTGCTCTAGCCTCCCAGCAGTCTTTCTAGAGTGGTCTCTCTCCACACTGCCATACTGGTAGTAGGCATAAAGTATGCAGATACTATTGTGTATTGGTCTGATAGGAGTTCAACTCTACTGGTTTATAACTTAGGTGAAGTTATTTTAATCCACTTGGTTATACCAAAGACAAAGAAAAAGGGTTTGATAAAATAGTGCCATGTTTTTTTGTGTCAGGATGTTATCATCTCATCTGTTCTGTTTAGAACTCAGTAGCTCAGCTGCTGAGGGGCCTGCCGGCATTTACCAATAAAAACATGAAGAGGCAACTGTGGCAAGGGGCCATTTAGACTATAAATACAGAGAGTTTGTGAGGACACTCTAAAGTGTTTGGTCTGCGCTGAACAACTCTTTGCTGATGGCAGGAGGGGGGTTCAGTACCCCTGCACTAAGGGTCACTCCCTTACTGGCAGGGGTGAAAAGCTGTGCGGTGTGGCCCCTTGAGGAAGACCATCATCCTGGTCAGAACCATCATCCTTGTTCCCTAGCAATGTCCTCTCCCAAGGACCAACTCATATAAAGGTGAACCTCAGCTAAATTTGGACTTTATTTTTTTCATCAACCCTTGCCTGGAACAACAGTGTGATTAATCTATCCTTGACCTGGAATGTTACTTATTTACTGGCTTGTTTTTTTTTTTTTTTTAAAGATTTTTTTAATTTATTCATTAGAGACAGAAAAAGAAAGAGAGCATAAGCAGGAGAAAGAGACAGAGGTAGAGGGAGAAGCAGGCTCCCTTCTGAGCAGGGACCCTAATGTCGGCCTCTATCCCAGGGCCCTGGGATCATGACCTGAGCTGAAGGCAGACACTTAAGCAATGAAACCACCCAGGTGCCCTTATTTACTGGCTTATTAACTGACATTATCCTGTATACTATGGACTTCTGAAATTCCCACAGCAAACCTGTGTTAAATAAATTGTAAAGACAAATTCAGTCTCTGAGCACGAATTTGCTGCCCAAAACGAGTTATTTACTACCTTGGCCCAGCTGTCCTTATGGGACCAAGAGCTTGTCTGGAAACCATAATTCCTGGGTATCTTCCATCCCACATTAGTTAGGGACTACAGGTAGGCCTGGAATGGCTTCTATCTCACAGTATCTGGTCTTAAAATTTACAAGATCTGGCAAGAAGCATTAGCTACTGGTTGGAACAGGATGGACTATTTGCAGCAGCCCCATTTGACCTCCAGGACTTCTTATGTTAATGGCCTGACATAGGCACTGATCCCAAGTTGCCTTGCTGACAGGATTGGGCAGCTGGCCCATGCACACTTCATTCCACAGGTACTACCTGCCCTCAGGTTTCCAGGACCTCTGGGCCTCTGTAATGAATCCTAGGGAGCTTGGCTGACAAAGCAGAGTGCATGCCACATGTGCAATTTGCTCTGCAACTATCCCATGTCCTCAGGTTTTTTAGACTTCTTGGCATGTGTGAATTGGCACCCCCTAAGCCCAGCAGCCATGTTTTTGGGCTAGGAATACCCCACACTATACTCCTGATGTGGAGAGGGGAAGGTCCTTTGAATCAGACCCCTTCTGTCCCTGTGTTCCTGCACAGGGAGTTAATCAGCACCTCTCTGAAAGGCAGGTCTCCCATGTTTCTCTCACAAGTAAACTTCCCTGCCAGGCCCAGGATGGCACAGCTCAGGATATCTTGTAAAATCTGGCTTCAGGGGAACAGGAAATGCTCTTTGGGATCAAGGGGCAGTTTGGAATCACTGTGTGTCCCCTAGAAGTCCCTCCTAGAATCTTGGGCTATACCCACAATCCAAATTGGGCAACTGGTCTCAGGATGTGTGATTGTGGATTTTGCACACCGGTTGACAGGTATAGCCTTCTTGACGATGGACAAGGCCTGCACTTGCCCACCTGGCCTTCTTCTGGAGCAGTGGTTCTCTGCACAGCAGCGCTGATGAGGTTTGAATGGTGGTTATTGCCACACCACATAAGGGCCTGTCCAGCAGTCATAATACCCAGGTGTCTCCCATCCCACCTAACAGTGGTTGGGCTTGCAATGGCTTTCATGATCTTGTTCATATATCCTGAGAGATAAGCTGCCAGGGAAATTAACTACTCTGTTTGGAGCCAGAGAGACCTGGCAGCCCCTTGTTTTCCCTATAGGTTCCTACTTGTCACTATGCTAACTATCCTGACACAGCCATAAACTTGGGACCAATCCATCCTGGGGATTGGGTTTAGAGAGGCTAGATCATACATGCTTGCTTTTCACCAGTCTCCTGTCCTCAGATTCCCCAGACCTCTAGACCTATGTAAATAGAGGTCACTTCAGCCCATCAGTCCATCCTCTTATAGCCAGGGGTGCCCCACACTGTACTTCCAAAGATAAGAAGGGCAGGACATTTAGGTGAGAATGCAAAGCACACCTGTGGGAATCAGGTCCCTTGGGGGTCTCTCATCACTGAACTTCTCTACCAGCCAGAGGTGGCAAGGCTAAGCATTCGCCATGAGACCTGGCTTCAGAGAACTGGTAACTCATTTTTGGAGAGAGGTACCTGGGCATTCCTGTGAGTCCCATGCAAGTCCCCGGTGGGGAATCAGTCTATCTTTACAATCCCTGGACCTAGGAACTAGTGCCTGGATGATTGGTTGTTGAGTAACAGTGGCTCTTACATTGCACCTTGCTCTATGTACCTGCCCCAGGCATCAGGCCCACTCCAGGTGTTAGATAAAGCCCATCCTTGCTCAACACACATCTTTTCCGAGGCAGCCTTTCCCCACACTAATCCACTAAAAAAAAAAGATTAGAATGGTGAAAATGTGGGGGGGGGGCAAGATGGCGGGGAAGTAGGAGGAGGCGCCTTTTCAACTTGTACCCCAAAGTGAGCTGATTACCTACCAAAGAACTCCGATCACCCATGAAATCAGCCTGAGATCAGAATTATACACGTCTGGATCTCTACAGGGGGAGAAGACGCCAGTGGGCAGGTAAAGTGGAGTGGGAACGGCGGACTAATATCAGAAGATAAACAAAAGGGGGAGGGAGCCACCAGAGGTGACCGGTGGGAAAGTAATACCCCAATCCGAGCGAGAGTGCCCTGCGTCTGGGGACCAGCAATAACTCGGAGACTGGTTGAAAGCACTCCAAAAGAGCAAAGGATCGCGGAGGGAAATTGTGGGAATCGGGGCGGCTGGGGACAGGGGCTTAAGTCCCGGGTCCCAGGATAGCCTCCCCTGGTGCTGAGGCAGAGAGAGTGCGGTGGAGAAACCGCTCTTGGTCCCTAAGCTGCCAGCACGCCCGAGAACGCCGCGTGGGGTCTGTTTCCTGTGAGGGTATGGGAGCCACGCTGGGCGGCAGAATGCATGAGCTCTGCTATAGAGCCTGAGATACTCCCCTGAGAGATGTATAAAGGCCCAGCCAGTGCCCTTTGATACGCGCCATTGTTTCAGAGCCTGCACCAAACTCTCCTCCCAGAGAGGTGCGTGAAGGCCCAGCCTGGTGCTCTCGGACCTGTGCCCTGTTCTCAGAGCCTGAGACCCGCGCGTGAACCTCAGCCTCCCCTGAAATTGGTGCCCGCAAGCCGGGCGCTCTTAGACCCATAAAGACCAGGCACTCCCAGCCCGGGCCAGCGGGAAAATCTCAGTGTGCGATTGCTGCTTGGAACCTCTCTAGCGGTCTGGAGGTGCCCAAAGCCGCTGCTGCCGTGGTTTTGGGTACAAGCAAAAGATCCTGCATCGCCAGGGACCGCAACTTGGAACCTGCTCTGCCAGCGGCCAAGGAGGAACTTATTTGGGCTCTACAGCCAGACTGAGGCTTCTCTCTGAGAGGGAGATCAGGGTGTGGTTTGTTTTCCTCTAAAACTACAAAAACCATCAAAAGCAGTCAAAGTGAGAAAAAAAAAAAAAGGGAACAAACATAAAAACCACCAGAGAACAAAAGACTGAAAAAACAAAACAAAACAAAACAGTTTCCTCAGAGCCCACCCCCTTGAGGGGGGCTGGAGGACTTAAGTAAGGGAACATCATTGACTGAAAACCCACGTGGCAGGCCACTCCCTCAGAAAACAAACCAAGAAAGAAAGAAAAAAAAAAAAAAGAGGGAAAAAAAAAAAGAGGGGGAAAAAAAAAAGAGGACTACAAGAGAACAACCACTACTTCATTGGAAAACTTTTATTTTTCATTCATTCCCACTATTCTGGGTCATTTTTTTTATATATAGGTAATTTTTTTAACCTAATAACCATCACAGTGAGCTATCCAGTACATCAAATTCCATGATAACCTTCTAACCTGAACTTTTTGATACATACACCTATGTTTTTCTTTTGCATTTCTAGTTTTTGAATTCCTTCTTTTTTTTAAACTTTAGTCTAGTTTATTCCTTTTTATTTTTATCTTCTAATATTCATATAGAGTTAAACTTGAAAGTAATCCCCTTTCCCCAATCAATACTACCCCTATAGGTAAACTAATTTTTAATACCCCTTTATCTTAGGAAAGTTGAGTCCTTTGACAAAGATATCAAGATAAATCCAGAAAGAATCAAAACAAACTTCCTTGCACACACTAAGAATTTATAACCACTCTCCCATCTTTTTCTTCCACAAGTGTTTCTGTGTTTGTCCTGATAGTATATAAATCTTACACTTGGGATTCTTTTTGACGAGGTTCTTCCTTTATTTGCATATATATATATTTTTTCTCTTGTCATATACTTTTATCTGTCTTTTTGTTTGTCTGTTTTTGTTTGTTTACTTCATAAATCTTACCTTGGGGCCCATTTGGGCTGAACCTTCTCTTTCATCTTCCCTTTCTTTCCTGTCTCTCTCTCTATCTCCTTTTCTTTTCTTATTTTTTTTTTTTTTCTTTTCTTTTGTCTCTCGTTTGGGTGGGGAATCCTGATTGCTCAGAAGTGTTCCAGGGTGCACCTTGACTGCACCATGGTTAATAATCCAGCTACATCTGTTCAGTCATCTCCCACCAAAATGACTAGGCGGAGGAATGCCCAACAGAAGAAAAATACAGAGGATGGACCTTCTGCAACAGAGCCAATGGATATCAACATAGACAATATGTCAGAAAGAGAATTCAGGCTAACAATTATCCAGACAATAGCTAGGTTGGAGAAAGCCATGGATGACCAAACAGAATTGATTAGAGCCGAACTGAAAGCGACCAGACAGGATGTGCAAAATGTTAGGGTGGAGCTGAAAGCTACCAGGGAGGAGGTTCACAATGCTCTCAATGAGTTCCAACCTAATTTAAACTCTCTCAAAGCTAGGATAACTGAGACAGAAGATAGAATTAGTGATCTGGAGGACAAACAGATAGAGAGAAAGGATCAGGAGGAAGACTGGAACAAACAGCTTAGAAACCACGAAAACAGAATCAGGGAAATAAATGATGCCATGAAACGTTCCAATGTCAGAATTATTGGAATCCCTGAAGGGGAGGAGAAAGAAAGATGTCTAGAAGATATAGTGGAACAAGTCCTTCATGAAAATTTTCCCAATCTCGCGAATGGAACCAGTGTTCATGTACTAGAGGCTGAATGGTCTCCACCCAAGATTATATATTCCAAAAAAATGACGACATCTGATAGTCAAATTGAGGAATTATAATTGTAGGTATAATCTCTTGAAAGCCGCTAGGGCAGAGGCTCCTTACTTACAGAGGGAAGCCCATCAGAATAATGTCAGACCTGTCCACAGAAACCTGGCAAGCCAGAAAATGCTGGCAAGATATATTCAGGGCACTAAATGAGAAGAACATGCAGCCAAGAATACTTTAGCCAGCAAGACGGACATTCAAAATAAACGGAGAGATAAAGAGTTTCCAAGACCGGCAAGGCTTAAAAGACGATACAACCACCAAGCTGACACTGCAGGAAATATTAAAAGGGGGTTCTATAAAAGAGGAAAATCCAAGAATAGCATTAAACAGAAATATAGAGACAATCTACAGAAAGACAGACTTCAAAGGTAACTTGATGTCAATAAAAACGTATCTATCAATAATCACTCTCAATGTGAATGGCCTAAATGTGCCCATAAAATGTCACAGGGTTGCAGATTGGATAAAATGACAGGACCCATCCATATGTTGTCTACAAGAGATCCATTTTGAACCTAAAGATACACCCAGACTGAAAGTGAAGGGATGGAGAAGCATTTTTCATGCCAATGGGCCTCAAAAGAAGGCTGGGGTAGTGATTCTCATATCAGATAAATTGGATTTTAAATTAAGACTGTAGTCAGAGATACATAAGGACACTACATAATCCTTAAAGATTCTATCCACCGAGATGATCTAACAATTGTAAATATCTATGACCCCAATATGGGATCAGCCAATTACTTAAGAAAACTGTTAATCAAGATAAAGAGTCATATTGATATGAATACATTAATAGTAGGAGATCTTAACATGCCTCTCTCAGAAATAGGCAGATCATCGAAGCAGAAAATCAATAAAAAAACAAGAGCATTGAATGACACATTGGAACAGGTGGATGTCATAGATATATACAGAACATTCCACCCTAAAACAACAGAATATTCATTCTTCTCAAGTGCACATGGAACCTTCTCCAGAATAGACCACATACTGGGTCACAAATCAGGACTCAACCAATACCAAAAGACTGAGATTATTCCCTGCATATTCTCAGATCACAATGCTTTGAAACTGGAGCTTAATCACAAGGAAAATTTCAGAAGGAACTCAAACACCTGGAAGCTAAAGGCCACCTTGCTTAAGAATGCTTGGATCAACCAGGGGATCAAAGAAGAACAGAAACAATTCATGGAAACCAATGACAATGAAGACACTTCGGTCCAAAACCTATGGGATACAGCAAAGATGGTCCTAAGGGGGAAATACATAGCCATCCAATCCTCTCTCAAAAAAATTGAAAAATCCAGAACACAGCAGCTGTCTCTATACCTTAAAGAACTGTAGAATTAACAACAAATCAAACCAACACCACACGTAAGAAGGGAAATCATCAAGATCAGAGCTGAGATCAATGAGGTAGAAACGAAAGATACAGTAGAACATATCAATGAAACTAGAAGTTGGTTTTTTGAAAGAATCAATAAGATCAATAAGCCTCTGGCCACACTAATCTAAAAGAAAAGAGAGAAACCCCAAATTCATAAAATTATGAATGAAAAGGGAGAGATCACAATGAACACCAAGGAAATAGAAACAATCATCAGAAGTTATTATCAACAGTTATATGCCAATAAGCTTAGCAACCTTTATGAAATGGATGCATTCCTGGAAAACTATAAACTCCCAAAATTGAACCAGGAAGAAATCGACAACCTGAATAGACCGATATCTAGTAACGAGATTGAAGCAGTGATCAAAAACTTCCCAAAAAACAAGAGCCGAGGACCTGACGGATTCCCTGGGGAATTCTACCAAACTTTCAAAGAAGAAATAACACCTATTCTCCTGAAGCTGTTTCAAAAAATTGAAGCAGAAGGAAAATTTCCAGACTCTTTCTATGAAGCCAGCCTTACCCTGATCCCCAAACCAGGCAAAGACCCTACCAAAAAGGAGAATTTCAGACCAATACCACTGATGAACATGGATGCTAAGATTCTCAACAAGATCCTAGCAAACAGGACCCAACAGCACATTAAAAAGATTATCCACCATGACCAGATGGGATTCATCCCTGGGCTACAAGGATGGTTCAACATTCGCAAATCAATCAATGTGATAGAAAAAATTAATATGAGAAGAGAAAAGAACCACATGGTCCTCTCAATTGATGCAGAAAAAGCATTTGGCAAAATCCAGCATCCGTTCCTGATTAAACCACTTCAAAGTATAGGCATAGAGGGAACATTCCTGAACTTCATCAAATCTATCTATGAAAGACCCACAGCAAATATCATCCTCAATGGGAAAAAGCTTGCAACCTTCCCGTTGAGATCAGGAACAAGAAAAGGATGCCCACTTTCACCACTCTTGTTCAATATAGTATTAGAAGTCCTAGCAACAGCAATCAGACAAAAAAGAGAAATAAAAGGTATCCATATTGACAATGAAGAAGTCAAACTCTCTCTCTTCGCAGATGACATGATTCTTTATATGGAAAACCCAAAAGACTCCACCCCCAAACTACTAGAACTCATACAGCAATTCAGCAACGTGGCAGGATACAAAGTCAATGTGCAGAAATCAGTGGCTTTCTTATACACTAACAATGAAAATACAGAAAGGGAAATTAGAGAATTGACTCCATTTACTATAGCACCAAAAACCATAAGATACCTGGGAATAAACCTAACCAAAGTGGTAAAGGATCTGTACTACAGAACTACAGAACACTCGTGAAGGAAATTGAAGAAGACACAAATAGATGGAAGACCATTCCATGCTCTTGGATCGGAAGAATAAACATTGTTAAAATGTCTATACTGCCTAGAGCAATCTATACTTTTAATGCCATTCCGATCAAAATTCCACCAGTATTCTTCAAAGAGCTGGAGCAAATAATCCAGAAATTTGTATGGAATCAGAAGAGACCCCGAATCGCTAAGGAAATGTTGAAAAACAAAAATAAAGCTGGCAGCATCACATTACCTGATTTCAACCTTTATTACAAAGCTGTGGTCACCAAGACAGCATGGTACTGGAATAAAACCAGACGCATAGACCAGTGGAACAGAGTAGAGAGCCCAGATATGGACCCTCAATCCTAGGGGCAATTAGTCTTCGACAAAACAGGAAAAAATATACAGTGGAATAAAGACAGTCTTTTCAATAAATGGTTCTGGGAAAACTGGACAGCTATATGTAGAAGAATGAAACTCGACCATTCTCTTACACCATACACAAAGATAAACTCAAAATGGATAAAAGACCTCAACGTGAGACAGGAATCCATCAGAATCCTAGAGGAGAACATAGGCAGTAATCTCTTCGATATCAGCCACAGCAACTTCTTTCAAGATATGTCTCCAAAGGCAAAGGAAACAAAAGCGAAAATAAACTTTTGGGACTTCATCAAAATCAAAAACTTCTGCACAGCAAAGGAAACAGTAAAAAAAAACAAAAACAAAGAGGCAACCCATGGAATGGGAGAAGATATTTGCAAATGACAGTACAGACAAAAGGTTGATATCCAGGATCTATAATGAACTCCTCAAACTCAACACACACAAAACAGGCAATCATATAAAAAAAAATGGGCAGAAGATATGAACAGAGACTTCTCCAATGAAGACATACAAATGGCTATCAGACACCAAAAAATGTTCATCATCACTAGACCTCAGGGAGATCAAATTAAAACCACATTGAGATATCACCTTACATCAGTAAGAATGGCCAAAATTAACAAGACAGGAAACAACATGTGTTGGAGGGGATGTGGAGAAAGGGGAACCCTCTTACACTGTTGGTGGGAATGCAGGTTGGAACAGCCTCTTTGGAGAACAGTGTGGAGATTCCTCTAGAAATTAAAAACAGAATTTCCCTATGACCCTGCCATTGCACTCCTGGGTATTTACCCCATAGACACAGATGTAGTGAAAAGAAGGGCCATCTGTACCCCAATGTTTATGGCAGCAATGGCCACAGTCGCCAAACTATGGAAAGAACCAAGATGCCCTTCAATGGACGAATGGATAAGGAAGATGTGGTCCATATACACTATGGAGTATTATGCCTCCATCAGAAAGGATGAATACCCAACTTTTGTAGCAACATGGACGGGACTGGAAGAGATTATGCTGAGTGAAGTAAGTCAAGCAGAGAGAGTCAATTATCATATGGTTTCACTTATTTGTGGAGCATAACAAATAGCATGGAGGACAAGGGGAGTTAGAGAGGAGAAGGGAGTTAGGGGAAATTGGAAGGGGACTATGAGAGACTATGGACTCTGAAAATCAATCTGAGGGGTTTGAAGTGGTGGGGGGGTGGGAGGTTGGGTACCAGGTGGCTGGTGTTATAGAGGGCATGGATTGCATGGAGCACTGGGTGTGGTGAAAAAATAATGAATACTGTTATGCTGAAAATAAATAAATTTAATTAAAAAAAAAAAAGAATGGTGGAAATGGTCAGACCCCATATGGACTTCCTGTCCTGGCTGGACTAGAGGCCTATCAGGAAATCATGATTCCCAGGATCTCACACCTGAGATAGCTCCAGTTAGGCCCAGAATAGATTCCAAGTTCCCAGGAAATCTGGTGTCAGAAGAGTGAGCCACTATGTTTGGGAGTAGAGAAGGCCCTTTTGGACCCATGTGTTCCCCACAAGTTCCCACTTCAACATCCCAGTCAATCAGTACATGCCCTGAGGTGGGAGCCAAGCCCAGGAATCCCACTGTGGGTTTGGAGCACCCAGGCCTGCACACTTTGCTCCTGCTACCCCTTGTCATCAGCCTCCGCCCCCCCCCCCCCGGGAACTTCAAGGCCTGTCTGTACAGGAGTGGTCCAGCCTGGCAGTCCACTTTGCTGGAGCTGCTGGCTCCTTGTGCTGCACCTGTGATGGGGAGAAGTAATGGTCGTTTGGGGCAGACTTTTGAGGCCCTACATGGATGAGTCTCAAGGCCTCCTGAGAATCATTTCTGCAAAGTGCTCCTTATCAGTGAACTTTTGCTATGCCCAAGATGGCCAGGCTAAGGAGTTTCTGTTCGGATTCAGGAAAACAGATAGCTAGGTTTGGGAATGGGATGAAATTGTGTATTGCTAGAAGTCCCCCAGAATTCCCCACTGGGATCCCTCAATCTATAATTCCTGGACCGGGAACCTGAGTCATAGTAGCTATCATAAATGCAGTTAGCTCCTGCTAGCCAATCTCTCTTGGCATTTGCATAGGGCCTACATTGGTCTACCCTATTGTCTTCCTGGAGCACTGTTTCTTATGCTGCTGCTTTGATGATGAGATGTGAATATTTGGTACTGTCAGACCCAGATGGCCTTCTTTCCTTATAAGACAAGAAGCCTGTCTGGTGACTATGATTCCCTGGTCTTCTCTGTCCTACCTAACCCTGCTCAGACTCAGGCTTCCAAGATCACCTGGTGACAGGGGGATTAGCTCCTTGTGTTAAAGCAGGATAGACTCTGTGGTCCTCAGCCGTGCCCCACAAGTACTCATGGCAGACCCAGGTACACATTTAGAGTGATTGGTGTTGGGTTAGAGTGGCCATAGCGTGCACACTTTGCTTCTGGGTACCTCCCGCCCTCAGTTTTCCAAGACCTCTCAGCCTGTGTGAACAGGTGTGCTAGATCCCAACAGGCCATCTTCCTAGAGCTAAGGGTACCCCTCAGTGGTCCTATTGCAGAGAGGGAAAACCAACTGAGTCAAACGCCTGTCCCTGTGTGATACTTAGCACCTCTGTGGGAGTCATGTCTTCCTGTTGTCTCTTTTAATGGCCTTCTCAGCCTTGTGCTGATTGGCAAGGCTGTTATTTGATGAGGTCTGTCTTTTGGGAAGATGGTGGTGTGTTATGGTGTGGGGTGGAAGCTGACATTGCTTTGAGTCCCATGGAAGTCCGTGCTGAAAGTTGGTCTATCCCCTATTCTGTCCACAAGTCCTAGACCTGTGGACAGAACTTAGGGTGCCTGGACATAACTTAGGGTGCCTGGATGCTGATTGACAGCAAAAAGCATTTGCTCTAGTGTACCTGCGAGCAAGCATCAGGGCTTTTTGGCCTAATGCGATAAGGCCTGCTCTAGTTTTCACAAGCAGGGATTGTCAAAGAAAAATGAAGCTTCTTGAGGTATTCAATGTAGGGGGCACTTAAAAACAATCTTAAGCCAGCCAGATGAAGGAAAAGGAATTTTGGACTTTTAGGAGAAGAGGAGGTAAGTTATGGGAAGATGATCAGGAAATATGTGGTAAACCAGAAATTTTTAGTAAGGTTTTATAACTGAAGCAACATGAGTTTGCTCCTTGGTGAGTCAGAGATAGAAACTACACCAGGTTAGTTTTCTTACAGGCTCTGCTTAAATCTGCTTTGCTGTAGTCTCATAACACAAAAAAATAGAATAACAAACATATCTAACTATATCAAAACTGACATGAAGCAATCCATAGTCTGTATGCTCTTTACATGAGATGCACTTTAGAGTCAAACATGCATATTTAAGTTGAAATATAATAAAGACAGAAAAACATATATGATCCAAACAGCAACCATATAAAGCTGGAGTGGCCACACAGATATCAGACAAAATATATTTTAAACCAAACTAACTGAAATGTGACTAGAGGTAAAGAGGAAAACTTGATTATGATAGAAGTGGTTCATCTATTAAAAATTGTGACAATTATAAATATGTTATATTTATAATTTATATTATATTTTATTATTATTATATAATAAATATATTACATATATAATAATGTACAGAGAGTTAATCAATGTACTATATTAAGTATATTTATTATATAATAAATATATATACCGATAGAGCTTCTACAGGTTCAGAAAAAAGCATTTGACAAAATCCAACACCTTATTATCATGAAAACATACCACAGACCAAGCATGAGAGAACTCTTCCTGAGCATGGTGAAGAAAATCCATGGAAAAACTCACAGCTAATATCATAAGTTTGATACTGGGTAATGATGAAAGACTACATAGACTACATAGTTTCCCCCTAAGATCAAGAGGAATATAAAGATAGCTACTCCTGCCACTGGTATTCAACATTGTACTGGAGAGTCTACTCAAGGAAATTCGGGAAAAAAATGAAATAGAAGTCATCGAGATTGGAAAGAAAGAATTAAAACCATCTCTATTTGGAGATGACATGACCCTGTTCATTTAAAAATAAAATAATTGCATTAGAAATGATTAAAACTAAATAACATGTTAGCAAGTTTTTGTAGGGTACAAATCAATATAAAATAACAACAATATTCCTATATTCAATCAAAATGAGCCATTGAAAAAATAAGAAAACAACTTAATTCACATTAGCATCAAAATGAGTAAAATACCTGGGAATAAACTTAACAAAAAATGTATAAAACTTTACTCTGAAAACTATAAAACATCATTAAAAAATGAAAGCCCTCAATAAATGGACAGGCCTTTCATGTACAACAATTGAAAGAAATATCTATTTGTATGTTTCACCCAGGCAAATATCTAGAAACAGAAAGTAATGTGGTGATTGCTTAGGGCTGGGAGTGGTTAGGAGGAAATGGGGAGTCAGTGCTAATGAGAATAGTTTGTTTTTTGGATGATCTAAAATTGACTATGATGATGGTTGCACAACTCTGCCAATGTACTAAAAACTATTACATGGCATAATTTTAATGTATGAATTATATGATTTGTAAATTACATATGCTAAGCTACTATATATCTCTTCTATATTATAAAAATTGATCACTAAGAATTTTAATAAGGGAATTTTATATATAGATAAAAGCACCATTGAATATTCATATCAGGTTTAAAAACTCATGATGGGGGGCGCCTGGGTGGCTCAGTGGGTTAAAGCCTCTGCCTTTGGCTCAGGTCATGATCCCAGGGTCCTGGGATCGAGCCCCGCATTGGGCTCTCTGCTTGGCGGGGAGCCTGCTTCCTCCTCTCTCTCTCTCTGCCTGCTTGTGATCTCTGTCTGTCAAATAAATAAATAAAATCTTAAAAAAAAAAAAAGAACTCATGATGGGAAAATATTTATTTTATTTTAAACTGTTGAAAATTTGGAACATGCAGGAAATTAAAAATAAAGATGATAAACATTACTTCTTATTTCTCTCCTATTCTCTGCACTTCCCAGAATAAACTGGGTTCCAAGAGTAGGGATGTTACTGTGTCCCAGGAAGTCAATGTTTGAATTCTTTGTCTTTTTTTTTTTTTTTAAGGATTTTATTTATTTATTTGTCAGAGATTGAGAAAGAGAGAGAAAGAGCACAAACAGCGGAGAATGTCAGGGAGAAGGAGAAGCAGATTCCCCATGGAATAAGAAGCCCGATGTGGGATTCAGTCCCAGGACTCCAGCATCATGACCTGAGCCAAAGGCAGATGCTTAATTGACTAAGTCACCCCAGCATCCCTGAATTATTTTTTCTTAACAAATGAATTTAAAAACAAATGGAAAGAGATATTTTAAAGTGAGATAATAACCCAAATTACAGCTATGTTGGCATTACAGGAATTGATGAAAATAATTGGAAAGTGACATTTCAACAGATCCTTCAAAGGATACCTACAATTATGATAATAATATCAGGTAATATTTATTGATAGTGTATTATATAGTAGGTACTCTGATACAAGCACCCCATATATTATCCAACAATTCTTCTGTGGTGTGTGTGTGTGTGTGTGTGTGAAACATTTATATTTTTTATTGCACATCACTCCTTTATTATATTGATCTGGAAAAAGGATTTAGTACAGTTACACTCAAAATGAGTACTGGACCCAAGTGGCAGGGCCAAGCAACTGGAACATGATCAGAAATAGATACAGTGAAAGACACACCTAGACATGATCAAGAGGCATTTCACTTCCATAAAACTTTAAGACAGGGGAGAGGGATTCTAAAACACATTAGGATGAATTTCTAGGCCTCAGAAGTCAAGTTGCTTGTCGCACGTTGGTATGAGGAATAACTTATTTTGGGATGATCACATGTGGGACTAGTTCAACGTCCACTAGAAATCTCAGAAAGGCTTTAGTTGTGTGTGTGTGTGTGTGTGTGTGTGTGTGTGTGTTTATTCAGTAAATGTAATACCTAAAACATTCAGATTGATCCCACTCTCCTGGAGCCAGTTCTTCTAGGGTCATAGCTGAAATGATCATTTTAGTCATCATGCAAGTTACATTCATCTTCAGGCTAGCTCCTGTCCAACTATCTTGGTTCCATGGAATCCTCAGCCCTTTTTGGGGGCCTGAACACTGTCTGTGGCCTCCCCAAGACCACTGGTGGCTTCTTAGGTTGCTGTACTTGAACGGGTAGAGGTGCCAAGCTCAGTCTTCCAGCCTGAAGCATTGGAACCAGAACTTTTACCCAGCCCAACCGCAGGGAGAAAGAAGAGATGTAGCAGAGTAGTTGCTCCTAGCACGATACCCTGGACAGAGGAAGAACAAATGCAGGAACTCTGATTCTCCAGTTGTAAACAAAGTGAGATTTCCTTATCCTTCGGGTCTCTTTCCTGGGCTGTATTCTTACTGGTGAGAGAATTCTGCCAAAAAAAAGAAAAGGCAGGGCATGGTCTACAAAAATAAATGAATAAACGAATGAATGAATGAATGAATGAATAAATAAATAAATAAATAAGTGTCTCCCCCCACCCCACTCCTCCCTGCTTCCCAGTCTCTTGACTACAGAAGCTACAGAGTAGTAGAAAACAGGCTCCTGGGAACACAAATAGGCTTTTTTGTTTCTCATTGGCCACACCTAAGCTGGCTTCTCCCTATCCCCAACTCAAGCAGGTCCTTAGTAACAAAGCAATAGCAAAAATTCCAGAGTTACTAATGTTCTACTCTTGGATCAGGTCTTTCCTCAGCTTGGACTGAAGCCCAGGCTTCAGAATTGCCATTTTGACTTGATTATATGAAGGGAGCAGATGCAAGAGACAAAATGGCTTAATAAAATTAGGAGCCACTGGTACCAGTCTTCAGGTAAAACTTAAGATGCCTACAGATGTGGTCAGTGTGATTTGTTCAAGGAGGACGTGCAGAGGAATGGGATGGGTAGGGAGGATGTCCTTGGGCAAGTAGTCTGCCTGTTCTCTTTCACTCTTTAGCCTTGTGCTGGGCAGTTGAAGCTTCCATGGCTTTACCCACGGCTTCTTCATTCCCTAGGAACTGCATGGGCGTGATGGGCTTCAAGTTCCTGTCCAATTCTTATACCATGGGAATACCAATTGGCAGGTGCAGCTCCGAGATAGCCTCTTTGGAAAGATCCTCCAGACACCTGACAATGCACAGAGGCTGTTGCCATAGGCTGCAATATGTACCTATTTCCTCTCCTTGATCTGGGGGCATTTCTTCATTTCAAAAGGGCAGAATTCTGGCAATGGTGTACATCAATCAATGACAGGAGGATAGCTGATATTCAGTGAGCTCTGCACACTTGTGAGCCTTACTGATGTTGCTGTGGAATGTCAGGCTCCCTCTCAGGTGGTGGGACATCATAAGGGCATGTCCAGATCTTTACCTGGGCTTTACCTTTGCTTGGCAGCAGTTTCTGAGGCTGGTTAGAGTCCCATAGTGCCACTCACTGGGGCATCAAGTCCTCAGTACCAGCAGCGACATTTGGTCAATGGCATCCAAAACTGTCTGAATTGCTCTCTTCTGTGCATGGGTAAAGCAGGGGTCCAACTCCTAGCGAGCATCTCACAGTGCCTGGCCATTGTGCTTTGCCTCCTCCTGCCAGAGGGGCTCAGGTCATGTTGTACCAGCTGCTGAAGCAGTGCTCCCAGTCCCAAGTGCTCTCACCCTCTCCTCTCCTACCAGTTCACAGGTGACCATGGCAGCGGCTCGGGGCAAACAGTGGATTCCTCGAGGTCCCAGCCTCACCTGCGCACTTGCCTAACTTAATTCTTACTTTAACACAAGTTGGTTTTTATGATACCCTTTATGTATACTAGAAAATCGGAGCTTAGAGATGGTGCAAATGTTAACTGCTGGATAAAGTCCCAATTGCGCCATAAATAAATGAGGATGAATTAATGACCAAAAGTCATTTAATAAAAAATATGGGTAATTTTGTCAGATGTTTTAACTCCATTTGAGGGTTATTTATAGAACTAGAAACTCAAGATATCAGATTATCTATCTCTATATCTATCTATATTTATCTATATTCATATTCTATCTACTTTCACTCCTAAATTCATATATTTAAAATATAAATTTTATTAAATTATCCAGAATATAAAACGTATATAGCTCCATTAAAAAAAAAAAAGACTTTGTAGATGAAGCTCAAACTCAGAATAGCATCTTATTTGTGAAAAATTGAAGTTGAGTAAAGTTCTAATCAAAAGCATTTGTTTTTCCAGACATAAGAAAGTGAGAAAGATGGGGTGTGTGGGTGGCTGTGCTGGTTAAGTGTGGGACTCAGTTTCTGTTCAGGTTGTGGGCTCATGAATGGTGAGATTGAACCCCGCCTGGGGCTCAGTGGGGAATCTGCTTCTTTCTTTTTCCGTCTACCTCTGCCCCCAGCCCTCACAAGGTTCTGTCTCTGGATAAATAAATAAATGTTTAAAAAAAATAAGAAAGATTACCGATTAAACAAACAATTACCATTCACTTTCTTTGGGCCACAATAAGGTATGTGTTTCTGTGAAATAGTTTTTAGATGGGAAAGGAAACTAAGTTACATATTTTTGCTCTTAGAAGATAGGTTTTCCAGGAAGAACCAACTATGAACTCCTTTAGTCATCTGTGAAACTCATGGGTTTGAACTTTGAAAAAAAAAATCTGTTTTGAAATTATATGCTATGCTTGCCTTATATAATAGGTATTACATCTTTTTTTTTAAGATTTTATTTATTTGAGAGACAGAATCACAAGTAGGCAGAGAGTCAGGCAGAGAGAGAGAGGGGGAAGCAGGCTCCCTGCTGAGCAGAGAGCCAAATGCTGGGCTGGATCCCAGACCCTGAGACCATGAGACCATGACCTGGGCCAAAGGCAGCGGCTTAACCCACTGAGCCACACACAGGCGCCCCATGCATCTTGATATAAAGTCACTCTCTCATATGCTTAATAAAAATTTGCAATAGGTCAGACCTCTGTTTGGCATATGAGATTCAGAGAGATTCACAGTGGATCCTATTTCTAGAAAAAGCACTGGGTAAATAAACAGCCAGCTGTGTAAAAATTAACTTGTCCCATATCTTTAATAGGCCAAATTCTAGAATGTGAAAATGTTTTATAAGATACAGACTTTCTCTTAATATTTATGATAGTGATGTGTTGCCTATAACATTGCAATACTTTAAATAACCAAGTTTTATTTCTCAAATGAGGGCCACATTTTACAAAGAAACAAAGCTTTTGTTTATTTCATTTGTCACCTTAGAAAAGTGGATAACTAGAGTACAATAAAACTCCCTTGGATGAAAATGTTGGGTGACTGCTTTCTCAGGAACTTATCCATTCCTGAGCACTAACCTCCAAATCTTTACGATTCAAATTCGAAGTTCTGCAAAATTACAAGTGACTGCATCTTCAGTCTTTGTTTCTCAACAAATGGTTGATCTGTGAGAACCAGTGTGCTACTGAAAACTTTTAACACAAATACATATTTATCTTTGTCTTTGGTAAAAATATAGTGGGTTCTGATAAAATTTCCCATGCTCTACTTTATAGGCAAAACAGAGCTCTTGGGGGACAGTATGCAAAAAATAACCCAAGAGGAAAGCCAGAAACAAACAAAACTTCACATAAAATGAAAAGAAAATGAGTCTTTCATTTTCCAAAAGATGACATGAGGACTCCCACAGACCATCTTTCTGGTGAAACAATCATAATTAGTGAAAACGATAGGAAAAACAAAAACAAAAAAACTAAAATCTCTGTACATAGTCTTAAGAGCATTCAGCAAATGGAGAAACATTTGTTCAAATCTATTAAATTTCAGTAAGAGCAGTGAGAGAACACGGCATATGAGCCCTGAGCTACCCACCTCAGCATGACAGAAGCTCAGCATGACAGAAGCTCTACTGGCCAGTCCACTCAGGATACAGGGCTCCCTCTGCTAAGATTGGCTGAGAGATCCTTCCTTCACAAAGCCTCCACAGAAGACAGAAACTCTCTTCCAGGAAGAGTAGGGTGAGAAGAGGGGCCCCATGTACCTCCACATTCTGCTCATGGGGTAGAATTCCACACCAGTACAGACAAACCAAGACAAACAGAGGCCTATAGCCTTCCCAGGGCTCTTCTCATAAGGACTGGCATCACTCAGAAGTGGGCTATTGACCTCATGCCCTAGGGCCATGACTCAGAGACTTTGCCCAGGGTGGGAGACAGGCTGTGAGAACAGAGAGCTCTGAAGCTCTCCTCAAGGGAAGCAACTTAATTTGGAAAAGTAGATGGGGAAGCTGACACCTAAGCATGGTGTTGAAAACAGTAGAGAGAAAAGCAATTATGAGGATGCTGTTAGCTCTGCAAAAGCAACAAGCCAAACTATAGTCAGTTAATAGTTACCAGAGAAATCCAGGGAAGGAGAAAAGCAAGAAAAGACATCCTGGGGTAGGAAGGAACTTCAAAAACTGGCCTAAAATCTACCACTGTAAATAAACTTGAATTAAACTGGATCAGACCTTGGAGAGATTTATGTACCAGGGCATTGCTGAAAACAATTAGGGCAACTAGCCAGTGGTTAGTGGAGGATAACAACTGGCGTGATTGCATCAGAGGCAGCCAATTTAACAGAGAGATTAGGGAAAAGAGAGAGTCAAAGAGAAAGCAAAAACAGTTTCATACCAAGGTGACCACAGCCATGTGCAGGGCTGGGACTTCTGGAGAGGGTATCAGAAGCTATGTAGAAAGAGAAACCACTGAACAGTCAGTCCAGCTAAGGCACTAACCAAATAACAAATGAAATAAAAAGCAGATAAACCAAATAGATGGAAAATTTTCAACAACATATTAGAAAGCCAAGTTCAACAACATATAAAGTATGATGCATTCTGACTAAGTGGGATTTATCCCAGAAATGCAAGGTGGTTTAAAATCAAAGAATTAATTTAAGTAATATTGTTAAGGGCCTGTTCAGCCAGAGCAGCCCCACCCTGGTTGAACTGCCATTTTGTTGTTTATGCAGTAAAACTTAAATTAACCCCCCCCCCCACCCCGGGGAACTTACTTAAAAGCAAGTCCGGGAAACCAGTCCCAGTTGACAAAGCCCAAATATAAGGGTGGGTCAGGTCAAGTGGAGACATTCAATCAGTGGGGGCGCATACTCTCTCCTAGCTACCAATGAGTATGGGCCCTGCCCTTGGGGTGCCTTTTCGGTACCCATTCTGACTAAGGTGATAGGCTAGTTCCCAAATAGCTACGATGGGGTGAATTGTAGTTCAATTGGCCACATGTGTGTGACCTAGCATGACTGTGCAGTTTTCTCTGTGTATCGCAATCTCACTGGCCACCTGTGTTTGGCCAGGCTCAACCACATGGCCTTTGCTTTATAAAAGTTAGTCTGTGAGTCAGGGAGGGTTCCCGCACACTCTGTAAGAGGTGTGGCCCTGGCCAGTTGGTTTGATTCTCGATGCTTGGTGTGAAATAAAGCTTTGCTTGACCTTTGCTTTGTATCAGTCTCGCTCCTTTAATCATTATTGGGGGACCCAACATTGGGGACCCAACAATATATTGTATCATGGATTAAAGAACAAAAACCACATGATCATCTCAATTGGTGCCAAAAAATGCTTTTGACAAAATTCAACGCCTTATTATGATAGAAACCCAGGACAAACTAGGGTAGAAGAAAGCCTCCTAACCTCGTAAAGAATATCCCTGGAAAGCTCACAAGCTAGCATACTTAAGGTGAGTGAATGAAACCCTTTCCTCCTGAAAAATCTGCATTGTTAGAAAGCATCCAAAATGATTCCAATGTAACTGGTCCATAGATCTCCATTTGGCAATCTCTGTAAGCTGAGAAAAAGTAGGATTTCTTATCTGATGAAATTAGAACTAGGAATTAGCATTGGCTACAGATAACATCACTAAATGGTGTACACAAACCTTAACCTTTCCATAAATGGCGCTTAGTTCAGGATACACCAAAAGTAACAAGACTTGATGCAAGTAGTTTATTAAGGGACCTGAGGTGCTTCTAAGAAGCAGAAGTGCAGGAACAGATAGACCAAAGCACCTACACAGAAAGAGTAAAATGAATACCTTGCTATGTGAGTTAAGGACCCTATTCACCCAGGGCTTACATGGGTCTGTCCTTTGCCCCCGTGCCTGAGATAAGAAGTGGGAAGAGAAAGGTGAATTGGAGCCCTAATGACATTTACAAATATTGACCCTGTTCAATAACATAATATTTTATCTTAAGTCATACCAACATTTATTCATTCCTCAATCTTTCAATATTGGATAAGTACCATACAGCTTGGCTTAAATGTGGTTTCTTTTGGGGGTCCTTCGCAACTACTTTAATTTCTCTTCACTTTAGTTTCCTTATAATAACATTAGGATAATTCTAGTAACTCACTTGTATTATAAGGAATAAATAATTATTGCCTATGAAGCTAAGAAAAAATTTGTGACACTTGAATTTGTGACATTTGAATTCTTAATAAATATTATCCTTTTGTATTATAAAGCTAACAGCATTTACCTGTGGTTATTGCATTAAACACAGCCATAATGACTCATACTTTTACTTATTTTAAAGTGGATCAAATTTTAAATGACTTATGGAGCAATGAAAATAAGAATGTGTCTTGGTTTTTACGATTTTTATTCAATCCTTTATGTTTGTCCAAACTGCAATTTAATATTAGTGATTTGCCTTCATGGAGTCTTTTTATAACATTCAACACAATTTTTTAATTACTATATTTATTTATATTTTTGAAAGCACAATATACATAACATACATTATTTAAAAAGTGCAGTGACGGGGCGCCTGGGTGGCTCAGTGGGTTAAAGCCTCTGTCTTTGGCTCAGGTCATGATCTCGGGGTCCTGGGATCGAGCCCCGCATCGGGCTCTCTCTGCTCAGCGGGGAGCCTGCTTCCTCCTCTCTCTCTTTGCCGGCCTCTCTGCCTACTTGTGATCTCTTTCAAATAAACAGATAAAATTAAAAAAAAAAAAATGTGCAGTGACTGGGCTCTCTCCCTTCCCATTCTCTGGGACTCTCAAGTTAATCCCCAGACTTAGCACCTTTTCTGATTTTCTCACATTTCCTAGTAGAAATAATTTATACTTCCAAATCACTTTATTTTGTTTTTTGTTTGTTTTGTTTTTCTCCACATATGTAAAACTTCAAATTTGTGTCTTTGTATACCAAAGGAAGCATAATATGTATAAGTTCTGTCATTCCTTTCATTTTTCTCTCAGAGCCTGAAATTTTAACTTATCTTGGCTTAATATAATTCTTATTGAGATATAAAGCATTGATTTGTGTACATTTGGAGAAATATATTCACCTGACAGAGAAACCACTATCACACAAATCAGTTTTTCCTGTTCTTAAGCTTTCTATGCAAGCACAAATGATATTCTCTTGGCTTATTTTGTTCAGCAAATTGGTGGAAAATCATCTCTCTTACAGTTACATATAGTAACAGTCTACTCCTCTTTATTTCTCTATAGTCTTGTGTTTTATGAATATATGATAATTTATCCATTCACCTACTGATGAATATTTTTAAATTAACTTTAATGAGATACAGTATTTAAATGATAATTGCTCCCTTTTAAGTGCATGACTAAAAATTCTATAATTCTATAAATTTGACTGTTTGCATGTGTGTGTGTGTGTGTACAATCTACATAAAGAATAGTTCCAGTTCCAGAACCCCAGAATGTTCCTTTATATTGGTTCACTGTCTCAGGCCCTCAATGGGCAATCATTGTTTTGAGTTCCATAATTATAAAATTGTTTTGCTTCTTCCCACATTTCATTTACCTGAAATCCTACAGTATCCATTCTTTTACTTATGTGACTTCTTTTGCTCAGTATAGTTTTTGAGATTTATCCATGTTGTATATTCATGTGTATGTATTAATGAGTAGTATTTTATTGTTGAATATCCCCTCAAATGTTCACCTGTTAATAGATATTTGGATTGTTTATAGGTTGGGGCTATTAAAAATAAAGCTGCTATGAATATTTGTATGCAAATCTATTTGTGGATATCTTGTATTTACTTATTTTGCATAAATAGCTAGGCATGGAATTGCTGTATCATTGGATAGATGACATTTGTAGATACAGAGAGGCAGGTGTTGGACTGAATATTATGGATATAGAATCAGATTATTAAATGAATTTTGAAAAAGTAGAAAAATAAATGGAATGTTACAAGATGGGCTTTTCTAGGTAAAAATGTAAAGGTTAAATATACTTAGGGAAAAATTAATTACACATAGAGAGGTGGAGATATCCATTTATGTCAATACATATATGTGTTTTGTTGTCACAAAAAGCCAAAGCCAAACTATACTTTCTGTTAGGAGGAAGTTCTTGTTAGCCTTGTTATTTTTATAAATAGCCATAGCCAAATATAATTGCTCTTTCTTCATATATTGTTACTTGATAGAAATGAGTCTCTGGGAAGAAGTATTTCAATTTATGCATTGGTTTGAGGCAGAGGATTAAATCTGGTAAAACAAGACATATGCATAAATCATTTTTTATATATCATTTAATTTTTAGGAAATTATTTTTCCTAAAAAGAATTTTCATTTTCATACATGAAAAAAAATTTCATATATCATTTAATTTTTAGGAAATTATTTATATAGTATTATTATTAATAGTTCTCAGATGAGAAAGCTTATTATATAAGATGTTAAGTAACTTCCCCAAGATCATAAAACCAAATTTGGACACTCAAATCTGGTTTCATTTTTACCTTTTTCCCCGTATGACTTCCCCAATATACAGCAGTTGCTAGTTAGTGGGAATGTCATTAATGAGTTACTTATTGATTCTGATTGTAATTTATTCACATTCTACTAAATCCCATCAGGATTTAAATGATTTTGTAAGAGAAAAGCAGATATATTCAGATGAAGACATTAATATATATATTTTGTAGTAGATTAAATGGGTCCCTTGCAACATGAACTTGAAGCCCTTATTCATGCTAACTTCTCTCTGCAGAAAAGCTGACTTGACACATATTTAAATTACTGGTCTTTACCAAAAAGAATTAATTCTAATCATTTTCTATCCCAGTTAAAATAAGGTTTGTTTTGAGCTTATTTTGAACTTAAAAAAGTCTTTCTACAGGAGTTAGGCCACGTTACAAACACAAATATTTTATCCAGATATGTGTTTCAGAATTGGTGTCAAGAGAGTGAAAACTTTTTAAATTTAAATTGAGTAAACATTGCCCTTCCTATTGTTAGGCCTAATCCTAATACATCCTTGGCTTTGATGGTTGTTCAAGGAGAACTGGAAGAATGATTAATTCTTTGTATATATCCCATTGGAAGGGATATAGGTTTTATGTAGAAAGAATGGGCTTCCCAAACTCTTCTCCAATTTATTTTCAGCTTATCAGTTAAATGCATGGTAGGGTTTAACAAATTACTATCAATGAGTTTCCCTACTTGCCTTTTAAACAAATAAGGAAACTACCAAGTGGCCGGAAGTCACTTTGCCTGTGACTACAGGCTTTTTGTCCCATGTGTTTAATATGAAATAATTTGTCCTTCAAAAAGAGCTGGAAAACAGTAAAATTTGTAAAACAACAATTTTTGCTTTTACATTTTAGTTCATTCATTCTTTCATTTTTAATCTTTTGATATAATAAGACATTATAAATTAATTAATTGCCATATTAAAATGCAACCTAGTCATATGTTTTCTGTGTCCATTTTTTTGTTATTGTTCATATATTGGAAGCTTTCTTAAAGGCTAAAAAAAGTTTTTAAATACATCAATTATGTTTTTCCTAAAGCTTATGGGTTCGCTGGGGATCCTTTAAATACATGAAAAACTTATAGTTTATACCTTAATTTTTTTATTTATTGGATTCCCAGAAGGACTGAAGTCTTTTTTCTCATACGTTAAATTACTAGGCACTATTTCTTATTAGTGAAATGACTGTTCATGTCCTTTGACCAAATATTTATTAAGATCAATTCTTATTAACTTATATGAACTCCATATGCAAATATTAATACTTTTTTCATAACCTTTCCTATAAAAGTTTTCCCATATGTATATAAAATATTTTTTGAGATATAGAAGATGAGTAATGGGGTATTTAATGATTAAAGATATATATTTGGACCTTCTTATGCTTAGATTCAAATCTTAGTCCAATTTATGATAAGCTTCATGACTTTAAAGAAAATTACCCAATGATAAAAATAATACAGCAAAAATATGTGATTTTACTATGTGTATGAATTATGAGATGAGAAGCTCAAAGAATTTAAGTTGTCCATGGCCAGCAGCTAGTGGTATGGTCAAGAATAGAAACCAGGTATTTCTTAGGCTTATGCTATTAAAAACCATACCAAATTGCATCTATGATTATACATACTATCATGGAAGAAATTGAAATAACAAGACATAGCTACATTATAAAATGATGAGGTAATATTTATAGAATTTTAGGAAATGTGTAGTGTATAGTAACTCCTCATGACTTTTTTTTTTTTAGAGTTGAGTCTTTGTATATTCTTTTTTTTTCTAATTTATTTATTTTCAGAAAAACAGTATTCATTATTTTTTCACCACACCCAGTGCTCCATGCAAGCCGTGCCCTCTATAATACCCACCACCTGGTACCCCACCCTCCCATCCCCCCGCCACTTCAAACCCCTCAGATTGTTTTTCCTCATGACTTTATCTCACTTATGAATATATATCCATATCTATCTTCTCTATCTATGTCTATTTCATGTTCTCTATTGCTTCCAAAGAAGATTAGGAAGGCTTTTGTTATCTATCTTTTTAAAATTCAAATTAGCTATGTAATTAGAAAACATTTATTGAATTTCTACATTGTGATGCTTCCCTGGAGACCCTCACTGTTTTGAGGATGCCTCTTTTCTAACTCTATTGTCAGTGCCCATCTATTTTTCTCTCCTACACATTCCTTCCAAGTGCTATTCTCACCGCTAGACCTTCAAGGATTACCCACTTGGTATTGACTATAAATAAGCATGTTCATTATGGTTCTCTCCACTGAGTTTCAAATCCATGCTTCCAACTTACTAATGTTCCTCAAAACACAACATATCCTAAACTGAACTTACCACATTTTTGTCTACCCTAAACTTGCCTACACTTTAGTGCTCTGATCCCTTGGAGAACATCAGCCCTGGTTTTCCGTCTGAAACATTCCTTCCACCTGTCCATTCCCTCCACCCCATTTTCACCTGACTAAAGTATATACCTAAGTTTCGAATCACATATCCCTTCTGTGAGCCGTCATTTCCATAGTTGTACTTTTCTCTGCTTTATAATTCCTCCCATACTTAGATCAGAGAACTCTTAGTGTCAGCCATTATGTTGTGTTCATCCTTGTATCTCCAGTACCTACTCAAAGCTTGGCTGGTCTAAGTAAGTGCCCCAAGTAGCAAGAATGATTTCATTGCCAAAGTGCAATAAAACTTTCCAACTGGGATACACCTCAAGGGTCTTAATAATGAGTCTTCCTGATTTCTTTGAGAGTTTCTTCTTCCTACATTTCAAGTGTATCATTATAAACTGATGTAATCAAGAAAATAAATGATAGAAGCTAATAGTAGCAGTTCATATGAAAAATAGAAGCTGCATATCTCTTTTACTATAGGTGCAGGGGCAGTGATTATGTATGGTGCCCAATAGAACATATTCTTCACATTGAACATCTGAAGTCTCATCTGTATACAAGGTCTTGTGTTAGACTCCATGAGGACAGAGACAACTAAAACAGTTTCCCTGCCCTCAGAGGCAGTCACCATTTAAGGAAAATTGAAAATGGAAATATGAGAAATTCTATAGGACAGACCTGAAGATAATTTGCTGATATGTACCAGTCTTGCTAAAGTGTGAATATTAGATATAGTTATATATTCTCCATGTCTCTTATTCTTTAAAAAAAAAAAAAAGATTTATTTATTTATTTTGTGAGAGAGAGAGATAGAGATAGCGAGCACACAAGGAGGAGGAGGGGGAGAGGAGCAGAGGGAGAAACAGAAAGAGAGAGAAACTGAGTAGATACCCCATTTAACACAGAGACTGACTCAAGGCTCTATCTCACAACCCCAAGGTTATGACCTGAGTGGAAATCAAGTGTTGGATGCTTAAGAGCTTAGTCCATTAAGCATCCAACTCTTGATTTTGACTCAGGTCATGACATCCAGTTGTGAGATTGAGCCCCACCTTGGGCTCTGAGCTCAACATAGAGTCTACTTCAGATTCTCTCTTATTCTCCCTCTCCAACCTACTTACACACACACACTCTCTCTGTCTCTCAAATAAATAAATAAAATCTTTAAAAAGAGTTGGAAGGTTAACCAACTGATCTACCCAGGAGCCCCTCCTCCCCTCCCCCCTTTTTTTGGAGTAGTCTCTATATTTCTGAG
Source organism: Neogale vison (assembly GCF_020171115.1). Classification (NCBI taxonomy): domain Eukaryota; kingdom Metazoa; phylum Chordata; class Mammalia; order Carnivora; family Mustelidae; genus Neogale; species Neogale vison. The sequence continues at coordinate 85,523,349 of NC_058094.1, read as the reverse complement.
TCAAGGAAATAGAAGTAACTGGGATAAACACATAAAAATCTCACCTTCCAAACCAGTTTCCATGGAAACCAAACAAAGAATAAGAAAAAATGTATTATATATTCAACTGCTTTCAGGAACAATGACACAAATCCATAGTTTTAAAATTTTGTTTCAGTTAGAACTCCTTTAATATGTTGAATGTGAAAGCATTTGGGCTGGAAACAGACCCTGAAATATGCTGAAATTTTCCCACTTGCAACCATAGTTTGTAAAATTATTCATTCATTTAACAATATTATTGAGTGCCTAATATATGCCAATTTTTGAAGTTATATTCTGTGAGAACAGTTGCTCAAGGAGAAGAAAGATAAAGGAACTGACAGCTGGTGAGCACTTACTTTATTTCAGAGAAGTCTGGGTGATCTGTGTGTACATCATCTCATTCTGTAAAATATATATTATTATATACATTTTGTAGTGGTTCTATAAATGTTATGCATACTTTCAAGATGAGGAAATTGAAAGTGATTTATAGTAAATATTTGCCCAAGATCATGTTTTTAGAAAGCAAGCTAACCCATGATTTTCAAATCTAGGCAGCCCATTCTTTAAAGTACTTTCTCTTTGAATTGTTCTGTAATGTCTTCATCAAATTCTAAATAGATCGGTTAAATTGCCATCATTTTGGTTCAGGAAAGGCATCAGGAGGATTGGTGGACAATATTGTACATCTTGGTGATATGCCTTATTTTATAATTCTGTAAAATGTATGAAACATTTCATATATGAAAAAATATTAACTGGAAAATAGAAGTATAATGAAGGTGTTCAGAATGAGCGTCTCCACAATGTATGACTTCAGCATGTGGCTTATATTGAGCTGATGTCAGTCAAGGCCCAAAAGACTCAGGAAGAACTTTTACCTCTCTCTTAACTGCCTAAAGAACCTAAATAGAAGACTGGTCCAGGAAGAGAGCTATCATCAGAGATGACTACAGAGTCTGAGCTAAGTGTGGTAAGCTGGAGGGAACTGGGCAGGTCTTGGGGATCAATTTTTCTCTCTCTCTCTCTGTGACATGGCAAACATCTAGTTATCAAACATTTGCTCTTCCCATCTCCTTCTGGATTGTTTTCCTCCCATTTGAAGTCCCAGGCCTCTATTCCTTCTCCTTATCTCAGGATGATATATAAGCCTCTATTGTCTGAGTGCCTGAGGATCTCATATTCTTATGGAGCTCCTGCACATATATAATTAGATTTTTTCTTTCACCTGTTAATCTGTCAAAGAAACCAGAAGAGTAGAAGAAAAATGTTTCCTCCTCAACAATATGAAAAGGAAAGAGTCTTAAAGCATATATATTTTAAAACATCTAGTATAGTACATATATGTTAAATTATAGATAATATATAAATTATATTACATATATATAATTTAAGAACAGTTCTTCTATTTCACATATTTTATTACCTCAACTATATATCAGTGATATTTTGAGAAAAATATACTAAGACACGTACCAAAGTTCACCTTTAAGTAAGTAGCCCTACTTAAAAATTAAAGAGATAAAGAGATGCTAAAATTCAGAAGTTTGTTTATTGGAAGAAAGTATTCTAAAAGAGTGACATTAATTTGTGGAAAAAAGTTTCCACCAGAGGGCAGTATGGATTTATAATCATTCTAAATCTATAAAGAGACTGTTCTTACTTTCTTAATCCAAAAACTATGCTGAGGTAGATAAAATCTTTAAAAATGTTTGTATAATAACTATTGGAACACATGCTATTACCCAACTATTACACACCCAACAGTGTATAACAGTGTATAGTGCATAGCAGTGTATAGCAGTCATATATTTTTTATAAACATGGATAATCTGTTTTTGAACCAACCACTCTTTTTGATTTCTGCAAGCCAAAATTCAATCTTATCTGGCTTTCAGTGTTTTAGAATTGTTACACTCATTCATGAATGCATTTCTAATAACATATACTTCTATGAACAAAACAGAGTGGCAGTAATTTCTGTATTTGTGATTTTAAAATAAGCAAGTGTGTAAAGAATCATAGAAAAAAAAACTCAGAAAGTCAATTTATTTTCAAAGAATGACGAAAAGAAGGAAGAAAACAGCAAATATTCACAGGTAATAATTCTAACATCAAATTCTTATCTTTGCTGAGGCAAGTGAATAAAATAGCTTTTTTTTTTAAGGCTGTTAATTACTAGCAAGTTGAGTGTTGGTGAGGGGTGGGTTAGGGAGTAGGTATTTAACTGTAACAAGTTCGAGACAAATCAACTATATCTAGGCAGCTTCTTTATAGTTAGATGCTGGTAAAACTACTATCGTCAAATTTTGGAACTACTCACATGAAACCAAATGGCAAACAATTTGTGAAAGTTACTAATAGCAAGAGCACATTACAGTTTATACTTTTGCAAACATTCTCTCATTAAGTGCTCACACATTTTACAGATGAGTAAACAAGCTTAGATTAAATAATAAGCTTGAGGTCATATGGCTTATGCATGATGTGAGTTCCCAAGGGAACAGTTACTGTTTAGGACTAAATCCTAAATCTCCAAATCCTTAATCAGTTAACTGCAGTGGTTGCAATTAGGATAAAATAAATTTAGGCAGAGGAGATCAGTTTTACTACAAGCTAAGGCCTTGGGCTCAAACCATGTACCTAGTCTTTTAACCCGATGAACTAGACTTAACATCATTCCGTTTGTCTTAGGAAAGATCCTCAATCCTACCTGGCCACCAGCATCAGTGGCAGAATATACTCCAAAGAGAAGGTCACTAGGAAGAACAAAAGCGAATTTAATTCCCAACCTTGAAGGCATACTAGAAGTAAGAAGCAGGCATAAGTAAGGATTTTGCTCCAGGAGAGGCGTCTTTTCCAATCATTGCCTCTGTGTCTCCATCTGGAAACAATGAGTTGAATACTTCTTCTGCACACACCCTCCGGTTCAGAAGTGAATAAAATCAATCGTGCTTTTAATTCAGTTGGGCTTCTGCAAGAAGTCATCCCTATCCGTCCACTTTCCTTGTCAGATAGGATCCTCATAAGCTTATCTAACCAAGTTTCTTAAACAAGTTTAGTGAAGACAGTTCTATTACCAGACCATATGCAACAATTTAACCAAACATTTTATTGTCACAAGTATGCTCTTCAAAATTGCACATCCTGTAAAAGATTGGAAAGGGCACATCTTTTTTACAGAGATTAAGTCTTAAAAAGTAGGGAATTTCTTGCATCTGAATCCACACAGGTGAGGTAAGAACAATTTGGTTCTAAAATATGCTCAGGACTATCTCAGCTGGACCAGTTCCTTTTCAGATTGGTGATCTGAGGAAAGATCATTACCTGGCTCGGGCTGGAGGTTCTGCTTGAGCACGTACAATCTGGGACACCTTTCATCAGCATACATGAAATGCCTGCAGTTCACTCATTCAGTCCAATCATTCAGTAAACATGTATTGAACTCCAGATGGGTGACAGGCAGAGTGCCAGGAAGTGGAATTCAACAATAAATAAAAACAGACATTGCAACATTGGATTACTCCATCCTCAAATCTCTCTGAGTATCACTTTTCCAAAGATGCAAGGCTAATCCAGCTTATAAGGAAACTATCCCTGACCCCACATTGGGCAACTATAGATACACAGCTGAATCCCCAAACCGAAACACTAATCATTCCAGCAGCTTACAACTTAAATATTCTTCCATTATAATAGTTCCCAGAAAAGCAAACAAACAAACCAAAAAAAATCAAAATACAGTCTTCTCACAGGTTTATACATAAATTTGAATTTGGGAGGCAGAATAGTGCAATCATTAGCACATGAGTTCTGGAGTAAGGTGAGATGGCTCTGATTCCTGGCTTTGTCTCTTGCCAGTTGCATGACTTCGGAAAGTTCTTTCATCAGTCTGTTCTGATTTCAGTCTTGCATACTAAGAGGATAATAAAATATGTGCATTGTAGTATTGTTGTGAGGATTACATTTACCTGAAGCATTGTGGACTTTTTGCATTTGATTGATATACTGCAATTGTTCAATGGATATAAACTACTACAATTAACAATATCATCTCTGTTGCAGCCATAGATTACATGTTTGGGAAAAAGTTTAAACAGAGGAAATAGATCACTTTCCTTTTCTAGGTTACCAACCAATCTACACCAGTTGTTCTATGAAACTGAGTGATTTTGAAAACACAAATTCCCTAAATTAGTAAATCTTAACAAGTCATGTTAATGCATACTTTTTTCTATTCAGAGAATGGCATCCAGAAAGCTCCTGTTGGCTGTCTAAAATGACAAATTTATGACTCAGGTCTTCCCTGAGGATCCTTTCTTCCTTGTAGAATATATATACTGAATTTGAAGTCTTTCAATTTACCTTCCCATTTGTTTCTGTCACCAGGTCCCCATGTTGGAATACTGGACCTACGCTCTATTTTGGGTGGGATACAGTTTACACTTTCTGAGGATAGGATAACCTGTGCTTATGAAACACAACTGTACAAAGTTCATGGTATGGCACTTCCTGCAAACTTAATCTCCTAATGTGTTCTCTCTTTCTTTAGAACAAGCAAAATCCTTCCCCAGGCTTTAGGATGAGAGTATTGCCATCTACATTTGATGCCCAACCTGCTGCCACCTCTGCAGCACTTCCTGAAGTCTACGATTAGTCTGACCTATACTTCCTTAAGTCTACAATTTCTTCTTTATTCTTAATTTACTTCAATGGGAGAATTACATTAAAACATTTCTGGAATGGACTTGCTGCTCTGGAAACTTCCTCAGCCCATGCCTTTATGATCCAGGGAAGTTGACCGTCCTCTGCCTTGTGATTCTCATTCCTAAAATCTTGCCTTGTCTCAGCTGGTACGTTTTCTGGGGAGCATCATCTCTGCAGCAACCATCAAACATCCCTTCCACCTCTCCTCCAGCCTCCATGAGGTTGTCCCTGTTTCCTCAGGCTTTCATGCTCATGTTTTCCTGATACTCATTCACTTATTCACTCAGTGAAAACAGAAGAATGGCATGCTTACTGCAGCTAGACGGGTAAAGTCTCAAGGACGTATTGATAAGCAGGAAGATTCCTGTCCGCAAAAGCCTGGCATTTGCTGTTGATGTAAAGGGCTATTAGACTGTAGTGAGCATGGATGAACCTACCGAACTCTGGAGACAGGCAGTCAGGGAAGGCTTCTTGGAAGAAATGGCATTGCCACGGTGGAATCTTGAAGGAGAAATTGTAGCCATCTTGGCCAAGGGATGCATCCCACAGTGAAGAGTTGTGGGTTGTCAGGGATGAGATGGTGTAGATAGAAATGAACTACCAACCTGCTAGGACAAGCAAGTCACAAGGACCACATTCCATTCTGGGGAGGAGGCTTTGTTCTGACAGCACCAAGAAGCCAGGCAAAGGCTTCAGTGATCATATCTGTATAGTAGAAATCACCCTATTTCTTTCAAACAGAGAAAATTATTTTTCTGAACACTTCAGCTTGTTTGTAAAGCCTTCCTGGCAAAGAGACACAACTGTATCTGAGTATCTTTCTTTTTCATTTCACAGATTATATATCAACTATAAGAATAAAACTGGTTTCTTTTTAAGCAATTCTGTTCCTCTGAATTTCTGATATGCTCCTTGTATAGACATAACTGCACACACACACACACACACATGGCATAGTTCATAAAAACATGTTAGTGGAAATTTTAAAACCAAATAAAGGTATCCTAATCTTGCCTGGACCTTAAGTATTTTGGCAACCATACAAGAAATTTGTCTGGGAAATGCTCCAAATTGGGCTGTATGACCCAGACATTCTGTAGTTCTCTGTTACCCAATATGAATAGTAACAGTCAAAATTCTGGAGTTAAATAATCCATACTATAATACAGCTTTCTTAAAAAATTGTTCATAACTTTAACCTAGAGGAAACCCCAATTCTGACTTCACATGCAGTCCTACAGACTTCCTGCAGATCCTGGGGTTTTATCTAGCTGGCAAGTGCAAGATGGCTCTCTGAGCCAATGGTAAACTCTGCTCCTACGAGCCATCTTTAGCTTAATATCTTCTCTTAAAACATTCATTTTTAACATTGACTAAAAAAATTAACAGAATAAATTCTCCAAATAAATAGCATATATATCTAAAAAAATTGTTCATAATATTATATAATGTTCTGTTGTTATATTATATCTTTGTAAAATGATATAAAAATTATATTTATATATTATGATTATATAATTTCCAAACTTTTAAATATTGCCCCTTAAGAATGGAATTGGTTCAGAAAAATCACATGCAAAATACATGCAATAATCTCTTATCTAGATCCCCCCAAAATGGAAGTATTAAATATATCAATGGAAATAATATATCCCCATCCACACTAAATAAATGAAGACCATCTTTTAAAGGGGGCACCCTATGGGTCGCTTGGCTATCAGGAACCCCCACTTGGCTGAACTTCTCAGGCAGGTTTTTCCATATTTCTCTATCATTTTCTCTGTCCAAACTCAATTATGTCCTGTTCGTTCAGCATGGAGCTACTCCAAAAGCAGTTCATATTAATTTATTTTAAATAAGGTACTACTGGTTGATTGAGCTTAATGCTTATGCTAGTTCCATAAAGAATAGTTTTCTAATAATGTGTCCTGCATGGTAAGATTTATGGTATCTGTAGAAAGCCGGTGGTGAGAGATTTGCTTGACAAGAGGGATTTCCTAATGCTTTTTCATTTCCTAATGCCTTTTCTGCCAGATCATGTTGTCTACAAATTCCTTTGCTGACTCATAGGAGAGCCCAGTGCTAAAGGTTAGAGGGCAGTCCCTCATTTCTGGGTGATACCAGTGCTCCCAGGTTGGGCCAGAATCTAGTGTGGACATCAGCAATACATTAATCATGACTATGGAGCACAGGCTCTGAGGACTTCTTCAGAGCCTGCCCTGGTTAGTGAATCCTGGCATTTCAAAAATGGAATAAAGATGCATCTTCATCATTTCCAGATCTTGAGCTAGGGCCAGACTAAGTGTTATGCTTCAAAGGCATGAGATGATATGGACATTTAGCCAAACAACATGCTCTAAACCAAATGAACATGGTATAAATGTATCAAATTATCTAAATCTTGAGTAAATGAAGCACTTGAAAATATATACAACTTGGAGTCATTATTTATGTAAATTTTGAAAACCATAGCAATGGTATACTGATGTATAATTTTATGGACACATGCATACTTAGTACAGTTATAAAAACGTTTAAGAGAAAATCATAAACAGACATTAGATCAGAATACTTGAGAGGAAGAGAGGGGCAAGGGTGTGAGTTGGATTGTTGTTTTGTGTCAAGATAATAACATGACATATTTTGGAAATGAGACATAAGTGTCTTTAGATATTTTCTCTATGCTTAAAATATTTCACAATTTAAAACAATAACAAAACATGGGAAGAACAAAGACAATACTTCTGTTATTTATAATTTTTTGCATATTAGAAAACCACTTTTAAAATTCCTTGGAAATCACTTCTGAAATGTATTCTAAATGTCTTATTTATTTATTTATTTATTTGAGAGAGAGTGAGCATGTGTGTGCTAGAGGGAAAGGGAAAAAGTGAGCATAAACGGGTGAAGGGGCAGAGGGAGCAGACTTCCTTTTGAGCAGGTACTCCCCATCCCCCCACCATGGGGAGCTCAATCACAGGATGCTGGGATTACAATATGAGCCGAAGGCAGATGCTTAACCAACAGAGCTTTTCAGGCACCCCAAATATCCTATATTTTTATTTAATTTTTTCAAAAAGTTTATTTGATATCCAAGAAGAGTAAAAAGAGGTACAAGATAGAGAAAGATGAAAAATCACTGAGGGAAGATTCCTCCAAAGAATACTGTGCTAACTTATTTTAAAACCTAACTAGGTCCTAAGAAGTACTAATACCAGTAATAAAAATAATGATGATGATGATGATGATGATGACGATGATGATGATGATAGCAATGGTAGCCACCATTTGTTGGTGCTTCCAATATAACAGATTATGCATATTCTGCTCATCCTTTGTAGAACCAGTGCACTGGGATGTTATTTGTATTCATGCCCATCAGTTGCTTTAAATCATGTCTTTCAGTACTTTGCTTTATGTTTGGACTATCAGTTTCTTGATCAGCTGCTTTTCCTGGAGTTTTCATCTCTTTTTCTTATTCACAAAGGATAATATACCTTCGCTGTATTGTAAAAATTATCTCAGGTCTTTCAACTGCGAGCATCCAGCCTTTCTTGGAGACAGAGAAGACTAACTCTCTCTTCTTGCCCAGTTGGAATTGATTGCAAATCTGTCCTCCTGGGATATCCCTGAACTGCACTTCTAGGTTAGACTTTGCCTTCTGAAACTGCTTCCTTTCCCCTTTCTTTGTTGTCATGCTCATTTTTCTGGAATGCTTATTCAAGTTATTTCTGCAGGGAGGAAGGATGGGAGGTAACTTTCTGAGCTCTTGGTTGGTGAAATGTCTTTATTTTTGCCCTCATACATGATTAATAGTTTGGTGGATAAAGAACTTTACGTTCAAATCAGTTTCTTTATAACCTTGCAAACAGTGTTTCATTGACTTTCAGAATCCATTCTGGTAAATGAGAAGTCTCAGAGCAGTGTGATTTGAATTCCTTTGTAGGAGAGCTGTTTTGTGTTCTTTTATATCTCTGGATCTCAGGATTTAAGGATTTTTGCTTCTCTAAAATTTAATAAAGATGTCTTTAGTTTTGTATCACTTTTTTCATCTTTCCTATTTATCATTCATCCCCTTCAATCTAAATGTTTATCTTTTTTTTTTTTTTGACTACTGAACTTATTGTGGTTATTTCTTCTCGTCCATCTTCTCTGCTGAAAACTCATATTAGTCAGAGTTTGACCCATTCATATACATCTTTTATATTTCTTTTCTCTTATATTTTAATGTCCTTGCTTTTTAGGGACCTTTTTAAATATTAATTTCATATTCTTCCCTTCTTATTGGCACTTTTATTTTAGCAATCCTACATTTATGCACAAATTTTCTTTCTTGTTCTCTTAGTTAATAAATGCAAACACTCTAAATCTTATTGAGGATGGCAGTTATAATTTTTTCAATGCTTTCTTGGGTATTCTCAGTTATTTCTGTTTCTATTTATCTAAACTAATTATTTTTAGGCTATCAATTGTTTGCAAATGAGATCTTTGATTTTCTCGTCTGTTATGACTTTGTTAAATTAACACTTGTTAAGCAGAGAACAGGGTACCAGATGGTGAGCCATGGTTCAACAACAGAGCACAAGACAAATTAAAATATAGGAGGTTGTTACTCACAGGTCCTGGAGGAAGGACACTGCATTCCTCAAGGGGGCTATACAGGGAGGTCAAGGCAGAGCATAGACAGAGAAAAAAATAAGAGACCTGTAATGCATGTTTTTATTAGGATCCATGGGTGGAGTGCTTTGGAGCTCCTGGGCTAGTGCTGGATTGGTCAATTCAAACCAAAAGAAGGTAAGAACCACTGGAGTCATATCTAAACAACACACAAGGCATAAGGCACTGGGAGGCAGGGACTGTTTAGGGATTCATATCAGGAACTTACAAGTTTGTGATTCTATGGGCCGCACTGTACAAGGCACCTAAGGTCAGTTTCAGGTCCTTCATGGCCATTTGGCCAAACTAAATGGATGCTGGGGTAGTAATGCCATGGAGAAGCTTCGCTGAGCTGCTAATACATTCACATTCAGTAGCTGTGGGCTCTGAAGACACACACAAAGCACATTTGCAAAGTTGAGATAGTGGCAGTATCTTCCTCATTGGCTGGTTCTAAGAGCAGAGGTATCCACCTGCACTGTACAAATGCACTGGTGTCCCAAACAACTGCTTATTGAATTAGTGTCCTGGGTTTGGTGCTAGGGAAGAATGCACTTTGGGATAGACAGGTGAGAAGCTGTCCATTGGATAGGAAATCCTGATTGCTACCATGTGGCGGGAAGGCTTTATTCTCCAATGCCAGAGCCACACTTAGCTACAAAGCCATTCCTAGCTAATGCTTTAAGAAATGGTTGTCCACTTTATTTTGTGGCAGTGCAGTTTCCAGGAACTCATTGCATCCTCGTGGTGGTAGTAGTGGGTTGTTAGTGGGGACTGTTTGCGCTACTCTATAAACAGACATAAATCCTCATGTTTTCCAGTTTACTTTTCACACCTGTGTTCTGATCTGTCTAGGGCTTTCCGGTAAATCAAACTTCTGCCTCCTCTCCAGGAGGCATTTCTGTGTTATGGCACCCTAAACTCCAATTCATCTGGCAGTGTTTTCCTTTGTCCCTAAATTAGTTCAAGCCTACCATCCACTGATTCAAGCTTTTCTCCTTCTGTTCATTTCTCGGTTATTTTGGAACTATTTTTGTTATTCACTCTCATTTCCCAGAGGTATTGCATGGATTAGGAGACAAATACACTCCTACTGTTCCTTTTCATAGTACTCTCCATGGAGCACACCTGCCATCCCTAGTTTTACTCTCTGTGGATCAGTTTCATTTTTATTTTCCTTGGAACACAGCTATCTCCACCCTTCACTTCTGTTTCTCCGTGGAGCACAGCTTTTATTCCTCCCAGGAATCTTGAATTATTGATTTAATTTCTCTTTTTGATGTTCTAATACCTGGAATTGTAGCTCTGTTGTCTACCTTTTTTATTCTTGATTCATTCAGGAATTTATTTTTCATCCTTAATGTAGCAATAAGCATGTATATGGAAGGACTGTATCTTGTTAACAATAGTCAGCAGCAGTGAGAAACAAAACCAGATTTTGATTACATTCCTATGTGTGAGAGTTTTTGTTTTGTTTTGTTTTTCTAGGTTTTGCTTATTTATTTGAGAGAGAGAGAGAGCTCAAAAGGGGGGAGAGGGAGAGGGAAGCAGACTCCCCACTGAGTGAGGAGTCCCACCCATGGCTGGATCCCAGAACCCTAAGATCATGATCTGAGCCAAAGTCAAGTGTTTAACTGACTAAACCACCCAAGTACCCCATGAGGTGTTTGTTTGTTTGTTTTTTTAATTTATGTTACAGTCCTGTGACACTAGAATCCTATCTCTGTTCCTTATCACCTGCCAGCATAAATACAAAGTTTTTCACTTATATTCCTTACTATAGGCTCCTTACATAATTTACAACTATGCTTTCATTCACTCTTTAAAGGTATCATAGAACTAATCAGAACTGGAGTATTTATTTTCACTGACCAGACCGGTGCTTTTAAACTTTTTTGTTCTCTAAGGTTCGTGTTGATTCTTGGAATATCTTTCCCTACAGTGAAACTTTGCTGAGCTCGTACCCGGTACATTACAGTGGTTTAGAGAGACTCAGATTTAGGCTGAGTTTGAATCCTGATACTACCTATGTGATGCCGTGTGAGCCACTTTTCTAGACCTGTTTTTCATTTGTAAAATGGGGATAATGAGAGTACTTATTGATTAGGTCATTATTAATATTCTCTGAGATAATCTATAGAAAGCTATTAGCTCAAAGCCTAGTAAGAAATACACTGACTACAAATGTTAGTTATTATTAACTACCATCATACTAACTATCACCAGGAAAAAATGCTATTACATGAATATAAAAGGGTCAGTTCACCAAGAGCACACTATAATCCAAAATGTATATAAACCAAACAACAGAGCTGCAAAATATGTGATTAGAGTGATAGTTCTGACTCTGGAGTTTACCTTATCTGATATTAATATACTCATTATTGCCTTCATTTGATTAATATTTGCCGTAATGTTCATTCATTTTACTTTCAAGTAATCTGTATTGTTATATTTGAGAAGATTTTTTTGTAGACAGTATCTATTTGTTCATGTGTTTTAACTGCTGTGCCTGTCTCTGTCATTTAGTTGTTGTATTTTGATCATTTATATTTAATGTAATTATTGTTACATTTGTGGCTTATGACTACTAATTTATTTTTTGTTTTCTCATTGTTCTCTGTTTTCACGTTTTGGTTTTATTTTCTTACCTTGTTATGGGTTAGTGAAAAATTTATTGTAGAACAATTTTGATTCATATACAGTGTTTTTGAGTATATCTCTGTATGGCTTTTTAGTGATTTCTCTGGGCATTATATTATATTTGAATAACTTACTGCAGTATACCAGTGTCATCATTTTAAAAATTTGAGTGAAGTATAGAAAAGTTACCTTCCTTAATACTCCTTTACATCCTTTCATTTATAATATAATTGTTTGAAATGTTTCCTGTAAATACAATTAGAGCTACATCACATAGTGTTATAATTTTCTTCAATTTAAGCATAATCTTGGAAACTCATTAAGAGAAGGAAATCCATATTTATTCATATCATTCCTCTTTCCAATGTTCATTCTTCCTGATATTCCAAGATCCTCTTTTTTATTAATCTCTGAAGAATTCTTGACAATTTTTTTTAATGGTGTATCTGCTGGTGACAAATTCTTTTAGTGTTCTTTCATCTGAGAATGTCTTCACTTCTTCTTTTTTTTAAGATTTTATTTATTTATTTGACAGAGAGACACAGCAAGAGAGGGAACATGAGTAGAGGGAGTGGGAGAGAGAGAAGCAATCTTCCTGTGCAGCAGGGAGTCCAATGCAGGGCTCAACCTAAGGACCCTGGGATCATGAGATGAGCTGAAGGCAGATGCTTAACAACTGAGCCACCCAGGTGCCCCATTTCTTCTTTATGTCTGGGAAAACAGAACAAAACAAAACTTATCCAATAAAGAATTCTGGGCAGAGATTTTTCTTTTAGCCATTAAAAAAATTTTTTTGTTCCAGTTCCTTCACCCTTCCCTGGGTAAATGCAAAATATGCTGTCATTAGAATTAATAAAAATAATTTTAAAGTCAATAAAGCTGACCAATTAAGACACATTCATGTAATGGAGAAATAACCAACTATGAAAAGGAACAGATTATGCAACAACTTAGATAGATCTCCAGAGAATTATGCTTTGAGAATAAATCAGTCTCAAAATATTACAAAATGCATGTTTCCATTTACATAATATTTCTGAAATAGCAAAATTATAGAAATGGAGAGCAGATTAATAAATTCTAGGCTGAAGGATGGGAATGGGGGTGGCAGGAGTAGTGGCAGAAGGGAAAATGATGTGGCTATGAAAGTGAAACATAAGGGATTCTTGTAACAGAATGGTTCTGTATCTTGCCCATATTAATGTCACTATCCTAGTTGTGAAATTGTACCATGATTTTGCAAGATGTTGCCATTTGATGAAACTAAATAAAGAATATGGAATTTCTCAGTACTATTTATTAAAACTGGATTGAAAAAGAAATGATCTCAAAATAGAAATTTTGATTAAAACAAACTTTCATGAAGAGTAAAAAAAAAAACACATAAAAAGTTAAATATACATACACCATTTTTTCCAAAAAATACTGTTTTACTTACTTACCTTTTTTAAAAGCAAAAATTTTTATTTTAGAGAGTGATAGAGAGAGCACACAAGCAGAGGCAAGGGGAGGAACAGAAAAAGATGGAGAGAGAGAATCCTCAAGAAGATTCCCCACTGAGCACAGAGCCCTACATGGGGCTCAATCCCAGGACCCTGAGATCATAACCTGAGCCAAAATCAATAGTCATATGCTTAACCAACTAGGCCACCCAGGTGCCCCTGAAATATAGTCTTTACAAATTTCAAGTGTAGGACATTTTATTGTTAATTATAATACCATTGTACATTAGCCGTCATTTTACTCTTTGTTACTATGGGTTAGACTTTTTATATTCTACCCATAAGTGAGATCATGCAGCATTTATTTTTCTGTATCTGACTAACTTCACTTAGAATAATGTCTTTGCATCCATTTTACCACAAATGGTAGGATGTCTTTATTTTATAAAGTTGAATAATATTCATTTAATATATATATATATATTCCATTATATATACACACAATTTCCTTACCCATTCATCCATTGATGGGAACTTAGGTAGTTTCCATATCTTGGTTACTGTGTAGATTGCTTCAGTGAACATGGAAGGGCAGATATCTCTTGCAGACAGGGAATTTCTTTCCTTTGAATATGCTCAGAAGTGGGATTGCTGAATCATATGATAGTTTTGTTACTAATTTCTTGGTGAACTTCAGTACTATTTTGTATAATGGCTGAAACAACTTATATTACCACTAGCAGTGTATAAGCATTCCTTTTTCTTCACATCCTTACCAATACTTGTTATCTTTTGACTTTTTCATAGTTGGCATCCTAAAGTGCATGAGATGATATCTCATTGTGGTTTTGATTTAGATTTCTCTGATAATTACTGATGTTAAACATCTTTTCATACACATGCCAGTCATTTGTGTGTCTTTTATGGAAAGACATATGGCTGTCTATCAGGTTGTCCATTTAAAAATCAGGTTGTTTATTTTTCGTTAAACTAAGTTGTAGGATTTTTTTAATGTATTTTGGGATATTACCCCTTGTCAGATATATGGTTCACAAATATTTTCTTTCATCTGATAAATATATATGTAATGTTATTATTGTTAAGATTATATATATAATTATGTATAATTTTTAATGTATACATTAAAAATTGCAACTTTTATTTTCTGTGCAGACAACTTTTTAGTTTAAATTAATCCCATTTCTTATTTTTTTCTTTTGTTATTTGTTCTTTTGGAGTCGAATACAAAAATTAATTGTCAGGACCAATGTCAAGATGATGTCCCCCTAATGTTTTATTCTAGGCTTTTACAATTTTAGGTCTTATATTTAAGTCTTATAAATTTTGAGCTAATTTTTGTGAGTGGTGTAGGATAGAGGTATAGCTTCCTCTCTTTTTTTCTTTCTTTCTTTCTTTCTTTCTTTCTTTCTTTTTTTTTTCCGTGTGGATATCCAATTTTCTCAACACCATTTATTTATTTATTTTTTAAAGATTATTTATTTATTTATTTGACAGAGAGAGATCACAAGGAGGCAGAGAGGCAGGCAGAGAGAGAGAGGAGGAAGCAGGCTCCCTGCCGAATAGAGAGCCTGATGTGGGACTCAATCCCAGGAACCTGGGATCATGACCTGAGCCAAAGGCAGAGGCTTAACCCACTGAGTCACCCAGGGGCCCACTCTCAACACCATTTATTAAAGAGACTATATGTGTTCTTGGAGCTTTTGTCAAAAATTAGTTGTCTGCATGTCTAGCTGAATATATTAGTTGATTGGCTATATTAGTTGACCATATATTCATAGGTTTATATCTGGGTTCTCTATTCTCCTTTATTATATAGTGACCTCATAGCTTCTTCTCCTTTATTTTGGTTTTCATTTGCATGGAATACCTTTGAAATATCATGGAAAAGTTATAAAGGCTCTTGATGTGGATTTCTTTGGGTTTATCTGATTTAGGTTCACTCATCTTCAAATTCTTTGTGTCTTTCAGAAAATTTGGGACATTCTTCCATTATTACTTCTAATGTACTTTCATTCCTCTTTCTTTCTCTTTTTCTTCAAGACTGCATTGATATGAATGTTGGATCTTTTATTATTATCTCACAGGGTCCTGGCACTCTCTGCACTTTTTCTTCATCTATTGTTCATATTGGACTATTTCCATTGTTCATCTACAAGTTCACAATTTCTTTCCTCTGTTGCCTCCATTTTTCTGTTGAGTTCATATATTGAAATTTTTGTTTTTATTTTTTACTTGTTACTGTCTTTTGTTTGTTTGTTTGTTTTTTCATTCTATAACTTCCATTTAGTTCCCTTTTATAATTTCTACTTCTTTGGTAAGACATAACCTTGTCACTTGTTTCAGGAGAATTTGTGACTGTTGAAACTTTATCTGATGGTTGATTTTAAATCTTTTAGATTATCCCAACCACCTAATTTGTTGAGGTCTTTTCAATTGAGTCTTTTCTCATTTCAAGTTGTGATTTTCCTGATTTTTATTATGATGGGTGATTTTCTATTGCAACTTATACACTTGATTATTATTTTAGGTACTTCTGGGTACTATTTAAATATTTTATTTTAGTAGACAATCATCCTTTTTAGGTTTAGCACATGGATCTTGGGCTATTTTTGTGGGCTTTGGTTATAATGGTAGTTTAATTTCCAGAGTCTTTGCAATGTAATTTTAGTCTTTTTTATTTGTATAGTGGTGTTGGTGCTTTTAGAGGTCGCTGCTAGTGTTGCCTGAGGGGACAGAAGAGGTTTCTGTGGGCTGACCTCAGGTATCTATCTGTGAGGGTAGGGGAGTCTAAGATTGGTTGTCTCAGTGGTCTTTTCTGGGTGGGTGCTCATTGTGGTTGGATCCCCTCTGCTATTGTCACTGGTTTCCCTCTTTTCTCTGGGTACAGGATGAGATGTTCAGGTCCACAGGGTCAAAAAGGCTTCTAGAATTGGGCACTTACATCTAAGTCCTTCTTAGTATTCCCTTCCATCTGCCCTCATAAAACTGTGTTGGAGAGAGTATTGGGCCCATTTCCAGAGCTCATAGTTGTAATTTAGCAGGGAGAAGAGGAAAGAAATGAGTATGATTTCTTGTCAGGACCAGAAGTCAGGGACCACATTTTAAACACAGTACAATTTAGCTTTTCTTCTTCTCCTTCTCCTCCTCTTCTTCCTTCTCCTTCCTCCTCCTCCTTCTTTTCTTCTTCTTCTTCTTCCTCCTCTTCCTCTTCTTCTTCTTCTTCTTCTTTTTTCTTTCTACCTCTTCTTTTTAAAAATTTATTTATTTATTTGATAGAGAGAGTGAGAGATCACAAGCAGAGGGAGTGGCAGAGGAGAGAGAGAAGTAGGTCCCACACTGAGCAGGGTGCCCAATGTGGAGCCCAATTTCAGGACTCTGGGATCATGACCTGAGGCAAAGGGCACGTAACTGACTGAGCCATCCAGGCACCTCTACAGCTCTTCTTCTAAAGATCAGGTTAGTGACACAAATTCTCAAAGTGCTGTCTAAGAACTCATAGCGTTCCCTGTGCCACTTTCAAGAGGTCTGCCAAGTCTTTATTTTTGCCAACTACATGTATATATGAAGCCAAACTTTTTCACCTTCTTCAATAAAAACAACATGACACTACAGATTGAATGAAGAAACAGATATGAGAATCCAGCTGTCTTCTATTAAGCCCATCAGTAAGGAGTTTGCAAATATGAAAAACTAACACTCATATCACTAAATGTTTATTTCTTTTTGGAATGTTTTTGTATATATATGTTACATTAATATCTAGTGAATCCATGATTGTTAGTTTAAATTAATAAGTACAACTATATTTTTAAATTTTGTTTTAAATATTGAATATGGTAAATATTGAAGATATAAATCACAGAAACATAATATCCATAATATCTTTAGGGAATTAAAAAGTTTTAAGAGAACAAAGGCCTATAACACAATGACTGAGAACAGCCAATCTGATCAAGGCAAACAGAGACCTAGTTAATTCAAGTCAGTGGCAACACTGACCACATATAGTCATATTGTAATTGCTTATGACATAGAAATTATTACTTCTAAAATCACTACACTACTTTCATAAGGGTATAGATTTTGATCAAATAACTATCTTATAAAAATGTTCAGTTAAAAAATTCTTTTAAGTATTTAATCATAGAGCAAAGGATTCTGAGACAAACAAAATTTTTACTGTTCTTCTAACTGTATGTAATTTCCTTCAGTTGAATTCAATTAATCAAACATTGCACACCTACTATGAACTGATATTGAACTCTGTGGACCTTAAGATGAATTAAAAATAGTATTTTTTCTTTCTCAAGTTGCTTATAAATTACTCGGGAAGGTAAAACTGAATAAATACACTCTAGAGAATAATCAATGTTCTAACCATGGAGGACAGCTTCTAAGACTGGAAGAGTACAGGTTCTTCTGAGAGCAAGCTATATCTGAGATGTCAATGGATATCGTTCCTTGTTCTCTAAATATAGGGTTGACCTACTACCGAACCCATCCCTTCCACATCTGGGACACATTTCTTCAAAAGCTAGAGGTATAAGACAGAGTGGATGATTGAGTGTGTTCAAATGGTTAGGGATGATTGAAACATGGCTGTGAGGGAGAGAGGAAAAAAGGGTGAGATCATGCAGAGCATTACAAAATTTAGTCCCAGGAAGGTTAGTTTTCAGCAGAGCATTCTAAGCATCAGAATAAAGGATCAGAATTATATTCTAAAAACATAACTCTGTTTGTCTCTCTAAACATTTGACTAAATTAGAACCATATGCAGAAGACCTTTTGGGCGACTACATTAATTTAGTGTGAAAAGATATATGCCTGAGTGAGGATACTGTCCTTTTATTCCATCTTGTTCCTACCATCATACTCACATATTTAGAGAAATTCCTTTCTTCTGGATTGATTGTGATTTTCTTTTTATTTTTATTTCTTTTCTTTTCTTTCTTTCTTTCTTTCTTTCTTTTTTTTTTTTCAAATTTGCTACCATGTTTTTTTGGCTGGAAACATTTCATGTGCCCTAAAAAAACACTTCAACTCTCTTCAGTACTGATGGGAACATGGCAGTTAGGAACCTCATGATTTTGTCCCAAGTACATTCACAGGCTTATTTCTCATGATGATGGAGACAAGCTTCTTTTGTGTTCCAAAGCCATCATAGCAAAAATGGAATGTTCTCAAAATTACACCTGAAAACAAATTGTATCACATAGAAAGGAATATATGATTTTGTTTATGATAATTTTTATGCAAATAAAGCTTGAGAACTACTGAACTAGAAAAAACAGAAATATTCTTATGTAGATAACTTTTTACTCTTAAGATAACTATGAGTATATAAAATGTAAAGGGGGAATGGATAGAGAATTCTAATTTTCCTGCTTAATAAACAGGGTTTATTCCACTTTTCTTAAATATTAAAGGTCTCTAACTTGAAGTGATGGTAACAAATACATTGTTTATGTCAGGATGCAAGGAGACAGTATGTATTAGTCACCTAATCCAGGGCCAGACACACACACATAGTAGATACTTTTATCTGTGTTACTAGCAGAATTTTCACTGGATTTATATCTGAAGTTTCTTGAGTCTCTCCATTGTATGCAGTTCTCTAAATGGTGAATGAAATATGGCTCTAGGTTTTTGTCCTTCCAAGCTGTCTTTCTGGAGAACCCCACTGAACAGTAGGCTCAAAGTTGTGCTGACACTGGACTCTGAGGTCTTACAAATTAAATGGGGTGTTGATCTCTCATTTACTTTTTTCAATCCTGCATCTGCAAGGTTGCCTCCTTCCTATTGTGTGCTGTGGTCTCTGATGTGCTTTCCAAGCCCTATTTACTACAACTCTTCTCACAAAATTCCCTCCTTCTCCTCTAAAGATGCCTTTCTTTTCAAAGCAATGCTTCTCTTCCCAAAGCAATGAGGCCCTCCAAAGTTCTTTAGTAAATATAAGAAATATGTCTTTTCTCAATTAATATAGACTACATTTTAATTTTTCTTATAATCTTTATTGAACTCTCTTTCAAAAGTTTTTAATCCATCTCTCAACTACATTGTAACTCTGATGGTCTGCAAAGAGTAGATGACTTTTTATTATTGATGGGTTAAAGGAAAGTGACAGGTTAAGGAATTCACTCCAGAAATCTCAGACCTACTGTACCAAATAATGTTTTCAAAACACAGTGCTGGGTTGGGTGTTTGCCTTCAGGTCAGGTCATTATGCCATGATCCTGCGATCAAGCCCTATGTCAGACTCCCTGCTTCGTGTGGATCCTGCTTCTTCCTCACTCTGTGCACTCTTTTTCTCTTTCCCACTCACTCTCTCTAATGGATCAAGAAGATGTGGTATATATAAACAAATAAATAAATAAACAAACTCTTAAAAAAACCCGCAGTGCTAAATACTTTTTTTTCAGTGCAAAATAATTTTTAACACATCCAATAAATACTTTTTGAAATGGGATAAAATGATATCAAAGGTAAAATTAAAAACAATATTCATGTTCAGAATTGTCAGGAAAGCTTTTCTGCTTCCTAAGAATTGTAGGATTTCCCAGTAAGAAGAATTTGCTTCAAAATGTTTTAAATTTCTAGAAGGAAAAGTCCTCAGACTTCTTGTTATTATTTCCACATAAAGTTGCATTGTAATTATTTACGAATATAGCAAAGTGTTAATTATTTTAAGCTCAAGAAGTATAGCAATTAGAGGTGCCTGTGTGGCTCAGGCATGGAGTGTCTGCCTTCAGCTCAAGTCATGATACTAGAGTCCTGGGATCGAGCCCCACATCAGGCTCCCTGATTGGCGGGAAGCCTGCTTCTCCCTCTTCCATTCCCCCGCTGTGTTCCCTCTCTTGCTGTGTCTCTCTCTGTCAAATGAATAAATAAAATCTTAAACAAAAAGAAGTATAGTAATTAAAAGACTCATATTTTTTCTTAAGTACCTAAATTTGAATTATCTCTGACTTGCAAGCAATAAAATGTAAAGGAAATAACATAGAATACCAAATGAATATTATAAAATATAGACATGTTGGGCTTAATTTATATTTTCAATTCAGACAACAATATGATGATACATTCAATATTTAGAGATTTTTCTTTTTTAGTTTTTGAGTAATTCCTGTAATGTTCTGCATGCCTCTAAAATAATGGTGTGAATTCATATTTATCTGATTGTTATTAATCTTTGCCATTTGAAATAGTTAAAAATGTGGTCCTTACAAGATTTGTTTTTGAGCATTGTATCCAGGTGGAGAGCAAGTCAAGACCTGTGTAATTTACCTATGAAAACAACTGTTCATGCCATTCACTACTAGTGACTTGAAAGCTCCCATGTTATCTACGTGTAATTGGCCCATTTTATTTATTTATTTTGATAAGTGAATACCTATTTAAAAGTTTATTAACTGACATGTTTATAGAAATTAACTTTCCACTAAAAAGGAAAGTTTTATTGTTTGACTTTTTTTTCTATTTCATGAAAGTTAGACTAGAATCTGTAGTACAGATGACTTGTTTTTTGTTAACATATTCATTTATTTTTATTTAAATTCAATTAACATATAATGTATTATTGTTTTCAGAGGTAGAGGTGAGTGATTCATCAGTCTTACATAATGCCCAGTGCTCATTACATCACATGCCTTCCTTAATGTCCATTATCCAGTTACCCATCCCCACAATCCTTCCCCTCCAGAAGCTCTCGGTTTGTTTCCTAGGTTTAAGAGTCTCTTATGGTTTTCTCCCTTTCTGATTTTTGTCTTGTTTTATTTTTTCCTCTCTTCCCCTATGATCCTCTATTTTGTTTCTTAAATTTGACATATCCTCAGGGTCATATGATAATTGTCTTTCTCTGATTGACTCATGTCACTTAGCATAACATCCTCTATCTTGTTACATCCACATTGTTGCAAATGGAAAGATTTCTTTTATGATGGCTGAGTAGAATTCCATTGTATGTGTATATGTGTGTATACATCCTTTTTATCCATTCATCTGTCGATGGACATCTGGGCTCTTTCCATGATTTGGCTATTGTAGACATTGTTACTATAAACATTGGGGTGCAGGTGTCCCTTTGGATCAGTATATTTATATCTTTGGGGTAATTACCTAGTAGTGAAATTTCCAGGTCATAGGATAGCTCTATTTTCAACCTTTTGAGGAAGCTCTATACTCTTTTCCAGAGTGGCTACACCAGCTTGTCTTCCCACCAAGAGTGGAAGAGGACTCCCCTTTCTCCACATTCTCACCAACATCTTTCATTTCCTAGCCATTCTGACCATTGTGAGGTGGTATCTTATTGTGGTTTTGATTTGTATTTCCCCGATGGCAAGTAATGTTCAGCATTATTCATGTTTGTTGACCATTTGTACATCTTCTTTGGAGAAATGTTTTTTCATACCTTCTGCCATTTCTTGACTCAATTATTTGTTTTTTGGATGTTGAATTGGATAAATTCTTTATAGATCTTGGATACTAGCTCTTTATCTGATATGTCATTTGCAAGTATCTTCTCCTATTCTCTAGGTTGCTTTTTAGTTTTGTTGACTGTTTCCTTTGCTGAGCAAAAGCTTTTTATCTTGATGAAGTTCCATATTTATTTTTGTTTCCCTTGCCTTTGGAGATATGCCTAGTGAGAAAGTGCTGTAGTTGAGGTCCCAGAGAGGGCTGCCTGTATTCTCCTCTAGGATTTTAATGGAATCCTGTCTCACATTGAGTCTTTCATCCATTTTGAGTCTATTTTTGTGTGTGGTGTAAGGAAGTGATCCAGTTTCATTCTTCTGCATGGGACTAATTTTCCCAGAAGAGATTGTTCTTTTTTCCATTGGATATTCTTTCCTGATTCCATTGATCTATGTGTCTGTTTCCATGGCAGTACAATGCTGTCTTGATGATTGCAGATTTGTAATAGAGCTTGAAGTCTGGGATTGTGATGCCACCTGATGAGGGAGCAGGAGGCTGGCTGAGGAGGGAGCAGGGGCTGGCGCCTTGCACCCCCTCTCCACCCACTCCCCTTAGTAATATGTGTGACATTCCTCAGGCACCCCTGACTGCCCTGAAAGAAGAACAAATGGTTATATTGCAGAGATCACAGTCCTGTAAGGCAGGAGTCTCCCTTGGTTTGCAAATGTCCTTGAGATTTACAAACAAAGAAGTTACCTTATCAATAGCCCAATTTCCAAAGACACATAACCCAGTTCCTCAAGCCCTAATGCCACCCTCCCCTCCATAAGAAACCAAAGGAGGCAGAGGTAAAAAGAAAAGTAAATAAAGTTAAATTTCTTCTAAACCTAAATCTCACTCACAAGGACGCTTGATAGCAGGAATGTAACATTCCACCAGGAAACTCCCAATTGTCTTTATGTTAATGCCTCATTAGAAGGGAAGTGGCCTTGACTTGATAGTAACCAGGCCTTCAATATCCTGATAGTATTCTTTGCCCCAATAGCTCTTCTGAACACCCCTTTGTCCTCACCTACCCAACTCCTGTGTATATAACCAGACACTCCTCACAGGCTCGGGGCAGCCGCATCTTTGCCTGCCCACCGGTCCTGTCCCCGTGCTCTAATAAACCACCTTTTTGCACCAGAGACGTCTTAAGAATTCTTTCTTTAGCCGTCGGCTCCGAACCTCACCCCACTGAACCTCACCTAGGTTCGAGAACTTCATCACCACCAGTTTCAGTTTTCTTGCAGTTTTCTTTTTCAGCATTGCTTTGGTTATTTGGGGTCTTTTCTGGTTCCATACAAATTTTTGGATTATTTGTTCCAGCTCTGTGAAAAAAAGTTGATATTTTGATAGGGATTGCATTGAATATGTAGATCATTCAAGGGAGTATAGACATTTTAACAATATTTGTTCTTCTAATCCATGAGAATGGAACCTTTTTACATTTCTTTGTGTCTTCCTCAATTTATTTCATGAATATCCTATAGTGTTCTGAGTACAGATCCTTTGCCTCTTTGGTTAGGTTTGTTCTTAGATATCTTATGGTTTTAGGTGCAATTATAAACGGACTCAACTCCTCAATTTCTTCTTCTTCTGTCTCATTGTTAGTGTGTAGAAATGTAACTGACTTTTGTGCATTGATTTTATATCCTGGCACTTCGCTGAATTCCTGTATGAGTTATATCAATTTTGAGGTGGAGTCTTTTGGGTTTTCTGCATAGAATTTCATATCATCTTCAAAAAGTGTTTTTTTTTTTTTTTTTGCCTATTTGGATGCCTTTTACTTCATTCTGTTTTCTGATTGCTGAGGCTAGGACTTCTATTACTATGTTGAACAACAGTGGTAAAAGTGGACATCACCGTTCCTAACCTCAGGGGAAAGGTCCTCAGTTTCCCCCCATTGAGAATGATATTCATTGTAGGCTTTTCATTCACCAGGGATATTGATCTGTTATTTTAAAATAACAAAAGTATTCATTGTCATATTAGTGCTGATAATGAGCAAGTAGTTCATTATCAGTAGAAATAACAAATAAAATTGTAAAGTAATCACAAAGGTTAACAATTACAGATAATGTTTATTTTCTGGTGACAAACATGACATTCTGAAGTTTTATTTGGGTGGATTTGGAAATAACCAAGAAATTCTAGCTCCTGAACTCATCTTTGTATAAGTAGCTACTACAGGGATAAAGCCCTATCTATACCCAAAACAATTCCATTCTCTTTCTTTCAAGGATTAGGAATTATAACTTTTTTCAACAATAATAAATAATATTCTATTTTACATTTATTAAATGATAAATTAGGTTATGTGTATTAAAAGCAAAATTCAAATGAGTAAATTTTAAAGATATTTTTGGTTTTGTTCCATGATTCACAAATTGTTCAGCATCCAACCTATAGCAGAGATAAAGGAGCCCAGAGGAGCTTTAGAAAATGAGTCTTTTATAGGCAGAATGGAGTGGAAACTAGGAAGTTATTCCGAGTAAAAGAGTGAATTGGTTATGGCAAGGTCACTTTCCTCTAGGGAATGAAAAGAGTCTATCAGGCAGATTTTCAAAAGTACTGCTAAGAGCCAGGCAACTTCTGACTAACTGGTTTAAGATTCCATTTCTGGCACAGCCAAAACTGTAATTAAGTCTCAATTTGGTGACATGGAGCTTAGCATAAGTGCCTCCATTTTGGGTCTGTTGTCTTATATTTAACCTGTGTAGTAAATAAGACAAATGTATTTATTCGTGTGTGTATGTGAGCATTATGCCTATCAGTGTTCAGCTGTTATATTAGTAATTAGTTTTCACACATTTATATGTTATTGACCAGCCTAAAATACACTAATATTTGATTCCTATAGCAATACATTAAAGTGGATATTTTCATCTCCACTTAACAGCTTGGAAACTGAGAACTAGGGAGCTGAAATGACTAGTCAGACATCTCACACCTGATTTTGAAATCCACACTACCTCCATTACTCCACTGTGAAAAAGGACTGGAAAGCCTAGGGTGACATTCAGAATATTATAGTAACTCACTTAGGTAGAGTCACACATCTAATCATAGCAGTGTGTGTGTGTGTGTGTGTGTGTGTGTGTGTGTGTATGAAAGAGGGAGAGAAGAAGAGAAAGAGAGAGACATTTTAATGTCCTCAGCATTTAAAATTTACTATACTTTCACTCTGATCTTCATTGAAAATCTCACATCTTACTTAGGTATTGTCTAGTATTCGCTACAAGTGTAGGCACCCAGAGTTTGATGCAAGCTTAAACAGACACCTCTAGGTAACTTGATTATCCAAGTGATGTCTCATCTTATTTTTTGACATTTATTTCTTAACCATATTGCTTTGTCATTTTTAATTGGCTGCCCTGCCAGGCACATATTCAATTTAAAATAAAATTAATCTCTGTGACATATTTGTGGACCAGTATGGCAATGATGTCTCAGAGGAAATTTGTGAGTACTGAGAAATTTGATAAGTGACCTGGAGACCTTACAAATCAAAATAACGTTAATCACCTATGAAGCTTTGACATACCAGAGACAAGTCCCTTAGTAGTATCAAGTGGAAAGCAGGAAGTTGTTTCTAGGTGGCTGTGAGATTGAGTTGCATCTTTATTATTTTTAGGATATCATCTTTGGAGATGTTACAAGTCATTGCAAGATGTTAAAAGAACCATTTTTGCATAAGTATCAAATGATATCTATTAAAAATGGACTGGCAATTTAGTAATGTTTTTTTCTTGAAGTTTGTGATTTCCAATGGAAGGAGACATAGAGAATGGTTTTTAAGAAAGGAAGGTAGGTTTGAGAGCAAGTTTGTCACACTAAGAGGAGCAGTCTAGCAGTTTCAGGTTTGAACCTCAGGATGGGAGATGAGATTGGATTTTCTCATGTACCTTGTTATTATATTTTTGTCATAGGTGGTAGCTCTTCTCTTTTGAATGATGACTACTTTTATTATAGCTTTCTGAATCATTTTTTTTTCCTGTGGGGTTTATAATGGAGAAGATGGATGAATGAAATATAATTTCGTCCTTTTATGGGGCAATGGTCTTCACCTATGGTGGGGTCTTCCCACTTTTTTCTGCCTTCTGCCCCTCCCCCAGTCTCATGTGTCCTGGGTCCTGCTCTCTAAGCCTCCAGTTGTTAAATGAATAAACTAAATACTATAATTCTACACATGGATAGTTATGTTTTAATGTTTTCATCTTTTCAGAAAACACATTTCTATTTTAAATGATTAATTATTAATTAATTAGTCTAAGCATGTTGTGTGAATTCTTTCAGACCCCGTTCATATTTGTAGAACATTCATTTATCTCTAAAGAGAATTTGAGATGTTACCTAATTCATCTGTTTTCATTTTTTAGAATGTTAATATTTTACTCAACATCTTGCATGAAGTTCTGACATAGAAATGTACAAATAGAGAGGCTCTGATTAAAAAAAGGAAGTGAGATTTGGGGTGTCTGGATGGCTCAATTGGTTAAGCTAAGGTCATGATCTCCAGGTCACAGAACAAGCCGCAAGTCTGTTTAAGATTCTCTCTCTCTCTCTCTCTCTCTCTCTCCTTTTGCCCCTCCCTCCCCTGCTAACATATGTGTGTGCTATTTCTTTAAAGAAAATAAAATAAGATAATGAACTGTGAGAATCCAGAAACCAGGCTCTGTCACCCTCAAGGTAATTTCTGAGTTATTCTGAGACTCTGGGGCTTCATGGAACTCAATTTAGTACTTTCTAGATCATAAAACCACCTTATTTGGTTTTATGAGAGGACACCTCAGTTCTTAGGAGAGAAAAATGACTCGCACATAAAAAAGCAGTTAGTAGAGGCACAATAAAAACTAGATTTCCAAGAATGTGGTCTCTTAGTTAATTGCCTCTTTCAGATACCAAATTCGTTGTCTGTTTGCTTTTTTAAAAGATATATTTAGATTGAAGATATTGACATAAAACACTGTATAAATTTAAGGTGTGCAGTATTTTCGTTTGGTATATTTATATATTGTAATATGATTGCCATCCTAGTGATAATTAACATCCCTGTTGCACTCCATAATTATCATTTCTTTTTAGTTGTTGGAATAATTAAGTTCTAGTCTCTTGGCAAGTTTGATGATTATAGTAATACTAAGGATGCTCCTCAAAAAGTTAAAAACAGATACCATATGATCTAGCAATTCCAATTCTGGGTATATTCCCAAAGGAAATGAAAACAGGACATTGAAGAGTTGTATGCACTCCCATGTTCATTGCAGTGCTATTTACAATAACCAAGATATGTAACCAACCCAACTGCCCATCAATGGGATGAATGGATAAAGATGTGGAACATATATTTAATGGAATATTATTCAGCCATGAAGAAAAAGGGAATACTGCCATTTGCAATATATGAATAGACCTTGAGAACATCATGCTAAGTGACATAAATCAAACAGAGAAAAACAAGTACTATATGATATTGTTGATGTGTGGAGTCTTAAAAAGAAAATTCATAAAAACAAATAAAATGATGGTTATAAGAGGATGGGATTTGGAGGGATAGGGCAGATGTTGAAGTATACAAACTTGTGATGAGTTGTAGATAAGCCCTAAAGATGTAATAGGTGCAGTACAATGAATACAGACAACGATATTGTGTTCTATTTGCTTTTTTAAGGGTTTGGAGTTCTTAAGGTTGTCCTCATATGTAGAGATTTCATTCCTCAGAACTACAGTAAAATATAACTTGGGGGACAAAAATTATTTTCTTGGGGGACAAAAATATAGTCGGTCTCTAACCACATGTATTTGACTGTCTGGTAAAAAAATAAGATATTTACAAAAGGGAAATTGAATAAAACACACAGCATGGCTTATAGGGGTTGGTTGTGAATAGCTACAGTGTGCTTTGGGGATTGAATGCAGGGAGGGATCAGATTTTTGGGGGTGGGGTATATTCAGGGAAGTTTCATCAGAAACTAGGCTTTGTCTCTCCTCCTTTGGAGGAGTCAATTTTTATTTTCAAACTTTAGAGGTTACTAGGATTTCAGAACATAGAGAAAGAATGTGTGTGTGGGGGGGGGATACTCGAGACAAAATGACCTAGCACTCCCAATCTCTCCACCTTATCTGGTTTTGCTCATTTTATTCCATTTTAGCATGCTACATCGTGTTTATTGTTTATTATTTGGCTCTTGCCCCCATGAGCACAGGGGGCTTTGCTTGCCATACTACAATATCCTAATTGGCTGAAATAGAGCCTGGGTTAGGAAATTCAATGCCATGTTGATGAGTGAATGGATGAGCAATCTGGTGGTTTAGCACATCTTCAGAAGAGTGGCTAGTGTTAAGCAGGAAGTCTCTTGGAAGCAGGGTAGGAGTGTCATTGGATTTCTATTGGTAAGCCAGGAATGCAGACATGACACATGAGTGGGCTCTACCTTTGCCCAGTGATATACCTATTTTCCTCTAACTATGGAAGAACTGCTTCCTCTCTTAGGCCAGAACAAATGCTTCACTTGTACACTAGATATCAATCATTCCTTCTTGCTTATTAGTGTAACTTTAGTCATCCCCACTCATTCCCATGCATGATCAGCTGTTCCTTATTTATCAGATCATTCTCAACACCATAACGACATGCTGCAATTTCTCTCATGGCAAAAGTACCACTTTTTCCTTATAAGTGTCACCCCATTTGTTTTTTTCATTCTATGAAAATACTTCTGTGATGAGTTGTAAATGCTCATGGTCCCCAATTTCTTGTGAAATCCATTCTAGCAGAGCCTCTGAAAATTGTTCTTATGAAGTTCAATAATGGCCTGTACATCCTTAAATCAGTCTTTAATTCCCAGTTTCCATCCTGGTGATGAATAAGTAACATTTGGCAAAATGATCACTTTCCTCCCCCTCACCTTTTTTTAAAAGAGGTTGAGGGCAGAGGAAGAAGGAGAGAGACTCCTAAGCAGACTCCCCACCCAGCACAGAGCATTGGCAGGGTTCCATCACACAATCTTGAGATCACAATCTGAGGCAAAATCAAGAATGAGATGCTTAATCACTGAAACACAAGTGCCCCTTCCCCTTTTTGAAAAATCTTTTCCACTTAGCCCTTGGAGTTTCACATTTGTCCATTTCTTCATTTGTTTTTATTTTTGGTTTTGTATTTGGATTGTCTTTTATCTTATTTTTGTCTCCTTCTTTTCCTAGCCCTTATCTTCTCTTTCCCCCCACTCCCTGTACTTTTTCTCCTTCCCCTCCCTCCCCTCTCATCCCCTCTGTTCCTTTCCTTTCTCTTTCCCTCCCTTCATCTCCACCCCTTCCTCTAGCCTCTCTGGCTTCTCTATGAATCTCCTTTGCTGGGTCCCACATATTTTCCTACTTTCCAAGCCCAGCACTGCCTCTAATCTCAGTCCTTGATTCTCTCTGCCCTGTTTTATGCCTATCTCTGCTCAATCTTTTTTTTTTTTTAAGATTTTTATTTATTTGACAGAAAAAAGATCACAAATAGGCAGAGAGGCAGGGAGAGAGAAAGGAGGAAGCAGGCTTCCTGCTGAGTGGAGAGCCAGTTGCAGGGCTCCATCCCAGGACTCTGGGACCATGACCTGAGCCAAAGTTAGAGGCTTTAACCCACTGAGCCACCCAGGCGCCCTTCTGTCTGCTCAGTCTTAAGACACTTACCCAGTCTTCTGGCTTAAAATGTCTCCTATACACTGATCACTTCCAGATTTGTATCACCACTGGGGATTTCTCCCTTAACTTCTAGACTGCCCTATCCAACTGCCTTATTCATAGATTCAATTAGATATCCTGCAGGCATTGCAAACTTACCCTGCCTGGTCACACCTGAGAATCAGGAAATGCTTCCCAGGCCACCTCCTCTTGTATTCCTCTCCATCTCACTTTAGTGGAAATTTCAACTGACTACTCAGGTACAACCCACTGTCAGCTTCCACTAGGATTATTGCAACTGGCTTCTAAGTGCTTATGCAGCCAGGGTTATCCTGATGAAGTGAAAAGTTGGGTCAAAATCTTGTAGCTTCTGCCCCAGTCAGAGGAAATACTCAAGTCTTTCTTTAATTTATAGGCTGCATGCCATGTAACTGCACTCTTCATTCTCTGACCACTCACTGCACCCCTCTCCCTGCACACTCTGCTCAGCCAACTGGTCTGCTGATCTTTAGGAACATTGTATTCTCTAGCCTCAAGGCCTTTGATCACACTATTTCTTCTGGAAAATGCTAGGAATTTTTCTCTCCAGTGTTCACACAACTGATCCAAACAGATCAGACAGTTCCTTCTTGTCTTCAGTCAACTGTCTGCTTCTCTTCCAAGACATACCAGTGAATCCCCCTGGACACTTACCTACCTTCTGTTTTATTTAATCTCCATGTACCCAGTTATTACTATCTCGCATAACATATGCTTAATCAATTTAACTTTTTTTCCCCACATTTTAACAGCTCTGGAATCAGGATGCTTAGGATGCCCTTATAACCCACAGAATTTCAGCTGTTATAATTTAATTTTTTTCATTATTGTATCTAATAAAAGCTGACATCTCAGCTTTAATAAAATAGAGTACTTATCTTTTGTCAGTATTCATCCTTGAAAGAAGGATTTTTGCTGTTTTGTTCTCTGATTTACCCCAACAACCAATATAAGTCTTAACTCATTATAGGTAATCAATCATAATAATATAATGAAGATTTTGAGAAAATGCTCAGCATATCCTTTTAAGAAGCTTTATCTAGGTGATAAGAAATTGAATCATCATGGCAATCAGAGGATTTTTCAATGCCTACTTGAGACCAGCTGAGGTAGAGAAGATGATGAGGAGGTGGGAAATTCTTGAAAAGTAGAATCAATTATATCTTGAGTCCCTGTGTATTGAAAAAAATGAGGCCATGCAAGGTCCTAAAGATGACTAAGGTTTTAGTGGGGGTAAGATCATGACATCCCTTCAGTACATGGGAGGTTTAATAGGGAGTCAGGCTTGAGGAATTGGACACATGAATCAGAATGAGAAAATGAGGATTTTGAAATAAGAACAGCCCCCTCCTGCTGCCTGGGGTCACCGCTCTACTGTTTGGGATGCCTGGCCTCTGCTTCCTGCTTCTCTCCTACAGGCTGGTTCTCTCTTCTTTCCTCCCTCCCTACTTCTCCCTCATTGTCTACCTCAACTTTTCTCTCTGCCTCCATCTTTCCCCAGGTTACCTTGCTTCTTTCCAAGTGAGGGAAATAATATGACTGTTTTCACCCAGGTATACAGCTCAGTTTAAATAACAATTTCACACTCACCAGTTGCTCTCTTTTAGTCTCAATTACAAATTCCTTGGAGGAGAAAATTTGTTTGGATCAGGTAGAATCAAGCATTCACCTGTGATTCAGTCAGCTTCAGCCATAGGGTCAAATAGCACAACCATGACCCGAGTCCAAACACAGTGAAGGGGAGGCAGGCCATTAACACAGAGCAGACACCCTTCAGCATCTCAATATTTCTTATTGTCTTGTTTTTATTACAATCACACATGTCAATTGTGAAATTTCAAACAGTACGTGAGTTGATGTGAAAAATGAATGTGCCTACCATGCCCCACCATTGGTCCCACATGGAGGACTGAAACCCAGTCCACATAGTGTCTGTGCCCATGATCAGGGCCCAACATGATCCTGGGCCACTGGGCCGGGCAGCACACATTCTGCACTTTGGTTTTTATGTACTGTATGAAATTCAATGTATTCCAGAAGTCTTTTCATAGCCATGGATAAAACACAGAATTTCAGTTTGTTAAAGATTTTGTTTATTTATTTGAGAGGCAGAGAGAGAAAGAGCATAGAGGGAGGGAAGGGCAGAGAGAAAGGGAGAGAAGCAGGCTTCCTGCTCAGTAGGGAGTCCAACATGGGGATCCATCCCAGTATTCTGGATTCATGACCTGAGCTGAAGGCAAGAGCCACCAACTGAGCCACCCAGGAGTCCCAGAATTCCAATTAAAAAAAAAATATATATATATATATAATGTTATGTTAGTCATCATATAGTACATCATCAGGGCACGTATTGCACAGAGCACTGGGTGTTATACATAAACAATGAATCTTGGAACACAACATCATTTTAAAATAGTTTTGTAGAAGTCAATTCTTTTTTTGAAATATTTTTAATTATTTTTAAACATTTTATTTGTTTATTTGAGAAAGAGAGAGAGAGAAGCCAGGAGGAGGGGCAGAGAGAGAAGCAGACTCCCTACAGAACAGGGAGCCCAATGCAGGGCTGAGATCATGATCTGAGCTGAAGGCAGACACATAACCAGCTGAGATACCTAGGTACCCCTGTAGAATTTAATTCTGTGAGCATACTCAATTTATCTATCCAGCTTCTTACTAAGGCACACAAATGATGGATTTTTTTCCCTTTCATTGTTTTCATCATTTATTTATTTTGCTACATAAATGTGATTACATCAGTTTTAGAAATTCCTGAACTTGAGATTGCTGGATGAAAGAGATATGCATGGAAATATGTCATGGTTTTTGTCATCTTCTCCTCCAAATTGGTGATACATAAACATGAGGAAGTGTATTATTTCTACCTTAATACTGCGTAATATTAATGTACTGCATTGCTAATCTGATAGATTATAAATTTCAATACTTTTAAGTAAGAATATCCTTTTTTTAAAAGATTTTTATTTATTTATTTGAAGATCAGAAGTAGTCAGAGAGGCAGGCAGAGAGAGAAAGAGGAGGAAGCAGGCTCCCCGCTGAGCAGAGAGCCCGATGCAAGGCTCGATCCCAAGACCCTGAAGACCATGACCTGAGCTGAAGGCAGAGGCTTTAACCCACTGAGCCACCCAGGCACCCCTTAAATAAGAATATCCTTAATGAGGAATAAGCTTTAAGTCATTTCATTTTTTTTCATTGTCTATTTTATTTTATTTTCATTTACTTATTTTCAGCATAACAGTATCATTATTTTTTCACCACACCCAGTGCTCCATGCAATCCATGCCCTCTATAATACCCACCACATGGTATCCCAACCTCCCACCCCCTTGCCACTTCAAACCCCTCAGATTGTTTTTCAGAGTCCATAGTCTCTCATGATTCACCTCCCCTTCCAGTTTACCCCAACCCCCTTCTCTCTAACTCCCCATGTCCTCCATGCTATTCGTTATGCTCCACAAATAAGTGGAACCATATGATAATTGACTCTCTCTGCTTGACTTACTTCACTCAGCATAATCTCTTCCAGTCCCGTCCATGTTGCTACAAAAGTTGGGTATTCGTCCTTTCTGATGGAGGCATAATACTCCATAGTGTATATGGACCACATCTTCCTTATCCATTCATCTGTTGAAGGGCATCTTGGTTCTTTCCACAGTTTGGTGACCGTGGCCATTGCTGCTATAAACATTGGGGTACAGATGGCCCTTCTTTTCACTACATCTATATCTTTGGGGTAAATACCCAGGAGTGCAATGGCAGGGTCATAGGGAAGCTCTATTTTTACTTTCTTGAGGAATCTCCACACTGTTCTCCAAAGAGGCTGCACCAACTTGCATTCCCACCAACAGTGTAAGAGGGTTCCCCTTTCTCCACATCCTCTCCAACACATGTTGTTTCCTGTCTTGCTAATTTTGGCCATTCTAACTGGTGTAAGGTGATATCTCAATGTAGTTTTAATTTGAATCTCCCTGATGGCTAGTGATGATGAACATTTTTTCATGTGTCTGATAGCCATTTGTATGTCTTGATTGGAGAAGTGTCTGTTCATATCTTCTGCCCATTTTTTGATATGATTATCTGTTTTGTGTGTGTTGAGTTTGAGGAGTTCTTTATAGATCCTGGATATCAACCTTTCGTCTGTACTGTCATTTGCAAATATCTTCTCCCATTCCGTGGGTTGCCTCTTTGTTTTCTTGACTGTTTCCTTTGGCTGTGCAGAAGCTTTTGATTTTGATGAAGTCCCAAAAGTTCATCTTCGCTTTTGTTTCCTTTGCCTTTGGAGACATATCTTGAAAGAAGTTGCTGTGGCTGATATCGAAGAGATTACTGCCTGTGTTCTCCTCTAGGATTCTGATGGATTCCTGTCTCACATTGAGGTCTTTTATCCATTTTGAGTTTATCTTTGTGTATGGTGTAAGAGAATGGTCAAGTTTCATTCTTCTACATATAGCTGCCCAGTTTTCCCAGCACCATTTATTGAAGAGACTGTCTTTTTTCCACTGGATATTTTTTGCTGTTTTGTTGAAGATTATTTGCCCTTAGAGTTGAGGGTCCATATCTGGGCTCTCTACTTTGTTCCACTGGTCTATGTGTCTGTTTTTATGCCAGTACCATGCTGTCTTGGTGATCACAGCTTTGTAGTAAAGCTTGATATCAGGTAACATGATGCCCCCAGTTTTATTTTTGTTTATCAACATTTCTTTAGCGATTCGGGGTCTCTTCTGATTCCATACAAATTTCTGGATTATTTGCTCCAGCTCTTTGAAGAATACCGGTGGAATTTTTTTCGGAATAGCATTAAAAGTATAGATGGCTCTAGGCAGTATAGACATTTTAACAATGTTTATTCTCCCAATCCAAGAGCATGGAATGGTCTTCCATCTATTTGTGTCTTCTTCAATTTCTTTCATGAGTGTTCTGTAGTTCCTTGAGTACAGATCCTTTTCCTCTTTGAATAGGTTTGTTCCCAGCTATCTTATGGTTCTTGGTGCTATAGTAAATGGAATCGACTCTTTAATTTCCCTTTCTGTATTTTCATTGTTAGTGTATAAGAAAGCCAATGATTTCTGTACATTGACTTTGTATCCTGCCACGTTGCTGAATTGCTGTATGTGTTCTAGTAGTTTGGGGGTGGAGTCTTTTGGGTTTTCCAAATAAAGAATCATGTCATCTGCAAAGAGAGAGTTTGACTTCTTCATTACCAATTTGGAAACCTTTTATTTCCCTTTGTTGTCTAATTGCTGTTGCTAGGACTTCTAATACTATGTTGAACAAGAGTGGTGAGAGTGGGCATCCTTGTTGTGTTCCTGATCTCAATGGGAAGGCTGCAAGCTCTTTCCCATTGAGGATGATATTTGCTGTGGGTCTTTCATAGATAGATTTGATGAAGTTCAGGAATGTTCCCTCTATCCCTATAACTTGAAGCATTTTAGTCAGGAACGGATGCTGGCTTTTGTCAAATGCTTTTTCTGCATCAATTGAGAGGACCATGTGGTTCTTCTCTCTTTTCATGTTAATTTGTTGTATCACATTGATTGATTTGAGAATGTTGAACCATCCTTGTAGCCCAGGGATGAATCCCACCTGGTCATGGTGGATAATCTTTTTAATGTGCTGTTGGATCCTGTTTGCTAGGATCTTGTTGAGAATCCTAGCATCCATATTCATAATTGATATTGGTCTTAAATTCTCTTTTTTGGTAGGGTCTTTGCCTGGTTTGGGGATCAGGGTAACGCTGGCTTCATAGAAAGAGTCTGGAAATTTTCCTTCTGCTTCAATTTTTTGAAACAGCTTCAGGAGAATAGGTGTTATTTCTTCTTTGAAGGTTTGGTAGAATTCTCCGGGTAATCTATCAGGTCCTGGGCTCTTGTTTTTTGGGAGGTTTTTGATCACTGCTTCAATCTCATTACTAGATATTGGTCTATTCAGGTTGTCAATTTCTTCCTGGTTCAATTATGGGAGTTTATAGTTTTCCAGGAATGCATCCATTTCATCTAGGTTGCTTAGCTTATTGCTAAATAACTGTAGATAATAACTTCTGATGATTGTTTCTACTTCCTTGGTGTTCGTTGTGATCTCTCCCTTTTCATTCATAATTTTATGTATTTGAGCTTTCTCTCTTTTCTTTTGTATTAGTGTCGCCAATGGTTTATCGATCTTATTGATTCTTTCAAAAAACCAGTTTCTAGTTTCATTGATATGTTCTACTGTATCTCTGGTTTCTCCCTCATTGATCTCAGCTCTAATTTTGATTATATTCCTTCTTATGTGTGGAGTTGGTTTGATTTGTTGTTAACTCTCCAGTTCTTTAAGGTGTAGAGACAGCTGGTGTGTTCTGGGTTTTTCAATTTTTTTGAGGGAGGCTTGGATGGCTATGTATTTCTCCCTTAGGACCGCCTTTGCTGTATCCCACAGGTTTTGGATCGAATTGTCTTCATTGTCATTGGTTTCCATGAATTGTTTCAG
This sequence comes from Neogale vison, assembly GCF_020171115.1. Taxonomy (NCBI): domain Eukaryota; kingdom Metazoa; phylum Chordata; class Mammalia; order Carnivora; family Mustelidae; genus Neogale; species Neogale vison. The sequence goes on along the minus strand of NC_058094.1, from coordinate 85,487,218 downwards.
TTCTTCCTTGATCTCCTGGTTGATCCAAGCATTCTTAAGCAAGGCGGTCTTTAGCTTCCAGGTGTTTGAGTTCCTTCTGAACTTTTCCTTGTGATTGAGCTCCAGTTTCAAAGCATTGTGATTTGAGAATGTGCAGGGAATAATCTCAGTCTTTTGGTATCAGTTGAGTTTTGATATGTGACCCAGTATGTGGTCTATTCTGGAGAAAGTTCCATGTGCACTTGAGAAGAATGAGTATTCTGTTGTTTTAGGGTTGATTGTTCTGTATATATCTATGAGGTCCATCTGGTCCAATGTGTCATTCAATGCTCTTGTTTCTTTATTGATTTTCTGCTTCGATGATCTGTCTGTTTCTGAGAGAGGCGTGTTAAGATCTCCAACGATTAGTGTATTCATATCAATATGACTCTTTATCTTGATTAACAGTTTTCTTATGTAATTGGCTGCTCCCATATTGGGGGCATAGATATTTACAATTGTTTGATCATCTTGGTGGATAGTCCCTTTAAGAATGATATAGTGAATTGGAAGAGAGAGAGAAAAAAAAAAAAAGAATGATATAGTGTTTTTCTGGATCTCTGACTACAGTCTTTAGTTTAAAATCTAATTTTTCTGATATGAGAATCGCTACCCTAGCCTTTTTTTGAGGCCCATTGGCATGAAAGATGCTTCTCCACCCCTTCACTTTCAGTCTGCGTGTATCTTTAGATTCAAAATGGGCCTCTTGTAGACAACATATGGATGGGTCCTGTTGTTTTATCCAATCTGCAACCCTGTACTGTTTTATGGGTGCATTTAGGCCATTCACATTGAGGGTGATTATTGATAGATGTGTTTTTATTAACATAGGGTTACCTTTGAAGTCTTTCTTTGTGTAGATTGTCTCTATATTTCTGTTCAGTGCTATTCTTGGGCTTTTTCCTCCTTTAAAGAAGCCCCCTTAATATTTCCTGCAGGATCGGCTTGGTGGTTGCATAGTCTTAAGCCTTGCCGGTCCTGGAAACTCTTTATCTCTCCATTCATTTTGAATGTCAGTCTTGCTGGATAAAGTATTCTTGGCTGCATGTTCTTCTCATTCAGTGCCCTGAATATATTTGCCAGCCCTTTCTTGGCTTGCCAGGTCTCTGTGGACAGGTCTGACGTTATTCTAATGGGCTTTCCTCTGTACGTAAGGATCTTCTTTGTCCTAGCTGCTTTCAAGAGGTTCTGCCTACAATTATAATTCTTTATTCTTACTATTAGGTGTCTCAAGGACTTTCAAGAATCTGTAATCTTGGGGGGAAACCTTTCGGCCTCTAGTACATGAATGCTGGTTCCATTCATGAGATTTGGAAAATTTTCATGAAGAACTTGTTCCACTATATCTTCTAGACTTCTTTCTTTCTCCTCCCCTTCATGGATTCCGATAATTCTGACGTTGGAATGTTTCATGGCATCATTTATTTCCCTGATTCTGTTTTTGTGGCTTCTAAGCTGTTTGTTCCAGGCTTCCTTCTGATCCTTTCTATCTGTTTGTCCTCCAGATCACTAATTCTATCTTCTGTCTCAGTTACTCTAGCGTTGAGAGAATTTAGATCAAATTGCAACTGATTGAGAGCATTGTGAAGCTCATCCCTGGTAGCTTTCAGCTCTTCCCTAATATTGAAAACATGATCTCTGGTCGTTTTCAGTTCGGCCCTAATCAATTCTGTTTGGTCACCCATGGCTTTCTCCAACCTAGCTATTGCTTTTATAATTGTTAGCCTGAATTCTTTTTCGGACATATTATCTATGTTGATAGCCATTAGCTCTGTTGCAGAAGGTCCATCCTCTGTATTTTTCTTCTTTTGGGCATTCCTCCTCCTAGTCATTTTGGTGAGAGATGGCTGAAAGGGTGTAGCTGGGTGTATCAACTGTGGTACAGTCAAGGTGCACCCTGGAATGCTTCTGAGCAATCAGGGTTCCCCACCCAAGTGAGAGGAAAAAGAAAAGGAAAAGAAAAAAAAAAAAAGAGAGAGGGAGAGACAGGAAAGAAAGGTGAAATAAAAGGAAGGTTTAGCCCAAATGGGCCCCAAGGTAAGATTTATAAGTATACAAACAGACATAGACAAACAAAAAGACTGATACAAGTGTATGACAAGAGAAAAAAATATGTATATATATTTGCATATATACATATATGCAAATAAAGGAAGAACCTCATCTAAAAGAAGCCTGAGTGTAAGATTTATATACTATCAGGACAAACACAAAAACACAGAAATACTGGGGCACCTGGGTGGCTCAGTGGGTTAAGGCCTCTGCCTTTGGCTCAGGTCATGATCCTGGGGTCCTGGGATCCAGCCCCGTGTCAGGCTCTCTGCTCAGCGGGGAGCCTGCTTCCCCTTCTCTCTCTGCCTGCTGCTCTGACTACTTGTGATCTCTCTCTCTGTCAAATAAATAAAATCTTAAAAAAAAAAAAAAAACACAGAAATACTGGTGGAAGAAAAAGTTGGGAGAGTGGTTGTAAATTCTCAGTGTGGGTGAGGAAGGTTGTTTTGATTCTTCCTGGATGTATCTTGATATCTTTGTTAAAGGACTCAAGTTTCCTAAGATAAGGGGGGATTAGGAACTGGTTTACCTATAGGGGTGGCATTGATTGGGGAAAGGGGATTATCTTGAAGTTTAACTCTATATGAATATTAGAAAATAAAAATTAAAAAAAGGAATAAACTAAACTAAACTAAAATTTAAAAAAAAGAAATTTGAAAAATAGAAATGTAAAAGGAAAACACAGGTGTATGTATCAAAAAGTTCAGGTTAGAAGTTTATTATGGAATTGATGTACTGGACATCTCACTGTGATGGTAAATAGGTTAAAAATTATCTATATAATAATAAAAAATTAACTATATAAAAAAATGAGCCAGAATAGTGGGATCGAATTAATAATAAAAATTGTCCTATGAAGTAGTAGTGGTTGTTCTCTTGTCGTCTTTTTTTTTTTTTTTTTCCTTTCCCGGTTGGTTTTCTGGGGGAGGGCCTGCCATGTGGGTTTTCAGTCCCTGAAGTTCTCTCAGCTAAGTCCTCCAGCCCCCCTCAAGGGGGTGGGCGCTGAGGAAACTGGTTTTTTTCAGGCTTTTGTTCTCTGGAGGTTTTTATATTCATTCACTTTTGTTTTTCTCTCTCTCGCCTTGACCGCTTTTGATGGTTTTTGTAGGTTTAGAGGAAAGCAAACTGCACTTTGACCTCCCTCTCAGAGAGAAGCCTCAGTCTGGCTGCAGAGCCCATATAAATCCTCCCTTGGCCACTGGCAGAGCAGGTTTCCAGTCGCGGTCCCTGGGGACTCGGATTTTTTGCTTGTACCCAAAACCACGGCAGTGGCGGCTGTATGGGCAGCTCCAGACTGCCAGAGAAGTTCCAAGCAGTGATCACACACTGAGATTTTCCCACTGGCCTGGGCTGGGAGTTGCCTGGTCTTTTTGGTCCAAGAGCACCCGGCTGGCGTTTGTGTGCACCTCTCTCAGGGGAGGGCGCGGGGCATGACTCAGACTCTGATGGCACAGCAGGGCATTTGCGTGGGGACTGCAAAAAGGCTGTGCTTCTGTTGGCTGGTGAGGCTCCCAGCTCCCCACAGGAGCCGGGCACCACGCACTCTCAGGCACGCTGGTGGTTCCGGGACTGAGACCTGGTTTCTCTGCCGCACTCTCTCTGGCTCTGCGCCAGGGGTGGCTGTCCTGGGTCTGGGGACTTAAGCCCTGACCCTAACACCCCGATTCCTGCAATTCCGCCCCCCTCCATGATCCTTTGCTCTTTTTGAGTGCTTTCTACCAGACTCCTGAGTTAATGCTGGTCCCCAGGCGCAGGGCACTCTTGTATTGGGATATTACTTTTCAACGGGTCGCCTCTGGTGGCTCCCTCCCCCTTTTGTTTGGATATCAGTCCGACTTTCCCACTTCGCTTTACCTGTCTACTGGTGTCTTCTGCCCCTGTAGAGATCCAGACGTGTATAATTCTGATCTCAGGCTGATTTCGTGGGTGATTGGAGATCTTTGGAAGGTAATCAGCTCACTTTAGGGTGCAGGTTGAATGGGCGCCTCCTCCTACTTCCCCGCCATCTTGTCTCCCCCCCCAAGTCATTTCATTTTTAACCTTGTTACACTGCTGTTTGTGATGGTTAAATAATTAGTATTTGCTTAACACATAGTATATAATAAATATTTTAACTATCATAAAGACATAATAAGCACATAATAAACTGGCAGAAATTATTTTTAATTGATATTCTTTATGTAATATAGAAGCTTATTTTTACATTTTATATGGACAAATTTATCAAAATATTCTTTTATGGTCTCTAAATTTCATAGTTTTCTTAGAAAAGATTATCAATAAAGCCAATGATTATATTCAAACTACTTGACATTATAATCATTTCAAGTGTTATGAACTGTATACATTAATATTTAAACTTCCCAAATTAGTATGAGTTAAATAAGACAAACCCTCTCATCTTAAAAGTTAGAAGAAATGTTTTTTAAAGGATTATTTTGAAGATCTTGGTCTCTTTAAATATTTAAATAACCTACTTATTTTTTGAATGTTTGCTCTAATACCCTTTCTTTCTTTTTTCTTTCTTTCTTTCCATTTATCTTTATTAAGCCGAGACATGAGGGAGAAAAACAATTATTTTTGTGATTTTTTTTTACTATGTGAAAGGTATTTTCAATATATAAACAATATATAAAATTTCCCTCTACTTTTTCAGATTCATTTCTCCTAGATTTAATAAAAGAATCAAGTATGATTTTTTTAACTGAACATTTCAAAGGATATGCCTATACATACCTAAAAAGTTTAAAAGTTGAAAACATAGAAATTTAAACATGTTTTATGAAATGTATATAGTCAAATAAAAGAGCTTATACTGAAATTGGACACATTACAATATGTCACAACTTGCCAATACTAAGTAATCATTCATTTTACAACTTATCTGGAATTATACAGTTTAATATGAGATGATTATATCTCCTGAGGAACATTTCAACATTTTATTTATTTAATATTTGGTGTTTTTTGTCTTTTCTGTGTTGAATAAAGGTTTTTCATTTTGAAAATTTTTTGTTTTAAAGAAATTTTTAATAGAGCAAACTCTATTTTCAGGAAACAAAGCCAAAGAAAATAAATGAGTTTTTTCTTTAGTTACAAAGGCTAAAATAGAACAGTTTTTTCCTTAAATATTCCATTGAGGTTCTTCTCTCTTTTCTTTTTTTCTGATGAAAAGATGGCAGGTAATACACATAATAAATATTGGGGGAAATAAATTCTTTTTAAATATTCCTTTCTTATAGCGAAAAATTTGAGTGATTTAGTTCTTCAGTGATTTTGACTACAAAATGAAAAGTCACTGGAGGACCAGCCAAACATGATACATAATAAATACCTAGGCTCCACACTGCCTCTCATAACATGGTATAAAAACCACCAGGTGGTTAAAATGCATTAGTCCAGATCCCTTTCAACATGTGCCCAGAATCTTATCTTACAGTTTGAGTGTGCATTTTACACAAGCACCTACTTGTGGTTATGTTTTGCATATCTTTAATAATGTGGACAATCAGTGCAGCATTGAACATGTTTAATTTATGAGTATTTTTATATACATTGGGAGTATATGCTCAACACATTTCAGAATTCAGTTTGAAGATCAGTGCTCTAAAAGGTTACTTTTACAGTATCCCAGATGAATGACTGGAGATTTCGGTTGAAATTTTCTGGGTAATTACTTTAAAGTAACACCTCATTTTGTAAACACGGCCTAACTGTTACCAGTAAAAGTTGAATTCTGTTTCATCTTGATGTTAAAGTAATAAAATAAAATCACTCACCACACATTGCCCTCTGGCTGACTTAGAATATTCTTCGAAGTTTTAGTGTAATATTTTTCTTAAGATTTTATTCATTTATTTGTCAGAGAGATAGAGAGAGCACAGGCAGGCAGAGTGGCAGGCAGAGGCAGGCTCCCTGTGGAGCAAGGAGCCTGATGTGGGACTCTATCCCAGGACGCTGGGATCTTGACCTGAGCTGAAGGCAGCTGCTTAACTGACTGAGCCACCCAGGCATCTTCTTAGTGTAATAATTTAAGTACTGCTTTCAAAAAGCAAATTTTCCCAAGATATTGATCTTCCTTTTCCATGGAACCTGAATATCTCTGTGGGAGCTTTGTAACTTATGTAGCAGCTGTCCACAGAGTTTTTGGTAATGACTCAGTTTCATGATTTAGAAACTGTTTTCAATTATAGCGTATAAGGGATTTAGGCTTCTCCCCTCTCATGAAGAAATGTAATAATCTAAGGGAATCACTGAATTGACATCACACTCAGAAACGTTGTCCACTTGGAAATTCTCACAGTGTTATAAAATTTAGGGGCAGACACATCTTACAAAACTGTTGTGTTTCTGGATCGAACCACAGAAATCATGTCTTTTTTGAACTGTAACTTTAAAGCTGGATGGACGTAAACTCCCTTCAATCCTGTCATTAGAGCGGTCCCACAGGCTCCAGAGCTCCCCACTTTGCATGCACCAGGAGACTTTCTCCCATCTCTATCCTTCTGGGTTTTGTGATTTGGGTGCTGATTACACTCAGCAAAGCATCATTACTTTGCAACCAGCGCATGTAGAATCCCTTTCATACTTCAGATTAGATATCTGCAGTAATAGGTAGCTTTGATTAGCAGAAAGTCTGGAAAGATTGGAGTGATAAAATATTCTTTCAAGTCTCATTGATGCTGTCCTATGGTTATTACCTACCTGTGATAATTTTTTCCAGTGCCGTGCTGCTCCATGTTGAGCTACCAGCTTTCAGAAAAGCAAGAAGCCTGATTTGTGGTGTTTTGTTTCCTGTGGTGTAAATATTCCCATCAAGGCTGATTCAGGCTTTGGGCACTCACCAGGGCTGAGCTAGAAGATGGTGCAGGTGTGAGGGGCACATAGCTTCTCAGTACTGCAAGCTGGGTGTCGGCCTCTGGACCAGGAAGATGGGGTGGTGACTTTCTAGTTCCTTTCTGTCATCAGCACTACTTACCCCAAGCTTGGGAACAGTATTCAAAATGTTTGCCAATTCCTATTCCCACTGTTTAGACTGGTGCTTGGCCTTAACACCTGAAGAACCCAGCTGACCCTCATCTACTGCAGGTTCTCTGACAAGACCCCTCTTGTCAGAGTTCTTGGTGTCTTGTGTAACCATCCAGAGCAGTTTTATGCATATAAAGATACTAATGATATATAGTCTTCCTCCAATTACTTTAAACAAGTGATGAGATACCATACACCCTCTATAAAACTTTTCTTTTTTCCACTCTACGTATTTTGAATGCCTTTCATATTACTAAGTAGGGATGTTCTTTTTAACAGGCACATGATAATTTTACTATTACATGGCTTGATCACAATTTACTTACATAGTGCCTTACTCACAGACACAGATTAATTTTTAATTTTCTGCTTATTTAAAGTGATGAAATGAATAAATTTGTAAGTATATTAATTTTTATTTTTGTACATATATGTGAGGTTAAATACTGGGAATATGTATTTCTGAGGAATATGCATTTGCAATTAATATATAGTGCCAGATTTCCTCCCAAAGGAATTGTACAAATACCCAGCTTATCAACAATGCTCAAAGATTCCTTCAATAGAATACATCATCAAACTTCAGACACTGCAAGTCTGATGGGCAAGATTCTTTGGTGTCTTATACCATGTAAAAATTTTTATTTGATTTAGTAGAATTTATCAATTTATTTTTTTCAGTTATGGCTTGTAGATTTTGAGGCAGGGTTAGAAAGGCCTTTTCTACTCTGAGATTATATATTATTTTCTTTTTACAGACTCATTATCATCCCACGCTTATACATTTCTCTCCAGAATATATTCATTTGGTTTGCAACTGATCAGTTCTGTAAGATTGACCAGGCATTTAGATATATTGTATGGCATTGCCTTCCATTTGTTAAAGCCTGGGAGAAGAAAAGACTATAAATCATAAATTCAAATTATAAATATAGTAGGCAGCACATAAAGAATATGGCAATAGATAATGTTAATGTTAGTAATAATTTTATTTATGGCTAGCATTTGTTGAGTTCTTATCCAATAAATTGAGTAATTTTAATAAATTGAGTAATTTATTAAATAATTTATTGAATACTTAATGCCCTAAATGCTTTACGTGATTTATCTAATGAAACTCTCAAGCAACCTTATTGGTATTCCTTTTTACAAATTAGAAGACTGAGGTGTAAATAGGCCAAACACTTCCCAAGGTCATATAGCTTCTAAGCAGTAGGCCTTGGTCTCAGAGCCAGCTGTCTTATCCTGTTCCCACTGCCACCAGGAAGAGTGAAACTTCATCCCTATTAGGTCTCTGGGGACTCCTAATAAAGACAGAATGTGCTCTGTCCCTGAAGACAGTTGGCTACAGGTACTGGGATGATGAAGCAAGATCTTACCTATTGTAGGAAAAAGGGAGAAAATGGGAGACAGTTTGTGGGGGGCATTTGATCTTTGGACAGTTGTAGAGTAGTTTAAGCATTTTCAACATTGGGTAGTGACAGTGTTTTTGGACAATGTTTTAAGCTTATGTGAACTGGCTTGCCTACTGCCAACTCATTGGATATCAGCAGAGCATCGGTTTGTTCTCTATACTTAAGAGTTTGTTTCTTGGGACGCCTGGGTGGCGCAGTTGGTTGGACGACTGCCTTCGGCTCAGGGCGTGATCCTGGAGTCCCGGGATCGAGTCCCACATCAGGCTACCAGCTCCATGGGGAGTCTGCTTCGCGGAGTCTGCTTCGCTCTCTGACCTTCTCCTCGCTCATGCTCTGTCTCACTGTCTCCCTCTCTCTCAAATAAATAAATAAAAAATCTTTAAAAAAAAAAAAGAGTTTGTTTCTTTATCTTTCTCTCTTATTTTTTTCTCTTTGCTTGTTTGTTTTCTTTCTTAAGTCCCACATATGAGTGAAATCACAAGGTATTTGTCTTTCTCTATGGATTTATTTTGTTTAACATTATTCTCTCTAACTCCATCTATGTCACTGTTAATGACAAGATTTCATTCTTTTTTATAACTAAATAATATTCCATTGTATATACATATATGTATACACATACATACACCACCTCTTCTTTATCCATTCATCAATGCGGGGCTCAATCCCAGGCCCCTGGGATCATGACCAGAGCTGAAGGCAGAGACTTTAACCCACTGAGCCACCCAGGCACAGCCCCCCCCACCCCGCCTTTTTCCTCTTTAAAAGCTCTAACCTCCTTTGTCTTTCTGGAGCATGGTTTTGATTTTATTTGACTCTGTTTCCCAGATTACAATACATAAGATTCTAAATAAATGTACACATTTTATTTTGCAGGTTGTATCCTTACATTTTGTTGCCCTCCATTCAGTTGAAGTTGATTGAAATACACTGAAACAACACTGGACTGTTCTAAATTCATTTAAATTCAGTTGCTTTCTGTAACTGAATGCAAAGGAATTATTTATCACTGGGAACTAAAATAAAATTGTTGGCAAAACTGATTTGGGATTATAAACAACCAAAGGTAATTCAGCCATGAATAACTCTTCATAAAACTCCATGACTCTCTATGGACACCAAAGGCAAAGTACTGAAAAACAGCTTTTTATAATTAAGATATCTTTAATCCATTAATTTAAACACTAAATACACAGGTGACTCTTGGCTCAAGAATAGGTATAAAGATAAAATTCTTCACCTCATGTTCCATGCATGGACCAAGCTGGAGTTGTTGGACAGGCTAGTCACTCATATGGACAGCACTGAAGTTCAGTGAAGTTCACGGTGATTAATACTCAGGGAAATTCAGTGGCCTGTAACTAACACAACTTAAATTGACTTCAATTACTCTCTTGATAGGTGAACCTGAGGAAGTCACTTGTATTTATACTTCAGTTTTATTGAGTTTAAAATTTGCTAATTTTGAATACTTCTATGTCACATGGGATTGAGAGTTAATAAAAATAAAAATAGCCATTATTTTTAAAATAACTTGTCTAAATTTTTTTTTTTTTAAAACCAGACTATTAACCTGGTGATTCACAGACCTGTACCCCTGGAGATAAAAATATATTACATGTTTATAAAAAAAATTAAAAATTTAAAAAAAAAACCTGAGTATTAGCAAGATGCTTATGCATTGGCTATCCTCTTGAAATTTATTCACTCACCTCACTCTTTTTCAAAAAAAGGAAGGAAATTTTGAAAATATACAGATAAGGGTTTATAACAAATGGGTAAGGTATAAATAACAATGAAATCAATGGCCATGTGTCCACCATCTGTTGCAGGAAAGAACATCCTGGCTTCTCTCTGTACCATTGTACCAAGTAACCGTTAGATGAAATTTTGCCTATCATTTTCCAGATTTTTTCTATATAGTTTCAAAAGGCATTTAGTGTCTATGCCTTTTATATGCAAGGTTTTATACTACTTTAAAGGTAAAAATATTGGTTAGAATAATGAATAGCACTTTAAGGCATATTCTCTAAACAGTATACTTTATCTCATAATGCAAATTTTTGAAGACTGGAAGCATCTTCATAGATCTTCCTCTACTTCATAGCAAAAGATCATCCCCCCAAATTCAATGATTTCTTAAGTTGTTTTTAGGAAGATAAACCAGCACAGCTAAGCAGAATCTGGCATTTCCTAAAAAGCTGGCTATCCTTTATTAGAATTTCTCTTTTTCTTTCATTTATATTTTACAAAAATAATTTATTGAGGTATGTGATTTATGATAAGAAATATGTATTAGGTCTTTTTTTTCAAGATTTTATTTATTTATTTCTCAGACAGAGATCACAAGTAGGCAGAGAGAGTGAGAGGGGAAAGCAGGCTCCCTGCTGAGCAGAGAGCTTGATGTGGGGCTCGATCCTAGGACCCTGGGATCATGACCTGAGCTGAAGGCAGAGGCTTTAAACAACTGAGCCACCCAGGCACCCCAATGTATTAGGTCTTTGTCCAGTTTCTGGCACAAAGGTTCTACATCCCTCAAAATTTTCTCAGTGAGGTGAGGGATAAAAAGTGTCTTTTGTTATGTTAATGAAGTGACTCTTGGAAAACACCAATGTAGGAGAGCAGGTTGCCAGGTGAGTGAGGGTTGAATTTTCAATTCCATACCACTCCCACCTTCAGAGAAGAAAGAAGGGCTCGAGGTTGAACCAATTAATGATGGTCAGTGATTTAATCAACTGTGCTATTTAATGAAGCTTCCATAAAAACCCAAAAGGATGAGGCTCAAGAGTTTCCAGATGGTCAACATATGGAAATTCAGGAAAAGTGGTGTCTTCAGATAGCATGGATGCTCTGTTCCCCTTTCCACAACTTTTCATTCTGCATCTCTTCCATTGGCTTTCCTGAGTTATACCCTTTTATAATAAACCAGATAGTCTGGTAAATAAAGTATTTCTTTGTGTTCTGTGAGGTTCTCTAGCAAATTTATCAAACCCAAGAAGAGAGATATTGAAACGAGATATTGAAACCTCTGATCTATAACAAGTGGGTCAGGAGCATGTATGACAACCTAGACCTGGGTGTCAGGCCATTACCCTGGGTGATGGGGCAGGATTGTAGGACCGAACCCCTTAACCTGTGGGATCTGGTGCTATTTTGATGTAATTTCAGAATTAAATTGAATCCTAGGACACCAGGCTGGTGTTTCGGAATTACTTGGTGTGTATGGGAAAAGTCACATATTGGTGTCAAAATTGTAGTTTGTACCAGTGAAGTGAGATTTACTAGAATGTCCCTGGTTCACAGAAACATGTGCTTTGAGAAGAGAAAGGATGAAAGGATCAAGAATGAGGAATCTTTGATTCTTGGGTGATTACATGGTTACCAGTGGTATGATACAGCAGCTGTATTTTATAGTTTGGTTTTATGATGACTGGGATATTCATCACCTGAATATGCCTGTTACCCAAGTTAGGGTGTGTGTGTGTGTGTGTATTATGTATATATATATTAAGATTTTATTTATTTATTTATTTATCAGAGAGAGAGAGAGGAGCGAGAGCGAGCACAGGCAGACAAAGTGGCAGGCAGAGGAAGAGGGAGAAGCAGGCTCCCTGCCGAGCAAGGAGCCCGATGTGGGACTCAATCCCAGGATGCTGGGATCATGACCTGTGCTAAGGCAGCCGCTTAACCAGCTGAGCCACCCAGGTTGTCCCCAAGTTAGGGTATATATTAAGGCTATAATTAAGGCAGCCCCTTTTGCATGGGTACCCCATGTAACTTTACTGCTACAAAATCTAACATTTCCAGGCTAATGAAATTTGCTGTCTCAGCTTTCTCACCTTTGTCTTACTGATACCAAGAACATTAAGTTAATTAACAAGAAAATGAGGAGAGCTATAGGAGAAAGTCAAGAGACTGACTCTATAGGGTGGAAGTCTTTAGATAGTTGTTAAGAAATGGAATTAATCAAGCAGACATCAGTGGAGCTGAAACAAAGGTGTTGATATAACACTATCATAGGCTGGGAGGACCAATTGGGACCCTTTTTTGGTTCCCTGACATTAAAGAGTCCTGAGTAATTTGTGTTATTTATCCTAGTTTGGAGCAATTCACAAGTAGGAAGGCTCAGATTCCAAGGAGAAACTTGAAAAGAAATCAACTGGGGTGATGGTTAAGCCAATTAATTAAGGTAGAGACCTATGTAAAGGCCCGAGGTCATATGCACATGTGTGGATAGAATGGCTGGGGTAGGGAGAGGAGATTTTTCTGGAGCTCTTTAACACAGGAGTCCAATGCACTGTGATTTTGAAATCTTAATGGGTTGAGGGTATACTGAGAATAACATGAGTATACTGAGTATAACAGATGCAACAGTTGATGGGATTAAGGTGAACTTTTGGGTGAAAATTGTGGTTTTGAACAGATTTTGTGTGAGGTGGTCATATCTTCTTTACCAATAATATATCATTGTGATGGATATGATGTCTGTCTGGGAATTGCTTCTGCTACCTATATTATAAAGTGGAAGACACGTAAGCCCACCCTCAGGCCAGTTTCAATTGGGCATGCTAAATGAGAAGCACTAGAACTGCTCCCAAGCCCACATAGGTGGTTAACTTGAAGCACTATAGAATACCTGGTGGGCAAAATGATATTACCACTTTAATTAATGATACATTAGAAGTTGGAAATAATGGTATCAATGAATTTGTTGTATTGTGTGGTCTGCGATGAAGGTGATGCTCATGGAGACTACGAGGGCTGAAATAGAATTGTACCACCCATAGCATCAGTGGCTTCGGATGTGGTCTCAATAATATAGAAAACATAACAGGCTAACCAAAGCTGCTACTTAGTGACTGACCTTATAAATGCTTCCTTCTCTATCTCAGCCATAGAAAACAGACAGCTACAGTTTGCTTCACATGGGAAAGACCTTAAGTTACTTTTACGGTAGTTTCCCTTTATCCATGGCTTTGCTTTCCACAGTATCAGGTACCTGAGATCAACTGAGGTTCAGAAGCAGATGGCCATCTTTCTGATATATTGTCAGAAGGTCAATTGTAGCTTAATACTATATCACATTCTTATGCTTCACCTCATCTCATCACATAGGCATTTTATTCTCTTTCATCATCATATGGTGAAGACTAAGTACAGTATAGTAAGATATTTTGGGAAATGGAAGGGGGGCTACAGCTACTTAAGTTTCAATTTACTATTATAATTGTCCCATTTTGTTATGAGTTATTGTTATTAATCTCTTATTGTGCCTAATTTAAAAATTAAACTTTATCATAGGTATGTATGTATAGGAAGAAACACAGTATATACAGGATTTGGTACAGTTCAGTATTTCAGGGCTCCACTGGGGGTTTTGAATCAGATCTCCCTTTATAAGGGGAAACTGCTATATTGTGCCACATAGTACTACCTCAACTTAGCAGTTTACTGTCATGATTTGGTCAAAAGGGATTTGAGCTTCATGCAGGTCTCAAGTGCAATAGTATGCCATATTTGTGATAGTGTGATAACATCAGAAACTAAGAAGAAAGCTAGGATTGATTCGGATACAATGATGATGTACATGGTCAACCAAAACTGCTTAAAGCAAGAAGTGAAGATTCCAGGGCCCACCCAAATGGCAAAATTCTTAGGAACAACCTGGGCAAGAACCATGTAGGGTATTCCACAAGTGACAAAAAAATAAATTGCTATCACTAAGCAACCCCAGAACCAAACAAGAAGCCCAGCATTTGGTTGTTTTTATTTGGATTTTGGAGAAAACATTTTCAACATTTGGGAATATTGCAAGCTCCTATATTTAAGATTAACTGAAAGAAAGCTGTATTTCGGTGGGGGCCTGTATTTCAGGCCATGTCTAAATTACAAAAAATTTTAGCTGTCTCAATGCCATTGGGCCATTTTGACCCCCATTCAGATTTGACTTTGCAATTGTCTGCTATGTATTCATGCAGACCAGAATTTATGGTAAAAACCCATGAATGCCTCTCAACAGCAACCATTGACTATTGGATGAGAAAATTCCCAGATGCTGCTGCTGGGAACACATCATTTGAGAAACAATAACTAGACATTAATTGAAACTGCCTCAATGACAGAAGGACACAAAATAATCATGAGGCCCGAGATACCTATAATGTCTTGGGTGCTATCAGAGGAACATTCTGATAAGAAAGACAGTGCTCAGAAGAATTCCATAATACAATGGCAATGGTTCATAAAGGAGTATGCTTCCAGGGGAATTCAAGGAGGCACCCACCAAATCCCAGAGCAGGTGCTGTTTTCCTTCTAGGACCAACATTAGAGCTACCTGAGGAATTGCTACAACCCAGAGCCTTGTGAATAACTCTCAGTTGAACAACAAAGGGATGTTTGGTTACTGAAGGTAATTCCAGGGTAAATAACCAGTATTCTGTTTGCATTTCTACCAGTCGGTGGTGGCTGCCTAGGTGGCTCAGTCAGTTAGGCTTCAGCTCAGGTCATGATCCTGGGATCCTGGGATAGAGCCTTGAGTTGGACTCCCTGCTCAGTGGAGATTCTGCTTCTCCTTTTCCCTCTGCTCTTCCCTCCACCACCCCACTCATACTCTTTTTTAACCTTTAGAATAAATAAATAAAATAAAATAAAAATAAAACCAATTTATTTAATGTATATTGTTGATTTATTACCATTGAAATCACTGTTAACAGCACCATAACTTGGGGTGCCTGGGTGGCTCAGTGGGTTAAAGCCTCTGCCTTCGGTGCGGGTCATGATCCCAGGTCCTGGGATTGAGCCCCACATCAGGCTCTCTGCCCGGCAGGAAGCCTGCTTCCTCTGCTCTCTATGCCTGCCTCTCTGCCTACTTGTGATCTCTGTCTGTCACATAAATAAATAAAATCTTAAAAAAAAAGAAACAAAAAACAGCACCATAACTCATGCCTAAACAAATCCTATCTAACACATATAATTTCTTCACAAGTACATCACAATCTTGTCCTTAGGAACATTAGAAAACACTTCAGCACTACGCTCAGGGAATGTTTAAAACAGAAAAATCAAAAGCACAAAATTTCAAAACAAAACAAGACACTTAATAGACCATAAAGAAGATACTCATTTAGAGTATGAAACCTGAAGCAAGAAGACAGAGATAAACCTTGTTTGACTTCATTGGGAAGGCGCTTATCAGGTAACTCCAATGTTTTGCTCCTACAAGCACATTCACAAATGAAGATAAAAGTGCCATGAGTATTGATTTGGGTGTTGCAGGTTGGGTGTTGGGGTTGCACTCACATATATGGATTCTGTGAATAATTATAATTGACTAAATATCTTTATAAACATAACTTTCTCATAAAGAAAAAGGAAAGGAAAGTAATACTCCCTCATCTGAGGATGTAGGTAATAATTGATTATTATAATTTTATTCTTATACTGTTGAAAATTGAATAACATTAAATACAGTAGATCAATCTTAATCTATAGCTAATTTCTTAATATTTATAATTGAACCATTTGATTATTTTAGGCCATTAGGATCCATTTGGTATGTGTGCATCTATTCTTACTGAAGACCTGTCAAAGGCTATCTTCTTTGTTAGAAATGAACAATATGGCCCTCAAATAGCTTACTGATGACTGTTTTCATTTAACATAGCTTTCAGGAATTGTGGCAAGTAACATGTCAGACACTTTATAGGAAATATACCCCTAGTTCTTATACAGTCTTATTATTGGTCTCTTGAGTTTATAGATGAAAGACTTAAGCAACAAAATGTTAAAAAAAAATTACCTAATGTCACAAACAAATAGTGAGCCCAGGATTCAAACCAAAAAGTATCACTCAAAGATTCAGCTTTGGCTCCATATTCTAAGTAACACTCACTTTAAAAAAGTTGAAATATAGTTGACATAAAATGTTATATTTATTTCAAGTGTACAACATAGTGATTCAACAATTCTATGCATTACATTATGCTCATCACAGAAAGTATATTTAACATCTTTTACAATGATATTACAATATTATTAACTATATTCCCTATACTGTATTTTTTATCCCTATGACTTATTTATTTTATAACTGGGAGTTTATACAAATTAATCCCCTTCAGCTTTTCTACTCTCCCTGTAGCCTCCTCTCCCTGGCAACCACCAATTCTATGTACTTATGATTCTGGTTCTGTTTTGTCTGTATGTTTGTTTTGTTTTTTAGATTCCACAGGTAAGGGAAATTGTATGGCATTTATCTTTCTCTGTCTGACTTATTTCATTTAACATAATACCCTCTAGGTATATCCATGTAGTGGCAAGTGGTAAGGTCTCATTATTTTTAATACCTAAGTAATATTCGTGTGTGTGTGTGTGTGTGTGTGTTTCATATCTTCTTTACCCATTCATTTATCAAAGGCACTTAGGTTGCTTCCATATCTTGGCTATTATAAATATTACTACAATATACATAGGGTACACACATCTTTCCACGTTAGTGTCTTGTTTTTTTGTTCTTGTTTTGTTTTGTCTTTTTTATTTGTTTGTTTTTGAGAGAGGAAGTAAATAGTCTTGCTTTTGAAATCATGGACTAATCCCAGAGTTCAGAAGTCCAGAACATCCCATGCCCCAAATTGTCATTGTCCAAAAGATAGCATGTATTTAAGCCCTAGGAGCTTCTGTCTAGGGGAAAGCCCATTGCTGACCAGTTTCTATACTGAGACCAGGAATAGAAAATCTGGTAGAATTAGTACCCAAATGGACATGTGTTACCTGGCTGTCCCTATGTCTCTTCTTTATTTCTACTAAACAGTCTTCCTGGAAATCAGTTGTTTTAGAAAGAAGGCATAGTGCTCTTTGCCTCTGATTATTAGCTGAACAGAAAAAACAAACAAACAAACAAAAAAAAAACCAAATTGTTTTCTGAAACCCATACTCTATTACCCAGGAATCTCAGGAAGGTGAATTTGGTTCTATGTCTGACCAAGTGAAGAACATTAGTCTGTATTAAGCAGACTTGTGAAGGGAAGTTATTTCTCAAGATTTGGGCTTCAATCATGTGGAACATGTTGCTGTCAGATTCTAGGAAAATTGTAATTAGGCCTAAGATCATGTTGAAATGCTCCCCTTCTCTCTCTCAAGTTAATGAAGCTGCTAGCTACAGATGGCTTTTACTCATAGAGCATAGGAATAATAAAATTTTAAACTGAAAATTACTTAAAACTTTTTATGTGTTTACATGTGTATGTGGGTATGACAACATAAGTGCATGAATTATTTGTGTCTTTTAGTTACTTAGTCCTGGTGAGAACTAATGTTGAACCAGCCTTAAGTAGTTTTAAAATCACCAATCTTGAAATATGAGAAACCTTCTCTTTAGACTTGTTTTTATGAAGTCAGCACTATCACACCGTGTCTAGAGATCTAAGAATGAGGAAGTCAGAAGAACCGATAGTTCCAACGTAGGGAAGTAAGTTTAAAGACCTCCAGTATGCACTGGAAATGCAGAGGAGGGATGTGCAACCCAGCTGGCCAGTCATAGGTGGCTACCTAGGCAGATGAAGTCTGAACTGAGGCTTAAAGGCTAAGTAGGAATGATAAGGTTGGGTCACACAAAGCAGTCATTTTTATAGAACAAAAGTGACCAAGCATCAGTAATTTGTATAGCTCAACCAAATCATGAAGGTAATAACATCCAGACAGAGGACAGAGGACACCACCACATTCATAAAACTTAGAGGAGAAACAGGACATGTGCATGTTACCACTGCCCCTGTTCCCACTGTTTGAGGCCCATGGTGACACAGTCTCTGCAGCCCCAGCAGCTTGGCCCCACCGCTTTCACTGTAGCAGGTGACCAAGGAAACCAGATGCCCTGTGCTCTTTGCATTAGAAAAGCTTTGCTCTTCACTAGATGCAATGACAATGAGCCTTTCTTCTGCTCTTACAGGTCTGGGCCACAGGAAAGGTAGTAATGGGAGGACGAAGGGGGAAGGGTTCCACTCTCAACAGTTTCCTTCTGGGCCAGAGTATGAATTTACTCACAAGATACATTTTCTAAATTTAGTATTTCCAGAGACCCCATAAAAGACTCAGAATGTACCAAATATCAAGAAGCAGGTGCAGTGAACTCATATGTGAAGCACTGGGTAAACACATGTCTGTCGCGGCCAGCACAACGAATCGACCAGGAAAACTTTGAGGGCTGATGGTGAAAAGAAATTAAGAGACAAAGAGATGGGGGCAGGAGGGACACTGAAGATGATGTTCAACAGTGCCAATTTTATTCCACATCTTACAATCATTTATAAGACAGACCAGAACAGAAGGAGCATTATCAGTACATAGTCAGATTGAAAGATCCCCCCGGGGCTCCAAGCACCCCGGAATGGACCCCTTCTCAGGAGGAGACCCCCAGACCCAAAAACCAAGCCGAGTCCACTGATCAGATGCAAACAGCACGAGGTTTATTGAGTAGAC
The DNA here is from genome assembly GCF_020171115.1 of Neogale vison. NCBI lineage: Eukaryota > Metazoa > Chordata > Mammalia > Carnivora > Mustelidae > Neogale > Neogale vison. The sequence goes on along the minus strand of NC_058094.1, from coordinate 85,468,229 downwards.
ACAGGTACCTGCGGGCGGTCAAGTCTTAGGAGGACTCTCGCGCCCCAGCCCTTTGTTCAGGGCCTTTTTATGGGGTACGGGGAAGCGAAAACATACGTACAGAAGCAGAAACATAGTTACAAAGTTTTCATTGGCTGGTTTGAATATAAGGCATACTCGGTGTTTGTAGATTGGCTTTGAAGGACCCCGGCGCACGGAGGGAAAAGTGGGGAGGGGGAGTGAGGAGGGGGAGTGGACCTTATTACTCAGCAGAGAAACATCCTGCCTACGTGACTAGGTCCACATACTTAGGCGACCCCCCCCCCTTGCCTACGTGACTATCTGCGCGTTACAAGCCGTGCGCAGCAAGTGTACCTATCTCCCCCGCAACATGCCGTTGCCCCCCCTAACTCCAGGGCTGTGCTGGGATAAGGGAGGATTGTCCAAGTAGGGGGAAGGGAAGAGGGGTCTCTTCATTCCCCCATTTTCTTTTTGGCCTGAGTAAAACCTTTTACTTTATTAGGGGCCAGTCTCTCGCTGCCCTATTGCATGATATTGTTGGGTTAATACCATGGTTTGGACAAGCGACAATCTATCTTTTATAAATTGGGTTAACCTGTTAATGATGCATGGCCCAAATGTTAGAATTAACATTAAGAGTATTATAGGTCCTATTAAGGAGGTTATTAGGGAAGTAAACCAGGGTGAACGATTCCAAACTCCTTCATACCAAGACTGTTGGGATTCAAAGTCTCTCTTACGCTTATCTAGCCTTTCCTTCAATTTGTCTAGAGTTTCTGTTACTACTCCAGTCTGGTCAGCAAAAAAACAGCATTCTTCTCTAAGAGCAGCACACAGGCCACCCTCTTTTAGGAACAGTAGGTCTAAGCCTCTTCTGTTTTGTAGCACCACTTCTGACAGGGAGGTTAGGGATTCCTTGAGGGCTCGAACTGACTGTTCTAAGGCCCTAAGATCTTCATTCATAGCATGATGTAGAAGTAGGTATTGGTCTGTTCGGACCAGGGCGGCTGCCCCAGTACCAACCCCGGCTGCAATGCCTCCTACCCCCAGTAACGTAGCCAGGGTGATTAGGGTGACAGGTTCACGCCTTACTCGGCGAAGATCACTCCATTCATGATAGCTAAGAACCAATTCATCTGAGTGGTAGGTTATTCGAGGCCATAGTTGAACTAACACACAATAGTCAGTAGTCTGGTTTAAGGCAGCAGTAGATACACAAGGGGTCAAGCCTGTGCTACATGCCCAATAGGTTCCATTGGGTGGGATCAAATAATAGGAGCCAGCCCATATTTTATGGGTCGAATTACAAAGTGTTTTTTTAACATAGTGAGGCGGGGTGCCTATACATAGTCCCGCTCCTGAAACTTGTGAGAGGGTTAGGCTATGATCTTGTCCATAGCATATAGCGCTGGGGACAGTGGAGTTAGTATAGTTGGCAGAGAGGGCTATGCCCTCATAGTATGGAGGGCTTGGATTAAGACATAGCCAGCAATTGTTTGCTCTTTCAGGACTGGAAAGATTAAGTGCCTGATAGGCCCCTCTCACTAGGTTGATAAGCCTGTCTCCTGTTCCGAGTATTTCCGGGGCCTTTTTGGTTTGTATAGCTGTGGGAGTTGCGGAGGTTAAAAGTGGTGTTGGTCTTGGTGTTGACCTTAATCTTTGGGGAGGCCTTTGAGGTGGTGAGGCGAGAACTGGATTGGGTCCTATGGCGGCCCTTGGGGTTTCTATAAGAAGTTTTATGGTGAACGTTAGGCCGTCATCATAACGTTCTTTATAGAGTCTGAGGCCCCAGGTATATCCCTTTACCCAATTAAGTTGTTTCTTTCCTGCTTCGGTGAAGGCTATTTCAAGTGGGTGACACCATTGATTGTGACAGGCTGGGTTTTGTGTCCATTTGGGGCTGCTCCTGGCGTGAGAATAATTTGCCCTTACGGTGATATAGTCCCAACCTGAGGTGGGCTTCCAATAAGTGTCACCAGTGGTTTCGCAGCCCCAATTGTGACAGAAAAAGTGGGATGCCCCCCTGCATGAGGTCCACTCTCTGGGTCTGTGAAACCCGGGGCATACATAGAAGGTGAGTGTCCTTAACATACTTCGCTGACTCCAGTCCCCACAGCCTCCCCAAGGATCCAACCCGAGTCGTCCCCGTGGGGACGGTTGTGAAGGCGGCTTCTGTTGGTCAAAGTAATTTTCTATATCCCAGTTGGCTGGAGCTCCCATGGCTAACTTACAAATGTCAGGGTATAAGTTAGGCCACCAAGTGAATGGGGCATGCTGCTGAGAGGTGTTCCAAATTATTTGTCCTGTTTGCGACAGGACTTGCCAGGTGAGCTGTTTTACATGGTGAGGGGACCCATGGGAACTCGGAATGCCTATAACAAGAATAGTCAGTGTTATGATCGCACGAGTCTTATCTTTAGCGGATTTTGAGTGCGTTGAACTCGCCATCCCTCCTTGAGATCGGGTGTTTCCGAGTCGTCTGGTCCCAGATGGGCTGGTTTCACATGAGAGGCGTGGATCCAGGCTGCGATGCCGTCGACTTTTAGCGCCGTCGGGGTGGTTAGGAGTACAGTGTAGGGTCCCTTCCATCGGGGTTCAAGGCTCTTGATCTGATGCCTGCGGACCCAGACGAGGTTGCCGATCTGGAATTGATGTGGCACAGTAGGATTTTTTAGCTGTTCCCTGTAAGCTGCAGCCAGTGGCTTCCAGACTTCTCTCTGAACGATCTGGAGTGCCTGGAGGTGAGCTTGTAGGGTAGCACGATCAGCAAAAGAAGAAACATAAGAATCAATTGGATTGAAAAGGTTTACAATAGGGGGTGGGGCCCCATACAATATTTCAAAAGGAGTTAATCCTAGGGGCCCGGGGGTATTCCTGGCCCTATATAGGGCCAGGGGCAGGAGGAGGACCCAGTCTCTAGAGCCAGTTGCAAGCGTTAATTTAGTCAAAGTCTCCTTGATTGTTCTATTCATTCTTTCTACTTGTCCTGAGCTCTGGGGTCTATATGCACAATGCAATTTACAATTAATCCCCAATAACTTGGCCACTTTCTGACTTACCTGGGAGACGAAGGCTGGACCATTGTCGGTGCCTAATATCTGGGGCATTCCATACCTGGGGAAGATTTCTTCAAGTAGTTTCTTGGTGACCACATTCGAAGTCTCGTGCTTGGTGGGGAAGGCTTCTACCCATCCTGAAAAAGTGTCTACGAAAACTAATAAATATCTATAGCCATAGAGTCCAGGTTTTATTTCCGTGAAGTCGATTTCCCAGTGAACACCAGGGCGATGTCCTCGAACGCGCACTCCAGGGGCAGCATAGGTTTTTCTGGTATTTACTTGTGCACAGACTAAGCAATTTTTAGTTATGGATCGCAACACCTTGTCTTGGTTTAGTAACAAATACGGTTGGTGCTCATTATTTAGGAGGGTTTTCATTTTGTTTTCGCTCAGATGGGTCAGTGAGTGCAAAGATTGGACTATATGGTGAGAATACAAAGTGGGCATAACAATTTTTTCGTCCATGGTATACACCCCTTCTTTTGGGTCCCATGTAGCCCCCATTTTCTTTAGCAGCTCCTGATCCTCAGAACTGTATTCCATAGGTTTAATATTTTCTTGTGGGGGCCATGTGCTCAGGGTAAGAATGGGCCCGGTCTCTTTTTCCCCTAGGGCAGCTTCCTTAGCAGCTTGATCTGCCAGTCGGTTTCCCCTTGCCACTGGGCTATTATCCTTTTGGTGACTCGGGCAATGCATAATGCTCAACTTTTGGGGCAGGAACAAAGCTTTGAGCAGAGCCAATATTTCAGGTTTATTTTTAATTTCTTTTCCTTCGGAGGTGAGGAGCCCTCTCCTCCGATAGATTTCACCATGTACGTGGGCCGTAGCAAAGGCATAACGACTGTCGGTATAAACGTTCAGTTTCTTACCTTCTGCCATCTGTAGAGCCTGAGTCAGGGCGATGAGCTCTGCCCGCTGAGCTGATGTCCCAGGGGATAGCATCTTGGACCAGATCACCTCTGTCTCATTAGTTATTGCAGCTCCGGCTCTTCGCTCGCCATTGTGCAGGAAGCTACTGCCATCTGTATACCAGGTGTAGTCCGCTCCCTTGAGGGGCTGGTCCGTCAGATCCTTTCGGGTGCCATGGACCTCAGCTAGGATCTGGAGGCAATCATGTGTTTCCGTAACCTCGGGTAAGGGGAGTAGGGTGGCAGGGTTGAGCGCCACCACGGGTCCGAACTGTACACGATCAGTGTCCAGAAGCATGGCCTGATAATGAGTCAGGCGAGCATTGGAAAGCCACCTGTCTGGGGGTTGCTTGACCAAAGCTTCGACCGCATGGGGGGCCAAGATGGTTAGTGATTGGCCCAAAGTTAGTTTGCCCGCGTCCTTGACTAGGATGGCGATGGCAGCCACCATCCGCAGACAGGGTGGCCAACCAGTGGCCACAGGGTCTAGCTTTTTTGACAGGTAGGCCACTGGGCGCTTCCAAGGCCCTAGCCTTTGGGTTAGTACTCCCTTGGCATAGCCCTGTTTTTCATCTACGAACAGTTCGAAGGCCTTAGTCACATCTGGGAGTCCCAGGGCTGGGGATTCTAATAAGGCCTTTTTGATGTCGGAAAAGGCCCGTTGCTGCTCCTCGCCCCAGTGGAACTGAGCCCCCTGCTTAGTGAGGGAGTATAAAGGGGCTGCCATTTCTGCAAACCCAGGGATCCATAGGCGGCAAAATCCAGCAGTTCCCAGGAATTCCCTTAGGTGGCGTGGGGTGGTAGGTGTGGGAATGCGGAGAATAGTCTGCTTTCGTGCCTCAGTGAGCCATCTCTGTCCTTCTCTCAGCTGATATCCCAAGTAGGTGACTTGTTTTTGGCATATTTGGGCCTTTTTGGCTGAGGCCCGATACCCTAATTGTCCCAGTGCCTGTAAGAGGGCTTTAGTGCCGTTCAGGCAGTTTTCCTTGGAGTTAGCAGCCAAGAGGAGGTCATCGACATACTGAAGAAGTACCAGGGAAGGATGCTGCACCCGGAAATCAGCTAAGTCTCTGTGCAGCGCCTCATCAAACAGAGTGGGACTGTTCTTGAAACCCTGGGGAAGCCGGGTCCAAGTTAACTGTCCTGAGAGCCCTAGATCTGGGTCCCTCCACTCAAAGGCGAAGAGTGGCTGGCTCACTGGATGTAGCCTTAAACAGAAAAAGGCATCCTTTAAATCTAGCACCGTATACCATTCATGGGAAGGGGGCAGGGTGCTCAGTAGATTATATGGGTTGGGCACAGAGGGATGTATGTCCTCAACTCTTTTGTTGACTTCTCTTAGATCCTGTACTGGCCGGTAATCTCCTGTGCCAGGTTTTTTTACTGGTAAGAGAGGTGTATTCCAAGGTGACCGGCAGGGAATTAGGATTCCTTGATCAAGAAGCCTCTTAATATGGGGCCTTATGCCTTGGCGGGCTTCATGTGACATTGGATACTGCTTTATTGACACTGGGGTGGCTGTTGCCTTAAGTTGGATTAAGAGAGGGGGCTGTTGACGAGCCATCCCCATGCCCCCCATTTCCGCCCAGGCCATAGGGAATTCTCTCAGCCAAGCTTCATTTTGGACCTCTGGGGTCTGTTCAGGTTCATATAGTCTATATTCCTCCTCCAAATGGAGGGTTAAGACCTGTAAGGGTCCTCCATTGGGGCCTGTTATTGCCGCCCCTTCTGGGTTGAAGTGGATTTGGGCCTTTAGTTTGGTTAGAAGGTCTCTTCCTAATAACGGGTAGGGGCAATCAGGTACGTGTAAAAATGAATGCGTCACCTTACCGGTAGCCAGCTGGACCCTGCGTTCCGTGGTCCATCGATAGTTCTTTCCTCCAGTTGCTCCTTGTACCCAAGCAGTTCGGTTGCTAAGTGGTCCTAGAGTCTGGGTTAGGACTGAATGCTGGGCCCCGGTGTCGACTAGGAAGGTAACTGGCTGCCCCCCGACGCTTAAAGTTATCCTGGGCTCAGGGGGGGGCTCCTGGCCCTGACTTCCCTAGTCTTCCAACGTCAGTAGGGAAGTCAGTGGTTTGGGCGTCAAGGGTCCTCTGAGATTCTTGGGGTTCCTGGGACACTCTCGGGCCCAGTGTCCTCTTTCCTTGCAATAGGCACATTGGTCTCTGTCTAATTTGGTCCTTCTTCGTTCTCGCTCTCCCATCCTGACTCCCTCTCTGTTCTGTCCCTGGGTAACTACGGTGGCCAATACCTTAGTCAATTCCTTGCTCCGCTTTTTATCTCTCTCATCCTGTGCCTCTTTCATTCTTAACCATATTCTCTCCTCTTTCTCTTCCGGAGTTTCTCTTTTATTGAACACCTTTTCTGCCTCTTTTAATAAGTCAGAAAGTGTATACCCCTGTAGCCCTTCTAATCTCTGTAATTTGCCCCTAATATCAGGGCTTGACTGCCAGATAAAGGACATTGATACACTAGTTGCTTGCCCTTCATCATCAGGGTCATACGGGGTGTACATCCTATAAGCCTCCTTAAGTCTCTCTAGAAAGGCAGAAGGTGTCTCTTCCTTTCCCTGTATTACTTGCTTAACCTGAGCCAAATTAGTGGGCCGCCTTGCGGCTGCTCGGAGACCCGCTATGAGCAACTGGCGATAGAGACGAAGGTGCTCCCTACCTGCAGAAGTGGCGAAGTCCCAGTTAGGGCGGGTTAAGGGAAAAGCTATGTCAATCTCATTAGGCAACTGGGTTGGTCGCCCGTCATCGCCCGGTACGTTCTTTCGGGCTTCCAGAAGAACTCTCTGCTTTTCCTCCGAGGTCAGCAGAGTCTGCAACAGCTGTTGACAATCATCCCAAGTGGGTTGATGGGTAACTAGAATAGATTCAATCAAGTTAGTCAGGGTGGCGGGGTCCTTAGAGAAGGGAGGGTTATGTTGCTTCCAGTTATAGAGATCAGAAGCAGTAAAGGGCCAGTACGGTGGCCGACCGTTAGGACCTTCCCTCAAGGGGAAAGCTTGGGAGACTTGACTTGGTGGCTGCGCACGTCGGTCCCTGAGTCGCCCCGCAATGGGTGACGCCAGGGAACTAGGCTTTCGCTCTTCTGTTGTGGCCTCCGGGTAGGGAGGGGGTTCTTCTGTTAACAGGTCGATAAGAGGGGACTCAGTGTCTGGAGGCAAAACGGGAGCAGACTGAACAGGCTCGGGAGCAGGCTGAACAGGCTTGGGAGCAGGCTGAACAGGCTTGGGAGCAGGCTGAACAGGCTTGGGAAGTTTTGGGGATTTATCCTGGAGTGGGGTAAGGGCAGGGTAAAGAGAAGAGGAAGTGGGAGTAGGTGGAGGAGGGGTGGGTTGCGAGTCTCCCTGGAGGGCGTGGTTTGGGGGTGGGACAGTTGCTCTTTTAGGGGAGGCGGCGCAGTGGGGGTGATAGGGGAGGAGCAGGGTTTGGGAAGGAGAACAAAGGGCTGGACCCAGAGTGGGGGGTCTGAAACCAGAGCCCTCCAGGTGACGATGTAGGGCACCTGATCGGGATGCCCATGGGGCCCGGGGCTGAAAACTTTGGCTTCCACCTGAGAAATAATATCAAGGTTAAAAGTGCCATCGCGTGGCCATCCCACATTGAAAGTGGGCCACTCGGAGGAACAAAGGGTGACCCATTTCTTTTTCCGTATTTCCACCGATTGGTTGTTTGCCCGGTCTCGGACGTCGCTCCAGTGGCTTAGGGTCAGACTTAAAGGAGTAGTCACTGTCTGTCCCATAATTTCAAGAACAAAAAGAGTTATTATCACAGAGACAAAGACTAGACTCAGACACAGAACAAACAAACGCGCTGCGCGATTTCGGCGCAAAACCGAAAGCAAAAACTCAAGCGGAGATTCAGGGGGTCCGGATTCCCCCTCTCCAACTAAGGCCGTGTATCCCTCCGATACTGGCCGAGCTCCAAATGCCCCGCTGCCCCGGGGCATAGATGTCCCGAAGGACTCAAATGTCCCGCCCGGCGGGACTACAAACGCCTCTGGAACGTCTTCCAGGGCTGTGAGGGAGAAGTCCGAGCCCGTCAGCTCCTTCTGGCCCTCACCAAATACAAATGGATCCGATCGAACCCCAAACCAAAACCAAACGCGTGCGCGAAATTACAAGTAACAGATCCAGACACCACTACAGACACAACGCGAAATCACAAGTAACAGGTCTAACTATAACCACAAACACAACGAATATAGCGCTGGCCAGCTTACCTCCTGACAGTGGGTCGGTGGTCCCTGGGTGGGGGTCTCACATCCCGGACGAGCCCCCAATGAAAAATCCCCCCGGGGCTCCAAGCACCCCGGAATGGACCCCTTCTCAGGAGGAGACCCCCGGACCCAAAAACCAAGCCGAGTCCACTGATCAGATGCAAACAGCACGAGGTTTATTGAGTAGACACAGGTACCTGCGGGCGGTCAAGTCTTAGGAGGACTCTCGCGCCCCAGCCCTTTGTTCAGGGCCTTTTTATGGGGTACGGGGAAGCGAAAACATACGTACAGAAGCAGAAACATAGTTACAAAGTTTTCATTGGCTGGTTTGAATATAAGGCATACTCGGTGTTTGTAGATTGGCTTTGAAGGACCCCGGCGCACGGAGGGAAAAGTGGGGAGGGGGAGTGAGGAGGGGGAGTGGACCTTATTACTCAGCAGAGAAACATCCTGCCTACGTGACTAGGTCCACATACTTAGGCGACCCCCCCCCCTTGCCTACGTGACTATCTGCGCGTTACAAGCCGTGCGCAGCAAGTGTACCTATCTCCCCCGCAACATGCCGTTGCCCCCCCAACTCCAGGGCTGTGCTGGGATAAGGGAGGATTGTCCAAGTAGGGGGAAGGGAAGAGGGGTCTCTTCAAGATGACCACAAGTTTCTATAACAAGTTTACATTTACTACAAGCAAACCTCGTGACTCCAGGTAGTTTCGGCTAACGCCATTAGCAAGACAATCAACCAGGGAGTGGGTTATGGGAGGTACGGAACAAGAAGGACCAACTAAGAACTCATGACCCTGGCCACATTGTTCTCTACTGTAGGGAGAGCGTGTGGGAAGTCATGTAGGTGAGCGCACGGCACATAGCCCAGACCCTTTCTCAGTGCACTCAACTTTCCTGTCCTTAACCTTGTCAAGGTGTCCGGACTTTGAAGGAGACACAAGTCAGGGCCTGGTTTGGTCCTTGACTCCAACCATGCTGTAGCCTCCAATACATGTCTATACCCAGAAGCCAGGTAAGCACATGAAAATATTTTCTCCCAGGGGGTCTGTGATACCTAAATTAATGTTCTTGCCAAAGGCATGATTATATGCCTTAGCTTGTAAATGGTATATGACTAATACCAATTTCTACTTCTTATGTAACTGACCTTTTATTCCTTTGAATTTTAAGAACTCAAAATTTTTTTCCCCCTAAGGAATTGCAACTTTCTTCCATCCCAGGGGCTGCTGTATCTCCTTGCATCCCCATCTTCTAAGAAAGAAGAATGGGAAATAAATTCTTGTGCCAGCACTGAGTAGGTAATTTATATGCCTTAATCATTAAATCCTTATAAAGATCTTTGGAAGTTAGTATTGTTATAGTTACAGATAGCTGGGATTCGAGAGATGAAGAATTGTGCTTATCATGGCAAGTGGTAGAGACAGGATTCAAACCCTGTTCTGTCTGAGACCAATGCTGCTGCTCTGCTCTGCTGTGTCTCACATACTGCCTCTAGTACAAGGCCTCCTGGGCAGGAGACGTTTGCTAAATGCTTGCTGGTCATATAAGTCCAATTTTCCTTTTATTTGCTTTCAGTAACACCTGGATAGTATTTGGACTTTGTTATGTGCACAGATTATCTTGAGAGCAAAGTCATAGCAGAATGGACCACCTCCCTATGGTTAGTCCTTGGTAAATATGTAAGGTTATAAAGCTTATAGTTAAGTTAATAAAAACTATGCTAGCCTAGACAGAAAGAACAAGGGAAACTCCAGCTCTGAGAACTACACTATCAAAAAGTTTTCTTGGCTTATTAACTTTGAATATGGTGAAGTACTCCCAGTGAATCTATATAAAGTAAAGTGGTTGATATTATCAATAGAAGTATGCTTTCTCCACGAGTTGGCCAGCAGCTGTCTGTAATGAGGACCTCAACGGGGCAGGGGGATATGTGGGGGGAAACTTTGGCTTTCAAAATGGCTCACCAGGTAGGTTTCATTCAGTATCACCAGCTAGAATTTTTGGTTTGACAAAGTAAGCCTGATTTCTTTCTGAGACTGATGGAATGGGCATCATTCTTTTATGTTGAGAACCCTGCTGATACCCAGAGGTGAGTGACTCACTCAGACCTCCTTAAGGCAGACCTAGGAAAACCCGGAGAAGGACCCAAGCCTGACCAGTGTACAAATGTGTCTGCATACTGAAAACAGGGTTTGGTGAAAATCATCTTTGAAAAAGATGGCTGTGTTTGAAAGGCATATTGGAACTGACCTCTATGATTCTTAGATTCAAAGAGAAACAAACCAAACCCCATTCTTCCCCACTCAAAGAAGGGGATTCTAAAGCAGCCATGTAAGTAAAAGAAGGTGGTGCCCTACTATCCTTCAGTCCCCTCTGAATGAGGTGGAAGATAAAGCAAGTGGAAAAATATGAACAGCTTCCTACTATGGACAATCTATAATTTGTTTGCACTTACATCATTTGTGCCAGCAAAAATATCTTAGCACTGAACTAATGTGCAATGTTTTGTTTAATGCTTCTATGTCTACTTGTCAGCAATCATTCATATCACAACCTTTTTTATCTTCTCCTATGTATAGCCCCTTTTATTTATAAGTCTATCTTCTTTTAACAGGCTGAAACATATTTCCATTCTCTAATAAGGCAGCTATTTTTGCCCTAGGGAATCCATGTATTTTTTTTTAATTATTTTATTTATTTTCAGCATAACTGTATTTTAAACTAAAAGCTTTCTGGTCTTTTAAGACTCTTTTTTTGTTTGTTTGTTTGTTTTTTGTTTAGTTGGAATCCTTTTGTGGCTTGTCAATATCTCTAAATTTGGAACTGTGCTGCGAATTTCCAAATACATCCCCATGTCCATCTCATTTACATAAGCATGAATAAGTGAAGCTACTTGTAAAGAGAACTAGACATTTGAGGATAAAAAAACTACCTTTGCACTATGTTTTTCAATTTGATCATGATGGACAAGCCATTCAGCTGTCTTACTATCTGGTTAAATTTGGATCATGGTCAGAGAAAAAGCATAATAATCACAGCTATCATCCTTTTCATGGCTGAGATAAAGCCACCTGGACATGGGATGCTGCTGGGCGCAGAGTTCCGGAGGGTTCTCTCTCATCGTCTGTGCATGAGAGTGTGTGTGTGTCCCTGCATGCATGTGCCTACATGTGAGTATGTCAACTTAAGTGACGAATAGTAAGAAAAATGTCTTTCTATTATGTATAGAATGTAATGAATAACTGTCTAGCTAGGGCATTCAATGACTCAGCCACCAAACGATTTCATCCAAACATCTAAAATGATTACAGCACATAGGCAGCTATAATAAATAGAGAATAAAAATTGTTTTAGAATCCATATCCCATTTAACTTATAATATTCAGAAATAATAAGTTTCATGTTGTCTGGCCATAGATATTAGGTCAAGCCTCATTGATCAGTTGGATGAGCATCTCTTCATGAATTGGGATTTTAGTAATGGCTTGCATTAGCAAAATGTAGTCCAGCTAATACTGGTTGTAAAGTCTATAATGATGCTGCTCTGCGCTACTTTCTTTGGGAGAATTATAGTGGTATGAGATGATAAGCCCAAGGCAAGTATTTTCAAGCCAGTGTCTCTGACTCTGAAAAAGAAACAGAGGCACTGGCCCACAGGTTACCAGCCTCTGTTGGTTAGGAATGCCCTCCAGGCAGCCCCTTGTTTGTATAGGCTATGATGCAGGACAGTGGGCTCTCGCTGCCATCCCTCATGGTGGTGCCACAAAGTGAGAGGCATAATGGAGCTCAGATGGGGTGCTGTTAGTTTATTCTTGGGATTCTTAACCCAGGACAGTTGTTGTACTCCCCAGGGGACATTTTAATTATGTTACATGGTCGGTCTTATGATGTGAAGGGGTGCCTCTGGAGAGTGGAGGCAAAGGATGTTGCTAAACATCCTACAATGAGCAAACCAACCTCCCACCTCCAACATAGAATTATCTGGCCCCAATGTTCACAGGGCTGGGCTTTGAGAAAACCTGGGAACTTTTTTTAAAGGGTTGTCAGAGCAATGGCTGCCGTCACAGGTGGTCCGTGAAAGCACACAACGGGGCAAGGGGGTGTCCACTACAGGCCCTCACACAGTCTGAGTGGTGGGCACACAGACAAGAATGTGGGTCACAGCACAGAACACAGATTCTTTTTTTTTTTTTTTTAAGATTTTATTTGTTTATTTAACAGACAGAGATTACAAGTAGACGGAGAGGCAGGCAGAGAGAGAGAGAGGAGGAAGCAGGCTCCCTGCTGAGCAGAGAGCCCAATGCGGGACTCGATCCCAGAACCCTGGGATCATGACCTGAGTCGAAGGCAGCGGCTTAACCCACTGAGCCACCCAGGCGCCCCACAGAACACAGATTCTTGAATGATAATCCTCAGTTTAACAGGTGAAACTGGCAAACAGCCCTATTTCAAAGGAACATTTCAAAGAAGCTAAAGCTCTGAATTGGTAGAGCCTCTACTGAAATGAAGTGTTAACATTTAGATATGAGAGACTGAGAAGTTCAGAAAGTGACAGTGGGCAAGAAACAAAAGGGATGTCCCCAGTCAGAGTGTGTGAGGCATCCAGAGGCAGTGAGCTTTCATCAGATTTCTCGCCAGGCAGGAACTATTCTGTTAGAGCCTTCAGTCTGGGTTTAGTGAGAAGGAACTCAAGTTTTGTGAGGAATCACTGTGTGGTATTCATGGTTATTGTATATGATTTAGTCTCATCTAAATAGGGAAGTTTAGTTAACCTGTGTGAGTCCTGAAGCATAGGCCAGCACAGGTGTGGTCACTGAAAGCTGGCACCAGGTGGTTTGGTGTGAGCAGATCAGCAATTCTGTGCCACCAGGCTTTCATCTGTTCAGGTGAGTCAGGCCTTGTGTGACTGTACCAGCCAATAATCCCATTTCACTATTTTAAGAAATAATAATTGAGGAGAGTATTTAATGTATTTGAAAAGATGAAACATAATTACTTTGAATTACATGGTGCTTTAGGAGTATAACTTTACTGGTCCTTTTCTATTTGAATTAAAACAACAAATTCACTGAGCTGCATATTGAAGTGATTTGACAATGGTAAAAGCTCTGGGGGTTTTTAATCTTCTTCACTGAAAAATAACTTGAGAGATAAGATTTATCCTGCTGGCATCTTTTCCCCTGTAAAGCTCTTTACTACCCTCCTTTCCATTACAAGTTGGGCATCTTTGTGCCAGAAGAGCATCCATATACAAATGGCTAACAGACACATGAAAAAATTTTCAACATCATTAGCCATCAGGGAAATACAAATCAAAACCACATTGAGATACCACCTTACACCAGTTAGAATGGCAAAAATAAACAAGACAAGAAACAACAAATGTTGGGGAGGTTGTCAAGAAAGGGGAACCCTCTTGCACTGTTGGTGGGAATGCAAGTTGGTACAGCCACTCTGGAAAACAGTATGGAGGTTCCTCACAAGGTGGAAAATAGAGTTACCCTATGACCCAGCAATTGAACTACTAGGTATTTACCCTAAAGATATAGATGTAGTGAAAGTAGGGCCTTATGCACCCTGGTGTTCATAGCAACGATGTCCACAGTAGCCACAAGGAGCCAAGATACCCTTCAACAGACAAATGGATAAAGAAGATGTGGTCCATATATAAATTGGAATATTACTCAGCCATCAGAAAGGATGAAAGCCGAACATTCGCATGAACATGGATGGAACTGAAGGAGATTATGTTAAGTGAAATAAGTTAAACAGAGAAAGAGAATTATCACGTGGTTTCATTTATTTATGGACATAAGGAATAGCATGGAGGACACTAGGAGAAAGAAGGGAAAAATGAAGGAGGGGGAAACAGAGGGGGAGATTAACCATGAGAGACTATGGACTCCAGGAATCAAACTGTGGGTTTCACAGGGGAGGGGAGAGGGGGATGAGTGAGTCCAGTGATGGGTATAAAGGAGTGCATGTATTGCATGGGACACTACATCAAAAACTAATGATATACTATATGGTGACTAACATAACATAATAAAAATTATAAAAACAACAACAAAAACAACAAAAGAAGAGCATCCACAGATGTTGCAAAAGCAGAGAGTTTGAGAGTGATGTTAGCAGCTGGGGCTTGGAATAGGGGGTGCAGAAAGCCAGGTAAAGAAGACCAAGCCAGCAGGTTTGAAGGGAGAGAGCAAACACCCTATTTCTAGAGGTGGGTATGGGGCAGGCTATCCGTCAAGTCCCAGGAATTTTGCTGACCATGATCACAGTCTGTGTATCTGGTGACACTGGTCCTTCAGTAGCCTTTCTACAGATGTTGGCAAAGATTTCTGGGACAGAAAAATCCTAAGGAAAAGAAGGCACTTGAATGTTCGGGTTAGGGCAGTGGACAGGGCAAAGGGAAGTGCTGGTTCTGAGCATAGTCTCCTCAGGCTGATTAACTGTAGAACTAAGGCATGCATCAGTATGGGAAGGCTGTATTAAAAAGTGCAGAAAAATTAAAAGTCCAACTTTGCTGAACTCATCCACAATGCACTGAAAGCTCTGGGTGCTAGTGCTTTTAGAGCAGTAGACAGAGGCAGTGCCCTCATTTTCAGTCACCAACAGCCTTGGTGCCAAGGGGTGGGCATTTGGAGTCCCTGAGACTTGGGAGATGGAGATGACCCTTGGACAGAATGACTCTTCTTTTGTTTCAGGAGCAACAAGTGTGGTCATGTGAATCCACTAGATTTTAGGAAAAATAGAAATTTTGCAGCATTGTTTGGTAGTCAAGAGAAACAAATGTAGTGTCCCTGGGGCATATCTTTGTGCCCCCTGCCTTCTCATAGTTTCTCTCTGCACCCCAGTATGGGCAAGCCATTCATATCAGGTCTGAGAAAGTAAGAGGGTTGACTTCTGGACACATGTCTGCTTGAGACTGACATGTAGGTACAGAGGTAGATAGATAATAGATAGATGATAGATGAGTGGATAGATAGGTGATAGATAGATAGATAGATAGATATAGATAAAATTGAGTAGATCACTAGCATCAAGTTAAAATATATATAATGTAGAAAGCCAGAAAAAAAACATTGTTTTAATAGTGCATATGCAGATTGATGAAAATTACAGATACTTTCTCAATATACAGTGTTTTTGGACATAAAAATTATAAAACTGGCCTTATTTATGAACTACAACTGTGGGAAGCATAATGCAAAATGACAACGGTCAGATTACTTATATTGGTCATTTTCTTGCTTTAATTTAGAGAAATAACACTTTTCATTACAGAGTAGTATAGAATGGACTTCCTCTTACTTTTCAAAGTCAGACATCATTATATTCTGAAAGGTTAATATAAAAATAATTTGGGATCCTGATTATGTTTCCATTATGGTATAAAATAACAAGAAGTGTTCTGTAGATTGTTTTATATATTTAAGATCATGAAATAAAGTTCCCTCTGAATTCTGGTATTGAATCTGTTTTTCGTCACACACTGTTAACAGATTCAAAGAAAGAGCTCTTAAAGTTACAATTACTAATTACTAATCATTACTTCTATATATTCATGTGCTCTTTTGAAAGCCTTGAAGCACTTTGTTCATATTGTTATTGTTATAATTTTTGATGAGTGCTAATGTGAAACAGAGATTGCTTTCTTAAATTTTAGAGATACAAAGTGCAATATTTCTTAATTGAATCATATCTCTGTTTACAAGGTAACTAGTCAAACTGGTAGGATTAGAAATGTGTCTGCTTCAAAGGGAGATCATATTTCCAACCCCAAAATAGCACACTTAGTCATAAACATCAGCTGATAATAAGATACTTAAAAATTTAACCACTGGGGCACCAGGGTGACTCAGTGGGTTAAGCCTCTGCCTTTGGCTCAGGTCATGATCTCAGAGTCCTGGAATTGAGACCCTCATTGGGCTATCTGCTCAGCAGGGAGCCTGCTTCCCCTTCTCTCTCTGCCTGCCTCTCTGCCTACTTGTGATCTCTCTCTCTCTGTGTGTCAAATAAATAAATAAATAAAATCTTTAAAATAAGTTAACCACTGAAGAAAATCCAGAATATATGAAAACACATTGTTTAATATTAATATTTAATGAAACATAATTTTGATGGATCATACATCAAACATGAAATCTAAAGGCGTAAAACATCTACATAGAAATATCTTTACAAAATCAACATAGGTTAAAAATTCTTAGGGAAAACACAAAAAACATCATACGTAATTTAAAAAAAAATTATTAATTGGCCTTTGACAGAATTAAAAACTATGGCTAAAGAACCCACCAAAAGACATCATGAGGAAAAAGAAAAGGGAGTACACACATTGTCAAAAAATATTCACATAGAAGAAATGTATTTAGAATAAATAAAGATCTACAAATCACTAAAGGACAAACAACCTAGTAAAAATGGGCAAAAACTTGGATACTTCACAAAAGAAAATATATGAATGGCCAATAGGCACATGAAAAGGTGCCCAATATCATCTATTACTAGGGAAACACAAATTAAAAGCATAATTAGATAACTCTTCATATTTATAAGAATGGATACTGTTTAGAACCCTGATGATAAACATCAGGGAGGGTAGGAATCATACACTATCCCATGACCTAGCAATTCATCCCTAAGTATTTACTCAAGAGAAATGAAAATGCTTCTCTTCAAAATGACTTGGAAATGAAAGTTTATAGCAATTTTACTCATAATGGATAAAAAACAAAAATGACCCAAAGGTCCATCAACAAAAGAATGAACAAACAAGTTGATAAAGTTATATAATGGAATATTCTACTCAGCAATAAAAAGAAAAAGAAAAAATAAACTACTTATGCATGCAATAACATGGATTAATTATATGTGTGTATGTATATACATGTAGATATAAAATGAGTGATAACTATTCACAAAAGAATATGCATATTTCCATTTATATGAAATTAAAAACAGGCATAACTAATCTGTAGTGATGTAATTCAGAACACTGGCTTTTTGGGGAGGACATGGGTGACACAAAGGGGTGATGAAGTGCTTTATGCCTTGACTGGAATGGTGTTTATACAGGTGTACACATTTATCAAAAACCATTCATTTACACACTTAAGGTATGTGCCTTCTACTCTATGTACATTTTACTACAATAAAAAGTAATGAAATTGTAAATAACTAAAACAACATGTATTATCTCAACTTCCCACAACGATAACTGTTGACATTGTAAAATAGGTTTGAAAACACAATTATGTTTTTGAGCTTAGATTTAATAGGAGTGAAAGTCTTTCAGAATACCCTACTGGAGGGACAAGAAGTGAATTAGTATTTCTTAAGTATTCATACACCAAATGCCATGGTGAAATTTTCATCTACCTTGTCATAAGTAATATTTACAGAAACCTAGTGAAGTTTGTTTAGTGATCCTCACTCAAAAGATAAGGAGAGCAGGTCAATTGCCCCCTCTAAAAACACAGCTAGCCAGAGGGAAAATCAGAATTCAACCTCAGTAAGTTTGTACAGGATCGATCTCCTTTCCCAGTACAGCAAGCTATAGTTCCTTCATGCTCAAATAACAAATATTTGTTAGAATTCTGTGTTTGAATATAAACTATTTTTTAAGAAAAAAAGTATATATTAATACCCTTCTAAATCTTCTGGTTTTCTCTCTCTTTTTACCCCAGTGGTGGTAACTATAGATTACCTGTTCTCCAGGCACAGATTTGGAGCCAGATTGAAGAAGTTTGGGAAAGACTAAGACAAGGGAATTTAAAATACCTTATCATCACCATTCAAGAAGCATATATCACATATAAATCAATTAATTCTCTCAACCTTCTCTTCTTTGTACTCTAGGGCAGGCTCATTTTGTCCAATGCATTCTTGAAATGTTGGTATTGGTGTTGTGTAAAGTTCTGTTTGTGTGTGTTTATCTTTTAACCCTGGCTTGAGGCCAGTTTTCTAGATTCTTCACAGCTCCATGTGTGCTTCAAACACCTCAATATAAATAGGTTTAAAACTAAACACATCAACTTTTCCTAAAATGAGATTAATTCTTTGTGTTTTCTGTTCAGAGAATAGCACTATGATCTCGTTCTGCAAGTCATCCTTGACTCTATGGTCTATTGGCTTCTGAGTTCTGTTTTATTAAATAGCCTTCATATTATTTCCCTCTGTCCATCCTCTTTGCTATTCTCTTGTTTCAGTTACTGAAAGTCCTCACTAGGTCTCACCTAGATCTCCTGTGGAGTCATCAGTGGCTTCCATATTGCAAATTAATGGCAACTGGCTTATCTTCCTTCTTCCCACCTTTTGTCTTACTTTATTCCTCAGATGCCAAATTTGTAAAATATCTTATTGTATTGTTTGCTCATACCCCATTTCTTGTGCTGGCTTCTGCTCTTCTTCTTGATTTCTATGTGTTGGCTTAGTCTGCCATAGGCTCAGCTTTCCATGTTTCCTTCATGTCTCTGTACACCATATCACTAGATAATCTGATGGTGTTAACTACCATGTTACGTTAGGAATACCCAGAATTGGAATCTCCAACCTCATCTCCATTTGAACAGGCTTTTTGAATTTATCCAAAATAGAACCTTTGGTCTCTATTCTCTGACACAGAAGACTCTGGACTCAATTTGTTGTTATCTATAATTGATTTTGTCAGTGACATCATCAGTTACTCAGTTGCTAAGATCTTGGAGTCTTTTTTGTTTATTTATTTTTTGTTTGTTTGTTTGTTTGTTTTTTTAGTCATTTACTCCCTATGCTAATAAGCATTTTTTAAAATCAGCTCCACCTTTAAAATATGAAATTTGAGCTCTAACGCAATCATTTTTGTCCATGCTCCTATTTTCTCTTAGAGGTTTGCCATAACCTCCTAACTTAGCTACTTGCTTCCACTTTGACAATTTCAGTCTTTTTTCCATAGAATGGCTTTTAAACATGAAAATCAGATATGTCATGCAACTAATGAAAACCTATAAGTAGCAGCCCATTACGTTCACCATAAACCAAAATCAGTGTTCTTCAAGTCCTGCCAATCCACATGTGAACTGGTTTCCACTCACCTCTCTGACTGCATTTCCTATTATTTCCCTTCTCTCCATCTCATCCAACCAGTTAAGTCTATAACGGTCTTTCCTTCTCTTTCTGAGCTTTGCAGTACCTCAGAGCATCCATAACTTTTCTTGTTGTCTGGAATTGTTCTCAAACTAATGTAATATATGAATTTGCTCTTTCATTTAGAGTTCATCCAAAAAAGTCCACCTCAGAGACGGTTTCTCATGACCATACCTAAATTGGTTTTCCTCCAACACTCTTTCTGCTTGTTTATTTTATTTGTGGCATGCTTTCCTACTAGAAATTATATTATTAATTTATTTTTATTTTTTATTTTTTCAGCATAACAGTATTAATTATTTTTGCACCACACCCAGTGCTCCATGCAATCCGTGCCCTCTCCAATACCCACTACGTGGTTCCCCCAACCTCCCACCCCCCACCCCTTCAAAACCTTCAGGTTGTTTTCCAGAGTCCATAGTCTCTAATTTATTTACTAACTAGAGTCTACGAGATCAAGGACTTTGTCTTATTAACCTTAGACATCTGCATGCTGTCCTAGTATATAATATACACTCGAAAATACCCTGGAATGAATGAATGACTTGATGATCATTAGTATCTGTGTGGTAAGGAACCCAAATACTGATTAGGTACTGAGAATTTACAGATAGAATACTGACTTTCACCATGTTTATAGAACAATATCCATGAAACAAAACAAAAACAGGATTTCAATCCATAGCTTTCTATTCTTCTGTAGGTAGGGAAGTGACATTCGATTAAATGTCAATATTCTTAAAATCTACAGGAATCTTGGAGATAAAAATAGCAGCATAATGCCTGCCACAGAGCAACCACTCTATAAATAACTATCACATTGAACTACATGTTGGAAAATTTGTTCTAATCTTAGCCTGTCATTCAATGATGCACAGACCCATGATTTCTACATTGTAAAATTAGTTCCCCACTACTGTTTTAAGATTTGATCATTAATATCTTTAAACTTGGTATGATAATTTTCTTTCCCTCAAATTTTCTGAAAGATTTTCATGATATGTGGGAGTTATAGAGTCATTAGTACTGCTCCTAAAATAATAATGTTATTTGAAGCACTGTTGATCCTAAGTAGGCATTTGTAATATATGTTCTGAAGGAAAAAAACAAATAACTGAATACTTGTCAACATATGCATGGTTTTAATTCATGGACATTATTGTGGCTCTTGAAAGAATTATAAAGTGGTTCATTTTGGTTTGTTTTTTGATGAAATATTCATAAACTCTTTTATGAGTCTGAATGAAGGCTTGTGAATTTTGGACAATGAGTGTTCATAAATATTCATTGAAAAATCATAAACACTTCATCCCTTGTATGGAAAATTTAATTAATTAAAAGTTAAAACAAACTTAGAGTATTCCCATTAGATATGAGAGTGGATTCTGTTATATTTACTCTAAACCCATTACAGATTATATTTTATAAAATAATAGTGAATTTGAAGTCATTATATGTGTTGATAGCATAAGCTCTGCAGAAAAGATATGGTAATTATGTTAGTCATTCTAAACAAAATCTCAAATTTCAGCGTAGGATGCTTCATAAAAGGGCTACATTCACCAATAAAAGCTGCTCCAAAAGCAAACTGTATTTTAATGATCAAGAAAAGTTAGTTTTAATGAAGGTTGCTGAAGGAAGCCATTCATGTCCTGTAATATGATTATAAACTCTGGTAACCTAACTCCAGGAGATCTATCCTTCTGGGGATTTGCTAAAAGAGGCTGCAAAGAGTTCATGATCTTTCACAGATGTCTAATGTACAATTAGAGATTAATTTAAAAGTAAAAGGAGAACACTAATTGGGTTAAATTGGTAACAAGTGGTATAATGTATCATGCTTTCCAAATGCATACAATAATGTAAAGATTCCTATATAAAATACTTGGATAGCTATTTAAATTTTAATAGCTCTATTTTCACAAGAAAAAAAAATGTAGTGTAGTTATTTGCCATCTTGCTTACCCCAACACATTTAGACAAAATCCAGACCAAATGGATTAACTTCTGAATTTCATTAGCTTTCTTTACCAACAGATATAAATGAAAATTAAATATTGTGGGGATTAAATACAAGGACATTTTTCTTGGTTTATATGATTAATTTAAAATTGAAACTTCTGACTTCTTTCAATCCTGAAATCTGAATTGCATTTTTATCCAATTCTGTGCAATGTAAATAGTCTTACTGAAAATATTAGCAATTTATAACCAAATCATATATTATACATCATTTATTAAAATTTGCAATTCTATGATGTATTATTCAAATTCGGTATTTAGACATTCTTCTGTTGCTTGGGGGTCCTCATTTGGAATATGTGAGAGATGAAGACAGTGAAAGCATCCCAAGTGAGATACTGAATCAATGTATATGCCATCTTGGAACCCAAAAAGTAAAATATCAGCTTGCTTGAGGTATTTAATCAATCTTACTGAGCATATTAAATGCACATTCAAAGAAAAATGTGTTTTAATTACAGCTTAAATGCAGTCTGAATACTAATATGACAAAGATTGAAATACCTTATTTCCCTTAGTTCCATATTTTACAGTTAGCACATTGCTTGCAATGGGATATCTAAAACATTGCTTTATCTACAAAGGTTTCTTATTTCACCATAAGAAAAGTCACCAGAAAGGGTGATTGGTTTATTTATATAATAAAGAACTTCAAAGAAATCTTAACCTTAGAAATATTACTTCAGGAAATTTGCTAGCTCTGCTCCATACCAAGACTCCCCCTCTGCCTCTCCCTCAGTACCCTGAATGCTTCCTTCACCACTTACAGATTCTTTTCAAAGGATCTTCTTTCTAGGTGACTGTGTGTAAAATTATCTCCAGCCATTGGACTATCAATACTGTAATGTCAGGGGTGTTTCTTTTGCTTCCACTCTATGCTTGAGAAATATTGTACAGTCAGAATAATGATGTGGACTGAACAACTTCTATTATGGCTCCATTAGAAATGGACATATTCCACAAGAATAGAGTGTCCATCTCTCCCTACTTTAATTAGAATGAAAACACTACAAACATGAAAGCTGTATTTTGTCTCACTCTTTTACTCTTTCATTTGTCCTTCAATGTTGTTTTCTTGTTTCAAGATGCTAGATCTAGATATATTCCATGTTGTCCCAGGTTGGGACAGGAGGGTAAGATAAAATAGAGGACAACCCCAAACATCTATGACTCTAAATAAAGTGGGGTAAGTGTAAGGTGATCATAGTAGTAGAAAGGAATGTGTTGGGGAGGGAAACACAGCTTGGTGAAGAAATACTAAAACCTCAAAATATTTGTACAAATTCACCAACCATTTGAAATGAGCGTGGAATCATGAAAGAACATCAAATTTTACCTTTGAGTTCAGTGTTACAGATGCACATATAGAAGATTGTGCTGTATGTTGAGACATCTATGTTTTCAGCAAGTGTTTTACTAAAGTTTTCCCTAGATTGTAAGTAAAACTGTTGTTTCACAAACATTTACTATACAAACACCTAAAATTCCATATATCTTTGCATTTTTTGTAATTAAGCATAGGCATATAAATACATATAGATGTAATAATTTAGAAAAGTGCTCTATCAGTAACTTAACATTGTGCCTTTCTACTGTTAACTATATAATTACTTTGAACTACTGATCTTTATTATAAAAAATATATGACACTTTTATAAGTGTCATATTGGATTTGCAATACAAGTGAGTTTTCTGTGGTTTCTGGAAATAGCTTCTGAAGATACTGCCAAGTATCTTCTTGTGATGAAATGCATGAAGATTCAAAGCTTTCCCTGGGTTGAAATTCAAATTCCATCTTGAGCTTTGGATTATCTATAAAAGTTAACATTTAACCTGAAAGTCCAGCAGTGTGCATTTCCATAAGAGAAAGGGGAAAAAAAAAGGATGGGAAGTGACAAAACACTGTAGTTGAAAATTATATCCTCAAATAGGAATGAAGAATGAAAAGTACAAAAAAAACCCCACAGTGTTAAAACTATTCTTTGTTTTTATATGTAGGTCTTACTTAAAATTTTTATTTCAGATAAATAATGTACAATCTAATGCTTACAACATAGTGCCTTGATTTGGGTTCTTTGCTAATTATGGGAAGTTATTAAAATGTATTTTATATCTCTACCTCTAAAGCTCATTTTGTCTGGTTTTAATTAAGAATACAAAATTGTTTTGTGTAAGTTTAGTCAAAATATCAGTGCAAAAGATGACTTCAGTGCATGAAGTTTTATGGTAGAAACTATGTATATTACATTCCAGCAATAGCAATGCCTATATTTATGAATAAAGATAACAAGAATTTGTAAAATTCAGGACATTCAATTAAACAGATAATTCATGTCCAAAATTAAAAATCTTATCCTTAGTGTACAATTAGTGTTTAAGATTTTACTTCTATTTAGTTAAGTTGTCTGAGTGATACTATAATGTAATTGATGAAGAGCTAGATGGTTCGAACAGATGATGCTTATTCCCTCTGGTGTGCCCTATAAACCTCCTCAAGTGTATCTCAGAGTCTACTTCCCAGGAAACCCAGCCAAAGACAGTATGATAGCAAAGCTGAGATTTTGAAGCTGGATCATTCTTCAGCTGGCTGTTGATGTAGATCCTGTCATTGGTGATAGATGGAGTGATAATACTACCTACAATGCTTTAAGCAGGTTGTTATAGCATGAACTGTGTTCCTCTAAAATTGAAGTTCTGATCTCTAATATCCCCTATTGCCTGGAGACAGGCCTTTGAAAGATGTAACCAAGTCCAAATGTATCATTTGTGTGGGCCCCTAATCTAATATGATCAGAGTCATGTAAGAGAAATAATTTGAACACAGACACATACAGAAGATGGGAAGATGCAGAGAGAAGACAGCTATCTACAGGTCAAGAATGGGGGCCTCAGAAGAGACCAAGTAAGCAGACACCTTGGTTTTGGACTTCTAGCTCCATAGCTGTGAGAAAATAATTTTCTTTTATTTAAGAAATATAAAATAATTTTCTTTTATTTAAGATATTTTGTTATAGAAGCCCTAGCAAATGAATAAACAGGACTACTGTTAAAATGTTTACCAGTAGTGAACTGAAATAGGATAATGGTGGAAGGGGATGCATTAGCATTTTCTCTAGTGTCTGAAGGGTAAGAGGAAATAATAATCTGGCTATGGGATGAGCTGTCTGTAGCTGTGTATCACTGACACAGTGGAAAAGAAATTTCTGTGAAAGGAGGAGAATGATTATTAACTGATGTAATGTAGAAAGAGAGCAAGTGTGCAAGGCAGGGAGGGGCAAAGGGAGAGAATCTCAAGTAGATTCTCCACTGAGTACAGAGATGAATGCAGGGATTGTTGCTGACTCCATCTCACAACCCTGAGATCATGATCTGAGCCAAAACCAAGAGTCGGATGCTCAACTGACTGAGCCACCTAGGCACCCTTAACTGGTATAAGGTAAATGATGAAAGTCAGATAGCTCCTTGGCAGGATATAAAAGGTCTATTATCTCCTGCAACTAAATGGCAGAAAAAAAAAAAAACTGAGGTCAAGTCTCAAAGACTTAATTATAAAGGGGACAGAGTTCAAAGAGAGTTGAATTCCCAACCCTGGCAATTCTGATTCTTCAAGCTCAGGGGTCCAGTTGTAAAGAAAGATTTGTAATAAGGACATCTGAGCCAATGCACTATAAAAATGTTGACTGTCAGGATCATCCCAAAACTCTGTGTCTATGGAAATGGCCAACACTTCTTTCTTTTTTTTAATTTTTTTATTTTTTATAAACATATATTTTTATCCCCAGGGGTACAGGTCTGTGAATCGCCAGGTTTACACACTTCACAGCACTCACCAAAGCACATACCCTCCCCAATGTCCATAACCCCACCCCCCTTCTCCAACCCCCTTCCCGCCAGCAACCCTCAGTTTGTTTTGTGAGATTAAGAGTCACTTATGGTTTGTCTCCCCCCCCATCCCATCTTGTTTCATGGATTCTTCTCCTACCCACTTAAGCCCCCATGTTGCATCACCACTTCCTCATATCAGGGAGATCATATGATAGTTGTCTTTCTCCGCTTGACTTATTTCGCTAAGCATGATATGCTCTAGTTCCATCCATGTTGTCGCAAATGGCAAGATTTCATTTCTTTTGATGGCTGCATAGTATTCCATTGTGTATATATTCCACGTCTTCGTTATACATTCGTCTGTTGATGGACATCTAGGTTCTTTCCATAGTTTGGCTATTGTGGACATTGCTGCTATAAACATTCGGGTGCACGTGCCCCTTTGGATCACTACGTTTGTATCTTTAGGGTAAATACCCAGTAGTTCAATTGCTGGGTCATAGGGCAGTTCTATTTTCTTTTTTTTTTTTTTTTGGATAGATATATATATTTTTTTCCAATTTATTTATTTTCAGAAAAACAGTATTCATTATTTTTTCACCACACCCAGTGCTCCATGCAAGCTGTGCCCTCTATAATACCCACCACCTGGTACCCCAACCTCCCACCCCCCGCCACTTCAAACCCCTCAGACTGTTTTTCAGAGTCCATAGTCTCTCATGGTTCATCTCCCCTTCCAATTTACCCAAAATCACATACCCTCCCCAATGTCCATAACCTTCCCCCATTCTCCCAACCCCCCTCCCCCCAGCAACCCACAGTTTGTTTCGTGAGATTAAGAGTCACTTATGGTTTGTCTCCCTCCCTATCCCATCTTGTTTCATGGATTCTTCTCCTACCCACTTAAGCCCCCATGTTGCATCACCACTCCCTCATATCAGGGAGATCATATGATAGTTGTCTTTCTCCGCTTGACTTATTTCGCTAAGCATGATACGCTCTAGTTCCATCCATGTTGTCGCAAATGGCAAGATTTCGTTTCTTTTGATGGCCGCATAGTATTCCATTGCGTATATATACCACATCTTCCTGATCCATTCATCTGTTGATGGACATCTAGGTTCTTTCCATAGTTTGGCTATTGTGGACATTGCTGCTATAAACATTCGGGTGCACGTGCCCCTTTGGATCACTACGTTTGTATCTTTAGGGTAAATTCCCAGTAGTGCAATTGCTGGGTCATAGGGCAGTTCTATTTTCAACATTTTGAGGAATCTCCATGCTGTTTTCCAGAGTGGTTGCACCAGCTTGCATTCCCACCAACAGTGTAGGAGGGTTCCCCTTTCTCCGCATCCTCGCCAGCATCTGTCATTTCCTGACTTGTTGATTTTAGCCATTCTGACTGGTGTGAGGTGATATCTCATTGTGGTTTTGATTTGTATTTCCCTGATATGGTCAAGTAATCTTCGACAAAGCAGGAAAGAATGTCCAATGGAAAAAAGACAGCCTCTTCAATAAATGGTGTTGGGAAAATTGGACAGCCACGTGCAGAAAAATGAAATTGGACCATTTCCTTACACCACACACAAAAATAGATTCAAAATGGATTAAGGACCTCAATGTGAGAAAGGAATCCATCAAAATCCTTGAGGAGAACACAGGCAGCAACCTCTTCGACCTCAGCTGCAGCAACATCTTCCTAGGAACATCGCCAAAGGCAAGGGAAGCAAGGGCAAAAATGAACTTTTGGGGTTTCATCAAAATCAAAAGCTTTTGCACAGCAAAGGAAACAGTTAACAAAACCAAAAGACAACTGACAGAATGGGAGAAGATATTTGCAAACGACATATCAGATAAAGGACTAGTGTCCAAAATCTATAAAGAACTTAACAAACTCAACACCCAAAGAACAAATAATCCAATCAAGAAATGGGCAGAGGACATGAACAGACGTTTCTGCCAAGAAGACATCCAGATGGCCAACAGACACATGAAAAAGTGCTCCATATCACTCGGCATCAGGCAGTTCTATTTTCAACATTTTGAGGAACCTCCATGCTGTTTTCCAGAGTGGTTGCACCAGCTTGCATTCCCACCAACAGTGTAGGAGGGTTCCCCTTTCTCCGCATCCTCGCCAGCATCTGTCATTTCCTGACTTGTTGATTTTAGCCATTCTGACTGGTGTGAGGTGATATCTCATTGTGGTTTTGATTTGTATTTCCCTGATGCCGAGTGATAAGGAGCAGTTTTTCATGTGTCTGTTGGCCATCTGGATGTCTTCTTTGCAGAAATGTCTGTTCATGTCCTCTGCCCATTTCTTGATTGGATTATTTGTTCTTTGGGTGTTGAGTTTGCTAAGTTCTTTATAGATTTTGGACACTAGTCCTTTATCTGATATGTCATTTGAAAATATCTTCTCCCATTCTGTCAGTTGTCTTTTGATTTTGTTAACTGTTTCCTTTGCTGTGCAGAAGTTTTGATCTTGATGAAATCCCAAAAGTTCATTTTTGCCTTTGCTTCCCTTGCCTTTGGTGATGTTCCTAGGAAGATGTTGCTGCAGCTGAGGTCGAAGAGGTTGCTGCCTGTGTTCTCCTCAGGGATTTTGATGGATTCCTTTCTCACATTGAGGTCCTTCATCCATTTTGGGTCTATTTTTGTGTGTGGTGTAAGGAAATGGTCCAATTTCATTTTTCTGCACGTGGCTGTCCAGTTTTCCCAACACCATTTATTAAAGAGGCTGTCTTTTTTCCATTGGACATTCTTTCCTGCTTTGTCAAAGATTAGTTGACCATAGAGTTGAGGGTCTATTTCTGGGCTCTCTATTCTGTTCCACGGATCTATGTCTCTGTTTTTGTGCCAGTACCATGCTGTCTTGATGATGACAGCTTTGTAATAGAGCTTGAAGTCCGGAATTGTGATGCCACCAACTTTGGCTTTCTTTTTCAATATCCCTTTGGCTATTCGAGGTCTTTTCTGGTTCCATAAAAATTTTAAAATTATTTGTTCCATTTCTTTGAAAAAGATGGATGGTACTTTGATAGGAATTGCATTAAATGTGTAGATTGCTTTAGGTAGCATAGACATTTTCACAATATTTATTCTTCCAATCCAGGAGCATGGAACATTTTTCCATTTCTTTGTGTCTTCCTCAATTTCTTTCATGAGTACTTTATAGTTTTCTGAGTATAGATTCTTAACCTCTTTGGTTAGGTTTATTCCTAGGTATCTTATGGTTTGGGGTGCAATTGTAAATGGGATTGACTCCTTAATTTCTCTTTCTTCTGTCTTGTTGTTGGTGTAGAGAAATGCAACTGATTTCTGTGCATTGAGTTTATATCCTGACACTTTACTGAATTCCTGTATAAGTTCTAGCAGTTTTGGAGTGGAGTCTTTTCGGTTTTCCACATAGAGTATCATATCATCTGCGAAGAGTGATAATTTGACTTCTTCTTTGCCGATTTGGATGCCTTTAATTTCCTTTTGTTGTCTGATTGCTGAGGCTAGGACTTCTAGTACTATGTTGAATAGCAGTGGTGATAATGGACATCCCTGCTGTGTTCCTGACCTTAGTGGAAAAGCTTTCAGTTTTTCTCCATTGAGAATGATATTTGCAGTGGGTTTTTCATAGATGGCTTTGATGATATTGAGGTATGTGCCCTCTATCCCTACACTTTGAAGGGTTTTGATCAGGAAGGGATGCTGTACTTTGTCAAATGCTTTTTCAGCATCTATTGAGAGTCTTTCTTTTATTGATGTGTTGTATCACATTGACTGATTTGCGGATGTTGAACCAACCTTGCAGCCCTGGGATAAATCCCACTTGGTCGTGGTGAATAATCCTTTTCATGTACTGTTGAATCCTATTGGCTAGTATTTTGGAGAGAATTTTTGCATCTGTGTTCATCAAGGATATTGGTCTATAGCTCTCTTTTTTGATGGGATCCTTGTCTGGTTTTGGGATCAAGGTGATGCTGGCCTCATAAAATGAGTTTGGGAGTTTTCCTTCCATTTCTATTTTTTGGAACAGTTTCAGGAGAATAGGAATCAGTTCTTCTTTAAATGTTTGGTAGAATTCCCCCGGGAAGCCATCTGGCCCTGGGCTTTTGTTTGTTTGGAGATTTTTAATGACTGTTTCAATCTCCTTACTGGTTATGGGTCTGTTCAGGCTTTCTATTTCTTCCTGGTTCAATTTTGGTAGTTTATATGTTTCTAGGAATGCATCCATTTCTTCCAGATTGTCAAATTTGTTGGCGTAGAGTTGCTCATAGTATGTTCTTATAATAGTTTGTATTTCTTTGGTGTTAGTTGTGATCTCTCCTCTTTCATTCATGATTTTATTTATTTGGGTCCTTTCTCTTTTCTTTTTGATAAGTCTGGCCAGGGGTTTATCAATTTTATTAATTCTTTCAAAGAACCAGCTCCTAGTTTGGTTGATTTGTTCTATTGTTTTTTTGGTTTCTATTTCATTGATTTCTGCTCTGATCTTTAAGACTTCTCTTCTCCTGCTGGGCTTAGGTTTCTTTCTTGTTCTTTCTCCAGCTCCTTTAGGTGTAGGGTTAGGTTGTGTCCCTGAGACCTTTCTTGTTTCTTGAGAAAAGCTTGTACCGCTATATATTTTCCTCTCAGGACTGTCTTTGTTGTGTCCCACAGATTTTGAACCATTGTATTTTCATTATTATTTGTTTCCATGATTTTTTTCAATTCTTCTTTAATTTCCTGGTTGACCCATTCATTCTTTAGATGGATGCTGTTTAGTCTCCATGTATTTGGGTTCTTTCCAAACTTCCTCTTGTGGTTGAGTTCTAGCTTCAGAACATTGTGCTCTGAAAATATGCAGGGAATGATCCCAATCTTTTGATACCGGTTGAGTCCTGATTTAGGACTGAGGATGTGATCTATTCTGGAGAATGTTCCATATGCACTAGAGAAGAATGTGTATTCTATTGCTTTGGGTTCAAATGTTCTGAATATATCTGTGATGTCCATTTCATCCAGTGTCTCATTTAAGGCCTTTATTTCCCTGTTGATCTTTTGCTTGGATGATCTGTCCATTTCAGCGAGGGGAGTGTTAAAGTCCCCTACTATTATTGTATTATTGTTGATGTGTTTCTTTGATTTTGTTAATAGTTGGTTTATATAGTTGGCTGCTCCCACGTTGGGGGCATAGATATATAAAATTGTTAGATCTTCTTGTTGGACAGACCCTTTGAGTATGATATAGTGTCCTTCCTCATCTCTTATTATAGTCTTTGGCTTAAAGTCTAATTGATCTGATATAAGGATTGCCACTCCTGCTTTTTTCTGATGTCCATTAGCATGGTAAATTCTTTTCCACCCTCTCACTTTAAGTCTGGAGGTGTCTTCGGGTTTAAAATGAGTTTCTTGGAGGCAACATATAGATGGGTTTTGTTTTTTTATCCATTCTGATACCCTGTGTCTTTTGATTGGGGCATTTAGCCCATTAACATTCAGGGTAACTATTGAGAGATATGATTTTAGTGCCATTGTATTGCCTGTAAGGTGACTGTTACTGTATATTGCCTCTGTTCCTTTCTGATCTATCACTTGTAGGCTCTCTCTTTGCTTAGAGGACCCCTTTCAATATTTCCTGTAGAGCTGGTTTGGTGTTTGCAAATTCTTTCAGTTTTTGGTTTTCCTGGAAGCTTTTAATCTCTCCTTCTATTTTCAATGATAGCCTAGCTGGATATAGTATTCTTGGCTACACGTTTTTCTCGTTTAGTGCTCTGAAAATATCATGCCAGCTCTTTCTGGCCTGCCAGGTCTCTGTGGATAAGTCAGCTGCCAATCTAATACTTTTACCATTGTATGTTACAGATTTCTTTTCCCGGGCTGCTTTCAGGATTTTCTTTGTCACTAAGGCTTTTAAATTTTACTATTAGGTGACGGGGTGTGGGCCTATTCTTATTGGTTTTGAGGGGCGTTCTCTGAACCTCCTGAATTTTGATGCTCATTTCCTTTGCCATATTGGGGAAATTCTCCCCAATAATTCTCTCCAGTATTCCTTCTGCTCCCCTCTCTCTTTCTTCTTCTTCTGGAATCCCAATTATTCTAATGTTGTTTCATTTTATGGTGTCACTTATGTCTTGAATTCTCCCCTCGTGGTCCAGTAGCTGTTTGTCCCTCTTTTGCTCAGCTTCTTTATTCTCTGTCATTTGGTCTTCTATATTGCTAATTCTTTCTTCTGCCTCATTTATCCTAGCAGTGAGAGCCTCCATTTTTGATTGAACCTCATTAATAGCTTTTTTGATTTCAACTTGGTTAGATTTTAGTTCTTTTATTTCTCCAGAAAGGGCTTTTATATCTCTGGAGAGGGTTTCTCTAATATCTTCCATGTGTTTTTCGAGCCCAGCTAGTACCTTGAGAATTGTCATTTTGAACTCTAGATCTGACATATTACCAATGTCTGTATTGATTAGGTCCCTAGCCTTCAGTACTGCCTCTTGTTCTTTTTTTTGTTGTGAATTTTTCCGCCTTGTCATTTTGTCCAGATAAGAGTATATGAGGGAGCAAGTAAAATACTAAAAGTGTGGCAACAACCCCAGGAAAATATGCTTTAACCAAATCATAAGAGATCCCAAATCGTGAGGGGGTAGAAAGGGGATAAAAAAAGGTTCAAAAAGAAAGAAAGGGGAAAAAAAAAGAATTAAAAAAAGAAAATGAATAAAGGAAAGTATAGAAAAGAAAAAATATATATATTAGATAAACTTTTAGAAATTGGTTGTTTTTCTGTGTCTAGAATTGCTGTTCTTCTTCTCTTCGATCTGCCGATGGATTTGTAGGTGTTTGCAATCTTTACATAAGCTATCTAGCTGATCTCCTGCTAGCTGAAGTAGTCTCAGCCTGCTACTTCTCCGCCATCTTGACTCCTCCCCCCAACACTTCTTTCTTAAAGCCAGAGGACATTAGGAGGAGGAAAGGAGAAGTGAAGGGGGGGTAATTGGAGGGGGAGATGCACTATGAGAGACCATGGACTCCCAGAAACAAACTGAGGGTTTTAGAACCCACCTGGGGGGATGGTTTGCTCTAGTCATGGGTATTAAGGAGGGCACATACTGCATGGAGAACTGGGTGCTATACGTAAACAATATATCTTGGAACACTTCATCAAAAACTAATGGTGTATTGCATGGTGACTGACATAACACAAAATTTTTTTTAAAAATTAAAAGAAAAAAAAAGTTGGAAGGAGAATATCTCCTAGCAAGAAAAAAAAAAAAAAAATCAGAGTCCCTCTTTTGCTTGAAGGTGATGCATAGGCCTCTTTTTTGAAAGACACTACATGTTCCTTCAGGATGTCCCCCTATGTTTTATCTCAGTCATTGGCCAAGAAACTCAGGTCAAGTATGTTAGCTAGCTGAGGCAGCTGGGCCTGCTAAGGTACAAAGGGAGTATACTCTAAAGGAGTTGCAAGATTTTCCAACATGTACATGAGTGCATACAAATGGAACTAGGTCCTTATGGTACTGGGTCAAGGAATTCTTGTCATGAAGTTAGTTAATAGGAAAGTCTATTGGTAAAGGTGATATTTCCCATGATATAGAATCTAACACCATGGCAAGGCCACCATACAAAAGTAATATGTTGTCAGGAAGATTCTTGGAATCAAGAATGACCCCTACAAAGTAAAATAGAAATTCCAGAATTGCTGTGGAAAATTGTTGAAATAGAAATAGGCATGCTAGAGTGAATATCCTACTTAAGGCCAATAGACCCACTGACTACAATTCCCCTTTCACAAAATGAGAAGGAACACATTGAAGAGAAGAGCATCAGCTTCACTGAGAGGCACAGTGATGCCTTTTCTATAGGTCAAGTCTCAGAATAAAAGGTGTTGTTAGAATAGACTCCCTTATTGCAATGGTGATAACAAGATCCCCAAAAGAAGGCTGGGTGATGACACTTAGCCATTAGAAGCTCAGTGAATACAACTATCAGAACAGGTATAAGGTCAGAGTAGCCACAAAGGGAGCCTTACTTACAGTGAGATGGCTTGTAGAACGTGGTGTTCCTAAGGCCAATATAAATAAGCAGGATCAAGAATCTTGCTTAATTGTACGATTAAGATAAAATCAAGGATTGTAACAGCAGCTCATCAATAAATACTCATGATCCCTATTCTAGTGTCTGGATCTTAGGTAGTTCTCATACCTGGAACTCTAAGGAGTGCTGGGTTCCCATAACTTATGATCCTGTGAGATCATGGAATCTGAAAAGAATCTCCCCAGGGCTGCCCCAAAAGGAAGGCATTCATACACCATGAGATAAGAATATATACACATTTTGAGGAATTCTAAACAAAAGGACTATATTGAAATTGATTCCCAGGGATCAGAAACATCATTGTTAGAGTGAAAAGTATAGAAGCCAGGTCATTGGGGCACCTACGTGGCTCAGTCATTAAGCGTCTGCCTCAGGCTCACATCATGATCCCAGCTCCTGGGAATGAGCCCCATATCCAGCTCCTTGTTCAGAAGGAAGCCTGCTTCTCTCTCTCATACTCCCCCTGCTTGTGTTCCCTCTCTCTCTGTGTCTCTGTCAAATCAATAAATAAAATCTTAAAAAAAAAAATCCAGGTCATTAATAGAGCCCTGACCCAGGTCTGGGTTGCACTTGCTCTGTCCACTGGACCTAATGGTCATTTTCTTGGTGGACAGAACCACCATAATTGTCATTATCCTGTAGTATAGGACTTGCTGGGGGGAAAAGCCAGGTGGAAGCCTCCAACACTGCCCCCCACACACATCATGGCTAAGACAGTAAACTTTTAAAATTGTGGCTTGGGAGAAATGGTTGATATTAATTCTGCTTCTAAAGGTATGAAGAATGTATGAGTGGTGTTAGCCATGATATACTTATTTATTCTAATTACCTGGTCCCTATAGAAACCAGATAGATCTTGTAGGTGATGATGTACTGCCAAAAACTCCCTTGTTTAGGATAAGTCTGCAGAAACCAGGCATAAGCTTCTAGTGTCCCTTCTCACAGCCTCACTTGGAACATACTAAATTCCCCCCGAAAAGATGTGATAACATGTGTGGAGTGTTACCAATCAGGGAAGCTTATCTCAGCCTTGGAGTTCAGGGTTTTTATTGAAAGTCAGTCACGTATAATCCCTGCATGACTTACCTTAGCTACTGAAACCCCAGACTATCATAAATCACTTTATTAGAATAAATCCTCTAGACCACTGGTGCAACTTGGCTCAAGGCCAAAAGACGCAGAACACTCCCACGAGACAGAACACTCCAGGAGCTCAGTTTCCAGGAGCCAGCCAATGGCCAGTCATAAAAATAGGTCTTTGAGGGGAATGTGCCTTCTCCACACAAATATCCTCAGCTTATGATGCCATTGCCATACAAACGTCCCCACACAAACATTCCCACACAAATATCCTAAATTTAGTAGCTTGTAAAACTCAAAAGATGAAGATTTGGGTCAGTCCTCCAGGTAGAGCATTTGGACTAGCAGAGGTGCTAATCAAGGCTGAGGGAAACACAAGATATAACAGTAAATTATGGGAGCATAGCTATCTGATGTGACATAAGTCCAGCTGCCCTGGCAGGAATTATACTTCTTCCACTCACCTTCCTCTTGTAAGTTTTCCCAGGAAAAGAAGCCCAAAGAGGATGAACTTACTCTTGAAAGCATTTTATTCAAGCAATGTAGGGGTGGCCTGTGGGAACTGGCTGTGCTGCCCAGATTCTCTTCAAGACAAAGGTGCTCATCCCCAAAAATCATGACTTCTCATTTGTGGGCAGGTTGCAACTGTCCTCCAGGGATCTGCGTTAGCTAAATGCATTCATCCTTCCACTGACTTGTGTCCCCATGGGGCAGCCCATATTCAAAGACTCATTAATGTATAGGGACAAAGACCTGAAGTCTTGCCTCAGTTGGGAACAATGTAGAAGCATCATCTTATTTTCTTCAGCACATTCAAGGTCATAGGTCAGCTCTTCTTACTATACCTTGTCCATTCTTTTGTAGGTTTTTTGGTATTTATTTATTTATCTGGTGGGGAGAGAGAATTCTCTAGTAAAACTGTATGCAGATGTATCTGTTTTCCTGAGAACAGAGCCTAAGACACCTAGAGGCAGATCATCTGGTACTCCATGCATCAGATTCAGATCTTTGTGTGTATCAGAACAAGCACACTCTTCTTATTCAGGTTTGGGATTTATGGGAAATGGAAGCAATTCAATTAGGACAAAGAAAAAAAAGATGTTTAGGAGTTTAATCTGATATTTAAAAGCAATCTAAAATTCAAAAAAATAATCTAATTTTTTTTTTCTCTTACAGATGCCAGGGAAGAAATGAAAGAGAAAATGAAAGAGAAATTGTGTTCATGCCTCCAAACTGTTTAATAGGGCTCCAAGTTTTTGTTGATCATTATTGATCATTACTGAGAGCAGATACTTAACTCAGCAGGCATAGGATTCACAAGCCAGAGATAGTGGCTTAGATAATTAGGAATATTTATCTATGCCTCAAATCATAAAACCAAGAGAAAATTGAAATGAAATCCTTTCAGTTCTAGGGTATTTATTTCTTTCAGTGCATTTGCTTACCTAAATATCTCAGCATTCAGGAAGACAAAGGCATTTGATGAAGTAATTGCTTTGAATCTCCTCACAAGCTCTCCAGAATCTGACCTACCAGGCCTGGAGAATGTAGGGTGCTGAGCCTTGGGGAATTCTGCCAGTTATTATGCTCGTTTATATGCTTGCCACAAGAGGAAAAATGCTGACAGCAATTTGGAAACTGACAACTAAGAGAATCCTGAAGAGATTGCCTACTGAGAAATGGTCTTTGCACCAAGAAAGACATCTATCTTCTCCTGTGTATGAGTTAGTACTGAGGAAGGATCTGGTTGCTGCCCTCACAGATTTGGCTATTACAGATGGTGGCTTTGCAATGGTGAGGGGAGCCTCGAGAATCAAGACCAGTGCTTATTAATAAGTGATAAATTAATGTTTTTACATTGTGACTGTTTGGAGACAAACCAGAAAGAAAGTGGCCCAAAGGTAAGAAGGAACTGATTTTTTTTTTTTTTAATATTTGACTATTTGTATAACTGGCAACTGACTCATTATCCTACCTAGCAGTTACACAGACATGAAGAAGTCATTGAGCTCAATTCTACTTTGCTTCAAGGAATCAAGGAAAAGAGCAGCAAAGAAAGACTTGTAGGCCAGGTAAATGGTACATAGGAGCATGTGGTGAGGGTGAGTTGCTTTAGTGGAAGAAAGTTTGTAAAACTGCTCAATAAAGACAGCTGCATGTTAAGAAAAGGGATAGTAGAGTGTGCTCGTGACCTCAGCTCTTGTACCTGGAAGTCCAGCATATTGGGATCCATTCTATTTGAGGGATCCAGCACTCTGTACCACTCACTACCGAAGTCAGAGTTATTTTAATGGTCAAGGTGCAGTGTAAGTTAAATAACAGTAACAAGTTACAATAACTAAAAAGAGAACTTCGGGGGCGCCTGGGTGGCTCAGTCAGTTAGGCGGCTGCCTTCGGCTCGGGTCATGATCCCGGCGTCCTGGGATTGAGTCCCGCATCGGGCTCCTTGCTCGACGGGGAGCCTGCTTCTCCCTCTGCCTCTGCTGCCACTCTGCCTGCCTGTGCTCGCTCGCTCTCTCTCTCTGGCAAATAAAGAAAATCTTTATAAAAAAAAATAAAAAGAGAACTTCGTTTCATTCTAATATAAGAACAGTTGTGCCACCTTGTGAGTTATGACCCTTACTTCTGTGCAAAAAGTTCAAGTCAAGTGGATTGATCTTTAAAGAGATGACCCTAAGGATGAACCACTCACTTCTCATATCTTACTGGCTCATGACAATTCCTAGCTGGTTAGGAGAGAATAGTTCCTGAAGTATGGTTAGCAATTTTTGCTGCAAGGTTATGTTGTCTTTTTATGCAGCTTGATGTGAGCACATGACCTAAACTTAGTCAATAAGGTCAGTTCCACTGGGAGCTTTAGCTTGGATAATTAGTCATAGCTGAAAGAAGACCCCTTACCGTATTCTGTCTGGATGTGACCTGAGCAGGTGCTTCCCTGATCAAGTGTATTTAGTTCTTGCCACATTCTAAGACTGATTCCTTCTGGGTGGCTTCCCAGTAGTCCAGTAGCTCTCAGGTCAGTGTGCCCAGTGTATGGGTTGAGAAATAGGATTTGTTGCAAAAGTTTATGAGCAAAGGGTCAGTGAGAGAAGGCATTCTTAACCTCAAGCTCTCTTTATCCCTGTAAAAGGCATACAGGGCAAGGATTTTCTGGTGAACATGCTGCAGTATTTTGTTCTAGCAGTTCTCCCTTCTTAGGAAGCAGGAACAACTTTCTCAGTGCAGAACTAAACACTGCTTGTCAGATGGAAGAATGGATTTGGGGTGCCCACTTTTTAGAGGAATTGTCCAGGAAAGGCAGCAGCTGTTGGGATGTGCACCTGTGGCAATTTGAGCCTCTTGAGCCATAGAAGAAAGCTCGGTTTGGTCACACCTCCTGCTGCAACCGCCACTCAGGTGTTTCATTGACAAAACCACTCCATGTCAGCTCCCACAATCTTATTGGATGGTCTTGGTTTTCAGACCACACTTCTCTATGTTTCCTATTGATTTTATGAACTGACCATTATGCTCCCAATAAATTATTTCTCTGCTTCTAGATGGAATTGATTTCTGTTTTGTACAGTCATGAAAACTGACTGAAAGACCATATGTAATTCAGAGAAATATAAATTTTAAACAAACAATTGTATCGTATACTTTGAGATTGGATTTGATTTCAAATAAGGTAAAATATTATTATTTCCATTTTATCTATCAGTTGTGGAGGCCCAGAGATATTCAGTGACTAATTATTGGTAATTTTTTCCACAAAAACTATGAAATGAAACTATTTTAATGCAAACTGTCATGCTTTTTTAAAACATCTGCTATGCATGTTTGTCTGTAGCATTAGGTATTTTTTTAAAAGATTTTATTCATTTATTTGACAGTCAGAGATCACAAGTAGGCAGAGAGGCAGGCGGTGCTGGGGGGGGAGCAGGCTCCCTGCTGAGCAGAAAGCCCGATGTGGGGCTCAATCCCAGGACCCTGGGATCATGACCTGAGCTAAAGGGAGAGACTTTAACCCACTGAACCACCGAGGCGCCCCTGTAGCATTAGGTATTAAGCATAGAGTTACAAAGCATGGAGTAGTCTATGCTTAATACAGCATGTTTATTGATCTGGATATTACTACATATTTAAAATCCCTGACATCTTGTGTGCATACTCTGATATTGTATAACTACTGATTGGAATTAGTTATAAACAACTTAGGTCTTCCAGGACAGTCAGATACTGATCTCATACTACATACTTGGTCAATTGTCTGTGACAGCACAGGGTCATGATAAATTATCTACAAGCTTAACCATTTTCCTTGCCATAAATTTCCATGCTCTACAAAGCAGCAATCTGATATCTATTTACTACTTCATTCAGTGTCAATAAAATTAGACTAATAGTTAAATGTGATAAATAGATCACCTTTCACAAAAGTTGATTTTAATTAGTACTTATTTTTTTCCTTAAATCTACTTTTCTCTTCTCTCTTTGAGGCATCAGTGAGCAGCAACTTTCAATTTTCTGAACAGAACTTTGTGAATGACGGTTCTGTCTTCCACATTGCTTTATAGTGGGTTATCAGAGGTGGGCAGGCACTCTCCTATTATGATCAAAAAGACATGTTAGCATGACTTAAATCTGGAACAAAAGGCTCAATGAAAATATGGTTACAACCAATTTTAATACTTAGATATTGGAAAAAAAAGTCAGAAAATAATTGGGTAAAAATTAGTCTCATTATGTCACAGAAAGAGCATGGAAATCTGAGCCCTGTATGGAATTTAAATTAGTAAACAAGGATATAATTCTCATTACTAGGCACAAGAGGACTATGTTGGTTTGTCAGATTTTTAGAACAAGAACTACTATATATTCATGTTTTGTGCTGGGTATTGCTAAAGCAAAAATGAACGAAGTATTCTCTGCCTTTGAGGTACTCACATACTAATGTGCAACAGAAACAATAACTTTATAAAATGTGAGTAGTGTTATAATAGAAAAATATAAAAACTAGAGGCAGGCAGGTGAAATCTTGATACCACTAACCAGGAAAGGGAAGAATGGTGTAGTGAATGGATTTGATACAGATGGAAAGAAAACAATGCAAGTTATCTCCCACTCAAAATGAACCTGAAAATACACATTCCAAAACTTATAAGGAAATATAATGGTAAGAAAGACAACCAATAGATCAATAATTGTGGCAGAAAGTTTATATATAAAATTAGGAAAAATAAAACAACTAAAGGGTGCTTATAAGGTGAAGCAGAATAGCTAGTTGAAAATAAAGGGAATCAAAATGATACACCTTTCTAATACTTAACAAAATGCTGGTGCTGCAATAATAATACTAGACCAGCTGGAATCTATGGAAAAAGAAAAAAAATCTAGGAAAAATTATGTTATGAAAGTTGTCTAAAACTTTAGGGCTGACAAAAGAAGATGAAAGCAAAAATCTACTGAGAAAATACTACAGTCATGATGTTGTGTGCACCTATTCACGTAGCTTCAAAACATAAGATCCTAAAAAACAATAGAATTCAATAATGTAATCATACTAGAAACTGGTACATCAAGCACTAACATGTATCTAATTTAACATGTTAAATTAGTTGAGTATGCAATTTAACAAAGTTAAGTGACAATCTAAGAACACATGTAAAATAATGACTATACGCTCTATTTTAACTTTCTGAGGAACCTCCATACTGCTTTCCAGAGTGGCTACTCCAGTTTGCATTCCCACCAACAGTGTAAAAGTATTCCCCATTTTCCAGATCCTCATCAACATTTGTTATTTCTTGAGTGGTTAATTTTAGCTATTCTGACTGGTGTGAGATAGTATCTCATTTTGGTTTTGATTTGTATTCCCCTGATGTTAAGTGATGTTGAGTACTTTTTTATGTGTCAGTTGGCCATTTGCATGTCTTCTTTGGAGAAATGTTTGTTCATGTCTTCTGTCATTTCTTGACTCAATTATTTGTTCTTTGGGTGTTGAGTTTCATAAATTCTTTATAGACTTTGGATACTAGCCCTTTATCTGATGAGACACTTGCAAATATTTTCCTATTCTAGTGGTTGTCTTTTGGTTTTGCTAACTGTTTTCTTTGCTGTGCAAAAGTTTTTTTTATTTTGATGAAGTCCCAATAGTTCATTTTTGCCCTTGCTTCCCTTGCCTTTGGAGAAAGAAGCAAGAAGTTGCTGTGGCCGAGGTCACAGAGGTGACTGCTGTATTCTCCTCTAGGTTTTTGATCAATTCCTGTCTCACATTGAGGTCCTTCATCCATTTTGAATCTATTTTTGTGTATGGTGTAATAAAATGGTCAAGTTTCATTCTTCTGTATGTGGCTGTCCAATTTTCCAACACCATTTGTTGAAAAGATTGCCCTTTTTCCACTGGGTATTCTTTCCTGCTTTGTCAAAGTTTAGTTGACCATGGAGTTGAGATACATTTCTCGGTTCTTTATTCTGTTCCACTGATCTATGCATCTGTTTCTGTTCCAGGATCATACTGTCTTGATGATTACAGTTTTGTAATAGAGCTTGAAGTCCAGGACAGTGATGCCACCAGTTTTGGTTTTTCTTTTTTAACATTCCTTTGGCTATTCGGGGTCTTTTCTGGTTTCATACGAATTTTGGGATTATTTGTTCCAGCTCTGTGAAAAAAGTTAATGGTATTTTGATAAGGATTACATTGAATGTGTAGATATTTTTAGGGAACATAGGCATTTTAACAATATTTATTCTTGCAATCTGTGAGCATGGGATGTTTTTCCACTTCTTTTGTCTTCCTCAATTTCTTTCACGAGAATTCTATCATTTTCTGAGTACAGATCCTTTATCTCTTTGGTTAGGTTTATTCTTAGGTATCTTATCGTTTTCGGTGCTACCCTACAACCCAGAAATTACACTACTAGAAGTTTATCCCAAAGGTAAAAATGTGATCCAATGGGGCAACTGCACCCCAATGTTTATGGCAACAGTGTCCAAAATAACGAAAATATGGAGAGAGCCTAGATATCCTTTGACAGATGAATGCATAAAGAATGTGTGAGGTGTATGTGTGTGTATATATATATATATATATATATATATGATGGCATACTAAAATCAAAGTTTTAAATATATTTGAAACTAACTAACATAAGTAATAGCTACTAAATAAATTGAAACGGGACTGAAAAT
This sequence comes from Neogale vison, assembly GCF_020171115.1. NCBI lineage: Eukaryota > Metazoa > Chordata > Mammalia > Carnivora > Mustelidae > Neogale > Neogale vison. Next base: position 85,426,744 of record NC_058094.1, on the reverse strand, counting down.
CCCTCCACCCTTGTGTAAAGGGGAGTCCTGATTAGATTCATGATAAACCGAGTCTATAAAATGGCAAAACAGTTCACATTAAGAGATGTTGCAAAAATAGAATATAAATATAACTTTTGAATCAATAAATAATACTGATACAATGTCATAATGTCACTAATTCCCCTCATTACTGATGATTGCCATCTGTCTTTTATCAGTCTTACTGGAATTTCTACCTTACTGTCCATACATTTCTGCAGTGCATGTCCTTTCCCATAGGACTTCAGTGATTCAAGGAGCTCCTCTTTGTGAGCTATTCCTATGGCTCTGTTTTGTATCATTGTGTCTGTGGGTATGACCAGTTACCTCAGCTGACCTGGAGACTGGCTGCCATGGTAACCCACCCACCCCTAACCCCAATGGTACCTAGGCTGGTGCTTTCCCCAGTGTGAAATAATATGGAAGGCCAAGAGAATTCCACTCTGCAGAAACCAGCAGTCATAAGCCCTGACCTTTCAGAATCTGTCCCTGCTGCCAGCAGCCCTGGTTGGCACTCTGACATGCTGAGGGGCGGACAGATGAAGAGCTTCACTTCCCTCTGTGGTGCCCACAGCTCAGGTTTCAACCTTCTAAATATAAGGTGTGCTCAGGGGTCCCAGAGCACACCCATATTTGCTGCAGTGTGCTCCTGGCCTGCAGAACTCAGTACTTTCTGGATTACCTCCACTTTTTCAGTGCATGCTTTCTGAGGAATACTTAGAACATGTTTATTTTAAAAGAACAAGTTGGAGAAAACAAATAGGTGAGTGACTACATCATGGCTGTGTTAACACTTTTTTTTGATAGGATTATTTCAGATCGAGCAAGTTGTGGGCATTTTTTGTAGTTGGAGATACATATATGAAAGGAAACTGTGCAACTAACAACCTCTCTTTCCTTGTCACTGTTTCCAGATTGCTGTTCACAGTCTCTCTGGCGCTTTTGCACAGGGAAAACAATGGCATCAGTACCTTCCACTGGTTGCCTGCTGGCCAAAAATCAGTATTATGGAAGTAAGTTGTATCATCACTAGAGTACTATATTCCTAGAGAATGTGATTGAGGTGATGTTTCTGAGATATTATTAACCTAAATATCGTGTCTTGGTCAGAACTTCAGGGACAAGGCTTGACAATTGTGACAGTGAAAAAAATAGGAATAGAACTCAGACCCCTCTGATTCAATATTGTCAAGGCTTAGCTCTTTGTTTAAACTATGCTATATTATAGCATATTGATGAAACCATTACACTTATAAATAAGTGAAAATAAGCTTGTTTCATAATTATGTTTTAATTTCATGTATCTTGCATTTAATAGGATACATTAAAAGCTGATAATTTACATAAAGAAAATACTATGTATTTCTTAGAAAAGAAGGGATAACATGACTGCTTGAAGGATTCTTTAATTTCCATTTTCTCTTCGATGATAGGTCAGGTTCTGTTTGGCAGTTTTATCTTTATTTATCTATCCATCTGTGAATATTCATAGCTGAATAGAAAATCATAGCTTCTTAAGGAAAATTTGGAAATTTCTAGAATGAAGCAATCGTTTCAGAAACAAATGATCATTTACTGAAAATACACCCACCTGTAGAAAATTCTAATTTCATGTTTTGTTTGTAGATAAAAGTTAGAAATGTTTATTGACTTATTCTTTTTCAAAATTGTCAAACTGTTTCCATTTACTTAGTGTTATTATACCCATAAAAGTTGTTTTTATATTCTGATCACTTAAAAGACTTATAGGTCTAAGATACAAGTATGATAAAACAAATAAAATGTTTATTCTTTAGAAATAATTCCTTTATTTCTAAATTTGTAACTTTTGTAGAAAATTTAAATATATGCCCATGTAATATTTCTAATATTCATTCTTGATTTTGTACTAAGATTTTGAACTTGATGACACTTATATTTTAAATTCTACATCTATATCTATGGAGAGAGACAGCATTGTCTAGCATAGAAATAAATATACCTTATTAATAGAAAATGTAAGAGTGTGCTGGGAGACTTGTTTCTCTTCCAAGTAACTCTCTTCCAGGCTTGGTCTGGTGGTCAACATAGCCCACAGATATCAGCAAAAACTTGCCCACCAGAAAAGCATGAAGAGATCCCAGAAAATTAGGAAGGGATCTCAGAGAAAGCTGAGAGACTGAAATAAAGTAGCAAAACAAGAAGGCAGCTAATAGGTCTATGCAGACAAGAGAAAAATGATGACTATCTGGAAAACCCGAGTGTTACTACCAACTAGGTGTATCATAAGCTCTGTCATCAAAATTTTGTGGAATGAACATTCGTATGTTATGACATATCTTTAAAAATTATCTTAAACTTAAAAAATATGCAATATGCCTTTTCCAGAACTTCTTAATTGACAATTCAATCCATTTTTTGATTCATGAAAATGATCCAGGAGTAAATGATTTCAGACCATGTTACTTGATAATTGGGAGTTTATGCATAAACAATATGTCTATGTGTGTTTGGCCATTATTTATTTGTTTATTGATTCCCATTTATTTCTTACAGAGGCCAGTATTTCTTCAGTTAGCTCTTTAACTGATTCTGTTAACATCATACTTGATGACAAATCCCAGCAAGGTATTTGGTTTATTTCTTATCAGCATCACCCTCATTATTTTCCTTGTTTCTTATCTTCCAAATGTGTTTGAGAAGGGGGTAATATGACTTTCATTTGATAGGATTACTTAAAGTGGAAGAATCCAGCTGGTGGTTTAAATCCTTTTTCCATTGTGACCCTGTCCTTTCAGATGTAAGAAGAGAAGCTCTGTCTGCTAGTGGGTACGTTTTAATTTTTCTCTGATAAAGGTATTTCCTTATCAGAATAAAACAATATAGGTAGTAATTACTATTAACATTAGGGATAAATCACAGTTGTTTCTTGAGGGTGGTGAAGGCTTTAATATAAAGCATACTTGGGGGATTGAGATGGAGAAAACTATGTTCCCCCATTTTTGTTAACTGTCAGTCAAATCATGAGCACTCCTTCTAACTAATTCTGTCACTAAAAAGAAATTGAAAGTCACATGCTAATTTTTATCATTGTTTAGAGGTTATGGATTGGGAGTTAAAGGCAAAGTTCTAAATTTGTTTTTCCAGTACTTTCAGGAAACATATAACAATTATCTACTCTAATAAAAGGAAAGTTCTTTATTGCAGTATTGCAATTAATAAATGTAGAAGGAATGATAGAGAATTACCTTTTGACATATTTTACAGTAGTAACTGTTCTAGGCAAGGATTAAAATGGGTGCTAAAATAAATGGTGACAAATAAATATTTATAGGGAATGTCTCTCCACAAATATTTATCACTTTCACAGGGGAAAATAGTAATTTTCCAATGGAGAAAACTATCAGATACTTCCTTAACAAAAACCAGAAAACAGTTGTTTAGTCTGTGTCCTAGACAACCTAGGTTAGTCCCACTCCTGGCTTTGACTGGCCTCCTTATGGTGCTAATTACAAGATAGAAGATTGAATTGGTGGGTTTGCATAAAAGTTCTTCTACATATTTTGAACCCTAACACACTGGATAACACAGTTGTTATTCTAAGAGTCTCTAAAATACTTAGTTTTTTACACACTTAACTAATGACTATTTACTAAATAGAATAAAAAGAGTAATAATGGATTTCATAGATCCTAACATAAGGGTTTTAATGAATTTTTTACATATATAAATTTGAAATATAATCAATTAAATATTTATAATTTTAAAAATCAAAGAGAAAAAGGTGAGGTTAATTGTTGAAAACATGTATTTTTCACTCTATTAAGTATATTAATTTGAACTACCTCGGTAACTGTTTCACTCATTTTTCCACTTTATTTTGACTATAAAGACAACTTGCAGCTAAGCATTTCTTAGCTAACTATCTGTGTATGACAATTCAATGAACATTGTTGTAATTGCTGACTATTTTATACAGCACTAGTAGTTGATTCTGACAATCAACAAGACTCTACCTGTCAAGGTGCTATATTTGTGAACCACACCTTTCAGTACTAAGCTATTCCAGATGACTTTTCTTCATTATAAGAAGATAGAAGTCTGCTTGAGAACACATTTCTGGGATAGTATCTCTACAGCCACCCATACGGCAAAAGATTAGGCATTTTCCTCATTATACAGACTTGCTGCAAGTGGCATCAGCGCAACATGGAGAACATTGGAAAAGAATGCCTTTGAAAACACGTGCCTTTTTAAAGTAATAAGAGACTTTAAATGTAGTGATCTGTATGAAGTAGACTGTTTTTAAAACCCACATTATTTTTCAAAAAGTTTTCAAAAGTTTCTAAAAATTTTTAGGTACTCTATATGTCTGATGAATGATTTATTATACCTTTAAAAGTGAAACTTTTTTTTTAAATGAAACATTGATGCTTAAGAATGATTTAAGTGTCACTGAATTAAGAAATGTAGAGAGCAGTTGCAAAAGTTGTATTTCTAATCATAAACATTAGAAATAGAAAACATCCCCATAAATATATTACCTGTTAAAATATACTCCTGTATACATATTTAATTTGTTATTGTATAGACTTTTACAACTCATGGGTATTGAGGAGGGCATGTGTTGTGATGAGTACTGAATGTTATACTTAACTAATAAATCATTGAAAACTGCTTCAAGAACTAATTATGTACTATACAGTGGCTAAATGAACATAATAAATAAAATTAATTATTTCAAATAATATTTAACAATATAGAATAATCTATAAATGGTGTGATTTTAGTTGTGTTAGATATGTCCATAATAATAGACTGAAAAGAAATACACCAAAATGGTAATAGTGACTATGTCTGGAGATAGAATTATAGGTGATTTTCATTTCCTTCTCTGTATCTTCTTAAATTCATGGATGTTATTATAAAAAAAAAAAGAAGCACTGGACACATTTTGTGAACAGAAATATTCCCTACTTTGGCTAGAATATTCCCTTCTTTCCTCAATACGCTCAATACGGGGTAGACAATATTAAATGAGTTTCAGCTGAAAAGTTTCTGTATCCTGCTTGCAAATATTTTTCAATGAAGATGTAAGACTTTCAAAATTATGGATGGTGAATTCACTCAGGTTGATGTCACTAATCTTATGTTGCATTAAACATCCAGAGGAGCACACATGGTTGTTAGTAAGACTGTCTTCTTAGCCAGCTGGATAACCATGAGAAAATATCAGGACTGATCATTTGCAGTGATGGACACAACTGACCAATTACTTACTACTCTTTCCAAATGCAACATATGTTCCTTCAATTTTGTGTTTTCCTATCACTTTGCTGTCAATGAAGAGACTCGTATACCTTGTTGGCCCAATAGTACATCATTATTTACATGCTATTGCTTTTCTGGTGGTTGCTTGCATTTATATATTTTTTTTTTTTTTTGGTAGAGGCTGATTAAATTTTTGGACTATGTATCTCACTTGGTTTTAGTATAAAATTAAATTACAGTTATGGAGTTATGGAAGAATAATTTTTTTTTCTAAAGTGAGTGAAAAATATAATGAAACAATATGGTAAATTGTGAGAGGTTTTGTTTTTTCCTTTAAGATTATTAACAAATTCCATTTTCTTAGCCACTTAATGTGTGAACAGACTGTTTAGGTTATTTGATGAATTTTCCCAAATAAGATATCAAGTTGATATTTATTGTGTTCACTCAGAAAGATAGCATTTATTAACTTATACCTTTTGCCTATGTATTTGCATATTTTGCATGTGTTAGAATTATTGTTTTTATAGTAGTTTAGATTACTGTTACTGTTGTGGAAAGTTATTGTTTAAAATAGTTGGATTTTACATAAGATTTTTAGTCAAACATAATGACCATAAATAGTTACTAAGCATTTTAAGAGTGGTTATTACACATATATATGTGAGAATAGACGATGGATGGATGGATGGATGGATAGATGACTAGATAGAAGGATAAACAGATAGATGATAGAGAGATAGATAGATGATAGAGATCCTGAAAAAAAAAATATATATATATAAGGATTCTTTCAGAAAAGTAATGTTAAGGTGAATTAAAAAAAAAAAAAATTGAAAGGATTCCTTTGTGCTATCCCAGAGTTTGTACAGAGTGAGGAAGATATCAAGGGAGAAAAACTAAATCTTCTAGATAAATTCTAGTTAGTTATTTCTAATGTAGTTTTCCTACAGTTCAGACACTTTGAGGAAATGTTTAAAAGGTACTTCACACATTTATCTCAGCTTAACTGTGTTATTTTAGTTCAAACATCCCCTGCCTGGCTTTGTTATATATTGGCTGGATAACAGAGTGGAGGCTAAATATATTACAGGGGTGCCATAACTCCAAATGACTTGAGATGTGCTATAATCACTCTAATTTGATATTATAAAATGTTAATTGACTTGGCTGGGATGTCTGTATTAAATGCAACTAAGTTTTGACTATTTCTGTTCAGGTTCTGTGAAATTATATGTTAAAGTTCCACTAAATTTTTTTTTATTTTTTACTTTTTATAAACATATAATATATTTTAACCCCCGGGGTACAGGTATGTGAATCGCCAGGTTTACACACTTCACAGTACTCACCAAAGCATATACCCACCCCAATGTCCATAACCACAGCCCCCTTCTCCCAAGCCCCCTCCCCCCAGCATCCCTCAGTTTGTTTTGTGAGATTAAGAGTCACTTATGGTTTGTCTCCCTTCCAATCCCATCTTGTTTCATTTATTCTATTTCTACCCCCTTAACCCCCCATGTTGTATCTCCACTTCCTCATATCAGGGAGATCATATGACAGTTGACTTTCTCCACTTGACTTATTTCGCTAAGCATAATGCCCTCTAGTTCCATCCATGTCGGCGCAAATGGCAAGGTTTCATTTCTTTTGATGGCTGCATAGTATTCCATTGTGTATATATACCACCTCTTCTTTATCCATTCATCTGTTGAAGGACATCTAGGTTCTTTCCATAGTTTGGCTATTGTGGACATTGCTGCTATAAACTTTTGGGTGCATGTGCCCCTTCGGATCACTACGTTTGTATCTTTAGGGTAAATACCCAGTAGTGCAATTGCTGGGTCATAGGGTAGTTCTATTTTCAACATTTTGAGGAACCTCCATGCTGTTTTCCAGAGTGGTTGCACCAGCTTGCATTCCCACCAACAGTGTAGGAGGGTTCCCCTTTCTCTGCATACTCGCCAGCATCTGTCATTTCCTGACTTGTTGATTTTAGCCATTCTGACTGGTGTGAGGTGATATCTCATTGTGGTTTTGATTTGTATTTCCCTGATGCCGAGTGATAAGGAGCACTTTTTCATGTGTCTGTTGGCCATCTGGATGTCTTCTTTGCAGAAATGTCTGTTCATGTCCTCTCCCCATTTCTTGATTGGATTATTTGTTCTTTGGGTGTCAAGTTTGATAAGTTCTTTATATATTTTGGATACTAGCCCTTCATCTGATGTCTTTTGCAAATATACTTCTCCTATTCTGTCAGTTATCTTTTGGTTTGGTTAACTGTTTCCTTTGCTGTGCAGAAGTTTTGATCTTGATGAAGTCCCAATAGTTCATTTTTGCCCTTGCTTCCCTTGCCTTAGGCGATGTTCCTAGGAAGATGTTGCAGTGGCTAAGGTCGAAGAGGTTGCTACCTGTGTTCTCCTCAAGGATTTTGATGGATTCCTTTCTCACATTGAGGTCCTTCATCCATTTTGAGTCTATTTTTGTGTGTGGTGTAAGGAAATGGTCCAATTTCATTTTTCTGCATGTGACTGTCCAATTTTCCCAACACCATTTATTGAAGAGGCTGTCTTTTTTCCATTGGACATTCTTTCCTGCTTTGTCAAAGATTAGTTGACCATAGAGTTGAGGGTCTATTTCTGGGCTCTCTATTCTGTTCCACGGATCTATGTCTCTGTTTTTGTGCCAGTACCATGCTGTCTTGATGATGACAGCTTTGTAATAGAGCTTGAAATCCGGAATTGTGATGCCACCAACTTAAGCTTTCTTTTTCAATATTCCTTTGGCTACTTGAGGTCTTTTCTGGTTCCATATAAATTTTTGGATTATTTATTCCATTTCTATGAAAAAGATGGATGGTACTTTGATAGGCATTGCATTAAATGTGTAAATTGCTTTAGGTAGCATAGACATTTTCACAATATTTATTCTTCCAATCCAGGAGCATGGAACATTTTTCCATTTCTTTGTGACTTCCTCAATTTCTTTCATGAGTACTTTATAGTTTTCTGAGTATAGATTATTAGCCTCTTTGGTTAGGTTTATTCCTAGGTATCTTATGGTTTTGGTGCAATTATAAATGGGATTGACTCCTTAATTTCTCTTTCTTCTGTCTTGTTGTTGGTGTAGAGAAATGCAAATGATTTCTGTGCATTGATTTTATATCCTGAAACTTTACTGAATTCCTGTACAAGTTCTAGCAGTTTTGGAGTGGAGTCTTTTGGGTTTTCCACATGTAGTATCATATCACCTGCAAAGAGTGATAGTTTGGCTTCTTCTTTGCCGATTTGGATGCCTTTAATTTCCTTTTGTTGTCTGATTGCTGAGGCTAGGACTTCTAGTACTATGTTGAATAGCAATGGTGATAATGGACATCCCTGCCGTGTTCCTGACCTTAGTGGAAAAGCTTTCAGTTTTTCTCCATTGAGAATGATATTTGCGGTGGGTTTTTCATAGATGGCTTTGATAATATTTAGGTATGTGCCCTCTATCCCTACACTTTGAAGAGTTTGGATCAGCAAGGAATGCTGTACTTTGTCAAATGCTTTTTCAGCATCTATTGAGAGTATCATATCATTCTTGTTCTTTCTTTTATTGATGCGCTGTATCACATTGATTGATTTGAAGATGTTGAACCAACCTTGCAATCCTGGAATAAATCCCACTTGGTCATGATGAATAATCCTTTTAATGTACTATTGAATCCTATTGGCTAGTATTTTGGTGAGAATTTTCGCATCTGTGTTCATCAAGGATATTGGTCTGTAGTTCTCTTTTTGATGAGATCCTTTTCTGGTTTGGGGATCAAGGTGATGCTGGCCTCATAAAATGAGTTTGGAAGCTTTCCTCCCATTTCTATCTTTTGAAACCGTTTCAAGAGAATAGGAATCAGTTCTTCTTTAAATGTTTGGTGGAATTCTCCCAGGAAGCCATCTGGCCCTGGGCATTTGTTTGTTTGGATATTTTTAATGACTGTTTCAATCTCCTTACTGGTTATGGGTCTGTTCAGGCTTTCTATTTCTTCCTGGTTCAGTTGTGGTAGTTTATATGTCTCTAGGAATGCATCCATTTCTTCCAGATTGTCAAATTTGTTGGCATAAAGTTGCTAATAGTATGTTCTTATAATTGTCTGTATTTCTTTGGAGTTAGTTGTGATCTCTCCTCTTTCATTCATGATTTTATTTATTTGGGTCCTTTCTCTTTTCTTTTTGATAAGTCTGGCCAGGGATTTATGAATCTTATTAATTCTTTCAAAGAACCAGCTACTAGTTTCTTTGATTTTTTCTATTTTTTTTTGTTTCTATTTCATTGATTTCTGCTCTTATCTTTTTGATTTCTCTTCTCCTGCTGGGTTTATGGTTACTTTCTTGTACTTTCTCCAGATCCTTTAAGTGTAGGGTTAGGTTGTGTACTTGAGACCTTTCTTGTTTCTTGAGAAAGGCTTGTACCGCTATATATTTTCCTCTCAGGACTGCCTTTGTTGTGTCCCACAGATTTTGAACCATTATGTTTTCATTATTATTTGTTTCCATGAATTTCTTTCAATTCTTCTTTAATTTCCTGGTTGACCCATTCATTCTTTAGAAGGATGCTGTTTAGTCTCCATGTATTTGTGTTCTTTCCAAACTTCTTCTTGTGGTTGAGTTCTAGCTTCAGAGCATTGTGGTCTGAAAATATGCAGGGAATGATCCCAATCTTTTGATACCGGTTGAGACCTGATTAAGACCCAGGATGTGATCTATTCTGGAGAATGTTCCATGTGCACTAGAGAAGAATGTGTATTCTGTTGCTTTGGGATGAAATGTTCTGAATCTATCTGTGATGTCCATCTGGTCCAGTGTGTCGTTTAAGGCCTTTATTTCCCTGTTGATCTTTTGCTTGGATGATCTGTCCATTTCAGTGAGGGGAGTGTTAAAGTCCCCTACTATTATTGTATTATTGTTGATGTGTTTCTTTGATTTTGTTTTTAATTGGTTTATATAGTTGGCTGCTCCAACGTTAGGGGCATAGATATATAAAATTGTTAGATCTTCTTGTTGGACAGATCCTTTGAGTATAATATAGTGTCCTTCCTCATCTCTTATTATAGTCTTTGGCTTAAAATCTAATTGATCTGATATAAGGATTGCCACCCCTGCTTTCTTCTGATGTCCATTAGCATGGTAAATTCTTTTCCACCCCCTCACTTTAAGTCTGGAGGTGTCTTCAGGTTTAAAATGAGTTTCTTGTAGGCAACATATAGATAGGTTTTGTTTTTTATCCATTCTGATACCCTGTGTCTTTTGATTGGGGCATTTAGCCCATTAACATTCAGGGTAACTATTGAGAGATATGATTTTAGTGCCATTGTATTGCCAATAAGGTGACTGTTACTGGATATTGTCTCTGTTCCTTTCTGATCTATCAATTGTAGGCTCTCTCTTTGCTTAGAGGACCCCTTTCAATATTTCCTGTAGAGCTGGTTTGGTGTTTGCAAATTCTTTCAGTTTTTGTTTTTCCTGGAAGCTTTTAATCTCTCCTTTTATTTTCAATGATAGCCTAGCTGGATATAGTATTCTTGGCTGCATGTTTTTCTCGTTTAGTGCTCTGAATATATCATGCCAGCTCTTTCTGGCCTGCCAGGTCTCTGTGGTTAAGTCTGCTGCCAATCTAATATTTTTACCATTGTATGTTACAGACTTCTTTTCCCGGGCTGCTTTCAGGATTTTCTTTGTCACTAAGGCTTGTAAATTTTACTATTAGGTGATGGGGTGTGGGCCTATTCTTATTGATTTTGAAGGGTGTTCTCTGAATCTCCTGAATTTTGATTCTTGTTCCCTTTGCCATATTGGGGAAATTCTCCCCAATAATTCTCTCCAGTATACCTTCTGCTCCCCTCTCTCTTTCTTCTTCTTCTGGAATCCCATTTATTCTATTGTTGTTTCGTCTAATGGTGTCACTTATGTCTTGAATTCTCCCCTCGTGGTCCAGTAGCTGTTTGTCCCTCTTTTGCTCAGCTTCTTTATTCTCTGTCATTTGGTCTTCTGTATCACTAATTCTTTCTTCAGCCTCATTTATCCTAGCAGTGAGTCTCCATTTTTGATTGCACCTCATTAATAGCTTTTTTTATTTCAACTTGGTTAGATTTTAGTCCTTTTATTTCTCCAGAAAGGGCTTTTATATCTCCCGAGAGGGTTTCTCTAATATCTTCCTTGCCTTTTTCGAGCTCAGCTAGAACATTGAGAGTCGTTGTTCTGAACTCTAGATCTGACATATTACCAATATCTGTATTGATTAGGCCCCTAGCCTTCAGTACTGCCTCTTATTCTTTTTTTTGTGGTGAATTTCTCCGCCTTGTCATTTTGTCCAGATAAGAGTATATGAAGGAACAAGTAAAATACTAAAAGGGTGGCAACAACCCCAGGAAAATATGCTTTAACCAAATCAGAAGAGATCCCAAATCGTGAGAGGGGATAAAAGGGATAAAAAGAGGTTCAGAAAGAAAAAAAAAAAAAAAGCCAAGAAAAGAAACAATTAAAAAAAGAAAACAAATAAAGAAAAAGTATTAAAAAGAAAAAAAAAATATATATATATTAGATAAAGTACTTAAAAATGTTAAAAAAGAAAAGCTTAAAATTTAAAAATTAGAAGAAGAACAGAAAAAAAATTGAAAAAGAAAAAACAATTAAATTAACTGCAAGACTAAAGAATCATGGGGAGAAAGCCATGAGTTCCGTGCTTTGATTTCTCCTCCTCTGGAATTCCACTGCTCTCCTTGGTATTGAAACCGCACTCCTTGGTAGGTGAACTTGGTCCTGACTGGATTTCTTGTTCATCTTCTGGAGGAGGGGCCTGTTGTAGTGATTCTCAAGCGTCTTTGCCCCAGGCAGAATTGCACCGCCCTAACCAGGGTCCGGCTGAGTAATCCCATCGGGTTTGCTTTTGGGAGCTTTTGTTCCCTGAGCACTTTCCGTAGAGTTCCAGAGGACGGGAATGAAAATGGAGGCCTCCTGGTCTCCCGCCTGAAGGAGCCAAGCGCCCGGGGCCCCACTTCTCAGTGTGCTCTCAGAGAACCACGCCCAATTACTCCCATCTCCCTGGCCTCTGGCCACGCTCTGAGCTCACTGAGCCTGCGATCCGTTCAAGTTAACACCGAGCTGGGAGCTCACTCCTTGGCTCTGTCTCTGTAGCCAGCTTCCCTGTTCTAATACCTGTAAGCTCTGCGGAACAGACTTTTAAAAGTCCTGATTTTGTGCTCTGTTGCTCCGCCGCTTGCCGTGAGCTGGCCCCTCCCCCCACGGTCTATCTTTCCTTCGCTTTGGATTCACTTCTCCGCCAGTCCTACCTTTCAGAAAGTGGTTGTTTTTCTGTTTCTAGAATTGCTGTTCTTTTCCTCTTCGATCTGCCTTTGGATTTGTAGGTGTTTGCAATCTTTAGATAAGCTATCTAGCTGATCTCCTGCTAGCTGAAGTAGTCTCAGCCTGCTACTTCTCCGCCATCTTGACTCCTCCTCCCCAAAGTTCCACTATATTTTTGAGAGATGATTTTTTAAAAAAGATTTTATTTGTCAGAGAGAGTGAGAGCAGTAGGCAGAGGGAAAAGCAGGTTCTTGCTGAGCAAGGAGCCCAAGGTGGGACTTAGTCCCAGAACCCTGTGAACACTACCTGAGCTGAAGGCTGATTCTTAACCGACTGCATCACCCAGGCATCCCAAAATACGATTTTGATAGCAGGTACAAAGATACTGAACCCAATTTTTTTTACAGATAAAATCAGCAACAAGCAATTCATGAATGCTTAGTATAGTTAAAGTAATCTAGCCAGATTTACAGCCTACTTGGTGCTTTATACCTTATGCAGAAGTTAAGGTTGTAGGAAATAAAATCCAGGAATCCCATTTGCCTATTAAAAAGCAGTAGTGGAACGTAATTGTTTAAGTCAAATGGAGTAGCCAAACTTCTCACACAGAGAAACTAAAAAAATGTAGAGTCATAATTTATCCATCCTCCCAATGACATCATCCAAATGAACATGCCAAAACCCAGCTCAGGATTGAATAGCTCACAATTGCTTCTTCTTTCTCAGAAAATGGCTACACATTCATCCCAAGAAACAAGTTTGTTATTCACGATATCTGCCTTTATTTATTTATTTTTAATTTTTTCAATTGATTTATTTTCAGAAAAACAGTATTCATTATTTTTTCACCACACCCAGTGTTCCATGCAATCCATGCCCTCTATAATACCCACCACCTGGTACCCCAACCTCCCACCCCCCCCACCACTTCAAACCCCTCAGATTGTTTTTCAGAGTCCATAGTCTCTCGTGATTCACCTCCCTTTCCAATTTACCCCAACTCCCTTCTCCTCTCTAATACCCCTTGTCCTCCATGATATTTGTTATGCTCCACAAATAAGTGAAACCATATGATAATTGACTCTCTCTGCTTGACTGATTTCACTCAGCATAATCTCTTCCAGTCCCGTCCATGTTGCTACAAAAGTTGGGTAATCATCCTTTCTGATGGAGGCATAATACTCCATAGTGTATATGGACCACATCTTTTTTATCCATTCGTCCGTTGAAGGGCATCTTGGTTCTTTCCATAGTTTGGCGACCGTGGCCATTGCTGCTATAAACATTGGGGTACAGATGGCCCTTCTTTTCACAACCTCTGTATCCTTGGGGTAAATACCCAGGTGTGCAATTACAGGGTCATAGGGAAGCTCTATTTTAATTTCTTGAGGAATCTCCGCACTGTTCTCCAAAGAGGCTGCACCAACTTGCATTCCCACCAACAGTGTAAGAGGGTTCCTCTTTCTCCGCATCCTCTCTGACAAATTTTGTTTCCTGTTTTGTTAATTTTGGCCATTCTAACTGGTGTGAGGTGATATCTCAATGTGGTTTTAATTTGAATCTGAGGGCTAATGATGATGAACATTTTTTCATGTGTCTGATAGCCATTTGTATGTCTTCATTAGAGAATTCTCTGTTCATATCTTCTGCCCATTTTTTGATATGTTTTCCTGTTTCGTGTGGGTTGAGTTTGAGGAGTTCATTATAGATCCTGGATATCAACCTTTTGTCTGTACTGTCATTTGCAAATATCATCTCCCATTCCATGGGTTGCCTCTTTGGTTTTTTTTTTTTACTGTTTCCTTTGCTGTGCAGAAGCTTTTGATTTTGATGAAGTCCCAAAAGTTTATTTTCGCTTTTGTTTCCTTTGCCTTTGGAGACGTATCTTGAAAGAAGTTGCTGTGGCTGATATTGAAGAGATTACTGCCTATGTTCTCCTCTAGGATTCTGATGGATTCCTGTCTCACGTTGAGGTCTTTTATCCATTTTGAGTTGATCTTTGTGTACGGTGTAAGAGAATGGTCGTGTTTTATTCTTCTACATATAGCTGTCCAGTTTTCCCAGCACCATTTATTGAAGAGACTGTCTTTTTTCCACTGTATATTTATTCCTGCTTTGTCAAAGATTAATTAACCATAGAGTTGAGGGTCCATATCTGGGCTCTCTACTCTGTTCCACTGGTCTATGTGTCTGTTTTTATGCCATTACCATGCTGTCTTGGTGATCACAGCTTTGTAATAAAGCTTGAAATCAGGTAACGTGATGCCCCCAGCTTTATTTTTGTTTTTCAACATTTCCTTAGAGATTCGGGGTCTCTTCTGATTCCATACAAATTTTAGGATTATTTGCTCCAGCTCTTTGAAGAATATCGGTGGAATTTTGATCGGAATGGCATTAAAAGTATATATTGCTCTAGGCAGTATAGACATTTAACAATGTTTATTCTTCTGATCCAAGAGCATGGAATGGTCTTCCATCTATTTGTGTCTTCTTCAATTTCTTTCATGAGTGTTCTGTAGTTCCTCAAGTACAGATCCTTTACATCTTTAGTTGGGTTTATTCCCAGATATCTTATGGTTCTTGGTGCTATAGTAAATGGAATCGATTCTCTAATTTCCCTTTCTGTATTTTCATTGTTAGTGTATAAGAAAGCCACTGATTTCTGCACATTGACTTTGTATCCTGTCACGTTGCTTAATTGCTTTATGAGTTCTAGTAGTTTGGGGGTGGAATCTTTTGGGTTTTCTATATTAAGAATCATGTCATCTGCGAAGAGAGAGAGTTTGACTTCTTCATTACCAATTTGGATACCTTTTCTTTCTCTTTGTTGTTTGATTACTTTTGCTAGGACTTCTAATACTATGTTGAACAAGAGTGGTGAAAGTGGGCATCCTTGTCTTGTTCCTGATCTCAACGGGAAGGCTGCAAGCTTTTCCCCATTGAGGATGATATTTGCTGTGGGTCTTTCATAGATAGATTTGATGAAGTTCAGGAATGTTCCCTTTATCCCTATACTTTGAAGCGTTTTAATCAGGAACAGATGCTGGATTTTGTCAAATGCTTTTTCTGCATCAATTGAGAGGACCATGTGGTTCTTCTCTCTTCTCATATTAATTTGTTGTATCACATTGATTGAATTGCGAATGTTGAACCATCCTTGTAGCCCAGGGATGAATGCCACCTGATCATGGTGGATAATGTGCTGTTGGATCCTGTTGGCTAGGATCTTGTTGAGAATCTTAGCATCCATATTCATCAGTGATATTGGTCTAAAATTCTCCTTTTTGGTAGGGTCTTTGCCTGGTTTGGGGATCAGGTTAATGCTGGCTTCATAGAAAGAGTCTGGAAGTTTTCCTTCTGCTTCAATTTTTTGAAACAGCTTCAGGAGAATAGGTGTTATTTCTTCTTGGAAGGTTTGGTAGAATTCCCCAGGGAATCCGTCAGGTCCTGGGCTCTTGTTTTTTGGGAGGTTTTTGATCACTGATTCAATCTCGTTATTAGATATCGGTCTATTCAGGTTGTCTATTTCTTCCTGGTTCAATTTTGGTAGTTTATATTTTTTCAGGAATGCATCCATTTCATCTAGGTTGCTAAGCTTATTGGCATGTAACTGTTGATAATAACTTCTGATGATTATTTCTACTTCCTTGGTGTTAGTTGTGATCTCTCCCTTTTCATTCATAATTTTATGAATTTGGGCTTTCTCTCCTTTCTTTTGGATTAGTGTGGCTAATGGTTTATCGATCTTATTGATTCTTTCAAAAAACCAGCTTCTAGTTTCATTGATACATTCTACTGTACCTCTGGTTTCTACCTCATTGATCGCAGCTCTAATATTGATTATTTCCCTTCTTATGTGTGGAGTTGGTTTGATTTGTTGTTGATTCTCCAGTTCTTTAAGGTGTAGAGACAGCTGGTGTGTTCTGGATTTTTCTAGTTTTTTGAAGGTGGCTTGGATGGCTATGTATTTTCCCCTTAGGACCGCCTTTGCTGTATCTCATAGGTTTTGGACCGAAGTGTCTTCATTCTCATTGGTTTCCATGAATTGTTTCAGTTCTTCTTTGATCTCCTGGTTGATCCAAGCATTCTTAAGCAAGGTGGTCTTTAGCTTCCAGGTGTTTGAGTTCCTTCTGAACTTTTCCTTGTGATTGAGCTCCAGTTCAAAGCATTGTGATCTGAGAATATGCAGGGAATTATCTCAGTCTTTTGGTATTGGTTGAGTCCTGATTTGTGACCCAGTATGTGGTCTATTCTGGAGAAGGTTCCTTGTGCATTTGAGAATGAGTATTCTGTTGTTTTAGGGTGGATTGTTCTGTATATATCTATGAGGTCCTTCTGGTCCAATGTGTCATTCATTGCTCTTGTTTCTTTATTGATTTTCTGCTTCAATGATCTGTCTAATTCTGAAAGAGGCGTGTTAAGATCTCCTACGATTAGTGTATTCATATCAATATGACTCTTTATCTTGATTAACAGTTTTCTTATGTAATTGGCTGCTCCCATGTTGGGAGCATAGATATTTACAATTGTTAGATCATCTTGGTGGATAGTCCCTTTAAGGATTATGTAGTGTCCTTCTGTATCTCTGACTACAGTCTTTAGTTTGAAGTCTAATTTATCTGATGTGAGAATCGCTACCCCAGCCTTCTTTTGAGGCCCATTGGCATGAAAGATGCTTCTCCACCCCTTCACTTTCAGTCTGCGTGTATCTTTTGGTTCAAAATGGGTCTCTTGTAGACAACATGTGGATGGGTCCTGTCGTTTTATCCAATCTGCAACCCTGTGCCGTTTTATGGGTGCATTTAGGCCATTCACACTGAGAGTGATTATTGATAGATACGTTTTTATTGACCTCGAGTTACCTTTGAAGTCTTTCTTTCTGTAGTCTGTCTCTATATTTCTGTTCAATGCTATTCTTGGGATTTTTCCTCTTTTATAGAACCCCCCTTAATATTTCCTTCAGTGTCGGCTTGGTGGTTGCATAGTCTTTTAGGCCTTGCCGGTCTTGAAAACTCTTTATCTCTCCATCCATTTTGAATGTCACTCTTACTGGATAAAGTATTCTTGGCTGCATGTTCTTCTCATTTTGTGCCCTGAATATATCTTGCCAGCCTTTTCTGGCTTGACAGGTCTCTGTGGACAGTTGTGACGTTATTCTGATGGGCTTCCCTCTGTAAGTAAGGAGCCTCTTTGCCCTGGCGGCTTTCAAGAGATTATACCTACAATTATAATTCCTCAATTTGACTACCAGGTGTTGTGATGTTTTTTTGGAATATATAATCTTGAGTGGAGACCATTCAGCCTCTAGTACATGAACGCTGGTTCCATTCGTGAGATTGGGAAAATTTTCATGAAGGACTTGTTCCACTATATCTTCTAGACTTCTTTCTTTCTCCTCCCCTTCAGGGATTCCAATAATTCTGACGTTGTTCCACTATATCTTCTAGACTTCTTTCTTTCTCCTCCTCTTCAGGGATTCCAATAATTCTGACGTTGGAACGCTTCATGGCATCATTTATTTCCCTGATTCTGTTTTCTGTTTCTAAGCTCTTTGTTCCAGGCTTCCTCCTGATCCTTTCTCTCTATCTGTTTGTCCTCCAGATCACTAATTCTATCTTCTGTCTCAGTTACCCTAGCTTTGAGAGAGTTTAGATTATATTGGAACTCTTTGAGAGCATTGTGAAACTCCTCCCTGGTAGCTTTAAGCTCCGCCCTAACATTGTGAGCATCCTGTCTGGTCACTTTCAGTTCGGCCCTAATCAATTCTGTTTGGTCATCCATGGCTTTCTCCCACCTAGCTTTGCCTGGATAATTGTTAGCTTCAGTTCTCTTTCTGACATATTGTCTATGTTGATAGCCATTAGCTCTGTTGCAGAAGGTCCATCCTCTGTATTTTTCTTCTGTTGGGCATTCCTCCTCCTAGTCATTTTGGTGGGAGATGACTGAACAGATGTAGCTGGATGTATCAACTGTGGTGCAGTCCAGGTGCACCCTGGAACACTTCTGAGCAATCAGGATTTCCCTCCCAAATGAGAGCCAAAAGAAAAGAAAAAGAAAAAGAAAGAAAAGAAAAGAAGAAAACAAAGAGAGAGAGAGAGAGACAGGGAAGAAAGGGAAGATGAAAAAGAAGGTTCAGCCCAGATGGGCCCCAGGTAAGATTTATGAAGTAGACAAACAGAAAGAGATAAAACGACTGTTACAAGTATATGACAAGAGAAAAAAATATATATATACGCAAATAAAGAAAGAACCTCGTCAAAAGGAACCACAAGTGTAAAATTTATATGCTATCAGGAGAAACAAAAAACACCGAAACACTGGTGGAAGAAGATGGGAGAGTTCTTATAAATTCTCAGTGTGTGCGAGGAAGTTGTTTTGATTCTTCCTGGATGTATCTTGATATCTTTGTTAAAGGACTCAACTTTCCTAAGAAAAGGGGATTAAAAATTGGTTTACCTATAGGGGTAGTATTTATTGGGGAAAGGGGATTACTTTGAAGTTTAACTCTATATGGATATTAGAGGATAAAAATAAAATGGTATAAACTAGACTAAACTAAACTAAAATTTAAAAAAAGGAATTCAAAAAATAAAAATGCAAAAGAAAAACATAGGTGTATGTATCAAAAAGTTCAGGTTAGAAAGGTATTATGGATTTTGATGTACTGTACAACTCGTTGTGATGGTAAATAGGTTAAAAAAATTATCTATGTGTAAAAAAAAAAAAAAAATAAGAACCAGAATAGTGGGAATGAGTAACAATACAAATTTTCCTATGAAGTTGTGGTTGTTCTCTTGTAGTCCTTTTTTTTTTTTTTTCCCTCTGTTTTTTTTTTTTTTTTTTTATTTCTTGGTTTGTTTTCTGGGGGAGGGGCCTGCCACGTGGGTTGTCAGTGAATGATGTTTCCTGAGTTAAGTCCTCCCGTCCCCCTCAAGGGGGTGGGCTCTGAGGAAACTGGTTTTTTTTTTCAGGCTTTTGTTCTCTGGCGGTTTTTATACTTGTTCACTTTTTTTTTTTTCTCTCACCTTGACCGCCTTTTATGGTTTTTGTAGTTTTAGAGTAAAACAAACTGCACCAAATTCTCCCTCTCAGAGAGAAGCCTCAGTCTGGGTGCAATGCCTAAATAAGTTCCCCCTTGGCTGCTGGCAGAGCAGGTTCCAAGTTGAAGACCCTGGGGGCGCAAGATCTTTTGCTTGTACCCAAAGCCAAGGCAGTGGCAGCTGTCTGGGATCTCCCGACTGCCAGAGAGGTTCCAAGCAGCGATTGCACACTGAGATTTTGCCGCCGGCCCGGGCTGGGAGTGCCCGGCTTGCGCGCACGTCTTTCAGAGGCGGCTATGGGTCGGGCGCGCGTCTTGGGCACTGAGAACGGGGTGCTGGTCCGTAAGCACCAGGCTGGGCTTTTGCACACCTCTTTCAGGGGAGAGTTTGGGGTGTGAGGCTTAGGCTTTGAAACAATGGCGCTGATCAAAGAGCGCCAGCCGGGCCTTTGTAACTCAGGGGAGCATGAGGGACGTGCGTGCGTATCTCAAGCTTTGTGGTAGGGCTAACGCGCGTTCTGCCCACCGGCGTGGCTCCCATCCCCTCACAGGAGCCAGAACCCACGCATTCTCGGGCGCCCTGGCAACTTAGGGACCAAGAGCTGGTTTCTCCGCCTCCGCACTCTCTCTGCCTCAGCGCCGGGGAGGCTGTCCTGGGACTGGGGACTTAAGCCCCTGTCCTTAGCTACCCCGATTCCCACAATTTCCCCCCCGTGATCCTTTGCTCTTTTGGAGTGCTTTCAACCAGTGTCCAAGTTAATGCTGGTCCCCGGATGCAGGGCACTCTCGCTCATATTGGGGTATTACTTTCCAACCGGTGGCCTCTGGTGGCTCCCTCCCCCTTTTGTTTATCTTCCGATATCAGTCCGACTTTCCCACTCCTCTTTACTTGCCCACTGGCGTCTGGAGATCCAGAAGTGTATAATTCTGATCTCAGGCTGATTTCATGGGTGATCAGAGTTCTTTGGTAGGTAATCAGTTCACTTTGGGGTACCAGCTGAAAAGTCTCCTCCTCTTATTCCCCACCATCTTGTCCCCCCTCTGATATCTGCCTTTAAACTTAAGCTAACAGGGGTGCCTGAGTGGCCCAGTGGGTTAAAGCCTCTGCCTTTAGCTCAGGTCATGATCCCAGGGTCCTGAGATTTAGCCCCACATTGGGCTCTCTGCTCAGCAGGGAGCCTGCTTCCTCCTCTCTTTCTGCCTACTTGTGATCTATTTCTGTCTGTCAAACGAATAAATAAAATCTTTAAAAAAAATTAAAAAAAAATAAACAAGCCAACACCGCACCACATGTTTGTGTTTTTTCTCCCCCCCCTTCTTTTTTGGATTTGCTTTTCCATAAGCACTACCTGAACCCAGACTTTTATCATTTCTCTTGAGAAAAATGGCCATGACATCCTAAATGGTCTACCTGCACCCCTTTTTTAAATCTCTCCAATTGAATGTCCTCTACAGATCAATCAAAGTCTTCTTAACAAAACACAGATCTGATTATACTCCCCTGTAAACACATACACACACCCCAATACACTAGCACACCCACAGTATTCAATAATCCCATGATTCTCAAGTTTAAGTCACAACTCACAGAAATCCCCACATATCCCAGCCCATGCAGATCTCCATAGTCTATTCTTGTGTCTCTCTCCCCAAGGCATCTTGTGTTCTGGCTATGTCAGTTCTTTTTTCAGTTTCTCATATGCATCAGCTTCTCTCCTGATGTGTAGCTCAATAGGCCTGGACTTTCTTCACTTAATTAATGTCTGCTCATCCTTTAAATCTTGGCTTAAAAGTCTCTTCCTCAGAGAAAACTTCTCTAATCTACTTAATAAATTAGATTTTTTATTATAGGCATTCATAGGCCATTTTCTCTCCTTTCTAGCTCTTCCTACAGTTATCATTTTACATTTGTTTGTCTAAGTGTTTGTTTTCTCTGCTGCACTATAATACACTTTTCCCACTGGGTCATAATCTATATGAGGGCAAGGATCATGTCTGCTCTACTCAACATTTTATACCCAGCTTCCCACAGATCAACAAATACTTGTCAAAAGAATGACAATGGTTCTTTAGCTAGAGTTGCCCCCTCTCTCAAGAAGTGTTATGTTTTGGCAAAGAGTAAACACTAAATCAATAAAGACAACCTTTTCCAACAGTGGCAAGCACTGTAAAGGAAATGAGTACATTTGTTGGAGAGTGATTGAGGTAGGACAAAGGTCGAGGAAGGGCAGCTTTTTAATTGGTGTAGTTAGGAAAGCCTCACTGAAAATTGGACATGGACTGAATCCTAAAAGAGGGGAAGCAGCCAGTCTGGTGAAAAGTGCTCTAGACAGAAAAAAAAAAAATAGTGTAATTTACTATGCTTTACATAATGTATCTAATTTCCTGTTACACTATTTTCAAGAAACAGCTGCTTTACAAGAATTTGGTATTTTCTATAGGGGTCAAATTGTCTGCTGCGTTTCTTTCCAACTAAAATCAGGATAAGAAATAGTCTGGTCAGATTTGAGGTTATGTAATTTTTTCTTAAAGTCCTTCAGTGTGACCATTGTCCAAAATCACACTGCATAGCAACATTCATGTAAAGTCACCAGACATATCCCACAGCTCTTCAGAATGCCTTGAATCCTGTGGGCACAGTCTCATGAGTGTCTCCAATCCCTGAAATAATTTTCTAAACCACAACCTAAGTTTTATCCTGTCATTTTTTCCCCACATCTCATACCAAATGGATTAAAAAAAAATGACTATTATTTTAAAGATTATTGCTGAGTTTCATTTCAAAAAACATTTTCCTACAACAATTTCATATAAATAAAACCAAACCAAACCAAAACAAAACAAAAAAACCCTAGCGGAAGAGAATGCTACATAGTTACTTTCCTTCCTCAATAGTTTAGAAACAATGTATTTCAGTTTGGAGGTCTGAAAAATACTCTCCTGTTACAGTATAATTATCTGGTTTCCAAAAGGTGGAGGGGAGAAAAGTATGTGATTCTAATACGGTGCTTCAAACAATTTTCATTCAACATTTTAGTACATGTTAATTAAATTCATTTTAACCAAATTTGTATTTCAGTTATTCAGGAAAAATGATTTGAATTTTTTAGTTACAATTTCATCTAAATAGATCAGATATACAAGTTTTGCTTCACCATTTTTAATTAGATAGATTGAAATTTATTTGGGTCCAGGTTGTAAACCCAAAAATATGTTATATCATTTGCATTATAGTAATTATTTGATTAACAGCCAACTGGAATGTAAACTCCATAAGTATTTTGCCCTTTTTATGTGCCTAGGTTTTTAAATCAATGATTGAACAGTTAATAGAACTATGATTTGTATGTCAACCGACTACAAGGGTTAGGATTTTGAAACTCCTTTGCAAGAAAGAGTGACCAGCATTTTATTTTCAAATAAACTACCTTGAAAATATTTATGCAATCTTAAAAAGCACATTTAGAGAGCTGTCCATCTTCATATTTCAAGCTGAATTTTAGCATGAAGAGAGAAGACAGACAAAGCTCATAAAGTAAACTGATCATGTTGCTTTTTCTTAGTGATCCTAGATGTATTTCACATATCCATTTATTTCCTGTTACTGCTGATACTGCTTAATATTCTGGAAGGATACCATATGATTCTTTCTACTCTGCAGAAAGCATCCTTCTAGCTTCCTTATGTTTGGCTGACATTCTCTGCAGTCCCTGAGGTAGAAACACATTTGAGTCCGCTTGATGGCAAATACAGGAATTCAATCTGCCCAGCATTCTGGACTCCTGAAGCAGGAACCCAACCTGAAAGCAAAGCATGCCTCATTCAAAGCAGCAGGGTAGGACTGGAATAGAAATTTGGGGAAATGTGGAGGTGAATTAATTTTTCTTACACTTATCTTTAAAAAGTTTAACCAATCTGTAACTGACCAGTTAATTCCAACTCAACCAAGCATTTTCCTTTTGAAAACAACTTTTTAACATTATTCTATACTCCTTGCCCTTTTAAAATTCCAGAAAATATTAAATTACAAGTCAAATCTCTCTACAGCTAATTATTCAAATTCATTATTTACAATGCTTGGGTGAAACACTTTGTGTTTCTTCAAATGGCAATAATAGCTTCTCTAATGCTAAGTAATTAAAATGACAGGTATAGGGTGGAGGCATATTACAAGAGTGTAACAAATCTGTAAGAGCCTTGATTGTTGCCTAGAGAGGAAGATACTTGTTTTAGCAAAGCTGCTCCCCTGAAATTCTCAAAACTCAGTGTGCCTAAGTACCATGTGTGGGTTTGATAAAATACGAAAGTCAAAGCTCCATTTCCAGGAGTTCTAAATCAATGGTCCTGAGCTGAGACCTAAGAATCTCGTTCCTTAATAAGGCCTCCTGGTAAATTGTATCTGATATATAGAAGGCTTTATTAGGTTGTCAAAACTGCAACTGTCCCTCTCCCAGAACTTGGGAAACAAGCATATGTTTTGCTGTGGTTTAACTTTAGATGTGAAAAGCTCAATTAGCCTGAGAGAGCATGTGAGTAATTCTTGAAATAAATCACATAATATAGGGTCATTTCAAGTGACAAAGGGTTAGTGGAGAACATGCATAATGAATTGACTTCAAAGACAAGAAATAAAGATTGGGATTTGGAAGGATTTTCTACTTTTGTAGTAGTTTTCTTCTATATCCTCAAATGTTAATGATGACAGAAAACAAATTCTTGTGTTGTTCTTTTTTTTTCCCCAAAACTGTGTTTTTTGTTTGTTTGTTTGTTTTGTTTTGTTTTGTTTTAATAAAATGCACTTCTTGGGCGCCTCGGTGGCTCAGTGGGTTAAGCCTCTGTCTTCAGCTCAGGTCATGATCTCAGGGTCCTGGGATCAAGGCTTTCTGCTCAGCAGGGAGCCTGCTCCCCCCTCCCTCTTTGCCTACTTGCTATCTCTTTCTCTCTGTCTGTCAAATAAATTAATAAAAAATCTTAAAAAAAAAATGAACTTCGGGGTGCCTGGGTGGCTCAGTGGGTTAAAGCCTCTGCTTTCAGCTCAGGTCATGATCCCAGGGTCCTGGGATCGAGCCCCGCATCAGGCTCTCTGCTCAGCAAGGAGCCTCTTCTTCCTCCCTCTCTGCCTGCCTCTCTGCCTACTTGTGATCTCTGTCAAATAAATAAATAAAATGTTAAAAAAATAATATTAAATTAAAAAATGAACTTCTTGTTCTTCAGTACTAATTCATTTATTACCTATGTCAGAAATAAATGCAATCTTAAAGAACGATAATTTTTCTTTATCTCCATTGCATATCTGTCACATAAAACACCTAGAGTGCTTATTTGATGTTAATTTTTTTTTTTCTGTGATTCTGTGATTAGCACTATGGCTTTCAAAGTAAATATAAAAAACTGGCTTATAAAATCATCTAACCTTCAAAAGTAGTACATGAATATAATTTATATCATTGTAGATTAAGAAGATTACACAGAGTGATATTTGTTGTATTCATTCAGTGATTATTTATTTTATGTCCGCCATATGATAGGTACTCAACTGGACTCCAGTCTTCCAAATTCTTACTTCACTGTGACTTTTGGGCAGGCTGGAATTCACACTAGTTCTATTGTAGAGCTGAGGAAATGAGTCTGCTAAATACCTGCTAATGAAGTTTCCAGAATGTGGAATGGTAGAAGGGAAGAATAAC
Organism: Neogale vison; assembly: GCF_020171115.1. Classification (NCBI taxonomy): domain Eukaryota; kingdom Metazoa; phylum Chordata; class Mammalia; order Carnivora; family Mustelidae; genus Neogale; species Neogale vison. The sequence continues at coordinate 85,401,410 of NC_058094.1, read as the reverse complement.
TGGTATGCTGAAGTTAAAAATAATCACTTTAAACTTTAAGAAAGTAGAACAACAGCAATGTTTAAAATAGCTTTAAAGAAGGAAACAAAAATGAAAACATGTACTTACGAGTTTTTATTATTGCCTGACTTTTTTCTTTTTTTTTTTTTTGCTTGAGGTTTTATATGATGTATTTTGTATTTTAAGAATGATCTTTTTAAAAAAAAATTCTGTTTTGCATTTTTCCCAAAAGTATGATTTCTACACTTGATCTTAGCCAAAATATACTATGCTCATCCAATAGTTCCTAAAAATGGAATAGAATCTTACAACAATTAGGAAATTGATAGGTAAAGAATTTACTTTTGTTGAAAAGTGTCCATACAAAGTTTTCAAATTTCTGATAATTTCCTTTCTTGAGTGACTCAGTCTGTTAAGTGTCTGCTTTCGGCTCAGGTCATGATCCAGGATCCTAGGGTTGAGCCCTGTATGGGTCTTCCTGCTTAACAGGGACCTGCTTCTCTCTCTCCTTCTGCTGCTCCCCCTGCTTATGCTCTCTTGCTCTGTGTCAAATAAACAAATTAAATTTTTATGCAACAATATCAAAAGAAGGAATTTGATATTGATATAAGGTGTGTTTATAGTCCTATGCCATTTTATCACATGTAAATTTGTGTCACCACCCCCACATTCAAGGATACAGAACTATCCCATCAACAGTAATTTCCCTCCCTCCTGCTACCTATACCTCTCCCTCTACACCATCCTTAACCCTTGGCAATCATTAACATATTTCCATCTCTAAAATTTTATCATTTAGATAATTATATGTAAATGGAATAATACAGTATATATGTGATATAACATTTTGGGATTTATTATTATTATTATTCAGCATCATTGCTTTGAGATTCTCCAAGTTGCTGTATATGTCAATAGCTCATTTCTTTTATTGCTGAGTGGTGTTTCAGTCTCTAAATGTACCAGTTTGTCTCACCATTCATTGCACGAAGGGCATCTTTCCAGGTAGGGTTAAACAAACTTGCAAAAAAGATCAGTATACATGTGTTTTATTTGAACATGACTTTTCATTTCTCTAGAATAAATGCTCAATGTAACTGTTGGGTCATATGGTAGTTTGATTTTATAAGAAATTGAAGAGCTATTTTCAGAGTGTTGTACCATTTTACATTTCTCCAAGTAATGAATGAGTGATTCAGTTTTTCTATATCTTCTCCAAAATTTTATGTCATCACTTTTTTGTTATTTTAGTTGTTTTGATAAGTGTGTGGTGCTATCTAATTTTTGCTTCAATTATCAATTATCATTTAGAAAACTCAATTATCAATTATCATTTAGAAAACAAAAGAGATGGAAAGCCTTTTGTACCTCCTCCTCTCAAATGAGCCAAATGTTAAATCTTTTGTTATAGTCTAACCAATCCTTGAGATTCTGTCCATTTTTTTAGTCTACTTTTTCTCTGTTGTTCATGAAGAGTAGTTTCTACTGTTTTATCTTCAAGTTTACTAATGCTTCCCTCTGTCCCCCTCATCCTACTGTTGAGTCCACATTTGAGCTTTCAATTTTGCTTATTGTAACTATGAGTTCTAAAATTTTCATTTGATACTTCTTTCTATTTTTGCTGAGACTATGTTTTTCTTTTTTAAATTTGTTGCAAGCATGTTTGTAAATTGCTCATTGAAGCATTTTTATAATGACTGCTTTGAAATCCTCGTCAGATGATTTCAACATCTGTTTTATCTCAGCATTGGCATTTATTGTTTTTTTTTTTATTTTCTCATTCATTTTGGTATATTCCTGGTTCTTAGTATGAAAAGTGGGTTTCAATCGAACGCTGGACATTGTGAGTATAACATTATGAGATTCTGGATCTTATTTAGATTTTTTTTTTTTAACTCCTCTGACACGATTCCAAGGGGTGATAGTAGGGCAGTACCTCAACATTGCTAGGTGTATGTGGGAATCCAGCCTGTCCACTAGATTCTTCGACACTTGGGAGGAGAGGAGCTCCTTGTTACTGCGCAGTGGGTCCATAATCCTGACTCTCCACCTGGTCTCAACTGACAGCACCCACTGGGGAGGAGATCTCCCATGTTAGTGTTGAATGATGTTGGAAGTATGAGCCCCCTTATGGTCATGTCATCAATGACACAAAGCGTGAGGAGATTTATTAAGAGCTAGTGGGGATGATAGTCTATGGGGAGGTCATTGGCGGGACGTAACTGCTGGTTGATCCATGAGCTGGACCCTGGGCAAACTGGAGGCTTCCCACCCTTCCACCATCCTTGGAATTTGCTTTCCATTTGCCTTTCCATCCCAGAATCTTCCCCAAGGACATAGCCTTGAGATAGTGATGTGGTGTTGAGGCCATTTGAACAGTATACCTCCCTGAGTCCAGTTAAGGCCATATAAACTTTAAGATTTGGCCAGCAGGTACAGACATTTACTCATCTTTCAACCGTTCAAGATAAGACTTTGCTCATTAAAACTGTCTGCTACCAACCTGGAGTAGCCTGCCTCTTTTTTCAGTCTGTCCCTGCCCTGCATACTAGGGTTAATTTCAGATTATAATTGGGAAAATCCTGAGGATATTGTGAATCAACAATTGTCAAGCCAACCAGGAGACAGAAGAAATGGGTCTTGGGAAAGAGGTACCCATGGGGAATTCAATTCTTGATTTGGCAGTGACTTCTATGTGGGGAGGGATGGCCAGTATGTAGATGCTTGTGAACTGTTCTGTGAATACAGGGACACCCAGAAAATGTCAGATGGCCTAATGCACTTGTTGGAAGAGCTGCACATAACACACTGTGGCAAAGAAGGGAATTGCATATCCAACACAATGAGCTGGCTTCTGCTGTGGGCAGTTCTACTGGCCACTGATGCTCAACTAGAGGCTGAAGCTCAAGTTAGAAAGTTGGAGGAACTGCGGTGAGAGAAGAGTGCTAACTGCTCTGCTGGCTTCTGGGCTAACAAACAAGGTGGGAGAGGTGAAAACCTTAGCATGGTATTTTGCAAAGCTAAGAGAGCACAAACTGCCTCAGATTAAGATCTGAGTGCTTGTAACAAAACCTGATTAGGACACTGAGCTGTCGAGCCCCCTGGAAAAATGAGAACAAAGTGGATGTGATGAAGAAATGGACAAAATATTTCATGTTGTCTGACCCCTACTACAAAAGAAAATTTTATTTTATTTTTTTTAAAGATTTTTATTTATTTATTTGACAAATAAAGATCACAAGTAGGCAGAGAGGCAGGCAGAGAGAGAGGAGGAAGCAGACTCCCTACGGAGCAGAGAGCCTGATGCGGGGCTCGATCCCAGGACCCTGGGATCATGACTTGAGTTGAAGACAGAGGCTTTAACCCACTGAGCCACCCAGGCACCCCTACAAAAGAATATTTTAAATAGCAGTTACCTCAAAGCTCCTAGGAGAAAACTTGACTTCTTTATCCAACCTTTGTAAACCTTGTCCTGCCTTAAACACTCTAAGAGATAACCAAAACACTGCCCTCAATTAAAAAGGAAAGAAAAAAAAAAAAAAAGAAAAAGAAGGAAAGAAAGAGAATAATTTTAATACCAAAAGTATACTGGTGCAAAGACTTGGTTTTCTCTCTGTTAAAAGAACAAAGTTGTCTTAGTTTAATGTCCTGCTCTTTAAGGAAAAAATAACAAATCTTTTGTTTTGGTTTGATTTTACCTTTGATGTAATCTGCCTAGAGAACAAATATTCTCTGTTTTGTTTTTATCAGGTCTTTGATTAGTCAAGGAATGGAGTCGCCACTAAAAGATTAAATTTTAAAAATTAAATTAAATTAAAAGATTAAATTAAAAATTTCTACAACTATGTAATTTTTTTCATTTATTTATTTTCAGCATAACAGTATCATTATTTTCTCACCACACCCAGTGCTCCATGCAATCCGTGCCCTCTATAATACCCACCACCTGGTACCCTGACCTCCCACCCACCCCCCCGCCACTTCAAACTCCTCAGATTGTTTTTCAAAGTCCATAGTCTTTCATGGTTCACCTCCCCTTCCAGTTTACCCCAACTCTCTTCTCCTCTCTATCTCCCCATGTCCTCCATGCTATTTGTTATGCTCCACAAATAAGTGAAACCATATGATAATTGACTCTCTCTGCTTGTTATTTCACTCAGCATAATCTCTTCCAGTCCCATCCATGTTGCTACAAAAGTTGGGTATTCATCCGAAAGGACGAATACAACTATGTAATTTTTATGTAATTTTTGTATATGTTAAATTTCATGGGAAACGTCAAATAGAGGTGATGATAAATTTTTTTTAAAGTTTGTTTATGTAAAATCCCCCCAAATCTGATATATCTTGGTTTAATGTTATCATTCATAAGTTTAAAATGCATGTCACAGCAATAAATTCCCTTGTCAGTTGTTTTATAATAAACTCCCATTCTATCTTTAACCATAACCATTTTTAAGTCCTTCGCCATTTGCTAACACTTACTGTTTAACTCCAATGTTTTGACAAAAAGACTTCTATGAGTTTCTGATATAGCCAAGATCGGTTTTTCTTCATGTGGGAGCGACAATAATAAATCTTTCAAGTGCTTCCCTAAAGCCATCTCTGCATCCTCACAATATGTCCTGAGATGGGTAACGTGAGAGCTGTCCCCTACCTCCTTCCCCACATCAGTAAATGGCCACATTAAAGTAATAACATAATCAACATATGAAGACATCTCCCTGCTGCAGGACACTCTGCAGACTTTCCTGAAACATCTGTGAGGGAGAGTATGTGTGATAAACCACAGAAAACTCAAGGCTCATGTACTACCACAAGGTTTTGAGAGTCCTTTGGTTGGGTAAAACTCATGCTGTCCCAGAAGTTGAGTTTGATAAGATACAAGCCTAACCAAGCCCTAAAAATGTAAAGGAGATACAAACCTTTGTAGGATTTGGGGGATTTGGAGGACTTTCATTTTTTACTCTTTGTAGTGTTCCCATTGCTTATACTACCTCATAAAAAAAGGGCAAATGTGGGAGTAGGGATAAAGCAACAAACCACGTTTGAGGATGCAAAAATACCGGTGAACCAGGCTAAAGCTCTGGGCATCCCCCAGGCAGGACCACCATTTGAGTTAGATGTGTCTGTGACTCTAGAAGGTGTGGGTCAGGCATTATGGCTAAGACAACAAAAGAGGGCATGCCCCTAGGATTTTTGGGTCCCAGCTCTAGAAGGTGACAGGAGTCTGATATACCCCTATAGAGTGACAACTCCTAGGAGTGTGCAGAGTACTACTTTGAGTGGGGCCTGTCAGGAAGGGAGGAACCACAGCAGTCAGTGGGCTGAAGTCAGAGTGGTTTGACTGATGATCCCCTTGCATGGAGATTGGGGCTGTTCTGAAAAGATTAATAGTCTGACTTGGACAATAAAAGCTAAAGGGTAGATGATTATATATAAGCCCTTAAAAGGGTCAAGATATGTGAAAAGGCATTTGAGTCCATCTGCAAGAACCTGAGGCAATCCTCACTGTTTTGCACATCCCGGTTCTTAAGCCACTGATACTCCCTGGCAATCAAAATTATTATGCTCTAGCTGTGTACAAACTATAGCAACTGACCCTGCAGTATTACAGCAGATTGAGTGCATGGAAAGAGTGGTGACCACAGTCCCCAGAGGAGATGGTGTGTTGCCAAGCATGATGATGCACCCTTGAAGTATAGTGACTTGGTTAATGCAGTAATGCCATGTCCTGTGTGTTTTAGACAATGCACAAGGCAACTGCCAAAAAAGACTGGACCATCTGCTGGATTTCCCAACCAGTAAGAGACTGGCAAATTGATTATATTGGTCCCCTCCCTCTAAATGAGAGTTCTATTTATGGCTTGGTTTGTGTGGACACTGCATCTGGCTGACCCAAGCTTTCCTCTGTTGAGACGCAAACCAGGTTACCACCATTAGGGCATTACAGAAGCTGAGTTAGATATGGATACCCTCATGGAATAGAGAGTGATTGGGGTTACATTTCAGAGGTCATGATATGTAAGATGGGGCAAAAGAACGTAGAATTAAATGAGGTTCCATCTCCTCTAAATCTATACATGACAGGGTTGGTAAAAAGGAAAAATGGAATATTAGCAGATTAAATTGTTAATAGGTAAAACCACCTGAGCTGGGTGGACTAAAGTACTGTCCCAGGCTTTAATACATTTGAATGATCAACCAGTGAGGCCTGCTGCTCCCTGTGACAGGCTGAGGACCTCTGCTGAGACACCCAACACCATAAAGGTATAGCAGTCACAGGAAACAACCATTGCCCCAACTCTCATCATGGATCCACATGCTATGCTGCTGAGAACCCCAAAACCCATCACACTTAGGAAAGGAGTTACCTACTAGAATTTGCAATGGGTCCGTTAGTTTGCACCCTTGGATGAAGGGGAACTAACCAATCTCCAGTGGGACCCCATTTCCCTGCTACAAGCTGGACCCGTTTAAATGTACTATACCTGGAATGGAATATCACCATTGAAAGAGGGGAGCAGATGGGAGTCCTGGTCTTGCATATCCACTCCCAGTCCATCTACTCATACCTAATTGTCTGCTTTCCCAACATATATGGTATGTACAACCTGGTCACAATCCAAAAGGCTGCCAGCCTCCCTCTCCTCAAGGCCAGGTGGATACTTTCTATTTTCCACTGATTAATCACTTGATTGCCATCTTTGTTCCCTCCACTGGCCTGGAGGATGTTATAACATATATAGAAGCTCTTACTAAATTTGCCAGAGGGTCTAGAACGGTAGTAACAAAACCTGTCCTTTCTGAACACTGAACACTGGGGCCACGGATGAAAAGAACCGTCCTCCAATATAGGATGGCGTTGGACATTATAACTGTCCCAGAAGGAGAAAGCTGTACTGTTATCCAAACAGAATGCATGTGTTCATACCCATGAGTCTGCTAATATATCGTTTTTATTAAACCACATGAGGACATAAGTGAATGTCCCAGTGTAAGAGATTTATCAGTGGTTCAGATCATGGGGCTTGTGGTGAAAAAGTTTTCACTGACTTTGGGAATCATTGTCTTTATCTGTGTTTCTCTTGCATTAGCCAATATTGCTGCTGTGGCTTCTGCCTCTAGTGTAGCCAGGAAGCTTCCAAAAGGCCACCTCCATCCTCATGAAACTCCTGACACCTCAGGGAAGAATGCATAAGACAGGAGGGGGAGGGGTACATATGAAATTGTAAGAGTGGGTCACTGGGAGGTGGAGTGTCAGGGTAGGTCACCAAAAGTACAAGACTGCTGTTTATCTGTGAGTTAGACCAGGCAGTCAGAGGCTTCCCACGCCTCCCATCTTCAGAATGTGTATTCTGCTTGCCTTTCCACTCCCAGAGGCTGTTCCAAGGACACAGCCTAGAGAGGTTGACATGGTGCTGAGATCTGAAAAGTACATAACTTAAAATATGTCAGGCGGGTGCAGACATCTTGTCTTGTGCAGCCCAAGACAAGCTGTGTAGGTAAGCTCCCTTGCTTTTTGAGCCTGCTCCCTTCCCATCTTCCCGATGCCCATCTACCCCATCTCAAGTACTTGCCTCCCTTCCTTCTTCTTTTCCTGCTCTGAATAAGCCCAGTTTTAAACCACACGTAGGAAGCTCCCAAGAGCTTGGGGACCATCACGTCCTGCTTGTTCACTGGAATACCTTCTCCAACACCAGTGCCAAGGATTGGGGTACCTGTGACCGCCTGGCAAGAGTGAGAATACAGCTCCCCACTCACCTTTGCTGGCAGGGAGGGAGGTGTGGCCACATTCTGCTGCTGCAGAATGATTATTGTTAGAAGTACTCTGACTGGAGTGCTTTGGCTCTGACTCTGCAGACTTTCCTTGGGCTTTTATTTTTGTCTGCTCTTTTTGGGTTTTGTTTTGTTTTATTGCCTGTTGGTATTTGCTGGTTGCTGACTTCTCCAATATTCAGTTTGAGATATATGAAGGAAAAATTAAACCCAGGGAACTCACCACCACATTCTTCCTTAAATCTAAGAATCTTAGCCATTCTTCTTTAGAGACTTCTTCTATTTGCTTTGTAGGTAATGTCCAGGGTTGTTAGTTTTAATTGGTGGGAGGAATGTGTCTGCTCCATCTCCCCAGAACCAATTTTCCCTCCATACTTTTTTCTTCAGAAATATCCTTTTTCTCTCTTTCTTATTTCTCTATATAAGATTTGAAAACTTTGCCTTTTCCCCTTATTTTTTTAATGTTGTTGCTATTTCATTGTTATTGCATTAAATTTCAAAACTTGGAAGAATTTTCATTTTTATTGAATTATTTTCCCCTAAGATTAAGTATGTTTTTCCACAGCTCATGGCTTCATTTGTGTTTCTCACTAGTGTTTCAAACTTTTTTTTTTTCAAATCTTGGAATTTTTTTATTAAATTAGTCTTAGTACACAGGTTAGGAAACATTATGGTCTTCTGCTATTTGCCATATAATTGATTCCAATTATTCAACCCAGGACTACAGAAAATATCACAGGAAAGTCTGTAAATTTGAACACACACTAAGACAATTTAGGTTAGGAGTCCTATAATCAATTGACCACAGCAACCCTCCCTAACAGGTACTATAAAATGTTTTGGCTTTCCCAATGTAAGTATCAATCGTGTCTCAGTGGGGACCTCTGAGTACTGTGTAGAATATCTCACAATTTTACTAAAAGAGAAGACAGAATCCTTATCTACTAGCTCTTATTACTTGTTGAGGGATGGTTTCTGTTATAAAAAGTGCCCAGACTTCCCTACACTTAGATGTGGCATGTTCCCACAGACAGAGCAATCCCACCTGGAGAGAGTCACATATGTTCAAAGAAGTTAGTGCTGTGTACTACAAGGCAAGTGTCTTTGAAATGTGTGGGACCTCTTATTCTAATTTTAAAGTTTCTCAGCCTAATTTATGCCATTTCATTCATCTTAGCATCTTTCCACTGTCCTTCAAACGTGTCCTCACTTCTCTTCTGATCCAGCTTATATCCTTTTACCATTACTACTTCTTATAAGCTTGCAGCTCCCTCCACCTGTCTTGCATTAAAATATTTCCTTCACTGAACCACATATTCTTATTAAATGCAACACTTCACAGTCTAATATAGCACTTATGCATCTTAATGTTGCTGGAAAAAATGTATGAGCAGGTTACTATTTCCCTTTGTACTCATTCCCTTTAGTATTGTGTGGACTTTTCATGCTGCCCAGGAATCATTCCACATTTCTAGGCACATTCCCTTTTCTACTACTTTATTGACTACTTCATCCTGAATTCTTTCTTCTTAAGCTTTCTAAAACATCTCCCCATCTTTACTCAAAGCTTTTGGCCTTAATTCTTATTTCTCTGAAAAATAGGTAAAATTCAATGGGAAGAAAACTTCAAATAGATAAACCCTATGTATGTATTTTCATCTGTGCCTATGAATTTTCTTTCATAGATTTTTTTAAAAGATTTTATTTATTTATTTGACAGCGAGAGATCACAAGTAGATGGAGAGGCAGGCAGAGAGAGAGGAGGAAGCAGGCTCCCTGCTGAGCAGAGACCCCCCCCCCCATGTGGGACTCGATCCCAGGACCCTGAGATCATGACCTGAGCCGAAGGCAACGTTTTAACCCACTGAGCCACCCAGGTGCCCCTCTTTCATAGATTTTAGGAAAAAAGTTCCCCATTCTTCTGAGTCCCAACCCTACAGTTGTGAACTGGATCCCATCATGGTCTGAAAATCAAAAACCTCATTCAGCAACACTCCTTTCTTTTTTTTTTTTTTTAAAGATTATATTCATTCATCTGACAGACAGAGATCACAAGTAGGCAGACAGGCCGACAGAGAGAGAGGAGGAAGCAGGCTCCCCACTGAGCAGAGAGCCCAATGCGGGGCTCGATCCCAGGACCCCGGGATCATGACCCGAGCCGAAGGCAGAGGCTTTAACCCACTGAGACACCTAGGGGCAACACTCCTTTCTTTCTCTGTACCATCATGTTTGCTCCCTTTAATGAAAAATTTGGGGGGGGGCATAAAATAATCTGTTATGTTTTATTATACGTCACCCACTCAGATTGTTTTATATAGAATCCCTAGTTGCTTAATCCCAAATACCAATATGTGTAAACCTGATATCATCCCTAAATGTGATTCATACTTCCAACTATTGAAATACAAAAAAATAAATTTTTGAGGTCTGTATAGAGACCAGAAAAAATGTTTTTCACTATTTTAAAAACCATTTAGACATCCAAATAGCATGACAGTTGGAAGTGTTTCAAACTTTTGCTCACAATGATCTGGTTTGGGGAGGTGGTTCTATTCATAAACACTTTATATTACATATCCTCCCACTCCTCTTCTAATTGCTTGTGTTTGTGTATTGCGGACTAGTGACTCTTGTATATAAATTTTCTATCTAGATAGGTTATGAACTCTATGTCATTTATAACAGTTTTTCTGTCATTATAACAGTTTTTCTTCTTCTTACTTAATTTTATTGGGCAATTCATTCAGAGCAATGTCAAATAAAAATGTCCAATTTAGCTGAGTTGCACAAGGTGGGGAGGAGTCATCACTCACATTGTATTCCTTAAAAACATACCTCTGTCTTACAGTGCAGTGACCATGGAGCAGGGACTGAAAATCCTTGTTTTGGTCTGCCTACAACTGGAATATTTCCAGTGCTTTTCCATTAAGCATTTTGCTTTGGAGTCATTATGATATTGTGTGTGTGTGTGTGTGTGTGTAGATAGATAGATAAAATATGCATATTATATGTATCTATTCCTATGTTTAAGAGCTTTTTAAAAAAGTAAAGAAGGTCATATTTTAAGTGCATTTTAAATGTCTACAGAGTTGAGCATACAAATCAGTTTATTTAATTGTAAACTGGTTTATAATTTTCTTTTTTTGTGATATCATTTTGGACTCTTTACTGTTGGCCCGTGTCTTCAAAATAACTTGCAATATTCTCTTTCTAAGTTCCGGAAAATTTTAACAGCATTAGCCCTATCTGTTCCTTAACCATTTGGAATAATAACCAGCAAATCCACCTGGGAGCAAGGCCTTTTGGAAACAGTATGAGGTTGCAAGAGGGTGGCTCTTTGAATGGCTTTTCTCTCAGATATCATCATCCTTACTCATTTTATACAGACTATCAAATTTATTTGCATACAATTGATCCAGATACTCACTTGGAATTCTTTTAATCTGCTGTGTTTTTATGATAGTCCCATAATTATATTTCTTATTTTTCAATATTTTATTCTTTCTTTTATTCACTGTGTGGTCAACATTTATATATTTTGTTGTTTAAGAGAAATAACTAACTTGTGGTCTTTTTAAAAATTCAACTCTTTAAAAATGATTTTGAATATACAAATTTTGCACTTATATTATCTATCATTTTACTTTCCTTACGTTTATTTCATTGTTCTGGTATTTTTTAATTCTTCAGTTGGAGCTTAACTAATTAATTTTCATTCCACTTGAAAACTGTTAATAACATGGGTGTCTAAGCGTATGAATTTTTCTGTCACCTTTATCTCCAGATCCAAAGCTCTGGTATTATACTGGAGGCACAGGGGTGCAAGAACACCTGGTTCAGGGGTCTCAAACAGACCAGGTTCAGCCACATGCCACTTGAAAAACCCAAAGACAGAGAAACAAGCTGTGGTGGAACAAGAAAGGAATCTATTTCAGTGAGGCCAATGCCTGGAAGACAGCAGATTAACATCTCAAAGACTGTTCCCAAGTGCCAAAAATATCCAAGATTTATATAATAAGGAAAATACAGGACAAAGGTCAGTGGGTGGGTCCATGCAAGTGGGTACTGAAGGTCAGGTCAGTCCATCAATGTCTAGGTCTGGATCACAGTCAGGGTCTTCCAGCTCAAGGTAGTTCCTATTGAAGGGGAAGTTTGGGATCCCATCAGGGGATGCTTTTCCCATAGGATATTTTGCCTGAGTTAAGAAATAAACTGGTTAGCAGAATTTAATTACAAAGTTTGAGGTCAAAATGGAGGTAGTTGAGTCCTCTTTCAATAGAGTATTCTAATTTTGGTTACTTTCAACATTGTCTATAATTTTTCTTTGATTTTCCTTCTGACTCAAAATATATTTAAGAGACTTTTAACCGTTTAAAGAATACTTGCTGATATTATTTTATTTCCCAGTTTTTTCATCAATTCCCAGTGACATTTCATTACTACCAGATAATGTTGTGGATTAATATATCATCACTTTTTGTGAACACCTCTGTGGATGCTTGTGGGGGGAAAAAGGTTTAACTTTTGTTTTCAAGAATTGTGACTTACTGCATTCATTTTTCTGATGCTACCACAAGTTTGGCAGCAATGTAGGCTTGTGACCTGGCAATTTTCATGGGTCAGGAGTCAGGGCAGCTTAGCTGGTCCTGCACCTAGGGTATCACAGGCCCCACTCTTGGTCCTCTTCCAAGCTGATTCAGATTGTTGGTAGATTCAGATTGTTGGTAGGTTCCTATGGCTGCAGGTCTGAGGGCTTCTCTCTTTTCTTGCACCCCACACCTGAGCAAGTTGACTGGAGAGCCTGGGTACTGCCCCCTTGTGGGGCTGGCAGGAGATTCAAAGCACCCAAGCTCCTGCTCAATGAAGTACCCTTATCTCAGCCCCACCCCTAATCACAACAGCATCTCCCCACCCCTGCCTTTCTCCTTCCCCTATTCTCTCAAGCCATTTTCCATCCAGCTTAGGCAGTTTACCTGTTGGGAAAGGCTCCATCATATGGCAATAAATCTTTTCATACCCTCTTGGTGCATGTGTCATTTTGTGACATGCAAGCCACAGTGTGGGTGGGGGGCTCCATTCTCCTCATGCAGGTGGTAGCAATAATTGGTGCTGTTTGTGGGGTGCTGAGTCAATGACCACTGCTGCAGGGTTTTTCCTTTCCTAGAGCTCTTGCTCTAGCTGGCTAGTTGGCCCTGTTGTCTTATGCAAGCCTGTGATTGGCCTGTGCTGCGTTTGCAGAGTCCTACTAAGCCTCTGTCGTGGATTTAGTTCACTGGTACCAGAGTTTGAAGGAATTAATTGGTATTTAGGGACAGGAGTATGGAACTAAGGCCCTTCCTAAAGTAGCCCTGAGTCATGTTACTTGGTCTGGACTTAACTGCGCATCTGTGATTGTTAATTGTATATGCCACTTGACTGGACCATAGAGTATTTTATGTTTAAACATGATCTAGTTAAACATTTTTCTGAAAACAAACAAACAAACAAGCAAACAAAAAATTTTTTTGGAAGTGTCTGTGAGGGTGCTTCTGGATGACATTAACATTTTAATCTATAGGCTGAGTAAGACAGGGTTTCCTCCCCAATGTGTGCCTCATTCAGTTCCTTGAGGACCTGAATAGAACAAAGGGACTGAGTAAGAAAGCATTGGTCTTTACCTGCCTCCAGTCACAGACTCTAACCGGAACTTACATCATCAGTTTCCCTACATTTCCAGCTTGCCAACTCACTCTGCAGATCTTGGGGCCCCTGAGCCTCCATAACCACATAAGCCAATTCCTTATTATAAGCAAACATCTATGTAAAGATAGATCTTTTATTGGCTCTATTTCTCTGGAGAGCCTTGACTAATGTAGCATCTCAGGATGTAGTTTTGACTGACTCTAGGCTTAGGGGAGAAACCTTAACCTATAACCAACTGGTTGTGTGTCTAAGCCAGGTTTTAGCCTCCATGTACACAGTGACCAGGGAAATGTCTTCACCCTGTGTGAGATGTAGGCCTAGCCACTAGGTGGGTGCTTGTAAAAATGTAGTTATTAGGTGGTGTGGTGAGGTCCAAACTCCTGAGAGCAGTTGACTTACCAGGACACTACATATTTTGGCTACTGTTGCTGCCCATGACTGGATCCTGATCCTTAGGATTGTAGGGGGAAACACCCATGGCATCCTGTGGCATAACAAAGGTGTTAATGAAAATATGACTTAAGCCCAGGGTGCTTCATCCCTACATGTAGCCATTGTCATGGTGGACACCCTTAGCCCTTATTATACTCATCTGAGACTCTCTGGATGAAGAAACTTATAAATAAATAGAGCAGAGAAAAAAAAAAACACTCTGAAACATACCCAACTCAATATTTATTAAAATAACAGTACAGACAAAAGGTTGATATCCAGGATCTATAATGAACTCCTCAAACTCAACCCACACGAAACAGACAAACACATCAAAAAATGGGCAGAAGATATGAACAGACACTTCTCCAATCAAGAAATACAAATGGCTATCAAACACATGAAAAAATGCTCATCATCATTAGCCCTCAGGGAGATTCAAATTAAAACCACATTGAGATATCACCTTACACCAGTTAGAATGGCCAAAATTAACAAAACAGGAAACAACATGTGTTGGAGAGGATGTGGAGAAAGGGGAACCCTCTTACACTGTTGGTGGGAATGCAAGTTGGTGCAGCCTCTTTGGAGAACAGTGTGGCGATTCCTCAAGAAATTAAAAATAGAGCTTCCCTACGACCCTGCAATTGCACTCCTGGGTATTTACCCGAAAGATACAGATGTCGTGAAAAGAAGGGCCATCTGTACCCCAATGTTTATAGCAGCAATGGCCACAGTCGCCAAACTATGGAAAGAACCAAGATGCCCTTCAACGGATGAGTGGATAAGGAAGATGTGGTCCATATACACTATGGAGTATTATGCCTCCATCAGAAAGGACGAATATCCAACTTTTGTAGCAACATGGACGGGACTGGAAGAGATTATGCTGAGTGAAATCAGTCAAGCAGAGAGAGTCAATTATCATATGGTTTCACTCATTTGTGGAGCATAACCAATAGCATGGAGGACAAGGGGCGTTAGAGAGGAGTAGGGAATTTGGGTAAATTGGAAGGGGAGGTGAACCATGAGAGACTATGGACTCTGAAAAACAGTCTGAGGGGTTTGAAGTGGCGGGGGGGTGGGAGGTTGGGGTACCAGGTGGTGGGTCTTATAGAGGGCACAGCTTGCATGGAGCACTGGGTGTGGTGAAAAAATAATGAATACTGTTTTTCTGAAATAAATAAATTGGGGAAAAAAAATAATCTACTAAAAGAACAAAGAGTTAAAAGTCCTCTTACTGGCTCCTGCACCTCTATGACACATATTCTGAATCAAATTTAATATGTGCTCTAATGCATCAATTGGCAAACTATAGGACCTTAATTAGTATCAGAGCTCACCTGTAATGTCACTAAGTTTAAATAAGGTACTCCCTACAATTTTACGGGCATTCTTGAATTTAAAATAGAGACCAAACAGGTATGATTCACCTTGACCATTGGAACTATACCCCACTGTCACAACACCTATTCCCTTAAAATAGCCCATGGTGGGCATGGATGCTCTCACCTAATGAGTAATAAGGTGAAATTGTTTGTCACTTCAAAATTGGCATAAAAAAGACCCCGTGGGCCTTCCTCCAGTAAAACAGTATGGTCTGATGCAAATTACATTGGACCTTCAAGAATTGATTCACATTATATATGACCTCTTTAGTGAAAAGGTGATATGCCTATGGATTCTCTAACTAACATCCCAATTTGGTCTGTTTTTATACCTGGAAAGAGTAAGTGGTGCCTGACTGTGCAAGTCTCTCTAACTCAGTTAAATTCCTAAAAATTATTTGGTAAACCAAGAGCTACTCAATCTCTGAGATGGTCATGAAACAGTTATTGACCTCAGCATTCACAGCTTCTTTTAGGCATTTGGGTTCTGGGGAGCACACATTCTTCATTTATAAATTTCACTTAAGTTCATTTATGTTGTTATCTGCAAATCAGCCCACACCAAATGGAACCCCCTCCAACAAAAAGTTCTTAAATAAGTCCAAACAGCAATACAACAGGTACTCCCATAATTGCCCCCACCTACCCAAGAAAACATTTCTTCTTAATGGAGGCTTTTGCAATCTCCTCTCATGCCTCTGGGTTCTTTATACATCCTGTGCTGACCACAAGTTGCCCGAAGGCATCTGATGGAAGAAACTGCAGTCTTTAGACCTTGCTACACATGATTAGAGTGTAATTGCTGTAAACATCCTGGTTTCTCCTAGAAATATAGGCTCCCACAGACCCTGAGCTTGTGATCTTCTGTTCCCAGCTGCCCATACACCTTGAGTCATAGAAGAACCATCCCACGAGCTCAGCTACTAAGGCCTCTTAATACAGGATGGAGCTGGCCTAGGGCATCTGACATATTCCACATGCAAGAGGGAGTGGCTTCTTCTGTCCTTAGTCTCTTGCCAGTTGGTACAGTTGAGGAGATTGTCACTTATCTCCCAGAATTCTTGGGTTCCTGGGAAGCCCCTTAGGATCAATAGAGTGAACACTACTGTGCATTCACACAATTTGTTACACATGATGGACCTCACTGGAAAAGCAAGAGCTTTCCACCTTTTAATGGGGATGGCCCTAATAAAGGATAGATATCAAAGATTAACACAAAGAACCTCAGAATCTCTTGCCTTATAGAGTTAATGAGGATGGCCCTAATAAAGGATAGATATCAAAGATTAATGGGGATGGCCCTAATAAAGGATAGATATCAAAGATTAATGGGGATGGCCCTAATAAAGGATAGATATCAAAGATTAACACAAAGAACCTCAGAATCTCTTGCCTTATAGATAACCAAAATATAAATCAAGTTCCCCCATGTCTCTACACTTACTAAAGCCACAATATGAGACCTCAACAGGACACCACTTTCCCCTCTGGAGTTACAGACATTATTGAGAGAGCTGAAGGAGTTTGTGTGACTTCTAAGAACACACAATATTGTACTCCTAAAGCATTCAACAGATCCTGCAGCTTTCTTCCCAACCTCAGGTTACAGGCCCCACAGAGCACTATAATGACCTACTTAACCCAGTTTGCTATTAATCACATTGTAATAGCATGTTTCAATCATCTGTCAAATATCATAGGTGAATTTTAATAAGCCTGACTCCAGTTTTCTGAGTTTAGCTGACAGATTTTTAAACCTCATGCCTCCCTTAGATCCCTCTGCCCCAAACCTGAGGAAGCTAACAGGAAAGCCTGTATGTTCCATTTTCTGCCACCAGTGGGAAAGTCAAACCATGCCAGTCCCTTCTCATGGTGGGAATCCTTACATGCCCTTATCCCCACATTAAAAAATTCTCAAACCAGCCATATTCCTTTCCTTGTTTCTCAAGCTATTTTTGGAACAACATGATAGGCCCATTTTTCTCTCACCATAAAGCCTCAATTTTGTAAGTAATAAAACTTTTCATACTCTTCATACATACTTTCTTGGTATGTATGTGGTGTTAACAGTCTTAATATTGGCAGTACATTTTGAGTGGGTGTTTAATCTGTTGACTCAGGTGGCTTAAACATTAATCTCTCATGGGAAGTTCCTAGCATGCTTGCTTGCCTCTTCAATGCCAGAGGTAGAGCATCTTTGTGACTTCTCTGTTCTCTGACCTCTAAATTTTCTTTGAAGGAGTTTGCCTGTTTAGGTCAAGCCCATCCAAGGTAATCTGTCTTTTGATTAACTTGAAGTCAACTGATTTGGGACCTTATTTACATGGGTAAAAAAAACTTCGCCATTGCCATTTAAGGTAACAAGTTACCCAGGAGTGATACTCATCACCTTAGTCATATTTTGTTAGAAACAACTTACATGCACTATCCACACTCAAGGGGATGCTCTTGTATAGTGGTATGGGTTACTGGGGGTCATGCTTGTATTTGCTTGCTATATTGATTAGAGTTTCTCAATTATTAATTTTTTTTTTGGTTTTCTAAAACCTTATTTTTTAAATTAAATTTATTCGTGTGTGTGCGTGTGTTCCAAAATTCATTGGATATGCACAATACCCAGTGCTCCATGCAATACGTGCCCTCCATAATACCTACCATCAGGCTCACCCAACTCCTACCCTCCTCCCCTCCAAAACCCTCCATTTGTTTCTCAGAGTCCACAGTCTCTAATGGTTTGTCTCTACCTCTGATTTCCCCCATCTCACTTCTTCTCTCTATCTCCCAATTTCCTCTGTATTATTCCTTATGCTCTACAAGTAAATGAAACCATGTGATAATTGATTCTCTCTGCTTGACTTATTTCTAATCTCCTCCAGTCCCATCCATGTTGATACAAAGTTAGGTATTCATCCTTTCTGATGGAGGCATAATACTCCATTGTATATATGGACCATATCTCTGTTATCCATTTGTTTGTTGAAGGGCATCTTGGTTCTTTCCACAGTTTGATGACTATGGCCATTGCTACTATGAACATTGGGGTACAGATGGCCCTTCTTTTCACTACATCTGTATCTTTGGAGTAAATACCCAGTAGTTCAATTGTAGGGTCATAGGGTACCTCTGTTTTTAATTTCTTAAGGAATCTCCACACTATTTTCCAAAGTGACTGCACCAACTTGCATTCCCACCAACAGGGTAAGATGGTTCCCCTTTCTCCACATCTTCTCCAATGCTTGTTTGCTGTCTTGTTGATTCTGACTTTTGTAAGGTGGTATCTCAATGTGGTTTTGATTTGAATCTCCCTGATGGTTAATGATGATGAACATTTTTTTCAAGTGTCTGTGAGCCATTTGTATGCCTTCTTTGGAGAAGTGTCTGTTCATGTCTTCTGCCCATTTTTTGACATGATTATCTGTTTTATACGTGTTGAGTTTGAGGAGTTCTTTATAGATCTCGGATATCAACCCTTTGTCTGTAATGTCATTTGTGAATATCTTCTTCCATTCCATGGACTGCCTTTTTGTTTTGTTGACTGTTTCCTTTGCTGTGCAGAAGCTTTTGATCTTGATGAAGTCCCAAAAGTTCATTTTTGCTTTTGTTTCCTTTGTCTTTGGAGATGTGTCTTGAAAGAAGTTGTTGTGGCCATGTTGAAGAGGTTACTGCCTATGTTCTCCTCTATGATTTTGATAGATTCCTGCCTCACATTGAGGTCTTTTGTCCATTTCGAGTTTATCTTTGTGTATATAAAACCTTATTTTTGATCACTGCCAAAATTGAGAAGTAAATTTGTCATCTCCAATTAATGTATATACTTTTTGTTTTTCCTTATGTTCCTATGGTTGCTGCTTTCATAACATTAATGCTATGCTATTCTTACATAGACAATAATAACTATTAGATCTGCACTGTGGATATGAAGTTTGTCATTATAGAGTGTCCATCTTTGTAACAATGACTCATTTCCTTATTTATAATACTGAATTCAATCACACATCTTGTTAAGGTTATTATGCTTGTGTTTTTATTTATTTTCATTTGTCTGGAATGTTTTCTGTAGAAACTTTTTGAGTTTCTTTGTTTTGTGGGTATGATTTATCTACAACTTTAGTTATATTTAGTTATTTAGTTATATTTATTTTATTATTTACTTTAAATTCCATTTTTCATTTTTATTATGTGAGTTTATTTCATTTATATCTACTTATATATAGTATAGTATATATAATACATGTAGTATAATATGATATAGTATCTACATATTATATTATTATTTTTATTATGTGAGTGTATTTCATTTATAACTACTTATATGTAGTATAATATGATATAGTATGATATTTCTTTGCTCATATGTTCTGCTGTAGATCCTTTTTTATAGCTTTAAAAATATATTTTACATATGTTTGACTTTCTAGATTTCCTTCTTTAAAATTTTGTGATATATACTACTTACTCCAGTGGATATCTAAGGTAAACACAACTTAAAAAAAATCTTTAAACCTCCTTAATTAATATCTATTTTTCTCTATTCTATATGATGATAGAATTAATGTAAGCCTTTCTCAGGAATAATCTTGGGAGCCACATGTACATAATTCAACATTATTAGAATTTTAGAGGGATGCCTGAGTGGTGCAGTTGGTTAAGTGTCGATTCTTGATTTCAGCTCATGTCATGATCTCAGGGTTATCAAATTGAGCCCCAGCGTGGGGCTCTGCACTCAGTGTGGAGTCCGCTCCTCCTTCTCCCTCTGTTCCTCTTTTAAATAAATAAATAAAATCTTAAAAAATAAATTTTTAGAAAGCCAACATCATACTTACAATACCATATATTACATACTAACATATAGAATTGAGCACACTAATATTACTTTAGTAAAATATGTGATCAGTCACACAGTGTAGAGAAAGGGATATTATACGTACCCTCACATTCAGATTAAGTTTTAAACCTAATGATTATTTAAGTGTTGCTATCTTCATAACTTTTAGGATTTAAGGATTTCAGAAAAAGACATTTGTACGAGGTTTCCTTTTTTTCTCCACAACATATTTAACTGATTATATTATTTTTCTTTGCTTAATCTTTATAATTTAAATCTATCCATGTATCAAAAATATTGCTTACTAGCTTTTAATTATGACTGTATATCAGCTATTAAAAAAAAAAAAAATTGAGAAAGCCAGACCAGAGATGCACAGGAACTTTTACCTTCTTTCAGCCTTCTGATTTTAGAAATCTTATATCATTTTTATTTTGTCAAGGATTCTAATTTTTCCATTATTTGTGACCATAATTACTATATTTATTTTAGATTTTAGTCAAACAATTCATGTATTCAATATTTAATCCTGGAATTTTGCTACTCTAATTAATTCACAAATTAGTTAGCTTAGGTTCATTCTCCAGTAGTTTCATCAAGAATAACTTATAGGGGTACCTGGGTGGCTCTGTGGGTTAAAGCCTCTGCCTTTGGCTCAGGTCATGATCCCAGGGTCCTGGGATCGAGCCCCGCAACAGGCTCTCTGCTTGGCTGGGAGCCTGCTTCCCTTCCTCTCTCTCTGCCTGTCTCTCTGCCTACTTGTGATCTCTGTCTGTCAAATAAATAAATAAAATTTTTAAAAAAAAGGAATAACTTATGAGAAGAATGCTCCCTGGGCACACATATGCCTCTGTGTTTCTGTGTGTGTGTGTGCGTGTGTGTATTAATTTTGATTTTTTGCTTGCAATACTGTTTGGCCACACATAAAAATCTTTGACCATTCTTTTTTTCTCTGAAGATTTTGTGGGCATTGTCCTAAGGTAGTCTATTCTTGAGAATATATGATGGCTAAGTCCTGCCTTTTTCTTTTTGTATAGAAAGTATAATATTTTATGTAACTATTCAAGTTATTATTTTTTAAGTAAATTCATGAAGCTATATTAGTGTTGCTTGTTTGGTGTCATTTCCCCCTCCTTATATACATAATGTTTCCTTTAAATATCAAGATTTAAGTAATTATATCTGGAAATTTTTCTTTAATGGCATATTGTAAATAATGTTTTCCTGTTCTATTGTTCTAGTTCTTTGCATGGACACACTTGTTGTATACTTAACTTCCATTTTTTGTATTTTCATATTTTCTCACAATATATTTTAAAAATTGAAATGCAACTCATATGCAACAAAACCTGCTCTTTTAAACTTTGAAATTCAATGGATTTTAGTGTTTTCATAAAATTCTGCATCGATTCCTATTATATAATTCTAGTAGTTCCATCACCTATACACACTAGCATTCATCTCTCCTTACTCCTTACCCCCAGATCCTGGCAACTCAAAACCTACTTTCTATTTCTATAGATTTGGTTAGTTTGGATATTTCATGCATGGAATCATACAATACAGGAACTTTTTCAGTGTAGCTTCTTTTACTTATAGTGCTTTAAATGTTCATCCATACTGTCAGAAATTATCTGTACTTTCTTCCTTCTATGGCTGGATATTAGTCTATTTATGAACATAGTATGGTTTTTTTATTCATTCTTCAGTTGATGCACACTTTGGATGTTTCCACTTTTTGCCTATTACAAGTAACACTACTATGAGCATGCATATAGAAGTCTTTATGTGAATATGTTTCTATTTCTCTTGGCTATATACCTAGAAATAGAATTACTAAGACATATGGTAACTCAATCTCTAACTTTTTTGAGAAGCAGTTTCCAAAGTATTGAACTATTTTGTATTCCTTTTGAAAATTTATGAGGGTTCCAATTTTTTCACATCATTTCCAACATTTGTTATCATCCATCTTTTTGATGATAGCCATCCTATTGGATGTGAAATAGAATTCATCTCTTTGCAGTCTTGATTTGCATTTCCCTAAAGACTAATTATGTTGAACATCTTTTCTTGTGCCAGTTTTGTATCTTTTTCTGAGAAATGTCTATTCAAATATTTATATATTTTAAAATGTATACCCTTTATATTTGGTGATTATTAGTTTCTTATTGGATATATGGTTTTTTAATATACTGTCCTATGGTGTGGGTTGTCCTTTTACTTTGTTGATGATGTCCTTTGGAGCACAAATTTCTATTTTAATAAAATCCAATTTCTCTTTTAAGAAATGTTGGTTTCTTGTGGTTTTGTTTTCACATCTAAGAAAAAATTGTTTGTTGAAGATTTATACTTGTGCTTTTTCTATAAGCTTAGTATCTTCTCAGGTCTTTCCTGGGTAGGTGCACATCCCTACATATATACAAGACCTTCTAGTAAGTTATTTCTAAACAAGTCTGTGTTTGTTTGTTTGTTTTTAATTTTGTTTTGTTTTTGTTTTTGAAAGTTTTATATGTGGAATAAAAATTGTGTGTTGTCAGGGGTGCCTGGGTGGCTCAGAGGGTTAAAGCCTCTGCCTTTGGCTCATGTCATGATCCCAGGATCCTGGGATGGAGCCCTGCATCAGGCTCTCTGCTCAACAGGGAGCCTGCCTTCCCCTCTCTGGCTGCCTCTCTGCCTACTTGTGATCTCTGTTTGTCAAATAAATAAATAAAATCTTAAAAAAAAAAAAAGAATTGTGTGCTGTGGGCAAATAGTAATTCTCCTTCATGCACAGGGTTTAGTATATAGCTGTGAGTTCTTAACACCATATTGTTCCAGTGCAACTTTAAATTGTCACTGCAGCATTGTTTGCAACACAAAGTTTCCTCCACCCATGTTTTATGGATGTTGCTCTTTCAAAATATGGCTTTTCTGTGTGAGTATTCACTCTTCTCTCTTCTCTTCTTTTTAAGAGTCTGTTTTAATTAGGAATCAAAACAGTGTTGCTGGTCAGCCTCACACAGATAATGAAAATTTAATCTGTTTCATTTCCTTTTTTTTTTAAATCTGTTTCATTTCCTATGCATAAGGCAATCCATTGACTTTCTCTCCTCTCCATTGAGAAAATTCTCTTTGAGTATCTCTAGGCACTTCTATTTCATCTTTACTCTTTTTACTTTTCTTTTCTCAGATTTTGTAGTCTAAAAATTATCTGAATTTCACTGGAGGTTGAAGTTCTGCTTTTTGGGGTTTTGCTTTTTTTGTTTGTTTGTTTTTTTGTTTTCGTTTTGTGTGTAGAGAGGACAGGTGTTTTTTTTTTTTTTTTAATTAACGTTTAGTGTGTTATTTGTTTCAGGGGTACAGGTCAGTGATTCATCAGTCTTACTCAATTCATAACACTCATCATAGCACATATGCTCCACAATGTTCATCACCCAGCCACCCTATCCCTCCCACTCCTCTCTCCTCTCTTGGTTATCTTAAATGAATTTTAGGGGGAGTAATGTAAAATCCCGACTTGATGTTGCCATATTAAAGCTGGTATTCCCAGTCCTAGCTTGTGTTAACTTCATATACAAATAGAGGAAGAATAATTAATTTTAGTATTTGAAATAAACATATGCAATACCATCACACCAGAATGTGTACTTTGAACTTTATTCACCACAGGATTAATTAATTCAAATTATTTACCTAAAATATCTTGCTAGGGCTCTTGAGAGCAATGATAATTATTTACATATCATCTTTTCTGGCATAGAGCTTAATGCTGTAATTAAATAGGTGGTTTTCATGAAGATAAAACATAAATCTAAGTTTATGTTACAAAGTGGTTTTGGAGATTTAGATGGTATGGGTTGAGAACACATCTTTAGCATTATCTGTATGACTTGGAGTGATTTACTGAACTTAAGCCTCATTTTTCAATCTTCAGGATAGGGATAATTAAAAACAAAACACAAAGCTATCATTTGGGTATATTGTAATTATGTAATGAAATGTACATTAAAACTTTTAGCATGGTGGCTAGCATATAACAAATAATTAATGCATTTTAGCTATTAAAGTTAGCTATCTTAATACATGTGAACATACATAATAAGTGCATATTGTAACCAAGTGAATTAATTAGCTAAAGAGATTTTTATCTATGAACATTTTTAATTTTAAAAAAATCCATTTTTTTTAAGATTTTATTTATTTATCAGAGAGAGAGAGGGAGAGAGCGAGCACAGGCAGACAGAGTGGCAGGCAGAAGCAGAGACAGAGGGAGAAGCAGGCTCCCCGCCGAGCAAGGAGCCCGATGTGGGACTCGATCCCAGGACACTGGGATCATGACCTGAGCCGAAGGCAGCTGCTTAACCAACTGAGCCACCCAGGCGTCCCAAAAAAATCCATTTTTTAAAATGCCGTATAATAACATGAATGTCTGAGGGAAACAATAGTGTTTTATGACTTGTGCAGGTATTCCCTATATCCCCTTTGATAGTTATAGCAACCCAGTTGTTATAGAACCTGGATTGGATCCTGGCAACCTGGACTGGATCTGGCGGAAGAACCAAGTGGCACTCGGAGACTTTGGAAGATTGGAGGTTTATTTAACACTGGTGAGCTCAGAGGAGATTGTTCTCCAAAGGTCTGAGCCTCGAGCACAAGCAGGGAGGGAAATTTATACCCTTCTATTTCCGCATACTTGGTCCTTTTGGTTCACGTGGGATATGGGGTAGGAAAGAAGAACCCAGAAGGGCTTTGAGACAGGAACTGGAATTCTGTTGCTGGTTTGGTCAGCCATCTTAGAGTAAAGTTTTTCCCTATAATTCCCCCCTATGATGACCTTTTAAGCACCTAGTTTAGAGGGCATTATTATCATCTATTATGATGTACTGCAAGGCTAGTATCTGGGCAGCAGCTTGCCTGGTAACAGGTTTTCTCTGAATTTAGCAATCCATCTTAAGGTTCCTAAGGCTGCCCAGAAAACAATAACACTAACAATTTTCTGTGAGAAAGTTCAGTCAGAAGCGGCAACAATGTAAAGTTCATCTCCTGAGGTGAAGGTGTTGGTGTCATGCCAACAATAGCCAGGGACCAGGGTGAACAGAAGTCCATAAGTTGGTGGGGTCTCATTGAAGTTGGAGCTGGAGCAGGTCCATAGGATCTGGTTGGGTTTTCCACTGGTATGATTTATCCAACTGGTGAGATCCTTCTTTACTCTAGAGTGGTGGATCCCATTTGCTGACTAAGACCCTGAGGGCAGTAGGGTGGTTAGAACAGCAGTGTGTGGCCCTGTCCACCATGGTTTGAGGGAGTCCTTTCTAAAACTTCTCAGGAGATGCACCCTCAAGTTTTCCCCAGGGCTTGGAGGTATTGGGAAACTTCTAAGTGTCTGATCTGTTCGAGGTCTCCTCTAAGCCTTCTTATTATGGGGGCGGGGGGGGGGTTGGCCTGCCATAGAGCCTTTGAGGTGAATTATAGCTGTGGCAATCTTTCAAATCCAGTTGACTAGAATATACAATATTAATGACCTCGAACATATATGCCCTATTTGAGTGCAATGTTCAGGTCCAGCCATAAGAGTAGCTGCATTTAATGTCTGACAGGTTTTTGGTATTATTTCAGGCATATCTATCAGTATAGCCTGGTATTTAATAAGCTGGCCTCCATCATCCATCAGCAACCTTTGGTTTCTAAGACACTCTGGACCTGATGTGAAGTCATTACAGTCAGGGGCTGTCCCATAGCACACTTGGAGGCTCCTTTTACCAGGAGCACTGTTGTATATTTAGCTAAATCCTTTGTTTGCAATCGTACCTCAATAGAGGTGGCTTCTAGGATAAATATAACTGAAAAATACCATTAAGAAGACCTCTTTGTTTGAGGTAAAGAATTAACTTTCTAATTACAAAGGATCATTGGCAAGTGGGAGAAAAGTTGTCTCAGGAGATAAGGCAAGTGCATTATCCAACCAATCATAAAGAAAGAGGATTATCCATTATCTCCATAAGTCCACAGTTAACCCTATGGAGTTGGGTATGTTCTGGCTTCTAGGGAATGATTTCATTATCCCAGCCACACAGAACTCGTCAAGGTGATAAGTTACACAACTGTTGGGGAATCAATCCCATTTTCCAGTTGTTTAATCATGTGCGATGGGGTCCTATTATTACTATCCCCAGAGAATAATAAGCAAGAAGATTGTCTATCTATGAGTTACTGTGGTAATTTCTCTTAAGTCTACCTAAAGTTGTCTACCTTAGGTAAACAACAAACATTTAAAGACAATCAAATCTAGAATTTAACATCCACAAAGATGGGTATTATTTAAACAATTCTTCTCTCTAAAATAATCCTCATTTCCAGAGATAACCAAATCAGGACTAATTTACTTGAGAAACAAGTCCAGTTCTAACAAACCTGGCCTAATTATTTACATAAGCTAAGAAAGAACAGTGAGTCATCGTATAGATCTTTTAGAATCTGCTTTGCTGGAACTTTATAAGGAATCTCTAGGTTGAACTTTTAGTAGCTTCTCCAGGCCAGAAGCCAAACCATGTCCTGAGTCATGTGCGTGTCATCAGACATGCCTGCAATGTCTGATGTACAGATGTAAGATTTAGGCAGATTCCTCTTCACGAGGTTCACAAAGTATCCTCAGGTTCTTATATCTGTTAAGAAAGAAGTGACATTCTTTACTCACCTGGTGAAATTCCCAGGACCTTTGTAAGCAAGGTCTCAGGCCAACAGTTCCAAGGGGTTTTATGGCTCCAGGTTTTATAATGTCCACCTTAGCTCCTTAAACTTGTCTGGCCATATCTGAGTCTATGAATGTCTTTCTCAAATATGACATTCCAGTCAAAGCCTTGGTAAAATAACCAATGTTTCCAATGGTGTCCTGTTACAAGGAGAACAGATTCTTACTAAACTTATGCAAATGGCTAGGATTGTCATGGAAGAAAGTATACTTACTGAGACCTTTTGAGTTTCAGAGGGTTCAGATAGAAAAGTTGAATGATTTAATTTGCTTACAAAAGATTATTTTATCATGTTTCTGAATGCCATAGAAATCTTACATTTCCTTAATCAGAAAGAGTGAATATTAAGGAAACAGCAATGTTTTTCAAACAAAGATTACAAAACTATAATCATCTTTTTAGTTCACTTAGTCCCATGTTACTGATTCTTGTTCAGTCTGAATGCCGCTTTTAGTTCTGGAAGTTCTTATTCACTTCAGTTTTAGGATTTTTAATATAGTGAATATGTGTATCTGTCCTAAAAGTCCTTTATATGAATCTCTTTGAAGATATAACTCACTTTACAAGACAATTAGAACAATTATAAATGACAAGCTAAGAATAGACATGGTTAATGATCTGATGGGAGAGTTCATTATTAGACGTTTGACAAGGAAACTCAGTTATTTTGTGATATATAACACTTCAATAGCCAGAACCAGAACTTAATAACTTAAATAACTTAATAACTTTAATAACCTAAAAGTCATATCTGTCTAAACTAAACCAACAAACTTAGTTGAAATGCTGAATTATGTTCCACCAGGATCTTCCCAATGGTCAATTTTCACCTGAGACAGGTGGAGTGGGTGGTGTTAGGTCCTAGGGGTGCTCTTCTCGCTCCTTGTCAGTGAAATGAGAGGCCATGGTGCCTGAGGCACTGAGAATTGTCTAGAAGCTAGTAACGCAGGCCACACCCAAGCTGGTGCAGAAATAGGAAAAGGGAGATGGGGAGGCAGAAGAGACAAAGTGCTGCCAGAGGGCAGAGAAAGGGGTCCCAGTTCAGGAGATCATCAGTTCCAGAGGAGCAGACCCCATATTTTCCCACCAACAAGTGGAGATAGACAATTCATATTGGGCCAGAGAACACAGGGAATTTTTCCTAAACAAAGGAGTATTGGCAACTGCTTAGGAATATTCCTTAAAGTTCCCATCCTGAAGGACACCTGGGATTGTGACCTGAGTGGAAGGCATACGCTTAACCATCTGAGACACCCAGTTTGCCTCCCTCACTTTCTCTTAAAGGTAAATATGAAAGCTCCTGTTATTTTACATCCTGTTTCTGTCTGGACCAAGTTTCCTATGGGCTATCAGAGCTGCTAAATCAGGTATCCCCCCGACATGCCTTACAAGAAGCAGGAGCACTGTCTTCCTGCAACTCAGCTTTAAGTCCTGGGTCAGAGGATTGTTGTCCCCACACTTTCTGATGGGTTCATCCTTGTCCAGAGCTCATCTGCTTTGTTGCCCTGATACTCCTGGGCAGGGCCTCCCTGATAGGCTTTGCTTTCTTATAGCCTTCAAGCTTTTTTACTTGGGTTACAAATATCCTACTTAGGTCCTTCCTGTTAGCACAGAATTGGACCCATGGGGGCAGAGTTTGGGCTATCTGAAGCCAAGAATGAATATATAGGAATTGGTCAGCGTGTCTGGGAGTCCTGACCATGATTTTGTAAATGATCTGGACAGTGGGTCAGTCTTAGGGCCCCTCGGAGGGCCAGTTGACCTCAAAGGTGGCCCATTCCAATTCACGTAACGTGCCTAATTTTCCAGAGGTCTTGATCCCATAGTCCCTTCTTAAGAATCCCTTCTTAAAAATTTGAGTATACAGTCTGAGACCATAGGTTTTGAAGAGCTTCCACCTGTGGAGGCTGAGAAAAATTAAGGCCATCCCACCTCAGGTTTAGCCTTAGCATAAATACAGCCATCTTAGCTCTGGCAGCCATCTCAGACACCTGTGCCCAAGGGCTGAACTTTCCCCTACTTTACTTTAGTTCTAAGGTCCCCCACCCTGCTTTAGTAACAGGAACCCATAAATTCCCCTGCCTTAACTAAGCTCAGGGTCCAAGTCCCTACTCCACTGTGTTGGGTATACTTGGGCCCAAGCTTAAGCTTCTGGAATAAACCCTCATGTGATTGCATCGGTGTTGGCTCCTTGGTGGTCTTTTGGATGCGAAAACTTGGATACAACACCACCCATTGAGCAGAGGGGCTCTCTTGGCTACCCTTTGTGTTCCCTCCCTATGTTACCGGCATAAAGACAAACAAAGGGTGGGTTTCCTTCCAAAGGAGAGACCAGTCGGATGCCTGCCTGTCTGCCATCCCAGAGGACACCTTGGTGCCTCTTAGCCTTGGTCAGTCTGTATAAACCCTGGACTGGCAACCCTAAGGGGCTCTCCTTAGATCCTAAGAGGTCACCACAGAAGCATGTTAGGGTCTACTCAGACTCCAAAGGCTTCTGGGGATCCTAAGGGTGCCCACCCATGTAACCGCAGTATCAGTCCACCTGACAAGCCAGGTCAAACTGCACATTCACTCAGGCATTCACACTGAAGTTATTATAGTTCTTTCCCCTCCCCCAGGAGGCCCTGACCTGTGGAATTCCTTTTAGAAATTCCTTCCTGTTCCACTTTTGGGGGTTCCTGACCAGAAGGACCTTCCTTCTTGGAGGCCTTATCTGTGAAACCTTGAAGAGGTCTCTGGGAGGTGATCAGTTTCCCCTTCTACCCACGCAGGTGGGCCTGACTGGGTTGTGAGGCTCCAGGCCCTACCAGAATCCAATGTCAGGACCAGGTCCTCACCTTCCAAGTCTCCTTTGAGTTCAGGTGGGAACATAAGGGCAGGCTGGCCTGAGGCAACCGGGTGGGAGACTGCTGAAAATTAGGCAGGGCAGGCCTTCTCCCTTATGATCCCTCATTCGGTCACTGCCCTGCCATTGCTCCAAACCAGTGGCAACAATGAGCCAGCATGGTTGGGTTTTCCAGTCAGGGAACCGAATATTACAAAACTGGACTGGATCTTGGCAGAAGAACCAAGTGGCACTTAGTGACTTTGGAGGCTTAGAGGTTTATTTAACAGCAGTGGGCTCAGAGGAGGTTGTTCTCCAAAGGTCTGAGCCCCAAGCACAAGCAGGGAAGGGAATTTATACTCTTCTACTTTCATATACTTGGTCATTTTGGTGTGTGTGGGGAACAGGGTAGGAAAGAAGAATCCAGACGGCTTTGAGACAGGGAATGGAATTCCCTTGCTGGTTTGGTCAGCCATCTTAGAGTGCAGATTTTCCCTATCACAGTGAGGTATCCAGAGCAAATTGGAAGAAAAATAGTAGGAATAACAATATATTTCTCCCTTTCTCTTTTTAAAACATCATGTGATGAGTTTTTACCAATACTGTCATGAAGTTGGAGTCAGTGTGGTGAAGTGGCTGGCATTCTATTTTTGGGGGCAGATAGATACGGACTGTCTTTGTGAATTATAGCTGTGTGATCATTAGCAAGTTGTGTAACACCTCTGAATTCCTTCTATGATATTACAATGGTGACAAGAGTATCCTATTCCAAGAGATTGCTGATGTAGGAAAGATGTTAGGGTTCAAAGCCAAAGACTAAGAAAGAATTCTTGTGATATCTTAGCGCAAAAGGTGATTCTATTGAATCATGGCAAAAGACCCATGGCAGAAAGAGTTGCACAGGGGTCATGACAAGTGGCGCATTATATACTTTCAAGTTGGGAGAAGATGAGCGATAGCGAAAATCTCTAAGGAGTTTTGGAAGCAAGGTTTCCAGGACCTCCAGGGGTCTAGGTATTATTGGGAAAAGGTCATTTATTGCCATCTAATAAAACCTTAGTCATGAGACCATTCAGATGTATATCATAGGCCTTATGTTTGGAGGATGATTGCCAACACGTATATTGGGGGGATGGTTAGAGATAAAAGCAGTTCCCAAAGAAATGTTTATCCATTAAAGCAGGCTTACAGGATCCTGGGGAGGGAGGGCCAGGCTAGGATTGCCTTTTGTCCTTAGCAAAGTATTAATATTGAAGCAGTTGAGTCTGTAAAGGAAAGTCACTATGCCTGTTTCAAAAACTTGTCAGTGAGCTCTAAGTAGTAAGGAAATTTAATAATTTTTCTCTTGCCTTTGTTTCCCACATCAGTTGTTTTAGAGACTGAGAAGTTTACATTACTGTCTCCTCACTCCTCTGTGTTTTGCACTAGTAATAGTTCCAAAGCAAGAATTCTTAAGTAATTATTTTCTTTACTGATCCTAAGACTAGAGAACCATGGTTGAAAGGACTTAGAGTTAAATGAATAATGCCAAAGAATGGTGGAGTCATTAAATGTTCTTTTAAATGATATTGGCAATATAGACTGTGAGCTTTCTGAAGATCTTTCATTTTCTTATGCCAGTATTTAGCCAAAAGCTTGGTGGTACCCAGTGAATGTTTGTTGAGTTAACATACTTGCATCTAAAGGTCCAATTTATTGACTTACAGTTCTAGAGCTCAGAGGTCCATCACAGAGTTAAAATCAGGGGTCTGGCAGGACTACATTCCTTCTGGAGGCTGTCAGAAGGAATCAATTCCCTTGCCTTTTCCAGCTTTTAGAGGCTGCCCACATTCTTTGTTCATTGCCACCTTCCCTTACCTTCAACTTTAGCAACAAAGTGTTCAATCCTTGCAATGTATAACTCTGATCTCCCTCTTTTTCAATTTTAAGGACCCTTGTGATTCCATTAGGACCATGTGAATAATCCAAAGTAATTTCCCTATCTCTAAGTATTTAATTTATCACATCTGCCAAGTCCATTCCTGCCATATAAAATAACATATTTAGGGGTGCCTGGGTAGCTCAGTGGGTTAAGCCTCTGCCTTCTGCTTAGGTCATGATCTCAGGGTCCTGGGATTGAGCCCCACATCAGGCTCTCTGCTCAGCAGGGACCCTGCTTTCACCTCTCTCTCTGACTGCCTCTCTGCCTACTTCTGATCTTGCTCTCTGTCAAATAAATACATAAAATCCTAAAAAAAAATAAATAAAATAAAATAGTATATTTAGCATATTCCAAGGATTAGGGTGTGGATAACTTTGTGTATGGTATTATTCTGCCTACCACAAAGTTCTCTGGCAAAGATAAATCATATCAGAATACAGCCTTATTGCAGGGCTAGGGTACTTTCCTGCTCAATGGCAGGTAAGGCAAGCTGCCTTCCCTGCCTTTCTGGCAGTTCTCCAATTATTGACTTTCCTTCAAATGAAAGCAGCATTGATGAAGCTTTGAATCTCCCCATGCACTTAGGAATCTGTTCTGGTGGCACCCTTCACATTTCAATATATTTTTTCCAGTTGCTCCAGATTTAGCAAATGGTTAAGCCTAAAGTGAATATAAAGACATTGAGAGCAATTATCACCTTGCAGTGTTTTTCTGAAATATAATACTTTGAAAAAGCACAAGGTAGGCATGTGTAGGGGTTGCTTGGTAAAGAATTGCACTTTAGGGCAGATTCCTCTGGTCGCACAGTTTACCTTACTGTAAATAATTTTCTCACACTGCGTACAGTATGGCTTGTCAATTGCTCTAAATTAAACATCATGCTGAGAGCCCACTTCCCCCCGAAACTGTCACTTGAAACTAAGTTTGGTAGCTGTGCCTCTGTGCCTCCTCCACTGGTCTGAATTTCCCAGTGATTAAATAGGGTATAAGAGTCCAAGCTTTTTTTTTTTTTTTTAATTTCAGAGTGTTCAGGCAAACAAGTAAGAAGCAAACAATTTCAGGACCCCATTAAAGAATGTAAAACCTAGAATTAGCCTCCCTATATAGAAAGCTGTTTAGAAGCACATAGTTAAAATAAGCCAAATAGGAGGGGAGGAGTCAAGATGGCGGAGAAGTAGCAGGCTGAGACTACCTCAGCTAGCAGGAGATCAGCTAGAGAGCTTATCTAAAGATTGCAAACACCTGCAAATCTATCAGCAGATCGAAGAGAAGAAGAACAGCAATTCTAGAAACAGAAAAACAACCACTTTCTGAAAGGTAGGACTGGTGGAGAAGTGAATCCAAAGCGACGGGAAGATAGACCCCGGGGGGAGGGGCCGGCTCCCGGCAAGCGGCGGAGCAACGGAGCACAAAATCAGGACTTTTAAAAGTCTGTTCCGCTGAGGGACATCGCTCCGGAGGCTAAACCGGGGCGAAGCCCACGCGGGGTCGGCGTGACCTCAGGTCCCGCGGGGTCACAGAAGGATCGGGGGTGTCTGAGTGTCGCAGAGCTTGAGGATATTGGAACGGGAAAGCCGGCTGCAGAGACAGAGCCAACAGTAAGCTCGCAGCTCGGAGTTGCCTTGAACCGGTCACAGGCTCGGTGAGCTTGGAGCGCGGCCGGAGGTTAGGCAGACGCGAGTTACTAGGAGCTGTTCGCTGAGGGCGCACAGGGGAGCGGAGCCCCGGGGTCTCGGCTCCTCTGGGCCGGAGACCAGGAGGCGCCATTTGTATTCCCGTCCTCCGGAACTCTACGGAAAGCACTCAGGGAACAAAAGCTCCTGAAAGCAAAGCCAAGCAGATCACTCAGCCCGGCCCCTGGTAAGGGCGGTGTAATTCCGCCTGGGGCAAAGACACTTGAGAATCACTACACCAAGCCCCTCTCCCAGAAGATCAACAAGAAATCCAGGCGAGACCAAGTTCACCTACCAAGGAGTGCAGTTTCAATACCAAGGAGGGAGCAGCAGAATTCCAGAGGAGGAGAAAACAAACCACGGAACTCATGGCTTTCTGCGTGTGATTTTTTAGTCTTGCAGTTAATTTATTTTTTTCTTTTTCATTTTTTTCTCTTCTTCTGCTAAAATTTTTTATAACTTTTACCCTTTTCTTTTTTAACGTTTTTTAACTAGATTATCTTATATATATATTTTTCTTTTTTATACTTTTCTTTATTCATTTTCTTTTTTTTTAATTCTTTTTTTTTTCTTTCTTTCTTTTTGAACCTCTTTTTATCCCCAAATCAGAAGAGATCCTAATCTCTTCAATCTTTTTTTTCTTAATTCTTTTTTAAATTCTTGATTGAGTTTTTAATTCAATCTCTTTTTTTTAATTCTTTTTTTCTTTTTTTTCTTTCTTTCTTTTTGAACCTCTTTTTATCCCCAAATCAGAAGAGATCCCAATCAGAAGAGATTGGGAGATCCCAATCAAAGGAGATCCCAATCAGGGGAGATCCCTCACCCAATCGTGAGGGGGGAGAAATCCCCCCTCGCGATTTGGGATCTCTTCTGATTTGGTTAAAGCATATTTTCCTGGGATTGTTGCCACCCTTTTAGTATTTTACTTGCTCCTTCATATACTCTTAGCTGGACAAAATGACAAGGCGGAAAAATTCACAACAAAAAAAAGAACAAGAGGCAGTACCGAAGGCTAGGGACCTAATCAATACAGACATTGGTAATATGTCAGATCTAGAGTTCAAAATGACAATTCTCAAGATTATAGCCGGGCTTGAAAAAGGCATGGAAGATATTAGAGAAACCCTCTCCAGAGATATAAAAGCCCTTTCTGGAGAAATAAAAGAACTAAAATCTAACCAAGTTGAAATCAAAAAAGCTATTAATGAAGTTCAATTAAAAAATGGAGGCTCTCACTGCTAGGATAAATGAGGCAGAAGAAAGAATTAGCGATATAGAAGACCAAATGACAGAGAATAAAGAAGCTGAGCAAAAGAGGGACAAACAGCTACTGGAACATGAGGGGAGAATTCGAGAGATAAGTGACACCATAAGACGAAACAACATTAGAATTATTGGGATTCCAGAAGAAGAAGAAAGAGAGAGGGGAGCAGAAGGAATACTGGAGAGAATTATTGGGGAGAATTTCCCCAATATGGCAAAAGGAATGAGCATCAAAATTCAGGAG
This sequence comes from Neogale vison, assembly GCF_020171115.1. Classification (NCBI taxonomy): domain Eukaryota; kingdom Metazoa; phylum Chordata; class Mammalia; order Carnivora; family Mustelidae; genus Neogale; species Neogale vison. Next base: position 85,366,648 of record NC_058094.1, on the reverse strand, counting down.
GTTCAGAGAACGCCCCTCAAAATCAATAAGAATAGGCCCACACCCCGTCACCTAATAGTAAAATTTACAAGCCTTAGTGACAAAGAGAAAATCCTGAAAGCAGCCCGGGAAAAGAAGTCTGTAACATACAATGGTAAAAGTATTAGATTGGCAGCTGATTTATCCACAGAGACCTGGCAGGCCAGAAAGAGCTGGCATGACATTTTCAGAGCACTAAACGAGAAAAACATGCAGCCAAGAATACTATATCCAGCTAGGCTATCATTGAAAATAGAAGGAGAGATTAAAAGCTTCCAGGAAAAACAAAAACTGAAAGAATTTGCAAACACCAAACCAGCTCTACAGGAAATACTGAAAGGGGTCCTCTAAGCAAAGAGAGGGCCTACAAGTGGTAGATCAGAAAGGAACAGAGACAATATACAGTAACAGTCACCTTACAGGCAATACAATGGCACTAAAATCATATCTCTCAATAGTTACCCTGATTGTTAATGGGCTAAATGCCCCAATCAAAAGACACAGGGTATCAGAATGGATAAAAAAACAAAACCCATCTATATGTTGCCTCCAAGAAACTCATTTTAAACCCGAAGACACCTCCAGACTTAAAGTGAGGGGGTGGAAAAGAATTTACCATGCTAATGGACATCAGAAAAAAGCAGAAGTGGCAATCCTTATATCAGATCAATTAGATTTTAAGCCAAAGACTATAATAAGAGATGAGGAAGGACACTATATCATACTCAAAGGGTCTGTCCAACAAGAAGATCTAACAATTTTAAATATCTATGCCCCCAACATGGGCGCAGCCAACTATATAAACCAATTAAAAACAAAATCAAAGAAACACATCAACAATAATACAATAATAGTAGGGGACTTTAACACTCCCCTCACTGAAATGGACAGATCATCCAAGCAAAAGATCAACAGGGAAATAAAGGCCTTAAATGATACACTGGATGAGATGGACATCACAGATATATTCAGAACATTTCATCTCAAAGCAACAGAATACACATTCTTCTCTAGTGCACATGGAACATTCTCCAGAATAGATCACATCCTCGGTCCTAAATCAGTACTCAACCGGTATCAAAAGATTGGGATCATTCCCTGCATATTTTCAGACCACAATGCTCTGAAGCTAGAACTCAACCACAAGAGGAAGTTTGGAAAGAACACAAATACATGGAGACTAAACAGCATCCTTCTAAAGAATGAATGGGTCAACCAGGAAATTAAAGAAGAATTGAAAAAAATCATGGAAACAAATGATAATGAAAATACAACGGTTCAAAATCTGTGGGACACAACAAAGGCAGTCCTGAGAGGAAAATATATAGTGGTACAAGCTTTTCTCAAGAAACAAGAAAGGTCTCATGTACACAACCTAACCCTACACCTAAAGGAGCTGGAGAAAGAACAAGAAAGAAACCCTAAGCCCAGCAGGAGGAGAGAAATCATAAAGATCAGAGCAGAAATCAATGAAATAGAATCCAAAAAAACAATAGAACAAATCAATGAAACTAGGAGCTGGTTCTTTGAAAGAATTAATAATATTGATAAACCCCTGGCCAGACTTATCAAAAAGAAAAGCGAAAGGACCCAAATAAATAAAATCATGAATGAAAGAGGAGAGATCACAACTAACACCAAAGAAATACAAACTATTATAAGAACATACTATGAGCAACTCTACGCCAACAAATTTGACAATCTGGAAGAAATGGATGCATTCCTAGAAACATATAAACTACCAAAATTGAACCAGGAAGAAATAGAAAGCCTGAACAGACCCATAACCAGTAAGGAGATTGAAACAGTCATTAAAAATCTCCAAACAAACAAAAGCCCAGGGCCAGACGGCTTCCCGGGGGAATTCTACCAAACATTTAAAGAAGAACTGATTCCTATTCTCCTGAAACTGTTCCAAAAAATAGAAATGGAAGGAAAACTCCCAAACTCATTTTATGAGGCCAACATCACCTTGATCCCAAAACCAGACAAGGATCCCATCAAAAAAGAGAGCTATAGACCAATATCCTTGATGAACACAGATGCAAAAATTCTCACCAAAATACTAGCCAATAGGATTCAACAGTACATTAAAAGGATTATTCACCACGACCAAGTGGGATTTATCCCAGGGTTGCAAGGTTGGTTCAACATCCGCAAATCAGTCAATGTGATACAACACATCAATAAAAGAAAGAACAAGAACCATATGATACTCTCAATAGATGCTGAAAAAGCATTTGACAAAGTACAGCATCCCTTCCTGATCAAAACCCTTCAAAGTGTAGGGATAGAGGGCACATACCTCAATATCATCAAAGCCATCTATGAAAAACCCACTGCAAATATCATTCTCAATGGAGAAAAACTGAAAGCTTTTCCACTAAGGTCAGGAACACGGCAGGGATGTCCATTATCACCACTGCTATTCAACATAGTACTAGAAGTCCTAGCCTCAGCAATCAGACAACAAAAGGAAATTAAAGGCATCCAAATCGGCAAAGAAGAAGTCAAATTATCACTCTTCGCAGATGATATGATACTCTATGTGGAAAACCGAAAAGACTCCACTCCAAAACTGCTAGAACTTATACAGGAATTCAGTAAAGTGTCAGGATATAAACTCAATGCACAGAAATCAGTTGCATTTCTCTACACCAACAACAAGACAGAAGAAAGAGAAATTAAGGAGTCAATCCCATTTACAATTGCACCCCAAACCATAAAATACCTAGGAATAAACCTAACCAAAGAGGCACAGAATCTATACTGAGAAAACTATAAAGTACTCATGAAAGAAATTGAGGAAGACACAAAGAAATGGAAAAATGTTCCATGCTCCTGGATTGGAAGAATAAATATTGTGAAAATGTCTATGCTACCTAAAGCAATCTACACATTTAATGCAATTCCTATCAAAGTACCATCCATCTTTTTCAAAGAAATGGAACAAATAATTTTAAAATTTATATGGAACCAGAAAAGACCTCGAATATCCAAAGGGATATTGAAAAACAAAGCCAAAGTTGGTGGCATCAAAATTCCGGACTTCAAGCTTTATTACAAAGCTGTCATCATCAAGACAGCATGGTACTGGCACAAAAACAGACACATAGACCAATGGAACAGAATAGAGAGCCCAGAAATAGACCCTCAACTCTATGGTCAACTAATCTTCGACAAAGCAGGAAAGAATGTCCAATGGAAAAAAGACAGCCTCTTCAATAAATGGTGTTGGGAAAATTGGACAGCCACGTGCAGAAAAATGAAATTGGACCATTTCCTTACACCACACACAAAAATAGATTCAAAATGGATTAAGGACCTCAATGTGAGAAAGGAATCCATCAAAATCCTTGAGGAGAACACAGGCAGCAACCTCTTCGACCTCAGCCGCAGCAACATCTTCCTAGGAACATCGCCAAAGGCAAGGGAAGCAAGGGCAAAAATGAACTTTTGGGATTTCATCAAAATCAAAAGCTTTTGCACAGCAAAGGAAACAGTTAACAAAACCAAAAGACAACTGACAGAATGGGAGAAGATATTTGCAAACGACATATCAGATAAAGGACTAGTGTCCAAAATCTATAAAGAACTTAACAAACTCAACACCCAAAGAACAAATAATCCAATCAAGAAATGGGCAGAGGACATGAACAGACGTTTCTGCCAAGAAGACATCCAGATGGCCAACAGACACATGAAAAAGTGCTCCTTATCACTCAGCATCAGGGAAATACAAATCAAAACCACAATGAGATATCACCTCACACCAGTCAGAATGGCTAAAATCAACAAGTCAGGAAATGACAGATGCTGGCGAGGATGCGGAGAAAGGGGAACCCTCCTACACTGTTGGTGGGAATGCAAGCTGGTGCAACCACTCTGGAAAACAGCATGGAGGTTCCTCAAAATGTTGAAAATAGAACTGCCCTATGACCTAGCAATTGCACTACTGGGAATTTACCCTAAAGATACAAACGTAGTGATCCAAAGGGGCACGTGCACCCGAATATTTATAGCAGCAATGTCCACAATAGCCAAACTATGGAAAGAACCTAGATGTCCATCAACAGATGAATGGATCAAGAAGATGTGGTATATATACACAATGGAATACTATGCAGCCATCAAAAGAAACGAAATCTTGCCATTTGCGACAACATGGATGGAACTAGAGCGTATCATGCTTAGCGAAATAAGTCAAGCGGAGAAAGACAAATATCATATGCTCTCCCTGATATGAGGAAGTGGTGATGCAACATGGGGGCTTAAGTGGGTAGGAGAAGAATCCATGAAACAAGATGGGATAGGGATGGAGACAAACCATAAGTGACTCTTAATCTCACGAAACAAACTGTTGGTTGCTGGGGGGAGGGGGATTGGGAGAATGGGGGTGGGGTTATGGACATTGGGGAGGGTATGTGCTTTTGGGTAAATTGGAAGGGGAGATGAACCATGAGAGACTATGGACTCTGAAAAACAATCTGAGGGGTTTGAAGTGGTGGGGGGGTGGGAGGTTGGGGTACCAGGTGGTGGGTATTATAGAGGGCATAGCTTGCATGGAACACTGGGTGTGGTGAAAAAATAATGAATACTGTTTTTCTGAAAATAAATAAATTGGGAAAAAAAAATAAGCCAAATAGTTTTTTTCCCCCTCTGCATCTGCTTTTAACCTTTTCAACCTCCTTTCTGCTCATTTTATTTTTGTATGTATATATTGCACTGTCTGACCTAAACCTGATTCTGCTTAGGCCCACTCACACATAATCATTCTCTTTCACTTTTAAAAAACAGTGCTTATAAGGTATTCATTCTTTTTGCTTTGCATTATAAAAAACAAGGTCAGGTTCAAGTTTCTATTGAATAAAGCATTTATATTTTCTTCCTTAAGAATCTTAAGATCAACTTCAAGAATTCAGGTTTGAAGATATGGTCCATATATACATTGGAGTATTATGCCTCCATCAGAAAGGATGAATACCAGACTTTTGTGTATCAACATGGGCTGGCTGGAAGTGATTTTGCTGAGCGAAATAAGTCAAGCAGAGAGAGTCAATTATCATATGGTTTCACTTACTTGTGGAGCATAACGAATAACATAAAGGACATTGGGAGATGGAAAGAAGTGATTTAGAGGAAATCGGAGGGGGAGACAAACCATGAGAGACTGTGGACTCTGAGGAACAAACTGAGTGTTTTGCGGGAGAGGGGGGTGTGGGGTTGGGTGAGCCTGGTGGTGGGAATTAAGAAGGGCACGTATTGCATGGAGCACTGGGTGTGGTGCATAAATAATGAATTTTGGAACACTGAAAAAAATAAAATTAAATTAAAAAAAAGAATTCAGATTTGAATGCCAATAGTACATTTTATATTAGTGTAATTGTGCATAGGCTCTCTGCTCAGCGGGGAGCCTGCTTCCCTCCCTCTCTCTCTGCCTTCCTCTCTCCCTACTTGTTTGTGATGATCTATGTCTGTCAAATAAATAAATAAAAATCTTAAAAAAAAAAAGAAAAGAAAGGAGCTAAGGGAAAACTAAACTATTTTTTACAGAACAAGTTAACCAAAACTGTTCTATCATGGTATAGTTTAGTCTGTTAAAAGAGGCAAACTGGCTTATTCTAATCAATTGTTTCTTGGCAAAGTGAGTTAACAATCCAAATACAAATTATCTGAAATCCGTTTAAATGTGCTTTGCAAATAAAGTGCTCATACTTTTAATGGTGGTGGCTTTGAACTGTTTCAAATTGCAAACTCTTTTAATCTGAACCAGTCTAAAAATGCTTAAAAGAAAATTGTCAAGGAATTTTAAAAAGCCAAAGTAATAAAAACAGAGAATAAAACAGTGAATTAAAGGGGGGAGGGGAAGGAGATACTTTAAGACTAGAAATTTGCAAGTAGTTACAAATAAGTCCTAGATATCAAATCTGCTAAAACTAGACCTTAATTATTTCCATCTCTCTCACACACACACACACAATATGACTTGATGGAGATGCTAGTGTTAGAATATATTACAATATAAATATGACAATATAAAAATACAATACATAAATGTTATAATTATATTAAGTATATAAATTATATTATATCATATGCTATACTTACAATATCAAATCAACATGTTGTATTCCTTAAAATTACACTGTTATACATCAAATTTATTTTAATAAAAAATCTAAGACTTTATTTTTTTAAATTTTTTTAAAAAGATTTTATTTATTTATTTGACACAGAGAGAAAGAGATCACAATTAGGCAGAGGCAGGCAAGGAAAGAGGGGGAAGCAGGCTTTCAGTTGAGTGGGGAGCCCAATACAGGGCTCGATCCCAGGACCCTGAGATAATGGACTGGGACAAAGGGAGAGATGCTTAACCATTTGAGCCACCCAGGCGCCCTTAAGATTTTATTTTGAAGTAATCTCTACACCCAGAATAGGGCTTGAATTTACAACCGTGCGATCAAGAGTCACATGCTGTACTGACTGAGCCAGCCAAGTTCCCCAATTTAAAATAAATAAATAAATAAACAAAATAATTGCTGTTTGCATTAAGAGAAGTTACATGTGTCAGCAGGACTACTGAGGACACTTGCTTAGCACCTGTTTTAGAATCAACTATATTAGATTCTTCCATTTTGTCCCTGGGTTGTTTTCTATTCTCTTTTGTTCTAACTATTCTTTCTGGTCCTTCAGGTTAAAAAATGGAAAGTATACTGGGGGGCCTGGGTAGCTCAGTCATTAAAGGTCTGCCTTTGGCTCAGATCATGATCCCAAGGTCCTGGAATTGAACCCCACAAAAGACTCCCTGCCCAGCAGGAAACCTGCTTCTCACTCACCCACTCCCCCTGCTTCTGTTCCTTCCCTCTCTCTGTCTCTCTCTGTCAAAAACAAAAAATAAATAAAAAAGATATTTTTAAAAAAGGAAAGTATGGAGGATAGGATCTCAACAAATGTTAAAGATGAACCCCCAGGAGCCAGGAACTGTAATACCCATTACAGGCAGGAAAACCTTCACTTCTATATCACAGAACTGCAGATGACACTCCACCATCTATAGAGAATTCTTGGTTTCCAAAATTTTACATGGAATTAATCTGCTTTAAACAGCTTGCAATCTCAGTTAAGGGAGCTAACACTAAGAAATGTCAGCCACACGGAATCTTCTTTATATCACACCATACTTGAAGGAGAACAGAAGTGTTTTTTTGTTGTTGTTGTTTTCTTTTTTGTTAAAAAAATAATTTTTTAAAATCTTTATTATTTTTATTTTTTATTTTTTTAATAAACATATAATGTATTTTTATTCTCAGGGGTACAGGTCTGTGAATCGCCAGGTTTACACACTTCACAGCACTCACCATAACACATACTCTCCCCAATGTCCATAACCCACCCCCCTCTTCCAACCCCCCTCCCCCCAGCAACTCTTAGTTTGTTTTGTGAGATTAAGAGTCACTTATGGTTTGTCTCCCTCCCAATCCCATCTTTTTTTTTAATTTATTTTTTATTTTCAGCATAACAGTATTCATTATTTTTACACCACACCCAGTGCTCCATGCAATCCGTGCCCTCTATAATACCCACCACCTGGGACCTTGACTTCCCACCCCCCCCCGCCCCTTCAAAACCCTCAAATTGTTTTTCAGAGTCGATAGTCTCTCATGGTTCACCTCCCCTTCCAGTTTACCCCAACTCTCTTCTCCTCTCTATCTCCCCATGTCCTCCATGCTATTTGTTATGCTCCACAAATAAGTGAAACCATATGATAATTGACTCTCTCTGCTTGACTTATTTCACTCAGCATAATCTCTTCCAGTCCCATCCATGTTGCTACAAAAGTTGAGTATTCGTCCTTTCTGATGGAGGTATAATACTCCATAGTGTATATGGACCACATCTTCCTTATCCATTCATCTGTTGAAGCGCATCTTGGTTCTTTCCACAGTTTGGCGACCGTGGCCATTGCTGCTATAAACATTAGGGTACAGATGGCCCTTCTTTTCACGACATCTGTATCTTTGGGGTAAATACCCAGGAGTGCAATGGCAGGGTCATAGGGAAGTTCTGTTTTTAATTTCTTGAGGAATCTCCACACTATTCTATTCTCCAAAGAGGCTGCACCATCCTGCATTCTCACCAACAGTGGAAGAGGGTTCCCCTTTCTCCACATCCCCTCCAACACATGTTGTTTCCTGTCTTGCTAATTTTGGCCATTCTAACTGGTGTAAGGTGGTATCTTAATGTGGTTTTATTTTGGCTAGTGATGATGAACATTTTTTAATGTATGTCTTCATTGGAGAAGTGTCTGTTCATATCTTCTGCCCATTTTTTGATATGATTGTCTGTTTTTTGTGTGTTGAGTTTGAGGAGTTCTTTATAGATCCTGGATATCAACCTTTTGTCTGTACTGTCATTTGCAAATATCTTCTCCCATTCCGTGGGTTGCCTCTTTGTTTTCTTGAGTATTTCCTTTGCTGTGCAGTCCTGATCCCATCTTGTTTCATTTCTAGTTTCAACTAATGTAGTCAAAAGAGATGCCTTGACACAACTTCAATCATCTTAAATTTATTAAGATTCATTTGTGGCTTAATATATAATTTATCCTGGACAAAATTCCATGGGTGCTTGAGAAAAATGTGTGTTCTGTTGCTTTTGGAGTGAACGTCCTGAATATGTCTATTAAGTCCATTTGATCTAGTGTGCTGTTTAAGACCAATGTTTCCTATCCACTGATGAGAATGGGGTATCAAAGTCTTCTACTTTATGGTACTGCTGTCTATTTCTTCCTTTAGATCTGTTAATATTTGTTTTATATATTCAGGTATTGCTATGTCATATTCATAAACATTTACAAATGTTATATCTTCTTGTTGGACTGACCCCTTTATAATTATATAATGATCATTTTGATTTTTTATTAAAGTCTTTTCTTAAATTCTATTTTGTCTAATTAATTATAGCTACCCCAGTTTTCTTTGGTTTCCATTTTCATGATATATCTTTTTCCATTCCTTCACTTTTGGTCTATTTGTGTTCTTCCATCTAAAGTGAATGTCTTATAGCAGCATATAGTTGGGTCTTGCTTTTTCTTCCATTTAGCCACTATGTAACTTTGTTGGAGAATTAAGTCCATTTACATTCAAAATAACTATTGACAGTATGGATTTGTTCCATTTTCTTCATCACTTTCTGGCTGTTTAGTTGTTCCTCCATTCTTTTCTTCTTCCCTTCATCTCTTCCCTTATGACTTGTTGAGTTTCCATACTGGTACGCTTAGATTCCTTTATTTTTATCTTTTATATATCTAGTATATATTTTTGCTTTGTGGTTACCATGAAACTACACAAAACAACCTATATTTATAAGAAGAGTATATTTTAAGTTGATAACAACTTGAGTTTGAACACATTCCAATGTTTTACATTTTCGTTTCCCTCTCCAAATTATTTCGATATCACAATTTATTTCCTTTTTCTTATGTACATGTGTTTTCAATAAAATTTTAGGTTGCTAAAAATCACTACTAAAATAGGTTATTATAATTAAAAAGTTTAACTTGACAGTTGGATTAAGGTTGAGTTTTCTATCTTGTCATTTATTTTTTTTATTTTTATTTTTTTTAAGATTTTATTTTATTTATTTGAGAGACAGAAATCGAAGGTAGGCAGAGAGGCAAGCAGAGAGAGAGGAGGAAGCAGGCTCCCTGCTGAGCAGAGAGCCCGATGCGGGGCTCGATCCCAGGATCCTTGGATCCTGATCTGAGCTGAAGGCAGAGAGACCACTGAGCCACCCAGGCACCCCCTGTCATTTTATAATAATAAAATAACTCCTCAAAAACAAACACAAGTAGTTATTTTTAACAAGTCCAATCTGTACATTTTATGTTCTCTCTAATGTAGTTGATTCTGTTTTTAAATTTTATTTTAGATTTTGGGCTTAATCTTATTTTTAATTCCCCCTACCTGATAGAAATTTCACTTGGGAGATAGGAGACGTGGTATGGATGATGTTACGCTGTCTGATATGTACATCCCAGTGGCTTTCCAGCCCTTTTATTAGGAGAAAACTCCTGCATTAGGCATATAAAGGCCTGAATGGTTTACCCTCTACCTAATTTCCTAACTTCTGATCTAAAACCTCCTCTACTCTTTCTATTCCATTCATAATGATGTTTTTCTAATTCTCATATGCTCCATGTTTCTTACAACAACATAAACCCCAGATGTTCTTCTTTCTACCCTAGATTTCATTTTTTATGGCCTTAACCTTAGCTTAGCTCACTGTTATTGTCTTAGGTATACCTTGAATAATGAAAAAGAACAGGTCAAATCCCTATATTGTAGGAAAGATATAACAAGATCATAGTTATACCTTTATATTTCATTTGAGCCTGCTTCATTCACATTCATTTCTCACTTGTTACTATACTTCCAGGGCCTAACAAGTTTAGCATACTACCTGGTAATGGCAGGAAGTATTTTGAATGAATGGTTAGCATTTATGATATCTGTCTATATACCAAGATTAATGGAGATAATAGCTTATTCATGTATATGATACTGGAATTGTCCAAGGGGGATTATAGTTTAAAACAAAAACAAGTTTATTCTTTCCTACCAAGACTGCTTGTACAAACCCAATCTATGAGGCTAGTTCTCTCTCATTTTTTGGATAAATTATTGAGCAGAACCTCTGAATTTTCTGAACAATAATATAATGGAATTTCCTCTGGTCAAATGACAAAAGTAATTTCATTTAAAAAATTAAAATGTTTAGTAATATTAATCAAAGTCTAAACTTCACTTAAAACTTCTGTTCTACACAGGCAGCAACCTCTTCGACCTCAGCCACTGCAATGTCTTCCTAGGAACATTGCCAAAGGCAAAGGAAGCAAGGGCAAAAATGAACTATTGGGATTTCATCAAGATCAAAAGCTTTTGCACAGCAAAGGAAACAGTTAACAAAACCAAAAGACAACTGACAGAATGGGAGAAGATATTTGCAAGTGACATATCAGATAAAGGGCTTGTGTCCAAAATCTATAAAGAACTTGCAAATTCAACACCCAAAGAACAAATAATCCAATCAAGAAATGGGATGGGCAGAGGACATGAACAGACATTTCTGCAAAGAAGGCATCCAGATGGCCAACAGACACATGAAAAAGTGCCCCACATCACTCGGCATCAGGGAAATACAAATGAAGACCACAATGAGATATCACCTCACACCAGTCAGAATGGCTAAAATTAACAAGTCAGGAAATGACAGATGCTGGCAATGATGTGGAGAAAGGGGAACCCTCCTACATTGGTGGGAATGCAAGCTGGTGCAACCACTCTGGAAAACAGCATGGAGGTTCCTCAAAAAGTTGAAAATAGAACTACCCTATGACCTAACAATTGCACTACTGGGTATTTACCCTAAAGATACAAACATAGTGATCCGAAAGGGCACATGCACCTGAATGTTTATAGCAGCAATGTCTACAATAGCCAAATTATGGAAAGAACCTAGATGTCCATCAACAGATGAATGGATAAAGAAGAGATGGTATAGGGGCACCTGGATGGCTCAGTGGGTTAAGCCTCTGTCTTCGCCTCAGGTCATGATCCCAGGGTCCTGGGATCAAGCCCCGCATTGGGCTCTCTGCTTAGTGGAGAGCCTGCTTCTTCCTCTCCCTCTGCCTGCCTCTCTGCCTACTTGTGATCTCTCTCTGTCAAATAAATAACTAAAATATTTTTTTTAAAAAGAGAGAAAGAAAAAAAAAGAAGAGGTGGTATATATATACAATGGAATACTATACAGCTATTAAAAATGACATCTTGCCATTTGTGACAATGTGGATGGAACTAGAGGGTATCAGGCTTAGTGGAATAAGTCAATCGGAGAAATATCATATGATCTCCCTGATATGAGAAAGTGGAGATACAATGGGGGGGTTGAGGGGTGGGAGAAGAATAAAATCAATTACAAGAAAGCTAGAGAACTCACAAATTTGTGGAGAATAAACAACATGCTACTCAACAACAGTAAGTCAAAGAAAAAAATCTAAACAGAAGTCAGAAAAATCTCCAAAGGAAAATGGAAATATAATACACCCAAATGGGCACAGTGTAGCAAGAGAAATTAAAAGATTGAAGTTCATAGGAATAAATGCCTACATTAAGAAATCAAAGATTTCTTAAGATCTTAAGATTTATTTGATCTTAAGATCCAAAGATCTTAAGAAGACAACCTAACTTTACACTTTAGTGAAATAGAACAACAAACAAAACCAAAAGTAGGAGGAAAGAAATAACAAAGTGGAAGTATATAAAATACAAAGTGGAAGTAAATAAAATAACTAAAAGATGATTAGAAATGATGAAACTATGAGCTTTTTTTTTTGGAAGAGATAAATAAAATTGACAATCCTTCAGCTAAGTCACCAAGAAAATATAGTCATCAAGAAAAAGAATGAGGACCCAAAGTCAGAAATAAAAGAAGAGACATTACAACTGATTTAACAGGAATACAAAGAATCATAAGAAACTTCTATGAATAATTATATGCCAACAAACTGGACAACCTAGAAGAAACTGATAAATTTTAGGAGCATACTACTTACTGAGACTGAATCATGAAGAAATATAAACTTTGAACACACCAATTACTAGTAAGGAGATTGAATCCTTAATCAAAACCTCTCAAAAATAAAAGTCCAGAACCAGATAGCTTCAGTGGTGAATTCTACGAAACATTTCAGAGAAATTAGTACCAATCCTTGTCAAGCTCTTTCTTTTTCTAAAGTATTTTTATTAACATATAATATATTATTTGCTCAGGGATACAGGTCTGTGAATCATCAGACTTACACATTTCACAGCACTTGCCATAGCACATACACTCCCCAATGTCCATAACCAAACCACCCTATGCCTACATGCTACCCCCCAAGCAGCCCTCAGTTTGTTTTGGGAGATTAAGGTCTCTTATGGTTTGTCTCCCTCCCAATTCCATCTTGTTTCATTTTTTTTCCTTGCCTACCAACGATAACCCCCCACCCTGCCTCTCAAATTCCTGTCAGAGAGATTGTATGGTAATTTCTTCAAGCTCTTTCAGAAGAAGAAGAAGAAGATGAAGGGGAAGGGCAGGAGGAGGAGGAGGAGGAGGGAACACTTCAAACATCTTACAAGGCAAGAATAACCCTGATACTAAAATCAGACAAGGAAACCACAAGAAAAAAAAATTAAAAAGGCTAATATTCCTGATAAGCATAGATGCAAAAATCCTCAATGAAATATTAAACTGAATTAAACAATACATTAAAATAATCAAGGGGGATTTATTTCTTGGATGTAGTGATGTTTCTTATCTGCAAATCAATCAGTGTGATATATGCCACATCAACAAACTGAAGGATTAAAATAATATGACCATTTTAATAGGTGCAGAAAAAGCATTTGGCGAGATTCAACACTGAATCTTGGTTTAAACTCTTAACAAAATAAGTATAGAGGGAATGTACCTCAACATAATAAAAGCCATCTGTGACAAGTCAACAACTAACACCATACTGAAGAATATGAAAGATCAAAAATAAGGTCAGGAATAAGACAAGGATGCTCTAAAACAGGAATAAGACAAGGATGATTTCTTTCACTAATTTTATTCAACATAATATTGGAAGTCCTAGAGAGTAATTAGATAAGAAAAAGAAATGATAGACATCCAAATCAGAAAGAAAGAAGAAGTAAAACTGTGTCTATTTGCAGAGGACATGATGTTACATACGCAAAACTCTAAAGACACCACCAAAGACCTGTTAGAACTAATAAATTCAGTAAAGCTGAAGTTTACAAACGCAAAAAAATCAATTGCATTTCTATTTACTAATAATAAACTATCAGAAAGATAAATTAAGTCATGCCTGGGTGGCTCAGTGGGTTAAAGCCTCTGTCTTTGGCTCAGGTAATGATCTCAGGGTCCTGGGATCTAATCCTGCACTGGGCTCTCTGATCAGCAGGGAGCCTGCTTCCTTATCTCTCTCTCTCTCTGCCTGCCTCTCTGCCTACTTGTGATCTCTGGCTGTCAAATAAATAAATAAAATCTTAAAAAAAGAGAGATAGAAATTAAGAAAATAATTCCAAGTACAAGGAATAAATTTAACCAAGAAATGAAAGACCTGTACATTGAAAACTATAAGGCACTGATGAAAGACATTGGAGAAGACACAAATAAATGGAAAAAAAATTCTGTGCTTATGGTTTGAAATAATTAATATGGTTAAAATGTCTATGCTACTCCAATCAAGTTACAGATTCAGTGCAGCTCCTATCAAAATTCCAATGGTATTTTTTCACAGAAATAGAACAAAGAATCCTAAAATTTGTATGGGACCACCAAAGACCCCAAAGATAGTAAAAGCAATCTTGAGAGAGAAGAACAAAGCTGGAGATGTCATACTCCATGATTTCAGACTATATTACAAAGCTATTGAAATTAAAACTGTATGGTATTGACATAAAAACAGACACATGCCACAGTGGAACAGAATAGAGGGCCCTGCAATAAACCAATGCACTTATGGACTATTAATCTATGATAAATAATCCAAGAATATACAATGAGGAAATGTCAGTACTTTCGATTAATGGTTTTGGGAAACCTGAACAATCACATGCCAAAGAATGAAATAGGACCCTTATCCTACATCAGAACAAAATTAAACTCAAAATGGATGAAAGACTTTAACATAAGACCTGAACCCATAAAACTCCTGAAAGAAAATGTATGTGGTAAATAAATACATTTTTTTAACACTGGTCTTAGCAACGATTTTTTTGTATTTGACACCAAAAACAAAGACAACAAAAGCAAAATTAAACAAGTGGGTCTACATCAACCTGAAAAGCTTCTACACAGCAAAAGAAAACACACACACACACACACACACACACACGCACACACACACACACACACACACACAGAGAGAAAGCAGCATAAGGAATTAATATCCAAAATATATAAAGAACTACAACTCAATTACAAAAAATAAATATGATTCAGAAATGGACAGAAGATCTGAATAGAAATTTTTCCAAAGAAATCATACAAATGGCCAACCAGCTACCTGAAAATATGCTCAACATCACTAGGTAATTGTACTATTGTGAGAATGTCAATTCTAGAGCCACTGTGGAAAACACTATAGAGGTTCCTCAAAAAACTAAAAATATTTGATCCAGAAATTCCACTTCTGAATATACATCTAAAGGAAATAAAAATACTATTTCAAAAAGATATCTGCACTTGCAAGATTTTTCTATTTTTAGAATTTAGTTGATTTAGAAATTCAATATGTAACATTTAGAACTTTTTGTCATTTTAAAGGAAAAATATTTTTTATGTTATTATGTGTTTTATTTTACTTTGACAGGGATAATCACTTTATATGATTTTCCAAGAATTCCTGCTCCTGAACTAGAGGACAAAAATCATTTTCCTTAGGGGTGAATGGGTCAGCATCATGCCTGACACATAGGGGACATTCAAAAGACTAGGTTAGCCCTCCAGCTTTCTTTATCTGTGTTTTCTAGGACCAATACTCTTTTCAAATGTACCTTCAATAGTTTGTGAAAACTAGTGATGTTTATCTCTTACTAAGTCAACATCCATGATCCCAGAAGATTGTTCAATGTGTCCATATTTGGATATAAAGATAAACTTCTGCACTCTCTATAGTTCCTATCATGAGATATGAAGCATAGAAAATATTCAGCTAATGATCTGTGTAACACAATGTTTAGGTATCATGGTAATTTTAAAATCTGACCGAGTTGATGACCTATGCATAGTTAAACAAGGAGTCTAACTATGACCTAATGCATAGTTAAACATAGTTAAACAAGGAATTTTGCTGATAAGAATAAACCTTTTAACAATAAAATTCATACAAAAAAGTTTCTGACAAAATCATTTTTATATTCTATGTTCTATTTTAAAATATGTTCACATTTTTTGTTACTGTATTTTTAAAAGAGTAATAGTGTAAATTGTAGGGATAGCCAGAAGCAAATCTTAGTTTCTTTGTATTCAAAAGAGTGGGAAGTTGATATAAGATCTGATCCCCCTCCCAGTCTTCTACATGATTGCTGCTTTTGGATAAAATTTTAAAACATTTCCTTGATATGTACTAGGTTGAGTATAGATTTAGACTGATTTGTCTCAGTACACCATAAAGGGAAATTATGTTCATAATTATTATGTTAAGTTTATAAAATCTGGAATAATATGAATAATGTTGAATATTACACTCAAGATAGTTATAGACCAAATTGTATCTCCTTAAAATTTACAGGTTGAAACTATTCCATTAATTGGAATTCATTCTCTAAATTTTTTTTGCCAGATGAATCCTTTCACTATAAATGTCTGATTAAACTTTATCAAACTACAGTCTGCTTCATTTGGTTTACAGAGACCGCAAATCTGTTACTGGTACCTCCTCCCCATCTTATCCCTTCAATAGGATTTTTAAAAATTTTCATAAATTCTATTTTTTTAAGATTTAACTATTTTACATTTTTTTTCATCAGTTCAAGCTTAGATTTATTTTTTTCTCCTATAGAAATACTTTGTACCTTCATTATTTTCCAAGGACAGTTATGAGTAGGATTGTTTTTTAAAACACTATTCTCTAATGCAGTCTGTGTCTTTTCCCCACAGTCTTGACTTTTATGTTATATTCTCCATTGTACTTAGTTAATCCATGTTCAGACAGATCTAATTATATTTTAAGTCTTTGGTAATTGAAAGTTGACTCCATGTCTCCTTTATTCCCTATTCTAGCTTGTCTTCTTGAAAAATATAAAACACATCCAACCATACTTTAATCTGCAGCTTTTAAACTATTTATAGTTTTAATTTTGCTTAAATCATGTACCCATGTTAAATATCCCTAATTCCTCTTGTCATCTCCCATGCAAAACTATTGAACCCTTCTCTGTAGCTGGTCATCTTCCCAGGGAACACTACAACCTGCCTTTGAAAATAGTGCTAGGAAATAAATACCTGTTCTGTGTAGATTTAGAAGGAGAGAATATACTGAACAATCAAGTCCCTTGTTTTGTGTTTGATTACTCCAAATTAATCTTTGGAGTTTATTAAAGAGATGGATAGAGTTAATGAATATAAGACATAAGATGAATAACATGGGGCTTATGATCAAAGTCTTTCTCCTTTCACATTTTCAAGTCAAGTAGCTATGCCTCTTCAAACCTGTGGAGCTTGTGCTTTGATCAAGTATAAGAGTTTAGATGTTAAATATTGAATATTATTGGGTTACATTCATCCATTTTTGATACCACTGATGTGACCAGGAAAATATATCCCAGGGATGCAGAGTGGCAGAGACACTACAAAGATAATCTGGGCATAGTTTCTTTATCTCCATATGTATATGTGTGGATTTGCTGAGGTTGACTTTGTAAATATCTTCTCATAAAGCACAGATGCTGTGGGGTACCTGGGTGTCTTAGTCAGTTAAGCATCTGACTCTTGGTTATGGTTCAGGTCATGATCTCAGGGTCCTGAGATCAAGTCTTGTGTCAGGCTCTGACCTCAGCATGGGGTCTGCTTGTCCCTCTCCATCTGCTCCCTTGCTTCTCTCTCCTTCTTTCTCTCACAAATAAATAAATATATATTTTTTAAAAGCATAGATGGGGTGGCTCAGTGGGTTAAGCCTCTGCCTTCGGCTCAGGTCATGATCTCAGGGTCCTGGGATGGAGCCCCACATCAGGCCCTTTGCTTGGCAGGGAGCCTACTTCCCTGTCTCTCTCTCTGCCTGCCTCTCTGCCTACTTGTGATCTCTCTCTGTCAAATAAATAAATAAAATCTTTAAAAAAAAAAAAAGCATTGACACTTGTGTTGATACTTCCTTAATAGTAATGTAAGTCTTAAATACTAAGGCATTGTGGAGACACTATTGTTTTTAATGAGGTAGATAGCTAATGATGAGCCAATATTTCTTCTAAAACAAGTAGAAAACCTGGGTCATTTCCAAAATTATATGGCATCAGACAGCTACAGTAAAAACAGTTGCAGGTCTATTTAGAATATCTACTATTGGTTATATCTTTCCAGGAGTTTGTCCATTTCGTTTAAATTATGCATTTTTGAACATGAAGCTATATATAATATTAACATCATCATTTTAATGTCTGTGAGATCTTTAGTGATGTCTTCTCTTTCACTTCTGATATTACTAATTTTTGTCTTCTTTTTTCTTTAGTCTGACTAGATTATCAATTTTCTTATTTTTTAATGGACAAGCTTTTGTTTTCACTGATTTATTTTTGTTGTTTTCCTTTCTTCAATCTCATTAACTTGTTTTCTAATTAATAGTATTTCTATTCCTCTACTTACTTTGGATTTAATTTGTTCTTTTTCTACATTCTTTTTTTTTTTTTAAAGATTTTATTTATTTATTTGACAGAGAGAAATCACAAGTAGGCAGAGAGGCAGGCAGAGAGAGAGAGAGGGAAGCAGGCTCCCTGCTGAGCAGAGAGCCCGATGCGGGACTCGATCCCAGGACTCCGAGATCATGACCTGAGCCGAAGGCAGCGGCTTAACCCACTGAGCCACCCAGGCGCCCCTTTTTTCTACATTCTTAAGATGTATGTTTAGATTATTGATTTTATGTCTTTCTTCTAAGTACACATTTAATACTATAGATTTCCCTTTTAGCTTGACTTTCAGCGTATCCACCTATTTTGATAAATTATGTTTTCATTTTCATTTATTTCAAAATATTTAAAATTTTCTCCTGAAATTTCTTTGACCCCTGTGTTATTTAAAAATATGTTGTTTAAAGATGGGAAAGGGGAGAGAGACAAACAGTAAGAGACTCTTAATCTCAGGAAACCATCTGAGGGTTATTGGAGTGGGGGCAGGGATAAGGTGGCTGGGTGATGGACATTGGGGAGGATATATGCCCCAGTGAGTGCTGTGAATTGTGTAAGACTGATGATTCACAGACCTGTACCCCTGAAATGAATAATACATTATATGTTAATAAAAAATATGTTGTTTAGACTTTAAGTGTTCTGGGATTTTTATAGCTATCTTCATGTTATTGATTTCCAGTTTAATTTTTTTGTGGTCTGAAAGTATGCTTTCTATAATTTTTGTTCACTTAAACTTGGTTAAACATGTTTCATGTTCCAGAATGTGGTCTATCTTCGTGAATGTTCTAGGTAAGCTTAAAGATAATATGCATTCCACTGTTTCTGAAATATTTTATAAATGTTAATAAGATATACTTGATTGATGATGTAATTCAGTTGAAATTTATTCTTAGTGATTTTATGTATTCTAAATTTTTCCATTACTGATAGAGGGTTATTGAAATCTCCAACTATTTGTATATTTCTCCTTGAAGATCTGTCATTTTTTTGTCATCTATTTTGACACTCTGTTGTTAGTTGCATACATTAAGAGTTTTGATGTGTAGAAGAAATGGCTACCTTATGAGTATGTAAAGCTCTTGTTTATCTCATAATTTTCTTTGCTCTGAAGTGAGCTACAACTGAAATTAATATAGCTACTTTAGCTTTACTTTGATTAGTATTAGTATGGCATATCATTCTTTATTCCTTTACTTTTAATCTATCTGTGTCTTTATATTCAAAGTAGGTTATTTGTAGACAACATATAGTTAGGTGTTGCTTTATTTGGTCTTGTTAAATCCTTTGACAATCTGTCTTTCAATTGGTATATTTTGAGGATTTTACATTTAAATGATATTATTGATTAATATTTACTCTATTTGTAACTCTCTTCTATTGTTGATATTATTTTTGTTTTTAGTTTTTGTTTTCTAATTCTTTTCTTCCTTCTCTGTTTTTAATTTAAAATTTAATATGGTTCCACTTTCTTTCTTAACATATAAATTATCATTTTTTAAATAGGTGCCATACATTTTGCAACATATATTTATAATAATTGAAGTCCAATTTCAAAGAATACTAAACTACTTTGGGAAATATAGGAGCCTTATAGCAGAGTATCCCCAATTCCTCCTTTCTAGCTCTTGCACATTTGTTGTCTTTCATTTACTTTTCCATAAGCTATAATTTTCCAATACATTGTTATTATTATCTTGAAGAAACTATCACCAATTGGTAAATAAAACATTTAATTTTAATTTTATTATTCCTTCTCTAAAACTGTTTCTTTATGAAAATCTCAATTTCAGATCTATATTATCTTCTTTCTTTTCCAATAACCATTTTTAGCATTTCTTTCAAAGCAGGTCTACTGGTAACAAATTCCTTTCTCTTACATTTCATTCACAAAAGTTTTTCTTTCTTTACTTTTAAAGATTAACTTACTATATACAGAATTCTACATTAGTGGTTTTCATTTTCTTTTTCTTTAAAAACTGTAAATGCTTTGCTTTATTCCCTTCTGTTTACATAACTTCTAAAGAGATATCCAATGTAATTATTACTCTTGTTCTTTTATATGTAAAGCATAATGATATCAGACCTTCCCCACCTAGGGCTTCTTTTAAGATTTTCTTTTTGTTGTTTGTTTGTTTGTTTGAAGATGGCATGCTATAGGTGCATTTTTGTCATGATTTTTTCTGCTTAGTGTTCTTGGAGCTTCCTAGCTTTGTGATTTTGTGTTTGCCACTAATTTGGGGTTATTCTTAGCCATTACTACTTCAAATATTTCTTCTGTTTCTTTCTCTGCTTTCTCCTTTTCTGGTGTTCCTGTATGTGCATATTACTTTTTAAAAATTTCCTGAGTTCATCTTTAATTATTTTTTTCTCTTTGTTTTTCAGTTTGGGAATTTTGTATTGACTTGTCTTCAAGTTCACTGAATATTTTTTCTTGTGTGTGTCCAGTCTACCAATGTGTCCATTTTAGGTAGTCTTTTTTTAATTGAAGTACAATTAATATACAATTTTCTGCCTCCCTATCTCATCCTTCCTTTCATTTTTTTTTTTTTTTCACTTGTACTTCTAAGAGATTTTTGGAGCTCTTTGCATACAATAAGGTGGTCTGTCTCAGAGACAGATTTTTCAGCTTTGGTTTTCTTTCTTGTTTCCACCTCCTCATTGACTTTCTCTGTTCCCCCATTTCTTCATAAATTCAAAGGGAGCATGGCCAGTGATAATTTCTTCAGAGTTCATTTTTCATGAACAACTTGAGTGATAACCACTTTGGTAGATGCTTTTTTTTTTAAGCAGCAATTTATGATTCTCTCATAATTCTAATAAGTTTATTTTATGTTGAAAAACATAAAAAAATGACTATATTTTGTAGTGATGGTGTAAATGAATAATTAACTTGAATTCTATACCAAATACAACTAAATTTTTGTTGAATTGAAATCTTGTTTCTCTATATGATACAGTGATTTGGATTTAATCATCCCTATTTTGGCTAAAATGAGTGAAATTGAGTTAAATGGCTTATTAACTAAAGGTAAGTGAAAACCTATTGCTCTATAAATGGTCATCTATTTTTCCTCTTTTAAACACTAGAAAATTATTCTTCATTTGCATTTATTTCCTTTGTCCTCTGTTTAAAATTGACAAGGAGTAATTTTTGACACAATTCACTTTACCGTGAGATTAATTAATATAATTCAGCAAGCTAGAAAATATAACAAAGATTTGCTTATAAAATTTATTATTTTATAAATATTTTTATAGTTTTTTTAAAGATTTAATTTATTTATTTGACAGAGAGAGATCACAAGTAGGCAGAGAGGCAGACAGAGAGAGGGGGGGAAGCAGGCTCCCTGCTGATCAGAGAGCCCAGGGCAGGACTCTATCCCAGGACCCTGAGACCATGACCTGAGCCGAAGACAGAAGCTTAACCCACTGAATGACCCAAGTGCCCTCAAATTTAGATTTTAAATTGCAATCTCTTTAAATTTATCTACCAGCTAAATTATAAGTAATAAAGATTTTTATATCTAAAGTGACTTTCTTGGGTGGCTGCATGTGCTCCTGATTCTCAAGCCTTCAGATTTATTCTAAATTATGCCACCAACTTCCCTCAGATGTTAGCATGAAGAAAGCAGATAATAGCACTTCTTATCTCTCAGAACTGCATTAGACAATTCCTTGTAATAAATCTCTTCATCATATATACCTATATCTGTCTATATCTAATCATCTATCTATCTATCTACCTATCTATCATCTTTCCTATTGGTTCTGCTTCTCTGGAAAAACTTGACAAATACTCAAGCTCAAGTTCAAAAACTATTAAACTATGTACAAGACTAATTATAGCATTTTTTTTTCTATTTGTGGTTATACTTAAGAAGAGACAATGCCTAATAATGAGGGAAGCATTTTATGGCCTATGCACAAAAAGCATCACATGAGTAGATTCCATGTCAGAAAGACCAGAGACATGGAGAAATGGGTGTATTTAGTGAGGAAAATGGTGCCAGCTCTCACACTTTCTTAACCATCTAGTAATTCTGATTTATGAGTAATAGAATTTGATTCACAGTAAAGTGTCAGCGTCTTAGAAAAATGTATCATTAAATTACATATATAATTATTCATATAATAAAACTTAACTTTTAACATGTAGTGTGAGTCACACATTATTCTTCACTGAAATCTCTTTCCAAAAAGAAAATTGTTTATCTAAAAATAATCAAAGAGCAAATATATTTTGTTTATAGATAAAGGAGAAATGCCATGAAATTCTTTGGGAAGTGAAAAACAATTCTAAAAACTTTACTGATGTCTTAGATCAGTTTCCCTAGAGGAGTTGGAGAGATATTTTTGTTCAAGTTATTTATTGGGGGAGTGCTCTCAAGAAAAGAATAGTTGGATAGAGCAGGGGGAAATTCTAACAAGAATGCAATTGCCCCTACCCACAGGTTCATTCTGATCCCATGGGAGAAGCTCTGGAACAGGAATCGGACCATAGAGTTGCTTTTCTCCTTGAGGTGAGGGACTGGAATTGCACACCTGTTTTTCAGTCAGTCTTTTGTCCTGATCACTCCAGTATGGAAAGTGCCAGTGCATACTCTTGCATTAGGCAGCTCCTCTTTGAAGGAAGGCATTGTTTTAGAGAAAAGTTAACTGTGAGCCATTATTAAGCAATATTTACAGCATCTGGGGAAGAGAAGCATCTTCTGAAAAAGAATATCTGGGCAAAGCAACAATGGCATCCACATTTTCATATTGATGACTATTTCTTTAAGGTCACATTTTTTCTCAACATTTCAAGTTGATTTTATTGGGAACAAACAAAAATTTTATCAAGAGGGACTCAGTATAGGAAGAGAACCAGAAGAAAGAAGACATTGGGAGATAGTTAGATCCCGTTTCAACTTAGGAACTGAAGTTAGAGCAGTAGTAATAAATCAAAGACTGCTTATTTCTAACTTTGACTTTAAGTCCTTTTGAGAGTCAGATTTTTAAATGTACACAAATCATTTTGACCCCTTAATTATTTTATAAGCATCTGAGAAAATTTAGTATGTGGATTTTGAACATTCATTTACTACTTCCAAAAATGAGTACCAACAAAGCTGTTCTCAAGGTTAATTTGGAATTTGGAAATTTGGATTTCAAATTTGGATTTGGAATTCCAATTAGAATTTGAAAATAGGTAATACAATCAATATATGTGGATAGACCAGAGTTTCATAGACAGCTTCCACATGGAGCTCAATGACACTCCTAGACTGGTACTAGCACACAGCAAGTGATAAAATATATTTTCACAAATATTTGTTAAAAGGTGCATTTATATATATTAGAGTAGCCAAGTTCATGTTTCCTTCACAAACAGCCCTTGCTTCCTCCCACCCTTCCTCCCTTCCTTCCGTTTTTTCTTCCCTCTTCTTTCACTTTTAATTTCCATTTCCATTACAGATTCTTTTCAAGAGCCGTGTTCAGCCATCATCACTCCACAAGTATTGAGCATATTCTATATGCAATGCCTTGTTGTAATGCTGAAGACACAGGTATTTGGGATAACTTTAGGAATAGAGGATAAATCTAGAGAAGAAAGGAAACATATGTGCAATGTATCAGAGATGGTATATGTAAAGTAAAATGTAGTCACAAAGAAAAAAATACTAGACTTGAGGAGTTGGTAAAAATCTGATAGATGGAGTGATATGTGAACTAAGTTTGAAGAATAATTTAAACTATTCCAAATAAAGATGGAGATGAATACCTTATAATCAGTAGTCAGTTGTGCTTGGAACATACTCAGTTACCTACATTCTGCTTTTCATTTAAAGGTAATGGAGAGAATAAATGGATGAGGAGGGGCAAGATGGCAGAGAAGTAGGACACCCTAATTCAACCAGTCCCCTAAAGTGAGCTAATTATCTACCAGAACACTCTGAACACCCACAAAATCAGACCGAGATGTAAGATTATACACTTCTGGATCTCTATGGGGACAGAAGACACTAGTGGAGAGGTAAAGCAGAGTGGGAACACTCAGACTGATATCAAAGGATAAACAGAAGAAGGAGGGAGCCACCATAAGTGGCCCATTGGAAAGTAATACCCCAATATGAATGTGGCCTATGATTGGGAACCGGCATTAACTTGGAGTCCAGTTAAAAACATTCAAAAAGAACAAAATATCTTAAGGGACAACTGGTGAAAACAGGCAGTCATGGGCATGGGCATAAGCCCATGGACCCAGGATGGACACCGCTGGTGACCACCCCTGACAGAGAGAGTGCAGCAGAGCCTCCAGTTCCTGGTCCCTGAGCCCCCCAGATTGCACAGCTTGCACCACCACTGAGCTGGATGCACTCCCATCCTACCTTAGGGAGTCTAGTGTGGGTGCCAGCCTGCACTCTCTAGAAATACAGCCTTTTGCACTCTGTGAGCACTGTGACACCAGGGTCTGACCCACTCCCCATCCGTGCCTGAGAAAACTCTGTGTGGATACTAACCAGAAGTCTATAGGACTGGCCGAGGGTCTGGACATTGCAAACCTGGGCCTGAAGGAACTCAGTTACATCTCTGGTCCCAATCCCATGGTGGTAACCTGTGAAACCATGAGGTCTGGACCCCACACAGCAGTCCAGGCAAAGGCAGCCACCAGAAGCGGGCTCCTTGGACCAATATCACACATGGTTAGTGGCACAGAGGTGCAGAGGCAAGCAGGTGCTTTGGGTGACCCCTGAAATGATAACTGGGATGTGCACTGCCTGTAAGAGGTTGCATGGCTCAGTGGATTTTGCAGAGGGCGAGTCTGTGTGTTCTGGACGACCCAGAGGGGAGCAGACTGAGGCTTTTCTCTGAGATGGAGGTCTGGGTGCAGTTTGCTTTCCTCCAATCCTCCAAAAGGCCACAAAAAACTGCAAAGAAAAAACCTCCAGAGAACAAAAGCCAGAAAAACCTGTTTCCACAGAGCCAAGCCCCTTGATAGGGAGCAGAAGGACTCAACCCAAGCAGAAGTGAATGAAAAACATTGCAGCAGGTGCCTCCCCCAGAAAGTCGCCAAAAGAATGAGAGCACAATCTCCACAGGGTCCCCATAAAACTGTAAATTCCCAATATTAGGGGAAAACAATATATTAAGCTCCCAGCATTGCCCTAAAACCTGTATATTTCATAGATACAACTATTATTTTTAATTTGTTCTCATTATTCTTGTTCTTTATAATTTTTTTTTCAATTTATTTATTTTTAGAAAAACATTATTCATTATTTTTTCACCACACCCAGTGCTCCATGCAAGTCGTGCCCTCTATAATACCCACCACCTGGTACCCCAACCTCCCACCCCCCTGCCACTTCAAACCCCTCAGATTGTTTTTCAGAGTCCATAGTCTCTCATGGTTCGCCTCCCCTTCCAATGTACCCAAATTCCCTTCTCCTCTCTAACGCCCCTTGTCCTCCATGCTATTGGTTATGCTCCACAAATAAGTGAAACCATATGATAATTGACTATCTCTGCTTGTCTTATTTCACTCAGCATAATCTCTTCCAGTCCTGTCCATGTTGCTACAAAAGTTGGGTATTCATCCTTTCTGATGGAGGCATAATACTCCATAGTGTATATGGACCACATCTTCCTTATCCATTCATCCGTTGAAGGGCATCTTGGTTCTTTCCATAGTTTGGCGACTGTGGCCATTGCTGCTATAAACATTGGGGTACAGATGGCCCTTCTTTTCACGACATCTGTATCTTTCGGGTAAATACCCAGGAGTGCAATTGCAGGGTCGTAGGGAAGCTCTATTTTTAATTTCTTGAGGAATCTCCACACTGTTCTCCAAAGAGGCTGCACCAACCTGCATTCCCACCAAGAGTGTAAGAGGGTTCCCCTTTCTCCACATCCTCTCCAACACATGTTGTTTCCTGTTTTGTTAATTTTGGCCATTCTAACTGGTGTAAGGTGATATCTCAATGTGGTTTTAATTTGAATCTCCCTGAGGGCTAATGATGATGAGCATTTTTTCATGTGTCTGATAGCCATTTGTATTTCTTGATTGGAGAAGTGTCTGTTCATATCTTCTGCCCATTTTTTGATGTGTTTGCCTGTTTCATGTGTGTTGAGTTTGAGGAGTTCATTATAGATCCTGGATATCAACCTTTTGTCTGTACTGTCATTTGCAAATATCTTCTCCCATTCCGTGGGTTGCCTCATTGTTTTTTTGACTGTTTCCTTTGCTGTGCAGAAGCTTTTGATTTTGATGAAGTCCCAGAAGTTTATTTTCACTTTTGTTTCCATTGCCTTTGGAGACGTATCTTGAAAGAAGTTGCTGTGGCTGATATCAAAGAGATTGCTGCCTATGTTCTCTAGGATTCTGATGAATTCCTGTCTCACATTGAGGTCTTTTATCCATTTTGAGTTGATCTTTGTGTACGGTGTAAGAGAATGGTCGAGTTTCATTCTTCTACATATAGCTGTCCAGTTTTCCCAGCACCATTTATTGAAGAGACTGTCTTTTTTCCACTATATATTTTTTCCTGTTTTGTCAAAGATTAATTGACCATAGAGTTGAGGGTCCATATCTGGGCTCTCTACTCTGTTCCACTGGTCTATGTGTCTGTTTTTATGCCAGTACCATGCTGTCTTGGTGATCACAGCTTTGTAATAAAGCTTGAAATCAGGTAAGGTGATGCCGCCAGCTTTATTTTTGTTTTTCAACATTTCCTTAGCGATTTGGGGTCTCTTCTGATTCCATACTGTCGCCCTCGGCCCGCAAGAACGACAACCAGCCTGGCATGGTGTTAATGCTTCGTCTCTTTATTTCGACAACTTTCTTAGCTTATATGTGTCAGGGTGACCAATAAGGGGCCAAACAATGGGGAGAGCCAATGAGAGTCCTGTTGCTATGCTGATTAAATTTGAAACAGCCAATGACTATGTCCTCCTTCAGGTGGGCTTCACCAGAAAGTTCGGTGTTCACTTGCAGCATATTTTGCTGGCAGTGAGCCAAGCACCATCGTGTAATGGTGGGGACTTTCCCGGCCGGAGGCGGTCCCCGGCATCTCCCCCTTTTTTGTTTTATGGCAGAGATCGTGCCTGTCTTAGGTCGTCAGTAGCAGAAAACATCCTTACCCGTCATCAGACACAAGATATCGATGATCTCTGTCCTGTCTTAGGTTGGTATGTTTCTCTACTGATCTTACCCGTCTTTGACTACCGATCTAGCATGCTTAGCCACATCTGGGGAGATGTCCCAGCCTCTATTGACAAAAGGGCTTGTACTATAGCTCGGCTCTGCTCTCGCTGCTGTGTTCTCCATTGGCGAACTTTTCTGAATAGAAGCAGAATGCCAGTAAGAAGGAGGACAAGAAGACCAAATGTGCCAGCCCATTGTTTGGTAAACTGGAACATATTGCTGGATGTTTGAAATAGCTCTGGGAGGGAAACTGGTTGCACACACGTACTCATGTGAAATTTTGAAAATCGTCAGAACATCGTCAGACCAAGCACCCTGCAAATACTGGGAGAGCTGTCGGGAGACATTCTGTAAGTTACTCATATTAGTATAGGCTATGGGAGTTACACAATTTGCCGGGAAGTGTGCTATACATCCCAGTCCCAATAGGGCCCCCAATATGTCCACTTGTTCTTGAACCAAATCCACTCTCTGGTTGACTATCAGGATTCCTGCTTGCAGATGTGCATTGATCTGGGTCTGTGTTTGAAGGGCAGCCGCCGTCCCTTCTGCAAGGGTGTTCACAGCTTCCACAGTGGGTATAGTTGCAGCAAGCGAGACTGCTGCTGCCGTGGCAGCTGCTGTAGATATAGCCAATGCTGTCACAATGGCGGCTGTGATACCAAAGTCTCTCTTCTTTCTGGATAGCACCACCGGTAACTTGTCCTCTGGAATGAAAACTGGGATAGGAACATGGGTAGGGATACGCATAATCACAGCCAGCTTGAAGGCCATGACATTCCAGCACTGGGAAAGATAGCAATTAAATAATATTATTGGGACAAGACACATTAACTGTTGTCTCAAAGGTACCAGAGTCATTTTGTTTATAAGAGCAGTTGAGGAATTTGCCACCATTTAACATGGACACTGCTGAGATATCAGTACATGCTCCTAATAAGTTACAGACCTGCCATGCATCAAAGGGAGAGGAGGGAATATGAGAGAAGAGTTAGTCACTGGTAAATGATATAGCCATGCTTTAACCACTGCTCACAGCTCTCTGGCTTGAGTCTGCCACAGGAGGTGTAGCATCTCCAGAGTTATCATCAGCATCTTCAGCATCATGACTGGTGTTCGGAGGCAAGGCTGCACGCACCAGCCGTTCTGGGATCCAAATTGGAGCCTCTTTTTCCTGTGGAAAAACACATACAGACCCCCTACTCCACACTAACACTGGATCTGGTCCATTCCACTTTCCTGTGAGGATGTCCTTCCAAAGTACTAAAGGCTTAGGGGGAGCAGCAGCAGCACTTGCATGTCTGTCTGCAGCTGATTTACCTGTTTTGTCCAACGTTAAAAAATTCAAAATAAAGAAAATGGTGTTGAGCTTATCTTTAGGGGACCTGAAGGTGTCCCCTATTCCCCCTTTTTTGTTTTATAAAGCGCATTTTTTATTGTAAGATGCGCGCGCTCCACAACACTCTGTCCTTGTGGGTTATAGGGTATTCCATGTATCAAGTGAATGTCAAGTTGTTGTAGGAAGGCTTTAAAGGGTTGTGAGGTGCAGGCTGGACCATTATCTGTCTTTAACTGGCGTGGCTTTCCCCATGCCGCGAAAGCCTGTAGGCAATGGGCGATAACATCTCTGGATTTTTCCCCCGTATGCACTGAGGCGAAAATTATTCCAGAGCAGGTATCTACAGAGACATGAACATATCTTAACTTTCCAAATTCTGAAACATGTGTGACATCCACTTGCCATATATGATTAGGTAACAGACCCTTAGGATTAACCCCCAAAGATGGTGCAGGTAGTAAAGTCACGCAGTTTCTGTAGGAGACTACTATGTCCCGTGCCTGTGCTTTTGTTATGTTAAATTTGAGGCGAAGAGTTAAAGCATTCACATGGAACAGCTTATGATAATGTCTCGCCTGTTGCATCGGGTCCTCAAAGGCAAAGACAAATTCCCCTCTGGTTAAGGAGTCTGCTAACTGATTACCTTGTGTCAGGGGGCCTGGTAAGGTTGTATGAGCTCTTATGTGGCCAACATAAAATGGAGCCTTCCTGTCCCAAACTAATGTTTGGATTTCTTGTAATGCCTTAGAGGTAGTAGACCTGGCATTAATAGAACCCACATTTTCAATGATAGAGACAGCTTGCACCACATATCTACTATCTGATAAAAGGTTGAAGGGTTCTTGATGAAACATTTGAAATGCTTTTAGTCAACTTCAGGTTCATTTGGGCCAAAACATCCCATCCCCACAATGAAATGGGAATCTTAAGGACACATGGCTGCACAAGTCCATGGTGGCCTTCATCATCCTTCCATGGCAGTGTAGCTGCACTGCACATGGGGCTATGAGCAATCCCTAATCCTCGAAGTGTTTGATCAGCCTTTTGCACAGGCCAATCCTTAGGCCAATCAGCTTCATTGATGATACTGCGATCCGCTCCAGTGTCCAATAAGCCTATGAATTTCTTGCCTCTTATCCAAAGAGAGTAAAGGGGTCTATTTTCCATGCCTAGCGTGACGCATGCTAGAGGAGCTCCAGTTGAACCGAGCCCCTTTTGTTCCTGAGTAACCTCATGGCTTCCAAAAAGCTTGTGACAACTAGGCAATACCAGGATCTGAGCTATCTTATCACCTGGACTAATAGCTGTAATTCCACATGGGGAAGATACCAGGATTTTCACCCTTCCTTTATAATCAGCATCTATAACTCCGGGGTGAACAATGAGTCCTGATAACGCCGTGGAGCTCCGTCCTAGCAAGAGGCCCACGGTGTCCTCAGGTAATGGACCCTTAAAATCTGATTCGACTACCTGGGTCCCCATCTCTGGAGTCAATATGAGTCTGGTGGTGGCACGGATGTCCAATCCTGCACTCCCTGTTGTGGCTCGCCTTGGCTCGTCGGCGGATAATGCGAGCGAGCCACCTGTTGGAGCACCCCATACATTTGAGGGCCCTGGGGTGTGGGGCCCCCCTTCCCATTTTTTGACCCTCTTGGAAGCAGAGAGTTGCCTCGTATATCCCGTATTGAGCGACATTCATTTGCCCAGTGGGCACCTCTCCCACATCTTGGGCGGATACCTGGTTTTTTAGGCTCCTGATAAGACACCTTTATCTCTGGGCACTCACGCTTAAGGTGTCCTGACTCCTTGCAGTAATAACAAACTCCAGGAATACCCCTATGTTTATATTGTTGAGCTCCCTGTAATCCTTGTAAACCGTGAGTGATAGCTGCAGCCATAACCTGCCCTTGAATAACACTGTCATTGATATCCCTGCAAACTTTAATATATGTACTCAGTCTTTGCTTTTCCAAGGTCTGATGGCTTCTTTACACCACTTATTAGCTTGCTCATAAGCCAGCTGTTTTATCAATGGCATGGCTGCCTCTGCCTCCCCAAATATTCGACCAGCTGTTTGCATCAGCCTTGCTACAAAATCAGCATATGCCTCATTTGGTCCTTGTATTACCTTAGACAGCTGACCCTGTAAATCCCCACTGCCTTGAATGGTTTTCCATGCTTTAGTGGCCGCCGCGGCTATTTGCAGATACACTGCAGGGTTGTATTGTATTTGGGCCTGCTTTCCCATGTACGGTCCCATTCCCATTAACATTTCTAGGTCCCACTGAGGATTTCTAGCCGCTGCATTACGGCGGGCAGTGTCCTGTGAGTATTCTTGCCAGGCTGTTTTCCATACTAGATATTGCCCTCCTGACAAGGTTGCGCAGGCTAGATTACCCCAGTCTTCAGGGACCAAGTTCATTCCCGCTATGGTCTCCAACAAAGATACTGTAAAGGCTGCCTGAGGGCCATACTGCATGACTGCTTCCTTTAATTGCTTAACTAGTTTAAAATCAAGAGGCTGATGATACCGCTGGTTGTTTTGGTCCTCCAAAACCGGAAAAGCAGAGGCCAGGCCATGATCTCTCCAGCTCAAAACCCTGCCACTACCGCATGTGGTGCAGCAGCTACAAGCTCCTTGGCACGCCATAGGATTATACGGCGGAGGGGCACTAGGCGTTGCTGGAGTCGACAGTTTCAACTGTTCAAACTTGGAGTGCATTTTACGGTCTAACTCTTCCCCTGACATTTCTTCTTCCTCTTCACTAGAACTACCCCCCTCTGAGGCACAAGAGACCGCTTTTTAGATACTTCAGATCCCATTATGAACACAAAGACAACAGACGCAGACGTTAAAGACACTAACCAACACATTGACTTTTTACGCGCATATACTTCAGTTGACCTTTACTCCCCGCTTTACCATGGAAGAAAATCCCGGCTCTATGGCCACCCCGCTTCTTATTGCAGTCTTGTACAAGATTCCCAACACTTTAATCGTGGTCCCTTAAGAAAATCCCGGCTCTATGGCCTCCCGCTTCTTATTGCGGTCTTGTACAAGATTGCCACCACTTTAATCGTGGTCCCTTAAGAAAATCCCGGCTCTATGGCCGCCCGCTTCTTATTGCGGTCTTGTACAAGATTGCCACCACTTTAATTGTGGTCCCTTAAGAAAATCCCGCCTCTATGTCCGCCCGCTTCTTATTGCGGTCTTGTACAAGATTCCCACCACTTTAATCGTGGTTCCTTCCGAGCTTACCTGTGGTTTTTCTCCTTGCAAGGTTTACTTACTCATTAACTATTCCCGGGTCTCAGCACCATTTGTCGCCCTCGGCCCGCAAGAACGACAACCAGCCTGGCATGGTGTTAATGCTTCGTCTCTTTATTTCGACAACTTTCTTAGCTTATATGTGTCAGGGTGACCAATAAGGGGCCAAACAATGGGGAGAGCCAATGAGAGTCCTGTTGCTATGCTGATTAAATTTGAAACAGCCAATGACTATGTCCTCCTTCAGGTGGGCTTCACCAGAAAGTTCGGTGTTCACTTGCAGCGTATTTTGCTGGCAGTGAGCCAAGCACCATCGTGTAATGGTGGGGACTTTCCCGGCCGGAGGCGGTCCCCGACACATACAAATTTTAGGATTATTTGCTCTAGCTCTTTGAAGAATGCCGGTGGAATTTTGATCGGAATGGCATTAAAAGTATAGATTGCTCTAGGCAGTATAGACATTTTAACAATGTTTATTCTTCCGATCCATGAGCATGGAATGGTCTTCCATCTATTTGTGTCTTCTTCAATTTCTTTCATGAGTGTTCTGTAGTTCCTCAAGTACAGATCCTTTACCTCTTTGGTTAGGTTTATTCCCAGGTATCTTATGGTTCTTGGTGCTATAGTAAATGGAATCGATTCTCTAATTTCCCTTTCTGTATTTTCATTGTTAGTGTATAAGAAAGCCACTGATTTCTGCACATTGACTTTGTATCCTGCCACGTTGCTGAATTGCTGTATGAGTTCTAGTAGTTTGGGGGTGGAGTCTTTTGGGATTTCCATATAAAG
Organism: Neogale vison; assembly: GCF_020171115.1. Taxonomy (NCBI): domain Eukaryota; kingdom Metazoa; phylum Chordata; class Mammalia; order Carnivora; family Mustelidae; genus Neogale; species Neogale vison. Next base: position 85,333,601 of record NC_058094.1, on the reverse strand, counting down.
AATCATGTCATCTGCAAAGAGAGAGAGTTTGGCCTCTTCATTACCAATTTGGATACCTTTTATTTCTCTCTGTTGTCTGATTGCTGTTGCTAGGACTTCTAATACTATGTTGAACAAGAGTGGTGAAAGTGGGCATCCTTGTCTTGTTCCTGAACTCAATGGGAAGGCTGCAAACTTTTTCCCATTGAGGATGATATTTGCTGTGGGTCTTTCATTGATAGATTTGATGAGGTTCAGGAATGTTCCCTCTATGCCTATACTTTGAAGCGTTTTAATCAGGAACGGATGCTGGATTTTGCCAAATGCTTTTTCTGCATCAATTGAGAGGACCATGTGGTTCTTCTCTCTTCTCATATTAATTTGTTGTATCACATTGATTGATTTAAGAATGTTGAACCATCCTTGTAGCCCAGGGATGAATCCCACCTGGTCATGGTGGATAATCTTTTTAATGTGCTGTTGGATCCTGTTGGCTAGGATCTTGTTGAGAATCTTAGCATCCATATTCATCAGTGATATTGGTCTGAAATTCTCCTTTTTGGTAGGGTCCTTGCCTGGTTTGGGGATCAGGGTAATGCTGGCTTCATAGAAGGAGTCTGGAAGTTTTCCTTCTGCTTCAATTTTTTGAAATACCCTCAGGAGAATAGGTATTATTTCTTCTTGGAAGGTTTGGTAGAATTCCCCAGGGAATCCATCAGGTCCTGGGCTCTTGTTTTTTGGGATGTTTTTGATCACTGCTTCAATCTCGTTATTTGATATCAGTCTATTCAGGTTGTCAATTTCTTCCTGGTTCGATTTTGGTAGTTTATATTTTTCCAGGAATGCATCCATTTCATCTAGGTTGCTAAGCTTATTGGCATATAACGGTTCGTAATAACTTCTGATGATTGTTTCAACTTCCTTGGTGTTAGTTGTGATCTCTCCCTTTTCATTCATAATTTTATGAATTTGGGATTTCTCTCTTTTCTTTCAGATTAGTGTAGCCAGTGGCTTATCGATCTTATTGATTCTTTCAAAAAACCAGCTTCTAGTTTCATTGATACGTTCTACTGTATCTCTGGTTTCTTCCTCATTGATCTCAGCTCTAATCTTGATGATTTCCCTTCTTATGTGTGGAGTTGGTTTGATTTGTTGTTGATCCTCCAGTTCTTTAAGGTGTAGAGACAGCTGCTGTGTTCTGGATTTTTCAATTTTTTTGAGCGAGGCTTGGATGGCTATATATTTTCCCCTTAGGACCACCTTTGCTGTATCCCATAGGTTTTGGACAGAAGTGTATTCATTCTCATTGGTTTCCATGAATTGTTTCAGTTCTTCTTTGATCTCCTGGTTGATCCAAGCATTCTCAAGCAAGGTGGTCTTTAGCTTCCAGGTGTTTGAGTTCCTTCTGAACTTTTCCTTGTGATTGAGCTCCAGTTTCAAAGCATTGTTATCTGTGAATATGCAGGGAATTATCTCAGTCTTTTGGTATCTGTTGAGTCCTGATTTGTGACCCAGTATGTGGTCTATTCTGGAGAAGGTTCCGTGTGCACTTGAGAAGAACGAGTATTCTGTTGTTTTAGGGTGGAATTTTCTGTATATATCTATGAGGTCCATCTGGTCCAATGTGTCATTCAATGCTCTTGTTTCTTTATTGATTTTCTGCTTCGATGATCTGTCTAATTCTGAAAGAGGCGTGTTAAGATCTCCTCCGAATACTGTATTCATACCAATATGACTCTTTATCTTGATTAACAGTTTTCTTATGTAATTGGCTGCTCCCATATTGGGAGCATAGATATTTACAATTGTTAGATCATCTTGGTGGATATCCCTTTAAGGATTATGTAGTGTCCTTCTGTATCTCTGACTACAGTCTTTAGTTTGAAGTCTAATTTATCTGATATGAGAATCGCTACCCCAGCCTTCTTTTGAGTCCCATTGGCATGAAAGATGCTTCTCCACCCCTTCACTTTCAGTCTGCGTGTATCTTTAGGTTCAAAATGGGTCTCTTGTAGACAGCATATGGATGGGTCCTGTCGTTTTATCCAATCTGCAACCCTGTGCTGTTTTATGGGTGCATTTAGGCCATTCACATTGAGAGTGATTATTGATAGATACGTTTTTATTGACCTCGAGTTACCTTTGAAGTCTTTCTTTCTGTAGACTGTCTCTATATTTCTGTTCAATGCTATTCTTGGGATTTTTCCTCTTTTATAGAACACCCCTTAATATTTCCTGCAGTATCGGCTTGGTGGTTGCATAGTCTTTTAAGTCTTGCCGGTCTTGGAAACTCTTTATCTCTCCATCCATTTTGAATATCAGTCTTGCTGGATAAAGTATTCTTGGCTGCATGTTCTTCTCATTTAGTGCCCTGAATATATCTTGCCAGCCTCTTCTGGCTTGCCAGGTCTCTGTGGACAGGTCTGACGTTATTCTGATGGGCTTCCCTCTGTAAGTAAGGAGCCTCTTTGCCCTGGCGGCTTTCAAGAGATTATACCTACAATTATAATTCCTCAATTTGACTATCAGGTGTCGTGATGTTTTTTTGGAGTATATAATCTTGGGTGGAGACCGTTCAGCCTCTAGTACATGAACGCTGGTTCCATTCGCGAGATTCGGAAAATTTTCGTGAAGGACTTGTTCCACGACATCTTCTAGACTTCTTCTTTCTCCTCCCCTTCAGGGATTCCAATAATTCTGATGTTGGAACGCTTCATGGCATCATTTATTTCCCTGATTCTGCTCTCGTGGGGTCTAAGCTGTTTGTTCCAGGCTTCCTCCTGATCCTTTCTCTCTATCTGTTTGTCTTCCAGATCACTAATTCTACCTTCTGTCTCAGTTACCCTAGCTTTGAGAGAGTTTAGATTGGATTGGAACTCATTGAGAGCATTGTGGACCTCCTCCCTGGTAGCTTTAAGCTCCGCCCTAACATTGTGAACATCCTGTCTGGTCGCTTTCAGTTCGGCCCTAATCAATTCTGTTTGGTCATCCATGGCTTTCTCCAACCTAGCTATTGCCTGGATAATTGTTAGCCTGAATTCTCTTTCCGACATATTGTCTATGTTGATAGCCATTAGCTCTGTTGCAGAAGGTCCATCCTCTGTATTTTCTTCTGTTGGGCATTCCTCCTCCTAGTCATTTTGGTGGGAGAAGACTGAACAGATGTAGCTGGATGTATCAACTCTGGTGCAGTCAAGGTGCACCCTGGATTACTTCTGAGCAATCAGGATTCCCCACTCAAATGAGAAACAAAAGAAAAGAAAAAGAAAAAGGAAAAATAAAAAGGAAAAGAAGAAAAAGAAAAAAGAGAGAGAGAGAGACAGGAAAGAAAGGGAAGATGAAAGAGAAGGTTCAGCCCAGATGGGCCCCAAGGTAAGATTTATGAAGTAGACAAACAAAAAGAGATAAAAAGACTGATACAATTATATGGCAAGAGAAAGAAAAATATATATATATATGTGCAAATAAAGAAAGAACCTCGTCAAAAAGAACCACAAGTGTAAAATTTATATGCTATCAGGACAAACACAAAAAACACAGAAATACTGGTGGAAGAAGATGGGAGAGTTCTTATAAATTCTCAGTGTGTACAAGGAAGGTTGTTTTGATTCTTCCTGGATGTATCTTGATATCTTTGTTAAGGGACTCAACTTTCCTAAGATAAAGGGGATTAAAAATTGGTTTACCTGTAGGGATAGTATTGATTGGGGAAAGGGGATTACTTTGAAGTTAACTCTATATGAATATTAAAGGATAAAAATAAAAAGGAATATACTAGACTAAACTAAACTAAAATTTTAAAAAAAGGAATTCAAAAAATAAAAATACAAAAGAAAAACAGGTGTATGTATCAAAAAGTTCAGGTTAGAAAGGTATTATGGAATTTGATGTACTGTACAGCTCGCTGTGATGGTAAATAGGTTAAAAAATTACCTATGTGTAAAAAAAAAATATGAACTGGAATAGTGGAAACGAGTGAACAATACAAGTTTTCCTATGAAGTAGTGGTGGTTCTCTTGTAGTCCTTTTTTTTTTTCTTTCTTGGTTTGTTTTCTGGGGGAGGGGCCTGCCACGTGGGTTGTCAGTCAATGATGTTTCCTGAGTTGAGTCCCCCCGCCCCCCTCATGGGGTGGGCTCTGGGGAAACTGGTTTTTTTCAGGCTTTTGTTCTCTGGCGGTTTTTATGCCTGTTCACTTTTTTCCCTCTCACCTTGACCGCCTTTGATGGTTTTTGTAGTATTAGAAGAAATCAAACCATACCCTGATCTCCGTCTCAGAGAGAAGCCTCAGTCTGGGTGCAGAAGCTGAATAAATTCCCCCTTGGATGCTGGCAGCGCAGGTTCCAATTTGCAGACCCAGGGGGCTCAGGATCTTTTGCTCGTACCCAAAGCCAAGGCCGTGGCGGCTCTCTGGGAGCTCCCCACCGCCAGAGAGGTTCCAAGCAGCGATCGCACACTGAGATTTTTCCGCCGGCCTGGGCTGGGAATGCCCGGCTTGCGCACACCTCTTTTCAGAGGCGGCTGTGGGTCGGGCGCGTGTCTGGGGCACTGAGAACGGGGCGCTGGTCCGTAAGCCCCAGGCTGGGCTTTTGCGCGCCTCTGTCAGGGGAAGATTTTCGCGCACGCGGCTTAGGCTTTGAAACAATGGCGCGGGTCAAAGAGCGCCGGCCGGGCCTCTGTAACTCAGGGGAGCTTGAGGGATGTGCGCGCATATCTCGAGCTTTGTGGTAGGGCTAGCGTGCGTTCTGCAGACTGGCGCGGCTCCCATCCCCTCACAGGAGCTGGAACCCATGCGCTCTGGGGCGCGCTGGCGGCTTAGGGACCAGGAGCTGGTTTCTCCACCGCACTCTCTCTGCCTCAGCACCGGAGAGGCCGTCTGGGACCGGGGACTTAAGCCCCTGTCCCTAGCCGCCCCGATTCCCACAATTTCCCCCCCGCGATCCTTTGCTCTTTTGGAGTGCTTTCAACCAGTCTCCAAGTTAATGCTGGTCCCCAGTCGCAGGGCACTCTCGCTCGTATTGGGGTATTACTTTCCCACCGGTCGCCTCTGGTGGCTCCCTCCCCCTTTGGTTTATCTTCTGATATCAGTCCGCCGTTCCCATTCCGCTTTACCTGCTTACTGGCGTCTTCTGCCCCTATAGAGATCCAGACGTGTATAATTCTGATCTCAGGCTGATTTCATGGGTGATCGGAGTTCTTTGGTAGGTAATCAGCTCTCTTTGGGGTACCAGCTGAAAAGGCGCCTCTTCCTATTCCCCCACCATCTTCTAACCCCCTCTTTATAATTTTTTAACCTATTTACCATTACAGCTAGAGGTTTAATACAACATATTACATAATAACCTTTTAACTTAAAACTTTTTTCATACATATAACTGTGTTCTTCCTTTACTATTTTAAAAAATATACATATAGATATAAGCTTCAAGGTAAAATATATATATTATATATATAATCAATTATATATATATACACATATATATGTGTGTGTATATATATATATATATATAGAGAGAGAGAGAGAGAGAGAGTCAGTTTCAACCTCCCTTTATCTCTGGAAAAGTTGAGTCCTTTAGCAAAGATATCAAGATATCAAGACACACCCAGGAAAAATCAAAGTAACTGACCTTGCCCACATCGAGGATTTAAAACCACCCTCCCATCTTTTTTCTTTGTTAGTGTTTCTGTGTATTTGTTTTTGTTCTGATATTATATCAATCTTATCCTGGGGTTCATTTTGGCTGGGTTTTTTTTTTTTTTCCTTGTCATTTACTTTTGTCAGTCTTTTTGTTTTTCCTTTTTGTTTGTATAACATATATATCTTACTTTTGGGGTTCATTCTGGTTGGGTCTTCTCTTTTCTCTCTTTCTCTTTTTTTTTTTTTCTTTTTTCTTTCTTTTTGGTGGTGACTTCCAATTGCTCTGAAGCATTCCAGGGTGCACCTTGCCTGATTCATGGTTGATATATTCATATACATCCCCTCAACCACCTCTTACCAAAATGACTAGGAGGAGGAATACCCAAGGGAGGAAAAATTCATAGACTGTGCCCTACCCATCAGAACTAGTGGATATGGACATAAACAGTATGTCAGAGAGGGAATTCAGAGTAACAATTGTCCAGGAAATGGCTAGTTTGGAGAAAACCATTAGTGACAACATAGAATCTCCAAGGGCAGAAGTGAAAACCACCTGGAAAGAAGTTAAAAATGCTGTCAATGATATTTAATCAAATCTAAATACTCAAACAGCTAGAGTAACCAAGGCAGAAGATAGAATTAGTGATCTAAAGGGCAAACTGATAGAAAAAAGGATCAGGAGAGACATGGAAGAAACAACTTATGAGCCATGAAAACCGAATTAGAGAAATAAATGATGTTATTAAATGTTCCAACATTAGAATTATGGGATCCCCGAGGGGGTGGAGAAAGAGAGAAGACTAGAAGATATAGTTGAACAAATTCTCCATGAAAATTCTCCCAATTTGGGGAATGGAAGCAGCATTATGTCCTAGAGGCAGAAAGAACACCCCCAAAATCGACAAACCTATAAAGACCTCGAGGCACTTGATTGTGAGACTGATGAATCATGATTTTAGACAAGAGCTTCTGGGGGCAGCTGGAGGGAAGAGATTCTTTACATACAGAGAAACGTCCATCAGAATGACTTCAGACCTGTCCACAGAAACCTGGCAACCCAGAAATGGCTGGAAAGACATATTAAGGGCACTAAATGAAAAGAATATGCATCCAAGAATACTTTATACATCAAGGCTGACATTCAAAATGGAAGGAGAGATAAAGAGGTTCCAAGACAGGCAAGGTTTGAAAGAGTATGTTACCACTAAGCCAGCACTACAAGAAATATTAAGGGGGGGGTTCCATAAAAGAAGAAAGAACCCAAGAGTGACATAGCACAGGAGTTTACAGAGATAATCTACAGAAACAAGGACTTCACAGGAAACATGATGACAATAAGAACATATCTTTAATAATCACTCACAACTTGAATGGTCTAAATCTCCCATAAAATGGCACAGGGTTGCAGATTGGATAAAACAACAGGACTTGTCCATATGCTGTCTACAAGAGACCCATTTGAAACCTGAAGATACATCCAGACAGAAAGTGAATGGGTGGAGAAACATCTTTCATGCCAAAGGGCCTTGAAAGAAAGCCAGGGAAGTGATTCTCATATCAGAGAAATTAGAATTTAAATTAAAGACTGTAGTCAGAAATAAAGAAGGACACTACATAATTCTTAGAATGTCTATCCCCTAAGAAGATCTAACAATTGTAAACATTTATGCCTCCAATATGAGAGCAACCAACTACATAAGCCAACTGTTAATCAAGATAAAGAGTCATATTGATATGAACATATTAATAGTAGGGGATCTTAAGGTGGAAATCTCAATAATATATCATCCAAGCAGAAAATCGATAAAGAAACAAGGGCATTGAATGACACATTGGACCAGATGGGTCTCATAGATATATACAGAACATTCCACCCTAAAACAACAGAATACTCATTCTTCTCGAGTGCACATGGAACCTTCTCTAGAATATACTATATACTGGGTCACAAATCAGGGCTCTACTGATACCAAAAGACTGAGATTATTCCCTGCATATTCTCAGACTACAATGCTTTGAAACTGGAATTCAAACACAAGGAAAAATTTGGAAGGAATTCAAACACTTGGAAGCTAAAGAACATCTTGCTTAAGAGTGTTTGGATCAACCAAGAAATCAAAGAACTTAAACAATTCATAGAAACCAATAAGAATGAAGAAACATTGGTCCAAAATCTATGGAATATGGCAAAGGCAGTCCTAAGGGGTGGGGGGGAGTACATAGCCATCCAAGCCTCACTCAAAAAAATTGAAAAATCCAGAATACACCAGCTGTCTTTACACCTTAAAGAGCTGGAAAATCAACAACAAATTAAGCCAACCTCATGCACAAGAAGGGAAATAATCTAGATTAGAGCAGAGATCAATGAGATAGAAATCAGAGATACAGTAGAACATATCAATAAAACCAGAAGCTGGTTTTTGAAAGAATCAATAAGATCGATAAATGACTGGCCAAGCTAATCAAAAAGAAAAGAAAGAAGACCCAAATTAATAAAATTATGAATGAATAGGGAGAGATCACGACTAACACCAAGGAAATAGAAACAATCATCAGAAATTATTATCAAGAATTATATGCCAATAAGTTAAGCAACCTAGATGAAATGTATGCATTCTTGGGAACCTATAAACCTCCAAAACTGAATCAGGAAGAAACTGACAACCTGAATAGACCAATATCTAGGAACGAGATTGATGCAGTGATCAAAAACCTCCCCAAAATCAAGAGCCCAGCACCTGACAGACTCCCTGGAGAATTCTACCAAACATTCAAGAAGAAATAATACCTATTCTTTTGAAGCTGTTTAAAAAAATAGAAACTGAAGGAACAACTTATTTTTGGGGGTTTGCTCTGGGCATTGGCTTCGCCCAGTTGTTGAAAAGTGAACTCAACTCATGACGGTTCTTCTGTCACTCTGGTTAATAGCGGCCACTCTGGTAGAAGTTAGGACTTCAGCTGATGGACAAGCTGATAATGAAGATATAGTGCAAATAGTCTTTTTGTTTGTCTGTTTTTGTTTGTATACTTCCTAAATCTTACCTTGGGGCCCATTTGGGCTGAACCTTCTCTTTTATCTTCCCTTTTCTTTCCTGTCTTTCTCTCTCTCTCTCTCTCTTTCTCTCTCTTTTTTTTTTTTCTTTTCTTCTTTTTTCTCTCATTTGGGTGGGGAATCCTGACTGCTCAGAAGTGTTCCAGGGTGCACCTTGACTGCACCACAGTTGATACATCCAGCTACATCCATTCAGTCATCTCTCACCAAAATGAAAAGGAGGAGGAATGCCCAACAGAAGGAAAATACAGAGGATGGCCCTTCTGCAACAGAGCTAACAGCTATCAAAATAGACAATATGTCAGAAAGAGAATTTAGGCTAACAATTATACAGGCAATAGCTAGGTTGGAGAAATCCATGTATGACCAAACGGAATTGATTAGGGCCAAAACGAGAGTGACCAGGGAAGATGTTCACAATTTTAGGGCTGAGCTGAAAGCTACCAGGAAAGAGGTTCACAAAGCACTCAATGAGTTCCAATCTAATCTAAATTCCTCAAAGCTAGGATAACTGAGACAGAAGATAGAATTAGTGATCTAGAGGACAAACAAATAGAGGGACAGGATCAGGAGGAAGCCTGGAACAAACAGCTTAGAAGCCATGAAAACAGAATCAGGGAAATAAATGATGCCAAGAAACGTTCCAACATCAGAATTACTGGAATCTCTGTAGGGGAGGAGAAAGAAAGAAGTCTAGAAGATATAGTGGAACAAGTTCATTATGAAAATTTTCCCAATCTCGCAAATGGAACCAGTGTTCATGTACTAGAGGCCGAACGGTCTCCACCCAAGATTATAGATTGCAGAAAAACATCAAGGCACCTGATAGTCAAATTGAGGAATCATAATTGTAGATATAATCTCTTGAACCACTAGGACAAAGAGCCTCCTTAAGTACAGAGGAAAGCCCATCAGAATAACATCAGACCTGTCCACAGAGACCTGGCAAGCCAGAAAGGACTGGCAAGATATATTCAGGGCACTAAATGCAGCCAAGAATACTTTATCCAGCAAGACTGACATTCAAAACGATGGAGAGATAAAGAGTTTCCAAGACCGGCAAGGCTTAAAAGACTATGCAACCACCAAGTCGACACTTCAGGAAATATTAAGGGGGGTATTATAAAAGAGGAAAAATCCTAAGAATAGCATTGAACAGAAATATAGAGATAATCTACAGAAAGAAAGACTTCAAAGGTAACACGATGACAATAAAAGTGTATCTATCAATAATCACTCTCAGTGTGAATGGCCTAAACACGCCCATAAAATGACACAGGGTTGCAGATTGGATAAAATGACAGGACCCATCCCTATGTTGGCTACAAGAGACCCATTTTGAACCTAAAAATACACCCAGACTGAAAGTGAAGGGGTGGAGAAGCATCTTTCATGTCAATGGGCCTCAAAAGAAGGCCAGGGTAACGATTCTCATATCAGATAAATTAGATTTTAAACTAAAGACTGTAGTCAGAGATACAGAAGGACACTACATAATTCTTGAAGGGACTATCCACCAAAATGATCTAACAATTATAAATATCAATGCCCCCAATATGGGAGCAGCCAATTATATAAGAAAACTATTAATCAAGATAAAGAGTCATATTGATATGAATACATTAATAATAGGAGATCTTAACACGCCTCTCTCAGAAATAGAAAGATCATCGAAGCAGAAAATCAATAAAGAAACAAGAGCATTGAATGACACATTGGACCAGATGGACCTCATAGATATATACAGAACATTCCACCCTAAAACAACAGAATACTCATTCTTCTCGAGTGCACACGGAACCTTCTCCAAAATAGACCACGTACTGGGTCACAAATCAGGACTCAACCAATACCAAAAGACTGAGATGATTCCCTGCATATTCTCAGATCACAATGCTTTGAAACTGGAGCTCAATCACAAGGAAAAGTTACAAAGGAACTCAAACATTTGGAAGCTAAAGAAACACCAGGAAGCTTAAGCACCTGGAATGCTTAAGAATGCTTGGATCAACCAGGAGATCAAAGAAGAACTGAAACAATTCATGGAAACCAGTGAGAATGAAAACACTTCGGTCCAAAACCCATGGTATACAGCAAAGGCGGTCCTAAGGGGGAAATACATAGCCATCTAAGCTTCCCTCAAAAAAATTCCAAAATCCAGAACACAGCAACTGTCTCTACCCCTTAAAGAACTGAAGAATCAAAAACAAATCAAACCAAAGCCACACATAAGGAGGGAAATAATCAAGATTAGAGCAGAGATCAATGAGGTAGAAACCAGAGATACAGTAGAACGTATCAATGAAACTAGAAGCTGGTTTTTTGAAGGATTCAGTAAGATTAATAAACCATTGTCCACACTAATCCAAAAGAAAAGAGAGAAAGCCCAAATTCATAAAATTATGAATGAAAAGGGAGAGATCACAACTAACACCAAGGAAGTAGAAACAATCATCAGAAGTTATTATCAACAGTTACATGCCAATAAACTAAGCAACCTAGGTGAAATGGAGGCATTCCTGGAAAATTATAAACTCCCATAATTGAACCAGGAAGAAATTGAAAACTTGAATAGACCTATATCGAGTAATGAAATTGAAGTGGTGATCAAAAACCTCTTAAAAAACAAGAGCCCAGGACCTTATGGATTCCCTGGGGAAATCTACCAAACTTTCAAAGAATAAATAACACCTATTCTCCTGATGCTGTTTCAGAAAATTGAAGCAGAAGGAAAACTTCCAGACTCCTTCTATGAAGCCAACATTACCCTGATCCCCAAACCAGGCAAAGACCCTACCAAAAAGGAGAATTTCAGACCAATATTACTGATGAATATGGATGCTAGGATTCACAACAAGATCCTAGCAAACAGGATCCAACAGCACATTAAAAAGATTATCCACCATGATCAGGAGGGATTCATCTCTGGGCTACAAGGATGGTTCAACATTCGCAAATCAATCAATGTGATAAAACAAATCAATAAGAGAAGAGAGAAGAAAGACATGGTCCTCTCAATTGATGCAGAAAAAGCATTTTACAAAATCGAACAGTCGTTCCTGATTAAAATGCTTCAAAGTATAGGGATAGAGGGAACATTCCTGAACTTCAACAAATCTATCTATGAAAGACCCACAGCAAATATAATCCTCAATGGGAAAAAGCTTACAGCCTTCCCCTTGAGATCAGGAAAATGACAAGGATGCCCACTCTCACCACTCTTTTTCAACGTAGTATTAGAAGCATTAGCAACAGCAATCAGACAACAGAGAGAAATAAAAGGTATCCAAATAGGCAATGAAGAATTCAAACTCTCTCTCTTAGCAGATGACTTGATTCTTTACATGGAAAACCCAAAAGACTCCATCCCCAAACTACTAGAACTCATATAGCAATTCAGTAACATGGCAGGATACAAAGTCAACATACAGAAATCAGTGGCTTTCTTATACACTAACAATGAAAATACAGAAAGGGAAATTAGAGATTCAATTCCATTTACTATAGCACCAAGAACCATAAGATACCTGGGAATAAACCTAACCAAAGAGGTAAAGGAACTGTACTCGAGGAACTACAGAACACTCATGAAAGAAATTGAAGAAGGCACAAAAAGATGGAAGACCATTCCATGCTCTTGGATCGGGAGAATAAACATTGTTAAAATGTCTATACTGCCTAGAGCAATCTATACTTTTAATGCCATTTGAATAAAAATTCCACCGGTATTTTTCAAAAAGCTGGAGCAAATAATCCTAAAATTTGTATGGAATCAGAAAAGACCCCGAATCACTAAGGAAATATTGAAAAACAAAAATAAAACAGGCGGCATCACGTTACCTGATTTCAAGCTTTACTACAAAGCTGTGATCACCAAGACAGCATGGTACTGGTGTAAAAACAGACACATTGGGGCGCCTGGGTGGCTCAGTGGGTTAAAGCCACTGCCTTCGGCTCAGGTCATGATCCCAGGGTCCTGGGATCAATCCCTGCATCAGGTTCTCTGCTCGGCAGGTGCCTGCTTCCCTTCCTCTCTCTCTCTCTGCCTGCTTCTCTGCCTACTTGTGATCTCTCTCTCTGTCAAATAAATAAATAAAAATATTAAAAAAAAAGACACATAGACCAGTGGAACAGAGTAGAGAGCCCAGATATGGACCCTCAACTCTATGGTCAATTAATCTTTGACAAAACAGGAAAAAATATAAAGTGGATAAAAGACAGTCTCTTCAATAAATGGTGCTGGGAAAACTGGGCAGCTATATGTAGAAGAATGAAACTTGACCATTCTCTTACACCATACATAAAGATCAACTCAAAATGGATAAAAGACCTCAACGTGAGACAGGAATCCATCAGAATCCTAGAGGAGAACATAGGCAGTAATCTCTTCGATATCAGCCACAGCAACTTCTTTCAAGATATGTCTCCAAAGGCAAAGGAAACAAAAGCGAAGATGAACTTCTGGGACTTCATCAAAATCAAAAGCTTCTGCACAGCAAAGGAAAGAGTCAACAAAACAAAAAGGCAACCCACGGAATGGGAGAAGATATTTGCAAATGACAGTAGAGACAAAAGGTTGATATCCAGGATCTATAAAGAACTCCTCAAACTCAACACACACAAACAGACAATCATATCAAAAAATGGGCAGAAGATATGAACAGACACTTCTCCAATGAAGACATACAAATGGCTATCAGACACATGAAAAAATGTTCATCATCACTAGCCAAAATAAAACCACATTAAGTCACCACCTTACACCAGTTAGAATGGCCAAAATTAGCAAGACAGGAAACAACATGTATTGGAGAGGATGTGGAGAAAGGGGAACCCTCTTCCACTGTTGGTGGGAATGCAAGTTGGTGCAGCCTCTTTGGAGAACAGTGTGGAGATTCCTCAAGAAATTAAAAATAGAGCTTCCCTATGACCCTGCAGTTGCACTACTGGGTATTTACTCCAAAGATACAGATGTCGTGAAAAGAAGGGCCATCTCTATCCCAATGTTTATAGCAGCAATGGCCACGGTCACCAAACTGTGGAAAGAACCAAGATGCCCTTCAACGGATGAATGGATAAGGAAGATGTGGTCCATATACACTATAGAGTATTATGCCTCCATCAGAAAGGACGAATACCCAACTTTTGTCGCAACATGGATGGGACTGGAAGAGATTATGCTGAGTGAAATAAGTCAAGCAGAGAGAGTCAATTATCATATGGTTTCACTCATTTGTGGAGCATAACCAATAGCATGGAGGACAAGGTGTGTTAGAGAGGAGAACGGAGTTGAGGGAAATTGGAAGGGAAGGTGAACCATGAGAGATTATGGACTTTGATAAACAGTCTGAGGGTTTTGAAGGGGTGGGGGGTGGGAGGTTGGGGGATAAGGTGGTGGGTGTTGGAGAGGGCACGGATTGCATGGAGCACTGGGTGTGGCACAAAAATAATGAATACTCTTATGCTGAAAAAAATAAAACAAAAAACAAAGAAACAAACAAACAAACAAAAAAAAAACAAAACACCACATTAAGATACCACCTTCACCAATTAGAATGGCCAAAATCATTAAGACAGTAAACGACAAGTGTTGGAGAGGCTGTGGAGAAAGGGGAACCCTCTTACACTATCAGTGGGAATGCAAGTGGGTGCAGCCACTTTGGAAAAGTGTGGAGATTCCTTAAGAAATTAAAAACAGAGGTACCCTATGACCCTGTCATTGCACTACTGGGTATTTACCCAAAAGATAAAGATGTAGTGAAAAGAAGGTCCATTTGTATCCCAATGTTCACAGCAGCAATGGCCAGAGTTGCCAAACTGTGGGAAGAACCAAGATGCCCTTCAACAGACAAATGGATAAAGAAGACATGGTCCATATATACAATGGAGTATTATGCCTCTATCAGAAAGGATGGATACCAGACTTTTTTATCAACAGGGACCGGACTAGAGGAGATTAAGCTGAGTGAAATTAATCAAGCAAAGAAAGCCAATTATCACATGGTTTCACTTACTTGTGGAGCATAAGGAATAACATGGAGGACACTGGGAAATGGAGAGAAGTGAGTTTGGGGAAATCAGACGTGGAAACAAACCATGAGAGACTGTTGACTCTGAGAAACAAACTTAGGGATTTGGAGGGGAGGGGGTGGGAGACTGGGTGAGCCTGGTGGTGGTTATCATGGAGGTCATGTATTGAACAGAGGACTGGATAAACAATGATGCAAAAAAAATGCTGCAATAAACATGCTGCATAAACAATGAATTTTAGAACACTGAAAAAAATAAAATAAAATTGAAAAAATAAAAAAAAAATTGAAAAAAAAGAAAGATAACAGAGAAAGCCATACCTATTTATTATCTTTTCCTTTCGTTTTCTCACCACCATTATAAATGTTAATAAATGCTCACTTTTTTTAAAGATTTTATTTATTTATTTGACAGACAGAGATCACAAGTAGGCAAGGAGGCAGACAGAGAGGAGGAAGCAGGCTCCCTGCTGAGCAGAGAGCTCGATGCGGGGCTCGATCCCAGGACCCTGAGATCATGATCTGAGCCGAAGGCAGCGGCTTAACCCACTGAGCCACCCAGGCACCCCAATAAATGCTTACTTGTATCTCGAGAAAATCAAGATACATAAACTAAACAAAATTAAAATAAAGAATTTTTTTAAAGTCAAGCTAAAAATTGAACTTTAATCATAAATATTCCTATAGTCTAGTGCAAAAGGAGAAAAATAGTTAAGTCCTTCATATAAGCTCTTACCATGTTGTCTTCAAATTTAAAATTTGCTTCTCATTTGGAGACTTGCCCTTCTTCCTCTTCCTTTGAGAAAAGATATTATTCAGTCTGGGCCTTCTTCTATTTTTTTTTTTTTAATTTTATTTATTTGTCTGAGAACAAGACAGACAGCATAAGCAGGGGGGCCAGCAAGGAGAAGAAGAAGCAGGCAGATTATGAAGTAGGCTTTTCTCTGAGAAATGAGACCAATGCAGAAAAATGCAGGACTCTATCCCAGGATCCTGAGATCATGCCCTGAGCTGAAAGGTAGACACTTAACTGACTCAGCAACCCAGGTGTCCCCTTCTTCTAATTTCTTATAACTATTTTGTATTCAATCACTCTGTCTAGACAGGGAAAACCACAGCATCAGCATTCTGCAACAAAACATTTCCAAAATTCCCTGGAACATGACAGTGAAAGGGCTTTGGTATTCCAAACAAGGACACTCTAGGATATACCACTGTGAGAGAGGGGCATGTCACTCTGGCTTCAAACAGGTAACACTTTACATATTCCACATATACTATTCTGAGTATAGTTGCTAAGTTTTAGACACAGTGCAGTTTACACACATATAATTAAAAAAGAAAAAGTTTTTCCTGGATGTACAATCTTCAGAGATTCCAAGGCTCAAAATTAGGATAATAAATATTGTTCAGTATTGGTTTAGTTACTCTTTCCTTGCTTCTAGTCAAGAGCATGAACCATTTGGCTGTATAAAAAATAAGACCAAAAACTGCTTTGCCATCTAATTAAATAAAACATCTCTGCCTGGTGAACATTTTCAAGTTCATAAAATACTGGTGGAAACCAAGGAAGTTCAGGTTTTGTTCCTTACGTACAAGTCCCCATGCCCTCTTTGCCAGGTATGTCATCTCTTCTTTCCTCCAGGCACTGTCCTCCTCCCCTGGTCTGGAAGACAAAAAAATTTGTAGTATTACTGTCCAGATTTAACATCCAGAGGGGAAAGAGAGCATGTGGTAAAGTGCTGTGTTTTTAAATTTTACTTCAATTGAATACATTTCATTGTAATTGGCTTGTTTAGACTTCTCCAAACAGTTTCCAAATAAATAATTTTTCTTTGGTAATGAGTCTTGGAATGATTATATTTTATCAGTGTACCTATTACACACTGTAGGGGTGTCACTTTTATAAATTATAAATAGAGCCTCATGTCATTTCTGTATTGTGTTTATATAATCACTTATTTTAAAATATTTATGTTTAAAAATGTATATGTAAAACATACAAATAAGTACCACTGACAAAATTCTTGGAGATATGTTCTTGGCATTAAAATTAATAATCTTTAACTCTTCAATATTTCAGTTTTTCAGATTTTCAGAGTTTTCAGATTTCAAATCTTCAATGTTTCAGGGTTTTAAAAAAAATTTTTTTATTTATTTATTGGACAGAGAGAGAGGTCACAAGTGGGGAGCAGAGCCAGAGGAGGAAGTAGGCTCCCTGCTGAGCAGAGAGCCCAATGTGGGCCTCAATCCCAGGACCCTGAGATCATGACCTGAGCCGAAGGCAGAGATCTAAACCACTGAGCCACCCAGGATCCCCCAATGTTTCAGTTTTTACTATTTACTTTGGTTGTGTTGTAAAACTCCAAATATTTTATAAAAACATTGGACATGACCCCTAGTTTAGCTGTTTTCAATATTTAAAAAATGGCTGAACATGTTCAAGCTGAAAAGCTGCTTTAGTATCTAGTTTGTATACTGCCAAAAATAAAAGCAGATACAAAACTGCATAGGAGTAGTACTAGAAAAGATCAAGACATTAAGTTCAGACAAATCATTAAGGGCAGACTATGAAACAAAATTGTGGAATATTGCAATTTTAAAAATGCATATAAAGACATGGAGTACTTGGTAAAACTGTGTTCTATTAATTTTCATTTAGATCTTGCATTAGTCAGTGGATTTTTCTGGTACATTTTCTCATTTGGTAAAATACAGAGTTTACTGGTGCACCTGGGTGGCTCAGTCAGTTAAGCGTCTGACTCCTTATTTTGGCTGAGGTTATGATCTAAGAGTTGTAAGATTGAGCCCTGCATAGGGATCCATGCACAGTGTGGACTCTGCTTGAGATTCTCTCCCTCCCTCCCCACTGCCCTTTCCCCAGGGGAAATAAGTTTTATTTACTTATTCTCTCAAACAAGTAAATAATATATATTTAAAGACAGAGTTCCCTTTTTAATCTTCAGTGTCTCCTTTATTCTTCACTTTCCTTGGGGTCATATGGTCGTTTATGGATAGAAAGCTGATTTTTTTGTCTTGTTTTGTTTTAAATTTTTTTTTTTTACATTTTATCTATTTATTTGACAGAGGGGGAGATATCCAGAGCAGGAACACAAGCAGGAGGAGTGGGGGCGGGGAGCAGGCTTCCCGCTGAGCAGGGACCCTGATGTGAGACTCTAACTCAGGACCCTGGGATCATGATCTGAGCCAAAGGCAGAGGTTTAACAACTCAGCCACCCGGGCAGCCTAGGTAGTTAGGCAATACATAGAACTTGCAGCAGAAGTGAGTAACACATAGGATAGATCGAGGTAAAACCCCTTTTTTGAGAACAATAAGAATGGAGAAAGTAGATAGGAAAGAAAGGTTGATTGGCATAGGGGCATAGAGTATGGGAAAGAAAGACATCAAATACATTAAATTAATTTCTAAGGGGATGAATAAGAAGCAATAGTAAATAATCATCCTACCAAATTTAAGTTAATTTAGACTTGAGGCCTTGAGTCACTATCTTATAGTGACTTCAGATGCACAACTGAAATATGGAACACAAATTTTGAAGTTTCTAAGAATCACCCATAGTTAATATCATCCTCTGTGGGGAAAAACTGAGAGCTTTTCCCCTAACATCAGAAAAAGACAAGGAATTCCACTCTCACCACTGTTATTTAACAATGTATTGGAAATCCTAGCCACAGCAATAAGACAGCATAAAGAAATAAAAGGAATTCACATCAGCAAAAAAGAAGTCAAACTTTCACTATTTGCAAATGACATGATACTATATATAAAAAACCCAAAATACTCAACCAAAAAATTGCTAGAACTGATATACAAATTTGGTAAAGTCACATGATACAAAATCAACATACAGAAATTTGTTGCATTTCTATACATCAATAGTGAAGTAGTAGAAAAACAAATCAAGCATTTAATCACATTTACAATTGTATAAAAACCTGTAAGACATCTAGGAATAAACCTAAACAAAGAGGTGAAAGACTTGTATTCTGAAATACAAGTGTGAAATACAAGGGGGTTGTGGAGGGAGAGGGAGAAGCAGACTCCCCACTGAACAGGGAGCCTGAGGTGGGGCTCTATCCCAAGACCCCAAGATCATAACCTGAGCTGAAGGCAGATGACTGACTGAGTCATCCAGATGACCCCCCAAAATCTACAACTTTAGTGCAATTCCTATAAAAAATATCAACAGTATTTTTCACAGAACTAGAACAAACAACCCTAAAATTTGCATGGAAGCATGAAAGACCCTGAATAACCAAAACTATCTTACAAAAGCAAAACAAAGCTGGAGACATCACAATACCAGACTTCAATTTATATTACAAAGCTATAATAAGACTAAAGAGTCCAGAAATGAACCCAGAAATATATGATCAATTAATCTTCAATAAAGCAGGAAAAGAATATCCAATGGGAAAAAGTCTCTCCAACAAATGTTGTTAGGAAAATTGGACAACAGCATGCAGATGAGTGAAACCGGATCACTTTCTGACACCATATAAAAAATAAGTTCAAAATGTATTAAAGATCTAAATGTGAGACAGGAAACCATTAAAATCCTACATCCATAGCAACTTCTTACTAATATGTCTCCTGAAGCATGGGAAACAAAAGCAAAAAATAAACTTTTGGGATTACCTCAAAGTTATTTCTGCACAGTGAAGTTGATTGTTTAATCAACAACGCTAAAAAACAAAAACAAAAACAAACAAACAAAAAATGAACAACAACAACAACAAAAAACAATAAAGAAACACTGAATGGGAGAAGAAGGTATTTTCAAATGACATGTCTGATAAAGGGTTAGTATCCAAAATATATAAAGCACCTATAGAACTCAACATGCACTAAAAACAAATAATCTAGTTCAAAATGAGAAGATATGAACAGACATTTCTCCAAAGAAGACCTTCAGATGGCCAGCAGACATATGAAAAGATGCTCAACACCACTCATCATGATAAAAAGGCAAATCAAAACTACAATGAGGAAGATGTGGTCCATATACACTATGGAGTATTATGCCTCCATCAGAAAGGATGAATACCCAACTTTTGTAGCAACATGGATGGGACTGGAAGGGATTATGCTGAGTGAAATAAGTCAAGCAGAGAAAGTCAATTATCATATGGTTTCACTTATTTGTGGAGCATAACAAATAGCATGGAGGACAAGGGGCGTTAGAGAGGAGTAGGGAATTTGGGTGAATTGGAAGGGGAGGTGAACCATGAGAGACTATGGACCCTGAAAAACAGTCTGAGGGGTTTGAAGTGGCGGGGGGGTGGGAGGTTGGGGTACCAGGTGGTCGGTATTATAGAGGGCACGGCTTGCATGGAGCACTGGGTATGGTGAAAAAATAATGAATACTGTTTTTCTGAAAATAAATAAATTGGAAAAAAAACTACAATGAGATATCCCCTCATACCTTTCAGAATGGCTAAAATTAATAAAACAGGAGGAAAAAAAACAGGTTTTGGTGAGGATGCAGTGGAAGGGAAACACTGTTACATTGTTGGTGGCAGTGCAAACTGGTGCAGCTACTATAGAAAAGAGTAAGGATGTTCCTCAAAAAGTTAAAAATAGAACTACCTTTTGATCCAGCAATTGCATTGCTCATCCATTAACATATTATCTATATCTATTTTCAGGCTATAACAGCAGAGGGTTGAATAGTTGTGTCAGAGAACACATAGCATACAATACTAAAATATTTACTATGTGGTCCTTTAAGAAAACCTTGAGAGACTTTGCTGTAAGATAAAGGACAGTTAGTTGTACCTGATATTCCCTACCTCTGTGAAAAATCCAAAGTATTTAGAGGACCTCTTTGGAAATTAGAGGCAACGTCTAACATATTTCAAAACACAATCCATTTGTCAGGAAATGTGAAAAGATCCAAACTGTAGGAAGAGCTCAGAGGAAAACTGGGCCCCACAGCAGTGCTGGGCTGCAATGGCAATACTTGAATTTGATAAAGAATCCCAAGGTAAATCTGGAAATTTATTTTTGATTAATAATGATGCTTTATAGAGTCTCTGATAAACCCTGATAGAAAAATTAGAGAACAGAACCACACAGAATTCTAGAGCCCTTAGAACTATCACCTCTTCTAAATTCAGCAGCTGCCATGCTTCTGGAACTTATAAAGACTGAAATATGACTTTGAAAAATGAAGAGAATATTATGAGCTGGATATTACCTGATCCAGTGATTCACAAGATTAAGTAGGTGCAGTGACATCAGTTACATGATCTAATAGGAATATTGGTATTAGGCCTATTTATATCCAGAGTACCATGTTTCCTCTGATATCTTTTCATTGGTTCCATGATACCAGCTGATAGAGGGAATGAGATTTAGTGTCTTGATTCAGAAGTAGGATGATACATTTATATAAGCCAAAAATGGAGGTTGTAGGTTGATACCAGTCTTCTCATGTTTTTTATTTCTTGAACTTATGGTATTAGCTAGCTAATAATTTTATGATAATGGCAGAGCCATAAAAATAAAAATGTCACTTCATAAGAAAATTTCAATTCTTGACTCTTATCTCATCCACTAATTTACTGACCGAAAAGGTGACATAAAACCAATGTCATGAGGCAAGGAAATATAAACACCCTCCCAGGATGGAGTGTTTTCCCAGGATATGGCATATGAACTAATGGCCAATGTATAGTGTTATGTTCCTAATAGCTAGAATAAATGGGTCTAGTAGCCAAGACATGGATGTAGCAGCAGTTATTCTTATTATCAGTCAAATATCAATTTTGTGTTTCTCATCCCTATAACTAGATTCTGCCAGGTTAGAAATCCTGGTTTCTAATAGAGAATACTACAATCTTGGAGCAGTACAGTGTCCACTTAAGTTGAAATTTAAATTCTGTGGCACCTGGGTGGCTCAGTAATTAAGCATCTGCCTTCAGCTCAGGTCTTGATCCTAGGATCCTGGGATTGAACCTTGCATTAGGCTTCCTGCTCTGTGGGAAGCCTGCTTCTTCCTCTTCCATTCTCCGTGCCTGTGTTTCCTCTCTCACTGTGTCTCTCTCTGTCAAATAAATAAATAAAATTTTTAAAAAATTCAATTACAAACGCTGTCTGGACACGTTAAGCTCCTTTTGTCAGTGTTTTAGCAAACAAAGAAAATTACATATAGTTATAATATTGATAGGAAAAATTTTACCCTCTAAAGGTAAGTGCTAGCAGAGAGAGAGAGAGTAAAGACCTCCAAAATACATCTCTAGCTAAAAAAAAGAAGAATATTGGTCAAAATTTTCAAAATCTACATTCTCAGAACTTCAAAAATTACCCAAAAGCTTGTAACAATCTGAGAAGACTAAATTCAAGAACAGTTAAATCTTGGTGCAAACAGTGAACTTTGCAGCATTTCAACTTGTTCTGTTACAATTCTCCCTCTCTTCAGCTCTATAGTAGCCTTGAAAACCAGCTTCATCAGAACCATGGAATCATGAAGATCAGCAGCCTGGTAACCATTGGAAAGGGACAGGTTCATTGTTCCTAAAAAAGCACCTGGAAACCTGAGACTTGAAAGTTTGATCTATTTGATCTGTATAAGATTCCCCCAAAATGTTTCATTCATGGGGCATATATGTATTTCACCTAACTCAGAATTTATTCATCAAGAGTTTTATATCCAGGGTGTTTGTTGAAAATGATAAGTGGCAATGCTTAACAACACCGCTTCCTAAGATGGAGCTACCAGTTGGATGACACAAGAAGCAGGATAAAATACATTATATATATATAATATATATATATATATGAATATATATATATATATATATATATATGAATGAAATAAGATGACATACAGATAGAAAGCTTTGTTTCTGACACATTCTTGGGGATCTGGAATGCATGCATACATGCAAGGTCATCTGAATGAACTAGAAATACATGAGGCTTTAATCTCTCACTACTTTGGGATCTTAAGGCTTTGTCAAAGGAGGAAGTCAGTGCCCAAGAAAAATTGTAAACTACTAACGTGTTGAAAGTATGACCCCCAAAGATACAGATGTCGTGAAAAGAAGGGCCATCTGTACCCCAATGTTTATAGCAGCAATGGCCATAGTCGCCAAACTATGGAAAGAACCAAGATGCCCTTCAGCGGATGAATGGATAAGGAAGATGTGGTCCATATACACTATGGAGTATTATGCCTCCATCAGAAAGGATGAATACCCAACTTTTGTAGCAACATGGACGGGACTGGAAGAGATTATGCTGAGTGAAATAAGTCAAGCAGAGAAAGTCAATTATCATATGGTTTCACTTATTTGTGGAGCATAACAAATAGCATTAGGGGCGTTAGAGAGGAGTAGGGAATTTGGGTGAATTGGAAGGGGAGGTGAACCATGAGAGACTATGGACTCTGAAAAACAATCTGAGGGGCGTTAGAGAGGAGTAGGGAATTTGGGTGAATTGGAAGGGGAGGTGAACCATGAGAGACTATGGACTCTGAAAAACAATCTGAGGGGTTTGAAGTGGCGGGGGGGTGGGAGGTTGGGGTACCAGGTGGTGGGTATTATAGAGGGCATGGCTTGCATGGAGCACTGGATGTGGTGAAAAAATAATGAATAATGTTTTTCTGAAAATAAATAAATTGAAAAAAAAAAGAAAAAAAAGAAAGTATGACCCAATAGACACACAAAGCCCTTGATAAAGGGTGAGGAACTTACTAGTTAATGGCATTTAAATCATTAGCTGACTTGTAAGCTAACGGAAAAGACTTCAGTCAGTACACAGTAAAAGATAGAAAAATTACAAAATTTGCCTACAAAATTTATTAAGTGAAACCAGAAGAACTATAATCCCCATGAATCTGATTTTTACAATTGTCACATTATGTCATTTAAAATGCCCGCCTTTCGGGGCACCTGGGTGGCTCAGTTGTTAAGTGTCTGCCTTTGGCTCAGGTCATGATTCCAGGGTCCTGGGATCAAACCCCATATCGGGCTCCCTGCTCAGCAGAAGGCCTGCTTCTCCCTCTGCCTGCTGCTCCCCCTATTTGTGTGTGTGCTCTCTCTCTCTTTAAAAAAAAAAAAAAAATGCCCACCTTTCAAGAAAAAAAAAAATAAAAACAAGCAAACAAGACAAAACAATAACAACAACAAACAGGAAAATTTTGCTCACACACAGAAAAAGAACAGTCAATAGAAATTCTCCTTGAGGAAACCAGGATTTTATAATTACAAGACCAAAACTTTACATTGGCTATTATAATTCTGCTAAAATACTGAAAAAAATACATGAAACACTAAATAAAAGTATTAGAGAAATGTCTTATCAAACAGAGGCTAATAATAAAGAACTATAAATTATGTAAAAGAACAAAATAGTTTTCTGGAGTTGAAAATTGTGATAACTGAAATGAAAAAAAATACTACAAGTGTTCAATAGCAGATGAAAGTAAACAGAAAAAAGAATGAGTTAACTTTAAGAGGGGTCTATTAGAATTATTCATACTGAGGTAGAAAAAAAAAAGAATAAAGAAAACGAATGGAGCCTTAAATAAAAGTTGGATATCTTTAATTTTTTTGAGGAACCTCCACACTGTTTTACAAAGTGGCTGAACCAACTTGCATTCCCACTAACAGTGTAGGAGGTAACCCCTTTCTCCACATCCTCTCCAACATTTGTTGTTTCTTGCCTTGTTGATTTTTGCCATTCTAATTGGTGTGAGGTGGTATCTCAATGTGCTTTTGATTTGAATCTCCCTGATGGCCAATGATGATGAATACTTTATCATGTGTCTACTAGCCATTTGTATATCTTCTTTGGAGAAGTGTCTGCTCATGTCTTCTGCCCATTTTTTCACTTGATTATCTGTTTTTTGGCTGTTGAGTTTGAGAAGTTCTTTATAGATCTTGGATATCAGCCCTTTGTAGAGTCATTTGCAAATATCTTCTGCCATTCCGTGGGTTGCCTCTTTGTTTTGTTGACTCTTTCCTTTGCTGTGCAGAATCTTTTGATCTTGATGAAGACCCAAAAGTTCATTTTCACTTTTCATTCCCTTGCCTTTGGAAACATATCTTGAAATAAGTTGCTGTGGCTGATGTCAAAGAGGTTACTGCCTATGTTCTCTACTGGGATTTTGATGGATTCCTTCTCACATTGAGGTCATTTATTTAGTTTATCTTTGTGTATGGTGTAAGAGAATGGTTGTTTCATTCTTCTATACATAGCTGTCCAATTTTCCCTGCACCATTGAAGAGACTGTCTTTTTTCCATTGGATATATTTTCCTGCCTTGTAGAAGATTATTTGACCTTAGAGCTACTCTATGACACAGCAATTGCACTACTGGGTATTTGCCCCAAAAATAGAAAGGTAGTGAAAAGAAGGGCCATATGCACACCAATGTTCATAACAGTAATGTCCACAATACCCAAAATGTGCAAAGAGCCAATATGCCCTTCAACAGATGAATGGATAAAGAAGATGTGGTCCATATACACAATGGAATATTACTC
Organism: Neogale vison; assembly: GCF_020171115.1. Classification (NCBI taxonomy): domain Eukaryota; kingdom Metazoa; phylum Chordata; class Mammalia; order Carnivora; family Mustelidae; genus Neogale; species Neogale vison. The sequence continues at coordinate 85,308,391 of NC_058094.1, read as the reverse complement.
AGTCATTGGAAAGGATGAATACACAACTTTTGCAGCAATTTGGATGGGACTGGAGGAGATTATGCAAAGTTAAATAAGCCAAACAGAGAAAGTCAATTATACAATTTCACTTATGTGTGGAACATAAGGAATAGCATGGAGGATATTAAAAGAAGGGAAAAATAAAGGTGGAGAAATCAGAGTGGGACACAAACCACTACAGACTATGGACTCCGGGGAACAAATAGAGAGTTTTAGAAGGGAGGGGTGTGGGGGATGGGTGAGCTTGGTGATGGGTATTAAAGAGACATGGATTTCATGGAGTAATGGGTATTCTACATAAACAATGAATCATGTAACACTACATCAAATACTAATGATGTGGAAAAGATGGCGGGGTACTAGGAAGAGGCGTCTTTTCAGCTGGTACCCCAAAGTGAGCTGATTACCTACCAAAGAACTCCGATTACCCATGAAATCAGCCTGAGATCAGAATTATACACGTCTGGATCTCTACAGGGGCAGAAGACACCAGTGAGCAGGTAAAGCGGAATGGGAACAGCGGACTGATATCGGAAGATAAACAAAAGGGGGCGGGAGCCACCAGAGGCGACCAGTGCAAAAGTAATACCCCGATACGAGCGAGAGTGCCCTGCGTCTGGGGACCAGCATTAAATTAGAGACTGGTTGAAAGCACTCCAAAAGAGCAAAGGATCGCGGGGGGAAATTGTGGGAATCGGGGCGGCTAGGGACAGGGGCTTAAGTCCCCGGTCCCAGACGGCCTCCCCGGCGTGGAGGCAGAGAGAGTGCGGCGGAGAAACCGGCTCCTGGTCCCTAAGCCGCCAGCGCGCCCCAGAGTGCGGGGGTTCCGGCTCCTGTGAGGGGATGGGAGCCGCGCCGGTCTGCAGAACGCGCGCTAGCCCTACCACAAAGCTTGAGATGCGCGCTCACGTCTCTTCAGCTCTCCTGGGTTTCTAAGGCCCGGGGGCGCTTCTTGACCCGCGCCATTGTTTCAAAGTCTAAGCCGCGCGCACGCGAAACTCTTCCCCGGGCAAGGCGCGCAAAAGCCCAGCCTGCGGCTTACAGACCAGCGCCCCGTTCTCAGTGCCCCAGACGCGCGCACGACCCACAGCCGCCTCTGAAAAGAGGTGCGCGCAAGCCGGGCACTCCCAGCCCCGGCCGGCGGCAAAATCTCAGTGTGCGATCGCTGCTTGGAACCTCTCTGGCGGTCAGGAGCTCCCAGACAGCCGCCACTGCCTTGGCTTTGGGGACGAGCAAAAGATCCTGCGCCCCCAGGGTCTTTAACTTGGAACCTGCACTGCCAGCATCCAAGAGGGAATTTATTCAGCTTCTGCACCCACACTGAGGCTTCTCTCTGAGACGGAGATCAGGAAGTGTTCCAGGGTGCACCTTGACTGCACCAGAGTTGATACATCCAGCTACATCTGTTCAGTCTTCTCCCACCAAAATGACTAGGAGGAGGAATGCCCAACAGAAGAAAAATACAGAGGATGGACCTTCTGCAACAGAGCTAACAGCTATCAACATAGACAATATGTCGGAAAGAGAATTCAGGCTAACAATTATCCAGGCAATAGCTAGGTTGGAGAAAGCCATGGATGACCAAACAGAATTGATTAGGGCTGAACTGAAAGCGACCAGACAGGATGTTCACAATGTTAGGGCGGAGCTTAAAGCCACCAGGGAGGAGGTCCACAATGCTCTCAATGAGTTCCAATCCAATCTAAACTCTCTCAAAGCTAGGGTAACTGAGACAGAAGATAGAATTAGTGATCTGGAAGACAAAAAGATAGAGAGAAAGGATCAGGAGGAAGCCTGGAACAAACAGCTTAGATCCCACGAGAGCAGAATTAGGGAAATAAGTGATGCCATGAAGCGTTCCAACGTCAGAATTATTGGAATTCCTGAAGGGGAGGAGAAAGAGAGAAGTCTAGAAGATGTCGTGGAACAAGTCCTTCATGAAAACTTTCCGAATCTCGCGAATGGAACCAGCGTTCATGTACTAGAGGCTGAACGGTCTCCACCCAAGATTATACACTCCAAAAAAAACATCACGACACCTGATAGTCAAATTGAGAAATTATAATTGTAGGTATAATCTCTTGAAAGCCGCCAGGGCAAAGAGGCTCCTTACTTACAGAGGGAAGCCCATCAGAATAACGTCAGACCTGTCCACAGAGACCTGGCAAGCCAGAAGAGGCTGGCAAGATATATTCAGGGCACTAAATGAGAAGAACATGCAGCCAAGAATACTTTATCCAGCAAGACTGACATTCAAAATGGATGGAGAGATAAAGAGTTTCCAAGACCGGCAAGGCTTAAAAGACTATGCAACCACCAAGCCGACACTGCAGGAAATATTAAGGGGTGTTCTATAAAAGAGGAAAAATCCCAAGAATAGCATTGAACAGAAATATAGAGACAGTCTACAGAAAGAAAGACTTCAAAGGTAACTCGAGGTCAATAAAAACGTATCTATCAATAATCACTCTCAATGTGAATGGCCTCAATGCACCCATAAAACGGCACAGGGTTGCAGATTGGATAAAACGACAGGACCCATCCATATGCTGTCTACAAGAGACCCATTTTGAACCTAAAGATACACGCAGACTGAAAGTGAAGGGGTGGAGAAGCATCTTTCATGCCAATGGGACTCAAAAGAAGGCTGGGGTAGCAATTCTCATATCAGATAAATTAGACTTCAAACTAAAGACTGTAGTCAGAGATACAGAAGGACACTACATAATCCTTAAAGGGACTATCCACCAAGATGATCTAACAATTGTAAATATCTATGCTCCCAATATGGGAGCAGCCAATTACTTAAGAAAACTGTTAATCAAGATAAAGAGTCATATTTATATGAATACACTAATCGTAGGAGATCTTAACACGCCTCTTTCAGAATTAGACAGATCATCGAAGCAGAAACTCAACAAAGAAACAAGAGCATTGAATGACACATTGGACCAGATGGACCTCATAGATATATACAGAACATTCCACCCTAAAACAGCAGAATACTCATTCTTCTCAAGTGCACACGGAACCTTCTCCAGAATAGACCACATACTGGGTCACAAATCAGGACTCAACCGATACCAAAAGACTGAGATTATTCCCTGCATATTCTCAGATCACAATGCTTTGAAACTGGAGCTCAATCACAAGGAAAAGTTCCGAAGGAACTCAAACACCTGGAAGCTAAAGACCACCTTGCTTAAGAATGCTTGGATCAATCAGGAGATCAAAGAAGAACTGAAACAATTCATGGAAACCAATGAGAATGAAGACACTCGGTCCAAAACCTATGGGATACAGCAAAGGCGGTCCTAAGGGGAAAATATATAGCCATCCAAGCCTTGCTCAAAAAAATTGAAAAATCCAGAACACACCAGCTGTCTCTACACCTTAAAGAACTGGAGGATCAACAACAAATCAAACCAACTCCACACATAAGAAGGGAAATCATCAAGATTAGAGCTGAGATCAATGAGGGAGAAACCAGAGATACAGTAGAACGTATCATTGAAACTAGAAGCTGGTTTTTTGAAAGAATCAATAAGATCGATAAGCCACTGGCTACACTAATCCAAAAGAAAAGAGAGAAATCCCAAATTCATAAAATTATGAATGAAAAGGGAGAGATCACAACTAACGCCAAGGAAGTAGAAACAATCATCAGAAGTTATTATGAACAGTTATATGCCAATAAGCTTAGCAACCTAGATGAAATGGATGCATTCCTGGAAAAATATAAACTACCAAAATTGAACCAGGAAGAAATCGACAACCTGAATAGACCGATATCTAATAACAAGATTGAAGCAGTGATCAAAAATCTCCCAAAAAACAAGAGCCCAGGACCTGACGGATTCCCTGGGGAATTCTACCAAACCTTCAAAGAAGAAATAACACCTATTCTCCTGAAGCTGTTTCAAAAAATTGAAGCAGAAGGAAAACTTCCAGACTCTTTCTATGAAGCCAGCATTACCCTGATCCCCAAACCAGGCAAGGACCATACCAAAAAGGAGAATTTCAGACCAATATCACTGATGAATATGGATGCTAAGATTCTCAACAAGATCCTAGCCAACAGGATCCAACACCACATTAGAAAGATTATCCACCATGATCAGGTGGGAATCATCCCTCGGCTACAAGGATGGATCAACATTCGTAAATCAATCAATGTGATACAACAAATTAATATGAGAAGAGAGAAGAACCACATGGTCCTCTCAATTGATGCAGAAAAAGCATTTGACAAAATCCAGCATCCGTTCCTGATTAAAACGCTTCAAAGTATAGGGATAGAGGGAACATTCCTGAACCTCATCAAATCTATCTATGAAAGACCCACAGCAAATATCATCCTCAATGGGAAAAAGCTTGCAGCCTTCCCACTGAGATCAGGAACAAGACAAGGATGCCCACTTTCACCACTCTTGTTTAACATAGTATTAGAAGTCCTAGCAACAGCAATCAGACAACAGAGAGAAATAAAACGTATCCAAATTGGTAATGAAGAAGTCAAACTCTCTCTCTTCGCAGATGACATGATTCTTTATATGGAAAACCCAAAAGACTCCACCCGCAAACTACTAGAACTCATACAGCAATTCAGCAGCGTGGCAGGATACAAAGTCAATGTACAGAAATCAGTGGCTTTCTTATACACTAACAATGAAAATACAGAATGGGAAATTAGAGAATTGATTCCATTTACTATAGCACCAAGAACCATAAGATACCTGGGAATAAACCTAACTAAAGAGGTAAAGGATCTATACTTGAGGAACTATAGAACACTCATGAAAGAAACTGAAGAAGACACAAAAAGATGGAAGACCATTCCATGCTCTTGGATCGGAAGAATAAACATTGTTAAAATGTCTATACTGCCTAGAGCAATCTATACTTTTAATGCCATTTCGATCAAAATTCCACCGGCATTCTTCAAAGAGCTGGAGCAAATAATCCTAAAATTTGTATGGAATCAGAAGAGACCCCGAATCGCTAAGGAAATGTTGAAAAACAAAAATAAAGCTGGCGGCATCACCTTACCTGATTTCAAGCTTTATTACAAAGCTGTGATCACCAAGACAGCATGGTACTGGCATAAAAACAGACACATAGACCAGTGGAACAGAGTAGAGAGCCCTGATATGGACCCTCAACTCTATGGTCAATTAATCTTCGACAAAACAGGAAAAAATATACAGTGGAAAAAAGACAGTCTCTTCAATAAATGGTGCTGGGAAAACTGGACAGCTATATGTAGAAGAATGAAACTCGACCATTCTCTTACACCGTACACAAAGATCAACTCAAAATGGATAAAAGACCTCAACGTGAGACAGGAATCTATCAGAATCTTAGAGGAGAACATAGGCAGTAATCTCTTCGATATCAACCACAGCAATCTTTCATGATACGTCTCCAAAGGCAAAGGAAACAAAAGCGAAAATAAACTTCTGGGACTTCATCAAAATCAAAAGCTTCTGCACAGCAAAGGAAACAGTCAAAAAAACAAAGAGGCAATCCACGGAATGGGAGAAGATATTTGCAAATGACAGTACAGACAAAAGGTTGATATCCAGGATCTATAATGAACTCCTCAAACTCAACCCACACGAAACAGACAAACACATCAAAAAATGGGCAGAAGATATGAACAGACACTTCTCCAATCAAGAAATACAAATGGCTATCAGACACACGAAAAAATGCTCATCATCATTAGCCCTCAGGGAGATTCAAATTAAAACCACATTGAGATATCACCTTACACCAGTTAGAATGGCCAAAATTAACAAAACAGGAAACAACATGTGTTGGAGAGGATGTGGAGAAAGGGGAACCCTCTTACACTGTTGGTGGGAATGCAAGTTGGTGCAGCCTCTTTGGAGAACAGTGTGGAGATTCCTCAAGAAAGTAAAAATAGAGCTTCCCTACGACCCTGCAATTGCACTCCTGGGTATTTACCCCAAAGATACAGATGTCGTGAAAAGAAGGGCCATCTGTACCCCAATGTTTATAGCAGCAATGGCCACAGTCGCCAAACTATGGAAAGAACCAAGATGCCCTTCAACGGATGAATGGATAAGGAAGATGTGGTCCATATACACTATGGAGTATTATGCCTCCATCAGAAAGGACGAATATCCAACTTTTGTAGCAACATGGACGGGACTGGAAGAGATTATGCTGAGTGAAATCAGTCAAGCAGAGAGACTCAATTATCATATGGTTTCACTCATTTGTGGAGCATAACCAATAGCATGGAGGACAAGGGGAGTTAGAGAGGAGTAGGGAATTTGGGTAAATGGGAAGGGGAGGTGAATCATGAGAGACTATGGACTCTGAAAAACAGTCTGAGGGGTTTGAAGTGGCGGGGGCGTGGGAGGTTGGGGTACCAGGTGGTGGGTATTATAGAGGGCACAGCTTGCATGGAGCACTGGGTGTGGTGAAAAATAATGAATACTGTTTTTCTGAAAATAAATAAATTGGGGAAAAAATACTAATGATGTACTGAATAGTGACTAACATAATGCAATAAAAAAAAATGGGACATCATCATATGTACAAACATACATATCAGAGACCTAGAAGGGAAAAAGTGACCGAAAAGGGAAGAACGTATTTCAAGAAATAATGATCTGAAACTTCTTAGAATTGACCAAAACATCACACATCCAAAAAGCACAATAAGTTACAAAAATGATAATCTCTTCAACCTAGACACATTAGTCAAAACTTGAAAGATAAAAACAGAAAATAATAAATGTAGTAGGAAAAAAAGTGACTTATCTTAGACAAGGTGTTCTTAATAAGATTAAAAGGTGATATCTCATTGAAAATGATGGAGAGGGAGGTGACCGGCTGGCTCAGTTGGTTAGCAGCTGCCTTCAGCTCAGGTTCTGGGGTCCTGGGATTAAGTTACACATTGAGTTCCCTGCTTAGCAGGGACTCTGCCTCTCCCTCTCCCTGCCCCTCTCCCCTGCTCATGAATCCTCTCTCTCTCTCTCTCAAATAAAAAAAAATAAAATCTTTAAAAAAAAAAAAAAGGAAAGAAAATGAGAAAGATGAGATAACATTGTTTGAAGTGCTAAAAAAATATATTTGTCAATGAAGAATTTTTCAAGCAGCAAAAGTATCCTTCAGAAATGAAGGATAAATTAGGGCATTCTGAGGGGAGGGTGAAAAAAAGAATCTGAAGCTAGTAGATCTGATCTTCAAAAATACTAACAAAGGTCATGGATTCTTCTCTTACCCACTTAAGAATCCATGAAACAAGATGGGATAGGGAGGGAGACAAACCATAAGTGACTCTTAATCTCACGAAACAAACTGTGGGTTGCTGGGGGGAGGGAGGTTGGGAGAAGGGGGGTAGGGTTATGGACATTGGGGAGGGTATGTGCTTTTGGGTAAATTGGAAGGGGAGGTGAACCATGAGAGACTATGGACTCTGAAAAACAATCTGAGGGGTTTGAAGTGGCGGGGGGTGGGAGGTTGGGGTACCAGGTGGTGGGTATTATAGAGGGTACGGCTTGCATGGAGCACTGGGTGTGGTGAAAAAATAATGAATGTTTTTCTGAAAATAAATAAATTGGAAAAAAAATACTAACAAAGGTCAAGCTGAAATAAAAATAGAATGTAACTCAAGTTCATATGAAGAAATATGAAGAAATAAAGAACACTAGCATGGGTAACTAGGTTAATAAAACAGACAGAATATATTTTTGTTCCATTTTGATAAGGTTTTTCTTCCATTTTGATAAGGTTTTTCTTCACTTGTCCAATTTAAAAGATAAATGCATAAAGCAATAATTATAAAACTGTGTTAATGGGCTTATGGTGTCTTAAATTGACATTTCTATCAAAGAGGGAGTGGTAACAGCTATAGCAGATTAAATATTTTGTATGTTTCTGAAATTAAGTTGGATATTAATCTAAGATGGTATGTTTTAAGATATTATTCTTAGAACAATTCTCCAAAAGCACAGATAGTAAAAATGAAAATAAACAGGAGGGACTAAATTAAATTTAAGAGCTTCTGGAGGTTCAAGGTGGTGACATGAGAAGATCCTACACTTGGGGCACGTGGGTGGCTCAGTTGGTTAAGCATCTACCTTCAGTCAGGGCATGCTCCCAGAGTCCTGGGATCAAGCCCTGGGTCAGGCTCCCTACTCATCAGAGAGTCTGCTTCTCCCTCGGCCTCTCCCCCATTCTCTCTCTCTTTCTCAAATAAATAAATAAAATCTTTGAAAAATAATTAAAAGCAGAGCAGACTTATTTAATTCAGTTACACCTGATATCAAAGTACCAAATTGGCCCCAATTCTACAAAATGAATTATTTATTACCTGATTAGTATCTGACATTTCATTTACTATGATAATAATACACTCTTTTTAAGTGAAATATTCCATGGAGAGAAAAAATATAAGGTACCATCTATTACACTTTGGGGGCAAATATTGAACTGGGGTAAGGTAAAGCAAATCATCTAACATAAAAAGAAAAAGGTTGAATAGAATAATGCAAAAGTAAATGTAAAGCATAAATTGAAGCCAATGTAGTTAAATTTCACATAATTAATATATTTTTTAAATATTATACTACATGTTATTCTGTGGGTGAATGTCTAAATTTCTTTCTTAGTTTTATTTTTAAATTTTCCTTTACTTGCTTCAGTAGCAGTAATCTTATATAGTTATGAAACTATTCTTTCTTTCTTTCTTATTTTGGAATACTATTTATTTATTTTAATTGTATTTTATTTTTTCTCTGTTACAAGATTCTTTCAACTCTTATTTTTAAAAAAAATCAAGGTATCAATAGTGTAGCTGTTTATGGAGTAATTAGATGCATGTTTCTCGTATCATTTTCAATCTCGGAAATCATCAGAAAATTCAGATATAAGAAACTGTTTTGACACATGATTTTGTTTTCTTAGAAGGGAAGTAGATAACTGTTTTTTTTTAAGATTTTATTTAATTTTTTGACAGACAGAGATCACAAGTAGGCAGAGAAGCAGGCAGAGAGAGAGGAGGAAGCAGGCTCCCTGCTAAGCAGAGAGCCTGATGCAGATCTCGATCCCAGGATTCTAGGATCATGACCTGAGCTGAAGGCAGAGGCTTTAACCCACTGAGTCATCCAGGCGCCCCTATAACTGTTGTTTTATTTACATTGTCAAAATATTGCTGGAAATAACACTATTTGGAAGAACATTTTTATCTAGAACTTTGGGACAAGATAGACAATTATTTACGCTCCTTTGCCATGTTGAATCTACTGTAAAACCGAAGTCACAGAACTAGGGTAAAATACATCTGGGCCTAGTGTTCAATAGACTCTTAACACCTTGCTCCTTAAAGCATTCTCATCACCAGGAAGTCTGTAAAAAATCCAAAATCTCAGGTGCCTGGGTGGCTCAGTGGGTTAAGCCGCCGCCTTCAGCTCGGGTCATGATCTCAGGGTCCTAGGATCGAGTCCCGCATTGGGCTCTCTGCTCGGTGGGGAGCCTGCTTCCTCCTCTCTCTGTCTGCTTCTCTGCCTACTTGTGATCTCTCTCTGTCAAATAAATAAATAAAATCTTTAAAAAAAAATCCAAAATCTCTTTTTTCCAGGTCTAATGAATCTGAATATGCATTTTAACAAGATTCATATGCAACATTGACGTTTGAGAAGCACTGCTCTATAACCAATTGGAGAATTCTATGGGTAAATTAATGGAAGGAGAAACTTGTGTCTCAGGCTGATTTAGCTTCATTAGTGAGGTAGAAACTATCTCCCTGAAACTTTGATGAGTTAAAAGCTACTTAATGTAATGTAATAATGACTAACTTTTGAAGTAGACATTAACGCTTTGTCAGCAGGTTTTTATCTTTGTGTTTTCAATAAGTTAGTCTTATCACTACATCTCATGGTGGATGATAATGGTAAATATCTTGTGCAAGTTATATATGAATCACCAAATATTTTTGAATTCTTATTTCATTAATATTTAATTTCTCATTAATCATACACATGAATATTTGAGCTTTCTTGAGTATTTGAATATTTGTGCAAAAACTTTTTAAAATTTCCTTAATAGAAAAGGTTCTATCACTGAGAAATTAATGAAAAGTTATAGATTTTTGTAAGAATTGACAAAACTGCTAAACTAAGAGTGTAGGTTACTCTCCATTTTTTCTATGGCAGGAGTAACTTTGATGTTTGGTAAGGCCTTTTTTTTCTCACAAAATTCCTATTAGTACTTTAGACTTGCATTGTATTTTATGAATGTAACACTTTTATAATATCAGATCTTTGCATTTGAGAATAAGACATATGCTTATTTTTTTTTTTAAAGATTTTATTTATTTATTTGACAGAGAGAAATCACAAGTAGACAGAGAGGCAGGCAGAGAAAGAGAGGGAAGCAGGCTCCCTGCTGAGCAGAGAGCCCGATGCGGGACTCGATCCCAGGACCCTGAGATCATGACCTGAGCCGAAGGCAGCGTCTTAACCCACTGAGCCACCCAGGCACCCAAGACATATGCTTATTTACGGTAATTTCATTTATGGTTCACTTAGTGCTTTAGAGTTTTCTAATTTTTACGAACTCTGTATTGTTTGCTAAGGTTTTTCCAGATTTCTATTTTGTGTGACAATACTATAATGACATAATTCCTTCCATTTTATTTTCTAGTTAGTTATTGATTTTAAAAATGAAAAACTGTTATTTTCAAATATTAACTTTGCAATTAACCAACTTATTAAAATGTCTTATTTCAAATTTTTGGTTACTATATTGAATTTGTTAACATGTCACCAATTAACAATATTACTTTAAATTTTATTAAAAGGTCCCATTTATGTTGAAGTCATTAGTAAAAATAATAGCTTACACTCTCATTTTTAATAGCTACCACTTTATCCAATAAAGTTAATCACAGTAGTTAAAAATGGTGTTTGTGTGTGTTTGTGTGGCAGAAGTTAAGCAATATTATAGCCACTTTGACTCTGAAAAATAATGAGCAACATTTAAGGAGTTCTTAAATAGAAAGGGTACAATAAAGATTGGAAATTTTCCTGACTTCTAGTTGTAAATCTAGATGTAAATCTGTGTTCAAAGTAATGGATCTTAATTCACATTTAAGTGTCTTAATGTATACGGTTGTCCTGTTAATTTTTGTAATATTAAGCTATCTGGTAATTTTAAAATATGGGAAAGAAAATTCATTAACACTTATATCATCAAGAGATCAGATAAATCTATGTTCTATTCCTTGAATCTGGGATCTGTGAATGTTTGAATAATAAAATATAGCAAAAATGTCACGTATCTATTTCTAGGACCAAGGTTTAAGAAGAAGCTGGTAGCTTCTACTTCCTGCCTTTTGGCATAACAACTTTTGTGACTGAGCCACCACTGTGAGTAAGCCCAGATCACATGGAAAGGGCACATGAAATGCTTCCAGCTGGTAGGCCCAGCAGAGGTCCCATCAGATAGGCATCAATCCCCTCTCCAATATGAGTAAGGAACCCTTAAAGATTACTCCATCCTTAGCTGCAAAAATATGAGAATCTTGACTATGAACTGCCAGGCTGAGCCCAGTTCATAGTCAAGATTCTCATATTTTTAATATCCAGAAACATGAGACATAATGATAAAATGATGTTCAGAGCCCTTAGGCTTTGGGGATTATTTGTAATCAGCAATACAAATAAGAAAATAATGTAGTACCTGGAATAGGGATATTATTACAATAAAAACCTGAAGTATTTGACATTTGTTTTGGGGTTAGAGATGGGCAGAACCTAGGACAGTGTGGAGGAGACTATTAGCCTTAATTTAAATATCCTGGAGAAGGCTGTTTGTAATGGCTAAACGAAAATAAGGAAATTTTTTTTCACCCTAAGGAAAAGATTCCCTTTTCACCCAGTGATGTAAAGTTTGGTAGTACTGTCACCTGCATTAATGTGGAAGGCAGGAAATATACCTGAAAGATGAAAGATTTAGACTAGTAGAATGTTTAAATAGAATATTATAAAATAAACAAAACAAACCAGCCCCTAGCTTCTTCTAGATGCCTGTAGTAAAATTAGAAGAAAAGAGATGAGCTAAAAAGGAACTATTCACATTTCAAGCAAAATTTAAAGGACCTATAAAGGAGTTGGATATAAAGGATTCAAAAATAACACTTTTTGCTATTTCTAGCCTCTCCAGATGGCTAAAAAAAAATCATGTTAAGACATTATTTTGGGGAAAAAAGTAAAAAGAGGATGTCTTTAAGACCCATTTTCAAACCACAAAAAGACTTAAAGTGACAGCTGATCATCAGAAAGACAAAGTCCTTTAAAATACCTCAGGTACATGCTTCATAATTTTCTGTTTAAAAATAATTAATTTTTAAAATTAGAATTTTTAATTTCTAATAATTGGCTCAGTGGGTTAAGCCGTGCCTTCGGCTTAGGTCATGATCTCAGGGTCCTGGGATCGAGTCCCGCATCGGGCTCTCTGCTCAGCTGGGAGCCTGCTTCCTCCTCTCTCTCTGCCTGCATCTCTGTCTACTTGTAATCTCTCTCTGTCAAATAAATAAATAAAATCTTTTAAAAAAATAAATAAATAAATAAAATTAAAATAAACTTCTAATGATGATGAGCATTTTTTCATGTGTCTGATAGCCATTTGTATGTCTTCATTGGAGAAGTGTCTGTTCATATCTTCTGCCCATTTTTTGATGTGTTTGTCTGTTTCATGTGGGTTGAGTTTGAGGAGTTCATTATAGATCCTGGATATCAACCTTTTGTCTGTACTGTCATTTGCAAATATCTTCTCCCATTCCGTGGGTTGCCTCTTTGTTTTTTTTGACTGTTTCCTTTGCTGTGCAGAAGCTTTTGATTTTGATGAAGTCCCAGAAGTTTATTTTCGCTTTTGTTTCCATTGCCTTTGGAGACGTATCTTGAAAGAAGTTGCTGTGGCTGATATCGAAGAGATTACTGCCTATGTTCTTCTCTAAGATTCTGATGGATTCCTGTCTCACGTTGAGGTCTTTTATCCATTTTGAGTTGATCTTTGTGTACGGTGTAAGAGAATGGTCGAGTTTCATTCTTCTACATATAGCTGTCCAGTTTTCCCAGCACCATTTATTGAAGAGACTGTCTTTTTTCCACTGTATATTTTTTCCTGTTTTGTCGAAGATTAATTGACCATAGAGTTGAGGGTCCATATCAGGGCTCTCTACTCTGTTCCACTGGTCTATGTGTCTGTTTTTATGCCAGTACCATGCTGTCTTGGTGATCACAGCTTTGTAATAAAGCTTGAAATCAGGTAAGGTGATGCCGCCAGCTTTATTTTTGTTTTTCAACATTTCCTTAGCGATTCGGGGTCTCTTCTGATTCCATACAAATTTTAGGATTATTTGCTCCAGCTCTTTGAAGAATGCCGGTGGAATTTTGATCGAAATGGCATTAAAAGTATAGATTGCTCTAGGCAGTATAGACATTTTAACAATGTTTATTCTTCCGATCCAAGAGCATGGAATGGTCTTCCATCTTTTTGTGTCTTCTTCAATTTCTTTCATGAGTGTTCTATAGTTCCTCAAGTACAGATCCTTTATCTCTTTAGCTAGGTTTATTCCCAGGTATCTTATGGTTCTTGGTGCTATAGTAAATGGAATCGATTCTCTAATTTCCCTTTCTGTATTTTCATTGTTAGTGTATAAGAAAGCCACTGATTTCTGCACATTGACTTTGTATCCTGCCACGTTGCTGAATTGCTGTATGAGTTCTAGTAGTTTGCGGGTGGAGTCTTTTGGGTTTTCCATATAAAGAATCATGTCATCTGCGAAGAGAGAGAGTTTGACTTCTTCATTACCAATTTGGATACCTTTTATTTCTCTCTGTTGTCTGATGCCCTTCAACGGATGAATGGATAAGGAAGATGTGGTCTATATACACTATGGAGTATTATGCCTCCATCAGAAAGGATGAATACCCAACTTTTATAGCAACATGGACGGGACTGGAAGAGATTATGCTGAGTGAAATAAGTCAAGCAGAGAGAGTCAGTTATCATATGGTTTCACTTATTTGTGGAGCATAACAAATAGCATGGAGGACAAGGGGCGTTAGAGAGGAGTAGGGAATTTGGGTAAATTGGAAGGGGAGGTGAACCATGAGAGACTATGGACTCTGAAAAACAATCTGAGGGGTTTGAAGTGGCGGGGGGGTGGGAGGTTGGGGTACCAGGTGTGGGTATTATAGAGGGCATGGCTTGCATGGAGCACTGGGTGTGGTGAAAAAATAATGAATACTATTTTTCTTAAAATAAATAAATTGGAAAAAAAATAAACTTCTAAAAAATAATAAACAAATAAATAAATAAAAATAATAAACATTAAAAATAAAAATAAAATTCTAAGAATATTAAGAGTAGTTTTACAGGAAGCTCTAGATAGAGAATGGCACATCTCAAAAAGTTTTATAGCTGGATTTTTGTTTTATTAGTGTAAATCCCAATAAAATTAATAAAAAATCTGCACAATTTTTAGAAGAATTGTTCTGGTGAAAACACCGCTATGTTCACTTCAAAGGGTCAGGAAAATGCCAATCAAAAAGAGGAGTTTAGGGCGCCTGGGTGGCTCAGTGGTTAAGCCGCTGCCTTCGGCTCAGGTCATGATCTCAGGGTCCTGGGATCGAGTTCCGCATCGGGCTCTCTGCTCAGCAGGGAGCCTGCTTCCCTCTCTCTCTCTCTGCCTGCCTCTCCGTCTACTTGTGATTTCTCTCTGTCAAATAAATAAATAAAATCTTAAAAAAAAAAAAAAAAGAGGAGTTTAAACCCTCAACTGTTTATGATCAGGGAGCGGGATGTGACTCATAGGGCATAATAAACAGAAGCCTAGAGGGCAGAACCAGCAGCCCAAGATCATTCCAAGAACAGTCTATGTACTAATTGAAAAACTTCTGGTAATGTTGACAAGTGAATTGGTTGTACGAATCCTCCCAGAAATAACAATTATAAAAAGGCATTAAAAAGAAACCATTTAAAGATGTTGGAGAGTATTCAAAACAAAAATAAAGTTGAAGAAATGTTTATTCTTAGAAGTGTAAGTGGAAGAAGGCAAGAATTGTGAGTTTCTGGTTTTTTGGTATAAGATGGCTCGCCAGTACCCATGCTTCCTGGTGAAGAAAGCTATAGCAAAATCTTACTGGTCTTAGTTCAAAAGCTGGAAAAACAGTTAAAGATTTAAAGAGGAAATATTAACAGTAAGAGAACTGCAGAAAGCATGAAACTTGAACTCTGTGTATAAACTGTCAAAACCTGTAACTGAGAACTCAATTTTAAACATGCATGCATAAACATGAATTACCCGAGGGCCTAACAAAAAAAAAGGTGGGAAACCAGAGAAAAATAATTTTGCTCTTTTAAAAATCAGTTTTATTGAAGTATAATTTACAACAATATTCATTTGCTTACAGTTTAGTAAACTTTAATGAATGCAGTCATAAAAATACCATCATAAACAAGATGCTCAATATTTGAACATCTACTCAAATGTTGTCATGTTCTTTTATAGTCTATTGCCTCCCCCACACTTGGTCTGGGCAAGCAGTGATCTGCTTCTTGTCACTCTCGTTTTGTTTTTTGTAGAATTCTTGTACATATAGTCATGAACAATGTAGGTTTTGTTAGTATGGTTTTTGTAATTTAGCATAATCCTTTTGAGATTTATTCATGTTGCTGACCATGTCAATAGATCATTCTTTTTTGCTGGGCATTATTTAGCTGTGTGGGTATGCTACAATTTATTTACCCAGTCATCAATTGATGAGGCATTTGTGATATTTCCAACTTTGTTTTATTTTTAATAAGGCTGCTATAGACATTCGACTAAAAATCATTACATGGATATATTTTTATATGTCTTGGGTGAGTGTCTAGAATTGAGTACAGGGTCATAGGGTAAGTGTTGATTTAACTTCATAAAAACAAAGCAAAACAAGATGAAAAACAAAACAAACAAATAAAATAAAAAACAACACAACCCCACCAAACTGCTTTCCATAGTTGCGGAACCATTTGGAATTCTCACCAGTAGTATATTCTGCATAAAAATCCTATATCAAAGGGTCACCTGGGTGGCTCAGTGGGTTAAAGCCTCTGCCTTCAGCCCAGGTCATGATCCCAGGGTCCTGGGATCAAGCCCCACATCGGACTCTCTGCTTGGCGGGGAGCCTGCTTCCCTTCCCCTCTCTCTACCTGCCTCTGTGCTTACTTGTGATCTCTCTCTCTCTGTCAAATAAATAAATAAAATCTTAAAAAAAATCCTATATCAAATATACATATGGCAAATATATCCTCTCAATTTAATAGTTAAATCTGGATGTATGTCCTGCAATATTTTGTTTTCATAATTATTTTTCTAGCTCCTTTGGATTTCCATTTTAAATTGAAAATTTTAGAATCAGATTTCCAATTTCTTTAAACACTCCCTACCTAGGGTTTTACTAGAAATTCATTGTATATATAGACCAAGTTAATGATCACTGAATCTTAATAATACTGTCTTACCATTAAATATAGCTCTCTACTTCTTTTGTTCTTATTTAATTTCTGTAAGCAATATGTGAGCAGCTTAGTTAACAATTTAAGAATTTGTTTCAACCTTTTTGAGAACCACCTTTTAGTTTCAATGTTGTCCTCAATTACTTGTGCACTTTATATCCATTGGTTTCTATACTTAACTCTGTTAGCTTTATTTTTTCTTTCTCTAATTTCTTAAAATGTGAGCATAGATTATCAGTTTGATTCCTTTCTTTTTTTCTTATATAAGTATGTGATGTTGTACATTTCACTCTAAGTATAGTTTTAACCAAGCCATAAAGATTTGCTGTTTGGATCCCTGGGTGGGTCAGTAGATTAAGCAGCTGCATTTGGCTCAGGTCATGACCCCAAGATCCTGGGATTGAGTGCATGTCAGGCTCCTTGCTCAGCGGGAAGCCAGCTTCTCCCTTTGTATGTTTTTGCCTGCTGCTCCTACTTAAGCTCTCTCTCTAAGACAAATAAAGTCTAAAAAAAAAAAATTTACTTTATCCTTTCTGTTTTCTTTTTTGATAGGTGGATTATTTTTAAGTATGTGATTTAATTTCCAGAAATCTTTTTGTTATTAATTTATACTTTACTACTACAGTGATCAGAGAACATACTTTGTATGGTTCAAGTATTTTTAAATGGTTGAGACTTCTTGTGTTGTTCAGAATATGAAATTTGTTGAAATTCTATCTTGGTGAGTGTTCTGTGTACTCTTAGAAATAATGTGTATTCAGTAGTTCTTTGGTAGAGTCTTTTATAAATGTCAGTTAGGTCAGGTTAGTTCATAATATTACCTATTTCTTTCATATCTTTGATCAGTCCAAGTGTTTGATCAAAGAATGTTGTAGGGGCACCTGGGTGGCTCAGTGGGTTAAAGCCTCTACCTTCAGCTCAGGTCATGATCCCAGGGTCCTAGGATCAAGCCCCAAATCAGGCTCTCTGCTTGACAGGGAGCCTGCTTCCTCCTCTCTCTCTGCCTGCCTCTCTGCCTACTTGTAATCTCTGTCTGTCAAATAAATAAAAATAAAATCTTAAAAAATTTGTAATTTTCATTATTAATTATAGATTTTTCTATTGGTCTATTTCTCCTCAGTTCATTGTTTCATGTATTTTAAAGCATACTCATTTAGAATTTCATTATGAAATGTTTTTATTTATCCATAGCGGTATTCCTGTTTTAAAATTCTCTTTGTATCAATTATCTCCTTTTTCCTTCTATTAGTTAATGTATGCATAGTATATATTTTCTGTCTTTTTACTTTTAAATTATCTGCATCTTTTTTTTTCCAATTTATTTATTTTCAGAAAAACAGTATTCATTATTTTTTCACCACACCCAGTGCTCCATGCAAGCTGTGCCCTCTATAATACCCACCACCTGGTACCCCAACCTCCCACCCCCCCGCCACTTCAAACCCCTCAGATTGTTTTTCAGAGTCCATAGTCTCTCATGGTTCATCTCCCCTTCCAATTTACCCAAAAGCACATACCCTCCCCAATGTCCATAACCCTACCCCCCTTCTCCCAACCCCCCTCCCCCCAGCAACCCACAGTTTGTTTCATGAGATTAAGAGTCACTTATGGTTTGTCTCCCTCCCTATCCCATCTTGTTTCATGGATTCTTCTCCTACCCACTTAAGCCCCCATGTTGCATCACCACTTCCTCATATCAGGGAGATCATATGATATTTGTCTTTCTCCGCTTGACTTATTTCGCTAAGCATGATACACTCTAGTTCCATCCATGTTGTCGCAAATGGCAAGATTTCGTTTCTTTTGATGGCTGCATAGTATTCCATTGTGTATATATACCACATCTTCTTGATCCATTCATCTGTTGATGGACATCTAGGTTCTTTCCATAGTTTGGCTATTGTGGACATTGCTGCTATAAACATTTGGGTGCACGTGCCCCTTTGGATTACTACGTTTGTATCTTTAGGGTAAATTCCCAGTAGTGCAATTGCTGGGGCATCTTTATTTTTAAAGTGGATTTCTCCCAATGTATGATATTTGTGTCTTTTTTTCCCCCAGTTTGACAATTTCTTTTACTTTAATGTAATTATTAATATTATTTGGTGTAGCTCTACCATTTGCACTTTGTTCTTTGTTCCTTTTTGTCCTCTTTTTCTGCCTTCTTTTGCACTGAATATATTTATTATTTAGTTTTATCTCCACTACTGTCTAATTAGTTCTATCCCATTTTTAAACTTTTGTATTAAGCGTTCTAGAGTTTTCATATATCAGTTTTTTTAGATCGTTTTATAGACTCCATTTCTCTCATCAGCACAGTTTTCTTTTTTTCCCTACCTTATTTATTTATTTATTTATTTATTTATTTTTTCAATTTATTTATTTTCATAAAAACAGTATTCATTATTTTTTCACCACACCCAGTGCTCCATGCAAGCCGTGCCCTCTATAATACCCACCACCTGGTACCCCAACCTTCCACCCCCCCGCCACTTCAAACCCCTCAGATTGTTTTTCAGAGTCCATAGTCTCTCATGGTTTCCTACCTTTTTAAATGTATCAAGTGTATTTAAATAATGGTTTTAATGTAAGAATTTCATCACCTCTCTCATTTCTATTTTTGTCTCCATTGATTGATTTTTTTCCTTCTGATTCCAAATTGTGTTTTTCTGTCTCTGCATTCTGATAATGTTTGATTATATAGTTTTGAAGACTCTACATTCTCTAATGTGTGACAGGATTTTTCTACAGTGGTTGGCAGGAGCATGAACCATTTCTAGCTCTGTGTGAATGCAAAATGTTGATTTTTAGTGACTATTTTCCTGGATTCATATAGTTTACTTTCATTCATGCAAAAACTAGTACTTGGACAAAAACTCAAGGAAGTTTTAGTTGTAATAACTAGAGGTTTCTTTCTATTTAACTCATCCCTCATTAGTATTCTCACACAAACACAGACACACACACAAATTTAGCTTCCTCTTCACAAGATAAAAGAATTTTCCTCAACCTGAAGAGAGACTTTTTTAAACATCCAATAGCTAAGATTATATTTCATGGAAGACTATTGTTCTCTTGTAAGGTTAGGAATAAACCAAACATGTTTTCTATCACCACTTACTATTCGATGTTGTACTAGAAGTCCTATGTAGTCTATAAGCCAAGAACAAGCAGCAGGGAGCCTACTTCTCCCTTACCCTCTGCCTGCCACTCCCTCTGCTTGTTCTCTCTTTTTCTCATTCTGTCAAATAAAAAATTAAATCTTAAAAAAAATGCTCAACATTTTTAGTCATCAGGAAAATACATATTAAAACCACATTGAGATACTTCTACACACAAAAAAAGCTGAAGTATAAATATTGGTAATACTAGTAGTGATGATATGGAAGAATTGGAACTCTTTTTTTTTAAGATTTTATTTATTTATTTATGAGAGAGAGAGAGAGGAGAGTGAGCGAGTGCGCAAGAAGGCAGAGTGGCAGGCAGAGGCAGAGAGAGAAGCAGGCTCCCTGCCAAGCAAGGAGCCCAGTGCAGGACTCGATCCCAGGACTCTGGGACCACGACCCAAGCTGAAGGCAGCAGCTTAACCTACTGAGCCACCCAGGCATCCCAACAACTGAAACTCTTATACACTTCTGGTGAATGCAAAAGAGTTGAGTGGTTCCTTAAAGAGTTAAATACATACTTAACACATAACCAAGTTGTTCCAGTCTCATATTTTGTCCCAAAAGGAAATAAAAATGTATGTCCACACACAGACCCATATTCACATTTCTATAGCTTTTTTATTTATAATAACATAAAACTAGAAATAACACAATGTCAATGACTTTTAAATAGATAAACAAAATGTATATATTTGTACAATCAAATACTACTCAGTAATAAAACAACTACTGATTCTTACAACATAAAAAAATCTCAAAATAATTAATAGAAAGTATTCACACCCTGAAGTCTTATAACATATGGTTCCAGTTATATAAGTTCTATAATTATGAACTAACCCATGATGAAAATGATAGAGCATCGTTCAGTTTTAAATGGTTGAAGGGGTGTATGGACAAAGGAGTATAAAGAAATTTGGGGGTGAAGGAAATGTGCATTTCCATTTAATGGTTAATGGCTTAATATCTGCCAAAACTCATTAAATTGTACATTTGAAAATTCTGTCATTTATTGTATAAAAATCATATCTTAGTGACTTGATTACAAAAATAAAATAAACTAGAAATGTGTGCCTAGCTCTGTTTCAGAACTGATGTGAATCTTACTTCTTGCATGGCTTACTTTTTCCCTCTTTGCTAAGGAGGTTCTATTGTTGGTTCTCTTGTATCTATCTGTCCCAATACATCATTGGTTTGAGGGGACAGCTAACTTTTATATAAGTCTCAGATTCAGAGAAACAGTATTTGAGGAACATTATCTCTGGAACCAAATTCAAGGGACCTCATCAGCATTTAATGATTTATCCGGATTTAATGATTAATCCTGATTTAAATGAAAAGATACTTGACTCCATTTCAGCCTGATGTTGACACCAACCATAAGAGAAACTCCCAACAAGAGCTCTCCAGCCACCCTTCAGACCTACGAGATAAAATTGTAAAATGGTTGCTGTTTTAAGATACTAAATATTGCTGGGTAATTTGAAACACACCAGCAGATAGTGCTCCTCTTTATTACCATCTTGGTTTTTTGAGAGAGCCATTTCTTCATTCTCAGTCTCCATTTCCTCCATTGTTTCAGTTTACTCTTCTCATATGCATTCCTCTTCCATCAACCTACTGAAACCCATTAGCTAACATAAAGAGTCATGTCTATGTTGACAAATAAAATGAATTTTCAATCCTGATAGCATTTTCTCTTTCAATAATATTAGGCATCTCTTGAGACATCCTTTCCTTGGCTTCTGTGTCAATAATCTCCTACAGTTTTTGTTTTTGTTTTTGTTTTTGTTTTCCCTGTAGTTGTTCCTTTTCATTCAACCTTGTTATTTCTTCCTTCTTTACAAGACATTTAACTATTACAGTTCCTCACCTTTCATCCTCTAGCTCTCTTCTCTTCTTGTGCTTTACTATATCTCCCTACTCAGTCTTATCTGCAACCATAATTTGAATTATCATATATAAGTTTCATCTAAATATACAAGCCAGGCCACAGCACTGAGACCCAGATATATTTGGCAGCTATTTTTCCAAGATCTTTACCTGGATGTCTCAAATACATTTCATAATCAAACTGCTTAAGAATTATTCCCTCAATAATTTATTTATTTATTTAATTTTATTTTTTTATTTATTTTCAGCATAACAGTATTCATTATTTTTGCACCACACCCAGTGCTCCATGCAATCTGCATCCTCTATAATACCCACCACCTGGTACCCCAACCTCCCACCCCCCACCACTTCAAAACCATCAGATTGTTTTTCAGAGTCCATAGTCTCTCATGGTTCACCTCCCCTTCCAATTTCCCCCAACTCCCTTCTCCTCTCTAACTCTCCATGTCCCTCATGCTATTTGTTATGCTCCACAAATAAGTGAAACCATATGATAATTGACTCTCTCTGTTTGACTTATTTCACTCAGCATAATCTCTTCCAGTCCTGTCCATGTTGCGACAAAAGTTGGGTATTCGTCCTTTCTGATGGAGGCATAATACTCTATAGTGTATATGGACCACATCTTCCTTATCCATTCATCCGTTGAAGGGCATCTTGGTTCTTTCCACAGTTTGGTGACCGTGGCCATTGCTGCTATAAACATTGGGATAGAGATGGCCCTTCTTTTCACGACATCTGTATCTTTGAAGTAAATACCCAGTAGTGCAACTGCAGGGTCATAGGGAAGCTCTATTTTTAATTTCTTGAGTAATCTCCACACTGTTCTCCAAAGAGGCTGCACCAACTTGCATTCCCACCAACAGTGGAAGAGGGTTCCCCTTTCTCCACATCCCCTCCAACAAATGACAGTACAGACAAAAGGTTGATATCCAGGATCTATAAAGATTCCTCAAACTCAACACACACAAAACAGACAATCATATCAAAAAATCGGCAGAAGATATGAACAGACACTTCTCCAATGAAGACATACAAACGGCTATCAGACACATGAAAAAATGTTCATCATCACTAGCCCTCAGGGAGATTCAAATTAAAACCACATCGAGATATCACCTTACACCAGTTAGAATGGCCAAAATTAGCAAGACAGGAAACAACATGTGTTGGAGGGAATGTGGAGAAAGGGGAACCCTCAATAATTTTTTGCCATGATCCCCAATTCCATATTTGTATCTATTGTTTTGCCAGCCAGAAATTTAAAAGTCATTTTAAACTCTCTTTCTACCTTATCTTTCATAAGTTATCAGCACCAAGTTTCATAAACTTTTCTCTGTCTTTGTCAACATTACCTTACTCCAGTTTTTCTTTATTGGAACACTCAGCATTTTGGAAGAGAGATTTATTTGTTGTGGGGGTCCATTCAATGCACTGTAGCACATTTATCATCTCTGGTCCTTGCCTACTGAATACTTTTAGCTTTCCTTATCCACTGTGATCCAAAATCCCCACACTCATTTATAAATATCTGAAGGAGTGGATAGTTTCTTTTCTGGTTGAGAACTGTTGCCTTGTCTGAACTAACATCATCTATTGCCTGGGCTTCAGTAGAATTTTGTATCTCTTGCTCATTTTCCAACATCATTCTCATCACTCCACACCTTAGCATATCGATCTTATCAAAGACCAATAATGTCACAAATAAAGTCTGATCTCTTAAAAATTCTTCCACAATTGCCAATTGTCATTAAGATAATACCTTCTCTGCTTCTTTAAGATTTGGCACAGTCCTGACTCTCTTGGTATCCTCTGAACCAGTGGTCACTATTGCTATCCATGATAATAGCACACGGAAGCAATTTCCATTCAGGGACCATGTCATGTTCTGTCTTCCCACAGCTCTTTGAAATGGAGATGCGTTTCTTTCCTTGAACATTCTTTCCTTCCCCTTTGCTTAGTCCTACAAATCTTTTATGTCTCAGCTTATTACTTCCCTAAAAATACTTTTCTGATCTTGTAGTTCAAATGCTTTCATAAAATCATTTTGCTTTTCTTCTGAGAAATTGTTATTATTTTACACTCATTGTGATCATTTAATTACTAAATTATAATCTCCATCATTGAAGTAAGGATCATGTCTATTTTCTTCACAAATTTTATACTTCGCTCCTTTTTAAAAAGATTTTATTTATTTATTTGACAGACAGAGATCACAAGTAGGCAGAGAGGCAGGCACAGGGGTGGGGGAGCAGGTTCCCTGATGAGCAGAGAGACTGATGTAGGACTCGATTCCAGGACCCTGAGATCATGACCTGAACCAAAGGCAGAGGCTTAACCCACTGAGACTCCCAGGCACCTGGTACTTTGCTCCTTATATCATTGTCAATACATAGCAGGTTTGAACAAATATTTATAGAAGGAATTAATATTTTTTAAGGAAAGATGAACTACCCAGAATTATTTTCATGACTGTCATTACACCCAACAGGCTATTAAGAATTAAAAAAAAAAAAGGAAGAAAGAAAGAAAGAGAAAATTAGTTGAAACAACTCATACATGTCTCTTAAAATGGAAATATCTTGCTTATTACAAGTTAGAAAAAATAAAAGGAAGAGAAACATTGAGTACATCAAGAATAGTAATGGTAGGGTTATGGACATTGGGGAGGGTATGTGCTTTTGGGTAAATTGGAAGGGGAGGTGAACCATGAGAGACTATGGACTCTGAAAAACAATCTGAGGGGTTTGAAGTGGCGGGGGGGTGGGAGGTTGGGGGTACCAGGTGGTGGGTATTATAGAGGGCACGGCTTGCATGGAGCACTGGGTGTGATGAAAAAATAATGAATACTGTTTTTCTGAAAATAAATAAATTGGAAAAAAATATATAGAAAATTCATTCATAAAAAAAAAAAAAAAGAATAGTAATGTTTTGGAAATTTTTACCAGTTCTAATTTGGTTCTTTGACTAAGAGCCAAAGAAAAGGTATTTCATGCACAATTGGCCAAAACCAGTAGCTCGTGCTCTACAAATTAAAGCTGAACTAAATTGTTGCTTGTTTCTATTGTGTATGTATGTTTATACATTTAACCATATATGATTCTATAATGAGGTAAAGAAGACAGCAAAGAAATATGTACTTTACCTGATTATTACCTGCTGATTCCTCTGTGAAATATTTTATTGGATTCTTATAACACAGTTGGTGACCTGCTGTATGTAGGACAGATGTATTCTGCACTTCAGTACTGAGGCTGAATATGAAAACATGTCTTCTCTCTCTAACATTATTAGCAAATTATTAGAACATATAGAACAAGCAGACACATTTATAGAACCATATGGCAGTTTATGTAAAATAAACATATAGTTTAAAAAATGTATATCCAAAACAATTACCAGTTCAGTGAGATGTTACAGTGAAAAATAAGTGCCTTGGGGGTTTTCAAACCCTGTATTTTGCACATAAGGATTGTAGTTTTTGTCAGCATTTTAACTCATTCATTGCTATCCCCATCCACATTCATTGTTTTAACCAACTCCAATGTATTTATGGTGTTTTTCCATCTCTTTCTGTTTCTTCTCTCTCCACTGGATTTAAAATATATATACACAAGTCCTGCTGAACATGTTTTGCTTTTATACACCTTAGATGTGTCATCTTACCCAAAAGCTGGCTGGTACTCATTATTTCACATCCAGAGCTGTTCTTTCTCCTAAAGCTCCTTGAGTAGTATAAGTGGCATCACCATCTGCACATCTGCTTGAGCCAGAATTCTGGTCATCACCCAGATTTCTCCTTCACCTGCAGTATGCAATCAGTCACCAGTCTTGCCAGTTTTATTCCCCAACCATTCCATCTCCCATTCTTCATCCTGATTATCTAGGTCCCACCTGTCCTCCCAGATGCCTTGCCTTTGTTCCTACCTTCTTAAAATCTCCAACACCTAGCAGTTGTGAGACCTTGGATGAGTGACAAGCTTTTTTTCTACCTTATTTTTTTAATCTGTAAAAATGGTGACTGTTTACTATAGTTTTCCTCAAAATCATGATATGTGCCTATTATTTTGCATAATCATTAAGTAGTATCCTCTTTCTCTCTCAAATGAATGATTCATTTTTCTATCACTTTAAACATGGGAAAGGGACATCTGGGTGGCTCAGTGGGTTAAGCCTCTGTCTTCAGCTCAGGTCATGGTCTCAGGATCCTGAGATCGAGCCCTGGGTTGGGCTCTCTGTTCAGCAGAGAGTCTGCTTCCCCCGCCCATCTGCCTGCCTCTCTGCCTATTTGTGATTTCTGTCTGTTAAAATAAATAAATGAAATCTTTAAAAAAATAAACATGGGAAAACCAGTAGTCACTTCACTGGGTTAAATGTGTTGGTTTAGTAAGTTAAAGGAGTAGGATGGAGCCAGGCAAAGTGTTATCAGTCATAAACATAAGTAATTTTTATAATTGTTAAGTCTTTCTTGCTAAGGCTTATTCCTATCTCATGTTCTACTTGTTGTCATTCCCCTGTTCACATCATGTTGCTGCCTTTGCTCTTGACCTTTGCCTAAGACTTGCCTTTGTCTCACATTCTTACCACATTCTTCCTCCATCTCTTTCCCTCCCTTCCTACTCATATATATCCATGGCTAATAGTCATCCTTAAACTAGTAATCTTACTCTCTGGTATCCCAGTATACTTTTTATGTGCTTCTATTCTATGCACACTTTTAATTGAAATTATTATGTTTTCCTTGTCTCTATTCCAGTTGATGTCCATTTTGTAAAGAGAATGCTTATATTCTGTTTATTCTTGGATCTCCATTGCTTTGTGTAAGTTATGAGTATATGACAAATACTCCATACATATTTGCTGCACTGAACTCTTTCCAGTTTGTCTTTGGTGCTGAGAAAGCTATTAAACTCTCTTCATGTGTACTCGAGCAGTGTGTATGTGATTATCCCCCATCATTTTCCTCTGACTAGGAATTTCCCTGGCAAAACATCTTTATGCTTTCATTTAACTTCTCTTTTCCATCCCAAAATGCCTAATTTATTTGTAAATTCTTAGTTTCTTTGCTAAAAACTCCAAGAGTTTGCCAATTTTGGACTTATATATTTGCAAGGGCCATCTAAAAAGAGTTGATTTGTTTCTTTTTATCATTTTCAGAACATTAAAACACAATTTGCAAAGAAACAAAAAATAGTTTCTTCAAAGAGTTGTGTACCATTTAACAGGAATGAATCTTTTCTTTTAATTGAGATTGCATGAGTTCACAGAGTGCCTGAAGGGTGGTGGTGGGAAACAAGAGACAAGAACTACTCTACCTTGTATAAGTTTTATTTCACATTGTGAGAAACAAAGTCACGTATCTTTTATTCATCTCTCAAACACTATATGCACTGAACTCTCCTATCCTGCTAATTCGATAGGGAGTTCTTTACATATATTAATTTGTAATGCAGTCTTCACCCAGATACATTATCTATGGTTGTCTTAAGCTCCAGAGGACCTAATCTCCTCTATAACATTTGAAACTTTGTCCAAAGATGGCCACTGCTGATGTTAGACTCTTGGAGGTGATGCTCCATTGCTCCTGTGCCAACTTCGGACAAAGGATCTTTTCTAAACCAGAGATCCAGTTCTTGGGCCAGGAGTTTTTACTTAAATCCACAGAAGCTCCCTTTTGAGGTTCTTGTGTCTCATATGTATCCCAAAAATATGTGGTAAGTTGACTCTGTTGGCCTCTGTCACCTTCCCAAAGTTGGGAGAAATTTCCTCAATTATGCTACATGTCCCTTCTTCCTCTTTCTTCTCTAATTCTAAACTTTTTGCTCTAGGACAATTCAGCTTATACTGAAAACAAGAATTCTTTACTTCAATGGGGGTTATGGAAAGCAAGTTCTAGAGTCCACATCTCAAAAGCATGTTATACTAAAATCCTAAAATCTCACAGACATAAGAGGGGCATAATATTCATTTTTCATTCTTTCTGATATGTCTATATCAGTGAAAATTAGCTCTTATTGAGATACTAATTATCTTGTC
This sequence comes from Neogale vison, assembly GCF_020171115.1. Lineage (NCBI taxonomy): Eukaryota > Metazoa > Chordata > Mammalia > Carnivora > Mustelidae > Neogale > Neogale vison. The sequence goes on along the minus strand of NC_058094.1, from coordinate 85,280,729 downwards.
ACATGACTGTTTATTAAACACATATCTGCCAGGGGTTTCCTTATCTATTTTACATGCACCTCTCTCAAGACCCATAACAAGTTTACTGGGATGTTCATTTTTCTGGTGAACAAACCAAGATTTGATGAAGTAAAACTGAACAAGACACTACTATATACAGTACTTAAGTCATGGCTTTCACATTTGGAACCTTATAGGTTTGAACACTGTGGTACCTACAAGTCGGCTAAACTTGGAAATAACATATTTTTACACAGAAGTTGGATCTCATGTAATGGGATCACAGTATTGCTATCCTTACATTCCTAGACAGAAGCTTTCCTTTTTTAGTGCAGAAGACATTGAAATTTGAGAAGAGGGATTTTGATATAAGATATACTATTTATATATTTCTCAGTCTCTTTCCCAATTATGGGAAAACTTGGGCATTACCAGTGCTCAATGTTTATATAAATGCATAAACAATGCTTTTATTGAGGAATCTTATCTTTAGAAATGTTAAATTTAATAGTGGTTGAAGTGTAGAATTTCAGGTTATTTGGATCTCAACAGTTTTAATGGAAAGAGCTGTGTTTCAAATCACTCCTTCTCTTCAATTTTGGCTCAGCCACTAGGTAACCACATCCAGTTACAGGCAATTACATCTGACCACTTATAATCAAGTAAGTTTACAAAATCATCTGATACTTCATGTAGTTTTTAAAGGTGATTGCGTTTTTAATAACACACTGTCAGCATGTGAATTCCACCTGCCCTTATCATGCCCCAAGTCCTTATGACTGAAGGCACTTTGGTTATCTGGGAGGGATTCCAGCAGATGTAATTGTCTGTGCCAAGGGGTAGGGAGCCTAAAGAAAAAGAAAAGGAAAAAAAAAGAACTACCCAGACATTTTCTGTATATCAAAGGCTTTCACAGAGAGAACACTTAATTTTCATAACACTCTTAATAGACAATAATTATTTATTCCATTTTACAAAGCTGGACATTTAATTCAGAAATACAAAGTAACTGGATGTGGTTACCTAGTGGTTCTCCTTGTTATTAAGTAAGAAAAAGAATAAATTTTTTTCCAGATTAATAGAAACATATCACATATGCAGGCTATGTTGCTTCAGCAAAACTACAGCATTAGCATATGAGCTGCAACTGATAGTGATAATTTACCATCACCAGCACTAGTCCAGCTGGTGGTATAAACTAGCTCATATTTTGCTGTGTTTTCTGATGAGAAAATGGCAAACAATTCATTAAGCATTTGTGGTAAGACACTAAAAAACATCAGACTAATATCTTAACCAAGTAGGTAAGTGATTTAAAAAAGCAACAAATAAAACCCCAAAATAACATTACGGGGTTGATTCCCTGATTTTACATGTTTTAGTGATTACCGATATATCATGCATTGTGTATTTCACAGACTATAAAAGCAAAATTTAATTGCTTAAAATGTGTTTAAAAATCTGTGCTAAAGTATTAAGTCATTTTATGGGGACTTTTTACAACAAATTTAACCTACTGGAAAAATGCTTATTTTCTTTACATCCTTTGGGAGAATTTTAAAGTCTTAGACCCAGAGTTCATCCTATACTCTGTGAATTACAATGGTTAATATAGCTAGTAGGGTGAACAAGAGATCATTTAAATCAATGTTATTTTAAGTTCTTTATAGATTTTGGACACTAGTCCTTTATCTGATATGTCGTTTGCAAATATCTTCTCCCATTCTGTCAGTTGTCTTTTGGTTTTGTTAACTGTTTCCTTTGCTGCGCAAAAGCTTTTGATTTTGATGAAATCCCAAAAGTTCACTTTTGCCTTTGCTTCCCTTGCCTTTGGCGATGTTCCTAGGAAGATGTTGCTGCGGCTGAGGTCGAAGAGGTTGCTGCCTGTGTTCTCCTCAAGGATTTTGATGGATTCCTTTCTCACATTGAGGTCCTTAATCCATTTTGAATCTATTTTTGTGTGTGGTGTAAGGAAATGGTCCAATTTCATTTTTCTGCACGTGGCTGTCCAATTTTCCCAACACCATTTATTGAAGAGGCTGTCTTTTTTCCATTGGACATTCTTTCCTGCTTTGTCGAAGATTAGTTGACCATAGAGTTGAGGGTCTATTTCTGGGCTCTCTATTCTGTTCCATTGGTCTATGTGTCTGTTTTTGTGCCAGTACCATGCTGTCTTGATGATGACAGCTTTGTAATAAAGCTTGAAGTCCGGAATTTTGATGCCACCAACTTTGGCTTCCTTTTTCAATATCCCTTTGGCTATTCGAGGTCTTTTCTGGTTCCATATAAATTTTAAAATTATTTGTTCCATTTCTTTGAAAAAGATGGATGGTACTTTGATAGGAATTGCATTAAATGTGTAGATTGCTTTAGGTAGCATAGACATTTTCACAATATTTATTCTTCCAATCCAGGAGCATGGAACATTTTTCCATTTCTTTGTGTCTTCCTCAATTTCTTTCATGAGTACTTTATAGTTTTCTGAGTATAGATTCTTAGCCTCTTTGGTTAGGTTTATTCCTAGGTATCTTATGGTTTGGGGTGCAATTGTAAATGGGATTGACTCCTTAATTTCTCTTTCTTCTGTCTTGTTGACAAACTCAACACCCAAAGAACAAATAATCCAATCAAGGAATGGGCAGAGGACATGAACAGACATTTCTGCAAAGAAGACATCCAGATGGCCAACAGACACATGAAAAAGTGCTCCATATCACTTGGCATCAGGGAAATACAAATCAAAACCACAATGAGATATCACCTCACACCAGTCAGAATGGCTAAAATGAACAAGTCAGGAAATGACAGATGCTGGCGAGGATGCGGAGAAAGGGGAACCCTCCTACACTGTTGGTGGGAATGCAAGCTGGTGCAACCACTCTGGAAAACAGCATGGAGGTTCCTCAAAATGTTGAAAATAGAACTGCCCTATGACCCAGCAATTGCACTACTGGGAATTTACCCTAAAGATACAAACGTAGTGATCCAAAGGGGCACGTGCACCCGAATGTTTATAGCAGCAATGTCCACAATAGCCAAACTATGGAAAGAACCTAGATGTCCATCAACAGATGAATGGATAAAGAAGAGGTGGTATATATACACAATGGAATACTATGCAGCCATCAAAAGAAACGAAATCTTGCCATTTGCGACAACATGGATGGAGCTAGAGCGTATCATGCTTAGCGAAATAAGTCAAGCGGAGAAAGACAAATATCATATGATCTCCCTGATATGAGGAAGTGGTGATGCAACATGGGGGCTTAAGTGGGTAGGAGAAGAATCCATGAAACAAGATGGGATAGGGAGGGAGACAAACCATAAGTGACTCAATCTCACGAAACAAACTGTGGGTTGCTGGGGGGAGGGGGGTTGGGAGAAGGGGGGTAGGGTTATGGACATTGGGGAGGGTATGTGCTTTTGGGTAAATTGGAAGGGGAGATAAACCATGAGAGACTATGGACTCTGAAAAACAATCTGAGGGGTTTGAAGTGGCGGGGGGGGTGGGAGGTTAGGGTACCAGGTGGTGGGTATTATAGAGGCACAGCTTGCATGGAGCACTGGGTGTGGTGAAAAAATAATGAATACTGTTTTTCTGAAAATAAATAAATTGGAAAAAATTATATAAAAAAAACAAGGTGGAGGAAAAGTAAATAAAAAAATAAATCAATGTTATTTTAATGATATTGTATGATAGTAGTAAAAAAAAAACATAAACTACCAACAAACTATAAAGTGCAAAAGTACAACACAGAGACTGTTATTTAAGTTCTATAGGATATTTAGTAGAAAAGTAATGAAAGGTCCTGATAAGAACTTTAAAGGACAACGAACACAGGTACTCTTATAAACATTAGCTAGTAAACTGACTGATATCCGAAGACAAATCAGAGTTTCAAAATTAGTGTTTTTATCTCCTACATTAAGAAAGATCTATTAAGTTTTACTAAAGCAAGAGGACTAGTTAATAGGAAGACAATGTGAATATCTGGTTTCTTAGTGCTATATTGCTATCTCTGCTTCATAATTAAGAGACAGGCTAAAAGGATAGAAGCAATCACTGGCTAAGGCAGGACAGGACTAGAATTTCCCTGTCAAACATTTCCCTACCAAGTATTCTACTGGGTATATTTTTGTCACTACCATTAATAAGTTATGTGGGCCAAAATCTCTTTTAGACAAAAATTTTAAACAACTTTATTGAGGTTGGTATATGATAAATGGCACACATGTAAATGTGTAATTTGATAGATTTGATATGTATATACCTGTGAAGCCATTACCATATTCATGATAATGAACATCATATCTATCATCCTCAAATGTCCTTCTGTCAAATGGTAATCTCTCTTGTCTCTCCTTAGCCCACTCTCCATTATCAGGCAATTTTGTCCCTTTAGATAAGTTTGCATTTTCTAAATTTTATATAGATAATACAATATGCACTCTCCTTTATGTCTATCATTTTAAATTAAATGACTATTCTGAGATTAGTTCCTGGGACTGCTTGTTCAATGAATCATTCCTTCTTATTTGTGAGTAGTACTCCATCATATACAATACAATATTTTATTTATCACTTCGTATATTGGCAACCATTTGGGTCATTTCAAGTTTTGGATAATTTTGAATTAACTGGCTAGGGTCCTTTGTTCCAGGTCTTTCATGGTTGCACATTTAACTTCTCTTGGTTAAGTACCTAGAGCAGAATGTCCTGGCTATATGGCAGGTGTGTGTTTAACATTTTAAGATGTTGTTTTTTTTCCCTTAAAGCAATTGTACCACTTCACTTTCTCACCAGCAGTGTATGTACTCCTCTACTCCTTGCCAACCCTTTTGTATGGTGACTATGATTTTAGACATTCTAGAGGGTGTGTAGTGGTATCAATTTATTGTTTTAAATGGTCTTCCCAAATGATTAATGAGTTTGAGCCTACTTTCATGTGATTTTTTGCAATGGATATTTCTTTTCATGGAGGATCTATTCAATATTTTTTCCATTACAAAATTATTATTATTATTATTATTATTTGTAATTTTATTTTATTTTTTCAGTGTCCCAATATTCACTGTTTATGCACCACACCCAGTGCTCCATGCAATATGTGCTCACCTTAATACCCATCACCAGGCCCACCCATTGCCCCAAAACCCTCCCTTCCAAAACCCTCAGTTTGTTTTTCAGAATCCACTGTCTTTCATGGTTTGTCTCCCCCTCCGATTTCCCCCATTTCACTTTTCCTTTCTTTCTCCTAATATCCTCCATGTTTTTCCCTATGCTCCACAAGTAAGTGAAACCATATAAATGACTTTCTTTTCTTGACTTATTTTTCTTAGCATAATTTCCTCCAGTCCCATCCAAGTTGATACAAAAGATGGGTATTCATCCTTTCTGATGAAGGCATAATATTCCATTATATATATAGACCATATCTTTTTTATCTATTCATCCTTCATCTGTTGAAGGGCAGCTTGCCTCTTTCCACAGTTTGGCAATGGTGGTCATTGCTGCTATGAACATTGGGGTATATATATAGTACTTCTTTTCACTACATCTCTATCTTTGAGGTAAATGCTCAGTAGTGCAATTGCAGTGTCATAGGGTACCTCTGTTTTTAATTTCTTAAGGAATCCCCACACTGTTTGCCAAAGTGGCTGTACCAACTTGCATTCCCACCAAGAGTATAAGAGGGTTCTCCTTTCTTCACATCCTCTTCAACACCTATTGTTTCTTGTCTTATTAATTTTGGCCATTCAAAATGGTATAAGGTAGTATCTCAATGTGGTTGTGATTGGAATTTCCCTGATCGCTAATGATGATGAACATTTTTTCATGTCTATTAGCCATTTATATGTCTTCTTTGGAGAAGTGTCTGTTCATGTCTGCCCATTTTTTTGTCGTGATTCTCAGTTTTGTGTGTGTTGAGTTTGAGGAGTTCTTTATGGATCTTGGATATCAGCCCTTTGCCTGTACTGTCATTTGCGAATATCTTCTCCCATTCCGTGGGTTGCCTCTTTGTTTTGTTGACTCTTTCCTTTGCTGTGCAGAAGCTTTTGATATTGATGAAGTCCCAAAAGTTCATTTTTGCTTTTGTTCCCTTTGTCTTTGGAGATATACCTTGAAAGAAGTTGCTGTGGCCAATGTCGAAGAGGTTACTGCCTATGTTCTCCTCTAGGATTTTGATAGATTCCTACCTCACATTGAGGTCCTTTATCCATTTCAAATTTGTGATTGTGTATGGTGTAAGAGAATGGTCGAGTTTTATTCTTCTACACATAGCTGTCTAGTTTTCCCCATACTATTTATTGAAGGGATTGTCTTTTTTCCAATGTATATTTTTTTCCTCCTTTGTCGAAGATTATTTGACCATAGAGCTGAGGGTCCATATCTGGGCTCTCTACTTTGTTCCACTGGTCTATGTGTCTGTTTTTGTGCAGTACCATGCTGTCTTGGTGACCACAGCTTTGTAGTAAAGCTTGACATCAGGTAATGTGATGCCGCCAGTTTTATTTTTCTCTTTCAGCATTTCCTTAGCAGGGTCCTCAGGGTCTCTTCTTTTCCATACAAATTTTAGGATTGTTTGTTCCAGCTCTATAAAAAATGCTGGTGAAATTTTGTTTGGGTTGGCATTGAAAGTATAGATTGCTCTAGGCAGTATAGACATTTTAAGAATGTTTATTCTTCCTGTCCATGAGCATGGAATGGTCTTCCATCTTTTTGTGTCTTCTTCAATTTCTTTCATGAGTGTTCTGTACTTCCTCGAGTGCAGATCCTTTACCTCTTTCGTTAGGTTTATTCCCAGGTATCCTATAGTTCTTGGTGCTATAGTAAATGGGATTGATTTTCTAATTTCCCTTTCTGTATTTTCACTGTTAGTGTATAAGAAAGCAACTAATTTCTGTACATTGATTTTGTGTCCTGCCACAATACTGAATTGCTGTATGAGTTCTAGTAGTTTGTGGGAGGAGTCTTTTGGGTTTTCCACATAGAGTTTCATGTCATCTGTGAAGAGAGAAAGTTTGACTTCTTCTCTCCAATGTGAATACACTTTGTTTCTTTTTGTTGTCTGATTGCTATTGCTAGGACTTCTAGTACTATGTTGAACAAGAGTGGTGAGATTGGGCATCCTTGTCGTGCTCCTGATCTGAAAGGAAAGGTTGTCAGCTTTTCCCCATTCAGAATATATTTGCTGTGGGTTTTTCATAGGGACATAGGGACATAGGGACAGATGATGTATCTCTTTTTTTAAGAATTTTTAAAAAGATTTTATTTATTTATTTGACAGACAAAGATCACAATTAGGCAGAGAAACAGGCAGAGTGAGAGGAAGGGAAGCAGGCTTCTTGCTGGTCAGAGAACCTGATGTGGGGCTCGATCCCAAGACCCTGGGATCATGACCTGAGCTGAAGGCAGAGGCTTTAGCCCACTGAACCACCCAGGTGCCCCCAATTGCTGTATCTTGTCAAATGCCTTTTCTGCCTCATGAGAGGACCATGTGGTTCTTCTCTTTTCTCTTATTGACTTGTTCTAGCACATTGAATGATTTTCTCTCTTCCTCAGACTAGATAATCTTATTTGATATATCTTCATGTTCACTAATTCTTTCTTTGCCTACTAAAAACTGGTTATTGAACTCATCTATTTAATTTTTTATTTCAATTATTGAACTTTTCAATTCCAGAGTTTTTGCTGGACTATTTAAAATAAGTTCTGCCTCCTTACTAACATTCTTCGTTTTGTAAGACACGCTTCTCATACTTTTCTATGGTTTTTCAGACAGATATTTTAGACATGGATATTTTCACTATCTGAATCTATTTTAAAAAGCTGACTTAAATCTTTGCCTAGTAAGTCCAATATTTGGTGTTACTCAGTGACAGTTGCAATCTTTTTTTTTTAACTATTTTAAGTAACATAATGTAACAACTGCAGAGATTAGAGTCTTCCTTCTTCCCCTTCTTTGTTGTTGTTGTTGTTGATGATGACTGTTACAGTATTTCTTGTTAAATGACTTTCCTTAATTTATTATATAAAAGTCTATATTCTTTATCATATGTAGGCAATATGATAAATCAAAAAGTTTGATAAATCAAACTTTGATTCATTTAGCTTAGTTTTAACCTAATGATTGAACAGAGATTCTTTTTTATTATTAGAAACATTAGGTCTCTCAGTCTTTGTTTAGGGGCTCTATGTGCATGTTGGATCATGCCTATAACACACAGCCAGACATCTTATTGCTTTGCCTTGGCTTTATTTCCTGCTTGCACAAAGCATCAAAGTCAGACAGAGATATAAACTTAAGTATAGCGCAAGTCTTTTTTGAGCATATATGTAGGCCCAAATTGCCCATAATCCTGTGCAAATGTGAGACCTGCTAGATTCCTGGAAATTTGTCAGAGTTTTTCAAAGCCATTATGGACATCAATGTCACAACTTTTCCTTTTAAATTTTTTGATTAGTCCATGTTTGCACAGACTGCTATCCACCACTGCAGGTAACCATGACACTAAAGCAATCATCTGTAATTGATGCTGATAATAATAATATGGAAAATATTTTCCCAGTGGGCAATTGCTCTGCTAAGTCCAGTTCAAACAGCTTTGAAAATGATTCTTCCATTAAACCCCAGCCAGGTCAAATAATGACAATTCTTTGAGAGCGAATCTTTGAGAGAACCGCAACCCATTCTGCTTGCTTTTCTCCTTCCTAGATGGCAAATGTTAACTAGGGATGTAGGATGTTATTTTTCAAGAATATTAGGGAGCTAGAAAATGGGCAATATGACTAAAATAAATTAAAATGTCACAAAATGCATTATTCTTACTGAGATTCAGCAAGTTTTCTTTTTTCCTTAAATTTAATTAGCTGACATAAACACATCATTAGTTTCAGATGTGGTTCAATAATTTATCAGTTGCATTTAACACCCAGTAATCATCACATCACATGCTGTCTTTAGTTCCCACCATTTAATTACACCATCCTTTCACCCACCTCCTCTCCCTCCAGTAATGCTCAGTTTGATTCCTATAGGTAAGAGTCTTTCTTGTTTTTTCTCCCTCTCTGATGACTTCCCATTCAGTTTTCCCTACCTTCCCCTAAGATCCTCAGAACTGTTTCTTATATTCCATATATGAGTGAAACTATATGATGATTATATTTCTCTTATTGACTTATTTTACTCAACATAATATTCAACAGTTTGATCCATGTCGAGGTACATGGTAAGTATTCATCCTTTTTAAACTTCCAGACTCTTTCTATGAAGCCAGCATTACCCTGATCCCCAAACCAGGCAAGGACCATACCAAAAAGGAGAATTTCAGACCAGTATCACTGATGAATATGGATGCTAAGATTCTCAACAAGATCCTAGCCAACAGGATCCAACAACACATTAAAAAGATTATCCACCATGATCAGGTGGGATTCATCCCTGGGCTACAAGGATGGTTCAACATTCGCCAATCAATCAATGTGATACAACAAATTAATATGAGAAGAGAGAAGAACCACATGGTCCTCTCAATTGATGCAGAAAAAGCATTTGACAAAATCCAGCATCCGTTCCTGATTAAAACGCTTCAAAGTATAGGGATAGAGGGAACATTCCTGAACCTCATCATATCTATCTATGAAAGACCCACAGCAAATATCATCCTCAATGGGAAAAAGCTTGCAACCTTCCCGTTGAGATCAGGAACAAGACAAGGATGCCCACTTTCACCACTCTTGTTCAACATAGTATTAGAAGTCCTAGCAACAGCAATCAGACAACAGAGAGAAATAAAAGGTATCCAAATTGGTAATGAAGAAGTCAAACTCTCTCTCTTCGCAGATGACATGATTCTTTATATGGAAAACCCAAAAGACTCCACCCGCAAACTACTAGAACTCATACAGCAATTCAGCAACGTGGCAGGATACAAAGTCAATGTGCAGAAATCAGTGGCTTTCTTATACACTAACAATGAAAATACAGAAAGGGAAATTAGAGAATCGATTCCATTTACTATAGCACCAAGAACCATAAGATACCTGGGAATAAACCTAACTAAAGAGGTAAAGGATCTGTACTTGAGGAACTACAGAACACTCATGAAAGAAATTAAAGAAGACACGAATAGATGGAAGACCATTCCATGCTCTTGGATCGGAAGAATAAACATTGTTAAAATGTCTATACTGCCTAGAGCAATCTATACTTTTAATGCCATTCCGATCAAAATTCCACCGGCATTCTTCAAAGAGCTGGAGCAAATAATCCTAAAATTTGTATGGAATCAGAAGAGACCCCGAATCGCTAAGGAAATGTTGAAAAACAAAAATAAAGCTGGCGGCATCACCTTACCTGATTTCAAGCTTTATTACAAAGCTGTGATCACCAAGACAGCATGGTACTGGCATAAAAACAGACACATAGACCAGTGGAACAGAGTAGAGAGTCCAAATATGGACCCTCAATTCTATGGTCAATTAATCTTTGACAAAACAGGAAAAAATATCCAGTGTAAAAAAGACAGTCTCTTCAATAAATGGTGCTGGGAAAACTGGACAGCTATATGTAGAAGAATGAAACTCGACCATTCTCTTACACCGTACACAAAGATCAACTCAAAATGGATAAAAGACCTCAACGTGAGACAGGAATCCATCAGAATCTTAGAGGAGAACATAGGCAGTAATCTCTTCGATATCAGCCACAGCAACTTCTTTCAAGATACGTCTCCAAAGGCAATGGAAACAAAAGCGAAAATAAACTTCTGGGACTTCATCAAAATCAAAAGCTTCTGCACAGCAAAGGAAACAGTCAAAAAAACAAAGAGGCAACCCACGGAATGGGAGAAGATATTTGCAAATGACAGTACAGACAAAAGGTTGATATCCAGGATCTATAATGAACTCCTCAAACTCAACCCACACGAAACAGACAAACACATCAAAAAATGGGCAGAAGATATGAACAGACACTTCTCCAATCAAGAAATACAAATGGCTATCAGACACATGAAAAAATGCTCATCATCATTAGCCCTCAGGGAGATTCAAATTAAAACCACATTGAGATATCACCTTACACCAGTTAGAATGGCCAAAATTAACAAAACAGGAAACAACATGTGTTGGAGAGGATGTGGAGAAAGGGGAACCCTCTTCCACTGTTGGTGGGAATGCAAGTTGGTGCAGCCTCTTTGGAGAACAGTGTGGAGATTCCTCAAGAAATTAAAAATAGAGCTTCCCTACGACCCTGCAATTGCACTCCTGGGTATTTACCCCAAAGATACAGATGTCGTGAAAAGAAGGGCCATCTATACCCCAATGTTTATAGCAGCAATGGCCACAGTCGCCAAACTATGGAAAGAACCAAGATGCCCTTCAACGGATGAATGGATAAGGAAGATGTGGTCCATATACACTATGGAGTATTATGCCTCCATCAGAAAGGATGAATACCCAACTTTTGTAGCAACATGGATGGGACTGGAAGAGATTATGCTGAGTGAAATAAGTCAAGGAACTACTCTCTGTTTTGGTAGCAGAGAGAGTCAATTATCATATGGTTTCACTTATTTGTGGAGCATAACAAATAGCATAGTGGACAAGGGGCGTTAGAGAGGAGTAGGGAATTTGGGTAAATTGGAAGGGGAGGTGAACCGTGAGAGACTATGGACTCTGAAAAACAGTCTGAGTGGTTTGAAGTGGCGGGGGGGGTGGGAGGTTGGGTTACCAGGTGGTGGGTATTATAGAGGGCACAGCTTGCATGGAGCACTGGGTGTGGTGAAAAAATAATGAATACTGTTTTTCTGAAAATAAATAAATTGGAAAAAAATGGTAAAAAAAATTCATCCTTTTTGATCATTGAGTATTATTCCAGTATATGTATAGATATCTAGATATAAATAGTTGATACATATATAGATATATAGATATAGATCACATCTTCTTTACCCTTTCATCTGTCAATGGACATCTCAGCTCTTTCCACAGTTTGGCTCTTGTGGACATTGCTGCAATAAATTTGGGGTGCAGATGCCCCATCAGATCACTACTTTTGTATCTTTGGGGTAGTGCAATTGCTGGGGTATAGGGTAGCTCTATTTTTAACTTCTTGAGGAACCTCCATACTATTTTCCAGAGTGGTTGTACCAGCTTGCATTCCCACCAACAGTGTAAGAGAGTTCTCCTTTCTCTGAATCCTCACCAACACTTGTTTTCTGTCTTGTTAATTGTAGTCATTCTGACTAGTGTGAGGCGGTATCTCACTATGGTTTTGATCTGTATTTCCATGATGCCAAGTGAGGTAGAGTATTTTTTTCCAGTGCCTGTTGACCATTTGCATGTCTACTTTAGAGAAATGTCTATTCATATCTTCTGCCCATTTCTTGACTGGATTATTTGGTTTGGGGGGGTGCTGAGTTTGGCAAGTTCTTTGTAAAGTTCTTTGTAAAGGGCTAGGGATACTAGCCCTTTATCTGTCATTTCCAAATATCGTCTCCCATTCTACAGGTGGCCTGTTAGTTTTGTGGATTCTTTCCTTTGTTTTGCAGAAGGGTTTTTTCTTGATGTAGTCCCAGTAGTTCATTTTTCTTTCTGTTTCTCTTGCCTTTGGAGATGTGTCTAGCAAGAAGATGTTGTGACCAAGTTTGAAGAGGTTTCTGCCTATGTTATCCTCTAGTATTTTGATGGAGTCCTGTATAGTATTTAGTATTTCATCTATTTTGATTTTATCTTTGTGTAAGGTGTAAGAAAACTGTTCAGTTTTATTCTTCTACATGTGAACATCCAATTTTCCAAGCACCATTTATTGAAGAGACTATCCTTTTTCCATTGGCTCTTTTTTCCTACCTTGTTGAAGATGAGTTGGCCATAGAGTTGGGGTTCCATTTCTGGGTTCACTATTATGTTCCATTGATCTATGTGTCATTTTTTGTGCCAGTACCATGCTGTCTTGATGACAACAGCTTTGTAATAGAGCTTTAAGTCAGGCATTGTGATGCCCCCATATTTGGTTTCTTTTTCAACATTCCTTTGGCTATTTGGGTATTTTCTTGTCCATACAAATTTTAGGATTATTTGTTCCAGCTCTGTGGAAATGCTGATGGTCCTTTGATAGGGATTGCATTGAATGTGCAGATTGCTTTGACTAGCATAGACTATTTCTATATTTTCCTGTTTCTGTTTTGGTAGTTTATAAATTTCCAGGAATGAATCAATTTCTTCCAGATTTCCTAATTTGTTGGCATAGAGTTGCTTATAACATGTTCCTAAGATTATTATTTTTTTTTTTTTATTTCCTTAGTGTTGGTTGTGATTTCTCTTCTTTCATTCATGATTTTATTAACTTGGGTCCTTTATTTTTTTTGATAAGTCTGATTAGGGGCTTATCAGTCTTATTAATTCATTTAAAAAACTGGCTTCTAGTTTCATTGATCTGTTCTACTGTCCTTTTGGTTTCTCTTTCATTGATTTCTGCTCTAATCTTTATTTTTTCTCTTCTCTCGCTAGGTTTAGGCTTTATTTGCAGTTCTTTCTCCAGCTCGTGTAAATTTAGTGTAAATTTATCTCGTGTATTTGGGAATTTGTAATTTTTTTGAGAAAGGCTTGTTTTGCTATGTATTCCTGGGACCACCTTTTCTGTATCCCAGAGGTTTTGAACAGTTGTGTTTTCATTATTATTTGTTCCCATGATTTTTTTTTAAAATTCTTCTTTAATTTCCTTTTTGACCCATTCATTCTTACGTTAGTTGCTCTCTAATCTCCAAGTACTTAAGTTCCTTCCAAATTTCCTCCTGAGTTCAAGCTTCAAAACAGCATGATCTAAAAATAAGCAGTCAATAAACCTAGTCTTTTGGTTTCTGTTGATAACTGATTTGTGACACCATATGTGATCTATTCTGAGAAGTATTCCATGTTCACTCGAGAAGAATGAATATTCAGTTGCTTTAGGATGGAATGCTCTGTATGTATCTGTGAAATCCACCTGGTCCAGTTTTTCATTCAAAGCCATTTTTTTCCTTGTTTATATGCTTAGATGACCCATCCTTTATTGTGAGTGAGGTGTTGAAGTACTTTACTATTATTTTATTATCAATGTGTTTCTTTAATTTCATTATTAATTGGTTTATATAATTGGCTGCTCCCAAGTTAGAAGAGTAAATATTTATAATTTTTAGACCTTCTTGTTGGATAACCCCTTTAATATGATATAGTGTACCTCTTTATCCCATTAGTCTTTGGCAATTTGTCTGATACAAGGATTGCTATCCCAGTTTTCTTTTGATGTCCATTGTCATGATAAACGGTACTCCACCCAGTTACTTTCAACTGAAGGTTTCTTTAAGTCTAAATGAGTCCCTTGTAGACAGCATACTAATGGGTCTTACTCTTTTATCCAATCTGACACCCTGTGTCTTCTGATTGGGGAAGTTAGGCCATTTACATGCAAAGTGATTATTGAAAGATATGAATTTAGTGCCATTGTATTACTATATAAAGTCCCTGTTTCTGTAGATTGTCTCTGCTTCTTTCTGGTCTATTTTACTTTTGGGCTCTCTCTTTGCTTACAGGATCCTTTTTAATATTTCTCTCAGGTCTGGTCTCATGATCACAATTTTTTATAGTTTCTTCTTGTCCTGGAAGCTCTTTTCTCTCCATTCATCCTTTCTCTCCCTGCTGGATAAAGTATTCTTGGCTGCAAGTTTTTCTCATTTGGTTCCCTGAATATATCATGCTAGCCCATTCTGGCTTACCTGTTCTCTGTGGGTAGGTATGCTGCCTGTCTAATGTTCTTACCTCTGTAGGTTAAAACACCTCTTGTCTTGAGCTGCTTTCAGGATTTTCTTTTTATGTCTGAAATTTGCAAGTGTCACTATTATATGTCAGGATGTTGATCTATTTTTATTGATTTTGGGTGGTATGCTCTCACTTCTTTGACTTGAATGAATGTTTCCTTCCTCAGATTAGGGAAGTTCTGTGCTATGATTTGTTCAAATATGCCTTCTCTCCCTCTCTCTTTTTCATTCCTCTGGGACCCCAATAATTCTGATACTGTTTCATTTTATGGTATCACTGGTTCCTTGATGTGTCCCCTCATGTTCCATTAGTTGTTTTTCTCTATTTTCCTCAGCTTCCTTTCTTTCCATCATCTTGTCTTCTGTGTCACTGACTCTCTTTTCTGCCTCATTTACCCTAACTGTTAGAACATCCATTTCAGACTGCATCTCAGTTAAAGCATTTTTAATTTCAGCTTCCTTAGACTTTTATGGGGGATTTTTGTTTTGTTTTGTTTGTTTTCCAACCCAGCTAGTAACTTTAAAATTGTTATCCTGAATTCCAGGTGATATTTTACTTATATCTGTATTGATTAGATCTGTGGTAGAGAGTATTACCTCTGGTTCTTTCTTTTGTTGTGGATTCCTCCTTCTAGGCATTTTTCCCAGAGAAGAATGGATAAGTGAGAGAACGAAATCAAAAATATCAATCATGACCCAAGTGAAATACACACTACAGAAATCCAAAGAGGTCAGAAGCCAAAAGAAAAAAAAAAAAAAAAAAAAGAAAGAAAAAGAAAAAGAAAGTGGGGAGAGAGAATATAATCTCACAAATGAACAAAACTGTGTGATCCACTTAGTCCGGGGTGTATCTTGGCCTTTTTGTTAGAAGATATTAAATCCCAAAATAGTAAATCCCAAAACTTATATATATAAGTTTTGCTTTCATATATATATATATATATATATATATATATATATATATATAATCAAATACAGTTAAAGCAAGATAAATATAAGGAATATAGCTATAAAATGTAAATTTAAAAATTAAAAAAAGACAAAAAAAGAGCTGATAAAGTAAGAATCTTGTAGAAAAAAAAGAAAAAAAATGAAACTGGAAGAGTAAAGACTCATGAGAAAAACCCTCTAATTCTGTATACTGTTTCCTCCTAGGACAAGAGTTTTTTGATTTTGAGTGATATAAAAACATGATATTCCCCCAAGGATCCTCTGGTCTTCTGGGGAGGGCCCTGTTGCACTGATTCTCAGTTGTCTTTGCCTAGGCAGAGTTGCACCATCCCTTGCCAGGGCTGGAAGCTCATTGTAAACTGCTTTGGATTGCTCTATGTGACTTTTGTTCCCTGGTGGCTCTTCAGGCTCTAGGAAATGAAAAAAAAAAAAAAAAAAAAAATGGGTCCCGGATTTCCAACCTGGGAACCTCAGTGCACTCTCAGGGAAAGATAGCCAAACCCTTTTGCATGAACCAAACTTCCCAGACTCCTGCTCACCTATACCAATCTTCTCAAAGGAGGAAGAGATGTCTCACCACCTTGGCTAGCTGGGCCCCTGCTCAGGGACCAATTGCCCCATCACGCATGTGCCCACAGCGCTCCTTCTGGGGGAAGGAACTGGATCTCTCAGTGGCTGTCTCTTGCTGGACCCCTGCTTGGAAAGTGGTCATCTGATTTGTGTCATCATATATTGTTTATGGCAACAGTTAGCTGAGAGACCACTCCAGAGCTCACTAATTATAACTGGCTTCTCTGCTCCAGTTCTTGGGAACTCTGTTGCTCTCAGACAACCCCATTATTTCTGTAACTCTGGCAATCCTGGGCCCACACTGTCTCACATAGGATTCTGCCCCACTTCTCCACCTGCACATCTTTCAGGCTAGAATGTCCCTCATAGGGGCATACTTCCTAAAGTTCTGATTTTGTGTTCCCCCCGCTTTATCACTTTCTGCTCCCTGACTTATGAAGGCTCCCACCCCATGGTTTATCTTCTAATACATCCCTTCAGATTCATATTTCCGCATCTCCTACCTTGCAAAGATGATAGATTTTTTATTTGCCGAATTTCAGTAATTCTTTTCTTAGATCTCTGGTTGAATTTGCAGGTGTTCAGAATGATTTGATTGATATCTAGCTGAATTCAAAGGAGGAGATGAAACAAGGATCCCCTCCTCTTCTGCCATCTTCCCTCTCTAGAATGATGCAACAAGTTTTCTTAAATAAATTTTCTTTACTGCAAAAATTTGGTTAATTTCAACTAAAATAGATTATTTTGGCTTTTTATTTACATTTTTTTTCTCATTGCTTTTATGTAGAAGGTAATATTCAAAGGTCATTTTTCTACCATTTTCACTGACATCACCCCATGCTTAGTAATTTTTGATCAGATATCAGACACTGTAAATTTTACCTATTGAATATTTGATATTTTTGCATACCTACAATATTCTTTAGCTTTGCTCTTAATGCAGTAAAACCACTTGGAACAAATTTGATATTTTTGAGTATATTAAGCATTAGATAAACTAGGTCAGAGTAATATTTATTCTAATGCTAATCTTTCCTCAGTACAGAACCAAAACTCTTCCAAGTATTCTATTCCATGATTTACAAAATTTTATTTTCCACCATTTTGTGGGGACTATCCTAACTTTGTGTGAGCTCCATGTATAGTTCTTTTTATCTTTTTTGCTATTTCTTTGCTCCATCTTAGACATATTTTCCTTACACACATGTACTGATTAGCACTCAACTAAATAATGAGGAGGAAATTTTGAGTTCTACAGAATCTTCTGTCCTATGGAATCTTGGAATTTTGGAATCTTGCCACACTATTTCAAGGAGACTGGTGGATTTTGACTGGGTTCTCTGTGTCTGTACAAGGCCTGTAAACTTTATAAAATTGCAACCTAAGGAAATTCATTCTTAAGTTTCTTTTTTCAAAGGTATCATGGTTCTGCTTTTCCTGTTGATCAATATTGAGTGTCATTGAATTCTATATTTTATTTTATTTAACAGTTTTTAAATTGTAGGGTAAATCTAACTTCTATGATTTCATCTTGATTAGAAACAACAGTCCTTAATATAATTTGCAGATTTTAATATGCTTGTCTTTTGTTATCACAGTGCTCTCCAACACTTTCAATACTTTCTTTCTTAAAATGCAACTAGTCACTTTGATGCCTTTAAAAATAATTTTTATCTGGGGTGGTATTCTTCAGTTATCTGTCAGGGACCTTTATCAAATATAACCAATTCTTTAGTGTTTTATTTTCCCCTGAGACACCATTTTCTCTCTCTGATATTGGAAGATAAACAAAAGGGGGAGGAAACCACCAGAAGGGACCCATTGGAAAGTAATACCCCAAAATGAGAGTGGCCTGAGATTGGGGACCAGCATTAACTTGGATTCTCTTTGAAAGCCTTCAAAAAGAGGAAAGGATCATAGGGGGAAATTGTGTGAAACAGGCAGTTAGGGACAGGGGCCTAAGTCCCTGGACCCAGGACAGCCACCCCAGCGCTGAGCCAGAGAGAGTACAGCGAGGAAGCCCGCTCTTTGTCTCTGAGCCACCAGCGTGAGCATCTAGCTGTCAGCTCCCATGAGGGAGAGGGAGCCTGGCCAGCGGGCAGAACCACAGCCTTTTGCACTCTCCAAACAGCGTGCTGCACTACCAGAGTCTCAGTCGCACCCCACACCCTCCCTTGAGAGAGAGGTGCATGCAAGCACCAGCTGGTGCTCTCTTGGACCCCGGGGAATCTGAGCACTCCCAGCCCAGGCCAGTTGGAAAATCTCAGTGCGCAATTGCTGCTTAGGACCTCTCTGGCCCTATGGAGCTGCCCAGACAGCCAGGGTTATTGTGGTTTTGGATACAAGCAGGAGTTCCTGTGACCCCAGAGACCCTGACTGGGAACGTGCCCTGCCAGCGGCAGAAGGGGAATTTATGTGCTCTGGAGCACCCATAGGGGAACAGACTGAGGCTTCTCTCTGAGAGGGAGTTCTGGATTCAGTTTGCTTTCCTTTAAAAACCATCAAAAACTGCCAAGGGGAGAGAAAACAAATGAACAAACAAATAAACAAAAACTTCCAGAACAGAAGCCTGACAAACCGGTTTCCTCAGAGTCGCAAGGGCAGGAGGACTTAACTCTAGCAAGTTTCCAACTCCTGAAAACCCACACATCAGTCCCCTCCCCCAGAAAACCAACACCCCCCCAAAAAAAAAGACAAGAGGACAGCCATCACTACTTTTATTTTTAATTAATTCCCACTATTCTAGTTCATTTATATAACTTTTTAACTTTTTAACCTATTTACCAATGCAGTGAGAGGTCCAGGACATCAAATTCCATAATAACCTTTCAACCTGAATTTTTTGATACATATACCTATGTTTTTCTTTTGCTTTTCTATTTTTTATTTTTTTAATTAAATTAAATTAAATTTAATTTTAGTTTATTTTTTTTTCAATATTCATATAGAGTTAAGCTTCAAGGTATCCCCTTTCCCCCATCAATATTACCCCTATAGGCAAACCAGGTTTTAATCCCCCTTTATCTTAGGAAAGTTGAGTCCTTTAAGAAAGATATCAACATACATCCAGGAAGAATCAAAATAAACTTTCTCACCCACACTGAGAATTTATAACCACCCTCCCATCTTTTTCTTCTGCCAGTGTTTCTGTGTTATTTGTTTTTGTCCTGGTAGTATATAAATCTTATACTTGGAGTTGTTTTGATGATGTTCTTTTTTTTTTTTTTTTTCTTTTTTCTCTTGTCATCTACTTTTGTCAGTCTTTTTGTTTGTCTGCTTTTGTTTGTATACTTCATAAATCCTACCTTGGGGCCCATTTAGTCTGGGCCTTCTCTTTTATTTCATCTTTCTTTTTTTTTCCCATCTCTCTCTCTCTCTGTCTCTTTTTATTTTTATTTTCTTTTGGGTGAAAACTCTTGATTGCTCAGAAGCATTTCAGGGTGCACCTTGCCTGTACCACTGTCCAAACATTCAGCTACACATCCCTTCAGCCATCCTTCAACAAAATGACTAGGAGAAGGAGCACCCAACAGAAGAAAAATTCAGAAACTGGGCCTTCTGCAACAGAGCTAATGGATATGGATATAGGCAATATGTTGGAAAGGGAATTCTGGCTAACAATTATCCAAGCAATAGCTAGGTTGGAGAAAGCCATGGATGACAAAATGGAATTGATTAGGACAGAAGTAAAAGCCACCAGGGATGATGTTCATAATGTTCTCAATGAGTTCCAATCTAATCTAAATTCTCTAAAAGCTAGGGTAATTGAGACAGAAGATAGAATTAGTGATCTGGATCACTAATCACAAACAGATACAGAAAAAAGATAAGAAGGAAGCCTGGAACAAACAGCTTAGAAGCCACAAAAACAGAATTAGGGAAATAAATTATGCCATGAAATATTCCAATGTCAGAATTAATGGAATCCCTGGGGGGGGGGGCGAAAGAAGACTCGAAGACATAGTTGAACAAATTCTCCATGAAAAATTTTCGTGGCTCAGTGGGTTGAGCCACTGCCTTTGGCTCGGGTCATGGTCTCAGAGTCCTGGGATCGAGTCCTGCATCGGGCTCTCTGCTCAGCGGGGAGCCTGCTTCCCCCTCTCTTTCTGCCTGCCTCTCTGCCTACTTGTGATTTCTCTCTGTCAAATAAATAAATAAAATCTTTAAAAAAAAATTTTTTTTCGAGTCTTGTGAATGGAAACAGCATTCATGCACTAGAGGCAGAAAGGTCTCCCCCCAAGATTGAAGATTCTAGAAAAACTTCAAGACACGGGCTAGTGAAAATGATGAATCATAATTGTAGATAGGAGCTCTTGAAAGCAGTTAGGACAAAGAAATTCCATACATACAGAGGAAAGCCCATCAGAATAACGTCAGACCTGTCCACAGAAACCTGGCAAGCCAGAAGAGACTGGCAAGATGTATTCGGGACATTAAATGAGAAGAACATGCAGCCAAGGATACTTTATCCAGCAGGACTGACATTCAAAATGGATGGAGAGATAAAGAACTTTCAAGACCAGGCAGATTTAAAAGAGTATGCAACCACCAAGCTGACACTGTAGGGAATATTAGGGGGGGGGTACTATAAAAGAGGAAAAATCCTAAGAATATCATTGAACAGAAATATATGGAGAATCTATAGAAACAAAGACTTCACAGGTAACATGATGTCAACAAAAATGTATCTCTCAATAATCATTCTCAATGTGAATGGCCTAAATGTGCCCATAAAATGAGACAGGATTGCAGATTGGATAAAACGACAGGACCCATCCCTATGTTGTCTACAAGAGACCCATTTTGAACCTAAGGATACACCCAGACTGAAAGTGAAGGGATGAGGAATCATCTTTCATGTCAATGGACCTCAAAAGAAGGCTTGGGTAGCGATTCTCATATCAGACAAATTAGATTTTAAACTAAAGACTGTAGTCAGAGATACAGAAGGACACTACATCATTCTTAAAGGGACTACCCACCAAGAAGATCTAACAATTGCAAATATTTATGCCCCCAATATGGGAGCAGCTAATTACATAAGAAAACTGTTAATCAAGATAAAGAGTCATATTGATATGAATACATTAATAGTAGGAGATCTTAGCATGCCGCTCTCAGTAATAGACAGATCATCCAAGCAGAAAATCAATAAAGAAACAAGAGCATTGAATGACACATTGGACCAGATGGACCTCATAGATATATACAGACCATTCCACCCTAAAACAACAGAATACTCATTCTTCTCGAGTGCACATGGAACCTTCTCCAGAATAGACCACATACTGGGTCACAAATCAGGGCTCAACTGATACCAAAAGATTGAGATTATTCCCTGCATATGCTCAGATCACAATGCTTTGAAACTGGAGCTCAATCACAAGGAAAAGTTCCGAAGGAACTCAAACACCTGGAAGCAAGACCACCTTGCTTAAGAATTCTTGGATCAACCAGGAGATCAAAGAACTTGAACAATTCATGGAAGCCAATGAGAATAAAGACACGTTGGTCCAAAACCTATGGGATACAGCAAAGGCACTACTAAGGGGGAAGTACATAGCCATCCAAGCCTCCCTATTTCCAAAAAAATGGAAAATTCCAGAATACACCAGCTGTCTCTACACCTTAAAGAACTGGATAATCAAAAAAAAAAAATTAAGCCAACTCCACACACAAGAAGGAAATAATCAAGATTAGAGCAGAGATCAATGAGATAGAAACTAGAGATATAGTAGAATGCGTCAATAAAATTAGAAGCTAGTTTTTTGAAAGGATCAATAAGATCGATAAACCACTGGCCAGACTAATTCAAAAGAATAGAGAGAAGGCCCAAATAAATAAAATTATGAATGAAAAGGGAGAGATCAGTACTAACACCAAGGAAATAGAAACAATCATCAGAAGTTATTATTAATAGTTATATGCCAATAAGTTAAGAAACCTAGATGAAAGGATGCATTCCTGAAAAACTATGAACTTCTAAAATTGAACCAGGAAGAAATTGACAACATGAATAGACTGATATCTAGTAATGAGATTGAAGAAGTGGTCAAAAACCTTCCAAAAAACAAGAGCCCAGGACCTGATGGATTCCCTGGGGAATTCAAAGAAGAAATTACAACTATTCTCCTGATGCTGTTTCAGAAAATTGAAGCAGAAGGAAAACTTCCAAACTCTTTCTATGAAGTCAGCATTACCCTGATCCCCATACTAGGAAAACACCCCACCAAAAAGGAGAATTTCAGACCAATATCACTGATGAATATGGATGCTAGGATTCCCAACATGATCCTAACAAATAGGATCCAACAGCACATTAAAAAGATTATCCACCAAGACCAGGTGGGATTCATCCCTGGGTTTCAAGGATGGTTCAACATTTGTATATCAATCAAGGTGATAGAATAAATCAATAAGAGAAGAGAGAAGAAACAAATGGTCCTCTCTATTGATGCAGAAAAATCATTTGACAAAATCCAGCATCTGTTCTTGATTAAAACACGTCAAAGTATAGGGATAGAGGGAACATTCCTGAACTTCAACAAATCTATCTATGAAAGACCCACAGCAAATATCATCCTCAATGGGAAAAAGCTCACAGCCTTCCCTTTGAGATCAGGAACAAGACAAGGATGCCCACTCTCACCACTCTTGTTCAACATAGTATTAGAAGTCCTAGCAACAGCCATCAGACAACAAAAAGAAATAAAAGGTATCCAAATTGGCAATAAAGAATTCTAACTCTCTCTCTTCACAGATGACGTGATACTTCATATGGAAAACCCAAAAGACTCCACCCACAAACTACTAGAACCCATACAGCAATTCAGTAATGTGGCAGGATACAAAGTCAGAGCACAGAAATCAGTTGCTTTCTTATACACTAACAATGAAAACACAGAAAGGGAAATTAGAGAATCGACTGTATTTACTATAGCACCAAGAATGATAAGATACCTGGGAATAAACATAACCAAAGGGGTAAAGGATCTGTTCTTGAAGAACTATAGACCACAAAATGATGGAAGACCATTCCATGCTCTTGGATTGGAAGAATAAACATTGTTAGAATATCTATACTGCCTAGAGCAATCTATAGTTTTAGTGCCATTCTGATCAAAATCCCACCGGTATTTTTCAAAGAGATGGAGAAAATAATCCTAAAATTTGTGTGGAATCAGAAGAGACCCCAAATTTCTAAGGAAATGAAAAAAAAAAAAAAAAAAGCTGGTGGCATCACATTACGTGATTTCAAGCTTTACTACAAAGCTGTGATCACCAAGACAGCATGGTACTGGCATAAAAACAGACACATAGACCAATGGAACAGAGTAGAGAGCCCAGATATGGACCCTCAACTCTATGGTCAAATAATCTTCAACAAAGCAGGAAAAAATATATAGTGGAAAAAAGACAGTCTCTTCAATAAATAGTGCTGGGAAAATTGGACAGCTGTGTGTAGAAGAATGAAACTAGACCATTCTCTTACACCGTACATAAAGATAAACTTGAAATGGATAAAGGACCACAATGTGAGACAGGAATCCATCAGAATCCTAGAGAACATAGGCAGTAGTAACCTCTTTGATATCAGCCACAACAACTTCTTTCAAGATATGTCTCCAAAGGCAAAGGAAACAAAAGCGAAAATAAAATTTTCAGACTTCATCAAGATCAAAAGCTTCTGCACAGCAAAGGATAGAGTCAACAAAACAAAGGCAACCCACAGAATGGGAGAAGATACTCACAAATGACAGTACAGACAAAAGGTTGATATCCAGGATCTATAAATAACTTCTCAACTCAACACACACAAAACAGACAATCATATCAAAAAATGGGCAGAAGATATGAACAGACACTTATCTAATGAAGACATACAAATGGCTATCAGACACATGAAAAGATGTTCATCATCACTAACCATCAGGGAGATTCAAATTAAAACCACATTGAGATACCACTTTACACCAGTTAGAATGGCCAAATTAGCAAGACAGGAAACATGTGTTGGAGAGGATGTGGAGAAAGGGAAACCCTCCTACACTGTTGGTGGGAATGCAAGTTGGTGCAGCCACTTTGAAGAACAGTGTGGAGATTCCTTAAGAAGTTAAAAATAGAGCTTCCCTATGACCCTGCCATTGCCCTACTGGGTATTTACCCCAAAGATACAGATTTAGTAAAAACAAGGACCATCTCTACCCCAATGTTCATAGCAGCAATGGCCATGGTTGCCAGACTGTGGAGAGAACCAAGTTGCCCTTCAACAGATAAATGGATAAGGAAGATGTGGTCCATATACACTATGGAGTATTATGCCTCCATCAGAAAGGATGAATACCCAAGTTTTGTATCAACATAGATGGGACTGGAAGAGATTATGCTGAGTGAAATAAGTCAAGCAGAGGGAGTCAATTATCATATGATTTCACTTATATATGAAGCATAAGAAATAACACGGAGGACATGGGGAGATGGAGAGGAGTAGGGAGTTGAGGGAAATTCGAGGGGGAGATGAACCATGAGAGACAATGGACTCTGTAAAACAATCTGAGTGTTTTGAAGGGCCGGGGATTGGGAGGTTAGGGGAGCCTTGTGGTGGGTATTATGGAGGGCACATATTGCATGGAGCACTGGGTGTGGTGTATAAACAATGAATTCTGTTACACTGAAAAGAAATTAAATTAAAAAACGCATATTCTTCTTTCTATAATCTCTTTTAATTATTCACAATAGCATATAGGATGAAAGTTAGAAACAATCCTGAAGAGATTTCACTTACTGTGAATTCTTTAAAGATACATTTGTTCAAATCTGCAGAAGGCACAACACCAAGAGTGAACCCTGGTATAAACTGTGGATGTTAGGTGATTATTATGTTGTGTAAATGCATGTTCACTGATTGTAACAAATGTGTTAGCGTGGTGGGGTATGTTGATAATGGTAAAGTCTATGCAAGTGTGTGACAGGAGAATATAGGAACTCTACCTTATTCTCAATTGTGCTGTGAATTTCTCTTAAAAAATATTGCAAAGGGAGTTGGGGGAAATTGAAGAGGGAGACGAACTGTGAGAGACTATGGACTCTGAAAAATAACCTGAGGGTTTTGGAGGGGAGGGGGCTGGAAGTTTGGATGAGCCTGGTGGTGGGTATTATGGAGGGCATGTATTGCATTAAGCACTGGGTGTGGTGCATAAACAATGAATTCTGAAATACTGAAATGAAATTTTAAAATTTCTAATATAATTTCTAAGTTTAATTATTAATTAATTAAAAATTTCTAAAAATTTAAATTTTAAAAAATTATATATATATATATTTTTAATATATTTAAACATATATGAAATAAAGGGGTGTCTGGGTGGATTAGATGGTTAAGTGTCTGCCTTCACCTCAGTTCATGATCTCCAGGTCTGGGATCAGACCCCATGCTGGGCTCCCAGCTCAGCAGGGAGTCTTTTGTCTCTCTCAGCATCTCCCCCTGCTTTTGCTCTCTCTGCCTGTCTGTCTCTCTCTCAAATGACTGACTAAAATCTTTTTTCTAAAAATGTCTTACGAAGTTTATTATGCTTTCCTTTTTGTCACACCCAATATGTCTGAATTTGTTAGAGAGTCTTGCATGATAGGTGTTTTGTATTACTTATGGAGTTTATAGATAGATATAATCATTGTTCATGTGTCATTCTATAAAATAATGTTCTGCCACAGAGAAATCAATAGAAAATAATATGATATTCATAGTTTAGATTAGGGTTTTCTCTTGGTGTTGTACATTCCAGGGGTTTGGACAAATATATAATAACATGTATCCATTATTATATTATTGCAAAGAACATTTTCACTGACCTAAAGATTCTCTGTGCTCCACCTATTCATCTCTCCCCACAACCTCCAAATTGGAAACCACTGAACTCTTTTCTTTACGGTCTTTATAATTTTGCCTTCTCCAGAATGTCATGAAGTTGAAATCATATTTTTTCAGATGGACTTATTTCACTTGGTATATAAATTTAAGATTCCTCCGTGTTTTTTCATTGGTTGATAGCTCTTTTCTTTTTGGCACTAATTTTCCATTGTCTGGATATATCACAGTTTATATATCCATTCACTTACTGAAGGACATTTTGGGACTTGGAAAAGTGTTTGCAATCATGATTAAAGCTTCTATAAACATCCATTTGCTGGTTTTTGTGTGGATACGTTTGCAAGTCTCTGGAGTAAATACCAAGGAGTATTGTGGCTGGATTTCATGCAAAAGCATGATTAGTTTTATAAGAAACCAAAATTACCATACCATTTTGCATTCCCAGCACCAGTGAATGAGAGTTCCTACTGTTCTGTATCTCTGCCAGCATTTGACGTTGTTGTTCTAAAT
Organism: Neogale vison; assembly: GCF_020171115.1. NCBI lineage: Eukaryota > Metazoa > Chordata > Mammalia > Carnivora > Mustelidae > Neogale > Neogale vison. The sequence goes on along the minus strand of NC_058094.1, from coordinate 85,254,031 downwards.
TTTGGCCATTCTCTTAGGTGTGTAGTATTTTTAAAAGTGTATTTTAGGGGTGCCTGTGTGGCTCAATTTAATGTCTGCCTTTGGCTCAGGCCGTGATCCTAGAGACCTGGGATCCAACCCCACATTGGGCTCCCTGCTCAGAGGGAAGCCTGTTTCTCCCTCTCCCTCTGCCTGTCCCTGCAACTTGTACTATTTCTCTCTCTCACTTGCACTCTTAACATCTCTCTCAAATAAATAAACAAAATCTTTAGAATATAAAAAAATGAATAAAATTGTATGTCTCAGATAACATGTTCTGTGAGAATTTACTTGCCATCTCTATATCTTCTGTGGTGTGGCATCTGTTAAAGAAGTCTTACCCATTTTTTAATCAACTGTTTATTTTGTTATTCTTGAGTGTTAAGAGTACTTTATATATTTTGGGCAACAGTCTTATATCAGATATAAGTTTTCTGAATATTTTCTCCCAGTCTCAAACTAGTCTTGTCATACTCGTGACATTGCCTTTTGTAGAATAGAACGTTTTCATTTTAATGAATAAGCTTCTCAATTATTTCTTTCATAGAAGATGTCTATGGTATTGAAAGATATCTAAAAATTATCACTATACCCAAGATCATCTAGGTTTTCTCCTGTTATGTATTAGCAGTTTTATAGTTTTGCATTTTACTGTGATCCATTTTGACTAAATTTAGGTCCGTGATCCATTTTGACAAAATATTGTGTTGGCTGTTAAAGGTCTTTTGAGTCTCTGTGTATACTCTAGAATCGTTATTGATAACCACAAAATAATTTGTTGAGATTTTTATTGGAACTACAGTGAATCTGTAGATCTAGTTGGGAATAATTTATGTTTTTAGTTTTGTTTTATAGATTCTTAAATTTGTGTTTTTATAATGCATTCAAATTTAAGATTACTGACCTTTCTTGTTATATTGGCTATCTTATCGTTATGAAGTGTCCCAACTGTCTTTGTCATTAGTAATAATTTTTATTTAAAGCCATTTTGTCTGATATGAACATAGTTGGTTTCAATTAATTAATTTTTTGAAGGTAGATCTTACTCTATTCAAAGTTTCTATGTCTTTATATTTATAGTATATCTATGGTAAATAGAATTTATATATATTAAGAGATATTATATTCATATATCATATATTAATATAATATAAATTATATACATTAAGAATCTTACCTTAATTTTATTTTATTTTCAACCACATTGACATTATATTTTAATTGGATATTTAGTCCAAAATAACAATGTAATTACACTGGTTTAATTTGGTTAAATTTATAATCTTATTGGTTTTCCATCTGTAATACCCTTATTCTTTTCTTTTTTATTCTTATTTATCTTTCTCATTATCTATTTGATTTTTTTTTTTATTTTGTTTGTGCCAGTAAATTTGACAATCTGGAATAAATGGATGCATTCCTAAAGATGTATAAACTACCAAAACTGAACCAGGAAGAAATAGAAAACCTGAACAGACCCATGACCAGTAAGGAGATTGAAGCAGTCATCAAAAATTCTCCCAACAAACAAGGGCTCAGGGACAGATGGGCTCACTAGGGGAATTCTACCAAACATTTAAAGAAGAACTCATACCTATTCTCCTGAAACTGTTTCAAAAAAAATAGAAATGGAAGGAAAACTTCCAAACTCATTTAATGAGGCCAACATTACCTTGATCCCACAACTAAACACAGAATCTATTGAAAAGGAGAATGACAGACCAATATCCCTGATGATCATGGATGCAAAAATTCTCACCAAAATACTAGCCAGTAAGATCCAATAGTACATTAAAAGGATTATTCACCACGACTAAGTGGGATTTATTCCTGGGCTGCAAGATTGGTTCAACATCTGCAAATCGATCAGTGTGACACAATGCATTAATAAAACAAAGAACAAGAATCATGTGATACTCTCAATGGATGCTGAAAAAAGCATTTGACAAAGTACAGCATCCTTTCTTGATCAAAACCCTTCATAGAGTAGGGATAGAAGGTACATACCTCAATATCTTCAAAGCCATCTATGAAAAAAACACAGCAAATATCAATCTGAAGGGAGAAAAAGTAAGAGCTTTTCAACTAAGGTTAGGACTATGGCAGGGATGTCCACTATCACCACTGCTATTGAACATAGGTCTAGAAGTCCTAGCCTCAGCCATCAGACAACAAAAAGAATCAAAAGGCATCTGAATTGGCAAAGAAGAAGTCAAACTCTCACTCTTTGCAGATGATATGATACTTTATGTGGAAAACCCAAGAGACTCCACTCCAAAACTGCTAGAATTCACACAGGAATTCAGTAAAGTGTCAGGATATAAAATCAATGCACAGAAATCAGTTGCTTTTCTGTACACCAACAAGAAGACAGAAGAAAAAGAAATTAAGGTGTAGATCCCATTTACAATTGCACCCAAAGCCATAAGATGTCTAAGAATAAATCTAATCAAAGAGGCAAAGAATTTGTATTCAGAAAACTATAGAGTACTCATGAAAGAAATTGAAGAAGACAAAGAAAATGGAAAAATGTTCCATGCTCATGGATCACAAAAACAAATATTGTGAAAATATCTATGATACCTAGAGCAATATACACATTTACAATCTTTTATATTTATATTTACAATATATACAATCTCTATCAAAATACCATTAACTTTTGTTTAAGCCTCTGCACTTCAGATCAGGTCATGATCTCAGGGTCCTGGAATCTAGACCCATATCAGGCTCTTTGCTCAGCTGAGATCCTGCTTCACCCTCTCTCTCTGTCTGCCTTTCGGCCTACTTGTGATCTCTCTCTGTCAAATAAATAAAATCTTTTTTAAAAATCATCAACATTTTTTAAAGAAATGGAACAAATAATCATGAAATTTATATGGAATCAGAAAAGACCCTGAATAGCCAGAGGAATATTGAAAAATAAAATCAAAGTTGGCAACATCACAATTCCAGACTTCAAGTTCTATTACAAATCTGTAATCGTCAAGACAGCATGATATTGGCACAAAAACAGACACATATTTAGATGAAACAGTGCAGAGAGCTCAGAAACTGACCCTCAACTCTATAGGCAACTAATCAACAAAGCAGGAAAGAATTCCCAATGGAAAAAAGACCGACTCTTCAACAAATGGTGTTGAGAAAATTGGACAGCCATATGCGGAAGAATGAAACTGGACCATTTCCTTACACCACACACACAAATAGACTCTAAATGGATGAAAGACCTCAATGTGAGATAGGAATCTATCAAAATCCTTGAGAAGAACACAGGCAGCTACTTCTTCCACCTCAGCCACAGCAACTTCTTTCTAGAAACATCGCCAAAGGCAAGGGAAGCAAGGGCAAAAGTGAACTACTTGGACTTCATCAAGATCAAAAGCTTTTGCGCAGCAAAGGAAACAGTCCACAAAAACAAAAGAGAACCAAGAGAATGGGAGAAGATATTCACAAATGACATATCAGATAAAGAGCTAGTATCCAAAATCAATAAAGAATTTATCAAAATCAACACCCAAAAAACAAATAATCCAATCAAGAAATGGGCAGAAGTCATGAACAGACATTTCTCAAAGAAGACACACAAGTGGCCAATGGACACATGAACAATGCTCACCTGGCATCAGGGAAATACAAATTGAGACCACAGTGAGATATGACTTCACACCAGTCAGAACTAAAATTAACCATTCAGGAAATGACAGGTGTTGGCAAAGATGCAGAGAAAGGGGAGGAGAAAGGGGAGCTCTCCCACACTGTTGGTGGAAATGCAAGGTGGTACAGCTACTCTGGAAAACAGTATGGATGTTCCTCAAAAAGTTAAAAACAGAGCTACCCGGGGGGACAAGATGGCCGGGTACTAGGAAGAGGCGTCTTTTCAGCTAGTACCCCAAAGTGAGCTGATTACCTACCAAAGAACTCTGATCACCCATGAAATCAGCCTGAGATCAGAATTATACACGTCTGGATCTCTACAGGGGCAGAAGACGCCAGTGAGCAGGTAAAGCGGAATGGGAACAGCGGACTGATATCGGAAGATAAACAAAAGGGGGAGGGAGCCACCAGAGGCGACCGGTGCAAAAGTAATACCCCGATACGAGCGAGAGTGCCCTGCGTCTGGGGACCAGCATTAAATTAGAGACTGGTTGAAAGCACTCCAAAAGAGCAAAGGATCGCGGGGGGAAATTGTGGGAATCGGGGCGGCTAGGGACAGGGGCTTAAGTCCCCGGTCCCAGACGGCCTCCCCGGCGTGGAGGCAGAGAGAGTGCGGCTGAGAAACCGGCTCCTGGTCCCTAAGCCGCCAGCGTGCCCCAGAGCGCGGGGGTTCCGGCTCCTGTGAGGGGATGGGAGCCGGTCTGCAGAACGCGCGCTAGCCCTACCACAAAGCTTGAGATGCGCATGCACGTCGCTCCAGCTCTCCTGGGTTTCTAAGGCCCTGGGGCGCTTCTTGACCCGGGGGCCATTGTTTCAAAGTCTAAGCCTCGCGCCCGCGAAACCCTTCCCCGGACAGAGGCGCGCAAAAGCCCAGCCTGCGGCTTACAGACCAGCGCCCCGTTCTCAGTGCCCCAGACGCGCGCCTGACTCACAGCCGCCTCTGAAAAGAGGTGCGCGCAAGCCGGGACTCCCAGCCCTGGCCAGCGGCAAAATCTCAGTGTGCGATCGCTGCTTGGAACCTCTCTGGCGGTCAGGAGCTCCCAGACAGCCGCCACTGCCTTGGCTTTGGGGACGAGCAAAAGATCCTGCACCCCCAGGGTCTTTAACTTGGAACCTGCACTGCCAGCGTCCAAGGGGGAATTTATTCAGCTTCTGCACCCAGACTGAGGCTTCTGAGACGGAGATCAGGAAGTGTTCCAGGGTGCACCTTGACTGCACCAGAGTTGATACATCCAGCTACAGCTGTTCAGTCTTCTCCCACCAAAATGACTAGGAGGAGGAATGCCCAACAGAAGAAAAATACAGAGGATGGACCTTCCGCAACAGAGCTAACGGCTATCAACATAGACAATATGTCGGAAAGAGAATTCAGGCTAACAATTATCCAGGCAATAGCTAGGTTGGAGAAAGCCATGGATGACCAAACAGAATTGATTAGAGCCGAACTGAAAGCGACCAGACAGGATGTTCACAATGTTAGGGCGGAGCTTAAAGCTACCAGGGAGGAGGTCCACAATGCTCTCAATGAGTTCCAATCCAATCTAAACTCTCTCAAAGCTAGGGCAACTGAGACAGAAGATAGAATTAGTGATCTGGAAGACAAACAGATAGAGAGAAAGGATCAGGAGGAAGCCTGGAACAAACAGCTTAGATCCCACGAAAGCAGAATTAGGGAAATAAGTGATGCCATGAAGCGTTCCAACGTCAGAATTATTGGAATTCCTGAAGGGGAGGAGAAAGAAAGAAGTCTAGAAGATGTTGTGGAACAAGTCCTTCATGAAAACTTTCCGAATCTCGCGAATGAAACCAGCGTTCATGTACTAGAGGCTGAACGGTCTCCACCCAAGATTATACACTCCAAAAAAACATCACGACACCTGATAGTCAAATTGAGAAATTATAATTGTAGGTATAATCTCTTGAAAGCTGCCAGGGCAAAGAGGCTCCTTACTTACAGAGGGAAGCCCATCAGAATAACGTCAGACCTGTCCACAGAGACCTGGCAAGCCAGAAGAGGCTGGCAAGATATATTCAGGGCACTAAATGAGAAGAACATGCAGCCAAGAATACTTTATCCAGCAAGACTGACATTCAAAATGGATGGAGAGATAAAGAGTTTCCAAGACCGGCAAGACTTAAAAGACTATGCAACCACCAAGCCGATACTGCAGGAAATATTAAGGGGGGTTCTATAAAAGAGGAAAAATCCCAAGAATAGCATTGAACAGAAATATAGAGACAGTCTACAGAAAGAAAGACTTCAAAGGTAACTCGATGTCAATAGGGACGTATCTATCAATAATCACTCTCAATGTGAATGGCCTCAATGCACCCATAAAACGGCACAGGGTTGCAGATTGGATAAAACGACAGGACCCATCCATATGCTGTCTACAAGAGACCCATTTTGAACCTAAAGATACACGCAGACTGAAAGTGAAGGGGTGGAGAAGCATCTTTCATGCCAATGGGACTCAAAAGAAGGCTGGGGTAGCGATTCTCATATCAGATAAATTAGACTTCAAACTAAAGACTGTAGTCAGAGATACAGAAGGACACTACATAATCCTTAAAGGGACTATCCACCAAGATGATCTAACAATTGTAAATATCTATGCTCCCAATATGGGAGCAGCCAATTACTTAAGAAAACTGTTAATCAAGATAAAGAGTCATATTGATATGAATACACTAATCGTAGGAGATCTTAACATGCCTCTTTCAGAATTAGACAGATCATCGAAGCAGAAACTCAACAAAGAAACAAGAGCATTGAACGACACATTGGACCAGATGGACCTCATAGATATATACAGAACATTCCACCCTAAGACAGCAGAATACTCATTCTTCTCAAGTGCACACGGAACCTTCTCCAGAATAGACCACATACTGGGTCACAAATCAGGACTCAACCGATACCAAAAGACTGAGATTATTCCCTGCATATTCTCAGATCACAATGCTTTGAAACTGGAGCTCAATCACAAGGAAAAGTTCCGAAGGAACTCAAACACCTGGAAGCTAAAGACCACCTTGCTTAAGAATGCTTGGATCAACCAGGAGATCAAAGAAGAACTGAAACAATTCATGGAAACCAATGAGAATGAAGACACTTCGGTCCAAAACCTATGGGATACAGCAAAGGCGGTCCTAAGGGGAAAATATATAGCCATCCAAGCCTTGCTCAAAAAAATTGAAAAATCCAGAACACACCAGCTGTCTCTACACCTTAAAGAACTGGAGGATCAACAACAAATCAAACCAACTCCACACATAAGAAGGGAAATCATCAAGATTAGAGCTGAGATCAATGAGGGAGAAACCAGAGATACAGTAGAACGTATCAATGAAACTAGAAGCTTGTTTTGAAAGAATCAATAAGATCGATAAGCCACTGGCTACACTAATCCAAAAGAAAAGAGAGAAATCCCAAATTCATAAAATTATGAATGAAAGGGGAGAGATCACAACTAACACCAAGGAAGTAGAAACAATCATCAGAAGTTACTACGAACAGTTATATGCCAATAAGCTTAGCAACCTAGATGAAATGGATGCATTCCTGGAAAAATATAAACTACCAAAATTGAACCAGGAAGAAATCGACAAGCTGAATAGACCGATATCTAATAACGAGATTGAAGCAGTGATCAAAAATCTCCCAAAAAACAAGAGCCCAGGACCTGACGGATTCCCTGGGGAATTCTACCAAACCTTCCAAGAAGAAATAACACCTATTCTCCTGAAGCTGTTTCAAAAAATTGAAGCAGAAGGAAAACTTCCAGACTCTTTCTATGAAGCCAGCATTACCCTGATCCCCAAACCAGGCAAGGACCATACCAAAAAGGAGAATTTCAAACCAATATCACTGATGAATATGGATGCTAAGATTCTCAACAAGATCCTAGCCAACAGGATCCAACAACACATTAAAAAGATTATCCACCATGATCAGGTGGGATTCATCCCTGGGCTACAAGGATGGTTCAACATTCGTAAATCAATCAATGTGATACAACAAATTAATAGGAGAAGAGAGAAGAACCACATGGTCCTCTCAATTGATGCAGAAAAAGCATTTGACAAAATCCAACATCCGTTCCTGATTAAAACGCTTCAAAGTATAGGGATAGAGGGAACATTCCTGAACCTCATCAAATCTATCTATGAAAGACCCACAGCAAATATCATCCTCAATGGGGAAAAGCTTGCAGCCTTCCCGTTGAGATCAGGAACAAGACAAGGATGCCCACTTTCACCACTCTTGTTCAACATAGTATTAGAAGTCCTAGCAACAGCAATCAGACAACAGAGAGAAATAAAAGGTATCCAAATTGGTAATGAAGAAGTCAAACTCTCTCTCTTCGCAGATGACATGATTCTTTATATGGAAAACCCAAAAGACTCCACCCCCAAACTACTAGAACTCATACAGCAATTCAGCAGCGTGGCAGGATACAAAGTCAATGTGCAGAATTCAGTGGCTTTCTTATACACTAAGAATGAAAATACAGAAAGGGAAATTAGAGAATCGATTCCATTTACTATAGCACCAAGAACCATAAGATACCTGGGAATAAACCTAACTAACTAAAGAGGTAAAGGATCTATACTTGAGGAACTATAGAACACTCATGAAAGAAATTGAAGAAGACACAAAAAGATGGAAGACCATTCCATGCTCTTGGATCGGAAGAATAAACATCGTTAAAATGTCTATACTGCCTAGAGCAATCTATACTTTTAATGCCATTCCGATCAAAATTCCACCGGCATTCTTCAAAGAGCTGGAGCAAATAATCCAAAAATTTGTATGGAATCAGAAGAGACCCCGAATCGCTAAGGAAACATTGAAAAACAAAAATAAAGCTGGCGGCATCACCTTACCTGATTTCAAGCTTTATTACAAAGCTGTGATCACCAAGACAGCATGGTACTGGCATAAAAACAGACACATAGACCAGTGGAACAGAGTAGAGAGCCCTGATATGGACCCTCAACTCTATGGTCAATTAATCTTCGACAAAACAGGAAAAAATATACAGTGGAAAAAAGACAGTCTCTTCAATAAATGGTGCTGGGAAAGCTGGACAGCTATATGTAGAAGAATGAAACTCGACCATTCTCTTACACCGTACACAAAGATCAACTCAAAATGGATAAAAGACCTCAACGTGAGACAGGAATCCATCAGAATCTTAGAGGAGAACATAGGCAGTAATCTCTTCGATATCAGCCACAGCAACTTCTTTCAAGATACGTCTCCAAAGGCAAAGGAAACAAAAGCGAAAATAGACTTCTGGGACTTCATCAAAATCAAAAGCTTCTGCACAGCAAAGGAAACAGTCAAAAAAACAAAGAGGCAACCCACGGAATGGGAGAAGATATTTGCAAATGACAGTACAGACAAAAGGTTGATATCCAGGATCTATAATGAACTCCTCAAACTCAACCCACACGAAACAGACAAACACATCAAAAAATGGGCAGAAGATATGAACAGACACTTCTCCAATCAAGAAATACAAATGGCTATCAGACACATGAAAAAATGCTCATCATCATTAGCCCTCAGGGAGATTCAAATTAAAACCACATTGAGATATCACCTTACACCAGTTAGAATGGCCAAAATTAACAAAACAGGAAACAACATGTGTTGGAGAGGATGTGGAGAAAGGGGAACCCTCTTCCACTGTTGGTGGGAATGCAAGTTGGTGCAGCCTCTTTGGAGAACAGTGTGGAGATTCCTCAAGAAATTAAAAATAGAGCTTCCCTACGACCCTGCAATTGCACTCCTGGGTATTTACCCCAAAGATACAGATGTCGTGAAAAGAAGGGCCATCTGTACCCCAATGTTTATAGCAGCAATGGCCACAGTCGCCAACCTATGGAAAGAACCAAGATGCCCTTCAACGGATGAATGGATAAGGAAGATGTGGTCCATATACACTATGGAGTATTATGCCTCCATCAGAAAGGACGAATATCCAACTTTTGTAGCAACATGGACGGGACTGGAAGAGATTATGCTGAGTGAAATCAGTCAAGCAGAGAGAGTCAATTATCATATGGTTTCACTCATTTGTGGAGCATAACCAATAGCATGGAGGACAAGGGGTGTTAGAGAGTAGTAGGGAATTTGGGTAAATTGGAAGGGGAGGTGAACCATGAGAGACTATGGACTCTGAAAAACAGTCTGAGGGGTTTGAAGTGGCGGGGGGGTGGGAGGTTGGGGTACCAGGTGGTGGGTATTATAGAGGGCACAGCTTGCATGGAGCACTGGGTGTGGTGAAAAAATAATGAATACTGTTTTTCTGAAAATAAATAAATTGGGAAAAAAAAATAAAAAAAAAATAAGGAGGGGGAAAAAATGGCGGGGTACTAGGAAGAGGCGTCTTTTCAGCTGGTACCCCAAAGTGAGCTGATTACCTACCAAAGAACTCTGATCACCCATGAAATCAGCCTGAGATCAGAATTATACACGTCTGGATCTCTACAGGGGCAGAAGACGCCAGTGAGCAGGTAAAGCGGAATGGGAACAGCGGACTGATATCGGAAGATAAACAAAAGGGGGAGGGAGCCACCAGAGGCGCCCGGTGCAAAAGTAATACCCCGATACGAGCGAGAGTGCCCTACGTCTGGGGACCAGCATTAACTCGGAGACTGGTTGAAAGCACTCCAAAAGAGCAAAGGATCGCGGGGGCAAACTGTGGGAATCGGGGCGGCTAGGGACAGGGGCTTGAGTCCCCGGTCCCAGACGGCCTCCCCGGCGCGGAGGCAGAGAGAGTGCGGCGGAGAAACCGGCTCCTGGTCCCTAAGCTGCCAGCGTGCCCCAGAGCGCGGGGTTCCGGCTCCTGTGAGGGGATGGGAGCCGGTCTGCAGAACGCGCGCTAGCCCTACCACAAAGCTTGAGATGCCCGTGCACGTCGCTCCAGCTCTCCTGGGTTTCTAAGGCCCTGGGGCGCTTCTTGACCCGGGCCATTGTTTCAAAGTCTAAGCCTCGCGCCCGCGAAACTCTTCCCCGGACAGAGGCGCGCAAAAGCCCAGCCTGCGGCTTACAGACCAGCGCCCCGTTCTCAGTGCCCCAGACGCCCGACCCACAGCCGCCTCTGAAAAGAGGTGCGCGCAAGCCGGGACTCCCAGCCCTGGCCAGCGGCAAAATCTCAGTGTGCGATCGCTGCTTGGAACCTCTCTGGCGGTCAGGAGCTCCCAGACAGTCGCCACTGCCTTGGCTTTGGGGACGAGCAAAAGATCCTGCACCCCCAGGGTCTTTAACTTGGAACCTGCACTGCCAGCGTCCAAGGGGGAATTTATTCAGCTTCTGCACCCAGACTGAGGCTTCTGAGACGGAGATCAGGAAGTGTTCCAGGGTGCACCTTGACTGCACCAGAGTTGATACATCCAGCTACATCTGTTCAGTCTTCTCCCACCAAAATGACTAGGAGGAGGAATGCCCAACAGAAGAAAAATACAGAGGATGGACCTTCCGCAACAGAGCTAACGGCTATCAACATAGACAATATGTCGGAAAGAGAATTCAGGCTAACAATTATCCAGGCAATAGCTAGGTTGGAGAAAGCCATGGATGACCAAACAGAATTGATTAGAGCCGAACTGAAAGCGACCAGACAGGATGTTCACAATGTTAGGGCGGAGCTTAAAGCTACCAGGGAGGAGGTCCACAATGCTCTCAATGAGTTCCAATCCAATCTAAACTCTCTCAAAGCTAGGGTAACTGAGACAGAAGATAGAATTAGTGATCTGGAAGACAAACAGATAGAGAGAAAGGATCAGGAGGAAGCCTGGAACAAACAGCTTAGATCCCACGAAAGCAGAATTAGGGAAATAAGTGATGCCATGAAGCGTTCCAACGTCAGAATTATTGGAATTCCTGAAGGGGAGGAGAAAGAAAGAAGTCTAGAAGATGTCGTGGAACAAGTCCTTCATGAAAACTTTCCGAATCTCGCGAATGAAACCAGCGTTCATGTACTAGAGGCTGAACGGTCTCCACCCAAGATTATACACTCCAAAAAAACATCACGACACCTGATAGTCAAATTGAGAAATTATAATTGTAGGTATAATCTCTTGAAAGCTGCCAGGGCAAAGAGGCTCCTTACTTACAGAGGGAAGCCCATCAGAATAACGTCAGACCTGTCCACAGAGACCTGGCAAGCCAGAAGAGGCTGGCAAGATATATTCAGGGCACTAAATGAGAAGAACATGCAGCCAAGAATACTTTATCCAGCAAGACTGACATTCAAAATGGATGGAGAGATAAAGAGTTTCCAAGACCGGCAAGACTTAAAAGACTATGCAACCACCAAGCCGATACTGCAGGAAATATTAAGGGGGGTTCTATAAAAGAGGAAAAATCCCAAGAATAGCATTGAACAGAAATATAGAGACAGTCTACAGAAAGAAAGACTTCAAAGGTAACTCGATGTCAATAGGGACGTATCTATCAATAATCACTCTCAATGTGAATGGCCTCAATGCACCCATAAAACGGCACAGGGTTGCAGATTGGATAAAACGACAGGACCCATCCATATGCTGTCTACAAGAGACCCATTTTGAACCTAAAGATACACGCAGACTGAAAGTGAAGGGGTGGAGAAGCATCTTTCATGACAATGGGACTCAAAAGAAGGCTGGGGTAGAGATTCTCATATCAGATAAATTAGACTTCAAACTAAAGACCGTAGTCAGAGATACAGAAGGACACTACATAATCCTTAAAGGGACTATCCACCAAGATGATCTAACAATTGTAAATATCTATGCTCCCAATATGGGAGCAGCCAATTACTTAAGAAAACTGTTAATCAAGATAAAGAGTCATATTGATATGAATACACTAATCGTAGGAGATCTTAACATGCCTCTTTCAGAATTAGACAGATCATCGAAGCAGAAAGTCAACAAAGAAACAAGAGCATTGAACGACACATTGGACCAGATGGACCTCATAGATATATACAGAACATTCCACCCTAAGACAGCAGAATACTCATTCTTCTCAAGTGCACACGGAACCTTCTCCAGAATAGACCACATACTGGGTCACAAATCAGGACTCAACCGAAACCAAAAGACTGAGATTATTCCCTGCATATTCTCAGATCACAATGCTTTGAAACTGGAGCTCAATCACAAGGAAAAGTTCCGAAGGAACTCAAACACCTGGAAGCTAAAGACCACCTTGCTTAAGAATGCTTGGATCAATCAGGAGATCAAAGAAGAACTGAAACAATTCATGGAAACCAATGAGAATGAAGACACTTCGGTCCAAAACCTATGGGATACAGCAAAGGCGGTCCTAAGGGGAAAATATATAGCCATCCAAGCCTTGCTCAAAAAAATTGAAAAATCCAGAACACACCAGCTGTCTCTACACCTTAAAGAACTGGAGGATCAACAACAAATCAAACCAACTCCACACATAAGAAGGGAAATCATCAAGATTAGAGCTGAGATCAATGAGGGAGAAACCAGAGATACAGTAGAACGTATCAATGAAACTAGAAGCTTGTTTTGAAAGAATCAATAAGATCGATAAGCCACTGGCTACACTAATCCAAAAGAAAAGAGAGAAATCCCAAATTCATAAAATTATGAATGAAAGGGGAGAGATCACAACTAACACCAAGGAAGTAGAAACAATCATCAGAAGTTACTACGAACAGTTATATGCCAATAAGCTTAGCAACCTAGATGAAATGGATGCATTCCTGGAAAAATATAAACTACCAAAATTGAACCAGGAAGAAATCGACAAGCTGAATAGACCGATATCTAATAACGAGATTGAAGCAGTGATCAAAAATCTCCCAAAAAACAAGAGCCCAGGACCTGACGGATTCCCTGGGGAATTCTACCAAACCTTCCAAGAAGAAATAACACCTATTCTCCTGAAGCTGTTTCAAAAAATTGAAGCAGAAGGAAAACTTCCAGACTCTTTCTATGAAGCCAGCATTACCCTGATCCCCAAACCAGGCAAGGACCATACCAAAAAGGAGAATTTCAGACCAATATCACTGATGAATATGGATGCTAAGATTCTCAACAAGATCCTAGCCAACAGGATCCAACAACACATTAAAAAGATTATCCACCATGATCAGGTGGGATTCATCCCTGGGCTACAAGGATGGTTCAACATTCGTAAATCAATCAATGTGATACAACAAATTAATAGGAGAAGAGAGAAGAACCACATGGTCCTCTCAATTGATGCAGAAAAAGCATTTGACAAAATCCAACATCCGTTTCTGATTAAAACGCTTCAAAGTATAGGAATAGAGGGAACATCCCTGAACCTCATCAAATCTATCTATGAAAGACCCACAGCAAATATCATCCTCAATGGGGAAAAGCTTGCAGCCTTTCCATTGAGATCAGGAACAAGACAAGGATGCCCACTTTCACCACTCTTGTTCAACATAGTATTAGAAGTCCTAGCAACAGCAATCAGACAACAGAGAGAAATAAAAGGTATCCAAATTGGTAATGAAGAAGTCAAACTCTCTCTCTTCGCAGATGACATGATTCTTTATATGGAAAACCCAAAAGACTCCACCCCCAAACTACTAGAACTCATACAGCAATTCAGCAGCGTGGCAGGATACAAAGTCAATGTGCAGAAATCAGTGGCTTTCTTATACACTAACAAGGAAAATACAGAAAGGGAAATTAGAGAATCGATTCCATTTACTATAGCACCAAGAACCATAAGATACCTGGGAATAAACCTAACTAAAGAGGTAAAGGATCTATACTTGAGGAACTATAGAACACTCATGAAAGAAATTGAAGAAGACACAAAAAGATGGAAGACCATTCCATGCTCTTGGATCGGAAGAATAAACATCGTTAAAATGTCTATACTGCCTAGAGCAATCTATACTTTTAATGCCATTCCGATCAAAATTCCACCGGCATTCTTCAAAGAGCTGGAGCAAATAATCCAAAAATTTGTATGGAATCAGAAGAGACCCCGAATCGCTAAGGAAACGTTGAAAAACAAAAATAAAGCTGGCGGCATCACCTTACCTGATTTCAAGCTTTATTACAAAGCTGTGATCACCAAGACAGCATGGTACTGGCATAAAAACAGACACATAGACCAGTGGAACAGAGTAGAGAGCCCTGATATGGACCCTCAACTCTATGGTCAATTAATCTTCGACAAAACAGGAAAAAATATACAGTGGAAAAAAGACAGTCTCTTCAATAAATGGTGCTGGGAAAGCTGGACAGCTATATGTAGAAGAATGAAACTCGACCATACTCTTACACCGTACACAAAGATCAACTCAAAATGGATAAAAGACCTCAACGTGAGACAGGAATCTATCAGAATCTTAGAGGAGAACATAGGCAGTAATCTCTTCGATATCAGCCACAGCAACTTCTTTCAAGATACGTCTCCAAAGGCAAAGGAAACAAAAGCGAAAATAGACTTCTGGGACTTCATCAAAATCAAAAGCTTCTGCACAGCTAGGAAACAGTCAAAAAAACAAAGAGGCAACCCACGGAATGGGAGAAGATATTTGCAAATGACAGTACAGACAAAAGGTTGATATCCAGGATCTATAATGAACTCCTCAAACTCAACCCACACGAAACAGACAAACACATCAAAAAATGGGCAGAAGATATGAACAGACACTTCTCCAATCAAGAAATACAAATGGCTATCAGACACATGAAAAAATGCTCATCATCATTAGCCCTCAGGGAGATTCAAATTAAAACCACATTGAGATATCACCTTACACCAGTTAGAATGGCCAAAATTAACAAAACAGGAAACAACATGTGTTGGAGAGGATGTGGAGAAAGGGGAACCCTCTTCCACTGTTGGTGGGAATGCAAGTTGGTGCAGCCTCTTTGGAGAACAGTGTGGAGATTCCTCAAGAAATTAAAAATAGAGCTTCCCTACGACCCTGCAATTGCACTCCTGGGTATTTACCCCAAAGATACAGATGTCGTGAAAAGAAGGGCCATCTGTACCCCAATGTTTATAGCAGCAATGGCCACAGTCGCCAAACTATGGAAAGAACCAAGATGCCCTTCAACGGATGAATGGATAAGGAAGATGTGGTCCATATACACTATGGAGTATTATGCCTCCATCAGAAAGGACGAATATCCAACTTTTGTAGCAACATGGACGGGACTGGAAGAGATTATGCTGAGTGAAATCAGTCAAGCAGAGAGAGTCAATTATCATATGGTTTCACTCATTTGTGGAGCATAACCAATAGCATGGAGGACAAGGGGCGTTAGAGAGTAGTAGGGAATTTGGGTAAATTGGAAGGGGAGGTGAACCATGAGAGACTATGGACTCTGAAAAACAGTCTGAGGGGTTTGAAGTGGCGGGGGGGTGGGAGGTTGGGGTACCAGGTGGTGGGTATTATAGAGGGCACAGCTTGCATGGAGCACTGGGTGTGGTGAAAAAATAATGAATACTGTTTTTCTGAAAATAAATAAATTGGGAAAAAAAAAAAAAAAAAAAAAACAGAGCTACCCTATGGACCCAGCAATCACCTTACTAGAATTTACCCTAAAAATACAAATGTAGTGATGTGAAGGGGCACATGCACCCCACTGTTTGTAACAGCAATGTCCACAATAGCTAGACTATGGAAAGAGCCTAGATGTCCATCAACAGATGAATGGATAAAGAAGGTGTGAGAATATATATATATATATATATATATATATATATATATCATCATCATCATAGTCAGGATTTTTGCTTCTTTTGCTTCTCAAGTCTTGAATGCCTTTGTTGTTCTCTAAGGCCATCAGAGAGTTCTATTTTAAATATTATCCAGATTTCACTCTTATTGTCAGTAAGAGAATTAGTCAGAATATTACTCCATTATTGCCAGAAGTAAAGGAATCTAGAGTAATTTTAATGCAAATTGGATCATGTTGTTCTGCTGCTTAAAACACTTAATGATTCAGTTTTCCATGAGCTCTGTACAACTTCAAGCTCATGTCTTGTTTCCTCTGCCTCAACTTTTATCCCATAGAATTAACAGCTCTTAGTTTTCATAATTCCTCTATTGTATCTTATAATCAGCCTTTGCCACTTTCTCTTCCCCTTTTCAGTTCCCTATACACTCTAGTTTCTACTTTTCTTCTTGAAAAAGGCCAAGAATTACAACCTTCATTTGTTTTTCCTTCTGAAACCAATGTTTTTGACAACACACTGGCATATGTCTATTGAAACAATAATTGTTTGAACAAAGCATTGTAGTTGTATAAAGTTCTAAAGCATTAAAAGAGAGTTCTAAAGGGTAGTCAGGATGGGATGGAAGATCTAAATATGGTAAGTTCATGAGAGGTCAAGTTTAAGAATATTTTATAGAAAACAAAATACTTGGTACTTTGTCTTATACTATATGAGGATCTCTTTAAGTGTCAAAATATGAGTTGGGACATCGCCCAATACATAACAAATTTTGACTAAGCTATAGATTAGACAAAGTAACAATTAAAACTGATAGTTCTTGATAAGCCATTGAATATCCCTCTCCTTCTCTCTCTCTCTCTCTATAGATAGATTAGATAGATAGATAGATAGATTATAGATAGATGATAGATATAAAGCCATTTGACACTCATTTATTGTCTTTCAACATTCTCCCTTCATTATTTTAATTGATTTGGTGGCAGTACTATTCTCTAAGGACCATGGAAGGAAGGTATTATTTTGTATAAAATTTAATCTTGGAATAAGTTAATTTTTAATAATTCTGTGACACCAGGTAGGAATGTCAATTGGACATTTCGCATATGAGATACGAGTAAAAATTTGTCAGTCATCAGTTTTTTTAAGGCTGATTTGTGAGCAGCAGTGCAGTATTATTGTTAAGAATGTGAACTCTTAAGTTTCTCTCACTCTAGTAGTCTTACAAATCGAATTCCTATGTTTATGAGTAAACAACCTAGGACCCTAAGCACACCTGTCTCACAGATACAACTAGATAACACTCACATCAGTGTAAATAACCCAGAAAACAATGGAGACTGGCAGAAAAAAAAAAAAACCCATAACAAAATGTAGAGAAGAGACTACATCAAAGAAGGTAGTAAGGGCAAAGGTGTGCTTGAAAACTAAACAAACCCACAGGACTGTTGCAGGAGGAAAGGCCACAGGGAGAGATGGGGGAAAAAAGCCTCACACTGGGCATCCCATACAAGGGAGACAATTCTGCATAGTCTTCGGCTTTGAAAACCAGAGGAGTCAATTTCATGAGTTCTTACAAGCTTTGGACTTTAAAACATAGGATTTTAAAATTCAGTGGGCTTGACCATGAGATAATCAGCAGGGTAAAGTGATTCTCCACACTTAAAGAGACAGCATAACAAAGAGCTCATGGAGATACTTCATAAAAACAGCAATTTGAAAAATACCTGGGGCATACAGGAGGGAGAGTAATTTACTAATCTCAGAGCATATTCCAGAAGGGCAGTAACTTCTGGCAGACTTTCCTAGGCATACAGGAGCAGACAGGTACCATTTCCCTCCCCTCAACCTTCAGCATAAATACAGGACCCCTTGCAGGAACTAGAAGAATGCCCACACTCATTACCTAACTTGCTAACACCTACAACTACGACCATGATGCTGTGCTTCCATGGATCCTACCCCTTCAGAGAGACCTGCTTGAGTCCCAGGACTGCAGGGCTCCTTCTGCAGAGGACTGGCAGCATGCAAAACTAGTTAAGACCAATGCAAACTTGCTAAGACCTCTGCACCAAAACTCCCTTGCGCCACACATTATGGATCTGCTCCTCCAATATGTTCTTGGCCAGATCCTATCCAGGATGGTGCCACAGGCTTGGCAGTGTTCAGGCATCCCTGACAGGGACTAGCACCATTCCAAACTACCTCCAGACCTGGAGAGAGAAAAAGGTAACCACACACACCAGTCATTTTTTACCACCTACAGTGGGCTAGGGGCAGATAGCTGGTTTGATTACAGGCTCCACCCACCAATAAAAGCTTCTCAAGAGATAGCACAGAGAAAGCACCCTGAAGTTTGGGGTTGCTGCATCTCTGATAAATGCCTAGTCTGACTCAACTCAAGTCTAAAGCATTCTGAGATTGACCCACTAACACCACATGGAGAAAATCTCCCTACAACAGACAAAAAGAGCCATTGAAAATGATTGGTTGAAAGAAAAAGTGGCTCAGCCATAATAGCCCGGCACAGACATCACACATAGGAGACACCTCTGAAGTGCAAGGTTCTTATAAACAGGGGACACGGCATGATAGAATATTACAGGATCTCTTATTCATAAGACCATGACTATTAGGGGCAGGAGAAATGACTGACCTTCCAAATGCTGACTAGACACAGAGAGTTAGACAAAATGAGGAGACAGAGGAACATGTCCCAAATGAAAGAACAGGACAAGTCACTAGAGACCAAAATGAAATAGAGATAAATAATATGCATGTAAGGAAATTTCAAATAATTACCATAAAGATACTCAGTGGTCTTAAGCAAGGAATGGAAGACATCAGTGAGACTCTTAACAAAGTATAAAAAAGAACCACTCAGAGATGAAGAACACAATAAATGAAATAAAAATATACTAGATAGAATAAATAGTAAACTAAATAAAGCAGAAGAATATATCAACAATCTACTGGACAGAGTAATGGAAAGTAACCAAGCTGAGTTGGTGAGAGAGAAAAATATATGCAAAATGAGAATAGACTTAAGGAACTCAGTGACTCCATCAAGCACAGTAACAGTCACATTATAAACATCCCAGAAGAAAAAGAGAAAGACAAGGGCACAGAAAATTTATTTGAAGGAATAATAACTGAAAACTTCCCTAATCTGGGGAAAGAAATCAATATCCAGATACAGGAGACACAGAGATCCCACCAAAAAAGCAACAAAGGATGTCCACAACAAGACATATAGTAATGAAACTTGCAAAATGTAGTTAAGAAGAGAGAATTTGAAAAGCAGCAAGAGAAAAGAAAATAGTTACATAAAAAGGGAACCCCATAAGACTGTCACTGATTTTCAGCAGGCATTTTGCAGGCCAGAAGATAGTGACATTGTATATTTAAAGTACAGAAAAGATTAAAAAAAAAAGCTGCATCCAAAAATAGTCTATCCAGAAGGTTATCACAGAGTAAAGGGAGAGATAAAGCATTTCCAGACAGAGAAAGCTAAAGGAATTCATGACCAATTAAACCAGACTTACCAAAATGTTTAAAAAGACTCTGGAAAGGAAAGACCATAAGCAAGAGTAAAAAAAATGGGAAGTACAAAAGTAGTAAAAATATGTAGATCTATAAAAAATCAAGGGATTCACGAGGGAAAGAAAAAAAAAAAAAAAAAAAGCAAAAAACACACCCAAAACAAAACAAAGCAAAACAGGATGTAAACTATGACACCATTATCTAAAATGTTGGGTGGGGAGGAGTAAAGAGTGTGTTTAGATTTAAGTGACTATCAACTTAATATAGACTGTTATATGCAGAAGATGTTGTCCACAAACCAAATGGTAATAACAATTCAAAAAATGTAATAGGTATGCAAGAAAACAAAGAGGAAAGAATCCAAGTATATCACTGAACAAATCCAATAATCCTGAGAAAAAAGAGCAAGAGAATAAAGGAACAGAGAACAACCATAAAACAAGTATAACAAAATGGTAAAAATACATATCTATTAATGATTATTTTGAATGTAAATGGACTAAATTCTTCAATCAAAAGACATGGGGTGACAAAATAAATAAATAAAAACAGAACTCCTTTATATGCTGCCTGTAAGAGACTCATTTCAGACTTAAAGACACATGCAGAGTGAAAGTGAAGAGGTAGAGAAGAATTTATGATGCAAATGGATGTGAAAAGAAAGCTGAGGTAATACATTGTACAAAGTAGACTTTAAAACAAAGATGATAACAAGAGGCAAAAAAAAAAGGCATTCTATGACAATAAAAAATACAACAAGAAGATGCAACATTTGTAAATCCTTATGCACCCCATAAAGATGCATACTTAAAGCAGTTAATAACAAACATAATGGAAACAATTTATAGTATATAATAATAATAGGAGATGTTGCACCTTATTTACATGAAATAATAGATTATCAAAAGAGAAAATCAACAAGCAAACAGTGGCTTTGAATGGCACACTGAAACAAATAGATTTAACATATATATAAAGAATGTCCTCTCTTATATCACAAGAACACACATTATTTTCAAGTGTACACAGAACAGTCTCCAGAATAGAATTAGCCTTAAAAACAAGCCTCAACAAATTCAAAAAGATCACAGTAATACCACACATCTTTTCTGACCACAATGATATGAAGGTAGAAATCATCCACAAAGAAAAACTTGGAAAGAGAACAGATACATGGAGGTCAAATAACATGCTTGTATATAATGAAGGTCAAACAAGAAATCAAAGAGGGAATAAAAAATTACATGGAGACTAATGAAAATGAAAACAGTGGTCCAGAGTCTTTGGGATGCACCAAAAACACTTCTAAGAGGGAAGTATAAAGTACACATTTATCCCAAGAAGCAAGAAAAATCTCAAATAAACAAACTAACCCTACACCTAAAGGATCTGGGAAACAAACAAACAAACAAACAAAATCCAAAACCAGTAGAAAGAATAAAATAATAAAGATTAAGGCAGAAAATAAACAAAATAGAAACTAAATTTTTTTTTTTTTTAAATTAAAAATATCAATGAAACCAGGAGTTGGTTCTTTGAAAAGATCAACAAAATTGGTAAACCTTTACCCTGGCTCATCAAAACAATAAAAATAAAAAGAGAGGGAACTGAAATAAAATAAAAAATGAAAAAGGAGAAATAATAACAGTATAGAAGTACAAAGAATTGTAAGAGAATATTATGAAAAATTATATGCCAACAAATTGAATAACCTAGAAAAAAATGAATCAATTTCTAGAAACATATAACCTCTTAAAACTTAATCAGGAAGAAATAGAAAATTTGAACAAACAATGAAATTGAATCAGTAATTAAAAAAAAAAAATAAAAATAAAAACTCCCAAAAGCAAAAGTCCAAGACCAGGTGGATTTACAGGGGAATTCTACCAATTACCTAAAGAGGAGCAAATATCTATTTTTCTCAAACTTAAAAAAAAAAAAAAAAATAGAAGAGGCAGGACAATTTCCAAATTCATTCTACAAGGCAATCATTACCTGATTCCAAAACCAGATAAATATACTACCAACAAAGAGATAACTATACCCCAATATTTCTCATGAACATGGATGCAAAAATCCTCAACAAAATATTAGCAAACAGAATCCAAAAATACATTAAAAAGCATTTACCACAATCAAGTGTGATTTATTTCTAGTATCCAAGTGTGGTTCAATATTTGCTAATCAAGAAATATGATATATCACATCAATAAGAGAACGATAAAAATAAATGATCATTTTAATAAATACAGAGAAAGCATTAGACAAAGTACAACAACAATTCATAACAAAAAAACCTCAGTAAAGTAGGTTTAGAGGAAACATACGTCAACATAAAAAGGCCATATATGGGGCGCCTGGGTGGCTCACTGGGTTAAAGCCCCTGTCTTCGGCTCAGGTCGTGATCCCAGGGTCCTGGGATCGAGCCCCGCGTCGGGCTCTCTGCCTGGCGGGGAGCCTGCTTCCTCCCCTCTCTCTCTTCCTGCCTCTCTGCCTGCTTGTGATCTCTGTCTGTCAAATAAATAAAATCTTTAAAAAAAAAAAAAAGGCCATATATGAAAAACCCACAGCTAACATCACACTCAATGGTGAAACACTGAGAGTTTTTTCTCTAAGATTTGGAACAAGATGAGTATGTCCACTCTCACCACTTTTATTCAACATAGTACTGGAAGTCACAGCAATCAGGTGAGAAAAAGGAATAAAAGACATCCAAATTGGTTAAAAAAATAAAAGTAAAATTTCACTAGTTACAGATGGCATGATACTATATATAGATAACCCTAAAACTCCACCCAAAACTACTAGAATTGATAAATAAATTTAGTAAGGTCACAGGATACATAATCACTATACCAAATATCCATTGCATTACTCTACACTAATAATAAAACAGCAGAAAGAGAAATTAAGAAAGCAATCCCATTTACAGTTGCACCTAAAATAATAAAACACCTAAGAATAAAGATAGCAAAAGAAGATAAAGACCTATACTCTGAAAATTATAAAACACTGATGGAAAAGAAAAAAAAAAAAAAAACAATTGAATGTGACACAAACAAATGGAAATGTATTCCATGCTCACAGGTTGGAAAACCAATATTTTTAAATGTCTATCCAACCCAAACAATCTAAAAATTTAATGAAATCCTTATCAAAATACCAATAGCATCTTTCACAGAACTAGAACAAATAACCCTAAAATTTGTGTGGAACCACAAAGGACCTTAAGAAGCCAAAATATATAATCTTGTAAAATAAAAACAAAGCTGGAGGTATCATAATTCCAGATTTCAAATTATACTACAAAGCTATGGAGATCAAAATAGTAGAGTAGTAGCACAAAAATAGACATATAGATCAATGGAACAAGACTGAAAGCCCAGAAACAGACCCACGATTATATGGCCAGTTAATGTTCAAGAAAAGGGGAAAGAATATGCAATGGGGAAAAGGCAGTCTCTTCCATAATGGTATTGGGAAAACTGGTCAACTATATGCAAAAAAATTACACTAGACCTCTTTTTTACTATACATAAAGTCAAAATGGACTAAGGACCTAAATATGAGACCTGAAACCATAACAGTCCTAGAAGAGAGCACAAGCAGTAATTTTGTTATTCAGCCATAAAAAGGAATGAAATCTTGTCATTTGGCAACAACATGGATGGATATAGAGGGTATAATGTTAAACCATATAAGTGAGTCAGAGAAAGATAAAAATGATTTCACTCATATGTGGAACTTAAGAGACAAAACAAACAAACAAACGAAAGGATAAAATGGAGAGACAAACACAAAACCAGACTCTTAACTATGGTTACCATACAGAATAAACAAATGGTCATCAGAGGGGATGGGTGAGATAAGTGAACAGGATTAAGAGTACACTTATCCTTATGAACACTGAGTAATATATAGAATTGTTGAATCACTACATTGTATACCTGAAACTAATATAACACTTTGTGTTAACTGTATGTTAACTATACTAGAATTAAAACAAAAAAACTTTAAAAAAATAATATGGACTCTTTAGTCAAGCACTGTTTGAAATCTGTCTCCACAATGTAATATCTTCATCGACTGGAGAAATTTATCTGAACTACGTCCCACTGAGATGAGTAAGATAAAAACTGTACCACATACACTACTCATGAAATGCCAACAGCAGCTCTTTCAAAATGTGGGTAGTATTGTCCCCATAACCATTGCATAAATGAGGAAGATGAAGATGAAACATCTTAGATATATTAGCTGAGATATCACAGATGCAAACACACACCCATGCACAGAAAAGTGACTAACAAATTATTCACTTTGCATAAGTGTTTGCAATCATCAGTATTAGCATTATCTTAAATATGGCTACTGTAGCTGAGATGAATAGGAAGATAACAAGTATAAGGACAGAAATTTGGAGGACATTAACATTTAAAGTGTGGGAGGGAAAAAAAAGAAACTTATATTCGGGGGGACAAGATGGCGGGGAAGTAGGAGGAGGCGCTTTTTCAACCTGTACCCTAAAGTGAGCTGATTACCTACCAAAGAACTCCGATCACCCATTAAATCAGCCTGAGATCAGAGTTATACACATCTGGATCTCTACAGGGGCAGAAGACACCAGTAGGTAGGTAAAGCAGAGTTGGAATGGTGGACTGATATCAGAAGATAAACAAAAGGGGGAGGGAGCCACCAGAGGCAGCCGGTTGGAAAGTAATACCCCAATCCGAGAGTGCCCTGCATCTGGGGACCAGTATTAACTTGAGACTGGTTGAAAGCATTCAGAAAGAGCAAAGGATCATGGGGGGAAATTGTGGGAATCGGGGCGGCTAGGGACAGGGGATTAAGTCCCTGGTCCCAGGACAGCCTCCCCTGGTGCTGAGCCAGAGAGAGTTCAGAGGAGAAACCAAGTCTTGGTCCCTAAGCCACCAGTGTGCCCGAGAATGCGTGGGTTCTGGCTCCTGTGAGGGGATGGGAGACACGCCAGATGGCGGAACGCGCAAGCAAGCTGTGCTACAGAGCCTGATTTATGCGCATCCCTCATCCTCCCCTGAGAGAGTTACAAAGGCCCAGCCAACACTCTTTGACCCGTGCCATTGTTTTAGAGCCTAAGATATGCGCCCCAATCTTTCCCCTGACAGAGGTGCATGAAAGCCCAGCCTGGTGCTTTCAGACCTGCACCCCATTCTCAGACCCCGAGACTCGCGCACGACCCACAGCCTCCCCTAAAGAGGTGCATGCAGGCCGGCTCTCTTAGACCCAGAAAGACCAGGCATTCCCAGGCCAGGCCAGCGGGAAAATCTCAGTGTGTGATCCCTGCTTGGAACCTCTCTGGCGGTCTGGAGCTCCCAGACAGCCTCCGTTGTGGTGGTTTTGGGTACAAGCAAAAAGATCCTGAGTCTCCAGGGACCTTGACTCAGAACCTGTTCTGCCAGTGGCCAAGGGGGAACTCTTTTGGGCTCTGCAGCCAGACTGAGGCTTCTTTCTGAGAGGGAGGTCAGGTTGCAGTTTGTTTTCCTCTAAAACTACAAAAACCATCAAAAGCGGTCAAGGTGAGAAAAAAAAAAGTGAACAAACATAAAAACCACCAGAGAACAAAAGCCTGAAAAAAAAAAAAAAACAGTTTCCTCAGAGCCCACCCCCTTAAGGGGGGGCAAGAGGACTTAAGTCAGGGAACATCATTGACTGAAAACCCATGTGGCAGGCCCTTCCCCCAGAAAACAAACCAAGAAACAAACAAAAAAAAAAAAAAAAAAAAAAAAAAAGACTGCAAGAGAACAACCACCACTACTTTGTAGGACAACTTTTATTTTTAACTTGTTCCCACTATTCTGGTTCATTTTTTTTATATAGATAATTTTTTAACCTATTTACCATCACAGTGAGCTGTCCAGTACATCAAATTCCATAATAACCTTCTAACCTGAACTTTTTGATACATACACCTGTGTTTTTCTTTTACATTTCTATTTTTTGAATTTCTTTTTTTTAATTTTAGTTCAGTTTAGTATAGTTTATTCCTTTATACTTTTATTTTCTAATATTCATATAAAGTTAAACTTCAAAATAATCCCCTTTCCCCAATCAATACTACCCCTATAGGTAAACCAATTTCTAATCCCCCTTTATCTTAGGAAAGTTGAGTCCTTTAACAAAGATATCAAGATACATCCAGGAAAAATCAAAACAACCTTCCTCCCAAGCACTGAGAATTTATAACAACTCTTCCACTTTTTCTTCTACCACTGCTTCTGTGCTTTTGTGTTTGTCCTGATAGTATATAAATCTTATACTTGGGGTTCTTTTTGACGAGGTTCTTCATTTATTTGCATATATATATTTTTTCTCATGTCATATATTTTATCAGTCTTTTTGTTTGTCTGTTTTTGTTTGTATACTTCATAAATTGTACATTGGGGCCCATTTGGGCTGAACCTTCTCTTTCATCTTACCTTTCTTTCCTGTCTCTCTCTCTCTCTCTCTCTCTCACTCTTTTTCTTTTTCTTTTCTTTTGTCTCTCATTTGGATGGGGAATCCTGATTGCTCAGAAGTGTTCCAGGGTGCACCTTGACTGCACCACGGTCGATACATCCAGCTACATCTGTTCAGTCATCTCTCACCAAAATAACTAGGAGGAGGAATGCCGAACAGAAGAAAAAACACAGGATGGACCTTCTGCAACAGAGCTAACGGTTATCAACATAGACAATATGTTGGAAAGAGAACTCAGGCTAACAATTATCCAGGCAATAGCTAGGTTGGAGAAAGCCATGGGTGACCAAACAGAATTGATTAGGGCTGAACTGGAAGCGAACAGACAGGATGTTCACAATATTAGAGCTGAGCTGAAAGCTACCAGGGTTCAGCTTCACAATTCTCTCAATGAGTTCCAATCTAATCTAAATTCTCTCAAAGCTAGGGTAACTGAGACAGAAGATAGGATTAGTGATTTGGAGGACAAACAGATAGAGAGAAAGGATCAGGAGGAAGCCTGGAACAAACAGCTTAGAAAACACGAAAACAGAAGCAGGGAAATAAATGATGCCATGAAATGTTCCAACGTCAGAATTATCAGAATCCCTGAAGGGGAGGAGAAAGAAAGAGGTCTAGAAGATAGAGTGAAACAAGTTCTTCATGAAAAATTTCCCAATCTCATGAATGGAACCAGCGTTCATGTTCTAGAGGTGGAAAGGTCGCCACCCAAAATTATAGATTCCAAAAAAACACCAAGGCACCTGATAGTCAAATTGAGGAATCATAAATGTAGGCAGACCTTCTTGAAAGCAGCAAGGACAAAGAAAATCCTTACATACAGAGGAAAGCCCATCAGAATAACGTCAGACCTGTCCACAGAGACCTGGCAAGCCAGAAAGGGCTGGCAAGACGTATTCAGGGCATTAAATGAGAAGAACATGCAGCCAAGAATACTTTATCCAGCAAGACTGACATTCAAAATGGATGGAGAGATAAAGAGTTTCCAAGACCGCCAAGGCTTAAAAGACTATGCAACCACCGAGCCGACACTGCAGGAAATATTAAGGGGGGGTTCTATAAAAGAGGAAAAATCCCAAGAATAGCATTGAACAGAAATATAGAGACAATCTACAGAAAGAAAGACTTCAAAGGTAACATGATGTCAATAAAAACGTATTTATCAATAATCACTCTCAATATGAATGGCCTAAATGTGCACATAAAATGGCACAGGGTTGAAGATTGGATAAAATGACAGGACCCATCCATATGTTGTCTACAAGAGACCCATTTTGAACCTAAAGATACACCCAGACTGAAAGTGAAGGGATGGAGAAGCATCTTTCATGCCAACTGGCCTCAAAAGAAGGCTGGGGTAGCGATTCTCATATCAGATAAATTAGACTTCAAACTAAAGACTGTAGTCAGAGATACAGAAGGACACTACATCATTCTTAAAGGGACTATCCACCAAGATGATCTAACAATTGTAAATATCTATGCTCCCAATATGGGAGCAGCCAACTACATAAGAACTGTTAATCAAGTGAAAGAGTCATATTGATATGAATACATTAATAGTATTAATCTTAACATGCCACTCTCAGAAATAGACAGATCATCAAAGCAGAAAATCAATAAGGAAACAAGAACATTGAATGACACACTGGACCAGATGGACCTCATAGATATATACAGAACATTCCTCCCTAAAACAACAGAATACTCATTCTTCTCAAATGCACATGGAACCTTCTCAAGAATAGACCACATACTGGGTCAAAAATCAAGACTCAACCAATACCAAAAGACTAAGATTATTCCCTGCATATTCTCAGATCACAATGCTTTGAAACTGGAGCTCAATCACAAGGAAAAGTTCAGACGGAACTCAAACACCTGGAAGCTAAAGACCACCTTGCTTAAGAATGCTTGGATCAACCAGGAGATCAAAGTAGAATTGAAACAATTCATGGAAACCAATGAGAATGAAGACATTGGTCCAAAACCTATGGGATACAGCAAAGGTGGTCCTAAGGGGGAAATACATAGCCATCCAAGCCTCTCTCAAAAAAACTGAAAAATCCAGAACACAGCAGCTGTCTCTACACCTTAAAGAACTGGAGAATCGACAACAAATCAAACCAACTACACACATACGAGGGGAAATCATCAAGATTAGAGCTGAGATCAATGAGGTAGAAATCAGAGATACAGTAGAACGTAACAATGAAACTAGAAGCTGTTTTTTTGAAAGAATCAATAAGATCGATAAACCATTGGCCACACTAATCTAAAAGAAAAGAGAGAAAGCCCAAATTCATAAAATTATGAATGAAAGGGAGAGACCACAACAAACAAAAAGGAAGTGGAAACAATCATCAGAAGTTATTAGCAACAGTTATATGCCAATAAGCTAAGCAACCTAGATGAAATGGATGCATTCCTGAAAAATATAAACTCCCAAAATTGAACCAGGAAGAAATTGACAACCTGAATAGACCGATATCTAGTAACGAGATTGAAGCAGTAATCAAAAACCTCCCAAAAAACAAGAGCCCAGGACCTGATGGATTCCTTGGGGAATTCTACCAAACTTGCAAAGAAGAAATAACACCTATTCTCCTGAAGCTGTTTCAGAAAATTGAAGCAGAAGGAAAACTTCCAAACTCTTTCTATGAAGCTAGCATTACCCTGATCCCCAACGCAGGCAAAGACCCTACCAAAAAGGAGAATTTTAGACCAATACCACTGATGAATATGGATGCTAAGATTCTCAACAAGATTCTAGCAAGCAGGACCCAACAGTACATTAAAAAGATTATCCACCATGACCAGGTGGGATTCATCCCTGGGCTACAAGGATGGTTCAACATTCGCAAATCAATCAATGTGATAGAACAAATTAATATGAGAAGAGAGAAGAACCACATGGTCCTCTTAATCAATGCAGAAAAAGCATTTGACAAAATCCAGCATCCGTTTCTGATTAAAATGCTTCAAAGTATAGGGATAGAGGGAACATTCCTGAACCTCATCATATCTATCTATGAAAGACCCACAGCAAATATAATCCTCAATGGGAAAAAGCTTGCAGCCTTCCCGTTGAGATCAGGAACATGACAAGGATGCCCACTCTCACCACTCTTGTTCAACATAGTATTAGAAGTCCTAGCAACAGCAATCAGACAACAAAGAGAAATAAAAGGTATCCAAATTGGTAATGAAGAAGTCAAACTCTCTCTCTTCACAGATGACATGATTCTTTATATGGAAAACCCAAAAGACTCCACCCGCAAACTACTGGAACTCATACAGCAATTCAGCAACGTGGCAGGATACAAAGTCAATGTGCAGAAATCAGTGGCTTTCTTATACACTAACAATGAAAATACAGAAAGGGAAATTAGAGAATCGATTCCATTTACTATAGCACCATGAACCATAAGATACCTGGGAATAAACCTAAGCAAAGTGGTAAAGGATCTGTACTCGAGGAACTACAGAACACTCATGAAAGAAATTGAAGAAGACACAAAAAGCTGGAAGATCATTCCATGCTCTTGGATTGGGAGAATAAACATTGTTAAAATGTCTATACTGCCTAGAGCAATATATACTTTTAATGCTCTTCCGATCAAAATTCCACCGGTATTCTTCAAAGAGCTGGAGCAAATAATCCTAAAATTTGTATGGAATCAGAAAAGACCCCGAATCGCTAAGGAAATGTTGAAAAACAAAAATAAAACTGGGGGCATCACATTACCTGATTTCAAGCTTTACTACAAAGCCGTGATCATCAAGACAGCATGGTACTGGCATAAAAACAGACACATAGACTAGTGGAACAGAGTAGAGAGCCAAGATATGGACCCTCAACTCTATGGTCAATTAATCTTCAACAAAACAGCAAAAAATATCCAGTGGAAAAAAGACAGTCTCTTCAATAAATGGTGCTGGGAAAACTGGACAGCTATATGTAGAAGAATGAATCTCGACCATTCTCTTACACCATACACAAAGATAAACTCAAAATGGATAAAAGACCTCAACATAAGGCAGGAATCCATCAGAATCCTAGAGGAGAACATAGGCAGTAATCTCTTCGATATCAGGCACAGCAACTTCTTTCAAGATATGTCTCTAAAGGCAAAGGAAACAAAAACGAAAACAAACTTTTGGGACGTCATCAAAATCAAAAGCTTCTTCATAGCAAAGGAAACAGTCAACAAAACAAAGAGGCAACCCACGGAATAGGAGAAGATATTTGCAAATGACAGTACAGAGGAAAGGTTGATATCCAGGATCTATAATGAACTCCTCCAACTCAAAACACACAAAACAGACAAGCATATCAAAAAATGGGCAGACGATATGAACAGAGACTTCTCCAATGAAGACATACAAATGGCTATCAGACATATGAAAAAAATGTTCATCATCACTAGCCACCAGGTAGATTCAAATTAAAACCACATTGTGATATCACCTTACACCAGTTAGAATGGCCAAAATTAGCAAGACAGGAAACAACATGTGTTGGATGGGATGTGGAGAAAGGGGAACCCTCTTCCACTGTTAGTGGGAATGCAGGTTGGAACAGCCTCTTTGGAGAACAGTGTGGAGATTCCTCAAGAAATTAAAAATAGAGCTTCCCTGTGACCCTGCAATTGCACTCCTGGGTATTTACTGCAAAGATACATGTAGTAAAAAGAAGGGCCATCTGTACCCCAATATTTATAGCAGCAATGGCCTCAGTCGCCAAACTGTGGAAAGAACCAAGATGCCCTTCAACGGACGAATGGATAAGGAAGATGTGGTCTATATACACTATGGAGTATTATGCCTCCTTCAGAAAGGATGAATACCCAACTTTTGTAGCAATATGGTCGGGACTGGAAGAGATTATGCTGAGTGAAATAAGTCAAGCTGAGAAAGACAATTATCATATGTTTTCACTTATTTGTGGAGCATAACAAATAGCATGGAGGGCATGGGGAGTTAGAGAGGAGAAGGGAGTTGGGGGAAATTGTAAGGGGAAGTGAACTATGAGAGACTATGGACTCTGAAAAACAATCTGAGTGGTTTGAAGTGGTGGGGAGCTGGGAGGTTGGGGTACCAGGTGGTCGTATTAGAGAAGGCACGGATTGCATGGAGCACAAGGTGTGGTGAAAAAATAATGAATACTGTTATGCTGAAAAAAAAAATTGAAAAATCCAGAATACATCCGCTGTCTCTACACCTTAAAGAACTGGAGAATCAACAACAAATCAAACCAACTCCACACATAAGAAGGGAAATACTCAAGATTAGAGATGGGATCAATGAGGTAGAAACCAGAAATACAGTAGAACATATCAATGAAACTAGAAGCTGGTTTTTTGAAAGAATCAATAAGATCGATAAACCATTGGCCACACTAATCTAA
Source organism: Neogale vison (assembly GCF_020171115.1). NCBI lineage: Eukaryota > Metazoa > Chordata > Mammalia > Carnivora > Mustelidae > Neogale > Neogale vison. The sequence continues at coordinate 85,222,196 of NC_058094.1, read as the reverse complement.
AAGAAAAGAGAGAAAGCCCAAATTCATAAAATTATGAATGAAAAGGGAGAGACCACAACGAACAACAAGGAAGTGGAAACAATCATCAGAAGTTATTAGCAACAGTTATATGCCAATAAGCTTAGCAACCTAGATGAAATGGATGCATTCCTGAAAAATATAAACTCCCAAAATTGAACCAGGAAGAAATTGACAACCTGAATAGACCGATATCTAATAACGATATTGAAGCAGTGATCAAACACCTCCCAAAAAACAAGAGCCCAGGACCTGACGGATTCCCTGGGGAATTCTACCAAACTTGCAAAGAAGAAATAACACCTATTCTCCTGAGGCTATTTCAAAAAATTGAAGCAGAAGGAAAACTTCCAGACTCTTTCTATGAAGCCAGCATTACCCTGATCCCCAAACCAGGCAAAGACCCTACCAAAAAGGAGAATTTTAGACCAATACCACTGATGAATATGGATGCTAAGATTCTCAACAAGATCCTAGCCAACAGGATCCAACAGCACATTAAAAAGATTATCCACAATGATCAGGTGGGATTCATCCCTGGGCTACAAGGATGGTTCAACATTCGCAAATCAATCAATGTGATAGAACAAATTAATATGAGAAGAGAGAAGAACCACATGGTCCTCTTAATCAATGCAGAAAAAGCATTTGACAAAATCCAGCATCCGTTTCTGATTAAAATGCTTCAAAGTATAGGGATAGAGGGAACATTCCTGAACCTCATCATATCTATCTATGAAAGACCCACAGCAAATATAATCCTCAATGGGAAAAAGCTTGCAGCCTTCCCATTGAGATCAGGAACAAGACAAGGATACCCACTCTCACCACTCTTGTTCAACATAGTATTAGAAGTCCTAGCAACAGCAATCAGACAACAAAGAGAAATAAAAGGTATCCAAATTGGCAATGAAGAAGTCAAACTCTCTCTCTTCACAGATGACATGATTCTTTATATGGAAAACCCAAAAGACTCCACTCCCAAACTACTGGAACTCATACAGCAATTCAGCAATGGCAGGATACAAAGTCAACGTGCAGAAATCAGTGGCTTTCTTATACACTAACAATGAAAATACAGAAAAGGGAAATTAGAGAATTGATTCCATTTACTATAGCACCATGAACCATAAGATACCTGGGAATAAACCTAAGCAAAGTGGTAAAGGATCTGTACTCGAGGAACTACAGAACACTCATGAAAGAAATTGAAGAAGACACAAATAGATGGAAGACCATTCCATGCTCTTGGATCGGAAGAATGAACATTGGTAAAATGTCTATACTGCCTAGAGCAATATATACTTTTAATGCCATTCCGATCAAAATTCCACCAGTTATGCTGAAAATAAGTAAAAAAAAAATTAAAAAAAAATAAACTTATACACAGAGTGATAAAAACCACTGGAAAAAAAGAATGACTAGGGTTTAGAAGATCTGGGACTTAAAATTTCAGTTCCAATATGTTAAGAGCATAGAAGTTATCACAGCTATACCTGTAATAAGAAAAAGCTGGAAAAACTAAAAACCAGAAAGTTTTTAGGGCACTTGGGTGGCTCAGTCAGTTAAGTGTCTGCCTTTGGTTCAGGTCATGATCCCAGGGTCCTGGGTTTGAGCCCCATGTCAGGCTCCGTGCTCAGCTATAACCTGCTTCTCACTCTCTCTTTGCCCCTCTCCCCTACTTGTACTCTCTCTTTATCTCTCTCAAATAGATAATAAAATCTTTAAAATAAATAGACAAATAAAATAGATAAATAAATAAAATACGGGACGCCTGGGTGGCGCAGTTGGTTGGACGACTGCCTTCGGCTCAGGGCGTGATCCTGGAGTCCCGGGATTGAGTCCCACATCAGGCTCCCAGCTCCATGGGGAGTCTGCTTCGCTCTCTGACCTTCTCCTCACTTGTGCTCTCTCTCACTGTCTCTCTCTCTCAAATAAATAAATAAAATCTTTAAAAAAAAATAAAATAGTTAAATAGATAAATAAAATCTTTATAGATAAACAGATAAATAAAATAGATAAATAGATATTATAGATAGATAAATAGATAAAATTTCATATAGATAGATGGATAGATAGATAGATAGATAAAATCTAAAATAGATAAAATCTTTAAAACAAACAAATTTTCTTGGACTAAACCCCCCACCCCCCCAAAAAAAATGATAAAAACAAAACAAAACAATACTAACAACACAAGGAGATCTGCCACCTCTAATAAACCAAAAAGCAGATATCCAGATAGGTACATCTACAAAAATCTGCTTACCTAGAACAGAAGCTACTGGAGCCATAAACTGCTAAGGTTATCTGAACGATGATTTTGAGAAATTTCAGATGGAAATTCCTCAACATGAGCATGAATGATCTGAGTACATCAATTAAAAGAGATTAAAAAATAAAAGACAGGATTGTCAGAGTAATAAAAAGGAAATAAGACCAAAATAATGTTGTTTATATAAAAGCACTTTAAACAACAACAACAAAAAAATTAGGTAGAAAGATGGAGAAAGCTGTACTATACTAATATTAATCAAAAGAAGCTGGAGTACCTATAATAATTTATTACAAAAAAAAAAGCTTTAGATAACAGTAGATTGTCTGAGTTAATGAGGGAAATGGCATAATGATACATGGATCAATTATTTAAGAAGACATGATAGTACTAAATGTGAATGCATCTAATACTAGAACATCACAATGCATAAAGCAAGACTGATTGCACTAAAAGATATGTAGATACATCCCCAGGATAGTTGGAGACTTTAGCAATCCTCTATTAGTAATCAATAGGCAGAAAATAAGTAAAGATATAAATGACTCAAACTTGGTTGAGAATTTTGTGTATATATATATGTGTATATATATGTATATACACATATGTCATAAGCAGTAGTTACATATGTATGATGAACCTTCGAAACAGCAATTCTAGACATTTGAGAAGGAAGCTGACAGTATTATTTATTATGCTGAGAGGACAGCTGAAGTTGGAGACCACGATTTATAGAAAAACAACATCTCTAGTGCAGAATTAGAATAAGCAGGGAATTGGCTTATTAAAACGTGAAGGTTTGCAGATCCCTTCCCCCACCCCTGAAGGTGGAGGGGAATAAAGGAACTAAGTATTTGAGAGTGGCTGGCAACAGAATGTCTAAAATGAGGTACCATAATGGAAATATTGCTTAGATGTAGCATGAATGTGAATGACAGAAATTCTATAATGATTGGGTATCTCAATTTTCACACAATGAGAATAACAAAGTGGAGAAGTTGACAAATGAAGTTTAAAACAAAGATTGGTAATTGGAGTTTAAGGTTTCTGAGATGAGATGATAGAATTGTAGTTGATTTTCTAAATTTGGCCATGGGTTGTTTTGACTAGAATGAATGATGGCTCATTTGATTTCAGAAGATATTTTGAAATTAGAACATAGGCATCAAATATATAGTTTGAGATAGTTGTAAAATCCCTTAGTGGTTATGGAGAACCTAAGGAGATTAACAAATGGTAGTAACAATGGAGATATAAAGACTTTAACTAGATCCCATGGCTCTAGGAAAAAGAGGTTTTCTGGCACTTTGGTAGAAAATAATATTTGGAAAGTAGCCATGGGTGTGTTTAATAAGTGTTTAGTAAGTGTTGTATTCATGCAAATCAGCTTACCTTGAAAATAGTGTAAGTGTTGACTTTTTGAATGTTAAAGCAAACAGTTAAAGCATTCTTGCTAAATGCACATGGCTGAGTTAAGGAATATTTATGGGAAATTGAAGAGTTGCAGATACCACCCAATGGAGTGGTTGAGAATTGTAGCAACGTAAGGAATACTCACAACACCTAGAAGATAATGGATAATATATGGAAACAGAGGGGCTACTGATGGAGGTGACCTGGGGTCATAATTATACTGTAGAAGTACAGAGGTATTTATGACCCTGAAGTGTTGAGTAATTATACATAAAATCTTAGGTGCCTCCAGAAGATGATTGAGACTAGCAGTCTTTGGGTGGGTCTGCAGTATATACTTTACTGTGTTATACATGTTTAACAAAAAAAAAAAAAAAAGTTTTCATTTTCCTGTCATCAGTATAATCAAATATGGATTAGGTATTTACTCCATGCATAGAACTCTAGCACATATCAGGAAGAGTAAGAGAAAGCACAAGATTAGGAAGACAATACTAATTATGGTCAGTGACTATATTGTACAGGGAAGAGGGATAAAGGCCAATAAGTCAGTGTTGTATAAGCAAAAATTTATAATAATAATATAGAGACATGTGAAAACTAACTAAACCTTTTGGAATAAAAGATTATGATGACTGTTTAAAACTATGACAAATAGTGCCAGCCAGTTTCTAAATAAGCTATATCCACTTAAAAATTGGAATATCGATGGGACCATTTTTCAGGCTGGCTCTACATCGAGTGTATTTTAGATACTCAAGCTTTAAATTCCAGGCATTATTTCCTGAATTCCTGCTCTAAATTGTACCATCAGTTTCTTATTAGCATATATTTTATATTGTGCTGATAACCACACTTGCAAGAATCAAGATGTTTAAATGACTTTAATAGAAACTAGCATATAGCTCTGTATTATGTTCTTTACCAATAAACATAGGTATTTTTCCATACTTGATGATTCTGGGGTTCTTCTTTTGTAACCTTGCTGGTTTCTGGCTGTAAAGTCCAATTTTCAGATGTTTTAGCCATGTTTCTAGGCTATATTACCATTATGATGGTCCAGTGGTTGATTGAGATATGTCTGTTATAACAAGATATTCTTCCAATCTCCAGTCATTACTCTTTTAATAAAATAATGAGTGTATATATGGCCTGCTAAAGATAAAGCATGGATCATTTAGATATTCTATTGAATTTAAAGAAAAGTATATAATCCTCTGAAACGGTGTGTTCAACTGAGTGTGAAAGAACATTAACATAGCAAGGATGTGGTTGTTTCCCAGTTCTGGTGAGGGATACTTACTCAATAAAACTGAAGGTCCAGAAGGAAGTGCTTCATCATACACTGTACCAGCTTCTGCTCTGTGAAGACAGATACCACACAATGTAACTTTGACTGAATGACCAGCTGTGTTTCTATACTGTATATGACAACCTGGATTTGTGGATCTATTTTCTATCTCCCTGTGTTTAGAATGAGTTAAAATTGTGATACCTTCATTTATGGGTAATTTGTTAAAATTTAGAGACCAGAGCTGGTTTTAATACTTTCTATTAAGCCCAATGGAGCAGCAAATTCACAATTTGAATGCATGTTCTTGGGTAGCTTCAAAATTCCAAAATTGCCAATAAGTTATTTATACTTACTTGATGTATACTGCAAAACACAAATGTATTATATTTTTATATCATGCAAAAATAAAACATCAAAGATTCAAGCATTCAACCATATAATGGATATTACTAAATGTTTGATGTGTTATGCAATTTTTATTGCTAACATAAATATGTAAATAAGTAGTATAATTGAGTATTGTAGATATTATGATAGAGGAATGTATGGCATATATTAATGCTACAAAAACAAGATGGGGACAGAGAGATTGTTTTGTAAAATGAAATAAGACAAATAAATTCCACTTACTGTAAAGAAAGAAATAAAACCTCTTCTATTTGCAGATGACATGATGTTGTACGTATAAAACCAAAGCTCACACACACGTACTCAAAATCTATTAGCACCAAAAAACAAGTTCAGCAAAGGTGTAGGATAGTTGGTCAAGATGCAGTCATATTTTTATATATTAGCAATGAAAAATTCACAATTTAAATAAAGAGGACAATTCTATTTACAATAACATCAAAGATGATAAAATAATTAAGAAAATATTTTCAAGAAATGGAAAATCTACACACCAAAATCCATAAACCATCATTGTATGGGAAGGGAAGAAGAAATAGAAGGAAGAAGACATAATAATTAAGAACATATTTAGCTTTGTAGGCAAGTTTTAAGTACATTTATGACTGGAGGGGGCCATTTATTCAACAGTAATTTCTTAATCCAACATGTGGATACAATGTTATTACTTGATATAAACTGGTAAATTAATTGAAATGAGATTTTAATGTTCACCTTTTTGATATATGCACTTGTGTCTATGAGAATGTTTTAAGATTCTATTAAGTTCTCACTTTATTAAAAAAAAAATCAGACATGAGGTTTACTTAATACCTTAAATATCCAGGTTCAAAATACCCAGGTGACAAAAATCACCTTAAACATAAAGAAGACTTGGCAAGAATTTGAATTTTTTTGTGTGCTTCTAAGATCTCAAACTTGTTTTCTGATTATGACTCAGTTAAAATGGGTTTGTGAAATGGACCCTCAACTCTATGGCCAACTCATCTTCAACAAAGCAGGAAAGAAAAGCCAATGGAAAATGGATAGTCTCTTCAATAAATGGTGCTGGGAAAATTGGACAGCCACATGCAGAAGAATAAAACTGGATTGTATTCTTACACCATACACAAAGATAAACTCAAAATGGATGAAATACTAAATGTGAGATAGGAACCCATCAAAATGCTAGAGGAGAGCACAGGCAACAACATCTTCAACCTTGGCTGCAGCAACCTCCTGCTAAACATATCTCCAAATCAAGGAAAACAGAAGCAAAAATGACCTACTGGGACCTCATCAAGATAAAAAGCTTCTGGGGGCACCTGGGTGGCTCAGTCATTAAGTGTCTTCCTTGAGCTCAGGTCATGATCCTGGGGTCCTGGGATCAAGCCCTGCATTGGGCTTCCTGCTCTGCAGGAAACCTATTTTATGCTCTCTCATTCCCCCTGCTTATGTTCCCTCTCTCGCTGTGTCTCAGTAAAATAAATAAAAATCTTTAAAAAAAAGAGAAAAATATAAAAAGCTTCTGCACAACAAAGGAAAGAGCCCACAAAACTACAAGGCCACCTATGGAATGGTAGAAGATATTTGGAAATGACATATCAGATAAAGGGCTAGTATCCAAGATCTATAAAGAACTTATCAAACTCAAAAAATAAATGATCCAGTCAGGAAGTGGGCAGAAGATACAAACAGACATTTCTCTAAAGAAGATATACAAATGGTCAACAGACACTGGAAAAAAAAATACTCTACCTCACTTGGCATCACAGATATACAGATAGAAACCACAGTGAAATACCACCTCACACCAGTCAGAATGACTACAATTAACAAGACAAGGAAACAAAAAATGTTGGTGAGGATTCAGAGAAAGGGGAACCCTCTTACACTGTTGGTGGGAATGCAAGCTGATGCAGCCACTCTGGAAAACAGTATGGAGGTTCTTCAAGAAATTAAAAATAGAGCTACCCTATATCCCAGCAATTGCACTACCCCAAAGATACAAAAGTAGTGATCTGATGGGGGCATCAGCACCCTAATGTTTATAGCAAGAATGTCCACAATAACCAAACTGTGGAAAGAGCTGAGATGTCCATTGACGGATGAATGGAGAAAGAAGATGCGAGACTATATATATATATATATATATGTATTCATATTCTATATATTGATATCGATATATCAATATCTATATATAGTCATATTAGCATCTTCTTATATAAGACTATATATATATAATATTATATATATACATGTTACTCAGCGATTAGAAAGGATGAATGCTTATCATTTACATTGACATGGATCAAACTGGTGTATATAATGCTGAGCAAAATAAGTCAATCAGAGAAAGAAAATTATCATATAGTTTCACTCATATGTGGAATGTAAGAAACAGTTCAGAGGTTCATAGGGGAGGGTAGGGAAAACTAAATGGGAAGTCATCAGAGAGGGAGAAAAAACCAAGTGAGACTCTTACCTATAGGAAACAAACTGAGGATTGCTATGGAGGGAGGGGAAGTGGGTGAGGGGATGGGCTGATTGGGTGATGGGCATTAAAGAAAGCATGTGATGTGATGGGACAGGGTATTAAATGCAACTGATGAATTATTGAACACTACATCTGAAATTTATGATGTACTATATGTTGGCTAATTGAATTTGAATAATAAAAACATTAAAAATTAAAATATGTTTTATTTGCCTGTGGGTGTCAAGAAAAGATACCCCTTGGGCAAAGTTCCACTTACAGGGTCTTGTTTCTTTAACAGAGAAACCTTGGAAAGACTTTCTACTGATAAAATGTAGGATAGTGAAAGAAGGAAGCCACTTCTACTTGTTTGGCAGATACCAATGGCTTTTTCTCAGTGCATGCACTACAGAACATTGAAAGCATCTATTAATAGCTAATTAGGTGGCCTAGGAGGGAGAGTTATTTAAAATAACACACAAGCCAACACGCAAAAGCAGACAATGGGAGACTCTATTTATAAATCTGTATCTAGAACATTTGCAGACAGGGCGATTGAGAATTCTCTGCAGAGAATATTAAGGCCAAGGCTAGATGTGACCACATTAATGCACACAACTATGGAAAATAGAGGTTTGACAAACACTTCTAAGAGTTTCTAAAGGTCCTGAATTGGATGAGGCAAGAATTACTACTTTACTGCCTATTTTCAATAGGTTATAGCATATAAATGTTGATGCATTTAACTAGATAACTACAGACATATCCCTGAGATATTGAGGGCTGGGTTCCAGACTATGCATTAAAGTGAATATTAGAATGAAGTGTATTTTGGGACGCCCGGGTGGCTCAGTTGGTTAAGCAGCTGCCTTCGGCTCAGGTCATGATCCCAGTGTCCTGGGATCGAGTCCCACATCGGGCTCCTTGCTCGGCAGGGAGCCTGCTTCTCCCTCTGCCTCTGCCTGCCTCTCTGTCTGCCTGTGCTCTCTCTCTCTGACAAATAAATAAATAAAATCTTTAAAAAAAAAAAAGAATGAAGTGTATTTTGAAATGCACTTTTTGAAATGGATATTTTGGTTTCCCAGTGCACATAAACAGCTATGTTTACACTATACTGTAGTCTATTAAGTGTGCAAAAACATTATGCCTTAAAAATATATCTTTTTAAATGTATATACCTTAATTAATTTATAAATATTATTATAAATGATTTACTTTAAAAATTCCAACCATTATCTGAATTTTTAGTGTGTTGTAATCACTGATCACATCATGATGACAAACATAATAATATTGAAAAAGTTTTAAATATTGCAAGAGGTAGCAAAGTGTGACACAAAGACATGAAGTGAGCAAATACTATTGGAAAAATGATGTCAATGTTCTTGTTTCATGCAATATTGTTACAAACATTCAACTTATAAAAACTTACAAAAATGCAATATCTGCAAAGTGCACTAAAACAAAATATGATTGTATATATAGTCATACATGCATAAACCTCAAAGTGTGGGCTCAGTCATTTTAGACTAATCTAATTTATAAATTCTCCATAGTTTTATGGTGTCAGAGTGGTAAGGTTGGGTCATCATTTTCTACAGATTGTGCCTGAGCAGATTTACCCTATTGTGTAGGAAGTGATGCTCTTTCAGAGTAAAAGGAACATTTGGGATGGGGAGCAGTTGGGGGAACAGTTGGCAGTGAAAGTGTGTTTCCCTTATTGTTTGTGAGGTGTGTCTCAAGAAAGTGAGAAACGAAGAACAGACTTATAGCAAAAGGATAAACTCTGTTACTGATTAAGGACCTTTACTTTAATGATTTCTTGATATCTTTTATATATTTACATTGCAGAGAACATTAAGTTATAGGAACACTAAAAGCTATTTCCAGAACATTAAGAATAAACTAAGGGGAGCTGAGCTGCAGGGTTTTTTTTTCTTTTTAAAGTAGAAGATATATAGAAATTTTCAGGATAAGCTAAACATACTCTGGCCCTCTGACCTACGTCTTTCCAAAGCTTATACCTTACCACAGTCAATTAGACCTTAGAGTGCCATGTGATAGGCTGTTAGGAAACCATTTAGGAAATTATTACTTCCTGACCTAAATAAGCCTCCTTATTCCTTTAAACTTCCTAGAATACTTAGCCAATCTGCTTGATAACCAAATGGACTATGATAATACCATGATTCAGATTCCAGAGCTGCAAGTGGAACCTGCTATTTCAAATTGTATACTTAGTAACACCTTGTGCATCTCCAAATTGTGCTCAGTTTAAATTGAATATTTGCTAATCTGGAGTGTATTAAACATACTATAGTAGGATCTAACTGTTTATAATCTGAGTCAAGACGAGATTTAAAAAACCCAAATGAAGCAATTAGAGAAAAATTATGAGCAAACCCTGTGTCATTATGTAAAATACATGTAGGAGTTCAGTTTGAGGAGAGCCTCCTATAGGCTGAGACAGTGATAAGAAGCTTCTCAGAGTTCTTCCCAGGCACTGACAGAGATCTTTATTATTTTTTTAAATTTATTTTTTATTTATTTTCAGCGTAACAGTATTGATAGATCTTTAAATGGCTCATCTTACTCTGGCTTTCATACCATGAGGTAGAAGCCCCAGCAGATTTCCCAGTTATTTCTCACTACTCCCTGCTTTTATTCCATAATAAACAGATTTTATTGCCCAATAGAGTCATTTAGGTTATCCTCCTGGGAGGTTTTTTGACATTTAATACTTTTCCTTTATGATGTCATTTAATCCCTTCAACCACTCAGCCACATTGACAGAAAGAAGTGGTTCCATTTTATGGATGAGGAAACCAGGCTCAGACAGATTATTTGATCTTTCCTAAGCTACATAGCTGGTAAGTGGTAAAGACAGCCTGAAGACCCAATGTTCTCATTTCTATCCTACTGCTCCACGTGGTACCTACATCCTTCTCTCAACCTGTATGATCATCTTTTCTATGGCCTAAACAAATCCTTTTTTTGGCAAGTAAACAAAGCCTTTCTATAGAAAAGATATGCTATATTTTTGTTCTATAAAAAAAAAACTTTTTCTATAACTCCTGGTGAGGTTATAAGAGTGAATCTCTCCTTAAAATTTCCTTGCTGAAAGGTCTTATACAAGTCACTTTTCTATTCTGAGATGAGTTTATTTGCAATATAGGGATAATAGAAGGGGAAAGCTCAGATAGTCCAGTCATTTTTTTTAAAGATTTTATTTATTTATTTATTTATTTATTAGAGAGAGAGAGAGAGAGAGAGAGAGAGCGCACATGCCTGGTGAGGGACAGAGGGAGAAGCAGACTCTCCAATAAACAGGAAACCCAAACAGAGCTCACTCCTGAGACCAGCATCATGACCCCAGCTAAAGGCAGATGCTTAACTGACTGAGCCACCTGGGCACCCCAGGGAAAAGTTCAAATAGTCCAATCACTACCTTGCTGTCACACTGAAAGATAAAGGTAAGATTATGATTATAACATCCATGACTCAATTTACATTTTCAAAGTAGTTCTGAGTTACATTCAAGTTTCAAGATCCAAGTTATGAAGACGAATTTTTAAAAATGGATGTGGGAAAAGGTGGGGGAAATAATGTGAAAGTAAATAATTACTGAAAAAATTGGAAGATAATTTTTTTTCTGGCTATGATCACAAACACTGATGAATCCCCACGGATAACAAACTAAAAGTTTATTTTACTAATTTTTTAATTTTTTTACTGTTCAGCTTCAACTTTCTTTTTTTCACTGTTCTCCAAAACATACCTCCCATCTCTGAGTAATCACTGCTTCCCCATTGGTTCCCCCACCTCTGCCTGTATAAACTTTGTTCCCATCTTAGAAGGTTTTCATCTCAGCCCATTAATATCCAATTTCAGTATCTTGCCCAATATCAAATGTTAGAACATTCTTTTTTTTTTTGGCAGTATTAAACTTGGTCTCATCTATGCTCCAAAAGTAACTGGCTTATGACTTGATTAGAATACCCTCAATATAAATAACAAAAGCAAACAAACAAAAAATAAGTCAAACTAACAAAATCAAAACCAGGAACTTTTTTATAAAAATAAAAGGATGACCCAAAGAACAAAGAATCCAATCAAGAAATGGGCAGAGGACATGAACAGACATTTCTCCAAAGAAGATATCCAGATGGTCAACAGACACATGAAAAAATGCTCCACATTACTCGGCATCAGGGAAATACAAATCAAAACCACAATGAGATACCACCTCACACAAATCAGAATGGCTAAACTTAACAAGTCAGGAAATGACAGATGCTGACGAGGATGCGGAGAAAGGGGAACCCTTCTGCACTGTTGGTGGGAATGCAAGCTGATGCAACCACTCTAGAAACAGCATGGATGTTCCTCAAAAAGTTGAAAATAGAACTATCCTATGACCTAGCAATTGCACTACTGGGTATTTACCCTAAAGATACAAACATAGTGATCCAAAGGGGCACGTGCACCCAAATATTTATAGCAGCAGTGTCCACAATAGCCAAACTATGGAAAGAACCTAGATGTCCATCAACAGATGAGTGGATAAAGAAGATGTGGTATATATATACAATGGAATACTATGCAGCCATCAAAAGAAATGAAATCTTGCCATTTGCAACGACACAGATGGAACTAGAGGGTATTCTGCTTAGTGAAATAAGTCAGTTGGAGAAAGAAAATTATCATATGATCTCCCTGATAAGAGGAAGGGGAGAGGCACTGTGGGAGGTTTGGGGGGTAGGGAAAGAATAAATGAAACAAGATGGGATCAAGAAGGAGACAAACCATAAGAGACTCTTAATCTTGCAGAACAAACTGAGGGTTGCTGAAGGGAGGAGGGTCAGAAGAGGGTGGTGGAGTTTGGGCGTTGGGGCGGGGGTGTGTGCTGTGGTGAGTGATGTGAAGTGTGTAAACCTGGTAATTCACAATAAATAAATAAATAAATAAATAAATAAAAGTATGACTTAATGAATGCAGTCAGAACTTAGAAAAGGGCTTGAAGTAAAAAATCTAGAGTCAGGGACACATGGTATACTGTTTTCATATGTCCTGTCCACTTTCTATGGCTGATTACTTTGCCCACCATAAAATTGACAGGGCAGAAGTTAGTCATATGTCTATTAAGAAGACCAGCTCAAGCTGCATCTGGAATCTGTTAGTTCTAATTTCATTTCCCAGCTTTAATTTGGGTTGAGTTTAATTAGTTGTTATCCTGGGTATGGGTCATTATACAAATATACATTTCTTAATGACTGAGAGGGGCATAGTTATTATTGGCACACAGACTATAAACAAGCTCAAAAATTTTTCATGGAATTCCCCAAAGGAAAGATCATTTGTCATCTTCACTCAAGAGACATCACATGCTGGTATTCTTTGCGAAGCTGTAATAGTCTTCTATTTAGAATAAGGTTCTTCTAGTTTCTGGAAGCATAATACTTGTAGGCAGGATCCTGAGAGGAGTTAACTATAATATAATAAAAGGATTAGATGGTTTAGTACTTGCTTATCATAGACACAGTGCGGTGGTAACCACCAATATTTTATTGTCTCCAGTATTTTACCTTTTTCAGAATATCATATATTTGGAATCACAGAGAATGTAACCTTTTCAGATTGGCTTAATTCATGTAGTAATATGCATTGAAGGTACCTCCGTGTTTTTCATGGGCTGAGAGTTTATTTCATTTGGCACTGAATAATATTCCATTGTCTGGAATCTGGAAGATTCCAATTTATTTATTCATTCTTCTACTGAAGGACATCTTGGTTGCTTCAAAGTTTTGGCTATTATGAATACACCTGCTAAAAACACCCATGTGCAGGTTTTTGTGTGAACTTAAGTTTTCAGTTCACTTGGTAAATACCAAAGAGCATGACTGTTATATCATATGGGGAAAATGTGTTTAGTTTTACAAGAAACAGCCAAATTGTCTTCAAAAATGACTGTACAATGTTTCTTTCCCACCAACAATGAATTAAGTTCCTTTGCTTCACGTCCTCACCAGCATTTGGTATTGTAAGCATTTTGGATTTTGGTCATTCTAATAGGTGTGTAGTGTTTTAATTTTCAATTTCCTGATGACATGATGTAAAACATCTTTTAATACACTTATTTACCATCTGTATATTATCCCTGGCAAAATTTCTGTTAGTCTTTGGCTCACTTTTTTTAATCAAGTTGTTTGTTTCCTTATTGTTGATTTTGAGAGTTCTTTGTATATTTTAGAGAACACTCCCCTGTCAGTTGTCTTTTGCAAACATTTTCTTCCAATTCTGTGGCTTGTCTTCTCCTTCTCTTGATATCATCTTTCACAAAGCAGAAGTTTTTAATTTTTACAAAGTCTATCTTATTATTTCTTTCATGAATTATGGCTTTGATGTCCTTTCTAAAATGATATCAACATACAAAAAGTCATCTATGTTTTGTCTTGTGTTATCTTCCAGGAGTTTTATTGTTATGTGTTTCATACTTGGGCCTGTGACCCATTTTGAGTCAATTTTTGTTTTATGAGAAAAAAATATTTATTGGCGGTTCTTAGATTTGGAAGGGAGAGGGGGACTATAGATATTTAATGAATTTTCCACCTTTTTTTAAAAAAAATATTTCATTATATTCAGTGTTCCACAATTCATTGTTTATGCACCACACCCAGTGCCCCAGGCAATACATGCCCTCCTTAATACCCACCATCAGGCTCACCCATCCCCCTACCCTTCTCCCTTCCAAAACCCTCAGTTTGTTAATTTTTTGTATGCATGGATGTCCAGTTGTTCCACAGCATTTGTTGAAAAAACTATGTTTGCTTCATTGTATTTCCTTTGTCCTTTGTGAAAGATCAGTTGACTGTAGTTATGAAGGTCAGGTTCTAGACTCTATATTGTTCTATTTATCCATTTGTCTTCTCTTTTAACTGTCCCCTGATAAATACATTTTAAAATATTTGAGTGTGTGGGTGTTTTTCAAAGATATGGATACAATTACAGAAAAATAGTTGATCTTATTTAATTTTGAAGATGGCCTGAGGTAATTTGTATTATAAAAATTTATCTGAAGTAGAGCATGATTGATACTCTGTCCTTTGCATTTTAGATTATTTAAAAGTGAGATAATACAGGAGGGATATGCCCATACCAATGTTTTTTGGAGGTGGAATCCTTCATCTCTATGTCTCAGGCTAACCTTCATTTTATCAACCCATTCCTAAATTCTGAAAAGGCCACTTAACCAGGGGCTGAACTCTTAAACAGCAACAATTACTTCTAGCCACATAGTAAATGAGGCTGGAATCACTCTTATAAAATTCTTATGTATTATTAATGTATTCTATAACAATATAACAGTATAATCACATAATAGTAATTATATCATCCTAGGGAACGTAGTGCATCCGGTGTTCATACATAGGAGTGTGACACATAGGGAAGACATAGTGACATATTTTATAGTTTGTTTTCAACTTCAAATATAAAGAACTTCAGATTTCAAAATGAAAGCTGACTAAGAATTTATATTGGTGACAGAGCAGGAATCTTCTTAGCAAAGGGCAGCTAAAATTGTTAGGAATAAATCTTTATATCTTCATCATGGGTTGAAAAGAATTAGGTTATTAATGCTACTTCTCCTAATGGTATCTATGATTTACAAAACTTATGCCATATTTCAAGCTGTGTGTAAGTGTTTAAATATATTATTTCTAACATTTTTATTAGCCTTGCAAGAGGCTCCATTAATCTTTATTTTATAAAAAAGAGAATGGAAGCTTAGAAAGGCTGAATGATTTGACCAATGTCAAAAGCAAAGTGCTTTTGTTGGAGCTGGGAATCAAACCACTCACATTATCTCCATCACCTGCGTGTTTCCAAGTACAAAGTGACTTTAGAATTACACAATTAACCACATTTTATTTTTATGTATAATCCTCTGAACTCAGGGGGCTTACCTTGCCCTCTCTCAACCAACAACCAAAGTGTGAATGCTCTGGCCTATCTGATACCCCACCATAACTCCAGTTCCCATCTCCACCAGCCAAATTTAATTGAACATCAGCTTTGCTCAGTTTGGTGTGCTCTGATAATCTTCAGGTAATAGAAAGGGACAGAAATTTTAGAATATGTATTCCCACTACTTATAAGTTACCAGAACATCCTGCAAATGACCTTGTCTTCCAGCTGCAACAACTTTCGATTATCATGATATGAATGGGACTGGGAGTGAAACACAATGGTCCCAATGAATGGCCTATCACAGTTTAAGAATAACTGGAGGATTTAACATTCTTTTATTTTTGGAACAGTTTGGGATTGATTGCAATGACATAAAATTTCCAGGAGTGTTATGATTCAGGTACTAATTGAAACTTAAATCATATACTTTGTATTTTTATAGACTTTGTCCTTTAATTATTAATCATTTTCACAAATTAACTTAGATATTAATTCTTCATACATAATCAATGACTTTGGTAATTTTGGATGTGCTTTCAGTGTCATCGTTATAAGAGCATTTTATGTGGAAAATTTAGTTTTGAATTTATTCTTTCATTTATTCAGAAATACTAACATCTAATTTGTGCAAGGCTCATAGATTAGACCGGGAAACAGGCACTCTCAGAATCATTCTTTCATAATAACTCCAGACTTCTGTGCTCTGGTTGGCCTCTTTTCCATGGAGGACATAGTCCATGGAGGATATTCTCTTCTCCTCTTTAAGGTTAATTCTTACACGTTGCATTTGACCCTAAAGCCCCCTTACTCTTTCTATGCCCCCACACAAGTTACACCTTCTTCTTTTCCCATATATTTAACCTATTGTTGTTACTAGAATTTGTTCATGGATCAGCTATAAAATGTGTTCCAATCAACCCATTCTAAAGCCAACATAATCACACAGGAATTATTTCTCTTTAGTTTATTGCTACTTATCTCCATGTAACTCCTCAACAATATATATTGATTTTAATAAATGGATATTATAAAGTAATACAGATAAGGTATTCAAAGGAAGATATTTTATGTCTATGATAATTAAAAAAAACTCTACATGTAGCTACTTATCTGATGATTTAAAATGTTATTTATAAAATACATTTTTGCAGTTTTTTTCAAGGTAGATTGATTATTTGCCTTCTTCAAGAGTGGAGCATGTTTAATTTGGTTTTCTGAGTGGTTTCTCACCACAGAATAAGCATTCTCAAATGAATTGTATTTGAATTCTTATTCATTGTTAAATATTCTCCTTGACATGATATTATGAGCCCAAATGGTGAAAAATGAATCTTCTCTCCCTAAATACTGTTTGACTAGAGGCAACTCCAAGCTGCGAGCTTACTGTCGGCTCTGTCTCTGCAGCCTATGATCTCCCTGATATAAGGGAGTGGTGATGCAACATGGGGGCTTAAGTGGGTAGGAGAAGAATCCATGAAACAAGATGGGATAGGGAGGGAGACAAACCATAAGTGACTCTTAATCTCACGAAACAAACTGTGGGTTGCTGGGGGGAGGGGGGTTGGGAGAAGGGGGGAAGGTTATGGACATTGGGGAGGGTATGTGCTTTTGGGTAAATTGGAAGGGGAGATGAACCATGAGAGACTATGGACTCTGAAAAACAGTGAGGGGTTTGAAGTGGCGGGGGGGTGGGAGGTTGGGGTACCAGGTGGTGGGTATTATAGAGGGCACAGCTTGCATGGAGCACTGGGTGTGGTGAAAAAATAATGAATACTGTTTTTCTGAAAATAAATAAATTGGAAAAAAAATATATTAAAACCCCAAGAGATAAACGGTCAAAGGATATAAACATACAATTCTCTTATGAAACAATGTGAATTATATATGTATATTAAATATATAATAAAATATGTAACACGTAAAAAAAAATACTGTTTGACTAGAATTTCTATGTAAATCATCTAGTTACACTCTTCCTCCAATAAACTATCACCAAGTACCATTAAGGCTGAGCACCTACTTGTGCTTGAGGGGCTGCCTCATTACCATGACAGTCTCACTGTGCCACAATCCCATACTTTTATTTCTCTGTGTTCCCTTATATCTATCTGGATCCTTGGGGGCTTGTGGCCCAGCTGGGATCTACAGTACCATCATTCTCTTGTTCATGTCCTTAGTACCTGCTCTTTGCAAAGTTTTACATAAGCAAACACATATAACTAGTCTCCCAAAACCCCACAGCCTTCCGAGGAAAGTCTATAGTGCACACATTTTTCCCTGGATGTTGTACATTACCTCTCATCCACAATTACTTCTTTGGGTTGCTCTCCAAGGGTCATTTTATGATTGTTTTCTCATATTGTTTGTTTCTCTTGATTTTTGTCCCTCAAGTATGACCAAGAGCCTTTTCTTTTTTCTACAGCATGAGTCATGGAACCTCTATTACAGAGCAGATATTATACTAGCTGCTTTACAAATTTAGTCACCATATCTATGCTACAAAATGGGTATTTATATCCTCATTTATACAGATAAATAGGGTCATGAAAAGTCAAATTACTAGATACATGCTTCCAAATATGTGCATATTCCTATGACAATTATTTTTAATAAATATTATATTTATTATGTCAGGATGATAGCAATTTAAATGAAAAATAAATTTATGCTATTAAATATTTCTTGAAGATTTTATTTTTTTTAAGATTTTATTTATTTGACAGAGAGAGAGAGAGAGACAGAGACAGAGACAGAGAGATCACAAGTAGGCAGAGAGGCATGCAGAGAGAGAGGGGGGAAACAGGCTCCCTGCTGAGCAGAGAGCCCAATTAGGGGCTCGATCCCAGGACCCTGGGATCATGACTTGAGCCGAAAGCAGAGGCTTCCTTGAAGCTTTTATTTATTTATTTTTAAAGATTTTAATGCTATTAAACATTTCTAATTTAATTATGGAAGTTATATATTATTAATTCCTAGAAAAACAGCTACATTAAAAACAATGTTAATAAGCTCTTCAAAAAAAACTTCAGTAAAAACAGATGTAACATTTTTATAACCTTTGTTTTCATCCTATATACTTTGCTAAGGATTTTATAAATCTTTAAAAAAAATCAATATTACCAGTTAATAACATTTTAAATGAAAAGAAGGATGAGATTCCATTTTCTCACAAATTTTAAATAAAAATTATAATATCTAATTATGTGATAGTCCAAAAAAGCTCCTGAAGTAATAAATTGGAATATATTATAAATTAATAGGATTGCATATTGAAATTAGTGAAATTGTATATTTGTGAATATGAATAATTTACGAATAATATATGACATATAATATATTTGTAATATAACATGTATTTCATGCCTGGGTATGTACTTTAAGAAAATAATACAAAGGAATTAAATCAGTATCCAACAAAATGTTGGATGCTCTGTGTTTTGATGTTAGAGAGGAAAATAACTACAAATATGTGAGGTGGAGATAGAATTAGGGTGTTCCAATTTCATGGGCTGTTAGACAACCATTCCAAAAAAATAAAGATGCAACTGTCTGGGTTCCCAGGAAGCCGGCTCTGCAATGGGGAACAGTGCATGGGAAGTGTACCAGGGAATGCTAAAGAAGGGAATGGCAAGGAAGAACAAATGAGCAGAAGCAGCAGCTCTGACATGGTTTCAGTGGAGGACTCAGCCACCTGCATGGGGGTTCTGAGCTCCAGAACACTCATAGCTGTCCCTTGTGGGAGTGAGGGGAGAGGTGTTTACACAGTCATGCTTTCTAGTTCTTGAATGTGGCCACATCAGAGAGACAGTGACACTGGCTGAGGAACCTCCCCTTAGTTGAAGCTGTTCTTGTCATGGGCAAGTAGCTGGGGGCTTCCGGGTAGAGCTGTCCCAGCCATTCTAGAAGAAATTCCTTCTCACCAAGGAAGATCATGTAGTAACATAAAGGATAAAATAAATAAAATAGCACAAAATGTCCAAACAAAATGGATGCTTTTTTAAAATAAGATTTTATTTATTTGAAAGAGAGAGAGAAAGAGAGAACAACAAGGGAATTGCAGGCAGAGGGAGAGGGAGAAGAAGCAGGTTCCCTGCTAAGCAGGGGCTCGATCCTGGGACCCCAGGATCATGACCTAAGCTGAGGGCAGATACTTAATGACTGAGCCACCAGGTGCCCCCAAAGTGGACTCTTTAACTGAAACTTTGCTGAGATATTAGGTTCAGATGCAGAGGCCCTAAGGCAACATGAAGTGAATGGTAGTCTGAGAAATATTTCTTTGTATTATTTTTGTAATTTTACTTCAATGTGACCAAAGTCCAGGCTAAATTCTCCACACAGTCTTTGCTATTTTAGGGAGATTGTTTTCTATTCCTGGGTTCTAATCATTCTTTCATTATTGGGTATTGGAGGTTATCATATGATTTTGAGATTATTACATGATTTCTCTCCATTTTCTAGTCATATGGTGAGTTATTATTGACTGATTTTCTTATTTGAAACCACTTCTTCTGTGGAATAAACCTGTTCAGTCAGCATATAATTTCATACAGAATGAATGTTAACTTGCTAATTGCATCTGTCTGTGACAGAGATTGATTAGTAAATTTGTTTCTTGACATTTTTAGGCATACTATGACTTCATAAAAAGTTTTGGAATGAGTTCCCTTTTTCATTATTATCTGTGGAATTTTCATAAGATCAAAGTCATTTCTTAACTTAATATTTGAAAGAATTCACTGCTCCAGCTACCAAGTCTTAAATTTTTCTTTGAGTGAAGGCTTACAAGAATGATTTATAATAGGAATATTCAAACTTTATACTTCTTTTTTTGTCAGTTTGGTAAATTATGTTCTTGTTATTGCATATAAATTGTCAAATTGTTGGCATTGAGTTATTTTATGTCTCCAAATGTCTGCAGCAATATCTGCTTTTTTAGTCCTTATATCAAAAAGTAGAATTTTTCCTCACTCTTTTGATCAATTTTGTTAGAAATTTATAAATGTTACTGATTTTTCTAAATGATCAACTTCTGGATTTTGTTATTTGTTTTTCCTGATGCATGTTTGTTTTTTATTACATAGACTTTGTTCTTATCTTTTTTTTTTTTTTGTACTTTGTATTCAATTTGGTATTCTTTTTCTAAATTTCAAGTATGAAGACTTACCTAATTGATTTTTAGGTTTTATTTTTTCCTCAATATATGATTTAATGTCACAAATTTGCCACTACTGCATATTTTAGATGTATCCAACAAGTTTTGATATGTTGTGTTCTTATTATATTTTAGATATTATAAATTATAGATTATAATTTAGTTCAAAATATTCAAATATTCAAAAATTCAAATAATTTAACTAAATTAATATTTAGTTCAAAATATTTTAATTCCTGTATGTATTATAGATATTATAATTTATGAATTATTTAGGAATGTGTTGTTTAATACTTAAGTTTGAGATCTTTACAGTCTTCTCTTTGTTCTTAATTTCTAGCTTGATTCCACTCTAGTCAGAGAACATACTCTGAATGAAATCAATCCTTTGTAATTTATTTAGGTTCTCTTTATGGCCCAGCATATGGTCATTTTTAATACTGTTTTATAATTTGTTGATGTACCTCAACAAGTTATAAAAATCCTGTCATTGTTCAGTGTTGTGTTCTATACATGTAAATGTCATCAAGTTTCTTAATTATGTATTCATAGCTATGTTGCACAATTTCTTAATGTGTTATTCAATTTCTTAATTTTAGTACTCAGATATTTTACATTAGTGAACACTGGTTTTCCTGTCTACTTGAATTTTCTCAGTCATTATGAGATATTTTAACATCTCCCACAATGACTATGGCCTTCTCTTTTCTCCTTTTAATTATCTCATTTTTTGTCTTATCTACTTTGAAATTAAATTAGAATTTTTTAAGGATTTTATTTATTTATTTGAGAGAGACAGAATGAGAAAGAGTGCACGAGAAAGGGGAGAGTCAGAGAGAGAAGCAGATGTCCCGCTGAGCTGGGAGCCTGATGCAGGACTTGATCCCAGGACTCCAGGATCATGAAATAAATTTTATTAAATTTATTTTTATAATTTATTTAAATTAAAATAAATATTTTAAATATTTCAGTCTCAAACTTTATCATTTGAAGTGTGAAGCAGATATATAGATATAGATATAGATAGATATAATAGAGTTAGATTTTATATTTTTATGCCACAGCATTGTTTGATTTTCCTGAGAAGATCCTGAGGCAGGATTTGCATGTACATCATTTATTTCAGAGTTGATTTATGAGTCATTGCCAAGTGAATAGGTAAATTAGATTGGAGGGACAGAAAGCAATAGTGGGTAACTGAGATAAATCTAAGGAAGGTATACCTATGACAGACAACGAAGTATCCTCAGACACACTTCCCATAGGCCAAGAAGTAAAAGGGTTGGTCTATTCATTCATCAGCTCTGAAGAGGCATTGCTTGAGGAGCACTCCTGAGAGGCAGTTTGGTAGAGTACAGTAGCTGAAAAGGACTGCTTCCAGATAAAGACATACAGGAAAAAAGACTAGAGACTGGCCCCATACTCAAGAAAACAGTAAAGGCTAATTGATATGGGCAGACATATCATCACCAGCTACATCAAGTCTGTCAAAATCTGTCTTTAATTGAATTATGCATTTATATATAGTATATAAATATTTAGTGTGTATATTAGATTTAGTGTGTATTTATATTTAGTATATATGATATACAGTGAATATATGTAAGTTAATATTTGGCATACAGAAATGTATATAATATTAATTAAAACTCAAAGAGCATACTAAATAAGAACAAATGAGAAAACAATGCTTTCATTCCCTCCCATCATGCTGCTGGAGAAAGGTGAAATCTCATAAAACTGCAAGTGGAAAATAATATATCCTATCAGGCTTTGTTAGGTATTGGGTGCTTAAATATCTTTCTAAAATATTTACCTTAGAGCATTTCCTATTGATTTTTTCCTTTAGTAAAAAGTATTTTTGATGTGTTGTTTTCTGTCATAAATATAACTTCTTTCTTATTTAGGACATTTGTCTTCTCTTTGCTCTTAATTCCCCAGGTCTTTTATGTCTGAATCCTTCAGATTTTATATTTAACATACTTTCACTCAGTGATTGAATAACTATATGATAGCATTATTTATATTATTTATATTAATTACAATAGCATTAATTTTAATAATGATATGCAGTTATCATTACAATATGCTAATACAGTAATGACAATACACTCAAATTTGTGCTGTGTGAGGGGATAGCATGAAACATGTAGTTATGACCGACTTTTTGGACACCTAGAATATAGGTCAGGTCTCAAGAAGCACAGGTCTAATGAAGATAGAAAGCAATCATATTATGGAGATCAATAATCAATTCGTTAACCCCTTATGCTGAGGAGCAGCATAATGTTTGAAAATGTAGACATTAACTTAGGTAAAGACCAGTGTTTATAACCTAGTCTTATTGCTAACTAGTGAGCTCTGGAAAATTTTTTCTACCCTGCTGAATCTTAGTGTCTCTATGCTTAATAGAGGAGATGTTAATAAAAATATGTTATAAATGATCTACCAATGAGGGAGATTAGTAATACAATTACTAATTAGTTCGGTATTTGAATCTCCTCACTGCTCAATAACATAGTTATTAATTCCTTGCTGCCCTCACTTCTGGGATTACTTACTGTGTATGCATGTGTGTGCATGATTTAAACTATACTTGTGTGTTTGTGCCACTTACATATACAGGAGAAAATTTAACTGTGCTGACTGCTGAGTATAAAATCCCCCTTTCAGATCTCCATGCCAATTTTGGCCTTTGTCCTGATTCGATCATGAATGGGTTTTGCTGCTATGAAGACAGCTGACATTTATGTGCATGACACTTTTTGAATTTGTGCATTGCATAAACCCTTTTATGTAACATGACAGTGAGAGAACAGTACATTGCTGGATGGCCGTTAGGTTTCCTTCAGGGAACAAAGACACATACATAGTATCTCTTCCACTACACAAGAAAGCAGCTAGAAATGTCTATGCTTGTTCAGCTATACCTGAAATTTATGCCATGGAAGGTAAATATTCCTTAGGCAGAAAATAAATCATATCATCTAGATTCAAAACAATTTGTTTTCCAAATTGTAAAAGAAAGAATACTCATAGAGGAAAAAGAAATATATTAGTAGGTATGAAACATTAGATGAAGTACTAAAGTTTATTATATGTAAAGTACAATTCTATGTGATAAAGATATGTGAATGACATTTGAAAAGATACAAATACTCCCTTCTCTTTGATTGAAGGATGATGTAAAATGATCTTTACAAATAAGCATCAGTATGCCAGTTATGCACATTTGTGGACATTTAATCCCAAAGTTTTATAGTTGCAAAATCCACCTGTAGTTGTAAATATCCTGGGGCTGGAATCAGTGTTTCCTTATTCTATGATAATTAATATGCCTATGATTAATATGAGTAAATGTTAATATGATTAATGATATTAAGTAAATATTTTCCAAGTTAATGAATTGTTTAGTTCAACTAATAGTTTCATGTTACATATTTTGACAGAGAGAGATCACAAGTAGGCAGAGAGGAAGGGAAGCAGGCTCCCTGCTGAACAGAGAGCCCGATGTGGGACTCGACCCTGAGATTATGACCTGAGCCGAAGGAAGCAGCTTAACCCACTGAGCCACCCAGGCGCCCCTCATGTTACATATTTTGAAAACAATATTTTTTGCTCAAAAAACTACCTGTACTTCCTTCACTGATTTGTTAAATAATTATATAGTACTTATGGGGTGTCAGGTAAGATTCTAAGTACTTTACATATGTTAACTAATTTAATATCCACAACTCTAGGAAATAGTATTTATATTAACCTATTTGTTAGCAGAATAAATCTAGAAAAGTAGGCTTAAATTCCTTGTCTAAATTCTCACTAACACTAATTAGGAGAACTGAGCTCCCACCTATGCAGGGTAGCATCAGAGTTCATGTTTTCTTTCTTTCTTTCTTTCTTTCTTTCTTTCTTTCTTTCTTTTCTTTTCTTTTCTTTCTTTTTTTTTTTTTTTAATATTTATTTGACAGAGAGCAAGTGAGAGAGAGAAAATGAGTGAAGGGAAAGACCACAGGGAGAGGAAGAAGCAGGCTTTCTGCTGAGCAGGGACTCCAATGCAGAACTTGATCCCAGGACCCCAAGATCATGACCTGAACCAAAGGTAGATGCTTAACCAACTGAGCCACCCAGACATCCCAGAGTTCGTGTTCTTAACACTACGTTCTGCTGCCTCCTGCCGATGCCAGCCAACAATTAGCTCCCTATAGATAGTGAATATTAAAATGACACATATTCTCCTTAAAAAGTACTTTCCTATGAAGTTGAAAGAGATTTAAAAAAATTTTGCTTGTATTTGGGCCATACCAAATATATTTATATACAGTGTACTGCCAAAGGACACTTCATCTCTCCTATAGAGCACTGGTGGCAAGGGCAGAAGAAACTGCTCTGAAACAGTTGTTTGGGATTTCAAGCTTCAAGACAGGGTAAAGAAAAAAAAAAAAAAACTCATTCCCATGGATACTAAGGTACATAGAATGATTTCCTAACTAAACTGGATACCAACATTTTTATGTTCAAAGATAAGTTGCTTTGGTAGTAAACTGTAATCATGGTCTTCATAGACATCTTCAAATGAGGCCAAATTATAAACATTCTTAACATTTCAAACTACTAAAGTAGTTGAAAGCTAGTTACTTTGCCTTCACAGTGTCTTACCTGGATCATCTAAAGAAGTCATCAGTGTCTTTTTCTTTGCTTAGTTTGTAGAACTTATTTGTAGCAATTGATGTCATAATCTCTAACTGCTATCTCTTTGAAAATACATATTTTAAAACAGAATATATTCTAATCTTTTTAAAAAGTTATCTTAAATTCTTTTTAAAATTTAATTTAATTTTATTTTTTTCTGTGTTCGAAAATCCATTGTTTATGCACCACATCCAGTGCTCCATGCAATACGTGCCCTCCATAATACCTATTTTATTGCAATGTACTCTTTTAGCGTATGTACATAAAATTTTATTTAGGAAAAAAGGCTCAAATGCCAAGTCTGGCCTTTTGTTTATAAAAATAACATGTTTAATGTCTCTCTCTCTCTCTGTCTCTCTCTCTCTCTTTTTTTTCCTTAGTCTTTTGCTGAAATTTCTCCTTGGATAACAATGTGCTTAACTGTCTTAAAATTCCAGGACATCTAAGAGATATCATATATTTTTAGCAGTTTTAATAACAATGATACCTCACATTTAGGTATTATCTTCTATGGGTCAGGTACTACAGAAAGTATATTGCATAGACTCGATAAAACAACCTTTAAAGATTATTTTATAATCCTGTTTTCAGAAAAGGAAAGTGAACTCAAAGTAATTTTTCTGAGGTTTTGTGGCTTTTAAGTTACAAGTCAAAGGTTCACCTCAGCCTTTCCTTTAAAAGACATTCCCAACTTACCCTTTACCATTTTTCAGTGCTTTAACATTCTCAATCTATTTCTTTCTTACAAATTCCCTTAGGAGATGAGAAATACATCAACTAATGAAGAAATTAAGGTTCAGGAAGGTTCAGTGATTTCCACATGTGAAAAATGTTAAAGATAATTTTAAAAACCAGGTATCACGCCTAGTTCAGAGATGGAACCGGCATGCCACTGAAATGATTATTTGATCACTTGTTACAACTTTGACCAAGCAGAAAGATCAGTGTGGTACTGGCATACAGTCAACTCATGAAGACTCTGAATTATAATTCTCCTTATATGCCACGTATACTCTCTTCACATCACAATTAGCATCTTCAAAATCTAATACTTTATTCCTAGGGCACTATCTTGATCTAAAATGCCATGAACTGTAGAGTAGCATCACGAAGATGGTGATACAGGTTGTTCCTGACTTCGTTCCCTCTCATAAGAAGAATAACTATCACCTACTCATGAACAAGACACCACTGAGACAATCCTAGCATCAGAGAATGTGGTTGAAGCAGCCACTGCACCTCAGAGACCAAGACAGACAGCCCTGGAAGGATAAGAGAAGTGGCTACGTGCTCACTGCATTGTCCTTCCCCCAGAACAGTCCATAACCACAATAGATGTCTCTCTTTAGCCTTTGCTCCTCCAAGCGGAAAGAGAGCCCATAGGGAATAACTATCCCCCCTCCCTCAGCATTGGGGTCAATGGTAGGACCACCTGATCTGATCTCACTCCAAGGAATTGCAGGGAAATCAGTGAGTGGGGTTCAACCACCAAGTATCTGACTGTGATAGAGAAAGGGCAGAGGCTTGCAATAACCAGCACATAGGTCTAGGCAGGCTGAGTTCCTGTCTGCAGAGCACTAGCTCTTGGTTTATCTACAGAACCAAGCTTGAAACACCTTCTGACCAGATAGCTTGTTGAGATGAAGATCTTCCTGATCCTTAGACAAGGAAGTTTGTTAGTCCTAGAACCCAGCTTGCCCATGCCCAGATAAAGAATGGAATCGCAGCCTATTGTAGGGAGTGTCTTCTAGCCCCATATGACCAGGAAGAATGGAGACAATTCTTAGAAGTTGAGTGGCTCAGCAGCCCTTGAGCTCAGAAGCATATGGGCAGAGCTGATTACTCCTAGAGCAAAACTAGTACCAGGCATGGAAGAGTCCCATGTTTGTCTCAGGTATACAGATATTCATAGCTGAGATTGAGAGTACTCACTAACCCATTCCAGATGAAGAGTCTGTCTGGGAAACTGACTGTAGCTTGGAGTGGCTTCTTCCCCTCCTTTTCAAGCAAGGCATCCTAGACATAGCCCCCCCACCCCACCCCGCACTGTTGAGATATCTTTTAGCTTCATTTAACCAGAAAGTATAGTGACAACCATTGGAAGAAGTGCAGCCCCGCAATACTCAATTCTAGAGAAAGGTAGACAGACCCAATAATTTGCAAAGCAAATACAATGGTCCTGTTTGGCCAGGAAAATTGGGGTGCATGTTGGCTTAAAACAACAAAGAATTTTATTGACTTTAGGCCAGTTTCCCTTGATGCTTCCAGGAAAGAAATCTAATTCATAGTATCACTCATTACTGAATAATGGCTCTCAGCCCAAGGACAAGGAGTATAATCACATAGCCAATTCATCAGCTCTACAGGCAGTGGCATTTGAATACAGAACATAGCCTTTGGCTTCCCCCCGCTATGGAACAAAACTTGTGATCTCACCTGAGCAGGGAATTCAGTGCACACCCCAGAATGATTCAGATAATGAAACAAAGAGCTATATAGGCCATGGGTCCTGTCCTACTGCCCTGCCAAGACAGGGAAATTAATTCATATCCCTAACTATTACTAATATATTACTCAGTCTCAACCATCTATTAAGTCTGACCAGAGAAATCAGGCAACTACACAGCCCATCCTTCAGGCTCACTTGAATAGATAACAAAGCCAGCAGTTCTAGCCAACTATTCTCAGCCAGAGGCACATCCTGCCCCCATCCATGCCCATTCTCAGAACTCAAACATCTGTCTCACCACAAAATAGAGCATACTTGCAAGTCTCATCTGCCCAAGGTCATTACCAGTAGATGCACCCAGAAACCCAAAGTGAGCTGACTGGTAAAAATGGTCTCTGCCAAAGCAAATCTACAAAGTCTGGAAGAGGAACACATTACTCAAATATGCAGAAACCAACATAAGGAATTATGAAGGATTATGAACAAGGATTATGAACATATAAATATGGTACAACCAAAGGAAATTAATGAAGTTTCAATAACAGACCCTAAGAAATAGAGATCTATGAACTGTCAAAGATTTTATGAAAGTTTAAGAAAGTTTAGTAAGCTACAAAACAACAACAACCAAAAACAGAAAACAAAACAAAAAATCCACCACAGATAGCTAAGTAAAATTAGGCAAATGATGTGTGAACAAAACAAGAAATTTGACAAGGAAATAGCAACTACCCAAACAAAAATAACAAAACCCAGAAATCCTAGAGTTAAAAAAAATAATTGAAGTTAATAACTCAATGAGTTTCAAAGGTAGATTCTACCATGCAGAAGAAAGAATCAGTGATCTGGAGCAGAGGGCACTGGAAATGATCAGTTCAGAGGAGTAAAAAGGAAAAAAAAAGAGCAAAGAATGCATAGAGGAATTATTGGGCATAATAAAATAATCACATTATGTGAATTTCCAAAGGAGTAGAAAAAGAAAAAGAGAGAGAGAGAGAGAAGATATTTAAAGCCATAACACCTGAAATCATCTTAAACCTGGGGAAAGAAATGGATATCCAGATCCATAAGATCTAAAAGCCCTAAACAGGTTGAACAGAGCAACACCAACATACAATATACTTAAATTGTCAAAAGTCAAAGACAAAGGAAGAATTTTGATAGCATCGAGAGAAAAAAGAAGGTACATGAAAGGGAACCCTCATGAGAGTACTGAAATTTTTCTCAATAGAAACTTTTCAGACTAGGAGAGAATGAAATGACATATTCAAAATATTGAAAGACAATAACTGAAAAAAATATATACACAATGAAGATGTCCTTCAGAAATGAGGGAGGGAAATGCCAAACAAACAAAATTTGAGGTAGTTTGTTGGCACCAATCTACAATTACAAGAAATGCTAAGGGAAATTCTTTAAATAGAAGTGAAAGAATGTTAATTAACATTGTAAATGCTAATTAACATTGTAAAATCATAGAAAGATAATCTCACTGGTAATGGTAAATGTATAGTTATAGAGTTTTTTAATATGATAGTAATGGTGCATAATCACTTAATAATCTAGTTGAAAAGTTATATATATATATATATATATATATATATTTCAAAAATAACCATAACTTCAATAATCTATTGTTTACACAATATTTAAAAAAAAAAAAACCATGTTGGACGCCTGGGTGGCTCAGTTGGTTAAGTGTCTGAGTTTTGATCTTGGTTAAGGTCGTGATCCCAGGGTCTTAGGATCAAGCCCCACATTAGGATTCTCTCTCACTACCTCTTTCTCTGCCTCTCCTGCTTGCGCCCTCTCTCTCCCTTAAAAAGAAAAAAAAAGTGATACCCATAACTGAAATTGAAGAAAAGAAGAAGTAAAAATAAAGTCTATGAATTTCTTAAAAGTACATTGTCATCTGTATGAAGTAAGATGGTGTAAATTTTAAATATTTTATGCAAATCAAATGGTAACCACAAGGGAAAATCCTGTAGCAAAATGATTCAATAGCAGCAGCAAGTGGAAGCAGAAGTCACCCTTCTTACATGGGGTGAGGGGATGGGGCCTGGTCCAGACGACTGGTCAACTGAGGCTATTGGCAGGGGCATCTCAGTCTCAGAGAGAGGATGGGTTTAGGCATGTGTCTGGTAGGGAGGGACCCTCCTCTACTGCTAGAGGTGCTAAAGGTGTCCATGGATCAAGAAAACACTAAAAGTAGTTATGAGCCAAAATCAAGTCACCTAAATATATAAAGCAAAATAAATTAATAAATAAATGAATAAGTAAATAAATAAATAACAGAGCTTTAAAGAGAATAAACAGTAATAGAATAACAGTTGGGGACTCAATATTCTATTCTCAACAGTGGATAGATCACTCTGGCAGAGAATCAGCAAAGAAACAGTAGATTTGAACAACACTATAGACCAAATGGACCCTTACAAACATATACAAAACATTCCATCCAATAGCAGCAGATTATACATACTGCCCAAGGGCTCATACAACATTTTCTAAGATGAACCACATATTTTGTCCACAAAGCAAGTCTTAGCACATTAAAGATTAAAATTATACTAAATATCTTCTCTAACTATAATGGCATGAAACTAGAAATCAAGGAAATCCAGGAAAACTGGAAAAAATACCAGCAAACCAAATTCAACCACATGTCAAAATAATTATTCACTGTGAAGTAAGACTGATCTCTGGGATGGAAGAATGGTTCAACATATTCAAATCAATCAACATGATACAACACATTAATAAAATGAAAGAAATAATCATATGATCATTTCCATAGATGCAAGAAAAGCATTTGATAAAATTCAACATCCATTCATGGTAAAAGCTCCTAACAAATTAAGCATAGAAGGAACATATCTCAACATAATAAAGGCTATGTATGACAGACTCGTAGTCTGCATTACACTCAATGATGAAAGATTGAAAGCTTTTCCTCACCTAAGATCAGAAAGATGACAAGGGTGCCCACTTTCATCACTCCTATTCATCATAGTACTAGAAGTCCCAACTAAAGCAATCAGGCAAAAGAGAAGGTGAAGAAGAAAGGAAGGAGGAGAAGAAGGAGGAGGAGGAAGAGGAGAAAAAGAAGAAAAGGAAGCTGGAGGAGGAAGAGGAGAAAGAAGAGAGAAAGAAGAGGTGTGAGAATCAGAAAAGAAGAAAAATTGTCTCTGTTTACAGATGATACGTATATGTGTGTGTATATGTGTGTGTATATATATGCACTAAACATATACATATATAATATGTATATGTTTATATGATATGTACATGTTTATGTATAGAAAATCATAAGCACTCAACTAAAAATCTGTTAGATCTAATCAATGAATTCAATTAAATTGCAGGATATAAAATTAACATACTAAAATTAGTAATGTTTTCATACACTAACAGATTTTAAAAAAATAAATTGATCTGATTTATAATAGCATATGAAATAATAAAATACTTACAAATAAATTTGCTTTATTCTCTGAAAACTACAAATGATTGATTAAGTAAGTTGGAGAAGACACAAATAAATGGAAATATAGCCTATGTTTATGGATTGGAAGAATTAATATTGTTAAAATTTCAGTGTTACCAAAACCCACCTGTAGATTTAATCTACACTTAAAATTCTAATGGCATTGTTTACATAAGTAGTAAAAAACTCCTAAAATTTATGTGGAACTATAAAAGACCCCTGAACAACTAAGGGAATCCTCAGAAAGAAGAACAAAGCAGGAGACATCACACATCCTCATTTCCAGCTATGCTATAAACCTGTAGTCATCAAAACAATATAACAGTGTTATAAATATAGACAAATATACCAATGGGACAGCACTGACAGCCCAGTAATAAACTCAAGCCTATATGGTTAACTAATATTTGAAAAGGGAGCCAAGAATACTCAATGAAGAAAAATAGCTTTCTTTAAATAAATGGTGTTAGGATAATTGGATATCTACATACAAAAGAATGACACTGGACCCCTATCTTGGACCACTTACAAAAATTAACTTGAAATGGGCTAAATACTCAAATTTAATATCTGAAACAGTGAAATTACTGGGGAAAAAAAAAACAGGAATAAATGTCCTTAATATGGCTCTTGGTAACCAAATAAATTTTTAAAAAATATTATTATCTATTTATTTGACAGAGTGAGAGAGCACAGAAGTAGGCAGAGCAGCAGGCAGAGGGAGAGGGAGAAGCAGGCTTCCTGTGAGCAGGGAGCCTGATGTGGAGCTCGATCCCAGGACCCTAGGATCATGACCTGAGCCAAAGGCAGTTGCTTAACCCACTGGGCCACCCAGGCGGCCCCCAAAACATTTTTTAATATCTATAGCACAATCATCAAATAAAAACAAACACGTGGGATTATGTAAAACTAATAAGCTTCTGTACAACAGAAGAAACCATCAACAATGTGAAAAGACAACATAAAGGATGGGAAAAAAAATATTTACAAACCATTTATCTGACAAGGGGCTAATATCCAAATACATAAATAGCTTATAAAACTCAACAGCTCCAAAAACCAAAATCCCAATTAAAAATGTGTAAAGTACCAACATATGCATTTCTCCAAATAAAGGCCAACAGGTACATGAAAATATGATCCAAATCACTAGTCATTAGGGATATACAAATTAAAACCACAAGATAAGAAATAATAAATGCTGCCCTGGAGAGAAGAGAACCCTTTTGCAATCTTGCTGAGATTGTAATTTAGTACCACCACTACATAAAATAATATGGAGGGTCTTCAAAATTGAAAACAGAACTGTCATATGATTCAGCAATTTCACTTCTGAGTATATTTAAAAATTAGATCACTAATTCAAAAAGATATCTACATCCCCAAGTTCATTATTTACAATAGGCAAGACATGAAAATAATATAAGTGTCAATGGACGGATGAATGGATAAGAACTCATGATGTATACACATATACACTGTATATATACACACACATACACATACACACACATACACAATATTTAGCCATAAAAAAGAAAAATGAGGAAATCCTACCATTTGCAGCAATATGGATGGACCTCAAAGGCATTTTTAAATGAAAAAACTCAGAATAAATTAATAAGAAAGATATCAGATTTGTGGTTACCTGATGTGGAGTGAAGGATAGTGAAAATTTGAAGAAGGTAGTCAAAGGTACGAACTTCCAGGTATAAGCAAATAATTAGTAGGAATAAAATTTCAACATGATGCCTATCGGTAACACTGATGTATGATATATTGAAACATGGTTAGGAGAATAAATCCTGAGAGTTTTTATTATAAGGATATTTTTCCTTTCCCCCCTTTTCTTTTTTGTTATACCTTTATGAAAATATGGCTGTTACTTGAAGCCACTGTGGTAATCATTTCACAATATACATAAATGACACCACTATGATGTACAGCTTAAACTTATACAGTAACATATGCCAATTATTTCTCAATAAAACTGAGGGGAAATATGCTAAACAAATTTACCAGGGGGAAAATGGTATGAAATATGACATTTACTTACAGTTATAAATAAGAATCACATAGTCCTTTTTTTTTTCTTTCTTCTTTTTTTTTAATATTTTTTTAAAGATTTTATTTATTTATTTGTCAGAGAGAGAGGGAGAGAGAGCGAGCACAGGCAGACAGAGAGGCAGGCAGAGGCAGAGGGAGAAACAGGCTCCCTGCCGAGCAAGGAGCCTGATGTGGGACTCGATCCCAGGACGCTGGGATCATGACCTGAGCCGAAGGCAGCTGCTTAACCAACTGAGCCACCCAGGCATCCCTTTTTTCTTTCTTCTAATATGTGTTTATTTTAGAGAGAAAGAGTGCATGCACAAGTCAGGGGAGGGGTTGTGGGAGAGTATGTTAAAGCAGTCTGTCCACTGAGTGCAGAGCTTATGTGGGGCTCTATCCCACAACCCAAGAGATCAAGACCTGACAAAAACCAAGAGTCAGACACTTAACCAATTGAGCCACCCAAGTGATCTACAGAGTTCTTTTTCCAAAGAACAAATACTCTAATAGGGATGGAAGAGGTACAAATAAAGAGGTTGTTGCTGGAAGTGTATACAAAGTGCTATGCTGACTGCATTTTGGTTGAGTAAATTCTGCACCACAAAATTGTGTTGATTTTGTCCTCCCCTGTGGTATAGCAGCTGAGGAAGTGCCAGTCCATCAGAAAAATATAACAATTATAATACTATATGGAACTAAAATGCATGAGGCCAAAACTGATGGAAATGAAGGGAGAAATAGCTTAAACAACCATAATTGGAGACTTCAGTATCTCACTTTTAATAATCAATAGGATGACTAAGAAAATGACCAACAAAGAAATAGAATATTGAGTAAGACTATAGATAACTAAGCCTAACAGACATATATAGGCTATACTACTCAATGTTCTCAGACTACATATTCTTTACAAGGGCACATGGAACCTTTTCTAAGATAGAGCACATGGTGGGCCATAAAATAAACTTTAGTAAGTTAAAAATGATAGAAATGAAAATAGATATGTTCTCTTACTGCAATGGAAGGAAATTTAAATAATCAAGAACAGAAAGAAGTTAGAAGTTTATATTGTGGTAATTAAAAGTGTACTTCATTTATAAACAACAAATGGGCCAAATAAGAAATCAAAGGAAATTAGAAAATACCTTGACAGCATATCAAAACCTATAAGAACTTACAGGAGCTGCTAAAGCAGTGCTTGGAAGGAAATTTATACTTTAATGCTTAGATTAATAAAGACTAAACATCTTACATCAATAACCTAACTTTTAGCTTAAGATCCTGGAAAAAGAGCCCCACATTTGGCTCTCTGCTCAATGGGGAGCCTGCTTCCCGCCCCATCCCCACACCGCCTGTCTCTCTGCCTACTTGTGATCTCGGTCTGTTAAGTAAATAAAATCTTAAAAAAAAAAAAAAAAGATCCTAGAGAAGAGAACCAAAGCCAACTAAAGAAGAGAAATAATAAAGATTAGGGTGGACATTAATTAAACAGAATAGAAAAATAATTAAGAAAATCAATGAAAACAAAAGCTGACTCTTTTAAAAGAACAACAAGATTTACAAATCTTTACCTTGATTGACCAAAAACAAAAGAGAGAAGTCTCAAATTAGTGGAATCAGTAAAAGAAAAAGAAGATATTACCACTAACTTTATAGAAATAAAAAGTATTATGAAGGAATGTTGTGAAAAACTGTATGACTCTAGAAGAAATAGATGATTTAAATTGATTTGAAACACTAAGGAGATTAAATTATTAACCATTAAAGGAAAGCTCATATCCAGACAGCTTCATTACCAAATTCTACCAATCAATTAAGGGAGAAGTAACATCAATATTCCAAACTCTCCTGAGAATAAAGGCAGAAAAAACACTTCCAAACTCATTCTATGAGGCCAGTGCTACCCTAATACAAAATCCAGACAAAGACTTCAAAGGATGCTATAAAGCCATATCTTTTATGAATATGAATTTCAAAATCCACAATAAAATGCCATTGAACTGAATCTAGAAACATAAAAAGAATTACACACAATGCCCAAGCAGGATTTATCTCAGGAATACAAAATTGTATAGAAAAGGGATTTGGGGAAGAAAAAAAAAAAAGTACAGGTACCCTTTTTGACAAAAACAATAAACAGTGAGTATAGCATACTTTATTATGCTATTTTTGCTTTGAAGATACTTTTTTTTAAAACAAATTAAATGTTTGTGACAACAGTGCATCAAGCAAATTTATCAGCTCCATCTTTCTAAAAGTATTTTCTCACTTTGTGTCTCTATGTTACATTTTGGTAATTCTCACAATATTTCAAACCTTTTCATTATTATTACATTTGTTATGGTGATTGGTGATCTTCGATATTATTGTAATTGTTTTAAAGTGCCACAAACCAAATCCATATAAGACAGTGTATTTAATTGGTATTACGTTTTATGTGTTCAGACTGCAGACATGGTGGGAATAGCATGAGAACTAGAATCAGAAGAGAAGTCTGAAGGTGGGACTGAATTGCTGCAAAGTCATGATAAAACTTGAACAGATAAGGAATTTCTTCTTATAGTTGAGCAAAGAAAGTTGTTTCTTGACTTGGACTCTTCTGGTGAAGACTCTATGAAGATTGTTGAAATGACAAAAAAGGTTTTAGGATATTACATGAACTTAGTTGATGTAAGAAACTTGATTGAAGTTTGTTAAAGTTTTTGATAAAGCAGCAGGGCTTGAGAGGATTGACTGCAATTTTGAAAGATCTACTGTGAATAAATGCTATTGATCAGTATAGCCTGCTACAGAGAAATAATTTGTGAAGAGTCAATTTATCAGCAAATTTTATTGTTGTCTTATTTTATTTTATTTTTTGAACTAGAGGTTACATTTATTAAAAATAATATTATCATAGACATCTTTCTCAGTAGATTATATTTACTCATTCTTTTTTGCTGCACACTTAATATTTTAAGAAATTATAGCCACACCAACCTTCAGCAATCACTCCCTTGATCAGTCAGAAGCCAACAACACTGAGGCAAGACCATTCACTAGAAAAAAAGATTATGACTTGAGAAAAGCTGAGATGATGGTTAGCATTTTTAGCAATAAAGTATTTTTTAAATACAGAATATACATTGTTTTTAGTATGAAATACATTAAATTCATTTAAACATAGATCTCATACTAAAACTTATAAAAATCATGGTTATGTTGATACAAGTAAATTATATAAATCCAAACAGTATAAAATAATAACTTAACTAAGAAAAATCAAGGAGTTGGGTGTGCCTGGGTGGGTTAAGCCTCTCAATGGGTTAAGCCTCTGTCTTTGACTCAGGTCATGGTCTCAGGGTCTGGGATCAAGTCCCGAGTTAGGGTCTCTGCTGAGCAGGGAGCCTGCTTCCCCCCTCCCTCTGCCTTCCTCTTGCCTACTTCTGATCTCTTTTCTGCCAATTAAATAATAAATAAAAATTAAAAAAAGAAAAGTCATGGAGTTGGGAGAAGGGATATAGGAAAACATGTTCTTTTCATTAGTTAATTATGTCTAAAATTGAAGCATGAAAGAAAAAAAATAAATAATGACTGAAAACTTTTCTTCAGTGTTTTTTCTTATCCTTAGGACAGTTTAAAAAAAGTATCTCTTGTGAAGAAAGAACACTGAGTCAATGTTCACAGTTTTTTCTTCAGTTAAATTCAAGTGAAATTAAATTCAGTACATTTTATTAATAGTGGTATGATCCCATTTAAGTAGGTGCCATTTATTCTATCTGTCTATTTATCTGTCATCTGTCTATTCACTCATCCATCAATTGATGGATATGAACAGACAAATGCCTCCTTGGTAGGAGAGATGAGAGAGGGTTCTTTTCTAATCCTTAAATTGCAAGGACTTGTATGGGGCCAGATGTACAGCTCTGAAATATGGTCTCCATAGCTGGGAGACACAGAGGACTGGCGTCTGACAGCTGTATTGGAATTCCAGAGTGTGAGAGAAAAAGTAATAATTGCTCTGGTGGCAGAACCAGGGAGGCAGAGAGAGAGGAAGACACTCTTTTTTTTTTTTTTTTTAAAGATTTTTTTATTTATTTGACAGGCAGAGATTACAAGTAGGCTGAGAGGCAGGCAGAGAGAGAGGAGGAAGCAGGCTCCCTGCTGAGCAGAGAGCCTGATGCGGGGCTCGATCCCAGGAGCCTGGGATCATGACCTGAGCCGAAGGCAGAGGCTTTAACCCACTGAGCCACCCAGGCGCCCCAAGAGAGGAAGACAATCTTAAGCAGACTCCATGCAAAGTGCAGAGCCCATCCCAGGACTCAATCTCACAACCCTGAGATCATTACCTGAGCCAAAATCAAGACTCAAATGCTTAACCAGCTATGCCATCCAGGCATCTTTAGGAATATACATTGCTTTTTAAGACATAATATTATTGCATACTTACTTATCCACAGTATACTGTTAACATAACTTTTATGTTATAAAAATTTTTTGATTCACCTTATTGCAATAACACTTTATTGCAGCAATCTAGAACTGAACACAAAATATTTCCAAATATGCCTGTAGAGGGAAACACCTTCAACATGATGAAGGGTATCTATGAAAGCCCTAAGGTAGCATCAAATATTCCATTGTAAAATACAGGATTCTTCCCTCTAAGATAAGAAATAAGACAAAGATGTCCACTTTAATCAATTCTATTCAACACTTTACTGTAGTTTATCTCCGGAGTATTAGGTAAGAGAGAGAAATAAAAATAACTTACTTTGAAAATGAAGTAAATCTGTATCTGTTTGCAGATGACATGACCTTGCATATAGAGTGCACTAAAAAACAATTAAAACAGGGGCACTTGGTGAACCATGAGAGACTATAGACTCTGAAAAACAGTCTGAGGGGTTTGAAGTGGCGGGGGGGTGGGAGGTTGGGGTACCAGGTGGTGGGTATTATAGAGGGCACAGCTTGCATGGAGCACTGGGTGTGGTGAAAAAATAATGAATACTGTTTTTCTGAAAATAAATAAATTGGGAAAAAAAAAAAAAAAACAGGGGCACTTGGGATATTCAGTCAGTTGAGAGCC
This sequence comes from Neogale vison, assembly GCF_020171115.1. Lineage (NCBI taxonomy): Eukaryota > Metazoa > Chordata > Mammalia > Carnivora > Mustelidae > Neogale > Neogale vison. Next base: position 85,183,471 of record NC_058094.1, on the reverse strand, counting down.
GACTCTCGATTTTGGCTCAAGTTATCATCTCATGGTCCTGGGATGAATCCCACATCAAGCTCCATGTTCAGCTGGGAGACCACTTGAGGATTCTGCCTCTTCTTCTGCCCTTCCCCCTACTTGTGCCCTCATATTCTCTCTCTCTAAAATAAATAAACAAATCTTTTACAAAAACAATTAAAGCTAATAAAGAAGCCCTGCAAGTTTGTAGGCTATGCGACCAACATGAATAATCAATTGTTTCTCTAAACACATGCAATAAACAATATTAAAATCTTAAATACTGTCCAATTCTATCTATAGTAGCATTAAAAGGAATAAAACACTTAATAAAAATTTAAGGGGCACCTGAATGGCTCAGTCTGTTAAGCACCTGCCTTTGGCTTGCATTATAATCCCAGAGTCCTAAGATCCAGCCCCTGAGTCAGTCTCTCTGCTCAGTGGAGAGTCTGCTACTCCCTTGGCCTCTCTCCCAAGCTTGTGCTCTGTCTCTCTCTCAAATAAATAAATAAAATCTTTTATTTTTTTAAGAAATACATTTAACTGAGGTGATGAAAAAATATATATTGAGAACTACAAAACATTGCTATTAGTATGAAAGATAAAATTACATAGAAAAAAAAATCTCACCTTCAGGGAACAGAGAAGATAATATAAGATGGCGACAACCCCAAATTATAATGTACAGATTGAATGCAATACATGCTAAAATCCCAACTAACTTTTTTGTGGAAATTGAAGATAAAATTCATATGGAATTGCAAGGGACACAAAATAGCCAAATGAATCTTGAATAAAAAAGAATAAAAATAGGAAGATTTTAAATTTTTAATTTTTTTAAAATTTTTAATTTTTTTAAAATTTTAAATTTTACTATATATAAAATTTTAAATTTTACAATTTTGAATTTTACTATAAAGCAACAGTAATCAAGACATTATGGTATTGGTACAAGAATAAACATATAATCAATGGAACAGAGTTACGATTCCATAAGTAAAATATGTGTTCATTGATTTTTTACAAGTCTACCAAGAGCATTTTGTGGAGAATAAGTAGTCTTTCGGCAAAGTTGCTGGTACAAGTAGACATAAACATGAATGGATATTAACTTCACATAATACACAAAGGTATCTGAAAGTGGATCCAAGACTAAAACTATAAACTCTTGGGGCACCTGTGTGGCTCAGTTGTTAAGTGACTGCCTTCAGCTCAGGTCATGATCCCATGGTCCTGCGACAGAGCACCACATCAGGCTCCCTGCTTAGGGGGAAGCCTGGTCTCCCTCTGCCCACTCCAGCTGCTTGTATTCCCTCTCTCACTGTGTCTCTCTCTGTTAAATAAATAAGTAAAACCTTAAAAGATAAAACTATAAACTCTTAGGAAAAAAGGAAATAGAGCTAAATCTTCCTAATCTCAGATTTTCAAAAGATTCTTAAATATGATAGCAAGAACAGAAACAACAACAACAAAAAGGTAAATTTGATTTCATCAAAATTAAACACTTATGTGCTTCAAAGGGAGCTATCAGTAAAATAAAAAAAGCTCACCATGAAGTTTGAGAAAATGTTTGCAAATAATATATCTGAAAAGGGACTTGAATGTAAAGTATGTAAATAATCATTAAAACTCAATAAGACAACACAATTTGAACACAGGCAAAAAATCTGAACAGAACTTTATCAGAGAAAGATATATGAGGGTGCCTGGGTGGCTCAGTGGGTTAAGCCGCTGCCTTCGGCTCAGGTCATGATCTCAGGGTCCTGGGATCTAGTCCCACATCGGGCTCTCTGCTCGGCAGGGAGCCTGCTTCCCTCTCTCTCTCTCTCTGCCTGCCTCTCCATCTACTTGTGATCTCTCTCTGTCAAATAAACAAATAAAATCTTAAAAAAAAACTGTTAAAAAATTAAAAAAAGAAAAAAGAAAGATATATGAATGGCCAAAAATACATGAAAAGATCTTTGATATCATTAATCTTCAGGAAATGCAGATCAAAACTATTTAAATATTACCTCACACACACTAGGATCGCTAGAATCAAAAAGTCAGATAATAGATATTAGTAAGGATATGGGAAAATTGGAAGCCTTTTACACTGGTGCTGGAATTTTAAAATGATGCATCCTTTTTGGAAAACAGTCTGGCAATTTCTAAAATGATTAAACAGGGAGTTACCATGCAACTCAGAAATTCTATTCCCAGGTACACAAACAAGAAATAGAAATACATGTTCACACAGAAACTTGAACATAAAGGTTTACAGCAGGATCATTCATAATAGCCAAAAGATAGAAACTAGTCAAATGTCCACTGACTTCATAATAGTTGATAAAACAAAACATAATGTATTCACACAATGGACAATTACTTAGCCATGAAAGGGAATATAGTGCCATTATTAACGCGATGCTGTATCTCTGACCAGTAATACTATACTAAGTGAAAGAAAACCATCACAAAAGTTCACCTATGGTAAATTCATTCCATTTATATGGAATAGCCAGGACAGGCAAATCTATGGAGACCTAAGGTAATTCAATGAATGCTTAGGGCTGGAGGGGAAAAGAGGGATTGTGCTATATGGGGAAGATTATAGCAAAAGAATATAGGGATTCTTTTGAGGTGGTGAAAATGTTTTTAAAATTGTGTGTGGTGATGACTGCAGAAGTCCATTAATATGGTATAATCCATTGACTTGTATACTTTAAATGGGTTGATTGCATGCTATGCAATTCATATTCTGGTAAGTTTTTATTTGGATGTAGTTGACACACAATATTACATTAGTTGCAGGTGTACAACAGGGACTCAACTTCTCTATATGTTACTATGCTCACCACAAGTGTAGCTACCATAGGACACCACATAATGCTATTACAATACCATTGATTATATTATTTATGCTCTTTCATCCCCATGATTTATTCATTCCATAACTGGAAGCCCCCCAGTCCCCTTCACTTATTTTGCCCATCCCCTCCAGCAACTACCAGTTAGTTCTCTGTATTTACAGTCTGATTCAGATTTCTGTTTCTTTCTTCTTTTAAAACTTAAAACATTGTTGAAAGAATGAGACATTTGGGTAAAGAAGGAAGACTGTCTATGTATGGCACAAAGTGCAGAGGGAAGAGTCTCTGGGGAGGCAAGGGAAACAAAGCTGATATCTAGAGGTCCTATTTAGTGCTAATGAGTTCAGATTTTATTTTGATAGGATAGAATAAAATTCAAAATTTTAAACAAGGGAGTGACTTAGTTAGCATGCTATTTGATTACAAATTGGTAGCATGGTGAACACTGGTTTGGTATGAGGTAAGATTGCAGGTAATAACTCAAGTAACAAGTAACAAGAGAGAGGGTTAAGGATCTGGTGATATGCATAGGTGATACGGATGGAGAGGAAAGGATATGACTAAAAGATATTTCAGACATAAAATTATCAAGTCTTGATGATACCTTCATGTCAGCAATGAAGGAACACTGGATAATAAAGAGGACTCTCAGGACTTCATGGGACAAACTGGACGGTGAGTCCTTTGGTGGAGGGTGCCCTAATCCATCCCCTCAGACTCCATGTGTATTCTCCTCTGTGCCTTAATGGCTGCTGCTTCTCAAGAGAATTTACCCTCCTGGCTGTGGCTTATTTGTGAAAGGAATTTAAAAATTGGATGCAGTAGCTGCTAAGTAACAAGGCATATAGGAATGTGATAGGCAGGATATTGACTTTGTATCTAAAAGTCAGTAAGAAACAGCACAGCATATTGGCAACTTGAAATTGCATCTCAGTGGCAAAGAAATGAGTCAATATTTTAATTACAAAGGCTTATCAAGAAAATGTTTTCAGAGAACCATAAAGTAATCAGAAAAGTGCATTCCTTTGTTCATTTTCAAAACCCTTTTGAGTCAGTTTGCAGTATTTTAAAAATATAATATTATTAAACAGTACATTAAAATATATTGAACTATCGATATATAAATTATATTTTCATATATCATGTCAACTAGTAATTTAGAAAAAAAATTCCAGTGTGAGCAATGACATAATTATCATTTTCCAGAAGAGGAAATTTAAATTTAGAGATATTAAGAGATTCAAGTTTTGAGTGGTAAAGTCAGATCTGAATTTCATATATTCTAGCTCCAAACTCCATGTTCACATGTTCTTTGACATCTTACTATCTACCCATACTGTGTATTTTTATTAGCCACATATTTGTTTTTAAAAATAAAGTACAGTACCACAGATATTGCTTATCTTTTAAAGTTATCTAAGAACTGCCTAAATATAAAACCTCTTAAATCATTTAATTTTGTTCTATTTAAAGCAATTTGAGAGACTTTATAAATGTAGTAGTGTTGTAGCTACATTTTACTTTCCCTAAGAAAGCCATAAATAGGTCTATTGTTGGCCACACATGTTTTTCTTTGTCCACTTTCATTTGTGTAGACAGAAAATTGAGTTTTTGTAAAGAAAAATAATTTTCTGTGGAAAATAAATTCTAGTTTCATACATACTAAGTCATGGAAAGCATGATTTACAGATTGAAGGGGATGTCAGAGGATTATAGCTACCATTTGGAATTAACATGGGTAGCAGTAAAACTACTAATGTCTTTCTCTTTATCAAGAACAATAATCAGTATTTTGAAGACAAAGAATAATTTACTATTTTTATTAAGAACTCCTTATGAGATTTTGTCTCAAGAGTAGGAGTTGGGTTTTCAGACCTGGATCTTGGAAATAAATAACTCCAGTTTTGCCAAAACACAAATCATAATGGACAGGTAGCAAAGGCAGATAGCTTTCCAAGTTATGGATAGTATTGCAAGTGGAAGTAATTAGACCTACAGTATATTCTATTATGAAATAACGAACAATGATAAATGAATGAGAAACCAGGTAATTTTATCTAGGTTAATAAATCACATGGTTCTCATGTCTTTACCTCCACTCAGTACCCCTTTCCTAGAGATTATTTTCCTAGACTTCTAGAAGCTCTTTTATTATTGTTGTTGGAATCTGCCTGACATCAGCCTTTATGCACTCTGACTTAATTTTTACATTACATCCTTTATTTTGTGTAGCACTTAAAGAAGTCTCCCTCACACCATCTTCAATCACAAAAGTGACAAATACTTTTATTATCTATCTAAGTGATCTTGAGAAATACATTTAACAGCTCAGGTCTCAGTTTCCTCATGCTTAAAGTTGGGGGAGGAATCCAACATCGAACAATGTAATACAGTTGGAATTTTGTACAATAATTTTCTAGATATTTTACATTTTGATGCATATTTTCCATAGACTTCAGCATAATTTTTTATTATGTTATGTTAGTCACCACACAGTAGTACTTCATTAGTTTTTGATGTAGTGTTCCATACTTCATTGCTTGCATATAACACCCAGTGTTATAACATAATACTTGCATATAACAGTGCATTTATTTTAAAAGAATAATTCTTTTTTAAAAGATATTTAATTCTAAATCTCTGAATTGCATCAAATATGGGAGCATTCTTTTTGGTTTGTTTTCTCCATAATGTATGACAACAGCTTTTCTTGAGTTCACCATTACCCTCTGTTACCAGAGCTATCAACAGAGGTCCAACTGTAAACTGGTCAAAATGGAAAATCTTTCCCACATTTCTTCCTTTTTTCTCCTTAGGCCACTTCAATTTTGTAACCCAGAAGACTAGTCAGTATAGAGATGATATTTCAAATAGTCTGTTAAAGTGCAAAAATTGCAAATGCTTACCTGGGATATCACAATAATAATGTATGAGTAGCTGGTCCCACCAGATGAGCTGATGTGTCAGAAACAGGAAGGCACAGACGCAAGCATTCTTTATGTACACATTTCTGATGAGGCTGTGAAACAGTTTAGATAATGTGCATCTTTCCTTGCATAATATAGTGGCACCATTTGAAAATAAGGTGATAATTGGATACTTACCTTTGAAATAATGTATTTGCACAACTCCCCAAGGTAGTATGTACATAAACACAATGCTTGTTTTCCATCCCAACTACTTCTAATTGCACTCATTTGCTAATGAAAGGTAGGAAACACCAGTGAAAATTTGGCATGCAAAAAGAGTTTTGTTACTTTATGAATGTCGAATGTACCAGTTTTTTTAAGTTGTATTTAGCAACTGCAAACTGATTCTCTGATGGTTTCACATGGGTAAAGCAAATTTTTATCTGAATCGTTCTGTCCCCAGAGAGCAGCATCAATACTGTGTTACTAATTTAAGTACCAAATGAAATTTATGCAAATCTCCTCTGTATAGAAATTTAATGATTTTAGGGTGTCATTATTTCTAATTCTTGGTATTATTTGTTATTCTGGTTGATGGAAAAATAACTGCCTAACCACACATGCTTTCCTTCAAGATTGACTTTTTCCAAAGTAATCAAGAAGTGTATCATATTGCAATATAGCCTATTCTTAAGTGCATTATTAAAGTAACATTCTTCTAAATCATCCTAGGAGCACCCTGCTTTCAAACTTTCTAGCTAATGAGTATTATACCAAATTATTCCTTTAGAACAGTAATCTATTAATGGTGAAAGCTAGAGGAGGACAGAGTACCCTAAGGACATCAGGGAGGTCTTGGCCAAACTCATTCCAATTGGATATAAATGACATGGTTGGGTAGTGCTAAAAAAATAAACTAAGACATATTAAAATTTTAAGTGTTTATTTGAGAAAAATCACTTTGAACCGGGTAATGCCAAACTGGAAGTGGTTAGGGGGACTCCACCAGTAGAAGGCAGAGGAAAGATTTATATAAAGAAAGTGTGGAAGCAAAGAAAGGAAATTATTTGCTTGGTTAGGTTCAAATGCCATTGGCTGCTTGTCATGGGTTGTCCTTAGTGCTTTGATTTTGTAACCCTGAGGCATTTATAGGCTTAAATTTTGGCCGCCAGGGCATTAGAGCAACTTCTGTCTAATGGACTCCCTGCTTAATTAATCGAACAGTAGGAGTAACTCCAATAGTCCCCAAGTGGTTGCAACAAACAGTAAGATAGATTTCCAAAGACTGAGTGAAGCTTGAAACTTCAAATGGTGAATTTCTAGGGTTTTTGTGTTTTCCCCCTGTGGGATATATATTATATTTCACAATAAAACTTTGGGAGCAAAATAAATAATACATTCTAGGCATTAATTCTGTGGTTGAATCCAACCATCATTCTACCCTTCACCCAGTTTCTCCATTTTTTTAAATCCTTTTTTCTTCTTTATTCACTTTCTTTCCCTTCTTTCCATATATGTTCTCTACTTCTTTCTTCCTCTCCTTTCTTTTTCTTCCCTCTCTCTTTCTCCTTTTCCTTCCTCTCTCTGATTTCCTTTTTCCATTTGATATGTGGGCTTGCACCACAGTATGGAATTTAATAAGAGGTGGAGAAATAAAAAAACAAGACATGCTGTCAGATCATGCCTCTCACTAACCACAGGGGGATTTCTCATATGTTTTTTTCTTTTCCTGTAGACACCTAGTGAATTTTATTTTCTTTTCCTATTTTACTTTATTTATAGAGGTGCTCTGCAGTAAAATCAAGCACTAACAGACAAATGAACTAGGGAAATACTCTCTTGTATATCCCTTTTTAATTAATCATAATGTTCATGAACATGCTTAAATCTTTGAAAAGCTAGCACCAAAGGTGGATGGTATTCCAGATGGATGTATTTTAAACTTATTTGACATTGAGGTTTTTCCCCCCTATATAATTCTTTGAAATATTCCAAAGAAATACTTTCAGAAAATGTCACTATATTTCAGTCTCCTGGAACAATGGAATAATCCTGGAGAACAATGGAACAAAGATCTATCCATTCTTAGATTATCCATCCTTAATCCAAGAAAAGGAACACATTACAGTACAAGGTTTGTACAAGCTTCCTGAGTTTTCTAGAAGTTTGAATTTGTTTTTCCAATCAAGCTGAAATTCTGTTTCCTAAAGAGTTTATTTAGCTCCTGCTATAATTTTTGGTCTACTTGTCCTAAATCTCTATAAACTTTTTTTTCCACATGGAAATTATTCAGGCATATAAAAGCTATTTATTTAATCATTTCACTGAATGAACTCTACTCTTAGCAAAACATCACTGATTCTTCGTCTCTACTACATATGGCATAGTTTAAAATTTTCACCACATTTTGTCACTTTCCATGTATGCTTACATTATTTTTATAAATATATATTTTCTCCATTTGTAACTATTTTAAGCTAATCTATCAATTCAATTAAAGAAATGCTTATTGAGTGCCTTCTAGATAAGAGGCAGCCCACTAAATTTAGAAGCTCACAAATATAAACATAGAATGACATATGCGTACACAATTTATAATCTTTGCTGAGCAAAGATGAGATCAGCATTTAACACTCTTACCTCCTCTAGTGCATCTTTCCTCTAATGTGTTTGTCTACTAAAGAACACAAATAACAAAGATGTACACTCTACATATTTTTGCAGTAAGAGTTCTAGATTAAAATTAAATTCAACAATTACTTGAGATTCAGGAGGTAAAAGTGAAAAGAAGCCCCTCTTCTGCCTTCTTCTGCTGTTTGTAGCTGTAGAGCAGGGTTATGTAGACTCCTTTTCTGTATGTTTGTTGTCTTCCTTTGCTTTTCTTTTTCTGCCACGATATTCAAGGATCTAGTTTCTCATTGCAGGCTAACAGGAAGGAAATAGTGATACTCAGGTTTTCTTTTATTCTTTCAGTGATTTTATTTGTTTATTTCAGAGACAGAAAGAGAGCACAAGTGGTGGGTGGAACAGAGGGAGGAGCAGACTCCCTGCTGGACGTGGAGTCCAACACAGGGTTCAATCCCAGAATTCTGGGATCATGACTTGAACGGAAGGCAGATGCTTAATGGACTGAACCACCCAGGCATCCCTATACTTAGATTTTTTTTCTTTCTTTCTTTCTTTCTTTCTTTCTTTCTTTCTTTCTTTCTCTCTCTCTCTCTCTTTCTTTCTTTCTTTCTTTCGTCAGATAGAGACTGCACAAGCAGAGGGAGCAGCAGGCAGAGGTTCTCTGCTTGCTGAGCAAGGAGCCCAATGTGGGACTTGATCCCAGGACACTGAGATCATGACCTGAGCCAAAGACAGACACCTAACCAACTAAGCCACCCAGGCATCTCCTGTACTCAGATTTTCAATGCTTTAGTGATAGAGAGGAACATGTGTCTGAATTATGGAAAAGTTGCCTCATTCTCATTTCTGATCCTTGGAGTTCAATTATAGTATTGTGTTCTTGATTTCATTGTCTCTAGTAGTGACTTCCAGACTCCTCAGCTTCACACGAGTGCCATAGGTAGTTCTTCTGATGAATTAGTTTTGGAAAACTTTCTCATCCAGCCTAAAACTGGTCACACATTTCTTCCAAAGATTTTGTAAGCACTAATGTATTACATTATTTCTTGCTTAAAATACCTAGAGTGAATATTTTTTCTGCCACAAAATTTGAATTAATAAGGTATTTGCTACCAGAAGCAGTTAATGTCCAAAACCTGGAATGAAGGAAATGTGAGGTGGTGATCCAACTATAAATGAGATAAAGACAGTGAAGATTTATATGGTATTGAATAATTAGAATCCAATGGTCCAAGATGCATAGTGGAAAATGAAACTCAAATTGTTGCAATTGCTTTTCTTTTTCCAGAATAAATCACATTTGAAAATAAGAATTTAAGAAATCAATATACTGCTAGATTAGAAATGGAATCTATCAATCTTCAGGTTGGCCTCAGCTTAACTTTGGAGAGTTTAAAAAGAAGAATGATAATGCTCATGAATCAGGCAGCATAGTAGTGTGGATGCAGGTTATGTAAAGACTCAACAGCATTGACTTTCTGGACCTAAGGATATCTAGCTAATGTGACTATGATTGCCCAAATTGTCAAGTGATGAGACCAGTGTTGAGACCCCAATATGGAATATCCTGAAGGAAGCAGAGTACACTTTTTCTGGATCTGGAATTACTTTCAATGCTCACTATGGTCCACTACAATCCATAGATATCCTGAATGCTTTGTCCATCACCACAGTGTTTCACACATTATTAACTCTGTTCTGTAGACTTACATTTACAGAAGAAGAAATGAATTTGTGGGTTCATATCCATTAGACACATTGTTTCCTATGTTTTGGAATCTTATAGAATGATGGAATGGAATATTTAAAACTCAGTTTTGTCATCAGGTCGTACCTTCTGAGATTAGGGCTTCATTCCACAAGTCTCTATGAAATAGTGATTAATATATACTGTGGTTTCTCTTATTGTCAAAGCACAAGAGTTCTGGTTCAAAAAGACCTGTAACATGACACCAGACTCAATTCTACTTTAGTGACCCTCATACCAAATATTTTATTTCAATCTTCTTGATCTTAGGGTCTCTTGATTATAGATGTTAGTATTTAAGAGTGATTGTTTCCACCTGGGGGAACTGTAATCCTCCTATGGAAAACAAAATTTACCATTTGGAATGCTAATGCCCTGAGCCAAGAAATTGAAAAAAATAAAAAAAAAAAGTAGATTCCTTTGTTATGTGCATGCTAGATTTTTATCAAGGCAAGTGTTATTGCAGTGATTAGGAAAACATTTATCTAGAGGCCAGAGAGTCATCTGGGATTCCTTCTTGTACTGTCATATTTGGTAGTGAAAGTTAATGGAAAATAATATCGGTTCTATTAAAGAAAACCTCAGACTTCCTAAAAAATGAGGATTTAGTAAACTTCCTGATTTTTAAAAAATTCTAACTTGCTTATTTTCTGTTTGAAGGCAAAAAACACTTAGAACAGAGGGTCAGGAAAGGAAGTGCTGAATTCCAGCTGTGGCCATATAGAGGAAAGATGGCATTCATAGTCCATGGATCTTCTTGGTTTGTTCTACCTTTATTTATTACTGTCAATACCTTTTTTCCTCTTTCTTTTTGCCATGATTTTACATAAAGTATGTTAGTAGTGGTTCATTTAAAATTTAGATCTTACATTGCAGGATATTAATTTGGAATTAATTAGAAAGTTAATGAACACCATCCAAAAAGGATGCAAATACTAATGGTAGAGAGAAGGTGATCATGTTTTTTTTTTTTTATTTATAAATAGAAATCTTGCATTATGTTATATGGAATGATAATAAAATTGATGTTACTTCTAGGTTTTTTTTGTTGTTGCTAGGGTAAAATATGCATAATATAATATTTAACATTCTAACAATATACAGAAGAAGAAATGCATTCACAACTTTCTATAACTATCACTACTATGCTTAAAACTTTTTCATGATCCCCAGCATAAATTCTGTACTCACTGAACAAAATTCTCCACTCCTCCACCCTGCTTCTGGTAGCCTCTATTCCATTTTCAGTCTCTATGAATTTGTTTATTATAGGTACATCACATACATAGGATTATACACATTTGACATTCTGTCTAGCTTATTTCACATAGAAGAATATTTTCAAGGCCTGTACATGTACTATATATGAAACTTTCTTTCCTTTTGGTGGCTTGGTATTATTATATTGTATGTATAAACCATATTTTGTCTGTAGATGGACACATTGTTTGTTTCAAGTTTTTGGCTATTGTAAATAATGCTGTTATGAACATTCATGTACAAATAACAGTTGCTTTCAAATCTTTTCCATATATACCTATAAGTATAAATGCAGTGTCAAGGGGCACCTGGGTGGCTCAGTGGGTTAAAGTCTCTGCCTTTGGCTCAGGTCATGATGACACCATCCTGGGATTGAGTCCTGCATTGGGCTATCTGCTCAGCAGGGAGCCTGCTAACCCCTCTCTCTCTGCTTGACTCTCTGCCTACTTGTGATCTCTGTCTGTCAAATAAATAAACAAAATCTTAAAAAAAAAAAAAGACACGCAGTGTCATATGGTAGTTGTATGTTTAACTAGTTTTTAAAAAGACTGATTTATTTTAGAGAGAGAAAGAGGGAGTGCAGAGGGAGAAGGACAGAGGGAGAGCATCCTAAGCTGATTCCATACTAAACACAGAGCCTGGTGTGGGGCTTGATCTCATGACCCTGAGACCATGACCTGAGCTGAAACTAAGAATCAGTTGCCTAACCAACTGTGCCACCAAGGTGCCCCTTAACTAATTCTTTGAACTTTATTTTTATATTTTTATTTAAATCCTAGTTAGTTAACATACAGTGTAATATTAGTTTCAGGTGTACGATGTAGTAATTCAACACTTCCATACAATACACAGTGCTCATCACAAGTGCCATCTAAATAGGTGACATCTTTGTCACCTATTTAACCCATCCACCACCCACCTCCCCTCTGGTAACCATCAGTTTGTTCAGCATAGTTAAGAGCCTGTTTCTTACTTTGTCACATCCTCTTTTTCTTTGTTTGCTCATTTGTTTTATTTCTTAAATTTCACGTATGAGTGAAATCATATAGTTTTTGTCTTTCTCTGACTGACTTATTTTACCTAACCTAATGCTCTCTAGTTTCATCCATGTCTCTGCAGTTGACACAATCTCATTCTTTCTTATGGCTGAGCAATATTCCATTATATATGCACATACCACATCTTCTTTATCCCTTCACCAGTTGATGGCCACTTGGATTATTGTAGGTAATGTTGGTATAAATTCCATGGTGCATGTATCCCTTCAAATTAATATTTTTTGTATTATTTGGGTAATTACCTAGTAGTAATTAGGGAGGGAAATTGCTGGGTCACAGGGTATTTCTGTTTTTAACTTTCTGGGCAGCTTCCATACTGTTTCCCAGAGTGGCTGCTCCAGTTTGTATTCTCAGCAACAATGCAAGAGAGTTCCCCTTTTCCACATCCTTGCCATGTGTGTTGAACTATTCAAGGAAGGACTAAACTATTTTCCAAAGAGGCTGCACCATATTACATTCCAACCAGAAATGAACACATTTCCAGATTCTCCATATATTCCTCAACTCATGCTACTTTATTGTTTTTCGTAATTATTCCAACCTAATAGGTGATAAATGGTATTTTATTGTGGTTTTGATTTACATTTCCAGAGACTAGTGATGTTGAGCATCTTTCCATGTGCTTATTGGCCATTTGTTAAATATTTTCTCTAGAAGAATCTCCATCTTTACATTTAAATAAAGCTTTTATGTTTAGATTTTTGAGTTAATATCTGTATAAGGTATAAAGTATAGGTTCAAGTTTATCCTTTTGCATGTGAATACCCAGTTTTCTCAGCACCATTTATAGAAAAGACTGTTCTCCCCCCATTAAATTAATGTAGATTTTATAGTATGCTTTAGAGACAGAAAGTGTGAACACTGAAATATTTTTGTTCTTTTCAAAGATTGTTTGATAGTTCAGGACCCTATACAATTCTCAATTAATTTGAGCATTGGCTATTTCACTTAGGCAACAAAGAAATTTGATAGTGATTGCACTGAACCTATAAGTCATTTTGGATACAAATGACTTCTTAATAGCAATTTAAGTCTTCCTATCCATGAATGCAGGTATCTTTCTTCTTATTTAGATCTTCTTTAATTCATTTTGACAATGTTTTGTACTTTAAAACATACATGTATTTTATCTCCTTTTCTCCTACATATTTAATTCTTTTGGATGCCATTGTAAATGAAATTATGATTTTTATTTTTTATTGTTCATCATTGGTGTAGAGAAACGTGACTAATTTTGGTATTTTGATTTTGTATCCTGGAATTTTGCTGTTTCTTAGCTTTGGTATCTTACTCGCAGATCTTTTGGGATTTTGTATTCACAGAATCATATAATCTTCCAATAAAGGTGGTTTAACTACTTCTTTCCAATTTGGATACCTTTTATTTATTTTTCTTATTTAATATATCTGGCTAGAAATTCTGGTACAATGTTAGATAGGTGTGAAAGCAGACATCATTGTCTTATTCCTTAAGAGGAAAACTGTCACCTTTCACAATTGAGTACAATGTTAGCTACAAGTGTTTCATATATGGCTTTTATCATACTCAGCGTGTTTCATTCTAATTCTAATCCTAGTTTTTTTTTTTTTTTTTAATTTCTTATATCATGAAGTGGTGATGGCTTTTGTCATATACCTTTTATGCACCAATTAAGAAGATCATTTGATTTTTCTATTAATGTGTTACATTACATTGATTGATGATTTTATGTTGAATCATAGACAATTGGTTATGGGAAATTATCATTTTAATCTTGGATTAAAGATTAAGTGGTTGTTGGGTTCCATTTGATATTCTTTGAGAATTTTTACATCTTTGCTCATAAAGCACATTGGTTTAAAATTTTCTCTTTTATGGACTTTTGGGTTTGAGAACAATAACCGGTCTCATAGAATGAGGTAGATAGAAAGTGTTCACTCTTTTCAATTTTTTTGAATAGTTTGAGAAAGATTGGTGTTCATTCTTTAAATGGTTGGTATAGGTATGCCTGGGTGTCTTGCTCAGTTAAGTTGCCTACTCTTGGCTTTGGCTCAAGTCATGAGCTTAGGGTCCTGATATCAAGCTCTGTGTTGGTGGGGAGTCTGCTTCGGGATTCTCTCTCTTCCTCTCTTTCTGTCACTCCCACTCCTCACTCACTCTCTTTCTCTCTAAAATAAATAAATAAATCTCTAAAAAGTAATAATTAGTTGGTATAATTCACTGGTGAAGTAATCTGCTCCAGGACTTCTCTTTGTCTGGAAGTTTTTGACTACTGATTCAATACGTTTTAGTGGTTTTAGTCATATTGTAATTTTCTATTTCTACTTGAATCAGTTCATGTAATTTATGTTTCAATACATTTTTTTCATTATTCCTTATTATCTAATTTGTCTTTCTTGAGCTCTTTGAGCATCTTCAAGACAATTCTTTTAAAGTTTTTGTATAGGATGCCTGGTATCTGGATTTCACCATGGATAGTTTCTGTTGATTTATGTTGATTTTTAAGTGGGCCATACTTCTGTTTGTTTATTTTATGAGAAGTTGTTGCTGTTGAAAACTGTACATTTGAATCTTACAGTGTTGTAATTCTGGGAATCAGATTCTTCCCCTTTCCCAAGACTTGTTTTCTATTTTTATTTCCCTTCTTTCTTTATTTTCCTTCTGTTTATTTGTTTCTTTGTTTCTCTTTCATTTTTTCTTTCTTCCTTTTTCCTTCCTTTCCTTTCCTTTTCCTTCTTTCCTTCCTTTCTACTTTCCTTCCTTCCTTCCTTCTTTCTTTCTGATTTAACAAAGGAAATTGAAGCAAACACTATATCTGCTTTTTCCATTTTTAATTACCAACAAGTGAATGCCATGGTGTGTTTTTCACAGTGGAGTCTTTAGTTTCTTGGGTAGCAAATTTAGCATTTCAATATCCTGTCACCAATAGCTCCATGAGTGTGGGGAGCTATGGCAGGGTTTTTTTGGACTGTAGATTGGGCAGTACATCTGTATTCAGTAGCTCTTAATGTCCCCTATTCTGGGTCACAAGAAAAGTGCCAATTTTCTGAGTGTCTGGAGATCTTTTGAGACAGCAAGAGTGAAGCTCACTCCTCCAATCTTTTTAATGGTCTCAATAAGCACCTAATTTACTGTATTAGATTCCTTCCCCCTAGACTCCCATGGACTCTGTTCCCTGAAATGACTGTGATTGGTGCATATGTGACAAATGAAACAAATATTTGTTATGATCTCTAGAGACAACAAAGAGAAAGAAGTCATTCATGCTATTGAAACTTCTTCATTCTATTTGAATTATTAAACACACTTTTGAGTGTATCAGATAAAATACTAACACTGGGCTCTGTTTTTGGAGATTTTGTTTCCAGATAGTCATGTTTTGGAGCACATGTACTTCCTTTATGATCTAGCTTGGTTAGAAACTTTGACCAATAAGAGAACTTTGCATTAGATATTAATAAATTATTTATATGAATCATCTTTTTATTAGAATACATTTTGACTTAATAGGAGTAATGACTCACTTGAAGTTACTTAATTCCCCCCAAAAGTAAAGTCATCTATGTTTATCTATGCCAAGGAAGCACAGGACCATACATAGATATCACCTGAAATTGCATCTCTTCATTCCTCAGCACAGTCCCTAACCACTTAATGTAACTAACCTCTATGTGTTAACAAATTTTACTACTATTTCTGTATGTATTGTCATAAATGAGTACAAAAGGTTCTTACCTTCTCATTTTCAGAGGTGACTTGTGTTTTTCATTAATTTACAAATTGGCAAAGAATAATGTAGGCTAATGCTCAGAGTAGCTTTCTTTCTAATTTGATTTTAAAAAGCTCATAATTTCTGCCCAAAAGGGCTTGTAGTAGAATCTATATATTATGAAAACTTGTATGTTACCCTGGAAACTTAATTAAGTGAAATTGTTGCACATAATTTCATGAATTTACTGTTTGCCGTTATTTAATGCAGATCGTGTTCCATTCTACCCCAGATGTCTTCTCCAATGTGTTTCTACGGAGGCAGTGTTGGTGCTGAATTGAGTATTACTATGATCCTAGGATTCATTTATCATTTTAGTTATACAAAGATTGTTTTGTTATAATGAAATTTGGATAATATTCATTTTTGACAGCCTTATGTTTTCCAGTACTTTTTCCCTGATTTGATCCTCATAGCAACTCTGTAATTTAGTTAAATCAGTTATGATTATCCCCATTTTTATCAATAAAGATAATAAAGATTAAAAGAAGCAATCTACACAAAATCACACAATTTAATATGATAATTTGGACACTGGCCTTCATCTCTTAATTTCTTGCCTTATGTTTTCTGTTATAATTAAAATTCTTCCTTGGAGTACCTGAGTTGCAAAGTTATTGCCTCCCCCCCACCCTCATGAAGAGAAAAGGCAAGGATGTGAAACTAAATAAATGAGGGTACCTGAGTGGCTCAGTCGGTTAAGGACTAGCCTTCTGCTTGGGTCAAGATTGAGCTCTGCATCAGGCTCCCTACTCACTGGGGAGCCTCCTTCTCCCTCTCCTTCTGCCCGCTGCTCCCCCTGTTGTGCTCGCTCTCTCTCTCTCTCTCTCTCTCTGTTAAATAAATAAATAAAGTGAATAGGTGGTACCACATATCAATGATTTTCCTACCTTTCACTTCAGAGGCATAGAGCGGCCATGTGTCAGTGTGTTAAATGTGGTGGGAGAGGGGATAGAGAGAAAGAAGGAAGACAGTAATAAAAGAAGAAATGAGTAGAGCAAAAAGTGATGGTGTTTGCAAAATGTTGTCATGGTTGATGTCAGATAAATTACTGTCTGTGTTTCCTTCTGGGATATTTATGGTTTTAAGTCTCATATTTAGGTCTTTAATTCATTTAGAATTTATTTTTGTATATGGTGTGGAAAAGTGGTCCAGTTTCATCCTTTTGCATATAGTTATCCAGTTTTCTCAGCACCATTTATTGAAGAGACTGTCTTCTCTCCATGGTATACTTAATGGCCAGTGTGTGTGTGTGTGTGTGTGTGTGTGTGTCTGTGAGAGAGAGAGAGAGAGAACGAGAGAGAGAATGAATATCATGCAGCCCTTAAAAAGATTAGATCATGCCAATTGTGGCAATATGGATAAGCTTAGAAGGTATTATATGAGCTGAAATAAATGGGACCGAGAAAGACAAATATCCTATCACTCATTTGTGGAATCTAAAACAATAAATGAAAAAAAAATCAGACCTATAAATACAGAAAACAAACTGATGGTTGTAAAAGGGAAAGGACAAGTTGGGCAAAGAGGAGTGGGACACACAGGCTTCCAGTTATGAAATAAAAAGGAATAAAAAGCACATTATAGGAAATATAGTCAGTGGTGTTGTAATAGTGTTGTATGGTGACAGATGGTAGCCACACTTGTAGTAAGCAGAGAATAAGGTGTAGAGAAGCTGAATCACTGTTTTGTACACCTGAATCTAATGTAACATTATGTGTCAACTATATTGAAAAATAATTTTATTTAAAAATTGATAGTGCCTGAAGAGTTTCTTCAGCTGTGTCTGAATGTACTTTAAGTGACAGAGAAAGAAAGAAAAAGTTTATGTGAAATATTATCTTTTCAAATATACATATTTAACACTTATAAGGCTTGAGGTAATTTTAGGCTAAGAACTTTCCTTCTAAAATAACATTGTGAAAATTAAAGAAAAAATCTCATATCTAAAATTAATACAGAGTTAATTCCCCAGTTTCCAAGATTTAATCAATATGAAGGCATTAAATATATCAAGTCATAAAATGATCTCTTTTCTCAACACAACTGTGGTTGTAATCTGAACTTTTAAATATGCCTCCTTACATACTTGATTCTCTTTTTAATTTATACACTCAACATTTTTCTTCAGACATTATAAGTATTTGGTTAAATCAATTAAGTTCAACAAATGCTTATTGAAAGTTTACCATTACACACACACACAAAATGTCTGTAGAATAAAAAAGACCATCATAGACTAAATATTTGTTAAGATTTCACATATATATCTTTTAGTATACATATACATGTATGTATAAATGTGGCATATGTGTTATATGTGATATATATTATTCTTTTGCCTTGTCAGTTTTTAAATTTCATATTTAAAATTCACCAGAAAAGCTATTTTCTTTTATTATATTCTCACTGGTGTTATTGGTATGGTATAAATATTTGCTTTTCTTTTTTTTTTCATTTTATTTTATTTTATTTCTTTTCAGTGCACCACACCAAGTGCTCCATGCATTGCATGCCTTCCATAATACTCACCACCAGTCTCACCCATCCCCTCACTGCCCTTCCCTCCAAGACCCTCAGTTTGTTTCTCAGTCCACAGTCTCTCATGGTTTGTCTCCCTCTCTGGTTTCCACCATCTCACTTCTCTCCATCTCCCAATGTCCTCTGTGTTATTCCTTGTGCTCCACAAGTAAGTGAAATCATATGATAACTCTCTCTGCTTGACTTATTTCACTCAGCATAATCTCTTCCAGTCCCGTCCATGTTGATATAAAGTTCAGTATTCATCCTTTCTGATGGAGGCTTAATGCTCTATTGTATATGTGGACCATATCTTCTTTATCCATTCATCTATTGAAGGCCATCTTGGTTCTTTCCACATTTTGGCAACTGTGGCCATTGCTGCTATGAACATTGAGGTACAGATGGCCTTTTTTTTTTTTTTTTTTTTTTTTTTTTTTTTTTTTTTTTTTTCCCACTACATCTGTATCTTTAGGGTAAACACCCAGTAGTGCAATTGTAGGGTCATAGGGTACCTCTGTTTTTAATTTCTTAAAGGAATCTCCATACTGTTTTCCAAAGTGGCTGCAACAACTTGCATTCCCACCAACAGTATAAGAGGGTTCCCCTTTCTCCACATTCCTACAACACTTGATGTTTACTGTCTTGTTAATTTTTGCCATTCCAACTGGTATAAGGTGGTATCTCAATGTGGTTTTGATTTGAATCTCTCTAATGGCTAATGATGATGCACATCTTTTCAAGTGCCTGTTAGTCATTTGTATGCCTTCTTTGGAGAAGTGTCTGTTCATGTCTTCTGCCCATTTTTTGATGTGATTGTCTATTTTGTATGTGTTGAATTTGAGTTCTTTATAGATCTTGAATATCAGCCCTTTGTCTGTACTGTCATTTGCGAATATCTTTTCCCATTCCATGGGTTACCTTTTTGTTTTATTGACTATTTCCTTTGCTGTGTAGAAGCTTTTGATCTTGATGAAGTCCCAAAAGTTCATTTTCACTTTTGCTTCCTTTGCCTTTGGAGACATATCTTGAAAGAAGTTGCTTTGGCCAATGTTGAAGAGGTTACTACCTATGTTCTCCTCTATGATTTTGATAGATTCCTGCCTCACATTGAGATCCTTTATCCATGTCAACTTTATCATTGTGTATTGTGTAAGAAAATGGTCGAGTTTCATTCTTATACATACAGCTGTCTAATTTTCCTAGTACTATTTATTGAAGGGATTGTCTTTTTTCACAATGTGTGTGTGTGTGTGTGTGTATTTTTTTTCCTGCTTTATCTAAGATTATTTGACTATAGAGTTGAGGGTCCATATCTGGGCTCTCAACTCTTTTCCACTGGTCTATGTGTCTGTTTTTGTGCCAGTACCATGCTCTCTTGGTGATCACAGCTTTGTAGTAAACCTTCAAATTGGGCAATATGATGCTCCCAGGTTTGCTTTTCTTTTTCAACATTTCCTTAGCAATGTTGGGTCTCTTCTGGTTCCATACAAACTTTAGGATAGTTTATTCTAGCTCTTTGAAAAATGCTGGTGGAATTTTGATCAGGATGGCATTGAAAGTGTAGATTGCTCTAGGCAGTATAGACATTTTAACAATGTTTATTCTTCCAATCCATGAGCATGGAATGTTCTTCCATCTTTTTGTGTCTTTTTCAATTTCTTTCATTAATGTTCAGTAGTACTTCGTGTGGATCATTTACCTCTTTAAGGTGTAAAGAGAGCTGGTGTATTCTGTTTTTGTTTGTTTGTTTTGTTTTGTTTTGTTTTCCAGTTTTTTTGAGGGAGGCTTGGATGACTATGTACTTCCCCCCTTAGGACTACCTTTGCTCTATCCCATAGGTTTTGGATAGAAGTGTCTTCATTCTCATTGGTTTCCATGAATTATTTAAGTTCTTCATTGATTTCCTGGTTGATCCAAACATTCTCAAACAAGGTGGTCTTTAGCTTCCACGTGTTTGAATTCCTTCCAAACTTTTTTCATATTGTTGAGTTCCAGGTTCAAATCATTGTGGTCTGAGAATATGGAGGAGACAATCTCAATCTTCTGGTATTGGTAGAGCCCTGATTTGTGACCCAGTATGTGGTCTATTCTGGAGAAAGTTCCATGTGCACTAGAGAAGAATGAATATTCTATTGTTTTAGGGTGGAGTGTTCTGTATATAACTATGAGGTTCATCTAGTACAATGTGTCATTAAATGCTTTTTTTTTTCTTTATTGATTGTATGCTTGGATGATCTTCTGTTACTGAGAGTGGCATCTTAATATTCCCTACTATTAATGTATTCATATCAATATGACTTTTTATCTTTTTTTCAAGATTTTATTTATTTATTTTACAGAGAGATCACAAGTAGGCAGAGAGGCAGGCAGAGAGAAAGGAGGAAGCAGGCTCCCTGCTAAGCAGAGAGCCTGATGCGGGGCTCACTCCCAGGACCCTGGGATCATGACCTGAGCTGAAGGCAGAGGCTTTAACCCACTGAGTCACCCGGGCACCCCAATATGACTCTTTATCTTGATTAACAGTTGTCTTATGTAGTTGGATGATCCTGTATTGGGGTCATAAATATTTAAAATTGTTAGATCTTCTTATCGGATAGACACTTTAAGAATGATGTAGTGTCATTCTTTATCTCTGACTACAGTCTTTAGTTTAAAATCTAATTTGTCTGATATGAGAATTGTTACCCAGCTTTCATTTGTGGCCCATTGACATGGAAGATTGTTCTCCATCCCTTCATTTTCAGTCTAGATGTAACTTTAGGTTCAGAATGGGTCTCTTTTACACAGCATATGCATAGGTCCAGTCATTTTATCCAATCTGCAATCCTGTGCTTTTTTTATGAGAGCATTTGGGCCATTCACATTGAGAGTGATTATTGAAAGATATATTTTTATCAATATCATGCTGGCTGTTAAGTCCTTGTTTCTATAGATTGTCTCTGTATATTTCTGTTCTATGACACTCTGATCTTTCTTTTTTTATAGAACTCCCCTTAGTAATTATTGTAGTGCCAGGTTCCATGTGCACTCGAGAAGAATGAGTATTCTGTTCTTTTAGGGTAGATGTTTTGTATATATCTATGAGGTCCATCTGGTCCAATGTGTCAATCAATGCTCTTGTTTCTTTATTGATTTTCTGCTTGGATGATCAGTCTATTACTGAGAGTGGCATGTTAAGCTCTCCTACTATTAATGTATTCATATCAATATGACTCTTTATCTTGATTAACAACTTTCTTATGTAATTGGCTGTTCCACATATTGGGGGCATAAATATTTACAATTATTAGATCTTCTTGGTGGATAGTCCCTTTAGCAATGATGTAGTGTCCTTCTGTATCTCTGACTACAGTCTTTAGTTTAAAATCTAATTTATCTGCTATGAGAATTGCTACCCCAGCCTTCTTTTGAGGCTCATTGGCATGAAAGATGTTCCTCCATCCCTTCACTTTCAGTCTGGGTGTATCCTTAGGTTCAAATGGGTGTCTTGTAGACAACATATTGATGGGTCTTGTCATTTTATCCAATTTGCAACTCTGTGTTGTTTAATGGGTGCATTTAGGCCATTCATGTTGAGAGTGATTTTTTTTTTTTAAAGATTTTATTTATTTATTTGACAGAGAGCGATCACAAGTAGGCAGAGAGGCAGGCAGAGAGAGAGAGGATGAAGCAGGATCCCTGCTGAGCAGAGAGCCCGATGTGGGACTCAATCCCAGGACCCTGAGATCATGACCTGAGCCGAAGGCAGCGGCTTAACCCACTGAGCCACCCAGGCGCCCCGTTGAGAGTGATTATTGAGAGATAGGTGTTTACTGACATCGTGTTACCTGTGAAGTCCTTGTTTCTATAGATTGTCTCCTTATATTTCTGTTCAATGATATTCTTGGATTTTTCATCTTTTATATAACCCCCCTTAATATTTCTTGCAGTGTCGGCTTGGTGGTCACATACTCTTTTAAACCTTGCTGGTCTTGGAAGCTCTTTATCTCTCCATCCATTTTGAATGTAAGCCTTGCTGGATAAAGTATTCTTGGCTGCATGTTCTCAATTATTACCCTGAATATTTCTTGGCAGCCCTTTCTGGATTTCCAGGTTTCTGTGGACAGGTCTGCTATTATTCTGATGGACCTACCTCTGTATGTAAGGAATCTCTTCCCCCAAGCTGCCCTCAAGAGCTCCTGTCTTAAATTATGATTCAACATGTTCACAATCAGGTGTCTTGATGTCTTTCTAGATTCTATGATCTTTGGGGGTGATATCTCTGCCTCTGGGACATGAATGCTGGTCCCATCCCCCAGATTGGGAAAATTTTCATGGACAATTTGTTCAACTATATTTTCTAGTCTTCTTTCTTTCTACTCTCCCTCAGGGATCCCAATAATTCTGATGTTGGTATGTTTTATGATGTCATTTATTTCCCTAATAATGTTTTCATAGTTTTTAAGCTGTTTGTTCCATGCCTCCTCTTGATCCTTTTTCTCCATCATTTTGTCCTCTAGATCACTAATTCTATCCTCTGTCTGGGTTATCCTAGCTGTTAGAGAGTTTAAATTAGATTGGATCTCATTGATAACATTTTAAACTTCTTCCCGGGCAGCTTTCACTTCTGCCCCAATCAATTCCATGTTGTCATTAATGGTTTTCTCTAACCTAACCATTGTCTGGATAATTGTCACCCTGAAGTCCCTTTCCAACCTACTGTTTATGTCCATATCTACTGGAGAGGGCACAGTCCCTGGATTTTTCCCCTGTTGGGCATTCCTCCTCCTAGTCATTTTGGTGAGAGATAGTTGCGGGGATGTGTAGCTGAATAATCAACTGTGATCCAGGCAAGCTGTTCCCTGGAATGCTTCTGAGCAATTGGAAATCACCACCAAAAATAAAGAAAAAAGAAAAAAGAAAAAAAAAATAGAGAGACAGAAAAAAAAAGAGAGAGAGAGAGAGAGAAGACCCAGCCAGAATGGGCCCCGAAGGTAAGATTTATAAGGTATATACAAACAAAAACGGACAAACAAAAAAACAGAAAATAGTAAATGACAAGAAAAATAAAGAACCCATCCAAAATGAACCCAAGAATAAGATTTATATAATATCAGAATGAAAACAAATACACAGAAATACTGACAGAAGAAAAAGATTTGAGGGGGGTTATAAATGCTCAATGTGGGCAAGGAAGGTTATTTTGATTCTTTCTGGGTATATCTTGATATCTTTGTTAAAGGACTCAACTTTCCAGAGATAAAGGGAGATTAAAATTGGTTTATATATAGAGGTAGTATTGATTAGGGAAAGAGGATTACTTTGAAGCTAGTATCTATATGTATATTTAAAAAAAGAAAAGAAAAAGAAAAACAGGTATATGTATGAAAAAGTTCAAGTTAAAAAGTTATTATGGAATATGTTGTATTAAACCTCTAGTTATAACAGTAAGCATGTTCAAAAATATTAAAAAATAACACAAATAGTGAGAACAAACTAAAAATAAAAGTTGTATCTATGAA
Organism: Neogale vison; assembly: GCF_020171115.1. NCBI lineage: Eukaryota > Metazoa > Chordata > Mammalia > Carnivora > Mustelidae > Neogale > Neogale vison. The sequence goes on along the minus strand of NC_058094.1, from coordinate 85,159,248 downwards.
ATATACAGGTTTTAGAGCAATTCTGCAGCTTAATATCTTGTTTTCCCTCTGATATTGGGGTTTTACAGTTTTATAGGAATCCTGTGGTGCTTGTCCTCTTTTTCTTTTGGATGACTTCCTGGGGGGAGGGGACTGCCACATTGTTTTTCAAGCAGTCTTGCTTGGGTTGAGTCCTTCTTCTCTTTATCAAGGGGTTAGGGTCTGTGGAAACCAGTTTTTCAGGCTTTTCTCTGGAGGTTTTTTGTTTTTTGTTTTTTTTGTTTTTTTTTAACCCCCCACCCCTTGGCAGCTTTTTGTGGCCTTTTGTGGCCTTTTGGAGAATTAGAGGAAAGCAAACTGCACCCAGACCTCCATTTCAGAGAGAAGCCTCCATCTGCTCCCCTCTATGTGGTTCCACTATAGCACTGAGGCTGGGAGAGTCCAGACCATCCACTGGTTCTAGAGACTGCTGGTTAGCTCCAGGATGGAGCTTTCTCAGGGATGAAGGAGAGCAAGTCAGTCCCTGGTCATGTAGTGCACAAAAGTTCTAGGGAGTGCAGGCTAGTGCTGTCATCAGACTCCTTCATGCTGGACTGGAGTGGCCATGATGCAAGCCATGCAACTCCAGGTGTTCAGCTGCACTCTCTCTGGCTCAGATGGTCACCAGTGGTTGCCATCCTGGGTCTGTGAATTTAGGCCTGTGCCCATGCCTCCCCCCCCCCAAACTCCACCAGTTACCCTTTAAGATCTTTTGCTCTTTTTGAGTGCTTTTAACTAGACTCCAAGATAATGCTGATCCCCAATTGCAGGGATCTACCATATTGGGGTATTACTTTCCAATGGGTCACTTCTGGTGGCTCCCTCCCCCTTCTGTTTATCCTCTGATATCAGTCCCATTATTCCCAGTATGTTTTACCTCCTGACTAGTGCCTTCTGCTCCCGTAGAGATCTAGAAGTGGGACCAAATGAAACAGGGTATCCTACTTCTCCACCATCTTGCCCCCTATCTCAGTATTTGCTTTTCTGTTATGATTTCTTGATTTTTTTCAGTCATTTCTGATTTTATTCAGGTCTTCCAGCTCAATAATTTTCCTCTTCATTTATAAAAATCTCAGTGAATACCTTCATATTATTGTGTGTATTTTTGTTGTTGTTGTTGTTGTTCTACATTATAAGTGGTGGTATTTGAGTTGAGGTATTGGTTTGAGACAAAGAAAGCATAGCCCCTCAGACAGGATTTCAAAGAATGATATTAATTTAGAGTATTTACTCTGGTTCACAGATTGCTTCAAATAGAGTTAAGCAGTACTTGGCCACTGATTCAGGATCACATAGGGCACAAAATGCTCTATTTCCAAAAGAGAGATGAGAAGACAGGAAAGCCATGTGTTTGTGCTTGCTTGGTCTATATTTAGGAAAATCTATATAGAGAGCACATTAAAGTGGGGGTGGGCTGTGTAATCCTAATAACTGAAATTGCTAGATGCCCTGCACCCCAGGTATCTTTCTGGGGATGGGCACTCCTGCTATGTCAGCACACCGTTTCCTCCAGACAATGCTGCAAACACATTGACGCACATTTTGTACAATTTTCTTTTCTGTTTATTTACTTTATTGTGTATGTGTTTTTAGCCCCATGTTATTATCCTTCAACAGAAAATTGAAATGCCATAAGACCTAGCTTTCTTAGTCATTTTTAATCCTGCCTTGCTGAGATTAAAACTATGTTTTTGAATCATAAATCACTAGACATGATTTTATCTCCCAGTAGATTTATATTTAACCTATGAAATTGATCCTCCCAAAATCTTGTTTCCATACTTTTATTAATTTTGGCTAAATGGTTGCAAGTCCAAAGGCAGTGAGATATTAGCTCTCTCTCACACAGAGTGGAAATAAACCACAAAAATACTTCATAACCTTCCATTATCTATTGAACCAGACTGCCCTTGTTGTGTTGGCAAGCAAAGGTAGCTCTTGCATATGCACTCATTTTTTACAGAACTATTTTTAAAAACTGATTTGAAATTCTATGTTTTTTTCTGTGGTTAATTTATGCTTTATTTCACAGGTTAAGAAAGTGTAAATAAATTTTGAAAATCCTTTGGTGTTTGAAAATGCTTTACTGAGAGAACACTAATTAGTAGAATTGCTATAGATTGTTTTTTCAAGGTGAGCACTTGACAACTGCCTGTTACCTGTACTCTATCAGCTGGCTTTTCAGAATATAATATAGCATACGGAGTCACAGTTCAGGTACTGCAGTGAAATTACATAAAATTGAGTAACCAAAAACTATCATTTTGGTTCTAAGACTGATTTACTATAATGCAGAGATTAAAAGATTTTGAAGCAAGATAAAATGGATTTCTACTGATAACTTTCTGATCCAACTCCTCCCCATGCACACAATTCATATCACAAATTCCTTATAAAACCTCTTGTCTTTTGAACATAACATGTTGAAGGACTAGGCTTTGAAAATACAGAGATTAATAAGCAAAGTTATCATGAGAGCAGATAAGAAGACAGAAAAGAGTAAGAAATCGCATGTAGTTTAATTTCATGTAGACAAGAGGCTCTGAAAAAGCTGAGGGTACAAAGGATTTGCAGATGACTAAAATGGTGTAATCATAGCTATAATTCAAGAGTGATTAGAGCAGGCCTCTATGAAGAAGGGCTAGGTCAGGAGAGACTCAAATGTGTGTGTGTGGTTTTCATGTGGATATCTGGAGAAAAAGATTTCCTAGAAAATATACTTGCAAAGGACCTAAGGCAAATATGAGTCTGGTGTGTTTGGCATGCAGGAAGAAAGCCAATGTAGCTGTGGTGACAGTGAAAGAATAGAGTGGAGACAGAGGTTATTCGGGAAGTACTGGCCACAGCAAGATGTTTGAATCTTATTTTAAATGTGGCAGGACAATGTTAAAATATGTCAAAAAAGAGAAAATAATAGCCTGATTTATTTTAAAAGATAAATTTGACAAGATAGCAACTTATCAGTGTGAAATGTTCCCTAATTATAGAGAGCAACTCTCTGCTCTGTACAGAACAGAGAGCGGGGAATAGGCAAAAATGCAGGAAGAGAGACTGGGTGGCAGGCAATTTGGTTAACGGAACATTAAATAGTTGTCTATTAGTGGCAGACATGGATGTAGTGAGAAGTGGTCAAATTTGGGGTATATTCCAAGGGTAGGACTTAGCAACTCTAAACTTTATAAGTCATGATAAATTAAAACTACCAAATACCTCTTATTTATTTTTGTTTGAGAAGCTTGATGACTAGTAGTGACATTTATCAAAATGAGGAAGATGAGAAGGGTGGCTTGGGGGTGGATAGGGACATGGGAAAAGAAAAAGGGAGTATGAAAGCAAGGTATTTATTTATTTATTTAAAAGATTTTTTTTTTTAATGAAGGGGGATGGGCAGAGGGAGAGAAACTCAAGCAGACTCCCCACTAAGCAGAGAACTTGTTGGGGGGATTGATCCCACAACTTAGAGATCGTGACCTGAGCCAAAATCATGAGTCTGATGCTTAATCAGCTGAGCCACCCAGCTGCCCCAGCAAGGTTCTAATTTCAATACATCTGGATTAGGTTGTTTCTTAGATTTCCAAGTGGATACAGTGAATAGATAGGTAGATATAATGTTCTGAAGTCCTGGTGAAGAGTTCAATTAAAGAACTTGGGCACCATTGCATCGTACCTATATTAGTATATACATGACCTTAGAAGTGGTAGGCGTAGATAAAGTTCTGTTAAGATTGGATGTAGATTGCAAAAACATTCTGAAAATCCATTTATGGAATGTGTATATCAATATTTAAAGGTTAGAAATGGGAAGATCCAGCGAAGAAGACAGAAAAAAAATAAGAATTAAGAAGAAAAACATAAGATCGCAATGTTTTGAAGGACAAGTAGAAAAAGTGTTCAGAGAATGCGGAGTGGTCAAGTAGTCACTGCTTTTGAGAGGTCATCAATTTAGTACTGAAAACTGTCATCAGTTTTGACAACGTGAGACCACTGAAAAGTTTGGGAGGGAAGAAGTGGTGCCAGTAGTCTGACTTAAATGAGCTCAAGAAAGAAGAGAAATTTTTGGAGTGGTTACAATGTAAAAGACACAATAGACCTTTTCTCTTTACATAACAAAAAGACAAATTCAGACAAAATTGAAAGAATACTTTTGTGTTGTCTGTGATGATTATATTTTCAATAGGCTATCCTTCTTCCAGGTGAGCTGCTTCCCATTAGAGAAAGGAATGGTGTTCTGGCACTAGGTGAAGGGGAAATTTAGAAGTAATGGTATGAGAATGGAAAATGTCTATTTCCCTTACCTGTACCATTTTCAATCACTAGAAATAAGTGTAGAGGTGCAAGTCTTATGAATAAGAGTGAAGAGTTGCCTCATGTAAGAGTTGCCTTATAAGAGGTCAAGGTGTGGAAAACACTAGAGATATTTTTCTGTGGATAAAACAAGTAGAGGTATTTAATTCACTCATAGCCTGTGGGTTATTTTGAATGAAAAAAACTGTCTTTCTTGACTTGTTTTTTTCCTTATTTTACCCAATGAAATCCATTTACTTATTACTTCCTCTTTTATCTCCTCAGCGTTTGAACCAATGCACAGTATGTCACAAAACATTTAGTACTGACATGCCATGTGGAAGCTGAGAACACAGCTACTCTCTTCTCACTGAAATAGTAAATGATGACAAAAGCTATTTTCACTGAAAGGTAACACATCAGTAATTGAACATCATACTTATGGTAGAATTCAGCATGAGCATTAATAGTTACTGATTTAGAAAGTTCATTTCTTCATATATATGTGTATCATATAACATTACATATAATATATATTATGTATATTCATATGAATAATTTAATTATATATTTATACATTATGTAAAATATATAAAATATATTATATATATTATGTTATCATATATTTTTTGGAAACTGTGAGCATATATTATTTTATATACAACATCATTGCCTGTATCCAGATATTGAGAAACAGTGTGGTAGAAAGAGGAAAGTATTTCCATGAAACACTCACCATGATTAAAGTACAAAATGTGTGAAATTAAGGTTAAAAGTTTATTCAAGTTCAGAAATTTATTGAACATTTTTTGTATGCCAGGAACTATGTGTTCGCAACTGCATTTGAAAAACTCACAATCTAGTCTGGGAAAAGTTATTTAAACTAAATACTTCAATATCACTTCAGAATTAAAGGGAGGTCTGTCTAATCCAGGCTTCTTGAGGAGTTCTTGAAGAATTCAATTATGTTAAACATGGCTAATAGTGTTGGTACAGAACTGTAGTTAGTTGTGCATTTGTGATTTTATCACTCTTGTTTGTTTATTCTTGAGGAGTCATTCAACAGGCAGTGATATCAGAACCAAATTCTTAGAGATGAATGGCCATTAGCCTCATCAAGGACATTTGATAAGCTTACAAGGAGGAAGGAAGGAATTTATGTTGAAAATTACAGCATGAAAATGGTCTTGAACTAGCTTTGATCATTTTATTTCCTCATTTCTGAGATGGCTTACTCTTGACATGACAAAGTGAAATTGAGCTCCTTAGCTCAGAATCCATTATCATATACTTTTGGATTACAGTTTATTTTTCTAAATTCTTTTCATTTTTTATTTTTCCACAAAGATATGTATAATCAAATTTACTTCCACTTCTAAGCCTTGTATTTTCCTATTCTTTGTGATTTTGCTTATCAGCAAATGAGTAAGGAACAATTTTGTCTTTGTTATTACATGTCTCCTTTCCACTAGTCTTTAAAGTAAAGTGAATCCCCAAGCAACCAGAAGGACACCATTGTTTTGTTTTTTGTTTGTTTGTATGTTTTGTTTTTTAATAAAAACATAATGGATTGGACTTTGGCTGGATTATCTGGTTCAGCACCCATCTCTCCTGTTGTACCACCTCAGCTAAATTACCTGACCTCTCTGGCCTCCAGTTCTTAATTTATACAATAGAAATGATAAAAGTCTTTATCTCAAAGGGATTTTTTTAAGAATATATTGTCAATTTTATTTTGAAAATTAAGTACACTAGTAGGCATTGAATAAAATACGTCAAAATTGGTATAAACCTCTGCAGCCATAAACTTTTCCCTAACAGTTCTCTGATAGTGGTTTCCACATAATAAGAAATTAAGGTGTGACAGTTTATGTGTGCTAGGTATCAAGCTAGGGAGCTGATTTAGGAAGACTGGACTGTGCTTCAAATCAGAAAAATCTAGGGGCGCCTGGGTGGCTCAGTTGGTTGGTGGCTGCCTTCGGCTCGGGTCGTGATCCCAGAGTCCTGGGATTGAGCCTCACATCGGACTCTCTGCTCAGCGGGGAGCCTGCTTCCTCCTCTCTCTGCCTGCCTCTGCCTACTTGTGTTCTCTCTGTCAAATAAATAAATTAAAAAAAAATCAGAAAAATCTAGGTTTATATCCAAGCTCTATCATTAACTGATTGTATGACCTTAAGTGTATCATTAAACCTCAATGATTCAAAGTTGCTACCAAATTAAATGAATTTTTATAATGATTGTGACATTGTGATTCATAAGTGATGGGCAATTAATAAATAACCTTATTGTTATGTTTTAATTATATCACTAATAATAGTAGTAGTAATTACTGTTAAATGATACACACTAAAAGATAATTTGCATGTAAAGTTAAGATACCTTATATTTTAAGTTTTGAACATCAGCCTTAGGAGCTGAACTTTGAGAATTATTTTGCCTGAGTATCAATTTTCCTTGACAGACTATATATTCATGTTTCAAACATGTTTGAACATAGCCTTTTAATGTAATTTCTCTTATAGTAGGAATTAGAAAGCTAATTACTAGATTCTACCAGATTGCCAGTGACTGGGATTCCAGATTCATTTTGGATTTAGCTAGTTAGATGCTGGTGGGAGAACTGGAGAATGTAAGCATGGTTTCACTTACTTGTGGAGCATCGGGAATAGCATGAGGACATTAGGAGAAGGAAAGGAAAACTGAATTGGGGGAAATTGGAGGGGGAGATGAACCATGAGAGGCTGTGGACTCTGAGAAACAAACAAGGTTTTGGAGGAGAAGAGGGTGGGGGTTAGGTGAGCCTGGTGGTGGGTATTAAGGAGGACACATATTGCATGGAGCACTGGGTGTGGTGCATAAACAATGAATCTTGGAACGCTGAAAAAATAAAATTAAAATTTAAAAAACCTGATGATATACTATACCTTGGTCAATTGAATTTAAATAAAAAAGTACAGAACAATGTCTCTTATGAATACTGATGCAAATATCCTTATTCAAATACTAGCATACCAAATTTGGGTATTCCTGAGTTTATTCCTGGGATGTTAAAAATGGTTCAATATACAAAAGTCAATCAGTGTAATGCACTACACTAACAAAATGAAGGAGAGAAACACATGATTACTGGAATAGATTGGAAAAAACATTTGATAATATTCAATACACTTTCAGGGCACCTGGGTAGCTCAGTGGGTTAAGCCTCTGTCTCAGCTTAGGTCATGATCTCAGGATCCTCTCTCTGCCTGCCTCTCTGACTACTTGTGATCTCTCTCTGTCAAATAAATAAATAAAATCTTAAAAAAAAAAAAAAAAAAAAGATGTACTCTATCTATAATTTTGTATCATTTTGTATCAAGTCATATTTTCCAGGGAAATTACTATAAAGCCCTAAAAATAGAAGTCTATAATAAAAAGTGCCAGTTTAATTCATGAAAACCCACAGAAGCACAATAATGTGAATTTCTTCTGTGAATTGCACTCAGTGTATGGCAGCTAAAAGTATGCTGGCTACCAAAAAAAAAATATTCCTAGTTTTTTATTAAATTGCATGTTTTGTTCTTAATTGTTGTTGTGGCTGAGAAAAATAAAGACCCATGGATGCCAAAAATAAAGAAGCCTACACGATAGTAAAATTGATAAAATTTATGGTATAATTTTAGCTGGCTAGAGAACAGAACCTATTTGAAGGTTAAGCTTTCTTATTTGAGATCAGAATTTCTTCCAGGTAAGTGTTTTACTTATTTAAGTATCTAAAATATCAGTACCATGAGTTCTCGGAAAAAGGCAAGTAATTTATAGTTCCCACATTTTGGTAAAACTTAAAAGTACAACATTTGAATGTAGAAAAATTTAGGAGCAGGGGATTCAAAAAGTAGATAATTTTGGCATATAATACTGTAGTCTTTAGAACAGTATCTATTTAAATGGATGATGTTTCCTTCTTTAAGTGTAGATGAAATTAGTTTCGTTCTTAGGAAAGAAAAAGGTTAACACAAATAGAAAATATTGAATAGTGCATTAACTCTAACTCTAATCGAATAAACTGGCTTGTTTCAGTGTTAACTTTATAGTCAATGTTATTATTTTCTTGCATCAGTGAAATATTTATTTTGCATCTATGCTTTTGTTAGAGAGTGTTAATTTGGTTGATGCTCTGACCTGAATTATTACACTCTAATGTATTTAACTGGGCAAAGTCTTTCTTAAGTCACTTTTATGCTTAGTGGTGATAGATGACTGTTCAGCTGAGTACATGGATTTATGATGTGGTAAACATTTAGCTTTATTACATGTTTTCTACATTTATTTTGTTTTATTTTTTTAATTTAATTTATTTTTTTCAGTTTTCCAAGATTCATTGCTTATGCAGCACACCCAGTGCTCCATGTAATATGTGCCTTCCTTAATACCTACCACCAGGCTCACCCATCACCTCAACCTTCTCCCTTCCAAAACTCTGTTTGTTTCTCAGAGTCCTCAGTCTCTTGTGATTCATCTCCCCCTCTGAATTCCCCCTATTCAATTTTCCTTTCTTCTAAAGTCCTCCATGTTATTCCTTATGCTTCACAAGTAAGTGAAACCATATGAAAATAGACTTACTCTGCTTCATGTATTTCACTTAGCATAATTTCTTCCAGTCCCATCCATGTTGATACAAAAGTTGGGTATCTATCTTTTCTGATGGAGGCGTAATACTCCATAGTATATATTGACCATATCTTTTTTATCCATTCATCTGTTGAAGGGCATTGGATCTTTCCACAGTTTGGCAACTGTGGCCATTGCTGCTATGAACATTGGTGTACATATGGCCCTTTTTTTCACTCCATCTGTATCTTTGGGGTAAATACTCAGTAGTGCAAATGCAGGGTCATAGGGTAGCTCTATTTTTAATTTCTTAAGGAATCTCCACACTGTTTTCCAAAGTGACTGCACCAACTTGCATTCCCACTGACAGTGTAAGAAGTTTCTCCTTTCTCCACAGTCTCCCCAACACTTGTTTACTTTCTTGTTGATTTTGGCCATTCTAACTAGTGTATGGTGGTATCTCAATGTGGTTTTGATTTGAATCTCCCTAATGGCTAATGAAGATGAACATTTTTTCATGTGTCTGTTAGCTATTTATATGTCTTCTTTGGAGAAGTGTCTGTTCATGTCTTCTGTCCATTTTTCTAACATCATTATTTGTTTTTTTTTTTTTTTTTTGAGTGTTGAGTTCGAGGAGTTCTTTATAGATCTTGGATATCAGCCTTCTGTCTATAGTGTCATTTGCAAATATCTTCTCCTATTCTGTGGGAGAATGTATTTTTGTATTGTTGATTCTTTCCTTTGCTGTGCAGAAGCTTTTTATCTTGATGAAGTCCCAAGTCCCATTTTTGTTTTTGTTTCCTCTGCCTTTAAAAGGAGACAAGTCTTGAAAGAATTTGGTGTGGCCAATGTCAAAGAGGTTACTGCCTATGCCTTCTCTAGGATTTTGATAGATTCCTGTCTCACGTTGAGTTCTTTTATCCATTTTGTGTTTATCTTTGTGTACAGTGTAAGAGAATGGTCAAGTTGTATTCTTCTATAGATAGCTGTCCAATTTTCCCAGCATCATTTATTGAAGAGATTGTCTTTTCTCCACTGAATATTTTTTCCTGCTTTGTCAAAGATTATTTGTCCATCCCCAAACTACTAGAACTCATACAGCAATTCAGTAATGTGGCAGGATACAAAATCAATGTACAGAAATCAGTTGCTTTCTTATGCACTAACAATGAAAATGTAGAAAGGGAAATTGGAGAATCAATTCCATTTACTATAGCACTAAGAAACTAACATAAGATAACTGTGAGTAAACCTTTAATTTATTTTAACTTTTTATTATTTTCATAAACATTCTTATTCTTTTACATTCTTTTATTTTAGGATACTTCCATCCATCCTGTACCCACTTCTCAATCCTTTTGAAGGATTTTTGAGCAACTTCAATTAACCATATTTAATATGGTGCCTATAGAAATAGGACAATGTTCTGTCTAAAAGTACACAGTGCCATAAACATTCTTTTAAAACTTGGAAAGCTCGAGTATGAAGCTCAGTTCATATTATTATGGGTAGTGAGGCCAGGTACCATGGCCACACAGGATGAGTGGCGGCCAGGAATTCGCTCCACATGGAGGTCACCTACAAACAATATTAGAATATGAACAAGAGGGGTCTGACTATGACAGCTTTGTCTTCCAGGATCACTTTAAATAGACCCCTTTTGTGGCTTTCAACAAATTAATTCACAAATCTTTTTCAAATTGTTTAATGAGATTGCCTTATGTTGTCTGTTCCTATCTTACAGCATTTGTCATTTATTTATATTTATTATTACAATATTTATAAATTTCCCTTCCAGATAGCTACTCATCCTATTATCTTATTATCTTCTTATAGGAGGATTATATACTTCTTCTCTTCAGAACTCAGATGTACACATATAACTTGAATATGTTACCCAATAAAATGTGATAATATTGTTCATTACTCCCAGAAAAAGCATTAAGACCCCAAATTGTGGTTTACCATATTGCCTTTTCCTGTGTGTGGTAGGCAGAATAATGTCCCCTAATATACCCATCCTTATTCCCCTGAATTTGTGAATATGTTTTCTTACATGGAAAAGGATCTTTGCAGATATGATTAATGTAAGGACTGTCAAATGGGGAACACTTACTGACTATGGCAGAAGGAATTGTGACTATAGAAGGGAACAAGAGACAGTGGTATGAGAGGCACTAACTTTGAAGTTGTGGGAAAAGGGCTGGAAGCCAAAAAATGTGTGTTGCTTTCTTAGGATTTCTGTAACAAATCACAAACAAAAATTTATTCTGTCACAGTTCTGGAGGGCAGAAGTCCAAAATCAAGGTGGTGCAGGACCACATTCTTCACTTGATCTTAGCCAAAAGGCCGAGAAGCGATGCAGGACCACATTCTCGACATTCCTGCTAAAGACTCTGGGAGGGGGCTCTATTTCCAGCCTCTTCAGGCTTTGGGTGGTTGCCAGCTGCATTGGCTTATGGTCACATCACTTTGATGCCTGTCTTCATCTTCACATCACCTTCTTTTCTTTGGGTCTGTTTAATTTCCTTCTCCCCCTCAGATAATCCAGGATAAATTCATCCTCTCAAATTTCTTAATTTAATCACTTTTTTTGGCCATATAATACAGTATTCATTTTTTTTCCCCCATGTAAAGTAATATTTGCAGGTTCTGGACACAGACAGAACTTTTAGAGGGCCACCATCCAGCCCCTACAGTGGGTGATCTCAAGAAGTTTGAAAAGCAAGTAGCTTCTGCTAATGAGCTTTAAGAAGGAATACAGGCCTACAATCTTGATCTTATCCTGTTGAGACCCTTGTCTGACTCCTGAGCTCCAGAAGTATAAGATAATAGATTCATTTTGTTTTAATCCCTTGAGTCAGAGATGTTTGGTTTAACAATACAAATGGAGGCACTGTGCCTAGATAATGTTCAGTGTTCTAGATGGAGCTGTTTTGTCAACCCAATGGGTAATAAAGATAGTGTGGGGCAGAGTCATCACTGATGGACATGTGGAAGGATCAATCAACCCTTGTTATTATAAACTACAGACTTTTGAGATATTTTGTAATGGCAACATAACCTAGCCTGTCCTTGATGATAAACAACTATTTTGTTTTTAGTCTTTATGATTCTGGGAAATTTAAAAAAAAAAAAAAGCAAAATAAGCAAACAGACAAAAGAGACAAAGAAACATAGGATTTGAAAACAGGCAGGCATGATTACTTAAATGTCTCTCTTTGTTGTAATTTGTTAGACTGATACCTCAGTCATTTTGATCTTTTTCTTTTCTATAAAATGGAAATAAAAGTAACTGAATTTTCAGTTGTGTTTAAACTTAACAGTTTTTCAGAACTATAATTATGCTTAAATGGACATGTTACTAATTATCTTTCCTTTAGAATGTTGAATTATCTTTATGCTTAAAAAAAAATAGCACTATCTAGTTTCTTCTACTCCGTTTACTCTTATGTTCCCTGAGATTAATATACTCTGGTCAGCAGTAGCTTGTCAGTTTGTGTTTTGGACACATATGTTGAAGAAAGTCCTGAACAGATTAATGTAATTCCTAAGTGCATGAGGATTGCATATTTTATTCTGTTTGTTATATGTTAAAATACTCCTACTGAGTTTTTATCAAATAGCATAGATACCTGAGTCTACAAAAGTCTTTCTGTTTTCATTACCCATTGGAATAATTTTCCTTTTGATGGTAAACCTTGAGAGCACTTCTTAAGACAAGATAACCAACATGTAATAAAATATTATAATTGGCCCTTCATACATGTAAGTTTATTGAATTGAATAAATCCACTCCTTATAAGCCAGGATAAAATTTCTATTGTCATTACAAAAAAGATACATTACCAAAGACTCAATAAAAATATCACTATATGCAACAACAAAGAAATTGCAATATCTTCCCTATAAAAATATGTACTATATTCTTCTCTTTTTTATATGTTCATGTAATAAGAAAAAGCAAATATATACATTAATTACTATAGCTTCTATAAATATTTATATCGGAATATGTTTATCAAAGATATTTGTTATTTTATATGATAATTAAAAAAAAACTGTAGTTTTGGTTTACAGTTTTGTTTTAAAACATATCCATTTTTCTAAAGCTTTAAATTCCAGGGTCACATTTCTAAACAGTCATTGTTTTGTTTTTAATGAATATTTTGCATTCTTTGTATGGGCATTTATGTGAATACACTTACATATACATGCATTCAGGTAAAAATGTATATTGTAATTACTCTAACTTCTGAAAATCTAAATGTAAATTTCACTGCATAATACATATTTGGAAGCATATGGGCTTTTTTTGTTCTTTTGTTTTGTTTTCTTTTGAAACATTGATGTTGATAATTTATAACTACCAAAACCCATAATTGGAGGAAATAGAAAAGGCCTCTGAGCTAGTAGACTTATGAATACATGCTGCTGGAAATGGAGTTTTCAAAAAAGTAACACCAGAAAAAAGCCCAAAGGTAGAGTGAAAGTAATATTACTGATAAATGTAAAATATCATTTACTTGATCTCAGCACAGTTAAAATATGTCCTTCTAAGCAAGTAGGAGATATATTCCTGCCTAAACTTCTCACAGAGTTTTCTAATGAGATAATGACTTGGAATGAAATCTTATTGGAAGAAATTCAATTTTATATATTTCCAGAGGAACAAAATAAACTAGTACCAACATGATTAATTAGTTAATTTTAGCATCATTTTAGCATTCTGACACTTATCTTCTCCTACTCCATGATTTTTTTTTTGCCTATATGTATTATATAATAAGGATGAGGTGGAATTGAATGAAGTACCAAGAAATGATTGAATGTTTTTTACCAACTGTCACATCTCAATAAACTTAATTGCTTGTCTACTATGTACCCTCTGGAAACATCAGACTTACCATCTACTTGAGCCATGAAAAGGTGAAAAGCTCAAAAGAATGACTGTTTATATTTTTGCCATTAATTGATAAGGAAAGCATAATGATACCCCTCATTATATGTATGATTCATAGTGGTCTTTAACTTTTTTTTTTTTAAATTTTAAAATTAATACAGTTACTTTTTCTCCACAGACAACAATTATTTTCTTTGTACTTAAATCTCTGTAAACAATTTTAGGACTTCTACAAGGCAGGGGTAAAGAAAAATTTGTGTTAGTATAATAAAGTGTGTGTGGCAAGCTGTAGGTGCATATAGACTTGTCAGGATAAAACGTTTTGAGCTGGTTGTGGATTAAGGAATAATTGACTTAGAAGTTAATTTTTTTAAGTATCCAAATTCAGGCCCTGACATGAGAACATCTTTTATTCAAATGATGACTTGAATACTAAGATTTTCCCTGGAGTCAACAATTGTTTTATAATTGGAATGTTTAATCCATTAATATTGAATCTACTTATTAACATGTGAGTACAGATGGGTATGTTTTCATTATGGGCTTTTTGTTGGTACTCTGTTCTTTTCCTCCCTTCTTGTGGATTGGAGAGGGAAATCATGATCTTAGGACCTTCAATAAAGTTTTGCTTCAAAACAAAACAAAACAAAACCAAAAAAACAGAATACAGAATAGCCAAATAATCATTGGAAATCTTAGAGGAACACTTTCATTCTTTATCAATCTGTCTCCGCAAAAATATAGTAGTGCAAGATAATGGGATCTCCTCCTCCTAAGTGGGAGACTATGTCATCTGTCACTTCCAATCCATCCCAATACATATTCTGAGCTGCTAGATTGGAAGCTCTCGCTGACATTGGGTTTTGGTGGGAGAGGAAAGGGTTTTTAAATTTTACATGAGATAGTGTTGAAATGAATAAATCTGAATTTTAAATCAAAATAAAATGTCTTTTTTAAAAATATAGTGAAAATAAATTCAAGTGTTCATAAATAATTTGAGAACATTTTGATAGAAACCCCATTGCTGCTCATCTTCAATAATTATCAACATGTGAGTAATTTTATTTCATGTAGAGTCCTAACCTTCCAATTATTTTCTCTCTTGCTGAATGTTTTTACACAATTCTAAGACTTTAGTTTAATCTGTAACTCTTCAGTACATATTTCTATGAGATTTAACACTTTTTAAAAGATAAAACAATATGCCTAAAAATTAAATAATAATTCTTTAATAATATCTAATATTAAGTTCATATTCAAAATTCCTCAACCAAACCATAAATAGCTTTTTTTTTTAATTTGTAATTCTTTTTTTTTCCAATTTATTTATTTTCAGAAAAACAGTATTCATTATTTTTTCACCACACCCAGTGCTCCATGCAAGCTGTGCCCTCTATAATACCCACCACCTGGTACCCCAACCTCCCACTCCCCCGCCACTTCAAACCCCGCAGATTGTTTTTCAGAGTCCATAGTCTCTCATGGTTCATCTCCCCTTCCAATTTACTCAAAAGCACATACCCTACCCAATGTCCATAACCCTACCCCCCTTCTCCCAACCCCCCTCCCCCCAGGAACCCACAGTTTGTTTCGTGAGATTAAGAGTCACTTATGGTTTGTCTCCCTCCCTATCCCATCTTGTTTCATGGATTCTTCTCCTACCCACTTAGGCCCCCATGTTGCACCACCACTCCCTCATATCAGGGAGATCATATGATAGTTGTCTTTCTCCGCTTGACTTATTTCGCTAAGCATGATACGCTCTAGTTCCATCCATGTTGTCGCAAATGGCAAGATTTCATTTCTTTTGATGGCTGCATAGTATTCCATTGTGTAAATATACCACATCTTCTTGATCCATTCATCTGTTGATGGACATCTAGGTTCTTTCCATAGTTTGGCTATTGTGGACATTGCTGCTATAAACATTCGGGTGCACGTGCCCCTTTGGATCACTACGTTTGTATCTTTAGGGTAAATTCCCAGTAGTGCAATTGCTGGGTCATAGGGCAGTTCTATTTTCAACATTTTGAGGAACCTCCATGCTGTTTTCCAGAGTGGTTGCACCAGCTTGCATTCCCACCAACAGTGCAGGAGGGTTCCCCTTTCTCCGCATCCTCGCCAGCATCTGTCATTTCCTGACTTGTTGATTTTAGCCATTCTGACTGGTGTGAGGTGATATCTCATTGTGGTTTTGATTTGTATTTCCCTGATGCCGAGTGATAAGGAGCACTTTTTCATGTGTCTGTTGGCCATCTGGATGTCTTCTTGGCAGAAATGTCTGTTCATGTCCTCTGCCCATTTCTTGATTGGATTATTTGTTCTTTGGGTGTTGAGTTTGTTAAGTTCTTTATAGACTTTGGACACTAGTCCTTTATCTGATATGTCGTTTGCAAATATCTTCTCCCATTCTGTCAGTTGTCTTTTGGTTTTGTTAACTGTTTCCTTTGCTGTGCAAAAGCTTTTGATTTTGATGAAATCCCAAAAGTTCATTTTTGCCCTTGCTTCCCTTGCCTTTGGCGATGTTCCTAGGAAGATGTTGCTGCGGCTGAGGTCGAAGAGGTTGCTGCCTGTGTTCTCCTCAAGGATTTTGATGGATCCCTTTCTCACATTGAGGTCCTTAATCCATTTTGAATCTATTTTTGTGTGTGGTATAAGGAAATGGTCCAATTTCACTTTTCTGCACGTGGCTGTCCAATTTTCCCAACACCATTTATTGAAGAGGCTGTCTTTTTTCCATTGGACATTCTTTCCTGCTTTGTCGAAGATTAGTTGACCATAGAGTTGAGGGTCTATTTCTGGGCTCTCTATTCTGTTCCATTGGCCTATGTGTCTGTTTTTGTGCCAGTACCATGCTGTCTTGATGACGATAGCTTTGTAATAAAGCTTGAAGTCCAGAATTGTGATGCCACCAACTTTGGCTTTGTTTTTCAATATCCCTTTGGATATTCGAGGTCTTTTCTGGTTCCATATAAATTTTAAAATTATTTGTTCCATTTCTTTGAAAAAGATGGATGGTACTTTGATAGGAATTGCATTAAATGTGTAGATTGCTTTAGGTAGCATAGACATTTTCACAATATTTATTCTTCCAATCCAGGAGCATGGAACATTTTTCCATTTCTTTGTGTCTTCCTCAATTTCTTTCATGAGTACTTTATAGTTTTCTGAGTATAGATTCTTAGCCTCTTTGGTTAGGTTTATTCCTAGGTATCTTATGGTTTGGGGTGCAATTGTAAATGGGATTGACTCCTTAATTTCTCTTTCTTCTGTCTTGTTGTTGGTGTAGAGAAATGCAACTGATTTCTGTGCATTGATCTTATATCCTGACACTTTACTGAATTCCTGTATAAGTTCTAACAGTTTTGGAGTGGAGTCTTTTGGGTTTTCCACATAGAGTATCATATCATCTACGAAGAGTGATAATTTGACTTCTTCTTTGCCGATTTGGATGCCTTTAATTTCCTTTTGTTGTCTGATTGCTGAGGCTAGGACTTCTAGTACTATGTTGAATAGCAGTGGTGATAATGGACATCCCTGCCGTGTTCCTGACCTTAGTGGAAAAGCTTTCAGTTTTTCTCCATTGAGAATGATATTTGCAGTGGGTTTTTCATAGATGGCTTTGATGATATTGAGGTATGTGCCCTCTATCTCTACATTTTGAAGGGTTTTGATCAGGAAGGGATGCTGTACTTTGTCAAATGCTTTTTCAGCATCTATTGAGAGTATCATATGGTTCTTGTTCTTTCTTTTATTGATGTGTTGTATCACATTGACTGATTTGCGGATGTTGAACCAACCTTGCAGCCCTGGGATAAATCCCACTTGGTCGTGGTGAATAATCCTTTTAATGTACTGTTGAATCCTATTGGCTAGTATTTTGGTGAGAATTTTCGCATCTGTGTTCATCAAGGATATTGGTCTATAGCTCTCTTTTTTGATGGGATCCTTGTCTGGTTTTGGGATCAAGGTGATGCTGGCCTCATAAAATGAGTTTGGGAGTTTTCCTTCCATTTCTATTTTTTGGAACAGTTTCAGGAGAATAGGAATTAGTTCTTCTTTAAATGTTTGGTAGAATTCCCCCGGGAAGCCATCTGGCCCTGGGCTTTTGTTTGTTTGGAGATTTTTAATGACTGTTTCAATCTCCTTACTGGTTATGGGTCTGTTCAGGCTTTCTATTTCTTCCTGGTTCAATTTTGGTAGTTTATATGTTTCTAGGAATGCATCCATTTCTTCCAGATTGTCAAATTTGTTGGCGTAGAGTTGCTCATAATATGTTCTCATAATAGTTTGTATTTCTTTGGTGTTAGTTGTGATCTCTCCTCTTTCGTTCATGATTTTATTTATTTGGGTCCTTTCTCTTTTCTTTTTGATAAGTCTGGCCAAGGGTTTATCAATTTTATTAATTCTTTCAAAGAACCAGCTCCTAGTTTGGTTGATTTGTTCTATTGTTTTTTTGGTTTCTATTTCATTGATTTCTGCTCTGATCTTTATGATTTCTCTTCTCCTGCTGGGCTTAGGGTTTCTTTCTTGTTCTTTCTCCAGTTCCTTTAGGTGTAGGGTTAGGTTGTGTACCTGAGACCTTTCTTGTTTCTTGAGAAAAGCTTGTACCGCTATATATTTTCCTCTCAGGACTGCCTTTGTTGTGTCCCACAGATTTTGAACCGTTGTATTTTCATTATCATTTGTTTCCATGATTTTTTTTCAATTCTTCTTTAATTTCCCAATTGACCCATTCATTCTTTAGAAGGATGCTGTTTAGTCTCCATGTATTTGTGTTCTTTCCAAACTTCCTCTTGTGGTTGAGTTCGAGCTTCAGAGCATTGTGGTCTGAAAATATGCAGGGAATGATCCCAATCTTTTGATACCGGTTGAGTCCTGATTTAGGACCGAGGATGTGATCTATTCTGGAGAATGTTCCATGTGCACTAGAGAAGAATGTGTATTCTGTTGCTTTGGGATGAAATGTTCTGAATATATCTGTGATGTCCATCTCATCCAGTGTATCATTTAAGGCCTTTATTTCCCTGTTGATTTTTGCTTGGATGATCTGTCCATTTCAGTGAGGGGAGTGTTAAAGTCCGCTACTATTATTGTATTATTGTTGATGTGTTTCTTTGATTTTGTTATTAATTGGTTTATATAGTTTGCTGTGCCCACGTTGGGGGCATAGATATTTAAAATTGTTAGATCTTCTTGTTGGACAGACCCTTTGAGTATGATATAGTGTCCTTCCTCATCTCTTATTATAGTCTTTGGCTTAAAATCTAATTGATCTGATATAAGGATTGCCACTCCTGCTTTTTTCTGATGTCCATTAGCATGGTAAATTCTTTTCCACCCCCTCACTTTAAGTCTGGAGGTGTCTTCGGGTTTAAAATGAGTTTCTTGGAGGCAACATATAGATGGGTTTTGTTTTTTTATCCATTCTGATACCCTGTGTCTTTTGATTGGGGCATTTAGCCCATTAACATTCAGGGTAACTATTGAGAGATATGATTTTAGTGCCATTGTATTGCCTGTAAGGTGACTGTTACTGTATATTGTCTCTGTTCCTTTCTGATCTACCACTTGTAGGCTCTCTCTTTGCTTAGAGGACCCCTTTCAGTATTTCCTGTAGAGCTGGTTTGGTGTTTGCAAATTCTTTCAGTTTTTGTTTGTCCTGGAAGCTTTTAATCTCTCCTTCTATTTTCAATGATAGCCTAGCTGGATATAGTATTCTTGGCTGCATGTTTTTCTCATTTAGTGCTCTGCAAATGTCATGCCAGCTCTTTCTGGCCTGCCAGGTCTCTGTGGATAAGTCAGCTGCCAATCTAATACTTTTACCATTGTATGTTACAGACTTCTTTTCCCGGGCTGCTTTCAGGATTTTCTCTTTGTCACTAAGGCTTGTAAATTTTACTATTAGGTGACGGGGTGTGGGCCTATTCTTATTGATTTTGAGGGGCGTTCTCTGAACCTCCTGAATTTTGATGCTCGTTCCCTTTGCCATATTGGGGAAATTCTCCCCAATAATTCTCTCCAGTATACCTTCTGCTCCCCTCTCTCTTTCTTCTTCTTCTGGAATCCCAATTATTCTAATGTTGTTTCGTCTTATGGTGTCACTTATCTCTCGAATTCTCCCCTCATGGTCCAGTAGCTGTTTGTCCCTCTTTTGCTCAGCTTCTTTATTCTCTGTCTTTTGGTCTTCAATATCGCTAATTCTTTCTTCTGCCTCATTTATCCTAGCAGTGAGAGCCTCCATTTTTGATTGAACTTCATTAATAGCTTTTTTGATTTCAACTTGGTTAGATTTTAGTTCTTTTATTTCTCCAGAAAGGGCTTTTATATCTCTGGAGAGGGTTTCTCTAATATCGTCCATGCCTTTTTCAAGCCCGGCTATTACCTTGAGAATTGTCATTTTGAACTCTAGATCTGACATATTACCAATGTCTGTATTGATTAGGTCCCTAGCCTTCGGTACTGCCTCTTGTTCTTTTTTGTTGTTGTGAATTTTTCTGCCTTGTCATTTTGTCCAGCTAAGAGTATATGAAGGAGCAAGTAAAATACTAAAAGGGTGGCAACAATCCCAGGAAAATATGCTTTAACCAAATCAGAAGAGATCCCAAATCGTGAGGGGGGATTTCTCCCCCCTCACGATTGAGTGAGGGATCTCCTCTGATTGGGATCTCCTTTGATTGGGATCTCCCAATCTCTTCTGATTGGGATCTCTTCTGATTTGGGGATAAAAAGAGGTTCAAAAAGAAAGAAAGAAAAAAAAGAAAAAAAGAATTAAAAAAAAGAGATTGAATTAAAAATTCAATCAAGAATTTAAAAAAGAATTAAGAAAAAAAAAGATTGAAGAGATTAGGATCTCTTCTGATTTGGGGATAAAAAGAGGTTCAAAAAGAAAGAAAGAAAAAAAAAGAAAAAAAAGAGTTAAAAAAAAGAAAATGAATAAAGTATAAAAAAGAAATATATATATATATATTAGATAATCTAGTTAAAAACGTTAAAAAAGAAAAGGGTAAAAGTTATAAAAAATTTTAGCAGAAGAAGAGAAAAAAAATGAAAAAGAAAAAAATTATATTAACTGCAAGACTAAAAAATCACAGGCAGAAAGCCATGATGAGTTCCGTGGTTTGTTTTCTCCTCCTCTGGAATTCTGCTGCTCTCTCCTTGGTATTGAAACTGCACTGCTTGGTAGGTGAACTTGGTCTTGCCTGGATTTCTTGTTGATCTTCTGGGGGAGGGGCCTGTTGTAGTGATTCTCAAGTGTCTTTGCCCCAGGCGGAATTACACCGCCCTTACCAGGGGCTGGGCTGAGTGATCTGCTTGGCTTTGCTTTCAGGAGCTTTTGTTCCCTGAGCGCGTTCCGTAGAGTTCCGGAGGACGGGAATACAAATGGCGGCCTCCTGGTCTCTGGCCCGGAGGAGCCGAGAGCCCGGGGCCCCGCTCCCCTGTGCACCCTCAGCAAACATCTCCTAGTAACTCGCGTCTGCCTAACCTCCGGCCGCGCTCCGAGCTCACCGAGCTTGCGACCGGTTCAAGGCAACTCCGAGCTGCGAGCTTACTGTCGGCTCTGTCTCTGCAGCCAGCTTTCCCGTTCCAATATCCGCAAGCTCTGAGACACTCAGACACCCCCGATCCTTCTGTGACCCCGCGGGACCTGAGGTCACGCCGACCCCGTGTGGGCCTCGCCCCGGTTTAGCCTCCGGAGCGATGTCCCTCAGCGGAACAGACTTTTAAAAGTCCCAATTTTGTGCTCTGTTGCTCCGCCGCTTGCCGGGAGCCGGCCCCTCCCCCTGGGGTCTATCTTCCCGTCGCTTTGGATTCACTTCTCTGCCAGTCCTACCTTTCAGAAAGTGGTTGTTTTTCTGTTTCTAGAATTAATGTTCTTCTTCTCTTCGAACTGCCGATGGATTTGCAGGTGTTTGCAATCTTTAGATAAGCTCTCTAGCTGATCTCCTGCTAGCTGAGGTAGTCTCAGCCTGCTACTTCTCCGCCATCTTGACTCCTCCCCGTAAATAACTTTTTAATTAAAGTTTTTTGTTGTTTGTTTGTTTGTTGAATCAGCTAAACATAAGGTTACTATGTTGCATTTGGCCTGTATGTCTCTTAAATTTCTATTACACCATCAAGTTCCAAATACTTCCTTCTTTCTTTCTATTTATTTGTTAGGAAATAGGGCTTCTGTATCGAGAATTTAGCACATTTTTTAATGCATGATGCTTGCCCTGTTCAATCTTTTAGCAGGTTTCTGTTGGTTCATAAGCTCCTCAGGAGCTTCCTGGATATGATCTGAAATTGGCCTTCTTATACCTGGAGGGCAAGGAGAGACCAAAGAAAGGCAAGCCATTCTGGCTGGGTGGGTGGCAGGTTTAATAAGCAAGGGGACTTATATACAAGACTTGTCTTGGGGGACAGAAAGGCAAGTGGGTCACACCTTTTTACCAGAATCTTAGAAGTTTATATAATACAGGCCTTAACTGGGCTCTGTGATGCATATTGCCCAGATGAGCTCAGCACCATGTCACCATCCTAAAGCTGTGTTCTTAGCACAACGTTTGGGGGTGGGGAAGGGAAGCAGAATACATATTCCAAGGACAGGGAATGGGATGAAGAATCTCAAATTGACCCATCTAGCTTCCAAGTCAAATGGTCATGCCCCTTTGATGACCTCTCCCCACACTCCACCCCTTGGTGACCCACTCTTACACTTTCACAGGTATCCCTCCTCCCAAACCTTCTGCAACATGTCCTGAGCCATGTGATGAGTCATGAAAGTAGGGGTTTCGTGAGATTAGAGGTGGCTCCTTCGACTGCTATCTAGCTGCACTGGAGGCAGGTGCCACAACACAACAGGCTCATGAAAGAGAAAACACAGATTAAGACAATGATTCTCAAAATCATTCACAACTTTTTCTGTCAAGAAGCCCATGATCTGAACCACTGTTTTATTAAGTCTTGTATACTGTGGTTCAGATTACTCAGGGCATTCACTTGTATGCTCTTGTGATTTAATAAATGTGATGCATTAGAAGTCTCATAGATATGAACACACAGCATTCTGTTTATATAACAGTACAGTGTCTCCTTGTGAAGCAGTTATAATGTCCAAGGCTATCCTACTTTGGAAGACAGTTTTCCTTATCAGAAACATTTCAGTGTTGAGTAAGGACAGGTTTTGTTGGCTATCTTTCAAGGCTTGTTGAATGAATTTAGTAAGGCCTTCTATGTGTTCCATAATGTCCTTGAGGCCAATGGAGGAAACAAAAATGGCAGCTCAATGAATATATCAGTGAAAGACAAAACAAGCCCATCTGGCCTTGAGGAAAGGAGGGTTGGAAACCATTATTACCATAAGGCAGATTCTTCCCTGTGCCCAGGGAAAGCCAAGGGAGTAACAGTCCATTCACCCAGATAGAAGCCATGACCAAAGAACTGTACTCCACAACCATCAGTCTCCATTTGGTGTTACCCAATAAATATGTGGGCAGTATGACCAGTCAATGTCAAACCAGTGAATATCCCTTAACATCAAAGAAGGGGACTACACAGTTTTAATAGTATCCACCCCAATATCTTTGGTACAATTGAGTTGATTTCTTTGGAATTGGTGTTCTATTCCTAGCATAGGGGTGCATGGGTGTTCAAATGTCCACAACCCAGGGTAAGCCATGTAAATCTATCTCAAATCATGGCTCTGATAATGGTATTTTAGGACCCTTGTGGTCAACAATTTGATGGGTTTATGTTATAGATTGTTTGACAGAAAAAATACCCTACCCAGTGTAATTAATAGTATGTGGCATAGGCCATGTTTCTGTATTAGTGTTGGTAATATCAGATGGCCTGAGTAGTAGCCCTACTTTGTTCTTTAATGTACTGCTTTAAGATCTTCCAATCCATTCTTTGGAGTGGTCATAACCACCATGGCAATCCTGATGACCTACTGAGGGGCATCTGCTCCAACAGTTGGATTGATTTCTTTGTAGGGCACATAAGTTGCCCACTGTAGAAAGGCATTTCCATCAGGTACCCATCCCATGGCCAGACACCACAGGCACAGCAGAAGTCTAAGGTTGAAAAGACAGATAGCAGAAACTTGTATGGGAAGGCCTTTTTATTCTATAAGAATTATTTTGTGGCCCAATATTTTAGATGTTAATGTGGCTGCAGCTTTAAGAATTTGACCAGCTTGTGCATTCCAAACATGTTGGTTGGAAGAGATGGACTGGGTAAAGGATATGCTAGACAAATACCCTCACTTTCTCCTCTCTTTCCATAGTTTTTGTTCCATTTCATGCATTGTGTGTTTCCAGCTTATAGTAAGATATTAGGATCTCAGCAGAGAAGTGGTAGTTCTCCTTTACCCAACTGTGCAAAGTAACTCACCCATGCTGGCATGATAACCCACTGCAAATTCTAGTAGACAACTCCTTTTCCAGGTGTGATGGGGCTTGGTGTTCTCAGAAGTATAGCATAGCACATTGTTCCACAATGAGAGGACAATGGTTGTTTTCTGGGACTTCAATTCCTTTATAGTATTGAGTGCCTTGGCAGGATTTCCTAGTTCAACATATGGGACCACAGACCCTACTGGTTGATCATTCAAATGCTTTAAAGCCTGAGATAGTACTTTAGTCTACCTAGCCAATAAAGTTTTACCTTATAATGATTTAATTGGCTGCTTTAATATTCCATTTTTCCTTTTGACCAATACTGCTGCTAAGGGAGATGGCATCTACATGACATTTCATGATTTTTGTTCAAACCTGCATATCATGACCTTTGAAAAGTTTTCTTTGAATTTTGTCCACTCAACAAGGATATCCATAAGTAGTAGTCAGCTTCTCTAATTCCTGAATGACAGCACTGTGGTTTAGGCCAGATTCAGTGTCCACATGAACCAAGGTAAATTTTAGAACAGTCACTTAAAGGGCAGGGGCCAATATAACCAAATTGCCAATCCTTCACAAGCCGGAAACTCCAGTAGATTGCCCCAGATTCCTTTGTCAATGCTTTGAGCATTGTTTAGAACACACAGGATATGTTGTTACTCCATTAACTAAGTCATTATATTTCAAGGGCAAATCATCATTCTTGATAATACACTATCTCACCCAAGCTCTGTAGTGGTAACTCTTTCTATGCATTCAGTGTGCTCTATTTATTGAAGGATCAGTTGTCAGAGCTCCTAACTGAACTAGGACATTACCTTCCTGATTGCTAAGGAGTGTCATGAACTTGGACATGAAAGACAGTGAAGACAATCTCAGACTCTTGCAGATACCTTTGCCTTTCCACTTATCCTGACACAGTAGGAGCTAATTCATGATCATCCATTCCTTGCTTCCCATTATCCAAGCCATAGGATTAATCTGTTCAGAATGGCACCTGTAAGTTCAAAGGGTTAATTTTCTAGGACTCATGAGTGATCACCAGCCAGATAGCTTCGAGCTCTACTAACTGCTGTGTTTTTTTCTTGTGCCCATCCATATGATGTCATTATTGAGCTGAATAGTGACTACAATCCTCTACTGGACCCATCATTATAGCAGGCATCAGCAAAAATTTATTGCCCTACAGCCTACAGAGGACACCACAGGAACAGGGGTGGGGACATCTTGGAGGATCTACATACCCTTCAGGTCCTAATCAATATAATGAGCCCATTTAACTGATATGGGGAAAGAAAGCAGGGACTGCTCTTTGCTATCATCTTCTGTTATATGGTGGGGCTGTGCAGGTAAACTTGAGGAAGCACTTGAAAGGTTATCATTGCCGTACCCAGGTGAAGGTAAATTGATCTTGTGACTCAGTGGCCAGAGATATACTGAAAAAAAAATTGCTAAATTCAGCCTGGCATGGTACACTCCTAGGATCATGGCCAAGGTGTCTAAGATGGTGGCAGTGTTCAGCATAGCCACATGGATGGCAGCACTACTTGCTTCAATTTGTGGTAGGCCATTGTCATCTGCCATGAGACATTTGGCTATTTACTGGTCATACTGGGCTGTTGAAAGCATTAGGGGCAGGGCATACAATACCCACTCAGGGAAATTATTGGATGATTTCTCCTATTTCCATATGCCCCTTGTTTAATTTACATAATTTGGTGCTTACTACTCTTTATGGAGGTGGTAGACTTACTGATTCCCTTCGCACTGGTTTGATTAATCTAACTCAGAGGCAGAATTCAGCAGCAGAGGTTTGAACTTTGACCTTGTAGGAAATTAATGCCCAGTATGTTCTCTGGTATTGGAGGGATAAAACCCTCACATTCACCAGGGATAATGCCTAATTTCCAGGGTCAAAAAGACCTTCTTGGCCATAACTGTTTGCTCTCTGTAACCATCATTGGCACTAAGGGGATGAGAAACTTCTGAGGGTTATCATGTATTAGTATATCCAGCTTCAATGTACTCCAGGCTGTTACTTGCTGTTTATTTCTGGGGGACCAACCAATAGTAAGTTCAACATGGGACCTCTAACTGCCCCCAGTGGCTCTCAATCTGAGGCAGTCTTGGCTGTATCCTCTACCCAGGTGTGGGAAGAACCTACCCCAAATAGAATCATATCCCTGAGGTCTCTACTGGAAAATGTGTGAGTATCAGGGATGGTAGGGGCAGATAAGATAGATCTGAACTGTTGTTTAGACTTTAAGGCTTTCCACAGGCAAACCAAAACAATAATGGATTGTCAGTCTGTCTTTACAAGTAGGGCCCTAGCAGCAATGAGGTCAAACCACATTTACTTCTGGGTTACTTTTAGTGGACCCTTTATAGCTAACTGGGATAAGCTTTTGGCTTCTTGAGTTCCCTCTCTGTCTGGGGTCTTTCCTACAGCCTGTATTCATTCCTGGGATTTGTCAGTTTCCTCCAGATCAATAATGGACTGTCCAACATCATATGTATTTCTCCATGACTGGGCTCAACATAGATATCAATGTCCAGTACCAATTACTGGAGGTAAACTGGAGTATCTTGGCCTCTGTTCATGCAGTGAATGTGACCAGCACATTCAAAGACAGAGGCATAGATGTCCTATCTCATTATCACCTCCCTAAGGATTTGTTGTACCTCCTCTACAGATTTCAAGTGTTCCACATGTCCAAGGAGATCCCCTTCATTGTGTCAAGAATCCCTGCAGGAGAGAATGATCCTATTTATAAGGGAGTGAATGCCTTGGGCCCCTAGGCACCCGGGCAATATGTGTAGTGATATTGCTCATTTTCTCTGCTTTCCAACTAGTCATAGAAATGTCATTGCACAACCCCCCCCCTCAATTCCAGAACCTGGATATTCCTGGATACTTTCTCTGAATTTTTGGTTAGAACTTGACAGCTATGTCAATAAGCTCAGCAGGCATATATTCTCTTATTATGAATGTTTCCTGAACTGGGGGTTACCCAACTGGCCAAGGTTGTTGCTGTGCTTTCTGCTTTCCTTGGTAATAAGGATTAGACAGCATGAGTGCTTCATCTATTTCATTGTCAATCACCATAACAACATCCTCTTCACTGTATTCATTTTTCCAGAGGCTCCACTGCTTAGCATCCCAATCAGGTTTTGTTACAAGAGCTCAAACCTTAATCTGAGGCAGCTTGTGCCCTCTTAGCTTTGTAAAATAGCACATTAAGGTCTTCACCTCTCCCAGCTTTTTTGTTAGCCTGAAAGCTAGCAGAGTAATGGACACCCACACATCCTTTTATAACCTAGCCTTTCTTCCAACTTTCTAACTTGAACTTCAACTTTAACTTGGGCATTGTTGGCCACAGAATAGCTTACAGTAGAGACCATCTCACTGCAACATCCATCCATCTCCCTTCTTTGCCACAGTGTGCAATGGACAGTTCCCCAAACACACACATTAAACCAGACAATGCTTTCAAGACATTCCTGCACTCGTGCAGCAGACCACAAACATCTAACATATGCACCACCACTCATGCCCACATAGATGTCAATGGCCATCGTGGGATTCCTTCTGCAGATGCTTCATTCTCAAGGTCCATTTCTTTGGAGCCTTGGCTGGCTCACCACTTGTTGGTTCATAATCTCCTAAGATGCTTCTCAGGTATGATGTGAAGCTAGTCTTTATCTACATGGAGGGCAGGGAGAAATGAAAGAAAGACAGAGGCCATAGCAGATTGATAGGTATCAGTTTAAATAAGCAAGGAAACTTGCATATGAGGCTTCTTGGGTGGCCTCAGAAGGAGCACATCTCTGCATGTGCCCACCAAATCTTAAATGTTATTTAGAGGCCTCAACTGAGTTCAAATCACATGTATTGCCCAGATGGTTCCCACACATCACTCTCTCAAGGCTACTTCCTTGGAACAGCCTCTGGGAGTGGGACAGGTAAGAGGAACTCACATTGCAAATAAAAGGGAGCCTCCAATTGCCCAGGTCCAGTTCATGAGTCAACCAATTACAACCTCCCACAGTCCCCCATCCTTTATTTGCAAGTGGTAGTTAGATCTAGAGGACTGGCAAGAAGCTTTCTAAGGTAATGTTGTGTTGCTCCCACAGCATCATACCAGGAATCCTATAATTTCTAATAACATTTAAATTAGTCATATGACTCAATTCAGACATAACAGGATAGCTTGCCACAGATCAAGATTCCAGCTGAGAGCTCTTAGAAATTATAGATGATTTAAAATTAAATAAATAAATAATGTGTTTAAAATAATGTGATTTGGGGCATGATGGATAGTTTGCCGTAGATCAAGATTCCAGCTGAGAGTTCTTAGAAAATCTAGCTGTTTAAAAATAAATAAATAAATAAATAAATAAATAATCTCTTTAAATGTATCTGAGATTTACTGAGATCTGAAACAGCCCAGAGCAGAATGTCAAGGCTGTAACAATGGAGTCACAAGAAGAGACAAGTTGGCAATCTTCAGCAACCTTTGTCTTTAAGCCATTTTCCAGGGAAACAGAAACAAGGCCAATTTTCTTACAAAGAAATTTGCCTTTGGAGGTGTTGGGTATGTGTATTACTATTTGCAGTGATGGTCTTACAGGTGTATGCATATTTCTATGCTCATCAAAATGTTTGCATTAAATATTTACAACTTTTCATATGTTAAGTATAGCTCAGTAAAGCTGGAAAAAAAACACATTGTATTCTACTTTACAATAAGAAAAAAAGATGAGAAAGAATGAAGAAAGAAAGAATAAAGAAGAAGAAAGAAAGAAAGAAAGAAAGAAAGAAAGAAAGAAAGAAAGAGAAAGAAGAATCTGTCCAATTCTGAAGTGGTGTAGTATAGCATGCTAGAAGCAAACATTAATCTTCTGAAAATCAGAACGTCATTTCTTCAACATTGTAGTAAGAAACAACATCAAACTTCAGAACCTACCTAAGCGAAAGAATTCTGCACACATCATTATGTCATTTGGAAGTTCTGGTGGATTTTACCCCAGTTTCAAGCCAGCACTAGAATAGACAGACACAGCACATTTATAACACAGTCCTGCATGATTGGTCAAGTCATCCATTACCATTGTGTCTGACTAGTAAAGTAGAGGGTCGACTTCTACAGAGGGAGATAATAGCATCACTAACTTTGCTTACACAAGTACACAAGTAGCTGGCAACAAGTCAGTTGCTACACATTTAAATACTATGAACTGTATTAAAATGCAAAAAACAAATTAAAACACAGAAACTAAATTAAAATGGATCAAAACTAATATTTATATGGTATTACCAACAAGGACATGGACAGAAAATAGATGGAAAAATGTATGAAAGAAAAGCTAAATTTATCAGAGAATTAGACTTTGTAAAAATTCCTGGTGAAAATTATAACATATAAATTAACAAAAATTATGAACTCAATAAGTGAATTTAGCAATAGAGATAAGAGAATAGACCACTTGGGAAGTGTTATTGTTTAAATAATGGAAAAATTAACAGGAAATCAAAATGTTTTGGGAAAAATAACTCTGAAAGGAGGCAATGCCAGTTGACATACACTAAGAGAAATATCAAAGACAATGCTTCAGGTGGAAGAAAAATGATTGCACATTTGAGCACAGAAATACATAAAGAAATAGAGAATATATGTGAAATTAAAGCAATTATGAGATCATTATGCAAATTAGGGGTAATTAGGATTGAAATGTTCTGAGATTAAACATATTTAGGAAATTTAGATACACGTGTGCATTAAATCACTAAATTGTAACCTTGAGCCAGTGTTGAAATACTAACTTCAGTTTCTTTTAGAGTTTTCCACCATTTTAATTTTAATAAGGGAAAAAAATTTATTGTCAATGCCTACAGGTGCAGAGGCTAGTGCCCTTTTTAGCTCATACTCAGTGAAGAAATTTTGATTTTACATGAAATTCATTGGTTGATAACCAGAATAGAATTTATTTAAAGGAAAGGATGAAATATAAGGATAAAAAAATCAATACTATGTAATTTATAGGGAATACTTTTTTTTTAAGTTATGGAAGCTCAGAGCAAAGATTAATTTTTAAATTAATATATCTGTTTATTTTTATGTTTATCTTTTTAAAGATTTTATTTATTTATTTGACAGACAGAGATCACAAGTAGGCAGAAAGACAGGCAGAGTGAGAGGGGAAGCAGGATCCCCACTGAGCAGACAGCCTGATGGAGGGCTTGAACCCAGGACCCTGAGATCATGACCTGAGCCGAAGGCAGAGGCTTAACCCACTGAGCCACCCAGATGCTACAATATATCTGTTTATTTATCATTTGTGTAATTCCCATAAGTAGTTGGGATTCCCAGAAATCTATTTAAAATACAAAGAGATTGAAAAAAAAAATGATGCTTACCTGGTGATTCTCTTTACCACAGTGGTAACCAATATCTTGCAACAGGCCATATAAAAATGTATCAGAAATGTCTAACATACTATTATAATACCTAATGTGTTCATTTACTGCTCCACAATACCCAAGTTATGCAGAATTTCTATTTGAGGAGAAGAGTGGGTATTTTTCCACATCTGTTCAACTATTCTGAAATCATTAAAATACAAAGAGCCTATGCCATGTCCCTTCCTCCCTTCTAGAAATCCAACCACCCTCCTTATCTCTATTGCTGAAGAAGATAGAGGTCAGGATAGAATAAGATGAAACAAGGGAAAGGGACCAATGACTCTACTTGGCATGTGTTGTCTTTGATTCATCATGGTTATCAGGCTTCCAGGAGTTTCTACATCTGTCCACTTATTTCTTTAGTCCTTAATAACTAAAAATAATAAATTAGCTCATTTAATCTACAAAACAAATCTTTATAGTCAGTATGAAAGTTAGTAATTTCATCAACATGAAAAGAAGAAATATGGGAGAATGAATGAAAAGTTAAATTGATTTAGCCAAGGGTCAAAGGTCTTGGCTGCCCATTTGGTTCTTCCATTTCTGCATCTCAAGGATAATCTCACTCTTTACCTGTCACATGTATGAACACAGACTAACTCTGCACAATGGCAACCAAGTTTTCTACCTTGCATGACTTTAGTTAGTAAAGATGTGGAAGAAAATCGGGATAATTTTTTACAGTTAAACTCTACACTTCTCTCTCCCCTCATTTCCCCTTTCCAACCATTTCTGTTTCTCATTTCTCCTCCTGGGAGTGGTCCTTGAGAACAGTTCTTTGGATGTCACACCATTGAGCCTTGCTTTAGTCCAAGTGCTCTGAGCCCTGAAAGATTGCAGATTGATGGAATGCTTAGAATTAGGCCTGATGACCTTGACTTGTGAGATGCAAGATATGGATAGCCATTGAAAGCAAGAAAGAGATGATAGGTTCCTAGTGAAATCATGAGCTCTCTGGAGCCAGCACCAAATTCTAGGCCATGACCAACCAGGATCCTAGAAGAATTACTACTGGTGAGGCTTGAATGTTACCTGCCATTGATCATCTCAGATTTAGATCATACATCCTTATACGCAGATGTGGTCTGCTACCCAGGCCAACTCACCTTCCCTAAGCTCTGTTAGTATCCCCAGCAAAGTCTTTGTCTCTGTGTCCTTGTAGTCTTTCCAACACAGCACTCAAAGAAAGTGATAGTTTTGTGGAAGAAGGAATTTATTTGTCTATCTTGTTTTTGATCTCTTCCTGGCTTCAAAGCAAAAAGAATACAACAACAAAAATATAAGGTAATTAGAGTGAGGATGGACTGGACATCGCTCTCCTCAACTTTGAAACATCATTTCTGAGACACCTGGCAACATCTGTCTTCATACAACTTACACATGGTTTCTTGTTTCATGTTTTTGTTTATCCCAACATATTTTCCATAACCTGGCACATAGGTTGTTTGGACATGAATCTCTTTTTGCTGGTATTTCAACCTTTACATACTTCATAAACCAATGACACAGCTAACTTTGGCACCTGACCACTGGTATTGGTTTGGAGTACAGTGGAGACTAAGGAATCCCATGACTGAAGTCCTGGAGAACAGATATGGAGAGATAAACCATATGCACTGTTTCGTCTTTGTGGCTTTATTCAAGTTCTTCCTACTAGATCAAATATGCTTCTTCTAGTCTCTAATCCATCAAAATCTTGCCAACCCTCCAAAAAAGACCCATATTCCTTATAATGATGCACATTTCCCTTCTCTTGTTTTTCTTATCATTCATTTCACAGTTTTATAAATCGTCTGTCTCCCTTGATTGATAGATTCTTGAAGGATGAGGCCCCCTCTCTTAATCAGTTAGACTAGTTCCCCATTAGTACCATTGCAGATGGGGCACCTGAGTGATTAAGATGGTTAAGTGTCTGCCTTCAACTTGGGTCATGACCTCAGGATCCTGGATCGAGACCCACATGGGACTCCTTGCCCTGAGGGGAATCTATTTCTCCCTCTCCCCCTGCCTCTCTCCCCTGCTCATTCTCTCTTTCTCTTTCTGTATCAAATGAATGAATATAGAAAAAAATCTCATTGCAGTTGTTTTATTTCCTCTTCAATCAATGCCTCCAAAATGTTTGGTAAAAAACATGTGATCATGCCAGACCTTGCTTAAAATCATAGAATTACTCTCCAGTGCTGAAAAAGAATATCTAACTTCTTCATATCTCAAGGGGTACACAGGGAGGTGAAGACAAGGTACAGGCAGAGAGAGAGACAGAATCTGGGACACATAGCTTATTAGGGTCCACGAGCAAAATACTTTGGGGCTCTCAGATAAGGTCAGATTAGTCAATTCAAACCAAAGAATGCAGGATTTTGATAAGTTCTATGAGGTTTTGCATGGGAAGTCAGGGAGACTGTTGATCACAGGGCTGTGGGGAAGTCATATTAGGAATCTTCCTTTGCTTGTGACTCCGTGGGCTGCCGTCCAGGGCATGCATTTGCATTGTGGGGGTGAGGGGCAGAGGTGGGACTAGTGTCAGTTAAAGATCCTTGCAGGACACTTGGCCAACTAAATGGATGCTGGAGCAGCAATACTGTGCACTGTCTGAGCTGTAATCTTCTCAGTGATGCATGCAAATAAAGTATTTAGTTTTTTAGGAAAGTAACAGCAGTTGATTTGTTAACTTATTCCTTTGGTACAGTTTGATGAAATTCCCCTCACACTGAGGTGATCTAGTTAGCACACCACAGCTGCATGTGAAGATGCATGATCTAAATCTGAGATGATCAATGGCAGGTAACATTCAAGCTTCACCAGTAGTCATTCCTGTATGATGCTGGCGGCTCATGGCCTGGAAGCTGGTGGTGGGTCCAGATTGCTCATGATCTCACTAGGAGCCTATCATCTCTGTCTTGCTTCCTGTGGCCATCCATATCTTGCATTTCACACTGTGACTTGGAATTTTTTTTAAAGAATTATTTATTTATTTATTTGATAGACAGAGATCACAAGTAGGCAGAGAGGCAGGTGGATGGTGGGGGGAGGGGGGAAGCAGGCTCCCTGCTGAACAGAGAGCCAGATGTGGGGCTGGATCCCAGGACCCTGAGATCATGACCTGATCCAAAGGCAGAGGCTTAACTCACTGAGCCACCCAGGTGCCCCTGTGACTTGGAATTTTTTAAGTCTTTTCCTAATCTGTCAGTGAATTCCCAGATGGTTGTGAACCAATCACTTTGGTTGTCTTGGTTACTTTTCATCTACTATGAAACGAAGGGTTTTGACTGGATTATGCGTGAGATTCTAATATTCAACATTTAGGGACTTTGACTTGAGGAATATTCAGTCTTAGTGTAAGGAAAGTAAAGAGAGAAAGATACTAATTATGGCAGGGAATTAAAGTAATAGAAATTTAAAATTAAAGAAAGGTCGATGACAAATATAAATAGGTGATGATAGAAGATAGATTTTATAATAGATTAGCTTTTTTTTTTTCTTTTTTTAAGATTTTATTTATTTATTTGACAGACAGAGATCACAAGTAGGCAGAGAGGCAGGCAGAGAGAGAGGGGGAAGCAGGCTCCCTTCTGAGCAGAGAGCCTGATATGGGGCTCGATCCCAGGACCCTGAGATCATGACCTGAGCCAAAAGCAGAGGCTTTAACCCACTGAGCCACCCAGACGCCCCAGGTTAGCATTTTTTCTTAGATGATTTTGACATATGTGTTTTCTCTTTATTTCAAGACCCTGTAACTCAACCATATAATGAAGCAGGGGAAAATAAATGCACTTTATGAATGTAGAAAATCTAACTGTGAAACAACAATTGTCATCCAATCTCAACTTTAGAAGCTTTATTTTAGAATCCCACTTAGCTATTGTTATCCATACAAAAAGATAAAACCATATTGTAATGTCTCGAGATTTTTTCTAAGATGACATATATAATCTAAAATTCAACCAGTAGTAAGATATATTAAGACTTTTCTAATTGTTTTCCTTTTTTTCCAGAAACATATTTATTATGCAATCAAATATAGCTTCATACAAAATATCAGTTTCTGATGCCTGAGAATTACGAATTACATGGAACATTAAATGTT
Organism: Neogale vison; assembly: GCF_020171115.1. Taxonomy (NCBI): domain Eukaryota; kingdom Metazoa; phylum Chordata; class Mammalia; order Carnivora; family Mustelidae; genus Neogale; species Neogale vison. The sequence goes on along the minus strand of NC_058094.1, from coordinate 85,124,521 downwards.
ACTGGAATTCAGAAACTCCCTGTTTAGAAATTATCACTGTTGCATCATAATATTGCATTTTGCCTTTCAAACAAAGATTATTTTAGGAGAGCAGAAATCACTCTGGTTTTGCTAACCATCGATGGTACTGCACTTGGTAAGTCACAGACTAAATCCCAGTGTCCTCCAACTGAAAAGTGGGATTTGTATGCAAATTAAATTATATATGAAAAGCTCCAAGGATAATGCCTAATGCATAGATTTGTAGACATAATTTTATTACCACGTTGTCAAAACCCAGAGAGTTTCAATAAATTGACTAAAAGGGCAGCATTTTAGTGGTGGAACTATCCTTAGAATTTACATCACTGGCTGGAAATTCTCTTCTTTTCTTTTCGCCCATAATTACTCTCCTGGTCACAAGACACCTGAGAGAGAAGGCTAAGAAGGCACAGACATTGGTGAGAGAAAGGAGGAAAGAATGTAAACACGGATTATCTATAAAACTGGCAAACATTGAAAATAGAATAGAGTACCGGTAATGAAAAGTCATAGCAAATGGACAGGAGTGATTGTGGAATATGAATCTTATCTATTAAAATAATACAATTTGTTTCCATTAGTTTTACAGGTTTCGCAGCATGTTCAAGTAATAACTACTGTTACTAAAAAAGACCTCACATTCTAAGAAGGCTCGTTATCAGAATCATGTGAAAGCAGTTGTCTTCCAGATTATCCTGATTAGGATGTCAGCACGCTGGTCCCTTGCAGCTTCTCAGCACCCAGAACCTCTCTGCAGAAGCCTACCTGCCAGTTCAGCTTGGACAGACTCATTCCAGAAACACTAGAATCTACGCAGTCCTAGAGCTATTGTTAATTCTAACTTTTTAGGATCTTAACTTTTTGGGATGTTTGTTTGTATGTTTGCCAAGGTTTACAGGTTTGTAGAAACTATGGACACCTTAAACATTGTCAGATTTATTGGAATAGTTCACAATACAAGATATGAAATTTGTCTTCAGGATGTAGCAACAAGGAGATCAAAGATGAGTTTTCAAAGTTTTTTTTTCTCCTCAATAATATATGCAAATGTCAGGTTGCATTTTGTAGAATGTCCTGGAAATTCACCAAAGTTGGCTCACAAATTGCCACCCAGAGAGAGGCTATTTACATAAATTAAATGATGAACATACAGAACCAGGAAAAGTCTGAAAGAATAGAAGAAAATCAGTAAATTATATTCTTAGAGTATAGTTTAGTAAATTCTTAAACCAATTCATACCTTAGCATTTTACATCTTTCAGGAATCTATGCATTTTTTAAAAAGGGGTTACTATACTCCTTGTTAGAACAAAAGGTAAAATATTCAATCATTTTATAACATTAATAATGCATTACAGTTTTGCAGTTGACTAAATCATAAGTGCACACTGATGTGGGTAAAAATTCAACATCTTCTAATAATATTCTTGTTTTTGAGTTTAGGTATTAGAGAAAACATTTCAGAAGGTATTTGTTAAGAAAATTACCTAAGTAAGATTAAGAGTCACTTATGGTTTCTCTCCCTCCCTATCCCATCTTGTTTCATGGATTCTTCTCCTACCCACTTAAGCCCCCATGTTGCATCACCACTCCCTCATATCAGGGAGATCATATGATAGTTGCATTGCTTTTCAAAAACTTAATTTAATCCTCTGATTTGTTAAGAAGAAATTATTATATCAGTAATAGCATCATATCCTGAGAGTTTCCATTTGCACTATTTCTGAAAGTGATTATATTAAAGAAAAGTATTTCCTTTGACTACAAATATTCTCTACCCTCTTTTATGACTAATTGATTCTCTAGCTAATTTAATTCAAAAACCTATAAAATAAATTTATTAATGTCCAAGTATCAAAATATGTGTCAATTAAGAAGGAACTCATTGAACTTACATAATGAATTTCTGAAAATCTAAAATTATCATTTGATGTACTTTAGAATCTTTAATCAGAGTTCCATAAAAAAATGTTCAGTTAAAAGTCAGTAACACATTGACTAAATATTTCTTGCAAGCTCTGAACTGGATGTTATATCAGGTTACATAAAGAGTGACCAGTGTGATCCTACACTGCCACTTAATATTTTAAGTGGGGCCACCATCCTAATACACCCCTACACAAACACTCAACCTACTAATTCAACAACAATTACAAAAATCAAATAATAAAACATCAGGAAAGGTGAATCCATAGAATTTGTCCAACAGGGAGTCTGAAAGGTTAAATTTTAAATATGTCAGAATAAAATATTTTCTTTTAAAAAGCGAGCTGCTTCTAAGGAAATGAAGAATTAGCTAATGTTGACAAAGGCCATCTTTCCCTAAAACTCTGTCTCTAAACGTTGTTGAAAAGTAGTGTGAATATATTCATTGGAGCTAAGTTTCTTTTCATGAGAAAAGGGATCAAGACCCTTATTCATTCTGCTGCAAAGTTCAGACTTGTTAGAAGGACTCTGGATTTATGTGGCCCTGACTGAAGTTATCTGGCATTGGAGTGCACCTTTATCTTAACAGAGAAACTCAACTTCAAAAGTGTTTTATTTTTTCCTTTCTTTCTCTTCCTTCCTTCCTTCCATCCTTCCTTCCTTCCTTCCTTCCTTTCTTTCTTTCTTTCTTTCATGAGTATCCTGGGCTTAGTATTAGAGCCTCACCTTATAGAAATTTGGCTAAAGGTTGCTCATAGGATGTGGTGTGTGTCTGCCCCAGCAACACGTGACTAGCTATTGTGGGCCCATGGGGTGTCAGGGAGGGGATGAGGTATGAGGGAGGGAATGGACAGAGAGGGGATGAAGTGTTAGGGGGTGGGAATGACTCTGTGTATGTTTGTGTGAGGGTGTGAGGGGTATTTGTTAAAGAGAGAAAGCAAAACATTGAAAAAAAAGGTGTTATTGCAAATCTGGGTCAGTTTTGACCCTGACAACTTTATGCACTCTAGAATTGTGAAGTTCTCCAGAACTATGAGAAATTCCATGGTGTTTGGGCTCCTTTCATAAGAAGAGCAGCAAAACCAGAAAAATGCGATTTTTCAGACTTTCCAGGTTTTGGTTCATCCCAAACTCACCTCCAGTACTGGTGAAAATAGCAAGGCAGTCTAACCTGAAACTTCAGCATCAAGGGCAATTTGTTAGCCTTAGGGGTTGGCTGGGTTCTAACTCAGAGGATAAGCTTCAGGGTACCTGAAGTAACACTGCTTGAGTTGGTTTAGAATCTTTTATAATGTCCCAAAAGGGCTCTAGGAAAAGACAAATGAACAAGAATGTTAAAGAAAATCCAATATTATTTCTTGTTTTGGTCTGGTGAGATGTCGCCTATTTATTATACATATGAACTGATGTAGATTAGCTTTTAGGTATTAAAACTGAGTTGCTTAGAGTAGTTGGCCTAAGATGGAATTAGGTTGAAAAATCAATGAAATAAAATGAATTTTCTGAGAGCATATCTGTATTCACCATGAAGAGAAGAGAGAGAGCAGAGGCACGGAGATAGGAGGGTATCAGTCACACTCAGTCACAGTCTATGTGACATATCAGTCACACTATACGTCACAGGGTGAGTGGGAGTGGAGGCAATGAGGTATGTTGGATCCTTGTTATTTTTTTATGCTTCCATTGATAATAATAATACTAGCAAAAAATAAGGAAGCAGACCTGCCAGAGATGAGCTGTTAGCTGGTCTGGCTCTTGCAACTACCCCATGATGTTCTGTTGTCAAACAAGTGATTTCATATATCACATTGGACAAACATCCCGTGACTATCATAGAGTAAGGGGAAAACAGGAATGCTTTATGGCCAAATCTGAGCTCAGATAAATATGAAAAATGTGTAAGCCAGAAAGCATCCTGAACATCCAGCCTCTTCCAGCTAATATGAGTCCCTGTTACAACTTTATCAAGTACAGCTTTAATTTTTCCCAGTGCTACCTCCTAGATAAAAATTATATAGATACTTTATTATAGAAATGCCCCTATTCACAGCCTCCAATCTAGAGCAAAATCACGAATCCTTGCATCTCCCTTCAAACATCTAATTTCAGGTCAAATCCTACCACAAAACCTTCCAAACATCCTCTTATTGAGATGGCCCATGGTTCCTCAGGATATGGACTCTCCTTTATTGCAAATATTACCAATGAACAGACTCTGTTTAGCTACAGGTGTGTTCCTCAAGATCTTTGGCTGATGAACATTGGCAATAGTGACGCCCTTCTAAAGAGATTAGGGGTCGTTCCTATCATCTCTTACTTTTTTTTTTCCCCCAATTTATTTATTTTCAGAAAAACAGTATTCATTATTTTTTCACCACACCCAGTGCTCCATGCAAGCCGTGCCCTCTATAATACCCACCACCTGGTACCCCATCCTCCCAACCCCCCACCACTTCAAACCCCTCAGATTGTTTTTCAGAGTCCATAGTCTCTCATGGTTCACCTCCCCTTCCAATTTACCCAAAAGCACATACCCTCCCCAATGTCCATAACCCTACCCCTCTTCTCCCAACCCCCCTCCCCCATCTCTTACTTTTATAAACACTACAAACAGCTGTTATTCATCAAGAGCCTACCAAATTGTAATGAATTTGTATAGATACTTAAGAATGGTCAGTAATATCACATATTAAGTATTTCATACATTATAACATATTTATCCTACACTTTATGAAGTAGTTTACATTTTATTTTATTTTATTTTTAAATATTTTATTTATTTATTTATTTCACAAGTAGGCAGAAAGGCAGGCAGAGAGAGAGGAGGAGGAAGGCTCCCTGCTGAGCAGAGAGCCCGACGTGGGGCTCGATCCCAGGACCCTGAGATCATGACCTAAGCTGAAGGCAGAGGCTTTAACCCACTGAGCCACCCAGGTGCCCCAGTAGTTTACATTTTATAGATGAAAATATATTAACTAATTTCACCCAACTTAGCAACTTTATGAGGATGATATTGATTAATCTTTTAGATAAAGCAATGGGGCAAAAAGTGTTCAAGAAACTTACATAAGGTCACTTATCTAATGCATGACTCAATTAAGATTCAAAATCAGGAATTGGGACACAGACCCCATATAGCTAACTACTGTTCTTTACTTCAATTCTATGTATTATTTCACCGAGGGAGTAGAGAATTTAAGTAGTAGGGTCAATGACATGACTGAACTCTTATTCTATGGAAATTTAAAACACATACATTTACTCATTATTTAAATGCACTTCTCTTTTACTATTAACTATAGAGAGCAAACTGAGTATTGCTGGAGGTGAAGTGGGTAGGGGATGGGTTAAATTAGTGATGGGTATAAAGGAGGGTAGTTATTGTGATGAGCACTGGATGTGATGTGTAGGGGATGGATCTGAATTCTACTCCTGAAACCAACATTACGCCCTATGTACCTAACTAGAATTTAAATAAAAACTTGAAACAACAAAAAAATAAATGTCCTCTTTTTCTTTTCCTCCAAATTCATTTTTCATCCACATATGAATGAAATAATTTGGTATTTGTCTCTGTCCAGCTGACTTATTTCCCTTAGTATCATACTCTCTAGCTCCATCCACATTGTTGCAAATGGCAAGATTTCGTTCTTTTTTTATGGGTGAATAATACTTCATTGTATATGCCACCTGTTCTTTATCCATTCATCAGTTGATGAACACTTGGGCTCTTTCTATAACTTAGCTATTGCCGATAATGCTGCTCTCAACATTGGAGTGCATGTATCCCTTCAAATCAGTATTTTAATATCCTTTGAGTAAATACCTAGTAAACGAACAGCTGGATCTTAGTGTAGTTCTATTTTTAACTTTTTAAAGAACCTCCGTACTGTTTTCCAGAGTGTTTGTACTATTTGCATTCCCAGGAACCTTCATACTGTTTTCCAAAGTGGCTGCATTCCCACCAACATTTTAAGAGTTTCCCCTTTCTCCATATCCTAGTTAATGCCTTATTTTTCGTGTATTGTTAATTTTAGCCAATATGATGAGTGTGAGGTGATATATCATTATAGTTTTGATTTATATTTCCCTAATGAACAATGTTGAGCATCTTTTCATGTGTCTGTTAGCCATCTGGATGTCTTCTTTGGAAAAAAAAAAGTCTCTTTATGTCTTCTGCTCATTTCTTAACTGGATTATTTATTTTTGGAAGTTGAGTTTTCTAAGTTCTTTACATATTTTGGATAGTGACCCTGATTACTTGCAAATATCTCCCATTCTGTAGGTTGTCTTTTAGCTTTGTTTATTGTTTCCTCCACTGGGCAGAAGATTTTTATTTTGATGATGTTTCGATAGTTCGTTTTTATTTTTCTTTCTGCCTCGGAACCATATCTAGTAAGAAGTTGCTACAGCCACTGTCAAAGAGGTTGCTGCATGTGTTCTCCTCTAGGATTTTAATGGTTTCCTATCTCACAATAAATGTCCTTCTCTACTTTTATTCGACTTTCCCTCCTGACCTACTTACTTCTAACTATTGTAATTTTTGAATTATACAACTAAAGCTTGAAGGAGCAGGAAATGGGAAGGTTAGTGTTAGATATCACATTACTACCTGACACCACCACAGAATTCATCATGAATTTAAGATTACAAAAGCATTCAAAAGTTACCCAGATGCTGAAAATAAGTGAACTTGTTAATTCATTGGACAATACCTATACCATAACTTAGCAACTTTTAATTAATAAAGTTATTGGTGATGATTTGTGTATTTTGTGGTTAGAGAGGTTGACAAAAAATATGTGAAATAACATCCTGAATATATGTAAACCACAAACAGACTGGACAGTGCATATAGACCATATAGCTTTTAAACAGAGTCTGTTTGAAAAGTAGAATCATTGACCACATTGTCATACATGTTTTCTTCTTCCTCAAAATAATATACATCTTCCTAATTACTCTTGATATACTCCAATTATCAGTAACACATGCAAGATTGAAACAAAAATCAAATTTATAGAAAACTTTAAGGAGTATAAAATATTTAAGAGGAAACCAGTAAATGACAGACACTGGAGAGATTTGTGGCTGTGACCATTTTAAGAAGATAATGATTTTCTCGAATGTGTTGCAGATTGTTTAATGTGTAGCTTTCAACGTATTCCTAACATAAGAAGTTAGAGATTGTCCTCAGATGTAGAGTGAGCTGGGATTTCTGGATGGCATTTTGGCACAAGGCATTTTCCTTATTTTCCTGGACATTTTCTCAAGACTTCTTCACTCAAGTGAGTAAGATAATATTAGAGCTGAAGACTGGTATTTTTGTTAAGAACATTTGACTCATTAGTGTGTACTTTTTTCTCTATTTGTATTTTTTTCTTATAAGACTATAGCATCTTTATGGTTATGATTATTTGTTAATATTTATTATTTATTTTATAATGATATCATTATGAAAGAGACATACTTTTCTCTCTTTTGCAATACTTAAAACAGTCCCCCTCCCCAGGGATACCTCTAAAACTCATAAAATTTTTTTTTTTCTAATCAGCATATAAATGTTAAAAAGATGTTCTGAGATGTAATATTGAATGTTCTCATTCTTTTGTGTGGGTGAATGTATTTTAAGAAAATTGCAACAACATCCCCAGATCACATGCTTTTCCACCATATGATTTTGTCTCTTTGCCTTGCCCTTGAGTTGAGGAAGGCTCACTTCCAGAGTATGGTAGAAGTGATCTGGTGAATTCTGAGGCTTTCAGAAAGGCCAAACAGTTCTACTTGGTTTCCTTGAAATGCTTATTCTAGAGTCAGTCACCTAGTGAGATGTCTGAGTGCCATGCTTGAGTCTGCACGAGCTACATAGAGGTTCTGGTTAGCAATCACAGCTAGTCCCCTCTAGGTTATTAACTGTGTGACTGAGTCATCTTATATGCTCATACCTGCCTTCTTGCCATCTGAGTTCCACCGCAAGGTATCAGTGTACACCAAGGGGAGCAAAATGAGATCTGGCTGAACCTGGACCATAGCAGCCATGAGAATAACAAAGTAACTGTAATTTAACACCACTAAGTGTGAGGTAACTTTTTACACAATAAGAACTGGAATTATTTATATCAAATTAGCAATGGGTTTTAAAATGATATTTGACAATTATTGAAATGTATATTGGTTTATCCTTGATGGAAAATAACTTTGTAATATATCCAGACTTTTTAACTCTGTGAAACCACCCTTAGGAAATGGCTCAGTATACAGATGAAACCTGAAAGTACAAAATACTAATGGCAACATTATTTATAGTAATTTTCAGTTGCATATAAATCATCCAACAATAGGGACGCCTGGGTGGCGCAGTTGGTTGGACGACTGCCTTCAGCTCAGGGCGTGATCCTGGAGTCCAGGGATCGAGTCCCACATCAGGCTCCCAGCTCCATGGGGAGTCTGCTTTGCTCTCTGACCTTCTCCTCGCTCGTGCTCTCTCTCACTGTCTCTCTCTCAAATAAATAAAATAAAATCTTTAAAAAATAAATAAATAAATAAATCATCCAACAATAAATAAATGTTTAAATAATTTCATTCAAGGAAATCACAAGCTCATTAATTTATACTACATAAGAGTTTTTAGTAATATGTGTATAAATGAGAGTTTAACCATGAAAGAGAAGCAATTCTAACTATTTAATCACAGTTAAGAGGAAAATTTATACTGACAATTGGTTTGACATGTAATATAGGAAATGAGAAGCCAAATCAAGGATGGTGGAGCACTGCAGAGATCGTTGAGAGCAAGCTTCAGGACATAGGTAGAGGCCCTGTTCCCAACACCAAGGATGGAATCACCTAAGTCACCAGAAACAAACCAGCAGCCTTGCCAGGAGGATTTGGAAGTAGGGAGAACACACTCACAGTGTGGCTTTTGCCAACTATAAAAGAGAGAGAGGAAGAGAAGATATGCCCTGAATTCTCCCTTCTGTTGTCATCCACTTAAATCCAAGTAGAATCTTGCTGATCTAGAAGCCAAGGAAACACAGCACATAAGGTAAGTCCCTTGAAATAAAAGGTCAGCAGAAGGGGAGAGAGTGGATCTAAGGAAAATAAGCTCAAGACTCACCCAAGATGTGGGTTGTGAAACTATTACAGCAATGGCAGCCTGAATGTATACATCTGGACATGTGCTCACACATACCTGTATGATGATATCAGTCCATTATTTTAAATGGGAGGGTGGTGGGGGTAGGGGATGGGTTAAATGGGTGAGGGTATTAATGAGGCACTAGTTGTGATGAGCAACAATTAAGTGTTGTATGTAATTGGTAAATCACTAAATTCTGCTTCTGAAACCAATATTACACTATATGTTAACCAACTAGAATTTAAATAAATATGAAAAAAATTAAGGGAAGCTCAAGAAATGTGGGGAAAAAACAGAAATAAACAAATAAATAAAAATAACGTATTCTTTTAAAGTGATTTAACTCTAAGGAAATGTTAACAATTTTGAAAGCTGATGAAATCTCTTTTTTTTTTTCAGTGCACTTTTTTTCCTAATTTTTATTTTTTATAAGTATATAATATATTTTTAACCCCCGGGGTACAGGTCTGCGAATTGCCAGGTTTACACACTTCACAGCACTCAGCAGAGCACATACCATCCCCAATGTCCATAACCCCACCACCCTCTCCCAATTCTCCTCCCCCCAGCAACCCTCAGTTTGTTTTGTGGGATTAAGAGTCACTTATGGTTTGTCTCCCTCCCAATCCTATCTTGTTTCATTTATTTTGTCTACCCCCTTAACCCCCCATGTTGTATCTCCACTTCCTCATGTCAGGGAGATCATTTGATAGTTGTCTTTCTCCAATTGACTTATTTCGCTAAGCATAATACCCTCTAATTCCATCCATGTCACTGTAAATGGTAAGATTTCATTTCTTTTGATAGCTGCATAGTATTCCATTGTGTATATATACCACCTCTTCTTTATCCATTCATCTGCTGATGGACATCTAGGTTCTTTCCATAGTTTGGCTATTGTGGACATTACTGCTATAAACATTCGGGTGCACGTGCCCCTTTGGATCACTACATTTGTATCTTTAGGGTAAATACCCAGTAGTGCAATTGCTGGGTCATAGGGAAGTTCTATTTTCAACATTTTGAGGAACCTCCATGCTGTTTTCCAGAGTGGTTGCACCAGCTTGCATTCCCACCAACAGTGTAGGAGGGTTCTCCTTTCTCCGCATCCTCGCCAGCATGTGTCATTTCCTGACTTGTTAATTTTAGCCATTCTGACTGTGTGAGGTGATTTCTCATTGTGGTTTTCATTTGTATTTCCCTGATGCCGAGTGATGTGGAGCACTTTTTCATGTGTCTGTTGGCCATATGGATGTCTTCTTTGCAGAAATGTCTGTTCATGTCTTCTGCCTATTTCCTGATTGGATTATTTGTTCTTTGGGTGTTGAGTTTGCTAAGTTTTTTATAGATTTTGGACACTAGCCCTTTATCTGATATGTTGTTTGCAAATATCTTCTCCCATTCTGTCAGTTGTCTTTTGGTTTTGTTGACTGTTTCCTTTGCTGTGCAAAAGCTTTTGATCTTGATAAAATCCCAATAGTTCATTTTTGCCCTTGCTTCCCTTGACTTTGGTGATGTTCCTAGGAAGATGTTGCTGTGGCTTAGGTCAAAGAGGTTGCTGCCCATGTTCTCAAGGATTTTGATCGATTCCTTTCTCACATTGAGGTCCTTCATCCATTTTGAGTCTATTTTGTGTGTGGTGTAAGGAAATGGTCCAATTTCATTTTTTTGCATGTGGCTGTCCAATTTTCCCAACACCATTTATTGAAGAGGCTGTCCTTTTTCCATTGGACATTCTTTCCTGCTTTGTCGAAGATTAGTTGACCATAGAGTTGAGGGTCTATTTCTGGGCTTTCTATTCTGTTCCATTGATCTAGGTGTCTGCTTTTGTACCAGTACCATGCTGTCTTGATGATGACAGTTTTGTAATAGAGCTTGAAGTCCGGAATTGTGATGCCACCAACTTTGGATTTCTTTTTCAATATTTCTTTGGCTATTCAAGGTCTTTTCTGCTTCCATATAAATTTTAAGATTATTTGTCCCCCACATCAGGCTCCCAGCTCCATGGGGCGTCTGCTTCTCTCTCTGACCTTCTCCTTGCTCATGCTCTCTCTCACTGTCTCTCTCTCTCAAATAAATAAATAAAATCTTTAAAAAAAAAAAAAAGACATACAAATGGCTATCAGACACATGAAAAAATGCTCATCATCATTAGCCCTCAGGGAGATTCAAATTAAAACCACATTGAGATATCACCTTACACCAGTTAGAATGGCCAAAATTAACAAAACAGGAAACAACATGTGTTGGAGAGGATGTGGAGAAAGGGGAACCCTCTTACACTGTTGGTGGGAATGCAAGTTGGTGCAGCCTCTTTGGAGAACAGTGTGGAGATTCCTCAAGAAATTAAAAATAGAGCTTCCCTACGACCCTGCAATTGCACTCCTGGGTATTTACCCCAAAGATACAGATGTCGTGAAAAGAAGGGCCATCTGTACCCCAATGTTTATAGCAGCAATGGCCACAGTCGCCAAACTATGGAAAGAACCAAGATGCCCTTCAACAGATGAATGGATAAGGAAGATGTGGTCCATATACACTATGGAGTATTATGCCTCCATCAGAAAGGACGAATATCCAACTTTTGTAGCAACATGGACGGGACTGGAAGAGATTATGCTGAGTGAAATCAGTCAAGCAGAGAGAGTCAATTACCATATGGTTTCACTCATTTGTGGAGTATAACCAATAGCATGGAGGACAAGGGGAGTTAGAGAGGAGTAGGGAATTTGGGTAAATTGGAAGGGGAGGTGAACCATGAGAGACTATGGACTCTGAAAAACAGTCTGAGGGGTTTGAAGTGGTGGGGGGGTGGGAGGTTGGGGTACCAGGTGGTGGGTATTATAGAGGGCATGGCTTGCATGGTGCACTGGGTGTGGTGAAAAAATAATGAATACTGTTTTTCTGAAAATAAATAAATTGGGAAAAAAAAGATTATTTGTCCCATTACTTTGAAAAAATGAATGGGATTTTGATAGGAATTGCATTAAATGTGTAGATTGCTTTAGGTAGCATAGACATTTTCACAATATTTGTTCTGCCAATCCAGGAGCATGGAACATTTTTCCATTTCTTTGTGTCTTCCTCAATTTCTTTCATGAGTACTTTATCGTTTTCTGAGTATAGGTTCTTAGCCTCTTTGGTTAGGTTTATTCCTAGGTATCTTATAGTTTTAGTTGCTACTGTAAATAGGATTGACCCTTAATTTCCCTTTCTTCTGTCTTGTTGTTGGTGTAGAGAAATGAAACTGATTTCTGTACATTGATTTTATATCCTGACACTTTACTGAATTCCTGTACAAGTTCCAGAAGTTTTGGAGTGGAGTCTTTTGGGTTTTCCACATAGAGTATCATATCATCTGCGAAGAGTGATAGTTTGACTTCTTCTTTGCCAATTTGGATGCCTTTAATTTCCTTTTGTTGTCTGATTGCTGAGGCTAGGACTTCTAGTACTATGTTGAATAGCAGTGGTGATAATGGACATCCCTGCCGTGTTCCTGACCTTAGCGGAAAAACTTTCAGTTTTTCTCCATTGAGAATGATATTTGCAGTGGGTTTTTCATAGATGGCTTTGATAATATTGAAGTATGTGCCCTCTATCCCTATATTTTGAAGAGTTTTGATCAGGAAGTGATGCTGTACTTTGTCAAATGCTTTTTCAGCATCTATTGAGAGTATTATATCGTTCTTGTTTTTTCTTTTATTAATGTGTTGTATCCCATTGGTTGATTTGTGGATGTTGAACCAACCTTGAAGCCCTGGAATAAATCCCACTTGGTCGTGGTGCATAATCCTTTTAATGTACTGTTCAATTCTATTGGCTAGTATTTTGGTGAGAATTTTCACATCTGTGTTCATCAAGGATATTGGTCTGTAGTTCCCTTTTTTGGTGGGATCCTTGTCTGGTTTTGGGATCAAGGTGATGCTGGTCTCATAAAATGAGTTTGTAAGTTTTCCTTTCATTTCAATTTTTCGGAACAGTTTTAGAAGAATAAGCATTATTTCTTCTTTAAATGTTTGGTAGAATTCCCCCGGGAAGCCGTCTGGCCCTGGGCTTTTGTTTATTTGGAGATTTTTGATGACTGTTTCAATCTCCTTATGGGTTATAGGTCTGTTCAGGCTTTCTATTTCTTCCTGGTTCAGTTGTGGTAGTTTATATGTCTCTAGGAATGCATCCATTCCTTCCAGATTCTCAAATTTGTTGGCATAGTGTTGCTTAGTATGTTCTTATAATTGTCTGTATTTCTTTGGTGTTAGTTGTGATCTCTCCTCTTTCATTCATAATTTTATTTATTTGTGTCCTTTCTCTTTTCTTTTTGATAAGTCTGGCCAGGGGTTTATCAATCTTATGAATTCTTTCAAAGAACCAGTTCCTAGTTTCGTTGATTCATTCTATTGTTTTTTGGTTTCTATTTCATTGATTTCTGCTCTGATCTTTATGATTTCTCTTCTCCTGCTGGGTTTAGGGTTTCTTTCTTGTTCTTTCTCCAGCTCCATTAGGTGTAGGGTTAGGTTTTGTACTTGAGACCTTTCTTGTTTCTTGAGAAAGGCTTGTGTCGCTATATATTTTCCTCTCAGGACTATCTTTGTTGTGTCCCACAGATTTTGAACCATTGTGTTTTCATTATCATTTGTTTCCATGAATTTTTTTCAATTCTTCTTTAATTTCCTGGTTGACCCATTCATTCTTTAGAAGGATACTGTTTAGTCTCCATGTATTTGGGTTCTTTCCAAATTTCCTCTTGTGATTGAGTTCTAGCTTCAGAGCATTGTGGTCTGAAAATATGCAGGGAATGATCCCAATCTTTTGATACCGGTTGAGACCTGATTTAGGACCCAGGATGTGGTCTATTCTGGATAATGTTCCATGTGCACTAGAGAAGAATGTGTATTCTGTTGCTTTGGGGTGAAATGTTCTGAATATATCTGTGATGTCCATCTGGTCCAGTGTGTCACTTAAGGCCTTTATTTCCTTGTTGATCTTTTGCTTAGATGATCTGTCCATTTCAGTGAGGGGAGTGGTAAAGTCCCCTACTATTATTGTATTATTTTTGATGTATTTTTTTTGATTTTGTTATTAATTGGTATATATAGTTGGCTGCTCTCATGTTAGGGGCATAAATATTTAAAATTGTTAGGTCTTCTTGTTAGACAGACCCTTTGAGTATGATATAGTGTCCTTCCTCATCTCTTATTATAGTTTTTGGCTTAAAATCTAATTGTTCTGATATAAGGATTGCCACCCCTGCTTTCTTCTGATGTCCATTAGCATGGTAAATTGTTTTCCACCCCCCTCACTTTAAATCTGGAGATGTCTTAGGATTTAAAATGAGTTTCTTGTAAGCAACATATAGATGGGTTTTGTTTTTTTATCCATCTGATACACTGTGTCTTTTGATTGGGGCATTTAACCCATTTAACATTCAGGGTAAGTATTGAGAGAAATGAATTTAGTGGCATTGTATTACCTGTAAGGTGACTGTTACTGTATATTGTCTCTCTTCCTTTCTGATCAACTACATTTAGGCTCTCTCTTTGCTTAGAGGACCCCTTTCAATATTTCCGGTAGAGCTGGTTTGGTGTTTGCAAATTCTTTCAGTTTTTGTGTCCTGGAAGCTTTTAATCTCTCCTATTTTCAATGATAGCCTAGCTGGATATAGTATTCTTGGCTGTATGTTTTTCTCATTTAGTGCTCTGAATATATCAAGCCAGTTCTTTCTGGCCTGCCAGATCTCTGTGGATGTTTTTCCATTGTATGTTACAGACTTCTTTTCTCAGGCTGCTTTCAGGATTTTGTCTTTGTCACTATCACTTGTAAATTTTACTATTAGGTGATGGGGTGTGGACCTATTCTTGTTGATTTTGAGGGGGGTTCTCTGCACCTCCTGGATTTTGTTGCTTGTTCCCTTTGCCATATTGGGGAAATTCTCTCCAATAATTATCACCAATATACCTTCTGCTCCCTTATCTCTTTCTTCTTCTTCTGGAATCCCAATTATTCTAATGTTGTTTCATCTTATGTTGTCACTTATCTCTGGAATCCTCCCCTCGTGGTCCAGTAGCTGTTTGTCTCTTTTTGGCTGAGCTTCTTTATTCTGTCATTTGGTCTTCTATATCACTAATTCTTTCTTCTGCCTCATTTATCCTAGCAGTGAGAGCCTCCAATTTTTATTGCACCTCATTAATAGCTTTTTTTATTTCAACTTGGTTAGATTTTAGTTCTTTTATTTCTCCAGAGAAGGCTTTTATATCTCCTGAGAGGGTTTCTCTAATATCTTCCATGCCTTTCTCGAGTCTGGCTAGAAACTTGAAAATCATTGTTCTGAACTCTAGATCTAACATATTACCAATGTTTGTATTGATTAGGTCTCTAGCCTTTGGTACTGCCTCTTGTTCTTTTTTTTTTTTGTGGTGAATTTTTCTGCCTTGTCGTTTTGTCCAGATAAGAGTATATGAAGGAGAAAGTAAAATACTAAGAGAGTGGCAAAGACCCCAGGAAAATATGCTTTAAACAAATCAGAAGAGATCCCAAATCATGAGGAGAAGAAAGGGGATAAAAAGTTGTTCAGAAAAAAAAAAAAAAATAGAAACAATTAAAAAAAGAAAACAAATAAAGAAAAAATATAAAAAAGAAAATATATATGTATATATAGAGATAACCTAGTTAAAAAAACATTAAAAAAGAACAGGGTAAAAGTTAAAAAAAATTAGCAGAAAAAGAAAAAAAAATTGAAAAAAAAAAAAATTAACTGAAAGACCAAAGAATCATGGGGAGAAAGCCATGAGTTCCATGCTTTGCTTTATCCTCCTCTGGAATTCCGCTGTTCTCCTTGGTATTGAACATGCACTCCTTGGTAGGTGAACTTGGTCCTGGCTGGATTTCTTGTTGATCTTCTGGGGGAGGGGCCTGTTGTAGTGACTCTCAAGTGTCTTTGCCCCTGGCGGAATTGGGTCACCCTTATCAGGGGCCGGGATGAATAATCTGCTCGGGTTCACTTTCAGGAGCTTTTGTTCCCTGAATGCTTTCTGTAGAGTTCCAGAGGATGGGAATGAAAGTGGCAGCCTCCCAGTCTCTGGCCTGGAGTAGCCAAGAGCTCAGGGCCCCACTCCTCAGTGTGCACTCAGAGAACCACGCACAATTACTCCCATCTCCCTGGCCTCCAGCCCCGCTCAAAGCTCACTGAGCCTGCAACCGGTTCAAGGGTTACCGAGCTGAGAGCTCACTCCTTGTCTGTCTCTGTAGCCGGCTTCCCCGTTCTAATATCTGCAAGCTCTGCGACACTCAGACACCCCCAATCCTTCTGTTACCCCGTGGGACCTTGGGCCACGCTGACCCTGCATGGGTTTCACCCGGGTTTGGCCTCTGGAGCAATGTCCCTCAGTGGAACTGACTTTTAAAAGTCCTGATTTCATGCTCTTTTGCTCTGCTGCTTGCCAGGAGCCGGCCCCTCCCCCTGTGGTCTATCTTCCCATCACTTTGGATTCACTTCTCCGCCAGTCCTACCTTTCAGAAAGTGGTTGATTTTCTGTTTCTAGAATTGCTGTTCTTCTTCTCTTCGATCTCCCATTGGATTTGTAGGTGTTTGCAATCTTTAGATAAGCTATCTAGCTGATCTCCTGCTACCTGATGTATTCTCAGCCGCTACTTCTACACCATCTTGACTCCTCTCTTCGAAAGCTGATGAAATCTTAAATCAGAGTTGTCAATATTGATGAATTTCCATTGATAGCACAAGATTTTAAAAGAAACTTCACTGGACTAATTAATTTTTAATCAATTCTTTCTTCATAGAAAAAACTACAAATTTTTCTTTTTTATTAGTTTTACAGCAATTACTTTAACCAGCATCTTTTCTCTTCAAGAAAAAAATGTATACACATATCAATTGTCTTACTATTTGTTTTTATCAAAATATAGTGATCAGAGTTTCTGATATTTTACATTTTCTTTTCTCTTTGTTTAACTTTAAAGAAAGGTGGTAAAACCACATGGCAACCTAAAACTATCAGAGCCAAGAAAGTGGGGTGAAAGATCCAGAAAAATCTCACTAGGCCCAGGCCCTCTTCCTAGAAAAAGAGGGAGTAGCTATGTGTATGGGAAACTCATGCTCTACATGCCATGTTTATAAAATAATGCAAGTTTAAGTAATATATTTTTAAAGATTTTATTTATTTACTTTACACAGATAGATATAGCAAAAGAGGGAACACAAGCAAGGGGAATGTGAGAGGGAGAAACAGACTTCCTCCTGAACAGGGAGCCCAATGTGGTGTTTGATCCCAGGACCCTGGGATCATGATCTGAGCCTAAGGCAGATGCTTAACTGCTGAGCCACCCAGGCACCCCAATTAAAACAGTGTTAATCTTACTCTTCTAGGACTTCTGAAATCATGAGGTTGTTTATGCAATCACCACGTGGTCCTACAATACTGCATGTCACAATCCAGGAGACACCACTTCCCCAAGCTGTTGGCTTATGCTTTAAGCATCTAGAAACTAAAACTTCAAAGTCCACACTGAAAAAAATAAAAGAATATGTGTTTAGAAATCATCTTAAGATCTTGGAGGAGTAAGATAACAGGGACAGAGAAGGGTAGACATAACATATTGGTTTGGACAATACAGCATACTGTTATAGATCACACCCCTTACTGGGACACCTGGAATGGACTGCACCTTCCAACACAAATCTCTGGAGCCAGTACACCAATGTATCAGCTCCTGTGATGCAGAGTGGTAACAGCTGACAATTCACCCTCCTTATGTCCTGCAGCTTGTGAAAACTGTTGCAGGGTTATAGAAACCAACCTCTGACTCAAAGAGAAGTAAATCATCTGACTTGCTCCAGAATCCTTCCCTGGATCAGGCCAGAGGCAGATGTCATTGGAGATCAGAGTTTTACTTACCTCCCATCTTTATCTTTCCTTCACACATTTTTCCTTAAAAGTACTCAATAAATCAAATACACTCAAACTTCCTAGAAGCTATCATCCATTCCCAGAGTCTGTCCTCTACTCCTAGATGCCATTCTCCACTCCCAGAGACTGTCCTAAAAGAAGAAGCCTAGACTCCTAGAGGTTATCCTCCACTTCCAGAGGCTGTTCTCCACTCTTAGAGGCTGTATTCTACTAAAGACGGTCCACTACTCCCAGAAATCAATCTCCGCTCCCAGAGGACACCCTCCACTCTCAGAGGCTATCGTCCACTCCTAGAGGCTGTTCTTCACTCCTAGATGCTTTTTTCCCCCATACCTAGAGGCTATTCTTCATTCCTAGATGCTTTCTTCCATTCCTAGAAACTGTTGTGTACTCTTAGAGGGCTGTTCTCCACTCCTAGATGCCATACTCTATTCCTAGAGGCCAATTTTTACTCCCAGAAGTTGTCCTTCACTCCTAGATGCTATCTTCCACTCCTAGAGGACATCCTCCAGTTCCAGATGCTGTCCTTCACTCCCAGAGGCTGTTTTCTACAAGTTCCTCAACCTAATTGCTTACTTCATCAAGCCAAAGAGGGCTTTCTCTAGAATGAGTGGTTAGTAAGACTGAATATTATATGAGGTAATGCAGTCATGAGAGTGACATCTCATGTGTTTCACTATATTCCATTGGTTAGAAGCAAGTTCCAGGTCAGGTTCTGTCAGTATTCAAAATACAGTAATTATGCAAAGGTGTGGAATTTGGAAAGTAAGGATTATTATGAGGCTATTTGTATGACTATAATGATTCCAAATGTAAGACTCCCAGACACTTTTAAAGGCCCAGAATTATGAGTAAGGAGAGAGGAATTCTGTTCAAAATAGGTGGTTCCAAAAAATAGAAAAACACATAAAAGTTTTTAAAATTATTTTTCTCATCACCCAAATAAACATCTCTGAACCATGTTAACTTAGAGGCAGTTTTCAAGATGTTAGAAGAGTAATCTAAAATATATGATTTATAGTTAAGTTAAACCAGAAAATAATCTCATCAATATAATCCAGCATTATTTCTCACCTGACACATAGATGTATTCTAAAGTATACTTAGGAATTTGTATACATGATTCAATATTTCATATTTATTTATTGTGAAGTTGATTGGCTCTATTGCACTTGAGTACAATACTTTAATTAATTAATCAATGATACTTTAATTAAGGAAAGAAAACTAAATAATTATCAAATCAACCTTGGCTTTATTAGAAAAAAACAGATGGATTTAAAGCCCAAATGAAAAAAAATATATAGATAGATAGATAGATAGATAAGTTTTATCATGTTTGTTTGAGAGAGAAATGGAGAGCTGGGGCAGGGAAAGGGGAAGAAAGAGAGAGAGAGTGGAAACAATCTTTCTACTGTGTTTAGAGCCCAACTTAGGGCTCCATTTCATAACCCCAATTTATGACCTGAGCCAAAATCAGTCACTTAATGGCTGAGCCACCCAGGTGTCCCAAAAGAAGACATAATTTTAAGAGTTAAAAAAAAAAAAAAACTGCAGCAAAGAATATTGTGCCTCTGAACAGAAAATAAGCATGTGGAAGCAAAGAAACAATGTCCGTTTGGGGGTAGTTGTCACTAGAAATTAATCCATCATGTTTTGTTTCTTTTTTGCTTTACTTATGAATTTTTTTTTTGTTTTTATTTTGTTTTGTTTTGGAAAACAGTCATTTTTTTCTTTGGTTACTGCTTGGCTTTTTTTTTTTGATTAATTTTAAATGCATACCATTTTCATATTTCACATGTATAGTCAAATATTGGTAGACACTGATTAAAAAAAGAGGAAATAGTTCAATCTAGTGAATAAAACTGAGCAAAAACAACTGAGTTTTGTTTTTGTTTTAGGAAGAAAAGTTTTTAGTCATTTCTTTGGAAACATCACCAACTGTTGGGGACATTAGCAAAAGTGGTACCTGTTGAAAACATGAATGAACTTCTATATACTTAAAGATTTTAACATCATAACTCCCAGAATTTAATAAAGATTATTTTGCAAAGTGAAGAGTAGAAAAGCATAATCTTTTGCAGAAGAGATAAAAAATAAAAATATTTTATAAGAAATAAGCCAGAATAGCCACACTATCTCACAGTTTTGATTGGAAAACTCCATTTCTCATCCCCCCACAAGAAACAGTAAAAATTACTTTTAGTGTGGTCAGATTTATACTATGAGGTGAATACTCAATATGGTCTAAATATTTAAATTAATAATGTAATTTAAATTATATAAATAATTTATAAAATAAAATAATTTAATTAATAACATAAATATTTAATCTAGATAATTAATAATTTGATTAATAAATTAATGGTCTAAATATTTAAATATTTTATATATTTATTTGAGATACAGATAAAGAAAGCATGAACAAGGAGGAGAGGGAAAAGCAGTTTCCCTACTTGCAGGGAGCCCAGTGTAGGGCTTGATCCCAAAACACTGAGATCATGATCTGAGCCAAAGACAGACGCTTAACTGACTGAGACACCCAGGTGCCCCTGATTAAATATTTCAATGCAAAGAACATGAAATTTAAAAAGCCCTATAGATCACACTACCTATAAAAACTCAGCATAAGTAACTTTATTGGACTATATGGGAACATTGCAAGATGATACCTCTGAGGATAGCTCTAGTATAAGAATTATACTTTTAGTTTATTGTAAGAATGAGCTTTAATTTTAAGTGCCTGTCATGGGTATTTAAGTAAATCTGGCATATTCTAACTTTTAGAATTTAAGAGGATTTAATAGTGACTTGGTAAGCCTTATAGTCTTTTCTCAAAATTGTAGGACTGTAGCCCGATTGTTATTTTCTATATATTCTTGCTATTGCCAATTAGAGAAGAGAATTACCAGAAAGAAGATTGATTGAATCTTTTTTTTAGCATCTGAATGAAAATTTTTAGGATTAAAATTTATCCATCTTTCTAAAATTGGATTGTCTGTGGGCAATTTCCTAAATCTAAGTATTTTGCAATAGAGATAATGAGAAAATAAAGTAATACCACTTAATTCATTCAATTTGTCACCAAAGTATAAGAGATTAACATCATTAAAAGAAAAAGAGAACAAAAATCAAATGGAAATTTACTATGACTATCAAAAAGTAGAGCTAAATTTTTAATATATTAGCCTTACATGTAAATGATATACACATTTTTGCATACAGATATATTAATGATTTCACATCATGTGTCAAAACTGGTTACATGTTCACATAACAAATTTGCCTTTCTTAGAGTACCGCAAAGTCCCTGAACTAGTTTTTTACTGGAGCTTTTCATCAGTCAGGAACATCCATTTTGGAGTGAGTTAAAAATGAACTCCTTTTGTAAATAAATACAAACCACTATTCTCAACAACTATTATAAAATTTGGAGATTATGAAATTTGAATTGTTTTGAACTAAAATGTAGCTCCAATATTAGAAACTAAAGGTTAAACAAAATATCAACAGTTTCAGAACTGAGTGTACAAAATGGTTATATATATATGTATATATATACATATATAATATACATTTTATATATATATACATACATACACATATACACACTAAGAATAACTATAACAATGTAGTTACAAAAACCAATTTATTAATATTAGATAATGTGGTAATACAGTACAAAAGAAGCACCAGAAGAATTACGAAAAACAGTAGAACTTAATTTCTGACTCTCCCAATGTAATCTTTTGTAAATTACTTAAATTTGCCATCTTGCAGTTTCCTTTTCTATAAAACAGGAATAATAAGGCTTTAATATTATTCTTATGAGAATTGACTGAAATACCAATGTCTAGTCTATTGCAAACAATAGTTATCATGTACATTTTTGTTCTTTCTTACTTTAACTAATTAAAAATGAAATAAAATAAAATAAACTAAATGAAAATATTTTAAGGAACTGCATTTTCATGCAATAATAAATTTATTTTGTTAGGACAACTCAAAATTTTATAGTTTCTACACCTCCATTGAATTAAACTTCAACTTTCATAAATTAATTTCAATTGTTTTAGAAGAATTTGTATAACATCAAAATGCACACATATTTTAGAATTTTAACTATATTCTTAATAATAAAGTTTTATGATGATGAATACTCAATGTAGTTTCTTAAGATGACCACTGCAATTTTACTTTTTATTATGATCATTTTAATTTAAAGTAGTGATAATAAAAATAACAGTTAATATTTATTGAGTGGGCTTTCACCCACAAAGTGTACATTTATTAACCTACTTGATCTTCACAACAATGTTAGCAAATAAGTACCATTATTATTCCAATTTTACAGATCAATAAACTAAGGTTTAGGGAAACAAAGTAATTATTCTATATCATTCAATTTAGTAAGTGGTAGAGCCAACCAAAACCTTGCTTTTTGTACCATAATTTTCACTAAAATCACCAACTTAATTGTAATAAAATTTGTAGACTTTCATATGAATACACATATGGGTGTATTTATTTTTAATATAGATTAAATAATTGCTTGGGGAAATGCATATATACATATTATAATGGATGAAATAACATAGTAAATTATTTTGTATATCCTGAAGTCTATAGTTTAGGCACAGCAAGCCATGGGAACAACACTCACAAAGAATCTAAGGTAGAAAACAGGTTCAGTGTATTTGAGAAAATAAGAGTCAATGTGTTCAGAGCAAAATGGAAGGTGTGATTGAGATGAAGCTTTGAAAGGTAACTATATTGCATGTGGCCTTATGCAGAATAAACTGTGATAAATTTGGGTATCAAAAAAAAAGTTTGCATCTCATTTTACACAAAACAGAGTCTTATTTCTTATATGTTTATCAGCTGCAAGCAGTGTATGACAAAAACATTTTATTTGTTGGGAAAATGTGTTCTTTTGGAGATGAAGGATGATCTGTTCAAACAAAAAATGACAGTGTCCTTTCATCCTCCTAGTGATTCATCTAAATTTGGTGCTGATTAGAATAATTTAATGAAAAGGATGGAGGGAAGAATGGAAGATGAGAAAAAGTAGGAGAAAAAGAAAGAAAGAGATTAAGAAATTGAAAGACAGTTGATGAAAATGATTGGGAGAAAACATGATGATGAAAAAGCAAAGTCTTGAAAATGCCAGCAGCTTCAAGAACAAAAGAAGAGATTAGTATCATATGAGGAAGAAGGGGGTAAATCCCTTACTCTTAAACCAGGAAGGATAAATAAGTTAGGTACTGGCATAAGTTGATTCATAGAGTTGCTGCTAGAAAATAAGATATCCCTTCAATTTTATCAAGGGTTATGCAGTTATCTGTAATGGGGAGTGAGATGTGGTGGTGAGGGAGTTTGGGGAGTGAGGGCAGAGAAAGGTTATGAAAGACTTGTTTTGGTGAGAAGAAAGCCAAAGAGAAAAATGCTCAGAATAACAGAGTAAAGAACTTTAAAAACTCATTCCTACAAATAAAACACAGAATATTGGCAGTGTTATCATTCAACTTTTTCAGAAATCTTGAGATTAACCAAAGGCATGGAAAAATGCAAAAAATATTTATTCAAGAAAAACCATTGAATCTTGATAAGAATAGCAAGTTTTGTGGCTTCTTAACAAGCCCTATTAATCACTCCATAGATTCACTGTAGACTGGAAAACTAGCTGCAGCCTTACAGGCACAGCAACTATGAAAATCAATAGCCAACCAACCACTGGACGATGTAAAATGGAGCTCCCCAAAAGCAACACCCCAGAGGATCTCACAGCTTGTCTTTATTTGATCCAACTCAGAGTTCACTTTGTATGAACATCCTTATCCTCAGGTAATTCATCAAAAATAATCAGTGCAAATGATTAACATCAGAGCTACTTAAATGGCAATAGCAGACAGGGGTACCAAGAGGTGAATAAAAATCTTAGAAGAAAAACTGGAACTAGGTCTGACGTATTCATGAGAATCTAAAACATCATCTGTGTGTGCAGATGTGTGTATATGTTGAGAAAATCCCCAATAAGGAATTTATTGGAATCACCTGGAAATCGCCTGTTGGAGTATTGAAAAATGAATCCAAAACACACCCAGGGCCACTTGGCAAAGACTGGGAGACACATTTATTCAAAGAATTTATAGAAGTTCTTACACAATAATTATCTAATCACTAAGCTAACTGAGCAGAGAATTTAACAATCACACCATGAAAAAGAATAGAGACTAATAAAATTGGTACAGGAGTCTAACTACAAAAACAAATAGGAGAATGACAACAACAACAAACAGCAATAACAATAAACCCTGGGGTGGGGCTGGAGGGTCTGATGTTATCAATGAAAAAAATTAGACAGAAAAGTAGGAAAGTATGGTCTCTACACAGATAAGTTAAAAGTGGTCAATAAAAACTGTCCCTGAGGAAACCCAGACATTGTACTTACTGGACAAAGCTTTGGATCAGTAATTATAAATATGGTCAAAGAAGAAAGGAAGGGAGGAGTAAGATGGTGGAGTAGTAGGAGACCTAAACTTTGTCTGGTCCCAGGAATTCAGTGAGATAGTTTATCAAACCATTCTGAACACCTACAAACTCAACAGGAGATCAAAGAAAAGAATAGCAGCAATTCTATGAACAGAAGAGTGACCACTTTCTGGAAGGTAGGACATGTGGAGAAGTGAATCCAATTTGGGAAGATAGACTGCCGATGGAGGGAGCCTCCATCAGCTGGCTTCCAGAAAGTGACAGAGCTACAGAGCACAAAGTCAGAAGTTTTAGAAACCTGCTTCACTGAGAAATGTCACTACTGTGGCTAAGCAGGGGCAGAACCTTTGCTGCAACACCGTGGTCTCTGGACCCTCAGTTCACAGAGGGGCTGAAGGTGCCTGAGTCTGGCAGAGCTCCCAGATATTGGAGCAGGGAAGCTGAATGCAAAGACAAAGCTGAGAAGTGCTCTCTAGTTCTGGGTTGCATAAGCCATGATCCCCAGCACAGTCAAGCCCCTGCTCTTTGAACTGGGAAACAACAAGTGGCAGATATGGGCATACCCCTTCTTTCCTCCACAGGGAGGAGCAGCACAGGAGTGTACTGCAGGAATCTGTGGGGTTTGGAGACTCCAAACAGAGTCAGATACCAGAGATAGTAATGCTTGGTCACAGGCCAGGTGAGCATAGAGTGCAGCTAGAGATGAAGGAGAAAGGAAACAAGAGGCAGTACAGACTGCCAGGGACCTAATCAATATGGACATTACTAAGATCCAAACTAGAGTAAGGAATGACAATTATAAAGATACTAGTTGGGCTAGATAAAATCACAGAGGATACTAGAGAATCACTTTCTGGACAAATAAAAGACCTAAAATCTAACCAATTTGAAATCAAAAAGGCTATTAATGAGGTGCAATAAAAAATGGTAGCTCTTAATGCTAGGATAAATAAGGCAGAAGAGAGAATTAGTGATATAGAAGACCAAATGATGGAGAATAAAAAAGCTGAGAAAAATAGAGATAAACAATTACTGGATCATGAGGGCAGAATGTGAGAGATAAGGGATAAGATGAAACAATATTAGGATAATTGGGATCCCAGAAGAAGAAGAGAGAGAGAGGGTTGCAAAAGGTATATTGGAACAAATTATCACAGATGCCTTCACTAATTGGGGAAAGAAACAGACATCAAAATCCAGGAGACACAGAGAACACCCCTCAAAATCAAAAAAGTAGGTCAACATCCCGTCATCTAATAGAAAGCGATACTTACAAGTCTCAGAGATAAAGTGAAAATCCTGAAAGCAGTTTGGGACAAGACATCGGTAACCTAGAATGGTAGAAATATAATACTGGCAGAAGACTTATCCACAGAGATTGACAGGCCAGAAAGGACTAGCATGACATATTCAGGGAACTAAATGAAAAAAAAAATATATGCAGTTAAGAATACTACATCTAGCTAGGCTGTCATTGAAAATAGAAGGAGTAATAAAAAGCCTCCAGGACAAATAAAAATTTTTAAAAATTGCAAACACCAAACCAGCCCTATAGAAAATATTGAAAGGGATCTTCTAAGCAAAGAGAGAGCCTAAAAGTAACAGACCAGAAACAGAGACAATCTACAGTAACTGTCACCTTACAGGAAATACAATGGCACTAAATTCATGTCTTTCAATAGTTATCCTGAATGTAAAAGGGATAAATGCACCAATCAAAAGACACAGGCTATCAGAATGGATAAAAACACAACCCATCAATACTCTGTCTATAAAAGCAAAACAAAACAAAACAAAAACAAACAAACAAACAAAACTCATTTTAGACCCCAAAACACTTCCAGATTTAAAGTGAGGGGATGGAAAACCATTTATCAGGCCAGTGAACATCAAAAGAAAGCTGGGGTTGCAATCCTTATATCAGACAAATTAGATTTTAAACCAGAGTATAAAAAGAGATTAAAAAGACACTATACCATGCTTAAAAGGGTCTGTCCAAAAAGAATATCTAACAAATTTAAATATCTATGCCCCTAGCATGGGAATAGACAATTATATAAGTCAATTAAAAACACAGTCAAAGAAACAGATCAACAATAGTACAATAATAATAGGGGGCTTTAACACCCCCTCACTGAAAGGGACACACCTCTTAAGATAAAGATCAGCAAGGAAATAAAGTTTTTAAATGACACATTGGACCAGATGGACATCACAGATATATTGAGAACATTCCATCCCAAAGCAGCAGAGCAGCAGAATACAAGTTCTTCTCTAGTGCATGAAACATTCTCCAGAACAGATCATATCCTGCGTCACAAATCAGGTCTCAACTGGTGCCCTGCACATTTTCAGACCACAGTGGTTTAAAACTTGAACTCAATAGCCAGAGGAAAGTTGGAAGGAACTCAAATACATGGAAGCTAAAGAGCAACCTACTAAATAATGAAGAGATCAACCAGGTAATTAAAGAAGAATTAAAACAATTCATGGACACAAATGATAATGAAAATAGAACAGTTCAAAATCTTTGGGATGTAGCAAAGGTAGTCCTAAGAGGAAAGTATATAGCAATACAAGTCTTTCTCAAGAAACAAGAAAGGTCTTAAATACACAATCTAACCCTACACCTAAAGGAGCTGGAGAAAGAACAGCAAAGAAAGCCTAAGCCCAGCAAGAGAAGAAAACTAATAAAGATCAGAGCAGAAGTCAGTGAAATAGAAACCAAAAGAACAGTAGAACAAATCAACAAAACTAGGAGCTGGTTCTTTGAAGGAATTAATAAGATGGATGAACCCCTGTCCAGACCTATCAAAAAGAAAAGAGAAAGGACCCAAATTAATTAAATCATGAATGAAAAGCGAGAGATCACAACCAACACCCAAGAAATACAAACAATTAGAAGAACACAACATAAGCAACTATACACCAGTAAATTTGATGATCTGGAAGAAATGGATGCATTCCTAGAGACCTATAAACCACCAAAACTGAAGCAGGAAGGAATAGAAAGCTTGAACAAACCCATGACCAGTAAGGAGATTGAAGTAGTCATCAAAATTCTCCCAACAAACAAGAGCCCAGAGCCATATGGCTTCTAGGGGAATTCTACCAAACATTTAAAGAAGAATTAATACCTATTCTTCTGGAACTGTTCCAAAAATTAGAAATGGAAAGAAAACTCATAAACTCATTTTCTGAGGCCAGCATTACCTTGATCTTGAAACCAGACAAAGACCCCATCAAAAAGAATACTGACCAATACTCCTGATGAACATGGATGCAAAAATTCTCACCAAAATACTAGCCAATAGGATCCAACAGTACATTAAAAGGATTATTCACCATAACCGAGTGGGATTTATTCCTGGACTAAAAGGTTGGTTCAACAACTGCAAATCAATTAATGTGATGAAATGAACAAGAAACATATGATACATTCAATAGATGCTGAAAAAGCATGTGACAAAGTACATCATCCTTTCTTGATCAAAACCCTTCATAGTATAGGCAGAAAGGGTACATACCTCAATATCATAAAAACTATCTATGAAAAACCCACAGTGAATAACATTCTCAATGGGGAAAAACTAAGAGCTTTTCCCCTAAGGTCAGGAACATGGCAGGGATGTCCACTACCACCACTGCTATTCATTATACTTCTAGAAGTCTTAACCTCAACAATCAGACAACAGAAAGAAATAAGATATATCCAAATTGGCAAAGAAGTCAAACTCTCAGTCTTTGCAGATGATATGATACTTTATGTGGAAAACCCAAAAGACTCTACCTCAAAACTGGTAGAACTCATACAGGAATTCAGTGAAGTGTCAGATTATAAAATCAATGCACAGAAATCAGTGAAGGGTCAGGATACAAAATCAATGCACAGAAATCAGTTGCATTTCTATACACCAAAAGCAAGACAGAAGAAAGAGAAATTAAGGAGTAATTACAATTGCACCCATTTATCTCTAGGTATTTTATAATACCTAGGAATAAATAAGATACCTAGGAATAAATCTAACCAAAGAGACAATGAATATCTTCTCAAGAAACTATAGAATACTCATGAAAATTTTTTTTAAAATGAGGAAGAAATGGAAAAATATTCCATGCTCATGGATTGGAAGAACAAATATTGTGAAAACATCTATACTACCTAAAGCAATCTACATGTTTAGCACAATCCCTACCAAAATATCATCAACCTTTTTCAAAGAAATGGAATATTCTTAAAATTTATATGGAACCAGAAAAGATCACAAATATCCAGAGGAATGTTGAAAAAGAAAACCAAGGTTGGTGGCATCACAATTCCAGACTTCAAGGTCTATTATAAAGCTGTCATCATCAGGACAGTATGGTACTGGCACAAAAACAGACACATAGATCAATGGAACAAAATAGGGAACCCAGAAATAGGCCCTCAACTCTATGGTCAACTAATCTTTGACAAAGCAAGAAAGGATGTCCAGTGGAAAAAAAGACAGTCTCTTCAACAAATTTTGTTGAGAAAATTGGACAGCCACATGCAGAAGAATGAAACTGGACCATTTCCTTATACTACACACAAAAATAGACTCTAAATGGATGAAAGCCCTCAATGCGAGAGAGGAATTCATCAAAATCCTTGGGGAGAACATAGGCGGCAATGTCTTCAACCTCAGTCATGGCAACTTCTTCCTAGAAATATCACCAAAGGCATGGGAAGCAAGGGCAAAAATGCACTATTGGTACTTCATTAAGATCAAAAGCTTTTGCACAGCAAAACCAACGTCAACAAAACCAAAGACAACTGACAGAATGGGAGAAGATATTTGCAAATGACATATCAGATAAAGGGCTAGTATCCAAAATCTATAAAGAACTTATCAAACTCAAAACCCAAAGAACAAATGATCCAATAAAGAAATGGGCAGAAGTGATGAACAGATATTTCTGCAAGAAAGACATCTAAATGACCAACAGACACATCAAAAAGTGCTCAACATCACTCAGTATCAGGGAAATACATATCATATTAGTAATTAAATGTATATGTAAATGGACAATACATCAATCAAATGAATAGATGATTCAACTGTATGCTGTCTACAGAAGATGCTGACTGACAAAAAATAAATATGTTGAAAATAAATATACGTGTGTATATATACATATGTATAAAGAAAAGAAAGAAAGAAGGAGAGAAGTAAAAAATTCCACAATAATAGTTAAAGTCTTAGGTATTCCAATGTGAATAATGGATAACAAACCTAGGCAAAAAATCAAGGAGAGAGAAGACTGGAACAATAATAAAAAGCAGCTAGAATGAGACAGTTGTGAACATCACATGCAACAGCATAGTGCATTTTCTTCTTAAGCACATATGAAATATTCCACATATGTTAGACCATTAAGTAAGCCCAAAAATTGAAAATAATTCAGATCATATCCAGCATTTCCTCCAGCCACAATGAAATAAAATTGAACCGGAGGAAATTTGGAAAATTCATAAATATGTATAAATTAACACACTCATAAATAACAAATAAAGTGATAAACTGCAGTGGAAATTGAAGTTTATTTTGAGATGAATTGAAATAAAAAAATGTAAAAATTATAATTTCAAAGGGCCTTATGCACCCACGTTATAAAATTAAAGTTTTCAAATCAATATCCTACTCAGCTATCTCTAAAAATTTGGATTTGAAGTGGTGGGGGGTGGGAGGTTGGGGCACCAGGTGGTGGGTATTATAGAGGGCACAGCTTGCATGGAGCACTGGGTGTGGTGAAAAAATAATGAATACTGTTTATCTGAACATAAATAAATTGGAAAAAAAAAAAGGCAAACTAATTCCCAAGCAACAGAAGGAAAGAAATAACATTGATTAGGGTGAAAGGAAGTGAAACTTTAAAAATAAATAAATAAAGGAAGTAAAAAACCAAAAGTTACTTCTTTTTTTTAAATTTTATTAACATATAATGTACTATTTGTTTCAGGTGTACAGGTCTGTGAATCATCAGTCTTACACAATTCACAGCCCTCACCATAGCATGTACCCTCACTAACTAATGTCCATCGCTCAGGCAAAAGTTACTTCTTAAAATACATAGCCACAAAAAAATAACTGACAAAACTTAGCTAGGCAGAATGGGAAAGGAGAGAATACCTCAATTAATCAAGAATGAGAGAGAAGACATCTCTACCAGGCTTATAGAAAGGAAAAAAGACTAAAAAATACTGTGAACAAATGCATGTTAACAAATTAGAAAGAAAGAAATTCCCAGAAGGACACAAATCTCCAAAACTGACTCAGAAATGTTAGAAAATCTGAATAGAAATATAAAAAGCAAAAAGCTTGAATTGGCAATAAAATTTTTTCTGATGAATAAAAACTCAGTCTCATTTGCCTTTCTTGGTGAACTCTGTTAAATATTTAATGAATTAACCATAATCCTTCATAAAAGCATGAAAGTATTGAAGGGAACATTTTCCACCTTATTCCATGTTGCCAGTAATACATAGATACCAGAACCAGACAAAAACATCAAGGATGAATCTATATACTGGTCTGTTTTGTGTATATAGATGGAAACATCATCAGTGAAAGGCTAGTAAACTTAATCTGGCAACATCTAAACAAGATTAGGTACAATGACCGAGTCTTATCCCAAGAATACAAGATAGGTTAACATGTGAGCATCAATGAATGTCATACACTATATTAATAGATCAAAGGGCAAAAACTTCATGGCCCTATCAATAGATGCAGAAATATCCTGTGACCAAAGCCCACATTCTTTTTTTTTTTTTTTTAAGATTTTATTTATTTATTCAACAGAGAGAAAGAGACAGCGAGAGAGAGAACACAAGCAGGGGGAGTAGGAGAGGGAAAAGCAGGCTTCCTGAAGAGGGGGGAGCCCGGTGAAAGGCTCAATCCCAGGACCCAGGGATCATGATCTGAGCCGAAGGCAGATGCTCACTGACTGAGCCACCCAGGTGGCCCCCCACATTCTTTTATGACAAAATATATATTAAAATAGGAAAAAAATTAAGAACATAAAAAAACTTCATCGACTTCATGAAAGGCCTCTATAAAAAATCCATAGCTGGGGGGGACAAGATGGCGGGGTAGTAGGAAGAGGCGCCTTTTCAGCCTGTACCCCAAAGTGAGCTGATTACCTACCAAAGAACTCCAATCACCCATGAAATCAGCCTGAGATCAGAATTATACACGTCTGGATCTCTACAGGGGCAGAAGACACCAGCGGGCAGGTAAAGTGGAATGGGAACTGCGGACTGATATCAGAAGATAAACAAAAGGGGGAGGGAGCCACCAGAGGCGACCGGTGGGAAAGTAATACCCCAATACGAGCGAGAGTGCCCTGCGTCTGGGGACCAGCATTAACTTGGAGACTGGTTGAAAGCACTCCAAAAGAGCAAAGGATCGCGGGGGGGGAAATTGTGGGAATCGGGGCGGCTAGGGACAGGGGCTTAAGTCCCCGGTCCCAGACGGCCTCCCCGGCGCTGAGGCAGAGAGAGTGCAGTGGAGAAACCGCTCTTGGTCCCTAAGCCGCCAGCGCACCTGAGAATGCACGGGTTCTGGCTCCTGTGAGGGGATGGGAACCGCGCCGGTCTGAAGAACACGCGCTCACCCTACCACAAAGCTCGAGATACACGCGCACGTCCCTCATGCTCCCCTGAGTAACAAAGGCCCGGCTGGCGCTTTTTGACCCGCGCCATTGTTTCAAAGCCTAAGCCACGTACCCAAACTCTCCCGACAGAGGCGCGCAAAAGCCCAGCCTGGGGCTTACGGACCAGTGCCCCGATCTCAGTGCCCCAGATGCGTGCCCTACCCACAGCCGCCTCTGAAAAGAGTTGCGCGCAAGTCCGACACTCCCAGCCCGGGCCGGTGGCAAAATCTCCATGTGCGATCGCTGCTTGGAACCTCTCTGGCTGTCGGGGGCTCCCAGACAGCCGCCACTGCATTGGCTTTGGGTACGAGCAAAAGATCCTGTGCCCCTAGGGTCTGCAACTTGGAACCTGCGCTGCCAGCGGCCAAGGGGGAATTTATTCAGCTTCTGCACCCAGACTGAGGCTTCTCTCTGAGAGGGAGATCAGGGTGTGGTTTGATTCCTTCTAATACTACAAAAACCATCAAAGGCGGTCAAGGTGAGAGGAAAAAAAGTGAACAAGCATAAAAACCGCCAGAGAACAAAAGCCTGAAAAAAAAAAAAACAGTTTCCCCAGAGCCCACCCCCTTGAGGGGGGCGGGGGGGACTCAACTCAGGAAACATCATTGACTGACAACCCAGGTGGCAGGCCCTTCCCCCAGAAAGCAAACCAAGAAAGAAAAAAAAAAAGGACTACAAGAGAACCACCACTACTTCATAGGAAAACTTGTATTGTTCACTTGTTTCCACTATTCCGGTTCATATTTTTTTTTTTTTTTACAGATAGGTAATTTTTTTAACATATTTACCATCACAGCGAGCTGTACAGTACATCAAATTCCATAATACCTTTCTAACCTGAACTTTTTGACACATACACCTATGTTTTTCTTTTGCATTTTTATTTTTTGAATTCCTTTTTTTTAAATTTTAGTTTAGTTTAGTCTAGTATATTCCTTTTTATTTTTATCCTCTAATATTCATATAGAGTTAACTTCAAAGTAATCCCCTTTCCCCAAACAATACTACCCCTATAGGTAAACCAATTTTTAGTCCCCTTTATCTTAGGAAAGTTGAGTCCTTTAACAAAGATATCAAGATACATCCAGGAAGAATCAAAACAACCTTCCTCGCACACACTGAGAATTTATAAGAAGTCTCCCATCTTCTTCCACCAGTGTTTCTGTGTTTCTTGTGTTTGTCCTGATAGCATATAAATTTGACACTTGTGGTTCTTTTTGACGAGGTTCTTTCTTTATTTGCATATATATATATATATATATATATATATATATATATATGTTTTTTTTTTTCTTTCTCTTGCCATATAATTGTATCAGTCTTTTTATCTCTTTTTGTTTGTCTACTTCATAAATCTTACCTTGGGGCCCATCTCGGCAGAACCTTCCCTTTCAACTTACCTTTCTTTCCTGTCTCTCTCCCTCTTTTTCTCTCTCTTTTTTTTTTTTTCTTTTTCTTTTCTTTTGTCTCTCGTTTGGGTGGGGAATCCTGATTGCTCAGAAGTGTTCCAGGGTGCACCTTGACTGCACCAGAGTTGATACATCCAGCTACATCTGTTCAGTCTTCTCCCACCAAAATGACTAGGAGGAGGAATGCCCAACAGAAGAAAAATACAGAGGATGGACCTTCTGCAACAGAGCTAACGGCTATCAACATAGACAATATGTTGGAAAGAGATTCAGGCTAACAATTATCCAGGCAATAGCTAGGTTGGAGAAAACCATGGATGACCAAACAGAATTGATTAGGGCCGAACTGATAGCGACCAGATAGGATGTTCACAATGTTAGGGCGGAGCTTAAAGCTACCAGGGAGGAGGTCCACAATGCTCTCAATGAGTTCCAATCTAATCTAAACTCTCTCAAAGCTAGGGTAACTGAGACAGAAGATAGAATTAGTGATCAGGAAGACAAACAGATAGAGAGAAAGGATCAGGAGGAAGCCTGGAACAAACAGCTTAGATTCCACGAAAGCAGAATCAGGGAAATAAATGATGCCATGAAGCGTTCCAATGTCAGAATTATTGGAATCCCTGAAGGGGAGGAGAAAGAAAGAAGTCTAGAAGATATAGTGCACAAGTCCTTCATGAAAATTTTTCGAATCTCGCGAATGAAACCAGCGTTCATGTACTAGAGGCTGAACGGTCTCCACCCAAGATTATATATTCCAAAAAAAGTCACGACACCTGATAGTCAAATTGAGGAATTATAATTGTAGGTATAATCTCTTGAAAGCCGCCAGGGCAAAGAGGCTCCTTACTTACAGAGGGAAACCCATCAGAATAACATCAGACCTGTCCACAGAGACCTGGAAAGCCAGAAAGGGCTGACAAGATATATTCAGGGCACTAAATGAGAAGAACATGCAACCAAGAATACTTTATCCAGCAAGACTGACATTCAAAATGGATGGAGAGATAAAGAGTTTCCAAGACTGGCAAGGCTTAAAAGACTATGCAACCACCAAGCCGACACTGCAGGAAATATTAAGGGGGAGTTCTATAAAAGAGGAAAAATCCCAAGAATAGCATTGAACATAAATATAGAGACAGTCTACAGAAAGAAACACTTCAAAGGTAACTCAATCTCAATAAAAACGTATCTATCAAGAATCACTCTCAATGTGAATGGCCTAAATGCACCCATAAAACGGCACAGGGTTGCAGATTGGATAAAATGACAGGACCCATCCATATGCTGTCTACAAGAGACCCATTTTGAACCTAAAGATACACGCAGACTGAAAGTGAAGGGGTGGAGAAGCATCTTTCATGCCAATGGGACTCAAAAGAAGGCTGGGGTAGTGATTCTCATATCAGATAAATTAGACTTCAAACTAAAGACTGTAGTCAGAGATACAGAAGGACACTACATAATCCTTAAAGGGACTATCCACCAAGATGATCTAACAATTGTAAATATCTATGCTCCCAATATGGGAGCAGCCAATTACTTAAGAAAACTGTTAATCAAGATAAAGAGTCATATTGATATGAATACACTAATCGTAGGAGATCTTAACACGCCTCTTTCAGAATGAGACAGATCATCGAAGCAGAAAATCAATAAAGAAACAAGAGCATTGAATGACACATTGGACCAGATGGACCTCATCGATATATACAGAACATTCCACCCTAAAACAGCAGAATACTCATTCTTCTCAAGTGCACATGGAACCTTCTCCAGAATAGACCACATACTGGGTCACAAATCAGCACTCAACCGATACCAAAAGACAGAGATGATTTCCTACATACTCTCAGATCACAATGCTTTGAAACTGGAGCTCAATCACCTGGAAGCTAAAGACCACTTTGCTTAAGAATGCTTGGATCAATCAGGAGATCAAAGAAGAACTGAAACAATTCATGGAAAACAATGAGAATGAAGACACTTCGGTCCAAAACCTATGGGATACAGCAAAGGCGGTCCTAAGGGGAAAATATATAGTCATCCAAGCCTTGCTAAAAAAAAATTAAAAAATCCAGAACACACCAGCTCTCTCTACACCTTAAAGAACTGGAGGATCAAAAAGAAATCAAACCAACTCCACACATAAGAAGGGAAATCATCAAGATTAGAGCTGAGATCAATGAGGGAGAAACCAGAGATACAGTAGAACGTATCAATGAAACTAAAAGCTGGTTTTTTGAAAGAATCAATAAGATCGATAAGCCACTGGCTACACTAATCCAAAAGAAAAGAGAGAAAGCCCAAATTCATAAAATTATGAATGAAAAGGGAGAGATCACAACTAACACCAAGGAAGTAGAAACAATCATCAGAAGTTATTACGAACAGTTATATGCCAATAAGCTTAGCAACCTAGATGAAATGGATGCATTCCTGGAAAAATATAAACTACCAAAATTGAACCAGGAAGAAATCGACAACCTGAATAGACCAATATCTAATAACAAGATTGAATCAGTGATCAAAAACCTCCCAAAAAACAAGAGCCCAGGACCTGACGGATTCCCTGGGGAATTCTACCAAACCTTCCAAGAAGAAATAACACCTATTCTCCTGAAGCTGTTTCAAAAAATTGAAGCAGAAGGAAAACTTCCAGACTCTTTCTATGAAGCCAGCATTACCCTGATCCCCAAACCAGGCAAGGACCATACCAAAAAGGAGAATTTCAGACCAATATCACTGATGAATATGGATGCTAAGATTCTCAACAAGATCCTAGCCAACAGGATCCAACAGCACATTAAAAAGATTATCCACCATGATCAGGTGGGATTCATCCCTGGGC
This sequence comes from Neogale vison, assembly GCF_020171115.1. Taxonomy (NCBI): domain Eukaryota; kingdom Metazoa; phylum Chordata; class Mammalia; order Carnivora; family Mustelidae; genus Neogale; species Neogale vison. Next base: position 85,088,086 of record NC_058094.1, on the reverse strand, counting down.
TACAAGGATGGTTCAACATTCGCAAATCAATCAATGTGATACAGCAAATTAATATGAGAAGAGAGAAGAACCACATGGTCCTCTCAATTGATGCAGAAAAAGCATTTGACAAAATCCAACATCCGTTCCTGATTAAAACGCTTCAAAGTATAGGGATAGAGGGAACATTCCTGAACCTTATTAAATCTATCTAAGAAAGACCCACAGCAAATATCATCCTCAATGGGAAAAAGCTTGCAGCCTTTCCATTGAGATCAGGAACAAGACAAGGATGCCCACTTTCACCACTCTTGTTCAACATAGTATTAGAAGTCCTAGCAACAGCAATCAGATAACAGAGAGAAATAAAAGGTATCCAAATTGGTAATGAAGAAGTCAAACTCTCTCTCTTTGCAGATGACATGATTCTTTATACGGAAAACCCAAAAGACTCCACCCCCAAATTACTAGAACTCATACAGCAATTCAGCAATGTGGCAGGATACAAAGTCAATGTGCAGATATCAGTGGCTTTCTTATACACTAACAATGAAAATACAGAAAGGGAAATTAGAGAATCGATTCCATTTACTATAGCACCAAGAACCATAAGATACCTGGGAATAAACCTAACTAAAGAGGTAAAGGATCGTACTTGAGGAACTACAGAACACTCATGAAAGAAATTGAAGAAGACACAAATAGATGGAAGACCATTCCATGCTCTTGGATCGGAAGAATAAACATTGTTAAAATGTCTATACTGCCTAGAGAAATCTATACTTTTAATGCCATTCCGATCAAAATTCCACCAGCATTCTTCAAAGAGCTGGAGCAAATAATCCTATAATTTGTATGGAATCATAAGAGATCCCGAATCGCTAAGGAAATGTTGAAAAACAAAAATAAAGCTGGCGGCATCACATTACCTGATTTCAAGCTTTATTACAAAGCTGCAATCACCAAGACAGCATGGTACTGGCATAAAAACAGACACATAGACCAGTGGAACAGAGTAGAGAGCCCAGATATGGACCCTCAACTCTATGGTCAATTAATCTTTGACAAAACAGGAAAAAATATCCAGTGGAAAAAAGACAGTCTCTTCAATAAATGGTGCTGGGAAAACTGGACAGCTATATGTAGAAGAATGAAACTCGACCATTCTCTTACACCGTACACAAAGATAAACTCAAAATGGAGAAAAGACTTCAACATGAGACAGGAATCCATCAGAATCCTAGAGGAGAACATAGGCAGTAATCTCTTTGATATCAGCCACAGCAACTTCTTTCAAGATACGTCTCCAAAGGCAAAGGAAACAAAAGCAAAAATAAACTTCTGGGACTTCATCAAAATCAAAACCTTCTGCACAGCAAAGGAAACAGTCAAAAAAACAAAGAGGCAACCCACGGAATGGGAGAAGATATTTGCAAATGAGAGTACAGACAAAAGGTTGATATCCAGGATCTATAATGAACTCCTCAATCTCAACCCACACGAAACAGGCAAACACATCAAAAAATGGGCAGAAGATATGAACAGACACTTCTCCAATCAAGACATACAAATGGCTATCAGACACATGAAAAAATGCTCATCATCATTAGCCCTCAGGGAGATTCAAATTAAAACCACATTGAGATATCACCTTACACCAGTTAGAATGGCCAAAATTAACAAAACAGGAAACAACATGTGTTGGAGAGGATGTGTAGAAAGGGGAACCCTCTTACACTGTTGGTGGGAATGCAAGTTGGTGCAGCCTCTTTGGAGAACAGTGTGGAGATTCCTCAAGAAATTAAAAATAGAGCTTCCCTATGACCCTGCAATTGCACTCCTGGGTATTTACCCCAAAGACACAGATGTCGTGAAAAGAAGGGCCATCTGTACCCTAATGTTTATAGCAGCAATGGCCACAGTCGCCAAACTATGGAAAGAACCAAGATGCCCTTCAACGGATGAATGGGTAAGGAAGATGTGGTCCACATACACTATGGAGTATTATGCCTCCATCAGAAAGGATGAATACCCAACTTTTGTAGCAACATGGACGGGACTGGAAGAGATTACGCTGAGTGAAATCCGTCAAGCAGAGAGACTCAATTATCATATGGTTTCACTTATTTGTGGAGCATAACAAATAGCATGGAGGACAAGGGGCGTTAGAGAGGAGAAGGGAATTTGGGTACATTGGAAGGGGAGGTGAACCATGAGAGACTATGGACTCTGAAAAACAATCTGAGGGGTTTGAAATGGCGGAGGGGGTGGGAGGTTGGGGTACCAGGTGGTGGGTATTATAGAGGGCACGGCTTGCATGGAGCACTGGGTGTGGTGAAAAAATAATGAATAATGTTTTTCTGAAAATAATTAAATTGGGAAAAAGAAAAAAAATCCATAGCTAACATCATGCTTAATGAGAAGATTAAAAGCTTTCTCCTGTGCTCATGATGGTCATGCAGCAGGGCGTGTGTGGAGTTCATGACCTTCAAAGATAAGTGTTTCTCCTAAATAAACATTTATTGCCTGGATGAGTATATTGAGCTCTAACAAGAATCTGGATGTTTTCAACCCAGAAACCTTAAAGTGGCCCACTTTTCCGGACTCTCCTTCTTTGCTTTTATACCATTTTCATCCAGGGAGGCTTGTGTTTATTAAATCTTCTTTAGCAAGACACTATGAATTCCCACAAACAGAGATTTACTATATGACCTAGCAAGTCCATCCCTAAGAATATGCTCAAGAGACTTATAAACATGTCACTACAAATGTGTACATTATATATATATATATATATATATATATATATATATATACTATTATTCATAAATTCCCCAAATGGAAACAAATCAAATACCCACTAAGTGATGAATAAATAAATAAAATATATATTCACATCATGGAGTATATCAATAATAAGGAATTAATAATGATACGTGCTATAACATAGATGAAACTTAAACATTATGGTAAGTGAAAGAAACCAGTCACATGTTAAATGATTTCATTGGTATGAAATGCATAGACTAGGCAAATCCATAGGGACTGATTATGTATTAACCACTAGGGAAGTGGGGAAGTGGGAAGGATGTCTAATAACTACCAGTTTCTTGGGAGTGATAAAAAAAATTCCAAAATTATGTGTGATGGTTGCACAATTGGGTAAATATGCTAAAACTACTATTGTTCACTTTGAAAGAGAAGAGTGAATTTTAAGGTATATTACTTATATATCAATAAAACCATTAGAAAGAGAAAGAAAGGAAGAGAATGAGGAATGAAGAAACCAGGGAGATACATGGTAGGATATCTAGACAATGTTAAATCTCCGTTTGATATACTCTATCATTAATTTAATATATAGGGAGTCACCATAACTATGTACTTTTCCAAAATGTATGTTCAAGTGTGCATATGCTTCTTTGGAGAAAGTCAACTGCTAGGATGATCACAATATTTATTTTCAATTTTTTAATTTTTTAATGACAGTGAAATATTGGGAAAGAGTTCTGAGGGTATTTGCAAGCAATTATTGTAATAACAGACCAGGGAATCTGAGTGATGGTAGGAGAGAAAAGAAGAGAGGAAATGTGAATAATAGAAAGAACTTGGGTCATGAACTGGGGATATTGAAGTCAATAGATGTTTGCAGTTGGGATAATTTGCAATGGAAATGAAAAGATAAGAGATGGTGATTGGTTAGTAGAAGCCTTGGAATTAGTAATTTTGGGCTGATGTCATTTGTGGCATGGGCTATATCCCAGATGTGAACGTGAGCAGTCTGCTGATATAAAGTGAAGAGATCACAGGATATGACAAAATCAATGAAATGAGATCCTGCATTTTGAACGGACTTCCCTCAGGCTGCTATTTTCAATGAAGTGTCAGCAGAAGTTGAAATGCAGTAGCCAGGTGCTGTCTAATTAAAAAAAAAAAAAGTGACAATGATGAGTTCTGAAGATGGAATCGAAGGAAAGTAAGCATGATGGTAAATAGTGAAATAATAAACCTTAAATAAGCATGAAAGTTTTGGAAGACTGTGCAGTGGGTAATATTTCAAATGTGAGAACAGGTAAATAAAAGGACATTTATGTCACCTTGTGACATTGAAATGCATGGGCAATGAAGAAAGAAAGATTAAAAAAGCTTTGAGGTAAGACCAGTTTTCACATGAAGGAATAGAGTAGAGGCAATGTTGTGAGAAGAGGTGGGGATATAAAAGAGATTGCAGATTAGAGAGCACAATATCCAAAGAATATAACATATTTCTAATGAAAGAGAAAGATGCGATGGAGGATGTTCAGCAGGTTGTATGTGGGTTCGGAGATGAAACAGAACTGCAACTGGTAAGAGTATGGATGGTAATGGGTGGCCACAGATGTTTGCATCCAAAGTGTAGAGGAGAGTGAGGTTTGATGCAATCAATTATTCTGAAAATATCTTAGAGGAAGGTGAAATTGATGAAAGAAGATAAGATTTTAGGAGTAGGGAATTTGGGTAAATTGGAAGAGGAGGTGAACCATGAGAGACTATGGACTCTGAAAAACAGTCTGAGGGGTTTGAAGTGGCGGGGGGGTGGGAGGTTGGGGTACCAGGTGGTGGGTATTATAGAGGGCACAGCTTGCATGGAGCACTGGGTGTGGTGAAAAAATAATGAATAAAATACTGTTTTTCTGAAAATAAATAAATTGGGGAAAAAAAAAGAAGATAAGATTTTAAAATGTTTAGTCAATTTAAACTCGGGTAGGTCATTGGTGATTGTCAAGAACTTCTGAAATTTATTCTGATGAAGTGAAACTGTCCACAACATATTGGGGGAAAAGGTTATATCCTAAATCCAAATCACTTTTATTTACAGAATCTCAACTTCTTACTTGCTCACTTAATAATTTGATAACCGGGGGTTTGCCTGGTAGTTGTATATATTTCCTTTGCTCTAGAAGCAGAATGATAAGGAATATTCCACGGAATGGGGGGAGATTATCCCTAATGCATGTTATCTTTCTTGTAATGTTACATTGTTAGTTTTTTGTCATTATTAGTGTTAAATTAGTTATTTTTATATAATCATGCTTGATTTAACTTAAATTTACAGCATAGGATTTACTGTGTTACTGTATAGAGACAATTCAAATGCTTATTCAAGGGTTGTTGTGTCTTCCGTTGGTATTGTGCTACTAAGAAATTTTGTGACAATAGAAAATGCAATAGCTCTTTTTGTCTTCATTTTTGACAAATGGAAAATAAAGAGTTTATTGTAGATAATCTCTGACTCTTTTGTGATATGACTATGTGTACATATATTTATGTGTGAGTGAGATTGTGTGTGCATGGATGTATGTGTGTGTGTGTGTGTGTGTGTGTGTTTGAGATGGAGAGAGCAGAGAATATTACATTTTTCCCTATTAGCAACATGCTGAGAAATATTTATGTATCATTTCTCATATTTTCATTCACATTGAGTGCAGACAAAGGAATCAAAGGATACACAAGGAATGAATATCAAATACTTGACACATACACAGACATACTTAGGTTTCTTTTTCTAATGATAATTGCAAATGAATGAAATGTTCCTGATAGTTTCATTGTTGACATTATCATAAAGAGCTTTCTGGGCCTATTATGTGGTTGAAACACTTGAATTGTTTTGAAACATGGGTCATAATGCCTGACATTATTTATTTGTTATGCACTGAAGTAAATTTATTTTTTTTGTCTCTTGACAACTTAAATTTCAGTATTGTGGGAGAAAAGATTTAGTAATCACTTAAGCAACTTAGTTTCCTGACTTAAAGTAACACTTTTGGCACAGTACAACCAAGGAGTTGTGATTGCTTGTGCATCCTGAAGTATATTATACTATCATTTTCCCAATAAATAAAATGTCCTTAGTTTGTGAAGAAGAATGGTTTTTAGACATATAGTTTTAAAGTCCAGGTTTTATACACACACACACACACACACACACACACATACATATCTGTGTGTGTGTGTGTGTGTGTGTGTATAGAATCAGTCAGAAAAACTGTTATCAAAACTGTTTTAGGTAATATAACATGAACTCCCATTTGTCTTTCCCTCATGATAATATTTTTATACATATATGTAACCCAATTTTTGGAGTTTGAACATGGGAACATCATCTGTGAATCTTTGCAGTAGCCAAAGTTAATGTGTTGGAAACAAACGAAATGAGGGGAAAAAGAGTCAAAGGGTCTCAGCTCAAGAGCAGCGTTATTGCCCAGCATCATGAGAGCTTCAGTCTACTAGTTAAGGATCATCTGGGGTGACAGAGCTTAGCCATGTGGAGCCCTTGCTGTACTCCTGGAGTGTCTCTAATGAAGAACTTTTGGCAGATTCTGCATTCTAACCCCCAGTGACCTCAGTTTAGGGGATGAGTGGAAGGAGTGCTTTCTTAGTCCTGCCAAGAACAAAGTTTGCCAAGTATTTTCTGGGATGAGTAGTTAGAAGGAATTTTGTGCAAAATGAAAGACAATTCTTATGATTTTGATTTTCATTTCTCTTCATTTTTTTGCACTCTCATAACCACTTTTTTTTCTGCAAGAAATAAACAAAAAAGGATATAGAAATCAGTGGAGAGCTGTAGGGGCTTGTGGAAATCTCAGTAACTCAAGTCACATGAATCTTTTCTCTATTTTTGTTCTCAGTTACAGAATGAATATATGTATACATATATGATTCCTTGTACAATTTCTCATTTCCCAGCCTTCACACCACTCAGGAACAAAGATCCTAGTCAGACTATTACTTTTCTGCAGCCTCTTCCAAGCCTCCTGGAATTCCAAATACAAATGTCTTGTCTTCATTTTCCTGGCTGATATTCATGTTTGATATATATAAATGGTTTATTCTTCAAATTCCTTTCTCCCTCTGAGTTTTCATGAAACCAATATAAGACTATGTAAGATGAATTATAGTCTTAGGGCCATGGCACTGCCTGGCTTCAGAGAATCTCACATAAGCCACTACTTTAGGCCATAGTATCAGAAAAACACATTTTATTTGTCCTGATAAAAGATAGTTTAAGGAGGATATGTTCTTACAAGTCATAGATCTTTTAGTCAACTCTAGCTGCACCAGAACAGTATGACACTGTCCTTCTATCAATGTGGATGAATAAAAGACTCTTCTCTAACCTTCCAAGCCCCTTCTTCTCAGATCCCATACCCAGTGTTTCTCCCACATTTCTGCTTTCATCATTTCCTAACCCTATATTAGGGTCTTTGTAGACTGTTTTCTTGGTTTCTCTGGCTTGTATGCCTTCTTTCCCAATCTTGGTTTAACAAACTCCAACACATTTTTTTTCACACAAGAGTTATTTCAGAAAGCCTTCTGTGATTCTCTATGGGCAGAGCTACCCATCAGTACATATATTTATAATAATAGTGCAGAAAATAAATGTTCATGTTCAGAACACACAAGTCCTTCTCTCCTTGCTATTCAAGCACCTATGCATTAAGTGAGAAATTTGAACATAAAGCTCAATACCCCCTTTGCAAACAAATAAAGGAATATCTATTTGTAAATATAATGTTGGAACTCAGTTCCCTGGAAAACATATTCTGAGGTAGAGGTTTACACTCAGGAAGTTTAGCTGAGACCACTGTCATGACACCTGAAAGGAAATGATGGAAGCTTAATTGGGTGGTGGATGAAGCTGAACTAGGATGCAGTTGCATTGGAGCACCTTGTTGGTCCTAGAAGGAACTGTGGAGCTTATTTGGCTTTTAAGAGTTGTCTTAAATACAGGCAAAGAGATCAGCCTTTGTATTTGCACACTGATCTTTGGATACTGACTGTATGTGGAGGAGAACATGAAGTGAGTCAAGAAAGGGCCCTATGGCAGTGCCAAGAGCAATTCTTAAGCAAGGACTTGACTGTGAGACATCAGCAGCTAATAATCTTGGAAGAAGGGTTGGAGGGCAAAACACACTACAGCCCATTGTGGTGGAGCCCAGATCCATTTGCTTCATATAGAACCTCTTCTTGGAGAACAGCTTTCCCTTCCAAGACAAGTATTCATGACATGATCTATGCACACTTGATCTTGGAGAAACTCACAATCAGCCTCCATTCTAACTATACTAGATTCACTTTATCTTCAGCTAGTATGTTTGCCAGTTAAGATGGATTAACTTGTTGAGTGACCTGGACCCTCATTCTCAAGTGATCTGAAATGTTGGCCATTATGTTTTCTCAGGGTGTCATTGCTTCACTTGTTCACTTGTCGAATATGGACAAAAAGTTCTACAAGATTTCTTAATGGACCACTTGGGTACCATGTGTATTCTTCCCCACTTTCATTACATAATGACAACTCTATGTTCCCCTGATGATCACTGTCTATTATGCCAGCCAGGATGGTAACTTCTGTCTTTGCTTGCTAATTTCTTGATATAAAAAGCCTGAATTGACCTTTGTAGAATCAATTGTTCTACATTAAAAGGACTCTTGATATGCACCCTAGGGGAAGCATTCCCTTCCCTGGAATAAATATGCACTATTCATGCATTGTCCAGTGTTTTGGGTAGAGAAATGATTCAGTAAACTTCTGAATGGATCATGCAGTACAAGGATTAAAAAATTATTATAAGAGAACATTCTAAAATTGGTGGTAATACTCCAACATCTATCAGTAATTATGTCTATAATATCATAGAACATTTTAAATAAGCTTTTTTTCTCCTCATGTAATACTGTTACATGACACTGAAAGTATATAATTAAATATTTTTTTACTGTTGTTTTATTTTCCCTTTTTAAATATAGTAACCAGAGACAGATTTTGTTAATAATAGTGCAGAAAATAAATGTTCATGTTCAGAACACACAAGTCCTTCTCTCCTTGCTATTCAAGCACCTATGCATTAAGTGAGAAATTTGAACATAAAGCTCAGGGATTTGCCATATTATCCATATTAGTTTGACTGTGTAGCCATAGACAAAATGCAAGTAAAACTGCAAGTTAACCCAAAAGTTTAATTTGTAGAATGATTATTTTTAGTGATATGCCCAGAATAATTTGGATGCCATTGATGAAGGAAATCCTGTGGTATTGACTGGAATTAAAATTATCAATATAAACATATACTTTAGAAAAATGCTAATTCCTTTTTGTCAGACTTAGTAAGTCACAGTAGACTAATGTTTTTGGTACAAGAGATAAGAGAAGTTGGATAAAATGCAAAAAGGAAGAGATTATGCTGAGTGAAATAAGTCAAGCAGAGAGAGTCAATTATCATATGGTTTCACTTATTTGTGGAGCATAAGAAATAGCACAGAGGACATGGGGAGATGGAGAGGAGAAGGGAGTTGAGGGAAATTGGAAGGGGAGATGAACCATGAGAGACTATGGACTCTGAAAAACAATCTGAGGGTTTTGAAGGGGCAGGAGGTGGGAAGTGAAATGAGCCTGGTGGTGGGTATTATGGAGGGCACGTTTTGCTTGGAGCACTAGGTGTGGTGTATAAACAATGAATTCTGGTACACCAAAAATAAATTAAAAAGATTAGGGGCGCCTGGGTGGCTCAGTGCGTTAAGCCTCTGCCTTCGGCTCAGGTCATGATCCCAGAGTCCTGGGATCAAGCCCCGCATTGGGCTTTCTGCTCAGCAAGGAGCCTGCTTTCCTCTCTCTCTGCCTGCCTCTCTGCCTACTTGTGATCTCTGTCTTTCAAATAAATAAAATCTTATAAAAAATTAAAAAGATTAAAAAAATAAAAAAATTCAGAAAGTATATTGTAAGGGCATCATAAACTAGAAGAAACAATGATTGGGTAAACTGCAACTCAAGAGGAGATGTGGTAATTTGGTATTACCTAGTTATGTTTCTGCTCTAGAAATGTTCTTATTCTTGGTGTGGATAAAACAGAAATTTTCTAATGGGGGAAAAATCAGTAAACTCTTTGTATTCATGAAGGATGGCTATTTACATATTAAAATGCAGGGTTTCAACAACATGATAGATTTTCCCTAGAACAGTTGCTGAGCAGAGGGGCTATACAGAAGTCCAGAGAATTATGCTGAAAACTTCTAAATGGCAGACTAAAACTTCCTGAAGTCCAATCATGTGCTCAGACACAATCTTATTCTCCTTCTTAAGACATTAGTCAGATTTTAAGCTACATATAATAGGAAGGTAGAGAACCAGACTGGAGTATCTGAAGCCAGAAGTGGTTCTCCCAGAGTCCTACATGGTTGAGGAGCACAAGGCTTTTAATCAAAATCCAGAAAGACCTTGATCAGAGCCAAGTTAGCTCATCTTACATAAATTGGAAACAAAAGTTGCCCCCAATAAAGTCTTGATTGAAGTGAAATGATCAACCCCTTACCTTATCTTTACCTTCTTTACCATAATGAGTTTGAAATCTCAAGAATTCTATATATAATGTTTAGCCTGCAGTCAAAAGTACCAGATATATTTAGAGGCAAAAAATTACCTCCCCCTGAGAGAGAGAGAGAGAGAGAAGAAAACAGCATAGTCACATCATGATTCAGTTACTGAATCAACAGGCCCCTAGAGAGCTTTCCAATTGTAATCTGTAATCTGTAATCTGAAACCAGGCCCAATTCATGGAGGGCAGCGATATATCAAAGAAAGAGATAGGCCACTCCACCTGTGTAAGTGGCAGACTTAATGTATCAAATTTATATAGGAAGCTTTTCTTATGTGGCAGCTAGACTGGTAGATCTTCTCACCCAACATCTTAATCTTAAATTTATATGGAAGCCTTAACTGGGTTCAGTCATGTACGCTGGCCAAATGTTCTTCACTTCACCATCCCTAGCTAGTGTCCTTGGAGAAGCCTCTGTGAGCAGGAAAGACAAGCCAAACCCACATTCCAAGGACAGGAGTGAAGATGAGGGTCCTCGAATTGCTAGCATCCAGCTCACAGTCAAGGATCTTCTCCAACACCAAAACACTGAATTTAGAAGCAAACAAGTGTTATACCATGTAAGACTATGGTACTCTGATTCACAACTCTATAGCTGCCAGACCAGGATACTGAAATACAAACTCTGCAGTAGCCAGTCTGGCAAACAAAACCGTAACATTTGCAGTGATTAGCCCAAAATAATCAGAACTTAGTCAATGACTACTAAATTCCACAAAGAGAAAACAAGTAAGAATATGATACACTTAGAAGGCAAAACCTTGTCACAGAAGATTAAGAAAGGGGGACTTACATGGGGATAGGGAATATAGTCAATATTATTGTAATAATATTTTCTGTGACAGAGGGTAGCTATGTTTATGGTGAGCATAGCATAACATATAAACTTGTTGAATCACTATGTTTTACACCTGGAGCTTATGTAACATTGTGTGTCAACTATACTTCAGTAAGAAGGAATGAAGGAAGGCAGGAAGGTAGGAAGGCAGGAATGTAGGCAGGAAGGAAGGAAGGAAGACCTAACTATACACTAATTACAAAGGGGCACACTTTAAATATAAGGCCAAAAACTGATTGAATATAAAAAGGTAGAAAAAGAGGGGTGCCTGGGTGGCTCAGTTGACTAATTGTCTGCCTTTGGCTCAGGCCATGAACCCAGGATCCTGGGATCAAGTCCCTACTCAGCTGGGAGTTTGCTTTCCCCCTTGCCTGTTGCTCTCCCTACTTACGCTCTTGCTCTCTGTGTCAAATAAATAAATAAATCTTTAAAAAAAAGAAGGTAGGAAGAGAAACATCATGTAAAAACAAAGTAGAAGAAATTTAGTATTATAAAAATGAAAGCAGATTTAAACAAAATTTATATAAAATAGAACTAAAATATTGCTAGAAATAAAGAATTATAATTTATAATTATAAAAGAATCAATTCAACATAAAATACATAATACTCCTAAACTTGTACGCTCTGGATAATATATCCTCAACATACATGAAGCAAAAATTGCCAAGAAAAAAGAGAAATAAAAAGACACACTTGGATATTTTTTTTAAAATTTTGTTTATTTATTTGACAGAGATCACAAGTAGGCAGAGAGGCAGGCAGAAAGAGAGAGAGAAAGAGGCAGGCTCCCTGCTAAGCAGAGAGCCAGATGCGGGGCTCAATTCCAGGACCCTGGATCATGACCTGAGCTGAAGGCAGAGGCTTTAACCCACTGAGCCACCCAGGCACCCCTATAGTTGGATATTTTCACCTGCTTTTCTCCATAACTGATAAAACAAAGAGGGAAAAATATCTATAAGAATTTAGAAGAATTGTGATTCTTCTAAATTTAGAAGAAATGTGATTAAATGACTTGATCTACTAGTTATTTGCATAATTACTGAAAATACAATACATAATTACTGAAAAAAATACATAATTACTGAAAATACAGAATGTACATTTATTTCACATGCAACTGAAAGATTACCTGAATCATAAAACAGGTATCAACACATTTCAAATGATTCAGTTCACAACCAGTATGTTCTTTGAGAAGAATGACATTAAAGTTGAAACCAACAGAAAGAAAACGAAAATATCTCTGAAGTTTAGAAATTAAGCAAAATAATTCTAAATAGCCTGTGACCTCTTCACCTCCAAAACTAATCATAATCAAAATGAGAAAACTTTCAAACTGAAGTAAAAAAAGGTATATGAAAATATGTGGATACAGTTAGAGCAGGAATTAGAATTGATAGCTATAAATGCATATATTAAAATGAAAGAAAATTTGAAGACTTCATGTCAAAAAATAAGGAAAAGAAGAGCAAAGAAACTCCAAAGAAAATTTTAAAAAGGAAATTATATTGATAAGAGCATAAATTAAGGAAATAGAAAACAAACTTTTAATAAAGTCAATAAAGTTAAAAGTTTGTTGTGGGAAATTATTAATAGCATTGATCAACACCTATCAAGATTGATATAAAGAAGATAATAAGAGGACATTATAAGTAATTTTATATCAATATGTTTGATGATTTGGATAAAGTAAAATAACTTAAAAATTAAAACATTTACTTGACAGAATAAGAAATTTAAAAATTGAGTTTTCCTACAACAATTAAGAAATTATTTTTTTAAAGATTTTTACTTATTTATTTGAGAGCAAGAGAGTGAGTAAGAGAGAGAGAACACATGTGTGGAAGAGGAGCAGAAGAAGAAGCAGACTACCCACTGAGCCCAATATAGGACTCAATCTTAGGATTCCAGGATCATGACATGAGCTGAAGGCAGACACTCAACTGACTGAGCCACCCAGGTGCCCCCAAAAATTGCATTTGTAATTAAAAACAAACTTCCTGCAATGGTAACTTCAGGACTGTATGTTTTTACTGAAATGTTATTTTAAAAATTTATAGGAATAGCTCTCAGTTTACAAAAACTCTTCTAGAATCAGGAAAGAAGAGCCTTATAAATTATTTTTATGGAAACAGCATAATTTTTATTCCAAAACCTGATAAAGATATTTTTAAAAGAAAAAAATAAAATGAAAATTCAGAAACATAATAGTAAATCTAATACAGCAACTTGTGAAAAGGATATCACATTAAGATCAATTGTGTTATTTCAGAAACAAAAAGTTGGTTGAATGTTTGAATACTAATCAATGAAAACATATTAATAAAAATAATAGAAAATCATATGATCATATTAATAAGTGCAGAAAATGTTTTTGATAAAATCTGACAGGGATTTTGTTAAAATTAACAGCTGTTAAATTTAATAGTATGGAAAACAAAACACATTTTCTTAATCAGATTTTTTTTTTTTAATTTACTTGACAGACAGAGATCACAAGTAGGCAGAGAGGCAGGCAGAGGGAGAGGGGGAAGTAGGCTCTCCTCCAAGTAGAAAGCCTGATGCGGGGCTTGATCCCAAGATGGTGGGATCATGACCTGGGCTGAAGGCAGAGGATTTAACCCACTGAGCCACCCAGGCTTCCCTCTTAATCAGATTAATAGTATTTGCAATAAACCTACATTAGCCATACTTTATGTTTGCACTAGAACCTATGACATTTCCCTACTCAGCAGGCTTGGGTAGGTATCACTGGTAGAAAGTGATTTGTTTACTTGTTTGATATTTATTTATGAGCATACGTCATTTCCATTATTGGAGGGTGAAAGCATTTTGATCTCAATATTTTTCAGATGCCAATGCCTAGGTGAAGTATCTTAGAAAAGATTAAGATTGGATAGTTTAGTTCCATCTAGGTCCATATATTGTCTGGTTAGAAACACAGATCATGCTTTTATGGGGAGAGTAGTAATAAGACAAATGGTCTATCTGAAGCTCCATGATCAACACCAGGTATAACTGAAAGTTGTTGTGAGGGAGTTTTTGTGGATATCATGGTGTTATCATGGGTGGGTGCTAGTCAATACTTGAACTCAGTATGCTTGCTTCCTGAATCTGAATGTCATGGTATCTGCCATTTCATTCTGCTTCTACCATAGCATTGTCCAATTTAGTTTTCAATCTGTTTTCCCTGATAGCATAAGCTTTTGAGAGCAGAAACAATGTTTATCTTTCGAGTAAGTAGTTTAATATTTGGTATAGATCAGATGCATGATGAAATGTGTTTAACTAACTGCTAGCCTGTGGTTACTCTCAGCCATACTGAAGAGACCCTTTTTTATTGTATAAAAACGTCTTATATCAAATAACTCACACAAGATAAAATATGTTATTTTAAGCACATGATCTGTTCTTCCAAATCAGAGATACTTAGAAAACTTGTTACACTTTCTAAACATAGAGGGAACTGTTAAAAAGCCACTTATTTTAGCCTCAGGTTTAGCTAATACTCCAAGACAATAAATTCCTCATTCCACAGAGATGATTGACACTACCCAGCACTCACAAATTTAGTGAAATACAACTAGATTTTTACTTTTGGTCCACAATAGAAAGAGAAATTCTAAATTAAGAAGAGAAAGCTATGGGTCTTCTGTGATTCTAAAAGCACAAGGAGATATAATAGGGGACTCCATAATTACACCTGAGGCCTAGGGAAATGAGCTGTGCTTGGTCCACTTTGAAAAGCGTGCATAGGGTGGATTCCATGAACAGATTTCTAATTTATACCTAAAAAAACAAAACAAAACAAAACAACAACAACAAAAAACAAAAAACTCTCCTGATATTGGAACTCCAAACAGGTAACTTTTAGGACTATGTTAGTAACTATACTGTTCTTATGAATATTGTTGTAGTGCAAAATCCAAATCTGTGATAAATCTCTGTAGATCAATTTATCCCATATGGGCTATTTACCTAAGAAGTCTGGATAACGTTAGAGTCCATCCAAGTGGCCCATCAAGCATGTGAAGAACCACTGGGTCACAAGAAGTAGAGGAGGAGTCCAATAATCAAACCTACAGTATTTTCTCCCTGGACATAGAGAAAGACATTTCCTTAAATGGTTTGTAAAAGTGTAAGACTTTTTGACTAAGTTCTATTTAATGGGGGTGGATAGAAATGATACATGCTACTTTAAAAACTGGATTATTCAAAATTCCACAAATAAGTCTCTATTACCTCATTCACAGCCTTGAAGATCATATGGTAGTAGTGGTAAGATCATAGAAATGTGAGTTCCTGAATTAGTATATGTATCAGAATCCTTGAATGTCTGCATTTGATTTTCATGTTATCATGCAGAACTCTCTCTCTCTCTCTGTGTGTGTGTGTGTGTGTGTGTGTGTGTGGTGTCTGTGTGTGAAGTCGTTCAGATTTCAGGTTGTTTGTTAAAAAAAACATAACCTGGGTGACCAACAAGAGGAAAAGGTATTCACCAATACCTAGGGAACTGCAAATGAGAGAACCTTAATAATGTTTGTGGCAGAGATGGTGATCTTCCGAAAGTCTTTGAAAGAGTTCTCGGAGACTGTCAATCCATTGTTAGTATCTGTCAGTCCCAGACAGTCGGTAGTAGCTCATGAGAAATACAGTGTGAGAAAAAGGTGTGGTTGGCTTCTTCATCAATCACAGCTCTCATATTGTCAAGGGCTTGCCTTCAACAAGATGTGGGGCAGAGCTGTAATTTCAAGTAAAATTTAAAGTTGTTATTACCAAGGGAGAGTCCAAGACAGTGGAAGAGTAGGAGACCTGAGTTTTATCTGGTCCTGGGAATTCAGCTAGATAGTTATCAAACCATTCTGAACACCTCTGAATGCAACTAGAGATCTAAGAAAGGAATAACTGCAACTCTACAGATAGAAAATCGACCACTTTCTGCAAGGTAGAAGGTATGTGAAGTGAATCCAAGGTGATATATGGGAAGATAATTCACAGGTGGAGGGAGCTTCTGTAAGCTGGCTACCAGAAAGTGATATAGCAGTGGAGCACAAATCACACCTTTTAGAAGTCTTCTCAGGAGAGGGACATCCCTGCCTGAAAGGCACTCAGATGATGAAGTGGGATAGTCCTAGGTAGGACAGTGTGATCTCAGGATCCCTGGGGTCACAGAAAGAGCAGGAGTGCCTGAGTGTGGCTGAGTTCTCTGACATTGGAACAGGGAAGCCAGCTGTAATTAGCAAGCCCAAGGCTAGGCTCTCACCTCAGGATTGCCATTAACCACAAACTACAGCATGGTTGGGCAAATGCTCTCTGAGCAAGGGCCCAGCAAGTAGCAGAAACATGACAAAAGCCCCCTTTCTCTTCCAGGAAGAACAGCACTGGTGTGCACCATAGGAGTCTGCAAGGTTTGGAGATTTGAAATGGGGTCCCATGTCTGGGATGCAAATGGTTAGTCACAGGCTGGGTGAGCATGGAGTGCAGACAGAGACTGGGGAGACAAGAGTAGTTGACTATTTTTTTCCTGAGGGCACACTGAGAATTGGAGACCCAAACTTTTGGCTCTGGGGCTGGAGTTTGAGAAGCTATCATTTTCATTCTCATCCTCTAAAGCTGTGTGGAAAGCCTTTGGGGAACAAATGCCACATAGTGCAATCCAGCATACTACTTACCCTGGCCCCTGACAAGGGCAGTGTAATTCCACCTGAGGCAAAGAAACTTGAGAATCAAAGCAAAAGGCCCCTCGCCCAGGAGATCAGCAAGAACAACCAGCCAAGACCAAGTTTACTGATCATTGAGAACTATAAAACTCCAGTGCTATGAAAATAGATCATATAGAATTCATGTGTTGTTTTTTTCCCACAATTCTTTAGTCTTTCTATTTTAATTATTTTTCTTTCAACAAATTTCTTATTTTATCAAATCTTTTAAAAATATTTTATCTTAATTTTCATTTTTGTAATTATGTTCTATCCTTTAATTGATTTTTTTTCTTTACAATTTTGGGATGCAGTTTCTTCTTTTTTTTAAGATGTTATTTATTTGTCAGAAAGAGAGACTGCATACAAGCAGGGGAAGAGAAAGGCAGAAGGAGAAGCCAATTTACCACTGAGCAAGGACCCAGATGTGGGACTTGATCCAAAGGTAGGCACTTAACCAACTGAGCTACCCAGGCATCCTGGAATGCAGTTTCTTCTATCCGAACAAAATACACCCATAATTTACTGTATGGATCTATTCCCTTCTCCTATCTGATCATGTTCTCTCTCTCTCTCTCGTTTTTCTTCTTCTTCTTTTTATTTTTTGGTTTATTTTTATTTATTTTTGTTAAAGCCTTTTTTTTTTTAAAGATTTTATTTATTTATTTGACAGAGAGAGATCACAAGTAGGCAGAGAGACAGGCAGAGAGAGAGAGAGGAGGAAGCAAGCTCCCTGCTGAGCAGAGAGCCCGATGCGGGACTCGATCCCAGGACCCTGAGATCATGACCTGAGCCGAAGGCAGCGGCTTAACCCACTGAGCCACCCAGGCGCCCTGTTAAAGCCTTTTTAAAATTTTATCTTTACAGATACATTCTATTCATTCAATGCATTTAATTATATATATATATATAATATATATACAGTTTATATTATATTACATATAAAGTTTTTCTTACCTTACAATTGTGAAATGGAGTTTCATTTAATAAATTGATCAAAATATGTTCAGGATTCATTGTATTGCTCTATTCTGGTCACCTATCTGTGTATATTCTTTTTTTATTTTTCTTTACTTTTGTTCATTTTCTTTTTTGTACTTTATCTTTTAATTTTCATTTTTATACTTCTATCCTATCCTTTCATTGTATTTAATTTTATTTTTGAACACATATAAGTTTTCTCTTTCTTTACAACTTTATGATCTAATTTTCTAACGAACAGACTTAAACGCACATGGGATCCAATGTATCCCTCTGTTTGGTCTATCTGCTTGATTACATTTTTTTTCGTAGTTTTAGGTGTTTTTCTTTTAATTTTTAATATATATGTATACATATATGTTTGTTTCAAGACTCATCTGATTTGTTTAATGTACACTTCTCTGGGTTATTGTTGCCATTTTAGTATTTTGTTCACTTGCTCATCTATTCTTCTCTGGAGAGAATGACAAGACAGAAAACACTCACCCTAAAAAAGAGAGTAGGAGGCAGTACTGACTTCCAGGGACATAGTCAGTATGGACATGACTAAGATGTCAGAAATAGGGTACAAAATAATGATTATAGAAATACTAGCTGAACTTGAAAGAACCACAGAAGACACAAGAGAAACCCTTTCTGGAAATATAAAAGAACTAAAATAGAATCAAGTCAAAATAAAAAAGGTTATTAATGGATAAAAAAATGGAGGCTCTACTTCTAGGATAAATGAGGCAGAAGAGAGATAACATGATATGGAAGACCAAATTATGGAGAATAAAGAACCTGAGAAAGAGAGACATAAACAACTATAGGATCATAAGGGGGGAACTGAGAGATAAATGATACCGTAAAGCAAAAACATATTAGAATAATTAGAACCCAGAAAAAGAGGAAAGAAACACAGTAAGAAAGGGGTTAGGGGGTGGAAGGAATAGTGGAGAAAATTATAGCAGAAAACTTCCCTAATCCCAGGAAGAAACAGGGTTCAAAGAACTCCTCTCAAAATCAATAAAAATAGGTGAACACTCTGACATTTAATAATGAAATTTGCAAATCTCAGAGACAAAGAGAAAATCCTGAAAGCTGCTCAGGACAAGAAATCCCTAATCTACAGGGGTAGAAACTTTCGACTGGTAGCAGACCTATCCACAGAGACCTGGCAGGCCAGAAAGGACTGGAATGATATATTCAGGATACTACAGGATAAAATTTTGCAGCCAAAAATAATTTATCCAGCTAGGATGCCATTCAAACAGAAGAAGAGATAAAAAGCTTCCAGAACAAACAGAAATGAAAAGAATTTGTGATCAACAAACCAGCCCTACAAGAAGTATTAAAAGAGGTCCTTTAAACAGAGAAAGAGTCCCAAAGTAACATAGACCAGAAAGGAACAGAGACAATCAACAGAAACAGTACTTTATAGGTAATAAAATTGCACTAAATTCATATCTTTCAATGTTACCCTGAATGTAAATGGGCTAAATGTCCCAATCAAAAGATGCAGGATAGGAGATTGGATAAAAAAGCAAGATTCATCAATGTGCTTTCTGCAAGAGTCTCATTTTAGACCTGAAGACACCTCCAGATTGAGAGACTATGGACTCTGAAAAACAATCTGAGGGGTTTGAAGTGGCAGGGGGGGTGGGAGGTTGGGGTACCAGGTGGTGGGTATTATAGAGGGCACGGATTGCATGGAGCATTGGGTGTGGTGCAAAAATAATAAATACTGTTATGCTGCAAAAAATAAAAAATAAATTTAAAATTAAAAAAAAGGAAAGTGAGGGGCATGGATAATGATTTCTCATGCAAATGGACATCCAAAGAAAGCTGGGCAGCAATCCTTATATCAGACAAATTAGATTTTCAACCAAAGACTGTTATAAGAGTTGAGGAAGAACACTATTTCATAATTACTAAGTGTATACCAAACAAAAAGATGTAACAACTATAAAAAATTATGTACCTAATATGGGAGCAGCCAATTATACAAGATAATTAATAATAAGATCAAGAGACCCATTGGAAATAATACAATAATAGTAGGGGATTTTACCATCCCCCTCACTTCAATGGACAGATCATCTAAGCAGAAGATGAACAAGGAAGTAAGGACTTTGAATGACACACTGGTCAAGAAGGACTTCACAGATATATTCAGAACATTTCATCCTAAAGCAATGAATTCATATTCTTCCTGAGTTAACATGGAACATTGTCCAGATTATATATCATACGGGTCACAATGAGGTCACAATTAGTACCAAAAGATTGGGTTCATTCCCTGCATATTTTCAGACCACAATGCTTTGAAACTAGAACTCAATCACAAGAGGAAATTTGGAATGAACTCAAATACAAGGACGTTAAGGAGCATTCTACTAAAGAATGAATGAGTCAACCAGGAAATTAAAGAAGAATTTTTTTTAAATCCTGCCAACAAATTAAAATGAAAACACAACTGTTCAAAATCTTTGGGAGGCAGCAAAGGCAGTCTTCAGAGGGAAGTACATAGGAAACAAGCTTTTCTTGAGAAACAAGAAATGTCTCAAGTACACAACCTAACCCTACACCTAAAGGAGCTGGAGAAAGAACTAAAGAAAGCCTAAAGAAAAGAAATAATAAAGATCAGAGCAGAAATCAATGAAATAGAAATCAAAAGAACAGTTGAACAGATCAATGAAACCAGGAGGCTGTTATTTGAAAGAATTAATAAGATTGATAACCTCCTGGGCAGAATTATAAAAAAGAAATTAGAAAGGACCCAAATAAATGAAATCATGAATGAACGAGGTAAGATCACACCCATAACTGAAGAAATACAATTATAAGAATATATTATGTACAACCATATGCCAAAAAACAAGGCAATCTCAAAGAAATTGAGACATTCCTAGAGATGTATAAACTACCAAAACTGAAACAGGAAAAGATAGAAAACCTGAACAGAGCCATAACCAGCAAGGAAATTGAAGCAGTAATCAAAAATCTCCCAACGAACAAGATTCTAGAGCTAGATGCCTTCCCTGGGGAATTGTACCAAACATTTAAAGAAGAATTAATAGGTAATTTTCTGACATTGTTTAAAAAAAAAAAATAGAAATGGAAGGAAAACTTCCAAGCTAATTCTATAAGGCCAACATTACCTTGATCCCCAGAGCAGATAAAGACCCCACCAAAAAGGAGAATTATTTACCAATATCCCTGAAACATGGATGCAAAATTTCTCACTTACATACTAGTAAGATCCACCAGTACATTAAAAGGATTATTCACCACGACTAAGTGGGATTTGTTCCTGAGCTGCAAGGGTGGTACAACATCCACAGAACAATTAGATAATACACTACATATATAAAAGACAAAAATGGCATGATCCTCTCAATAGATGCAGGAAAAGCATTTGACAAAGTATAGCATCCTTTCTTGTTTAAACCTCTTCACAGTGTAGGAATAGAGGGAACATACTTCAGTATCATAAAAGCTGTATATGAAAGCCCACAGGAAATATCATTCTCAATGGGGAAAAACAGAGAGCTTTCCCCACTAAGGTCAGGACCATGAGAGAGATGTCCACTCTCACTGTTGTTTGACAACAGTCCTAGCCTCAGCAATCAGAGAACAAAAAGAAATAAAAGGCTAGAAGTCTAGAAGTCCTAGCCTCAGAATCAGAGAACAAAAAGAAATAAAAGGCATCTGAATTAATAAAGAAGTCAAACTCTTGCTCTTTGCAGATGACATAATACTCTAGATGGAAAACCCCAAAACTGCTAGCACTCATACAGGAATTCAGTAAAGTGGCAGGATATAAAACCAATGCACAGAAATCAGTTGCATTTCTATACACTAACAATGACACAAAAGAATGAGAAATTAAGGAGTCAATCCATCTACATTTTCACCCAAAACCGTAAAATACCTAAGCATAAACCTAACCAAAGAGGCAAAAGGTCTGTACTCAGAAAATGATAGAACACTCAGGAAAGAAATCAAGGAAGATGCCAAGAAATGGAAAAAAAACATTCCATGCTCATGAATTGGAAGAACAAATATTGTTAAAATGTCTATGCTACCTAGAGCAATCTACATATTTAATGCAATCCCTATCAAAATGTTTTTTTCAGAGAAATGGAACTAAAAATCCTAAAATTTGTGTTTTCCCTGAATATCCAAAATAATGTTGAAAAAGAAAACCAAAGTTGGTGCTATCATGATTCCAGATTTCAAGCTCTATTACAAAGCTGTCATCATCAAGACAGCATAGTACAGGCACAAAACAGACACATAGATCAATGGAACAAAGTAGAGAGTCCAGAAATGAACTCTCAACTCTATGGTCAACTCATCTTCAACAAAACATGAAAGAACATTCAATGTAAAGAAGACAGTCTCTTCAACAAATGATTTGGGGAAAATTGGACAGCCACCTGCAGAAGAATGAAACTGGACCATTTTCTTACACCATACACAAAAATAGACTCAGATGGATGAAAGACCTCAATGTGAGACAGGAATCCATCAAAATCCTAGAGGGGAACACAGGTAGCAACCTCTTCAACCTCGATCACAGCAACTTCTTGCTAGACACATCTCCAAAGACAAGGGAAACAAAGGCAAAACTGAACTCTTGGGACTTCATCAAGATAAAAATCTTTCAAAGGAAACAGCCAATAAAACCAAAGGGCAATCCACAGAATGGGAGAAGATATTTGCAAATGACATATCAGATAATGGGCTGGTATCCAAAATCAATTAAGAACTTATCAAACTCAACACCCAAAGAACAAAGAATCCAAAGAAGAAATGGACAGAAGACATCAGTAGACATTTCTTCAAAGAAGACATCCAAGTGACCAACAGATACATGAAAAAATGCTCAATATTACTTGGCATCAGGGAAATACAAGTGAAAACCAAAATGAGATACCACTTCATACCAGTTGAAATGGCTAAAATTA
Source organism: Neogale vison (assembly GCF_020171115.1). Classification (NCBI taxonomy): domain Eukaryota; kingdom Metazoa; phylum Chordata; class Mammalia; order Carnivora; family Mustelidae; genus Neogale; species Neogale vison. The sequence continues at coordinate 85,065,217 of NC_058094.1, read as the reverse complement.
ACTAGACAGGAAATGACAGATGTTGGGGAGGATACCAGAGAAAGAGGAACCCTCCTATACATTATTTGTACGAATGCAAGATGGTATAACCCTTAAGGAAAACAGTATGTGGGTTCCTTAAAAAGTTGAAAATAGACCAACCCTATGACCTTGCAATTGCACCACTGGTTATTTACCCCAAAGATACAAGTGTAGTGATCCAAAGGAGCATGTGTGCCCAATGTTTATAGCAGCAGTGTCCACAATAGCCAAACTATGGAAAGAACCTAGATGTCCATCAACAGATGAATGAATAAGAAAGATATGGTGTGTATCTATACAATGGAATATTACGCAGTCATCAAAAAAATCTTGTAGTTGCAATGAGGTGAATGGAATTAGAGGGTATTATGCTAAGCAAAAGCAAAATAAGTCAATCAGAGAAAAACATATAATCTCACTCATATATGGAATTTAAGAAACAAAACAGGATCATGTGGGAAAGGAAGAAAAAATAAAACAAGATGAAATCAGAGAGGGAGACAAATTTTACAAGTCCCTTAATCATAGGAAATAAATTAAGGGTTGCTCAGGAGGGGTAGGGGAAATGGGGTAACTGGGTCCTAAACATTAAGGAGGGCACATGATGTAATGAGCACTGGGTATGAGCACTGGTATAAGACTGATGATTCACTGACCTCCACCTATGAAACCAATAATACATTATATGTTAATAAATTAAATTTAAATTAAAAACACATAAATAAGAATAATAAATGAATAAATAAATAAAAACTGTTAGAACATTTGACTAGGTCTATTTATTACTGTATGCAGAACTTTTTATTACCTGTAAGAAATAAGAAGGGAACCTTCCCTAAATTTCATCCACGGGCATGGAAATAACTAGTTTCAGAGAACATATTTAAATAAATAGGTGGATGCAAAAATAAAGTTGTTTTTTTTATTTCATTGCATAGGTTGCAGTTCTTTAGTAAAGAAATTATCAGCAATTTTTGTTGTTCTGCAAATGTAATAAGTGTATCATTATATCCAGAGGATGAATTATTCATAAAGTTTAAAAGAAAATTGTTCAGTTGTACAATGTAAGAGGATATATTTCTTTTCCATTTCATTTAAAACTCCTTAAGCATATGTTAATTTATTACAGTTGCATACATTTTCCTTTGAAATTGCCTGGATTGCATTTACCTATGTTATGTATGGGCTTGCAGTAGCCAGTTATGTTGGAAAATAATGAGACCATCCTTGTCATTGAAATTGAAGATAGTGTCTTTCCTTTGAAGTGATAGTAATGATAAATATCACCTTACTTCACAAGCTTTTTTACTGGAAGTTTAGAGGATTTTAGTAAAGCTGGAAATTTTTCACAAACGTAAAGATGTTATGAAATGGAATTTTATTTCTTCAAATCCTTTTCATATTTCCCTGGCATCAATCAAATGCTCTTAGCACACCTCATGGGTAAGGATACTTATTGTTGTTTTTGGTACCTTTGAAGTTACTCTAACAAAATTTTGGCAGGATTAAGATCATTATAATTATTAATATATTAAAAACAAAATAGAAAAAAAAAACCTAGTTTTTAGGGGCCAAGTTGATTTTCAAAATGCAGATTATAATAGGCTAATTTCCTGAGTATATGCAGCTTGACATTTTTGAGGTTTCTGTCTTTGATGTCTATTAGTCATTTCTAAATATTTGTAATAATATCTTTCATTTATGGGGCTCTTCATATATGTCAAGAATAGAGGAGTTATATAATAATAGACACTAATGTTCCATAACTCAGAGACCTCAAGTAACTTTCCTAAAAGCTACTTATGATGGTGTCAGGGTGTGGATGGAGCTCTGACATTAAGATACCTATCTCCTGCTTAACATTAAGCCTCTCTTAGATAGTGAAGTTTAAGAATTCTATGCTGTCAATTAAGTAATTCAATTTAGATTTTTTAAAAAGTGTTTTTAGGGATTCATATTTGGCCCCTCATATTTTAGTTTACATAATACACTTGCAAAAATTCAACTGATAATGCAACTCAATGTACAGAGAAAATGTAGGTTTCCTCCAGAGACCAATGTGTTCAGTAACAATAAGAAGAGGGAGAGAATGAGAAGGCATAGAAGTAACCTTTGTGTAGATCCATCTAGTAAATGTATTGAGATATAAATAATTTACATTTTTGTTTTAGGAAATTCAGTTTCTCTTAAAATTAAAAGAAAAAAATTCCCATTTTCTTCTTCTTTCTGATTATCTAGAGGAAATGCCATCCTAGCAGAAGAAGGGTGGTCACAGAGATGAATGACTACATGGCAAGAGGAATACACTGGGATTCTCAGAAGAGGTTTTTTGTTTGTTTGTTTGTATTTTTGTTTTTGTTTTTTTTGTTTGTTTTTCTGTTTGCTCTTGGGCTTAAGTTTCCTTTTCATTTTGATTCTGTTTTCCCTACTGGTATTTTTTATTTAGGTTCAAAATTGGCATAATTCATAATCTGGTTTTACTTCTAGCTTTCTTATTGTTTGGTTACACACCTGGTTTAGCAGCCTCTCCTCAGTTTCTCCAGGCTGCATGTTCCCGAACTTGTCCCTCATCCTACATATTATCTAGTGAACCACATCTTTCCCTGTCTCCAATGAAGAGGACATCAGTCCATTCCAGGGGTACCACATGATCCAGAGTGGCTCTCAGTTTTGCATCCAGTTTACCTTGGATACTCTCTTTTATGACTGAACTGAGCTATTGATTCTGGGTCACCATTCCCCAGGCTGTAGGTAAGGAATAGGGGAGTCAAATCAGTGGTTGGGTACCCTAGAGATAGCACTTTTACAGAGTTCCTACTGAAGACCAGGGTTACAAGAGATTCCTTCTGACCTTAATGTGACCATCATATACCTACCTATTACTTTCCACTCAGTCTTTGCACATATCATTTTTTCATGACTAGATAATCAGATTCTAAAGGAAAACACTATGCATTGCTGTTCAATAATCATATATCTATTTCTCACATCTGGCACCATAAGTAATTTCAGATGCATTATAATATTATTTACATTTTAAAAACTATTATATATACCTAGATAATATGTCTTGGACATTTTTCATTCTTTAGTGGTTGTTTTTTCCATAAATTGTTTTCAGTTTCTCAACTATGTCCCCTTACCTAACAACCCTAACAGAAGCCAAAGGAAAAAGGTAGAACAGCTAAGAAATTTTGATGACTCAAATTTTTATTGCAGTTTTTAACTGGAGCTGTTTTTTCCACTGCTACCATCTGAATCAACAGTCTAGACTCTTAGGATTTGTATCATGTATCAGGACTGCAGGACTGGAATTTGAATCATTTAAGTTACAGCAAAGACATATTAGGTAAGATTCATAGAAAATGACTGTGTTATGTGTAATGGGCTATCCTGCAAAGCCAAATGCAGCCCTTCAGGGGAGACATAAGCCATCAAGAAAGGAATTTAATTCTTCTGGGCATAGAACTATATTGCTACAGGGGTAATGAGACTTAAAATGGCAATAACTCTTTGGGCTACATAGTTGCTAAAGTTCATGAATTGAGTGAACTAATGGATAGTGAATTGCAAATTAACAATGTTTTGATGGAATTATATTTTATATATACTTTAAAAAGACTCCAACATAGTAACATCTTTTAATTTTACTTCTGGTAACAAATAGTGTAAAACACACTCATTTTCAACATAAATACAGATCTTCCTCAACTTATGATAGGGTTGCACCCCAATAAACCTACTATAAGTTGAAAATAACATAAATCAAGAATGCACATAATACACCTAACCTACAAGACATGGTAGCTTAGTCTAGTATAACTTAAAAGAGCTCAGAGAACTTACATTCGTCTACAGTTGGACAAAACATATAACACAAGCTTATTTTATAATGAAGTATTGAGTGTCTCAAGTAACGTATAGACTACTGTTCTGAAAATGAAAACCAGAATGTCCGTATGGGTTCAGAATGGTTTTAAGTACATCAGTTGTTCACCCTAACAATAACATGGCTGACTGAGAACTGCGGCTGCTACCAATGCTCAGCTGCACCAGACTATCTTATTTTACCATATATCACTACCCAAAGCCAAAGTTGGTGGCATCACAATTCTGGACTTCAAGCTTTATTACAAAGCTGTCATCATCAAGACAGCATGGTACTGGCACAAAAACAGACACATAGACCAATGGAACAGAATAGAGAGCCCAGAAATAGACCCTCAACTCTATGGTCAACTAATCTTCGACAAAGCAGGAAAGAATGTCCAATGGAAAAAAAAAAAAAACCCAGGGAAAGGGTCCAAATTCTCAGACTGGTTTCTACAAAAGTGTATCATTTTTGCACCACTGTCAAGTCAAACCATTATGAGTTGGAGACAGTCTGTTTTAACCAATTGCCAATGCCCTTTGTGGGGCCTCTTTTAAAATGAAATTAGTTATTTACTGGCTTAACACAACGTTTTCAAGGTAATACATATTATACAAGAGGCAAAATTATGAATTTGCCTGTGGTCAAGACCATATAGAAGAAATGTGTATTAGTAGCATCCCATCTAAGGTTAGAGGCTGTTGAAATAAGATTCTTGCCATTTAGTCACTGTCATATTGGGGAAAACCCATTACTCTTAAAGAATGAATCTAACCAGATATGAGTTCCACACTAAGCTCAGCTTTACAGGTTGGTTTGCTAATACATTCTTTTCAGGACTATAATGTGCAATCTGAGTGTATTAAATAGCTGCCCTGTTTAGATAATTCATCCTATTTCACCATGAAACCATACTCTTTTTGAGCTAAGTGTAAGAACCACACTAAACTATTCTTGGTTTAAATAAGACTTTCATTTGTGGAGCACTAGGTGTGGTGTATAAACAGTGAATTCGGGAACACTGAAAAAAAAAGACTTTTATTCAATTACAATTCAAAATAGTTTTGCTTACTTTACACATCTTGTAGAAAATACCTCTCTGTAACACCTTGGTTCATCTACCAGAGGGATTTGCTTTATATCAGATAAACTCACTTTTCAGAGATTGAAAACTAAGCTGTTTGGAAATTGGTACATTGTGAATTTGTGAGAATGAGGCACATTTTCCTCTTGGTTTAGCCACTTTTCTATTCTTAAACCTGTGATGATGGATGTAATAGGAACATTCTGAAAAGCTAACAATTATATTTTAAAATAAATTGTGAAAACCTTGTAAAAAGCAAAATTTGGCATTATTACCTTATTGACCCTGTCATGTACAAAACAAACATTATGACTGATTCATTCCACCAAATGGCCAGTACTCAGACTCAATTTTTTTTTTTTTGTATTTCACATTGAGATGCTTCAGAAAACTTTGACTTATTCATTTAAAATATGCCAAATTTATATATACATTAACATAATCATCACATTATGTTAATTATGTTATCACACAATTAGCAATTTCTAAATTTCTTCTTATTTTAAGTAAAAAAAGCACAGATTGATTAATTTTTACCAGGACTAAAATCTGTGGCAGGCTGGTAGAAAGGTTTACCCAAATATAAAGTCTTTATTTGTACCATTTATTATTCATTTATCCATGGTCTAAATACTCTTGCCATGCATATTTCAAGTCATCTACATGATATCACTGAGGTTGAGAAATCAAGATGTAATGTTAATAATCAGTTATCAAGGCTTTTAAGCTGTTTTCACACATCAAACACTCTAATTTAGTTACCATAGGTCACAGGATGGCAGGATTTCTAAATTACAATTAGAAAAATAGTTAAATGAGGCATCTAGGGGGAAATACTAACTTTGCTAAGTTAATAGATTTTTTTCTGGGTTACAAAATTAACAAATGCTGATTCTGTTATTTTATCATTAAATAATCTGTTAAATGAATATTACAGATGGAAGAAATTAAAAACAACCTTAAGGAGAAGCTCATATCTTTTGTAAGTCACTAACGAGAAACATTAAGAACTTTGGAATGAATACATAAATCCAGAGTAAAATACAGATTTATCATATGAATCCCTTCTTTATTCTTTTTATGTGGGAATTTGAAGACAAATAGTGAGAAAGTGTAAATTGAAATACATTAAAAAGGATATCAAATGCTGTGATTTAACATGATTAAATTCAAAGGATGGAAAAATCAGTTGTTATTATCCTTCTCACAAGTCAACCAAACAAATTTATTAGTAGGCAGATTGTTTATAGCAAATGTGTAGGGATTTTGCTCTTATTTTATGCTTCGGTCCTGAAGTAGCTATTGTCTGATCCATCTGAAAATATAGCTTTTTACATTATTAATGAACAAAAATTAGAGACAAATGAAAATTGTCCTTATTATTAATATGCATTGAATATAGAAATACTGTATAGTAGAACTACAAGGAGACGAGGTCTTTAGTTTTGGGACCGGAGAAACTAGAATTTAAATGCCCGTGTTTTCATTTAGAAAATTTATCTTATAATTCAGTTTGTTTTTTCATCTATAAATAGATGTTTCTTCATCTATAGATGTTATTTAACTATAGAAATAATAGTATTTTTATTGTGAAGTTATTTTAAGGATAAAAATGAATGTTTATAGGGTGCATGATTAGGGATCCTCCTCTAATCATAAAGTGTTTGTCTTTCTGTGTCTGATGTACTTCATTTAGCATAATGCCCTCCAAGCCTTTTCATGTTGTTGCAAATGGTAGGATTGCCTCACTTTAATGATCAAAAATATTTCATTACAAACACACACACACACACACACACAACATCTTCTTTATCCATTCTTTCTTTGATGGACACTTAGGTTGTTTCCATGGCTTAGCTATTGTAGTTATTGCTTCTATGAAAATTTGGGTGCAGATATCTCTTTGAGTCAGGGTTTTTGTTTCTTTGGATATAGTCCCAAGATTGGAAATGCTGAATCATTGTAGTTGTAATTATTTTATGTTCTGAAGAACCTCCATGCTGGTTTCCATAGTGGCTGTGCCAATTTACCTATCCACCAGCAGTGCACAAGTGTTCCTTTTTCTCCATTTCCTTGTCAACATTTGTTATCCCTTGTCTTTTTTTTTTCAATTTATTTATTTTCAGAAAAACAGTATGCATTATTTTTTCACCACACCCAGTGCTCCATGCAAGCCGTGCCCTCTATAATAGCCACCACCTAGTACCCCAACATCCCACCCCCCACCACTTCCAACCCCTCAGATTGTTTTTCAGAGTCCATAGTCTCTCGTGGTTCACCTCCCCTTCAAATTTACCCCAACTCCCTTCTCCTCTCTAACACCCCTTGTCCTCCATGATATTTGTTATGCTCCACAAATAAGTGAAACCATATGATAATTGACTCTCTCTGCTTGACTTATTTCACTCAGCATAATCTCTTCCAGTCCCGTCCATGTTGCTACAAAAGTTGGGTATTCATCCTTTCTGATGGAGGCATAATACTCCATAGTGTATGTGGACCACATCTTCCTTATCCATTCATCCGTTGAAGGGCATCTTGGTTCTTTCCATAGTTTGGCGACTGTGGCCATTGCTGCTATAAACATTGGGGTACAGATGGCCCTTCTTTTCACGACATCTGTACTTTGGGGGTAAATACCTAGGAGTGCAATTGCAGGGTCATAGGGAAGCTCTATTTTTAATTTCTCGAGGAATCTCCACACTGTTCTCCAAAGAGGCTGCACCAACTTGCATTCCCACCAACAGTGTAAGAGGGTTCCCCTTTCTCCACAACCTCTCCAACACATGCTGTTTCCTGTTTTGTTAATTTTGGCCATTCTAACTGGTGTAAGGTGATATCTCAATGTGGTTTTAATTTGAATCTCTCTGAGGGCTAATGATGATGAACATTTTTTCATGTGTCTGATACCATTTGTATGTCTTGATGGGAGAAGTGTCTGTTCATATCTTCTGCCCATTTTTTGATATGTTTGCCTGTTTCGTGTGTGTTGAGTTTGAGGAGTTCATTATAGATCCTGGATATCAACCTTTTGTCTGTATTGTCATTTGCAAATATCTTCTCCCATTCCGTGGGTTGCCTCTTTGTTTTTTTGACTGTTTCCTTTGCTGTGCAGAAGCTTTTGATTTTGATGAAGTCCCAAAAGTTTATTTTCACTTTTGTTTCCTTTGCCTTTGGAGACATATCTTGAAAGAAGTTGCTGTGGCTGATATCGAAGAGATTACTGCCTATGTTCTCCTCTAAGATTCTGATGGATTCCTGTCTCACGTTGAAGTCTTTTATCCATTTTGAGTTTATCTTTGTGTGGTGTAAGAGAATGGTCGAGTTTCATTCTTCAACATATAGCTGTCCAGTTTTCCCAGCACCATTTATTGAAGAGACTTTTTTCCACTGTATATTTTTTCCTGTTTTGTCGAAGATTAATTGACCATAGAGTTGAGGGTCCATATCAGGGCTCTCTACTCTGTTCCACTGGTCTATGTGTCTGTTTTTATGCCAGTACCATGCTGTCTTGGTGATCACAGCTTTGTAATAAAGCTTGAAATCAGGTAATGTGATGCCGCCAGCTTTATTTTTGTTTTTCAACATTTCCTTAGCGATTCAGGGTCTCTTCTGATTCCATACAAATTTTAGGATTATTTGCTCCAGCTCTTTGAAGAATGCCGGTGGAATTATCCCTTGTCTTTTTGATGAGGGACATTCTAATAGTTGATATCTTATTGTGCTCTTAATTTACATTTTTTGAATGACTAGAGGCATTGAGCATCTTTTAATGTAACTATTGACTTTTTTTTTTTTTTTTTTTTTAAATCCTCTTTGGAGAAATGTCTATTGAGGCCTTTGTTAATTTTTTTTTTTTTTTTAAATTGGGTTATTTGGGGTTTTTTGCTCTTGAGTTGTATGAGTTCTTTATATATTCTGGATATTAACCTCTTATGAAATACATGATTTTTAAATATCTATCTTATTGTATTCCATAGGTTGTCTTTTTACTTTATTAATGGTTTCTTTTGCTGTGTGAAAGTTTTTTAATTTTATCTAGTCCCTCTCGTCTAATTTTTATTTTGGTGATTGTATTTTAGGTGTCATATCCAAAATATCATTGCTAGGACCCATGTCAAGGGGTTTTATTTCTGTATTTTTCTCCAGGAGTTTCATGGTTTCAGGTTTGTTTTTTTTTTTTTTTTTAAGATTTTATTTATTTATTTGACACAGAGAGATCACAAGTAGGCAGAGAGGCAGGCAGAGAAATGGGGAAGCAGGCTCACTGCTGAGCAGAGAGCCCGATGTGGGGCTCGATCCCAGGACCCTGGGATCATGACCTGAGCTGAAGGCAGAGGCTTAACCCACTGAGCCACCAGGCGCCCCATATGGTTTCAGTTCTTACATTTAAGTTCTTAATCGATTTCTACTTAACTTTTCATGAGAGGTGTAAGTGAAGGGTTCGGTTTCATTCATTTACATGTAAATATCCAATTATCTCAACACCATTTATTGAAGAGACTGCCTTTAATAACCAAATAAGATATTTGACCTTTTTTATGAGTATAAATATGAAGAATAGAAGTAGAATCTTTTGAAAAATTCAGAATATAAGTTTTATTTGAAAAATGTACTGCAGAAAGATCACTTGGGAGATTTCCACCAGACTTTATTAAAAAGAACTTGGTGGGGAAAATACCATATGCCAATATACTAGAGCAGCTGAGCAAAGGCTGTGAAGCCCCTATGGCTCTGTGAGTGATATGGGCACCTTCTAACCTCCCTCTGTGCTGCGAAGTGTACTTTAGCTTTGGTGTTATGAGCAGTGATTGATATTTTAGGGAAACACTTGATATCTTTTTATGAAAGTAATCCCTTTTTCTAATTCGTCCAGGAAATCATATATTTTCTTTATAATATTTTCTATAAGCAAAAATAACCCTATATAATCACATTTGCAATATGTGATCCCTTTTAAACTTGGGCACTGTATTCATTATGTGTTGTTATATAACAAATGAGACTGAAACACAGCTTAAATAACAGATGTTTATATTTAACAGTTTTTGTCATAAGAAATCTGGGCATGGCTTATTTGGGTACCTCGGGCTCAAAGCCTCTCATATAGTTTCAGAAAAATTGTCAGCTGGGCCTAAAGCATCCCGAGACTCACCAGGAGCTGATAGATCTGCTTCCAAGCTCATTCATGAGATTGCTGGCAGGTTCAACTCTCTACTTGCTGTTGGCTGGAGATATCAGTTCTTTGCCACCTGGGCTTCCCCAAAGGCTGCTCATACCATGGAAGCTTGCTTCTTCTTTGGCAAGATAGTGAAAGAGTGAGTGAGTTCGGAGAGGACAAGGCAAAAACCATGGTCTCCAGATAATCTCGTCCAGGCATCCCAGCTCTTCTGCCATATTGCCATCCTTAGAAGTAAGTCAGTAAATACCACTTACACTCAAATAGAAGAACTACAGAAGGTCGTGGATCACAGAAGACAAGGCCATTGTGGGTCATATCAGAAGCTGCCTTTCACAGGCACTGGCTATAGTGATAAAACAGAACATTAAGCAAAGAAGGAATAGACTAGGTATGTAGTGTTCACAGTGTTTGGGTACTTTTTACCATCCTGGTGTTATCTTCATGCACCATTTGGGAATTGACTTCAGAGACATTATGGATCTTGGCTGAGGTCACACTGCTATTGAGCAGAGGAAAATGATGATCTTTTGACTCCAAACCTACTACTATCACATCTTCACCTCAGGTATCATCTGGAAATGTTCAAACCCTACATTTTGTTGAAGTTTCAGCATGCTGTACTAGCTATGGCTACCTAAAGGGATAATGGGGCAGATAGTTCAAAAGTATACTAAGTTTAAACCCCTGATTTGGTACAAATTCTAAATTTGTACCAGAAGTCCTTATAAAAGAAGGCAGCCAGTACCTGCTTGCTTCAATGAGTTAAATTCAGTGCCTTATCTGTTGTTCTGTGGCATTCCCTTTTCTCACTCACTGCACACCAGAATGGTGCACTTTCTCTGTGGCCCATTCTAACGTACATAGAAAAATAGGTAGAGGAGATCAGTCTCTCCTCTCTCCCTGAATCCCATCACCTGTCATTTACTTGTATACACACCTACACGTTCTTATCATGGCTATTCAGAAACCAGAACTAAATGTATGTGTTTTTTTTTTTTTTCACCTTGACCCCATGCATATACTCTATCTGTAACTCCTCTCCTTTGCTTGCTTCTCTCCTAAGGCTGATATAAATCACTGATCCTTTTGGCTTCCCACATCTTCTCAATACCTTGTCAATTATGAGCTTATAGTCATAATTAGGTTTTTAAAGAAATTTTAATACATATTGGATCTCCATTTCCTGTCCCTAAATTATATCCTGTGAATGTTCCATAAATTTTCAGCAGTGGCATTTGATAATTCAGAGTCTAATCCATTCAAAAACTCAACATCAAATATGATTTAACCCTCCACCACTTTTCTTCTAAAGCAGGCTGGGTCGTGTGTGTAGGGGCTTGAGAGAGAGAGAGATAGGGTAGTGTACTCCTCCCCTCACTCCTTACTCCCCTCCTTCTGGGATCTGGTCCACCAGTCTACTTCCCCTCCTGTTAAACAAGCCAAATGATGATCTATAAGCAGCCATAGTAAAAATTTCAGGCTCAGAATTGTAATTAAAATTAAATTCTCTAAATCACAGCCCGCAAGAAAAGCATTTCCTTTTCTCACTCACTGCACACCAGGATTGAATCAACTTCTACTTCCTTCTAAATGACTCCCAGAATTGCAGAAACTGTTTTACCATTTGTCACCTTCCTTAGACCAAACTTATTACTCTCTCATCCATAAGTGGATAGCAAACATTCCTACTTTACTGTTTTTCTAAAAGCATATGGTGAATCCTCTGTGAAGGAGAACAAAGAACAATTATAGCAAGCTTATGACTTTAAATTTGAAATACTTTCCAATAGCACATTTACCTTTCTTTATACAGGTGTTTCTTCTAGAAAAAAAGATGCTGCATATTTGTGAAAGGCCTCCAAAGATGCCTATGCACACATTCCTGAAACTTTTAAATATGAGATTAGACTGGATGGGCCCGATGTAATCACAGAAGAGGGGAGACAGAGATCCCAAGCAGGAAAAAGCTCCATGTGCCACTGCTGGCCTGACCATGGAGGGAGCCACATGATAGTTTCAGAAGAAAATGAATTATGCCAACATTGGGGAGAGGACCAAAGGCTTAGATGACAAAGGCCCACATCTTGATTTCAGCCCCATGAGACTCTGGGCAGAGAATCCAGTGCTCTGAGATGGACTTTTGACCAAGATTAAGGTAAACTAATAAATGGTCTGTGGTTTTAGGATGCTATGTATATGGGAATTTGCTAGGGCAATGATAGGAAACTAATATATTTTTTGATAATACAATTTTTTAACCTATGCTTAAATATGTATTATAATATGGAGTACATACAGATCATGGGATTAGACTCTGGCTCATTATATTGATTACAATATGGGATCAATTGAATTTTCTCAAGGTGTGGGCAGTGGTTTGGGCCTATAAATATACAAGGGTCACTTTTATAAATTCCACATTAATCAGATTGCTCCATGGGAAAAATAATCCAATAAAAATTTTTACTTGATATAATTGTTTCTTATAATAAAACAATAATCCCCAAGCTTATTTTTTTATTTATTTCCCCACATCTGGTCCAAATAATGTTGTAGTCCCTCACAATATCATGCATGTATATGCTTAAATATTTAATAAAATGTCTTTGTTTCCATATACCCCTCAACTTCACGGTGATAAGATTCTTGACAATCAAGAGCTGTGTCTCTGCTTTATTTATTTATTTATTTATTTATTTATTTATTTTTTAAAGATTTATTTATTTGACAGAGATCACAAGTAGGCAGAGAGGCAGGCAGAGAGAGAGAGAGGAGGAAGCAGGCTCCCTGCCGAGCAGATAGCCCGATGCGGGACTGGATCCCAGGACCCTGAGATCATGACCTGAGCCGAAGGCAGCGGCTTAACCCACTGAGCCACCCAGGCACTACTGAGAAATTTGCATGTGTTTAATCAATGTTTTTTTAATGAATGACTGATTTAATGAATAATGGCATCTTAAAGTATGTCTCCTTCTATATAGTGCCTCTTTATGAATGCATTTTGTATGTGCATATGTGTTTTTCAGTTCTTAATTTTTGGAAACCATGTTTTCTCTAGACTTATTATTTCAAGTTATTCTTAAAAATAGATATTTTGAAGGCTTCAATATCAGAAATAATAATCTATGTTATAATAATGGGTTACATTTGAAAGTATTTTTTTCCTTTTTAACAACATGTATAAAGTTTTCTCTCATCAGTTTGCAAATTTAATGTACATAAATTTTCAGAATGTTAATTTTTCTCAATGAAAATAATTTAATGACAACAAAGATAATTAAAATAAATAATAGTTGTTTCAAATTAATACTATTTATCAGATCAAGCTCTAACAAAATAGGTAGATGCATTTAGCATTAAAATATCTGAATTAATTCTAGACTACTCAAAGAATCATCAGTTATTTGTAAGTATGTTGAGAAATCTATGATTTCTCTAAATATGTGCTATTTCAATCAGCATTATATTTTCAAACAGAAACCACATGTACCTGACATGGAGGATGGGCTGAACATCTGTTGGAGCAAAATGAATGTCTTCAAATTCTCAGAGGATGATTTTTCCCTTTGTGTAATCATAAAATTTAATAGAATTTAAGATCTTGGTTCTGGTACTTGATTTCCACAGATGTCAGGAAAAGTGTCTAGGAAACACAGTCAGATGATGTCGTAGAACCAAGCAGTTAGTAGATGCCAGTCACCTTGGGAAAAGAGCAATGATCCATGTAACATAACATAAATTGGCTATTGATACCTGTATAAGATAATTTACCATATTTGAGTTATTAGAACAACTGTTTATTTAATGCTACTAAATTGTGATGCATTGTAGTTTCATGGAAAGATCCCAAAATATCTTTCTTATGAAAATGTAAGTATATTTCTACAATTATGTCTGATATAAAATTGTGTGCTAGATGGTTAATTGTTACAATGCCTTAACTATTCCATGTATCCATGTCCTTTTCTATATGACTTTGCCATTTTTCCCACACAAAGTGATGTATATTTCCCAGCCCCACCAATGTTTAATTTAGTATTTGTCCAATAAGATGTTTGCAGACATAAGAGAAAAGGCTCAGTCTGAGAAGAACTTGTATCAGGTAGGCCACTTTCTAAGGTATGTGAGTGACATGAGGAAGAGGAATCCTGTATTCAACCTACAGACAAGTCAAGTCCAGTGCAATCCTACATCAGTCAACACCCAGCCAAGACAGAGTTGTATGAGCAAACTAAATAACAGCTGGTAGGACAAATGAGCTTTACTATGTTATAGTACATACCATCATTATGACAATTAATGGTAGAATGCTTTCCAAAGTAATTAAATATGCATGTGTTTATAGGCATGGGTAGATTTCCAAGTAATTAGTCCATATACCAGTAACTCTAATATAGTTTGTTTAAAAATTTAAAAAATGTTGATAAAGGTGATTTCTTTCAAGTATTTTCACTGTGGCAGTATTAAACCAATAGAAAGACTTATTGGCAGTGACTATAATCTCAAATTACATTCTCCTTTCTGTATGCCATTCTGTTTTTCCCTTAGGTAAAGAAGTAAAAACAATTCTGGAGACAACATGGGAAAAAAATACAGGCACACACACAACAGATTTTCTGACAAGTTCTCCATTATATTGGAAGCAAAATGCAGTATTTTACAGTCTTGTCATACAGCATAGTTACAGGTAGGCACTGTGGAGTTTTCTACTAAAATAAACATTTCAGGAAAGTAACCAGGAAAAGGCATGTTTGATCCACCTATAAAAGCACCAGAAGTAGGCAACACCTTGCTACTGATATTGAATAAAGAATCTATTGTAAGGGCTGGAAAGAGGCTTCATTTTGTTTTGTGATGTTTATAAATTGTACTCTTGCAGATGTTGTGAACATATCTGCACATTTTACTCTTCCCATCTGTTATGATTCCATAAGTCAAATATTTCTCTTCCAAAGTGTTTCTTTACTCCTATTTTATTTCCTTCCATGAATCTGTTACATAACTCAGAAAAACAAAATGAACAAATCTAGTTAGAATAAACATATGTAGTTGGTTGAGAAGAAAATACATGGAATCTTTGACTGTAAACTAGTTATTAACATTTCTGTGATTTTGCTGTTTCACGTTTCCAAAAAGATAGGAAGTGGGAGCACTTGAAATCGGAGATTCAGGTATAAGTTTACATTCATGTTTGTTGCTAAGTGTAAAAAATGGGAATTGTAAAAGGAAAATAAGACATTGTTTTGAAAAAATAGCAAATAACTAATTAAGCATCAGTAATCACTGGAACAACCAAAGGGATAATATTCTTCTAGAATTTCACTTTGTTTCTTTTTCTGTACTTTCATAATTGTACACAATATTTAATTTGTCTCTGGTGCATGTGGTAACTGTGCCCACATGTGCAGTATTAGCTTAGGTATCTGTGCATTTAGAAATAAATTATCTGAAGATGTGACTGAAAATGTAAATGTTGTTTTACATTTATATATGTGCTATAACTGATTTTATATTATATATTACATTATTTACCTAGCTATATACAGAGAGGCAGCCTTGAAAATGAAACAGAGGCCATTTGGTCATTTTTTTTCCCTCAGATTTGTTCTTGTAGTTTTCTTATTTTTCCTCTTGGCACTTTGCCTATAGCACCATATCTTTATTTAAGAGAATTAATTTAATATTTCAGCAACTCTTCTATTTGAAGTGTTGACAACTACATTTTATCATTTTTTCATGATGGAAATACCTTTGTTGTTTTCATATTATGAAATGAATACATGGTCTTTAAAACATTTTGGACAGAGATTCCTATGATTCCTATGACCCTACAATTACACTACTGGGTATTTACCCAAGAAATACAGAAGTAGTGAAAATCTGGACCCCAATGTTCATAGCAGCAGTGGTCACAGTCGCCAAACTGTGGAAAGAACCAAGATGCCCTTCAACAGATGAATGGATAAGAAAGATGTGGTCCATATGCACTATGGAATATTATGCCTCCATCAGAAAGGATGAATACCCAACTTTTGTAGCAACATGGATGGGACTTGAAGAGATTATGCTGAGTGAAATAAGTCAAGCAGAGAGAGTCAACTGTCATATAGTTTCACTTATTTGTGGAGCATAAGGAATAACACGGAAGACATGAGGAGATGGAGAGGAGAAGGGAGTTGAGGGAAATTGGAGGGGGAAATGCGCCATAAGAGACTGTGGACTCTGAAAAACAATCTGAGGGTTTTGGAGGGGTAGGGGATGGGAGGTTGGGTGAGCCTGGTAATGGGTATTATGGAGGACATGTATTTCATGGAGCACTGGGTGTGATGCATAAACAATGAATTCTGGAACACTGTTAAGACATTGAAAAAAATAAATAAAAATATAAATAAATAAATAATATATATATAATATAAAAATATAAAATAATAAATAAATATATACATATATATATATACATATATATGTATATATATATATATATATGGTTCCAGGACTAAAATAAATAGATGTACTTCACAGATGGAACATTTAGAACATTCCATCCCTAAAACAGCAGAATTTCTCCCTATTGCACATGGAACATTCTCCAGAATAGATCATATCATGGGTCACAAATCAGGTCTCAATCAGTACCAGAAGACTGGCATCATTCCCTGCATATTTTCAGATGATAATACTCTGAAACTAGAACTCAATCACAAGAGTAAATTTGAGAAGAACTCAAAAGGAGGAGGGAGGCTAAAGGGGCTTAGAGGCTAAAGAGCATCCCACTAAAGAATGAATGAATCAGCCAGGAAATTAAAGAAGAATTTTTTAAAAATCATGCAAACAAATGATAGTGAAAACACAAATGTTCAAAATCTTTGGGACATAGCAAAGGCAGTCATGAGAGGAAGGTATATAGCAATACAAGACTTTCTCAAGAAACAAGAAAGGTCTGAAACACACAACCTAACCCTACACCTAGAGAAGCTGGAGAAAGAACATCAAAAAAGCCTAGATACAGCAGGAGAAGAGAAACAATAAAGATCAGAGCAGAAATTAATGAAATAGAAACCAAAAGAACAGTAGAACAGATCAACAAAACTAGGAGCTAGTTGTTTGAAAGAATTAATAAGGCGGTTATACCCCTGTCCAGACAGATGAAAAAAAAAAAAAAAGAGAAAGGACTCAAATTAATAAAATCATTAATGAAAGAGGAGAGATCACAACCAGCACCCAAGAAATAAAAATAATTATAAGAACATGTTATGAGCAACTACACATCAGCAAATTTGATGATCTGGAAGAAATGGATGCATTCCTAGAGATATATAAACTACCAAAACTGAACCAGGAAGAAATAGAAAACTTGAGCAACCCATGGACAGTAAGGAGATTGAAGCAGTCATCAAAATTCTCCCAACAAACAAGTTCCCAGGGCCTGACAGCTTCCCAGGGGAATGAATTATTTATTTATCTATCTATCTATCTACATATCTATCTATTTATTTATTTATTTTTCAGTGTAACAGTATTCATTGTTTTTTGCACCACACCCAGTGCTCCATGAAATACATGTCCTCCATAATACCCATTACCAGGCTCACCCAACCTCCCATCCCCTGCCCCTCCAAAACCCTCAGATTGTTTTTCAGAGTCCATAGTCTCTCATGGTTCACCTCCCCTTCCAATTTCCCTCAACTCCCTTCTCCTCTTCATCTCCCCATGTCCTCCATGCCATTTGTTATGCTCCACAAATAAGTGAAACCATATGATAACTGAGTCTCTCTGCTTGACTTATTTCACTCAGCATAATCTCTTCCAATCTTGTCCATGTTGCTACAAAAGTTGGGTATTCATCCTTTCTGATGGAGGCATAATACTCCATAGTGTACATGGACCACATCTTCCTTATCCATTTGTCTGTTTAACGGCATCTTGGTTCTTTCCACAGTTTGGTGACCATGACCATTGCTGCTATAAACATTGGGGTACAGATGGCCCTTCTTTTCATGACATCTGTATCTTTGGGGTAAATACCCAGTAATGCAATGGCAGGGTCTTTAGGAAGCTCTATTTTTAATTTTTTGAGGAATCTCCACACTGTTCTCCAAAGTGGCTGCACCAACTGGCATTCCCACCAACAGTGTAAGAGGGTTCCCCTTTCTCCACATCCTCTCAAACACATGTTGTTTCCTGTCTTGTTAATTTTAGGCATTCTAACTGGTGTAAGGTGGTATCTCAAAGTGGTTTTAATTTGAATCTCCCTGATGGCTAGTGATGATGAACATTTTTTCAAGTGTCCGATAGCCATTTGTATGTCTTCATTGGAGAAGTGTCTGTTCATATCTTCTGCCCATTTTTTTTTTTATTTGACAGAGAGAGATCACAAGTAGGCAGAGAGGCAGGCAGAGAGAGAGAGAGGAGGAAGCAGGCTCCCTGCTGAGCAGAGAGCCCGATGCAGGACTCGATCCCAGGACCCTGAGATCATGACCTGAGCCGAAGGCAGCGGCTTAACCCACTGAGCCACCCAGGCGCCCCCTGCCCATTTTTTTTTAATATGATTGTCTGTTTTGTGTGTGTTGAGTTTCAGGAGTTCTTTGTAGATCCTGGATATCAACCTTTTGTCTGTACTGTCATTTGCAATATCTTCTCCCATTCCGTGGGCTGTCTCTTTGTTTTGTTGACTGTTTCCTTTGCTGTGCAGAAGTTTTTGATCTTGATGAAGTCCCAAAAGTTCATCTTCACTTTTGTTTCCTTTGCCTTTGGAGACATATCTTGAAAGAAGGTGCTGTGGCTGGTGTCGAAGAAGTTATTGCCTATATTCTCCTCTAGGGTTCTGATGGATTCCTGTCTCACATTGAGGTCTTTTATTGATTTTGAATTTATCTTTGTGTGTGGTGTAAGAGAATGGTCGAGTTTCATTCTTCTGCATATAGCTATCCAGTTTTCCCAGCACCATTTATTGAAGAGACTGTCTTTTCTTCCACTGTATTTTTCTTGTTTTGTCAAAGATTATTTGACCATAGAGTGGAGGGTCCATATCTGGGCTCTTTACTCTGTTCCACTGGTCTGTGTGTCTGTTTTATGCCAATACCATGCTGTCTTGGTGATCACAGCTTTGTAGTAAAGCTTGAAATCAGGTAATGTGATGCCCCCAGTTTTATTTTTGTTTTTCAACACTTCCTTAGCAATTCAGTGTCTCTTCTGATTCCATACAAATTTTTGAATTATTTGCTCCAGCTCTTTGAAAAATACTGGTGGAATTTTGATCGGAATGGCATTAAAAGTATAGACATTTTAACAATATTTATTCTTCTGATCCACTCTCACCACTCTTGTTCAACATAGTATTAGAAGTCCTAGCAACAGCAATCAGACAACAAAGAGAAATAAAAGGTATCCAAATTGGCAATGAAGAAGTCAAACTCTCTCCCTTTCACAGATGACGTGATTCTTTATATGGAAAACTCAGAAGGCTCTACCCCCAAACTACAAGAACTCATACAACAATTCAGCAACGTGGCAGGATAAAAAGTCAATGTACAGAAATCAGTGGCTTTCTTATACACTAACAATGAAAATACAGAAAGGGAAATTAGAGAATCGGTTCCATTTACTATATCATCAAGAACCATAAGATACCTGGCAGTAAACCTAACCAAAGAGGTAAAGGATCTGTACTCGAGGAAATACAGAACACTCATGAAAGAAATTGAAGAAGACACAAAAATATGGAAGACCATTCCATGGTCTTGGAACAGAAGAATAAACATTGTTAAAATGTTCCCAGGGGAATTCTACCAAACATTAAAGAATTATCTATTCTCTTTAAAAACTTTCCAAAAAAATAAAAATGGAAGAAAAACTTCCAAACTCATTTTATGAGGCCAGCATTACCTTGATCCCAAAACCAGACAAAGACCCCATTAAAAAGAAGAATGACAGACCAATATCCCAGACGAACATGGATGCAAAAATTCTCACCAATATACTAGCCAATAGGAATGAACAGTATATTAAAGGGATTACTCACCACAACCAAGTGGGATTTATTCCTGGGCTCCAAGATTGGTTTAACATTTACAAATCAATCAGTGTGATATAATACATTAACAAAACAAAGAACAAGAACCATGTGATACTCTCAATAGATGCTGAATAAGCATTTGACAAAATAGAGCATCCTTTCTTGATCAAAACTCTTCCCAGAGTAGGGATAGAAGCCATCTATGAGAAACCCACAATGAATATCATTCTAAATGGGGAAAAACTGAGTTTTCCCCCTAAGGTCAGGAACATGGCAGGGATGTCCACTATTACCACTGCTATTCAACATAGTACTAGAAGTCCTAACCTCAGCAATCAGACAACAAAAAATAAATAAAAGGAATTCAAATTGTCAAAGAAGTAGTCAAACTCTCACTCTTTGCAGATGATATGATACTTTATGTAGAAAACTGGAAAGACTCCACTCCAAATCTGCTAGATACAGGAATTCAGTGAAGTGTTAGGATATAAAATCAATGCACAGAAATCAGTTGCATTTCTATACACCAACAGCAAGAGAGAAGAAAGAGAAATTAAGGAGTAGATCTCATTTACAATTGGACCCAAAACCATAAGATACCTAGGAATAAACCTAACCAAAGAGGCAAAGAATCTGTACTCAGAAAACTATAAGGTACTCATGAAAGAAAGTGAGGAAGACACAAAGAGATGGAAAAAGTTTCCATGCTCATGGATTGGAAGAATAAATATTGTGGAAATGTCTATGCAACCTAAAGCAATCCACACATTTAATGCAATCCCTACCAAAATACCATCCTTTTTTTTTTCAAAGAAATAGAACAAATAATCCTAAAATTTATATGGAACCAGAAAAGACCCTGAAGGTCCAGAGGGATGTTGAAAAAGAAAATCAAAGTTTGTGGCATCACAATTCCAGACTTCAAGCTCTATTACAAAGCTGTAATCAAGACATCATGGTACTGGCACAAAAACAGTCATATGGATCAGTGGAACAGAATAGAGAGCCCCAAAATAGACCCTCAACTCTATGGTTAACTAATTTTTGCAAAGCAGGAAAGAATGTCCAGTGGAAAAAAAGACGGTCTCTTCAACAAATTCTGTTGAGAAAATTGGACAACCACATGCAGATGAATGAAACTGAAAAGGAAACAGTAAAGGAAAAAAGAAGAAAGTGTGTGACTATGCAGTGAAGAAACCTGACAAACACTACCTCAGCCACATGATCAAGAGAAACATCAATAATGATATGGTATTTTGAAACCATGCACCCTTGACATCACATAATGAAAATGTGATAAAATTGTACAATACTAATGTTGATCATAGAAGACACTGGGCACGTGGGAATTCTCCATATTATTTTTAAAATTTTTCTATAGGGGTGCCTGGGTGGCTCAGTGGGTTAAAGCCTCTGCTTTCGGCTCAGGTCATGATCCCAGGGTCCTAGGATCGAGCCCCGCATCAGGCTCTCTGCTCAGCAGGGAGCCTGCTTCCTCCTCTCTCTGCCTGCCTCTGCTTACTTGTGATCTCTGTCTGTCAAATAAATAAATAAAATCTTTTAAAAAATAAATAAAATAAAATTTTTCTATAAATCTGAAATAGTTCTAGGATGAAAAGTTTATTTAAAATTAAGAGAATATTGAGCTAGAGGCTAAGTAATTCAAATGCACATTTAGTAAAGAGAATTGACTTAGTGCCTCCCTGCTGGTTTCTCCAAAGCTCTCCAGTTTACTCTTAAGACCTATTCCTTCCTAGTTTCTATTTTTTTCTCTATGCACCAATCATAATAAACTAACTTGAACAGTGATGTTACGCTCCATCTGATCTTTACCAATAAACGCTCTTATCTATTCCAACTTTCCCAAATTTCCACCTAGCGTCCATTTATCTACCTCTTTCCATCTTCCCCATGCAAATCTTCCCCAAACTTCCACTTCAGATCCCTTTATCTGTCTCTCTCCATCTTCCCCACACAAGTCTCCTCTGACTCTCTAGGTTAAATATCCTCCCCACATGATCTCATTGCAGGGTAATTTTTTTTTTTAATATCTTCATTACACTACTACTTGTTTTATGTCTGTCTTTCTTGCTAGACACTTCCAGTATGAGAGCTAGAGCAAGACTCAATTGTCTTAGATACTACTATGCCCTTAACAAATGGCAGAGTATTTGGCACATAGTAGGCATTCAATACAAATGTGTCAAAATAGAGTTTAAGTTGTTGAAACTAATGGTAAGGAGATGTTCTGTTTGCTAAATGGTTGCTAATAAAAATTAAGTAATCTTAACATTCTCGAGGGTTGTGCTCTAAATAGGAAAATTCTAGGTGAATTTTAGTTTCATAGATCCTTTGGTTTCCATGGGCATGTATGTGTTAAGTCAATTTTAAACCTTGGTAAACATCAATTCCAAAATCAGCATGGAACATTTTGTCATATTCCAAGATAAATACAGACAAACATAAAGCAACAGAGTTAAGGTCTGAAATCAACATAATTAGTTGAGAAAGTCTTGTAGAAATTAAGAAATGCTGAGAGTGATCTAAATAAGATGGTCTCAGTTCATATATTACCTAAACAATAAGTTGTCATCCATCCATGGGAATAAAAAGAATTGCCTTTGTAGGACTTTGAAACCCTGATAGAATTCAGGACTGAGGAGAACTGTTTCAAGAAGGTAGGCCATTAACCGTGTGGCTGGCTCACTGACCACAATCCTACCTATTGACAGCTCTGTGCCACTGAAGACCAGACGACATTTGTCTTGGTCCTGTCAACACCACCATATTCCAGAGAACCTAGTAAGAGCAACACCCACTTGTGCCTATGTGAAATAATAGGCACACATACCAGGTTCCCATTTGTGAACCCTGAAGTTACCTGTGAATTAGCTTTAACCTGTAAAAGAGAGCCTGCTAAATTGATCCAACTATAGATTCTGAAAGGGCTCTGAAGATGTGTTCCAGACTCTCCAAACTGAAGTCCATAAAACACCTCTAGTACAGGTACTTTGCAAGAGGCAATTTTATCTGTTCCCCCCGGAAATCCTGAAAGGGTCCCATCCTTGGCCCAGCCCCCTTGAGGGACCCAGGGGGTGCCACTATCATTTGTTATCCCAGAGACTCTGAAAGGGCTCTGTGACTGGTTTCAGCCCCTCCCAGCCACTGTCCTCAAGCTGTCCTGTTGGTACAGGGACCTGGTCAGAGACCCTTTGGTCTACCCTTCAGAAGATCCTGAAATGTCCCTAATACTTTGCTCTAGCTCATACAGACATGTTTCTTTATTTCAAGGTATAAAAGTCTTCTGGCTATGGGCACATCTTTAGAACTTCATTCTTTTTTGAAGGCTCTGAAATACATGTGAAAATTAAATAAAATATGCACAATTTTCTTCTGTTGAATTTTCTGTCAGTTTAATTTTCAGACTCAGTCAGGCAACCTAGGAGGATCAAGGAAAATATTTTTTCCCATAAAAGGTAATTATTTCAGCTCCATCTTTATTGAATATAAAAAAAGAGAAATGAAAATGAAGAGATTAAAATAGTCCATTCTTATTTTAAACTGTGTGTTTGCCATTGTCAGAAGGTGCATATGAAGTGCAAAGTAATGTTTCAGCAGTGGTATTTGGCACTATTTGAGGACATGGTTGATGAAATAAAAAAAAAAAAAATTATGGCCTCATCAATCCATTAATCGCCAACTGCAAAAATGTGTAAGAAGACATACTGAAAATATGTATCATAGACAGAAAACACATTGAACCTTTTGAAAGTATTTAGCTATTGCACAGTACCTAACTTAATAAGATCCTTGAAATCTTAATTACATGATAGGATGGAATTTAGTCCATGTATATTTATATTAAGCCTAAACCTTTATACAAGCATTCCCTCCTGTTTTTAGCACTGAATATAATAAAACCCCCTTTCAAAAAATGTAGCAAAAATATTTTGTGCTATGTTTCACCAACAACACTTACTTCCTTGCATAGGATTACAGCCCTATTTGCTAGTGAAATCCAAAGTCTAAGCACAGGATATGAGTTTAGTTAGACATCTCTACAATCTTTCTTCTCTTTGTTTTGAATTTATATTGTTGGATGGGTATTCTAGAATTCTGAGCACATATAGATAGGATTTGAGCTGTTTCGGGGCTTAAGCAAGTGGCATTTGAGAAGAAGTTTTGTTTTGTTTTAACTTTATACTTTTATTATTGAATTTCAGATAATGCATGTATTTTCTTTTTCTGAAGGTTTTTTTTTAACATTGTATTCATATGTAATTTTTTTTATATTGGAGGTCACCCTGTCTTCTAGGTGTGACCATTGTTGGCAGTGACACACTGTCATTCATGTCATTACCCTCTGAAACATGGACACAAAATAGCCACAGAGTCTAAATCTCAGAGAAGCTTTTACACAGAGGTGTACAAACTATTCTTGAACCGGATACACCTTCAACCTGTACAGGCATGAATTCAAAAATCCAATGTGATTAACTCAGAGTGTTATTCTGCTTCTAAAACTTGGGCCATAGTGATACTAAGAATCAGAACAGAGAGATTGAATTATGGATGTTTTGTTTTTAATACAATAACTATTGGAAGCTATAACTCACATAAACAAAAGCTCTTTGGGATCTTCAGCAGGTTTGCCATTAAAGGGGTCCTGAGACTAAGAAGTTTAAAAAACGCTGCCATGCTGTTGGTGTAGTGGGGTTGTTAGAAATGCAGACAGCCTCATTTCCTGAGGGCAAGTTTCAGTCCAGAGTCAGGTTTTTGTTGTTGTTTGTTGTTGTTGTTGTTGCTGTTTTCAGTTGGGTGTGTGTGGTTGCATGTGTGTATAATTAATGTATAATTGACATATAGCATTGTGTTAATTTTAGGTATACAACATGATTTGATATACGTATACTTGCAAAATGATTGTCATACCAATTTAACTAAATTGTAGTAACATAGTAACTACTATGTATTACCACACACCTATTTTTTTTTATAATGAGAAATTTTAAGATCTCCTCTCTTAGCAACTTGCAAATATATAATACAACATTGTTAAAACTGCAGTTTCCATGTTATATATTACATCTCTAGGACTTACTAATTTTGAAACTGGAAGTCCACACCCTTACCTTTTTGCTCACTCTTAAACCCTGCTATCAACACAACAATCTGTCCCTGGATCTATGAATTCATTATTTTTGGTGTCATTGTTGTTTTAAGATCTATGTACAAGTGATATCATACAGTATTCATTTTTCCTCTAATTTGTTTCCCATGCCTTGAACCCCATCCATATTGGCACAAATGTCAGGATTCCCTTCTTTTTATGACTGAATAATATATATATATATATATATATATATATATACAAACACACACACACATATATGTATATATATATTTTTATATACATATAAACATATGTTTATATGTTTATAAACATATAAAATAAAATAAAATAACAATAAATTGTTATTTTATATACATACATATATTTATAGATTTATTTATATATATTTATAAATATACATATATAAATATACATAAATATTTTTATATATTTATAAATATACATAAATATATAAATGTGTATATATAAATATATAAATGTGTGCATATATATGCATATATATGCAAATAATGTTACAATTGACATGAGATTACAGATTTTTTTGAGATAGTAATTTTATTTCTTTCTGGTAAATACCCAGAAGTGAGTTTGTTGAATCATATTTATTCTCTTTAAAGAAAAATGCCAAAATTAGCACAAGTTTAAACACTTTTTTCATTATTCTGAAGACACTAATCAATGTAAAAAGACTAAAAACTTATATATGTGTTATAACAATTAAAAAGAAACAAAATTCCCATTATATGCAAATAATATAATTTTTTTAACTGGGAAAAATGCAGATTATCTACAAGTTTATCAACATGAAAAAATGAATACCTCTATGATGAAAGAGAACAGAATTGAGGACTAGATGCACAAATGGCAAAAACTGCACTGTAACATTTTATTTCATTTTTACATAAAACTGTACAAAATGTAACTATTTATAAAAGCCATGATTCACATAATTTATACTATTCCTGTATTTCTGGTCATATATTTATAATAAGAAAATAAAATTTAATAATATTTTTCTAATAAGAATAATAATAGGGAATTATAAAATAATAGAAAATAGCAATTCAAGTTATTTATCTTTATTTATAAAGATGATTTTAAAAATAGTAAAATAAAGCATTTATTTCACAGAGATGATCAGTAGTAATTGAGGAGAACACTCAATAGGCTAAGCATTAATTTCCTTCAAATTAATCTTGAATTCAAAAGAAATTTCAACAAATTTATGGGTCTGAGTTTAGTTGTAACAGCTCATCTCCCCACTAAAAAATTAGGGAAATACACTAAGTTCAACCTTCAATTATTTCCCTACTAAAGAGAATTATTAATATAAATAAATGGGAAACCCAAAAGATAGCCTGAATACACATCCAAAAAAATAAAAGATAACTTTAATGAATTGAACAGAATAGAATGTCTGATTAAAGGGCAATGGCATGTCTAATAAATTATGAAAGAACAGCCTGTTTAATAAGTAAACTTGGTATAGATGACTATCCAAATGGAAAATCAATAGTAAATTAAATTCCTATTGAAAAAAATTATATTCAATCTCTATAAGAAAATATAATAAAATAAATATGTTTACCTTTTAAAACCATGCCACTTTTAATTAGAGATAAAATAGAAAGCAATGTTTAGATATGAATTTATACAAGATCTGCAATAAATTGTTATTGTATTGGTATATTGACAGCACATTAGTTGGACTAAGAGGGCTAAGATTAAAGGACTCCTTTGGAATTCATTCAGTTTTGTTTTGTTTTGTTTTGTTTGTTTTGGTAGGAAGATTCAGAGAGATAAAGATGAACTTTTTATAAGACTCTTTTTTAAAATTAACATATAATGTATTATTGGTTTCAGAGGTACAGGTCTGTGAATCATCAATGTTATATAATAACCAGTGCTTATGACATCACATGCACTTCTTAATGTCCATCCCCCAATCCCCCACCCTCTCCCCTCCAGCAATCCTCAGTTTGTTTCCTCATATTAACTGTCACTTATGGTTTGTCTGTGACTCTGGTTTTGTCTTCTTTTATTTTTTCCTCTCTTCCTCTATGGCACTCTGTTATGTTTCTTAAAATCTTCATTTCATTGAGATAATATAAAAACTGTCTTTTTCTGATTGACTTATTTAACTTTTCACTTAGCATAATACCCTCTAGTCCCATTCACATCCTTGCAAATGGCAAATTTCTTTTTTTCCTGATGGCTATGTGATATTTCATTGTATACATACATACACCACATCTTCCTTATCCATTCTTCTGTCAATGGACATCTTGGCTCTTTCCATAGTTTAGCTATTCTGGACATTGTTGCTAGAAACATTGGGGTTCAGGTGCCCCTTCAGATCACTACATTTGTATCTTTGTGGTAAATAATAAGTAGTGTAATTGCTGGTTCATAGGGTAGATATATTTTCAACTTTTCAAGGAACCTCCATACAGTTTTCCAGAACGACTCTACCAACTTGCATACCCACAAACAGTGTAGGAGGGTTCCCCTTTCTCTGTGTCTTTGTCAACATCTGTCAGTTCCTGACTTGTAGCTTTTTAGCCCTTCTGCCTGGTGTGAGGTGGTATCTTATTGTGGTTTTGATTTGTATTTCCCAGCTGAGTGATGTTGAGGATTTTTTCATGTGTCTGATGGTATTTGGATATCTTCTTTGCAGAAATGTCTGTTCATATCTTATGCCCATTCCTTTATTGGATTCTTTGTTCTTCCCGTGTTGAGTTTGATAAGCTCTTTATTGATTTTTGGTACTAGCCCATTATCTGATATGTCATTTGCAAATATCTTCTCCCATTCTATTGGTTGTCTTTTTGACTATTTCCTTTACTGTGTGAAAGTTTTCATCTTGATGAAGTCAGAATATTTCACCTCTGGCTTTTTCCTTGCCTTTGGAGATGTGTCTAGCAGGAAGTTGCTTTGGTCAAGGTTGAAGAGGTTCCTGTCTGTGTTCACCTCTAAGATTTTGATGGATTTGATTCCTGTCTTACATTGAGGTCTTTCATCCATTTTGATACTATTTTTGTGTAAGGTATAAGAAAATCATCCAGTTTCATTCTTCTGGAGGTGGCTGTCCAATTTTCCCCAAAACACTTGTTGAAGAGACTGTCTTCTCTACATTGGATATTCTTTCCTACTTTGTCAAAGATGAGTTGACCACAGAGTTGATGGGTGATTTCTGGGTTCTCTATTCTGTTCCTTTTATTTCTATGTCTGTTTTTGTGCCAGTATCATACTGTGTTGATGACAATAGCTTTTGAAATAGAGCTTGAAGTCTGGAATTGTGATGGCACCAGCTTTGGTTTTCTTTTTCAACATTCTTTTAGCTACTTGGGGTCTTTTCTCATTACACACAAATTTTAGGATTGTTTGTTCCAGCTCTGTGAGAAAAAAAAAAAAAAAGTGGATGGTATTTTGATAGGGATTGCATTAAATGTGTAGATTGCTCTAGGTAGCATGGACATTTTAACAATATTTGTTCTTTCAATCCATGAGCATGGAAAGTTTTTCCATTTCTTGGTGTCTTCCTTGATTTCTTTCCTGAGTGTTTATCATTTTCTGAGTACAAATCTTTTTTCTCTTTGGCTAGGTTTATGCCTAGACATCTTATGGTTTTGGGTGAAATTGTAAGTGGGATTGACACCTTAATTTCTCATTCTTCTGTGTCATTGTTAGTGTATAGAAATGCAACTGGTTTCTGTGCATTGCTTTTATATCCTGCCACTTTGCTGAATTCCTGTATAAGCACTAGCAGTACTGGGGTTTTCCATCTAGAGTATTGTGTCATCTTCAAAGAGTGAGAGTTTGACTTCTTTATCAATTCAGATTCCTTTTATTTCTTTTTGTTCTCTGATTGCTGAGGCTAAGACTGCTAGTACTATGTTGAACAACTGTGTTGAGAGTGGGCCTCTCTCTCATGGTCCT
Organism: Neogale vison; assembly: GCF_020171115.1. NCBI lineage: Eukaryota > Metazoa > Chordata > Mammalia > Carnivora > Mustelidae > Neogale > Neogale vison. The sequence goes on along the minus strand of NC_058094.1, from coordinate 85,035,971 downwards.
GACCTTAGGGGGAAAGCTCTCCATTTTTCCTCATTGAGAATGATATTCCCTATGGGCTTTCATATACAGCTTTTATGATACTGAAGTATGTTCCCTCTATTCCTACACTGTGAAGAGTCTTAAATAAGAAAGGATGCTATACTTTGTCAAATGCTTTTCCTGCATCTATTGAGAGGATCATGCCATTTTTGTCTTTTATATATGTAGTATATCATCTTGATTGTTCTGTGGATGTTGAGTCACCCTCACAGCCCAGGAATAAATCCCATTTTATCATGGTGAATAATCCTTTTAATGTACTGGTGGATCTTATCAACTAGTATTTTAGTGAGAATTTTTGCATCCATGTTCATCAGGGATATTGGTACATAATTCTCCTTTTTGGTGGGGTCTTTATCTGGTTTGGGGATCAAGGTAATGCTGGCCTTATAGAATTAGTTTGGAAGTTTTCCTTCCATTTCTATTTTTTTGAAATAGCTTCAGAAAAATGGCTGTTATTTCTTCATTAAATGTTTGGTAGAATTCCCCTGGGAAGCCATCCGGCCCTAGGATCTTGTTTGTTGGGAGATTTTTTTTTTTTTTTTTTAAGATTGTATTTATTTATTTGACAGATAGAGATCACAAGTAGGCAGATAGGCAGGCAGAGAGAGAGGAGGAAGCAGGCTCCCCGCTGAGCAGAGAGCCTGATGCGGGGCTCAATCCCAGAACCCTGAGATCATGACCTGAGCCGAAGACAGAGGCATAACCCACTGAGCCACCCAGGTGCCCCTGTTGGGAGATATTTGATTACTGATTCAATTTCCTTCCTGGTTATGGGTCTGTTCAGGTTTTCTATTTCTTCCTGTTTTGGTTTGGGTATTTTATATGTCTCTATGAATGTACCAATTTGTTCCAGATTGTCTTATTTGTTGGTATATGGTTGCTCATAATATGTTCTTATAATTGTATTTCTTCAGTGCTGGATGTGATCTCACTTCTTTCATTCACGATTTCACTTATTTGCATCCTTTCTCATTTCTTTTTGATAAGACTGGCCAGGAGTTTGCCAGTCTTTTTAATTCTTTCAAATAACCATCTCCTAGTTTCATTGATCTGTTCAACTCTTCTTTTGATTTCTATTTCATTGACTTCTGTTCTAATATTTCTTATTTCCCATTTCCTGCTGGGTTTAGGTTTTATTTGCTGTTTTCTTTCCAGCTCCTTTAGGTGTAGGGCTAAGTTGTGTATTTGAGACTGCTGCTGCCCCTCAGAACAATTCGTTACTTAAACTGTAACCCCTGGAGGATTTTACTAGTTACCAAGCACATTAAGATATGGCCTTAAGAAATACATATACTGGCAACAGGTCTTTGGGGAGAAGGACGATGTACGACCATGAAGCTGGGCAGCTGGGGATGCCTGGCTTGCTAAGGGCAGAACGCCGCCCCTTCACACAAGCTGGGCAGCTGGGGATACCTGGCTCACTCAGGCAGAAGGCCGCCCCTTCACAGAAGTCGGGCAGCCTGGAACACCCAACCCGCCCAGGGCGGAACGCCGCCTGCTTCAGGGAAGCTGAGCATCCTGGAACGCCTGGTCAGCTCAGAGTGGAATGAAAACCGCCCACTTCCCTTATGCGTTGTCGCTCCTTTCTCTTCCCAGAAGTGCCTGTTGTTAGTTAGATGAGCCCTTTGAATGTGCTTGTTTAACTATAAACTTTATCCTCCTCCTTACTTGCCTGCAAGACGTGACTAACATTTGACCTTCATCGATCCTTCTGTTGGCTATTGTTTTCTATCCAATAAAAGTGAGACTGTGGAGTTGCTCGTGGCAGCAGTCCTTTTTGACTATTGTCCCCTGCTCCCAGTCTCTTGCAGCTGACTTGGTTGTGCCTAATTCTTTTCCCATCACCTACTGGAAGTGGCAGAGACCTTTCTTGTTTCTCAAGGAAAGCTTGTCTTGCTGTATTCTTCCCTCTGAGGACTGCCTTTGTTTCCTCCCAAAGATTTTGAACAGTTGTGTTTTCATTTTCATTTGCATAAATTTTTAAAATTCTTCTTTAATTTCCTGGTTGACTCTTTCATTCTTTAGTAGGATGTTCTTTAGTTTCCTTGTATTTGAGTTCATTTCAAATTTCCTCTTGTGATTGAATTCCAGTTTCATAGCATTGTGATCTGAAAATACGCAGGGAATTAAACCAATCTTTTGGTACTGTTTGCAACCTCATTGTGACCCAGTATGTGATGTATTCTGGACAATGTTTCATGTCAACTCAAGAAGAATGTTAATTTATTGCTTTAGGATGCAATGTTCTGAATATATCTGTGAAGTCCTTCTTGTCCAGTGTGTCATTCAAAGTCCTTACTTCCTTGTTCATCTTCTGCTTAAATGATCTGTCCATTGAAGTGAGGGGGATGGTAAATCCCCTACTATTATTGTATTATTACCAATGGGTTTCTTTATCTTATTATTATTTGGCTTATACAGTTGACTGCTTCTATGTTAGGGACACAAATATTTACAATTGTTGTATCTTTTTGTTGGGTAGAGACAAAATAATGATATAGTGTTCTTCCTCATCTCTTATTACAGTCTTTGGTTGAAAATCTAATTTGTCTGATATAAGGATTGCTGCCCAGCTTTCTTTGGATGTCCATTTGCATGAGGAATCATTCTCTACTCCCCTCACTTTCAATCTGGAGGTGACTTTAAGTCTAAAATAAGACTCCTGCAGAAAGCATATTGATGGATCTTGCTTTTTTATCCAATCTCATATCCTGCATCTTTTGATTGGGACATTTAGCCCATTTACATTCAGGGTAACATTGAAAGATATGAATTTAGTGCCATTTTATTACCTATAAAGTCCTGTTTCTGTAGATTGTCTCTGTTCCTTTCTGGTCTAAGTTACCTTGGGACTCTTTCTTTGTTTAAAGGGCCCCTTTTAATATTTCTTGTAAGGCTGGTTTGGTGATCACAAATTCTTTTAGTTGATGTATGTCCTGGAAGCTTTTTATCTCTCGTTCTGCTTGAATGCCATCCTAGCTGGATAAATTATTTTTGGCTGCATATTTTTATCCTGTAGTATCTTGAATATATAATGCTAGTCCTTTCTGGCCTGTCAGGTCTCTGTGGATAAGTCTGCTACCAGTCGAAAGTTTCTACCCCTGTAGGTTAAGGATTTCTTGTCCTGAGCAGCTTTCAGGATTTTCTCTTTGTCTCTGAGATTTCCAAGTTTCATTATTAAATATCAGGGTGTTAACCTATTTCTAATGATTTTCTAATGATTTTGAGGGGGATTCTCTGTGCCTTCTGGATTTTGAATCCTGTTTCCTTCCCAGAATTATGTAAGTTTTCTGCTATAATTATCTCCACTATACATTTTACCGCCACCTCCTGTCTCTCTGTCTCTCTTTCCTCTTCTGGATTTTTAATTATTCTAATATGGTTTCACTTTATGGTATCATTCATTACTCAAATTCTCCCCTCATGATCTCTCTTCTTCTCAGATTCTTTATTCTTCATCATTTGGTCTTCTGTATCACAAATTCTCTCTTCTGTCTCATTTATCCAAGCCATTAGAGCCTCCATTTTTTATTGAATCTCATTAACAGCCTTTTTAAATTTTGACTTGGTTATATTAGCTCTTTTATATCTCCAGAAAGGGATTTTCTTGTGTTTTCTGTGCTTTGTTCAGATCCAGCTATTATCCTTATTATTGCTATTTTGAACTCTAGTTCTGACAGATTACCTATATCCATACTGATTGGTTCCTTGGCAGTCAGTACTGGCTCCTTGTCTATTTTTTGAGGTGAGTTTTTCCATCTTGTCATTCTCTCCAGAGAATAATACATGAGATAGAGAACAAAATACTAAAATGGCAACAATGACTCAGAGGAATATACACTAAACAAATTAGATGAGTCTTGAGTCCAAATATAAATAAATAAATAAATAAATTAAGAAAATACACATCTGAAAAAAAAATACGAAGAGAATATAACCAGGCAGGTGGACGAAACAGAGCTATACATTGGACCCCTTGTGTAGTTAATTCTGTTTTTTAGAAAACTAGTTCCCAAAATTGTAAAAACTTATATGTGTACAAAAATAAAATTAAATACCATGAAAGGATAGAATGTAACTGTATAAATGTAATCAAAGACAAGAACAGAATAAAAGAGAAAAAAACAAAATAAAACAAAACAAAACAAAACAAAAAAAATACAAAAAAGAAAGGTGTATATTCAGATATAGAGAAGAGGAATGCCCTATCTCCTGAGTGTATTTTGGTCAGTTTGTTAGAAGAAACTACATCTCAAAATTGTGAACAAAGAAAACTTATATATGCAAAAATAAAATTAAATTATTGAAAAGATGGAATGTGAATTTAAAAAAAGACTTAAAACAAAAAGAAAACAAAAAAAAAGAAAAAAATAAGAGAATATGATAAGACAGGTGAATAGAATAGAACCATACACTGGATTTGGGGTGTATTTTGGTCTATTAGAATAAACTGCATCCCAAAATTGTAGCAAAAGAAAATATATATATATGTATATATGCAAAAATAAGGTTAAGTACACAGAAGGGGTAGAATGTAAGTGTAAAGATTAAAAATTAAAAAGAGAGTTAAAAAGGAGTTGTTAAAAATTCTTCGATAAAGGAATGGAAAATTTTTTTTAAAATGTAAAGTTGAAAGACTAATGAATCATGGTGAAAAAAAAACATGAATTCTATGTGCTGCATTCCCCTACCACTGGAGTTTTACAGTTCTCATTGATCAATAAACTTGGTCTTGGCTGGATTTTCTTGCTGATCTTCTGGGGGAGGGGCTTGTCACATTAATTCTCAAGTGTATTTGCCTCAGGTAGAATCGTACCACCCTTGCTAGGGGGCCAGACTAAATAATCTGCTCTGGTTTGTTCTATGTGACTTTTGTTCCCTGAAGATTTTCTGCACAGTTTTAGAGGATGAGAATGAAAATGGCAGCCTCTCAATCTCTGGCCCCTGAGCTGAAACTGAGCCCTCAGTGAGCCCTCAGGAAAAACAGGCATTCCCTCCTGTCTCTCCAGCCTCTGGCCACACTCTTTGCTCACCTGGCCTGTGACCAGGTGTTTCTATCTCAGGCTCACAACCTTGTTTCAAGTCTCTAAGCCCTGAAGACTCCTGTGGCATGCTCCTGTGCCACACCTCCCAGGGGAGGAAGGGTGGTCTCACCCAGTTCTGCTGCTGTTGGGTCTCTGCTCAAAGAGCAGTTGCCTGACTGTGCCAGAGTTTGGGGTGTATGCAACCCTGAGCTAAGAACACATTCTGGGGCTCACTTTTTGCAGCTGGCTTCCCCACTCCAATGCTTGGAAGTTCTGCTGCATACAGGCACTTCTAGTCTCCCTGTGACCTGGAGGATCCCAAGACCACGCTGTTCCAACTAGGGCTCTGTCTCCACTTAGCCACTTGAGCAACATCCCTTACCTAACACAACTTCTAAGAGTTCTGATTTTGTGCTTCACTTTTATATTACTTGCTGATATCTGGCTGATGTTTGCTCCTCCCTCCATAGTCTATTTTCTCATATATGGTCTTGGATTCATTTCTCTGCATCTCTTACCAGGCAGAAAGTGGTCACTTGTCTATTTGTGGAGTTGCCACTATTCTTTTCTTAGATCGCTGGTTGAGTTTGCAGGTGTTCAGACTGACTTGATAGCTAGCTATGTAACTGAATTTCTGGAACCAGACAAAATCAAAATCTCCTACTCGGCCTTCTCAGTCTCCTTCCCTATTAAAGCTCTTTACCTACAAAGGAAGCTGGCCTCTATATCTCTTTAAAATATGTCATATTTCCAATATTTATGCAGACTTCCTAATTACATAACGCTTGTAAAATATGATTAGAAAGAATATAGTTTATGAACTGTTCATGTTGATATTTATTTAAAATATTACAAAATTCCTGGTTATCTGACTTTTTAAATAGACTTTATAGCAGTTTTAGACTCACAGGAAAATTAAGTAGAAAGTACAGTGTATTCTGAGTATCAGTTGTCCATCCCCCTGACACACACAGGACCAACCCTAGTGTCAACATCCAAAAACAGAGTGGTACATTTGTTGAAATTGTTGAACCTACAATGACACATCATCCTCCATAGTTTACATTATAGTTCAGTCTTGGTAGTGTACACTCTGATTTTTGACAAATGTGTAGTGACATGTAACCACAATTATTGAATCATACAGAGTAGTTTTAGTACCTTAAAAGTGCTCTTTGGTCTACCACTTCATCTGCTTCCTTTCTCCTTTTCTAGAATGTCATTTGATTAGAATCATACACTATGTATGATTTCAATTTGACTTCTTTCACTTACTGACATGCAGGTAATTCTCCCCATGTCTTTTCATGGCTTGATAGTTAATTTCTTTTTAATGTTAAATATTTCATTGTTTGGATGTCCTTTGGTTTATTTACCTATCACCTACTCAAGAACATGTTGGCTGCTTGTGGTTTTTGGGAATTGGTTGCAAAGCTGCACATATGTGAAAACCTTCATGTGTAAGGGTTTGGGTGGACATAGGTTTTCACTCATTTGGGTAAATATAAAGAAATATAATTCTGGGATAATAAGAGTATGCTTAGTCTTGTGGGAAATCTGACTAGTTTTTAAAATTCATTTTCCCATTCTTCTAGAAAAAGAGATGCAACTTTGTCTTATCTGTGCAATGTTTTAATAAGTGGCTTGACCAATCTTAAACATATTTTTTCCTGAAATTCATATGTCCTTTCAAATGTAAAGTACATCTGATATAAATTAAAAATATTAACTTTTTCTATAGAAAAGTAATTGAAATTTATAGATGAATACATTTACAAGCTTAAAAGAGGAAAAGCAAAATTATAACAGTATTTGAGGAAAAGAAAAATAGTTTGCATTTTTTAAAATTATAAACTTTATGACTCAACATACCATAATCAAAGGTAAATTATCAGTAGGACACTAGGAGGAATATTTACAAGATTTATAAGGCAAAAGTGACAATTTGGGGTGAGTTTGAATCATCCTTATAGATATTATAGATATATCACCCATATAGATATTTATCTCTGAGAAAAGTCTGACAGGGTCAAATCTGAGGATCAGAAGTAAACTACATGTATAATCGGTTTCACAAAAATTTCATGTAAGCAGCTCAATTCTCTGATGGACCAGAGTGATTAATCCATTGATCTACCAGAAAAAAAGAAGAGCCCTCTGCAATTGAAGCCTCCACAGTTACTTTATTGTCATGCTCAGACTACAGTAAAGGTTATTTTGGAAATATAAATAGACGATAAATACCACCAATGGTTATAAGAAAAGATAACTAAAAGCAGTAAACTCATATTATTCAGATATTGCAGTTAGCCAAAAATAATAATAATAATAATTAAAGAACTATGGCCATGTTTTAAAGAAAATGGTGAAAAATATTTACAAAAGAAAGGATGCAGAATTTCTCCAAAGAATTAAAATCTATTTAAAGAAAAACATAGTAACATTATAAATATAAAATTAAAATATCTGAACTCAAGAAATAAATTGATGAATGAACTCTAAAACAGTTTAATAAAATATAACGATTCTGAAGTATAGGAAGACAAAATATGGAAAGGAAGTGGAAAATGTGTGATTCACATGGGAACAGCCAAAACACTTAACATACCGTATAACTGAAATCAAAGAAAAAAAGAATGAGAGAATGGGACACAGCCACGTCAAAGGAGATAAAGGCTGGTGAATTTTAGAGGCTGACAGTAATGATCCATAGATTTAAGAAGCTCAGCAAACCCCAAAGAGGATAATACAAGTACACTAAGTGAATGAAAAGATCGTCAATGTTGAACTTAAAACACAAAAACAAAACAAAACAAAAATGTCATAGTTGTTTACTGGAGACACTTTATCGTTTTTTAATTGTATTTTTATTTATTTATTTATTTATTTATTTATTAGAGAGAGAAAGAATGCCCATATGAGTAGAGAGAGGGGCAGAGGAGAAGGAGAGAATCTTAAGTGGGGATTGATTCTGGGCTCATTTCTATGACCCTGAGATCACCACCTGAACAGAAATCAAGAGTCAGCTACATAAACTACACTGCCCTCAGCATCCCAAGAGACAGTTCAAATATAAAGACTCTTATAATTGATACAGTGAGTATAAACAGGTAGAAAAGGATACCCTAAGAACACTAACAAGAAAGCAGATGGTAGCATGTTAACATAAAATGGTAATTCAAGTGGAAGTGCTAAGGTTAAGGTAGAATTTTATAATGACCAAAAGATCATTTTTACTTTTATATTCTAATAATAACACAGCTTTAAAATATATATAATGAAAATTAAAATAATAAATAGGAAATAAAAATTTATAGATTATCTGTCATTTACATAGATGCAAAATTCCTAAATTGAATGCTAACAGAATGAACCACAAAATGTAAAATTTTATGTTGTCAAAAAGAATGAAAAATTAATTTGATATAGTGTGTTAATCATTGTAATAAACCTTATTAAGAAAGTAAAGAATTAATTATCATTTTCATAGATGTAAAGAAAATCATTTAATATAATTCGACAGCCATTCATGATAAAAAATGTTTAGCATACTAGGAATAAATGTGAAATTCTTGAGGGTGCTTGGGTGGCTCAGTTGGTTTAGTGACTGCCTTTGGCTTAGGTCATGATCCTGGAGTTCTGGGATCAAGTCTCACTTTGGGCTCCCAGCTCTGTGGGGGAGTCTGCTTCTCCCTCTGACCTTCTCCTTTTTCATTTTCTCTCTTACTCGCTCTCTCTCAAATAAATAAATAAACTCTTTTTTAAAAAGTGAAATTCTCTAACCCAACAGAGTATGTGTTATGCAGTATGGTGGTTCTAGTCTATATAATAAGGCATGTTAAGGCAACAAAATTTAAAGGTGTCAGGACTAAAAAACAAAACAAAACAAAACAAACAAAAACTGTTATGATATGATTTACAAATGATAGACTACATATTCAGAAAATTCAAAATCATCTATAGAACTGTCAGTTGAATTTATTAATGAAATTCAGAAAAAAATAAAAAATAAAAAAAAATCCATTTAATATAGTCAACATAAAAATTAAATGAAAAATCAACTTAATTTATATATGTCAATAAGAATTATAACATTAACCTTAAAACACCAGGGGTGCCTGGGTGGCTCAGCAAGTTGAGCCTCTGCCTTCATCTCAGGTCATGATTTCAGGGTCCTGGGATTGCCTCGCTATTTTTTTTTTTTTTATTAAGATTTTGTTTATTTACTTGACAGACAGAGATCACAAGTAGGCAGAGAGGCAGATGGGTGGGTGGGGGGTAGGCAGGCTTCCTGCTAAACAGAGAGCCTGATGTGGGGCTCGATCCCAGGACCCTAAGATCATGACCTGAGCCGAAGGCAGAGGCTTAACCCACTGAGCCACCCAGGCACCCTGTGATTGTTATTTTTGCTAGGAATATTGTTACTAGAACAAAATTAATTTATATTACCAAATAAGAAGAAACCGTACTTGTATTAGTTTGTCATCATTGCTGTAACAAATTACCACAATTTTAGGGCCTTAAACACAAATTTATCTTAGAGTTCTGGTAGTTAAAAACTCAAAATGGATCTTAATGACCTAAAATTAAGGTTTTAAATTCTTTCTTCAAATAATTCTTTCTAAAGGAGGAATTCTTTGTTTTGCCTTTCCAGCTCCTAGTGGCCCTTTACATTTGTTGGCTCCTAGAATCACATCAGTCTGACTTCTCCTATGCTGTCACATCTGTTTCTTGACCCTAACTTTCCTGCTTCCCTGTGTCACTTATAAGGATCTTTGTAATGATATTTTCCCCATCCTATAATCCAAGATAATGGCCCCATTTCAAAAGGGTTTACATTACTATTGCTCGTCCAATAAATTGGTTGTTTACAGCAATAAATTGTTAGTTTACAACATATGAAGTACTGGGTTCTAGATATTAGGACATGAACATCTTTTTTTTTTTTTTTAAGATTTTATTTACTTGTCAGAGAGAGAGAGAGAGAGCGAGTGAGAGAGCAGACACAGGCAGACAGAGTGGCAGGTAGAGGCAGAGGAAGAACCAGGCTCCCTGCAGAGCAAGGAGCCTGATAGGGGACTTGATCCCAGGACACTGGGATCATGACCTGAGCTGAAGGCAGCCACTTACAACTGAGCCACCCAGGCGTCCCAGACATGAACATCTTTGGAAGAAGCACTATTCTACCATATGTGCTGTTATATAAAAAGCTAGTAGTATCTTGTACAAAACTATTCATCTAAATCCTGAAAGACAATGGGTTCAGAAGGCTACTCTGTTCAAAATAGGTTTACTTTTCAGATTAGCTTCCCATTCATTTATTTTATCTATGAGCCTGACACCTAGAAATAAAATCCTGTTATCAACTATGTCATTGCCAAAATATTTTTTCAAGTTTCTATTTAAATTCCAGTTAGTTTATAGTGTAATATTAGTTTCAGATGTAGAGTTTAGTGACTCACCACTTACGTACAACATCCAGAACTCATCACAAGTGCTCTCCTTAATACCTATTACCCATTTAACCCATCATCTTACCCACCTCCCCTATGGTAACCATCAGTTTGTTCTCTATAGTTAAGAGTCTGTTTCATAGTTTCCAGCTTTTGCTTTTTTTTTTTTTTTTTCCCTTGCCTTATGTTCATCTGTTTTGTTTCTTAAATGCCACATATGAGTGAAATCATGTTATTTGTCTTTCTCTGACTGACATATATTGCTTAGCATAATACTCTGGCTCTATCCATGTTATTGTAAATGTAAGGTTTCATTCTTTCTTATGGCCAAGTAATATTCCATTACCACCTCTTCTTTATTCATTCATCAGTTGATGAATACTTGGGATATTTCCATAATTTGGCTATTGTAGATAATGGTGCTATAAACATAAGAGTGCATGTATCTTTGTATTTTTGTATCCTTTTTGTCAATACCTAGAAGTGCAATTGCTAGATATGGGGTATTTCCATTTTTCTCTTTTTAAGGAACCTCCATACTGTTTTCCAGAGTGGCTGCACCAGTTCCATTTGCACCAACAGTGTAAGAGTGTTCCCCTTTCTCTCCACATTCTTGCCAACATCTGTTGTTTCCTTTCTTGTCAATTTTTGCCATTCTGAGTGGCGTGAGGTGATAGGTCATTGCAGTTTCTATTTGTATTTTTATTGATGATGAGTGATGCTGAGCATCTTTTCATGCACTGGTTAGCCAACTGTATGTCTTTGGGAAAATATCCATTTATGTCTTCTGCCCATTTCTTAACTGGATTATTTGGTTTTAGGTTGTTGAGTTTGATAAGTCATTTATAGATTTTGGATACTAACACTTTATCAGATATATCATTTTGAAATATCTTCTCCCATTACAAAGGTTACATTTTAGTTTTGTCATTTCCTTTCTGTGCAGAAGTTTTTGTCTTGATGAAGTCCCAATAGTTTATTTTTTGCTTTTGCTTCCCTTGCCTCAAGAGATGTATCTAGTAAGAAGTTGCTATGAGCCATGTCATAGAGGTTACTGCCTGTGATCTTCTCTAGGATTTTTAGGGTTTTATGTCTCACCTTTAGGTCTTTCATCCATTTTGAGTCTATTTTTGTGCATTGTATAAAAACATGGCCTACTTTCATTCTTTTGGATGTTTTCCAGTTTTCCCAACACATTTTTTGAAGAACCATTGGATATTATTCCTGCTTTGTCAAAGATTAGTTGAACACATAGTTGTGGACTCATTTCTGGGTTTTTTATTCTGTTTTCTATTTCTATTTATTTTTCTATTTCTATTTTCTATTTCTTTTGATCTCTGTGTCTGTTTTTGTGCCAGCACCTTACTGTCTTGATCATTACAGCTTTGTAACATAACTTGAAGCCTGGAATTATGATGTCTTCAGCTTTGCTTTTCTTTTTCATGATTTTGTTGGCTATTTGGGGTCTTTTGTGGTTCCATACAAATATTAGGATTGTTCTATCTCTGAAAAACGCTGCTGGTATTTTAATAGCGATTGACTTAAATATATAGATTGCTTCAGGTTGTGTAGACATTTTAATAATATTTGTTCTTCCTGTTCATAAGCATGGAATATTTTTCCATCTATTTGTGTTATCTTCAATTCCTTTCTAGGTATTTTCATAGTATTCAGAATATGGGTCTTTTATTTCTTTGGTTAGGTTTATTCCTAGTTACCTTATGGTTTTGGGTGTAATTGTAAATGGGATTCATTCCTTGATATGTCTTTCTGCTGCTTTGTTATTGGAGTATAGAAATGCAACAGATTTCTGTACATTGATTTTGTAACTTGCAACTTTACTGAATGTGTGTATCAATTTTTCCAATATTTTGGTGGAGTCATTTGGGTTTTCTACATAGAGTATTATGTCATCTGCAAACAGTGAAATTTCCAGTCCTTCCTTTCTGATTTTGATGTCTTTTCTTCTTTTTGTTGTCTAATTGCTGAGGCTGACTTCCAGTACTATGTTAAATAACAAAGGTGAGAGTTGACACCCTTGTCTTACTCCTGATCATAGAGGAAAAGCTCTCACTTTTTCCCCGTTAAGATATTAGCTGTGGCTTTTCATATAGGGCCTTTATAATGTTGAGGCATGTTCCCTCTACCACTGCTTTGTTGAGGGTTTTTATCAAGAATTGTTGTTGTACTTTGTCAAATGCTTTTCCACATCTATTGAGATCATTTAACTGCTATCCTTTCATTAATGTGGTATATCATGCTGACTGATCTGCAAATATTGAACTACCTTTGCAACCCAGGAATAAATCCTACATGGTGAATTTTGATATACTATGGGATTCATTTTGTTAGCATCTTGCTGAAAATTTTTAAATCTACATTCATCAAGGATATTGGCCTATAGTTCTCTTTTTTAGTGGAGTCTTTGCCTGGTTTTGGAATCAGGGTAATGCTGGTCTTATAGAATTTGTTTGGAAGTTTCTATTTTTTGGAACAGTGTGAGAGTAGGTGTTAACTATTTTTGGTAGAATTCCTCTGGGAAGCCATTTGGCCCTGGACTTTTGTTTTTTTGGAGATTTTTGATCACTGATTTAATTTCTTTGCTGGTTATTGATCTGTTAAAGTTTTCTATTTCTTCCTGTTTCAGTTTTGGTAGCTTATGTTTTTTGGAAATTTATCCATTTCTTCAAACTTGTCCAATTTGTTGGCATGCAGTTTTCATAATATTCTGTTATAATTATTTGTATTTCAGTAGTATTCATTGTTATTTCTCCTTTTTCATTTGTGATTTTATTTATTCGAGTATTTTTTTCTTTTTGATAAATCTGGTTAGTGATTTATCAATTTTACTATTTTTTTTTCAAAACAAAAATATTCTGCTTTCAATGATCTGTTCTAATGACTTTCTTTGATTTTTTTGTTTCTATATCATTTATTTATACTCTAATGTATGTTATTTCCCTTATTCTGCTAGCTTTTAGGCTTTATTTATTGTTATTTCTCTAGCTCCTTTTGGTGTAAGTTAGGTTGCTTATTTGAGGCTTCTGCTTCTTGAGGTAGGCCTGTATTGCTATATACTTCTATCTTAGGAGTGCTTTGCTACAACCCAAATGTTTTGGACCATCATGGTTACATTTTTATTTGCTTTCATGTACTTCTTAATTTCTTTTTTTTGATTTCCTGGTTGACCCATTCATTCTTTAGTAGGATGTTCTTTAGCCTCCATGTATTTGTGTTTTTTCCATTTTTTTTTCTTATGGTTGACTTCAATTTTCATAACATTGTCTAAAAATATGCATGGTATGATCTCAGTCTTTTTGTACTTGTTGAGACCTGATTGTGATGCTGCATGTGATCTAGTGTGGAGAATGTTTCATGTGCACTCACAAGAAATGTGTATTCTGTTGCTTTAGGTTAAAATGTTCTGAATATATCTATGAAGTCCATCTAGTCCAGTATGTCCTGCAAAGATATTGTTTCCTTGTTCATTCTCTGCTTAGATGATCTGTCCATTAATGTAAGTGGGATGTTAATGTCCCCTATTATTATTGTATCATTTTCAATGAGTTCTTTTATATTTATTATTAGTTGTTTTATATATTTGCATGCTCCCATGTTGGGGGCATAAATATTTGCAATTGTTAGATCTTCTTTTTGGAAAGGACACTTTACTATTATATAGAGACCTTATTCATCTCTTATTACAGTCTTTGTTTTAAAATCTAATTTGTCAATTAGCAGTATTGTTACTCTGGCTTTCTTTTCATGTCCATTTGCCTTGTAAATATTTCTCCATCCCTTAATTTCAATCTGAAGGTGTCTTTAGATCTAATTTAGTCCATTTACATCCAGCATAATTATTGATAGATATGAATTTAGTGCCATTTTATTACTTGTTTTGTGATTGTTTTTGGAAGTTCTCTCTGATCCTTTCTAATCTTGGTCACTTTTGGTCTTTCTTTCCCACTCCTAGCCCTCTTGGATATTTCTTGCAGGGCTGGTTTAATGGTTATGAACTCCTTTAGTTAGTTTGTTTGCTTTTGCCTGGGAAACTCTCTCTCCTTCTCTTCCAAATGTAGCATTGCTAAGCAGAGTACTCTTGGCTATAGACTTTTCCCATCCAGCACATTGAATATATCATACCACTCTCTTCCAACCTGCCAAGTTTCTGTGGAGAGCTCTGATGCTAACATTATTGATCTTTCCTTGTAACTTAGAGACTTTTGTCCTGCTACTTTTTAGGATTTTTCCTTTGCATTTCGCAAATTTCACTACAATAAATCCTGGTATTGGCCTGCTTTTGTTGATTTTGATAGGAGTTCTCCATTCCTCCTGGATTTGGGTGTTTGTTTTCTTCTCCAGATTAGGCAAATTTTCAACCATTATTTCCACAAATAAACCTCCTGCTCCTATCTTCTCTATCTTCCTATGATATGAATGTTATGTTTGATGGAATCACTAATTTCCCTAAGTCTATTTTCATGATCCAAGATTTTTCTTTCCCTCTTTTGTTCAGCTTCATTGTTTTCCATAATTCTATCTTTCATATCATTCATTTCTCTGCTTCTTTCATCCTTGTGGTATCATTTGATCAGTTTCACATCACAGTTATAGAATTTTTTATTTTGGTCTGATGAGCTTTTGTCTATATTTCTGTCTTCTGTGTGTTAAGAAAACATGTTATGTTTATTACTCCTGAAAGTAGTGGGTTTATGAAGAAGAGGTCATATTGTGTCCAGGACCTGGCACTTCAGGAAGTGTCTCCAGTGTGCTTCAAGCACTCCACTGTTGTGTTATGGCTGTGCTATCACTCAGATCAGTCCTCAGCAGAGTTTCTCCTTGCCTGCAGTGGGGAGTGTTTGGACCTTCACCGAAGTGTGGCAATTTTTAACTAGATGTGCTCTGGTCTGCTTCTTAAGAGACCTAATGCTATTTCCACTATAACAGGCTTTGCAGAACTCTATGATCAGTAGAAATAGTGTGTGGAGAGATTTGTGCTGGTCTTCTGGGACCCTTATCTGGTCCTTAGGCATACTTGCTCTAGAAGAGGAGTGCCAGAGGAATACAGTGGGTGGGATGTAACCAGTATTGATGATGCGCTGCTTATTGAAGTTAGCTTATGCTGGGGGGCAAGGGGAAGGAAATGGCCCCAGCCAGCTCCTCTGCCCATGGAGAAGGAGTTCAACTTGCTGCTGTCAGGAAGCCCTTCCAGAAGAGCAAATAATTTTCCCTGTGCATTCTAGGCATTTTTCAGTTTACTATTTTCACACTTTCAGTGTCCAGGTTGCCTGTCTGTCTGGAGAACAGGGCACTTTGGGCTTTATCCCAGCCAGGCTGGCTGAGTTTAGGAACCTGATGTGACAGGGACCTAAACTGGTCTTCTGGGGTGGAGTCGTGCCATGTTGAGATTTATGCAGGTTGTACCCAGAAGGGAAGTCCCACCAGACTACAAGAGTGTAGGATTTGGAGCAAAGCACATTAAAGAGCCAGCGTCTGGATTAGCTGTCTTTAGCAGGTGTCTCTGAACATATCTTGACTGGCAAGAGAGGGAAATCGCACCTGCTGGCCCTTTTCTCCCTGGAGAGACAATGCCACCTCTCTCAAATGCACTCCAAGAAGAGAGAACAGTCCCTTCCAGGTGTCTTAGGTGATCCTAAGATTATGCCATCTATCCCTGGGTTACCTGCCTGCTTCCCTTACAGGGGCACTGCAATGCCCTCAGGGGTTTATAACCAGCTATGCCATAGACCGCTAAAACGCCAGTGTTTGAACCCTTCTGTTTGCAAAAATGCACAAAAATCTTATTTTGCCAATCAATGGTTTTTGGGGAAATGTTATCCTTGTGTGATTGCCTGTTCACTCCTCTCTTGCATTTATCCATGACAGGGCTCCCATCCATCTGTAATATCCCTGATCCATTTCTCCCCCAAACAACGTTTCCATACTTCTTACCTTCCATTATATGACCTCTTCTCTCTCTCTAGTTGTGCAGTTGTTTAGATGGAATTCTTGAGTATTCAGAATCATTTGATATTTATGTACCTGTGTTCAAGGAGCGAGTCAAAGATAGGGTCCTTTTACTACACCACTATCTTAGCTCCTCCTACCCTACCAAAATGTTTTTATACAAAAAAAATTAGTTTTGAGTCCTTGACTGCTGACCTACTATTTCAAAACTAGTTTATATAGAATAGTTCTAGCATATCAGATAATACTTGTGTGGTTTTGTTTACATTTACCTTAAACATTTTCTCTAACTATACATATTTATACACACTCCAATATAAAATGGAAATGTTATATTATCCAGGTAGCAATTTTGGAGACTATAAAAAATAATCCAAGTTCAAAAATTTAGGAAATTGTAAAGGTAGATACGGAGATTTGAACAAACTTACATCAAGTTGTAAACTGAATAGTTAATGAGTGACTATTTTGTTTGCATTTTAATTACCTTCATCAACCTTATTGGTATTCAGTCACTTAAAGCAAATTCTGCAGTTGTTTAATTTATGATTAAATTACACAGCATATCATTCTATCAAAATATTTTTTCCTTATAATATTCCATTTTCAGGATGTTGAAATGGATTTTCTTTTTAGTCAAGACACTGAAGATACTAATACAGCAAAATAATAATAATAATAATAATAAATAAAATAAAGAAGGAAATATGAAATATTTTTTCCTTACCTGTGGAAGTTAAACCTTTTTTCCTGCTAAATTGATAGTTCTGCAATTGGAAGTTGCTCAATATCAGTTTGCTCTGGGTTAGAAAATTAAATGCAGATCTAATCTGCATATATCTAATATATATATATATCTATATATCTAATCTAATATATCTAATCTACATATCTAATATATATATATATATATATATATATATATATATATATATATATCAGTATGTAATCTGAAAGAGGATTCCCTAAAGTAAAGTGCTGGACTACATGGGCCCAGGTATAAAACAGTTTCCACAGCATTATGGGCTGAAAACTTTGCCATGATAGCAATCTTGAAGTATTTTTGTGACTATTCCATTAACATTTGAGGTACTGCAGTTCTTTGATAGTAAGGCCTTCTGTCTGCTTTTATTCAGAGAACATATTGTCAGTTTCAAGATCTTATAAACACACAATTAATATCTATTTAAATAATCCTTGATTCTGTTTTCTTCCTCACAAACTATATATCATCATTCATTAAGTCCTATTTCCATTGTACCACTCTAATCAACAGTATTGCTACTTGTACACTGTAACTTATTACATTATTTCACTGCCTCCATTCCTGGACTTTCTCAGCTCAGAATCCTCTAATTAAAACATAAATCTGATCGCATGCATCTTTTTTTTTTTTAAAGATTTAAAAAAAGTTTTATTTATTTATTTATTTTTTTATTTTTTTGGTTTTTATTTTTTTTATTTTTTTTCCAATTTATTTATTTTCAGAAAAACAGTATTCATTATTTTTTCACCACACCCAGTGCTCCATGCAAGCTGTGCCCTCTATAATACCCACCACCTGGTACCCCAATCTCCCTGATATGAGGAAGTGGTGATGCAACATGGGGGCTTAAGTGGGTAGGAGAAGAATCCATGATTGCAGGCATCTTAATGCTTCTGCATTGTAAGTGCACAAATATCAATTATCTTAAGTGGCCTACAGTGTTCAACACAGTGTCTTTCCTATCTACATCAGCTAGCTTTTAATTCATAACAAATCATCCCAGAGCTGCATGGCTGAGAATTACAAGATTTTACAATTTTGTTGCCTGTCAGGTTGGGCTGGGCTCCATGGGAAGGTCTACAGATTTTAGCAAGGCTTACCCCGACAACTGTGGGTAGTAGCCAGGTTAACGGAATGAGCTGACTCCTGGCTGGAGTGCCTCAATTTTCCCCCACATACTTCTCATCCTCTAGCCTGACAACCAGTCTATTCACATGGAAGCAGTGCTTGATGAGAAGAGAATAATTGTGCTAAGCTTTTTGAGGCTTAGGCTTGGAAATGATATAACAGTACTTCCTCTGTATTCTTTTTCCCAAAGAAAATCGCAAAGTCAGACCAGATTCAAGAAATTAGAAAGATATACTGGAAAATTGTAATGCAAAACTGCCTGGTACAAATAGGAAATGATCTCATCCATTTTTGCAAACAATTAACTACATTAACCACATGTCTTTCCTGGAGAATATGCAGCTTGGCTTCTACCAAACACTTACTGTTCACTCTCCTCCAACTACCTTGTTTCTTCCAAAAGGCTAACCCATTTCTAGTTAATGATCTATCTAAGTGATTTTACTGGTTCCTATGGTTAGAACACCTTTCTTCAATATTATCACATAACTGGCTCATCTCATTTAGGTCCCAGACAATATGTCATTTTAAATTACCATATGATGAAAAAGTTTTCCTGGTGGCTAAAATCTGTGGTCAAAACTCTTCCAGACTGATAGGTAGACAGAGATATCTAAAATTAAATAAGCACAATAAATAGTATACTAGCTCCCAAGATAATTATATTGCAATAGTCTGTGAACTACTTGAGGACAGGAACTTTGTGACATTAATATCAAATCTTAAAACACACTTATACCTGGTAGCTATTTAATAAATGTTTGTTGCTCTAATTTTAAAAATGAACCTATGCAATTTCTTCAGACCTGAAGCAATTATTTCACAAAACACTGAATACATTAGGGAAAAATGATATTGTCAGTACAAATTACTGTAGGACTCTCCTTCACAATCAGACACCCTTGATGAGCATCTGCTTGGACTTGACTGTTTAATTATTCTTTTCCCCTTACAAGAGAAGAAAGTAATTACCAACTCCTGTTCTTAATTATGAGCTTCTTGCCCAGTGCATCTGGTCCTACTTCTGTCTCTACTGCAGTGAATTACAGCTTTTGCTGAGAGAATTTTGCTAGGAACCAGAGCCTTTGTTTCATTTTCCTGTTACCTAAAAAGTATATCACTGTACCATGCAGCTTTTTAAGTGTGGCTGTCCCCCACCCACACCTTGTCATTACATTGTGTTTCTGCATCATCTTCTTTAGAGGATGATTAAAATGAAGAGTTATAACAAGGCTATCCTAATATTAATTTTCCATTCTCTATTTTTGTGTTAGTGTTTGGTAGATGAAAATTTGGGCTTCATCCACAAATATGGCACACGCATATGTCTACTCCATGACTTTTTTCCCCCCTTTGGAGGAACTGATAGTCACCTCTTAACATGTTCAATTCCAAATTTAATATCTTCCTTTCCAAAATCTGCCTCTTCATCCTTTGTAATCGCCACATCAGTAAATACTAATCCCTCCTCACAACATGGTTGCTACAAAACATTGCAGTCTCAAATGTTGTTGAAGTTTACTTCCCTCACACACTCTGCCTCCTTCCTCAAAGTGGTCTGCTCACTATTTTTGAACAAGCATGCTCTTTTTGGGAGAAACATAAATTGTAGGCAGAGCAAAATTTTGTTAGTGCAAGAGAAAATTAAAACATGAATTAAAAAAAAAAGAATTTGATGTTGTCTTTTAGAAACAAAATCATCCCAAGAATCATCATGGAAAATCTATTAAAAAAAAAAAACAGTTGGGACACCTCTTGGGTGGCTTAGTGGTTTAAGCCTCTGCCTTCAGCTCAGGCCACGATCTCAGGGTCCTGGGATCAAGCCCCACACCAAGCTCTCTGCTCAGCGGGGAGCCTGCTTCCCTCTCTCTCTCTGCCTGCTGCTCTGCCTACTTATGATCTCTCTCTCTCTCTCTGTCTGTTGAATAAATAAATAAAATCTCTGTTGAATAAATAAAATTAAAAAAGCAAAGTTGACATTATTTACATATATCTAAGCATTCACACTATTGTCTGATCAAATATAAGTTGGAGAGACTGACACAAAATGCTTCAGTATTGAGGACTGTTGTCATCCTTAACCTGATTCTGCTACTGGAAAACCTCTTCTTTCCTTTCTAGATCTGGTAAATGCCTTTTTCTTTATTATGTAGAACTAATGGTACCTCACTATTAAAGATTCTCTGATTCCTGAGGTAACCTCTCTGTCCTCTGCATCTCTGACCCAACACATTTTGTCTGTATCTTCTGGGACCAGTTACTTTACTACTATGGCAGGACCCCATGTCATTCATCACTGTCCATCTTGTCCAGGCTGAACACAAGCTAGCACATAGTTAGAAAGTTATCAGTATTAATAGATAAATGTTATGGAATTGGAGTGTCACATATTCCTTTTTCTTTTATAAAGAGAAATGAATATCTACCCTACAACTCTTCAAGCAGTAAGTCAAACTTGCAGTTAACTGTCTTTCTGCTAGTTGAGTAACTTCTCTTGCTTTTTTTTTAAATGAGAACATATTAAATGAATAAACTATAGTCTGAAACATTGTTGCAAGTGTTTTCTTTTCTTTTTTTTTTTTGTTTCTTTAACTCAGCTATTCATTGACTAGATAGTACAAGATGAAAATGGTGTAGAATCTAAACTTAGTAACTTTACTAGGATCAATCAATGACATTTTATTTACCTGTTTCACTTTGTTTTTGTTTATAATCCTACCTCAAAATAATTAAGCCTTATTCCTTAGTATCTATTTATCAAGCATTTTATTACAAATTTATCTATTCCTTCAAAACAAAATCATTCATCATAGTCCATATATTGTTGTATATACGTAGTATAAAATTGTTAAAGAAATTAAATATCACCTAGCTCTTTTTTCAAGGGATCTTTGAACTTGAATTACGAGATAGAAGCTGATAGATTTTGGCAATACAATTGTATAGGTGCTGGGATGAAACTGGACAGAACAAAGGTAGAGAAGGAGAGAAGTGATAAAAATGGATTTTTTTAATGATATAGATGGTGCCTGAGTTAATAACTCAAGGGTAAATTGGTGAATTGAAGAGTTGGAGGAGGTAGACCTTCTGGGCAGATACAGCAGTGTGAAGAAATTATAAGAATAAAGGAGAAAAAGGAATATTCAGGGAACTGAAAGTACTGAAGTGGCTGCATTAATGTGAGCAAAAGAGAAATGACAGTAGACATGATGGGAGGGAAGTAATGAGGCTCCATCACTAAATAACTGTATGCTTATGGAGTTTCTCCCCCCCCCCATTGCTGCTGTAACAAATTACCACAAATTTCACGGCTTAAAACAGCACAAAATTATTTTCTTTACAATTCTGGAAGATGGATTTCCAACATGGATCCTATAAAACTATCAGAATTCCATTCCTTCTGTTAGCTTTAGATGAGAATCTGCTGCTTACCTTTTACAACTTTTGAAGGCATACATAGTCATATATCCTTGGACTCTTTTTCCTCCTTCTCCCTGTTATAAGGATCCTTGTGATTTCACTGAGCCTACACAATAATAAGGAATAATCTCCCTATGTTAATGTGCTTTTTAAAAATGACATTTATAAAACTTTTGACACACAAGCTATTAACAATTCATAGCTTTTAGGAATTAATAAGTGGCCATCATCAGGGCCATTATTATTCTTACTACAGATATTAAAATGGTGAAGTAGAAATAATGCTTAAGTATAATTATTATCTTTAGAAGGAGACTTCATGTGAAGGTTTAGATTATTGATTTTAGGCAGATAATTTAGAAGTTTCAGTCATCTAAGGTCTTTGAATCCTATGAATTCCTTTGGGGGTTCCACATGTGTTTTTTAATTATAAGTCTAAAAATTGTAGTTGTGTGTTCTCCTAGAAAAAGAAAATACAGAAATGTTATGATTGTCCTGATGATTGGCGTGGGGGGGGGTTATAAACCACTGAATTAAGTGTTACTAAACCACAGGAGCAGATGATCTAAGCCAAAGAAAATGACCTGGAGTAAGATTCACAAACATGAAACTAATGTAACAAATGCAATAGAATTATTTGCTTTATTTAACACATATGATGCTTATAATAGATTAGAATTTCAATTTTTTATACTTACCTTTTGCAATTATATACTAAAATCACTAGTACCAGTTTTTTTTAACCTATTTATTCTTATTGATAGCTGTGATACTCTACTGTATGGATGAGTTATAATTTATTTAGCCACTCTGCTAGACAATTAGGTTTTTCTAATATTTTCCTATTGCAGTCAATTTCGCAATTAACAACCTTGCACAAGGAGAAAGAAAATGTTATGTGAGTAGGTCTACAACAAGTCCTACTAGTTTTCCTCCATGTAAGAGTGTTTTGATTTGAATAATATTTTTGTTGGGTATATATGTGGAGCTGCAATTACTTTTCTTTCATTCTTTGAAAAACATTGTACCTTTTGTGTATTTCCTGTGTTTTCTTATATGCTATGCTTAGATTTCATTTCCTCTATAGGTGTCACTTCTCTAACTGATTTAAAGATTTTCCTTTGTTTTCTGTTTCTAGTTTGACTTGGTGCACCTTGATCTAGATTTCTTGAATTTATACTCAGCTTCTTGAATCTGTAATTTTATAATTTTTTGACCAAATTTGAGAAAGTTTAGCAATTAATTTTTTAAAAATAATTTTTCAGCACTATTGTCTTTCTTCTCTCCTCTTGGAAACTTAATGATAGCAATGTTAGATCTCTAATCAAATCTCATATGTTCATAGAGTTTTATTTTTTTAAAGTCTATTTACTTTTGTTGTTCAGATTGAGTAATTTATATTGTTCTGGCTCCACCCTCACTTGTTTTTTCCTGTCTCATTTCAATTCTTTTGAGCCCATACAATTTCTTCCCCCCCATTTCAGATTTTATTATTCAGTTCTAAGTTTTCCACTTGGCTCTTTATCACTTCTCTCTCTTTGCTTAGACTATTTATTGAGTGAGACTTTGCATTTTTTCCCATTTGTTTCAAACATATTCTTAATTTCTTAAAGAAGTATTTCTATGATGGCATTAAAATTCTTGACAGATAATTTTAATATTTCTCTCATCTCAGTGTTGATGCCTCTTAACCATCCTTCCTCATTCTAGTTGAGATTTTTGTGGTGTGTGGTATGATACATTTTGAGAACTGATTTTGTATTGTCCCTGAATATTTTGGATATTATGTTATGAGAATTTGGATGTTATTTATATATTCTATTGTAGCTTGATTCTGTTGACATCAAAGAAAGAGGAAAATGGAGGGCATCCCCTTGTTATTGCTATGTGGGGATAGGAAACAAGGTTCCCTACTCATCCCTTGTTGGCACTCAGGAAGTAGAGAGGTTGTGGTAGGGAGTCCTACAACACCAGTCTACTGAGAGAAAGAGGAGTGTCTCATTACAGCTCCGTATGTGGTATGCACAGACATCAAGGTGAGGATGCACCTTGTTCATAGGTGTTCATAGGATGAACCTATGTTCATAGTTACCCAGTAGGGATAAAAGCACTGCCTTCTATTCAGCTTTCTATGATATCACTTCACCAAGAGTGTTGAAGTGCCTTGGTATAGTCAGGCAAGCGTAAAAGTCTGGACTGTTTATTTATGGTTTAAAGGTTTTCTGTTTCTAGGCAGCGCCTTTTCTTGTCCCTTTGTTAGGAAGAGTTATGGTTTTAGGATCCGTGTGTGTGTGTGTGTGTGTGTGTGTGTCTTTTCCTTTTGTTTGTGGCCAGGTTGTCATATTCCTCTCAAGCCCATTCTAGAATATAGGAAGAAAAAAGAAAATCCAGAGAATCCACCTTCACTTTACCCTCATTCAGCTAAGTAATGGAAAAGAAGATAGAATATGATGTATGAGTGAAACTGTTTTTGTAAAGTCAAGGAAAATTTACACATCCTTGACTTACAACTGTCATCTAGATTCTAGTCACCTGGGTACACCTATCTGAAAGGGAGGCTGGGGATTGTAGTCCAGCTGTGTGACCAGGAAGAAAAAATTACTTTGTTGAATATCCAGAGTATCTCTTTCAAACTCTGGTGTGGCAATTTCACCAAAACTTTCATATCTACACTTCTTTCTTTTCTTCAATACCCAAATTGAAAGTCTTTAACCATGGATTTGCAAAGCCATTCTTTTTATTTTCTTCTATGACTGGGTTTCTGATATTGCTAGAAAGATCATATATTTGGGTAAACTGGTCTTCTAAAACCTTCTGGTTTCCAATCTCAGCTATTCAATGGATTCACTTTACTCATGTGAAGTTCAAAATTTGTGTTTTTTATTAAAGTGCATCGGCGGGTGGAGGGCGATACATCCAGGGAATAGTAGTGTTAATAAAGCAGATAAGCAGGTTTTTTGAGAAAATGAATGTACGAAAGCCTGGAGGGTTTTTGTTGTTGTTGTTGTTTTGGTTTTGGTTTTTTTTGTGTGTTTTTTGTTTGTTTGTTTGTTTTTTTATTTTATCAGAATGGGATCTACATGACTTTATAATATTTGTGCAAGCATACAGGCCAAGCCATTAAAAAAATAAGAGAAGTGAATGATATTAAATGAATTAAATGAAATGAATGAAAGCCAATTCTAATGGCTAAAAGGATAAAAAGGCATATCACATTTATGCAACTAAGTATACATTGCTAAATATTTCTGAAAGACTCAAGAAAGAAAATATCTCCCAAAACATTTCAAAAAAGGGTAGCTGTTAACTGAAGAGGAAAATAATAACCAGACATAAAAAACCTGAGCTATAATTAACATTTCTCCCACAGAGTTGTTCTTTGGACCAAAAACAGGCCAACTTTAATTGGAAATATAGCAGTTCCTCCCTTAACTGCAGTTTTGCTTTCCATGGTTTGTTATCCACAGTCAGCTGCAGTTTGGAAGCAGTCTGACATATCCTCAGAAGGTGAGTAATAGTCTAATGTTATGTCCCATGCTTACATCATTCATCTTATGTCATCTTATTTTGTAGACATTTTATCAACTAATGTCATTATAAAAAAAAAGAGGGATGAGTACAACACAAGATATTTGGAGAGAGAGAAACCACATTCATGTAATTTTTATTGCAATATATTGTTATAACAGTTCTACTTTCTTACTAGTTACTGTTATTAATCTCTCATTGTGCTTAATTTATAAATTAAGCTTTTGGTTAAAAAAATCGAGCATTTATAGGGTTTGGTACCATCTGTGGTTTTAGGCATCCACTGGCAATCTTGGAACATATTCCCCAAAGAATAAAGAAGGGACTACTATAATAATTTATATAAAAATGACTTATATAAAAAGATAGTGTTAGTGAGGTCATCGTGGTTTTAAACATTTGTTACTAAGTCTCTGCAGAAGTCAATTCTGAAAAGTAAGGGCTTAAAGTAAATGTATCCAGTTACTTAAAAATGAAAACATCATAGTTCTAAACTCTATGAATAAGTGTGTTTCTTTTCTTTTCGAAAGATTTTAGTTAATAGCTCTATTAATGATTTAATTTTGATTTCCTTTCCCAATGCTTGAAAGTTTTGGGTTTTTTATTTATAACTCATATTTTATCCTAAAAAAAATGAGTAGGGGTGCCTGGGTGTTTTAGTCTTTAAATGTCTGCTTTTGGCTCAGGTCATGATCCCAGGGTTCTAGGATCAAGTCCTGCATCAGACTCCTTGCTTAGCAGGAAACCTGCTTCTCCCTCTTTCACTCTCCCTGCTTGTATTCTCTGTGTCAAATAAATAAATAAAATCTTTTAAAAAATGATTAAGAAAAAAATTCATGAATTCACGTGAGCTTCCCAAACACTCTATGAAATATGACAACTATATTTGGTTGTCAAAAATGATTAGCTTTAATTATTCAAAATGCCTTACAATTTCTTATGGCTCAAGCACAGTTCCATTATCACCTCTAAATTATATAAAACAACCAGTAACTTACTACTTTCCAAATACCACCTTTGAAAGATATCCTACAATTGAATGCAAAATGCAAAAGTTATTTATTTTACACAAATAAATAAAATATTCCTTATTAATAGAATAAAGAGATAGAAACATATAATCAGATAGACATAGAAACTTCATTTGACAATGTTTGATACCTTTTTAATAATAAAAAATCAACACATTGGCAATTAAGGCTATATTCAATAAAAGTCATATATGTTAAATACATAGCTAACATCACAATTAATAATGAAAGAAATAATGTTTCCTCCCTAATGTCAGGAACAAGATAAGGGTATCTACTCCCATCACTTCTGTTCAGTAATGTAATAGAGGTTTAAGCCACAGCAATTGGCAAGAATTAAGTAAAAATTTCTCCAGATTTGAAAGAAAGAAGAACAAGTATCTCTATTTGCAGATAACATCACATGGGACACTAAGAAACACACACACACACACACACACACACACACACACACATTATTAGAACTAATGGATGAGTTTGGTAAGGCAGCCAAATAAAAGCTCAATATACAAAAATCAATTGTATTTCCATAGGCTAACAATGGATTACCTAAAAATAAATTTAAGGAAACCCTTCCATTTACAATAACATCAAACTGAATAAAATGCTTAAGAAAAATGTAACAAGAGGAGAATAAGAGTTTTATACTGAAAACTACAAAAAGTTACTTAAGTATGTTGAAGAAGATTTAAATAAGTGAAAAGACATTTCATGTTTATAAATTGGGAAAGTTAGTGTTAAGATGACCTTTTCAAACTGCTCTAGAGTTTTAATACAATTACTACCAAAATTCCAGCTAATTTTTTTGTTTTTGTTTTTGTTGTTTTGTTTTGCTTTGTTCTAGAAACGGATAAGCTAATCCATTTGTATCCATCCATTTGGAAATGCAAAGAACCCAGAGCAAAAAAGTCTATCTTGAAAAATAAGTATAAAGTTTGAGAGCTCTTGTTTCCCAATTTCATTTTTTAAATTATGTTACTCAACATACAGTACATGACTAGTTTTTGATATAATGTTCCATGATTCATCATTTTCATACAACATCCTGGGCTCTATGCAATCTGTGCCCTCCTTAATACCCATCACCAGGTTCACCCATTCTCCCACTCTCCCTCCATTCTAAAACCCTCAGTTTATTTCCTTGAGTCTTTCATGGTTCATCTCCCATTTTGATTCCCCCCTCTTCATTTTTCCCTTGCTTCTCCTAACGTACTCCATGCTATTCCATATGTTCCACAAATAAATGAAACTGTGTTAATTGATTTTCTCTGCTTGCCTTATTTTATTTAGCATAATCTCCTCCAGTCCCATCCATATTGACCCAACAGTTAGGTATTCATCCATTCTGATGGGTGAGTAATATTCTGTTGTGTATATGGACCACATCTTCTTTATCCATTCATCTATTGAAGGACAACCCAGCTTTTACCACAGTTTGACTATTGTGCACATTACTGCTATGACCATCGGGGTTCATATGGCCCTTCTTTTCACTATATCTGTATCTTTGGGGTAAATACTCAGTTGTGCAATTTTTGGGTCATAGGGTACCTCTATTTTCAATTTTTTGAGGACTCTCCACACAGTTTTCCAAAGTGGCTCTACCATCTTGCATTCCTATCAACAGTGTGAGAGGGTTCCCTTGTCTCCACAGCTTCTCCAACATTTGTTGTTTCTTGCTTTGTCTATTTTTTTTTAAATTTTATTTATTTGACACACACAGAGAGACAGAGTGAGAGAGAGTGCACAAGCAGAGGCAGCCATAGTCAGAGGGCGTGGGTGAAGAAGGTTTTCCACTGATCAGGGAGCCAGATGCAGGACTCATTCCCAGGACCTTGGGATCATGACCTGAGCCAAAGGCAGCTGCTTAACTGACTGACCCATTAGGGTGTTCCTGCCTTTTCAATTTTTGCCTTTCTAACTGGTGTAAGGTCGTATCTCAATGTGGTTTTGATCTAATTTCCCTGATGGCTAGTGATGATGAACACTTCTTCATGTGTCTGTTAACCATTGAGATGTCTTCTTTGGAGAAGTATCTGTTCATGTCTTCTGCCCATTTTTAAGATTGTTTATTTGTTTTTTGGGGTGTTGAGCTGGAGAAGTTCTTTATAGATCTTGGAATACAGCTCCCTTATTCTCTCCATCTCCCCATGTCCTCCATGTTATTTGTTATGCTCTGCAAATAACTGAAACCATATGATACTTGACTCTCTCTGCTTGGACTTACTTCACTCAGTATAATCTCTTCAGTCCCGCCCATGTTGCTACAAAAGTTGGGTATTCATCCTTTCTGATGGAGGCATAATACTCCATAGTGTATATGGACCACATCTTCCTTATCCATTCGTCTGTTGAAGGGCATCTCAGTTCTTTCCACAGTTTGGCAACCGTGGCTATGGCTGCTATAAACATTGGGGTACAGATGGCCCTTCTTTTCACTACATCTGTATCTTTGGGGTAAATACCCAGTAGTGCAATGGCAGGGTCATAGGGAATCTCCACACTGTTCTCCAAAGTGGCTGCACCAACTTGCATTCCCACCAGCAGTGTAAGAGGGTTCCCCTTTCTCCACATCTTCTCCAACACATGATGTTTCCTGTCTTGCTAAATTTGGCCATTCTAATTGGTGTAAGGTGGTATCTCAATGTGGTTTTGATTTGAATCTCCCTGACGGCTAATGATGATGAACATTTTTTTAAGTGTCTGATAGCCATTTGTATGTCTTCATTGGAGAAGTGTCTGTTCATATCTTCTGCCCATTTTTTAATATGATTATCTGTTTTGTGTGTGTTGAGTTTGAGGAGTTCTTTATAGATCCTGGATATCAGCCTTTTGTGTGTACTGTCATTTTCAAATATCTTCTCCCATTCTGTGCGTTGCCTCTTTGTTTTCTTGACTGTTCCTTTTGCTGTGCAGAAGCCTTTGATCTTGATGAAGTCCCAAAAGTTCATCTTTGCTCTTGTTTCCTTTGCCTTTGGAGACATATCTTGAAAGAAGTTGCTGTGGCTGATGTCAAAGAGGTTACTGCCTATGTTCTTCTCTAGGATTCTGATGGATTCCTGTATCACCTTGAGGTCTTTTATCCATTTCAAGTTTATCTTTGTGTACGGTGTAAGAGAATGGTCGAGTTGCATTCTTCTACATATAGCTGTCCAGGTTTCCCATCACCATTTACTGAAAAGACTGTCTTTTCTCCACTGTATATTTTTTTCCTGTTTTGTTGAAGATTATTTGACCATAGAGTTCAGGGTCCATATCTGGGGTCTCTACTCCGTTTTACTGGTCTATGTGTCTGATTTTATGCCAGTACCATGCTGTCTTGGTGATCACAGCTTTGTAGAAAAGCTTGAAATCAGGTAACGTGATGTCGCCAGTTTTATATTTGTTTTTCAACATTTCCTTAGCAATTCAGGGTCTGTTCTGATTCCATACAATTTTAGGATTATTTGCTCCAGCTCTTTGGAAAATACCAGTGGAATTTTGATTGGAATGGCATTAAAAGTATAGATTGCTCTAGGCAGAATAGACATTTTAACAATGTTTATTCTTCTGATCCAAGAGCTTGGAATGGTCTTCCATCTTTTTGTGTCTTCTTCAATTTCTTTCATGAATGTTCTGTAGTTCCTCGAGCATGGATCCTTTACCTATTTGGTTACATTTATTCCCAGGTGTCTTATGGTTCTTGGTGCTATAGTAAATGGAATCGATTCTCTAATTTCCCTTTCTGTATTTTCATTGTTAGGGTATAGAAAGCCAATGATTTCTGTACATTGACTTTGTATCCTGCCATGTTGCTGAATTGTTGTATGAGTTCTAGTAGCTTAGAGTGGAGACTTTTGGGTTTTCCATATAAAGAATTATGTCATCTGTGAAGAGAGAGAGTTTGACTTCTTCATTGCCAATTTGGATACCTTTTATTTCTCTTTGTTGTCTGATTACTGTTGCTAGGACTTCTAATACTATGTTGAACAAGAGTGGTGAGAGTGGGCATCCTTGTGTTCCTGATCTCAATGGGAAGGCTGCAAACTTTTTCCCATTGCAGACGATATTTGCTGTGGGTCCTTCATAGATAGATTTTATGAAGTTCAAGAATATTCCCTCTATCCCTATACTTTGAAGCATTTTAATCAGGAACGGATGCTGGATTTTGTGATATGCTTTTTCTGCATCAATTGAGAAGACCATGTGGTTCTTCTCTCTTGTCATATTAATTTGTTCTATCACATTGATTGATTTGCAAATGTTGAACCATCCTTGTAGCGCAGGGATGAATCCCACCTAGTCATGGTGGATAATCTTTTTAATGTGCTGTTGGGTCCTGTTTGCTAGGATCTTGTTGAGAATCTTAGCATCCATATTCATCAGTGATATTGGTCTGAAATTCTTCTTTTTGGTAGGGTCTTTGCCTAGTTTGGGGATCAGGATAATGCTGGCTTCATAAAAAGAGTCTGGAAGTTTTCCTTCTGCTTCAATATTTTGAAACAGCTTCAGGAAAACAGGTATTATTTCTTCTTTGAAAGTTTGGTAGAATTCCCCAAGGAATCCATCAGGTCTTGGGCTCTTGTATTTTGGGAGGTTTTTGATCACCGCTTCAATCTCATTATTAGATATTGGTCTATTCATGTTGTCAATTTCTTCCTGGTTCAATTTTGGGAGTTTATAGTTTTCCAGGAATGCATTCATTTCATCTAGGTTGCTTAGCTTATTGGCATATAACTGTTGATAATAACTTCTGATGATTGTTTCTACTTCCTTGGTGTTAGTTGTGATCACTCCTTTTTCATTCATAATTTTATTAGTTTGGGCTTTCTCTCTTTTCTTTTGGATTAGTGTGGCCAATGGTTTATCAATCTTATTGATTGTTTATAAAAAACCAGCTTCTAATGTCATTGATACGTTCTACTGTATCTCTGGTTTTTACCTCATTGATCTCTGCTCTAATCTCGATTATTTCCCTTATTATGTGTGGACTTGGTTTGATTTGCTGTTGATTCTCCAGTTCTTTAAGGTGTAGAGACAGCTGGTGTGTTCTGGATTTTTCAGTTTTTTTGAGGGAGACTTGGATGGCTATGTATTTCCCCCTTATGACCGCCTTTGCTGTATCCCATAGGTTTTGGACTGAAGTGTCTTCTTCCATGAATTGTTTCAGTTCTTCTTTGATCTCCTGGTTGATCCAAGCATTCTTAAGCAAGGTGATCTTTAGCTTCCAGGTGTTTGAGTTCCTTCGGAACTTTTCCTTGTTATTGAGCTCCAGTTTCAAAGCATTGCGATCTGACAATATACGGGGAAGAATCTCAGTCTTTTGGTATCGGTTGAGTCCTGATTTGTGACCCAGTATGTGGTCTATTCTGGAGAAGGTTCCATGTGCACTTGAGAAGATTGAGTATTCTGTTGTTTTAGGGTGGAATGTTCTGTATATATCTATGAGGTCTGTTGGGTCCAGTTTGTCATTCAATGCTCTTGTTTATTTACTTATTTTCTGCTTCGATGATTGATTACTTAGAGAGGTGTGTTAAGATCTCCTACTATTAATGTATTCATGTCAATATGAATCTTTATCTCAATTAACAGTTTTCTTATGTAATTGCCTGCTCCCATATTGGGGACATAGATATTTACAATTGTTAGATCATCTTGGTGGATAGTCCCTTTAAGAATTATGTAGTGTCCTTCTGTATCTCTGACTACAGTCTTTAGTTTAAAATCTAATTTATCTGATATGAGAATTGCTACCCCAGCCTTCGTTTGAGGCCCATTGGCATGAAAGATGCTTCTCCATCCTTTCACTTTCAGTGGGTGTATCTTTAGGTTCAAAATGGGTCTCTTGTAGACAACATATGGATGGTCCTGTCGTTTTATCCAATCTGCAACACTGTGTCATTTTATGGGTGCATTTAGGCCATTCACATTGAGAGTGATTATTTATAGATACCTTTTTATTGACATCGTGTTATCTTTGAAGTCTTTCTTTCTGTAGATTTCTCTATAATTCTGTTCAATGATATTTTTAGGATGTTTTCTCTTTTATAGAACCCCCCCCCCCTTAATATTTCCTGCAGTGTTGGCTTGGTGGTCACATACTCTTTTAAGCCTTGCCGGTCTTGGAAACTCTTTTTCTCTCCATCCATTTTGAATGTCAGTCTTGCTGGATAAAGTATTCTTGGTTGCATGTTCTTCTCATTTAGTGCCCTGAATATATCTTGTCAGCCCTTTCTGGCTTTCCAGGTCTCTGTGGACAGGTCTGATGTTATTCTGATGGGCTTTCCTCTGTATGTAAGGAGCTTCTTTGTCCTAGCTGCTTTCAAGAGGGTCTGCCTACAATTATAATTCTTCATTCTTACTATTAGGTGTCTCAAGGACTTTTGAGAATCTATAATCTTGGGGGAAACCTTTCTGCCACCAGTACATGACGCTCGTTCCATTCGTGAGACTGGGAAAATTTTCATGGACTTCTTCTTCCATTATATCTTCTAGACTTCTTTCTTTCTCCTCCCCTTCAGGGATTTCAATAATTCTGGCGTTAGAATGTTTCATGGCATCATTTATTTCCCTGATTCTGTTTTCGTGGTTTCTAAGCTGTTTGTTCCAGGCTTCCTCCTGATCCTTTCTCTCGATCTGTTTGTCCTCCAAATCACTAATTCTACCTTCTGTCTCAGTTACCCTAACTTTTAGAGAATTTAGATTAGATTGGAACTCATTGAGAGCATTTTGAACATCATCCCTGGTGGCTTTCAGTTCTGTCCTAATCAATTCCATTTGGTTATCCATGGCTTTCTCCAACCTAGCTATTGCCTGGATAATTATTAGGCTGAATTCCTTTTACAACATATTGTCTATATCAACAGCCATTACCTCTGTTGTAGAAGGCCCATCCTGTGTACTTTTTTTTTTTTTTTTTTTCTGTTGGGCATTCCTCCTCCTAGTCATTTTGGTGAGATATGACTGATTGGATGTAGCTGGATGTATCGACTGTGGTGCAGTCAAGGTGCACCCTGGAATGCTTCTGAGCAATCAGAATTCCCCTCTCAAATGATATATTAAAAAAAAAAAAAAAAAGAAAAGAAAAAGAAGAAAGAGAGAGAGAGAGAGACAGAAAAAAAAAAAAAAAGGAAGATAAAAGAGAAGGCTCAACCCAAATGGGCTGCAAGGTAAGCTTTATGAAGTATACAAATAAAAACAAACAAACAAAAAGACTGATAAAAGTATATGACAAGAGAAATATATATATATATATATATATATATATATATATGCAAAAAAAGGAGGAACCTCGTCAAAAAGAACCCCAAGTATAAGATTTATGTACTATCAGGACAAACACAAATACACAGAAACACTGGTGAAAGAAAAAGATGGGAGAGTGGTTATAAATTCTCAGTGTGGGCAAGGAAGGTTATTTTGATTCTTCCTGGATGTATCTTGATATCTTTGTTCAGGGGCTCAACTTTCCTAAGATAAAGGGGGATTAATAACTGGTTTACCTATAGGGGTAGCATTGATTGGAGAAAGGGGATTACCTTGAAGTTTAAGTCTATATGAATATTAGAAATAAATAAAGAAATAAATAAACTAGACTAAACTAAACTCAGTTTTTTTTTAAAAAATCAAAAAAATAGAAAAGAAAAGAAAAACACGGGTGTATGTATCAAAAAATTCAGGTTAGAAGGTTATTATGGAATTTGATGTACTGGACATCTCACTGTGATGGTAAATAGGTTAAAAAATTATCTATTAAAAAAAATGAACCAGAATAGTGGGAACGAGTTAAAAATGAAAGTTATATCTATGAAGTAGTGGTGGTTGTTCTCTTGTAGTCTTTTTTTTTTTTTTTTTTTTTTTCCTTTCCTTGTTGGTTTTTTGGGGGAGGGGCCTGCCATGTGGGTTTTCAGTCAATGATATTCCCTGAGTTAAGTCCTCCCACCCCACTCAAAGGTGTGAGCTCTGAGGAAACTGGTTTTTCAGGCTTTTGTTCTCTGGAGGTTTTTATGTTTGTTCATTTGTTCTCTCACCTTAATAGCTTTTGATGGTTTTTGGAGGTTTAGAGGAAAGCAAACTGCACCCCTACCTCCCTCTCAGAGAGAAGCCTCAGTCTGTTCCCCTCTGGGTCCTCAGAGCACATTAAGTTTCCCCTCAGCTGCTGCCAGAGAGGTTCCGAGTGGCAGTCCCTGGAGACACAGGATCCTGCTTGTACCCAAAACCACGGCAGCGGTGGCTGTCTGGGCAGCTCCAGACCACCAGAGAGGTTCCAAGCAGCAATCGTACACAGATTTTCCTGCTCGCCTGGGCTGGGATTGCCTGGTCTTTCCAGGTCTGAGAGCGCCGGGCTTGCGTACACCTCTCTCAGGGGAGAGTGTGGGGTGCAGGCATCTCAGGCTCTGATAGCAAGGCATGGGTCCAAGAGCGCCACGCTAGTGCCTGTGCGCACCTCTCTCAGGGGAGTGTGGGGCACAAACGTCTCAGGCTCTGATAGCATGGCGCAGCATTCTGCCATCTGGCAAGGCTCCCAGCCCCTCACGGGAGCTGGACCCCATACGTTCTTGGGCACGCTGTTGGCTCAGGGACCAAGACCTGGCTTCTCTGCCGCACTCTCTGGCTCAGCCCCAGGGGAGGCTGTCCTGGGTCCAGGGCGGTTAGGTCCTGTCGCTAACCGCCCTGATTCCCACAATTTCCCCCCACGATCCTTTGCTCTTTTTGAGTGCTTTCTGAAAGGGTAAATAGACAAAAAGAGGAGGCTGATACAAAGGGAAAGTTAAGCAGGGCTTTATTTCGCGCCGAGCATCAAGAATCAAACTGACCAGCCAGGGCCGTCTCTTGCAAAGAGGTGACCCCTCCCAGCCTCAAAGACTAACTTTTATAGGATAAAGGCCATGTGGTTGAGCCTGGCCACACACAGGTGGCCAGTTGAATTACATTCTACCCCATGATAGTTACCTAATTCAGCCTATGACCTTGGAAGATCATTTGTCTGGTGCCCAAAAGGAAGGGGCTCACACTCCCTGGCAGGTAATACATGTGCTTTTACTTGATTGGACATCTCCACCTGACCGAACACGTCCTTGACGGGTAGGGAGGTAATACGTGCACTTTCACTGACTGGATGTTTCCACCTGGCTGGACACGTCCTTGTATCTGGGCTCCGTTATTTTTGCCCAGACTGACATGTCCTGGTATCTGTACTCCATTATTGGGGCTATTTGACTGTATTTCACCAGTTCTGTTTCTAGGCACTTTTCTCTTGGAGGGAAGGGGCTGGTTCAATCTAAGTTTACTGCATAAACAACAAAATGGCTTGCTCTGGCTAAGTAGGCCCTTACACTTTCAACCAGACTCCAAGTTAATGCTGGTCCCCAGACACAGGAGATTCTTGTATTGGGGTATTACTTTCTAATCGGTCGCCTCTGGTGGCTCCCTCCCCCTTTTGTTTATTTTCCTATGTCAGTCCAACGTTCCCACTCCATTTTACCTGCCCACTGGCATCTTCTGCCCCTGTAGAGATCTAGATGTGTACAATTCTGATCTCAGGCTGATTTCATGGGTGATCGGTGTTATTTGGTAGGTAATCAGCTCACTTTAGGATACAGGTTGAAACAGTGCCTCCTCCTACTTCCCCGCCATCTTGTCACCCCTGAGAGAAAAATTATTTAAATTAAGAATGCAGAGATAACTGGATACCTGCATGTAATAGAATGACGTTGGATCTCTACCTCACATTGTATACAAAAAATAACTTCATAGTAAGATCATAAACCTAAGTGTAAGAGCTATAAAACTCTGAGAATAAAACATAGGGATAAATCAATAAGGCCATTAATTATTAGTAATTTCTTAGTTAAAACAGTAGTGAATTAAGAAAAGCCACATGCATTTTATTACATCAAAATTTATGTCATACTAAGCATGACCATCAAGAAAGTGAAAACATACCTCACAGAATGGGAGAAATGTTTTAAAGTTATGTATTGGATAAAGATAAGAAATACAGAATATACAAGGAACTCTTACAACTTAAAAATTTTAGAAAGGTAATAATCTAACTTAAAAATGCACAGTGTGGGGGCGCATGGGTATCTCTGCCTTTGGCTCAAGTCATGATCCCAGGGTCCTGGGATCGAGCCCCGCATCAGGCTCTCTGCTCAGTGAGGAGCCTGCTTCTCCCTCTCTCTCTGCCTGCCTCTCTGCCTACTTGTGATCTCTGTTTGTCAAATAAATAAATAAAACCTTTAAAAAATGGACAGTGGATTTGAATAATATTGACTTATATAACATAAATGTACAATAAGCAACTAAAAGATGTTCAATATCAATAACCATTAGAGAAATGTAAATTAAAACTACAGAGAACCCAGAAAAAACAACATAATGTTAAAGGAAAGACCAAAGAACAAAGCTGACACTATGCAACGTGAAGACTTACAGTGAGCAAGACAGCATGACATTTGTAAAAGAATAGATAAATAGATCAATGCAATGTATGTACCCAAAAACATACCCACATAAATGTAGCCAACTGACCTGCAACAAAGAAGCAATGAAGCAGAAAAAAAAAAAAAACCCTCAACACAGAATTATCTCTTCACAAAATGTAATTCAATATGGGTCACAATCTAAATGTAAAACTACAAAATTTCTAGAAGACTACATAGTAGAAAACCTAGATTGCCATAAGTATACTAATGACTTTTCAGATACAAACTGAAGTAAGATGAACTTCATTAAAATTAAAAGTTTCTGACTTGTAAAGAACACTGCCAAGAGAATGAAAATGCAAGCCACAGACAGGTATAAAATATTTGCAAAGACTTATCTGATAAAGAGTGTTACTAAATTATGCAAAGAACTCTTAAGTCCCAATATTAAGAAAACAAATAAAAAGATTTTAACAGGCATCTCAACAGAAAAAATACACAAATGGGAAGTAATCATGTGGAAAGATGTTCATCATATGTCATCAGGGAAATACAATTTAAAACAATGAGATACTACTATTTACCTACAAAAATGACCAAGACCCAGAAACTGACAACATCAAATGCTGGAGACCATGTGGAGCAACAGGAAATCTAATTATTACTGAGGGGGATGCAGAATCATACAGCTGTTTTGGAAGACAATTCAGTGGTTTCTTACAAAACTAAAAATTGCTTACCAGATGATCTAGCAATCACATTCCGTTGTATTTGCCTAAAGGAACTGAAAATTTATGTCTACATAAAAACCTGCACATGAACATTCATAACAGCTTTATTCATAACTGCCAAAACTTGAAAGCCACCAAGATGTCCTTCAGTAGGTGAACGGATAATAACGGTGGTACCCCCAAAGAATGGGATCTTGTTCAGTGTTAAAAGCAAATGAACAATCAAGCCATGAAATACACTAAGGAAACTTAAAACTATATTACTCAGTGAAAGCATCCAATCTGAGAAGGAAGCATACAGTGTGAGTCCAACAATATGATGTTTGAAAACAGGCAAATCAGATAGGTAGTGGTTGCCATGTGTTAAAGTGGAGGAAAAATGAATTTTATCTTGATTAAAATACACTAAACTTTGTTTGTGGTGATAGTTGCACAACCCTGTGGATATATAAAACCATTCAATTATATATTTAAAATGAACACTTTTTAAAAAAAATTTTCTTTTCAGGGACGCCTGGGTGGCTCAGTTGATTGGACAACTGCCTTCGGCTCAGGGCGTGATCCTGGAGTCCCGGGATTGAGTCCCACATCAGGCTCCCAGCTCCATGGGGAGTCTGCTTCGCTCTCTGACCTTCTCCTCGCTCATGCTCTCTCTCACTGTCTCTCTCTCTCAAATAAATAAATAAAATCTTTAAAAAAAAATTTTCTTTTCAGCATAACAGCATTCATTGTTTTTGCACTATACCCAGTGCTCCATGCAATATGTGCCCTCCTTAATACCCACCACCTGGCTTATGTCATATCAATTATATCTTAACAAAGATTATATATATATATATATATATATACACATATATATGCATGTATATATCCTATATTTATATTTATAAGTCTATATATATCCTTACATTTATATATATAGGTATATATAAGTATAGAAGTATATATATGTATATATACATATATGTATATATGTATAAAGTCTATCTTTATATCCTTAAAAGAGGACTATTTATTTTGAGTAAAGACTGGAAAAATAACATCTGAAAGTGCTTAAGAACTTAAAAATAATTTCACTTAAACAAATTAATGGTTTTTGAGGGGCTGTAGAAAAAAGAAGATCTAATGTTAGAGACTAAGAAAATATCACTCTGACTTTTAAAGAGAAAAAAAAAAGCTTAATAAAAAATAACAAGATGGGATTGGGAGGGAGACAAACCATAAGTGACTCTTAATCTCACAAAACAAACTGAGGGTTGCTGGGGGGAGGGGGTTGGGAGAAGGGGGGTGGGGTTATGGACATTGGGGAGGGTATGTGCTTTGGTGAGTGCTGTGAAGTGTGTAAACCTGGCGATTCACAGACCTGTACCCCTGGGGATAAAAATATATGTTTATAAAAAATAAAAAAAAAATTAAAAAAAATTCATCTATTTTTATTTTGATCAAGACTCTAGATAAGTTTTGAGAATGATACTAAGGAGAAAATAATGAACTCAGGTTAAAAAAGGCTGAACAATGTAAAGAAGCATGTAGGTACATATGTGTTCTAAATACGTGATTCTGGGCTCAGGGAAAGGATCAGGTTGGAATCATCCTCCTATGGATGATATTTGCTGCTGTAGCATTACTGGAGTTCACCCAGAGAAATTAGTAGGAAACAGAAGAAGAGGGCTGAAGAGAGAATTTTTTTTTTTTAAAATTCACTTTTTAGGCTACATGCATACAAAAGAGGAAGCCACAGTTTGGAATGAATAACTCACAGGAATAAAATGTACAGCATAAGTCAAAGGTACTGTAATAGTGTTATATGGTAACAGATGTTAGCTATATATGTGGTGAGCAGAACATAACACATAGAGCTGTTGAATCACAATATTGTACACCTAAACTAATGCGACATTGTGTGTGCACTATAAACATAAATAGATAGATAGACAAATTGTTTTCCAAAAAAGGGAAGGAAAGAAGGAAATAAGGAAGGAAGGAAGGAAGGAAGGAAGGAATGATGGAAGGAATGAGAAAGAAGAAAGAAAGGAAAGAAAGGAAGAAAGGGAATGAAAAGGAAAAAAAAGAAGAGAAAAGAAAAGAAAAAAGAAAAAAGGAAGAAAGGAAGGAAGAAAAGGAAGCCACAAAAACATCTGAGTATTGTAGTTAGACAGGGAGAAATGAGTAACTTCACAAAGTTTCACAGATACCCAAGTGAAAAGAGTATTCCAGCAAGGTCACTAATAGAAGTGAAACATGCCACAGAGACTGAATTTTCCAAGAATTAAATATTGTCATGAAGATAAATCAGGTGTTGTTTGTTTCTTTTATTTTGTTGTTTTTAACCTGGGTAGCAGTAAATTAAATGAGACTCTGAGGAAAGAAGTTTGTCTTGAGAAATTGAGGGCATGAGGTATGTATACCAGTACTTTTTACATGTAGTCTGCAGTACCCCTGAACCCTGTCCATGGATTCAAACAATTTTCACAGTAATGAAAAGCTGTGATTTGCCTTTTTCACACTTATAATCCCACAAGTGCACAGCAGAGTTTTCCAAGGCTACATGGAGCATGATAATGTCATTGTTTTGATGACTAGTAAAACATATGGTTGAGTATTCTTGTGGTTTCTAAAATTTTCTAAGGTAGTTTAATAAAATACATGAATATTATGAAGATACGCATAACTCAGGAGACCAATATTTTACTAATGACCTGCACATATTTCAAAATCATGCATTGATAAAAGACCCATTTATAATCCAAGATATACAAAAACATTGAAATGAAACAATGTAAAATATCTTTTGATATGGATTGAGTCTGTATTTTAACCAAATTTTAAGGAACCACTACCTGTCCAGTTTTGATTTAGTTTCAAGAAAATTCACAAATATCTAATTGGTTATTAAAATATTCCTCCTTTCTTCAGGTACATATTAGTATAAGGCCATATTTTCAACAAATATGTTAACCAAAATAGCATACTGTAAAAAGATTGAATGCAGAAAATGTCAGAATCTAATTCTTTACTGTTTAGCCTGACATTAAAGAGATTTGCAAAAATGAAAAATAATGCCTCTTCCCACTGATCTTTTTAAAAGTATTTTACTCATATTAACATGAAAATTATTTATTATTCTCCTTAAGTGATTATTTTTTTTCCAATTTATTTATTTTCAGAAAAACATTATTCATTATTTTCACCACACCCAGTGCTCCATGCAAGCCGTGCCCTCTATAATACCCACCACCTGGTACCCCAACCTCCCACCCCCCCACCACTTCAAACCCCTCAGACTGTTTTTCAGAGTCCTAAGTGATTATTTTAATTAAAAAATTCTGTTTTAAGTTATAACGCAGTAAAAAAATCTTCTTTTTTTTTAACAAAAAATTTCAGGAGGGTTATTAATAACTTTACTGTGGGTACAGGAGTTATGAGACCAAAGAGTTTAAGAGCTATTGATTTAGACCATGCTTTCTAAGAGTTTGGCAATAAAAATAGAAGGAAAAAATCATAGCAATAACTGATATGTATCATAGACTTAAAAGAAGATTTGGTTTTGTTGCTAAAGTTGTGAGAGATTTAATTATGCTTGATTGCTGATGGGAAAGGACAGCCAGAGAAAGAGAAGCTGGAACTATAAAGAAAAGATGGAGCAAAAAGAGATGACAGTTAAATTTTCTTTAAAATTTTATTGCTTGCATACCTTGGAAATATTGCAGCTTCAGTTCCAGACCTCTAGAATAAAGTTAATATTGCAGTAAAGTGAGTCAAATGAATGTTTTAGATTCCACAGGGCATAGAAAGTTTATGTTTGCTCCAAATCACTGACCACAGATCATTATAATAAAGGTAATAACAATGAAAAGTTTGATATATTGTGAAAATGTAACACAGAAACACAGAGTGGGCAGATGCTGTTGGAGAATGGTCATCAACAGAGTTGCTTAACACAAGATTGCCACAAAACTTCAATTTGTTAAAAAATATACCTATGAAGTGAAGCAAAGGACAATAAAACAAGGTATGCATGTACTCTGATCACAGCTAGTACATGTAACCACATATTTTGCTTCAAATACCATTCTCAATTAAGGGAACAATAACTCCTTATAGACGTGGCTCCATCCAGTACCAGGTCATGGAAAATACAAGAACTTGGGACATTTAATGGTGCCAGAAAAATAAGGGGTGTTTGCAAAATGATGGGGGCTTTTCCAAGGACATGGAAGAATTTGATCATCAACAACAAATTAATGGTAGTATTAGATTATATCCCAAAGCCTAAATAAATGTTCAGGTAGTCTATAGTAAACTAAAGATGGATTGAAGAAGAGAGAAAGAAAGAGAAGAAAGAAGAAAGAAGAAAGAAAGAAAGAGAAAGAAAATGAAAGAAAGAAAAAAAAAGAAAGGAAGGAAGGAAGGGAGGGAGAGAGGGAGGGAGGGAGGGAGAGAAAGAAGGGGAATTTCTTTTTTCAGGAGAATTTCAATTAATAAATATGGGAGGCATGAGGGAAATAAAGATGACCACCTTGATGAGAAACAAGATATTTACAGAGTTTCAAAGTATTTTCCCCACAAAATTTATTAATTACAAAAGGAAAATAGTTATTTTATACTTGAGAAACCCACCTTAGCAGACACCTCCTTATCCTAGTGACCTTAGGTAATATAACCAGTAATGTGAATTATGGATAACAAGTACCCTTGATAGATGTGCTGATAATGTACCTCATCTTTTTTGAAGTATTCTTCTTAATACTTCTTATTAGAGTATGTCTTAATACTTATTCTACTTACTACTTCCTGTTGCTGCCCCTGGGCTGCAAGACTATGTGCAAGGACCAGAATGGGTCCTCTTAGTACTGAGGATAACCCCTGGCAAACAGCCAGCAAACAGGGGCCTCTGTCCTATAATCCATAAGGAACTGGATTTTGGCAATAACTTGAATGAAATTGATGTGCCTTCTTCCCAGAGCTTCCCAGTAAGAGGTGAATCACACTAATGCCTTGAGTTCTTCCTTGTGTAACCTAGAGCAGAAGAATCAGTAGAGACAATTAATCTGCAGAAGAGTGAGATAACAAATTTGCATTGTTTGAAGGTGTAAATTTTTTTTGTAATTTCTAACAGCAACAATAGAAAATAAACACAGACAGGTGAAGACTGAGGACCTGTATCTGAATGGAGGACACTAAGAAGACAGGAAAACTACAGGCAATGTGGGACTCTGAAACAGAAAATAACATGGTAGAAAGAATGATGAAATCCAAATAAAGTCTGTAGTTTATCTGATAGTGTTATATCAATGTTAAGTTCTTTGTTTTTGTGAAAGCTAAAAGGATTGCTCTGTACTGTTTTTCAACACTGTTGTAGGTCTAAAATCATTTAAAAACTAAATGCTAAAAACCCCTATTATTCCCAGCTCCATGGCCTTCCTGAAAATATCCCTGACCACTGACTTGCTTTTACCTGTGAGCTCCCTACATTTTCCTCTTTTACATCTCATGATAACCACTGAAATTCTCATTCAGTTTTTCCTCTTAGTAAAATGGTAGGATTGTTTTCACTGAAAACAGGAATGGTGATTTGAAGGCTCCGCTCTTAGTACCTTCTTCCTTTTCAGCATAGCCTGGCTAATGTAGGTATCCACACAAATGGCTTTTATTATCATATATGACAAAGATTGCCATTTGTGCAACAGGTTTAAAATACTGACACCTCTTTAAAGGGAGTTCTAGATAATAGATCCATTACTATGTTAGTAATAAGATCTATGTGGGTATTATTGTTTACAGTAAACTAAAGAAAACAGACAATTTTAAATAGTTAAGATTGTGATTTTTTTTTTCTGCAAAGCTTTCTCTTTTTTAAGATTTTATTTATTTTGAGAGAGAGAGGGAGGGAGAGAGATTGAACCTGAACAGGGGGAAACAGCAGAGACAAAGGGAGAAACAAACTCCCTTCCAAACAGGGAACCCAATGCAGGGCTTCATTCTAGGACCCTAAATTCATAATCTGAAGTGAAGGCAGATGCTTAACTGACTGAGCTACCCAGGAGCCCCTTGCCAGGTTTTCAATATCTAATACTTTTATTATAGATTTGCTAAGATGTCTTTAATCAGCTAATATTTATTCAATATTTAAAATTTATTTAGTACCATTTATTCAGTGCCTAATATTTATCTCAAATTCCAAAAAGAATCTATTTAAGGAGTGTTACAATACAGATTAGTTGATTATTTAGGATGAGGTTTCAATAAACAAGTAAAATGTAAATGTTATACGGTAAATTTTTTAAGCTTTTATGGTTTTTCTGTCCACGTTGCAAGTTGTAATTCAACTGTTTACCTACTTCATTTAAGAAGTTATATCCTGCATATTCTTTCAAGTCCCAAGGCTGAGATCAAATAACAACGCAGAGCACTGAGAATCAACTAGGGGATCTAAAGGTTTAGGGCTCAGAAGAACATTACATACAGGCACATTCTTCCCAGCAGCACAGAA
This sequence comes from Neogale vison, assembly GCF_020171115.1. Lineage (NCBI taxonomy): Eukaryota > Metazoa > Chordata > Mammalia > Carnivora > Mustelidae > Neogale > Neogale vison. Next base: position 84,991,982 of record NC_058094.1, on the reverse strand, counting down.
TTCTGGAGATTGAGAATCCAAAATTAAGAAGAACATGGTTCCTTCTTATAAATGTTTTATAGTCCGGTGAGGAGATATGTAAGTTGACAGTTGTCATTATAAAGTGGTAAGTATCATTATAAAGATTAATTAAGATAAACCATTGGGACTACATCAAAATAAGAAGCTTCTGCTTCAGCTTCTTCTGTTTCAGCAAATGAAACAATCAAGATAACTAAAAGGCAACCTACTAAATAGGAGAAGATATTTGCAAATGACATATATGATAAAGGGTTAGTATCCAAATTACATTAAGAACTGGTACAACTCAACACCTAATCCAATTAAAAATGGGCACAAGGCATGAACAGGATTTCTCCAAAGAGGACATCCAGATAGCTAACAGACACATGAAAAGATGCTCAGCATCAGTTATCATTAAATCAAATCAAAATACAGTGAGATATCACTTCATAACTTTTAGAATGGCTAAAATTCACACACACACACATAGACACACAGACACACACACGAAGAAGTGGAGAAAAAGCAAAAAAGAATGTGGAAAAAAGAACCCTCGTGCACCACTGGTGGTAATGAAAACTGATGCAACCACTGCAGAAAACAGTATGGAGTTTCTTCAAAAAGTTAAAAATAGAATTACCCTATGATCCAGCAATTGCACTACCTGGCATTTATCCAAAAAAATACAAAATACCAATTCAAAGAGACACACACACCCCTACGTTTATAGGAGCATTATTTACAATAACAAAATTATGAAAGTAAGCCAGATGTCCATTGATACATGAATCGATAAAGTGGTAAATAATATTCCATTGTGGTATAGATACAAAATGTAACATTATTTAGCCATACAAAAGAAGAAATTTTGACATTTGCAATGGTATGGATGGGGTTAGACAGTCTAGTGTTAAATGAAATTAAGTCAGAGAAGGCAAATAACATATGATTTCACTCATATGTGGAATTAAAGAACCAAAGCAAATGAGCAAAGGAATGAACAGAGAGAGAGAGAGAGAGAGAGAAGTAAAGAAACAGCTGGAACAGCTTTTAACTGTGGAGAACAAACTAATGATTACCAGAGGAAAGGTGGGTAGGGGGTGGTGAAATATGTGATGGAAATTAAGGAATGTACTTGTGCTGATGAACACCAAGTGATGTTTGGAATTGTTGAATTAGAATATTGTACACCTGAAACTAACAGAACACTATATGTTAACTATACTGGAATTAAAGTAAAAAAAAAAAAAAAAAAGGTAAATGGCAGCACAGAGGAGAAAGGGAGGGACGCAGAAAGTAGCAGAAATCTGATTGTCTTTTTTTTTTTAATTTTTTAATTTTTTATAAACATATAATATATTTTTATCCCCAGGGGTACAGGTCTGTGAATCACCAGGTTTACACACAGGATGAGTGTAGATTATCACATGGAAAAGGAGAGTATGCATATCCTAAGCATTCCTGAATAGATAATATGTGGAGCTGAGAAAGAACCCCCACCTGCTTCCCCAAAATCTTTTAAGTGCAAGGGCAATGGTCCATTCCCAAGCATAGAACAGAAAGTGTGAGAACAGTCTCACCTGTAGCCAGGTATATCACTGGACTCACCAGGACCCAGACAACTTGGGGTTGAAATTCTCTGCAATTGATGTATGCATGGACTTAAATAAATAAATTAGTGAAATTATATAAAGAACAATGAAGATAATGAGGAAATCTCAAAATGAAAAAGACTATTTCACAGGGAAGATCCAGGGAATGATCAATGGACTCATGTGTTGTGGAACTAATCCTATATCTTTATCCTGTACCTCCTGGGAAGAAAGAGGACCTGTGAAATTTGCAAACCAATAAGCTGTGCCCCCAAAAGTAAAAGCAGATATCTATTGTAATTGTATTTCTGTCATGTTGGTTGCTATTTCTCTCTCATTTGTGATTTTATTTGAGTCTTTTTATTTTTTATTTTTTCCAATCAGCTCCTAGCTCCTGGTTTCATTGATTTGTTCTATTGTTTTGTTGTTGTTGTTTCTATACTATTTATTTCTTCTCTAATCTCTATTATTTCCTTCTTTCTGCTGTTTTTAGATTTTGTTTTTTATTTTTATAGCTCCTGTACATGTAAGTTTAGGTTGTTTATTATCTTGTTTCTTAAGGTAGGCCTGGATTTCTATAAACGTCCTTCTTAGAACTCTTTTTGCTGCATCCCCAAAATTTTGTGCCACTGTGTTTACATTTCATTTGTTACCATGAACTTTTAAAAAAAATTAGTGATATTGTTATTTATTTATTTATTTTTAAATTACTTTTATTAATATATAATGTATTATTTGTCCCAGGGGTATAGATCTGTGAGTCATTAGACTTATACATTTCATAGCACTCACCATAGCACATACACTCCCCAATGTCCATAACCCAGCCACCCTATCTCTACCTCCCCACACCCCAGCAACCCTCAGTTTGTTTTGTGAGATTAAGAGTCTCTTAAGTTACCATGTACTTTTTTTTTTTATTAACTCTTTTATATCCTGGTTGACCCATTCATTGTTTAGTAGCATGTTATTTGACATCCATGTACTGTGGTTGTTCCAGAATTTTTTTTTCTTGCGATTGACTTCTAGTTTTATACACTGCTATCAGAAAAGACACATGAAATAAATTTGATCTTTTTGAATTTGTTGAGACTTGTTTTGTGAGCTAATATGTGATCTATTTTTGAGAAAGTTCCATGAGCTCTTGAAAAATTGTGTATCCTTTTGTCTTAGGATGGAATGTTCTGAACATATCTGCTAAATCCATCTATTCCACTGTGTCATTGATTTTTTCCTTGTTGATTTCCTGTTTAGATGATACTTATCCCACTGGGGTAAGTAGAGTGTTAAAGTCACCCATTATTTTTGTATTATTATCAATTGCTCTCTCTATCTTTGTTATTCTTTCATGAATTTATGTGTTCCTATGTTGGATGCATAAATATTTATAATTGTTACATCACCTTGTTGGATTGTATCCTTTATTATTACACAGTCTTTCTTTGTCTCTTGTTACAGTCTGTTTTAAAGTCTATTCTGTCTAATATAAGTATTGCTATTCCAGCTTCCTTTTGACATCCATTTGAATGATAGATGTTTCTCCATCCCCTCATTTTCAAACTGCAGGTATGTTTAGGTCTAAAATGAGTCTCTTGCAGGCAGCATTTGATGAGTCTTTTTTTTTTTTTTTTAACCTATTCTGCCACTCTATGTCTTTTTATTGAAGTATTTAGTCCATTTACATTTAAACTAATTATTGATAAATACTTATTTATTGCCATTTTATTACTTGTTTTGTGGGTATTTCTGAAGACTTTCGTTGATCCTTTCTTATCTTTTTTTCATGATCTGCTTTTTTTCTATAATAATATATTTAGAGGGGTGCCTGGAAGGCTCAGTGGGTTAAAGCCTCTGACTTTGGCTCAGGTCATGATCTTAGGGTCCTGGGATTTAGCCCCTCATTGGGCTTTCTGCTCAGCAGGGAGCCTGTTTCCTCCTGCCTCTCTGCCTACTTGTGATCTCTGTCTGTCCATTAAATAAATAAAATCTTTAAAAAAATATTTAGATTCCTTTTTCTTTATTCTCTGCATATTTATTGCCTCTTTTGAGAAATGGTTACCACTATTATGTTTGCATATAACCTCTTCTGCATTTGGCAATTTATATCAAGTCAATGGTCATTTGCATTTGAACAAATTCTTCTCTCCTTCCACATTTTAAGTGAAAGTTATTTTATTTTATATCCTTTTTTGTGGGTTCCTTGAATGATTTTTTACAGAAATATTCATTTATACTACTTTTCTGTTTCCTAATTTTATATTGTCACTTTTGGTCTCTTCTTATCACTCAAAGAGTCCCCTTTAATATTTATTGCAAGTCTGAGTTATTAGTATAAACCCCTTTAGTTTTTGTTTGTCTGGAAAACGCTTTATGTATCTTTCTATTCTGAAAGTATTCTTGGCTGCGGATTTTTCCTATTTAGCACTTTGAATATATCATGCCACTTGCAAAGTTTCTGTTGAAAATTCTCTTGCTAGCCTCATGGGTTTTTCCCTTGTAAATTACCAACTTCTTTTGTCTTGCTGGTTTGAAAACTTTTTTTTTTTTTTAAATCACTGTACTTTGCCAATTTAATTACAATCTGTCTTATTGTAAATCTACTTTTGTTGATTTTTATGCAGGTTCTCTGTGAATCCTGGATCTGGATGCTTGTTTCATTCCTCAAATTAGGGAAATTTTCAGCTATTATTTCTTCAAATAATTTTTCTGCCCCTGTTTTTCCTCTTCTGGACTTCTATAGTACACATCTTATTACATTTAATGGAGTCACTGAGTCCCCCAAGTCTGTTCTTGTTTTGGATAATCATTTTTTTCTGTCTTTTGTTCAGCTTGATTACTTTCCATTACTCTATCTTCAAGGTCACTAATTTGTTCCTCTGCTTCTTCCCTTCTGCTATTCATTCCATCAGTGTGTTTCTTATTTAATTTATTGAGAGGTTTAGCTCTGCTATGTTATTCTTTATCCCTGCCTTATTCTTTATCTCTCTGGAGACACATGTCTTCCACTCCTCTTTTCATACCCAGTATCTTTATTATCACTGCTTCAAATTCTCTATTAGGCATGTTACTTATTATATCTGTTTCACTTAGATCTCTGTCCATAGTTTTGTCCTGTTCTTTCATTTGGGATAAGTTTCTCTATCTTCTCATTTTTTATGCTTCTCCGTGTCTACTTATGTGTGTTAAGAAAGTCACCTGTATCTTCTACTTGTTTACTAAAGTAGTGACTTTATGAAGAAGAGGTCCCAGAGTCCCCTAGAATGAAGTGTTCCCCATTAACCAGAACCTGGCACTTTAGGAGAGTATCCTATGTGTGTTTCTTATGCCCTGCTATTGTGTCCAAGTCACTTTTCCTCTCAGTGCAGTTGCCTGTGGGATATGCTTGCTCTCTTTGGTGTTAGTGGAACCCAGGCAGTTCAGCTCTGAGGAGGCACGTCTTCCAGGAAACTTTGGGACAGAGCAGCAGTGTTAGTTAAATTTTGTTGGGTCACTTGTCTTTCAGATCCCCTGATGCCACATCCCCATGACTGGCAGCTAGGCACTGTGCATGCTGGCATGCAAATCTGGGTGTGGTGCATGCCTTGGTGGGGGGGCATGGTGGGCATGGGACCCCAGGGCACCTGGGTGCATACTTTGCAGCAAAGCTTAGGGGTACATAGTTAATCTTGTCATGTAGTGGTGGCTGAGGGTGCACATGCAACTTTAACAAAATATTCCCTGAGCTCAAAGCCAAATCTAGTAGGCTTGGAGTTGACAAGTGCTCAGGAGAACTCAATGGCAGAACACATTGCCAACATGTTAGGTAGCAAGTATCTATGCAGTACTACTGCCCACAGGTGACTCTGTGTTTATGCTGGCAGTTGGAGGAAGAAAATTGCATCTGTCATCTCCCACATTTCTGGAGAAGTCCCCCAACATACTCAAAAATCAGTATGAGCAGATTTTTCTCCCGTTTGTGTTGACTTCAGTTTTATCTTGCCTGTCAGCACAGGCTGCTGTCTCTTCAAGGGCAGTAACCCAGGTATGATTTACTTTCAAGTTTCACCCAGTGCTGAGTCAGCTGACTTTTAGAGCTCCAGGTTCCACTGGTTTCATAAACTCCCAGAATTTATCTCCCCTGATTTTTAAGACCAAATAATAGGAGGATTAATATTCCCTATGTGAACTCTTTGGTATGAAAGCCCATTTCTCTGCCCTTTGCACATGCAAGCTCCCTCCTTCCTGTGGGCAGTTTCTCTCCTCTTTTCTGACTGTCCTCCCCTTTCAGATGCAGCTTCTTCTCTATATTTAGTTATGGAGTTTGTTCTGCCAGTCTTTACGTCACTCTCTGGTTTATTGACTTGGATGTGGATGATAGTTAGTTTTAAATATTGGATGGGGAGAGCTTAAGGTCCTCTTACTCTGCCATCTTCCTCTGGGGTGGAGGGAAGCCAAATTTTAAAAGCAGAGATATCAGAAAATTAAAACAAACAAACAAACAAACAAACAAAAAACACCTTACATTGGAAAGAATATATTAGAATAGAAGCATAGGATATCAGCAACAAAGTTTGGTTTGGTTTGATTTGTTTATCCATTCATTTCAACCAGCAACTAACTTTTAAGACAAATGGGAAGACAGGACCCTCTGGGAAAATATTAAAACTGGATTTTGTAGCTGGACAAGGATAATCTAGAGTAAACCAACAGGGAATAACATTCTGGAAGGCCTTAAGTGTATATTTTCATCTCATGTCTATTTATCCTGATTTACATTTAATTATCTCATCCAAGCCTCATAACTTACTCACTTATTTCTTCAATATGTCTTCTAGTCATCTTCTGGGACATCTAAATCCTGTATATAAATGTTGCCCTACAGCAACAGGCCTCTCTACTACTCCTATTCCCTTTAGGTGACCATCCTGCTCCAGTTTACATGGTAAGCAGTCTGTCATGTTCAGTGTAACCTATGTTCCATGTGTTCTTGCCTTTCTACCACAGGGCTGGACACATGGTCCATCCTGATCAATCATCATACCCAAATTCCTCCTACCTCACTAAACTGACCAGTACTCCAGTAGCATAAATTGATTGGAATCCTTTTTTCTGAATTGTATTAATAATATTCAAAGAAAAAGTACCTTTTTTCCAATAAAGTTATTTTTTGTTTGAATGCAGGTCTTCATTATTCAGTTTCTCCACCAAATAGGAATATTAAGTTACTGACAGAATAGAGCCAAGAGGGGATCAACGTATTTCTCTTTCAACATATATACACACTCACATACATGTGCATGCACACACACACACACACACACACACACACATCCCTTAAAGATTTTTGAAACTTTGAAATATGTTTGACTGAATTAAAGGTCACCACTGAAATATTCCAGTTATTCATATGAATATGAAATATTCCAGGCCCTTTTTGATAGTTATTTAGGTTTTGGTATTTTCAAGTATTTTGGTATTTTCAAGCATCCAAAAGAGTTCATTTCAATTCATATTTGTTTCCTGTCCTTTGAAAATATTAATCATTATCTGCACTGTGAAACATAAATAGTTTTGCTTTGTTTTTGTTTTTATTTGCTGTTATCTCTGCCTAATTTTCTTTATAAGTGAATGATGATATCTAAATAATCTTCTTCGCCAAAAGGATTTGACTGCCCATTAAGAAATAATAATAAAACACAAGAAAAATAAAAAGACATAAATAAATCAAAATGGAAAATAATATATGTTGAGAACTGAGATGAGGTCTGGGGTGAGGTTGGTATAGACAAATGCATATACACAAAAAGCTGCATCACTGGAAGGTGAAAATTTAGCTCCAAGCTTGCGAAATTCTGAAACACCAAGCTTAAAAAATAAAATAGTGTAATATTATAATTCTAAACTTTACACATGACTTATTGTCAGTAATATTAATTTATGATCTAAGTCACTATGGAGTTACATAGGCATACATTTATTTGTCTTATTTTATTTATTACTATTATTATTTTTTCCATATTTATTACTATTATTATTATTTAAGATGAAATAAAAGCATCTACCTTGAATTTAACAATTGATTTCAACCAAAGGAATCAGGTATATGAATTATTAAGGAAGTAAATGTTTCTTTTTTTTGGAAAGGGATTTATATAAAGAGATATAACACAAAACTATTGTGATTTAAACTTGTCAAGGCAGGAAAAGTTTTATTTAAAAATATGAAATACAACTGCTTTATCCTTGAAACAATTGACTGAACCATCAAATGCTAAGTTTTATGTTTGTGTGCCATTTGTTGGTTTCTAAGAATAATTAGGACTCTACCTGACAAGCAGAAACAGTTTAAGAGAAAAGGTAAAGGTCAGGCAGAAAGAGAACATTAATCAGATTAGGTAAAATAATAATAACCAAAAAAAAGATTAAAAGGCAATTTTTTAATCAAAATAGGATTATAAGTCAATTTATTAAAAATATCTCAAATGTACTTTAAAACATGTTCTAATGATAGTAATATCAGGAGTGATAGTTGGCATTTAGTGGATGTTTCCCATATTTTAAGCTTTATCTGAATAATAAGGCCATGAAGTGAATCTTCTAAGATTCCTGATGAGGAATCCCTGATTGATAAGGAAACAGAAACAGAGAAGCTTTGGAAGCTTGTGGGAGGTCATACACCTAATAAAGAACAGAACAGTCAGTAGAATCCAGATCTGTCAGATTTGGGAGTCCCCTCCCATCTCCACTTATCAAACTGACTGCCTGGGTTGGGTTGTCTTATTTACTCTAAGATATAGAATACTTTAGATAAGAAAAAGAATTTGACCGTTTTATCATTTCAATTAAGGTTTACATACTGCTTAAGAGAAATGAAGAGATCAGATTTTAAAATCACATATCACTGTGCACATATCACTTCAATCACATATCACTGTGATATGTGATTGAAGCTGATCTTGCAAAAACAGACATTAGGAATTAAGCTTTACAATCATAGTTTTAAATTTCAATTTTTATTATGCTGTTATTACAATTTAAACAAAATTAAAAGGAGTAGTTTCTGATGTAACCCACTTACATAAAATTACTCATGATTGAATGGAGCTCATTTTTAAGATGATCAATAAATCTGAAGGCAAAATATATATTTTCAAGAAAGAAATCAAAAGGAAATATTATATCAACTTAAATTACTTAACGATGGTTACTAAACAGAAATAACTGTGTCTTAGTCCATGGGGGATGCTGTAACAAAACACCACAGATGGGTAATTTACAAAGAACACGAATTTATGTATTACAGTTCTGGAGACTGGAAGTCCAAAATCAGGGTGCCTACATGACTGAAGAAGGGTTCTTTTCCAGTTTGTAGACTTTTCATTGTAAGCTCACATGGCAGAAAGTGACTATGGATCTCTAGAATCTCTAGGGATCTCCTGGTTCTGTGTTCATGACTGATGCAACTCCTAAAGGCCCTAATTCCTAATACTAAAAGGAGGTTACAATTTCAACATATGAATATGAAGGAGACATAAGACTATAACAATCCACATTTGGAAGTGGCAGAGAAAATATTCTTTGTCATTATATATTTTTTTTGTTATTTTTTATTGTTGTTTTTGTTTTACTTTATTTTTTTCAGTGTTCCAAGATTCATTATTTATACACCACACCCAGTGCTCCATGCAATACATGCCCCACTACCCACCGCCAGGCTCGCCCATCCCCCACCTTACCCTCCAAAACCTGTTTGTTTCACAGAATCCACAGCCTCTCATGCTTCATCTCCGCCACTGATTTACCCCACTCTTCCTTTCTTTCTCCTAACGTCCTCCATGTTATTCCTTATCCTCCACAAGTAAGTGAAACCATATGATAATTGACTTTATCTGCTTGACTTATTTCACCCAGCACAATTTCCTCTATACCTGTCTATGCTGATACAAGAGTTGGGTGTTCATCCTTTCTGATGGTTGTGTAATATTCCATTGTTTATAGGGACTGAATCTTCTTTATACATTCATCTGTTGAAGGGCATCTTGGCTCTTTCCATAGTTTGGTGACTGTGGCCATTGTTCCTATGAACACTGGGGTACAGATGGCCCTTCTTTTCACTACATCTGTATCTTTGGGGTAAATATCCAGTAGTGCAATTTCAGGGTCATAGGGTAGCTCTATCTTTAATTTCTTAAGGAATCTCCACACTGTTTACCAAAATGGCTGCACCAACTTGCATTCCCACTTACAGTGTAAGAGGGTATTCCTTTCTCCACATTCTCTCCAACACTTAGTGTTTTCTGTCTTGTTGAATTTGGACATTCTAACTTGTTTAAGATGGTATCTCGATGTGGTTTTGATTTTGATCTCCCTGATAGCTCGTGATGATAAGTACTTTTCATGTGTCTGTGAGCCATTTGTATGCCTTCTTTGGAGAAGTGTCTGTTCATGTCTTCTGTCCATTTTTTGATGTGATTATCTGTTTTGTGTGTGTTAAGTTTGAGTTCTTTATAGATCTTGGATATCAGCCCTTTGTCTGTAGTGTAATTTGCAAATATCTTCTCCCATTGCGTGGGTTGCCTCTTTGTTTTCTTGACTATTTCCTTTGCTGTGCAGAAGCTTTTGATCTTGATGAAGTCCCAGAAGTTCATTTTCACTTTTGTTTTCCTTGCCTTTGGGGACATATCTTGAAAGAAGTTGCTGTGGCCTATATCAAGAGTTACTACCTATGTTCTCCTCTAGGATTTTCATAGACTCCTGTCTCACGTTGAGGTCTTTAATCCATTTTGAGTTTATCTTTGTGTATAATGTAAGAGAATGGTTGAATTTCATTCTTCTATACATAGCTGTCCAATTTTCTAAGCACCATTTATTGAAGAGACTGTCTTTTCTCCACTGTATATTTTTTCCTGCTTTGTTGAAGAATATTTGACCATAGAGGTGAGGATCCATATCTGGGGTCTCTACTCTGTTCCACTGGTCTATGTGTCTGTTGTTGTGCCAGTACCATGCTGTCTTGGTGATCACAGCTTTGTAGTAAAGCTTTAAATCAGGCAACATGATTCCCCCAGTTTTGTCTTTCTTTTTCAACATTTCCTTAGCAATTTGGGGTCTCTTCTGGTTCCATACAAGTTTTAGGATTGTTTGTTCCAGCTCTATGCAAAATGCCAGTGGACTTTTTAACAGGATGGCATTGAAAGTATAGATTGCTCTAGGCAGTATAAACATTTTGACAATGTTTATTCTTCCAGTTCATGAGCATGGAATGGTCTTCCATCTTTTTGTGTCTTCTTCAGTTTCTTTCATGAGTATTCTGTAGTTTGTTTTGTCCAGATCCCTTACTTCTTTGGTTAGGTTTATTCCATGGTGTCTTGAGTGTATAGTGAATGCAATTGATTCTCTAATTTTCCTTTCTATATTTTCATTGTTAGTGTATAAGAAAGCAACTGATTTCTGTGTATTGACTTTGTATCCTGCTACATTACTGAATTGCTGTATGAGTTCTAGTAGTTCAGTGGTGGAGTCTTTTGGGTTTTCCACATAAAGTATCATGTCATCTAAAAAGAGAGAGAGTTTGACTTCTTCTTTGCCACTTTGAATACATTTTATTTCTTCTCGTTGTCTGGTTGCTGAGACTAGGACTTTTAGTACTATGTTGAACAAGAGTGGTGAGAGTGGGCATCATTGTCATGTTCCTGATCTCAATGGGAAGGCTCTCAGCTTTATCTCTTTGAGAATATTATTGGCTGTGGGATTTTCATAGATTTTATGACGTTGAGGAATGTTTCTTCCATCCCTATATTTTGAGGAGTTTTAATCAGGAATAGATGCTGTATTTTGTCGAATGCTTTTTCTGCATTGACTGGGAAAACCATGAGGTTCTTCTCTCTTCTCTTACTGATTTCTTCTATCACACTGATTCACTTCCAATGTTGAACCACCCTTGCAACCCAGGGATAAATCCCACCCGGTCATGGTAGATAATATTTTTAATGTACTGTTGGATCCTATTATCTAGGATCTTGTTGACAATCTTGGGGTCTATATTCATCATGGATATTGGTATGAAATTCTCGTTTTTGTTGGCTCTTTTCCTGGTTTGGGAATAAAGGTAATGCTGGCTTTATAGAAAGAGTGTGGAAGTTTTCCTTCTGTTTCTAATTTTTGAAACTGCTTTAGGAGAACTGGTATTATTTCTTCTTTGAAAGTTTTGTAGAATTCCCCAGGAAATCAGTCATGGCCCGGGCTCTTATTTTTTGGGTGGTTTTTGATCACTACTTCAATGTTGTTACTAGATATTGGTTTATTCAGATTGTCAGTTTCTTCATGTTTCAGTCTTTAAAGTTTGTATGTTTCCAGAAATGCATCCATCTTTTCTAGGTTGCTTAACTTAATGACATATAACTGTTGTTAATAATTTCTGATGATTGTTTCTATTTCCTTGGTGTTAGTCATGTTCTCTCCCCTTTTATTCATAATTTTATTAATTTGGGTCCTCCCTCTTTTCTTTTGGATTAGTTTGGCCAGTGGTTTATTGATCTTAATAATTCTTTCAAAGAACCAGCTTCTAGTTGCATTGATGTGTTCTACTAACTCACTGATTTCTGCTCTAATCTTATTTATTTCCCTTCTTGTGAATAAGGTAGGCTTAATTTGTTGTTGATTTTCCAGTTCTTTAAGTTGTAAGGAAAGTTGGTGTATTTGGGATTTTTCAGTTTTCTTGAGTGAGGCATGGTTGGTTATGTATTTCCCCCTTATGACTGCCTTTGCCATATCCCATAAGTTTGGGACTGGTGTGTCTTCATTCTTATTGTTTTCCATGATCTAAATTCTTCTTTGATTTCCTCATTGATCCAAACATTCTTGACCAGGATGGTCTTTAGCTCCCAAGTGTTTGAATTCCTTCTAAACTTTTTCTTGTGGTTAAGTTCAAGCTTCAATGCATTGTGATCTGAGAATATGTAGGGGATAATCTCAGTCTTCTGGTATTGGTTCAGCCCTAATTTGTGACCCAGTATGTGATCTCTCCTGGAGAAAGTTCCATGTGTGCTCAAGAAGAATAAATATTCTGTTGTTTTAAGGTGGGATGTTCTGTATATATCTATGAGGTCCATCTGGTCCAATGTATCATTCGAAGCTCTTGTTTCTTTCTGTCTTTCTGGATTTTCTGCTTAGATGATCTGTCTATTGCTGAGAGTGGCATGTAAGATCCTCTATAATTAATGTATTCACATCAATATGACTCTTTATTTTGTTTAGCAGTTGGGTTATGTAGTTGGCTGCTCCCATGTTGGGGGCATAAATATTTATAATTGTTAGGTCTTCTTGGTGGATAGACCCTTTAAGAATGATGTAGTGTCCTTCTGTATCTCTTACTAGTCTTTAGCTTAAAATCTAATTTATCTGATATGAGAATCACTACCCCAGCTTCCTTTTGAAGACTGTTGACATGAAAAATTGTTCTCCATCCCTTCAGTTTCAGTCTGGATATATCTTTAGGTTCAGAACATGTCTCTTGAAGATAGAATATGGACAGTCGTCATTTTATCCAATCTGCAAACCTGTGACATTTTAAGGGAGCATTTAAGCCATTCATGTTGAGAGTGATTGTTGAAAGATACATTTTTATTGACATCATGTTGCCTATGACATCCTTGCTTCTATAGGTTGTCTCTATAAATTTCTGTTCTGTGTCACTCTTGGGTTCTTTCTACTTTTATAGAAACCCCTCCCCCTAATATTTCTTATAGTGCCGGCTTGGTGGTCACATACCCTTTTAAACCTTGCTGGTCTTGGAAGATATTTTATCTCTCCACCCATTCTGAATGTCAGTCTTGCTGAATAAAGTATTCTTGAATGCATGTTTTTCTCATTCAGTGCCCTGAATATGTCTTGTCAGCCCTTTCTGGCTTGCCAGGTTTCTGTAGACAGGTCTGACGTTATTCTAATGGTCTTCCTTCTGTATACAAGAAATATCTTCCCCCCAGCTGTCTTCAAGGCATCCTCTCTGATTTTATGACTTGTGAATTTCACAATTAAGTGTCTAGAGGTTTTTCTAGATTTGTTGGTATTGGAGTGTGTCCTCTCTGCCTTTAGGACATGAACATTTGTTCAATTCCCCAGACTGGGGTAATTTTCACCAATGGTTTGTTCAACTATATCTTCTAGTGTTTTCTCTTTCTCCGCCCCCTGAGGGATCCCAATAATTCTGACGTTGGAATGTTCCATGGTATCATTTATTTCCCTAATTCTGTTTTCATGGTTTCCAAGATATTTGTTCCAGGCCTCTTCCTGAACCTTCTTTTCTATCAGTTTGTCTTCTAGATCACTAATTTGATCTTCTGGCTTGGTTACCCTAGCTCTTAGATTATTTAGATTAGATTGGATTTCATTGATAGCATTTTTAAGTACAGCCAGATCAGCCCTCACTTCTTCCCTTAGAGAGTCCATGTTGCCACTAATGGTCTTTTCCAACTTAACCATTGCCTGGATAATTGTTACCCAGATTTCCATTTCCAACATATTTGTTTATGTCTATCTGCAATAGTTCTGTGGCAGAGGTCACAGTCTCTGAATTTTTCCTCTGTTGAGCATTTCTCCTAATCATATTGGTAAGAAGTGGTTGAGGTGATGTATAGCTGAATATATCAACCACTATCCAGGCAAGGTGCACCCTAGAAAGTTTCAGAGCAATCAGAAGTCACCGCCAAAAAGAAAGAAACAAGAAAAAAAGAGAGAAAGAGAGAGAGAGAAAAAAAGGAAAAAAAAAAAAAAACACAGAACAAAACAGCCAAATGAGCCCCAAAAGTAAGTTTTATAAGCTACAAAAACAAAAACAAACAAAAAGACCAACAAAAGTAAAAGACAAGAAAAAAAAAAGAAAGAAAAATTTAGCCAAAAATCCCCAAGAGTCATATTTATACAGTAGAAAAACAAATGCAAGTACACAGAAACACTGACAGAAGAATAAAATGAGAAGGTGATTATAAAACTTCGGTGTGGGTGAGGAAGGTTATTTAAGTTCCTCTGGAGTGTATCTTGTTATCTTTGTTAAAGGACTCAACTTTCTAGAGATACAGGGAAATTAAAACTGCTTTATATATAGGAGTTGTATTTAATAGGGTAAAAAGGAGTACCTTGAGGTTTATATCTATGTATATATTTAAAGAAAAAAGAAACACAGGTATATCTATGAAAAAAGTTCAGGTTAAAGTTATCATGGAATATATTGTATTAAACTTCTAGTTTTAATGGTAAGTAGGTTAAAAAATAAGAATCATGAGAATGAATTTAATAAAATAATAAATAAAAGTTGTATCTATGAAATATACAGGTTTGGGGGGAATACTGGAAGCTTAATATATTGTTTTCCCCTGAAGTTGTGGTTTTACAGTTTTATGAGGACCCTGTGGTTATTGTTCTCTTGTTTTTTTGCCTTGTCTTCTCGGGGAGGGGTTTGCTGCATTGTTTTTCAGTCAGTCTTTTTTGGGCTGAATCGCCCTGCCTCCTATTAAGGGGCTGGGCTTAGTGGAAACCGGTTTTTCAGGAATTTTCTTCCCTGGAGGTTTTTGTTCTTTGGTGGCCTTTTGAGGTTTTTTTTGAGGTTTAGTGCAAAGTAAACTGTCAGCACCCCGTCCTTTGCCTTAGAGAGAAATCTCAGTCTGCCCCTCTCTGGATGGTCCAGAATACACTGACTCACCCTCTTCAAACTCCACTGAACACTGCAATCTTCCACAGGTGGTGGGCACTCCCAGCCACTGTCTCAGTGGTCCCCAAGGCCCCCGCTTGTTTCTGCACTCCTGTGCCACTAAAACTGTGAGCTCTGTTGGGCCAGGTGAGCATGATCCTGGTGACTGCCATTGCTGGAACTGCTGAGACATGACCACACCACGTGTATTCAGACCCACCAACTTGAGGAATGCTGCAGGTCCAGGGACCTCTGGCTAGAGCCTGTGCCAGGCTCTCTCAGGTGCAGGTGGGGGTGTGTGCAGCCCCAGCGGTGGTGCAAGCATCAAAAAGCTGCAGGCTCAGGGGCCACCAACTGGCTCCCCCATGGGGCTCTCTCAGACATGGGTGGGCACCAGCTATGACTGCCCTTGAACTATGGGCTTGTGTCCATTCCTGTGTCAGCCCAAATCTAGCAACTGCCCCTTAAGACCCTTTGTTCTTTTATGTGCTTTTAACCAGACTCCAAGTTAATGCTGGTCTCCAAGCACAGGGCACTTTTATATTGGGGTATTACTTTCTAATATATCACTTCTGGTGGCTCCCTCCCCCTTCTGCTTATCCTCCAATATCAGTTCTAATGTTTCCACTCTGCTTTACCTCTCTACTGATGTCTTCTGCCCCGTAGAGATTCCAAAGTGTATAATCTTATATCTCATGCTGATTTCATGGGTATTCAGAATGTTCTGGTAGATATGTAGCTCAATTCCGGGGACCAGTTGAAACAGGGTCTCCTACTTCTCTGCCATCTTGCCCCTCCTCCTGATGAGGTTTTAAATTCTCATTTAAACTATTCAATGAAATATATATATTTATATATATATATTATATATATAATATATAAATTCTCATTTAAACTATTCAATGAAATAAATATATATATATATATTTCATCATATATATATATATATGATGTTCTTTTTGCTATCATATATTTTCTGTGTATGTCTGGATTTTCAATTGATGCACTAAGATACAAAGGGAATTTTATTCCATGACTAGAATTTCATCTTTCCATGAAGGGTCTCTTTAACTCTTCCCTTCCTATGGTATGCAGAATTCTAGGATTTTTCCCAAAATTGCTGTCTATGCCATACAATCTCCATAACATTCTGTTCCTCTGAGTGTAAGCAACACTGCAAATATGATGGGTTATCACTCTCATAATTAGGTTACTAATTTGTTGATTTTGTGTTATCAAAAGGAAGATTATCCAGGTGGAGGTGAGCTAATCAGGTAGCTCTTAGAAGGTACTGTGTCTCCCTGATGTCCGATGCATGAAGTGTGACAGGGTGAGTGGAGAAGACTTTAGGAAGGGCAGTCCTTGACCAATAACTAATAAGACAATGTGACCTTAACCCTTCAGGTACAAGGAAGTCAATTCTTCAACAACCTGAGGGATCTTGTAATCAGATCCTTCCCTAGTTGAGCCTCTAAATAAAGACATAGTCACCTGGCACCTTGATTTCACCTGGCACCTTGATTTCAATTTTGTGAGATCTTGAGCAGAGGATCACTTATAGTGTGTAATGTGCCAGATGCCTAGCCCACAGAAACTAAGAAATTTTGTGTGTGCTGTTTTAAGGTGCTTAGCTTGGGGTAATTTATTACAGAACATTAGACAGTTTTGCATTCTCTGTCTTTAATTACTCATGGTCATCTCATGCTGGCAAAAGTGTATTTTTCCTATTATAAAATAAAACATCTACAATCACTCTGTGAGTAATCTACTTCTTCATTCATTTCTCAGGTAACCAGGGGCTGTTTTGTCTTTCTATTCTCTCTTGGTAGGCTATTAGCCACCTTTAGCCTATCTAAAAAGCTGATTAATATTCCTTAGAAAAAGTTCTCTTTGGATGAATTTTGCTATTTTGCTGGTTTCTGGTGGAATGAATTTCATCAGTTTCAATCATCCATTGTATACTTGAGTTTGGAGATATATATATATATATAATTTTATACATCCAAGGTTTTCATGCTTATGATTATAAATATTTCTATAGTTGACAATAGTCCTATAGAGGTTTGTGCAAAAATGCTTATCTTTGAATTACCATTACCAGTAGGAGATGTTAGGTTTTGGAGAATCTACCTTGTGTCAGATGAAATACTTATTCTTCATAGGAATCTAGTGAGGTGGTTAGGGTATAAGTACTTCATTCCACAATACTCAGCTAGAAAAAGATTAAGTGCCCATTGGATCCCAGATGTGGCTAATTCCAACACCTTGTGCCTATTCAGTTCTCTAAATAAGCAGCACAGAATAAGGGTAACAAAATAAGGGATATAAAATTTACCACCTACAAGTGGCAAAAGTCCCTTAATGTTTATAGGAATCTAAAGATTTCTTTTCACTACCTTATTTTTTTTTAAATGACTCTGACTGCAAATAATTAAAAGAAATATTTAGACTTTGACATTGAATGTTTTTGACATTGGATGTTAACACCATTAAGTGTGTGGACTGAAAGATATTTTATATACACATTGGTCTTAGGCTTTCAAAATATATTTGGCGAAAAGATCAGATAGAAAACAAAAGCTCTGGATTCTCAAAAGTGATACTCATATAAAGTTTCCTCTTTAATATGCTCATCTTGGCATTCAACTAATATCTAGTTAATACCCACTTTATTCCATGCACTCTTTCAGGTGTTTGGTATGTATTAAAAATCATTATGGCAAGCAAATTATGTTCCAAGGCCACAAGACTTGTTTTTCTTTATCTAACACTTTCATGTTCTTATTTTTCAAAAGCTTATTATTGCTTTAGTTATAATTTTTTTAAAGATTTTATTTATTTATTTGAGAGAGAGAGACAGTGAGAGAGAGCATGAGCGAGGAGAAGGTCAGAGAGCGAAGCAGACTCCCCATGGAGCTGGGAGTCTGATGTGGGACTCGATCCCGGGACTCCAGGATCACGCCCTGAGCCGAAGGCAGTCATCCAACCAACTGAGCCACCCAGGCGTCCCTAGTTATAATTTTTAATAATGGGTTTATGTTATTTTCAGTTGGAGTTTTGATTTTCTCAGATATATCCACTCATAATGCGTCTTCTCTTATTTAAATGCCATTTTTTCTTTATTTATTTAACAGACAGAGATCACAAGAGGCAAAGAGTCAGGCAGAGAGAGAGGGGGAAGCATGTTCCCCACTGTGCAGAGAGCCCAATGCAGGACTTGATCCCAGGACCCTGAGATCATGACCCGAGCTGAAGGCAGAGGCTTAACCCACTGAGCCACCCAGGCACCATAAATGTTATTATTTTTAAAAAGTGGTTTCCAAAAAAATAGACTCAGAATGAGCTTTGTGATAACCAAAAACATTTTTTTCAGTATTTAACATATTGTCCTCTTAGTTTGAAATTACATGAAAATACCTAGATGCTAATATCCTTGTCATTATTATCTACTATTGCCCATATACAGATTCTAAAGTGAGATTCTCTTTTGTCCTAAATGAATGTGTTGCTAACCAACTCACATCCAACATCTCTCATTTTTATGTGCATTCCTGAAAATTCTTTGAACCAAAGACAAGTATAATAGAGGCAATTGTGGTCATATTCAATGAGTTAATTCAAAAGTGTGTTTTTATTAAATTTATATTGATTAATGATATATACAAAATAAACATTAGAAAACCATGTATAAGGTCTCTATTCTTCCAAACTCAAAGACTATTTTATGACTAAGTATACTATTTGTTAATTAATTTATTTAAAAATCAGGAAAATATTAAACACATGACTCTTCACCTAGGGATATCACTCAACATTTAATGCTCACATAGCATTACACAAATATCTTTATTTCTGTAATATCTACAATAAAATCTTCTGACATCTATATGCCTTAATATTCACTTTACCAGAACATAGTGTTAAAAACAAAAACAGGGGCACCTGGGTGTCTCAGTGGGTTAAAGCCTCTGCCTTTGGCTCAGGTCATGATCCCAGGTTCCTGGGATCAAGCCCCACATCGGACTCTCTGCTTGGGGGAACCTGTTTCCTCCTCTCTCTCTGCCTGCCTCTCTGCCTACTTGTGATCTCTGTCTGTCAAATAAATAAATAAAAATCTTTAATTTTTTTTAATAAAAAAATAAAAACAAAAACAAAAAACAAAATCAGGAACAAATAATTTTGAATATTTATCATGTCCCAGGCCCAGGTATGTTCTGTCACATATGAAATTAATATAAGTTACCTTAGCATTTACAATAGGATTATAAGTTGGGTATTTTTATCAACATGATTTTATATTTTGTTGCCAGACTGGGCAATTGCTGATTTTCTGTGCCAAGTACACAGAAATTCTAGGATTTGATTAATTGGTGAGTGATAGATATGTAAAGGTTTGTTTTTTCCCTCTTTATTTAAGAGGTTAATCAAAAAGTGAGTTATTTTCATGTTTTGTGTGTGGTTAAGATGTTTTGACATGGGGATATAAAGATTGTAGACATCACCATTCTTTAAAGTTAACTTGATCATCTATCTCAAATTCAGCCTTTTCACTACATTATTGCTACCCTGAAAGAAATGCTCACATAGCATTAAGTCTAGATTTGCAAATGTCAGACTAAAACACATGGTAGTTTGCTGGAAATAATACAGACTATGTATTTTTTATTTTATATATAATTTCTAAAAATATTTTATTTATTTTTTTTTTTTTGAGAAAGAGAGAGCAGGGGTAGAAGTAGAGAGAGAGGGAGAGGGACAAGCACACTCCCCACTGAGCTCAGAGCCTGATGTGGAGCTCAATCCCAGTACCCTGAGATTATGACCTGATCCCAGGCCAGATGCTTAACCACCTGGATAACACAAGAACTTCCGTAATATATTTTTGACTCATCCTTCTTCTAGGTAAGGAGATCCTGTAGCTGCTATACTCATCAAAATTCAAGAGAAATTGGTATACTGAGAAACTGGAGACATGTTATACTCACCCTACTGAGTAACTGATGATGGTGAAAGTGAGAATACACATCATTTACTGGGTGAGTTCTATTTGTTTTATATTTCTACTTATCACTATCAGTCATAAGTAAGTTCTTAAATTCCTATTAATAGTTTTTAACAAAAGAAAATAAATAAAATTTCACCTTTTTCTACATTTACTCCCTGGAAATTTCATTCTGGGTCATGACATTAAGTATCATTTAGATGCTAGTTCTCTGATTTTTATCATCAGGCATGACCCCACTCCCAAATTCCAGGCTTCTCAGTACAACGCTGGTATTAGCTTTTCTTTTTTGTTGCCTATCTTTACAAAAGAGTCATATGTCAGTTAATCGACCTTAGAACTGGATGAATTCAGGTAAAGAAAAAATGAGCACTTGCCTAGCTTTACAGTACTTTATAGTAAGTACTATACTTTACAGTACTTGTTCAGCTTTTGAGAGTGAATTTCTTTGTGATCAGTACAAATAATTAGACTGATATATTCTGACTGGGTCATAGAAGCTACTGTCTCAGACTCAAATTATCCTCTTTTAGATTTGATTAGAACTTATCTGTGAGAAAAAGGGGTAAAACAATAAAAAGTAAAAACTAGTATTTTTCTTTATATTTTCTCAGTAGAAATATTGTTATCCTAATTAGACTTTCTAAAGCCTACCTGTTAAACCACTATCATCCCCAACGTTAGAAAATTAGTCACACAAAATATGGAGTTTTGCTAATCTTTTTAAGCCTGAAGTTTATAAATAGAGTATGGACAATTGTTCAGAAGCTTGAAGATAATTTTGCTTTTGTTTGAATCATTAAGTAGATTACTAATTGGATTTGGAAGAACACAACTCAAATTATATCAGGAAAAGTAGTACCAAAAAAAAAAAAAAATTGCTGGTCTTTAGCCCTCATTATTTCATCTGCTTAATTTGACTTAACATTTCTCTCCATTGGCAAGGTGACAGTAATTAGTGCTGAAAGAAAATCATGTTTAACATGAAGTCTAAGAATGAAAGAAGAGCCACATTTAAGATCATACACAATAAATGTGAATCACAAGTCAAGAGGTTCAAATACCATTTTGTTCATTTTGTTGAAGAACTTGAAGTTAAAAAGACAAGGCTTTAAAACATTGGCTAGGCAGCTATATAATCAGGCAAATGACTGGGAAATAGAATGTTTACATTAGCTAGGCTCTTATATCTTTAATCGAATGAGCTTGTGATTGGCTTTTTTAGCCTATGGAATGTTCCCAGTGCTCAGCAGCATCCTTAGCTTTGCAGCCACTTTAATGCCGATAAGCAAGTTTCTGACTCTGGAGCTTTCTTGCAAAACACCTCAGGGACCACAGTCCCTACCAGTTTCCTATCAAATTATTCTATTTTCACATTCTGGTATATAGTCCCTTCAAAATGCATGTTCTTCCCATTTTCTCCATTATAGAATATACACACTAGGCACAGTGTAAACTAGATGCTGCAGAAGGAGAGCTTATTTGTTGAGACTTCCTTGATATCACTTGAGATCCATCACCAGAAATGCCCTCTTTGTAATTCATATTCATACTCATCAAAATTCTCCATCTTCTGTTGGATGCACTTTACCTTCCTCCTCAGTCAAAATTCCCTTGATGGGACCATTGATGGTGACCACTCCTGAAGATCAAACCTCATGTCCCTTCAGGTGGGCACTCTCCTGGTAGCCTTTGCTTCTTTTCACCTTTTACATTAGTAGCTCTGTGGAGCTATATAAAAATTACACACACACACACACACACACACACACACACATACACACACACACAGAACTTTCTGGGCTGTAGCTGGATACTGTAGCACCATAATTAATTATGCTGACATGGCATGGCAGCTGAAGCATTAGGAATGATGTGCCTCTGATAGCTACTGGTTATATGCAGTGGTGATACTCAGGGGGGTAAAAATTCACTTTGTCCTGTCAGACTATGCTTATTGCTACAATTTAATAAATAAAGCCCTTAGCAATCTATATATTCTACTGACACTTCAAAAGTATGTAGTACAGGGGAAGGTCCAAGATGGTAGAGGAGTAGTAGACTTTAATCTCATCTTGTCTCAGAAATTCATCTAAATAGCTATCAAACCATTCTAAATGTTTATGAACTCAACAGGAGATCAAAGAAAGGAACAGCTACAGCTCCATGACCAGAAAAACAGTCACTGTCTGCAAGGTAGGAGATTCAAAGAAATGAACCCTAGATGATATAAGGGAAGAGTAGATCATTGGGGGAGGGAACCTCCATCAGCCAGCTACCAGCAATAATAGAGTAGCAGAACAACAACAAAAAAAAAAAACACAGAACTTTTAGAAGTCTGCTCCAGTGAGGGACATCCCTCTGGTGGCTAAGTAGGGATAGAACCAACACTGGGACAGTGTGGTCTCAGGATCCTTGGGTCCCAGGAAGATTGGGGGTGCCTGAGTGTGGCAGAGCTACCATGTAACTGTGTGGTGAAGCCAACTGCAAACAGTGAGCTCAGGAGTAGCCTGTCAGATCAGAGTTGCCATAAACCATGATCTGCAGCACAGTCAAACCATTGCTCTTCAAGCAGGGGCTCAAAGAGGAGCAGAACCATGAAGACACCCCTTCCTTCCCTGGGAGGAGTGGCATGAGAGCATGCCACAGGAGTCTGCTGGGTTTGGAGATTCCAAACAGGGTTGTGTGCCCATGTAAGAAACCCTCAGTCATGGCTGAGTTAGCACAGAATGGAGCGGAGACCAAGAATACATGAGTGATTGACTGATTTTCTCTGAGGGTTCACTGAAGAGTGTGCCTCAAGCTCTCAGCTCTTATTCTTATCTTATAAATCTGCTCAGAAAGCCTCCAGGGAACAAAAGCCACATAGAACAAACCAGAGAAGATTACTTAGCCTGACCCCCTGGAAAGGACGGTGCAATTCCACCTGGGGAAATGACACCTGGGAATCAATGGAATAGCCCCCTTCCCCAGAAGATCAGCAAGAACATATAGCCAAGACCAAGGTTACTGATCAATGAGAACTGCAAAACTCCAATGCTAGGGGAATACAGCATGAAGAATTCAAGGCTTTCCCCCCCATGATTCCTCAGTCTTTCAACATAATTTTTTTAAAATTCTCTTTATTTTTCTTTTAAAAAAATGTTCTTCTTTCTTTTTTCAAGCAACTTCTAATCTTACTAACTCTTTTTCTAAAATCCTTTTCTTTAAATTTTATTTTATTTTTTCAGTGTTCCTTTTTAATTTTAATTTTTAAATCATATTATATCTCTTCATTGTATTCAACCTTATTTTGTGTATATATTATATATATTTGTGTGTGTGTGTGTGTGTGTGTATACACATATTTCTTTAAAATTTTAGAATGTAGTTTCCTCTAACAGACTGAAATATGCCCAAAATCTAGTATGGTTCTGTCCTATTCACCCACCTGATCATATTCTCTCTTTCTCTCTTTCCTCCCCCTCCCTAGTTGCAGATCTCTTCTGATTTGATTAGCGTATATTTCTCTGGGTCATTGTTGCCATTTTAGTATTTTGTTCTCTCATTCATCTATTATTCTCTGGACAGAATGAGAAGATGGAAAAACTCACCTCAAAAAAGAGAAC
The DNA here is from genome assembly GCF_020171115.1 of Neogale vison. Taxonomy (NCBI): domain Eukaryota; kingdom Metazoa; phylum Chordata; class Mammalia; order Carnivora; family Mustelidae; genus Neogale; species Neogale vison. The sequence goes on along the minus strand of NC_058094.1, from coordinate 84,968,114 downwards.
AAGAGGCAGTACTGACTGCCAGGGACTTGATCAATGAGGACATTAATAAGATGTCAGAACTAAAGTTCAGAATAATAATTATATAGAGAACAGCTGGGCTTGAAAAATAATAGAAGATACCAGAGAATCCCTTTCTGAAGAAATAAAAGAACTAAACTCTAACCAGGTAGAAATTTTAAAAGGCTATTAATGAGATCCAATTAAAAAATGGAGGCTCTAACTGCTATGATAAATGAGTCAAAAGAGAGAATTAGTGGTATAGAAGACCAAGTGATGGGAAATAAAGACACTGAGAAAAAGAGATAAACAACTACTGGATCAGGAAGGGAGAATTCAAGAGATAAATGATACCATAATGCAAGATAATATTAAAATAATTGGGATCCCAGAAGAAGAAAAAGAAAGAAGGAGAAAAGCAGTATATTAGAGCAAGTTATAGTGGAGATTTTCCCTAATCTTGGGAGAGAAACAGACATTAAAATCCTGGAGACACAGAGAACCCCCTCAAAATTAATAAAAATAAGTCAAGACTTAAACATCTAATAGTAAAACTTACCAATCTTAGAGACGAAGAGAAAACCCTGAAATCAGCTCAGGAAAATAGGTCTGTAACCTAGAATGGTAGAAGCATTAGATTCTCTCTCCACAGAGACCTGGCAGACCAGAAAGGACTGATATGATATATACAGAACACTTAATGAGAAAAATATGCAGCCAAAAATATTTTATCCAGGTACAATGCTATTCACAATAGGAGGAGTGATAAAATGCTTCCAGGAAAACTGAAACTAAAAGAATTTGTGAACACCAAATCACTCCTACAAGAAATATGGAAAGGGGTCCTCTAAGCAAAGATAGAGCCCCAAAGTAACATAGACCAGAAAGAAATAGGGACAATATACAGTAACTATCACCTTACAAGCAATACAATGGCACTAAATTCATATCTTTCAATAGTTATCCTGAATGTAAATGCCCCAATCAAAAGAAACAGGATATCAGATTAGATAAAAATGTAAGACCCATTTATATCTGTTTGCAAGAGACTCATTTTAGACCAAAATACACCAACGTATTGAAAGTGAGGGGTTGGAGAACTGTTTCTTACACTATTGGACATCTAAAGAAAGGTGGGACTCAATCCTTATATCAGACAAATTAAATTTTCAACCAAAGACTGTAATAGTAGATGAGAAGGGAAATATATTATAACTAAAGTGTCAATCCAACAACAACAACAAAATGAAAAGTAACAATTATAAGTATTTATGCCCCTAACGTGGGAGCAGCTAATTATATAAGCCATTTAATAACAAAATCAAAGAAACAAATTGACAATTACACAGTAATAGTGAGGATTTTAACAACCCCCTCACTGCAATGGACAGATTGTCTAAGCAAAAGATCAGCAAAGAGATAAGGGCTTTGAAGGACACATCAGACTAAATAGACTTCACATGAACATTCAGAACATTTCATGCCAAAGCAAAGGAATATACATCCTTCTCCAGAATAGATCATGTATGGGGTTACAAATCAGGTCTCAACCAGTACCAAAAGATTGGGATTATTCCCTGCATATTTTTGGACCACAACGCCTTGAAACTGTAACTCAATTACAAGAGGAAATTTTGGAAGAACTCAAATCCATGGAAGTTAAAGACCATCCTTCTAAAAAATGAATGGGTCAACCAGAAAATTAAAGAGGAACTTAAAAATTCATGGAAACAGGGGTGCCTGGGTGGCTCAGTCATTAAGTGTCTGCCTTTGGCTCAGTTCATGATCCCAGCCAGAGTCCTAGGATCGAGCCCCACATCAGGCTCCCTCCTCAGCAGAAGACTTCTTCTCCTACTCCCCCTGCTTGTGTTTCCTCTCTCACTCTCTCTCTGTCAAATAAACGATTCAATTTTTTTAAAAAATTCATGGAAACAAATGAAAATCAAAACAAATGTTCAAAATCTTTGGGATGCAGCAAAGGCAGTCCTAAAAGGGAAATATAAAGCACTACAATCCTTTCTCAAGGAAAAAAAAAAAAAAAAAAAAGTCTCAAATACACAACCTAACCCTACACCTAAAGGACCTGGAAAAAGAACAGCAAATAAAGGCTAAACCCAGCAGGAGAAGATAAATAATAAAGATCTGAACAGAAATCAATGAAATAGAAACCAAAAGAACAGTTGAACAGATCATCAGAATTAGGAGTTGATTCTTTGAAAGAATTAACTGGTCAAACTTATCAAAAAGAAAAGAAAAGGGACCCAAATAAATAAAATCATGCATGAAAAAGGAGACATCACAACCAACACTGAAGAAATACAAACAATTATAAGAACATATTATGAGCAACCATATGCCAACAAATTAGGCAATTGGGAAGAAACGAATGCATTCCTAGCAATGTGTAAACTACCAAAACTGAAAGAGAAAGAAATAGAGAACCTGATGAGACTCATAACCAGCAAGGAAATCGAAGCAGTAATCAAAAATTTCCCAACAAACAAGATCCTAGGGCCAGATGGCTTCCCAGGAGAATTGTACCAAACATTTAAAAAAGAATTAATAGCTATTCTTCTGAAACTGTTTCATAAAATATAAATGAAAGGAAAACTTCCAAATGAATTCTATGAAACCAGCATTATCTTGATCCCAAAACCTTATGAAGACCCCACCAAACAGGAGATTACAGACCAATATCTCTACTAATCCTACTGATTAGTATTTTGATGAGAATTTTTGAACATGGGTGCATGGTCAAACATGTTCAAACATGCACCCATGTTCAAAAATTCTCATCAAAATACTAATACTAATCAGTAGGATCCAACAGAACATTAAAAGGATTATTCACCAGAACAAAATGGGAATTATTCTTGGGCTGCATGTTTGGGTCAATACATGACAATCCATCAATATGATACACTACATTAATAAAAGAAAGGACAAGAACCATATGATCTTCTCAATAGATGCTGAACAAGCATTTGGCAAGTATAGCATGGTTTCTTGATTAAAACTTTTCACAGTGTAGGGATAGAGGGGAATATATGTCAATATTGTAAAAGCCATATGTGTAAAACCCACAGGGAATATCATTCTCAATGGGGAAAAACAGAGAGCTTTCCCCCTAAGATCAGGAACATGACAGAGATGTCCACTTTCACCACTGTTGTTCAACACAGTATTAGAAGCCCTAGTCTCAGCAATCAGACAACAAAGAGAAATGAAAGGCTTTTGAATTGGCAAAGAAGAAGTCAAACTCTTGCTCTTTGCAGATTATATGATACTCTAGGTGGAAAAGCCAAAAAACTCTACCCCAAAACTGATAAAGCTCATACAGGAATTCAGTAAAGTGGCAGTGCCGCTTCCAGTCAGCGACGAGAGAAGAATTAGGCACAAACAAGTCAGCTGCAAAAGACTGGGAGCAGAGGACAACAGTCGAAAAGGACTGCTACCACAAGCAACTCCACAGTCTTACTTTTATTAGATAGAAAACAATAGCCAACAGAAGGATTGATGAAGGTCAAACATTAATCCCGTCTTGCAGACATGCAAGGAGGAGGATAAAGTTATAGTTAACCTAGCACATTCAAAGGACTCATCTAACTAACAACGAGCACTTCTGGGAAGAGAAAGGAGTGATAATGAAGAAGGGAAGCAGGCGGTTTTCTTTCCACCCTGAGCTGACTCACCGTTCCCGGGTGCTCGGCTTCCCTGAAGCAGGCAGCGTTCTGCCCTGGGCGGGCCAGGCATTCCCAGCTGCCTGGCTTCAGTGAAGGGGAGGCCTTCCGCCCTGAGCGAGCCAGGCATCCCCAGCTGCCCAGCTTCACGGTCGTACATCATCCTTCTCCCCAAAGACCTGTTGTCAGTATATGTATTTCTTAAGGCCATATCTAAATGTGCTTGGCAACTAGTAAAATCCTCCAGGGGTTACAGTTTAAGTAACAAATTGCTCTGAGGGGCAGCAGCATGGCATGATATAATATCAAAGGACAGAAAACAGTTGCATTTCTTACATTAATAATAACACAGAAGAAAGAGAAATTAAGGAATTGATAACATTTATAATTGCACCCCAAAATATAAGATACATAGGAATAAACCTAACCAAAGAGGCAAAAGCTCTGTACTCAGAAAACTATAGAATACCTAGGAAATAAATCAAGAAACAAAGGAATGGAAAAATGTTCCATGTTCACAGATTGGAAGGAAAAATATTGCGAAAATGTTTATGCTACTTAGACCAATCTACACATTCAATGGAATCCCTATCAAAATACCATCAACTTTATTTTCATGGAGCTGGAACAAACAATCCTAAAATTTGTGTAGAATGAGGAAAGACCCAGAGTACCCAAAGGGATGTTGAAAAAGAAAACCAAAACTACAGGCATCATGATTCTGGACTTCACGCTATATTACAAAACTGTCATCATCAAGACAGTATGGTATTGGCACAAAAATAGACACATAGATCACTGGAACAAAGTAGAGAGCCCAGAAATGGACCCTCAACTCAATGGTCAATTCATCTTCAACAAAGCAGGAAAGAATATCCAATGTAAAGAAGACAGTCTCGTCAACAAATAATTTGAGGAAAATTGGAGAGCCACATGAGAAGAATGAAACTGGACAATTTACACCATACATGAAGACAGACTCAAAATGGATGAAAAGCCTCAATGTGAAGCAAGAATCCATCAATATCCTAGAGGGAAACAAAGGCAACAACCTCTTTGACCTCAGCCACAGCAACTTCTGGCAAGGCAAGGGAAACAAAGCAAATATGAACTGTTGGGATTTCATTAATAAAAGGCTTTTGCACACACACACACACCCGTGCACGCACACGCATGCACACACACACACACACACGAAGGCCTTTGCACATCAAAGGAAGCAGTCAACAAAACCAAAAGACAACCAACAGAATGGGAGAAGATATTTGCAAATGGCATATCAGATAAAGGGCTTGTATCCAAAATCAATAAGGATCTTATCAAACTCAACACCCAAAGAACAAAGAATCCAATGAAGAAATGGGAAGAAGACATCAATAGACATTTCTTCAAAGAAGAAATCCAAATGGCCAACAGACACATGAAAAAATGCTCAATATCACTCAATCAGCTGGGAAATACAAATCAAAACCACAATGAGATAACACCTCACACCAGTCAGAATGACTGAAATTAATGAGTCAGGAAACAACAGATGTTGGGGAGAGAAAGGGGAGAAAGGGGAACCGTCCTACACTGTTGGTGCAAACTCCAGGGAACAGTATGTAGGTTCCTCAAAAAGTTGAAAATAGAGCTATCCTATGACCCAGAAATTGCACCACTGGGTGTTTACCCCAAAGATAGAAATGTATTGATCTGAAGCCCAGATGTCCATCAACAGATGAATGGATAAGGAAGAATGAATATATACATGTATATATTCATATACATATATGTTGGTGCCTGAGCGGCTTGTGGCGCATGCGTGACGGGTTGGGCTGTGTGCAGGGCCAGCACGTAGCTGGAGCTGCCCCGGTGATGCTTCTGGGCTCCGCTGAGACTGCCGTGCCCGCTCGTTGCCTCGGCCAGCTGCCGCTGCCTCAAGCCGTTGCCGCCGCCAGGTGAGCAGCTGCCTATTGTTCTTCTCGGTGGCGACGGTGCGGAGCTGCTCCAGCTGGGCCCACGGGGGGCCCCGGGCACCGCACTACTTTGTCAGTGCCCGAAAGTAAACACGCCATTAAGATGGTGGCTGGATGCGAGCCAGTAGGCGGAACTGAGGATTTTGTATCTATGTGGCTGCAAGTGATTGGTTGTGCAACTTTGGTATATATAGACATGCGTGGGCGGGAGAGGGAGAGATCCCAACAGCTACCCAGAAATAAAGCTTGCTTCGCTGAGGTCTCCTGGTCATTCTTGCTGGTGAGAGCGACAAGTGGTGCCGAAACCTGGGAAACCTCGGAAACCGAGGAGTTCTCAGTGAATGCAACGATCTGGTAAGTGCGCACAAAATTTCAGATAAGAAAGTTCCTAAGTATAGGACGAGAAGTGAGAAAGTTCCTAAGTATAGGACGAGAAGTGAGAAAGTTCCTAAGTATAGGATGAGAAGTAAAAGGGTTCCTAGGCATAGGACGAGAAATAATGGGATCAAAGTTTACTAAGATGGGAGGATTACTGATGGAAGTGCTTAAGGCTAACGGCACTCTGCTAGACTCTAACCATAAAACGGTGAAAAATGTTATCGAGGAGCAGGTCAGAGAAGCCTCTAAGGCAGGATCTAGTGGAGGGGGAGAAAGTTCAGAGGAGAGCTCCTCTGAAGATGAGCTTGGGGAAGCCATGACACACTTAAAATTAAAAGAGGAAGTCCCTAACAAACCTTTAAAGGGAAGGACATACTAAGAAGCGAGGAAAAAATATGACTCCCTAGCGCCCTCTGTCAGAAGGTCAAGAATTCCTACCCTTGAATGTAGGCCTATAGCGCCACCTGCAGAATGGCCGCCACCATATAACACTTCATGCTCCCGAGGGGCATGCGGTTGTCCAGAATGGAGAAATGCAAGATGGAGGGACATTACCGACTTTACTAAACCCTCCCCTCTTGCATACCCAATGTTAGAAGATCAAAATCAACAGGTTTCATCAACCACTAGACTTCAAACTTATTAAACAGTTTAAGGAAGCAGTCACTACTTAAGGGCCACAGGCTGCTTATACACTTTCACTTTTGGAAGCAGTCGGTAGCATGAACCTTACCCCAGACGATTGGACTAACATGGCAAAAGCAACTCTGTCTGGTGGACAATACTTGATATGGAAAACTGCTTGGCAAGAGTGTAGCTCAGAAACTGCCTGGCGTAATGCTGCGTCAGGGAATCCCCACTGGAATATATTGACATGCTCATGGGAGGAGGTCAGTTTGTAGGACAAAACAATCAGATTGGGTACCCCCCAGGGGTGTATGTACAAATAGCAGCTGCAGCCACTAGGGCTTGGAAGACCATACAGGGTTCTGGCGATTTGCAGGGACAACTTTCCAAGGTGTTGCAGGGGCCTAATGAACACTATGTTGACTTTGTAGATCGTCTGCTCCAAGTAGCAAGGTGCATATTTGGGGATGTGGACCAAGCAATGCCTCTTGTTAAATAATTAGCCTATGAACAAGCAAATAAATGGTGTAGAGAGGCTATCCGCCCTTGGAAGTCTAAGGACCTGACTACGTATATCAAAGTGTGTCGAGACATCACTGATACAGTTGTTCAGGGCCAAGTTGTGGCAGCAGCAGTAGCCCAAGGGATAAGAAGTTTCAACGGAGGAACCAGGAGTTCTTCCAAGGCTTGTTTCCTTTGAGGAAGGGACGGTCATCTTAAGAGGGATTGTCCAAAGGGTAAAGGACCTCCTAGACCAGTCAAGCCCACACCTGGGTTGTGCCCTCGTTGCCGTAAAGGGAATCATTGGGCTAATGAATGTAGGTCCCAGAAAGATATTCAAGGAAATCCCCTGCCGCCTAATAACTGGATTCAATCCAATGACTCAAAAAACGGGAAGCAGGGCCCTGAGCCCCGGGGCCCAACACAAATTTATGGGGTGCTAACGCAAATGCCCAGGACATGGTATCCTCCCTCGGAGAAAGGCGCACAACCTCTGGATCAGCAGGGCTCGATATCAGAGCAGCCGCCCGAATGGTCCTAACTCCGGAGATGGTCATTCAAGCATTGGTCTCTGATCTAAGAGGGGGCCCCCCTCATGGTACTGTAGGTTTATTACTTGGCTGAAGCTCCACTTATCTCAAAGGTCTGATAGTTCACCCTGGGGTAATAGATTCAGATTATGAGGGAGAGATCAAGATACTGGTGTCTTCACCAAGGGAAGTTACTGCAATTAGCCCAGGAAATTGGATAGCTTAACTTCTCATACTCCCTAGCCATCATGAAGCCTTTCCCAGTAAAGGAAAAGAAAAAAAGTACGGGAGGTTTGGTGTCTACGGGAGTTGACCTAACATGCCTGACCCTGGATATGACTGATAGGCCTATAATTACCCTCAAGGTGCAAGGAAGAAAATTTTTAGGTTTACTGGATACGGGCGCCGATAAAAGCATCATCAGCCAACAAAAGAGGCCTCTGAGATGGCCGCTAACACAAGCAAAACAAACACTCAGGGGTTTAGGAATCGCTCAAAGTCCTGATCAAAGTGCAGCTACCCTTGAGTGGGAGGATGACAAAGGCCATAGGGGAACTTTTCAGCCTTATGTCTGCAATATTCCTATTTCCCTCTGGGGACGAGACGTTTTGGAACAGATGAGCATCCGCCTGACAACTGAAACCATATACAGCCCCTGATCAATAGCTATGATGCAGAAAATGGGATACACACCAGGAAAAGGGTTAGGGAAACAGGAGCAAGGTAAAATAGACACCATCCCTTTCACTTCAGAATATAAGGGGCAAGGCCTGGGTTTTCGGTAAGGGCGACTGAGGCAATGAAAATAACATGGAAGACAGATACGCCCTGCTGGGTGCCTCAGTGGCCCCTTACTAACGAAAAACTATCAGCTGCTAAAGCCCTGGTACAGGGACAGTTAGAGGCGGGCCATATGAAACCTTCTACCTCACCTTGGAATATACCTATCTTTGTTATTAAAAAGAAATCTGGTAAATGGAGACTTTTACATGATCTTAGAGAAATTAATAGGCAAATGCAGAACATGGGACCAATAGAGCTGGGATTACCCATGATAACCGCCTTACCAAGAAACTGGCCATCAATAGTGGTTGACATAAAAGATTGCTTTTTCTCTATCCCTCTGCATGCTGAGGATACAATTAAATTTGCCTTTACCCTACCTTCTATTAATCATGCAGAGCTTGACCAAAGATTTGAGTGGACTGTCCTCCCTCAGGGCATGGCTAATAGCCCCACTATGTGTCAATTATATGTTTCTAAAGCCATACAGCCTATTAGAGAGACTTACCCTGACTTAATGTGTTACCATTATATGGATGACATATTGTTGTGTGGATCTGACTCTACTACAGTTTTGGAAGCCTTAGTAATGTTACAAAAGGAGCTAAATTCATGGGGATTAATTATAGCCTCCGAAAAGATACAGGCTTCCAACATCAAAGACTATTTAGGCATGAAACTATACAATACCATGGTAAAACCTTCAAAGGCCTCCATTAGAACTGACAAATTACAAACACTCAATGATTCCCAAAAGTTATTGGGGGACATAAGTTGGATCCGACCCTACCTGAAAATAACTACAGGAGAATTACAACCATTGTTTGATATTCTGAAGGGTGATGCCCATCTAGACTCTCCTAGGGGCCTTACTCTGAAGGCGAAACAGGCTTTGAAAATCGTGGAGGACAGACTTGCCTTGACTTAAGCAGATAGATGTGATCCTAGCCAGATAGTCCAAGCCATAGTCATTCCATCCCTTTCTTCACCTACAGGAGTGCTATGGCCAGGTGGGCCCTTACAATGGCTGTACCTCCCAAACACTCTTCCTCAGATAATCACAACATATCCAGTTGCAGTAGCCATGCTAGCTAACAAATTGATCACTGTTTGTATTTCTACTCTTGGAATCATACCTGACAATTGCATCGTGCCGTATACTAAGGAACAGATTCGCCTACTATGTGCTACCCTAGATGTTTGGGCGATACTGACCACCTCTTACTCAATAGAATTTGATAATCATTATCCTTCACACCCACTTATAGAATTCACAAAGGGTGTTGAATTCATACTACCAAAAATTAGTAGATCGACACCACTAAAAGAAGCCTCTACTGTCTTTACAGGTGGAAGTAAAGAGGGCACAGGAGCTTATATCATAAATGGAATCGTGAACCCAGTCATAGTTCCTGCCAGGTCGGCTCAACAAGTAGAGCTACTAGTAGTGCTCCTAGTGCTCCAGAGATTTTCAGACACTCCCCTAAATATTATTTCTGATAGTCAATACGTGGTAAATGCAACAAAAAATATTGAAACAGCCATCCTCTCCTTAAGTGATTCACCTATTCCATGGATCTTAAGGCAACTACAAGAGGTTGTGCAACTGCGCACTGCACCATTTTTTATAGATCACATCAGAGCCCATATGAGCCTACCGGGACCATTATCCGAGGGCAATGCTCTAGCAGACCACAATAGTCGTTTCCAACTTATTTGCCCTACCTTAGAACAGGCGAAGCTGTTCCATAGCAAATGGCATGTGAATTCTAATATCTTAAGATATAAATTCCATATCACCAAAGAACAGGCAAGAGATATAGTAAGGACCTGTGGGAATTATACCACATTACTCCCTCAGCCTTCCTTGGGGGTAAATCCCAAAGGCCTTCAAGCTAATCACCTATGGCAAATGGATGTCACACATGTACCTGAATTCGGGCAACAAAAGTACGTACATATATCAGTGGACACTTATTCGGGTATCATAATGGCTACTCCCCTCACGGGGGAGAATTCAAAACAAGTCATCACACACTGCCTACGATGCTTCGCAGATTGGGGTATCCCAAAACAAATAAAGACAGATAATGGACCTGCATATACATCAAAATCTATCCATCAATTCCTGAGTCAATTTGGTATAGTCCATACTACAGGTATACCTTACAATCCACAAGGTCAAGGAATAATTGAACGTGCCAATGGCACCTTCAAACGATGCTTACAAAAAACAAGAAAAGGGGGAAGAGGGGATGACTACAAGTCACCCCGTGATCTTACATCTCTCACCCTTTACATTTTAAATTTTTTGTCCTTGGACCATAATGGTACATCTGCAGCGGACAGGCATGCGGCGGTTACCGAACACACTCTAGCCCAGACAAAGTGGAAGGATATACTCACGGGCCAATGGAGAGGCCCTGACCCGGTCCTAAGATGGCACTGAGGTTCTGTTTGTCTTTTTCCACAGCATGCCCAAGTGCCTATCTGGGTCCCGGAGCCACCGATTAGAAGAATCGATCAACATGGCCCGCCCCGTCCTGATGCTCGGCCTGATAGCAATCCTGGCGACACCAGCATCCCTTCAACAGATGCACCAATGGGCAATAGTGAAAGCCTGGCCATTCCCCATGCCACTGATGAATGAGTCTGCCATCCTCCCTCCTGTATACCTACTTTCATTCCCATGCCCGTTTCTGTAAATCCTAACGATTTGCCTGTATTGCTCTCAAGACATAAAAGAGACTTTGGGATCACTGCAGCCATTATTGCGGCTGTAGCGGCCTCCGCAGCTGCAGCAACTGCAGCGGCTGTAGCTCTCACCACGTCTGTAACAAGTGGACATTCTCCAGAAACTATTGAAGACCGGATGCATCCAATCACTTTCTGGACTTTGCATAACCTCCGTGGCCTATAATGACCTTTCTATTGCCGCTAATCTGTCGAAAGAGTTAAGCAGATAAGATTGACATAGCTCCATTACGGGATTGGGTATCTGTTGTAAATCCTTATGTTCCGCTGTTTTGCATCATTACGTAAACAACAACGCAGGCAACAGTTGGCGCTAGTACAAGCTTGCATGGCACTGGAAGCTGGTACATTTCCCCAAATCTGGCTGGCAGCGTTAGATCGGTAGTCACATAGCAACCTAAGCCAGGAGTTCTCCAACGAGGGGGAATTATCCGATGATGGGTAAGCATGTTCATGGCAGCTGACAACCTAAGACAGGCATGATCTCCTGCCTTGCATGCCTAACATAAAAGAAAAGGGGGAGATGTCGGTGCCCGAGCGGCTTGTGGCGCATGCGCGGTGGGTTGGGCTGTGTGCAGGGCCATCGCGGAGCCTGAGCTGCTGTGGTGATGCTTCTGGGCTCCGCTGAGACCGCTGTGCCCATTCGTTGCCTCGGCAGGCTGCCGATGCCTCAAGCCGTCGCCGCCGCCAGGTGAGCAGCTGCCTATTCTTCTTGGTGGCGACAGCGTGGAGCTGCTCCGGCTGGGCCCGCGGGGGGCCCCAGGTGCCCCACGACTTTGTCGGTGCCCGAAAGTAAACATGCCATTAAGATGGCGGCTGGATGCGAGCCAGTAGGCGGAACTGAGGATTTTGTATCTATGTGACTGCAAGTGATTGGTTGTGCAACTTTGGTATATATAGACATGCGCGGGCGGGAGAGGGAGAGATCCCAACAGCTACGCAGAAATAAAGCTTGCTTCGTTGAGGTCTCCTGGTCGTTCTTGCTGGCGAGAGCGACACATATACACATATATATTATATATGTATATATACATATATAATGGAATACTACTATGCAGCCATCAGTAAAAAATAAATCTTGCCATTTGCAAGAATGTGAATAAAGTAAAGGGCATTATGCTAAATGAAAGTGAAAGAAGTCCATCAGAGAAAGACAGTTTCATATGATCTCACTGATATGTGAAATTTAAGAAACAAAACAGAGTATCATAGAGGGAAAAGAGGAAGAAATGAAACAAGACAAAACCAGAGAGGGAGACAACCATAAGAGACTCTTAATCTCAGGAAACAGAGGATTACTGGAGGGGTGAGGAATTGGAGGATGGTGTGGCTGACTGATAGACATTAGGGAGGGTGTGTGCTGTGGTAAGCACTGTGTGTTGTGTAAAATTGATGAATCACAGACCTGTACCTCTGAAATCTATAATACATTATATTTTAATAATAAAAATGCACATAATATACGATTACTTGTAACATTAGAACATTTAGTAACTTTATTTTATGTATTAAGCAATTCAAAACAGTATAAAAACCCTTTTTAAATTTTCTATGGAAGTATATATTGCTACCTTTACTATAAATAGGTTTAAGTATATAGTAGCATCCCTTACATATAGCATCCCTTACATCCTCTATTAGTTTAGGAAAAAGAACAATTATAGATCTATATAAAATTATGCATGTATGATCTATTAATTATACAGTGTTTCTCAAAAGCCATTTGTTTTGGTGTCATCACTGCATTGCCAAATATATTACATGAACAAAAATAAACTCTGGTGCATTACCGTCAAGTGTCAGTGGCAATGGAAAGATTTTACTTCAGTGGCTGACCTGAGTCCTCGAGACACACCAAGGTATGTGAAACATTTGGAGATGGTAAGGCTGGGCTCATCAGGGGAGTCTTCATAGGCCTCAAAATAAGAAAGTCCAAATCATCCTGAACTTCTTTGGATGACACACTGACAAAATGATGGTAAGAGACACCATTCTTGCCTGATGAGTTATTTTTCTTTTCCTTTTATTCTGTCTCCTTTCTGTGGGCAAAAGGGCAATATTCCATTAGAGTTTAAGTCAGTGACTTTTTTTCTTTAAGCTCCTTAACTTTGTTTTTGAACTTTTTAGTGGGGAAGCTGTTTTTTTTTTTTTTCCTCACTTTGCTAAATGGTTATACTTTAGTGAATGATTTTGGCATTGATTATATGTCTTGAATTCCCAAAGAGCATTCTGGCACAGTTGTACATCTGTTCCTCAATTGACACACAGATTCTAACTCTACTCAAGCCAGACAACAAGCTGTAGAAGTGGCAGTTTTTATTTGATAAGAAAATAAGCAATTATTTACAATATAGTATTTATTATTTAGAAGATATAAGTTGATTTATATATAGAAAATGCTTTAAATAACACATCCACATGGGAAAATTTCAAAATGAATTAGTACAGGATTACAAAGACATATGTTTCTGTCTTACAAAGGCCAACAGACTATTTCCCCTTAGACTGAACTGGTGTCACCCATGGTGTTATGGGATATAAACCAGGCCATCCAGACTCTAGGCAATGAAATGAGGTTTGGCAGTAAAGTAAGGATGGATACCTTCCTCTTCATTGATCGCTCTTAATGGAGGCAATTAAACTAACATGTGAAATCAGAATGTTAATGCCTTTTACATTAACAATGGGCATTCTCCTTGATATATGAGATGAAACAGGGGATAAGCTTGATGAGAATAAGTTCCTATATAATCAAGCAATACGAGAAGATAACCATTGTTAATCATTTCTCTGATGGAAATAAAAAGTATCAAAATTAAATATTCTTTTGTCCTCAAAGTAGTTTTCAGTATAACAAAGACAACTCTCACAAATTTGGTTTGGTTTGTAAAAATTAAGTCACCTTTTCAAAATTACAATTTTGAAAATTCAGTTCTTTAAACTTTTAGGTTCTGCTTATAAAAGTCTAGGTATAAATCTATCAATTTTTAACAATTATATTAATAGGGGCCTTCATTCTACTCAAACTTAATTACCATTTTAACTATATTCATAAAATATAACTTTCTCTTTGAGTACAGCAGTGTTATGACTGAGAAGAGGTACTCCGTATTTGTAGAAATCCTATAAATTAATCATATTCCTCATATTTGGTAAAACTTAAGTTATTTTAAATGTCAAATGTTAAGCTATTAAGTGTTTAAATTGTATGTAATCTTTGTAATACTACTACTTAACATTGTAAACCTTAGACAAAATTTGATGTATGTATTCTAAATTTCATTTAAAATCTGGTTTCTTTTTCAAGTAGGCTAATTTTTGTTAAAATTTTTAAGCACATAAAACATCAAATTTTCACAGATTTCTAAATACCAGTACAGTAAAACTGTGAATATCAATTATTTTAAAATTCTTTTGTTTTAATTTTTTAGTGCTCCAAGATTCATTGTTTATGCTCCACACGTAGTGTTCAATGCAATACATGCCCTGCTTAATATCCACCACAAATTCTTGAGAAACAATTAATAGCTAACTTCTTGGTTAACAGAGCTATGTATCAGAAATTCTGGTTGAGTTAGGACTGAGAGCTTTAGATATGAGGGTAAATCTCATCAGTGAGTTTATCCTAATGTCTTTTCTAATAGTCATCATCCACAAACTTCCACACGTAGAAAAGAGCTGGACTGGTACTTCACTGGCCATAGACCTTTTGTTGATGCAGGCACACAACTGCAACACACTGTTTGGCCATCTCCAAGTGCACAATTTACTACACATCAATTGTTCTGAATTTATCATTCTTTGTTTCTTAAGAGGTATAAATATATTTTCTTAAGACACGCACTCTGGGAAACAAACTGAGGTTTACAGAAGGGAGGTGGATGGGAGTATGGAATAACAGGGTAATGACTATTAAGGAGGGAATGTGGTGGTGATGGGCACTGGGTGTTATACACAACTAATGAATCATTGAACACTACATCAAAAACCAATGATGTCTGTACTATACAGTGGCCAACTGAACATAATAAAAAAATAATAAATAAATAAATAAATAAACAAAGCCACAAAAAGAGAGAGAGATATAAATAAATAAATAAATGAATGAAATCTTTTAAAAAAATGATGCCAAGGAAAGGAGCATATGATGAATAGTGTTGGGTTTAGTTGAGGTGTAAAATAATGAAATAATTGTTGATATAAAAAAAAAAAAAACAACACATTTAACTTTACTTCCTAAACTAAAGACATTTGAACCTGATGAAATCCAAAATGTAGAATATTTTGTAGGACCACATGACATTTATGAGCTGTGATATAGTATGCTATTGTATTCTGTATCTTCTGTGGCTTTATATTACCCTTTTATGACCACTTCTCATATCCACTGATGAGAAGAAATGCTTCAAATCTGAAATATTAATTCTCAAGTGATCCCTACAAGAAAAATTTATCATATTAAATATTTAATTGTTAAGATAAATCACATAGTATTGCTTTATCTTAATATATAGAAATATGTTACCAAATTTTTGTGATCTGATTCTTGGTTGGACTGGTCTGAAGCTTCAAGGGCTCTTTCTGTTAAAGACTTATTATACTGGGGCACCTGGGTGGTTCAGTGGGTTAAAGCCTCTGCCTTCAGCTCAGGTCCTGATCCCAGCATCCTGGGATGGAGCCCCACATCAGGCTCTCTGTTCAGCGGGGAGCTTGCTTCCCCTTCTCTCTCTCTGCCTGCCTCTCTGCCTACTTATGATCTCTGTCAAATGAATAAATAAATCTTAAAAAAAAAAAAAGACTCAGTAGACCAGTGCCTCCTCTCTCTTGACCCCAAATGTGGTTCCAACTTGCATTTCTAAGTGGAAGTTGAAGGAGGGTGCTTCCCAATCAGGAGTGAGCTATGCTGCATACATATGCAGACAACACGTTGTGCTCTCTGAACACAGAAAATCCAAAAAGATGCACAAAAAACACATTAATTATCTATATTTTATAGATTCAAGGGCACTCTAGTGAAAACCACAGAAAAAAAATTTTAATTGACAATTTGCAGCTTGATTTTAATATTCATGTTAAAATGCAAATGCTCCATCAATCTTATAAGGAACAAAACTGGAGAACTTAGACTAGCTAATCTCAAAATATAATACTATAGTTACTGCCAGCAGGCCGCAGAATGAGTTAGCAAACCAAAGCAAGAGCCAAAGAGCCTCAGTGGTGCTGATCAATGTGTTAGAATTCTCATCACAACACCACTTTGCAGGAGCAGGATCGATCCTGCTTAAAATTTGGTTGCATGTCAAGACTGATGACATCCATACATACCAAGAGGGTGTGAGATTTATTATTTACATAATGAAGACTCCAGTGAGTAGCATGGTAAGCATCTTGAGCAGGTAGTAAATGGTTTGAAAAGGCAGAAAGAGGGGACTGGTTTAGGGTCTTTATCAAAATTAGGAGTGGGACCAGAATAAGACACTTACTTGCATGCCTTGAAACCCTCATTAACACAAAGGAAGGAAGCACCTAGGCTTTCTTATCAGCTTTCTCGGATATGGGGCATAAAGGGAAAAAGGGGAGATGAGGCTTAAACGCTGTTAGCAGTCAAACATCAAAAAATGCAGTCAAACTCTATTACATCTTGAAGAAAGCAGATACTGAAATGATAGCAAAGGAAACAACAAACATATAGCATTGTAGTAAATATTGTGCACTGAAGAGATAGAATATGGTATTTACTAAGTCCAATTTAAGTTCTCAGATTAGAAATGATTTCTCCTAGAATCAATAGCTTTTAGAAGTAAGTATATAAAGTGTTTTTCATTGGTTTTTGGTTAGCTGCAACTTCCAAGTAGCATGCTACTAGTGAAAGAAAAATACAAACACTAAAGCTTCTCAAAATAATTGCCTTACAACTATGAATCACTACAATGTGCTGGAATTCTTTCTATCTCTCTAGACTACATTTCTTCATCTTCTAAACTCTCTCCTCTTCTTCTAAAACACCACTCAATATTGAGAACTTTAGGGTTTGGCCATGAGCTTCATCCTTCTTTTTTAATTCCTTCTTTCTAGATCAAGGATTGTTAAAATAGAGCCCCTGGTCCAAATTCAGCCTGCCACCTTTTTTTGTATAGCCCCTGAATTGAGAATAGTTTTTACATTTTAAATGGTTGAGGAAAGAAAAAAAAAAAAAAAGCAGAATCACATTACATTATACCTGAAAATAAAATTTCAGTGCCCACAAATGAAGCTTCATTGGAACACAGCTACACTCCGTTTAGGCATTATGAATTGGTGGCTCCAACAGCACTGCTACAGCACTGAGGAGCTGTACCAAAAGGGATATAAAATGCTCCCATAACTCCACACTGCTTCTTGGCATACACAAACAGATGTTTCCATTCATTTATATATGATGTGATGCCAGTTCAAACTGCAACTATAAGAGTGCCTAGTTCATATATGGAATTTCTAAAATTACACAATTCAAATTTTTAGTTCTTACACGTATATATGTTTTATCATTACCACAGTAGTAACACTATATGAAGTTAACTCAACTGTTTTATTTCACTTTTTAATGTATTCAGTCCTACCAGCACTCTACCTTGAATATAACAATGAGTGAGGAATCACTATAGGGAAAGACATTACAGTTGGTTTTATTTTTCCATTTCTTTGAGTGCCATTTTTCAGCATAAGTGGTTGGTGGCTACAGGGAAATGATATGAGCAAGAAGGGTAAGGATAGGGTTCCCCAGAATGCCATGGTCTCAAAGTCAGTTCTGGTTTGAACAAGTGCACCTGCATGAGCTGTCAGTATTCCCACTTAATCAGTCATAGATATAAAATCCCTATCTTGTACTTTGATTTCATTCATCTCCCATGCATCATGAGTTCACTGTGCCCTTGCGGCATCACAAACACTATATGAAAACAGGGTAACAAGGAATAGTGATCGTTCATATTACATGTATCTCAAGTACAAAAAAATTTAAAAATCAAGCTTATTACAGCAATGCTTAACACCAAGTGCTAGGCACTTCTAAGTGTGGAGTCATGCGCTGATATATAGGATACATGCCCATGAAGACAACTTTGTCACTGGATTGTAAGTAATGTAAACCTGTTTTCTACATATCATGGGCTGTCAAAAGTTAAAACATGAAAGTGATCTCAGCCCCCTTGCCAGTTTGCACAGTAAATATGTGTTCCAAGTTAAAACTACAGTTCCAACATTCATATTTCAATACAAATAAAAAAGACATATTTATATTCAAAATCCATTGAATTGAGCAATTGAGGAACTTCCATTTTACCTTTGAGGGAAGTTAATCTGCAATGCAATGGTATGATGAAGGAAAAATATCAAGAGAAGAATAATAGAACCAATAATTACTTTCCAAATAACAAATATACTCATGCACTCATAGACTGATATCAGTATTTGGCAGTCTATCTGTGTAAAAGGATATATTACATACAAAACATGTAAAATCTCATTCCACATTACCATTATCAATAACACAGGGCACCTGGGTGGCTCAGTGGGTTAAGCCTCTGCCTTCGGCTCAGGTCATGATCCCAGGGTACTGGGATCGAGCCCTGCATTGGGCTATCTGCTCAGCAGGAAGACTGTTTCCCGCTCTCTCTCTCTGCTTGCTTCTCTGCCTACTTGTGATTTCTGTCAAATAAATAAATGAAATCTTTAAAAAAATATCAATAACAGACAAATAGTAGCAATTGATTTTGAGTCTAGAGAACATTAATTTTAAATCTTAATTATGTAAAATTATATCCCCCAAAAGGACTCCCTTTTTCTCATTTGTAGATTTATATAACAAAAAAAGCAAACCTAATTTTAGGTTATATATTTTCTATATCTTTTTTATTTTTTATTAACATATAATGTATTATTAGCCCCAGGGCTAATAATTCAGGTCTGTGAATCGCCAGGTTTACACATGTCATAGCACATACCTTCCCCAATGTCCATAACCTCACCATCCTCTCCCTACCCACCTCCCCACAGCAACCCACAGTTCATTTTATGAAATTAAGAGTCTCTTATGGTTTGTCTCCCACCCAATCCTATCTTGTTTCATTTATTCTTTTCCTATACCCCAAACCCCCCATGTTGCTTCTCAACTTCCTCATATCAGGGAGATCATATTATAATTGTCTTTCTCTGACTGACTTATTTCACTAAGCATAATACCCTCTAGTTCCATCCATGTCATTGCAAATGGCAAGATTTCATTTCTTTTGATGGCTGCATAGTATATATATATATACTTCTTTATCCATTCATCTGTTGATGGACATCTAGGTTCTTTCCATAGTTTGGCTATTGTGGACATTGCTGCTATAAACATTGAGATGTTCAAGCCCCTTCAGATCACTACATTTGTATCTTTAGGGTTAATATCCAATAGTGCAATGGCTGGGTCATAACATAACTCTATTTTCAACTTTTTGAGGAATCTCCATGCTGTTTTACAGTGTGGTTGCACCAGCTTGCATTCCCAACAACAGTGTAGGAGGGTTCCCCTTTCTCTGCATCCTCGCCAACACATGTCATTTTTATTAGGTTATATCTTAAATTTTATACAAACACATAAATATATATAAATATATATAGTAATAAATGAGCTTTTAAAATTTAATTTAATTCAAATTGTGTGTGTGTGTGTGTTCCAAAATTTATTGTTTATGCACCTCACCCAGTGCTCCATGCAATACGTATCCTCCTTCATACCCATCACCAGGCTCACCCAACCCTCCACCCCCATCCCCTCCAAAACCCTGTTTGTTTCTCAGAGTCCTCAGTCTCTCATGGTTTGTCTTCCCCTCCAATTTCCCCCAACTCACTTCTCCTCCCCATCTCCTAAATTCCTCCATGTCATTCCTTATGCTCCACAAGTAAATGAAACCATATGATAATTGACTCTCTCTGCTTGATTTATTTCACTCAGCATAATCTCCTCCAGTCCTATCCATGTTGATACAAAAGTTGGGTATTCATCCTTTCTGATGGAGGCATACTACTCTATTGCCTATATAGACCATATGTTCTTTATCCATTTGTCTGTTGAAGGGCATCTTAGCTCTTTCCACAGCTTGGTGACTGTGTCCATTGCTGCTATGAATACTGGGGTACCCTTCTTTTTGCTACATCTGTATCTTTGTGGTAAATACTCAATAGTGAAATTTCGGGGTCATCAGATATCTCTATTTTTAATTTTTTGAGGAATCTCCACTGCTTTCCAAAGTGGCTACACCAACTTGCATTCCCACCAACAGTCTAAGAGGGTTCCCCTTTCTCCACACACTCTCCAACACTTGATGTTTACTGTTTTGTTAATTCTACCTATTCTAACAGGTGTAAGGTGGTATCTCAATGTGGTTTTGATTTGAATCTCCCTGATAGCTAATGATGATGAACATTTTTTCATGTGATCATGAGCCATTTGTATGTCTTCTTTGGAGAAGTGTCTGTTCATGTCTCCTGCCCATTTTTTAACATGATTATCTGTTCTTTGGGAGTTGAATTTGAGGAGTTCTTTAGAGATCTTGAATATCAGCCCTTTGTCTCTGGTGTCATTTGTGAATATCTTCTCCTATTGTGTGGGTTGCCACTTTGTTTTGTTGACTGTTTCCTTTGCTGTGGAGAAACTTTTGATATTGATGAAACTCCAAAAGTTCATTTTCACTTTTGTTTTCTTTGCCTTTGGAGACGTGTCCTGAAAGAATTTGCTAAGGCCGATGTCAAAAAGGTCACTGCTTATATTCTCCTCTAGGATTTTGATAGATTCCTCCCTCACATTAAGGTCTGTTATCCATTTCGAGTTTATCTTTGCATATGATATAAGGGAATGCCTGAGTTTCATTGTTCTATGCATAGCTGCCCAATTTTCCCCAGCACCATTTATTGAAGAAACTCTCTTTTTTCCACTGTATAATTTTTTCTGCTTTGATTTTTTGTCCATACCTTTGGGGGGCCCATATCTGAGTTTTCTACTCTGTTCCATTGCTTATATGTCTGTTGTTGTGCCCCTACCATGCTGTCTTGGTGATCACAGCTTTGTAATAAAGCTTGAAATCAGGCAACATGATACCCCCAGTTTTGTTTTTCTTTTTCCATATTTCCTTAGCAGTTTGGGGTCTCTTCTGGTTCTATATAACTTTAGGATTGCTTGTTCCAGCTCTGTGAAAAACGCCGTTGTAAGTTTGATTTGGATGGCATTGAAAGTATAGATTGATCTAGGCAGTATACACATTTTAACAATGTTTATTCTTCCAATGCATGATTGTCTTTGATCTTCCAAAATGGTCTTCCATCTTTTTTGTCTTCTTCAATTTCTTTCATGACTGTTCTGTAGTTCCTTGAGTACAGATATTTTACCTCTTTGGTTAGGTTTATTGCCAGGTATCTTATTGTTCTTTTTGCTATAGTAAATGGAATTGATTCTCTAATTTCCCTTTCTGTATTTTCATTGTTAGTGTATAAGAAAGCAACTGAGTTTTGTACATTGATTTTATATCCTGCCACATTACTGAGTTGCTGTATGAATTTTAGTAGTTTGGGGGTGGATTCTTTGGGGTTTTCCATATAAAGTATCATGTCATCTGTGAAGACAGAAGTTTGACTTCTTTGCCAAACTTTTTGTTGTTCGATTGCTGAGCCTAGGACTTCTAGTACTATGCTGAACAAAAGTGGTGAGATTGGGCATCCTTTTCATGTTCCTAATCTCAATAAAAAGGCTCTCAGCTTGTCCCCTTTGAGAATGATATTGGCTGTGGGTTTTTCATAGATAGATTTTATGAAGCTGAGGAATGTTCCCTCTATCCTTATATTGAAGGGTTTTAATTAGGAATGGATGCTGTATCTTGTCAAATGCTTTATCTACAACAATAAAGAGGACCACGTGGTTCTTCTCTCTTCTCTTATTGATTTGTTCTATCACATTGATTGACTTGGGAATGTTGAACCACCTTTACTTTCCAAAAGATAAATCCCAACTGGTCATGGAGGATAATCATTTTAATGTGCTTTGGATCCTATTAGCTTGTTGAGATCTTGTTGAGAATCTTGGCATCCATATTTGTCAGGGATATTGGTCTGAAATTTTCCTTTCTGATAGTGACTTTGCCTGGCTTGGGGATCAGGATAATTCTGGCTTCATAAAAAAATATCTGGAAGATTTATTTGGTTTCTATTTTTTGAAAAAGCTTAAGGAGAATAGGTATTATTTCTTCTTTGAATGTTTGTTAAGATTCTCCAGGGTGGGGGACAAGATGATGGGGAAGTAGGAGGAGGCGCCTTTTAAACCTGTACCCTAAAGTGAGCTGAATACCTACTGAAGAACTCCGATCACCCATGAAATCAGCCTGAGATCAGAATTATACACTTCTGGATCTCTACAGGGGCAGAAGACACCAGTGGGCAGGAAAGTTGAGTCCTTCAACAAAGATATCAAGATACATCCAGGAAAAATCAAAACAAACTTGCTCACCCACACTGAGAATTTATAACCACTCTCCCATCTTTTTCTTCCACCACTGTTTCTGTGTTTTTGTGTTTTTCCTGATAGTATATAAATCTTACACTTGGGGTTCTTTTTGATGAGCTTCTTCCTTTATTTGAATATATACATGTGTTTTTCTCTTGTCATATACTTTTATCAGTCTTTTTGTTTGTCTGTTTTTGTTTGTATACTTCATGAACCTTTCCTTGGGCCCATTTGGGCTGAGCCTTCTCTTTTATCTTCCCTTTTTTCTTCCGTCTCTCTCTCTCTCTCTCTTTTTCTTTTTCTTTTCTTTCTTCTCTCATTTGGGTGGGGAATCCTGATTGCTCTGAAGCGTTCCAGGGTGCACCTTGACTGCACCATGGCTGATACATCCAGCTACATCTGTTCAGTCGTCTCTCACCAAAATGACTAGGTGGAGGAATGCCCAACAGAAGAAAAATACAGAGGATGGGTCTTCTGCAACAGAACTAACAGCTATCAACATAGACAATATGTAAGAAAGATAATTCAGGCTAACAATTACCCAGGCAATAGCTAGGTTGGAGAAAGCCATGGATGACCAAATGGAATTGATTACAGCCGATCTGAAAGTAACCAGACAGGATGTTCACAATATTAGGCCTGAGTTGAAAGCTACCAGAAATGAGGTTCACAATGCTCTCAATGAGTTCCAATCTAATCTAAATTCTCTCAAAGCTAGGGTAACTGAGACAGAAGATAGGATTAGTGATCTGGAGGACAGATAGAGAGAAGGGATCAGGAGGAAGCCTGGAACAAACAACTTAGAAGCCACGAAAACAGAATCAGGGAAATAAATGATGCCATGAAACGTTCCAACATCAGAATTATTGGAATTCCTGGAGGGGAGGAGAAAGAAAGAAGTCTAGAAAATATAGTGGAACAAGTTCTTCATGAAAATTTTCCCAATCTCGCGAATGGAACCAGCGTTCATGTACTAGAGGCTGAACGGTCTCCACCCAAGATTATACATTCCAAAAAAACATCAAGGCACCTGATAGTCAAATTGAGGAATCATAATTGTAGGTATAATCTCTTAAAAGACGCTAGGACAGGGCGCCTGGGTGGTTCAGTGGGTTAAGCCGCTACCTTCGGCTCGGGTCATGATCTTAGGGTCCTGGGATCGAGTCCCGCATCGGGCTCTCTGCTCAGCAGGAAGCCTGCTTCCCTCTCTCTCTCTCTCTCTCTCTGCCTGCCTCTCTGTCTACTTGTGATTTCTGTCTGTCAAATAAACAAAATATTAAAAAAAAAAAAAAAAGACGCTAGGACAAAGAGGCTCCTTACTTACAGAGGAAAGCCCATCAGAATAACGTCAGACCTATCCACAGAGACCTGGAAAGCCAGAAAGGGCTGACAAAATATATTCAGGGCAGTAAATGAGAAGAACATGCAGCCAAGAATACTTTATCCAGCAAGATTGACATTCAAAATGGATGGAGAGATAAAGAGTTTCCAAGACCAGCAAGGCTTAAAAGACTATGCAACCACCAAGCCGACACTGCAGGAAATATTAAGGGGGGTTCTATAAAAGAGGAAAAATCCTAAGAATAGCATTGTACAAAAATATAGAGACAATCTACAGAAAGAAAGACTTCAAAGGTAAAGAGATGTCAATAAAAACGTATCTATCAATAATCACTCTCAATGTGAATGGCCTAAATGCACCCATAAATGGCACATGGTTGCAGGTTGGATAAAACGACAGGACCCATCCATATATAGTCTACAAGAGACCCATTTTGAACCTAAAGATACACGCAGACTGAAAGTGATGGGATGGAGAAGCATCTTTTATGCCAATGGGCCTCAAAAGAAGGCTGGGGTAGCGATTCTCATATCAGATAAATTAGATTTTAACTAAAGACTATAGTCAGAGATACAGAAGGACACTACATCATTATTAAAGGGACTATCGACCAAGATGATCTAACAATTATAAATATCTATGCCCCCTGTATGGGAGCAGCCAATTACATAAGAAAACCATTAATCAAGATAAAGAATTATATTGATATGGATACATTAATAGCAGGAGATCTTAACACGCCTTTCTCAGAAATAGACAGATCATCAAAGCAGAAAATCAATAAAGAAACAAGAGCATTGAATGACTCATTGGACCAGATAGACCTCATAGATATATACAGAACATCCCACCATAAAACAACAGAATACTCATTCTTCTCAAGTGCACATGGAACCTTCTCCAGAATAGACCACATACTGGGTCACAAATCAGGATTCAACCGATACCAAAAGACTGAGATTATTCCCTGCATATTCTCAGATCACAATGCTTGAAAACTGGAGCTCAATCACAAGGAAAAGTTCCAAAGGAACTCAAACACCTGGAAGCTAAAGATCACCTTGCTTAAGAATGCTTGGATCAACCAGGAGATCAAAGAAGAACTGAAACAATTCATGGAAACCAATGAGAATGAAGACACTTTGGTCCAAAACCTATGGGATACAGCAAAAGCGGTCCTAAGGGGAAAATATATAGCCATCCAGCCTCTCCACCAAAAATTAAAAAAATCCAGAACATAGCAGCTGTCTCTACATCTTAAAGAACTGGAGAATCAACAACAAATCAAACCAACTCCACACATAAGAAGGGACATACTCAAGATTAGAGATGAGATCAATGAGGTAGAAACCAGAGATACAGTAGAACATATCAGAAACTAGAAGCTGGTTTTTTGAAAGAATCAATAAGATCAATAAACCATTGGCCACACTAATCCAAAAGAAAAGAGAGAAAGCCCAAATTCATAAAATTATACATGAAAAGGGAGAGATCACAACTAACACCAAGGAAGTAGAAACAATTATCAGAAGTTATTATCAACAGTTATATGCCAATAAGCTAAACAACCTAGATGAAATGGATGCATTCCTGGAAAACTATAATTCCCAAAATTGAACCAGGAAGAAATTGACAACTTGAATAGACTGATATCTAGTAACAAGATTGAAGCGGTGATCAAAAACTTCCCAAAAAACCAGAGCCCAGGACCTGACGGATTCACTGGGGAATTCTACCAAACTTGCAAAGAAGAAATAACACCTATTCTTCTGAAGCTGTTTCAAAAAATTGAAGCAGAATGAAAACTTCCAGACTCTTTCTTTGAAGCCAGCATTACCCTGATCCACAAACCAGGCAAAGACTCTACCAGAAAGGAGAATTTCAGACCAATATCACTGAAGAATATGGATGCTAAGATTCTCAACAAGATCCTAGCAAACAGGATCCAACAACACATTAAAAAGATAATCCACCATGACCAGGTGGGATTCATCCTTGGGCTACAAGGATGGTGCAACATTCGCAAATCAATCAATGTGAGAGAACAAATTAAAATGAGAAGAGGGAAGCAGAAAAAGCATTTGAAAAAATCCAGCATCCATTCCTGAATAAAATGCTTCAAAGTATGGGATAGAAATCTTGAACTTCATAAAATCTACCTATGAAAGACACACAGCAAATATCATCCTCAATGGGAAAAAGCTTGCAGCCTTCCCGCTGAGATCAGGAACACGACAAGGATGCCCACTCTCACCACTCTTGTTCAACCTAGAATTAGAAGACCTAGCAACAGCAATCAGTCAAAAAAGAGAAATAAATGTATCCAAATTGGCGAGGAAGAAGTCAAACTCTCTCTCTTCGCAGATGACATGATTCTTTATATGGAAAACCCAAAAGACTCCACCCCCAAACTACTAGAACTCATACAGCAATTCAGCAGCGTGGCAGGATACAAAGTCAATGTACAGAAGTCAGTGGCTTTCTTATACACTAACAATGAAAATACAGAAAGGGAAATTAGAGAATCGATTCCATTTACTATAGCACCAAGAACCATAAGATACCTGGGAATAAACCTAACCAAAGAGGTAAAGAATCTGTATTCGAGGAACTACAGGACACTCATGAAAGAAATTTAAGAAGACACAAAAAGATGGAAGACCATTTCATGCTCTTGGATGGAAGAATAAAAATTGTTAAAATGTCTATACTGCCTAGAGCAATCTATACTTTTAATGCCATTCTGATCAAATTTCCCCATGTATTTTTCAAAGAGTTGGAGCAAATAATCCAAAAATTTGCATGGAATCAGAAAAGACCCCAAATCAGGAATAAGGAAATATGGAAAAACAAAAATAAAACTGGGGGCATCACGCTACCTGATTTCAAGCTTTATTACAAAGCTGTGATCACCAAGACAGCATGGTACTGGCATAAAAACAGACACATAGACCAGTGGAACAGAGTAGAGGGCCCAGATATGGACCCTCAACTCTGTGGGCAAATAATCTTTGACAAAACAGGAAAAAATGTACAGTGGAAAAAAGACAGTCTCTTCAATAAATGGTGCTGGGAAAACTGGATAGCTATATGTAGAAGAATGAAACTCAACCATTCTCTTACACCATACACAAAGATAAACTCAAAATGGATAAAAGACCTCAACATGAGACAGGAATCCATCAGAATCCTAGAGGAGAACATAGGCAGTAACCTCTTCGATATCAGCCACAACAACTTCTTTCAAGATATGTCTCCAAAGGCAAAAAAAAAAAAAAAAAAAAAAAAAAAATGAAGGTGAACTTTTGGGACTTCATCAAAATCAAAAGCTTCTGCACAGCAAAGGAAACAGTCAAGAAAACAACGAGTCAACCCACGGAATGGGAGAAGATATTTGCAAATGACAGTACAGACAAAAGGTTGATATCCAGGATCTATAATGAACTCCTCAAACTCAACACACACAAAACAATCATATCAAAAAAATGGGCAGAAGATATGAACTGACACTTCTCCAATGAAGACATACAAATGGCTATCAGATACATGAAAAAATGTTCATCATCACTAGCCCTCAGGGAGATTCAAATTAAAACCACATTGAGATATCACCTTGCACCAATTAGAATGGCCAAAATTAGCAAGACAGGAAACAACATGTGTTGGAGTGGATGTGGAGAAAGGGGAACCCTCTTCCTCTGTTGGTGGGAATGCAAGTTGGTGCAACCTCTTTGGAGAACAGTATGGAGATTACTCAAGAAATTAAAAATAGAACTTCGCTATGACCCTACGATTGCACTCCTGGGTATTTACCCCAAAGATACAGATGTCGTGAAAAGAAGGGCCATCTGTACCCCAATGTTTATAGCAGCAATGGCCACGGTCGCCAAACTGTGGAAAGAACCAAGATGCCCTTCAACAGACGAATGGATAAGGAAGATGTGGTCCATATACACTATGGAGTATTATGCCTCCCTCAGAAAGGACAAATACCCAACTTCTGTAGCAACATAGACGTGACTGGAAGAGATTATGCTGAGTTTAATAAGTCAAGCAGAGAGAGTCAATTATCATATGGTTTCACTTATTTGTGGAGCACAACAAATAGCATGGAGGACATGGGGAGTTAGAGAGGAGAAGGGAGTTGGGGAAAATTGGAAGGGGAGGTGAACCATGAGAGACTATGGACTCTGAAAAACAATCTGAGGGTTTTGAAGGGGCGGGGGGTGGAAGGTTGGGGTACCAGGTGGTGGATATTATAGAGGGCACCGATAGCATGGAGCACTGGGTGTGGTGCAAAAATAATGAGTACTGTTATGCTGAAAATAAATAAAAAATAAATTTAAAAAAATTCTCTAGAGAATATATCTGGTACTGGGCTCTTGTTTTTTGGGAGGTTTTTGGTCACTGCTTCAGTCTCATTACTTGATATTGGTCTATTCAGGTTGTCAATTTCTTCCTCAATCAGTTTTGGGAGTGTACACGTTTCCAGGAATGCACCCATTTCATCTAGGTTGCTTGACTTATTGGCATATAACTCTTAATAATAATTTCTGGTGATTGTTTTATTCCCTTTATGCTAGTCATGATCTCTACCTATTCATTCATAATTTTATTAATTTGGGTCCTCTCTCTTTTTGGATTAGTTAGGCCAATGGTTTATCGAACTCATTGATCCTTTCAAAAAAAAAAAAGCTTCTAGGGACGCCTGGGTGGCTCAGTTGGTTGGACGACTGCCTTTGGCTCAGGTCATGATCCCAGAGTCCCGGGATCAAGTCCCACATCAGGCTCCCAGCTCCATGGGGAGTTTGCTTCGCTCTCTGACCTTCTCCTTGCTCATTCTCTCTCTCACTGTCTCTCTCTCAAATAAATAAATAAAATATTTTTTTAAAAAAAGCTTCTAGTTTTGTTGATGTGTTCTATCTTTAGCTTCTATTTCATTGATCTTAGCTCTAATCTTGATTATTTCCCTTCTGTTTGTGTTGTTTGCTTAATTTGTTGATTCGCCAGTTCTTTAAGTTGTAAAGAGAGTTGGTATATTTGAGATTGTTCAATTTTCTTGAGTGAGGCTTGGATGGCTGTATATTTGCCATATCCCACAGGTTTTGGACAGAAGTGTCTTCATTCTCATTGGTTTCCATGAATTAAGTTCTTTGATTTCCTGGTTGATCCAAACATTCTTTGGTCTAAAGACCAGGATGGTCTTTAGCTTCCAAGTGTTTGAATTCCTTCCATACTTTTTCTTGTGGTTGAGTTCCAGTTTCAATGCATTGTGGTCTTAGAATATGCAGAGAATAGTCTCTGTATTTTGGTATTGGTTGAGCCCTGATTTGTGACCCAGTATGTCTGTTCTGGACTTCTCTAGTCTATTCTGGAGAAAGTTCCATGTGCACTCGAGAAGAATGAGCATTCTGTTGTTTTAGGATGGAAGGTTCTGTATATATCTATGAGGTCCATCTGGTCCAATGTGTCATTCAATGTTCTTGCTTCTTAAGTGATTTTCTGCTTGGATGAACTGTCTATTACTGAAAGTGCCATGTTAAGATCCCCTACTATTAATGTATTCATATCAATATGACTATTTATCTTGATTAACAGTTGACTTATGTAGTTGGCTGCTCCCATATTGGGGACATAAATATTTAAAATTATTATATCTTCTTATTGGATAGACACTTTAAGAATGATGTAGTGTCCTTCTTTATCTCTGACTACAGTCTTTATTTTAAGATCTAACGTATCTGATATGAGAACCACTACCCCAGCTTTCTTTTCAGGTCCATTGGCATGAAAGATATTTCTCTATCCCTTCACTTTCAGTCTGGATGTACCTTTAGGTTCCAAATGTGCCTCTTTTATACAGCATATAGATGGGTCCTGTCATTTTATCCAATCTGCAACCCTGTGTCATTTTATGGGAGCATTTAGGCCATTCATGTTGAGAGTGATTATTTAAAGATACGTGTTTATTGACATTATGCTGCCTGTGAGGTCTTTGTTTCTATAGATTGTCTCTGTAAATTTCTGTTCTATGTCACTTGGGTTATTCTTTTATAGAACTCCCCCCCCTTAATATCTCTTGTAGTGTCAGCTTTGTGTTCACCTTTATACTTTTTTTTTTTTAATTTTTTAAACCTTGCCAGACTTGGAAGCTCTTTATCTCTCTGTCCATTTTGAATGTCATCCTTGCTGGATAAAGTATTCTTGGCTGCATGTTCTTCTCATTTAGTGACCTGAAAATGTCTTTCCAGACTTTTCTTCCTTGCCAGGTTTCTGTGGAGAGGTCTGGTGTTATTCTGATGTCCCTTCCTCTGTACATAAGGAATCTGTTTCCCCCTAGGTGCCCTCAGAACCTCTTGTCTGAAATTATGATTCATCAGTCTCACAATTAAGTGTCTAGAGGTTTTTCTAGATTCGTTGATCTTGGGGATTTTCTTTCTGCCTCTAGGACATGAACGTTGGTTCTATTCCCCAGATTGGGAAATATCCCTTGAGAATTTGTTCAACTGTATCTTTTAGTCTTTCAATCTGCTTCCCTTCAGGGATCCCAATAATTCTGACATTGGAATATTTCATGGCATCATTTATTTCTCTGTTTTCTTTTTATTTTTTTAAGATTTTATTTATTTATTTGACAGACAGAGATCACAAGTAGGCAGAAAGGCAGACAGAGAGAGAGGAGGAGAAGCAGGCTCCCTGCTAAGAAGAGAGCCCAATGTGGGGCTCAATCACAGGACCCTGGTATCATGACCTGAGCCAAAGGCAAAGGTTTTAACCCACTAAGCCACCCAGGCACCCCAACTTAATTCTGCTTTCATGGCTCCTAAGCTGTTTGTTCTAGGCCTCCTCCTGATCCTTTCTCTCTATCATTTTGTCCTCTAGATCACTAATTATATCTTCTGCTTCAGGTGCCCTAGCTGTTAGAGAATTTATCTCTGACTACAGTCTAGATAAGATTAGATTAGATTGGATCTCATTGATAGCATTTTTAAGTTCTTCCCAGGCAGCTTTCACTTCTGCCCTTAGAGATTCCATGTTGTCACTAATGGTTTTCTCCAACCTAGCCATTGTCTGGATAACTGTTACCCTGAGTTCCCTTTCCAATATACTGTTTATGTCCATATCCAATAGTTCTGATGGAGAGGGCAAAGTCTGAATTTTCCCTCTGCTGGGTATTCTTCCTCCTAGTCATTTTGGTGAAAGATGGTTGAGGGAAGGTGTATCTGAATATATCAACTGTGATCCAGGCAACGTGCACCCAGGAACACTTTTGAGCAATCAGAAGTCAGCACTGAAAAGAAAGAAAGAAAAGAGAGAGAGAGAAACGGGGGAAAAGAAAAAGACCCAGCCAAAATGGGCCTAATGGTAAGATTTATAAGATATAGAAAGAAAAATGTACAAACAAAAATACTGACAAAATTAATAACAAGAAAAAAGAAAGAACACAGCCAAAATGAACCCCACGGATAAGATATATGCAATGCCAGAACAAAAATAAATATACAGAAACACTGACAGAAGAAAACGTTTGGAGGGTCTTATAAACACTCAATGTGGGCAAGGAAGGTTATTTTGATTCTTCCTGGATATACTGATATTTTTGTTAAAGGAC
The DNA here is from genome assembly GCF_020171115.1 of Neogale vison. Lineage (NCBI taxonomy): Eukaryota > Metazoa > Chordata > Mammalia > Carnivora > Mustelidae > Neogale > Neogale vison. Next base: position 84,936,437 of record NC_058094.1, on the reverse strand, counting down.
TCAACTTTTCAGAGATGAAGGAAGATTATAACTGGTTTATATATAGGGATAGTATTGATTAGGGAAAGAGGATTACCTTGAAGTTTATATCTATATGTATATTAAAAAATAATAAAGGGGGGCACCTGGGTGGCTCAGCGGGTTAAGCCTCTGCCTTTGGCTCAGGTCATGATCTCAGGGTCCTGGGATGGAGCCCCACATCGGGCTCTCTGCTCAGCAGGGAGCCTGCTTCCTCCTCTCTGATTCTGTCTGCCTCTCTGCATGCTTGTGATAACTGTCTGTCAAATAAAAAAAAATAAAAAAGAATAAAGAAAAAAAGCACAGGTATATGTATGAAAAAATTTCAAATTAAAAGGTTAATATGGAATATGTTTCATTGAACCTCTAGTTGTAATGGTAAGTAGGTTAAAAAAATTAAGAAGAACAAGACTAGTGAGAACAAATTAAAAATATAAGTTGTATCTATGAAATATACAGGTTTTACGGCAATATCAGGAGCTTAATATCTTGTTTTCCCCTGATAATGGGGCTATACACTTTTATGGGACCCGGTGGTGGTTGTCCTCTTGTTCTTTTGGCTAGCTTTCTCAGGAGGAGCCTGGTGCATTGTTTTTCAGTCAGTCTTGCTTGGGTTGAGTCTTCCTGATCCCTATCAAGGGGCTTGGTTCTATGGAAACCAGTTTTTCAGGCTTCTGTTCTCTGAAAGCTTTTGTTCTTTGGTGGCTTTTTGCAGATTTTTGGAGGTTTAGTGGAAAGCTAACTGCACCCAGATCTCTCCCTCAGAGAGTAACCTCACTCGGGTCCCCTCTGGTTGGTACAAAACACACAAACTCTCCCTCTGCAATCCCGCTGAGCCAAACAACCTCCCACAGGCAGTGCATGTCCCCAGCCGCCATCTCAGGTGTCACCCAAAGAACCCGCTTGTCTCTGTACTCCCGTGCCACTAAAACTGCGAGTGATATTGGTCCAGGGAGCCCGCTTCTGGTGGCTGCCTTTTCCGGGACTGCTGTCTGGGGTCCAGACCTCAAAGTTTTGCAGGTTGCTACCAACCAGAGATAGTGAGCTGAGTTTTTTTAAGACTTGACTGGGAGTGCTCAGATCTGGCTGGTCCCAGAGACCACTGAATAGCACCCGGAGGAAGCTGTCTCAGGTGCTGATGGAAAGTGTGGTTCAGATCCTGGTCACGGTTGCACAGTGCATGCAGGACACAAAAGACTGTGATTGTAGAGAGCACTGGTTGGCATCCACACAAGACTCTCTCCTTTTTTTTTTTTTTTTAGGTTTTATTTATTTATTTGACAGAGAGAAAGAGAGATCACAAGGAGGCAGAGAGGCAGGCAGAGAGAGAGGGAAGCAGGCTCACCACTAAGCAGAGAGCCCAATGTGGGGCTCGATCCCAGGACCCTGAGATCATGACCTGAACTGAAGGCAGAGGCTTAACCCACTGAGCCACCTAGTCACCCTACACACAAGACTCTCTTAAGCATGCTGATGGGAGTGCACCCAGATGAGCAGTGATGGAAGCCATGGAAAGCCCAGGGCTCAGAGACCACAGCCTGGAGACTTTGCCACACTCTCTGGCATGGGTGGTCACCAGAGGTGGTTGTCCTGGGCTTGGGCCCATGCCCATTACCCCCTGATTCCACCAGCTGCCACTGAAGATCTTTTGTTCTTTTTGAGTGCTTTTAACCAGACTCTAAGTTAATGCTGGTCCCCAATCACAGGGCACTTTCATATTGGGGTACTACTTTCTAATGGGTCACTTCTGGTGGCTTCCTCCCCCTTCTATTTATCCTCCAATATCAGTTCCCACTCCATTTTACTTCTCCACTGGAGGTTTCCAACCCCATAGAGATCCAGAAATGTATAATCTTACATCTCAGGTTGATTTCATGGGTGTCCAGAGTGTTCTGGTAGATAATTAGCTCACTTTAGGGGACCAGTTGAAACAGGGTCTCCTACTTCTCTGCCATCTTGCCCCTTGAGTTTTATTTCTATTTATATATAAATATATAAAATAATATCTAAATTTTATCAGTAAAATATTTATAAAAGTGTGTTTTCTTTATGTTAAATGTGTCATTTTATGATGAATCTATCGGATTTTAAGTGATTTTTTTATGCCTATAGATGTGACTGTGTTTTTTGTCTTCTGTTAATACTTTGTATAATATAGATTATTTTCAGTTGTTTAAAATTGCATTCCTATATATATTTCCACTGTCTGTGGTGTATAATCCTTATTACATGTTGTTAGATTCAGTTTACTAGTATTTAATGAGGATTTGTGAGCCTATATTCCTAAGGGATATGGAAGGAAACTGGTGATCTTCTTTTTTGTTTTGTGTTTTGGTTTTGGAATCAAAGGAATGCTGACCTCATAAAATAAGAAAAGAAGTGTTCCATCCCTCAGCACTTTATGGGAAGTGTTCTTTTTTACATATTTAGTAGAATTTACCAGTAAGCCATCTTGACCTGGATTTTTGTAGGAAATTAACGCTAATCAACCTCTTTATGTATTACAGATCACTTCAGATTTTTATTTCTTCCTGAGTCAGTTTTGGTAGTTTGTGTTTTTATACAAATTTTTCCATTTCATCAAGTTTTTTAATGTGTTGACCAAGTAGTGGTTTGTAATATTTCCTCACAAACCTTATTTTAAGTGTCAGCAAACTTTTTAGTGGTGTTCCCTCTCCCATTCTTTATTTAAAAAATTGAATCTTCTTTCTTTTTCCTTGGTCATTCTACCTAAAGATTTACTAATTTTGTTATCTTTTCAAAAACATAATTTTTAGTTTCGCTGATTTTTCTCTGTTGTTTTTATATTCTCTATTTCATTCATTTTCACTTTAATCATAATCTTTTCCTTCTCTCTGATACTTTAGTTTTCTTCTCTTTTCTTCAATTTTTGTAGGTGGCAATTAATTAATTAATTAATTGTATTTATTTATTTATTAGATTTTATTTAATTTTTTCAGTGTTCCAAGATTCATTGTTTATGAATGCAGTGCTCCATGCAATACATGCCCTCCTTAATAACCACCACCAGGCTCATGCCTCACTCCCCTCCCCTCCAAAAGTTTGTTTCTCAGAATTCACTGTCTCTCATGGTTCATATCCCACTCCAATTTACCCCAATTCACTTTTCCTTTTTTTCTCCTAATGTCCTCCATGTTATTCCTTATCTTCCACAAGTAAGCAAAACCATATAATAATTTATTTTCTCTGCTTAACTTATTTCACTCAGCATAATCCCCTCCAGTCCCGTCCATGTTGATACAAAAGTTGGGTATTCATCCTTTCTGAAGTGTAATAAGTAGGAATTTACAATATTAATCTGAGACTTTCTTTTTTTGTTCTTCTAAAGATTTGTTTATTTATTTGAAAGAGAGAGAGAGTGGAGGAGAGGCAAAAGGAGAGGGAGAAAGAGAATCTCAAGCAGACTCCTTGCCAAGAACCAAGCATGGAGACTTATGGAGGGCTTGATCCCACAACCCTGAGATCATGACCTGAGCTGAAATCAAGAGTCAGTCACTCAACCAACTGGGCCACCCAGGTGCTCTGAGATTTTCATTTCTAATGTATATGTCATAGACATACATTTCCCTCTAGGTGCTTTCTAGTTACATATCAATAATGTGACACATTGTGTTTTCATGTTCATTCACCCAAAAGTCTTTTTTATTTTTCCTTCTGATTTTTGACTCACTGATTAAAGACTGCTATATGATTTCCACAAATTAGAATTTCTCAAATTCATTCCTGCTATTGTTTCCAATTTAATTATATTTTAGTCGTAGAACATGATTTGTGCAGTTTCAGTTATTTTCAGTTTATTGTTGGATAATGTTACATGTGCACTTGTAAAGAACATTTTCTGCTATTGTGAGTTGTATGTTGTTTACATATCTCTCAGGTCTCATTGGTTTACTTGTTATATGAGGTAAAAACAAGAAAAATATTTTCTTTGCTTCTGCCACTGTACTCAGGTTCTTAACAATCAGAACATGATAATAATCAAAATACTATTTATTCCAGGCCTTGTTAACTTAAGACCCATAGTCCTGTACAAACCTCATAGTTGGCTTTTAAGATGTCTGCAAACTCTTCAAAATAGTATTTTCCCCAAAGAAAAGGAAACCCAGTATCAGTAAAAATGACTTGCCTAATTTCACAGATGGTGACAAAGACAAGAATAAAAGAAGTTGGGTTCCTTGATTCCCTTCCATACTGTTCATTTTATTATATATTATATCAGCTAGGGAAAAGTTATTACTTTCTCATTTGTATATTAATGAATAAAAACTACTAGGCATTTATTCATTATTTCTTTCTTTTAGTTCCATCTATACCTACATGGGGAAATTTGCTATTTGTTTTAAACCATGTTATTTTAAGAAAAATATTATTTTTCTTAATTTTCTTATTTTTCAAAATTATTTTAAAAAAAGCTATCATAAGGGAAAGAAATTGGAAAAAAATAAAATGAACTCTAATAAGAAGTATTAACAAGCACTCCCAGAGAAAAGAAAGAGTTGTATTTGAAAGGAGATGAGGCAAAGAAAAAGTTTTATTTGAAAAGAGATGAGGCAATGAATAATGGTGATCCCACTGTAATACTTACTGTTGCCCAAAATTTATTTTTTCTGTTCTGGTAGATACTTCTAGGGTGACCTCCTACACAATTCTGTCCTTCTAGACACAGAAGATCATTTTTTAATTAATTAATTTATTTTTAGAGCAAGAAAGAGAGAGAGCACACACATGTGCATGAGCAAGGGGAGGGAGAGAGGGAGAGAATCTCAAGCAGACCCCCCACTGAGGAGGGCAGAGGTTGACATGGGGCTCAATCACATGACCCATGAGATAATGGAAATCACCAATTGGACACTTAAGTAACTGAGCCATTCAGGTGCCCCAGCACATAGGATAATTATAATTCCATACCATCTTGCTCTTAGGCAAAGCCATGTGGTTGGTCCTGGCCAATCAGTTATGAGCAGAAATGATACAGATTCTTTCTGGGCCTAAGTATTTAACAGCTGATGTCAGACTCTGGAATGATAGTCTGTATCCAGTGCACCTTCATAAAATTCTGTAGAAAAATGTTTTAAGAACCCCAGGAATTCTCTAGGATGCCTCTCATTATTTCCATGCATAATGTAGAAAGAAAAAAAAAAACTAAAACAAAGCAAAATGATTGGAGACAAATACCATGCAGGACTGAAGGTTTAGGCCATTCCAAAATGTAAAAAGCCAAGACTACCAGAAGTCCTGTTTGAGAGCAAGGCAAATATAGAAGAAGGAAGCCATGGACATTGACTACAACTGTTTGGCCTATTGCAGATATGAGGACTCTTGTGTTTTCCATTGTGGTCTTTTATGCCTATTTGTGTATGCAAGTCATTTTTTTCCTCCTCCTTCCTCTCTATTTTTTAATTTTATTTCCAATTTAACACAACTTAAATTTGCAATATCATATGAAAGTAATATAATATTTGCTGGGACATGATCAAATATGAGACATAATTAATATAACCAGATAAGTACAAAGACACTCAGAGCTATACTTCTCCTCACTTTGTGAAATGAGAACTTCACTTGTAGGAAGGACTGCTGTATCCTCTTAGGTGACAACATGAAAGTATGTTGTTGATGGACAAGAGTTTAAATGTGTATAGAAGGGCACATGTAGAAATTGGTTAGACTGTACCAATTATCAGTTCTTGGTATCCAAATATAAATCTGTTTTTTATTGCCTTTATGATAATAGTGATGGATTCCTCCAGGATTTCTCCTTTAGTGAAAGCATAGTAATTAGTTTCCTAGTTGAGAAAGCTGTTGGAACATTGCAATAGAAAATATTTTTAGCTTTCATGGGCTTTGATTTCGCTATTCTGGCTACTGCCACACACTCTGGCTACTTCCAGAGGCTTGTGTGTGGGGACCTCACAGAACTTGGTGGTCTGGTCCAATTTTGCATCTAGAACACACATTCCCTTAGTGAGTTCATAGTCTTGGTCCTAGACTGTTGACTACTTTACCATAACTCTCCCAATACAGACCCACATTGCCCAGGTCTTGCAGCTCTGTCTGCAGGTGGGCTCTCTGCCCTAAAACTCTGTGCCCACCAGCTACCAATCTCGGATCACATGTACCTCAGAAGAACTGTGTTGTTGTTGTTTTTGGCCTTCCTAAAAGAAACATGGAGTACCTCCACACTCATTCTACTCTGCCAAGGATCACAGCTGTGAACAACATCTGACTCAGGCAATTCAGTGACAAGTTTGAGAGTGACAAATGACCAATTTAGGATTTGAACCTAAGAAGTCTGGCTCCTGAAGATCTAAGTACTTTGTGTGATATTTCCATAGGAACTGGACATGAAAGACAAATATATTCTGATTCTGCACTAAGGAATTGGATTCCATATAGATTGGAAGGTCAGAAAGACCTGCAGACAGACTTTTAGTATAATGCAGTAACTACAGTGGTAGAGGATAATCTAGATGGGACAAAAACACAAAGGGAACTAAACTAGCCCAGGAGTACAGGATAAGATTATTCTTGAGCCAAACTGAAAGGATGAGTAGGAATTATTTTGAAAACAAGTCAGAGAAAATAAGCCTGATATAAATGATAGCATTGATTTATTTATTCAACAAATACTTATTTCTATTCTGCTATGTTCTATCCTTAGACTAATGGTATAGCTATAAACAAAATAAGGAAGAGAAGAACATGGAGATGTTTGTAATTTTACTTCTAAACACAAATAGAAAATAAACTAAACCAAGATGGATGTTAAAATTGATTAGTGGTAAGTTTGCTCAGATATAAGACAAAAATAAAAGCATTTTCTTGGAGTCTCATAAGGAGGATAAGGATTTGGACAAATGTGGAAACCACTTGCATTTTTCCTTTAAGAGGCTGGGGGCAAGGACAGCCCAATGTGAGGATGACAAAGAAATGCCAGGTGAGTGGTGTTGAGAACAGGGTTCAGTGCCCTGGCTGCCCAGAATCCATCTCATGTTTGTTGGGTACACCTAATTTCTTTCCACATTAGGGGCTGAGCTAGTAGCATCATAAAATCAATGTACACCATTTTCCTCTAGCCAAGTGGTGGCAGACACTTAATGCTTCTGACAGGAACTTCAGTCATAAGTTAAGTGATTCAGGAATAAGAAAATGGTTAGAATTTCACTAGGGATATTTTCAAATTTATCTTTTGCCATGAAGACTTCCAGAGCTGCCTTGCTCTCTATAATTTTTCTTAAGGTTGGTTCTTTGTCTTCACATTGATCTGTGAACTACTTGGTATGTGTCTAAGAATTCCTTTCCGATGCTCATTAGCTAGAATAACTTTTGTTTGTAACTATGGAAGTTTCAGCCGTACAGAAGGAAGAATGGACTTGCTGTTTCAAAGCACTTTTCAGTTTTAATTTACTGGTATTTACTGTATAGCTTCATAAGTTTCCTGTCCATGGAATCCATTTCTTTAATGCATGCTACAGCTCTTCTGTATCAGTGACTGTTTTAGATTAATGAAATTGACAATTCAATCATCTTTTGTCATGTCCTATTATTTACAAATCTTAGACCACATATTCAAATTGTTCCTTGTTCTCAATTTTCAATGTTGCCCATCATTAATCTTACATATCCAAACTCTTATTTTTCAAGATATGAATTTACATTTAATTTTATAAATATACATAATTTAACTTTTACTTACTTTTAATAAAATTGGAAATAAATGAAATCATCTTCCTAAGATTCAAATGAGAGCATATCATTTCAAAACCAGAGTCTGCACACAGGTCCTCAAGAGAAGAACATAACTCCTACCTTACTTGGGATTCAAATATGCTGCAAATTTGGAAAAGTATAAAAAGATCTAAGATAAGGTTGAGCAAGAAAGAAAGCTCTTCACTGAGATTTTCCATTTCTCATAGTTTATGTCTTCAATCCACTATTTCTTACCACTCAGCTCTGTCAATAAATAATTGTCATAACATCCTTGATCATATTCTTATGTAGTAAATGAGAATAAAAAGCAAAACTAACTTCATGTCACAAAAGATAGTGTTGCCTCAGGATACAATCTGAAATTTATTCATTATGACAATTTTAAATACTATAGTTCCCTGGAATATTAAATATGAATATTTTATGTGCAAAATTAAGAATATATGTTTTTCCATGGTATTTTGCCCTTCTTAAATTCTCTGCTTTTAAAATGTATAGCTCTGGGACGCTTGGGTGGCTCAGTCAGTTGGGCCGCTGCCTTTGCTCAGGTCATGATCCCAGGATCCTGGGATCGAGTCCCACATCAGGCTCCTTGTTCAGCAGGGAGCCTGCTTCTCTCTCTGTCTCTGCCTGCCACTCTGCCTGCTTGTGCTCTCTCTTTGACAAATAAATAAAATATAAATAAATAAATAAATAAATAATAAAATGTATAGGTCTTACTCCAAAAATAATGACTGAATCCTAAAAATGGAACTGCTCTCTGGCTGTAGCCAAAACCAAGCTTCTTTAGTATAATTATCATTATGTAAGCATAGAAAATGCCATCATTATAATGAATCCAGCTGTCAGTCTTTACCATGTAATAAACATTTTCATATCAAACGAGTTGTTTCAAAGCACTTTTCATTTTTAATTTACTAAAAAAGTTTGACCCTCCATAGCCTCCCAAAGCTAGTAAATTTGAATGAAGTTAATGTCTCAAAATCTTTGCCCCTGTCATTTGTTTCTATTTACCAGAAGGGAGAGAGGGAGGGAGAACTCAAAATATCACCCAAATGCCAAGATAAATTTATTTTGTTATACTTCAGATATTCTGTGTCTGTTTCAAAACTCTTTTCTGATGTCTACTAAAGTAATATTGCTTAAATAATTTTGTTTTGAAGCATTTTATAGAAAAATAGCTTTGAAGAGAGAATGTTGGATAAAAACAAAGACTAGATTAGTTTTAGAGGCAGAAATTGTTTCAGTTGTGGATGAGATTTATTTGTCTCATACTCTTGTGACTGAGGAGTTATGCAGAGAAACCTCATGAGGAAAATGCCATAACCCTGTCATCATTCGTTTGGACCCTCTGGCTCCCATTTGCCTCATCTCACAAGTCACATGTAGTTATTGTCCAAGCAACAGCTAACCTGTTTGTAATTCTCAATATATAGCTAATTGGAAATTTACACTAAATAGTGGGTTTATGGTTTTGGTTAATCAACCACCCCCCTCCAAGAAAAGTCCAATTTTCTGTAGGGTCTCCTATATGTACCATAACTATAAGGCCAAATTTGTATTAGAGTATATGCTTCTCAGTTATTTGCAAGTAAGTTAATGAAACTCTACTTCTTGTTTTCTGTTTTTTATTTTTAAGAGTTTATTTATTTATTTATTTGAGAGACCAAGAGGACATGAGAGAGAGCAGGCATGGGATAAAGGACAGAGGGAGAGGGAGAAGCAGACTCTCCACTGAGCAGGGAGCCCAGATGCATCCCAAACCCAGATCCTGGGATCATGACCTGAGTCAAAGGCAGACACTTAACCAGCTGAGCCACCCAAGGGTCCTTACCTCTTGATTTCAATATAACCTGATGTATTAAGGGAGTTTATAATTGCGATTTTTAACCAAATAAATAAATAAATAAATAAAATAATGTGTGATAGGAAAATATACCACAATAGAATGTTTATTATTTTTTTAATATTAAAATATCTATGTTGGAATTTGTGTTATTCTCAAAGTACTTTTGTCACTGTGACAGGATTTCAATAAAAGTTGGTAATGCAACAAAAAGATAGTGTCCTTTATGACTGCAAAGGAAAATAGTTTGATTAAAGAAAGAAGCAAGCAAGCAAACTTCCTTAATAAGCTTTGCTGGAGTTGAGGACACCTTACCATAACAATGAATTTATCAAGTACCATTGAATGAGAAGAAATTGTAAGCTAAAATTACGTGGGCTTGAGGTTCCTGGGTGGCTCATTCAGTTGACTATCCAACACTTGATTCTGGCTCAGCTCATGATCTCAAGATTGAGCTCTACATCAGGCTCCACATTGAGCACAGTCTCCTTGAGATTCTCTCTCTCCCCCTCTTGCCCTATTCCCTGCACATACATGCATGCATGCTTTTTCTCTCTCTAAAGAAATAAATAAAGCCTTTAAAAAATTACTGAGACTTGACCAACTGAAGATAAATATTCTCTTCACTGGGTTTCTCATTTCTGCTAATAAAAGTTCTCCTATAAATTATAATTTTTGTGTTTTATTTTGTTTTGTTTTACACTTTTCCCAACTCATAAAGAAAACTGATTTTGAGGTTGAATTGTCTTGTGATGCTTTCTTTTCAGGTAACCCATACACACAGTGACAGATGTACTTCCACTGAAAAAGAGACACCACTGGGATGTCTGAGACCTAGATGTGGAAGACTGTTGCATGTCAGACTGCTGCTGTTCAGTAAGGACTTCTGTAGATGATCTATCATTCCACTTCAAAATAATGTGGACAGACACTGAAGTGTTTTAGGGACACTTAACAAATAGGTGTTTAGGGGCAAAAGTGTTATAAGTTTATAAACCCACTTAATTATCAAATTTAAATACTCTTGAAGGTCTGCATTTGGACCTTTGTTTTTAGTGTTTTTCTTTGTACATATTTTTATTCATTCCAATATAACATACAGAAAAGAGTAGAATATTTAAATTTCCCCCTAAATATACTATGAAAAACTTTAGTCACTGTATCTCACAACTACTTATGAACTATTTTCTAGAGATATTTGGGGAAAAATTGTAGCTCTTTAGAGGATACTGACAAATGTTCTCCTCAAACCCACACATACAGAAATAAACTGGCCCAGACAGACTTGATTTAGATCATGAGCAATGTTGTGCACTGGGGAGTCCATGGAAAAACTGGTTTGATAGTTGGGTTCTTATCAGCTACTGCCTTCATTTTCTTAGTGCTCTTTCTTCATCTATCAAAGGAGGGTAATAATAATGAAACTAACCTCATAAGGCTGTTGTTATCTATAAATGACAACAGTGCTGAGAAAGTACTCTACCTAGCATGTATAATAAACTCTTTTCTCAAAAGATTTTATTTGTCAGAGAGAGAGAGAGAGAGTTTGTTCCCAAGCAGGAGGAGAGGTAAGCAGAGGGAAAAGCAGGCTCTCCACTGGGCAAGGAGCCAGATGTGGGACTTAATCCGAGGACGCTGGGGTCATGACCTGAGCTGAAGGCAGACACTTGACCAACTAAGCCACCCAGGCAACCATATAATTAGCTCTTAATAAATGTTAACTGTCATGGTTGTTAACTGTTTTTTATTTCAAACATGATTTCAAAAATTGACTCTATATTAGTTATTTTAGAAATACTAACAAAATTATAATGACATTATATATTCCTTCTCTAATTCCATTCTAATAGTCTACAACTGTATCAAACGAAATGTCTAACATTTTAGACAGCCAAGTTACAAAAGGAACTAAAGAAAGAAACTTGGATTTAAAGTTTATTTCTAAAATAACTAATATAAAATATAATTAGGATAAAGTATAATAAAAACTTTATTGTTAAGTCACATCCCTTGAAACATGATAGTTATATATAATAAATAGTTTCTTCTGTTCATGGGTGGTATTTAATGTGTTAAATACCACCCATAAAATTGTTTTGTAAGTCTCTGAATTAATGTTTAAATACATCCTCTACCAATTCTATAGTTTCAAAGATTTGATAGTTTTAAAACTGTGTGTAAATGTGCTTGAAAATCAGTCTTATATTCACTCATTCCATTTGTATAGTAGCACCTTTGTTCTGTCTACACTCCAGAGAGGAGCTTTTTTCTTTTATAAACTGTGTTCCTAATATTTATAAATAAATATATTTGTATAAAAATTGACTCCACTTATGATCAAAAGAGTGAAATTAGGTTTGCTATTCACTCTGAGGATGTTCCCTCATGTACAACTTAGAATACTTACATTACAATACTATAAAAATGCTATGTGGAAGGCGTTTATGAATAGCCAATGAAATATATACTTCATCATGCCTCTATTGCAATGCTGAGTATATGTGTAACTGTGTTTGTTTAATGCATCATGTTTGGCATGCAACAGTTGCTACATGACAAATGTTAGCCCCTTATCCCTCAAACAAGTATTTGTTACAAAAAAATGTTCATTATAAATTTGAATAATTTTTATTGCCTACCACAAAACTAGCTAAATGTATGAGTCTTACAAAGAATGGACAGAAATTGAAAAGTCCCCTCCTATGCATATGTATGTGTTTGAATATAAAAGGTCATTATAGAATGGTAAATCAAAATTCTCATGATACTGAATTTTAAGGTATCAAGCTAGGATTAGGAGTCTTCATATACCATAATTCACAACTCAAGAGATAAAAACATGTATGAGAGTCAATATTTCTCTTTTCCCATACACGATTATATCATAGATGTCTGAAATATTATCACCAGCAATAAGACTGGAATTACTTCCTTTCCAAATAAAATGTAAGAATATTGGCAATGTCATTTGGCCATCTATAAACTTATAATGATGCATTTAATTTTATTTAACACAGGAAAAATATGATTATATTGGAATGGCTATTGTGTCCTAACTCCTCAGTGCTCTGAATTACTTTGTCCAACCTGCTGTAACCCTCAGTGGACACACTTCAAGTCACTGAAAAAGCTATAGTTTGGGAAAAGAGAGGGCTTCAACCTTCAAGAATGTTTTTGACTTTGATATTTTGTGACAAACCAATCACCAGTCTTTTTGGACTGTTGCAAAACACATATGGAATTATAAAGTGAGTCAAAATTCCTTCCTAATGCCTAGCAATATGTTATGCTATCTGACTGATGACAATAGGAACAATAGGAGCACACAGCAACAGGAACACAAAATGGGCACATCATAAAACATTCATGAATATTGAGTTAACCTACCCACATGGAGGCTGTGGACTGAATTTTTTGAGGTCCCATTCTGGTAAAAGGAATTTATGATTGCATTCATTTTTAATATTTTAAGGAATGAGATTGGAACTCAAAATTTATTTCTTCAAATGTGACTTAAACATTCTGCCACACTATGTACAAATATATACTTCTTTCTTTTTTTAAATTTATTTATTTTAGAGAGAGAGAGTATGGGGGAGAAGGAGAGAGAATCTTAAGCACTCCACACTAAGCATAGAGCCCAGTGTGGGGCTCAATCTCAAGGCCCCGAGATCATAACTTGAGTTGAAACCAAGAGACTGACACTTAAACAACTGAGCTACCCAGGTGCCCCATACTTATATCTCATGAGGTTAAGCACCTTGTTTACTTTTTATGAGGTGGAGAAGTGTCCCACATAAACTGAAATTAGACAACAATCACTAACTTAAGGAATAATTTGCCATTTGCTCACTCATGTTTTATTTCCAAATGCATTAATACATTTTAACTTACTGAAAATCAATGAAAAAAAATCAACAAAAACAAACAGGAATTTATATACTCCTTGGAGGAAAAACAACAACAATGAATTATCCTGTAGCCATGGAGACATTGTAACACATGGCAATTACAGCTAGATTTAAATGCACTTAATTTAACAACAACTCACATCAATGACCATGACAAGTCAACAAATTGATGAAAGTTCCTTGCTTTTGCAAATCAGCAAGTTAAAACAGATTTACTCTAGGGACACCTGGGTGGCTCAGTTGGTTAAGTGTCTGCCTTCATCTCGGGTCATCATCAGGATCCTTGGATCAAGTCCTGCATTGGGCTTCTTGCTCAGTGGGGAGCCTGCTTCTTCCTCTCCCTCTGCTGCTTCCCTTGCTTGTCCATGCTCTCTCTCTTTCTCTCTGACAAATAAATAAAATAAAATCTTAAAAAAAATGTACTCTAGTAAACATGCATGCCAACAACCAACAAAAATTCTGCCCATCCTGATACTCCATACCCTAAAACTCCTGTCCTCTTCTGCAAGAATGGACCAGACCAGCATAACTTTTTCCTATTACATTAAGTAATATTAATCTTTGTCTTGTTATTTAAGATAAGTGGTACTCTCATCATCCTTTGACAATTCTAGAGATTTCAATGAGTTTGGTAGCATTCTAAGAAATTGTTGGACCCAAAGTCTATTTTCATTCTTTAGATCCACTGCTAGTTACATCAGTGTTAAGAAAATCTGAGCTATGACTAATTTTATGAGTTCTAGTGCTGAATTGTTCTGTTAGAACAATCAGAAAATGAATTGATTTCATGAGTTCTGTTTGACAAAGTTATTTTACAAAACTAGTATTTGTAATCACATAGATTATTGTATAAGACCATTAGATTTAGAGCTGTATATCAGGGAATTAGACCTAGGTTTTGTATAAAGTTACTTTAATTTGCAATTAACTCATTTGGTAAAAAAATGAGACAGTGTCATTTTATTATCTAGTTTGCCAGTATATACTTTAATAGAAAAGTATTATTTTGTCATTAATCTGTTTATTCTGCTGCTTGTTTTGTTTATACTTTTTTTGGTCTATTGCTTGTCCTGAATTGTGCTGTTGCCATTGAGTGTGTGAGGGAAACTCTGTAGTGAACAACCTGAGGAATGCACCCAGCAAGTTTCCAATCCAACCCAAGCCAGCCCTGATGGCTAGTGTTGAAGGATGATTAGACTGCCACCATGTTCATGTAAAGGTGATTGGTTGATTATCACCTTCAGTTCCCTAAGAATTCTTCATGAGGTCATTCCCTGCTTTGTTAATATGTGAAAAAGTTACTGTGATTAGGCCATAGTTGAGGATATCAGCTCATTGATCATTTGGTCTTTGATAACATATATTGTGGATCCAGTATAGTGACCTGCTTTTTCCGTCAGTCAGGTCTTGTTTATGTCAACACTGCAATCTGTTTCTGCAAGAAAGATTACATCCTCATTATCTCACCATAATCCAAATTTTGAATTTATCTTCAAGAATGAAAATATTTTAATGAGTAGGAATTACAATGGCTATAATCGAGACTTTTTTGCATATCAAAAATTCAGTGAATAGGAGCTCCAGCAAAGAAGGAAAACAGAATACCAAATATTTAAATGTCATCTTTCTCTGATATTTGGTTGAGGACTTAAAACCAAAAGTTGATTTCAAGATGGCCTCTCCTTTAGCAAAAGCCAAATGGAAATATTTATTCTGATTCTAAACTTCTAAAATCTCTTTTACTGTTTCCAAATTCATCATCCCCCCACTCATGCCTCTTTTATTCCTTCTGCCCATTCTCCCTGTAGAGAACAAAATGGAGTCTTTCATGTCAACAAGGGCCTGTGTCAAGCAATGACTCAAGCAGTTAAGGTACTGTAGCTAGGACATATTGCTGGACCGATGTCAGTTAACTCCACAGAACTGAAAATGAGCAGAACCAGAGGAGATTTGCAGTGGCCCAAGACCAATTAGATACCTTAAAAAGGGGAGGATTTAGGCAGCAAACTGTCAGACCCTTCAGAAATGAACTCTTTATGTCTAATCATTTAAAAAAGGCAACTGCCACCAGGGGCTCTGCCCAGTTGATCTCCAAACAGAATGAGATGTGCCACTGTCTGAACATAATAAGCAGTAAGGGCTGAGAGTCTACATGGACCAAACTGAGGCTGTATCTCAACTGCATGAACACAGACTAACTTTGTTTAGTTCATTAACTTCCTACACCCTTCTGTTATCTTATTTGTTGTGTGGTTTGTCCTATGTTTTGCTCTGTGTGATGTGTAAAAAGCCTAGTGAATCACATGGTGAAATGTCATTGAGTTTGGAATCATGAATATGCTTTATAATTTAAATTAACTTTGCTTTATGATTGAATAAAGCTGATATTGTTGAAAGATGCAATTCATATGTGCACCTTCAAAGCATGCTCATGCACTCCTAAACTCACCAAAAACAGTTTTTTTTCAAGTTTTTCCCCCCAGTAGATAGTCATGTTATACTATGTTCCCTTTTCAGTCAGTGTCTAATCAGAATGTGGATTAGTGCACAGTTAATGAGTGAAAAGAATGATTAAATATGACATTTGAATAAAAGGAATTGGCTACTAGAGGTGAAGAGAACTCTTAAGGAATGTAAAGTAGTTGCTACAGGATGCAGAGACTACCTACAGGGTAGAGGCAGAACACTCAAAGGAGGACACATCTGAAAGAAGGACCACAGGAATGGAATCCAGGCCTTCCTGGAGAAGGCAGAGTTGTAACCCTACAGGAAGGTGAGGAAGTTTGGTCGGAGGAATTTGCTATCTGGGATGCCAGGGGAAGTCACCCCCCCAGGAGGGACCCAGTCTCAAAACTCAAAACCCTCTATGAGGCTTCCGGGGGGGGGTTATCTGAAGAGCTTCCCCCACAGGTTTGTGCTGCACTGTAGATACTCATGAGAAAAATCTTCCCTGGGTTCTGGCAGAAATTGCTAAAAAGGAGGGGTCAAGTGCTAGAGGCCATCAGGTGCTGCAAGAGCCATCAATAGGAGCTCACAAGGACTTGGCAGAAATCCCTTCCCCTCTGGTGTCAACTCCTTCAAGGACAACTCACTACTAAGACAGCCTAACTATGAGTAAGTGACATAGGAGAAATTCCTACAGGGTCCAGCTCCATAATTATACATTAGGTAATGGCAGATAGAGGGGTTATAAATGAACATATTCATAAGTGAATATATTTCAGTTTACCTCCACAGATTCCAGGTGTACCCGTGTACACCACTGAATTTTTCTACAGCAAAAAGTCAATTCTGTTTATACCTAATAAGATATAGCTGTTCTTATTCCAAATCAAAAAAATTATTTCTTTTTCCTTTGAATGAGTAGTATAGTCCCAACAGCCATTATATGTTACCTGTATTCTGACTTTTGAGTTGCTTATTTCATTATTGTGATGGGACACAGTGACAAGTGGTCCATCATACAGCAAAAGGAAGAACATGATCATTTCTACAAAGAATTGTTGCCATTCCTGAGTTTTCTTCTAATAGGGAAATGTCAATAACAAAACCAATAGTACCATGAAATAAATAAATAGGGTAAGAGACAGATATAAACTGAAATTATTTATACAGTTTTATTTATACCAGGTACTCAGGAGAGGACTTTCTAACAGGCTGAACCTGGAAAGATGACAAAAGAGTCAGTCATTGAGAAGAACCTGGAGAGAAGAATTCCAGGAAGAAAAACAAACAAACAAAAAAAAACTAAATTAAATAAAAGTTCAAGGATGGAAAATGATGAGCAGAGTTACAAAATAAAAAGAGATTGACAATTTACCATAAAAGTAATAAGAGACAAAAATGAGTTTGGAGAGAGAGATAGGAATATGATCATGTAGGCTATGAATTAAATTTTCTTTCTCTCCAATGCATAAACCATCTGATATCTTAAATATTTAAGTTATTCTCTCTTATTTTCTCCGCATACATAAAAAAGTGAAAACTGATTTGTTTTATAATGCCCATTAAATCTACTTTTATTTGTCCATTTGAAGTCCATGATTATATGATGAATTCTTTGCAAAATTATAACCCAATTTTTAGAACTATCTAGAAAGGATGTCTTCACATAAGACTCAGAGTTACTCACAAATTTTGATTTTTACCATCTGTAATTAGAATTAGAAATCATCCGAGCAGCATAAATCATTTCAAAGCATTAATACTTTGAATTATTTTTAAAGTTGTCAAATTACAAAATGAGCCTCTTAAATGATGTCACACCAAATACTAAAGAAGAGTTTTATAGTAATTTAAAGTATATGTATATCAATTAATCAATATTTTAGTTATGGTTGTTAGAGTGATCACATAAGAAAACATTTGTATTAACGGGAAAGAAAAGTGAATGGGAACTACATTATAAAAGTGCAACAAGTCAATGCTAGTGTTCCCAATACTATAATTCCTATAGAAACTAAGTATTTATTAAAGAAATTGTGAGGAAATTCAAGTATGATTTTTTCAAAAGAAGAGAAACAAAAGACAATCAAGAAAACAAAAACACTAACTTTTTATATTTGTTTCACTCCAGTTTCACCAGCATAAGACTTAAGTGAAACTTTTCACTATGTTTTTTTCTAATTAAGGTGGTATGTAAATTTAGACTACTTTGTTATGAGGAAAGTATTATTAATGAAAAACATTAATTCAGTAATTCTGAAAGGGACATTTAACATAAAATAGAGGCACCATTTAACATGCACATGGGGGCACCTGAGTGGCTCATTTGGTTGAGTGTCTGCCTTTAGCTCAGTTCGTGATCCTGGGCTCCTGGGATAGAGCGCTGCTTCAGGCTCCCTGCTCAGTGAGGAGTCTTGATTTTCTCTCTGTCTCTGCCCACCCCTCTTTCTTGTGCTCTGTCTCACACTCTGTCTCTCCCTCTCAAATAAATAAATAAAATCTTTTAAAAATGTAAATATATCAATATAAGGCAAATAATTTACATGACATAAAACTTACATAAAATGCATGGAATTAATGTTGAAAATTACATTTTAATTACTGATGTTAGAGTTTTTACTATTATTTCAGTGAGGTAAACCATATTGCACTATACTTTTGTTCTTCAATTCATTAGTAAATTTCTGTCACCTAATCATAATTCTTCATATATTCCTTGTTATATGAAAACATGTATGAAATCTTATGAGAGCAAGATTTCACTATGAGCCTATTTGAACTTT
The DNA here is from genome assembly GCF_020171115.1 of Neogale vison. Lineage (NCBI taxonomy): Eukaryota > Metazoa > Chordata > Mammalia > Carnivora > Mustelidae > Neogale > Neogale vison. Next base: position 84,917,703 of record NC_058094.1, on the reverse strand, counting down.
AAACTTTGAAGATAAAGATCACTTAGCTGTTATTTAGTTATATTAATAAGAAAAATTTTTAGGGAAAACGGCTTGCTACTTGTATAGAATGATCCTTAGCATTTTAGATACTGAAACTAAATTCAGCAAACAAAAAGAGAAAAACTTATTTAGACCTTCAAATAAATTTTATCCTTGGCCAAGCACCCAAAATGAGACCACCAAAAAAAAAAAAAGAAGAAGAAGAAGAAGAAGAAAAAAGAAAATTTCCTCTCTTTGCAACTTTTAGGATTCTATCACACTCTAAATATAGTGTTAAGACTTGTATGTTTCTAACAGATTCCAGCTATCAAAACCTATAACTTGAAACAATTGAGCTATCCTATATATGCCTTAATTATATAAATATTCCTTTCTTCTGTGGTAATTTTTGTTTAATCTGAACTCATTGGAGAAGTTTTCTTTTTCTTTCAAAATAGTTGCTTCCCAAATCCAGTGTTTCATCTGATTATATTTAAACCAACCATCCACATTTCCAAGTCTCCCCTTGTCTGCAGCTGTGCATCACGTAGCTGGAAATTGCATGATTTTCAGGTCACTGAGACTTCCTGAGGACTAACAATAACTGTCACAAGTGCTTAGCCTCACTAAAACTTTGACAAAATTATGGAATTTCCTTAACTTTGGGTCTGGTATTTAGTGCTGTGCTCTGTACTGATAAAAATGCCTTTTAAATCAGCAAAGCAAGACAGAGTCAGAAAATACAGAATTAAGTTTTGTATGACCTTTTTGGATCACATGGTTCACAAAGCAATCTCTGTCAACAGTCCCTTTCGTAACACTGAGTAGTTAGTCTGTCATAAATCCCATTCCCTCATGTCCCTAAACCTCATGTACATAAACAGAGCTCCAATTTCCCAGCTGAAATGCAGCTTTTATGCCAGGGTCCTCATATACAACTTCATATTGATGGAAATTGTATTGACATTTTATAAGTACCTTTTAGGGTAATGTTTTGAAATAGTTCATGAAAAAATTATTTCTTTTTAAATATTTTTCATAACATTAAATAAATAGTTTCAACAGAATTTAAAGGCTCCATGTCTTAAATCAGGAGGTCTGCCTTTTGAGGAATGCTTTTTAATTGGTTGTTATTCTGTCTTTATCTGTCTTATAACTTCATTCCCCATGTAAACTCTTGCCTCTGTATTCCACAATTAACATTAGACTTTGGTCCATATAGATGCTTTCCTTTTAGGAATATATTATTTACCTTTTACAAATCTTACTGGATTTCTTCACTATACCTTTTGTCTCACTATAACTAAGGAATTCTGTTCTCATAATTCAAGGTGGGAACACTGGTAAATTAAATTCCCCCCCCTTCTAGTAGTAATTCATATTAACCATCACAGGAAAACTTCTATGTGCTTGTTACAATGCGGAGAAGGAAACTTGTGATGAGGTACTCTACTTTGCTTCAAATGGTGTAAAATTAATTTTTAAAATGAGTTAGGCTTGATTATCAACATTTTAAGAGTTACTCATAAATTTTGACCTCAAAGGTTGTGGACTGCAAAGATTAAATTTCTTTATTAGTTGTTAGAGGTAATATCACTTTACTAAAATTTTTCCTCTAAAAGATGATCTCAAGGAAGTTGTCAATGGCTAAGGTGACATAGTCACAGTCACTGATTATACCTTTAAAATGGAAAGATTCTGGGCACCTGGGTGGCTCAGTGGGTTAAGCCTCTGCCTTCAGCTCAGGTCATGATCTCAGGGTCCTGGGATCGAGCCCTGCATGGGGAGGGGTCTCTGCTTAGCGGGGAGCCTGATTCCCCCTCTCTCTCTGCCTGCCTCTCTGCCTACTTGTGATCTCTCTCTCTGTCAAATAAATAAATAAAATCTCTAAAAAATAAATTAAATATAATGGAAAGATTCTGCATTATTATACTGTACCCTTACATTTTGATCAAAATTCTTTAACCATGCCCAATATCATCTTCTAAATTCTTTAAATCTTACCAGTTTTTTGAACATGGAAGTGTGGGGGGGTACATGTGTTCATGTGTGTATAATTCTGCTGGTATGTACTAATATGTGATCATTCTCCTTGTAGATTTCCAGCAATAGATTTCATACTGCATATCTGTTCTATTAAAATTATGTAGGATTCCATCAGACTCAAACAACTTACCTGACAAAAAACTAGTAAACTGTAAGTCTTAGCGAAATTAACCTCATTTTTTTTCCTGGTACATAATAAAAGTTATTTTTGTTATCACTCAAAAAACTTGAAAGGATGTCATGAATAATTTATTTGTGTACATTTATCTATTAACTAGTTATCTTAATGAGATAAATTAAGGAAGTCAAAAGAATGGATACTAAGTAAGTTGAAACTCCCTAATGTTGAATGTTATATTTAATTTCAAAAATCAAATAAAATTATAAACATATACACATTCAAAATGTCTTTATCTTTCTATTGTTTTTATAACTGAGTAAACATTTCCAGATAATATGGTAATAAACTAGATTTTTTCCCTCCTCCATTCCCAGAATAGAATATTTTGTGGGACAATATCAATTTGTTTCCTGTGAAAATTTTGGCTTAAGACAAGTTAAATACTTGTGTATAAATACATACTGAAAAACATGGTATAAATTTCAATTTATTAATTCTGCTAGCCTGTGAAAATATGAATTTAATTAATATTAGGATAGTTTTGGTTTGCCTAACTTCTTTAAAAAAATTAGTTTATTTTTTTCAAATTTTTATTTAAATTCTAGTTAGTTAACATACCATGCAATGTTGATTTCAGTGGAATTCAGTGATTCATCAATTACTTACTACACCCAGTGCTCATCATAAGTGTCCTCCTTTATTTTTTTTTTAAAGATTTTATTTGTTTATTTGACAGACAGAGATCACAAGTAGACAGAGAGGCAGGCAGAGAGAGAGAGAGAGGGAAGCAGGCTCCTTGCTGAGCAGAGAGCCCGATGTGGGACTCGATCCCAGGACCCTGAGATCATGACCTGAGCCGAAGGCAGTGGCTTAACCCACTGAGCCACCCAGGCGCCCATAAGTGTCCTCCTTAATACCCATCACCCATCTAGCCCATCCCCCATCACCTCCCTCCATTAACTGAATTTGTTCTCCATCTTTTAAAGTCTCTTGTTGTTTCCTTCTCTCTTCTCCCACCCCCATATATTCATCTGTTTTGTTTCTTAAATTCCATATATGAGTGAAATTATATGGTATTTTTTTTTTCTCTATCTGACACATCTTGCTTACCATAATACATTATAGCTCCATCCATGTCATTACAAATGGCAAGATTTCATTATTTTTGATGGCTGGGTAATTTTTCATTTCCACCTCACTTATTTTTCTATTCAACAATCGAGGAATTTTTGGACTGTCTATAATTTGGCTATTGTTGGTAATACTGCTATAAACATTATGTACGTATGTATGTACATACCTCCTTTGAATTTGTATTTTTGTATCCTTTGGGGAAATACCTAGCAGTGCAATTGCTGGATCATATGGTAGTTCTATTTTTCCCTTTTTGAGGAAACTCCATACTGTTCTCCAGAGTGACTGAATCAGTTTACATCCCAACAGTGCAAGCGGGTTCCCTTTCTCCATATTCTCACTAACACTTGTTGTTTCTTGTGTTGTTAATTTTAGCAATTCTGAGCAGTGTGAAGTGGTATCTCATCACAGTTTTGATTTGCATCTCCCTGATGATTAGTGATGCTTAACATCTTTTCATATGTCTCTTAGCCATCTGGATGTCTTCTTTGGAAGAATGTCTATTCATGTTTGCTGCCCATTTCTTAACTGGATTATTGTTTTCTGGGTGTTGTGTTTGATAAGTTCTTAATAGATTTTAGAAACCAACCTTTTAGCAGAAATGTCATTTGCGAGTATCCTCTCCCATTCCATAGACTGCTTTTAGTTTTGTTGATCATTTCCTTCAATGTGCAGAAGCTTTTTATCTTGATGAAGTCACAATATGTCATGTTTGCTTTTGTTTCCCTTACCTTAGGAGACATATCTAGTAAGAAGTCATTGTAGCTGAGGTCAAAGAGGTTTCTGCCTGTGTTCTCCTCTAGGATTTTTACAGCTTATTTTCTTATATTTAGGTCTTTCATCCTTATATATTTATTTTTGTGTTATTAGAAGGTGCCCAGTTTCATTCTTCTTCATGTTGTTGCCCAGTTTTCCAGAACCATTTGTTGAAAAGACTGTTTTTTTTCCATTGGATATTTTCCCCTGCTTTGTCAGTTTAGTTGACCATAGAGTTGGGGGTCAATTTCTGGGTTTTCTATTCTGCTCCACTGATCTATGCGTCTGTTTTTGTGCCTGTACCATATTGTCTTGAGAACCACAGCTCTGTAAAATAGCTTGAAGTCTAGAATTATGTTGCTTCCAGTTTTGTTTCTTTTTCAAGAGTGTTTTGGTTTTTTGGGGTCTTTTGTGGTTCCATAAAAATTTTAAGATTGTTTGCTCTGGCTCTGTGAAAAATGCTGGTGGTATTTTGAGAAGGATTGCATTAAATGTGTAGATTGCTTTGGGTAGGATAGATATTTTAATAATGTTTGTTCTTCTGATCCATGTTCATGGAATGCTTTTACATTTATTTGTGTCTTCAATTTCTTTTATAAGTGTTCCATGGTTTTCAGAGTGTGGGTCTTTCACTCCTTGGTTAGGCTTATTCCTAGGTTTTTATGGGTTTTGGTGCAATTGTAAATGGTATCAATTCCTTGATTTCTCCTCCTACTGCTTCATTATTGGTGTAGAGAAATGCGGCAGATTTCAGTACATTGATTTTATATCCTACAACTACTCTAAATTCATGTTTTAGTTCTAGAAAATTTTTGTGGAGTCTTTCAGATATTCTACATAAAGTATCATTTCATCTGCAAGTAATATGTTTGACTACTTCCTTGCTGATTTCTATGACTTTTATTTCTTTTTGTTGTCTGATTGCTGAGGATAAGTCTTCCAGTACTATACTAAATAGTAATGGTAAGAGTGGACATCTTTATCTTGTCTTCATCTGCAGAAATAAGTCTCAGTTTTTGCCCATTGAGGACAACATTAAATATGGGTCTTTCATATGTGGCTTTTTTGATGTTGAGGTATGTTCCATCTATCCCTATTTTCTTTTTTTTTTTTTTTTAATTTTTTTTTTAATTTTTTTTTAATTTATTTTTTATTTTTTTTTCCAATTTATTTATTTTCAGAAAAACAGTATTCATTATTTTTTCACCACACCCAGTGCTCCATGCAAGCTGTGCCCTCTATAATACCCACCACCTGGTACCCCAACCTCCCACCCCCCCCCCCCCCCCGCCACTTCAAACCCCTCAGATTGTTTTTCAGAGTCCATAGTCTCTCATGGTTCATCTCCCCTTCCAATTTACCCAAAAGCACATACCCTCCCCAATGTCCATAACCCTACCCCCCTTCTCCCAACCCCCCTCCCCCCAGCAACCCACAGTTTGTTTCGTGAGATTAAGAGTCACTTATGGTTTGTCTCCCTCCCAATCCCATCTTGTTTCATGGATTCTTCTCCTACCCACTTAAGCCCCCATGTTGCATCACCACTTCCTCATATCAGGGAGATCATATGATAGTTGTCTTTCTCCGCTTGACTTATTTCGCTAAGCATGATACGCTCTAGTTCCATCCATGTTGTCGCAAATGGCAAGATTTTGTTTCTTTTGATGGCTGCATAGTATTCCATTGTGTATATATACCACATCTTCTTGATCCATTCATCTGTTGATGGACATCTAGGTTCTTTCCATAGTTTGGCTATTGTGGACATTGCTGCTATAAACATTCGGGTGCACGTGCCCCTTTGGATCACTACGTTTGTATCTTTAGGGTAAATTCCCAGTAGTGCAATTGCTGGGTCATCTATCCCTATTTTCAATTTTATTAATTCTTTTGAAGAATCAGCTCAAAAGTTTAGTTGATCTGTTCTACTGGTGTTTTTATTTGTTTGTTTCAATATCATTTTCTTCTGCTTTAGTTCTTATCATTTCCCTTCTGCTGCTGGCTTTAGGTTTCATTTTGCTGTTAATTTTCTATCTCCTTGAGGTATAAGGTGAGGTTATATATTTGAGACTTTTCTGGCTCCCTAAGGTAAGGAGTATTTCAAGATACTTCGCTCTTAGGACCATCTTTGCTGCATCCCAAAAGTTTTGGACTGATGTGTTTTCATTTTCATTTGTGTCCATGTATTTTTTTTTTAATTTTGTCTTTAATTTCCTGGTTAAGCCATTCATTCTTTCGTAGGATATTTTTTCACCTCCATGTACTTGTAGTCTTTCCAATTTTTTTTTTTTCTTGTGGTTGACTTCAATTTTCATAACATTGTGGTCTGAAAATATGCATGGTATGATCTCAGTCTTTTTTCATCTGTTGAGGCCTGATTTATGATCTCATATGTGATCTATTCTGGAGAATGCCCCATGTTCATTTGGAAAGAATGTGCATTCTGCTGTTTTAGGATTAAATGTTCTGAATATATCTGTGAAGTCCATCTGATTCAGTTTGTCATTCAAAGCCATTGTTTCCTTATTGTTCATTTTATGCTTTGATCGATCGATTGCTATATTGTTATCAATGAATTTCTTTATGTTTGTTACTAACTGATTTACATATTTGTGATCTCCCAAGTTGGACATATAAATATTTACAGTTGTTAGATCTTCTTGATGGATAGAATCCTTAGTTATGTTATAATGTCCATCTTCCTATCTTGTTATAGGCTTTGATTTAAAATCCAGTTTGTCTGATATAAGTATGACTATATATAAGTATGACATTTCTTTTAATGTCCATTAGCATGATGGGTGTTTTTTCCATCCCCTCATTTTCCATCTGTAGGTGACTTTAGGTCCAAGATTAGTCTCTTGTAGATAGCATAAAGATGGATCTTGGTTTTGTTTTTGTTGTTTGTTTGTGGGGTTTTTTGGGGTTTTTGTTTCATTTTGTTTTGTTTTGTTTTTGTTTTTATTCCTTCTGATACCCTATGTCTTTTGATTGGATCATATGGTCCTTTATGTTCAGAGTGGTTATTGAAAGGTAGATTTTAGTGGCATTGTATTACCTATAGAAATGGTGTTTCTGGTGATGTTCCTGGGTTTTTTTGTTTGTTTGTTTCTGTTTTTGTTTTGTTTTGTTTTTTCCTAGTCTTTGTTGCTTTGGTCTTTTTCCTTCCATTCAGAGACCCCCTCAATATTTCTTCCATGGCTGTTTTAGTGATCACGGACTCCTTTAGGTTTTGTTTATCTGGAAAACTCTTTATCTCTCCTTCTATTCTAAATGAACATCCTCACTGGATAAAGTATTCTTGGCTACATATTTATCCCACTCAACACATTAAATATATCTTAGCACTTTCTTCTAGTCTGCCAAATTTCTTTTTTTTTTTTAAGATTTTATGTATTTATTTGGTAGAAAGAAATCACAAGTAGATGGAGAGGCAGGCAGAGAGACAGAGGGAAGCAGGCTCCCTGCTGAGCAGAGAGCCCGATGCAGGACTCGATCCCAGGACCCTGAGATCATGACCTGAGCTGAAGGCAGCGGCTTAACCCACTGAGCCACCCAGGCACCCCAGTCTGCCAAATTTCTATGGTCAGGTTGGCTGTGAACCTGATCTGCCTTCCCTTGTAGGTTAAGAATTTCTTTCCTTGTCTGTGTATTTTGTAAATTTGACTATGATATGCCTTTGTGATGACTGTTTTTTTGTTGAATTTAATGGGAATTTTCTGTGCTTCTTGGATTTTCATATCTGTGTCCTTTCCCAAATTAGGGAGGTTTTCAGTTATAATTTCCTCAAATAAACCTTCTACCCCTCTCTTTCTCTTTCTTCATCTTCTGGGATTCCTATGATATGACTGTTATTCTGTTTTAATAAATTTGAGTCTAAGTCTACCTATGTGTTCTTTGGATCACACAAACAAAGGGAAACCTTTGTTTTCCTCTTCTTTTCAGATTCATTATTTTCCATAAATTTATCTTCTATATCACTGATTCATTCCTCTGATACATCCATCCTCATTGTTATGAAATAACTTTGGGCTTACATGTTAGTTTTAGCACTTTTAGTTTTGGCCTAACTAGATTTTTGCTCTTTTACCTATGCAGTAAGGGATTCTCCAGTGTCTTCTATGTTTTCTCAAGCCCAGCTAATATCATATAATTGTTGTTTCAAGTTCTAGTTCAGACATCTTACTTATATCCCTGGCCATGAGTTATACTTCCAGTTCTTTCTTTTGGGGTGAATTCTGTCTTGTCATTTTGGAGGAAAAAATAAAAAACAAACAAACAAAGAAAAACAAAAAACAAAAAACAAAAAAGGAATGAAAGAAAGTAAGAAAATAATAAAATAATAAATATAAATAAACAATAATGATAAATTAGATAAAAACTTATTATTATTATTATTATTGTTATTAACAAAAGAAGCACTCTATGATTGGTAGACTTAGCATGTGGAGGGATTTCTGCTGGCCTTCTGCGGGTGGATCCTGAAGCTCTGATTCTCAGATGCCCTAGTGGTTATGCACTTACAGAGGTGCAAGGGGCGGGGCTTGTTGTGGTGGCCTGTTCTCCACTTGGTGTCACTGTTTAGCGAACGGAGGTCAATCAATGCTGGTGTAAAAGGGGTAAAAATAACTGCACCTCATTCCCCCATTTTCAGAGCTGGATGTTCACACCCACCACTGTTCAGGATGTCCTCACTAATGCACAAACAATGACCCCTCATGTGTCTCTAGTTTCTCTCAGATCCCCATCTTCACCCTGTGTTGAAACTGTCTGCCTGACAAATGGTCCAACACTCCAGTGTTTTATCTCAGGCATTGTTGTGTTTCAAAGCACCACACTTTGGAAGCTCCCATAGTGCAGACCCATACTGATATTCTGGGGGAGGGTCTGCCTTTGCTGTAGTTGGTGCTGGCTTATCCCAGAGGTTCCTAGTTTATGGTAAATCACAATACACAGCCAATGCCTGGGTTTACTGTCCTCAGTCTGCTTCTTTGTTCCTACACTGGTTAACAGGGCAGCTGAATTGTGCCTGCAGGGTCTTTAGCTTGACAGCTGGCCATACCCTTCTGCCAAATGCACTCCAAGCAAGGCTACTGCTTCTTCCCATGAGATCAAGTGGATCCTCAGACTGTGCTCAGTGCTCCTAAGACTCTGCCTTTCTTCCCCACCCAAGATCTACTCAAGTTGTCAGGCCTTGTGATGTTGCAGACTTCTGAAATGTCATTCAAACCCTGTGCTCTCTTGTTTATTAAAACAACAACAACAACAACAACAACAACAACAAAAACTGGTAGTGTTGAAACCCTCTTTAGGATAGTTTTTAAAAGAATTTGCAGACTAAATAAAAATGACAATGACAGACACTTTTTTTTTTTTTTGTAGAGAAAGTACTGGAACAGGAAATTTATTGTTTGGTACTAAAATGGTAAAGATTGATTCAGACAAGAATCATGAATACAGGACTGGAAGAGATTATGCTGAGTGAAATAAGTCAAGCAGAGAAAGTCAATTATCATATGATTTCGCTTATTTGTGGAGCATAACAAATAGCACGGAGGACAAGGGGAGATGGAGAGGAGAAGGGAGTTGAGGGAAATTGGAAGGGGAGGTGAACCATAAGAAACTATGGACTCTGAAAAACAATCTGAGGGTTTTATTTTTTTTTTTAATTTTTTTCCAATTTATTTATTTTCAGAAAAACAGTATTCATTATTTTTTCACCACACCCAGTGCTCCATGCAAGCCATGCCCTCTATAATACCCACCACCTGGTACCCCAACCTCCCACCCCCCCGCCACTTCAAACCCCTCAGATTGTTTTTCAGAGTCCATAGTCTCTCATGGTTCGCCTCCCGTTCTAATTTACCCAAAAGCACATGCCCTTCCCAATGTCCATAACCCTACCCCCTTTCTCCCACCCCCCCTCCCCCCAGCAACCCACAGTTTGTTTCGTGAGATTAAGAGTCACTTATGGTTTGTCTCCCTCCCTATCCCATCTTGTTTCATGGATTCTTCTCCTACCCACTTAAGCCCCCATGTTGCATCACCACTTCCTCATATCAGGGAGATCATATGATAGTTGTCTTTCTCCGCTTGACTTATTTCGCTAAGCATGATACGCTCTAGTTCCATCCATGTTGTCGCAAATGGCAAGATTTTGTTTCTTTTGATGGCTGCATAGTATTCCATTGTGTATATATACCACATCTTCTTGATCCATTCATCTGTTGATGGACATCTAGGTTCTTTCCATAGTTTGGCTATTGTGGACATTGCTGCTATAAACATTCGGGTGCACGTGCCCCTTTGGATCACTACGTTTGTATCTTTAGGGTAAATACCCAGTAGTGCAATTGCTGGGTCATAGGGCAGTTCTATTTTCAACATTTTGAGGAACCTCCATGCTGTTTTCCAGAGTGGTTGCAGCAGCTTGCATTCCCACCAACAGTATAGGAGGGTTCCCCTTTCTCCGCATCCTCGCCAGCATCTGTCATTTCCTGACTGGTTGATTTTAGCCATTCTGACTGGTGTGAGGTGATATCTCATTGTGGTTTTGATTTGTATTTCCCTGATGCCGAGTGATATGGAGCACTTTTTCATGTGTCTGTTGGCCATCTGGATGTCTTCTTTGCAGAAACGTCTGTTCATGTCCTCTGCCCATTTCTTGATTGGATTATTTGTTCTTTGGGTGTTGAGTTTGTTAAGTTCTTTATAGATTTTGGACACTAGTCCTTTATCTGATATGTCGTTTGCAAATATCTTCTCCCATTCTGTCAGTTGTCTTTTGATTTTGTTAACCGTTTCCTTTGCTGTGCAAAAGCTTTTGATCTTGATGAAATCCCAAAAGTTCATTTTTGCCCTTGCTTCCCTTGCCTTTGGCAATGTTCCTAGGAAGATGTTGCTGCAGCTGAGGTCGAAGAGGTTGCTGCCTGTGTTCTCAAGGATTTTGATGGATTCCTTTCTCACATAGAGGTCCTTAATCCATTTTGAGTGACAGACACTTTTTTAAACATATGTCCAATAAAAACAGATCTCTCAGTCTGGTAGTTCATTTCTTAGATGGAGAATTAAGATTGTGTTAAAAACACTTAGGTAAAGACTTCATATGTAGCTGTTAATATACCAGAAAACCAGAATGACATAAAGTGATGTTGACAAAGTGGGGTAAACCTAGTTCTCTAAAACACACTAAAATTTAGGAAGGGTAAATATGATGGGGCAAATAAACAACATTACCAAAATAGACTGCTCTTTAAAGTATTAATGCCATGAAATTTTCTTGAACCTGAAGGCTAAAGAAAAACCAGTACTTCACTGGCCAGTACCACATTATGCCAGTACCACATTAGGTTCTAAGGAAGTATATAAATCATATACAACTTTAAGATGTGTTAAAACTTAGTGACAGTAAGATTTAAAAATATGAAAAGAAATAATTTTTATCAGAAATAATTTAAAGAAACTATCTTATGGGAGTAAAAGAAGAAACATTTCTACTGTGGGTATGATAAAATGCAACACAAATTAGGCAGGAGGTCATAAAATTTCCATCCCTGGAAAATGAGAAAAACAGATAGCTGTTTGTTACAGACAATTTAAGCATTCTATAGCCCTTAGACAAAGAAGCTGGAGGAAAAACACTTGAAAATCTCACAAAAATGATATTAAAACTTGGACATGGGGCCACCTAGGTGGCTTGGTTGGTTTAACACCTACCTTCAGCTCAGGTTATGATCTCAGGGTGTTGGGATCCAGCCCTGTGTCAGAGTTCCATGCTAAGCAGGGGAGTCTGCTTCTCCCTCTCCCTCAGCCTCTCCCTGTGCTTATTCTCTATTTCTCTCTTATTAAAAAAAAAACAAAAAATTTTTTAATGAAATAAAACATGGATATGGGGGCACTGGGTGACACAGTCAGTTAAGCGACCAACTCTTGGTTACCGTTCAGGTGGGGATCTCATGAGTCCCAAAATCAAGCCCCCCATCAGCCTCTGACTCAACACAGAGTCTACTTGGAACTTTCTCTCCCTCTCCCTCTGCCCCACCTCTGCATGCATGCAAGCACTCTCTCTCTCTCTCTCTCTCTATGTTCTGTCTCTCTCTAAAATAAGTAAATAAATATTTTTTTTAAAATAAACATTTTTTTAAAAACCTTGGATATGAACTATATATTCTGGAGATCCATATAAAAATTGATCCATACACAAAACACATTGAACTTCCTGCCTTTGCTATATATTCCAAGGAAATATTTTGATTTCATAATACTGCCCAAGCTCATTGCTTTCATCTTTTTAAAGCCATTTTAATTTATTTCCTAACTGTATAATTGTCATCTTCCCATTACATCATTCCTACAAACATATATTGAGTAACAAGTACGACTCAGATGTTGCCAGGTGCTAATGTTACAGCAGTTACAAAGACAGACAAGGTTCTACCCTCATGGAGTTGACAGTTAACTGGGGAAAAAGGATTCTATAAATATTAACTTAATTGTTAACAATATTGACTGAAGAACAAAAACAAAAAAGTGTCTTAGTAAAAACGGCAGTGGTATATTGATGGGACAAATGTTATAATATTCTAATTAAAGTACAATATAGAGAACACTGACTAAGAAAGACCCAGACATAGCACTTTTGGGAATGCAGCTTTATGATTTTTTTTTTAATCTGCAACATGTAAAATTTTTTAGATTCTTTGCAAAATAGTCCTTCCCCAAATCACAGTACTTTTTTTTTTTTTTTTTTTTTTTTTTTTTTACTTTAAATGCATTTTATGAATAATTGCCTATGGACCACTTTCTTTTTTCTTTTTTTTTTTTTTTCCTTTTTTTTTTTCAATTCATATATTTTAAGAAAAACAGTATTCATTATTTTTTCACCACATCCAGTGCTCCATGCAAGCCGTGCCTTCTATAATACCCACCACCTGGTACCCCAACCTCCCACCCCCCCCACCACTTCAAAACCCTCAGATTGTTTTTCAGAGTCCATAGTTTCTCATGGTTCACCTCCCCTTCCAATTTACCCAAAATCCCTACTCCTCTCTAAAACCCATTGTCCTCCATGCTATTTGTTATGCTCCACAAATAAGTGAAACCATATGATAATTGACTCTCTCTGCTTGACTTATTTCACTCAGCATAATCTCTTCCAGTCCCGTCCATATTGCTACAAAAGTTGGGTATTCATCTTTTCTGATGGAGGCATAATACTCCATAGTGTATATGGACCACATCTTCCTTATCCATTCATCCATTGAAGGGCATCTTGGTTCTTTCCATAGTTTGGCGACTGTGGCCATTGCTGCTATAAACATTGGGGTACAGATGGCCCTTCTTTTCACGACATCTGTGTCTTTGGGGTAAATACCCAGGAGTGCAATTGCAGGGTCATAGGGAAGCTCTATTTTTAATTTCTTGAGGAATCTCCACACTGTTCTCCAAAGAGGCTGCACCAACTTGCATTCCCACCAACAGTGTAAGAGGGTTCCCCTTTCTCCACATCCTCTCCAACACATGTTGTTTCCTGTTTTGTTAATTTTGGCCATTCTAACTGGTGTAAGGTGATATCTCAATGTGGTTTTAATTTGAATCTCACTGAGAGCTAATGATGATGAGCATTTTTTCATGTGTCTGATAGCCATTTGTATGTCTTGATTGGAGAAGTGTCTGTGCATATCTTCTGCCCATTTTTTGATGTGTTTGTCTGTTTCGTGTGGGTTGAGTTTGAGGAGTTCATTATAGATCCTGGATATCAACCTTTTGTCTGTACTATCATTTGCAAATATCTTCTCCCATTCCGTGGGTTGCCTCTTTGTTTTGTTGACTGTTTCCTTTGCTGTGCAGAAGCTTTTGATTTTGATGAAGTCCCAGAAGTTTATTTTCGCTTTTGTTTCCTTTGCCTTTGGAGACGTATCTTGAAAGAAGTTGCTGTGGCTGATATCAAAGAGATTTCTACCTATGTTCTCCTCTAAGATTCTGATGGATTCCTGTCTCACGTTGAGGTCTTTTATCCATTTTGAATTGATCTTTGTGTACGGTGTAAGAGAATGGTCGAGTTTCATTCTTCTACATATAGCTGTCCAGTTTTCCCAGCACCATTTATTGAAGAGACTGTCTTTTTTCCACTGTATATTTTTTCCTGTTTTGTCAAAGATTAATTGACCATAGAGTTGAGGGTCCATATCTGGGCTCTCTACTCTGTTGCACTGGTCTATGTGTCTGTTTTTATGCCAGTACCATGCTGTCTGGGTGATCACAGCTTTATAATAAAGCTTGAAATCAGGTAGCATGATGCCACCAGCTTTATTTTTGTTTTTCAACATTTCCTTAGCGATTCGGGGTCTCTTCTGATTCCATACAAATTTTAGGATTATTTGCTCCAGCTCTTTGAAGAATGCCGGTGGAATTTTGATCGGAATGGCATTAAAAGTATAGATTGCTCTAGGCAGTATAGACATTTTAACAATGTTTATTCTTCCGATCCAAGAGCATGGAATGGTCTTCCATCTATTTGTGTCTTCTTCAATTTCTTTCATGAGTGTTCTATAGTTCCTCAAGTACAGATCCTTTACTTCTTTAGTTAGGTTTATTCCCAGGTATCTTATGGTTCTTGGTGCTATAGTAAATGGAATCAATTCTCTAATTTCCCTTTCTGTATTTTCATTGTTAGTGTATAAGAAAGGCACTGATTTCCACATTGACTTTGTATCCTGCCACGTTGCTGAATTGCTGTATGAGTTGTAGTAGTTTGGGGGTGGAGTCTTTTGGGTTTTCCATATAAAGAATCATGTCATCTGCGAAGAGAGAGAGTTTGAATTCTTCATTACCAATTTGGATACCTTTTATTTCTCTGTGTTGTCTGATTGCTGTTGCTAGGTCTTCTAATTCTAGGTTGAACAAGAGGGGTGAAAGTGGGAATCCTTGTCTTGTTCCTGATCTCAATGGGAAGGCTGCAAGCTTATTCCCATTGAGGATGATATTTGCTGTGGTCTTTCATAGATAGATTTGATGAGGTTCAGGAATGTTCCCTCTATCCCTATACTTTGAAGCGTTTTAATCAGGAACGGATGCTGGATTTTGTCAAATGCTTTTTCTGCATCGATTGAGAGGACCATGTGGTTGTTCTCTCTTCTCATATTAATTTGTTGTATCACATTGATTGATTTGCGAATGTTGAACCATCCTTGTAGCCCATGGATGAATCCCACCTGATCATGGTGAATAATATTTTTAATGTGCTGTTGGATCCTGTTGGCTAGGATCTTGTTGAGAATCTTAGCATCCATATTCATCAGTGATATTGGTCTGAAATTCTCCTTTTTGGTAGGGTCCTTGCCTGGTTTGGGGATCAGGGTAATGCTGGCTTCATAGAAAGAGTCTGGAAGTTTTCCTTCTGCTTCAATTTTTTGAAACAGCTTCAGGAGAATAGGTGTTATTTCTTCTTGGAAGGTTTGGTAGAATTCCCCTGGGAATCCGTCAGGTCCTGGGCTCTTGTTTTTTGGGAGGTTTTTGATCACTGATTCAATCTCGTTATTAGATATCAGTCTATTCAGGTTGTCGAATTCTTCCTGGTTCAATTTTGGTAGTTTATATTTTTCCAGGAATGCATCCATTTCATCTAGGTTGCTAAGCTTATTGGCATATAACTGTTCGTAATAACTTCTGATGATTGTTTCTACTTCCTTGGTGTTAGTTGTGATCTCTCCCTCTTCATTCATAATTTTATGAATTTGGGCTTTCTCTCTTTTCTTTTGGATTAGTGTAGCCAGTGGCTTATCGATCTTATTGATTCTTTCAAAAAACCAGCTTCTAGTTTCATTGATACTTTCTACAGTATCTCTGGTTTCTCCCTCATTGATCTCAGCTCTAATCTTGATGATTTCCCTTTTATGTGTGGAGTTGGGTTGATTTGTTGTTGATTCTCCAGTTCTTTAAGGTGTAGAGACAGCTGGTGTGTTCTGGATTTTTCAGTTTTTTTGAGCGAGGCTTGGATGGCTATATATTTTCCCCTTAGGACCGCCTTTGCTGTATCCCATAATTTTGGACCGAAGTGTCTTGATTCCCATTGTTTTCCATGAATTGTTTCAGTTCTTCTTTGATCTCCTGGTTGATCCAAGCATTCTTAAGCAAGGTGGTCTTTAGCTTCCAGGTGTTTGAGTTCCTTTGGAACTTTTCCTTGTGATTGAGCTCCAGTTTCAAAGCATTGTGATCTGAGAATATGCAGGGAATCATCTCAGTCTTTTGGTATCGGTTGAGTCCTGATTTGTGACCCAGTATGTGGTCTATTCTGGAGAAGGTTCCATGTGCACTTGAGAAGAATGAGTATTCTGCTGTTTTAGGGTGGTATGTTCTGTATATATCTATGAGGTCCATCTGGTCCAATGTGTCATTCAATGCTCTTGTTTCTTTATTGTTTTTCTGCTTCGATGATCTGTCTAATTCTGAAAGAGGCGTGTTAAGATCTCCTATGATTAGTGTATTCATATCAATATGACTCTTTATCTTGATTAACAGTTTTCTTAAGTAATTGGCTGCTCCCATATTGGGAGCATAGATATTTACAATTGTTAGATCATCTTGGTGGATAGTCCCTTTAAGGATTATGTAGTGTCCTTCTGTATCTCTGACTACAGTCTTTAGTTTGAAGTCTAATTTATCTGATATGAGAATCGCTACCCCAGCCTTCTTTTGAGTCCCATTGGCGTGAAAGATGCTTCTCCACCCCTTCACTTTCAGTCTGCGTGTATCTTTAGGTTCAAAATGGGTCTCTTGTAGACAGCATATGGATGGGTCCTGTCGTTTTATCCAATCTGCAACCCTGTGCTGTTTTATGGGTGCATTTAGGCCATTCACATTGAGAGTGATTATTGATAGATACGTTTTTATTGACGTCGAGTTACCTTTGAAGTCTTTCTTTCTGTAGACTGTCTCTATATTTCTGTTCAATGCTATTCTTGGGATTTTTCCTCTTTTATAGAACCCCCCTTAATATTTCCTGCAATGTCGGCTTGGTGGTTGCATAGTCTTTTAAGCCTTGCCGGTCTTGGAAACTCTTTATGTCTCCATCCATTTTGAATGTCAGTCTTGCTGGATAAAGTATTCATGGCTGCATGTTCTTCTCATTTAGTGCCCTGAATATATCTTGCCAGCCTCTTCTGGCTTGCCAGGTCTCTGTGGACAGGTCTGACGTTATTCTGATGGGCTTCCCTCTGTAAGTAAGGAGCCTCTTTGCCCTGGCGGCTTTCAAGAGATCATACCTACAATTATAATTCCTCAATTTGACTATCTGGTGTCGTGGTGTTTTTTTGGAATGTATAATATTGGGTGGAGACCTTTCATCCTCTAGTACATGAACGCTGATTTCATTCGCGAGATTCAGAAAATTTTCATGAAGGACTTGTTCCACGATATCTTCTAGACTTCTTTCTTTCTCCTCCCCTTCAGGGATTCCAATAATTCTGACGTTGGAATGCTTCATGGCATCATTTATTTCCCTGATTCTGCTTTCGTGGGATCTAAGCTGTTTGTTCCAGGCCTCCTCCTGATCCTTTCTCTCTATCTATTTGTCTTCCAGATCACTAATTCTATCTTCTGTCTCAGTTACCCTAGCTTTGAGATGTTTAGATTAGATTGGAACTCATTGAGAGCATTGTGGACCTCCTCCCTGGTAGCTTTAAGCTCCGCCCTAACATTGTGAACATCCTGTCTGGTCGCTTTCAGTTCGGCCCTAATCAATTCTGTTTGGTCATCCATGGCTTTCTCCAACCTAGCTATTGCCTGGATAATTGTTAGCCTGAATTCTCTTTCCGACATATTGTCTATGTTAGCTCTGTTAGAAGGTCCATCCTCTGTATTTTTCTTCTGTTGGGCATTCCTCCTCCTAGTTATTTTGGTGGGAGAAGACTGAACAGATGTAGCTGGATGTATCAACTCTAGTGCAGTCAAGGTGCACCCTGGAACACTTCTGAGCAATCAGGATTCCCCACCCAAACGAGAGACAAAAGAAAAGAAAAAGAAAAAGAAAAAGGGGCGCCTGGGTGGCTCAGTGGGTTAAAGCCTCTGCTTCGGCTCAGGTCATGATCCCAGGGTCCTGGGATCGAGCCCCGCATCGGGCTCTCTGCTCAGCAGTGGAGCCTGCTTCCTCCTCTCTCTCTGCCTGCCTCTCTGCCTACTTGTGACCTCTGTCTGTCAAATAAATAATAAAATAAATCTTTAAAAAAAAAGAAAAAAAGGAAAAGAAAAAGAAAAACAAAAAAGAAAAAAAGAGAGAGAGAGAGAGAGAGACAGGAAAGAAAGGGAAGATGAAAGAGAAGGTTCAGCCCAGATGGGCCCCAAGGTAAGATTTATGAAGTAGACAAACAAAAAGAGATAAAAAGACTGATACAATTATATGGTAAGAGAAAGAAAAAAAAATATATATATATGCAAATAAAGAACCTCATCAAAAAGAACCACAAGTGTAAAATTTATATGCTTTCAGGACAAACACAAAAAACACAGAAACACTGGTGGAAGAAGATGGGAGAGTTCTTATAAATTCTCAGTGTGTGCGAGGAAGGTTGTTTTGATTCTTCCTGGATGTATCTTGATATCTTTGTTAAAGGACTCAACTTTCCTAAGATAAAGGGGATTAAAAATTGGTTTACCTATAGGGGTAGTATTGATTGGGGAAAGGGGATTACTTTGAAGTTAACTCTATATGAATATTAGAGGGTAAAAATAAAAAGGAATATACTAGACTAAACTAAACTAATTTTTTTTAAAAAAAAGGAATTCAAAAAATAAAAATGCAAAAGAAAAACATAGGTGTATGTATCAAAAAGTTCAGGTTAGAAAGGTATTATGGAATTTGATGTACTGTACAGTTCGCTGTGATGGTAAATAGGTTAAAAAAATTACCTATGTGTAAAAAAAAAAAATATGAACCGGAATAGTGGAAACGAGTGAACAATACAAGTTTTCCTATGAAGTAGTGGTGGTTCTCTTGTAGTCCTTTTTTTTTTCTTTCTTGGTTTGTTTTCTGGGGGAGGGGCCTGCCACGTGGGTTGTCAGTCAATGATGTTTCCTGAGTTGAGTCCCCCCGCCCCCCTCAGGGGGGTGGGCTCTGGGGAAACTGGCTTTTTTCAGGCTTTTGTTCTCTGTTGGTTTTTTTGCTTGTTCACTTTTTTCCCTCTCACCTTGACCGCCTTTGATGGTTTTTGTAGTATTAGAAGAAATCAAACCGCACCCTGATTTCTGTCTCAGAGAGAAGCCTCAGTCTGGGTGCAGAAGCTGAATAAATTCCCCCTTGGCCGCTGGCAGAGCAGGTTCCAAGTTGCAGACCCTGGGGGCGCAGGGTCTTTTGCTCGTCCCCAAAGCCAAGGCAGTGGCGCCTCTCTGGGAGCTCCTGACCACCAGAGAAGTTCCAAGCAGCGATCACACACTGAGGTTTTGCCGCTGGCCCGGGCTGGGAGTGCCCGGCTTGCGCGCACCTCTTTTCAGAGGCAGCTATGGGTGGGGCGCGCATCTGGGGCACTAAGAATGGGGCGCAGGTCCGTGAGCCCCAGGCTGGGCTTTTGCTGGCCTCTGTCAAGGGAAGAGTTTCACGCACGAGCGGCTTAGGCTTTGAAACAATGGCGCGGGTCAAGGAGCGCCGGCCGGGCCTCAGTAATTCAGGGGAGCTCGAGGGATGTGCGTGCGTATCTCGAGCTTTGTGGTAGGGATAGCGTGTGTTCCGCAGACCGGCGCGGCTCCCATCCCCTCACAGGAGCCGGAACCCATGCGCTCTGGGGCACGCTGGTGGCTTAGGGACCAGGAGCCGGTTTCTCCGCCGCACTCTCTCTGCCTCCGCGCCGGGGAGGCCGTCTGGGACCGGGGACTTAAGCCCCTCTTCCTAGCCGTCCGGATTCCCACAATTTCCCCCCGTGATCCTTTGCTCTTTTGGAGTGCTTTCAACCAGTCTCCAAGTTACTGCTGGTCCCCAAATGCAGGGCACTCTCGCTCGTATTGGGGTATTACTTTCCCACCGGTCGCCACTGGTGGCTCCCTCCCCCTTTGGTTTATCTTCCGATATCAGTCTGCCGTTCCCATTCTGCTTTACCTGCTCACTGGCGTCTTCTGCCCCTGTAGAGATCCAGACGTGTATAATTCTGATCTCAGGCTGATTTCATGGGTGATCGGAGTTCTTTGGTAGGTAATCAGCCCACTTTGGGGTACCAGCTGAAAAGACGCCTCTTCCTACTACCCCGCCATCTTGTCCCCCCAATCACAGTTCATTTTAAGACAACTTTATTTTGAAATATTTTGGAGGATTAACTCCTTTATCATTTTTTTAATTTTTTTTAATTAACATGTAATGCATTATTTGTCCCAGGGGTACAGGTCTCTGAATCATCAGGCTTTCATATTTCACAGCACTCACCATAGAACATACCCTCCCCGATGTCCATAACCTAACCACCCTATCCCTACCCTCCCACCCCCTAGCAACTCTCAGTTTGTTTTGTGAGACTTCTTTTATCATTTTTAATGCCTTTCTTTTTCCCTGACAAATTTCCTTGCTTTGAAGTCTGCTGTGTGTGAAAGTAATATAGTTCCTCCTGCTTTCTTTCAAAATTAGTGTTAGCATGGTTTATTTTCCTCCATCTATTTACTTTTAATCTATGTGTGTCTTCATAATTATAGTGGGTTCTTGTAAGCAACACATAGCTGTTTTTTGAACTACTTTGACAATTTGTTTCTTAATTGGTACTATTAGATGATTGATGTTTAAAGTTATTATTGGTATATTTGGATTAATATTTACTGTATTTGTTATGGTATTCTAATTTTTGCCCTTTATTCTTATTTTTGTCTACCATTCTTTTACCGCTTTTTGCAATTCAAATTGAACATTTTATATGATTCTATTTTCTCTCCTTCTTGGCATATCAGTGGTGACTACAATACACATTTACAATTATTATAAGTCACTTTCAAAAAACAATACCACCAGAGCACTGGGTGGCTCAGTGGGTTAAGCCTCTGCCTTCAGCTCAGGTCATGTTCTCAGGATCCTGGGATCGAGCCCCGCATTGGGCTCTCTGCTCAGCAGGGAGCCTGCTTCCCACTGCCTTTCTGCCTACTTGTGATCTCTCTCTCTGTCAAATAAATAAATAAATAAACTTAAAAACAAAACAAAATAAAAACAATTTATCACCTCATGGGTGGTATAAGTGCCTTATAACAAAACAATCCTAATTCCTTCCTTCTCTCCCTTTAATTGCTATTTCATTGGTGTCATAAATTCACCTATATATAAGCATCCATAAAACATACCTAAGTATATATGCATATATATGATATAAACATAAACATGCATGATTGAATATATTGTTCACATTATTTTAGGCAAAATCTAATCTGTTAGATCAACTAAGAATAAAAGAAATATGAGTTTTTATTTTACTTTCTCTTATTCCTTTTTTGATGTTCTTCTATCTGAGTTTTTGATGTTTATTATTTTTCTTCTCTCTTAAGAGCTTCCTTTAACATTTATGAAAAAAAAAAAAAAAACAGGTCTGCTGCCAACAAATTCCCTCAATATTTGTTTGTCTGAGAAAGTATTTCTCTACTGAAGGATAATTTATCCCGGTACAGAATTCTAGGTGAGTTGTCTTTTCCTTTTGACGCTTAAAATATTTCACTTCATTCTCCTCTTGCTTGTATGATTTCTGAGAAGAAACTGGATGTCATTCTTAACTGTATTCCTCAGAAGATAAGACTATTTTACCTGTAGCTTGTTTAGGATTTTTTTAAATTGTCTTTGATTTTCTATAGTTTTCTTTTTTCTTTGTTTCTGGGTACGGATGGCAAAGGGAGAGAGAGAGAGAGAATTCCAAACAGCTTCCATGCTCAGCACAGAGCTCCACACAGGGCTAGATCTCACAATTCTGAGATCATGACCTGAACTGAAATCAAAAGTCAGACACTTTTTGGAAGGGGCGGTGAACCATGAGAGACTATGGACTCTGAAAAACAATCTGAGGGGTTTGAAGCGGCGGGGGGGTGGGAGGTTGGGGTACCAGGTGGTGGGTATTATAAAGGGCACAGCTTGCATGGAGCACTGGGTGTGGTGAAAAAATAATGAATAATGTTTTTCTGAAAATAAATAAATTGAAAAAAAAAAAAAAGTCAGACACTTAACCCACTGAGCCACCCAGGCACTCCTGTCTTCTATAGTTTTAAAATGATATAACTTGGTGCAATATCTTTTTCGTCCTTTCTTCCTTTCTTTCTTTCTTTCTCTCTTTCTTTCTCCTTTTTTCTTCCTTTCTTTGGCATTTTTTCTGCTTGATGTTTTTGAGCTTCTGTATCTGTGGTTTGGTGTCTGACAAAAATTTGGGGAAATTCTCAGTCATTATTTCTTGTTTCTTCTATTTCTTTTTCTCTTCTCCTTTTAGCATTTCCAGAATACATGTGGTTCCATTTTCTGTAGATGTCCCTCACTCTTTGGATATTCTGTTCTGTTTTATTCAGTCTTTACTCTTTTTGATTTTCAGTTCTGGAAGTTTCTATTGGGATATCCTCAAGCTCAAAGTTTCTCTCCTCAGCCATGTCCAGTCTACTAATAAGCTCATCAAAGACATTCCATTTTTGTTACATTGTTTTGATTTCTCACATTTAGTTGTGGTTGTTTCTTGGGATTTTCATATCTCTGCTTACATCATGCATATGTTATTGCATGCTGTCTACTTTATTCATTAGAGCTCTTTACAAACTAATCACAGTTGTTTTAATTCCCTGCCTTATAATTCCAACATTCTTGCCATTTCTGGTACTGATGCTCGTTCTGCCTCTTCAAATTGTGTTTATGCCTTTTGGTACACTCTATTTTTTTTTTCCCTTGAAAAACAGAAATGGTGTACTGGGTAAAAGGAACTGATATTAATAGGCTTATAGTAATGTGCTGGTGAGTGCTGGGAAAGAGGAAGTGTTCTATAGTCTTGTGATTATCTGTCTTTTAGTCATTGCTTCTGGACTGTGAACTTCACAAGAATTTCTTGGTTTTTTTTTTCCCCTCCCACTTAGGTAGGAGAAGATGGCTGGAGTAGGCTGGGGGTCACTATTTCCCTTCTCTGGTCAGTTAGGCTCTGAAAATACCTCAACAGACTAGGTTTTGGTTAACTAGATTTTACTGTAGGCAGTTATTTTTAAGAAGAACAGAGTGGGGGAAGCCTAAGTTGCTCAGTCAAACATCTGACTCTTGGTTTTAGCTCAGGTCATGAATCTCATAGTTTATGAATCTGATAGGTCATGAGATCAAGCCCAACATCTAACTTCATGCTCAGCAAGTAGTTTGAAGATTCTTTCCCTCTGCCCCTCCCCCTGACTTACACACTCTCACTTGCTCTCTCTTTTCTCTTTCTCAAATAATTAATAAATCTAGAAGAAGGAGGAGGAGGAAGTAGTGGAGGAGGAGGAGAGGAAGAAGAAAGAATAGAGTAATCTGATGAATTTCAAGATGGTTCCTTTTCTTTTCTCCCTCCTGGATGCATGAGGGGATTTTTCCAATATTATGAGGAACTAATTGAGCTCCTGGAGCAAATCTCACAAAACTATACTGATTTGGTACCCTGGATTTTTAAACTCTCAGACTTGACCTTCCCTGTACCTCCAGCAATTTGGTCAATTACAGTTTGGGTTTTCTTACACTGGCCCTGGTTTCCACTGTGGCTTCTGCTTGTGAGTCTGTTCTAGTAGGCTTTAACTCCCATATTTACCTATTGGTCTCTCTTATCTTGGGGGCAGCTGTTTGACTTGTGTCCTCCCCTCTCTAAAAACCCAAGAATAATTGTGGGTTTTTTTGTTTGTTTGTTTGAATTCTATTCAGCTTTTCACTTGTTAGGATAAAGTGCTGAATTCGAAGTACTTTACATATGGAATGGAAAACCCATCTTTTCTTAGTGTTAAAATTTTTACTTGTTTTATAAATTTCATTTTGCTGATACAGAACATTAACTTTTCCTTTCTCAATTTAAAGCCATATTGTAGCTAACATTTAACCTACACTTGATGACCAAAAACATTTCTTTGGGTATCCAGAGGTGCTATCGATATTTATGTTGCTTGGGTCTGAGGCTGCTCCTGTTACAGTGTTGATTTATAATTCTATTGCTTCATCTTATATTTGAATTTAAATAAACCAAGGCCTCTCCTAAAAGTACATTGCCGTAGCCAAGAATTATACACTTCAATGACTTCTTCTCAGCCTAGTTTTCAATTTTAAACCTTTTAGTTCTTCCTTAGCAGTATATTATTATTTCAGGAACTTATTATTTCTCTCTGCTCATTACTACAGACCTCTTTGAAAAGGAATTCAAAATGTCACATTTCATATGTTCCTAAAACAGGTTATATCTATTGGAAATAAAACCATAGTTTTATTTGATAAAAACCATGATGAACATTTCCCATCTTGTGTTTCTCTTCTTATAGTGCTATTAATATTTCTAATATTCATGTTACTTTTTCTTATGTTATCTTTATATGCTGGTTCATTGGAATTTATTACACTTCTCTAAAAAGTATTATCAAAAAACTACTGTTACTCCCAATATTTTAGCCTTATAGAAAATAGATTAATTTATTATTTTCATTTTTAGAATGACTGCCAATTGTCCTTATTGCTTTCTAACTTATTTGTAAAAGGGTTATTTCTCTCAGTAGCTGTAGATTCTCATGTAAGAGAAAGGTTTTTCTGTTTGTTTGGTTGGTTGGTTGGTGTTTTGTTTTGATTTTGTTTTTGAGAAAGAATGTGTGCAAATGGGGGAGGGGTAGAGAGAGAAAGAATCTTTAGCAAACTCTTTGCTGAGCCTGATGCAGAGCTTGATCTCAAGACCATGATATCATGACCAGAGCTGAAATCAAATGTTGGAAACTTAACTGACTAAGCCACCCAGGTGCCCCCCAAACATTTTTTTTTTTTTAATGAAAAGAGGGACATCAACAAGATGGAAGTATAGGAATTTCAGAAATTTTCTCCTTGCAGAAACATAAATGTGAACAATTCTCCAATACCAAAATACTTTCACAAGAGCAAAGTATACCAGATGAGGGATTGCAACATCTGGGTAGAGCACTGCAAATAGGAAAAGTACATTGAAGATGGTAGGAAAGACAATTTCACTTGCCCACCACTTTTCCCTATGTCTCGGCAGCCCAGTGTAGAAGAAGAAATCTTCCCCATGAGGAAAAGAGAAGTAAACACCTGAATTCACCACAACACCACTACCAGGCCCAATCAACACTAGGCTACTTTCACAGACTTCCAGACTGGTTCTAGGGAATTCATATCCCAGCCTTCCCTGACACCATACCAACCCCAAAATTATCAGGCTACAGGCAGACTCACCAAGCTCCAGACTCTGGCCTATACCAATGTCAGATGAGCCCCAGAATTTTCAGGTTCTAGGTGGGCTCCAGCTGACCCAGGCACCCCTCCCAGAGACACACCAGTCCCAAGATGATGTTTTCTCATTGGCTGAGTTACAGGGACAGATAAAACGTACATCCTTCTTTGTTGGGGTCTCTCATGATGATTCTCAGTGATTCTGTCCTGCTGAGGATTCTTCTGTGGAGTCTGTAATTGACAATTATTTCTGTAATTGACATAGATGGTATAGTTCCCCCTTCTGAACTCCCCTCCTTTCCTCCCCACTCCATTTTAGTAAGGTTTCTCTTTACTAAATTTCACAAAACATATGTCCACGTTTATTGTTTTGTTTTGTTTTAGGATTTTCTTTTATTTATTTATTTGACAGAGAGAGAGATCACAAGTAGGCAGAGAGAAAGGGAGGAAGCAGGCTCCCTGCTGAGCAGAGAGCTGGATGTGGGGCTTGATCCCAGGAACCTGGGATCATGACCTGAGCCGAAAGCAGAAGCTTTAACACACTGAGCCACCCATGTGCCCCAAGTTTATTGTTTTTATTTTGAAATTATATTGATTGCTATTAATTTGAAGTTATGTTTCTCAAACAACATGAGAGAGAAACATCCTTCTCAGAAATTTGAGAAAATATTTTCCTTTCTGATCTTCTTACCCAAAACACAAGTGTTTCTTTCTTGTTTTTCCTATAATTTTCTACACTTTATTTTGAAATCAAGTTTACTAATTCCATTATATTTTTCTCCTTCCTCCTGCATACTTTTTTATCTGGGCTGCTGTTTCATAAATCTCCAATCAAAGATGCCCAAGAGTGGTCTGTGTCATTTAGGAGAGGCTTTCATTGACAAAACAAGGTGGTATGAGTCTCACTTATCCCTCCCTATTTATTCACTCCAATGGAATGTAAGAATTTTACATCCTTGACTCTGGAGTTGCCACTGTGCTGACTCTTAGAAAGGTATACCCGAGTAATAATGCACATGTCTCCAACATCAAACAGCATATTTATTTTTTATCTCTAAGACAGCTTTAGTAGCCGGTGGCAAGTGAACAATTTTCCACACATGAACAAACATGGGTGGTCAAGTTCCCTAAATTGGACGATTATCTCCCATGTTGGAGTTTTTTAGATTCCAGAGGATTGTGATAGATCCAAATGAGACAGGTGGTCCTGCTTAAGGTGTACCACACTGTATTGTCTGGACACTGGGACCATAGGCCCAAAATAGACCTCTGGTTGGTGGAAAGTCAAAACAGAGGTTCGGCAATCTGCTTGGTAATATCCTGTTCAAGGAAAGTTACACCTCCTTCAGGTCTTGCTCTTAAGTTTGGCCTTGCTGTTCTGAGCTACTGGGCCCTGCTTAGTCCAGGCAGATGGAATCACTTATTTTTTCTGTTCACCCAAATTAATGTTACAATATTTAAATTTTTAGATGAATAAACAAAGCAGCATTTTTTAAATGAATTGTGTTCTTGGCATTAACCTCTTTTAAGCATCAAAAATTTCACCCAATTTATTAGAAGATTGGTTATGCAGAAAGAAAAAAAATTCTCTATTAACAATTTTAGTAGAACTTTTTGTAAACCTCTTCAGTTTGGTGAAATTATTATAAGGCTGTGTGACTTTGGTTCTCCAACTGCCACAATGCATATTTCCCAAAACCAAAATTTCTGTTTCATTATAGGGTTTAACACTGTCAGATAACAAAATTTATCCCCATCTTTTTTGTTTGTGTTACTTCGCCATAAGTCTAAATCTTGGGCAGTCAGTTTTAAAATGCATTTTAGAACCAGATAGAAGGTAATTATTTTATCACAGGAGGTATCTGAAGACACATTTTATATCCAAAAATTCTAGATGATAACTCCTAAAATCATGATTATTAAAGTATATTACTTATAATGTTATTCTTTCTAGGGTCAATATTAAATTAAGATATAAGCTATTCAGCCAAAAATAATCTCAAAATCATCAAAGACTACTATTTCAACAATGTAAACATTGATTCTCATGATATCTCTTTAAATCAATGCCATTATATATTGCTTCTCTCTCTTACACTGTTCTCTGACTTCATACTTTCCTGAGTCTCTTTCCTTTACATTCTATTGTAACCTCTACAATGATTAGTGTATATTTTTAGCCTGAGTCTTCAGACCTTGACACTTTTTTCAATGCATGGCTTCAGACCCTTTGGTGCAATGTCAGACAATCTCCTTAGTCACTCATAGCCTAGATCCCACAAGGGATCTAAGGAAAGGAAGGTACTAAAGAGTCAGAAGAATAAAGAGGTATGTCGGCTAATGGGAATGGTAGAGAGAAAACTTGGAATGGGAGACTGGCAAGGAAGCATGCCAAGAAGAAGAAAAAGATGGTGAACAAAGAATAGGAAGAAAAGAACAATTGTGCAGAGAAGATAGAGATAAACCTGGGAGCTAAGATGGTTATGGGCAGCAGTTAAAGATGGGGAGGAGGATGGTTGCAGACAAGAAACTGCAGAAAAGTGATTCTTAGAAGATGAAATAGCAACAGGGAACATTTAAAGACAAAATAGGTCTGTGTGAAGCACTAACATGTCACTACTGATGTCATAATCTAATCCAGATCTCTTTCCACTGGAGATCTATGCAGAACAGATGTTGCCTTCTGTCAGCACCAAAGGAGAACACCCAGAAAGGGATGTGAGATTATGAAATCACACTTATTTCCACAAGCACTTCAGAGGGATCTTTCCTCTGCTTTTTAGCTTGGAATGTTCTTATGAAGAAATTAAAAGTTAAGCTTGGTTTAATCTTGTTAATGAGTTAGTTAATTGTTTTTGCCCTGATGACTAGTATGTTTCTGAATATTCTAAACATCAGATGTGTTACCAGGATGTGGTTATTGATTTAAAATTGCAAGTTTATTTCAAGAGAATTTTCTTGAATCATACATATAAATGTTTTTTTCAGATCCATTTTCTTTTCTTCAGGAATACAAATTCTATTCAACTTAAACTGGCTTCTTTGAGTCTCATATCTTTGTTTTCAGTTGAATATAATTTAAGCTTTTGTTCTCTTCCACATGACTCTACTTAATTTTCTTTCTTCTATTTTTTTTTAGGTTATCAGTATTGTAGAAAGGAACAGAAAGCACAAGTGTTAAGTAAAGCAATAGCTGCTAATCTTTGTTACCTGGAGTTCACACTAACACACCCACACCCACACACACAATCTCATGTAAACATAGTGGATAAGAGGGTTTTAAAGATAATTACAGAGTAAGTCCTGAACCTTCCTCCCCATGAACACACAGGAACTGATGCACATATAGCTATTCCCTCTGAAATAAACCCAGAAACATTATACACATTGTATAAATGAGAAAATACTAACATTGAAACAAAGGTCAGCTGTGCAGAGACCAGGGAAGCCAATTGACACTTCTGTCCTCTCTCTAGGACACTCCACATTGCCAGTATTTCCATCCAAGGAGCTACTACACACGTCTGCACCCAGCTTTCTGTCTACTGCAGAGGTATGGGTTCTCCAGATCACTTGGCTCTGAGAGCCAAGAAAACTTCCATTTATGAGTCACAAAGGACTGTGGCAAACGAAGAAGAAGTTATTAATTGGCCATCCCCCACAGAGTTCAGCACCGAAATGCCCAGCTCCCAGTCTTTCCCTTGCAGGGGTTAATTTGTATGCTTCAAAAGATGCTGCCTGAAAGTTGATCATCAACTATAGGACATATCTAAGGGATGATTGCAATCCTTTCCAAAGAAAGATCTGGGAAGCCTGCAGATACTTTATCTTCTCCCTTCCTCTGGTTTTCTCCAACTCACAAGTATCTCCTTAGAATGAATTTATGCACGTATCTGGAGGCCCAAATTTTGCAGCTGCCACCTAAAGGAAAAGCTCCTGGACTCTCAGTCCTAGTAGCCAACAAGGCATGGACTCTGGAGTCCCAAAGGCTTGCCAAACAAAGAAGAACACATCTAATGGGCTGAGAGACACTTCTCCCCCATGGCTTTACACCTGGGCCAAAAAGATGGATCAAACAAAAAAGTTCACCTGTATTTTTCATTGATAAGGGCCTATCATACTTTCCCAGATGCTGCTATCTAATGGTCTGGCCTCCAAATGGCCAGCATCTAGGTACAGACTATAATCATACCCTTTGGAACACAGAGAATCTTGCCACACTATCAACTACTGGCATCCAGTACAAAGAACAAAGAAGGTGGCTCAGACAATCAAAAAAATTTGAGAGATTACAAGAACTATGGACTGGGATAGTTGGTGAGGTTAATCTCCTGTATGAGATCACTCTGTCAAGACTGGATTTTATCTAATGCACAGAAACCAACACAGAGAGTCAAGGAAAGTGAATAAAAAGAGGAATATCTTCCAAATTAAACAACTAGGTAGAAATCCAGAAACAGATTTTAATAAAACAGATATAAGTGATTTACCTAATACAGAATTCAAAATAATGGTCATAAAATGTTCATCAAGGTCAGCAGAATAATGCAAGAACAAAGTAAGCATTCCAACAGAGATAGAAAATATTTTTAAAATACCAAACAGAAATCACAGAGCTAAAGAATACAATATTTGATTTAAAACTAAAAACTAAAAACTTAAGAATGGTTCAACAGTAGACTAGATGAAGATGACAAAAAGATCAGTGAACTGGAAGACAGGACAGTGGAATTCATCATATCAGAAGAACAAAAAGAAAAATCCATTAATATGGGACACTATCAAATGGAGCAATCTATACATTATAGGGATACCAGGAGAAGAGGGGGAGAAGAGTGCAGAAAGCTTATTCTACAAAATCATGGCTGAAAACTTCCCAAACCTGGGAGAAGGAAACAGACATGTAGATCCAAGACGTCCAAGTTTCCAAATAAGATAAATCTAAGGAGGTCCATGCTAAAGCATGTTATAATTAAATGGTCAAAAGTTAAAAACAAGGAAAGAATCTTAAAACCAGTAAGTAAAAAAACTTTTTATGTAGAAGGAAACCTTATTAAGATTATAAGCAGGTTTTCCCCCAAAATTTGGTGGCCAGAAGGAAGTAGCAATATACATTCAAAATGCTGAAGAAAGAATCTACTAACCAAGAATTCACTATCAAGCAAGGTTGTCCTCCAGAATGGTAGGAGATATAGTTTTCCAGATAAGAAAAACTGAAGGAATTCATAACCACAAGTACAGCCTTACAAGAAAAGTTAGAGGGACTTGTTCAAAATGAAATAAAAAGTTATTAATTAGTTATAGGAAAAATATAAGTTAAAATACTTAATTAAATTCAGAATACTCTACTGTTGTAATGGAGGTAGATAAAATTAGTAATTCTAATATAAATGTTAAAAGAAAAGATATTAAAAATACTTGCAACTAAAATAATTTCTTGATGGATATATAATGTATACAAATGTAAATTTTGATATTGAAAACATGAAATGTGTTTGGAGAGGGTAAAAAATGTAGTGCTTTCAGTGTGCTTGAAATTAAGCTTTTATCACCTTAAAATAAACTTTTATAAATATAAGATAGTTTATATAATCCTTATGATAGCCATAAAACAGAAAACGGTAGTAGTTACACTCAAAAAAAGAGAAAGGACTCTACACATACTACCACAGAATATCCTTAAATCACAAAGAAGGAGAACATGAGAGGAAGAAAAGAACAAAAGGGTTAAAAATAACCCAAAAAACAATTAACAAAATGGCAATAGCAAATTCAGACCTATCAAACATTACCTTATATGTAAATGAAATAAATTCTCCAATCAAAAGACATAGAGTGGTTGAATGGGTTAAAATTAAAAAACAAAACAAAACCAATCAAACAACAACAACAATAAAACAAGTCTCAACTATATTCTACCTACATGAGACTCATTTCAGCTTTAAATGCACACATAGATTGAAAATAATGGGATGGAAAAAGATAATCCATATAAATGGAAACCAAGAGAAAGCAGGAGTAGCTATATTTATATCAGCCAAAATAGACCTCAAACCAAAGACCATAGAAAAAAACTAAGAAAGTCATTTTATAAGAAAAAAGTGATAAATTCATCAAGAGAATATAACATTTATAAATATTCATGCACTCAGCATAGGAGCAAGTAAATATATAAAGCAAATATTAATAGATATGAAAAGAGAAATAGGCAGCAATACAATACTAGGATATTTCAAGATCCTATTTTCAACAATGAAGACAGAAAATCAATAAAGAAACATTGGACATAATCTACATATATGACCAAGTACACTTAATAGAAATTTATAGAGCATTCCATCCAATAGCAGCAGAATAAATGGTTTTTTTTTTTTTTTTTTTCAAGTGCCCATGAAACATTCTCCAGGATGGATCATATGCTAGGTCACAAAACAAGTAAGAAGACTTAAATCATATTAAGCATCATTATGGCTGCAGTTACATGAAACTAGAAACCAATAATGAGAGTAAAACTAGAAAATTCATAAATATGTACAGGTTAAAAAATTTGTTCCTGAACGACTAATAGGTTAAAAAAGTTGTCAAAAGAGAGATTTAAAAATGTGTTGAGAAAAATGAAAATGGACACCCACATACAAAATCTTATGGGAAGCAGCAAAACCAATTATAAGAGGAAAGTTTATAGCAATAAATTCCTAAGTTTAAAAAAAAAAAAAAAAAGAAAGTTCTCAAATAACGTAAGTTACACCTGAGAAACTGTAAACAAAAATAAATAAATAAATAAATAAATAAACTAATCCCAAAGTTAATATAAGTAAGGAAATGACAAAGATCAGATTAGAAAGAAATAAGAGATTAAAAAGTTAATAGAAAAATAAGTGAAACTGATATGTGGTTTTTTTGAAAAGATAAAAAATATAAGAAGCTATTAGACTAAAGAAGAAAAACGTGAGAGTACTAAAATAAATAAAATCAGAAATCAAAGAGGAGACATTACAGAAAACACCACAAAAATACAAAGAATCATGAGATCCCTAAGAATATTCACATGGAAAAAAAATAGCACATCCTAGAACAAATGGATAAATTCACAGAAACATAAAACCTACAATGACTGAATCATGAAGAAATAGAAAATCTGTGCATACTGATTACTAATAAGAAGATTGAATTAGTAATCAAAAACCTTCCAACAAATGTCTCAAACCAGTCATCTTCACTGGTGAATTCTACCAAACATTTAACAAGACTTAATATTAATCTTTCTCAAGGTCTTATAAAAAGTAGAAGGATAGACTTCCAATAGAAAAGGAGCGAAAGGAGACCCATTTTATAAGGCTAACATATCTTGATAGTAGAAGCAGACAAGGACACTACAAGATAAGATTACTACAGGTCAATATCCCTAATAAACACAGATTTAAAAATTCTCAACAAGATATTAGCAAGCCAAATACAACAATACGTTCAGAGAATCATGTACCATTGTTAAGTGGAATTTATTCCAGGAATGCAAAAATGGTTCATCATCTGTGAATCAAAAAATGTGATATACCACACTAACAAAGTTGGAAGATAACAGTCATATAATCATCTAAAAACATACATGAAAAAACATTTGAAAAAAAAATTAACATCTTTTCATGATAAGAACTTTCAACCAAAGGAAATTTACCTCGACATAGTAAGTCCATATGTTACAAGCCCACAGCTAGCATCACATTCAATGAAAACTTGAAAAAAATTTTCCTTAAATCTTGAAAGATCAGGAAGAAGACAAAGATAACCATTTCTCTACTTTTATTAAACATAGTACTGGAAATCCTAGCCAGAAGAATTAGGAAAACTTAATAAGTCTTCAGAACTGGAAAGGAAGAAGTAAAATTGTCTTTATTGGTAATGACAAGACATACTAAAAAAATAAAAACCACCAAAAACTGTTAGAAGAAATCATAAAATTCAGTAAATTACATAATGTGAAATTAATATACAAAAATCAGTTGTATTCTAATATACTAACAATGCCCAATCAGAAAAGAAATCAAGAAAACA
Source organism: Neogale vison (assembly GCF_020171115.1). Taxonomy (NCBI): domain Eukaryota; kingdom Metazoa; phylum Chordata; class Mammalia; order Carnivora; family Mustelidae; genus Neogale; species Neogale vison. Next base: position 84,884,221 of record NC_058094.1, on the reverse strand, counting down.
ATGTCATTTACAATGGGATCAAAAGTAAATAAAATACTTTGCAATAAATTTAAGCAAGAAATTGAAAGACCTACACACTGAAAATAGTAAGATATTGATGAAAAAAATTGACGATGACACAAATAAATGGAAAAATATCCCATGCCAGTGGACTGGAAAAATTAATACTGTTTTTTGATTGTTTGTTTTGTGTGTGTTTGTGTATGTTAGTCACCATACAGTACATCATTAGTTTTTGATGTACTGTACATCATGATTTTTGTTCACATATAACACCCAGTACTCCATGCAACCCATGCCCTCCTTTTTTGGGGGGGTGGGGAGGGGTTCTTTATCAACATTAGTTTATTGAAGTGAACAGAAGGAAAAAAGTCTGATTATTCCCACCCACTGGCTTCTGACTTCTGTCCTATTTCTCATAACTTATGAGATACTAATTCCTCTCTAATTATTATGGTCCCATATGCTTTAATCCATAAGAGAACATTCCCTTAATTTTATTTTTTATTTTTTTAATTTATTTTATTTTTGTGTGTGTGTTCCAAAATTCATTGTTTATGCACCTCACCCAGTGCTCCATGCAATATGTGCCCTCCTTAATGCCCACCACTAGGCTTACCCACCCCTCTATGCCCCTCCCTTCTAAAACTCTCCATTTGTTTCCTGGAGTACATAGTCTCTCATGGTTTGTCCCCCACTCTGATTTCTGCCATTCATTTTTCCCTTATGTCCTCCATGCTATTCCTTTATGTTCCACAAATAAGTAAAATGTCCTCCATGCTATTCCTTTATGTTCCACAAATAAGTAAAACCATATGATAATTGACTTTCTCTATATATATTTAGACCTCAGTTGTTTGCAATAAATTTATTTATTTGTATAAAAACTTATATTTTAGTTTATTTCTTATATTTTCCAGAATTTCCTAGATTTCAAAAAAGTATTACTACTTTCCAAAAGATGTATATAGAATTTTATGGGCTTCTTATAGTATTCCCAAATATTCTGCTTTATAAAAACTAAATAACTTGGCATTTAGAAAACCAAAATTCCTATCCTGATTTCAGAAAGTATGATATTAAAATAAATAATGAAAATATAATTGGCAATGTTATGCATCACCTAAAAATACCAGATAGAAGATAAGCTTGTAGAAGTAATATACATTAATGCCTCCTTTCCTTCTGTTTATTATGAAAAGAAAAAAATGGACTATTTTGAACCACAAAGACATTCATCAAAATAGCTTTCCTAAAGTAAATCTTGAGGTATCAAGTATGTCTATATCATTGATTTTTTTGACTTTAGAAAGATTACAGATTTCTAAAATATTATAATCTGTATTTACATATTTTCTGATTTTGCCTGGTACTCTAAGTGGTGAACCTCATCTGGATGAAACATGTTAGAGGACCTAATTTTTCATTGGGAGGGGTGGAAATACAACCTGAGATAATGAAATTATATTATTTTCCCTAAGAACTGGAGATATACCATGGAGATAGAAAAAAGGAGCAAAATTTTGTCTAGGGCTTCAGTTTCAATTTTCCAATTTTCAATATATAAAAACCAGGTACAGTGAAGAATCATATACTTCCATATATTATTTTAATGACTATTTACATGTAAATAATAATCATGATTTTGGGGGGTACTTGAAAAATTTTTAAATGAGAGGGAACAGGAGATCAATTATAATTTCTTTTACTGAAATAAAAAGATACTGTACCCAAGTACAGTTATTAGTTATTATCAAGAGGTTAAAAAAAAAAAAAAGTGTGGCTTCATTAAGTTGCCTGAGTAGGTTCAGTGACATACAGGCTCTCTATCCTACTATTTCACTGCCCTGGGCAGGTTGCTTTTCATTCTCTAGTTTGTTTCATTCTCTAGTTGTATCAAGTTTGCTGTTAAATTTCCAGGTATCATTTCTTCATAACTATTTTCCAAAGCAGAAGACAGATAAATTAAAAAGAGACATTGATACTTTTTACACTTCTCCCTCCCTTAATCCAGGAAAAGAAAAAAAAAAAAAATCCTCCTTTAGGAAGCTCTAGACTTGCTTACTTTCATTGACCAAAGTTGGGTCATAGAGTTAGGTGTTTATAGCTGTCTTAGAAACTCAGAATTCAGCTTATTTGTTTTGATGGAAGGCAGTGAAGAAATCAGGACTATGTGATGGCTGTTGAGTAACCATTCAATAAAGTCAGTTCTATGAAAAAAAGATAAGAAGGACAAAATGAGGGACAAGGGAGAAAAAGTAACTGAAAAAGGAAGAGAAAGAAAGAAGATCTAATTATCTGGAAGGGAGATATATTATATAACTCAGAAATTAAAAAAAAAATTCTTATGCACTTTCCACAACAACCATTGTATTTGATTCATTTTATACTTAAGACCTGAGAAATAGAAAAAAATAATTGGAAGCTCAAAAATTACATATTCATAGCTGTATGAATTATTAAAAATTACTTAAATTAGGGAAATTTAAGTGATGGAATTGGCTTAAAGGTTGAATGTTACATGGCCATTTCTGGGTCTTTGCTTTATCCGGGCTCTGAGGTATCTTATTTGAAACAACTATTCTGTATTTCAGTCATCTAATAACAAAGACTGTACTTAAATGTAGCCAGGAATCCAGGCCCTAAGGCTTTTCGTGTTTTACCATTATGCCTTGTTTAACTGCTCCTGGATGCACATTAATCTCCTTTGTTGTCAGATTAATAATAGCCATTCTGTTTCACAAATCATTAGGGCTAACTTGTCTTTGTTCCAAGCTAGAATTAGCTCAAATCTAAAATTGATCTAGAATACAGATCTAGAATTGAAATCCAAATCTAGAGTATGGAATCTAAATATAAAATCTCTATCTCAATCTGGGATTAAAGTTCTAGGCTAGGTTTGCACATTATCTCAGTCATAAGACAACCAGTTTTGCCAGCTGTTTTGCCATAACCTAAAAATCATGTCCAACTCATAGCCAAGCTGAGGGAATCCGTACTACCATCCATGACATTTCAGCTCAATTGATTCTCAATTTTACTGTCAATCTTATAATCACAATTACTACTATCAATTATGTTATACAATTATATTTAAAATGCAAATGAGAAAAATTCATATTTAAACTAGCTCACACACAGAGAAGGAAATTTATTAAATTATTAAATCAGGACGTTCAAGTTGTGAATTTTCATGAAGAGATGAATTTAGGATTTCAAATGATAAAACCAGGAATCTGTTTCTCATTATCCCTTCTTTCTGCATTATTTAGTTCTTGATTATTATCCAAAAGCTCTATCCTCTGAGACCAAAAAAAAGGCAATATTTCCTATAGATTTATATTGCCTTCCATCCACACTTCCTTTATTATCCCACAGAAGCCCTAGACATTCCCCTCAATTTCTAATTTGGTTTTCTTTTTTTTTTTTTAATTTTTTTAAAGATTTATTTATTTGACAGACAGAGTTCACAAGTAGGCAGAGAGGGAGGCAAAGAGAGAGGGAGAAAGCAGGCTCCCTGCTGAGCAGAGAGACCAATGTGGGGCTCGATCCCAGGACCCTGAGATCATGACCTGAGCCGAAGGCAGAGGCTTTAACCCACTGAGCCACCTAGGCGCCCCTCTAATTTGGTTTTCTAATGATTGTCAAACCAATAATGGGAGTCTAGAATTATGGGATCATTTGGCTGGCCAGGATTAGATCATATGCATATCCCTAAGATAAGGTGAAAATTGGGTTATCTTCATGTAAACCCAATAGAAAGAGTTCTCAAGAGTAAATACGTATTTTACTATCAAAAGAATGGAAGAGGAAAATAGAATGAATTGATGAGGATAACTCTTATATAAACCTCACTTAAAATGTGTTATGATAGAGTAAGATATATAGATTCTCAAAACAGTAATGTATAAAAAATGTTGCAAAGATATTGATAATGTGTTGGGTCTTCCTTTGATTATTTGTTGTTTTATTATTTTTGAGACACAATGGCAAAAACACAAACCGATAGTGTTCTTGAAAAGTTCCTGTCAGTTCGTAGCAGTTGTTTAAATTAATAGACTAACACGGTATTTCATAAAGATACATCAATCCATGCCACATAGAGTTAAAGACATTATTTAAGGATATTGAGTTCTATAGGCAATAAAAATGAAAGATCAGGGATGCCTGGGTGGCTCAGTGGGTTAAAGTCTCTGCCTTCAGCTCAGGTAATGATCTCAGGGTCCTGGGATCAAGCCTCGCATCAGGCTCTTCTGCTCAGCAGGGAGCCTGCTTCCCTTCCTCTCTCTCTGCCTGCCTCTCTGCCTGCTTGTGATCTCTGTCTGTCAAATAAATAAATAAAATCTTAAAAAAAAATGAAAGATCATCCATGAATCTATACGTAAATGATAGAGCTTTGTGAAGGATGTGTGTGTGGGTATGTAAGTGTAGTGTTCATACATCAGAGATCATAGCAATGTATCCCTAAATAATGCATTTTCTATCTTAATTTCAATATCAGAAACAGCAAAGGTTATGTGGAAATCCATAACATGCATTTAATTTTCATCTTAAGTTATAAGAACAAAGGTTGTACATGTTATCTACTGGAAGATTGGTTTTCAGAAATACTTATAATGTAAGGTAAATTCATTCATAGTTCTGAAATAACACTTTTACCTAGTATCTCTGAAATATTTTCAATGTCATATTCAAGATAATTGAGAAGTTTTTAAAAGAAAGCTCTCTTTTTTCCATATCAAATGTACGATCTTTCTATGCAAGATGGTTTATGATATACACACTTTTTAGCACTTTTCTCTTTCAAAGTTCTATTGGAATAAATGACTACATATAAAAATAAAAAGTTCATTTATTTCACCATTTTGAAACTAGCAGTGCTACACCAGATCTGAGCAGTGAGGAATTAATGGACCCAATAAAGCAGATGAAAAAGAAAAGGACATAAAAATAAGTTCACATTTAAGTAAAGTCTGGAAATAATACCAAGACATGAAGCAGCAGAGAACATGGGAAGGAGTCAGCTGTGCACTGTTGGTCAGCTAATAAATGAAGGAAAAAATTGAAAAGCTTGTCAAGTCTTGTGGCACTCATAAGAATGAATATATTATCCTGGATTATCCAAAAGGGTCCAGTATAATTTTGGGTTCTTCTAGGGAAAGGGGAAAAGCAGGAGTGTCAGAAGAGAGGTGATGACAAAAGTATAAGTTGTAGTGATATGACCATAAATTCAGGTAGCCTCTGGAAACTGGAAAGGGCAAAGAATATATTTTCCTTCAGTCTGCAAAAGGAATTTAGTTCTGCCAACACTTCGATTTTCCCTCCATTAAACCTATTTCAGACTTCTGAACTCCAGAAATGTAAAATGGCAAAAAATTATAAATTTATGTTGCTTTAAACCACTTAATTTGGAATATTTTTATAGTAGCAATAAGAAACTAAACAAACTTCAAAAAAGGATTTTTTAATCTTTGCACTTGAGCAACAAAAAGCATGCTTGAAGTTCTAATCACAGAGTTCTAGATGTTTTAGTTTTGTTTTTCTTTGTTAAATGAGAGAAGCAGGATAATGCTCTGCTTATTTTGGGGGGCATATCCGAGAAGTCTGTACCAAAAATAACATCCCAGTGTTGACTCCCTGAATTGGTTGCAAATCCAATCCTCCCACTCCACCACAAGAATTTAACAAAGATACTAAGGCCCTGCATATTCTACAAGAAAACAAGAACTTCTGGTTTAGATGTAGCAAATATTCCCAAATAGCAGAGCTTTTCTTTAAAAGGTCTAGACTGAATATGGAATCTAGATTCTAGATATCAAATATCTGCAGAAAATAACCAGTACGAACGACATGCACCAAAGGGGTACCTGGGTGGATCAGTAAGTTGAGTATTTGACTCTTGATTTTAACTCAGGTCATTATCCCAGGGCCCCTGAGATCAAGTGTTGCATGGGGAGTCTGCTTCAGATTTTCTCTTTCCTTTTCCCCCACCTCTCCCCCCCTGACTTGCAAGCATGTGCAAGCACTCTCTCTTTAAAATAAATCTTTAAAAAAAGTCAGAGAGAAGCATCAGATCCAATGAAGATTTCATTTCAAAGAAAATTATTTAACAGAAGACATAAATGAAAAAATTAATATTAAATTTTCTAAGTACCCAAGGAAGTTCATTACATGTGTGGATTTTTATATGTCCACTTCCTTTTTTTCTGGAATTGTCTTTCACCATATCTTGATGTAGCATTCTCTATTATTTCATCTGGGATTCAAATTTTACTTCTCAAAGAGGATTTCATAAAATACATTAATTTAAAAAAATCTTTGTTAAAGTTTTCCCTTTTGCTTTTTCTCTTTAAAATTTATAACTTAACTCAACAAACTAAGAATAGAGAGGAAACTCTCAACTTGAAAAAAGGACATCTATAGACAGCATACCTAATGATTAAAAAAGGTACATGGTACTTAACAGTGAATAACAAGATAATTTCTGCCTAAGATAGGGAACAAGTCAAGGATGTCCCCCCTCACCACACCTAATCAACATTGTACTATAATTCCAATATAATTTAATAAGACAAGGAAAATAAATAAATGGTTTGGAGCTTGCCAAAGTGGATATAAAACTGTCTCTGTTCAAGTGATATCATTGTTTATATACAAAATCCCAAAGATTAAAAAAAAAAAAAACCCTGAAAATAATAAGCAAGGTTGCTGGATTCAATGTTAATATACAAAATTAATCAATCGATTTCATGCACACCAGGAAAGAGCAATTGAAATTAAAAAAATAAACACATAAGCAATGTATATTAGTACCCAAAAAATGTTTACATGTAAATCTAACAAAATATGTTCAATTGATGAGACTAAAAATTTTAATGAAACAATCCAGGATGAAACTAAAATTATGATTAACAAAATCCAGGATGATCTAAAAAAAGAGAAAGCTATTCCACTTTGTAAATAAGAAATCTCAGTATTTTAGGGTGCCTGGGTGGCTCAGTGGGTTAAGCCGCTGCCTTCAGCTCAGGTCATGATCTCAGGGTCCTGGGATCGAGTCCCGCATCGGGCTCTCTGCTCAGCAGGGAGCCTGCTTCTCTCTCTCTCTCTCTCTGCCTGCCTCTCCATCTACTTGTGATTTCTTTCTGTCAAATAAATAAATAAAATCTTAAAAAAAAAAAAAAAAGAAATCTCAGTATTTTAAAGAGATCAGTTATTCCCAACTTGACCTAAAGAGTCAATAAAATCCCAATTAAAATCTCAGAAAATTATTTTGTAGATGTTGACTAACTGAATCTAACGTTTATATGGAAAGGCAAAATGCCCAGAATAACTAATGTAATAATTCAAATAGAATTACACCCATCACTTTGCAGGTGTTCAATATTTGTTAAATATTTCATCATATTTTTAATGAAGAGAAATTAGTATAGCCATATAAACCAATTTTATTTTATACTTTATATGTGTTGGGTCTAAGCTGAAAAAAATGAAAAAGATATTTTAAGGCCTAGATTGAATAATATCACTCCTTTCATTCCTTAACATCCTTTCACCTGTGCTGTTAGTAAAGGTTAATTGCATGAGCTTTGTTACATGAAACATAGAAATACCAATACAGAAAGCAAAGGATGATATGAGAGTTGAAGATAAAAAACAGTTAACTGACTAATAATCTCATGATATGGAGAGTTTCTATTTTTCTAGAGAAAAGAACAAACGCTCTGACTTTGCATTTCGTTGTAATTTATATTTATTAACTGTTTCTCTTACATGCTTTTTTTTTTTTTTAAAGATTTTATTTATTTATTTGACAGAGAGAAATCACAAGTAGGTGGAGAGGCAGGCAGAGAGAGAGAGAGGGAAGCAGGCTCTCTGCTGAGCAGAGAGCCCGATGCGGGACTCGATCCCAGGACGCTGAGATCATGACCTGAGCCGAAGGCAGCGGCTTAACCCACTGAGCCACCCAGGCACCCGATCTCTTACATGCTTTTGAAGCCCTGTTACATCTTCTCAATAATTGAATGCATAGGAAAAAACTACATAATTTTATAATTTGTTATCTTATTTGGAAATACATATTTCCCTCAAGCCTCAGCATTAGTATTTCACATGAGCATTTTCATAAATCAGATACAATCATAATGACATAATTGCTGATCATTATCTTGCATTCATACTACTGTTCACTAACTCAGCTTCTCCCAGGCACTTGATATTCTGCTTTATTATACCAATGGATCAGTGAGCATTAACACAACAGCTTGGATAAAATCAATTAATAGGCTATATCTGTATTGAAAAAGATCTATTACCTACAAGATATACACAAGAGTTAATGTACAATAACATAGCTTTGTTTGAATGTAGAGATATTATAGAAATGAAGAGACTTAGGAATTGGCAACAATAGTTTGTAAGTTTGAAGTTTTAGTGTACCATTTCTTAGTGATAATTTCACTCATCAACACAACTAGAGAATCTGTGACAGAAAAAGAACATATTTCAAGGAAAAGCAATGACAATAATGAGTGTAACTAATATTTACTGAGAAATTATTTTAGACCAGACACTATTCTACATAATTTTCAAACACTGAATAACTTCCACAGCAATTCTATGGAGTAGGTTATTTGTATCTCTGTTTTACACATAAAAAAAAGGTAAAAAGAGTTTCAGAAACTTCCGCAATGCTACAAAGCTAATGAATGTATAAGGCAACATTGAAGTGAAGCAATATGACTATATTAATCACTCTCAATATTACACCATTCTTGTTTGTTGTTAAATACAATAAATGATAGCTGTTATTTGAAGTAAAAGAGAAGTTATATTAAAACCAAATATACAGTAAACATTAGGATATTATTATATTATATACAAAAATGTGGTCTAAAATGCTAGTATCGGAACTTTGAGTTAATACTGATGTGGTTTCAAGCCCAGAATACAGAAAACACCTACATGTTAACAATAGCTGTGTCTTAATGGTAGTTTATTTTATTATAAAGATGGAACCCAAGGTATTTTAAGAGTTGTAGTAAAATTCAGTCATATGGGACTTTGGCTAAGGTGTCATCTAAGATATTTTATAAATGTGAATAATTATTCCATGTCAGGCTTATTTTCAAAAGAAATTAAAAGAATAGAGCTCATCAAGTAGATTACATAGGAAATGTAACCAAGAGTTACAATTAAGAAAACATTTCCCTGATTTCAGAAATGTGTAGGATAAAATGATGTGAAGCAAAAAGATTACCATTTTATGGCTTTCTGAAGAACAGACCATTATGAGGCAGATGTAGATTTATATGGGATATTTATGGCAAGAAACTGGCTCACATGACTTTTGGAATGGCAGGTCTGAAATTCATAGGACAGTTTTGAAATTTAGGCAGGATTAACAGTGCAGTCATGACATAGAATATCTTCTTCTCTGGGAAACCTCAGTGTTTGCATTCAAGGCCTTTCAATTGATTGGAGGAGGTGCATCCAAATTATGGTGGATAATCTTTTTTTATTTAATGTCATTTGATTATAGATATTAACAACATCTACAACATAACTCCAGGGCAGCACCTGGATTAGTGTTTTATTAAACAACTGGGTACCATAACATAGCCAAGTTAACCCATAAACCCAATCATAACACATTCTAATATTACAACCACAGATTATGGATTAGTGTTTAAAGTGTAGTAGAAATAAAACAATGGATGTCTATAATGGTCTTAAAAGGTGGCAGGGTAACAGAAAAAACAATTTAGTAAAGAATACAATGAGAACGAATCTGAGACTTGTACAGTGGATGGAGGGAGGAGAAAAAGAAAATTAACTCCTGGGTGGTTTAGCCATTTAAGTGTTTAACTCTTGATCTCAGCTCAATTTTTTTTTTTTTTTTTTGGCAAGCTCAATTTTTTTTAAATTAACATGTAATATATTATTTTCTTCAGGGGTACAGGTCTGTGAGTCATCATTCTTACATAATTCACAGCACTCAACATAGCACATAACCTCCTCAATGTCCATAACACAGGTCTCTCCCTGCCTACCCCCCAGCAACCCTTAGTTTGTTTCCCGAGATTAAGAATCTCTTATGGTTTGTCTCCTTCTTGATCTTGATGTCAGGGTCCTTAGTCTAAGCCCTGCATCAGGCTTCATGCTGGGCAGAGAATTTACTTGAAAGAAAGAGAGAGAGAGAAAGGAAAGAGGAAGGAAGGAAAGAAGGAAGGAAGGAAGAAAGGAAAAGAATTTCCTGAAAGAAGACTGGAAACTAATAAGAAATCATATAAAGCCATTTAGAAAGAGATTTTCTGCTTAAGCATTTGAATACTGTGAGTTGCTCATAGGTGAGAGCATGGCTTGCCAAATATTTGGTGAGTCAGGTTTTTCTTATATCAAAAGTATCTTTATGATATGTATTGCATTTCTAATTTGCATTCACTCTATAAGAAAAACTGCAGTAAATTAATGATCATATACAAAAGTATAAGTTTGACAGTTATGTATGAGATTGAAAAAATATAGATACTTTTGGAGTAGAAAACAAACACAAGGATTTCATTTTTGTTAAAAAAAAATCCACAGTACCAATTTGTTAATGACAATGTCTATTGATTTTCATTTCTTTATCGATCTCAGTGGAAAGAAGTTAGTATTAGAAGTAAAAATTGTCTGTAACATAAGAATGAAATTAAACTCTCAAGAAATATTTAAGGGGAAGATCCTAGAATGAAACTTTCTCATTACCAACCCCAATTTGTTATTTTCTCTGTGACCTTGGAAAAATCTCCCAACAATTTTGTACTTCGTTTCCTCATTTGTAGATTTTTTAGTAACAGTGCCTACTTTATACAGTGATATGAAGTTATAATGAGTTCTTATCTAAAGTACTTTTAAGGTCTCTGGCATCATCTGTATACCTAATATTATTGATCCTATATGAGAATCAGTAGGTAGTACCAATGTGGAGTTACTACTTGATAACCCATGTTAAAACAAAGGAGAGGACAAGGAAACATGCCAATTAGCCAACAGTTTACCTGATTTCAGTCCAATATTCTGGACTTTTCAAATATCCAGATTCACACAATAGTGGTCTTTGCAATTTGTTTTTTTAACCTAACATAATATTTTCAAGATTCACCCATGATGTAGCATGTATCATGTAGCATGATGTAGCATGTATCCTTTTTTAATGGCTGAAAAATATTCCAATGTATGAACATATCATATTTTATTCACCTACTAATCATCTCATGAGTATTTGGGCTTTTTTTTTACTTTTTGGCTATTATGAATTGCTGCTGTTATAAATATTCATGTGCAAGTTTACAAATGAGCATATTCATTTAATTCTCTTGGGTATATACCTAGGAACGAAATGGCTGGGACATATCGCAACTCTATTTTTAATATTTTGAGGAGATAACTGTTTTTGAAGTAGCTGCATCATTTGAACAATCTAACTATTAGGTAATAAATGCTTCTAACTATTCCACAAACTCATTGATTGTTATTGACCATATTTTTATCTATCCTAGTGGGTGCAAAATGTTATCACCTTTTGGTAGAAAATACATTTCAGGTGCTCATCTTCCATTTACATATCTTCTTTCAAGAAGTGTCTATTTAAATTCATCACTTATTTTTTTTAAATTTCTTTTCAGTTTTCCAGGATTCATTGTTTGTGCATCATACCCAGCACTCCATGCAATACGTGCCCTCCACAACACCCACCACCAGTCTTACCCAACCTTCTACCTCCCCTCCAAAACCTTCAGTAGTTCCCCAGAGTCCACAGTCTCTCATGGTTCCTCTCCCCCTTCAATTTCCCCCAACTCCCTTCTCTTCTCCATCTCCCCATGTCCTTCACATTATTTTTATTTAGGATTTTATTCTTCTATCATTAAGTTGTACGAGATCTTTATACATCCTAGATACAAACTTGCTATTATATATTATTTGCAAATATTTTCTCCTTATTTTTTAGTTTGTCTTTTCACTTTTTTGATGACATCCTTCAAAGTACACACAAAAATTTTTAATGCTGTCCAAATTGTCTATTTCTTCCTTTTGCCCTGTGTTTTGGTGTTATACCTAAGAATTCATCACCAAATTCAAGGTCAGAAATATTTATGCTTACATTTTCTTCTAAGATTTTATTAGTTTTAGCTCTTACATTTAGGTCCATGAAAAATGGACCTAAATAAAGAATATAACATCTGTAAATCAATTAAGTAAAACTTAAGTTTTGTATTTGGTGTGAGAAAGGTATACAACTTCACTACTTGTGTGTGAACATCTAGTTTTCTCAGTATCATTTGTTGAAAAGACTCATCTTCCCCACTGACTTATTATACTCCCCTTGTCAAGTCAATTGGGAGCAAATATAAGGGTTCATTTTTGGAACCCCAATTCGATTCCAACAAACTATGTGCCTATACTTACATTATTACCACACTGGCTCAATCCCATATTATTGTAGTAATTTTTAAAATCATGAAGTCCTCAAAATTTGTTCTTTTCAAGATTGTATTTCTTATTCTGGTTCCCTTACATCTCCACATGAACTTCACGATGAGCATTTCAAATTTCTGAAAATTGAAGTTATCTGAGATTTCTCTGGGAATTGAAATGAATCTCTAGATCAATTAGGAAATTACTGGCATCTTAACAAAGTTTTCTGACTCATGAACATGGGATTTCTTTTTATCTACATAGCTCTTTATTATGTAGTTTTCAATGTACAAGTATTGCAATTAGTTTTTAAAAATATTTAAGTGCCTTTTTATTTATTTTAATGCTGTTGTAAATAGCATATTTTCATACTTTCAATTATTAAGGTATTTATTGCTATTGTTTGAAAATAATCTATTTTATATATTAATTTTTAGCTTGAAAAGTTAATTAACTCATTTCTTAATTGTGTCTGAATTCATTAGAAGTTTCTATATACATGAGCATTTTTTTAGCATATTTTTAACAAATAGAATTAACTCTTCTTTTAAAGTATGGATATCTTTTACTACTTTTTTTTTTAAGATTTTATTTATTTATCAGAAAGAGAGAGAGAGAAAGCACACAAGCAGGCAGAGAGGCAGGCAGAGGCAGAGAGAGAGGCAGGCACCCTGCTGAGCAAGGCGCCCGATGCGGGACTCTATCCCATGGGATCATGACCTGAGCCGAAGGCAGCGGTGAGGCCACCCAGGTGTCCCATCTTTTACTACTTTTACTTGAATAATTGCTACAAGGAATTTTTATCACCAGAAATAGGAAATTTAGGTCCAGGAAGGCAAACCTTGTTATTTCTTCACTAATTCAACACCCAAAGCATAAATGTCTTTGTTTTGTCAATTTTTCAGAAATTTGTTGTTTTCTTGCCTTCTATGAAGGCATAAAATCTTCTTCTTTGGTCATTTCTTTATTCTTATGGGGATCCTGCCTGCAGAATCAATTTTTTTTTTCTTGTTTATCTCATGTCAGTTTAATTATTAGACTAGACAAAGCACACAGAAGATAAGAAGGGATCATTTTTCTACTCCTGTACTGCTGTGCCTGATGGAAAGAAGACAGCTTTCCCCCATAAGACTTTCCAGGTAAAGCCTTTTGTAGTTGCCTGTTGTTAGGCTTGAGAGCTGCAGGATCACATGTGTGTTCTTAGCCAGGAGCCCAACTCCTCAGCACTATTGTCCATTCTTCCTGATTTTATTCATTTGGGTTTTCTCTCTTCTTCTCTTGTCTACTCTATCTAAATTTGTCAGTATTGTTGTTGTTGTTGTTGTTTTTCCAATCAACTTCTGATGTTTTGATTTTCTCTATTGATTTACTATTCTTTATTTCATTTATTCCAGATTTTTTTTCTTTTGCTGGCTTTGTGTTTAGCATATTCTTTATGTATTTTCTCAAACTGGAAAGTAAAGTAATTGATGTGAGAGATTTCTCCTTTTTTAAATTATAGGTATATAAAGTTATAGAGGCACACAATGTCACCCCACATTTCTGAAGCTTTGCTAATTTTTCTTCATTCCTTTTCCTCTATGTCCTTCAGATTGCATAATCTCTACTGATCTCTTTAAACTTTCTAGTTCCTTTCAACTCTATCTACCATTGAGCCCCTCTGGTGAATTTTTTATTTTATTTTTTCTACCTCTCCAGAATTCTCTTTGGTTCCTTTTGTTCACAATTTCTGTCTCTTTACTAATATTTTCTTTTGATGATACGTTTTCATAATATTTCTTTAAGTGGTTCTTTGAACATAATTATAGTAGGTACCTGAAGTATTAAATCTCACATTTGGTTCCTCTAGAGCACAGGCAATATCTGTTGCCCTTTTATTTATTTATTTATTTGTATAAGAATCACACCTTTCTTTCTTTCTTGCTTGCTTTCTTTTGCATAACTAATAATTTTTATGTATCACTTAGAATTTTAAATAATATCCAATTCTCAATGCTAACCCAAGCCCACAATAATAGCTACAACAATATCAACAATATCAACTCGCCATTGTTAATTTTTGTTAGTGCTGGTTGTTTATTTAGTGACCTTATTGAAAAATAAGTTTATATTTTGTTGTGTCCACTGAAGTCTTTGTTCAGTTATCTTAGAAGCCAGCAAATGATTGATTAGGAATTTCTTAAATAGCTGGAATCTATTAGTTTCCAAGCTTTTCTGGAGGTGCTCTGTATGCCTATGGAGCAATGTTCAGGCAGTTTCTACAACACTGACATCACTTCCTGTTTATGCAGAGCTTCAAACTCAGATGTGAGAGTTAAGAGCTTTATCAGTTTTTTTTCTTGGATATTTGCACAATTCTGTACGTATACATATCCTGTATGTTCCATATACATATCCTGAATATAGTTGAAATTTCAAAAACTTCTGAATATCTTACGTTCCATTTTTTTTGCTTTTAAGAATTTTGGTCAGCTTCCTATTTGCCTAAATTGTTATTTCTGCTTCAAGTGCTGCATTTTTGTTTTTTTGTTTTTTGTTTTTGTTTTTGTTTTTGTTTTGTTTGTTTGTTTGTTTGTTTGACAAATGTCCTCCGAGAACATTTGTCAAAATGTCCAGTAATAAAACTCTGGAAGGGATGCTTTTGGGGAGCACTAAATTTATCTGTCTGCACCATTTTCTCCTAGGCTATGGATTTCACTATGATTGCAGCCATATTGGATTTCCAGGTTACTGTGGAGCTGGGGTGAAAGCAACAACAATAAGGAAAGTTAAAATGCACCAAAGCTGGCTGTTCTTATTAAGTTGCAACCATTTTTTTTAATAAATTCTCCTCAGACTGTTGCAAATTTGCATGATTTCCAGGGTTCTAAAAAGTTGATTTTGCCATTTTTTCCAGTGTTCTTTGCCTTTATGGAGGAGGGGGTTATTAAATGTCCTTTCTTTTCTCTTTTTGATGATGTTTCTTTTAAATTCTCTAAACAACTGAAGAAATATCTGAGTCAGCAATAAATGCTAGTGGTACATACCTACACTGGCTGAGTTGAATATATGCCCATCACAAATACATAACAGTTATTTTTTACTCCATGTGGATAAAGACTGAAGACAGCAATGTACATCCCCAGAGTCTTTATTGGTGGCTCATGAGGATAACAGTGACATCCATAGTGGATACTTCAGGAAGTTGGCTATCTATGATGCTGCTGACAGCAAAACTCTGGGATGGATTTCCTGCCTTTAGACATGGGTGGAGACAAGTGCCTTTGAATTAATGTTTCAGTCAGATTATGAGTTTAAGATGAAAGAATGGAAAAACTAAAACAATAACAAATGGATGAGTTTGAAAATCAAAGATGTATTTTCAAACATGCACAGTGCGCAATGAAATAATCTTCACACATTGGTCTTTTCACAAACACCCCACACAGAAAATAATCGCAGTCAACAATGTTATTGGCCAAATGGGAAGGATGACAATGTATTATTAGAACACATTCTCAAAGAAGAAAGAAAATACTACCATTATATTATCTGGTTTCAGCCTGAGTTATCTTGGTCCGTTTGCCTTTGCTTTTCAAAGGACTTTGCTTTACCAAAAGACCTTCCAATAAGGACAAATTCCTTTCCCTTGTAATACTTTCAGTCAGTTCTCAGTGAAAGGAAAGCATCTAGCTCTGGGCATTCATTTTAAAACTCAGTCTTAATTTATTTCAAAAAGAAGGAAAAAATTAAACTTTCCTCAGGAAACAACAGATAAAAATTAGACTTGTCTATTTTCACAATATTAAAAGAAATTGATTATCCATTAACAAAGCAATTTTCTTGACTATGAGTATGGTTTCTGACACATATTCAAAAAATATTGAGGTATATTTGATACATAACACTATATTGGTTTCAGGTGTACAGCATAATGATTTGATATTTGTGTATATTGTGAAATAATCACCAAAATAAGTCTAGTTACATCCATCAGCATACAGAGTTAGCTTTTAGAATTTATATTCTAGGCAACTTTCAAATATGTTTTACAATATTATTGAGTATAGTCACCATGCTAAACATTATTTCTCCCATACTTCTGTTTTTTCCAACTGGCAGTTTGTACCTCTTGACTCCATCTGTTTCTCTCACTCCAAAATTACCCCCTCCTCTAGCAGCCACTGTTCTGTTTTCTGTATCCATGACTGTGGTTTGTTTTGGTTTATTCATTTGTTTTGTTTTTCAGATTCCACATTTAAGTGAAATCATATGGTATTTGTCTTTGATTTATTTCACTTAACATAACACCCTCCAGGTCCATCCGTATTGTTGCACATAGCAGGAATTTGGTTTTTGTTTGTTTGTTTCTTTTTTCTTTTCTTTTCTTTCCTTTTTCTTTTTTTTTTTTTTAAGAGTGGGGCAAAACAAGCATTTACTTGAGGAACTTAGCCAAAGGAACCTCTGTATTGAGAAGGTTTTGAGAAGGTTCAGGCTAAATAAAGGAGGAGCTAAATAGAAGTGTCTGAGACAGCTCTAGTGAACATCTCAGTTGTCAACAACAATAACTGCCCAATATATGAATGACTAAACAGTCTACTGATTCTAGTCCCTTGACTGAGACTCTCTACTGAGGACCCAGATATTGTGAAAAGGAAACAAATAATCCTTGT
The DNA here is from genome assembly GCF_020171115.1 of Neogale vison. Lineage (NCBI taxonomy): Eukaryota > Metazoa > Chordata > Mammalia > Carnivora > Mustelidae > Neogale > Neogale vison. Next base: position 84,867,113 of record NC_058094.1, on the reverse strand, counting down.
TGTGCCAAATTTCTGACTCACAGAATCTGTAATTGATTATTTTACCCCAATGTTTTGGCAATAGTATCTAGAATGATGATTAATATAATTTACAAAGACTCACAAATAAACACAAAAGATGGATTTGAAAACCTAGATTATTTTTGTTAATATTCATACACAGTCATAATAGTATTCATTATTGTAAATATTTTGACAAATATTTTATGGAACTTTTATTATTATTGATTAATATAATCTTTTTATTTGGGCTTCAGTATTTTTAGCTGTCCTAATATTTCACCCACATAGTCTAGATGATTATTTTTTATTGTTATCATCTTTCTCACTTAAAACCTTTCTTAAGTCTGGGAAGATATCCCTTATTCTGATCACCTACATATTTTCACAGTGTGTGGAAAATAGTATAAATTCAAAAAATATTTATTGGGTGGAATAAGCAATATCTTTTTTTATACATCATTACTATATGACATTGAGTTATTGTTTTACTATCTAAAGCTATAAACCTAATACTTGGATAACTGTCTTCCCACTAAATTTTGTATTCCTTCATTCCAAAACTAATATAAGTCACGAATCTTTTCATTCTGACAAAACTAGTTGTTTTGTTTTGTTTTTTTGCAATCATTCTAGTATTTCTCTTTTTGTTAGAATAAATTATTTGGTTTGTTTAGGATTGGAGAAAACTATGCTATACTCTGCAGCTAAGTATTCTCAGGTTGAGAAACAATGTTTGCTTTACTCTTGGGCCTGGCAGAAGCCAAATGCTTAATGATGGGTACCATGTTGCTATGCAACCTTAGCTGTCCATATAAACTGCATGTTCTCCAACTCACTAAGCATTTCTTCATCAAATAGAGGTTATGGGCAAGATTGGGCATAAGTAATTTTCATAAGTAGATGACTCAGATTCTTATGGACACCCATTCCAGGGGTATTATTTTCCTTCTTAAAACCTGTGGCAAATATTCTTTGTGAGCCATGAACTAAGGAAGAACAAATGCTTTTGTGGTTTTCAGATTTTTTAGCACAATATTCTGTCACCATTCAAAAGCAGACATATGTAGGACTACAGTCCCACTCAGGTGTCATCCTGAAAGACAGTGATGAAGGGAAATCCTACTCCCAATCTTTACCCAGTGAGTAGAATCTTGAGTAGGGCATTGGATCATGCTTGTTACCTGGAAAAAGAGATAGCCATGTGGATCCATGAACAATGATTAAATGTCTGGTTCAGTAATCAGGGACTTTGAGGCAACATAATTAGACAACTGGTGAAAAACAGATCTTGAGAAAAGGTAGAAATGAACCTTTCCAAATGAACACAAAGAGTAAAAATATTTATAATTTATGTAAATACTTATTAAAGAGCAGTGTCAGTATAAAATACTCTCAATGATGAGGTGGACAAGACGAGGCATTAAGAGGATGTCAGGCACCTACTCCCTTCAGCTATTCCTAACCTTGCCCAATAGTCTCATGAGAAAAGTGTGCCTGGCAACAGAGATGGGCATTACAAATGGGCACAGCAGTATTAGCTTCCACTCACAAAAGCCAATCTAATCACTACTGCTGATTGTTTAGCTTAACAAGAGCAAGACCACATCCCTTCAATGGCACTAATATCAGAGGAGATAATCCAGTCCCTTGGCAGGTTGATTACATTGGACCCTTTTTATTATGAGAAGAACAGGTTTTTGCTTTTTGTTTTTGTTTGGACTAGGCACTTAGTCCAGAAGTGACTATGCTTTCTTTTGCTAACAAAAGTGTTTCTGCCAAAACCTTCCTCTGTGAACTTACCTAATACCATACTCAAAGTTATAGTAACCCATAATAGATTGATTCTGAACATGGACTGATTTTATAGCAAATAAAATGCAGCACAAACAGATGTTCCAGGAATTCACTGGTCTTACCAGGTTCTTTATTACTGTGGCACAGCTAGCCCAGTAGAATGAAGGAATGTCTTATTTTGTATTATCCTTTAATATATCTTGAGTTCTTAAATATAATTCATTTTTAGATAAATTATTGTAGGTTTGCAGATAAATCAAGAAGGTAGTACAGAGATCCCCCATATACTCCATATTCAATTTCCCCCGATATTATCTTCTATTAACATGGCGTATTTGTTATAGTTAATGAACTGATATTGATATATTATTAACTAAAAGCTATACTTTATTAAGATTTCCTTATTTTTTAATTTATTTAATTATTTATTATGCCTTTTGATGCATTAATGACAATTGTTGGGTGGCAACTCTAGGAGACTGAGTCAGCACTGGTATATGGTGATCAATATTCCAACAGCCAGGGCTTACAGGGAGTTGGCAACAGAATATAACTTTCATTTGGTATGCCAAATTCAATTTGTGGACATAGAAATTTCTATCTTGGTACTATAGTAGTCACAAGAAGTTGAAGATATGGTTCTTGACTTCAAAGAACTTGCTTTTTATTTATACAGATGAAAAAGAATATTGATGAAAATTCTATAAAATTAATCAACTATCTGTCAATATAATAAAATGTGGTAAAAATAAAGAACCAGGTATGCTTATACTCAGTTACTTCTCTTTTATTAATAGGTGTATATCCAATAAAAATATGATTTCAGCAGTCTCTGCTACATACAACTGGGATATTAAGAAAGGACAGGGGATCAAGAAATGAAATGCAAGGCAGTAAGAGTTGTGATTCTTCAGTGACAAGCTACATGACTTTAAGTCCTTAATAACTACTTTGAAGGTTTGTTTTTTTTTTTTTATTTTTAGGATTTTATTTATTTATTTATTTATTTATTTGACAGGGAGAGACACAGTGAGAAGAGGGAACACAAGTAGGGGGTGTAGGAGAGGGAGAAGTAACCTTCCTGCTTAAGGAAAGTGGGGAGACTGATGTGGGACTGGAACCCAGCTGAAGACAGATGCTAAATAACTCAGCCACCCAGGTGCTCCTGAAGGTTTTGGTATGAAAAGTAGAAATAGTAATACAAGAGTAGAAGGATTCTGTGAAAATAAATGAAGACAATGAGTTCCCACGCAAGTTGCATTATATAAATAAAAGGTTCAGCTGGCCTAGGTTAATTTTTTAATGCCTGCTTCATCTATGTCTAATTAAGGTACATAAAATATATCATTTTTCTCTCCTTACAAAGTAGTTTCTCAGGATAGTAAAAAACATTAATGGAACTGACCTTCTTCACCCAACTTCCATTTGGTACCCACAGACCATAGCCTCTCAGCTGGTCCATACCCCTCTGGAAACCAAATTCTCATTCATAGTCTGTGTCCCAAGGTCCTTCTCTTTTCATGACTTGATTTATGCAAGAGATGGACAAATGAAACTTGTCACTCTCTGACACTTTGGCTGTGGTAAAATGTGTACGTTTTATAGCTCATGTTCATAAAGACAGAAGTGGTTTTACTACATAATTGATTATATTTCCCTTGACATTAGGAAATATTTATATTTTTCTTGTATGTTTTGGGAGATAGTATATGGCTATTTCCAGAGGTACTTTTTTTTTTTTTTTTTTTTATAGATGGTGAAATAAATGGCCTTCCTTTGATTGGAAGAGGCACTTCTTCTTTTTTTTTTTTTTTCCAATTTATTTATTTTCAGAAAAACAGTATTCATTATTTTTTCACACACCCAGTGCTCCATGCAAGCTGTGCCCTCTATAATACCCAGCACCTGGTACCCCAACCTCCCACCCCCTCGCCACTTCAAACCCCTCAGACTGTTTTTCAGAGTCCATAGTCTCTCATGGTTCACCTCCCCTTCCAATTTACCCAAATTCCCTACTCCTCTCTAACGCCCCTTGTCCTCCATGCTATTGGTTATGCTCCACAAATAAGTGAAACCATATGATAATTGACTCTCTCTGCTTGACTTATTTCACTCAGCATAATCTCTTCCAGTCCCGTCCATGTTGCTACAAAAGTTGGGTATTCATCCTTTCTGATGGAGGCATAATACTCCATAGTGTATATGGACCACATCTTCCTTATCCATTCATCTGTTGAAGGGCATCTTGGTTCTTTCCATAGTTTGGCGACTGTGGCCATTGCTGCTATAAACATTGGGGTACAGATGGCCCTTCTTTTCACTACATCTGTATCTTTGGGGTAAATACCCAGGAGTGCAATTGTAGGGTCATAGGGAAGCTCTATTTTTAATTTCTTGAGGAATCTCCACACTGTTCTCCAAAGAGGCTGCACCAACTTGCATTCCCACCAACAGTGTAAGAGGGTTCCCCTTTCTCCACATCCTCTCCAACACATGTTGTTGCCTGTTTTGTTAATTTTGGCCATTCTAACTGGTGTAAGGTGATATCTCAATGTGGTTTTAATTTGAATCTCCCTGAGGGTAAATGATGATGAGCATTTTTTCATGTGTCTGATAGCCATTTGTATGTCTATTTTTTTTTGCATCTTAAAATAACATCATTTTTATTCTTACTTTCTTTTTTTTTCCAATTTATTTATTTTCAGAAAAACAGTATTCATTATTTTTTCAACACACCCAGTGCTCCATGCAAGCTGTGCCCTCTATAATACCCACCACCTGGTACCCCAACCTCCCACCCCCCCGCCACTTCAAACCCCTCAGATTGTTTTTCAGAGTCCATAGTCTCTCATGGTTCACCTCCCCTTCCAATTTACCCAAAAGCACATACCCTCCCCAATGTCCATAACCCTACCCCCCTTCTCCCAACCCCCCTCCCCCCAGCAACCCACAGTTTGTTTCGTGAGATTAAGAGTCACTTATGGTTTGTCTCCCTCCCTATCCCACTTGTTTCATGGATTCTTCTCCTACCCACTTAAGCCCCCATGTTGCATCACCACTTCCTCATATCAGGGAGATCATATGATAGTTGTCTTTCTCCGCTTGACTTATTTCGCTAAGCATGATACACTCTAGTTCCATCCATGTTGTTGTAAATGGCAAGATTTCGTTTCTTTTGATGGCTGCATAGTATTCCATTGTGTATATATACCACATCTTCTTTATCCATTCATCTGTTGATGGACATCTAGGTTCTTTCCATAGTTTGGCTATTGTGGACATTGCTGCTATAAACTGCTATTCAACATACCTCAATATCATAGAGGACATTTGTATGTCTTGATTGGATGTCTTTGTGTACGGTGTAAGAGAATGGTCGAGTTTCATTCTTCTACATATAGCTGTCCAGTTTTCCCAGCACCATTTATTGAAGAGACTGTATTTTTTCCACTGCATATTTTTTCCTGTTTTGTCGAAGATTAATTGACCATAGAGTTGAGGGTCCATATCAGGGCTCTCTACTCCAGAGGTACTTTTAAAAATGAAATAAAAAATTGTATGAGCAAATCCAACAATTTTAAACCAAATAAAATTACTTCTTCTTCATTAGAAATAGAGGTCATAAAGTATTTTACTTTGGATTATTAAAAAAGTACTAAAAGAAAAATGCTATCCAAATGAAAGTTAATGAACTATTATTTTAACATTTCTTCTGAAAATAATGTTTAAAGTTTTAATGAATATCATTTTAATTTTTGTAGAGACATAAAACTATAGCTTTATTTCATTATCTTTTATAATTTGTTTTTTTTTCTTTTTTTTGGACTGAGATTTTTAAGAAAAAAATTTACAATCTGTTTCAACAGAAAATTTTAGGAGTGTTTGGAAAGGATAATTAAAAGAAAACTTGCTTAAGTGTTTAATCTTAGAAATGATCTCTATGGCAAATAAATCATGCAGCAACTAAAGTTTATGTTTTGACATTTATCTTGAGAAAAAAGATGGAAAAATTGAAAATAGTTTTGAAATCTTTCAACTCATTCAAATCAAAATGACTGAAAATAAAGATAGAATTAGTAGGGTCAAAAGATAAGAAAAATCAATATCAATTTGGATATTTTAGAAATATGGGATTATTTACTGTACTAAACTAGTTCTATTATTTATAATATGAAGTTAATTTGAAATAATCTCTGTATGTATAGTTTTCTTCCAAATCAAATAAAATGTCACAAGTAGGAGGTGTTTCAATACTTAAGTTCAAATAGGCTGATTCTAAATCACTAAATGGTTAAAATGTCTTCCTAAGAAGTTCCTAAGAGTATGAAATAAGCATAGTGAGATATCATGGCATAAGGAAATTAATTCAATGTAACTAGGAAATTTGGAGATCTGAGATATTTGTTCTGTATTCAAACAGAAGACCTTAAGTGAGTATTTGGATGAATTCTCAGGTAGAAATCAAAACCTAAGCTAATGAATTTTTTATGTTATTTTCAGCGTTAGGATTGTATTTTTATTTTTATTTCAATTTTATTGTGTTAATTGTTCAAAATATGCCTTCTAGAATAAAAATTCTATTATATAATTGTATAATTCCAAGTAGTTTTTTTTTTATACAGTACAAGTAAATCAAAAAAACATAACATGGAAACGGGAAAAAAAACTTATTGTAGGGCTGGCACAGGAGCTGTACAAGGAGCCTAGAGCAGCCTGTAGTGTCAGAAATTAGGGAAGTATTCAAAACCAAAACTACAGGATATATAAAAGGGACACAAGAGCCAACTGAAAGAGCTCCCAATGGCCAAGGGTAGAATAATTGATTAGAGAACCAAAAAAGTAAATAATATAATAATAGATTATTGCCATACTGTCATGGGCAGAACTGTGTTCCTGTAAAATATATATATTGAATTCTTTTTTTATATTTTATTTTTTATTTATTTTCAGCATAACAGTATTCATTATTTTTGCACACACCCAGTGCTCCATGCAATCTGTGCCCTCTTTAATACCTACCACCTTGTCCCCCCAACCTCCCACTCCCCTGCCACTTCAAACCCCTCAGATTGTTTTTCAGAGTCCATAGTCTCTCATGGTTCACCTCCCCTTCCAATTCCCCCAACTCCCTTCTCCTCTCTAACTCCCCATGTCATCCATGCTATTGGTTATGCTCCACAAATAAGTGAAACCATATGATAATTGACTCTCTCTGCTTGACTTATTTCACTCAGCATAATCTCTTCCAGTCCTGTCCATGTTGCTACAAAAGTTGGGTATTCATCCTTTCTGATGGAGGCATAATACTCCATAGTGTATATGGACCACATCTTCCTTATCCATTCGTCTGTTGAAGGGCATCTTGGTTCTTTCCATAGTTTGGCGACTGTGGCCATTGCTGCTATAAACATTGGGGTACAGATGGCCCTTCTTTTCACTACATCTGTATCTTTGGGGTAAATACCCAGGAGAGCAATTGCAGGGTCATAGGGAAGTTCTATTTTTAATTTCTTGAGGAATCTCCACACTGTTCTCCAAAGTGGCTGCACCAACTTGCATTCCCACCAACAGAGGAAGAGGGTTCCCATTTCTCCACATCCTCTCCAACACATGTTGTTTCCTGTCTTGCTAATTTTGACCATTCTAACTGGTGTAAGGTGATATCTCAATGTGGTTTTAATTTGAATCTCCCTGATGGCTAGTGATGATGAACATTTTTTCATGTGTCTGATAGCCATTTGTATGTCTTCATTGGTGAAGTGTCTGTTCATATTTTCTGCCCATTTTTTGATATGATTATCTGTTTTATATGTGTTGAGTTTGAGGAGTTCATTATAGATCCTGGATATCAACCTTTTGTCTGTACTGTCATTTGCAAATATCTTCTCCCATTCTGTGGGTTGCCTCTTTGTTTTCTTGACTATTTCCTTTGCTGTGCAGAAGTTTTTGATTTTGATGAATTCTTAACCCCCAGTGTGATAGGGTTTGAAGATGGGGCCCTTGGGAGATAATAAAATTTATATGGGGCCCTCATAAAGGGTTTAGTGCTCTGATAAGAGAGGTGGCTTCTCCTCTATCTCTTTCTGCCAAGTGAAGACACAGAGAGAAAGTAGTCTGGATTAAGTCAGGAAAAGAGCCCTCACCAGGGAACTGAATCTTTCTGGACCATGATGTTGGACTTCCCAGCTATAAGAAACAAATGATTGTTGTTTAAACCACTCAGCATATGTTATTTTGTTATGGCAGCCCAACCAGACTAAGACACATACTGATATTAATAAGTGGCTGAATGAATAACAAAACAGGGGAGAGGGGACAAAACTCTGCAGAATTCCAAATAATTTACACAGATTCTTCCCTCTCAATAAGGTGCAACATAACTCCCGTAAGTAGACTGCACTTGTGACTTCATCCAATGAGGATAGTATGAAAAGGAGATGAGAGTAAGTAAGGCAGAGAAATCTGGTAAATACTTCCTCAGCCATACATGGTCAAGAACAACAACAACAATGATACATTATTTTGATAGGATTTACTCTTGACATGAGGTGATGGAAATGACTATTTACTTCTGAGTTCTTCTTAATAAAAAAGGTATATCCCAGTCTGAAAATGAGAAAAACATTACAAACTAAAATTCAGGGACATTTCTACAAAATTCTTGGCCAGTACTTCTCAAAACTCTTAAGGTCATCAAAACCCAGGAAAGTCTGAGAAACTGACATAATGAATAAGAGTTAGTGTGGGGCCCTGAATGGAATCCTGGAACATAAACAGGACATTAGGTAAAAACTAAGGAAGTGTTAAGGATTCTAGAGTTTAGGAAATGGTGTACCCATATCAGTTTCTTAGTTTTGACAAATGGAGCATGGTAATATACTATGTTAATTGGGGAAACTGAATAAGAGCATAAAGGGAATTCTACAGACTTTGCAAATATTGTGCAAATACAAACTACTCCATACTATTCTCTATAATATAAATATAAAACTACCCTAAAGTAAAAATATTTTATTTTTTAATAAAAATTTTTAAAAAATATTTTTAAAAAACATGCTTTTTAACAAAAAGCCAGAACAGAGATAAAGCAAAATTCCTATTGTCAGCATTGTCAGTCATCTTGTACATTGAACATCACAATTTAATAAACATACATTAAACTTAAGTTATGTATTTTATAACCATGTTATTATTATTTAAATATTTAGTCAGTATCCAAATTATTTAAAATAACAATTTAATCTTGATCACTTCATTTACAACTTTTCTCTCTTCATTGTAATATAATGTTTTTGTATTTTCCCTGTGAAACATTTTTTTCACAATATGTTTCCCAATCACTTAATAACTTAAAATATACTTCTGTAGTCATTTGCCTACTACCACCCCGACAATAATAAGTTGATATCTGGATTTCTGGTCTCTGTCTTACTATGGCTGGAATATGCAAAGGCCCAGTGAGTGGCAATTACCTACATCCTTCCCACCTGAGCCTACTTCTTGTTTCACACCTATAATGGCACTTCTGTTTATACCAGTATTAATATTCTTATTTTCAATCAGACTGTTTATATGACAGCATGGGAATAGGGAGTGAAAACTACAGAACACTAGTGAGCTACCATCTCCATCTTCAATCACCTTTGTGTTGTTTCTACAACTTTTTCTTGTAGCCCTTTGTGGTACAGTGACAGAAAAGCACACCTGTTCCTCAGTTAGGTTCTTTCCCACCACAGGTTTAATTTCTGCTTGCTCAATTTCTTGTCTCAAATTGGTTCTGAATCTGTCTGTAGAAGAATTATTTATTGGGTTTTCTGGAATCCACACATGCCCACTGTTATGTCTTACCTGTTTTCTATAATCCCTTTACCCTAACAGCAGCAAGTACTAGGAACAGGCATTTTCAAAATATTTTTATAACAAGGAATTGAATATTGTACCACTAAGGACTCAGTAATTTAAATTAACATATTGATTTAGTTCACCTTTATTATTCCATTTTTGCATATAAAAATTTAATGTGGAGGTCCAGGCTGCAGCAGTTCTAAGAAGCAAAGCCTCTGAATGACACAGGCCTTAGCATTAGCTCCTTCCTAATGATTTCCAAGTCCGTTCTACTTCTGTTGCCCATGATCCTGTTCTTATTTTTGTTTTCTTTTTTTTTAATTTTTCATTTGAACCATTAATCTCTTTTGAACTCAGGTTTTTTTTTTTTCTTCTGTGGGCTTCTACACATTTTCTTTTCAAACTCTCCTTGTTTCACACTGAAAACCAACATTAGCGTCATTTCCTGAGTGAGTCACTCATGTTGCTTATAACTGGACACCAACTACATGAACACTGCTCATTACCTAATCTCCTTCTTTTGTCCTGACAGACAGTGTTCGGCCCATATGTCACTGGCTTGCCAATTTATCCATTCTAGAACACTTTTCTAAATAGCCCTTATAAATATTGCCACTATTGAGTGCTTCTAACTCATAAAAGTCAAGTTCAAAAATTTTTTCCTGTTCTAAGTCTTTATGAATAACTGCTTGGAATTTACTTACTGACCCCCAGTATGAAAAAAAAGTTCGACAACTTCACTAATGTCTTAGTATATGTGCTGCCAAAGCAAGCACTCAACAACTTCTCTAATATCTTTTATGAGCTTTCTTCCTTGTATTAATTAAAAAATATTGGAGATATATATTAAGTATATATACAAAATACTTAACTTATTACACATCTATATTATTTGATATATTAGCCAAGTCATGCTAGTATTTGCCTTATTAAATGTTCAGCAAATAATATTTCTGTAAAATATTATTAAATGCTCATTTATAAAATTTATTAAAAGTTATTAAATATAAAAATGTATTGAACATTTAATATAGTAAGCATATTACTATATTAATGCATATTTATATAAATATATATATTTCTAACAATTATGTATATAGAATCTTCCTAGGAAATGAAAATAATAGATTTTAATTCTGAGTGTTCCCCATACTAGCCATGAGAACTTGAGCATGATACAAGTTCTCTCAAGTTCCTAGTCTTAACTAACAGGCGGTTTTATGTAATGCCATCAGTAAGGCCACAGGGCAGATAATGAACTGACACAGGGCTGGAGATCATCTCCCCAAGATCATGACCTTAGCTGAAACCAAGAGTAAGACACTTAACTGACTGAGCCATCCAGGCACCCCTGCCAAAAATAAATTTGAAAATAAAATTTACTTTTATGTTTTCTTTAAAATAATAAAGAAGTAGTGCTTTTAGTTGACGTAGTTTCAGAATTGAATTAGACTAAAAAATCATTACTTTCTCAGGAGTAGAAAAATATACAATCTAATTAGAGAAGGTGAACACTAAAAATAATAACAATAATAAATAAATACAAGTAAAAATGAGATACTTCAAGTGAAGAAGTGTAAACCAAGGAAAGGGGATGGGAACGTGAGAAGGTGCATTTTAGAATGAGTGGTCCAAAAAAAATGCTTCTGATAAAGTGCAATGAGGAAGCAAGATGTGCAAGTGTCTTGGGAGACAGTATTTAATGCAGGTCATATAGCAATGCAAAGGCCCTGAGGGGTGATGGTGATCCTACTGTGTTGGAAGAATAGTAAAGAGTCCATTGCACCTTGAGGAGAGAATGAGTGGCAAAGAGGGATTTTTGAGGCCAGGGAAATGACTAAGGATAAATAATTTAGAGTGATATAGTTCAGTATGGAGTTTAACTTATTCCAAAGGAACTTACACTTGCAAAGGAAACCATGTATCTTTTCTCTTAACCTATTTTGTTCTTTGTTCATATCTTCCCTTATGTCTAACTTCTTTTGGATCAATCAAATAATTTCCATGTTTTCATTTTCATTTCAGTTCATAATTGCTCATTGAATCATTTTTTTTATGACCGATTTGAAGTCATAGTATTACCTTTGTGTTAGCATTTGTTGATTGTCTTTTCTTATTCAAACTGAGATTTTTGTTGGACTCTGTTTTGATGAGGAAGTGGTCATTTGGGGTACTGTGTTATGAGATTCTGGATTTTATTTAAATCCATGACATTTGACTTTGTCTGATAGTGCTGTGAGGGGGAAGGTGAGTATTGCCTTGTTGTTGCCAAGGGGAGGTAGCAGTCCAGGCTGCCCCCTATGTCTCAGTCGACACTCACGGGGTCAGACTTTTTAATTATGGTCAGAGGTAGAAGTTCAAGGTTTCCACTGGGTTTCGTTAATGCTATCCTTTGCTAAGAGCATCTCTTTTTACTTATGGTCATGTGGCTTCCACTGACATTATGGTGGGAGGAGTATGACGTCATTACACCTGGGTGTGGTGGAAGTCCTGGCTCTCCTAGGCCTTCTCTGACATCACCCTATGAGGACAGGGAAGAGTTTCTCAAGTCATCAGATGGAGTAAAAGTCCTCATCACCCATGTGATCTCCATTGAAACTGTGAGGCTGGAATCTTTTTACTACCCAGTAGGAATGAAAGTTTTATTTCCCCATTAAGGCTTTCTTGATTAATTGTGCTTACTTACAGCAGGAAGTTGAGATACTTATACTTTTCAAAAAGTTCACTTAACTAATATCTATAAATTAAATTCCATTAAAATGCAGACCATAAATGCTAGCTATTTCTTCCCTTTGAACAATCCATGACCTGCAGACCAAATGTGGCTCATAGTTTGTTTTGTGTAGTCCATATTATAAAAATAATTTTTTTTACAGTTTAAAAGGTATTTTTTCTAAAAAAGAAAATACAACAGAGGTCTTTGTTGCCTGAAAAGCTTAAAATATTTGTGTCTCACCTTTTATAGGACAAGTTTACAAGCCTTTGCTTTACAGCAAAAGAAGGCAAACAAGCAAGAAAACAAAACAAAGACATTCTAGCTTAGTTATTTGCAAGTATCATGAAAGTACGATTCTGGGTTTCCAGTCTTACTACAGCTCAGTAGCATGTGAGAAACAAAAACCAAAGACACACAAAGACCATAGTCTCTCATTTCATTGATTCTATTGGCTGGAGGGAAGTAGGCACAGATAATATATAAAAAAGTCAAGTTCTTAGGTCTGGGAGCACTCTAAATAGAAGTAAATCCAATTTGTTTTTCCCTCTCACTAGAACAACCATTATGACAGGTGCTCCATGATTTCCCTCCTTCTAGTTTCTCCACATCCTTGTCTCCATATCCACTCTGGGAAAACCCAGATCTGGACATTCATATTACTTCATTCAGCCCTGGCAAGCCAAGAATAACTAAAGTCAGAGGTTTGTAGTCTCTAAAAGAAGTTAGTACAAAATGTCCTTAATGAAGTCCCTGAAATAGGTAAATGGTTGACACAGGTGCTCTGAAAATCCAGTTGCTGAGGCTGACCACTACACCTTGTTGCATGAAAATAGGTTAGCACCTTTTTTTATACGTATTACAAAAAAAGTGGGGTTGTCTACAGTTATTCAATATCTTTGCATATATCATTGATTTTCAGACTACTTCTATCCAACGAAGAGGACATGGATTATGTTTATTAAAAGAAGAAAAAAACTTAAATAGTTTCAATGTTGACTTAAAATCTTGAGCATATAATTTTGACCATTGAAGTCCATATTTTTTGCATTTTATTTTACTTTATTTATATTTTTATTTAAATTAAATTAGCCAACATATAGTACATTTTTAGATTTTGATATAATGTTCAATGATTCATTGGTTGCATATAACATCCAGTGCTCATTTTTTGTTTTTATTTTAATTTAAATTAGTTAGCATAAAGTGTTATATTAGTTTCAGGTGGCTGAAGACTACATTCCCTTCAATAAAAAATAGTTATTTACTAAAAATTATGAATTATGGTGCTCAAAATACTTAATGAATAATAACTCACGATAATATTGACTTGGCTCTAAGTGACTCAGTTTATTAAAAAGAGCTGAGAAATTTCTTATGAAAATGACAAAGCCCGCATTTCCAACTTACTAAATATATTATGATATGATTCTAATAGGTTAATGTTAAAATAGAATGTGTTGAAAGGGAAATTCAATTATTGAGCCTCAGTAGAGAATCCAGGAGAAGTTGTCAATTGAACATTAACACTGGTTTGTTTCCTCATTTGCCTGATATATCCCTAATCTTATCTGGCTGGACATTTGGAGAAAAAACTGATGGTGTTTGGCTCAATCCACTCCCTCCTTTTCTGTCCCTCTCTCCTCTGTGTGGGTGTATCTCTGCTCTGTTAGTATCTGTGCTATAGGGTGTCTGTCCCTAAAGTCCGGAATTCTCTTCAATTTCAGTGACTAGGGAGGAAAGTGTGCTTAATTCAAATGCAGGGTATGAGGAAGCCCAGCAAGGACATTATTCTTCCCTAAATTCCAAATTCAGTAGTACTAATAAAGACGTTGCTGTTCTTTGCATCTATAAGGTCTCTGTATCTATTTTTCAACTGATTTCTAAATTTGGGGCTGGAAAGGGGGAAAGGCGTATTATTTTTGACTAACCAAAATCACAAGAAAATGTAAATAAACTGTAAGATTTCACACTAAAATAGAATTTGTTTTATAAAAAGTGACCTAATTTATTGGAGAAAATAAAAACTATACTCTTTAATTTCTGTTATTTTTCCCCCTTCTTTACTGTTTTCTCCTTGTTCACCTCAATCCCTTTTCTTATTCTATCTTCAAGTGAATTTGTTGGTAAACTAACTCAGGTCTACAATAGGCAATCACGTATTCTTATGGTTAATATTGTTTCCAGGAGAGACAAGTTGTGGATGTGGAGATGTAGTCAGGAGCCAACATTCATTTAAGGTAAATGATATACTTGGCAGTTTGGAAGATAACACAAGGTAACTCAAGAAACGTAGGATCTTGAGTATATTCCAAATTTTAAAAGGCCTTAATCTAAAATTTACCACAACTTGCAAGGATAGTCTTATCTCATTTTCCAATGGTTCACAACTCCTATTTGAATATATTAAATTAGCTAATGTTTCTACTTTGAAGTCAAACAGACCTGGGTTTGAAACCATCAATGTTAATTTCTAGCTGGGTCTTTTAAGAAAGTCATAAATAACTAATGTCTTGGTGTCTTAGTTTCTTATTTTGTAAAAAAAAAAAATAAATAAATCTTTAATCAGGCCTGATCTACATAAACACACAATATATTTTAATTGACAGCACAATCACTGTTAATCCACATCATTAGGCTTCTCTTAAGTGTGACTTCAGTGATTAAAAAAATAAAATGATTTATAGACTGAAAGTTTAGAAAAAGACAAAAAAAAGTTTTAGAAGGGGCACATGGGTGGCTCAGTTGATTAGGAGTCCAATTCTTTTTTTTTTTAAAGATTTATTTATTCATTTATTTGACAGAGAGAGATCACAAGTAGGCAGAGAGGCAGGTAGAGAGAGAGAGAGGAGGAAGCAGGCTCCCCGCTGAGCAGAGAGCCCGATGCGGGGCTCGATCCCAGGACCCTGAGATCATGACCTGAGCGAAGGCAGCAGCTTAACCCACTGAGCCACCCAGGTGCCCCAAGAGTCCAATTCTTGACTTGAGCTCATGTCATGATCTCAAAGTTTTAAGATCAAGCCCTGCATTGGGTTCTGGACTGGGCATGGAGACTGATTAAGAGACCCTCTCTTGGGATGCCTGGGTGACTCAGTTGGTTAAGTGGCTGCCTTTGGCTCAGGTCATAATCCCTGTGTCTTGGGATCGAGTCCCACTTCGGGCTCCTTGTTCTAACGGGACTCTGCTTCTCGCTCTGCCTCTGCCTGCCACTCTGCCTGCTTGTACTCTCTCTCTCTCACTCTAACAAATAAATAAATAAAATCTTAAAAAAAAAAAAGGGTCTATCTCTGTCCCTCTTCCCCTCCCTGGTCCCTCTTGCACTCTCTCTGTTTCAAAGAAAGAAAGAAAGAAAGAAAGGTTTTAGAAAAGTCAAAAGCAGGGAAATGCAACTTATACATAAAATTATAATTGAGCAACTGACATTTACAAGTTAACTGCCATAAAATAAATTTATTGCAGTTTAGTAACTAAGCTAAAAGGTAAGCTAAATTATATCTATCTGAAAGGAATTGGCTTAAACTCAATGTAAATACAATAAAAAGTTACTGCTATAATTAGAATTACACTAAGTCTTTACTTTCGGCTGAGTTAATATTTGACCTTCCTGAGAATAACATGATTTTGAGATTCTATGTCTGTGAATAAATAAGTCTATCATAGTTTTAAAAAAAAGTGATCGCTTTTCAAATACATTTGCATTTTTTAATGTATTCAAGTGTGTTCTTTTTTAGTGATTGTTTATTTCACCTTACTAGAAAACCTAATGGAAGAATAAATACATCAAACGTGCAAGTCAATTGAAATAATGCAAAGAAATACCATTAGGGGGGCACCTGGGTGGCTCAGTGGGTTAAGCCTCTGCCTTCCGCTCAGGTCATGATCTAAGGGTCCTGGGATCGAGTCCCTCATCGGGCTCTCTGCTCAGCAGGGAGCCTGCTTCTCTCTCTCTCTCTCTCTGCCTGCCTCTCCATCTACTTATGATCTCTCTCTGTCAAAAAAATAAATAAAATCTTAAAAAAAAAAAAGAAATACCATTAGGAAGGGCAATTGCAATAATGAAATTTCTGTTTAATCTCTTATCAACTATAATCAGAATTATCTCCTTAAATCTATTTAACTTTGGATTATGTGTGTATATGTAAAATCATGTATACTTCAAAGAAATCATTATACTATAAATTACAATATACATATGTACTTATACATGCAGAGTGTATAGTACCTATACTCTGCAAAGAGTGTGTATTATATATATGTATATATATATAAGAAAACTTCACTGATATGTAACTAAATTTAAAATTTTTAATTTTTTTACTATAAGCTTTTTTTCATTCATAAGATACTATAGAAGGTTTTAATAAATCAGCATAACATTTTAAATCTAAAGTCACACTTTACCATACATTAGACATTTTTGTCATTATTCTAAGGATTTTTTTAAATCTAGCCAAAGGTAGGAATTTTATTAACTTTTTTATTCCGAAAGTTGGCTAACTTTAAATAAGTATTCTGAGAATAATCTTATAAACACAAGTCACTCAGCTGTACTTTGAAATTATATATTAGAACAATCTTTTTTACTTTTAATTGTAGTAAAATATACATAATATAAAAATTTCAGTAATAGTAATTTTTAAGTGTATGGTTCAGTAGTGTTAAGTGCATTCATGTTGTTGTACACTCAATCTTCAAAACCTTTTATCTTTATGATTTAAACTCCATACACATTATACAACTCCCCTTTCCTCCCTCTTCCAGCCCCAAACACCATTTTACTTTCTGTCTTAAAAATCATACTATTCCAGGGACCTCATATATATGGATCATACAGTATTTGTGTTTTTGTGATTGATTTATTTCACTTAGCATAATATTCGTAAGGTTTACTCATGTCATAGCATGTGCCAGAATTTTCACCCTCTTTAAGGCTGAAAAATACACATTTTATGAATATACCACATTTTGTTTATCTAATTATCCATCAATGTGCACTTGGATTTCTTCCACCTTCGGCTATTATGAATAATGCTGTGTGAACATAGGTGTGTGTGCATGTGTGTCTTAGAGACCGAGATTTCAATATATATATATATTTTTATAACAACAAGTCAAATAGTTGGGTCATATGGTGATTCTATTTTTCATCTTTTGAGGAATGAACCATTGTTTTCAATAACATCTGTACCATTTTACATTCCAACCAGCAATAGTGCATAGGGTATCAATTTCTCTGTATCATTTCCAGAATTTGATACTATTTTTTGATGATAGCCATTCTAAAGAATGTGCAGCAGTATCTCATTGTGATTGGCATTTCCCTGATAATTAGCAACATTTTTTCATGTATTTATTCGCCAAATTATGCTTTTTGGAGAAATAGCTATTCAAGTTCTTTGCTGATTTTTTTAATTGGGTTACTTGCTTTTTGTTTTTGTTGAGTTGTGATTATTTTTACATTCTGGATGTTAATAATGATTCACATATTCTTACTCCAATTCCATTAACTGCTTATCATTCTGTTGATTGTCCTTTGGTACACAGACCTTTCTAATTTTTATATACTCCAATTCATCTATTTATTCTTTTTTTAAAAAAATATTTATTTGTCAGAGAGAAAGAGAACAGCACAGGGAAAAGGAGAAACTGGATCCTTGTGGAACAGGGAGCCTGATGTGGGGCTTGATCCCAGGACCCTGGGATCAGGACCTGAGCTGAAACCAGACGCCTAACAACTGAGTCACCCAGGCACCCTATTACCTATTTATTCTTTTATTGTCCTTACTTTTTGGTGTCATATTCAAGAGATTGCTGCAAAATCCAATTTCATTAAGTTTTTTTTTAACCTATATTTTCTTTTTTAATTATTTTTATTGTTTTATTAACATGAATGTATTATTAGCCCGAGGGGTACAGGGCTGTGAATCGCCAGGCTTACACACTTTACAGCACTCAACATATTACATACTTTCCCCAATGTCCATAATGCCACCACTCTCTCCCTACCCAAGTCCCCTCAGCAACCCTCAGTTTGTTTTAAGAGAATAAGAGTCTCTTATGATTTGTCTCCCTCCCAATTCCTTCTTGTTTCATTTATTCTTTTCCTACCCCTAAATCACCCACATTGCCTCTCAGCTTCCTCATATCAGGGAGATCATATGATAATTGTCTTTCTCTGATTGACTTATTTTGCTAATAAGTCAATAAGTCAGCTTCATACTCTCTATTTCCATCCACATCACTGCAAATGACAATATTTCATTTCTTTTTTTTTAAATATTTAAATTTATTTTCAGCATAACAGTATTCATTAATATTGCACCACACCCAGTGCTCCATGCAATCCATGCCCTCTATAATACCCACCACCTGGTACCCCAAAATCCTACGCCCCACCACGTCAAACCCCTCAGATTGTTTTTCAGAGTCCATAGTCTCTCATGGTTCACCTCCCCTTCCAATTTCCCCCAACTCTCTTCTCCTCTCTAACTCCCCATGTCCTCCATGCTATTTGTTATGCTCCACAAATAAGTGAAACCATATGATAATTGACTCTCTCTGCTTGACAGATTTCACTCAGCATAATCTCTTCCAGTCCCGTCCATGTTGCTACAAAAGTTGGATATTCGTCCTTTTTGATGGAGGCATAATACTCCATAGTGTATATGGACCACATCTTCCTTATCCATTCATCTGTTGAAGGGCATCTTGGTTCTTTCCACAGTTTGACGACCATGGCCATTGCTGCTATAGACATTGGGGTACAGATGGCCCTTCTTTTCACTACATCTGTATCTTTGGGGTAAATACCCAGGAGTGCAATTGCAGGGTCATAGGGAAGCTCTATTTTTAATTTCTTGAGGAATCTCACACTGTTCTCCAAAGAGGCTGCACCAATTTCCATTCCCACCAACAGTGTAAGAGGGTTCCCCTTTCTCCACATCCTCTCCAACACATGTTGTTTCCTGTCTTGCTAATTTTGACCATTCTAACTGGTGTAAGGTGATATCTCAATGTGGTTTTAATTTGAATCTCCCTAATGGCTAGTGATGAACATTTTTTCATGTGTCTGATAGCCATTTGTATGTCTTCATTGGAGAAGTGTCTGTCCATATCTTCGGCCCATTTTTTGATATGATTGTCGGTTTTGTGCGTGTTGAGTTTGAGGAGTTCATTATAGATCCTGGATATCAACCTTTTGTCTGTACTGTCATTTGCAAATATCTTCTCCCATTCCGTGGGTTGCCTCTTTGTTTTCTTGACTGTTTCCTTGGCTGTGCAGAAGCTTTTGATTTTGATGAAGTCCCAAAAGTTTATTTTCGCTTTTGTTTCCTTTGCCTTTGGAGACATATCTTGAAAGAATATGCTGTGGCTGATATCACAGAGATTACTGCCTATGTTCTCCTCTAGGATTCTGATGGATTCTTGTCTCACGTTGAGGTCTTTTATCCATTTTGAGTTTATTTTTGTGTACGGTGTAAGAGAATGGTCGAGTATTATTCTTCTACATATAGCTGTCCAATTTTCCCAGTACCATTTATTGAAGAGACTTTCCTTTGGTTCAAAACCTATGGGATACAGCAAAAGCCATCCTAAGGGGGAAATACATAGCCATCCAAGCCTCTCTCAAAAAAATTGAAAAATCCAGAACAAAGCAGCTGTCTCTACACCTTAAAGAACTGGAGAATCAACAACAAATCAAACCAACTGCACACATAAGAAGGGAAATACTCGAGATTAGAGCTGAAATCAATGACGTAGAAACCAGAGATACAGTAGAACATATCAATGAAAGTAGAAACTGGTTTTTGGAAAGAATCAATAAGATTGATAAACCGTGGTCCACACTAATCCAAAAGAAAAGAGAGAAAGCCCAAATTAATAAAATTATGAATGAAAAGGGAGCGACCACAACTAACACCAAGGAAGTAGAAGCAATCATCAGAAATTATTATCAACAATTATATGCCAATAAGCTAAGCAACCTAGATGAGATGGATGCATTCCTGGAAAACTATAAACTCCCAAAACTGAACCAGGAAGAAATTGACAACTTGAATAGACCGATATCTAGTAACGAGATTGAAGCAGTGATCAAAAACCTCCCAAAAAACAAGAGCCCAGGACCTGACGGATTCCCTGGGGAATTCTATCAAATTTTCAAAGAAGAAATAACACCTATTCTCCTGAAGCTGTTTCAAAAAATTGAAGCAGAAGGAAAACTTCCTGACTCTTTCTATGAAGCCATTGTTACCCTGATCCCCAAACCAGGCAAAGACCCTACCAAAACAAAGAATTTCAGACCAATATCACTGATGAATATGGATGCTAAGATTCTCAACAAGATCCTAGCCAACAGGACACAACAGCACATTAAAAAGATTATCCACCATGACCAGCTGGGATTCATCACTGGGCTCCAAGGATGGTTCAACATTCGCAAATCAATCAATGTGATAGAACAAATTAATAAGAGAAGAGAGAAGAACCACATGGTCCTCTCAATCGATGCAGAAAAAGCATTTGACAAAATCCAGCATCCGTTCCTGATTAAAACACTTCAAAGTATAGGGATAGAGGGAACATTCCTGAACTTCATCAAAACTATCTATGAAAGACCCACCGCAAATACCACCCTCAATGGGAAAAAGCTTGCAGCCTTCCCGTTGAGATCAAGAACACGACAAGGATGTCCACTCTCACCACTCTTGTTGAACATAGTATTAGAAGTCCTAGCAACAGCAATCAGACAACAAAGAGAAATAAAAGGTATCCAAATTGGTAATGAAGAAGTCAAACTCTCTCTCTTCACAGATGACATGATTCTTTATATGGAAAACCCAAAAGACTCCACCCCAAAACTACTAGAACTCATATAGTAATTCAGCAACGTGGCAGGATACAAAGTCAATGTACAGAAATCAGTGGCCTTCTTATACACTAACAATGAAAATACAGAAATGGAAATTAGAGAATCGATTCCATTTACTATAGCACCAAGAACCATAAGATACCTGGGAATAAACCTAACCAAAGAGGTAAAGGATCTGTATTCGAGGAACTACAGGACACTCATGAAAGAAATTGAAGAAGACACAAAGAGATGGAAGACCATTCCATGCTCTTGGATCAGAAGAATAAACATTGTTAAAATGTCTATACTGTCTAGAGTAATCTATACTTTTAATGCCATTCTGATCAAAATTCCACCGGTATTTTTCAAAGAGTTGGAGCAAATAATCCAAAAATTTGTATGGAATCAGAAGAGACTCTGAATCGCTAAGGAAATGTTGAAAAACAAAAGTAAAACAGGGGCATCATGCTACCTGATTTCAAGCTTTACTACAAAGCTGTAATCACCAATGGTACTGGCATAAAATCAGTACCATTATCAGCATGGTACTGGCATAAAAATAGACACATAGACTAGTGGAACAGAGAGCCCAGATATGGACCCTCAACTCTATGAGCAAATAATATCCAACAAAATGGGAAAAAATATACAGTGGAAATATTTCATTTCTTTTGATGGCTGCATAGTATTCCATTGTAGATATATACCACTTCTTCTTTATCTATTCATCTGTTGATGGACATCTAGGTTCTTTCCATATTTTGGCTATTGTGGACATTGCTGCTATAAACATTTGGATGCACGGGCCCCTTCAGATGACTACATTTGTATCTTAAGGGTAAATACCGTGGAGTGCAATTACTGAGTTATAGGGGAGCTCTATTTTCAACTTTTTGAGAAACCGCCATGCTGTTTTCCATAGTGGCTGCACCAGCTTGCATTCCCACCAACAGTGTAGGGGGTTCCCCTTTCTCCGCACCCTCACCAGCATCTGTCATTTCCTAACTTGTTAATTTTAGTCATTCTGACTGGCATGAGGTGGTATCTCATTGTGGTTTTGATTTGTATTTCCCTAATTCCCAGTGATGTGGAACACTTTTTGATATGTCTGTTGGACATCCGGATGTCTTCTTTTCAGAAATGTCTGTTCATGTCCTCTGCCCATTTCTTGATTAGATTCTTTGTTCTTTGGGTGTTGAGTTTGATAAGTTCTTTATAGATTTTGGACACTAGCCCTTTATCTGATGTCTTTTGCAGTATCTTCTCCCATTCTGTCAGTTGTCTTTTAGGTTTGTTAACTGTTTCCTTTGCTATGCAAAAGCTTTTGATCTTTATGAAGTCCTAATAGTTCATTTTTGCCCTTGCTTCCCATGCCTTTGGTGATGTTCTTAGGAAGAAGTTGCTGTGGCTGAGGTCGAAGAGGTTACTGTCTATGTTTTCTCAAGGATATTGATGGATTCCTTTTTCATGTTGAGGTCCTTCATCCATTTGGAGTCTATTTTCATGTGTGGTGTAAGGAAATGGTCCAGTTTCATTGATCTGCATGTGGCTGTCCTATTTTCCCAACACCATTTATTGAAGAGGCTGTCCTTTTTCCATTGGACATTCTTTCCTGCTTTGCCAATGATTAGTTGACCATAGAGTTGAGGGTGTTTTTCAAAAAGAAATATTCAGTTCCACTGATCAATGTGTCTGTTTTTCTGCCAGTACCATACTGTCTTGATGATGACAGCTTTTTAATAGAGCTTGAAGTCTGGAATTGCGATGACACAAACTTTGGCTTTCTTTTCTAACATTCCTCTGGCTATTTGATTTCTTTGCTGGTTCCATATAAATTTTAGGATTATTTGTTCCATTTATTTGAAAAAAACTGTGTGGTATTTTGATAGGGATTGCATTAAACATGTAGATTGCTTTAGGTAGCATAGACATTTTCACAATAGTTGTTCTTCCAATCCAGGAGCATGGAACATTTTTCCATTTCTTTGTGTCTTCCTCAATTTCTTTCATGAGTACTTTATAGTTTTCAGAGTATAGATTCTTTGCATCTTTGTTTAGGTTTATTCCTAGGTATCTTATGGTTTAGGGTGCAATTGCAAATGGGATCGACTCCTTAAATTCTTTTTCTTCTTTCTTGCTGTTGGTGTAATGCTACAAAAATGCAACTGAGTTTTGTGCATTGATTTTATATCCTGGCACTTTACTGAATTCCTGTACAAATTCTAGCAGATTTGGAGTGGACTCTTTTGGGTTTTCTACATGAAGTATCATATCATCTGCAAACAGTGATAGTTTGACTCCTTCTTTGCTGATCTGGATGCCTTTAATTTCTTTTTGTTGACTGATTGCTGAGGCTAGGACTTCTAGTACTATTTTGAATAGCAGTGGTGATAATGGACATCTCTACCGTGTTCCTGACCTTAGTGGAAAAGCTCTCAGTTTTTGTCCATTGAGAATGATTTTCGCTGTGGGTTTTTCATAGATGGCTTTGATGATGTTGAGGGATGTACCCTCTATCCCTACACTTTGAAGAGTTTTGATCAGGAAGGGATGCTGTACTTTGTCAAATGCTTTTCCAGCATCTATTGAGAGTATCATATGGTTATTGTCCTTTCTTTTATTAATGTGTTGTACACATTGATTGATTTGTGGATGTTGACCCAACCTAGCAGCCCTGGAATAAATCCCACTTGGTCATGCTGAATAATCCTTTTAATGTACTGTTGGATCCTATTGGATAGTATTTTGGTGAGAATTTTCGCATCTGTGCTCATAAAGGATATTGGTCTGTAATTCTCTTTTTTGATGGGATCCTTGTCTAGTTTGGGGAGCAAGGTAATGCTGGCCTCAAAAAATGAGTTTGGAAATTTTCCTTCAATTTCTATTTTCTGGAAGAGTTTCAGGAGAATAGGAATTAATTCTTCTTTGAATGCTTTGTAGAAATCCCCTGAGAAGCCGTCTGGCCCTGGGCTCTTGTTTGTTGGGAGATTTTTGATGACTGCTTCAATCTCCTTACTGGTTATGGGTCAGTTCAGGTTTTCTATTTCTTCCTGGTTAATTGTGGTAGTTTATATGTCTCTAGGAATGCATCCATTTCTTCCAGATTGTCAAATTTGCTGGCGTATAGTAGCTTATAATATGTTCTTATAATTGTTTGTATTTCTTTGGTGTGGGTTGTGATCTCTCCTCTTTCATGCATGATTTTATTTATTTGGGTCCTTTCTTTTTTCTTTTTGATAGGTCTGGCCAGGGGTTTATCAATCTTATTAATTGTTTCAAAGAATTAGCTTCTAGTTTTTTTTTTATTTATTTATTTTGTTTGTTTCTATTTCATTATTTCTACTCAGATCTTTATTATTTCTCTTGTCCTGCTGGGTTTAGGCTTTCTATGTCATTTTTTCTCCAGCTGCTTTAGGTGTAGGGTTAGGTTGAATATTTGAGACCTTTCTTGTTTCTTGAGAAAGGCTTGTATTGCTATATATTTTCCTCTCAGGACTGCCTTTGCTGTGTCCCACAGATGTTGAACTGTTGTGTTTTCATTATCATTTCTTTCACGAATTTTTCAGTTCTTCATAATTGCCTGGTTGACCCATTCATTCTTTTTTTTTTTTTAAGATTTTTTTTATTTTTATTTATTTTTCAGAGAGAGAGGGAGAGAGAGCGAGCACAGGCAGACAGAGAGGCAGGCAGAGGCAGAGGGAGAAGCAGGCTCCCTGCCGAGCAAGGAGCCCGATGCGGGACTCCATCCCAGGACGCTGAGATCATGACCTGAGCCGAGGCAGCTGCTTAACCAACTGAGCCACCCAGGCGTCCCGACCCATTCATTCTTTAGAAGGATACACTTTAGGGGCGCCTGAGTAGCTCAGTGTGTTAAAGTCTATGCCTTCAGCTCAGGTCAT
Organism: Neogale vison; assembly: GCF_020171115.1. Lineage (NCBI taxonomy): Eukaryota > Metazoa > Chordata > Mammalia > Carnivora > Mustelidae > Neogale > Neogale vison. Next base: position 84,842,005 of record NC_058094.1, on the reverse strand, counting down.
GATCCTGGGGTCCTGGGATCGAGCCCCACACTGGGCTCTCTGCTCAATAGGGAGCCTGCTTCTTCCTCTCTCTCTGCCTGCCTGCCTACTGTGATCTCTGTATGTCAAATAAATAAATAAAATCTAAATAAATAAATAAGTAATAAATAAATAAATAAAAGAAGGATACATTTTAGTTTCCATGTATTTGGGTTCTTTCCAAATTTCCTCTTGTGATTGAGTTCTAGCTTCAGAGCATTGTGGTCTGAGAAGATGCAGAGAATGATCGTAATCTTTTGATACCATTTAAGACCTGATTTATGACCCAGTGTGTGATCTATTCTGGAGACTGTTCCGTGTGCACTAGAGTAGAATGTGTATTCTTTTGTTTTGAGATGGAATGTTCTGAATATATCTGTGATGTCCATCTAGTCCAGTGTGTCATTTAAAGCCTTTATTTCTTGTTAATCTCTTGCTTGGATGATCTGTGCATTTCAGTGAGGGAGTACGATTATTGTACTATAGTCGATGTGTTTCTTGGATTTTGTTATTAATTGGTTTATATAATTGGCTGCTCCCATTATTGGGGCATAGACATTAAAAATTGTTAGATCTTCTTGTTGGACTGACTCTTTGAGCATGATATATAGTGTTCTTCCTTATCTCTTATTACAGTCCTTGGCTTAAAATCTAATTGATATGATGTAAGGATTGCCACCCGAGCTTTTTTTTTTTTTTTTTTTTTGATGTCCATTAGCATGGTAAATTATTTTACACCCCCTCACTTTCAATCTGGAGGTGTCTTTGGGTCTAAAATGAGTTTCTTGTAGACAGCATATTGATGAGTTTTGTTTTTTTATCCATGCTGATAACCTGTGTCTTGATTGGGGCATTTAGCCCATTTACATCCAGGGTAATTATTGAGAGGTATGCATTTAGTGCCATTGTATTGCCTGTAAGGTGACTATTACTGTGTATTGTCTCTGTTCCTTTCTGGTCTACTACTTTTAGGCTCTCTCTCTCTGCTTAGAGGACCCTTTTCAATATTTCCTATAGAGCTGGTTTGGTGTTTGCAAATTCTTTTAGTTTTTGTTTGTCCTGGAAGTTTTGTTTTTTTTTTTTTAAAGATTTTATTTATTTATTTGACAGAGAGAGATCACAAGTAGGCAGAGAGGCAGGCAGAGAGAGAGAGGAGGAAGCAGGCTCCCTGCTGAGCAGAGAGCCCAATGTGGGACTCGATCCCAGGACCCTGAGATCATGACCTGAGCTGAAGGCAGCGGCTTAACCCACTGAGCCACCAAGGCGCCCCTGTCCTGGAAGTTTTTTATCTCTCCTTCTATTTTCAATGATAGCCTACCAAGATATAGTATTTTTGGTTTTATGTTTTTTCTCATTGAATGCTCTGAATATATCATGTCAGTTCTTTCTGGCCTGCCAGGTCTCTGTGGATAAGTCTGCTGCCAATCTAATATTTTTACCATTGTATGTTACAGACTTCTTTTCCCGGTGGCTTTCAGGATTTTCTCTTTGTCACCAAGACTTGTAAATTTTATTTACTATTAAATGATGGGGAGTGGACCTATTCTTATTGATTTTGAGGTGGGTTCTCTGCACCTCCTGGATTTTGTTGCTTGTTCCCTTTGTTATGTTAGGGAAATTCTCTACAATAATTGTCTCCAATATACCTTCTGCTTCCCTCTGTCTTTCTTCTTCTTCTGGAATCCCAATTACTCTAAGGTTGTTTCGTCTTATGTTATCAAATATCTCTCAAATTCTTCCCTTGTGGCCCAGTAGTTGTTTGTCTCTCTTTTGCTCAGCTTCTTTATTCTCTGTCATTTGGTCTTCTATATCACTAATTCTCTCTTCTGCCTCATTTATCCTAGCAGTAAGAACCTCCCGTTTTGATTGCACATCATTAATAGCTTTTTTCATTTCAGTTTGGTTAGATTTTAGTTCTTTTATTTCTCCAAAATGGGCTTTTATTTCTCCTTACAGGGTTTCTCTAATATCTTCTATGCTTTTTTCAACCTCAGCTAGCACCTTGAGAATCGTCCTTCTGAACTCTAGGTCTGACATATTACCGATATCTGTATTGATTAGGTCCGTAGCCTTCAGTACTGCATCTTGTTTTTTGTTTTTTTGTTTTGTTTTTTTTGTTTTTTTTGTTTTTTTGTGGTGAGTTTTTCTGCCTTCCTATTTTTTCCAGATAAGAATATATGAAGGAGGGGGGGACAAGATGGCGGGGTACTAGGAAGAGGCGTCTTTTCAGCTGGTACCCCAAAGTGAGCTGATTACCTACCAAAGAACTCCGATCACCCATGAAATCAGCCTGAGATCAGTATTATACACGTCTGGATCTCTACAGGGGCAGAAGACGCCAGTGAGCAGGTAAAGCAGAATGAGAACTGCGGACTGATATTGGAAGATAAACAAAAGGGGGAGGGAGCCACCAGAGGTGACCGGTGGGAGAGTAATACCCCAATACGAGCGAGAGTGCCCTGCGTCTGGGGACCAGCATTAACTTGGAGACTGGTTGAAAGCACTCCCAAAGGGCAAAGGATCGCAGGGGGAAATTGTGGGAATCGGGGCGGCTAGGGACAGGGGCTTAAGTCCCTGGTCCCAGATGGCCTCCACGGTGCGGAGGCAGAGAGAGTGCGGCAGAGAAACCAGTTCCTGGTCCCTAAGCCGCCAGCGCGCCCCAGAGCGCGTGGGTTCCGGCTCCTGTGAGGGGATGGGATCTGCGCCAGTCTGCAGAACGCGCGCTAGCCCTACCAAAAAGCTTAAGATACGCGCACACGTCGCTAGAGCTCCCCGGGGTTACTGAGGCCCGGCGGACGCTCCTTGACCCGCACCATTGTTTCAAAGCCCAAGCCGCGCGAGGGCTAAAGTCTTCCCCGGACAGAGGCACCAAAAGCCCAGCCTGCGGCTTACGGACCAGCGCCCCGTTCTCAGTGCCCCAGACGCGCGCCCAACCCACAGCCTCCTCTGAAAAGAGGTGCGCGCAATCCGGGCACTCCCAGCCCGGGCCAGCGGCAAAATCTCAGTGTGCGATCGCTGCTTGGAACCTCTCTGGCGGTCGGGAGCTCCCAGACAGCCGCCACTGCCTTAGCTTTGGAGACGAGCAAAAGATCCTGCACCCCCAGGGTCTGCAACTTGGAACCTACACTGCCAGAGTCCAAGGGGGAATTTATTCAGCTTCTGCACCCAGACTGAGGCTTCTCTCTGAGATGGAGATCAGGGTGCGGTTTGAATTCTTCTAATACTACAAAAACCATCAAAGGCGGTCAAGGTGAGAGGGAAAAAAGTGAACAAGCAAAAAAACCGCCAGAGAACAAAAGCCTGAAAAAAACCAGTTTCCCCAGAGCCCACCCCCTTGAGGGGGGCGGGGGGACTCAACTTAGGAAACATCATTGACTGACAACCCACGTGGCAGGCCCCTCCCCCAGAAAACCAACCAAGAAAAAAAAAAAAAAAAAAGGACTACAAGAGAACCACTTCATAGGAAAACTTGTATTATTCACTCATTTTCACTATTCCGGTTCATATATATATATATATATATATATATATATTTTTTTTTACACATAGGTAATTTTTTAACCTATTTACCATCACAGCGAGCTGTACAGTACATCAAATTCCATAATACCTTTCTAACCTGAACTTTTTGATATATACACCTATGTTCTTCTTTTGCATTTTTATTTTTTGAATTCCTTTTTTTTAAAATTTTAGTCTAGTTTAGTCTAGTATATTCCTTTTTATTTTTACCCTCTAATATTCATATAGAATTAACTTCAAAGTAATCCCCTTTCCCCAATCAATACTACCCCTATAGGTAAACCAATTTTTAATACCCTTTATCTTAGGAAAGTTGAGTCCTTTAACAAAGATATCAAGATACATCCAGGAAGAATCAAAACAACCTTCCTCGCACACACTGAGAATTTATAAGAACTCTCCCATCTTCTTCCACCAGTGTATCTGTGTTTTTTGAGTTTGTCCTGAAGGCATATAAATTTTACACTTGTGGTTCTTTTTGAGGAGGTTCTTTCTTTATTTGCATATATATATGTTTTTTTTCTTTCTCTTGCCATATAATTGTATCAGTCTTTTTATCTCTTTTTGTTTGTCTACTTCATAAATCTTACCTGGGGCCCATCTGGGCTGAACCTTCTTTTTCATCTTCCCTTTCTTTCCTGTCTCTCTCTCTCTCTCTCTTTTTTTTTCTTTTTCTTTTTCTTTTTCGTCTTTTCCTTTTTCTTTTCTTTTGTCTCTCGTTTGGGTGGGGAATCCTGATTGCTCAGAAGTGTTCCAGGGTGGACCTTGACTGCACCAGAGTTGATACATCCAGCTACATCTGTTCAGTCTTCTCCCACCAAAATGACTAGGAGGAGGAATGCCCAACAGAAGAAAAATACAGAGGATGGACCTTCTGCAACAGAGCTAATGGCTATCAACATAGACAATATGTCGGAAAGAGAATTCAGGCTAACAATTATCCAGGCAATAGCTAGGTTGGAGAAAGCCATGGATGACCAAACAGAATTGATTAGGGCTGAACTGTAAGCGACCAGACAGGATGTTTACAATGTTAGGGCGGAGCTTAAAGCTACCAGGGAGGAGGTCCACAATGCTCTCAATGAGTTCCAATCTAATCTAAACTCTCTCAAAGCTAGGGTAACTGAGACAGAAGATAGAATTAGTGATCTGGAAGACAAACAGATAGAGAGAAAGGATCAGGAGGAAGCCTGGAACAAACAGCTTAGATCCCACGAAAGCAGAATCAGGGAAATAAATGATGCCATGAAGCGTTCCAACATCAGAATTATTGGAATTCCTGAAGGGGAGGAGAAAGAAAGAAGTCTAGAAGATATCCTGGAACAAGTCCTTCATGTAAATTTTCCGAATCTCGCGAATGAAACCAGCGTTCATGTACTAGAAGCTGAACGGTCTCCACCCAAGATTATACACTTCAAAAAAACATCACGACACCTGATAGTCAAATTGAGAAATTATAATTGTAGGTATAATCTCTTGAAAGCCGCCAGGGCAAAGAGGCTCCTTACTTACAGAGGGAAGCCCATCAGAATAACGTCAGACCTGTCCACAGAGACCTGGCAAGCCAGAAGAGGCTGGCAAGATATATTCAGGGCACTAAATGAGAAGAACATGCAGCCAAGAATACTTTATCCAGCAACAATGACATTCAAAATGGATGGAGACATAAAGAGTTTCCAAGAACGGCAAGGCTTAAAAGACTATGCAACCACCAAACCGACACTGCAGGAAATATTAAGGGGGGTTCTATAAAAGAGGAAAAATCCCAAGAATAGCATTGAACAGGAATATAGAGACATTCTACAGAAAGAAAGATTTCAAAGGTAACTCGATGTCAATAAAAACGTATCTATCAATAATCACTCTCAATGTGAATGGCCTAAATGCACCCATAAAATGGCACAGGGTTGCAGATTGGATAAAACGACAGGACCCATCCATATGCTGTCTACAAGAGACCCATTTTGAACCTAAAGATACACGCAGACTGAAAGTGAGTGGGTGGAGAAGCATCTTTCATGCCAATGGGACTCAAAAGAAGGCTGGGGTAGCGATTCTCATATCAGACAAATTAGACTTCAAACAAAAGACTGTAGTCAGAGATACAGAATGACACTACATAATCCTCAAAGGGACTATCCACCAAGATGATCTAACAATTGTAAATATCTATGCTCCCAATATGGGAGCAGCCAATTACTTAAGAAAACTGTTAATCAAGATAAAGAGTCATATTGATATGAATACACTAATCGTAGGAGATCTTAACACGCCTCTTTCAGAACTAGACAGATCATCGAAGCAGAAAATCAATAAAGAAACAAGAGCATTGAATGACACATTGGACCAGATGGACCTCATAGATATATACAGAACATTCAACCCTAAAACAGCAGAATACTCATTCTTCTCAAGTGCACACGGAACCTTCTCCAGAATAGACCACATACTGGGTCACAAATCAGGACTCAGCCGATACCAAAAGACTGAGATTATTCCCTGCATATTCTCAGATCACAATGCTTTGAAACTGGAGCTCAATCACAAGGAAAAGTTCCGAAGGAACTCAAACACCTGGAAGCTAAAGACCACCTTGCTTAAGAATGCTTGGATCAACCAGGAGATCAAAGAAGACCTGAAACAATTCATGGAAACCAATGAGAATGAAGACACTTCGGTCCAAAACCTATGGGATAGAGCAAAGGCGGTCCTAAGGGGAAAATATATAGCCATCCAAGCCTTGCTCAAAAAAAATGAAAAATCCAGAACACACCAGCTGTCTCTACACCTTAAAGAACTGGAGGATCAACAACAAATCAAACCAACTCCACACATAAAAGGGAAATCATCAAGATTAGAGCTGAGATCAATGAGGGAGAAACCAGAGATACAGTAGAACGTATCAATGAAACTAGAAGCTGGTTTTTTGAAAGAATCAATAAGATCGATAAGCCACTGGCTACACTAATCCGAAAGAAAAGAGAGAAATCCCAAATTCATAAAATTATGAATGAAAAGGGAGAGATCACAACTAACTCCAAGGAAGTAGAAACAATCATCAGAAGTTATTAAGAACAGTTATCTGCCAATAAGCTTAGCAACCTAGATGAAATGGATGCTTTCCTGGAAAAATATAAACTATCAAAATTGAACCAGGAAGAAATCGACAACCTGAATAGACCGATATCTAATAACGAGATTGAAGCAGTGATCAAAAATCTCCCAAAAAACAAGAGCCCAGGACCTGACGGATTCCCTGGGGAATTCTACCAAACCTTCCAAGAAGAAATAACACCTATTCTCCTGAAGCTGTTTCAAAAAATTGAAGCAGAAGGAAAACTTCCCGACTCTTTCTATGAAGCCAGCATTACCCTGATCCCCAAACCAGGCAAGGACCCTACCAAAAAGGAGAATTTCAGACCGATATCACTGATGAATATGGATGCTAAGATTCTCAACAAGATCCTAGCCAACAGGATCCAACAACACATTAAAAAGATTATCCACCATGATCAGGTGGGATTCATCCCTGGGCTACAAGGATGGTTCAACATTCGTAAATCAATCAATGTGATACAACAAACTAATATGAGAAGAGAGAAGAACCACATGGTCCTCTCAATTGATGCAGAAAAAGTATTTGACAAAATCCAACATCCGTTCCTGATTAAAACGCTTCAAAGTATAGGGATAGAGGGAACATTCCTGAACCTCATCAAATCTATCTATGAAAGACCCACAGCAAATATCATCCTCAATGGGAAAAAGCTTGCAGCCTTCCCATTGAGATCAGGAACAAGACAAGGATGCCCACTTTCACCACTCTTGTTCAACATAGTATTAGAAGTCCTAGCAACAGCAATCAGACAACAGAGAAATAAAAGGTATCCAAATTGGTAATGAAGAAGTCAAACTCTCTCTCTTCACAGATGACATGATTCTTTATATGGAAAACCCAAAAGACTCCACCCCCAAACTACTACAACTCATACAGCAATTCAGCAACGTGGCAGGATACAAAGTCAATGTGCAGAAATCAGTGGCTTTCCTATACACTAACAATGAAAATACAGAAAGGGAAATTAGATAATTGATTCCATTTACTATAGCACCAAGAACCATAAGATACCTGGGAATAAACCTAACTAAAGAGGAAAAGGATCTGTACTCGAGGAACTACAGAACACTCATGAAAGATATTGAAGAAGACACAAAAAGATGGAAGACCATTCCATGCTCTTGGATCAGAAGAATAAACATTGTTAAAATGTCTATACTGCCTAGAGCAATCTATACTTTTAATGCCATTCCGATCAAAATTCCACCAGCATTCTTCAAAGAGCTGGAGCAAATAATCCTAAAATTTGTATGGAATCAAAAGAGACCCCGAATCGCTAAGAAAATGTTGAAAAACAAAAATAAAGCTGGCAGCATCACCTTACCTGATTTCAAGCTTTATTACAAAGCTGTGATCACCAAGACAGCATGGTACTGGCATAAAAACAGACACATAGACCAGTGGAACAGAGTAGAGAGCCCTGATATGGACCCTCAACTCTATGGTCAATTAATCTTCGACAAAACAGGAAAAAATATACAGTGGAAAAAAGACAGTCTCTTCAATAAATGGTGCTGGGAAAACTGGACAGCTATATGTAGAAGAATGAAACTCGACCATTCTCTTACACCGTACACAAAGATCAACTCAAAATGGATAAAAGACCTCAACGTGAGACAGGAATCTATCAGAATCTTAGAGGAGAACATAGGCAGTAATCTCTTTGATATCAGCCACAGCAACTTCTTTCAAGATGCGTCTCCAAAGGCAAAGGAAACAAAAGCGAAAATAAACTTCTGGGACTTCATCACAATCAAAAGCTTCTGCACAGCAAAGGAAACAGTCAAAAAAACAAAGAGGCAACCCACGGAATGGGAGAAGATATTTGCAAATGACAGTACAGACAAAAGGTTGATATCCAGGATCTATAATGAACTCCTCAAACTCAACCCACACGAAACAGACAAACACATCAAAAAATGGGCAGAAGATATGAACAGACACTTCTCCAATCAAGACATACAAATGGCTATCAGACACATGAAAAAATGCTCATCATCATTAGCCCTCAGGGAGATTCAAATTAATACCACATTGAGATATCACCTTACACCAGTTAGAATGGCCAAAATTAACAAAACAGGAAACAACATGTGTTGGAGAGGATGTGGAGAAAGGGGAACCCTCTTACACTGTTGGTGGGAATGCAAGTTGGTGCATCCTCTTTGGAGAACTGTGTGGAGATTCCTCAAGAAATTAAAAATAGAGCTTCCCTATGACCCTGCAATTGCACTCCTGGGTATTTACCCCAAAGATACAGATGTCGTGAAAAGAAGGGCCATTTGTACCCCAATGTTTAAAGCAGCAATGGCCACAGTCGCCAAACTATGGAAAGAACCAAGATGCCCTTCAATGAGCGAATGGATAAGGAAGATGTGGTCCATATACACTATGGAGTATTATGCCTCCATCAGAAAGGACGAATATCCAACTTTTGTAGCAACATGGACGGGACTGGAAGAGATTATGCTGAGTGAAATCAGTCAAGCAGAGAGAGTCAATTATCATATGGTTTCACTCATTTGTGGAGCATAACCAATAGCATGGAGGACAAGGGGCGTTAGAGAGGAGTAGGGAATTTGGGTAAATTGGAAGGGGAGGTGAACCATGAGAGACTATGGACTCTGAAAAACAGTCTGAGGGGTTGGAAGTGGCGGGGGGGGTGGGAGGTTGGGGTACCAGGTGGTGGGTATTATAGAGGGCACAGCTTGCATGGAACACTGGGTGTTGTGAAAAAATAATGAATACTGTTTTTCTGAAAATAAATAAATTGGAAAAAAAATAAAATAAAAATCTTAAAAAAAAAGTCAATAAAGTTCAACTCTACTATTTCCGATAAATTTCCCTCATATTATAATCACTATAGGGGTCAAATTGGGTCAAAGCCCTTTCTGACTTGGTCTATGGAAGCTAGACCCTACTTGACTTCATATTCTCTCAGTGTACAAAACAACTTCAGATATAGCACAAACATTTTTTTTTCAAACTATCTCAAAAGGTTTGGAGACAAAAAGTTTGTGGGATTAATCTCTTATTACAAATATGAAACTTATTTGTACCATCTACATATTAATGAATCTTACTTATTGCCTTTATATCATATCATATATATATACATATATATATATATGTATATACATATAGTTCTTTTAGTTGCAGTCTGTCGCAAAGTGTAGAATCTTCAGGGCTCCTTCAGGAACAATATGAGGTCTTTAAAAATCAAGACAATAAAGTTAAGCAGGACATCAGGGAACATGAAGAATGTGACGATGTGATCAGAATGCTCTGTCAAAATGAGAACACTGAATAAGTATTTCTTTTTTTTTTATTTTTTTTTAAAGATTTTATTTATTCATTTGACTGAGAGAGATCACAAGTAGGCAGAGAGGCAGGCAGAGAGAGAGAGGAGGAAGCAGGCTCCCTGCTGAGCAGAGAGCCCGATGCGGGACTCGATCCCAGGACCCTGAGATCATGACCTGAGCCGAAGGCAGCGGCTTAACCCACTGAGCCACCCAGGCGCCCCTGAATAAGTATTTCTGATGGCTCCCTAAACAGACTCATCGGGTGACATAAAGTTGTAATACCAAAATGAAAATGAAAATTGTTTTTTTCCCTAACAGTACCATAGCATTTATCTTATTGTCTTTTGGTTTTACATTTTTGTATCCTCCACAAAATACAGACTTATTTATTTGCGAAGAAGTTCTGCATGTTTGTTTGATTTTTACCTTTGTCTTTTTGCCACAGTCTATTGTGTAATGTCTGACACATAATGAACACTCAATCAGTATTTATTGAGTGAATAAAGGAAGTTAATGTTCTGCTAGACATATTTTCTACTGGAATAACATTCATTGGCCAGTTAGAAGTTAGGAGCCATTTATAAATATATGATGAGGGGAACTAGTAGATTTCATAATATTCTTTTGAGTATTCTAGTCTATTAATTGAATGGATATTCCAAAATCATGTAATAGAAATTACTGAAATGGGCCTCAGAATACAGGGACCACCTTGTGTAACTGATAGAATTATATTTAGGATGTTAGACTTGAGTTAGAAATAATTTTTTATTTTGATTAGCTATATTTAGGTTTTTCTTATTTGCTGTTTTCCATATTATTTGATTTTACCAATTATGATCACAATACTGGTGGTGATGATGATGATATTTATGGTGATTTACCCACATGGGATTTACCTTGATAATGTACAAATCACTATTGCAATTTAACCTATAATACAGGCAATTTAATTTATAATAATTTCCCTTAATGTTATTTAACAATTAGATTATATTGAATTTTCCATAAACATGTATCAGTTCACTCATCTTAAGTCTATTGAATAGAATATAAGCTGAAAGGATAACATACTGAAGAAAATCAAAGAACAAAAAAGGCTTATGCAGAATCAAACAGGGTGAGAGAGATCCTTAGAAAAGGGAATTTTCTCCAAAATACCACAGGGATTTATTACCCTTGGGAACATATCATTGTCCAGGATATTGCCTTTCTTTAGTTTTTAAGCTCACAAACCCAACTCTATATGGAAAATATTTTAGGTTAGGTATAATTTTAATCTAATTTGTGAATCTGGCAGGGTAAACCTACATGCTTATTTATTGATTTTACATGAGGTGTGTTACTATAGCATGAACTCAAATTCTCATAATGATAATAGTCCTTTTTTTTTTTTTTTTTTTTTTTTTTTTTTTCGTAAGCAGGATGTGTTAGCTTGCGTTCCTCCTCGGAAATGGACTAAGAATCTGTGTATGAGTGATTATGAAAGTTTCCCAGAAGAAATGAGTCAGGGAGGGAGAAGTGATATAGGGAAGTGGGCAGACTATTGATAGACCCTCAGAATCTCTGAGGAAATTTGGGTTGTGCCCAACCTCAGAAATGTCTCTTCCAGGAACAAGGCTTCTGGGACACCTGTCATTGCACCTGTCAATCACTAGTTAAGATTTATGTTTGTACAGATACAAATTTGCAGGCAATTTTGTTCTACAGTTACACAACCAATGAGGGCTCCCATGACATTTGGGCATACTTCCAGAAAGAATGAGTTTCAGGTACTGGCTGTTAGAAGCAAACTCACACAGAAGATTTGGGAGTGCACAAAATGACTAAAAGGAATCCAAATAGTTCTGGGCAGAGCACCAGTATAGTTGTCTCGTGCACATAGATATGTTTGAGAAGCTAAATCATGATTGTAAACTTTTGGAAAAGCAAACTACAATTAAACTTTACTTGCAGATTGGATCACTCCATGTTTTCAGGTAAAATAATCTAGCACATTAGTGTTTCCCATAAGAAAAGAAGCAAGCTGAAAAGATTTTCCCTCTCCTGAAAATCAAGTGTGCTTAACTAATGGAAAAGTTTTGTCTTTGTGATTACATATACTTTTTCTTTCTTTTTTCCCTTTTTTTCCTATCTTTTCTTTTCTCTTCTTCTTCATCCTTTTCTTCTTCTTCTCCTCCCCCTCCTCCCCCCTTCCTCCTCATGCTCCTCCTCCTTAACAAATTATCAGTCCCCTTCATAATATCTTGTTCTTTCTTTGGAAATTTCAGTAATCTTAATCAGAATACAGTCAAGATTATCAGGCCAACAATTTCTTCTGTAATTCTAGGAGCTTCTTTGTCATAATCTCAGACCAGCTGGGATAGGTACAAGGCAGGAGAAGATTGAAAATAAGTTGGAAGGTGGAAGTTATAATAAGCAAAGTGAATTTATACAGAAGGCTTGTCGTGGGTGGCAGATAGATAAACATATCCCTACATTGCCCCTGCATCTTAAAATTTTATAATAAGGACTTCATTGGTTTTAGTCACCATACATCATGCAATTATATTCAATACCACATAACTTCTCAAGGATCTCTTCCACAGCAGCACCTGAGAGCAGACAAGGCTAAGAATAACCACACTGCGAGGACAGGAGAGGGGATGGAGACCCTCTGAGTGCCCAGAGGCCACATGCAGGTCAATCTGCAGTCATCTCTCTTCAATGACCTCTCCCAACAATTACTGCATTTCTTCTATGTTTAAAATGTAACTTTCAGAGGGCAAAGTCATTTCTAAGCTATTGGTAGAGTCCACAATAGTGTTCAAGTGCTAACAATACTACATGAATTTAGTAAAGCTAATTTGGTTATTTTATTCTGATCAGAGCAAAACAAACTAAACAAACAAAAACATAGATGGTATGAGACTTGTAATCTATGCTATCATAACACACCTCAGGTTGCATTAATAAATAGATACTCCTAAAAATTATAAATAAAAACCCAAATAGACACTTCCAGTTTCAAATGTCTTGTCTTTAATGAGGTGGTTCTAGCTATGATGGCACCATCTTTCCTCACCCTATCAACAACTGAAGCACTGGGGAAAATATATGATAAAACTTTTCACCCATTGGACACCAGGACTGGTGATCCACAAAGAAGAGAAAGGAAGGGAGCCCACAACAGTGCCTGCTCACTCTCAGAGGTCACTTTGGACCTGGGGGCAGGGAGAGATGGGTGGGGAGATCCCCAAGGAGAAAGCCAAAGGTTCAGAGTCCAGAAGGGTGAAGGGAGGAGTCAGGAGATAAGAAGGTGGATGGGAATTAAGTACTAGAGTAATAAAGAGGAAGGAACCCTGCAAATAAGCTCGAAAATCTGAATAAAGAGCTCTTAGGGTGTATGGTATTAATACTGAGTCCCACATATACAAAGTGAAACATCATGAAGCAGGCAAAAAAGTGATAGGACATATAATAATTCCATCAGCTTGCACAGTCTGGGGAAAGTTGGTGTTCTGATCAGCAAGGTCAAGACTCCTTGTTAAACTCCCAGGCATTCACCCAGAATTGCTGTAGCAGGGCTAAACATTTCCACTTAAAACAGTACTGAAAAGCAAGACTCGAGCTTGTCTAGATTACTCTTGCTTTTTTAGATGTCCCATGATATAAAGTCCATATTACTAATCATTTGCAATTTATATTAGCTTTTTTGCAATTATCATATCTTTTTTACTATTCTAAATTTTTGTATTTGATGTTATCCTACTATCTCTCCAGATTGCCTTTCCTGGACTATGGTAGAGTAATCTTATTTTCATTTTGCCTTTCTACTGTTTTTAGTGCAAAATTCCTGTATATTGCCCCTGTTTTATTTAATCTACTTCTTACTTGTTTGCCAACAAATCAGTTTTGTTTTCCTTAACAGAGCCATGATTGTTTATAATAATAAATGATATATTGTTATTATGAATACATATTGTAATAAAAGTCAATGAGTCAGATTATTTTTAGAATAGTCTTCAACAAAATACTTTCTTTCTGTTATATTTCACAATGGAGATGAATCTCACCATGATGTATGAGTTCTTGTCTTAGTACTAAAAATTGCTGGTGTATTCATTACACACACAGTGTTTTTCCTTGTCTCATTGCCTGGGAAACATTATAATTATGGGAAATATTGTGTTTGCCTGTGCATGTTTCCCAAATGAGAGATAAATGTCTAGATTTCTCCCATGTTATGGTTATCTTTTGTCTGAAATATTTTCATATTCATTGAGTATTATGTGCTTAGAGTTGGGTATGTATGAATATAAATGTGACATGCTTTTCTCTAAATTTAATTAGTTCTACAAAGAATACAGTTATTTATTTAAAAATATAAAAAGTAAGAAAAAACCCTACAGTTTAACCATTCTAAAAATCCTTCAAAAATATTTTTACTAAAATCTATAACCTGTACAAAAAAGGAGCACAAAATAAAAACATACAGTTTAATGAATTATCATCTTGGGAAAGCAGCATACAGCCCAAGATATTGGATATGACAGTATTCAAGAAATTATCAGAACCAGTCACTGAGCCTTTGCCCTCTCTAAATGTACCTACTAATATAACTTACAAACCTCTATTCTACTAGTCTTTTACTTTATATAAATGGGATCATAAAATGTGTATTATTTTGTTTCTGGCTTCTTTTACTCAATAATATATTTCTTGAGATTTATACACATTGTATATGTGCCTGAAGTGCATTCATTTTCATTACTGTATAGTACTCATTTTCATGATTTGACTACAATTTATTTAACCTTTGTACATTGGATAAATATTTGGATTATTTTCTGTTTTAGCTTTTAGAAAAAAACGCTAATAAGAACATCCTTAACCTTGTTGGTTGATAAATTTATTTATGTGTTTTTCTTGGGTATAAAACTAATAAAGGAATTCCTAAATCATTGATGTGCATATATTCAGATTTAGGACATAATTCCTAAGAGTCTGTACTGATTTATATTTACCTTAGTAGTGCTTGAATATTCTTAATAAACAGTCTTTCTTACTCTTGTATTTAATTTATCCATTTTAATGATGTAGCATGATGTCTCATTATAGTTTTAGTTGACATGATTACTAAAAAGATTGAGAATACCTTTAAATTACTAACATAAATTCACCAATATTTTCCAATATTGATAGTGCTTTTTATGTCCAAGTAAAGAAACATTATCTTACCCTAAAATCATGACGATTCTTTTTTACTGTATTATCTTCTAAAAACTTCACTATTTTGCATCTCAAAAATTAGAGTTTTAGTCTACAAGTGTTTGATTCTCAGTGATCTGTGAAGTTGGGATTATTTCACATCTTTTCATAATGGTATTCTATTGATAACAGAGTTTTTTTTGTTTTTTTGGGGTTTTGTTGTTGTTGTTGTTGTTATTTTTTAATGGAAGTCATCCTTGGTACACTGCTCTATACAACTACTATTGTCACAAATTAAGTGTTCAAACATGTATGTGTCTGTTCGGGGACTTGCTGCTCTGGCTCATTTTAGTATACTTTTCAAATTCTTGCACCAATTTCAAACTGTCTAGAATTCTAGTCTAGTCTACTCTTGGAATGTAGAAAGCAGACACTTACAGTTTACTCTTAATAGCATTGGAATGGACAGAAAAATGGTCTTGCCACATAAGTACACATTCTTCTTCTTCTTTTTCTTTTTTTTTTTTTTTTTTGTTTTCTAAGTTTTCGTTCTTGCATGCTCTGCTGACTGAGCTAGCCAGGAATCCCTAACATTTCCAAAAAATAAATAAATAAATTCTAGTAGGTTAACATACAGTGTACAGTTAGTTGCAGGCGTACAATTTAGTGATTCAGCACTTTGATATAATACCCGGTGTTAATCACAAATACACTCCTTAATCCCCATCACCTGTTTACATGGTTCATATGTCTTCTTAAATGTATCATTTGATGTCTTGTATTAGGAAAATATTCCTCCTTTATCTCTTCAATTATTTTTTTGCCCCATTTAGCTCCTTCTTCTCCATTTATACATATATAAGATATCCTGTTCTCTAAGTCTCTTATGTGTTCTGCTTTCCCTTTTTGTCTCAAAACAATTGTACTTGTTTTTTTTTAACTCATCTATTTCTTTCTAGTATGCTTCTATAAAAATGAATTTATATCTAAATCAAAGAAAAATTATAGTATAGGTGTTTCACATCAGATTTCTTCTCAAATCTCCCATGTCTAATAACTCATACTTTAACCAAAATAGACACATATTTTAAATTTTATTAAAAATAATTGCATATCCTGTCCAACCACTTCTCAGAATAAAATAATATGTTATAATAATTAGTCAGATACTTAAAAATTTATTATAAAAAAAGAAATGGGGGTGTCTGGGTGGCTCAGTGGGTTAAGCCTCTGCCTTCAGCTCAGGTTATGATATCAAGGTACTGGGATCAAGCCCCACATCAGGCTTTCTGCTCAGTGGGGAGACTGCTTCTCCCCCCTCCCCCGCCTGCTGCTCTGTCTACTTATGATCTCTCTCTGTCAAATAAATAAATAAAATCTTAAAAAAATTAAAAAAGTTATAAAGAATGGCAATGCAACCTTAAGATATAATATTTAAGGCTGACTGAAAAAGAGTAGCATTTAAAAATCTACCAGAAAGGAGAAGCATGATGGTTGCCACATCAATAAACATTTCTCAAATGAATACCTTTTTTCTAATTTAAAAACATTGGAAAATATTTTAGCAAGGATGTTATGAGAAATTATTGGAAAATTATGGAAACAGTAGGATAAAAAACAATTTTGGGGCTCACTAAATACACTTTAATTTGAACTAGAGCTTTGACAAATGATGTAAGATTATAGTGGATTGACCAGTAAATGGTGCTCAAGATTTAAAAAAAATAAACATATATTGCTGTTACAACTTCATCAGCAGTTTTTAAATTTTTTCTCTTACTTCCCATAACAATAAAAGAAATTTTCTTATTATAGACTATGGAATTCACTAATAAACTAATTTAATAAGCTAATAATTTCAAATAGATTCCTTGATTCTTTTTAATTAAATGAAGGACAAAATCTAACTGACTTTTAGTAAGTTTTGTACTAAAGAAAAAGGCAGCAATGTCTTATTTTGTATTTTGGAGGGGAAGTTATTTTATTACAACTTATGCAAAAGTAGCTGACTTTATTCTATGGAACAAAATGTTCCTTTTGCCACCATACAACAATGTTTGCTGTGGAGCATTTTAATGGTAATACACTACCTTCAAACAGGTTTATAAGAAATAATTTTAGAGCTTTTTTTTCTTTTGTTTTGTTTCTTTAAGTAATTTCCACCCCCAACAAGGTGCTTGAACTCATGACCCTGAGATCAAAAGTAACAAGCTTTTCTGATTAAGCCAGCCAGATACCCCAAATTTTAGAAATTTTAAGTGTATTTAGACTTGTAAGTTTTGAAGGCTTTCAACTGCTCTTAATTGATAGAAATGTCTCTGGAAACTAAACTACCCAAAACAAGAGGTAGACAGTGAATATAATCTAATTTTCCCTTTAAAAAACATATATTAAAATGTATTATAGATTTTCAACAGAGTTTTCTTCTACAAAATACATAATATTTTTCTAAGTTTTTATTTTAAGTTCCAATTAGTATATATATATATATATATATATATATATATAATTAGTTTCAAGTGTACATTATACTGATTTAGCACTTCCATACAATGCCAAGGGCTCATCATATGTATACTCTGTAATCTCTATCACCTATTTCACCCACTCCCCACATATTATTCTCTATAATTAAGAATATGTTTTCAATTAGCAATAATCGCGCCCCGGATAAACCTCATTGGCTACGATACTGCCACTGTGCAAAGAAAAAAAAAAAAAAAAAAGAATATGTTTTCTTAATCTTTTATTTATTGGAGAGGAGTCAAGATGGCAGAGGAGTAGGAGTCTGAGATGACATCAGGTAGCAAGACATCAGCTAGATAGTTTATCAAACCATTTGGAACACCTACAAATCTAAAAGGAGATTGAAGAGAAGAAGAGCAGCAATTCTAGACACATAAAATCAACCATTTTCTGAAAGGTAGGGCCTGTGGAGAAGTGAATCCAAAGTGATGGGAAGATAGACTGTGGGAGGAGGGGCCAGCTCCTGGCAAGTGGTAGAGCAATGGAGCACAAAATCCAAACTTTTGAAATTCTGCTCCACTGAGGGACATTGCTCCAGAGGCTAAGCAGGGCTGGAACCCTCACGAGGACAATGTGGTCTCAAGTCCTGTGGGGTTACAGAAGGATTGGGGTGTCTGAGTGTCACTGAGCTCTCAGGTATTAAAGCAGGGAAGCTGCCTACAGAGATGGAGCCAAGGAGTGAGCTTCCAACTTAAACTGATCCATGGCACGTCTTCTTTTTTTTCACTGGTCTTTGAGTGGGGACCCCAGAAGATTCAGGGACACCTCCCTGGAAAAGCACAGGGATCTGCTGGGTTTGGAGACTCCAGGTGGGGCTGTGTGCCAGAAACAGAAATTCTTGGTCACAGGCTGGGTTAACTCGGCACACAGCCAGATGGTCAAGGAGACAGGAGTGATTGAACACTTTTCTCCAAGAGCACACAGAGGAATGGGGCCCTGAGCTTTGGCTCCTTCAGGTTGGAGATTGGGAGGCTGCCATTTTCATTCCTGTCCTCCAGAACTTATAGAAAGCATTCAGAGAACAAAAGTTCCCAAGAGCGAACCCGAGCAGATTACTTTGCCTAGCCCCTGGCAAGGGCAGTGCAATTCCACCTTGGGCAAAGACATTGAGAATCACTACAGCAGGCCCCTCCCCCAGAAGATCAGCAAGGAATCCTACCAAGACCAAGCTCACTTATCAAGGAGAGCATCGGAATTCCAGAGGAGAAGAAAGCAAATCATGGAATTCATGGCTTTCTCCTCATGATTCTTTAGTCTTGCAAAGTTAATTAATCTTTTAAATTTTTTCTTATGCTAATTTTTTAACTTACTCTTTCCTTTTTTAACGTTTTTTATTTTATTTATTTATTTTTTTTCTTTTTTAACGTTTTTTAAACTAGTATGTCTTAACAATACATTTCATTAAAAAAATCTTTTTGAAACTTTATTATTATAGTCATATTTTAGCCTTCATTGTATCTAACTTTATTTTTTGTATACACATAGGATTTTTTCTTCTAGAATTTTGGTACACAAGTTCTTCTAATAGATCAAAATATACCCTAAATCTAGTACAGGGCTCTGTTCTAGTCTCCAGCCTGAGCAAATTCTCTCCACTTTCTTTTTCTTTATACTCCCAACCAACTTATCAAGTCCTTTTTAGAAATATTTAAAAAAAAATTTCATCTTTATACTCATTTTCTATTTTACCCTGTGTGTGTGTGTGTGTGTGTGTGTGTGTGTGTGTGTATTTCATTCTTTAGAATTTTTGGAGGTAGTAGTTTCTTCTAAGAGACCAAAATACTCCCCAAAATAAGTGGGTGATTCTGTTCTATTCACCAGTCTAATATATGTATTTTCTTTTTTATATTCCTTCTTTTTTTTTTCTCCTTTTAATTTCTTTTTTCTGAACTTCTTTTTACCCCCTTTCTTCCCTCCCACAATTTGCGGTCTTTTCTGATTTGGTTAAAGCACAGTTTTCTGGGTCTTTGCCACCCTTTCAGTATTTTATTATCTCCTTCATTCATTCTTATCTGGAAAAAATGGGAAGGCAGAAAAACTCACCACAAAAAAAAAAACAAACAAACAAAAAAAAAAAAAACAAGAGGCAGTACTGAAGGCTACGGAACTAATCAATACAGATATTGGTAATATGTCAGACCTAGAATTCAGAAGGACGATTCTCAAGGTGCTAGCTGAGATTGAAAAAAGCATGGAAGATATTAGAGAAACCCTGTCTGGAGAAATAAAAGCCCTTTCTGGAGAAATAAAAGAACTAAAATCTAACCAAACTGAAATGAAAAAAGCTATTAATGATGTGCAATCAAAACAGGAGGTTCTTACTGCTAGGATAAATGAGGCAGAAGAGAGAATTAGTGATATAGAAGACCAAATGACAGAGAATAAAGAAGCTGAGCAAAAGAGAGACAAACAACTACTGGGCCACAAGGGAAGAATTTGAGAGATAAGTGACACCATAAGACGAAATAACCTTAGAGTAATTGGGATTCCAGAAGAAGAAGAAGAAAGACAGAGGGGAGCAGAAGGTATATTGGAGAGAATTATTGTAGAGAATTTCCCTAACATAATAAAGGGAACAAGCATCACAATCCAGGAGGTGCAGAGAGCCCGCCTCAAAATCAATAAGAATAGGTCCACTCCCCATCATCTAATAGTAAATAAAATTTACAAGTCTTGGTAACAAAGAGAAAATCCTGAAAGCAACCCAGGACAAGAAGTCTGTAACATGCAATGGTAAAAATATTAGATTGGCAGCAGACTTATCCACAGAGACCTGGCAGGCCAGAAAGAACTGACATGATATATTCAGAGCACTCAGTGAGAAAAAAAACATGAAACCAAGAATACTATATCCAGGTAGGCTATCATTGAAAATAGAAGGAGAGATAAAAAGCTTCCAGGACAAACAAAAACTAAAAGAATTTGCAAACACCAAACCAGGTCTATAGGAAATATTGAAAAGGGTCCTCTAAGCAAAGAGAGAGCCTGAAAGTAGTAGACCAGAAAGGAACAGAGACAATACACAGTAATAGTCACCTTATAGGCAATACAATGGCACTAAATGCATACCTCTCAATAGTTACCCTGGATGTAAATGGGCTAAATGCCCCAATCAAAAAACACAGAGTATCAGAATGGATAAAAAAACAAAACTCATCAATATTCTATCTACAAGAAACTCATTTTAGACCTAAAGACACCTCCAGATTGAAAGTGAGGGGGTGGAAAACAATTTACCATGCTAATTGACATTAAAAAAAATGCTGGGGTAGCAATCCTTTTATCATATCAATTAGATTTTAAGCCGAAGACTGTAATAAGAGATGTGGATGGACACTATATATCATACACAAAGGGCCAGTCCAACAAGAAGATCTATTTTAAATATCTATTTTATTTATTTATTTGATAGGCAGAGATCACAAGTAGACAGAGAGGTAGGTGGGGGGATGGGACATAGTGGACTCCCTGGTGAGAGGAGAGCCCAATATGGGGCTTGATCCCAGGACCCTGGGATCATGACCTGAACGGAAGGCAAAGGCTTTGACCCACTAATCACCCAGGTGCTCCATCTGCCAAGCATTTAAAGAAGAATTAATTCCTATTCTCATGAAACTGTTCCAAAAAAATAGAAATGGAAGGAAAACTTCCAAACTCATTTTATGAGGCCAGCTTACCTTGATCCCAAAACCAGAAAAAGACCCCATCAAAAAAGAAAATTACAGACCAATATCTTTGATAAACACAGATGAAAAAATTCTCACAAAAATACTAGCCAGGAGGATCCAACAGTACATTAAAAGGATTATTCAACACAACCAATTTGGATTTATTCCAGGGCTGCAAGATTGGTTTTATGTCTGCAAATCAATTAATGTGATACAATACATTAATAAAAGAAAGAACAAGAACAATATGATACTCTCAATAGATGCTGAAAAAGCATTTGACAAAGTACAAAGTAGTTTCTTGATCAAAACTCTTCAAAGTGTAGGGTAGAGGGTACATCCCTCAATATCATCAAAGCCATCTGTGAAAAACCCACAGCGAAGATCATTCTCAATGGACAAAAACTGAGAGCTTTTCCACTAAGGTCAGGAACACAGTAGGGATGTCCATTATCACCACTGCTATTCAATATAGTACAAGAAAGTCCTAGCCTCAGCAATCAGTCAACAAAAAGAAATTACAGGCATCCAAAACAGCAAAAGATAAATCAAACCATCACTCTTTGCAGTTGATATGATACTTTATGTGGAAAACCCAAAAGACTCCACTCCAAATCTGCTAGAACTTGTACAGGAATTCAGTAAAGTGTCAGGACATAAAATCAATGCACAGAAATCAGTTGCATTTCTTTACACCAACAGCAAGACAGATGAAAGAGAAATTAAGGTGTCAATCCCATTTATAATTGCAATCCCAAACAAGAAGATACCTAGAAATAAACCTAAAAAGGAGGCAAAGAACCTGTATGCAGAAAACTATAAAGTATTCATGAAAGAAATTGAAAGAAAAAGAAAGAAATTTCTTTGAGACACAAAGAAATGGAAAAATGCCCCATGCTCATGGATTGGAAGAACAGCTATTGTGAAAGTGTCTATGCTACCTAAAGCAATCTACACTTTTAAAGCAATCCCTTTCAAAATACCATCCATATTTTTTCCCCAAGGGAATGGAACAAATAATCCTAAAATTTGTATGGAACCATCAAAGACCTCAAATAGCAGAGGAATGTTAAAAAAGAAAGCCAAAGTTGGTGGCATCACAATTCCAGACTTCAAGCTCTATTACAAAGCTGTCATCATCAAGACACTATGGTACTGGCACAAAAACAGACACATAGGTCAGTGGAACAGAATAGAGAGCCCAGAATAGACCCTCAACTCTATCGTCAACTAATCTTCAACAAAGCAGGAAAGAATGTCCAAATGAAAAAAGACAATCTTTCAACAAATGGTTTTGGGAAAATTGGATAGGCACAGGCAGAACAATGAAACTGGACCATTTCCTTACACTACACACAAAAATAGACTCAAAATGAAAGACCTTAATGCAAGAAAGGAATCCATCAAAATCCTTGAGGAGAACACAGGCAGCAACCTCTTCTACCTCAGCCACAGGAACTTCTTCCTAGAATCATCACCAAAGGCAAGGGAAGCAAGGGCAAAAATGAACTACTGGGACTTCCTCAAGATCAAACGCTTTTGCACAAGAAAGGAAACAGTCAACAAAACCAAAGGACAACTGACAGAATGGGATAAGATATTTGCAAATGACATATCAGATAAAGGGCTAGTATCCAAAATCCAAAGAGAACTTCTCAAACTCTACACCCAAAGAACAAAGAATACAATCAAGAAATGGGGAGAGGACATGAACAGACATTTCTGCAAAGAAGACATCCAGATGGCCAACAGACACATGAAAAAATGCTCCACATCACTCAGCATCAGGGAAATACAAATCAAAACCACAGTGAGATACCACCTCATGCCAGTCAGAATGGCTAAAATTACCAAGTCAGGAAATGGCAGATGCTGGCGAGGATGGGGAGAAAGGGAAACCCTCCTACATTGTTGATGGGAATGCAAGCTGGTGCAGCCACTCTGGAAAACAACATGGAGGTTCTTCAAAAAGTTGAAACTAGAGCTGCCCTGTGACCCAGCGATCACACTACTGGGCATTTATCCTAAAGATACAAATGTAGTGATCCGAAGGAGCAAGTGCACTATAATGTTTATAGCAGCAATGCCCACAATAGCCAATCTATGGAAGGAACCTAGATGTCCATCAGCAGATGAATAGATAAAGAAGATGTGGTATATATATACAACAGAATACTATGCAGCCATCAAAGGAAATGAAATCTTGTCATTTGTGACAATGTGGATTGAACTAGAAAGTATTATGCTTAGAGAAATAAGTCAATTGGTTAAAGATAATTATCATATGATCTCCCTGATATGAGAAAATTGATAGGCAAAGTGGGGGGTTTGGGAGGTAGGGAAGGAAAAAAATAAAATAAGATGGCATTGGGAGGAAGATGAAACATAAGAGATACTTAATCTCACAAAACAAGCTGAAGGTTGCCAGGTGGAGGGGTGTAGGGAGAGGGTGGTAGGGTTATGGACATTGGGGAAGGTATATGTTATGGTGAGTGCAGTGAAGTGTGTAAACCTGGCGATTCACAGAACTGTACCCCTGGGACTAATAATACATTATATGCTAATAAAAAATTAAAAGTTTAATTAAAAAAAAGAATCTGTTTCTTGGTTTTCCTCTCTCTCTCTTTTTTTCCCCTTTGCTTATTTGTTTTGTTTTTTATATACCACATATGAGTAAAATCTTCTAGTATTTGTCTTTCTCTAACTTACTTTGCTTAGCATGATACCTTTAGCCCCATTCATGTTGCAAATGTCAAGATTTCATTCTTTTATGGCTAGTGTTTTTAATATAAACATTACATCTTCTTTATCCATTCATCAACGGATGGACAATAGGGTTTTTCCATAGTTTGGCTACTTTAAATAATGCTTCTATAAACATTAGGGTGCATGTAGCCCTTTGAATCTGTAATTTTTTTTTATTTTGGGGGAACAGTTAATACCTAAGTACAGCAATTACTGGATCATATAGTAGTTCTATTTTTAACTTTTTGAGGAAATTCCATACTGTTCTCCAGAGTGGCTGCACCATCTCACACTCCCACCAACAATGCACAGGGGTTCTTGTTTCTCCACATCCTCACCAACATCTGTTATTTCTTGTGTTGTTGATTTTAACTCTTCTGACAATGGAGGTGATACCTCATTGTAGTTTTAATTTGCATTTCCCTGATGAAGAGTGATGTTAGGCATCTTTTCATGTGTCTTTTGGCCATCTGTATGTCTTCTTTGGAAAAGTGTCTATTCATGTCTTCTGCCCATTTTGTAATTGGGCTAATCATTTTTGGATGTTAAGTTGTATAAGTTCTTTATAGATTTTGGCTACTAACCCTTTATCAAATATGTCATTAATAAATATCTTCTTCCATTTGGTAGGTTGCCTTTTAGGTGTTTTTGGTTATTTCCTTTGCTGTGCAGAAACTCTGTATTTTGATGAGGCCCCAGTAGTTTATTTTTGCTTTTGTTTCCTTTGCTTCAGGAGACATATCTAAAAATAAAGTTATATGGCTAATGTCAAAGAAGTTACTCTCTGTGCTATCTTCCAGGATTTTTATAGTTTCAGGCCTCACATAGATCAATAGAACAGAATAGAAAACACAGATATGATCACATAATTATATGGAAACAAAGTGTTAAAGAATATCTACTGGGAAAAACAATGTCTCTTCAAAAAATGGTGTTGGGAAAACTGGACAGCAACATGCAAAAGAATGAAACTAGATCACTCTCTTATACGATACACAAACACAAATTCAAAATGAATTAAATGCCTGAATGTGCCATACTTCCTTACCATAGTTACTGTCATTCATATTACATGCCTGTTTTGAGTGCATGTAATGGATGGGAATCTATAGATATAATCTTTGAAAAATATTATAAATTTGAAACATATTTTATAAATTTGAACAAGTCTGGTTTTTAAAAAAAACTTGTATTTCTTGTTAGAATTTTAATCTCTAGACAATTTGTGATGCATATATGGCCCAAGTTATATGCTGCTTTACATTCAGGCAAAGGTCATGCATGTAGTGGGTATTACTGACAAAGGAAAATGAGTTTTTTTGAAATTGAGAAAACCAAAAGTGTGAGACATCCTGATCAGAAGCCTCAGGTGACAGCTTTCCTTGTGACAATAACAAGTCATATTTTTCTTCTGATAATCAAGAGAGGCAAACTTGCTCATGAAACACCATATGGTGTAGCCATTTTACCTTGCCTAGCAAGGAACAGAGTTCTTTCAGCAAAATAGCTAAAACGGACTCATTCAGAAGAGCCAGATGAGGGCCAAAGTCAGTGTGAATGTTAATTCTCTTCTTCTGAACTTTCTTGGAAAAAACCTGACTAAAAACAATTTTGGAAAGCACTATAATATATAATATTATATATACGTATATATGTATATATAATATATAATGTAATGTATAAAACTGCTGCTGCTCATGTTATTAAAGTATTCTTAAATAAGCAGGTGGATGTATTCTTTAAAGGTCCTGGTTGAGTACAAGTGAAAGTACAGATACTTTTACCCTAAATGTCAGTAATCTTGATGGGTACATGCTGTCAATTCAAATTAATTGTTTTATTAAGAAGTGGTATTTAGGTGGAGAGTTCTATGAGCCTCCTCATCAAGTTGAACTATATCTCCTCATAAATTTTAGAAAGGGCTTGGAAATAAATCCACATTTTAGGAGAAGATAATATATCTGATATGCTCAGCAAATTAGAGAAGTGGAAATAACACAATGAAACATTATGATAAGGGAGTAAGGAAGAAAAGTTTAATAAACATAATCACATGTGGAATTTTTATTTGTTTTCTCTGTTGTGCAGAAAATTTTAGAGTATTATTTTAATTATATTTTGGTCTTCATTATAGTTTTGAGATATGTTCTGAATGTCTGAAAAAAGAGATGAGTTAGGAAAGAGAAAACTGTCATTGAAAGCCTTTCATATAAGAATGCTTAGATGTATTTAAATTGAGAGTCAAGAAAACCCACAGCCATGTTGCAAAAATAAACTTTGGGATTTGACTTTATTAAATTAAACCAAAATGTGACACAAAAAAGTGCACAAGACATAAATGTTTAGTTCAATGAATTATCCCAAGGGAGAAGTTCTACCTGGGAAATAGGTGGGACATTGTCCACTGCCCAGAATCTCAACTCCTGCTCCCTCCCAATGTTCAACCCCTCCTTCTCAAAGGAAAGATTTTTCCCTCCTGCTTTCTAGCAGCTTAGATTGATTGTGGTTATTTTGAAAGTAACAATAAATGGAATTATCAATGCATATGCTTTTGTTCCTTCTTCCTATTTTCCCCAATTTGTTTCTGAATACCTCCCACTTTGAAGCATATAAGAGTAGTATTTGCATTTTCAAAGAGCAGAGTCCTCCAATGTATGTAAGAACACAAATATAGAAGTACATATATGAACAAATTCTACTCCAAGTTAGCATTCAGGTTGCCTCCTGCATTTGGGTTTTAACAAACAATGCAGTACTAATAATTGCACATATTTCTGAAGTACATATTTATGCATTTTTGTCAAGTGTGTTCATTGAATGATAACTGTTTTTTTTTCCTTAAAGTGAGTGTCCCATAAGCAAAGTATATTTTACTCTTTTTACTTTTGCCCACTCTTATAGGTTTATACTAGTAAATCATTAAAGTTTTAATTTGTATTTTTCCAATGTGTAACAACATTGAAAACCTTTCTTGTACATTAAATGACCATTTTATTTTTTTTAAGATTTTATTTATTTACTTGACAGAGATCACAAGTAGGCCGAGAGGCAGGCGGGGGTGGGGGGCGGGGAGCAGGCTCCCTGCTGAGCAGAGAGGCCAGTGCAGGGCTCAATCCCAAAACCTGTGCTGAAGGCAGAGGCTTAAACCCACAGAGCCACCCAGATGCCATAAATAACCATTTTAATGTGCTATTTTTGAAGTTCCTGATTAAGACTTTTGACATTTTTAAGTATCCTGTTTTTCTTATTAATTTGTAGTTTTTGCTTTTGTTTTGTTTGCTTTGTTTCAAGTGTGTATTTAAATTCTAGTTAGTTAATACTTAGTGTAATATTGGTTTCAGGAGTAGAATTTAGTGATTCATCACTTACATATAACATCCAGTGCTATCACAAGTGCCCTCCTTAATGCCCTTCACCTATTTAGGCCACCCCCTACCCAACTCCCCTACATCTATTCTCAGTTTGTTCTCCGTAGTTAAGAGCCTCTTATGGTTTGCCTTCCTCTCTTTATTTTATCCCCTTCCCTTATGTTCATCTGTTCTATTTCTTAAATTCCACATGTAAGTGAAACCACATGGTATTTGCCTTTCTCTGGTGACTTGTTTCACTTAGCATGATATACTCTAGTTCCATCCAATGATGGCATGATTTCATTCTTTTTGATAGCTGAGTAATATTCATACATATAAGAATATTATTCAGCTGATAGATAGATATCACACACACACACATACACACTACTCTTCTTTTTTTTTTTTTTTAAGATTTTACTTATTTGACAGACAAAGATCACAAGTAGGCAGAGAGGCAAGCAGAGAGAGAGAGGAAGTTAAGCAGGCTCCCTGCTGAGCAGAGAGCCCGATGCGGGGCTCGATCCCAGACCCAGAGACCATGATGTGAGCCAAAGGCAGAGGCCTAACCCACTGAGCCACCCAGGTGCCCACACAATACTCTTCTTTACCCATTCATCAGTCAATGGATATTTGGGCTCTTTCTGTAATTTGGCCATTGTTGATTATGCTGCTATAAGTATCAGGTTGCATGTGTCCCTTCAAATCAGGATTTTTGTATTCTTTTTTGTATTCTACTAGGTGAGTACCTAGTAGTGCAATTGTTGGGTTGTAGGGTAGTTCTATTTCTAACTTTTTGAGGAATCTCCATACTGTTGTCCAGAGTGGCTGCAGCACTTTGCATTCCCATCAACAGTGTAAGAAAAATACATAGTTATAGAATTTTGCTGATATATGTATGTTTGTTGTCAAATCTGAATATAATTTTTATCTTCAGTATTATACATAATATTATATACTAGAATGCATTTATAAACTAGCTTACATAAAGTTTAAAATTATAGAAAAGGTAATTATAAACTAGATATTGCAAGTATACAAGGAGAAGATATAAAATCTAAGAAACAGTTAAGGTGGAGGAGATATTAGGAAATCAGAGTAAAGAACCATATCTAAATAAAAAGATACTAGATCCAAGCAATTGGATGTATAACTGATCACAACCAAAGTCAATGCAAAATATGCTGGAAATATTTTTATACTATACCTAGAGATGCTCTGTATAAGTCCAGAATTTTTCCTGTCTTCTGAGAACTGCATTTCAGTTTGGCAAAATAAATGTTCTGTACTGATAGAAGGCTGGAGCATGGAGAAAGGACACCATCAAAGCATCACTACATACATCAATTTACATAATTATAGACAATAAAGAGAAATGGAGAAGGGTAACATTATAAACCCTGTATTATATTGGAAGTGCTGGGAGGCTCCAAAGACTCTATAGCATGTACAATCATCTTCTTTACTATTGCCAAAGTGCCTCAGGAAGACATATAAATGAAAGTTCTTTATATCACTTTGGTGACTTGGGGAAACCAGTTTTATCCTCATGTTAATTTCCCTATAAATATGTAGAAGATATTGTTTGAATTGGAAGCAAAATACTGATAAATGTATACAGGTGATAAAGAGATTTAAAATGCCTTGAGGAATTTAAATTTAAGAGAAATAACATAGTATCAGTAGTTACATATTTCAGGAAATGAAAGCTACACAATAGTAAACTTAGAACAGAAATCTCAATAGACAATAGAAAATCAAAATGACTTTAACATTTAAATATAGTGATCATTTTTACTATAAACTTTTTAATATTCTAATTTGTTTCAGAAGAATAACTGTTGAAATTTCCATCATGATCAATAAATTGTTTTTTTAATTTAAGAATGAATTTATTTTCAAGAATAAACAATCACTTACTTTACTGAGCAGTGGAAGTGGACTTAGTGATTTTTCTAATAACTGTAGAAGTAATAGTTAGAGTAACAGCAACTATAACTGAAGAGCTCTGGCCAGCTTCTGGGCTGATAAACAGACACAAGTAAGTTAGAGTGGAGTCTTAATTTAAGGCACAGGTTACTAAACTCCGGAACAAACACACATCTCTGTGTGAACTCTTATTGTTGTCTCTAATTCTACAATAGAAGCATATTTACTTCTGGACTTTCCAATAGGAAAAAAGATACTGAAACAATACAGACAAACTTGGCCTACCTCCTGTATACCTTCTCTTACCCAGAGAATTATGTAAATTTCTAGTGTTTGGGTGACATATTGCCCTTGACACAATAATTTGGGGGAAGGAGATAAAGATTAGTAAGTTTCTTAAATATTATTAGAACAAATAATATTTGTTAAAAATTTATCCTCTTGTTCAAGTCTACCCATCAACTGTGTATAAAATATATATGTAGGGAAGAGTAATCTTAAAAACATGCATACCAAAGAAATAATTTTAAAATACAAGGTGTGATATGTAAGAAATTATGCAAAAATATCATTAATGGTCAAATTCTCTTGTTATTAGAATTAAAATATAGATTCAATGCAATAATGCAAGTATTGTTAACTGAATAAGAAGAAAAGAAATGGGAGAGATCATCTTGTATAAAGGAGAAAAAATTGGACATTTCTGTTTTATAAGAATTGTGCAGATTAGAAGTAAAAAATGCTTTTACGTCTAAAAAAAAGTACTTTTTCTTAAAAACACTGTTCAGGATATTCTTCAATTTTGGATTGGAGAAAATGTATTTTGGAGCTTCTGAAAGTAATGAAAAAGAATACCGTAAGGATTTGAAAGTTACAAAAATAATAAGTAGGGAAGTATTCATAAAAATCAGTTTTGGGGATCATTAAAGTGGTTAAATGAGGTTAAATGAGGTATTAGTTAAATCCTCCCTAGGAAAAGGACTCTCTTCTTTAATGTCATTAGCTCCTTGAGTTCTTTTTTTTTTTAAAGATTTTATTTATTTATTTGACAGACAGAGATCACAAGTAGGCAGAGAGGCAGACAGAGAGAGAGAGGAGGAAGCAGGCTCCCTGCTGAGCAGAGAGCCCCATGTGGGACTCGATTCCAGGACCCTGAGATCATGACCTGAGCCGAAGGCAGCGGCTTAACCCACTGAGCCACCCAGGCGCCCCTCCTTGAGTTCTTTTAACACAATGTTATTCAAGTACATTGAGCAAAAGCATCATAAACAAAATAAGAGGAGAAGGAAAAGGAAAAGGGAAAGGAGGGATCTTATCCTCCATTGGCTGACCTATATCTGATTGTTTCACCTCTCTCAAGATAGTTACATTAGAAGATTATAGACAAATGCAATTGACTCATATTCTCCTAAGAGACAAACAAAAGAGCTGGGTTATATTTAATGTTCACACAACTACTTTTACTAAAGAAACAGTTTTATTAAACAAAATCTTTACCTGAGTCATATATTTTTATGTACACAAAATAATCTTTCATTCCTAGACTACTTTAGACAACAATCCAAATATCCAATTAAATCTTAAGTATTTTTTTTCTTTTTTCCCAAAAGAAAAAAAAGTGTATATACTAATGTTTTTATATACAGACTGACCAGCATCACAAGGTTGAAAACAAGGTGAGATAATCCCAAAGAGAACTTTAGGAAATCTGTATAACATGTGAACCTCTATCTCTCTGACCACTGAGCCTCTTCAGAGCTAGATTTCATAGACATAGCATTAGAAATACTATCACATTCTTTTTTTTAAAGAGTTTATTTATTTATTTGAAAGAGAGAGAGAGCAAGCAGCACAGGGAGAGGGAGAAGTGGACTCCCTGCTGAGCAGGGAGCCCAATATGGATCTCAATCCCAGGACCCTGGGATCATGATCTGAGCCAAAGGCAGATGCTTAACCAACTAAGCCACCCAGGCACCACCATACCATCACATTCTGTACCATATTTTTGGGATCAGCCACCTGGAAACTGATGGACTGAAATAATTTGCCCATATTCAAATCTTCTTGGCCTGGGATATGTGAATTGGCCATCACAGTCTTTCTTATCACACCAGAATTTCTGCACATAGGTTGTTGCTATGCAGTTCCTGTCACTTTGCAAGTTTGAGTTGGAAAAGTCAGTCTTGTACAGTATTTTGAGGAGCTTTTAAGAGTCTCATGCTCTACCGACTGAGCTAGCCAGGCTTGAGGAGCTTTTAAAGGATGAATGATAGTTTCTGATTCTTGAAACAGGCTGCAGAATATGTATTGCCTTATAATCAAAAGTAATTTTTATTAAATAAGCAAGAATCAAAAAAGTAAATGAGAAGTCTGCCTCACTTTAGACCCACTGGAGGAGTACTAAATAGACATCCACACTTATAGCCAGCTGCATTTGGCTTTACTCCCAGAGCCCCCCAGAAGTTCTCTTGGACCTCAGGATGCTCTTAGGAGGACTCAAGAGGAAGAGTTTGAGAATCTCTATTTAATTGATTTCTATTTTCTTTCCTTGGCTTTCTACTCCTATTAGTATCTTCTCGTCACACAAACCACTTCTAACATGATACAACAACAACAACAAAAGACATGATAAATTCACACTCAAGTTCCAATGATAATTTATTTATATGAATGTATAATATTAAAGAATAAGTAATGAATACCACACACATCCAGCACATTTTCTTGTTTGTAAATAAGAAAATGTCCCAGTATAATTGTGCCAGTTTGTAACCTTTCAAAGATTGTTTAAATAATCTTATAAATAATCTTTAAAATACAACTGACCTCAATTCTTTAAATTGTTTTAAAAAGTATAGAAAAAGATATGTGATGTGTTACACATTTCTATAATGACTCCTTGGTGTAAAAAAAAAAGTGTGATCTTCCATTGTATAATAATAACCATATTACATTTAGGGGGTGTCGGTTGTATTATTTATTTACTAGTCCACACAAATTTATTAGTTTTTTTATTATATTTTAAATGTAAGGAAATTAAAGTACAAATAAGTTTAGCACTTTCTTGAAGCTCATCCATCTTGTGTTTTTGTTACAGAGTAAATATTTCAATCCACTTGTGTCTGATTCTGAAGACTTGCTTTAATGACCATCCAGTAATTATAACATTTGATGAGAATTTAAGGATAATATGAGAGTGTAAAGAGGAAAATAATTAAAATGTTGGTCTTCATGATAATAAGTTATTTTAACAAATGTTGCATATATAGAGGCAGGGGATTGGTTTAACCAGTTTTAAACCAGGTTTAAATCCTGTCAAGAATTATTTTCCTTATCTTGAGAGAGATAAACACAAATAAAACTGTTCAGTATATACTTTTGGAAGTTTGAAATCCATAATTTTGTCTGCCCTGAATATATTTATGATCCCATGACTTCAGTGTAAGACAAAAAGTTTGCCCTGATACTCTTGGTCAAATTTGGAAATCAGTGGAGTGTCTTGGTGACTAAAGGCTTTTTTATCCTCAGGGCTGTCAGCCACTCTGTAAAAGCCAAATTTATTCGTTTTTATTTGTGCACATTCACTCTAGAGTGAATTTTATTCCTTCTTTTTTTTTCCAATTTATTTATTTTCAGAAAAACAGTATTCATTATTTTTTCACCACACCCAGTGCTCCATGCAAGCCATGCCCTCTATAATACCCACCACCTGGTACCCCAACCTCCCACCCCCCCGCCACTTCAAACCCCTCAGACTGTTTTTCAGAGTCCATAGTCTCTCATGGTTCACCTCCCCTTCCAATTTACCCAAAAGCACATACCCTCCCCAATGTCCATAACCCTACCCCCCTTCTCCCAACCCCCCTCCCCCCAGCAACCCATGAAACAAGATGGGATAGGGAGGGAGACAAACCATAAGTGAGTCTTAATCTCACGAAATTTTATTCCTTCTAAACGTGACCTGTTTGAAAAGAGATGTAGATCTAGTCAAAGATGGGAGAAATTTCTCCAACAGGTGTATTTTCCATTAGATTTCCTATCTACTGCCTCTGTTTATTCTTACTCTCAACAAAGCCATTTATTCGAAAGGTATAATAGTTGTCTTTCAAGAACTGAAGATAGAGCAATACAAATTTTTATCAGTACAGTGTGTGTTTATCTATGCATGATTAATTGGAGGCTTCAGCTACTAACAAAATGATGTGGGAGATTTAGTAAATACTCATTTAATCAAATGAAGATCAACAATGTGTGTCTTTTAGTTCTCATTCCCTATGGGTCTGTTTATATGTAAATCTCATACTCGGTCCTTGGTAGCTCTTCTCTTTAACCCCTTTTGCACTACATCTTCTATCTACAAATTCAAAATGTGTGTGATAGATGTACTGACTTCAGGAGTCTAGAAACAGCTGTTGTAAGCCCAAATGGCAACTCAGCCTCCAAAAAAAGAAAGAAGTATCTGAAGACCTGAAGCCCCAAAAGAGTTTGGCCTATGTATGTATACTACTGAAATGTTATACAACTCTCTGTCCTAGCTTGATTAATGAGAAATTCCCTTACATGTTAATATTGTTTCAATTTGTGTATAATTTGAAAGGTTAAATGAATTATTACTGTCATTTAACATTTAAACTAATAATTTCCAGGATGTTACATGGAAGAGATTCAGCCTCTTTTCAAATAACTCATCAAATAAAATTGCCAATGTCAAGAAGAAATTAATTATTTTATTAGTTATTTAATAAGATTTTAATGTATCAAAATTACATATTAAACATAAAAAATTTTGTATAATCTTTTCTCTAACTTTGTATTTCCCTTTTGATTAAATGAAAAATTTTTGCAATCTCACCAATTGAATAAGTCAATAAATATTTATTCTCTAGACACTTTTTCTGTTAGAGTCTACATTTATCACAACCTGCTCAATTCAAATTACTAAAATATTCACTATATGATTTAAGCAAAGCTGTTCAATACTTATTCTTCATAAGATACTGGGTTAAACATTGAGAGAGAGGCAAGTTTTAATATAAGATGTCCAAACTTCAGGTAGTTTACTGATCTAGTGATGAAAATAAAAAAATTGTACATGAGAAGAAACTGATGCTCAGACTATGAACTATAAGTGACTAATTGTGTGAAAAGTTAAAATGCCTTTTTTCAAAGCATCATTTATTCTGTAATGTACCTTCAGTTTTACTGACAACCATTCCTTAAGTCCCATTTGTGTACATTTATTGTTGTCAATTCTACTCCCCTTCTTTTCATGTTTCATCTATCCAGCATTTGCATACAGAATAATTGCCTGGTAAAAAAGGAATTTTATTGTAGACTCCTGATGCTGAAAGTTGTCTTAACACTCTTACATAGAAAGTGTTTCTTGCTCATCTTAGTATTCACTCTAGCACTTAAAACAGAAATTATCAGATGGTAGAAAGATTTATTTTCATTTGCTGAACTGGATGGCTAAGGTCCTTTTCCTTCCATAATGCTTTTCCATGATTTTCCCTTATTTTCACAATGTTCTCAAACTTATGAAACTAAAGTTTAAGGTGTGTTCAATTTACTTACCAATCTTATCTAATATGACTCCACAGAACCATTCTTCCATTTCAACCAAATGATTGTCTCTATCATCCCTGGAATATACTATTTTTCTTTTATAGTCTTTGACCTTCTTCACACACTGTTAAATTTAATAAAATCTCACCTGTCCATCAGCAGAAAAAAAAATGGATGTTTGTGGTATACACATACATACACACACATGCACTGAAATATTACTCAGCTATGAGGAAAAAAGGAAATCATGCCATTAACAATAACTAGGATGGACTTTGATTATATTATGCTAAGCACTGTAATTTAGAGAAACACAAATACTGTATTATCTCAGTTACATGTGGAATCTGCCAAGCCAATCTGATAGAATAAAATGCGACTACCAGAGCCTGGGGTGTAGGGGAACTGGGGAGATATTGGTGAAAGATACAAATTTGCTCTTAGAAGGTAAATAAGCTCT
The DNA here is from genome assembly GCF_020171115.1 of Neogale vison. Classification (NCBI taxonomy): domain Eukaryota; kingdom Metazoa; phylum Chordata; class Mammalia; order Carnivora; family Mustelidae; genus Neogale; species Neogale vison. The sequence goes on along the minus strand of NC_058094.1, from coordinate 84,806,612 downwards.
GAGGATGTAAAGCACAGCATTGCAATTATAGTTAACAATACTTTTATTTGTATACTTGAAAGGTGCTTTTATTTGTAAATCTTAAATATTCTCTTCACAAAAAGGAATGGTAATTATGTGACATGATAGTAATCTTAGCTAACATTATGTTGATAATCATATTGCAATATATAAGTATATCAAATCAACTTGTGTACAATTTAAACTTACATAATGTTATTTGTCAAGTATATCTCAATTTTAAAAGGATGCTTCTAAGGGGTTGTTAATGAATGAGAATCTTCAGATAATTTCTGTGAAGCCTAGAGAATGCTGAGTAGCATGTATTAATTTAGTAGAGACATGTCAACATTTATTCATCAATTAATTTGTTTTAATTATTAAAGCCTTACTATTTGTAAAATTCTCAAGATTTTGAAATAAATAAAATAGATATGACCTCTGTCTTCACAGAGATTATAGTCTAATGGGAAAAAGGTTGAACAAATAAGTACATGGAATGTCTATAATAGTCTTCACTTTCTTACATAGCTCTTATAATAGTACTCCTTTAAAAAAAGTTTATTGTTTTAATTTTCTGTTCTCTACAGTAAAATAAGCACTTTAAAATTAATCATTCATTATTTTATTTTTGTAAACAAATAAGGATTTATCTTTTTCATTGTAATTTACTGCTCTTTTTCCCAGATTCATTGATGTATGTGACATATAATAATGGGTGGGTTTAAGGTTTACAACCTATTCATTTTATACACATATAGTGTTTGCCAACACAATCATCATATCACATAATAACCATTTATTTTCTGCTGTAAAAACATTTAAGACTTACTTTCTTAGCAACTTTCAAGTATATAGTAGAGTACCATTAACAAAAATCACCATTCTTTACATTAAAACCCAAGAATATATTCATCTTGTAACCAGAAGTTTATTTGCCTGAAATAACTTCCAATTTCCTCCAATTCCCAGCCCCTATTTTAGTTTCTTTATCTATGATTGATTTTTAGAATCCACATATAATTGAGCTCATACAATATTTGTCTTTCTGTCTTATTTCACTTAGTATAGTGTAATAAAAGTACAACCATGTTGTTGCAAATGGGCAAAATTTCCTTATTTCTCCTGGATGAATAATATTTCTCTCTTGCTCTCTCTCTCTCACTCTCTCTCCCTTTTGCACTCTCTCCATACTGGCTTTACATGTATAAACCACTCATCTATTGTTGGGGTTTAGGTTGTTTCCTTATGTTGGCTATTATGGATAATAGCCATGCAATGAACATGAGCATGAAGATATCTTTTCAATACCCTGCTTTCCTTTGGATATGTACCCAGACAGGGGATTGCTGGATCATATAGTAATTTTATTTTTTATTTTGGGGGAATCCCCATACTGTTTATTTCCTAGCAGCTATATCAACTTACATTTTCACTAATAGTGCAAAACATTTCCCTTTTCTCCATATTCTAACCAATACTTGCTATCTTTTGTCTTTTGATGATAACTATTCTAATAGGTGTAAGGTGATAGATATCTCAGTGGCTTTGATTTGCATTTTCCTGATGATTAATGATGTTGAAATCTTTTCTTGTACTTGTTGGCCATTTGTATGTGGTCTTTGGAAAAATGTATATTCAGTTTCTTTGCCCATTTTTAATAAGACTTTTTTTTTTTTTTTTGGCTATTGCGTTATGTAAGATCTTATGTATTTCCCTACCAGCTCCTTATCAGATACATGATTTGTAAATATTTTCTCCTATTCTGTAAGTGTTCTTTTCATTTTGCTGATGGCTTCTTTTCCTGTGCAGCTTTCTAGTTTAATGTAGTCCCAATTGTTTATTTTGCTTTTTCTGCCTTTGCTTTTGGTGTTAAATACGAAGGAAAGAAGAAGAAGAAGACAAAAGATCATTGTCAAGTTCAATGTCAAGGAATTTTTTTCCCTGTGTTTTAGTGTATAGCTTTCTATTCTATAGGACGCAAGGGCAAAAATGAACTATTGGGATTCCATCAAGATCAAAAGCTTTTGCATAGCAAAGGAAACAGTTAACAAAATCAAAAGACAACTGACAGAATGGGAGAAGATATTTTCAAACTACATATCAGATAAAGGACTAGTGTCCAAAATCTATAAAGAACTTAACAAACTCAACACCCAAAGAACAAATAATCCAATCAAGAAATGGGCAGAGGACATGAACAGACATTTCTGCAAAGAAGACATCCAGATGGCCAACAGACACATGAAAAAGTGCTCCATATCACTCAGCATCAGGGAAATACAAATCAAAACCACAATGAGATATCACCTCACACCAGTCAGAATGGCTAAAATCAACAAGTCAGGAAATGACAGATGCTGGCGAGGATGCGGAGAAAGGGGAACCCTTCTACACTGTTGGTGGGAATGCAAGCTGGTGCAACCACTCTGAAAAACAGCATGGAGGTTCCTCAAAATGTGAAAATAGAACTGCCCTATGACCCAGCAATCACACTACTGGGTATTTACCCTAAAGATACAAATGTAGTGAGCCAAAGGGGCACATGCACCCGAATGTTTATAGCAACAATGTCCACAATAGCCAAACTATGGAAAGAACCTAGATGTCCATCAACAGATGAATGGATAAAGAAGATGTGGTATATATACATAATGGAATACTATGCAGCCATCAAAAGAAATGAAATCTTGCCATTTGCGACAACATGGATGGAACTAGAGTGTATCATGCTTAGCGAAATAAGTCAAGCGGAGAAAGACAACTATCATATGATCTCCCTGATATGAGGAAGTGGTGATGCAACATGGGGGCTTAAGTGGGTAGGAGAAGAATAAATGAAACAAGATGGGATTGGGAGGGAGACAAACCATAAGTGACTCTTAATCTCACAAAACAAACTGAGGGTTACTGGGGGGAGGGGGGTTGGGAGAAGGAGGGTGGGGTTATGGACATTGGGGAGGGTATGTGCTTTGGTGAGTGCTGTGAAGTGTGTAAACCTGGCGATTCACAGACCTGTACCCCTGGGGATAAAAATATATGTTTATAAAAAATTAAAAAAATATTAAAAAAAAAAGAAATGATCATTATCCAATTTTATATTCTGGACTCCCTTGTCATAAAATAATCATATACATGTGGGTTTTGTCTGTGCTGTCCTTTCTGTTCCATTAATTTCTATGTATATTTTATGTCAATACCATATTATTTTGATTACTATAACTTTGTAATACATCTTAAGATCAGAAAGTGTGATGCCTCCAGCTTTGTTTTTTCTTACAATTATTTTACAGTTTGGGTCTTTTGTGGTTCCATACAAATTCTAGATTTTTTAAATACGCTACTGTAATTTTCATGAAGATTGCACTATATCTGTGTATCACTTTGGGTAATAAGAACATTTTAACAATATTAATTCTTCCAATCCATGAGAGTGGAATATATTTCCATTTATTTGCATCTTTAATTTTTTTAATCAATATCTGCAGTTCCCAGTGGATAAATCTTTTACTTCCTTGGTTAAATGTATTTCTAAGTATTTAGGAATGTATATTTTGGCCTCAAAAATTGGAAATATACACAACCCTTATTTTTTGGAAGAATTTTAGAAGGACTGGGATTATTTCTTCTTTATATTTAAAGAAGGTAGAATTTGCCAGTTGAAGCCGTCTTTTCCTGAACTTTGTGTGTTGGGACGTTTTCAATTATTGATTAAATTTTCCAACTACTGATTAGTCTGTTCAGATTTTCCATTTCTTCATGATTCCCTCTTGGTACATTTTATGTATAGGAATTTACCCATCTCTTCCAGGTTGCACATTTTGTTAAGACATAGTTGATCATAGTAGTCTCTTCTTATCCTTTCCATTTCTGTGATATCAGCTTTTTTAGCTCCTCTTTCATGACTGATCTCATTCATTTGAGTCCTCTTTTTTGTCTTCCTAAATCTAGCTAAAGGTTTGCTTGTTCTGTTTATCAAAAAACAGTCAAACAAACAGCTCTTTTTTTAATTGTTTTTACTGTTTTTCTTACCTCTATTTTTTTACTTCTGCTCTGATCCTTATTATTTCCTTCATTCTACTAACTTTGGGCTTAGTTTTTTTCTTCTTTCTTAGCTTCATGAGAAATAGGTTATTATTGGAGATCTTTTTCATCAATATCAGTGTTTATGATTATAAAGTTCCCTACTAGACCTCAGTTTACTATATAATTATTGGTGTTTTATATTTTTATATTCATTTGTCTCAGTATACTTCTTGATTTCTTTTTTGAATTTTTCTTTGATTCATTGGTTGCTCAAGAGCATGTCATATTTTGTTCTGTTTTTAAGAGCACTTTTTAAATATCCACATAATTGTGAATTTCCAGTTTTTGTCTTGCAATTTATTCTTTTTTTTTCAGCATAAAAGTATTCATTATTTTTGCACCACACCCAGTGCTCCATGCAATCCGTGCCCTCTATAATACCCACCACCTGGTACACCACCTCTTACCCCCCACCCCTTCAAATCCCTCAGATGGTTTTTCAGAGTCCATAGTCTCTCATGGTACCCTCCCCTTCCAATTTCCCTCAACTCCCTTCTCCTCTCTAACTCCCATGTCCTCCATGATATTTGTTATGCTCCACAAATAAGTGAAACCATATGATAATTGACTCTCTCTGCTTGACTTATTTCACTCAGCTAATCTCTTCGAGTCCCGTCCATGTTGCTACAAAAGTTGGGTATTCATCCTTTCTGATGGAGGCATAATACTCCATAGTGTATATGGACCACATCTTCCTTATCCATTCATCCATTGAAGGGCATCTTGGTTCTTTCCATAGTTTGGCGACCGTGGCCATTGCTGCTATAAACTTTGGGGTACAAATGGCCCTTCTTTTCACGACATCTGTATCTTTGGGGTAAATACCCAGGAGTGCAATGGCAGGGTCATAGGGAAGTTCTATTCTTAATTTCTTGAGGAATATCCACACTGTTCTCCAAAGAGGCTGCACCAACTTGCATTCCCACCAACAATGTTAAGAGGGTTCCCCTTTCTCCACATCCCCTCCAACACATGTTGTTTCCTGTCTTGCTAATTTTGGCCATTCTAACTGGTGTAAGATGATATCTCAATGTAGTTTTAATTTGAATCGCCCTGAGGGCTAGTGATGATGAACATTTTTTCATGTGTCTAATAGCCATTTGTATGTCTTCATTGGAGAAGTGTCTGTCCATATCTTCTGCCCATTTTTTGATATGATTGTCTGTTTTGTGTGTGTTGAGTTTCAGGAGTTCATTATAGAACCTGGATATCAACCTTTTGTCTGTATTGTCATTTGCAAATATCTTCTCCCATTCCGTGGGTTGCCTCTTTGTTTTGTTGACTGTTTCCTTGGCTGTGCAGAAGTTTTTGATTTTGATGAAGTCCCAAAAGTTTATTTTCGCTTTTGTTTCCTTTGTCTTTGGAGACATATCTTGAAAGAAGTTGCTGTGGCTGATATCGAAGAGATTACTGCCTATGTATTCCTCTAGGATTCTGATGGATTCCTGTCTCACGTTGAGGTCTTTTATCCATTTTGAGTTGATCTTTGTGTACGGTGTAAGAGAATGGTCGAGTTTCATTCTTCTACATATAGCTGTCCAGTTTTCCCAGCACCATTTATTGAAGAGACTGTCTTTTTTCCACTGTATATTTTTTCCTGTTTTGTCGAAGATTAATTGACCATAGAGTTGAGGGTCCATATCTGGGCTCTCTACTCTGTTCCACTGGGTCTATGTGTCTGTTTTTATGCCAGTACCATGCTGTCTGGGTGATCACAGCTTTGTAATAAAGCTTGAAATCAGGTAATGTGATGCCGCCAGCTTTATTTTTGGAAATGTTTCAGGGTTGGTTTGATTCAGCAGTACAACAATGACATAGAGACCTAATTTCTTCCATCTCTCTCTCAGCTTTTTTATAAGACTGGCTTCCTCTTATGGTCACAAGATGAATGCTAGCAAATACCTTGGCTTTCTACTTTGTCTTTGGGGAGAAAATTTGCATTTGTTCTCTTGCACAGCAGTGGAAAAGTGCTAAGGTCTTTGCAACTTGACTTTATCTTGTCCTATTTCAATGACTCTTGGACAGGATCCCAGTCTGCCAGCAGTCATGCTTCTTGGACAAATGAGAGCTTTGTATTCCTAAGAGGAAGATGCATTCACTAGACACTCACTTGCTGATAGTGACTATTTTCAGGTAGTTTACATGGGAAACATTAAGACTGCTCTTTAGTTTTTGGTAATATGTCATGTGATAGTAAAGATTTGGTGTAAACTGTGTCCTCCTCAGACAGAATTTAACTAAATAACATGAGCAGTTCTTTTAACACTTTTCTTCATCCAGAGAGATAATAGAGTTTCTTTTAGAAAGTTTTTCAGACAGGCAAGGAAGTTTCATTCCCCATGAACTCTCATTAAGATTTTGTCTAGAGGAGCACCTCAGTGAACTCAGTCAGCTAAACATTAGACTCTTGGTTTTTGGCTCAGGTCGTGATCTCATGGGTCAAGAGTTGGAGCTCCCTGTGGGACTCCATAGTCAGTGGGGAGTCTACTTAGAGATTAACTCCCTCAGCTCCTCACCCCACTTGTATACACATGCACACTCTCTCCCTCTCTTTGACTTTCTCTCTGTCTCAAATATGTAAATAACATCTTTTAAAACAAAGTTTTTCTGTAGGCTCATTGGTTAAAAACTGGTCATATCCAACACTGAAAGGACAAATGTAGCAAGAAATTGGAGTTTCTGACTTGGGTGGGTCTGGGCTACATCTTAGAACCAGAAGTAAGAATAGCTTCTTGAAACAATATGAACTTTTGTCAGGGAAGAAGGGACCTGACCAATAGTTTGGGGTGCTTATGAAAGCAAGTGATCAGGGAGTTGAGAAAATAACACCTGGATAGTTAAATAATAAACAATTCTTACTTTATAAATCTAAAACAGAAAGTTGCATTTTCTCCTACCATTAGTCTTTCACATCTCAGTTAATAGCAACACAGTCTAGTGCTGAATACTGAAAGGGAGAAAGAAAGAAGGAAAGAAAGGAAGACAAAAAGAAAAAAGCCTAAGATACACTCTTTTACCTTTATTTCACATAAAATCACTTCAATGTGGTTTTATTTTTTTTTAATTTTTTTTAATTTTTTAATTTCTTTTCAGTGTGCCAGAATTCATTGTTTATGCACCACACCCAGTGCTCCATGCAATACGTGCCCTCCATAATACCCACCACCAGACTAACTAACTCTCACCTCCCCAAAACCCTCAGATTGTTTTTCTGAGTCCCCAGTCTCTCATGGTTGGTCTCCCCTGTCCAGTTTCCCCCAACTCCTTTCTGCTCTCCATCTCCCCATGTCCTCCGTGTTATTCCTTCTAATCCACAAATAAGTGAAATTATATGATAATTGACTCTCTCTGCTTGACTTATTTCACTCAGCATAATCTCTTCCAGTCTCGTCCATTTTGATACAAAAGTTGGGTATTCATCCTTTCTGATGGAGGCATAATACTCCATAGTATCTATCGACCATATCTTTCTTATGCATTCATCCATTGAAGGGCATCTTAGTTCTTTCCACGGTTTGGCGACTGTGGCCATTGCTGCTATGAACATTGTGATACAGATAGCCCTTCTTTTCACTAAATCTGTATCTTTGGGGTAAATATCCAGTAGTGCAATTGTAGGGTAACAGGGTATCTCTATCGTTAATTTCTTAGGAAATTTCCACACTGTTTTCCAAAGTGGCTGCACCAACTTACATTCCCACCAATAATGTAAGAGGGTTCCCTTTTCTCCACATCCTCTCCAACACTTGTTGTTTACTGTCTTGTTGATTTTGGCCATTCTAACTGGTGGAAGGCATCTCAATGTAGGTTTGATTTGAATCGACCTGATCACTAGCAATGATAACATTTCTTCAAGTGTCTGTTAGCCATTTTTATGTCTTCTTTGGAGAAGTGTCTGTTCATGTCTTCTGCCCATTTGTTGACATGACTGTCTGTTTTGTGTGTGTTGAGTTTGAGGAGTTCTTTAGAGATATTGGATATCAGCCCTTTGTCTGGGGTGTCATTTGTGAATATCTTCTCCCATTGTGTGGGTTGCCTCATTGATTTGTTGACTGTTTCCTTTGCTATGAAGAAGTTTCTGATCTTGATGAAGTCCCAAAAGTTCACTTTCACTTTTGTTTCCTTTGCCTTTGGGAACATATTTTGAAGAAGTTACTGTGGCTGATGTTGAAGAAGTTACTGCCTGTGTTCTCCTCTAGGATTCTGATGGATTCCTGCCTCACATTGAGGTAAACCATTTGAGTTTATCTTATTGTATGGTGTAAGAGAATGGTCGAGTTTTATTCTTCTATACATAGCTGACCAATTTTCCAAGCACCATTTATTGAAGAGACTGTCTTTTTTCCACTGTATATTTTTTTCCTGCTTTGTCAAAGATTATTTGACCATAGAGTTGAGGGTCCATATCTTGCCTCTCTACTCTGTTTCACTGGTCTATGTGTCTGTTTTTCATGCCAGTATCATCCTGTCTTGGTGATCACAGCTTTGTAGTAAAGCTTGGAATCCTGCAACATGATGCCCTCAGTTTTGTTTTTCTTTTTCAACATTTCCTTAGAAATTCGGGGTCTCTTCCAGTTCCATACAAATTTTAGGATTATTTGCTCCAGCTCGTTGAAAAATGCCAGTGGAACTTTGATTGGAGTGGCATTGACAGTACAGATTGCTCTGGGCGTATAGACTTTTTAACAATGTTTATTTTTCTAATCCATGAGCATGGAATGGTTTTCCATCTTTTTGTGTCTTCTTCAATTTCTTTCAGGAGTGTTCTGTAGTTCCTTGAGCACAGATAATTTACCTCTTTGGTTTGGTTTTTTCCCAGGTATCTTACAGTTCTTGGTGCTATAAGAAATGGAATTGATTCTCTAATTTCCCTTTCTGTATTTTCATTGTTAGTGTAAAAGAAAGCAACTAATTTCTGTACATTGACTTTGTATCCTGTCACATTACTGAATGGCTGAATGAGTTCTAGTAGTTTGAGGTGGAGTCTTTTGGGTTTTCCATATAAAGTATCATGTCATCTGTGAAGAGAGAGAGAGTTTGACTTTTTCATTGCCAATTTAAATACCTTTTATTTCTCTTCATTGTCCGATTGATGTTGCTAGGAATTCTAGTACTATGTTGAACAAGAGTGGTGAGAGTGGGCATCCTTGTCCTGTTTCTGAACTAAAAGGGAAGGCTGTCAGCTTTTTTCCATTGAGGATGACATTCGCTGTGGGTTCTTCATAGATAGATTTCATGAAGTTGAGGAATGTTCATTCTATCCCTATACTTTTAAGCATTTTAATCAGGAACGGATGCTGTATCATGTCAAATGCTTTTTCTGCATCAATTGAGGGGACCATGTGCTTCTTCTCTCTTCTCTTATTGATATGTTCTATCACATTGATTGATTTCTGAACTTTGAACCACCCTTGCAACCACCCAGGGATGAATCCCACCTGGTCATGGTGGATAATCTTTTTAATGTATTGTTGGATCATATTAGCTAAGATCTTGTTGAGAATCTTAGCATCCATATTCATCAGGGATATTGGTCTGAAATTCTCCTCTTTGGTGGGGTCTTTGCCTGTTTTAGGGATCAAGGTAATGCTGGCTTCATAAAAAGAGTTTGGAAGTTTTCCTTCTGCTTCAATTTTTTTTTGAAACAGCTTCAGAAGAATAGGTATTAGTTCTTCATTGAAAGTTTGGTAGAATTCTCCAGGGAATCTGTCAGGTCCTGGGCTCTTGTTTTTTGGGAGGTTTTTGATCACTGCTTCAATCTCATTACTAGATATTTGTCTATACAGGCTGTCAATTTCTTCCTGATTCAGTTTTGGAAGTTTATAGTTTTCCACGAATGCATCCATTTCATCTTGGTTGCTTAACTTATTGGCATATAACTGTTGATAATAATTTCTGATGGTTGTTTCTTTTTCCTTGGTGTTAGTCATAACCTATCCCTTTTCATTAATAATTTTATTAATTTTGCTCTTCTATCCTTTCTTTTAGATTAGTTTGGCCAATGGTTTATTAATCTTATTGATTCTTTCAAAAAAAAACAGCCTTTGCTATGCTTTGCTTTGAATGTTGATGCATTCTACTATATCTCTAGTTTCTATCTCATTGATCTCTGTTCTAATTTTTATTATTTTCCTAGTTCTTCTTTGATTTCCTGGTTGATCCAAACATTCTTAAGCAAGGTGGTCTTTAGCTTCCAGGTGTTTGAATTCCCTCTGAACTTTTTCTTGTGGTTGAGCTCCAGTTTCAAAGCATTGTGATCTGAGAATACGCAGGGAATAATCTCAATCTTTTGGTATCGGTTGAGCCCTGAATTGTGACCCAGGATGTGGTCTATTCTGGAGAAGGATCCATGTATGCTCAAGAAGAATGAGTATTTTGTTGTTTTAGAGTGGAATGTTCTATATATATCTATGAGGCCCATCTGATCAAGGTGTTGTTCAATGTTCTGGTTTCTTTATTATGTTATGCTTGCATGATCAATTACTGAGAGTGGCATGTTAAGATCCCCTATTATTAATGTAGTCATATCAATACTACTCTTTATCTTGATTAACAGTTGTCTTATGTAGTTGGCTGCTCCTATATTGAGGGCACAAATATTTACAGTTGTTAGATCTTCTTGGTGGATAGACCCTTTAAGAATGATGTAGTGTCCTTTTGTATCTCTGACTATAGTCTTAGTTTAAAATCTAATGTATCTGATATGAGAATTGCTACTCCAGCCTTCTTTTAAGGCCCATTGGCATGAAAGACGCTTCTCCATCCCTTCACTTTCAGTCTGGATGTATCCTTAGGTTCAAAATGGGTCTCTTGTAGACAACACATGGATGGGTCCTGTCGTTTTATCCAATCGGCAACCCTGTGCCATTTAGGAAGAGCGTTTAGGCCATTCACATTGAGAGTGATTATTGAGAGTTACGTTCTTATTGACATTGTGTTACCTGTGAAGTTCTTGTTTCTATAGATTGTCTCCATAAATTTCTGTTCAATGACATTCTTGGGTTCTTTCTTCTTCTATAGAACTGCCCCCCACCACCCATTATTTCTTGTAGTTCTGACTTGATGGTCACATACTTTTTAAACCTTGCCGGTCTTGGAAGCTCTTTATCTCTCCATCCATTTTGAATGTCAGTCTTGCTGGATAAAGTATTCTTGGCTTCATGTTCTTCTCATTTAGTGCCCTGAATACATCTTGCCAGCCCTTTCTGGCTTGCCAGGTTTTTGTGGACAGGTCTGATGTTATTCTGATGGGCCTTTCTTTGTACGTAAGGAATCTCTTCCCCAAATTGAGGAAGACACAAAGAAATGGAAAAATGTTCCATGCTCCTGGATCGGAAGAATAAATATTGTGAAAATGTCTATGCTACCTAAAGCAATCTACACATTTAATGCAATTCCTATCAAAGTACCATCCATCTTTTTCAAAGAAATGGAACAAATAATTTTAAAATTTATATGGAACCAGAAAAGACCTCGAATAGCCAAAGGGATATTGAAAAACAAAGCCAAAGTCGGTGGCATCACAATTCCGGACTTCAAGCTTTATTACAAAGCTGTCATCATCAAGACAGCATGGTACTGGCACAAAAACAGACACATAGACCAATGGAACAGAATAGAGAGCCCAGAAATAGACCCTCAACTCTATGGTCAACTAATCTTTGACAAAGCAGGAAAGAATGTCCAATGGAATAAAGACAGCCTCTTCAATAAATGGTGTTGGAAAAATTGGACAGCTACGTGCAGAAAAATGAAACTGGAACATTTCCTTACACCACACACAAAAATAAACTCAAAATGGATTAAGGACCTCAATGTGAGAAAGGAATCCATCAAGAACTCCTGTTTAAAATTATGGTTTATCATTTTCATAATCAGTTGTCTCAAGGTCTTTCTAGACTCTATGATCTTGAGGGCAGGTCTTTCTGCCTCTAGGACATGAACGCTGGTTCCATTCCCCAGATTGGAAAATTTTCATGGAAAATTTGTTCAACTATATCTTTTAGTATTCTTTCTTTCTCCTCCCCCTCAGGGATCCCAATAATTCTGATGTTGAAAAGTTTCATGGCACCATTTATTTCCCTAATATTTTTTTCATGGATTCGAAGCTATTTGTTCCAGGCTTTCTCCTGATCCTTTTCCTCTATTAGTTTGTCTTTTAGATCACTAATTATCTTCTGCCTCAGTTACCTTAGCTGATAGATAATTTTTATTTAATTGGAACTCATTGAGAGCATTGCAACATCTTCCCTGGTGGCTTTCACTTCTGCCCTAATCAATTCCATTTTGTCATTAAAGGCTCTCTCCAACTTAGCCATTGCCTGGACAATTGTTAACCTGAATTCCTTTTCTGACATACTTTTTATGTCCATATCCAATAGCTCTGATGGAGAGGACACAGTCTCTGAATTTTTCCTCTGTTGGGCATTTCTCTTCTTAGTCATTTTGGTGAGAGATGGCTGAAGGGATATGTAGCTGAATGTATCAACCATGGTGCAGGCAAGTTGCACTCTGGAACACTCCTGAGCAATTGGGAGTCCCCACCAAAAAGCAAGAAAAAAGAAAAAAGAGAGAGAGAGACAGGGGGAAAAAAAAGATAAAAATAAAAGAGAAGACCCAGCCTGGATGGGCCCCAAACTAAGATTTATAAAGTATACAAAGAAAAATGGACAAACAAAAAGACTGACAAAAGTAAATAACAAGGAAAAAAAAAAAGAAAAGAACCCAGCAAAATGAACCCCAAGTATAAGATATATTTACTACCAAAACAAAAGCAGATACACAGAAACACTGACAAAAGAAAAAGATGGGAGGGTGATTATAAATTCTCAGTGTGGATGAGGAAGCTTATTTTGATTTTTCCTGGATGTATCTTGATATCTTTGTTAAAGGACTCAACTTTCCTGATATAAGGGGAGATTAAAACTTGTTTATATAGAGGGGTAGCATTCATTGGGGGAAAGGGATTACATTGAAGCTTATTTCTATATGAATATTTAAAAAATTAAAAAACAAAATAAATTAAAAAATGGAAAAGCAAAAGAAAAAACAGGTATATGTATCAAAAAAGTTCAAGTTAAAGGGTTATGGTATTTGCTGTATTGAACATCTCATTGTGATGGTAACTAGATTAAAAATAATTAAAAATATTGAAAAGAATGAGATTAGTGGGAACAAATATAAAAATAAATGTTGTATCTATGAAGTAGGGGTGGTTGTCCTCTTGTTTTTGTTTTGTTTTGTTTTGTTTTGTTTGTTTGTTTTTGGCTGGCTTTCTGGTGGAGGGGTCTGCCGCATGGTTTTTTAGGCAGTCTTGGCTGGAGTTGAGTCCTTTTGCCCCCTTTCAAAGGGCTGGGCTCTGAGAAAACCGGTTTTTCAGGCCCTTGTTGTCTAGAGGTTGTTTTTTGTTTTGTTTTTGTTTTTTTTTTCTTTTTGTTTTTACCCCCTCCTTTTGGTAGCTTTTGGTGATTCTTTGGAGGTTTAAAGGAAAGCAAACATCTATCTCAGAGAAAAGCCTCAGTCTGGTCCCCACTGGGTGCTCCAGAGCACATAAATCCCCCCTCTGCTGCTGGCAGAGCATGTTCCCAGTAACAGCCTCAGGGGTCAGAGGAGCTCCCACTTGTACCCAAAACCATGAGAAGTATGAGTCCAGAGAGCTGGCTTCCAGTGGCTGCCTCCATGTGGCTATCTGGGCTGGTCCAGACCACCAGAGAGGTCCCAACCAGAGATAGCACACTGAGATTTTCATGCTGGCTGGGGCTGGGAGTCCTCAGACTCTTCCAGTCCTAGAGAAAACCAGCCAGCACCTGCACAGACCTCTCTCAGGGGAGTGTGTGGAGCGCGACTCAGACCCCCATCGTGCAGCATGCATGCAGAGTGCAAAAGACTGTGGTTCCAGAGAGTGCCAGCTGGCATTCATACCAGACTCTCACACGCACTGCCACCCAGATACTCTCACTCACGCACACTGGTGACACAGGGACTAAGGCCTGGCCTCTTGGCTGCACTCTCTCTGGCTCAGCACCAGTGGTGGCCATCCTGGGTCCATGGGCTTAAGCCCCTCTCCCTACCACCTGATCCCATCAATTTCCCCTTAAGATCTTTTGCTCCTTTTGAGTGCTTTCAAACAGACTCCAAGTTAATGCTGGTTCTCAATCACAGGGCACTCTCATATTGGGGTATTAATTTCCAGTGGCTGGCTTCTGGTGGTTACCTCCCCTTTTGTTTATCTTCTGATATCAGTCCAATGTTCCCACTCCACTTTACCTGTCTACTGGTGTCTTCTGCCCTCTTAGAGATCCAGAAGTGTATAATTCTAATCTCAGACTGATGTCATGGGTGATCAGAGTTCTTTGGTAGATAACCAGCTCACTTTAGGGGACCAGTTAAAACAGTGCCTCCTACTTCCCCACCATCTTATCTCCCCCTAGCTCCAATGTGGTTTTAAGTACATTCATATGGCTCTAGCTCCAATCTAGTGTTATCTCTCCAAGCTCACTACAGAGCATCTTTGACCAAGTCTGTCACAGACCTCCCTGGTATGCCTCCACACCTGATGCTCTATACTCCATTCCCCACAAGTGAACATAGATTTCTTGCCTGCCAGAGCTCAGGCACAAACAGTAAGATCAAGATATGTAAATATAAGATGTATAGAAGACCATTCTTATGATATATAATTACCAATTTGCCTGCTATTCCTTCACCACCACATGCAATAAATTAAAATGGCCTTGACCTCTGTCTTAACAACTGACTTTTCACTCAAATGAAAATTTGTCAGTAAATATGCCATCTGATGGGAACTATTTTTCAAGTGATCAAATAGTGATATCATTATTTGATTTATTTGCAAACTTTATCAATGGTGAATGTTCTTTCTTCAAAACAGTTTAGCCATTACTTAACTGTAAGGTCATTAAGAAATGTCTATTGGGTTGTAGTTTCAAACAAAATGAAAAATTAGAAAAAAATTGTACACCTCAGCAATAATTACAAAAAATAACAACTGTTATCAAGATAAATAACAAAAGGACATCAATACTGACTGCATCAGTAAGATAAGCTTAAAACTATTATGGTAAGTGAAACTGACTCTGTTTAGGAGGTATAAGTGTATTTCATTGACTTTTCATCTTATATATTTAACAATGATGTAATGATTGTTTATGCATCCAAATTTTCATGACTATGTTGTTATTCATTACTATTTTTTATGTCAGTCAATTAGAATTCTAACCCTGGCTTTGTAAATATCAACTGTATAATTTAGAGAAATTTGTTAAGCTTTTCTGAATTTCAATATCTTCATCTATAAATGCTTACTTTCCAGTGTCATTGGGAGATACTCAATAAATATCCATTATGTTTATATCTAAGCAAGTACTGAGATAACTTAAAGTTAAAATTTTCATATTATACCACAATTAGCATTTTTAATAATTTATGTCAATTTTTTTACTCCCCAGTTTTCTCTATTTTTTGTGTTTATTTCATCCCTAATCTACTGAGCACACTATTACAGATATAGACTGTTCCCCTTACTAGCCATAAACAATTGGATACGGAAAGAAAGGCAGAATGAGGTAAGGTTTCTTCACCTTGTGGTCTTTTAATATCCAATTGAGAGAATTATATTTTAGAAGTAGTTTCAGTGTGTATTTTCTGACAACTTTTTTTTTTTTTGTCATGGAGTATTGCTGCTATCATATTTATGATATTATGTAAACTGCCTTTCATTCATTTGTAGTTGAAAAAAAAAAGAATGAGAAGAAACCTGCTTGTGGGTTGACTAATATGTTAAGCATTTCAAAAAAATTTTCTCAATTAATAATTGAAATAGTCTAGATAATTCGACAAACTGCTTTTTTTTCCTCCAAAGGAAATGCTCTTCCATAACTCTAAACTGGTTTTGATTTTGATTTCAATGGAAGGATGTTTTATCATTTTTTAAAGACTTATCTATTTGTTTATTTATTTATTTGAGACACGGAGACAGAGAATGAGGTGGGTGGAGAGGCAGAGGAAGAAGCAGAATCTCTTCTGAGCAGAGAGCCTAATGCAGGCTAGATCCCATGACCCTGAGATCGTGAACAGAGCCCAAGACAACCATTCAACCAATTGGGCCACACAGGTACCCATGCTTAATCATTTTTTATATGATTCAGAGAATTACAAAAATTATAATTGGCACAGGCACTCATAATGCACAAATATTCATTATTTCACTATTATTTATTGAGCACTTATAATATGTATAGTATCATTTGATCTGATTTAAATGTCTTATCTCACTTCAGTTTCAAAATCAACCCATTAAGGTGGTATTGCCTTTCTCATCATTTTGCAGAGGACAGTTACTTTAAAGGTAAATAAAAGAACATCTAAAAAAAAGTAAATAAAAGAAATGAGTCACTGAGAAATAACACAACCTGTTCAAACTCATATAGACAATAAATAATAGATCATATTCTTTTTTTTTAAAGATTTTATTTATTTATTTGACAGAGAGAGATCACAAGTAGGCAGAGAGAGAGAGAGAGAGAGAGAGGAGGAAGCAGGCTCCCCGCCGAGCAGAGAGCCCGATGTTGGACTCGATCCCAGGACCCTGAGATCATGACCCGAGCCGAAGGCAGTGGCTTAACCCAATAATAGATCATATTCTGAATGACAGTGCCATGCTGTCAACAGTAAATGAGTCTATTTTCTTATTTTCAGATTCTTTTAGTAACCAGAAATTTTACTATTTTACTTATGGAGTTGCAGATAACTATTAAAAATATGTAAAATACACTGTCTTATCCAAGAAAACAAAATAAGAAGAAAATAAATAAGAAAGAAACACTACTACCCTACAATGAAGAAAATTTGATAATTGTCCTGCTTCAGTCAGTAAAAAAAGATGGGAAATTAACTAAATATAATTCATTAAAATAAAGAAGATGACCAGGTAATGCCCATAACCTAAATTTAGGATTTAGGTTATGGGCATAACCTGGTCAGCTCTAAAATTTAGGATTCCCTCTCTTTGATCCATGAAAATCATGTAGCTTTATAAAAGCCCAGTATTGTTGAAAAGATTATCCATATAATTAGTGCTCCAATGAAGACAGGGATTTCATCATCCCAGAAATTTTCCCTTTATCATCAATCAACCATTCTCATTTTCTCAGTCATCAGTCTAGCCTCTGTCCTTATAGATTTTATATAAATGAAATTATGTAATGCATACTCTTTTTATAAATTTATTTTTTATTTATTTTTAGCATAACAGTATTCATTATTTTTGCATCAGATCCAGTGCTCCATGCAATCCATGCCCACTCTAATACCCACCACCTGGTTCCCCCACTTCCCACCCCACCCCCGCCACTTCAAACCCCTCAGATTGTTTTTCAGAGTCCAATGTCTCTCATGGTTCACCTCCCCTTCCAATTTCCCCCAACTCCCTTCTCCTCTCTAACTCCCCATGTCATCCATGCTATTTGTTATGCTCCACAAATAAGTGAAACCATATGATAATTGACTCTCTCTGCTTGACTTATTTCACTCAGCATAATCTCTTCCAGTCCCGTCCATGTTGCTACAAAAGTTGGGTATCCATCCTTTCTGATGGAGGCATAATACTCCATAGTGTATATGGACCACATCTTCCTTATCCATTTGTCCATTGAAGGGCATCTTGGTTCTTTCCATAGTTTGGCGACCGTGGCCATTGTTGCTATAAACACTGGGGTACAGATGGCCCTTCTTTTCATGACATCTGTATCTTTGGGGTAAATACCCAGGAGTGCAATGGCAGGGTCATAGGGAAGTTCTATTTTTAATTTCTTGAGGAATCTCCACACTGTTCTCCAAAGAGGCTGCACCAACTTGCATTCCCACCAACAGTGTAAGAGGGTTCCCCTTTCTCCACATCCCCTCCAACACATGTTGTTTCCTGTCTTGCTAATTTTGGCCATTCTAACTGGTGTAAGGTGATATCTCAATGTGGTTTTACTTTGAATCTCCCTGATGGCTAGTGATGATGAACATTTTTTCATGTGTCTAATAGCCATTTGTATGTCTTCATTGGAGAAGTGTATTTTCATATATTCTGCCCATTTTTTGATATGATTATCTGTTTTATATGTGTTGAGTTTGAGGAGTTCATTATAGATCCTGGATATCAACCTTTTGTCTGTATTGTCATTTGCAAATATCTTCTCCCATTCCGTGGGTTGCCTCTTTGTTTTCTTGACTGTTTCCTTGGCTGTGCAGAAGTTTTTGATTTTGATGAAGCCCCAAAAGTTTATTTTCGCTTTTGTTTCCTTTGTCTTTGGAGACATATCTTGAAAGAAGTTGCTGTGGCTGATATCGAAGAGATTACTGCCTGTGTTCTCCTCTAGGATTCTGCTGGATTCTTGTCTCACGTTAAGGTCTTTTACCCATTTGGAGTTTATCTTTGTGTAAGGTGTAAGAGAATGGTCGAGTTTCATTCTTCTACATATAGCTGTCCAGTTTTCCCAGCACCATTTATTGAAGAGACTGTCTTTTTTCCACTGTATATTTTTTTCCTGTTTTGTCGAAGATTAATTGACCATAGAGTTGAGGGTCCATATCTGGGCTCTCTACTCTATTCCACTGGTCTATGTGTCTGTTTTTATGCCAGTACCATGCTGTCTTGGTGATCACAGCTTTGTAGTAACGCTTGAAATCAGGTAACATGATGCCCCCCATTTTATTTTTGTTTTTCAACATCTCCTTAGCGATTCGGGGTCTCTTCTGATTCCATGCAAATTTTAAAATTATTTGCTCCAGCTCTTTGAAGAATACCAGTGGAATTTTGATCGGAATGGCATTAAAAGTGTAGATTGCTCTAGGCAGTATAGACATTTTAACGATGTTTATTCTTCCGATGCAAGAGCATGGAATGGTCTTCCATCTTTTTGTGTCTTCTTCAGTTTCTTTCATGAGTGTCCTGTAGTTCCTCAAGTACAGTTCCTTAACCTCTTTGGTTAGGTTTATCCCCAGGTATCTTATAGTTCTTGGTGCTATAGTAAATGGAATCGATTCTCTAATTTCTCTTTCTCTATTTTCATTGTTAGTGTATAGAAAGCCAATGATTTCTGAACATTGACTTTGTATCCAGCCATGTTACTGAATTGCTGTATGAGTTCTAGTAGTTTGGGGGTGGAGTCTTTTGGGTTTTCCATATAAAGAATCATGTCATCTGTGAAGAGAGAGAGTTTGACTTCTTCATTGTCAATTTGGATACCTTTTATTTCTCTTTGTTGTCTGATTGCTGTTCCTAGGACTTCTAATACTATGTTGAACAAGAGTGGTGAAAGTGGGCATCCTTGTCTTGTTCCTGACCTCAACGGGCAGGCTGCAAGCTTTTTGGATGATATTTGCTGTGGGTCTTTCATAGATAGATATGATGAGGTTCAGGAATGCTCCCTGTATACCTATACTTTGAAGCGTTTTTTAATCAGGAACAGATGCTGGATTTTGTCAAATGCTTTTTCTGCATTGATTGAGAGGACCATGTGGTTCTTCTCTCTTCTCATATTAATTTGTTCTATCACATTGATTGATTTGCAAAAGTTTAACCATCCTTGTAGCCCAGGGATGAATCCCACCTGGTCATGGTGAATAATCGTTTTAATATGCTGTTGGATCCTGTTTGCTAACATCTTTTTGAGAATCTTAGCATCCATATTCATCAGGGATATTGGTCTGAAATTCTCCCTTTTGGTAGGGTCTTTGCCTGGTTTGGGGATCAGGGTAATGCTGGCTTCATAGAAAGAGTCTGGAAGTTTTCCTTCTGCTTCAATTTTTTGAAACAGCTTCAGGAGAATAGGTGTTATTTCTTTGAAAATTTGGTAGAATTCCCCAGGGAATCTGTCAGGTCCTGGGCTCTTGTTTTGGGGAGGTTTTTGATCACTGCTTTAATCTCATTAGTAGATATCAATCAATTCCAGTTGTCAATTTCTTCCTGGTTCAATTTTGGGAGTTTATAGTTTTCCAGGAAGGCATCCATTTCATCTAGGTTGCTTAGCTTATTGGCATATAACTGTTGCTAATAACTTCTGATGATTGTTTCTACTTCCTTGGTGTTAGCTGTGATCTCTCCCTTTTCATTCATAATTTTATGAATTTGGGCTTGCTTTCTTTTCTTTTGGTTTAGTGTGGCCAGTGGCTTATCGATCTTATTGATTCTTTCAAAAAACCAGCTTCTAGTTTCATTGATGCGTTCTATTGTATCTTTGGATTCTACCTCATTGATCTCAGCTCTAATCTTGATGACTTCCCTTCTTATGTGTGGAGTTGGTTTGATTTGTTGTTGATTCTCCAGTTCTTTAAGGTGTACAGACTGTTGCTGTGTTCTGGATTTTTCAATTTTTTTGAGAGAGGCCTTGATGACTATGTATTTCCCCCTTAGGAACGCTTTTGTTGTATCCCATAGGTTTTGGACCGAAGTGTCTTCATTCTCATTGGTTTCCATGAATTGTTTCAGGTCTTCTTTGATCTCCTGGTTGATCCAAGCATTCTTAAGTAAGGTGGTCTTTAGCTTCCATGTGTTTGAGTTCCTTCGGAACTTTTCCTTGTGATTGAGTTCCAGTTTCAAAGCATTGTGATCTGAAAATATGCAGGGAATTATCTCAGTCTTTTGGTATCGGTTGAGTCCTGATTTGTGACCCAGTATGTGGTCTATTCTTGAGAAGGTTCCATGTGCACTTGAGAAGAATGAGTATTCTGTTGTTTTAGGGTGGAATGTTCTGTATATATCTATGAGGTCCATCTGGTCCAATGTGTCATTCAATGTTCTTGTTTCTTTATTGATTTTCTGCTTCGATGATCTGTCTAGTTCTGAGAGATGTGTGTTAAGATCTTCTACAATTAGTGTATTTATATCAATACGACTCTTTACCTTGATTAGCAGTTTTCTTATGTAGTTGGCTGCTCCCATATTGGGGGCATATATATTTACAACTGTTAGATCATCTTGGTGGATAGTCCCTTTAAGAATTATGTAATGTCGGGGCACCTGGGTGGCTCAGTGGGTTAAAGCCTCTGCCTTCAGCTCGGGTCATGGTCTCAGGGTTCTGGGATTGAGCCCCACATTGGGCTTTCTGCTCAGCGGGGAGCCTGCTTCCCCCTCTCTCTCTGTCTGCCTCTCTGCCTACTTGTGATCTCTATCTGTCAAATAAATAAATAAAATATTAAAAAAAAAGAATTATGTAGTGTTCTGTATCTCTGGCTACAGTCTTTAGTTTAAAATCTAATTTATCTGATATGAGAATAGCTACCCCGGCCTACTTTTGAGACCCACTGGCATGAAAGATGCTTCTCCATCCCTTCACTTTCAGTCTGCGTGTATCTTTAGGTTCAAAATGGGTCTCTTGTAGACAACATATGGATGGGTCCTGTCATTTTAGTCAATCTTCAACCCTGTGCCGTTTTATGCACACATTTTGGCCATTCACATTGAGAGTGATTATTGATAGATACGTTTTTATTGATATCGTGTTACCTTTGAAGTCTTTCTTCTTGTGGATTGTCTTTTTATTTCTATTCAATGCTATTCTTAGAATTTTTCCTCTTTTATAGAACCCCCCCTTAGTATTTCCTGCCGTGTCAGCTTGGTGGTTGCGTAGTCTTTTAAGCCTTGCTGGTCTTAGAAACTCTTTATCTCTCCATCCATTTTGAATCTCAGTCTTGCTGGATAAATTATTCTTGGGTGCATGTTCTTCTTATTTAATGCCCTGAATATATCTTGCCAGCCCTTTCTGGCTTGCCAGGTCTCTGTGGACAGGTCTTACATTATTCTGATGGACTTTCCTCCCTAAGTAAGGAGCCTCTTTTTCCTAGCGGCTTTCAAGAGATTATACCTACAATTATGATTCCTCAATTTGACTATCAGGTGCCTTGATGTTTTTCTGGAATCTATAATCTTGGGTGGAGACCGTTCAGCCTCTAATACATGAACCCTGGTTCCATTCGTGAGACTGGGAAAATTTTCATTAAGAACTTGTTCCACTATATCTTCTAGACTTTTTTCCTTCTCCTCCCCTTCAGGGATTCCAATAATTCTGACGTTGGAATGTTTCATGGCATCATTTATTTCCCTGATTCTGTTTTTGTGGCTTCTAAACTGTTTGTTCCAGCCTTCCTTCTGATCCTTTCTCTCTATCTGTTTGTCCTCCAGATCACTAATTCTATCTTCTGTCTCAGTTACCCTAGCTTTGAGAGAATTTAGATTAGATTGGAACTCACTGAGAGTATTGTGAACCTCAGCCCTGGTAGCTTTTAATTCCGCCATAACATTGTGAACATCATCTCTGGTCGCTTTCAGCTCAGCCCTAATCAATTCCGTTTGGTTTTCCATGGCTTTCTCCAACCTAGCTATTTCCTGGACAATTGTTAGCCTGAATTCTCTTTCCAACATATTGTCTATGTTGATAGCTGTTAGCTCTGTTGCAGAAGGTCCAACCTCTGTATTTTTCTTCTGTTGGGCATTTCTCCTCCTAGTCATTTTGGTGAGAGATGGCTGAACAGATGTAGCTGGATGTATCGACCATGGTGCAGTCAAGGTGCACCCTGGAACACTTCTGAGTAATCAGGATTCCCCACCCACATGAGAGACAAAAGAAAAGGAAAAGAAAAAAAGAGAGAGAGACAGGAAAGAAAGGTAAGATGAAAGAGAAGGTTCAGCCCAAATGGGTCCCAAGGTAAGATTTATGAAGTATACAAACAATAACAGACAAACACCAAGACTGATAAAAGTATATGACAAGAGAAAAAAAAAATATATATATATGCAAATAAAGGAAGAACCTCGTCAAAAAGAACCCCAAGTATAAGGTTTATATACTATCAGGACAAACACAAAAACACAGAAACAATGGTGGAAGAAAAAGATGGGAGAGTGGTTATAAATTCTCAGTGTGGGCCAGGAAGTTTGTTTTGATTCTTCCTGGATGTATCTTGATATCTTTGTTAAATGACTCAACTTTCCTACAATAAAGGGGGATTGAAAATTGGTTTACCTATAGGGGTAGTATTGATTGGGGAAAGGGGATTACTCTGAAGTTTAACTCTATATGAATATTAGAAAATAAAAATAAAAAGGAATAAACTAGACTAAACTAAACTAAAATTTAAAAAAATTCAAAAAATAGAAATCCAAAAGAAAAACACAGGTGTATGTATCAAAAAGTTCAGGTTAGAAGGTTATTATGGAATTTGATATACTGGACATCTCACTGTGATTGTAAATAGGTTTAAAAAATTATCTATATTAAAAAAAATGAACCAGAATAGTGGGAACGAGTTAAAAATAAAAGTTGTCCTATGAAGTAGTGGTGGTTGTTCTCTTGTAGTCTTTTTTTTCTTTTTCTCCTTTCTTGGTTGGTTTTCTGGGGGAGGGGCCTGCCACGTGGGTTTTCAGTCAATGATGTTCCCTAAGTTAAGTCCCCCCACTCTCCGCAAGGGGGTGGGCTCTGAGGAAACTGTTTTTTTTTCAGGCTTTTGTTCTCTGGAGGTTTTTATGATTGTTCACTTTTTTTTTTTTTTTCTCTCACCTTGACCACTTTTGATGGTTTTTGTAGTTTTAGAGGAAAACAAACTGCACCCTGACCTCCCTCTCAGAGGGAAGCCTCAGTCTGCCTCCAGAGCCCAAATAAGTAAACCCTTGGCCTCTAGCAGAGCAGGTTCCGAGTCGCAGTCCCTGGGGACGCAAGATCTTTTGCTTGTACCCAAAACCATAGCCCCAGCGGCTGTCTGGAAAGCTCCAGACCGCTAGAGAGGTTCCAAGCAGCGATCGCCCACTGAGATTTTCCCGCTGGCCCGGACTGGGAATGCCTGATCTTCTGGGTCTAAGAGCACCCGGTTTGTGCGCACCTCTTTCAGGGGAGGCTGCGGGTCCCGCACACATTTCAGGCTCTGAGAACAGGGCACAGGTCTGAAAGCACCAAGCTGGGCCTTCGCTCACCTCTTTTAAGGGAGAATTTGGGGCACGCATCTTAGTCTCTGAAACAATGACGCGGTTCAAAGAGCGCCAGCTGGACCTTTGTGTACCTCTCTCAGGGGAGGATGAGGGGAGCGCATCTCCGGCTCTATAGCAGGGCTTGCGCATTTTGTCATCTGGTGAGGCTCCCAGCCCCTCACAGGAGACGGACCCCATGCGTTCTCGGGCACGCTGGCAGCTTAGGGACCAAGACCTGGTTTCTCTGCCGCACTCTTTCTGGCTCAGCGCCAGGAGAGACTGTTCTGGGACCGGGGACTTAAGCCCTTGTCCCTAGCCTCCCCGATTCCTACAATTTCCCCCCACGATCCTTTGCTCTTTGAAGTGCTGTCAACCAGTCTCCAAGTTAATGCTGGTCCCCAGACACAGGGCACTCTCACTCGTATTAGGGGTATTACTTTCCAACCGGTCATCTCTGGTGGCTCCCTCCCCCTTTTGTTTATCTTCCAACATCAGTTCACTGTTCCCACTCCGCTTTACCTACCCACTGGCGTCTTCTGCCCCTGTAGAGGTCCAGACGTATATAATTCTGATCTCAGGCTGATTTCATGGGTGATCGGAGTTCTTTGGTAGGTAATCATCTCACTTTAGGGTATAGGTTGAAAAGGCGCCTCCTCCTACTTCCCTGCCATCTTGTCCCCCCCATCAATGCATACTCTTTTATGTTTACTTTACTTACTCAATATAATGTCAGTGACGTTAGTCTATATCAATGCATGCATTACCAATAGATGCATTAAAAAAAAACTGTCCATTTGTAACAGTGTCTTTTTTTTTCTTTTTACATCATATATTAGCTCAGCATGCTGCAAAAAACAAAACAAAAAAAAAACAAAAAAAAAATAGGCTGGGTGCCTTACATAACAGAAATTCATTTTCTCAGAATTCTGGAGGTTGAAAGCCCAAGGTCAGAGTGCTAGTATCATCAGTTCTTGGTAGACATTTTTTCTGGCTTAACGATGGCTGCTTTCTTATTGTTTGCTCACAAAGCAGAGAGAGAGTGAGATCTCTGGTGGCTCTTCTTATATGGACATCAGTCATATCGGAAAAGGGCCCCACTCACATAAGAACCTGATTTCCTTCATTATCTCCTTATTGGCCCTATCTCTGAAAACAGTTGCATTGGGGGCTGGGATTCAACAAAATTTGGGGGGCATAATTCAATACAAAATGCATATTGACTAACAGGTGGTTTCCAGTTTGGAGTGATTCTGATCAAAATGCTATTAACAATCCTGTCCTAATCTTTTTCAGGACACATATTTTCATTGCTTTTAGATCCATTCAAGAAGCAGAATTTCTAAGTTGCTAGTTCTTAAGATAGTATATGTTGGGGTCGATTCCACATTAAAACATGTTAACACCCTAGGGCATGCCTGGGCCTACTTAGCCATAGTGACTCCATGTTGCCTAGGTAGACATTTTGTTGTTTAATAAATGCCTCAACAGTTATTGATATCAGTTCCAGGTAACTGTTACTAAAACACACACCTAAAACAAGGCCATTTTGTTTATATTGGTTCCAGGTAACTATTACTAAAACACATACCTAAAGCAAGTCCATTTTGTTATTTAATAAACGCCTCAATAGTTACTAGTATCGGTTCCAGGTAACCGTTACTAAAACACACAGGTAGGAGACATCCAATCAGCCAAAGCCACATATGTAGAGGTCTACAGTTGTGCCCTGTAAAAACTAGCCTGTAAGACCAAGGGGTGTTGCTCTCTTCGGAGGCTGCCCTGGCCGGTCAGTCTGACTTCTAATGCTTGGCATGGAATAAAGCTTTACATAACTTTTACTTTGTCTCAGTCTCGTTCCTTTGATAATGGACCCAACATATATATTTATGATTACTGAAAAACTACCAAATTTCTTTCCAAGGTACCATCATACACTCTAATCAACAATTTTAATAAGGTCAGCTGTTAAAAGTCCTCAAAACCCTTTTCATTATTCAGACTTTTAATGTTATCCATCCTACTGAAAGTGATGTAATATTAAATCGGGGGCTTTTCATTTACTTGATCTCTGAGGAAGGTGAGCATCTTTCCAAGTATACTTTGGTTGCTTATATATCTTTTGTGAGGTTTCTCTTCACATTTTTACACATTCTAATTGGGATTCTTTTTTTACTATTTTAATTGAATTCTTTTCTGAATATTTTTATTCTAGATACAGACTGTATGTCAGATATGTGTACATGAATATTTTCCCCAAATTTTGGTTTACTCATTTTATTTCTTTTTCAAGTTTTTATTTAAATTCTAGGTAGTTAACATATGGTGTAATATTGGTTTAGGTGTAGAATTAGTGGTTCATCATTTACGTATAACACTCAGCACAAGGGCCTCTTTAATACCCATCATTCATTTAACCCATACCCCACCCACCTTCCTTACATCAACCCTATTTGTTCTCTATAGTTAAGAGTCTGCTTTATGGTTTGCCTCTCTCTTCTTATCACCTTATGTTCAACTGCTTTGTTTCTTAGGTTCCACATATGAGTGAAACCATATGGTACTTGTCCTTCTCTAACTGACTTATTCACTTAGCATCATACTCTCTGGCTCTATTCATATCATTATAAATGGCAAGATTTCATGCCTTTTGATGGGTAATATTCCATTGTGTATATATACCAAGTGGCATATATCCACTCATCAGTCTATAGACTTTTGTGTTCTTTCCATAATTTGTTTACTGTTGATAATGCTGCTATAAACATCAGGGTGCATGTATCCCTTTCAATCTGTATTTTTGTAATACAGGGTCAGTACCTAGTAGAGCAATTGCTGGGTCATAGGGCAGGTCTATTTTTTAACCATTAAATGAAACAACAGATATTAGTGAGGATATTGCTAAGGGGGGATACTTGTGCCCTGTTGGTGGGAATGCAAACTGGTGCAGCCATTCTGGAAAACAATATGAAGATTCCTTACAGTTTAAAATTATCTTGTTGAGGCTTGGTTTTAGAATTTCTTAGTGCCTTCAATAGCTGTTATTTTGTATAGTCTCTTATTCTTCAGTGTGGTTGTTCTACTGTATTATTTGAATACTTCATGTATGTAGTAAGATCTTCCCACTCTGGCTGGTCTGAAACTCCAATGTTTCCCAATGGGCACAGCTTCTAGCATTTTTATTCCACTGTCAATCCAAGCAGCTGCACCTATATGATCTAATGACTCAGCCAAGGGTCCTTGAGGAATGCTCATAGAGATTTCTATCTTTCTCTCTTCTAACTCTAGTCCTTCTCTAATAAACTACCCTACCAAATCGAGGTAATTCAGAGCCCCACTAATGATTTCTGTCTCCTCAGTAGAGTTGGATTATCACACTTTTCTCATATTCCTTGCCTATGCATTGTTTCAATTTCAGGAAATTTTATCTGTTTAGAGATTCAAAGCATATATGGGTTTCACCTCATGAATTTCCCTTCTATAGTCCTGTGCTTATAATTTTTTTAAGGTCTTTAGCTTTCAAGTGTTTGAATTTCTTTCAAAGGTTTTCCTTGTGATTAGGTTCCAGTTTCAAAGTACTGTCATCTAAGAATATGCAGGGAATAATCTCAGTCTTTTGGTACTAGTTGAGACCTGGTTTGTGATCCAGTATGTAGTCTATTCTAGAAAAAGTTCCATGTGTGCTTGAGAAAAATGAGTATTCTTTTGTTTTAGGGAGGAATGCTTTTTATATAATTATGAGATCCATCTGGTCCAGTGCATCATTCAAAGCTCGTTTCTTTGTTGGTTTTCTGCTTAGATGATTTGTCTATTCCTAAGGGTGGATTTTTGAGGTCTCCTACTATTGATATATTATTATCAATATGTTTATTTTGGTTAACAGTTGGTTTATATAGTTGACTGCTCCCATTTTTTAAAAGATTTTATTTATTTGACAGAGATCACAAGTAGGTAGAGAGGGGAGAAGAAAGGGAAGCAAGGGTTAAGGAAGCAGGCTCCCCACTGAGCAGAGAGCGCAATGTGGGACTCAATCCCAGGACCCTTGAATCACGACCCGAACTGAAGGAGAGGCTTTAACCCACTGAGCCACAAATGCACCCCAACTGCTCCCATGTTGGGGCAGAGATATTTATAATTGTTAGATTTTCTTGTTGGACAAACCCTTTAAGAATGATATAGTGTCCCTTCATATCTCTAACTACAATCTTTAACTAAAAATCTATGAGATTTGGCACCCCCCCAAAAAAAGAAAGAATGTTTGGGTCAATGATAAAATCAAAGAAGAACTTAAACAATTAGTGGAAACCAATGAGAATGAAAACACCTTGGTCTAAAACATATGGGATATGGAAAAAATAGTCCTAAGGGAGAAATACATAGCAATACAGCCCTCACTCAAAAAAATAAAAAAATCTCAAATACACAAACTGTGTTTACACCTTAAAGAATGGAGAATGAACAATAAATTAAGCTTAATCCATGCATGAGAAGGGAAATACTTAAGATTAGAGCAGAGATAAATGAATTAGAAAAACAAAAATACTGTAGAACACATCAATGAAACTAGAAGCTGGTTATTTGAAAGAATTAATAAGATAGATAAAACACTGACCAGAATTATCCAAAAGAATATGAGATAGGACTCAAATTAATAGAATTCTGAATGAGTCAGCCCACATTAACCCACAACTAACACTAAAGAAATAGAAACAATTATAATTATTATCAAAAGTTATATGACAATAAATTAAGCAGCCTGGAAGAAATGGATGCCTTCCTGGAAATCTATAAACTACCAAGACTGAAACAGGAAGAAATTGACAACCTGAATAGACCAATAACAAGTAATGAGATTGAAGCAGTGATCAAAAACTTCCCAAATAAGAGCCCAGGACCTGAAGGATTCCCTGGGGACTTCTACCAAACAATAAAAGTAGAAATAACTATTCTCCTGAAGCTGTTTCAAAAAATGGAAGCAGAAGGAAAACTTCCAGACTCATTCTATGAGACCAGCATTACCTTGATCCCAAAATCAGGCAAAGACTCCATCAAAAAGGAAAAATTGAGACCAATATCCATGATGAATATGGATGCCAAATTCTCAACAAGATCCTAGCTAACAGGATCAAACAGTATTTTAAAAGGATTATCTTCCATAAACAGTTGGGATTAATCCCTGGGATGGGACGCTAATTCAACATTTGCAAATCAATCAAAGAGATAGAGCAAATCAAGAGAAGAGAGAAGAACCACATGGTTCTCTCAATATATGCAGAAAAAGCATTTGACAAAATATAACATCTTTTCCTGAATAAAATTCTTCAAACTATAGGGATAGAGAGAATATTCCTTAATTTCATAAAATCCACCTATGAAAAACTCACAGGAAATATCATTCTCAAGGGGAAAAGCTGACAGCCTTTCCCTTAAGATCAGGAACACAGAAAGATGTCCACTCTCACCACTATTTTTTTTAAAGATTTTATTTATTTTATTTGGCAGAGAGAGAGATCACAAGTAGGCAGAGAGGCAGGCAGAGACAGAAGGGGAAGCAGGCTCCCTGCTGAGCAGAGAGCCCGATGCGGGGCTCGATCCCAGGACACTGAGATCATGACCTGAGCTGAAGGCAGCGGCTTAATCCACTGAGCCACCCAGGCGCCCCCACTCTCACCACTATTGTTCGACATCATACCACATGTCCTAGCAACAGCAAACAGACAACAAAAAGAAATAAAATGTATTCAAATTGGCAGAGAAGAAGTCACACTCTCTCTTTGCAGATGACATGATACTTTATGGGAAAAACTCAAAAGACAACACCGAAATTACTGGAACTCATACAGCAATTCAGTAATGTGGCAGGATACAAAACCAATGCACAGAAATCAGATGCTTTCTTATACAGTAACAATTTAACTGTAGAAAGAGAAATTAGAGATTTGATTCCATTTACAATAGTACCAAAAAAACATAAGATACCTTGGAATAAACCTAACCAAAAAGGTAAATAATCTATACTCTAGAAACTACAGAACACTCATGAAAGAAATTGAAGATACAAAAAGATGGAAAAACATTCCATGTTCATGGATCAGAAGAATAAACATTGTTAAAATGTCTATACTGCCTAGAGCAATCTATACCTTCAATGCCATTCTGATCAAAATTCCACTGGCATTTTTCAAAGAGCTGGAGCAAATAATCCTAAAATTTATATGGCACTAGAAAAGATCCCAAATTGCTATGGAAAATTTGAAAAGCAAAAACAAACCTGAGGGCATCACGTTGCCTGATTTCAAGATATATTACAAAGGTGTGATCACCAAGACAGCATGGTACAAGCACAAAAACAGACACATACACCAATGGAACAGAGTAAAGAGTCCAGATATGGTCCCTCAACTCTATAAACAAATAATCTTTGACAAAGCAGGAAAGATATCTAGTGGAAAAAAGACAGTCTCTTCAATAAATGGTGCTGGACGGCTATGTATAGAAGAATGAAACTTGATGATTCTCTTATACCATACACAAAGATAGACCCAAAATGGATGACAAACCTCAACATAAGGCAGGGAACTATCAAAAGCCTAGAGAAGAACATCGGCCACAGCCACTTCTTTTGAGACATGTCTCTAAAGGCAAAGGAAACAAAACCAAAAATGAACTTTTGGGACCATCAAGATCAAAAGCTTCTGCACAGCAAAGGAAACAGTCAATAAAACAAAAAGGCAACCCACAGAATGGGAGAAGATATTTGCAAATGACACTACAAAGGGCTGATATCCCAGTTCTATAAAGACATTCTCAAACTCAACACTTAAAAAATAAATAATCGAGTCAAAAAATGGGCAGAAGATATGAACAGATACTTCTCCAAACAAGACATACAAACAGACACATGAAAAAATGTTCATCATCATTAGCCATCGGGGAAATTCAAATCAAAACCACAGTGAGATACCATCTTATACCAGTTAGAATGGCAAAAATTGACAAGGCAAGAAACAAAAAATATTGGGAGAAGTTATGGAGAAAGGGGAACCCTCTTACACTGTTGTTGAGAATGCAAGTTGGTGAGGTCACTTTTAAAAACAGTGTGGAGGTTCTTGAAAAAATTAAGAATAGTTACCCTATGACCCAGTAATTGCACTACTGGGTATTTACTCTAAGAAGGGCCATATGCACCCTCATGTTTATAGCAGCAATTTCCACAACAGCCACACTGTGGAAAGAGATGAGACACCCTTCAACAGACAAATAGATAAAGAAGATGTTGTCCATATATACAATGGAATATTACTCAGGCTTTAGAAAGGATGAATATGCAACTTTTACATCAACATAGATGGGACTGGAGGAGATAATGCTGAGTGAATTAAGTCAAACAGAGAAAGTCAATTATCATATGGTTTCACTTATTTGTGGAACACAAAGAATAGCCTGGAGGACATTAGAAGTAGGAAGAGAAAAGTAAAGGGGAGGAATCGGAGGGGAAATGAACTGTGAAAAAATATGGACTCCATGAAACAAACTGAGGGTTTTAGAGGGGAGAGGAGTCGGTGGATGGGTTAGCTCAGTGATGGGTATTAAGGAGTGCAGGTATTACATGGAGGACTGGGTATTATATGCACACAATGAATCATGGAACACTACTTCAAAAACAAATAATGTACTGCATGGTGACCAACATAACATAATAAAAAAAAATTGACTCCAAATTCTGAAGGATCTTGGAATGTCTTTAAATTTCAATAAATTAAAAAACTAATAGAAAAATGAAAGTACTGTTTATGAATAGCATTATACACTCATTTATTTATTCTTTTTTTGGCAATTTGATTTTGGAGTAATTTCTTAGACTTTCTTAGAAGTGGGAATGCCAGAATAATGGGTAAATATACATATATACATAATTTTATATCACATAATAATATAATATAATATTAAATAAATTCATAATTTTATTAGATATGACAAATTATCTTTCATTGGTGGTACCAGTTCTACTTTGCATTCCCACTAGTGGAATGTAAGAGATAAACACACTTTGTGGAAAGCTCATTTATATTTCTTTTTTTTTTTGTATATCATATATTTTTATAGATATTTTTTATTTTTTTAAATTAAATTTATTTATTTTCAGCATAACAGTATTCATTATTTTTTCACCACACCCAGTGCTCCATGCAATCCATACCCTCTATAATACCCACCACCTGGTACCACAACCTCCCACCTCCCCGCCACTTCAAACCCCTCAGATTGTTTTTCAGAGTCCAATGTCTCTCATGATTCCCCTTCCCTTCCAATTTCCCCCAACTCCCTTCTCCTCTCTAACTCCCCATGTCCTCCATGCTATTTGTTATGCTCCACAAATAAATGAAACCATATGATAATTGACTCTCTCTGCTTGGCTTATTTCACTCAGCATAATCTCTTCCAGTCCCATCCATGTTGCTACAAAAGTTGGGTATTCATCCTTTCTGATGAAGGCACAATACTCCATAGTGTATATAGACTACATCTTCCTTATCCATTCGTCCGTTGAAGGGCATCTTGGTTCTTTCCATAGTTTGGCGACCGTGGCCATTGCTGCTATAAACACTGGGGTACAGATAGCCCTTCTTTTCACTACATCTGTGTCTTTGTGGTAAATACCCAGGAGTGCAATGGCAGCGTCATAGGGAAGTTCTATTCTTAATTTCTTGAGGAATCTCCACACTGTTCTCCAAAGAGGCTGCACCAACTTGTATTCCCACCAACAGTGGAAGAGGGTTCCCCTTTCTCCACATCCCCTCCAGCACGTGTTGCTAGGGTGTTCAACATTCACAAATCAAACAGTGTGATAGAAGAAATCAATAAGAGAAGAGAGAAGAAACACATGGTCCTCTCAATCGATGCCAAAATCCACAAGACAATAAACAACATGTGTTGGAGAGGATGTGGAGAAAGGGGAACCCTCTTACACTGTTGGTGGGAATGTAAGTTGGTGCAGCCACTTTGGAAAACAGTGTGGAGGTTCCTTAAGAAATTAAAAAGAGTTACTCTATGACCCTGCGATTGCACTACTGGGTATTTACCCCAAAGATACAGATGTAGTGAAAAGAAGGGCCATCTGCACCCCAATATTCGTAGTAGCAATGGCCACAGTCATCTGACTGTGGAAAAAACCAAGATGTCCTTCAACGGACAAATGGCTAAGGAAGATGTGGTCCATTGATATTATGGAAGATTATGCTTCCATCAGAAAGGATGAATACCCAGCTTTTGTATCAAAATGGATGGGACTGAAAGAGATTATGCTGAATGAAGTAAGTCAAGCAGAAAGAGTCAATTATCATATGGTTTCACTTATTTGTGGAGCATAAGGAATAACACAGAGAACATAGGGAGATGGACAGGAGAAGGGATTTGGGGAAATTGGAGGGGGGAGACCAACCATGGGAGACTGTGGACTCTGAAAAACAATCTGAGGGTTTTGGAGAGGCAGGGAGTGGAAGGTTGGGTGAGCCTAGTTGTGGGCATTATAGAGGGCATGTATTGCATGGAGCACTGAGTGTAGTACATATAAAATGAATTCTGGAACACTGAAAAGAAATTTAAAAAATAAATTAAAAATTTTTAGAAAAGTGATTGTGAATAGGCAAATTATTTAATAAGGGGGAAATGTGTTGCTAAAATTATTTTTTATTAGTTATAGACAATAATACCTATAAATGCCCATCTCCTTGTTGAAATGAAGTGTTTAATCCATTGTTTTCAAATTAAACAAATGAAAATCAGGAAGAAACATTTTTGAAATGTTCTTTTATTTTTTAAAAATATTTATTTATTTATTTATTTATTCTTTCATTTATTTTTCAGGGAGAGCAAAAGCAGGGTAGTGGCATGCAGACAAGGAGCCCAATGGGACTTGGTTCCAGGGCTCCAGGATCATGACCTGAACTTAAGGCAGCCTTTTAACTGACTGAGCCACCCAGGGGTCCCAAAATTTTTTCTTGGAGAGCATACATTTCTATTACACTATTTTTTTTTTTAAGATTTAGTTATATGACAGAAAGAGAGAGAAAAAGCACAAGCAGGGAGAGTAGGAGACAGAGAAGCAGGCTCCCATGACCAGTGGGTGGGGGAGCTCAATTGCAGGACCACAGGATCACGACCAAAGGCAAACACTTAACTAACTGAGCTACCCAGGTGCCTCTAAACTAAAATTCTTAAATAAAAGGTTTTATAATCTAGTTACATCTACCTCAGATTTATAAGAGTATCTAAGTACACCCCTATAAAGGGCATAGACAGCAGATTCTTCATGTGTGGGTGAACCTTTTTAAAAGGTACTCCACCAAATTTTAGTTGGTTGTTGCTTTCTACCACAGCAATCAGATTTTTATCAGCCCCAAGAATTATTCAGCTTAGACTTTTTTTACATCTCTCTATTCATATTCCTCATAATTAGGAAGCAGCTGTTTCTATCCTTCTCTGACAGCAACTGTCAGCTGCAGGTGGGATATTGATGATTTAGGAAAATGACAGATTGCTTAATGTCAGTGACTGAATACCACATCGAGGAGTATTATAGAGATACGATATCTACATTTCACATCTGAACCTTATAACTGACTTATTTCTGTCAGATTTCAACAAGAGGGTTTATTATTTATTTTAGAATAAAACAGTGAATATATAATTAGACATACCTATAGCTATATCTCATGCTCTTTCTGTAAAATCAAATATCTATAAAATCAAATTGATTTCTGTAAAATCAAATACCAATAATCAAACACCTTCTTTCAAAGAAGATGAGTTATTAACAGATCTGTCAGATTATTTAATCTATGTTTTCCTTTCATATTATAAAATTATTCTAAATTATGCAATATAAAATGAAGGTTTTTATATCATAACTCCAGCTTAACTTTTAAAGAAGAGAATGATTACTGGATCTTTCCTTTAGAAAGTTACTTATTTTCGCCTTTAAGAAGGGTAAGATACACAGAGGGAAGAAGAAATCTCACGTACAGGTATATGGTGGTTCTGATAATTACAAAAGCTTCTGCTGTGTATTTCAAATAATGTAAGAATTATTTAATTAAGAATAAGTTTAAAGTGTAGGAAATGTGAACTCAATTGAAACAATGATTTAAAAGTGCTAATTCATTATAGGTTATATAATTGAATTCTTTTCTTTTTCTGAAGAACTACCAATGGCTTATTGCACACTAAAATAGAAAATAAATAAAATAGGTAACATTCAACTTACAGATATGATGGGAGTGGTAATATCTAATCATATCTGCTCCACTTAAATCCCTGATTGTATTCCGTATCGTTATATAAATTAGTAGTGTTGGAAACAATTGGGTTGAAAATCAACCTTTGTAAAAAAAAATCAGAGCATATGGGGCGCCTGGGTGGTTCAGTGGGTTAAAGTCTCTGACTTGGGCTCTGATTGTGATCCCAGGGTCCCGGGATCAAGCCCCATATTGGTCTCTCTGCTCAGTGGGGAGCCTGCTTCCCCCTGTCTCTCTCTGCCTGCTGCTCTGCCTACTTGTGATCTCTGTCTGTCAAATAAATAAAATCTTAAAAAAAAAACAGAGCATAACAACATGTACACTTTCTAAAAATACAGTTGTACATAATAAATTTCAGTTATCTTGAAAATGGAAACAACAATGAGGGAAGTTATGTAATTTTTGTTTTATTTTGTTCTGTTTCGTTGTTTTGGTTTGGTTTACTAGATGGATATACAAATAAAATATTTACAGATGGAGAGCAATAGGGGTGTTATAATTAAGAATGTCTAAAAATAGTTGGGATGTTATTGGGGAAAGGTACTGAAATTTACATTAGGTTTATTTTATTTGGTTTTTTTTTATGTTTTTTGCCTTTGCACTAAATCAGATAATTTTTTAGAGTAAATAACTGTGATGAGAAATCCTACAATAAAAAAAATTACCTGCTTTATTTAAATATTGCATCAGAATAAACTTTAGAATGAGTAGTTTAAAAAAAAATCACCAGCTTCTCTGACATTACCCTTGTTTTAAACTTTTTAACATTCCATATTTACAGAAAATGTGCAGAAATATCACCAATAATTTCAATATATTTTACCCAGATTCACCAAAAGTTAAAATTTTATATGTGCTTTACCATTTTATCTAATTCTATCTATCTAACATATTTATCAAGCAAATTATATTTCTTTTTTCTAAGCCTTCTGAAAATAAGTTGCAGGCATGCTTTCCCTTTGTCTTAATTAAAATTTCAGTATGTTTTTCCTAAAAAAAAAGAATTTTTTTAACATAAAATAGAATTATCAAAGTTAGGAAACTACTAGTAGTCTATAGATGTGAGAAGCAAATGCCAGTAAATCCGCCTTGAGGAGCAGTGTTTTCATGGTGGTCTAGCATGACACCCTCTCTGGACCCAAAATATAGACACTCAGCAGCTGCCATGAAGTATGGTGCTGTGAGGATTCACAACAGAGGACAAGGTCAAAAATGAAAGGAAAAAAAAAAAAAAGAAAAAAGACTGTCTTTGAAATATATGAAAATCAGTAACAAACCATAAAAATCTATTAAAACCACTTTGGGGACAACTCTTTTACAGAGACTTACCTTCTGTCACCTTTTCTGAGGGAAAGTTGAAAAATTTCTCAGCAAAAATGTCAGGTATCTTATTTCAAATATAAAGAAAGTGTTAGAGAGGATGTGGAGAAAGGGGAACCCTCTTACACTTTTGGTGGGAATGTAAGTTGGTGCAGCCACTTTAGAAAACAGTATGGAGATTTCCTAAGAAATTAAAGATAGAGCTACCCTAGGACCCTGCAATTGCACTACTGGGTATTTACCCCAAAGATATAGATGTAGTGAATAGAAGAGCCATATATACCCTAATCTTCATAGCAGCAATGGCCACAATCAACAAACTGTAGAAAGAGCCAAGATGTCCTTCAGCAGATGAATGGATAAAGAAGATATGGTTCATATATACAATGGAATACTATGCCTCCATTAGAAAGGATGAATACCCAATTTTTGTATCAACATAATGGGACTGGAGGAGACTATGCTGAGTGAAATAAGTCAAGCAGAGAGAGTCAGTTATCGTATGGTTTCACTTACTTGTGGAGCATAAGGAATAACATGAAGGACATTAGGAGAAGGAAAGGAAAAGTGAATTGGGAGAAATCAGAAGAGGGAGATGAACCATGAGAGACTGTGGATTCTGAGAAACAAACTGAGGGTTTTGGAGGGGAGGGAAGTGGTGGGTTAGGTGAACCTGGTGGTAAGTATTAAGGAGGGCACATATTGCATGGAGCACTGGGTGTGGTGCATAAAGAATGAATCTTGGAACACGGAAAAAATAATATTAAATTTAAAAAAATGAATAAGTATAGAGGTGCTTGGTTGTCTCAGTTGGTTAAGCATCTGCCTTCAGCTCAGGTCATGATCTCAGGCCCTGGGATCTCTGTTCAGCGGGATGCCTGCACACACACACCCCACCGCCTGCCTCTCTGCCTACTTGTGATCTCTCTGTCAAATAAATAAATTAATTAAATATCTTTAAAAATTAAAAAAATAAGTATAAATACATACATACATACAAATGGGGGGGGAGAGGGATGTTAAATTTGTACAAACCTTGGGAAGAATTTCTTCTGTACCAAGTCCAGAATTTGTGTATACTGTACA
Organism: Neogale vison; assembly: GCF_020171115.1. Classification (NCBI taxonomy): domain Eukaryota; kingdom Metazoa; phylum Chordata; class Mammalia; order Carnivora; family Mustelidae; genus Neogale; species Neogale vison. The sequence continues at coordinate 84,768,857 of NC_058094.1, read as the reverse complement.
AACCACTTCACCATATCCCACCCATGGTGGAAGTTCTATTAAGTCTCCAGATTCAGTGTGTTTGAACAGAGGAAAGTCATTCATTGAAAAAGCTACAAGGACTATGATGTTATTCCTTCAAATAGTATATTATGAAATACTGTATCATGAGGAGTAAACATTCTTCATATTTATGGGGAAAAGAGTAGATATTGGCACCCAGAAAGCAAGAACAGGTATATTCAAAAAACCTTTTGTAAAGGTGGATGATACAAGCCAACTTTATAGACCATTTCACCATTAGCTGACTAATCTGCCTTTTATAAATTGCTTTCTTCAGAAGCTCTTCAGTCCATTTGATAGATACGATGTTAAGCATCCAAAAGCAAACTCAGAATTCAAGCACATGGCAATAAGTGTGGTGGAATCCAGAGTCAATACCACTTGAAAGAGAAGAAAGAAGGATACTGCAAATATTGCAGAAATATGAAGCTCTTGAAACCCATCTTCTAAGTGAACAACACAGAAACAGCACAGAGTAACCACTATCAAGTTGTTGATGATATTGTATCCAAGTTAATTTTTGACTTTGAAGGGACTTTAAAGGGACATGCCTAAAAAGAAATAATAAAATACAGTATTCAATTCCTTTTTCCTATTATTGCAACTGTTCTGAAAAAAAATCTGAACCAAAAGAAAAGCTAGAATTGCAACGTATTTCTCTGAAAGCCTTCAGAGGAAAGTAATTGAGCCACATTTCCTGTATAAAGAAATCCAGGAACCTGAACAAAAGTTTGTGTTTATTTCAGAATGCATCCCCTAACCTTCAAGCAAATTGAGAGGACTAAATGAGAAATAACCAGTGTATGTTCCAAGTTAAATCCAGATAAAAATGATATAAAACAAAAATTTATGAATCTACCTCTATATAAAAATATACAGTGATGTATTCTTGACATTCATGAACATAAATTAATAATAAATGAAAATGATTTTGAAGAACTAAGTGTAAGCCACTGTCCATATAAGCTATAAGCATCAGTACAAGTTTCTAATGTCAATCAGATAGCACTGCATCTCAACCAAAACAAAAAGTCAGACACTATGTTTTTTCCAGCAAAGGATCTGAAGAAAAAGGACCTTCACCCAATATTCGGTCACAATTCTGGACTGTTATCAATAAGCAGTTCACAGAAACAGTTAACAACTCAGGCAAAGACTCCATTCCAAAGTCCTCTAAGGAATGGAGTCTTTGCCTGAGTTGTTAGCTATTTCTGTGAACTGCTTATTGTGACAACTGTTTACTGTGACAATTCAGCATATGGATAATTTACCTTTTGGTAAGATCAATTGGAAAGTGAAAATATTATTAGGAATAAATAAAACAATTTAGAACCAAGGTGGAATTTGATAAAGAAAGAATTGAATTTCTTATTATACAAGAAGGAACAGAATTTGTATCTCACCAGTACAATCCTTACTGGACTTATTTCAGATTGGTAAAGAGAAGTCAGAATTTTGGGGCTTCACGAGCTACACTGAAAGCAGTGGTATATGCTTTAGATATTTGGGAAGAGGAAATTTTAGATAATCCATTGTCAATGTTTTTCTCTTCCATTTCAACTTCTGCAACTTCCTGGATTTTAGACTTAAAAAAAAAAAACTCTCAGAAAGGAGAAGAAATCAGAAAATTACCATTGATATAAGTCAGTAAATATGTAGATGTTATAGATATTTTTTCCAGTTGGCAAATGAATAAATGCACTCAAAAACAATTTTTCCCATTTTCCTTCAGTTAGCATTTACTTTAAGTTTTCTGTTTTGTTTTAAAGCATTCACAACCATTTTTCTGTTATTATAATAATGAGAAAAATGATTGGAGTAATACATTTCTACATGGCTTTTCACATGCATCAAGAGAAAAGATTACCAACTCTGGCTAAATGGAAACTTCTATCATTCCACATGTATTCCACATATTTCCAACTGACAGTGTTTTTCTCTTATTTAATGTAACCAACCCAAACACAAGATTTGGGAGATTAAGAGGTCTCAATAAATAGTCCCTTTTTAAAACCTGGAGCCTCAATACCTAGAAATAAAACAGATGGAGAGGAGGAGGGGTAAGACGGTGGAGAAGTAGGAGACCTGTTTCAACTGGTCCCCTAAAGTGAGCTAATTATCTACCAGAATATTCTGAACACCCATGAAATCAGCATGAGATATAGGATTATACACTTTTGGATTTCTATGGGGGCAGAAGATACCAGTGGAGAGGTAAAGTGGTGTGGGAACACTTGGACTGATAGTGGAGGATAAGTAGAAGAGGGAGGGAGCTGTTAGAAGTGACTCATTGGAAAGTAATACCTCCAATAAAATGTGCCCTGTGATTGGGGACCAGCATTAACTTGGAGTCTGATTAAAAGCACTAAAAAAGAACAAATGATCTTAAGGGGCAACTGGTGGAATTGGGTGGTCACAGGCACAGGCCTAAGCCCATGTCTCAAGACAGCCACTGCCAGTAACCACCCATGCCAGAGAGAGCAGCAGCAAAGCCTCCAGTTCCTGGTCCCAGAGCACCCCGGGTTGCTCAGCTTGCACCACCACTCAATGAACGCACTCACACCCCTGATTGAGGGAGTCTGATGTGGGCACCAGCCTGTGCTCTCTAGAGCTACAGACTTTTATGTTCTGTGAGCACTCCATGACCTGAGTCTCAACCTCGCTCCACACCTGTGCCTGAGATTGCTCCCTGCAGGTGCTAGCTGGTGGTCTCTAGGATGGGCAAAGAGTCTGGAAACTACCAGCCTGGGCTTGAAGGAACTCAGCGTGCACTATCTCTGGTGGGGATCTCTCAGCCCTCAGAGAATGACCTCTGAAACCATGAGCTCTAGACCCCAGACAGCCCACTGGAAGTGGGCTGCCTGGACCAATATCACTTGCAGGTTTAGTGGCATGGGGTGCAGAGACAAGTGGGCCCTTCGGGCAACCCCTGTGATAGTGGCTGGGGACACGCACTGACTGTGGGAGGAATCATGGTTCAGCAGAATGTGTAGAGGGGGAGTTTGTGTGTTCTGGACCAACCAGAGGGGAGCAGACTAAGACTTCTCTCTGAGATGGAGGTCTTGGTGCTATTTGCTTTCCACTAAACCTCCAAAAAAACCCACAAAAAGCCCCCAAAGACCAAGAACCACAGAGCCCAGCCCCTTGATAGGGAACAGAATGACTCAACCCAAACAAGACTGACTGAAAAACTATGTGCCAGGTCCCTCCCCCAGAAAGCCAACCAAAAGAATGAGAGGACAAACACCACAGGATCCCCATAAAACTGTAAAACCCCAATATCAGGGGAAAACAAAGTATTAAGCTCCCAGTACTTCCCTAAAACCTGTATATTTCATAGATACAACTTTTACTTTTAATTCATTGTCACTACCCTTGTTCTTTTTAATTTCTTAACCAACTTACCATTACAACTAGAGTTTTGATACAACATATTCCATAATAACCTTTTAACCTGAACTTTTTTCATATATATTCTTGTGTTTTTCTTTCTCTTTTCAGTTTTTTAAATATGTATATAGATATAAGCTTCAAGGTAATCCTCTTTCATAATGAATACTACCCCTATATATAAACCAGTTTTAATCTCCCTTTATCTATGAAAAGATGAATCCTTTAATAAAGATATCAAGATACACCCAGGAAGAATTAAAATAAACTTGCTCATCCACACCAAGGGTTTATAGCCACCCTCCCATCTTTTCTTCTGTCAGTGTTTCTATGTATTTGTTTCTGTTCTGGTATCATATAAATCTTATTCTTGGGGTTTATTTTGGCTAGGTTCTTTCTTTCTTCTGTCATTAACTTTTGTCCATCTTTTAGTTTATACATTTAGGTATAAACTAAAACTTAAAAATCTTACCTTTGGTCCCATTTTTGCTGGGCCTTCACTTTTTTTTTCCCCCAACTCTCTCTCTTTTTTTTTTCTTTTTTTCTTTTTTTCTCCCTTTCCACTGGGGACTCACGATTAGTCAGAACCTTCCAGGGTGCACCTTGCCTGGAACACAGTTGATACATTCAGCTACACATCCCCTCAGCCATATCTCACCAAAATGACTAGGAGGAAGAATCCCAACAGAGGAAAAATTCAGAGACTGTTGGATATCAGTCTCCACCAGAGCTATTGGATATGGACATAGACAGTATGTCAGAAAGGGAATTCAGGCTAACAATCACCCAGGCAATGTCTAGGTTGGAGAAAACTATTAATGACAATATAGAATCTCTTCTAGGGGCAGAACTGAAAGATGCCTGGGAAGAAGTTAAAAATGCTGTCAATGAGATCCAAACTAATCTAAATACTCTAAAAGCTAGGGTAACCAAGGCAAAAGATAGATTTAATGATCTAGAGGACAAACGATAGAGGAAAAGGATCAGGAGAAAGCCTGGAACAAATAGCTTAGAAGCCATGAAAACATAATTAGGGAAACAAATGGTGTCATGAAACTTTTCAACATCAGAATTATTGGGATCCCTGAGGGGGAGGAGAAAGAAAGAAGATTAAAAGATATAGTTGAACATATTTTCCATGAAAATTTTCCCAGTCTGGGGAATGGAACCTGCATTCATGTCCTAGACGCAGAAAGGCCTGCCCCCAAGATCATAGAATCTAGAAAGACCTTGAGACACCTGATTATGAAAATGATAAACCATAATTTTAAACAGGAGTTTAGAGAGCAGCTAGGGAGAAGAGATCCCTTACTTACAAAGAAAGGCCCATCAGAATAACATCAGACCTGTCCACAGAAAGCTGGCAAGCCGAAAAGGGCTGGAAAGACGTATTCAGGGCACTAAATGAGAAGAACATGAAGCCAAGAATACTTTATCCAGCAAGACTGACATTCAAAATGGATGGAGAGATAAAGAGCTTCCAAGACTGGCAAGGTTTAAAAAGTATGTGATCATCAAGTCAGAACTACAAGAAATAATGGGTGGTGGGGGGCGGTTCTATAGAAGAAGAAAGAACCCAAGAGTGTCGTTGAACAGAAATTTATAGAGACAATCTATAGAAACAAGAACTTCACAGGTAACACAATGTCAATAAGAACATAACTCTCAATAATCACTCTCAATGTGAATGGCCTAAACGCTCCCCTAAAATGGCACAGGGTTGCCGATTGGATAAAACGACAGGACCCATCCATGTGTTGTCTACAAGAGACCCATTTTGAACCTAAGGATACATCCAGACTGAAAGTGAAGGGATGGAGAAGCATCTTTCATGCCAATGGGCCTCAAAAGAAGACTGGAGTAACGATTCTCATATCAGATACTTTAGATTTTAAACTATGACTATAGTCAGAGATACAGAAGGACACTACATCATTCTTAAAGGGTCTATCCACCAAGAAGATCTAACAACTGTAAATATTTGTGCCCTCAATATGGAAGCAGCCAACTACATAAGACAACTGTTAATCAAGATAAAGAGTAGTATTGATATGACTACATTAATAATAGGGGATCTTAACATGCCACTCTCAGTAATAGAAAGACCATCCAAGTTTTGTATCAACGAAACTAGAAGCTGTTTTTTTTTTTAAAGAATCAATAAGATTAATAAACCATTGGCCAAAATAATCCAAAAGAAAAGAGAGAAGACCCAAATTTAAAAATTATGAATGAGAAGGGAGAGATCATGACTAACACCAAAGAAATAGAATCATCAGAAATTTTATTATCAACAGTTATATGCCAATAAGTTAAGCAACTGAGATGAAATGGATGCATTCGTGGAAACCTATAAACTTCCAAAACTGAATCAGGAAGAAACTGGCAACCTGAATAGAACAATATCTAGTAACAAGATTGAAGCAGTGATCAAAAAACCTCCCAAAAAACAAGAGCCCAGGATCTCATGGATTCCCTGGAGATTTCTACCAAACATTCAAAAAGTAGTAATACCTATTCTCCTGAAGCTGTTTTAAAAATAGAAACTGAAGGAAAACTTCCAGAGTGTTTTCATAAAGCCAGCATTACCCTGATCTCCAAACCAGGCAAAGACTCCACCAAAAAGGAGAATTTCAGACCAATATCCCTGATGGATATAGATGCCAATATTCTCAACAAGATCCTAGCTAATAGGATCCAACAAAGCATTAAAAGATTATCCACCGTGACCAGGTGGGATTCATCCCTGGGATGCAAGGGTGGGTCAACATTTGCAAATCAATCAATGTGATAGAAGAAATCAATAAGAGAAGAGAGAAAAAGGACATGGTCTTCTCAACTGATGCAGAAAAAAAAATTTTAACAAGATACAGTATCCATTCCTGATTAAAACGCTTTAAAGTATAGGGATAGAGGGAACATTCCTCAACTTCATATAATCTATCTATGAAAAACTCACAGCATATATCATCCTCAATAGGGAAAAGCTGACCCCCTTCCCTTTGAGGTCAGGAACATAGCAAGGATGCCCACTCTCAGCACTCTTGTTCAACATAGTACTAGAAGACCTAGCAACAGCAGTCAAACAACAAAAAGGAAAAAAAAAATGTATTCCAATTGGCAAAAAAGAAGTCATACTCTCTCTCTTCACAGATGACATGATACATTATATGGAAAACCCAAAAAAACTCCACCCCCTAACAACTAGAACTCATACAGCAATTCAGTAATGTGGCGGATACAAAATCAATGTAAAGAAATCAGTTGCTTTCTTATACACTAAAAATGAAAATATAGAAAAGAAGATTAAAGAATTGATTCCATTTACTATTGCACCAAGAACCATAAGGTACCTGCGAATAAACCTAACCAAAGAGGTTAAGGATCTGTACTCAATGAACTATAGAACTCTCATGAAAGAAATGGAAGAAGACAAAAAAAGATGGAAGACCATTCCATGCTCATAAATTGGAAGAATAAACATTGTTAAAATGTCTATACTGTCTAGAGCAATCTGTAGTTTCAATACCATTCCAGTCAAAATTCCACTGGCATTGTTCATAGAGCTGGAACAAAAATCCTAAAATTTGCATGGAACCAGAAGAGACCCCGAATTGCTAAGGGAATGTTGAAAAAGAAAGACAAAATTGGGGGCATCATGTTGCCTGAATTTAAGCTTTACTGCAAAGCTGTGATCAGCAAGACAGCATGGTACTGGCACAAAAAGAGAGCCCAAATATGGACCCTCAACTTCATGGTCAACTAATCTTCTACATAGCAGGAAAAAATATACAGTGGAAAAAAGAGAGTCTTTTCAAAAATGGTGCTTGGAAAATTGGTCAGCTATGTATAGAAGAATGAAACTCAACCATTTTCTTACACCATACACAAAGATAAACTCAAATGGATAAAAGACCTCAATGTGAGGCAGGATTCCATCAGAATCCTAGAGGAGAACATAGGCAGTGACCTCTTCAACATTGGCCACAGCAACTTCTTTCAGACATGTTCCTAAAGGCAAAGGAAACAAAAGCAAAAATGAACTTTTGGGACTTCATCAAGATCAAAAGCTTCTGCATACCAAAGGAAACAATCAACAAAACAAAGAGGCAACCCACACAATGGGAGAAGATATTCCCAAATGACATTACAGACAAAGGGCTGATATCCAAGATCTCTAAAGAACATCTCAATCTCAAAACACACAAAACAGATAATCATGTCAACAAATGGGCAGAAGACATGAACAGACACTTCTCCAAAGAAGACTTACAAATGGCTACCAGACACATGAAAAAAATGTTTATCATCACTAGCCATCAGGGAGATTCAAATCAAAATGATGTTGAGATACCACCTTACACCAGTTAGAATGGCCAAAATTAACAAAATAGTAAACAACATGTGTTGGAGAGGATGTAGAGAAAGGGGAACCATCTTACACTATTGGTGGGAATGTAAGTTGGTGCAGCCACTTTGGAAAACAGTGTGGAGATTCCCTAAGAAATTAAAAATAGAACTACCCTATGACCTTGCGATTGTATACTGGGTATTTACCCCAAAGATACAGATGTAGTGAAAAGAAGGGCAATCTGTACCCCAATGTTCATAACAGCAATGGCCACAGTCACCTGTTAATATTCAACTTTTAGAGGCATATTGTTGTGTAAAATGTTGGATGGAATAATGCTCCAAAATCAACAGTTTGGTATGTTTGCATTGCAACATAATCTGATCTCACCTATATATTCACATAAGATTAAACATATTCAGTTCTTTTTGGAGATATATTAATAAATAAATGTATTTGGAAATGTATATACAGACAGGAAATTGCCAGAAAGTCTATTTAGTTTTGTATCGTGTTTAACCATAAAACAAATTGAAACTGACTAGTAAAAGTAAAAATCCAATACATTTAGAAAATTTTATGTATGGTACATAAATACCTAAAATGTATACACAAATTTTGGTGATTTAAACAGAACTATTGTATAAATGCTACTACTGTGCCAATGATAACTATTAAATATTTTTCCACCTCACTTACAGATTCTTTAGTTTTTAGTTTTCTTTAGATAATTTTTTAAAGCTGAGATCGAGTCTGAGGCTTAACCAACTGAGCCACCCAGGGATCCAGTTGAAAATAGAGTTACCCAGCATTTGCACTACTGGGTATTTACCCTAGAGATACAAACGTAGTGATCCGAAGGGGCACACGCACCCAAATGTTTGTAGCAGCAATGTCCACAATAACCAAACTATGGAAAGAATCTAGATGTCCATCAACAGATGAATGGATAAAGAAGATGTGGGGTGTGTGTGTGAGTGTGTGTGTGTGTATGGAATACTATGCAGCCTTCAAAAGAAATGAAATCTTGCCCTTTGCGATGACATGGATGGAACTAGAGGGTATTATGCTTAGTGAAATAAGTTCATTGGATAGAGACAACTATCATATGATCATAAGTCAATTGAAGAGAGACAACTCTCTATCATATGATCTCCCCTTTATGAGGAAGTGGGGATACAACATGGGGGGTTTGGGGTGTAGGAAAAGAATAAATGAAACAAGTTGGGATTGGGAGGGAGACAAACCATAAGAGACTCTCAATCTCACAAAACAAACTGAGGGTTGCTGGGGGGAGGGGCGTCGAAAGAGGGTGGTGGGATTATGGACATTGTGGAGGGTATGTGCTATGGTGAGTGCTGTGAAGTGTGTAAACCTGGCAATTCACAGACCTGTACCCCTGGGGCTAATAATACATTATATGTTTATAAAAAATTAAAAAATAAAATTTAAAAAATGACAAAAATATTTTTTAAAGAAATGAAATATATATTAGTTTGTTTGGGATGACATAACAATGTACCACAGACTGAGTGGCTTAAACAACAGAAATTTTTTGTCACAATTGTGAAAGTCAAAGATCAAGGTGCCAACAGGACTGATTTCTTCTGACATCTCCTTTTCTTGGTATGTAGATGGCCATTTTCTGTGTTTTCACATGGTCTCTCTGAGTGTGTCCTAATTTCCCTTAAAAGGACACCAGCCATATTAGATATTAAAACTCACTCTAAAGACCTAATATTAATATTAGTAGCTCTTGGAAGACCCTGTGTTCAAATTCAGATGTTTGTAGGGGTTAGGACTTCAGTGTATGAATTTTAGGAGTACACAATACCCATAACATGATATGTGCATATTTTAAGCTAAAATTTTAAATGTACAAATTAAACATTCATAAGTATAAAATCATGTATGAATGTATGTATATTACATGCACATATGCAAAAGCTGAACTGAAATCAATTAGGTGGGGAATGATGGCCAAACTGAGAACATCACAAAATATTTTAGGTATAGCTAGAAGCCAGAAAGTAAAATTTCCAACTGAATATGTAAATGGTGGTACAGAGGATGTTTATTTTCTTGTAATTGATCTTTTCCTGCTTAAATATTTGAAATTCTGATAAAGAGATAGTAAATCAATTACAGAGATAATACATTATAATTAATATTGAATTCTTCATTAGAATTTATATCACTATTTTTCTCAAAACAGAACACACACTTGATTGAGGCATGATCTATTTAATAATAATAACATTTTCATCAAAATAAAACATGCTCTGTAATATCAGATGAAAAGGAATCTTGGCAATTATCCCAGTGCTACTTCTCTTTTTAGCCAGTTCTATGCTTGTATAATTTGCCAAATTCCATTGTGGGATTATCTCCACAAATAGTTACAGTTTTTAATAACACACTTTACCTTGGTGCTTTCTTGAGAAAGAGATTATTTATAATTTTTCTTTTCTTCAGTTCAATCCATCTCATAGAGTATATATATATATATATATATATATATATATACACACACACAAACTTGTTTTGTGTGTACAATTGAATTATGGTTTTTCACTGTTGTATTAAAAATACACATGTCTGAACAAACACCTAAAAATAAATATTACTCTAAATCTGTGACTGTTGGTGGATGAAAATTTAAAATAGTGTTGATTTTCCAATGAATAGAGTTAATGTTCAAAATCCGTATCATGATGCTGGAGTTGTGATTGATCTCATGTGTCTCATCAGCTCCTTAGTTACCACTTAGCCTGTTATGCATTTCAGGGACTATTAAGAAACTCTGACTTCACCTTGGAATTCCACAAATCCTATTATTTTTTTTTCCTGTAATAGCTTTTCCTACATTCTCACAAAATGAAGTCCCATCAATTACTTTTTTCTTTCAAACTATATGTCATTCTCAAAGAGCAACTTACTGATTTTGCAATCTAAATTGAATTTCATAGCAATGATCCCATTTTGTAAATGCATATTTATTGCTGAATGATGAATTTGTTAAAAAGCTTATGCTCTGACTCAACTATAAGGGCCTGAATATGACTGATTTATTCTCCCCTGCATATTCAGCACCAAATACTATTCAGCAAATTATAGGCAGTAAATGCATTTTTTTGAGGAAACAATCAATAAAATAATAAAATAATTTTGCTAACTTCATCTATAAGCTTGCCTTCAGTCCCTGATAGTTACACAAAGAACAGTGCTCTGTTTGATGCTCATATACAATTATCTTCATAAGCTAAGATACCAAGTTTCATCTGAAACAAATCTTTTACAAAATTTAATCATCCAAAATATAAAAAGCCATTCTTAGAATATCCATACAGTTTTCCATAGGGCTCCAAAGATAATTTCTTAATGGACAGTTCAATCAGGCTTAAGGAAGTGAGTCATATTGCATGTCTTCTCCTGTAACCTGATTGAAGGAGAGAGTACCAATTTGGACATTCTTTCCCAGAATATTTGTGTTACTTTATAACCCTAGTATATATTGCCTTGGTTAACATTTATAGCCTATTAATACTTCCATTTAATTGTTTAGTAAAAGAAAGCATCTAACTGAATATGTTACATCTACTCTTGGTTTATTGTTGTTTGAGGGATATTTATTTTTCAACTTTGAATATCCTTTTACCTCTTCCAAATTAGAACATACTTTCCTAACATGATCTTTAAAGTGGAAGAGATATTTACGCAAAATTGCTGACATCATCCAAACCTTTACTGATTGCCCTACTTGGAATATCATTATCTATCATTAGATAGATATCATTATCTATTGCAATTAATTTCTATTGCAATTTAATTATTGCAATTTATTTCTGCTTTCTACGTTTAGAAATACACTTCAAAAGAATAATGCTTATCTAAAAAAGAAGTAAGAGCTTCATGTAGTTTGTCTCCAATCAAATCATATTTAGTTTTAAATTATTCAGAAATTGAGTAAATATTACCATTCTACCATTCCCTCCCAAGATAGCTGCCTTAGATTCATTTTTTCTGTCATTATTAAACTAAGATAAATATTTAAATAAATTTATGTTGTTTGTGAGTTTTGTAATAAGGAAAGTATTGAAAATTTCATAGATCAGTTGAACTATATTATATGGGAATAAAAGCCAAGTGAGTAAAATCTTCTTTATCTATTCATCTGTTGATGGATATCTAGGTTCTTTCCATAGTTTGCTATTTGTGGGCATTGTTGTTATAAACATTATGGTGCACATGCCCCTTTGGATCACTACATTTCTATCTTTAGGGTAAATACCCAACAGTGCAATTGCTGGGTCATAGGGCAGCTCTATTTTCAACTTTTTGAGGAACATCCATGCTGTTTTCCAGAGTGGCTGCACCAGGTTGCATTCCCACCAACAGTGTAGGAGGTTTCCCCTTTCTCCCCATCCTCGCTGGAATCTGTCATTTCCTGAATTGTTAATTTTAGCCATTCTGACTGGTGTGAGGTGGTTTCTCATTGTTTCGATTTGTATTTCCCTGATGCTGAGTGATGTGGAGCATTTTTTCATGTGTCTGTTGGCCATCTGGATGTCTTCTTTGCAGAAATGTCTGTCATGTCCTCTGCCCATTTCTTGATGGGATTATTTATTCTTTGGGTGTTGAATTTGCTAAGCTCTTTATAGATTTTGGATACTAGCCCTTTATCTGATATGTCATTTGCAAATATCTTCTCCCATTATGTGAGTTGTCTTTTGGTTTTGTTAACTGTTTCCTTTGCTGTGCAAAAGCTTTTGATCTTGATGAAATCCCAATAGTTCATTTTTGCCCTTGCTTCCCGTGCCTTTGGCGATGTTCCTAGAAAGAAGTTGCTGTGGCTGACGTCAAAGAGGTTGCTGCCTGTGTTCTCCTCAAGGATTTTGATGGATTCCTTTCTCACATTGAGGTCCTTCATCCATTTGGAGTCTATTTCATGTGTGGTGTAGGGAAATGATTCAGTTTCATTTTCTGCATGTGGCTGCCCAATTTTAGCAACATTTGTTGAAGAGATTGCCTTTTTTCATTTGGACGTCTTTCCTGCTTTGTCAAAGATTAGTTGACCACGGTGTTGAGGGTCTATTTCTGAGCTCTCTATTCTGTTTCATTGATCTATGTCTCTCTTTTTGTGCCAGTGTCTTGATGATGACAGCTTTGCCATAGGGCTTCAAATCTGGAATTGCGATGCCACCAACTCTGGCTTTTTTTCTCAATATTCGCCTAGCTATTCGAGGACTTTTCTGGTTCCATTTAAATTTTAGGATTATTTGTTCAATTTCTTTGAAAAAATGGATGGTATTTATATAGGGATTACATTAAATATATAGATTGCTTTAGATAGCATAGGCATTTTCACAGTAGCTTTTCTTCCAATCCATGAGCATGGAACATTTTTCCATTTCTTTGTGTCTTCCTCAATTTCTTTCATGAATACTTTACACTTTCCTGAGTACAGGTTCTTTGTCTCCTTAGTTAGGTTTATTTCTAGGTATCTTCTGGTTTGGGGGTGCAATTATAAATGAGATTGACTCCTTAATTTCTCTTTTATCTGTCTTGTTGTTGGAATAAAGAAATGCAACTGATTTCTGTTGATTTTATATCCTGACACTTTACTGAATTCCTGTACAAGTTCTAGCAGTTTTGGAGTGGTCTTTTGGGTTTTCCACATATAGTATCATATCATCTGCAAACAATGATAGTTTGACTTATCTTTTGCTGATTTGAATGTCTTTAGTTTCTTTTTGTTGTCTGATTGCTGAGGCTAGGACTTCTAGTATTTTATTGAATAACAGCGATGATAATGGACATCCCTGCCATGTTCCTGACCTTAGCGGAAAAGCTCTCAGTTTTTCTCCATTGAGAATGATATTTCGTGGGTTTTTCATAGATGGCTTTGATGATATTGAGGTATGTGCCCTGTATCCCTACACTTGGAAGAGTTTTTATCAGGAAAGGATGCTGTACTTTGTCAAATGCTTTTTCAGCATTTATTGAGAGTATCATATGGTTCTTGTTCTTTCTTTTATTGACATATTATATCACATTGACTGATTTGAGGATGTTGAACCAACCTTGCAGCCCTGGAATAAATCCCACTCGGTTGTGGTGAATAATCTTTATTTTTTATTATTATTATTATTTTTTTTTTTTTAAAGAAAGAGATCACAAGTAAGCAGAGAAGCAGGCAGAGGGGGAGGGGGAAACAGGCCCCCCACTGATCAGACAACCTGATGCGGGGCTCAATCCCAGGACCCTGAGATCATGACCTGAGCCGAAGGCAAAGGCTTAACCCAGTGAGCCACCCAGGCACTCCGTGAAAAATCTTTTTAATGTACTGTTGGATCCTATTGGCTAATATTTTGATGAGAATTTTCCCATCTCTTTCATCAAGGATATTGGTCTGTAGTTCTCTTTTTTGATGGGCTTCTTGTCTGGTTTTGGGATCAAGGTAATGCTGGCCTCTTAAAATGACGTTGGAAGTTTTCCTTCCATATCAATATTTTGGAACAGTTTCAGGAGAATAAGTATTAATTCTTCTTTAAATATTTGGTAGAATTACCCTGGGAAGCTGTCTGGCCCTGGGCTCTTGTTTATTGGGAGATTTTTGATGACTGTTTCCATCTCCTTACTGGTTATGGGTCTGTTCAGGTTTTCTATTTCTTCCTAGTTCAGTTTCGATAGTTTATGTGTCTCTAGGAATGCATCCATTCCTCCCAGATTGTCAAATTTGCTGGCATATAGTTGTTTGTAATATGTTCTTATAATTGCTTGTATTTCTTTGGTGTGGATTGTGATCTCTCCTCTTTTATTCATGATTTTATTTATTTGGGTCCTTTCTCTTTTCTTTTTGATAAGTCTGTCCAGGGGTTTATCAATCTTATTAATTCTTTCAAAGAACCATCTCCTAGTTTCATTGATTTGTTCTATTGATTTTTGGGTTTCTATTTCATTGATTTCTGCTCAGATCTCTATTATTTCTCTTCTCCTCCTAGGTTTAGGCTTTCTTTGTTGTTCTTTCTCCAGCTTCCTTATGTGTAGGGTTAGGATGTATATTCGAGACCTTTCTTGTTTCTTGAGAAAGGCTTGTGTCGCTATATATTTTCCTCTCAGGACTGCCTTTGCTGTGTCCCACAGATTTTGAACTGTTGTGTTTTCATTATCATTTGTTTCCAAAAAACATTTTTTTTTTTTTTTAGTTCTTCTTTAATTTCCTGCTTGACCCACTCATTCCTTAGAAGGATGCTCTTTAGTCTCCATGTGTTTGGGTTCTTTCCAAATTTCCTCTTGTGATTGAGTTCTAGCTTCAGAGCATTGTGGTCTGAAAATATGCAGGGAATGATCCCAATCTTTTGGTACTGGTTGAGATCCAACTTAGGACTCAGGATGTGATCTATTCTGGAGAATGTTCCATGTGGACTAGAGAAGAATGTGTATTCTGTTGCTTTGAGATGGAATGTTCTGAATATATCTGTGATGTCCATCTGGCCCAGTGTGTCATTTAAGGCCTTTATTTCCTTGTTGCTCTTTTGCTTGGATGATCTGTCTAATTCAGAGAGGAGAGAGTTAAAGTCTCCGACTGTTATTGTACTATAGTCAATATGTTTCATTGATTTTGTTATTAATTGGTTTATATAATTGTCTGCTCCCAAATTTTGGGCACAGATATTTAAAATTGTTAGATCTTCTTGTTGGACAGACCCTTTAAATATGATATAGTGTCCTTCCTCAACTCTTATTATAGTCTTTGGCTTATAATTTAATTCATTTGATATAAAGATTGCCACCCCAGCTTTCTTCTGATTTCCATTAGCATCATAAATTGTTTTCCACCCCATCACTTTAAATCTGGAGGTGTCTTTGTGTCTAAAATGAGTTTCTTGTAGACAGCACATTGATGGGTTTTGTTTTTTTATCCATTCTGATACCCAGTGTCTTTTTATTGGGACATTTAGCCCATTTACATCCAGGGTAACTATTGAGAGGTATGAATTTAATGCCATTGTATTCCCTGTAAGGTGACTATTACTGTATATTGTCTCTGTTCCTTTCTGTCCTACTATTTTTGGGCTCTCTCTTTGTTTAGAGGACCCCTTTCAATATTTCCTATAGAGCTGGTTTGGTGTTTGCAAATTCTTTTAGTTTTTGTTTGTCCTGGCAGCTTTTTATCTCTCCTTCTATTTTCAGTGATAGCCTAGCTAGATATAGTATTCTTGGCTGCATGTTTTTCTCATTTAGTGCTCTGAATATATCATGCCAGCTCTTTCTGGACTGCCAAGTCTCTGTGGATAAGTCTGCTGTCAATCTAATATTTTTACCATTGTATGTTACAAGCTTCTTTTCCCGGGCTGCTTTCAGGATTTTCTCTTTTTCACTAAGACTTGTAAATTTTACTATTAGATGATGGGATGTGGACCTATTCTTAATTGATTTTGAGGGGGGTTCTCTGCACCTCCTGGATCTGATGCTTGTTCCCTTTGCCATATTACGAAAATTCTCTACAATAATTCTCTCCAATATACCTTCTGCTCCCCTCTCTCTTTCTTCTTCTGGTATCCCAATTATTCTAATGTTTTGTCTTACGGTATCACTTACCTCTTGATTTCTTCCCTCGTGACCCAGTAGTTGTTTGTCTCTCTTTTGCTCAGCTTCTTTATTCTCTGTCATTCGATCTTCTATATCACTAATTCTCTCTTCTGCCTCATTTATTCTTCAGTAAGAGCCTCCATTTTTTATTGCACGTCATGAATAGCTTTTTTTATTTCAACTTGGTTAGATTTTAGTTCCTTTATTTCTCCAGAAAGTGCTTTTATTTCTCCAGACAAGGTTTCTCTAATATCTTCCATGCCTTTTTTGACCCCAGCTAGTACCTTGTGAATCGTGATTCTGAACTCTAGATCTGACATATTACCAATGTCCATATTGATTAAGTCCCTAGCCTTCAGTATTGCCTCTTTTTCTTTTTTGTGGTTTTTCTGCCTTGTCATTTTATCCAGATAAGAATATATGAAGGTGCAAATAAAATACTAAAAGGGTGGCAAAGACCCCAGGCAAAGACCCCAAATTTTGGTGGGAAGAAAGAGGGTAAAAAGAAGTTCAGAAAAATGAAAATTTTAAAAAGGAAAAATAAAGAAAAAATATAAAAAAGAAAATATCTATATTAGACTGGTGAATAGAACAGAGTCACTCTACTTAATTTTGG
Organism: Neogale vison; assembly: GCF_020171115.1. NCBI lineage: Eukaryota > Metazoa > Chordata > Mammalia > Carnivora > Mustelidae > Neogale > Neogale vison. The sequence goes on along the minus strand of NC_058094.1, from coordinate 84,751,863 downwards.
GAGTATTTTGGTCTCTTAGAAGAAACTACCTCCCAAAATTTTAAAGAATGAAAATATATATGCACACACACTCACACACACACACACACAAAGGTAAACACAATGAAGGGATGGAATATGACTATAATGATGAAATTTAAAAAACAAAAAATATCTAGGGGTGCCTGGGTGACTCAGAGGGTTAAAGCCTCTGCCTCCAGCTCAGGTCATGATCCCAGGGTCCTGGGATTGAGCCCTGTGGGGAGCCTGCTTCCTCCTCTCTCTCTGCCTGCCTCTCTGCCTACTTGTGATCTCTGTCAAATAAATAAATAAATATTTTTTAAAATATCTAAAAAATGAGTTGATAAGATATGTTGTTTGGGAGTAAAAAGAAAAAGAAAGTGGAGAAAATTTTCTCAGGCTGGAGACTAGAACAGAGCCCTGTACTAGATTTAGGGTATATTTTGATCTATTAGAAAAACTTGTATCCCAAATTTCTTTTAGAAGGAAAAAACCCTATGGATATACAAAAAATAAAGTTAGACACAATGAAAGATAAAATATGACTATAATAATGAAGGTTCAAAAAAGATTTTTTAATGAAAAGTATTATTAAGATAAACTAGTTAAAAAACGTTAAAAATGGAAAGAATAAAAGTTAAAAAAATTTTAGCTAAGAAAAAAATAAAATTAAAAAGAATTAATTACCTTTGCAAGACTAAAGAATCATGGGGAGAAAGCCATGAATTCCATGCTTTGCTTTCTCCTCCTCTGGAATTCTGCTGTTCTCCTTGGTAAGTGAACCTGGTTTTGGTAGGATTTCTTGCTGACCTTCTGGGGGAGGGACCTGTTGTAGTGATTCTCAGTGTCTTTGCCTGAGGCAGAATTGCACTGCCCTTGCCAGGGGCTGGGCAAAGTAATCTGCTCAGGTTCACTCTTGGGAGCTTTTGTTCCCTGAATGCTTTCCATAGAGTTCTGGAGGACAGGAATGAAAATGGTGGCCTCCCAATCTCCAGCCCGGAGAAGCCAAGAGCTCAGGGCCCCACTCCTCAGTGCACCCTCAAAGGTGCTCAATCACTCCTGTCTCCCAGGCCTCTGACTGTGTGCCAAGCTCATCCAGCCTGTGACCAAGCAACTCTGTCTCTGGAACACAGCCCCTCCTGGAGTCTCCAAACCCAGCAGATCCCTGCACTCTTCCAGGGGGGGTCTTCCAGGATCTTGTGGGAGTCTCTGCTTACAGAGCAGTGACCTGACTGTGCCACAGATCACAGCTGAAGGTAACCCTGAGTTGAGAACTCCCTCCTCTGCTCTGTCTCTATAGCTGGCTACCTACAAGCTCTGCAACACTCAGACACCCCCAATCCTTCCATGACCCCACGGGACCTGAGACCTCAATGTCCCTGCATGGGCTTCACCCTGGCTTAGCCTTTGGAGCAATGCCCCTCAGTGGAGCAGCCTTTTGAAAGTTCTGATTTTGTGCTGCCTTGCTCTGCTGCTTGCCCAGGACCCAACCCCTCCCCCCACAGTCTATCTTCCTGTTGCTCTGGATTCACTTCTCTGCAGGTCCTACCTTTCAGAAAGTGGTCGATTTTCTGTTTTTAGATATGTTTCCCTTCTTCTCTTCGATCTCCTGTTGGAATTGTAGGTGTTCAGATTGGTTTGATAAACATCTAGGGGATCTCCTGCTACATGATGTCATCTCAGCCTGCTACTTCTCTGCCATCTTGATTCCTCTAATTAGCACTTTTTTAAACTCTGTATGTACAATTTTAGAGGAACTATTTTTTTCCCAATACACAAAAATGCGATACCTGAATAAGTTCAACTGATATTTAATAAAAAATGTTTAAAATATCTCTCATTGTTAAATGAGAGATATTCCTGTGTTTTTTTTTTATTCTTTAGAGTATTTGACAGATACATTGTAAATTGTTCTGATAAGGATTTAGTTAGTAGTCCAATGATGTCTAGCATTTAGAGTGGTTGTCTGACAAGCAATCTAAAAGTGTTTTATGCATATATTTTTCAGTCTATTCTCACAAAAATAGCAGTGAGTAAGTCTCATCATTTTAACCACAAATAAGTAAAGTAGATATTAAATAATTCCTAAGGTCATACAGTTAGTAAAAGATTAGAACCAGGGCCATTCAAGCACATTCTCTAATAACTCCCTGCTCTGTGTGGGACAGGGGACTGGGGACTGGGGATGGTGACACTTACGGTATTATGTCATTTATTAGTCACACTTTGTACTAAGTATTCAAATCCCCACTTTACAGAGAGTAATGAAATTTCTGAATGATTATGCAAAATTTACCAAACAGAACAGAATTTGAAAAGGAACTGTAATGAAAGATAAAGCCAAGGCTTCCTAGTCTAGAGTCAAAACTCTTAACCTAAAAGTAAAATTGACAAAAGTAGAAAAATGCCTTATTCTTTATCTTCTGTTGTATATCAGTGTTATCACTAAGTAAAATAATGTTGACTGAACTTTATTTCCCTTGGAATATCTAAGAATTTTTAAGATACTTATAGTAATAGTTACAAGTGAAAGTTTGAGATGTAAGTTCTATTAGTAGAAATTACTATTGTGATAGAAATAGCAAGTTCTATTGAGAGAAGTTCTCCAAAATTTCATCAGATAAAGTTCTAACTGCAAATACTACTAATAATAATGTAGATACTAATAATAATAATGTTCTAAGTGCAGAATCATCATTTGGTAGATAGCTATATCTACCAAAAAAAGTTGTAATCTTTTTGCTGAGGGTCTTGCTTCCATGTTGATGGTGCTGACTGATCAAGTGATGGTTTGCTGAAGGTTGGGGTGACTTTAGCAATTTCTTAAAATAATACAACAGTGAATTTTTCTACAACTACTGATTGTTCTTTCCATGAATGATTTCTCTGTAGCATGTGATGCTGTTTGAGGCATACCATTTCACCCATATTAGAACTTCTTTCCACAATGGAGCCAATCCTTTCAAACTCTGCTGCTGCCTTATCAAATAAGTTTATCTAACACTATAAATCCTTTGTTGTCAATCTTCATAGTATCTTCAACAGAAGCAGATTCCACCTCAAGAAACCACCTTTTTTCATCCATAAGGAGTAATTCCTCCTCCATTAAAATTTTATCATGGGGGCGCCTGGATGGCTCAGTGGGTTAAGCTGCTGCCTTCGGCTCAGGTCGTGATCTCAGGGTCCTGAGATCGAGTCCCACATCTGGCTCTCTGCTCATCGGGGAGCCTGCTTCCCTCTCTCTCTCTGCCTGCCTTTCCATCTACTTGTGATTTCTCTCTGTCAAATAAATAAATAAAATCTTTAAAAAAAAATTTATCATGAAATTAAAGCAATTCAAATATAACAATAATGAAAAAGTTTGAAATATTGTGAGAATTACCAAAATGTGACACAGAGACATATTAGCAAATGCTATCGGAAAAAATGGTGCTGATAGACTTTTAATGCACAAACGTTCAATTTCTAAAAAACAAAAAAACACAGTATCTGTGAAACATAAGAAAGTAAACTGCAATAAAATGAAGCATGCCTATACTTCTGCATTTATTATAACTAGTAGCACATAATGCAATTGATTTGTGCTTTCACTAGTCAGATATCCTTTGGGGAAATTGGAAAAAGAGGGAAAATCTTTTCTTATTTCCACTGACATTTTTTTCTTCCTATAAATTCATTTCCTTCAACCTTAAATCATCTTTTAGATTTTTTTTTTTTGTAGTGTAGGTTCATTAAAAAGATATCTTCAGGGCGCCTGGGTGGCTCAGTGGTTAAGCCACTGCCTTCGGCTCAGGTCATGATCTCAGGGTCCTGGGATCGAGTCCCGCATCAGGCTCTCTGCTCAGCAGGGAGCCTGCTTCCTCCTCTCTCTCTGCCTGCCTCTTTGCCTGCTTGTGCTCTCTCTGTCAAATAAATAAATAAAATCTTTAAAAAAAAAAAAAGATATCTTCATTTGGTTACCAGAAAATGTCTTTATTTAACCCTCAGTTTTGAGGTGCACATTCATTGGATATGGAATTCAGATAGTTTCTTTCCTTCAATACTTTAAAGATGTTATTCCATTGTCTGGCCTTTACAGTTTCTGTTGAGAAGTCAACTAAAACATGTTATCCTTGTGTCTCTGTGTATAATGTATCTTTTTTCTTTGACTGATGTTAACATTTATCTTTTTATTTCTTTTAGTCATTCTATCTGTTTATTGTGTCACTCATATTTTCTACTTCCTTAATTATATTTTTTCTATTCATTCTATTAGTTATATGGAAGTTCCACTGTGATTGTAGATTTTTTTTTTTCTTAGAAAGAAGGGCTTGGTGTGTTCAATATGTAATTAAATCTATCTGTTACCAAAATCCATTTGAAATATACTTTATCTCTAGGTTTTTCTATAGATACAAATTATGCTAATTTCCCCCACTCTTATCAATATTGTGTATCTTTTTTTTCTGAAGATTTTAATTAAAGTCAGAGTCCTTTTTTTAAAGATTTTATTTATTTATTTGACACAGGGAGAGAGATCACAAGCAGGCCGAGAGGCAGGCAGAGAGAGAGGGAGAAGCAGGCTCCCCATTGAGCAGAGAGCCTGATGTGGGGTTCGATCCCAGGACCCTGAGATCATGACCTGGGCCAAAGGCAGAGGCTTAACCCACTGAGCCACCCAGGTGACCCTAGTCAAAGTTCTTATTTGCTAACTTTGACACCCAGATCATTGGTGACTCCTCCTATTCTCTTACTGTTGATCACATGGTCTTGCTTCTTTTAATGTCTATCACCTTTTTTTTTTCTCTTATATGCTAGACTGTGTATAATATCTATAGGTGCTTCAGGTGGCTAATGCTTGCCTCCTTCTTTCATTGGGACTGATTACCTTAATCTAATTATGGATTTGGTTGGATGGAGACACTAGCAGTTTTCATAAAACTCAGTGTGTCTTCAATAATTCTGGATTCTAGAATGTACTTTTCCAGTCCTTTCAGTTGAGAGTTTGTCAAGTTTTGTCTCGTGAGTCTTAAATGACTATAGAGGAAAGTGTTCTCCCTTTCAGAGAAATTTAAGTTAGCTCTTTATGCTTCTACTCCACAAAGCCTTTAATTTTCCAATTGTCTTGATTGGGGAACTGGTTATATTTGTGCTTCATACCCTTGGTCTTTTCTGTCCTGTAAGGGAGCCTTTTTCTAGGAGCTGAGAGCCATCTTGTATCTTCTAGCTACACCCAGAATTCTTAAGTTTTTCTTGGTAAAAGTAACTATAGGTCCTCAATACAATTCATCACTCCTCTATGATTTGCCTTATTTTTTTCAGGATAATGCTTCTTTTTTTTTTTTTTTTTTTTGTCCTTTTTTTCTGTCAATCAAGAGAACACAGGAGGCTCCTGATTCTTGGAAGATTTCAGGCCAGCAGTGAAGATTTCTATGCAGTTGCAGAGTATAGTAATCTTTTATGATGAGACCCATTGCTGTATAGAGGTTCTTCAATTCTTCACACCCAGCCACATAACCTCAAAAAGTTAGATGCCTTGTCTTCTTTCCAGTAATGGTCTTTTTCCTGGGCCAGATCTTTATCCTTACAATTTAGCTCAGGATTTATCATTGGTAATGCTATCTCCTTAGCTTATTTTGGGAAGAGTTCCCGCTTTTCTATAATCTAGTCTATCTTGTCTTCATAACTATGAAAGCTCTTCCAAACCCTCACATAAGGGGTGCCTGTGTGGCTCAGTCGATTAAGCATCTTCCTTCAGCTCAGGCCATGATCCTGGGTTTCTGGGATCAAGCCTTGTGTCATGCTCTCTGCTCAGCGGGGAGCCTACTTCCCTCTCTCCCTTTGCTGTTCCCCCTGCTTGTACTCTCTCTCTCTCTCTTTCTCTGTCAAACAAACAAACAAAACCTTCAAATAAATTATTTTAAATTTATCTGACTTTTCTCTTTGGTGTTTGTGGAAACATTGATCTTATTACTTCTTACCCAGAAGCAAAAATGAAGCAAAAATCCCTGATCTGTAATATATTTCATTAGAAATTAGCATTGATACTGACATTTTCATGAACAGTTGAATTTAGAGGGAAAAATGCAATTTGTAGAAATGTCTTTTTTGGTCATCATTGCAGGAAGGATTCTTCCTTCCTGCTCCCTGAAGAGGAACTATGAGAAGACACAAAAGGTTACAAGGCTCATTTCAACAATTTTATTTGGGAGATTAAAACTCAGAAATGAGTCATAGTTATTTATTTTGAAGACATTAAAAGAATCCCTTCACTTTTGGAAAGCTAGTTATATTATTCTCTTTGGTAAAATACAATGGTTTTCACCAGTGGTTGGCAAAAATTTTTAAATAGTTATAGACTTTAAAGAATAGGTACAGAATTTTTTTTCCAAACAAAATATTCCAAAACCAGTTATTCAACAGAAGGAAAAATATATGCTGACTTGAGTTGCACTTTTCCATCTGTCTCTTTCCTATTTGCTTCCCCACATAAAGGAGTTCCATGCAATCACTTTGAAAAATGCTGCCTAAAATTATTTTGACTTTATGTTTTTGGTTTTTTTTTCTTTTACTGGAAACAAAGCAAATAATGGTTGCATCATATTGCACCACAAGTTCAATCAATGTTCAGAAAAAGTAGATGAGAACTTCTGATTTCAGAGATTACTTTCTTCCCTCCTCCCCAACAGTTGTTTTTGTGCTAAAGCAATTTAGTGCAAACTTTAATTTATATGTTAATAAGATTAGATTATGGGTTAATAAAGCCACAGGCAACCACGATTAACCTAACAGTTTGAAAAGAATTTTACACGTTTATTCAAACTGTCTGACTACTTCACGTAATAGATTTTAAAATGACAAGAAATGGCTTTTTCATTTTCTTTAGTATCAGTTAAGAAAACATTCTAGCCAAATATTAGAGAAAATTAATTTTATTAGTAATATTTTTAAAATCTTAAATCATGTTCGAAAAGAGTATTTTAGCTAATGTTGAAGGCAGTACTAAAATGCAATTTTCCTTTTTTCTGAGGATCCTGGATGTCTGGCTTCTATTATGCCTTAAGCTTCTCTTCTGCTGGAGGGACACTAGGAGGAAAGAATCACTGGCAAACACATTCTATGAGACTTTTATCCTGGATCATCATGTATCCTCCTTATAAGTCAGAATGGGTAAGAGCTACATTTTGGAGGAAATGCCAAAAATATTCATAAAATATTTTCCCTGGTCTTTCGTCTTATCTTCAATCTTTCATCCAATAGTATGAAAGTTAACCTATCAGGAAAAAAAAAAAATCACATGATCCAAGAGCAAACTGGAGGAACCAGGGGTCTCTGCTTGAGGCTCAGGGACAGCTAACTCATTTTTCTGTCTCCATGTTATTTATGGAATGAAGTCCTAAACTCTCAACCCCACCAAAGCTTTAGAGTATGGGTAAAATTCATATTATTTTTCATCATGCCTATCCCAACAGTGACTGAACTTCTTTTCCTAACTAGAACCAGTGAGATTTGGAGGCTCAGATGGTTCTTTTCTAGTTGTGGTATAGATTAAAATGATCTGAACTCTCTGTACTTGGTCACTTGCTGGTTCTGAGGATTACACTATCAATGGTAATCCAGAGTCATGCTGTCGTGCCCCCTGCTCATGTTTGTGCACTATCACTCTGCTAAACAACCCATGCTGCCTGCACACCTTGGAACATTGCATTTTGCTGGTAGGTGCTTGGAGTAAAGAGCCTCACAATGTCAAATGTTTAAACGAAGTCTTAGAAACTGCAAAAATAATTGGATTGTTTTAAGAAAAAAAATGGTTCTAACAAATATTGACCTACAAAAATGAAAAATCTCTCAAGCCACTACACAGTTCACTAAACACTATTACTAATAATTATACTAATACTAATAATACTAATAAGCACTATTACTTATATCATAGTCTGTAATGATAAATAATAAAATATACATTAAGTACAATATCCAGAGTGAAGATATAAATAGAAGAATCACCTCGTATCTATATTTTTGGATGATATAATAAGATATAATAGTACAATTTTTATCTGAGAATTAAATACTTTTTGCATAATTATATCTTGGATTTATTCTCTTTATTTTATTATATAGTTCAAAGATTCTGAAGAGTACATGACTCAACAAATACAAATTGTACTTGTTATGTGTCATTACATTGATGTTTTTATAAATTTATGTTTTTTTTTCTTTGCAATTTACTAGGAAATCAACTGTTTAGCTTCTATTAGGAGACTAAGTTTGCAAAACAAAAATCATATTCTACATTAGATTGTAACAGAAACCAATAGGAGGAGGACAGGCAACTGGGGGACTTCTGCTTTAGTGAGCAGAAGTGAACAAAAACATATTAATTAATTATGAAAAAGATTTATGAAAAGAAAAAAGAAAATAATTCTGTTAAATGATGTAAATGAGGCTTAGGGATTTTTTTTATAACATACTTGATTACATTTCTATGAAGTCTCTTTTCTTTCCTGGTGGCTATATTTAGGCAGAATATCAGTCGGACACCTCTCCCTGAAGGACGCCTATTCCAAAAATAAAATTGCAAGAGTAAGATCAATTCTTTAAAACTTCCAAAGGTTTCTGCCTGGAGGCATTAAAACACAAAGGAAGTTTTACCCTTGTTGAGTTTGCATTACATGGTAAATCACATTATTTTAAGAAACAAATATCAGTGGTTTTCTTATAACCTGAACATGAACTGGGACTAAGAAAATGTTAATAAAATCTGTTCTTAATTAGGCTTTATATTCTTCCTAATTTTCCATAAAATTATTCTCTGATAATCATTTAAAAATGTTTAATTACTCTAGTAAATACTTTCTCATATAGCTGGAAATAGAAATGGAATATAAATTAATTGGATTACAGTCCAAAATATATAGTATTTTTTAAATATTTAATAATATTAGATGATGAAAGTTTCATAGGGTAAACTATGCCATGTATAACTACCACACTCAAGAAAAAATATTCTAAAGACAGAGGACAATATACCACCAAACAGGAACAGAATGTGCCACCCTAAAATTTGTCTGTTTGGCATAAGAATTATTTTCAGATGATTGTTTTTTAAGAAACTACAGACTCAGAAGTTCTAAAAACAGAGAAGTTACCTTTTTATAAGGGAAATCTACAATTATAACATGAATTTACCTTAGAAATGGAGAGAGCTATTATCAGAGATAACTTTTTCATTTGAGAGGCTTCTCTGTAAGACCTGCAACTTTTGTTTAGTACTCTTCTCACTTCCTGAATTGCCTTCCCCACTTTGAAACCCAGACCCTTATCTCTCTCCTAGCTCAGGAAGGTATATAAATCTCAGTCATCCACTGTCTTTTGATTCTCCTATCTTTGTGAGTCTTTTATGCATACATAATTTTTTTTTCTCCTGTGAATCTGCCTTTTATTACAGGAAGATTTCAGCTGAGAATTCAGAAGTGTAGAGAGAAAATTATTTTTACTCCCCAACACTGTCCATGTCCTAAATCAGTTGTTATTATGAATGTTTAACTGAACAAGACTTTCCATTTGCATTCCATGAATACAGATACTTTGTGTGCCATGTCAGCAATTCAAGAGCATTTACTGCTCTAAAGGAAAGCCTGTAATAATATTCTGAAAACAAGTAAAATAAAAATGCCTTTCTATCTTACAAAACAATATAAAATGCTTTATGTAAATTAATTACATAGTATAAACTGATATTTGACTTTTACTAAATTATGAGAATAGCCATAAAAAGACAAAAACCATATTAGACTTTTAAAAGTAGAGTGAATAAAAATATACTGAATATTATTATTAGCAAAACAATTCTATAAATTTATAAGAATTTATAAATAAATTTAATTTCATTTCAGATTTTTGAAAATGTACAGAACTATGATTCTATCTATAGTTATAAAATTTCTGGCTAAAAATTCAAACAACTGTCAATTTTGTCTTAGAAGACAAAGTACTCCAAACTGAAAGACACATTTCTCACCACAAGTTCAGCAGGCTCTGTAGCAGTAATAAACACATAGGCAAGTTTTAGGAAAACACTGCATCCTACTTCTTCCACATTGCTGGTTAATTTCTCCACCAACAATCTTCCTGAAGAATTTCAGAAATTTACTGTCTATCTTTTAATAAGGTACTCAGAAATTCACTATTTCTTCACTTTAATTTTCTATACCTGTGGTGAAAATATTGTTTTAGAAAAAAGCATTTATGAAAAAGCAAGATTCTATTTGCTAGGATAAATTTAAAAAATAGAGTAGAATAAAGAAAACCAGAGTTTTGTATCCATAGTCCAATCTCATTCCAGAAAATAAGCACCACTGATGCACTCAAAGACCTGTTGCAGTGTGTAGATGCCAAATACCTACTGCTCATGTTGAGGTCACTTTTTAGGAGAGAGACATAGCATTGTCACACATCTCTTCTCTCTTCTATATATATGACCTCTTCCTCTACTCTGGTTTGTTCTGATGAAAAAATGCCTTTCCTGAAGATTATTTTTCTTTCAATGTATATACCCAAGGACTCCCGAATCCTTTCTCTCCAGTATAAACCTCTCTCTAAACTCATACTGGAATGACCACATGTCTTTGGGAAATGTCTTCTTGCATGTTCTACAAAAACAGAAAATCTCCAAAATGGACATGATTTAAGATCCCCCATCCCATCCAAAGTTATTCTTTCTACTGTAGATGACATGTTTACATATCACAAGTTATCCAGTGGATGGATCAGTTGAGCTCTATCAAACTATATTTCAGAATTTCAGTGACTGAATGCAACAATTTATTTCTTGTTTAGGTGAATAGTCCTCCCAACAAGCCATTCACAAAACTTTCAATATAAGTTTATTGAAGCCCAAGTTCTCTTTTCCTTTACAAGTTTCAACTACAACTTGCAACAAGATTCACATGAGGTAGACAGGACAGAATTCCATGGGGCAGGAGTCTATGATTCTAATAGGTGACATTGGACAATAGGAGTCAGAACTGCAGTAAGAACTAGCATGGAAAAATTCAGAAATCGAACTTCAGGCAGTCTTGAAGGGTGTACTATATAGGTATTTTTATTGAGAACAGTTTTAGATTTACAGAAAAGCTGTAGTAATAGTGCAGAGAGTTTTCATGTACCCCAAACCTAGTTTCCTGTGTTTCTAACATCAAAATGCACATTGTACGCATATTTGCCACAATCAATGAAGAAAAACAAACAGCTAAGGAAATGAGAATAAATATGGAGAATGAATATGGCATGTTCCAGGTTCTCATCTAGGATTCCACATTACATTTAGTCATCATGTCTCCTTAGGCTCCTCAAAACAGTTTCTCAGACTTTCCTTTTTCTTGGTGAGCTTAACAGTATTAAAGGGATACTGGAAAAGTATTTTGTGAATGTTTCCTAAAGGGGATTTGTCTGATGATTTTCTCATAACTATATTGGTGCCATGATGTTTTAAGAGGAAGACTACAGAGATAAAGTACGTTTTCATCACATCATATCAAGGACATACACTACTGACATGACTTATCAATGTTGATACTGACCTTGATCAACTGTCTGAGGCAGTGTTTGCCAGGCTTCTCCACTGCTGAGTCACTCCTAGCTTTTCTCTGTCCATGTCTTTTGCCTTTGGAAGGAGTCCCTATGTGCAACTCACCCTGTGGACTGGGGAATTATTACCCCTTAGTGATATTGGAGAAAATTATTTGGCATTCTTCTTTATGAGAGATTTGTCTATTTGTCTCTATTTACTTATTCAATTACTTATGTCAGTAGGGATCAACAAATATTTATTTTATACATGGTGTTATTATCCAATAGTTCTTTCTTTTTTAATATTCTTTCTTCCTTCACTTTTCTTTCTTCCTTTCTTTCTCTCTCTCTCTTTCTCTTTCTTTGTTTCTTTCTTTCTCCTTCCTTCCTCCATCCCTTCCTTCCTTTCTTCCTTCCTTCTTTTTTTTTCTTTTTCTTTCTTCTTTTTTCTTTTCTTTCCTTCTTTCTCAAAATGTTCCAGTACCAATGGAAGTTCTTTCATTTGGCTGCTATTTCTTTGACGTAATCCATCTTTTGTTTATTTGTTTGTTTACGGCCTTACTTTCTGACACTGCAAGATAGTCCACAATCATCTTTTATACCCTCTGTCCCAGAACTCAAGTCAACTGTTTTTCCAGAGAACCCTGCCTTCCTTTATTGGTGAATGATATTTAAAAAAAAAAAAACAAAGATATGGGGACATTTGAGTGGTTCAGTTGGTTAAACATCTGCCTTAGGCTCAGATCATGATTTCAGGATCCTGAGACCAAGCCCCACACTGGGATCCCTGCTTGGTGGATAATCTTCTTCTTGCTCTCTCTCTGATCCTACTCCCTGCTTGTTCTCTTTCTCGATCTCAAATAAATTAAAAAAAAATTAGAAACCAAGATGTGTACAGTAGATATACCCATCTACTATGTTGTTGTTGCTTGTAGGTCTTTCCAGTGCATAGAGGGAAAAAAATACATGTATATTGTCTAATATGTATGTATATGCTTATATTCTTATGTGTATCTATCTATATTTATGATAGACTACACAGATGTTCATGTCAGCTCTAATCCTGGACTATATGAACCAATCCAGACCCCTTCCCTTGTTTTTCTAGGATTTCCCATTCCAGTATTGAAAAACTTGACTTCCAACATCTGCAATCCATTATGTAATTATTTTACTAATATATCAGCACTATAATAATAATTCATTGGAAGCAACTTTATCAACTATATTACAGCAGTTATAGATTTCTTTAGCCTGTAACTTTATAGACCACATTCATTTCTGATGCTACTTAGGTCGGCCCCTTCCCCCACCCCCTTCACCTTGAGCGAGATAGTTTCATACATTTATAATACACTTAGATTCTTTCTCACATCTGCATTACATCCTGGAATACTTCAACATCTTAAATGACTTTTTTAAAATTATGGACATTAATATTCCTACTTTGTGCTTTCTATTGCTTTTGAAAAAGGCAGTTTCATGTATCCATAATTTCCTCTGCTGGATTTTTATCCTTATTCATGCAGAAGTAAAGGGTGGCCTTTCAATTATCCATGACACCTTGAATTCTTACCATTCATCTTAGTAATGAAAGCTTATTCCAACATTCCTTGTACTAGTGAGCTAACTGCTGAATTTATCAATGAATATCTATCTCTGAAATTCAGTTTGTGATTTAGCAATGCATCAAGTGATGATTAAAGCATAGACAAGTTTAGATTCTCTGCTAATATCTTCTAGAACATGAGTTTTCTGATATAATACTATCTAACCACCTTGTACTATGAATTTTCAATTAGTAGGATTGACCTATTTTAGGTTGAAACCAATTAAATGACAAATTCATATTCCACAATCTAATGCAGAAGTATTCTAAGTGAGAATTAGAGGTTACATAACATATTCTTTAATGTTTGTATAGTCTTTCTTCCAAACTAGGCATTTCATAAAGTTTGAAATATTTAGTTTACAAAAGAAATGTTTACAAAAGTAAACAGTGAACATAATAGTCCATAAAATTTTTAAAGAAAATGAATTAATGTAAAATGGTTGTCCTTTAAAAAATTCATCATAATTGTTCATCAGGGGTTGACGCTAATTCAGTAGGGATTGGTGCTCAGTAACTATAACATATTTGCTGTCATAGAAACCTGAAATGGTGTTTTTAAAAAAAAGAATAAATATATCCACCAATTCACTGTACACTAAAAATTACTCTTTTATAAATATAGTGTTCCCTTTCTGAGTTTCATGAGAGACAAGTGATTAGGCACCATTATTGTGTTCTCTGACATATGAGTGAAGGAAAATTTTTCATGATTTGACTCTTCGATTATAACAGATAACACTGAAGTTTAGATGAGATGTTGAAAACTGAACTTATTGAAGATAATTGAATTTTTAATTGAAAATTTTAAAAAATATAGAAATGAGTTAGGTTTGAGGCATAAACTGCATGTAGAAACTACTTGATACATTTTAAGAATCCCTAAAAAATTTTTTTTAAATCAGTCTTCTTTAAAATTTACATTAAATATTGTATCTAACATTAAAAGACCACCATCCTTTTACATTCTGATAAACTAAGGGTGGTAAGAAAGTTAAGAATATTAAATTAGGCCTGATTCCTCTGTTTCTTTTCCTTTACTACCCACCTTCCATTGCCCACCAACCATAGGATCCATTCAAAAAACCAGGAGATTCTTTCACTTGGGAAAAACAATTATCTGGTATATTTTAGAAGATATGTGGAATGTGGGCAGAAGACAGAGGAGTGGGAAAGGTGAATAACTTTTTGTTTCATTACTATTTTTTATACATATTAATATGCATCTTTTCATTAAATATTGATGGAGTCAGTGTTTGTTGCCTTGAGAATCAGGAAAAACATTACCACCTGGAAGAGCTTATGGTATATTCTATTCAAGGACTTTCTGTAAAACTGATATTGATCTGCAGCTTATCCTGTCTATAATGAACACATAATCATAATTCAGTTTGCAAAGATATATATTATGCATCCTTTAAAGTGTAGAAATACACTACACAGTGCTGTTAAGAGAAAAAGAGAAAAATCATCATGTACTGAAATTAAACACAACTTTTGAATGTCAGTGTAGAATTAGAATTGCAAAATTATGCAAATTTAAATAATCAGAAATAAACCACCCTAGAAACAGTTTTTGAATTGTTTTATTGCTAACAATTCATTCTGCATATACATAGTAGTTACAAAATTGCAAGTCCCATTACTAAAATGAAACTTGTAATGTGAAGTTCTTTTATGAAGCATTTTAACCCTTTGCTTCAGAAAGATATAAAATAGTTAATTACATGAAAGGTCAGATTATAAATTATACAAGCTGAAAATTGAAAGGCATAATATGAATGCTTTAAAAGATGTCTCATTTCAAGGCACCTGAGAATTGAAAGTGTAAATTATAAGAGCATTCCCTCCTACACTTTAATCAAAATACTGCTGTGAAAGAAGAATTTGTAGAGCAGAAAAAAAGCTTAGAAAGGAACAGAGCATTACTGAATTATCTACTACTTTAAAATCAATATAAAGTAAGGTGGGAATCAGTATGAAAAATGTGGGTGGCATGGCTTCAAGGCAGTGAAGTAGTTCACACAGCTGTGACAATCCCAGAAGGATGGAAAGAGTTTCAGAAATAAGGCATAGATTCTGTGTTCAAAGAAGAAAATAGCAGATGGTTCTCTAGTCAGCTGGTGTATTTTGAACAACATGCTTTCTGTTGTGTGATCTTGTCACTATGTTGAATTAAGTGATGCAAGACATTTAGCAATCTTGGTGCGGGCCCACCAGTGGTCAGTAGGTCTCCCAGTCATAGTGACAAAGTGATCCTTAAACATGAGCATAGGAACAGTATATGGCTATGGCTGGGAAGAAGCATGCAGCCCTAATCTAAATAGGCTGTGATGGAAAGAAAGAAAACCAAAATATTATACTAAAAGTGAATATATTTGCCTCTGCATTGTTTGACTTTTCAATTTTAAATAAGTTTTGATTCATAGGAACCTGCCAAGATAATATGGAGACGTTTTATATGCCCTTTACCCATAAAGGGGCTCCTATAATTCGGTGTTAATTATCCTGAACTCCATTTAGGTTAGCATGTATGACTATCTAGGTATTTTCATTGGTGGTAGATTCCGTGGTATGGATCAGCCACAGCTTGCTTATCTACTCATCTATTAGACACATTTTGGTTTTTACAAACAAATCTGATATGAATAGTCATGTGAAGCTTTTGTGCAGAAATAAGTTTCCTTTATCATCTGGTACTATGATTACTGGATCATCTGATAAGCTCAATTTCTTAAGAAATTGTGAAACTGTCTTCCAGTTTGGCTTTTCCACTTTAAATTACCATCATTTAATGTCAGCATTATTTTTTTTTCTATTTTAACTGTTCTAACAGGTAATATTTCATTGTGGTGTTAATTTATATTTCCCTATGACTAATGATTTTGAATGTTTTTTCATGTGTGTATCTTCTTTTCTATATCCTATTTGGTAAGTGTCTGTTCATTATTTTGTCCACTTTGTAACTGGATTTTTTGTTTGCTTTTTTAATGTTCAGTTCTGAGAATTCTTTATATAGTCTAGATATGACTACTGTGCTGGGTACCTTGGGACTATTTTCCCCCAATATTTGGACAGCTTTTTTTTCTGTTAATGGCTATTTTTTATACTAAAGTTTTAAACTTTGTGCAGTTCATTGTAAAAATGGAAAGGAAGAAGTAAAATTCCATTAATAGATGATGATTGTCTTTGTAGAAAATCTTAAGGAATAGACAAAAAAAACATAGAAAATAAATAAATTTTAAAAATTAAGAGAAAAAATGTCTAAATACAAAATTCAATGCAAAAATTGGAACTTAATTTTAAAAAGTCCCATTTATAATGGAATGAAAAACAGAATAGTTAGGAATTAATTTGATAAAATTTTATATCTCTATGCTGAAAACATTCATAAAAATAACATCTAATAAAAAGGTGTATATTTTATTGATGGATTAGAAGATTTAATATTGGTAGTTTGTCTATTGTCTGAAATTGATTTAAAAAACAATACAATCTTGGGGTGCCTGGATGGTTCAGTGGGTTAAGCCGCTGCCTTCGACTCGGGTCATGATCTCAGGGTCCTGGGATCGAGTCCCACATCGGGCTCTCTGCTCAGCAGGGAGCCTGCTTCCCTCTCTCTCTCTCTGCCTGCCTCTCCATCTACTTGTGATTTCTCTCTGACAAATAAATAAATAAAATCTTTAAAAAAAAAAAAAAGATTTAAAAACAATACAATCTTGATCAAAATCCCTACAGATTTCTTTCTTAGAGGTTCACAATGTGATTCCACAATTTGTATGGAAATATAAAACTTTTAAAATAGGTCTCTACAAGATGGCAGAGAAGCAGCAGGCTGAGACTACATCAGGTAGCAGGAGATCAGCTAGATAGCTTATCAATCCATTGCGAACACCAAATCCAAGAGGAGACCAAAGACAAGAAGAGCAACAATTCTAGAAACAGAAAATTGACTACTTTCTGAATGGTAAGACTGGCAGAGAAGTGAATCCAAAGTGACAGGAAGATAGACTGCGGGTAGAGGGGCCGGCTCCTGGCAAGTGGCGGAGCAACAGAGCACAAAATCAGGACTTTTAAAAGTCTGTTCCACTGAGGGACATCGCTCCAGAGGCTAAACTGGGGTGAAGCCCATGCGGGGTGAGCATGACCCCAGGTCCCGCAGGGTCACAGAAGGATTGGGGGAGTCTGAGGGTCGCAGAGCTCACAGGTATTAGAGCGGGGAAGCCAGCTACAGAGACAGAGCAAAGGAGTGAGCTCTCAGCTTGGGGTTACCTTGAACTGGTCACAGGCTGGGTGAGCTGGGAGTGTGGCCAGAGGCCAGGAAGACAAGAGTGATTGAGTGCTTTTCTCTGAGGGCACACTGAGGAGTGGGGCCCCGAACTCTCGGCTCCTCCAGGCTGGGGATTGGCAGGCCACCATTTTCATTCCTGTCCTCCGGAACTCTATGGAAAGCGTTCAGGGAACAAAAGCTCCCAAAAACAAACCAGAGCGGATTACTCAGCCCAGCCCCTGGTAAGGATGGTGCAATTCTGCCTGGGGCAAAGACACTTGAGAATCACTACAATAGGCCCCTCCCCCAGAAGATCGACAAGAAATCCAGCCAGGACCAAGTTCACTTACAAAGGAGAACTGCGGAATTCCAGACGAAGAGAAAGTAAAGCAAGAAATTCATGGCTATCCCCCCATGATCCTTTAGTCTTGCAGTGAATTTTTTTTATTTTTTTTTCTTCTTCTAATTTTTTTAACTTTTACTCTTTCCTCTTTTAATGTTTTTTAACTAGTTTATCTTAACAATACCTTTCATAAAAAATAATAATCTTTTTTGAAACCTCATTATTATAATCATATTTTATCCTTCATTGTATCTAGCTATTTTTTTGGATACACATAGGGATTTTTCTTCTAAAAAATTTTTGGTAACAACTTCTTTTAATAGATCAAAATATACTCTAAATCTAGCTCTGAGCTTGTTATAGTCTCCAGCCCAAGCAAAATCTCTCCACTTTCTTTTTCTTTATTCTCCCAACCAACTTACGTTATCAACTCCTTTTTTAGAAATTAAAAAAAAAATTTCATCTTTATAGGCATATTCGATCGTGTTTACCCTTATATGTGTTTTTCATTCTTTAAAATTTGAGGAGGCAGTTTCTTCATAGAGACCAAAATACTCCCAAAATTAAGTGGGTGACCCTGTTCTAGTCACCAGTCATACACACACACACACACACACACACACACATATATATATATATATATATATATATATCTTTTCTTTTTTGTATTTTTTTAATTTTTTTTCTGAACTTCTTTTTATCCCCTTTCTCCCCCTCATGATTTGGGGTCTCTTCTGATTTAGTTAAAGTGCATTTTCCTGGGGTCTTTGCCACCCTTTTAGTATTTTATTTGCACCTTCATGTATTCTTATCTGGACAAAATGACAAGGTGGAAAAACTCACCGCAAAAAAAAAAAAAAAAAAAACAAGAGGCAATACCAAAGGCTAGAGACTTAATCAATATGGAGATTGGTAATATGTCAGATCTAGAGTTCAGAATGACAATCTCAAGGTTCTAGCTGGGCTCGAAAAAAGCATGAAAGATACTAGAGAAACCCTCTCTGGAGAAATAAAAGAACTAAAATCTAACCAAGTTGAAATTTAAAAAAAGCTATTAATGAGGTGCAAACAAAATTGGAGGCTCTTACTGCTAGGATAAATGAGACAGAAGAAAGAATTAGTGATATAGAAGGCCAAATGACAGAGAATAAAGAAGCTGATCAAAAGAGAGACAAACAGCTATTGGACCACAAGGGGAGAATTCAAGAGATAAGTGATACCATAAGACGAAACAACATTAAATGATTGGGATTCCAGAGGAAGAAGAGAGAGAGAGAGGGGGGAGCAAAAGGTATATTGGAGAGAATTATTGTAGAGAATTTCCCTAATATGGCAAAGGGAGCAAACATCAAAATCCAGATGGTCAGAGAACCCCCCTCAAAATCAATAAGAATAGGTTCACACCCCATCACCTAACAATAAAATTTATAAGTCTTAGTGACAAAGAGAAAATCCTGAAAGCAGCCTAGGAAAAGAAGTGTGTAACATAAAAGGTTAAAAATATTAGATTGGCAACAAACTTATCCAAAGAGACCTGGCAGTCCAGAAAGACCTGGAATAACATATTCAGAGTACTAAATGAGAAAACCAAGCAGCCAAGAATACTATATCCAGCTAGGCTAGCACTGAAAATAGAAGGAGAGATAAAAAGCTGCCAGGATAAAAAAAAAAAAAAACCTGAAAGAATTTGGAAACACCAAACCAGCTCTACAAGAAATGTAGAAAGGGGTCCTCTAAGCAAAGAGAGAGCCTAAAAGTAGTAGATCAGAAAGGAACAGACAATATACAGTAACAGTCATTACAAGCAATACAATGGCACTAAACCCATATCTCTCAATAGTTACCCTGAATGTTAATGGGATAAATACCCCAATCAAAAGACACAGGGTATCAGGATGGAGAAAAAAACAAAACTCATCAATATGCTGCCTACAAGAAATTCAATTTAGACCTGAAGACACCTCCAGGGGTGGAAAACAATTTACCATGCTAATGGACATCAGAAGAAAGCTGGGGTGGCAATCCTTATACAGATCAATTAAACTCTAAGCCAAAGACTATAAGAAGAGATGAGGAAGGATACTATATCATACACAAAGGGTCTGTCAAACAAGATCTAACAATTTTAAATATCTATGCCCCTAACATGGGAGCAGCCAACTATATAAACCAATTAATAACAAAATCAAAGAAAGACATTGACAATAATACAATAACAGTAGGGGACTTTAACACTCCCCTCACTGAAATGGACAGATCAAGAGAAAGATCAACAAGGAAATAAAGGCCTTAAATGACACACTGGGCCAGATGGACATCACAGATATATTCAGAACATTCCATCTCAAAGCAATAGAATACACATTCTTCTCTAGTGTACATGGAACCTTCTCCAGAATAGATCACATCCTGGGTCCTAAATCAGGTCTCAACCAGTATCAAAAGATTGGGATCATTCCCTGCATATTTTCAGACCACAATGCTCTGAAGCTAGAACTCAATCACAAGAGGAAATTTGGAAAGAACCCAAACACATGGAGACTAAAGAGCATCCTTCTAAGGAATGAGTGGGTCAAGCAGGAAATTAAAGAAGATCTAAAAAAAAAAAAAAATTCTTGGAAACAAATGATAATGAAAACACAACAGTTCAAAATCTGTGGGACACAGCAAAGGCAGTCCTGAGAGGAAAATATATAGCGACACAAGCCTTTCTCAAGAAACAAGAAAGGTCTCGAATATACATCCTAACCCTACACATAAGGAAGCTGGAGAAAGAACAACAAAGAAAGCCTAAACCTAGGAGGAGAAGAGAAATAATAGAGATCTGAGCAGAAATCAATGAAATAGAAACCCAAAAATCAATAGAACAAATCAATGAAACTAGGAGATGGTTCTTTGAAAGAATTAATAAGATTGATAAACCCCTGGACAGACTTATCAAAAAGAAAAGAGAAAGGACCCAAATAAATAAAATCATGAATAAAAGAGGAGAGATCACAATCCACACCAAAGAAATACAAGCAATTATAAGAACATATTACAAACAACTATATGCCAGCAAATTTGACAATCTGGGAGGAATGGATGCATTCCTAGAGACACATAAACTATCGAAACTGAACTAGGAAGAAATAGAAAACCTGAACAGACCCATAACCAGTAAGGAGATGGAAACAGTCATCAAAAATCTCCCAATAAACAAGAGCCCAGGGTCAGACAGCTTCCCAGGGGACTTCTACCAAATATTTAAAGAAGAATTAATACTTATTCTCCTGAAACTGTTCCAGAAAATAGAAATGGAAGGAAAACTTCCAACGACATTTTATGAGGCCAGCAACACCTGGGCTCCCAAAACCAGACAAGGATCCCATCAAAAAAAAAAAAAAAAAAAAAAAAAACAAAAACAAAAAAACAAAAAAACTACAGACCAATATCCTTGATGAACACAGATGGGAAAAGTCTCACCAAAATACTAGGCAATAGGATCCAACAGTACATTAAAAAGATTATTCACCACAACCAAGTTGGATTTATTCCAGGGCTGCAAGGTTGGTTCAACATCCGCAAATCAATCAATGTGATACAATACATTAATAAGAGAAAGAACAAGAACCATAGGATACTCTCAATAGATGCTGAAAAGCATTTGACAAAGTACAACATCCCTTCCTGATCAAAATTCTTCAACGTGTAGAGATAGAGGCACATACCTCAATATTATCAAAGCCATCTGTGAAAAAGCCACCGCAAATATCATTCCCAATGGAGAAAAACTGTAAGCTTTTCCACTAAGGTCAGGAACACGGCAGGGATGTCCATTATCACCACTGCTATTCAACATAGTACCAGAAGCCCTAGTCTCAGCAATCAGACAACAAAAGGAAACTAAAGGCATCCAAATCAGCAAAGAAGAAGTCAAACTATCACTCTTTGCAGATGATATGATATTATATGTGGAAAACCCAAAGGTTCCACTCCAAAACTGCTAGAACTTGTACAGGAATTCAGTAAAGTGTCAGGATATAAAATCAATACACAGAAATCAGTTGCATTTCTCTACATCAACAACAAGACAGAAGAAAGAGAAATTAAGGAGTCAATCCCATTTACAGTTGCACCCAAAACCATAAGATACCTAGGAATAAACCTAACCAAAGAGGCAAAGAAATTGAGGAAGACACAGGAAATGGAAAAATTTTCCATGCTCCTGGATTGGAAGAATAAATATTGTGAAAATGTCTGCTACCTAAAGCAATCTACACATTTAATGCAATGCATATCAAAATACCATCTATTTTTTTTCAAAGAAATTGAACAAATAATCCTTAAAATTTATATGGAACCAGAAAAGATCTCGAATAGCCAAAGGAATATTGAAAAAGAAAGCCAAAGTTGGTGGCATCACAATTCCGGACTTTAATCTCTATTACAAAGCTGGTACTGGCACAAAACAGGACACATAGATCAATGGAACAGAATAGAGAGCTCAGAAATAGACCCTCAACTCTATGGTCAACTAATCTTTGACAAAGCAGGAAAGAATGTCCAATGGAAAAAAGACTGTTCAACAAATGGTGTTGGGAAAATTGGACAGTCACATGCAGAAAAATGAAATTGGACCATTTCCCTACACCATACACACAAAATAGACTCAAAATGGATGAAGAACCTCAATGTGAGAAAGGAATCCATCAAAATCCTTGAGGAGAACACAAGCAGCAATCTCTTTCACCTCAGCCACAGCAACTTCTTCCTGGGAACATCACCAAAGGCCAAGGGAAGCAAGGGCAAAAATGAACTATTAGGACTTCATCAAGATCAAAAGCTTTTGCACAGCAAAGGAAACAGTTAACAATACCAAAAGACAACTTGACAGAATGAGAGAAGCTTTTTGTAAACGACATATCAGATAAAAGGTTAGTATCCAAAGTCTATAAAGAACTTATCAAACTCAACACCAAAAGAATAAAGAATCCAATCAAGAAATGGGCAGAGGACATCAACAGACATTTCTGCAAAGAAGACATCCAGATGGCCAACAGACACATGAAAAAGTGCTCCACATCATTCAGCATTAGGGAAATACAAATCAAAACCACAATGAGATATTACCTCACACCAGTCAGAATGTCTGAAATTAACAAGTCAGGAAATGACAGATGCTGGCGAGGATGCGGAGAAAGGGGAACCCTCCTACACTGTTGGTGGGAATGCAAGCTGGTGCAACCACTCTAGAAAACAGCTGTCAAAAAGTTCCTCAAAAATTTGAAAATAGAGCTACCCTATGACCCAGCAATCACACTACTGGGTATTTACCCTAAAGATACAAACATAGTGATCCAAAGGGACACGTGTACCTGAATGTTTATAGCAGCAATGTCTGCAATAGCCAAACTATGGAAAGAACCTAGATGTCCATCAACAGATGAATGGATAAAGATGAGGTGGTATATAATTACAATGGAATACTATGCAGCCATCGAAAGAAATGAAATCTTGTCTTTTGTGATGACGTGGATAGAACTAGAGGGTGTTATGCTTAGCAAAATAAGTCAAGTGGAGAAAGACAACAATCATATGATCTCCCTGATATAAAGTAGTGGAGATGCAACATGGGGGGTTTGGTGGGTAAGAAAAGAATAAATGAAACAAGATGGAATCAGGAGGGAGACAAACCATAAGTGACTCTTAATCTCACAAAACAAACTGAGGGTTGCTGGGGGGAGAGGGGGAGGGAGAGGTGGGTGGGGTTATGGACACTGGGGAGGGTATGTGCTATGGTTAGTGCTGCAAAGTGTGTAGACCTGGCAATTCACAGACCTGTTCCCCTGTGGATAAAAATGCATTATATGTTTATTAAAAAAATTAAAAATTAAAAATTAAAAAAAATAAGTCTCTAAAAAAAATTCTTGAAGAAAGGAACAAAATTGGAAGACTTACACTTACTATCTCTAAGAACCTGAAAGCTACAATAACAAAGAGAATGTTGTATTGGTGTAAGGATAGATAAACTTCTCAATGGAGCAAAATAGCCCTAGAGATAGACTTAAAACATACATTATTTTCTTTTTTCTTAGAACAGCTAAATATATCAATAGGGAAAATTCTGTGCTCTTAACAAAATAGGCTGATTAATTTCTTATAAAATTAAACATACTGGGGTGCCTTGGTGGCTCAGTGAGTTAAAGCCTCTGCCTTCGGCTCAGGTCATGATCCCAGCGTCCTGGGATCGAGGTCCACATCAGACTCTCTGCTCAGCAGAGAGCCTGCTTCTTCCTCTCTCTCTCTGCCTGCCTCTCTGCCTAATTGTGCTCTCTGGCTGTCAAATGAATAAATAAAAATCCTTAAAAAATTAAATTAGATTAAATTAAACATACAGTAATGTATGACCTAATAATTCTACTCCAGATAAATAAAACTGTAGTTCCACAAAAAGACTTATACCTGAATGTGCATAACAACTTCATAAAAAACAAAAGTTGGAGTGACTCCAAGATATGTTTGCAGGTGATAAACATGAAATGATATAGAAATACCATGAACTCCTGCTGAGCAATGGGAAGTAACAAAACATTGATATGCACAGTACTGATAACTCTAAAACTTCATGTGGTCCAAAAGTAGCCAGACACAATGGAGTAAATACCAAGTTGTACTCTTTATGTGGCATCTTCAGTGGGCAAAAATCGTATCATGACAAAACTAGAGCAGTGGCTTCCATATGCTGGGCATAGGTGTGACTTATTGGAAAGAACATGAGTGGTGGTCATATGGATGTATATATTTGTTAAAATCAGTGGAAATGTATTTAAATACCTTATATTTGCTGTATGCAAATTTTACATCTTGGAAGTTATTTTTTAATACTGAATACATGATCACTATTATCCAGCAATTCATTAATAGGTAAAGTCATATATATTATGACAAAAAAAAAACCACAACCTATAATAGTCATTTCATTTCTGTTGATAATAGCCCCAGGCTAGAAACTCATCAAGTGCACATTAACAGTAGAGAGTATAAATAAGTTGTGATATAGTCAACCATTGTAATGCTATTGCTCAATGGGAATGGTTGACCACAATGCGGACATAAAATTTGTGTTTTTTAATTTTTTCTTGTTTTTAATTTCTATGCCTATAATTCTATAATTTTTAATTTCTATGCTCAAACGAATGACCTTGAGAACAAGAATTGCACACTCTTCTGACTGAGCCAGCCAGGAGCCTGACACAAGATTTAGACCGAAAATTGTTTGCATTGTGTTGTCTCTTTTTATAAAGTACAAAAATTAGCAAATCTAATAAAATAGTGGTTAGAATAGAGGTCAAAATAGTGTTTATCTTCCAATCAGAATAGTGGTCAGAAGAAGAAATAAAGGAAGCTTCCAAGATGCAGATAATATTTTTATATTTGAAGACAAAATTTATATTTCCCATCTCCCCTTTTCAAATTGTTTTCATTACCTTCCTTGTTGTATTCATCAATGTGCTCTCCCTGTTTCTGCTAACTTCATTATTTCACACACACTTTTAAAACAATGTTAAGAATGGTATTAGTAAATGTATATCGTTTTGTGATTTTTTTCCAAATCTTTGATTTCTTTTCTTTAACAAAGTTAAAATGACTCTGCATATAAACATACTTTCGTACCTATTCCCAAAGTATTCAGCATAGTATGAAGCACATAGGAAGAATTTAAATATACTTTGGCTTCTAGATATAACTGATTGTATCTTGCTTGCTTTTGTGGCTCTGTAACAGTCCTGACATATGGAAGACAGATGATGTACTGAAATACTGTTGCTTGATTACTCTATTTCCATTTAGCCTCCCCTGAGAGCAACAATATAAACAAAATGTGGTATTTAAATGTCAGCCATTAAAAATCTTATGAAATTTTTTCAAGGGAAACAAAGGAATTATTGAAAAGTCTAATTAAATAACAAAGCAAGTAATAATTATTTATGTTTAAAATCAACTGAACCTTGTACAATAAAAGAAAATCTCAACATTCTCATACTCTGGCCCTTTTAGCTCCATAATTTTATCTAGTTCTGTACTAATTATATTTAATTTCTATCACCAATACTTCCCATGATAACCTGGAGCCATCTCATTCAGGAAATTGAGAGCTGATTGTTAGTATCTCTTCCAAATTCCATATTTAGTTGTTAGCCTAATCAATCTCAGTGAGAATATGTACACCATGGAAATAAGCAAATATTGCAAATTGGCCCTTTTTCCTCCTAAGAGCTAGTTAACAAATTTTGCTAGCATATGACTGTGTTTCTTGATTATCTGATGCTGCTTATAATATTGGTATTCTGTGTCTTGCATTTTTTGTTTGTCTTTAGCTATGTGATATATCAGTTTTTCTTTTTTTTTTTAAATACAGTGACTTTATTTCCATCCTCTTACAGTCTCCGGTATCACATGTCGTAATAAGCATCATCTCTATAAACACAAAACTATTTCAATAAAGCATGTTACAAGATAGTATATGTAAGCAACAGTTTGGCAGAATTTTATCAACTCTAGTAGTTTGTAGCCCCTCTCCACCACAAAAAAGCACAGTTTTAAAATTCAAAAGTAACAGTTAGCTTTATTTAACATATGTTACACCTTAGCACTTAAAATACCATGCTCTAGTTAAATATTTCATCAACAACACTGTATACAAATAAAATATTACACAAAATATATTTAAGAAAATGTTTTGGTCTTTGATCTGAGCAATAAATAAAAACACAGGCACTTCTACACTGAGACAGGGAAGCAGTCACTACTCAGAATAATTTTGTGTAAGCGACATGTGAAAATATGGCAAGAATAGAATCCTGGAGTTTTAAACTGACAATCCACTCATGAGAAGGTCTGCAGTTTCCATCTTTTCACTTCAAGTTCAGAAATGACATACGCTTTCCTGGTCCACACTGAAAAATCATAAGCACAATATGGTCGCCAGGGTCCATTCAATTTTCAGTTGACCGTTACAGAATCCTACTCATTACCATCAAACAATAAAATCTGAGAACTATCATGATACCACCCATCAAAACAAATACAAGAGCAGTTAAACTTTCTCCTTATTATGGCCCAGAGACCATAACAAGGTAAAGCGGATAAATGTCACACAGTGATTCTAATTCTTCAAAATTAACTGACCTTAACACAAGAAAATACTGTTGGGGTGGTGGAAAATTTTGACAGAGGCTAATTTTTCTAGGCAATTTAAAAAATTCATCCAAATTTCATGAAAATAAATGGAGTTCCA
Organism: Neogale vison; assembly: GCF_020171115.1. Taxonomy (NCBI): domain Eukaryota; kingdom Metazoa; phylum Chordata; class Mammalia; order Carnivora; family Mustelidae; genus Neogale; species Neogale vison. The sequence continues at coordinate 84,724,808 of NC_058094.1, read as the reverse complement.
GTCAACAAAAACCGCTAGATCACATACAACAAAGTCTTTGTAGACAAGGTGTTTGTTTATAAACATCTAAATTGCAGATAATTCACTCATTATAATGGAAAGTTGGGATATGATCATATGAGGGTAAAAAATAAATAACCTAAAATGGTCAAATTCCAGAAGCTTATGATTTCAGATGAGAAGGGAGGCAAATTAGAAAATAATGGCCATTAGCCATAGGAAGGATCAGAACCAATCGTCCCACCACATCCTCCATAAAAAAATTATAATCTGCTTTCCCTCTTCAGAAAGTACCACACTGGAGGGCTGAGAGGCCCTCAAATGGATACTACTAATAAAGGCAATTTTGATGGTTTAACATAGAAGTTACCCCTAATGTGAAAGAACACAACATGGAAACTATTCAAGATAAGTCTTTCTAGGCAAAATTTAGTCTGTATACATTTCAGCAATTTCAATGAGCATTTTGCAACCGAGACCAAATATCAATCATTTCTTGAGGTTTTCTACTATGTAGTAACATTAAATCTACATAGGAACAAATGTTATTCTTATTTTTCTCTTCTATATCAAATGCCTTGAAGCCTTTATGTTTCTCTGGAACGAGGCCGAGCTTCTGAAGGCACGTTCCAGTATAAACATCATCAATGGGGTAGAGAAGGACCTGGTCAGTTATATTGTACAGGCTAAGGGCCAGGTGGCCAGAGTAAAGGAAGCCGCCTCCCCCCGCATAGGGCGGATAGACGCCAGTGTAAACAACTTCTGGGATGTAATACTCCAGTTTCTTATCCCGATGGGTCCAGCATTGTGAATCACATCATCTATAAACAAATCTTTGGCTTTGTTCTTGGGTAAGCTATTCAAGTAATTCAGGATGTGATGGGTGTTCACAAAAACATCGTCATCACCCTTAAAACAAACTCGGCATTTGGGCAAGGAGTGCTCACCCACCTGAGAAAGAGCACTTCTTTCAAGGACAGGTTGAAGAAAGTGTCTCTGTAGTTCCACATAAGAATGTCTTGGTGCTTCTCACTCTCAAATTTCAGCATGTCAGACAGGTCTGGGTGGCTGTCCTCTGGCGGGGTCTGACCCAGTAAGAAGACTCTCACTACCGTCTGGTTCCCCACATTGGTTTCTCTGCCCCAAGATTCCCGAATTGCTTGCCTTCTAGCAAAATGTGGGATGAGGGACTTTATCGCCAGTAATAAGAAGGGTTTCTTTGCACATTTATCTGGTTGATCTATAAGTAGTGAATAATTTCGACATCTCAAATACAGCAGAAAGTCTTTAAATCTGTCTGGCAAATTGCTGAAACCTGAAACTACTGACATGACCCTGAGGTCAGGTTCACAAAAATTTAGATGGCTTATGTTGGAAAACCCGTACACGTCCCCTGTCTGGTTGGCCAATGTGTTCAAGATGGGATTGTACTGCCTGTTTAGCTTTTCTTGCTCTCTGTTCCAGTAGGCCACAGGGGGGTCTGAGATCTTCAAGAACTTTTCTTTGGGAATTATTACTTCCCCCTTTCCATTTTTTTCCTGGCTGCTACTTTTGGAGACTTCCACGATCAAATAAATGAAGACATTAACCATCATCAGGATACCCAACAATTTTATTCTTCGACGTCCAACACTCATTTCTCATATCTTGTCCTGGAGCAGCTCCTGCTCAGCGGGGCGGGAGCGGCAGCAGGGGATCCCAACCGCATCCACGTCCCGGCCGCTCCGCGCAGCTCAGCCCGGCGACCGCCTCCGCGGCTCCCGCTCCATACATTGCTCCGCTACGGGCGGCCCCGGGGTGTCGGCGGCGGGGGGAGTCACCGGCACCGCTTGTCTGCGGCACTTGTTGCCGCCACCGCCACTGCAACTCTCACTCCCGGCTCCCTATCAGTTTTTCTAAATATAAGGCTATGTCATACATTTTAATTTTTTAAAGATTTTATTTATTTATTTGACAGATCACAAGTAGGCAGAGAGGCACACAGAGAGGGGGAAGCAGACTCCCCGCTGAGCAGAGAGCCCAATGCAGGGCTCAATCCAGGACCCTGGGATCATGGCCTGAGCTGAAGGCAGAGGTTTGAACCCACTGAGCCACCCAGGCACCGCTACATTTTATTTTCTAAAATATGTTAAATATAATGATCTATTGTCTTCTGATATAAAATGCTGGTGTTTCTGTGGCCGGTCATAGTGTTTTTCTTCATTGATCTTCATGAATGACTCATTGATGTTTTGACCTGGTTATCCAAAGGATTTTGTTTTTATTTTTTATGCAAAAATAAACTTCACTGAAATTTTTCTCAATGTTGATTTTTCTCAGATGATTTTCCATAAAAAGTGTTGGCACTTTCAAAGTATAGATTCAAGTCTTCCTTTCTGTCAAAAAAGAATTCACAATATACTGTTTAAACTCATTTTATTTTATTGCACTGTTTTCTTCTCTGTGGACTGCAAAATATGACTGTTGGAGACTTTTTGTCTTTCTGCTATGCATCCCAATTTATCTGAGAAGCTTCTTCTATTTTTTCCAGTTGTTTTTATTTCTATCTATTTCACTTACTATAATTTTTGTATTATCTAATGGTTTTATGCTTTTCTAACTTAATAATTTAATTTGAAAAATTTCACTAATTTTTAAAGTCTTTTATTTGAGCTCTATTTCTTTTCACATCTTGTCATTCATTAATGAATTAGTTTCTAAGTAATTTTTCTTTTTGATTTGTCCTTTTTTCATAACTTCTAAAATGTCAATTTCTTTTGAGTAATTAAAAATATCAGGTTACATTTTTCATTTTCTCTATTGCTATATTTTGCTGGAGGAATGGTCTTATTAGTCAGCATCTATTTATTCTATTTTTTCTTAAAATTTCTTTAGCATTTGATTATAATTTTTTGTTGTTGTTGCTTATACCAAATGATACAGGCTTTCAAAAACTTGCTTTGGTTTCTGTTCTTAAGGAGGAGGAAATTCATATGGGGTAGAAATGAGCTTGGACTAGTGTAGCAATTTTTGTCTAAACAAAAAAGAGAAAAGTAATGGAAAATACTGAAATTGAGAAATCCATGCATGTCACTGTTTAGTAGACATCTGTTCTTTTTAGAGTGAGATTATTGGCAAACATTTTACCTGAAATCCACTTTTAAAATGTAGATTATTAATGAGGATTATCACAGCTGAATTTGTTACAGTGTTTACCTACCTATGTAGTCTAATCTAATCTAGCCTAACTCTCTATAGCTCTTATTCTTTACTTGCATAGCTTATGTAATTTATTAGGGAATTCCAAGTGGTTTTATGAGACTCTGGTTTGAATTTTAGCTGAATCAATTTCTTGCTTGAGTTCATACTCCAGTGTTAATATTTCCAATTCAGATTTCCCATCTTTATGGGATTAAATAAAGATTTCAGCTTAACTCATTATTTATTGACATGCTAGAATTAATAAGTACTAGGTTTGATTTGTCTATCTGGTCACAGATGCTTAAGGCATGTTGCTGTACTTCTCTTTCATTAAGAAATTCTATGCATAATGTCAGAGGTCACCATATTCTATATTTATACTTTGTACAAAAACAAACCAACCAAAACAAAACAAAACAAAAACCCAACAATGATTTGTTGTACCCCAATTGGAGAAGAGTTCTGGTATTTGCCTCATGAATCATAAACTATGGATAACTAAGCAAAAATTTATTGTGTGCAAGAAGTGTTCCATAGTAAAACTAGAAAAATGGAGAGGAATCTGATATAGCCTACTGATTGGGAACAATTATAAATAATATTGAAGAGCAGTGAATTGTGACACTGAAAAAAGCAGCCAACACCCACCTCCACTGACAATTGCTCAGTGAAAAACTGACAAAATCATCTGAACATATTTATACATTTATTTGTTTTCACACTTTTTACATTTATACATTTATTTGTTTTTCACACTTTCAGATAAGAAGATAAGATACACTCAATTATGGAGTTGCCAAGTCTCCTTAACAATGTGGCCATCAGCTCCTTTTCTTCTTTCTTGGTAGCTGCTGGCTTTAGATTAGGAATTGTCCCCTTCCCTTTCCTCCAAATGAATTTCTTCCCATGATCCTTGGAACAAAGACCTATAGGGATGATGTCTTTCTCTAACAAATGCATGGATGGGTCGTTTTTTGTGCAGAGAGAGAGTTCCTCTATGAATTTCTCCACTTGGTTTATAGCATTTTATAGTAAACTTTGAATTAACTATGAAGCCATCTTACTTACTGTAATTAAGTGCACACTGAAACTACAGGATATATATAAAAAAAAAGAATCCAAACAAAACAAGAAAAAGTACATTTTAATTATGAACATGAAACTTACAAAGTTACTACAGTGCTCAGAATGTTTGGTAGTGATTTTTCAAAGGGCATCCTATAGTTCTCTGATTAAGTAGTGAGAGAAAATCACCTTGGAAGTCTATCTTCTTTTCCTTTCTTCTTTCCTTCCTTCCTTCCTTCTTCTTTTCCCCCACCTATCTCCTCCTTCCTCTTCTCTGTAACTCTTTGTCTTTCTTTCTTAGTTTCTTTTTCCTAAAAAGAGTCACAATTGTGTGTTCACCTTTAATTTTGCAAGTTTAAGTTGAGAGGGCAATCATTGCCATGGGATGGATGACATAGATCTTCACATTTGCTTTTCCTAAGAACACAGAGTAGGGATTGTGGAAATAGCACACTTGAAGAGGTCCTAGGAAACTTTTGGTAAGACAGAGGTTGGGACTTGACTCTCCATTTTAAGGTTCAGTATTATTGGAACATGTCTGAGTTTTGCTGGCAGGAAAGGACCTTACAGTGTAATTTATCATGATGCAAAGTGGTGTGAGGCTTAAAAATGAAATATTTGTACAGCAAATTTATTTTTATGACCGTGTCTGTATTTAGCAACCAAAGCCCTATTCATCCTGGCACAGTAGATGTTCTTTAAAGCAATATGGGAAAAGCGGTTGAACACTAAGTGTGAACAAACAAAAAAAAATCACAAGGCAGCACTTCCATCTATAAATAGAGAAGTAAGCAAGAACTCTGCCCTAACAGTTGATATATTTAATATATAACATGTGTAAGGGGATTGTTTTTGACAACTACACAAGGAAAGTCAAAAGCAGGGCAGACTAGTGGGTTAGTCAGACTTTCTAGGACTCTTGCCAACAGGTACTGTTGCTGTTTATAATCTCAATTTATATACTGCCTCAAGGTAGAGATATTGGAGTTTGTGCTATATTATAGAAGTATGGGGTCCTGAACAATTAATTGGGGTTGAAAGAAATAGAATTTTTTGGAGAAATTATTATTTTAGAAATTGAATGTGTCTTAAAAAACTTATTCTATGAATGTATTTACAAACTATGCACTTAACAATTTTCACTGCACTAATAATAATGAGTAGATATAAATTACCCTAATACTGTTCTGAAATCATAGGACATAAATGTATTTATCAAGTGAGTGAGACAAAACTTAGCAAATATATTCAAATTTTTAGATAGAAAATATGTCATTTGTAATACAAATCTTAATTGTGTATTCATTTCCTATGATGTCTTATAAAATTTTTTTAAGATTTAATTTATCTATTTGAGAGAGACAGAGATAGCAACAGAGAGCACAAGTGCAGGGTAGTGGGAGAAGCCGGCTCCCGGCTGAGCAGAGAGCCCAATGGGGCACTTTATCTCAGGACCCTGGTATCATGAGTCAAAGGCAGCCACTTAACCAATTAAGCCATCCAGGAGCCCCTTAAAAAACTCTTGAATAGTTTAATATTTAAATGTTCTATAAAGCCACATCATAACTACATAAAATTTCCCTTTGAAGCTAGGCAGATGTTTACCCCACCAAAGGAGAGTAGAAGACAGCAGCCTAGAACTTAAGAAAGAGATTTTTTTTTTTTATTTAGTCAGATTTTTTTTTTTTTTTAATTCAAACTGCCCAGAAATTCTTACTAGTTACGTGGCTTTGGGCAGGTTTGTAATTTCTTTAACTACTATAATTAATTTATTTATGGAATGTTTTGTTAGGATTGAATAAACTAATGTAGGTAAACCTACATTGCTAGGTAACCTAGCAAACAATAGACAATTAATGAGTGGTACCTGTTGTTAACACACAGACCTGGAGCAACACCCTAAGACCTGAAAAAAAAAGACCTGAAAAATTATTATTTTTCTTTCCTTCTTTCTTTCTTTCTTTTTTTTTTTTTTGTTTTTTGTTTTTTGTTTTTTGTCTTTTGTTTGTTTGTTTGTTTGTTTTTGTTTTTGTTTCCCAATTTATTTATTTTCAGAAAAACAGTATTCATTATTTTTTCACCACACCCAGTGCTCCATGCAAGCTGTGCCCTCTATAATACCCACCACCTGGTACCCCAACCTCCCACCCCCCCGCCACTTCAAACCCCTCAGACTGTTTTTCAGAGTCCATAGTCTCTCATGGTTCACCTCCCCTTCCAATTTACCCAAATTCCCTACTCCTCTCTAACGCCCCTTGTCCTCCATGCTATTGGTTATGCTCCACAAATGAGTGAAACCATATGATAATTGGTGGGAATGCAAGTTGGTGCAGCCTCTTTGGAGAACAGTATGGAGATTCCTCAAGAAATTAAAAATAGAGCTTCCCTACGACCCTGCAATTGCACTCCTGGGTATTTACCCCCAAGATACAGATGTCATGAAAAGAAGGGCCATCTGTACCCCAATGTTTATAGCAGCAATGGCCACAGTCGCCAAACTATGGGAAGAACCAAGATGCCCTGCAACGGATGAATGGATAAGGAAGATGTGGTCCATATACACTGATGGAGTATTATGCCTCCATCAGAAAGGACGAATATCCAACTTTTGTAGCAACATGGACGGGACTGGAAGAGATTATGCTGAGTGAAATCAGTCAAGCAGAGAGAGTCAATTATCATATGTTTGTTTGTTTTTTGTTTTGAGATGGAGAAAGAGAGGGAGTGAGGGAGGGATGTGGAGCCCTGATGTGGGGCTAGGTCTCATGACCCTGAGATCACAACCTGAGTTAAAATCAAGAATCAGATGCTAATCAAGTGAGCCACCCAGACACCCCAAGTTATTCTTTTTGAACAAATACTATTGGGCAAACTTCTTTGTTTCAGTTGAATAGCACATCATTGGCTGTTGGGAAAGCACCAGAGGGATGCTTCACTCTGCTTTCTCATTGCCTTTTTTCTTCTCTAAGGCTAACTATGCTTTAAGAATAAAATATTGCACCCACCACAGGAGTCTGAATATTTAGATGAGTAATGCCAGTGTTGAGGAGGGAGAAATTTCTATTTCCCCTCCAGGTTTCTTCCAGCTGGTTTAGGAATTAAATTAATTTAAGTCAGATTAACAGGAGAAAAACACCAAAGTTTTATTACATATGCCCAGAGTCCCAATACTGAAATTTGGATCTAAACGTACAACTAAGTCAGGAAGTTTTTCTATATTTTAGGTAAAGGAACAACAAATTTGTGAGGAATTGGTAGGATAAAGAAAACAAATATATATGAGCTTTAATTAGTAGGTAATTCTATACAGATGTTGAGCTGGAATAGTAGATTAAAAAAACATAACAGTGAGTTTCTACAGCTTCCTTAGCTGTGAGTCCCTATCTCTGATAATACAAGGACATCTTTTTTTAGGACAAGGAGAATATTTTTCATATGGGAGGTTTGTTTCCTGCTTTCAGGATAACACTCAGGATCTGAGTATCCTTGCAGCAGCTATTACTAAAGTAACTTTTTAAAAAATAATCAATATGCCAAAGTGGCACATCTTGGAGTGGCCTGCCCTTGGCCCTTACACAAATATTAAGCATTATAATGCAGTGTGAAAACAAACTAACTAAACTGAACTGAGATTAGCTCTATTCAAACCTTTGCTATTGTGTTTATTGTATTCCAGACATTTCTTAATTTTTATTATTTTTAAAAGATTTTACTTATTTATTTGAGAGTGGGGGGGAAAGAGCACAAGCAGGGGTTGCTGAGCAGGGAACATGATTCAGGGCTCAATCCCAGGACTCTGGGATCATGACCTGAGTTAAAGACAGATCCTTAACCAACTGAGCCACTCAGATACCCCAACATTTCTTAATTTTTAAATTTCCATTTTTATCATACTTAAAATTGAGAATGCTTATCATTGTTATATTTATTATTTTAGGAGGTATTGTTCACTGTAATTAGATAACATAAAGAAATAAAAGATAATTTTCAGGGAAAAAAAAATTACCATTCTTTCCAGATGCGATAATAGTAGTTTACCTTGAAGAATCTTGAATCAAGTGAAAATGGTAAAAAATATGCCAGTCAGACTGTCACTCTTTGTATGTGAATTGCTCCCTTTTTCTGTAAGATTTTAGGATTTTCTCTTTGTTTCTGGTATGTTCAAAGCTTACAGTAGTGTGTCTAGGTAGCTTTTTCTTTTGGTACTCTATGGATTCTTTCAGGAAGAGAAGAGTCATTTGGACGGATATTGTTGAGTCAAGTGAGGATAGACAGGTGGTTAGATACAGGAGTGACCAGTAGATCTTGTTGCATTGAGGTCACTGGCAAACCATGAGAAAAGCTATTTTGGTGGGAGAAATGGAGTTCAAAACCTGGTAAAAGAAAGATGAACTGGTGGGACAAGTGTGCACAGAGCATGCATCTTGAAAGCAGAGTTGTTTTGTTTTGCTTTATTTTCCTGTTGTCTTTCATCCTATATGATCACAGGCCCTAAAATAACGCCTATTCAGAGCCCTGAATAAATGAATGGAGACAATGGCTTCTATTTCGAAAAGCTTGGCTTAAAAAAAAAAAATAGACAACTGGAACTGCACTGTGGTTAGAAGGAAATATTAATTCAAAGGAAACATATGGAATGTTTGGTTTGATTTTACTGTGTGTGCCAAAATCAAAGCTCTTACCAGGAGAAACTGATGCAAGGGAGAGAGTATGACCACAGAAGTAAAACCTTTGAGAAACCGGGAAAGCATGGGATCCAGAGGCAAAGTGGAATGACTGGCCGCATTGAATGCATTATAGGGGGAAGAAGGATGCATTATAGGGGGAAGAAGGTAGGGAGTATGGATACAGGTAAGTGCTATGGGTAAATCTGCTGGTGCAAAAGTGAGCATTCTTGTTTGATTGCTTCCATTGTTTCTTTTTTATAGTTTCAATAATATATTGGTTGAGATCTCATGGTAGAGGGGGGATAGTGAGAACAGAAAGACAGAGAAGGAGGATATCAGCAGTTTGAGATGGAGGTTTTTCAGTTTTTCCTTTTCCGGAAAATGTATGTCGTTGTTCTTCAAACATGTTTATTTTGATTGCTCTGTTTTTTCTAAGATCTGTATTACTAATAGACCAATTTCTATATTTCATGCCCTCTACTATTCTCTATTACTTTATCCTGCTTTTACTCTCTGAAATAACTATTCTATAGTCTTAGATGGTGCATTGATTGTTTTGACTTTCTAGAGCACAAATGAGTAAATTTGTTTTCCAACACACCTATAGCTTATAGGTATTAATAATTTTCAAATCTGTCATTAACTAACACTGAGTGCTTTAGACACTGGAAGAGCTGGTTTAATACACTTATTTCCTATGGTTAGGCACACTTTTAGATTCAATTAATGTTGAAAATGTGCATTGAATTTTTGCGTTAAGAAGCTTTTTTAAAATGCAAAGAGTTATTGAGATTTGCTTTAAAATTAGTAAACACCCAAGAAAACTAGCATTTATATGACATTTTGTGCCATTAAGGAGATTTGCAAATATCAACCTCTTAATCTTTTTGAAACCTCTTTCTAATTCCAACTGCAAAGAATATTAGTAAGATGAGTTCATGAAAACAGGAAAGCAAACAGGAGTTTACATGTATATATATAACATTTTATTTAAGCATGCATAATTCTTGAAGATAATTCAGACAAAAGTTATTTTCCTATTTAATTTTGTCTTTTGTTTTGTTTTGTACTATGGGATTGATTAGTTTTACACTTTAATGAATATCTTATTCAGTTACACTTATTAATACTAAGATGTTTCATTATTTGAAGATGTATAATACCAAACTAAGTATATTTTCTTTTCTATTGTAAATACTTTTTACAGCCATTATCCAGTGGATGAATACTATCAACAACACAAACATTTGTGGAACATTTTGCATTATGCATTTCTTTATTGCTGGCCCTGAATTTGTCCTAATTAAAATTCAGAGGCCCGTTACTTCTTTATTTCTTACAGCAGAATTTAGAGATAAACTAAACTGGAATAGAAGTATAATGGCTTAGTGGAAGGAGATCAGAGATTCTTGTACCCCAAAACTGGGACATATACTTTTAAATAACTTAATGTACTAATTTGTTAACAAAACACAGTCTTATACTATATATTATTATCAAATCTAGGACACATACCCCCATTACTTTCCTCTCTCATTTTTCTCTGTAATTTCTTCACTAAGATTATTTTTGAGGTTTTAAAAAATCTTTTGTAAACACCTTTATTTAAATATTTTTTTAAAGATTTTATTTATTTATTTGTCAGAGAGAGAGGGCGAGAGAGCGAGCACAGGCAGATAGAGAGGCAGGCAGAGGCAGAGGGAGAAGCAGGCTCCCTGCTGAGCAAAGAGCCCGATGTGGGACTCGATCCCAGGACACTGGGATCATGACCTGAGCCGAAGGCAGCTGCTTAACCAACTGAGCCACCCAGGCGTCTATTTTGATTTGTGATAAATTAGACAATTTTATAAATGCAGACAGAAGCAAACACCATGAATCTATCATCAAAATCAGGAGGATGAAATACTCATTACCTCCAAATTTTCTCATGTCATCATTATTTTAACTATGAACATTCACATACAAGAATTTCTATGGACACATACTTCCATTTCTCTTGGGAAAATATCCAGAAGTAGAATTGCTGTCATATGGTAAATGCATGATTTTCCTAGGGCAATTGGAACCAATTACCAGAGAGTCAATGCCTTAAAACAACAAAAATGATTCTTTCACACTCTCAGGCCACAAGTCCTACAAAGTCAAGGTGTTAGCCAACCTGCACTCACTCTAGAGACTCTGACAGAGAAAACTTCCTTGCTTGCTTCTTCCAGCTTCCGGTGTCTGTCCGCATCTATCCAATCTCTGCCCCTGTGTCACACTGTCTCCCACACACTGGTGTGCTCCCATGTGTCTCTCTTAAAAAGATATATATGGTAACATTTACAGCCCACCCCAGTTATCAAAGATATGTTCCACTTCTCAAGATTATTAAGCACATATTTTGACATATAATATAATAATCACAGGTTCCTGGGTTAGGGTGTGGATAAATCTTGGGGAGCTAGCAACCAATCTACTTCTATTGAAATATGAGCACTATAAAGGTGCATGTTTAACATTTAAGAAATTGCTAACTACCTTCTGAAATGATTGTATTATTTTAATTTCCCAAAAACAATATATAAGAATTTTGTTTACTTCACATCGTCATCTGAATTGGTATGGTCAGTAGTTTTAATTTTAATACATTTTAAATGGTGTGGCAGTGACATCCCAATGTCATTTTAATTCACATTTCCTTAGTGATTACTGAAATTTAACATGTCTTCATGTGCTCAATTTGAAAATGTTTTATCTGTGTGGCTTTTCTTTCTCTTAACAGTACATTTTGAACAGCATAAATTTAAAATATTTGTTATTTTTTCTTATATGGATTTTATTTTTTCAGTGTCATAACCAAGAAACCTTCACTTAACTCAAGTTCACAAAGGTTGTCTTCTTTTTTAAAAAGACAAACCATAAGTGACTCTTAATCTCACGAAACAAACTGTGGGTTGCTGGGGGGAGGGGGGTTGAGAGAAGGGGGGTAGGGTTATGGACATTGGGGAGGGTATGTGCTTTTGGGTAACTTGGAGGAGGAGATGAACCATGAGAGACTATGGACTCTGAAAAACAATCTGAGGGGTTTGAAGTGGCGGGGGGGTGGGAGGTTGGGGTACCAGGTGGTGGGTATTATAGAGGGCACAGCTTGCATGGAGCACTGGGTGTGGTGAAAAAATAATGAATACTGTTTTTCTGAAAATAAATAAATTGGAAAAAAAATATTTTTTATGTATTTATTTGAGAGAAAGAGAAATCAGAATGAGAGTAAACATGAATAGGGGAGTGCGCAAAGAGAGAGGGAGAAGCAGACTCCCCACTGAGCAGGGAGCCAGACACTGGAGCTCAATCCCAGGACCTTGAGATTTAGACCTGAGCTGAAGGCAGTTGTTTGACTGAGCCACTCAGGCACCCGCAAAGATTGTCTTCTATCTAGTCTCACAGATTTTACAGTTAGACTATCATTTGTTTCAGCTAATTTTTCAGTATGATGCAATCTACGAATTAAGTTTATGATGTTTTCAAAAATAGCTGATGATTCCAGCACATTTGTGGAGAAGAGTGCTAGGTGTGGAACTGCCTTTACACAATTTCCGAAAATTAATTGCGTGTGTGTGTGTTTATTTCTGGACTCTATTCTGGTTCATTAAATTATTCATCTATCTTTATTTCATAACACACATTTTTGATTGTTGTAGCATTATAATAAGTATTGAAATCCTTCAATTAACATAATTTCTCCAATTTTTGTTATCTTGTATTCAGAGTTGTTATGGCTATTCTGTCTTCTGCATTTATATAGATCTTTAAATTAGCTTCTCAACTCCTATAAAACATGCTGTTGACATTTTGACCGGGATGGTTTAAAAATATGTCAGTTTGGGGAGAATTGACAACTTACCAATACTGAATCTTTTTATCTAAGTACAGAGGGCTTCCTCTTTAATCAGATCTCCTTTACTTTATGTTAGCAATGTGTTTATCAGTCTACCCGTCTTGTATTTTCATCAGATTTAGTCTAAATATTTAATGTTTTTGATAATAATGTAAATAGTGTTACTTTTAAATTTTTATTTCTTCTGGCTTCTTCCTAAAATACAGAAATACAATTGTGTTTTGCATAGTGATCTTGTAGACTACAACTTCCTAAACATACTTTTAAGTTCTTTTACTGGGCTTTTCATAGAATCCAAAAGTGTCTTTCTGTTAACGATTTCTGATTTTATTCCATTATGGTCAGAGAACAGCTTTGTATGGCTTGAATCTGTTTAAATTAATTACAGTTTGCTTTATGGCCGAGAATATTGTCTTTCTTGGTAAAAGTTCTTAAGCAATTGAGAGAAAAGTATACTCGGCCCTGTTGGTTTATTGTTCCATCATGTCAATTCAAGTGGGTGCTTAACACTGTTCAAGTCTTTTATATTGTTGCTGATTTCTTTTTTAATGTTTTCTATCAATTACTGGAAAAATTTGTTGAAAATTCACCATAATTGAAGATTTATCTATTCTTGAAGTTCTGTTTGATTTTTCTTCATAACTTTCATAGCTCTGTCATTGAGAGCATGGATGTTATGCTTCCTCTTTCAGTATGAAATAACTACCAATATCCTTGGAACACTTTTTGCTCGGAAATCAACTTCATTTCATATTAATATAGGCCCTCTGCCTTTATTTTGATTCATGCTAGCATGGTATATATTTCATTCTTCACTGTAACCTATATTTGTCTTAACATTTAAATGAGTTTTATGTAGGGAGAAGTTGTTTATCCAATCTGACCATATGTGGGTTTTTTTTGATTGGAATATTTACATCACTTACATTCAGTATCATTATTCACCATTGAAGGTTTAAATCTATTTTCTCTTTGTTCTCTGTTTGTTTTGTTGCCTTTTTTGTTAGTTTTCTACTTTGTTTTGGATTAAGTCTTTTTTTTAAAGAAAGGGTTAGATTTTTATTACTCAAAAATGAAAATTATTTTATGTCAATAATATCTCAGTCAAAATTTAAAGTGAAGTTAAAAACTGAAAAAGATTAACAGAGTCTATAACAGACAAGAAGTTAATAGTTTTTTTTTTGTTTGTTTGTTCATTTTTTAAATTAACATATAATGTATTATTCGTTTCAAGGGTACAGGTCTGTGATTCATCAGTCTTACACATTTCACAACACTCACCATAGCACATACCCTCCCCAATGTCCATAACCCAGTCACCCCATCCCTCCAACCTCCCTCCTCTCCAGCAATTTTCAGTTTAAGTATTTTTTTACAACACCCTTCACCTCCTTTTTTTGTCTTATTTACTACAACTCTTTCTGTGTTATTTTATAGTACTTTGGGAGTTTTACCTCATACACATTTAACTTATTGCCATCTACACTCAATGATATTATATCACTTCACATATAGTATAGCTTCCATTTCTCTTTTCTTGGACTTTGCATTTTTATTGTCACAGATTATACATTTACCTGTACCCTAAACCTCACACTACACTTTTGTCACGTTTTGCTTTGAATGGATAATTAGGGGCGCCTGGGTGGCTCAGTGGGTTAAGCTACTGCCTTCGGCTCAGGTCATGATCTCAGGGTCCTGGGATCAAGTCCCACATCGGGCTCTCTGCTCAGCGGGGAGCCTGCTTCCTCCTCTCTCTCTCTCTGCCTGCCTCTCTGCCTACTTGTGATCTCTCTGTCAAATAAATAAATAAAATCTTAAATGAATAATTATCTTTTAAACAAGTTTAAATATTCTTTTTTATCCAAGTAATCATTTCAGTTGCTCATCATACCTTTTTGTAGAACCAGATTTCCATAAAGTATAATATTCTTCTTATAAATGGCTTCTTTTATGACTTATTGAAATGTAATTCTGTGATGAATTCTTTTAGGTTTTGCTTGCCTGAAAAAATCTTTAATTAATCCAAATTCTTTTTTCAAGGGTATTTTGCTGGGTGTAAATTTTGAATTGACGTTTGTGTCTATCATTGCTTTAAAGATATGGTCTAATGCCTTCTGACATATACTTTTTTTTTTTTAAAATGATACTCTACTGTCATTCTTATTGTTATTCTTTTGTATATAATATGTCTCTTTCCTCTGGCTACTTTAATATTTTTATATATTGCTAATTTTAAGCAATGTAATTATTGTTTGCTTTGCTGTATAGTTTTTCTCCATGTTTATTTTGCTTTTGTTGCATTGAGCATCTTGAGTCTGTGGGTTTATAATGTTCATCAATGTGGAAAAATTTTAGCCATTATTTCTTGAACTATTTTTTCTGTCTCTTCCTCTTTCCATCCTCCTTTTGAAACTCCATTTATACAAATACTAATTTTTTTTATCTTTTCACAACATACCACTCCTGTTTATTTTTTCAGAGTTTTTCTCTTATTTTGGATAGATACTATTACTCTCTCTTCACATTCACTACTCTTTCCTTATAGAATGATTAATTCACTGTTAATTCTGTTGACACAAATGAACAAATCTTTTTCTTTTAAAGTAACAATCTGAGGGGTTTGAAGTGGCGGGGGGGTGGGAGGTTGGGGTACCAGGTGGTGGGTATTATAGAGGGCACAGCTTGCATGGAGCACTGGGTGTGGTGAAAAAATAATGAATACTGTTTTTCTGAAAATAAATAAATTGGAAAATAAATAAATAAATAATAAAATCTAAAAAAATAAAACAAAACAAAAAACAAAATGGAGAGCTGTATAGGAGTCCAAGTTAGGGCAGGTGTCCAGGATATACAATCTTCATCAAGAAGAGAGTGCTCTGGGGAAGGAAAATTTAGCACAGGGTTATATAATTTTTTTTTCATTAGGAGTTGGAAATCATCATGACAAAAAAAAAATTCTAGAATTTACAGACCTTATCATAAGCTTTTGGTATATGCAGGTATGCATGGTTCTAATCTTATGGGAACTAGGGAGCTTTTGCTCTTATTTTCATATTTGGAATGTTTCTTTTTATGTTATTTGTTAATGATGCAGATGTACAATATGTGCTCAGGGCAGAAATAGAGCCTATGCTTTAAGGTTTTGCTGACTCTAGTAATGATTGAAGTATAGCTTTGCTGAGGGCCTGTGAAGAGAACCTAGAAATAGTAGAAGTTAAAATTTTCTTTATCAATTCCATTCATCTTTTTTAATATCATCATTTATCTCAGAAATGTTAGTATTTACCTCAAGAAGTTATTTCAATTTGGTCTTTTATATAAAAATATATATTTGGTCTTTTATGTGAAGCTGGTATAATAAGTCTTTTAATTAACTTTTCAGTTATTTCTATCATATGTGTCTTTTCTTCATCATTTTCTGTTGATTGATTTTCCCTAATATTGATCATGATTTCTAGCTTCTTTGCCTGCTTAGTAGTTTTTGCTTGGATTCCAGATATTTTCAATTTATGTATTGGTTGGTGATTAGTATTTTTATAAATACTCTGGATAATTTGGCTTGTGGTCTTTGTACATTCTGTTAGTTAAAAATCATTTTTATACTTTAAAGGGTTGGTATAAAATAAAAAACTAGAAGTATCCCTCAAAACATAAAATATTTATTGGCTGGCCCTTTAGAGAACAGGTTTGCTGAGCCCTGGTTTACCTGTTGCACTACAAAATTGAGGTTTTCCATTATGACTGGTAGAAACATAGTTTTTTCTATTGTTGTTTTAACTATATATTCCTCAGTCTATCAAAACCAAAAAAAAAAAAAAAACTAGCTCTAAGTAACTCAGAATCTCTTTTGTGGCACAAAGACGGTATTGCATGTATTGTTATTAGTGCACAACAGCTTTTATCTTCTAGTTCTTCAAATTGTTTTTGCAATTTTTGTAACATTGACAAAGACATTCAGACCATGGTAACCAGGCATACTTTTGTTGTGGCTGATCTTAGGGGATGTTCTAAAGTTTCTTCCTTAGCTGAAATTCTCAATAGAAGATTTTGGTATATAATCTTTAAAATATTAAGGTGTTTCCTTTCTGCTCCTCATTTGCTCAAAATTTTTATTGTAAGTATTCATTGAATTTTATCAACTACTTCCTTAATGTCTATTTGATATTGTATCCCAAATTTGATGTATCAGCATAGTAAATTCAGTGATTCTTTTTTTTCTTTCTTGTTCTTGAAAGCCCCCTTTCAAATTGGGGGCTTGATTAAGACTGAGTACAGATCATGATAGAGCAGTCCAGGATTAGTGGAAACAGCAATACCAGGACTTGAAGATGAGGAACTATGGAAATCTTACAGAATAAATTGTCTATTGATGCTTCTCATTAAAGAGTTTATGGATCTTTCCTGAAATCCCTGGCATAAACAATCAAACCATTTGCTTGAGCTACACAGTTTCTGAAAAGAAGTGCAATTGAAGACAGTCTAACAGCAAAATCATGTTAATGTGAGCAGCAAGGTGTGGTATTGGTATTTGGTGTCCAGACTAAGTGAGAGTAGATAGTTTTGGTCCTCAAATTTATTCCATTAATATTCCTCCATATTAATGTCTCCTCATGTCAATATATCTCTAATTTATTTCAGAGTATATTAAACCCACTAGTCCTTAAGTTGCAAAGGGTCTTAATTCACTCAGTATTTTTTTTCTTTTATTGTATACCTGCATACTAGACCTTCTATGTGCCTTGCCACAAAGGAAGAAGACCCTAGATCAAGACACACATCAGGTTATATTTTTGATGCAGATTGTTTACTGCACAAGCAGATGATCTTCACACACTTGTTTCTTCACTTGTTCCTGATCACACTGATAACATGAGTTCCCTGGGGTGACTTAGTCTCTGAACTCCTGGTCCATGTCTTGGAGTCACCAGATAACTCTTATCTTTCACTTTAATTTCACACTGATTCCTTGATTTGCTCCTGGCCTCCAGTGTTTTACCTGCTAACTATTTCTTCTCTTCTACTATAATCCATATATATCTACTATATTCATTAAATTCCATTAGAATTATACATGCTTGTTTTTTGCCCTAATTTTCTGGGTCCTGAAGGTCAGTTCACACTTTGAACAATACTACAGTACTGTTTCAAGAAAGACATTATCAACTAACTCAGATAAATTTTTTTTTTCAGGGATGGGGGAAAAGCTCTTCAATGAATTGGGAGTTTCTGTGATCTTAGATGCTATTTAAGTGAAATATTTGGTTTAATAAATTTTCAACCTTTCAATGAGTCACACTAGTTTGTCAATAAATATCAGATATATGACTGTTTAATTGTTCAGTCTTCACACCTTGTTTGCTTGATTTTTTTCTTAAGATTTGTTTATTTTAGAGAGAGAGAACACACATAAGTGTAGGGATAAAGGTGGGAGAGGGAATGAGAAAATCTCAAGTAGACCAACCTGCTAAGCGTAAGGCCTGGTGCAGGGCTGAGATCATGACCTGAGCTTCAATCAAGAGTCCAATGCTTAAGTGATTGAGCCACACAGGCACCCAAATGTTGTTGAATTTTCTTAACCCATCATTCTGAATGCTCAGAAATGTATTTAAATGTTTTATCTTTATAAAGAAGACAGGGAAAGAAAAATGTCTCTTTGTACTCTGTGTCAAGGAAATACTTATTTATAGAAGTTCTAAGAGTTTATAGGAGTTCACATAGTTCAGCTCATTTGTACTCCAGTACAGCCTTTTGAAGACCAAGAGGATATCATGACCCTCTTTATATGACAATTCTACACAAATAAACCTCTACAGCTAAGAGATTGTTTTGTCTTAATTCCCACAATAAATGATTTCCAAACCTAGGACTATGGGTTAAATACTTTAAAAAAAAATAAACACTGTACAGGATCAATACCATACACTCTTCCCCGTGGAAAAAATGTTTTCTAAATTTCAAATATTTCCCTTCATAGGTAAAAAAAAAAAAATTAAAACAGCAAAATGTACTTATCAAGATTTAGATTATTGTCATTTGAGAGGTTTAGATAATGTTTAGAGAAGAAGAATATAATTTCCCTTTGTTAGATTAATGGCTCCATTAAAATCCTAAATTTTGAGGACGTGCCTTCAATTCTGCAAAATTATAAAAAATAAAACAAACTCTTTAATCCACTGCCAAGCCAGAATTTTTTAAAGATTTTATTTATTTATTTGACAGAGAGAGATCATAAGTAGGCTGAGAAGTAGGCAGAGAAAGAGGAGGAAGCAGGGCTCCCTGCTTAGCAGAGAGCCCAATGTGGGCCTCAATCCCAAAACCCAGAGATCATGAACTGGGCTGAAGGGGAGGCTTAACCCACAGACCCATCCTGAATTCCACCATTGTTTACTGTTATTCAGATATTTTAGTGTCTTCATTTCTAATTGTTATTGCTTTATTCAGAGCATATCACTCACTTTATTTCCTAACATAATCAGCATGGCATTTTCCCTAGAATGTGCTGGGTTACATTAAAAAGTAATGATAGAAACCATGTGATAAATATTTGATACTTTAGTATCATGTATTCATAGCATTTATCTAAAAAGCTGTTATTAAAAAACATATGCCTTTCAAAGTATATCACTTAAAGTTTAAAAGGAGTACCCATTTATCCTGCTGCCCATAAATTATTCATAATAGTTCCATGCACACCACTCTGTAACTATGACTGGAAGGTAAGTGCAACCATAAATGGCTCTGATGCTTAAAATTGTTTCTGTAGAAGTTAAACCACTTAACTTTTTTTTTTCTTGAAAAGTTGTAAATGTGTCATTAGAGTAGGATTATTTGTAGTTTGAAAGTGTGGATTATTATAGAGAAATGGTATTCACTGTCAACACTAAAATTTCAAAGTGATATTAGACTGTTAGCAGTGTTAGTGAAGATGTGCATCTTCCAAAAGACAGATCAGTGGTATCATTTCAGATTTCCATCAGAAAAGATCTGGGAACAGCCTTCCATGGTATTTGAGGGTGAGGAAGTATCTGCCATGCAATGAACTTGTTCCATCCCTACTGCATTGTCCTCCTGTAGGCTAACTCTGTTCGTCCTGGTACATAAAACAAAACAAAAAATCTGTTCAGGGGGTACCTGGGGGTCTCAGTGAGTTAAGCCTCTGTCTTCAGCTCAGGTCATAATCTCTGGGTCCTGGGATTGAGGTCCCCATAGGGCTCTCTGATCAGCAGGGAGCCTGTTTCCACCCAATCTCTCCTTGCCTCTCTGCCTACTTGTGATCGCTCTTTATTTGTCAAATAAAGAAATAAATTCTTTTTAAAAAATGAAAACAAACAGACAAACAAAAAACATCTGTTCAGGACATGAAGTGCCCAGAATTCATCTCATAGTTTTGACAATTTGGGGTCTGGTTTAAAGTTGAACTTGTGGTTTAAGGGGAAAAGGGGAACTAAGACTGTCTGCAGTTTACCAAATAATTTTACACTTTTCCTCACACTCATCTGTCCCATTGGTGTTGCTAAGAAAAGACTGAGAGGGAAGGTGAAGGGAGCAGGCTACATTGGAGAGGCAGAGAAAGTGTAGGGCCTTGGGGCATCTCAGAGGAGCTTGCATCTATTCCAAAGCAAAGATGGAATCAAAACATTATTTCTCCTTCATCCCCCACCTGACTGAACTAATATGCTTCCCTAAGCATCTACTTGATATCAGAGTTGTGACTCAGCCACCAGAGGGAATGGTCCCAAGGACTCTTTAAATTGTTTATTGCTTCAACCTTTAATTTACACTAATAATATTACCTTTTACTTGCAGAGGTAAGTATCTTATTGATTCTCTTCAACAACTTTACACCTTTAGTTTACTTCACCTCTATCTACAGATGAGTGCTGAATATAAAGTGATTTTAAGTCAGGACACATGTGACTAGATAAAATAAGCTGATGTTCAATTATATTTCACATGAAATAAAGCCATCGATTTTCCCATGAGTTCTGATAAAATCTTCATTAACAAGGTTCCAGATATAAAGTATGTCATTGTAAAAAAAATAAATAAATAAATTTAGAGAATGCATGTTCTGTTCTAACTGGTTACTGAGAACATCTTTGGGGTATCTCTTCTGTGATAACATAGCTATCTATGACTCTCATGCTGACAGGACATGCTGTTCTTTGTATTGCAAAATAAATTTCATCTAGCAGTGACGATCACTCTGCAAAAGTTGACCTGAGGTCTCATCCAGCACTACTCTCCCCATGACTCACTTCTCAGTCCTCAATGACTGTGTTTTCCCTGAAAAGTCAAAGTTTCTACTTTGCATTTAATTATCTTTCTTCTTGGGAAATATTTCTTTTTACTTGTCATACGTGTATTTTCATTTTCAATTCAGATTATCTTTTTAACTGCTAACTCAGAGGTTTCTAGGGGGTCTCTCCAAAGATGCTTAAGCTGCATCTCCATTCAAAATTACTTACATAATTCTTATTATTAACTTTCTTGTTCATTTGACTATGTTTCCCTCTCCAATAAGAATATAAACAATGGGGCACCTGGGCGGCTCAATCAGTTAAGTATCTGACTCATGATTTCAGATCAGGTCATGATCTCAGGGTTGTGAGATCAAGCCTGGCCTCATCCTCTGCATTGACATGGAGACTGCTTAAGGTTCTCTCTTTCTCTCTCCTTCTTCCCCTCCCCTCTCTCTAAAACAAACCAACAGAGTATTTGCTTCATTCATTAGCTTTTCATAGTGAGTAAGCTCACACCTGGAATAATGCAATAAGATTTTATGTGATGCAGTCATATGTTGAAAAATATAGCTGTAGAATGGAAAATTGACATGAAGTTGGCAAAATTAGCAATAATGTTACTTATGATTTGTTTTTTAAATGAACTTTCGTTTCTAGATTTGAAAAGGAAAAGATAAATAAGAGAGAGCAAATTTAGAAAAGAATTTTAAGTAAATCTTGAGAACAAATTTCTATTTACAACCTTTCATTATTATCTTTTAGGAAGTGTCTGGAATTTTATTTATCATGCCACACAGGCTACATGTTGTAGTTCAAGGAATATTTCCTCTCAGTTGTCAGTTGAGAGAGTAAAATGAGCTTGAATACTTTGGAGGTAATTCTAGGAGATTAGACCAATGATTATAATGCAAGGTAGCTGGAAGAAAGGCAGGCATGGGCAAGAAGACCACACCCTAAGTGGAAACCATCCTTAAAGGAAACCCCACCCTAAGAAGAAACCACCCTTAAAAGGATTTTTCACCACCCTGGAAGGAACCTTCCACCCTTTCATCTGTGATAGGTGGATGACAAAAACCTGATTGGGTGACAGGCTCATAGAGGATTAATCATATTAAAACAGCCCATCAACAAGCCTGGAAAAACCTTTAAACTTAGAAATTCAAATGGCAACCCTTTGTGGACCCCTCCTTCTTCAGGGGCTGTATAATATTGCTCAATAAATTTTCCTGCCCACTACTCTTCTTCTGGTGTCCTCTTCATTCTTCAAAGCAGTGTGACCAAGAACTGTGCACAGAAGAAAAAGAAATCGTGCAACAATTACGCAGGAGAAAGACAAATGGAGGCTTTCATAGGCAGCACTGTAATTCAAAACTGATTTTTCATGGCAATATTTAGTGCAATAAATAGAAGGTTTGAAGAAATACAAAACTGAAGTGAAAAAGGGATGGAATGGATCATGAAGATCTAATATGAGAACACACTAAACAATTGCAGAGTCCCAGTTATCAGTGGAATTGCTGGCTGTGGTTATTGATAAAGGCCTCTTTTCCAGTCACCAGCATTCATTTGGTTCAATGGAATATGCACTCCCTTATAGAAAGGCTTTGACATCTAATATTCTTCATGGAAACCATCCAGGGATCCTTGGCAAAGAAGGCAGCCAGAAGCATAAGCTGTTTGTGACCAAAAGTGACAACATGATTTTCAAATGGGAAATGATGATTACAAATGAGTGTAACATGTGACAGTAACAAGATGTGTGAGTAATGCTGATTCAGGGTGTGATGGGTTGGTTGTAAAACAAATGTGAGTTTCTAATACTTGGGTATATTAAGCAATCTGTTGTACATTTGGTAACTACTAGTAAATAAAATGTCAAACAGGCTATTCCCATAAAAAGAAGCTATAATAGTCGTGTATCTAGTATATTAACATATCATAATTTATTGTATTTGAACATGAGGTCAACCTTTTTTTCAATAACTACACTACTATAATGATATATGTAAACCTTTTCTTTCTCCTGTTGAGTAGCAGCTTACTAAAAAGTGAATTACTATCAATTCTCAATTTTATTACAAATTACCATTGATTAATATCCTACACTATTTCAAGATTTTAACTTCAAATTTCCTTTAATCCTTGTATCTTCCTCTTCACTTTCTCCTTTTTTTATTATTAATTTGAGAGAGACAGACAGACAGACAGAGGGAGAGAGAATGAGAGCATGAGCAGGGAGGTCAAGGAGAGAGGGAGAAAGAATCTCAAGGAGACTCTGAGCTGAGCATAGAGCACAGCATGGGGCTCAATCTCACAACTCTGAGGTCACTGACCTGAAATCATGACCTGAGCCAAAACCAAGAGTCACATGCTCAATGGCCTGCATCACCCATGTGCCCCTTTACCTTCTCCTTTTAAAACAAACTTTCTAGACATTAAACATAGTAGGGGGACCTTGACCATATATAAGAATATATCATTACTTTTACATGTGATATAGTCTTCATCATTAATAAGGGATGAGCTTAAAGGAAAATATAAATTAGAATTTTTTATTCTTTAGGGACTTATTATTACCTTATATCAATGTGCCTTTATTTTGAGCAGAGATGATGAGATTAATGAACAGACAATATTTTTACTTATGTTTTTTATATCAAAAGCCCATATTTAGGTAGCATCATATTTCTAAGTATATACAGTCAAATACCTCTCTGTTTCATTGAAGATGCAAAAGTAAAGTCCAGCAAAACAAACAAATCAATAACCATATTACTTTAAGTATTATTCTATAATTTTTCCTCTTAAAAACTTTAGAAAATTATACACACACACATATTTCTTGTTTCCTATACTTTTAATGTCCCATTGTATCAACATTCTATGTTTTATTTATTCATTTGCATACTAGACAATTTTTTACTATACATTTTTACTATGCATTTACTATATATTACTCCTTATACTCATGTGCCCTTAGTGCTTCTCTAGGGCAAAAGCACTATAATTATTATTGTGAAGACACAGAGTATGCCCAGTTTCAGTATTACTACATTCTTCTAAATTATTCTTCAAAGTGATATATCAATTAACACTATAGGCTAAAAGTACCCATTTTCTCCATCAGCAATACTGTTGAAGCATTCATTTATGTCAACAATAGAAAGGAAAAGTTAGCTCATTACAATTTTAATGCTTAGTATTCTTATATATAATGAAATCAAGTAACTTTTTATTATAGGATCAGCCATTTGAGAGCCATTCCTTCTGAATTGCTTCATCATAATATTTGTCCACTTTTCAACTTTTTATTTGGTTGCTTCTAATTAACTTGAAATAC
Organism: Neogale vison; assembly: GCF_020171115.1. Lineage (NCBI taxonomy): Eukaryota > Metazoa > Chordata > Mammalia > Carnivora > Mustelidae > Neogale > Neogale vison. The sequence goes on along the minus strand of NC_058094.1, from coordinate 84,700,433 downwards.
TATAAGACAAATTTATTATTATTTGAAGTATTTATGTTATTGTTTTACTCCATTTGTCTTTAATGCATATGATTTTGTGTGTTCTGTGTGTGTGTGTGAGGATTTTTTTTAGTATATTTAGTATTTGTATGTGTACATGTAGTCTATTTAACCTTTTCAACATAGTTTTATAAATAAAAATTCAAGTATTTCAAATGATTTATTGGAGAAACTCATTCTATTTCTTTAAATAGATTCCAATTCCTGTTGCAACAGATAGGGTTGTTAAATCACTCTGTCTTTATTTAACTTGATAAATTTGAACCACAATTGTCAGTATGAATTCATGATATAGAATCTCACAAATATACATACACAGAAGACTTTCACTGTGATAAGAGGGGGAAGCTTGTGGCACACCAACCCTTATACCCTGATGCCAAGAGTAACTGCAAAAGTAGAATAAAACACAAACATGTTTGCGGATGTCCAAGAAATACTAAAGGGCCAAGAATCTATAATGAGACCAAGGCTGTCAGGGTGAGATCACAGTCTTGTTCTGTTTTCCTTATGGACATTTGTTGACATTGATCACAACTATGCAGTTGAGTATACAGATTTGTACTAGTTTGTTCCAGGAGGTAGTCACTGCTGGGGACAAGAAATTGACAGATTTTGGCTGTCTCTCAAAACTGGAAAGATGAAGATGAAGACTTGGACATTTCCCCTATAACATTTGCCAAATTCTGTATTCTCTGGAAAATAGATCAAAATTTTGGAGGCCTTACAGGCTCCAAGGGACCATGCTGCTGTGAGTGGCAAGAGGAGTAAATTAGCCTGGACTGAAATTAGCTCGGTTGTGGGACCATTTCTAAGGCTGACTTGACTGGATTTATAGTGGAGAATTGTGTACCTGCCCATCAAAGTTTTCAACCATTCCCACAATTTTGATTCCCAGACATGTGAGCAGCGCAGTACAAATCAGGCAATGTTTCTACAATGTAGGTGCCTTAGGAACTTGTCTCACAATTACTCAGGCTTTTAGTGTTCCCAAGACCCATTTTAAAGCATTCAGTTACCAAGCTGGTATCCTAGCTAAATTAGTAACAGAACAACTGAAGTTTTCCACAAAGCTCCATCATTTCTCAGCCTTGTAGTAAGCCATGAACAGTGCACTCCAAAATCTGTTCTGACCAGTATGCATACATTTCTTTCATAGAAGAATGTCTCCTCCCTCAGAAACACTCTTGCTTCTCATAGTTCACCAATCTGGTCAGAGCACAGACTCCAAGGTCTGAGTCTTATGGTCCTAGGATCCAGAAACACTATGAAGTGAAGGGCCAGCCCTCTTTCAGAAGAATGCATGATTTTTCATTGTTCTTGTTAAAAATGTTAGCATCTGTCTTTGTCATCTTGGGCTGTTATAATAGAATACTATAGACTGAGTGCCAAATGATATTGGAAATTTATTTCTCACAGTTCTGGAGTCAGGAAAGTCCAAGATCAAGACATGATCCAACTCACAGACTGAGTATCTGGTGAGAAGCTACTTCCTGGTGTATAGTTGGCTGTCTTCTTACTGTGTTGTTATAAAGCAAAGGAACAAGGGAGCTCTCTGGGGTCTCTTTTATAAAGTCACTAATTCCATTCATGAAGGTGGAGCCATAGATTGCTTTTTCATACCATTCATATAGGACGTTATCACATAAAGTTATTATATATAAGCTGTGTTTATTCATCTGGAATTAGTCAGGCATTGGAAGTATTTTAAAGCAATGAAAATGTTTAAAAGTAACTGAAGATAGCCATCCTTCTAAAAATCTGAACTTTAAAGATGGAAGAATCTTAAAATTTCAACCAATACCTGCATAATAGTCAACATTAAGTGAGGATATGCTCTGGAGAGTGCTAGTGAAGAATATGTGCCTCTTACTTTGTAGAAATGGCTTGAGCAAAGTGGTTCTACCAAAAAGAATAAGAAAAGTGAGATAAAATGCAAAGAACATAAAAAATAATAAAATAGTTATCAGATATATTGAGAACAAATTTAGAAAGAACTGTGATTAACATGTTATAAAAGACAGATTACAACATGAAGAATATAATAATGAGGGATTCAGAGGGTGGATTTCACAGCAGAATGAACAAAGGGGAGAAAATGAATTGGAAGATAGGTAGTAAACATGTTTCCAATAAGATCTATAAAATTTTACCTGTTATTAGCAACACAGTGAATGTAATTAAAGAAAAATTAAATAAGATTATGCATTTGTATATTTTACTTACTTCTTTTTTTTTTTTTTTTTTTTTTTTTTAATTACATTCTTGTTTTTTATTGAATTCTGAGGTTTTTTTTTTTTTTTTTTTCCCCAATTTATTTATTTTCAGAAAAACAGTATTCATTATTTTTTCACCACACCCAGTGCTCCATGCAAGCTGTGCCCTCTATAATACCCACCACCTGGTACCCCAACCTCCCACCCCCCCGCCACTTCAAACCCCTCAGACTGTTTTTCAGAGTCCATAGTCTCTCATGGTTCACCTCCCCTTCCAATTTACCCAAATTCCCTACTACTCTCTAACGCCCCTTGTCCTCCATGCTATTGGTTATGCTCCACAAATGAGTGAAACCATATGATAATTGACTCTCTCTGCTTGACTGATTTCACTCAGCATAATCTCTTCCAGTCCCGTCCATGTTGCTACAAAAGTTGGATATTCGTCCTTTCTGATGGAGGCATAATACTCCATAGTGTATATGGACCACATCTTCCTTATCCATTCATCCGTTGAAGGGCATCTTGGTTCTTTCCATAGTTTGGCGACTGTGGCCATTGCTGCTATAAACATTGGGGTACAGATGGCCCTTCTTTTCACGACATCTGTATCTTTGGGGTAAATACCCAGGAGTGCAATTGCAGGGTCGTAGGGAAGCTCTATTTTTAATTTCTTGAGGAATCTCCACACTGTTCTCCAAAGAGGCTGCACCAACTTGCATTCCCACCAACAGTGTAAGAGGGTTCCCCTTTCTCCACATCCTCTCCAACACATGTTGTTTCCTGTTTTGTTAATTTTGGCCATTCTAACTGGTGTAAGGTGATATCTCAATGTGGTTTTAATTTGAATCTCCCTGAGGGCTAATGATGATGAGCATTTTTTCATGTGTCTGATAGCCATTTGTATTTCTTGATTGGAGAAGTGTCTGTTCATATCTTCTGCCCATTTTTTGATGTGTTTGTCTGTTTCGTGTGGGTTGAGTTTGAGGAGTTCATTATAGATCCTGGATATCAACCTTTTGTCTGTGCTGTCATTTGCAAATATCTTCTCCCATTCCGTGGGTTGCCTCTTTGTTTTTTTGACTGTTTCCTTTGCTGTGCAGAAGCTTTTGATTTTGATGAAGTCCCAGAAGTCTATTTTCGCTTTTGTTTCCTTTGCCTTTGGAGACGTATCTTGAAAGAAGTTGCTGTGGCTGATATCGAAGAGATTACTGCCTATGTTCTCCTCTAAGATTCTGATAGATTCCTGTCTCACGTTGAGGTCTTTTATCCATTTTGAGTTGATCTTTGTGTACGGTGTAAGAGAATGGTCGAGTTTCATTCTTCTACATATAGCTGTCCAGCTTTCCCAGCACCATTTATTGAAGAGACTGTCTTTTTTCCACTGTATATTTTTTCCTGTTTTGTCGAAGATTAATTGACCATAGAGTTGAGGGTCCATATCAGGGCTCTCTACTCTGTTCCACTGGTCTATGTGTCTGTTTTTATGCCAGTACCATGCTGTCTTGGTGATCACAGCTTTGTAATAAAGCTTGAAATCAGGTAAGGTGATGCCGCCAGCTTTATTTTTGTTTTTCAACGTTTCCTTAGCGATTCGGGGTCTCTTCTGATTCCATACAAATTTTTGGATTATTTGCTCCAGCTCTTTGAAGAATGCCGGTGGAATTTTGATCGGAATGGCATTAAAAGTATAGATTGCTCTAGGCAGTATAGACATTTTAACGATGTTTATTCTTCCGATCCAAGAGCATGGAATGGTCTTCCATCTTTTTGTGTCTTCTTCAATTTCTTTCATGAGTGTTCTATAGTTCCTCAAGTATAGATCCTTTACCTCTTTAGTTAGGTTTATTCCCAGGTATCTTATGGTTCTTGGTGCTATAGTAAATGGAATCGATTCTCTAATTTCCCTTTCTGTATTTTCCTTGTTAGTGTATAAGAAAGCCACTGATTTCTGCACATTGACTTTGTATCCTGCCACGCTGCTGAATTGTTGTATGAGTTCTAGTAGTTTGGGGGTGGAGTCTTTTGGGTTTTCCATATAAAGAATCATGTCATCTGCGAAGAGAGAGAGTTTGACTTCTTCATTACCAATTTGGATACCTTTTATTTCTCTCTGTTGTCTGATTGCTGTTGCTAGGACTTCTAATACTATGTTGAACAAGAGTGGTGAAAGTGGGCATCCTTGTCTTGTTCCTGATCTCAACGGGAAGGCTGCAAGCTTTTTCCCATTGAGGATGATATTTGCTGTGGGTCTTTCATAGATAGATTTGATGAGGTTCAGGAATGTTCCCTCTATCCCTATACTTTGAAGCGTTTTAATCAGGAACGGATGTTGGATTTTGTCAAATGCTTTTTCTGCATCAATTGAGAGGACCATGTGGTTCTTCTCTCTTCTCATATTAATTTGTTGTATCACATTGATTGATTTACGAATGTTGAACCATCCTTGTAGCCCAGGGATGAATCCCACCTGATCATGGTGGATAATCTTTTTAATGTGTTGTTGGATCCTGTTGGCTAGGATCTTGTTGAGAATCTTAGCATCCATATTCATCAGTGATATTGGTCTGAAATTCTCCTTTTTGGTATGGTCCTTGCCTGGTTTGGGGATCAGGGTAATGCTGGCTTCATAGAAAGAGTCTGGAAGTTTTCCTTCTGCTTCAATTTTTTGAAACAGCTTCAGGAGAATAGGTGTTATTTCTTCTTGGAAGGTTTGGTAGAATTCCCCAGGGAATCCGTCAGGTCCTGGGCTCTTGTTTTTTGGGAGATTTTTGATCACTGCTTCAATCTCGTTATTAGATATCGGTCTATTCAGGTTGTCGATTTCTTCCTGGTTCAATTTTGGTAGTTTATATTTTTCCAGGAATGCATCCATTTCATCTAGGTTGCTAAGCTTATTGGCATATAACTGTTCGTAGTAACTTCTGATGATTGTTTCTACTTCCTTGGTGTTAGTTGTGATCTCTCCCCTTTCATTCATAATTTTATGAATTTGGGATTTCTCTCTTTTCTTTTGGATTAGTGTAGCCAGTGGCTTATCGATCTTATTGATTCTTTCAAAAAACCAGCTTCTAGTTTCATTGATACGTTCTACTGTATCTCTGGTTTCTCCCTCATTGATCTCAGCTCTAATCTTGATGATTTCCCTTCTTATGTGTGGAGTTGGTTTGATTTGTTGTTGATCCTCCAGTTCTTTAAGGTGTAAAGACAGCTGGTGTGTTCTGGATTTTTCAATTTTTTTGAGCAAGGCTTGGATGGCTATATATTTTCCCCTTAGGACCGCCTTTGCTGTATCCCATAGGTTTTGGACCGAAGTGTCTTCATTCTCATTGGTTTCCATGAATTGTTTCAGTTCTTCTTTGATCTCCTGGTTGATCCAAGCATTCTTAAGCAAGGTGGTCTTTAGCTTCCAGGTGTTTGAGTTCCTTCGGAACTTTTCCTTGTGATTGAGCTCCAGTTTCAAAGCATTGTGATCTGAGAATATGCAGGGAATCATCTCAGTCTTTTGGTATCGGCTGAGTCCTGATTTGTGACCCAGTATGTGGTCTATTCTGGAGAAGGTTCCATGTGCACTTGAGAAGAATGAGTATTCTGCTGTTTTAGGGTGGAATGTTCTGTATATATCTATGAGGTCCATCTGGTCCAATGTGTCGTTCAATGCTCTTGTTTCTTTATTGATTTTCTGCTTCGATGATCTGTCTAATTCTGAAAGAGGCGTGTTAAGATCACCTACGATTAGTGTATTCATATCAATATGACTCTTTATCTTGATTAACAGTTTTCTTAAGTAATTGGCTGCTCCCATATTGGGAGCATAGATATTTACAATTGTTAGATCATCTTGGTGGATAGTCCCTTTAAGGATTATGTAGTGTCCTTCTGTATCTCTGACTACAGTCTTTAGTTTGAAGTCTAATTTATCTGATATGAGAATCGCTACCCCAGCCTTCTTTTGAGTCCCATTGGCATGAAAGATGCTTCTCCACCCCTTCACTTTCAGTCTGCGTGTATCTTTAGGTTCAAAATGGGTCTCTTGTAGACAGCATATGGATGGGTCCTGTCGTTTTATCCAATCTGCAACCCTGTGCCGTTTTATGGGTGCATTTAGGCCATTCACATTGAGAGTGATTATTGATAGATACGTTCTTATTGACATCGAGTTACCTTCGAAGTCTTTCTTCCTGTAGACTGTCTCTATATTTCTGTTCAATGCTACTCTTGGGATTCTTCCTCTTTTATAGAACCCCCCTTAATATTTCCTGCAGTATCGGCTTGGTGGTTGCATAGTCTTTTAAGTCTTGCCGGTCTTGGAAACTCTTTATCTCTCCATCCATTTTGAATGTCAGTCTTGCTGGATAAAGTATTCTTGGCTGCATGTTCTTCTCATTTAGTGCCCTGAATATATCTTGCCAGCCTCTTCTGGCTTGCCAGGTCTCTGTGGACAGGTCTGACGTCATTCTGATGGGCCTCCCTCTGCAAGTAAGGAGCCTCTTTGCCCTGGCGGCCCTCAAGAGATTACACCTACAATTATAATTTCTCAATTTGACTATCAGGTGTCGTGATGTTTTTTTGGAGTGTATAATCTTGGGTGGAGACCGTTCAGCCTCTAGTACATGAACGCTGGTTTCATTCGCGAGATTCGGAAAGTTTTCATGAAGGACTTGTTCCACGACATCTTCTAGACTTCTTTCTTTCTCCTCCCCTTCGGGAATTCCAATAATTCTGACGTTGGAACGCTTCATGGCATCACTTATTTCCCTAATTCTGCTTTCGTGGGATCCAAGCTGTTCGTTCCAGGCTTCCTCCTGATCCTTTCTCTCTATCTGTTTGTCTTCCAGATCACCAATTCTATCTTCTGTCTCAGTTACCCTAGCTTTGAGAGAGTTCAGATTGGATTGGAACTCATTGAGAGCATTGTGGACCTCCTCCCTGGTAGCTTTAAGCTCCGCCCTAACATTGTGAACATCCTGTCTGGTCGCTTTCAGTTCGGCTCTAATCAATTCTGTTTGGTCATCCATGGCTTTCTCCAACCTAGCTATTGCCTGGATAATTGTTAGCCTGAATTCTCTTTCCGACATATTGTCTATGTTGATAGCCGTTAGCTCTGTTGCAGAAGGTCCATCCTCTGTATTTTTCTTCTGTTGGGCATTCCTCCTCCTAGTCATTTTGGTGGGAGAAGACTGAACAGATGTAGCTGGATGTATCAACTCTGGTGCAGTCAAGGTGCACCCTGGAGCACTTCCTGATCTCTGTCTCAGAAGCCTCAGTCTGGGTGCAGAAGCTGAATAAATTCCCCCTTGGACGCTGGCAGTGCAGGTTCCAAGTTGGAGACCCTGGGGGCGCAGGATCTTTTGCTCGTCCCCAAAGCCAAGGCAGTGGCGGCTGTCTGGGAGCTCCCGACCGCCAGAGAGGTTCCAAGCAGCGATCGCACACTGAGATTTTGCCGCCGGCCGGGGCTGGGAGTGCCCGGCTTGCGCGCACCTCTTTTCAGAGGCGGCTGTGGGTCGGGCGCGCGTCTGGGGCACTGAGAACGGGGCGCTGGTCCGTAAGCCGCAGGCTGGGCTTTTGCGCGCCTCTGTCCAGTGAAGAGTTTCACGGGCGCGCGGCTTAGACTTTGAAACAATGGCCCGGGTCAAGAAGCGCCCCAGGGCCTTAGAAACCCAGGAGAGCTGGAGCGACGTGCACGCGCATCTCAAGCTTTGTGGTAGGGCTAGCGCGCGTTCTGCAGACCGGCTCCCATCCCCTCACAGGAGCCGGAACCCCGCGCTCTGGGGCACGCTGGCGGCTTAGGGACCAGGAGCCGGTTTCTCCGCCGCACTCTCTCTGTCTCCGCGCCGGGGAGGCCGTCTGGGACCGGGGACTCAAGCCCCTGTCCCTAGCCGCCCCCGCGATCCTTTGCTCTTTTGGAGTGCTTTCAACCAGTCTCCGAGTTAATGCTGGTCCCCAGACGCAGGGCGCTCTCGCTCGTATCGGGGTATGACTTTCCCACCGGTCGCCTCTGGTGGCTCCCTCCCCCTTTTATCTTCCGATATCAGTCCGCTGTTCCCATTCCGCTTTACCTGCTCACTGGCGTCTTCTGCCCCTGTAGAGGTCCAGACGTGTATAATTCTGATCTCAGGCTGATTTCATGGGTGATCAGAGTTCTTTGGTAGGTAATCAGCTCACTTTGGGGTACCAGCTGAAAAGACGCCTCTTCCTAGTACCCCGCCATCTTCGAATTCTCTATTTTACTTACTTCTAAAGGATTCATATTTATCTTTCCTTTATATCTTTCTAAATCACCTCAGAATTTTTTCAGAAAGTGAAAGTTTTACACATTCCTAAAAATAACTATTTGAGTATATATTTATATGCAGTATATACTTTTTATGCAATAATTTCAGGCCAAAAAGATCATAAAATATATATGACTGTACCTTCTACTTAAAAAAAACAAATTCAAGTTTGCCCTCTGGTCCATATGAAAACATCAAATTTTTCACTTGACTACTCTATTTAGTGATTTAATAATTTTTTTCTGTTTTTTAAGACATCTTTGATTCCAGTCAAATTATTTACACTTATCTCAATTTGAACTGCTCAACCACCTTGAGGTCGATTTGAATAAGTAACTTCATTTATTTCTCAGATTGCTCCTTCTTTTTGTAGCCTATTTTCATTTACTTTCAGTTTCTGTTCAACTTACAATTCAAGTGTTTGTCTCCTATTTTATTTATTTATTTTTTGAATCTAATTTTTTATTAACATATAATGTATTATTTGATTCCGGGATACAGGTCTGTGCATCATTAGGCTTACACATTTTACAGCACTCACCATAGCACATACCTTCCCCAATGTCCATAACCCAGCTGCCCTATCCCTACCCCCCATCCCCCACAACCTTCAATTTGTTTCATGAGATTGAGTCTCTTATTGTTTGTCTCCATCCCAATCCCATCTTCTTTCATTTTTTCCTTCCCTACTCACCCCCCACAACCCCTTGCCCTGCCTCTCAAATTCCTCATATCAGAGAGATCATATGACAATTGTCTTTCTCTGATTGACTTACTTTGCTCAGCACAATACCTTCTAGTTCCATCCATGCCATTGCAAATGGCAAGATTTCATTTCTTTTCATGGCTGCTGAGTATTCCATTGTATATATACACCACATCTTTATCCATTCATCTATACATAGACACCTAGGTTCTTTCCATAGTTTGGCTGTTGTGTGCATTGCTGCTATAAACATTCAGGTGCACGTGCCCCTTCGGATCACTACATTTGTATCCTTAGGATAAATATCCAGTAGTGCAATTGTTGGGTCATAGGGTAGCTCTGGTTTTCAATATTTTGAGGAACCTCCATGCTGTTTTCCAGAGTGGTTGCACCAGCTTGCATTCCCACCAACAGTGTAGGATGGTTCCCCTTTCTCTGCATCCTCTCCAACCTCTGTCATTTCCTGACTTGTTAATTTTAGCCATTCTGACTGGTGTGAGGTGGTATCTCACTGGTTTGATTTGTATTTCCCTGATGCTGAGTGGTATGGAGCACTTTTTCACATGTCTGTTGGGCATCTGGGTGTCCTCTTTGCAGAAACGTCTGTTTATGTCGTCTGTACATTTCTTGATTGGATTATTTGTTCTTTGGGTGTTGAGTTTGATAAGTTCATTATAGATTTTGGATTCTAGTCCTTTATCTGATATGTCATTTGTGAATATCTTCTCCCATTCTGTCAGTTGTCTTTTGGTTTTGTTGACTGCTTCCTTTGCTGTCCAAAGGCTTTTGATCTGATGAAGTCCCAATAGTTCATTTTTACCCTTGCTTCTCTTGCCTTTGGAGATGTTGCTGTGGCTGAGGTCAAAGAGGTTGCTGCCTGTGTTCTCCTCAAAGATTTTGATGGATTCCTGTCTCACGTTGAAGTCTTTCAACCATTTTGAGCCTAATTTTGTGTGTGGTATAAGGAAATGGTCCAGTTTCATTTTTCTGCATGTGACTGACCATATCTCCCAACACCATTTGTTGAAGAGACTATCTTTTTTCCATTTGACATTCTTTCCTGCTTTGTCAAAGATTACTTGGCCATAGAGTTGAGGATCTATTTCTGGGCTCTGTATTCTGTTTGATTGATCTATGCTCCTGTTTTGGGCTAGTGCCATACTGTTTTGATGATTACAGCTTTGTAATAGAGCTTGAAGTCTGGAATTGTGATGCCACCAACTTAAACTTTCTTTTTCAACATTCCTCTGGGTATTTAGGGTCTTTTCTTGTACCATATAAGTTTTAGGACTATTTGTTCCATTTCTTTGAAAAAAAAATGATGGTATTTTGATAGGGATTGCATTAAATGTGTAGATTGCTTTAGGTAGCATACACATTTTCACAATATTTGTTTTTCCAATCCATGAGCATTGATTTTTCCATCTCTTTGTGTCTTCCTCACTTTCTTTCATGAGTGCTTTATAGTTGTCTGAGTATAGATTTTTTGCCTCTTTGGTTAGGTTTATTCCTAGGTATCTTAGGTTTTGGGCACAGTTATAAATGGGATCAACTCCTTAATTTCTCTTTCTTTTTTCTTGCTGTTGGTGTATAGAAATGCAACTGATTTCTGTGCGTTGATTTTTATCCTGACACTTCATCGAATTCCTATATGAGTTCTAGCAGTTTTGGAGTGGAGACTTTTGGGTTTTCCACATAAACTATCATATCATCTGCAAAGAGTGATAGTTTGACTTCTTCTTTGCTGATTCAGATGACTTTTATTTCTTTTTGTTGTCTGATTGCCAAGGCTAGGACTTTTAGTACTGTGTTGAATAATAGGGCTGATAGTGGACATCCCTGCTGTGTTCCTGACCTTAGGGGAAAATCTCTCAAGGGATGATATCCATGGTGGGTTTTTCATAGATGGCTTTGATGATATTGAGGTATGTATCCTCTGTCCGAACACTGCAAAGAGTTTTGATCAAGAAAGGATGATATACCTTGTCAAATGCTTTTTTAAGATCTATTGAGAGTATCATATGGTTCTTGTTCTTTCTTTTATTAATGTATTGTGTCACATTGATTGATTTCTGGATGTTGAACCAAAATTGCAGCCCTGGAATAAATCCTGCTTGATCGTGTTGAATAATCTTTTTAATGTACTATTGGATCCTATTGGCTAGTATTTTGGTGAGAATTTTCCCATCTGTGTTCATCAAGGATACTGGTCAGTAATTCTCTTTTTTCATGGGGTCTTTGGCTTTGGGATTAAGGTAATGTTGGCCTCATAAAATGACTTTGGAAGTTTTCCTTCTATTTCTATTTTTTGGAACAGTTTCAGGAGAATAAGTATTAATTCTTCTTTAAATGTTTGGTAGAATTCCCCTGGGAAGCTGTCTGGTCCTGGGCTCTTGTTTATTGGGAGATTTTTGATGACTGTTTCGATTTTCTTACTGGTCATGGGTTTGTTCAAGTTTTCTGTTTCTTCCTGGTTCAGTTTTGATAGTTTATGTGCCTCTGGGAATGCATCCATTTCCTCCATATTGTCAAATTTGCTGGTGTATAGCTGCTCATAATATGTTCTTATAATTGCTTGTATTTCTTGGGTGTTTGTTGTGATCTCTCCTCTTTCATTCATGATTTTCTTAATTTGGGTCCTTTCTCTTTTCTTTTTGATAAGTCTGGCCAGGAGTTTACCTATCTTATTAATTCTTCCAAAGAACCAGTTCCTAGTTTTCTTGATTAGTTCTACTGTTCTTTTGGTTTCTATTTCATTGATTTCTGCTCTGATCTTTATTATTTCTCTTCTCCTGCTAGGTTTAGGATTTCTTTGCTGTTTTTTCTTCAGCTCCTTTAGGTGTAGGGTTATGTCGTGTACTTGAGACCATTTTTGTTTCTTGAGAAAGTCTTATATTGCTATATGCTTTCCTCTCAGGACCTCCTTTTCCCAAAGGTTTTGAACAGTTGTGTTTTCCTTTTCATTTGTTTCCATTATTTTTTTTTTAATTCTTCTTTAATTTCCTGGTTGGCCCACTCATTCTTTAGTAAGATGCTCTTTAGTCTCTGTGTATTTGAGTTTATTCCAACTTCCCTCTTGCAATTTAGTTCTAGTTTCAAAGCACTGTGGTCTGAAATAATGCAGGGTATGATCCCAACCTTTTGATACAGTTGAGACCTGATTGTGACACAGGATGTAATCTATTCTGGAGAAGGCTCCATGTGCATTAGAGATGAATGCGTATTTTGTTGCTTTAGGGTGGAATGCTCTGAATGTATCTGTGATGCCCATCTGGAGCAGGATGTCATTTAAAGCCTTTATTTCCTTATTGATCTCTGCTTATATGATCTGTCAATTTTAGTGAGGGAGTGGTGTTAAAGTCCCCTTCTATTATGGTATTATTGTCAATGTTTTCCTTTGATTTTGTTATTAATTGGATTATATATTTGTCTACTATTTTAAATCAAATTTAGCACTCTGAGCTTATCTTTGTGCTTTAGTTCAGTTTGTGTCTTTGTCAGTTTGGCCTGCTACAAGAGAGTACAATAGACTGTGTGGCTTAAACATCAAATGTTTATTTCTCATAGTTCTGGAGACTGTGAACACCAAGGTCAAGGTGACAACAAGGTAGGATTAATTCAGAAGCCCTTCACCTGGAATGTAAGTGGCTACCATCTTTCTGTGTTCAGGGAGAGAGAGAATTCTGACCTCTTCTCTTTTTATAAGGGCACTAACCCTATTGTAAATATTCCATCCTTCATGACCTTACTAAACCTAATGAATTCTCAATGGCTCCCTTTCCAAATACTATCACACTGGGTATTAGAGCTTCAAAATATGTATTGGGGGAACAAGGCACAAACATACAGAAATTAACACTCTTTCTAGTCTTTTAATAACTATTAGCTCATTCAGACTGTTGTTTCAGCTATTATCAACGGTAGACTACAACTCTAATCCTTCTATACTATAAAGCAAGAAAGAATATAATCAAGGTAGTTTGCCAGTTTAATGTGTTTAGTAATGATGGTGCATTAGATAACTTGATGATATTATTTTGTTGGGAAGCACATTATTAGTATTCAGTTTAGGTCAAACTTAGTTACCTGGGCTTCAAACATTGTATGGGCCATTGAAATAAGTAACACCTGTCATTATTGAATTCTTTGATTCTGGGATTCACTGAGCACCAGTGATGATCACAATACTATGACTGGTACAAAGGATCCCTGGGAGAATGATAGAAAGACAATTAAGACTAGAATTAAATAGAAACAATGATAATGATGCATATTTGCAAAGTATAGGCATCGTTCATGTTATTGTGCTTCACTTTATTATACTTTGCTGATACTTAATTTTTTATATAAATTTAAAGTTTAAGACTTCAGTAACTGCAGATATGGTAGAAATAGCAAGAAAACTAAAATTAGAAGTGGATTCTGAAGGTGTACCTGAATTATTGTGTTTCATAATAAAGCTTTAATGGATGAGGAGTTACTTCTTATAGATAAGCTAACAAAGTAGTTTCTTGAGGTGGAAACTACTCCCGGTGAACATTCTGGCTATGAAGATTCTTGAAGTGACAAGAAAGGATTTAGAATATAACATAAACTTAGTTGGTAAATCAGCAACAGAGTTTGGGAGGATCAACTCTAATTTGAAAGAATTTCTACTGGGGGTAAAATGCTCTCAAGCAGCATCATGTGCTACCAAAAAAAAAAAAAAATCATTTGTGAAAAGACCCAATTGATATGACAACTTATTTATCATCTTTTTATAAGAAATTGTGACTAATCTCTTGGAAGCTTGAAAAGATATGGAGTAGGAGGAGCCTGAGATCACATGTTCCCATGTTTGCAATTAGAGAACACTCACATCAAAGTCAATAACCTGAAGATTAATCAATCTCCACAACTAAATATAGAGAAGAAACTGCATCTGAAAGTTAAAAATAAATAAATAAATAAATAAATAAAAATAAAAAAGGAGGTCAGAAAGGCAGAGGGAGGCTGCCCACAGGAAGGAGGGAGCTGCATGCACAAAGAAGGCAAAGAAATAGGCCCATACACCAGGGAGTTCACACAAGGAAGAATAATATAACATTTGGCTTTTAAAACCAGAAGGTCTTAATTCTATTAGTTTGTAAAAGCAGTGGGACTTGGACCTAGAATTTTAAAAGTCAGTTGACTCAGCACTGGGCAAGCCTGGAGGTTGAGTGATAGCTGGGTATCTATCCTTAAAGAAATAGCAGCCTGTGCTGAGGGATAACGTAAAAATGGCAGTTTACACAACACCAGGATAAATGGAAGAAAGACCTCCCCTACTGATTTCAGAGCATGTTGGGAAACTTTGAAAATGAGGGAGCTGGCAGGAATGAGTTTTCTCTCCTGCCCCAACATATACACAGAACCACCTGAAGGAAGTGGTGCTGTCCAGACAGTTGTTACTTAACATGTTAGCAGTGAGCTAAGCACACAAATTCTCCTGAGAACTCACCCTGCTCAACCTCTGGGTGCACAGTTGTGTCCATACAACCTATGCAGCTGACAGTGCCCAGCTGCTTCATCACACCCAACCTCAAACATCTGGTTTCTCCAATGCACAGCCCCCAGCATCTGCACCACTTTGGGAAATCTGACGTAGGATTAGTGGCCCAGTGTAAATTTTGCTAATACCACCACTCTGCTCCCAAGTTCCCTCGTGGGCACTCTCAGAGCTGGCCTGTCAGGGTCCCACTAACACCACAGAGAGCAAACACAGTCCACAACAGAGAGAGTCAGTGTGGACAATTGCATTGAAAGGAAAAGTGACTCAGACACAACAGCAGGACATAAGCAACAGACATAGAATATCCTCCTAAATCTGGTGAATAGGGGACAGTGCATTGCAGTGACTCTAGGACTTCCTCATAAAGTCACCCTTTTCAAGAGCAGAAGATAAACTTTCTTAACCCAGAGAAATAGACACCAAGAGGCAGACAAAATGAGGAGATAGAAAAATGTATCTGAAAGAAAATAATAGGATATAGAAAAAGATCTAAACAGAACAGATATAAGTATCATGCTTGGTAGAGAATTTAAAGCAATGACCATAAGGACACACACAGAACTTGAGAAAAGAGTGGAAGACATGAGTTAGACACTTAACACAGAGATAAGGACTATCATAGCAGAGATAAAGGGCTCCATGAATGAAATGAAAAACATGCTTGATGGAATGAACAGTGGGAGGGAAGAAGCAGAGAAATGAATTGGTGACTTAGAAGACAGAGTAATGGGAGGTAATGAAGCTGAACAAAAGACAGGAAAAAATTGTGTAAAACAAGAATAAACTTAGGGAACTCAGTGACTTCATCAAATGTAATAACATTTGTATTACAGGAGTCCCAGAAGAGGAAGAGAGAGAAAGGGCCAAATAATTTATTTGAAGAAATAGTAGCTGAAAATTCCCCTAATCTGGGGAAGGAAACAAGTATCCAGCCCCAGAGGCACAGATGACTTGCCTAAGATAACTTGCTTAAGATAACTTAAAATCAACAAAGGCAGACACACACCAAGATATAATGCAACCAAACTGTCAAAATACAGAGATAAAGGAAAAAAAAATTTAAAGCAGCAAGACAAAAGAAGTTAGTAACTTACAAGAGAAATCCATAAGGCTAGCAGGAGGTTTTCAAAAGAAACTCTGCAAGCCAAAAGGGAGTGGTAATATATATTCAAAGTGCTGAATGGGAAAAATCTGTAGGCAAAAATACTCTATCCAGCAATGCTATCACTCAGAATAGGAGAGATAGAGTTTCTCAGACTTAGAAGAACTGAAGGAGTTCATGACCACTAACCCAGCCCTGAAAAATTAAAATAGACTGTTTGAGAGAAAAGGAGAGACCAAAAGTGACACTGTAAAAGTAGGAAACACAAAAGCAATATATATATAATTTCTTTAAAAAACCAATCCAAGAACTCATAAAATAAAAAGATATAAAAATATAAAATATATTAACATTTACCTAAAATGTGGGGAGAAGAGGAGTAAAGAATGGGTTCAAACATAGACAACCATCACATTAATATAGCCTGCTATATGCAGAAGAGGTTATATACAAACCTAATAGTAACTGTATATCAAAAACCACTAAAAAATATCAAAGAATAAAGAGAAAGGAATCCAAATATATCACTGAATAAAATAAACAAAACACAAAAGAGGAAACTAAGGAAATATCAGAGAAAATCTTCGCAAGCACAAAGCAAGAAAACTGGCTATAAATATGTATCTATCAATAATTACTTTGAATATAAGTAGAGTAAATGTTCCAATCAAAAGACACAGTGTGGCAGATGGATTAAGAAAGGACCCATCTCTATATGCTGCCTACAAGAGACCTATTTCAGACCTAAAGTCACCTGAGGATTGAAAGTGGGGGCATAAAGAAACATCTATCATGCAAATGAATGTTAAAAGAAAGGTGGGGTAGCAACACTTATATAAGACAAAAAATTTTAAAAGACTGTAACAAGAGACAAAGGGCACTGTATAATAAGGGGGACAATCTAACAAGAAGATATAATAATTGTAAATATCTATGCATCCAACACTGGAGCACTCCCATACCGGGAGGGGGGAGTTAATATTAAACACAAAGTAACTAATTGATAGTAATACAAGAGTCAAGGACTTTAACACCCCACTTACATCAATGCACAAATCATCTAAGCACAAAATCAATAAGGAAACACTGCTTTGAATGACACACTGGAACAGATGGATGTAACAGCATATTCAGAACATTCCATCTTAAACAACAGAATATGCATTCTTTTCAAGTGCTCAAAAACATTTTCCAGAAGATCACATAGTAGCCCACAATACAAGCCTTAACAAATTCAAAAGTGGAGGTATACCATGCATTTTTCCTGATCACAATGCTTAGAAGTCAACCACAAGAAAAACTCTGGAAAGACTGCAAACACATGAAGGTTAAATAAAACGGTACTGAAAAATCATTAGGCCAACCAGGAAATAAAAGAAGAAACAAGCAATAGATGGAAACAAATGATAAAAGAAACACAGTTGTCCAAAACTTTTGGGATGCAGCAAAAGTGGTCCTAAAGAGGAAAGTTTGTAGCAACACAGATTACCAAAAGAAGTGAGAAAAATCTCAAATAAACAACCTAAACGTACACCTAAAGGAGCTAGAAAAGGAAAAAAAACAAAGCCTGAAGTCAACAGAAGGATAGAAATAATAAAAAGTAGAGCAGAAATAAATGAAATAGAAACTTAAAAAAGGAAGAAGAAGAAGAAGAAGAAGAAAAGAACAATAGAACAGATCAAGGAAACCAGGAGCTGGTTCTATGAAAATAACAATACAATTGAAAAACCTCTAGACTGACTTATTAAGAAAAAAAGAAACAGGATTCAAATAAATAAAATTACAAATGAGAGAGAAGAAATTACAATCAACATCACAGAAACACAAACAACTTCCAGAGAATGTTATGAAAAATTATATGTCAACAAATTAGACAAGGTGGAAGAAATGCATAAGTTTCTAGAACCATATAACTACCACAACCGAAACAGGAATAAACAGAAAACCTGAACAGACATATAAGCAGCAAAAAATTGCATTAGTAATAAAAAACAAAAACAACAACAAACCTCCCAAAAACCAAAAGTCCAGGAACCAATGGCTTCCCAGGTAAATTCTACTAAACATTTAAAAAAGAGTTAATACCTATTCCTCTCAAATTATTCTGAAAAATAGAAAAGGAAGAAAAGCTTCCAAATATATTCTATGAGGCCAAAATTACCCTGCTACCAAAACCAGATAAAAGCCACCACTAAAAAAGAGAACTATAGGCTAGTTCTCTTTAGAACTAGTTTCATTGATGAAATAGATGAAAAAGTCCTCAACAAGATACTAGCAAACTGAATTCAACAATACATTAGTGGGATTGATTCCTGAACTGCAAGGGTGGTTGAATATATTCAACCAACAGTATATATTACATAATAAGGGAAATAATAAGAATCATATATCATTTCAACAGACAAAGAAAAAGTATTTGGTGAAATACAACATCCATTCATGATAAAAACCCTGAATAAAATGAGTTTAGAAGGAACATACTTCAACATAATAAACCCCACAGCTAATAATCATCCTCAATGGGAAAAACTGAGTTTTTCCCTAAGATTATGAAAAAGACAAGGATGTCCATTCTCACCACTTTCATTCAATATAGAACTGGAAGTCCTAGCTACAGCAATCAGACAAGAGAAAAGAATAAAAAGCATCCAAACAGGTAAGGGAGAAGTAAAATTTTCACTATTTGCCAATGACATGATACTATATATAGAAAACCCTAAACACACTACCAAAAAACTGCTGGAACCATTATACAAATTTAGTAACGTTGCTAAATACAAAATCAATGTACAAAAATCTGTTGCCTTTCTGTATGCCAATAATGATGTAGCAAAGAAATTAAGAAAATAACACCAATTATAATTGCACCAAAATTAATGAGATACCAAGAATAAACCTAACCAAAGAGATAAAAGACCTGTACTCTGAAAACTATACAACACTGATGAAGTAAAAGGAAGATAAAACAGAAAGGGAAAGAAATTTCATGCTCACAGTTTGAACCAATAGTATTGTTAAAATGTCTAGGGGTGTCTAGGTGGCTCAGGCAGTTAAACTTCTGCCTTCAGCTCAGGTCATGATCCTGAGGTCCTGGGATTGACCCCTCCATCAGTCTCTCTGCTTAATGGGGAAATTGCTTCTTCCTCCCTGCCCCCCATTCATGCTCTCTCTCATTAACTCTCTCTCTCTTTCAAATAAATAAATATTTTTTTAAAATTAAATGAAAAATTAAAAAATCAAGTATCTACACTACCCAAAAGCAATCTACACATTTAATGCAATGCCTATTGGAATACCATCAGGATTTTTCACAGAACTAAAACAAACAATCCTAAAATTTATATGGAACCACAAAAGATCCAAAATCATCAAAGCAATCTTGAAAAAGAAAAGCAAAGTTGGAACATCACAATTTCAGCCTTGAGGGTATATTGCAAAGCTGTAGTCATCTGAATAGTGTAGTACTGGCACAAAAAACAGATACATAGATCAGTGGAACAGGATAAAAAACCCAGAAATGAACCCAAAACTATATGATCAATTAAATTTTGACAAAGCAAGAAAGAATATCCAATGGGAAAAGACCATCTCTTCAAGAAAAAAGGTGTTGAGAAAACTGGACAACTACATGCAAAAGAATGAAACTCAACCACTTTCTTACACCACACACAAAAGTAAATTCAAAATGGATTAGAGACCTGAAATGAGACCTGAAACCATAAAAATCATAGAACAGTGTTCAGGCAATAATATCTCTGATATTGACTATAACAACTTCTTACTAGATATGTCTCCTGAGGCAAGGGCACAAAAGCAAAGATAAATCACTGGGGACTCCATCAAAATAAAAACTTCTCCACAGCAAAGGAAATAGTCAAAAAACTGAAGGGCAACCTACAGATTAAGCAGTTATTTGCAAATGATGTATCTAACAAAGGGTTATTATCCAAAATATATAAAGAACCTATACAACTCAAGAAACAGACAAAACAAATAATCCAATTTAAAAATGGGCATTTCTGTGGTGTTGGTTATTATCTCTCCTCTTTCAGTCACAATTTTATTTATTTGGGTCCTTTATATTTTGGTAAGTCTTGATGTAGGGGGTTATCAATTTTGTTAATTCTATCAAAGAACCAGCTCTTAGTTTCACTGATCTGTTCTATTGTTGTTTTGTTTATTTGTTTCTATATAATTTCTTTCTCCCCTGATCTTTATTATTTCCCTTATTCTGCTGGCTTTCATCTTTATTTGCTATTTCTTTTCAAGCTCTTTTAGGTATAAGGTTAAGTTGTGTATTTGAGAGTTGCCTTGCTTTTTGAGGCGACTGCTTTTCACTGCATCCCAAAAGTTTTGGACTTAGTATCATTATCTTTTGTTTCCATGTATTTATTTGTTTCTTCTTTAATTTCCTGGTTGAGCCATTCATTCTTTAGTAGGATGTTCTTTAGCCTTCATTTATTTGTGGTCTTTCCAAATTTTCTTGTGTTTAACTTCAATTTACATAGCATTGCGGTATGAAAATATGCAAGGTATAATCTCAATCTTCTTGTACTTTCAAGGCCTGACTTGTTACCTGTATGTGATCTATTGTGGAGAATGTCCCATGTGATCTTGAAAAAACTGTGTGTTGTGCAGCTTTAGAATGAAAACAGATATCTGTTAAGACCATCTGGTCCAGTGTGTCATTTGAAGCCATTTTTTCCTTGTTAATTTTATGCTTAGATGATATGTCCATTGCTGCAAGTGAGGTGTTAAAGTCCCCTATTATTATTGTATTATTATCAATGAGTTTGTTTATGTTTGTTATTGATTGATGTATATATTTGAGGGCCCCCAAGTTCAGTGCATAAATATTTACAATTGCTAGATCTTGTTATCCAATTCCTTCATTATGACATAGTGCTCTTCATCATCTCCTGTTACAGTCTGGTTTAAAATCTATTTGGTCTGGGGGCACCTGGATGACTCACTTGATTAAGTGTCTACATTTGGCTTAGGTCATTGTCCCAGGCACCTTGGACTGAGCCCCGCCTCAGACTCCCTGCTCAGTGGGGAGTCTGCTTCTCCTTTTCCCTCCCCAGTTTGTGTGCTCTCTCTCTCTCTCTTACTTTCTATCAAATAAATAAATAAGATCTTTAAAAAAGAATAATAGAATCTATTTGGTCGGGTATAAGCATTACTACTACAGGTTTCTCTTGATGAATCACCAAAGCAATTTTGAAAAAGAAAAACAAAGCTGGCAACATCACAACTTTTGACTTCAAGCTACATTTACAGAGCTATAGTCATCATGAGAGTATGGCTCTAGCACAAAAACAGACACATGAATCAATGGAACATAATAGAAAACCCAGAAATGGACCCACAACTGTATGGTTAACTAATTTTGACAAAGCAGAACAGAAAATCCAATGGAAGAAAATAGTCTCTTCAACAAATGGTGTTGGCAAAACTAGATAGCAACATTTGGAAGAATGAAACTGGATGATTTTATTATACCATACATAGAAATAAATTTAAAATGGATGAAAAACCTAAATGTGAGACAAGAAACCATCAAAATCCTAAAGGAGAACGCTGGCAGCAACCTCTTTGATATTGACCATAGCAACTTCTTACTAGACATGTCACCAAAGGCAAGGGAAACAAAAATGAACTATTCAGACTTTATCAATATAAAAATCTTTTGCACAGCAAAGAAAACAATCAATGAAACTAAAAGGCAACCTACAGAATGGGAGAAGTTATTTGCAAATAACATACCTGATAAATGGTAAGTATTCAAAATATGTAAACCACCTATCAAACACAACACCCATAAAACAAATACTCTAGTTAAGACTTTGGCAGAAGACATGAACTGACCTTTTCCAAAGAAGACATACACATGGCTACAGACACATGAATAGATGCTCAACATCACTTATCACCAGGGAAATACAAATCAAAACCACAGTAAGATATCACCTTACACTAGTCAGAATGGCTAAAATTAACAACACAGGACCAACAGGTGTTGGTGAGGATGTGGAGAAATGAGAACCCTCTCAAACTCTTAGGAATGCAAACTCATGCGACCACTCTGGAAAGCAGTATGGAGGTTCCTCAGAAAGCTAAAAATAGTACTACACTACAACCCAATAATTGCACTACTAGGTATTTACTGAGTAGAATACAAAAAAAAATAAAATACAAAAATATTGATTTGAAAGGGCCCATGCACCCTGATGTTTATAGCAGCATTATCAAACAATAGCCAAATTATGGAAAGAGTCCAAATGTTAGCTGACTGGTGAATGGATAAAGAAGAAATGGGTGGAATATTATATATAATGAAATATGTAACCATAAAAAGAATATCTTGCCATTTGTAATACCATGGATGGAGTTAGTGTTTTACGATAAAGGACATAAGTTAGTCAGAGAAAGACAAATACCAAATTATTTCACTCATATGTGGAATTAAGGGAAAAAAAAGATAAATATAGGGAAAGGAAGAAAAAAAAGAAAGGGAAGCAAACCATGAGAGACTATTAGCTATAGAGAACAAACTGAGGGTTGCTAGAGGGGAGATGGATGATGGGTATTAAGAAGAGCACTTGTGATGAACACTGGGTGATATATATGTGATGAATCATTAAATTCTACTCCTGCAACCAATATTACACTGTCTCTTAGCTAACTAGAATTTAAATAAAAATTTGAGAAAAAATAAAAAATGGGCAGAAGACATCTAGATGGCCAACAGGCGTATAAAAAGATGTTCATCAACACTTACAGTCAGGGAAATGCATGTCAAAACTACAATGATATATCACTTCAAACCTGTCAGGATGTCAGAATTCAACACCACAAAAAACAGGTTTTGCCAAGATGTGGAGAAAAAAGGAACACTCATACAGGTTGTAGTAATGCAAAGCAATGCATCCATGTGGAAAACGGTATGGAGATTCCTTAGAAAGTTAAAAATAGAATTACTCTACAGATCTAGTAATCATACTACTGGATATTTACCCAAAGAATATGAAAATACTAATTCAAAGAGATATATGCACCCTATGTTTATAGCAGCATTATTTATATTAGTCAAAATCCAGAAGCAGCCCAAGTGTCTATCAATTGATCAATGAATGGATAAGTGTGTGTGTATATTTACATACATATATATGTGTGTAAATATATATATTTGTGTGTATGTATCTATGTACACACACACACACACACACATACACACACACACACAGAGACACAATGGAATATTGTTCAGCCATAAAAAAGAATGAAATCTTCCCAATTGCAATGACCTAGACAGAGATAGAAATTATACTGCTAAATGAAATAAGTCAGTCAAAGACAAATACCATATGATTTTACTTGCTTACCAGACTTCACTTCACTTACCAGACTGCAGTATGGTATAAACATAACTTCCATATGCCATGGGAAAGCAAAAACTTCATCTGACTTTATTGCAATATTTGCTTTATTGTGATGGTTGGGAACCGAATTCACAGTATTTCTGAGGTGTGTGCCTTATAAATTATTAACAAAGTTCTAAGAAAATAAGAAATACTGTTTCTTTAATTTCAAAGGTCTAAGAATAAACTGTTATGTTCCAGTGTAGAAGTTTCATAGTTTACACAATTATCAGTAACATTTAATAGAGTTCTAATTTTGTTTGACATATTTGAAACACCACATTTGATTAAAAGATAGCTGGAAGCTAGAATAGCAGACTTAAATATTAACAAGCTGTATGGATGTTTATACGTGGATTTATTGCATGCACTACATGCTAGAAGTAAGCATCCTGGGCTATTTAGTAAGCTTTTCTTGGGATTACATTTAATTAAAATTTATCAAATGTTAATTAAACCATTGGACTTAGATAATAAATGGAAATTCAAGCATTATCTCATCAATGTAATTCTGAAAAATTTAATATATGCCAGCACAATACATTTTTAAAACTATACTTATGAACGGATCTGATTTACTTCAGATCCTTTTAGCCTGTGAAAATTTTGACCCTGCACCTTGAGGGAAGACCCTGAGTAAGTGGTAAATAATTTTGTCCACATCTCTCAGTTTGGTAGTGACATTTCCTTCACTATAAATGTGATGACCTGAGTTTCCTATCCACAATCAACATCAGCAAATTCAAGTTCAGCTTCTCCTGAGATAATTTTGATTTTTCTTCTAGAACATACCAGGGAAGGGGATTCTCTTGTCAGACACGATCTGCCACAGACGATACTCTGTCTTGATGGTGGTCTTTGGGCTTCTCCTTAGTCAGTTCTTTCTCTCCGTACTTGCTCTCCATTTCACACCGTGAAATTTATCCTGAGTCCTCAAAGGCCTGTGCATACTCCCTCATGTCATAATTAACACATATCTGACAACAAATAACTATTCCTAAAGCTTTTTTGACGTTTTAGGGTGAGGAAGCAGCAGAGATAATAGAAATTATTTATCCAGAGAAGGGAAAACAAATTTAATGTTTCTTTATTCATTCCATTCATCCATTCATTCTGCCTACTATGGGGCAGCACTATGGCAATCAATTGCTAATGATGGTTGTTATCAACATCTATAAAGAAGGAATTGTTAATATCACTCATGGTGTTAGAGTCATAAGACTTGGGTCAAAAGTTGGGTCTCTCACTATCAACTCTGTGACCTTGGGTAGCTTATTTAAAATTCAGAAACCTAAATAATATCTCCTGTATGGTTACTGATAACAGTAAAAAAATTCTCATAACACTGTTAAGAAAATTAAAGAAGATAATGTATAATGTATTCTTAGCACAGTGTCTGCAACAAATTAAACATTTCATAAATGTTACCTGTTACTGTTATTTTGTTTTATTATTTAATAAAAAATAGTCAGTCATTTTTGTATAATAGATGTTAATGAATTCCTTTTGGTCACTGGGTTTTTCATTGTCTATTAGTTGCATGCATGAGTAAATTGAACAGCGTCACTGGCTATGTCAGCACAGAGTTCTAATATTGGGGTGTCCTAGACAACTAAAAAGCCTTAGGACCTAGCTAAGAATCTTGAGTTAATCAGAGGAACTTTCTAAGTTGATCCAGAAAATAAACTACCACAACAGTCCATCCCATCTATGCAGTAAGCTGTAGACATTTCTGTACCTATAGCAGTAGTCACTTCCAACAACCTCCTTCTTTGTTCATTTTCTATTTCGGTCCTTTTATTTATCTCTTTTTAGTTTTGATTCTGCCTTCTGATTAACTAGCCAAATGTAGTTTTTCCACCTTACCTCTGAAAGCTTTGTCTCCAACCCATGGTTTGGCTCTTTCTAAGTAAAGTAATTTAGTTGCTAAGAGTAGGATGTTTTGCCCGTTTGAATCAGTTGTTATTCAAATCTTAGTCCCAACCCTATGAACCCGGCTTTGCTCACATAGCCATCAGTGAAGGGCTTAAGGTGGTCAGGCCACAGCCATTGCTTTCAGTGAGATTTCTTTTCAGTAAGTCTCAATTTTTATTCAACAGCTAAACCTTTTATGTTTCTGAACTCACCAATAACTATCTCTTCACAAATTATGCATAACAATACTCTATATTCTGTGAAGCAGAGACCAGTAAAAATATCTCTCTACCAACTCACCTATATATTTGACCTTTTGGTAAAGTGGCATACTATATAAATGACCAGGCTATTAAGAAAGTTTGTGATGAGTAATAAAATATATAAAGGTTCTCGGGAAAATATTACAGCGATTCAAATACAAAACAATTTAAATTAATTTAATTTTAAAAACCTTCACATCTTGAAAATCATGAAAACTTGAAGAAAATGTTTATTGTGCACTATAAGACAATAACCACTTTTACAATTGGCATCCTCTCCGTTTTTTGTTTTTGTTTTTTCTTCTTTCATATATGTTGACCATTATAAGAAGCAGGATCCTAGATTCAAAGCACTTGATTATTATGTTCTACTCTGTCAGTTTACATATTCATCAACCCTGCCTTCCTTATCTTTCATTTCACAGTTCAGGAGAGGAAGCTTCCATATCCAGTGCCCTGGCACTGCTAGTTTAAAGTTAACCACAATATCCTTCTTTCCTCTGGGTACTTTATAAAATCAGAATGAACCATAAAACTATTTGAAGCTTATGTCTTATACGGAATTAGACTGTGTCTACTGAAAATAAAAAAGTAAAACATTTTCTAGTTATGAGACATTGTTCCCAGAAAATACATACATGAAAGGGAAAAGCAACATCATAAAATAATGGTTAAATATGGAATAATAATTTATTTGACAGAAAATACCCTTAATATGAAAACACAGATGAAATATAGCATACTCTTTTAAAATTTGAGGCAAGTTTAAACAATTAATTAAAAACATTATCTTAGTGAGAATTGTCAAATAAGCAGGAGACTATCACTTCTTTTTCTAATAAAACATCTAAGAAAATATAATAAAGACATCTTATATTTTTACTGATAATTTGAAGCAAGAATTCCAAAGGAACAAACATGCAATTAAGTCAATTCACATAATCACTGTATTGCATGGCAACTCTGAGTTAAACACCTGGAGGCATACCTCATTTGCTCAGGTCTCTGCCCGACCTGGCACTAGATGTCACACTGTGGTGTGCCTCTGTTTCCTCATCTGTGCAGAGTAAAGAAAGCAGTGACTCTCATAGTTCCAAATAAGGGAATATACCCAAGCCCTGAGAAAAATCTTCACAGACAGTGCTAGATAATGCTGCTTTTCTGGTTGATGGTGTTATTATAGAGATGGAACAGAATACAGTTTTAGGATAACCAGCACAATGTCCTCAATTTCTTCGAAGAAAACTGCAATTCAGAAAAGATCAATGATTTCTGAATGTCAGAGATAAATAAGTAAACTTATCAGTATGAAATAAATTATGGTGTTATTCCCATCTCATATGTTACATTTATCTGTGAATCCCTTTTTATCAAGAAGCTTTAAAATGTGTGAAATTTCCCAAGTATATTTTACTGACTTCTTTACCTTTTGCATTAGACAGATTGACTTGATGGCCACTTCCTACATGTAAGGAAATAGGTTCCCACCTAAAGCCATTAGTAGAAGCATTGGGAGGACTCTGGACTAAGTGGAAACAATGCAATTATGATATGCTTTGAATAAAAGAAAAACAGCTGGAGGAAATTAAGAAAGCTAACCAGTACAAAGAGCTAGGGATTTTGAGAAGTGAACTTGAATGTGCAGTCTGACACTTGCTGGTCAGGTCAGAGTTGGTGTTAACACCTGAATACCTTCTCAAGATAAAAAAGAAAACTGCCACAAGAGAAATACTCCCTTTCCTTGCAGGCTGCTAAATATTCCATACCCTTGAAACAGTGCTCTGCAAAGAAAAGCCTGTGTACGGTAAGGAGAGCAGATGTTGTTGTCAGAAAGCTCTTCCAATTACATTTCAAATGTTCCTGTGTTTTAGAAAATTGTGTAGCTGTTTTGTAGGATTGTGTGGGGGAAAAGGAAATAGAAATTTGCTTAACTTACCCTCTGGTCTAATGATTCAAGGGCTAGAAGCCTAAACTCACAAGAGAAAATCAAGTAAACAATGCATGCTAGTGATAAATGAATATAATGCTAATTTTCTCCATTTTACGAATGTAAATAGTTAAAGGCAGATATAATATTTGGTGGTTTAGCAGTGACAATCATTACTTTTCAGCAGATAATTTATGCACCAGTTAAGTAGGAAAAAAATTTTTTTTCTTTGATGAAAAGTTTCCCAAAGTCAATATTATACCTTTTGCAAAATTAAATAAAAAGATTTGAATATGTCAAGTCTGAAATTGGAAGGGAGTATTGCCATTCATATAGAGCACAGTTGTAATTGTCTTTTTAACCAATTAAAAGGCACACATAAATATTTTCATCTGACATGCCATTATTGTGTACCATTACTGACCCTGATTTTTTGAGAGTTTGATAGCCACTGAAGATGCAGGGCTCTTCTTTTTTTTCTCTCTTTTAATATTTTACTTACAGGCAGAGATCACAAGTAGGCAGAGGCAGGCAGAGGGAGAGGAGGAAGCAGGCTCCCTGCTGAGCAGAGAGACCGATGTGGGACTCGATCCCAGGACTCTGGGATCATAACCTGAGCCAAAGGCAGAGGCCACTGAGCCACCCAGGTGCAGGGCTCTTCAGACACTATTATCTCAAGATACGGATTGTGCCTGTTTAAGAAAAAGAAATAAAATGAAACCCAGTAATTCAAATTTTAAAAATCCAACGAACAAACAATATTAAACTGTCTGAAATAGTTACGAGTAATACAGCAAATTTTCTTTTGATATGGCACTCTTACAATTAATGAGACAAAAATATATTACAGCTACAGATTGAATGTCGTAGTAGATACAAGTGGGCACTATGTATATATACATTAATGTGTGCACATACACACACAAGCATTAAACCACAAGGAACTTGAAATCTTTTTGAAAGACAAAATGTACACATATTTCAAGTATTAAAGTGATCAAATCACCATATTAATATCATTTCTATATGATTTCGTTTAGGTTTGATCTTCAAGCAAAAATCTAGCACCAATCCTGTAGATAATTCAGAAGATTTGTAAAAATAAATGCATCCTCTATTTATTTTTATTTTCTTTAAAGATTTTATTTATTTATTAGAGAGCGAGAGAGGGAACACAAGCATGGGGAGTGGGAGAGGGAGAAGTAGGCTTCCCGCTGAGCAGGGAGCCTGATGCCGGACTGGATCCTAGGATCCTAGGATCCAGGGATCACGACCTGAGCAGAAGGCAACAGCTTAACTACTGAGCCACCCAGGCACCCCTGCATCCTCTTTTTAAATTCAGTTATCTTACCATTATAATCTCTGTAAACACTTCCTAGCTCTGAGGAATATCAGAAAATTCAAAATCAGTCATAATTAATTTTGGCTCTTCTTTTAAAAGTTAAGGTGTAATAGGAATCATCTAAAAATGATAACTGTGTCTCTTTTCTGATGAATATATCTTTTATTTCTATGCCATGTTCTTTTGTACTGCCTGAAATGCTAGGCCAATATTACATGATTATTTGGATAGAATATATATACTTGTTCCAGATAATTATTTGAATGTTTTCATTAGTTCAGTTAATTTTTAAATATCAAGTTGAGGAGGTATCATTGTATTCTTGGTAATAATGCATTTTCTGTCAACATTAGTTTCAGCTTTCATTAAATTCTTCCAGAAGCTGTTGAGAGATAACCAGGTTTTAAATCCTTTGATTTACTGAATTCACAACACCTTTCTTTCCTATTAATTTTTCAACTTGAGAACAATATTACTTTGTGTATCAATAATTATTTTTTAATCTAATTTGTTAGTAGGAAACAGATTATTAACGTTTTTTAATTAGAAAACATACAGAATTATAGTATCTTATTTTGTCTTGATTATTTCTGTTTATTACTGTCATTGACAGTACAGATTAGATTTTATTTGTTTTCATCTCATCTCTGATGGTTTATTTATTAGATACTTCTTATAGTTCTAAGTTCTGGTATAATTCAATAAATATTTATTACCCAGTTATATACATATATATGTATATGTGTATATATTATCTTAGAATTATCCAAATATGAACCAAAAATATCTCCCCCTTTGAGATACAAGAAATAATTTGGGACCACTTTTAGATTCCCTCAATTTCACTTTTATTAACAGAGATTTTAATTTATCTTTCTCACTCTGTCCTTTTTCTGTCTGACACTCTCTCTTCTTTCTTTCTCATTCTAAAGATGCACTTCTCAGGTTTAACTTTGATGTTCTCACCCAGGTCTTCCCTGATAGCTAAAATTATGAATTCAGTGTCTTCCAGCTAACAGAAGCAGTTTTTGTCAATATACCACTGCAACTCTTGAAAAAATAAATGCATCATATCCTAATTTTATAAAATTACTTACATAATAAATGATGTTCATCATTATAATTATATTCTGTGTTGTTTGGTTCACTATAAGAGAGTAGCATTTTTGCACAATTGAGTAGAAATGAAATTTATAAGCTGAAAAATAGAGTAGGAGATATTATGTGCAAACCAAAAATGGGTTTTTTGATCAAATATTTTGGAAAACACGATGCAGCAAAGTTAAACAGGATTCTTCATCTCAGAGTTTCTTAAACCCTCCACATACCAAGGTGACTTTTCAAGAAGAGAAATAGATTAGTAGGGCCTCTGAAATCTTTTTTAGATATGCACTTTTTCTTTTCCAAAAGCCATCTCTAAAAGCCAATGTTCTGGAAAATCCACTTAAAAAATATTAGAACAGAAACTTTTCATCTGTTATTGACTCTTTTGTTATTGACTCTTTTTCTAACAAAAAGTTGCCATTATTGAATTCTTAACTTTTATTTACCTTTAATTTTAACTGTTTTAATTATTATAAAAGTTTTATTTTCACAAAGACTATATATATGATAATTCCTTTCTATAAAGGCAACTTATCACTGCCCTAAATTTATGTATATTTTTTTGACATAAGTGTGTTGCCAGAAAGTACTTTTTCTTCTTTGAACTTGGGTCTACTGATTGAGGGCCTTCAAATTAAATGACAATGAATAGATTAACAGGAGAAAGGAAACATTTATTTAGGTGTTGTGTTCATGGGAGTCATTTTCTAATGAGTAATTCACTCACTGAATAGCTAGAGTTAGAGATTTATATGTCAGCTTAACAAGGGGAGAGTAGAACTTCTATCGATACCACAGGAGATGCTAGTGTGCTTTTTTGATATGAAGATCAGCCAGCTGACCTCACATTTTTTGATGCCAGGGGGTCAGTCTTTTTCCAAAATAGGAAACTCTCCCCACTGGGGATGGAGTAAGGGTATCAAAGACAGCTATATTTTCAGGAGGCTCTGCTTAAGTTTAGATATTTCTTTCTATGATTGCTGACTGTTCAAATATTTTCAATTTAAAAAAAAATTTCATATCACTTTGATAGACTATTACTAATCTGTTTAGCTTTCAGATTTTTGTCCTTTGGTGACTGTTTTTTTCATTTAAAAAATGATTTGTCATAAAATGAACCAATAATCAAACACAATAAACACATTCCAGAAGAACAAACACAGAACTGAATAAATAACTAAAAAATTCACAATTGATTTTGGTACCTTTACCTTCTCAAATTGGTATCTGGGTGGAGATTAGCTATGTACCATAAGCTTTCATCTGCAGCACATTAATGGATTGGAGACCAATTTTTTGCGCTCACTGCCAGGTTCTATGACACAAAGAAGATGATATCTGTCCTGGAAAATCCAGGCAGGTTGCTGTTGCCACCTCCTTCCCCAAATATGGTATCAATACATTAGTGCCTCTGCATATTTCATTCCCAGAATTCCAGAATTCCTCCATCCCTGATGTGGTAGGCAGAATTCCCATGATAATTGTGTCAGTGTACAAGTCCTATTAATTTCCTACCATGATGTGTAAGTATATGGAGTAGCACTTTTATGGTTATGTGATGTTATTTGGCAGAAGGGATCTTGCAGATGTATTTAAGGTCCCTAATCAGTTGACTTTGAGTTAATATAAAAGGAGATTAAGAAGTGGCGAGGGGGTGGGAGGTTGGGGTACCAGGTGGTGGGTATTATAGAGGGCACAGCTTGCATGGAGCACTGGGTGTGGTGAAAAAATAATGAATACTGTTTTTCTGAAAATAAATATATTGGAAAAAAAAAAAAAAAAAGGAGATTATCCCAGATAGGTCTAACCTAATAAGGTGAGCTTTTAAAAGAGTTAGAGGGACTTGAAGCAAAAGAGACTCTCCCTATGTCTTAGAAGACACAGCTATGTCATGAGGGGAGGGGCATGAAAACAAGGGTATCACTTATACACCTGCAAGGAAATGAATTCTGCCAACAACCAGTGAAGTTTGAAGAAGACCTCAAGACTCAAATGAGACCAAAGCTCTAGTTAACAACTTGATTTCAGTGAAGACCATGAAAAGGTCTGCTCAGACTGCTGACCTATGGATACCATGCAATAATACATTTGAGATCTTTTAAAATACTGGGTTTGTGGTGATTTGTTATGCAGTAATAGAGAATGAATACAAGTTGTCCTCACATGTTCTTTTTATCTCCTCAGTCTCTGACTATACTCGTGTATGCTTGAATACTCAAATGGAACTAGAAAGTGGTGATAACAGATTCAGATTGCTTCAGCATGTATTGTCATGGCTGGGGGAGGGACGGAGGCCAGCTGGCAAAATTTTGTTACAGATTTAGAATCACCAGCTAATAAAATCAGTGAAGTTGAGATTTACATTTTCTTTACTTCCCAACCTCTGTCTTCTTGGATAAGATGGCAATTATCTCATTTGTTACCAATTATATTCATGAGTTTATGCCACTTGGACAACAGAGTTAGAGAAAATTTTCCAGTATTATGACGTATAGTCAATCTCTTTTTCTATTTTCACCAGTGATGACTGTGTACACGTGTGTGTCTTTGTCTGTGTGTGTATTTCTCTTTATTTTTTTTATCAACAGTCTAATATAAAATTTGCTTATTTTGGGCACCTGGGTGGCTCAGTGGGTTAAGCCGCTGCCTTCGGCTCAGGTCATGATCTCAGGGTCCTGGGATGGAGTCCCGCATCGGGCTCTCTGCTCAGCAGGGAGCCTGCTTCCTCCTCTCTCTCTCTGCCTGCCTCTCTGCCTACTTGTGATCTCTCTTTGTCAAATAAATAAATAAAATCTTTAAAAAAAAATTTGCTTATTTTGATTTTTTTTCCTTTAAGATGAATACAGAAACAGAAGTATCCAGAAGAAATGTCTACATCCAGAATTGTTGAAAAACAGTTTCAATCTACCCAGAGACGAGGTGTGATGATTATGAAAATGAGAGTTCATGCTGCCTGTTGTCTAGATTATACCTAGTTTTTCCACTAGCAGCATGTTGTACAATCTTGAAGAGCTTCTTTTCCTTATAATGCTAGCCAACACCATCATCAGCTTGGTTTCTGGGAACCATCTACCACATACTGGTTGTCACACTGAACCCATGGCCAAAAAGCTATGGAGATTTATTAATTTTGGTGTGTCACATGGCCCGGTTGTTATTTACTAGGCTCCAGTTCACTCTTTCTAAATTAAGCTTTCATTCTGCCTACAATTTCTGGTAGCTGAATTCCTGCTCTGATGATTAATTATATGTGTCAAATTGACTGGGCCACAATGCCCAGATATTTGGCCAAACATTATTCTAAATGTTTCTATGATGGCTTTATTTATCTATTTAGGATGAAATAATTACTTAACTTTGAGTTAACACCTAACACTGGACTTTGATTAAAACAGATTATCCTCCCTGTTATAGGTGAGCCTCATCTGATCAGTTAAAGACCTGAAAAGATAAATATACTGACATTCCCCAAACAAGAAGAAATTCCGCCAACAGACTTCTTTAAGATTCAGACTGCAACTCTTCGCTAGTTGGCCAGTAGGCTGGACAGATTATGAATTTGCCAGTTCCACAATTCCATCTCTTAAAATGTCTCTTTCTCTTTCTCTCTCAATCTCTCTCTCTTTCACCCACCGTCACTCCATAAATAGATAGATACAGAGATACAGAGATACAGAAATGATGGCTAGGTACCCTGTTGATTCCATTTCTCTGAACAATTCTAATTAAAACATATATCTTCATGGTTCATGCCTGTTCCAGCTTTTACAATTCAGGGGGAGATTCCAGTTTGACTGGTAGTGGATTTTAAAAACACCCACCAGTTTGTTGTAACAATACTTTTTCCCAGATAGTCATGACACCATTTAGGTCCATTATTAACCACAAGAGCCCTCAATTAAAAGATTCCAGAAAAAACACCATCTTTTCAAAGGTATTTATTTAATTACTGAAGTGTGAAATCTGAGTCATAATATTCAGTGTGTTGTTGCATATGTGTTTATGCACATCTTATAGAAATAAGAGTACTTTTTTATGTTTAAGAACATTATTGAAATGTGACATTTATTGCATGGTGAATTTTAAAAAGTTAACATGCTGTAGTCTTTATTAAGTCAAAAAATTTTAAAAGTATATATTCTCTGTGTATATGTAAAATACATCTATTTCTATAAATATATTTATGTATGTAAATATATTTTACATGTAGGTATTCACATATACAATGAATACATGAACATTATTAGATCATCTGAGCCTCGTGTTTTTGTTTTTTAATCCTATATTCTTCAATTATGTCAAATATACTGTTTGGGAAATCAGGAAGAAACTGTTTTACAAATATTTATAAAGAATAATGGAAGCCTGTCGATACAAGCAAGAATATACAGGAAACAGCTTTGAGGTCTAAGGATATTGAAATTATACACATAGAGAATAGAACAAAAATGTAGAGGCTTACTGTTTGAGAATGGTGTGGTACTTTTGGTTGTTGGTTTTTAGCCTAAATACAGTAGGATTATCCTATTGAGGGGGAATTAAAGAGACAGGAGTCAAGAACCTTGCTTTTTTGATTGACTTTGTCCCTTAGCCTAGAACTCCTATTGCTTCAAATTTCCAGGACTTCCTGTAGATGGTGGTCCAATTGCTTTGTAAACTCTTTGAAGAGTGATTGAGAACGAGAGAGGGACAAGAAGACTGAGGTAAATAAATGTTGTCCCTACATAAGGTAAACTCTAACAACTATTCTAGAAGCCACAACATAGATTCCAGGCCAAATCTACAACAGGTTAGTAAAAAGATACTCTGTAACCAAGAGGATAAGAAAGTTACATGCTTGCTTTTTAAAATTTGTATCCTGTATTTTTTTTAAAGGTTTTATTTATTTATTTGACAGATAGAGATCACAAGTAGGCAGAGAGGCAGGCAGAGAGAGAGGAAGGGATGCAGGCTCCCTGCCAAGCAGAGAGCCTGAAGTGGGGCTCCATCCCAGGACCCCCAGATCACAACTGGAGCTGAAGGCAGAGGCTCTAACCCACTGAGCCACCCAGGCTCCCCATGTATCCTGCATTTTTAAATTAGGCTAAATGTGCCATTCTGGATACTAGGACAAGTAAAAAAAAAAAAAAAAAACAATTCTCCATAAGGGTTCAGGGTAGACTGACCTCATATGAATATTGTAGATCATCCTTATTGTACCAATAAATTAGAATGACATGAATGATGTATTGTTTCAAAATAGTTTCTCATAAGTCTCAAAATATTTGTATACCTAATGTTTTGTGACACTATATACATGGTTGAAATATTTTAGCCATTATTATATGGATAGATAAAAGATGAAGCAAATGCCAGGACTCTGTCTTTATCTCTATCCAATGGGTTAATCTTCCAGAGGATTTCAGGAAGCTAATTGCTTGCTTATCAAATTTGCCCAAAGGTGGGTGTAAGCCCTAATTGGGATTGAGAAATGGGAATGGGAAGCAATTTGTCAATGCTTCTCTTCATTCAAGTCAATATATGAAAGTCACTATCTTAACTGACTCAGGAAAGTATTATGTTAAAGTTTGTTAAAGTGAAATCTTCTCATTTTGGGTCTTTCTGAAAACTATTTTTGGATGTTTTAGTTTAGCATCCAAAAGATATAGTTATGCCCATTCAATTCATGACATCAGTGTTGCATTGTTAGAGTAATGTAATAATTTTTTAATTGAAGAGCTCTAATTTCTTTCTTTTAAAGATTTTATTTATTTATTTGAGAGAGAGAGCACACAAGTAGGGTGAATGGGCAGAGGAAGATGGAGAAGCAGGCTCCACACTGAGCAGGGAGCCAGACATCAGGGCTAGATACTAGAACCCTGGGATCATGACCTGAGCTGAACGCAGATGCTTAACTGACTGAGCCACACAGGCACCCCAGATTTCTATATGATTTTCCTGGAAGCAAAATCAGAAATCAAACCCCAAAATAATCACAATGAAAATCATTGAAGAAAACAGGTGTAAATTTGATGCTTCCTGAGCAGCCAGTGTAATTATTTTATTCTACCTAAAAATTACTTTTGACAGTTCAATTTATCTATTATTTAGCTTCTATGCTAATTATAGTAAAACAGAAAATTACTTAGAAGAAAAATTGATGAATATTTTGTCTAACATAATTTCAACACAAATAATATGTAGGTACTTACATATATGCATATATTTTTATGTGAGTGTATAGTTTGCATGAATATATATATACTCACAGTAAATACATAGAGCCTTGTGTTCATTTTCATTAATAAGAAATACTGTACCTAAGTATCTTTCTGGGTTTGAGGAATGCTAGACACTTTATTTTATCTGAGTATAATTCACAAGTGATAAGTTTTACCATTATAAATTGTATAGGTTAATGCATTTTTAAGGAAAGATTAGAATAACTGCACCACCATACAAAGTGTCTCCCCTGCCTTTTTCAGTTAAGGCCTCTTATCCAGGCTTGACCCTCATCTAACACAATTTAGATTAGATTTTCCTGTTCTAAACTTTATTTAAAATGAAATCCTACAGTCGGCAGAGTACACTTTTCTTCTTTGTTAAGGAAAATATCTTAGTCATTCATTTTGTTCTGTCCATGAAGTTCTTTCCTTTCTACTCATGAGCACATTCTATAGCATGGGTACAGCATAGTTCATTTATCCATTACCTGTTAAATATTTGGGCTTTATTTTCCAGGTTTGGACTGTTATAAATAGAATTCTTACAAACATTTTATAGAAATATTTGTGTGGACATATATTTTCACTTCTTTTAGGTAGACAATTATAAGAATTGTTGGGCCAAATGGTAAGTTGTAGGATTAATTTCACAAGAAATCGCTAAACTATTTTGATGTTCAATATCATGTTCCCATCAGCGATATATGAAAGTTCCAACTGCTGCACATTTATTCTAATATCTTGTGTTTTCAGTCATTTCATTTTTAGTAGTTGTAGAAGATGGGCATTTCTGTGATGACTAATCATGTTTAGCTCTTTTTCATGTGCCGATTAGCATTCAGATAATTTACTTTCTGAAATGTCTTTTCAAATTTTTTTTCTTTTTAAAATGTAAATGTCTCTATTATTACTGAATTGCAGGTGTATTTGTATAATCAGCATAAAGTCTTTTGTTAGCTATATACTTTGTAAATAGATTCTTTTGTCAGTGGTTCACTTTTCATTTTCTTAGAGATGTATTTTGAAGTGGAAAAGCATTTAATTTAGATTAACCCCAATTTATTAATTCATTATCTTGATGGGCCATCTATTTTTGTTTTATATAAGGAAACATGCCTATACACAGTAAAACTAGCAAACTCCTGTGCCCTCTATCTGAAGTTTATCATTTCAGCTATTATGTTTAGGTCCATGATACAATTAGATGTGGAGTGAGGAAGTTTTAATTTTTGTCTGTATTTACTTTAATATGGATATCTAGTGGTTCTGATACCATTTTTTAAAGTGACTACCTTTCCTATTTGGAGTTTCCATGGCACTAAAAGAAAAAAACTAATTGGCAAATATGCATATATATATATGTGTATATATATACATATATATATATATATATATACACATCTATTTTTTTGTCAATAATACTGTTTTGATTACTGTTACTTTTTTGTAAAATTAAAATTAAGTGATATCTTTTCATTTTGAAATTTTCAGAATTACTTAAGCTATTCTGGGTCCATTGCCTTTTGGTACAAATTTTGAGTAAGCTTGTCCCTTTTGGTGGGGGGGAACCTCCAATTTTTGTTTTTATTGGAATTGTTTTCAATCATAGATCACACTGGGAAAAAATGACATCTTAACAATATTGAGCCTTTTATGTCATGAACAAAGTGTATCTCTCCATTTATTTATATATGTTTGCTTATTTCAGTTATGTTTTATAATTTTTTAGAGTGCTGGGTGGGTTTGGGTTTCATGATTATATTTTACTTTGTCTATTTTATTAATTTCCATTTTCGTTTTTATTATTATCTTACTATTGATATAATATATACTTTTTCTTAAGATTTTTAAAAATATTTTATTACTTATTTGACAGAGAGTGAGAGAGCACAGGTAGGGCAAGCAGCAGAAGGAGAGGGAGAAGCAGGCTCCCTGCTGAGCAAGGAGCCCTGTGCAGGCTTTGATCCCAGGACCCTGGGATCATGACCTGGGCCTAAAGCAGATGCTTAAGCTTAACCAACTGAGCCACCTAGGCATCCCTAATGTGTTCTTTTTTATCTATTACTTAAGATAAAAGATTAGGTCATTTATTTTAATATCTCCTCTTTATTAATACAAGTCTTTAAAGCTTTTTGACTCCCTCTATGCACGGCTTTAGATGCCTCTTATAAATTTGACACACTATTTATTTTCATTCAATTCACAATAATTTCTAATCTTTCTTATGATTTGTTCTTCCAGTATTAAGTTATTTAGAAGTGAAATTTTTAATTTCCAAATATTTGAAAACTTTCCAGATGCTTTTCTGATATTGGTTTCTATTTTAACTCCATTGATGTCAAAAAATGTATTTTCTATTATTTCAACCCTTTTAAAATGACTGACATCTGTTTTGTGTCTTAGCATATCATTTATGTTAGTGAAAGTTTCATGTACACTTCAAAAAATCTTTATTATGCTGTTGTTCAATAGGGTTTTCTATAAATGTCAGTTAGGTCTGTTTTGTTTGTTTTGTTTTGATCAATGTAGTTCAAATTTTCTATATCTTTATGATTTTCTTTCTACTTGTCCTATTTTATAGAGGAAGGATTATTTAGTCTCTACCCACAGTATTTGGTTTGTCTATTTCTCTTTTTTAATTTATCCATTTGTCTTAATGTATTTTGAAACTCTGTTATTAGTCACATGCCTATTTATCATTACAAAATATTGACTTTATATGTGAAAATGTATTTGTCCTAAAGTCTACTTTGTATGAGAGCAGTAGGGCAGTGGCTTTCGCCTTCGTATTATTCATTTTTATATAGATACTTTTCCTATTGCTTTTTTTTAAACTTATCTATGTTCTGATATGCAAAATGAAGGTTTTTGTACAATACTTTTTTCCATTATGATAGTCTTGCCTTTTCCCTCTGCATTTAGACTACCTACACTCAAAATAATTATTGCTATTATTGGGCTCATTTCAGTCATTTGGTGTTTGTGTTTTATATGCCTTTGCTATTTCATTTCTCTTTGGAATAAGAAGTTCCTTATTTACTACCAGAGTTTCAGCTGTACTTTTTATTGGTATGTTTTCTATGGTAACTCTAATTTTTACAACAGTGATTTTAACTTCCTACAGTTTAGTTTCAGCTGATATTTTATGATCTTATGATGTAATTTATGGTGACGTTAGAAAGTTTTAATTCTTAACTTTTAAATCTATATTTCAATTTCCTACCCTGTTCCCTGTGCTACTGTGATTATAAATTTCATTTTTCACATGATATAAAATCTACAATATAATTTATTTATTTTCCTTTAAACATTTACAAATAATTTTAAAATTTTTAAGTGAGGAAAAAATCTTATATTCATTTATAAATTTAAGATTTCCAAATCTTCCTATAATGCTGGTCTCCTGGAGACAAAGTCTCCTAGCTTTTGCTTATCTGAAAATGATTTTATTATTTTACAGTCTCAGGTATTTTTTACATGGATAGTTTTTCTTTTCTTCCAGCATTTTAAAGGTGTCATTTCATTTTCATCTGGCTTCTATTATTTTTGATGAGAACTTTTAAAAAATTCCTACATTTATCTTTCTTTATATAAAAAATATCTTTCTTTAAAGCCAAAGTTGGTGGACTCACAATTCCGGACTTCAAGCTCTGTTACAAAGCTGTCATCATCAAGACAGTATGGTACTGGCACAAAAACAGACACATAGATCAATGGAACAAAATAAAGAGCCCAGAAATAGACCCTCAACTCTGTGGTCAACTAATCTTCGACAAAGCAGGAAAGAATGTCCAATGGAAAAAAGACAGACTCTTCAATAAATGGTGTTGGGAAAATTGGATAGCCACATGCAGAAAAATGAAATTGGACCATTTCCTTACACCACACATGAAAATAGACTCCAAATGGATGAAGGACCTCAATGTGAGAAAGGAATCCATCAAAATCCTTGAGAAGAATACAGGCAGAAACTTCTTCGACCTCGCCACAGCAACATCTTCCTAGGAACATCACCAAAGGCAAGGGAAGCAAGGGCAAAAATGAACTATTGGGATTTCATCAATATCAAAAGCTTTTTCACAGCAAAGGAAACAGTTAACAAAACCAAAAGACAACTGACAGAATGGGAGAAGATATTTGCAAAATACATACCAGATAAAGGGCTAGTATCCAAAATCTATAAAGAACTTATCAAACTCAACACCAAAAGAACAAATAATCTAATCAAGAAATGGGCAGAGGAAATGAACAGACATTTCTGCAAAGAAGACATCCAGATAGCTAACAGACACATGAAAAAGTGCTCCACATCACTCAGCATCAGAGAAATACAAATCAAAACCACAATGAGATATCACCTCACACCAGTCAGAATGGCTAAAATTAACAAGTCAGGAAATGGTGGGAATTCCCACCACTTTTGGTGGGAATGCTTTTGGCGGGTTGTTAGTGCAACCACTCTGGAAAACAGCATGGAGGTTCCTCAAAATGTTGAAAATAGAGCTACCCTATGACCCAGCAATTGCACCATTGGGTATTTACCTTAAAGATACAAATATATTGATCCAAAGGGGCACGTGCACCCAAATGTTTATAGCAGCAATGACCACAATAGCCAAACTATGGAAAGAACCTAGATGTCCATCAACAGATGAATGGTTAAAGAAGAGGTGGTATATATACAGAATGGAATACTATGCAGCCATCAAAAGAAATGAAATCTTGCCATTTGAGATGACATGGATGGAACTAGAGGGTATAATGCTTAGCGAAATAAGTCAAGTGGAGAAAGACAACTATCAAATGATCTCCCTGATATGAGGAAGTGGAGATGCAACATGGGGGGTTAAGGGGGTAGGAGAAGAATAAATGAAACAAGATGGGATTGGGAGGGAGACAAACCATAAGTGACTCTTAATCTCACAAAACAAACTGAGAGTTGCTGGGGGGAGGGGGGTTGAAAAAAGTGGGATGGGATTATGGACATTGGAGAAGGTATGTGCTTTGGTGAGTGCTGTGAAGTGTGTAAACCTGGCAATTCACAGACCTGTACCCCTGGGGATAAAAATACATTATATCTTTATAAAAATTCTTAAAAAAAAATATTTTTTATTTTTATTCCTTTTATGTCCTCCATATTACTGGTTTTCAAAAAGTTAATTATGGCTTGTTTTTTTTTTTGTTGTTGCTTTTTTAATTTTGCTGAGGTGTTATTTCATAATCTTCATAATATTTGAAAAAAGATTCCAGCACATTATCACCACATGCTTTTTTCACCACTTCTCCCCTTTCCTGGAACTCTAGTTGCACATCCTTGACCTCTTTGTCTTGTCCCTCATGTCCTTGAATCTCTATTCATTTTAAGTTCATTAATCTAGTTTTTTCTTTTGTAGTTAATTCTTTAAATAATAATTTTTAAATTAAAATCTGTTAATAATTCTTTAAAGGAAAAACTTTTACTTCAAATGTTATATTTTTATTTCCAGAACTTTTATTCACTTCTTTCCTACATCTTCTTCTTATTATATTTATATTTTCCTTTAAAGTTTTGAGCATTTAAAAGTATTTATAATATAAAGTATAAAATTCTTATCTTCTAATTCTAGTGTGTTTGCTCTTTATTTAGTTATTTTTTATTTCTATTAACTGACTATTCTCCTGTTTCTGGTTTATATTTTCTGTTTCTTGGCATGTCTACTAATTTTTGATTGGATGTGTGACAATTTGTTTGAGTCCTATCTTCTTTGACTTCTTTCTGTGAACATGTTTTACAAAGTGTTGAACTAACTCTGGCCTGAAGTTAAGTCACTTGTATACCAGCTACATGTTTTTCAGAATAGCTATTAAGCTTTCTTTAGGACA
The DNA here is from genome assembly GCF_020171115.1 of Neogale vison. Classification (NCBI taxonomy): domain Eukaryota; kingdom Metazoa; phylum Chordata; class Mammalia; order Carnivora; family Mustelidae; genus Neogale; species Neogale vison. The sequence continues at coordinate 84,658,529 of NC_058094.1, read as the reverse complement.
AATCTATAGTAGTATGTAGCTTGGCTAATCATTACTATTATGTGAGACTTCTGATACTTCTACTAAATGTTTACGTATTCAGTGAGGTTTCTCCACTCTGGATCATGAGGTTTCAAAAGTTTTCAGCCTTTATGAACTCTGAAAATTGTTCATCTGATCCTTAAAGTTGTTCTTTTTTGATAGATTTTAACTCTCAAGATTTGTAGTTTCACTTACACATTTGCAGATTTATGTTCAGCCAGATACTCAAGGTTACCCCATTCAGGTTCTGGGGATTTCTTTGTAGAACCTCCTTCTCTTTGGTATTTTATCCCACAAAATATTGACACCTTGTAATCCCCCAGAATGTTATTATCCCTTAACTCAGAAAGAATACTGGGGTTTTTTCAGATTTATCCTTTTTAAATATTAGTTTGTAAGTTGTATCTATCTTTAAATCTGTCTTTACAATGATTAATTCCTTTCTTGGAAGCACAATTATGTACTGCATGTGGTCCCAATTACCCAAAAACTAATTTCATATAATTTGCCTAACTGTCTACTTTTCTGAGATGGCAAATCAAAAAGCTTACTCCTTCACAGACAAAAGTGAATTATTCTATTTTTTTAAATTTTCTCCCTGATGTCAAAATAATGTGAGAATAATTATTTGTCATTTACTCTCAACCCAGCAAATTTCTCTGTGTTTAATGTGTTTTGAAGTCATTTAATATTATTTTCTCCATTTTCCAACAAAATGACAATACTTAGGCATATAAAGCTTTAATTCATGTGAATTTTCTTAAGATCATATGATAAGAAAAGTGATAAGCCCTTTGATGCAAGGCATTCTGACTCCAGAGACTTCATTCTTTAACACTCAATTTACATCTATTCTATAGTCAGATCTTATTTATTTAAATCACAGGGCTATTCTATGAAGTTTAGGAAAAAATATATAATACTATAAAAATATATATATATATATATAATATAAAGAATGAGTAAACTAAGCTTTATAGAAATTTATAAAACCTGTTATTTGAATTACTTGATTTCCAAGAGATTGAACTTTATGATCTCTCTCACTATAATTTTTCTTTCAACCCTGATTAATTCCTCAATTTTCACTGAAACAGCTCTTCACTAATATGAAGACTTTCAGGTACTTACCACTTTTCCATTCTTAAAATCTATTCAGGGCCTTCACTTATCTATAGACCCCTATAATATTTACAAATACATTTTTTATTTTCCCTCTGCCTTGATATTATGTACCCTTAGCATATCATGTCTTCTGCAATCTCCAGGTTGCTGAAATTTGCTACGGAGGATCACAGGACCATATCCGCTGTTTGTATTCAATTCTCTAGTTAACTACCAGGACAGAATACGCAGGATAGACAAAAGGAATACAATGCTTGGAACCAAACCTAATCCCTGAAATGTGGAAATTTCAAAGAAAATTTGACCTACTTTTAATGTTGACTGTATTAAAACCCATGACTTACAAGATTAAGCAACAGAAATTTCTAGGAATGTAGTTATTTTCCATTTGCCTTATCATCATATATTTTGTCTAACTTTTATACCTTCTGTGCACTGGAGACATGATTATGACATACTGCATCACATACTTCCATTATCCCCTTAGTTCTAGCAAGGAGAATATTGGGAAACAAGAGAAGAGGAAACTATTTTGTCCTAATCCATCATATCATATTACTCATCTTTTCACTTTGCTCTACCTGCACAGCTCCAGCTCTCATAAGGCACCAATAACACCATTCCCTCTCCCTGCCCTTTAAGCACAGGGATATAATAAATTCATATTGTAGTTAGTCCAGAAATAACATGTCAATTCCATAAACTTTTCCACACTCTTACAATAACTCCATTAAATTATCTTTAAATCTCAGTCTAGGGTTTCTTTTGTGTCTTGCTGGGACTATGACTGATAAATCATGCCAGACCAAAAAATCATCAATAAACAAGTAGAATAATCTTCAACAATTTCATAGAACCCTATAGGGGATTATGATCATGAATCCAATCTATGTGAGGGATGATTTCATAAACAGCAGGATGTGTTTTGGTATAGAAAAATCTCTGGTCTTTATGAGGATGAACTAGTAATACTAAGGTTTATTTCCAGATCTAACAGAGGATCAAGGTATCATCATATTAGCAAAACAAGAATCTCAAGCATGAAATAAAACTGAGTGACTTGGGTAGCTGAAGAAAAAACAAGAACAAACATAAATTAAACTATGTACTCAATTAACCTTAATACATTGCAATCACATTTGAGTAATCTTGAAAACTGTAGAGGGATTGAACATACAAACATTTCAAGGGACAGAGTAAGAGAGGTTTTGCAATGGTAGCATGGATTCATGGACCTCTCTCAACTGTACTGGTATTAGAGTAAGATTGGCTTGAGACTGTCTCAATTTGGTCAGTTTCTAATTTCATCCTAAAGTAATAATGTTCCCTTTTATTCTAAAAAACTGTCATTCTGTATTAAGATGACCTAATTTGCAGAACTTCATTTTTTTTTTTCCATCAGTATTTCTTGACCTCACTAAAGAGACTGTTATTTGTCCAGACTGGTCTGATACCTCGATCATCAACTACCAGAAGGAAAAGATCAGAGTGCCCAGATTTAGTGCATGGGTGAGTCTCTGGACACTAATAAGCCACTCCAATCAGTGTCTACTATGAATTTGCATGTTATGTTAGATACATTAGATGCTATAATTAAGTTAAAAAAAATCCCTTAGAAAGACCAAGTATGAATGCAGCATAACCAAAATTTGATCTTGAAAAGTTTCACTAGATGGATGGATAATGAATTGTTGTATGCAGACACCACTGGAAGAAACAGTGGACCCTATAAAAGTTTGGTAATGACATCATATAAATATAACTTTTAAAACTGGAAATAGAAAATAGAAATGTATTTCTGTAAATGAATTATCAAAGATCAGCAATATTTTGAATGTAGGGATGAAAGATATAGACTGAAAGTAATCAAATGCAACTTTAGGCTTCCAGGCTAAATGACTGAATTCATATCAACATCATTGACTAAGACCAATAAAACTAAAGGAGGCACATCTTTGGGCAAATAAAGCATGCTCAGTATTTGACAGAATAAAAATAGATGTCTTGGTGGACTTCACATTTTATCTCAGAAATATAAGAACCTCATAAGAATATAGTTCCCACTCTTACAATAGGAGGAAAGCTGGACTAAGTACAAATTCATGACTTGCCCAGAGATTAGGTTGCAGAGCAAACAAATTACAGGTAATTTGGAGAGACCTTGATGCCTTCAGGGGGAAATACAACTCAACATATTTGGTAGATGATGAATGCCATGTAAGCCAATAGGAATATTGGCCTAGACATTTTAAATAAATTTCAAATGATGCAGGCTTAATCCCCCACCACTGCACTAATAAGTACAGGAAAAAAATATTGCCGCTGAGAACATTGTATTGTTTGTTAAGGACAGATTCTCTCTGGGGAGCAGTGTGAAAGAAAGATCCACAACCTAGTGAAGAGTCCCAAAGAGACACAGGTAGCAAACAAAAATCCTTCGGCAGATTAACTCACTCCATAAACACAAGATATCACACGAGAAATTTGAAGGCTCTGGTACACTGAGGGCAACTAAAACAATAAGAAACTTCAAACTCAGTCCAATTACTAACTATATCAAGAGAAATCCCACATTAAAGTGCTAACAGAAAGAAAGTCATACTCATTTTTAAATATAAACAAACAAAAATTTTAAAAAAATAAACTAATATGCTTCAGTATTTACTGTCTTATATAAGACATATGGTTTTCAAGCAAAAATAGTGAGGCATATCAAAAGGCAAGACAAAACACATTCTAAAGAAAAAACAATTTTCAGAATCAAAATCAAATAAACAGTGAAACTAACAGAAAAGGGATTTAAATTAATATTAATATGTCAAAGTCTCCAACAGAAAAAGTAGAAAGTATGTAACATCAAATGTAAATCACTTCAGCAAATGCATGGAAACTATAACAATTATATAAATGGAAATGTCATAATTTAAAAAAAACCCACAGACACTGAAATAATTTCTTTGAAAGCTTATCAGAAGACTTTACACAGTTGAGGAAACTATTAGTGAACTTGGAGACAGGTTAATAGAAATTTTACAAAATAAAATGCAAAAGTAAAAAGTAAAAAAAAAAAAAAATCAACAAAGAGCCCAAGAGCTGTGGGAAAATATCAACAGTTTAATAAATTAGATTCCTAGCTGGAGAAAAGGGAGAGAATAAAGCATAAGAAATAAATGACAATAAAAGAAGTGGCTCAGAAAATGAAATTAATGGTAGGCACCAAATCACAGTAGCTCAGAAAACATCAAGGAAGGTAATAAGTACAAAACAAACACTGCCGAAGAGCATGTTTATATTTAAACCTCTGCAAATTAAGACCAAAAGAAAATCTTGAAGGGAAGCTGAGGGGTAGGCATTACTAGTGTAATTATTATTTACAGAGGAAGAAAGATAAGAATTACAAGAGACAGTTTTCAGAAAGCCACTCTCTCAAGCAAAATTTGAGAGAATTGTTTGCCAACAGACATATTCTATAGGAAGGGATTTCTTCAGGAAGAAGGAATATGAAATAGGAATATAAAAGGTTCTGGAAGATTGAAGTGTTTGGTGACAAAGATATCATACAAGGGACTTTTTAAGGAACTGAATGATATTGATGTGATACATATACACTCATTCACTTGTCAAGTCCTATACAACTGTACATCACAAACAGGGAAAATTACCCTCTGAAAGTCTTTAAAAATCAACCAAAATATTGGGAATGGAAGAGATGTGTAAGTCTAAAGACAAAATATATGCATAAATATTGTATTCTACTTGGTAAATTCTGACACTATCTTCAGTGTTGAACAAACAAGAAAATGCAGGATAGTGTATGAGAGTTCAGTTTTTGCTCTTGGATAAAGAATTTAGAAGGAACAAGGAGGAAGAAGATGTTGGAAGGAACCCTATAAAACTGGACTAGAGTAAGATATATCAGTATGAACTCATCTTTATCTTAATACACACACACACACACACACACACACACACAGGGGGATACAAAAATAACTGTAGACTTGTGTGGTTTAGCAGACATATTTCTAGGTTCCTTACCAAATAGGCTTACAGGAAGTGACACCCCAGTAACAATGAAAACTCCAGTTATTGTTATTCTAATACCATTCTTTGACTAAAGCAAAGAGAGATCCTTAGGGAAATGCTGATTCTAAGCCTAGGATGGGGGAAAAAATGAGATATGCTTGGAGCATCTTGTAAGTACAAGAAAGTAAGGAGATGCTAAAAAACAAAACAAAACAAAAAACAGCAGGTGATGAAGTTAGGTCAAAAGGACACAACAGTCACCATGAAAGAGTTCCCAATGACCAAAATTGTAATAATTTGAAAAACAAAATAAAAGATAATCATATTAAATTATAACCTTAAAGTGTAAAATAATTATTCATGACTCCATACTGATATGAATACGTGAGGGAGAGGGGACAACTCTTCCTTATAGGAGAGTTATTAATTTTGGAAGAAACAAGAAAAATAGAAAATCACTATTGGAAGACCATCATGATAATAGGTGCTGCCAAGATCCACTAATAAGTGCTAAAACTGGTGGGCAAAACTTGAAATAGAAAAATGATAGTTGGGTAACATCAATATATCTCCCACAAATAATGTATTACATATTGTGGTGGTATTAATATACTTCCACAAATTCTCTGAAATTCTCCTTTTCAGAATGTGGACATTAATCCATCTGCCTTGAGTGTGGACGGAAATAGGAACTCACTTCTAAGGAATAGGGTTTCGAAAGAGAGACAATATACTAACTTTACAAAGGAGAAACCAGGAAGACGCTATGTCAAACAAGAGATTATGTTTAACATAACCAAAATAAATTATACTGATATCATGCACCTGGAAGGACATAGAAAAAGATGCTTAGCTTTTGTGTAATGCCTCTTTTATGGTCCCTGCCTAATCACCAACACCCCCCCCAAAAAAATCAGGCAAACTCAAATTGAGATAGTCTTCAAATTATTTACCAACACTTTTCAAAAGAATCTTCATGAAAAACATGAAAATTTTTGGTTCTCTCTTTCCAGACCTGGCTGATAAGGAGGCACCATCATGGGAATCAACATCCACCACAACAAGGACTGAAAGTTACAGTGCCATGAGCCCAAGAGGTAGGACATCTACCTGAGATGTTGGTCAAGCTGTACAGCTTTCTTTCTGGGTAAACCAACTCCACATTTAGGTGATTTGGGTTAGAGCGGTTGTTCATATGTTGCAGCAACTGGCTACCTCAGATGTAATCCTGGGTGATCCAGAGGATGAAGCTACCTGACCGGGAAATCAAAACAGCTGCTGTTGTAGGTACCATAACTGATGATATGCATGCCCAGGAGGTGTCCAAACTGAAGGTGTGCACACTGCACATGAGCAGTCGTGCCTGGAGGTGCATCCTCAAAGTTGGGGCAAAAGCTTTACCTTTGACCAGTTGGCCTGCAAGGGCCATGGTACCATCTTGCTCTCCGGTCCAGGCAAGGGCTGAGAGGTATCCAGGCCTTTCAGCAAGACCCCAGGAACCCTGCACAGCCACAAAAAACTCTATTTGCAATCTAAAGTACCAGCACCACCAGAGGCTGCAGAGCCACCCAGTACTAAAACTAACCACAGATCCTGCCTTGTTATTAAAAAGATCTTGGATGCTGGGGGTGGGGGAGGGAGGGAGTAGTGAAAAAAATTGTTTTTTTAAAATTTTGTATTTATTTGAAAGAGAGAGCACACCAGTCGGGGGAGGGAGAGGCCTAGGTAGAGGGATAAGCAGACTCTCTGCTGAGCAGGGAGCCTGACATGGGGCCCCATCCCAGGATTCCCCAAGTGAGACCATGACCTGAGCAGAAGTCATATGTTTAACCAATGGAGCCACCGAGGCACCCCCGAGGGGGGATAAAAAAAAGAAAGAAAGAAAAAGTAAATACTGTTTTGCTGAAGTTGCTAGAATATCATTACATAATTCCCACTGACAGCAAGTTCTGATAACAAATCCTACTCCTTTGGTATCTTGATACGAAAAAAGTGAGGGCCTACACAGCTGAAGCATTCATAAGGAGCACATTACAAAGCCTAGTTAATGAATTCAGTTTGAATGTGTGAAAATAGGGACAGTTGACAAATATTTTTTTTCCCTTATGTGGTATTTCTTTTCTAATAATTAAAAATTAAAAAGTTGCTAAATTTTCCATTCTTCACCAATGAATTAAATATGTATTTCGAGTTACAGAATATGAAAGAACTTGGTATTGATTTTTTTTTTTAATTATAGCACAGTTCCCTACTTTCAGATTAACCCAATGGGAGTTTACTTTGAAAGTCACAAAATTGAACCTGAGAGAGCAAATTTGAATATCATATTTGAAATAGGCTTAAGAAATTAGTACTATAATTATGAAACCTCCTGTTAATGGAATAACAGTGTTATTATTAGTTTATACGTTAAAGTGTTAACGTATAAACCAATAATTCCATACACAAAATAAGTCTATAAAATTTAGCACGTTATTGGCCTGTCTATAGACTTTAGTTGAAATCTAAAGACCTTTTTATAAAATAAACAGTGGTTTTGAGAATTCTGGTGCTTGTAAAAGAAATTTTATAAACAAATTTTAAAAGCTACGTGGTTAGTCATCATTACAAATCAAAGTTAGTAATATATATTAGAAAAAAAAAAGCAGTTCTGAAATAAAAGCACTAATAAAATCATTCAAATTAACAACTTGTTAAATATCTTGTTCTGAAAAACTGTTTCAGAAAGCAAATGTTGGGGATGGCTGGGTGTCTCAGTCAGCTAAACATCTGCTTTCACCTCAGGTCATGATCCCAGGGTCCTGGGACTGAGTTCCACATCAGGCTCCTTGCTCAACAGGGAGCCTGCTTCTCCGTCAGCCTGCCACTCCCATAGCTTGTGCTCTCTCTCTGACAAAAACTACATAAAATCTTTAAAAAAGGTGTAAGTAAATGTTGGATGATGGAATAGAAATATTTTCCTTATTTCTCCTGTTAAATATAATCAAAATACCTGGACATTCTATATAAAGCAAATATAAACAGATTCTGAAAAGTACAGAAAATAAGGGACTTGAAAAATGATATGATAGAGAGTCCCTTGTTTTGTTTTTTTTTGTTTTTTATCATACTTCTCATACTGAGTTCAGAGAAGTCACCAGTGTGGAAACACCAACAGGCACAAATAAAAAGACCCATGGAAGCTTACTCTCCCTAGTCAAGGAATGAGGAATGGGCACCCTCAAAAGTTAGGCAACTTTTAAACAATAACCACTCTACTCTGGACAAACACCACCAAGAAACTATAGCTTCACCCACACATACCAGCAAAGGCCAAGTGGGGAACTTAGATTCCATTCTTGCTCAGCTGCAATGAGGTGTCTCAGTTTCTGCTGTGGTGGTTTCAGAAAAAGCTGAGTGAAAGGCTCTGGGTTTCATCCCTGCATATCTCCCTCCCTCACAATCAAGAGAGACCACTTAGGAAGCTTGAACTGCAACCCAATCCAGTGGTAACAAAGCACCTCTCCCCCTTTCTTCTGTGGTGGTATCAAAGAAAGTTCAGTGGAGACATGCACTACCAAACTCACATACCAAAGAGAATGTTTCTCTATTTTCTGCCCCTCCAGTGTCAAAAAAGTTCAAATGGAAAACCTGGACTTACACATATCTTGCAGTAGTTAGGTGGTGCTCACTTCTCTTCTCTCGAGTGGCAACACAGTACCTGCTAAAACATAAGAATTAAAATAATCTGAGGGTTTTGAAGGGGTGGGGGGTGGAAGGTCGGGGTACCAGGTGGTAGGTATTATAGAGGGCACGAATTGCATGGAGCACTGGGTGTGGTGCAAAAATAATGAATACTGTTATGCTGAAAATAAAAAATAAATAAATAAATAAAAATAAATAAATAAATAAATGATACAAAAGCCTCATATAATGATTATAAAAATAATATCTATATTTCAATTGAATATCAATCTTTATACTAAGAACCAGGAAATTTAAAAAAGAAAGTGTAAAAAAAGTAACAGATATCAACATCAAGATGACACAAATGTTAGAAATATCTGACAAGGGTTTTAATCATAAATCACAGCCAATATAAAAAATGCTTCAGGGGAGCCTAGGTGTCTCAGTTAGTTAAGCAAGCGTCTCCTTTGGCTTAGATCATTATCCCAGGGTTCTGGGATCCAGCCCCATGTCAGGCTCCCTGCTCAGTGGGGAGTCTGCTTCTCCCTCTCCTTCCCCCTGACCTATTCTGTCTCTCTCACTCTCAAATAAATAAATAAAAATTTTCATTAAAAAATGTTTTTTTGAATAATGATCTTGAAATAAATTAAAAAAATAGTCTTCACAAAGAAAAAGACTCACCTAAAATTATAAAAGATATAAAGCAAAAACAAACTTAAGTTATAGACTTGAAAAATACAATGACAAGAAGAAAAAAGTTACATAGATGGACATAACAGCAGAATAAAAGGATGGAGAGAAACCAGCAATGACCTTGAAGATAAAACCAAATAAGTGACCCAATCATAACAGCACAGAGAAAACCGACGGAAGAAAAACAAACAAACAAAACAAACAGAGCCTTGGAGAATAGTGAGACTAAAATAAAATACCTAACTTTTGTGCCTACAGAATCCCAGGAAAGAAGAAAGTGGGTGGAGTTGAAAAATTGTTTGAAGAAAAATGGTTGGAGATTTCCCAAATTGCTCCAAAAATCCTGAACTATAAACTTTTTGCTCATAAATTAGAGATGATCAAACTACAAGCAAACACAAAGAAACCCATGCGAAGATACATAATGGTCAAATATCTAAAAACTAAGGGAGATGATGAAATCATAAAAGAAACCAGAAAAAATGGTGCCTTAATAACAAGCGAGAAACAATTTGATGACAATGGATTTCTCATCTGAAACTATGGAAATAACAAGAAAATGGCACAGATTTCTTTCAAATGTTGCAAGAAAAGGACTATCATCTTATAGTCCTGTATCTATTAAGAAAAAACTTCATGATAAAGAGGGAATCAAGACATTCTCATACAAAGGAAAAAATAAGATAATTTGTCACCAATAGACTTGTTCTAAAAAGATAACTAAAGGAATTTTTCTGAATAGAAAGGAAACAATGAAAAAAAAATACTGGGAATATAAAGAAGGAAGAAAGCAAAAATGTTAAAAACAAAAATATGAGTAAATACAAAAGAGTTTTCTTTCCCTGAGCTTTTGAAATAATAAGCAACAGCTTTTAATAAACTCTTTGGTTTTCAATATATGATGGTAAATATATAAGACAATTATTAATGGTGAAAGGAAAAAGGATATAAAGGGAGGTAAGGTTTCTACACTTCACACAAACTGGTAAAATCTTGATACTAGTAGGTGGTCATAAGTTAAGAATATATAGTGTAATGCTAAAATATCTAAAACAAATATACTAAAAAGCACTAAAGATAAATAAGTAATTTTTTTAAATAATAAAAATACACTGAAGTAAATGAGAAGAAAGCAAGCCTGGAAGAGACAGAGAAATGACAAAACAGAGAAAATAAACAGAAAACAAAAAATAAAATATGTGGGAATTAAACTACACACTCCTAAGTAATAAATAAGTAAAAAATAAAATTTATAAAATTCATTGAGACAAATAAAAATAAAATAAAAAATAACATACCAAAACTTGTGGAATGCAATGAAAGCAATATTAAGTGGGAAAATTATACAATAAAGGCGTAACTTTAAAAAACAACAAAGATCACAAATCAACAACCTAACTTAACATCTTAAGAGACTATATGAATAAGAATAACTTAAACACAAAGACAGCAGAATGAAAGAAACAATAAAGATGAGATCAGAGATAAATAAAGCAAAGAACAGAAAAACAATAAGGAAAAAAGGAAACCAAGAATTAATATTTTGAAAACATTGACAAAATTAATACACTTTTATCTAGAATGTCCAAGGAAAAAGAGAGAAACAAAACATAAAAAAGAATTAAAAGTCATAAAATTACAAATGGTTTTGCAGGGGAAAAAAAGACTATGAAAATTGTATCCCACTGAAATGGATAATTTATGTGAAATGAACAAATTTTTGAAATGCACAACCTACCAAGATTGAATCATCGTGAAACAAAAATTCTGAATAAACCTATAATCAATAAGGAGATTAAATAAGTATCAAAAATTGCCCAACAAAGAATAGCTCAAGACTAAATGGCTTCACTGGTGAATTCTGCCAAACATTTAATGGAACAAAATAGCCCAAAAATAGCCCCTATGCAGCACAATCAAATAATTTTTCAAGAGCAATTTAATGAATGAAAGTTAATCTTTTCAACAAATGGTGCTGGTATAATTGGATATTCATAAGTTAAAAAAAGGAAATGATATAAATTTTCCAATTTATAAGAAAAAATTAAAATTATTTATAGATTTATACAGAAATGTAAAACAATAGCACTTTTGGAAGATAGCAGGAGAAAAATCCATGGTATGTATGTCTTGGTGAAGAGTTCTTAGGCATGACAACAAAAACACAAAGTAGGTAAAGCAAAACATTTAATAAACCAAAATTCATGCAATTAAAATATTTGATCACCAGAAGACACTGTTAATATATGTGCTGCTGAAGCGAGCACACCAGAAGACACTGTTAAAGAGATGAAAAGACAAATTAGACTGGGAGAAGGTTTTTTGAAATCACAAATTTGACAAAGGCTAGTTTTTAGAGTATACAGAGAACTCTCAAAACTCAAGCATAAAATAACAAACACTTCAAATGGAAAACTGTCAAATGATATGCATATGTCACTACTCAGGGTATATCTTATATTTATAGCACATCTCAGTTTAGACTAGCCATATTTCAAGTGTTCAAAAGCACGTGTGGCTAGTTGCTACCACATTGTACAAAGTAGATTTAGATCCTCTATAAACATAGCCACCTTCCCTTGGCAAACATTTATTTATGCTTTAAAAGAGGCATGTTTCTCCAGAGTAATTGATGGCCTCTGCATCATATTCCTCAGTCCCATGACCATCACTAATGGGTCACAACACTCTTTGTGTTGTGCCAGGATATGGTCTTGGAACCTCTCCCAACTGCCCTCCATGCAGAAAAACCAGATGGAGAAGAGGTCTTCCTGAGAAGCAATGGAAAGCAGGATGCACATGGTGCCTCTTGCACAGGCCCCTTCCAAGGCCTCTAGAGATGCTAGCGATGTGAGTGCACACTCACGTCTCTTAACGTTTTGCAGATCTTTTAAATTCAGTTGTTTCAGACAGATGTCTTCTGGCATTCTCCTCTCCTCTTTCATACTTCCTTTCAAATGTGAACTGATATTGGAATGGTCAAGGGCTTTGGAGGACCGGAAAAAGCAGAGTTCGTGCTAAATAGGATAGAATTATGTTATTCACAGTCAACTCCATGCGTAGGCTCTGGGTGTATTCTGTAGTTAATGAGCATAAAGTACATAAAGATCCATGTTTCACACATCTCAAGTGTGAATAATAGAAATTGCAATCAACCATGCCAGAAGAAAAACTGAATCATCTTTCTATCCCCTTCACATAAAACAACAGTGCAAAGTCAGTCATGTGAAAAAACAGCAAAAGTATATGCAGTGATAAATTATAGGATGATTTGTATTTATATATATTAACTTATTAATATACATGATTTGGGGGCGCCTGGGTGGCTCAGTGGGTTAAAGCCACTGCCTTTGGCCCAGGTCATGATCCCAGGGTCCTGCTCAGCAGGAAACCTGCTTCTTCCTTTCTCTCTGCCTGCCTCTCTGCCTACTTGTGATCTCTCTGTCAAATAAATAAATAAAATCTTTAAAAAAATAAAATAAAATACATAATCTGTTATGATTTCCTTTTCATTCTAATATTCAATTTTGAATTTAATTTGTCACCTTAATTTTGTTTCATTCTCTTAGTGAAGGCCCTCTAAATTTCATAATCCACAAAACCTGGATTTTTTTCCACTGCTCATGCAATCTATTCAATTTGCAGTATCTGTTTCATTATGTTTTTAAGCAAAACTTTATTGTGGTGAACTAGAAAATGGCTTGCTATTAGACACTAAGCACAATTTAATTCCATAATCTTTCTCTCTATTAAAATTGTCTTCATGACTAATAGAAAATGCCAGAGTTTATTTAAATAGAAATGAAAGGATATCTATTGTTGTAGTGTGCCTTGATGATTATATTAACGCTCCAGCATCTGACAAATTCAGACAGAGGTGAGCTGGCAAACTGGGTCTCCAATAAAAAAGTCACAATATGGGATGTCTGCAGATTTTCATTGTAGAAATACCCTCACAAGGACCCACTGCAAGTTACTAAGTAGTTAGGAGGCGATCTGCTCTCCTCAGGTGGTTTCAGGCTCAGCCCACCACCACAGCTGAACCACAGTGAAACTGTTGTTTATGTTGATGAAGAGATCAGAAGGATCAGATGATGAACATCTCCCATCCTTACAACTGTCCACACTTTCAGTTATTGGGCCCACACGCTTACTGGTAGACTTTCAGTTTATGTCTCTGTTCTGTTCTGTGTAGAACACAAAAAGCCAAAATGATCAAATATTTTGAAAAGATGAATTAGAAATAAGAGTCCAAAGTCCTATGTAAATGTGTATTATCCACATTAGAGCACGTGTGATTGCACATAGTAAATAACAGGCAGATAAGGCACCCAAACCAACTGTGTTTCAGCATAAAATATGACTCTCATAGCCCCTGGAGCTGAAATCACCCTCATTAGAGGTGTTACAATTCTCAGGGGACCAAATATCAATTAAATATTTACAGCAAAAAATGGGAGTCAGTAAATTTTGCATAATGCCAAACTATAAGGAAACTTGAAACTTGGTATGTAAAAATACATAAGCATGATTAAATAAATGTTTGCAACCAAAATTCAAGGTCACATAACTAAGTCATTCATATTCTCATTGTTCATTTTACGTTCAATACAGATGGCTCCTCCTCCTCCTTCCTCCTTGCCATTGTACAGTTGAAGCATCCCATAAAATGAAGAAGTCAGCATCCTAACTTATTTTCCCTCTCTCTTGTTTTGCTTCCCCACCTCACTTCCCACCCCTGCTTACTTCATCTTCTGCACCTCCCCCAGAGAGATGTAAAATACTTCCATGTCATTACCTTACAATTATCAACGAATTCACTATTGTCTAACATATGTAGACTAAGTAGTTAATCATTGTAGAAAAAACCTTAATAGAGAGGCCCTAAGTTTCCTTTTCAGTTTTTCTTCTAAGTTCTAAAAATATAACTCTATGTTCTGCTTACACAGAAATTACCACTAGCTTTTCTGAAAAATGCAAAAAATAAAAACAAAAATAAAAAGGGCTCTCACTAATATCTATCTGCTTTACCTGTTCCCCTTAATCTTTCCAGTCTTGCAAAAACTCATTTGTTTGTGACCAAGTATTATTCTTAGCAAGGCACTTCAAGAAAAAAGTGTTTAAAACCTCTTTCCTCTAATACATGCTGGAGCAAAGAACCAACTCTTCCTGTGTGTTCCCCAATCCTTTATAGTTAATGTGTAGGAGAAATTTTAATGTTTAATAAAGTGAGTATTTGAGTATCCTGCACTAAGCGTTATTAAAGGGTAGGCCATTTCTGTTCATATTTTATTCCCATCACCCAGGCACATAAATTTTGGCTAAATGAGTGAATGAATATTGAATATGCCTGGCTGTTGACATGACATAAATTTTGCTCTCAAACAATATGTAAAACTGACCTATGACAATAAATCCAGACCAAGAAATGGTGATTTACTACTAACACATATTTATATCTTATACAACTGATGTCTTTGCTTCCTTTCATCAATATTTCAATTCATTTATATGCAATCATATGCTCTATAAATCTTAGTTTTCTGAAGTTCATGTAATGTATCAAATCATGGTCTCTAACTCTAATTTTTTTTTTTTTTTAGTTTTTATCCTTTTGCAACCATAATTCAAATTGTCTCTTAAGAACACTCAACAACTTGGAGGATAAATATATGCTATTAGATCATAAATGATCAATGTCTGATGTTTTATGAAATGAGCAGGTATCCCTACCCATCAAATTTATGACTTCATAATTTCTTAACTTTCAAAATTTAAACCTGACCACTGATTTACAACAAATTTCTTTTGGTGTTAACTTAGGGTCACTTCCTATGCCAGTTTAAGTTCTAATTAAATTATTTCAGAACAGGGATTTTATATTTGTTTCTGAGGAAAGTGTGATTATAGTTCCATCATTTTTAAAGCAGAAGTGGCTTTTGGGCAGATAGTTAGGTGTTGATATTTAATTATCGAGAAAGGAATGCTGAGTAATGAGCCAGAGTCAAGGAGAGCAAATCCAATGCCCTTCAATGATTTTGAAAGTAAATATGGAAATCTAAAACTACAAGGTAACAAAGTTAGGATGTAAAAGTGTGCTATATTTGGTTAGAGATTAAAAAAAAACACACAGTAATTCAAAGGAGAGCAGATGCTTCAAGGGAAATACCAATATGTAAAGAAGACCTGTGTTTGTTGAATCAATTGACAAATATTTTGGATTGATTTCCTGTTTCAAATACATTTAAAATGATCACAGAATTAGATCATTGCATTTTCAATCTGACTAGAGTGATTTTCTTTCCTTCCACAGCCTAGTAACACACTGCTTTCCCCCTGGCCAGACACTCTAGTTTCCTCCATTTCTTTCACTTCCATATGGTTCTGTTCATATTTCTCTTAGAGCACTTACCACATTTTACTGCAAATGATCTGTTTATATTTCTCCCTCTCCACCATTACAATAAAAATCTCTTCAAATTTGGGGAGATGAAAACACCACAGGCTAGCTGCAAGAGGATTCCCTGAATAGAAAGTTCTAGTCACAAGGTGAATACTAAATCCAAAAGTCTTAGGCTTCTAACAACTACATTGCTAAAGCCCCTCAAATTACAAAGTTCCTCTACTCTAAAAAAGTTGTAAAGGATTCCTTCACAATGATAATCACTTCTGAAATTAAAAGTGAGAACATACTAAAAGAAACATGGTTGCCTTTTGCAAAGAAACCTCTCAATAGGAATGCATTATAAGAGAATATTAATGGAGAGTAGAGACTTAGATACCCAAATTCAAAAGAATATGAAAGCTCAAAGTGAAGTTTAAGACCACAAGGCAGAAGTTTCAAAGTAGCAATGTCCACAATAGCCAAACTGTGGAAGAGCTGAGATGTTCTTCAACAGATGAGCAGATAAAGAAGATATGGTCGATATGCACAATGGAATATGGAATATTACTCAGCCATCAGAAAGGATGAATACTCAACTGTTTTTATCAACAGGAATGGAACTGGAGGAGATTATGCTAAGTGAAATAAGTCAAGCAGAGAAAGTCATATGGTTTCACTTATTTGTTGAACATAAGGAATAGCATGGAGGATATTGAGAGAAGGAAAGGAAAAATGAAGGTGGGGGGGAGTCAGAGAGGAAGATGAATCATGAGAGACTATGGACTCTGTGAAACAAACAAGGTTTTAGAGGGGAGTGGGGTGGGAGGATTGGTGAGCCCAGTGATGCGTATTAAGGAGGACACATATTGCATGGAGCACTGGATATTATACACAAACAATGAACCATGGAATACTACAACAAAAACTAATGATGTACTATATGGTGACAAAGATAACATAATTTAAAAAAATTAAAAAAGAAATTTCAAAGTAATAGGACAAAAACCATTCCAAGGGTTGTCAAATCCAATGGGAAGATAAAATGGTATGGAGTAGACACTGAAGGTCTGTTTTGTTCTTTTTTTTTTTTTTTTTTTTAACATCTCTTTGCTGAAAAAAAATTCTATACCCAAGTCTCTAGTCCTGCCCATCAGGAAGGGGAATGAGAGATTCTATTTTTTTTTTTTCACCTTAAGTCTAGAAACAGACATTTCAATAAAATCACTAGGGACTTAGCCATAAAGTTTGGGCTTGTAGTGGACTAACGTCTGACCTGTACATGACAAATCCAGAAGATCAGTATTGGGCATTTTCTTTAACATCAGTGTATGAGAGAGACAGTTTAGTTGATATCTTCTTGCACTCCAAATGCTGACAGGGCTAACCATGCAGAGTGCAAGTAGTGTGGGTGAGGAACAGAGCCCATAGATAGCCATGTTAAAGTTCATAGGGAGGACTTCCCAGAAGGATAGCACCTGGAAGAAATAGAATGATTAGAAGGGCAGGGGCAAGGGACCCAGAAAGAAACCTCAGGAAGAAAAGAAAGCCTTTCTTGTACCTATAGGGCAAGAATTAGCTATAACCTTCTGCAGCATGGGAGTATAGAAAGTCATTTTATGACAGGACCTGTCTAGAAAGAATATTCTGACATTTTATCTAAAATGAGCCATTCATTTGGGAAGGAGGTGTGTGAGAATAAGAAAACAAGTAATAATGCTTGCTTCTAGAATCATGTGTTCCCACTTACAACAAGCTTATATGTGGAAAAAGGGAGGCCACTGAGTATCTGTACTTTAAAGCTAATATGGAACTTTTATTACTTGAAAGCAAGCAGAAGAGTAATTTATGCCACCTCCTAGAGAAGGCTAAATGAAGACAAAAATAATACTAATTTCTAATTACATTTCTCAAGTTGTGCTTATTGGACATAGCACATACAGTCTGCTTTAATGATTAGTTAACTCAGTATTGTTTAAATAGTATTTAATAATTTAATATGACATTTTAATGTTACATAGAAAGTTGTAATTATATTATTCATGTGCTTTTGTAATAGAAATTAAATCCAGATGAACATAGGCATATTAAAAGGCAAGAGTGTGTGCACGGGTTTCTAACGTGGTTTTGTCAGCTCTGAGTTCACGAGTTGGTATGCGGATGTCAACAAGGTTTGCTTAGATTGCCCTCTGGAGAAAGAAAATTGCTACATTCCATTTCTTCTGGACTCCATATATCATAGAAAAACAAAAAACATCTCTGTTTCCTTAAATAATTTCAGTTATATATAGTTTATATGCTGTGAATTTCAGAGATCCCAGATGTATAATTCAAGCAGAAACAGTATTGGCAAGTTAAGAAGAAAGTAATCTGATTTTTTTTTTTTTACATGTGTACCCTAGGCTCTTTTTGTCCCACATTATTCTGTTTTTGAATTTGTTGCTTTTCTCATTAATTGTTCCCAGAAAGTTCATTGTATTTGCACCTGCAAATGCTCAAATTCCTTAATTAGAAAATAAGCATCATCATAATACAACTGACCGTTGTATGTGAGGGTTAGGGGTGCTGATCTTCATACAGTCAAAAATTCCACATATAACTTTGACTCCCTTAAAACTTCCAATAGCCTACTGCTAACTGGAAGCCTTACCAATAATTTAAATGGTCAATTAACATACACTTTGTATGTTTTATTATTATACACTTTGTTCTTACAATAAAGCAAGTTAGAGGAAATAAAAAGTTCTTAAGAGACCCAACTCCAGGAACAAACAGGGTTGCAGAAGGGAGCAGGGTGGGGAAATGGGATAACTGGATGATGGGCATTAAGGAGAGCACATGATCTGATGAGCCCTGGGTGTTATGCAACTAATGAGTCATTGATCATTGTATCAAAATCTAATGATGTACTATGTTGGCTAATTAAATTTGAATTAAAAGAAAAATCATAAGGAAGAGGAAATACAGTTACGATAATGTATTGTTTTGTTGTTGTTGTTGTTTTAAGATTTTATTTATTTATTTGACAGAGATCACAAGTAGGCAGAGAGGAAGGCAGAGAGAGAGGAGGAAGCAGGCTCCCGGCTGGGCAGAAATCCTGACTCGGGCTGGATCCCAGGATCCTAGGACCATGACCTGATCCGAAGGCAGAGGCTTTAACCCACTGAGCACCCAGGTGCCCCTACGATAATGTGTTGTTTAAAAAGCTGCCTGTAACTTTTGAATCATTATGCTGTACACCTGAAACTACTATAACACTATAAAACTACACTGGAATTAAAATTTCAAAAAATTAGAGAGGCAAAAAGTCATCTATAACTGGACTGCCTAGTTCAAAACGCTGTTGTTCAAGAGACAACTTTATATCATTATAGTATTTACTTGTCAACATGAGTATAGGTCTTGAATAGAGCCAGCCTCTCAGTTTCTATGTTTCTCTTTCTGTCTAGAATGTTAGTGATATATGTCTTATTGAAATCTAACTCCTTTACTGCAGACTTTTTTTTTGATTAAGGTTAATGGTATAAACAAAGTTTCCTTCCATTAGGCAAAGACATCAAGGTTACAACAATTCTGTTTGGTAGAAATGGTAAATATAAGCCTGATTGTTTTTATTTTGTTTGATCTTAATATTTTAATATTTAATATTTATTTACTATTTAATATTTTATTGAATAAAATTGACATGTAACACTATGTAAGCTTAAATGTACAACATGTTATTTTGATATATTTATATATCGTAATATGATTTCCATGGTAGCAGTATTAATCACATTACATAATTACAGTACAATGCTATTATCTATATTTATTACACTGTGCATTAATTTTTTTGGCTTATTTACTACTCATTACATGTATACCCTTAAGCACCATCAGTCTTTTTTTTTTTAAAGATTTTATTTATTTATTCGAAAGAGAGAGATCACAAGTAGGCAGAGAGGCAGGCAGAGAGAGAGAGAGAGAGAGAGGAGGAAGCAGGCTCCCTGCTGAGCAGAGAGCCCGATGCGGGACTCCATCCCAGGACCCTGAGATCATGACCTGAGCCGAAGGCAGCAGCTTAACCCACTGAGCCACCCAGGCACCCTAAGCACCATCAGTCTTATCCTCACCCCCTCATTCTCTTGTAACTACTCATTTACTCTCTGTTTTTTACAGGTTTGATTTTTTTTTTTTTAGATTCCACATATAAGTGATATCATACAGTGCTTGTATTTGTAAAGCAAGAGAAAGAATTAACAAAATGAAAAGAATACCTACAAAATGAGAAAAAAAAAAAACTTTTGCAAACCATATGTCAGATAAATGGTTAATATCCAAAATTTAGAAAGAACTCACTCAATTTAACAACAATAGCAACAACAAAAAATTGATTAAAAAATGGGCAGAAGAACGAAATAGGCATTTTTTTAAAGAAGATATACAATGGCCAATAGGCACATGAAAAAATGCCCAACATTACTAATCATCAGGGAAATACAAATCAAAACCTCAATGAGGTATTACCTCACACCTGTTGGAATGGCTATCATCAAGAAGACAAGAGACAACAGGTGCTTGAGGATATGGTAAAAAGGGAACTCTAAAACATTGTTGGTGGGAATGTAAATTGTCCCAACAACTATGGAAAACAATATGAAGTCTCCTCAAAGAAAAGGAAAAATCAATCTATCATACAGTCTGACAATTCCATTTCTGGATATATCCCCAAAAGAAAAGAAAACAGTATTTCAGTGAGATATATACCAATGAATGGATAAAGTGATGTGCTACATCTATCAGTGGAATACTATTCTGCCAGATAGCCTCCCATTTACAACAACATTGACCACATTATGGAACTGGTGAATGGACCCTGAGCTGAGTGTGGTAAGTCAGACAGTAAAAGGTAAGTACTTATTTGTTTGAATTCAGACTTCACTTTGTGTCTTTAATAATGAACATTTAATTAATGATAGACTATTTATTAATAATCTTTAAGAAGGACTGAAACATACACACACACATCCCACACATTTATATATATGAGGAAAAACTTATAGGCACCCTAGTAATTTAAATTTATAATGTTGATGTTTTCCATTTTAATTTTCTACTTGTCCTCCAGGGATAAATTTAGAAATCAGGAAGGAAGCAGATGTCTTGGTGAATGTGACCTAACTATAGATTGGGGTGAATGGTAACAAGTGTATGAAGTAGCAATCTCTAGAAAAAAGAATAGCACTGAAGTAATGGAATAGAACACAGCAATAGAGAAGACTATAAGTCACTAAGTCTCCCAAGTGTATAACAAGGATAAGTTTATAAGATTATAAGTTTATAAGATGTTTATAAGAGTCCACCTGCTGAATTTTTGGTGTGAAAAAAGCAATTTAGAATACCAAATATGTATTAACATTAACACATTTACATTTTTAATTTCATTTCTGAATATTTCTTCACATTTTTCTGCTCCAATCATCAGCTGTATTATACAGTTTACCCTTGAACAACATGGGTTTGAACTGTGTGGGTATACTTATATGTGGAAAAAATATATATATAATAATACAACACTGTAAGTGTATTTTCTCTTCTTTATGATTTTCTTAATAGCGTTTTCTTTCCTATAGCTTATTTTATTACAAGAATACAGTATATGGTACAAATGATATACCAAATATGTGTTAATGGACTGGCATCCACCAGAAACACAAACTTTTCTCTGGAGGATAAGACAGAAAAAAAATACATACTATATTATTCCACTCTTAAATATAGTATATTATTCCACTCTTAAAGTTTAAGAATATGCACATGTAATTTATCAGCATGTAACAGTGATTAATTCATGGTGTAGGGATTTTATTGACTGGGAATGGACATAGAAAATCTCTGAGATGCTAGGATGTTTTCTATCTTAGAATATTACAACTGTGTAGCTTAATAATGATTGCATAAGTATATACATATATAATAAAATTCATCAAAAAGTACTCAATATGCATTGCTACAAGAATTTTAGGATACAGTAAACATTTTTTAGAAGGGTAGAGAATTAACAAATGATACAGTTTCCATATGGAAAAACAAGAAATCTTTTATTTCATTCTGTGCACAAAATCAAAGATTTAAACATAAAAGTCAAAGTTTTAAACATTTAAAAGAAAATATATTAATATCTCTTTGTAATCTTAGGTTCCTTTGGCTACAAAATGGCAAAAGTTATCTGTGATACATATTATAAACAATTATTATATTAAGAATATATGGAAATTCCTAAAAAGCATAAAGAAAAGAAAATAGCCACTATAAAAATGAATAAAATATATAAGCTGACATTTCTAAGCAACAGAAATATCATCATATAAACATGATAATAATGCTCAACCTTTATTATGAAATTATAAACAGAGTAAGATACCCTTTTACAACCAATTTATTGGCAATTTACAATAAATTTCAATCAATTTATTACATTTCTAAGCAACAGAAATATCATCATATAAACATGATAATAATGCTCAACCTTTATTGTGAAATTATAAACAGAGTAAGATACCATTTTACAATCAATTTAATGGAAAGAGTGGACATGTAAAAACCAATTCAGAAAGCAATTTATCCCAGTTTGTAAAGCATATACAAAAATGGCCTTAACAGTATTCATCATAGGGGCACTGGGTGGCTCAGTGGGTTAAAGCCTCTGCCTTCGGCTCAGGTCATGATCCCCCTGGGATCCAGCCCCGCATCTGGCTCTCTGCTCAGCAGGGAGCCTGCTTCCTCCTCTCTCTCTGCTTGCCTCTCTGCCAACTTGTGATCTCTGCCTGTCAAATAAATAAATAAAATATTTAAACACACACACACACACACAAAAAAAAAAAACACAGTATTTATCATAAAGACCAAGAATGGATAACAATCAAATATCAATTGTTGTGGGGGAGACAAGATGGCGGGGAAGTAGGAGGAGGCACCTTCTCAACCTGTACCCTAAAGTGAGCTGATTACCTACCAAAGAATTCCAATCACCCAGGAAAACAGCCTGAGATCAGAATTATACACGTCTGGATCTCTACAGGGGCAGAAGACAACAGTGGGCAGGTAAAGCAGAGTGGGAATGTCAGACTGATATCGGAAGATAAACAAAAGGGGGAGGGAGCCACCAGAGGCGACCCGTTGGAAAGTATACCCCAATCTGAGAGTGCCCTGCATCTGGGGACCAGCATTAACTTGGAGTCTGGTTGAAAGCACTCAAAGAGAGCAAAGGATCGTGAGGGGAAATTGCGGGAATCCCAGCGGGCTAAGGACAGGGGCTTAAATCCCCGGAACCAGGACAGCCTCCCCTGGCGCCGAGCCAGAGAGAGTGCCGGCGGAGAAACCAGGTCTTGGTCCTGAGCCGCCAGTGCGTCCCAGAATGCGTGGGGTCCGGCTCTGGTGAGGGGCTGGGAGCCTCGCCAGAGGGCAGAAGCTCCAGAGCCAGTCAGCAGGTGCTACAGAGCCTGAGACGCGCGTCCCTGAGAGAGGTGGGCAAAGCCGAAGCCCACCCACCCCCTGCGCTCTTAGACCCGCGCCATTCCACCAGAGCCTGAGGCGCGCGCACGCAGCACACACTCCCCTGAGAGAGGTGCGCAAAGGCCCAGCCTGGTGCTCTCAGACTCCCGCCATTCCACCAGATCCTGAGACTTGCACACGTGACCCTCACCCTCCCCTGAGAGAGGTGCACACAAGCCCGGTGCTCTTAGAACCAGAAAGACCAGGCACTCCCCGCCCAGGCCCCAGGAAAAATCTCAGCATGCGATCGCTGCTTGGAACCGCTCTGGCAGTCTGGAGCTGCCCAGATAGCCGCCACTGCCGTAGTTTTGGGTACAAACAGAAGATCCTGCGTCCCCTGGGACCACGACTCGGAACCTGCTCTGCCAGCAGCCAAGGAGGAATTTATTTGGGCTCTGCAGCCACACTGAGGCTTCTCTCTGAGAGGGAGGTCAGGGTGCAGTTTGCTTTCCTCCAAACCTACAAAAACCATCAAAAGCAGTCAAAGCAAGAAAAAAAAAAAAATTAACAAACATAAAAACCCCCAGAGAACAAAAGCCTGAAAAAAACTGACTTCCTCAGAGCTCACCCCCTTGAGCAGGGCGGGAGGACTTAACTTAGGGAACATCATTGACTGAAAACCCACGTGGCAGGCCCCTCCCCCAGAAAACCAACCAGAAAAGGAAAAAAAAAAAAAAAAAAGACAAGAGAACAACCACCACTACTTCATAGGACAACTTTTATTTTTAACTCGTTCCCACTATTCTGGGTCATTTTTTCTTTTTTTATATAGATAATTTTTTAACCTACTTACCATCACCTTGATATGTCCAGTACAACAAATTCCATAATAACCCTCTAACCTGAACTTCTTGATTCATACACCAATGTTTTTCTTTTGCATTTCTATTTTTGTTAATTTTAGTTTAGTATATTTTTTTATTTTTATTTTCTAATTTTCATATAGAGTTAAACTTCAAGGTAATCCCCTTTCCCCAATCAATGCTACCCCTATAGTTAAACCAATTTTTAATCCCCCTTTATTGTAGGAAAGTTGAGTCCTTTAAAAAAGATATCAAGATACATCCAGGAAGAATCAAAACAACCTTCCTTGCCCACACTGAAAATTTATTACCACCCTCCCATCTTTTTCTACCGCCAGTGTTTCTGTGTTTTTGTGTTTGTCCACATAGTATATAAATCTTATACTTGGGGTTCTTTTTGACGAGGTTCTTCCTTTATTTGCATATATATATATATTTTTTTTGTTTGTTTGTTTGTTTGTTTGTTTTTCTCTTGTCATATACTTTTATCAGTCTTTTTGTTTGTCTGTTTTTGTTTGTATACTTCCTAAATCTTACCTTGGGGCCCATTTGGGCTGAGCCTTCTCTTTTATCTTCCCTTTTTTCCTGTCTCTCTCTCTTTTTTTTTCTTTTTCTTTTCTTTTTTCTCTCATTTGGGTGGGGAATCCTGATTGCTCAGAAGTGTTCCAAGGTGCACCTTGACTGCACCACGGTCAATACATCCAGCTACATCTGTTCAGTCATCTCTCACCAAAATGACTAGTAGGAGGAATGCCCAACAGAAGAAAAATACAGAGGATGAGCCTTCTGCAACAGAGCTAACAGCTATCGACATAGACAATATGTCAGAAAGAGAATTCAGGCTAACAATTATCCAGGCAATAGCTAGGTTGGAGAAAGCCATGGATGACCAAATGGAATGGATTAGGGCCAAACTGAAAGCCACCAGACCGGATGTTCACATTGTTAGGGCTGAGCTGAAAGCTACCAGGGAAGAGGTCCACAATGCTCTCAATGAGTTCCAATCTAATCTAAACTCTCTCAAAGCTAGGATAACTGAAACAGAAGATAGAATTAATGATCTGAAGGACCAACAGATAGAGAGAAAGGATCAGAAGGACGCCTGGAACAAACAGCTTAGAAGCCACGAAAACAGACGCAGGGAAATAAATGATGCCATGAAACATCCCAACGTCAGAATTATTGGAATCCCTGAAGGCGAGGAGAAAGAAAGAAGTCTAGAGGATATAGTGCAACAAGTTCTTCATGAAAAGTTTCTTAATCTCGTGAATGGAAACAGCGTTCATGTACTAGAGGCGAAACGATCTCCACCCAAGACTATAGATTCCAGAAAAACATCAAGGCACCTGATAGTCAAATTGAGGAATCATAATTGTAGATATAATCTCTTGAAAGCCACCTGGACAACGAGGCTCCTTACTTATAGAGGAAAGCCCATCAGAATAATGTCAGACCTGTCCACAGAAACCTGGCAAGCCAGAAAGGGCTGGCAAGATATATTCAGGGCACTAAATGAGAAGAACATGCAGCCAAGAATACTTTATCCAGCAAGACTGACATTCAAAATGAATGGAGAGATAAAGAGTTTCCAATACCGGCAAGGCTTAAAAGACTGCAACCACCAAGCCAACACTGCAGGAAATATTAACGGGGGTACTATAAAAGAGGAAAAATCTTAAAATACCATTGAACAGGAATACAGAGACAATATACAGAAAAAAAAAAAAGACTTCAAAGGTAACACAATGACAATAAAAACGTATCTATCAATAAACACTCTCAATGTGAATGGCCTAAATGCACCCATAAAATGACACAGGGTTGCAGATTGGATAAAATGACAGGATCCATCCATATGTTGTCTACAAGAGACCCATTTGGAACCTAAAGATACACCCAGACTGAAAGTGAAGGGATGGAGAAGAACCTTTCATGCCAATGAGCCTCAAAAGAAGGCTGGGGTAGCGATTCTCATATCAGATAAATTAGATTTTAAACTAAAGACTGTAGTCAGAGATATGGAAGGACACTACATCATTCTTAAAGGGACTATCCACCAAGATAATCTAACAATTGTAAATATCTATGCCCCCAATATGGGAGCAGCCAATTACATAAAAAAGCTGTTAATCAAGATAAAGATTCATATTGCTATGAATACATTAATAGTAAAAGATCTTAACATGACTCTCTCAGAAATAGACATATCATCAAAGCAGAAAATCAATAAAGAAACAAGAGCATTGAATGACACATTGGACAAGATGGACCTCATAGATATATACAGAGCATTCCACCCTAAAACAACAGAATACTCATTCTTCTCAAGTGCACATGGAACCTTCTCAAGAATAGACCACATAATGGGTCACAAATCAGGACTCAACCAATACCAAAAGACTGAGATTATTCCCTGCATATTCTCAGATCAGATCAATGCTTTGAAACAAGGAAAAGTTTATAAGGAACTCAAACACCTGGAAGCTAAAGACCACCTTGTTAAAGAATGCTTGGATCAACCAGGAGATCAAAGAAGAACTGAAACAATTCATGGAAACCAACGAGAATGAAGACACTTTGGCCCAAAACCTATGGGATACAGCAAAGGCAGTCCTAAGGGGGAAATACATAGCATCCAAGCCTCCCTCAAAAAAACTGAAAAATCCAGAAAACACCAGCTGTCTCTACACAATAAAGAACTGGAGAATCAACAACAAATCAAACCAACTCCACACATAAGAAGGGAAATCATCAAGATTAGAGCAGAGATCAATGAGGTAGAAACCAGAGATACAGTAGAACGTATCAATGAAACTAGAAGCTGGTTTTGTGAAAGAATCCATAAGATCGATAAACCATTGTCCACAGTAATCCAAAAGAAAAGAGAGAAAGCGAAAATTCATAAAATTATGAACGAAAAGGGCGAGATCACATCGAACACCAAGGAAGTAGAAACAATCATCAGAAGTTATTATCAACAGTTATATGCCAATAAGCTAAGCAACCTAGATGAAATGGATGCATTCCTTGAAAACTATAAACTCCCAAAATTGAACCAGGAGGAAACTTACAACCTGAATAGACCGATATCTAGTAACGAGATTGAAGCAGTGATCAAAAACCTCCCAAAAAACAAGTGCCCAGGACCTGATGGATTTCCTGGGGAATTCTACCAAACCTTCAAAGAAGAAATAACAGCTATTCTTCTGAAGCTGTTTCAAAAAATTGAAGCAGAAGGAAAACTTCCAGAATCTTTCTATGAAGCCAGCATCACCCTGATCCCCAAACCAGGCAAAGACCCTACCAGAAAGGAGAATTTCAGACCAATATCACTGATTAATATGAATGCTAAGATTCTCAACAAGATCCTAGCAAACAGGATCCAACAGCACATTAAAAAGATTATCCAATCTGAGGGGTTTGAAGTGGCGGGGGGGTGGGAGGTTGAGGTACCAGGTGGTGGGTATTATAGAGGGCATGGCTTGCATGGAGCACTGGGTGTGGTGAAAAAATAATGAATACTGTTTTTCTGAAAATAAATAAATTGGAAAAAAATAAAACATCGATGATCACAACTGCAAAAAAAAAAAAAAAAAAAAAAAAAAAAGATTATCCACCATGACCAGGTGGGATTCATCCCTGGGCTACAGGGATGGTTCAACATTTGCAAATCAATCAATGTGATAGAACAAATTAATATGAGAAGAGAAAAGAACCACATGGTCCTCTCAATTGATGCAGAAAAAGCATTTGACAAAATCCAGCATCCATTCCTGATTAAAACGCTTCAAAGTATAGGGATAGAGGGAACATTCCTGAACTTCATCAAAACTATCTATGAAATACCCACAGCAAATATCATCCTCAATGGGAAAAAGCTTGAAGCCTTCCCTTTGAGATCAGGAACACAACAAGGATGTCCACTCTCACCACTCTTGTTCAACATAGTATTAGAAGTCCTAGCAACAGCAATCAGACAACAAAGAGAAATAAAAGGTATCCAAATTGACAATGAAGAAGTCAAACTCTCTCTCTTCACAGATGACATGATTCTTTATATGGAAAACCCAAAAGACTCCACCCCAAAACTACTAGAACTCATACAGTAATTCAGTAACATGGCAGGATACAAAGTCAATGTACAGAACTCAGTGGCTTTCGTATACACTAACAATGAAATACAGAAAGGGAAATTAGAGAATCGATTCCACTTACTATAGCACCAAGAACCATAAGATACCTGGGAATAAACCTAACCAAAGAGGTAAAGGAACTGTACTCGAGGAACTACAGAACACTC
This sequence comes from Neogale vison, assembly GCF_020171115.1. Classification (NCBI taxonomy): domain Eukaryota; kingdom Metazoa; phylum Chordata; class Mammalia; order Carnivora; family Mustelidae; genus Neogale; species Neogale vison. The sequence goes on along the minus strand of NC_058094.1, from coordinate 84,629,980 downwards.
ATGAAAGAAATTGAGGAAGTAACAAAAAGATGGAAAACTATTCCATGCTCTTGGATCAGAAGAATAAACATCGTTAAAATGTCTATACTGCCTAGAGCAATCTATACTTTTAATGCCATTCTGATCAAAATTCCACCGGTATTCTTCAAAGAGCTGGAGCAAATAATCCTAAGATTTGTATGGAATCAGAAGAGACCCCGAATCGCTAAGGAAATGTTGAAAAACAAAAATAAAACTGGAGGCATCACCTTACCTGATTTCAAGCTTTACTACAAAGCTGTGATCAACAAGACAGCATGGTACTGGCATAAAAACAGAGACATAGACCAGTAGACCAGAGTAGAGAGCCCAGATATGGAACCTCAACTCTATGGTCAATTAATCTTCGACAAAACAGGAAAAAATATATAGTGGAAAAAAGACAGTCTCTTCAATAAATGGTGCTAGGAAAACTGGACAGCTCTATGCAGAAGAATGAAACTCGACCATTCTCTTACACCGTACACAAGATAAACTCAAAATGGATAAACGACCTCAAGGTGAGACAGGAATCCGTCAGAATCCTAGAGGAGAACATAGGCAGTAACCTCTTCGACATCAGTCACAGCAACTTCTTTCAAGATATGTCTCCAAAGGCAAAGGAAACATAGCGAAGATGAACTTTTGGGGCTTCATCAAGATCAAAAACTTCTGCACAGCAAAAGAAACAGTCAAGAAAACAAAGAGGCAACGCATGGAATGGGAGAAGATATTTGCAAATGACAGTACAGACAAAAGGTTGATATCCAGGATCTATAATGAACTCCTCAAACTCAACCCACACAAAACAGACAATCATATCAAAAAATGGGCAGAGGATATGAACAGACACTTCTCCAATGAAGACATAGAAATGGCTATCAGACACATGAAAAAATGTTCATCATCACTAGCCATCAGGGAGATTCAAATTAAAACCACATTGAGATACCACCTTACACCAGTTAGAATGGCCAAAATTAGCAAGACAGGAAACAACATGTGTTGGAGAGGATGTGGAGAAAGGGGAACCCTCTTCCACTGTTGGTGGGAATGCAAATTGATGCAGCCACTTTGGAGAACAGTGTGGAGATTCCTCAAGAAATTAAAAATAGAACTTCCCTATGACCCTGCCATTGCACTACTGCATATTTACCCCAAAGATACAGATGTAGTGAAAAGAAGGGCCATCTGTACCCCAATGTTTATAGCAGCAATGGCCATGGTCACCAAACTGTGAAATGAAACAAAATGCCCTTCAACGGACGAATGGATAAGGAAGATGTGGTCCATATACACTATGGAGTATTATGCCTCCATCAGAAAGGATGAATACCCAACTTTTGTAGCAACATGGACGGGACTGGAAGAGATTATGCTGTGTGAAATAAGTCAAGCAGAGAGAGTCAATTATCATATGGTTTCACTTATTTGTGGAGCATAACAAATAGCATGGAGGACAAGGGGAGATGGAGAGGAGAAGGGAGTTGAGGGATATTGGAAGGGGAGGTGAGCCATGAGAGACTATGGACTCTGAAAAACAATCTGAGGGTTTTGAAGGGGCAGGGGGTGGGAGGTTGGGGGAACCAGGTGGTGGGTATTGGAGAGGGCACGGATTGCATGGAGTACTGGGTTGGCGCAAAAAAACGAATACTGTCGCCTGGGTGGCTCAGTTGGTTGGACGACTGCCTTCGGCTCAGGGCGTGATCCTGGAGTCCCGGGATCTAGTCCCGCATCGGGCTCCCAGCTCCATAGGGAGTCTGCTTCGCTCTCTGACCTTCTCCTCGCTCATGCTCTCTCTCACTGTCTCTCTCTCTCTCAAATAAATAAATAAATAAAATCTTAAAAAAAAAAAAAACGAATACTGTTACACTGAAAAATATTAAAATTAAAATTAAAAAATTTATCAATTATAATCCAATATATATATAATTAATGGTACTGTTACAAAATGGCATGTTGCAGAGAAGTAAACATTACAGAAAAGAAAAGTAAATACAGTACAAGTGCAAAACAATCACACAGACAAATCTTTTTTTATTGTTAGTTTTTATTTTAGACAGAGAGAGCAGAATCACAAGTAGGACAATGGCCAGAGGGGAAGGGAGAGGGAGAGAATATGAAGCAGATGCTGAGTGTTGAGACCCATGGAAAGGGTGGGGGGCTCGATCTCACCACCCTGAGATCATGACCTAAGCCGGAACCAAGAGCTGGACAGTCCACTAACTGAGCCACACTGGTGCCATCTGCCGCCCACACAGATAAATCCTAAACATCACAAATAAACAGAAATGAAGGGCACTTGGGTGGCTCAGATGATTAAGTGTCTGCCTTTGGGATCTCCAGTTCCTGGGATCAAGACCCACATCTCTCCCTGCTCAGAGGGGAATCTGCTTTCTCCTCTGCCTCTCCCCACTGCTCATGCTCTCTCTCACTCTCTCTCTCCCCTTCTCAAATAAATAAAATCTTAAAAAAAAAAAAAATGAAGCCTACAAAAAGCTATACTCAATATGATAGCATTTTCTCATGCTTAAAAATAGGTTAAATGGAGCAATATATGCTTTAGAATATATAATACATGATTGAAATATTTTTTAGCAAGACAAAGGAATGCTAAATACAAAATCAAGAAAAAGGCACCTGAGAAGAAAATATTGAGACCTGCAATGCAGAAGTTCAAGGGAGATGGTAGCATTGTAGTTCTTCAACTGTTAGAGAGTCAGTATAGGCTCATTGCAGTAGATGACTGATAGATAGACAGATAGATAGATAATAGAGGATAGATGATAGATAGATAGAACATAGATAATTAATAGATGATAGATTAGATAGATAATAGATAAATGATAAATACAGATTCAAGACATCTCTCTCTCTCTCTATACACACACACACACACACACACATATGTAAAACATGCAGTGTTTGTAATGTAATGAAGATACCATGTATAAAATTCATTTCTATGTATCAGTTTAATGAAATGATTTTACAGAGAAGGCTTTTAAAGAGCTGAATGCCTTTTTAAAGAGGAGGAAGTAGAAGAGTACTTCCTGAAGGCACTGTAACAATGGCAGGCAACTGGAGCTTTCAGATAAAGATCATTCCAGCTGGAAGGAAGGAGCCTATCAACAGGATGCACCAGGTTTAGCTCTGAATCATGGCCTTCATTTTATTTTCCTTTTCTGCTCTGCAAGAAAAGCCTGAGAAACAGACCCGAGGAGACAAGCCTTCTCCAGCTTGTTGGTTTTCCCTGCAGCTTGAGGGGGCTTAAAAGAGTGTCCCAGATGAGAGTGTTAGCTATGATGTATACCCTAGTGGGAGAAGTTGGAAACTTTTAGAGGTTTGTAGCAGAGGTGAAGCAGGCCCAGAGACAGCCGTGGTTCCAAACCTCTAAGAAACAAAGCAGCTTGAGGCCATATATTGTCAAAGCCATTCCCAGAGAAGTAGCTTTTTGAGCGCCAGAATGACAGGCAGTCACAATTCTGGAGAAAGTAACATGTGGTGAAATTATAACCAGGCTGAAACTAACACTGTAGGTCTAATTTAAAATCAGAATTGATATAAAGGTGCATTCACCAATTTGATGTCTCCTTTTTAACTTTGGCATTCTTGATCAAATAGGGAATTTCTTCTGAAATGTAAAGAAATTTGTTATATAACTATTATGAAGAAACAGACTTCAAAAACTCACTTAAGATTGGCTATATATTCTGTGAATGGTTATAGAATTTCTAGCTCTCTGGAATAATTAGTACAATGTACAATATACTGGAATGATCAGTATAATAAATAAAAGAATGCCATCTTCTGGCAAAAGTCATAAACCGTGTTCTTAGAAACTCTCAGATTCTTAGAGGTGGTACCAGGGGATTAACCTGCTGAAGTATGACTGTTCCACCCTTACCATTTACAATTCACTTGAATAAAATTTTCTTCTTGCTTCAAACTAGTCCACTGAGGAGCCAGGCAGCACAGTAGCAAGGATAATGATAAACCTGGACCCTTCAGATAATGTAACATAATACTCACTCATTTAGTGCAATCACTCACATTTTTATGGACTATATAGTATATATTAGGCAAATTAGCAGGGACCAGAGAAAATGATAAATGTGATATGTTACATATTAAATGACATATTATCACTGTATTTCCAGGACTGACTCAATCTGAATTTATGTTTCACTATGGTTTTTAAAGTTCCATATTAATTAAACACCACTGCCCACTACCTGGAAATATGATAAAGATTAAAAAAGCATACTTAAAAATTTTATCAGTTTTAGGAAACACCACAATAATGATTTTGTTTCTAAGGTGTGGAGTAATTTGAGAAGACATTATGAAGAGACAAGACTAATGGCAACTTTCAAGAAAAGGTGTCATTTCTCAATCACATAAAAAATTCATGAAGAGAATTCATACTTTAAATTTAGTCTGAATATTCAGCAAGACGTTGGGGACAATGGTATAGATGTAATGTGTATAGATGCAGAGAATTAATGACTTGGATTGGGGACAGAGTTCATCTGGTTAAGAAAACAACTGCAGTATACTGTCAGTGACTGCCTTATGACTCCGTGCAATGAAACTGTTGGTAGCCAGGAAATTTGACACACTATTCAAGCCAGACAGGGTAGAATATACGAATGCAGCCTTAAAACCAATGAGAGCATGTCTTGTTAGGAAAGAACATTATTACTTTCATCTTCCACATAGTGTGAGTTACCTGTATGTCAAGGTTTCACATTTTTCTGATCGGATGGAAAAAATACTGATAGCATTGTCATCTGTCTGCTCTTGTGTATATTTGTTTATTCATTGGGGGAAATAACTGCTTATTTCTAATATTTCTGGAGAATAAGTAAATAGTTGAACTCAGACCTACATTATAACATTTTAATGATCCTACTACATTATACATTTAATGATACTACACTTTAGAAAATGTCAATGAGAGTAAGTAAAAATGTGAACGGATCCAGGAGATCTTTATTTATACCATTTGACATGTTTGCAGTGAAAATACATACAAATGGCCTAGCTGAGATTCTAGGTCTAACATATAGCACTCCTTGCCTTGAGATAGTACTTAACTTTCTAGGCAGATGGTGCCTTTGGTTTCTGAGAAATGAAAGAAAGAGATGGATATGTAAATAGAAAAACTTTAGAAAGAGGAGATCAAACAAAATCAAAAGAAGAAGGAAAAGCATATCTATTTTCAAATAACATCAAACAAGTACTGAAGAAAAAGAGATGAGTATTAGAAAACAAAGTGACCCATGGAAAAGCTTTCAGAACAGCATGCTGAGTGTCGGTCTAGAGCCAGGCTTTAGGACAACTTAATGAGGCAGCTGCTGTAGGAACCACCAGTCATTTTAGACAAACTGATCTTCCCTGTCAGATCCACATTTAAGTGACCCTTAAATTAATAGTCTCCATGTGCCCACTAGGTCCTCTGAGAATTAGGAACCGAGAAGATATTCCATGTGCAAGCGATTTATAGGAAATGCCTGGGATAGATAACGTGAGTGAGACTAGGAGTTCACAGGGGACCTGGAGAGTCCAGTCAGGTGTAACACCTGTGAAAGATTAAGGGGAAGAAGAAAGGTAGGATAAAGAGATTTTTCCCATTACAGTGCCATTATGAGACAGTTCCCCAGTTCAGTAGAAAGTAAGCCCTTGAAACTGCTGTTGAGCCCACATATGGGGCAAAGTGGCCTGACTCTGCCACCCTGCCTTCTTGGTCAGTGTCTGGGAAAGCCAAAGGGTGGCCCTGCAGGATCCTGAGGCAGCATGCTTCCCACAACTCATTTACAGATGCACATGTGCTCTTACAGCCAGCCTGGGACAGCCCTGGCTCACCTACAGAAAATCAAAAAGACCTTAGCCCAAGAATAAATGGGATGAACAAGCCTCATGAGAAGTGATGTAGAGAGTAAACTGTGGAGTAAGGAGTTAGGCCTATATGTGATCTGTTGGCAGTGGTCAGGTGACAGGCCACAGGAACATAATGTAGACTAGTTTGAAGGAAAGGATCAGGTTAATCATACCTAGTGTGGGTCTAGTGGGTAGAGGCATGAGAAGATATAAGTATTTTTCTCAAGTGGGGTCTCTCCCTCTGTCTCTTATCTCCCAGATCCCAAACGCTCAGGCAAAGGCCGTGCATCACAGATGGAGTCATACAGGCTCATTCCTAAACTGTGAGAATTAGATTGGGGTACTCTGATCACACCACCTTCAATCACAGGAAAATATGCCATTTCCACAAAATTAAAGAACTGCAATCGTAACATAGGGTGAGGGAAGGGTGGTTTCTCAAAAGAAGTTTTCATGGCAAGAAAAGGAATAAAGAGTATCAGATATGGAAGGTGGAACAAAGGAAAACCACAGTGGAAGACTCTGAGTACATTTGTGGGGTGTGTGTGTGTGTGTGTGTGTGTGTGTGTGTGTAGAAACTACCAGGTATCTGCTGGTGCCAAAATAAAGGGGATTTTGGATAAATGGTATACAGGCTTGAGGCACTCTGGATTCTTTTCTAAAGATAGCCATAGGGAGACATAAGGTGGGACATTGGTTGACTCTTCTCTGAATGACCAGTACTGAGAACAGTGTTCAGGAAACAAGATAAACTCAGTAACCATTTATTCCAGAAGTATTTTTATTGAGTTGATAACTGAAAACATTGCCAGAAGGTGAATCTGTAATCAAATCAATGATCTACCCATATCTTACCTTTAGAACAATGCTCAAGAGAAAACACTAAAACACCATCAGATCTCCCTCCTCCAGAGAAGAATGAACAGAAAAAACAAACAATAAAAACCAAATCCAAATTATAAAATTGTCAAATGGAAATAATAAATCAAAATCTAAATATAAGATAAGAGTAATGCATTTTGTTGTATTCTTTTATAATGTGAAATGCACAAAAAACTAGGAATTTGGTTTTCAGTTTATTTTAGCACTGTTACATACTCTTGATACTATATAAGATTGTTGCTCTGTATTTTGTTATTACAGATTAAGAGATGAGTCTATTGAATGACTAAACAAAATAGATTCTCATATGCAGACTAGATAACTTAGAATTGTTCATTTAATTCATTTAGTTAAGTAGGGAAATCTTGTCTTAATTTTATAGCAATATAATGTGCAAAAGATTTACTTATGAGAAAACTATTTTTCTCCAAGCATCAAAAGAATAAATAGACAAAACAAGGTGGGGAGTAATCTCAACTCTATCACTGTGGGTAGCTCTACTGGTCAGGTTATACCAGACTACACTGCAAAGTAAATAAAACTCAAAATTGCAATGGATTCATATAGCAAATATTTATTTCTCATTGACATCACGACCTGAAGTGGATGAGAGACAGTAGTCCCTTACTGGCAACTACTTCTTTTCTGCAAACACTCACCTCAGTGTGTTTTTGTTCCAGCTGTGCAGATCTAAAACCGAGTGTATGTGAATTTATATCCACTTCAAATGGGCTTATTCTGAAAGTAACACACATCACTTCTGCTCCTATCCTATTGGCTCAAGGCCTGAACCTAAATGTAAAACAATCTGGGAAATGTCAGAAAACACTAGGGAATCCTGGATCATTTTCCCTGCTGCAGTAGCCAATCTAAAAAAAATTGAGCTTAATTTTTCCATTTGGCTGGAAATACGATTAGCAATAAGACATTTCCATGATGAAATTATTTCTTTTTCTTGTGCTATTTTTTAAGAATTTTTTTCTCTTTTTTCACAAGATGACATTTGAAAGAATAATCTGTTTTTAGTCATGTGTGTGAATTATATGTTACATATGTATTACATACACACACATATGCACTCCATATATGTGCATGGAATATATCTAAATGCAAAGATAAGATAAAAAGTGGAATGAAAAACCCATAATTGTAGTTTGACTCATTTATTTAATTGATTCCAAAACCTAAAGTCTTTTGTGGAAATGTAATTCTTGTTTTAAAGTTACAACTCCTTGGCTGTCTAGATGGCTCAGTAGGTTAAAGCCTCTGCCTATGGCTCAGATCATGATCGCAGGGTCCTGGGATCAAGGCCGGCATCAGGCTCTCTGCTCAGCAGTGAGCCTGCTTCTTTCTCTCTCTGTGCCTAATTGTGATCTCTGCCTGTCAAATAAATAAGTAAATAAATCTTAAAAAAAAAAAAAAGTTACAACTCCACAACTTTTGAAGGATTAGTCTTAGGACAAATGAATTACTATGAATAAGGTCAAGTTTGAGGTCTTCCTTATTGTTTTTATTTTAATCTTGATTTTAATATTGCATGCATAATTTGACATAATCAACGTTTTCCAAAATTGTTATAATTTGACATTTTATATTTAGATGCTTCAATAAAATATATTGCTGACAATGATATGAACCACTTTATTCTATGATTAAATATATTTTAAAATTATTTTTATTAACATATAATGTATTATTTGCCCCAGGAATACAGGTCATCAGGCTTACACATTTCATGGCACATACCCTCCCCATGTCCATAACCCAAACACCCTATTCCTACCCCCAACCCCACCAACCCTCGTGTTTTTGTGAGATTAAGAGTCTCTTACGGTTTGTCTCCCTCCCGATCCATATTTATAGTTCTTATATCAACCCTTACCATTTAGTCACAACCATTAATACATTTGAAATTGGTTTTATCCAAAATACTTTTCAACTGAATAAATTTTTATCCATCTACTGTTCACAGTTTATACATGTTTAAAATGTTAATCAAAATACACAAAGCGGTAAATTAAATTTCTTAATAGCCAGAATATTTTACATGTTAAAATACATTTTTTAACTTTGTTAAAGATTTTATTTATTTATTTGACAGAGAGAGAGATCACAAGTAGGCAGAGAGGTAGGCAGAGAGAGAGGGGTAAGCAGGCTCCCTGCTGAGCAGAGAACCCCATGCAGGGCTCGATCCCTGGTCCCTGAGATCATGACCTGAGCTGAAGATGGAGGCTTAACCCACTGAGCCACCCAGGCACCCCTTAAAATACATTTTAAATGTGTGGATATTCTAATATGTTTTCAGTATGCATATTAGTCATATATTCAGGATTTTTAAAAAGTTAATTTCTAGTTACATAATTTGTCCTATCAAATGCAAAATTATTTTTGACAGGATATTTTCTTATTTATATCTTTTACTGATTGAAATACTTTAGCTCCATAAATGTAAGAACATGTACTTTTAATTCATAAACCTGTATTGAGTACTCCATATGAGATTATTGTGTTGTAAAGCAAATGTTCATTACCTGTCTTGAGTATCAATTTCTTCCCGTAGATAAAATTCAGGAAGAACTAAAACAATTATTTGATACTCCAGGTGTTCATTTTTTTCCCCTGTGATTTGACACGAGGGAAGGAATGGGCTGCATATTTGGCAATGTCGGAACCTACTTAGATTACTTAGATTACCTATTTAGATGCTCTGTATTTGTTCAGGTAATTACATGGTAGCGAGAGACCACACACTACCTTGAATTGATATTAGATACTTATTTTCATGTTATTAACATGAGTGTTGTCTTTTAGTAAAAGAAATAATAGTCTTGTACCACCAGCCAAGCACAAATATCCTGTTTATTTGAATTAGACTCTTCTTTACCCACCAGGGGATTCTTTCAATCTGAACCTCTGTACACATTTACCATGCCAAAAGGGAATGCTGAGACTTTAAAACTCAAAAAGCATCAGGGTAGACTATGCATGCCCTGGTGGGGACTATCTGTACAATGCCCAATTTCTGTCAAGCACCTATATATTAGAATTTAAGATACTGAACACCTGGGCATTTGGAAACCAGTGAATAGAAATCTTTCAAGTGTGCCAAAAGAGAAAAAAAGCAAGATAGAGAAAATCATGAAGAATTGTATAAAGAGGATTCAGAGAAAGAGAAACAAAGAGACAGAGACAGAGAATGCTTTAGAAAATTCTATAAAGCTCTTTCACTAGCTCTCATTTTATAAGGTTTTCAAACATTGATTTGTATCAGAATCTCCTGGAGAGCTAGTGAAAACACAGAGACCCCAGGCTTGTGAGAGGTGAATGCTGCCTGGGTGTTTGTAATTTCCAAGCTCCTAAGGTGATCCTGAGAGACACCACAGCTTGAGAGCCATTATTTATATGTGGTGCTTGAGGTGACCGAAAGTGATACTTACAGACCTATAAAGGACTCTTTCAAGAATAGGATAGGGGCATGAAGAACAGTTACGGGGAATCACACTTTGATATAAACTATTTTATTCATTATAATTTGCTTATTAACCACACTGCCATTCCCTATTTATTTTTTTCTCTTTCATTTGTTTCTTACATACCTAAACTCTAAAATAAGGAAAAGTAGCATGGGTCACTCCTCTACTTCTATCTGTATAACCATTTATGTCACTCACTCTCTGCATATCCTGGTGGGATAGTATGAAATCCTTTAGGTCAAAAAATTACAATGTTCTACCTAATCAATACATGATATATATTTGATGGAATTTGAAAGTCTTTCAACCATTCTTAAAGCATATAAATACTAATTTTAATTCTAAATTCATAGCCCATTTAAGTGAGATATGTAATAGAAATAACTGGGATAAAAGTCCTTGCTTGACTGAGTTGACTGGCCTATCATCAAGATAGATATAGTAAAAAGTTAATGCATTTCTTAGTGCATCACTAGTTATTTTTTTAACGATATTGCAAAATTGTTTCTTCTCTCAGGTTATAGAAAGCTGGTCTCTTATTGTGTGATGTAGTATGATTTGTGGTCATCCCTAAATTCTTGAATAACATTATTCAGTCAGTGAACTCACACAGTATTTTCCCTCTTAAACATATAGTTGAGCTTATTGTTCTTAGAATAAGATAAATCCACAGATAATTCAGAAACATTTATTTTTTGAAGTATATAAATTCTTCTCCTAAAGCTTGTATCTTTGGTCATTTTCTGTCATATAATTTGAATGGTGAAACTTTACAAACAACAGTAAAACAGATACTATTAATATTTTCTTGTTAGGTAGTTAGTATAGTCTGAGTTCTACTTTAGCCCATTCATATGCATTATTTCCTTTCTTTTCACAATCTTGTGAAGTAGGTTTACCGATGAAGAAAGTGATGTTGACTCTAGATCACAAGCATAGAAAGTGGAAGAACAAAGGGAAAATCAGGTCCATGGACACAATAGTTTCTGCTCCAATTACTGCAGCACACATTCCAAACCCAAATGTTCATTGAGTGAATATAATACGTCTTTATATGTATTTTAAAAATCTGTAAACTATAGCTGCTCATAATGATAAATAAGATAATAACAGTATCAATTTTTAATGAGTTGTTAAAATTTCAGAATTTGAATACCACAGTATGCCATGTTTTAAATAACCGTGTGGTCATTACTCTGTTCATTACATGGATATCAAGCACCACAGAACTGGAAGGTGGACAAAATTTTCCTCATAGTCTGGGGGGTGGGAACTGAAGACATAAAGTAACTGTCCACATATACATATAGACAAACACACATGGTTGTACTGAACACTGTAGAAGAGAGATCTCAACCAGTTTTATAATAAGAATGTGTGAGGAAACAAACTTAACATAGAACCTAGAGGAAAATCAGGATTACTTAATAAAAAAGGAAGATAGACAGGGAAATATCTATGGATAAGGTTATATTGAAAGAAATATTTCAAAATTAAGAAATTGCAGAAAATACTTGTGACAAGATTATTACAGGAAAAATTGTGGATGAGTGTTGGGAAGGAGATTTTTCAAAATGAAGCTATTTCTGCTCACATCAAGAAGTCTGGGCAGTGAGAAGCCATTGGATGATTTGCAAGCTGAGGAATGGCATGATTAAATGTGCTTTTTATTAATGATTATCTGAATACCATCTACCTGCCTTTGAGTGAAACTAGACAGCAGACTCCTAGTAAGGCTGAGAGTTGTAGAAATGGAGGGAAGTAGTGAAATCTGAGAATTTTAGAACTGACAAAGCTTAGTAATGGACCTCTGATTAGGACTTACCATGTAAAATATTCTCAGATCTCAGTTTTTAATATGAAACAAAATTTAAATGCTGTCACCATTTTGTTGTCACTAAAAAAGAAGGAAGATAATTAAGTTTGGGAGAGATCATAAAATCTATTTTGGCCACATGAGTTTGGACACTAAAACAGGTAGATATACAGGTGTACAGATATACAAATGTGCAAATGTGGCCTGAAATTCTTTCATTCATACAGATACTGTATCTTTGTGGTTAAATATAATTTTTAAGTATTAAGTCTATATTAAGCATAACTAAGTGTTTTATGTTCTTGGAGCAGTTCTAAATAGTATTGCTTTTAAATTGGGTTTCCTCATGCTCATAGTTGATATGTAGAAATATGATTTTTTAATTTGTTGATATTCTTTTATGTGACATCCTAAAGTTCCAGCAATTTGTGTTTGTTTTAACAGATTCCCTAAGATTTCTTTTTTTCTCTCCAATTTGTATGCTTTTGAATTTTCTATTTTTTAACTTACCTATTTTGTCCTATAGCAGTAACTATATTATAGTGAAAGTATCATGTTGAAAAACATGTAAGGGGTGCCTGGGTGGCTCAGTCTGTTAAGTGGAGTCGGAACTGGCTTTCGGCTGAGGTCATGATCTCAGGGTCCTGAGATCAAGTCCCCCATCAGGCTCCCTGCTCGGCGTGGAGCCTGCTTCTCTGTCTCTCTCTGCTGCATTGTACATGCACACATTCTCTCAAATAAATAAAGAATCTCAAGAAAGAAGGAAAGAAGGAAGGAAGGAAGGAAGGAAGGAAGGAGAAGGGAAGGGAAGGGAAGGGACGGAAAGGAAAGGAAAGGAAAGGAAAGGAAAGGAAACAGACCACTGGTAAGAGTGGAAATCCTTGCCTCTTCCCACTTCTTGGGAAAAAGCATTCAACTTTTCAACACTAAGCTCTATGTAAGCTACATGGTTTTTATAGACACATTGTTTGAAAGCTGCTAGTGGGTGTCTCAGGTGTAATCTGAAACCCACCCCTGTACAAGGAGGGCAAAGAGAGAAAAAAGAAAGAGACTGACCACTCCAGATTGGTAGGTGGCAGTTTAATAAGAAGGGAACTTACATCTGAGACTTGTCTTGGGTGCCCCAAAGGCAAACAGAACCCACATTCCAGGACAAGATGCTTCACCCTCCAGTTGCCCAGTTCAGCTCATGGTCAACTGGCAGTCATGTCATCTTGATGACCTACTCCAACACTTTGCCCTCAGTGACCCACTCTTACGATCTCATATGTCCCCCATCTTTTGCAGTGTGTCCTAAGCAATCTTCAGGAGCATGGAGGTGGCTCACTTCGTAGCCATCTGTCTGCACTGGAGGCAAATGCTGCAGCAACAACACAGACACACACAGAATAAAACACAAGTTAAGACAACGATTCCCCAAATCTGTGACAACTTCTTTTTTTTTTCTTTTTAATAAGAGTCCCAGGATCCTATCCACCAATTCATTAACTCTTCTAGGTTGGCAAACGAATCTGTTAGGGTATTCACTTGTGTCTCCATGTGATTTAATAATTGCATTAGCAAACTCCTCAGATATGGACACATAACATTCTGTCAGGAGGGCAGGGAGAGATTAAAGAAAGAGGCAGGCCACTACTCATGTGTAAGTGGTAGGTTTAATAAACAAGGGAACATATATATATGAGGTTTGTCTTGGGTGGCCACAAAATGAATAAAGTCCAGATACCCTTGAATCTTACAAGTTTTTATAGAGGTCTTAACTGGGCTCAGTGATGTATAACATCCAGCTGGTCTCAACACATGAGTAACTCAAAGCTATATCATTGGAGCAGCCTCTTGGAGCAGGGAAGATAAGCAGAACCCACATTCCAAGGACAGGATCCAGCTCACAGACCAACCAGCAGTCACATCCTCTTGATCACCTCCCACCACAAGCATTTGTCAAACTGAGGTAATTCCCCTCTATAAATTCCTGGGATCATGAAATAGTGTTGGAGTTTGTCAAATTCTTTTCCTTCACCAACTGATGGGATAATATAATCTTTCATCTTTAGCTTATTGGTATGCTAGAGAACATTGCTTGATTGAAGAATGTTGAACCAGTATTGTGTATCTAGAATAAAATCCATATATACTTCTTTTTATACATTGCTGGATTAGGTTTGCTAATATTACTTTTAAGGGTTTTTTTACAACTATGTTCATGGTATATATTGATGCATAACTTTGCTTGTGATCTTTTCTGGTGTTGATGTCGGTGTAATAATGTCCTCATAAAATGAGTTGACAAGTGTTTCTACTTTCTCAATTTTCTCAAAGAAATCATGTACAATTGGTGTTCATTCTCCTTTAAATGTCTGGTAAGATTTTCCCATGAAATAATCTGGATTAAAAGATTTATTTGGTGAGAAGGCTTTAATTATGAATTCACTCATTTACTGGTAATAATATTCAGATTGTCTTTTTCATCTAGGTTGGATTTTTTATTTTATCTTTTCCAAAGAATTGGTAATTTTTTTATAAGTTGTTGAATTTATGAGCATAAAATTGTTCACGGTATTCCGTTATGTTTCTTGTAATGGCTGAAGGATATATTGTGATATCTCTTTTTGTGTTTTTAATATTAGTGATTATATTTTCTCTATTTCTTTCAAGCTTGCTAGATATTTACCTATTTTATTGACTCTTTAAAAAATTATTTTGTTTTACTGTTATTTTTGTTTATTTAATTGATTTCAAGTTTGTTACTTTTATTTATTATCATTTCTTTCCTTCTTTTGGTTTTGAGTTCATTTCCAATTTATCACAATAGGAACTTAGGTTTGTGAACTTTCCTTTCTAATAACATAAACATTTAGTGCTATAACTTTATCTCTCAGCATGCTTTAGATGCATCTCACATAGTTTGATGTGTTGTATTTTTATTTTCATTCAGTTCTATGTATTTTTTTTTTTAAATATCCTTTGAGGAGTGCCTGGGTGACTCAGTCAGTTAAATGTCTGCCTTCACCTCAGGTCATTATCTTAGGTTGCTGGGATCAAGCCCCACATCAGGCTCTCCACTCAGCAGGGAGTCTATTTCTCCCCCTCGTTCTCCTTCTGTGCTCTCTTTTTCTCTCTTGCTCTCGCTCTCTCTCAAATAAATAAATATCTTTAAAACATAAAACAAAATTAAAAATTAAAAAAATCCTTTGAAACCTTATCTTTCCTTCATGAATAATATAAAAGTATTTTATGTGTTTTCTACCTATTTTTAGCTTTTCCCAGTGACATTTACTTACTTCCTGTTCGATTTCATTATGGTAACACTTTTATCATTTCAACTTTTAAAATTTGTGATGTTTGTCTATTTTTTTTTTTTTTTGTTTTTGTTTTTGTTTTTTTCCCAATTTATTTATTTTCAGAAAAACAGTATTCATTATTTTTTCACCACACCCAGTGCTCCATGCAAGCTGTGCCCTCTATAATACCCACCACCTGGTACCCCAACCTCCCACCCCCCCCGCCACTTCAGACCCCTCAGACTGTTTTTCAGAGTCCATAGTCTCTCATGGTTCACCTCCCCTTCCAATTTACCCAAATTCCCTACTACTCTCTAACGCCCCTTGTCCTCCATGCTATTGGTTATGCTCCACAAATGAGTGAAACCATATGATAATTGACTCTCTCTGCTTGACTGATTTCACTCAGCATAATCTCTTCCAGTCCCGTCCATGTTGCTACAAAAGTTGGATATTCGTCCTTTCTGATGGAGGCATAATACTCCATAGTGTATATGGACCACATCTTCCTTATCCATTCATCCGTTGAAGGGCATCTTGGTTCTTTCCATAGTTTGGCGACTGTGGCCATTGCTGCTATAAACATTGGGGTACAGATGGCCCTTCTTTTCACGACATCTGTGTCTTTGGGGTAAATACCCAGGAGTGCAATTGCAGGGTCATAGGGAAGCTCTATTTTTAATTTCTTGAGGAATCTCCACACTGTTCTCCAAAGAGGCTGCACCAACTTGCATTCCCACCAACAGTGTAAGAGGGTTCCCCTTTCTCCACATCCTCTCCAACACATGTTGTTTCCTGTTTTGTTAATTTTGGCCATTCTAACTGGTGTAAGGTGATATCTCAATGTGGT
Organism: Neogale vison; assembly: GCF_020171115.1. Taxonomy (NCBI): domain Eukaryota; kingdom Metazoa; phylum Chordata; class Mammalia; order Carnivora; family Mustelidae; genus Neogale; species Neogale vison. The sequence goes on along the minus strand of NC_058094.1, from coordinate 84,613,777 downwards.
TTTAATTTGAATCTCCCTGAGGGCTAATGATGATGAGCATTTTTTCATGTGTCTGATAGCCATTTGTATTTCTTGATTGGAGAAGTGTCTGTTCATATCTTCTGCCCATTTTTTGATGTGTTTGTCTGTTTCGTGTGGGTTGAGTTTGAGGAGTTCATTATAGATCCTGGATATCAACCTTTTGTCTGTACTGTCATTTGCAAATATCTTCTCCCATTCCGTGGGTTGCCTCTTTGTTTTTTTGACTGTTTCCTTTGCTGTGCAGAAGCTTTTGATTTTGATGAAGTCCCAGAAGTCTATTTTCGCTTTTGTTTCCTTTGCCTTTGGAGACGTATCTTGAAAGAAGTTGCTGTGGCTGATATCGAAGAGATTACTGCCTATGTTCTCCTCTAAGATTCTGATAGATTCCTGTCTCACGTTGAGGTCTTTTATCCATTTTGAGTTGATCTTTGTGTACGGTGTAAGAGAATGGTCGAGTTTCATTCTATGTTTGTCTATGTTAGTGACAATTCCATAGGTTCTTGAAAACAATGCATATTCTGCCATTTTTTGGTGCAGTATTCTATATATATCAATTATATCTTGTTGGCTAATTATACGGTTTAGATTTCTTATATCTTTGCTAATTTTCTCTCCAGAATTTGTATCACTTGCTGTCAGAGGGGTGTTGAATTCCTAACTATAATTGTGTTCTTTTTTTTCTTTCTGTCATATCAGTTTTTGTTTCTTATGCCTTTTTTTTAAGATTTTATTTATTTGACAGAAAGAGAGCACAAGTAGGCAGAGAGGCAGGCAGAGAGAGGGGGGAAGCAGGCTCCCTCCTGAGCAGAGCCTGATGCGGGGCTCGATCCCAGGACACGGGGATCATGACCCGAGCTGAAAGCAGAGGCTTAACCCACTGAGCCACCCAGGCTCCCCTGTTTCTTATATCTTGAAGCTTTATTATTTGCATGCATGCTTTGAATATTCTTTTTTTTTAATCTAATTTTATTTTTTCAGTGTTCCAAGATTCATTGTTTATGCACCACACTCAGTGCTCCATGCAATACGTGCCCTCCTTAATGTATTCTTTGTGTAGTTTTGCAGTGATTGTTCTGTGTCTTATGCGGTACATGTTTGACATCACAAACTACTGGCATAGGCATTATACCCCTTATTATAGTTTCACATCTTGTTTCCACTTTTTACCTTTTCCACCTTTAAATATCATTGTCATGAATATTAGATACTACAACTTCTGTTCCATGGGCCACGATCTTACACAATACATAAAAATCAACTCAAAATAGATTTAAGATTTGAACATAAGACTTGAAACCATAAAACTCCTAAAAAAAAAAAAAAGAAAGAAAGAAAGAAAGAAAGAAGGAAAGAAAAGAGAAAGAAAGAGAAAGAGAGAGAGAGAAAGAAAGAAAGAAAGGCAGGCAGTAAGCCCCTTGACATAAGTCTTGATGATAAATTTTTGAATCTGACTCTAAAATCAAAATCAACAAAAGAAAAACATAAACAAGTGGGACTACGTCAAACTAAAAAGCTTCTGCACGGCAGAAGAAACCATCCCTGGGATGCCCTAGTGGCTCAGTTGGGTAAGCATCCAACTCTTGGTTTCACTCAGATCATGATATCCAGGTCAGGCACCTTGAGGAAGACTCCCACTCAGCAGGGAGTCTGGTTCCTCTCTGCCCCACCCCCCCATGCACTTTTTCTCTGTCTCTAAAATAAATAAATAAACCTTAAAAAGAAAAAAAAAAGGAAGAAACCATCTACAAAAAAAAAAAAATCAACCTATTAAATGGGAGGAAATATTTGCAAATTATATATTGGATAAGGGGCCGATATCCAAAATATATAAAGAACTCATAAAACTCAGTAGCCCCCCAAAATAAACCAATTAAAAATGGGTAGAAAATGTGAATAAACATTTTTCCAAAGAAGACATAGAGATGACCAACAGATACATGGAGAAAATGCTCAACATCTTTAATCACTAGAGAAATTCAAATCAAAACCACAATGAGATATCATCTCATACCTATTAAAATGGCTATAATCAAAAAGCAAGAAATAACAAATGTTGGTGAAAATATGGGAAAAAAGGAACTCTTGTGCACTGTTGGAAGGAATGGAAATTGGGACAGCCACTATGGTAAACACTATGGAGATTCCTCAAAAAATTAAAAAATAGAATTGCAATGTGATCCAGCAAATTCCACTTCTGGGTGGTTCCCAGAAGTAAATAAAAACTAACTGGAAAAGATCTATGCATCCCTATGCTCACTGCATCATGTTCACAATAACCAAGATATGGAAACAACCTAAATGTGACTCAGTGGATGACTGGATAAAAAGATTGTTCTTTTTTCTTCTTTCAAAATCAAGGACAGATTAAGGTATGATGTTTTTTATCCAATCCCTGGGTTTCGTTTGCATTTCTTTTTTTTTTTCCAATTTATTTATTTTCAGAAAAACAGTATTTGTTTGCATTTCTTTTGTGGTGCTCACCTACACCAGTGTTGTCTCCTCCTTTAAAACTTCCTGTTACTGCAATTCTCCCATCTTCCTTCCATAAATTTGTGTGGGACATTATTGCAAATATTCACCAACTAGAGATCTTACTCGCACTTCTTAACCTTGAACTTTAACAATATCCTCAGATTTTAATTACTAGCTTTTCTCTAGTTTTTCATTAATCCGTTTGTGGGATTGGTAGTATTATCTTGGTGTTCAGAGATGAAAACAATAGAGTAATGAGGTAGAAAACTTGTACTATGTTTTCCAGAGGGAAGTCTGTCCTATTTTGTTCTTTTGGTTTGAGATCTTGGGTCTCTAAGTTTATAAAAATGTTTTTTAAAAAAATTAGATCTTGACCATTTTATCTTTTCTCAGGCAAAATTATATCATAGATTGAGAGCCTGCATAGATTTATGCTAAACAATGACAATTGTCTTATAATTAAAATCTCTTTATCCTAGCCATTGTCATTAGATTATTCATCATTTTTCATGTATAAAAATAAGAGTTTTCATCTTTATTATGTGTGCACAGTAATGCACGAGCAAGTTAGCAGAGGTTTAATTGGCAGATGTTTTATAGGTAGATTTTTTTTTTATTTTGACATTTTTTTGTATTAATTTTTGTAATAGTATTTTGGTTTACTTGTTTCTTTTAATTTTTCTTAGTGAAGTATAATTGACTTACAACATTTATTAACGTTGAGTGTACAACACAGTACTTTCATCTTTGTGTTTATTGTGTAATGATCACCGCAATAAGTCTAGTTAACATCCATCACCGTACATACAAGATTTTTTTTCTTGTGCTAAGAACTTTTAAGATATAGTCTTTTAAAAACAATACAATACAATATATTATTATTAACTTTAGTCACCATGTTGTATATTACATACCCATATCTCACTTGTTTTATAGCTGGAAGTTTATATCTATTGACTACCTTCACCTATTTTGCAGCCCCCCACTCCCAGGCAACCAGCATTCCATTTTATGTATTTATAAGGTTGTTTTGCTTTATTTAGATTTCACATGTAAGTGATATCATACAATATTTGTCTTTCTCTGCCTGACTTATTTCACTTGGCATAATACCTTCATTGTCCATCAATATTATATAAATGGAAAACTTCCATCCTTTTTTATGACTGAATAATATTCCATTGTGGATATATATCACATGTCCATTATCCACAAATCCATTTGTCCACCGGTGAACATTTAGACCTTGTTTCCATGTTTTTGCTATTCTGAATAATACTTTAGTGAACATAAAGGTGCATATATCTTTTCAAGTTAGTGTTTTCATTTTTTTCAGAAAAATATCCAGAATTGGAATTGCTAGATCATATGGTAGTTGTATTTTTAACTTTTTGAAGAATCCTCATAGTGTTTTTCATAGTGGTTGCCACCCATAGTCCACAACTGTTCTTTTCCTCACATCCTGGCCAACTCTTGTTACCCCTTGTGTTTTTTATAATAGCCATTCTAACAGGCATGAGTTAATATTTCATTGTGGTTTTGGTTTGTATCCTTCTAATAATTAGTGAGTTGAGCACCTTTTCATATACCTGTGAGCCACCTGTATGCTTCCTTTGGAAAACATCTATTCAGGACCTCTGTTCATTATTTATTTATTTACTTATTTATTGTTAATTGAGTTTTATGAGTTCTCTCTGTATTTTACATATTATCCCCTTATCAGACATAAAATTTGCTGATAATTTATCCCATTTAGTAAGTTGTCTTTTAATTTTGTTGGTGGCTTCCTTTGCCATAGAAGCTTTTTAATATGGTCTAGTTATACTTATTTATTTTTGCTTTTGTTGCTCTTGCTTTTTGTATTGGGTATCATCATCAAAAATCATCCTCAAATCATCATCAAGTATCATCAACAAGACCTATGTCAAGGGGCTTACTGCCTATGTTTTCTCCAAGGAGTTTTATGGTTTCAGATCTTATATTCAAGTCTTTAATCCGTTTTGGGTTAATCTTTGTGTATGGTGTGAAATAGTGGTGCTATTTCACTCTTTCCCATGTGGCTGTCCAATTTTCCCAACATTATTTATTGAGGAGACTGTATATTTGTATATTCTTGGCTCTTTTGTTATAAATTAAATGATGTATATGTGTATGTGGATTTATTTCTGGACTGTGTGTTAGATTTCACTGATGTGTCTGTTTTTATGCCAATACCTTACAGTTTTAATTGCTATAGCTTTGTGGGATACCCGGGTGGCTCAGTTCGTTAAGGTTGGCCTTCAGCTAAAGGCCCTGGGATCAAATCCTGCATCAGCCTCCTTGCTCAACAGGGAGCCTTCTTCTCCCTGAACCTGCCACGCTCTCAGCTATGCGCTCTCTCTCTGTCTCTCTCTTTTTCTCTCTGGCAAATAAACAAATAAAATCTTTTTAAAAATTACTATAGTTTTGGAGCACCTGGGTAGCTCGGGGGGTTAAGCCTCTGCCTTCAGCTCAGGTCATGATCTCAGGGTCCTAGGATCGAGCCTTGCATCGGGCTCTCTGCTCAGCAGGGAGCCTGCTTCCCCCTCTCTCTACCTGCCTCTCTACCTACTTGTGATCTCTCTTTCTGTCAAATAAAAAAATAAAATCTAAGAAAAAAAATTACTATAGTTTTGTAACACGTTTGAAGTCATGGAGTGTGATGTCTCCAGCTTTGTTCTTCTTTCTCAAGATTGCTTTGGTATTTGGGATCTTTAATGTTTCCATATACCTTTTAGGATAGTTGGTGTTTTTTTGGGTTTTTTTGGGTTTTTTTACTTCTGAGAAAAACATCATTGGAATTTTATAGGGATTACAGTGAATCTGTAAATTGATTTGGATAGTGGGGAAATTTTAAAAATAGTAATTCTTTCAACCCATGAGCATGGATATCTTTCCATTTATTTACATCTTCAATTTCTTTCAACAGTATCTTGTAGTTTTCAGTGTGTGGGTTTTTCATTTCCTTGGTTAAATTGATTCCTGGCTATTATTTTTTTTTTTATGCAATTGCAAATGGACTTGTTTTCTTAGTTTTTCTCTCTATAGTTTTTAATTTATGTTTCTTCCCATTTTTTAATGACTGTATTTTTGAGTAGTTTTAGGCTTATTACAAAATTGGGAAGAAGATGAGATTTCCTATATGTCTTTTAGCCCCATGCATAACATACTCTGTCATTTGTTATAATTGATGAACCTATATTAACACATCATAATCACCCACAATATAGTTTATTGTTACTTTTGGTAGTGTACATTCTGTAGGCTTATACAAATGTATAATGGATGTATGCATCATTGTATACATGTATCATCATACAGAATATTTTTACTGCCCCAAAAATCCTCTGTGCTCCACCTATTCATCTTTCTTCCCTGCAACCTCTGGCAACCAATGACCTTTTTACCAATTTCTGTAGTTTTACCTTTTCCAGAACATAACATAGTTGGCCCACAGGTTAATTTGCAAATGTTAAATATTTTTCCATAAAGCTACCTAGTGTCTATTGCTACTATAATATCTGAATCTATGATCCTTGTAGGTTCTGTGAAAGCATCAAGGGTATGGATATCAGCATTGCTTTGGGAGATAAAACAAAACTTTACATCTGAGCTAAGAGGTGTGGTATATGGAGACATGGTGCCTGGATCCTTTTTACTGAAGTGCAGTTCTTCAGGACTGCTGGGAATGTTGTAGATAGTCTTCAATACCAGCCTTTTCTAGATTGTATGATTTGCAGAGAGCTGTCTTGCCCAGGGACAGTTATATTTTTTTTCTTGTGGCAGTCAATGACTGATGGATGGAAACTTTAAAGACCTGGGCTTCTAGCTCAATGAAGAGCAGCCTCAGTTCTAGGGCAGTTCACAGGGCTTCACTGAAGCTCATCTTCTCCTCTACCCAATCTGGCTGCTTCCTTCCCTTTCATAGGTTCTGATCCCAAGGAAACTTTTTAATAAATCTTTGCCTGTAAAATCCAAATCAGTGTATCATAGATTTTGGAGTTAGGAAGAGGACAAGAAGATACCATCAAAAGGTGACCATAATATAGTCTCATACACAATGGGAGTTTTGTTTTGTTTTGCTTTGCTTTGTTTTATTACTAAGAAAATTTAACTGGGGCGCCTGGAAGGCTAAATTGGTTAAGTGTCCCTTTGGATCAGGTCATGATTTCAGGGTCATGGGATAGAACCCCACATCAGGCTCCTTGCTCAGTGGGAAGTCTGCTTCTTCCTCTCAATTTCCCTCTCTTTCTCTCTCAAATAAATTAATAAAATCTTTAAAAAAAAAAAAAAGAAAATTTAACTTGTATCCTTGTGCAAGATGCATTAAGTTCAGAAATAATGGCGAGCCAGTACAAATTATGGAAACGTGAGATGGTGAAATCCTGGAAAAATCACAGCAAAGGTAATCAATAAGAGGTCATGAATGGAAAGCATGACAGGATTTGATTTTAAATAAAGGGACAGGAAGATTTTAAAAGTTCCTTCAAATTCCTATGCTGAGGGGAAAAAAAAGAGAGAGAGTACTGTCTCTCTGACAGAAAAAATAACAAAAGAAATAAAAACTTTGTAGCCAAGAAAATTATTTAAATAAATATATTTATGGGGAGAATGATATGCTCAAAAATATTTTACTTTCAAGCAATTAAAATAAAAAGTTTGGAAATGAACAGTTCAAGTATCATATAGGTCAGTGTTTCTCAATTGCATCAGAATCTCCGCAGTTGTTCAGAGAAAAATGTCGACTATTGCTTCTACCTTGGAATCTACTTTAAAAAAAAAAGTTACGCTAGAATCCTTATGTTAAACAAAGTTTGAGAATCACTGCTGAAGACATGTTGTACCTGTCCTTGAAACTCTCTAGTATCCTTGTTCTAAGTTCCTCATAAAGTACACAAATTAAATTTGTAGATCAACCCTAGTATATTTAAATCAGTTCTTTATAAAGTCAGCTAACTAGGGAGCAAAGAAAACTGGAGCGTTTGTAATGAAACCATTAGAATCAGTTGGCCACCTTTGTGGGAGGTGAATAGGTCATTAACTTGAAAAATTAGAAAAATAAAAAAAGGAGAAGAACATTTTGAGCTTAAGAGATCAATTATTGAGGAAACCTCTTTAGGTCTAGACTAAGGAAACTGTTTATTCTGTTAAGGGAAATATGCATATTGTAAATTGAGAGGTTTTCTTCCCCCCTCTTCTCCATAAAAATGAGGAGATATTTTAAATTTTAGAAACATTTTATAATATTTTGGTTTAAAAAAGCAAAGATAAACAGAAGTGCTGGTTATAAGACGTATTATTTTAAAAAACCTAAAAAACTTGGGATGCCAAAAAAATTGGGGACGCTTAGTTAAGTTTAAGTTAGTTAAGTTAGTTAAGAGGTCTCCTTCAACTTAGGCCATGATCCCAGGATTCTGGGATCAAGTCCCACATCAGACTCCTTGCTCAGTGGGGAGCCTACTTTTCCCTCTGTCTGCTGTTACAACCACTTGTGCTCTCTTTCTCTCTGACAAAGAGAGAAAAAAACGTTAAATAAATAAACAAACAAACAAACAAAAAGAAAATAAGTGAAAGTGAAGACGCTTGTTTGATTATTTTCAAATTCTGGCTCCCAAAATATGACCAGTACAACTTCAGAAAGATAGTACTGAGGATAAAGTCCCAATAGTGTGTCAGAGAGGGAAGGGCAAAGTTGAGATATTTATTGATTTTAGTGTGGATTAAGGTTAGTCTTAAAATGTGGGGATGTGATGAGGATTGATGGACACACATAGTGGGAACTCATTGGGTCCTTTTAGGAAGATCCTAGAAGTTGGGGCACCTGGGTGGCTCAATTTGTTAAGAATCTGACTTTTAAACTCAGCTCCAGTCTTGATCTCAGGGTCGTGAGTTCAAACCCTGGATTCCACACTGGGTGTGGAGTTTACTAAAACAAAACAAAACAAAACAAAAAACCACCAACAACAATAACACCAACAAAAACCTAGAGGGACTCCTGGGGGCTCCATCAGTTAAGATTCTCCCTTCAGCTCAGATCAGGATCCTGGGGTCCTGAGATCAAGTCCTTCATGGGGCTCCTAGCTCAGCAGGGAGGCTGCTTCTCTGTCTCCCTCTACCTGCTGCTCCCTCTACTTGTGTGCTCTCTCACTCTCTATCTCTCTCTGGTAAATAAATGAAAATCTTAACAAAATAGAAAAAAAAAGTCCTAGAATGAACAATAACATTGTTTACAATGTTTATTTTCCCAGGCAAGTTTTTTCTGAAGTACCAAAATTACACTGGTGAAGGCAATGGAACAGTAAAGTCACGTTAATATAGAATAGATGATAAACAGAGTAGGTTGCAAATGGGTTCAATTTCCACAATGCATAAGAATTTTTAAGCTCTGGAATTCACCAAACTTTCTTTTTTTTTTTTTTTTTTTTTTTTTTCTTGGTATCCTCCTTTTTTTTTTTTTTTTTTTTCCCCAATTTATTTATTTTCAGAAAAACAGTATTCATTATTTTTTCACCACACCCAGTGCTCCATGCAAGCTGTGCCCTCTATAATACCCACCACCTGGTACCCCAACCTCCCACCCCCCCGCCACTTCAAACCCCTCAGACTGTTTTTCAGAGTCCATAGTCTCTCATGGTTCACCTCCCCTTCCAATTTACCCAAATTCCCTACTACTCTCTAACGCCCCTTGTCCTCCATGCTATTGGTTATGCTCCACAAATGAGTGAAACCATATGATAATTGACTCTCTCTGCTTGACTGATTTCACTCAGCATAATCTCTTCCAGTCCCGTCCATGTTGCTACAAAAGTTGGATATTCGTCCTTTCTGATGGAGGCATAATACTCCATAGTGTATATGGACCACATCTTCCTTATCCATTCATCCGTTGAAGGGCATCTTGGTTCTTTCCATAGTTTGGCGACTGTGGCCATTGCTGCTATAAACATTGGGGTACAGATGGCCCTTCTTTTCACGACATCTGTATCTTTGGGGTAAATACCCAGGAGTGCAATTGCAGGGTCGTAGGGAAGCTCTATTTTTAATTTCTTGAGGAATCTCCACACTGTTCTCCAAAGAGGCTGCACCAACTTGCATTCCCACCAACAGTGTAAGAGGGTTCCCCTTTCTCCACATCCTCTCCAACACATGTTGTTTCCTGTTTTGTTAATTTTGGCCATTCTAACTGGTGTAAGGTGATATCTCAATGTGGTTTTAATTTGAATCTCCCTGAGGGCTAATGATGATGAGCATTTTTTCATGTGTCTGATAGCCATTTGTATTTCTTGATTGGAGAAGTGTCTGTTCATATCTTCTGCCCATTTTTTGATGTGTTTGTTTGTTTCGTGTGGGTTGAGTTTGAGGAGTTCATTATAGATCCTGGATATCAACCTTTTGTCTGTACTGTCATTTGCAAATATCTTCTCCCATTCCGTGGGTTGCCTCTTTGTTTTTTTGACTGTTTCCTTTGCTGTGCAGAAGCTTTTGATTTTGATGAAGTCCCAGAAGTTTATTTTCGCTTTTGTTTCCTTTGCCTTTGGAGACGTATCTTGAAAGAAGTTGCTGTGGCTGATATCGAAGAGATTACTGCCTATATTCTCCTCTAAGATTCTGATAGATTCCTGTCTCACGTTGAGGTCTTTTATCCATTTTGAGTTGATCTTTGTGTACGGTGTAAGAGAATGGTCGAGTTTCATTCTTCTACATATAGCTGTCCAGTTTTCCCAGCACCATTTATTGAAGAGACTGTCTTTTTTCCACTGTATATTTTTTCCTGTTTTGTCGAAGATTAATTGACCATAGAGTTGAGGGTCCATATCAGGGCTCTCTACTCTGTTCCACTGGTCTATGTGTCTGTTTTTATGCCAGTACCATGCTGTCTTGGTGATCACAGCTTTGTAATAAAGCTTGAAATCAGGTAAGGTGATGCCGCCAGCTTTATTTTTGTTTTTCAACGTTTCCTTAGCGATTCGGGGTCTCTTCTGATTCCATACAAATTTTTGGATTATTTGCTCCAGCTCTTTGAAGAATGCCGGTGGAATTTTGATCGGAATGGCATTAAAAGTATAGATTGCTCTAGGCAGTATAGACATTTTAACGATGTTTATTCTTCCGATCCAAGAGCATGGAATGGTCTTCCATCTTTTTGTGTCTTCTTCAATTTCTTTCATGAGTGTTCTATAGTTCCTCAAGTATAGATCCTTTACCTCTTTAGTTAGGTTTATTCCCAGGTATCTTATGGTTCTTGGTGCTATAGTAAATGGAATCGATTCTCTAATTTCCCTTTCTGTATTTTCATTGTTAGTGTATAAGAAAGCCACTGATTTCTGCACATTGATTTTGTATCCTGCCACGCTGCTGAATTGCTGTATGAGTTCTAGTAGTTTGGGGGTGGAGTCTTTTGGGTTTTCCATATAAAGAATCATGTCATCTGCGAAGAGAGAGAGTTTGACTTCTTCATTACCAATTTGGATACCTTTTATTTCTCTCTGTTGTCTGATTGCTGTTGCTAGGACTTCTAATACTATGTTGAACAAGAGTGGTGAAAGTGGGCATCCTTGTCTTGTTCCTGATCTCAACGGGAAGGCTGCAAGCTTTTTCCCATTGAGGATGATATTTGCTGTGGGTCTTTCATAGATAGATTTGATGAGGTTCAGGAATGTTCCCTCTATCCCTATACTTTGAAGCGTTTTAATCAGGAACGGATGTTGGATTTTGTCAAATGCTTTTTCTGCATCAATTGAGAGGACCATGTGGTTCTTCTCTCTTCTCATATTAATTTGTTGTATCACATTGATTGATTTACGAATGTTGAACCATCCTTGTAGCCCAGGGATGAATCCCACCTGATCATGGTGGATAATCTTTTTAATGTGTTGTTGGATCCTGTTGGCTAGGATCTTGTTGAGAATCTTAGCATCCATATTCATCAGTGATATTGGTCTGAAATTCTCCTTTTTGGTATGGTCCTTGCCTGGTTTGGGGATCAGGGTAATGCTGGCTTCATAGAAAGAGTCTGGAAGTTTTCCTTCTGTTTCAATTTTTTGAAACAGCTTCAGGAGAATAGGTGTTATTTCTTCTTGGAAGGTTTGGTAGAATTCCCCAGGGAATCCGTCAGGTCCTGGGCTCTTGTTTTATGGGAGATTTTTGATCACTGCTTCAATCTCGTTATTAGATATTGGTCTATTCAGGTTGTCGATTTCTTCCTGGTTCAATTTTGGTAGTTTATATTTTTCCAGGAATGCATCCATTTCATCTAGGTTGCTAAGCTTATTGGCATATAACTGTTCGTAGTAACTTCTGATGATTGTTTCTACTTCCTTGGTGTTAGTTGTGATCTCTCCCTTTTCATTCATAATTTTATGAATTTGGGATTTCTCTCTTTTCTTTTGGATTAGTGTAGCCAGTGGCTTATCGATCTTATTGATTCTTTCAAAAAACCAGCTTCTAGTTTCATTGATACGTTCTACTGTATCTCTGGTTTCTCCCTCATTGATCTCAGCTCTAATCTTGATGATTTCCCTTCTTATGTGTGGAGTTGGTTTGATTTGTTGTTGATCCTCCAGTTCTTTAAGGTGTAGAGACAGCTGGTGTGTTCTGGATTTTTCAATTTTTTTGAGCAAGGCTTGGATGGCTATATATTTTCCCCTTAGGACCGCCTTTGCTGTATCCCATAGGTTTTGGACCGAAGTGTCTTCATTCTCATTGGTTTCCATGAATTGTTTCAGTTCTTCTTTGATCTCCTGGTTGATCCAAGCATTCTTAAGCAAGGTGGTCTTTAGCTTCCAGGTGTTTGAGTTCCTTCGGAACTTTTCCTTGTGATTGAGCTCCAGTTTCAAAGCATTGTGATCTGAGAATATGCAGGGAATAATCTCAGTCTTTTCGTATCGGCTGAGTCCTGATTTGTGACCCAGTATGTGGTCTATTCTGGAGAAGGTTCCGTGTGCACTTGAGAAGAATGAGTATTCTGCTGTTTTAGGGTGGAATGTTCTGTATATATCTATGAGGTCCATCTGGTCCAATGTGTCGTTCAATGCTCTTGTTTCTTTATTGATTTTCTGCTTCGATGATCTGTCTAATTCTGAAAGAGGCGTGTTAAGATCACCTACGATTAGTGTATTCATATCAATATGACTCTTTATCTTGATTAACAGTTTTCTTAAGTAATTGGCTGCTCCCATATTGGGAGCATAGATATTTACAATTGTTAGATCATCTTGGTGGATAGTCCCTTTAAGGATTATGTAGTGTCCTTCTGTATCTCTGACTACAGTCTTTAGTTTGAAGTCTAATTTATCTGATATGAGAATCGCTACCCCAGCCTTCTTTTGAGTCCCATTGGCATGAAAGATGCTTCTCCACCCCTTCACTTTCAGTCTGCGTGTATCTTTAGGTTCAAAATGGGTCTCTTGTAGACAGCATATGGATGGGTCCTGTCGTTTTATCCAATCTGCAACCCTGTGCCGTTTTATGGGTGCATTTAGGCCATTCACATTGAGAGTGATTATTGATAGATACGTTTTTATTGACATCGAGTTACCTTTGAAGTCTTTCTTTCTGTAGACTGTCTCTATATTTCTGTTCAATGCTATTCTTGGGATTTTTCCTCTTTTATAGCACCCCCCTTAATATTTCCTGCAGTATCGGCTTGGTGGTTGCATAGTCTTTTAAGTCTTGCCGGTCTTGGAAACTCTTTATCTCTCCATCCATTTTGAATGTCAGTCTTGCTGGATAAAGTATTCTTGGCTGCATGTTCTTCTCATTTAGTGCCCTGAATATATCTTGCCAGCCTCTTCTGGCTTGCCAGGTCTCTGTGGACAGGTCTGACGTTATTCTGATGGGCTTCCCTCTGTAAGTAAGGAGCCTCTTTGCCCTGGCAGCTTTCAAGAGATTATACCTACAATTATAATTTCTCAATTTGACTATCAGGTGTCGTGATGTTTTTTTGGAGTGTATAATCTTGGGTGGAGACCGTTCAGCCTCTAGTACCTGGACGCTGGTTTCATTCGCGAGATTCGGAAAGTTTTCATGAAGGACTTGTTCCACGACATCTTCTAGACTTCTTTCTTTCTCCTCCCCTTCAGGAATTCCAATAATTCTGACGTTGGAACGCTTCATGGCATCACTTATTTCCCTAATTCTGCTTTCGTGGGATCTAAGCTGTTTGTTCCAGGCTTCCTCCTGATCCTTTCTCTCTATCTGTTTGTCTTCCAGATCACTAATTCTATCCTCTGTCTCAGTTACCCTAGCTTTGAGAGAGTTTAGTTTGGATTGGAACTCATTGAGAGCATTGTGGACCTCCTCCCTGGTAGCTTTAAGCTCCTCCCTAACATTGTGAACATCCTGTCTGGTCGCTTTCAGTTCAGCTCTAATCAATTCTGTTTGGTCATCCATGGCTTTCTCCAACCTAGCTATTGCCTGGATAATTGTTAGCCTGAATTCTCTTTCCGACATATTGTCTATGTTGATAGCCGTTAGCTCTGTTGCGGAAGGTCCATCCTCTGTATTTTTCTTCTGTTGGGCATTCCTCCTCCTAGTCATTTTGGTGGGAGAAGACTGAACAGATGTAGCTGGATGTATCAACTCTGGTGCAGTCAAGGTGCACCCTGGAACACTTCCTGATCTCCGTCTCAGAAGCCTCAGTCTGGGTGCAGAAGCTGAATAAATTCCCCCTTGGACGCTGGCAGCGCAGGTTCCAAGTTAAAGACCCTGGGGGCGCAGGATCTTTTGCTCGTCCCCAAAGCCAAGGCAGTGGCGGCTGTCTGGGAGCTCCTGACCGCCAGAGAGGTTCCAAGCAGGATCGCACACTGAGATTTTGCCGCCGGCCGGGGCTGGGAGTGCCCGGCTTGCGCGCACCTCTTTTCAGAGGCGGCTGTGGGTCGGGCGCGCGTCTGGGGCACTGAGAACGGGGGCGCTGGTCCGTAAGCCGCAGGCTGGGCTTTTGCGCGCCTCTGTCCGGGGAAGAGTTTCGTGCGCGCGCGGCTTAGACTTTGAAACAATGGCCCGGGTCAAGAAGCGCCCCAGGGCCTTAGAAACCCAGGAGAGCTGGAGCGACGTGCACGCGCATCTCAAGCTTTGTGGTAGGGCTAGCGCGCGTTCTGCAGACCGGCTCCCATCCCCTCACAGGAGCCGGAACCCCCGCGCTCTGGGGCGTGCTGGCGGCTTAGGGACCAGGAGCCGGTTTCTCCGCCGCACTCTCTCTGCCTCCGCGCCGGGGAGGCCGTCTGGGACTGGGGACTCAAGCCCCTGTCCCTAGCCACCCCGATTCCCACAATTTGCCCCCGCGATCCTTTGCTCTTTTGGAGTGCTTTCAACCAGTCTCCGAGTTAATGCTGGTCCCCAGACGCAGGGCACTCTCGCTCGTATCGGGGTATTACTTTTGCACCGGTCGCCTCTGGTGGCTCCCTCCCCCTTTTGTTTATCTTCCGATATCAGTCCGCTGTTCCCATTCCGCTTTACCTGCTCACTGGCGTCTTCTGCCCCTGTAGAGATCCAGACGTGTATAATTCTGATCTCAGGCTGATTTCATGGGTGATCAGAGTTCTTTGGTAGGTAATCAGCTCACTTTGGGGTACCAGCTGAAAAGACGCCTCTTCCTAGTACCCCGCCATCTTGTCCAGTCTCCTGGAATTCACCAAACTTTCAATAGTACACTCTGTTGACAGGGAATAGTATGTGAATAAAATAGCATTGTAAATTATGTAAGAAAGAAACAAGTGATCAGATTAATAATCCAGTAGGATTTATTGTCAATTTAAAACTATATCCAAGGTTATATTGAAGTAGAGCTGATAGTTCTGAAAGATAAAACACATTAGACAATTAAAGAGATGACAACTGAGGCTATATTAATTCATATTTCTTAATGACAAACATCTAAAACAGAAATAAGGCAACTTGATTCTATAAAAGCTGGTGGGTAAGGGAGTCATCAAGTTGAGATTCATGAGACATGATGGAGACTGGACTAATCTTGGTATATATAGGGGCGTGAGTGTGTTTTGTAGTTATCCATTTCCTGTAATAGAAAAGGGTAAGGGAACTTACCAACTTTGCTGTTTTCTGAAAGCACAGGGATCAGGTAAGTTCAATATTTTTAATACACAGTGTGCTTGTAAGCGGGGAAAGCAAAATATCTACATTTTGCTGAATACTATTTTGAAAGCCAACTGATTTAGTGAATAATAAACTATGGCAATACCTCAGAAGGCTGAAATCTGGTGCTGACTGCAATATGTAATCATTTTCTGAAATCAGAAGCAGAGATGATGGATCTAACTGAACTTTAGTTTGCCAAATGGTAACAGTCAGTAACTTGACAAGAAAGACCCATAAAAAAATTAATATTAGCACCTTCATAGAAACAAAAACAATATAAAGTAGATTAAGAAGAAGAGGTCAAAGGGATGCCTGGATGGCTCAGTGGGTTAAAGCCTCTGCCTTCAGCTCAGGTCATGATCCCAGGGTCCTGGGATCGAGCCCCGCATCAGGCTCTCTGCTCAGTGAGGAGCCTGCTTCCTCCTCTCTCTCTCTCTCTGCCTTCCCCTCTGCCTACTTGTGATCTCTGTCTGTCAAATAAATAAAATCTTTTAAAAAAGTGTCAAAGAGACAGGAACAATGAATAAAGAATAAAGAAAAACCCTGGAGAAAAAGAAGTGTGTATGCTAGGAAATTCTACATCATCATTAACATTGTCCCCAATAGAGATCAGAATTCAGAATATCGAGTTTCCTATTCATTTTTAAATGGGTTTATTGGGCGCCTGGGTGGCTCAGTGGGTTAAGCCACTGCCTTCAGCTCGGGTCATGATCTCAGAGTCCTGGGATCGAACCCCGCATCGGGCTCTCTGCTCAGCAGGGAGCCTGCTTCCTCCTCTCTCTCTGCCTGCCTCTCTGCCTGCTTGTGATCTCCGTCTGTCAAATAAATAAAATCTTTAAAAAATAAAAAACTAAAAAAAATAAATAAATGGGTTTATTAACTTTTATAAGGCTGGGAAATGTCTCACACAGATTCATGAGATGCCATGCAGCCTGACAACTGAATAAAGAACTTCCTTGATTTCTTAAATTTAATTTGTAGGCATTAAGTATATAAAGACTGCATATTAAATGCTTCATCTCATCTCCTTCAGATACCAGTTATTCTTCCATAAATTGATAGACTATGTACAAAAATAAGTGCCAGGAAACACTATAATTGTCTGCACCTAAAACTGAAACAGAAAGATGAGATTTCCTCAACAGAAGTAGAAGAAAGCTTTAATAAAGAGATGGAAAGAATTCTCCAAGATAGTTCTTTCCTGTAACTGAAAAGTCTCCTTATTAGGCATGTTGGTTTTAATAGTAGTCAATTTTGCAGAAGTAAACAAAAAAGCTATTTATTCAGAGCTTGCTATAGCAAATGAGTCAGCCACAGTCACTTACATTTTAACAGAGGCTCAAAGGCAAACAGAGGAGTGGATGAGCTTTAAAGAGGAAAAAGGAACGCTATAGTACTAGTGGTCCTAATTGTTGGAATGGGAAGCTGAAGACAGGATAACTAGGTTAGACTGAGGAGCATTTTTGTTTTCTCTGTCTCCTGCTGAGTTGAAAGCAGGAGTAAAAAATTAAATAAATAAAATAAATATGGAAGATTCAGTCAGACTTCATTGCAGAGATTGTGGGTTAAAGCTCCATTGTCACATATGGCTTGCTCATTGTCCATGTGTATATTCAGTTTCTCACTATGTTAGAGGGGGAAATCAACAGATTTTATCATCAGAAACCGAATTTTAAATTAATTTTCTGTCCAGGTATCTTTGTACAATCACTTCACTTTTTAAGTACACAACTATACTTTCCCCCCTAATAGTAATAGAAGCAAGCATTTTGCTAAGCTCCAGCTGTCCACTATTAGAAGGTCTATTATATCTCTATCTTTTTTTATTTGTTTTCATTTGAGTATGGCTGACACACAGTGTTACATTGATTTCAGGTATAAATCATAGTGTTTAGACAAGTTTATACATTTTGCTAAGTTCTCTACAAGTGTAGCTGCCATCTGTCCTGAAACATTGGAATTACAGTATCATTGACAATATTCTCTGTATTGTTCTTTTTATTCCCATGACTTAGTTATTCCATAACTGGAGAACACTCCCTTTCACCCATTTTTCCCAATTCCACTAAAATTTGTATGGAAGCACAAAACACCCTGAATAGCCAAAGCAATCTTGAGAAAGAAGAACAAAGCTAGAGGCATCGTAATTCTGGATTTCAAGATGTACTACAAAGCCATAATAATCTAAACAATAGGGTGTCGGCACAAAAATAGATACATAGATCAATGGAATGAAATAGCCCAGAAATAAACCTACAATTACGTGGTCAATTGATCTATGACAGAATTGGCAAGAATATACAACGGAGTAAAGACAGTATTTTCAATAAATGGTGGGAAAACTGGACAGCCTTATGTTAAAAAAAAAGAAACTGAAAAACCCTTTATTTATTTGTATTTTATTTTATATATATTTTGGGGAGAGGGGCAGAGGGAGAGGAAGAGAGAATCTCAAGCAGGCTCCGTGCCTAGTACAGAGCCCAACATGGAGCTTGATCTCACAACCTTGAGAACATTCCCTGACCTGAAATCAAGAGTTGGATACTTAAGCAATTTTGAGCCATCCAGGCTCCCCAAAACTGGTCCACCTTTTAACACCATGCACAAAAATAAACTCAAAATAAATTAAAGGTTTAAATGTGAGATCTGATATCTATCTTTTTATAACCAAACTTAATCTGACTCATAAGCACAACAATAAAAACTATTTATCTTTTGCTTTTATAATATGAATATTATAAATTAATTGTGACTTAAAATTGATATATGGACATGCTGTATTAAAAAAAATGCAGGGCACCTGGGTGGTTCAGTCAGTTAAGCCACCAACTCTTGATTTTGGCTCAAGTCATGATCTCAGGATCATGGGATTGAGCCCTTTGTCAGGATCCACACTCAGCAAGGAGTCTACTTGATTTTCTTTCCCTGTCCCTCTGTCCTTCCCCTCACTCTCTCTCTTTCTCTTTCTTTATCAAATAAATAAGTAAATCTTAAAAAAAAAATACATGACAGATAAATCCAATGCCCCCTTAACAATCAACTCCTACTCTAGAAAACATAACTTTCTAGAGGAAATAATGTTATATAGAATATTATATATTATATAGAGCTAATTGTATTTTACAGAATTCATTGTATATCAGGTATTCCTCTAACAAAGTTATAAGATACGTGTATTATTATTTCCATTTTACAGATGAGAAAACTTATGCAGAGATAGTCTTTAATTTAGTATAGTCAATAGCTAGTATAAGTTCTAGGATTCAAATTCAAGGGGGGAAGAAAGGACATTAAAGGTTCCACACTGCCTTCTAATACAGTATCAATCCCTAAGGGCAATCACCATCCTGTTTTCTAGGAGTATAGATTCATTTTGCCTATTTCCATCTATATTTTATATAATTCCTTAGTAAAAATTTATTTATACCTGGCATATTTACACTTTGGAATTCATTCATGTTCACTGCCTATAGTTGTAGATCAGTCTTATTACTGTTTGCCATTATATGAATACATCTAAACTCTATTCATCATTTAACTGGTGATGGGCATTTGAACACTTTAAAGTTTGGGGCAATTATAATTAACACCACTATGAACATTCTCACACGCCTTTTGATAAACATATGTATCAGTTTCTGTTGGGTATTTACTTAGGAACGGAATTCCTACATTAGATTAGAGAATATATTCAGCTTTACTAGATACTGCCAACCATTTTTCTAAAGCATGTGATCAATTTACACTCCCAGCAGTGGTAAATGAGAGTTCAATTCAGTATACCCATTACAGAACTTGGAGAGTTTATAGTATACAGACCTAAAAGAAAGAAATGAACATTTCCCAGAGAATTTAATTTCTAGTTCTATGCATTATCTGAACACGACTTTATGTTAACTCCTGAGGGAAAATTGTGTCTGTAATTTTTGCATGAGGCAGACCCTCTGTAATACCACTTCCATATATTTTCACAGGATTGTGCTCTCTAAAATAGCCCTTGCACTTACAAAAATTGCATTTAATTTCTACACTTTAAAGAACACATTGACATACATTATAACAGGTGATTTTCAAAATAGGTTTTGATGTGCCAAAACTGCACAATAAATCGTGTGAAGAATAGAGGTCCAGCAATCTCTACCTAAAACAATTGCCATAGCAATCCCCTGATACTCCATCTAGTACCTGAACTTCTTACAATAATTTGAGAATGCAATAATTCCAATAATTAAAAAGTAGATAATACCTTGAAAAGAAGGCAGTGACAAAAAAAATAATCAAATAGGTCTATAAAAAACTAAAAAAACACAAAGAACAATGACGTGGATTATCCTGGTCAGCTTAAACATTACACATACTTTTGAACAATAAAATAATTTTTAAGGAATTTATTTAGATTTCTAAAAAAAGGTTATTTTTACCTGGCAAAGGAAAAATGTATAAATACTGATATGTTTTTAGTTTTGAAGGCTTTTGTAAAGTGAGATTAATTTACTTTTTTCTAAATAAAATGTGTCAACTCTATGGTCAATTAATCTTCGACAAAACAGGAAAAAATATACAGTGGAAAAAAGACAGTCTCTTCAATAAATGGTGCTGGGAAAACTGGACAGCTATATGTAGAAGAATGAAACTCGACCATTCTCTTACACCGTACACAAAGATCAACTCAAAATGGATAAAAGACCTCAACGTGAGACAGGAATCCATCAGAATCTTAAAGGAGAACATAGGCAGAAATCTCTTTGATATCAGCCACAGCAACTTCTTTCAAGATACGTCTCCAAAGGCAAAGGAAACAAAAGAGAAAATAAACTTCTGGGACTTCATCAAAATCAAAAGCTTCTGCACAGCAAAGGAAACAGTCAAGAAAACAAAGAGGCAACCCACGGAATGGGAGAAGATATTTGCAAATGACAGTACAGACAAAAGGTTGATATCCAGGATCTATAATGAACTCCTCAAACTCAACCCACACGAAACAGACAAACACATCAAAAAATGGGCAGAAGATATGAACAGACACTTCTCCAATCAAGACATACAAATGGCTATCAGACACATGAAAAAATGCTCATCATCATTAGCTCTCAGGGAGATTCAAATTAAAACCACACTGAGATATCACCTTACACCAGTTAGAATGGCCAAAATTAACAAAACAGGAAACAACATGTGTTGGAGAGGATGTGGAGAAAGGGGAACCCTCTTACACTGTTGGTGGGAATGCAAGTTGGTGCAGCCTCTTTGGAGAACAGTGTGGAGATTCCTCAAGAAATTAAAAATAGAGCTTCCCTACGACCCTGCAATTGCACTCCTGGGTATTTACCCCAAAGACAAGGATGTCGTGAAAAGAAGGGCCATCTGTACCCCAATGTTTATAGCAGCAATGGCCACAGTCGCCAAACTATGGAAAGAACCAAGGTGCCCTTCAATGGATGAATGGATAAGGAAGATGTGGTCCATATACACTATGGAGTATTATGCCTCCATCAGAAAGGATGAATACCCAACTTTTGTAGCAACATGGACGGGACTGGAAGAGATTATGCTGAGTGAAATAAGTCAAGCAGAGAGAGTCAATTATCATATGGTTTCACTTATTTGTGGAGCATAACAAATAGCATGGAGGACAAGGGGCATTAGAGAGTAGTAGGGAATTTGGGTAAATTGGAAGGGGAGGTGAACCATGAGAGACTATGGACTCTGAAAAACAGTCTGAGGGGTTTGAAGTGGCGGGGGGGTGGGAGGTTGGGGTACCAGGTGGTGGGTATTATAGAGGGCACGGCTTGCATGGAGCACTGGGTGTGGTGAAAGAATAATGAATACTGTTTTTCTGAAAATAAATAAATTGGAAAATAAAATAAAATAAAGTTGCATTATCAGTCTTTAAGGAAAAATGTCTAATCTCTTTCTCCACCTATTTTTTTTTTTTTGACCAGACAAGAGAAATTTATTTCAGCCCAATCTGGAGTCTCGAAATTGAACATAAGATATCAGCTGGGTTAGTTTCTTCTGAGGCCTCTCTCCTTGGCTTGCAGATGGGGATTCCGTGTCCGCCCATGGTCATCCCTGGGTGCCGGATTCTTATCTCCTCTTCTCACGGCGCCAGCCATACCGCATGAGTCCATCCTAATAACCCACTTCAACCTCATGATGTCTTTAAAGATGCTCTAACTATCCTCACCTTGTGAGGTATTGGGGGTCATACTGCAAAATACAGATTTGGGTGTTTAGTGAGAAGTATAATGTAGAAACTTATACTCTACATATTGAATTATAGTGCAAGATAATACAGTTTGCTGGTTTTGAACTAAAGGAAAGTATTTCTCTCTTTATCTCTTGATTTCTTATACAAACAAGTGTATAAACACATATATAAAAAAATTAATGCAATAGTGAAATGATATAAAAATAGAAGACACTCAGAAATAGACCAAAACTTGTATAGTCAACTAATTTTTGACCAAACACTAAAAAATTCAGTGAAGAAAAGATGATCTTTTCAACTGTGTTGAGCAATTGTACATCCATATGCACAAAAATAAAACTAGATCCAGACTTTACATTTTATTAAAAAAATTAACTTGAAATGGATTTTAGATTTAAATGTGAAATTAAAAACCATATAACTCAGAAAAAAACAAATTCATAACGATTTTGGATTTGGTGATAAATTTCTAACTAAAGCACATTCCGAAAAAGAAAAAAAAATTTTTTATCAAAGTTAAAAGTTTTGCACTGTGAAAGTCACTGTCACTAGACAGAAAAGACAAGTCACTTACTGAGAGGAAATATTAGCAGATTACATATCAAGTAAAGGACATGCATCTAAAATATAATAATAACGACAGTTATAATACAATAAGAAAATTTAAAAATCAATTAAAAATGGGCTAAAGATCTGAAAGTCTACCTATCAATGAAGATAGATTAGATAGATGATAGATGGATAGGTAGATGATATATTAGATAGATGGTAGATAGATAGATAACAAACAAATATAGAGAAGGATGCTTCGTGTAATTTATCATTAGGAAAATACAAATTAAAACAGTTTCAAGATGCCACTACAAACCTGTAAAAACAATTAAGTTTAAAAACACAAGACCAATTGCTGGTGAAGATGTAGAAAAACAAAAACCCTCATTCTTTCCTGGTCAAAATCAAAATGGTACAGTCACTTTCAAAAATAAGTTTAGACTTTCTTAAAAAGTTAAACATTGTCTTATTCTATACTCAAAAAATGATACCAATAGGTATTTACTGCACAGATTGGAAATTTTATGTCCTCAATAATCTTTGTAAAAGATTAACAGTAGCTTTATTCATAATTACCTTAACTAGAAGCAACCAATATCTCCTTCTATAAATGAATGGATACCAAACTGTGGTCATCCATAAGGACATATTATTTGTCAAAAAGAAAAATGTGCTGTTTTTTAATATATTTTCTTTATTTATTCATGAGAAACACACACAGGGAGAGGCACAGGCAGAGGGAGAGGGAGAAGCAGGCTCCCCATGGGGCAAGGAGACCAATGGGGGCTCAATCCCAGGACCCTGGAATCACTAACCAAGCAGAAGGCAGATACCTAACTGACTCAGCCACCCAGGCACCCCAAAAAATGAACTATTGAGCCCAAGAAAAACATAAAAGAATCTTAAATAAATGTTGTAAGTCAGAAAAAAATCTGAGGTTTACTTCTATGTATGTGGAGTTATAGAAAAAGCAAAGCAATAAAGATTAAAAACAAGTCAGTGGGGGAGGAGTCAAGATGGCAGAGGAGTATCAGTATGAGATGATATCAGGTAACAGGAGATCAGCTAGATAGTTTAATCAAACCATTCTAAACACCTACAAATCCAACAGGAGATCAAAGGGAAGAAGAGCGGCAATTTTGGAAACAGAAAATCGGCCACTTCCTGAAAGGTAGGACCTGCAGAGAAGTGAATCCAAAGCAATGGGAAGATAGACCACAAGGGGAGGGGCCAGCTCCTGTCGAGCAGGGGGAGCAATAGAGCACAAAAACAGAAATTTTAAAAGTCTGCTCCACTGAGGGACATCACTCCAGAGGCTAAGGTGGGGTGAAGCCCATGCAGGGAAAATGTGGTCTCAGGTCATGCGGGGTCACCAAAGGGTCGGGGTGCCTGAGTGTCACAGAGTTCACAGGTATTAGAGTGGGGAAGCCAACTACAGAGATGGAAAGGAGTGATCTCTCAAATTGGGGTTACCTTAAATTGTGATCTGTGGCACAGTTAGACCACTGCTCTTTGAGCAAGGACCCCACAAGACCTGGGGAGACCCCCCTGGAAGAGCGCTGGGATCTGCTGGGTTTGGAGACTCCAACTGGGGCTGCGTGCCAGGGACAGAGATGCTTGGTCACAGGCTGGGTGAGCTCAGAGTGCGGCTGAAGGCCAGGGAGATAGGAGTGATTGAGCGCTTTTCTCTGAGGGCCCACCTAGGAGTTGGGCCCCGAGCTCTTGGCTCCTCCAGGCCAGAGATTGGGAGGATGCCATTTTCATTCCTGTCCTCCAGAACTCTATAGAAAGTGTTCAGGGAATAAAAGTTCCTGAAAGCAAATCTGAGCAGATTACTTAGCCTGGCCCCTGGTAAGGACTGTGTAATTCCGCCTCGGGCAAAGACACTTGAGAATCACTCCAACAGGCCCCTCCCCCAGAAGATCAGCAAGAAATCCTGCCAAGATTAAGCTCACTTATCAAGGAGAACAGTAGAATTTAAGGAGGAGAAAGCAAAGCATGGAATTTGTGGCTTTCTCTCCATGATTCTTTAGTCTTGCAGAGTTAATTTTTTTTTTAATTTTATGTTTTTCTTACACTAATTTTTTTAACTTTCACTCTTTCCTCTTTTAACATTTTTAACTAGTTTATCTAAACAACACCTTTCATTAAAAAAAAAACTTTTTGAACATTCATTTTTATAGTCATATTTTATTCTTCATTGTATCTAACTTTATTTTTATATACACATAGGGTTTTTTCTTCTAAAAGAATTTGGGATACATCTTCTTCTAATAGATCAAAATATACCCTAAATCTAACATAGGACTTTGTTCTAGTCTCCAGCCTGAGCAAATTTTCTCCACTTTCTTTTCCTTTATTTTCTCAACCAACTTATCTTATAAATTTTTGTTAGAATTTTTTCTAAAAATTTTCATCTTTAGAGTCATGTTCCATCCCTTCATCTTGTTTACCCTTATTGTGTGTGTGTGTGTGTGTGTATTTCATTCTTTAAAATTTTCAGAGGTAGTTTCTTCTAAGAGACCAAAATACTCCCAAAATTAAGTGGGTGACTATGTTCTATTCACCAGTTTAATATATATATATTTTCTTTTTAGTTTTTTTTTCTTTTCTTCTTTTTTTTTTTCCTGAACTTCTTTTTACCCTCTTTCTTCCCCACCCACGATTTGGAGTCTAGGGACCTAATCAATATGGACATTGATAGTATGTCCAAATGATGATACTCAAGGCACTAGGCGGGCTTGAAAAAGGCATGGAAGATATTAGGGAAACCCTGTTTGGAGAAATAAAAGCCCTTTCTGGAGAAATAAAAGAACTAAAATCTAACCAAGCTGAAACAAACAAGCTATTAATGAGGTGCAATAAAAAAAATGGAGTTTCTTACTGCAGGATAAATGAGGCAGAAGATAGAATTAATGATATAGAAAACCAAATGACAGAGAATAAAGAAGATGAGCAGGAGAGACAAACAAATACTGGACCCTCGAGGGGAGAATTTGAGATAAGTGATATCATAAGATGAAACAACATTAGAGTAATTGGGATTCCAGAAGAAGAAGGAGAGAGGAGAGCAGAAGGTATATTGGAGAGAATTATTGTAGAGAATTTCCCTAACATAGCAAAGGGAACAAGCATCAAATTCCAGGTGGTGCAAAGAACACCCCTCAAAATCAATAAGAACAGGTCCACTCCCCATCATCTAATAGTAAAATTTACAAGTCTTAGTGACAAAGAGAAAATCCTGAAAGCAGCCAGGGAAAAGAAATCTGTAACATACAAGGGTAAAAATATTAGGTTGGCAGCAGACTTCTCCACAGAGACCTGGCAGGCCAGAAAGAACTGACATGATATATTCAGAACACAAAACAGGAAAAACAAGCAGTCAAGAATATTATATCCAGTGAGGCTATCATTGAAAATAGAAGGAAAGATAAAAGCTTCCAGGACAAACAAAAACTAAAAGAATTTATAAACACCAAACCAGCTCTACAGGAAATTTTGAAAGGAGTCCTCTAAGCAAAGAGGGAGCCTAAAAGTAGCAGACCAGAAAGGAACAGAGACAATATACAGTAATAGCCACCTTACAGGCAATACAATGGCACTAAATTCATACCTCTCAATATTTACCCTGGATATAAATGGGCTAAATGCCTCATTCAAAAGACACAGGGTAACAGAATGGATATAAAAACAGAATCCATCAATGTACTATCTACAAGAAACTCATTTTAGACCCGAAGACTCCTCCAGATTGAAAGTGAGGGGGTGGAAAACAATTTACCATGCTAATGGACATAAGAAGAAAGCTGCAGTGGCAATCTTTATATCAGATCAATTAGATTATAAGCCAAAGACTATAATAAGAGATGAGGAAGGACACTACATCATACTTAAAGGCTCTGTCCAACAAGAAGACCTAAGAGTTTTAAATATCTATGCCCCTAATGTGGGAGCAGCCAACTATATAAACCAATTAATAACAAGATCAAAGAAACACATCAGCAATAATACAATAATAGTTGGGGACTTTAACACTCCCCTCACTGAAATGGACAGATCATCCAAACAAAAGATCAACAAGGAAATAAAGGCTTTAAATGACACACTGGACGAGATGGACACCATAGATATATTCAGAACATTCCATCCCAAAGCAACAGAATACACATTCTTCTCTAGTGCACATGGAACATTATCTAGAATAGATCACGTCCTGCATCACAAATCAGGTATCAACTGGTATCAAAAGATTTGGATCATTCCCTGCATATTTTCAGGGAATGATGAACCATATGATACTCAAAATAGATGCTGAAAAAGCATTTGACAAAATACAGCATGCTTTCCTGATAAAAACTCTTCCAAGTGTAGGGATAGAGGGTACACACCTCAATATCATCAAAGCCATCTATGAAAAACCCACTGCAAATTACATTCTCAATGGAGAAAATCTAAGAGCTTTTCTGCTAAGGTCAGGAACACGGCAGGGATGTCCATTATCACAACTGCTATTCAACATAGTACTAGAAGTCCTAGCCTCAGCAATAACACAAAAACAACAACAAAAATAATAATAATAAAAGCATCTAAATTGGCAAAGAAGTCAAACTATCACTCTTTGCAGATGATATGATACTATACGTGGAAAACCCAAGAGACTGCACTCCAAATCTGATAGAACAGATTTGTACAGGAATTCAGTAATGTTTTAGGATATAAAATCAATGCACAGAAATCATTACATTTCTATACACCAACACCAAGACAGAAGAGAAATTAAGAAGTCAATCCCATTTACAATTGCACCCAAAACCATAGATACCTAGAAATAAACCTAACCAAAGAGGCAAAGAATATATACTCAGAAAACTATAAAGTACTCATGAAAGAAATTGAGGAAGACGCAAGTAGTGGAAAAATGTCCCATGTTCATGGATTGGAAGAACACATATTCTGAAAATGTCTATGCTACCTAAAGTAAGATACACAGTTAATTCAATCCCTATCAAAATCCCATCCATTTTTTTCAAAGAAATGGGACAAATAATCCTAAAAGTTATATGGAACCAGAAAAGACCTTTAATAGCCAGACGAATATTGAAAAAGAAAGCCAAAGTTGGTGGCATCATAATTCCAGACTTCAAGCTCTATTACAAAGCTGTCACCATCAAGACAGTATGGTACTGGCACAAAAACAGACATATAGATCAATGGAACAGAATAAAGAGCCCAGAAATAGACCCTCAACTCTATGAGCAACTAATCTTCAACAAAGGAGAAAAGAATGTCCAGTGGAAAAGAGACAGTCTTTTCCACAAATGGTGTTGGGAAAATTGGACAGCCACATGCAGAACAATGAAACTGGGCCATTTCCTTATCCCACACACAAAAATAGACTCCAAATGGATGAAGGACCTCAATGTGAGAAAGGAATCCATCAAAATCCTTGAGGAGAACACAGGCAGCAACCTCTTCGACCTCAGCTGCATCAACTTCTTCCTAGGAACATCACCAAAGGCAAGGGAAGCAAGGGCAAAAATGAACTATTGGGACTTCATCAAGATCAAAACTTCTGCACAGCAAAGGAAATAGTTAACCAAACCAAAAGATAACTGACAGAATAGGAGAAGGATATTTGCAAAAGACATCAGATGAAGGGCTAGTATCCAAAATATATAAAGAACTTATCAAACTTGACACCCAAAGAACAAAGAATCCAATCAAGAAATGGACAGAGGGGGGCACCTGGGTGGCTCAGTGGGTTAAAGCCTCTGCCTTCGGCTCAGGTCATGATCTCAGGGTCCTGGGATGGAGCCCCGCATCGGGCTCTCTGTGAGGCAGGGAGTCTGCTTCCTCCTCTCTATCTGCCTGCCTCTCTACCTTCTTGTGATCTCTCTGTCTCTGTTAAGTAAATAAATAAAATTAAAAAAAAAAAAGAAATGGGCAGAGGACATTAACAGACATTTCTGCAAAGAAGATCTCTAAATGGCTAACAGACACATGAAAAATTGCTCCACATCACTCAGTGTCAGGGAAATACAAATCAAAGCCACAATGAGGTACCACCTCGCACCAGTCAGAATGACTAAAATTAACAAGTCAGATAATGACAGATGCTGGCAAGGATGCAGAGAAAGGGAACTCTCCTATACTTTTGGTGGGAATGCAAGCTGGTGCAACCACTCTGAAAAACAGCATGGAGGTTCCTCAAAAAGTTGAAAATAGAGCTCCCCTATGACCCAGCAATTGTACTACTGGGTATTTAGCCTAAAGATACAAACGTAGTGATCCGAAGGGGCACGTGCACCCGAATGTTTGTAGCAGCGATGCCCACAATAGCCAAACTATGGAAAGAACCTAGATGTCCATCAACAGATGAATGGATAAAGATGATGTGAGATATATATAGATAAATAGATAGATAGATAGATAGATAGATATCTCCATTCATCTGTTGATGGATATATATATATAACGCAGCCATCAAAAGAAATGAAATCTTGCCATTTGTGACAATGTGGATAGAACTAGAGCGTATCATGCTTAGCAAAATAAGTCAATCAAAGAAAGACAACTATCATATGATCTCCCTGTTATGATGCAGTTGAGAGGCAATATGAGGTATTTGGGGGGTAGGAAAAGAATAAATGAAACAGGATGGGATCAGGAGAGAGACAAACCATAAGAGATTCTGAATCTCACCAAACAAATGGAGGATTGTTGGTTGGAGGGCTGTAGCTAGAGGGTGGTGGGGTTCTGAACAATGGGGAAGGTATGAGCTATGGTGAGTGCTGTGAAGTATGTAAACCTGGCAATTCATAGACCTGTATTCCTGGGACTAATAATACATTATATGTTAATAAAAAAAATAAAAATTAAATGTTTAAAAAGTCAGTGTTTATCAATGGTTTATAAATAAATGAAACAGGCATTTTTTTTAATATGGTCATTAGGCCATATAGTGTAATGATATTTTTTTAAGGTCATTAGTGCATATAGTGTAATGACAAAATTACATCATAGTGTAATGATGGTGTCATGGTGTGATGAATTTCACAAAATCCATAAAACTTTACAGATAGCAGTGAAGTTTAATGTACAGAAACTTTAAAAATCAACTAGTTCAAATGAATCCATAATGGAATACATACCATGAAAAAGAATCTAACTATATTATAAATGTATGACATAATCCCTCTGAAGGGTTGGGGAAAAAGTGGTGCTGACTTAAGTGAGTCTGGAAAAAACTGCAAACTCTGAGGCCAAATATGAAAATTCTGTATATAAGCATTATATGCTAGTTAATAATGTTGTTTCTTACCAGGATATGTTAAAAACCTCAAAACTTCTGTATGCACACTGAAATTGAGCACATAAATAAGTGCATGTTGACAGTGGTGGCCAGGTAGTGACAGAAAGTATGAAAGTGCTTAAAAAACAAAACTAAACAAAACAAAAACATAAAATGATAGGGAGCTGTCAAGGAGACATAGGAGCCAACACATAAAGTTCCCTATGGACAATGCTGGAATAATTTGAGCAAAAAAACAAATAATATTATACTGGAATATGACCCAAATTATAAAATAAATATCTGGGAGTACACACTGGTATATATAAATAATTGACTGAAGACATAAATAAATGGGAGGGATGAGACATATATCTGGTATAAAATATTTCCAAATAATTATTGTTGATTCTAACCCCTCAAGGACAACACTTCTCTTCACCCCTTAAATGTGAGCCATTCTTTTCACTTCCTTTCAAAGAGTACAGTATAGAAAAGAGGAAAGAAAGATTGATTTTACAAAAGACAAATCTGATAAACCTACATAAGCCAGGTGGTCAAAGTTAATGTCAAGAGTGAGAAGTTATATTGATAGCATCTGGCTTGCATTTAATGTGATAAAAATGGCACTTTACTTTTGTGGCCTCTATCCAAAAATCCATAAGTCTCATCTAAACTTGAGAAAAACATCAGACATACCCAAACTGGGAAACAGTCTACAAAATATCTGACCTATATTCCTCAAAGCCATCAAGGTCATAAAAAACAAGAAAAGTCTGAGTAACTGTCACAGCCAAGAGCAACCTAAGGGGACCTGGTGAAAAAATGTGATATGGTATATTAGATGTGTGGCTGAAAAATAAAAAAAGACTAGACAAAAACAAGGATGTTTGAATAAAACATAGATTTAAGCTGGTAGTAATTTAGTTCCTTTTTTGAGACAAATATATTATTAATGAAACAAATATTAACAATTGAGGGATGCATGGATTGTTCCATTGGTTAAGCATCTGACTCTTGATTTCTCCTCAGGTCATGATCTCAGAGTTGATTCCCATGTTAGACTCAGTGCTCTGCATGGAGTCTGCTTGAGATCCTGTCCCCTCTCCTTGTGCCCATACCCCTGCTCATGTTTCTCTAAATACATACATACATACATACGTACACCCATACAATATTTTAAAAATATATTAACAATTGAGGAAACTGGATATAGAATGCATGGGAGCACACTGTACTATCTCTGCTACTTCCTATAAGTCTAAAATTACTTTCAAATGAAAAGAATTATTTTTAAAATGTATGCATTTGTATTGGAGAAATATTATGAATAAATTCAAAAGGAAATTGATGATTTGGAAAAGTAGTTGGTTTCTTGTGCAAAAGTTGAAGAACAAAAGCAGTAATAAATTGATGTGTTTTCCAACAACAAGACAGAAGAAAAAGAAATTAAGGAGTCAATCCCATTTACAATTGCACCCCAAACCATAAGATACCTAGGAATAAACCTAACCAAAGAGGCTAACAATCTATACTCAGAAAACTATAAAGTACTCATGAAAGAAATTGAGGAAGACACAAAGAAATGGGAAAATGTTCCATGCTCCTGGATTGGAAGAATAAATATTGTGAAAATGTCTATGCTACCTAAAGCAATCTACACATTTAATGCAATTCCTATCAAAGTACCATCCATCTTTTTCAAAGAAATGGAACAAATAATTTTAAAATTTATATGGAACCAGAAAAGACCTCGAATAGCCAAAGGGATATTGAAAAACAAAGCCAAAGTTGGTGGCATCACAATTCCGGACTTCAAGCTTTATTACAAAGCTGTCATCATCAAGACAGCATGGTACTGGCACAAAAACAGACACATAGACCAATGGAACAGAATAGAGAGCCCAGAAATAGACCCTCAACTCTATGGTCAACTAATCTTCGACAAAGCAGGAAAGAATGTCCAATGGAAAAAAGACAGCCCCTTCAATAAATGGTGTTGGGAAAATTGGACAGCCACGTGCAGAAAAATGAAATTGGACCATTTCCTTACACCACACACAAAAATAGATTCAAAATGGATTAAGGACCTCAATGTGAGAAAGGAATCCATCAAAATCCTTGAGGAGAACACAGGCAGCAACCTCTTCGACCTCAGCCGCAGCAACATCTTCCTAGGAACATCGCCAAAGGCAAGGGAAGCAAGGGCAAAAATGAACTTTTGGGATTTCATCAAAATCAAAAGCTTTTGCACAGCAAAGGAAACAGTTAACAAAACCAAAAGACAACCCACAGAATGGGAGAAGATATTTGCAAACGACATATCAGATAAAGGACTAGTGTCCAAAATCTATAAAGAACTTAACAAACTCAACACCCAAAGAACAAATAATCCAATCAAGAAATGGGCAGAGGACATGAACAGACGTTTCTGCCAAGAAGACATCCAGATGGCCAACAGACACATGAAAAAGTGCTCCATATCACTCGGCATCAGGGAAATACAAATCAAAACCACAATGAGATATCACCTCACACCAGTCAGAATGGCTAAAATCAACAAGTCAGGAAATGACAGATGCTGGCGAGGATGCGGAGAAAGGGGAACCCTCCTACACTGTTGGTGGGAATGCAAGCTGGTGCAACCACTCTGGAAAACAGCATGGAGATTCCTCAAAATGTTGAAAATAGAACTGCCCTATGACCCAGCAATTGCACTACTGGGAATTTACCCTAAAGATACAAACGTAGTGATCCAAAGGGGCACGTGCACCCGAATGTTTATAGCAGCAATGTCCACAATAGCCAAACTATGGAAAGAACCTAGATGTCCATCAACAGATGAATGGATCAAGAAGATGTGGTATATATACACAATGGAATACTATGCAGCCATCAAAAGAAACGAAATCTTGCCATTTGCGACAACATGGATGGAACTAGAGCGTATCATGCTTAGCGAAATAAGTCAAGCGGAGAAAGACAACTATCATATGATCTCCCTGATATGAGGGAGTGGTGATGCAACATGGGGGCTTAAGTGGGTAGGAGAAGAATCCATGAAACAAGATGGGATAGGGAGGGAGACAAACCATAAGTGACTCTTAATCTCACGAAACAAACTGTGGGTTGCTGGGGGGAAGAGGGTTGGGAGAAGGGGGGAAGGTTATGGACATTGGGGAGGGTATGTGCTTTTGGGTAAATTGGAAGGGGAGATGAACCATGAGAGACTATGGACTCTGAAAAACAGTCTGAGGGGTTTGAAGTGGCGGGGGGGTGGGAGGTTGGGGTACCAGGTGGTGGGTATTATAGAGGGCACAGCTTGCATGGAGCACTGGGTGTGGTGAAAAAATAATGAATACTGTTTTTCTGAAAATAAATAAATTGGAAAAAAAAAAGAAAAAAAAATTGATGTGTTTTTATTCTGGTAATAGGAAAATTAGGGCAAATATTAGTATGTTCAAGTCCTTATAGAAAGTAATTGAATGATTTAATAAGGACCCCAGATATTACCTGAGAAACTCTCTTCTTGGATTGATTTTAATGTCTAGAAAAAACGGCGAATTTTACTTTCTGTTCTCTTAAAAATATTTCAATTTTTCTAAGGCAATGTCTCAAAATCACTTTTTTATCTTATACACCTAAACTTTTCCCCAATATTTTTCCTGTGCCTTCCCTAATAGGCTTCAGAAGTCTTTTTTAATGATAGATTTATTCTAGAATGTTTTGGGGGCCACTACAAAGTGATGGGGATTGGCTTAGACTTTTCATATGGTTGCATGATTGCATTTCAGCAAGGAAAATTCTGTACAAAAGTACAATATTTCCTCTTTCCATAGCTTCTACAACAAGTGATCTCAAACTGGAATGCTCCAGTTGAGGTATAACTGAAGTCTAGCCAGAGGTTTCCTTTGTTTTCAGTATATAACTGGGCTTCTGTAATTTCTCAGATAGGACAGTGAACCTTGATCATTTTTTAACTAAAGCATTAAAGTGCTTTAGCTTTAGGAGTATAACAGTGACCTGATATATGTATACATTGAAAAATGATTACCACAACACACTTAGTTAACATCCATCACACATTGTTACACTTTTTTCTTTTAATGAGAACTTTTAAGATCTACTCTCTTAGCAACTGGACAATTTTAAGTGATTAAGAATAGCCTTAATTCACTGTCTTATTTCATTTGAATAGCCTTAATTCACTGTCTTATTTCATTTGACTATTTCATGGTTAGTTCAAATATTTGCTTATAGTGTGAATTGGTTTTATGACTTCTTGTTAGTTACACTTGAAGGGCAACTGAGAACCACTTTGAAATCCTAAGCCTAGAGATTATTAATCAATGGTGACAAAGCCTCCATTTAATTATTCTTGTAATTATATTTATTGAGCAAATTCAGGAATCAAATTGAGGACCCAAAATAAGGACTCAAAAACAAGCAGTGCAAATTACTAAATCTAGAAAAGGATAGACATGTGTAAACATGATAAGGTTCATAAAATAGAGTCATAACAGGCTTTGCAAATGTTTGCCTAAAAATAAATATTGCTTCAGGAATATTTTCAAAAAATTAAAATGGAAATGCCTAATCTGAATTTTAAAAAATTCATATATTGAAAGTGGAGATATTCTGAATTTTAAAAAGAGAGAAAGAAAAATAGTGTAATAGAGAAGATAAATGTGATGAGTAGCAAGGATAAGACTGAGACACCTGACACAAAGAAATGCACAAGCCATGTCCAGGAGTTTGGAATTAGCCTGCATGTTCATGGGCCAGGACTGTCACAACAAAGTGCCATAGACTGGGACTGGGTGACTTAAACAACAGAAATACTATTTTTCTCAGTTCTGGAGATTAAAAGTCTGAGATCAAGGTATTGGGGGAATTGGTTTCTTCTGAGGCCCCTCCTCTTGGCTTGTACAGGCAATTTTCTCACTATGGTTTTACATAGTCTTCCCCCTATGTATGTCTGTGTCCTAATATCCCTAATAAGGACAATTGAATTGGAATTAGGGCACATCATAATGAGTGCATTTTATGTTTTCAACATCCCTCCCTCCAAATAGTCACATTCTGAGGTACTTTGGGTTGCTCTCCAACATGACTTTTTTTTTTTCTTAAGATTTTATTTATTTGCTTGAAAAAGAGTGTGTGTGAGAGAGAGCACAGAAATAGAGGGAGAAGCAGATGCCCCCCTGAGCACAGAGTCCAGCATAGAGCTATATCCCAGGACTCCATGATCATGATCTGCACTGAAGGAAGACGCTTAACCAACTGAGCCACCCACTGTCCCCTATTCAACAATTGAACTTTGGGGTGGGGTCACAATTCAGCCTCAAACAGCCTGAGAATAGGATTAGGGAGAAAATGAAAGTCCCTTGAAGGGATTTGCAACGCAAAGCAAACCCTTCCTGGTAGGGAGGATGAAACTGAAATCTGAACATATGATATGCTAGCATGGTGATTGAGGCAAAAACAAAATGAATAACCAGGAACTAAAACACGCAGGGATAATTTGAGACTCATCTTAATAGTTAATTATTGTGTCATGATAATTTATTAGATGCGGAGAGGGCTTTAAAGCAGTAGCTTTAAAATGAATCACTAAGGTTACTGCATACAAGAAAAAATGATCAGGATGTGGGAAGATGCAAGCATACTAGAAGAAAATTGTGTTAGGAAACACTGAATCCGAATTCATTAAACATTGACCCTCCACTACCTAATTTTCAGTTTAATGAGAACTCTCAGATATTATATACCTTTATTTGTTTATGAGCATTCTTTTGTGTGGTAGTCTGCAACCTAACTGAAGATGAAGCTTATCATGATTTAACAGCTTTGTTTTGGCCAGGAAGCTTTTTGTGATAATTTGCATGACATCTTATGAATATTTCAGTTGAATAAAAATCAATACAACAGCTGTTATATGATCATCAAAGATATCTGGTTATTGTGTCTTAAGGAATTCAGTTTTCCAGAGGAATATGGAACTATCATCCAAATTCAGAGTTACTTTTGTTATTTCCACAGCTACAGGGGATTTGCTTCCTCTAATTATCCACTACTGGTTACATTTTTATGAGAAGAAAAAACCAAGATGAAAGTGTTGTGGAAATCCTTTATACTAAGCCATGGAGTATGGCATAATGTACAATTTATATATCACATAGTCTAGAGATGTAGACCAGAGTATAGAATTATAAATGTTTAGTTCATAGTACAGTCCCTGATTATTAATTTTCTTTTGCAGTAAGTAGTTATTCCATTCTAAACTATGCTTTGAAAAGGAATTTCTCTCTTTTCCAACCTTGAAAATAAGAGTTTATACTTTCATTGTGTCATGATTGACATATTGATAAAATATCATGAAAACTAAGGTCTTGGGTCTATTAGAAATTAGCTACAATGACAATGAAGCAATATAATTTTCACTCCCCCAAAAGATTATAATGTACTATTCCAAGAATATATAATTTTCTATAGAATTTTAATACCATAACCTTTAGACATGAGACATTTAATAATATGCATGATTTTGAGTGTTGGTGAAAAGTTACACCATTTTCAAAAAAAAAGGAATTAATTTTCCCACATCTCTTTAATAAGTAAACATAAAACTTAAAGGAAAATAATAACAGAGTAAACAACAACTAAAATGATAGATGATACAGAAATTACCCTGGAAAACTGTTCTCTCCCCAGAAAATGAAAGAAAACCTTAAAAAATAACATCAATTTCTCCCTCATGAAACAGTGATTTAAGTGTAAAAACGAGATATTTGATTTCCTGGTGACAATATCAATATATTTAAATTTAACATTATTGCTTGAAGCACAAAGCTGATTTTGAACGCTTGGTCACATTAGTTGTCAGAGGCAAAACCATGAGTTCTGGATTATGTTTTATTAGTTAATATTAAGAGCCACTATAGTTTATCTGTAAGCTTCTACAGCCACTGAGCAAGAGAGAGAGAATGTGCCAACGTAAAGTAGATGCTCATTCATACTTCAAGCACAGCTCAAAGACATTATTCTTTTCAATACTTAACTAACCAAGCCAAAGATCACCACACTTTTTCCTCTACCTTTATAGAATTGCAGGCTTTCATATGAACATGTGCATTATATACATACATGTTACAGACTTGGAGATAAATATACTACTCAGATTGTTTCTGATCAGGGAGGCCTTCAGTAGATGGCCTCCAGCTCTCCTATGTGAGGATCTGCCTCAGCTGCAGATTACTGTCCTTTAAGCTAAGTCCCCTGAGCCCTGGCCATTTCAGTCCTACCAGGTCATTTAGATGGGCTATGCTCACACCAGATTGGCTGAAACTCTTGTTGGTCCTGCATGCAGACTGACACTGGCTTCCTTTCTCCTTTCTCTCCCTGCTTTTCTCAGGCTTTGATACCTAATACACATCTCATACCTCAACTCCAACTTGGTGTCTATTTCTGGAGAAATCAACCTGTGATATATATGGTCAAATAAGCATAAAAATACTAAATAAGAAGGAATTGTTTTAAACATTAAAAATAACATTTTAAGTCAATTGAGACAAGAGGTAATAAATTACAAATCCAGAAGAGCAGTCAGTTCATATTCATGTAGAACATAGTTGACCAAAACGGTGTGTACATATAAAGAACTTTAATAGATAAGTGTCATTAGAATCAAATTGTAAACCCTGTTACCATCCCAGACAAATGTGTAAGAAGAGGGAAAAATCATAAAGTAGGAAATTTGGGGATATGAGTCACTAGTCAGCTTCTCCAGAGATGGAATCTAAAAAGTAACAGTTGCTTGTGTACAAAAACACATGTGTGGTCAAGAGCAAATTAACATATCAGATACTCTTGTGTTTGTTGTTTTAGTTAGACAGATCAGAACTTGAACTCTATTCTGAATGATTCCAAAGTTCTTACATTTTCTTCTTATGCTTTCCCTTTGAAGAGATTGTGCAGAACAGATTAGTGAATATTCCAATACAATCAAGATGTCAACAGTGTAGGACCTTATTGTGGTCACATTTGGACAAGGTGCTT
Organism: Neogale vison; assembly: GCF_020171115.1. Lineage (NCBI taxonomy): Eukaryota > Metazoa > Chordata > Mammalia > Carnivora > Mustelidae > Neogale > Neogale vison. The sequence goes on along the minus strand of NC_058094.1, from coordinate 84,576,059 downwards.
GGAACATCCTATCATGCCAGAAAGCAAGGAAGTGCTTGAAAAAGAAGATGGAAATGTCAAACACAGTAGGACACAGTATCCAACTGAAGGAGCTTCCAGTGGTAAAAAATGGGGATTTTTTTTAACATTTTCTTCAATGCATTGTGGTTTTTTTTTTTTTCATTAAGTTTTTTATTTAAATTCCAGTAGAGTTAGCAAACAATGTTATATTAGCTTCAGGTGTACAACATAGTATTCAACAATTCTGTACCTTACTTAGTGCTCACCCTGACAAGTGTATTCTTTAATCCCCATTACCTATTTCACCCATCTCCCTACCACCACCTTTCTGGTAACCATCAGTTTGTTCTCTAAAGTCAAGAGTCTTATTTCTTGGCTTGTCTCTCTCTCTCTCTCTTCATCTCTTTTCTTCTCTTGTTCATTTGTTTTGTTTCTTAAATTCCACATATGAGTGAAATCATATAGTATTTGTCTTTCTCTGACTGGCTTATTTCACTTAGTATTATATTCCCTAGCTCAAGCCATGCTATTGCAAATGGCAAGATTTATATATATATACCACATACTACATCTTCTTTATCCATACTCCAACACAGGACCCCAAGACCATGACCCAAACTAAAGACAAATGCTTAACCAACTGGACCACCCCAACATCTCTAAAGTATAGGCTTTGAAATAATATATCATATTGATTGATTAGTTGTGGCATATGCACTTTTATAAGATATTAATAATAATGGAACATGAGTGTTGGCATACAAGTTCTTGTGTTAGCCTTGTAACTTTCTGTAAATCTAAAACTATTCAAATATTATAAATTCTTTTCTTTAGAAAAGTGAACATTACAAAATAAAAAAACACATGCTGATATATATGGTCACTTAAAAAGTGTTCCAAGACTACACAATGGGTAAAAGACTGTTTCTTAAACAAATGGTGCTGGGAAAACTGAATATTTGCATGTAAAAGAATGAAATTGAATCTTTGCTTTAAACCATATGCAATAATTAGCTCATAGTGGATTAAAGACAGAAACATAAGATGTAAAAATATAAAGCAGTTAGAAGAAAATATAAGATTCTTCAAAGAGCTGGAGCAAATAATCCTAAAATTTGTATGGAATCAGAAGAGACCCCGAATCACTAAGGAAATGTTGAAAAACAAAAATAAAGCTGGCGGCATCACCTTACCTGATTTCAAGCTTTATTACAAAGCTGTGATCACCAAGACAGCATGGAACTGGCATAAAAACAGACACATAGACCAGTGGAACAGAGTAGAGAGCCCAGATATGGACCCTCAACTCTATGGTCAATTAATCTTCGACAAAACAGGAAAAAATATACAGTGGAAAAAAGACAGTCTCTTCAATAAATGGTGCTGGGAAAACTGGACAGCTATATGTAGAAGAATGAAACTCGACCATTCTCTTACACCGTACACAAAGATCAACTCAAAATGGATAAAAGACCTCAACGTGAGACAGGAATCCATCAGAATCCTAGAGGAGAACATAGGCAGTAATCTCTTTGATATCAGCCACAGCAACTTCTTTCAAGATACGTCTCCAAAGGCAAAGGAAACAAAAGCGAAAATAAACTTCTGGGACTTCATCAAAATCAAAAGCTTCTGCACAGCAAAGGAAACAGTCAAAAAAACAAAGAGGCAACCCACGGAATGGGAGAAGATATTTGCAAATGACAGTACAACAAAAGGTTCATATCCAGGATCTATAATGAACTCCTCAAACTCAACACACACGAAACAGACAAACACATCAAAAAATGGGCAGAAGATATGAACAGACACTTCTCCAATCAAGACATACAAATGGCTATCAGACACATGAAAAAATGTTCATCATCACTAGCCATCAGGGAGATTCAAATTAAAACCACATTGAGATATCACCTTACACCAGTTAGAATGGCCAAAATTAACAAAACAGGAAACAACATGTGTTGGAGAGGATGTGGAGAAAGGGGAACCCTCTTACACTGTTGGTGGGAATGCAAGTTGGTGCAGCCTCTTTGGAGAACAGTGTGGAGATTCCTCAAGAAATTAAAAATAGAGCTTCCCTATGACCCTGCAATTGCACTCCTGGGTATTTACCCCAAAGATACAGATGTCGTGAAAAGAAGGGCCATCTGTACCCCAATGTTTATAGCAGCAATGGCCATGGTCGCCAAACTATGGAAAGAACCAAGATGCCCTTCAACAGATGAATGGATAAGGAAGATGTGGTCCATATACACTATGGAGTATTATGCCTCCATCAGAAAGGATGAATACCCAACTTTTGTAGCAACATGGACGGGACTGGAAGAGATTATGCTGAGTGAAATAAGTCAAGCAGAGAGAGTCAATTATCATATGGTTTCACTTATTTGTGGAGCATAACAAATGGCATGGAGGACAAGGGGCGTTAGAGAGGAGTAGGGAATTTGGGTAAATTGGAAGGGGAGGTGAACCCAGAGAGACTATGGACTCTGAAAAACAATCTGAGGGGTTTGAAGTGGCAGGGGGTGGTGGGAGGTTGGGGTACCAGGTGGTGGGTATTATAGAGGGCACGGCTTGCATGGAGCACTGGGTGTAGTGAAAAAATAATGAATAATGTTTTTCTGAAAATAAATAAATTGGAAAAAAAAAAAGAAAATATAAGAGAATTGTGGGAATTCACAATCATCCTCCCTGGATGAGACTAATTGAAAAGCAAAGGAGGAGTGCCAGACACGAAAAGACAAATACTGTATAATTCCACTTATGTGAGATACCTAACCCAGGCAAACCCTTAGAAATTTTACAGAAAGTAGATGGTGGTCACCAGGGTATAGGGAGATAAAGAACATAATGAGAGATTGTTCAATGGAAGAAAGTTTCAGTTTTGCAAAATGAAAGATTTAAAGTTTTTTTCTACAACAATATGAATATAGTTATTCACCACTTCATTAAGAGAGTGTTTTCTAAGTTTTCCCAAAACCTAAGAAATCTATTTTTGATGTCCTACCTTGCATAGCCTAAATAAAGACTTGTCTCTTGTTTCAATCATAGGGGTTGTATTAGGAAGCTCTACTTTGTCTGATACCAGTAGCCACCCTTAGAACATACGCTTTGCACATCATTCTAATCACATTTTTGTGATATCTGAGCATAACCCTTTGTATCTTTCAAACTCAGCTGTGATGAATGTTTTATGTATACTTGATCTATAAGTTTTAGCTATTTCTTCTGGGGAGTTCTCTACCTATCCAGAGGAATTTACATTGCCAGAAACATACCTCCTTTCGAGTCCTAGTCTTCACTAAATTATTTGCAACCACTTTTGTCACGCTCTTAATTTTTTCTCCTCCTTGAAGCATTTGACTAAAACCTAGGATGTGTAACTTTTAGCATGTCTAAGGATTTTTCTTTTCTCATTAATTGTGTTTGGATTATGAAAACTAGTATGTTCATTATAGCAATCACTATTTTTTATTTTTAATTATATAATTATTTATGTATTATATATTTATAAATAATACAAATTTGTTTTGTGCATCTAAAAACACAGACAATCCTATATTTGAAAATGTCAGAGCTTCTGAAATAGAACCACTGAAAGTTGTAGTCAGACTGAACTTTATTGAATTATATAAAGTGAGCCAAAATTAATCTAATGATAATCTTTAAAAAGTAAATCTAATAGAGCAAAATTATTGAATCTAGGTGAAAAGAAAATGAATAATGCATATATATGACTTTTTGTTTATTTCATTTAGCTAATGCTAACATAGAATTATGTCGGACAATTTTCTATATAATTTCTAAATATTAACTAAGTGATTCATTTAACAACTCAATGATAAAATGGAATCTCAGAGAGGTTCTATAACTTGCCCAAAATCTAGGAGTTCAGGCAATATGTTCAGGATTTCAACCTGTCTAATCTGGCTCTGGAGTCTATATTCTTGAGCCCCTACAGGATGCTGCCTCTCACTTATAAAAGTTTTATCTAGTCTAATTCTTGAATTTTTATCTTTCCCTTATGAAAGCACTTTTACTATTTAGAACAAAATACATTTTGATTCCATTCACTTTATACTTAAGAAGGTTTGTCTTTAGGCCTCATAACCATATTTTGGTTTAGTTGTAAACAGGAAATGACTAACAATGAATCTGATATCTTACAACATTCAAATATTCAAAAGGCTTGAAAAGAACAGCTTATAAAACAGCTGTTAGATTGCCTAAGGTAAAACTCATGGAAGTGTATGATTTTCTCCTATAGGATTACTTATAAATGAAATAGTGCTAGGGAAAATAAGTGGATGCAATGAAACATAAATTAAAAATCAAAGTGAAAAGTATAATAATTTAAACAGCTTGATATATTTGAATTCCTATATAACAGAAAGGTTTTGTTGACTACAATGTTTGGCTTTGGTGTATTATAAACAACACTGCTGTCTCTGCCAGTTGAATGATAGTGGTCCACCTGTGTAGAGAGAATTGATACCTATAAGGCATCACACAGAAGCATTCCTCAAGACATGTTCATTTGGTCCTTCCCTAAGGTTATAAATTAATTGGCAATCATGACACATGGGAGATGACAAACTGTTGTTAAAATGTCAAATATCCTCCTAAGGCAGAAATTTCTCTCAGATAAGAAACCACATTTAAATGAGTTTTTTTTTTTTTAATGAAAGATCTTTCATGGCTTAATGAAAAAAAGCATTTCACTTCAGTATGAGAGATCCAGAACACAATGACAGAAAATAACAATTATTAAGCCACTGAGAGACAAAAGAATACTTTTTCATAAAAATGTTGAGAGGTGTGAAAATAAAAATTATTCCTCTGCAAACTACACAAAAAGCGTTGAGCTTTATATAAACAAAATGTATTATCACTCTTAGTTTGATGTTTGACATCTTTCCTGAAAAGCACTGCTTTGTATTTTAAAAAGTGATTGAGTTGTGTTTTCTTTTAAAATTACCCTTCTGAAACTAACAATTTCAGTGATTTCTATGTATTAATACATAAGGGTAGTCTTACTGACAAACCCTAATAGCTTAGAAAGGGAAGACTTCCCCTCTTATAATTCTCCCCCTTAATCCAGAGATTGATATTTTATTCCTAATATTAGTTATTATAGAATACAAATTGTTTACAATCCAAATACCATGTTTCTATTATGGTTTCTTCTCTGTGTCTGGGTGTTTAAAGTAATCCAAATTGGCATTAACTTTCTAAAACTTTTTGACTAGATGAGACATTGTTCATTGGCTCTTAATATTCTACCATTTCTATCCTTTATACAATGTCTCAGGCTTAAGGAAACATGAAGCATTTAGAATTAAATAATATATATTTACCATACAGAGCAAACCAAATATTTCCAGGTGTATCCACATAGGTCATCAAATTTCTGGGAAATGTCATAGACTACAGCTGTTTTTTTTCTTCTATTGCTATATGCTTTATTTTTACCAGATCTTGTAGTAGATTCAAGTAAAAATCAATTAATTAGTTTAACAATATGTATTGTATTCAAAACTGTGCCAAGACCTCCATTATCTGCTGGGACTACAATATATATATGCAGGGAATGATGATGAACAATTTTTTTAGTGAGCAATATTTCCATTTTGAATAACATAGTCTAATCACTTTTTCTTATAGAAACAGGGGCTTTCAGGCTTCAAATCATTACTCAGAATTATTATATGACAAAGAAGTCCATTTCTTCTATATTCTGCCACTCTTTTTTGCCTGTTCAGAGAGCATTTGGCCTACAAAACACTTCTTTGAGTTTCCTGATTTTGGTTCCCCATTTCCAATAAAATGGACTAGCCAGTATTGTACACATGTGTAGCTGTATCATTTTACATATTATGCTTTACATGTGCTCAAGTGTATTTACTTACAACCACTTTTCTTCCAAAAATGCTCTGTTGAAAAGTTTAAAAGTAACCTGAGAAAGTCACAAGAATAGTACAGCAAAAACCCATATACACCACATAGGTACACCAAATATAACTTTATCTTTCATATTTTTCTTAATATTATGCTATATAACAATGATTATTATTGCTAATAAAACATCAACTCCCTTAAAGCATATCTTAATCTTTCTGATGATCTCTGTGATGATTAACTTTATATGTCATCTTGGTTAGGCTATGATGCCTAGGTGTTTTATCAAACACCAGTCTGGATTTAGTTTGAAGGTATATTTTTAGATGTGATTAACATTTTCATCAGTAGACTTTGAGTAAGGCAGATGAGATGGGCCCCATCCAATCATCTGAAGAGCTTCAGAGCAAAAAATGGTGTTTCCTGAAAAAGAAGGGCTCAAGACTAAAACATGGAAACCCTGCTTGAGTTTCCATCTGTCATTCTGTGGATTTTAGATTTAGAACTGTGACATCAACCCTTACAAGTCCAGTCTGTCAGCTTGCTTTACAGATTTTAGATGCCCCAGCCCCCACACTCATGTGAAATATATATAAAATATATAGATATATGTTTATATACACATAAAATATATTTATGTGAACATACATATATGCAGAGAGAAATATATATCATTTTTATATATTATACTGTATATCACATTATATGTATATTGTATTATATATGTCTATACATACACACATTGTATTATATGTGTGTGTATACTATATATATATATATATATATATATGGAGAAAGAGAGAGAGTATTAGTGAGGGCTGTAATCCACACCCACACATACATATCATATTGTCCTTTTTTCTCTGAAGAGCCCTAATTAATACAATCTATAAACCATTATTATATTCCCTGCAGACAGCAGAGATCTTGGCACATATTAGGAATGCAATAAATACCATTGAATTAATAACCTGCTTTTTACTTGAATCTTCCACAAGACTTGGTAAAAATAAAACAAACAGGAAGCATAGAACTAATATCTATGTTTTATGGTACTTTCTGGAAGATTTATAGAAAAATGGATAAGGGAAATGGTAAGTGATGTTAAAAGAAAGTGTCTTGAAAAGATGTTAAAGAAAAAAGATGTCTAGACTTAATTTCTTCAAAGTCCCTTATGATTAATGCTTATTTTCTGCTTACTTTTTTATTTGTTTCCCCATTCTTTCAAATCTGTTTGTTTGAAGGCTAGATTTGAGGAAGTTTTCTTTTATATGCTGCATAGAAGACATATCAGAAATCTGTATACAGAAAAACAAAAGGGCAACTGTAATAACACACTGTAAAAGATAATACATTTTCATCAGATTTATGACAGAAAGTATTTATTTCCCCTCAGTGATTCACCATGGTGAGATCATCAGAATCAGCACCCAGACCAAAACACAGTCACCAAGCAAATGGAACATGCAATCTAGATATGATTACTAGACTGGAGTTTGAAAACCAAAGATAAAGATGCCTCAGAAAGCAAGTATGGAAGGGTTCTGGGACATGGAGAAGTAGGAAGTAAAAGAATTCTGTCTCCTCACCTAGACAACAATTGCAATAGCAGAATCCATGGATTTTAACTATTTTGGAACTGGAGTCTGTTAGAAAGCTTTCAACTTCCAGGAAAAGTTTGAACAGTAAATGTCAGTAATGTCAGTCAATTTTAGATTTAGTTCAGAGGGGCTACCCATTCCCCACTCCCTTACCCTTATGGAAAGCATCAATTCATGTTCTCTGAGCAGCTTTCAAATAGCTTACAGTATTTGAAGTGGAGAGTGGAAGCCCTATTCCCCAAATATTAGGGATCTGTGTTCTCATTGCTGATTGTTGCTTCTGAACACCAAGCTCTCTTCTTGCTGTTGGAAACATCTCCCAGTTGAACTGAAGTGAATTTCAGGGGATTTAAAAAGCCAGCTTCTCCTCTCTCCTTTTTTTTTCCACCTTTTCAATTTATTTTTCTCTTTTTCCCTTTTCAGGGACCAGATATCTAAAGTGTAGGACATTTTTTTAAATATGTTTTTTTATTTTTTATAAACATATAATATATTTTTATCCCCAAGGGTACAGGTCTGTGAATCGCCAGGTTTACACACTTCACAGCACTCACCATAGCACATACCCTCCCCAATGTCCATAACCCCAACACCCTCTCCCAAGCCCCCTACCCCCAGCAACCCTCAGTTTGTTTTGTGAGATTAAGAGTCACTTATGGTTTGTCTCCCTCCCAATTGCATCTTGTTACATTTATTCTTCTCCTACCCCCTTAACCCCTCATGTTGCATCTCCACTTCCTCATATCAGGGAGATATATGATAGTTGTCTTTCTCCGCTTGACTTATTTCGCTAAGTATGATACCCTCTAGTTCCATCCAGGTCGTCGCAAATGGCAAGATTTCATTTCTTTTGATGGCTGCATAGTATTCCATTGTGTATATATACCACCTCTTCTTTATCCATTCATCTGTTGATGGACATCTAGGTTCTTTCCATAGTTTAGCTATTGTATTCATTGCTGCTATAAACATTTGGGTGCACATGTCCCTTTGGATGACTATGTTTGTATCTTTAGGGTAAATACCCAATAGTGCAATTGCTGGGTCATAGGGTAGTTCTATTTTCAACATTTTGAAGAACTTCCATGCTGTTTTCCAGATAAAGTGTAGGACATTTAAAAGCAAACATATATACAGGTAAATTTAGAAAGTCACTATATATGCTCAAAGAAAGGCCCAGATTCATAAGAAGCCCAATATCTTAAATGTACACCTCAGACTGATGCCCAGCACAAAGGTAGCCTGCAATAATCCAAAAACAAAAACAAATTAATACAGGAAAGGGGATGATCTAATTTCCAGAGTTACCAAATTATTTGGTTCAAATATCCAATTTTCAAAAAGAAATAAATTACAAGGTGTACAAAGAAATAAGAAAGTATGGCCTGTGCAAGGGGATAATAAGACAGCAGAAACTATCTGTGAGAAAGTCCAGATGGCAAACCTAAAGCCAAAGTCTTTGTTAGACTTTGAAACAATTCTCTTAAAGATGGTCAAAAATCTAAGAAGAATGTGGGGAATGTCAAGAAAATTATGTATGAACAAAATGGAAACATCAATAAGAAAATAGAAAATCGTAAAAACAATTCTATAGCTGGAAATATAGTAACTGAAATGAAAATTTATGATAGGGATTCAAAGTCAGATGTGACCAGTGGGAGAATCAGTGAACTGGAACACGTGGGTGGCTCAGTCAGTTAAGCATCTGCCTTTGGCTCAGGTCTTGATCTTGGAGTTCTAGGATCGAGCCTGCATTAGGGTTCCTGCTCAGCAGGGAGTCTGCTTCTCCCACTCCCTCCTCAAGCTTGTGTGCTCACTCTCTCTCTCAAATAAATAAAATCTTAAAAAGAAAGAAAGAAATAAAGAAAAGTAAATAGAATTTAAGGGAACTATGTGAGATCATGAAGAAGACCAACATATACATTTTGGGTGTCCCAGGAGAAGAGGAGAGACAGAAAAAAGCAGAGTTTATTTGAAGAAATAATGGCTGAAAATGTCCCAGATTTCATGAAAGACATAAAAATAAACATCCAAGAAACAGCAAACTGTAGCCTGAACTGTAATAATCAAACTGTCAGAAGCTAGAGACAAAGAGAGAACCTTGAAAGCAGCAAGACAGAATTTACTCTTCATGTATAAGGAATCCTCAATTAGATAATCAGCCAACTTCTCACCAGAAGCTTTGAAGGCCAGATACTTGGGTCTAGATCTTCATAGTGATGAAAGAAAAACACTGTCAACCAAGAATCCTATATCTAGCAGTACTTTTCTTCAAAAGTGAGAGAGAAATTAAGATGTTCCCAGATAAACAAAAGCTGAAGGAGTCATCACCACTAGACTTGCCCGCCTGGAAAGAAAGACTGAAATGAATAGAAACTGGCAGGTTACTCAGAGCCATACATAGAAAAAAAGATCTCAGTTAAAGTAATAGATGGACAATTGTAAAAAGTTAGTATATTAACTTCAGTTTATACCTCAACTTTTTTCTTCTTCATGATTTAAAAAACTAATACATCTTTTACATATGTTATTTTTTTCTTACTTTATTGAGGTATAATCAAAATTAAAATTGTATATATTTGAGATGCACAGCTTGATGATTTGGTACATGCAATGAATTACCACAATCAAGAAAACCAACATAAATATTACCTCATATAGCTGTTATCATTTTAATATTTTTTCAGTTCTGTTGAGATAATTGTCATACAATATTGTGTAAATTTAAGGTGTACAATATGAGGATTTAATGCACATATATATTGCAAAATGTTTACCAAAATATTGTTATTTAACACATCTTTCACCTCACATAATTGCCATTTCGTTGTTGTTGTTATGCTGAGACATAAGTAAAATTTTATTTTCACATCAACTTTTGGGTACACTATTATTAACTACAGCTGTGCATCACTATGATGTACCTTAGATCCCCAGAACTTATTATTTCATTACTGAAAGTTTGTATCACTTGATCAATTTCTCCCTATTTCCACCACTCCTTAATCCCTAGTAACCACCATTCTACTGTATTCCTATCAATTCTAGCTTTTAAGATTCCACATATAAGTGAACTTTATCTGATTAATTTCACTTAACCTAATATCCACAAGGCCCATCCATGTTTTGTAAATGACAGGATTCCCTCCATTACTATATATGAATAACATTCCATTTTATATATTTACTATGTAATTCTTATCTACTCCCTCTCTATGGACACTTATGTTGTTGCCATGTCCTGGCTATTGCAATTAATAGATATCTGAGTACAGATATCTCTTCAAAATTTATTAAAAATTTAATTTCTTTAAGCGATATAACTAGTAGTGGGGTTGCTGGATCATATGGTACTTCTATCTTTAATTTTTTGAGGAAACTTTATACTGTTTTCTTTAATAATTGTATCAGTTTACATTTCTGTCAATAGTAAAGGAGAGTTCTCTTTTTCCCAAATCCTTGACAGCATTTGTTATATATTGTGTTTTTGATAATAGCTATTCAAGCAGATATGAGGTGATATCACGTTATGGTTTTGATTTATTTTCTCCTGATAATTAGTGATGTTGAGTACAACTTTGTTTCATTTGACATTTGTATCTTTTCTTAGGAGAAATGTCTATTTAAGTTTTCTTCTCATCTTTTATTTTTATTTTTTATTTATTTATTTATTTTCGTGCTATTGCTTTGTATGAACTCCGTGTATATATTGCCTATTAACCCTTTATCAGATATAAGGTTTGCAAATTATTTTCTCCCATTCATTATGAACATTATGATGATAATTTCTTTTGTTATGCTTAAACTTCTTAGTTGATAGAGTCCCACTTACTGGTTTTTGCTTTCATTGATCATGTTTTTGGTTTCATATGCAAAACTCATTGCCAAGACGGATGACAAGCCACCTTTTTTACCTTCTATTCTAGGAAGAAAGTTTTATAGTTTATGTGTTACCTCTAATATCTTAAACAATTTTTATGTAAATAATCAATTTTGAGTTATTTTTTGTCACTAGTATATGACAGGACCCCAATTTTATTCTTTAGCATGTGCATATAATTTTCCCAACACCATTTTTTCCATCTTTTCCTCCTTGAATATTCCTCTTCCCTTGTCAAATATTAATTAACTGTATATGCATAGGTTTTTGGGGGGTTACAATTAAGTCCCATTGGTCTGTGTATCTGTTTTCCTGCTTGTATGATACTGTTTTGATTACTGTAGCTTTGTAGTATAATTTGAAATCAGTAAGTGTGATGTCTCCAGCTTTTTCTTCTTGATCAAAATTGCTTTGGCTATTTGATGGTTTTTGTAACTCCACATAAATGTTGGGATTTTATTATTTCTGTGGAAAATGCCTTTGGAATTTTTACAGGGATTTCATTGAATCAACAGATGGCTCTGAATAGTATTTATATTTTAACAATATTAATTCTTCCAATACTTGAATAAAAAATACCTTTCCATTTATTTGTACCTTCAATTTCTCTCATCAAAGTCTTATAGTTTGGGAATAAAGATCTTTCATTTTCTTGGTTAAATTTATTCTTAAGAAGTATTTTATTACTTATGTTGCTATTGCAAATGAAATTACTTTATTTCTTTTTAAATAGTTTATTTTAGTATATAAATACACAATTGATTTTTCTATGCTGATTTTGTATCCTGATGCTTTACTGGATTTGTTTACTAGTTCTAATACTTTTCTGGTGAAGTCTAAGATTTTCTGTATACCAGGTCATGTCATCATGATTTTCTCCTGTCTAAGCATTCTGACTAGGACTTCTAGTACTAGTTAAATACAAATGGTGAGAATGGACACTCTTCTCTTGTTCCAAATCTTAGAGGTAAAGCTTTCAACCTTTCACTATTGAATTGATGTTAGCTAAATATTTTTATTCACATCATTTATTATTGTGGTATTTTCCTCCAAATCCAATTTCTTGAAGGTTTTTACCAGAAATGCATGTTAAATTTTGTCAAATGCTTTTTATTTGCATATGATCTGAGATGATCATATGTTTATTCTATTTTATTTTATAAATTTTTGTATCATATTTATTGAGCATGTTGAACCATTACTAATACGTTCTAAAAAATAATTCCTATTTTAAAAGCTGTAACTTTGGTTTATAAGTCTGTATTTTGTCTTCTGCATAATTTAAAAGACAATGCATAAAAATTAGTTTATCTTTTTAGACATACCACATATAAAAATGTAATTTTTTAGTTTTTATTTTTTGTCCCTGCCAGGCTTTATATTAACATATAATGCATTATGTGCTTCAGGGATACAGGTCTGTGAATCGTCAGTCTCTGACATCAATGACTAAAAGGCAGTGTGGATTGAGGTCTAAAAGAGCAGATAATTTTTATGTTATTGAAGTTAAACTGATAAACATTCAGATTAGAATGTTGTAACTTTAGAATAGTATATATAATCCCCATGGTAACCACAAAGAAAATAGTTACAGAATTTACCAAAACAGAAATGAGCATATAATCAAAACACTTCACTAAAAAATATAAACTAAATACAAAAGAAGGTAATAAAGTAGGAAATGAAGAAAAAAATTATAAGGAGTAGAGAAAATAGAAAAATGACAAAAGTTCCTCTTCATTGGTAATTACTTTAAATGTAAATAGATTAAACTTTCCAATCAAAAGTCAGAGATTGGGGGGGACAAGATGGCGGGGTACTAGGAAGAGGCGTCTTTTCAGCTGGTACCCCAAAGTGAGCTTATTACCTACCAAAGAACTCTGATCACCCATGAAATCAGCCTGAGATCAGAATTATACATGTCTGGATCTCTACAGGGGCAGAAGACGCCAGTGAGCAGGTAAAGCGGAATGGGAACGGCGGACTGATATCGGAAGATAAACAAAAGGGGGAGGGAGCCACCAGAGGAGACCGGTGGGAAAGTAATCCCCCAATCCGAGCGAGAGCGCCCTGCGTCTGGGGACCAGCATTAACTTGGAGACTGGTTGAAAGCACTCCAAAAGAGCAAAGGATCGCGGGGGCAAATTGTGGGAATAGGGGAGGCTAGGGACAGGGGCTTAAGTCCCCGGTCCCAGACGGCCTCCCCGGCGTGGAGGCAGAGAGAGTGCGGTGGAGAAACCGGCTCCTGGTCCCTAAGCCGCCAGCGCGCCCCAGAGCGCGGGGGTTCCGGCTCCTGTGAGGGGATGGGAGCCGCGCCGGTCTGCAGAACGCGTGCTAGCCCTACCACAAAGCTTGAGATGCGCGCGCACGTCCCTCCAGCTCTCCTGGGTTTCTAAGGCCCTGAGGCGCTTCTTGACCCGCACCATTGTTTCAAAGTCTAAGCCAAGAGCGCGCGAACTCTTCCCCGGACAGAGGCGCGCAAAAGCCCAGCCTGCGGCTTACGGACCAGCGCCCCGATCTCAGTGCCCCAGACGCACGCCGGACCCACAGCCGCCTCTGAAAAGAGGTGCGCGCAAGCCGGGCACTCCCAGCCCGGGCCGGCGGCAAAATCTCAGTGTGCGATCGCTGCTTGGAACCTCTCTGGCGGTCAGGAGCTCCCAGACAGCCGCCACTGCCTTGGCTTTGGGGACGAGCAAAAGATCCTGCGCCCCCAGGGTCTGCAACTTGGAACCTGCACTGCCAGCGGCCAAGGGGGAATTTATTCAGCTTCTGCACCCAGACTGAGGCTTCTCTCTGAGACGGAGATCAGGAAGTGTTCCAGGGTGCACCTTGACTGCACCAGAGTTGATACATCCAGCTACATCTGTTCAGTCTTCTCCCACCAAAATGACTAGGAGGAGGAATGCCCAACAGAAGAAAAATACAGAGGATGGACCTTCTGCAATAGAGCTAACGGCTATCAACATAGACAATATGTCGGAAAGAGAATTCAGGCTAACAATTATCCAGGCAATAGCTAGGTTGGAGAAAGCCATGGATGACCAAACAGAATTGATTAGGGCCGAACTGAAAGCGACCAGACAGGATGTTCACAATGTTAGGGCGGAGCTTAAAGCCACCAGGGAGGAGGTCCACAATGCTCTCAATGAGTTCCAATCCAATCTAAACTCTCTCAAAGCTAGGGTAACTGAGACAGAAGATAGAATTAGTGATCTGGAAGACAAACAGATAGAGAGAAAGGATCAGGAGGAAGCCTGGAACAAACAGCTTAGATCCCACGAAAGCAGAATCAGGGAAATAAATGATGCCATGAAGCGTTCCAACGTCAGAATTATTGGAATTCCTGAAGGGGAGGAGAAAGAAAGAAGTCTAGAAGATGTCGTGGAACAAGTCCTTCATGAAAACTTTCCGAATCTCGCGAATGAAACCAGTGTTCATGTACTAGAGGCTGAACGGTCTCCACCCAAGATTATACACTCCAAAAAAACATCACGACACCTGATAGTCAAATTGAGAAATTATAATTGTAGGTATAATCTCTTGAAAGCTGCCAGGGCAAAGAGGCTCCTTACTTACAGAGGGAAGCCCATCAGAATAACGTCAGACCTGTCCACAGAGACCTGGCAAGCCAGAAGAGGCTGGCAAGATATATTCAGGGCACTAAATGAGAAGAACATGCAGCCAAGAATACTTTATCCAGCAACAATGACATTCAAAATGGATGGAGAGATAAAGAGTTTCCAAGACCGGCAAGGCTTAAAAGACTATGCAACCACCAAACCGACACTGCAGGAAATATTAAGGGGGGTTCTATAAAAGAGGAAAAATCCCAAGAATAGCATTGAACAGAAATATAGAGACAGTCTACAGAAAGAAAGACTTCAAAGGTAACTCGATGTCAATAAAAATGTATCTATCAATAATCACTCTCAACGTGAATGGCCTAAATGCACCCATAAAACGGCACAGGGTTGCAGATTGGATAAAATGACAGGACGCATCCATATGCTGTCTACAAGAGACCCATTTTGAACCTAAAGATACACGCAGACTGAAAGTGAAGGGGTGGAGAAGCATCTTTCATGCCAATGGGACTCAAAAGAAGGCTGGGGTAGCGATTCTCATATCAGATAAATTAGACTTCAAACTAAAGAGTGTAGTCAGAGGTACAGAAGGACACTACATAATCCTTAAAGGGACTATCCACCAAGATGATCTAACAATTGTAAATATCTATGCTCCCAATATGGGAGCAGCCAATTACTTAAGAAAACTGTTAATCAAGATAAAGAGTCATATTGATATGAATACACTAATCGTAGGTGATCTTAACACGCCTCTTTCAGAATTAGACAGATCATCGAAGCAGAAAATCAATAAAGAAACAAGAGCATTGAATGACATATTGGACCAGATGGACCTCATAGATATATACAGAACATTCCACCCTAAAACAGCAGAATACTCATTCTTCTCAAGTGCACACGGAACCTTCTCCAGAATAGACAACATACTGGGTCACAAATCAGGACTCAGCCGATACCAAAAGACTGAGATTATTCCCTGCATATTCTCAGATCACAATGCTTTGAAACTGGAGCTCAATCACAAGGAAAAGTTCCGAAGGAACTCAAACACCTGGAAGCTAAAGACCACCTTGCTTAAGAATGCTTGGATCAACCAGGAGATCAAAGAAGAACTGAAACAATTCATGGAAACCAATGAGAATGAAGACACTTCGGTCCAAAACCTATGGGATACAGCAAAGGCGGTCCTAAGGGGAAAATATATAGCCATCCAAGCCTTGCTCAAAAAAATTGAAAAATCCAGAACACACCAGCTGTCTCTACACCTTAAAGGACTGGAGGATCAACAACAAATCAAACCAACTCCACACATAAGAAGGGAAATCATCAAGATTAGAGCTGAGATCAATGAGGGAGAAACCAGAGATACAGTAGAACGTATCAATGAAACTAGAATTGGTTTTTTGAAAGAATCAATAAGATCGATAAGCCACTGGCTACACTGATCCGAAAGAAAAGAGAGAAATCCCAAATTCATAAAATTATGAATGAAAAGGGAGAGATCACAACTAACACCAAGGAAGTAGAAACAATCATCAGAAGTTATTACGAACAGTTATATGCCAATAAGCTTAGCAACCTAGATGAAATGGATGCATTCCTGGAAAAATATAAACTACCAAAATTGAACCAGGAAGAAATCGACAACCTGAATAGACCGATATCTAATAACGAGATTGAAGCAGTGATCAAAAACCTCCCAAAAAACAAGAGCCCAGGACCTGACGGATTCCCTGGGGAATTCTACCAAACCTTCCAAGAAGAAATAACACCTATTCTCCTGAAGCTGTTTCAAAAAATTGAAGCAGAAGGAAAACTTCCAGACTCTTTCTATGAAGCCAGCATTACCCTGATCCCCAAACCAGGCAAGGACCCTACCAAAAAGGAGAATTTCAGACCAATATCACTGATGAATATGGATGCTAAGATTCTCAACAAGATCCTAGCCAACAGGATCCAACAACACATTAAAAAGATTATCCACCATGATCAGGTGGGATTCATCCCTGGGCTACAAGGATGGTTCAACATTCGTAAATCAATCAATGTGATACAACAAATTAATATGAGAAGAGAGAAGAACCACATGGTCCTCTCAATTGATGCAGAAAAAGCATTTGACAAAATCCAACATCTGTTCCTGATTAAAACGCTTCAAAGTATAGGGATAGAGGGAACATTCCTGAACCTCATCAAATCTATCTATGAAAGACCCACAGCAAATATCATCCTCAATGGGAAAAAGCTTGCAGCCTTCCCGTTGAGATCAGGAACAAGACAAGGATGCCCACTTTCACCACTCTTGTTCAACATAGTATTAGAAGTCCTAGCAACAGCAATCAGACAACAGAGAGAAATAAAAGGTATCCAAATTGGTAATGAAGAAGTCAAACTCTCTCTCTTCGCAGATGACATGATTCTTTATATGGAAAACCCAAAAGACTCCACCCCCAAACTACTAGAACTCATACAGCAATTCAGCAGCGTGGCAGGATACAAAGTCAATGTGCAGAAATCAGTGGCTTTCTTATACACTAACAATGAAAATACAGAAAGGGAAATTAGAGAATCGATTCCATTTACTATAGCACCAAGAACCGTAAGATACCTGGGAATAAACCTAACTAAAGAGGTAAAGGATCTATACTTGAGGAACTATAGAACACTCATGAAAGAAATTGAAGAAGACATAAAAAGATGGAAGACCATTCCATGCTCTTGGATCGGAAGAATAAACATTGTTAAAATGTCTATACTGCCTAGAGCAATCTATACTTTTAACGCCATTCCGAATAAAATTCCACCGGCATTCTTCAAAGAGCTGGAGCAAATAATCCTAAAATTTGTATGAAATCAGAAGAGACCCCGAATCGCTAAGGAAATGTTGAAAACAAAAATAAAGCTGGCGGCATCACCTTACCTGATTTCAAGCTTTATTACAAAGCTGTGATCACCAAGACAGCATGGTACTGGCATAAAAACAGACACATAGACCAGTGGAACAGAGTAGAGAGCCCTGATATGGACCCTCAACTCTATGGTCAATTAATCTTCGACAAAACAGGAAAAAATATACAGTGGAAAAAAGACAGTCTCTTCAATAAATGGTGCTGGGAAAACTGGACAGCTATATGTAGAAGAATGAAACTCGACCATTCTCTTACACCGTACACAAAGATCAACTCAAAATGGATAAAAGACCTCAACGTGAGACAGGAATCTATCAGAATTTTAGAGGAGAACATAGGCAGTAATCTCTTCGATATCAGCTACAGCAACTTCTTTCAAGATACGTCTCCAAAGGCAAAGGAAACAAAAGCGAAAATAAACTTCTGGGACTTCATCAAAATCAAAAGCTTCTGCACAGCAAAGGAAACAGTCAAAAAAACAAAGAGGCAACCCACGGAATGGGAGAAGATATTTGCAAATGACAGTACAGACAAAAGGTTGATATCCAGGATCTATAATGAACTCCTCAAACTCAACCCACACGAAACAGACAAACACATCAAAAAATGGGCAGAAGATATGAACAGACACTTCTCCAATCAAGACATACAAATGGCTATCAGACACATGAAAAAATGTTCATCATCACTAGCCATCAGGGAGATTCAAATTAAAACCACATTGAGATATCACCTTACACCAGTTAGAATGGCCAAAATTAACAAAACAGGAAACAACATGTGTTGGAGAGGATGTGGAGAAAGGGGAACCCTCTTACACTGTTGGTGGGAATGCAAGTTGGTGCAGCCTCTTTGGAGAACAGTGTGGAGATTCCTCAAGAAATTAAAAATAGAGCTTCCCTACGACCCTGCAATTGCACTCCTGGGTATTTACCCCAAAGATACAGATGTCGTGAAAAGAAGGGCCATCTGTACCCCAATGTTTATAGCAGCAATGGCCACAGTCGCCAAACTATGGAAAGAACCAAGATGCCCTTCAACGGATGAATGGATAAGGAAGATGTGATCCATATACACTATGGAGTATTATGCCTCCATCAGAAAGGACGAATATCCAACTTTTGTAGCAACATGGACGGGACTGGAAGAGATTATGCTGAGTGAAATCAGTCAAGCAGAGAGAGTCAATTATCATATGGTTTCACTTATTTGTGGAGCATAACCAATAGCATGAGGACAAGGGGCGTTAGAGAGGAGTAGGGAATTTGGGTAAATTGGAAGGGGAGGTGAACCATGAGAGACTATGGACTCTGAAAAACAGTCTGAGGGGTTTGAAGTGGCGGGGGGGTGGGAGGTTGGGGTACCAGGTGGTGGGTATTATAGAGGGCACAGCTTGCATGGAGCACTGGGTGTGGTGAAAAAATAATGAATACTGTTTTTCTGAAAATAAATAAATTGGGGGAAAAAAAATTAAATCTTATAAAAAAAAAAAAAAAGTCAGAGATTGTCAGACTTTACCGGGTGAGGAAAAAAACATGATCCAACTATATTACCTCAGGCAAAAGACTCACTTTAGATCACTAAACCACAAATAGATCAAAAGTGAAGAGATGGATAAAGATACTTCATGCAAATATTTACCAGAAAAAAGCTGGGTGGTTATACTAATATAAGACAAAATTGATTTTAATTTTAAAAGTCTTACAAGAGGGATGCCTTGGTAGCTTATTCACTTAAGCATTCACTTAAGCATCTGACTCTTGATTTCAGCTCAGGACATGGTCTCAGGTTCACGAGATTGAGCCCTGCATCAGGCTCCATGCTGGGCACAGAATCTGCTTAAGATTCTCTCTCTCCTTCTCCCTCTGTCCCTCCCTTCCCACTCTCTGTCTTTAAAAAAATAAATAAACAAAAAATTTTACAAGAGATAAAAATAATATATTTATAAAAGTTTTAACTCAACAAGAGTATAAAGAATTATTAATAATTACACCCATACTATCTGACCATCAAAATATATCTGGCAAAAATTTATAGGATTAAAAGAAATAGACATTTATACAATAATAATTGAAGTCTTTAATATCCTACACTCAATAATAGAAAAACACACAATAAAACTATTATATATAGCACATATATAGGACATTCTACTCAACAACAATGATATATAAATTAGTCTCATGTGCACATGAGACATACTCCAGATCCCCAGATTCTGTTAGGCTAAAATATAAGCCTCAACAAATTAAAAAATGTAAAGTACTGGGGTACCTGGTTTGCTCAGTCACTTAAGCTTCTGACTCTTGATCTCAGCTCAGTTCTTGATCTTGGAATGTGAGTTCAGGCTCCACACTGGGCTCCATATCGGGTGTGGAGCCTACTTAAAAAAAGAAAAAAAAAAAAAATATATATATATATATCTTTCATGATCACAATAGGATTAAAGTAAGGAAAACCAGAAAATTCACAAATTTGCAGAAAGTAAACCACACATTCTTGATCAATTAATAAATCATAGAAAAATCACAAAGGAAATTCAGAATATACTTAGAGATTAATTAAAATGAAAACACCACATATCCAAACTTAAACAGTGAAAATAGTGTTAAGGGGGAAATGTATGGCTATATATACCTCAGCATTATTCACAATACCCAAAAGGTGGAAGAAACTCAAGTGTCCATCAACAGATGAAAGAATGAAGAAAATATGGTATATACATACAATGGGATACTATTAAGTCTTAAAAATGGAGGAAATTCTGACTTATTTTGTAACATGGGAGAACAAGGACACTAAGCTAAGTGAAACAATTCAGTTACAAAAAGGCAAATGCTGTATATTCTACTATGAGGTATCTGGAATAGTCAAACGCATAGAAACAGAAAGTGGAATGGTGGTTACCAAAGGATGGAGGGAGAGGTGAATGGGAAACTTGTTTGATGTGTATGGAGTTTCGGTTTTGCAAAATGGACAGTTCTGGACATGGATGGTGGTGATGGTCACAACAATATAAATGTATTTAATACCACTGAAGTACACTCTTAAAAAGGGTTACAACAATTATCATATGGTCTCACTGGTATGTAGAATTTAAGATATAAGGCAGGATATCATAGGAAAAGAGAGGGAAAAAATGAAACAAGAAGAAACCAGAGAGGAAGAAAAAAATCATAAGAGACTCTTAATTTCAGGAAATAAAATGAAGGTTGCTGGAGGGGAGAAGGGTGAGGGATGAGGGTAGCTGGTGATGGACATTGGGGAGGGTATGTGCTGTGGTAAGTGCTGGGTGTTGTATAAGACTGATGAATCACAGACCTGTATCCCTGAAACAAATAATACATTATATGTTAATAATAAAAGTGGTTAAGATGATAAATTTTATACTATATATATTGCCACAATAAAATATTTATTTAAAAAGAAAGAATAAAAAGTCGCTGATTTTCTAAAATGAAAGTACTCAGGCAAATAATGCCTGAGATCAAAGTTAGAAAAATGAGGGAATTACCTACTGAATTGGAGAAGACACTTGCAAATAACATAGCAAATAATGGGTTACTATCCAAAATATATAAAGAACTTATAAAACTCAGCACTCAAAAATTAAATAATCCAATTAAAAATGAGCAGAAGACATGAACAAACATTTTTTTCCAAAGAAGACATACAGATGACCAATAGACAACATGAAGAGATGGTCAACATCACTCATCATCAGTGAAATCAAAACCACAATGAGATATCACCTCACACCTGTTAGAATGACTGAAATAAAAAACACAGGAAACAACAAGTGTTGAAAAGGATGTGGAGAAAAAAGGAACCCTGTGTACAGTTGATGGCAATGCATACTGGTGCAGCCACCATGAAAAACATTATGGAGTTTCCTCACTCTACTGGGTATTTACTCAAAGGATGTGAATACACTAATTTGAAAGGATATATGTACCCTTGTGTTTAATGCAGCACTATTTACAATAGCTAAAGTATGAAAGCAGCCCAAGTGTCCATCTCCAATGACTGGATAAAGATGTGATATATAATATTCACTTATATATGAATATTATTCAGCTTTAAAAAAAGAATGGAATCTTGCCATTTGTAACAACCTGGATAGAGTTAGAAAGTATTACGCTGAGTGAAATAAGTCACTCAGAGAAAGACAAATACTATTTGATTTCATTCATACGTGGAATTTAAGAAACCAAAGAAATGAACAAATTAAAAAAGAGAGAGACAAACCAAACCAAATCAAAACAAAACAAAACAAAACAAAAAACCCAGACTCGTAAATATAGAGAACAAACAGATGGTTACCAGAGGGGAGGTGGGTGGGAGGATGACAGAAGTAGATGGTGGAGATTAAGAACACACTTATCTTGATGAGCACTGAGTAGTGTATAGAATTATTGAATGACTAAATTGTACAACTGAAGCTAATATAATATACGTGAACTATATTGGAAGAAAGAGAGGGGAAGGGAAGGGAAATTGCCACCTGAGCCTTCAGGTGGATTTTGTAAATATGTGTCAATATCCATTTTATTCCTAGTACCATTTCTTAGAGCACATTCCTTTAGTAGGCTTTGGTAACAACACAGTGCTCAGGATCATAACTTTTTTAAGTTTCTGGGAATGGGAAATCAAATTCCACAACACAAATAGAAAACTGCAAAAAAAAAAATAGTACACAATGAAATGTCTTTATTATATCTCATTATATCAACTAGTTACTGCAACTCAACTCTTAAAAAGCAGCATATAAAGTATAGCTGAATATGGGATGGAATGGATTTAAACAATTTGATATTATGGGGATGAGAGTTCCAGGAGTAAGGATAGCAAAGGTCTACAAAGTTCTGAATTTGTCCAGACTCAGAGAGTAACTTTCTCATGTTTGGTCCTGTTGCTTTTTCTATAGACTCTTACAAATGTAGCTTTTTATAAATAATAGGATAAAAATGAGATGAAGAAGAAGAAAAAAAAGAGAAAATAATTCTTATTTTATCTAGGTCAAGTCAAAGCATTTGTGCAGCACAGTGTTTCCAGATCCTTCAGTGTTCCTTCTAACTATACAAGATACCTTAAAATTGGAATTTTTCCATTTTTAACATTATTAACTTTGAAACTTTAAAAGTGGTTGTGAGGAAAGGCCCACATGTGCCTTATTTCCTGACTGAATGTCCAGATGAAAACCAAAGAAAGGAAGCATTGAAGACGTGACCACAATTGTGCATACATAGGTGAAAATGAACTAAGGAGGTGGTTGATGAATGTGGTGCTGATTGTCCAGCAGGACAAGCAATTTTGTTTATTTGATAGTTTGTACAGATTGTGTTTGGCTTTGAAATGTTTTTAATTTTTTGGCAGCTGAAGCCTCTGTTTCTTGCCTCTCATCCCAAGCATTTCAATATGATGTCATTTAAAGATGGGAGCCAAGATAAAACAGGCATCTTTGGGATAAAAATTAGCCAGCTGCCAGGAAGTGGAGGGTTTTGCAATAAACAAATGAGAGGGCTGTCACTTGCACAGCCCAAAGACTGTTCAATGAGTCTGTTAATCATTTTCCCTGCCTCTACTAAGATAGTCCCCTCTGTCCAGGGTGGCCATCTAGGACTCCCCTGTGGAAAAGGGGCAAGTCAAGATGCAGTGCCAATGTCCAACATTGTTCAGGGTCTTTGCAATGAAAATGTTAGAGATTCTGTCAAATTATATTAGTTAAAGGCACAGCACTTAATTTCACTATTACATTTTGTTGGGAAATGAACCCCTTGATATATTCAAATGTATAAAGAGACACTGAGTGCCAGTGAAATTATGTGATATCTGTGAAAATACCTCAAAAATCATAAACTATTCTTTGAAAGTTCCTAAATACATATTCTACAAATAAAAGTATTTTTTCATATTAATAGAATCAAAAGCTGTAAGTGGCACAAGCCTGGAATTTTGGTTTCAGTTTTATTATTTTATATTGCTTTTACATCAATAATAGATTATGGTTAACACCCCTTAAAGCTATAGGTTTAAAAAAAAGGCATTATAATAGAGGACCGTAATAATAGAATATAAAGATACTTCAATGAGAAGAAGCAATAAATATTCCTAAAATGAAAACATTAAGAGTTATTGGATATAACAATAAATTACCTTCTAAATAACCAGAAACTTCCTTAATGTATTAACAAAATTTCCAACATAAAAATATGTTTTTTTCATGCAACCCAGAAATTTCACTCTGAAGCATTAACTCAAGAGAATTAAAACACAGAGGTGGGTGTGTGCATGCTTGCAGATTGCAGGTGTGCACGCGCACACACACACACACACAGACATACACACAACTTGTAAATGAATACTTATAAAAGTGCTTTGCATAATAATGCAGCTCTGGAAACAAGACAAATGTTCATTAACTGATGAATAAATAAAGAAATTTGGTATAGTCATAAAATAGAGTATTAGTCAATGATAAGAATAAAATACTAACACACATACACATGGATGAATCTCAAAACATACTGTTAAAGAAGTCAGCCCCAAAAAGCAACAAACAGTGATTTCATTTATAGGAATTCCTAAAACGGGCAAAACTAACCCATGGTAGATCAGTGTTTGCTTGGAGGCAAAAAGGAAGAGGTTGACTTCAAAGAGACACAAAGAAATATTCAGTGTAATGCAAATTTGTCTATGTCGATTTCGGTGATGCTCACTACTTGGGTGTGTATTAGTATATTGGTGTGAACAACCCTAAGTAGAGTAAAGGTTCAGCAGTGGGGTAAGCAGAAGTCTTTGTAAGTTTCAAAAGCTCTTTGGAAACTTTGGAAGCCACCTATTACCTAAACTATGGAGCAATTCTGGCAGAGATTATCTCACTACCATCTTGTGGCATGTTCCCATGTGTTCCCAAAATGTCCCACATGTTCCCACATGTTCCCAAAATGTCCTTTAGTTACCCAAATGTTCTCAGGAAATTCAGACCTCTACTTTTTAAAACCTTAAACAAATTATAATGTGAGTCTAATGGGGGTCCTCATTTCATCTTGCCAGACTGTTTAAGTTTAGACAAGACCCAACTTTGGCTAATAGGAGTAATTTGGGTTCTTCCAGTAGCTTGCAGAAGTTTATCTTCATCATGGGATTGTTTTCTTCTATGATTGTTGTTAATAGATTTATTCCTACTCCATGCCATGCCATCCAGCAGGAAATTGCCTATCACATCACATGCTGATGTTTATGCTAATAAACACCTTGTGGTTGAAGCCACTTTAAAAAAAAAAAATTTCACTTTCTTGTTAGAGCTGTGCTGTCAAATACAGTAGACACAAGGCATGTCTGGCTATTTAATTTCAGTTTAAACTAAAATTAAATAAAATTTAAAATTCAGTTCCTTAGTTGTGCTGTCA
Source organism: Neogale vison (assembly GCF_020171115.1). Lineage (NCBI taxonomy): Eukaryota > Metazoa > Chordata > Mammalia > Carnivora > Mustelidae > Neogale > Neogale vison. Next base: position 84,550,769 of record NC_058094.1, on the reverse strand, counting down.
CATTCCAAGCATTGAATATGTGTCTTGTAACTGCCAAATAATGGTGAAAATATAGAATAATTTCAACATCACAGAAAGTTCTATTGAAAAGTGCTCCTCTGGAACATGGATGAGGACTTTTCAAAATTTCTTGCCTTTTAAAATTATCACCGCTGAATTGTGGCATCCAAGGTCAACTTTAGGGCAATGCTATTCTAGACTGCTGATTCTATCCTTTTCACAAATCTAGGAACTCTAGGTATAATTCTAGGTGCAATTTCATAGAAAGCGAATCTCTTACTGCAAATATTTTAAGGCCTTACCCTTTTATTATCTAAGTTTAGTTTATCACCGGTTTCTCCAATGGTACATTTATTGGTGCTAAGTGATGTGGTCCCATCATGTCTGTGCAACAAAAGGAGTTTTACACAAAGGTGATTCCCTCCTTCTCCAATAACATCTGGTGAATAAGAGCTGGTGTACAGCAATGAATCCACTGTAGTTTCCCTCCAAGTTTACAATAACCCCACAGAAAATTTGAGATATTTAGGAGCTAGGCAGAACATGCCAATTAAATCAACCACAGTGCATGAAAGAGAATAGGAAATAAATAATTGGATGAATGAATGAATGAATGATCAATTCTTATTGTGTTGATTAAGACTGTTCAATATACATGATAGAGATTTCCAAATATGTTTCAATGAAATGTTTGTTAAAATCTTGTAATTAAAGAGTGGAACCTTTTCCAAAATTATTCGTTTGTGGGTGTACACACACATACACACACACAATGCTATATAAGGCTTATATTCTTCAAGTTATTATTACAGAAGGTATGAAGCTATGCAAACTTCTACAAGTTAGGAGAAAAATATTGAACTACCATTAGGCTTTTCCCAGGAAAATTCTTGTCCTTGATTTTTTTTTTATTTTTTTAAAAGATTTTATTTATTATTGATTTGACCCACAGAGAGAAATATCACAAGTAGGCAGAAAGGCAGGCAGAGAGAGAGGGGGAAGCAGGCTCCCTGCAAGCAGAGAGCCCAATGTGGGGCTCGATCCCAGGACCCTGTGACCATGACCTGAGCGGAAGGCAGAGGCTTCACCCACTGAGCCACCCAGGTACCTCCCTGTCCTTGATTTAAAACTGACTCCCCAGTCAATATTTAAAGAATGAATTGCATTAAAAATTGAGATAAACATGACTTCTCACTAAAAGTGAAAATAGTTTTATCATTATATAGCAATGATAAAATCCAATCTTTAAAAAACTACATTGAGCTATTAAAGGAATATTTCACTTTGAGTAACATGTTCCCAAATTCATCATTCAACTTATCACATACAATATATTTGCTTCCTGGCGGCTTTGAAAGTTTGTTAGATAATGGAGTAATTTATATGTTTTATTAATGTGTAAATTAATCCTGATGTGCTCCAAATTAGGAAACTTGGCAGTACAGTACTTCAAAAGAAAACTTGACATTTTCAGGTTGGACTCACACTATTTTTAAATGTTACCTAAAACTCAATTACACAGATCAAACAAAGACAACTCCACACATACTTGAAATGTTTTTCATATCAGAAATTGTTGTCTGGACTGATTAACTCATGGTTCTTATAATTTAAAATTAAATTTAAATATTTAATTTAAATATTATTTAAATATTATAATGTTCTAAAATACAAATTAATTGACTTATTCTAATAAGTCATTTTTATCACTAAAGGTTTACAAGGTATAAATAATACATTTAATAACTCAATCCAACAAGTTTTTAGTGAGTAACTATTTATTGCACTGTATTTTCCTAGGCCCTGAGGAAGGGACCCAATAAATGAAAGATACAAATCCTTTCCAGAGAGTCTATGTTACAGTAGGCAGGAATTGGAGGAAGTTTTAGATGCAGGTGACTAAAGGTAGCTTATGATATATTTTTACCTATATATCATGTATTTCATAAATAATATGTATGTTCAGATTTTCCACTTAGTAACTTTTCCACTTTTTCAAAAAGAAAATCAAAGGCACTGTTTTTTCTTTTTTTTTTATTAAGGAACAAATCTCTAAACAAATCTCTAGGAAATTCAGATCTTATTGGAATAGTATTTTGCTGAACTTAACTGAGTTTTGGATGACCCTAGTCCTGTAGTGATAAGATGAGGAAAGAGAAGAATTCATCCATGCCTCTCTGCCTTCTCTGCAAGATGTCAAACATCATCAGTTTTCATAACCTCAGAAAAGCCTGTTGGCTTCTCTTCACTGGCATGGGCTTGCCCTGCTACCATGACCACATGCAGAGTTGGATAAAATAAAATGTCATTCAATAAATATTGCACTTGTAAATATTTTAAGGGTAAATTCTGTGTGACCTGATAAGAACAAAACAAACATAAAGAGTTTCATTTTTATCTTAGGTATGGTACAAACTTAATATTGAATCTATGATCACTGCTATTTCAGCAACCCAAGATTCTTACCACCCTTGGGCATGCAATCCTTTCACTTCTAGATTATACTCTTCTGCTGATGGCTGATGAAATTGAACTGTGACCATAACACAACATTTACTATTACCCAAAAGGGGATTTCAAGAGACAGGTTGACCTTTGGAAATATCACTGGCTTAGTAACTTTTAAGATAATTTTATCTTGCAGGTTTGTTCACAATATATAGGGCCAAAATATTGAAAACTGTCACCAGTCTGCCTCTGTCACCAGCATAACCAGAATTGAGGAGTTTGAGCCATTGCCAACGAGATTGCCTGTCTAAATAAGATTTCAAAACCTATAATTGAGAGTAAAGCTTAATTACTAATTACTTAATTACTTTAAGTAATTAACTAATTACTTTGTAATTACTTAATTACAAATAATACATTATATGTTAATAATAATAATAATAATAATAAAAGAATATTCTGCCAGTAACAATGCAAAAATTCCAAAGTCTTGTCTAGATTTTATGTATGCAGTAAAAATAAAGCAATGTACACTGCAGAACCACATTCACTGAAGTTTTTTCACTGCTTTCACTGCTATTTTGTTCAATAGTATATGCTAGCTTGTATTTTTAACTCTTTAAAGACAAGGTTCATATTTCAAACTGCTAACTCTGCCAAAATGAGTGTTACATTTCTCAAAGTCTGCCTCTTGTCTAGGAACATCAGCATCATCCAGGACTCAGGTGAGGCACATTTTCACATTCCACCATGGACCTACTGAATCAAAACGATGGACACAGGATGACCAAGATGATTCTGATACACATTTAGGTTTGAGAATCACTGGGCTAGAGCATTATAAGAGCCTCAGATCTTGGGACCCACCAATGCTGGAGTATGTACAGGACACTTCCTCTTTCTTTGTTATTGCTAGACATCTCCAGGAATGTAGAAGTCACTGTGTCCAAAATAACTCATTGAATCCCTGGAGAGATATTAAAATCATAAAAAAGCTTCTTCTTCCCATGAGCCCCAAATCTTTAGAACCCAAGTGAAGACCCAGTTATTACAATTCCATTCTTAGGTGCTTAATTTTAAACAATGTATTCTTAATTCTAGTTGAAAATGATGGTCAAACCCATTTTATGCTAATTACCTTTCTACTTTTAGAAAATATTTCTCCTGTTACCTTTTTTAAAAAATATGTCAGAGTGGCGGGGGGGTGGGAGGTTGGGGTACCAGGTGGTGGGTATTATAGAGGGCACAGCTTGCATGGAGCACTGGGTGTGGTGAAAAAATAATGAATACTGTTTTTCTGAAAATAAATAAATTGAAAAAAAAATGTCAGAAATTCACTTCATTTGTAAATGATTCTTGGTCCTCAACTTGACCCCTGCGTGACCTTAGGTACTAACAACTTTGGTGTTACCATGGACAGGATGGAAGAGGCACAACTTTCAAGGTCATTTTGAGGGCTAAATGAGGTGCCACCAGATGCAAGTGGTTTAATTCTTGACAATAACACGGTGTTATTTCTCACTGTGTTTACCTTTCCTGGATTCCTTCAATTACTTTTCCCCTCATTCCCATCAGCTCCAAGAAAACCTGTACTTTTTTTTTTTACCTTCTTGATGCTAATCAGAATTTCAAAAATCTCTTCTTGGCACTTTTGGGAAGTATAAACTCATTTTCTCTTTCAGTATTTCTGCCTTTTCTCACAGTGCTATACCACAACCTGCATTCATTATGTGTTATATATGCTTATTTCATAATAGGTGCTTGTCTTTTAACGAGTAAATCTAAATTCTGATAAATGTTGTACTATAGCTGAAACTTGAAGACATTATGCTACGTGAAACAAGACAGTCACAAAAAGGACAAATGTTTGACTCTACATATATGAGGTATCTACAGTAGTCAAATTCATAAAGACAGAAAGTAGAATGGAGGTTAACAGAGGCTGAGGGAAATGGAGAGTTTGTGTTTTTCAGGGTACAGAGCTTCAGTGTACACACAAAAAAGTTCTGCAAATAGATGGTGGTAATAGTTGCACAACAATGTGAATATAATGCGTTGAACTGGACACTTAAAAATGGTAAATTTTTTGTTATGTATATTTTACTGCAATAAAAATATAAAAAATAAAGAGATTATGATTCACATATGTCACATAAATATCTGTGAATTACACTTACCTGTAGGAAAGACCACTTAAAGGAAAATCTGATTTTTCAGGAGAAAATAGTATGGAATATTTTATATAATCACTCCAAAGCAACTGAAATGAATAAAAAGCAGTTCATTATAGATTTTTTCCAACTATTTGTACACAAGGATTTTTTAATATGTCTGTACAATTCACATATTTCTTAACTTAGAAAGGAGACAATATTTGCAGGGTAATTCTAGTTTGTACCTCTCCTTTCATCAGTTTAAATACCAGCTTAAAAGAAATGTTAGGCTTAGACCAAGGGCCCTCATGTGTTCCATTAATTGGCACACTTTCTGTCAGAGGGGAAGAAGCTGTCTCACAAACAAGCTAGCTTGAATTGGCTCTGCTAACAAACCAGACCAACCAAGCCCCCGCCAAATGTTCACCCTCTGTCACTAACATTAGCCATTGTTTTGATGCATTTCAACCAGCTTTCCTTTACCATTATTGAAAGGTTTTTAAACTGAAATGACAAATTTTAAAGAGTACTTGGAAGTCTACTCAGAGGTCAGTATTTGGGTTACTGTCACTCTTTCTGTATGACTTTATTTTCTTCACCAAGATTTATTTTCCATTTTATGAATATAAATTTGTTATATAAGAATAGAAAGAACTACACATATAAACATAATTCAGTAAGCACAATACATGAAAATAATTTAAATGTTTAACTTTCAGATGAACAATTGTACTATCATTAAAAGGAAAACTAAGAATGCATTGTTTTATTTTTATGTTTGTGTCACATAATATAATTATTCATTGAAAAAGTCGAGCAAAACCCTATTTTTGTAAATTAGCTCTGATTACAACACTTTATGTAAATGGAACTCGTGTATAGATAAAGATTTTAAAATATCAAGAATTAATTAGAAATCACTTATTGGGATAGCAAAACTGGGATTGAACTTATTTTTGAGAAAATGAAAAAGCACTGTCCCTGAACCTATGTTACTTTCTTAGAACAGTTGATGCCCTACATTTGACTTTCCAGTCTTTTGTGGGCTATTTCACATCAGTGGTAGGAGAACTCCTGTGAGTTCTGGAGTCCTTGTGCTCTGTGTTCTCCCAGCACTTCCACAGTCAGAAGCCTCCTAATGGGGACAATGCTGCCTGCTCAAAGCAGATGTGGTGTAAAAGGTGAACAGAGCCTGAGGGCCTTCACTTGCTGAGGACCACAACTTAACAGAAGCCATGAGAAAGGCTGTCCTCTTCTGTGGAAAGGAAATCCACTTTGCAGCATCATATCACCATTTCCATTCACACAATGAATTTTTATGTATTTCTGTGTTGCCACATTTTACCTAGTTTTCCAAATCTAAGTCTTGTTAAATGTCCATTTTTCAGTAACAGTTTATATGAAGTAGGATTTGTGTGAGTACAATACTACATAACCTCATAAAGTTTTCTACTTACTATTACTAATTACTACTATTCTGTTCTGTTCTTCCTGTAGTGGTCCTGAACACCTAAATTTGTTGGTAAGCTTATTGGGTGTAACAGCCATCTCTTCCTAGAACGATGTTCTCTTTCCAATTCTCTGACTCTAGTTTCTATTTTGGGTGACTCTCATCTTCACTGTGAAACTAGTCTGGTAGACAGCCATCTAAACTTGCATTCCTATCCGCAGCTTCAAGTTAATTTGCTAAAAGTGATGTACTTTCTTGTCTGCATACCTTCCCCCCCCACCCCCAGCCTAGCCCTCTGGCACTTTCAGTCTTTGTAGACAACCCAACTATTTAAACTTCTACCCAAAGCAAATTCCTGAGTCATCTTCAATTCCTCTCACTCAAAACTGACACTGAATCACTAATGGAGTGCAGTAAATTGCATCTCCTTAACTGATTAAATATGTTTTGTTCTTTCCACTTTTACAACACTTTTTTTAGTTCAAGCTATAATTATCTTTCCTATATTGTCAAATACCCACAAAAGGAGAAATCATGGTCTTTACTATGAAAGTTTTCCATATGGGAGAACATGAAACACAATTCTTATTTCACACTATGCACAATTATTAACTAATTAAATGTAAATTCAAGATGGACAATAGACTTAAACATAAAAGATAAAACAATAGTGCTTCCAGAAAAATAAATAAGAGAATATGGCTATGATTTTCCTGGTCTTAAAGCTGAAAAAAACCATCAAGCTTCATTCTAAGAGAACATATTTGCAATATCTATCCATGCAATTGTGTCCAGACTATGTATCTCCAAATCAATAAGAAAAAACAAAAACCCAATTTTATTTTTTATTGGAGAAATATTTGAATAGGCATTTTATAAAAAGTGATACCAAATGGCAATACACATAAGAAAATGTGTTCAACATTGTTGAACATAGTTCAACATTGGGGAAATGCAAACAAAACTTTAATGAGAAACAAGATATCGCTACACACCAACTAGGATTCACAATTCCTAGTTGTGAATAGCAACTTGCATAACTTCAGTTATGCAACTGAATAGCAAGTGTTGACAAGAATGCAGAGTTTTCATTAGCTGGTGGTATATACAGTGATTGAACCATTTTAGACAACCCTTTAACCATGTTTATTAAAGCTAAACAATTGCTTATTTTATAAGCTGGCAATTTTATCACTAACCCAAGAAAAATAAGTATATATGTCCATCAAAAGATATGTGCAAAAATGTTTGTCACAGCTTTACTAATAATAGGGCCCAAGTGGAAATAACCAAAAGGTCCATCAGACAGAATAATATATTTTAAAACCAAGTTATACAATAAAATGAAGCAGACGTAGTGAAGTACTGCCTTATGCAACATTGTAGAAGTCCCAGACATAATATGGAGCAAAAAAAAAAAAAAAGAAAGAAATAAAAAACAGACATAAAACCATGTGTCCTCTATCATTACATTTACATGACATTCAAGATCAAGTATAATGAACAGAGGTTAGAAAAGCAGTTTTCTCTTTTGGAGGAAAGGTGTTGACTGAAAAGGCAGAACTTACAGTTCTGAATCCTGGAGACATTCTTTACTCAGTCTGGTTGGTGGAAACACTGGTGTTACATGTATAAAATGTTAACACATTGCACATTAAGATTATGCACTCAATTTTAAAATAGTAAAAATGAGAGCTATACATACATAACTTCTTTTTCTTTTAATTTTAAAAACCCTCCTGCCTAATTGCCCATACCCCCTTCTGTCACCACAGAATTTTTTCTAAAATTCAAATCCCATGATGCTCCCCCCATAGTCATCTTCATTTGATCCTTCTCCATTGCCTTTAGGCAGAACTCTTTCATGGATTGGCCTATACCTCTATCTCCACATTTATCACTCTCTCACTCCTCTTTGAGCTCCCACCATTCCATCCAACTCTATCAAAGCAACAGCAGCTCTTCCCCTTTCTCCGGAATCTTTCTGTCCCAATAGCACTTAGTAGAGTACATCTATGTAGTTACTAATGTGATTGTTGCATTATAATTATATGCTTCATTTTTCATACTAGATTGCTTACTAGATTTCCTTTCATAATAGATTACCTTAAAGATAAAGTCTCTAAACATTTTGCCTTATATCATGTGGTATAATTTCCTGGATTTCATGCAATTAAGCACACAGACTCCAGAACAGGAGTACAGAATGGAACATGAAGTGTAGCACCCACCAGGACTTTGGCACATGTTTTCAAGTAATATATTAGTGGCTATAGAATGACTGCTTTTGAAAGAAGATGATAAAAGTTGTGAGTGTTAAATCTTCATGGGTGTACCTTGATTCAAAGAAGTGATCTATAACTTCCTATGGCTATTAGACAATAGGACCTCCACCCAATACACAAATTAGTTCATTTGGGGAGTGATCATGATGTGCATTACATCTACTTCTCTTTAAAATCTTCAAAACATTTTACAAGCACTAATTAATTTTCCCAGAACCCCTGCTAGGTAGGTATTAGCTTTGAGTGTCACTTCATGCAGTGAACTCTGATGAGTCCATAATTAACCTAAGTTTGCAAAGCAAACATGGAAGACAATTGCAGTGGTGAGGGGCACTGAGGATGCTGGTAGCAAGTAGAGGAAGAATGACTTGTTTTTTAAAGATTATTTTTAGCTAATGGTCCTTCAATGTTTATTATGAACTTAGAAAGCACTTTGAAAAGTGTCAGCAATAGCAATTATGGTAAGACAAGTAACTTTTCTATTAAATTGAATTACTAATAAGGATATTTTGCACACTATTTATATTTCTTATTTTATCTTATCTTTTCCCTTTGGTTCTTTGCAATAGTGTTAATTTGACTATTATCTACCATACAAGTTTGGAATTTAGATGGGACTGACCTAAATGTTGATAGAACATAGACAGTCTTATATGGATCAATACATATCATTTTGGGGGCACCTAAATGGTGCCTTGGTCAGGCGGCTTGGTCAGTTGAGTGTCTAACTTTTGATCTCAGCTTAATCTTGATCTTAGAGCATGAGTTCAAGCCCCACATTAGGTTCCACACTGGGCATGGAGCCTACTTTAAATAAATAAATAAATAAATAAATAAATAAATAAAACAAACGCCCACCTTCATTTTCATTTTTCACCTAAAATATCTTGGTAGTAACAGGGCAGCTGATGGGCTTTTTTTAAACGTTTTTCTAGGGGCAGCTGGGTGGTCCAGTTGGTCAAGCATCTGCCTTCAGTTCAGGTCATGATCTCAAGTCCTGGGATTGTGTTCCCTACTCAGCAGGCAGTCTGCTTCTCCCAATACCCCTGCCTTCTGCCCATGATCTCTCTCATGCTCTCCCTCTCTCAAATAAATAAATAAAATTTTTAAAAATATATTTTTTCTAGGAGGAGTTAAGATAGTGGTATAGTAGATCTATACACTCACCTCATCCCAAGAACACAACTAAATAACTATCAAATCATTCTGAATACCCATAAATCTAGAGTACTGACAGAACATACTGCACAACTAGAGGGAGAGAAAGGGTCACATTGAGGAAGGTAGGAAATATGGAACATGCTTTGGGGAAGAAATAGATCACAGGTGCTATGGAAAGGAGGCAGTGCTGGTCAAGGAGAAAGGCAAGAGAGAGTAGAGCACACATATATATACAAACAAGGAGAGCAGTTCCCCAAAGCTATTGGTTGGGAAAATGAGAGGGGCTGGTTTTCATGAGTTTTTGCAACCAGTGGGGCTTGCAGACTGGAGTGTTAAAGGTCAGTGACTTGGCTCGGACAAAGCCCTGAGGGCACAGGCCTACTCCTGGAGACAAGCCAGGCAGATAACATGGGGAGTGATGGTGTGATCTCAGAAATACCTAAGGCACGTTGGGGAGACTGCTTTCTCTTCTTGGAGGGGCATTTATAAAGACACCTCTCAAGGCGCAAAAGACCAGGAGACACCATTTCCCTCCCCTCTCACCTCAACATAGAGACAGAGACACCTGCTGAGGGCAGCTCACCTTGACAATGGCTGCTTAGCCTGCTTGCTCCAAGTCTGACACCCTAGAGCTCTAGCACAATTGCCTTGCTCAGTCAAGCCTGCCTGCATCTTAGCAGTGCCTAACCCTCCCCCAGAAGACTAGTGCAGACACACAACAGCATATCTCTAAAGTCTGGAGTTTTAAATAGTAACAGGCTTGACTGGGATAGAGCCCAAAGTGCACTATGTTGGCATGCAAGCAACCTGGAGATGGGCAGCATAAAAATGGTAATCTGAGAAATGCCTGGGATGCAAGAGAGGAAATTATTTGCTCTTATAAGAGTGCTTCCTTCAGAGCAACAAGCATGGAGATGACTCTGTGGGGTCAAAGGAGCTGACTGGTACTATTTTCCTTACCATCCCCTCTATATAAATACAAAGCCACCTGTGGAATGAAGCTGAGTCCCCAACACGAGCTGCCTAACCTGTTTACACAGAGTACTACCCAACTGCACTCTTCTGGTACTATCCTTCGTGGGCTAGAAAGCCTAAGTCCCAATAGAGCAGGCCCCTTCCCCAAAAGACCAGCAGAGACTCCTGCATGTCCCACATCTCTTGAACAGAGATCTTCAGGGACTCAGCTCTAGTAGAAGTAGTTCCAGTCTTCTTTAAAATGAGAACCAGAGCACACCTAGATAAAACTCAACAGACACTGGCCAAGGTCCAAACATTGTCCACTATAGACAAGAAGGGTCTCTGCAGATGACTGGTCTGAAGGATTGGGCACCCAAAACAAAGCAACAGAGTGCACATAGCATACACCAGAAATACTCCCTGAAATGCCATGTCCTAGAAACAATATGATCTTTTCTTCATAAAACCATTATTCTCAGGAGCAGGAAATATAAGTAGCTTTTCTAACACAGAGAAGAAGGCAAAGACTTAGGCAAAATGCAAAGATGGTGGAATTCATTCAAAAAAAGAAGAAGAAGAAGAAGAAAGAAGAAGAGAAAAGAAAAAGATAAGGTCATGGTCAGAGAACTAAACAAAACAGATATAAGTAATATTCCTAATGAAAAATTTAAAGCAACAGTCATGAGGATGCTCACTGGGTTTGAGAAAAGAATGGAAGATTTCAGGGAGACTCTTATCACAGAGATAAAAGAAGTAAAAAAATAACCAGTGAGAAATGAAAAATACAATAACTGAGATTCAAAACAAACAATGCAATGATCACCAGAATAGAAGAGTCAGAGGAATGAATAAGTTATATAGAAGATAAAATAATGGAAAACAATAAAGTGGAACAAAAGAGAGAAAGAATTGGGGAGAGTGAGAATAGACTTAGAGAACTCAGTAATTCCATCAAACATAATAACATTATTATTATAGGAGTCCCAGAAGAAGAAAGGGGAAAGGAAGCAGAAAATTTATTTGAGAGATAATAGCAGAAAACTTCCCTAATCTGGGGAAGGAAACAGACATTCAAATACAGGAGGCTCAGAGACTTCCCAACAAAGTCAACAAAAGTAGGACAACACAAAAACATATTGTAATTAAATTTGCAGAACACACCAATAAACAAAATCTAAAAGCAGCACGACAAAAGAAGTCTCTAACTTACATGGGAAAACCCATTAGTCTAGCTGAAGATTTAGCAACAGAAACTTAGGAAGCAAGAACAGAGTGGCATGTTATAGTTAAAGTGCCGAACAGGAAAAATCTGCAGCCAAGAATTCTCTATCCAGTAAGGCTATTGTTCAGATTAGACAGAAAGATAAAGAATTTCCCAAACAAAAAACTCAAGTTTGAGACCAGTAAACCTGCCTTAAAAGAAATATTAAAGAGGACTCCTTGAGTGGGAAAGACCAAAAGTAGCAAGGACTATAAAGGAACCAAGAAAAACACCAGAAATAACAAAAGAAGTAACAAAATGGCACTAAATACATATTATCAATAATTACTCTGAATGTAAATGGACTAAAAAGTCCAATTAAAAGACATAGAGTGTCAGAATGATTAAAGAATCAAGACCTAGCTATATGCTGCCTCTAAAAAAAAACTCATTTTAGACCTAAAGATGCTTAAAGATTGAAAGTGAAGGGAGGAGGAAACATTTATCATGCAAATGGAAGTCAAAAGAAAGCCAGAGTAACAATTCTTATATCACACAAACTATATTTTAGGCCAAACACTGTACCAAGAGATGAAGAAGTGCACTCTATCATAATTAAGGGGTCTATCCAACAAGGAAAATCTGATAATTGTATATATTTATGACCCCATTACCATGGCTCTGAATGACGCACTGGACTTCACAGATATATTCGGGAGATTTCATCCTCAAGCAGCACAATACACATTCTTTTCAAGTGCACATGGGACATTCTCCAGAATAGATAAGTCACATATTGGATCGCAAATCAGGCCTCAGTAGGTACAAAAAGATTGTGATCATACCATACATACTTTCTGACCACAACACTTTGAAACTTGAAGCAACCACACAGACAAAAATTTGGAAAGTCGTTTAATACATGGAGGCTAAACAATATGCTACTAAAAAATGAATGGCCCATCCAGGAAATCAAAGAAAAAAGTAAAAACAAAATAAAACAAAAAAAATGTAAAAAAACATTGAAACAAATGAAAATGAAACTATGACCATCCAAAACCTCTGGGATGGGGCGCCTCGGTGGCTCAGTTGGTTAAAGCCTCTGCCTTCAGCTCAGATCATGACTCCAGGGTCCTGGGATCGAGCCCCATGTCGGGCTCTCTGCTCAGAGGGGAGTCTGCTTCCCCCCTCTCTCTGCCTACCTCTCTGCCTACTTGGTATCTCTGTCTCTCAAATAAATAAAAATTAAATCTTAAAAAAAAAATTCTGGGATACAGCAAAAGTGGTCATTAAGAGGGAATTATATTGGAGTATAGCCTACCTTAAGAAGCAAGAAAAGTCTCAAATATGAAATCTAAACTTATACCTAAACGAGCTAGAAAAAGAACAACAAATGAAGTCTAAAGCCAAGAAGAAAGGAAATAATAAAGATTAGAGCAGAAATAGATGATATAGAAACAGACAAACAAAGAGTAGTACAAATTAAGGAAACCAGGAGTTGGTTCTTTAAAGCAATAAAATTGATGAAGCCCTAGCCAGTTTTTTCAAAAGAAAAGAGAAAGACCCAAATAAATAAAATCATGAAAGAGGAGAGAAAGCACAACTAACACCACAGAAATACAAACAATAACAGGAGATTATAAAAACCTGTATGCCAACAAATTGGACAACATGGAAGAAATGGATAAATTCTTAGAAACATATAGGCTACGAAAACTAAAACAGGAAGAAATAGAAAAACTTGAATGGGTCAATAACCAGCATAGAAATTGAATCAGTAATCAAAAATCTCCCAAAAAACAAAAGTCCAGGGCCAAATGGCTTCACAGGAGAATTGTACCACACAGTTTAGAAAGAGTTAATACCTATTCTTCTCAAACTATTCCCAAAAATAGAAAAAGAAGGAAAACTTCCAAATTCATTCTATCAAGCCAGCATTACCTTGATATCAAAATTAGACTCCACTAAAAAAAAATCTACAGGTCAATATCCCTGATGATCATGAATGCAAAAATTCTCAATAAAATACTAGGTGTTTTTTTTTTTAGATTGTATTTATTTATTTGAGAGAGAGAGAGAGAGAATGAGAATGAATGGGGAATGGGGAGGGAGGGGGCAGAGAGAGAGGGAGAAGTAGGCTCCCCGCTGAGCAGGGAGCCCAACATGGGACTCTATCCTAGGACCCTGGGATCACGACTGATGTGAAGCTGAAGGCAGACAATTAACCAATCGACTGAGGCACCCAGGTGCTCCAAAACCCTAGCAAATCTAATGCAACAGTACATTGAAAGGATCATTCACCACAAACAAGTGGGATTTACTCCTGAGCTGCAAGTATGGTTCAATATTTGCAAATCAATCAACGTGATACACCACATTAATAAAAGAAAGAATAAGAACTATATGATCCTTTCAATAGACATGGAAAGAGCATTTGACAAAGTACAACATCCATTCACGATTAAAAAATAAAAAACCTCAACAAAATAGAATTAGAGGGAATGTACTTCAACATAATAAATACCATATGCAAAAAACCCACATCTACTATCATCCTCAATGGTGAAAGCTTTTCCTCTATAGTCAGTAGTAAGAGAGTGATGTCCAGTCTCACTATTGCTATTTATCATTGTGCTGGAAGTCCTAGATACAGCAATCAGAAAACACAAAGAAATAAAAGGCATTCAAAAAGACAAAAAAGAAGGCAAGCTTTCACTATTTGTAGACAACATGATATTCCATATAGACATATAGATTTGTAGACAACATGATATTCCAAAAGACTCCACCAAAAAATTGCTAGAACTGATACATGAATTTGGTAAAGTTGTAAGATACAAAATCAATGTACAGAAATGCATTGCATTTTGGTATACTAACAATGAAGCAGCAGAAAGAGAAATCAAGGAATTGATCCCATTTATAATTGCACCAAAAACCATGACACCCAGGAATAAAACTAACAAGATAAAAGAGGTCTACTCTAAAAACTATAAAACATTTATGAAAGAAATTGAAGATAACACAAGGAAATGGAAAAGCATGCCATGTGCATGGCCTGGAAGAAGAAATATTGTTAAAATGTCTATATTACCCAAAGTAATCTGCACATGTAATGCAATCCCTATCAAAATACCACAGCATTCTTCACAGAGCTCGAACACACAATCCTAAAATTCATATGGAACCTCAAAAGACCCCAAATAACCAAAGCAATCTTGAAAAAGAAAACCTGGAGGCATCATAATTCCAGATTTTAAGCTATATTACAGAGCAGTAGTGATCAAGACAGTAAGATACTGGCACAAAAACAGACACAGAGATCAATGGAACAGAATAGAGAGCCCAGAAATGGGCTCAGAACTATATGTTCAACTAATCTTCAACAAAACAAGAAAGAATACCCAGTTGGAGTTGGGGGGGAATCTCTTCAACAAATGCTATTGGGAAAATATGCAAAAGAGTGAAACTGAACCATTTTCTCATACCACACACAAATTAAGTTCAAAATGGATGAAGGACCTAGATGTGAGACAGGAAACCACTAAAATCCTGGAGAACACAAGCAGAACCTCTTTGATATTGGGTGTAACAACTTCTTACTATATATGTCTCTCAAAGCAAGGGAAACAAAAGCAAAATGCACTATTAGGGCTTCATCAAAATAAAAAGGTTCTGGGACGCCTGGGTGGCTCAGTTGGTTAAGCAGCTGCCTTCGGCTCAGGTCATGATCCCAGCGTCCTGGGATCTAGTCCCACATCGGGCTCCTTGCTCAGCAGGAAGCCTGCTTCTCCCTCTGCCTCTGCCTGTGCTCGCTCTCTCTCCCTCTCTCTCTGACAAATAAATAAATAAAATCTTAAAAAAATAAATAAAATAAAATAAAAAGGTTCTGAATAGCAAAACAATCAAGAAACTAAAAAGTGACATTTGGAATGGGAGAAGGTATTAGCAAATGACACATCTGATAAAGAGTTAGTAGCCAAAATCTATAAAGAACTTATCAACTTTAACATTCAAAAAACCAAATAATCCAGTTTAAAAATAAAAGACATGAATAGACATTTTCCCAAAGAAAACATACAGATGGCTAGCAGACACATGAAACGATGCCCAACATCATCCTTTGTAGGAGAAATACAAATCAAACTACAGTGAGATACCACCTCACCCCATTCAGAGTGGCTAAAATTAACACAGGAAACAGCAGGTGATGATGAAGAGGTGGAGAAAAGGGAATCTTCTTACACCATTGCGGAGAATGCGAACTGGTGCAGCCACTCTGGAAAACAATATGGCGTTTCCTCAAAAAGTTAACAATAGAAATGACCCTACCATCCAGCAATTGCACTACTATGTATTTACCCAAAGGATACCAAAAACACTAATTTGAAGGTATACAGGTACCCTGATGTTTACAGCAGCATTATCTACAATAACCAAATTATGGAAACAGCCCAGGTGTCCAATATATATGATGGGATAATACTCAACCATAAAAAAGAGTGAAATCTTTCCCTTTGCAGTGGCGTGGATGGTGCAAGAGAGTACTATGCTAAGCAAAATAAGTTTGTCAGAGAAAGACAAATAGCGTATGATTTCACTTATATGTGGAATTTAAAACAAAACAAAACAAATGAACACGGGCAATGGAGGGCGAGGGTGGAGACAGGAGGGAAAGAAGACAAACCAAAAACAGAACTCCTAACTAAAGAGAATACACTGATGGTTACTGGACAGGAGGTGGGTGGGGGATGGGTGAAACAGATGAGGGGATTAAGGAATATACTTGTGAAAATCACTGGGTGCTGTAGTGATAAATCACTAAATTCTACACCGAAACTAATATTCCATTGTAACAAACAATATTCCATTGTATGTTAATTTGCTAGAATATAAATAAAAACTTGGAAAAAATAAATAAACTATAAAAATTTAAAAAAAAAAAGTTTGTTTCTTTCTTGCCCCCTTCCCCCTGCCATTAAATCTAATTTGGAGCAGGGAGATTTTCTTCACCTATAAGAAACTGACTGGTTTCTGCTTATATTAAATGTCTTTCCCCTTCTCCCTGTCATTCACAACATAAGACACTCAAATTTGTTTCTACTTGGAATAACACAATTAGGACTAGATTGTTTGCCTTCATTTCTGTCCCTTGCACTAAGGGTCATTGTGGCCTCTTGACCTAGTAGGTATCCTGTGCTCCACCTTGTTTAAGCAAAAGGAAGGACCTCCTCCAGGATGCTATCATTCTCCCACCATCTATCTGTTTGGACATCAACTCATGGTCCCTAGTTTGAAATCAGACTAGACACTGTCAGTTGATAAATGAGGCCAAATTATTGATTTCACTCATCTTTTTTGAAAACTACAGAAAGAAGAGTTGAATAGTGTGCTGTGGCCAACAGAGGTTTCTTATGGAAAAATTGGCTTTAGTTCAAGCCTCAGTCCCAAAGAGCACTGATCAATTGACTAAGACAATTTGGGGGAAATTCAGTAGATGTGAAGAATATAGTGAAACTGCTTTATATTTTGGAAAAAGGGCTGTGATACCGGGAACCACACCAGACTATCAAATAAACTGCCATTGCAAAGCAGGAAAAGTTATTATTTATTCTGCTTGTGGCCTTATCTCTCTAACAGGAAACAGATTGCAAGATGAAACACTTTCAAATCCGATTTTACACTGTCCCTGATTATTAAAGTCCCTTTAGCAACACAACAAACTTCTCAAATTTAGTTTAATCCATCAAAACTAATGACTTAAGAAGCAAACATGTGATAGCTATTTACTCTCCAGCACCATACCCACTTTCCTAAGGCTTTGGCTTCTGACCTTTTTTGTATCTAAATAGACTTTGTGAGTTGATTAAAGTTCTGGAGATCTGAAAATGTCATTTTGGAAATAATTGCGTACAACTTTATGCTGACTCCTAAGATGAGGACATAAATTTAAGACTCATGCAGACAAAGAGATGTAGAAGAAAGAATAAAATTACTAGTGGGTAATTACGAACAGATTTACATGCATGCAAGGTAGAAGGAAAGTGAGAATTTAGGACAAAACTTCAAATGTTTGACACAGGAAAGCAGAACAAAGAATGACTTTGGTTGTCTCCTCTGATATGTCTCCAGTACATCTCCTGAGAGACCCTAAGCTAATTTCTGAATTGTGCTTTTTACCTATGTAGATGTTATTTGGCCTGTGCCCTTCGAGATACCTCCAAATTATAAAATTGGAGATTAAGCTTAATTCTGGAGATTTATCTCTATTCCAAAGGTTAAAGTAAGGACTCCAATTTACTGTTTCTCTAAGGAACCACTGGAATGAAGAGAAGGGGAAATCATCTCTTTGCCCCCCTGAAAGGGGAGAAAATAATTTTCATTTATCATTAATCCTCCTTAGTAGTTTATTTTCTCTAAAATGTTACAGTATTATTGTCCTATTATATATCAATATTCTGCATATATATATATTATTTTGCAAATAGAACTTAAGGTATATGCAAGTCAGCCCAGTTATATTTGAAAGACAACTAATACGAAAAGCTATGTTTTCACATACATAAAAGTGAGTTTATTTCTCAATTAAGAAAATGTCAATATACTATTGAAACTGATAATTAGCTCCGAGAAGAGTATAGATTTTTTTTCACATATTTTTCTATAAACGGATACTCAGTTTCAAGGAAATCACAATATTGAGTCCTTCATTTGCCGTCAGTCACAGTGCCTTAGATTTGGGGACAAATTCTGGCAATCAGCACAAAAGGTTCAATTTGAGGCCAAAATGAATCTTATAAACCCTAGAGAAAAGATTTATTTCAAGGTTAGCTGAAAGATTTTAATTTATTTTTTTTTAAGATTTTTTTATTTATTTATTTGAGAGAGAGAGAGACAGTGAGAGAGAGCATGAGCGAGGAGAAGGTCAGAGAGCGAAGCAGACTCCCCATGGAGCTGGGAGCCTGATGTGGGACTCGATCCCGGGACTCCAGGATCACGCCCTGAGCCGGAGGCAGTCGTCCAACCAACTGCGCCACCCAGGCGTCCCTTTAATTTATTCTTTTAATCAAACCTCTAGTTTAGGGCATTTTTCAGAACAGGTCTTATTTCTCTTGTCCTTTCATACTGAGAGACATAACAGTAAAAACAAGAGATGGAAATTTCTCTCATTTCTTTTACTCTCTCACACAACTTATAAATATCAAAGCAATAATTTAACAAATTATTGATCTTGAGGTCGAAGTATGAGATATGTAACGAAATTTTGTCATGCTATTTTCCTCTTTATTCATGTATTCACCACATTGCAGTTTTAAGAAAAATAAATAGTTTCGCTCTTTCTCTCTCTCTCTCTCTCTCTCTCTCTCACACACACACACACACACACACAGGCACTACTTTATCTGCAGCAATAACCAGGATGCTTCTGTTATCAGAATTTTTTTATTAAAGGGATTTCAGAAAGGGAGATCTCAAGAACCAGAAAGGAAATTTCTAGAATCTGCTTGGATGGATAAATTTATATTGAATATATTATATATGAGAAAATATTAAAATATTGCATGTGGGTCACATGCTCCCAGTGGGAAGTTCTATCCAAATTTAGGACTGAGGCATTGAGTGTCTGCAAGTTTGTGTGTGTGTTATAGTTGGGTTGTGGGAGTGTTTTAAAGCAGACACATTTATGTGCTGACAGATTTAAAAAGTCTATGTTTTCATCTAGAACATGACATGAATCTTTTCAATATGTGTCAGAAAGGAACTTTTACTTACATCAATTCGGTCTAGATTTCAAATTAAATTTCCTTACTTTAATTAATGATCATTATTTAATGTAATCTACTGCATGGATTATTAGCTGAGTCTATTACCTTCTTTAGTTTTTCTTTTTATTATGTCCATAATATGCTCAAACTTGATCCGCAAAAATTTTCTCTTGTTTGATTGTAAAATTTTACCTGCATTAAAAATGAAAGCCAAAGAGATTTCCAATTTTTCTCCACTAGTTAGGAAAATTAATGACTTATTATCTCCTAACTGAAGTATCAGACATTCATATTTAACCAAATTTAGTTTGATTCATGTCATATTTTATACAGCAAAATAGCCATAGGTATTTTATAGCTACAATACAAAAGAGTTATAAAGAAAAAGACATTGTCAAAGAATAAAGAAAGATGACAAGTATCTTACTGTTTTTAAACTCATGCAAAAAAAAATATAGACTGAATTCAAAGCAGAGACAACTCTGGAGAAAAAATTTAAAAGGACTATAAAGCTCTACCTAACAATACCCTATGGAATACAATGTTGGAATCAGCCCTTAAGTGCAGGGATTTTTTTTTTAGGAAAATGTTCATAAATATAAAGATAGATGATAGATAAATAGATGATACATAGATCATAGATAAATAATAGATCATAGATAACAGAGAGATGATAGGTGATAGATAGATAGATGATAAAATAGATAGATAGATAGATAGATAGATAGAGGTATATATGTTCACCCGATAAATTCAATTGCTATTGCGGTAAGAAGAAACTTCAGATCTATATGAATTTTAAAAGGAGGATATAGGCAGTTCTGTAAAGCATCGTAAAGCATTGAGCATGAGTTTGTCATTTACCCTGGTTATATTTCTAAGGTAATTGTTCTGTCCAATATGAATGTGGCAAGTTGAAATCATTTGATTCAGCATTGTTTCACTAAAAGTATGTTAATAGTTTTCACAAAAGGAAGAATTTAGATGACCTGAATGCCAAAATAATTGGATTGGCCCACAGTTGAAGTATGCTTATGGACCAATAGTTCTATTGTGACAAGGAGAGAGGTTTCTTTCGAGAAATGGAACATGAGTGCCATTCTTGGCCATAACTTAGTCAATATTTCTATGAAAGAACTCAATGAAAATATGGTCCTCAAATTTATGGAAATAATATAATAAGCTGCATAGCAAAAACAGAATACAAACAGTTTTTAAGACTAGAGACATAGACAAAAAGCATTTAATCTATATTCTAAATATACTAAGGCCTCAAAAACTAACTTTGTAAATCTAAATCCAAGCAGTAGGAGAATATCATTGGTGAAAACATTTTGAGACTTTAGTATATAGCAATATCAAGATAAAACAACAATGTAATTTAGCTGCCAAAACCAACCATGACTATAAATTACACTAGTAGATGTACAGTCAGTTCCTATTATTCAAAATAGTTAAATTCTGTAAGGTCACCACAAACACTCAAATAGTGAACACTGAACCACTGTTCTCAGGAAAAATACTGGATTAGATTCTTGTGAGAATCTAGTCACAATATTTTCATCAACCAATAAATATATAAACTTGTTTTATGTGTTTGTTTCTTTAAAGACAGCTCATTTAATTTTTACATTGTTGAAACATTAACATTGAACTCATGGACATTAGCATGTAACTCATTCCTGAACAAAGCTTATCTAATACGCATATTTTCTCTGCACAAGAAGACATCCCAGTCTTCTTGTGCTTATAACCACTAGACAACAATTCAACACCCCACTTAAAGGCTGTTTTAAATTGACAATTGAGAAATTGACAGCAAACAGTACAACAATCATGGCATTGAAATAACTCTTGTTATAGCTGTAATAAGAAGGCAGAGCATTGCCTTGTTCTCTGCTTTAAATGGGAACATACATATTGGGTAATTCAAATTGTTTGCCACTATGCACACATCCACAAATAACCATGAAAGTCCTATGAATATTGATTTGGGGTTTACGAATAAGTTTTGACTACCAGGAGAATTCATAAATACAAAATCTTTGAATAATGAAGAATGACTATATGCAAAATACGCCTACTTTTACCTTCTCTTGGTCCCACTTTAGAAAAGATGTAGATAAAGGACAATCAGAGGAGAATGAGGAAGATGGGTAAAGTTCTGTTGGGAGATGAAGAGAAGTGAGTTGGGGGAAATTGGAGGGGGAGACAAACCATGAGAGACTGTGGACTCTGAGAAACAAACTGAGGGTTTTGGAGGGGAGAGGGATGGGGGATTGGGTGAGCCTGGTGGTGGGTATTATGGAGGGCATGTATTGCATAGAGCACTGGGTGTGTTGCATAAACAATGAATTTTGGAACACACAGACACACAAAATTAAATTAAATTAAATTAAAAAGAAAAAATGCTCAGTGTACAAAATCTAAAGGAAATAAGAATGTCTAATCTAGAGAAAAGATCTGATAGGAGAAAAAAGGAATAAAACAAAGATCTGTCTCATGTTGAAGGCTTCCTTATTGTTCTCTGGGCCCAACTCAGCCATGGTCTCCAGGAAACTGTCCCGCTCCACTCCCGTCTACTAAAAGTGTCTTCACATCAGGCTGCCAATCTTTCTACCTGGCCTTTCCACTGTGTCCCCAGGGGTGAGTAGGACCTGTGACCCAGCAGCTGGCTAGGACATATGCCTTCTCTAACAATTCATTGCAAAATTTATGGGACTAATCCTAAATGAAAAATCTGCGTCTTAATAAAATTTTACTGCAGTAATCACTTCCATACCATTGAATAAATTCCTTCCGAATGTACTAAAAACACATATTGCAAATTATAATAATAAAATTATTTAATTTTAATTTTTATAATAATAAAAACAAATGTATTCATTATAGAAAAATTGGGAAAGAGTAAATCTAAAGAACAAAAATATTTTATCCTGATCGCACCACCTACAGGTAACATTTTTTTTCCAATTTATTTATTTTCAGAAAAACAGTATTCATTATTTTTTTACCACACCCAGTGCTCCATGCAAACCGTGCCCTCTATAATACCCACCACCTGGTACCCCAACTTCCCACCTGCCCTGCCACTTCAAACCCCTCAGATTGTTTTTCAGAGTCCATGGTAACATTTTTTTTAATTGTGATAAAAACACAAGGGCACTATTGCATGGAGCCCTGGGTGTGGTACAGAAACAATGAATCTTGGAACACTGAAAAAATTAAAAAATAATTAAGTAAGTAAGTAAGTAAGCAATTAAATAAGCCATTTTTAAAAGTGCAACAAAATTTTATCATTTTAACCATTGTTGTGTCATTAAGTACATACACTTTGTTTTGAAACCTTTGCTTCCATCCATCCCCAGCATTTTTACCACCTGCAAAACTGAAAATTTGTACTTTATTCTTCCCTCTTCCCAGTCACTGGCAACCATCATTCTGAAAGGAAGCAAATTTTAACATGTAGCCATTTACCATGTGATGATTGCCATTTGATGCTTGTTAAGAGTTAAAAAATGATTCCTCAGAGTACAGAAAGAGCCAAAGGAATAGAATGCATTGTTGACTGTGATTATTAGATCATGACACTCATGGTTAAATTCTGTCAATCATGCGGAAGTTATTTTTAACATTTAGCTTATAAATTTTTGTAATACCTGATGTCACTTGGTTGTTTTTGAAAACTGATAGGAAAATGTTACGCATTTATATGTTTTAAAAATATGCTTAAATTTTCTGTAACACTTCATTTAGAAGAACTTTATTTTTATTTATTTTTTTTTAAGATTTTATTTATTTATTTGACAGAGAAAGATCACAAGCAGGCAGAGAGGCAGGCAGAGAGAGAGAGAAGGAAGCAGGCTCCTGGCTGAGCAGAGAGCCCGATGCGGGGCTCGATCCCAGGACCCTGCGATCATGACCTGAGCTGAAGGCAGTGGCTTAACCCACTGAGCCACCCAGGCCCCCCTAGAAGAACTTTAAATAAGTTAAAAGTTTCCATTTACAAGTTTTAAAATTTTGAAATATAAAATATTGAGGGGTGTGTGTGTGTGTGTGTGTGTTAATACATTGTTTACAGCAACAAAATCACATATTGATACAAACACTTCTAAAGAGGCGCCTGGGTGGCACAATCTGTTAATGGTCCAACTGTTAGTTATGGCTCAGACCATGATTTCAGGGTCCTAAAATCAAGCCTTTAGTCCTGCTCCCTGCTCAGCAGAGAGTCTGCTTCCTCTCTTCTTTCCCTCTGCCCCTCACTCTGCTCATGCACATGTGCACAATCTCTCTCTTAAAATAAATGAATAATTTTTTAAAAAATAAACATTTCTAAACCTCTATAATCAAAATATTTCTCCATAGCATAACTTTCTCTCAAAGCAATGATTTTCTCAGTGCTAACATGTCACCCTTGCCTTGAAGTAAGGTGATATATGGTATAATTCTAAATTCCATTTTTTTTCTATTACAGAAAAGATCATCAAATTTAGATCGCTTATTTTCTCCTTTTTAAAAATAATTGTAATTTTTTTATGTTTAGCAATATTTTTTTAAAGTCAGTGATTTTTTTTTACTCAATGATTTCTATAACCAATCCTACAAAAATTGAAAACTAACTCAGAAAATGATATAATCCATACTCTAACTTAATTGATGGGAAGTAAACTTCAAAGACCATATATTAATGAAAGATTAAGCCAACCACTATGGGATCACTCTTATAAATTATGAGATCAGAGAACTTCTGACATGTAGACCATTACTCATAAAATTTGTTTTTTTAATTTAAAAATCTATGGATTTTAATGATTTCTTTAACTCCAGGAGCTTCTGAACATCTGATTTTCAGATCAAAAATCCTATAATTTCTATCTTTTTATTATACATTAGGTTTATATTCTATATTATTCTTTTAAAGTGGTGTCAATTCTGTTGTCTTTACTCTTTCCTTCAAATTTGTTAAAGCATTATTAATTTGAGTTATTAACATGAGTGTTTGGACATTTAGATTTTCACCCTCAACATGTATCATCAAAAATAGACCCTTACTCCTGAAAAGAAAATACGATTGTGAAGAATAGTGTATAACTCAAAAGAGAAAAATGTGCATGAAAAAGAAAACAATTCCATCTTAGAATTTATATATATTGACACAACCAAAACGTTAGTATTGGAGCACAAACAGCTGAATAGAAAATTAACAAACTGAAATATCTAAACAAAGAATTTTCCTATTACATAAGAGAGATTAAAACATGAAAATGATGCATAACTTTCAAAGAACATTGAATATAAGCTTTAAGATTCAAAAGCTACAACACAGTTTTCAGAATAAAAGAACAAACAGCATGGAGCAAATGAAATATTAAAAATAAAAACACCAAATACAATTTATCAAAATTAAGGAACAATAAAAGATCTAAAAAACATATGTTCAAAAATTAAAATTTTTTAGGGACGCCTGGGTGGCTCAGTTGGTTAAGCAGCTGCCTTCGGCTCAGGTCATGATCCCAGCGTCCTGGGATCGAGTCCCACATCGGGCTCCTTGCTCGGCAGGGAGCCTGCTTCTCCCTCTGCCTCTGCCTGCCATTCTGTCTGCCTGTGCTTGCTCTCTCTCCCTCTCTCTCTGACAAATAAATAAAAAAAAATCTTTAAAAAAAAAAATTAAAATATTTTAAATGTTTAAGAAAATCCAAGGAGGGATAGGGAGGGAGACAAACCATAAGTGACTCTTAATCTCACGAAACAAACTGTGGGTTGCTGGGGGGAGGGGGGTTGGGAGAAGGGGGGTAGGGTTATGGACATTGGGGAGGGTATGTGCTTTGGGGTAAATTGGAAGGGGAGATGAACCATGAGAGACTATGGACTCTGAAAAACAATCTGAGGGGTTTGAAGTGGCGGGGGGGTCGGAGGTTGGGGTACCAGGTGGTGGGTATTATAGAGGGCACAGCTTGCATGGAGCACTGGGTGTGGTGAAAAAATAATGAATACTGTTTTTCTGAAAATAAATAAATTGGAAAAAAAAAAAGAAAATCCAAGGAAAAATACTATAATCAAGGTTTATTTCCTCTTTATGTAATAAATTTGACAAGTTTATATAACTTAATTTTTTTACCACTTTATGGAGACACAACTTATATACCACAATATTAATTTAAAGTATATTATTCATTGTTTTTTAGTATATTTGCAGAACTTTGCAACCATTACCATGTCTCATCACCCCCAAAAATGACCCCTAACCCACTAACAGACTGTCTCTACATAATCCAAATCTCTTCAGCCCCTGATGAGCACCAATCTACTTTTTGTTGGTATTGATTTCCTGGAAATTTTATACAAATAAAATCACACATTATTTCTGTAATTTCTGACTGGGTCCTTGCACTTAGCACAATGTTCATCCGTACTGTAGCATATATCAGTACTACGTTCTCTTTTTTTTCTGCCTGAATAATATTCCATTGTATGGATATACCACTTCATTTATAGCTAACAAAATAACCACACTATTCTACATTGCCTCCACTAGTGTATGAGGGGTTAAATTTTACTACATTCTTTTCAACATTTGTTAGTATCTAACTTTTTTTAGTCAGTCATTCTACTGAGAGTGTAGTGGTAGTTCAGTGTAGTTTTGATTAACATTTTCCTCATGATTAAACATCTTGAACACTTTTTCTTGTGCTTATTGTCCATTTATATATCTTCTTCTGAGCAACCTCTATTCAGATCCTTTGTCTATTTTGAATTGGGTTGTCTTTGTACTATCGAGTTATAAAAATCATAATGAAGTTTTACAGTTTAAAAATGATTACATATAAGGAAATAAAAGGAATACAGAATGCAAGAAGACATTACAGAGTATCATCAATGTTATAAGCAAAATAAAAAACAAAATAAAGAAATTTAATCTTAGACTTGTCACATACGGCAATGCTGAGCTTCACCTGAGCTCTCTATTCCTGCAAAACAGCAATGGTTAAGAAATTCACCCAGAAATTTTTTGTTCCAAGAAATGGCTAACCGCAAAGGACCATCTTGCCTACACATACTCCTAAGTAAGACTTTTCTTCATACTTTTCCATAACTAATTCCCTTGTACATCTACCTGTACAAAACCTGAAGACTCCCTTCCTTTTCTTTCTAGATTTCCCTCACTAGTGAATGATAGCCTGATTTTGTTAAACTTGAATATGTATTGATATAACAAAGAATAATGATTACAACTAATAAAGATAATAGTAACATTGAATGTTGAGGTCTTTAGAGCAGATGGAAATAAACTTGCAGATTCAGGTCGAGTTTAATCTAGATATTATCAGAAAAATTCAAGTTGTAACATTTATGTGTATGTGAAATTTAAAAGGTAATCCTATAATTGAGGAAAGAATGTATAACTTTCAGATCAGTAAGATTAGAACAATTAAAACAAACCAACATCAAATTCTAAATGAAATATTGATTATAAATTGACTTTAAGACTTACCAGAAGGTCCCTGGAAATGCGAAGGGTGTGTCTTTTCACCTTGTAAATAGGGAAGGTTAAAATAATTAAGCTTATTTGATATGTTGAGTTGCATGAAAATCATTGTCAAGTAAGAGATGCTGAATCTGTCCCTAAATTTCATATGAACAAATGCTATTAATATATTTCAGAAATTATATAAAATTCCTAGAAATTTGGAAGTATCCTCTATGTCCCTATGTCCTGATACTTGCTTGCCTAATATGAGACAACAATAATGTTATTAGTCATAATTGCAGTTATTATATAAAATGTTGTACTTTACAAAAACTACCTAATTTCATCATCAAGTTGCATTACTTTAAAAATGAACTCTCATCAGATCTTTAACCATGGCAAAAAAGGATTAAACCTGATTGACCAGATCCTTATTGGCACTTTAGGTTAAGGCAGCTGCCCTTTTCCTGAAGACCTGTGAGCTGAAACTGGATGAGTCAATACAAACTACAAAGGACTCACCAACCCAATGATTTGGCAACTCGGGAAGTTTTCCAGAACACTTGTATCTTCTATTCCCTGGTAAATAACCATGGTTATAACATTGATGTCTATGCCATCAACAAATACACTGAAAACGGCAAACCAGGAAATCCTGTAAATTGCAAACTACGGCCATCTTCACTCCAATCATCTAAAAACACTTTGAATCCAACTTTTAAAAGTTATTTTGACTAGGCTGAATTCTGGATCTAAAAACTGGATTTTTAGTCTGCTCTGATTATTTTTTATTTTTATTTTTCCATCAAAATGTCCCTCATTAAATTCTTCATTACTCTTACCATCCAGTAAACACTCTCTACTCACAGAACTTGAATAATGATTCAACAGAATATATGATAATATTTAGCTCTGGTCTTTCGTGCTTACTTGACTTTGTTCTAACTTATGTTCTTAATTCCCTTTACAAGTGCCTTACTTCTGAACTGAATTTTCTCCACAAAAATCAAGCCAGATTCTTCTTTGTAAAACTTTTTGGAAAGTCTTAAATGGGGGGAAAGAAGGGATTAACAGCCCACAAGAGTGATATGAAAATTAGCTTAAACTGAAAGTGTTTGAATAATCAGCAGCCACGGAAAGAAACGTTACCTAATCTCTAGCAGAGCCTCCCAAAAATATAGCTGCCATTGATTCCTCTCTGAGGAAGTTTCCTTTTAGAAGAAGATCGACTCTTAGGACCAGGAAGTGTAAATTCAACTACTTACTAGCATCAAGAAGCCAAATAGAACCTTCCATCCTTTCCCACTAGATCCATAAACCTCCCTCCTATTTTTCTTTTTGTTAAGTTTATATATAGACATTTACTTCTGGTTATTCAGGGAGTTAGTCATCACTGAGTACTTCTCACATGCATGTGTAAATAAACCTTGGCTTTTGTCTTATTAATCTGTCTATTTTCAGCTAACTCACAGGTCCCCAGCTCCCCAGCCTGTCAGACCTAAGATGTCAGAAAGGTTTTCCTTCCAACACTCTGGTCAGGACCAGGTGGAATGGATTGGTTATGGGGAAAGAGAGGGAGTTCTCACAGTCAGGACTTGGCTTTAAAGTCACCTCAGATACAAACTTTCAGCCTTGTCCCATTTAACACCTGTGTTTTCAAATCCTCGTCCATATTCCTTACCCTTTATCTAAGAACTTTATGGTAAGGTATGTAATCTTCTGCCTGCAGTCAATGGTCTTCCCCAGTTCATCCATCTGCCTTTGCTGTATGCTCTCCCACAACTAAAAGCAATTAATTCTGAAAAGAAAGGTTAAATCCCTAGTTCCGCATGGAGTGGGCTTCATTCATTACTGAGTTGACAGTCTTAAGGAAATCCACAGACTGCCTCTTTTTTTTTTTTTTTTAAGATTTTATTTGACAGAGAGAGAGAAATCACAAGTAGGCAGAGAGGCAAGCAGAGAGAGAGGGGAGGAAGCAGGCTCCCCGCGGAGCAATGTGGGGCTCGATCCCAGGACCCTGGGATCATGACCTGAGCCGAAGGCAGAGGCTTTAACCCACTGAGCAACCCAGGAGCGCCCACAGACTGCCTCTTTACTGGTCTTCTTGAAGTATTTAGTAACTGCATCATATATTTTTACCCTAAATTACGTTGTTTTCCTTTATTATTCTCCATTTCTTTAAGGCAGTCCAATTTTCTTCTTAGTTTGTGTTTCTTAAAACATCAATGGCAATCACTGTGATTTCTCTTTTTCTCCTACTCCTTTCCCTTCCTCTCCCCTCTCTCTCAGTTCTCCTTCCATCACAACATAACAAATGTATTCCTGAAACCATAAAGGTAAATTCACAACACCTCTTAAAAGGAAGTGTTGCTATTATGGCATATGAAGAAATGTACATTTAAAGTTGACGTCACTTACTACACAGGTAGTGAACATGGAGTCAGTATGCCAACACAAGCTGACCTGATACAAATCTTTCTCTTTTTCATAGGCCATTCTTCTTGACAATATCTATTAATGGATTAAAAATGTTTAAATGTCAAATAAATTAAAACTTTCCATACCAAACCGCTGACTGTATGCTCATATTTTAGTACACACAAAATTCCCACAGTCAACATTCTCATTTTAGACAAGAAGGATAGGTTCAATTTAAAGTTTAAATATGATCATGTAGATAAAAATTGTGTGTCATTGTTTAGAGCATACTGTATAGGGTTATTTGATTTTGATTCTGATTCTAGGGGACCTCTATGTCTTTCATTGCCTTGGAGCTATTTTACAACTCTGTAAATTATAGACAAGTGAAGGAAATGCAAATGAGGCTTGTCTATTGACAGGCAAATAATTTCTGTCTGGATGAGGTTCATTGACTATCCTCCCCTACCCACCTCTGGAAAAGCCAATTTTATATCCATTTACAAATTCATTCAGAATTTGTGATCTATGGATATACTTTTTTGGTTTCTCCTTGAACTAGTCACATATAATAGATTCTCTCATTAATAGCAGGTTAAATAAAATCTTAATCATGTGATAGTTTCATATCTATACGAGAATCATATTTTACCCTTTAAAAGTTATGCCTTAACAATAAAATGATAGAGTAATAATCCTACTTTAAAAACTCTTGTAATGATAAAATTAGAAGGAATTTGAGATTTATTTAATCCCCTTTCAGATTACTAAACTAAGACACACTGAAATTGATTTGTCCACTTTCCCTTAACTAGTTAATACCATAGCTGCAACCAAATATAGATTTGCTGACTAGACACCAAAATCCAGTGTTTTTCTCATAATTGTAAAAATCTGTTTTATTATTAAATAATTCCTATAATTGTCTTGAGGAAAAAAAGAAGTAATAGACTGTCAATTCATGAAATAGACATTAATAAAAATTATAAAGTAAGCTATTTTTTGAGTAATTATTCATCAATTAATTTTTAAAACACATTCCCCAAAAAAGAGCAAATGTTGCAAAATTATTTCCAATTCTGATTGCAGCTACATAAATAATATAATTATATATAAGAAGATAGACTTTATAAATTATATCAAAATACTTAATATTGTCACAAAAGCGACCTAACAAAAAAAGATGTGATAATGCTTTAGTAATAGTTGAAACATCTATTTATAGTTTTTGTAAATCATGGTGATGAATAATTTGGGTAAGAGGGAAGTTCATTTGGGTTTCTCCCTCTCTTCTAGGTACTAGCTGTGTAATCAGAAATTATTTATGTAGAAAAGAAATCTTGTTTGTTTGTTTGTTTGTTTTTAAAGCCATCTACTGTTGGGGCACCTGGGTGGCTCAGTGGGTTAAACCCCTGCCTTCAGCTCAGGTCATGATCTCAGGGTCCTGGGATCAAGCCCTGCTTTGGGCTCTCTGCTCAGCGGGGAGCCTGCTTCCCCCCCACTACCTCCATGTCTGCCTGCCTTTCTGCCTACTTGTAATCATTCTCTGTCAAATACATGAAATCTTTAAAAATAAAATAAGATAAAATAAAAACCATTTACTGTCTATAGTATAGCATTCAAAGTTATCAGATTCTGCAGATTCTGTCCTATCTGGTAGTGATTTTAATTGACTCTCCACTAGAGAAAAATGAATTCTGACCCATTTGTAGTTTGTTTCAACATTTCTTTACTCCATATAAATTTCTCTTAATTCTTAGTTTTCTTTTGAACAGGCTATATCAACTGTCTGCCTCTCTCAAATCATAGGAATAAATAAATTCTTCAAACTTTGCTCATTTTTATATCTCTATGAGAATCATGATTGTACCTTTTCCTCAAATTTTTTTTCAATAATTACTTACTCTACATCTGAAACCAATGATGTACTATATGTTGGTTAACTGAATTTAAATTTAAAAATTTATACTTAAAAAACTCCTTACTCTAAGGCTCTAAAAGCCTTAGCCACTGTGAAATTAGTTTTTTTTTTAATTTTTTTTTTTTAAGATTTTATTTATTTATTTGAGAGAGAGAGACAGTGAGAGAGCGCATGAGCGAGGAGAAGGTCAGAGAGCGAAGCAGACTCCCCATGGAGCTGGGAGCCTGATGTGGGACTCGATCCCGGGACTCCAGGATCACGCCCTGAGCCGAAGGCAGTCGTCCAACCAACTGAGCCACCCAGGCGTCCCGCCACTGTGAAATTAGATAATATATTATAAGTTCTTGGCATAGTATATGTTTCTAACATATGTTTATATGCTCTGTTAGATAACAAAAATCTAACTGGATAAATTTTAAAGATCTAATTGGCTTCATTGGACAACTCAGATCAGATAGCATCCCATCTAGCTAGTAGAAACAAAGAGCTCTAGAAAGGGAAAGATTTTTAAAAACAGAACTGGGAAGCCATAAACCAAACAAAACAAAACAAAAGGACTTATTTCAGGCAAGCTCATCTCCCTTTGGCAGACAAAAGAGTCATATTAGCTGGATAACCACACCAGTGCTGACCAGAAAATTCCAGATTGACTGGTTAGGACTCCATTTCTGGGGAATACTAAAACTGCAATTAGTAGGTGTTGAGCCATGGTTTGTTGATGTGGACCTAGCACAAGTGACTCTAATCTGGATCTGTGTCTGGTGTTTTTGTTTGTTTGTTTGTTTATTTGTTTTCTTTTTTAAACAAATTTTAGTTTCTTTTACAATAAATCAAAGATGTCTCGTTTTTATCTGCTTATATTACTCAGTAGAAATACCATTCATGAATGAGCATTAGGTGATATGATATTTAATTCAAATGAACCACATTCTTTCTTAGCAGATCTATTTATTGAATTTGATTTTATTTCTTGTTCCCACCTACTAGCTTTGAGCTATGTGTTGTCAGTTTTAGCAGGAAACTCCATAGTTTGATTATCAGAGCAGGCAATAAAACATAATGCCAGTAAAATCCACATTCTTTTGAGAAATACAAATTTTTAAGAAAAAGATTTTGCACAGTCATGTTTCAAGCTTGAAGGCTTTAGACTCCTGGGCAACATAAGCTAACAGACTAACAGGCTTTATGCCAATTCCAAAGCATCAAGCACTTTTAAGAAATAATGGCTATTTTCAAAGCCACTTAGTATATTTTTCCTTTACCAACTATTTGATTCAATCATTGGAGAAAAATAGCAATACAAATTTACAACAAAAAGAAAACCAATAAAATTATTTTCAATATCCTTTCATGACCATAGAACATTAGAACATGCCTTGAATTTTTATTTTTTTAATATTTATTTATTTAGAATATCTCTTGAATACTTAACTCTAGGAAATTCTTGCTTGGTTCATTTTCTTCCCAAAATGTTAAACATTCAAACCCATTCTGTGTCATGAATATTTCCCTTGATGCCCAGAAAATATTTTGATCTTAAACATAGTTGCTATTTCTACATCCTTTCATCACACTCAGCAATTAAAAAAATAAACATTTATTCTCAAATTGAAAATCAGTAAGAAGAAAAAACAAGTATATACTCAGAATTTTTAGGAACTCCTCCAGATCACACTCTCAATCTCAAGTAATAAAAAGAGAGATAAAGGGGTGCCTGGGTGGCTCAGTGGGTTGGAGTCTCTGCCTTCGGCTCAGGTCGTGGTCTTGGGGTCCTGGGATTGAGCCCCATGTCAGGCTCTCTGCTCGGCAGAAAGCCTGCTTCCTCACCCCTCCACCTGCCTCTCTGCCTACTTGTGATCTCTGTCTGTCAGATAAATAAATAAAATCTTCAAAAAATAATTAAAAAGAGAAATAAAATTGAATTTCTGTCAATATTAAAGACACAAAAAACCCATAGTTATAGTAAGTTGTGAAAGGAAGGGCTGTGACAATGGTTCAAAGATGTACTATTAGAAGAAAGCTTTGGGTAGGAAACCCAAAGAGGAAGCCATCTGGAAAGCTTCTAAGTTCTTCTGTGCAAATGAGGACATAGTATGGGTACTGGGGGTTGGTCCATATTGAAAAGCTTGCTTCAAGGGTGAAGGGTGAATTCAACAGAGTTTGGGGAGTGGGAATGAAGTTTAGCATTGGCATAAATGCTCCTAACAATGTGTGCCCATGATGCAAGAAAAAAAAAATTTTAAACAGCAATTATTTCAGATTATCAAACACTTACATGCTGCTAGAGAATAAAAACTGAACCCCGGACAAGGCAGTTGATCAAACTAAATGAGTCATTGCGTAGCATGTTCCAGAAGCCCTCAGCCACTCATTCTCAAAGAATAGAAAGGAGTGACAGAACTTTGAGTGGTCTTTTTGACGGGAAGTGGTGAGGTCATATGAATCTTACAAATTGTTTACTCCTTATAAATCAAAAGAAGAATATTAAGTCAAGTCAGGGAGATGAGTGAAATTCTGTTGCAAATGGTCTAACAAGAATGGATCTGAGGGATTAAACCTAAGAAGTAAGTAAGTAAGTTTCAAAAAGGAACCATCAAGATTTGAGAGTGTTTTGTTCAGATATTGTTGATGGTGTGTGTGTGTGTGTGTGTGTGTGTGTGTAGGAAAGTCCACCCGTTTCTTGAGAGTGGACATAAGAATGGAAGACATTTGAGGAGGCTGTGGATGGTATCCAAAAAGCAGTATCCAACTGTGGACGGTATCCAAAAAGTCCTGGGATCTTGAAGTCTGAAGACCATACCTGGCAGTATGGATCTGGGAGTCATCATCATGTTGTTATTTGTTAAAAATTAAGGATTCACTGACATTATTTAGAAAGAGCTGAGTCTATAAGACCAAAAGAGGAATACAATTTCCAATATCTAAGCCTAAAAGTTAAACTGTTCCTTAAGTAACATGCTATTCAGCCAAAGCATTCAAAAATTAACTTGAATAGTTTTATATAGTTAACTTTCTATGTAATGAAAAACTTTGTCAATATTCTACAAAAATTTCAAGATTATTCTTCGCATTCTAATATGAGGTCAATAATCAAATTTGTACTCAACACACTTACCAATTACAATGCGTGTTAAACATTTGCAAATTTAGCTATTGTAGCTCCTTGATAAACAAAAGGCAGAGAGAAAAACTTGCCCTTCAGGGAGCTGTTAAACTTTTTCAAGTGTTTCAAGTAGCCCCCTGTGGAGACAGTTATTGAAATACAGTAAAAATGTTCTACGTGAAAGACTAATTTTCTTGGTGGTTAGGGGAAAAATGGTGTGTGTACAAATATTTTTTCTGCCATGGGACATATAATGATTTTATTTTACTCCTGACATTAACCTAAGTAAAATTATTAGAATGACAAAGTATTAGTTCCAACATTTAAATCTTAAATACATGTTAAGATGAACATCAATAATTCCTATCTTTTTCTGAATTGAATCTGTGTCAAGGAAAGCCGTTTTCACAGTAATCACCGGTATTTAATGATATGGGTGATTATGGTAAATTATTTGTGAAATTACTTTGTCTTTTTTTTCTTGTATAATATTTCTATAATTAATTCCTTGGTTTGTTGCAGGTTTAGGTAATGATTTCTATTATGTTTAAGTAATTAAATTGCTACACTACTTTGAAGAAAGATAACTGATTTTCACCTGAGGTTTACAGCAGTGTTTCGCATAATAACTTGAGATTTTATTATATTTTGTAAATATTAGTTAGGTTTTTAGTGTCTCCTCAATGGTAGGTCTCCATTGTGATTCCCATTTCAGAAATGAGAGAACTGAAATGCACCAAGAACGTGGCACAAAGTCCTGTTGAAGCCTACTTTTCCTTTACTCACTTAGGACTCTTCTATGCACATAGATTTTATTTATATCTGATACCCTGGGATCCTGAGATATGCTATAGATTTGTATAGACTTGTCCTCTTATATGAAATCAAAAGCACAAAACATTACTCCATCTCTACAAGAAAGACATTTGGTGAGGCACCTGGGGAGTTAAGTTAGTTGAGTGGAACTCTTGATCTCAGCTCAGGTCTGTATCTCAGGGTTGTGAGTTCAAACCCGTGTTGGGCTCCATGCTGGTCATAGAGCTTACTAAAAGGAAGAAGAAGAAGAAGAAGAAGAAAGGGAGGGAGGAGAGGGAGAGGGGAGGGGAGGAAGAAAATAGAAAAAGAAAGGAAGAAAGAGGAGGAGGAGGAGGAAGAACATAATAGAGAAAGAAAGGAAAGAAAGAAATAGAGGAAAGGAGGAGGAGGAGAGGGAGGAGGAGGGAAAGAAAATAGAGAAAGAAAGAGAAAGAAGGAAGGAAAGAAAGAAAGAAAGAGACATTTAGATCAATAAATTTTGAATGATATGGTGGAATAGGAAATCCCAGACTTGCTTTCCCTCAGACACTGACTCAATGATAATATGCAGTACAAAAAGCCTTTATATGAACTTCAGAAACAAGTTATAAAGCCCCAGTGTTCCAGGAAAGTGCACAACTGCACTGAAAGGTCTCGTATTATGTTTCACAGCAATAACCCTACCCACAAACTATCACAGCCCAGTACAATTAGGAGAAAACATACAACTCATGGTTTCTCCCTTAGAAGGGAAATAGAGTTGGACATACATCCAATGTTTTGACTTTGGCTGACCAAGACTGGTTTCTGTCTCACCTGATTCCAAGAGCTGACTGAAAATCGGTGTATCTTGAGTGTCTGGGGGGCCACTAAAAACAGGAGAACTCAGTGACTTGTTGTAGACCAAAGAACCTACAGTACTATGGACAGAAACCAGAAAGAGCAAGAGATTAAAAGCTTCTAGAAAAAAGAAAAAACAAACAAAAACTAGAAAATCTCTCTACTTGAGGAATTTTTTCACAAGCCCAGAGAAGATACATCCTCAAAAAGTGCTTGAAAGGTCCCCAGAATTTCTAGCCAGGCTGACTGCTGAAGGTCTTTCCCTGTACAAAGACAATCTTTAGACTAGGATAGATGATGTTTTTCAAATGTCCAAATGCTAACAAAAAATCAAAAAAAAAATATGAAGAGTCAGAGAAACATGATCCAATAAATGGAACAAGATAAATCTCCGGAAAATGACCCTAAATAAATGAAGCTTTATTAATTATTTGACAAATTCAAAATATCTTTAAGTTATCTTAAAGAATCTCAGTGGGCTTCAAGTCAGTACAGACAAATCAAATCAGGAAAATTAAAATGTCAACAAAGAAATAGAAACTTTGGGGCACCTGGGTGGCTCAGGTGGTTAAGTATCTGTCTTCAGTTCAGATCATATCTAGGGATCCTAGGATCCAGCCTTCTTCAGGTTCCCTGCTCAGGGGAGAGTCTGCTTCTCTCTCTGCCCACTTCCCTGCTCATGCTTACTCACTCTCTTTCTCAAAGAAAGAAATAAGTAATTTTTTTTTAAAGGAAATAGAAAATTTTTAAAAAGAAACAAATAGAAATCCTAGAGCTAAAGAGTATAATCACTAAATTGAAACTTCACTAGAAAAATTCAACATCAGACTTGATCAAACAGAAGAATCAGTTAACTCAGATAAGCCATTTGAAATACTTAGAGGGGAAAAAAAAGAAACAGGATAAAGAAAAGTAAATAAAATCAAAGAGATGTACGGGACATTGAAAAAGGACCAAGTTACATGTTATGGGAGTCTCGAAAGGACAAGAGACAGAGAAAGGCTCAGAGAACTTACTTTAAGAAATAATGGCTAAGGGGCACCTGGGTGGCTCAGTGGGTTGAAGCCTCTGCCTTTGGCTCAGGTCATGATCCCAGGGTCCTGGAATCGAGCCCTGCATCCGGCTCTCTGCTCAGCAGAGAGTCTGCTTCTTCCTCTTTCTCTGTCTGCCTCTCTGCCTAGTGGTGATCTCTGTCTGCCAAATAAATAAATTAATTAATTAAATCTTTAAAAAAAATGGGCGCCTGGGTGGCTCAGTGGGTTAAGCCGCTGCCTTCGGCTCAGGTCATGATCTCAGGGTCCTGGGATCGAGTCCTGCATCGGGCTCTCTGCTCAGCAGGGAGCCTGCTTCCCTCTCTCTCTCTCTGCTTGCCTCTCCATCTACTTGTGATTTCTCTCTGTCAAATAAATAAATAAAATCTTTAAAAAAAAAAAAATAAAAAAAAAAATAAAAAAATCTTTAAAAAAAAAAAAGAATGGTTGAAAGAAAATGTCTTGAATATAAAAAGGAAATGGATATCCAAATTCAAGAAGCTTAAAAAACTCCAGTAGAATGAACTCAAAGATATTCTAATCAAACTGTCCATTATGGGCTGAGTATTTGTGTCACCCCGAAATTCATATGTAGAAAACCTGTCCCCAGTGTAATTATATTAGGAAGTGGAAACTTCAAGCACTAATTAGGATTATATGGGTGGGATTATAAAAGTCATAAGAAATCATTCTTCTCCTTTTTGTTCTCTGCCATGTGAGGGTAAAACAAGAAATTGGCAGTCTGCAATCTGGAAGATATTCCTTACAAAATTCAAACTTGCTTCTACCTTCAAATCAGACAAATCAGTCTCCAGAACTGTGAGAAATAAAGTTTTGCTTTTTTATCCACTCTGTCTGTTGTCCTTTGCTATAGCAGTCCAAATTAACTAAAGCCAAAGACAAAGAGAAATTCGTAAAAGCAGCAAGAGAAAAGTGGCTTATCACACACAAAAGAGCATTCGTAAGATTATCAGCAGAAACATTACAGGGCATAAGAGAGTGAGATTATATATTCAATGATCTAAAATTTAAAAATAAAATAAAATAACCCTACCAACCAGGAACACTATATCCACCAAACCTGTCAATAATGAAAGAGAAATAAAGACCTTTCATATAAGCAATAGCTGAGGGAGTTCATCATCATCATTATATCTGCTTAACACACACTGCTAAAGGGAATCCTTCAAGTTGAAATGAATTGGCACTAGACAGTATCATGAAAACATACAAAAATATAAAACTCTCCACTATAGATAAATACATGGTCAAATTCAGAATTTTGTAATACAGAAATGAGGGTGCATGAATTATTTTCACTATTGGTTATAGTAAAATCAATGACAAAAGAAGTTGAATGATAATTGGCATAAAATAATGACTACCAAAAAAGATAAAAGCTTGTAAAAAAGTGTAACTAAAAAACCATGTTAATGCATAAAAATATTTTATTTTTTTTAAAGTTTTTAAAATTTACTTAAGAAAGAGAGGGGGAATTTGGGGGGAGATGGGGAGAGGGAGAGAGAGACTTCCTGTGGAGCTGGAACACCGATGCGGTGCTAGATCCCAGGACCTGGAGGTCATGATGTGAGCAAAAAGTAGACGTTTAACCAAATGAGCCATCCAGGCACCCCAAAAGTATCTTAAAAGATAACATCAATAATGTAACTGGAGTGGGGGGAAAATGTAAATTGTAGTGGATATTTTATGCAATTGAAGTTAAACTATAATCAAATTAAAATAATATTAGAATAACTATAGGGTGTTTTCAAAAACCTCCCTGGTAAAAAAACAAAACTAATTGTAGAAGACTATCAAAGAAAATGAGAAAAGAATTGAAGCATACCATTAAAAATATTCACAAAAGCCAGAGGAAGATGGAAAAAGAGGAAAAGAGGTAAAGTGTTTCAAAATAACCACAAAACATTCAGAAAACAATTTAAAAAATGACAATAAGACGTTCTTCCCTTCCACTAATTACTTTAAATATAAATGAATTAAGCTCATCAACCAAAAGATAGAGAGTAGCTGAATGGATGAAAAAAGTCCAACTATGTGCTGGCTACCAAAGAGTCTCTGTCACAAAATACAAAGAAAACATTATAGAATGATAAAAGTATCAATTCAATGGAAAGATATCACAATTATAAACATATGTGGACATCATAGCAGAGAACCAAAATATATAAAGCAAACACTGAAAGAATTAGAGGAAGAAATAGACAATGATACAATAATACAATAATATAAAACAATACAGTAATACAATAAAAGTAGGATATTTCCATACCACACCTCTAATAACAGAGACAACAATCAGACAAGATCAATAATGAAAGCAAGAACCTAAAAAAAAAAAAAAAAAAAAAGAACCTGAATAGCACTTTAGACCAATTGGACCTAGCAGACATATAAAGACCACTCCATCCTCTACTCATTCCTTTCAAGGAACATGAACATTCTTCAGTATAGTCACATATTAAGCCACACACATGTCTTAACACATTTAAGAAGGTTGAAATTATAACAAATATCTTTTCTAACCACAGCAGAATGAAACTAGAAATCAATAGCAGGATGAAAATTGGAAAACATGTGAAAATTAAACAACATAACCCTTAAACAACTGATAGGTCAAAGAAGAAATCACAAGGGAAATTTAAAAATATCTTGAGACAAATGAAAATACAGACATATTGTGCCAAAACTTAGGGGATAAAGCAAAAGCAGTGCTAAGAAGGAAGTTTACAGCAGAAAACATGTATATCAAAAACACACATCTCAAATCAACAACCTAACCTTAATACCTCAGAGAACTAGAAAAAGAACAAACTAAGCCTAAAGTTAGTAGAAAATTATGACTTAAAAAGGATTGGAGCAGAAATAAGTGAAATGGTTAATGGAAAAAGAATAGGAAAAAAAATCAATGAAACAAAGAATTGGTTTTTGAAAAGACGAACAAATTTGACAAAACTTAAGTAGACTAAGAAAAATGACAAAAAGATGCCAAAAAATTCAGAAATGAAATCAGAGGCATTCCAACCACTATAAAAATACAAAGGATCAGAGAGACTACTATGAACAATTGCACACCAACAAACTGGTTAATTTAGAAAAAAATGGATAAATTCCCAGAAATGTAAAATCTTCTAAGACTGAATCACAAAAAAATTAGAACACCTGAACAGACTAAAAATAAATCAGAAAATTGAATCAATTATCAAAACATCCAACAAAGAAAAGGCGAGGAAATACTGAAATACTGTAAAGGGAGTCAAGAAGACTGAGTGGACAAAAGACAGTCTCCTCAAAAAATGGTACTGGGAAAACTGGATAAGAACATTTAAAAGAATGAAACTAGACCTTTCCTCTTATATCATTCATAAAAATTAACCAAAAATGAATTCAAGATTTAAATGTAAGAGCTGAAGTCATAACACTGAAAACAGGTGGTAAACTTCTCAAACAATTAATAATAGAATTACCATAGAATCTACAATTGGGCAATTCCACTTCTGGATAAATATCTAAAAGGGTTAAAAACAAGATTTCCAAGAGATATGTTCACAACATGTTCATTACAATATTAATAACAATAGTCAGGAAAGGGAAACAACCTAAATGTCTATTGATGGGTGAATGGACAGAGAAAAGGTAGTATACACCTACAATGGAATATCACAGAGCCTTAAAAAATGAAGGAAATACTATCACGAGTTACAACATGGATGGAACTTGAGGGCATTATTTTAAGTGAAATAAACTAGATCCAAAGAGGAAATACTGTGTGATTGTATGTAAATGAAGCATCTAAATAAGTCAAACTGTTAGAAACAGAAAGTAGGATGGAGATGGCCTGAGCCTCGGAAAGGGTATAAATAGCAACTTCAGTTTTGCAAGTTGAAAAGTTCTAGAGATTTGTTTACACAGTAATATTCATATATAGTTAACACTACTGTACAATGTACTTAAAATGGTTAAGATGGTAAATTTATTATGTTTTTTACGATAGAAAAAATATTACAGATTCACTTATATGCTCTTTTGGATTATTAAAAATGA
Source organism: Neogale vison (assembly GCF_020171115.1). Taxonomy (NCBI): domain Eukaryota; kingdom Metazoa; phylum Chordata; class Mammalia; order Carnivora; family Mustelidae; genus Neogale; species Neogale vison. The sequence goes on along the minus strand of NC_058094.1, from coordinate 84,509,710 downwards.
CTTGACAGGGACATAATTTGATGCTTATAAAATTATGCTTATTAAGTTGTACTCTGGTGCTTATAAATTATGTGGATTCTCTTCTAAATTCATACCACCATGTTCTTGATACCTTCCTGCTAACACTCAGCTGGGGGACCAAATATATCTTTGTGAATACCAAATACTTACAATAATAATAATAATAATAATCGCAAAGGCAAATGGTAAAACATTTTTTTAACATTTACTCAGTGCCACGTACAAAGTACTTTATGTATATTTCCCATTTAGTCCTTGTATCTTCATTTATCCCTCCAACAAGCAGAACTATTATAACTTCATACCAACAAATAGCATTTTCATGCTCAGAGTAAAATATGTGGCAGCTGCTTGTGATACACATCACTTGAAATTCTTTGTTTACAATATTTTTCCAATCACATCATACCTAGAAGAGCTGTTCTTACTTAAAACAAACCTTTTAAATTAAAATATGTCTTATCCTTTTAGGTAAAATTAAAAAGTCACTTTCTGTATATCCATCTATGGTGTTTATATATTTGTTAGGACAAAGCTCATGGTGTGAGCCTGAGAACAGCTTATGGGCAGGGGTAAGACTCTGTTTATTTCCAAATCCCTAACACATGTGTAAGACAATAGAACATATTACAATAGAACATATTACCATTATTAATGTTTTCATTATGGATGGATATATTACATGGATAACAATTTATATTTTAATGGGATTAGAGAAAGTAGTTCATAACCATAGATGATGAAATGATAAAACACACAATACTAATGGCACAAACACACCTAACTAATACAGTGTCCATGGACACTATGACCAGAATGGAAACCAGCTTCTAATTTCACAAGAATAGCTGTTGTGGCAATAAAATTGTTGGAAAAAATAAAAGGGCAAAAAGCATACGAATTGGCTCTTTAAAGAAGCGTAAGTGATCTATAAATGAGAACAAAAGGACTTCAATTAGGAGAAACTGGTGTGAGTAAAGGCACTGGAAAGTTGTAACAATTCTTACATCTTGGGGACAGTGGATGAGTATTTTTGCCAACTTGCAGTGTCAGTGTAGAGGAACAGCGTGATGTGAGGTTGGAGAGGTATAACCCATTTATACATAGATTTCTACTTTCAAATTGCCCATCCAAAACACACTACTACCCAACTATTTTCTTTTTTATACCTAAGATAAGTGTGTTTCATTACAGGCTTTTGACAGGATCTAGCCAGCCCAGATTGGGCCCCAGAGACAGTCTTTAGTTCAAGTCAAGAGTTACACAGCTAATTGGTTTTTAGGAATTACTTATAGTTGCTGAAACTTCGATTTCTTCAGCCAGAAAAGAGTGATAAAAATACTCTCTTATAATGACTGCTGCGAAAATTACATAAAGTGTGTAAAATTTCTAGTACTGTAGCATGTATTGATACACAGTAAATGTCATCTGCTCAAGTTTCTTACATTTATAACTTTATAAACCTAGGAGTAATTATGCACCAGGCTTTATCTAATTCCTTGAATTTACTTAGATCTGCATCTACAATATGATTCAAAAAAAGGGCACAGATAATACTAATACTTGGAGAAATTAGTTCTAAATGGATGGTGATTTGTGTCTAGTAGTATCCTCACTCCTGAAAATCTCTAGCAACTATGGAAAGGAGTGATCCATTTGTGTGAATAACTGAACGAAATAAGGATGGATTCCAAGGGTGTGGCTAATGACAATCTAGCATCATAAGGAATGAGACATTTTCTTCTCCCTCTTCTAAACACTAACCAGAAGTCTGAGATATATTGCATTAGGTACATTGTTCTGTAACCCTTATGATTTTGAGAGTATTAATGGGAAGCTAAAAATAGAATGGCTAAAAATAGAACAGGATATAATTAATGAGCAATACTAACATTTAGGAATAAAGGTTGTAAAACATTTTACGATTCATTTTTGTTTAACTGTTTATGTCAAAACATTTTACACCAACTATACACTTGTCCTTCTTTCCTTTTTCTTTTTTATCAGATATAGTTCTGGTGCTATTATGTTTGCCAGACATCTTATTGCACTATTCTGAACACTGTATATGCATTTGTTAAAGATTTAAATCAGGGTGATGTCTGGGTAAAAAAAAATAAAATTAGCAAAGAAATTAATTAATTCCATTTGATATGTCTGTTACAAGGGATAGTTACATGTTAAAGCATTAATAGTGGCTGTTTTCTATGTCTGCCTGGGTCTGCACACTGTGTATGCATTACAGAATGCAAGATATTTGGAAATGCACATATAGTTTTACATATTTTTATAAGAATAAAGCTTTGACCAAGATTTAACAAATTAAAATCAACACATGCTAAGCCTTGTAAATTAAAGCAGAAACAAAATTTTACTCATCTAATGTGCATTATTGTATCCTCTTCAGGTATTAACCAAGGTTTGATTTTTGAAACCAGGGAACTAAACAGCTTGACTCCTCTGCAGATATACAGCAACAGCATGAATCTGAAATAAAATAAAAGTTCAACAAAGGAATCTTTACAGTCTTTTCCGGTGGGATATTTAGCAGGCCCAGATTGTTTTCCAGGGGTAGGTTTTTAGACGCATTATCTTTGTCTCAGTATCTTGAAGAGATAACTACATGTGTTTCTCAGAATTTGCTTCTTAGGATCTTAAAGTGCTGGAGATTTTATCTCCTGAACTTCTAAAAGGAGATATATCCTTTTAGATAAAAAGGATAGCTTTCCATCTCATAAAATATGTTATATAAAATTTAAAATGAATATTCAATCCTTTCATATGCAGAATTTATTATGTGTGGGCTATTTATTTGAGAGATAGGATCAGAACTTACGGAAAGGTATCTGTACAAGTGGTGGGACAATCTGGCATGATTTTTGCTATTTTATAGCAAGTGTTTTTTACTACATGGGATTGAATGAGAAGACATTTAAGGATTTTTTTTTTTTTAATTTACAGTTGATTGTTGGGTAGTTCATCCAATTATCTATCAAATTTAGTGCCACTCAGATATCCTATCTAACAATTGTTTGGTATTTATGACAGATACTGCAAACCACATCAGTAACAAGAGTATATTGATTTTGAGAGTTTACACACAAGCTTGAGACTGGGAGGCAAGAGACCTGAGCTCTCCTTCAGCTTGGGTACTTGCCATGTTATGGGCTGAATCAGGTACTCCAATAAAATATTTAGAAGTCCCAACTCCTAGTACCTTAGAATGTGACTTGATTTGGAGACAGGGTCTTTACAGAGTTAATCAAGTTAAAATGAGTTCATTAGTGTGAACAATAATCCAGTATGACTGTTGTCCTTATAAAAAAAGGAAATTTAGGCACAGACACACAAAGGGAAGAAGGCCATATGAAATGAAGACAGAGGATGGAGTAATATATGTATAAGCCAAGACATACCAGCAATTGACAGCAAACCAGCTGAAACTAGGAAAACACATAGAAGGATTCTTCTCCTCCAAGTTTCCAAGGGAGCATGGTCCCGCTCACATCTTGATTCCAGATTTCTTTCCCCCAGACTGAGACAATAAATTCTGCTGTTTGAAGCCACTCGGGTCTTGGTATCTTGTTATGGAAGCCTTAGCAAACTCACACACCACGTGAAGTATTTTTTTAAGGGTTTTATGTATTCATTTGACACACACAGAGAGAGAGAGAGAGAGCACATAAGCAGGGGAAGCAGGAGAGGGAGAAGCCGTGTCCCTGTTAGAAGGGAGCCCAATGTGGGGCTCATTTCCAGGAACCTAGGATCATGACCTGAGCCAAAGCAGACACTTAATGACTGAGACACCAGGCGCCCCTGACACCATGTGAACTTAAATAACATTTCATCTTTGAGGTTTCTTTAATCTATACAATGGAAATAAGATGATAATAGCTATATTCATTTTTTTAAGACAGTTGTTTGGAGAATCAAATGAGATAATGACTTTCAAAGAAAGCATATGTGTGTATGCACATTCTAAGCATAAGTATTTGACAATATGTGTCAAAGTATATGAGTAAATAGATACATATTTCAGGTTTAAGTGTATGTATGTACGTGTACACATAATATATTTTAATAGATGATACTTGAAGAAATTTTTCTTATGAGTTCTTAGAAGACAGAGGTAGAATCTTTTTCATTTTTATATCCTTGTTGCAACCCATTTGGGTCATTTATCCAAGCAGAAATCTGTGGAAATTCAATACATCCTGGTTGAATTATATCACAATATTATGTACCTACAAACAGATAAATATTACAAAAATAATTTTCCCAGGATTAATGTTAAAGGTGTAGGAGATTTAGAGCTATCATATGGGAGAGTATATTTAGGAAATTAACATGAATATTCCAATCCTTAAATAAAAATATTTTATTTATCTCAGGGTTGGAATTAGATTTTCACAACACTGTGAACATGAATTTGGAAATACTCTACTTTTTTTGTTATGTCACTCCATGTGTCTGTTCATGGTACACTGCTATTCTAATAGTCCTTGAAACACATAGAAACTTTAGATAAGTTGTCTAGATCTGATGTAGTAGAAATAAAATAATCTGCAGAAAAAATTGCCAATGATTTCAACAAAATAAATTTCCTATCTTTAGTTATAGGATTATAAAAGGACCCACAAATAATCAGAATTACAATTTAATGATCATATATTTTATAATATTAGCTGCACTGTTAGTTATTTAACATTTAGAGTTTTCAAAATATGTGAGAGTTAACTATTGTGATTACATTCATTATAATTTATTTTGGTTTTTGGTGCATTCTTCATCAAACTGGAAATTATCCTTAAATAAATTTAATTTATAAAAATATGATGATACTAACAATATAGAATCTACTTCATGGCAAGAAGATGTAATAGGATGGAGTGCAATTTTATTATTAACCTTTTAGGTTTTTGTGTAGAATTTAGTGAAAACAAAAACAGAGGGATCTTTAGCTCTCAAACAAATATTATTTTTTAACATAGTACCAAAATTAAATGATTTTCAGGCTGTCATAATCAAAGTTGCCCTTAACTAAAGTATAATCAAGTAATATATGTATGTATTATAATATCAAGTATCTTATTTTCTTTGATTCTTCAGTTTTAATTCCTACATGAATGAAAGTAAGGTTTAAAAAATCAGATAAGTACAAGGGAAACAGTTAGTGATGTCCTCTTGTATCATATGATTCCAAATCAGTATACAGCAGCCACTAAAGCCATAAATTACAAATAATATAACCTATATTTGACAACTATTGTACATTCCTCTATTCTTTTTTTTTTTTTTTTGGCATGTCTTTTTTTTATTTCCCAATTTATTTATTTTCAGAAAAACAGTATTCATTATTTTTTCACCACACCCAGTGCTCCATGCAAGCTGTGCCCTCTATAATACCCACCACCTGGTACCCCAACCTCCCAACCCCCGCCACTTCAAACCCCTCAGACTGTTTTTTAGAGTCCATAGTCTCTCATGGTTCACCTCCCCTTCCAATTTACCCAAATTCCCTACTCCTCTCTAACACCCCTTGTCGTCCATGCTATTTGTTATGCTCCACAAATAAGTGAAACCATATGATAATTGACTCTCTCTGCTTGACTGATTTCACTCAGCATAATCTCTTCCAGTCCCGTCCATGTTGCTACAAAAGTTGGATATTCGTCCTTTCTGATGGAGGCATAATACTCCATACTGTATATGGACCACATCTTCCTTATCCATTCATCCGTTGAAGGGCATCCTGGTTCTTTCCATAGTTTGGCGACTGTGGCCATTGCTGCTATAAACATTGGGGTACAGATGGCCCTTCTTTTCACGACATCTGTATCTTTGGGGTAAATACCCAGGAGTGCAATTACAGGGTCGTAGGGAAGCTCTATTTTTAATTTCTTGAGGAATCTCCACACTGTTCTCCAAAGAGGCTGCACCAACTTGCATTCCCACCAACAGTGTAAGAGGGTTCCCCTTTCTCCACATCCTCTCCAACACATGTTGTTTCCTGTTTTGTTAATTTTGGCCATTCTAACTGGTGTAAGGTGATATCTCAATGTGGTTTTAATTTGAATCTCCCTGAGGACTAATGATGATGAGCATTTTTTTCATGTGTCTGATAGCCATTTGTATTTCTTGATTGGAGAAGTGTCTGTTCATATCTTCTGCCCATTTTTTGATGTGTTTGTCTGTTTCGTGTGGGTTGAGTTTGAGGAGTTCATTATAGATCCTGGATATCAACCTTTTGTCTGTACTGTAATTGCAAATATCTTCTCCCATTCCGTGGGTTGCCTCTTTGTTTTTTTGACTGTTTCCTTTGCTGTGCAGAAGCTTTTGATTTTGATGAAGTCCCAGAAGTTTATTTTCGCTTTTGTTTCCTTTGCCTTTGGAGACGTATCTTGAAAGAAGTTGCTGTGGCTGATATCAAAGAGATTACTGCCTATGTTCTCCTCTAAGATTCTGATGGATTCCTGTCTCATGTTGAGGTCTTTTATCCATTTTGAGTTGATCTTTGTGTACGGTGTAAGAGAATGGTCGAGTTTCATTCTTCTACATATAGCTGTCCAGTTTTCCCAGCACCATTTATTGAAGAGACTGTCTTTTTTCCACTGTATATTTTTTCCTGTTTTGTCGAAGATTAATTGACCATAGAGTTGAGGGTCCATATCAGGGCTCTCTACTCTGTTCCACTGGTCTATGTGTCTGTTTTTATGCCAGTACCATGCTGTCTTGGTGATCACAGCTTTGTAATAAAGCTTGAAATCAGGTAAGGTGATGCCGCCAGCTTTATTTTTGTTTTTCAACATTTCCTTAGCGATTCGGGGTCTCTTCTGATTCCATACAAATTTTAGGATTATTTGCTCCAGCTCTTTGAAGAATGCCGGTGGAATTTTGATCGGAATGGCATTAAAAGTATAGATTGCTCTAGGCAGTATAGACATTTTAACAATGTTTATTCTTCCGATCCAAGAGCATGGAATGGTCTTCCATCTTTTTATGTCTTCTTCAATTTCTTTCATGAGTGTTCTATAGTTCCTCAAGTATAGATCCTTTACCTCTTTAGTTAGGTTTATTCCCAGGTATCTTATGGTTCTTGGTGCTATAGTAAATGGAATCGATTCTCTAATTTCCCTTTCTGTATTTTCATTGTTAGTGTATAAGTGTATAAGATTTCTGCACATTGACTTTGTATCCTGCCACGCTGCTGAATTGCTGTATGAGTTCTAGTAGTTTGGGGGTGGAGTCTTTTGGGTTTTCCATTTAAAGAATCATGTCATCTGTGAAGAGAGAGAGTTTGACTTCTTCATTACCAATTTGGATACCTTTTATTTCTCTCTGTTGTCTGATTGCTGTTGCTAGGACTTCTAATACTATGTTGAACAAGAGTGGTGAAAGTGGGCATCCTTGTCTTGTTCCTGATCTCAATGGGAAGGCTGCAAGCTTTTTCCCATTGAGGATGATATTTGCTGTGGGTCTTTCATAGATAGATTTGATGAGGTTCAGGAATGTTCCCTCTATCCCTATACTTTGAAGCGTTTTAATCAGGAACGGATGTTGGATTTTGTCAAATGCTTTTTCTGCATCAATTGAGAGGACCATGTGGTTCTTCTCTCTTCTCATATTAATTTGTTGTATCACATTGATTGATTTATGAATGTTGAACCATCCGTGTAGCCCAGGGATGAATCCCACCTGATCATGGTGTATAATCTTTTTAATGTGTTGTTGGATCCTGTTGGCTAGGATCTTGTTGAGAATCTTAGCATCCATATTCATCAGTGATATTGGTCTGAAATTCTCCTTTTTGGTATGGTCCTTGCCTGGTTTGGGGATCAGGGTAATGCTGGCTTCATAGAAAGAATCTGGAAGTTTTCCTTCTGCTTCAATTTATTGAAACAGCTTCAGGAGAATAGGTGTTATTTCTTCTTGGAAGGTTTGGTAGAATTCCCCAGGGAATCCGTCAGGTCCTGGGCTCTTGTTTTTTGGGAGGTTTTTGATCACTGCTTCAATCTCGTTATTAGATATCGGTCTATTCAGGTTGTCGATTTCTTCCTGGTTCAATTTTGGTAGTTTATATTTTTCCAGGAATGCATCCATTTCATCTAGGTTGCTAAGCTTATTGGCATATAACTGTTCATAATAACTTCTGATGATTGTTTCTACTTCCTTGGCGTTAGTTGTGATCTCTCTCTTTTCATTCATAATTTTATGAATTTGGGATTTCTCTCTTTTCTTTCAGATTAGTGTAGCCAGTGGCTTATCGATCTTATTGATTCTTTCAAAAAACCAGCTTCTAGTTTCATTGATACGTTCTACTGTATCTCTGGTTTCTCCCTCATTGATCTCAGCTCTAATCTTGATGATTTCCCTTCTTATGTGTGGAGTTGGTTTGATTTGTTGTTGATCCTCCAGTTCTTTAAGGTGTAGAGACAGCTGGTGTGTTCTGGATTTTTCAATTTTTTTGAGCAAGGCTTGGATGGCTATATATTTTCCCCTTAGGACCGCCTTTGCTGTATCCCATAGGTTTTGGACTGAAGTGTCTTCATTCTCATTGGTTTCCATGAATTGTTTCAGTTCTTCTTTGATCTCCTGGTTGATCCAAGCATTCTTAAGCAAGGTGGTCTTTAGCTTCCAGGTGTTTGAGTTCCTTCTGAACTTTTCCTTGTGATTGAGCTCCAGTTTCAAAGCATTGTGATCTGAGAATATGCAGGGAATAATCTCAGTCTTTTGGTATCGGCTGAGTCCTGATTTGTGACCCAGTATGTTGTCTATTCTGGAGAAGGTTCCGTGTGCACTTGAGAAGAATGAGTATTCTGCTGTTTTAGGGTGGAATGTTCTGTATATATCTATGAGGTCCATCTGGTCCAATGTGTCATTCAATGCTCTTGTTTCTTTATTGATTTTCTGCTTCGATTATCTGCCTAATTCTGAAAGAGGCGTGTTAAGATCTCCTACGATTAGTGTATTCATATCAATATGACTCTTTATCTTGATTAACAGTTTTCTTAAGTAATTGGCTGCTCCCATATTGGGAGCATAGATATTTACAATTGTTCGATCATCTTGGTGGATAGTCCCTTTAAGGATTATGAAGTCTAATTTATCTGATATGAGAATCGCTACCCCAGCCTTCTTTTGAGTCCCATTGGCATGAAAGATGCTTCTCCACCCCTTCACTTTCAGTCTGCGTGTATCTTTAGGTTCAAAATGGGTCTCTTGTAGACAGCATATGGATGGGTCCTGTCATTTTATCCAATCTGCAACCCTGTGCCGTTTTACGGGTGCATTTAGGCCATTCACGTTGAGAGTGATTATTGATAGATACATTTTTATTGACATCGAGTTACCTTTGAAGTCTTTCTTTCTGTAGACTGTCTCTATATTTCTGTTCAATGCTATTCTTGGGATTTTTCCTCTTTTATAGAACCCCCCTTAATATTTCCTGCAGTGTCGGTTTGGTGGTTGCATAGTCTTTTAAGCCTTGCCGGTCTTGGAAACTCTTTATCTCTCCATCCATTTTGAATGTCAGTCTTGCTGGATAAAGTATTCTTGGCTGCATGTTCTTCTCATTTAGTGCCCTGAATATATCTTGCCAGCCTCTTCTGGCTTGCCAGGTCTCTGTGGACAGGTCTGACGTTATTCTGATGGGCTTCCCTCTGTAAGTAAGGAGCCTCTTTGCCCTGGCAGCTTTCAAGAGATTATACCTACAATTATAATTTCTCAATTTGACTATCAGGTGTCATGATGTTTTTTTGGAGTGTATAATCTTGGGTAGAGACCGTTCAGCCTCTAGTACATGAACGCTGGTTTCATTCGCGAGATTCGGAAAATTTTCATGAAGGACTTGTTCCACGATATCTTCTAGACTTCTTTCTTTCTCCTCCCCTTCAGGAATTCCAATAATTCTGACGTTGGAACGCTTCATGGCATCATTTATTTCCCTGATTCTGCTTTCGTGGGATCTAAGCTGTTTGTTCCAGGCTTCCTCCTGATCCTTTCTCTCTATCTGTTTGTCTTCCAGATCACTAATTCTATCTTCTGTCTCAGTTACCCTAGCTTTGAGAGAGTTTAGATTGGATTGGAACTCATTGAGAGCATTGTGGACCTCCTCCCTGGTAGCTTTAAGCTCCGCCCTAACATTGTGAACATCCTGTCTGGTCGCTTTCAGTTCGGCCCTAATCAATTCTGTTTGGTCATCCATGGCTTTCTCCAACCTAGCTATTGCCTGGATAATTGTTAGCCTGAATTCTCTTTCCGACATATTGTCTATGTTGATAGCTGTTAGCTGTGTTGCAGAAGGTCCATCCTCTGTATTTTTCTTCTGTTGGGCATTCCTCCTCCTAGTCATTTTGGTGGGAGAAGACTGAACAGATGTAGCTGGATGTATCAACTCTGGTGCAGTCAAGGTGCACCCTGGAACACTTCCTGATCTCCGTCTCAGAGAGAAGCCTCAGTCTGGGTGCAGAAGCTGAATAAATTCCCCCTTGGACGCTGGCAGTGCAGGTTCCAAGTTGCAGACCCTGGGGGCGCAGGATCTTTTGCTCGTCCCCAAAGCCAAGGCAGTGGCGGCTGTCTGGGAGCTCCTGACCGCCAGAGAGGTTCCAAGCAGCGATCGCACACTGAGATTTTGCCGCCGGCCCGGGCTGGGAGTGCCCGGCTTGCGCGCACCTCTTTTCAGAGGTGGCTGTGGATCGGGCGCGCGTCTGCGGCACTGAGAACGGGGCGCTGGTCCGTAAGCCGCAACTGGGCTTTTGCGCGTGTCTGTCCGGGGAAGAGTTTCCCGCGTGCGCGGCTTAGACTTTGAAACAATGGCGCGGGTCAAGAAGCCCCCCCGGGCCTTAGAAACCCAGGAGAGCTGGAGGGACGTGCGCGCGCATCTCAAGCTTTGTGGTAGGGCTAGTGCGCGTTCTGCAGACCCGCACAGCTCCCATCCCTTCACAGGAGCCGGAACCCCTGCGCTCTGGGGCGCGCTGGCGGCTTAGGGACCAGGAGCCGGTTTCTACGCCGCACTCTCTCTGCCTCTGCGCCGGGGAGGCCGTCTGGGACCGGGGACTTAAGCCCCTGTCCCTAGCCGCCCCGATTCCCACAATTTGCCCCCACGATCCTTTGCTCTTTTGGAGTGCTTTCAACCAGTCTCCAAGTTAATGCTGGTCCCCAGACGCAGGGCACTCTCGCTCGTATCGGGGTGTTACTTTCGCACCGGTCGCCTCTGGTGGCTCCCTCCCCCTTTTGTTTATCTTCCGATATCAGTCCGCCGTTCCCATTCCGCTTTACCTGCTCACTGGCGTCTTCTGCCCCTGTAGAGATCCAGACGTGTATAATTCTGATCTCAGGCTGATTTCATGGGTGATCGGAGTTCTTTGGTAGGTAATCAGCTCACTTTGGGGTACCAGCTGAAAAGACGCCTCTTCCTAGTACCCCGCCATCTTGTCCCCCCCATTCCTCTATTCTTAAATGAAATATCTTTACTATTCTGTAATACTGAAGGCATCCCTTTTTTGTAAAAATAAAAAAAGAAAATAAATTTTTATTACTATCCAAGTAATATCAATTTGAGGAAACTTACAGAAAAATGACAAAACAACAACAGAAATATAGTTGCACTCTCAGAATGAGTATTTCACACTTTGTTTTCATGTGTAGTAATAAGTTACTTCTTTGGCTTTCCAAAAGTGAATCCAACAAATTATTACATTAAAAATGTCTCAAATAATTAATTATAGACTACACAGTAAACTTCCTCATTAATTTCGCCTTTTTTCTCACTTTGTTTTATTGAGGTATAATTGGCATATACTATTTTGGTTGTTTCAGGTGTACCACAAATTGATTTGGCTTGTATATATTTGTTTGTATATATTTGTATGTATATTTATATATATATATATATATATATATATATATATATATAACAAAATGATCACCACAGAAAGTCCGGTTACCATTTGTCACCCTACATGGTTATAAATTTTGTGTGCATGATGAGAACTTTTAAGATTTACTTTCTTAGGGACGCCTGGGTGGCTCAGTTGGTTGGACGACTGCCTTCGGCTCAGGGCGTGATCCTGGAGTCCCGGGATCGAGTCCCACATCGGGCTCCCAGCTCCATGGGGAGTCTGCTTCGCTCTCTGACCTTCTCCTCGCTCATGCTCTCTCTCACTGTCTCTCTCTCTCAAATAAATAAATAAAATTTAAAAAAAAAATCTTAAAGATTTACTTTCTTAGCAACTTTCAAAAATGTAATAAAATATTATTAGCTACAATAACTATGTTGTACATTACATCCCCAGGACTTAATTACTTTGCAACTGGAAGCTTGAACCTTTTGAACTCCTTCACCCATTTCACCCACCTTTCCCTCTAGCAACCATCAATCCATTCTTTGTATCTATGAGCTTGAATTTTGTTTTGTTTTAGTTTGTTTTCATTTGATTTGTTCATCTGTTTTGTTTTTTTAGATTCCATGTATAAGTGAAATCATATAGTGTTTGTTGTTCTCTAAATTGAATGAAAGACCTAGAACCATAAAACTTGTAGAAAATATTTCAGGCAGTAAACACCTTGACATAAATCCTGTTGATGACTTTTTGGATCTGACTCCAAATTGAAGTAGCCACTGTAGAAAACAGTATAGAAGTTCCTCAAAAAATTAAAAATAGAAATACCTTATGACCCAATGATACCACTACTGGATATTTACCTGAAGGAAATGAAAACACTAATTCAAAAAGATATATGCTTCCCTATGTTTATTGTATTATTTATAATAACCAAGATATGTTATGTCCAACAATAGATGAATGGTTAAAGAAAATGTGATATACATATCATATATATATTTAATAATATATATGTTATATATATGTACACACATATAATGAAATACTGTTCAACCTTAAAAACAAGATATTCTTGCCATTTGTGACAACATAAATGAAACTTGAGGGCATTATGCTAAGTGAAATAAGTCAGACTTAGAAAGGCAAATACCTCACTCATTTCCATGTTTGGAAAAGCTTTACATTCTTGCTCTATAAATCTTGGAACCAGACATTTTCCTTTAAAAGCAGAAATTAAAATGTTAGCAAAGTCATTATGTGGATAAATATAGGTGGTTAAAATAATGAATGACTTGTATATTGAATATCTTTGGCACTGACTAAGCATTCTTTTAAATCATGCTAAATAACAGTTAAAACATGTTTAACATCTTGACTTACAAGACGTTTTTGATTCATAAAAAATTATTTGGAAACTTTGAGTGGATGTTAATATCTCTGGCCATATATAATAAGACTACCCAAAACCATCAGTGATAGTTTTCACTTAATTGGGCTCATTTAATTTGGGTCTGATTTATCTCTTTCAGCAATATATATATGTATATCAATTTAATAAGTGTGAAATGCCCATGTCATGATGCAGCAATGAAACATCAAGTAATTTTTCCCTTTAGATTCATTTTTTGCCATGATCATTCACCCTTCAGATTAAAGAATTTTTTCCTTAAAATTAGTATTTTTGTATTTTTTCAGAAAATACTTACTAATGCAATTGTTGGATGATAAGGTAGTTTTATTTTTAACTTTTTGAGTACCCTCCATACTGTTTCTTTTCTTTTCTGAAGTTATTACACCAGTTTGGATTCCCACCAACAACGTAAGAGAGTTCCTTTTTCTCCACATCCTAGCCAACATCCGTTGTCTCTTGTGTTGCTAATTTTAGCCATTCTCACAGGTGTGAGGTGATAATCTTATTGTAGTTTTGATTTGTATTTCCCTGATGATCAGTGATATTGAACAGCTTTTCAAGTGTCAGTTGGTCATCTGTATGTCTTCTTTAAAAAAATGTATATCCATGTCTTCCGCCTATTTTTTAACTGAATATTTGTTTTGGAGGGTTGAGTTTTAGAAGTTCTTTATATTTTGGGGATACTGCCCTTTATCAGGTATGCCATTTTCAAATTTCTTCTCCCACTCCATAGGTTGCCTTTTGTTCCATTTATTGTTTCCTTCACTATTCAGAAGGTTTTTTTGTTTGTTGTTTGTTTGTTTGTTTGTTCTTTATCTTAATGAAGTCCCAATAGCTTATTTTTGCTTTTATTTCTTTTGCGTTAGGAGACATATCTAGAAAGAAGTTGCTATGGTCAGTGTCAAAGAGGTTACTGTCTGTATTTTCTTCCAGGAGATTTATGGCTTCCTGTCTTACATTCAGGTCTTTAATCCATATTAACTTTATTTTTATGTTTGGTAAAAGAAAGTGATTCATTTTCATTCTTTCACATGTTGCCGTCCAGTTTTCCCAACACCATTTGCTGCATTATCTGCAATAGCCAGATTATGGGAGCAGCCCACAGGTCCATCAACTGATGAATGGATAAAGAAGATGCAGTATATATGCAATGGAATATTACTCAGCCATAAAAAAGAATGAAATATTGTCATTTGTGATGACATGGATGGAGCTAGAAAGTGTAATGCTAAGTGAAATGGGCCAGAGAAAGACAAGTACCATATAATCTCCCTCAGATATGGAATTTAAGAAACAAAATAAATGAGCAAAGGGACAAAAGAGAGAGAGAGAGAGGAAAACCAAGAAACAGACTCTTAAGTGTAGAGAACAAACTGATGGTTACCAGAGGGGAAGTGGGTGGAGGATGAGGTAAATAAGGGATAGGTATTAAGGGATGCTTGCTTGCTATGATGAGCGCTATGATGTATGGAAGTGTTGAATCACTATATTGTATACCTGAAACTAATATTACACTGTATGTTAACAAAAGGAATTAAAATAAAAATCTTTAAAATTTTAAAAAATAAAATTTTTTTCATGTGAATATTGGGATTCAAAGTGTCAGAGAAGATGGTCAACACCAAGCAAGTGAAAGGAGATTATACATATTATAGAAAGTGTTAAAATATTCTGTTTCTCAAAATAAAGCTATTGCCTCTAAAAATATAATACACATGTTAGTGTAATGAATCAACAGCATTCTCATTTTAATGTTGCTTATCCCAAGCATGTTTTCTTAGTGTTTCTTCTTTAGCTGTGTGCTGTTTGAATTGCATGTCACCAGTCCATTATAACATTTTCTCAGTAAAATCTCAGTAAAAGTAGACTTTCCCACCTCCAGGTTTTAGTGACCTTCATTAAGTGGCCTTCATTAAGTCCACAATGCCAACTCAAATTGCACTGAAATTACAAAATAAAATTGTCTGTTTTACATATTCATTAAAATAATTTAGGTCTGAGTTATTTAATATAAATTGTAATCACCATCACAGGGTATAAGATTGCAAAAAAAAAAAAATAGTTTGATCTTTTTGGCATAGCTGCTCCCTCTACAGGATTCTTTCTCTGGATGTATTAGCCTCTCTCATTTTTTATGAATCATTGAATCCTTCTTTTGCATTTATAATAATACATGCAACTTGTATAGTAGCTAGCTAACTGATTACCATTTGTATTGCAAATTTTGTTCATTTATATGGAAAATTTGAACTTTCTGGAACAACAATGTCTTAATATTTCTTGCTTCTTAATTTGTAGACAGTTGCCTCTGCCAGCATTTCTAACCTCTTTGTGTGTGGGTGAGGCTATAAATGTAGATCCATAAACACATACTTGAATTTTTCTAGGCTTCACCTATTCATGGGTGTAATTACTTTCATATTTCCAGTAATTTGAATTCCACTAGATTTTGCTCCAATATGTATCCAAGACTTCCAAAAAGTTTTTCTAACTTCCCAGAAACACCAGCACATATAGACAGAACTTATCCAGGAGAACCTGAAGCCAGCTGAAATTAGGTTCTAATTCCCTGAGCCCATGGTGCAGAGAGCCACTGCCTCCAGGTGACCCTCATTCCCTGACAGCAGTATTGCTCCCGGGCAGCCCGGCACCTTGACCATTTCTCTGTTTCCAAGCCCACCCCCTTTGTCAGACATCTCTGACAAACCCTGCTGAGCAAGAAGCTCTCCACTCTCGTCTTCACTAAATAGTCCTGGCAGTAATCCCAGGGAGATGGGGGACACATCTTCTTTCTTTCCTGCTGTGCAGTATATCTAAACAGTGTTGTTTGTATCTTAATAAAATAGCCCTGCATTATTTTCTTCTAGTGCTTCCCATCTCAGCACCCACAGATCACAGCCTGACTAGTGTACCAGTTGTGATGCTGAGCCTCTTTTTCTCAGGCCTTAGTCTCTTGTTGGACATGAGTTTTTGTGGGTCTTCCCAGTTTCTGGGACATCCCATACATATTATAAGACTCAGTTTAAATATGTTAGGACCTACCGCACACTTACTTGTATGTACTTAAAAACAACCTCACTTGGGGGTACCTGGGTGGCTCAGCGGGTTAAGCATATGACTCTTGATTTTGGCTCAGGTCGTGATTTTGGGGTCCTCAGATCAGGAACCCCACCTCCAATTCCTTGCTCAGCAGGGAATCTCTCCAGATTCTCTCTCCCTCTCCCTCCCCCTCTGCACACATGCAGGTGCTGTTTAT
The DNA here is from genome assembly GCF_020171115.1 of Neogale vison. Classification (NCBI taxonomy): domain Eukaryota; kingdom Metazoa; phylum Chordata; class Mammalia; order Carnivora; family Mustelidae; genus Neogale; species Neogale vison. The sequence continues at coordinate 84,493,179 of NC_058094.1, read as the reverse complement.
CTCTCTCTCTCAAATACATTAATTAATTAATTTTTTAAAAAAGCCTCTCTGAGTTTTCTCCCCCTCTCTTCACCATGATACTTAGTCCTTTCTTTTCTCTGCTTAAAAAAAAAGTAAGGAGGAAGAAAAAAAGAAAGGGAGGGAGGAAAGGGAGGTGAAAATCTGTATAGAGTTGGGAGGTTCCTTGCCCCAGGGTGTGCCCCAGAATCAGTATTTGCTCCTTATCTAAATCCTTCCTGAATATAGCCTCCTTCAAGGACTTGATGGGGCAAGTCTAAGATTTCGTATCAATCTGGTGGATGGAGATAAAGCCAAATTTAATTAAACTGAAAATACAATGGTCCTTGTCCTTGGACACCAAAGAGAAAATCTATATTCAATATCCTATATGACCAATTAGCTTTTTAGATCTTCTTGCCTCTAGCAACCATGGGTATTATATAACTAAGAAAATAACCAGCAACTTGGCTCTTCCAAGGCAGGAAGGCCACATGATGTCACAGAGGCTACTCTGGACAGGAATCTATAGCTCATGGGGAGAATGGAACTGAGAAGAGCTGGGAAGCCCACAGACTGGGTCCCACACACCCACACTTTGGTTTCCTCCTTCGTAAAATGGGAATAAATGTCACTTGTCTTATGTGATGGTTATGATAATGTAATTAGTATATAAAAATCAGTGAGAAAACATTTATTAAATATTAGTTATTAACTCAATTTAGAATTCTTGATTTTCCATATCTTACTCTAGCCATGTTTATTTTAAACTTTCCCTAATTACACAACACTGATCTCTTTCTCTCATTTTGTTATTATTCATTATACTACATCATTTTCCACTTTAAATAGTAATCATTATAATTATTATAATAATGGTAATGTGCTAATTATGTTAATAATGTCATTATTTTCTATGAGTGCCCTAAAGTCTTTTATTAAATAAGTCAAAATGTCAATTATGTCTGTTGATTATGACTTGCATTTATTATTAATTTTATCCTTGATAAGTGTTTGCACTAAACTAAGGAGTCTTTTAAAACTCTAGCTAAGAAAGCTATCCCGTCCACTTGGATTCATTGTCACCATGTGCTCACTAGTGCTCAGGAATTTGGTATCTAATGGGTTTGTACTTCCAAATTAGGGTGACCATTTATCAATAAATTAAAAATTAACCAAAGGGTAAATAAGGGATAAGATCTTCCAGATGAATATCCCTAAAATAGAATAATAATTTACTGAGATAAATAGGGCATGCAAAATAGTATTAAAATTAATTTAGGCTGTATAGGTAGTCATTTTAAACTATTTTGTGTGTAAATTGTACAATATTTCTCTTTTTTTTTTAAGGTTTTATTTATTTATTTATTTAAGAGAGAGAGGGAGAGACAGAACTCACACAGTGGGAGAGCAAATGGAGGCGGAGGGAGAAGAAGAGAAGGAGAGAGCATCTCTAGCAGACTCCCTGAGTTCAGAGCTTGCCAGGGTTCAATCTCACCAGGCCCCTGAGATCATGTCCTGAGCCAAAACAAAGAGTCAGATGCTTAACAAACTGAGTCACATAGGCACCCCGATTGTGCAGTATTTCTATTTTCTTTTCAGTGTCATTAAGTACCTACAAATAGTCACTTACAGGAACTTCAGAAAGAGATTTCTGACAGATTCAAAATAATACTTATGCCCTTCATTGCTTGCCCTCGGACCCTGTTGAGTCTCTATGGACCCAGATGAGATAACATTATTTCTTTCAGGCAAAATCACTTTCAAACCCATTTACACACAATTTGAAATTGTAATTTTTCTAACAGACACATTTTTTAAAGTATGACCTTACTTACTAATCGTAATCATAATATACACAACTATAATTTATGTAATCACCTGCTTTTCATTCTCCTAACTTATTTTAAAATGTTTCCTTTTTTTTTTTTTTAATTTTAAATTATGTTCCATGGTAGGCTTACTTTCACTTCTTTTCTTTTCTTTCCCGCTCTCTCTCTCTCTCTCTTTTTTTTTTTTATTGTTTTTGGTTTTTTTTGTTTTTTGTTTTCCCAAATTAGTGAAGTAGAAAGAATAGGGACAGTGTCATCAGAATTCCAATATCAGCATTCACTCAATGTGTAAAATTAGGTCATTTATCAGGCAGGCTTCTTTTCACTCATTCTATAAATGGAGATAATTCTCTCTGCCTTCCAAAAGTATTATAGCTGGCCTCTAAAAAATATATATGAAATGAAACTATCATTATTCTAACTTTTACTGTCAACTGTTAGGATGATAAATGCTTGATAATCATGTAGTCACTAATGCTTGAATAATATCAGATATTATTGAAATATGTCTAATAATTCTTTGAATTTTTTTAGTTAGTCTATCCTTTTTGAGGTACCTGGCTGACTCAGTCAGTATGGCATGCAACTCTTGATCTCAGGTTTGTAAATTCAAGCCCCACCTTGGATATAGAGATTACTTAAAAATAAAATCTTAAAATATATATTTCATAGCACATTCTTTTTATGTTAGTTAATTGTCCTAAGTTAACATTGCTTATATATAAACATATATATGTTTATACATATGTGTGTGTGATGTGTGTGTGTATCCAGAACACCTCTGACTTTTTTCTGAGTTTTCAGTTCAGTTTTTATTCACTGAGCAGCATTTATGTCCTCACACTCCTCTAGCTACACAAGTGAGCCAGACAGGTCTTTGCCTGGGGTTGTTAAGTAAACTCTTTGAGGATAAAAGAAAAGTAAGTAAGGAGAATATCCCTTTGGTTCCATAGGACAAATACAATGACAGGGGTAAATAAAGGATAGTAAGTTGCTATAGAGAAAGAGTAGGCTTAGCCAGGTTGGGGAGGAGCAAAGGAAACCTGGAGGGTGGATGTGGATGCAGAGGGTTTTCCAGAGATTTAAATCAGCACAGCTTACTTGGGGGAAGTTAGACAAGGACTCATCAAGTGACTTATGGGAGGTCATGCAATAGAACTAAGGACCCTAAAAGTCTACTCTCACACAAACAAAATAATGATCCTAATGTTGCACTGCACAATAGCGTAATTTCTTATTAAGTGATCACAGTAGAGATAGACATTGCTTCCAGGGGGCGACTGTTAGTTAGGAACAAATCACATGGGAAGTGAGAATTATCGTTCGTTGATAGTAGACCCTTTCTCTTTAGTTAGTATTGTTAGAATACTAACATAGAATGATGTTATGATTCATAATTATGAATCATAATTATGATCATAAGGTTATGAATGATTCATAATAATAGAATCATAGAATGATTCTATTCTGTCAGAGTAAAATAAATATACTAACTTAAAAGAAAAGAATCTTTACCAAGGTCATAATGAGTTTCCAAAACACTGAATTTAACAGACAGACTTCAGGGTCTGTAGGAGAGATGATGGAGTAGAGTTCACTTTTCAATTTTTTAAAATCTTCTTTGTGTTAAGTGTCTCTTCTTTTCTTTACTGGCAGGTATCTACTTCTGACATTACACTTAAATGATAGTCCATATAGGAAGGCTTCACTGCCTCCAAAGGCTTGAGGCACCATTCTTCACAAAGCTGGTGCATGTATCTTTGTCATGGCAGTTACCGTGTGCATGACAATCATCTGGTGTATGTGACACCACCCACTGATGTGAGGACATGAGGTTTCTGAATCCACAGTGGCTAGTACATAATCAGCACTCAATATCACATACATTAAAAGAATGAATAGATGTATTCCTCTAACTTGGGTTTTCTTCAGTGGAAATGAAGCACACTCCTATTGGAAGAAAAAATGGGATTTTAGTAAGTTAGAAGCGGCAAGGCCAATACTTCAATTTTTTTTAAAAGAGGAGTTGATATTTTGAGTTGATTATTGAGTTCATTTTTCTCCATGGAGGGCTATGAAAGCAAAGCAAAAGAATAGGCTTCATATTCAAAGTGAGTTTTGCTATTATTCAGTTTTTGATAGTACTTAAAAGACAACGTTGTTGGGGCAGCTGGGTAGCTCAGTTAGATAAGTGTCTGCCTTCAGCTCAGGTCATGATCTCAGGGTCCTGGGATTGAGCCCCACGTAGGGCTCTCTGCTCAGCAGGGAGCCTGCTTCACTTCCTCTCTCTCTGCCTGCCTCTCAGCCTACTTGTGATCTCTGTCAAATGAATAAATAAAATCTTAAAAAAAAACAAAACAAAACTGGTGAGAATGGATTTCCTTTCTTTAGTCTTAATCTTTGTGGAAAGGTATTCAGTCTCTTAGTTATGTTATTAGCTTTATTTTGCTTATTTTTAAAATTCTGTTTGGGTGGCTCAGTGGGTTAAGCAACAGCCTTTGGCTCAGGTCATGATCCTGGGGTCTTGGAATTGAGCCCAGCATCAGGCTCCCTGCTCAACAGGGAGTCTACTTCTCCCTCTCCTTCTGCCCCTGCCACATACATGCTCTCACTCACTCTTTTTCATGATCTCTCTCACTCATTGCTCTCTCTCTTTTTCAAATAAATAAATAAAATCTTTTGAAGTCCTTAAATCTGTCCCTGTGAAAAATGATTTTGATTGATTTTCAAATATTAAACTAATCTTAAATTTCTTGAATAAGGGCTACTTGGTCATATTGCATTTTAAGAAAAATGCATCACAATGTATTAGCAAATATATACATATAAATACAAATAAAGTGTGTATATATGCATTATCAACAATAGCCAAATTCTGGAATAAGGTCTAATTGTCCATCAACTGATGAATGGATAAAGAAGTGGGATGTGTTTGTGTGGGTGTGATGTATAGTACGCAGCCATCAAAAAGAATGAAATCTTCCCATTTCCAATGACATCAATGAAGCTAGAGTATATTATGCTAAATAAAATAAATCAGTCAGAAAAATACAAATACTATATGATTTCTCTCATATGTGGAATATAAGAAACAAAACAGATGAACATAGGGGAAGATTTACTACTGCCATTTTACTTTTTCCTTCTGGTTATTTTTTTTTTCCATTTCTTTCCATTTCTGTTTACTTTGTATGTCAGTGGTTTTCACTGGTGATTTTCTCATTCTCTTCTTTTTATATGTTTTGTGTCACTGCTCTAGATTTTGCTTTGTGGTTACCATGAGGTTTACATAACATCACAGCACCAAAATGATCCTTTTTCTGCTAGTAAGAATCTGTCCTAATTTACCTATAAACCTTTCATCCTTTTACTCTCCCTCTTTTGTATTTTTGGTGTCACATATTATCTCCTTTTATGTTGTAATTTTATCACCAAGTTGTAGTAACTATAGTTATTTTTAATGTTTTTTCTTTAGGCTTTACATAATAATTAAGTTTAATATACTATTCTGAAATAGAGTTACAGTTTCTGAATTTGACTTATTACTTTAATCAGTGTTTTGTATAATTTCACCTTTTCATCTAACTTAAAGAGCTCCTTTCAACATTTCCTGTAAGACAAATTAGTGTTGGCGAACTCCCTCAGATTTTGTTCGCCTGGGAACCTTTGATTTCTTCTTCATATCTGAAGACTAACTTTGCCAGATAGTATATTCTTTTTTTTTTAAGATTTTATTTATTTATTTGACAGAGATCACAAGTAGGCAGAGAGGCAGGTAGAGAGAGAGAGATGAGGAAGCAGGCTCCCTGCAGAGCAGAGAGCCCTATGTGGGTCTCAATCCCAGGACTCCAGGATCGTGAACTGAGCCAAAGGCAGAGGCTTTAACCCACTGAGCCACCCAGGCACCCCCAGATAGGATATTCTTGGCTGATAATTTTTTTTTCTTTCAATGTTTTCACTGTCATTCCACTGTCTCTTGGCATGTCTCAGTTTCTGCTGAGAAATCTACTAATAGCCTCATGGGACATCCTTTATAGGTTACTCCCCCCCTTTCCTGGCTGCCTTTAATATTGACTTTGACAGTCTTAATATAATATGTCTTGGAGAAGGTCATTTTGCCCTGAAGTAATGAGGCATTCTATTAGCTTTGTGGGCTTGTATATACAATTCCTTCCCCATGTTTGGGAAGTTCTCCACAATTATTTTCCTAAATAACCTCTCTGCCTCCTTCTCCTTACATCTCCTTCTGGTACACCCATTATTGTTATGTTGGTTTTTCTAAGGTTTCTGATAGCTCACATTGAGTTTCTTCGGTTTTTAGAAGTCTTTATTCTCTCTCCTCTTCCACCTGAATCATTTCTAGATTCCTATTTTCTAGCTAACTCTCTCTTGCCTCTTATCTGCTCTGTTACCAGTACATTCTAATGAGCTCCTCATCTCATTCACTGAGTACTTCAGTTCCAGAATTTTTGTTGTTATAGAATTTCACTCTCGTGGTAATGTATTCCTTTTGTTCACTGATTTTATTCCTGGGATCACTTTATTGCCCAAGTCCTTTTGTAACAGGTTGCATTTCTTCATGGCAGCTATTTTAAATTCTTTATTACCATATTCCATATCTTTGAGTTCAGTGGCTAAAAAGTTATCATCTTCTTTTTGTGATACTATATTACTGTGATTTTTTTTTTAATAGTGTTTGGTGAAAAGTGAGTGTTTCTGCTACTTCATTTGAAGTAGCAAACCCTTTTTAGGCAAGGTTCTGTTTACTTTGACAGGAACAGTTGAACAGGTTGGTAATTAGGAACCTTCCTCTTTTTTCCAGAAGGTGGAGCTACAGCACAAGTTTTTGGTTTCTCTTACCAGCGCTGTCCGCCCCACTGCCACGCCCCCATTAAGGTGAGGTGTATACATTTAAAAGGGAAAAAAAAGAAAAAGGCAGAGGAAAAACGTGATGGCAGAGTTGGGAGAGTGTGTACATACCACTTGGGGCTTTGAGTGTGCTCACCTTCGGCTGCAGGGATTCTGCAGTGGGGGATTCCAGAGGTCTGTGAACTGCTCTTTTGTCAGAACCCAAGTAGGAAGGCAGGAGACACTTTCCTTAGGGGCCCTTTGCCTCCTTCCCTTTCATTTCCCTCCTCCAGTCACTGTGGTTTCTCTTCAGTGAGAGCAACAGGTCCCTCCAGCTGCAAAACAAACGCCCAGGCTGAACTCACTGCCTTCACTCCACCTCCTCTGCCTCACACCTCTCCCACCATCAGGTTGCCAGCGCTCCCCTCTCCCCATTGCTTCCTCTGCTGACCAAATCACCCACTTTGGGGGGGCACAGATGACTGGATCTCAAGTGCCCTGGCAAGCCCTGCACAGAACTTTTTTCCAAATATGAATGGACCATTAGCTGTAAATAGAAGGGCAGAAAGAAAAAGGAATGACTCAGGATGACTCAGCAGCCACGATGCTGATGTCACTCTCTAAATTTACTTTTATAAATGAACTTAGCCAGAGTTATATCAAGTTCATACATCTTTTCAAAGGATTAAAATTTTATTTTATTAATTTATTCTACATTCTGTCATTTTTAATTTCATTGATTTCACCTTTATTTGAATCATGTACTTTGTCATACTCTGGATTACTTCACTTTTCTCTATATAATTTCTTTAGATGGTAGAATAGATCATTGAATTTATTTCAGACACCTTTCTTCTCTATTAGAAATGTTTCAAGATCTAAAATTCTGTCCAAGCACATTTAGCTTCATTCTCCACCTAATGTCATTTCATTCCATTCAAAATATTTTCTGGTTTTCCCTGTGATCACTACTGTGAATTGTGATACAAGTGTGCATAGGTGTGTTTGTTTAGTGGTATGTGTAATTTACAAATTTGTGGAGAGTTTTAGATATCTTACTGTTTTCAATTTATAATTTATTTCAATGTTGGTGAGATAACACTCTGTATGATCCTAACTCTATTAAATATGGCGTCTGTTCTGTGACCCAATATAGAATCTATGTTGGTGAGTTTTCCATGACACCAGAATACATGAACTCCATCATTGTGCAGACAGCTCTAATACTGTTAATTAGCTCAAGATTATTGTAATGCTCTTCTAGTTTCCTATTTTCTAATTTCATATCTACTTTTTAATCAATAACTGACGGAGTAGTTTTGAAATCTCAAATTAAAATTGTAAATTAGTCTATTTTTGGGGGGTTTAATAGTTTTTGGTTTATTTAAGTTTAATTTCTGCGGTAGGTAAATTAATAGGTATGATGTGATGTTATATATTCTTAATAAACTTTTCTTTACATTCTTTACATGTAATTTCATTACAAAACATTCCTCTGGGTTTTTTTTTAATATTTCTTGGATATTAATGTAACCACCTGAGCTTATGATGATTGTTTTTGTGGTATAACTTTTCTTTTTGTTTTGACCTATTGTGACATCTTATTGAAAAAGCATTTCTTTTAGACAGAATATATTTGGGTCTTGGATTTTTTTTATATAAAGTCTAAAATTCTTGGCCTCTTAATTGTAGTGTTTAGATATTGTATACACAATATCATTAATAATAGTTGGGTTTAAGCTTACCATTTGTAATTTGTTTTCTATTTGCTCCATCTAGTCTTTGTTTCATTTTTTTTCCATTTCTAAGTGTTTTGATTAATTGTATTTTTAGTATAACATTTGGTCTCCACTTTTTAAAAAATATTTTATTTATTTATTTGACAGAGAGAGAGAGAGAGCGCACACAAGCAGGGCAGAGTGCAAGCAGAGAAAGCAGAGAAAGCAGCAGGCAGAGTGAGAGGGAGAAGCAAGCTCCCCACTGAGCAGGGAGCCCGGCATGGGGCTTGATCCAGGATGCTGGGATTATGACCTGAGCCAAAGGCAGATGCTTAACTGACTGAGCCACACAGGCACCCCTTGATATCCACTTGAAATTGCTACATAGATATTTCTGTTTTATTGCTGCTTTTTCTAGGGTTTATAGAATGAATCTATAACATCATAGTAACATGCAAATTATATTATGCCAATTCACATAAGAATTTCCACCGCAGTATATTGTCATTGCTCCTCCTTTATTATTTTCACATATTTTACCTTAATATATTTTATTAACCTGATAATATAGTTACTAATTTTTGCCTTAATCATTTGTCTTTTAAATAAAACTTTGAAAATGAGAAAGAGGTATTTACTCATATATTTCCTTTTCCAGTACTTCTTGATCTTCTTATAAATCAAAGTATCCATCTGGCATCATTTCATTCAGCATAATGAACTTCCTTTACATTTTTTTTTTAACTCATGTCTGCTGACAAAAATTTTTCTTAGCTCTTATTCAGCTGAAAAGTCTTTATTTTGACTATATCTCTTCTCAATCAGAGTAGAATTCTCAGTCCACAATTGAAATAGGTGACAAATTTCCACTGGAAACTGAAAAAAATGACATTTTTACCTAAAATTATAGCTCTCTAAATTTTGCAACTGGGGGGTTGCAGTTTTCCTTTGAAAATCTATATTTTGTCTAAATTCTCTATTATGTGGAACAGTTTTATCAAGACTAAAATATTGAGCCTTCTACATTAATCATTTTTATTAATATGTACTGCAATGGGACTTCAACATATAATTTAACAGTGGAAGATGTACAAGTTTATGAATACACTAAATCAGACATTTCTTACCCAAAGAGATACATGTCCCAGGGTTTCAGGCTTTGTTTGAAAGGTCTCCATATATTGCTAAGACTTTTTCTTAATTGTGTGAGAGTTTGGACTTTTCTGCTTCAAAACTTCAGCACATTTGAAAAAACTATATGAACAAACATAATTTTCCTTCATACTGATATTCACTTCCACACTTTCTGCCCCCAATTAAGTAATTCCCACTGTAACTGGACAAATTCTAGTGTACAAAGTACAGAGTATAAGGAAATTTTCAAGAAAAATGAAGGCGGCAAAAACCATAAGATATATCTTATTTGCATATTCTTTATCTTTTAAAGGGAAAGAGATATGCCATGCTCTCCTAATCACTGGATACTGAATCCCAATGTTCACAATGAAGAGACCATTATCAGATAGAAAATGACCACCAAGTGTCCTTGGCCTGCAGTGTAATGATATGAAAAGTCTTTATATCAAAAAAAAAAAAAAAAAAGTCTTTATATCATTATACTGATTTTCAGTACTTCCACGCAGCTTTTCCACTTTTCCTCCATCACTCAGAATTCCTCTCATCTATCCATCTTCTTCCTTCCCCTTTTATTTTTTCTGTACTTAATTCCTTTCTATTGAAACTGGAACTGAAATAAGAAAATAAACAAACAGAACAAAAGATTTAAAGCAAAGGTGCAGAGCTTTAGTTCAATGGCATCCAAAATTTTTGCAAATATAATTTTTTTAATATTAGGCCGTCTCTTTTTATAATTTTTTATATTTTTTATAAACATATAATGTATTATTAGCCCCAGGGGTACAGGTCTGTGAATTGCCAGATTTACACACCTCACAGCACTCACCATAGCACATACCCTCCCCAATGTCCTTAACCCCACCACCCTTTCCCTACCCCACTCCTCCCGGAAACCCTCAGTTTGTTTTGTGAGATTAAGAGTCTCTTATAGTTTGTCTCCCTCCCAATCCCATCTTGTTTCATTTATTCTTTCCTACCCCCAAACCCCCCATGTTGCATCTCCACTTCCTTATATCAGGGAGATCATATGATAGTTGTCTTTCTCTGATTGACTTATTTCACTAAGCATAATATCCTCTAGTTCTATCCATGTCATTGCAAGTGGCAAGATTTCATTTCTTTTATGGATGCATAGTATTCCGTTGTATATATATATAGCACATCTTCTTTATCCATTCATCTGTTGATGGACATCTAGGTTCTTTCCATAGTTTGGCTATTGTGGACATTGCTACTACAAACATTCGGGTGCATGTGCCCCTTCAGATCACTATGTTTGTATCTTTAGGGTAAATACCCAATAGCTAGGCTAAGTCTTTTAAAATTACAATGTCTACCCTAGTAGGACACCTGATGTAAATACATACACACACACACACACACACACACACAAACATGTCTAAGGTCTAGGATATCATCATCATGGTAGTGTACACTGTCTGTACTTTTTGTCCCTCTTTTAACAACTAAAAATTGACAACCATGCATAAACAAAAATGCCTCTGTAGGAGTTGTGGAATCTATCACTATATATCAAAGGACCTGGTAGGAGTCTTGTCCACCTAATGCACTGGATAGTGGGTAGATGGCCCTTGTGTTGTGGAAGCAGCTGACACTGGCAAACTGCCTCCATCCCTCTTAGCTACAGTGGAGAAAAGATGGACAGTGCTGGCTTGGGCAGACATCCACAGATGAGAGAGACTTTATAGAAGTGCAGCTTTCCTGGGAAGAGAGTCCAGCACTGTGTTAGAGGAAAAATACACACACACACACACACACACACACACACACACACATACACACACACACGTACACACATTGGAGAAGATAAGGGGAACTTTGCCAACACTGCTTTATCCCCAAGAGGGCACAGAGTGGGACTGAACTAGCCAGAGGTAGACTATCTATCATAAGGGAAAGGGAGAGTGGTAAGTGAGCATTTGGCTTAAGCTATTTGGGATGCTGATAGTAACATATTGAGGTGGGAACTCCATGGCTGGAGGGAGACAGAGGGCATGATAGAGGCAGATATGAATATCAAAGTGCATTAAATGGACATGGTTCCTGTATTCAGGAAGCATGCCAATGAGCCACTGGTAGAACCTCACCTGAAGATTCCCCCCACTTGGCTCACAGGCACCCCAACGCTACAAGTGCTAAACACACACTACCCCATATTCTCAGGAAAGAGTCCTTGTACACACTCATAACTGTGGCAACAAGAGTGAGTTCCATTAGACAGGGGATGCACTCAACAATCAAGCCAGGGTCTGCAGGCAAGAGAGACCATCATCTTCTAGAAAACAAAAAAAGAATTTTCTAACTGTAAGAATAAGAGAAAACAAGCAAGCTTAATAATTTGTCCACAAAAGGGAGCAAGAAATGTAGAGCAGGCAAAATAATAAGAGGCTGGAGAAAATGCCAGAAACAAGCAGGGTCACCAAAAAATATCCCCAACTGAATGACAGCTAGTTAAGATCTGTAGAAGTGTCTGCTAGAACATGAAGAAGGAAATATGTGGTCACCAAAAGATAACTATACCTTAGTGACAGAACTCTAAGGCACAGAATCTGATTTAGCTGATAAAGAATTCACAATTGTTCTGAAGAAACTTGACAAGCTACAAGAAAACACCGAAATATATTTCATGAAATCAAGAAAGCCATACATGAATAAAATGAGAAAATTAATTTGAAAAAGAAAGAAAAAATAAGAGAGAACCAAACAGGGGTGCCTGGGTGGCTCAGTGTGTTAAGCCTCTGCCTTCAGCTCATGTCATGATCTCAGGGTCCCTTCTCAGCAGAGAGCCTGCTTCCCTCTCTCTCTCTGTGCCTGCCTCCCTGCCTACTTGTGATTTGTCTGTCAAATAAATAAATAAAGTCTCTTAAAAAAGAAGAAAGAAAGAAAGAACCAAACAGAAATTCTAAAGGTGAAGAATCTAGAAATTTCAAATGCAATAATGATCACCTACACCATAAGAGAACAAATGGAAGATAAAATGAGTGAGTTAGAGGATAGGACTTAGAAATAAACAAGAGGAGGACAAAGAAAATGAATAAAAAAGAGTAAAGAGGGGCATCTGGATGATTCAGTGGGTTAAAGCCTCTGCCTTCAGCTCAGGTCATGATCCCAGAGTCCTGGGATCGAGCCCCACATCGGGCTCTCTGCTCAGCAGTGAGCCTTCTACCCCCCTCTCACTCTGCCTGCCTCTCTGCCTCCTTGTGATCTCTCTGTCTCTGTCAAATAAATAAATAAAATCTTTAAAAAAAAAAAAAGAGTAAAGAAACCCAACGTGATCTATTGAACATCATCAAATATTCAAACATTAGAATAGTTGGAGTTCCTGAAGGAGAAGGGAGGGAGAAAGTGGTGAAATCTTCTTTAAAGAAATAATAGCTGAGAAGGTCTCTAACTCGGGGGGAAGAGGGAAGTGAGGTGGGTTTAGATACTCATATTCAAGAAGGTAATAGGTCATGCCTTCCTTTCAATGCAAAACAATATTCTCTAAGACATATAAATGAAACTGTCAAAACTGACAGACAAGAGAGAACCCGAAAAGCAGAATGAGAATGAAAGATTGTAATTTACAGTTGGAGCTCTATTAGTCTAAGAGAAAGTTTCTCAGTGGAAACTTCATAGGCCAGGAGAGAGTGAAATGATATAATCAAAATGTTGAAAGAAAAAAATTGCAAGGAAAGGTTGTATCTGGCAGAGTGATCCTTCATATATGAAGGAAAAATAAAGACTTTCAAGCAAACACAAACTGAGGGAATTAATCACCAATAGACCTGCCTTGCCAGAAATGCTGAAGGAGATCTTTGAGATAAAATGAAAAGATATTACTGAGTAAAATGAAAAAATACAACACACTGGTAAAGGTAAATAAACAGTCAGATTTAGAGAACTCTGATTCTGTAATAGGGTATTAACCACTTAACTATAGTGTAAACTTAGTGCTTAAATATAGTATAAAGATTAAAAGAAAAGAGTATTAAAAATAACTATAGCTAGCAAAATTTGTTTAAAAATATACAAAACTAAAAGAGATTAGTTGTGACATCAAAAATATAAAAGAAAAATAAGCGTAAACTTTTTGTATATAATGAAAAGATTATTTTAGCTGAAAATTGGTTATTTTATTAATAAGATGTTTTACAAAAGCTTCAGGTAATCACTAAGGAAAATTGTAGAGTAGATGTACAAAAGAAAAAGAAAGGGTTATCAGAATTACCAATCGGAAAATCACCAATTCACAAAGGTAAGAAGTAAAGAAAAAAAGAAACAATAGAACTACAAAACAGCAAGAAAGCAATTAATAACATGACATTAGCTTTTCCTTACAAATTAATAATTACTCTAACTACAAAGAGATTAAATTCACTAATTAAAAAGCACATAGGGACACCTGGATGGCTCAGTTGGTTGATCATCTGCCCTGGGCTCAGGTCAGGATCCCAGGTTCCTGGGATCAAGTCCTGCATCAGCCTCCCTGCTTAGAAGGGAGTCTGCTGAGCCTACTTCTCCTTCCGCCTGCCACTCCCCTAGGTTGTACTTTCTCTCTCTTCCAAATAAATATAAACTTTAAAAAAACAAACAAACAGAGTTTCAGGAAGGATGAAAACACAAGATCCATTGTATGCTGCATACAAGAGCCTCACTTTAGCTTTTTTGACATGCACAGGATCAAAGCAGAGAGATGGAATAAGATTTTCCATGCAAGTGGAAACCAAAAGAAAGTAGGGATATCTAAACCTATATAGACAAAATGGGCATTTAGCCAAAATTGGTTAAAAAAAAAAAAGGAGACACAGAAAGTCATTGGATATGGTAAAGTGATTAAGGGGATATAACAATCATAAATACATATGCAGCCAACATCAAAACATTTCAATATACTAAGAAAATGTTAATAGATCTGAAGGGGAAAACAGACAATACAATGATAAAAAAAGACTTCAGTAACCTTTCAGCAATGGATAGATCATCCAGATGGAAAATCGACACAGAAACATTGGACTTGAACTATGATTTAGACCTAATAAAACAGTCACTGATAGAACACTGAAACCAAGAGAAATAGAGTACAAATTTTTCTCAAATGCACATGTCACAGTTTCCAGGATTTGCCTGGCCAGAAAACAAGTCATAGCAAATTTAAGATTGAAATCATACCAATATATTTTCTGATCACAATGGTATGAAACTAGAAATCAGTAACAGGGGAAAAGTTGAAATTCACAAATATATGTAGATTAAACAACAAGCTCCAGAACAATCAATGAGTCAAAGAAATCAAAAGGAAGACTAAGATATATCTTGAAAAGTAGATTAGCCAAAATACTATAGCAGACTGCACACAACACATTCTGCAGACACTCCCTAAAGCATCAAACCTTAGGCACCATATGATCTCTTTTTCATAAGACCATTAGTTTTCAGGTGCAGGAGACATAAATGGAGTTTCTAACACAGAGAAGAAGGCAGAGACTAGACAAAATACCAAGACAGAGAAATTTATCCCAAATAAAAGAACAAGATAAGGCCACAGCTAGGAAAAGAGATATAAGTAACATGCCTGATGGAGAATTTGAAGCAATAATCATAAGTATACTCTGGGCTTGAGAAAGGAATAAAAGGCATCAGTGAGACCCTTACCACAGTAATAAAAGAGTTAAAAAATAATCAACCAGAGATTAAAAATACAATAAAAGAGATAAGAGGCTTCATGCAATGAACAGAAGGCTGGAAGAAACAGAAGGAACAAATTAGTGATCTACAAGACAAAATAGTGGAAAATAATGAAGCTGAACTAAAGAGAGAAAGAATAATTATGGAACATGAGAAAGACTTAGGAAAATCAGAAGCTCCATCCAACATAATTAACATTCATATTATAGGAGTCCCAGAATAAGGGCAGAAAATTTGTTTCAAGAAGTATTAGCTCAAAACCTTCCTAGTCTGGGTAAAGAAACAAGCATTCATATCCTTGTACAGAGAACTCCCAACAAAATCAACAAAAGCAGGCAAAGACCAAAGCATATTGTCATATAATTCACAAAATATAGCAACAAAGAAAGAAATCTTTAAAGCATCAAGGCAAAAGAAGTCCCTAACTTAAAAGGAAAGATCATTAGGCTACCTGGAGATTTCTCAACAGAAACTTGGCAAGCCAGAAGAGAGTGGCATAATATATTCAAAGTGCTCAATGGGGGAAAACCTGCAGCCAAGAATTCTCTAACCAGCAACGCTATTATTGAGAATTGATGGAGATAAACTTTCCCAGATGAACAAAAACTAAAGGAGTTAATGACCACTAATCCAGCCCTGCAAGAAATATTAAAGGCAACTCTTTGAGTGGGAAAGTAAGACCAAAAATGACAAAGACCAGAAAGGAACAGAGAAAAATTCCAGAAACAACAAAACAAGTAATAAAATGGCACTAAATATATATCTATCAATAATTACTCTGAGGAGTGCCTAGGTTGTGTAGTTGGTTAAGCATCCGACTCTTGGTTTTGGCTCAAGCAGTGATCTCAGGGTCATGAGAATGAGCCTCATATTAGCTCCACGCTTAGGGCAGAGTCTGCTTAAGACTCTGTCTCCCTCTCTTTCTGCCCCTGCCCTCCCCCCAAATAAATAAATAGATCTTTAAAAAATAATAATTACTCTGAATGTAAATGGACTAAACACTCCAATCAAAAGACATAAGGTGGATAAAAAACAAGACCCATCTAATATGCTGCTTACAAGAGACTCATTTTAGACTTAAGAACACCTGCAGATTGAAAGTGTAGGAGTGAAGAAATATTCATCATGCAAATAATAAAGAAAGTTGGGAGAA
Source organism: Neogale vison (assembly GCF_020171115.1). NCBI lineage: Eukaryota > Metazoa > Chordata > Mammalia > Carnivora > Mustelidae > Neogale > Neogale vison. Next base: position 84,476,806 of record NC_058094.1, on the reverse strand, counting down.
ATAATACTTATACCAGACAAGTAGTTTTTGTTTTGTTTTGTTTTATTTTTCTTGTATTATGTTTTTCCAGCTTTGGTATCAGGGTAGTACTGGCTTCATGGAATGATTTTTAATGTGTTCACTGAATTCTGTTATTTGTAAGATTTTGATAAAAGTTGTCATTATTTTTTTTTAAGTGTTCAGTGAATTCACCAATGAAACCATGTGATCTTATGTTTTCTACGCTGGGAGATTTTTGATTCCTAATTCAACATTCATTCTTGTTATTGACCTAAAAATATTTCCTATTTCTTAGATTCAAGATTCATGATTCAATCTTGGTAAGTTATGCATTTTTAGGAATTATGTTTGTTTATTTCCCTAAGTGTATGATTTCTGTAGTTCTGTGGTTATCTGTTGTATTATTTTCTCCTCCACTTTTCATTTTAATTTCTGAGTCTCCTCTTTTTTCCTCTTTTTTTTTAAATAAGTTAATATAGTTAAGTCATTACCAGTTTTTTGTGGGATTTTTTTGTTATTTGGGTTTTTTTTTAGAAAAACTGGTTATTACTTTCAATGATATGTTGTTGTTTATTCTGGCCTCTATTTTATTTATTTCTGATTTTTCTTTGCTTTTTTTTCCTCTACTAAATTGTAGCTAAGGTTCTTCTTTTTCTAGTTCCTTGTGATATACTGCATCCCATAGATTTTAGAATATTATGTTTTCTTTTTCTTTTGTTTTGAGAAATATTTTGATTTGCCATTTGATTTATTTAGCCCATTGTGCAATCATATGTTGTTTAATATTTATATGTTAAGTATTTCGTATTACACTGTAGATTTTCCAGCTTTATTTTGTTGCTGAGTTTAGTTTTTACCATCGTGGTTAGAAATATACTTGGCATGGTTTCAGTCTTCTTAAATTTGTAATTTTTAATTTGTTATTTTTGTTATGTCTCCTTTTATGTGAATTAAACAGGGGATTCTTCTGTACCTGAAAAAATTGTGTATCCTATTTTTCATATGTACACACACACACACACACAGACACACACACACATATATGTCTGTATATATATGTATATGTATATATATCTTTTAGATATCATACACCTCAAACTGATATAATACTATATGTTAACCATATTGGAATTAAAAGTAAAAACTTAATTTAAAAAAAATTTTAAGAAAAGAAATATCTTGAAACAAATGAAAAGTGGAGCACAACATACCAAAAACAATGGGATGCTTTAAAAGCAACCCCATGAGGGAATTTTATAGTAATAAATGTCTACACTAAAAGCATGCTAATAAATAACCTCACCTTATACATCAAGGAACTACAAAAAGGATAACAAGTTAAGTGCAAAGTTAGCAGAGGGAAGGAAATGATAAGATCAGAGTGGAAATAAATAAAGAGAAGGAAAGTAATAGAAAAATATCATGAAAACTAAGCGCAGACTTTTTGAAAAGATAAACGAAACTGGCAAACATTAGCTAGACTAAGAAAAATCAGAAACCTCAAATAAAATAAGAAAGAAGAGACATTACACCTAATGCCATAGAAATACATAGAACTGGGGATCCAGGGTGAATCAGTCAGTTAAGTGTCTGCATTCAGCTCAGGTCATGATCTCAGAGTCCTAGGATCTAGCTCCACATCAAGCTCTCTGCTCATTGGGGAGTCTCTTTCTCTCTCTCTCTCCCTCTATGCCTTCTTTCTTTCTCTCTCTTGCTACCTCTTTCACAAATAAATAAAAACCTTTTAAAATGCATAGAATTAGGAGACTACTATGAGGGGCGCCTGGGTGGCTCAGTGGTTTAAGCCTCTGCCTTCAGCTCAGGTCGTGATCTCAGGGTCCTGGGATTGAGCCCCGCATCGGGCTCTCTGCTCGGCGGGGAGCCTGCTTCCCCCTCTCTCTCTGCCTGCCTCTCTGCCTACTTGTGATCTCTCTCTGTCTATCAAATAAATAAATAAAAATCTTAAAAAAAAAAGAGACTACTATGAACAACAGTTATATATCAACAAATTGGATAATATAAAATAAATGGATAAACTATTAGAGAAACATATGAGACTTCTAGTACTATGTTGAACAACAATGGTGAGACTGAGCACCCCTGTCATCTTCCTGACCTAGGGCAAAAGCTTTCAGTTTTTATCCGTTGAGAATGATAATCACTGTGGGCTTTTTGTAGATGGCTTTTATGATATTGAAGTATATTCCCTCTGTCCTTTCACTTTGGAGAATTTTAATCAAGAAAGGATGCTGTAATTTTGTCAAAAACCTTTTCTGGGGGTGCCTGGTTGGCTCAGTGGGTTAAGCCTCTGCCTTCAGCTCAGGTCATGATCCCAGAGTCCTGGGATTGAGCCCCGCATAGGGCTCTCTGCTCAGTGGAAGTCGGCTTCCTCCTCTCTCTCTCTGCCTGCCTCTCTGCCTACTGCCTACTTGTGATCTCTATCTCTGTCAAATAAATAAATAAAATCTTTAAAAAAAAAAACAACAACGCTTTTCTGCATCAGTTGAAAGGATCATATGATTCTAGTCCTTTCTTTTATTAATGGGATTTATCACATTGATTGATTTGTGAATGTTGAACCACCCATTTAGTTCAGGAATAAATTCCACTTGGTCCTAGTGAATAATCCTTTTAACTTACTATTGGATCCTATTGGCTAGTATCTTGCTGAGTGTTTTGACATCCATGTTCATCAGGGATATAGTTCTCCATAATTCCATAATTAATAGGGTCCTTATCTGGTTTTGGGATCAAGGTAATGTTGATCTCATAGAATGAGTTTGGAAGTTTTCCTTCCGTTTCTATTTTTTGAAACAGCTTCAGTATAATAAGTATTATTTATTCTTTTTTTTTTTTTTTTTTTTTTTTTTTTTTGACAGACAGAGATCACAAGTAAGCAGAGAGGCAGGTAGAGAGAGGGGAAGGGAAGCAGGCTCCCTGCTGAGCAGAGAGCCCGATGCGGGGCTTGATCCCAGGACCCTGGGATCATGCGGGCCAAAGGCAGAGGCTTAACCCACTAAGCCACCCAGGTGCCCCATTATTTATTCTTTTTATGTTTGGTAGAATTCCCCTGGGAAGTCATCTGGCCATGGATTCTTGTTTTTTGCGAGGTTTTTGATTACTGCTTCAAATTCCTTGTTGATTATGGATCAGTTCAGATCTTTTATTTCTTCCTGTTTCAGTTTTGGTAGTTTATAAGTTTCCAGGAATACAACCATTTCTTCCAAATTGCCTAAATTGTTACCATATAGTTGCCCATAATATTTTCTTAAAATTGATTGTATTTCTTCAGTGTTGGTCATGATTTCTCCTTTTTCATTCATGATTTTATTAATTTCAGGCCTTTCTTTTTTCTTTTTCATAAGTCTGTGTAGGGGTTTATCAATCTTATTAATTCTTTCAAAGAACAACCTTCTAGTTTTTTTGATCTGTTCTACTCTCTTCTGGTTTCTATTTCATGGATTTCTGCTCTAATTTTTATTATTTCCCTTCATCTTCTGGGTTTAGGCTTTATTTGCTGTTCTTTTTCCAGCTCCTTTATGTGGAAGATAAGCTTGTGTATTTGAGATTCCTCTAATTTTTTGAAAGAGGCTTGTATTGCAATGTACTTTCCTCTTAGGACCAACTTTGAGGTATTTCAAAGGTTTCAAACTGTTGTGATTTCATTTTCATTGGTTTCTATTATTTTTTTTAATTCTTATTTAATTTCCTAGTTGAGTCATTCATTCTTCAGTAGGATGATCTTTAACCTCCAAGTGTTCTGAAGGTTTGAAATGTTTGAGGCTAATTCCTAGCCTAAGCAAACAGAAAACAAAAAGAAATAAAAGGCATTCAAATTGGCAAAAAAAAAAGTCAAACTCTCTTTTTGCAGATGACATGATACTTCACGTGGAAACCCCAAAAGTCTTCATCCCAAAATTGCTGGAACTCATGCAATAATTCAGCAACATGGCAGAATGCAAAGTCAATGTTCAGAAATCAGTTGTGTTTCTATACACTAACAATGAGACTGAAGAAAGAGAAGTTAAGGAATTGATCCCATTTATAATTGTACCAAAACCCAGAAGATTCTTAGGAATAAACCTACCAAAGACGTAAAAGGATCTGTACTCTAAAAACCACAGGACACTTATGAAAGAAACTGAGAAAGATACAAAGAGATGAAAAAAAAATTCCATTCTCATGGATTGGAAGAATAAGTATTGTTAAAATGACTATGCTATCTAGTGCAATCTACAATTTAATTCAATCCCTATCAAAATACCATCAACTTTTTTCACAGAGCTAAAACAAACAATCCTAAAAATTTGTATGGAGCCAGTCAAAACCCTGAATAGCCAAAGAAATGTTGACAAAGAAACCAAAGCTGGTGGCACAAAAACAGACACATAGATCAGTGGAACAGAATAGAGAACTCAGAAATAGACTCTCAACTCTATGGTCAACTAATCTCCGACAAATCACAAAATAATATCCAATGGAAAAAGAACAGTCTCTTCAATAAATAGTGCTGGGAAAACTGGATAGCCAAATGCAGAAGAATGAAACTAAACCATTTCTTAGACCATACGCAAAATAAACTCAAAATGGATGGATAACCTGAATGTGAGACAGGAATCCATCAAAATTCTGTAGGAGAACACAGTCAGTAATCTCTTCAACCTCAGCTGCAGCAACTTCTTACTAGACACATTTCCAAAAGCAAAGGAAACAAAAGCAAAAATGAGCTATTGGGACTTCATCAAGATAAAAAAGCTTTTGCACACCAAAGGAAACAGTCAACAAAACTAAAAGGCAACCCATGGAATGGGAAAAGATATTTGCAAATGACATATCAGATAATGGGCTGGTATCTAAGACATATAAAGAACTTCTCAAACTCATACCCAAAAAAACAAATAATCCAGTCAAGAAATAGGCAGAAGACATGAACAGATATTTCTCTAAAGAAGGATTCCAAATGGCCAACAGACACATGAAAAAATGCTCCACATCACTTGGCATCAGAGAAATACAAACCATGATATACCAACTTACACCAGTCAGAATGGCTAAAATTAACAAAACAAGAAACAACAAATGTTGGTGAAGATTAGAAGAAAGGGGAACACTCCTATACTGTTACAAGCTGGTACTCTGGAAAACAGTATGCAGATTCCTCAAGAAGTTAAAAATAGAGCTACCCTCTGACTATGACAGAAATTATACTACTAGGTATGTACAAAAAATTCCAGAGGGAGTGAAATGAAGGGGCACCTGCATCCAAATGTTCACAGCAACAATGTCCACAATAGCAGAACTGTGGAAGGAACCAAAATGTCCTTCAACAGAGAAATGGATAAAGAAGATGTTGTATATACATTCAATGAAATATTATTCAGTCATCAGAAAGGATGAATACTTACTATTTACATCAATGTGGAAGGAACTGAAGGGGGTTATGCTAAGTGAAATAAGTCAGTCAGAGAAAGACAACTATCATATGGCTCCATTCATATGTGAAATATAAGAAACAGTTCAGAGGACCATAAGGGAAGGGAGGGGAAACTGGATGGGAAGAAATCAGAGAATATGAAAAGACATTCTCTTCTATAAATGGGATTAGGAAAACTGGATAAGCAAATACAGAAAAGTGAAATTGAACTCCTATCTTACACGACTCACAAAAATTAATTGGAAATGGAGTAAAGACTTGAACATAAGACTTAATAATATAAAACTCCTAGAGGAAAAGATAGAGAAGAAGCTCCCTTTTTAGCAACAATTTTCTTGTACATGACACCAAAAGCATAAAAGACAAAAGTAAAAGTCAATAACTGGGATTACATCAAACTAAAAAAATCCTCTGCATTGCAAAAGAAACAATCAACATTATGAAAAGCCAACCTATGGAGTGGGGGAAAATATTTTCAAACCATGTATCAGGTAATGTATTAATATCCAAAATATAGAAAGAATTCACACAACTAAATAACAACAAAAAATACATTTAAAAATGGGCAGAGAAACTAAATCAACTTTTTTTTGGAAGAAATATCCAGGAGTGCTTGGGTAGCTCCGTTGGTTAAGTGTCTGTCTTTGGCTTAGGTCATGACCCCAGGGTATTGGAATCAAAGCCTGCATCAGGCTGCCTGCAAATGAGAAGACTGCTTCTTTCTCTCCCTCTGCCTCTCTCCCGGCTTCTGAGTGTTCTCTGTCTCTCTCTGTCTCACTCTCTCTCTCAAATAAATAAATGAAATCTTTTAAAAAATAAAGAAGACATCCAAAGGGCCACCAGGTACATGAAAAGATGCTCAGCATCATTAATTATCAGGGAAATGTCAAATCAAAACTTTAGTGAACTATTACCTCATATCTATTAAAATGGCTATTATCAAGAGACAAGAGTAACAAAGTGTTGACAAGCATGTGATTAAAGGGAACCCTCATGCACTGCTGGTGGGGGTGCAAATCATTGCAGTCACTATGGAAAACAGTATGGAGATTTTTCCAAAAATTAAAAATAGAACTGCCATGTGAGCCAACAACCTCTATTCTTGGTATATATCTAAAGGAAATGAAGACAGGATATTGAGAAGCTATCTGCTCTCTCATGTTCATTGCAGAATTATTTTCAATAGCTTCAATAGATATGGAAACAGTCTAAGAATCCATCAATGTATTGATGGGTAAGTGATATTCATATACAGCAGAATATTATGCAGCCATGAGAAAGAAGACAAGCCTGTCATTTGCAAAAGCATGGATAGACCTTGAGAGCATTAGCTAAGTGAGATATGCTGGACAGAGAGGGATAAATACCATATAATATTACTAAAATGTGGAGTCTAAAAAAGCAAATTTGTAAAAACAGAGAGTAGAATGATGGTTAGAGGGTGGGGAAATTGGAGAGATATTGTTAAAGGATATAAACTTGGAATCTGTAGATGAATAAGTCCTGGAGATCTAGGGCACAGCACAGAGATTACAGGAAAAAATGCTGTGTTATATACTTCAAAGTTGCTGAGAGTCTAGATCTCACATGTTCTCACAACAAAAGAGAAATTATAATTATGTGAAGTGTTAGCTAATGCTACTGTGGTAATTATATAGTATCATAGAAATGTATCAAGTCAACACCTTATACACCTTGAACTTATACAATGGTATATTTGAATTATATCTCAATTGTTTAAAAATATCTAATTATAAATAATTATGAGAGTTTTCTCTAATGTAGAACTACTCACTTTTCTAGGATAATACCATTAGTAACCTATTAATTTTCTACTTTGGTGTTGATCTTTTATTTTTCACATATTAAAATATTTCAAAGATTGGGTGCTTTCCTTAAATAAGTACATTTTTAAGTGACCAAGGGAAAATGTAATAATTTCTATTTAGCAACAGAACTGATCCAAGTGTGTGTGTGTAACCAAGGGAAAGAACAGGTATTTATTATTTGAGATATAGCATAAATATAACATATGTGATATATACATACATATACATATGGTGTATGTATAATATACATATGTATACACACACACCACATATATATAATACATATTTTTTCAAGTCCCTTTGAATATTTTAGAAGAAAATATTGAGAATGTATAAAAATCCCTTGATAATTTTCTCATCTGTTTCATTTCTGAAATTTAATAAAGACAGTTAAGATTTGCTATCTTTGTTTTTATCTACTAAAATATATTTTAAAAAGCAGAGTACTTATAATAGTCTGTGAACCCTGCTATTATTCCAGAAGTTACCCCTTTCCCTTCACGTTAAAACTACTTAGCAACAAAGAGAACTCCTTCAGTATTCTATAGATTTTCCTTCCTCATTTCTTTGTTTCCATGGTGTTTTAACATAGTGTGTTTTCTTAGTTCCCTTGATACCAGCTTACGAAAGCAATAGAATATGAAACTATTTTAAACTTCATGCTCCTAGCTTTTAATGTCTTCTACGAGTGAACTGTGTTAGTTAGAGAAAAAAAAAAAAAAAATATATATATATATATATCTCCTCATCTTTTCCAGATCTGAATTCATCAAACCCAGGACTTTCTTATACATAAACAAATATAGTGTGAGATATTATTTACTGTCAATAATAAATGGAGAGTGTGGGATGGATTAGAATGTGGTCAGAAGATACATTTGACATGTGAATGTAAATAGTGCTACTCTGTGATGTGAGTAGGTGAAGGTGTCCTACAAGGGGACTCTACAAAACAGTAGTAGCAGCACTTTGGAGTTAAGTTACAGAAGAAATGGTATGTCCTGGAAGATTTTCAGTAAGGGTGGTATTGTCAATTCAGCTTTTAATAGAAAATAAAATTTAGTTTTCAAACGTATGTCTTTTTGGTCCAAAATTAAGTCAGCTGGAGAGCTCATTCACTTACTGATATATTCTTGTTCCTTCTTTTGACCAAGAATTGCATTTTAAAGATGCCAGGGCATAGATAGATGGAGAGCTGTTGTAAGCATTATAATATTTTCTGTTCTATTTGACTTTCAACCCTGTACAAGTATTAATTTGATTAAAATTAATTTTACATAACATTTTCCCAATACTAATACATGGTAAAAGTACCGTATCTAGTGCTATATTTATTAACCATAGAAAAGAAATTATTCTGTATGTTGTTAATGTATAACTGGCTAAGTGTTTGGCAAAATGAAGTTAGATTCTTACCTCATCTCACTAGAATGGATTCTAACTGTAATAAAAATTTACATACAAAAATTAAACTATAAAAATACAGGGGAACATATTTAAGGAAGAAGGAATTTTTTGCATATAATACTTAAGGTTACAGTGGGAAATCAGTATCAACAGAATTAAATAAATAACAACTTAGAAATCTAGATAAATCTAGTAAAACAAAAACTATAAAAGCATCTGAATATTATAAGACAATGAATTACTAATCTTCTGAAGAATGAACATTTTTTAGAAACCAATAGGGAACGTTAAGCATCTTTGTAGAACTTGGGCCAAATTTTAGAAGGGCTAATTTAGATAAAAATAAATTCAATTATACATAAATAGAGAAAATTAATTTCTCTGGAAAACTTGAAATTAAAAAAATTATAAGATAATTAGACACTGTTTATTGCTTCTGAAAGTATAAATAATACCTAGTTTTAATATTGTAAGTTTTGGGTTGTTTTTTCATGAACTATACATGCAAAAGTACACATAAGATGAACACTGATGATTTAAAGAACAAATTAGCAACAGTGTACCCATTACCCAGGTTAAGAAACAGAAAAAATTGGTACCTCACATGACCTGTGGTAAAAATCACATCTTTCTCTGCTTATCCTGCAATTTGTGTTAGGATAACTCATTTTTTTAAAAAAAAATAATTATATTCCCAATATACTGTACATCTCAATATATATGTATTGCTTTACATTAAATAATATGTCATTTTTTCTATTAACAATTTTGCATACTCTAAGCTTTTTTCTTTGACTTGCTACTGTATTTTAATGGTTGGATTTTAATCTGTTATTTCCTAAGCAATTGATTTCTTTTTTCTGAATTAAACTATATTTATGCTTGGTGCAAGTGTATACATGTATGTGGACAAAGAAGATCGGGATCAGTTCTTCCCCTCTCCATAGCTTGATGTCCATAATAATTCACTGATAACAGGGAAAGATTACAACTGGGTCAGTCACATCTTCAAGCTTGCTCATAAGTACTTATTTAAAATGACAATTTTAGCTGAAAGCAAATATAAATGGGAGTAAGAAAAGATATCTACATGTACTTAAAACCCTGGTAAAACACAAACTAAGAATTAGACTGTTATAAACATTTCCTTGACTAAAGAGTGTCTGAAACTGGTAGAATGTATCCACCTTTATTATCTTGTGTGACATCAAGTACTCCCAAGTGATTCAAAACCTCCCAAATGGGGTGCCTGGCTGACTCAGTCAGTTAAGAGTCTGCCTTCAGTTAGGGTTAGGATTCCAGGGTCTTGAGATGGAGTCCAGCATTGGGCTCCCTGCTCAGTGGAGAGTCTGCTTCCTCTGCTCCCTCTGGCCCTACCCCCTGCTCATGCTCTCTCTCTTGTTCTTTCTCAAATAAATAAATAAAATCTTAAAAAAAAAAAAAAAAAACTTTCCAAATGTATTTATCCTAGTCCACTCTATATTGATTGATTGATTGATTGATTGATTGATTCTGTCTGAATTCTGGTTTACAATGATTCCATTAACATATATGGATGATTTTTACTCTAAATACAACACGAAAAGTTCCAATCAGGGTCTCCTGAGTCGCTCAGGGGTTTAGCCATCTGCCTTTGGCTCAGGTCATGATCCTAGGGTCCTCAGATCAAGTCCTATGTCTGGCTCCCTGTTCAGCAGGCAGCCTGCTTCGCTCTGTGCCCCTCTCCCCACATGCTTGCTATCACTCTCTCTCTAAAATAAATAAATAAAATCTTTAAAAACTTCCAGTCAGTACATTCGATGCTTTTTATTTTCAAAGCAATGTGTATACAAAATAATATTGAAGTTCACATGGTCAGGGGCACCTGGGTGGCTCTCTCCCTCTCTCACTCCCCCTGCTTGTGTTCCCTCTCTTGCTCCTCTCTTTCTCTCTCTCTCTGCCAAATAAGTCCATAAAATCTTAAAAAAAAAAAAAAAATCACATGGCCCTTGCTCTGAGGCCTCTTCAGTGAAACTTCAGAGAGCCTCCTGTTTTCCTAGTGGGATTTTTCACTAATGTTCTCTCACCACATTGGCTTTGAACTCAACTTTTCCTATTATGATGTGATCTTTATCCTGCTGCCCCAGTTTCTCACCTGAATTCCTCATAACCCTCTCATTAATATGACAAGGTCTTCTCAGCCACGCTGGGCCATGTTAAGCCACACCTTAGACTCAAACGTTATCTTGGCAATTGCCCATTCTTTTTGGGACTGTTTTTTTTGGAGGTAATAGATGTCCACTCTCCATGCCTTGTTTAAAAAAAAAAAAAAAAAAGAATCCTGAAATTTACATTCTTATTTAAAAAAACTCTAAGTGTGCACTGCTGCAGAGATTGGGGAGACAGGAGTCACATGGAAGCACAGTTCCCCAGGTCACCAGCAATCACACCACTAGTCCACATATTGTGATCACTGAGATGTTGCTTATGAGGGCTTTAATCATGAGCAGAGGTGATGAGCTACTTTTCTATCTTAGTCATGAGCAGAGGTGATGAGCTATTTTCTATCTAGAATTATCTTGGTGCTACATGCCTGGTTACTTTCCCAATCTTTATCCCAAACTAAAATTAAATACCATCTGTTAATGGATGAATTATGTTTCTGCAAAATTCACATGCCAAAGCCTTAATCCTCAGTACCTCAGACTGTGACTGTATTTAGAGAAGGGTCTTTAAAGAAGTAATGAAGTTAAGATGAACTCCTTAGAGTAGGCCCTAATCTTCTCTGACTAGTGTCCTGAGAAGAGAAAATGAGGACACAGACATGAACAGAAGGAAGACCCTCAGAGGACACAGGAAGAAGATGACCATCCACAAGCCAAGGAGAGGGGCCTCAAAAAAAAAAAACAAACCCTACTGACACCTTGATCTTGGACTTGTGACCTCCAAAACTATGAGAAAATAAGTGTCTATTGTTTAAGCCATCCAGTCTGTGGTACTTTGTTATTGCCACCCTAGCAAACTAATATGGCCTCTCAGTAGCAAACTAATATGGCCTCTCACCAGACTTACAGCTCACATTTGCAGAGGTCTCCTGGTATGATGCCACTTTACTCTCTCCTATGCTTGGTTTATCAGTGGCTCTGCCTGAGCTCTGCTGATAACCGGACAACAACACAAATGTTACAGAGAATCTCACATAGATCTGAACATTCATATTTTCATGTCTGATTTTTGTCTTCAAAATGTGTTTTCCCAATTAAATGATTCAATCAATATTCCTAAAAATTCACATTTTAAACTTTAAAAAAGCACATTTTTTAGGACATAAACCTTAAACAAATCTCCTTGCCCATAATATTTTTACTTCTATATTAAACTTTACTATTTCTAAAATCATATCAAAGTTTTGTGGGTTTTTTTTTTGTTTTGTTTTTGTTTTTTTCCTTTAAAGCCAGATGTTGCTTCTTGTTTGTGATTCCAAGTCAGTATCACATGCTCTTCTTTTTGCTGAGCTGGCCCTCAGTTTGAATTGATTCCCTTCAGGGTTTCCTTGGAATCTAATCTTTCAGCTTTGGACTTTTATTACCACACTTTTCCCTATTATTATGAATAGTGTTCCTGTCTAGCTATGATCTTTCTTCAGTGACTTCAATTCAGGGGAAATTGGTATAAGTTAATGATCTCCACTAGTTTATCAGAATCTCTCCACCTGCTCCCATCTGTTTACTCTAGAATTCAGATTAAAATATTTTTAATTTTCTCCTAACAATATGCCTAAGCATTTATATAGCATTAATCATGATCCAAGCACTGTGATAAATACTTTGTGTTATATATGATTATTCCCAATTTTCCTGATGAGGAAACCAAGATTTAGAAATTAAAATACTTTTCAAAGTTCATACAAGTATTAAGGGTTGGAAATATTACATAAATATAAGTCTGTCTGGTTTTGTAACTAAGATTAAAGCACTTATATAGGTTCCTTTTAAAGATTCTTAATTTCATATTCTGTATACTCTAAAAATATGATATATAGTTCTTTCTTTTTAAAAAAGATTTACTTATTTATTTTAGAAAAAAAGAGTGTGTGTGTAAGAACTGGGGAGGGGGGCGGCACAGAGAGAGGTAGAGAGAGAGAATCCCAAGCGGACTGTCTGTTGAGCAGGAAGACCAACACAGGGCTCAGTCTCATAATCCTGAGATCATGACTTAATCCAAAATCAAGAGTCAAAGGCGTAACCAATTGAACCACCTAGGTGCTCTGATACATAATTCTTTCTTAAAGAATTTTTTTTTTCTAAGTTGGTACAGACACTATGGAAAACAGTGCAAGATTTCTTAAGAAATTAAAAATAGAGCTTCCCTATGACCCTGCAATTGCACTACTGGCTATTTACCCGAAAGATGTTGATGTAGTGAAAAGAAAGGCCATCTGTAGCCCAGTGTTCATAGCAGCAATGGCTACAGTCACCAAGCTGTGGAAAGAACCAAGATGCCCTTCAGTGGACGAATGTATAAAGATTATATGGTCCATGTATACAATGAAGTATTATGCCTCCATCAGAAAGGATGAATACACAACTTTTGTATCAACATAGATGAGACTGGAAGAGATTATGCTGAGTGAAATAAGTCAAGCAGAGAGAGTCAAGTATCATATGGCTTCACTTATTTGTGGAGCATAAGGAATAACACAGAGGACATTGGGAGATGGTGTGGAGAAGTGAGTTGCAGGAAATTGGAGGGGGAGACAAACCATGAGAGACTGTGGAGTCTGAGAAACAAACTGAGAGTTTTGGAGGGGTGGGGGGTTGGGTGAGCCTGCTGGTGGGTATTATGGAGGGCACATATTGCGTGGAGCACTGGATGTGGTGCATAAACAATGAATGCTGGAACACTGAAAAAAAATAAAATAAAATAAAATGGGGAAAAAAAGAATATTTTTCTTATAAGAGCAATCCATACTAATTTGTACAAAATATGAATAAAAGTATAAAATAAAAGTGATGTAAAAATACACCTTTATGGGCACGTGGGTGGCTCAGTGGGTTAAGCCGCTGCCTTTAGCTCAGGTCATGATCTCAGGGTCCTGGGATCGAGTCCCGCATCGGGCTCTCTGCTCTGCAGGGAGCCTGCTTCCCCCTCTCCCTCTCTCTGCCTGCCTGTCTGCCTGTTTGTGAACTCTGTCTGTCAAATAAATAAATAAAATCTTTAAAAAAAAATAAAAGGACACCTTTATGCTTATGGCCTAAAAATATTGAATTGAATATTTTAGGTACATCCTACTAGTCATCTCTCTTTATCCCTCTTTCTTTTGTTTAGGGAAGATTTGAGCCTCTGGTGGATATTTTAGGGAGGATCTGGTGGATACTTTATATAAATATATCATATTTTATATAGAAATATATAATATATTTTATATAATTATAAATATAATATATAACATAATTATATATAAATATATAGAAAAAATGTTTCCATTTAAATTTTAACATAACTATTTCCTATTTTAACATTTTGAAAATACTCACAATGGCTGTGTAATAATCAATTAAGTGGATAAACTCAAAGATAATTTAAAAAGTCTCCTATCTTATATTGGATATGATTCTTGTTTTTGTATGTTAATAGATTCCTATTCTTATCCTTATAAATAATGAAATCATTAAGTATCTTTGAAACAAACTTTAAATTTTGTAATACATTTTAATTTACAGAAAAGTTGAGAAGATATTATAATTTTCATATATTCCACACCCAGTTTCCCTTAGTATTCAAATCTTACATTAAGTTACATTTGTCACTATGAGTGAACCAATATTGATACATTATTAAGTAAAATTCCATACTTTTTTTCAGATTTCTTTAGTTTGGCCATGATTTCTTTCTTTTTTTTTTTTTGCCCAGGATCCTATCTGACATCCCACATCACATTTAGTCATCATATCATCTCATGTTCCTTTTGATAGTAACAGTTCATCATACTTTACTTGTTTCTGACAGTTTTGAGAAGTGTTGGCCAGGTTTTTACAGAATGCTCCTCAACTGAGATTTATCTGCTTTTCCTATTTTTAGACTGGGGTTATAAACTTTTGGGTTGAAGACCATTTTTATCACATCTTCCCAGAAAACATACTATCAACATGACTTACCCCTATTGATGTTGACCTATTGCCCTGCCTGAAGTAGTGTCTGCCAGGTATCTCTGCTGCGAAGTTATTCCTTTTCTCCTTTCCATACTGGACACTTGGGAAGGGAGGCACCCACACTTAAGGATAGGGAGTTGTATTCAACCTCCTTGAGGACAGAATGCTTATGTAAATTATTTGGAATTATTCTGCACTGGAGATTTGTCTTATGTCCCCCCATCTATTTGTTTATGCAATTATTATATAAATATGGACTCAGTGATATTTATTTCATACTTTTAATTATAGTCTAAACGATTTTTTTGTGTTATTCACTCAGATTGTCCCAGGTTTGTCCATTGGGAGATCTTTCAGTTGACTCCTTTGTCCCTTTCACATGTTCCCTCATTTTGTGTGTGTGTGTGTGTGTGTGTGAAAGAGAGAGAGAGAGAGAGAGCACTTTCACTGTGTACATTTCATTGTGTATATTCCCTTTGAAAGAGAGTAATGTCACAAAGCTGACTGTAAAGAACCCTTTTCAGGTCAGGGAAACTTTTCTGAAAGTGAAAATATCCCAGAGAGTTACAGCTTTAGAACATTCCTGAAGTGTGGCCTCTCCCTTCTCCTCTGATAGGTCAAAGAATCATAAAAGATGTTCACTACCTGTCTTGCAAATTATAATGACTCCAGATCACTGATGATGCCTTGTTGTGTGAAATTTAATAAATGGGAACCACACTAAAGTGGACTTAACAGTCTAAAAAGTGTGGCTGGAGGGGAAGAGGCACCATTCTGCGTCAGTTACAGGAGGAAGTGTCAGTTATAGACCTCAAGAGAAGAATCATCAACAGGTAAGGATCATCAATTACAGGTTCCAACTGGAAACCTGTAAAAACTGTAAAACCTGGAAAAGAAGTACACTGCATCTCTACAAGAAATCCATGAACCCTGCATCCATTCGATGAGAAACAGGTATCACCCTGAACCTTTGCTTTTCTCCAACAGATTTTTTTTAAAGATTTTATTTTATTTATTTGACAGAGAGAGATCACAAGTAGGCAGAGAGGCAGGCAGAGAGAGAGAGAGAGAGAGAAGAGGAAGCAGGCTCTCCACTGAGCAGAGAGCCCGATATGGGGCTCAATCCCAGGACCCTGAGATCATGACCTGAGCCGAAGGCAGAGGTTTAACCCACTGAGCCACCCAGGTACCCCAAGGCTGTTCTGAAAATTTAACAGCTTGATGTTTCTTTTTTTTTTTAATTTATTTTTTTTTTCATCTTCTTTTATTTTTTTTTTTTGGAATTTTTTTTTCCAATTTATTTATTTTCAGAAAAACAGTATTCATTATTTTTTCACCACACCCAGTGCTCCATGCAAGCTGTGCCCTCTATAATACCCACCACCTGGTACCCCAACCTCCCACCCCCCCCCCGCCACTTCAAACCCCTCAGATTGTTTTTCAGAGTCCATAGTCTCTCATGGTTCACCTCCCCTTCCAATTTACCCAAAAGCACATACCCTCCCCAATGTCTATAACCCCACCCCCTTTCTCCCAACCCCCCTCCCCCCAGCAACCCACAGTTTGTTTCGTGAGATTAAGAGTCACTTATGGTTTGTCTCCCTCCCTATCCCATCTTGTTTCATGGATTCTTCTCCTACCCACTTAAGCCCCCATGTTGCATCACCACTTCCTCATATCAGGGAGATCATATGATAGTTGTCTTTCTCCGCTTGACTTATTTCGCTAAGCATGATACGCTCTAGTTCCATCCACGTTGTCGCAAATGGCAAGATTTCGTTTCTTTTGATGGCTGCATAGTATTCCATTGTGTATATATACCACCTCTTCTTGATCCATTCATCTGTTCATGGACATCTAGATTCTTTCCATAGTTTGGCTATTGTGGACATTGCTGCTATAAACGTTCAGGTGCACGTGCCCCTTTGGATCACTACGTTTGTTACTTTAGGGTAAATTCCCAGTAGTGCAATTGCTGGGTCATAGGGCAGTTCTATTTTCAACACTTTGAGGAACCTCCATGCTATTTTCCAGAGTGGTTGCACCAGCTTGCATTCCCACCAACAGTGTAGGAGGGTTCCCCTTTCTCCGCATCCTTGCCAGCATCTGACATTTCCTGACTAGTTGATTTTAGCCATTCTGACTGGTGTGAGGTGATATCTCATTGTGGTTTTGATTTGTATTTCCCTGATGCCGAGTGATATGGAGCACTTTTTCATGTGTCTGTTGGCCATCTGGATGTCTTCTTTGCAGAAACGTCTGTTCATGTCCTCTGCCCATTTCTTGATTGGATTATTTGTTCTTTGGGTGTTGAGTTTGCAAAGTTCTTTATAGATTTAGGACACTAGTCGTTTATCTGATATGTCGTTTACAAATATCTTCTCCCATTCTGTCAGTTGTCTTTTGATTTCGTTAACTGTTTCCTTTGCTGTGCAAAAGCTTTTGATCTTGATGAAATCCCAAAAGTTCATTTTTGGCTTTGCTTCCCTTGCCTTTGGCAACGTTCCTAGGAAGATGTTGCTGCGGCTGAGGTCGAAGAGGTTGCTGCCTGTGTTCTCCTCAAGGATTTTGATGGATTCCTTTCTCACATTGAGGTCCTTAATCCATTTTGAGTCTATTTTTGTGTGTGGTGTAAGGAAATGGTCCAATTTCATTTTTCTGCATGTGGCTGTCCAATTTTCCCAACACCATTTATTAAAGAGGCTGTCTTTTTTCCATTGGACATTCTTTCCTGCTTTGTCAAAGATTAGTTGACCATAGAGTTGAGGGTCTATTTCTGGGCTCTCTATTCTGTTCCATTGGTCTATGTGTCTGTTTTTGTGCCAGTACCATGCTGTCTAGATGATGACAGCTTTGTAATAGAGCTTGAAGTCCGGAATTGTGATGCCACCAACTTTGGCTTTCTTTTTCAATATCCCTTTGGCTATTCGAGGTCTTTTCTGGTTCCATATAAATTTTAGGATTATTTGTTCCATTTCTTTGAAAAAGATGGATGGTACTTTGATAGGAATTGCATTAAATGTGTAGATTGCTTTAGGTAGCATAGACATTTTCACAATATTTATTCTTCCAATCCAGGAGCATGGAACATTTTTCCATTTCTTTGTGTCTTCCTCAATTCTTTCATGAGTACTTTATAGTTTTCTGAGTATAGATTCTTAGCCTCTTTGGTTAGGTTTATTCCTAGGTATCTTATGGTTTGGGGTGCAATTGTAAATGGGATTGACTCCTTAATTTCTCTTTCTTCTGTCTTGTTGTTGGTGTAGAGAAATGCAACTGATTTCTGTGCATTGATCTTATATCCTGACACTTTACTGAATTCCTGTACAAGTTCTAGCAGTTTTGGAGTGGAGTCTTTTGGGTTTTCCACATAGAGTATCATATCATCTGCGAAGAGTGATAATTTGATTTCTTCTTTGCCGATTTGGATGCCTTTAATTTCCTTTTGTTGTCTGATTGCTGAGGCTAGGACTTCTAGTACTATGTTGAATAGCAGTGGTGATAATGGACATCCCTGCCGTGTTCC
Source organism: Neogale vison (assembly GCF_020171115.1). Classification (NCBI taxonomy): domain Eukaryota; kingdom Metazoa; phylum Chordata; class Mammalia; order Carnivora; family Mustelidae; genus Neogale; species Neogale vison. The sequence goes on along the minus strand of NC_058094.1, from coordinate 84,458,479 downwards.
TGACCTTAGTGGAAAAGCTTTCAGTTTTTCTCCATTGAGAAAGATATTTGCAGTGGGTTTTTCATAGATGGCTTTGATGATATTGAGGTATATGCCCTCTATCCCTACACTTTGAAGGGTTTTGATCAGGAAGGGATGCTGTACTTTGTCAAATGCTTTTTCAGCATCTATTGAGAGTATCATATGGTTCTTGTTCTTTCTTTTATTGATGTGTTGTATCACATTGACTGATTTGCAGATGTTGAACCAACCTTGCAGCCCTGGGATAAATCCCACTTGGTCGTGGTGAGTAATCCTTTTAATGTACTGTTGAATCCTATTGGCTAGTATTTTGGTGAGAATTTTTGCGTCTGTGTTCATCAAGGATATTGGTCTATAGCTCTCTTTTTGGATGGGATCCTTGTCTGGTTTTGGGATCAAGGTGATGCTGGCCTCATAAAATGAGTTTGGAAGTTTTCCTTCCATTTCTATTTTTTGGAACAGTTTCAGGAGAATAGGAATTAGTTCTTCTTTAAATGTTTGGTAGAATTCCCCCGGGAAGCCGTCTGGCCCTGGGCTTTTGTTTGTTTGGAGATTTTTAATGACTGTTTCAATCTCCTTACTGGTTATGGGTCTGTTCAGGCTTTCTATTTCTTTCTGGTTCAATTTTGGTAGTTTATATGTTTCTAGGAATGCATCCATTTCTTCCAGATTGTCAAATTTGTTGGCGTAGAGTTGCTCATAGTATGTTCTTATAATAGTTTGTATTTCTTTGGTGTTAGTTGTGATCTCTCCTCTTTCATTCATGATTTTATTTATTTGGGTCCTTTCTCTTTTCTTTCTGATAAGTCTGGCCAAGTGTTTATCAATTTTATTAATTCTTTCAAAGAACCAGCTCCTAGTTTTGTTGATTTGTTCTATTGTTTTTTTGGATTCTATTTCATTGATTTCTGCTCTGATCTTTATGATTTCTCTTCTCCTGCTGGGCTTAGGGTTTCTTTCTTGTTCTTTCTCCAGCTCCTTTAGGTGTAGGGTTAGGTTGTGTACCTGAGACCTTTCTTGTTTCTTGAGAAAAGCTTTTACTGCTATATATTTTCCTCTCAGGACTGCCTTTGTTGTGTCCCACAGATTTTGAACCATTGTATTTTCATTATCATTTGTTTCCATGATTTTTTTCAATTCTTCTTTAATTTCCCAGTTGACCCATTCATTCTTTAGAAGGATGCTGTTTAGTCTCCATGTATTTGGGTTCTTTCCAAACTTCCTCTTGTGGTTGAGTTCTAGCTTCAGAGCATTGTGGTCTGAAAATATGCAGGGAATGATCCCAATCTTTTAATACCGGTTGAGTATCAAAACTTAGGACCGAGGATGTGATCTATTCAGGAGAATGTTCCATGTGCACTAGAGAAGAATGTGTATTCTGTTGCTTTGGGATGAAATGTTCTGAATATATCTGTGATGTCCATCTGGTCCAGTGTGTCGTTTAAGGCCTTTATTTCCCTGTTGATCTTTTGCTTGGATGATCTGTCCATTTCAGTGAGGGGAGTGTTAAAGTCCCCTACTATTATTGTATTATTCTTGATGTGTTTCTTTGATTTTGTTATTAATTGGTTTATATAGTTGGCTGCTCCCACGTTGGGGGCATAGATATTTAAAATTGTTAGATCTTCTTGTTGGACAGACCCTTTGAGTATGATATAGTGTCCTTCCTCATCTCTTATTATAGTCTTTGGCTTAAAATCTAATTGATCTGATATAAGGATTGCCACTCCTGCTTTTTTCTGATGTCCATTAGCATGGTAAATTCTTTTCCACCCCCTCACTTTAAGTCTGGAGGTGTCTTCGGGTTTAAAATGAGTTTCTTGGAGGCAACATATAGATGGGTTTTGTTTTTTTATCCATTCTGATACCCTGTGTCTTTTGATTGGGGCATTTAGCCCATTAACATTCAGGGTAACTATTGAGAGATATGATTTTAGTGCCATTGTATTGCCTGTAAGGTGACTGTTACTGTATATTGTCTCTGTTCCTTTCTGATCTACCACTTGTAGGCTCTCTCTTTGCTTAGAGGACCCCTTTCAGTATTTCCTGTAGAGCTGGTTTGGTGTTTGCAAATTCTTTCAGTTTTTGTTTGTCCTGGAAGCTTTTAATCTCTCCTTCTATTTTCAATGATAGCCTAGCTGGATATAGTATTCTTGGCTGCATGTTTTTCTCGTTTAGTGCTCTGAAAATGTCATGGCAGCTCTTTCTGTCCTGCCAAGTCTCTGTGGATAAGTCAGCTGCCAATCTAATACTTTTACCATTGTATGTTACAGACTTCTTTTCCCGGGCTGCTTTCAGGATTTTCTCTTTGTCACTAGGGCTTGTAAATTTTACTATTAGGTGACGGGGTGTGGGCCTATTCTTATTGATTTTGAGGGGCGTTCTCTGAACCTCCTGAATTTTGATGCTCGTTCCCTTTGCCTTATTGGGGAAATTCTACCCAATAATTCTCTCCAGTATACCTTCTGCTCCCCTCTCTCTTTCTTCTTCTTCTGGAATCCCAATTATTCTAATGTTGTTTCGTCTTATGGTGTCACTTATCTCTCGAATTCTCCCCTCATGGTCCAGTAGCTGTTTGTCCCTCTTTTGCTCAGCTTCTTTATTCTCTGTCATTTGGTCTTCTATATCGCTAATTCTTTCTTCTGCCTCATTTATCCTAGCAGTGAGAGCCTCCATTTTTGATTGAACCTCATTAATAGCTTTTTTGATTTCAACTTGGTTAGATTTTAGTTCTTTTATTTCTCCAGAAAGGGCTTTTATATCTCTGGAGAGGGTTTCTCTAATATCTTCCATGCCTTTTTCAAGCCCGGCTAGAACCTTGAGAATTGTCATTTTGAACTCTAGATCTGACATATTACCAATGTCTGTATTGATTAGGTCCCTAGCCTTCGGTACTGCCTCTTGTTCTTTTTTTTGTTGTGAATTTTTCCGCCTTGTCATTTTGTCCAGCTAAGAGTATATGAAGGAGCAAGTAAAATACTAAAAGGGTGGCAACAATCCCAGGAAAATATGCTTTAACCAAATCAGAAGAGATCCCAAATCGTGAGTGGGGATTTCTCCCCCCTCACGATTGGGTGAGGGATCTCCTCTGAATGGGATCTCCCAACTCTTCTGATTGGGATCTCTTCTGATTTGGGGATAAAAAGAGGTTCAAAAAGAAAGAAAGAAAAAAAAAGAAAATAGAATTAAAAAGAAGAGATTGAATTAAAAATTCAATCAAGAATTTAAAAAAGAATTAAAAAAAAGATTGAAGAGATTGGGATCTCTTCTGATTTGGGGGAAAAAAGAGGTTCAAAAATAAAGAAAGAAAAAAAAGAATTTAAAAAAAAGAAAACAAATAAAGAAAAGTATAAAAAAGAAAAAATATATATATATTAGATAAACTAGTTAAAAAACGTTAAAAAAGAACAGGGTGAAAGTCAAAAAAAATTTAGCAGAAGAAGAGAAAAAAAAATGAAAAATAAAAAAATTAAATTAACTGCAAGACTAAAAAATCACAGGGAGAAAGCCATGAGTTCCGTGGTTTGTTTTCTCCTCCTCTGGAATTCTGCTGCTCTCCTTGGTATTGAAACTGCACTCCTTGGTAGGTGAACTTGGTCTTGGATGGATTTCTTGTTGATCTTCTGGGAGAGGGGCCTGTTGTAGTGATTCTCAAGTGTCTTTGCCCAGGCGGAATTGCACCGTCCTTACCAGGGGCCAGGCTGAGTGATCCGCTTGGCTTTGCTTTCAGGAGCTTTTGTTCCCTGAGCGCTTTCCGTAGAGTTCCGGAGGACGGGAATACAAATGGCGGCCTCCTGGTCTCTGGCCCGGAGGAGCCGAGAGCCCGGGGCCCGCTCCCCAGTGCGCCCTCAGCGAACAGCTCCTAGTAACTCGCGTCTGCCTAACCTCCGGTCGCGCTCTGAGTTCACCGAGCCTGCGACTGGTTCAAGGCAACACCGAGCTGTGAGCTTACTGTCGGCTCTGTCTCTGTAGCCGGCTTTCCCGTTCCAATATCCACAAGCACTGCAACACTCAGACACCCCCGATCATTCTGTGACCCTGCGGGACCTGAGGTCACGCCGACCCCACGTGGGCTTCGCCCCGGTTTAGCCTCCGGATCGATGTCCCTCAGCGGAACAGACTTTTAAAAGTCTTGATTTTGTGCTCCGTTGCTCCGCTGCTTGTCGGGAGCCGGCCCCTCCCCCCGGGGTCTATCTTCCCGTCGCTTTGGATTCACTTCTCCGCCAGTCCTACCTTTCAGAAAGTGGTTGTTTTTCTGTTTCTAGAACTGCTGTTCTTCTTCTCTTCGATCTGCCGATGGATTTGCAGGTGTTTGCAATCTTTAGATAAGCTCTCTAGCTGATCTCCTGCTAGCTGAAGTAGTCTCAGCCTGCTACTTCTCCGCCATCTTGACTCCTCCCTCTCCAACAGATTTTCATTCAAAACAGCCCCACCCAGCTTCTTCCTTTTCCATAAAATCACATTCCTCTCCTTTGTTTGTTGGATTCGCCTTTGGTTTTGCCATAGCTTGTGTGTCCTGAATTGCAATTCTCCCTTATTCCTGAATAAATTCATTTTTCTGGGAAAATAACTGACAGTTTTATTTTTAAGCTTATCAGTGGTGACAGAAGTGTATTCAGGAGTGTTCTACTTTGGGGTGAATCAATACCCTCCTGTATTAATAGGCTGCAGCAGCATTTGCAAGTTTCACACAGTTCAGAACCTGCTGGGTGAGAAAGCCACACCTAAAAATAGGATTTTACAGCAAGTCTATAGGCCAAGCAAACACTGCCTTTCCCGGTTCCCTTACTGACCAGTTCTTGGCCTGGTGAGTATGTAATAGCAGGAAATCTACACTCAGTTTAGTACAAAATGAGTAATAAATGTTAGCTTTTAGCATCTGTTTCCTAAGAGAAAAATGAAACTTTTGCAAAAACAGACAAGCAATTTTCCAAGGGACCTGATAACCATGTGATGCATCCTCGTGCAGAGAGACTTTGGGTTTCCCCAGCCCATGAAAGGAGTTTAAAAAATGGACTAATGGATGTTGAATTAAATTAAATATTACTCAAGATAAAAAAGAGAATAACATAATTCTTGAAGACAAAAATTTCTTGTATTCACAGTGTAAAGTAGGAATTTGTTTTTCTCATCTCTCCACTCTCCCTAATGTCCTGGAAAAGACAAGTTTTTGGAGAAGTCACCTCCAAGCGCTTGTGTCTTCCTCAGAACTGATACATAGGGTAAGTTGTTTCACAAATGCTTTGGCTTAAAATTCACTTTAAAATGCATACTTTTTATCTGTAAAGGTCTTTCGACCGAATAGTTGTTAGTATCATTTCAAACTCTAAAATTGAAAAAGTCCTTGAAAATGTTTTAAACTTTAAATGTAAAATAATTGTAGTAAAATATTATTTAAGCTTTAAAAATACAAAATAACCCATTGGCTAAGGAGTTAAAATTGTGGTATCTCTCCCACTTTAATGTTCCGTTTCTTTCCTTTCTTTTCTGGTCCTTATCAGGGAGAGATCTGGTGTGGGGACACTGGGAGAGGAGAAAGAGTATGCAGACAGGCCAGCTGTCAACTTAACCCAGCTGAGGACCAGGAGGAAACAGAAAGCGCAGTGTGTGCCTCTGAAAAGTCCCGTATTCCCTTCCCCGTCATAGGAGATGTGAACATCAGGTGTGCCTTCTTCAGCTCAAAAGGGGCACTGTGTCTGCTTACATCCGCAAATGCAAATGCAAACCTATTTTTATATCCAAGGTATCCAGAAACGTCATTCTTGAATTGTTTACAAATAGAATTGTAAGCTACCTGTCCCCCAAAAGCTATTTATTCTGAAAAAAATTATCTTAACTTTGAAGATTATATGCAAAATTTGAATTTTATTCTCAGGCTGACCATGAAAATGTATACATCTCATAAGCCATTTATGGAGGAACAATAATAGATTAAATCAAATTATCAGATATTTAAAGATTGCATTTTTCACCTAATACATACAGTTTTATTTTTACCTTAACTGTGAAATATGTTGACTTTCTTTTACCGCAGTACCTTGACAACCACTAAGACCACTTAGTGCAAGTTGTCACCCTGTGACACCCTAGAGCTGAGGCTGCTAATTCTATGGCATGTTTTACTGGCAGCACACACATTATTTATCAGTCAGTACAACTGACACACACTCAAAGTACTAGGGAAAGTTGATTGTGCCTTTGTTGGCAAAATCGATTACCCATGCTAAGCTCGAAATTTTTAATTATGCATAATTAAATGCAGTTCCCCTCCTTGTAATTTGCATGTTTATACCCTTTCAGAGTTAAAAGAATATGAGTGTATATATAGCAACAGGAGAGAGAACTACTAATGCAAGTAAGAAACCCAGTGGAATACACATGAGTTACACATTTAATAGCAAACATTAGGCTCCTCTGTTTAGGAAAAATTAATATACATAATATTTTATATTAAAAATTATACCATCTGTTCAAAATGTATCTGACTGCAGTTTTCAAACATTACAGTGGAAAGCTAGCTTATCTACTGTCTATAGTTTAGAATGTGGTTAGGTAGATGCTTGCTTTCCTAATGATGACAGTTCATGATGTGAGAGTTCATTCAGTTTTTTCAGTTACAGAGTTTTTCTGCAAAAATTCAACCTCTTTACTGATTCTAAAATTCTGAAATTAAACCAGAATCAAAACTTAAGTTTACATATTAAATGGTAATATAGGGGAACCTGGGTGGCTCAGTGGGTTAAGCCTCTGCCTTCAGCTCAGGTCATCATCTCAGGGTCCTGGGATCGAGCCCTGCATTGGGCTCTCTGCTATGCAGGAAGCCTGCTTCCCCCTCTCTCTCTGCCTGCTTGTGATCTCTCTGTCAAATAAATAAATAAAATCTTAAAAAAAAATGGTAATATAGTATATATAATGACATGAAAGGTAGCCAAATGTTCAGAAAAATAAAATATAAAATTCTGATTCCCTTTTAAATCAAACAAAATTGTTTGTATTTAATGCAATTCAGGGCATGTCTCCATTCAGAGATATATGTAGACAAAGAAGGCAGAATACCAAACAAAAATGAATATCAATCTCATACTGAGCAGAAAAAATATATGTTCCCTAAGTCTGGTTTCTGCTTTAAAAATGTGTGCTATATAGCATTTCTAGTAACTTATTGAAGAAGTTACATTGTGAAAATTACTGTCTGGCTCTGACTTCCCCAATTTATGGAATTTGCATAGCTCATTCCAACTGCACTTCATTTCTTACCCACTAACCAGGGGGAGTACTCAATACCCAATTTCTACTTAGCTCACGGGGATACAGTCAGGGTCAAAGTGACCTGGACCTCATTGTATCTGTACATATTTATTGTTCTCAAGTCTTGAATACTGAATCAGCATGGAGGAGATGGCTCACATTCTTGTGTTCAAACAGAACCTGTCCTTAAAGAACATTCCCGCCATTAAATGAGAAGAAATGGTTGGTTTGCCATAACTAGTGGTGGAGACCAATTTTGCTAACTAATGGAGAAAGTGGGGACTCTGTGGTAGCATGAATTGGATAGGAAGCCACACCTGGAAATGCCAGTTCTGCTCTACTTTTGCAGAAACAGTGTCTTCAAACACCTATCAGGACTTTTTCACTAAGATAATCTATCTACCACAGTGCAGATGTTATGATTAGCATATAGCAAATTAGTTTCTTAATGGGAGTTTGTGAACATAGATAAGAAAAAAAATGTGCCTTCAGTTTCACTGACTTCTAATTGATATTTAGCAGTTTTTTTCAATTATGAATGTAGACAAAAAACAAAGCTTTGGATGTACCAGTAGAACCCATAGCCATGGGGCACCTGGATAGCTCAGTCAGTTAAGCCACCAACTCTTGATTTCAGCTCAGGTCATTATCTCAGGTCCTGGGATCGAGTCCTGTGTTGGGTCCCTCTGCTCCTCCTCCTGCTCCTGCTCTCTCTCCAATAAATAAATAAAATCTTAAAAAAAAAAAAAAAGAACCCATATATATTTTAAATATTTTAATATTTATATACAATTATTGCTACAGATAACTCAAAAATATTATTTCGCTTATCACTATAATCATGGTATTTATTAAATTAAGAGGACTTTATTAATTCATGGTATTTACTAGTCCCACTGCTAAGTCTTACTTAAGGTGATTTGTATAATTTATAATCATATTTCAATATAATTTGCCCTTTTTGTGCTTGTATTATCTTACTTTATGTATTTACATGATTCTTCGGAGAAGAGTTAGTAAGTTCATTTTGCCATAGAAATACAGACAAAGTAAAAGAATTTTTATTGTGGCATGGCTTTCAGTGGCAAGGCAGAAAGTAAAGGCTTTTGAAGGCATTCTCCTTCCCATTTCAGTTTCCTGAAATTCTGACCCCCCTCAGGAGAGAAGCATAAAAGAAAGGTAGTTAAGACGGAGATAGGATGGGAAAGAAAGAGGCTTTATTCCTGAAAGAACCATACTTTGCTTGTTGATGTCCTGCAGGAAGATGGCAGATCCTCCGAAGGCTCTGGTTTAAAAGATGAGGTTTACCCAGAAAAGCTCTACCGGGGCACTGAGGTTCCCAGAATATATAAAGATGACAAATCCAGCTTGACATGGGATAGTAGAACCCCCAACCTCAAAGGAATATAAGGACTTGGCCAGAAAGTAGCACAATCAGTGGAGACCATGATGGATTAGAGCCCATACCCTTGTTTTCTGTACAACTGAAACAAACAAAAAACTAATACCAGCTCAGATAATTGTGCAGCCTTGAGAAAAGAAATGTAGCTTAAAAATGATTATAATTGGATTTACTGCCATTGTGGCAAAATGCTGGCATGGACTCAGATTTATTGTTATCTTAAGAAAAATGAGTACATATTTTACCTACATTCAAGTTGGGAAAGAATCAATCACATAGAATACATTATATACTTATTATACTATTACACTTATTTTATTTTATAACATTAACATTTATTTTATAACATTAATTAATTGTTATCATTTTTATAAGAATATTATTTCAAGTCCTGATATTTGGGAAGAATGATATGCTTAATTTTTTATAGTTTTTGAAATCTGTACTCTGATTTGGGAGATGAGTTTGGGGAGATTATTTCATTACAGAAGGAGGCATTTTATAATGAATAATCATAATGACTTCTGAATATGATTTTATGACTATCAACTTTAGTCCTTCATTAACAAATAATTATAATGTGTGTACTTTAGAACACACTGGACATTATTAGAAGCAACAAAACTACTGCCATGGACAAGAGGTAGTTCTAAATTCGTAGTGTAACAGGAGAAAGATAGCTGAACGATCACGTAACATTAGCTAATGATAAGTACTGGGAGGGGAGAGGACAGGAGCATGTAGCAGACACTGGTGAGTAGTTGGTAGGCTATTTTTGTTGGGTGGCAAGGAAAGGCTGTCTAAGGAACTGGCATTTATTCCAAGACATGAACACTGAGAAGGCACTAATCACAAGGAAGAACTCTAGATTCAGAGACTGGAGGATCCAGAGGCTTCTGGGAATTAGTGTAGCAGTGTAAGGATGGAGATGTGTTTCTTAATGTACTGGACAAGAACAAAGAGAATAAAAGCTCAAGAACCAATAGCAGAAACTTTGCCTTTTCCATACGACACTACCTGCTTCAAGGAATGTGGTTAACATTGGGTAAAGATCACTTTGGATGCCGTTTTGAGACTGAAAGCAGAGTGCACAGTAGGTGTTCAAGATAACAGAGGCTTGGGCTATATTAACAACACAAAGAGGGGAAGGGTGGACATCTAGAGCTATGCTTTATAGGTTGTTCTAACAGGGCTTGTTGGAGAAAGGAATTTAGGAGAAAAGATAGAGTAACTGTATAATTTGCTATCCAAACCAGAATGCTTTTGAGAGTAAAAGGAAGTGATTAGTAATAAGCCAGGGCAAACAATGTTAGCCAGGACTGTCCTGAATTAATCGAGGCGCATGTTTATCCCAGATTAAAGGAAGAGTCACAAGACTGAAACTGAGGTTTTGGCTTTGGTGACAATGTAGAAAGTATTGTGCTTAGTAGGAAGAACCGCAAAGCCCATAGCAGAACAAATTTGGGAGAAGAAATCAGCTGGTCCCTGTTAGATGTTAAACCTTAGAAACCTAAGTTTTTTTTAAAAGATCTTATTTATTTGACGCAGAGAGAGAGATCACAAGTAGGCAGAAAGGCAGGCAGAGAGAGAGGGAAAAGTAGGCTTCCCTCTGAGCAGAGAGCCTGAAGCAGGGCTCGATCCAAGGACCCCAAGGTCATGACCTGAGCCAAAGGCAGAGCTTAACCCAAGCACCCCCCCAAATTTTTTCTAATCATTAGAATCTAAGTAAGGATTTAGGGGTTAAAACACCCCTTAAAATACCATGTGAAGTTTTGCTAAATTTTGTTCATTAATTTTCTAAAACAGGTAGGCTGAACTTCACAATGTTATATTCCAAATTTGCTGGGGGGCAGGGAATCAGTGAACCAATTTATTTCATAAGAGGTTTTGTTAAGAAACTAATGTTAGCATCAAATGTTATCATCAAATATGTCAAATTGTTTCCTTTATGCTATTCTATTCCTTTATAATTTGTTTACATAGGCCTGGGCTCATCATTTCAAAATCAGAATAATGAGAGCAAAGTATAATGACTCTTAAGATTGAATACTTTTTGAGACTCTTATGATACTTGTAAACCCTTTCAATAGTAGCACTTATCTTTTGAAGATAATTAGTCACATCTACTCTTCAAGAGATGGACACAATATTGAGAAAAATGTACCCAATCAAGAAAAAAGAATATATTTTTTGCTTAATACACTCTACTATGAACTGGGCACATAAATTCTAGATTAAGACTGCATTATGTCCTGTGACAATAGTTTCCAAATCTTGGCTTCACATCCCAGGGATACACAAAATGATTATTTGTTATAGTAAATATGTGTATATTCCTTCTACTCATCTGTAAACATTTTATTATTAGCAAAATATACTGGCATGGTAATACATTTATAAGATAAAAACATATAAAATCAGTGCTCAGGAAATATTTTATTGATGTAACTATCAGAAAGGTATGGGGGAGGGACACTGTCATATGGCACCACTGATACTAGAACACATTTTCACTCATTTGGAGTTTTTATGTGATAGAGTGGGCTCTGAATTTGGCCAGGTGACCTTTGTTTGGGCTCACACCCACCCTAAAAATGTCTAGGTTGCAGAGTATTTCCTGTTCTCACCTAAGGGAAAGTCCCAAATCTGACTGGTCAAGAATTTGTCACATGACCTTAAGCAAATCACTTTTTCTATCTTCATATTCTTATTTGTGAAACCAGAAGTTTGGAATTAATACCTTGTTAAACTAAAGCATGAGTGAATAAATGATGACATAGTAATGAAAGTTGTACTTAGGTTCCATCAATATGAGACAGATTAACGGGAGAAAAACACAAGTTTTATTACATGCAGACAAAGGTCCAATCGTGAAAATGAAACCCCAAGAAATGAACAAGAAAGCAGTTTTTATTCATTTTAGACAAGAAGACAAATTTATGAGGAAATGACAGGACAAAGAAAACAGATATTTAGGAGCTTTAACTTGTAAAGAATTCTAAATGGAATTTGGGCTAGGGTAGTAGATGAGAATAAAAGTAACGAGGTGTGTACATACAGCTTTCTCAGCTTTAGTCCCTATCTCTGGTGATACAAGGATGTCTCACTTCTTAGAACAGGGAGGATATTTCTGAAATAGGAGGTGTGTTTCCTGCTTGCAGGGGGCAAAAGAGGGTTCTTGCACTAGCTGTTTCTTAAGTAACTTTCATTTAAAATAGTCAGTATGCCTCCAATGTTTATAGAAGCAATTTTCTCAAGAGCCAAACTAAAGAAAGAACTCAGACATCCACTGATAGATGAGTGGATAAAGATGTGGGATATGTATACAATGAAATATTATGCAGCCATCAAAGAAAAATAAAATCTTGCCATTTGCAACAATGTGAATGGAAGTAGAAAGTATTATGCTACATGAAATAAGTCCATCAAAGAAAAAAAATTATCATCTGATCTCACTGATATGTGGAATTTAAGAAACAAAACAGGATCACAGGAGAAGAGGAAAAAATAAAACAAGATGAGAGCAGAGAGGGAGACAAACCATAAGAGACTCATAATCATAGAAAATAAACTGAGGGTTACTAGAGGGGAGGGAGGTGGAGGGATGGGGAAAGTAAATGATGGGCATTAAGGAGGGCATGTGATATAATGAGCACTGGGTATTATATAAGACTGAATCACAGACCTGTACCCAAGACCAATAATACACCATATGTTAATTAATTGAATTAAAATTTTTAAATGTTAAAAAAATAAAATAAAATAATCAGTATGCCAAAGCTGAATATTTTGGGGCAGTCTACCTTTGACCCCTGCAGTGCCCTGGCGTTCACTTCCTCTCAGATGCTCATCTTCAAAGCTCTGAAGTAGGAGAAAGAAATCTTAATCTCATCTTTGGAGTTACCACAACATAACATTGGATGTTTTGTACTTTGCAAATATGTCTACACATTGCACATATTTCAACAGTAAATCATAAATGACACCATTTAAATTGTGCAATAGGTACACATAGAGAAAAAGTAAATCATGATAGGCCACAATGTGGTAGAGTTATTTTTTCTTTCCAAGACTTATGGGAGAGGGGATGGCAAAGATAAATTTAACTAATCCATTAGTTCATTTTCATGGAGACAATAATTTTTTAAAAGCACTGGAAAATTTTACTCAATGGATTTTCAGTGTAATGTTGGAGAAATGTCAGAAGCTACATATTTGCATACCTTCTGGGATTCCCCCTAAATAAAAGGAATTTGGAAAATAATTATAAATGTAATATATGCAACCTTATCTTGTCTTATGGCATCAAAACTAATAAATCATGTAGATGAATAAAGCCCTGGAACCATAAATTTTAATAGAGTAAGCTTGCACAAAAACAACAATGTCTACCAAAAATGTATTTACAAGTCATGGTTGCAACTATATTTCCATAACATAATTTATGAAATCATAATGAAGTACATACTTCATAATATGATTACAAAACTAAGAAGGCATTACTCTGTTTTATGGAAAATAAAGTAATTTAAATGAACTTCAATTTTCATTTCAAATGTCATAACTCTTTCTACAACTTATCAAATGCCTCCTTCTTGTCTCTGTGATTTGTTAAAAATGCCATCTTCCTGTCTCCAGCAAATTTGCATATCTATATTTCATTGCCAAGTATCAGCAGTTGAAAAATATCTCTAAGGACTACTTTCCATTGAAAAATCTCTTCCTGACATTTACTATGTAATGCTTGTAATATATAATCAATACTTGATAAATCAGTGTGTTTCCATATAGCATCTCCAGAACAACTAATCCAGGTAAAACTTGCAAAATGTGTTCAATCACTATGCTTGCCACTACATCACCATAAACAGCAGCAATGGCAGCCCCCTGGTTTCCTTATAATGCCAGGAGGGAGGACACTGGGTGCTTTAATAACACTGTTAGAATGGAAAAAGGCAGGAACATGGGTTACAGCATACAAATATTTACAGATTATTTGGAAGGAAATGTTGAGAAAGCTTAAAACAAGTTCTTCCTGATAAGAAGTAGTTTTCATGTGATGATCAGATAAGAAATCATTATATAGAGGAGGCAGATAAGAAGTTGGTGGGCACAGTATGCCCCCAGGAGTGAACCATCCCAAGTTCTGATCAGAGATTGTAACCCATGGTCTGCCAGTCAGTGTGAGGACACCCAAAGCCCTTTTGAATGCTTTCCCACTTATGTGATGAGTCTGGTGAAAAAGCAATGATCCCAGAATGTGAAGAACACAAGTAATAAGTGTGTCATGCATCTGGGCTCAGTTGTCCATTTCTAGATGTTTCTCATTCTTTGCCGAATTCCTGCAGGCCAGTGGAACCCATTAGATAACTTCTAGAGTGTGGTGTGGGACTTCTTTACTAACAGTGTATCTCCTAAACTGGATTCTCACTTTTTCAAAGGTTGGTCTGAGCTGCCAAATGTCTTTTAATAAGTTCCTTTTCTGTTTAAATTATTTAAAGTTTTACTCCTATTTGTGGAGTAGCTGTGGCTGATAGGAGGCCCATGGAGGCAGTGGTGTAAAATAGCTAAAAGCTTTCCTGAAGACAGCTGGATCCATGGTCACCAAATGTGTTTGCTGGGGAGCCACAGGTTAGTCAAGGGAGGCCTAATTGTCAGAAAATGAGCAGGAGGTAATGGAGTTTATACACCCCGTGGGGAAAGAGCAGAGGCACAGAGCTCTTCTAGGCTGGGATGGAGGTCCTGGTCAACCAGCACAGAGGCAGCAGAGGTTCTACCTTGCTGTGGGTACTACTCTGGCTTCTCTCCATGGCAAATCCAACCTCACATACTGAGATGTGATAAAAAATAAATGCTTGGTCTCTGTGCCTGATTCCTGTCATACAGCTTCTAAAACACTTGGACTCTACAGAATAGAGTGGTTAAGACTGTTTTGTTTTGTTTTTTAATGCTAATGAGATGACTGGTGGTTGGGGGCCCTACAGCTCCAGGATAGGGGCTGGTCACCAGAAAGGCTCTGGCTTGACTCGAAGGGTGGGACTTTCAGCCTCACTGACTTTAAGGGAGTGGGGAAGAGCTGGAGATTGCATTAATCACTAGTGACTAAAGTTTTAATCAGTCATGCCTGCACAATGAAACCTCCACCAACACCGCTTACCAACAGAGTTCAGAGTTCTGAGTTGGTGAACACATCCACATGCCAGGAGGGTGGCACACCCCAACACCCTGAACACATTCAAGAATTCTTTCTTGGCTATTGGATCTGAGTCCCAACCATTTCCTACCTCATCTACCAGGCCAGAAAATAGCCTGACCAAATTAGAGACAGTAAGTCAATGAATGATAAAACGCCTAGGGCTGTTTCAAGAATAAGGATTGACCTAATGCACACTCTTGAGTCATTTTTGTAAGAATTTAAATCACTTTGAGTACTCAAACACATGGCTAATTGGAGCCAGAAAACTGTTGATGCTGACCCTTGTTGGCCCTGTGACTTCAATCAACCAAGACCTGGGCTCTCTCAACTTAGGATGTCTTTTTGCCCCAGCTCTACAATGAATTTTCCCTTGCCAAGTACCTCCATGAATATGCATGCACCCTTAACTTAAAACTATCTCCACTTTTTTTTTTTTTTGGAAGTAGAGCATTGCTTTGGGAAATATGCTCACCGTTCTCCTTACCTGTTGAAAGTAAAATCCCTCCTTTCCCAGTTTTTGGCTTGGCTTTTTGGCTCAATGCCAGCAAGAGGTGAAGTCAGTTTTGAGTTACATTGTGAATAAAAATAAAGCTCATATGTGGGAAACAAAGGCAGAAGGAAATGTAGATAAAATCAAATGTTATTATAACCTGCAGCCCATGAACAAATCACTAAGTCAGGCAGAGTAAAACTCCCAATTGTCTTAATGTTAATTCCTTGCTAGTGGGAAAAACTACCTTAGCTTGACAATAGCAAGGCCTCCAGTATCTTTTGAGTCTTCTTTAATGTATGAAAATCCTTTGGAACTTCCCTTTTCTTTACTTCCCCTAACCCAGAAGTACATAATCACTTATTCCCCACAATCTTGGGGTGGCAGTCTCCTGTCCTGTGCTTTAATAAAATCACCTTTTTGCACCAAAGATGTCTCAAGAATTCTTTCTTAGCCATCAGCTCTAGACCCCAACAAAAACACTACCTTGGATAAATTATTGACAAGATAAGAAACAGTCTGTTCACTCACTTTTCATTCATGCTATATGTGCTACGTGCTGAGATTAGGTGGTGTCAATAATAAGATAAAATAGTTTTATCCCAGCTATAGCTGCCAATGTCTGCATTAGACTCACTGAGGGAAAGAAGAGGGAGCCCACCCTCAGAAAGCTTAGAACCATATTTATATATTGAATAAGAAGAAATGTAAAACAGGAAACACACATTTGGCAGAAGTATTCCTCTCCAGGAATAGAGAGGTACTCTTGATGTGGGAAACAAAGGCAGAAGAAAAAAAAAAAATTCCTTACTATTTAGAGCCCATTGACAAGTCCTTGCCATTCCCCTAGGGACTCAACTGCCTGGATGTTGACACTTTGCTAGGGCAAAAGGCAATCTTAGCCTGATCTCTAGGATCCTATAAGTCTACTTTAATGTATAAAAATTCCTTTGGAAACTTCCTTTATCTTTACCTCCCCACGCCCACACCCCCACCAAAGATACATGTTGGCAATCATCCCCCAAGTATATGACCCACCAATATACATCTGAAAGGTGTCATAGAGTAAGGGACAGGCAGGGCTGGGTAGGGAGAGATAGATAGGGGGCTACATGATCAGGCTCACAAAAAGCCCAGAAATGCTGAGGTATAATGAAACTAGAGATAAGGGAATAAACCAGACCATCCTGTCCTGGGCATCAGAGGTGGGTCTTTTTATGATAGTCACCTTGTTACTAACAAAGAATAACCAGATTTGAAAGAAGTAAGCCATTAAAGATGTTATCACCAGTCTTGGGGCACCTGGGTGGCTCAGTGGGTTGAGCCTCCGCCTTCAGCTCAGGTCATGATCCCGGGGTCCTGGGAGAGAGCCCCACATCCGGTTCTCTGCTCAGTGGGGAGCCTGCTTCCTTCTCTCTCTCTCTCTCTCTCTCTCTCTCTCTCTCTCTCTCCCTGCCTCTCTGCCTACTTGTGATCTCTATCTGCCAAATAAATGGATAAAATCTTGAAGAAAAAAAGAAAAAGATGTTATCACCAGTCTTTATTGAAACCAACACATCACCAGGATGTTAAGGCCAAAAGTTCCCTGGTCAATTTAAATCAGTTTTAAACAAAAGATTGTCGGTGGGGGTCCATGTTGGCAACCCTGTCAGGACTCCTCTCACTCTTGAGAGCTTTTCCTGTGTCTTGGCTTAATAAAAATCTCTTTACTCACTCTCCTTTGTCCATAGGTTTCATTCTTCAACTCCGTGAGACAAGAAGCTCACTCTCCTGCTTTACCCATATATGAAAAGGGATCAACACTTGTTGGGTCGGTGGCTCCGGGAATGCAGGAGGAACAATAGAAATGACCACTGGGGCCGCCATCTTCCTGCCCCTCACCCTTCCTTAACCCTTGACTCTCCCACCAAAAGGATGTAAGCCCAGGTCACATCTCCATAGGTAACCTGATACCTATGCAGGAAACAGGAGCATCAGGGACCTCCCCCCCAATACCCTCCAATCACGAAATACCTTCCCATGTATGGATGTGAGCCCATGTCCTGCCTGGGCCCAATAAAAGACCCTGCCAACTCACTCCCAGTGTGACTTTCCCGACTCCCCCTTCCCTTCCCAAGTTGCGGAACCTCACACGAGAGTGCTGACCTCCTCCCAGCGTGACTTTCCTGGCTTCCCTTCTCCTGAGCCCCGAAACTTCACCGGAGAGTGCCTTTAATAAATCTTGCCTTGTGCCTACCTTGCCTGGTATTGTGTTTACCTCGCCTGTAAAACTTTACAAACACCAAATAGAGTCCTATATTTCCCACCCAGGTGGGAATTTTGCAAGATGATTACTCTCCCTGCAATCAGGGATTGAAGGACTTTGCTTGAGGAGATCAATTACTGGCTCCACATCCTAAATCAGAATCCTTATTTACCCTGATGATGTAATTTATGGAAAGAAAATTAGGATACATGTTGATTCCCATGCAGAGTACAATCAGGTTAAAGGTTAAATTTCATCATGATTCAAATTCAAGGTGCCCTAAATTTGATTTCAATAATACATAGAAATGAAGAATATTGTCAGATATCTGTCACTAAAAGAGATAAGGGGAGTTGCATAGGATTCTCTTCACAGTTTGAAAGACAAGTTAGAGTACTTCTAGGGCTCACCACCTTCCAATAGATAGTAATTATAATAATAAACAACAATAACAACAGTAAATATTTTTGAGAGCTTATTATGTGCACAGTTCCAAGGTTCTAAAAATGCATGACTTATTTTGGACATCATTTTTATCCATGAGTCTTAGTTTTTTCTGCCTTTATTATATCTTCAGTCATTTCTTGAGGTGGTTTTTTTTTTTTTTTTTTTGGAATCTTGGTATGTAGCATGAATTTTAAATCTTTATCCAAATATTTTTGGAAAAAATTGGGGGAATATGTTGAACATAAGCAAAACAAAGGAAGAATCAAACAAATAAATTTAAAAGGTAAATATATATAATTTATTTCAAAATATCTTTTCTCCTTCCAAATTATTATGCTTTGCCAATTACTTATTCAAAATGCCTCAAAGCCATGATTATCTCTGAGATCCTGAATGCAGCTAAGACTAAATTTTATGACATGGACTTCAAAATTTAGTTCTATCTAGCCCTGCTCTGGCTTGCTGTGGTGTCTTCATTTTTGGAAGCATGTGGGGAAGATGTACATGTAGTCCTTGGCTTACCTGCTCCTCTGTTGGATGGTTTGGCTGCATTCCACTTCAATTCCCTAAACTTCTGGCTCTACAGCAGATTTGTTGATTCATTGCAGGGGGTCTAAACACTACTACTGCCTTCTCACATCCCTCTAATGGTGAGAATTACAGATACCCAGACACAACACCCAAGGTGAAATAGCTCAAGGGACAATTTCACATGGTATTTTTTTTTACAGTCTCTCTGCAAGGCCTTTTGGAAAAGTAAGTCTTCCTCTGGATATTGTATACTTCATATATCACAATAAAGATTTTATTTTTAAAATAAATGTGTATTTATTCAAAGCCAACTAAATTTATTCATAACTAACTAAATCATAGTTTAGTTTTATGAGTGTAGAGAACAAAATGGAGTCTCTCATGTCAAGCAAGCATCTGTGTCAAGCAAGGACGCAAGCAGTTAAGGTACTGCAACTAGGAGATTTCACCAGGACCAATGTCAGCCAACACCCCAGAACTGATAATGTGCAGAATAGAGGAGGTCTGAAGAGACCCAAAACTGATTGAATCCCTTTAAACAGGGAAGGATTTTGTCAGCAAACTGTTAGACTCTTCAGACCTGACCTCTCTATGTCGACCACTTCACAAAGGCAGCTGTCACTGAAGGCTCTGTCCGGTGGATCTCTGAACAGAACCAAGATCCTTCCCTGCTTGAGCATCAGAAGCAGGAAGTGCCAGAGAGTTGACCCGGACCAAACAGAGGGGCCTTAACTCAGCTGTACACTCATAGACTGACTTCATATTTGGTTCCTTAACTTCCTGTACCCTTCTGTTAGCTTGTTTGTTGTGTAGCTTGCCTTGTACCCTGCTCCCTGTGCTGTGTAAGAAGCCAGGTTTAATCTGTTAGTGAATTGTCATTGAGTTTGGAATCCTGAACCACTTTATCAATGTGAATTAACTTTGCTTTGTAACTGAATAAAGCCAACATTGTAGAAAGACACAATTCATGTGTATGCCTTCATAGCATCCTCATGACAATGAGATTATTAAATGTTTAAACAAGTAATACAATTAGAAACAATGAATTTTAGATATATTTATAACTGCTTGAATACATGCTACTTTGATGATATTACTATAAACTAATATAAGTACTTTCCATAAAGCAGGAGAATAGTTATTGATTATCTGTATTATTTTTGTAGTTTAATTTTGAAGTTACTGTTGACAAGCTTTCATTGAAACATATATAATTTAGAAGATGTGTACAGAAAAATCTCTTAAGATAGGAAGTTGAGGAAGTGAGGAAAGATTTCCAAGTACTTTTTTGGGATTAGATAGAATGTGAGGGTGAACACTCTCATCTTTAAGCCTAATGTGTCAGGTCCCCATAGTTTATACATCCCATACCTCAAACTCCTCTGGTTATAAGGCATAAATGGTAAGATTTGGGAAGTCATGTGATACTAAGAATAGGAAGCCAGAAAACTTTTTTTTTTTTTAAAGTATCTACTGTCCAAGCCAGATAATCATAGAACCAACCTTAGCTGAAAAAATCAAACAGGATATCTTGCAGGCTAATTCAAGCAAAGTATGTAATGTGTTTTTCTGTATAGGTGTTTGGAAAGTTAACAAGTTGGGATACTTCCAGGAAAGGCCTTTACACTCTAGGAATAAAAAGAACATTATGAAGGTGCTTGGATGGTTCAGTCAGTTAAAAGTCTGACTCTTGATTTCTGCTTGGGTCATTGTCTCAGGGTTGTGAGATTGGGATCTGCACAGGGTGTGGAACCTGCTTAAGATTCCCTCTCTCCTTATAAATAAATAAATAAATAAATAACCATGAGAAAAATTTAAGTAATAATTTTTATATTTATTGCATGTTGAAGTGATATTTGAATATACCATGTTAAATAAAAAAGGATTTTTCCAAAGCTATGAGACTTTTAGATTCCTTTGAATTTCAAAGGCTGACAAGCAATCCATAACCCAAATCAAATAGGAGGACTCTCCAGTGTAGCAACTCTTCCTGCTTCTATGAACAAGGAAGTCTTGAGGATGACTCAAAACCGGGAAAGCTCTGGGTGCTTGTTGAGCTGATGTGGAAGGAAATTTACAGTCTTTGAGGATGATCTGGAGCATGAAATAAGGTGATTTTGAGGCTCAATGACCTACGGTGCGCATCTTAAATAAAATTTCCATTCAGTCCTATACATACTAGGGCTAGGTAAAGAAATTGGTGAGGAAGTAGACATATTGGAAGGAGTAAATACTATTTAATCCTTGAGGAGTATTCTGGAACACCACTCCATTGGTAGTGAAGCTACCCACAGGGAAGAAAAAGGAAGATGTTTGGCAATAGATATTATAGTCTCTAGGGCTAGTAGGGCAAATGAAAGATATGAAGGCAGACTGGAAGGATATGAAGGATTATTACATTATTTCTTTTGAAATATAGAAGTTGGTGTTAAATCAAAAAACAACAGTTCAAGCAATATAAGACAGACGTATAGAATTTAGGAGATAACCTGCACTTATAATCTATAGTTTTCACCCTAGAATAGGAAAGTAGAAGTGGTCACCTAGAGGTAGTGAGCAGTTCAGAGTGACTCCTAATGAGACATTTTCCATCCCATATGTGGCATCAACTGCTATCTGATGTCTTAGAGAGGTACACATATATGGAACATTTCCATGGTAAACTGAATTTAAAAAGGACTAGGCAGATAATGTGACACAGAAGTGAGGGAAAAACAAAGAAGGGCATTCCAGGTCTGCTACACCACAAGCTGCTTTGATAGAAGTCAAATTATATTGCATTACACCCAGTGAACAAATTATATTGCCTTACACCCAGGAAACTTCAGGAGAATCCTCAGAATCCTCAAATAAAAATAGAGGGGAAAAATATGATAGTCCAAAAAGTACAGAACCTCTGGAGTTGTCTCTGCCAAGGACAACCACCAGTCCACCAAATTACTTGAAGTATGAAGATATTTTTGTTGCTGTTGTTTCTGCCTTTAAAAATAGCACACAATTGTGTAATTAGCAAGTCTGTTTTGGAAGACACCATAACTTCTCCAAATAGTGATTTTCTGCCGGTGAACGAAAAGCTTAGGAGAGAAAGAGATTAAAGACTTTTGGTCCAAATTGGCACTATATGTCCATGCTTCTACAAAAGAAACAAGGTTCAAAATGAACTGCATTGAGCAGAAATTAAAGTGCCAAATCGAAGTATGAATGCAGCTAACAGAAGTCATACTACAGACTTGGATGTAGGAAATGAGGAAATCGAAGAAACAAAAGGCACTGCTACAGAAAGGTAGAAAGAATCTATCAATCCTGTTTGAAGCTGAGTTATCCTGCTGAGCTTCCCAGATCCTGAACTGAGAGCACAACTGTTATGAATTTGTCAAATTAACACTTGTTAAGTGGAGCACAGGATACCAGATGGTGAGTCACTGTTCAACAACAGACCACAGGAGAAAGTGAAATAGAGTTTATGACTCATAGGTCCTGAAGGAAGTACTCTTTATGCCTCCAGGGGTCACATGGAGGACCAAGGCAGAGTGCAGAGAGAGACACAGGCCTTTACTAGGGTCTACGAGTAGAGTGCTTTGGGATTCCCAGGCTAAGGCCAGTTGGTTAATTCAAACAATTGGGGTTTTGGTAAGCCCCATGAGTCTTATGTAAGGGGTCCATAAAAGGAAGGAATTGGGAGGCAGAGGGAACTGTTGCTCACAACAGCAGCTAGGAGAGTCATATTAGGAACTTACAGTTGCTGGTGACTTTGTTGGCTCTGATCTGGGGCAGATGCTTGCACGAGGGGCTAATGTCAGTGGTCCCGGCAGCCCACCTGGCCTAACAAAAAGGGTACCAAAGCAAATTATCATGGAGGATCTTTGCTAAACTCTCAGCATCAACTGTGGCTTAAGACTTCGGGGCGCCTGGTGGCTCAGTGGGTTAAAGCTACTGCCTTTGGCTCAGGTCATGATCTCAGGGTCCTGGGATCAAGTCCCGCATTGGGCTCTCTGCTCAGCAGGGAGCTGCTTCCTCCTCTCACCAGCTTGGTGATTCTATCTGTAGATGCATCGTCCTAAACTGCCTGACCCGCTGAGACTTCCTTTCAGTGACTATACTTTCCAGAAAAGTATTGCCTTTATATTCAAATGCTGAATCTTCTCCTTCTTTTAAATATTGACTTAATCTTTGTGACCACTTAAAGATGTATTTCATATACTCCTTCATATCGTTATTTAAACAGCTTAGATCTCTGTAATGTTAATCCTTCTACTTGTTCTGTTTGCTGATTAAGGAGGATTGTGTCTACTATAGATTTGTAATGTTCAAATGTAAATTCATCTTAAATTGGTGGTATGGTTGTAGATGTGAGTGTTAGAATTTCTCCCTCCAGAGTGAATTTTTTTCTTCATTTTTTTCCTGCAATAATTCTGGAGGTATCATTGACTTAGCACCAGGTTTTCTGTTAACTTCTTGGCTCAGTCAGTGAATTATCTGCCTTCAGTTCAGGTCATGATCCTGGTGTCCTGCATTCTAGCCCCACATCAGGATCCCTGCTCAGCAGGGAGTTTGCTTCTCTCTCTGCCCCTCCTTCAACTTGTGCTCTCAATCTCTCTCTTAAATAAATAAATAAAATCTTTAAAAAGATTTCTCATCATTTCTCATGCACTGTTGTTTTTGAAACTGCATGTAAGTCAAAATTAAACCCTAGGTTTAGATTTTTTCATGTGACCATTTTTTCATACATGTTTTCTTTGTTGTCTTCTTGGACCACTGGCAGAAGATTTTTCGTCTCTCTTTCATTGGAATTATAGCTTAATGCAAGAGTTTTAATTCCAGTTGTCTACTTTTCTCAAGCGTTCTATCTAATTAGACTTGTACATGGTGCTAAAACTCATTTCCCTACCGACTGCAGTTCAAGTAACAGTACCACCACCTTCGTGGGTTGTAATAACACCAGGTAATGAGTCCATTGCTCCAGCCTTCTGCTCCTTCTTTGTTTCTGACTTTTGAGGATTGCCCCTCTTTACTTGTGCGCTGCATCATGCATTTTTTTCAAGTACTTGGATATGTTTGTAGGACAGACTTTCCTGCTACACAACAGAATTAGAACTTCACATTTAACTCTTATTACTCAGAAAAATGTAATAAATACGTTAATTTTAATGTAATTTTGGTTAACTTTCTGCTCGAGAGTGTTAATATTGTCACACTATATATTTTTCTCCAATAACATTCAATATAATTTACATAGCTGCATTTCTTAAGAGTTTCTTGCTAATAGAAGTTAGATTTTTGCCAGAAAAACTTCAACATTTTTAATTCCTCTGCCACTGATTTGGTTTTAGTTGTTTTTTTTTTTTTTAAAGATTTTATTTATTTATTTGACAGAGAGAGATCACAAGCAGGCATAGAGGCAGGCAGAGAGAGAGAGAGAGGAGGAAGCAGGCCTCCCTGCCGAGCAGAGAGCCCGACGCGGGACTCGATCCCAGAACCCTGAGATCATGACCTGAGCCGAAGGCAGCGGCTTAACCCACTGAGCCACCCAGGTGCCCATTGGTTTTAGTTTTTCAATTGTCTTAAAAAACAAAACAAACAAATCTTCTTTGCTAAATAACTTTGGCTATTTGGATGGAGAGTTCTAAGAGTTAAAATTTCAAAAGAGCAAGGCTTTGATTCTGTGCATTTGTGCTCTAATTTAGAAACAATGCTACAATGCGTGGTCAAATGGAAAAGAGGAAAAGAGACAAAGGGAAGAAGAAGTACATAATTATATCATTATTCACATAGATATATTCAGTTTTTAAAACGCCCTGACTCTCTAAAGGTTAATATAGATCAAAATATGAGATTAATGTTTCTATATATTATACATGAAAATACTGAAATTCCCAACGCTGTAATATGTATATACCATTTGGTATGCCAGTGATATGGGTCCAATGTGTCTAATAATTTAGTTATTGAATGGTTGTGGCGTTTAATATATGAAGTTTATGCTACATTTTCATAATATTATGCATAAAAAGTTTTAAGAATCATGCTTATCCAGGTCCATATATTCTCCACACAAAAAAGCAAATATCCTAAATGCAACTGAAAAAAAAAAATCATCCTATTTTAACAACAATTGCAAACTGATTATATGTTGCTTAAAGCATGCTTGTATACCAGGATAACACTATTTTTCAAATGAGTGTCTGCATATTGAATAGAGAATAGTGGTAGATTGAATTATTCACCTGGTTCTTCACCACACTGAGATCACACTCTTTGCCTTTTACAGTTCTTCCCACTAGGAGAGGAATATTCTTTTCACTGAATGGACTTTCTTTGGACAAAAAGATTTTGGCTGATGTAACACAAGTACAAGCTTAAAATAGACCTGAAATGTTTTGCCTTTGTCACGAGGACAACATGCTCCACTAGCACACTGGTTCCGCAGGTCCATGGAGAACAAATACATAGGAGCATCCCAGACCAGCCTTGAAGTTTAGAGCCAAGTCCAGCTGGGCTTATCTCCAGAGGCATGGACCAGAATAA
This sequence comes from Neogale vison, assembly GCF_020171115.1. Classification (NCBI taxonomy): domain Eukaryota; kingdom Metazoa; phylum Chordata; class Mammalia; order Carnivora; family Mustelidae; genus Neogale; species Neogale vison. The sequence continues at coordinate 84,433,374 of NC_058094.1, read as the reverse complement.
ATAAATATCATTTTAAGCCATTAAGTTATGGTCTGGTTTTTCAGTCAGCATTACTGAATCAATAGTTAAAATACACAATAAAATATGCTTAATCATTCTGGTTTTGATAGACAGTTGAATTTATGCATATAACATATTTATTGGTTTTTCAACTACAGGTTGACTTTAATGGTCTATTTTTATGATTCAATAAATATGAAAGGGTATTGAAGCTAATATACCCTCAAATTAGACAGACTATCCATTATCTGTATTAAAAGTGACTATAAATCTTAAAATAGCTGAGTAGAAATTTATTCTAGTAATAGTAGGCTGAATAATTCAGACCACTTACTAAATAAGACAAGGGAAAATGCTACAGGAAATTCACAGACAAAAACTTTTGTCTGTGAACTTTTTAAATGCTTCTCAAAGATTTTCAAATCTAACAAGATGGAAAAATTATAAGGCCAAAATCTGTGGGAAGAAGAGACCCCTGAGACCAAAGAACAGCACTCAGATTTGCTTTTGGCTAAGGACATTAATCCAAAAGAAATGGCTAAAACTTTTTAATAAATAGGTATCCATGTGGATGAAAAAGAAAACCCATATCAGGGACACCTGGGTGGCTCAATTGGTTAAACATCTGCCTTTGGCTCAGGTCATGATCCCAAGGTCCTGGGACTGTGTCCAGCATCAGTCTCTTTGCTCAGCAAGGAGCCTGCCTCTCCCTCTGCTTGCTACTCCACCTGCTTATGCTCTCTCTCTTTCTCTGACAAGTAAATAAATAAAATATTTTTTAAAAAAGAAAATACATACCTTATATCATACGCATAAAAACACTGGCAAAGAGATCAAAGGCCAAGATATGTCAGTCAAAAGTTAAAATTAATATTAAAGAATATCTATACCCCAGTAGATAAATGATCACACATTTTGAAAAATTACTTAACAACAAAGGGAAATCAGATGGTATTTGAATGAAATGATAAAGTGTACCATCTCATTGGTAACCAGGGAAGTGCACATTAAAACCACACTGAAATACAATTTCACTGACACTACATCTTTTTAAATTTATCTATTTTCAGTTTTTGTTTTTGTTTTTTGGGGTTGTTTTTTTTTTAAGATTATATTTGAGGGAGAACAAACCAGGGGAAGGGGCAGAGGGAGAGGGAGAAGCAGACCCCCCTGAACAGGAAGCCCAATGAGGGTCTTGGTCCCAGGACCCTGAGATAAAAACCTGAGCCTAAGGTAGATGCTTAACCAACTGAGCCACCCTGGCACCTTACGACTACATCATTTAAAGTTAAGAAGCCTGGCAATACTAATGCTCAGTAGGAGTGATGTTTTTGAGTAAAGGAGCTTCCATATAATTACGATACTATACTATATTATACCATACCATACTGGAATTCAATTTTTTCATTGTCTAATGAACTGACTAGACACAAAACCCAACAATTTCAATCGTGCATGCATGTCTGAGAGACTAATGTTACACGAGTTACATATTGTTGCGTAAAATTTATCCCTAAAAGAAGCTTAAAACTATACACATTATCTCACATTCTCTCACTGTCAGAAATCTGAGAGAAGTTTAGTGTGTTGTTCTGCTTTAAGATGTCCCACAATGTTATAGTCCACCTTTCAGGCCAGGGATGCAGTTATCTCAAGGCTCAAATGGAAGATCTGTTTCAAAGCCCATTCACATAGTTATTGAGGGAGCTCAGTCCCTCAGGATCTGTTAGGTAGAGATCTCAGTTTCTTACCTAATGGGCCTCCTCATAAGTTCACTCACAACATGGTAGATATCTTCCTCCAGAGCAAGAAATCTGAGGGAGAAGCCACCTGAGTGATGCAGTTGGTTAAGCACCCAACTCTTGGTTTCAGCTCAGGTCCCAATTTCAGGGTGGTGAGATGGAGCTCCATGTGGGGCTCTGAGCTCAGCAGGGACTCAGCTTAAGACTTTCTCTCCTCTGCCCCTTCCACCAATCTCGATCTCTTTCTTTCTGAAATAAATTAATTAATTTAAAAAAAAAGAAATCTGAGGAAGAAGGAGATAGATACACAGAGAGAGAGATAAAGAGAGAGAGACAGTCAGATAGAAAGACAAAGGGACAAAGACAGAAAGAGACAAAAAGAGCCAGAGAGAGTAGGGCCATCCATCCCTCCACTCATGTCATCCACTACAGAGCAACTACTATAGAAATCAAACATGAACTTCAGAGTACACAGAGTGTGAAGATCAAAAGGCAGGGATCATTAGAGACAATGCAGTGAGGCCCTGGTAACACATACATGGCTCTTCCCTATCCACATTGTTTATCATAGGTCCTAATAAGAAAGAATCCAAATGTTCATTAATGTTAAGAAAAATAAATAATCTTTGGAATACTCTCAAATTGGAATATTATACAGCAGTGAGAATAAATGAACTATAGTAACAATATAAAGATAAATCTTATAATATTGTACCAAAGGAATATAATAGAATTATTATAATTTGATGGCAACTACATATGTTCCTAAATAGACCAAATTAACTGCACTTTTACTAATGTATACATTGGAGGCAAAACTATGAAGAAAAACAAGCTAATTACAACATAAGTCAAGATAGAGGTTATAACTACTGGAGTGAAACAGAAAGTGTTTGGAAAAGACCACAGGAGGATTTAGAAAAGAAACATTATGTCTATTTTTTAATCTGAAAAATGGGTATGAATATTTTCTATGTATGAATTCATTATATCCTATATAGATGTGTATTTTAACATTTTTCCCACGTGTGTTATAGTCATGTTGAATTATCTAAATATTACATAATGTTGGAGGAGGGGCAAGATGGCAGAGGAGTAGGAGACCCTATTTCAACTGGTCCCCTGAACTGAGCTAAATACCTACCAGAGCATTCTGGCCGCCTCTGAAATCAGACTAAGATGTAAGATTATATGATTCTTGATCTCTACAGAGGCAGAGGATCTTCAGTGGAGGGTGAACCTTGCCTGGATTGTGGTTGATATTTTCAGCTATACATCCCCTCAGCCACCTCTCACCAAAATGACTAGGAGGAGGAACACCCAACAGAGGAAAAATTCAGAGACTGTGACCTCTGCCACAGAACCACTGGATATGGACATAAATAATATGTCAGAAATAGAACTCAAGGTAACAATTATCCAGACAACAGCTAGGTTGGAGAAGACCATTAGTGGTAACATAAAATCTTTAAGGTCAGAAGTAAGAGGTGATCTGCCAGAACTTTAAAATACTATCAATGAGATCCAAACTAAACTAAATACTCTAACAGCTGGAGTAACGAGGCAGAAGATTGAACTAGTTAATTAGAAGACAAACTAATAGAACCACATAAAGATCAGGAGGAGTCCTGGAACAAGAATCAGGGAAATAAATGATGCCATGAAATGTTCCAATGTCAGAATTAGTGGGATCCCTGAGGGGGTGGAGAGAGAGAGAGGACTAGAAGTTATAGTTGAACAAATCCTAGATGAAAAGTTCCATAATCTGGGGAATGGAACAAGTGTTCATGTCCTAGGGGCAGAGAGGACACCTTCTAAGATCAAAAAGGGTAGAAAGACCTCCAGGTATGTGATTGGGAAATTCACGATTCATAAATTCAGAGAAAATATTTTGAAGGCAGCTAAGAAGAAGAGATTGCTTATGTACAAAGGAAGGACCATCAGAATAACATCAGATCTGTCCACAGAAACCTGAAAAGCCAAGAAGGGCTGCCAAGACATATTCAGGGCACTAAATGAGAATAACATGCAGCCAAAAATACTTTATCCAGCAAGGCTGACATTCAGAATGGATAGAGAGAAAAAAAGCTTTCAAGGCCAGCCAAGTTTAAAAGATTATGTGACCACCAAGCCAGCACTACAAGAAATATTAAAGGGGGATTCTATAAAAGAAGAAAGAACCCAAGAGTGACATAGAACAGAAATTTACAGACAATCTATAGAAACAAAGACTTCATAGGCAACACGATGTCAATAAAAACTTATCTTTCAATAATCACTCTCAACATAAATGGCCTAAATGCTCCCATAGAACAGCGCTAGATTGCAGACTGAATAAAATGACAGTGCCCACCCATATGCTGTCTACAAGAGACACATTTTGAACCTAAAGATACATCCAGAATGAAAATGAAGGGATGGAGAAGCATCTTTCATGCCAACAGACCTCAAAAGAAAGCTGGGGTAGTGATTCTTATATCAGATAAATTAGATTTTAAGCTATAAACTGTAGTCAGAGACACAGAAGGACACTAATTCTTGAAGGGTCTATCCATCAAGAAGATATAACAATTGTAACTATTTATGCCCCCAACATGGGACCAGCCAACTACATAAGACAACTTTTAATCAAAATAAAGAGTCCTATTGATAAGAATATGTTAATTATAGAGGATCTTAACATGCCACTCTCAGCACCAGACAGATCATCTAAGCAGAAAATCAACAAAGCAACAAGAACTTTGAATAACACATTGAACTACATGGAGCTCATAGATATATATAGAACATTCCAACCTAAAACAACAGAATACTCATTCTTCTCGAGCCCACATGGAACAGTCTCCAGAATAGACCATGTACTGGATCACAATTCAGCTCTCAACTGATACCAAAGACTGAGGTTATCAACTTCATTTTCTCAGACCACAGTGCTTTGAAACTGGAACTCAATCACAAGAAAAAGTTGGAAAGAATTCAAATACCTGGAAGCTAAAGACCATCCTGCCCAAGAACGTTTGGGTCAACCAGGAAATCAAAGAACTTAAATAATTCATGAAAACAAAGACGCATTGGTCCAAAACCTGTGGGATATGGCAAAGGCAGTCCTAAGTTGGAAATAACAGCCATCAAAGCCTCCCTCAAAAAAAACTGGAAAATACCAAATACATACTCTTTACACCTTAAAGAACTGGAGAATCAACAACAAATTAAGCCAAACCCATGCACAAGAAGGGAAATAATTAAGATCAGAGCAAAGATCAATGAGTTAGAAACTAAAGATACAGTAGAACACATTAATGAAAATAGAAGGTGGTTCTTTGAAAGAATAAGATTGATAAATCACTGGCCAAACTAATCCAAAAGAAAAGAGAGAGGACCCAAATTAATAAAATTATGAATGAAAGGGGAAAGATCACAACTAAAACCAAGGAAATAGAAACAATCATCAGAAATTATTGCCAACAGTTAAATTGGCATATAACTGCCAATAAGTTAAGCAACCTAGAAGAAATGGATGTATTCCTGGAAACCTATAAACTTCCAAAACTGAAACAGGAAGAAATTGACAACCTGAATAGACCAATATCTAGAAATGAGATTGAAGCAGTGATCAAAAACTTCCCAAAAAACAAGAGCCCAGGACCTCATGTCTCTACCAAACATTCAAAGAAGAAATAATACCTATTCTCCTAAAGCTGTTTCAAAAAATAGAAACAGAAAGAAAATGTCCAGAGTCTTTCTACAAAACCAGCATTACTTTGATCCCCAAACCAAGCAAAGAACCTGTCAAAAAGGAGAATTTCAGACCAATATCTGAGATGAATATGGATGCAAAGATTCTCAACAAGATCCTAGCTAATAGGATGCAACAGTACATTAAACACATTATCCACCATGACCAGGTGGGATTTAGCCATGGGATGCAAAGGTCATTCAACATTTGCAAATCAAACAATGTGATAGAACACATCAATAAGAGAAGAGACAAGAACCACATGGTCCTCTCAATTGATGTAGAAAAAGCATTTGACAAAATACAGCATTCTTTCCTGATTAAAACTCTTCAAAGTATAGGGATAGAGAGAACATTCCTCAACTTCATAAAAATCCATCAATGAAAATTCCACATCAAATATCATCCTCAATGGGGATAAGCTGATAGCCTTCCCACTAAGATCAGGCACATGACAAGGATACCCACTCTCACCACTATTGTTCAACACAGTGCTAGAAGTCCTAGCAATAGCAATCAGACAACAAAAAGAAATAAAATAAAAGTTATTCAAATTGGCGAAGAAGAAGTCAAACTCTCTCTTCACAGATGGCATGATACTTTACATGGAAAACCCAAAAGACTCCACCCCCAAATTACTCAAACTCATATAGCAATTCGGTAACATAACAGGATACAAAATCAAAGCACAGAAATCAGTTGCTTTCTTATGCACTAACAATGAAACACTAGAAAGGGAAATTAAAGAATTGATTCCATTTACTACAGCACCAAAAAAACCATATGTACCTTGGAATAAACCTAACCAAAGAGGTAAAGGATCTATACTCAAGGAACTATAGAACACTGATGAAAGAAATTGAAGAAGACATAAAAAGATGGGAAAACATTCCATGTTCATAGATCAGAAGTATAAACATTGTTAAAATGTCTCTACTGCCCAGAGCAATCTATACTTTCAATGCCATTCTGATCAAAATCCACTAACATTTTTCAAAATGCTGGAATAAACAATCCTAAAATTTATATGGAACCAGAAAAGACCCTAAATTGCTAAGGAAATGTTGAAAAGAAAAACAAAGCAGGGGGCATCATGTTGTCTGATTTCAAGCTTTATTACAAAGCTGTGACTACAGACAGACCAGTGGAACAGAGTAGAGAGCCCAGATATGGTCACTCAACTATATGGTCAATAATCTTCAACAAAGCAGGAAAAAATATTCAGTGGAAAAAGACACTCTCTTCAATAAATGGTGATGGGAAAATTGGACAGCTATGTATAGAAGAATGAAACTTGACCATTCTTTTACACAATACACAAAGATAATCTTGAAATGGATAAAAGAGCTCAACATGAGATAGGAATTCATCAAAATTTTATAGAGAATATAGGTAGGAACCTCTTCAACATCAGTCACAGAAACTTCTTTCAAGACAGGCCTCCAAAGGCAAAGGAAAAAAAAGCAAAAATGAACTTTTGGGACTTCATCAGGTTAAAAAGCTTCTGGACAACGAAGGGGAAACAGTCAACAAAAGAATCCCATGGACTGGGAGAAGATATTTGCAAATGACACTACAGACAAAGGGCTGATATCTAAGATCTATAAAGAATTCCTCAAGCTCAAAACCCAAAAAATAGATAATCATGTCAAAAAATGTGCAGAAGACATGAACAGATAATTCTCCAATGAAGACATACACAAGGCTAGCAGACACATGAAAAAATGTTCATCGTCATTAGCCATCAGGGAGATTCAAATCAAAACCACACTGAGATATCACCTTATGCCAGTTAAAATGGCAAAAATTAACAAGACAGTAAATAACCAGTGTCGGAGAGGATGTGGAGAAAGGGAAACCCTCTCACACTGTTGATGGGAATATAAATTGGTACAGCCACTTTGGAGAACAGTGTGGAGGGTCCTTAAGAAATTAAAAATAAAGCTACCTTATGACCCTGCAATTGCACTACTGGGTATGTACCCCAAAGATACAGATGTAATGATAAGAAGGGTCATATGCATTCCAATGTTCATAGCAGCAATGTCCACAATAGCCAAACTGTGGGAAGAGCCAAGAAGCCCTTTAACAGATGAATGGATAAAGAAGATGTGGTCCATATATTCAATGGAACATTACTCAGCCATCAGAAAGGATGAATACCCAAATTTTGTATCATGGATGGAACTGGAGGAGACTTGCTGAGTGGAATAAGTCAGGCAGAGAAAGTCAATTATTACATGGTTTCACTGACTTATGGAATATAAAGAATAACATGAAGAGCATTAGGAGAAGGAAAGGAAAAGTGAATTAGGGTAAATCAGAGAGGGGGATGAACCATGAGAGACTGTGGACTCTGAGAAATAAACTGAGGGTTTTAGAGGAGAGGGGGATGGAGGGATGGGTGAGTCTGATGGTATTAAGGAGGGCACGTATTGCATAGGGCACTGGGTGTTGTACATAAACAATGAGTCTTGGAACACTGCATCAAAAACTAATGATGTATTTTATGGTGACTAACATAACACATTAAATTTTTTTAATAATAAATAAATAAATAGTTCATAAAGTTGTTAGTTTCTTAAGTGAAACCCATTCCATATGCATTACAACAGTCTTTGGTCTAATAATTACTTATAAACAAATGCTTTAAATATTAGGGAAAATAAACTTGAACATTCCTAAATCAATACAAATGTCTCATTGTCAAACAATGGAAATTGCTCCTGCTCCACTCCAATGTTCCTTATGTTCAAGCGCATAGTCAAATATTCCTTAAATGTCACACAGAGGTCTCAGAGTTGTCATGAATTGTGTCAATAGAAAATATTAGAAGAGAGAAGAGCGGGAGAAAAACCAGCAGATAATGGAAGAGGAAAGGACAGGATCTGGGATAATGGGAGGAGAAAAGAGAGACAGTAAGATAATAGAGGCTTTATCTATGAGAACAAGGGGTTCAGGAATCACCTTGCTGGTTCAGTCAGCATTGGTTACCCAAAATGTGACTGAGATTTTCCAAAAATACATCCTTTATGTCTTTATATTATTGAATTAATTAGGCTAAACTAATTATTAGCTGAGAAATAGGCTATCAGTGTCTGTCTTCTCTATTAAGGAAAGACATAAGAAAACAGAAAAGAGCTTGGTAAATTAAAAGTTTCTTACTGAACATTAGTTATTATTGTGATCTTATATCTTCAGTGGTGTATTTTGAATTTATAAATTCCAAGTCATTTGAAAAAACTTTTAATAATTTCCAAAAGACTGAGGTTATCATCTAAACATTTTAACATTTCCAGTATACTGCTTAGCCCTACACTGCAATTATAGATAATGTTACTCTATGGACACTTAAGAGAGCAGAAATCAACAGCACTCACTAATGTTTCCGAGTTCAAAGGTGACCACTGTATTTCATCAGACTGGGTGAAGTCCAGGTCAAGGATCTGCCAGAGCCACCCTCCTACATTGCTCTTTTTAATTGACTCCTCAGCTCTGATTTTTACTGTGTAGCTTCAACATCTGAGCACTAACACAGCAACAACCAGTAAGGTTCCTCAAAAAGCCTTTGGAAGGTTTTCTTTCATGTCATGTCAATAGTGTTTAGAATATCTGCTGCATGTATCTACATGTATTTAAATTAAATCCACGACAGTTATGATTTTTAAAATTATGATCCAAATGCTATAAACAGCATGTCATATTGTCATGGCAGGGCACCTAATTGCTAGGTACGTTGCTTCGTCTCCTTCCCTTCCCACACCAGCTCCATAAGGGGCAGACTTCTTTATGGTCTTTGTCATTTGTGAGTAGATATATAAAAATATTTTATAGTTTTTAAACATAGCCAACTAATAAATATATAGCACAAAATGCAATCATATAAGCACCATTTAAAAATAAATATATATTATTGTACTATTAGATAGAAAACTTATGTAATAATCCAAATAACGTGGTAGCTAAAACAAAACAAAGCACTTCCATTGACCTTCTGTGTGGACTGCTGATCTGTTCTCCCAAACAAATTCTTTTGAAGGCAAATAATTCTATAACATTAATGTTCTGGCAATTTATATGCTGGCATATCTGCTCTCTATGGCTTTTGAAATTAGTTTTTCCATCAACTTTGTCTTTTTCCCTTCAATGTTAATCTGACCATAAAAGAAAAATGTCTATTATAAATGCAACAAAAAAATATACTGCTCTTTATACTCTCATGACCCCTAAATCTCTAGCTTTCTGAAAAATATTAATCTGTACTTCCTATACCCTCTCTTTTTCTATGTCTCCACAAGTTTGAGGATATATTACACTGTCTTCCAAGTAACTACTTGAAATCCACCCCACTGTCCTCACCAACCTGATGAATGAGAAATGGACATGTGTATTTTGAAATAGATTTTTATATCAATCATTAATTTTTACTTGAATTTCTACCTCCTGCTTAAAAGGACTTCATATGACTCAGAGAAGTGGCTATTGTTCAGTCTTTGACAAATATCATAAAGGACTCCTGAAAATATATTCTTTTCAAGGTTTATTAATTTTACACTTCAAAGTATTATAGGAATAATGTTTGTAGCCTCACTGAAACTTCACTTTCTTATACAGTTCTCACATTAGGTAAGTCTATAATAAAAATTTTGTCTATAAAAACTTTAATCTACTTGAAAATTATATAATCATTAAAATGTAGATGAAACAGCATTATTATTCAACATATTAGATTTAACTATAATAAAAATAACCTTTAACTTTTCTAGAGATTGTGACCTACAGGGATCCTTCACATAATTATTACATTATTTTGGTCAAAATTACTGTCAACTCTGATATATTTTGGAAATTAAAATTAGATCTAGAGTGAACTAGTGCAGTCCTAAAAGACTGTTGGAATTTCAGGGTGCATCAAATCTGCAAGGTCACCCACCAGAAAAGAGCAAGATGCTCCTATGCTACATTTCCTTGCCCTTACTTTTCTCAGCTTTCTGGGAGTGTTGAAGTGTTAAAACTGGATCTAAAGGTAAACAAAAATGTATATGAACAGTGGAAAAAATAGAACAGAGAGTCAGGCATTTGAGCTAGATAGAACAGACATCAGGGCCAGCAAACACCTGCAAGGGTAAGCCTAAAGCTCTTGTGTCTTTCCCATTACCCCAACCAAAACAACTTGTGGCCAGACACAATCTCCTGGGAGATATTATAGCATCCTGCCTGGTGGGAGGGAGGGAATGACTTGGACAATCCAAATCACACACCAGAGAACTCAGGTAGACTACAAATGTGGCTTTAAGCTGGAGTTTTTCAGTTGGTAGCACTCTGCCACCTCACAGAATATTACTAGCTACTTAGAAGATCTAAATCCAGCATCAAATTCTCAGTGATTTAGTTTTTTTGACCAGTAGAGGCAGTTCATGCCAGCAGGAAGTTGCATACCTTTTAGGACATGGCAATGTGGAATTCACATACAGGACAAGATATCAAAGGGCCAAAAAGCCCAGACCTAGTTAAAGGATATAAGACAGTTTTATTCAGTACTACTGCAGTAGGGAAGAGATACCAGTCTAACCCTACCTCTAGGACACGAAAGAAAAGGTGAAAGGAGATGCTTCTTAAACACTGGGATGTGCTAACATACAAGTCCCCAGGGATTTTAAGGGCTATGATTAGGCCATCTCGGACTACTAACTGGTGTTTATGAAAGTTAGGCTCCTACCGTCTACAAAGACAGGGAAACAGGGGGCCCTATTCTTCCTCATGATTACATTTCTAAAGAATGGCTCCTAAGTCATTGAGGAAGATACTCCTGGGTTGTAGAACATCCCTATGTGTCTCAAAAGGACAGAGAAAGGATTTACAATGCCAAGTTTTCCAAAGTAACTGTTCTGAAAATAGAGAAGTTATGGGCCTATGTCAGGTTTTTGGCTGAAACAATTATTTGGTAGCTTTGAGTTTTCCCAGGCAGGGACTTAGAGGAGCCAGCGTCATCCCACAGACAAGGCCTTAAAGCACTAGAAGCCATGCGAAGTCTGATTATGTCTCTTAGTGTGAGAGGTCAGACAGATGGTTCCAGCTCAGAGTGTTTGCAGTTCTCAAGGGCATGTCTGAGACCTACCTGACCCATTTGACTGATAAAAGTACAAAGAATCACTTAGATTTAGACAGAGATAAGGAGAATAAACTAGAAGTGCCAGCTTCCTATGGTCCTGCATCACACACACAAAAAAGGGGCAGTGCTGAAACAAAAGGGTTCAGCTGTGCGAGCATTACCCTCTGCATACTGCAGTGATCTGGGCTCCCATTTGGCAGCTCTATCCACTTGAGCTGCTGATGGCTTCTCAGAGCAGTGATGAGGCAGCCAGAGACCACACAGAGGAGCCCTGTGCAGGACCCCAGGCTGGGGCTCAGCACAATGAGTGGGACCCACGCAGACACGGCAAGCTCAGGCTCCCCCAGCATTGCACTATATCTGCATGGAGTTGCATACTTGGCTACACTGCCTTATGGGTGCTAAACGTTGGCAATTTTTCTCTTTTCCTCTACTTCTAATTGAGCATCACTTCAGTTTAGGGTGGGCTGACACTTTGAGTTTTGTGTCTTACACTCACTGCTGGTTATTGTAGCATGATTTTCATTCTGTCTACAGGCAGGGCATTTTAGATGGGTTTGTTTCTCAGAGTTTCATGAACTCTGCAAAACTGAATCCATACTGGATAGGCAGGTGAAAGAAGGTATGATGTTTTTCTAGTTGAATCTTTAGATGCACCCTCCTCCTATATGGAACTGTTTGTTCTGTTTTGTTTTTTTCTTTTGAACCATTGGGAATTGTCATTATGCGAACAATTGCAAACTCTCAACTGTTTGTGGAGCTCCTGACTACAAGGCAGGCAAGAGGCCATTTTTGAAATTATAAGTTTATTTAAATACATAATTTTTATTAAATTTAGCATGTCTAAATTAGAATCTATCTTTAAAAATGGTGGATAATTTTCATCTAAGGACTTCATTCAAGTAATAATCTGATAAATTAAGTTTTTCTCTGGTTTTCAAATTCACCCACTTTACTGTGCAGGTGCGTCCAAGGGCTTCCAGATAGGTATAGCGTTAACAGTTCAAATTCTATAAATACAGCATTAGAAAAGAGTGAAATCTGACTGAGCAAAAATCTATATACAAATGATTACTATTTGATAGTGAAAACTTGGAGGCAAAATATATATCCAAAGAAATTGAATAATGATCATTTTTATAAGTTGCATAAAGATTAACACTATTTTTCTTCCTAAAATGTATAATATAGTTGAAAGGATGGTATTGACCAGGAACTGGGGCTTTAAATTAATCCAACGTTCTTTAGAATCATATGATAGGTGAACTAATATAGTCTAAGAGTCAGGGAAGACTTTTCCAAGATAGTAATGCTTAAGATAAGACCTAATATCTGGTGATGAAATGGGAAGAGCAGGTGAAACCAGTGGAGTTTGAAGTTTTGTGAGCAGAAGGAAAGGACTCCAAGAATATGGGGAGGTAATTTATTCAGAACATCTTGAATTTGCCATGTCTAACATAACTACAAACAAACAGATAAAACAAAATCAGAACAGAATAACAGCAAAAAAATTGCAATTTTTTAAATCCTCTGTGTTCACAAACATGACACGGAATTTACCATTGTAACTAATTTTTTTTTTTTTTTTAGGATATAGTCAATACTTTTAATATTACCAGAGAATATGATACCAATAATTTTGAATCTTAGATAATTTTATAACAACAATAATTTACCAAAATTGACTCAGGAATAAGCAGAAGATGTGAATAAACCATTTATTGTTAAAATTGTATATGCAACCATTGTAACTATTTTTAAGTGCGAAGGTCATACATTCACATTGTTGTACGACCATTCTTACCACCCATCTCTAGAACTTTCTTTCATCTCATAACACTGAAATTCTGTATCCATTAAACAATAACTCTGCATTAACTCTTGCCCCCCCAGCTCTATTCTACTTTCTGATTCTACAAATTTGACTTTTCTATTTGACTTTTCTACTTCATGTAAGTGAATCACAGAGTGTTTGTGTCTTTGTAATTGCCTTATTTCACTTAGCATAATGTCTTCAAGGTCATCTATGTTGTAGAATGTGTCAGAATTTTCTTTTTGAGGTTGAATTATATCTCATTACATATATAGCATCTTTGTTTATCCATTCACCCAGCAATAGACATTTGGGTTGCTTTCACCTTTTGGCTACTGTGAGTAATGTTACAGTGAACATGCATTTACAAATATCTGTTGGAGTTCCTGTTTTCACTACTTCAGTGTACATAACCAGTAGGAGAATTTGGGGATCATAGGATAATTCTATTTTTAATTTTTTTTAAAAACTACCATACTGTTTTTCATAGCTGTTGCCCATTTTACATTTCTACCAGCAGTATACAAAGGATCTAATTTCTCCACATCTTCAACAACAATTCTTATTTTCTGTTGTATTGATAATAACCACTATAGTAAGTGTGAAGTGGTATATCATTGTGTTTTGATTTGTATTTCCCCAATTTTTAGTGAAGTTCAGTGTCATGTCATGTGCTTATTGCCCAACTGTATGTCTTATTTGGAGAAATGTCTACTTAAAATATTAGCATATTTTTTCATTGGATTTTTTTTTTGGTTGTTAGATTTTAGGAGTTCTATTTATACTTTGAATGTTAGCCCATTATCAGATACATGACTTGCAAATATTTGCTCCTATTCTCTCAAGTGTTTTTCACTTTGTTGCTAGAGTCCTTTGATGCAAAAAAGAGTTTAATTTTAAGTGGTTCAATTTATCTATTTTTGTTTTTGTTGCCTATGATTTGGGTGTCAAATCCAAGAAATCATTGCTAAATCCAGTATCATGAAGTTTTATCCTTTATGTTTTCTTTTAAGAGTCTTATAATTCTGGTTCTTATGTTTAGGTCTTTTATCCATTTTGAATTAATTCTCATATGCAGGATAAGCTAAGGGTCTGATTTTACTCTTTTGCATTTGTACAGGTTTTATAACACCATTTGTGAAGGAGGTAAGGGCACCATGAGAGGTAATGACACCAATGAGAGCTCAAATAATAAGTGAGCACCTTGTATATATTGTATTTCCATTTTATATAATTGTCTGAGATGAGCATTCTGGGTCAGCAGATCTGTGCACACTGTTCTATGGAAATTGGGATTCCCTCCATCTTGTTTGTCTTTGATTCTTGGTGTGAGGCCTCAACTTCCTGTTGGGAGCTAGACTTTGAGTGTCTCTTTGTGGTTTGAAGAAAGAGGTGAAAAGTTCTCAGACATTCCTGCTGAGGCTCCTGGGTGGTTCAGTCAATTAAGCATCTGACTCTTGGTTTCAGCTCAGATCATATCTCATGGGCTGTGAGATCAAGCCTCATGTATAGCCCCATGTGGGATTTCATGCTCTAGGGGGATTCTGCTTGGGGAGAGATTTTCTCCTTCTGCCCTTCCCCCCACTTGTGTGTACTCTCTCTTGCAAATAAATAAAATAAATAAATCTTTAAAAAGAGAGAGAGAGGTATGCCTGCTCCCTTATGGTGTAAGCCTAGATGATCCACATGTTTCCACTTCTCTTCCATGAAGGATGCAAGACCATGGCAAGTGCTGGACAGCCATGTTCTCAGCCATCATTCTATACCAGTGGAAACGGGAAATAAATTTTGGTGGATAGTCAGCAGTATACACTACAATAATCCTCTCTTGCCACCAAACAATTGTTTATCCCCTTTCTATAATATTTGAGTGTACTTGTGGCCATAATGGAGGTAATCACAATCTCATCCAGTTATAGCATACAAGTGAAGTCCATGGTTTTTAACTAATGTACCATTTTGTTGAGAGTCCAAATATGGTGTCTCATGATCTAGTAATTTATAATTAAAAATCAATTTATCTGGACCCTCAGATGCAAAATACAAAGAAACAAACACTGTATGATTTACTTGCATGAAGTACATAGAAAAGTCAAGTTTGTAGAGGCAGAAAGTAGAATAGGGCTGGGGGGGAGAGTTAATGTAGAGTTATTGTTTAATGGATACAGAATTTCAGTTTTACAAGATAAAGGAAAGTTCTAGAAATGGATGGTAAGAATGGTTGTACTTTTTCCTTGGAAAGAAAATATAGAAATATAGAAATAATTCATCTAAAACCATCATTATACAGGGGGAGGAGCAAGATAGCAGAGAAGTAGGAGACCTAAATTTCATCTGGTCCCAGGAGTCCAGCTAGGCTATCAAGCCATTCTGAACACCTACAAATTCAACAGGAGATCAAAAAGAAGATTAGCAACAATTCTATGAACAGAAAAGTGACCACTTCCTGGAAGGTAGGATGTGTGGAGAAGTGAATCCAAGCCAGCATATGGAAAGAGAGACCACGGGGAGAGGGAGCCTCCATCAGCAAGTTACCAGCAAGTGAGAGAGCAGTGGAGAACAAAATCAGAAGATTTAGATGTCGGCTCCTTGTAGGGACATCGCTCCAATGGTTAAGTGGAGAATGAAATCCTCACTAGGACAGTGTGGTCTCAGGACCCTCAGGATCACAGAAAGACCAGGGGTGTTTGAGTGTGACAGAGGTCCCAGGTATCAGAACAGGGAAGCTGGCTGTAAAGACAGAGCCAAGGAATTGGCTTTCAGCTCCAGGTTGCCATAAACCATGATCCAAGGCAAAGTTAGGCCACTAACCTGAGCAAGAACCCCATAAGTGGCAGATCCAGGGAGACCTCCTTCCTCCACCAGGGGAAGAAGTGTGGGAATGTGCTGAAGGAATCTGCTGGGTTCAGAGACTTCAAACAGGGCCATGTGCCAGAGGTAGAAATGCTCAGTCACAGACGGGGTGAGTGCCAAGTGCAGCTGGAGACCAGAAAGAAAGGTGTGATTGACTGCTTTTCTCTGAGGGCTCACTGAAGAGGGGGACCCTGAGCCGAGGGCTCCTCTCTGTCTGGAGATATCAAGACTGCCATTTTTATTCTTATCCTCCAAAGCTATGTGAAAAGCTTTCAGGTAACAAAAGTTACTGAGAGAAAACCCAAGCAGATTGATTAGCCTGGGCCCTAGCAAGGGTGGTGCAATTTTGCCTGGGGCAAAGATATTTGAAAATCACTGTAATAGGCTCTTCTCCCAGAGTATCAACAAGAACATAGAGCCAAGACCAAGTTTACTAATCAATGAGAACTGCGACACACCAGTGCTATGGGAATACAGCACATAGCATTCATGTCTTTTTCCCCCATGATTCTCCAGTCTTTCTAAGTTAATTTTTTAAATTTTTCATTATTTTTTTTCTTTTTAAAAAAATTTTCCTCTTTCCTATTTAACCAACATCTTATCTTACCAATACCTTTTAAAAATCTTTTTAAATTCTAACTTTTATAGTCACATTCTATCACTTCTTTACATTTAATCTTATTTTTTGTATACATATAAGCTTTTTGTTCCTTAAAATTTAGGGGTAGTTTCTTCCGACAGACCAAAATATACCTTAAATGTAGTGTATGGTTTTGATCTAGTCTCCCTGATCACATTTTCTCCTATTTTTTTTTAATTTTTTCTTCCCTTTTTCAACTTTTTATAAATTCCTTCTTAAAAATATCTTTTTAAATTTTCACCTTTACAGTCATATTCCATTCCTTCATTTTGTTTACTCTTATGTGTGTGTGTGTGTGTGTGTGTGTGTGTGTGTGTGTTTTCCTTTAAAATTTTGGAAGGCAGGGTGCCTGGCTGGCTCAGTGGGTTAAAGCCTCTGCCTTCAGTTCAGGTCATGATCTCAGGGTCCTGGGATTGACCCCACATTGGGCTCTCTGTTCACTGGGGAGCCTGCTTCCCCTCTATCTCTGCCTGTTTCTCTGCCTATTTGTGATCTCTCACTCTCTGTCAAATTAATAAAATCTTTTTTAAAAATAAAAATAAAAAACAAAATTTTGGAAGGCAGTATCTTCTAACAGACAAAAATACACCCAAAATCAAGTTTGAGACTCTGTTCTATTCACCAGCTTTTTTTTTTTTTTTCTTCTCTTCTCTTTCTTCTCCCCCCACCATCCCTGTATCAGGTCTCTTCTGATTAGGTTAATGTATATTTTTTCTGGGGTTGTTGTTACCCTTTTAACATTTTATTCCCTCACTCATCTATTCTTTGAACAAACTGAAGAGGTAGAAAAACTCACCTCAGGAAAAAGAACAAAGAGGCAGTACTGACTGCTAGGAACTTAATCAATATGGACATGAGTAAGATGTCATAATTAGAAATGATCAACAAGAAAACAAAGGTTTTAAATGACACACTAGACCAGATGTATTCAGAATATTCCATCCCAAAGAAATGGAATAAATGTTCTTCTCTAGTGAACACGGAACATTCTCCAGGATAGATCACATCCTAGGTCACAAATCAGGTCTCAACTGATACTAAAAGACTGGAATCATTCCCTGCATATTTTCAGGCCACAGTGCTTTGAAACTAGAACTCAACCCTAGAGGAAAGTTGGAAAGAACTCAAATACATGGAGGCTAAAGAGCATCCTACTAAAGAATGAGTGGGTCAACCAGGAAATTAAAGAAGAATTGAAAAAAATTATGGAAACAAAAAAAAATATTAAAAACACAACTGTTCACAATTTTAGGGATGCGGCAAACATGGTCCTGAGGGAAAAGTTTATAGCAGTACAAACCTTCTTCAAGAAACAAGAAAGGTCTCAAATACACAATCTAACCCTAACTTAAAGGAGATGGAAAAAGAACAACAAAGAAAGTCTAAACCCAGTAGGGAAGAGAAATAATAAGGGACAGAGCAAAAATCAATGAAATAGAAACCAAAAGAACAGCAGAACAAATCAACAAAACTAGGAGCTGGTTCTTTGAAAGAATTAATAAGATTGATAAACATCTGGCCAGACTTATCAAAAAGAAAAGAGAAAGGACCCAAATTATAAAATCATGAATGAAAGGAGAATTTGCAAGCAACACTAAAGAAATCCAAACAATTATAAGAACATATTATGAGCAACTATACATCAGCAAATTTGACAATCTGGAAGAAATGGATGTATTCCTAGAAACATATAAACTATCAAAACTGAACCAGGAAGAAATAGAAAACCTGAACAAACCCATAACCAGTAAGGAGATTGAAACAGTCATCAAAATCTCCGAACAAACAAGACCCCAGGGCCAGACAGCTTCCCTGGGGAATTCTACCAAACATTTAAAGGAGAATTAATACCTACTCTCCTGAAACTGTTTCAAAAAATAAAAATGAAGGAAAATGTTGAAACTCCCTTTATGAGGCCAGCATTACCTTGATCCAAAACCAGACAAACTTCTTCAAAAAGAATTACAGACCAATATCCCTGATGAACATAGATGTAAAAAATTCTCACCTAATACTAGCCAGGAGGATCCAAAAATACCTTAAAAGGATTATCCACCATGACCAAGTGGGATTTATTCCTAGGCTGCAAGGTTGGTTCAACATTTGAAAATCAATCAGTGTGATACAATACATTAATAAAAGAAAGAACAAGAACCATATGATACGCTCAATAGATGCTCAAAAAACATTTGACAAAGTACAACATACTTTCTTGATCAAAAGCCTTCACAGTGTTGGGATAGAGGGTACATACCTCAATATCATAAAAGCCATATATGAAAAAACACACAGTAAATATTATTCTCAATGGGGAAAAACAGAGCTTTTCTGCTAAGGTCAGGAACATGGCAGGGATGCCCACTATCACTACTGCTATTCAACATAGTACTAAAAGTCCTAGCCTCAGCAATCAGACAACAGAAAGAAATAAAAGGCATCTGAATTGGCAAAGAGTAAGTCAAATGCCTATTCTTTGCATATGATATGATATTTGATGTGGAAAACCCAAAAGACTCTACTTCAAAACTGCTAAAACTCATACAGGAATTCAGTAAAGTGTCAGTATATATAAAATCAATGCACAGAAATCAGTTGCATTTCTATTCACCAACAACAAGTCAAAAAAGACAAATGAAGGAGTTGATCCCATTTAGAAGTGCTTCCAAAACCATAAGATACCTGGGAATAAATCTAACCAAGAGGCAAAGAATCTGTACTTAGTAAACTACAGATTACCCATGAAAGAAATTGAGGAAGTCACCAAAAAAGGGGGGGGAGATTTCATGCTCATGGATTGGAAGAACAAATATTGTAAAAAATGTCTATGGTACCTAGAGCAATCTATACATTTAATGCAATCCCTATCAAAAGACCATCCACCTTTTTCAAAGAAATGGGACAAATAATCTGAAAATGCATATGGAATAAGAAAAGATTCCAGTTAGCCAGAGAAATGTTGAAAAAGAAAACCGAAGTTGGTGGCATCATAATTCCAGACTTCAAACTCTATTACAAAGCTGTCATCATCAAGACAGTATGGTACTGGCACAAAAACAAACATATAGATCAATGGAACAGAATAAAGAGCCCAGAAGTAGACCCTCAACTCTATGGTCAATTAATCTTCGACAAAACAGGAAAGAATGTCCAATGGAAAAAAGACAGTCTCTTCAACAAATGGTGTTGGGAAAACTGAACAGCCACATGCCAAAGAACGAAACTGGACCATTTCCTTACACCACACACAAAAATAGACTAGAAAATGGATGAAAGACCTCAATGTGAGAAAGGAATCCCTCAAAATCCTTGAGGAGAACACAGGAAGCAACCTCTTCAACCTCAGTTGCAGCAACTTCTTCCTAAAAACATTGCCAAAGGCAAGGGAAGCAAGGGCAAAAATGAATTATTGGGACTTCATCAAGATCAAAATCTTTCACACAGCAAAGGAAAGAGTTAACAAAACCAAAAGACAACCCACAGAATGGGAGAAGATATTTGCAAATGATATATCATATAAAGGGCTAGTGTCCAAAATCTATAAAGAACTTATCAAACTCAACAGCCAAAGAACAAATAATCCAATCAAGAAATGGGCAGAAGACATGAACAGACATTTCTGCAAAGAAGACATTTAAATGGTCAACAGACATATGAAAAAGTGCTCCACATCACTTGGCATCACGGAAATACAAATCAAAACCATAATGAGATACCACCTCACACCAGTCAGAATGGCTAAAATTAACCAGTCAGGAAATGACAGTTGTTGGTGAGAGTGTGGAGAAAGGGGAAACCTCCTACACAGCTGGTGGGAGTACAAGCTGGTGCAACTACTCTGGAAAACAGTATGGAGGTTCCTCAAAAAGTTGAAAACAGAGCTTCCCTATGACCCAGCAATTGCACTACTGGGTATTTACCCTAAAGATACAAACGTAGGGATCCAAAGGGCCACATGCACCTGAATGTTTATAACAGCAATGTTCACAATAGTCAAACAATAGAAAGAATCCATCAATAGATGAATGGATAAAGAGGATGTGGATTGTATGTGTGTGTGTGTGTGTGTGTGTGTGTGTGTGTGTTTAAAATGGAGTATTATGCAGCCATCAAAAAAGAGATTTTGCTATTTGCAACGATGTGGATGGATGTAGAGAGTATTATGCTAAGCGAAATACATCAATCAGAGAAAGACAAGTATCATATGATCTCACTGATATGAGGAATTTGAGAAACAAGACAGAGGATCATAGGGGAAGGGAGGGAAAGATGAAACAAGATGAAACCAGAGAGCAAGACAAACCATAAGAGATTTTTACTCTCAGGAACAAACTGAGATTTTCTGGAGCAGGAAGGAGGGATAGGATGGTTAGGGGGATGGTCATTGGGGAGGGTATGTGCTATGGTGAATGCTGTGAATTATGTAAGACTGATGAATCATACACCTGTACCCCTGAAACAAATAATACATTATATATTAATATAAACAAACAAATAAATAAATAAATAAGATGGCTAATAAAGATAAGGATACATATTTATAGAAACAAAACAAAAGCATCACTGTACTCTCCAAAATAGGAATTGCAAATATCCTTTGTCCCTGCACTGGTGTAAGTTGGTTGATATGGAATGAAGGAAAACATGTGAGACAGGCTTAAGGATTTATTTTTGGACTTTCTATTTCTACAGGTCTTTTCTTTAGTCAAATACCACACTGATTCTCCAGATTTATTGTAAACTTTGGAATCAGGTAGTTTAACTGCTCCAATTACAAAAAAAAAATTTATTGACTGTTCTAGGTTCTTCTCATTTAGATAGAAATATTAGAATTAGCTTATCAATTTCTGCAAAAATCTTTCTGGAATTTGAATAGAGATTGCATTGATATTTATAGGTCAACATGGGGAAAGTTGCCATCTTCATACTACTGAATCTTCAAATTCATTAACGTCAAATGTCCTTCTATTTATTTAGATTTTCCTTAATTTATCTTAGGAATGTTTAGTAATTTTCAGTGTTTAATTCCTGTGTTTATTTTTTTTAAATATTTTCTTAACTATTTTATTATTGCTTATGCTTATATGAATGGAAATTCTTCCTAGAATTCATTTTTGGGTTGTTCACTGAAAATGTAATCAATTTTGTATATTGATCTTGCATTCTGTACCTTTGGTAAACTCTTTTATTTGTTTGTTATTTTTATGTTATTCCTAAGAAGGTCTGCCCTGAAGGACATTATTTCAACAGAGCATACATAACTCTGGTTTTAACACAGCTTGGTGGATCTGGGCAAAGGGAAAAACTTATGTCCAGCCCCCTCTAGTTTTTTGTCTCATATAAGGCAAGAGGTAAAACTGAGAATTATTTTTGGATGTCACAACCCAGGGGTGCAAAGCCATTATAGGACTGAGATATAATCATAACACTACAGAATGGTTCCCCTACTCCCACCTTACTGTCACATCAGTAGGGGTCTTATATAGTAACAAATAGTTACAACTGGGGTGGGGTACTTTGCCTCTCAGCCCTTATTTAAAGAAGGTCCTAAATAAATAAGAACTCACAAAACCTTTATATCCTATATAAAACCCACATAAAATACATGTTTTAAATATAGGGAACCCTCAACATGGGAGACAAAACAAGGGATACCAAACAAAGGAAACCAGAGGAAATGTTATCCATTGACACCTACAGATACATCAAAGCATATGGAAAGCCTAAATCCTACCCAGACTAACAAAACCTCAACTGAGGCCTTGTTTACCTCAATTCTTTCATCTGTACTTTTTATCTGGTTTAAAAATAACTATAAGGCATAGTAAAAGACAATAAGGCAAAATGAACAGTTTGATGAGACAGACCAATAACCAGAAACAGACTCAGAAATATCAGGGATGTTGGAGTTACCAGAGTGGTACTTTAAAACACCCATGATTAATATGCCAAAATCTCTAATGGAAAAAGTGGACAACATGTGAGAACAGATGGGTAATATAAGCAGATGGATAATATAACAGAAAATGTTAAAAATTTTTAAAAATACTCTAACAAATAAAGAATACCATTGATGGGCTTGTCAATATACTGAACATAGCTGAAGAAAGAATTAGCAAGTTGGACAAAATGTTAACACAAACTTTCAAAACTGAAACTGAAAGAGAAAAAAGAATATAAAAGGGAAAATGGAATATGCAAGAACTGTGAGAGCACTACAAAAGGCATAGAGAGCATATACATAATTATAAATCAGAAGGAGAAGAAAAAGAAAAAGGAAAAGAAGAAATATTTGAAGCAGTAATAATTGAGAATTTCTGAAATTAATGAGAGACACCAAGCAAAGTAACAGGAAGCTCAGAGAACATCAAACACATACACACACACACACACACACACACACACACACACACCATATCTGTGTACAATATATTCAAGCTATAGGAAAGAAATTTCAGACAAAGAAAAGCTTGAAAGATGTGGAGGTCTGGGGGAACATATTTACCTATACAGGAGAAAGATAAAAATTATATCAGACTTCTTTTCAAAAACCATGCAAGCAAGAAGACAGTGGAGTGAAATATATGAAGTACTAAAAGAAGAAAAAAATTAACCTAGAATTCTGTATCCAGGGAAACTATCCTTCAAGAGTGAAGGAGAAATAAAGGCAAAAGTAAAGAGAAGATACAAATAACTAAAATCAGAAATAAATGTGGGATATTAATACAGATCTTGCAGAAATGAAAAGGGTTATAAAAGAGTATTATGAGCAGGGGCTTCTAGGTGGTGGAGTCAGTTAGGCACCCAACTCTTGGTTTTGGCTCCAGGTCATGATCTCAGGGTGGTGAGATAGAGCCCCACATCTGGCCCTGCGCTCAGCGTAGAGTCTGCTTCAGATTCTCTTTATCTCTCTGTCTGCTCATCCCCTTGCTCATGCTCTTTCTCTTTTCCTCTCTCTCTCAAATAAATAAATAAATTTTAAAAAGATAACATTATGAACAATTGTATACCAACAAATGAGATATCTTGGGTGAAAAGGACATAGTCACAGAAACACAAAATTACCTAAACTCACTTAAGAAAAAAATACATTTTCTTAAGAGAACTATAATGATTAAAGTGTTCGAATCATTAGAGAAGTCCAGGACCAAGAGGCTTTATTAGTGAATTTATCAAACATTTAAAGAAGAATTAATAATAACTTTCCTCAAACTTTGCAAAAAAAAAAAAAAAAAAAAAGGAGAAGAAGAAGAAACAGCAGCAGCAGCATATGGTTTACTTCCCAAATCATTCTGTGTATGAGGCTAGCATCACACTGATACCACAAAAGGTAAAAACATTACAAGAAAATAAATTACAGTCCAATATCTTTGGTGAATATAAATGCAAAAATCCTGGACAACAAACTAGGAAACCAAATCTATCAGAATATTAAAAGGACTATATAAATGATTAAAAGGACTATATAAATGATTAAAAGGTCTACATAGATAATTAAATAGGATTTATATATAAATGAATGCAAAGGTGGTTCAACATTTAAAAAAAAAAAAAAAAGTACCAAATCTACCAAATCTACCAATCTACCATTGGTAGAACTTGAGGGAAAACACACGGTCATCCTAGTTGACTCTGTAAAGACATTTGATAAAATCAGACACTTTTTTTTTTATAGTAAACACCCTCAGAAAACTAGGAACAAAGGGGAACTTCCTTAACATGATAAAAGGGCATTTACCAACCTCCCTTTCAAACCTGACATCATACTCAATAGTGAAAGAGTGAAAGATTCCTCCCTCAGGTTAGGAAGAAGATAAAGTTGCCTGATTCACACCCACCATTACTTTTCAGTATTATACTTGCTGTTTTAGCCAGGGCACTTTTAAAGAAGAAAAAATAAAATAAAACTTTACAAGTTGGAAAAAGGAACTTCAAGGTTGACATGAAAATGTATTTTTGTATATATATTTTTTAAAACGAGAAAGCTACTAAAGCTAATAAATTCAGTAAATTTGCATGTAGAAGATCAAGATATTAAAATTCAATGTGTTTCTATACATCAACAAAGAGAACTCAGGAAAATAATTGAAGAAACCATGTCAATTTATATCATCATTCAAAAGAATAAGATATCAAGGAAAAATTTTAATCAAAGAAATAGAAGGCTTGTACACTGAAAACTACAAAGCATTGCTGAGACTAATTAAATAAGACATAAATAAGTGTAACTCCAACTGAGTCCATAGACAGGAAGTCTTAATAATATAATGCCAATACTACCCAACACAATCTAGATATTTTCATGTGTCTGTTGGCCATCTGGATGTCTTCTTTGCAGAAACGTCTGTTCATGTCCTCTGCCCATTTCTTGATTGGATTATTTGTTCTTTGGGTGTTGAGTTTGTTAATTTCTTTATAGATTTTGGACACTAGTCGTTTATCTGATATGTCGTTTGCAATTATCTTCTCCCATTCTGTCAGTTGTCTTTTGATTTTGTTAACTGTTTCCTTTGCTGTGCAGAAGTTTTGATCTTGATGAAGTCCCAATAGTTTATTTTTGCCCTTGCTTCCCTTGCCTTTGGCAATGTTCCTAGGAAGATGTTGCTGCAGCTGAGGTCGAAGAGGTTGCTGCCTGTGTTCTCCTCAAGGATTTGGATGGATTCCTTTCTCACATTGAGGTCCTTAATCCATTTTGAGTCTATTTTTGTGTGTGGTGTAATGAAATGGTCCAATTTCATTTTTCTGCATGTGGCTGTCCAATTTTCCCAACACCATTTATTGAAGAGGCTGTCTTTTTTCCATTGGACATTCTTTCCTGCTTTGTCAAAGATTAGTTGACCATAGAGTTGAGGGTCTATTTCTGGGCTCTCTATTCTGTTCCATTGGTCTATGTGTCTGTTTTTGTGCCAGTACCATGCTATCTTGATGATGACAGCTTTGTAATAGAGCTTGAAGTCCGGAATTGTGATGCCACCAACTTTCGCTTTCTTTTTCAATATTCCTTTGGCTATTCGAGGTCTTTTCTGGTTCCATATAAATTTTAAAATTATTTGTTCCATTTCTTTGAAAAAGATGGATGGTACTTTGATAGGAATTGCATTAAATGTGTAGATTGCTTTAGGTAGAATAGACATTTTCACAATATTTATTCTTCTAATCCAGGAGCATGGAACATTTTTCCAATTCTTTGTGTCTTCCTCAATTTCTTTCATGAGTACTTTATAGTTTTCTGAGTATAGATTCTTAAGCTCTTTGGTTAGGTTTATTCCTAGGTATCTTATGGTTTGGGGTGCAATTGTAAATGGGATTGACTCCTTAATTTCTCTTTCTTCTGTCTTGTTGTTGGTGTAGAGAAATGCAACTGATTTCTGTGCATTGATCTTATATCCTGACACTTTACTGAATTCCTGTACAAGTTCTAGCAGTTTTGGAGTGAAGTCTTTTGGGTTTTCCACATAGAGTGTCATATCATCTGCAAAGAGTGATAATTTGACTTCTTCTTTGCCGATATGGATGCCTTTAATTTCCTTTTGTTGTCTGATTGCTGAGGCTAGGACTTCTAGTACTATGTTGAATAGCAGTGGTGATAATGGACATCCCTGCCGTGTTCCTGACCTTAGTGGAAAAGCTTTCAGTTTT
This sequence comes from Neogale vison, assembly GCF_020171115.1. Taxonomy (NCBI): domain Eukaryota; kingdom Metazoa; phylum Chordata; class Mammalia; order Carnivora; family Mustelidae; genus Neogale; species Neogale vison. The sequence goes on along the minus strand of NC_058094.1, from coordinate 84,406,842 downwards.
TCTCCATTGAGAATGATATTTGCGGTGGGTTTTTCATAGATGGCTTTGATGATATTGAGGTATATGCCCTCTATCCCTACACTTTGAAGAGTTTTGATGAGGAAGGGATGCTGTACTTTGTCAAATGCTTTTTCAGCATCTATTGAGAGTATCATATGGTTCTTGTTCTTTCTTTTATTGATGTGTTGTATCACATTGACTGATTTGCGGATGTTGAACCAACCTTGCAGCCCTGGGATAAATCCCACTTGGTCGTGGCGAATAATCCTTTTAATGTACTGTTGAATCCTATTGGCTAGTATTTTGGTGAGAATTTTTGCATCTGTGTTCATCAAGGATATTGGTCTATAGCTCTCTTTTTGGATGGGATCCTTGTCTGGTTTGGGGATCAAGGTGATGTTGGCCTCATAAAATGAGTTTGGAAGTTTTCCTTCCATTTCTATTTTTTGGAACAGTTTCAGGAGAATAGGAATTAGTTCTTCTTTAAATGTTTGGTAGAATTCCCCCGGGAAGCCGTCTGGCCCTGGGCTTTTGTTTGTTTGGAGATTTTTAATGACTGTTTCAATCTCCTTACTGGTTATGGGTCTGTTCAGGCTTTCTATTTCTTCCTGGTTCAATTTTGGTAGTTTATATGTTTCTAGGAATGCATCTATTTCTTCCAAGTTGTCAAATTTGTTGGCGTAGAGTTGATCATACTATGTTCTTATAATAGTTTGTATTTCTTTGGTGTTAGTTGTGATCTCTCCTCTTTCATTCATGATTTTATTTATTTGGGTCCTTTCTCTTTTCTTTCTGATAAGTCTGGCCAGGGGTTTATCAATTTTATTAATTCTTTCAAAGAACCAGCTCCTAGTTTTGTTGATTTGTTCTATTGTTTTTTTTGGTTTCTATTTCATTGATTTCTGCTCTGATCTTTATGATTTATCTTCTCCTGCTGGGCTTAGGGTTTCTTTCTTGTTCTTTCTCCAACTCCTTTAGGTGTAGGCTTAGGTTGTGTACCTGAGACCTTTCTTCTTTCTTGAGAAAGGCTTGTACCACAACGTATTTTCCTCTCAGGACTGCCTTTGTTGTGTCCCACAGATTTTGAACCGTTGTGTTTTCATTATCATTTGTTTCCATGATTTTTTTCAATTCTTCTTTAATTTCCCGGTTGACCCATTCATTCTTTAGAAGGCTGCTGTTTATTCTCCATGTATTTGGGTTCTTTCCAAACTTCCTCTTGAGGTTGAGTTCTAGCTTCAGAGCATTGTGGTCTGAAAATATGCAGGGAATGATCCCAATCTTTTAATACCGGTTGAGTCCTGATTTAGGACCGAAGATGTGATCTATTCTGGAGAATGTTCCATGTGCACTAGAGAAGAATGTGTATTCTGTTGCTTTGGGATGAAATGTTCTGAATATATCTGTGATGTCCATCTGGTCCAGTGTGTCGTTTAAGGCCTTTATTTCCTTGTTGATCTTTTGCTTGGATGATCTGTCCATTTCAGTGAGGGGGGTGTTAAAGTCCCCTACTATTATTGTATTATTGTTGATATGTTTCTTTGATTTTGTTATTAATTGGTTTATATAGTTGGCTGCTCCCACGTTGGGGGCATAGATATTTAAAATTGTTAGATCTTCTTGTTGGACAGACCCTTTGAGTATGATATAGTGTCCTTCCTCATCTCTTATTATAGTCTTTGGCTTAAAATCCAATTGATCTGATATAAGGATTGCCACTCCTGCTTTCTTCTGATGTCCATTAGCATGGTAAATTGTTTTCCACACCCTCACTTTAAATCTGGAGGTGTCTTCGGGTTTAAAGTGAGTTTCTTGGAGGCAACATATAGATGGGTTTTGTTTTTTTATCCATTCTGATACCCTGTGTCTTTTGGTTGGGGCATTTAGCCCATTAACATTCAGGGTAACTATTGAGAGATATGACTTTAGTGCCATTGTATTGCCTGTAAGGTGACTGTTACTTTATATTGTCTCTGTTCCTTTCTGATCTACTACTTTTATGCTCTCTCTTTGCTTAGAGCAACCCTTTCAATATTTCCTGTAGAGCTGGTTTGGTGTTTGCAAATTCTTTCAGTTTTTGTTTGTCCTGGAAGCTTTTAATCTCTCCTTCTATTTTCAGTGATAGCCTAGCTGGATATAGTCTTCTTGGCTGCATGTTTTTCTCATTTAGTGCTCTGAAAATATCATGCCAGCTCTTTCTGGACTGCCAAGTCTCTGTGGATAAGTCAGCTGCCAATCTAATACTTTTACCATTGTATGTTACAGACTTCTTTTCCCAGGCTGCTTTCAGGATTTTCTCTTTGTCACTAGGGCTTGTAAATTTTACTATTAGGTGACGGGGTGTGGGCCTATTCTTATTGATTATGAGGGGCATTCTCTGAACCTCCTGAATTTTGATGCTCGTTCCCTTTGCCATATTGGGGAAATTCTCCCCAATAATTCTCTCCAGTATACCTTCTCCTCCCTCTCTCTTTCTTCTTCTTCTGGAATCCCAATTATTCTAATGTTGTTTTGTCTTATGGTGTCACTTATCTCTCGAATTCTCCCCTCATGGTCCAGTAGCTGTCTGTCCCTCTTTTGCTCGCTTCTTTATTCTCTGTCATTTGGTCTTCTATATCGCTAATTCTTTCTTCTGCCTCATTTATCCTAGCAGTGAGAGCCTCCATTTTTGATTGAACCTCATTAATAGCTTTTTTGATTTCAACATGGTTAGATTTTAGTTCTTTTATTTCTCCAGAAAGGGCTTTTATATCTCTGGAGAAGGTTTCTCTAATATCTTCCATGCCTTTTTCAAACCCGGCTAGAACCTTGAGAATTGTCATTTTGAACTCTAGATCTGACATATTACCAATGTCTGTATTGATTAGGTCCCTAGCCTTCGGTACTGCCTCTTGTTCTTTTTTTTGTTGTGAATTTTTCTGCCTTGTCATTTTGTCCAGCTAAGAGTATATGAAGGAGCAAGTAAAATACTAAAAGAGTGGCAACAATCCCAGGAAAATATGCTTTAACCAAATCAGAAGAGATCCCAAATCGTGAGGGGGGATTTCTCCCCCCTCACGATTGGGTGAGGGATCTCCTCTGATTGGGATCTCCCAATCTCTTCTGATTTGGGGATAAAAAGAGGTTCAAAAAGAAAGAAAGAAAAAAAAGAAAAAAAATTAAAAAAAGAGAATGAATTAAAAATTCAATCAAGATTTAAAAAAAGAGACTGAAGAGATTGGGATCTCTTCTGATTTGGGGATAAAAAGAGGTTCAAAAATAAAGAAAGAAAAAAAAGAAAAAAAAATTAAAAAAAAACGAATAAAGAAAAGTATAAAAAAGAAAAATATATATATATATATATAAGATAAACTAGTTAAAAAACGTTAAAAGAGAAAAGGGTAAAAGTTAAAAAAAATTTTAGCAGAAGAAGAGAAAAAAAATGAAAAAGAAAAAAATTAAATTAACTGCAAGACTAAAAAATCACAGGGAGAAAGCCATGAGTTCCTTGGTTTGTTTTCTCCTCCTCTGGAATTCTGCTGCTCTCCTTGGTATTGAAACTGCACTCCTTGGTAGGTGAACTTGGTCTTGGATGGATTTCTTGTTGATCTTCTGTGGGAGGGGCCTGTTGTAGTGATTCTCAAGTGTCTTTGCCCCAGTTGGAATTGCACCGCCCTTACCAGGGCCCGGCTGAGTGATCCGCTCGGCTTTGCTTTCAGGAGCTTTTGTTCCCTGAGCGCTTTCCGTAGAGTTCTGGAGGACGGGAATACAAATGGCAGCCTCCTGGTCTCCGGCCTGGAGGAGCCGAGAGCCCGGGGCCCCACTCCTCCGTGCGCCCTCAGAGAACAGCGCCCAGTAACTCCCATCTGCCTAACCTCCGGCCGCGCTCCGAGCTCACCGAGCCTGCGACCGGTTCAAGGCAACACTGAGCTGCGAGCTTACTGTCAGCTCTGTCTCTGCAGCCGGCTTTCCCGTTCGAATACCCGCAAGCTCTGCAACACTCAGACACCCCCGATCCTTCTGTGACCCTGCGGGACCTGAGGCCACGCTGACCCCGCGTGGGCTTCGCCCCGGTTTAGCCTCTGGAGTGATGTCCTTCAGCGGAACAGACTTTTAAAAAGTCCTGATTTTGTGCTCCGTTGCTCCGCCACTTGCCGGGAGCCAGCCCCTCCCCCTGGGGTCTATCTTCCCGTCGCTTTGGATTCACTTCTCCGCCAGTCCTACCTTTCAGAAAGTGGTCGATTTTCTGTTTCTAGAATTGCTGTTCTTCTCTTTGATCTGCCGATGGATTTGCAGGTGTTTGCACTTTTTAGATAAGCTCTCTAGCTGATCTCCTGCTAGCTGAAGTAGTCTCAGCCTGCTCCTTCTCCGCCATCTTGACTCCTCCCTCTGAAACCTACACTTTAAAACAGTTAATATTATGGTGTGTGAGCTACGTCTCGGTTAAAAAGAGAAATACAGGAATGAAACCAAAGGGAAAAATGAAGAAAGAAATATTTTTCTACTGTACCCTCTGAATTCCCTTAGCATTTCTTTTTTCTTACATATTTTAGTTATATTTTTGGTTTCTCTGAGGATTACAATGAATACCTTAAATTATAATAATCTATTTCTCAGTAACATCAACTGAATTTCAATAATATATACAAACTTTGCTCCTTTCTTCCTCTTTCCCTTATTTCTCCTATGTGCTATGTTCATGTAAAATTGTATCTTTATACACACATGTCAAACTGAATTTGTAATTTTTTTGCATACTAGTATTTTAAATCACATATGATACACGTATTTATAAATAGAAAATATATTTATATTTTTTCATATTCACTTTTGTAATTACCTTCACTACTATTATTCATTTTTTGTTGGATTTGAGTTATTGTCTAGTATCCTGAAGTATTCCCTTTTGTGTTTATTATAGGACAGGTATCCTTGTAACAAATTCTCTCAGATTTTACTTATCGAGTAATGTCTAAATTTTCTTAATTTTTGAAAAATAATTCTGATGTCTGTATAACTTCAAGTTGACTGTTGTTGTTTTTTGGGGTTTTATTTATTTATTTTACTTCTTTTTTAGTATTTTAAATTTATCATCCCATTCTCCTCTCTCTTTCACGGTTTCTGAAAGAAACCTTAGTTATGAATATTATTGGGGAACTCTTGTATGCACTTCTGTCTTTCTACTTTCAAGTTTATCTTTGTATTTCAACTGCCTGATTATGATGTCTTTAGGTGTGTGATTTTCTTTGAATTATACTAGCTAGAGTTTGTTGAGCTCCTTGGATGTGTAGCATTTTTTTTTTTCTAATCAAGTTTTGAGAAGTTTTAGCCGTTATCTCTTCAAATATTTTTTCCACTTTCTCACTCTCTTCTCTCCTTCTGGGACACCACTTTATGTGTATGTTGGTATGCTTGATGGTGTCTCACTGGACCATGAGGCACTCATTTCACTTATTTTTTTTTTCTGTCTCTCAAACTGACTATTAATTAATCTGTCTTTACATTCATTCAGACTCAAATATTTTGTTGAGCCCTCTAGTGAATTTTTCAGTTCAATTATTGTATTTTCAAATGAGAATATATATCAAAAAGGTATATGCTTATGTTTTTTGAAGCATTGTTTTTAAGAGCCAAGATATGGAAGCAAGTGAAGTGTCCATCAATAGATGAATAGATTTAAAAAATAATATGATGCACATACAATGGACTATTACACATCTATAAAAAAGAATGAGATCTTGGGTTTTTTAGAACCTTACTTAGATTTAATCTGAGACTTCTCTCTGCCCAGTTGTAGGCAGCCCCTGACATCTCTGTTTATTATTGTATTCTTTATCCTGGCTTTGTAGGGCTTAGCTCAGTAGTAGGTCAATGATTATTCAGTGGTTATGATAAAACAGCTCAAGCCCATTAGGTTTCTACTTTCTGTTCATAGATCTGTATGTGAATTGGGAAGCACATTCAGTGTTTGGAAGGCTTCAAATCTGTCCCAGTTTTTCCTTCCACCAGGTCTTTTCAGGAAGTCCTTGAACTGATTATAGATTCTCAAACAGCCAGAAGTGTGTTGGGTGCTTGCCTCCCTCAGGTCTCTCCTTCCAAATATTTATCTTCTCATCAGTAAGTGATTTTTAGAGAGCAGAACTATTGCTTCTAATAGTGTATGGTTTTCTATTGGTGTATGGTCTTCAGAAATATTTTCTTATCAACATTTCTGTCAATAATTACAATGGCAAAGTACATTAGTTTCTCTTCTCTGCTCCAATTCAAATTAGTAACTTCTGCCAGCAAAGATCATTGTTTTCATGACCAACATCTCTTGTTAACATTTTTTTAAAGAGAGGGGAGAGAGAGTGAAAGAGAGAGCTGGGGAGGGGAGGCAAAGGGAGAGGGAGAGAATCTTAAGTAAGCTCCATGCCCAGCACAGAGGCTTTTAATATAAACTGTTATAGGCTAAATAAAGCAACATATAGGATACCATGGAACAGCCCTCCTAGGCTACATGGGTGTCAAGAAAGCAACTCAAAGAAGATGGGACTGAGGGATAAATAGAAATTATCCACTCTGGAGGAGGGAAGAAAGGTAGAAGGCACTTCCAATCATGCTGGAGTAAACACGTAGAAAATCATTACTACCCCCCAGCAAAAACAAAAACAAACAAACAAAAAAAACTATGACATAAACAAAGTTGTCAAAAACTCCTTTACATTATCAGGGCTCCAGAAATTGACCAAAGATCAACATTGAATGAAAAACATTTATTCATAAGGAACTGTTGAAGTTCCATGAGTCTCCTGTGTCTTTGTCCAGTTTTCCCTCCCTTCCCCTATGGTCCTCTGCACTATTCCTTATATTCCACATATGAGTGCAAGCATATGATAATTCTTTTTCTACCTGACTTATTCCACTTAGCATAATCCCCTCCAGCTCCATCTATGTTGATGCAAATGGTGGGTATTCATCCTTTCTAATGGCTGAGTAATATTCCATTGTATATATGAACCACATCTTCTTTATCCATTCATCTATTGAAGGACATCTCATCTCCTTCCATAGTTTGGCTATTGTGGACATTGCTGCTATGAACATTTAGGTGCATGTGCCCCTTCTTTTCACTACATCTGTACCTTTGGGGTAAATACTCAGTAGTGCAATGGTTGGTCATAGGGTAGTTCTATTTTTTACATCTTGAGGAACCCCTGTACTGTTTTCCAGATTGGCTGTACCAGCTTGCATTCCCACCAACAGTGTAAGAGTGTTCCCCTTTCTCCACATCCTCGCCAACATTTGTTGTTCTCTGTCTTGTTAATTTTAGACATTCTGACTGGTGTAAGGTGGTATCTCATTGTGGTTTTGATTTGTATTTCCCTCATAGTTAGTGATGTGGAGCATTTTTTCATGTGAATGTTGGCCATTTGTATGTCTTCTCTGGAGAAATGTCTGTTCATGTCTTCTGCCCATTTCTGGATTATTTAGTTTTGAGGAGTTGAGTTTGATAAATACCTTATATATTTGGATACCAGCCCTTTATCTGATACATCATTTGTAAATATCTTTTCCAATTCCATGAGTTGCCTTTTAGTTTTGTGGACTGATTCCTTTGTTGTGCAGAAGTTTTTTATGTTGATGAAGTCCCAAAAGTTCATTTTTTGCTTTTGTTCCCCTTGCCTTTAGAGATGGGTTTGAAAGAAGTTGCTGTGGCTGATGTCGAAGAGATTGCTGCCTGTGTTCTTCTCTAGGATTTTGATGGATTCCTGTCTCACATTTAGGTCTTTTATCCATTTTGAGTTTATCTTTGTTTATGGTGTAAAAGAATGGTCCAGTTTCATTCTTCTACATCTGGCTATTCAGAGTCTTGACTGACTCCATACAAACTTAAGGATTGTTGTCTGTGAAAAAATGTCAGTGGTATTTTGGTAGGGATTGCATTGAATGTGTAGATTGCTTTGGGCAGCAGAGATATTTTGACAATGTTTAATCTTCCACTTCATGAGCATGGCATGTTTTTACACCTCTTTGTGCCTTCCTCAATTTCTTTCATATGTTTTCTATAGTTTCTAGAGTATAGGTCCTCTTCCTCTTTGGTTAGTTTTGTTTCTAGGTATCTTACGGTTTTGGGTTCTATTATAAATGGGATCAATTCCTTAATTTCTCTTTCTTCAGTCACATTGTTAGTGTAAAGAAATGTAACTGATTTCTGTGTATTGTTTTTGTACCCTCCTACGTTGCTGAATTGCTGTACAAGTTATAGTAATTTGGGAGTTGAGTCTTTTGGGTTTTCCACATAAAGCATCATGTCATCTGCAAACAGAAAGAGTTTGACCTCTTTGCCAATTCAAATACATTTTATTTTTCTTTTTGTTGTCTGATTGCTGAGGCTAGAACTTCTAATAATATGCTAAATAAAAGTGGTGAGAGTGGGTATCCCTGCCATGTTTCTGACCTTAAAGGAAAAGTTCCTAGTTTTCCCCATTAAGAATGATATTTGCTATGGGCTTCTCATACATGGCTTTTATGATATTGAGGTATCTTCCCTCAATGCCTATATTTTGAAGAGTTTACTTCAAGAAAGGATGCTGTATTTTGTCAAATGCTTTTTCTGCATCTATTGTGAGGATCATTTAAGGATCATATGATGGTTTACTCTCTTAAGGCAAACATTTGGGTCTTAAATTTTAATTCTTTTTGATAGAATAGTAGCTTGGGTTATTAGAAATAAGTTTTTTCTTTATTGACTTAGACTACTTTTTATTTTGGTGACTGTGTGGTGAATTTATTAACAATTGTGTCTAATATCTGCCTAAATGCTCTAATTCAGTTATCCTCAAATATGCAAAAACAGATAAAGCATGTTTATATGCACATTGCACATAATTTTAGCAATTACAAATTTATTATTTTGCCAGAAAATTAGTATTTTTCACTGTTTTGTCTATGTGTGATTGACATCAACATATATTATTGAATTCCAATTCAAAACATGGCACAACAGATATTAGCTAAATAACAAACTAGCCACCTTCAAAATAAAAGTAGAGAAAGTTAAAATTTGTTATTTGATATTACCATTAACATAAGATAAATCCTTGAATAAATCTTATTCTATGGGGGAGTGTAATAGGAAAAGAATTATAAGAAGGAAAATATGGTCACTTTTACCTTTCGCCTTACTGAGGGCCTGAGATCTGAGGTTCTACTGCATGGGTTTAGGTAATGACTCTTCATTTGCTAGTTAGAGGATGTTGGGCAAGTAACTTAATTTTAACCGTTCCAAACCTCAGTTTTGACATCAGTAAAAAGGGAACAATAGAAGCTAGAGAACTGTCTGGCATTCAAAAACACCAACAGATGTTAGCTGTTCTTACTACTACAATTACTATTATCATTATGGTCATTCTTTTTGTTTTGTTTTGTTTTGTTTTGGCTTTGGATTGGTTTTATTTTTTATAAACATATAATGTATTTTTATCCCCAGGGGCACAGGTCTGTGAATCGCCAGATTTACACACTTCACAGCACTCACCATAGCTCATACCCTCCCCAATGTCCATAACCACACCACCCTTCACCCAACCCCCCTCCCCCAGCAACCTTCAGTTTGTTTTGTGAGATTAAGAGTCACTTATGGTTTGTCTCCCTCCCAATCCGATCTTGTTTCATTTATTCTTCTCCTACCCCCTTAACCCCCATGTTGCATCTCCACTTCCTCATATCAGGGAGATCATATGATAGTTGCCTTTCTCTGCTTGACTTATTTTGCTAAGCATGATACCCTCTTGTTCCATCCATGTCATCGCAAATGGCAAGATTTCATTTCTTTTGATGGCTGCATAGTATTCCATTGTGTATATATACCACCTCTTCTTTATCCATTCATGTGTGGATGGACATCTAGGATCTATCCATAGTTTGGTTATTGTAGACATTGCTGCTATACACATTCAGGTGCACGTGCCCCTTTGGATCACTACGTTTGTATCTTTAGGGTAAATATCCAGTAGTGCTATTGCTGGGTCATAGGGTAGTTCTATTTTCAACTTTTTGAGGAACCTCCATGCTGTTTTCCAGAGTGGTTGCACCAGCTTGCATTCCCACCAACAGTGTAGGAGGGTTCCCCTTTCTCTGCATCCTCGCCAGCATCTGTTATTTCCTGACTTGTTCATTTTAGCAATTCTGACTGGTGTAAGGTGGTGTCTCATTGTGGTTTTGATTTGTATTTCCCTGATGCCGAGTGATATGGAGCACTTTTTCATGTGTCTGTTGGCCATCTGGATGTCTTCTTGGCAGAAATGTCTGTTCATGTCTTCTGCCCATTTCTTGATTGGATTATTTGTTCTTTGGGTGTTGAGTTTGCTAAGTTCTTTATAGATTTTGGACACTAGCCCTTTATCTGATATGTCGTTTGCAAATATCTTCTCCCATTCTGTCAGTTGTCTTTTGGTTTTGTTTACTGTTTCCTTTGCTGTGCAAAAGCTTTTGATCTTGATAAAGTCTCAATAGTTCATTTTTGCCTTTGCTTCCCTTGCCTTTGGCGATGTTCCGAGGCAGATGTTGCTGCAGCAGAGGTCGAAGAGGTTGCTGCCTGTGTTTTCCTCAAGGATTTTGATGGATTCCTTTCTCACATAGAGGTCCTTCATCCACTTTGAGTCTATTTTAGTGTTTGGTGTAAGGAAATGGTCCGATTTCATTTTTTTTGCATGTGGCTGTCCAATTTTCCCAACACCATTTATTAAAGAGGCTGTCTTTTTTCTTTTTTCCATTGGACATTCTTTCCTGCTTTGTAGAAGATTAGTTGACCATAGAGTTGAGGGTCTATTTCTGGGCTCTCTATTCTGTTCCATTGATCTGTGTGTCTGTTTTTGTGTCAGTACCATGCTGTCTTTATGATGACAGCTTTGTAATAGAGCTTGAAGTCCAGAATTGTGATGCCACCAACTTTCGCTTTTCTTTTCAATATTCCTTTGGCTATTCGAGATCTTTTCTGGTTCCATATAAATTTTAGGATTATTTGTTCCATTTCTTTGAAAAAGATGGATGGTACTTTGACAGGAGTTGCATTAAATGTGTAGATTGCTTTAGGTAGCATAGACATTTTCACTATATTTATTCTTCCAATCCATGAGCATGGAACATTTTTCCATTTCTTTATGTCTTCCTCAATTTCTTTCATGAGTACTTTATAGTTTTCTGAGTATAGGTTCTTAGCCTCTTTGGTTAGGTTTATTCCTAGGTATCTTATGGTTTGGGGTGCAATTGTAAATGGGATTGACTCCTTAATTTCTCTTTCTTCTGTCTTGTTGTTGGTGTAGAGAAATGCAACTGATTTCTGTGCATTGATCTTATATCCTGACACTTTACTGAATTCCTGTACAAGTTCTAGCAGTTTTGGAGTGAAGTCTTTTGGGTTTTCCACATAGAGTGTCATATCATCTGCAAAGAGTGATAATTTGACTTCTTCTTTGCCGATATGGATGCCTTTAATTTCCTTTTGTTGTCTGATTGCTGAGGCTAGGACTTCTAGTACTATGTTGAATAGCAGTGGTGATAATGGACATCCCTGCCATGTTCCTGACCTAAATGGAAAAGCTTTCAGTTTTTCTCCATTGAGAATGATATTTGCGATGGGTTTTTCAAAGATGGCTTTAATATTGAAGTATGTGCCCTCTACCCCTACACTTTGAAGAGTTTTGATCAAAGGGATGCTGTACTTTGTCAAATGCTTTTCCAGCATCTATTGAGAGTATCATATGATTCTTGTTATTTCTTTTATTAATGTGTTATATCACATTAATTGATTTGCAGATGTTGAACCAACCTTGCAGCTCCCAATAGTGGGAATAAATCCCACTTGGTCTTGGTGAATAATCCTTTTAATGTACTGATGAATCCTATTGGCTAGTATTTTGGTGAGAATTTTCGCATCTGTATTCATCAAGGATATTGGTCTGTAGTTCTCTTTTTGTTTGGGTTCCTTGTCTGGTTTTGGGACCAAGGTGATGCTGGCCTCATAAATGAGTTTGGAAGTTTTCCTTCCATTTCTATTTTTTGGAACAGTTTTAGGAGAATGGGAATTAGTTCTTCTTTAAATGTTTGGTAGAATTCCCCCGGGAAACCGTCTGGCTCTGGGCTTTTGTTTGTTTGGAGATTTTTGATGACTGTTTCAATCTCCTTACTGGTTATGGGTCTGTTCAGGTTTTCTATTTCTTCCTGGTTCAGTTGTGGTAGTTTATATGTCTCTAGGAATGCATCCATTCTTCCAGATTGTTAAATTTTTGGTGTAGAGTTGCTCATAGTATGTTCTTATAATTGTCTGTATTTCTTTGGTGTTAGTTTTGATCTCTCCTCTTTCATTCATGATTTTATTTATTTGGGTCCGTTCTCTTTTCTTTTTGATAAGTCTGGCCAGGAATTTATCAATCTTATTAATTCTTTCAAAGAACGAGCTCCTAGTTTCATTGATTTGTTCTATTGGGGTTTTTGTTTGTTTGTTTGTTTCTATTTCATTGATCTCTGCTCTGATCTTTATGATTTATCTTCTCCTTCTGAGTTTAGGGTTTCTTTCTTGTTCTTTCTCCAGCTCCTTTAGGTGTAGGGTCAGGTTTTGTATTTGCGACCTTTCTTGTTTCTTGAGAAAGGCTTTTGCCGCTATATATTTTCCTCTCAGGATTTGTCGTGTCCCACAGATTTTGAACCGTTGTGTTTTCATTATCATTTGTTTCCATGATTTTTTTCAATTCTTCTTTAATTTCCCGGTTGACCCATTCATTCTTTAGAAGGCTGCTGTTTATTCTCCATGTATTTGGGTTCTTTCCAAACTTCCTCTTGAGGTTGAGTTCTAGCTTCAGAGCATTGTGGTCTGAAAATATGCAGGGAATGATCCCAATCTTTTAATACCGGTTGAGTCCTGATTTAGGACCGAAGATGTGATCTATTCTGGAGAATGTTCCATGTGCACTAGAGAAGAATGTGTATTCTGTTGCTTTGGGATGAAATGTTCTGAATATATCTGTGATGTCCATCTGGTCCAGTGTGTCGTTTAAGGCCTTTATTTCCTTGTTGATCTTTTGCTTGGATGATCTGTCCATTTCAGTGAGGGGGGTGTTAAAGTCCCCTACTATTATTGTATTATTGTTGATATGTTTCTTTGATTTTGTTATTAATTGGTTTATATAGTTGGCTGCTCCCACGTTGGGGGCATAGATATTTAAAATTGTTAGATCTTCTTGTTGGACAGACCCTTTGAGTATGATATAGTGTCCTTCCTCATCTCTTATTATAGTCTTTGGCTTAAAATCCAATTGATCTGATATAAGGATTGCCACTCCTGCTTTCTTCTGATGTCCATTAGCATGGTAAATTGTTTTCCACACCCTCACTTTAAATCTGGAGGTGTCTTCGGGTTTAAAGTGAGTTTCTTGTAGGCAACATATAGATGGGTTTTGTTTTTTTATCCATTCTGATACCCTGTGTCTTTTGGTTGGGGCATTTAGCCCATTCATATTCAGGGTAACTATTGAGAGATATGACTTTAGTGCCATTGTATTGCCTGTAAGGTGACTGTTACTTTATATTGTCTCTGTTCCTTTCTGATCTACTACTTTTATGCTCTCTCTTTGCTTAGAGCAACCCTTTCAATATTTCCTGTAGAGCTGGTTTGGTGTTTGCAAATTCTTTCAGTTTTTGTTTGTCCTGGAAGCTTTTAATCTCTCCTTCTATTTTCAGTGATAGCCTAGCTGGATATAGTCTTCTTGGCTGCATTTTTTTCTCATTTAGTGCTCTGAAAATATCATGCCAGCTCTTTCTGGACTGCCAGGTCACTGTGAATAAGTCTGCTGCCAATCTAATATTTTTACCATTGTAGGTTACAGACTTCTTTTCCTAGGCTGCTTTCAGGATTTTCTTTTTGTCACTAAGACTTGTAAATGTTACTATTAGGTGATGGGGTGTGGGCCTACTCTTATTGATTTTGAGGGGGGGTTCTCTGCACCTTCTGGATTTTGATGCTTGTTCCCTTTGCCATATTAGGGAAATTCTCTCCAATAATTCTCTCCAATATACCTTCTGCTCCCCTTTGTCTTTCTTCTTCTTCTGGAATCCCAATTATTCTAATGTTGTTTTGTCTTATGGTGTCACTTATCTCTCGAATTCTTCCCTCATGTTCCATTAGCTGTTTGTCCCTCTTTTGCTCAGCTTCTTTATTCTCTGTCATTTGGTCTTCTATATCACTAATTCTTTCTTCTGCCTCACTTATCCTAGCAGTGAGAGCCTCCATTTTTTATTGCACCTCATTAATAGCTTTTTTGATTTCAACTTGGTTAGATTTTAGTTCTTATATTTCTCCATAAAGGACTTTTATATCTCCTGAGAGGGTTTCTCTAATATCTCCCATGCCTTTTTCGAGCCCGGCTAGAACCTTGAGAATTGTCATTCTGAACTCTAGATCTGACATATTACCAATGTCTGTATTGATTAGGTCCCTAGCCTTTGGTACTGCCTCTTTTTCTTTTTTTTGTGGTGAATTTTTCTGCTTGTCATTTTCTCCAGATAAGAATATATGAAGGAGCAATAAAATACTAAAAGGGTGGCAAAGACCCCAGGAAAATATGCTTTAACCAAATCAGAAGAGATCCCACATCGTGGAGGGGGGAGAAGAGGGGATAAAAAGAGGTTCAGATAAAAAAAGAAGAAACAATTAAAAAAAATGAATAAAGAAAAAAAGGAAAAAAGTATATATATATATATATATATATATATATATATATATATATTAGATAAACTAGTTTAAAAACATTAAAAAAGAAAAGGGTAAAAGTTGAAAAAAATTAGCAGCAGAAGAAAAAAAAATTGAAAAAGAAAAAAAAATTAACTGCAAGACTAAAGAATCATGGGGAGAAAGCCATGAGTTCTGTGTTTTGCTTTCTCCTCCTCTCGAATTCGCTGTTCTCCTTGGTATTTAAACTGCACTCCTTGGTAGGTGAACTTGGTCCTGGCTGGATTTCTTGTTGATCTTCTGAGGAAGGGGCCTGTCATAGTGATTCTCAAGTGTCTTTGCCCCAGGTCTAATTACAACCCTTTCCAGGGGCTAGGCTGAGTAATCAGCTCCGGTTTGCTTTCAGGAGCTTTTGTTCCCTGAATGCTTTCTGTAGTGTACCGGAGGACAGGAATGAAAATGGCAGCCTCCTAGTCTCCAGATGGGTCAGGCTGAGAGCTCGGGGCCCCACTCCTCAGTGCGCCCTCGTAGAGTAGCGCCCAATTACTCCCGTTTCCCTGTCCTCCAGCTGCGCTCCGAGCTCACCGAGCCTGCAGCTTGTTCAAGGTAACCCCGAGCTGAGCGCTCACTCCTTGGCTCTGTCCCTGTAGCTGGCTTCCACATTTTAATACCTGCAAGCCCTGTGACACTCATACACTCCCAATCCTTCTGTGACCCTGCAGGACCTGAAGTCATGGTGACCCCGCGTGGGTTTCACCCCGGTTTAGCCTCTTTAGCGAGGTCCCTCAGCGGAACAGATTTTTAAAAGTCCTGATTTTGTGCTCCGTTGCTCCACCGCTTGCCAGGAGCCGCCCCCCCCCCCCGCAGTCTATCTTCCTGTCGCTTTGGATTCACTTCTCCACCAGTCCTACCTTTCAGAAAGTGGTTGATTTTCTGTTTCTAGAATTGCTTTTCTTCTTCTCTCCGCTCTCCCGTTGGATTTGTAGGTGTTTGCACTCTTTAGATAAGCTCTCTAGCTGATCTCCTGCTAGCTGAAGTAGTCTCAGCATACTACTTCTCCGCCATCTTGACTGCCCCCTCCCCCATTATGGTCATTCTTATGAGCAAGCAGCAATGAAGAATGTCTCACATTAGGAAAACTTAAAAAATTTCAGGTACATATGCCTTGAAAAATAATACTTTACATCAAGGGAGTAGATTGATTCTTTCTAAGTTAAGTAAATCCAGGTATGTCAATCCAATAAAGGTACTGAGCATAATGTTGAGGAGAATAAACACACATCTTAAAAGCAATAAACATTTTCAATTCACTGAATTTAAATGCCAGTTAAATTACTACACAGTGTACCGTTTACCAAAAGACATTCTGCCTAGAAGATAATTAAGTCTTTAAATGTGGATGAAGTATTTTCTCTTTCCCTAGTAATAACACTATAATAACTTGCATATCAGAAGTAGCATTAAGACAAACATGGTATAAGTCCAAAATCCTGCAGTAGCTTAAACAAGAATCTCTCTTCCTCCTCCCTTCCTCCTTCTCGCTCTCTCTCTCTCTAGAATGAAAGAGATTTCCTTCAAGGCAATTTGTTCTCCAGCAAGTATTACGCCTAGAGTAAACAGGTGGCACCACAGTGCTATGAGGATATCAAGTCCATGTATAACCCCCAAGACTAGGGAGCTTCCTTCCACAGAATGCTGCTGGGGATCACAAGATACTGCTCTGACATGCTGTTACCAGAGCTATGTGAAGCACTTTTAAAGAACAGTATCAAAGCTGTTCAGCCTTTTAAGTGCTTCACCATTATTCCCAGGAATAATGCCTCTTTTAATGGAGGTTTTTATATAGACAATGAAAACAACGTGAAAGACAAAAACCTACATTTCCTAGAAAGCTATTAGAAAAGACCTTCAGTTTTGGGGAAGACCATAATGGTTCTTTTTCTTTTTTTTCTCTAGAAATTATTGGCCTAAAAATGACCAAAAAGAAAAAGATGGAGAAATGATCTGTTCATATTCTATTTCTGCCTATTTGTACCTAGAAAAGTTGTCTACTTCCCATACTAAATAAATTACTGGGCATATTTTATGGCCTCTCTTTTGAACATAGGCTTTTTTTTCCCTCAAGCTAAATAACTTCTTTTAATATCTTCAATGGGCATGGATAATTTAGAGATGCTGATAAGAACTATACTTTTATTCAGAACAATGTGTGTGTGTTTATGTATGTATATGTATGTATGTATATGTATATATGTGTGTGTGTGTGTGGTATACATACACACACACACATATATATGAATTTCACCCCCGCAACAATTCAGCACTCAATGTATGTGGTCCAAACCTTTCAAAGACTTTACTTACCTGGCATATGAGTTTGTGCATAGCACATATATCATGAATAGCACCATATGGTATGAATATGCCTAAACTTAATTGTAATAAAAGCTGACCAAATTAGGAATAATGTTGACACTTGTGTAGCAGCAGTCTGTACATTAAAGGAAATTACCAGGTGCCTGGGTGGCACAGTGGGTTAAAGCCTCTGCTTTTGGCTCAGATCATGATCCCAGGGTCCTGGCATTAAAGGAAATTACCAGGTGCCTGGGTGGCTCAGTGGGTTAAAGCCTCTGCTTTTGGCTCAGATCATGATCCCAGGGTCCTGGCATCAAGCCCCGCATCGGGCTCTCTGCTCAGCAGGGAGCCTGCTTCCTCCTTTTAATACTACTTATAATCCCTGTCTGCCAAATAAATAAATAAAAATAAATAAATAAGAAAAGGCAATTACCAAATAGAATAGAAAGAGTAGGTTAAAGAGTGACTTCAGGGTGCTAAATAATCAGCTTTTGATGGCTTGTTTTGCTTGATGTCCAAATCAGATAATTGATGGCGATCACTGTCAGATTAAACCTTATAGGCATATTCTGAGCTTTTACACGGATAACTTTCATACTGCATCTTAGTAATGAAAGGGATCAGAATATATCACCCCCAAATATGCCATTTTGGCATAGTGATTATTTTGAGCTGAAGGCAATTGAGAAGTAGCAGACTTAGGAAGAGCTGTCCTCCTTTCTGCCCTCCCCCTTTCTGCATGAAAGCAGGGCACACATTTACGTTTGTAAAGGGAACTCCCCAGTACTAGAAGATAACTGTTGATCAAAAGTGATGACTTATTTACATAAACAAACCTTACTAAATAAGGTTTATCTTTCATTAGTTCCCCTCCTATATTTACCTTCCAATAATTTACCACACTTAAATGCCAAAACCTCTCTTTGGTCTTTGCAAAAGCTTTTTTCTCCTCTGCAGTTGCTAGATATAGCCCCCTTAAATATCAGACAATTACAATTCTACATGTCTCCCTTCTTTCTGTCTGCATTCCTTATTTTATAATTCTTTCTCTTTGTGTCTTTCCCCTTAAAAAAGATCACAGTTATTAAAGTTGTAATTCTGGGGGTGCCTGGGTGGCTCAGTGGGTTAAAGCCTCTGCCTTTGGCTCAGGTCATGATCCCAGTGTCCTGGGATCGAACCCCACATCGGGCTATCTGCTCCGCAAGGAGCCTGCTTCCCTTCTTCTCTCTCTGCCTGCCTCTCTGCCTCCTGTGATCTCTGTCTGTCAAATAAATAAATAAAATCTTAAAAAAAAAAAGTTGTAATTCTGGCTAAAGTTGTTGGTGTAAGATAATTAAAAAAAGGGGGGACACCTGGGGGCTTACTTGGTTAAGGGTCCAACTGTTGACCTTGACTCGGCTCATAATCTGAGTGGTGAAATCTATCCCCGCATCCTGCTCCATGTTCAGTGGGGAGTCTCCTGGAAGTTCTCTCTCTCTCCCATCCTACTCTAAAAAAATAATTAATTAAAAAAAGAAAGAAAAGGCTTTTTAAATAAATATAGTGATATGATCATTTATTTTGAGTAAAAAAAGATAACTTGGGCTGGAACTCATGAAAATGAAAAACAAAGTGATAAAAGTAGTTTTCCTTTCTCTCCTAGTTTATATAAAGGCACAATAGAATAAATGCATTACAAGTTTGGTGCAGAAAGAAAATGTGTTTTTGAAAATTAGGCAGCATTTTATAGAAGAAAGTCAAATAGAGAAAAGGAGGTTATCTTTTTTTTTTTTTAGGAATTAAAGTTGTTTTGCTTTGTTTTTGCTTATTCTATTGTGGTAACAAGACATTTTACCATTTTAACCATTTTTAAATGCATAATTCAGTGGCATGAGCCCCACTCACGTTGCACAACCAGCAGCATCACCAGCTTCAGTTCTTTTTCTTCTTTCCACTGTAACTGTACCCATTAGACGATAACCCCTAACACTCCTCCTCCCACAACCATGCTCCTAGGAATGTGTCTATTCCAGTACCTCATATAATAAATACGGTTGGAGGGGGTGTTTGTTTTTCATTCATTTATTTTAGAGGGAGAGAGAATGCAAGAAAAGGGGGAGGGGCAGAGTGAGAGGGAGAGAGAGAAGACGACTCCCTTCTGAGCACTGAACCTGATTTGGGGCTTAATCTTACAACCTTGAAATGATGACCTGAGCCAAAATCAAGAATCAGATATTTAATTGATTGAGCCACACAGGCACCCCAGAAAATAAGCTTTTATTAAATCATTTTATGAAGACATTTTCCTGCATAAGATGATTTTAGGACTGATAACAGGATGTCCTATTTTCATGAGGACCATATTGAATAGAATGGAATGGGACTTTTATGTTAAAAGGGGAATGGAAAATATAAGTTATACCTAGCTAACGGCCATTAAAAATTAAAAAAAAAAAAAGCCAAATAATTATAGCAAAATTGGTTCTACACTGTTGCAGGGAATGTAGGATTCCCAAGTTCTTCATGGAGAATTTTCAAGGCTTGAAGTTTCACAGAGGCTATGATAGTCTTCTCCTCAGCATTATTCATGTATGTCTCATTGTTTCTCAGTTAAGCCATTGCTAGGATGCTTTAATGGAAATTTTCTATCTGCTTTTCTATCTGCTTTCTGTATTTTAACCATCTCGTACAAAAGAGATTCAGTGGCAATTATGGACAAAAGCAAAGCGAGAAACATGCAGCCACACAGGAGGCTGCTACCAACAGTCATGCAGGCAAACTTAAAGGGCTTTTTCCAAGGGTAACAACTAGGAGGGATAAGTGATCAATTTGGAAAAAAAATATCCAATATGTTTCAAATCGATGCCAACCTTGCAGAGGAATGGAAACAAATGAAACCAGAGCAATAAGGCAAAAGACCATGTTTAGTTATTATCACATTACTGGTCACTTATATTTAAGAGAATGAGATGTATACCTAAGTATACATTAGAATTATGTTCAGTTGCATTGTTGGCTCTGGTTACATTGAGGCTTACATTACTACCTCTTGTGTTTATCCATTTAAAATAGTATGTTTCTTTATACATTGCACTTCAAAGTAAAATGTGCGCTCTGATTTATATAATTCCATATTTTGAGAGAAAATACTCAGGTTTATTTGTAAAATTAATTACTAATTATTTTTAAAATTTTATTTAAATAACTGTAAGATACAATCAGAAGAGGAATATACATGTTATCGAAAAAGTTTTGCTATGAATTGTTAGGGAGGAAAATTTTTCCTTTATCATTTAGGGACTCTTCTAGCTAATCCGAAAAATAAATTGACCTGAGAAAGATTAATTTTTTTTAATGTATGGGAACCCCAAATATATGAGAGGTTTAAAGACAGAAAGTTAAAATGAAGTATGTATGCCATCCTGAGCTAAAGAATGGAAGAGGAGGCTGAGACTTTAGAGGGAAGGAGGACAATTCACAGGGAAATAAGTGAAGGGCAGATATTTGGTAGTAATGTATTTGCTTTACCAGATAGATGGAACACTTGGGAAAAAAAAATTATCCCTGGCAAAAACTCATTCTGGGAAAGAACCTCAATTTATATTTTTCTAGGTAGTTAAGGGAGTTGAAAATTGTCTCCTGGGCCTGCAGGGTCTCAGTTGCCTTCAACTCAAAATAGTCCATGTGCTAAAGTGACACATTTTGGGGTGACTTGTTCTGAATCCCTTTGAGGTATATAAACATGATATAAATATTTTTGCAAAAGGCAGAATGCTAAGATGACTAGATACATCTTTTCTTTCTTTTAACACAGGCAGAATAAGTTTATCTTAGTTAAATATATGTGGATATATATGCCAATATTATAAACCCAAATCCATTAATCTAGTCAATTCATAAAAGTCACATTATTTTAATTCTCCTTGGTGTCACTGTTACACTTGTTGTATAACAACACAACACACAGTTGTGACCCCAAGATCATGACCTGAGCCAAAACCAAGATTCAGATGTTTAACTTACTGATCCACCCAGACATCCCACCAATAAGATTTCTTTATGAAAATTTTTTTTCTAGGGGCGCCTGGGTGGCTCAGTGGGTTGAGCCTCTGTCTTCAGCTCAGGTCATGATCTTGAGGGGTCCTGGGATAGAGCCCCACATTTAGCTCTCTGCTCAGCAGGAAGCCTGCTTCCCCCCTCTCTCTGCCTGCTGTTCTGCCTACATGTGATCTCTCTCTGTCAGATAAATAAATAAAATTTATTTTAAAAATTTCTCTAAGTAGAATATAAGTAGGCAAAACAGTAAATATTTAGTACATTGAACAAAATTTTCTTTAACTTATGTAAAATATTAAAGGATTTAAAATTTTAGAAATGTATATAAAGTTAAAATCCTCAGCACTAATACAGCATCCTTGTAAAATGTTTTGGTTTTATTTGTTTTTAAGACATTAGCTGATCCATGTCATATTCATTAAAAGTAGATTTTTTTTAAATGTCCTAAAAATTTCATTATTATACCACTAAATTATCCCAAAATATTCTCTAAAAATTTGATAGCATTATGATTGGAGACAGAAAGCTATGTCAGACATGATATTTTGATGGATTTTGATAAGATACAATTAACTTATTGCATTTCCCAGACATTGAGAAATACCTCCACCCTAATGCTTATTTTGGGCAGAGATTCTTTCAAAAACATTTAAGATGAATCTTGGAACACTGAAAAAATAAAGTAAAATTAAAATTAAAAAACATTAAGAATGTAAGTTGACTCTAAGTTCAAAACTCTAGGGGCATCTGGGTGGCTCAGTTGGTTAAGCTTCTGCCTTCAGCCTCAGGACATGATCCCAAGACCCTGGGATCAAACCCTGTGTTTGGGCTCCTTGCTCAGTGGGGAGTCTGCTTTTCCTTCTGCCTGCATTTCCCTATGTCTGCTGCTCCCTCTGCCTGCTGTGTTATCTCTCTCTGTCAAAAATTTAAAGTTTTCTTAGTTTGTTTACTTTTTAAATGTAATTTGAGGGTCAAATTGCTTATTATTAGAAATAAGAAGTCCTAGATATAATCTTTTTATGTCTAATTGCTTGTCATGCTATAAACTTATTCTTCAATGTGGTGCCTTTCTGGATTGGATGGGAGCCCCCAAAGGTGAGGTGATGATGGGGTGGAAGCCAGTAGCAAGGGTGGTGAAAGGACTCACCCAAGGCAGAACAAAGGAGATAGAAGTTTATTGAATATACCACAAAGAAGTAGCAGGCAGGATAGCAAAGAAGTAACTACCACAAGGCAGTGGGTGGGGGGTGTATTTAAAGGGGGGTGATGAGGCGGTATGGTGATGTGTGAAATTTCCCTTGTTTTGGTAACTTTATCTGGCTTTAATTAGCCCATTTGTTACTTAGGGTTATTGATATTTGAGGTGGGCTGCCTTCATGGGTGTGTCTGTATTCAGCCAGGTGGTAGCTGTGGGCCCTTTTGCCTTGACTGAATTTCCATTGCTCAAGCCTGTTGTCTAAAAGTGTCCTCTATGTCCAACTGCCTAACCCATTTTGCTATTTTCAGGAGGCTAGGTGCAGTTATCTCTTCAGGGATAGGTCTATCCTGCTAGTGAGGGCTGTATGGGCTTCACTTTTCCATTTCTTACAAATGGTTGAAGGAATCTGAGTGGCCTTAGGTGCCAAACCTGTGAGTCTTTATTTCAGATTCTACCTGTGTCCTTAGCTTTGCTCCATTGACTGCCAAGGCTGACTTCTTTTCAGAGTGTTAAGAAATGGCTCTCTTGGGCTGAGATCTGCACCTCTTACAGTAGTGAGAAGGGTCTTACAGGTCAGTATAAGGATATTTTGACCCTAGATTTGGTAATCTTGACCTTTCAGTTTCAGCTTCTGTGTTGAGATCAAGATTTCAAGGACTTGCACTAGAAAGGGGAATACCAGAACTGTATGCTGTGCAGACAGCACTCCTCTTGCACGAGGTCTTGGTGCTCTGCTCTGGGGCACGAGAGATCTGCTGTCTCTCGGTCCTTGCTTGTCCACCTTCAGGCAAGTGAGAGTCCTGGTGCCTGCAATGAATCCTCCACATCCTGCAAGTGGAAACAGATCAGTTTCATTCTACTTTTCTAAGTTATTTGCACTTTCCACATCTTTTATTGGGAGGAAACCTCATAAAAATGAAATACAACATCACAGACTTCTTGTTTTTTTGTTGTAGCTGAAACAATTCTTATTTCTCTATTTATCTATAAATTCATTTCCACTCTCATCCTCCTCTATGTATATCAAGTCAACTGAAACAAACATGGACTTATTATAGTGTGATCATTTTTTGGCACCTAAGCCATATTAGCTGCTCAGGAGCCCCCAGATTTCCTCTGCACCCAGTTATCACTATATTGTACATTCACTGAACTTGGGATAGATTCTTCTTCATGGTCTGTTGGGGTTTCTAGCAATGCATATAATAAGGTGCTCTGCAAATAGATTATTTACTAACAGATTATTGAATAAAGGCATGAAGACACACATTAAATGAATATTATAAGTAACTGTTCTAGACAATTTACTAACAGATTATTGAATAAAGGCATGAAGACACACAATAAATGAATATTATAAGTAATTGTTCTAGACAATTAGAATTTTGAAAGACGTTGGGGTTACTTAGACACAAAAAGAATACTCCTTATATAGACAAAGCTTGATTATTAAGATCTTTGAAATTCTGAGAACTGAAAGCATGCTTTTACCACATCAGAAGAACATCAGAAGACATAACAATTTTGTTTTGCACATATATATTTTCATTGGTTATGAAATCTGTGTTGATTCTGCATTTTTCTATATGGAAGATAAACTAGAAAAAGAGAAGAAGAGTAAGATGGAACAGGAAGATGAGAGAAAGAAGGAATAAAAAGCAACAGAAATACAAAGGAAAGAGAGTAGAAGGCAATAGGAGCAGAAATAAAGGAGAAAAGAAAAAAATCTGAGTAAAATGAATGAATAAACCGTTGATACTATAAATTGTAAAGAAACATTGTCAGAGTTTTAGACAACATTCAGGTTTCCTTTTGACTATGATAACCCAGAAAAAAAAATACAGAATTTCCAACTAAGATTGTTAATAAAATATAGAAATATAAAAATTTGTAAAAACTGTAATTATTTGTATGAAAATATTTCTGTGATCCCATATATGTGTATCATATGTGTTTGTGTATAGTTTATATATAGATACTATAATATTTATATTATATACATACAGTGTTAAATAAATTTATTCCAAGATTAAAACATAAGTTTAGGTTTCATTTATGAGGTTCTGCAATGCAGGAAATTGCTCTTTGAGAGAATCACTTGATTTTCTCCTAGAATGAGAGATTTATTTGGTGTTGATTGTACTGTTTTCACATGTACAAGCTGAAGGGCAGGTGTTAGGCAGAGAATTCCAAGATTAGCTAGGAACAACATTGAAGTCTCTGTGCTTGGAAGTCAATTACTTTTGTGATTTAGTTGAGGTAATAGAGAGTTAACTTCCATAGGAATTTTTCAAAGGGGTTGAAATGCAGCCAAGTGCATAAATTTCATATACCTTTGTTGGGCCACCAATCCATGTACTCACGACTCGAGAGTCTAAACATGACCTTCTATTGTTCATTCCCTAGTGTCTCAGATACGTAAGTGATGTTTTCCCCAATGAGCTTGCTAGATAACAGGAATCTGGAGCTATCTGTGTCCAATATTTCCATTAAATGTTTGGAATGCTTGGGCAACTGAGAGAAAGAGTAAGAGGAGTGGCAACACCTGCCCTAAAGGTTTAAGCTGTAGAATAAAATGTGTGTTATCTTCTCTGGGCTTCTCACTGTGAGAGTCAATATATTCCCCAATTTTCCTTTAAAAATGTCCCCAAAACAACAACCAAAGGAACTACGATTCAATGTGAAAAGTGCTTTAGAATGATATACTGGGCTTTTACACTTTCTTGCTCCCAACTGATTTCAATACAGAAGAAGAAAAACTAAAAAGAAAAAATGAAGTTTTCAGAAGCAAGAGGAGGATGTGACCAACTCAACTGGCTTGTTTGGAAAAGGATTCATGGAAAATGCAACAGTTGGGCTCAGAAAAAGATATAGTTGGTTACTGATAAACAAACTACCCCCAAAGTTAGTCGTGAGTCAAGGTCATCTAATTTCAGGTGGGTTTGCAGATATCTGTGGTGAACTGGGGGAAGGCTTGGAAACGGTTGGGCTAGAATAATGTCTACTGAGTGGATTCAGTTCTGCCCCATATCATTCTCTGGCTGGCTTTTCCAGGGGAAAGTTCTAGAAGGGAACCAGAAAGCTCAAAAGCTCTTGAAGTTCAAATCTAGGATTAAAATACCATTACTTCTGGTTCCTTCTATTAGCAAGAACAAATTTCAAAACTACCCAGATTCAAGGGAGAAATAGATTCCAATTCTTTACAAAAACTGTGAAGTATATTGCAAAGTATGGGTGTAAAGAAGCCATTGATTAAACTTGTTAATCCAATCAATTCACTAGGAAAGATAGAATATAGATAGATGATAGATAGAAAGATGATAGATAGATAATAGATAGATAGATAGATGGACTTTACACACATGTATTTATCCGAACCAAAAAACCATTATATGATCTAGTGTGTAGATAAACTGTAACATACTATATAGTTGCATCCTTGCCAGAGGGTTTTTTTTTTGTTTGTTTTGTTTTGTTTTGTTTTTTTCTTTCACCTCAGGAGTTTATGACAAGGTAATGAATCAGTGTAAAAAGAAAGCAATATTTAGGTTATATCCACAGTTAATCAGAATCCATCATAAATTTATACTTTTATACATTAACGTTGGCATTGTGTTTGGTTCTAATCTTTTTGAAAAATATGTACGTATTAAAAAAGCAAAGAAATAAAAAGTTTATATTTGTCCTTTTTATATTTATTTATTTATTTATTTATTTTTAAAGATTTTATTTATTTATTTGACAGACAGAGATCACAATTAGGCAGAGAAGGGACACCTAGGTGGCTCAGTTGGTTAAGCAGCTGCCTTCGGCTCAGGTCATGATCCCAGCATCCTGGGATCGAGTCCCACGTTGAGCTCCTTGCTCAGCAGGGAGCCTGCTTCTTTCTCTGCCTCTGGCTGCCACTCTGGCTGTCTGTGCTCACTCTCTCTGACAAATAAATAAATAAAATCTTTAAAAAAAACCACACAAAAAAACAACTAAGCAGAGAAGCAGGCAGAGAGAGAGGAGGAAGGAGGCTCCCTGCCCAGCACAGAACTAGATGTGGGGCTCAATCCCAGGACCCTGGGATCATGACCTAAGCCGAAGGCAGAGGCTTTAACCCACTGAGCCACCCAGGCGCCCCTGTTTGTCCTTAAAAAAAAAAAAATTCTGTTATAAAAATCTGAATGAGTTTATGTTTGGGATATTCTTACTTAAAGAAGATATGCAATCTGAAATCTACAGGGGAGGACCCTGGAGAGAAATTCAAAGATTTTAAATGGTTATCACCCAGAGAAGCTTGGATGAGAATGTATTTTCACCACACTTGAATGGCACTTTTGAGGCACTTGGACAAAAACACAAGTTTTTGTGGCATTTACAGAATTTAATCTTGGGAAATTAGATGATATACCTCTAAAAGGCAGATAGTTATCCTCTTGAAAGTCTGAAAATTTAATATTACAAGAACTATGCAATACTGACACACACATATTAAGATGTGAAAAAGGGAAACAAACAGTAGTTGCAGATATATGTCCACAAAGAGAGTCACACGGAAAGTTACACATATTCATTTGAAGTCAGGCTGCCTTTCACTTGGGAAACTCTATAGAGTAGGTCCTGGAGAGAATAACACCATGACAGAACTCATTTATCATGCATGTATGGCTAATGGTTAAAGATTCTCCCTAGTAAGGCAGGGTAGGCCAGGCAATTTCCTCTCTTTCTGTATGCCTACCTCACACATACACAAACCATACATTAGAAGTCATCGGCTTTATATCTGCTTTTCCATTTCTTTGACTCTTACCCCCAAATAATGCAAACAATAGAAATGATATTTCCATGAAACTATTCATACAAATAATATCAAAATTAGAAAATAGACTATGTTATAAAATAAAGATATGACCAATTATATTACCTCCACATAATAATTACATACAGTCTTTAAAAGTGATTTTAAAAGTGACTTTAAAGACTACATAAAAGAAAAGTTGTACCTATTGTGTTCAATTAAAAGTGTTAGTAAAAATTATAAATATACTGTGATAATTAATGAGAGATGGGGCAATATACTGAAAAAGATTTTAGGAGAAAATACACTAAAGTTGTGAAGTAATTGATAAGGATGTGGCAGACAATTATCTTCATGCTTTTCCAATTTTTCCACAGTTAATTGTATTGGGTTTTATAACAGAAGATGCATCTATAGATAAAAGCAATCACATACTTATTTCTCTTATGGAAGTGAAAATAATGAAAGTGTAAAGAATATAGATTAAAGAGAACGAAGGGAAGGGTGTAGAACCAAATCTGTGCTTATGCCCTTCTGTTTTTGCTAAACTATGAATAACTTTAATAATTTTAAACATGAATATCATCTAGTTGATTATACTAAAATATTATAATTATAGAAACATACAAGGTGAAACTTTCTACAAATATATGCTTATTACAATATCAAAAATACACCTTTGATGGTTTCAAAATGACTGAGTATAATTTTAAAAAGCAATTGTCTTAGGAAGTAACCACAGTATTAAAGCTCTTTCTTATGCCTGTAAATAACAAATTTTTCCAAGTTTGAAAAACAAAAACAGTATTTTGTTTAATTTTGTATTCTTGGAAATTATCACAGTGCTTCAGTAGTCTGATCATTCAATTACCAACCACTGACTGTGCACTCACTGTGTGCACACCAGTGTGCTGCACACTGTTCTAAAGAAGGGGATTTATAAGCACGCGGGTTACTGTTTTCCTACAGCCTGGATTACAGAGGGAGAGAGGAGTCAATACGGAAAGTTAATAATTTCCCAAGGTGATACTTGTTATAAAGACATTAAAACACATTGATTGATACACAGAAAGACAATGAAGATTGTTTAAATTGGCAGGTCAGGGGAGGCCTCATTGATAATGAGACTTTCAAGCTGAGATACGAAGGAAGAGTGGGACCAAACATGTAAAAGATCTGGGCGGTGAGAGTAGCCCTTCAGTTCTGGGGAATGGCATTTGCAAAGTTTCTACAGCAGGACTAAGTTTGGTGAATATGAAGATTTGAAATGTAGGTCAAGGAGGAAAGAGTGATGAAATAAATATCACACTGGCAAAACAGTGGTTATGCTCCATGGATTAGGAAACCCTGGGACGTTTTAAGCACAGGCAAGATATGGGATGATTTGTGTTGTCAAAAATCCATTCCACTGCTGTGCAAAGATTCCAATGGAAAAACTGGCTGGAATGAGATTAATTATTGGTATGTTATGGATATATATCAATTGCACTAGAGTGAAAACTTATCCTGGAAGAAGTGGAAGGATTTGGGAAATATTTTAAGAACAAAAACAAGAGTTTTTCTTTGCTGATTCTTTGAATATGGTGTGTAAGTGTAGATAAATATTTACATGGCTCCTTGGTTTTGAGCTTTAACTGGAAGGGCAGTGGTGTATTTTCTTGATGAAGACTATGTTCAGAGGAACAGATTCAGTGGGGGTGATGATCGAGTTGAGATGTCTAGTAAGTGTTCAAGTAGCTATGTCAATGACACAACTTGCATCTACATATATCTGGGACACAATGTAGTCTTTCTCAGATTGAAGTGTCAGTGTCATATAAGTGATATTTCAAAGCAATGGGATTTGGGATTGGATGAGATCACTTATGCAGATAATGCAGAAAAAGAAGAGTAGATTTCTGAGAACAAAATCCTGGGAATTCAAACATTAAGGGGTTTGAGCAGATAAGGTATCAGCACTGAAAACTGAGGAAAAAATAGCCATTTAAGTGAATAACTTCACAAGAAGGAAGCAGGCATCAAATGGATCAAGGGCTGCTCTGGAGTCAGGTAAGATGTTGAATCTAATGTTAACTTCAAAAAGAAAAGTTATTTTGGGGTGCCTGGGTGGCTCAGTGGGTTAAAGCCTCTGCCTTCGGCTCAGGTCATGATCCCAGGGTCCTAGGATTGAGCCCTGCATTAGGGTCTCTGCTCAGTGGCTAGCCTGCTTCTTCCTGTCTCTCTGTCTGCCTCTCTGACTACTTGTAATCTCTATCAAATAAATAAATAAAATCTTAAAAAAAGTTATTTTATCACAAAAATGGGTTTATTTGAGAATAAAGAGAGAATTGCAGTTTGGGTTGTGCAAGCTATGACAAAGTTATAGGTGAGTCCAACAAACAAAGGAGAGGAGTTATTTTATGAAGAAGAAGGAGGAACTTGGGAAGCATTGTTTTGAACGTAAGTCAGTTGGAGAAAAGCAGGAGTTCAGGGTGATGACAATTTCTCGTTGGCTGAGTTGTAGGATGGCTAGTCAATTTCTTGTAGGAGATGCAGTGTCCTTTTTTTTTTTTTTTTTCTTTAGCCATGTAACTGACACCTCTTCCTATAACTGACAGTGAGCGGTACCACTCCCCATTCTTGTTTTCAGACTCTACTTTGATGAGGTCCTCCTTTACTATTTTTCACAAATGTAAGGAAAGAATAATGACCACTGGATTCAGAAATAGAAAACTCATTGGTTACTTTGATAGAAAAGCCCAATTAGATGGGATGGGTCTAGAAAAAAAAATGTTGACATATAGGCTAAATTGGCAGTATATCTTTTAAGGATCGTTTCATTTTTTGTCATTGGTTAGCAACCTGCTACCATGCAGGACTTGATGAACTGTGAAAGGATTTCTATAGCACTGAAAACGTGAAGTGGAATTTCCACATATTTGTATATAAACTCTATTCACATTGATGTGTCTGAATAAAGCAATATTCCCTCCTTGAAGTTAGTGAACAAAACCAAAAAACAAACAAAAAACTTTCCAAGACACTGTCTCTGTCAAAGAGGCATGAAGTGATGTCCTAGAAGTGGACTAGCTTGTCGTATGTTGAGCATTTTATGAATAAGATCCTGAGCCAGGTACTGTGTGTTAGTTAACCTTACTAAGCAGGTTGCCTTATTTCAGTTTAAAAATAGGATATAGGCTCAAAATATTAAGTAACTTATCAAAGTGACAAAAGCACACTTTTTTTTAAGCAAGTCATACTCATTTTTTTTTCTAAAGAAAAATAAATAAGAAAGTGTTCAATCATTGTCTAAAATTAAATCTTACACATGGGCAGCTGTGGTTTACACTGCCCAACCACACTAAGTTTCTCTCACTTCCACTTGTTACTTTCCCCAACAGAACAATCAAACAAATGTAACTGATGGATTTTTGTACTTCAGCTGCTTTGAAACAGTAGACTTCTGAAATCTCATCTACCTTTTCCTATAACTGAAGTCAATTGAGCTCAACTAATACAAAAGCAAACACAAATTCCTCTAGATTTACCTGGTGATAATTCAGCAAATTAGAACATGTTAGCTGGAGGCGATCCAGTTGCAACTGACAGAAGCCAAAAGTTCATGGTATTCCAAGAATTGAAATAGAAGACCTGCATAGCCTTGCTTCCTCAATATCCTTCCTCCTGATCCCATTTTGAATGATTCTCTTAGGAATGCTTTCTCCATTTGGGATCCCCCCCCCCACAAACTCAACATTTCATTAGGAAATATACAAAAGAAAAAAAATAAATAAGATCCAATTTGGAAATAATTGGCAATAGATAGATAATACCTACTGGTACTTGAACACAAGAAAATACCAACTCAAAATGATGCTAGAGATGTTGAAACCATTGATTGAAAGAGTCAGATGTGGGTATTGGGTTATCTCTAAAAGGAAACATAAGGAAAATACAGAAATAATGAGAAAAATATGTTAATAAAAACCAGAACCCCCGCACACTTGGATGGCTCAGTTGGTTAAGCAGTTAAGCAGCTGCCTTCCACTCGGGTCATGATCCCAGGGTCCTGGGATTGAGTCCCACATCTGGTGAGGAGGGTCCCTGTTCAGCAGGGAGCCTGCTACTCCCTCTGCCTCTATCTGCTGCTCTGCCTGATTCCTGATTGTGCTCTCTCTCTCTGACAAATAAATAAATTTAAAATATTCTATTAAAAAAAAAACAAAAACAAAAAGAACAGAACCCCCAAGTTAACTATTCAGTCTTGAAATTGAGGTGTAGGAATAGTGACCAAGGGACACTCCATCAATAATATTACCTATTTTTTATAGATATATACAAAGGTATTATGATTTTATATGCAATGCTCTTTTTTTCTTTTTTTTTTTTTGGTATACGACAATTCAATCAGTTTCACAGGAATTATATTACCACCATTTTATATATGGTGTCAAGGTAGTTCAAAATAGGAGGCTTATATAAGTTATATAGAAGGTCAGAATTTTATATTATATGGATATTTTGCTTTACATTTCAAACTCCCCCCTTCAAGGACTTCAAATTATTTCCAAAATGTTTCACAAACATGTTTTCTAAGATTCCTATACCGTGAAAAATGGGCTGGGTGGGATTGTATCCTAGTTTTGTAAACAAAGAAATTAAATGACCTGGTTTAGGATTCACAGTAACCATTCTAGAGTATTGGATTTTCTTGTGAATGTAATTCTTCATATACCGCATGGTATTGATGTTTACATTCACATTTTACTATGTTTACATTTTTAAAAATTAAAAAAAATTTTTTAAAGATTTTATTTATTTGAGAGAGAGCACAAGAGAGCATGAACTGGGGAAGGGGCAGAAGGAGAGCACCAAGAAGGTATCAGAAGCAGGGAACCCCAAGGCAGTTCTCAATCCTAGGACCCTGGGATCATGACCTGGGCAGAAGGCAGACCTTGAACCGACAACCACCCAGGCACCTCATGTTTACATTTTTAAACTAATAACTTAAAATAATAAAAAATACATTTAATTTTTTTTAATCTGTTCCAAGGGTGACATTTCTTAAAACATTTCTTTGATTGACCTCAGTATATCTGTCACCTGGTCTTGTTGCATTTTATTCATTTATAGCATCAGATGTTTGACCACATTTAACTTTCATCTTAATTTCCACAACTGGTTATACAATTTGATGAGGAAAAATAAGGAGTGGATTTTGCTTCTTAAAAAAAAAAAAAAAAAAAAAAAAGACATCAAACTAACATACTTACTGGGATTGACAGTTCAAATTAATCAACCACTTCTTTTTTCTCTTCCTGGCAGAGAAAGGGAGGGGGAGAAAGATTGAAAGAGAGAGAGGTTCCGCATTAATGTCAATCAGTGCTTAGAAAGAGAATCTGTTCCTCTAGGTCTGAATAATCAAGTGCATATGTTTTTAATTAGTAACGTCTCTGTACCCTGTGCCTCATTTAAGTGCTCTTCTTTTATTTGGTGCATTAAATTTCTGCAATTATTCTTGTTTTTATATGTCTGGAGAAAATAATTCAAACAATCAAATCAACTAGAATAAGCACAGGGGCGCCTGGGTGGCTCAGTGGATTAAAACCTCTGCCTTCAGCTCAGGTCATGATCCCAGGGTCCTGGGATCGAGTCCCACATCGGGCTCTCTGCTCAGCAGGGAGCCTGCTTCCTCCTCTCTCTCTCTGCCTGCCTCTCTGCCTATTTGTAATCTCTGTCTGTCAAATAAATAAATAAAATCTTTAAAAAAAATAGAATAAGCACAAAATTAAATACTGCGGAGAGATGCCTCTTGACTGATAGGGAGAGAGTGGCCCCCGAAGAGTGTAGCTCTCACACAACAAGGCTGATTTTTGTCTCTTGACAAAACCCCACCACTTTCTGAAACTTCCTTGTACGGATGACACATACTTGTTTGTGCAGATACAAGAAGCATGTGTTCCAATACATTTAAGGAAAAGGGAAATTTCATT
The DNA here is from genome assembly GCF_020171115.1 of Neogale vison. Classification (NCBI taxonomy): domain Eukaryota; kingdom Metazoa; phylum Chordata; class Mammalia; order Carnivora; family Mustelidae; genus Neogale; species Neogale vison. The sequence goes on along the minus strand of NC_058094.1, from coordinate 84,373,813 downwards.
TACCACAATCCTGAGAAATCCATCTATTTTCACATGGACCGTAAACCAAAACACACCCTTCCAAATTAGCCTCAAGTAACAAATACTCCAAGGAAGTTTGTGTATGTTAGTGAGACCAAAATGCTTCATCAGGCACGGTTCCAGAGATTCACACCTTTTAACCGTTCCTCTGCTCAAAAGGCCTGTTAAAGTAAGTTGATAATGGGCTTCTTTCCACTGCAAACATTTCCTGCGTGTGTAGCTCCACACAGCGTCCGCGGCCTGCAATGAGCCCCCAACCGGGCGCCGTCTCTTGCAGCCAGAGCTGGGAGCGGGCAGGGCGCCTGGTGCTCACCCCGGGGAAATGAAGGTAGCGCTGAGCAGCGAAATAGCTCAAAGTCCAACGAAAACATGCACTTTTCGTGTGGATAAATAACCTGACAGCTTGATTTTCGTTCCCAAGTGATCCCAGTTCAAATGTTTCAGCTCAAGAGAACCAGCTAGCATTTTGCGGGCGCTGGCGTCTCCTACGTCCCTCGCTTAGACAGCGCCTTGGAGAGCGCATTTAGCTCGGAGAGGCTTAGACCCGCCCACCGGCAAGGACGGTTCCAGACCCGAGCGCTAATCCGTAATGGAAGCGTGGGAGGAAAGCGTTGCGTTTATGACTTCCTCTGTGCTGCCAGAATCCGAGGACGAGGATTCTGAGAAATTGTCAAGGAAGGGAGGCCAGGGACAGGCGACAGCTCTTCTCCTACCACCCTAGAGGAATTTGTGTTTCGCTCCGCCTTCCCCGCCCCCCGCCTCCCGGCTTCCATAGTAATTCTTTTCCAAATTTCCTCGCAAGTCTACCAACAGTCTTCTAGCACAGAAATCTACACTGCATAAGTTCAGAGCTTGAAGGGATGGGCTGTTACACTACATTTTTCCTCTTCACTATACATAGCTTCGAGGGTCCCAGTGGATGTGATTTGGATCAGTTTTCCAACAGTTTCAACGTTGTGTATTTCAATTCCCCTGCTCACAGCACTTGCGTCTGCACCCGTTGCAGAGTGTGGGTGGCGAAGCCCTCGGTGACCGCCCGGGAGACCATCCACACAAACCCTTTCTTGTGCTTTGGTATCAGCCGGTTAAGAGCAGATAAAATGGGCAGGAGTGGGGGAACTGTACCGGGCAGGAGCGAAGTGCCTGCAAGGCCCGGGGAGACTCTGGACCAGAGAGGCTAGGGGGCGGCGAGGGAGACTAATGGGAAATGCACTGAAAAGCCAGGCAAAGGGCCGGGTGGGTTGGGCATTGTTCTGGCTTTTAAAGGGCGGGGATGGTCGAGCCCTCCCGCTGACTTTATGCATTTCTTATTCGATTCTTTGTGAAATCAGAGTCTTCCCACACCCCTGCGAGGATCCTGGGCCGTGGGCGGCTCTCGAGCACTGCCCTGGGAATGCAACCTCCCGAGGCTCCCGACTCGACACACTGTTTCACGAGGCTCCCGGAGCACTGACACACACATGAACCGCGTCCGGCTGGATCCTCTTAGCTGCTCGGCAAGGATTCCGAACCAATTCAGCCACGTTTTAAAAGGTAGCAAAGCCGAGATAGATGCCTTTTCTTTCCTTTTTCTTTTTTCGTTCTCTGTCTTTGTTTTTTTAACTAACCTGTCATTTATGCCTGGAGGGTCCAAGAAGAACCCACGACCTCTTTACAGTGTCTAACCCAGGGATTTCAAACAGGTTTTTTCAGAATTTAAGTATGCCCCCCCCCAATTGATAATCAAGATTGCGGAGTCTTCCAAAATAATCCTTTACATTTTCTGTAATTAGAGACCCAAAGAAACTCTGGATTTTCCACGGTACATAATCTATATTTATTCATATTCCCTCTCTTCCTCCCTCCCCTCCCCCTCCCGCTTCCTCGTGCGCGTGTATGCGCGCGCTTGTGCGTTTCCTTTCATTTCTAGCATTAGGAAACTCGTTCGGGGCCACTGAAAAGTCAGGAGAGGCTCAAATCTGATCTCCCACGGATTCTTTCCTCTAATGTTAGATAATGCCCGGAAACGTTGTCACCAAATAAGTATGAGAGTATTATTTTGGAGAAACAGTTAACGCCTACCAAAATATAAAGCGCCAGAGGAAAAGAGGTGAGACTGGAAGACAAGGAAGCCCTTTGCATTCGCTGGTGGAGCAAAGTGCGATCCGGGGACGGGCCGGGGTTCCAGTCCTTATACTTCAGCACCGGAGGGGATGGACAGCGTCTGTGGACTGGGCTGCCGCCACAGGGACAAAACTGCGCTGCCCTTGCTGCTGTCGTCGCCACGGGCATCTGGGCTCCCTGCTCCTCGCAGCTAAAAGGCGGTGCCTCCTGATACCCCTTGGTTCCCCCTCCCCTTCCTTGATAGACGGAAAGTAACCCTTCTTATCCACCTGCTACAACTACCATACAGGGCTCTGAGGAGTCCTATTGTTCCACAGATTAAACTCTGAGCAACAACTTCAAGAATATTTCTCCGCAGGGGGCTGGGAGGAAATGCAAGCAGGATAGTGAAGTTGAAGTTGTTAGAGGCTCTGAAAAACCATGGGCTCTGCAGAAGGGGTTGAAATGCTCAAAGGCCCACACTTTATGAAATAAACAGAATGCTCACCGGAGAGTTGCAACTATTTTGGAAATAGCTTTGTGAGAAGAGTTCCCGATCTACTCTCATCCCTACCTTAGAGACTGAGACTTCTAATTCCTTTACTCGGCTGGTAAGTGATAATATTATTACTTCTACTTATTTACAACTCTAATGACTTTTTAATAAAGGTTTTGACAGAAAGATTATAAACACTATGGTCTTGCCTTGTGAGTTAAGGAGTAGATAATTTTATTTTTCAATGATTGTTCCTGCAGCATGATCTTAGGGAACCTCTTGCCTCATAAAACAGTAGGATATTTTACTTCTCTGAAGCCTCTTATGTGACAAGAATATTAAAAATAATATGTATTGCCTTATATGATTAAACTCCTGGTTGAGTATTTTTCTTAGTGCTGATCTTTTTGAATTTGTGTATTTAGTTTTTTTTTTTCAAAACTAATATAATCTGGCATTTTGTAAAAGGCTTTTTTTTAATCCTATGCATGCGGTTTAATCTTCTCTGTGTTATATAGTATTCAAGACTCAAAGTTACAAGAGAGATGGTTTAGCAACCTCTTCTATTATATTTTATATGATTATAATTTGTCAAAGCAGATATAAGAACAAACACATGTATACATACACACCTGATCCTCTCTCTACCCAAACCCCAAGTATACTTACACCTGTAGAATCTTATCTAAGAAATACAGACATTTTTTTGCTTAGCATAGTCTTTCCAGCCTTTTAAATCTTAACACGGCTTGCTCAAACCAGATCTGCCAGAAGGGAGAAAATGAGAAGCTTTAGTGTCCCTTTTTAGGAGAGTTGGCTTTTGATACCATTCGGACTTCTTCATTCTACAAAATACATTTGTCACTGAAATCCAAAAAGCAGTAGGCCAATAGGTTCTTGACAAACCATAAACTTTAAACTGTTAATTAAATCTGTTTTCTGTTGATTCTTATCTCTGGAGTCTTCTCCTGGAGGTTTAAAAGTACAATCTTTCACAGTGACCTTGATAAACATTCTGCTTTAATAAAAAGGGTTCACTGGGTAAAGGCAGTTACACAAATTTATAGCATATGCCTGACATTTCCGTTAGAGCTTGATCAATTCCATTAAGAACATTCAGTTCAGCAGAGTGTTGACTTGCAAGTAAGGACTTCTACAATCATGTAAATACATGTGATGCTCTCTGCATAACCAACACTGTGGAAACAGTTTGTCCCTTTGAAAAATTATAGTTCTTTATGGTTCTCTTTTAATTTCATAGTTCATATATAAAGTGATATAGAATGTTTCTAATACATATCCATACGTACTCCTCACTTTCAATATGAAAATCATCTGAGGCAGTTAAGATGGTATTTGTTGGTGAGTTGATGGGCCCTTATTTTGCATTGGCTCAGAGTGGCAGTTAAACTCTGAGGAAATATCATTCTTAACTGTCACTTACCACTTTCCATGAACCTGCTTGCTTAGCAGAAAGGGAGCAGAGGCATCTATGTCATTGAGCTCCTTGGGGGCTATTTTGCCCTATATAGGTCAGAAACGATAATCCGAGGAAAAGAAAATATACCATTGATTTGGATTCCTTCCCAGGAGACTTACAATGTGCTCCTAACACAACCTGATTTTTTTTCTAATTTTAGAGATGTGGAAGTGAAATTACCACATGTAATGATAAATCATGTTTTAAGAGAATTATAGCATATTGTTAAACTTTTATTCTGGTTGTCAATTAATTACTATAGAGAGACTCCCCTGGTCGGCAGAGCATAAAAAGAAAGCAGAGAATGTATTCCAGGAAGCATGGCTGTTGGTATGGGGCCGCAATTACCTTCTTAGTGGTAGAGGGGGCAGGCTTGCCCTATGTGTGGCTGAACTACACAAAGTAAAAGTTACCTTTGCCTAATTCCTCTGGAGATTTAGTCTTAGAAATAAATAACTCACATTCACCCACTGAAGCTCAGGCAAGGTGCTCATATCTATCCTTATCTTTGGGGAAATTGAGATAGACTTCTGCAGACCAGCTTAATGCCCATCTATATGCTAATATCTAACTGTCTTCCACTCCAAAAAAAGGAAAAAAAAAAAAAAAAAAGGAGTTGGTGGGCTAATGAACCAGACCTTTCTTTTTTATAGAATCACCTGTCTTTAGAGAGAAGTCAATAATTTACTCCAGTACATCCTTATCTTATTAAAGTCAGCTGTTTTAATAGTTATTTTGGTCTGTTACAGAGTAAGGAAGCATGTGGTTTGGCCAGTACCAGACATAGCAATTCAGCATCCCCTCTCCTGGGGGTTAGGGGAGGGGAAGTATTATTGATAGGATAAGCATGGTTAGCTGTTGCTTATATTTAAGACTCAAAAGAGAAAAGCAAGATAAGATTACATAATCAGGAAAATGTAAAGTGTATATAGGACAGAGAATAATTAACAGTGAGCTCTGGAATCTATTCAGTTGCTTTTCTAATTTTAATAAGAAATATTGGAGAGTGGGACAGAGTTCTGCTCGGAATCTTTAAATTATGAAATATTATAAAAGTACTTCTTGATCAACTTTTTCTGTAGGCCATCTAAATATTCATTTGATATTCTAATGTAATCACTGATATAATCATATCATATTGGATTTGAGTATCTTCAAGTTGCTTTAGAATTGTTGCTTGAGTTTGAACCAAGTTGCATATGTTTTTATCAAAACACATAGGAATAGGAAATGATTATTATTGAAACTTAGTAAGGCCCCTAGTAATTGACTTTTATTTTTATACAATTTAAAATATGTGAATTCTAGGCAAACAACCACTTATTCATCCAATTCTAACAAACAAGGTAAAAGACACTGGTAGAGAAAAGTATTTCGTAAGTCAGAAATTATTTCTATAGTTATCTCACCTCCCGAGAAACCTATACAGTGAGTCATAGAATAGCACTCAAATGGAAAAAGAATTCTTATTTAGTATATTCCTTCTGTTTAGATTAGGAGATTGAGTCGTACATGGCATGCATTGAGAGAAGCAAACATGCTGCAGTACAGAATATGTTCTGCATCATGATGTAGCAGAACAAGTACTGTTTGACAGTTAAAAGGTCAGGATTCTTGAACTGCTTGTCATAGATCTTGGACAAGTCCCTCAACCCACTGCAACTTAATTTTTCTTCCCTAAAAGAGATTATTTTACCTACTAATTAAGGCACAATGCTCTATGTACAGTTGAAACCCAAGTATTTGTGGGACAAATGAATGAATGTCTACTCTATGAAAGGTTGGAGAGTCACGATATGATGCTTTGGAGAGCATTTTGGAAACCTGAGTGCTGTATCTTTGATTTATTATAAAGAATCTCCAATAGCATTGATTGCTCCATTCATTGAAAAATTCCTATATGGTGTTTCCTATATGGTGGGCATATCTCCTGTATTTAAGAACTAAAGTGTAAGTAATATAATATTTTCCTGTTAACTCAGCATCAACTTTTTATATCTCTTAATCAAATCAATGTTAGAATGCAGGTAGGACCTAGTTAAAAAATATTTATTACTCAAAACTGACACCATGTCTTACACCAAATTGTCAAGCCTCGGTCAGCATGAGTGGAGTTCATTTTATCTGCTTTCATTTTGCCCTTAATTGGATCAGTCACTGCCTTCGTGTAGTCATTTTCTGGTCTGTAAAAGAGGAATGATATTATTAGTTATACCAATAAGAAAACTCATAGGGATCAAATGAACTTTAAAACTGAATATCTAACAACACATGTAGAAAGCTTAGGTTTGATTCAGGGCAAGTGACAATGGAGTGAAGTGTGGACAACATGGACTGATCCATGGAGATGTCATGGAAATGCTGTGAAGATTAGTCCAAAGCTTAGATTCTATTCATGGACATCTTCAGGAATCTCAAGTTAAGCAACATCTCATTGCTTATTTTCTTTACGTTCAAGTTAAAACTACAACTATGATTTTTTAAATGTAATGACTGTGATTTTTTTAAACGTAATTTTTGAACATGTAATCTTTTTAGATTTCTGTATCTGTAAAGATACAGATTTCTATATCTGTATCACTAAAAATATTGTGATAACATGTTTAAGAAATCTAAATTGTTGTGATGAAAATTATAAGATTACCTAGTGATAGAACGTAAAGATTTTTTTTTGTTATCAGTTACCAAAAAGGGAAAAGGAAATAAACTACAAATAAAGGAAAATGGAGAAAAAGTAGGAAATGAAAGTCATTAATATAATGTCATGTGACCAAAAACTTTATCTTTGAATTATCTCTGTGAAGCTTTTTGAACACATTCTATACAAAGTGTCAGAAGATCATTTAAGATTTTCATAAATTTAGTCTTTAAATTATCAGCAAAACTAAAATAATACTATTTTCTTAAATTAAAAGAATCATCAAATCAATGCAATAGAGTAGTGGCTAGCTCTCTATCACTTCATCACATTTAATGCACATACTTACTCAAATTTTAAAACTAAAATTTGTAAGGTAGTTATAACTACATTTATATTTAGTAAATATATTACCAGTTACTCAACATTTCAAAGAGCCAAAGATTTAATTTTTTAAAGCAATAAATGCTTACCTGATAAATTCACCAAATTCACAGAAAGTAGGAATCTTTTAGAAATGGTATCAGAATTTTAACAATGTTACTCATATAAAGCAGTTGAAAAAATAATACATTCTCTTTAAAACTTCTCAAATGGATCTATGTTGAGAAATAAGTAAGTATCTGAGATTAAGAAATTTAAGAATGTTGATAAGAAGAAAGTGTCATTTGCATGGTTAAAAATGCTTTGAGTACATATGAAGTCTGGAATCAAATATATTAGTTTTCTCATCAATTGATTATGTGATCTTGGGTAAATCACCTTATCTTAATTTAATAGCTTAACTATTTTCTTGATTCTCTTGGGAAATCATTATTGACTATTTGAAAACAAACACACAAAAACATACAGGTTTAGTTGAGCTGAAAATTTTCTTCTGCTTCCCTCAGATCATTTTTCTTGAAAACATTCCCATACTTTTATGGTGGAAAGTGCATGAGATTTGGGATCAGTTGAATCCTGGTAGAGTCTTATTACCTGTGCAAATGTGGGAAAGGGATGTAAACTCTGAGTCTCTTTATTTTCATATGTAAAACAAATAAAATTTCTACCTCATCTCTTGTTGGGAATGGGTAAAATAACAGGGCATAGAGAATGGTTGGTGAACTGCCTCTACCCAGCGGGAACTTGGTCAATTTGGTGTTTGTTATTACTTCCTTTGTTAGGCCAATCTGCATGTGGTGGCTCTCACTATCCCACAATTTTCTTTAATTACTTCTCCACATAAATCTCCCATTTTGTCTTTCAAAGCATACTATGCTCATCACTACCTAGTTCTTTTCATCATGCTTTGTCTTAGACTGTTTCTGTTTCTGTTTACTTATACAAACCTACTCTTCTTTGCATAGATTGTAGATTGAAATGCCTACTGGGTTTAGGCATGTAAGCTAATGAGAGTGGCTGGCCAGGAGAGTCTGCAGCAAACTGCAGAAAGCAAGCCCCCCAAGAGGTTCCCGACTCTCTGCTTTTCTCTATTAAAGAGAAATCTGGAGGTGCCTCGTTAGCGCAGTAGGTAGCGCGTCAGTCTCATAAAGAGAAATCTGGAAAGTGAAAGCAGAGTTTTGTGTGAAATCTCATTTTCAGCTAGTTTAACTTTTAAAGTTTTTTTAATAGAACAAATGCATTAGAAATTAGACTCAGTGCATAGGCTGCCTTTGTTCTGTGGCTGGCAGAACCAACACTTCTCTGCTTGCAGTGACATCTGTTAGAACTGACATTTGTAGTCAGTCTTTATTTTATTTTATTTAAGATTTTATTTATTTATTTGACAGAGAGGGACAACAAGAGAGGAAACACAAGGAGGGGGAGTGGGAGAGGGAGAACCAGGCTTCCCGCATAGCAGGGAGCCTGATGTGGGACTCAATTCTATGACCCTGGGATCATGACCTGAGCAGCCGCCTAAGAGCTAAGCCACCCAGGCACCCAGTAATCAGGGCCTTTTACTAGTCCTGTTTTTATCTAAAAATAGGAGAATGAACCGTGACTCAGCAAAAACCCTTAACTTAAATACCTGTTGGAAGTTTACAGCTAAAAAATCGAGGAGTAGCTGAGATGAAGTAGATACTCAATTTCTCTGGTGGTCAAAAATATTGTGGGAAAAATAGTTCATATAATAAATAGGAATGAATATAGATCAATAATATCCCATCATTTATTTATTTATTTATTTATTATTTATTTAAAGATTTTATTTATTCATCAGAGAGATCCCAGGACCCTGGGATCATGACCTGAGCCGAAGGCAGAGGCTTTAACCCACTGAGCCACCCAGGCACCCCTCCCATCATATATTTATTCTAGCGTCTTTTCTCACTACTGTCTTTCTTTCCTCTTCTTATACGTGCCACAACAATAATAACCCAGATGTTAATTTTGACTAAACTGTTAGGTGAAGAAAAAGAGATAATAAATTACAAACTATGGTCTATTAAGTGCAAAGCAGTTCCTCTACCCCCAGATTCAAATTTTGGTGCATTCTGCAGGTAAAGGGGGACTATACCATAGGATAAAAAGAACAGCAACTGTCCTCCACAGTATTACTCTAAGACATTTAATGTATCTAATGCTGACCAAATACTCAGCAAAAGTGGGCTTCTACGTTTATTGTCTTGATTTTCTAAGAAAGAACATCTTTAGGATGAAATGTATACAACATGAACTGCAATGTAATTAATATACCAAATCTTTGTGGGTGTCCTTTTTACTTTATTAGTGAAAAATGTATAGTACTAAAAGGACATGTTGATGGAGTAGGGAAAGTGACCAGTGTGGATAATAGTACTTCCAACCGGATAGCATTTTTTTTTTTTCCTTTGGAGGGTGTTTTTTTTCTTTTTTTTGCCTAGCATTTTAAAGTAATATATCTTCATTTATGATATGATAAGCTTGCTCCAGTTTCACTAGATTATATATATGTTTTTTTTCCTCTGGTCTGGTTTTAATATTGAAAAAGTAGCACTCTTAAAGGCAGATCAATTGCCTAAATACTGTACCATGTATCATAGATGATATGACCAAGAAGTAGTATGATAGGGCACATTTAGAGTTAAGGTAAATAAAGATAGGGTAGTTCATCTAATTCATTAAATTCATAAATAAGCTGCTCATTTTCTCCTTGGACTCATCATTTTCTCTACTTATAAATCCTTTAAATGACTTATCTATTAACCACCTAATCAATTTTTTTTTTGTTTTCCATTTTGTATTTTCTTTTTATGGCAATAAATTTCTGAAAAGTCCCTTGAAGTTGGAGTTTAGAGTATTTCTTTGTTATATAGAATCTTCACAGAACGTAAGAAATATGTTCCAGGAAACTTTATTTTTTCAAATTTCCAGTCATACTATGATTCTCTTGGCATTTTGTATGATAGTAACAGTTTTTAAAAAGTCCACTTTAGGGAATCTCATGTGATTTTTATGGCAGGACTGTGAAGCTAACTGTCATTCCTGTTTTCCAAATGAGGTAATTGCAAACTGGGAAAGTTAAATGCTTCTTCTATATTAAATAAAAATTAAGATTTGATTGATATTTCATACTTTTCCACATGCTGTAGGTAGTTTAGGAAGAAAAACTGCCACCTATTATATGCATATCTCACCTGTTATATGCTTCACTTGCTTCAGATTGTGATAAAAATAAAACAACTCAGCAACTGTATTTTACTGACATTTTAGTAAGTTATGGAGGAGTTTAGATTCTTAAGGATCTTGAAGGGCTCCTATGTTATCTTGACCCAAATCTTCTACAGATAGCGAGGTTTGTGGACAACATAATGACATGTTGAAGTCATATTTTAGAAGCATCAGGGAGTCATGAAGGACCAGGATTGGTTCTGTTGCAGTACTTCAGATTGGAGGTGATGGGAACTTGACCTAAGGGGATTAAAGTTAAAAATAAGCAGATGAAAACTGGATGATTAGGTGAGAGTTATGCTACTAAAAAACAAAAGAAGAATCAAGAAGAGGCCCTCGAATGAGATAATGCTTTCAATACATGCTAGGTAAACGCTAAGCATGTAAATGTAAACTGCTGTTCTTTGGAAGGAACCATGTCACATCTGACTTGGAACATGTCAAATGAAGAGTGAAAGGGTGTTACAGCCAAATGGCAGGTGAAGGAGCCATTAGGTTCAGAAAGAGGATAAAACTTGACTTACCCAACTCAGTCATTGCTATAAAGATTATTGCTGAAGCTGTGAAAATATATTAACTTTTTGAGAGAATGAAGGGAAAACACTTATTTATAAACATAAAGATTTACATTTGGGAATAGAAAATTAATAGAAGAGAGGATTATAAAAAAGTACTTAGAAAAGTGTAAGGGAAAACAGAATTTTAAGAAAAAAATAAGTTAACATTGTTGATGCTATGTGGAGGTGAAAGGAATAAGGATTCAAGGGCCTTTGGGTTGACCTATGAGTAGATCATTGGGCATCTTGGAGAGAACAGTTTTTGGAAAATGATTCAGATAATCCTTCAGAGTGTGAGGTCCTAAGGACCAAACCAAGGACAAGTGAATGGAAAGACCACATTCTTTCCAAGAATGTGATAGGAAGCAATATAGTTACCTTTTTGCTCCCAGTTCACAGCACCCGCTTCCCCTCTCCTTGAAATCTGGTGACATCATATTCCTGGGAAAATGAATACTTTGTTGCATTACATAGTTTTGCCTGTGGTAATGGAGGTCTGGTGAGAAAAAATGTCATTTATCATAGAGTAAATCTAAAAGAGATACATATAATACTTGGGAAGAGATTTGCTTAAGCTTTTATTTTTCCCATTATGGAAATATTTATTTTTAAGTGATCATGTAAAATATATAGAAGTCAACAATTGTTCTTTTTAGTTATTGGAAAGTTAACTTTCCTCCACTAGTAATATGTAACATAGTTTTGACTTTGCTTGAAAGGATGAAATTCATCTCATATTATTAATTATTAATAATTATTAATCATCCTTTGTATTCTTATCTATAATATCCACTTTTTTCTGCTTTAGATGTGTAACATTTTGATATCTATCTAAAAGAAATTTCTGAGGATGAAAATGGGTACAAGAGATCTTCAGACCAATCTAAATCTCTGTACTTTTTTATTTCTCATTGAGTTGAATGACCTGGAAGACCACAGAAGTATTGCCAGTTCTACTGAAATAGCTGGAATTTCCAAGAGTTCAGGCAAACAAAAACTTTGCTCTTGTCTTTTGGCTTTTTTTCTCCTGGTCTCATTTGAGAAATGGAATAATTTATTTCTGGCCAATTATAAATTTGCATGACTTAAATGTAAATGAGCTTACTAAATGCAACTCTTTGGTTATAATCCTTCTCACATTTCTCCATAAACTCACCAATAGTTGTAGTGATTCATGTCTATTAAATATAATTTTCTGTTGCTGTTGATATTCTATCTGGCATGTCAGATGAAAACTTTTTTAGAATTTTTTTCCTTCTACCTCTGGATCATATTTAAAGTAATATATGCATACATACTACATACTGTTCTACTGAATAAATTATAGGTGTTCTACATTATTTTAGGGTATACTATAAAAAATTGACAAATGATAAATATTTACCAGTTACGTTTATGAATAAATGAAATTGTTTTTGAGAAATAAACAATTCTATTATAAACAATGCAATTTTTGTGAAAATGAATTTCTTTAACTCATATCCAATCTTTAGTTCTCTGAGAAAATATATTGTTATATATATAAAAGCAGTAAAATCATAGAACAATCAATTAAGTGAAGCTTAGAAATCATTTACATTATTTTTATAAGCAAGTAAAGCCCCAACAGGCTAGTTTCTCCTGAATGGAATTAACAAAACTCCAAATGAAATACAGTCTCTTCCTTCAATGTGTAGTCCCAGAATATTTGCATAAGAGCTTCACTTCAGTGTGTGTAGCTGAGCCAAACCACTGAGTTTTTTCAAGTTTATCAAGGACACATACACATTAAGAGATTGAATCCTAGGAGCAAGATGGCACTCAAATAGATAAAAGTTGTAAACATCAATCTGAGACTATATTATAAATATTCTTTACGAACATGGAAGTTGAGTGGTTGGAACAAGGCCGATATGTGCCCCTCCCCCAACACACAAAAAGTTTGGCAACTGATGAATTACTTAGCATTTCTTTTTGTAAAGAATAAAAGCTCTCTGGCTTCTAACAAAGAGTTTGTGAGCTGTATGGCAGTATTTTGAACAAGGAGATCATTTATAAATGCAGTCTTTATATTTAGGAAATGATTACGGGATGCAGCTGCAGTTTTTAATGACTTTTAATAAAGCACATTATAAAGTGAATTAGCAAAAATGTTTAACAGATGATACTGAATCAAGACATTATAGAACATCAGTAGATCTGTATATTAAAGCAATATATGACTTTCCTGTGATACCACTGGTTTGTAATTTTCTGGAATATTTTGTAGGAAAATTCAGGGAAGATTTAAGTTTAATGAATGAGATTAGTGTATCAACAATTCTGCTAAGACAGTAAAAACTTTAGTTGTATGTCTGATTAAGTGAAAAATCTGAAAATTCCTTAAATTTCTACAATATATAGAATAAGATTCATACACGAACACATGAAAATATAATACTTCAACCATTTTAAATTCTTGAGTGTTTCATAAAGGGTGAATGCACTTTGTAGAAAGAAATTATTTGTTAGAAATAATCTGTGTTCAACACTTGTTTTACTGGCATTGTCAAAATTCTAAATTTCAGTGTCAAGTGGTTAGAATATTGATGAATAGAAGCAAGCCTGGCCCATAACTTAGCAGTTTCTGTACAATATTTGTAGGCCACTTCAGTATGCAGAACGATATGATATAAATTCCTTTTAAAGACTAAGCTTGGTCTCTGACTTAAAGAAGTTTAGAGTCTAAAGAGGCAAACAATGGATATCCAGAATCATGAAATCATGTCAAGGTAGAACCTGAAGTGTGCTCAGAGGTTATCAGGTTAGGAAACTGACCTTCAGAAAACTTTTGATATTTGCTAACAAGTTCAAATTAGTTCATAGCTGAGTTGAAATGGAACCATAAATTATGATTTAATCAATCAATGATGATACTCCAAGAACAGTAAAAGAAAGATAAATACTGTTTAATGCCCATCATAGATGCATTTAGGGACAGCAATGCTATATTTGGATAATCTTTTTTTCAACTTCTTATCCAACTTAAATAATTATAAACACAAAAGGATGTTGCAGAGACGGTTTCATGTGAAACCTCTCCCCAGCTTCCCCGCAAGGTAACAGTTTACATACTTAGAAAACAATACCAAAACCAGGAATTCATATTGCCACAATCCTGTCTAACAAATTACAAGTCATCTTTAGTTCATCAGTTTTTATTTCAGCCCATTTGTGTGTGTGTGTATGCAGTATGTGTAGTTTTATGTAATTTATACCACTAGATTTACATAGCCACCCTAACAATCAAGATATAGAACTGTTTCATTCCTGCAAAAGAATTTCCTTGTTTTAACCCTTAATAGTGTGACCCACTCCCACTTGCAACCACTAATCCATTCTCTAGAATTTGCCATTTTTTTCATTTTGAGAATGTAATGTAAGTGTGATCATACAATATATAATCTTTTGAAAATGACATTTGTTTTTCCACTCAGCATAATGCCTTTCAGATCCAATCAATTTGATGCATATGTCAGAAGTTTATCCTTTGAATTGCTGGATAGTATTCCATGGTACAGTTGTACCAGATTGTTGGCCCATCTAGTGGTCAGAGGACACTTGGGTTGTCTTAAATCTAGGGCTACAATGAATAACAGTGTTATGAACCCTCATGTTTATGGAGTTTGTTATATAATAACAGATAATCAGAATGTCTCATTATAAGTATATGGGACACTTAATTAGGATATGTTAATAATACATATTCAGAAGCCAGGTAACATACTGGAGAAAATAAAGAATTTTGAGCAAGTAATACTATTTTAAACTGATGGATGATGGATTTATACCAGTTACTTTTGCTTTATGAGCACTAATTTCTGATATGTATTAGGTATAAAGCAATAATATTTGTCTAAGAATTAATGTAAAAGTTTAAATTATTCAATAACGTTCCCACACAATTACTGATTTCCTAAAAAAATTTTTCATTAATGAAAATTAATTTTCATTATTTGATTTTATAATCTCTCCCACATTCTATAACAAAAAATAAGGATATAGGTATGCAAATTTTAAAAATCTACACATAATACTTACAAATGTAGATTATTTGCAATTTACATTATTTAGAAGTTCAAAAATACATTTACAAAAACTTGATCATATATTGTGCCACATAGTAACCTATGACAAATTTCAAATGTTTAAAATTCTAAGAGCATGGGCTTTAATCAAGACCATTCAATTAAATAAATTAATTTTTAAAATGCTAGAGCTTTTTCAGCAAATTCACATGCCAAAATAAATAAATAAAGAATCTAGACACAAATCTCACACCCTTCTTAAGAAATAACTCAAAATGGAAAATGGACCTAAATGTAAAATGAAAAACTATAAAACAAAAGACAACATAGGAGAAAATCTAGATGATCTTAGGTATGGTGATGACTTTTTAGATACAAAGACACAATTCCTTAGAGAAATAATTGAATAATTGGTAAGTTGGATTTCATCAAAGCTAAAAACGTAGCTCTATGACAGATCATGTCAAGAATGAGAAGACAAACCATGGACTTGGAGAAAATTATTTGTAAAAGACATATTTGGGGGCATGTGGGTGGCTCAGTCATTAAGCTGCTGCCTTCCACTTGGCTCATGATTCTAGGGTCCTGGGATTGAGGGCTGCGTGGGTTCCCTGCTCAGCAGGAAGCCTGCATCTCCCTCTCCCGCTCCCCCTGCTTGTATTCCCTCTTTTGCTATCTTTTTCCATCTCTGAGAAATAAATAAATAAAATCTTTAAAAGACATATTTGATAAAAGACTATTACCCAAAATATATGAAGAACTCTTAAAACTCAACAGTAAAAGAAAGAAATTGGGGGAAGTCAGAGGAGGAGACAAACCATGAGAGACTGTGGACTCTGAGAAACAAACTGAGAGTTTTGGAGGGGAGGCGAGTGGGGTGTTAGGTGAGCCTGGTGGTAGGTATTAAGGAGGGCATGTATTGCATAGAGCACTGGGTGGTGCATAAACAATGAATCTTGGAACACTGAAAAAATAAAACAAAATTTTTAAAAAAAGTTAAAAATGGGCAAAAGACCTAAACAGAAACCGCAGCAGACACTTCACAAAGAAGATATACAGATGGCAAAAAAGCTTATGAATAGATGTTCAACGTCATTTGTAATCAAGGAATTACATATTAACACAACAATGAAATACTACTACACCGCTGTTAGCTGTTAGAAAGGGGAGGTGGAGAACCACGAGAGACTGTGGACTCTGAGAAACAAACTGAGGGTTTTGGAGGGGAGAGAGGTGGGGGGTTTGGAGAGCCTGTGATGGGTATTAAGGAGGGCACATACTGCATGGAGCACTGGGTGTGGTGCATAAACAATAAATCTTGGAACACTGAAAAAAAAAAAAAGAATGTGACTAGGGTGGCCTAAGGTACTTAAAAGTGATGATTGTTATAACAGTTATAGGTTCTAATATAAATAAATAAAAATTATAACATTTATAATGAAAAAAAAAATTGGCCAACATGCGCCTAATGCTGGTGAGGACATGGAGCAAAAGAAACTCTAACTTCGGAAGGAAAGAAAAATAGTACAACCACTTTGGAAGACAGTTTTGCAGTTTCTTACATATCTAAACATAATCTAACCATGCAATCCAGCAACTGTGCTTTTTGGTATTACTCTAATGAATCAAAAACCTATGTCCACACAAAAACCTGTGCAAGGATGTCTATAGCAGCTTTATTCATAATTGCCAAAACTTGGAAGCAATATTGATGTATTGGGTGGATAGGTAGATGGATAAACTGTGGTACATACAGTGGAACATTACTCATTTCTAAAAAGAAGTGAGCTGTTAAGCTATGAAAAGACCCAGTCCCTCCAGTTCCTGGTGCTTTTTGCCTACCACATTTACTCAGAAGTGCTCAAAAATTGCTATTAAATGATTGAATAGTTACCTTTTTAAAGAGGATTAATATTACATATAGTTTTTGCTTTGCTGTTTAACTTCAGTGCTATTCCGTTCACTTTTCTTCTAAACATTTATTTTGAAAAATTTCCATCCTATAAAGAAGGTTGAAAGAATGGTACAATAAACATCTGCAGATCTTTCACAGATTCTTTGTTAGTATAGTCTCTCAGGTCTTTCATTACGGTGTTCAGTGTTCTATTGTTATACATTATTTTTAATGATCTCAAACTAGTCCTTGTTACTGTTTTTTAAAATAATCAGCACTTCTTCAGTTTTACTGACAATTTCTACTTGATATTTCCTTTAGAAAATAGATATGATTTCCAAACATAGTATCTAGCCTTTTAGAGTATATAATTCAATGGTTCTCAGTATATTTACAAGGTTGTGCAGCCCAATTTCAGACTATTTTTAGCACCCCAAAAGAAATTCCGTTAGCAGTCACTCTCCTTTTTCTTTTCTTCTCAGCCCTTAGCATTTTTTAATCTATTTTCTGTCTCTATCTTAGAATAGGTTTCCTTCTGCACATTTCATGTAAATGGAATCATAAAATCTGTGGTCTTTCGTGATTGACTTTTTCAGTTAGAGTAATGTCAAAGTTTATGCATGTTGTAGAATAAATGAATACTCCCTTCATTTTCATGTATGATATTCTATTCTATTTTATGAATATACCACATTTTGTTTATCTGTTTATCAGCTGATGTGCATTTTGGTGTTTATACTATTTTTTTGTTAAGATTTTTATTTATTTACTTGAGAGATAGAGACAGCGATAGCAATAGGGAGGAGAGGAGGAAGCAGGCTCCCTGCTGAACAGGGAACCCATGGGGGGCTCGGTCCCTGGACCCTGGGACCATGACCTGAGCAGAAGGCAGATGCTTAACCAACTGAGCCACTCGGGCGTCTTAGTGTTTCCACTTTCCTGACCGTTTTGAATAGTCATTAATATTAACATTCATCTACAGGTTTCTTTGTGAAAACACATTTTCAGTTTTCTTGGGTATATACCTTGGAGTGAAATTGCTTGGTCATATGGTTAATAATTTGATTAACTACAAAAGTGTTTTCCAAAGTAACTGCACCATTTCACATTCCCAGCAATAATGTGTGAAGGTTCCAACTTCTCTACATCTTTACCAACACATGTCATATCTGCTTTTTGATTATAGCCATCTGAGTGGGTGTAAAGTGGTATCTCCTTGTTTTGATTTGCATTTACCTGATGATTAGTGATGTTCAGCATTGTTTCATGTGATTATTGGTTTATCTATATATCTTGCTCAGAGGAATGTCTATACAAATGCTTTGCCTGGTTTTTAAGTGGGGTGTTTGTCTTTTTGATAATGCCTTGTAAATGTTCTTTTTATTTTCTGGGTATTCCAAATGTATTAGATAAATGATTTCAAAATATTTTCTCCAGTTCTATAGAGTGTTTTTGGTTTTTTTTTTTGTTGTTGTTGTTTTTTTTACTTTGTCAGTAATGTTCTTTAAAGCACAAAAGATTTCGACTTTGATAAATTCCAATTTATTACAAACTTTGCCTGTAATGATTGATTGATTGATTGATTGATTTTTGCTATAAGTAAGGAACCACTGACTAATTTAAGATAAGATTTTCCTCTGTGTTTTTCTCCAAGACGTTTACAGTTTTAGCTCTTACATTTAGATATTTGATCCATTATGTGCTATGTTGTAGGGGCCAATTTATTTTTTTCCTTTTCTTTTCTTTCTTTTTTTTTTTTTTTTGCGTGTGTATATCCAGGTATCTCAACACCATTTTTTGGAAAAGACCATTTTTGTCCTTGAATGATCTTGGTACTTTGTTGTAAATCAGTTAGCCACAGATGCAAGGGTTTATTTTTGGATTCTTATTTTTTTTCATTGATCTAGATGTCTAATCTCATTCCTTTACCAGTCTTGTCATTGTGCTTTTATACTAAGTTTCTAAAATAGGTGAACCCATTCACTTTTATCCCTCCTTGCTTGATGCCCTTTCATTTACATGATGGCTACTTATTTGTAACTTCCTAAACTCATTTTTATAAGGTTTGAAAAGGATACTAATATACATTATATCATCCTTGTTTAGCTTAGTATTGGGGAAAGAGAAGAGGAATAAGCATGAAGGAATAAATAAATACATAAAAATGTATATCCAAAATATTTACTTTTTTTGAGATTCAGTAAGTTTATAATGGAAGTCAAATATGCTTAGACACAGAAATAAATGGTACAGTCTCTGAGACTACTATGTGCATGAGAAAGTCTCATGTAGTGAGTGGTCTGAGGCTGCCATCCATATCCTTAACCTAAATTTGACTCTAGTTCTTGTCATGGATAATTTCAGCATGGATATCTTCTCTGGTTGTGAACACTTCTCCTTGCAAAAAAATACCTCTTCTTCTCATGGCTATCTTTCCTAGTCATGTATTCCTTTGTGCCTTTATATAAATATAATAATACATGTTATATGTGTGTATATTATATATATTGCATTTTTATAAAACTGATGTGACATAAAATGATATAAATTATAACATGCATTATATACCATATGTGTGTATATCACCATATGATGCATATGTTATATACATATGCATGTTATATATAACATTATGTGTGGGTTGTATGTATGTAATATACAATATGAATATATAATATATATATGATATATAATATGTATATATTAAAGAACACATATATTTATATATACAAACATATATTATATATAAAATATGTTGTATGTAATATACATGTACATATTATATATGTTGTAGATATACATATATTAAATATGTACCTAAACTGTATATGTTCTTTGTCATATTTCCATGTAGACCTTCTTTGAGGGAAAGCATGATGGAGTGGTATTTGCAAACTAGACAATTTGTGGGGGTCTGAACCACATTCCACTTGAATATTAAACTACTAATTCAAAGAGGAAATGCTGTGATTGAGAAAGGAAAGATTACTGTTTGGGAGGGAGAGACTTCAGGGCTAAACTATTCACTGGACAATATTCCTCTGGAGGGTGTGTATCTTATGATATTTTTTCTGTCTGAAAGTAAAGTGAGTGCAAAGTAAACCCCAAAATAATTGTCAATGCCATGGTTATCTATAGTTCAATGATATTTTATAAAAATTTCAGGTGCAAAAAATCTGTTTGTATGTGCGTATAAGAATATCTTTTTGAACAGGTAAATAAGTTGATTTAAAGTATAATTTCCTGGGGTAATATGAGTTACAGTATGAAGTGCCTAATCAAATAGTTGAAACAAGTTTATGCATGTGTGTTATAAATAGATCTTTGACAGGATTAGATAAGAAGCCTGGAGACAAATGCAGGAATAAAGAAATTGTTTCTCTTTGAACTTGTGGAGAAAAAGTCTTAAATATGGTTTTACAAGTCATTATTATGTATCTCTGTGAGAAGGCCTGAGAAATCAATGCCAATACTGATTTAACGCAAGGAATTTCAATCCGTCCAATACCATAAAGATTGAGGAAAGCAAACAAAGTTGTCTAGATTACCAGTTAATAAGACTGACCAAGCAATTTTTGGAAGATTTAAATTATGAATAGACCCTACTCTAGACTTTCTAAATCTTAATCTTAACTCCATAATGAGAGAGTAGCAAAAAAGTGTATATATTATAGCTCTCCTGGATATTCTGATGTCTTCTGAGAATAAATGTTTGTAGAACACCTGATGAAATGAGGAATTAGAAGCATATCATGGGTCACCCCCATACTATTTCCCTTATTAAGGGCCCTCAAGGCCATAATTCACAGGCAGAGATGCTCTGGAGGATTTTGCATGTGGGAAATGCTGGACCACTGGAATAAGTGGGTTTATTTGAGGAAGAGGAGCTGAGACAAGAAAGAATCCCTGAAGCAGAGAAGGTGGCCCTGTTTAAACACATGCTGGTTCTCACCTTCCCAGTCCAGCTCAAGAGAGATGCCAAGGCATTGAACCAAGGTTTGCAGCACCGAGATTGGTGTGTTTGTTGCTTGTGACCTCTCTTTGTACACTTGGCAGCATTCTTTGTTCTCAGCCTGCATCTCTGACCCAAAGGGTGCAAGCTAGAATCCTGATACCCTGGACGTTGCAAAACCGAAAATTATAATTCATCAGCGAGCCTGGCACATGTGCTCATTTTGGTTTTTAATTTTTATTTGCATCTTAATTCTCCGTTCACTTTCTCTACTGGACTATGAGACTTGATCATGTTTTGTTTCTGTTTTTAAGTTCCCTGTCATAATATCTGTGATCTTTCAATGGCCGTGGACACCAATGCTTTGGCATCTCAGTTTAAAGGAACTAATCGATAATATGAACCCAATGAAAACCAGTTAAAGTTGAAATTAAAAAATGTTCATGACCACTGAATAAAATCCTAATGGGATGGATCCTGTGGACTTAGTTGGCAAGAGTTGAGTTTCCAAAATGCAAAGCCATTTGCAAACTAATAGATATAATTTAAAAGGTTTAGTACATGAGTAAGAATCATTAGCAGAGTTGGCCAAAATTATGTCAGCTAAATTAATACCTTTTAAAAATAAATTTAAAAATTGATTTGGACAAAAGGAACATTTTTCTTTTATTTTTTATGTGTGGCTCCAATAATTATGTGCCTTGACAATTCAGTGTGCTTAAAATTTCAAATCTACTTTTGCTCTGATTTCCCTATTTATTTATTAGTATGAGTTGATTTCATTGTGATCTCAATATTCTTTTGAGACTTACTATGGAACTTGCAGTTTTGGAGACTTGTATAAGTATCATTCACATGTTTGGTAATTAAAACATAATTGTCAAATTGGTTCAAGTAAAGTGTTGAGTATCTTGATTGTGGTAATAGTTTTAAATTATACACTTTAAATATGTGCAGTTTGTTATATGCCAGTTATTCTCACACTGCTAAAAGAATTTCATTTAATCTATTTCTTTGTACCTTTTAAGGTGGCTGTTAGATAATTTAAAATGACCTATGTGGCTCACATTACATCTCTATCAGAAAGTGATGATCTAGCCCTAACTACCATTTCACGGGAAATACAGGGAACAAAAAAGTCTTTTATACAACACCACTGGGATTCGATCAGCTATATCCAGAGTGGAGAATGTGTAGCACAAATGACCAGGCCTTTTCAACTAATATATGGCAAAACAAATCATAGCTAAAAATGGGACTTATGAAAAATAAGACAAAGGCAAAATGTGACTTTTTTTAGAGCTTTATTTTACATTTCTCTTTAAAGAGTTGTTCAGTTCGCTTAAACAGTGTGTTTTCTCTCTCCCTCTTTCTTTTACTACCTCCCTCTCTTGTTTTAGGGCTGTTCTGTTTGTGAAATATTGCTCCAACCAGATCCACAGGCTGGTAGTTTTGGCATAGTCATTGACTTTGTCTCTACTTCCTTTTTCATACCCCATCAATAATCAGTCTTAAATTCTGCTCTGTGTTTGTCTTTGAATTTGGCTTCTCCTCTCCATGTCTATGCTAGCAGTGTCCTAACTGGTCTTAACAACTCCTTTCAAACCCATATCACTCTCAGATTTATTTCTAAAACACAAATCCTAATCTTTCCATGACCTGGATCCTTACCCTCACTGATTGCAGACAGCTGACATGTCATAATTTTCAAAGCTGTTTACAAGCTGAACCCACTTGTCTCTCTAATCTCGTGTTTAGTCATGTCCCGTGATACTTTCCAAATGACAGTATGAGCTGAGTATGTACTAAGTACTTTGCCTGCCATATCAAATTTAATCTGTACCAGAATCCTAGAAGGTAGATAACAATCATAATCTCTGTTTTATAGAGGAAGAGACATGGTGCATGTTGATTAAATTGGATACTCAAGATGAAAACCATGGCATTATTGTCAAAAGACAGCTTAACTACTGTCCTGTTCTGCCACTGCCTACCTAACATCGAGTGGAATTCTTCCCTCCCCCAAATCCACAGCCTGTTCTCTCCCTCTTCCTTTCTTCCATTATTTTTTTTGGACTTTATGAACAGAAGTTAAGTTTATTATACCATTTACTACCAGTGAATTCCTCAGCAGGAAATATCCATCACTGAAAGTAGATAATCTGAAGGGAACTTAATAAACGGATTATTTCCACAGTGTGGGAAGGATGCAGGGAAACATCATGAGCCTGCATGCAGTATACCATTGGGTGCTGTCTGAAACAGCAAAGGACAGAGGACAGGAGCACTCATTTGGTCTCAGAGAAGGTGAGTGTGTGGACAGAGGTGACTACCAGGATCTGTGTTTTCCTGAAGAGGGACTTTGCCAACTCAAGGACTTTGCCAACTCAGGGACTTCATAGGCAGCTGACTTGGGGACAAACACCCCGAGCTCTCTTTCTCCACTCTCCCGTCTCCTGTTGGTGCCTCTCATTGACTTCATTTAAGCAGAAGTCAGAGGCAAGGAAGCCACTTGATATAATCCGCTCAGCTCAGGCTCCTGTGGCACAGAGGTGAGTGGAGAATATGTATGAAGGTTTTTTAAAAGACAAAAATATCACTATAAAATAGGTAACACATTTTGTATGTTATAAATTCATACAAACAGTATTGTGCTACAGACTTGTTATGCTTATCACCCTTTTTTCTTCCAGCAATATGTTTGTGAAGGTACCACCATGGTATTTATATAGATATAGTTCAGTACTCCCAGGTACCACATAGTATTCCATACTAGAGATCTAACATTTTTTACCTACTTATCTCCTGGAGATGGACCCACAGATTGCTTTCAGGGACAAGATACTACATGGGATAGTATAATAAAGTCCTCACACATGTCTCTTATTGACTTAATGAGTTTTCTGAGTAGAAGGTTTTCACAATTTGAATTCCATTAAGTACTGCCCGACTGTTCTCCAAACTGTCTATTTGAATTTATACTTTCTTCACCAGTGCATGAAGATTTCCATTTTCTCACATTCTGGATAACTTTTGGCATACTCCATTCTTTAAATTTGCCATTCTGTTGGGTGAAAATTAATATGTTGACATTTGAATTTGCATTTCTATCTATATGAGTAAATGTTAGAATCTTTGCAAATTATTTTCAACCATTACGATCCCGTCTGTAAATTGTCTTTTTATGGTCAGATGTCAGTAAGTAGTTTAAATGAATGACAAAGCACTGAAGCATGTGGTTTTATTACAGCTTTTTGAAAGTCCCTTACTCTTGACCACTTAGTAGACACAGATAAACACTCATTTAATATAGAGCAGTGTACTGTACTTACTTTTTGTATGTAGAATTCCTGCCATATGTCTTTTGAGTTGGCTCTGACTCTTCCGTCAGTCAATAAGGCTTTTAAAGTAACCAGACTGAACAACTTGTTCTCTAACTCCTTAGTACATTCTATACTTATGGATTCTTTTTTTAGAAAGGCCCACCTTTAGAACCTCTGTTCTCCCAGACAGCACTGAATGTTAGAAGAAATTCTAAACATGGGGCTTCTTGGGAAGACAGCAGATTCTGAAAAGATCTAGAATCCTCCTCCCCAACTTTTATTATAAAAAAGAAAAAAGAGGAACAACAAAATTCACTTTATAAAGTGAAATAAGCTAAAATGTGAAGGCCTTATAAAGCATAGTAAATTATACACTAGAGGGTATTTGAATGTGAGGTAGTATGAGGTAAATTCTAGGCTCTTGGCATTCTACTTGTTCAGGATTTGGTCTGTATAATCTGAATTCCCTGGAATTTGAGGTGCTGGGATTGAGCCAGCTCACTACAGAGAAATGTTGCATTGAATCCTGGAGGAGGAGCCAGGGCACAAACCAAATGCTCTGAAAGACCTCAGAAACTGGGCCTGGAGACAGTGAGCTCAGCAGTCCTCAACAAATACATTAAATAGGAGTGAGCAAAAATGTCTTAAAAGGCAGAGAATCCCACACCAGAGACTGTTACATAATAGTATATCTGAGGAAAGCCTGTGCCCACTCAGAGGGTAGGTGACAGTTGGTTAATTTAGGAAAAAAAGTTGATTTACCTGGACAATACTTTCTAAGTAGAAGCAGGCATAGCTGATCTAATCATAACAGATCTATCCTTATCTGTTAATATTCTTAATTTAAAAAATATAAATTTTTAATTGAAATATAGTTGGCATATAATGTTATAGTAGTTTCAGGTATACAACGTAGTGATTTGACTGTTATATATGTTAGGAAATATTCACTGTGCTAAGTGTGTTACCCTCTGTCAGCATACAAAATTACTACAATATTATTGAGTATTCCCTATGCTGTACTTTTCATCCTCATGACTTACTTCTTTTATAACTGGAATTTTGCATCTTTTAATCCTCTTCACCTATTTTTGCCTGTCCCCCAACATCCTGCCCTCTGGCAGCCACCAGTTCATTCTGTGTACCTATGAGCCTATTTATTTTTTTTATTTTTTTGCTACTTATCTTTCCCTGACTTGTTTCACTTCATATAGGACCCTCTAGGCCCATCCACATTGTCACAAATGGCAAGATTTCATTCTTTTTTAAGGTCTCATATTTTATCTCTTCACTTGATTATGTATAATATTCAATTTATATGGCTAAATCATTGGTTGTGATTCCAGAATTACCAAGGAAACTTTTCTAACATTTGAGCTCTTCTTAAATTTGCTCGATGAGAGACACTATGTACAACAGACAACATTTCTGTACATTCCCTTTCCTCAAGGGACCTATTATAAATATATATTGAGGGCCTGTTATGTTCCCAATATTGTGCCAGGGACAGAGGATACAAAACAGTTATGGCCCTGCCCTCATGGAGTTTATAATCTGGTGAGGGAGAGAAATATTAGACATATAATCATACAAGTGAAAATGTAAGTTGTGAGTGAATATGTGAGGGAGAAATGCAGGATGCTACCACGGTGAATGTCCTAGCCTAAGGTGTCAGGAATGACTACCTTGAGGAATTGATCTTTGGACTGATATTCTAAATTTAATAAACTTTATTGATAAAATCGAGGTAACTTTAATGGGACAATATTTAGTGCACTTTGGAACCACCTTGTAGATTTAGAGTAGAACATTAAATAGACTGAATTCGCCAATAAAATATGTGTCTATATAGAGTGTATCTGAGTGGACAACTGTCATTCCAAGAGAAAAACTCTGCAAGCCCATATCCTTTTGCATTCAAAATATGAAAGATGTAAATAATAATAATAAAATAAAAAGGTAGCTAGGTTCCTGGGTAATGTCAAAGGACACTATCCTTTGATCTTTCACCCACTTTCCATCTGAGAGGTGCAAAAACATAGGCTCCTTGCTTTTTCTTTTGAGGCAACTTAATGTCATCTAGCAGGTTAAATGACTTTCTTATACTGTAACAGGGCCTCTCTTCACAGAGAAAGTCATCTTTATAGCTCCCCTTTACCTCCCAGAAGTTATAAGATGGAGCTTATAATAACCCTACTTATAATTGATATTACTAGCAACAGCTTGATGTTGCTTCTTACCTTAATTCTGACTTCCACATTGAAACTCATTAAACAATAATTATATTAAAACACTGAAGACATTTTTAATAAAAAGTAGCATTTAAGGTCAGTCATGGAGGTCTTTGCATATCCTTAAAATTAACGAGGGGCACAGCTGACAGCCCAAATTAGCACCTTGGGCTTGGAATGTCCGACCCTGCCCTGTGCACTGATTTACTTTATGCACCTGGCAAGCATTCCCAGGAGGGAATCTGTGCTGTGCTTTGCTAGTGGATACCATGAACTCTATAATAAAGTTTGTAATGAAAGTGTAGGAAGTTTTGGGGATAGAGGCTGGATATTCCTACTAATCTATTTCAGTATGCCTGAAATTATATGTGGTTCTTTTCTTCCAGATGCAACTCTGCCTTGGTTTACCATTTTATATTTATTTACTTATTTTTGGAGTAGTAAGTTTTTATGAGTCTGAGAAACCTACTGAGAGCACATACTAGGATAAAAGATACGAGAAATGTTTAGAATCAGAAGTCCTATCTTTGCCATCAAGAGGCTTAAAATCTAGTGGGATATGTGAGAATGGATACAAATGATTACAGATCAATATAGACCAATAAGACAAAGGGGGGATATGTATACTAAACATAGACTAGGCTACATCTGTCTGCCTTTCTAGTTAGACAGTGATATGAAGGAGTAAAGGAGGCATTCTAAACTTTGACCAAATAATCTGGTAAGAACTTTTCTTAATAGATGCTGTATTTGGCATGAGGGAATCCTACCCAAGACTGGGGAAAAGAAAAAATGAACTAATCATGATCATAGCTCTAAGCTTGCAGATCACTTTGTAGCCTAGAAAAATCTTACATACATTTCTTTTTTAAAAATAAGCTTTATTTTTTAGAATAGCTTTAAACATACAGAAAAGGTACAGGGAGAGTACAGAGAGTTCCCATATACTTCATACCAAGTTTTCCCCTTCATTAGCATTATGGCATATTTGTTACAATTAATGAACCGATATTAACACACTATTTTTCACTTAAGTCTACAGTTTGTTTGGGTTTCCTGTAGCTTTCATCTGCTGTTCTATAAAGGATCCTACCCAGGATACCACACACATTACATTTAGCCATTATGTTTCTTCGGGTTTCTCTTGACTGTGGTAATTTCTCAGACTCTCTTGTTTCTTGATGCCCTTGACAGTTTTGAGGCATACTGGTCAGGTGTAGTATAGGATGTCCCTCTATTGGGGTCTGTCTGATGTTTCTCCCTAGGATTAAATTGGCGTGATGGGTTTTAAAGAAAAAGATTGTGGGGGTAAGCTGTCATCTTCACCAAATCATGCCAATATGCCTAAGATCAACAACAGCTTATTACTGTTGATGTTGACCTTGGTCACCTGGCTCAGGTGGTGTTTGTCAGGTTTCTCCCCATACAGCTACTTCTCTACCTGCCCCTTTCCATCTTATACTCTTAGAAGGAATTCACTACAGGGAGTTGGGTTCCACGTCCTTGAAGGAAGACTATCGATAAAAATTATTTGAAATTCTTCTTCATGAGTGGTTTTCTCTTCTCCTCCTTGTTTAGTTATTTAATCACTGATTATATTAGTATGGACTCATGGATGTTTATTTCATACTTTATTTATAGTGCAGCACCCATTATTTTTTGGTTCAGTAAGTTTCTCTTAAAAATATTTAATATTCGGTTCCATCCATTAGGCAGTAAGTGAAAGGTTGGGTCAGAGAGGTTAAGTGACTTGCAGAAAGATGTGCATTCAGAACTGCACCCAATTATGCAACTCATAGGCATTGCTCATTGTTTGGCAACAGGAAACCTCCGAAGTAGTGGTGAAATTGGACAATAAAGGAAAAATTGCAGGACTGGGTATTGTAGGATGAAGATGAAATGTATATTAAGCACCAATTATATGTGCTGACATTTTAGGATAACTTTAAGGTCTTCAGACCTCTGAAACTGTTTTAATTTTCCTGAAATACATAAAGAAGAACAGGATGACCTATTAAGGCTGGGAATTATAGTGAAGCAATTTAGGTTGGAAGCTACGGTAGCATCTCCCTCTCTGAAGGCCTGAGCCAACACTGCAGCATTTTGGAATGATTACTATTTTGTCCAATCTATAAAATTATTATTTCTGCCCCTTTGGCCCTATAATCCATGTTTTTAAAATTTCACTCTGAGCCCCACAGTAAATAATACTTCGTGTATTAGGCATTTAATATATAATAATTTAAAAATTATCTTCCTAAATGTCCTTATCCAAAGTAGTGCTAGTTAATCTATCCTTATTTTATGCATCCCTTGATTCTGTATAATACTGTCCTGGTGCCAGATCTTTGTAAGTTTTGAATTCTGACTCACATTTCAAAACTGTTTCTTTAGGAAGAGAAAAAAATACTCCTAAGATGGCTAAACATGTATGTATCAGCTGTCTTTGGACTGTGAGTTTTTAATTATATTTTAAGAAATACGGTATTGACTATTATACCTTTTATTCTATAAATCCCTAGACGCTATGTTAGGAAGAAGTATTTGGAGAAAAGAAATTGTGTCAATTTCAGAACATATTCTTAATTATGGAATCTGAAAATTAGCTAATGTTTCTTATTGTACTTGGCATAAAGTCCCCCCATTAAAATAATTAATTATGTAGTTTGCTCTTGCAGTGTGATGAACCGACTATTCTGAGTAGATACCTAATAATTATGTATTTAGTACCCTACTTAGGATGACATCCATTTTTCCATCTGTAGTATTTCAATTTATAATGTTCAAAACAATGTTAGAAGTTTGATAAGTTAACTTTGATACTAATACACACACACACACACACACACTCATAGATTGACAAAATCTGGGGTGAAGAGACTGTCCTCCTCTGAATGTGGAAGTCTCTGGTGCATTGTCCCTGGTCCATCAGCATTTCATCTGTGCTCTGCTGGAGCACCTCTCATGGTAGAAACATTTGATTTTTAGAAGCAGCCTATTCCAGTATTTGGGAAGCTGTAAATGGTTAGAAAGCCAGTGTCTGTATCAATTTAGTCTTTTCCCACTTATCTTCTGTTAATTAACTATTGCCCCAAGAACTCTGCATTATGGAGACAGTGACTTGCAATTATCTTACAACGACAAACCATTATTTTTACATTTATGTTCTGCTGATGAACCATATTCACCCTATCTGTGCTGGGCTGAGCCTTGCTCCAGACTCACTTTAGGTTAGGTCTGTTTCTCACCCGTGCCTCCTGGGACAGACGGGACAGCATCTGTCAGGCTCATGTTCTCGTGATGGCTGGAGCATGACAAACAAGCCAAAGAACGCAGGCATGTTTAAGGTCTCTGCTTGCATCAGCTCACCAAATGTCCATTGTGAAAGCATATCATATGGCCCAGCTAAGCATGAGTGGAGCAAGGATGGACACTCTGTACACAGGGGAGCAGGAGGGTGGGAACATTTGCTGGACAATAATTCAAAATATCATGCCTCTTAAATCTGCATGAAAGCAGGTAATGCTAAGCATCCCCTCATATTGCAAATGAAGTAACTGAGAATCAGAAAGATTAAATATCTTGCCTCGGGTTACATTGAGTGCAAAAGCTAGGAAGCTAACTGAGGTCTGAGTCCAAAGCTGCTTTTCTTTGGACTTTGTGCTTTTCATTGTGCCCACTATCTCACCCTGGTCCAGTATCTTTCTCTCTATTTACACACATTAATGCTGGGAGACAATGTCATGCTTCACTAAAGATTTCTCTTTTCCAGCTTTAGTATTCTACATTCAGCATCCTTTGATTTTCCAGGTGAACTCAGGCTCCTACCATATATAATAACCATTATCTTCTACTCGCAAGCATATTAAACTCTATTAATTCAATTAGACAAAATACTGAGAATAACTTCAAAGATATAATAATTCAGTGTACGTTTTGACCAGTTTAGGCTTCGGTAAGATTCTAAAAATGACATTTTGAAAACTCTGGGAGATGTGTATGGTGGAGAAATATGCATACTTCTATCAAGAGCATCAGTTCTTTCTAAATTTTACTTGGCTTCATGGGGCACCTGGGTGGCTCAGTTGGTTAAGCCTCTGCTTTCAGCTCAGGTCATGATCTGATCCCGGGGTCCTGAGTTCAAGCCCTGATCCCTGCTCCAGGCTTCCTGCTCCGTGGGGAGTTTGCTTCTTCCTCTCCCTCTGCTCCTCGGCCTCCCTCATGCTCTCTCTCAGTCTCTTGCATGTAGGCTGTCTTTCAAATAAACAAAATCTTAAAAAAGTAAATTTTACTTGAATTCTTAAAAATTTTAAGTATTTAAAAAGTACTGATTCTATTTATTTCATTATAAATTTTTTTTTTAAAGATTTTATTTATTTATTTGACAGAGAGAAATCACAAGTAGATGGAGAGGCAGGCAGAGAGAGAGAGGGAAGCAGGCTCCCTGCTGAGCAGAGAGCCCGATGCGGGACTCGATCCCAGGACCCTGAGATCATGACCTGAGCCGAAGGCAGCGGCTTAACCACTGAGCCACCCAGGCGCCCCCATTATAAAATTTATTTTTAAAGTTTTATTTTAATTCCAGTTAACATAGTGTTATATTAGTTTCAGGTGTACAATATAGGGATTCAACACTTCCATACAATACCAGGTTCTCATCACAAATGCCTCCTTAATTCCCATCACCTGTTTAACCCATCTCATCGCTCCTCCCCACTCTGGTGATCATCAGGTTTTTTCTCTATTAATGGTCTGTTTCTTAATTTGTCTCTCTCTCTCTCTTCCATTTGCTCATTTGTTTTATCGTTTTTAAATCTACATAATAGTGAAATTATATGGTATTTTTCTTTAAAGGACTTATTTCACTTAACATTATACTCTTCAGATCCATCCATGTCATTGCAAATAGCAAGATGCCATTCTTCTTCTGATTAAATACTATTCCATTGTGTGTGTGTGTGTGTGTGTGTGTGTGTGTGTGTCCCTTTTTCTTTATCTGTTCACCAATCAGGGGACACTTGGGCTATGTCTCTATCTTGGCATTGTTAAGTAATGCTGCCATAAACATTGGGATACATGTATCCCTTTGAATTATTGTTCTTGTATTCTATGGGTAAAACCCAGTAGTGCAATTGCTGGATCATAGTTTTAACTTTGAGGAATCTCCATACTGTTTTCCACAGTGGCTGACCAGTTTGCATTCCTACCAACAGTGCCCTAGTGTTCCTTTTTCTCCACATCCTAGCCAACATGTGTTGTCTCTTATATAGTTGATTTTAGCCACTCTGACAGGTGCAAGGTGATCTCTCATTGTTTTGATCTGAATTTCCCTGATGGCAAGTGCTGGTGAGAAGCTTTTCATGTGTTTGTTGGCTATCTGGATGTTTTGTTTTTGTTTCTTTTTTTGATCTGGATGTCTTCTTTAGAGAAATGATTGTTCATATCTTCTGCCCATTTTTTAATTGGGTTATTTGTTTTTTTGGTGTTGAGATTTTTAAGTACTTGATATATTTTGGATGCTAATCCTTTATTAGATATGTCATCTGCAAATATCTTTTCTCATTCCATAGATTGCCTTTTAGTTTTGTTGATTGTTCCCTTCACTGTGCAGAAGCTAAAACATTCTAGTTTTAAAGTGGTGGTGGTAACTTTTAGGGGTGTTAGTGGATTTCTTCCTTTTAGTGTTTTTAGTGGTTTCAGAATTTTTTTTCTTTCTTTTTATTTATGAAATAGAAGACAATATTTCTTTTTGTCTTTCCTTTTTCTTTTTTTTTTTAAGACTATTCTTTTGACAGAGGGGGAGAGATAGTGAGAAAGAGATAGAGAGAGAATGAGAACAAGCAGGGGGAGCAGCAGGCAGAGGAAAAGGAGAAGCAGGCTCTCTGCTTAGCAAGGAGCCCAATGCCGGCCTCGATCCCAGGATCCTGGGATCATGACCTGAGCAGAAGGCAGACCCTTAACCAACTGACACACCCAGGTGCCCCAAAAGACAGTATTTCTGATTTGGAAAAGAAAGAAATTGCCTTAGTACTTTAAGTCTCACAATGTTTTCACGCAGTCAAATTGGACCTTTTGGTATAATCTGAATTTGGTCAGTGTTACGAAAATCAACCATTACATGACACAAGTCCTCTTTATTGGGACCAGACCTAAATCATGAAAAGGATATCTTTTATCTCTGTTAAATAATCTTAAGAGATGTAACCTTTAGTTGGATTCAAATTCATATTAATTGCATACCATTTTATTTCTTCTTAAAATGAGTATGTTTATAAATATTCATATTTTCAATTTTTTATTAATATAGTCAACATTCATGTTTATCCCATCTACTAAAACTAAGTCCTCCTTAATCTTACAAGAGATTAAAGAAGAGTAAAGATATGTCTGTCCTCAAAACAGCTACAGGTTATCCTCATTGGTAAGATAATTCTGACAGGTGAAGTTGCAGAGAAAATTACAAAGATGTAAGGAAAAGGACCTGGGCATGGATTTGCCAGAGCACCCTAACTGTGTGACCCTAGAAAAGGCACCTTTCTCATTGAATTTTACTTTCTTTATTTGGAAAAAAATATAATTCTAGAAAACCTTTTAAGATTTTCTAGAAATAACATAAATTAATGAATTAAACATCTATACAAATATCTGTCTTATGAATGGTCAGTAAGTATTAGCTTTTTTTCTATAAGCAGCATAACTTATATGTCTTCTGAAATAAAAAGCTATGGAATGATCATTAAAAGTATTCACTTATTATGAAGGGCTCGATCTTTCTTAGCACATCCTTACATTCTTTTTTTTTAAAGATTTTATTTTATCTTACTTTTAAGGTTTTATTTATTCATTTGAGAGAGGGAGAGAGAGGGCACACATGAGCAGGGGGAGGGGCAGAAGAAGAGAGAGAGAAGCAGACTCCTGCTAGGCTAGGAGGAGCCCATGGGTTTCAATCCCAAGACCTAAACTGGGACGCTTAACTGACTGAGACACCGAGGCACCCCAGCACATCCTTACCTTCTTGATATTTACATAAAAAAGAAGTTCTTTAAAATTCACTCTAAGTATAAATATAACTGTATGAGTTCTTGGATTCATACCTTAAATAAGTTGGCATGAAAAAATAGCTACACTTGTGCTGTCTATTTTAGTGATCACAAACTTTTCTTTTACAATATTCTATAGAATATGACAATTCAGAAAGAAATGGCATTGGGATATTTAATCTTATTATACATTTTAAAAATTGCAAATAAAAAATAAAAATAAGTGTTTCCCAAATATCCATTTTATCTCTTTAAAGTATTTTGTATGTTAGAAAAAGGCTTCTTAGAATCCTAAAATGATTACTGGAAAAAAAGCTAATTCATTGATTTGACAAAAACAAAACAAAACCAAAATCAAAAACAAATAACAAAAAAACCTCAGTGGAAGCATATGTAAGCAATTAAACCAGGGAATAGAAGAAATATCATGAGGGACATCTGGGTGGCTCAGTCAGTTAAGTGTCTGCGTTTAGCTGAGGTTATGGTCCCAGGGTTCTGGGATTGAGTCCTGCATCAGGCTCCTTGCTTGGCGGGGAGCCTGCTTCCTTCTCTGCCTGCTATTCCTCTGGCCTGCTGCTCCCCTGCATGTGCTTGCTTGCTCTCTCTCTCTGACAAAATAAATTAATAAATAAAATATTTTAAAAAAAAAAAGATAATTTTTTATTTTTTTTAAAGATTTTATTTATTTATTAGACAGAGATCACAAGTAGGCAGAGAGGCAGAGAGAGAGGAGGAAGCAGGCTCCCTGCAGAGCAGAGAGCCGGATGCGGGGCTCGATCCCAGGACCCTGGGATCATGACCTGAGCCGAAGGCAGAGGCTTTAACCCACTGAGCCACCCAGGCGCCCCCAAAAAAGATAATTTTTTAAAATTTTAGACCAAAAGTCAGATATCTCATTCCAAAATCCGCATGTGCAATTTATTAGTCATATATCATTTTATAAGCTATTTGGTCCTTTGGATATTCAATTTCTTAATCTGTTAAGTAAAAATGACATTTCCGATGCTAACCATACAAGGTCTTTGTAAATTTTAGATGCAAGAAGGCATGTGAAACCACTTAGCAAACCAGAGTACTATATTGGTGAAGGCATTGTTTTCACCATCATCATTTTATCAGGGTAGTAAGTAAATCAAGAGGTTTGCTCCCTGCATTCACTGATAAATACATACAAATTATAAATTGTGCCTTCCAGGAAGGATGTTTCTTCTTACAACTTAAATATATTTTAATCTCCTGTAGATGTTGTCTGTGTCAATGAATATATTTGCATTTTCTAACTGACATAAACTGTGAAAATGGGTAACAAGATGTATATTGCTAGAAGACTTCTAATCCCCATAGAATGTTAACTCAGGAGTTGATTCTATGTGATCATAATGACCATCTTCTAACTTCTTCAGAGACCAGGTCATTGGAGCTTGGGATTTTTTTTTTTAAAGATTTTATTTATTTATTTGACAGAGAGAGATCACAAGTAGGCAGAGAGGCAGGCAGAGAGAGAGAAGAGGAAGCAGGCTCCCTGCTGAGCAGAGAGCCTGATGTGGGACTCAATCTCGGGACCCTGAGATCATGACCTGAGCCGAAGGCAGCAGCTTAACCCACTGAGCCACCCAGGCGCCCCCGGAGCTTAGGATTTTAACGGAAAATGCTCAAAGATTTTAAATTTTCTACAAATAATTATATTTTGCCTTTATTAAAACTCCATTAACATTAAAATATGACACCTTAAAATTCAAAAGAGGTTTTGATCTCTGTGATTATGGCATAAATGTCTCTGACTCTTAATTAATCTCTTCTCTTTAACCTCATGAGATCTCTAAATTAAAATCCACATCAGGGCGCCTGGGTGGCTCAGTGGGTTAAGCCGCTGCCTTCGGTTCAGGTCATGATCCCAGGGTCCTAGGATCGAGTCCCGCATCGGGCTCTCTGCTCAGCAGGGAGCCTGCTTCCCCCTCTTTCTCTGCCTGCCTCTCTGCCTACTCGTGATCTTTCTCTCTGTCAAATAAATAAATAAATACAATCTTAAAAAAAAAAAATCCACATGGACTCATGTTTATCATTAAAACCTAACATTTGTTAAAGTCATACTGTAAGCTGGATCTCCAAAACCTGTGTTAAGTATATTATTTCATTATTCATTAACCATCACAGGTTATTGTCCTCATTTTGCATTGTGGAATTTGAAGTTCAAAGATGTTTAACTGTCTTCTACCAGACATGAAGACTGATAGATCTGTTGTAACAAAGACCAGAGTGTCTCCTCCAAATATGTTAACTTTTCCTTAATGGTTCCTGTCCTGTACGTTTTTTATTACATGATTTAATGTATTTCTTCAACTTTAACTTCCAAGCCACTCAACAATTACTATCTCATTCTCCGATCATCTACTGAATCATTTAATTTAAAAATTATGTTCCTATTTCTGGGACTTTTGGGACTTTGAACTTGAATTTACTCGAGTACTTTTATTATTTTTTTTAGATCAAAACAATCCTCTGTCTTCTTGAGCAGCTATATTTGGGTAAAAATCAATTTTTGTTTCTTTTTCCTCTCTCCAGATCCCCCCCTCTTTTCTTCTTCTTTTTTTTTTTTTTTTTCTGTTTATGATTGATACCTAAAGCTCAGTTCTGGCTGTTAAGAAAAATCAGGGAAAATGTTGGAACATCTGTGGCTGGAATGTTATCAGTCTTCTGCTGAGGCATTAGGAAGAAGCCATTCTTTCTATAGTTGCCTTAACTACAAATCAAAAGGGCTTGCGGCTCAGAATATAGAGGAGACCAATTTACCTATTCATTTTGTCCATTAGGTCCTCCAGGATCTATGTTACTCTTCCTTTAGAGGTTCCAGAGCCACTAAGAATCACATTCTCTACATCATAAGTGGACTGATTCGTTCTCATTGGTTTTCACCCCCTGATCTCCAAGCTTCTTGAGGCCAAGTAGGAAAAAATCCTGTGCTTATTGTTGGTCCAGACAGTATTGATGTTAGAAGCCATTCTGTCTCCTGGTCTGATGACTCAAGAAGCTCTTCCTAGGACATACTGCCGACTGATTAGTGATTGGTGAGGAGGCCTGCTGGGATCCTGTCCACCACTTACTAATGAGGCATTTGAGATGGTAATGCACATTTATATGAACACAGATCAAGAATCAGTGTCATTATGGGGAAAAAAGATACCTTTAAACTGTTTCCATATACAACTGATTTACAGCTTGCTTGCAAATTAAAAATAAATGCCCACTCCTTGTGTGCTGAACTATTCACCCCTTATGCTCATGTGATACATAGTTCACTGATCTTCATAAAAGAAGACCAGTGAACTTTCTTTTTCTTTTATGGGCATGAAGCTTACATCAAGATCTTCATTATTATTTACTTATTTCAAATTGTGTAAATTCACGTGCAAATAGTTGGGACATGCTTTACTAATTTTTTTTTTTTTTTTTAAGATTTAAAAATTTATTTTAGAGGAACACCTGGTGCCTAAGTCATTTAAGCGTCTGTTTTTGGCTCAGGTCATGATCCCAGTGTCCTGGGTTTGAGTCCACATTGGGCTTCCTGCTCAGTGGGGAGTCTCCTTTTTCCTCTGCCTGCTGATCCCCCTGCTTGTACTCTCTCTCTCTCTCTCTCTCTGAAAAATAGATAAATGAAATCTTTTAAAAAATCGTATTTTAAAGAGAGAGGGCATGTGGGCAAAGGGAAGGGTAAATGGAGAGGGAGAGAGAGAATCCTTAAGCACACTCATTGCTGAGTGTGGAACCTGATGTTGGGTTCAGAATCAGGACCCTGAGATCATGATCTGAGCCAAAGTCAAGATTTGGCTGCTTAACCACCCTTAAATTGGCACCCAACTGAGCCACCCTGGTTGCCCAAGCTTTACCAATTCTGAACTACATGCAGCTTCTCAGAAGAAAGAGTATTATATATTAGATGGACTCATTGGATGTTTTTGATTTTTGTATTTTTCAGTTGTGATAAAGGAGAGATCTGACTTCTGTGCTTAGCTTATGTTGCCTGAAAATGCCATACTTCCAAAACTATGAGGGAGTATTGTTGATGCACACTTTTGAGTTAGCTGAACTATTTTTTCTTGTATATGTTTTTGTGGATGTAATTATTCTTTGTTGAAATTCTCAAGCATGTTTCAGTTACTATTGGAACATTTTTACCTTAAAGAACAGTTCAAAGGACAGTGTCACTGGAACGCTTCCTTTTTTTTTTTTTTTTTTTTTAATTAATTTATTTATTTGTGAGAAGAAATGAGAGATAGAGAACATGAGCAGGTTCAGGGCAGAAGGAGATGCAGACTCCCCATTGAGCAGTAGCCCCATGTGGTGTTCTGTCCCAGGACACTGGGAACATGACCTGAGTCAAAGGCAGACCCTTAACTGACTGAGCCACCCAGGTGCCTCTTACTGAATCTTTATAGACTATCCCCCTCTGGGTAAATCCTAAATGTTAGTTGCTTAACTTCTATTAAAACTAAATTTATTATTGTCCCAAATGGCCTATGACACATGATTGGTAATATAAATAATTTATTTTTAGTTTTAATCATAATTGTAAAGGTTTGAATAAGTATTATTTACATTGTGTATGCTATTTCTTTAGCAGTTCTTATTCATATTAATATTTAGGCTTTATTTTTTCCTTTTTAAATGATATCAGGAATTCAGGGAAAAAGCTATTTCTTTGCCAATCAAATAAAAGGCAGCTTCTTAATGTCTTGGTATTTTTTTCATGAAAAGGATATATTTCGCCTTCTCAAAATGACAAATTTGATCATGCAGCAGTCTGGGCAGTTGGTTTTGATTTGGCATGTAGAAACTCCGTCAATTTTCACCTTCACCATCTGTCAAATGTGGGTTATAGCAAATGCTCCCCAAGCTTTCTCTATTTCTCAGAGCTCTGAGACATATGAATTTTTTCCAGAATTCCAAAAAATATTGTCACTGTGAAACTGTCCATTTCTTAATTGCTAGGAGCTCACACTGCACTTTTTTTTTCAGTATAAAATGATCTGTCTAGATGATAGCGAAACTGTTTTTTCTTTAGTCATTCATTAGGGTTGTCAGGTAGAACTGACAAAAAGTTCCAATACTTTCATTTTTAGAGATAGTGAAATTAGAACAAAGAAAGATTATGTCTTTACTCCAATTTTACACAGCTAATTAATGGTCAAAGTAAGAATAGATATTCGGTTTGCTGACATCTAATTCATCATGCTATTGTTTTAACGTGAATACTCTGAAGGTGAAAGCGGTGATATTTTATCAGTGAAAGGAGAACTAAATAACCAGTTATACTAAGAAATAGAAAATAACAATAATAAATGCTTTAGACTCAATATTTACTGTATTTAGACTTTATTTAAATTTTTCAAAGGATTTTATTTATTTACTTGTCAGACAGAGAGAGAGCACAAGCAGGTAGAGTGACAGGAAGAGGGAGAAGCGGTATGCCTGTCAAGCAAGGAGCCCTATGCGGGACTCGACCCCAAGATCCTGGGATCATGACCTGAGCCAGAGGCAGACGCTTAACCAACTGAGCCACCCAGGTGCCACCCTCCTAAACCTTAAAGGCAGATATAATTATCCCAGTTTCCTGTGGACATCACTGAGGCATAGAGAATATTCCCTGGCCATGGTCATAAACAGGATAGTGGCAGTGCTGTTCCTGGAGAGTGCAAATCTTTATTAATAACTTAACTCCTTGAGGGAATCTATGAACATAGGGAGCACGGCAAGGGTAGCCGCCAGTAAATATATCACCTAGAACTGCTCTTTTCCTTGTTGTGTTATGAGAATAATTGGAACTGGATTGATCTCAAGAAGGTTTTAGAGTCTAGAGAAAGATTTCCACCAGAAATACCATTTTAGATTCGAATGTCTTCGCAATGACTGGACTTTTCTTACAACAAACTTATTTCTTACTAGTTTTTATTCAACTATCATGTTGAATAAATACACTATACTAAGCAATGAAAACTGAATCAGTACTCAGGAAAGTCTTATTAACCTCTCTTCTCACAGAGTTTCTGAGGAAACATGGGAAGTTCTATAAAGTAAATATTGGTGGTGGTGTATTAAATGATGCAAAGTCCTGCCAAGAATGTGGAGGGAGAGATTTCCTTTACAAGTGAGAATGGAAGAGAAGGAACCAGGCTTGCACAACGAGTGGGGGAGGCATTCCACATAGGAGAAACAACCCCCATGTAGGCCTGGAAATGTGAAAGATCTTGGCCTCTTCAACAAATTAGAGGTCATTGTGCTATGGCTTAGGAATGAAGGACTATGGTTTAGAATAGGGTGAGAGATAGGCAGGTGCCTGACATCCTTTGTGTTTTTGATGCTCCATCAGTGAGTCCCAAGGGCTGCCTGACCTGGGAGGGGGAGTGACACAATCAGGTAGTTTTAATTAATACCACTGCAGTGGTGTAGGCCATACAGTTATGTAGCTTGGACTGAGATCACAAAGCAGCTTTGGACAGATACTAAATGTGCTTCTGAAATCAAATATATAAAACTTGTTGATAGATGTGATATGATAGGTGATAATAAAGAAGGACTCAAGGGGAAACTCCTAGTTTTTTAGGTTTTGTTTGTTTGTTTGTTTTTGTTTTTTACTTTGCTGTCTAACTGGTTCTGTCCAGTTTACCATGATGAAGATAATTTGGTTCTGAATACATTTTGGGTGGCAGAATGATGGAAATCAAGTGTTGAGAATCAGGAATGGTCATGTTGGTAAAGTCATTGCCTTCCAGATAGAGATGTCAATAACTAAGTGGGTAAGTGA
Organism: Neogale vison; assembly: GCF_020171115.1. NCBI lineage: Eukaryota > Metazoa > Chordata > Mammalia > Carnivora > Mustelidae > Neogale > Neogale vison. Next base: position 84,333,621 of record NC_058094.1, on the reverse strand, counting down.
ACCAGAGTTCAGAGGAGTCTGAATTGGATATGTACATTTAGATGACATTAGTTTATTGATGAGGTTCATATCAATGAGAATGGATGTAACCACCATGAGACTGTGTCTGTCAGCATCCCAACAGCAAATAAATAGCATGTCAAATTAGGAGGATTTCCTTTCACGGGGACTAATAACCCGTGTGTTACTGCTTCTCATCCATACGACAGCAGACTTGCTAGTATGAATTTTAACTACTCTCTAGGGACTCACCGAATCTGAGAGGACCACTGGGAGGAGGCAGAGGTCAAATGCTCTTTCCTCATTCTTTTCCTTCCCTCCCATCTTCTGTTGATAATGCCTACTAGCCAAATACACCTGGAAGCCAAAGATTACAGGCTGTTGGTATAATGATGTAGATCAGTGTCCTAGAACCTTAAAGAAGGTGGAGGAGGCGGGGTTGGGGGGGTGGGGTGGGGGAGATCTAAGGGAAGGACAAGGTGATGCCTAACACATAGAGCCAAGTATTTTAAAATCAAGAGTATGGAGCTCATTCTCTTTTTTCTTGTGTACTTTTAATCGTCTATGAATAAAAAGGAAATATGGAAGATATCTATTTTGTTTTCTTCCCAGGGTATGATGAGAATTAAATTACTTTAGACACTGGAAATCACCCTGAAAAATGTAACACTATACGTTGTCATTAGTATTGTTCTTTCTAAGGCGAGGTCTCCCATAGAGTGAAGGAAAACGGAGTCTATGTTAGAAAAATCCAATTTTGTGGAGGCTCAGTTCATTTCTTGGAAAATCAGATCCCTGGAAAAAAAAATAGTGTGATAGCACTGGATAAGAACTTAGAAAATCATTTTATGTAGCAACTGAAACTTACTACCTTTGTCTCCTCCTGTATTTTATAGGCACTTCAATTATATTTGTAATAAAATTGTGTGGTTAAAAAATAAACAGAGATACAGATCTCAGAATGTATTTTTGCTATAGTAAAGGTTAAGAAAGTTAAGGACGAAAATCATTGGTTATGTTTTCTGTTACAACTAAATGTAGGGGTAGAACTAATGAAGTCTTAGAATATAAGTGAGGTTCAATGGATTGAGCCAATGGCCAAGAAAAAATTTTTGAGACATCTTTGGTGCAGAATGATGGCTTATTAAAGCACAGGGACAGGACTTGTGGACAGAAAGAGCTGCTTCCCCAGGTCTTGTGAGGAGTGCTCCATTACAGACTTGCAAGGTGGGAGGAAGTCAAAGTCTTGAGGGGCTAGCTATTGTTGGGAAAAAGGTTACTCATTAACGGTAATAAAACCTTTGTGTGAGACCCTTTAGATGTGTATCAGTGGGTGATATGTTTGGGAATAATGGTCAACCCTACCTTGAAGGCATTAGAGATAAAGTTTCCAAGGGAATTGTTAAAGTAGACAGACCTACAGGATCCTGGTTGGGAGTAAAGGTCGGTCAGGCTAGGATTGCCCTTTGTACTTAACAAAGCCACCAAGTGGAGGTAATTGAGTCCCTAGAGGAATGTCACCCTTCCTGTTTTAAGGTCCTGTCTGTGGGTAAGGAAATTTTAATAATTTTTCTCCTGCCTCTGTTTCCCACATCAGAACGTATGATTAGAAATATTATGGAAATGATTTGTATAGAAATCATTGTAATAATTTGACACTTTTCATTTGATTTTCATCTCCCTAATAATTGGAAACTAGCTGGATAATTTTTAAAGGAACCCAGTCAGAGGGAAAATCCCACACAGCCAGAAAATAAAATTTAAAATAATGCTATTGTCTGAAAGCGTAATAATTAAATAGCAGGCCACATTCAGAGAAATGTCAAATAGCTAAATGGCTCATACTTTGATTAGCAATTACGTATCAGACATAAAAGTCACCAACAGTATTCCTTAAGAGAAATGATTTTGGTCTGTAATGTCTGGTAAGTATCATAAGTTGAAGTCAATTAGTAAATGCTGCTATTTAGAAGGAGAAAGGTGATCAGTTTTTATTTCCTTAATTCTGTTAAGTTTTCAATAAGAAATAGAGTTAAATGCAAAACTTGAAATAATTAGAATGTGTATTTTCTCTTTCTTTTTGTCTTTAATTTATGGGTCCAATAAAATCTGCCATTATCTCGGAAGCTTATGTTATAGAACCCCTTAAATTAGTAGCCCTACCTCATGAAATACTGAGGCCTAAATTAAATGGCAAAGCCTATTTTTATTACAAGTTCAGAATATTTTTCAGAAAGAAGGCTGTTATTCCACTAATAGCTTTTACTACTTTCTTTAAAAAAAAAAAGCCCATTGATGTATTAGTTTGCAATATTACTTTAAGTAATGTGTGTCTTATTGTTTGCTTCAAAAAAGTTAGAACACTATATTATTTTTTAGTTTTCTAGTATCCATATGTTGTAAATGTTTATCTAGTATTTTATTAAGCGGAGTGTTATCAACTGGCATCCCTATCGTTGGCAGTGATATTAATGACTCCAAAAATGTGAACAATTTTGAAGTGCTTCCATGAACATCCAAAGAATAATTATGCCTGGCATCATTTTAATATTAGGTATATTTTGTACCTTTGTTTCTTAAAGATTCATAACCCACATATGGCATGAGGGAAAACAATCTCAGCCAGAATAGTTGGCATACTGCATTTCTGTTAAAGACCAAAGACTGTATAATGTATCTCAGTGTATATCGTCATCTTATAAATCTGTTGTATGTACTGAGTTGACAAATAATGTTTTCTTTTTTAGTCAGATAACATCATTTTTTAATTTAAAATAATCTCATTAGAAAGTATTCATGCAACGTAGTGATACTTTCGGCATTGTCTGGCTCTCCTCTGGATCTTGGTTCAGTGACAGGCATTTTCAGTGTGCCTTTTGCGGGAGGGTTAAGGTGAGGTGAAGCTCTTTGTGTATAGTGAGCCCCAGTGTTTTAAGCTGCTTTTTGTCCATTCAAATGCAGAGACAGGAAGTAAACCTATTTCAAATACAAATCTGGCTGGCAAAGACACACCCAGTAGCTTTTTGTCACTTACTTATCTTTAACAGGAAATGGATTAATGTGGTTTACTTTTTTACCAGGCACTTCCTTTGATTTTAATGAACTCTCTGCTTTAAAATACACCAACTCACTTGTGTAAAAGACCAAGACAAAATCTTTAGGCACTGGGAAACTGCCTTGGTCATCCAGACTGCTGAGCAGATTTGCTACATATTCATCACAATTTCATCATGGAGATAAATGCCCTTAATAAGCTTTTCTCGGCCTCGCCTAGTGCAAGGCTGGAAAACTCTGACAGACCTTTGATTCCTAAGCCCTTGGCAAAAGAATTTTGGGACCTATATATGTCATCTCATTTTCAGTGCCATTTTTCTTCTGCTTTTTTTGATTGGCATATTTCTTTACTGTGCCAAATTTTCCTTTGATCCAGCTGGATGATGTTCTCATCACAGAAATATCTTTTAGTATTATAAGTATCAGTTGCTGTTTATTTAACAAGAGTCATGGGTATAAGGAACATACAGATTTAAAATTCTTACCTGGTTTATTTTACATTTTCCAGGAAGAAATTTTACTTATTTTATTTTTTTTTTTTTTTGGCATAAACAGTAATAAGAACATAATCTAGGAGTTTGAGCCCAAACATGGTATAACTAGTGAGTTGGAGGATCCCTCAGAGACAATGTATGCAAGTAAGGCAAAACGCAAAACATAACTACCCTAACTTTGTCTTTTGATTGAATTATGTAGATTACAAGACTTGTTGATCTTTCTAAGTAACTGTGCATCTCAGATTTTGCTTTTCTATTTTATAAATAGGGTCCTAGCATATTATTAACTTGTATTAAAAGAAAGTCGGTGCTAAGGCCAGTGTGGCTATGATCCGTGGGCAACCCTAGGCAGTGCATAACATGGGGTAGCTCTGATAACATTGTTACTCATATTTGTCTCCATTAACATATATGAAGTGGGACCCCAAGAAATAAAGTAGGAGCCTTAGACAAGCAGTGGTTAATTCAAGTCTTTTTTAAAGGCAGCGACCTCTAAGAGCTTTAGCAAAAACAATGCAGTCAGCATTATAACTTCTAGAACTCCACTGTTTAGGATAATGCAATCCTCATTGGTATTTCATGTAGACTTGTGAAAGGTGTGTGGGTTGTCTCATTTTCACACTTTCCAAGAGAGAGTGGTATTTTGTTACCAAGAATGAGAACAGCAAAATCAACAAAATGCCATTTTGCTGAGCTCATTTTAGTCACTGGCTGTCCAACCTGTAGTATATATTTTTATTATAATTAAATGCATTCATTTAAAAAAATGTGAATATTACTATGGGTGTCATTCATTTTTATGTTCTTTTCGTTCATTACTGCTATATTTTATATGAAACAGTTTTGAGCACTTGGAATTAGCTTAGCCATATATGGAACGGGGAGAATGTCATGATTTGTTGGTCCCTACACAGAGGAGAGAGTAACAAGGAGGAAAATGCATGGCAAAGATAGGCTGGTGGGAAAGAATGTTTTCCAGAAGACAAAAGTTCTCTTAATAACGTTTCTCACTGATGTCCAGATAAAAATAAAAACTGGAATGTCAGCAGAGACTGAATAAGGTTACTTAATCAAATCATTACCTTCATGGAGTCCTTTGGTTGGATTTTGAAAAGCTTGCTGAAAGGGTGGTGGCTTTAAAATTATGCAGATGACGTACGACCTATAGAACATGATATTTGAAGTCTTGCCCTTAAAAAGTATCTCTGCTGTCCTATATCTAATGCTGCACTTCCACATTTAAAGATTTGCCATTGGGTTTAATAAGAGATCAGGGATTTAAACACAGGGAAGGACCAGGGAAGGAAGGTAGATGAGACTGAAGCTAATTGCTAAGGTCCATGAGACACCGTGGTCAGTGAGAGGTGCTGTGTCCTGTCTAAAGGATCACATACCCCATTTTAAATCCACTGTGGAACCAAACACAAGGCAAACCACCTGTAGGGAGGCCACCCACCTGCCAGCAGCAGGGGAGAGATGTGATACCATTTATAGAGCTGGACATCTACCGTTTATAGAGCTGGACATCTGAGAAGGAGGCATTCCTACAACTCTAGAGCTGATTTGCTTGTCAATGTTTTCTTTCTAGTCCAAGAGTTTACTACTATGAAACCTAATTAAGATCATTCTTAGGTGGAAACAGTAAAGTATATAATCACAGGTGAATCATTACTGGTCATGGAGTAGAAAGATGACACTTTTTATTAGAGAAATATTTCTCCTTTTGGGTCTCCATAGCAGAAATTATAGCCTTCATAAAAGTGAAAATATACCTTCAATCAGAGCTTAAATTATCTCATGGTTGAAAATGTGCTTCTAAGCATCCAGTGGCTTGCTTTTTGATCTTTTAGTTACTGTGGAAAATATGATTCTCCTTGCAATATGAAAATTTAATTTGTCTAATTAGCTCTTGAACGTTTTTTGTTTGTTTGTTATAGTATTCCTTAACTAGTAAAAATAAGTGGGATGCATTCTTTATATTTTTAATAGTAATTGTTAAATAACACTGCAGACATTTTCTGATTTGTGGAAATCATGCTCATGAGAAAATGATCTACAGTCCACGTGTGCCAAGGGCTCTCCCCATCCTGCTGCCCGTGAGATGGAGCATCGTGGCAAAGAGCAAGGAAGGGGAGGAAAGACCTTTCTGGTTTTTATTAGTATTAAGTATCATTGAGAAATAGGACATCATTGACCTGGGGCCCTTAATTCTTACTGCCAGAAAGTTAACATTTTAGTGGACATGTGATTCCATGTTTCTGACCTCACAGCAGTCAGACATCTGAATCATTTTTCCATAGAGAGATTCTTAACACACTGCATTATAATTGTAGCTTTATTGAAATATAATTCAAGTATCATAGTATTCACTTAAAGTGTAAAATTCATTGTTTTTTTGTATGTACACAGAGTTGTGCAACCATCACCATAATTGTAGAACATTTCATTACCCAAAATAGAATGTTCAGACCCTTTAGTAATTCCTTCCATTCTCCTCACCCCAGCCCCAAGCAACCACTAATCTGCTTCTGTCTCCATAGATCTGTTAATTCTTGACATTTCATACAAATAGACTCATACAATGTGTGTGTGTGTGTGTGTGTGTGTGTGTGTGTGTGAGAGAGAGAGAGAGAGAGAGAGACTGGCATTTTCACTTAGTATAACGTTTTCGAGACCCATCCGTGTTGTAGCATGTATTAGTAATTAATTCCTTTTTATGGCCAGATATATTCCATTGTAGGGAGAAATCACAGTTTGTTTATCTATTCGTAGGTGATGGGAATTTTGGCTGTCTCCATCTTTTGGCTATTATGAAGAATGTTCCTATGGACATTTGTGCCTTTGTTTTTGTGTGGAAGCCCATTACAATGCACATTTAGTTTCTAGAATCCTTATGGTAACTTTTCTTGGTCTGCAGAGCACACCTGCTGACCCACATGTAATATTAAATTGCATCAGAATCTTTTCAGGATAGAGTGGATGAAGATTTCTAGTTTAACCCCTTCACTTTGCTGCTAAGAAAACTGGGAAGCCCATGAAGTTGGAAAGTTACCCACAGTTTTGCAGCTCCAAAGAGTCAGCACTGAAACTCAAGGTTGCTGGAGACTTAGCGTAGCATTCTTCATGTTGTACATTATACAACCAAACTGGATGCCGTTAAAATGAACTAGAATCACATGAGCTGTACTGGGAAACTGATTTTTATAGTTTTGTGTTTTTTTTTTTTTTTTTTTTTTGAGAATATATTTGTTTTACAAATGGTCCATATGTTATTGAACTTTCATTAGGTGCTTTATCTGCTGCTTCAAAGAGTGTATATGTATGCAGTATGTTAGGTATTAACATGCATATTCATATGCATGTAATATTTTAATGATGGTATTATTTTTTAGAAGATTTTATTTATTTGAGAGAGAAAAAGAGATCATGGACAAGGGAAGGGGTACAGGGAGAGGGACAAGCAGACTTCCTGCTGAGTGGGGTGCCAGATGTGGGGCTGGATGAGCTGGAGTCAGATGCTTAACCACCTGAGCCACCTAGACGTGCCTGATGACATGGTTGTTTTTTTTTTTTTTTTTTTTAAGACTTTATTTATTTGAGACAGAGAGAGAGAGCACAAATGGGGAGGAGGGTCAGAGGGAGAGAGAGTAGCAGACCCTCCGCTGAACAGGGAGCCTGATGAGGGACTTGATCCCAGGACCCTGAGGTCATGACAGAGTCAAAGGCAGATGCTTAACTAACCGAGCCACAGAGGCACCTCATCTGATGACATTCTTTTTAACAATTTTGATTTATGTTTTTCTTCAATTTGCTGTAAGACAGCCTATAAAGAATGTTGTATATGTCAACTATATCTCAGTAGAGTTGGTGAAGTTTATGTTTTTCTTGACTTTGAATTTGGATGTTTTTAATTCAACAACATGTATTTGTTGAACATAAATATGGACTTAATATTAAATATTTTGAAGTTGAGGAGAAAATACAGTTATATTAAGGAGTCAAAATAATACAACAAGTAATGAACAAGGAAGTGAATAACAGAGGGTTAGGTTGGATGTTCTAAGGTCAGTTTAAGCAAATACACAGATATGACTTAAAATACAGATTTTGGTGACACTTTTTTTTTCTTTAAGATTTTATTTATTTGTCAGAGAGAGAGAGCACAAGCAGGCAGAGTGGCAGGCAGAGGCAGAGAGAAGCAGGCTCCCGGCTGAGCAAGGAGCCGGATGCGGAACTTGATCCCAGGATCCTGGGATCATGACCTGAGTGGAAGGCAACGGCTTAACTGATTGAGCCACCCAGGCATCCCAGGTGACACTCTTTATATTAATTAGAAATAGGACTTTGACAGAAAGATCTATATCTTTAAGCCTAACTTACGTTATCTTTGAGTGGATTGGATATGTTGATGTATAGAATGTTTTATAGCTATAAAATGCTATGGTATAAATGGTACCATGAGTTATTTTGAGGAATACAAATGCAAGTATAATGGATTGATATTCAAATATATCAGATGCAAGTGAATGGAGGGGACGAAGGCACAAAGTGGATATAGCTCTAGAAGGAGCCGGGTCTTGTTCCAGTTCTATTCTGTTGCTAAAAGCTTGTGTGACCTTCTCTGTCTGTATCTTTCTAAATTGAAGATAAAAGATGTGCCCTGCCCTTTAATGCTATGCAACAAGACCTCGGCTCTTCCATTCTCAGGTAGCATGGTGAAGGTCTTCCAACAATTAGGGAAGTGTGGAGGAATCCCAAGCCTGGATATGGCTAGGAGACTTAATAGGAGCAAGGGTATGAAGAGGGGAAAGGGTCACATGTATAGAAAAATATACTTTTATTATAAGACCATCTTACAAACAGTTTTTCTGTTTTCAGGGCTGTTATTTTCCATATGTTAGCTGGTGACTTGGGGAAAAATATAACTGGAGAAGCAGGATCTTGCCCTACCATTTGACTAAAGCTCGGTTATATAGGGTGTAGGGGTCCTGTTTTTGGCAGATTCTACTTCAGAAACACAGCTGGCTCTTTTTTCTGCCCCCCTCCAAGCTGTTCCTTCTTTAAAGGACATTTTTATTCACTGTTTGCCAGGCAACAACACTTTGCTGCAACACTGTTGTCATTAAGCATTGTATTTAAGATTTGCCATTATTATCTACAATAAAAAGAAAAGTCTTATCTTCAATAAGAGGTTGAACTCCACTGTCATTCAAAGGCTGAGATTCCACGCTGGATGGAAACTGCTGGTTGTGGGAACCAGAGTGGCTGGTGCTTTCTGAAGTGTAGAAGATACATGTATCCTTGCCAGGGATACTTTCATCAATGTACCCCGACCTAATGTCTTTCTGCAGTAGAATTTTCAATACTGTCCCCCTTTTGTGTGTGTGTGGGGGCATTGAGGGTCCATGTTTGTAACTGTTATCCTGGTAAATGAAAACTCTGTGGTAAAGAATACCTACATCACTGCTGAAGACATTCTTCTGGTGGGCTTCTTGGAGGAATACTTTCTGTCATAAATTATTGTTATAGAATGTACTTGATCGACTTAAAGGAGAATAGTAATAACTTACATTGATGGAAATTGTTTGCTGAGTCATCTCCCCATTGTGATACTTTTACAGGTCTTGTGGCTCACATTACCTCCTGAACCCGGATCCCCTGTAATCTCCTTCTGTTGGAGGGAGACACTGAGACTCCGGAGAATTCAGTGACTTGTCAGAATCACACAGTTAATTAGTACCAAGGTCACTTCTTGATTTTCCATCAAACTGTAAGAAAAATGACATTGTTTCTACTGGTTTTACAAAAATAACTTGTAATTGGCCTTGAGGGAGTCTGAGAATGGCAGTCAAAGTACACCAGTGGCAGCTGGGCAAACACCAGCTGCCCTTCTGTTTCTTGGGCTTTTGCACAGGCTCTGGTTAGCAGGTTCTAGTCAAGGGGACATTTAGAAACAAATATTAGCTTCTGCAGGTGTTGCTGAGGTGAGAGCGCAGAAGACGAGACATGGGGTCAGGTTGGCACTGGTGACTAGGTCTGACTCTAGGATATGCAGAGCTGGTCTTAGTGGTCAGACTGGAGCAGTACCCTGGTTACATGAGTGTAGATGGCACCTGTAGTCAGCAGGATGAGGAGATGTGAGGGGCTGGGCCTGGGCTACTCAAGTAGCTGGGTGAGGGACTCTAATGGCAGGCATCCTGGACTGTGTGTAGCTGTGAGGCAGGCAGTGTCCTGGCAGGAGCAGGGATCCACGTGGGGCTCCATGAACCAGAGTGCTGGTACTCAGACCAGAAGAGGGCAGCGCATACAGGGAGCTTCTGACTTCCAGCAGTTTCATTGCACCACATGACATAATTGTGTAAGATGGAATCTGAACAGATTAGTTAAAAGAATAAATGAATGGATGAGTGAATAAAATATGAATGGTTGAGTAACTAATCCAACTCCAAGTTAGGAAGCCATCTTCAACCTGCCCCACTGTTATTTCCTTGGTTTTTTCCCGTGCCAGGAAGCTGAGAGACCCCAGGCATGAGCCCTCAGCACATGCTAATTGAGCGTTTTTCTGCAAAGGCTCTCCCAGGGATCAAATGAAGAGAATATTGGAGACCAGTGCTTAAAAGTGAGTTTTGGCACATTGTCCAATTCTTACCTTGGCAAGTCTGATCTTGTTTTGTTTCTTGTCTTGAGCTTGCAGTGTCCATTTATAAACTACCATCTCACATTTTTTTTATTGTTTTTGGATCACCATTTGTAAGACCTTGGTTTATATTATTATTTCAATGCATTAGGGTGCCTTTGTTAGTGTTTACTCTGTTATCTTAAAAACTAAGGGTCATTTATTCTTTTATTCTTTATTCTTTTCCTCACAGGGAACATTCCTGACCAAGCAGGCAGTGCCTATATACTTTGCTTCTTTTAATTCTGTAAGCCAGGTAGAATTCAGGTCTAGTGCTTGTAGGCTGGAGTTTCCTTTACCGTAAGCTACTGATCTTTTTATTGTACATTTGGATGACTAGGAGCTCAAATTCATGAAGCAGTGCTATGAATAGCTACCAATTTATTTCAGTGAGCTCTAAAATCTGTTAAAAATAGAACCTTGAAGAGATTTCATTTTCTTCTCTGTTTTCCAGAGCTGATGTGACAAAACATGTCTTTGTAAATTTTTTCCTTTCTTTTTTGTAAATCTTTTCAATTTAGAGAGAATTTTTCTTTGCTTCCCTACTAATGTCTGACAAAAAAAAAAAAAATTTCTAAAGCTTAAAATGAGAAAAATGGTTTGAATCAAACTTGTTAAATTCCCACAATTTATTTTCAACTTAACACAAGTTAAATTGAATATATGTGTATTTCATACTTGCCACAGTTCTTGTTCATAGTAGGTCCTTAGTGTGATCATTAATGTAATGTATCAACATCAAAGTACCCAGGTAATTGATCAAACATTATTTTTGATGTTTCTTTAAAGGTGTTTGTAGGGGCACCTGGGTGATCCAGTTGGTTGGGTGTCTGACTCTTGATTTTGACTCAGGTCATGATCTCAGGGTCGTGAGATAGAGCCCTGCCTTGGCTTCATGCTGCGCTTGGAGCCTGCTTAAGACGGTCTCTCTCTCACCCTCTTCCCCTCCCCCACTCCAAAAAAAGGTGTTTTTATATGAAATTAACATTTAAATTGGCAAACTTGAGTAAAGCAGGTTGCCTTCCATTATGTGGGTAGGCCTGCAAGCATTTGAAGGCCTTAATAGAAGAGCTGATCTTCTCTGAACAAGAGGGAATTCTGGCAACTGACTGCCTTTGAACTTGAGCTGCAATGTCCCTTCTTTCCTGAGTGCCAGCCTCCTCTGCAGAGTTAGACTTGCCACTTTCCACAGTCATGTGATCCGATTCCTTGAATTGAGTCTTTCTCTTTCTTTGTCTCTCTGTGTACACACACACGCACACACACACAGAGCAAGCTCTAATGGTTCTGTTTCTCTGATGAACCCTGACTATTACACTTAGTGACATTGGGTTTTGTCATTTCTTCTTTCTCATGAGGTGGCAAACCTTTGGTACAAACCTTTGTGTGTCCTTTGTGCTCACCTTTGCAATCTTCCATCCTAGCAAAATCCTGGCATGAGCAAGATACACAATCATGTTTGTTGAGATAAATTAGACTGTTCCTTTTCTCATTTTTATTATGTTCCTATTTTCTTTTCTCTTTTTAACAAGTATTTTTATATTTATCCAGTTCAGTGACAGTATTAGTTAGTGATGTCCATGAAACAATGAAGTTTTTAAAAATGTCTTATGGATGTCCAAGATAGATGGAATTATGCTCAATATAATTTCGAAATTTTGGATATTTTGTTTCTTCATCTGGTACCTGAAGTACTGTCCAGACATATTAGTGCCAATATCTAATATAAATTACAGGGGTTTTTTGTTGTTGTTTTTGTTGTTGTTTGTTTGTTTGTTTTAGAGAAAGAGAGCACAAGTGGGAGGGGCGGGACACAGGAAGAGGGAGAGGGAGAATCTCAAGCAGGCTCCACACCCAGTGCAGAGCCCAACACAGGGCTTCATCTTACAACCCTGAAATCATGACCTGAGACTAAATCAAGAGTTGGTTGCTTACTGACTGAGCCACCCAGGCATCCCTATAAATTAGAGTTTCTATGTACAGTAATCACTGAAGCAAATAGAAATTATAAATGCCATATGGAACAGGATAGGACATGGAATTTCTGACCTTTATTTTCAGTTAAAACAGGAAACACCGATACTATTTTTTGTTAAATGATGTCTGGTATCACATGTCTTCTTTGTTGAATGGTTGTGTTTTAAATGTTATCCTGGTAAGTGAAAACCTGACGTAAAGAATACCTACATCATTGCTAATGGTGTTCTTTACCTCAGGTAAAGGATACTGGCATTGCCTGCTCCCTGAAAAGTATTAAAATGGCATGATTTGATTGTACATCAGCAATATTGGACTTGCATATTTGTTATACCTTCAGCAGTGAGGGATTTGCATTAAGTAAATGGTGATAGGCTACACATACTTAGCTGTAAGAAGGTAGTTTTCTATTGCAGATTGTAGCACACCTGGGTACAGAGAGCAAGATGTTTAATAGGTGGTGCTGCTGATGGTGGTGGTGGTGGAATCCAATGGCCCTTTTCACACTCCTTTCTTTATGAACAGCTGAACATGTGAGTATGTGGTGATTGAGGCCTGAATGTATTTGCCAGTATGACAACTTCCTGGTTAATTGGCTTGTTCTCTTCCTAAGGACGTCTCTGATTTTCATGCTTACTCACCTGAGCAAACAGAGAATGAAATAAGAAAGTGAATATGTTAGATTATCAGGGAGAACTCAAGAGAGTTCTTGCTCTAGACAGCAGTCATCTCCGTAGAAATTTGACATCTAGATATTCAGACACCTAACTTATATTTCCTTAAGGCGGGTGTTAGCATCTCCATTAATCACCATCCCCCACCCCCACCAGAAGGATTCAGTTTTCAAATAACAGAGAATTTTTTAATGAAAATAGTATAAATAGGTACCACTCTGGGTCATGTAATTTCAAAGATATTTCAGACCGAATGTTATGTCACAAAATTTAGTTTATTTGCACTCTCTTTCTTTCCTAGATGTTATGTTTACTAATTTACTGAGTTTTTCCTTTGTCCTGAGATCTTTCGTTTTAGCTTCTATTTTGTTTAACAATATTAAAGCTAATTTATTTTTGTTCTTCAACCTTTTATGTTGGGTCTTCTTACTCTTCCCCTTCATCCACTATTTAAATTTTTGTGCACCTTCCTCTGTTTTTCCCTGGTCTTTTTACCATAAAATATTCATATCTAAAATATATTTTGTTTCTATTTCTGATTGAATTTTACTTATTTTCTATTTTTCTTGATCCTCTTGGGAAAATGGTATGAAAAAATATACTTTGGAGTCTGACTGCTTGGGTTTTAATCATTGATCAAGTTGCTTCTTTCATGCCTCAGCTTATGTATCTGTTAAAAAGGAGCTAAGAAATCATGGGGTTGTTATAAATTGCAGATTTTCCCTCAAAATACAGTTTGTACTTTAGATGTATTAGTTACTGTTGTTTTTCTTTTTTAAAAATAGTGTATTACAGATTCCAGTCTTTTTTACTAAAACGTAGATTTTTGCCTCTGCAAATGATTTATTTTTATTCTACTTTTTTCATTCCAGTAGTAGTTAATTTGTGATAAAGCAAAGGATGTGATGACTTGTGAAATCATTTTATTTTACAGCCATATTTTGTATGTACTACTCTGCATGCCTAGCACATAATAAATGCTCAATAAATATTTGTTTTATGACTATAATGCAAAGCTAACAGCTGTATTACAGTTTATGTAAGTTTGGTGTCATATCATGAATTTGCCAACAATATATTTTTTGATCTTTCTATAAACAGTATCAGCAAGTGTTTCTGTGTTCTATATATCATTTGAAGGGCACTATGCTAGACAATATCATGAATAATACTAAAAGCTAACACTTCCTTAACACAATATTGGCTAACATTGATCCAAGGGCTTAAGTGAATTACAATCCTCTTAGTAACCTCAGAAGCTGGATATGTGATTTCTATTTTGCAGAAGAATAAGCCGACTCACAGAAAGTTTATGTGACGGCCCAAAGTCACATTGTTTAAAGTAGCACAGCAGGGCTTTGAACAAGGCCTTTCTGGCTTTGGGTTCTGTGCCTTTAATAATTCTTCTTTATTTCCACCAAAATGCAGAGTCCCTGTTACCAGGGTACTTACAGTCTATCACATTATGGTGTTTGCCACCATGCAACATAACCATTTGTTCTATCTCATTTGATCTACTATAGAGTCTACTTTTGTAGATATTGATGTGGTTTTGGAATATAGGTGAAGTTCGGTGGGGTGAGGTCTGGAGCCAATGACCAAGAAAGAATTCTTGAGACATTTTTGGTTTAAAATGGTGGTTTTATTAAAGCACAAGGACAGGACATGTGGGCAGAAAGAGCTGCTGCACCGTGGTTATGAAGGGTGGCTGATTACATATTTTGGTTTGGGGGGAGGTAAGGAAAAAGGGAGGTTTTCAAAAGCACTTTCGTATGCTAAGGAGGGCCTACAAGATATCATAGACCTAGTCATTGTCAAGTTAAGGTTGTTTCCCCCACTAGCAAAGCATTAACATTAAGATATTTGGGACCTTCTTGGAAGGATGTCACACATAGCCCACCCAGAAGTGGGGGTGGGGAGGGAGGCTGCAGGGTGTCAGCTTATGCTTTGTCTTCAGCTAACCTTCTGTTCCCTCATCAGTATGAGCCCATGAACCTTCCTGAGTTGGTTTATTTTCTTCTTCAGGCTACAAATTTGCTCAGTGCATATACAATAATAAAAGTTTTCATTGATAAAGTGATAAAATCTTCACTACTCATCAATTTTTGTTTTCAATTTTTGTTAATTTATTATAATGTATAGTATATATTAATATATAATGTATAATGCATATAATCCATTATACATTATATAATCAGATCAAATGAAGCTTCATAATGAAGGTAATTCTTAAGCTAGATTTTGAAGAATAATGAAGACCTTTCTTTTCCTGGGCTGATGAGAGAGTATTTATTTCTAAGTTCAATCACATTATATATTTATATATACTATGCTCTGATGTTTCAGATAATTAAAAGGGAATCCACTCAGGAACTTAGGAAGCAACTGGGAATAATACTGGGTCTTTCCATTGGTTTGGTATTGACTTGAGGCAACAATCAATGTTGAAAAGGAAAGAGCAAAAACTAGGCTGCATCTAAAACTTGGGGGACATGAGTACCAAGTAAAGGGACTTGGATAAAATCTGGACAAATGGGATGGGAAGTGAACATATCTGAGCTCCATATATTTTAATTTAAGAAAAGTGTGTAAAATGGATAAGAGGTAGAATGAGAGAAAAATTAGTTGCTAGCATATCCAGAGCAAGGTAGTTAATGTATTGGTGGCTTGTGTAAGCACTGCTTAATTCAATTAAAGCTCTCTGTTCTGATTATTTTTTTAATGGGGTGATTAAACTAATTTTTTAGGAGGCTTAGTTCACTTCTTAAATTTCCTTTTTTGATTGATTATGAATCTGTAAGAACTCAGAGGCTTTAATACAATAAAACCTTGAATTTCTTTCACCACAGGATCCATATATCACTTTACAGAGAATTGTATGATGTAGAAAAATTCCTAATAGTAAATTTATTTCATTTTAATTCACTTGATTTTTCAAACTACGTTTGTGACATAGGGCACTTTGCATTGGGCACATAAGAGAACACAGATAGCTGTGCAATGACAACAATGACACAGTATAAATTCTAAGTTTATAGAACTTGAAAAATAGTGGTTTCTTCCCCCTCTGCTTTCCTCAGCTGCACTCCAAATACTGTTGATGATGCATGGACCAATATTTGCAGCTTTTTGATGATGAGATAAAGGATCATTTGTATTTTTTTTTTCCCCAGCCTGGTGTACTGTTGAGTGCTAACAAGACAAACTCGTGTTTTTATTATTTGTTTTAGTCAGCTTGCCATGATGCGTACTGACTGAAGGGAACATTTATATCAGTCTTGGGATGACTGGCAGGGGTTGGATGACGAATGCAAATTCTAGTATGGTTAATGTCTATTAAAAGGTTTTTCACTGACCCGAAACTAATAATATCTTTGGGCCTCACCTTCTTACAAAAATTCTCAGTGTGTGTATGGTAAGATCACAAACAGTTTCAACAGCTGTGGGTAGTGCTTTAGAAACATGTGTTGAAATAAGTTGCATTCTTCTGGTAATACATGTAAGTCCTACTATACAGTTTTTAATTTATTCAATTTCTAGCACTTGGTGGCCTTGTCAGATTAGAGCAGACACTGTCTCCTCAGGACACATGCCGTTGTTTTAGATGATTATTTCTGTTCTGGAACTTCCAAAATAATTAATAACAAAGTATCCATTCATTAGAGAATAAGCACTTACTACTCCCATCCAAATTATAGTCAGATGTCTGTCTTTTTTTTTTTTTTTTTTTTAATTTTGTAGATTCCTGACTGAGTTGAGTGTCAGAGAAAGTAATAACGGACGTGGTTCTAATCACTGTGTCTCTAGAGAAGGACAACTCTGCTGTCCTAGATTCTACAGCTAGTGAGACTGGCAAACAGCATTTTTTATTTTTTCTCTCTCTCCTTAATTGTAGAGACCCTTTTCTCTTACCTTGAACAGTTGGCAGCTGTGGTTAGGGAATGAAGCCAAGTCTAAGTAAAGTTGACTTAAAGGTGTAGGGCATGTGGGTGAACTAGTGGCACTGTGAATGCACTGGAGACTCAGGTCCAAGCTGGCTTCAGGTAAAAAGAGACTGTTTCAGATGAGATGAAATTCACTGCTTTCATTTGGCGAGTCCTGGCTTTCATAAAATATGCACCTGTGTATTTTAAAAAACTAAAAAAATAATTGAAGCAAGATAGAAAGGTGTAAGGAGAAGTATAGGTTGGGAAAAAAGAGTATTTTTTAATGTATTTAGTATTCAATATATTTCAATGTGAGGTCAAATCAATTGAATTTAGGACTTTAGAACAAAATTAGAGATGCAGAGATTGTGAAAAGAATATTTGGAGAAATAAAACTGAAACCAACATTGATAATTCTGATCCTGTTTGATAAGATATATAGCATTTCATTTCAACAGGCTGATATTTCTACAATTAGTCTAACAATTGCATTAAATTCTGTATTTTTATTCGAATTAGGGAGCATTCTTGGCATTATGCACATTATCATCTTAAAGGAGGGGAAAGCACGTTAATGTCATACTAGAAATCCCAGCTTTCCTTGTGTTAGACTCCTGGTGTTAGACTACGAGGTTGTTTCCTTTTTGAATACACTAAAATTAACCATTAGTTCAGGTTTTTATTTTGTTATATTAGGAAACATGCTGTTCTCCAAACTGAATGAATGTCGCTTCCAAAATTTCAAATAGTCCAGCTGTCTTTTTGTTCCCATCTAGAAGCATAGGCAATAACTCCATTAGCAAGTCATAAAAATCATAGACTAATCATTTTTAATTACAAAAAATCACCTTAGATTTCCAAATGGAGGTTGATGAAGTAAAACAACCACCATAACAATATTAATTAATGAGGACTAATACTTGGTTAGTCCTCCATATTGTATAGAGTGCTTTTATGTATTTTATTAGCTTTTTTGCACTTAACAATTCAATGGGATAGGGGCGCCTGGGTGGCTCAGTGGGTTAAGCTGCTGCCTTCGGCTCAGGTCATGATCTCAGGGTCCTGGGATCGAGTCCCGCATTGGGCTCTCTGCTCAGCAGGGAGCCTGCTTCCCTCTCTCTCTCTCTCTCTGCCTGCCTCTCCGTCTACTTGTGATTTCTCTCTGTCAAATAAATAAATAAAATCTTAAAAAAAAAGATAAATCATTATTAAAATAACTTTTCTACAAGGGAAATTTATATTCTAAGGACATACAGTTAAAAAGTGGTAAAATTATTCTGAGGCCTTTGATTTCAAATTTCTTATTCTTTTTAGTCATTCTCAGGATGATGCATAAGGGATTTTTTTTGTTTGTTTTGTTTTTCTTTTGGCTTCAGTAAGAGCCCTGGCCCGGCAATTTGGAGAACACATCCCCCACATGCCAGATCAGCGATTTACTAGCTGCATGACCTTGTGGCTCCTTTTATTAACTATAAATTGAGGGCTTTGAACTAGATAATTTTAAGTACTTTCAGCTATAAAATTTGGTGATTCTATTTAAAGTAATGTAAGATGTTTCAGAAAAAAAATTACATCTACAATAATATATTTTATTGCTGAAAGTTTCCCAGAATATATTCTGAAAATATTAGTTTCATATAGGTCAATATATATTATGTCATAAAAGGGTTTTATGGGTAATTGGTTTTGGGAAATTCAGGGTAAAACAAAATGAGACATCTATTTATGGTAGAACTTCTGGGTAACTTTAGCAGACCAAGTATGGAGTAAATCTAGCAAAAGGGCACATAGAATGAAAACGTCGAAGTGTGCATTGCAGGTGTACTTCTCCAGAGGGGTGGAGGGTCCAGAGAATGCTCCCTATGGAAACTCATCCTAGCCCAAACCTTCAGAACCTGTTCTCAATCAGCAGATCATCATTGTGTCTAGCTACACCTTGTCTCCTCAAAAATGAGTTGGGAAGGTGTTTTGTTTTGTTTTGTTTTTTAGATTTTATTTATTTATTTGACAGAGAGAGAGAGAGAGAGATCACAAGTAGGCAGAGAGGCAGGCAAAGAGAGAAGGGGAAGCAGGCTCCCTGCCCAGCAGAGAGCCTGATGCGGGGCTCTATCCCAGGACCCTGAGATCATGACCTGAGCTGAAAGCAGAGGCTTAACCCACTGAGCCACCAGGTGCCCCTAGAATGTCTTAATTCATAGTGATTTCA
Source organism: Neogale vison (assembly GCF_020171115.1). Taxonomy (NCBI): domain Eukaryota; kingdom Metazoa; phylum Chordata; class Mammalia; order Carnivora; family Mustelidae; genus Neogale; species Neogale vison. The sequence goes on along the minus strand of NC_058094.1, from coordinate 84,314,611 downwards.
GCAACTGAGATTACGCAGCAGCATTCAAGAGATATTTTCATTCTTCATTTATGGTAGTGTTGGGTGAAAGAATTTATAAAATTTCTTGGAATTTGTTCCTAAGGATCCTTGAGTTAGTTTACTTTCATGCTATTTAATTTTGACTTTATGATACAATGCTATTCAACTAAGTTTTCCAAGGATAAGATTTTTAAAAATTGCCACAAAATATATGGCAACATTTGCCTTCAAGATCCTTATATCCTTATATTCTGAGTTGTAGAGTTGGCACACAGTCTCTACAACTCTTGATAATGTTTTTGTTGTTGTTGTTTTATTTTTTGTTTGTTTGTTTTTGTTTTTAATTTTGTTTAGGATAAGAACACTATGAAGTTGAGCTGAATGTTTTGGTCTTTCACAGATCTTGCAAGATAGCTCTCCAATAACCATAATAGACAGGTTGTCCATGCACATAAATCATAGGAGGTCCACAAGAAGGGGACTGTTGCTTTCAGTTTGGGGAAAGATTTCTCCTGTTTTTACAACAGCATTGTTGTGTGACTGCAACACTTAGAAAAACATATTTACATGTTCAGCATCTTCATTTGCTGATACATGCCTTCTTTATTTCTGACAAATTAACAAGGTTGAGAATTTGCTAACTTGCTTTATCATCATTTCTTTTCTTTTTCTTTCTTTTTTTTTTTTTTTGTTTATGTTGGTAGTAGGGCACATGGAATTCACTTTCATTTATTTTTCAATTAACAGCTTCTTTCAGAAACTATTTTCTCCCTGAGTCATTTATTCTTCTTATTTTATTTCAAAAATTGGGATGGTGAGAGAATTGGAAAGATCTACTCCTGTTTTCGACATCTATTATTAATTTTCAAGGTTCATATCCCAATTTACTATATAACCATGATTTATCCAGATGTACCTTTCAATCAGTGGCAAATGTAATAAAATTTTATATCTTTTTTGAGGGAAAAGCAAGGCCTTCTTTGAAGGCCCCATGTGTAAATATTAATGTGGAAAATGAAGGAATGGGAAGCTTTTGTTTTTGTAAAGTGAGGTAGTATATAGCATTATTTAAGTGCCATTGATACAAAGCAAGCCACTCACTTATTTTCTACATTTTTGCATTTTTGTATTTATTTCCAAACATTTTACTTGATTTCTCCCAGATCACGAGGCTGACTGAGGCAGACTTGTTTCTTGTGTTTGTGAAACTTACATGGAAGAGTGTGTGTTTGGGAGGAATAGGGAGAGGAGAAATAAAACATGACACTGGTTGATGTTCAGCAAAGAATGTTACAGTATTACAACAAAAGAAAAGTGAATTAAACTTGCCCAGGGAAGCCTTTTCTAAGGAGGTAAGATTTAAACTGAGCTATAATGAACAGAACAAAGCTAAGTACATGAAGAGCAGGGGAGGAGGTCACGAAGCAGCTGGAGGGGAGGTGCCAAGGTGCCTGTTTGAGGAACCAAAGCAGAGAGGAAGAGCACCCTGGGTCCTGATCCTGTGGAGAATTTTAAAGCCAAGGAGAGGAGTTTCAACTTAATTCTAAGTATAAGAGGAAGCCACCAGCAGGTATTAAGCAAGATTAAATAGCATGATTCCATTTGTTTTGAAGAGATCACTGTCTATATTACGTGCAGAAAAGAATTGCAGAGTCAAGAAGGCATCTCGGAGACCAGGAGGTGGGCTCTGTTCTAGTGACCCAAAAGATAGATGCTGATGCTTTGCACTGAGGACGTGCTGGTGAGGAAAATAGAGGTATTTGGGGCTCTGAGCTCATGATTTAATTACAAGCTGTGGAAAAGCCCAGTCGTTCCAATCTACCCAATTCAAAGAGAAGGAAGACCACCCTGAAAAGGAAAGTCAGTGAGAAGTGGAGAGCTGAGAGAGACAGTTCTAGAGGAGGAAGTAAGAATGGGTTTCACATCCTCTCAGCATCCTTAATCAGACTCCGTGCATAAAAGCAGGCATACAACTATAAAATATCTTTATACAACTCCTCGTACTACACCCATAAATATTTTAGAGGATTTTCTTCAGAAATTAAAAAAAAAAAGTCTCATAAAACAAACAAAAAGTACACAGACTGTACCTTTGGTTCATTCTCCCTTTGAATGTAGAATCCTACTTTTGAAGCCAGAAAGAATCTTGAAGGCTGTTAAAAATCTAAGCCTTCATTTAGGCAGATGAGGATAATCACATCCAGAAAGTGTTACACCAGATGCAAGGCCACTGGACCAACCGTGCACAGGTTGGGCCTAGAGCCTCATTGTTCTGCTGCCCATTCCAGTACGAATTATATCAGAGTTTTTATACTGAATTAATAGCTTGAAGTAAATGTTTCGAGAGAAAAATGAAGTAGGAAGACAGCGCAGAAGAATAATGGGTGTGTAGATAGAAACTTGGAGGTTCAGGGGTAAACCATTCAGTCTGGACATTTTGTGTGGGCAGGGTGGAGATGTTACAATGGATCACTTACCTTTCCTCAAATGAAGACAAAACATAGATACTGTTTCTCCTCTTGACCATCACTATGGTTTCTGTCCCCTAATGATCCCATGCCTGCAGCACCAAAGTGTTCTGTCTTTCATCCTCAGATGCTGAGGGTCGGGGCCTTCTTGCAAATGTAGTTAGCTGTGCTCTACTGTGTAGTCACTTGTTTCTCTCTCAGCTTTCTTCCCTGTTAGATGACAAATTGCTCCAAGGCAGAAACTGTGTTACAGTGAACTCAGAAGAAAGGTGCAATAAGTGGATGTTGAGACTAGTGGGAAAGAGACCCTGCCCAGGATATAACACCACCTGTCCTACACATAGTCTTTCAAGTGTGAATCTTGACTTCAGTTCTGCTTTCCCACTGTTGATCATGTCATAGGTAGAACATGGAAAGGGAGGAATTCACACCAAAGATTACTCAAGGTTGAGATTAGAAGACAAGAACACATACATAGTTGCTGAGGTAGACACAATGGAGGTGAAAACACTGCTTTGGAGTCTAGAAGGTCCTAAATTTCTTTCCTGGGAAAACAGCCTGAAAGCTTGGTAAACATGGGCAGGTGAACTTGCTTGAATCTTAATTTCAATATTTCCATAACGGAAAGTAAAAATTGATCATGTTACAATGATGAGGGGATGATCATTTATGTTAATATGTATATCATGCTTCATGCAAATCAACTTACTGTTCATTCTCATTGTGTATAAGTAGTTCATAACCAACATTCTGTGGTTTTGATGATAGTATTCTTCTTTTTCCAGGTCATTTTCATATTTTGACTCTTCTACTTAACCTTTGCTCTTCCTTTTGTACCCTCCCTCTATTTGTCTACAAACCTATCTCCTTAGGACTTACTCATTCTTGGGTTTTTAGCTTGGTCGGGGTAGACATCCAGTTCTTACCTTATTGTGGCACTCCATGGCTGTAGCATCAGGAACTGTCTCCAGATTATAGGTTCCATGTGGGTTGGGACCATGTTTCTTCTGTTTATTGATGGCCTGGGCATAGAGGCTGCTCAATGCACATTGGCTGAATGTCCAGTAAAAACTGTGCAGTGTCCATACTCATATCTCATGAGTGTGCAAGCAGCATATGCATGTTATTTATAGCTCTGTGTGTGTGTGTGTGTGTGTGTCTGTAGAAAGTCAGCCAGGCAGATGCACATGGTTATTTATATCTGCAGATTATTTCTTGGGGAAAATTCTATCCTAGTAATGGAACTTGCTGTTAGGAAGCAATCATTGTACCCAGATCAAAGGCACAAAATTTGCTGAATGTTGCTTGACAGGCATACTTCATACTGTTAGGGTATAAGGAGCCATTGAGCCTCTTGAAATGTAGGGATAGAGCAAGTGAAGGGAAAGGACAGATGCATTTTGTATCTACATTTTCTAGATAATCACCTTAAATTTTCATTTTTCTTTGCTGTCTTCAGTATGATCATTGTATTAGATCATAAATCATAGTCCTTTTCTAAAAAAATAGCGATGGTAAATTACATATGACAAAGTTTTCCATCTTAACCATTCTTAAGTAGTTTACTCGTATTAAGTATATTAATACTGTTGGGCAATCAATTTCCTGAACCTTTTCATCTTCTAAAACTGAAACTCTATACCCATTAAACAACACCCCATTTCTCCCCACAACCAGCTTCTGGCAACAACTATACTACATCCTATTTGAATTTGATTCTGTAGATGCCTTTGTATTTTAATTAAGGCCTGCTTGACACTGTAAAGGAACTGTTTGGACCAGCAACCATTTTCATATACACACTCTGGATCCAGTCACTCTGAAATTCTCAAGAACATCTAAGCCCTGAGAAGACTAATCCCTTTGCTCCTCGACTTACACCTGGGCTTGGTCTCATACAAAATGCCCTGTCCCAAATCTGTTTTCACTAGTTCCTCCATATCCAGCCCCAGGGCCCTAATTTCTCCAGCACAGGAGCCTTTACCTCCTGACCTCCTGGTCCATAAGTGGGAGGCATCTGTGTTGCCCAGAGAATTGCCTTGTGAAGTATAGTGTAGACTCCTTTTTTTTTTTTTTTTGGCATAAAACTATGTTTTTAAATCTATAAAAACTATAGATTATACTTGGGTGTGGTTGAAATAAAATTTAATGTCAGGTGTTTTTAATAAAGTGGTCTTGTTGTTTAGACCAAAAAATTAAATTTACTGTAAAACAGTCCTTAGGGAAAATGTACTCCTAAGACATAGAAACATTAAACCTAACGTTTGGTAAGTGTTCCTTCACTAACTATACACTTGTAGGGTTTCTGTTGTGTTTTTCTCAATATTGTATGTAAAAAAAAAGTAGTTTTTTCCTTAGAGAAGACCTGTATTTCTAATAAAAATGGTGTGGATTCCCACCACAGCAGCCTCATCTCTCTAACTGCCAGTCTAGAGCTGGTGTACGCATAAGACAGTGAAGAGCAATGTGCTTGTCTTTGGGGAACTAAATAAGAGATGCTTTTAAGTGTCTAACTTCTATCCAGGCTGAGTTCCTGATCAGCATTGAATTGAGTCCCCTGGCAGGCCTGAGTATTAATCTGGGGAGAAGGAAAGGCATATGAGTTAAAAGAAGAAGTATCAGACAACAAGAGCAAACAAAAGCATTTGAAGTAATCTTAGCAATAATAGCAGAAAAGAAAAGGAAGAAAGAGAGAAACACACCAGAACCAGATCCCTGTACAAGTCTCATAATTAGAAGAACCGAATAATACAAATGCAAATAAGGAGCACTTGACTTTCCACAGGCTTCAGGCTCAAAAACTTTGCCTGTTGCTTTGCTAGACCATGAATGTCATTATTTTGTTTGTCTTGAAGGCAGGCTAGACTGGAATGATAAAGAGTCTGGACTCTATGACATTTAGGTTTCCAATATTACACTATTACTTTTAAGGACATTATTGATTAGAATAAGTCAAAAACTGAATCGATATCATTTGTTTTAGTCTGTCCTGTATTATGGTTAGTTGTTTATTTGTCTGCCACCAACTATGTTAAATGCAATTTTAGAAGAAGAAGATGACCATCTAACCACTACAACCTACTATTGAAATCAGTTGAATAGCTTTATCTTTTTCAGGTGATCAGTAATAGCTAAAATAATCTAACCTGTTCATCCTTTTTATGCATTTTTACTTATGTGTTTTATGAAATGTTTTCCTGATCCTTAAAGCTTCATGAAAATGTTTTTCTTTTAATTAAGTAATTAAATATGTCCTGTGTGTGTGTGTGTGTGTGTGTGTGTGTGTGTGTATGTGTTTATAAAATGACCTAACAGTCCCTGCCATTGTTGGGTATTTGAAGGATTTAAACTTTCAAAATAAAATTTTGTAGTGTAATAAGAATATTAAGAAATAAAATACTACTTTTAAAATATCTTTGCTTTAAGTTTATCTTTAATGTTTGGGAGGAGTGTACTATTAATATTTTACCACAGGTCTTTTTTAAGCAAAATAACTAAATCTAATCTGTGGAGAAAATGATAGCTTTAAAATTAAAAGTCTTTGAGAAAAAAATGAATATGATTATCAAAATAAGTTGGTCCAAATCTTCATGTCCTGGGACGCCTGGGTGGCTCAGTCAGTTAGGCCACTGCCTTCAGCTCAGGTCATGATCCCAGGGTCCTGGGATTGAGTCCCGCATCCGGCTCCTTGCTCAGCAGGGAGCCTGCTTCTCTCTCCGCCTCTGCCTGCCACTCTGCCTGCTTGTATGCCCTCTCTCTCTCTTTTTCTGTCTCTGAAAAATAAATACATACTTTAATTAATTAAAAAAAACACAACTTCATGTCCCTTTGAAGTTAAAGAACACTATTCTTCCATTTCTGCATGAAGTCACTTATAAAAACAAAAGTGTATCTGTGTTTGGAAGGTTACCTGAGAATGTGAGGTCTTTTCAATGATAATATGAATTGGCACCTCAGTGTTCAGCTGCTTAAGAAGTCAACATTTGAATCTTTTAAGCATTCAGAATATTGGGTATCTGGGTGGCTAAATGTGTTAAACCTCTGCCTTCAGCACAGGTCATGATCCCAGGGTCCTAGGATCCAGCCCTGGCTGCATCGGGCTCTCTGCTCAGTGGGGAGCCTGCTTTCCCCTCTCTCTCTGCCTGCCTCTCTGCCTACTTGTGATCTCTCTCTGTCAAATAAATAAATAAAATCTTAAAAAAAAGAAAAAGCATTCTGAATAATTTATGAGGCATTAAATAACAAAAATACAGACCTGTAAATTTAAAGATCAAATTGGCTGTATTCAACAATTCATGAATTTGGCAATATCCCACCTAGCAATAGAAAGGAGTTTTGCAGAGCGTAGGAAAGAAGTTTTTGAATATGGAAAGGGGTGGGAAAAAATTATTGGCAAAGAATGCATTGTTTCAGGCAATGCACTGTTTCTGCCCTCCTAAAGGGAACAGAAGATGTCTGTGGGGCACATTATGTCACGAGTGCTGACCAGGTAACTCCACGTTGACTGGTTAAAGTTTATATTCTTGGGAGAGGTTGAAACTGCAGTTAGGTTAGTTGTTAAGCCTTGGTTTGCTGATGTGGAGTTTAGGACAAGTGACTCCATTTTGGGCTTGCAGTCTCCTTTTTAACAATTCTCCCCCTTTGATCAGTTGTAGCTTAAGTAAAACATGTGATCATAATTTAAGGCATTGGCACCACTCAGCCAATTCTTGTAGATTTTGTTGATCTTCTTTGTGGTGTTCACAGGTCATGATGACTTCAGATTCACAATTTTTTAAGTTGGACATGCTCTTCATACCTTTTCTGAGGTTCCAGTTTTAGGAGATTATTTTTTTGCTGGTTGGTGGCTACGAATATGCATTTAAAGTTTTTGAGAGGGGCGCCCGGGTGGCTCAGTGGGTTAAAGTCTCTGCCTTCGGCTCAGATCATGATCTCAGGGTCCTGAGATCGAGCTCCGTGTTTGCTCTCTGCTTAGCAGGGAGCCTGCTTCCCCCTCTCTCTCTGCCTACTTGTGATCTCTGTCTGTCAAATAAATAAATAAAATCTTTAAAAAAAAAAGTTTTTGAGAGAATACAGTGCACCTAGGAGATACTAGGATGATTATAAACAGGATAATTCTTAATGTTTGGAGTGCATTTTGGAGCAATTGTCCCTAAGACCTAAACCAATCAGAATCAAATAAGTTAAAGGAAAACCTTCCCGAAGGATCTTTAAGCTACTAACTGGCTTAGTCATCTTAAGTAATTGAGTTTCAACTTTCCCAAAGTATTTTGTTTTCAGTTTTCCCAGAAATATTAATCCAGGTGCAACAGATGGTGTTGGCCACAGCACAAACACTTCCTTGTTCAGCTAAAAGATAATCAAGAGTTATTATTCTATCATCAGAAACAATTTTGGCCAGGGAGTCTAAGGATCTTTTTTGGGCAGCTGTTGTCCTAGCAATGGATTCTACAGTGTCATTAAGAGTTAAGGAGAGATTTCTGATTATATTTTCATTACATTTACTCCTAACTGGGAAAGTATGGCCCTGCCAAAGGAAGTAAACCCTGAGTTGTAAATGCTTCCTGGTAGGTCCTTTTGATTCAATAATGGGCTTAGTTCATTTGTGGAAAGTTGGGGGCACAGTTAGATAATTTAAGAGATATTGTCCAGCTATGTGCCAGCTATCTAGGCATGGATAGGCTCAAGGAAAATGATAACCACCACAGACAAAAACAAATGCTGTGCGTACACAAACCATTTTCAGGAAGGTTGTATTATTGATGGACTCATTCACAGGGATTGCTGCGTTTACCCATTCAAGCAGAGTAAGTGAGGTTTTCAGTACATACAGGGGAAAAAAAAATCTCCTAGCCTGAAATACAAAGTCATTTTAAGTGTTTTGCAAAGAGGTGCTGCTGATGGGAATTTTTAGTGAAAAGAGACACATTTGATTTAGATAATCATGGGCATGTGAGGGTACAAGTATGTTAAGATTTATGTGGGTCATGTCTAGTTAGGTTAGTACAATTAAAATCAGAGAAAGAAATAAAACAAAACAAGGCACTAGATGCTCTGGGTGTATGAATTGGACTTGGTAAGAGACTTCTAAGCGTGTCAACTGTAATTTCTGGTCATGTTGGGAATAGAAGGGAAATTGGTCACAGGGAGGACCGGGGGCTCTAGCAATAGAGAGAGATGGGAATCTTTGGATACAAATCCAACACTCTGAAAGTTTACCCCCTTGTAGCAATGGCCTGGTAGATTCAGATGAGGGTGTTATCTTTCCAGGCTAATGCCAGAGTAAAGGAAAGAAAGAGAAGGGGAAAAAAAAAGTTTTATTTTCAGTTAGAGTATAAGTCATGATCCTGGTACCTTATGTGGAAGCAATCTACCTTGGTGTCAGCTACTTCTTTTCCTTGTCAATTTGATTCAGAGGTCTTCACTGTCTGCACAGGACCAGATGTCAGAAAGAGGTTGCTTGTTTAGCTGTGAGAAATCTCAATGCTTTCCAGTTTTGTAGCTGTGTCAGTGTTCAGGAGTGCTTGGTAAGGTCCTTTCCAATGGAATTTGATGATTGTTTTCCTCTGTTGATGTTTCCAGAGTACCTAATCACCACAGGCTCCAGATGATGACCAACAGGATGCTTTGAGTTGGGATCCAGGAAAGCTTCTTTAACCTTTAGCCTAAAGCATTAAGCACTTACAATAACTGGTCATAGTAACATGGGATAATGAGGGACCAGCAGAAAGTTGTATACCGATGGACAGCTTTCTACTGGTGACTGTCAATGTGCAGTTTGTTTCCAAAAGTGGGAACTGTGAACAGTTAGCAAGGTGTGAAGTAGTCACACCTTAGGCCAAGGAAGTCTAGTATTTTCAGTAAGTTTAGAGATTTTAAGTTGGAGAATCTCATCAGTTCTTTCAAACTTGTCTGGTGACTGAGGGTGACAGGGACACACTGATAATTCCAAGAGGTTTGCAAAGCTTTCATTAAGGTTTGTATGATTTTCCAAGTGAAGTGGGTGTCTCAATCACTGCAGATTATGGGAGGTAGAACCCAAGTGGAAAACGTGTTCTCCAATAATCTCTCTGGCACTGTGAGGTCATGCTTTGTGGCAAGAGAAAGCTTCAAGCCATCCCAGGAAATAAACATACCATAAGAAGAATGTATTGATAACAGCTACTAACTGGTAGTTGAATGGAATCCAGCTATAGGTATTCAGTGGGTCCAGAGTGAGGAGGTCTGAGGCCTCTGGAGATAAAGGTCATTTTTCCTGATTATGGGCCTGACCGGTCAGACATTATTGATAGACTGTTCTCACAGTCGTATAGAAGTACCCCCACCAATGTCTATTCATAATTAGAGTCATCTCAAACGTGCCATGGTGGGTGAAGGAATGCAAAAAATTTTTTAAAAAATGGGGTTTTCCAGGGATCTGGGAAGAACCAAGAGGCCTTCTTGGGTTTCTCATAGCTCCAACTGTTCATTGAATTTACAGCCATTTTTTGCTCATTTTAATTTCTCTGAATCAGGAACAGACTGTTGCCATGTTACAAGGACATCAGAATGGCAAAAGTCTAGCAGTGAGGGATCATTTTTACAGAAACAGAATGTACTTCATCTACAGTCAGCTGGGGCATTTCCCTGATGCTCAGGTTCAGTATTTTTAGTGTAAGCCTCAGTTTTGATGACAGCAATTTTAGAAGGTAAATAGCAGTAAGAAGATCATTTACTTGTTGCTCATTTTTGTTTGGGGTCCCAGAGAACCTATGAAAAACCCCTTTGTTTTCATAACATCCCCAAATTATGGAGAAATCTAAAGGTATACCAGCTACCGGTGTAAATATTGACAGTTTGTCCTCCTGATAACTGGCAAGATCTGGCTAGACTGTGGAGCTCTGTTTGTTGGGCAGATTGAGTTTGTGGGAGGAAGGTTTTCCCTTTTGAGTAGTTTATATTGGGTAGTAATAGCACCACCAGCTTAGAAGGCCCCTTTCCTTTTTATGGTATAACCCATCAACAAACAAGGTTGGATCAGGATTAATTAAAAGGGTGTCTCAGAAATCAGGACATGGTATTACAAAATGGGCTGTTATTAGCATGGGACTTATGGGGCTCATCTTCATCATGAAGGGGTACTAATATAGCAGAATTAAGAACTTTGGGACATTTAAGATTAGATTAGGTGGTGACAACAGAAGGGTCTCAGAGGAAGTTAGTCACTTGCAGAGAAATATTGAGTTAATTCAGAGTTAAGAAGATTTTGGACAGTGTGAGGGTTTGTACATAAACATCATTTGCTAGGGTTAAGTCTGCTGAGGCTTCTCCCCTCCTTTGCAGCTACAGCATACAGTTTTTGAGCAGTTAAGGTAGGCAAGGGCAACTGAATCAAGGTGTATGCCACAATGGACAATGAGCCTATATTTATTGCCTTGTTCTTATGTGAGCTTTCGCAGGGCCTGGCTATCTCGTTTATGCACAAATAAAATGAAAATGTTTTGAATGGTTAGGTAGTTCTAAGGCAAGTGTGGTTCTATAGTCTTAGTCGTATGAAAGCCTGCTCATATTTATCTTTCCAAGGAAGTGTTTCAGGGACTAAATTTTAGGAAGTTCATAGATTGAAGAAGCCAAAAGAGAAAAATTAGGAAATCATGGTCTGTAATAGGCAGCCCAAAGTCCACAAAGCTCTCACTTAGTAGTGGCCTAGGAAATCCCTGGGGTAACTTAATTCCTTTTGGAGACAGTGTTCCTTTAGCATTCAGGTTATGACTTAGGTCATGAATACTATCTAGAGATAATTGCAACTATGGAAACTTTTATGAGCACCTATTTGGTAACCAACTACAGCAAGCAGTCATCTACATTTTGCATAAGGGTTAATTTTCCCAGGATCTGGAGTGTGCTTGAATCTTGGTGGAGTACTTGGAAGAAAGAAGAAGGAATCTCAGTGAATGCTTAAGGCATGACTGTCCAGGTAGATAGTTGATTCTTTCAAGTAAATTCAAATTGATATTGTGGCTATGGTCAATAGGAATTTTGGAAGACGCTGAGCAAAGGTTCAGAACAGTGAATTATTTTGATTCAGGTGGAATTGATCAATCACAAAAGGTTTCAGCTTTGGAACAACTGGGAAATGGAGAATAACTATCTTATTAATAACTTTAAGTCCTGGACAAATTACCATCCCTTCCCATTAGGTTTCTGGGTGATAAGATCCCTATGTTACAGGGGCTGGTACTGGGCATGATTAGCCCCGGAGTGACTAGGTCTCATGTTAATTGGTGTGAGGCCTTGTGTGGGCTCAGACTTTAACGGATATTGAGCCAATTTATCAAGATGTTCAGTCACATCCATCTGCACGTTTTATTCTCCCAGTGTCAGTGTATGAAGTAGCGCACAGAATTTCAGGCATCTAAATGATATTAGGGGACTTTTGTTGGACTTCTTCCTCTTCTATATCAAGGACAGATGGCAAAGAACATGAAAGTTCAGGTTTAAGTTGGCCAGAAAACTCTAAGGTGAGGTCTTCACTGGAAGCAAAATGTACGAGCCCTTTTAACTTAGAAAGGAGATCTTGAGCTAATAGATTGACTGAGGTGGTATCACACAGCAAAAACTGCTTTTCAGTAAAAGGTCTCAGAGTCATTTGTACTGGTTGAGATAGAAACTTGCTCTGAATTTTATTAGATACACGTACTACAGAAACCTCTTTTTTACTCTGAGTGATTTGTTGTCCTGTGAGGGTGGATTTAAAGTAGAAAACATAGCTCTGGTATCAACTAGAATTTGGCAAGGCTTTCCGTTGTTATAGCTATAAAGCTAATAGCTTGACAGATTTTTGTTTGTAGTCTTGCTCCAAGGTCTTTTCAAAGTATTTTGCTATGGTCACGAGTTCTGTCAGGCTGGTGGCCCCCATCCTATTTTCTGCCTTTTGATTAACCCACTAATCTCAGGAAATAGTTCATTTACAAATACAGCAGCTAGAGCAGGTTGAGTGACCTCATTTATCTTATGAAATCCAGAATGCTGTAGGAAGAGAGCTTCCAAATGGGCTTTAAAGTTTGTCACAGATTCATCTTTCTTTTGTTTGCGTGTTTGAATAATAGACCAATCAATGTGGCAGGGAAGACTCCAGGAATGGCTATTAAAAGATCATTTGTGAGATGCCTGGATGGCTCAGTTAAGTGTTTGCCCTCAGCTCAGGTCATGATTCTAGGGTCCTGGGAGGGAGCCCCACATGGAGCCCTGCATGGAGCTCCCTGCTCAGTGGGGAGCCTACTTCTCCCTCTCCCTCTACCCCTCCCCACAACTTGTGTTCTCTCTTGCTTGCCCCACTCTCTCTCTCTCAAATAAATAGATAAATAATCTTTAAAAAAAATTAAAAATGAGTTGTTCTATTGTGAGTTATTTCTTGTCCACTAGAAGACAATGCTGGAAATCAAGATCTTGAATCTTGGGGCACCTGGGTGGTTCAGTCATTAAACATCTACCTTTGGCTCTAGTCATGATCCCGGGGTCCTGGGTTCAAGCCCCACATCGGGCTCCTTGCTCTGCGGGAGCCTGCTTCTCCCTCTCTCACTCCCTCTGCTGTGTTCCTTCTCTTGCCGTCTCTCTCTCTCTCGGTCAAATAAAGAAATAAAATCCTTAAAAAAAAAAAAAATCTTGAAAATCATTCTTGGGATTGTGCTATTTTGCTTCCAAATCTAGTTTTGGGCTTTACCAGGTCTTACTGCCATGTGCACAAACTGATAAAAATCTGGTAGCCCATGGTTACAGGTCCCAATTAGGACTCTAACACTTTAAAAAAAAAAACATTTAGGGATCACAGCTGGCTTAGAAAATCCTTTAGTTGTGACCTTCAGTTCAGTCTTTGGTCAAGGAGTGAAAGATATCTAGGGAGGAAATCCTGCAACCTCGGGTGGCTTTTTTTTTTTTTTCCCCTTTAAAGTAAGCCTTTTGGCCAAAATGGGGCTTGAATTCACGACCTGGAGATCAAGTGTTACATGCTCTACTGATTGAGCCAGCAAGATGTCCCACTGGATTGCTTTGCTTTAATTCAGTATTCTCTTCAGAGTGGACAGGCATTAGTATTCTCTTCAGAGTGGATAGAATTAGTAAAATGTGAGTTACTCAGGTAAGGAAGGATAAAGGGGAATGGGAGCACCTTAGTTTTATCATCTTTTGTTTTGGGTACCTCTGTGTCTTCAATTTCTCATTAGCCTTTTGTAGAGTCTTTAATGAAGATATTTTGGAATCCTGAAGCCGTTTAGAAGGTTTTTCATACAAATTAAAGTAGGTACCACTTTCTGTTTGTTTAATTTTGGAACCCTTACTTTGAGTTGCACTTCTTAAATGAATGAGCCTGTCTTAACCGGAACTTCCCCATAACAGCCATTGTAATTCTAGGTTGTTTTTAGTAGAATTTGGGGAGGGATTTCAATCAAATGGGGAAACTGTAGAAAACTAATTAGATCAGAAGCTCCATGCAAAGAGAGTAGAACTTAGAATCCAGAACTGACCTTAGAACTGCAGAGAGCTCTAATGGTTTTGTACAAAGCTTGTGTTTCTTGTTGTCCCCAAAGCTGCTGAAAGTGTCCTTTAGCCCTGCTGCTACCAAATCTGCTCAATAACAGAAATTTATCCATTTAAATTTAAAGATCAAATTGGCTTTATCCAATGATTCATGAATTGGGCAGTGTCCCATAGCAATAGAAAGGAATTCGGAGAAGCTATAGAAAAGGAAAGACTTTTAAAGAGGAAAAGGAACAGGAAAAGGAAATTCTTAGCAAAGAATGCATTGTTTTTGGCAAGGCCGCCTTTCTTAGGGGAATGGATAGGGTCTGTTAGGCATATAATCTCCTTATTTTGACCAGGTAATTCCATGTTGATGGATTAAGGTCGCATACCTGGGAGGTTGAAAGGTTAGGCATTAAGTATTGGTTTGCAGATGTTGGGTTTAGCATAAGTGACTCCACCTTGGACCTGTTGTCTTCTGTTTTAACAGGAGTCAAATGATTTTGATTCATTTGGTAAATGTTTTTGCATTCTTGCTTTTTGCTAGGCACTGTTTTAAGTTTTGTAAATAGGCAAATATGTAAGAAATTCTGATAGCTGAAAAATGTGGATTTATAAATATATGGACATGCAGATATTTTATGTAGTACAAAAATATGTAATATGTGTGTTTCTAAATGTAGAACTATATACACTTGACAAAAGCGTAAGGATTTTACCTTACCTTTTATTTACCTTAAAAAAAAAAGACTTAATCCAGTCTACTTTAAATCATATCTAGTTTTATTTTTAGAAAAATAATCAAATGGCTGTTATCTAGTAATATAATGTCCACATGTTTCCTACATTATTTGGTTGACGGTTAGAATACATTAGAGTTAGTGTTAAATCATGAGATAGAAAATACCATTCAATTGATACAATTCCATTCAGTTGAGTTGGAAAGTTATTACTTTTATAAAAGCATTAAATAGTATGGGCTTTGTATATTTTCAGTGAAATTTTTTCCAAGGCTAAAAAGCTATCTGAAGTAAGTCTAGTGACCCTTCATAACCACAGGTTCTTCTCATATTTAACCAAAGAGGTGATGCAGGAATAGGAGGATTTTTACTGAGTGGTTTCATGGACCATAAAATTTCAAGTATAGCTCCACAGTTATGCAATTACTTTGAGTCTTGGCAACTGGTATTTGATGGATAATTATATTTTATGGAAACTCAACTCTGACAAGGGAAAAAATTTAACATAGAAACTTTCTGATTAATCTTTGTGAAAAGAGAGTTGCCCATACATCAAATATAAAGGTCAGGTGACTTAGAATTCAAAATTCAAATAACCTCTCTTTAAATTGTACATTTAGTGTGACTCCATATGCATAGTATTATTTATTCTGAGTTCAGTAAAAAGACCAGATTTAGTTACTTAATACAAAGCATATGAACTATATGTTTAAGGAACCCTTTATTCTCTAGTTTTAATCTCTAAATATTTTATAAATAATTTCATTTGCTTTTTATTATTGAGAAGTTTATGAGGTATGAGAACTTAAATAACCACTTGAGATAACGTAAATAAGGTGACACGTAAGTGTAGTGTTGAGGTTGCCAGCAACTGCTTTTCTGCAGTTCCTGCTTTTCTGCCCCCACCTTATCTGGTAAAGCCCACACTAACCTTTTCACAGGGAAGCAGTTAGCAGTGCCCACTGAGGTCACCTGGATTATGCTATCTCTGTGTCCTGTATTTTTAAGGTTTGCAGGAGAGAGATATAGAAAAAAACACTGCTAGCATACTCCCATTTCCTTGTGTTCTCTCTTCAGTATGCAGAAATGAAATACTGTAGATTTCAAAGTTCATGTTTAGTTGTATTCAGGGAGCATTTCATCATGGTCAGATGAGTGGGGAAGACTGTTGCCATGAGGTCCTCCTAGGATTTAACTTTTGGGCATGTACAAATTCTGTCTATTTAGAGGAGGCATAGTTCTGTCTTGTTTTCTTCCAAATGTACCATTTTTTCTCACTCTCTTGACTGCAAGTTTCCTTTGAGGGCAATTGTAGCTTCTAAGTTGTAGATTTAAAAACAAATTAACTTGAAATAAAGCACAAACATTTAAAAATATAATTCATGCTGTGACCAGCTTTTGTTTTTGTTATTTGTAAACAGTATTTTTCTCTTAGGTTGGAGGGAGATCAAGTGTAAATTATGTCCAATAGCATTAAATGAATGATGAGGTATGAACATTTTCTTAATGTCTCAGACCTAAAGCTATAGCTTATTTTTCCCCCCAAAACCATCACTACATTCTATGGGAAGTAAATTGAAGAATTGACACTTTGTAATAGGAAGAGATTACCGTGTTAAGTGTTGTACAGCTTTAAGAATTTCTGCCTTGCTGATTTCATTAATGAAATGGCAAACTTCCCACATAATACCATTAAAATTTTTGGCTGGAGATGTGTCACGAAAGGTAAGTTGCTTCTGTAATGTTAATTTCTTAAGCATCTGTAACACAGCAATCTGTTCTTCTCTTGGGGTATGCTTTCTATCCTCTGCTTTATCAATTTCCAGAAGGAAAATTATCTCAAAGACATTTTTAATTGGATCCTGGTTAATCAGTTTTCACTGGTAGCCAGGATTAGATTCCTAAGGAAGTTGAAGTTTCAGTATCAGGACTTGGGAAGCAAGGTTACAGAGGTACAAACTGACAGTTGAAAAATACTGCAAGGGCTATAAAAGTGGAAACAAACATAATGCTTTTATTTTACTAAGATAAATATTGAAGTCCTACTTCTTATTATCTTCCTGGAGAATATTAATGTAAGTTGTTATAGAATTTTCTTAGGGTAGATTAGACTTTTATTTAGAGGTAAAAATTTTTTTTTCTTTGACTAACAAGTTGAGGGAATTAATGACAAAGTATTTCATAGAAATCACTATACTGTAAAAATGGTTAAAAGAAGACTCGTATTTAGTCTATGGCAATACAAGTTTTGATGATCAAATCAGCAGTTTCAGGTAATTCAGCAGATGGCATGCTTTTCTTTAGCTCTTGGTGGTGTTAGTTTCTTATCATAGGTGGTCACAATTTCACTTGATTAGTTTTTAAACTTTTAATTTTATAAACATTTTATTTGACATTTTTTCCGGATGATAATGATCTAAATTTGTGCTAGTATATCTGTTATGATCTTCCTATTTTATAAGTAGAATTTTTGTGAGAGGTCTCATAAAATTCTACTTATTAAAAACAGTCAAATAATTCATTGTAATGACAAAGAACTATGTGAGGTGAGCTCTGTAGAGAAGTGTTAATTTTTTAAAAAATCATTGATTAGGATCATTTACATTTACTGAAGTGAATGATATGTTGATCTCAGTTCTATAGTACTATTTTATATTATAATATATCCCCAAAATATTCTAAGTAAAGGTTGCAAGATTGATCTTCAGATCTACAGACATAATTTTCTAGCATTAGTATTCTACAAAAAATAGAAGGTGGAATGAAAGATAAGATGGTCAGATCAACAGGGAGACTGTGATAATCTGAG
Organism: Neogale vison; assembly: GCF_020171115.1. NCBI lineage: Eukaryota > Metazoa > Chordata > Mammalia > Carnivora > Mustelidae > Neogale > Neogale vison. The sequence continues at coordinate 84,297,098 of NC_058094.1, read as the reverse complement.
TCTTTCATGTCAGTCAGCACTTTATATATTATATTTCCATTTTTCTAAGGATCTAATTGGTTTAGCTAGTCTTCAGATAATGAGGTTTTCGAGTGTAGGTGAACTTTTCATCTAAGTCCTTTGGGCTGCTGTGACAAAATACAAAATAAAAAACAAATTTTAAGTTCCAAAAATACTTTATTTAAAAATATTTTTGCAAATACATTAACAAAATAATATAAGTATAATATGTACATAAGGAGAATAATGTATTCATACAAAGTAAAAACTAGTAAAAGGTCAAATGTTTATAACTGAACAAAACCTATGTAAATATTTTAATGATAGTGTAAGTAGAGTAGGTGCTGGTATTTTCTTAAACAATTCCTTACCCTCTACATCCATGTGGAAGTGCTTCTTCAAATGGATTGTGAACCTATTCTAGTATTTCATTTATTCCTTCAAAGCATTTATATCTTTCCACTCATGGTTTTTAAAACATGTTTTCAATCTTACTTTGTTAGATAAAATGAGAAATTTATCTTTACAAGGAAAAGAATTCATTTACCTTTTTATAATATAAGGAATAATATGAGATTATTATACAACAGATTTTTTTTTTAAGACTTTATTTATTTATTTGACAGACAGATCACAAGTAGGCAGAGAGGCAGACAGAGGGAGAGAGGGGGAAGCAGGCTCTCCACTGAGCAGAGAGCCTGATCAGATTTTGGTTTTTATAGCTCTACAATTTTTTTTTTTTTTTTTTTTGCATTTTATGAACTGGTTTAACAGTATTGGATTTCTTAACTCTTGTAAGTTTTGAAGTGTACAGAGCTGGCTTGTTTCTCAAAACAGATATAATGCAAGATTATTGCTGAAATACTTACGGACCATTTCATAAAATGTGGAAAAGTTGCAGTTTTAAACTTACAGTTTGATGGGGTCAGTGGTCATAGACTGGGTGGCTTACACATTACAGAATTTTTTTCTTCATAGGTCTGGAGGCTAAAAGTCCTAAGATCAGTATACCAGCATGTTCAGGTTCTGGTGAAGTCTTGTTTCTAGGGTACAGACAGCTGTCTTCTCAATGTGTCCTCACATGGTGGAAGGGGTGAGGGCTCCCTCTCAAGCTTCTTTTGAAGGACACTATTCTCATTCATGAAGACTTCTTCCTCATGACCTAATCACTTCCCAAAGGTCCCACCTTCTAATAACATCACATTAGGCATTAGGATTTGAACATTAATTTTTGGGAAACATGTTCAGAGCATAACAGATCCCTTCAACATATAACTGGTCTAAATGTGGGTAAGAGGCTGATCCTTGATTAACCCAGTTGTAGATAAGCTGGATATATTACATGTATCAAATCATGGTCACTGTACATAATTAACACTTAACAATTTAATGCACAGCAGCTTTCATCAGAATAGGGTTTTCAGTATAGTGAATACTCAGTATAGCCCAGATTAAATAATAAACTCCTGGACATTGGGTATGAAGAATTCTTCCATAATGGTTGTTGCCAATTAAAATTCAAGGTTAGACCAAAATTTCTACCTGAAGTAAGGGGTTTGGGTTGACTTTAGCTGATATTGGGGAAAAATGGGTAAAGTTTGGGACAATATGATAAGTTCCATTTGGGAGAATGTTGACTTTGAATAACATGTTGGTATTCACGAGGACTAATCGAATTGAAGTGCCATATAGGACCTCAGAAGAGAAGCTGGGAGTTATTCCTATGCAGATGATGAATATATAGAATAAAAAGAAAATAGATGAAGATATTTCATGGAAGACATGAAATTTAAGAGGATGTTAGAAAAAATATGATAATAAGAATGGATTAGGAGAATGACTTCCAGAATGTTAATATAAGGAGCTCCATAGCCCTTAGAGCAATAGTCATAATAGTTAAAATTGTAAAATGAACCAACAATGATTTAAAGTCTGTGGAAATTCAGTGGCCTACAACAAATAAAGAAACATCTATTCAAGAAACTTATTAAATCTTCATAAGAATACTGACAATCTGTGTTTGAGTCACAACCAACTCCCCCAATTTGACTCAGTATGACAAATGCTTTTTCCTGACAAGTGCAGCCAAGGTACAGGCCACCATTTCCATCCAGTTCTCAATATGGGGCTACATAACTGCCTCTGGAGGGGCAGGTCATCAACTTTTCTTATTTTACTCAGCTCTATGTTCCAGAATCTCCATTCCAGGCGAGAAAAACTGGGAGGTTGGGGGCTCACTTCACCTACGTATCTCCCATTTGTAAGGTAGAAACTCTCAAGATGCTACTGGTCCAAAATACTGGGATTGCAATTTCCTTAGTCCTGGCTTAAACATAGAGGTTCATTGCAAGGAAAGGGAAGCATTAGAGAAGATTAGAGCTTCTTGTTCTACCCAGCTCCTGATCATAAAACAGCTGTAATTCTAGAAGTGGGCTTCTAGTTTTTGACTTGAATTATCGAACAGTAACATAGAAGGTTTTCCCAAGAGGAGAGACAGACTTTCAGATGCAGTGCTCCTAAGATTTCCCAAAGGGAAATGATTTTATTTGGAAGCAGTGTGGGAATTTTAAGCCTAAAAGTGCTACTGAAAACAATGAAAATTTTGTTTATAAGCAATTAGGAGGATACTGATAGTTCTTTGAGAGCAACAAGCTAAATCTTGTTCTATCTAAAACCTTAACAGAGAAAATAAAGTTTAGAGACAAACAAGAACAGATACATTTAAGAAGAACCTTCCTGGGGCTGGAACAAACCATGCGTTCTGTCCCCTAAGTCTGTAAAGGGACCTAAATTTAACTGGATCATTTTTGTGGAACAATTTCAGCTCAGGGCACTTTTGAATATAATAAAGCAATGAGCCTGAAATTAATGGGAACTTATAGCTAAGTGTGACATAAACAGATGTAGACAGCTTAATAGAGAGATCAAGGAAAGAGACCATCAAAAGAGCTCTTGAAAACCTCTGTCATTCCAGGGTGACTGCACACAGGCTCAAGGCAGTGACTTCTGAGAAGTGACACCAGAGATGGCGCATGGAAGGGGAGAGACATCAGTGAAATACTCTAGCCAACCAATGAGACAAACAAGAAAGCAAAAGCTGCAATGAGATTTGGGGAAATAGGGTTAAGTATCAGTAATCATAATTGTTACATTATTATCTAAAATGTCTGTTTTTCAACAAAAAATAGGGACATTTAAAAAAAAAAAAAAGGACAAAATGACCTATATATGGGATGAAAAAATAGAAACTGCTTGGAGAGGGCTCAGATGTCAGATTTCACAGAAAAAGACTTCCAAATCAGCAAGTACTGGTATGTTTAAAGAACTAATGCCAGTGATACATACAAAAGTAAAGGAAGCTATGATGACAGTGTGTCATCAAACAGGCAATAAAAATACAGTGATAAGATTATTAAAGAGAACCAAATGAAAATTCTGGATTTGGAGTAATTGAAATCAGTGATCAGTAAGCTGAAATGAAACTAAGCAGTAACTGAAATAAAAATTCAATAGATGGGTCCATCAGTAGATTTGAGCTGGCAGAAGAAAGTAAACTTAAAGATAGATCAGTAGAGACTATGTAACCTGAACAGCAAAAAAGAGATGAAGAAAAACCAACAGAGCTTCAGGGAATAACCAACCCATGAATAATGGGAGTAGCAGAGTAAGTAGGGGAAAAGAAAGTAGAAAAAATATTTGAAGTAATAATAGTGGAAAATTTCCTAAATATGATGAAACGAAGTGAATCTAGATTTTGGAGAAGCCCAGTATACTCTAATTAGCCTAAAGACAAAGACTCTCAAACCCGAACACATCATAGAAATATAGTGTATACTGAAAGCCAGAGATGAAGATAAGCTCTTAAAAGCAGCAAGAGAAAAATAACTCATCATGTGTAAAAGAATGCCAATAAAATTAATTGCAAACCTCTTGTCAGAAACAATTTAATCCAGAAGTCAGTGAAATGACATACTAAGGTGCCAAAAGGAAAACAACAACAACAACAACCTGTAAAACAAGAATCTTCGATCCACTAAAAATATATTTAAAAGTTAAGAGAAAATAAAAGCATATCCAAAGCAAAACCTGAGAGAAATTATTGCTTCTAGACTTGCCTTCAAAAAAATGTTGAAGTTCCTCAGACTGAAAACAAGTGATCCCATAAAGTAGTTTTAATCCAAACAAAAAACAGTAAAGCATAATGTTAAAGTAATTATTCAGTTAAAAGAGAGTATAATTAATTGTAGATTTATTCTCCTTTTTTCTGTTGCCTGATGTATAGCATTGTATTTTTGGGACTGTAACATGTACAAATATAACTGTTGGACTCTAACACCACTAGGATGTGGGTGGTAACAAAGCTTATTAGATATGTATATAATACTAGACAATAATGTGAATCCACAGGAAAAAGAGCCAGTTAGGAGTCACATTTATATATATGACTGGATTAAGTCTGTATATATCTGAAACAGATTTTGTTAACAAAATGTGTATTGTTAGCCTCAGAGCAACTAAAAAAATTGACCCAAAAGTGTAGTGAAAAATACATAAAGAATCAAAATTATATAATTAAAAATATTCATTCAATGAAAAATAAGAAAGAGAAGAAGAGTGGTATAAAAAATATATGATGAATAAAAAAGCCAAAGTATAATGGAAAATAAAAACCCAACTATAGCAGTAATAACATTAAATATGAAAGAATTAATCCACTCAAATATAATCAAAAGGCAGATATAGTCTGATTGGTAAGAAAAAAATCCAACTCTGTGCTGTCCACAGGAGGCACACTATAGAGTCAAAGAAACAGAGACTGAAAGTAAAACCTCGGAAGGAGATAAAGGAGATCTTTTAACAAATGGAGTGGCTATCTTACTGTCAGAGAAAATGTATTGTATTTTATTTTATTTATTTCATCTCATTTCATTTCATTTTTTAATATTTTTTAAATGGGATCTGTACTAGGCACAAACTCTTGACCCTGATTAAGACCTGAGCTGAGATCAAGAGTTAAACATCAACTGACTGAGCAAGCCAGGTGCCCCAGACAACATGCATTTTAAAAGTTATATTTGTTGCTAGAGGTTAAGAGCAATATTTTTATAATAGTAAAAGGTAAATCAGTTAGGACTAATTATATAACTAATATAATTAGTTATATATATATATACACACACACACACACACACATATATATATATATATATATATATACACATGCCCAACAACAGAGCTTCAAAAGACATGAAGCAAGAAGTACCAGGATGGAATAAAAAGACAATTCAAAAGTAATCAAAAATAATAGTTGGAGACTTTAACTTCTTATCAGATAATACATTTAATAATGGATAAGACATCCAGAAAGTAAATCAATAAGGGAAGAGGAACCTTGAACAACACCATCTAGATTTAACAGACAGCTATAGAACATTCCATTGAACAACAGCAGAATACATGTTTTTCTCAAGTGCCCTTGGGACATTGTCCAGGATAAACTATATATTAAGCTATAAAATAATCCTTAATAAATTTAAAGATATTGAAGTTGTGCTAAGCATGTTCTTAGATCATGTAATTAAAATCTGTATTAGGTGGTTCCTGGGTGTCCAATGGGTTAAGCGTCTGCCTTGGGCTCAGGTCATGATCTCAGGGTACTGGGATGGAGCCCCATGTTGGGCTTCCCACTCAGCAGGGAGCCTGCTTCTCCTTCTGCCTCTCCTGCTGCTTGTGTTCTCTCTCTCTCTCTCTCTCTCTCTGTCCCTATCTTTCAAATAAATAAATAAAATCTTTAAAAAGAAATAAAATCAGTATCAGAAGAAAAACTGGGAAATTCACAAATACATGGAAATTAAGCTAAATCCTTGTAAATAATCGATTGGTCAATGAATAAATCACAATGGCAATTAGAATATACTTGAGATGAAAGTAACTGAAGACACAGCATACCAAAACTTACTGATATATATATATATATATATATATATATAAATGGTGCTTAGAGAGAATTATATAGATTAGTGCTTATATTAAAAAAAATCTTGAATGACATAGTCTATCTCATCAAAAGCGGGGAAAAAGGCAAAGTAAACAGAAGTCAAGAATAAAAAAGATGTGAACAAAAATTAATAAAATGGAAATAAAAAACAGTAGAAAAAAAATCAGTGGACTTAAAAGTAGGTTCTTATAAAATACCAAAAAAAATTGACAAACCTTTTTGCTAGAATGACCATGTTCAGTCGACCCTTAGCCAGTGTGGGGGTTAGAGGCACAACCTCCCTTGCACTTGAAATCCCTGTATAACTTTTGACTTCCCCAGAGCTTAACTATTACTAGCCTATTTTTTTAAAAGATTTTATTTATTTATTTGACAGAGATCAGAAGTAGGCAGAGAGGCAGGCAGAGAGAGAGGGGGAAGCAGGCTCCCTGCTGAGCAGAGAGCCTGTTGCAGGGCTCGATCCCAGGACCCTGGGGTCATCACCGGAGCCGAAGGCAGAGGCTTTAACCCACTGAACCACCCAGGCGCCCCAATAGCCTATTATTGACCGTAAGACTGTTACTACATATTTTGTATGTTACATGTATTATATATAGTATTCTTACAATAAAGGAAGCTAGGAAAAAGAAAATGTTATTAAGAAAATAATAAGGAAGTTGGGGCAGCCTGGGTGGCTCAGTGGGTTAAAGCCCCTGCCTTCTGCTCAGGTCATGATCCTGGAGTCCTGGGATTGAGCCCCACATCCGGCTCTCTTCTCAGTGGGAGGCTGCTTCCTCCTCTCTCTCTGCCTTCCTCTCTGCCTACTTGTGATCTCTGTCTGTCAAATAAATAAAATCTTTAAAAAAAAATAATAAGGGAGAGAAAATACATTTATAATACTGTACTGTAGGTTAGCTATGATCAGAAAGAAAGGTAATAATGAGAATTGGTGAGGATATGCTGGTGGGATTGTAAAATGGTGCAGTCACTTTTGAAAACAAACCTCAGATGTTAAACAGTGTTACTATGTGAGCCAGAAATCCCACTCTTAGGGGATCTAGCGGAGAAAAATGGAAACATATGTCCACCTAAAAACTTGTACACAAATGCTTACATTATTCATAATAGTCAATACCTATCAGTTCATAAAGGGATAAACAAAATGTTTATCTTCTATAAAATGAAGACTAATGACAATAAAAAAGATTGAAATAATGATATATATTACAACATGGATGAACTATGAAAATATTACAGTAAGTGCAATAATGCATTCCACAGAAGAGCATTATTCCCTTTCTATAGAATGTCCAGAACAGGCAAATCCATAGAGTCAGAAAGTAGATGAGTGCTTGCCAGGGGATGGAGGAGGGGAGAACAGGTGTGATTGCTAATCAACATTGTGTTTCTTTAAGGCTTTATGCAATATAATAAAATTAGACAGTGGTGATGTTTGCACAACTCTATAAACGAATTATAATTTTTTAATGGGGGAATGTTATGGTTTGGGGATTATAACTCATTAAAATTATTAAAAGATAAAGAATGTCTTAAAGAGAATTCTCCCAATTTTTTTCTCCTGCTGTATTTCTCTAATACTATACTAATTTTCTATGCCTCCCTTACAACAAGTATTCCTATACAGGAGCAAGATTTTAACAGCCTTGAAATTTATTATATGTATATTGCCTATATTCTTGGAGCTGCATAATGTAGATTTCTACATAGTCAAAGAAGAGTACTTTCAAATTACATTATTGTAATAGTTTTCAAACTGAGATTATAAGAAAGTAAGGAATTTTCAGAAATGATACCACATTGTAGTGTAGATCAGGATGTGTGGGTGAAAGAAACAAGATAATTGTAAATAAGGAAGGAATACAACAACCCTACCCTGAGTTTCAGAAGTCAACCATAGCATACTGACCTTTAGTAATTTTGCATGTAAGAATTTGCTGTATTCCCATTCTTTACCAATTATAATGTTTTTTCTATGCCACCAAACAATTCTCCAGTTCTCAGTGGACACTGACAAGGTGTCTCACAAATTTAACACAATTCTGGTACTATCTACATGGAGAGTGTCAGATTTCACAGATTAAGGGTTCAGTTCCACAAGATGGCCCCAATTTAGATACCAGTCACAAGCAAGCAGTCAGTTGCCTGTGCTTCTGACCAACTAGCTTGAATCTGGAGGTTCCTACAACTCCCCTCTAGGGTTTGATTTATTTGCTAATTCGCTCAAAGGAAACCAGTTCACTTCTTAGGTTAGCAGTTCGTTATAAAAGAATATAGTTCAGGAACAGCCAGATGGAAGAGATGTACTCAGCAAGAAGTGGGAAGGAGCAAGGAACTTCCATGCTCTTTGCCAAGACACTCTCAGAATCTCCACATTTACCAACCTTGAAGTTCTCCAAACCTTGTCCAGTAGGATTTTAATGGAAACCTTGTTACATAGGCATGATTGATTAATCACTGGCCTTTGGTGATTGATTCAGCCTTCAGCCCTTTTCCCTCTCCAGATACCAGGTGGATGACACTGAAAGTTGGTTCTACTGAAAGTTTATCCTTAGGTGTCTTCCAAAAGTCATCTCATTTACATAAACTCAGTTGTGGTTGAGAGGGGCTTGTTAGGAATATCAAGACATCTTTGTTGTTTTTATCACTTGGGAAATTCCAAGGGTTTTAGGAATTCTTTGCAGAAACTGGGATGAATACCAAATATATAGTTCTCATAAATCACAATATCACATTGTAATTGTTTTTTATTTGGGAAAGATTTGTTTTTCATTTTAAATATAGCTTGAAACTGTAATTTTATTGCATAGTAATTTGGACACAGATTTCTACTATATTTGATTTGAAGCACATTAACTTTTATATTACTTGAGGTACTCGTAGTACAGATAATCTTGGTGGGTAAAAGTAATAAGTACACAGACAGCCTCAGAAACCTGCTTAACTGGAAACAAACTCCCACATGTCTGCATTGACAAATGGGTAGTGTTAAAAGAGACTTTAAATTGGCTTTTCATGGTAGTGCCTAACATCATTAGAAAGGTGGAATTCTAAGTAGTACCTTTCTCCTGATTAAAATACTTTACTATCCCTGTAGGGTAAAAAGTGAGTTTCATCTAGTAATGGACCTCTTGAGAATAATTAGGTTTTACATATTGCTTTAACTATTAATTTACAGACATAATTCTAGGTATGATGCCAAAAATTTATTCGTAGTAAATAGAATGCCTAGAGAAATACTAAAATCAGCATTTTGTGAATGCAACCAATAGTATTTATATTGTATTTTTAAACTCACTTTCTTGGCTAGATTTTAAATACATACAGACATTGGAAACTTGGAAGCAAAGTATTATTTTTGCAGGAATACATTATCCATGTTTAAGGTTTTCATGTTCCTGAATCTCTTCGTGAAGGAAAAGCTTGTCATTGTGTTTATGCTTACATGTATATATGCAAGCATTTTAAGTAATTGTATTGTTGAGAAGGTCAAAGAGGATGTTAGGGAAGGTCTTTGATCCTAAGGTAAGAACAGTACTTTTCTGTGGCTCTGCATTGAAAGGAGGATGATGTTGATTATTGTATGGAATACAAGGTGAATCATCATATTCCTGTTGAAGAACCTTTGAATTCTTACACACCTAAGCATGTGGGGACATTTCTTTTCCTTTACATCCTTTTCTACTCTCTACTTACTACAGCATAAGATTCTAGTTTCCTAGGATATCTGTTATATGCTCAGCAGTAGTGAATTTTATTATATACTTTTTTGGTTGTTTTAATAGTAATGAACATGTTTTTGTGTGTTTGTTTTAAAAATATTAAAAAAATATGTTTTTACTGCATATCATAAATGGTATGTAGTATCATATATATATGATACTACAAAAACAATTTATTGGTACTTTGTACAAAGAACAAAGTACTTTGGTATTTGGTACTATTGTACAAAGTACAATATAGTACTTTGTCTTAGGTGGTATAAATGAGTTGTGAAAAAATAAATTATTTTCTACCATCCACATAATATTGGTCAAAATTCTCCAGTTCATTTTTCTTGCTAAGGAACATTATAAAGAATTGTGCATTGAATTGGGATAATTCAATGAAATAATATTATTTCAAGACCAAAAGAATTGTTAAAGTTATTGAATATAATACCCTAATTTTTACATGATAATACTTTTTTTTCTCTGAACCTAGAGAATACCCTGAAGAAATGAGATGAAAGGTGACAATGTTTATGTAGAAAAGTCAGGAGCTAAGGACTTTGAATGGGTTAGAGGACACAGCAAAGATAGGGTATTAAAGATAATTATGGCCACTTCTTTATTTCATTTAGAATCATTTCAGATGTTAAAATATAGTAAAGGAAACTTTATTATCTCAAAGTCAATAGGTCTTTTAATTAATAGAACAGAAGTGCTAGAAAAAGATGGAGTAATTACTTAGTCATATCATCTCATACTTTATTTATTTATTTATTTATTTATATAGATTTTATTTATTTATTGTCAGGGAGAGAGAAGTGCGAGTAAGCACAGGCAGAGTGGCAGGCAGAGGGGCAGGCAGAGGCAGAGGGAGAAGCAGGCTTCCTGCCAAGCAAGGAGCCCAATGTGGGACTCAATCCCAGGACGCTGGGATCATGACCTAAGCTGAAGGCAGCTGTTTAACCAATTGAGCCACCCAGGCGTCCCACACCTCATACTTTAAATCAGAATATTAAAACCCAACAATAAGGTGATTTGAACTTGGTTTTTGCTTTAAGATGGGAGAATACAGAGATAGAAAAACACCAGTTGAGAGAGAGATATTAATGAAAAAGAGATAAGGAAATAATCATTTGGTAAGATCTCAAAAGTTCCAGAATGGAGGAAATCCCAAGTCTGATAAAAAGTTATACTGAAAATTAAAGAGGGCCACTCAAAGTAGTGTGGAAAAATAAATGAAAAAGAATGGATAGTTATGTCTATTGGCACATTTGTTGGATTTGGGTAAGTTTTGGGGGATGTTATTTTTAGATTGCCCTTTTAAAAGGAAAATTGGAAATAAGATTATTTTCTGGAAATAAATCAGGTGGCCACAGGTTTGTAACTTTGAGAGGAATGGAGACATTGGAAAATAATGTGCTATGAAGAATGGGAGAAAATACTGACATTAGGAGAATTGTGGGTAGTAGCTGAGAACCCAGTTGAGTTTGGAAACTTAGTATATAATAAAGGCAGCACCAGTGTATGAAATTGTGTGACCTTTCTCCCATGGCATTCAGCAGTTTAGGGGTTTTGCAGGACTGGCAAGCACATTTGTCCAGGTGAGGGTCCCCCCACCATACACACATGTACATGCACACACTTCATCACCACTACTCCACCTGGTCAGTGTAAAAGAATACTGTAGTAGGCAGCAACCTCTTCGACCTCAGCCGCAGCAACATCTTCCTAGGAACATCGCCAAAGGCAAGGGAAGCAAAGGCAAAAATGAACTTTTGGGATTTCATCAAAATCAAAAGCTTTTGCACAGCAAAGGAAACAGTTAACAAAACCAAAAGACAACTGACAGAATGGGAGAAGATATTTGCAAACGACATATCAGATAAAGGACTAGTGTCCAAAATCTATAAAGAACTTAACAAACTCAACACCCAAAGAACAAATAATCCAATCAAGAAATGGGCAGAGGACATGAACAGACGTTTCTGCAAAGAAGACATCCAGATGGCCAACAGACACCTGAAAAAGTGCTCCATATCACTCGGCATCAGGGAAATACAAATCAAAACCACAATGAGATATCACCTCACACCAGTCAGAATGGCTAAAATCAACAAGTCAGGAAATGACAGATGCTGGCGAGGATGCAGAGAAAGGGGAACCCTCCTACACTGTTGGTGGGAATGCAAGCTGGTGCAACCACTCTGGAAAACAGCATGGAGGTTCCTCAAAATGTTGAAAATGGAACTGCCCTATGACCCAGCAATTGCACTACTGGGAATTTACCCTAAAGATACAAACGTAGTGATCCAAAGGGGCACGTGCACCCGAATGTTTATAGCAGCAATGTCCACAATAGCCAAACTATGGAAAGAACCTAGATGTCCATCAACAGATGAATGGATAAAGAAGAGGTGGTATATATACACAATGGAATACTATGCAGCCATCAAAAGAAACGAAATCTTGCCATTTGCGACAACATGGATGGAACTAGAGCGTATCATGCTTAGCGAAATAAGTCAAGCGGAGAAAGACAACTATCATATGATCTCCCTGATATGAGGAAGTGGTGATGCAACATGGGGGCTTAAGTGGGTAGGAGAAGAATCCATGAAACAAGATGGGATAGGGAGGGAGACAAACCATAAGTGACTCTTAATCTCACGAAACAAACTGTGGGTTGCTGGGGGGAGGGGGGTTGGGAGAAAGGGGGTAGGGTTGGGGAGGGTATGTGCTTTTGGGTAAATTGGAAGGGGAGGTGAATCATGAGAGACTATGGACTCTGAAAAACAATCTGAGGGGTTTGAAGTGGCGGGGGGGTGGGAGGTTGGGGTACCAGGTGGTGGGTATTATAGAGGGCACAGCTTGCATGGAGCACTGGGTGTGGTGAAAAAATAATGAATACTGTTTTTCTGAAAATAAATAAATTGGAAAAAAAATAAAAAAAAATAAAATTCTGTAAAAAAAAAAAAAAGAATACTGTAGTAGAAGTGCTCAGGATACTAACAAAATTGGGGCTGGCTCAATAAAGAATGAAAACCGACTCTAGAACACTCTGCAATGTGCTCACAGCTCACCAGCTTGACCTGCACACATAGGCATTACTACTTTTTCAATAGATTGCCGTTTTCCTCTGTTCATTGAATACCATTTATTTGGCTTCTTAGTAGTTGACAATCAGATTCTCTTCTACCCTGAAGCTTTAAAGTTTTTTTAGGTCTAAATGCCTTTTTCTTTAAACAAATATTTTCTTAGTTTCAGTAAGTCTACAGATGCACGTTGACAATCAGGGAGGATAACTATATGGCAAATGAATCAACTGTAAATTTTAAGGCAAAAGAAAGGAGACTTAGAAATTCAAAAGACTAGCTGAATGCTGGGAAATATATTCTATTCAGTTTAATATTTAAATTAGCATTTATTGGCTTGTCTTGTTATTTGCCGTTTTAGAAAGCAAGTCTCTTAGCTTTTTTCATTTATTTTATCCTATTTCCCCAATCTTATACATACAGCTAAATGAAATAAAAAGATGTTAGTATTTCGCAACTGCTTTAGTTATTCTATGGTGATAGGATTTTTCAAAGGAATAAGCATGTGCCAAATCACCTGCAGTATTACGGATCTTGGAAATAAGGACTGTACTGCTCATTATTCTTGGATAAATGTATCAAGGTGAAAAGTTAAAGCAGAAGCAATATAGATACATATTTTTTCCTCCACAATGTTTGAGGAAACATTCTTTACGGAAAGAGCATTTCATTCTTTCGTTCTGTGCTTCTCGTCTCCTTCAGTTCTAATTTTATCTGAAAGCCTCACATTGCATGTCAGAGAGAGTTATTTTGACACAATAAAACTTAGAAATAAGGACAAGATTAAAATATATAGAATGTACTTTCTAAAACAATAAAGTCCCTCTGAGTAAATAAGCTGAGGTACTTCTTAAAATTCTAACTATTAAAGAATACAGTATTGGGGCACCTGGGTGGCTCAGTGGGTTAAAGCTTCTGCCTTCCGCTCAGGTCATGATCCCAGAGTGCTGGGATTGAGCCACGCATTTGTGGGGAGCCTGCTCCCCTACCTCTCTGTGCCTACTTGTGGTCTCTGTCAAATAAATAAATAAATAAATCTTAAAAAAATAAAATAAAGAGAGTTGCACCCTATCCCCATAACCCTAATTAAAAAAAAAAAAAATACAGGTTTAGTTGATGATATGACCTGATGATGATCAAGATGTTTGTTAAAATGTGCTCCCTGGAAATGATCTGGATCTCCTGTCAATGCTTTTCACTACTGAATGCTATCAGAAGTGTTATAGTTTTAATAACTGCCATTTTTCGTAAGCCTTGAAGTTCTAATATCTAGGACCTTGATGTTAGCAGGTACCTAAGAGAGTTGCTTGCTTTCTGATATAAATTTGAAGGTGGAAGCCAGTATCACATACCTTTTAGATTGCCAGCAGCCCTGGCATAATAATATTTAATATATTTATTTTATACAGTGTATGTGTAATGGATGGCACAGCTAGAAAATAATTAGCCTTTTTAATGGTAGACTTCTGTGAGCTACTGGCCTAGTTTATCACTTGAGAATATAAAATTTAACTTGGATTTACCCAAACTCGACAATTATGTGAATCCAAAACTGTTCTCTGTATAAACTATCCCTGTGGAATGAGAACCCCACATGTATTATTTTAATTTAAACTTAAATTAAGCTTAAACTAAACTTAAGCCGTGGGTCTGTCTAGAGCCAAAGAGAGCATGCGCATATTTCACTCCGTGGCATCACACTGTCTCATTCCCTCCCTCCAGCTTTTCAACGGCATCACTCCAGAAATTTGGCCTCTCTCTAGGGCAGCTTTTAATCCCTATGCTTAGTGGATTATTCCCATAAGCATACAGACCTATATTTATGTTTTATATCAAAAAAAGGTAAAACTTAAATTTCTTGATTTTCATGAATTGCCACTTTTCTCTGCTTTTTGTTACTCTTCAGTGGAATTGTCCACAGCCTGTCTTCAATTCCTTTCCACTCCTGTTTCATTTTGAATGCACTCATGTCATAGTTCTCCCTCACCGCATTACTGAAACTTTCCCTAGTCACCATTGAGATTTATGTTATTAAAACAATAACCAATTCTTAGTACTCATTTTAGTGAGTGCTAGTGAATTAGCTATTAGTACATTTGTCACAGTGGGTTATACTCTTACCCAGGGAATGTTATATCACTTGACTTCAGAAGAACAGTGGCCCAGTTTTCCTCCACTCTACTAGTTATTCTTTCTTAGTTTTTTGGGGAATGATTGGGGGCAGATTAGGGGGAGGATTAGGAGCTCCCCAATCTGGAGATTTTGGAGTATCCCAGGGTTTGATTGTTGGACATCTGCTATTTTATCCAGTTTCCTGCCTCTAAAACCTATGCCAATTCTGAAATTTGTATCTTCAATCAAGACAGGTCCAGCCTCATATATATCTAAATTTATATGTCTATATTTGTATCTGTCT
Organism: Neogale vison; assembly: GCF_020171115.1. Taxonomy (NCBI): domain Eukaryota; kingdom Metazoa; phylum Chordata; class Mammalia; order Carnivora; family Mustelidae; genus Neogale; species Neogale vison. The sequence continues at coordinate 84,281,885 of NC_058094.1, read as the reverse complement.
ATCTATCTATCTGTCTGTATGTATGCAGCTCAACATAGCTCTTTTATTTAAAAAAAATTACTTATTTTAAAAAATTTTTTACTTATTAGAGAGAGAGAGCACATGGAGGAGTTGGGGTGGGAGACAGGGGCAGAAGGAGAGGGACAATCAGACTTTCTGCTGAGCAGGGAGCCCAATGCGGGGCTCGATCCCAGCAGGACCCTGGGATCATGACCCGAGCCGAAGGCAGACGCTCAATGACTGAGCCATGCAGGTACCCTCAACATAGCTCTTTGGATGTCCAAAAACCATATTAAAGTTATGTCTAAACTTAATTCTTTATTTTTTTCCCCCCTCTCAAACCTTATCTTCTGCATTCAAAAAAAAAAAAGTTTCCATTTTTGCAGTTCTTAAAGCCAGAATCTTTCTTCCTTTTTTTCACTGTATATTTGCTCCCCTAAGACAGTATCTCTTTTCTTAAAATATATCAGAATTCTCTTAAGTCACATGACTTCTGCCATTACTATTTCATCCAAGTCAATGTGTCTTGTGCCTGGATTGTAATTATAGCCTCCTGACTGGTTATTAGTCAGTTTTTTGTTTTTTGTTTTTGTTTGTTTGTTTGTCTTTGCCCACCCCTCTCCAGTGTGTTCTCGGCAAGTGGCCAGAGTGATCTTATTAAAGTCGGATCTGATCAATTCCACTCAGTGACGTCCCATCCCACTCTCTTGAAAGCCGAGATCCTGTCCTGGCCTGTGATGAATCTGGCCTCACAGGCCCCTTCTTTTTCAACAAAGATACTGCCTAGTCTGTCACTCACCTCTAAAAACCCACAGGTCTCTGCATGGGGCTTTGCCTTGCTGTCTTGTCAGGCCTGAGCATTCTCTCCTCAGTTGTTGTCACCTGTCTCCTACGGTTCCTTCATCGCTTGCTCCTGTGTCTCTGTCGCACGTATGCCTTCTCTGCTAGGTCTGTGAGATGCTCACTTGACCCTGGCATCTTGCCCCTACTTCCCATTCTGCTTTCTTTTTCTCCATAGCACTTGTCAAGCATGGGCTCACTAAATACACTAAATTATTTGCTTCAGTTTGTTTGATTCCCCCACTAGAATCTAAGCCGCAGAAGCGTGGGGATAATTCTAGCTATGTTGTTCCCTACTGCATCCCCAGAACCTAGATCCGTTCCTGGCCTAATAAACATTGTTGAATCTGTCGGGTAATTGTGGCTGGTATTAACGTTTCATCATTCCTCATTACAGGAAAAGTACGACCGTGGTCTAGAAAGACCAGGAGGGAGTCTGTTCTTCCATTTAGTGCTGACCATAATAACTAGTCCAGGTGTTGCCTCTTCATGTTTCAGGCTCCGTGATCTGCCTCTGCTCTTGCCGTCTGTGTAGAAATGATTGATTGCTTAGGGCAGGCTTTTAATATCTGCAGCACAGAGTTTTCAGTCTTTTTCTCGCTAACGTTATTTCTAGTTCAGATTTAAAGCCCAAGTGTCATCAACTCTGTTCCTAAAAATCTATCAACTCCAATTCCTCAAAGTTTTTAAATCACAGAAATGCAGCAAGAGCTGTGTATACTCTGGGAGTGCCTGTTTTTCCCCATTATCCTGGAATGACTTCTCTTTTTCTCCTGTTAGATTTTAGTTCTGCACATCTTTATCCCTGTGTATGCCTCTTTCATCTTTCCTGTGACAGCTGGAGGGGCTTTCCATTTTTGGGAAAAGAAAGAAAACATCAGTGGTGAGCCTGACCTGAGAAGAGATAGCCCATAATGCAAGTATCGCAGACCCCGTGCTACTTACTGTTAGCAATATCAAATATTATCATTGTCTCCAATAAACCAGGCTTTTACTCTTTCCTGCCCTAATGTCACATCAGTGTATAAAGAGCAGAGACTGTGCTTTATAAATACGGGCAGAAATAGCGGCTTCCTGCTAGTTATTTAATGTACTTCATTCCATTCTTGCTAGTCTACTGTAAATTTGGATGAGAGGTTTTCCTTTGTGTCACTGGCAGACTAATTTGTTTATTTTAGCTGATTGAGGGAAACTGTTTCACTATGTCTGAACTTTTGGCCCTTTGAAAGCATCAGAGCATAGTTACTAAGTGATACAGTTGTCACAGTGCATTTTTTTGTGTTTTGTTTTGTTTGTTTTTTTGTGTTTTGCTTTTACCTTTCATTTTCTTTCCAGATACCTTATCATCTTATCTAGTTGATGACTCTGGTTCATCATTACTACCCAGGCGCTCATCCTGGAATTTGAACTCTTCACATTAAGACAGGCCTCCTATTGCATAATCAAAGTAGAATGTAAATGGGATAGCAGTAAAACTAGTGTTAGGTTCTCTTTCTGGTCTAAACTGGTGTGACTTGATTACTGTTTGTTGAAGGGCACTGACAACTTCCCGCTCAATGTCAGCAGGCAGTGCTCTGCTACCATGTGCTAAATCGTGTGGTTCCCTCAAGGTTAAACAGCTAGTTTGCAGCAAAATGTATGGGTTATAAAAAAGTAATTTTACAAGTATCAGTTTATTTGATTTATACAACCCTTGTATGAAGAAAGCAGAGAACTGAACTCTGTTTTGTAGGTAAGAACTTTAAACTCAGAGAAATTAAATGCTTGCCAAAGGTGACACAGTCAATAGAGCCATTGAATCAGCCCAAGGACTAAGGTTCTGGGGCTCCAGGACCAATGCTTTGCCAATACTTGGCACCTCATTTCTTATCATGCTTCTCACGTGTCATTAGACATTTTATTATATTAAAAAGTTTTGTTGATCAATAATATCTCTGGAAACAATGAAGAAGCATAGCTATGAACTGAAATGATGAGATTAAATCATTTAGGAAATTGATAACATCACAAAACAGACATTTTTTGAAAAGATGTTTTCTCTCTCCTGAATACAGAAACATAATGTCATTACTGTTTAGCCCTCAAGATAGTTTACTGCGTTTCCCCCCCAACTGTGTCTCCTTCATCTTTATTGTTTCCCCAGCTATAATGTGATTTTCTGGAAGATATGGGTGATATCTTTTATTTGTAGGTATTACTCATGGTTTATACTTGGTGTGTAGTGTGACTACAGGATCGATTATTGATGATGAAATGTATTTTCATTTTTAAGGTTCTCTGAACCTTCCCCCTACAAAACTATAAATGTTATTTTGGATTATCATTCAGTGAGAAGATTCATTTATGGAGGGTAAGGAGGTATAATAAAGATGGTCAGAAATTTTAGTAAATGTGAAAAGAGTACATCCAACTAAAACTCTTTGTTTAAAATTGAAGTATAGTTGACATATAATTTTATATTGGTTTCATTGTGTAAAATATCCATTTAACAATTATATTCATTACATATGCTTACCCAATAAGCATAGTTACCATACAGTTATCACAGTAATTATTAATTGTGTTCCCAATGTTGCACTTACATTCCCTGTGACTTATTTATTTTCTAACTGTAAGTTTGTACCTCTTAATCCCATTTACCAATTTTACCCATTTTTCGCCCTCCTCCCCTCTGGAAAGTACTAGTTTTTTCTCTGTATTTGTGAGTCTGTTTCTCTTTTATTGTTCCCGTTTATTTGCTTGTTCATTTGTTCTGTTTTTTATAATCCACATAAGTGAAATAATATGTTGTCTTTTTCTTTCTTAGTTATTTCACTTAGCAAAATACCTTCTAGGTCCACCCATGTTATTCCAAATGGCAAGATTTAAATCCTTTTTATGGTTGAGTACTTTCTATTGTGTCTATGTACCACATAGACATCTATTGACAGACCTTTGGGGTGCTTCCAGATCTTGGATATTGTAAATAATGCTGCAGTAAACATAGGGGTGCATATATTTTTTTGAATGAGTGTTTTCAAATAACCCCATTAAAAATGGTCAGAAAAACTGAATCTTCCAAAGAAGACATCCAGATGGCCAATAGACACATGAAAAGATATTCAACATCATTCATCATCAGGGAAATACAAGTCAGAACCACAGAGAGCTATCACCTCACACTTGTTAGAATGGCCGGCATAAAAAAGATAAGAAATAACCAGTGTTGGTGAAGATGTGGAGAAAAGGGAACTCTCCTGCACTGTTGGTGGGAATTTATATTGTTGCAACTACTATGGAAAATAGTATATGGAAGTTTTTCAAAAAAACTAACAATAGAAGTAACATATGGTCCAGTAATTTCACTTCTGCTATTTACCCAAGGAAAATGGAAACATTAAAAACTCCAAATTATTAAAGAAATAGATGGAAAAAAAGAGAAATGACTTGGAAAATTTGGTATTGACCATTTCTCTCTGGGATATTGGATTATTTTTGGTACAAATGCAGTATTTGTAACATGAACAGCCATTAAGTTCAACTGTAAAAAAAAAATCATTATTTTAGTATCTTAGTACAATTTCCTCCTTTGTTGTGGAAAGAAATCCAAGACCATTGGGAGGACTGCTCAGTTCTTCTGTTTGTTCTCCATAAGACTTGTTCAGATTTCAATTCTTTTTTTAGTATATGTGCTGCTGAAGCGAGCACTAGATTTCAATTCTTAAAATTGTTTAAGAGATTATGTATATTACCTCCTCCAAATTTGGCAAATTTGAATATTATTCATATATTAGAATGAAAGTTACTGTATGACCCAACAATTCCACTACCAAGTGTATACCTACTACCAAGTGTATACCCAAGAGAAATGAAAATCTGTCTAAACAAAACCTTATACAAAATGTTTTTAGTAATATTATTTATAATCAACAGGTGGGAACAAGCCAAATCCCCATCAACAGACTAATGGATAAGTGAATTGTGGTATATCCCCCATATTGGTACATTATACAGCCACAAAAAGGAGTGAGGTAATGACACATGCTACAACACAGGTGAACCTTGGCAATGTTATGCTGCATGAAAGAAGCTGTTACAAAAGACAACATTTTATATGATTCCATGTATATGAAATGCCAAGAATAGGCAAAATAACAAAGACAGAATTCAGATTAATGGTTGTCAGGGTCTGGTGGGATGGGAGAATGAGGAATAACTGCTTAAAGTTATGAGGTTCTCTTTTGGTGTGACAAAAATGCTGTGAAATTAGTTTGTGTTAATGGTTGCACAAGTCCACGAATATACTAAAAATCACCAAATTGCACTTGTAAAACATGAATTTAAAATCCACCAATTATATCTCAATAAAGCTGAACATTAAAAAAAATGCAGTGCATTTTATATTTGTTTAAAATAAAGGGCAACTAAATTATTTCTTTTAAATACTTAAAATATAAATGTTATCTACTGAAGATTAAATATTGGTGTTTTTTTATCTCCCAAACAACTGAAGTGGCTTTATGGGAAAAATAGATGCTTTAGGAAAATCTTCATGGAATCTAGCAACATTTACCATTTTTTTTTTTGTTAAGCACTTGAACTAACAAAAAAAAATCATTTAATTTAAAAGAAATTTAAAATTTAAGGATAAAACAGTACATTTCAAAATTTTAATGTAAATATCATGGAAATATTTATTGTCTTGCTTTAATTAAAAGGCATGATTATCATGTGAAATTTATTTTCTCCTCTTAAAGAATAATTCTATATAGAAGATAGATGTTTTTATTACTGGAATTACTTGATATTTTACATTTTTTCCCCTGCAAGTGGAGCCACCCTTATATATATTAGAACACTGTACTAATGCCTCCATAGGGGATAAAAAGTGATTTGGCCATCTTCTTTCTGGAAAATGTCCAAATGAAAATTGCTTGCTCACTTGGCATTATCAGTTAGAATTAAGTTATGCTTCCAGGTGTCACCATCCTGTTCCCTAGAGTCTGGTCCTGATCCAGAACAATCCAGGGGAGGTGAATTTCACTGTGGTTGATATAGGGTTATTGCTCTAGTTAAAAGACTTTGCCAAGGATCCAAAATTATGCTAGAACTTTATTTCCTGTCAGATCTGCAAAATTTGCAGAAGAGTACACATTATGGCAGTGTTTAACAGCATATACATGAGGACCATGTACTACCAGGAACATTATTTAATGTCCTTTAACCTCAATTTGTGGTCTTTATTAATGCTTTTTTGTAAGGGTTAAATATGATGATGTACACACAGCTTTAGAATAATAACTTAAGTAGTTGTAATAGTGATCATACAACTGCTTAAATTCTGCCCCTCTTTTCTGCCCCATTTATTTTGTTTATACTACACCAGCTTCACACTAATCGAGAATTACTAACTTTGAACTGTTTATTCTGGAATTCCTAGTAAATTAGGGAAAATTTTTGGAAATATTTGTCACTTTAAATACTTGGATCAAAGGCTGGTGGTTTCCCACATCCCAGCAGAGAAAGACAATGTAAGTCATGTTTACTAAGAATTAAGGTTTTTGTCAGGATCTAGAGGATGATCTCTTATTATAATTCTGCAGTGGATATTGTGCTTACCTTTCCAATACCTCCTTCCCCTTCCCTTTTCATGCTCTCAACACCTCCCCTGTGCAGCTAATGCTTGGTGAAGCAGACTCTATCTTGACTGGACAAAAAGACAGATTGCTCCATCCTAACATCCTAACCAGTGAAAATGTTTGCTATTGGCATATGACCCCTTGTGTTTCAATAATGTCTATGTAGAAATTTCTAGAGCTATTAGAGAAACAAATGAAGTTCCTTTTTCTCCTGAAATACCTTCCAGAAGAAAGCCTCTGTTGTCCTTGGAAGTAGATGAAGGAGCAAATAGCTATATACCTACTTAGAACTAAAAGGGGAGCCAACATTAGAAGAAACCTGGTATCACATGAGAAGGAGCAGAAGAAATAAATGAAATTGGAATCTTTAATGGCATTATTGCAGTGCTGAACTAAATCATGTATGAAGCCTCCCTGCCCGTTAGCTTTCCATTATTTGAGCCAATAAATTTTCTTTATTGTATAGCCAGGTAGAATTATATTTTTTAGATTTGTTTTGTTTCTTGCAACAGAAAATATACTGAAGTACCACAGAGTCGTATGTATTTTTTCTATTTCTAATATGAACACTTAGAAAGATATAGTCTAGTTAAGTGTCAAAAATCTCTCTCTTCAAACTGTTACTCATGATAATGAACGCATATTAAAACAAAAAAGAAAAATTTATATCTAAACTGGGGAACAAAATGATAATAGAACATGGTGTCCTTATCATTATGACTGTTAAAGAAATACAAAGAAAATCTTACTTTATTTTGCAAAATGCAGTGAACCATTTCAAGAATGATAAAAATTATTAATCTTTTTTTTAAAATTTATTTATTATTTATTTTTTCCAATTTATTTATTTTCAGAAAAACAGTATTCATTATTTTTTCACCACACCCAGTGCTCCATGCAAGCTGTGCCCTCTATAATACCCACCACCTGGTACCCCAACCTCCCACCCTGCCGCCACTTCAAACCCCTCAGATTGTTTTTCAGAGTCCATAGTCTCTCATGGTTCATCTCCCCTTCCAATTTACCCAAAAGCACATACCCTCCCCAATGTCCATAACCCTACCCCCCTTCTCCCAACCCCCCTCCCCCCAGAAACCCACAGTTTGTTTCGTGAGATTAAGAGTCACTTATGGTTTGTCTCCCTCCCTATCCCATCTTGTTTCATGGATTCTTCTCCTACCCACTTAAGCCCCCATGTTGCATCACCACTTCCTCATATCAGGGAGATCATATGATAGTTGTCTTTCTCCGCTTGACTTATTTCGCTAAGCATGATACGCTCTAGTTCCATCCATGTTGTCGCAAATGGCAAGATTTTGTTTCTTTTGATGGCTGCATAGTATTCCATTGTGTATATATACCACATCTTCTTGATCCATTCATCTGTTGATGGACATCTAGGTTCTAAATGTGTAGATTGCTTTAGGTAGCATAGACATTTTCACAATATTTATTCTTCCAATCCAGGAGCATGGAACATTTTTCCATTTCTTTGTGTCTTCCTCAATTTCTTTCATGAGTACTTTATAGTTTTCTGAGTACAGATTCTTAGCCTCTTTGGTTAGGTTTATTCCTAGGTATCTTATGGTTTGGGGTGCAATTGTAAATGGGATGGACTCCTTCATTTCTCTTTCTTCTGTCTTGTTGTTGGTGTAGAGAAATGCAACTGATTTCTGTGCATTGATCTTATATCCTGACACTTTACTGAATTCCTGTATAAGTTCTAGCAGTTTTGGAGTGGAGTCTTTTGGGTTTTCCACATAGAGTATCATATCATCTGCGAAGAGTGATCATTTGACTTCTTCTTTGCCGATTTGGATGCCTTTAATTTCCTTTTGTTGTCTGATTGCTGAGGCTAGGACTTCTAGTACTATGTTGAATAGCAGTGGTGATAATGGACATCCCTGCCGTGTTCCTGACCTTAGTGGAAAAGCTTTCAGTTTTTCTCCATTGAGAATGATATTTGCAGTGGGTTTTTCATAGATGGCTTTGATGATATTGAGGTATGTGCCCTCTATCCCTACACTTTGAAGGGTTTTGATGAGGAAGGGATGCTGTACTTTGTCAAATGCTTTTTCAGCATCTATTGAGAGTATCATATGGTTCTTTTTCTTTCTTTTATTGATGTGTTGTATCACATTGACTGATTTGCGGATGTTGAACCAACCTTGCAGCCCTGGGATAAATCCCACTTGGTCGTGGTGAATAATCCTTTTAATGTACTGTTGAATCCTATTGGCTAGTATTTTGGTGAGAATTTTTGCATCTGTGTTCATCAAGGATATTGGTCTATAGCTCTCTTTTTTGATGGGATCCTTGTCTGGTTTTGGGATCAAGGTGATGCTGGCCTCATAAAATGAGTTTGGAAGTTTTCCTTCCATTTCTATTTTTTGGAACAGTTTCAGGAGAATAGGAATTAGTTCTTCTTTAAATGTTTTGTAGAATTCCCCCGGGAAGCCGTCTGGCCCTGGGCTTTTGTTTGTTTGGAGATTTTTAATGACTGTTTCAATCTCCTTACTGATTATGGGTCTGTTCAGGCTTTCTATTTCTTCCTGGTTCAATTTTGGTAGTTTATATGTTTCTAGGAATGCATCCATTTCTTCCAAGTTGTCAAATTTGTTGGCATAGAGTTGCTCATAGTATGTTCTTATAATAGTTTGTATTTCTTTGGTGTTAGTTGTGATCTCTCCTCTTTCATTCATGATTTTATTTATTTGGGTCCTTTCTCTTTTCTTTCTGATAAGTCTGGCCAGGGGTTTATCAATTTTATTAATTCTTTCAATGAACCAGCTCCTAGTTTGGTTGATTTGTTCTATTGTTTTTTTGGTTTCTATTTCATTGATTTCTGCTCTGATCTTTATGATTTCTCTTCTCCTGCTGGGCTTCGGGTTTCTTTCTTGTTTTTTTCTCCAGCTCCTTTAGGTGTAGGGTTAGGTTGTGTACCTGAGACCTTTCTTGTTTCTTGAGAAAAGCTTGTACCGCTATATATTTTCCTCTCAGGACTGCCTTTTTTGTGTCCCACAGATTTTGAACCGTTGTATTTTCATTATCATTTGTTTCCATGATTTTTTTCAATTCTTCTTTAATTTCCCGGTTGACCCATTCATTCTTTAGAAGGATGCTGTTTAGTCTCCATATATTTGTGTTCTTTCGAAGCTTCCTCTTGTGGTTGAGTTCTAGCTTCAGAGCATTGTGGTCTGAAAATATGCAGGGAATGATCCCAATCTTTTGATACTGGTTGAGTCCTGATTTAGGACCGAGGATGTGATCTATTCTGGAGAATGTTCCATGTGCACTAGAGAAGAATGTGTATTCTGTTGCTTTGGGATGAAATGTTCTGAATATATCTGTGATGTCCATCTCATCCAGTGTATCATTTAAGGCCTTTATTTCCCTGTTGATCTGTGGCTTGGATGATCTGTCCATTTCAGTGAGGGGAGTGTTAAAGTCCCCTACTATTATTGTATTATTGTTGATGTGTTTCTTTGATTTTCTTATTAATTGGTTTATATAGTTTGCTGCGCCCACCTTGGTGGCATAGATATTTAATATTGTTAGATCTTCTTGTTGGACAGACCCTTTGAGTATGATATAGTGTCCTTCCTCATCTCTTATTATAGTCGTTGGCTTAAAATCTAATTGATCTGATATAAGGATTGCCACTCCTGGTTTTTTCTGATGTCCATTAGCATAGTAAATTCTTTTCCACCCCCTCACTTTAAGTCTGGAGGTGTCTTCGGGTTTAAATTGATTTTCTTGGAGGCAACATATAGATGGGTTTTGTTTTTTTATCCATTCTGATACCCTGTGTCTTTTGATTGGGGCATTTAGCCCATTAACATTCAGGGTAACTATTGAGAGATATGATTTTAGTGCCATTGTATTGCCTGTAAGGTGACTGTTACTTTATATTGTCTCTCTTCCTTTCTGATCTACCACTTGTAGGCTCTCTCTTTGCTTAGAGGACCCCTTTCAGTATTTCCTGTAGAGCTGGTTTGGTGTTTGCAAATTCTTTCAGTTTTTGTTTGTCCTGGAAGCTTTTAATCTCTCCTTCTATTTTCAATGATAGCCTAGCTGGATATAGTATTCTTGGCTGCATGTTTGTCTCGTTTATTGCTCTGAAAATATCATGCCAGCTCTTTCTGGCCTGCCAGGTCTCTGTGGATAAGTCAGCTGCCAATCTAATACTTTTACCATTGTATGTTACAGACTTCTTTTCCCGGGCTGCTTTCAGGATTTTCTCTTTGTCACTAGGGCTTGTAAATTTTACTATTAGGTGACGGGGTGTGGGCCTATTCTTATTGATTTTGAGGGGCGTTCTCTGAACCTCCTGAATTTTGATGCTCGTTCCCTTTGCCATATTGGGGAAATTCTCCCCAATAATTCTCTCCAGTATACCTTCTGCTCCCCTCTCTCTTTCTTCTTCTTCTGGAATCCCAATTATTCTAATGTTGTTTCGTCTTATGGTGTCACTTATCTCTCGAATTCTCCCCTCATGGTCCAGTAGCTGTTTGCCCCTCTTTTGCTCAGCTTCTTTATTCTCTGTCATTTGGTCTTCTATATCGCTAATTCTTCTTCTGCCTCATTTATCCTAGCAGTGAGAGCCTCCATTTTTGATTGAACTTCATTAATAGCTTTTTTGATTTCAACTTGGTTAGATTTTAGTTCTTTTATTTCTCCAGAAAGGGCTTTTATATCTCTGGAGAGGGTTTCTCTAATATCTTCCATGCCTTTTTCAAGTCCAGCTATAACCTTGAGAATTGTCATTTTGAACTCTAGATCTGACATATTACCAATGTCTGTATTGATTAGCTCCCTAACCTTTGGTACTGCCTCTTGTTCTTTTTTTTTTGTTGTGAATTTTTCTGCCTTGTCATTTTGTCCAGCTAAGAGTATATGAAGGAGCAAGTAAAATACTAAAAGGGTGGCAACAATCCCAGGAAAATGTGCTTTAACCAAATCAGAAGAGATCCCAAATCGTGAGTGGGGATTTCTCCCCCCTCACGATTGGGTGAGGGATCTCCTCTGATTGGGATCTCCTTTGATTGGGATCTCCCAATCTCTTCTGATTGGGATCTCCCAATCTCTTCTGAGTGGGATCTCTTCTGATTTGGGGATAAAAAGAGGTTCAAAAAGAAAGAAAGAAAAAAAAGAAAAAAAGAATTAAAAAAGAGATTGAATTAAAAATTCAATCAAGAATTTAAAAAAGAATTAAGAGAAAAAAGATTGAAGAGATTAGGATCTCTTCTGATTTGGGGATAAAAAGAGGTTCAAAAAGAAAGAAAGAAAAAAAAAGGATGAAAAAGAAAGAAATGAATAAAGAAAAGTATAAAAAAGAAAAATATATATATATTAGATAAACTAGTTAAAAAACGTTAAAAAACAAAAGGGTAAAAGTTATAAAAAATTTTAGCAGAAGAAGAGAAAAAAAAATGAAAAATAAAAAAATTAAATTAACTGCAAGACTAAAAAATCACAGGCAGAAAGCCATGAGTTCCGTGGTTTGTTTTCTCCTCCTCTGGAATTCTGCTGCTCTCTCCTTGGTATTGAAACTGCACTCCTTGGTAGGTGAACTTGGTCTTGCCTGGATTTCTTGTTGATCTTCTGGGGGAGGGGCCTATTGTAGTGATTCTCAAGTGTCTTTGCCCCAGGCGGAATTACACCGCCCTTACCAGGGGCCGGGCTGAGTGATCTGCTCAGCTTTGCTTTCAGGAGCTTTTGTTCCCTGAGCGCTTTCCGCAGAGTTCCGGAGGACGGGAATACAAATGGCGGCCTCCTGGTCTCTGGCCCGGAGGAGCTGAGAGCCCGGGGCCCCGCTCCCCAGTGCGCCCTCAGCGAACAGCTCCTAGTAACTCGCGTCTGCCTAACCTCCGGCCGCGCTCCGAGCTCACAGAGCCTGCGACCGGTTCAAGGCAACTCCGAGCTGCGAGCTTACTGTCGGCTCTGTCTCTGTAGCTGGCTTTCCCGTTCCAATATCCGCAAGCTCTGCGACACTCAGACACCCCCATCCTTCTGTGACCCCGCGGGCCCTGAGGTCACGCCAACCCCGCGTGGGCTTCGCCCCGGTTTAGCCTCCGGAGCAATGTCCCTCAGCGGAACAGACTTTTAAAAGTCCTGATTTTGTGCTCCGTTGCTCCGCCTCTTGCCGGGAGCCGGCCCCTCCCCCCGGGGTCTATCTTCCCGTCGCTTTGGATTCACTTCTCTGCCAGTCCTACCTTTCAGAAAGTGGTTGTTTTTCAGTTTCTAGAATTGCTGTTCTTCTCCTCTTTGATCTGCCGATGGATTTGCAGGTGTTTGCAATCTTTAGATAAGCTCTCTAGCTGATCTCCTGCTAGCTGAGGTAGTCTCAGCCTGCTACTTCTCCGCCATCTTGACTCAAAATTATTAATCTTTAGTAAGAGATTATATATCATCATGATAATGTGTCTTACATATTACCTTTAATTGAATGTATGCATCATAAATTTTTTTTAAATTTCCTGTGATGTTTTTCATCTTTGAAAAAATAATAAAGATTATTTAAACATAATGGCATAGTCTACAGCTTTTGCTATAAAAAATGAAAATGATTAACCATGTGATTGTATATTAATACAATACATTTTTAAAAATAGAATTCAAGTAGCTTTTTATCAAAATAAACTGAAAATATGACATAAAGATAGTGGTATATGTATAAATATAAAATAGTCTATCTATTGCATCATTTTTGAAGGTGGATATATATCTTAGTTAAGATACAGATGATGAATATTTAAAACTCTGACATAAAACAGTGCATGAGATAATGTTAGATTTGATGATGTGTCTGTTGGATATTTTGCTAATATTCCATGGGTCCCTGAGGCTATATTCCTTGTTTCTTAGTTTGGGTGAAGTCTTTCAATCTCTCCTCCAGTTCACTGTTCTATCTTCTGTCAACAACTCAGAAGTCGAACTCATCCAGAGGTTCTTATTTTTGTTATTTTATTTTTCATTTCCGTCACTTCTGTTTTTTAAACTTCTTTTTCTTTGTTGAATTTTTTTTTTTTCATTCAGTTCAAGAGAATGTGAATTTGCTTGCTGAAACATTTCCATGATGATTGCTTTAAAATTCTTGTCAGGTTACAATATGTATGATTCATCTCATTGTCAGTGTTAGAGAATAGTCTTTTAACTTTCCAATTGTGATCTTCCTGGTTCTTGGTATGACACATAATTTTTTTTTATTTTATCCTGTCTTTTTTCTAAACATCTTATGAAACTCTGCATCTTATTTAAGGGTTTTTTTGGTTTTTGTTTTTGTTTTTCGTTTTGTTTTGTTTTTCTTTTTAGTATGCATTGACTCTACTTAGATGTAGCAGCATACAGGTTCTATCCTAATTTTGTAGACTGACTGACTGGTATCATTGGCTGTTGCATTTTTTGACCCTGTGTGGTACTATTTCAGTTTCAGTAGTTTCTCTTGTGTCACTTGAGTATCCACTGGTCCCTTCTGGTACTGCTTGAATGGACAGAAGAAGTTGCCCAGGCTAGGCCTTTGAGTGCCACTAAGTGGGGAAAGGGATCCCTTGCCTTGTGGTGACTCTGAGCATTTCCAGGCTAATACCTATTGTGTAAAGATATCCCCTCATTACAGAGGAAGTAGGCAGATGAAGATCGCCTCTCAAGGGGATGCTTGTTGGGGCAAGACCCTGTGGGTCTTTCTCACAGTGTAGTGTCTCTGGGTAGGAGGAAGTAGTCTCAGGTCATAGGGAACAAACTGCCTTCCCAGACTGGGCACATTTTGTAGCTCCATGCTTCTGCTGATGACCCTGGCTGGATGATGCTTCTAGGTGGGAGAGAAGAGTCAGGCCAGGGAAGGAGGCCATCTCCACTGGCCACTTACTGTCATATGGTTTCTGATTTTCACCAGCTTTCTCCAACATATTTGTGTTGGTGGGACTCCCTTTCTATGCTAGAGGAGCTTCTGAGCCTGCCTGGTCTGCTTTTGTTTTTATATGGAGGGTCAGGAATTGCTAGGCCTGAACGTCCTTCCTCTGATGAGTGGGGGTGCTGAATGACACCTCCCTTCCGAGCTTCTCCTCTAGTCCTGGGGCCCCAATCAACTCCCTTTTCATTTTCTACCATTTAGAGCTCTCTTTTGGTTGTCTTCTTGCAATTTGTCCTGGAGTCTGTCATTATATGGCAAGGAGGAGCCAGGAGAGATTGTCTTCACCGTTTTGTCTGGACTAGGAAATATTGTGTGTGTGTGTTTTGTTTTTTGTTTTATTTTAGTTTTTTAGGTGACACTGCATTCTCTGGAGAGGAAAATAAATTAGCAATATTTATCTACCAAAGGAGCTGAGAGTTGACTAGACAAAATTTTAAAGGTGAAAAAGTGATAACTATGTAATATATATCGATAGTTCTATGAATTGGTTTCATATCTGTCATCAGGCAGACCATGACTGGTTCCTGAATGATGATAATTCTGTAGGATTTCAGAGAAGAGAAGCATCACAGTGAGCTAGTGGGTGGGAGAATTTTACTGAGTCCAGTTCCAAATTTCCTCAATAAGAAATTTAGAGGGACAGAGAAGAATTTGTGGGATTATATACCAAAATAATATTTCTGTGTAGAATGCAATACTGTGTGTTTTAGAGTAAGAGCTCTAGAGTCAGATTTCTGGATGGGAATTGTCACTCTTCTCCTAACAACTAAGTGATGCCAAGAAAGTTGCCAAACTCTCTGTACAGTTTTCTCATAGGAAAATGAGCTAGTAATAGCACCTGTGTCAAAGGGACGTTTGAAGGATTAGATGAGCAAATATGTGCCCATTTCTTAAAGGTGATGTCTAGACGAGTACTTGATGCTTGTTCTCCTCTATTATTAGACATACCCTGTGGGAACTATTTCTTTTCTTAGCAGTCAGGTCCAATTTTCCAGTTTCTCTTCTTATGTGAGGTTCATTATTGTGGGCTGTTTTTTTTTCTTTTTTTCTTTTTCTTTTCTTCTTCTTCTTTGTTGTTGTTGTTGTTTGCTTGTTTGTTTTTCAGTCATCCTAGATGTGGTTTGTGGCTGCATGAATGGATGGATGGAGAAACGAAGAAAACTTTTCATCAGACTTATAGCGGCTAATGCTAGAGAATGCTATGCTGATTTAATTCTACCTATGGCTAATCCCAGTAAATCAAATGATCTGTCAACCACCTGTTGTGTCATACTGCTGATTTGTTAGAATAAGTGAATTCGATTCCTCGTAAGATTTACAAATGATTATGCTAAGATGCATTGCTTAATGCATGCTCTGTGTAGCTCCTGTTAATTAGGTGTTTGTCTGTACTTGCAAAGTTAAATCACAATGTTAGAGACATCATTGTATTTCCTCACAACATGTGAATAGTTATTTCAAGTAATTTTGGGTAATTTTCATTTTCATTCTTACCCTCACAGTTTTCCTCTTATGGTGACATGACTTCTCTGTTGGTGCTTCAATTAATTATTGATTTGTTACAATTTAATTCACTTCTATCAAATCTTAGATTGTCCATGATTATCTGTAAGGATATTACATGTGCTTGTTCAAGATGTTGGTAAGCTGCCAGATTGTCATTTCTGGCCTCCTCTGCACCCTAATTCTGTATGATTTGCATGCTAGTTGACTGGGAACTGATTTTTATATAACATGTAGCTCCCACTTAAAATGTATAATTTAATTTCAATGTCCATGCTTTGTAAAATTTTAGTTTTAATATTGGGAATATCTCATTGTTCATGGGATACAAATTCTAATACGCATACTACTCTAGCTGAAGGAATGGTTGGGTATACTTGGACTACATTTCCTTTTGGTCTAAGAAGCATGGTAATGTACTTTGGCATATGTTTGCTTACCTTTGTCAGAAACACATGCTAAAGGAAGGAGGTCTATAATCTGAGAAGGAGCCCAAGCATTTTTGCTTGTGGATTTAATGGTGACATTTTATCTTACTATGCTCTATGGTTTGAGAACAAATCTTGCCACAGCCATTGTCTCTTTATTTGTCTGGAGTAATATATTTAAATTTTTCTTTTGATTGTTGTCAATCTTCCAAAATCAGTGATAGTTTCTTTTGAACTCTTATAAAAAATCTTTCAAGGTGCTAATTATATCTTTTTCTCAAGTAAGATTATGTATAATGCTGGCACTCTATCATATTCTTTATCTCTTGAACCTCCTTTTTTTTTTTCCTCTTTCCATAAAGATTTCTTAATGGAGCCTACTTTCTTGGTAAATTTTATTAATCTATTGATTTTAAAAGAAATTCTTTAATGTGTATAAAAGTAAAAACGTAATAGTTACTGATTCAATACTAGTTTGGAATTATGTCTACTCACTACTTAAATGTAGTAAACATTATGTTCAATTATGTCAGGCATTATTCTATGTGTAATACTTAGAATGATCTATTGAATCCTCATAGAATCTCATGAGATCTTTTCCACATTTGATAGGTGAGGAAAATGAAACACAGAGAGTTTTAGGAGCTTGATCGTGATCACACAGTTAATAAGGGGTATTCTTGTGTGGTTTAGTAGTTTTACCAATCCTTATGTGTTTCACTAATGTTTAGAGTGATAAACCAATCAAATTCCTAACTTCAAAAGACAACATCTGAATGTATCATATGATTACCAATACATATAGATTAAAAAATCATTTATCTTAGAGAATCACCAATATAGATTTTTTTCTTTTGAAGAATAAGACATTTACTAGGTGAACATGATGAATGCATTATCTTAAATTCTGAGAGACTCTCTTAAGTGGTAAATATATATATATATATATATATATATTTTTTTTTTTTTTTTTCCCCCTAAGTACACACCCACTTGCTAAAAAGCTTCCCCAATGTTTTGGTTGCTTAGGAAACCTCAACTCATATTCTATCAACCACAGCTTTCAATAGACAAGCTACCATCTTTTAGGTATGATTTTTGGTTATAAGATTTTGTTTGGTTGTAGGTTTCCTAGTGGGGAGTAAAGGGAAGATGCTGGTGTCTGTGAACCCAGAGACTAGTTAACTGGTTGCCCTTATCTAGGGCACAGGCCTCTTTCAAACAATTCCATTTTTTTGGCAGTCAGAGGGCAAGATGGTAACCTGTTTTGCTGTGTTTCAAATTTCATTGCTCACTTCCCTGGAAATAGAGTAGTGTCATTTTCTCTATATTTTATTTCTTCATGTTGTCACACTGTAGCTCATTCATTTTAATAATAGTGAAATATTTCCCTAAATCAATAATATATATGCCACTTGACATGCTGAATATGAATAAAATAGAGACAAATTTAAATTACTTCTGTCATATGTCTGGTTTGTCCTTTTAAATGCAGGACTAGGTGTATCAATGTGACTGCATATGACATCGCTTTGAAATGGGATAGGCTCCCCATTAAATAATGAGTGCACTTTTTACATACGGCTTATTGAATTAGTCTGATCACATTATTGACAGACTGGAGAACCAAAAAGACTGTAAAGGATTTATAATCTGGCAGACATAATTTTGAATTCCTGCTCTGACACTTTAAACTTTTTTACATTTAACAAATAAAGAAAACTTTCTAAATCACAGTTATTAAGTGAGATTAAAATACTCATGTTTAAGGAGTTTTGAAAGATAAAATAATGTTTTAAAGAGCCAGACATTTGTACATGATACTCAGTCTTAGTCTTATGCAGGAATACCCCATGAACCCTCCCATATTTTTAAGTACAAATATTTCTCACTTTCCCCAAAGATCTGTAACAACTCAGAGTTTTGAGGCCTTTGATAGATTTATTTAAGTTTAAGCTTTTTTTTTTTTTTTTTTTTTTTTTTTTAGCTGGTAAGAATTCCTTTACTGACAGCAAAATGTTAAACCTAGTGCTTTCTGGTTTTACTGTGTGTGTGTGTGTGTGATTCCAGTCTATTGCCCCAAGGCTAGAAAAGATCTTTTGAGCATTTCTGGTCCTTTTATTTTTCTTTTAGGAATTGTGCTATTAAATATTAGCACAATTTTGGACAGAGATTGTCAATTCCTTAATGCCACATGAAGAGGAATATATTTTGTGAAATCACCCTGTTTTTTGACACTGAAAAGATGGACAGGTTGCTGACTTAGCACCTGGTGCTGAGAATACAGAGGTGAGCAGAGATAGTAGCTTCAGCCCTCCTGGACCTTGTGTTCTGATGAAGGTGGCAAATTCTTAAGTAGTAATAAAATGTAGTGCTTCTAGATTCATAGTGGAAATACTTTTTTTCATTGCCTCTTTGTTAGGATCATGCTATGGCCCACAAAGCCCTCCCCAAGTAGGACTTTTCATGGAGTGGATTCAGGTTGTTGCACCATAAAAATAACATCAAATATACTTGTGGTGAAAGGTTAGGTGAAATTGGCAGAAGGTGAAATATTTCCATACACACATTAATTTTACCTAAAAGGGGGGGTTTCATTAAATAAAATTTTACTGCTTATGTTACATCCATACTGTCCTTCTTCTGGGTATGTTGCCTGAATCCCATTTTTTGTTTGCTTATCCTTATGCAGGAAAGTGCAATGGAGGCTGTTAGTTGGAGTGTTTGTGTTTTAAGGGTGGACTGTATTGTAAAGAAACGGAGTCCTGCTGCACACATAGAAATTACTTTCACTATCCTGTGTGCATCCAGAGTTAGTACTGTGGGTACTGGACTGCAAAGTTGATGAACCACAAAAATGATGAAACGTGCAGGATCTTGATATTAATTCCCTAACTTTGTACAAACTTTAAAATTTCATACAGACTATCTATTGGTTAATGTCTCATCTAGTTGCAGCGACTCTGAGGTTGAGAGGTCATACTATTAAACTTACTGGAATGAAGGCCATGCTTTAAAATGTAGGTAGTGTCATTATTCCAATATGGTGAGGTTGGCACATCAGGAGATATTGCTATTGAAGTGATAGTTTGTGGATCAGTTTCCAAGAGGAAGGGACACAACACCTCATGGGAGTTCACGTGGGGAAGTACCAGGTCCAGTAACAAAGTAGAGGATGAGGGTCCAACTCTGAGCAAGAGACTTTATTGTGGTTTCTGTGGGAAATGACAAGTGAAGCAGGATAAACAGGTTTAGATTAATAGTATAAAACTTTAAATGCATTTAACCTATTTCCCTGAGGAAATTAGAGAAAAAATAAACATGGGCCCAGGGTTTTCACAGGTAACCATGCTGAGAGAGGACAAACCTGAATCCTGAAAAATTTACTCTGGAGGAGGAATTCCAGAATTGCAGAGTGAGGACCTCAATTAACTCAGTCTTTGTCTAAAGCGACAAAAATATGACAAAACATCTAAAATCAATCATGTCATAAATTGGGCAATTAACCAAGCCTACAAAATGAACCAAAGATCATGTATCCGACAGAAAATATTGAACTACAATGTGACAACAGGCTCTGTGATGTTTTAACTTGGGACTCTTCCCATCCTTTCTCCCAGCTGCACATACAGACCAGTTCAGTGGTATAGTAACCAAGAGCCAGAATCATTGCAGACAATGGAGAGATGTGACTATTTTTACAGCTCCACTAAAGCACCATCCCTTGGGATGCCTGGGTGCTCAGTTGGTTAAGCATCTGCCTTCAACTCAGGTCAGAATCCCAAGGTCCTGGGATTGAGTCCCACATCTGGTTCCTTGCTCAGGGAGGAGCCTGCTTCTCCCTCTGCCTTGCTGCTCCCCCTCCTACTGCTCTCTCTCTCACACACAAATCAATAAAATCGTAAAAAAATAAAACACCATCTCAGGGCACAGTCAATATATTGTTCAAATTTTCAGTTCTTTGGAAAATCTCAGAGTATAGGAGCTATTTGATTTGACTCAGAGCTCAGCTCAGAGTCGGGGCAGCAAATAAAAATGTCTACCCCCATATTAACACAGAAACAACAGAAAACTGCAGGCAACATGCTGGATACTTAAGGCTGCTGTTCAGTTGGGGCAAACAAGAGTCTGGTTATGAATTTAAAAGGAAACAGAACCAAAAGACAGCTGATAGAATGGGAGAAGATATTTGCAAATGACATAAAAAATAAAGGGCTAGTATCCAAAATCTATAAAGAACTTAAACTTAACACCCAAAGAATAAATAATTCAACCAAGAAATGGGCAGAAGACATGAACAGACATTTTTGCAAAGAAGACATCCAGATGGCCAATAGATAGATGAAAATGTGCTCAACATTACTTTGCATCAGGAAAATACAAGTTAAAACCACAAGGAGATAGCACATCACACCCATCAGAATGACTAAAATTAGCATGTCAGGAAAGTTATTGGTGAGGATACAGAGAAAGAGGAACCTTCCTACACTGTTGGTGGGAATGCAAGTTGGTGCAGCTACTCTGGAAAAGGGTATGGAGTTTCCTCAAAAAGTTGAAATTAGAGCCCCTGTTGACCCAGCAATTTTACTACTGGATATTTACCCCAAAGATACAAATGTAGTGATCTGAAGGGGCACCTGCACCCTATTATATAGCAGCAATGTCCACAATAACCAAACTATGGAAAGAGCCCAGATGTTCATTGACAGAAGGATGGATAAAGATGTGGCATATATATATATTCAATAGATTATTACACAGCCATAAAAAATGAAACCTTGTCATTTGCAAAAACTTTGATGGAACCAGAGGGTATTATGCTGAGGGAAATGAGTCAATCAGAGAAAGACAATTATCATATGATCTCACTGATATGTGAAATTTAAGAAACAAGACAGAAGATCCTAAGGGAAAGGAGGGGAAAAATGAAACAAGATGAAACCAGAGAGTGAGACAAACCATAAGAGACTCTTAATCTCAGGAAACAAAATGAGCGTTGCTGGAGGGCATGAGGTGGGGATAGGGTAACCGGGTGGTGGACATTGGGAAGGGTATGTGTTGTAATGAGCACCAGGTATTATATAAGACAGATAAATCACAGACTTGTACCCCTGAAACAAATAATACATTATAATGAATTAAATTAAATTTAAATTAAAAAAAAAACCTCAACAATAAACAAAAAAAGAAATCACATGAACACAATGATAAGGATCTCAAAGAAGCTTTGATAGGTGTCTGAAAGTATGTGTCTATGTACAAGAAAGATCTGAGAAAGAAGGCACCAGTCACTCAATGTTGGATTACCCTGAAGCCCTGTAGAAACAGGAAATGAGAGCTATAGCTGTCTTATAGGTTGTCTGAAGTTGAAATGTATGCTCTTACACACAAATCCTTATGGCAAAGGATGGAAAAATACAGGCAAGGCACCTAAGGAAATCCAACCAATCATTGACTGATCCCTAAATCATAATGACCAAGGTATGGTTCTTAGGAAACTGAGCTTAAAAATAATAACAAGAATTTACTGGGGCACCTGGGTGGCTCAGTGGGTTAAGCCGCTGCCTTTGGCTCAGGTTATGATCTCAGGGTCCTGGGATCGAGCCCCGCGTCGGGCTCTCTGCTCAGCAGGGAGCCTGCTTCCCTCTCTCTCTCTCTTTCTCTCTCTGCCTGCCTCTCCATGTACTTGTGATCTCGCTCTGTCAAATAAATAAATAAAATCTTTAAAAAAAAAACAAAACAAGAATTTAAAAACAATGGTAGTGGAGATCTCAATGGCCATAAAGTACAGGAAGTACAGACTCTGTATTAAATTAGTCCAGGAGTTACTAAACAAATAGTAACAGCAGCAAGATACCTTGCAAAGAGGTGCAGAGTGGAAGAATCTGACAGCAGAGAAGTTATGATAGGTCCAGTTTTCAACAAAAAACAATTATGAGGGACACCTGGGTGGCTCAGTTGGTTAAGTCGCTGCCTTCAGCTCAGGTCATGATCCCAGGGTTCTGGGATCGAGTCCCACATCAGGTTCCTTGCTTGGCAGGGAGCCTGCTTCTCTCTCTACCTCTTTCTCTCACACACAAATAAATAAATAAATAAATAAATAAAATCTTAAGAAAAAATATGAGACAGGCAAAAGAAAAACACACATATACACACACACAAAAAGAAGGGAGCCAAAAAAATATATATATAGGAGCACAGATTTGGGACTTAGTGGAAAGAGACTAGGTTATAAAAATAAAGGATAGATAAAACATACAATTTATACTTTAACCAGTGGAGCTGGAATAACAATACTAATATCAGACAAAATACAAAATATGAGAGACTGTGGACTCTGAGAAACAAACTGTGTGCAGGGTTAAACTGGTGGTAGGTATTATGGAAGCCACGTCGTATTGCATGGAACACTGGGTGTGGTGCATAAACAATGAATTCTGGAACACTGGAAAGAAGTAAAATAAAATAAAATGGAAAAAAATAAATACTGTAGCATTGATATGAGCAAGGGTCTCTGTAATTTTAAGAAAAAAAAATGCTAGTGGGGTTTTTATATGTCAAGCTGCTTATAAAATTTGTATAAAGTGGCAATGACTCAGAATAGTCAAAATAACTTTAAGAAAGAATATTATTAGAAGATTCATTTTCCTGATTTCAAAAAACCTCCTGGAAAGGTACAGTAATAAAGATATTGAAGTATTGGCAAAAGGATAGACATCTAGATCACTGGAACATAATTGAGAGTCCAGAACTAGACATTCACATTTATTCTCAATTCATTTATGACAACAGTGATCACTCAATGAGGAGAGAATAGTCTTATTAACAGATAGGGCTGGCACAACAGAATATCTACATGCAAAGAATGAGTTTGGGCCCCCACTTTTTAACATAGTCAAAAATCAACTAAAAACGAACTGTAGACCTAAATGTAAGAGCTAAAACAATGTAGCCAGAAGGAAATACACAAGTAAACTTCAGTTACTATGTATAAGAGAATGTGTTTTTACATATGACACCAGAAGCAAAAACAACAAAAGAAAAAAAATAGATAAACTGGACATCATCAAAATTAAAAACTTTATGTCAAAGGGCACCATAAGGAAAGTGAAAAACAATGCATAGAATGTTTTCAAATTATATATTTGGTAACATTTTAGTACCTAGAAAATAAAGAGCTCCCATAACTTAAGAGCAAAAAGATAACCCAATTTTCAGATAGGAAAGGATTTTGCTATATGTATCTCCAAAGACAATACAAATAAAATAAGCACATAAAAAGATGCTCAACCTCAATAGTCATTTAGTTAATGTAAATTGAAAGGATGTTGAGATACCACTTCCTACCCACTAAGATGGCTGGAATCCAAGAGACAGAAAAGAATAAGCATTGACCGGTATGTGGAGAAAACAGGCCCCTTGGCTATTTCTGTTGAGAGGTAACCCGGTGAAACCCTCTGTGGAAAACAGCTGAGCATTCCTCCTTGCAAATGCAAACTTGGAGCCACCATATGATTGAGCAGTTCCAAGACGGGTTATATATCCAAGAGAAATGGAGACGATTCATAGCCATATTCTGCATAATATCCCCAAAGTGGACACATCATAAAAGCTCATCAACTGATGAATGGATAAAAAAATCCATGCATGGTATATCTATACAATAGAATAATATTTAGTGATGTAAAATAGAATAATATATTAGTGATGTAAAATAATGAAATACATGCTACAACATCAATGGCACATGGGAACATGCCAACTGAAAGAAGGCAGTCACATAAGAGCACATATTGTATAATTTTATTTATTTTAATATCCAGAATAGGCAAATACTTAGAGACACCAAATAGATGTAAGGTTGCGTGTGGTGGAAGGATGAGAGGAAAACAGAAAAGAGGAATGCCTGCTGGTGTGTATGGAGTTTCTTCTTGGGATACTAATTTTAGGACAAAAAGCCCTAAAATTAGTTTGTGGTAATGTTTGCACAACCCTGTGAATATATGAAAAAAAGGCTGAAGTGAATACTTTGAATGGGTGACTTTTATCTCAATAAAGCTTTAGAAAAAGTTTCCATTATCACTCTGATAGATTTGAGAAAAATTATTTAGTTCTCTTATTTGGTAAGATTCTCAGACTTTAGAAAGAATAGTTAAATAGAGAATATGCTTATAAACACAATAAATGCAGTGGGTTTGCAGAGGTGTGTGTAATGAATGTGTTGTACACTTTACGATGGAGGAAGAACAGTCTATTTGTTGAGTGAAATCCAAAGAACCTTCCTTTATACTTTCTACTATTTTCAGCAAAATTTTAATTTAGCTTGCTTTATGTAGCTGGAAAATTTTATCTGGGCCATTCATTTATCCCTTTAGCATTCACTTATGCATCTGTTTGTTCATCCTTCCATCCCTGCATCCATCCAATACGCTTTATGAACCTCTTAGCTCAAAGGAAGAGAGTTCTGGATGTGTTTTATGCATTCAGTAAAAACATAAATAACAGAATCTCTCAAAATACACAAGGATATATTAAGAGTAGGTAGCAATATGATAATAAGGAAATGATTTTAAGGCATTGGAACTTGGAATTCAACTACACAGATATTTGATGGACTTTAATCCATATTGAGATCCCATTGTATGTAATGCCTTATGCACAGGGGTACCAAATATTCCAAGAGAGATAAAGGTGTTCTCTAAACATGGTTGTTATTTTGCCCCAACTCTAAAATTGAGAAACTATGAAAAATAATGTGATTGGGGAAATAAAACAGATAGTGATTTAGCGGTAGAATGCATGATCACTTATACTGTTAATCTATAAAAGAGATGAGAAAGCAATTAGGTCTACATGTCACTACACTTTGCCATTTAATATAGGATTCCTCTTCTTAAACAGCATTTAACAGGGCAATCTCTTGCTCATTGACAAATCTGAAATCCCAAAGGAAAATATTTGATTTGATGGAAAGCTATTCTCCTCCTTTTTTTGTCTTCTCCTTCTTATTTTTTTCATTTCATTAGAGAAAGGAAAGTTTTCCACAATACAGAATGAGTAAAGTACCTATACTTTCTTTGGGTGGGTTTTGATGTATTTACACTAGGGTCTTCCTAGGCACAAAGCAGACACAAGGCTTCCTACACAGCTGCCAATCTGCTATTCATTTCACTTATAAATCATTGGGTTTAATGCAAACAAAGCTCTGTCAAGTTTATTAACCTTGGATAGTAACTTTACTATGTACAGTGTAATTGTTTGGGGAAAATAAACTTTTAATTATATTTAAAATATTCTTTATCGGTAAAGTATTTTTCTCGTAAATATTGTCTATTTAGGCACACTACTAATCTGTATAGAGTTTTTCTTTTTAATCTACATATCTTCATAAAAGTACATTTTATTGGAATGAAGATGGTAAAAATATACACAAACCATATCCCTGGGTAGATTGACGATTTCTATTCTGTTAAGCTACAATGGGGAGGAGACCACTAATGCTTCTCTTTCTTAGGACATAAATGTAATATACAAGCACCTGGGATTTTGACTTTTGTGTAGTACATGAAGGAATTTACTTTTGTAGATTCAAAGAAATTTGGTAGTGAAAATCTCTACTTGGTAGGGATTAAATTATTTGGTGGGGTTAAACTCAATTATAAGTAGGTTCTTTATCCTGTTTTAGATACAGGCACAATCTAGGGTTTCTCGAACTGTTGTAAAAGCCTGCTATCTTGTAATCACCCCAGATGTCTTTTAACCATGGAGATGGTTAAGGGCCACCCCTAATCTGCTGAAATAGAATCTCTCTGGTGGGGGCAGAGGGGGCTGCATTTTAACTACAGTTCCAGGTGTAGATTTTGCCCACAAAATCCTGAGACCTACAAAGGGCCTTCTGTAGGTTTTCTTCAGAGCTGACCACCCTTGAAGAACTGGCCATGATAAACCCCACTGATTTCAGATTTGATCTTTAAGGAAAAGCTGGAAAGTCTATCTAAAATTTTCCAGTCTTATAATGCTCTTCTATCGGTTTCTTTAATTCTAAATCCACTGTCATCATTTCTCAGTGCTATTAGGTGAATTCTGTCTCATTTACCCTTCTTCAGCTAGCCCCATTGTCAAAACAGATACAGTCTGTTATTCTTTCCAGATCCTCAACTTCTCTTTATTTGTCCCACCAACATCGCATATATTTCTCCATTTAGATGCAAACTTTTAATTTGATAGTGAAACTAAGGACACTTACTATAGGTACAGTTAATGTGGGGGTTATAGCAGGCCTGGAGAGTCAGTGCTGTGGCCACAGTGCTGGTGAATTACACAGTTCCTTGATAACCAATAAGCCTGTTCAAGCACCCTCTGAATTTTGGTTGCTACCTACATATGTGTTGAGTTGAGAGAGGTAATATAGCACCGTTAACTTTAAAGATACTTCATTCCAGTGAACAAAGCAGTGATGGAAAAATTTACCATATATGTTAAGGGAGCATGGTCATGTCATGCAAGGGACCAGACTCCACTACTTTCTTGTTCTGTCACAATTTACAAGATACAAAACCACTGTGGGACCCAGTAATGGGGATGGTGAATCCCTGTGATAGGAATAATAACAACTTCTTGAGGCTACTGTGCAGATTAATGAGAGAATGGTGCTGATAAGTGCAATAGTAGGAATCTGTACAAAAATGCTTGAGGTTTTAGAGAGTAAAATACCCAATTATGTCTTGAGATGTGGGAGAGGAGGGCCTCTCGGACAGGCCTTACCAAGGCAGCCAAGCCAGAGGCCAGTGCTGTCATAGGAAGTATGTGAATAGTCTAGCAGAGTAGAGCAAAAACAATTATTATTAAATTCTGGAAAGCCACAGAAATCCCAAATCAAGTCATCTTATCAAACAAACACATGAAAGCTACAGGTCCACTCTGTCAAGGAGGCCCGCAACTTAGTCAATGTCTTAAATATATAGTGAATTAAATTGGAAGGAACTGGATTTAATTAAGCAGATTAGATTTCCTCTAGGCTACCTCATGTCACCCTTGTATCCATCTGGCAAAATCCAAACTACAACAAAGAGATGTTGTGGGGTGAGGGTGGATCCTGATTTTCAAGTCATTCTCACACAATACACATATTGGTGAGGAGCAAAATGGGACCTTCAGGATCTCCAGGTTAAGGGTATTTAGAATTGTCTTAATAGGATGTAAGTAGATAATCAATGTGATCAGTGGCAAAAGAGAGAAAAAAACAACAACAAAAAACCCAAAAACCAACCAACCAAACAAAAAACCCTCCATCAATGTTTTCTGTAAATATATAGTAGGAAAAGAATGGGAGCCCCAGGCTAAGAAGTCTGGCCATTTATGGAAGATTAACATGGATAAAAATAGGTGGATAATAGAGTGAAAATCCTTCTAGACTTGAGGAAGAATTAAACTTGTTTGATATCCATTAAGAGGGAGCCTGTGGAGAGGGACAGAGTAAAGATAGGATGGGCAGATATCCACAATAGCCAAAATATGGAAAGAACCTAGATGTCCCACAATAGATGAATGATTAAAGAAGATGTGTGTGTACACACACACACACACACACACACAGAAATACTATGCAACCATCAAAAATACAAAATCTTGCCATTTTCAATGATGTGGATGAAGCTAGAGGGTATTATGTTAAGTGAAATAGGTCAATCAGAGAAATACAATTACCATATGATCTCTCTGAGATGAGGGATTTGAGAGGCAGGGTGGGGATTTGTGGGAGGAAGTGAGGGAAAATATGAAACAGGATAGGATCAGGGAGGGAGACAAAACCATGAGACTCTTAATCCTAGGAAACAAACTAAGGGTGACTGGGGGGTTGTGGGAGGGATAGGGTGGCTGGGTTATGGACATTGGGGAGGGTTTGTGCTTTTGTGAGTGCTGTGAATTGTGTAAGACTGATGATTCACAAATCTGTACCCCTGAAGCAAATAATACATTATATGTTAAAAAAAAGAAATTGGATGGGCAGGAGGGAGTGAATCCTAGGAAAGAGGTAATGTTAATAAAAATTGGAATGAGTCAGTGCTTCTTATTATTTTCTGTATCCTCATTACAAATGACACATTTATAATTTTTTTTTAAGTCAAGTAGCACTTAAGATGGTACTATTTTGTGGATGATGCTTTCCCAGATACAGTAGAAAACTCCTTAGGTCCTCTGTATAAGGTTCCCAGGGTAAAGATGAATTTATCAAAAATTTGTATTTAGATTTTGTATTTGTTGCAAAAACCTTACCTGTGTATGCAACTATGGGTTTCAGAAAATTATATTTCATCCTTGCAATTTTAAGAGTCTTCTAGAGATTTTGTAAGTATTTTGACCATTGCCTCTTTCCTTGCGCTTTTCAACATCTTCCATGTCTTCTCTAAAGACTCCTGCTGCTCACAGCAAAGTTAATGCAGTTTCATTAATACCCAGTACATTAGTGGGTTAGTCTTTCCTAAACGGAAAGAATGGGTGGCTATAATAATAGCGACAAAATATTTTAAACATACATTTCCATGACACCCAGATAATAATGAGATGAACTAGAGACCCCAGTAAATGTTTAAGCTCTTTTGTAATCATCAGTGCAAACTTCAGTTGGGTCCACAGGCATTCAGGCTTCAGCTCAACTAGGACATCACTGAGTTATATTAAGCCATGGGCATGTGTTTATGTAGATGGTGAGGGAACGCACTTCATTTCTAAACTTGATTCTATATTAAGGTTGTGTCTTTTGTCAGTCTGGATATAGTTTCTGTAGTGGTGAAAAGGAGGGTATTCTCATTTTTATCCATGCATTCACCGTATGTGATCCCTGGACCAGCTTTGTCTGCATCACCCAGAAACTTGCTAGAAATTCAAATTTGGGCTCCACCCTAGAGCTACTGAATCAGAAACTCTGACAGTATAGCCTAGCAACCTGTGTTTTAATGAACTCTCCAGGTGATTTTCTTGTACAATAAGGTTTGAGAATTACCGTTCAAGGCAGATAGAATCAAAATATAAGAAGAGAAATGAGTATGTACTATAAAACTGCATGGCCTTAGACATTAACTAAAGGAAATTTGCAAAATCCTACATGTTAGATTTGTGTCAGGAAAGCTTACTTTTAAACATATGAAAATAACTTACTCCCTTTTAGTTATCATACTCTGTTACCCTCCACCATGTTTTCTATCAAAAACTAATACCGTACTATGTTACTTGAATAATGCCAGTCTCTTTTTGAAATGTAATCTTTTACACATTAATTCTTGGTAATATGTCTTTATAGCCACCACTCTGAAAAATATAGAAAACTGAGAAAAAGACATCTTTTTGATGAGCTTTCTGAAATATAAAAATATATTCTCTCTGGTTCTTTCCTGGCACAAAGTAGGCTGCTATTTCACATTTTAAAAAAGGGTATATTCATTAACTTCAGTCATTTATAATAGGCCATTTTATCAGTAATCTGAGTCCTAATTTATCTAAAATTTTAATTAGGTATTAAAAAGGTATTTTTTTTTCTCTACTAACTTTACCATGCATTCAACCATGTCTGTCAAACTATTAATTAGTTTAGAGTGATAAATTTGTCCTAAAAATTAATGGAAGGTAAGAAGTCTAGTTCTATGAGATGATGCAATATCCACAGTGTATGAAATGTATTTTCTTTTTATAATGCTACTCAGAGGCATATAATAAGTAAAAGAGAAGAACTATTAGATGAGAACTTTATGAAAAGGGAGATGGGAAAAGAAACGGTTTTTGTTTTCTAACTCCTTCAGTCTGAAAAAGCAATGGTATTTTTTTAAAGCCTTTTGACACCAATTCAAGATTTCAGATATTTAGGAAAAGCCCATGTTCTTATAAAATGTTACTGTTTTGGAAAAATGTTTGGAAATCTCAGCATGCTGAAAATGTTAGAACCACTCTAAAACTATTCTTTCACTTTGCTCTTGCTTTAGGAAATAACTTCCTAATCGATTCATTGCAATTCTTTTTCTTTCACTGTTACATGTTGGTATACAGAGTGCATCCCACTGGCTACAGTGAAGCAAATAACTCTATTCCTCACATTGATAAAATGCTAGACCAGTAGTTACATAAATGAGCTTGTATCCAGCCAGCAATCCTCCTCAGAGCTCTGTATTTAGGTCTCTGGCCCAGATTTTCTCAACCTTTTAGGCTGCTGTATATTTAGAGTAGAATACAAATGAGTTTCAGAAGAACATAAATTACCTAAAATTGTTCCCTACTGCAAAAAAGTTCAGATGTTTATTTGTAAAGAATTTCTTTGATCACTTGTGTGCTATTTTCCATCAATGCACATTCTGTTTCTGATATAATAGAAAAGTAGTCTTATGTTGTTATCAAGTCCAGTTTTTAGGTTACTTTTCACTCCATGTATATCTTATAAATAATGATTTTGGTCTATTTGTAGGATTTAAAAAAATGTCTTTGGGCATGTACAGACAGTAATGGTTCTATATTTATCTTAGACCTCTTGTTGTGGAAAATCTTTGCTATCTGAATTCTACTTGGTTTGGACTACTTGGTCTGTATGTTTTTGTGAATGACAGTATAATGGATTTATACCGCTCTAATGTAAGACACTTGTCTGGCTAGTTAATTTGGTTAAAGGAAATTGATAATAAGATAAAGATTGAAGGTTCCAACTCCCTGTTAACCAACTGTCTTCATAAGGAGGAGAACCCAGTGTCCATACTCTTGTGCTGGAGACTACCACATCACAACTGGAAAATGTTGTACAGGAGTGAAATTTATGAGCATAAGGACAGTTGAACAGGAACACAAAACCAAAAATAGAAAAATAGCCCAAATTAAGAAAACCCAAACAGGAGGAGATTTATATATTCATTCAAAAAATTGCATTTATAGCACACATCTATGTGTGTGTGTGTGTGTGTGTGTGTGTGTGTGTGTGTATCCTAAAATTATCTTGCCTCCATTGAAAGGAACAAATTCTACATGAAATATCACAAAGAGATGGGTTTTTAGATTTTTGGATTTATAGATTTTGTATTGTTAAAACCTATTTTTTTCCCATTAAGAAATGTGTTTGGAGTGTCAGTGATAAAAGAACATTAGAATAAGTATATAGATCAGAGTTAAATAAACAGACACTGAATTAATTCGTTTGACAATGGCTTTTGCCTAAGATCTCCATCCCTATTGTTTAAAACCACACTGTGCTGTGTCCTCTTAACTGATCACTCACTTTTAGCTTTCTGTCCTGAGTACATTATGTATACCACTGTAAGACTGATCTTTCTACAGATCACTACTGTGTTTCAAATAAGCAAAAGTGGGAATAAGGAGAGTGCTCAGGTGGAATGGAAAAAGCAGGTAATATAGCAAACGGTAGCCTCATCTCTCAGGGCTACATGCTTTCTATACCTCTCTTTGTGATAAGGTTTTGTTGTCATCCTTTATGGCTTCATGATTTTCTCTTCAGTTGGCACCAACCCCATCCAGAGATCTCATGTGTTATTTTGTTGCCCACTGTACTGGGTTTAATACTTGCCCTTCTCCAGATACTGCCCATCCAGAACCTTAAAATGTGACCTTGTTTGGAAATATTCTTTGCAGATGGGACTAGTTAAGATGAGAGCAAGTGGAGTAGTGTGTGCCCAATGTGAAGACATGTGACATGTGAAGACAAAGATAAACATAAAGGGGAAAAGTGTATGTGACAAGAGCAGCAGAGGTCAGAGTGATGCATCTATAAGCCAAGGGATGGCAAAGATAGAGACCAACCACTAAAAGCTGGAAAAAGCAAACATGGAAGCATGGCCCTGCTGCCACCTTGACCTCAGACTTTAAGCCTCCCTGACTGTGAGACAATAACTTTCTGTCCTTTGAAGACATACACTTTGTGTACTTTGTTATAGCAGCTCAAGGAAGCTAATACACCATCCAACACAATTCATTGCACATAGCACCTGTTCAGACTTTGATTTTTGTCCCCATACCCAACTTTCTCAATTCATCCTATCTTCTAATGGAAGATTATTTTGGAATACATATATTTTGGAATAAATAAAAACTACAGAATAAATACAAACTTACAGAAAGTTGTAAAGATAGTACAGGGATGTCCAGTTTATCCTTCCCCCAGTTTTCTCCAGTAGTTGTTTCTTACATAATTAGAGTACAATATTGAAAGTAAGAAATTGACATTGGTACATTGTGTATATATAGTTTTATGTCATTTTATGACATTTGTAGTTCCTGTAATTGCTACTTTGAGCAATCAAGATACAGAATTATTCTATCACTCTGAAGATTATATATATTCACACCCCTCCCTTAACCTGTAGACACCATCATGTTCTCTATTGTTATAGTTCTGTCATTTCAAAATATTATACATATGGTAATACATCACTTTAGAGATTGGCCTTCTTTTTCAACATAATAACATTGAGAGCCATCAAAGTTATTGAGTGCATTAACAGTTCATTTTTATTGTTAAGTAACATTCCATGGTGTGGATTTTTTCAATTTATAAACTTTCACTTATAAATTTGATATATCTTAAATTATAATTTGCTACAATTCATAAAGTTTCCTTTAGTAAATTTGTTTAACCATTCAGTCTTTGAGGGATACTGAGCTCTTGGCTATTACAAATAAAGCTGTTATGATCAATTGTATACAGAAATTTGGGTGAAATATAAGCTTTCATTTCCCTGGGATAAATGCTGAGTGTAATTGCTGGGTCTGGTGGAAGTTTGATATTTATTTATTTATTTTTTAGAAACTGTCAGAATTTTAATTTCTTACTAGCGATGTTTGAGAGATTCAATTTCTTCAAAACCTTGCTAGAATTTACATTTTTATTAATTTCTTAAAAATTTTTGTTAATAAATGTTATAAAATTTCATTATAGTGTTATTTGCATTTCCTTAATGGTTAGAGGTTGAATATGGGTTTATTTTATACCCATATAGTTTCATTAGTGATATATTTGTTCATCTCATTTGCCATTTTCTAACTGAATTGTTTTTCAATGTTGAATTTTGAGAGATATTTTATGTTGCAGTTACAAGTGTACAAGATTTGTGATTTGCAAATATTTTCGCTATGTTTATGACTTGTGTTTTCATCCCTTTAAGAGGATCTTTTATAGAAAAAAATCTTTTTTTAATTTTGATGAAGTCTGGTTAATCAGTATTTTTCTTTTCTGTTTGTGCTTTTGGTTTTATGTCTAAGATCTCTTTACCTTAGATCCAAACAATTCTTTCTTAAGCTTTATTCTTAAAGTTTTACAGTTGTTATTTTTGCATTTCATTTTGTTTTATATTTTATTATTTTGAAGATTTTATTCATATACTTAACAGAGAGAGAGTGCACAAGCAGGAGGAGCAGCAGGGCAGAAGGAGAAGCAGACTCCCCTCTGAGAGACCCTGGGTTCATGACCTGAGTCAAAGATAGACACTTAAGTGAGCCACCCAGGCACCCCTAATTTTACATTTTAACCTATGATTCATTTTCAGTTTTTTTTTTTTGTATAAGGTATAAGATATAGTTAGATGTCCATATTTTTTTGCCCATGGATGCTCAGTTGCTCCAGCACCATTTATTAAATAGACAACAATTACTCCATTGAATTGCTTTTGCTCTTTTGTCAAACATCAGTTGTCGATATATGTATGAGTCTGTTTCTAGATTCTCTTTTTTCTTATTGATCTTTCTCTATTGATTTTATGTCAGTCCTTCTACCAACATTACACAGTATTGATTAGAATGTAATAAATCTTAAAATTGGGTGGAGTATTTCACTCATTTTATTCTGCTTTTAAACGATTTCAGTATTTTTCCTTGTCTTTTCAAATACATTTTATTTATTTTTTAAAAGATGTTATTTATTCATTTAAGAGAGAGAGTGAGCAAGTATGAGTGGGGGAGGAGCAGGGCAGACTCCCTGCTGAGCAGGAAGCCCAGCTATGCAGGCAGTGCTCCATTCAGAAACTCCTGGAGCATGACCTTAGTCAAAGGCAGGTGCTTAACTTACTGAGACACCCGTGTGCCCCTCCATATACATTTTAGAATAATTTTGCTTAAATCTTCTAAAAAATGTGGTAGGATTTTGGTAAAAATTGTGTTAAACCTGTATGTAATTAGTAGCAAATTAACATTGTCACTATGTCAAATCCACCAGTTTGTGGACATGGCATTTAATTTTTTAGATCTTACTTGATTTTTTTCAGCAGTCTTTAGTAGTTTTGTAATTTTGTGTCTAAAATAATATTTGTTAGATTTATATTTAAATATTCTTTTAGTGACTATAAATGGTATTGTGTTTAAAATTTGTATTTCTATCACTAAAGAAATGTAATTGATTTTTTTATGGTGCTCCGGTATCCTGTGACCTTGCTGAACTTATTTATGAGTTTTAGGCCTTTTTGAATAGATTGCTTGACATTTTCTGCATAGACCATGATGTGATTTGCAAATGAGAACCATTTTATATCTGTCTTTTAGATTTGTGTGTCTTTTATTTCTGTTGCTTATCTTAATGCCTCTGGCTATAACTTTCAGTACTATGTTGAATAGTAGTGGTAAGAGTAGATTTCTGTTTTTTTATTCCCAATCTTAAGGGGAAAACAATGTTTTACCAGACCATCTGGCTCTCCATTTTTTAGTTACACTTTATCAGGTTTAGAAAGTTATCCTTCTATTTCTGCTTTGCTGGGAGTTTTTATTATGAATGGGTATTAAATTTTGACAAATGCTTTTTCTGCATCAATTGATATGATCATTTGATTTTTGTCCTCTAGCTTGTGAAATGATGGTGTATATGGATTGATTTTCAAATGCTAAATCAACTTTGCATCTGTAGAATAAATCACACTTACTGAAGGTGTGCAGTACTTTTTCTATATTGATAAATCTTATTTGTTAATATTTTATTAAGAATTTTTGTATCAAATCCACTAATGATATTGGTCTGTAGTTTGTTTGCCTTTTCTTTGACTGCTTTGGTATGAGAATAATACTAGATTCATAGAATGAGTCGAGAAATGCTGCCCTGTTTTCTGGATGAGAATGTATGATGCACATTCTTGAATATTTGAAGAATATGAAACTCCATGAAACCACTGAACCTATGTATGTCTCTTTTGGAAGTATTTAATTATAGATTTGATTTCTTTGATAGTTATAGGGTTATTGAAATAATTTATTTCATCCTTGCTGGATTTGGTAGAGTATTTTTTTCCAGGAATTTGTCTATTTTGTCTAATTTATGTGTGTAGAGTTGTTCATAGAAGCTGTTTTATCTTTTTGCTATCTACACTGTCTATTATGATGCCCCTTGTTCCTATTGTTAGTAGTTCATATCTTCTCCCTTTGTTTTTTCTTAGTCATTCCCACTAGAGATGTGTCAATTTTACTATTTTTTCCCCAAAGAACCACCTTTTCCGTCATTGATTTTGTTTTCAATTTCATTGTTTTATTCTCTTTATTATTTATTTCTTTTTGCCTGTTTATGGTTCATTTTCATCTTCTTTTGCTAATTGCTTAAGATAGAAGAATTGATAATTGATTTGAGACTTTCCCTTTCTTCTACTATAAACTTCGTGCCCAGAGTTTGCCTCTCAGGATTTCTTTAATGGTGCCTCATATTTTTCTGTTTGTTTATTTTCACTTTTATCCAATTTGACCTGTAAATTATTTAGAGGCATATGTTTAATTTCCACGTATTGGAGATTTTCTTGTGATCTCTCTGTTACTGATTTATATTTTGATTCTATTCTGGTCAAATACTGTACTCTATATGATTTCAATTCTTTGAAACCTCTGTTTTTAAAAGTCCAAAATATAGTCTACCTTTGTCCGTAGGCACTTAAAGATAATGTTACTGGGTTGAATGTTTTATACATGTTGATTAGATACTTTTGTTTGATGGTATTGATGAGTTCTTTTTTTTGTCTTTTGTTCTATTAATTGGTGAAGAGGTATGTTGTGATCTCCAGACATAATTGTGGATATCAGTTCTGTCAGTTTTTGCTTCACATATTGTAGAGCTCTGTTATTGTTATTTGTTACATACACACTAACTGTCCCTCTCTGTCACTGGCAATTTTCTTTGCTCGAAAGTCTGTTTTATCTAATATTAACATAACTACTCCTGATTCATGATTGTATGATATCTCTTTTTTCATCGTTTCCCTGGGTATATTCAAGCTGAGTTTCTCATAGTCAGCATAGAGTTTTGCAACTTTATTATTTTTAATCCACACTGCAAATTTTTGTCTTCTAATTGGTGCATTTAGAAATTTACATTTAATATCATTCTTGATATCTTGGTCCTTAAGTCTGCCATTTATTTTAGCTTTTTAAAATTTTTTCTTATTTCTGTTTACTTTTTTCTACCTTTCTCTTGTTATTTAAGCAATATTAAGAGCTTTATTTTAGTTGTAGTGTTTTTGAGTGTATTGGTTTGCGTAGCATTTTTAGTGGTTGCAGTAGGAATTACTGCACACACACACACACCTGGGTATTTAAATATATACATACACATCTATGTGTGTTTACCCATGTGCACAAACAAAAATTCATACAGACACACATAGACATCTTATCAGAGTCTACTGGTATTGCTATTTTACCAGTTCACATGAAGTTTAGAAACCTTACTCGCTTTACATTCCTTTAAAATCCTCCATTTATAATATAATTGTTTTATTTCTTTTACATATATTGAGAGGCACATTATAGTGTCATACTTATAGTTTTAACCCTCAGATGTAATCAAGAAAGCTGAAGTGGAGAAGAGAAGTAGATTCTATCCACATATAATTTTGCTCTATCCATCTTTTCTTTTCCTTTCCCATTATCCCATTTTCTTTTTCATATTCTTTCTGTTCTGAGAGCTTCCTATAGCTTTTCTTTCAGGGTATGGTCTGAATCTCTGTGTCCCCTCAGCAGTCACTTGTTGAAATCCCAACATCTAATGTGTTATGTTAGGTAGTAGGACCTTTGGGAGGTGATTAACATGAGGTGGAGCCCCACAGAGACCTTATAAAAGAGACTCACAGACCCACAGAGCTCCCTTGCCAAGTCTGCCACGTGAGAATACAACAAGAAGTCTGGAACACAGAAAAGGTATCCCACCTGACTCTATTCATACTCTGATCTCAGAATTCCAGGATCCAGAACCATGATTACTAGCTTATTATACAGCATATAACTAAACAATGGCTAGATGGAAGAGATGCACTGGGCAAAGTATGGAGAAAGGGTGCAGTTTCCATGCCCTCTCCAGGGCACCACCCTTTCAGCACATTTACATGTTCACCAACCCCAAAGCTCACCTTATTAGCATAACAAAAGACACATTTTTCTCTTTCACTTAGGACATTCCAAGAGTTTTAGGAACTCTGAAGGAAACAGGGACAAAAACCGAATGTATATTTATTATTATAAATCAAGGTATCACACTCTTCCATCTACTTAAGTTGTGGGTTTGTTTTAGACAAGAAAATGAGATGTTACAGGTGAAACTTATTTGAAAACTGTCTTGCACAGTGATAGGCAAAAGTAATAAACTTTCTTAAAAATCATGGTTAATGATGAAGTTCTCGAACCTAGATGAGGTTCGGTGGGGTGAGGTTCGGAGCCGACGGCTAAAGAAAGAATTCTTAAGACGTCTCTGGTGCAAAAAGGTGGTTTATTAGAGCACGGGGACAGGACCCGTGGGCAGGCAGAGATGCGGCCGCCCCGAGTTGTTAGGGTAGGCGTGTTATATACCTTGCAGTTGGGGGGAGGTGGTGAAGGGATGGGAGATTTCGACAGAGCTCTCACGTGCTAAGGTGGGCCTACAAGGTGCCGGGGGGAGTCCTTGCCCTTATGGCTTGATCAATGTCATTTTTAGGTCAGGCATTAACATCAAGATAGTTGGGAGATTCTTAGTGGGGTATTATGACCCTGCTGTCATTCACATTCCCTTCTACCTCAGTCTCCTCCAGTTTATGGTGGGGAGGGGGATATTAGGGCTTCAGGACATGAGAGTTATCTGCCTCTGGAAATTTGTGCTATTGATAAGGTAACCTCCCTGTTTAGATCTCTAGGATACCCGTAGAGCAAGGGAGATTCCTGTTCTGCAGGATCGCGATCCCTGCAAGTTAACTATTTATCGTTTTATGGCAGTCAGGGGTGCCTGAGGAATGCTACACATATGGAGGGGAGCGGGTGAAGAGGGGGTGCAAGGCGCCAGCTTCTACTCTGTCCTCAGCCAGCCTCCTGCTCCCTCATCAGTTAACATATATCCAATATCCTTCATATTATTTGGGATAGAAAAAATGCTGTATAATCTCTTGAATTTGATTGTTCAGTCATGGATAGGAAAGGGTGAGCAGTAAGAAGGGTAAATGAACTCTTGGCAACCACTTACTTGATAGTGATAAAACATTTTTAATTAATTGCATTCTTTGTTGGTGAAAGTCACCCCACCATAAAGAAAAAAAGAGCAGGGATGAAGGTTTTTCTTCTGTTAAAATAGAAAAGTCTGGAGCAGTCAGGCACAAATTCCCTGAGGATCTGGATTGTGGGAGAAATTAGAGTGTTTCCCCTTCTCAATCTGAAGAAATGTAGCAATTGGACCATCAAGCTTGTTGGCAAGAATGCTTTCAAAGCATTAGAAGGAAGCTGCCAAAGAAGCATGAAGAATGATAAAAATCATACTCCTTTGTCTTCATTTCATTAGAATAAATAAAAAGTGATGCAATGTGGATAAAGCTTTTCTTAAACTTGGCTACCTAGTCTACTTAGAAGGCAAACAAGATTGTTGAAGCTCCTAGGAATACTGACTGTTTTTCTGTTTAAGAGGTTTAAATACAAGGTAAATGACAGCATTATTAAAGCAAAGGGAATTCTTTCATTGAAATTGCTTTAGCTGTAAGAGCATAGGTGACTCAGTGAGTTGAAGTTGGAGTAGGGGGAATCTTTACTCTCATCTGATTTGAGCCTCTGCCCATAGCCTAGGATGGAATGCCATCCTGGAGAGTTTGGTGTTTTAGAAGCTGAGGTCATTTTCTGAGATCAGTAATATTCTTAAGTAACACCATGATCAGCCTCATGTAGATTGGGGTGGATTACCCACCCTCAGGCCAGCATTCCTCAACCCAAATTCTTAATTTACAACAATCATGGGGCTGTCTTATGCAGAACTACCTGCTCTCCAAGCTTCCCCTCTGGCTGCATTCTTTTCTGCTTTGCTGATCTGAGATTTCCTCCTGGCTGGCTCCTTTCTTAGCACTCTGTATGTATATCAAAAGCTCAGTGGGTTAAGCTGCTGCCTTCAGCTCAGGTCATGATCTCAGGGTCCTGGGATCGAGTCCCGCCTCTGGCTCTCTGCTCAGCAGGGAGGCTGCTTCCTCCTCTCTCTCTCTGCCTGCCTCTCTGCCTACTTGTGATCTCTCTCTGTCAAAAAAAAAAAAAAAAAAAAAATCTAAAAGCCTTACTGAGGCCTGGCCCCGCAGAAGCTTTATTGACCCTTCTAAGGATATTTGGAATTTCCACATTTCCTCTTAGAAATACAGCTCCTCTCACAGAGTTAATGTTAAATGTTGAAGAAATGAACCACATTACTCCTTCTTCATCCTTTTGCTAACGCTGGGAATCATTTTCTACTAGCCTTTTCCACTTCTGTGGCCTCCCTGATTCTTTTTTCTTAAACTTTTGTGTTGTTTGCTATCTAATATGAGGCTGCTTGCCTCTTCACTTTCCTATCTGTGAACATTCTTTTCCTATTTTCAGGATATGTAGGTTTGGACACACACAGTCTTTTTTCCTTGTACCCGTTTTTTCTAGAGGTGAATAAAAAAGTGTGAAACTTTTATAAAGGTACAAGTCAAATATTTTGGGAGTTGTCAAAATTTTCACCTTCTT
Organism: Neogale vison; assembly: GCF_020171115.1. Taxonomy (NCBI): domain Eukaryota; kingdom Metazoa; phylum Chordata; class Mammalia; order Carnivora; family Mustelidae; genus Neogale; species Neogale vison. Next base: position 84,241,656 of record NC_058094.1, on the reverse strand, counting down.
ACTATAAAAATGTGTGCTGTATCCCCAAGAAAAGTCCTGGTATGTCCTCTTGTATTCAGCTCAGTTTAATTTTAAGAGTCATTTGTCAGTTGGGATTCCAAAATTCCGGCAAAGGAAATCACTTTTGGCTTCTGCCCAGTGTCACAGGCCTTTATAGATAGCTATCCTATGTAGACAGTCTCAATAGGTTCTAAACAAGCCATTTAAGGCACAGTGGAATAAAGGGGACATCTGTGACTAGACTAGCAAGTGCTAACCTGTCAGCAAGGAAGGCCAGATGGAGTTCCTTTTGAAAAAGATTTGGGTTAATCGTTAGGACAGATGTCCAAGCATGGCCTACACCTGCCACAATCAAACTACAGACAAGTTGGAGACTAGTTTTGGGTTTATATCAGAGATCTAGTGAGGAAAAAAGCAAGTGAAAAGGTAGGTCATCAAGAATCAGTATTGCAAAATTTAGAAAATTTGCTCTCTTTATGCCTAGATTTCTGCTTACATACAACAAGTCCACTCAGAATAGTATAAAATGATTGAAAAAGGTGTAACTATGTAGTAATATGAATGAAAATTAGACTTGTTACATATGAACATGCAATAATATGAATTAAATGTGTCATGTTGCATAATAATTATGCTTTCCCATTAATTCTCTCTTGAACATTCAAAAAAAGCTGCAAGGTAGATAAATAAGATTGTTTTTGATGAAAAAAATAAAATTTTGACATGTTTGTGCAATTTCTGTACAATCTTTTTGGATCTTCTTGTGTTCTATGCTCAATGTCACTCTCAACTCTGAGCATGCTCTTTCCTGTACCTGAAAAATCTCTTTCCTACCTTGGCTGATATTAGGTTCATGCTTATTCTTAAGCATCTTCCTAGATTTAATTTTCTCCAGATGCCTTCATAGTGTGGGATGGGTATTCTCAGCAGTACTTCCCCTGTCATCACGTATACATTCCATCAACATGGCCTATCTCCTTGTCCATCTCTTTTTTAGATGAGGAATTTCCTGTACACAGGGGAACATCTCATGCATTAAGGAATCTTCAGATTCCAGTTGTGTGCCTAGTCTACACTGGCAGAGGATGATAGTTATAGAATGAATGGATGGCACAGCTGATAATTTATTATGTGTATTTAACATGTTAAAAATGAAGTATCTTTTCCTTAAGCCATAGCAAACATCCTCTATAAGTTTAGAAGAACTTCTTTTCTTTCCCTCAGAAATATTATATCATATTTTATTTTGCCTAAAATCATATTCTAACAATAGGTGTTGTTCCTGAGCACACAGATTCTTCTGGGACTAGATACTTATGAAATATACAGGAAGTTATGTAAGAATAAAAAAATTACCATTATATAACCTGCAATCTTGAGAAGTGAATACCTATGTAAATTTTAATGATACAAGTTCATCTGTTTACTGCATACTTAACAGCTTCTTCATTTAAACAGTAGATACATAACTGTTTCATAACTCTGTAGCTTTCCAGCATTATGTGGTCTGGATTCCTTTTCCAATTCATGTGACAACTGAACTGCACAGCCAGCACATTTATTTTCTAAGTTTAGGAAGTGATCAGCTTTGTGTGTATTTCCACCCTTAAAATAGACAGTTTTGGTAAACTATAGATAGTTTCAAAGTCGTTATTTTAATGAAGGGTATTTCTAAGGTTTTTGATGAGTGTATAATAAACCAGTGCTTCTCCAACTTTATTTCATATGAATCATCCTGGGATTCTGTTAAAGGGAGATTCAGATTCAGCAGATCTGGAGGAAGGCCTGAGATTCTGCATTTTTCACTAGCTCTCTCTGATGGCTTATATGTCACCCATGGACCAGAACCTCAAAATACAAGTTCTTATCTGCTTCACTTGAGCTTCATAAAGCTCAAAATGGAATCAATATTAAGATTGGTAATAAAAATACAATAAGTGAATAGTGAAAATATCAATGCTTCACTAAAAAGCTTAGAGATAGGAGTTTTAAAATGAGATTTCTGGGATTTGATTTTTGGATCACCATTTTAGTGACTGGTCTTTGGGAAGAATCATTATTTTATTAAGTTACTAGCACTGGGTAGGTGCTAAACTTAAGATCCTTTTTCTGAGTGTTGTTTTGAGAAAAATAGGTAAATTCACATAAAATAGCAATAAGTATGAGATAAAGACATTATAATAATAGTAATTACTATTATTATAGTAAAACCCTTTAGAAACTGATCAAAGAATTACCAAACTTTAGGGTGGAAAGGGATTTTATGATCATCTAACTCAAACTTTCATGTGACATTTGAATCCCATTTGATAAGATGCTCATCCTCGCCCAGATGACAGCCCATGGCACTTGGGATTAATTTAATCACTGAAATCCCTACACTTGGTCTTTAGTCTGTCTTTTGGGAACTTCTGCCTGGGGGGCTCCTTCTTTCCTGTGGATAGAAATAGCCTCATCGATCTTCCATGTGCTGATCCTTCAGGGTTTGATAGTTACTACTAGCTTGCCCCCTTGCTTTTACCTCTTCAGAATGAAAACACAGACTCTTCAGTTTATACCCTCCTTCCCATCTACTCCTTAAGTTAATCTATAGTCCCCACTTTACATCTTAAAGTAGACTGTTTGGAGGTGAGTGCCATGTTCCTAGGATGGACTAATCCTGGGCATGTGCTGTAGGATGGGTTCTTCCATGTTTCCTGTTCTGACTGCAGTAGTTCTCTTCATCACATCAACACTATGGCCACATCACAGTGTGGACCCAGAACTGCCGCTGACTATATCCCACATTCTTCCATACGTGACTCCGTTACTCTTCTTTCTAGCCCTTCTGTGCATTAGGGCCCTCGTAGAACCACTTATCATGACTCCTGTGATGTAGGCCTCATGCCAGTCCACATGGATAATTTTCTCTTCAATGAATTTGCTATTCCTCCAATGTTGTTTCAAAGGTAAAAAATGTATACATTAGCCTGACATTGAAGTCCTCCTTCAAGTCCCAAATAAAAGTTCTAAAAGGGAGAACCTTAAAGAAACAAATATAATGACCAATGATACTTAAGGAATATCCTTGAATTAATTTTTATGCAGTTACGATGAATCAAAGAAAGGGTTACCATAAAAGATTATATTCATAGCTACTTTTACCCAGACTGGTATTTTAGTGTTAACAGGAAGATGAAGTATAGATGCATATTTATTTAATGGGAAATTATCTCATTTATAGGTTAACTAATCTTGATTGATTTTCCTCATTTCTATCCTATTGCTTGATTCTTGGTTATTTAAGTTTACTAAATGCCTGAAGAAAACAGACACCAAATTTAAGATCATCTAATATGCAAATTTTGTCAGAGCCCTGGAAGAAGAGAGACCGAAGTGACTGCACATTAATTCAAGTTGTTTTTTATGATTACCTATATATTCTAGTATTTTCTTTCCTTCCATTTCTTCTCTTAAAATTGGATGTAGCAATAAGGGAAAAATATTGGCTTAAATATGTCAACTCTATGAGTGTAGCCTCTAGTTTTACTATATCTTTCTGTTCGGTGTTCTGGTAGTGTGAATGGTAGTTTTGCTTTTTATGGCCATGACACTCAGTTGCAAACCTTGCTCCTGATTGGCAAGAACTCACTGCTAAGAAAAAACCTGAGGAGGGGAGCCTGGGTGGCTCAGTGGGTTAAAACCTCTGCCTTCAGCTCAGGTCATGATCCCAGTGTCCTGGGATGGAGCCCCACATCAGGCTCTCTGCTCAGCAGGGAGCCTGCTTCCTCCTCTCTGCCTCCTTGTAATCTCTGTCTGTCAAATAAATAAATAAAATCTTAAAAAAAAAAAAGAAAAAGAAAAAGAAAAACCCGAGGATAAAAAGATGGAGGGGGAGGGTAGGATCTAAAGAGAGTTTAAATACAATCCAGGAGGAAGTGGCTGCCACATGTGAGTGGGCTCTACCCACATGGTGATGAAGACAGAGCTAATCACTCATTTGACATCCGTATCATTATGACAAAATGATACCACAGACACTGTGGACACTCTCCTTGGCCAACACCTAGTAGGAAAGTGTGTGTTTCCGCAGTTTCAGTTTTTGTTACTCAAGTGTTTGTCTCCTGCCTGACAAATCGCCTGATGCTCACCCTTTGTACAGTAGATAAGCTCTTCATCCATGGTGCAGTGTGTTCCAGTGGGACCTGAGGAAATACTGTGCTTACAACATGACATCCCACTGCTTTTTGTGAGATGGGAATAGAGAAAAATTTAATAAGCTGTGGGTGCCATTTGCCTAGAATGGCCACAACAGTTCCCTGCATTTATCCAAATAGCTTCCTATATTTGATAAACTCTGGGAATAAAAATTCAGTTTAATTACCAGGCCATTTCCTTATCTAAAATGGGTATTAGGATAAGTTAGACCCTATAATTGGCTTTTTTAAAATTTGATCCCTTTTATCTAAATCTAATGTGGTTGAACATTTTATCATTCCTTTCATCTTTCCCCATACATTTCTCTAACTATTTATTTATTTATTTTGGCCTATTGAATATGTTCCCTATTACCTCTTGTTATTGAATTCCCTGGAATGCTTTAATAGATGTGAATTCTCTAGTTTCTTTCTTCTTCTTTTATGTCAAATTGATCACATTCATTTTGTTTTTTCTAGTGGTGTGGGTACCATAAATCCAAGACCTAGACCCATAAGTCATGATTCCAAAGATACCAGACTTGCTTTTGTTAACTGACAGGTTAGTGGTGAAGGTGGAGATCACCTGTGCCCATGGTATCCTGCAAGGCAGAGACATTTCCATGGCCATGGACTGAGCCACAGTATAAGGGAAGGACAGATGTCTGTGTACCCAAGGATTATCCATGGGGGCAGTGCATGTTGATTCTTGGAAAACACACTTGAGTTTCCAAAATGAGAACTAAGATGAGGCATTTTGAATCAAGGACTTGTGTGACCTTTAAAACAGTGAAGCAGAAAGGCAAGCTAAGGGCCGGAGGTACGCTTATCTCAGCTCTAAACAAGCACCAGGAGCCTGCTTATGCTTCTTGTGGGGTTGTGGACTCTGAACACTAATGTCTCAGCCCTGCTTGAAACAGTGTGCTTCACTTTTCAACTCCGGTAGAAATAGACTAGCTCTTTTGCACCAAACATTGAATATAACATCTTTGTTTTGTTAAGTCTTTATTATTTGTCAAATATCATTAGAAATAAGTGGGACACACACATATTTTTTTCCATGAAACTTTTTGTAGCGTTTTTCTCTTACATATTCATTGTCTGACATATTAAGCATTTATGATTGGTATAGTTTAATTACACTATAAGCCTTAATTTGTTAGTCGTCTCTTGGAATGCTTTTAACTTATAACATTTAATATTTATCCAAGAAGAGAGATTTGCTCTTCTGATTAAGGTCATCCAGAGTTTATTCAGTATTTATTAGGAAACAATCAAGGAAACTGAGATTATTAGATATTCTGCAGGACAAGCAATGCTATTTCTTACTAATTTTATTAGGTGTTTTTGTGGCATTTTTTGTTATTTATAATGTTGTCTGACATGTTATACAAGGCAACAGAGATACAGTTGAAATAAAATGATATCAAAAATCGTCTTAAAATTCAGCAAAAAATAAAGGTGGGGGGAAGATAAAATTAGTAGCCAATTATTGATGGCTGTTGGAAGTGAATTGTGTGTACAGGCAGGGTCACTACACTATTCTAATTCTATAAACTTTTGAAAGTTTTCATAATAAAACCTAGATAATACACTAACAAATGAATATTACTAAAGGCTTTCAGGCATTTTACAATTTAAGATTAATGTTAAACAGTGACCTTCAAAACTCAAGGTTTCTCTAGGTGAAGTTAAATAAATCAGTAAGTCATGGTGAAGCTTGAAAGATAAGACAGGAATGAGAATTATATTCAATGTGAAAAACAGATATTGATTTGGGATTAAAAGGGATTGAGCTCAGTAAAAGCTTTAATGTCAAGAAGTATTTTTTTTTTCCTTTTAAATCATCATTGCATTTTAAAACATTTACATTTCTTTTATTATTTATACCTTCTTTTATTCAGCGTAGGGGAAAGTAAGGGACTGTGGAACCATATTTATGTGCTAGTTGAAAAGTTAACAGCCTCCTTTTTTTGATTCTTGCTTGCTTGTGATAGAATTAAGTCCTGGAATTAGGATTTGATAATCTTTGTTATTTAGACAATGTGAGTTGATTTTTCCACCTACTGAGTTTGCCCAAGCACGTAGGAAGAACATCAGACACCATTCCTTCTAGCAGGAGCGGCCTTTGCTCCTAACAGGGGAGCTTGTCAACTTTATAGCCGAAGCTAGATCTTGCCTTATCAATGTCACACTTCTGAAAGTCTAGCTTGTCCTTTATTTGCAGTTTTTTTCTTTTCTCTTAGTTTTCTGTTTTCAGCAATTATACATGAGATAATTTCTCTAATCTTCAATTTTCTTTGCTTTGATTATGCAAACAACAATTAAATATAATTTACTCCCTAATTCTCTCAGTGGTCTGTTCCCATCTTGCCACTCCGAGGTCACCTCTCTAACTACCCCTCCCCCAAATGTCTTTCCCCTGGACGATGCTAACATGTCACAGATCCTACGCTTTTCAAATTATTATTCATATGGCATGTTGAAATAGCTTTGAAAAAATAAGCTACCTCCATAAATCTGTTGACTTAAAAACCTTCAGTGGTGCCCATTTTCCATTTGTTATAGTGCAAACACCCCCTTATGGTATTATGGGCTCAGTTGTGTCCCCACAAAATTCATATGTTCAAGCCCTAAGTCCTCCTACCTCAGATGTGGCTGCCTTTGCAGTAGGGCCTCTAAAGAGGTGATTAGGTTAAAATGAGGTATTAGGATGGGCTGTAATCCAATATTGGTGGAATCTTCATAAGAACAGGAATTAGGACACAGAGACATCAGCCATGTGCACACACAGAGGGAAGACCATATGGAGAAAGAGCAAGAAAGTGGCCATTTGCAAGCCTGAGAGAGGCCTCAGAAGAAACCAACTCTGCCCACACCTTGACCTTGGACTTTTAGCTTCCAGAACTGTGAGAAAATTAATTTCTTTTAAGTCAACCAATCTACTCTGTTATGGCAGTCCTGACAAACTAATAGTACGTGTGGTTTCCATGTTTTGGTCCGTTATCTTTCCAGTTTCTCCTTCTTCTGTTTTTCTTATTCTAGTTCTGCCAGTATTTTCAAGGTGACATGTTCTTAGCCTCTGCACCTCTGTACGTACTCTAAATAGTTCTTCCCATTATTGCTTTATTTAGCCTTCAGGCCTTTGTTTAAATCATACATCATTAGAAGAGTTGCTTTCATTTCTAAACACATTCAGATCTTTTGATATGTATTACTATAGTATGCTATACCTCACTATCACCACATCGGTCATTATGTTCTTTGCATGATGATTAAATTAATGGATATTTTCACTCGGCTATTTTGACCTTTGGAAGGTCAAAGATATCAGTTCCCTAGGTATTTTAGGACTGAAGAATTTGGATTGATGTTGGAAGGCTATATATAAGAGAATCATATTTACCAAAATTAAAAACACTATTTGAAGCTTTCTTAGAAAAGAAGTTCTGTAGGTGACTCAACGCTTGAATTAATTAGATGTATTTTGTATTTTTTTAAGAAAGCAATGAAAATTCTAGAACTTGATGATACTTTTTATCTGAAAGCAGCCCTTCCTAGTAGCAGTTCTTAGATTCCTGTGACAAAATATAATTTCCCTGATATGTGACTTTCATCACTTAACTGAGGACCCCTATAACTTCACCTAATAACTGGGTTTTACAGAATAAAAAAAATCATGCTAAAACTTCATATTTATGGGATTGATAACAATAATTTAATTTCTCTGTCATTTTGTGGGGCCATATTTTATAGTCTAAAAGAACTGAAGATATGAATATATCAGGATTAAGAAAATGGAAATTTTATTATCATTGCTATTAAAAATGTGTCTTTTTTTTTTTTTTACCACATATCCCAATTATAATAATTAGGGATAAGTTAAACAAAAATCTTACAGAAATAAAATTATGATGGTTAATATGTACTTATTTTGAAGATTCACCCAAATTAAATATAACTGCATTTTAAATATACTGGCCTTTATTATTGTGGTTAAAATTCAAGGCTGAAATCCCCCTTCTCCAGTCCTAATATAAAAAAGGTCTTACTGTCTCTATCTTTAAGGTTTTTATTAATTTTACTCTTAATTTATTGGTATCTAAGCAATTTGAATTATTTTTGAAGTTAACCAATAATTTCATTTTCAGATATTATGTAATTTTTGAAAATACACATTTTGAAATTCGTATGTTCATGTAAAGTTTTCATATTAGTTTGATTATGATTCCCTCTAAAATATGTTTATATTTTGAATATATAATTATTATATTATATTATTATATTATAATATATATACCAATAATTTTCTGTTTAGAATTAAATCAATGTAGTCTTTGATCTGTGACCATCTCTGTATTAACCATTGGTTCATAAAAGAATAGTTCATTACTCAATATCTTGATTTTAAAATAATCATTATATCCTAAAGATTACTGACTCTAGCTTCATTTATTTTCCTCTTCTTCTTTTCCTCCCCCTTTATTTTCCTTCCTCCTACTTTAAAATAATAAATATATCATAATTTTTTACACTTTCTCAAATATTAATATGCAAAATAATCATTTAGGAAGAGCTTGTTAAAATATAAATGTTTCATTATCAGCAGAGATTCTATATTAGCAAGTCTGGAGTGAAGCCAGGAATCTGAATTTTTATAAGTGCAACGAATGACTGATCTTAAAAAAAAAAAATTATTTATTTATTTGACAATGGGAGAGGCAATGAGAGCAGGAACAAGAACAGGGGGAGTGATAGAGGGAAAGCAGGCTTCCTGCCAAGCAATGAACCCAATGTGGGGCTTGATCCCAGGACCCTGAGATCATGACCTGAGCTGAAGGCAGATACTTAACGTCTGAGCCAACCAGGTGCCCCTGAATGAATGATCTTAATAGATAGTGTCCATTTACAGACACTCCAAAGTCTTCTGAACTTATTTCTTATGTAGCAGAAGTTAAATTAGAATGTTTGACTAAAGCACAAATGTATAATTTTATGGTATACCAACATGACCAAGAAAAAAAGTTTAAAGAGAAGTAACTGGGAACTATTCCTGGTATACTTTAGTTATATCAAGCATATAAAAGTAGTCTGGCTAACAAAATAGTTTGTGCACTGGATATCTCTGGACAGAGCTGATGGGGTGAACTGTGAGTTCTTTTACCCTCAAGCTAGTGTGAGTAGTCTCAACAAAACCACTTCTAGAGCTGACTATGTGTCCCCACAATTAAAGGATCATGGTAGATATGTGTCTGACTCATGCCCAGACAATCTATGAGACATGGATGGTTCTTGCTTTCTTGGGATAATTAACGTTGCCTTGTATGCAAATATGCTCCTAGTATGTTAGGGGGTGCTTCCTGTAGACAGATAAGACTGCCACTTGGGGACATAGTCACACACACACACACACACACACACGCGCGCGCACGCGTGCGCACACACCCAGCCCTCTTTCCCCACAAATAACAACATGAGCTGAGGGGGCAAAACAGCATCCTAGAGAAAATCCTGATGAAAACACATTACCCACATCTAAGTAAGTTTTGGCAGATATTCTTAGTGAAAATCGTTGAAGAACCACCAGAAAATGAATATACATCAAACATTTCCCAAGTTTATGAAGTGATAAATCATCTTGTGATAACCAGTCACAAAAGAACTTTACCGTCCTTCTACCCTGTGCCTGCACACTGCTTTTCCCAAATAACACTGAATATATTTTTTTAAAAATCACAATTTTCAACCTTGGGGCAAATGAAAGAAGAGAAGGACCATACCTCCTCTGACTCGAGAAGTCAGCTCACACAACATCCAGCTGGGGTTAAAAGAAGATACAAATTTAAAAGAAGTTCATTGCTTCTAATATAACATAACGTCAGACATATTTAAACACCAAATTGAAAATGTGTTTCTAGGTTAAAGTGACCATAGAGTTTTTAACCAAGAATTATTAAGAAAGTCATGAAATTGACGATGTCTTTATCCAAGAGCAGAGGAGAAATTTCTCCAAACATATTTTAGAGGGAATCATAAGTGCTGTTTGTCAGATATGCCAGTTATAAATCCTAATTGTCATTTAAATTCTTTGCTGTTTATCAAAATTCGAACTGTTTGAAAACAAAACAAAACAAAAATAATAAAATTATATGCAATTATGAAATTAATGTCCTTTAGTGATGGAAAGAGCTCGGAAACCGACCATTCTCTTTTGTACATATGAATGTCACCACTGCTTTAACCATTCCATATCCTGACATCACCTAAGGGTTCTGATTCAGAGATTCTGTGACATGCAGCCACAGACTCTTTTTAGTAGCTCTGAAAATTAATCTGAAATGCACCATAGGTTGAGAACTATAGGTTTGTATAGAGATCTAGGGTGTGGCTTTGGGTTTATTTTTGTTCCCTAAATGAAAAACATACCTATAAATTGATGTATCTAAAGTTTTAAAGTAGATTAATAAATTGGGTCATTTAATTAGGCGTTGCAAACATTTGTCTTGGGCAAGGAGAGAAAAAGTTACTGATTTCAAGATCTTCTAGATACAAGACTTAATAATTGATTATGTGGTTCCAAAAATTTTTTTCTAGTTGTTCAGTGGATTGAATATGTGATTTACAGAGTACTTGGAAGAGTGTCTAAATTATAAGAGAATTTTGTTGGCTTATATAGAAATGTGGTAGCTATATAGATACATAAAAGATGTTGGTAGATGATAGATTACATAGAGAGAGAGAGAGAGAGAGAGAGAGAGAGCCAGACTGAGGCACTAAGTCTACATGTTGTAAGGCTCAAACAGATAATTTACCTGATAAGTGACTTGCATAGAGTAGGATAAATATGGGGCAACTTTTGAACTTCTGTCACTCTAGGTCTGTGATTCTAGTAAGACAAAAGAGATGCAGAGTAGTGGCACATCGTGGAAAAATCTCACAGGCAGTCAGGATAGCTGGGTCCTGATTCTACATTCTGCTGTGAACAATTTGCAGGACCTTGGACAGGTGATCAGAGCTCTAAAAACTTCGTTGTGGGAAGAAAAGTTCAACTGGATCACTGGTTAGCAAATTTTTCAGTAAAGCACCAGACAGGGAAGAAGGGGAGGATTTGAGGGCCTATGTGATACCATTGCCACCACCCAAAGTGCCTGCTGTTTTTGCAAGGAAGCAGTCATAGACCATACATGAACAAACAGTCCTGTACCTGTGGGCACACACGGTGTTTATGAACACTGAAATCTTAATTTCATGTAATTTTCACTTTTCGTAAAACATTCTTTATTTTTTTCTTACTTTCTTCAATATTGGTAGTGTAAAAATCATTCTGAACTCAGGGACCAGAAGAAAGAAGTGGCAGAGGGGATTTAGTGCCAGGGCTAGTTTTCTGACCCCTAAATTAGAGTATTTCCATTAGCTGTCATGCTCTCAAGCTCTTGGGTTGTTGTTGTTGTTGTTGTTTTTAAGAGAGAAAGAGAGCACGAGTGAAAATGGGGGGGGGCAGAGGAGAGAGAATCTTAAGCAGACACTGCATTCAGTGCGGCACCAGACTGGGGTCTCTATTTCACGACACTGACATCATTACCTGAGCTGTAAGTCAGACTCTTAACTGATGGAGCCACCCATGCCCTTTCAAGTTCTTGATTCTGTTATTATGACTGCTATCCTTCTTCAGTCTGTTTTCTCATTTCTCTGCTATATCCTTATTTTTGCCTATGCATCTGGTACTATTTTTGAAAATAACCTTGTAGCTGCAGGCTCACAGTTTTTGAAGGACAGTCACAAAGATACTACATTCTTTCTCTCATACTTCTCTTCACTCATCAAACGGAAAGTTAATTCACCTCCTTTCAAAATGTTCTGAAATCTGTAATCACAGCCAACTTCATTCTAAAATGACTATAAAGCCTCCAAGACCTGGGCCAAGAATAATCACTGATTAAACTGAATTCAATTAGATAAATCTAAAAAAAAGCAATCCTGTTTCCTTATAGAGATTGAAGATAAATGATCTCAGCATTTCCTTGAGTTTTGTATATGTTTGTTCATTTAAGCAAAATAAATGATACCTTACTGCCACAGATGCTGGTTGTTCAATTTTTGTGTCATTTCCAATTTCCCTACATGTCTAATCCCTCTGATGTGTTATAGCTTCTACTTTTACCTAGTGGAAATTGCTGTTTCGTTACAGTCAAATTATTAACTTTACTATAATAATTTTTGGATTCTTTATTCATATTAATTTTGTTCTAGTAAATGTCTCCTCCCAAATTTTAAGTGTCATTTATTTCATGAGGATAAGTTATTTACTTCTTTTTACTCATATTCTAATTTTTAGGAGTATTAGATTTTGTTAGAATACATAGTAAAAGGCTAAAGAAATATAATTTTGAGTTCAGCATAGGACTGTAAACATCATTTACCTGTACACAGAACCATTATAAAATTATGTACTTAAAATATTTTGTTAAAAAAATTCATTTTATGTACAATATGAGAGAGAAAACCTAGGTCCTAGGGAATATTCAAAATTAAAAGATACTGGGAATTCAGGGGCACCTGAGTGGTGCAGTTGGTTAAGCATCTGACTCTGGGTTTCAGCTTAAGTTGTGATCTCAGGGTTGTGGGGTTGAGTCCCAAGTCAGGTTCTGGGCTCAAAACACAGTCTGCTTGAGATTCTCTCTCCCTCTCCCTTTGCCCCTCCTGCTCATTCTCAATCTCTCTCTCTCTCTCTCTAAGACACATAAATCCTTTTTTTAAAAATAAAGTATATTAGGAAATCATAAAAAGCTATTATAGTTACATGAGCAGAAGAGTTAGAGTATGTTTCTTGTGGTAAATTGATAGGAGAAATAATTGCCATTTTAGGAAAACTTCTATTCCTAAGATTTTAACCAAGTAACTGTTATTTCTTTAATGTTTTCTAATTAGCTAAACACAAACTTTTCTCCTACTCTTCTCCCTCAAAGAACTGGTGACATCAAAGCTTATCTAGTGTTTCCTGCCCTTGTCTATGATAATGACCTTGGGAAGCACATGTTGAAATAAACATCCTCCATGTCTTAGAGATTCTAAGCAAGGAATTTGCATTTTAACAGGTGACTGATACTACTACTCTTTAAAAATTAAATCAGGCCCACTTGATAACCCTGGTTTTTAAGAATTTAATTTAACTTAATTTAAGAATTAAGGATCGAGGGGGGACAAGATGGTGGGGTAGGATCAGGGTCTTAGTTTCTTCTGCTTTGAAATTGAATAATATTACCCATTTTAAAACAGTGAATAGAGGATTAAATGAGAAAACCCATGTAATGGATTTATTTCAGAACTTGGCACACTGGAAATAATAAATCACCCTAATAATCACAACAAAACATAAGTAAAATAGCTTTATTTTTGGCATTCATGGGTGAGGGTATTACAGATACATTGTTTTATTTATCAGATAGAAAAATTTCCTTCAGTCAACCAGCTAAGATATTTCAAGGAAATTTTTAAACTTCTCTGAATTTTAGTTTATCCTACTCTAAACTGAAGGGTTAAAATAGTTCCAGAAGTATTGGGATAAAGGAAAATTTGAAACCTCGAAGATAATTACAATAGGAGACCAAAATAAACAAGCAAAGAAAAAGGTGAAATGCACAAGATTCAGAGTTAAATTGTTGCACACATGAAATGAAGATCCTGACTTCCTGTCTTAGAGTCTACTGTTACTGGCAATGTGCAGAACAACAGAACATGAGGAAAATCTGCAGTCTTTGTGTGCAGCAGTGCCTGCACCTGATTTATTATGTCTCACAGCCGAATGTGCCCATTTGTTGTAGTATATTCCATTTATTGTCTTTTTGCCTCTTAAAAAAATGATTAACATAGATTTTTTTAGGTTTAGACTTTTTCAAGATTATATTTATCATAAAGCACAAAGAGCATCAACTACTGTAAAAAAAAAAAAAAAAAAAAAAAGTGCACCTGAGTGGCTCAGTCAGTTGAGCATTCAACTCTTGCTTTTGGTTTAGGTCATGATCCTAGGGTTGTGAGATCAAGCCACTTGTCAGTCTCCATGCTCAACTGCGAGTCTGCTTGAGATGCTCTCTCTCTCTCTGCCCTACTTCTCCTCATCCTCTCTCAGTATCTTTCTAAAATAAATAAATAATTTTTAAAAGCAAATATTATATGAAAATAATGATACTAGGTTTTTTTTCCCAATCAATTCATTAGTTTTATTTCTGTAGCATATGTCTCATACTCTTCAATATGAATTAGGTGAACACTGGCAATATTGACTTTTTGACTTTAACATTTTATTCTTGACTTAAAATTAGTGTAGCATTGTTATAAATGGTGATATTGCCAATTAATTTTTGCTTTCACAGCACTAATTTGCATTTCTATTGACTTATTCTTTATTTTTCTATTTTTAGAAAAAATGTGCCATTTAAGTCTCTTGAAGGCATGAGCTCTGTCACATGAATCAACAATGCTTTAGTATTTGTAAATTGAATGAATGCACAATGATTTTCCTGAGTCTTTCTCTGTGTTGTGTTGTGTTGATTTCTTCTGTGTTCCTAAAATTTTACTTTTCATTGCCCCTGCTACTTTCTAACTGGTATTGCCATTATTTATAATGTGCCTTACTGCTTTTGAGGAACATATAGTTTTCTTGAGTGTAGAACTGTTTTCTGATTCACATTTTCATTCCCAAAGTTTTGCCCAAGTCTTAAGAATTCCTTTCCTATGTTTCAAAATAATGTGGACTTATAAGAAATTGTAAAGTTTGAAGGTACAAAAAACTATAAGTTGCTCTCAAGAAGATATATTAGAGGTGGACAGTATTTTCCAAAGAGTTATCAGTGTTCAGTCACAATTCATTGAATATCTATTTCTTTCCTTATGTGGTGTGCAGCGAACACACAAAGATAAGGCAAGTTCCTATTCTCAAGAAGTATACAGTTTAAAGACAGAGAAAATAACCAGATAGAAGCATGTGTAATACAAAATAGCTCAAGCCCCTCAAGAGAACTATTTACGTAACATAGTGGGGCACAGAAACTGGAATAACTAATTTTATCTATGGATTTCAGTAAAGTTTTCTCAGAAGTTACACAGTTACACAGTCCTGGTAATTTTTACATGTGTTTAGTCTATATAAGTAGTTATATTCTTTTATATGCATATATGTGAAAAAACATATGTATAAATATGTAAAATACATATATAAAAATAGGTATAGAATATATAGATATACAATAGGCATAAAGTATAAATATATAAAATATATTATTTGTCTTACATCAATTATTAAATGTATATAATAATAATATAATTATATTAGATTTAATATCAAATATAATTTATAATATAAATAAAAATAAAATAGAGAATCTATATGTAGAGAATATAAATAAAAAATTAAAAATATATGAAAACATTTCTATAATGGTAAAGTAAGGACCCCTTGAAATCTGTGTCCTCATAAAAGGAAGGCCCCTCAAAAAAGAACAGGAAAGCACTGGCAAAAATTGTCAAATTAACTTTTATAGAACTCTGGACATTAATCAATGGCTTATAACATTTCAAAAAAATGATTGAATCCCATCAAAAGTCATGATCATTCTGAATGTTAACGTGCCATATTTTCATTTTTTATCTCAACTTCCATGATCTCGTAGAAGACCAGCAGCCTCCCAACCATGGTAGATGTGAAAATTCACAGCATAGCTACCACCAGAAGGGAGGACAACAGATTCCTAAGGAAGCACCCACAGAAAACTGTCACTACTTGATTTGTCTGATATCTCCCTGGAAAATTCCATTTTGACAGGGTCTAGTTTTATTTGCTCTGACTCAGAATTCGCACAGTGAATAGCCTTTCTCCCAGGGTGTTTGTTGAAAGCAGTCATGTTTAACATTGTAACTGTCCATGCCAGCAGTACCAGTAGGCAAATAAGAGGATGATCAGAAAACTTACACAGGAAATCTGGGAAACAAGATGTCTATATAGGACTTTGAAAAGCTCCAATATATTCCTGAAGGTCTAGAATGCTATCTGAATCTTCAAGGCTGGGCATATGCCCGGGAGAGACCTGAGAAGGCCCCCTTGTCTCATCTTTGGCTGACTTTGAGGCTCTCCACAAGCAGAAAGTGAAGGCTATGAGAGAGTTGTAAACTGCCGTAACATGGGAAGCATGCCGCAACACAGATGTGTGTGCATGCACGCATACCCCAACACGTGCACTGAGCTGAGAATTAAGTGGCCACATACAACAAAAAAATACAGATATTACATAATTAGTCCAGGAGTCTCCAGAGAAAAAACAACACAATAATAACAGCAAACGAAAACAACAAAAAAAAATTTTTTTTTTTTAGATTTTATTTATTTATTTGTCAGAATGAGAGAGAGAGAGTGAGAGCACAAGCATTGGGAGCAGCAAGCAGAAGAAGAGGGAGAAGTAGGCTCCCATACAAACCCAACATAGTACTTAATCCCAGGGCCCTGGAACATGACCTGAGCTGAAGGCAGACACTTAACCAACTGAGCCACCCAGGTATCCCAAAAATAATAAATCTTGGAGAATCAGGGGGTTAGTTTAGAGAGTTGCCGTAGTATATTATTTTAAATGTTCAATTTTCACCAGAAATTATGAAACAGATAAGAAATAGCCCAATAGCCCAATACCAGGAATAAATTCAGGGAACAGAAACTATCTCTGAGGCAGACCAGACAGAATTACTGAATGAAGCCTTTAAATCAGTGATTATGAATATATTTTAATAAGCTAAAGGATATTATATCTGATAAATTAAAGGAAAGTGTGAGAATGATGTCTCACCAATGGAAAAATATTAAAAAAAATAAATTATTTCTAAAGAACCTAATAGTATTCTAGAGATGAAAGTGGAATAACTTAAATAAAAAATTTGCTACTGAGGTTAAAGAGCAGATTTGTGTTGGCAGCAGAAACAATCAGTGCATTTCAAAATGCATTAACTAAGATTACTTAGATGAGGAACAGTAAGAAAAAATAAATGAAAATGAATACAACTGACTTTTGGTTTCCGCTTCGGCAAGTAAGGAAATCATTACTTCCATTTTCAGGATAAAAAAAAAATTGAATATATTAAAAATCAACAACTATTTTTAGACCCATCAGAAAATTCAGGTCACAAAACAGTGCCCTCTAAATTGGACAGACAGATAGGCAGATACAGATAATCATTGCTTACCACAACAGAAGACCAGGAGCAGTAACCTCTGTTGGAATAGGTACTGGGTAGGAACATTTGAATTATGATTAATGGTTTACTGGGGGATCAGTGTGGATCCAAAATTCCAAAGGGGTTAAAAATTCCAAAGGGGTTCAGTTTTATAAGACCCCAATCCCATTATTTTTGTGAGTTTTACCTTGAAGATCCCTACTAGGTGAGAAAAGATGTCTTTGTGCTGCTAGCGAAGAAAAGTAGTCATTTTGAAATATGCCCAGAAAATTATGTTCTTAAGGCCTGTCTTCAAGGGAAAGAATTCTACTCTAGACTAGGACTTTACCAGAGACGAGCTGGCTTGAGGAAAAGGAAATTCCCAATTTCAGACCCCCTCAGCCTTTCTTTCTACCTGAGGAGTCTGGGGAATAAACAGATTCAATGTGCAAGTCACCCAGACTGCGGCCACAGGCTTCCTGAAAGACTGACATTAAATCATTAGGTCTGAAGAACACTTCTTCTACCCTACCGATAGGGCTCCTGTGTAATTAACAGGAATACAACTGAAAGAACGACATGTCTGATCTTATTTAAGATTTAGGGGAATCCAGAGACTACAGGAGAGAGAAAACAAGGACAACACCACAGGAAATTTAAGCCACTGACACTAACAGCTGTAACAGTAAGCAGAGCTTTAACTACAGGCCAGATAAACATAAACTCTCACACTAACGGCCAGTTTATCTCAGTTCTTTTAAACCTGGCTTTTCTTTTCTTTCTTTCATTTTTTTTTAATATTGTTTATATTTATTAAGTAATACCTGTTGCTTTTGGAATTTTTAAATTTGTTTTGTTGCTGTTGATTTCTTACATTTGTATCTTTGCGTGATACCAATCAAGATTCCAGATAAGGGTCATTATCACAGGAACCTGTATGATTTTATTTTATTTTATTTTTTTTTAAAGATTTTATTTATTTATTTGACAGGGAGAGATCACAAGTAGGCAGAGAGGCAGGCAGAGAGAGAGAGAGAGAGAGGAGGAAGCAGGCTCCCTGCTGAGCAGAGAGCCTGATGCGGGACTCGATCCCAGGATCCTGAGATCATGACCTGAGCCGAAGGCAGCGGCTTAACCCACTGACCCACCCAGGCGCCCCTGTAGGATTTTATTAATCCCTGGTGCCACAGGCATTCTATTTCTATTGTTTTATTTAATTAATTATTCTTTTAAATTTCAAAAAAAATTTTTTTTAAAGATTTTATTTATATATTTAACAGAGTGAGAGAGAGAGTACATAACAGGGGGGCGAGGTAGAGGGAGAAACAAACTCCGGCTGAGCGTGGAGCCCAAGACAGGGCTCCATCTTAGGACCCCAAAATCATGACATGAGCTGAAATCAAGAGCCTGAGGCTCACTTGGTGCCCATTTATTTTATTATTTAAAAAAAAAATTGAGTATAGTTGACATAAAATGTTACAATAGTTTCAGGTGTGTAATGTTGTAATTCAACATCTCTATACATTATGCTTTCTTACCACAAGTGTACCCACCGTCTGTCACCATAAAATGCAAATATAGTACCATTGACTATATTCCCCATGCTGTACCTTTTGTCCCCAGATTTATTCACTCCATTACTGGAAATCTGCATCCCCTATTTCCATTCACCCATCTCTCCATCCACTTCCTTCTGGCAACCATCAGTTTGTTCTATTTTTTCAGTGAAGAAAACTATCAACAAAATAAAACGGTAACCTACGGAATGTGAGAAAACATTTACAAATTACATATCTGATAAGAGGTTAATACCAAAAATGTATAAGAAATTTATATAACTCAACACACACACGTACACACACACACACACACACACACACACACACAAAACCAAACAATCTGATTAAGAAATGGGCAAAGGACCTGAACAGACATTTTTATGAATATATACCTGTGGCAAACAGACATATGAAAAGATTCTCAATATCACTAATCATCAGGAAGATGCAAATTAAAACCACAATGAGATACCACCTTACACCTGTCAGAATGGCTAAAATAAAAAGATAACAGTAAGAAGTGTGACAAGGATGTGGTGAAAAAAGAACTCTTGTACATTATTGGTGGGAATGTAAATAGGTGCAGTCACTGTGGAAAGCAGTATGGAGGTTTCTCTAGAAACTAAAAGTGGAAATAGCATATGATCCAGTAATTCCACTAGTGAGTATTTATTCAAAGAAAATAAAAACACTAATTTGAAAAGATAGATACACCCTTATGTTTATTGCAACATTATTGACAACAGCCAAGGTATGGAAACAATGTAAGTATCCACTGATACACAAATGGGTAAGGAAGATCTGTTATATTATATATGTGATATATGTATTTATCTGTTACCTATCTACCTATCTATAATGTAACTCAAAATGGATTATAGACCTAAATATAAGAGCAAAACTTAAAAATTTTAAAGGAAAATGTAAGAATATCCATGCCTTATGTTAGATAATATTTTCTTAGCTATGCAACCAAAATCATGAGCAAAAAGTTAAAAAATGTATAAACTGTGTTCTCTTAAATTTACAAAAGCACATTTTCCTTCAGTGAACACTATGAAGAATATAAAAAAATACCAAACTCTACAAATTTAAGAGAATATTTGCCAATTAATTTTTGATGGATTTATGATCCAGAATATATAAACAAAATTTCAACTCACAATAAGAAATAATCCACATTTTAAAAGGGAAAAAGTTGAACTTATATTTCTCCAAAAGAATATATACCCATGGCCAATAAACACATGGATATATACTTAACATCATTAATTACTTTTGAAATGCAAATCAAAATTACATTGAAATACCATTTAATACCCAACAGAATAGTTACAGTCAAAACCCAACAACAACAAATGTTGACCTATATGTGGAGAAATTTGAATAATCCTGCTTTGCTGATAGGCATGTGAAATGGTGTAGCCACTTTGGACAACATTTTGGCCTCTATATGTTTAATTGGTTAAACCTAGTGATTTGACTGTTACATATATGGCAAGATAAATGAGGGATGCCTGGGTAACTCAGTGGGTTAAGGGTCTGCCTTCAGCTCAGATCATGATCCTGGGGTCCTGAGATCAAGTCCCACATTAAGCTCCCTGCTCAATAGGGAGTCTGCTTCTCCTTCTACCTGCTGCTCTCCACTGCTTGTGCTCTCTCTCTCTGACAAATTAATACGTAAAATCTTAAAAAAAAAAAAAGACATTTACACACAACGACTTTCATAAAAAGATTTATAGTAGTGTTATGCATAAAAGTCACAAAATGGAAACAGTTCAAATATGATGAAAAGATAAACAGAATGTGGTGGTCCGTAGTGTAATATTATTTGTCAATACAAAAGGATGAACGACTGATACATCTTAGAACATGGGATGAACTTGAAAACATTAAGCTAAATGAAAGATGCTAATCACAAAAGACCAGGTATTGTATGATTGCATTTATATAAAATGTTTAGGATAGGCAAATTTATTCAGTTGCCCAAGCCAGGCACCGGGATGTCATTTTTTTTTTTTAAAGATTTTATTTATTTATTTGACAGACAAAGACATCACAAGTAGGCAGAGAGGCAGGCAGAGAGAGAGGGGGAAGCAGGCTCCCCGCTGAGCAGAGAGCCCGATGCGGGGCTCGATCCCAGGATCCTGGGATCATGACCTGAGCCGAAGGCAGAGGCTTTAACCCACTGAGCCACCCAGGTACCCCTGGGATGTCATTTTTGAATGCTCCTCTCCTCCTTATATTATACATGCTGTCAATCACCAGATTCTGTGTTTGTTTGTTTGTTTGTTTTTAATGAACTTGTGAATCTCTCTAATTCTCTCCTAACCATCCTTGCCCAAACTACCATCTTCTCATACCTAGAGTATTCAGCAAACCCTTAAGCTGTTTCCAACTTTGTTCCCATAAAATCATGTTTTATGCTGTTGCCAGAATGTTTATTCTCATCTGAGCATTGTTCAGTGTCTTCCTTTCTTCAGGGTAATGTCCAAGTTTCTTTCTTTCTTTCTTTTTAATATTTTATTTATTTGACAGACAGAGATCACAAGTAGGCAGAGAGGCAGGCAGAAAGCGAGAGGGGGAAGCAGGCTCACCGCTGAGCACAGAGTATGATGTGGGGCTTGATCCCAGGACCCTGGGATCATGACCTGAGCTGAAGGCAGAAGCCTCTGCCCACTGAGCCACCCAAGCACCCCGTGTCCAAGTTTCTTGATGTGGTTCCTGAATAACTCT
The DNA here is from genome assembly GCF_020171115.1 of Neogale vison. Lineage (NCBI taxonomy): Eukaryota > Metazoa > Chordata > Mammalia > Carnivora > Mustelidae > Neogale > Neogale vison. Next base: position 84,219,992 of record NC_058094.1, on the reverse strand, counting down.
TCCTTGCCTACCTTCCCAGCCTTCAGTTCTTTTAACTTCCCTCACTCCTGTGGTTGACACACAATGACCTTTCTTACATTCCTCAAATGGGATGCAACCTTTGTCATTCCAAACTTGCCACTATGACCCACTCTCTTTCCTGAATTGATGTCAACTGCTTCCATGGCTCCAACTAGTTAATATCTACTGAATAGTCAAGAGTTGAGTGAGCTGCTATTGCTTCTAGGAATCTCTCTGACCTCCCCCATCCTGGTGTGGTGTTCTTACTATAAACTTTTTTTAATACTTTGCTGTAATTATGTGTTTAATTTTCTATTCCTTCCACCATGTTATATCTGGGAAAATAGGGGTCACTCTTATTTCATTATATCTTGCTTTGTAAAAAGAAAACAAACAAACAAACAAATAAACACCTCATGCCCAGTAGATATTTTTGAATGAATGAATGTAATATTACCTGAAAGATACCTTCCAGGTTTTCAATAACTATGGAAAACATGTTAATGCTCTTGTTTCTCTGCTCCTCAGTCTTGTAGTGAAGTTCACGTCAAGGGGTTCCATAATGCTGGAAAGTGTGGGGTCGGGAGAAAAACAGATGTTTTTTTCCTGTGTGGGAAGCTTATTAACATCTCTGACTCTCACTTTCCTCATCCATAATAGGCGTGACAATGCCTTAGAGGACTGACTGAGGATAAAAAGAGATGTATGTAAAGCATGCCAATGTAGTAGGCGTTCTCTTTTCCACCTTTGCTCAAAGAACCTCTCTCAACCTTACTCAGACTTGAGAACGGATATCTCTGAGGTTTGACATAACTTACAATTCATCCTTCTTTTCTCTCATATAAGAAGTCGTTTGCACCATTTCTAAGCTAAACTTAGATAAACACATCAATATATTTTGTAACTTTTTAGAAATTCCTTTTTTTTAATAGATTTGGTAGTCTCCCTTTCCCTTAGAAAATAAATTTTACTGTCTATTTATTGGAAACAGTGGATGCTATACCATGCCAGACAATTTCTTTGACCCCATTTTTCTATCCTTTCTGTTTTCAAGGGCTTGGAAGCAGTTCCAAAGAGAGGAAAATATGAATCATTGCCTTCCCGTACATGCATTTTGAATTGTCAGGTTGTATTTGAAAATAGCCTTTTATTGTTTCACTTCATAATAGTTAAAACATGGATTTCTGTCAGCCTCATGATCTTTTTGGTTCTCTGGGTCCTCCTGCTTAATCTAAGGATTCTCTGTCCTTAGGGTTTGTTTGTTTGTTTGTTTGTTTTTGTTTTTTTTAATGTTATGTTAGTCACATACACCATTAATTTTTGATGTAGTGTTCCACGATTCATTGTTTGCATATAATGCCCAGTGCTCCATGCAAAATGTGCCCTCCTTAATTAATATCCATCACCGGGCTAACCCATAAAAGAAAATTAGTGGAAGATCATGTATTCTACATATAAGACATTGATCTCAATCATGAAGGACAAAGCTGAGTAGGCACAGAAATTTTGGACTTAGCACTATAAAACTTAGGTGATTTTCTCTGAAAGAGAAGAACCAGCCCTTTACTTGGGGCTACATCCCTACATCTTCCAATCACTATGGAAACTCATCTCTAACTTTTTTTTTCTTCTTTTTTTGTGGTTGCCAGCCATATGACACAGCAGAAAAGCTATGGCAAATGGTGAAGTCAGGAGTTGAGAAACAGCTTTCAAAATACATAGCCAACTGGTTAAATTTGCAGGCACCAGAGCCTAATTGCTTGCATTTTAAATTTGTTTACAAATCACATGAAGCAGGTCTCTTAACCTCTCTGTGCAAGCCATCACAGTGTTATTCAGGTAGGGATAATAATAATAATTCTGCAGCACAAGATCACAGTCAATGTTACCTATCATTAGCAAATGTCTCCTTCCAACAGTGTCAAGTAAGACAAATGAGTGAGTGAGTGGGCTCTGTGGATTACCCAAACAGTAGTACATTGGACTATACGTATTCAGATTAAGGGCATTTTATTTGGAAATAAACAAGCAAGCTTAAAAATTGTCACGGAGCCTCCAGGCTCCGTTCAAGAGGCTTAACATGTCAGTTGCACTGCATTTTGGGGTTTAACCTAATAAATTTGTTATGTCTAACAATATATTGTCACAGGACGTGATATAGACAGCTATATTTCATTGTGCATGTCTGTAGTGATACAGCAAGACATAATTTAAAGGAAATATTTAGAAGTGTGATTGTTACTAAGGGATTGATTACTTGGGTGGCTTTCCTTTTCTTCTTCCCTCCCTCTCTCCTTCTTTCTGTCTGTCCATCTATCTGTCTCTATTTTCCCCTTCCTTTCCCTTCCCTTTTTCTGGGGGGGCGGGGAGTAGGGAATTGTATACTCATAATGTGGTGTTATTTTTGCCAAAGATTGGTGATTTTGTCATAGGTGTTCATTCATCTTTTGTTGCGTTAGTCAGCCGAAATGTAGTTGTCAAAAATAAGTTTAGCCCATAGATGGAAGCCAGGATGCGTGACAGCAAAATGCGCTAAAGTGATGACATCTTGTTGGGACGTGTGCCTTGGCTGAGCCTGTACATTTTTTTTCTTTCTTCTCCTTTTGAAGTCTTAGTTCTTTGCTTTTTTTTTATTCCCCCCCCCCCCCCAGTCTTTTTAATTTTGTGTAAGCTGCCACAGTGCAGCAGAAGGTCTGTGGGCTCTAAAATGAGAGAGAACTAAGGTCAAATGTAAGGTCTGGTACTTATCTGGGGGAATTATATAAACTCCTCAAGCATCAGTGTCAGTGTCTGGAAAATGGAGATAATGTCTACTTACCAGGGTTGCTTTAAGGATTAAACACTATAAGGCAGATGCTGGTGTCTTCAGCACTATGCATATAGGATAAGGTGTAAACACGAGCTTCCTCCTGTTGTTTTAAACTGTGAGGGATCTGTGACCTGAGGCTGTGCCCTCCCTGTGTTTGTTGCTCAGCGGCATTTGGCTATGTCCCTCCTCTGGCCTGGATGTTACGGGAATGTCACATCTCAGGGCCGGGATTCCTATTTCAGGATCCCAGGATTCATGATCAACTTAGGAAATGATATGCACAAAAAAATTCTGACTGATGACATGTCTTTTGCATAATGACAACAGTCTATCTGTGCTTTATAACTTATTGACTGATTTGCATGTAATTTGATAAGGTACTTACACATATTGGAAAAATGATTCATATGCAAGCTCTTTGTGGCTTGTGGTGTAAATCTAAATTGGTACCTTGGAATCCTAGGTCTCAAAGGGAGCTTTGAGATTTTGTATTCTATCTTTTGAAATTTGCATAACAACCATAAGTTGCGGACTCCATAGAGCTGAGGAGCTACAGCAAGGGGTCCTAAGACCCTTAAAGGCTGTACACATGTTCTGTAGGATAGATGAATGATATCTTCATGACACACTATACTTTTCCTAGTGTATTTAGGTGTTTATGCAATTAATAAAAGCAGAGGCACACAGAATAGATTTTTTTTAAAATATGAAAATCTCTATCAGTGGTTGCTAAATATAGTGATGATCATGGTAGTGAAGGATAGTGGAGAAGGGCCTATGAAGTGTTTTGCTGTGTAAAATGATTATAATTATCATATGGCCTGGAAATCATACATCATATCTAAATCCTTCCTTTTCTTATAAGGAAACTGAAGCCTAAAATAATAAAGTGAATTTTTTTGAGGTGACACAGCTAAGTTAGGGGTAGGCCGGAGTCTAGAAAATGTATGGCTTCACACCCAGTCCTCTGTTCTTTCTACTACCTCAGATTTCTTAAATAAACTTTTTATTTTGAGATAATTATAGATGGTCATGCTGTTGAAAGAAATGATGTAGATGATCCTGTATCTCCTTTACCCAGTCTCCCCCGGTGGTAAAAATGACAATGATAAATGATAGTAAAATCAAATAACCAGGATCCTAACATGATACAGCCAATGATCTTTCACACATAACTGCAGTTTTACTATATTCATGTGTGTGTGTGTCTTTGGTTCCACACAAATGTATCTTGAGTACAGATTCTTGAGTATATCATCTGAGTCAAGATGTGGAGTTTCATCACTATGGGGATCCTTGCTGCTGTGCTTTGATAACCATACCAACCTTTCCCTCACCCATTCCCACAGGCTCCCCTAACTCTGGCAGGCAATAAATTGGTCTCCATTTTTATAACTTTGTCATTTCAAGAATGTTATATAAGTGAAATCATATTGTGTGCAGTCTTTTAGGACTGACATCTTTCAGTATCGTTCCCTTGACATTCATATAAGTTGTTATGTGTATCAGTAGTTTCTTCTTTTTTATTTCTGAGTAATATTCCCCAGTAAGGATTTACCATAGTTTGTTTAACCATTCATCCATTGAAGGACATCTGGATTGTTTCCAGATTTTGGCTTTTACAAATAAAGCTGCAATATATATGCATTTAAATTTTTTGTTTTTCTTTCAGTAGGATAAATTTCAAGATTGCAGTTGCTGGATTGTATGGAAGTTTCCTGTTTAGTTCAGCTTAGTTTTAGTTTTTATTTTAATAACTTTATTGAGATATAATTCTCATACCGTACAATTCACCCATTTGTCTGAAATTAAAGTAAAAAACTTAATTAAAAAACACAACTCGCCCATTTGAAACGTACAATTCTGTGGCTTTTAGTATATTCATGGAGTTATGCATTTATCAACACATTCAAATTTTGGACATTCTCATTACTCAAAAAAGAAACACTGCACTCCAGCCATCACCTCCCCCAACTTCCCAATCCCTCTAATTCCCTTGCATTAGGCAGTTACTAATATATTTTCTGCTTCCTATAGATATACCTATTCTGGGACTTCTGTATAAATGAATCATGAATTATGTGGTCCCTTGTGATTTGCTTTTTTCGCTTAGCATAATATTTTCCAGGTTTATTCACTGGAAAGAGTATCAGGTTTTTAAAGTGGTCAGATAACTTTCCATTTTATGGATATACATTTTATTTATATGTTCATCATTTGGTAGTCATTAGGGTTATCTGCATTTTTGGTTATTATGAATCATGTTGCTATGAATATTTGTGTACAATTTTTTGTGTGGATATGTTTTCATTTATCTTGGGTATATCTTGGAGTGGGAATTATTGGATCATATCATAACTCTAATACTTAACCATTTGAAGAACTGTTTCCCAAAGCAGTAGTAACATCTTCATTCTAACCAGAAGTGTGTGTTTCAATTTTTACACATCCTCATAAATGATTGTTATTTTCCGTGGTGTTGATTGTAGTCATCCTTGTGAGTGGAAGTATTAACTCACGGTTTTGATTTGCATGTTCCTGACAGTTAATGATGCTGAGCATATTTTCATGTACTTACTGGCCATTTGTGTATATTCTTTGGAGAAACATCTGTTGAGATCATTTGCCCATTTAAAGAAAATTGGGTCATTTGTTTATTATTGAGTACTAATTATTCTTTGTATATTTTAGGTACAAGTGCCATAACAGATACATGGTTTGCAAAAAATGTGTTCTCACTCTATGGGCTATATTTTCAGTTTCTTAATAGTGTCCTTTAAAATAAAACATTTTTAATTTTGATGATAACCAGTTTATCTTTTTTTTTTTTAAGATTTTTTTTTTTATGTATTTATTTGACAGAGAGAAATCACAAGTAGATGGAGAGGCAGGCAGAGAGAGAGAGGGAAGCAGGCTCCCTGCTGAGCAGAGAGCCCGATGCGGGACTCGATCCCAGGACCCTGAGACCATGAACTGAGCCAAAGGCAGCGGCTTAACCCACTGAGCCATCCAGGCGCCCCCAGTTTATCTTTTGTGGCTTGTACTTTTTTTGTGTTCTATCTAAGAAACCATAGCCTTGTTATCCAAACTCATAGGGTTTACACCTATGTTTTCCTCCAGAAGTTTCATCATGCTAGCTCCTGCATTTCAGTTTTTGATCCATGTTTGGTTAACGTTTTTAGATGGTATAATGTGGGGGGTCTTTCTTTTTTCCAGTTTCCCTTTGCCCCTTATTGTAGATGCTTAAACTTAGAACTTTCAGTGCTGTGCTGAATAAAAATGATGAAAAGAACCATCTGTGCTTGCTCATCTTAGGAGAAGGGGGAATGGTCTCATAATAACACATAATAACAATTATGTGTATTGTTAGCTGACCATTATGTGTATTGTTAGCTGTAAATTTTTATAAATGCTCTTTTTCTACTTAAGGTATTTCTTCTATTTCTAGATTGCTTGGACTTTTTTCCTCTCCCTCCATGGATTTGTCTTGAGATATGTCAGATGTTTTTTATGTCAATTAGTATGATCATATGATTTTTCTTTTTTATCCTGTTGATTTGGTGGATGGCAATGGTTGAATTTCTCATACCTGGAATAAATCCCAGTAAATCATAGTGTATACTTTTTTGTGTGTATTGGTTGAATCGGTTGGCTAATATTTGGTTGAAGCCTTTTGTATGTAAGTTCAATGAAAATATTTGAAATAGGGTTTATCTTTGTTCAGTCATTGTCTGGTTTTGCTAACTAGGTAATACTGGCTTTATAAAATGAGTGGGAAGTGTTTTTTAAAATTTGTTGATGTTTGCTTTATGGTTCTGGATAAAGTGCCTCTTAGTGAATGTTTGTTTAGTTTTGGAAAAAGAAATGCATTCTGCTTTTATTGGATAGAGTATGCTATATGTTAATTAGATTATATTGTTGGTTGATTACGTTGCTTATATTTGTAATGCTGATCTGTTGTTTTGTGGTTTTGTCAGGTGCTAAGAGTAGTGTTGGAATCTTGGAGTCTAATCGCAGATTTGTTTACTTTTTCTTTCAACTCTGTCAATATTTGTGTCCAGCATTTTGTGGACCTGTTGCTTGATGCATACACATTTAAAGTTGTTATGTCTTACTAGTGGTTTGAGCCTTTTGTCATTATGTAATATCCCTTTTTGCGTCTAGCAAGGTTTTTTTTGTTGTTGTTCTGAATACTAATACTAGTGTTGACACACCTGCTTTATTTTTTTAATGTTTGCATGTTGTGTCTTTTTTCTGTTCTTTTACTTTAACCTACCTGTGTCTTTGAATTTGAAGTGAGTCTCTTGTAGTCAGCAAAATAGGATTCAGCCCAACTAGGATTTGGTTTTTCTTGAAATTCTGAGAACTCTAAAAGGTGTTTTGCCCACAAATACTGGTTTAGTCCATAAATCGCATATCACAAATATGAATGAAGTTTGCACATTTTAATACGTTCTCTGTATTACTTATGTAGCTTGAATGTATAATATATAATATTATGTGTTATATATTTCCCCAATTGTATTAATTGTATGGTGAATTCAGTTGAACGTAAGGAAACTGGAGATAAGACATATGAAGTGTTACTGAAACACAGACTAATTAACTAATGGCTATAGACTTAGATCTAATTCTTTTGTCAAAGTAGGTAAATTTACAAGATGCTTCAGATACATGTACTGATATTAAGACACATGGTGACATCACGGTGGCCTTTTGCTTCTCCAAGGAAAATACTCTCTTTCAAGAGGCATCAACGTGAAGCACCACTGTGGTGGTAAATCTGTCCTAGTATGGAGTTGGAATTGCTAATCTACAATCTCAGATAACCAATTGTATTAACAAAATTAAAGTAGATACACTTTTTAGTTTTTTGGTTACCACAGTAACCAAACTTGGGAGATGGATGAATTAAGTCAGCAAATAAAAATACTGAGAATTTCCCAAGTGTCCAGAATACTCATGTGTGCATGGCCATACATTTGTATACTCACAATGAGAATTCACTGTCATGTGTCTTCTATCAGCAGACAAATAATAATAAGGAGAATTCATGAAGAGAAGAAAACAGGGAAATGCATTAGATGATTCAAGAGTTAAATAACACCAGTCCACAAAAAAAGAACAGTAGGATCAGGATGCTCAACTGTCTTGCCAGTGGCCACTGAAACTAAAAATGTTGACTGATGTCCCCTGGGAGAGCACTGCCAGTGCTAACTGACATCTTTCCTGTGCCCTCCACATCTATGACCAGATCCTTCCTGGCTGATACATTCTTTGTATGTAGAAGTGGTTGATACCAGATCACATTACAGTTGTATAACCCCTTTCTGGAAGTCATGGCTCCCTTCCCTTTGATTTTGACTATTCAATGGCATTAGGACAGGTGGGGGATGGGTAAAATAAGGAACGAGTTAAGAAGTGCGCTTGCACTGATGAATACCAGGTGTTGTATGGAAACATTGAATCACTATATTTATACCTGAAATTACTATTACACTATATATGACCTAACTGGAATTTAAATAAAAACTTGAAAAATGCTAACAGAGGCTATCTCATTTTCAAGTCTTCAGGATGAACCTTATTGTAGTTTTAAAATGTTTAAAATATATCCCAAGGTTGTTGTGGGTGCTGGTGACCTCCAAATGCCCAGATCTTAAGTCCTGCTCTTCTCATTAAGACTGTGCATAGTTTCACAGGGATTAAGAACACAAACTTGAGTCAGACTACTTGGGTCATATTCTCTGTATACCAACTTGACTAACTGTACAGCTCTGGGTAACATTCTGGCTCCTTTTTCTCATTTGTAAAATACCTAACCATAGGATTATGATGAAGATATGATATTATAATATGATAATACATAAAGCAACATAAATAGTGCTTGGCATAAATTGAACATTCCATAAATATTAGCTATTCTTAATGGTTTCTCAACATTACCAAGTATAGCATGCCCAAGACAGAATCCTTGATTCCCATATTCAGTTTCTCCTCAATCCCTGGAAATGGCATCAACCCATTTTCTTAGGCCCTCAGCTTAGCCATCAAAATACATGTACCTTCCCCTTCTTTCCTTTCTTCTCTCTCTCAGGAACTTCTGCTTTCTGTGCCTACGAAAAGCAAATCCATTTCCTTGTCTCATGTCTCCCATCTAGTTCAAGCCACTGTCATTCCCTGATGGGCATCTGCATCCTTCTCCGGACTTCTCTGCTTGCACTTCCTGTTGCCACACTTGTACCACACTACACTCCAACATCTGTGCATTAGAGTAAGTGATCTTTTCATAGCCAGCAGTATGCTTTCACCTTCCACAGTTTGTCGGTGCACACTTTCCCTGAGAGCCGGGTGGCCAGGCATGATTTGGGCCTGCCCACTCCTCTGATTTCATCTCCTGGTGCTTCCCTGTGTCCACTCCATCTTTCCTTGTTGCATGCCTCTCTGGCGCTTCAACACATTCAGCTCATTCTCATTTCAGAGCCATTCCTTGCTCGGTCTCTTCTGCCTGCAAGACTCTGACCAGATATTCACATGCTGGGTTCCTTCAAATTCTGATTTCAGTTCGCTTATCACCTTCTCACAAAGCTAATTTTGACCACCATATTTAAAATGCTCTCTGTCCCTTCGGATGCCTGGGTGGCTCAGTGTGTTAAGCATCTGCCTTCCACTCAGATCATGACCCAGGGTTCTGGGATTGAGTCCAGTCCATCCTTCCTCAGTAGGGACCCTGCTTCTCCTTCTGCCTGCCGTTCCCTCTGCTTGTGCTCTTTTCTGAAAAATAAAGTCTTTACAAAAAATAAAAATAGAAATAATGAAATACTCTCTGTCCTTACACCTGCTTGCCCATATTGGCATGTCTGCTCTCTGCATAGCCATCCTAAGTAAGTCTGGTGCATTAACTTATTATTTATTATCCCTGTACTATAATGTTTAGAATATGAAAATTTTTGCAGTCTTCAGTGCCTAGGACAGTGCTTAGCACATAGTAATTCTTCAGTAAGTATTGGTAAAATAGACAAATTTAGGGGCACCTAGGTGGCTTAGTTGGTTAAGAGTCTGCCTTCAGCTCAGGTCATTATCCCAGCAATTGAGCCTCCAGACTCCCAGCCCAGCGGGAAATCTTCTCCCTCTGCCCCCTCTGCTCCTTCCTCCTGCTTGTGCTCCCTCTCTCTCTCTCAAGTAATTAAATGAAATCTTAAAAAAAAAAGACAAATCTAAGGAGAAATAAAAAGTGAGAGGGTAATTACATCTGCAAAAGTTTCAAAAGATTTAAATTTTAGGTTATTACCCTTCAAATATTTATTAAAATATAATGAGCCAATAAAATAGTTAACCTCGCATACTAGCAGGTAATTTTCTTTTTTTTCTTTAATGCTTTTTTTTCTTTTTTTAAGATTTTTTTGGTAAGTAATCTCTATACCCAACATACAGCTTGAACTTACAACTCTGAGATGCATTCTCTACTGACTGAGCCGTAATTTTCAAATGAAGGAATCGGACTATGTTACAAATCTAATAAAATGTGATAAATTAAAATATCTTGAGATGTTTATTTTCTTTAAAAAAATCTTCTTTCGTTAATGCCAAGAAGAAGTTGATATTAAACATCAAACTTCTAATCTTATTTTTGTTTAAAATATTTAAAGAATAAAAGCAATTATAATTTTACATTAAAAAGAGTCTAGAGACAAAAAGAGTCTAGTGAACAATTAAAAAGATGAATAAATAAACCTAAGAAATAAAACAGCAACTTAATTTGAAGTTCAGTTTATTGAAACTGAGTTTTTAGGCCTTTATGTGGTTATGACTTATCAAAATTACAGGTTCTAAGTACATATAACCTATAAGAAAAACACGTGATTCAATCATAGTTTCTTTTTAACTGCATTTCATAGGGTATTTTGAAATCTTTTTTAAAAGTTTGTCTTGGGGGGCGCCTGGGTGGCTCAGTGGGTTAAAGCCTCTGCCTTCAGCTTGGGTCATGATCCCAGAGTCCTGGGATCGAGCCCCTCATCAGGCCCTCTGCTCAGTGGGGAGCCTGCTTCCCTTCCTCTCTCTCTGCCTGCCTCTCTGCCTGCTTATGATCTCTGTCTGTCAAATAAATAAATAAAATCTTTAAAAAAAAAAGTTTGTCTTGGGAGATGCAGATATATTCAGAATCATCACAGAATATTGGGCCGTGGGGTAAATAGATGTTCATTTTTCTGTATGAACCCTGGCAGTTTAATTACACATAAGCTGAAATGCATGAATATGCTGTTTAACCAATCTGGGAAGTACTTTTAAATGAGGTAGTTCATTTGGACAATTAAAAAAAAATTTATATATATATATATATATATATATATATATATGTCTCCACTCTCTTCTTAATGTGTTCAAGGTACAGATGTCTCCAGGATGCTTTGACTAGAGGAATAGGTCTATGGAATCCAGTTTCTCAATATTATTTCCTCAGCTTTAAATAATCCTCACATGATAGGGACTTTTTACTTTCTTGGATTTTTTTTTAATTCAGTGAACATCTTTTTAGAAATAAAGGTAGTAATAATACTTCTAATAATAATAAAATGACAACTTGTAAATAATGATTAAATTCCTCCTTTTGTTCTCCCCTATATTTTTCAGTTTGTTTATGTCTATGCTATTGCAATGAAAATGTTTTCAGTCACAAGTAGCGCAGGCTTTACAGTGAAAATGTATGAGCCCATAATTCTATTTCCTTATGTTCTAAATCAGTAGTGAAGGATAAATAGGAGTTGTTTTAGCTTTAATACTTAATAAAGGATAACATGAAATTACTCTAATATCAGGGCTTTGTAAATCATGACAAATAATACCTATCATATTTGCCTTTACACTGTTATACCTAACTACCTAGTCATTAGTAGTTTCTAGCACTTATGGAGAAATTTGTTGGAAGATCTTTGAATAGATAAAGATAAACATAGTAAGAAAATTTTTGTACTCTTATGTAGAAAACAGCAGTGGAAAAAAACAGAAGAATGAATTATAACAGTAAATACATACAGTAAATATTAACCATTGCTTATTCTTTCATCAATTATTTTTCATTCTTTTTTTTAAAGACATAAAAAGCCATTCTGCCATTAGCCGCATTCATCTTTTATTTTGTTTTAAATGTGCCTCTTCCTGAAACATGTCAAAGTGCTACATTATTTTGTGCTTAGTCCCTTTCATTAGTTTGCTTGTTATGTTTTGGTGCAAGCAATTTTAATGAAGTTTCACAAACTTGAGAACATTCTTATTTGGCACATATGTGGTTTTTCACCACTTTATTTCAAAATCCGAACTCATGCTATTACTTTAAAAATTGAACTATTAATTTACACACCATTTAACTTCCAATTGCATTCTGAACCTAATTTAACTTTAAATTTACCTTTAAGCCATTAAGAAAATAAGATTAGTCGAAATACAATTGCAGGCCATATGGTTGTTTCAGGTCTTTCCTTTTCTGATGTGGAATTTTATTTCAATGGGCTTGTTTACTTAGCTCAGTGTGAAATTAATTGCTTTCTGGAAGTACCCTTCAGTTGTTAAAATTTGTGAAACTTTTTTGGTGTTCCCTTTAACAATTTGTAATTTGTTTTCTTTTTCTTTTGATTAGTGGGTGTGACTGGGGAGGAGTTCTAGAAATTTTACTCTTAAATTTATCTGCAATTATCTCCAGGCAGATTATCTACCTGCTATACCACCTCTAATTATAGCATTTCTTGTCACCTGACTTGTACTTTTTATCTAAATCAATCTTGTCAACTCAGTCTATAGTAGTCATTGAAGAAAAAAAAATGAGCAAAAAATCACTTCTAAGTGTTTCCAAGGTGTTTGGCCTGAACAGGGCCCAAGGACACTTGCAGTGATATTTCAAGCGCTCTAAACTCAGTGAGCATGGCCTGAACTCTGTATGAAAGGAGAAATAATTTCCACTCTACCATTCTTGGTAGAACCAAGAACCATTCTTGGTTCCTGGCTAAAACATCCCTGTAATAAAAAATAGATTAACAGAAGAGGAAAAAACAAACAAACAAAAAACCAAAAAACCCTTTCAAAATAATGTATGTACATACCAGGTTCCCATAAAGATATAAGACTCAAAAAAAGGCAGTCCAATAATTGAGGCTTATATACCATGAGCTAAGGAAACAAATAGGAATTTGGGGGTTCAAAAAGGTGAAAGCAATTGCTAGGAAGGTGAGAAGAGGAAACTGTGATAAGTGCCTTGTGGATAAGTCCCTAAGGCAAATCAGCTGTCTCTGGAAATAGGTCTCTCCTTAGTACGGATCCTGTTCTAATGTAAACTTTCCTTCTAAAACAGTAACTTCTACTCTGTTTTTAGAGCTTCTCTAGAGCCTACTTTTTCTTGAAATAATCAGCTCAAAATAACTCCTTACACCAAAAAGGCATATTTTGGGGTGGTACATTCTGCTACTCTTCCCTCCCTGATGTAGAGCTGTGGCCAGACCTCTGCCAGATGGAGCAATTCTTAGTCTTCTTCTCTAGCTATATTTTGTCCAGTAATACTGAGCACTTTGTAACATATTATATGCTACTAATTGATCTCATTCATTATCTATCTCCAATACTAGAATGGATGTTCATATATAATAAGTATTTCTTTCTAGGGGTGCCTGAGTGGCTCAGTCAGTTAAGTGTCTGCCTTCAGCTCAGGTCATGATCCTGGAGTCCTGGGATTGAGTCCCATATCAGGCTCCCCACTCAGCAGGGAATCTTCTTCTCCCTCTGCCCATCACCCCTCTAGTGTACTATCTCAAATAAATAAATTAAATCTTAAAAAAATAAGTAATTATTTCTGTTAGCTCACTACTGCATCAATACTACCCCAAAATAATCCCTAATATGTAGTACACACTCAATAAAGATTTCTTAAATGGGTGTGCTGCTGTTGAATGACTAGTTGAATGTTTTGTTCTTGCTCAGCTGATGTTAGTTATTCCTTTTCCTTGCTCTTGCTTTGTCCCATCATTTCCCCATGTGTCTTTCCTAAATCTATTCACAGACACTGTTACTTAAAGCATTATTTACAAAAAGTGCATGGGAGTGGTAGTTTTTATAAAATGACCATGTATAATCTATTCAGTGTAGTTCTTGACAAAACAGAAGAAAAATCAAAAATGTTATCGTACCAATGATTTAAAATTGGTCTGTTTTCTCTAGATTGTTGATAACTGTCATTACCCCTTGAAAATACTATCTAGTATTTTTCATTTCAGAACTGGATGCTGGAGTGACATATTTTATGTATAAAAGGAAATATATGTGAATTAACTAAGTGTCCAAAAAGTGGTGAAATAAAGTTTTGTCTAGCTCTACTATTTAAAATAAACTAAATGATGTACTTGAACTGACTTATGCCAGCTCACAAGAATCTATTCTGTGCATTTCTTCCTAAAATTACATTCAATGGAATCATGTTGGTAGGTAAGAATTGGACAAAGTGAGGGTATTTACATAAGAAAAACTTTCAAATGCTACAAATCACAGCTTCTTTTTTTCTGAAGTGCTACTTGTCAAAAATTTGCCTCAATATTTACCAGCACACCGGTAAAAGTAACTCAGTGACATGGGAAAGAGGTAATATGAACAGGCCTATATCTATTAAGAAGATTGAACCAATAATTAATACTCTTCCAAAACAGAAAGCACAGGTCCAGATGAGTTCACTGGTGATTTCTACCAAACAGTTATGAAATGGATTATGTTAATTCCCTATGATTTTTTTTCAGTGGATAGAAACAGAAGAAATATTTCCTAACTCATTTTATGAGGCTAGTGTCATCCTATTACTAAAACTCCTGCAAAGATATAACAAGAAAACTGCAGATTAATATCTCTCATGAACATAGATGTCCAACCTTAACTAAATATTAAGAAATAGAATTCAACAATGTATAACAAGAATTATACACCGCAACCAAATGAAATTTATCCCAGTATGCAATGCTGATTCAATATTTTAAAATAAATTAATGTAATCCATTATAAGTATAGGCTAAAAAAGAAAAACCACATGAGCATATAAATAGATACAGAAAATCATTTGACAAAATCCAGCACCTATTCATGATAAAAATTCCCAGTAAACTGGGAATACAAGGAAACTTCCTTAATTTAATAAAGAATATTTTCCAAAAAAAAACCCCACGACAGTTACAACTTATAATTAATATCACATTTGCTAGTAAGAAATTCCTCAAAGCTTTCCCACTCAGATTGAAGTATGAGGCAAAGTCGTCTTCATTCAATGCTCATTTCCAACATTGTAGTAGAAGTTCTAGCTAATTCAGTAAGCTAAGAAATGGAAATAAATGTATACAAATTGGAAAGGAAGAAATAAACTGTATTTATTCACAGTTAACATGATTAGCTGTGTAGAAAATCCAAAAGAATAAACAGAAAAACTCCTGGAACTAAGTGATTATAGCAAGGCTGCAGGATACAAGGTTAACACCCAAAAGTCAATTGATTTCCTATATATCAGCAGTGAACAAGAGGAATTCAAATTAAAAACACAATACCATTTACAGTAGCAACCTCACAATGAAAACTGTTCATATAAATCTAATGAAATATGTATAAGGTTTATACAAGGAAGACTAGTAGACTGATGAATGAAATCAAAGAAGAAATGAATGGAGAGATATTCTATATTCATGGGTAGGAAGACTCTATTGACAGGATGTTAGTTCTTCCCAATATCATCTATAGATTCTATGCAATCACAATAAAAATCTCATCAAGTTATTTTGTCAATATTCTAAAGGTTATATAGAAAGGCATGAGTCCCAGAAGAGCCAACATAATTTTGGAGGAGAAGAACAAAGTTGGGGGACTGACCTTATGTGTCTTCTAGACTTAGTAGAAAGTTACAGTAATCAAGACAGTTTCATGTTGATATAAATAAATAAATAAATAAATAAATAATCAAAGAAATCAGTGGAGCAGAATAGAAAACAGAGAAATACACCCATATAACTATAGTTAGCTGAGCTCTGACAAAGGGCCAAGAGCAATATAATGGAGCAAAGATAGTCTTTTTAAAAGATAGTGCTGGAAATCAACTTGGATATCAACATGCAATAAAATGAGTCTAGACACAGAACCTTACACAACTGCACAAAAATTAACTCAAAATGGACCACAGGACTAATTATAAAATCCCAAACTATAAAACTCCTAGAACATAACATAGGAAAAAACAAACAAACAAACAAACACCTTGTATGTCAATAACTTTTTAGCTATAACACTAAATGAACACCCCCTGAAAGAAATAACTGATAAACTGGACTTCATCAAAATTTAGAATTTCTATGGAAGATAAGAGAATGAGAAGACAAGCTACAGAATGAGAGAAAATATTGTCAAAAGACCCATCTGATAAAGGACCCAAATCTGGTAAGACAAAATACACAAAGCACTCTTAAAACTCAACAAGAAGAAAACAAACAACCCAATTAAAAAGTGAGCTACATAACCTCATCAAAGAATATATGCAGATGGCAAATACAAGTGAGTACATGAAAAAACAAACAAACAAAAAGTTCTACCTCATTTATCTTCAAGGAAATGAAAATTAAAATGTTGAGATATTATATGCCCATTAGAGTGCCAAACTCCAAAGCACTGACAACAGTAAATGCTGGTGAGGATATATAGCAACAAGAACTCTCATTCATTATTGATGGGAATGTAAAATGGTACAGACACTTTGGAAGAGTTTGGTGGTTTCTTAGAAAACTTAACCTATTCTTACCATATGATTCTGTAGTTACGCTCCTCAGTATTTACCCAAAGAAGTTATAAACTTATGTCCACACAGAAACCTGCACAGGAATGTTTATAGCGGTCTTTCAGTTCTGTAATTCATTTTCTAGTTTGGGAGGGAGGGTCTCCAGTAGCGAACAATTCTTAGGACACTGGAAGGGTATCCTATAATTCATGTAGATTCAGACACCATCTAGCATCTGAATCCACAGGTTGAGGGCTCAGTACCACAAGACTACCTCCCACTTCAGGTGCCAATTGCAAGCTGGTCTTTTTACCTGTACATCTGCCTGACCAGCTACTGATTAGAGGCTTTCAAGATCTCCTCTTTAGACTTCACACCTCAGTTAAGCTCAAACTGTTACCTACTCTTCTGACTAACTAGCTATAAATCAGAAGTTTGGACAACCTCAGATTCAGTTGATTTACTAGAGCATGTCACAGAATTCAGAGACACATTGCACTTGCAGGATCACCAGGTAATTATAAAATATGGTAGGACATAACTCAGCCAGATGGAAGAAATGCTTAGGGCAAGGTACGGGGAAAGGACACAGAGCTTCCATGACCTCTCTAGATCCACTGTTCTCCCAGAACCTCCACATGTTCACCAACCAGGAACCCAGTCCTTTTGGGATTTTGTAGAGACTTCATTACATAGTCAAGACTGATTAAATCATTGCCCATTGGGGATTGATTCAACCTTGGGTTTCTATTCCCTTAGTGGAGGTTGAGGTGGGGTCGGACTGAAAGTTCCAACCCTTTAATCACATAGTTCATTTCAAGGGCAATGAGCCCCCACCTTTAGGTGCTTTTCAAAAGTTACCTCATTAACATAACACAAGATACTTTTCTCACTCTCAGCACTTGGGAAATTCCAAGGGTTTTGTGAGGTGTGAGCCAGGAAATGTGGATGAAGACCTAATATATATAAGGAATATATTTTGGTTATTTGAATGACCAAATATATATTTTTTCTTATAAATCACAATATCTCAAGGAGCTTTATTTATAACTTCCAAAACTTGGAAGCAACCAAGACATCCTTTAGTAGGTGAATGGATAAATAAACTGTTGCACATCAAGACAATGAAATATTATTCAGTGCTAAAAAGAAATGAGCTATCAGGCTATGAAAAGACTAGAGGAACTTCAAATACACATGACTAAATAAGACTGATAAGATTATCAGATTGAGAAGGCTACATATTGTATAATTCCAACTATATGACATTCTGGAAAAGTCAAAACTATGGAGATGGTTAAAAGCTCAGTGGTTGCAAGCTGTTCTGGTGAGAAAATGAGTATAGAAGGAACACAGTGCATTTTTAGAACAATGAAAATACTATGTATGGTATCATAATCATAGAAACATGTCATTAACTTTAGCCCAAACCCACAGAATGTACAAAACCAGGAGTCCACTATAATGTAGACTGTGGGTTTTGAGCGATTATGATGTCAATTTGGTTTAGTTATAACAAGTGTGACTCCTGAGTGGGAGATGTTGCTGTTGAGGGAAGCTGTATAGTATAGGGACATGGGGTACATGTGAATTCTGTGTATATTTCAGTTTTGCTGTGAACTTTGTTTTCAAAAAATTCTCTTAATTAAAAAACAATAATTTAGTGATTATAAAGTTATTTTTTAGAAAATATTTTTTGATGGGAAAATATAATTTAAAAATACTATATAAGAAAAGAAAAAGGAAGAAAGTAGTAAAAATAAAGAGTACATTTTCTCTATTAAAAATAAAAATGGGACACCTGGGTGGTTTCATTGGTTGAGCATCTGACTCTTGTTTTTGGCTCAGGTCATGATCTCAGGCATGAGATGTAGCCCCATGTTGGGCTCTGTGCCTGTTGGGAGTCTGCTTGAGATTTTGTCCTTCTACCTCCTCCTCTGCTCTTCCCCTGCTTATGTACTCTCTCTCTCTCTCTCAAATAAGTAAATACATCTTTAAAAAAGTTTAAAAAATAAAAAATAAAAATACTATATATAATTATTCATTACTAAAAATTGTATTCTGAAATCCTACTGAAAATAAGAACTTTTAATATGGTGTTGGTGGTTATCGCTGGATAGTGGGATTGGGAATGTATTTTTTATTTTTTTTTTTTTCCAGTGACAATATGCAGTTTAATCAGAAAATCTTTTCCTTTCAAAGGTCTGATGCGTTCTCCTTCTACCTGACTTCTTCCTCTGTAGTCACAATGGATTCCTGATGTGACTTCCTGTGCTTTATTTCCTTCCTACTGCTCACTCTTTTTTCTACTTAGTGCACATTCCCTGTCAAAGAGAAACCAGAGCTGGACAGTAGTTAAAGTGGCAAAAGTAGATTACAGTCATGAATATTGCAAGAAGGGAAAAGAGATCTTAGTATAGAAGTGGGCTGAATTCCGAATACAACACGGACACGTGGGAATTTATAGTCCAGGAGCAGAGTGAATGGAAAATTACTAAGAGGAAAGCTCAAGGGTAAGGGGGATTCTGGCTACAGACTTAAGAGGATTCTGGCTGATAAGTGACCAGATACCCACTTAAGGGGGTGAAGAATTTGATCAGTTATCTAGGGTGATCAGATATTGAGGGTGGGGATTCTCTCTAAACTGACTCAGCAGAATTCTTGCTACAACAGGGCTTTATAGGACAGCGACCAAAGCCCTGCTGTGGACCTACTAGAATAGAGAGCTCAGAAGAACCTGAATAAAATTTGGTCAAGGAGAGTATCTGGTAGTCACTACTGTTCAAAGGAAGGAGAAATGTTCTTTCACTTGAAAAATATGTCAGTTTTCTCATTCAGTTGCTTTTTGTTTATTAAGAGCCAAAAGAACCATCTGTTGGGACTTAGTGGTAGAGAATATTTGTGAGCAGTCAAGCATTTAATGAGGGGAATTTCTGTGGAAATAAAAGAAAGAAAGAAAGAAAAAAAGAAAAACAATCAAACAAACAAACAAAAAAAACAGTGGTTGGAAACCCAGTTTCTGAGCCCAGAGAGTAGTAGCCAGCTGAAAAGATTTATGTTGGGTTGGAAGTATTTCTGACGGTGGAAAGAGGACAGTGCTGATGAGTAGACAGATTTCCTAGTTTGCAGTCTGAATATCTCTGGCGATGGCATATGTATCAGTATTAGTCATGTTTATTGGAGTAGAGCATAGAAATGTCCAGCTTCAGCTTATGGAATTCTTCAGAGAATCCAAATAAAAATTGAAGCAGTCGGGTTTTAAGTTCTCAGAGACACCAGGTAAATAAGGTGAAAGAAATATTGGAAACACTGATTTGGAGAATAGTAGCCATATATTGGAGGAAATTAGAGGAATTGAGAACTCACAACGATTCACTGTAAATTTTCCATTCAAACATAAAATTTCCCTCTACAGTTGCCCCCGTTCTGATTCTGTTTACAAAAAGAAATCTGGTCTCCTTAGATTTGGCCTAGTTATTTACATAAATGCAGCAAGAATGATAACTGACCACACAGGTCTTTCTTTCAGGAACTCCACTTTGCTGAAACTTTTCAAAAGAAATGTCATACTAGACTCTTAAAAGTCTCTAGACTCTAGGAAGCCAAGCCAGTAACTCACCACCAGACTTCACCTTTTGTACCTATTGATTTAAGTGACTTCTTCTCTCCTATGGGTCCCCAAAATACCCCACGTTTCCTAGGCCTGCCAGGAAGTGACCTTGCTCACTTGCCTGTAAGCTGGGAATCCTTTAAACCAGGTACCAATCTAATTTTTCTGAGAGGGCTTTGTAAAAGTTCTGTAATTCAACTTCGTTCTTTAAAATTGATTTATGCATCCATGTTGTTCTCAAACATGACATTCCCGTCAAAGCCTGGGTTATATAACCAGTGTTTCAAATTATGTCCTGTAACAAAGAGAACCAACTCTCTTTTAATTTATGCAAATAGTTGTATTGCCATAAAAATAAAAGTACTCAATAAAAGTTTCCAAATTTTGGAGGATTAGGCAGGGAGAAAATGTTTCCTTTTTGTTTATAATGGTATAATCTATAAAATTGCTATAAATTATTGATAGCTGAAAAGAAAAAAGAAAGGAGGTTTTTTAACAACCAGAGAATAGATCATTAAAGCACCATCAGTGTTCCAAGCAAAACCATAATCATCCTTTATCACTTCATTCAGTCCCTATGTAATTAATTCTTATTCTGCTTGATCTTAGGTTATTAGTTTCATAAACCTATCAGTTTCTTCACTAGAATTCTGGACATTCTATCTAGTTCAGTGGTATATACTTAGAGTTATTTAGGCAACTCAATCACAAAGGATTTTGCCCTATAGCTGATGGCAAGAGCTTTTAGGAAAACATCAAAGTAAAATAACAACCGTCTGTGAATGACAAAAAGCTTAAAATGACCATGGTTAAAGATTTGATGAAGAGACATTTGACAAGAAAATGTGATTATTTTTGTGACATATACAACATTTTAAATAATAACTGGATTTATAACTGATAACATTATATCAAGACATACCATGAACAGCAAGGGGACTGACAATATTCAATGAAGTTCACTCAATTTCTAGAATACCGACATTAATAACATTTATCTATATAAATAAACCTAGGAAATGTTAAAACATCTTTTCTTACTTGACAGTATCTCTCATGTCATTCAACATATCATATAAGCCAAATTATTTTTAACACGTCTCTTTTCATAAGGTGAAAGAATAAATCCCTTGAGATTATCCAGGAACCCTCTAGATGATGTCAATGTTAGTTTAAGAACATGATTTCATTTAGGATTTGATTTGGGGAAGACAAGTCTGTCAAAAATGTAAAATACCTTACCTCTGTAAAAGTAAGAAGTCTCACTTCTTTTAAGTAATCAAGGACATGGAAAAGGTTAACATAAAGCATAAGAAATTATTCTGATTAAAAAAACATAATGTTGGTGTTCTAAGAACGTTACTCAAAAGGTAAAAATGTTTTATAATGTCCTATAAAGAGCAGACCAATAGTCCAAGACAATTCCGTCATTTTAATAGGAAAAAAAAAACCCAAATTCTAGTTTTATACCAGTGTATTTTATATTGAATATTGTTAAAAAATCAAACTTATGAATAAATCCATTCAGATATTAGCCAGCTTGTCCACACATAATTTTTTTCTTCAAACCTTCTATAACTTTCTATGTTTAGTTAGTATTTTTTCCTTCATTTTCCTTTGTCTCATTCTGAAATACCTAGTCACTCTAACTTTAGGACTAAATGACTCTTTTACCCTTAATGAAAATATATCCTTCAAGTACATCTTACTTTCCTTGCATACTTTTCATGCAGAATTGTTTCCCTTATTATTTTTAGTAGTTTTATCTCCATATTTGGTCATAATTTCTAACCATTAGTAAATTTTTTCCGCAGAAAATTGGAAGGTAGAAAGCTCTGAATTGTCTACAACATATCAGCATTCTGTAGAATATTAGCAAATTTTACATCATCTCACATTTTTTAGAGGTTTATTGTTCCTCATAGTATGGTTTTCAATGTAGCAAAAAGAACATGTTTATTAACAGGCCTAAATATGTTTAGCTTCCCTTTATCATATAAAGATAATATGCCAGAAGTATTTAATCTTAAATTTATGTTCAATAATATAAAGATAATATGCCAGAAGTATTTAAGCTTAAATTTATGTTCAATAATTAGTGCTGCAGGAGTTTATCTTACTTTGAAATGACCGAGGTTTTAATCAAATATTAACATAATTTAGCATAGGTCTAAAAGTGAGTGTTACCACAAAGATTTTGGAAACTTGTTATTTTTGTTTGTGTATTTTTTTGGTCAGATTAATATTTAATAGACTTAGGCATCATCTCAAGATAGTTCCCAGTTAATTACTTTTACAGCATAAACATGTCAGGAAATATCACAAATGCAAAAAAACTAAGATGTTAAATACATGGGTTTTTGTTTTATTGCTGTGCCTGATATGAATAAAGTAACGGATTATCAAACAATTCATTTTTTACTCTATATTTATTATTTTTTGTTCATAAGTTGAATTTATATTTTTTATAGTCTTAAACATCTAGTAGAGATTTACAAATAAGTTTATTTCACTAGTAAACACAAGTAGAATTAAAATGTATGGTTATATTGTATTTAATGATGACTCAGAAGATGCTGCTGTTTTTATTAAATTAACTATGAACCCAATATTATTCACCCAAGATTTCCAAATTTATATGAACCTGAGAAGCATTTGGGTTGGTTTGTATACTTCTGGAATTTTAGGAATATTTAATTTATAGAAGTACTCACTTATCTTTAAACCAGTTTGAAAAGAACCCATTTAACTCATTTGTAAATTAATTTGGTAATACCCTCTGGAGGTAAGACTATATCATGAATGCATAACATACATATCTGATGCCCAGAAACATACTAATAGATGTAAATAGAGCTCTTACAGCTTTTATTCTAAAAATTTGAGCCGGGACCCAGGCTCAAATGTAGTGATATACTCTCATATTTGCTCCACTTTATAGATTTTATTTGAACTTTTGGGAAATGGGACAAACTGAGATTACTTAACTCTTCACTGTGAGGACTAAAACTTTTTACCAATATTTATAGAGGAGACTTTTAAGATTTTCTTCGGCTTATGGACGTTATGAAAGCTGCAGACTGTGCACTTTTAGGTGAGGGATGGAGGGGACAACAAGCAGCTGTCTGGTTGTCTCCAGGCCTCATCTGAGTGGAAAAAATATCCAGTCTAGTTCCAGTTAGCCTTTTCCCCTCTTTTTAGCCTGGGGTGGTTGCTTCTAGGGGTCCCCAGGCCCCTGGCGAGGGGAGCAGTTTCAGGTGGCTGGACAGAGCTGTGGGGCTGACAGTGTGGAGAAAGATACGGGAGGGACATTGAAGGGAGATGTATCGAAGGATTCAAAGTGCTGAAGGGAAGAGCGAGGTGGATAAAGGAGGAAGAAGGAGCAGATGTGTGGGAAGGGAGAGGCCTTAGAGGAGTCGGTTTCGGGAAATCTTTAGTTTCCCAAAGAGGCTGCTTATACTCTGTATCATCCTTAGTAAAACTGTGCCAGTGAGAAAAGAAACAGAAAGCTGGTGAAGCAAACAGTCAGCAGAGGTTCAAGAAGGGGGTTCAGTCAGCTGGAAACTCCTATTCTGAAGTAATGCTATGCTGGTGCTTATGAACAGGAAAACTGGGGTCTCTAACCTAGCCTCAGAGCCACTCACAAATAGAGAAGTGTAGGGCTAACCCAGCCTCTCTTAATCTGTGGCCCAGGGCCACTCCTATGTTACACTGAGAATCTTAAGGATCACATTATTTTAAGAATGTCCTACTATGTTTCAGCTGATTGCCATTCGAAACCCTGGCTTGGGAGTGAGTTTCCCCAAGAAGCCCATATCAGTCAGCCAAGAGTGAGGGCAGGCTTTTTTGAAAGGTACACATTTGGGATCCTGTGTAAGAGGGTCCTGGGTATGAAGATGGATCTGATTCTGAGCAATTTGTGGGCACCACAACTATCAACCAGAGCTGGACAGTAGTTAAAGTTAATAAAACAGATTTTACTCAGGATCTCCAGCATTAAGAGGAGACCTCAGCATAGAACTGGGCCCAATTCTGAATACAATGTGGACAAGTGCGATGCATGGTCAAGGAGCTTCACTCCCAGTGGATGGAGAATTACTAAGAGGAAACATTAAAGGCAAAGGAGGAGTTCCTGCTGGAAGAATCTGACGGGATTCTTACTGAAGGCAGGCTGGAGTAACCAGATCCACCTGGACCATGGTGTGGCAGAGAAATTCAGTCAGATATCCAGAATGAACATATTTCAAGGGTGAGGGTTCTCTCCACACTGACTTAATGGGGTTCTTGCTAAAAACAACCTCTATAGGGCTGGGGTTGGAAGCCTAGGGTTGGCCTAGTTAAGCAAGGGGCTCAGAGTCTACGATGAACATGAGGAAAGTTTGGTTCAGGAGAACACTTGTTATCTCTCACACTCCCTTGCTCTGACACCAGATTTTTCTTTTGAAGATAGGTTGTGGTCAGGCTCCTCCAGCAGGTGTGGTCTGAGGCTGCCTCTCCTTAGCCCTCCCATCCCTCCCCTAGGGAGGTTCTTCCTTTGCAGGACATAAGGTTGGGCAGCATATGGTTTCTAACTTGTCAGTCTCTTCTCTTATGATTATTTGCAAGGTGATTGTGGGATTTGCATACCCAATAGAGTATCTGAAACAGAAAATATTCAATAAATTTGTGGTAAAATAATAAGGAATGAATGGATATCATGATAGTAGAAGTATAATCATCACAACAGTTAATAAAGTATTATAAGTAATTCACTATTTATAAAAATCTAAAAACCAAAACATTTACTGAGGAATATCATCAACGGCTATATAGAAGTTACCTGGATATGGGAAAAATCTTAAAACTCCATTATGGAAATGCTTGTGCATTTTCTTTTTGGAAGTCAAGATGTAGAAAAATAGCTGTTGCTCCCATGATTTGAAAATGAAAAAATAGTTTTTCTTTTCCTTTACCAATTGTTTTTAACTTTTGGAGACCATGTTGGAAATCTATCATGCCTCAAAAAAAAAAAGCATTATGCTACTTTCTTGTAAGCAAATGCAACTATAAATTAAATCTGTATTTTTTCCTATTACAAATAAAACTATTAAGTCAAATAACATATGCAGTCATGCACCTCCAAATTGCCGGTCAGGCCAAATGACAAATCTCATTTGGAGATTTGTCTCCAAATGACCTCCATGTTAGAGATTTAGGATAGAAGCAAAAAAAAAAAAAAAAAAGAAAGAAAGAAAGAAAGAAACTGGCTTTAACTCCATTCTACAAACTACATTTGAGTAAACTGTTCAGGTTATCTCTTGCTACATAGGAAAGTGCCCTTCAAATCTCGTACTTTAAAACAACCACGGTGGGTTACCTGGGTGGCTCAGCTGGTTAAGCATCTGACCTTGGTTCAGGTCATTATCTCAGAGTCCTGTGATCCAGAGCTACCCCCCACTTCCAGTGTCTTCACGTTCCCTGCTCAGTGGGGAGTCTGCTTCTCTCTCTCCTGCTCCTACCTCTCCTTGCTCATTCATGCTCTCTCTCTAGTAAATAAATAATAAATTATCTTTAAAAAATAATAAATAAAATAATCATTATTTTATTATATCTAATGATAGTGTGATTCAAGAGTTCAGGCAGAAATTGACTTGGTAATACTTCTGCCTGGCCTGTTCTTAGTTGTGATCACAGTGTGTTCATTTGGTGGCTGGACTGGACTACAGAGTCAAAAAAGACTCAAAAAAGACTTTACTTATATGCCTGACACCATGGTAGGAATCGCTTGAAGCCACACCTTTGTCTCGCCTTCTTTATGAAGACTAGACTTTCCATACATTCCTTTAGCTGGGCGGTTGTTGTTCTTACATCAAACCTCAGGAATCCAAGGGAGCATGTTTCAAGAGACAAGCAGTGGAAACTACCCATGTTTTAAGGCCTGGACATGGAAATGGGTACAAACTTCTTACTCTGTATTCTCCTGCTCAAAGTGGTTACGAAGATTGCCCAGATTCAAATGGCATATACCTATTATTTTAACTCCTAAATGTGGAAGAATCTGTAGATTTTTTTTATCTGCCATATATTCACAAACTTCATTTAAGAGACAATAAACTTTAAATTCAAGAGAATGTGCTAGCACTAATAAAACTAAAAGGAATTATTGAGAAATAAAAGGTAAAGTTTCACTTGATTTATTTTGTCATGTGAGATAATGTCAATGATAAAATATAAAAATGGTAAGAACAGATCCATTTGTTTTATTCCATTAAAAATGGTATTATTGTTGAATAATATTCTATTGTATATCTATATACCACATCTTCTTTATTCATGCATCTATCAGTGGGCACTTCTCTTAACTATAGAGAACAAACTGATGGTTACCAGAAGGGAGGTGGGTGGGAGGATGGGGGAAATGGGTAAAGGGGATTAAAAGTACACTTATCATAAGTGAACACTGAGTAATATATAAAATTGTTGAATCACTATATTCTACACCTGAAACTAATATAACCGCGTATGTTACCAATACTGGAATTAAAATGACAAAAAAGACTTATAAGTACTATACCTATTGTATATCTACCATATATCTTGAGAATACTTCATTAAAAAATTTTTAGTAATTAAAAATACTTGGATTTTTAAAAATGATATTATGTCCTTGCTAATAGTTATATGATTCCTAGAAACTTAAACTATGAAAAAGTATAGCAAGGTAGGCCCCTTAGTTTTATTTGTATGAATTCACTCTTGAGTACATTTTTGAAAGTAGTTGTATTTTTGGAAGTCAAATATCAGAAAATTACAGTTTAGCATCGTGGTTAAGAGCTTGAGACAGAGATTCAGACTGACGTGGATCTATTATTTGGTCAAGTAATAGGATGGATGATCTTCCATTGTGATAGAAGAAATAATAGTAACTACCATCAAGAATGGTTGATTATTAAGTGACAGTGTTATGTGAATTACTTAACATGATGATGAGACAGATAGACAATTAACAAATAACATTATTTTTACAAGTTATAGGTCTTGTAGGGGAAGAAACTAAGGAAAGGTATAAACTTCTAAACTATGGTGCACACAGTTAATGATTTCTTCAATCTCAGTCTTTTTGACAAGAAACATGAAAATAGCAACTGAGGCTCTTCCCTTTCTAGGAATTAACTATTTTTATAGTTTCATAAGATTGCTATAACAAAGTATAAAAATTGGTGCCCTGAAAAAACAGGAATTTATTTTCTCACAATTTTAGAGGCTGGAAGTCCAAAATCAAGGTGTTAGCAGGGCCATACTCCTTCTGAGACTAAGGAGAATTTTTCCTTGCCTTTTTCCAGCTTCTGGTGGTAGCCAGGGACTCTTGCCCTCTTCTGGGTTTCAACTAAATCACTGCAGTAGGTAAAGCTATCATTACTTGGCATTTCACTGAGTGTTCCTGTTTTCACAGGATTTTTTTTTTCCATCATATAAAGATACAAGTCATTGAATTAGGGCACACCTAATGACATCCTAATTTGATTACATTTGATTACATCTGTGAGACTGACCCAATTTCCAAATAAGATCACATTCACAGGTAGTCATGTTAAGACTTCAACTTAACATCCCAGGAGACAGAATTCAACCCATAACAGTCAACCTTCTGGTTCTTTGAAATTTGTATCTTTCTCATGTGTAAAATGTATTCACCTATTTCAGCATCCCCCAAAGCATTAACCAAATCCAGCATCAGCTCTAGGTCTAAAACCTTACCTAGATTTAATCAACTAAAAAAAAAAAAAAAAAAATCCCAAATGCTATCTTCTGTATCATCTAAACCAGTTATGAGATAGACCTAGGATATAAATGATCCTAGACAGTATACCTTAGCATCAGTGGACCTATAATCAGACAATTCACTTGCTTCCAGAATGGAATGGTGGGAGGGGCATTGAATAGACATTCACATTCTCAAAGGAAGGAATTAGAAGCATAAAAGGTGTAATGGGTACTAAGCAAGTCCAAAACATAGCAAGAATAAATTATTTTTTTAATTTCAAGGCCTGAGAATAATCATCTGTGTTTCAGTGTTTTTTGTTCTTGACCAGAAGAGGTCATGTTGACTCAACCGTGTGCATCTGTGGCTTGGCCTCAGAGTTAATCTTTGTTTTGTCCCATCTCTGTTTTTGTTTGTTTGTTTGTTTGTTTTTTCAGACCAGGCTGGAAATGTTTCTGATGAAATAAAATTCTCATAAACCTTGTCAATTCATGACAGGGGTAAGTCATCAGATGAATGCTTTCCACAGATAATTGCATATCTATTCCTAGATTCTGATGAGATGGTTGTGTGGATCTAAGAATAACATTAACTACTCTCTTTAGAAAATGGTTTTCCACCCACAGCCTTTAATGTTCATAGTTTTGTCAGTATTCCTAATCATGCTGATACATGTATTCTTTAAGAAAACAGGAAGATTTTTTTCAAGCGCTCTCTCTCTCTCTCTCTTTTTTTTTATCCCCCCAGGTTCTTAACGGGAATCACATCCAAATTTCTACCAACAGTCTTTTCAAGTCAAGCTAGGTTTTTTCCTATTAGATGTCTCCAGACTCTTCTAGTCTCTACTTTTTATCCAGTTTCAAGGCCACTTTCATGTTTTTCCTTGTTTTTTACAGTAGCCCCCACTTCTTGACATCAAATTGCATAGTGAATTTCAGGGCCGTTGTACCAAATTATCACAAACTAGGAGGCTTAACACAACAGAAATTTTAATTTCTCAAGGCCACTTCAGGCTTCCTGCATTTCCTAGAGGGGAGGATCCTTCCTTGCTTCTCCTAACTTCTGGTAGCCCAAAGCATTCCTTGCCTTGCAGGTACATCACTCCAGTATCTGCCTCTGTCATTAGTTGGTGTTCACCTGGGTGTTTCTGTCTTCATATGACATTTTTCTCACTGGTCACATTGAATTAGGGCACAACTTAAAGACCTCATATTAGCTTACTACTGCAGACCTTATTTCCAAATAAGGTCCTGTTTACATGAACTGGAGGTTAGGACTTAAAACATATCTTGTTGATGGACATAGTTCAACCCATATCACTGTCCTAATCAGATCATATCCCAAAGGACTAAGATACAGAATCTAACAATCTTAAATTTTATTTTGGGATTGGTTAGGCGTCTAGAGTGGAATTTTAGGAAACAAATCTATCTTATCCACATGGGTGAAGAAGAATGCTATTTCTGAGTACTATAAAGATCCCTAGCTGGAAGCTTGTCTACCTTCAATAAACACTGATCCCACAGGGGCACCTGGGTGACTTAGTTTGTTAATGTCTTTGGCTAGGGTCATGATCTCCAGGTCCTGGTACAGAGCCACGGGTCAGGCTTCCCACTCAGTGGGGAATCCGCTTCTCTCTCCCCCTCTCTCACGTTCCCTCTGTCTCTCCCACCACTTGCTCAAGTAAATAAATAAAATCTTAAAAAACAAAACAAAACACAATGATCCCATGAAATGTGGGGAATTTTCTAGCAGGTCAAGAAGCTGGAACCATGAGCACGGGCCAACAAATACTGCACAACAGTTTAGCTGGAGTCAAGCCCTTTCTCTTAATGGTATAATTGGCAATGATTACTTCTTAAGTAACCTATTTTTTTAAAAACTAAGTTGAAAGTTGAAAGTTAGTCTGTGTGCATTATATAACACATTAATATGCTATTAATGTTAAATATTAGTGCAGGTTCTATAAAAACATGATTGAAAATATATGAAAATTGAGAAATAAAATTCTTTCTTTCCTAGAATTGCTTTGAATGGATATGAAAGGGCCTCAAAAATTATATTAATTACTATTAAGCCAAAAAAAATAAAAGTAAGTACTAGTCAATAAATAGAAGTTGAGGGACGCCTGGGTGGCTCAGTTGGTTGGACGACTGCCTTCGGCTCAGGGCGTGATCCTGGAGTCCCGGGATCGAGTCCCACATCAGGCTCCCAGCTCCATGGGGAGTCTGCTTCGCTCTCTGACCTTCTCCTCGCTCATGCTCTCTCTCACTGTCTCTCTCTCTCAAATAAATAAATAAAATCTTTAAAAAAAAAATAAAAAATAAATAGAAGTTGACATACACTTGCCTACATGGTCTATTATACATCATAAAAATCTTAAGATTCTCAGGTGTATCACCAACTAACTTGAGACTTTCAGGTCTTTCTCTGAAATTTTAAGTTTATATTTACAGGCACCTTGTTTTCCTTTGTAAATTATAGTAATTCAAATCTCATATTCCTGGGTATAATATTTTAAGTTCCTTGGTAAAAGAAACTTTTAGAGAATCACTACCAATTATATAGCTCTGTTATTTATAATGTAGTCTGTATTTACAATTTTAAAGTAGTAGTGACTCAGGAGATTCCTAGCACCACACTTTCTCTCGTAATTTGCTTCAAATATATAAGTAAATTTAAATTAAAATTATCACCAGGCAAAGCCAATTTAAAGGGGAAGATATAGAGTAGATAATTTAGGTATTAGTGACACAAACTTTAGAATTTCAGCACTGACACAATTTTTTTAAAAGATTTTATTTATTTTTTTGAGAGAGAGAGAGAATGAAATGGGAGAAGGTCCGGGGAAGAAGCAGACTCCCACTGACCTGGGAGCCCGACTCAGGACTTGATCTTGTGACTCCGGGATCATGACTCGAGCCAAAGGCAGTTGGTTAACCAACTGAGCTACGCAGGTACCCCGACACCATTTTTTGAGGTACAGAAATTTTATCAAAATGGCATGACCATCTTTTCTGCTTCTGGCTTAGCCGTCCATACGTACTCTCTGATGTTATGCTGGCTTTTGTTGATTGACAGATTGCAGATGCCAGTACAACATCCAGACACATATTTTGGCTACAAAGAAACGAAGGTGCAGATTAATCTGTATTCAGTTTGGCAGCTCTGTGTAGATTCATCCTTGCTTCTTTGTTTTATGCCTTCCCCATCTGATTGGCAGGAATTTCAATTATCATCCAGGGCAGGATATCCGAAGGAAAATTTTCTGGCACTCAGGTTATTAAATCATTTTACTGCTTCATGATTTCCTATTTTATTTTACAAGACAGTCCTAAAATAAAAGCCCTATCTCTTAACTTGTCCAGAGAAGTAATGAATATTTTTCTCTTTTTTATTTCTTTTTTGAGGGGAAAAATTAAATTCAATTTAATTTTCTAACACTCTTATACTTATATATCATTATTAATCATATTCCATAGAATATTCTGAGATATATATCTTCAGCTTTCATTCTCTAACTTAAGTATTTTTAAAAGATTTTATTTATTTATTTGACAGGCAGAGATCACAAGTAGGCAGAGAGGCAGGCAGAGACTGAGGTGGAAGCAGGTTCCCCGCTGAGCAGAGAGCCTGATGTGGGGCTCCATCCCAGGACCCTGGGATCATGACCTGAGCTGAAGGCAGAGGCTTAACCCACTGAGCCACCCAGGTGCCCCAAACTTAAGTATTTTTAATATCATTAGGCTATATTTTTATGTAACATAAAATTCTCCTTTGTAATGGACAATTCACACATTTGTAGTGAACTTATAGTGTTGTGCAACAATAATTTCAATAAATTTTTATATCAGTTCCATCACCTTGAAAAGTCTGTTCATGTCCTTTTGGAGTCGATCTTACTCCTAACACCAGCCCTTTTGTGTATGTATGTCCAGTAATTTTTGCCTGATTCAATGTCATAAAGATTGTCTTCTGTGTGTGTGTGTATAAATGTATGTGTGTACATATGTGTTTAAATCTTACAGTTTTAGCTTTTGCCTTTAGATCATTTTGAGCTAGTATTTTTTATGGTGTGAAGTTAAGGGCTTATACATGTTTATCTATTTCTATTTACATATATGCATATATGTGCCTGCATCTGTATATATGTGTATATATGTATATACATATGTATATGAATATATGTATATGTATATATGTATATGTATGTTGTATATATGTATATTTTATATATATACTTATATATTTTATATATATACGTGTGTGTGTGTGTGTGTATGAATATGCAATTGTTGGAGGAAGTTTCTTTTCTTCATTGAATTCTCATTGCAAATTTGTCAAAGATTATTGAAAAATACAGGTAAAGATTTATTGGTGTACTCCCAATTAATTTTGCTGACTTACATTAAATCTTCACACAACGCTACACTGTCTTGGTTTTGTAGCAGTATAGTAAGTTTCAAAATTGTCTATGGTGCATCTTCTACCTTAGTTCTTCTTTTACAAAAGAACTTTCACTATTTGTTCCTTTGCATTTCCATGAAAGTTTTATGTTTCGTTTGTCAATTTCTGCAATACTGTAAATGCCTCCTGGGCTCTTGATACAGATTGGAATGAAAAAATAGGTACATTTTCAGAGAATTGCCCTCTTAATAATATTCAGTGTTCCATCCCATGACCACGAGTATCTCTCTGTTTATTTTGATCTGCTTTAATATTTCTTAGCAATGCTTTATAGATTTCAGTGTATAAGTGTTCATGTTTAGTTAATCTTATTTCTAGATATTTTATAAAATTGTTTCTATTGCTAATGGACTTTTTATTCATTTTTTAGTATCTAATGTTATTATATAGAAACACAATTTATACTCATGTTGATCTTTTAATCTATGACCTTGCTAAACTTATTAGTTCTATTAGTTTTATTGCAGATTCTGTAGGATTTTCTATATAAAGGGTCATGTTAATTACAAATAAAGATGGTTTTATTCCTTTCTTTCCAATCCAGATTCCTTTATTGATTTATTTGTTTGTTTGTTATGGACTATGTATGTTTATTATGGACTTACTGCATTGTAAAATACAGTTATTGCAAAGTAAAATGTTGAATATAAGTGGTGAAAATTGATAGTCTTACCTTGCTCCAAACTTAAGGAGAAAACATTTACTCTTTCTCTATTAAGTATAATGTAAACCATAGGTTTTTCAAAGAAGCCCTTCATCAGTTTAAAACTTCTATTGAAATTCTTTTGTCAGGAACTGGATTTTGTAAAATTCTTTGTTATCTGTGCAGGTAACTATGTGTTTTTATCATTTATTCCGTCACTATCACTTAAATTAATACATTAATTGGCTTTTGGATACTAAATCAATCTTGCATTACTGAAATGAATTCCACTTGGCCATGATATATAAATTTGTGTAAGTTGTTAAATGTGATTTGTTAATATTTTTTAAAGACTTTCATGTCTATGTTTAAGAGGAATGATGTTCGATAATTTGCCCATTCTTGTGATATTTTTGTCTGATTTAGGATTACAGTGTCCTGGACTATAGAATGAGTTGAGAAGTGTTCTACACTATTTTCTGAAATACTTTGAGAAAGTTATGTTAATTCTTTAATATTTGATGGAATTCAGAGTGAAGTCACTTGGGTAGGCTTTTCTTTGTGGGAAGATTTTAATTGCTAATTATATATATTTTATTAGCAAGTAACATAAGTAATAAGTCTACATAAATGACTTTATTTACTTTAGTTGTTCAGTTTGCATAATTTGTGTCTTTCTAGATATTTTTCTGTTTCATTTAAATTGTCTAATTTGTTGGCATACACTTGTTTTAATTGTACCTGACAAGTTTTTTGCTTTCATTAACAAAGTTAGCAGTGATGTTTCTTTGTCTTTCCTACTTTCATGGACAGATTACATTTGTCTGTCTTTTTTTTTTTTTTTTTTTTTTAATCCTTTTAGTGAACCACGATTTGGTTTTATTGATTTTCTATCTTGTTGGTTTTTAACCCACTGAGCCACCCAGGCGCCCCATTATCTTGTTGGTTTCTTTTAAAGTTTCTACTCTATAGTTTATTATTTCCCTCTGTTTGCTTGGATTGGGGCTTAGTTGAGTTCTTTCCTAGTTTCCTAAAATGAAAGCTTAATTTAGTAACTTGTTACCTTTCCTCTTTTTTGATATAGCATTAAAAATATAAATTTTTCTCAAAATACTGTTAAGCTTCATTTCATAAATTTAGTATGTTCTGTTTCATTTTCATCAAAGAAAAAATTTTTTAGAAGTTTAACTTGTAATTTCTTTTTGACCTATGTATTATCAAACTGTATTCCTTAATTTCCTAATATTTTTGGTTTCCCAATTTTATTTTTGTGGTGGATCTCCAGTTCCTTTTTTTGCCATAGAATATACTTCTCATGACATTAATCTTTTTTACATATATTAAGTCTTCTTTTAGTAGACTTGCATAAAATCTGCCATTAGAATGTTCCATGTGTACTTTAAAAAAATGTTTATTATTCAGTTGTTGGATGAAGTATTCTAAAAATGTCTACCAGGTCAAATTCACTGATAATGTTCCCTGGTTTTCTATAGATTTCCTGACTTTTTTTTAAATCTTGTCTTATTAATTGTTTAGAAAGGATAGTTGAAGACTTCAATGGTTGTTGTTAAACTTTTTAATTCTGTTTGATATTTTGTCAATTTTTTTGTTTCCTATATGTTGGGACTCAGGTATATATGATTATATAATTCTCATTTTTTTGTGTATAATGACAAATTTATCATTATGAACATCACTCTTTTCTCTTGCAACATTTTTTGTTTTAAAATTTATTTTGTCTGATACTATAATAAAACCAGTCCAGTTTTCTGATGGTTACTGTTTATATGTGTTTATATGTTGTATCACTTGTTTTTTTCATTCTCAATCTGTTTATGTCCTTGATTGAAGATGTGTTTCTTATTGACAAAATATATTTGCATCTTGATTTTTAATCAGAACTGAGAAATCTGCTTCTTTAATAGACTGTTTAATCTACTCATATTTAATGTTAGTATCATATTCTAGCTGTCTGCCATTTATTACTCATAATTTAATTATCCCATGTCTTTTCAGCTTTTCTGTCCCCCCCACTTTTTAAAATATTTATTTATTTGAGAGAGAGAGAAAGAGAGAGCAGGAAGGGCAGAGGGAGAGAGAGAGAATCTTGAGCAAACTCCCTCCTGAGCACAGAGCCCAAAGAAGGGCTCAGTCCTGACATGACTTATGAGATCATGATCTGAACTAAAATCATGAGTCAGATGCTTAACTGACTAAGCCACACAAGGCACTGTGTTCCCTTTTAAAATCTCCTTTTGTGCTAAGCATTTTTAGTATATTATTTTATCTGTTTATATTTTTACTACATTATTTCAAATTATTTTTTAGTGTTCATCTGTGGTAAGGGTTGTCAGACATTTTTCTGTAAAGACTCACATAATAGATACTTCAGACTTTGTAGACTATATGTTCTTTATTATGACTGATCAGTTATTCTATTGTAGTGTGAAGTTAGGCACAGCCAATATATTCATGAAGAAGGATGACTATTTTTCAATACAAATTTAAGTATAAAGCCGGTGGTAAAGCAATTCTGATCTGTGGGTCAGTTTTGTCCTCTTAAATTCTAAGGATTACACTGTGTATACTCATTTGTTACAATCTACTTCAGAAGCATGGTAGTTACATTATGATAAAATAGACAAATTTGCTAATTTCCTTATTCCACTTCCCTTTTGTTATATAAATAACATATATTATATCTATATGTTAATAAACCCCAAAATGTCTGTGATAATTTTTACTTCATATCATCTTATGATTTTAAATAGGTTAATAGTAGAAATGAGAATATATTTTTATAGATTCTTTTGCATAAACCCACACAATTACCATTCCAGAAATCTTACAATTTCTTTCTGTCAATATTAATTCCTATTTCATTTTTTTACTTTCAGATTAAATGATTTATTTTAGTATTTCTTGTAAGTCAATTCTGGTGGTAACATATTTCCTTAGAATTCTTTCTTCCTGAGAATGTCTATATGATTTGCCTTCGTTTCTTAGATGAGTTTTACTGGTTATAACATTCTGAGTTGACAATATTTTTCTGTCATCAATTTGAACAGAATAAAACATTGGGTTTTTTTGGAATAGAATAAAACACTTTGGAATAGAAGAAAACATTTTTTTGCTTATTATGTCTGATGTCAGACATTAATCATGTATATGATTGATCATTTATTTCTTGCTGCTAACAAGTTTTTTTCTTTGTCTTTGGCTTTCAACAGTCTGATTGATGTGGCTAGATGTTATATCTTTGTCTTTATTTGGGATTTATTTGGCCTCTTAAATCTGTAGATTAAAGTTTTCCATAATGTTTGGAAAGTTTGAAATATTATTTCTTCATCTATTTTTCTTCCCCTTTCTCTTCTTCCTTTCTTCTTGTGGTTCAATTTCATGTATGTTGCTCTGCTATCAATTTTATCACAGGTTTCTGAAGTTATGTTCAGTTTTATTTAATCTTCTTTCTCTTTGTTCTTTAGATCTTGCTCTATCGTCAAGTTCATGGGTTCTTTCTTCTCCCCTCTCAAATTTTCTGTTATACTCTTCTAGGAAATTTATTTTAATCATTGTCCTTTTTAACCACAGAATTTCCAATTGATTTTAAAAAATAATTTCTGTGCTAGCTGAGACTCTTTGTTGAGATATTGTTGTTCTGCTTTAACTCTTTAGATATTACTTCCTATTGTTCTTTGAACATATTTATAAAGGCTGCCTACATGTCTTGGCTGAATCCCACATCTGGGCAGTCAGGAGAAATAATGCAGACTTTTTTCTGTCTTCTAAGTATTGGTCATACTTTCTTGTTTTTTTATTTATGTTTATTTTGTGGCATAATGGTATTTTGATCATTTATTGGAGCAACTCTGAATTCTGACTTTTTCCACTAAGTGCTGTTGTCATTTTGTTTGTTTGATTGTTTTGTAATTTTTCTGGATATATTTATAAAACCTTTCTTTCCTGCAGCGTGCCCCTGCTTATTTCTCTGCTTTGATTTGTGCTGTTTTATTTTTAAGTCTGGATTCCTGTTATTACAAACTGCTGTGTTTGAATAGTTTTGGATTCATCTTAAGGTTGATAAAAAGATATACTCAGGGACCTGTAGTCAGTCAACTTTCTAATCCCTGCTGTCAGATCTCTGTGTGTTCCGGAGAGGGTTTTTAAATGTCAGATCATTTTAAAGCTTTCTTAGCTGTTAACTTCTAACGGACTCATTCATGACACCTGTGCACATGCAGAGGGTCTTAAAAGTTGCCAGGGATGTCTGAGTGTGTTACTACCCCCATCTCTGTTGTGCATGCACACTGACTCCTATCAATCAGGAATATGTGGACAGTTTATAAAGTCCCTTAGACCCTAATGGCTATCTCAACTTCTTAAGCACCCTGTTAAACCCCATGCTCTTTTGGGACCTGGATCTCTGGCTGATGGAGTCACAGGACTTTCTTTAGTTGCCAGCAGGATTGCCAATTTAACTGACAATGTTTCAAAACAAATAAGATTTTCCCAAGTGATTGTGAAGGTACTGGTTTTCATAGCCTGTCCCATCCTGTTCCGCTACTATGCCAACAGAACCAAGGCAGCCTTGGTAAAACAGCGACAGTCCGTTGGGTACAATTTTTCATGGCTTTTAGCTTAAGTTCAGTAGTCTCCATGACCAAATACTTGTGTTTGTTATATGGCTTTGGCCAAAATCCAGAACTCTGAAATAGCCTATTTTATCATTTGGCCAGTTTTGTAGTTGATTTTTAAGAGAAAGATGTGTCTATTCATGCCAGAGGTCAGAACAACATTTTTATATAAGTGCTTATACAGAAAGCTAAAGGTACTTAGACATCTTTTTTTCTTTTCAAATTCACTGTTCAATAGTTGAAGTCAGTTTTATACCTGTGGATTACCTACACAGCTAACCAAACACAGCTAATATAATAAAGCTTTTCAATGAGAAAAATGGCTTATAATAGAAGAAGAATTAGACAATTGGAAACCTGGGCTAATTTCATTAACCATGTACAATTTTAGGTCTTAAATGTGTGAGTTTTATGTAAAGCAACGCATTCTTTCACTTCCAGTATTCTTTTTTAAAGTTAATTTTTTTTCACAACCAGAGTTCTGTTCTTCAGAAATAGTGTATGATGTACATAAGCTATAAGATTAAACAACTTCTTCAAGCATTCATTCAGTTGGTGTGTTAATAGTTCATTGTCATCTTAATACAGATCTACATCTGTGCCATAATATATTTCTATTTATTGGGAAGAAGTGAATTACCAAAATGATGGAACCATATTTGCTTGTGTTTTTCACTTGCATAATGCATCATGCTTTCTGACTATCCAGTCAGTAATTTTGCAATGTCTGATTATTCAAAATTGTGAATCTTTAGTTCTGCAAATAATATCACATAGTTTCCTTAATCTACAATTTCTAGAAAAATCTATAGTGCATAAATTAATACTTCTTTGGCCATCCTGAATATATTGATGTAACTTTTATTTAAGACTTCTTTAAACATCAAGTGCCTCATTTTATGTGCAAACTCATGATTTTGTAAGCAAATTCATTTCATATTGAATAAATATACCCACCTTTTAAAGGCAACCCCTATCCCTCTAATACTAGATGGCACATTTGGAGAAAATACCGTCCTAAATATTGTGTAGTGGTACAAAAATTTTAACATACTATATTTTTGTTTTAATTTAATTTAAATTTGTTTTAATTTACTTTTAATGTACTATATTTTTGTTCTGGCCAAAATCTAGATGACCAAAATTTACATGACTTTGCATAAGTTATTTGTGGATCTTTTCTTTAATTATTTTATTACTGAAGTGAGAGTAAACTGTTATGGTTTAATGATTTAAATTACTAATGAACACATTCATGATTAAAATTAAGATGTTTGTAATTACAATTAAGTATGAGCATGTTTTTAATTTTTATATGTATCAGTAAAAATATAGTCTCAAATTAGATGATGCAATAGCAGGAAGTCATCATGCAGCATTTTCTTCAGGTAATCCCAACTCTCCATGTTATAAAGTAATTGTAAAGGAAATTTGAAAAAAAAATCTTTTGTTTATTTTTAAAAATAACTTTTCTTCCATTGTGAAAATTATACACAGACATTTCAGAATATTAAGAAAATACAGAAAATGTATACAAGTCAAGGCACATGGTCAATAATCCTACAATCTAGAGCACTAATTCTTTATAGAAAAATCCACGAGTCATTGAAAATGTGCTTATTTCTCAATAGGTATGTCTGGACTCTCTTTTTGAAATTTAACAATTCTTAAAAATTAAGTTCCTTCTCCCTGTTTTTTCTTCTTCCTTGCACATTTTATTAAGTCCCAGAGGCTCTGAGCACTCCTCTGGGCACTATACAAGCAGTACTGGATAACTCCAATGAAGTTTTTTTCACATTTAGATTATATTCTGGAGAAGTCAAAAGCTAAAAGCATTCAAAGACCAGAGACAGGGTTGTATGCACAATAAAATCAGCACCTCAATATCATCAAATCCTTAGGTTCTTCTGTTCTTCTTCTCTACTTCTCTTAGTGCTTACTTCATTCTTAGGTTGCTTTCATTGTCACCTTACATAGGCAATCTGTGCTTCAGTCTGTACTAAATATCTCCTGTTCAAGTCAGGAGGATGTAAAGAAAACTTAGTTCCTGAACCTGGAATATTATTTACTTTCTTTGATTAGGTCATCAAGTCATGTACCCAACCCTGGGACAGTAAAAATCTTCAGGTTCATTTACTTCAAAGTTGTTCTCATGCAAGTTGTACTTTGGGATTTTTGGAAAAATTTACAGTACACATGGATGCAGGTTCTGGTTCAAGATGGCAACATACCATCCTGAGCTCACCTTCTTCTATGGACACACTGAGTCTATACTTATACAAGCAAAAACTTCCTCTTAAAATATTGTAAAGGCTGACTGAGAGACTGCTACACATCAGGCAAACAAAAAGAAAACCATATCAAAGTGTGGGGGGGGGGCTGGAACACAATCTTGACATAAACTCCACGTTTGGTGAGGCAGTGTACAAATGGCAGAAAACTCAAACCCTGAAGCTTCTCATTGAGGAGTCAAGGGTTTGATCCCTACATTGGTACCTCAACTTTTTTTTTTGGGGGGGGGGATTTTTTTTCCAATTTATTTATTTTCAGAAAAACAGTATTCATTATTTTTTCACCACACCCAGTGCTCCACGCAAGCCGTGCCCTCTATAATACCCACCACCTGGTACCCCAACCTCCCACCCCCCGCCACTTCAAACCCCTCAGATTGTTTTTCAGAGTCCATAGTCTCTCATGGTTCACCTCCCCTTCCAATTTACCCAAAAGCACATACCCTCCCCAATATCCATAATCCTACCCCCCTTCTCCCAACCCCCCTCTCCCCAGCAACCCACAGTTTGTTTCATGAGATTAAGAGTCACTTATGGTTTGTCTGCCTCCCTATCCCATCTTGTTTCAGGGATTCTTCTCCTACCCACTTAAGCCCCCATGTTGCATCACCACTTCCTCATATCAGGGAGATCATATGATAGTTGTCTTTCTCCGCTTGACTTATTTCGCTAAGCATGATACGCTCTAGTTCCATCCATGTTGTCGCAAATGGCAAGATTTCGTTTCTTTTGATGGCTGCATAGTATTCCATTGTGTGTATATACCACATCTTCTTTATCCATTCATCTGTTGATGGACATCTAGGTTCTGTGACCCAGCAATTGCATTACTGGGTATTTACCCTAAAGATACAAATGTAGTGATCCAAAGGGGCACGTGCACCCGAATGTTTATAGCAGCAATGTCCACAATAGCCAAACTATGGTACCTCAACTTTTAAGACCGGCACCTGAGTGATGAATCCTTAAAACTTATAACTTTGAAAACCAACAGGCTCAAGTCCTGAGAATCACAAGATTGTAGTGATATTACAGATAGCTTTCAAAGGGCCCATATAATCAGGCGTATCTGCCCCAGTTCCCAGCTCAGAGGAAGCCAGTCATGCCCAGACTTAAAAGTGAAGGAGGCTCATCTGCTTACACTGAAGTGTCAGGCTGAGGACAGGTATCTAATTTAACACATACCTTTATGAGCTTGCTGGAATACTCTCCAGGGTTAGAGACTGCTGGGTACCGTATCTGCACTCTCCCTTGCCATGTTGCAGAGCACCGGTCTCTCTGCGAAGGGAGATTTTACATATATCTGGTGCTCTTATCTTTGTGGCTGCTATCCAGGGGACACCTGTTGATTGCTTGGCTCTGCAGGGCAAGGAAGCTTGCATTCCTAGTCCTATAGGACTGTAATAATGGGTGTCACCTAGAAAGGAGCACATACTTCTGATTTTTGTGTGGCTGTGGTGGCCAGTTGGGCTTTTGCTTATGCATTCCTTGGGACGCTAATCAAAGAAGAAAGGGTGTTTAAACAGCTGCTCTCCCCGGGGCACAGAAAGCATCAATAGGCCCAGAAGCTCCATCTTTGTGGGAAGGAGACCTATTAGCTATTAACCATAGCTGCAGCCTGAGGGATAGTCTTGTAATTAACCATGTATCTAGGGTCTTACTGAAGGACATCAGGTGGCTGGCACTGTCTTTACACTCTTTCTTTGCTGCAATCCAGAGCTCTACTGTCTCTTGAGGGAGAGTTATATATGTGGCTGATGCCCTACTTTTTATATTTGATTTATATTTATATTTTATATTGCTCTGGTTTTTGCATTTGGTACCCTGGGGATGTCTCTTGATTGCCTGGCTTTGGTGGCCAGGGGGTTTACATTCCTGGGTCCCCTGAGACTGTGATAATCAGAGAGATGGCACTTGCCTACAGCACACTACAGATAGAAGACCAGAACATGCTTCCCCTTTTTACCCCCTTGCTGTCTTTCTTTGAAAAAGGCCTCTTTGTGCCCTTTGTATATCTTGGAACTTTGGCCTGAGGGACAGGCTTCAGGTTTGGCATACTTCTAGTGGACTATGGAGCTGCTCTCAAGGAATGTAGCTGTCAACACCATTTTGGTGCTCTTTCTCTGCCTTGCTCCAGCTTGCCAGTTATCACCCAGTAAATAGCTTGTACACTATCTGGAGCCCTGATTTTGTGACTGCTGTCCAGAGGACATTGCTAGATTTTCTAGCCAGTAGGATTACACTTGTGATCCCATATGATATATTTATGTACTTTTAAAGGCTACTGCCTGAAGGTCTGCCTTCCAAACAGTCTGAATCTGTGTGCCAGGATGCTCCCTTTAGAGACACTAACAGGTCGTGGCATACCCTTAAGTCCTGGGAGCTATAAAAAGATAATAGGCTGCTTGGGCAAACACAAAGGTCTAAGTGACAACTAAAAGCTGAGGCAGGATTGAACAATAAGATTCTCCTCCTACATGAGGCCACTTTTTAAAGATTGAAGTGGTGGGGTTTTTTTTTTTTGTTGTTGTTGTTTGTTTGTTTTTTTAGTTTGCTGATAGAAACCAACACAGAGAACCAAGCAAATGAAGAAACAAAGGAATGTGTTCTAAATGAAAGAAAAAGACAAAAACCTCGGGAAAAACTCTTACTAAAATGGGGATAAGTAAAGATGTTTTCTGGATTCAGGAGATGAATGGATGGATATAGTGAGAATTTCAACAAGGAGATGGAAAATGTAAGAAAGAAAACATAAGAAAGAAGTCAGAGACTTGAATATAAAATAATTGAACTGAAAAAATACAATAGGCTAGTTGAAGCAGAAGAAAGGATCAGGCAAGCTGAAGATCAGGTGGTAGAACTTACCCAATTAGAGCAGCACAAAGAGAAAAGAGTGAAGAAAAGAGAAGAGTTTAAGGGGCTCGTGGAACAACATCAAGCAGACCAACATTTGCATTGTGAGTTCCCAGAAGGAGAAGAGAGAGAAAGGAGCAGAGGTTAAGTTTGAAGAAATTCTGTCTGAAAATCTCCCTAACCTGGGGAAGGAAACAGATATTTGGATCCAAGAAGTTCCAAGAATTTCAAATAAGATGAGCCCAAAGAGACCCACACCAAGACAGGTTATAATTAAAATGTCATAAGATAAAGACAAGGAGGAAATATTAAAAGCAGCAAGAGAAAAAAAAATCTTGTTATATACAAGGGAAGCCACATAAGGCTATCAGCAGATTTTTCAGTGGAAACTTTGCAGACCAAAAGGATCTTCACAGATACACTGATGAAAAACAAAAAACAAAAACAAACCAAAACAAAACAAACAAAAAACAAAAAACAAAAAAACCTTCCAACCAAGAACATTTTTCTTAAAGCTTTTATTCAAAGCAGAAGGAGAGATGAAGGGGTGCCTGGGTGGCTCAGTGGATTAAAGTCTCTGCCTTCAGCTCAGGTCATGATCCCAGGATCCTGGGATCGAGTCTTGCATCGGGCTCTCTGCTCAGCAGGGAGCCTGCTTCCCCCTCTCTCTCTGCCTGTCTCTCTGCCTATTTGTGATCTCTTTCGGTCAAATAAATAAATATATAAAATCTTTGGGTGGGGGGTGAGGAGAGATGAAGTTTTCCAGAAGAGCAGAAGTTAATGCAGTTCATTACTACTAAACCAGGCTTACCAGAAATGTTAAAGAAACATTTTTTAAAGGATTTTATTTATTTATTTGACAGAGAGAGATCACAAGTAGGCTGAGACCCAGGCAGAGAGAGGGGGAAGCAGGCTCCCTGTTGCGCAGAGATCCTGATGCGGGGCTTGATCTCAGGACCCTAAGATCATGACCGGAGCCAGAGGCAGAGGCTT
The DNA here is from genome assembly GCF_020171115.1 of Neogale vison. Lineage (NCBI taxonomy): Eukaryota > Metazoa > Chordata > Mammalia > Carnivora > Mustelidae > Neogale > Neogale vison. The sequence goes on along the minus strand of NC_058094.1, from coordinate 84,176,174 downwards.
AATGCACTGAGCCACCCAGGCACCCCAAAGAGATTTCTTAAGAACAAAAACAATGGGCAGTAATTTTTAACAAGAAAAATAATGAAAGAATAAATATCCCTGGAAAGGTAAATATATAGTAAAGATAGTACATCAATTACTTACAAAGCTAGTATGAAAGTTAAAAGACAAAAGTCATAAAAAAACTATGATTTAATTAGTTTAATTAGTTAAGAGATGCATATATAACAAGATATAAAATGTGACATCAAAATAAAACATTGGGGATTGGGAAGAGAGTAAAATTGCTGAGCCTTAGATTATGATCAAACTTAAGTTGTTATCAACTTAGAATAGACTGTTGTAAGTCCTTGTATATAAGCCTCATGATAACCATAAAGCAAAAGCTATAGTAAATACACAAAAGATTGAGACAAAGGACATAAGTTTAACACTAAAGAAAATCATCCAACCACAAAGGAAGAGTGTAAGAGAAGAAAGGAACAAATAGGACTGCAAAAACGGCCAATAAATAATTAACAAAGTGGCGATAAACACATACCTATCGATAATTGTTTTAAAGCAAATGGACTAAATTGTCCAATCAGAAGACATAGAATAGCTAAATGGATAAAAAAGAAGACCCCATCTATATGTTGCCCACAAAAACAAGACCACAAAAAACAAGACCCATCTATATGTTGCCCACAAAACACTCACTTTGGAATAAGGAAATACACAGACTGAAATGAAGGGATGGAAAAAGATATTCCATACAAATGGAAGCAAAAGAAAACTGGAGTAGCTATACTTAGAACACACAAAATAGTTTTTAAAACAAAGACAGTAATTAGAAACAAAGATGGGCATTGCAAAATGATGAAGTATATAACACTTATCAATATTTATGGACCCAATAGAGGAATACGTAAATATGCAAAACAAATATTAACAGACCTAAAGGGAGAAATAGATAGAAATAGTAGGAAAATAGATAGAAATAGTAGGAAACTTTAATGCCCAACTTGCATCAAAGGATAGATTATCCAGACAAAATCAGTAAGTATTGGTCTTGAATGACACATTATTAAATCAGATGGACTTAACAGATTATATATACATATATAATCTGTTTATGTTTATATATATATGTATATTTATATATTTAACACTCCATCTAAAAGTAGCAGAACATATATTCTTCTCAAGTGCACATGGAAAATTTTTCAGAATACATTATGTTAAGTCATAAAACAAGTCTTAGCAAATTTAAAAGGATAGAAATTATATTGTGTCTTTTCTGATTACTATGGCATTAAGTTGGAAATTAAATAAAACTGGAAGATTCATAAAATGTGGAAATTAAACAACATGCTACTGAACAACTAATGGATCAAAGAAGAAATCAAAGGATAAATAAAAAATACCTCGAAACAATTGAAAATGGGTACATAACATATCAAAATATGTGAAATGCAACTGAGCAGTTCTAGGAGAAAGTTCATTGTAATAAATGCTTACCTCAAAAAACAAGAAAAAGTCTCAAACAGCCTAACTTTACACTTCAAAGAACTAGAACAAGAAGGATAAATGAAACCCAACGTTAGTAGGAGAACAGAAATAACCAAGATTAAAGCAGAAAAAGTGACATAGAGACTAAAAAGGCAGTAGAGAAGATGAATATAACTGAGACCTGATTTTTGAAAAGATAAAATTGGCAAGCTAAAACTCACCACAGGGGGCGGGGGAAAGAAGATTCGAATAAGTAAAATCAGAAATGACATAGAAAACTTTATAACCGATTCCACAGAAATATAAAAGATCATAAGAGACTACCATAAACAATTATATGCTAACAAGTTGGGCAATCTAGAAGAGAGATAAATTCTTAGAAACATACCACCTATCTAGACTGAATCATGATAAATAAAAAAATCTTAATTACTAGTAATAAGATTGAATTAGTAATCAAAAACATCCCAACAAACAAAAGCCCAAGACCAGACAGCTTCATTGTTGAATTCTACAAAACGTTCAAAGAACAATAGAATTAATATCAATTCTTCCCACAGTTTCTCAAAAAATTGCAGAGAAGGTAACTCTAGCAAACTCATTTTTTGAAGCCTGAATTATTTTGATACCATAAACAGACAAAGATACCACAAGAAAAGAACATTATAAACCAATATTTCTGGTGAACATGGATGCAAAAACCCTCAACATAATACCAAACTACCAAATTTAATTTAGCAATACATTAAAAAATCATACATCAAGGGGCGCCTGGGTGACTCAGTGGGTTAAGCCGCTGCCTTCGGCTCAGGTCATGATCTCAGAATCCTGGGATCGAGTCCCGCATCGGGCTCCCTGCTCAGCAGGGAGCCTGCTTCCCTCTCTCTCTCTCTCTGCCTGCATCTCTGCCTACTTGTGATCTCTCTCTGTCAAATAAATAAATAAAATCTTTAAAAAAAAAAAAAATCATACATCAAAATCAAGTGAAATTTATTCTAAGGATACAAGGGTTGTTCAATATCCACAAATCAATATGATATACTACATTAATAAAATGAAAAATGAAAATCATATGATCATTTCAATAGGTGCAGAAAAAGCATTTGATAAAATTCAATGGCCATTTATGATAAAAACTCTCAACAAAGTGGGTATAAAGAGAATGGTCCTCAATATGATAAAGGCCATATATGACAAGCTAACAGCAAACATACTCAGAGGTGAAAAGCACACAACTTTTCCTTTAAGATCAGGAATAAAACAAGGATAAAATAAGGATGTTCAATCTCACCACTTTTATTCAATATAGTATCATATGCCTTACCCAGAGAAATTAACAAGGAAAAAAAAAGGTATATAAATTGGAAAGGAGGAAGTAAAACTGTCACTATTTGCAGATAAGATGGTATTACATATAGAAGACTCAAGACTCTATCAAAAAAACTATTAGAACTAATAAATTTAGCAGAGTGGTAGGAGACAAAATTGAAATACAAAAATCTGGCACATTTCTATACAATAATAATAAGCTATGAGAATGAAAAAAAATAATCCCATGTATAATTGAGTTAAAAAGAACAAAATACCTTAAAGTAAATTTAACCAAGGAGGTAAAAGGCTTATATAGTGAAAATGATAAGACATTAATGAAAAAATTGAAGAAAACACATATAAATTAAGATACCCCAAATTCGTGGATAGAAAAATAAATACTGTTAAAATGTCCACGCTGCCCAAAGCAGTCTATAGATAGAATTCAATTACTGTCAAAATTCTAAAGGTAATTTTCAATGAAATTCAAAAATAATCTTAAAATTTATATGTAACCAACCAACCAAACAAACAAAACAAAACTCAGATTGCTAAAACAATCTTGAGAAAGAAAAACAAAATTGGAGATAACACGCTCTCTCATTTCAAATTATAGTACAAAGATATACTAATTAAAACAATATGGTAATGGTATAAAAACAGACTCATAGATCAATAGAATGGAATAAAGAGATCAGAAATAAATCAACACATATATGATCAATTCACTTATGATAACAAATCCAAGAATATACAGTGGGGAATTACATTTTCTTCAATAAATGATACTGGGAAAACTGGACAGCCACATGCAAAATAAATGAAACTAGACCCCTATCTTATACCTTACACAGAAAGTCAACTCAAAATAGATTAAAGACTTGACTCTAGGACCTAAAATCAGAAAACTCCAGGAAAAATACATAGTCAGTAAGCTCCTTGACATAGGTCTTGGTGATGACTTTTTGCACCTGACACCAAAATCAAAAGCAAGAAAAGCAAAAATAAATACATGAAACTGTATTATAAGAAAACATTTCTGCTCATCAAAGGGAATGATTGGCAAATTTAAAAAGGCAACCTGATGAATGGGAGAAAATATTTGTAATTCATGTATCTGATAAGGAGATAATATCCAAAATATATCAATAATTCATACAACTTAATTGCAACAACAACAAAAAATCCAATTAAAAAATGGACAAATGTGAATATACATTTTTCCCCCAAAAGACAAACAGATGACTAAAAAGTTCATAAAACTATGGCCAACATCAAATCACTAAGGAACTGAAAATCAAAACCACAATGAGATATAACCTCATTCCCATTAGAATGGCTATTATCATAAAGACAAGAAATAACAAGGGTTGGCAAGGATGCTGAGAAAAGGAAACTTTGTGCACTATTGGTGAGAATGTAAATTGGTGCAGCCACTATGAAAAACCATATGGAGGTTTTCAAAAAATTCAAAATAAGACTAACATATGATCCAACAATTCCACCTCTGGGTATTTATCCAAAGAAAATGAAAACACGACCCTGAAAAGATATATACATGCCCGGTCACTGTAGCATTACTTACAATAGCCAATATATGGAAAGAATCTAACTGTCCACTAATGGATGAATGGATAAAGAAATAATATATACACATGCACACACACACACACACACACACACACAGAGTAGAATTATTTAGCCATGAAAAAAGAAAAAAATTGCCATGTGATAACATGGTTGGATCTCAAGGACATTATGCTAAGTAAAATAAGTCAGATAGAGAAAGACAAATACTGTATGAGCTCTCTCAGATGAGGAATCTAAAAGAAACAAAAACAAAACAACCTACTAAAACAACAACAAAAAGTAGCTCATGATAGAACAAATGGATGGTTTTCAGAGGTGGAAGAGGTGGGAGAAATAGTAAAAGGAGTCAAAGGGTAAAAAGAAAAAGCGGGATCTAAAATTCTTGAGCTTCTGGAATAATGAGCCAAGGGAAAAAAGTGAAATTTCACAGCAAAGAAGTCCTGATTTTACGTTAAAACAAATAAGTCACAAGAAAAGGTTTGAGGATATTTGAAACAGCTCATGTAAAGAGAAAAACGATCAAACAAAACACACTGAAGCCCAGGTAGCATTCCAGATCATTTATATCAAAATCTTTGATGCTGGGGATGTGGCAGTCACTTTTTTGTAAAAGATGCACATTTTCAGGCAGGCCTGAGGGCTGCTGGCTTACAATGAGAATTTACCTGTTGTCTTATGTGAATGGGAATTCCAGTTGAACTGGGGTTCTCTTAGAAAGGAAGGATTGATTTGGGGTAGCAACCAACTATGTCCACGTTTTTCACACTTCTCAGGAGTGTATAGATGGAGTTGGGATGCTGTGTTTGGGAGGAGAAGGCAGAGGGGCAGGCAGGCTGGCCAGAGTACCACAGAAAGCTTCAACTGATGTTTGAAGTGAGTCTCAAAGAATAATAACTGGCAAGACAAGTGTTAGACATCATCTAATTTTTAGTATCAATTGTTTGATCTGAACATAGTGTAGAGACAATATTGGGTACAGAGGAAGAAAGTGGAGACAGAGAGACCATTTGGAGGCTGTGAGTGTACAGCTGGTGAGGAGAGACCATGTACTGAATTAATTCAGTAAGGACGGACCTGAAGACAAGGCTACAGATTCAAGGGATAATAGGAAGAGGATCGACAAGATGTAATAATCAGTGTTGTGAATGGTGAGGAATGGTTTTTTAGGTTAACAACCGGTTTTCCTCTTGAACGATCGGGTGAAGCAAACGGACTCCTGAGCCTAGAATACAACTTATTCCTTATGTCTCTGAGGCATAGGAAATAACAGCAGAAAGACAGGCTTGGAAGGCAATGGCTTGGGTTGTATCTAAAGTTTCCGAGGCTTTCCATGGAGCTATGCCCAGCATACAAGTGGGTAGCAATCCTGTGAGTCAACTGAGTGTGTTCATGAATAGACACCGATTTCTGTGTTGTTTGCAAGAGGTCATTGAAAATATGGGTTTGGTGACCACCATTTGAAGGAAAATATCCAAAGGCCTGTTACATATTGTGTAACATGGTAAGGAACTAGGGTATAGGTTTTAAGCAAATGGTAACTTTTAGTAACTGTAGTAGAGGACCAAAGGTCTTCTGAGACAGGAAATGGGCAGTGTTTTAGAATACTCCTCTTGAAGGTAGTTATGTTCTGTGGCTTTCCACAGTTCGAAGGAAGGACCATTGCTCTTTTATTGCTCCACACAGGAAGGCGCTTCAAGGTCTTGTCAGGATTAAAAGTGTCTTTGGCTTGTGGTATTACACCATTATGTTCCAGATAGTTTTTGTGAAGTAAGTGAGAGATTGTCATGTCTATTTTTTTTCACCTGGGCTCTGTTATTGAACTTTTGTGAGCAAGGCATGTTTCAGAAATCCTCAGGAATGCCTGACTCATTTTCAGCTTCTTCTTTTGTTGATATAATACATCTCTCAGTTGTTGTGATCTCCTGGGGATTCTACCTTCCTTTCAAAGGGTCAGACTTGTCTTTGATTATAACAAGACTCTTGCTCAAATATCCCTGAGTCTTGATCTCTCAAATAGAGAGTTTGCACAGTTTTAGAGTACCTGAAATTTTTAGTAATATATTTTATTATTTTACTATGACATGTAGAAATGTCTTCTTTCAATAAATTCAGGCATCATTACATGGTATCAAAATAGTATTAAAAATCCCGATTTTACTTGTTACCTTTCCTCCCATTTCCCTTTTGATTCTAAAATATTTTAGGTGTTTTCATATGAAAGAATGTTCTTAAATAATCAAACCATGTATTAGTCTATGCAAGTATTCTCCTTATATGAGTAGTTTTGAACAAATTATGAACTTGATAATATTCCCTATTTGAAAATATGTGTGAATATTATTATTAAACTTAAATCCAAATTAGCCAACAGTCAACCATTGGAAGTCCTATTACACTTCAAAAAAACTTTTTTAGGAGGTATTTCTTTCATAATTTGTAGTTCGAGAAAAAACAGATTCTATCTTTTCTTCTTATGCATGTTTTAATTAAGGTGATATGTGTGTCTGTCTTTAATGTACTCTTGCTGATGGGATCCCTGAAGATTGACTGATGGGAAATGAAGCTATAGGTAATCTACTGGGAGGATAACAGATACCTGGTTCCTTTTTAATTTTAAAATTTATCTGTTACTTAATGGTCCCTGGAAGCTTGAGCATCATTTTAATTAAAACAAAATTCAATTTGAGTGAAATATGCAGTATGACAAGAATGCAGCCAAGAACCAATGTCAATGACAAAACAAAATTTGTCACATAGATATTCCCAGTCTATATATAGAACTCTATCCCTTTTTCCTACTGGATAAAAAGGATCTCAAAGCACTTATTCCTTGTTGTGACCTGTAGTGAAATTATAGTCAATAAACTATTTGCATACCTTTGTTGTTTCATGACCTTCAGCTCTCTGATGGCAGAGACCTCTCCACCTGGTTAAGTTCACTGTCCCTTAAATAGAGACAAGAATACACTTCATGAGTAATGAGTTGATGATGTCAAATGAAATGAAATACAAACACCTAACCAGGATGCTTGTTGAAATCAGTGAACAAGTTGTGAAACAATCTAAATAAGTAAACTTTAGTAGGTTTGTGAAAACCACTGTGGCAACAGTGAAAGTACCTCCTAGACTATTGACTTTAGGGAACATAATTGATATAGGGTTCTCTGGGCTCGAGTCTGAATTCTAGCTCTGTGTTTGCTCCACAGCTGTGTTTCCTATAGGATGCACTCAGATGATGCCTGACTGTGATAGGGTTAAGTGAAACAAGTGGGATTCCTCTGGTGGGTGACTTTGGCTACAGACTCCACAGTGGTCTTCAGAAATTTTCTAAGCCTGCCAGGCAGTTTAGGGGATGACCACCTAGTCTTGCCTTTCCTCTACCCAGAAACAGCCTTGTGTCATGCAGGGGCTGATGTGCCAAATTTCCTGGACCCATTTGCATTTTCTTTCACAGACGTTTCCTCCCCCAGATTATTGTGTACTAAATCCCATCTGAGCATTTGCTTTTCAAAGAACCAGGACTAATACAATCTTGGTATACTGACAAATAATTTTATTATTTGACAACCTGTGTGCAGTATGATGTTATTATGCTAGTTCTAGAAATGCAAAGACAAAAAAGAGAGCACGCTTAATGAAATCTTGCTAAATTGGGAGAAAGAGTAATTGCAATACAATAAAAGTGTAATGATTTATGTTACATGGATTTATCACAAAAGGAAAATGATGTGATTAGTGGAAATGCACCAATGGATACAACGAAAGATGAATTCTGAATATCAAAGTATATAAACACTCATCTGTATATAGATAAATTATGCACATCATTGATCCCAGCTGGGGAACAAACATTCTTGCCAATTATGACCTTATGAAGGTGTGTATGTGTGTCCAAAGTTTTATTATGCTTCACTTTATTGTGCTTTGCATATTTTAGGTTTTTTGCAAATCTGTGGTTTATGGCAACCCTGTGTGCATCAAGTCAACAGGCATTTCTCCAGCACCATTTGTTTACTTTGTGTCTCTGTGTAACATTTTGGTAACTCTCACATATTTTAGGCTTCTTCATTAATACTGTATTTGTTTGGTGACAGTGATTATGACTCAAGAAGTTCAGATGATGGTCACCACATTTCAGTAATAAAACCTTTTAAAATTAAGGTGTCTGCTTTTTTATATTTTTAAGTTTTTATTTAAATTCAAGTTGGTGAACATACAGTGTAATATTAGTTCCAGGTGTATAATACAGTGATTCAGAACTTCTCATCAACTTCTTGCTCATCACAACAAAAGCATGCCTTAATCACCATCACCTGCTTAACCCATCCTCCAGCTCACCTCCCCCCGGTACTCATCAGTTTGTTCTCTATAGTTAAGGGTCTGTTTTTTGGTTTGCCTATAACTGTGTGTGTTTTTCTCCCCACTTTGCTACATTTGTTTTGTTTCCTAAATTCCATATATAGTGAACTCATATAGTATTTGACATGAATATATTTAGGTATATGTATTGAAATAAAACTGACATTATCTTTATCCATTCAGGTGATATCTCACTGTAGTTTTTGATTTGGATTAACCTGATGATCAGTGAAGTTGAGCATCTTTTCATATGTCTGTTGGCCATCTGTATGTCTTCTTTGGAAAAATGTCTATTCATGTTTTCTGCCCATTTAATAATTGGATTATTTGTTTTTTGGGTATTGAATTTTATAAGTTCTTTATATATTTTGGATACTAACCCTTTATCAGCTATGTCATTTGCAAATATCTTCTCCCATTCCATAGGTTACCTTTTGGTTTTGTTGTTTCCTTCACTGGGCAGAAGCTTTTATTTTGATGGAGTCCCAAAAGTTTATTTTTGTTTTTGTTTCCCTTGCCTCAGAAGACATATCTAGAAAGGAATAAATATGGCCATTGTCAAAGAAATTACTGCCTGTGTTCTTCTATAGGATTTTTATGGTTTCAGGTCTCACATTTAAGTCTTTCATCCATTTTGAATTTATTTTTGTGTGTGATGTAAAAAAGTGGCCCAGTTTTGTTCTTTTGCTTCCTGCTGTCCAATTTTCCCAACACCATTTGTCTTTTCTCCATTGAATAGTTTTTCCTGCTTTGGTGAAGATTAATTGATCATATAGTTGTGGGTTCATTTCTGGGTTTTCTATTCTGTACCATTGATCTGTGTCTATTTCTATGCTGTTACCATACTGTTTTGATAACTGTGGCTTTATTATATAACTTGAAGTCCAGAATTGTGATGCCTCCAGCTTTGCTTTTCTTTTTCAAGATCGGTTTGGCTAATCAGGGTCTTTTGTGGTTCCATACAAATTTAGGATTATTTGTTCAAGTTTTGTGAAAAATGCTGGTGGTATTCTGATAGTGATTACATTAAATGTGTAGAATGCTTTGGGTAGTATGGACATTTTGTTCTTCTAGTGCATGAGCTTGGAATATTTTTCCCTTACTTTGTGTCATCTTAAGTTTCTTTCTTCAGCATTTTATAATTATAATTTTATAATTTAAAGCATCTTTCACCCCTTTAGTTAGGCTTATTTCTAGGTATCTTGTTATTTTTGGTGTAATTGTAAATGAGATTCATTTCTCAATTTCTCTTTCTGCTGCTTCTTCATTGGTGTATTGAAATACAACATATTACTGTATGTTGATTTTGTGTCCTGTGACTTCACTGAATTCATTTATCAGTTCTAGCAGTTTTTTGGTGGAGTCGTTAGGGTTTTTTGTTTTGTTTTGTTTTTGGGGTTTTTTTTAATATATAGCATCACGTCATCTGCAAACAGTGAAAGTTTTACTTCTTCTTGGTGGATTTGGATGCTTTTTATTTCTTTTTGTTGTCTGTTTATTGTCGTTAGGATTTGAATAGAAACGTAAGAATGAATATCCCTGTCTTGCTTCTGATCATAGAGGAAAAGCTCTCAGTTTTTTTTCCCATTTAGGATGCTATTAAACTGTGGGTTTTTCATATGTGGTCTTTATTATGTTGATATATGTTCCCTCTAAACCTATATGATCAAGGGATTTTACAAAGAATGAGTGTTTTTTATAAAGAATGGATGCTTTTTCTGCATCTATTAAAATGATAATGTGGTTCTTATTCACTTTCCATTAATATGATATATCATGTTGATTGATTTGTGAATATTGAACTACCCTTACAACCCACGAATAAAGCCCACTTGGTCATGGTGAATAATAAAGACATCACTAAAACAATATTCCTAATGAACCAATATTCCTAATGAACAAAGATGCAAAAATTCTCAATAAAATACTGGCAAACCAAATTTAACAATGTATTAAAAAAAAAAATCAGTCGCCATGATCAAGTTTTGGTGTCAGGGTAATGTTGGCCTCTCATAGAATGAATTTGCAAATTTTCCTTTCTTTCCTTTTTTTTTTTTTTTTTGAATAGTCTGAGAAAATAGGTATTCACTCTTCTTTAAATATTCAGTAGAGTTTATCTACGAAGTCATTTGACCTTGCCATTTTATTTGCTGGGAAATGTTTTTGATACTGATTCAGTTTCTTTACTGGTGATGGATCTGTTCAAGTTTTCTGTTTCTTCCTGTTTCAGTTTTTGTAGCTTGTATGTTTCTAGGAATTTACCCATTTCTTCCAGGTTGTCCAATTTGTTGGCATATCATTTTTTTCATAATATTCTCTAATAATTGTTTATATTTCTGTAGTGTTGTTATTTCTTCTTTCTCATTTGTGATTTTATTTATTTGGGTCCTTTATCTTTGCTTTTATATAAGTCTGGCTATAGGTTTATCAATTTTTAAATTTTTTTTCAAAGAACAAGCTCCTGGTTTTATTAATCTGTCCTTTTTTTGGTATCTATATCATTTATTTCTTCTCCATATTATTTTCTTCCTTCTGCTGACTTTAGGCTTTGTTCATTGTTCTTTTTCTAGCTTCTTTAGATGTAAGGTTTCATTTTCTTTTGAATTTATTTCTTGCTTCTTGCATCATGCCTTTAGTGCTATAATATACTTCCATATTAAGATTGTTGTTGCTGCATCCTGAAGGTATGGACCATTAAGTTTTCATTTTGATTTGTTACCATGTAGTTTTTAATTTCTTTTTTGATTTCCTGGTTGCTCTATTCATTGTTCAGTAGCATGTTATCTAACCTCTATGTATTTGTGGTCTTTCTCAATTTTTTCTTGTGGTTCACTTCTAGTTTCATAGCATTGTGGTCAGAGATAGTGCATGGTATAACTTCAGTCTTTGTATTTGTTGAGGCCTGTTCTGTGACCTAATATCTGATTTATTCTGGAGAATGTTTCATGTGCACTTGAGAAGAATGTTTATTCTGCTGCTTTAGGATGGAATGTTTTGAATATACCTTTTATTCCATCTGGGTCATTGTGTCTGTTATTCAGAGCCATTGTTTCCTTGTTTATTTTCTATGTAGAAAAATATACACAGGTTTTAAATTGTACTATTATCAATTATTGAATTATTATGTTAATATTGTATTATTATCAATGAGCCCTTTTATGCTTATTATTAATTGTTTTATGGATTTGGGTGCTCCCGTTTTAGGTGCATAAATATTGAGAATTGCTATAAATTTCTTGTTGGGTTGTCACTTTTATTATTGTATTGGTCCCTCTCTGTATCTTGTTACTGTCTTTGTTTAAGTGTCTGGTTCCTCTGATGTAAGTATTGCTACTCTGGCTTTCTTTCGACAAACATTTGTAGGATAAATGTTTCTCCATCTCTTCACTTTCAATCTTCAGGTGTCTTTAGGTCTAAAATGAGTCTTTTGCAGGCAATATGTAGATGGGTCTTTTTGTTGTTGTTGTTGTTGTTGTTAAATCCATTTTGACACCCTGTGCCTTTGATTTAGTCCATTTACATTCAAACTAATAAATGGTAGATATATATTTATTGTCATTTTATTACTTGTTTTGTAGTTGTTTCTGGGAGATTTTCTCTGATCCTTTCTTGTCTTTGTCACTTTCAGTCTCTCTTTTCCACTAAAAGAGACCTCTTTAATATTTCTTGCAGGGCTGGTTTTATGGTCATGAACTCTGTTAGTTTTTGTTTGTCTGGGAAATTATCTCTCCTGTTTTGAATGATAGCCTTTCTGGATGGAATATTGTTGGCTATGTATTTTTCCCATTCAACACTTTGACTATATCTTGCCACTTCTTCTGGATTGCCAAATTTGTGTGTGAAATCTCTAGCTAGCCTTATGGGCTTTCCTTTGTAAGTTCAGGACTTCATTTGTCTTGTTGCTTTTGAGATTTTTTCTTCACTACTATATTTTGGAAGTTTAATTACAATATGTCTTTTTCTTTCTTTCTTTTTTTCTTTTTTGTATTTCTGTGACTTTTTTTTTTCAGTGTTCTAAGATTCAATGTTTAGGCACCACACCCAGTGCTCCATGCAATATGTACCCTCCTTAATACCCACCACCAGGCTCACCCATCCACCCCCCCCAACCAAAACCCTCAGTTTCTTTCTCAGAGTCCAGTCTCTCATGGTTTGTCTCCCCCTCTAATTTCCCTTAATTTACTTTCCTTTCCTTTTCCTGTCCTCCGTGTTATTCTTTATGCTCCACAAGTAAGTGAAACCATATGATAATTGACTTTCTCTCCTTGACATATTTCACTCTGCATAATCTCTTCCAGTCCCATCCATGTTGATACAAAAATTGGGTATTCATCATTTCTGATGGAGGTGTGATATTCCATTGTGTATATGGACCATATCTTCTTTATCCATTCGCTGTTGAAGGGCATCTTGGTCCTTTCCACAGTTAGGTGATTATGGCCATTGCTGCTATGAACATTGGTGTACATATGGCCCCTCTTCTCACCACATCTGTATCTTTGGGGTAAATACCCAGTACTGCAATTGCAGGGTCATAGGGTAGTTTTGTTTTTAATTTCTTAAGGACCCTACACACTGTTTTCCAAAGTGGCTGCACCAACTTGCATTCCCAACAGTGTAAGAGGTTCTCCTTTCTCCACATCTTCTCCAACACTTGTTTCTTGTCTTGTTGATTTTGGCCATTCTAACTGGTGTAAGGTGGTATCTCAGTGTGGTTTTGATTTCAACCTCCCTGATGGCTAGTGATGATGAAATTTTTTTCATGTGTCTGTTAGCCATTTGTATGTCTTCTTTGGAGAAGTGTCTGTTCATGTCTCTGCCCATTTTTGATGTGATTACCTGTTTTTTGAGTATTGTGTTTGAAGAGTTCTTTATAGATCCTAGATATCGCCTTTTATCTGTACTGTCATTTGCGAATATCTTCTCCCATTCCGTGGGTTGTCTTTTTGTTTTATTGGCTGTTTCCTTTGCTGTGCAGAAGCTTTTGATATTGATGAAGTCCCGAAAGTTCATTTTCACTGTTGTTTCATTTGCCTTTGGAGACATGTCTTGAAAGAAGTTGCTGAGGCCAATGTCAAAGAGATTGCTGCCTATGTTCTTCTCTAGGATTTTGATAGATTCCTGCCTCACATTTAGGTCTTCCTCCATTTTGAATTTATCTTTGTGTATAGTGTAAGAGAATGGTTGAGTTACATTCTTCTATATATAGCTGTCCAATTTTCCCAGGACCATTTATTGAAGAGACTGTCTTTTTCCACTGGATATTTTTTTCTGCTTTGTCGAAGATTATTTGATTATAGAGTTGTGGGTCCATATCTGTACTCTCTACTCTCTTCCACTGGTCTATCTGCCTGTTTTTGTGCCAGTACCATGCTGTCTTGGTGATCACAACTTTGTAGTAAAGCTTGAAATCAGGCAATGTGATGCCCCCAGCTTTGTTTTTCTTTTTCAACATTTCCTTAGCAATTTAGGGTCTTTTCTGGTTCCATACAAATTTTAAGATAGTTTGTTCCAACACTTAGAAACATGCTGATGGAATTTTGATGAGGATGGCATTGAAGGTATAGATTGCTCTGGGCAGTAGAGACATTATAACAATGTTTATTCTTCTGATCCATTAACATGGAATGCTTTTCCATCTCTTTGTGTCTTCTTCAGTTTCTTTCATGAGTGTTGTATAGTTCCTTGAGTATGGATCCTTTACCTCCTTGGTTAGGTTTATTACAAGGTATCATATGGTTCTTGGTGCTATAGTAAATGGAATCAATTCTCTAATTTCCCTTTCTGTATTTTCATTGTTAGTGTAAAAGGAAGAAACTGATTTCTGTACATTGATTTTGTATCCTGCCACATTACTGAATTGCTGTATGAGTTCTGGTAGTTTGAGAGTGGAGTCTTTTGGGTTCTCCATATAAAGTATCATGTCATCTGCGAAGAGAGAGAGTGTGACTTCTTCATTGCCAATTTGAGTACCTTTTATTTCTTTGTTTTTTGATTGCTGTTGCTAGGACTTCTTGTACTATGTTGTACAACAGTAGCAAAAGTAGGCATTCTTTTTGTGTTCCTAATCCCAAAGGGAAGGCTTTCAGCTTTTCCCCTTTGAGAATGATATTCACTGTGGGTTTTTCATAGATGGATTTTATGAAGTTGAGGAAAATGCCTCTATCCCTGTACTTTGAAGAGTTTTAATCAGGAGCAGATGCCATATTTTGTCAAATGCTTTTTCTGCATCAATTGAGAGGACCATGTGGTTCTTCTGTCTTCTCTTATGGATGTGTTCTATCATATCAATTGATTTGCAAATGTTGAACCACCCTTGCATCCCAGGGATAAATCCCACTTGGTACTGATGAATAATCTTTTTAATGTACTATTGGATCCCATTAGCTGGGATCTTGTTGAGAATCTTGACATCCAAATTCATCAGGGATATTGGTCTGAAATTCTCATTTTTGATGGGGTCTTTGCCTGGCTTGGGGACCAGAGTAATTGTTGGCTTCATAAAAAGAGTTTGGAAGTTTCCCTCCCATTTCTATTTTTTGAAACATCTTCAGGAGAATAAGTATTATTTCTTCCTTAAATGTTTGGTAGAATTCTCCAGGGAATCCGTCAGGTCCTGGACTCTTGTTTTTTGGGAGGTTTTTGATCACTGCTTTAATCTCGTTACTAGATATTGGTCTATTCAGGTTGTTAATTTCTTTCTGTTTCAGTCTTGGAAGTTTAAAGGTTTCCAGGAATGCATCCATTTCTTCTAGGTTGCTTAACTTATTGGCATATATATAACTGTTGATAATAATTTCTGGTGATTGTTTCTATTTCTTTGGTGTTGGTCATGATCTCTCCCCTTTCAGTCATAATTTTATTAATTTGGGTCCTCTCTCTTTTCTTTTGGATTAGTTTGGCCAATGGCTTTTCAATCTTATTGATTCTTTCAGAGAACAAGCTTCTAGTTTCATTGATGTGTTGTACTATATCTCTAGTTTCTAAGTCATTGATCTCCGCTCTAATGTTGGTTATTCCCCTTCTTGTGTGTGAAGTGGGCTTAGTTTGTTGTTGATTCTCCAGCTCTCTAAGGTGTAAAGAGAGTTGGTGTATTCAGGATTTTTCAGTTTTTTTGAGTGACGCTTGGATGGCTATTTATTTCCCCCTTAGGACTCCTTTTGTTGGATCCCACAGGTTTTGGACCAATGTGTCTTCATTCTCATTGGTTTTCATGAATTGTTTAAATTCTTTGATTTCCTGGTTGATCCAAACATTCTTGATCAGGATGATCTTTAGCTTCCAAATGTTTGAATTCCTTCCAAACTTTTTTCTTGTAATTGAGTTCCAGTTTCAAAGCATTGTGGTCTGAGAATACTCAGGGAACAATCTCAATCTTTTGGTATCAGTTGAGCCCTGAATTGTGACCCAGTATATGGTCTATTCTGGAGAAAGTTCCATGTGCACTCAAGAAGAATTAGTATTCTGTTGTTTTAGGGTGGAATGTTCTTTGCATATCTATGAAGTCCATCTGGTCCAATGTGTCATTCAAAGCCTTTTTCTTTATTGATATTCTGCTTGGATGATTTGTTTGTTACTGAGAGTGGTGTGTTAAGATCAGTACTACTAATGTATTCATATCAGTATGATTCTTTATCTTGATCAACAGTTGGCTTAGGTAGTTGGCTGCTCCCATACCTGGGGGATAACTATTTACAATTGTTAGATTTTAGTGGATAGACCCTTTAAGAATGATGTATTGTCCTCTGTATCTCTGACTACAGTCTTTAGTTTAGAATCTAATTTATCTGATATGTGAATCATTACCTCAGCTTTCTTTTGAGTTCCATTGGCATGAAATATGATTCTCCATCCCTTCTTTTTATGTCTGGAAGTATCTTTAGATTCCAAATGTGTGTCTTGTAGACAGCATATGGACTGGCCCTGCCCTTTTATCTAATCTGCAACCCTGTGCCATTTTATGGGAGCATTTAGGCCATTTCACATTGAGAGTGATTATTGAAAGATAAGTTTTTATTGACATTATGTTGCCTATGAAGTTCTTGTTTCTATAGATTGTCTGTACATTTCTATCTGTCAC
Source organism: Neogale vison (assembly GCF_020171115.1). Lineage (NCBI taxonomy): Eukaryota > Metazoa > Chordata > Mammalia > Carnivora > Mustelidae > Neogale > Neogale vison. The sequence continues at coordinate 84,159,343 of NC_058094.1, read as the reverse complement.
TCATGGGTTCTTTCTTCTTTTATTCACCCCCCCTTAATATTTCTTGTAGTGCTGGCCTGGTGGTCACTTACTCTTTTAAACCTTGCTGGTCTTAGAAGCTCTTTATCTCTCCATCCATTTTTAAAGTCAGTCTTGCTTTATAACATATTCTTGGCTGCATGTTCTTCTCATTTAGTGTTCTGAATATGTCTTGCCAGCCCTTTCTGGCTTGCCAGGTTTCTGTGGACACATCTGACGTTATTCTGGTGGTCTTTCCTCTGTATGTAAGGAATCTCTTCCCCTTAGTTGCCCTTAAGACCTCCTGTCTGAAATTGTGATTCATGAATTTCACAATTAAGTGTCTGGATGTTTTCTAGAGTTTTTGATCTTCGAGGGTATCTTTTCGGCCTCTAGGGCATGAACACTTGTTCTATTTCCCAGATTAGGGAAATTTTTATCCAGAATTTGTTCAGCTATATCTTCTAGTCTTCTCTCTTTCTCCACCCCATCGGGGATCCCAATAATTCTTTCTTGGAACATTTAATGGCATTATTTATTTCCCCAATTCTGTTTCATGGTCTAAGCTATTTATTCCAAGCCTTCTCCTGATCTTCTTTTCTATCAGTTTGTCTTCTAGATTAGTAATTCTATCTTCTGCTTTGGTTATTGTAGCTATTAGTGTATTTAGATTACATTGCATATCACTGATAGTATTTTTAACTTCTGCCAGATTGGCTATCACTTCTGCCCTTAGAGAGTCTATGTTGTTACTAATGGTCTTCTCCAACTTAGCCATTGCCTGGATAATTGTTACCCTGAATTCCCTTTCTGACATACTGCTTATGTCCATATCCAACAGTTCTGTGGCAGAGGGAACTCTGAGTTTTTCTGCTGTTGGGTGTTCCTCCTCCTAGTCATTTTGGTGAGAGATGGTTGAGGGGATGTATAGATGAATATATCAACCACGATCAAGGCAAGGTTCACACTTGCTACTTTTGTTGAATGGCCAGATGGGTAGGATCTGACACAGTTGATTGCTGCATGTAGGTCATAACCAGAGGCTTCTGGAATTAGTTCAGTTTTTAACTCTCATAGTTTCTATAGATCAGGAATTTGAGAGCAGCTTAGCTGTTGGTTTTGGGTCTTTGGGTTGTGCTGCAGTCATCTGACGTCTTGAGTGGGGGCTGGAGAATGCACTTCTATACTCACTCATATGGCTGTTACAGTGGGCTTCAATTCCTCACCACATAGGCCACGCCTCACAATGCGATAGCTGATCTCTCTCAGAGTGAGTGATCTTGTGGTTTTGGTTAATATTTAAAAGTGAGTTTTTCGGGCACCTGGGTGGCTCAGTGGGTTAAAGCCTCTGCTTTCGGCTCAGGTCATGATCCCAGGGTCCTGGGATCGAGCCCCACATCGGGCTCTCTGCTCAGCAGGGAGCCTGCTTCCCCCTCTCTCTCTGCCTGCCTCTCTGCGTACTCGTGATCTCTCTCTGTCAAATAAATAAATAAAATCTTTAAAAAAAAAAAAAAAGTGAGTTTTTCATATATTTAGGTCACAAAATTCCTGAGCACTCCAGGAGGAATGCCACCCTGGACCACAACCCACAATATGTCTTGATGTGGACCTGCTTTTTTTTTTTTTTAGTTCTTTTGCTTCCTGGATCTGGATGTCTGTTTCCTTCCACAATTTATATGTTTCCTGCCAATATGTCTTTTTTTTTTTTTTAAGATTTTATTTGTTTATTTGACAGACAGAAATCACAAGTAGACAGAGAGACAGGCAGAGAGAGAGAGAGGGAAGCAGACTTCCTGCTGAGCAGACAGCCCGATGCGGGACTCGATCCCAGGACCCTGAGATCATGACCTGAGCCAAAGGCAGCGGCTTAACCCACTGAGCCACCCAGGCGCCCTCCTGCCAATACGTCTTAAAACAAGTTTTCTGTCCTCTTTCCCTCTCTTTTTCCTCTGGAACTCCTTTAATATGAATATCATTTCATTTGTCAATTCTTATGTTCCCTAATTCTTTTTCTCTTTTGCTAAGCTTCATTACTTTCAATTACTTTGTCTTTTATGTCACTAATTCATTCCTCTCCTTCTTCCAGCCTGCTGTTCATTGCATCCAGTATGTTTCTAATCTTGTTTATTACACTGTTCATCTCTGATCTATTCTTTTTAAATTATTTTATCTCTGTTGTATGGGCCTCACTGATGTTGTCTATTCTTTTCTGATGCCCAGTGAGTATCTCTATGGTTGTTGCTTTAAATTCTCCATCTGGGATCTGCTTTGTGAAGATCTTTGGCTATGGCCTTATCTTGTTCTTCATTTGATATAAATTCCTCCATCTTTGCATTTTGTCTAAGCCTCTGCCTTCTTTTCTATATTACAAAAGCCAGTTATGTCTCTTGCTCCTGAAGGTAATGGCCTTAGGAAGAAGAGGTGATGTAGGGCCCAGGGCCTGGAACTTCACGTGGTGTCTCTGTGTCTGCTAAGTATGCTCTGCTATTGTGTTTTGGCTTCTCTTTTCTTTGGACCAGTCATCTGCAGAGGCTCTTCTTGCCTGCTCTGGGCACTGTTTGGTCCCTATCCTGAATGTGTGAAAAGTAGAATACAATAAGATAATAGTGATGCTAGTTACTACTGTTGCTCAGTTTTAATTTCCTTGTAATAATCAGGAAAGAGTGTAGAGCACTGTTACACTGAGAGAAGTTTGGTGTGTGTGTGTATGTGTGTTTTTCCCTGTTGGGTGCCTTTAAATAATAAATAAAGTGGAGAAAACTATGAATGAAGATTAAGATCACATATTTTGTTTTTCAGAGTACCTACTTTGTGGGTCGATTTTTCTTTATGGAGTTTGTTTTTCTCATTCCTTAAAATAAGCCTGAATCTCTTTCAGAAATTTGTAATAAAACCCAAGGCTTATAATATGTGCAAGTTATTTTGAAATATGGAAAGTGATTTGGCGCTGTAAATGATTCTCTTCACTACAATTATTTAAATGTAAGAAATAATTCCTTGGATGACAGCCTTTTTTAAGGACAGAAGAAACCAGGCAAGTTAAGGACTAAAATGTGGAAATTATAGTTCACACTGAAATATAATTTAGTTATGTTGTGCAATGGGCTGAATGTTTTTGCTTTCCCAAAATTCATATGTTGGAATTCTAATCCCAATGTTAAGGGTATTGAGAGGGGAGACCTTTAGGAGCCCTCATCAGTGGGATTAGTGCCCTTCTTACGGGATTAGTGCCCTTCTTATGGGATTAGGGAATTTATAAGAAGAGGCCTCAGAGAGCCAGCTAGTGCTCTTACCTCCTTGTGGCAAAACAAGTCCTCAGTCTGCACTCCAGAAAGCTCTCACAGAACTGGGCTATGCTGGCACTCTGATTTCAGAGTGCCAGTGTCCGGAACTGTGAGGGAAAAAAAAATTGGTTGTATAAACAAGTTTATTTGTAAATGTAGTCAGTCATACATAATTAACTTCAACAGAAGGATACATTTTAAACTCACTCAGAAAGCCATCCATAAGTGATGTTCCCAAGACTGTACGTCAGATGTACCCTAACCTGATGCCATTTTAACTGGTGTAGTTTAAGTGGGATAGAAGAAGAAGAAGAAGAAGAACAACAACAACAACAACAACAACAACAACAAAAACCAATTACAATGTAATGGAGGAGGATTTAAGCATATTTTTAAATTGCAGTGGCTCAAGTTTGTTCCATTGAATTTTTTCAGCAAGGTTTAACTCTATAAATCTTTGAGTTTCTGCAAAATATGTAGAAACTTTTAGGGCAGAGGAGTCTAATCATGAAGAAGACCTTGGGACACTTACTTACAGGACAGTGAAGTCCAAATGAATCTGCTTTTGAAGTAAATAAAGGCTTTTCTCAGTTTACAACACAATTGTAGTCATACTAAAAACTGAATTGTAGAGTTAAGTGTTTTCCAGTGAAAGGAACAGTTTTTGTCTGTTCAGAATATGACCCACTATTTACCAATAGTAATAGAAATCACAGAATGTGCTTAAGAAGGTGGCAAAATGTGAAAACATAAGATACTTAGGAACTTGAATAGATACAGATTGCAAAATTTGTTTTGTTTTCTTTTGTTTTGTTTAAGAAAGAATAGCTGCTTGTAAGTTTCTTTTTATTTTTAGAAGGGTACATGCAGAAGATTTGGTGGGATGGTGCACAGAAGTTAAGGATGGATCCAACTGACTTTTGTGCAGAGCTTGTAGTCATAGTCTAAGTAGTTGTTGATGATATATATGAACAAATTTCCTCAAGCATTTATGTATGAGGATGAAATAAATAGTGGTAGTGTTTCTAGAATAGGTAGCATAGAGATCATTGAAGGAAAACATGAAACACGAATTTTTACTATAACTTGTTTGGATTGCTGATTCAACTAAAAATTACCTGTAGAAGTGGTTATGAATTTGGGATGCTTCATGTTGAAGAATTAAGTTCTGCTAATACCCAATAATTTAGATGAATGTGGTGTTATCAGAAGTTTAAAGTTGAAATAATCTCTTTCTCATATTCTATTTTTTAGAGAAGTATAAATCATACAATTACAAAGTTTTTCTTTCTTTTTAGCATTTCTTAGTTCCAGAGATAAATTATGACTTGATGTCAAGAAATATCCTTCTTTTCTCAGCCAATTTCAAAGTTTAAGAACAGTTCTGTATAGTGTGTGTGTGTGTGTGTGTGTGTGCATCACAGAGTTTAAAGAAAAGTTTCTTTGAATCCTGATTCAGAGAGGAAAATTTTAAGAGAATTTCTGCCCATCAAGAATTTTGTCAGATACCAGACTAAAAAGAAACTTTTAGGTAAAGTAGATATTTGTTTTAAGTGTGCTGTATTTTGTTCAAACTTATGTTACAGTGTTTGTTTCGTTGATTTTCCTTGGCATACTTATACATACTTATACATACATATTGATTTTTATATGAATATTTTGAATGATTTGGGTATCACATTTTGGGAAAAATATATTCTTTTTTGGTGTTTGAAGAGCTATTGGAATTCTTTTTGCTTCTCTAAAATCTGATAATTTTCATTATTTTTCTTATGGGAGTAAGAATTTCAGATTAATTAAAACATAGAATTAACCTCAGGCAAGGAGACAGATTTAATCTTCATTGTCTCCTGATACTCTTTTAAATTATTTTCATGGATTCAGCATCTTTCTAGTGAGCTCAAAATGTTTCTACTGATTTGATCTTAATGGTCAAGAAGAGGACATCTGCCAAATTAATTTACCCTAGAGGAGTTAATGAACAATACATTCTTTCCAAAGGACTGCATTTCAAGAGAGAGTAAAATAATGCTTCTTAATATAGTGGAGAAAGCATGGATTTGGGATTTAGACAAGCCATTTTTCATAATGTGATCCTTATTATGTGATGATGAACAAGTTATTTTTTAAGCCTCAGTTTTTGTTTAAAAATCATTATGTGATTTGGGGGAGAATTTAACATGATATATTATCTATTTCTCAGGGATTGTGCTAGGTTTTGGAAGTTCTGTGAAACAAAAGCCTGTTTTCATATACAGTTCATACTCTAGCAAAGGAGATAGATATGCATTACAGGTATATAAAAAATAGTGACCAAATCACCCTAGTTTCCTTTTTAGGGAGCGTATAATGAGCCATATGCACAGTAAACAAAAGGCCACAAAATATCTAGAGGTTACAGAAGGTGTTGGGGAGTTATTAATATTTTATACTGAGTTTTATAGTTTTAAAAGTATATAAAACTGTCTCATACAAAATGGGTGACTCAGCTGAAAGAAATATGTCTCAAATGGTAGAATTTTTGACATTTTGTTACCTGCATGGGAAAGATATTTAGAGACAGGTAGATATCTAGTCACACTCCACTGCTGATGATAGTCTTTACTCTACAAGTGGATTTCTGTTGTTGATCTTTGAAAATTTAGTTAGTTTTCTTATTTTATGAATAGACCTGGACCTTTTTTTTAAATTTTAAATAATGTCTGTCACTGAAACACACACACAGCTACATACACATACACACTATAGTGTGGGAACCAGAGATGGTTAATTGAGAACATTGGTTAAAAAGGGAAATGACATATTCTCCTAAATATGTTAACATCAACTTACAATTGCATATTTACTTCTCAATCTTTTGCAATAAGGCCACGATATTTTCTTTGATTATAAAAGTATTGATTATGGTCTTATCATTTTTTCCTTGCATAAATTGTAACTGGTTTGCATTTTCTGTACTACATTTTTATTTTAAGGATTTTTTGAGTATAATAATATTTAGATTATTGATAAGCAACTTGAATGCAGAGCTTTCCTTTATATTTTTAGTAGTTTTTCAAACTTCTAAGGTTGCCTTGCTTTAATTTTGATAACATTTTGCTTAACTTACTTTTAGTATGTCTGTCTAAACATTTATAGATTTCATAGCCTCAATTCTATACCTTGGCATGGATATTTCAATAATTTGAGTTTCTCAATATTATATTAAGTAGTCACACTAACATGTCATGTTAGAATCAATAGGTTCGGACAAACACAGTTGATTGACTCATGGTACCAATGTGAATTTTTCTGACTGGCAAGAAAGGAAGTGTATGGGTATCCTGTAACCTGTTGACAGCATGCATATAGAGCACATAGCAATAGTCAATACAATTATTAGAAGACTTCCATTCTAAATCAGGACAGTTTCAGAGATTAAATTTTCACTATCTTTATTTTTTTTTAATTTTTTAAAAATTTATTTGTGAGAGAGATCACAAGTAGGCAGAGAGGCAGGCAGAGAGAGTGGGGAAAGCAGGTTTCCCGCTGAGCAGAGAGCCCAATGCAGGGCTTGATCCCAGGCCCTGAGATCATGACCTAAGCCAAAGGCAGAGGATTAACCCACTGAGATGCCCAGGTGCCCCAAATTTTCACTATCTTTAAAGACAATATTACTAATATCCATTAAAATAATTTTTAAATGCCCTTTAATATTTTCATTTTCTAAAGATCTTTATATTGTATGGAAGTCCCTAAAAACTGTCAGAATTTGCCAAAAACAAAAACAAAAACAAAAACAAAAAACAATCAAACTGGAGAAAGAAGAATAGGATGCCTCCCTCCATGCTGTAATAGATTTCTATACAGAATATCAACAACAGAAACAGATGGATAGGTACATACATAGGTACGTAGGTACTTTAAATTATGAATCAGTATCCATATCATAGATCACATCCAAACTGCCTAATGTAGTGAACTAAATATTTGCATCAGGTGAGGATCTAGATTCAGAGGTAGCAACCTTCCATGGGCTCACAAAAGTCCTACCTTGCAGAGTTTTCTGTCTTCAGGTGCTTGGGTCAATATCACATACTAACAGAACAGAACTTTCTTAAAAGATACAGAAGCAAAACAGAGCACTTTTTGTTTGTTTGTTTAAAAATATAGTAGGGAACTGTTACTTATTCAACTTGATGTGCTGAGTAAAGTCAAGTGGTCTTTGGAAGACTGAAGAAATGTTACAAAAATACAAGACAGGTTATATTCTGGTATTTCAGAGGATAGGTCAAAGGCTGATGTGGTAAGAGTAATATACATTTGCCATCCCTAGCAATAATTTCGTAAGGAATTTGGATTGATGGATGTTTAATAATAATAGTAAGAAAGAAATGTGGAAACAAGAGTTATCACTGTTATAAAGATGATACTCTATGATAACCCAGATTTATATTGTAAAAAGTGTCTATGAAGGAGGGGAAAAAAAAAAAAACTAGCCAAGATTTAATACCTAAATAAATCAACAACAAAAGTGTGATCTGGTAATTTGTTTATTTTTGTAACATTATTAAAGCAAAAAATACTTTATATATTTTTGTTCCATTTATCAAATCTTTCTTTGTTGAAAACCTATGAAACAGGTTCTTTGTTAATTTATTTGTGAGGTATTCTGGTCATAGAGTGGTCTGAACAAATGTTTTTCACTTTTGTTCTAGCCAATACTCTGCTCAGGGAGATGCATCACTAAAACAATTGTGGCCTACTTTTGGAGTGGAACAGGAGACTTTGGGCTTTTCAACAACCTGTGGATTTTGCAGGTGTGAGATGTCATGACCTACCGTGATCCTTGCATCCCTTCCATGTGTGCACATGGTCAGAGGGAGGAGATTATAATTGACATAGGACATCTCATTAAGAAAGGGAGAGATCCTCCTTTAATTCCTGGGTTCAGCTTATGAGAAATCAGCTGCCCTGTTGATGTCAGAGCCCCTCCTTGCTCCTGAATATGGAATATCTATATTCCTCTTGTGAAAAGGAAGAACATGTCAACCCATGGCATGCTGTGAGAAGTCAGGGGGAAAAAATCTACCCATTGAGCTTCACCTGCCTTTCATTCCAGAACACCCAAATTTCTAACACAACATAAGTAGGCAGGGATTTAATTGTGCAAACTGGCCCTTGCTATCAAACATAATGAGAATTGCTAAGTAGATGCCATTAATATTCATTCACAAGTTTCAGAAATCATAGATTCTTATGTCCTATAGAAAATCACATTATGATAGACTGGCAGGGGTTGTCAAAAACCATCAAAACTAGAGTCAGAGTCAAGAGTTCTAAATTCTAAGTTCTCCTGCAGGCACCCAAAAGCTGAGAGTGCACAGTGGGGATGAGAGGACATGGAATCAACCCCACCTACAATATTTTATCCAGCAACCCTACCTTCATATTTTAGTGTGATGATCTCTGCTTTACACAGATTTTTTTTTTTTTTAAGGAATTCAGTATTATCTCAAGACACCTAGAAAAATCATCTCTCTTGGTTATAGCAGCAATGTTAATAAATACACATCAGTTTTGGTGGGTTTCTTTTGTTTTTTTTTTCTTTTCCTTTCTTACTCTCTGAAATCCCTCACATTTGCTTTTCTGGGATTACCTCCTAAATAAGCTTCTGTACCTCCCAATAGGGCCTGAATTATGAACTCCCTAATGGTGTTAAAGCCTCAACCCCCAAGGTGACTGTATTTAAAGAAAGGAAATTTAAGGGTAATTTAAGGCTAAGTGACATCATAAGGGTAAATAGGATTACTTGCCATATAAGTAGAGACACCAGAGAGTTTTCTTTCTCTCCTTACGTGCACAAAAGAAAAACCATGTGAGGAATTAGTAAGAAGGCATCCATCTGCAAGCCAGGAATAGTCCTCACCAGAAGCAAATCCAGAAAGTACCTTCATCTGGAACTTCTAGCCTCCAGAACTGTAAGAAAATAATTTCTTTTGTTAAAGTCACACAGTCAATGGTATTTTATTATGGCAGCCCTAGTGGACTAATATACTCATGCTCCCTAGTGAAAATTTTTAATAGAAGGAGATAAAGAGGGTCACAGGTAAAACTGTGTTAACATTTGCCAAGGCCCAGTGGAGGACCTCTGCCACAGTTCCAAGCAAAAATCCTAGGATATGGAAATCATGATTGATAAATGAGACATGGTGGACAATTCCATTATCAAACAATAGGAGATGAACTGGAAAGAAAAAAAAAAGAAAAAGAATAAGAAAGAAGAAGAAGAAAGAGGAGAAGGAGGGGGAGAAAAGAAAGAAAAGAAGAAAGAAAAAGAGAAAAAGAAAAAAAATGAATCTATTCAGAGCATCTGGGTTGTTCAGTCATTAAGTGTCTGCCTTGGGCTCAGGTCATGATCCCAGAGTCCTGGGATGGAGCCCCAAGAAGGAGAAGAAGAAGAGGAAAGAAAGAAAGAAAGAAAGGAAGGAAGGAAGGAAGGAAGGAAGGAAGAAAGAAAGAAAGAAAGAAAGAAAGCAAGCAAGCCAGTTTACTTTTCTGATGTTCTCCTGCAAAATTATGGTGTTCAGATATACGGTTGAAAGAAGTGTTGATTGAATTCCATTAAAATGTGGTTTTACAATGTGAGGAAGAGAATTAAGATTGTTTAAGGGTTCTTCAGGGACATTATTATCATGAAGCTTCAGATCATATTCAATTATTTAATTTCTTAAGGTTAGATTTTTGAACTAGAATGTGTTTTTCTTGTGACTGTTTCATGGCCGCTTGAGAAAGCTTAATGTGATGTTAGGCCACTAATCTACAATGCTCATGTTGATTGATGGTGTTGTTGAGTTCTTCTATATCCTTCCTTAGTATGTCTAGTAGTTTTGTTTTGTTTTGTTTTTTTGTTTTTAAGATTTTTGTTTATTTGGGCGCCTGGGTGGCTCAGTGGGTTAAAGCCTCTGCCTTCAGCTCAGGTCATGATCCCAGGGTCCTGGGATGGAGCCCCATATTGGACTCTCGGCTCTGCGGGGAACCCGCTTCCTACTCTCTCTCTCTCTCTCTCTCTCTTTGCCTGCTTCTCTGCCTACTTGTGATCTCTGTCAAATAAATAAAATCTCTTTTAAAAAAAGATTTTTGTTTATTTGAGAGAGAGAGAGGGAGAGAGAAAGAGAGGAAGAGAGTAACGAGCAGTGGGGGAAGCAGAGGGAGAAGGAAAAAGCAGGCTCTCTGGTCCCTGGGATCATGACCTGAGCTAAAGGCAGGAGCTTAACTGACTGCGCCACTGAGGAATTCTTGTCCAGTAGTTTTATCAGTTGCTGAGAGATCAATGTTGAGATCCCAGCATAGTTGCGGATAGCTTTATTTCTCCTTTCATCTCTAACAGTTTTTATACATAAATCCAGAAGCTCTGTCCATTGAGATATACACAATTAGGATTTGCTGTATCAAGTGTTAATCATCCCTGCCTACTTCTCAGGTCATATAAAATATGCCGTCATGCAGCATAAAAAAAGCAGTATTTAAGTATTCATTCTTCAATAAAGTATTACTTAAGTATTTAAGTCATCATGTTTATGGCATTGTTTCAGGTGTGTTGATATGTTTCTATTTAACCTTTTACGAGATATGTTCCATTTTCCTCCCTGTTCCACATTAAAAAATACAGATAGACTTTAGGGACTTTCAATTGCTAATAAATAGTCAAATTTTGGATGCAGGATCCTAGACCTCATGATAGGAACCATTATAACTAACATGTGCTGCCACTTTACACTTCAGACGTGATTTTTTTCTATTTAATACTTGCTGTGACTCTGTGATACAGGATTTACTCAGAAGTGCCTGGCTCTGTTTCCTTGTTTGCAGAGCAAGAAGATAAGATTCCAGGATATCTCCAAAAATCTGTCTTAGCATAAAATTGGTCCTTCTTCTGACTTCTCAGTGGTCCTGACTTGTTCCCAACTATCCTGCTAGGTCCTTCATTTCTATGACTTTTAACTTGTCCTTTTGCTCACTGTGCTTATGATTTAAGAAACACTTTGTGTTGCAAAGCGTTTTGTACAGATAGAATAAAATTCTTACCCACTTCTATGTCTTCAGTCATTGCCCACATCATTGTGAGTCTATACATTTATGAGAAATTCGAATATTTACTTTCTCAGTATGTACTTGGCATGCTCACTGGATGCATGCCTCATGAAGTTTTATATTTTAAAAGTCTACCTGTATCTTCCTCTTGATAGTTATATTTTTTAATATGCCCAAACTATTTTGTTTTAATATCACCCTCTGTGAGCATTTAGGTATGAGGCTTAGGGTGATCATTGGTTTTATTTCTATGTTGATACAGGAATTATATTTCAATAACTTACTGAGTTTTATTCTCTCATTCTGAAAATTTACACATGATTCTACCTGATCATACCATTAGCAGAATAATCTCTAGTAGAACTGTGAGAGAGTTACAAAATATTTTAGCATTTTAAGTGGAAAAAAATTATATTTCACTTACAGAGGACCAGAGATTCTGAATATATATTATATATATTTATACATACATATGTACATTTATATATGTATTTTTAGTGCTAGGATTCATTTTATCAGTGGAGAATGAGATACAGCACAGTATGAAAAATATTATATTTGATAATGTTTTAAATTAGGCTCATACTGTAAAACATAGTTTAATAGTACTGGAATCAACGTATTTTATTCTTTCTGCTTAACAAAGTTCTGATCACTAAGCTGAAAGAGAACCACTGTTTGTCATTGTTCTACATATGTGTGCAAATGTTCAAATACCTTTTTAGATACCATTTCCAGAGTGTGAACACAGTTTGGACTTGTTATAGTATAAAAACAATTTAGCTTAAGAATGGATGCAATTTATTATTTTAACTTTAGAATCCAAAATTATATTTCAGCATATCAAAATACAGGGCTAACCTTGCTGTAATAGGAAAATGTATGTGATTCTTCAAAGTTTCAGAATATTCTGGAAAAGTAAAACAAGAAGAATTACTCTTTATCTAAGACTGATTCATAACTTCAGTATGTGACATATTTCACCTTCTTTTCCTTATAAGAAACATAAGATGTAAGGTATGTGAATCACATAAAAGAAAGCACCAATATCTCAGAGTCAACCGGTAAGTAGTTACAGATACACTGAGACACTGTGTGAGCCTTCATGTCTCCCAGTAAAATCCTCTTCACTGGATTCCTGTCTGAATCCTGGAATTCATTTTTAACAAATAACTTTTCCACATACTTTAATTTAGCATCACAGATACAGCTCTCACTGAATTTATGAAGGGAGAGATGACATTTGCTCTCCATAGGTCACTGAACTCAGTTGTTCTCTCTGTTGCCACTAGGCACTAACAGTGAGCATTTATCAGTAACTTAAAAGTCTCAGGAACTAGGAACAAAGTAATGTTTCCCACAGTCATTTTTATTTTCTTTTCAGAGCAGGTCCCAAGTTATGTTTTTGTTTCTCCTCACAGTCTAATAAGTACTGGTTGGATTTATAATTAGCAAAACTGAGGCCTGTTAAATGCACCATCACTTGGGAAGAGTTATGTGAGTGTTGGTACTTGAGGAGGAAAGAGACCATGAGTACTGTACAAACTTTGGTCCACCATGTTTTGAGATTCCATTTACCATAAAGCCTCTATGCATTTCCCTATTTTTCAAATTTTTGGTTTGAAAATGGTCTATGTGATTTTGAAGCTAAGTTGCAACCTGCAACTTGAAAACATGATTTACTGATTTTCTGGTCAACTTAGAATTTCCTAGTTGTTCAGATATTTCAGGTATTTGAGCCACTAAAGGTCCACTGTCAATGGACTCTACCCTGAAGAGTAGAAAGCATTTTTCAATGGCTGGAGAAGGTAGTAATTCAGATCCAACAAGCAACAGTTTATTTTACTTCCTAAGGCTTTTTAGAAAATTACACTTATCAAAATCTCCAATATTTTATGTCAAATAAATGATAACAGGAATTAAGATTTATTGTCAAGTGTTGTTCTCAGTGCTTACTTGCTTTGCCGATGTAGAGTCATGTCATCCTTACAATATCCCTATGAGGTAGACACAGTTGTTCTCTCTATGTAAAAGAAAATAGATGGAAGAGGATTTTACTTATTTTTTTAAAAGATTTATTTATTTTAGAGTGAGAGAGAGAGTATACATGTGTGGGGGAAGGGGCAGAGGGAGAGAATCTTCAAGTGACTCCCCACCAAGCATGGAGCCTGATGTGGGGATCAATCCCAGGATCCTGAGATCATGACTGAGCTGAAACCAAGAGGTCTGTTCTTAACCAGCTGAGCCACCCAGGCACCCCAAGAGGATTGTATTCAAGGCTGGATAAGCAGTGACTTGCTGAGCTGGGTTATGTAAGGATGCTGACTACAGAGCCTGATTCTTCATCTTCTTCCATATGGCCTGCAAAGAATCTGGAGAAGTTTGAAAGAAAGAGTGAATAATTCTTTTCTTATCCTTTCTTTTTATAGTTTATAAAAGTTGAAATCCATTCTTAAACTCCATAGATGTTAGTTTTCAAATGAAAAAAAAAAAGTATCTGCTTTTTTTTTTATCATTATAAAGACATGGATATAATATTATGTGCATTTTGAAAACAAAAGTTAATGTTTTTAACAGATGTGGAAGCTGAATAATGAAATCTAGAACCACTATGTATTAGTCTTGAATAGAGATGTATTGTGTTCCAGTTGGATAAAAGAATCTTACCCTTGACTAACTCAGGAAAATATGGGTGCTATATTGGCTAAGGAAAATTAAAGAGTCAAACCCCCAATCTGCTGGGATTGGAGGCACACAGCTGGCTTCGGAAACATCTGAAACAAACAAACAAACAAGTAATTTAAAAAATCAAACCTGAAAACAACCCCAAAAAACCTTTTAGAAATTTATTATTTCTAAAAATTTATTATTATTTATTTATATAATAATATATAAATATATATTTATATATACTTATAAATATGCAAATGATAATTTATATAATTTATTATTTCTAAAAAAATCAAACCTGAAAACAACCCAAAAACCTTTTAGAAATTTATTATTTTCTGATTTTTCTCTTGAGTTAGTCTTTTTTCTTTCTCTGATTAGCTTTCTCTAAATAGTGGGAAAATACAGCCAGTGGAGGCACCCAATTTTATATTTTATCACTGCTACAACTGGGAGAAGACTGATTGTCTTTTTTGGGTGCAATTTGAAAAATTTCAGGAATGCACTCAAGATGCCATTCCTGGGGGTGGGAGGAAGTGGCCTCCTTGGCATTGCTGTGCACATAGGAGGCTTTTGGATGAAGCTGGGTCATAGTATCAGTGGAGATGAAGTGATATGAGAGTGGATCTGAATAGACCAAGCCCACGACAATGACCTTGCCTCCAAGAAAATAATAATATGACGCAGTGGCAAGAGCAGAGGATTTAAGAGTTAAAGGAATAGTGATTCAAATCCTGGTAATCACTTGGATGACTGAAGTTAGTGAATCTCTTTTTACATTGGTTCATTCATCTAAAAAATGTTATGATAAATAAATGGGATAACATATAAACAAGTCATAGCTAGCTTTAGGCTAGCTAGGTATCATTTTTATCTAACCCCCTGTATTATCCATGTATTATCTAAGCCCTTATTAGTCCATATACTTCACTCTGTAAATCCAGTTAATAGCCCCCTTCCAGATGAGAAACTGAGACATATGAAACTTAAAAAAGATGTTCTACACTCATATTTAGTAAATTTAGGAGACAGAATATGTAGATGTTCAAGAAATATCAATCATTTATAATATAAATTCAAAGTTCATTCATCTTCAGAGCATGCTTGCTCTTCCAGGAGAGCTCAATGTTCAGAGGTAGAACATGCATCATGTACTTTTCTGAATCTGACTTAGAATGGCCATAATTATAAAAATATCCTCATTCTTCATTAATGATTGCTCATCACTGGTCTTGTGCATAATTCAGTATCATACCTTGAGATATGTGGTGGTTAAGAGCATGGACTTGGGAGCCAGTCTGCTTGGGTTAAAAGTGTAACTTTGCCATTTTTACCAAATATAGTTTCTTGACTGTGTTGCTCAACAATTTGTGTTTTGAATCTCCTTCTCGTCAAAATTTAATGGTACTAATATCTACCTTTCAAAGGTATTACAAGGAAATCATTAACGAACCAGCACTTTTAAGGGCTCTGAATAATGCCTGACCCATAGTAAGTACTCAAGAAATAGCTACCAAAACAAACAAAAAAAGAAATAGCTGCTCCTACTGCTACCAACTATTACCATCTCTACTACCACCACCACCATTACCAACACCACCATTAATATTAAGGTGGGCTTTCTTCTTCTGAATCCACTATTTCTGTTAATCACATTTTAATTTTGAGTTTCTACTTAATTTATATGTCTCATATTTAATGTAGTCAAGAACTACATATCAAGTTCTAACCTATACTAAACTGGTAAGAAATGGTGTATGGTATATTAAGGGAACACATCATGTAGCTCGGGGATGAGTGCAGTTATATGAGACAACAGATCGTATTTATATGGCAGCTTGCTAGATACGTTCATAAACATACTGTAGGAAAAGTTGACCTACAAGAAATACCGAAAAGTTCTTTTCTCATAGTGTCATTTTCTTTTTGCCCATACTTTAGGAAGACAGCAAACTAAACGATGTTGAAAAGTTATTGTTATTTATTGAATTTATTTTTCCTTAAGAATATTACAGTGTCTTCTGATTTTATTGCTAATAAATACACACTGGTAACACAAAAAAATAGTCTCTCACTATATTATTTTTTAAATTACCTTTCATATGTAAGTGGTTGTGAACATAATAACAGAATCTTCAAATAGAGTCAAAATATATTGTACTGGATGCCTGACTAATTTTGGCTTTTGACTTGATTCTGTAATTTATTACTTTTGTGAATTTAGACAAATTACAACCACTGAGCCTAGTTTCCATATCTTTAAATAAAACACCTTAGCTAGATGGTATCTAAGCTCCCTTGAAGTTCTGATATTCTTAGTTCTACATGTAAAACACAGAAACCCAAGTGCATTCTAGGGAAGTTAAGCTCATCTATTTATCAGCATATACAAAATTTTATATAAAAAATAAAAATAATCTTAAAGGAAACTGTCAGAAATAATCTTTATGTTCTTTGGAAGGTAACAGAGGCTGTCAGGCAGGTGTGTGAAATAACATGATTTCATAATATAAATAATGATTAAACTTACTTTAGTTATATTATGCAGAGTATTTTAGAATAGTTAGATATTGGGAAACCAGTAGCACAGATGTAGAATTTTTCCAGGAATTCCAAGATACTGTGACTATACCAAAAGTTTGAATTTTAAATTATGAAAATAATGCAGTTTGAGCTTTAACCTAAATGAGCAGTGGGGGGCCAGGGAAGGTATGGAATAAGACAGGCATATTTATCTTAAATCTAAATCTCAAGTTTATGTTTCTGGATGAGAAAATGAAGAGTGATGGTTCTATATTTTGGTGGTATAAATCCTGGGGTGGGGAGTAATCCTGAATGAAGCTGTGTGAGAAGCTGGCATGTGCATGCTGGCCCCTCACCTCCAGCCTCAACACTGTGCCTGCCTTCCAGTGCTTGTTACCTTTGCTGAGGGCCCTTGCATGTCCTTTGTCACACAGACACGCACATCTTGTAGGCTATGTGCCCTATATATTTCACAATTTTTAATCCATGCTTTCTTTGGATAATATTTTAAAAATTCAAGACACATATACGTCCATGGTAATGTGCACCCTACCTACCCACCTCCCAACCCTTGATTTCTATTCATTTTGCAAAGCCAATAGCAAGATGTTAGTATTTCCAGGCTTATCCCAAGCAGAAGGTCCAGTGTGCTCACGTGCCTGGAGAGTGAGGGGATGGGAGAGGCAAAGAAGAGGGAGTGAGGGCACTTTCAGGAACTAAAGTAGATCCCAAAGCCAGGTACATAGGAAGGACATGAAGAGAAGCAGGTTTTGGATCTAAAGGCCCTATAAACTTCGCTAAGCTGTGTGGATGCCACCCTCAAGTTACTTGTAGAATTAAAGTCTTTTGAGCAGAGGAATGATACTTAGATTCATATTTTAAAAAGAGCACCCTGAAAAATAAACAAACAAACCATTCTGGCTACAATGCCAAAAATTTGGGGTGATGCAATTCAGCCCAAGAAGTAATAAAGGGGTGGGGTCAGGGGGATGATTGTTGGTGTTCTCCGGGTTGGGAAGCAGTGGCCTGGACAGAAGCTGGTCATGGAAAGGGGACAAGAAGATTTGTGTGAAAGCACTGTTGATCAGTTAAGGGGGAACAGAGTAGTAAAGAGAAGAAATTTCAGAGGTTATCTGGTAAAATACAGTGTCAGTACTTCTTCTCATGGGAAATTGAGTTGTATGAGCTCCAATAGGAAAGTATACTAAGGGAACAGAGAAGAGAATCTGATCTCTTTGCTTATAAAACAAGACTGGCAATACATATATTTAACCCCTGTTTATTGAGTGTCAGTTATGTGCTAACTACAAATACTGAATGGATTTCAGCAACTCGTACTTCCAGTGTTGTCGTAAAGATTACAGAACTATGTGGGAACAGGTGGCAAAATAAGTCATAGGTACTGAAGCAAAAATTAGATCATGAGGGTATAAAACCTTAGGTTCATTTGCTGTGGTTGCTATTTGCTTCTAAGAAGTCTTGAAACTCTTCTTAACCTAATTTGCCAGTTTGTATCTAGGCATTGCAGAGGTTTATGTAAAAAAGACTGCCAGCTAACAGCAATCATTGTACTGCTCAGTACTTCTGCACACAGTTGTGTTTTGACATATAGGAGCATACAGTCTTAATTGTCAGACAGGTAATTTAATAAAAGAAATGTGTTCACTGGTTTCAGTGTTTCTGAAAGGTTAGCCTAGGATGCTGAGTGAATCTCATATGAATTCCTAATAACGAATAGATAAACCAACTGTTACAGCAGTGAACATATGATACAGAGACACTTAGCTCAGTTTTATTTGCTACTGCCAAAAATATAAAGAGATCAGGTATTTAAGAATATCTTTATGTTAAGAAAGTGAAAGGGCAGTTTTATCTCACATACTTTAAAAATGATGAAATGGCAGATTGCTAAAAATTTCCTATTATAATCCTTCATTAATTATCATAATTTTCACATAAACGCTTTCTTTCAAAATAAAATGTACCTTTTAGGTGTGTCCAAAAACACTTTTGTTTTCTTCCCAGGAAACAGTGGTATCGTGGAAAGCAAAGAAAGAGACACTTTTAAGGTCAAATACTTAAAAATGAACACTAATAGTCATGATAGCGAAAGCCATGGTCATATCGATGACAACATCAACAATTGTTCTTAATGTTCACCGACCCTTATCACAGCACACTTGTAGAAATATGAGATGAGGGCACAGAAAGCTAAGTAAGGGCAATGTCTAGAAAAGAGGGGAAGCATGTTGGGATCTTCTAGTCTTTCCTGTTCAGAACCAGCAGGGTATTTGTTAAACACCAATTTTTAGTTCCCCTCTCAGATGCAGTCACTCAGAATCCTCTGGGAAGAGTACCTGGGAAACTGTGTTGATAACACTCCCTGCTCTCTTCCCCCAAGCACTTCTAATTGGGGTACTTGGGAAACAGGTTTTTATGGGATAGTAAGTTTTAAGGAGTTCTGCATGAAGAAGAGCTATATAGCCCACAAGTATGTAGTTTAAAATGCTCAAAGTTCACCACATATTTGCTTTTTTAAATGATTTTTCCAAGGCCATGTAGGTTCTAAGTAGCAGAGCTTGGATCAAACCATCACTGGAAGTGATTTTATTTCCAACACAATTGAATATGAATAAATATACTTCAGGGTTTTTAGTCTCTTTTTCTTAGCATAAGAAAAGTATCTTTCAATTTTGGGCTGAATTGCATCACCCCAAATTTATGTGTTGAAGTCCCAACCCTCTGGAGCTCAGAATGGATTCTCTGAAGAAGTAATTAAATTAAAATGAGACCATTAGGAATGACTTTCATCTGTTGGTTGGTGTTCTTATAAAAAGAAAGGACTGGACACAGACACCCAAGAAAGACTATGAGAGGACACAGGGAGAATATGGCCATCTGCAAGTCACAGAGAAAGTCCAAAGGAGAACCTCCTCTGCACCCCCACCTCAAAGTGCCTGGATCTCAGACTTTTAGCTTTCAGGACTATGAGAGATAGATTTCTGTTGTTTAGACATTGTTGCTGTGAACATTAGGTTGTATGTGCCCCTTCTTTTCACTACATCTGTACCTTTGGGGTAAATATCCAGTAGTGTAATTGCTGGGCCATAGGGTAGTTCTATTTTTAACATCTTGAGGAACTTCCATACTGTTTTCCAGAGTGGCTATACCAGCTTGCATTCCCACCAACAATGTAAGAAGGTTCCCTTTTCTCCAAATCCTTGCCAACACATTTGTTGTTTCCTGTTTTGTTAATTTTTGTCATTCTAACTGATATAAGGTTGGTATCTCCTTGTGGTTTTGATTTGTATTTCCCTGATGACCAGTGATACTGAACATTTTTTCGTGTGTCTGTTGGCCTTTTATATGTCTTCTTTGGAGAAGTGTCTGTTCATGTCTAGTGCCCATTTTTTGATTGGGTTATTTGTTTTTTGGGTGTTGCGTTTGTTAAGTTCTTTATAGATCTTGGATATCAGCACTTTATCTGTATTGCCATTTGCAAATATCTTCTCCCATTCCATGGGCTGCCTCTTAGTTTTGTTGACTGTTTCCTTTGCTGTGCAGAAGCTTTTTATCTTGGTGAAGTCCTAAAAGTTCAGTTTTGCTTTTGTTTCACTTACCTTTGGAGATGTGTCTTAAAAGAAGTTACTGTCGCCAGTGTTGAAGAGGTTACTGCCTATGTTTTCCTCTAGGATTTTGATGGATTCCTATCTCATGCTGAGGTCTTCCATTCATTTTGAGTTTATCTTTGTGTGTTGTATAAGGGGATGGTCCAGTTTCATTTTTCTATATGTAGCTGTCCAATTTTCCTGAGCCAAAATGCCCTTCAACAGGTGAATGGATAAAGAAGATGTGGTCCATATATACAATGGAATATTATTCAGCCGTCAGAAAGGATGAATACCTGCCATTTGCATTGACATGGATGGAACTGGAGGGGATTACGCTAAGTGAAGTAAGTCAAGCAGAAAAAGACAATTATCATATGGTTTTGCTCATATGCAGAAGATAAGCAATAGCACAGAGGACCACAGGGGAAGGGAGGGAAATCTGAAGGGGCAGACATTAGTGAGGGAGATGAGCCATGTGAGAGTACAGAAACAACCTGAGGCTTTCAGAGGGGAGGGAGTAACAGGGTGATGGATATGAAAGAGTGCATGTGTTAATGATGAGCACTGGGTATTATACATAACTAACAAATCATTGAACATTACATTTAAAAAAAAAAGGAAAAGCAAATAAAAATAAAGTTTTTACATCAAAAAGAAAAAAAAAAAAGGAGAGAGATTTCTGTTGTTTAAGTTAAGTCACCAGTACCTTTTTAGTATATCTATAGGCATGTATGGGCATAACGAATAATTTTTTAGAAATTTCTTGTAGACTGTGTAAAATAGTATTTTTCTGATGCTTCTGAAACATAAAAATTATTTAAAAAACTAAAAATACATATTGGTAAAACTGACATCTAAACATAAGATGATGAAAAGCAGTATGTTCCTCACAACATGAATGGAACAGATTGAAGCTTTATTTTTAATCATCTACTTATAAATTATTGATATAGCTTCAAAATATGAGTAAATAAGGCAGAAAATTATCCCATTTACATGCCAAATTACTTTCAAGGGGCTTTCCTTTTTTCCATTTGTGCTAGGCAGTGATGGAGAAAATTGTTGCCAAATTTCTAAAGAAACTGGCCCTACATGTTGAAGCTTATTGCTAAAATTGGAGTAGTAGGCTGAAGAAAGTATGAGAATGGGATTTATTCTTAAAGATAGGATTAAATACTTCTTAGAATTTTCCAAGTATTTGCTTTGTCAAAGGATTAATATCTGGATTACAAGTTCTCTGATATGTAGTTGCTTGCACTGAACATGTTATTTTATTTTCATGGTATATTATCTCATAAATGATACTATAAAACAATTAGGTACCTACTGATACAGCCTACCTGAAATTGCTCAGACTGTTGCTATCACTATGTAAGAGTTCAACTGCTTATTCTTAAAAGACATATTTTGGTTTTGGGTTGGAGCTCTTAAAAGAGATGAGGCGGATAAGAAGTAAATTGCAGAGGTCTCCTTCAATGGGAAGTGGAGTGGTGAGGGGAACATATGTGCTTTTAATGTCAGGAACTCAGTCATCAATTTCCTCTAACTGTGAAATTAAATCCTGACTAAGAACCCAAGCCCTTTTGGAAGCAATTACATGTGAAATTCTAAATATAGATGTTATCATCTCTTGTTTTTCCCTTCTCTAAACAGTCTCAAAATGATTTTGCTATCATTATAAAAAATGCATAAACTAAACTGAGGGAAAGGTTAATTTGGTCCAGTATTATTATCCTTTATTTTTGTTTCCTTTCAGAGGCATCAGGTTTTCTCTTTATTTACTAGTGTGTGTCACATAGTAGTCATTCAAATGTCAATTTAATTAGTATCTATTAAGCTTAAATACATAGAACATGAATTTTTCTGCAAAAAGCACATAAAACATAAAGGATTTTTTATTTACTGAACCAACTATTGTGCTAAGTACTCTACCATTGAATTCATTCCCTGTGCTAAGATAATACTGGGGAAAGTGCTGTGGATAGAAAGATAATATGTAAACTTGCTGTCATGGGGCTCATGTTTGGTCTGGTAGCAAAGTATCATTTATAATGCACTGTATCCTCAGTGGCCACCTTATAATGTGCTATGTGCCTATGGTAAGGTATGCTTAATGTTCACTGATGACATACAGAATGCTTATCATATGACATCCTAGGTAACCATTCTATGTGCTTATTGGCCATCATACATTATTCTGTACCCATCATACAGTATGCAAAGTACCCATTGTATGGTGTGCTAGGTGACTTTTTACACTGTACTTAATGCCCTTTATATGGCATGCTGAGTGTTAATCATAAAGCATGCTAAGTGCAATATGTGATTGCTAATTGACCATTATAATACATGCTAAATGCCCATTACATGGTGTGCTAAGTACCACTGTATGTCTTGCTAAGTGTTTTTGTATGGAGTGCTATGGATGGGGGTCAGTGGAGGGTAAAAGGCATATTAACATACTAACCTTGGGGAAAATAAGGACTATTTCAGAGAGGGAGTAACATGCTTAGCTGTGATGAATTAAAGGAATAGGATTGAATGTCAGACAAATCTCTACATATAGGTAGCTGTGTTATTGGTCAAACTATGTAGTATGTCTGAATCACCATTGCCTGATCTGTGAAATGAGCTAATACCACACAACCCATATAGTTGTGAGAATGAAATAAGATACCGTATCCATTACACTTGGAAACATGGCTCTAGAGTTTAGTCTTCAATCCATGGCCTTCATCTACTAACTGGTAATCTTGGACAAGTTATGCGAATTCTCAGTGCATATGAGTTATATGTAAATGGAGGACGACAGTTTATAGTCTCGGGGCTAAAATTAGATGAGCACCTTCAGGTAAATATGCTTAGAAACATTCTTTACACATAGTAATAAGTGTTAGTAAATATTTGTTATTATTAGTTTATGGTAGATGTTCATGGATCAATAAATAGCAGCCATTACCCATAGATATTCATCTAGAAATGTTTAAAAATAACAGGGAGTAGCCAGGCAGAGAAGCAAAATAAACTACATGAGGACACATGGAATATTTTAACTCTGTTTTAGGGTTCATTTGGAGTATATTAGAGAAAGGGCATAAGGTAGGAATGGAAAATAAATCTAGATGATAATTATTATCATCATAATAATATTGAATGATTGATATTATTAAGCCATTTTTTAGTCAGGTCTGGAGGGTATGGAAAGTATATATTGAAGTCACATTTTAACAGATATTTTTTAATTGCCTACCTCCAAATTAACCTTCACTCTGATTCAAATGTATTTTTTGTTTGTTTTTTAAATAACAGGAATCCTATTTTTGTTCATGTGTCAGTGAGTGAGCAGAGCCCAGGGAATACAAGATGATCTATCCAAACTAAACAGAGTTACAGAATTCCCTATGGTAGTGATTGACCTGGAAAAGGGCACGTGACTCAATTCCGGCTGAAAAGACATGTGTTAAAGAACACTGAGCATAAGAAAAATGGTCTCTGGTTGCCCTGATGACGTTGTACTGAGGGTCTGATGGCTGGTGCTGAAGCAGCATTCTTGGGTCAAGAGATCCATGGGCAAATGTTCACATGCTGAGGAAGCTGAGGTGAAAGTACTAATCCTGGGCAGGAATATTCAGGGATATTGCTTATTTATATTTTTCAGTAACAAACACAGTGATTTTAACTTCTGAAAGGGACATGTGACTAAACTTGGATGCAGAATAGCCAAATTAAATGGCTCTGCCACATCATTTAGTTTTCTGAGGGGTTCTACAATGATAATAGATATAAGAGAGGAAATTTGAATGGAATGAAAATGAGTTTTTTTTTCCAGAACTGTTCATTAGAATGTATATAAATTCAATTAAAATAAGTTAATAACGAAGACCTAAACAGATTAGATTAATACGTTCTTTAAAAAGTTTAGTATTGATGGAACAGGAAAGAATGGAGTTAACTTGACAAGGTAGGGGTTTAAGAGCTGTTTTCCTTATATCACACAGACCCCAGTGTTGGTGATTAACAAGACATTATTGTGGAGGAAGGTGTGGAATTGACACATTAGTGAAGAAATATTTGAAACCATTCAAAGTAGTACCCAGGTTAGGCAGAAAGGCAAATGAGAGCCAAAGAGGTTCCATGAGGCATGAGGACCAGAAAAGGCCTGTCTACCAAGTGATGAGTGCAAGTGTTGCCTTGGAATACAAGATCCCAAGGTAGAATGCTTTGAAAGTAGTAACGGTGTCAGGGGTGTTAAAGGGATTTAGGACCTGTGCAGTCAGAGATACAAGGATGATCGTTAAGTCCTCTGGTAAATAGAGACAATGGAATGGTGAAGGTAGAGAACTCTGATGTATAATGGAATATAGTGTCTTTCAGTACAGGGTAGATTCTTTAAAAAATAAAGAGAATTCTGGTGAGATGGTGGAGCAGAGATTCTTTTGATACAGACATGAAAATTGAGCCTGGTGCCCCCTCTTCAGTCTGTGAGCTGTGTGGTCCATATGAGAGTCACTTTGGGCAGCAGTTTATTGTTACTTGTAATAGTAATAAGGTGGTACCAATATTATATTAAAATACATTTTTAGACCACCAAAGGGAAAATGAAGTCATAGTGAAATTACAGGCTTAATTAATAATTCTAAAAATAAAGTATATCAGACTTAATTGTCTTGAATGACAGGCAAGGGTTTGATTATAGCAGGTGGTCATTGTAGGTCTTTTTAATCAAAATAATTCTTCTGGTTTCCAGACAAAGAGGGGGAGGGTCTGGAACAAAAGTCTCAGAGGCTTTTCCAGGTCTCAGTCCTCTTACAGCTGACCTGTCTCTGGGCCTAGCAGAAAGCCCGCCAGGTCCAAACTGAGTATTACCGGGTTGAGTTCAAGGCAAAAAGTGAGCTTTCTATCACTTTTAATGCCATTTTGATTAGTTTTCTAATAACGTTTCATACCAAAATGCCCAAACCTAGTATCTTTATATTCCCAGTGTTATCTAAACTTATGAACTCTCTGACCAACAGTATACCATTAAGACAGACTCTCTTCAGTAAAGAAAATGTTATCTCCGTTTATTTTTATTGGATTATCTTCAAGTATGTTTTGTAAGTCCAATTGTGATGGTCTGACCGTGACTGCCTCTGTATGGCTACACACCAGTGCATCTAAACACAGCTTCCAATATCACTTCTGTATTCAGTAGGTGGCTTGCAAATTTATGTGCATCATTATTATGCTAAACTGGTCATTAGATTGGGGAAAGAGCCTAAAGAAATGTCTTTTACTGCAAACAAATGCGAGGGATCAAATTTTAAATCGCTCAAACTGGATAGCACTGCATATTAAGTTTCTAATGTGGAACTCTAATTACCCTCTAATGAGGAATCACAACTCACAAAAGCAACAAATATATTGAGGCGGGAGAAGGATTTACATGGAGATACTATTTGCTTATCTCAGTATCAGTGCTGATGTGTTAATTTTATCTTTCTCCATTACTGACAGTGAACGAGAAAGAAGGCAAAGACATACACCAAGCACAGAGTAAAGGAAACAATGCTTGCGATTAAGGGATAAACACTTTGCTGTGTTTCAATATATCACTCATAATAAGAGCTTCTGTCTTTAGATTTGAGCCTATAGCAAGAGCTTGTAGAAATTTAAAAGGAATATTTCTTTATATCATGCACTTAAGCCTCTAGCAGATTCTAAAATTCACAGGTCCTAAAAGCAATAATAGTGAGCGCCTATATTCTTTCCAAAATACCTGTGCAAATAAATGTCCATTTAAATAAATGAAATATATATTGCTTCCAATATTTTATCCTAGATTCAATTCCAGTGCCATGACTTCAGAGTGATATTATGTTGGACAAATTACATTTTTTTTTCTTCTTCAATAAAGTGGAGAAAATAATTGAACGTGCCTTATGGAGTGTTGAAGAGTAAATGAGATAATAATGTGCCCAAGTTCTTACTACAATACTCAACTTATATATAGCCAATGCTCAATAAATGTTAATTCTAATTACAGTTACAAAAACTTTTTTTTTTTTAAAGATTTTAATTGTTTATTTGACAGAGAGAGAGATCACAGTAGGCAAGAGGCAGGCAGAGAGAGAGAGAAGGAAGCAGGCTCCCCTCTGAGCAGAGAGCCTGATGTGGGACTCGATCCCAGGACCCTGAGATCATGACCTGAGTCGAAGGCAGAGGCTTAACCCACTGAGCCACCCAGGTGCACTTTTAAATAGAGTTTTCTCTGGTCTACCTATGTGTTCATCCTGTTATTTAAAGAACTCACAATTTTAACTCTATAGCATTATATATTCATGAGTTGCAAAATACATGCTGTATTCATGTCTCAGTTCAGTAACCTGTGACTGAATATCCACTTAACTATAAGCATAGCTATGTCAGTCCAAAAGATAATGAAATTATGAAGAAAACCAATGTGACTAAGAACTGACATGACTAATATTGAATCAAAATATCATTTCATGAAAATTGAACATGGTAGACAGCTCTATTTTCGGAAATTGCAGATATCTTAATTTATAGCACTGAAGTTATTATTCCTGCAACTAACATTTATTGGGTGCTTACTATTTATGTTGTACTACAATAAATATTAGAAACGCAGGAATACATAGGCTAAGTTAAATCTCTCTTCCCTACCATTGCTTAAATCTGTTTGATTAATTTAACATATAGGAAACCTGATCACAGAGCACTGAACATTGTGCTCAAAGTAAAAGAATATTTAAGGGAGTTCTTGTTTCAAAGTTTTTTGTTTTGTTTTGTTTGTTTGTTTTGCTTTGTTTGTTTAGCATCTTTTTAAAAAATATTGTATTTGTTTATTGTAGAGAGAGAGCGAGCACACATAGCAGGATGGGGAGGAGCAGGGGGCAGACCAGAGGGGGGAAGAATCTCAAGGAGACTCTGTCCTTAGTGCAAAGCCTGAGGGGGGCTCCATCCCATGACCCTGAGATCATGACCTGAGCCAAAACCAAGAGTTGGATGCTCAGTCAACTGAGCCACCCAGGTGCCTCTCAAGGGTTCATAGCAGAAGAAAGCCTTGGCTTTTACTCTCCAAGTAAAAGACAGAAGGCAAGTGTATTAATCTGCTCTAGCTGCTATAACAAAATAACATAGACTATGTGGCTTCAACAGTAGTTTATTTTTCACTATTCTAGAGGATGGGAGTTCCAAGATCAAGGTGCTGTTAAAGTAGATTTCATTCTGGGCTCTTCTCTTAGCTTCTGGGGAGTCTCCATCTCACTTGTGTTCCCATGACCTTTCCTTTGTGCAGTCACAGAGAAAGAGAGAGAGGGCGCAAGCTCTCCAGTCTCTTCATGTAAGGGCACTCATCCCATTTCGTGGACCCCACCTTCACGAATTCATCTAAATCAAATTACCTCCCAAGGGCCTCATCTCCAAATACCATGATACCGGGGTTAAGGCTTCAACATACGAATTTTCGGTGGGCAGACTCCAGCTCATGACAGCAAAGGTCTAAATAAATTTGAACTGAAGCTTCAGTTTAAATCCAAGACTTTTCAAAAAATCCAGAAATGTGTCCAGAAAAAGTATCAGGCTGTCTGCAAAAATTAACAGCACAAGGCTATGACAGTCTTGGCCTGGGTTCTCAGTGGCACACAAGATATTATTAGAAACAGTTTTACCCACTCTGCCTGCCTTTCTGCCTACTTGTGAGCTCTGTCAAACAAATAAATAAAAGCTTAAAAAAAAGGTGGGGGCTCCTGGATGGCTCAGTGGGTTAAGCTTCTGCCTTCAGTTCAGGTCATGATCTCAGGGTCCTGGGATCGAGCCCTGCATCAGGCTCTCTACTCAGCAGGGAGCCTGCTTCCCCCTCTCTCTCTTTGCCTATTTGTGATCTCTGTCTGTCAAATAAATAAATAAAATCATTTAAAAAAAAAGAAAAAGAAAAAGAAACAATTTTACCCACAGACTTGCTCTCAGGATCTTAGGTTTAAATTTATACTATCCCTAGTGGAGAATTATTTCAGGCTTGATAGTTTTCCCAAATGTGATATGGTGAAACCACCCTCAACTGTCATGTATAGGTTTCTCAAGATAAAGAACAACCAAAAATTATGTTACATTTTTACAGAATCAACAACTATAAATTACAAATTACAGGAGAAACAAACTTCTTTTATTAAATATCAGAAGAAAACATAAACATAAAGCAATACTGTATTTCAAGAATTTCACCCAACAATCCCTGGCAACCACCATTCTACTCCCTGCTTCTATGTGTTTGACTTTTTTAGATTATGTATATAAATGAGATGATGCTCTCTTTCTCGTCTTTCTCATTCTGGATTATTTCACAGATTTATCAAAGTTCTTAAAAATGGCAGAATTTCTTTCCTTTTTCTAGCTGAGTAATATTCAGTTGCATATTTATGCTACATTTTCTTCATCCAGTCATGCAGCAACAGAGACTAAGGTTATTTCCATATATTGCCTACTGTGAATAATGCTGCAGTGAACATAGGCATGCAGATATATCTGTCAGAGCCTGACTTCACTTCTTTGGCTATATAACTAAAAGCGAGATTGCTGGATCATATGGGAGTTCATATTTTTACTTTCTAGAGGAGCCTCCCTATTGGTTCTGTAATGGCTGTGCCAGTTTACATTTCCACCAGCAGTGTATGAGTTCCTTTTTCTTCTCACCTTCAACAAGAGTTTTTATCTCTTTTCTTTATGCCAGCCACTATAACAGGTGTGCTGGTGGTCTCAAGCTGTCTCGCAAATAAACAAATAAAATCTTTAAAAATCAATAAAAATAAAAAATAAAATTACTACAGGCATAAAAGAAATTGAAACGTTAACTAAAGAATAAGACTTTTTTTTTAAGAAGGACAAGGAAAAACACAAAAGAAACTAACCACCCCCCCCCAAATGGGGTGGGGGGGGCAGAAGGACATGTCAATATGAAAAGATTTCCCTATAACTGAAAAATACATTTATTAAAATTAAAAAGTTAATAGACAAGGTAAACAACAGATGAAACAGAGTTGAAGAAGGAATTACTAGAAGATAGATCTGGGGAAATCACCCTCAATTCAACCCAAAAAAGATAAATGGGTAGACAATGAGTAAGCTCTAGTATTTAGAAGACAGAATGAGAAGATCCAACAAATACATTACAGTAGTCCCAAAATACAAAAGAAAAAAATGGGAGAGACTTGAAATTCAAAGGGATAATGGCCGAAAATTTCCAGAAGCAATGAGACAAAAAATCCTCATCTAGAACCAGCCCAACAAATAAAATCACACCTAGATGCATCATAGGGAGACTACAGATCACCAAAAAGTAAATCTTAAAAGCAACCAATGAATAAAGCAGATTACTTACAAAGGAACACAACTTCTCAACAACTGAAACCAGAACAATAGGATAGTATCTTCAAAGTGCAAGGGAAAACAGATATAACTAAACTTCTCCAGTGAGGTAAAATATTATTCAAGAGAGAAAGTGAAAACTACTCTAGCACTTGACTGCATTATGTTCTTTCAAGCCTGTGAAGCTTTGTGTGTTCTGTTCCTTTTATCCATAAAGTCCTCCTTCACCTCCCAATCTCCCTGCAGATCAAATTCAAATTCTTTGTAGTTTTCCTTCACGTTGACTAATATGTAGTAACAAAAGAGGCCCTGGGAAAAAGCTAAGAACACAGGTTTTGGTGTAGATAGAAATAGTTGTGAATAAGAACTGTGTAACTTTGGTCAAATTGCTGCTCTGAGGCAATATTTTACTTGTGTAGATGATAATTTCAATCCCTAAGGGCTTGTTGAAAATGTTAAGTGAGATTTATGTAAATTCCTGATACAAAATAAGCACTCAACAATAAGAAAATCTACAGATTAACTATTAGGAAAAAAAAAATTCAGAAGGTTGCTTAAGATTGTCCAATATAAACAACTCAATAGTATTTGAAAATGTTTAACATGTAAAATACTGGATAAAAATCTTCTGATTCAGAAACCACAAGAATTAAGAAAGATAAATAAAAAAAAATACATCTTTTGACTGTTTTATGGTAGGTTCCAGAATGCCAAAAGAAAAGAGAAAAATGTATTTAGTAGCCAGAGAATAAAGATCATACATTTTATCGTCATAATGGAAACCAGATATATTTTTAGGTATTTGTTTCAAGTACTTGTTACATCAGTGCTCTACTTTCCAGTACCAAAAACTGTATTAGTTTCCTAGGATTGCCATAACAAAGTACCACAACCTGGGTGGCTTCAAATAACAGAAATTTATTCTCACACAGTTCTGGAGGCTACATGTCCAAGATCAAAATGTCAACAGAGCCAAGCTCCTTTTGCAACTCCAAAGAGGAATTTCTCCTTTCCAGTTTCTAGTGGTAGCTGTCTGTGCTTGCCATTCCTGGCTTGTAGCTGCACCACTCCTGTTTCTGCCTCCATTGTCACGGGGCATTTTCCCTCTGGTTCTCTTTTCTTATAAGGATATTAATCATTTTGGATTAATGACTCTTGACTCTAGGACAACTTTACCTTTACTAATGACATCTGCAATGTCCATGTTTGCAACGAGGGTCGTATTCTGAGATACTAGGCATATCTTTTGGACATAATTCAACCCTAAAAAAAGAATTCAATATAATAAATAGAGGATGTTATGAGAGCAGAGAAAAGAGAAAGCTTCTCCAAACTGGGATGCATAGGAAGACGGTGTTTGAGGACATGGTGCTTAAATAGTTTAGCATAAGAATTTCTTAAGGCCATTGCTGCTATAAACATTCGGGTGCACGTGCCCCTTTGGATCACTACGTTTGTATCTTTAGGGTAAATTCCCAGTAGTGCAATTGCTGGGTCATAGGGCAGTTCTATTTTCAACATTTTGAGGAACCTCCATGCTGTTTTCCAGAGTGGTTGCACCAGCTTGCATTCCCACCAACAGTGTAGGAGGGTTCCCCTTTCTCCGCATCCTCGCCAGCATCTGTCATTTCCTGACTTGTTGATTTTAGCCATTCTGACTGGTGTGAGGTGATATCTCATTGTGGTTTTGATTTGTATTTCCCTGATGCCGAGGGATATGGAGCACTTTTTCATGTGTCTGTTGGCCATCTGGATGTCTTCTTTGCAGAGACGTCTGTTCATGTCCTCTGCCCATTTCTTGATTGGATTATTTGTTCTTTGGGTGTTGAGTTTGTTAAGTTCTTTATAGCCAAACTATGGAAAGAACCTAGATGTCCATCAACAGATGAATGGATCAAGAAGATGTGGTATATATACACAATGGAATACTATGCAGCCATCAAAAGAAACGAAATCTTGCCATTTGCGACAACATGGATGGAACTAGAGCGTATCATGCTTAGCGAAATAAGGCAAGCGGAGAAAGACAACTATCATATGATCTCCCTGATATGAGGAAGTGGTGATGCAACATGGGGGCTTAAGTGGGTAGGAGAAGAATCCATGAAACAAGATGGGATAGGGAGGGAGACAAACCATAAGTGACTCTTAATCTCACGAAACAAACTGTGGGTTGCTGGGGGGAGGGGGGTTGGGAGAAGGGGGGTAGGGTTAAGGACATTGGGGAGGGTATGTGCTTTTGGGTAAATTGGAAGGGGAGATGAACCATGAGAGACTATGGACTCTGAAAAACAATCTGAGGGGTTTGAAGTGGCGGGTGGGTGGGAGGTTGGGGTACCAGGTGGTGGGTATTATAGAGGGCACGGCTTGCATGGAGCACTGGGTGTGGTGAAAAAATAATGAATACTGTTTTTCTGAAAATAAATAAATTGGGAAAAAAAAAAGAATTTCTTAAGGCCAATCAATATAAAGAAAATAGGTATTTTCCAAGATTCAGTAGATTCTATAAAACATATGAAACTCAACATTGCTGATGGAGGTTTAATGTCAGAGAAGATGGTATTCTTGAATAAATGAGAACAGGTGGGGTTGTTCTGACAGTGATTATGATATAAGTTGTAGGGGAACCACTGAAAGCAAATAAATCTCCCAGTTTAATCAGATGTGCGTAGCTAATTAGAGAGAAGAGAATATGAAATTCTGGAAATTACCAACATGTGTGGAAAGGACAAAAGAAGAGGAACTTTCAAATGGGGTTAGAATAATCAGATGGGATAATCGAGAGAATATGTTGAACCTAGAGAGGATGGGTTGGGTGTGAACTGTTCCAAAGAGATTAAGCAAGGGAGGGACGTGCTTGTGTTTACTGGATTTGGCAAATAGACTCTCTGTGACTTGTGGAAAAGATGTTTTGGTGGAATTTTATGGAAATGTACTCAACAAGTGTAGACAACAATTTCAAGTGTCCTTACTATGGTGAAAAGAAAAGATAGAATGTGATAGGTAGGTGACTATTTTTGATGAGAGATGGATGCCTGGGTAGTTCAGTTAGTTAAGCGTCAGACTCTTGGTTTTGGCTCAGGTTGCGATCTCATGGGTCAAGATATCGAGCCCCACATGGACTCCATTCTCAGCAGGGTTTGCTTAAAGATTCTCTTCCTCTACCCCTCTTCCCAGTCACACATCTGCTCTCTCTCACTCCCTAAAATAAATAAATAGATCTTTAAAAAAATGAGAGATACTGAGGTATATATATGTATTTAAAAAGAAAAAAAATGTTGAAAGCTTCAAATTAAAAATATGAGGAAATTGCATTTTTTAAAGTATTTTTTTAACTTTACTCTTTAAAGTAGACTCCACACCCAGCCTTGGGATCAAACTCATGACCCTGGGATCAAGAGCTATATGCTCCTCTGACTGAGTCAGCGAAGAGAGGCGATATTTGAATAACATATGTAGTGTTATTCCTGCAAGAATGAACACTGAGAGCGTGGGTGGGGGGATTCACTTTGGATTGGAGACTAAAAGGACCCAAACTTACTATAAAAAAGAATCCAGCGCTGATGGTGCTCTAACAGTGATTGTAGGAGTAATTTCGATTCTCTCTTGTTCTTTACAATGAGGAAGGATCAAAGAAATAGAAACGGTACCGGAGATTTGATCTTGAGTTGGGTGTTTTCTGTGATCCTAGTGAGAAACAGCTTTACAGGTTCCCTGCTGTCAGCCCAGTAGTCAGCCTGGAAATGAACATTTCTGCAAGGTTCAGGCTGCACACTGCAGAGCAAGAAAAGTTGAGCTCTTCAAAGCAGTACTCCATCAACAGGAAAAAATATCAAAAGTGACCGAGTCTAATTCCTGGTTGTTCACTCCTTTTAGCCAAGACTCACTCTTCAGTGTCTGCTGAGTGAAGTCTGGTTTTATTTTATTTTATGTGCGTTAATATTTAAATTTGATTTTAGATCTAAATGGTGACAGTTCTTAAATAACATTCCTTCAGGTGTAATAAATAAATAGGTAAATCAAAAATTAAAATATCACATAAAGGAATAAAACTATAGCCTTCTTTTATGTTCACTTTCATTTTTTAAGCATTTGTCATTATTTGTATTGGTATATTCTATTTGCATATTTAATAACAATTTTTTTTCATAGCTACCATTACTATGTAACAGATGTTAAAATGATCATGGGGAAACAAGAACTATTTTATTGTTTTTCATATGTCTGTTCATGGATATATGATTCGTTAAATTCCATATAGTCTTTCAGAATTTTTTTGGCTTACTTTATAATGTTCCTGTTTAGGCAAAACAAAAATATTAAATAAAACATTGAACACTTGGAAAAGAGATTTACATTCCACCAAAATTAAAACTATCTCAAAATCACTAATTATCTTTCAGTATAAAATGCAGTAGTTAATTTCCAGATGTTTCCACTATAGGACTATTTTTCCTCTTCGAAATACTTCATTAAAAAAATAATCTGTTTGACCATAGATTCCACCATCCTGGCCAATTTTTATTTCTTTTTTTAACTTAATCACAGTTTGACACCTCTTTCTTTACTAATTCTGCTAATGTCAGTGCCCTTTGGAGTTATTTTACTTTCTTTTGCTTTGTGAGCTACATATTTTGTGAGGATTACTACATAAACTTTGCACAATTTCAACTAATCTCTTTCTCCTCTCTCATTTTCCTTGTTCTATTTCATTTTCCTCTTGCTGGGTCATTTACTTGCTGGAGCCTTGATTTGATATTTGTTGAATATTATTTTAGGTTTCAGCTGCAAAGAACACAGAGATGAAGAGACTTATCCCTGTGCTTTAAGAGCTCATGTTAAACAGACCTATAAACCAACCAACAGGTCCCATAATGACAGAGAGAAGTCCACACAAGTCACAGGGTAGGGGCCATGAGGAAATTGTGATCACTACTGCCTTATTGAGGAGGAGATTGGGAGAATCTTTAGAATGGACTCACTTGAACTGTCGAATAAAAGTAGGTTTTTCACCAAGAAGAAAGGGCACAAAGCATTTGGGGACCCATGGTACTTGTTGCAAAAGGATATGTGGAGAGCAACCTAAAATACCACACATCTGGGGAAAAAATAACTGCTTCAGAATGACTTTAGTTTCAGCAAGATTGTTGCCATGGAGGACACTCCGAAATACTGTAAGAAACAGAAACATTACCTCCTACACAGTATTAATGCACTGTATTTAGAAATCCTCCCAGGCAGTGTGGGGGGGGGGGAGGGAAAATAGAGAAGGGCAGTGGGAAGATGTGTGAGAGGCTCCTGCATTCATTAGTATAATGAGAGAATAAAAGGCAGCATAGCTTAGGATAGTGTTTTCAGTCAGCCCACTCATCTTCATTCCCGTGCAGATGACAAGATCTGAGCCCCCATTTCACTGATAGAAGGTCCCCACACCACAAGGGCTTCCTGCGGCTTCCATTCATTTCTTCTGCACTCACTCAGCAAGTGTTTATGTGAGGATTACAGTGTTGCTTGTGCTGGTGTAGGTGTGGGAACATGACGGTAAACAAAGACTGGTACTTAAGGAGTTTATCCTCTAGCAGGGGAGGACAGTCACTAATTAAGTAAACATGCAAATAGATAGTCTCCTGGAAAGCACTTCAAGGTCTGAGAATAAAGAAAGAGGGTGAGAAAAATGGAGTGAGGATACGCTGCTTTACATGGTATGGTCCGGGATAGACTCACTGAGAATGTCATGACTGACAGTGACCTGGAGTAAGGGATGGCGAGTGAGCCATGAGGGTCCCTGGAGAAGAGATCCCTGGATAAGCCGGAGGCAGGAGGCTTTTTGTCCTGGGGCATCGCCAACTCAGTTATTGCTTTTGATACTCAGGTTGGACAGGGTCACCTTGGAAACAACTGTACAGGAGCTCTGAGGACTAAGTCTCAGGACCTTCTGAAATATATGGATTGATGAGCTAAAAACTAACAGAAGAACCAAAAGTTATCAGCAGTGAGGGAAGAAGAAACCAAGAGAAGGGAGTGTTCTGGTAGTCAGATGAAGAGCCTGCTTCTGAAAAAGAAGGAACGATCAGCTATGCTGCATTTGTTCTCTATTGCTGCATATTATATGATCACATATCCAGTGATTTAGTACAAAATACACTTACTACCTCACACTGTCCATGTGGGTCAGGAATCTGAGCACAGGTTAGCCAGGTTCTCTGCTTCAGGAACTCATGAGGCTAAAATCAAGGTGTTGGCCAGGATTCATTCTCATCCAGAGGCTTAGTGGGGGAAGGTTCTGATTCCAAGTTTGCTCAGATTGTTAGCCAAATTCAGTTTCTTACACCTCTATGACTGAGTGTCTCAGCTATTTGCTGACTGTCAGATGAAGGCCACCTGAAGTTCCTTATGAAGTAGCTTTCTCCAGCATGGTCACTCCCTTCATCAACCCTGCAAGGAGAATCTTTGGCTTCAGAATACTAAGGTGGGGTCTTATAAATACAACATGGTCAAAGCAGTGACTTCCTCTTTGGCCCCTACTGCCCATCAGAAGTCTTAGATACCTCCTGCTCTTGAGAGAAAAGTGTTGCCCAAAGACATTTATATCAAAAGATGGGGACTGTCTTCCTATACCCATAGAAGGGTCATCTCTGGGTCTATCTGGCACACATGCCAGAAGATGCAAAGAGGTCAGAAAAAATGGAGATTGAGATTGGGTCTTTGGATTATCAGTGAAGGAGGGATCATTGACATTAAAAGCTGTTTCATGGGTTAAGGATTTTTTGTTCCAGAAAGAATGGTTGAGAAGAATTGTAGAATACACAAATCTGAACACTTCAAACCTCTGCTTTAAAACTTTTAAACCCTATCCATTTCCTGGAGGATAAAGTTTTAATTCTTTGGCCTGGTCTTCAGAGAAGCCTTTTTCATCCCTTCCACAAACTCTACTTTTCAGGCTCTTCTATCTCTTTTTTATAATCTACTACATGCATCCTATGTCCCAGGCAGGAGTCATCTCTCACCACCCCCTGAATATATCTAGTACTTCATGACTATCTAGTACTGCATGACTTTGCTCAGTGTGACTTTTTCTCTAATTTTCTTTTCTCTTTTCTACTTGGAAAAGTACTACTAATTTCTTAACAACTGATGTATGTATCACTTAACTTATGAATTCTCCCTCAAGTCCCCCAGGCAGAATTGCTCATCTGGTCCTACCCATATTATAAGCCATAGATAGATTTTTTTTTTCATTCATTTACAGACACTTGAGTGTTTACTGCAATTACTTGTATTTAGAATTAAAAGAGGTGTGACCTTTTCTTGAAAGGAGTTGTTCTCTCTGTATCTCAGTAAAGCATTTATAAAGCATTCTTTTATTTTATGGTGTTAGTTTATTTTTTAAAATATGTCTGCATGTTGTGAGGTTCATGGGACATGAACAATTTCCAACATAGATCTGCATGCTAAATCTAACAAGTATTGATAGTTAATAGGTCCCTTATAACTAATAAATGGATTAATGATAAATGTTAATGGATTGCCTGTGGGTACATTTATGCTTATTTTCATGGCAGATAAACCTAATAGTAAAGTGAAAGCTAAAAAAACATTTATTTCATTGATAAAATTACAAATATAATAGATTTTTACACATGTACAACATGGTCACACACATTTATTTACATAAAATCTATAGCTAATTACCTCCCAAAGACCCTTTCTCTAGATACAGTCAGGTTGGAAATAGAATTTTGACATATGAATTTTGGGAGGACATAATTTAGTCCGTAGAAGACTATGGGAAAATCATGTGAACAGAAAAATTTCAGTTTTACTTATTTATTTTTACTCTATTCTCCAGTATTTATTTTTCATATCTGAGGTTTTTAAAAATGTAAGTATAGTTTATATACAATATTAAATTAGTTTCAGGTGTACAACATAGTGATTCAGCATAATACATTCTAAGTCTGTTCATGTTGTTGCAAATGCATTTGCAGTAATATTTCATTGTGCACTTATACCACATCTTTTTCATATTCTTTATTAAAAAGTTTTAAATGGCAGCAAAAAATTATATTGAATACATATACCATAATTTGTTTAATCAATAATTTATATTTAGACATGTAATAAACATTTTTAGTATAAATTTGATGTGGATATTCATATATTCTATTGCTATGTCTTACTTCCTTAAGTAGTAAATGTGGACTTACTGAACCAAAGGATATAAACAGTTTAAGCCTTTATATATATTGTTGAATGGCCCTCCCAGAACGGCTGCAACATATGAGAAGATGTCACTGACCTAGAAAACCGGATGCCTGTGCCGTATCTGCCAACAGTTGACTCCATTAAAATTCCCAGATATATGCTAAAATGACTCCAAATTATTTTCTTAAGAATCCATTAGTGAAGACCTGAAAAACAAGAGCATATTCACTAGATGTGTCATGATACTGGCTGCTTTTTGAGAGTTCTGCAAGGGGAAGAAGGAAGAGCCCTCATCATTTGTAGGACTCAAAATTATCTTAATGTACTCCACAATGGTGCTATTTGAAGAAACAGCTAATTATCTTTCATGTGCCCACTGTGCACATTCCCCAGATACCTGGCAGGATTGCAAAGCATCAGAGCCAAGAATGAGTCACTGAAATTTAAAGGAGATGAGACAGTTTGCAGGAAGATTCACAGTGATTTTTAGTGATGAGTACCCTGAAATAGCTCAGTAATTTAGTTCGGTTTAGATCAGTTGGTTTTCTAAGTTAAGCTGAGGTCTTAAGATTTTCAGAAAACCTTGTAGTTTTGATCTATATTGTAAAGAAACCAATGCAAAAATTATTATAGGGACCAGAGTAAAATGTCACACAATGCATGGTGTCATTGAAATGATATATTATTGTATAAGGTCTCAGTATGGATTATCAGAAATCATCAATTAGTGACATCTATGAGGCAAACCTTTGTTCAGTGCAACGAAGTGACTTGAAAAAGTTAAGAAGTGACTAGTTCACATAACTAATTCAACAGTTGCTACTGTAGTCAAGAAGAAGGCTACTTGGAGTGGAACAAGGGTCTCACTTTCAGAATTGCAGTGTGTCAATTGTATACATGTTTACAATCTTCTAATTCTAAGTCTAGTTCAATGCCACAGGAGATATTTTATCCTCAGCCAGATTCCTTGTTCTTATTAATCTTGAATGTGTGTGTGTGCCTATGTGCATGCATATGTAAATTTTTACCTCTTAAGCAAAAACCAAAGTTTATTTCATTTGTATTAAAATTTTAATGAAGGTCACTTGTGAGTACATCCTCTTAATTTTTGCTTCTATAAAAATATTGCTTGTTTTTGTTGTTAAAATTAATTTTTCTGGAAATTCATATTTTTTAAATTAAAAAATAAAATTTATTATTAAAATAGTATTTATTTTTAATATGGACCTTCAATATGGTATTTTAGGTGTTGATGCTTGATGCATTTTAATTATTTCTCTTATTTTGATTTTCTTGATTTTTAAGGTCGATGATTTCAACAATTTTGGAAAATTATTAACCATTATATCTCTATATAGTATCTCTTCCGTGTTATACTTCTTGAGATAAGATGATCTTCTTGAAACTGTGATTTAAACATCTTTATTGTTTCTAGAAATGTCTTACTTATCATCCTACTGAATATTGTTTTTGGCCAATCTATTTTTATACTCCAGAGCTTGGACCAGATGTATGTTAGTGCTTACTTAACCTTTCATAGCTTCCACATACACATTTTTTTTTTCACATACACATTTTTTATTTGTTGTTCGCAGTATTTATTTGAGATCTGTCTAATTTACTGATTCTACTGCTTAACTGTTTTTTAAATATTTGATTTATTATGTATTCCATTTTTATAAGATCTTTATTCTTTTTGAGTTATTTAATTAATTTTAATATATATTTTTTTCCAATTTA
Organism: Neogale vison; assembly: GCF_020171115.1. Lineage (NCBI taxonomy): Eukaryota > Metazoa > Chordata > Mammalia > Carnivora > Mustelidae > Neogale > Neogale vison. Next base: position 84,119,874 of record NC_058094.1, on the reverse strand, counting down.
TTTATTTTCAGAAAAACAGTATTCATTATTTATTCACCACACCCAGTGCTCCATGCAAGCTGTGCCCTCTATAATACCCACCACCTGGTACCCCAACCTCCCACCCCCCCCCGCCACTTCAAACCCCTCAGATTGTTTTTCAGAGTCCATAGTCTCTCATGGTTCATCTCCCCTTCCAATTTACCCAAAAGCACATACCCTCCCCAATGTCCATAACCCTACCCCCCTTCTCCCAACCCCTCTCCCCCCAGCAACGCACAGTTTGTTTCGTGAGATTAAGAGTCACTTATGGTTTGTCTCCCTCCCTATCCCATCTTGTTTCATGGATTCTTCTCCTACCCACTTAAGCCCCCATGTTGCATCACCACTCCTCATATCAGGGAGATCATATGATAGTTGTCTTTCTCCGCTTGCCTTATTTCGCTAAGCATGATACGCTCTAGTTCCATCCATGTTGTCGCAAATGGCAAGATTTCGTTTCTTTTGATGGCTGCATAGTATTCCATTGTGTATATATACCACATCTTCTTGATCCATTCATCTGTTGATGGACATCTAGGTTCTTTCCATAGTTTGGCTATTGTGGACATTGCTGCTATAAACATTCAGGTGCACGTGCCCCTTTGGATCACTACGTTTGTATCTTTAGGGTAAATTCCCAGTAGTGCAATTGCCGGGTCATAGGGCAGTTCTATTTTCAACATTTTGAGGAACCTCCATGCTGTTTTCTGGAGTGGTTGCACCAGCTTGCATTCCCACCAACAGTGTAGGAGGGTTTCCCTTTCTCGGCGTCCTCGCCAGCATCTGTCATTTCCTGACTTGTTGATTTTAGCCATTCTGACTGGTGTGAGGTGATATCTCATTGTGGTTTTGATTTGTATTTCCCTGATGCCGAGGGATATGGAGCACTTTTTCATGTGTCTGTTGGCCATCTGGATGTCTTCTTTGCAGAAACGTCTGTTCATGTCCTCTGCCCATTTCTTGATTGGATTATTTGTTCTTTGGGTGTTGAGTTTGTTAAGTTCTTTATAGATTTTGGACACTAGTCCTTTATCTGATATGTCGTTTGCAAATATCTTCTCCCATTCTGTCAGTTGTCTTTTGATTTTGTTAACTGTTTCCTTTGCTGTGCAAAAGCTTTTGATTTTGATGAAATCCCAAAAGTTCATTTTTGCCCTTGCTTCCCTTGCCTTGGCGATGTTCCTAGGAAGATGTTGCTGCGGCTGAGGTCGAGGAGGTTGCTGCCTGTGTTCTCCTCAAGGATTTTGATGGATTCCTTTCTCACATTGAGGTCCTTAATCCATTTTGAATCTATTTTTGTGTGTGGTGTAAGGAAATGGTCCAATTTCATTTTTCTGCACGTGGCTGTCCAATTTTCCCAACACCATTTATTGAAGAGGCTGTCTTTTTTCCATTGGACATTCTTTCCTGCTTTGTCGAAGATTAGTTGACCATAGAGTTGAGGGTCTATTTCTGGGCTCTCTATTCTGTTCCATTGGTCTATGTGTCTGTTTTTGTGCCAGTACCATGCTGTCTTGATGATGACAGCTTTGTAATAAAGCTTGAAGTCCGGAATTGTGATGCCACCAACTTTGGCTTTCTTTTTCAATATCCCTTTGGTTATTCGAGGTCTTTTCTGGTTCCATATAAATTTTAAAATTATTTGTTCCATTTCTTTGAAAAAGATGGATGGTACTTTGATAGGAATTGCATTAAATGTGTAGATTGCTTTAGGTAGCATAGACATTTTCACAGTATTTATTCTTCCAATCCAGGAGCATGGAACATTTTTCCATTTCTTTGTGTCTTCCTCAATTTCTTTCATGAGTACTTTATAGTTTATTCTTATAGTTTCTTTTCCAAGTTGCCTTTCAATTATTTAAACATGTTATACTTAATGAAACTTATTTTTTTTTACAATTTTATTTACTTATTTGAGAGAAAGAGCAAAGTTAGGGGGAGCAGCAAGCAGAGGAAGATGGAGAAGCAGGCTTCCTGGTGAGCAAGGAGCCCAATGTGGGATTCGGTCTCAGGACTCTGGGATCATGACTTGAGTAGAAGACAAGGTTTTCTGAAAATCAGCTTAGTGGACTGAGCTACCCAAGTACCCCTAATGAAACATTTCTGTTTCATAGTTGCTAATTATAATTTTGGTGGTATTTGCACTTTTGATTCTGTAGAATTTCCAATGGTAGTGTCTGTATTGCTTTGTTTATGAACATATGTCTTCACTAATAATTTCCTGTACCATTTGTTTGTGATTTTGATTGTGTTTTCATTTTCTTTTTACCTTTGCCTTTGGAATTTGTGGCATCTGATTTGATAAGTCATTAGAATTGCTCAACAATAATCTGTGTCTCTTATTGACCATCCACTAAGAGTTAGGTATGTTCGTAAGATTGGTTTTTATCAATGAAATGTGAGTAGAAGGTTTAGAACCAATATGCATTTACGGTGCTCTCTCTTCTCTGTGTTTCACTAAGAAACAATCCAATCAGAAGCTAATCAGTAACATGAGTTCCAGAACTTCAACTTAACTGTAATGCACTTATTTTTTTTTAAAGATTTTATTTGTTTATTTATTTGACAGAGAGAGAGTTAGAGATAGTGAGAGACAGGACACAAGCAGTGGGAGTGGCAGGCAGGCAGACAAAGGAAGAGGGAGAAGCAGGTTCCCCACTGAGCAAGGAGCCTGATGTGGGGCCCAATCCCAGGACCTTGGGATCATGACCTGAGCTGAAGGCAGAGGCTAAACCCACTGAGCCACCCAGGTGCCCTAACTGTAATGCACTTATAAGCAAGAAATAAAACTGTTGTTTTAAGGTAGTGAGATTTAGTGGGAAGGGTGTTTTTAATACCAGTGTAACCTAGCCTATCCTGAATTTAATATGCATATTTTTTGCAGACATTTGTGTTTACCTCTGTTGGGTACATTTGGGCATGTTATAATAACATATTAGCTTGAAGTTTTTCAAATAACATATAGAGTGTTACTTGCAGCTCCAAATCCAGGTTATTTTAGAATTATATATAGCTAAAAATTCTCAGGACTCACTTTTGTTTCTTGTTATCTTTTCTTGTGTTTAAATAATTTAATAATGAATAATAATTATTTAAATAATTTTAATAGTTTCTTATTAAGTATTTATTCAATAATATGTTCTATGAAGGAGATGCTAAATTTTGAAAAAAATAACAAAGTTAATCTAAAGTATAAAGAAACTTGGCTGCGGTGTTCTTAAATATGCCTTCTATTTAAAAGATAATTTTGATTTATTTTTAAATTTGTTCTTTAACTGTAATGTTTTCCTTTTAATTCATGTTTTGGATAAAACTTGCTCAAGATATATGTTTTAATGAATTAATATTCATAGGTGCTCAATTATATGAACATAGATTGATGTCTTTTTATTGACTTTTGCTATATTCCTTTAAATCACTAAAGGATATCTTTCATTAGATATAATCTTTTTTTTGTAATTATGCTCAAGTTGTCTGGTTCTATATCCTTTTGCTCAGAACATTTCCAGAAGTATGCTTCTTTCCCCTCTTTAAATATCTGTAATTAAAAAAAAAAACTTGTATTAAGTATAGCACACTAAATCAAATTCAGATTTAAGTGACTTCAAATAGCTAATGATTGATTTTTTTGTTTTATTTTATTCTAGCTTTATTGAGATATAATTGACATGTAACATTGTGTAACTTTAAGATATAAAATGTGATGATTTGAATTGTGTATGTATTACAAAATGATTACCACCATATTGCTAGCTAACATATGCGATCACCTCACATATTTATTCTTATGTGTGTGGTGAGAAGTTTTACGATCTACTCAGTCAGTAACTTTCAAGTATATGAAACACTATCATTGACTATAGTTATCATGCTGTACATTAGATCACGAGGGTTTATTCATCTTTTAACTGGATGTTTATATACTTTGACCACCTTCAGTAATTTCCCTCCTCCCTCTTAGCCCCTGGCAACTACAGTCTACCCTCTGCTTCTATGAGTTCACTTTCTTCTTCTTTTTTTTTTTTTTTAAGATTCTCTGTAGATAGGTGATTATACAGTACCTGTCTTTCTTTGTATGATTCATTTCACTTAGCACAATGCATAAAGGTTCACTGATGTTTTCACAAATTGCAGAATGCCCTTAATTTTTTTATAACTAGATAATATTCCATCATATGTGTATACCACTCTTTAATCCATTTTTCTGTGACAGACACTTAGATTGTTTCATGGCTTAGCTATTGTAAATAATGTTGCAGTGAATATGGAATGGAGTTGTAGACATCTCTTGAGAAAGTGAATCCATTTCTTTCAGATATATACTCAGAAATGGATCACTGGATCATATGATAGTTCTGTTTTTAATTTTTTGAGGGGCCTCTCTTCCATTGCCATAGTGCCTATACCAATTTACATTCATACCAACAGTGTATAGGGTTGAGTAGAAAACCTTTTCATCTATCTACTGGCCATTTGTATTCTTTCTCTGAAAAAATGTACTTAAGTACTGTAACCTTCTTTAAAATGGATTATTTGATTTTTTTTGCTAATGAGTTACATGAGTTTCTTGTTTATCAACTCACTTTTTAATTTTTGCTTTGTTATTTGTGCCCTTGGTGTCAAAAATTTAAAAAATCATTGCCAAAACCAGTATCAAGGAGCTTTTTTCCTATGTTTTCTTTGAGGATTTTATAGTTTTAGGTCTTACATTTTAGTTTTCGCTCAATTTTGAATTGATTATTGTGTATTATATAGGATAAAGGTCCAATTTCATTCTTTTGCATGTAGATATATAAAATTCCCAATACGTTTGTTGAGGAGACTATCATTTCCCCATTGTGTATTATTGGCACATTGCTCAGAACTTCATTGACAGTATGAATTGTACAATTTTTCCTACATCAGCCCTAACAGTAGTGAAAATAAAGGATGTAATATAATTTACAATATAATGTCATCAAATTTATTACAGAGTTGTGAGCAAAGAAACTTGTGAAAATAGATTGAGATATTGGAGAATGGTTCACAATGGATATGCATAACAACTATAAATAATTTTGCCTTTCTTTTCTTAATACACCTCTCATTTCTTTGAATATTTCGGTGAATGAGTTAAATGATTAGCTATATGACATTTTATTTATATTTTAAGAAATGGTAACCAGAAAGAATGCATGCCAGTGACATTGTACTCAGGTTTATTTGGGAAGAGATATGCTTTTACTAATTAAGTTAATGGTAAATGGAGTAAATTTTTCTAATAGCACAAATTTTTATTCTGTGAAAGTGTGATATACTGTATGAATACATGCTAGTAGGTATAACTCATTATATCTTTTCACTGAAATTTTGCAACAACAAGGCAGTTTAAAAGTGAAGTCCAGGGGTGCCTGGGTGGTACCCCAATTGTGTCTGCTTTCACGTCAAGTCATGATCCCAGAGTTCTGGGATCAAGCCCTGCATCAGGCTCCCTGCTCAGTGGGGAGCCTGCTTCCCCTTCTCCTTCTGCCTGCTGCTCCCCCTACTTGTTCTCTCTCTCTCTCTTTCTCTCTCAAATAAACAAATAAAATATTTCAAGAAAATTTTTAAAAAAGTGAAGTCCATGGTGCATCCCTATACACAGGACAGTGACATTAAATTACCATGTGCCACCATCTGCTAGAACACTTCCTCTTGCTGGAAATTTGTTTATGTGCTTCTCATGCTCTTATAATAACAGCACTTTTTTGTCAGAGACAAAAATTTTGCTTAGTTTTCAGGTTTTGCTTTGCTAGTTTTTATATTATTAAATTATATACTGAAGACAAAAATTGAAATTCCTCGTTTTCCTCCCTTAATATCGAAATGCTGAATAAAAGAGGAGTAAAATCACATTTCAGTAATGGATGGAATGATTCTAGAATTTTTTTTTCCAGATGGGGTGACAGCTAGTCATTGGTGTAGCAGAAACTCATTCTGTGTATTAAAAAACTCATATTAATATGAGACAGAACTTTAAAAATGTCATATAGAAGCCATTTTCCACCAAATTTTCTGTTATTCTCTTATGTTTAAATATGTGTGTATAACTTTTTAAAAATTATGTGTTTATTTTTATTTTAAAGAGAGAGGGAGAGAGCAGAGGGGACCAGCAAAGGGAAAGAGAGTCTTAAGCAGACTTTGCACTGAGTGCAGAGCCCTGAAGGGCTCAATCTCACAACCCTTAGATCATGACCTGAGCTGAAACCAAGAGTCTGATGTTTAACTGAATGTGCCACCCAGGCAGCCCATGGGTGTATAACATTTGCTCAGATGCAAGGTTTGATTAAATATGCTTAGCTATCAATCTGAAAAAGCAATTTAGGGTGAACCAATACACTGTTTTGGCATACAACTCTAGTTGTGATCTGGTTTAATTTGGGAGTACATTTTAGTGTAAGTGAAAAAATGGACATGTCACATATTCCTGAGTAAAACTTCCATTAAAGATACTTTTCTAGGGGCACCTGGGTGGCTCAGTGGGTTAAGCCGCTGCCTTCGGCTCAGGTCAGGATCTTAGGGATCTGGGATCGAGTCCCGCATCGGGTTCTCTGCTCAGCAGGGAGCCTGCTTCTTCCTCTCTCTCTCTGTCTGCCTCTCTGCCTACTTGTGATCTCTCTCTGTCAAATAAATGAATGAAATCTTTAAAAAAAAAAAAGATACTTTTCTAATGACATACTATATGGTGACTAACATAACATAAAATAGTAATGATAATAATAATAATAAAAAAATGAAAATTCAGTATTAAAAAATATACTTTTCACTTTTTTGGTAATGGGAGTAAATGCTAAGACTGAGTTCCTAATAAAGAGTTGGAATGCAGCTATTCTATGTTGCCAATAAACAATGACATTATATATCTTAACCAGTATTTGAAAACTCCTCTTTAACATGAGGTAACTGAGTCACCAGAAAGCTTGCTATTCTCTTTTGTGCAGATTTCATTCAAAGTGTACCTTGGAGAGCAGGACCAAATGATACCACATTTCATCAGAAGCATTGGCAAAAGGATGTAACCATAAATGTTAAACATTAGCTTAGAAAATTTTGTCAGATAGAACCAAATGCCTGCTTCAACCATCACTTTGCCCAATACTATCTCAAGTTACTGTATTGAAATTTTTAACAACTTCAAATGGCCATAAAAGTTACTTATAGACTTAACTTACTTTATTTAACAAATTATTTAGGTTGCATTGGATGTTGGATCTCCACCAGGCAGGTAAGGGGTAAAACCAATTAGCTGGAAAGTACACAAATGAAGATTATAATTTGAGGTAGTGGTAATCTCTATAAGAAAAACAAAATATATTGACAAGATAGAGATACATATAAGGCCAGACACTGCCTTGGTTAGGTTATCAAGCAGTAGTGTTTCTCTAAGCAAGAAATATTTCATCCAGAGAAATAATATTTTAGGAATAAGGAGCAATAAGTGCAAGGGTTTGAGTTAAGACCAAACTCATCGTATTTAGGTAAAAGATGTCCACTCATTAAGCCAAGAGGGAGTTGTAAGATATAAGGATTAGCGGTTTAGGCAATTTAATGACAAAGGGGTCATCTCATTAAAAAAAATAATTATATAAGACTTATGAGAGCTTCCAAATATATGATGCAAAAATTTGAAAGAAAAATAGGAAAAAATGGAAAAATCCATAATCACATTTGGAAATTTTGATGCCTTTCAATAATTCATAGAACAGGTAGATCACATAAAAAAAATAACATCAATCATCTTCATCTAAGACTACTAATAAAACATTTTAACAAATAATATAATATAAATTTTTTTTCAAGTTCTAGCATATAGAGCATTCACAGAACAAATGATCGACTAAAGAATGTCTCAATAAACTCAAAGGACTATAAATACAAAAATACTGGAAATATTAGAAGGGACATTCACAACTGCTTTTTGTTTGTGTGTATGGTTTTTGTTGTTGCTGTTGTTGTTGTTATTTGTTTGCTTGTTTTTAGCCCAGCATAGCCCTGAATCCAACACTTGAAAAACACTATAGCAGAATGGAAAAGTATAAATTACTGATCTGTATCATTTATGAGCATGGACACCAAAATATTTTATGAAATATTGTCAGATCTCATCCACAATATATAAAAATAAGTGGAACTGCTGGATCACTGTGGTAGTTCTATCCTTGATTTTTCGAGAAGATTCCATCCTGTTTTTATTAGTGGTTATACCATTTTACATCCTTACCAACAGTGTGCAAGGGTTCTTTATCTATGTCCTCACCAACATTTGCTATTTCTTTTTTTTTTTTAATATTTTATTTATTTATTTATTTGACAGAGAGAGATCACAGGTAGGTAGAGAGGCAGGCAGAGAGAGAGAGAGAGAGAGAGAGAGAAGCAGGCTCCTTGCTGAGCAGAGAGCCCGATGTGGGACTCGATCCCAGGACCCTGAGATCATGACCTGAGCCGAAGGCAGCGGTTTAACCCACTGAGCCACCCAGGCGCCCGCTATTTCTTTTGATAACAGCCATTCTAACAGGTATGAGGTGATATTTCATTGTGGTTTTGATTTGCATTTACCTGATGATTAATAACATTGAGCATCTTTACATGTACCTGTTCACCATTTGAATATATTAGGAAAGATGTTTATTCATTTATTCTGCCCCATTTTAATTAGATTATTTTCTTTTCTGGTATTGAGTTTTTTGAGTTCTTCATATGTTTTGAATATTAACCCCTTATCTGATATATGGTTACAAATGCTTTCTCCCATCCCATAGGTTGCCTCTTTACTTTGTTAATTGTTTCTTTTGCTGTGCAGAAGCTTTTTAGTTTGAGGCAATCTCATTTGTTTATTTTTGCTTTTGTTGTTTGTGCTTTTGATGTCATATCTAAAAAATCATTGTGAAGACCTGTGTAAAGGATATTTTTTTCTGTTTCCTTCTAAAATTTTTATGCTTTTGGGTTTACATTTAAGTTTATGATCCATTTTGAGTTACTTTTTTAGATTATTTATTTATTTATGAGAGGAAGAGAGCAAGAGGAGAGGGAGAATCAAATTCACCACTGAGCAGGGAGACATGGCTGTGGGGCTAGATCCCAGTACCCCAAGATCATGACCTAAGGCAAAGGCAGACACTCAACTGAGTGAGCCACCCAGGTGCCCCTTGAATTAATTTTTATCAGTGGTCAAAGATGGGGTCCAATGTCCTTCTTTGACATGTGAATACCCAGTTTTCCCAACACCATTTATTGAAAAGTCTATCCTTTTGCCCATTGAGTAGTCTTGGTTGTCTTGTCAAATACTGGCAATATATGCATAGGTTTATTTCTAAGCCTTCAGTTTTGGCCCATTGGTCTATTATGCTGTTTTTATTCCAGTACTACAGTGTTTCTACTACTATAGCTTTATAGTGCATTTTGAAGTCAGAAAATGTGATGTCTCCACCTCTGTTCTTTCTCAAGATTGCCTTGGAGATTCAAGGTCTTTTGCGGTTCCTTATGGATTTTAGAACTATTCTATTTCCATGAAAAATGCTTTCAGAATTTTGATAAGGATTGCACTGAATGTGTAAATTTGTTTAGGCAGTACAGACATTTTAACGATGTAAATTTTTCTCATCAATGAACATGGATATCTTTCTATTTATTTGTGTCTTATTGGATTTCTTTCATCAATGTCTTATAATTTTCAGTGTATCGATCTTTGACTTCTTTTGTTCAATTTATTCCTAAGCATTTTATTGTTTGTTCTATAGTGAATGAGATTATTTTCTTAATTTCTCTCTCAGATAGTTTGTTTTTCATGTGTAGAAATGCAACTGATTTTTGTTGATTTTGTATCCTGTAACTTTGCTGAATTCATTTATTAGTTCTGTTTTTTTGGTAGAACTTTTAGGGTCCTTTATATAGCAGATCATGTCATCTGCAAAAAAGAGAGTTTTACCTCTTCCTTTCTGTTTTGGATAGTTTTTATTTCTTTTCTTGCCCAAGTGCTCTGGATAGGACTTGCAATAGTTTATTGAATCTTAAAGGAAAAACTTTTCAGCTTTCCTGATCTTAAAGGAAAATCTTTCCGCTTTCCCATTGAGTATATTAGGTGTGTGGTTATCACATGGGACCTTTATAATGTAGGGTTAATGTTCCTTCTATACACAATTTATAGAGAGATTTTATCATGATGAAAGGGTGTTGAAATTCATCAAATGTATATTCCTGAATCAACTGAAAGGATTGTATGACTTTTATCTATCCTTCTATTAATGAGATATATCACATTGATTGAAGTATGTATGTTGAGCCCTATTTGTGTCAATCAATCAATTAATTAATCAGGGTGTACGATCCTTTTTTTGTGCTATTGAATTTTGTCTTCTAGAAATTTGTTAAGACTGTTTATATGTGTATTCATCAGGGGCCTTGGTCTGAAGTAGCTTTTCTGGTAGCATCCTTAACTGACTTTAGTATCAGAGTAATGCTGGCATTGTAAAAAGAATTTGAGAGTGTGCTTACTTCAGTATTTCAAAAGAGTTTGTGAAAATTTGGTATTAATTATTCACTTAATGTTTGATAGAATTCACCAATGAGGCCATCTGGCCCTGGCTTTTTCTTAGTTCAGGAGGATTTTAATTACAGTTTCAAGCTCCTTAGTCATTATTGATATGTTCAGATTTTCTATCTTTTCATAATTCAGTCTTGGTAAGTTTATGTTTCTAAGAAATTTATCCATTTTTTCCAGGTTTTCTAATTTGTTGGTGCATGAAAGAGCTTAGTAACCTCTGGTGAATTTTTGTATTTCTGATTCTGTGGTTCCTTTGTATTTTTTCAGTTATAATGTCTTCTCTTTCATTTATAATGTTGTTTATTTTATCCTTTTTTTCTTCCTTCGTCATTTTGTTTATTCTTTCAAAAAAACCAACTCTTAGTTTCCTTAACTTTTTCTATTGTCTTTCTATTCTATATTTCCATTTACTTCTGCTTTAATCTTTGTCGTTTTCTGCACTCTGCAAACTTCAGGCTTAGTTTCTTTTTTCTTTTTCTAGTTCCTTGAGGTGTTAACTTAGGATGATAACTTCTATTGAGCAGTAAATTGCTCTTTTTCCTACCCTCAGAGGCAGATTGCAGTGAATCTGTGATATTCAAGGCTAGAACTGTAGAAAACATAGAAATCTCTGAATTTATATGATGTCTATTCATCTCTTCATATGTTATTTTTAGTATGTCTCTAAGGACAAAACAACACATTTACTAAGCTGATTACCAGACTGAGATTCTTCAGCTAAATAAGAATTACTTTGTTAATTACTTTGTTACACACATCTATCACTGTTGAATACATTTTTGTTTAGATTTCCATATTTTAATTATCTTAAAAATGAAGGCTAATCATAACTAGCCATTTCCTAAGTGGATGGCTTTAGTGGTTTGGAGCTCAGCTCTAAAAATAACTTTGATCCCTAAAAAAAAAGATGGGAAAGAGAAGAAACTAAACTAGAATTTGGCCACTGGAGTTGTGGGCTTGAAATGACCCACTCAGAAGTCCAGCAGACACAATGCCAGTTACACTGATAGCTGTGCCTTTCAGTTCACATCCCACTTACTTTCTCATTTGCACATATTTCCTCCTCTGATTTCTTTAGGTAGAGAATCAGTCTTTACATCTCCAAATTTGCAAGACATTAACTCCCCTAAGGAGCGTTTTCCTTGGACCCTAAGAAGAAGATCCTTTCATCTGCTTCTGCATTCCTATGACACTTTTGACTTTTATATCATTTATTACTTTCTGGTGTGCAGTATATAGAGTTTTCTCTTCTATTTGATTATAATAAGCTCATTGGTGCTGTGGTTCATTTTAGCTCTGTTTGCCAAGGTGGTATCTGCACAATTTGGGGGAATGTGTTAATGAGTCTGAGAGGTCAAAGCTGTGTGTATAAGAAAATTATGTTTTTAATTTTCCAGTTGTGCTGCTTATATTTGCACAGTGATCTGAAAACACCTGTGGGTAAAACCTCTGGTGCCTTAGCACCAGGACAACAGTACCAAACCACAGAGTAGTCACACTATCTTTCACCATTGCACATTCACAGTTAGAAAACAATGGCAGTTTATACCTAAAAGCATCATTTATGAAACAAAAAAATTTGACTTTATTAAGTCTCTACCCTTGAGTACACATCCTTTTAATATTCTGTGTGAAGAAATGGGACCTACACATACAACCTTCTGCATCAAACCAAAGTACATGGTTATCTAAAGGAAAAACACTTGGGGGATTTAATTGTGGCCTGAACACTTTTTCATGGATCTCCTTTATTCCTTGCAAAAAGAACTGACAGATGTAAGTTAGTTACTCAAGCCTGGGATTTTGGCAGACATTTTCTCAAAAATGAATGAAGTGAGTCTGTTATATCAAAGAAAACAAATGACAGTATTTGTTATCAATGATAAAATGTGAGCTTTCAAAAGAAAAATTAGACTTGGGGAAACATATCTATTTCATCTGCTTCACTCAAAACAGCATATCACAACAGCTACAATGCTGAAGCAAATAGGGCAATCTAGCTATTGTTTCATAAGGTAGACACATTAAAGAGGTTCACATAAAAAAGGTACAGCAGGGACACTCTTTTCAGTAATTGACTTTGCTATAGAAGGGAATATAGTTATTTTTTTTTAAGATTTTATTTATTCATTCGACAGACAGAGATCACAAGCAGGCAGAGAGGCAGGCAGAGAGAGTGGATGGGAAGCAGGCTCCCCGCTGAGCAGAGAGCCCGATGCGGGGCTAGATCCCAGGACTCTGGGATCATGACCTGAGCCAAAGGCAGAGGCTTTAACCCACTGAGCCACCCAGGTGCGCCGAAAATAGTTATTTTTATAAGAAGATGATATTTAAGTTAACATATAACTGGCTGATTGTTATTTTTAACTAAATTGATAGATACCTTTAAAATTTCTGTTTAATTTCTAATATAGTATTTATTGATAGATGTGACTCACATACCCAATAACTCGTTAAGTTCTGAATACTTTTTAAGGGTATGAAGGGGTTCTGAGGGGAGCACTGGGCAAACTCTCCGACAACAATGTTCAGTAGATGCTGTCCCCATGGTAATGGAGCATGAACAGTACTTTCGTTTAACAAAATTAAAAGAATTCAAAACACAACATAGACTGGGAAGTTAAAGTTTCTTATTTTTTCAACTGCACAGTTAAGTACGTGAGCACATTTCTAAGTTACCCATGTTGATTCATATAGCTGGAGTTGATTACTGTTGTAACCAACCTTCTATTATAATATTGCACAATTTGTTCTATCCTCCCCACCCCATGGACATGTCTTTGTTTTTCTTGAGTGTTTTGCTATTACAAAAATGCTTTTGGTGAACAAAGATTCAGCTATATTTTGATTTGCATGTGCAGGAGATGTTTTGTCCTTTTTTTAAAATGGATGTATGTCTGATAATAGAATTTCTGATACTTCAGATATAGAGTTCTGCAAAGTTAATAAATAAAACAAGACTCTTTTCTATACTGATTTACCAATTTATTTTCCTACTAGAATGTAAAAATCAGTTGCTCCACTTAGTCATAAACATTTATTATCTATTGCTTTCCAGTTTGATGGTTACGGATGACATTGTGTTGTGAATATTCTATATCTTTGCCTGATTACCAATGAGCAGGAATGCCTTTTAATATGATTGCTGGCCATTTGAATTTTTTCTTCTTTAAAATTCCTGTCTTAGGTTCATTTTTATACTGATTGTCTTTTTTTTAATTGTTTTTTAGAGAAAATTTTTTATATACTTTATTCCTTTTCTTAAGTTGTATTTTGTTACACCATTATTTGAGGTGTTTTTGACTTAATGCTTCAGATATCCTGTAAATCAGTCTTCTTGTTTTCAGTCCCACTTGTGACAATACTTTCAGATTATCTAATTTCTACATTTCCTAGCTTTCCTGTAATTCTGCAATATAAATTGTCTAATTTCTGTTCTTGCCAGCGGCTGACTTAGGACAGCTTTAAACATTCTTTAGTGTTCCAAGCAAGGTACCCATTAACTATCTGATTTTTAACTTCTAAAATTTCGTTGTTGTGTCCCTTCCTGCAGTTTCTAGGTTTTGATTTATGTTTTTTCTAATACCTTTACTGTAATCTCCATGGTATTTTGGTTGATGGAAGGAAGGAAAATATGTCTTTAGTCTATTGTTATGGCATACTATACTAGAAAATGTTTTCAGTATTTGATATGTGAATTTAAAAAAATAAATAAAAAAATTATTTTGAAGCCTCAGTGAAACTAAAAACCATCTGCTTACGTTTGTTTATTTGACTCTATCAGCAGTTTTTATTTGATAATGGTGTCTTGTGATTCCAGGATACTTTCACAGACATGCTCTTATTCTCCCCCTAAATGTATTATGTCCCACTGGTTTTACTAATTCCATCACATATGAAAGTGTACCACAGTTCAGAGGTCTTAATTAGCTTGATAAAGAATGCCACTGAAGAAATAGAACAAGAAATTAAACCAAGTCCTTCAGAATCCACCTGCAACTTCCTTTACTACAGAAAAATAAACCCAATTACCTAAAATAGACACTTAACCCAAAAGACTTAAGACAAACCAGCTGGGAGCAATTTTAATTCAGAAGAAGAAGAATGTAGAAATGCTGCATGTTTGACATTTCTTCAGGACATATTGAACAATGTGTTTGCCGGGTTTTCTAATAAAAGAAAAACGTGCTCTTGAGCATTGCATTTAATTTCTGATGCAGTTTGCTCCAAGTCTTTTGAGAAAAATTTACTAATCCTTAGAGTTGGAGCAACTGTTTCTAGATATTCCTCACTTGGAGCCTTGTGGAATTGAGTTCAATTTCTGACACGTAGATTTTGCTACACTGAATTGATTTTCAATTATTACTGAAATTTTTGTGTGAAATGATATAAACAATATCTATTATAATGGTAACTGGAAACCTTTTGCTGACTTCTGAGAACAACTGCAGTGGGAAAAATGTTATTGCTTTCAAAGAATTACCTCTTTCCAAGAAGAAAACATCTCAGTTTTCTTAAAGTTATAGGGATTACTGAAGATATGCACTAATCATTAGAGGCTGTGACATGCTTTTCCCTTTTGTACTTTGATTTTTGTATTATCAGCTAGAGTAATTCATGGTGAATTCATGGTAAATGAAATGTAAACAAAATAATACAGTATGTTATTAAATTTCCTTGAATAACAAAATGTGTCGTTTGTACTTTCTGAATAGTAATGTCCATGAAATTTTCCTTAGTAACAAATAGGTATGATTTGTAATTACTCTGTAATATATTTTATGCATTTTGAAGTTGACATCACATTTACATGTATATTAGCCTATTATGATACTTCCAAGAAGCTCTTACGGAAGTACAGGCTAGCTAGTTTATTTCTTCTGGAGTGTACAACTTGAACACGAATCATGTAGTGGAGAGAACTTTCTATAAGGTTTTGGAAAACAAATGGGAACAAACCCATTTGCTTCCTGGCAGAAGGATATGAGGCTAAAGGGCACAGAGAAAGGAGAGTCCAGGCAGAAGAAACCACCAAGGGAAAGTAACACTGGTGCAGAAAGAGGAATTCACATTTAGCGAATGACAATGACTATGGAATAGTAAAACTGAGGAGAAGATGAGATTGTAAATTCAAGGCTTACAAACATATTATTATTATTTTTTAAAGATTTTATTTATTTATTTGACAGAGAGAGAGATTACAAGTAGGCAGAGAGGCAGGCAGAGAGAGAGAGGAAGAAGCAGGCTCCCCGCTGAGCAGAGAGCCCGATGCGGGACTCGATTCCAGGACCCCGAGATCATGACCCGAGCCGAAGGCAGCGGCTTAACCCACTGAGCCACCCAGGCGCCCCATGGCTTGCAAACATATTATTAAGGACAGTGAATATTACTATAAATGATATTGTGTCCAGAAGACAGGGAGATCCATGAAAGGTCTAGAAGCTGAGGACCTGCATGATTATACATTTGCATTTTTAAAAGATTATATGTTTGTAATTTAGGAAAAAATAACTTAAGCATTAGGGGAAGAGGATAAGTGAGGAGTTTTTATGTGGGACACCATGTGATCAGTATGTTTATGGAAATCTAAGCATGTAATGATAACAGAATAAACCCAAGTAGAAGCCAAGGGAGGTGGAAAGACTTAGAGGGTGTGTAAGTTTAAGAAAAATTAGGAGGATATTTTAAAAGAACTTAATGGCCCACTGAATGTGGAGGATGGAAGTGAAGGAAGAAATCAGTTCGGTTTTTTGTCTTAGAAGATGTCTACCATTGATGGAGACAGGTTCTGTGGAAAGATGAGTGTGTTTGGGGTGGGAGAAGGCTAACTTCCAATTTCAACATGTTGATTTTGAAGATTACAATAGAGGAAACATATGGCAGGATGTTGTTTATGTTTGAATTCAGGAAAAACTCTGGGCTAGAGTAAGAATCAGTGATTGATTCTTGAATGGATATGGTAAAGTATGGTCTAGACTTAAAAGTACTGCTATAGTGAGGAAAGAGTTCCCAAGAGGAAAAGTGTAGAATGATCTGGGGTGGGGGGACATGATTAACTTTGTAAAGCACAGAAGATAAAACCCTAAATTACATCAATAAGTAATATTTTTTTCAAAAACACGGTTCATTTTTCATTGTGCATTGATAAAGTATATAACCTTAGTTAGACATTCAAATCCTCTGTATTCTGGCCTCAAGGGCTTCATAAGAATGAAGAGGATGAACTCAGGGATGTAGGAGACAGAATGAAGGAGAAGAGTAACAAGGAGGAAACAATGTTACTTTGTTGAATTCAATGAGTTGTGGAAATTACAGACTAGAAAGTTCAAGAGCTTGACTTGGCTACCACTCACTTAGGAGGACAAAAGAAGTTTTTGAGAAAAATACATTAGATGAGAGAATCATCACCTTGGCTCTTGTCAGGGCAGTTCTGTGAATAGCCTTTGGGTGAGAAAGCAGTGTAACAAAGCCAGGGGGAAAATGAGACAGCACCAAGAGCTGACCATGAAGTCAACTGGTTATTAAGAACCATGCAATAGCTAATAGGACTTTATCTTCCACTACGGTATCTGTCCTCAGAAGTCTAAAGCTCAATTTTATCTAGAGAGCTGGGATACATCCAGGTACTAAGGCATATACTTAAAATGTGATCATGAAATAAAAATTACCAGGAAATTACCTTCTCCTTTTCACATATAAGCTTAAAATTGTTAAGAAGAATAAAATATTACTCTGCTGCTATTCAGATACTTTACCATAGTTGACATAACATGATGAACAATTATGAAGAACTTTGCACATGAACATGTTCTGTTCCAGTATCAAATTCTGAAAAGGATTACGTTTTATTAGAGAATACATAATTCTCAAATGACAAGCATGGATAGTAGATGACACAGCAAATCCCATTAACTGTTACTTGTCAGATTAAAGCCATAACTATGAGACATTCTCTCTGAAATGGTAGTTTAGCTATGAAAAGTCAAAAGATATTTAAAAGCAGATAGGATTTTAAGTAAACTACAAATAGACACATTTTTTATCACTAGGGGATTTTTGGTTGCAATTCTTTTCGGTACATTTAATATATCATATATATAAATTTCATTTTTTTAAAGATTTTATTTATTTATTTGACAGGCAGAGATCACAAGTAGGCAGAGAGGCAGACAGGGAGAGAGAGGAGGAAGCAGACTCCCTGCAGAGCAGTGAGACCGATGTGGGGCTTGATCCCAAGACCCTGGGATCATGACCTGAGCTGAAGGCAGAGACTTTAACCCACTGAGCAACCCAGGCGCCATATAAATTTCATTTTTAAATTCATTTTCTGTGTTCTTCCTCTGCAGTGTTCACAGATCCTAGAACAGTACTGGGTTCTTAGTAGACACTCAAATATTTGGTGATGTATAAATAGAAATAGTCTCATGAAATATATAACTTCATACCAGCAGTTGGAAATAGTGTGTTTGGCCATCTTAAAAAGTATGGCTATATGTGAGAGGATAAACTTTGTTCTTGTGAATATTTCTCTGGCATTCTGGTCAAAAGATGGAGTCATTCCTTATTTACACGTTTTTAAATTTGCCTTTAGCTTATTTCATATGTGTCATGAATTAAGAAAATAACCATAGGAACTAAGGTTCCTATGGAACCTTAGGAAATCTATTGAATTACTCTAGGAACATAGGACCTAACCATAGGAAAAATCCATAGGAACTAAGCATTTTTTACTCCCTAAGGAAAAAAAAAATTTCCCCTCATTTTTAAGAAATGCTTGAACTTTGAGTCAGGTGTTTTTAATCTTTAGAATAGGATAGAGAGTTGCATTCTGCATTGATGAACTTCACAAAAAATAGCTTTGTTTACTGAAAGAAGTACAAATGGCCTAACGCTGCTCTATTTCGTTAAGTGAAATCAATTTAATGTAAAGATTAGTCTCCATTCCCAACCAGGGATTCCCATTCATTTTGCTCTAGGAAACTCTTTACTTGGAAAAATAAACATTCTACGTCACAGTGCAGTCAGCGATAGGAATGATACCTTAGCAAACTGATGTATGTATATATTGAAAACATTTTGTAGGCTAGTCCTTTATTCAAAGCGAAAACCAAGAGAAGAACGCTAGTCAAAATACACTCCAAAGTCTGTCTGTGCTGTATCACTGGTGTTTTTCTCTTTGTCTTATCCTTGTACTCATCTCTAGATAGAGTGTCTTAAACTGGAAAGTGTACAATCGACTTATTATTGCTTAATTTAACTAAGTGAAATAATTAAACTTATATGACAGTTTTCATGCCCTGCCAGGCACAACTGTCCAGCTTGTGCTGGCTTATTATCTTCCAGTCCCTAAGCCTGGACTGTCACCCATTTAATTAAGTCCTCTTTGAATGATTTTGTCAACAGTTACAGAAGTAACTCTTGCTATGCAGGCGCTGTGTATGTTCGTTATATTTGCATCTAAATATTTCTTTCGCCTTGGGATGATCCTAAATAGCATTGCATTTTTAAATTTGGTTTCTGCTTGTCTGAGGATAGTATATAGAAATGCAGTTTAGGGGCGCCTGGGTGGCTCAGTGGGTTAAGCCGCTGCCTTCGGCTCAGGTCATGATCTCGGGGTCCTGGGATCGAGCCCCACATCGGGCTCTCTGCTCAGTGGGGAGCCTGCTTCTCTCTCTCTCTCTCTCTCTCTCTGCCTGCCTCTCTGCCTACTTGTGATCTCCACCTGTCAAATAAATAAATAAATAAATAAATAAATAAATAAAATCTTAAAAAAAAAAAGAAATGCAGTTTAATTTTGTACTTTGACCTTGTATCCTGTAACTTCACTAATTATTAGTAATAGATTTTTTTGATAAACTATTAGGGATTTCCTGCATAGACAATTATGTAGTCTGCAAATAGAGTTTTACTTCTTCCTCTCCAATCTTTAGACTGGTTAGAATTTAAACTACCATGCTGGAAAAAAAAAAAAAAAAAGAAGAAGAAGAAAGAAAAAAGCAAGCAAACAAGCAAGCTATGTTTAATGGAATTGTGACAACAGGCGTTACTGTCTTTTCGGTATTAGAGGAAACATTGTTTCTTCATTAAGTCTGATGTTAACTGTGGTTTTGGGGTTTTGCTATTTAAAAAAAAAAGATTTTTATTTTATGTATGTATATATGTATTTATTTATTTATGTATTTATTTATTTTGAGACAAGAGAGTGTGTGAGAGAGAGCGTGAGCCAGGGAGCAGAAGAGGGAAAAGCTGACTCCCGGCTCAGCAGGGAGCCTCACAGGGGGACTTTATCCTAACACCCAGGGATCATGACCTAAGCCAAAGTCAGACACTTAACTGACTGATTCACCCAGGTGCCACGGGTTTTGTTGTTGTTGTTGTTATGAGTCTTTTTATTTGTTTTTGTAGAGTGTCTGTTGAATTTTATCAAATTATTCTTCACCTACTGATGTGACCATGTGATTTTCCCTCTTTAACCTGTGGAAATGATGGATAACACTGACTTTCAAATATTGAATCAACCTTGTATGCCTGGAATCAAACTCACTTGGACTTAGTGGGTCATATAATTATTTTTATACATTGTTTGATTTGGTTTTCTAATTTATTTTTGAGTGGTTTTTGTATGTTTGTTTGGTTTTGGTTTTTTACTTTTAAGTGTGTAAGAGATATAGTGTTCTCTAGTATTCTTTTTTTGTATGTGTTGTACTTGTCTGGTTTGGGCATCAGTTAATCCTAGATTCATAAAATGAGTTGAAAAATGCTCCCTTCCTCTTGTAGTTTTAGGAAAAGTTTATATAAAATGGTTTAAATTCATCTTTGAATATTTGGGAGAACTGTCCAGTAGCATCTCAGGATAGAGATTACTTTTCACAAGATTTTAATTACAAATATAAATGATTTAACCATATTAGACCATTTGGTTTATCTTTTCTTTTTGTGGTTGTTTGCAAAAGTTCAGTTGGTTGTTGTCTCAAGAAATTAATCCATTTCTTAGTGAATTCAAAGTGGAAGGTTTTTCATATTATTCCCTTATGATCCTTTTAATGACTGCAGGGGATCTTTTTTTTTTTTTAATTCTCTGTTTTATTCCATACATTTGAGATGTGTGCTTTCAATGTTTTTATCTTTATCACTCTTGCTAAAGACTTAACATTATTGTTTATTTTCTTCTAAAAGTCAGATTTACCTTGCTAATTCTTGCTAAAGTTACTGTTTTAAATTTCATTGACCGGCATTCTAATCTTTACTTTTTTTTTTTGCTTACTTTAGATTTATTTTGCTCCTTTTCTAGTTTCTTAAGGTAGGAACTTAGATTATTGATTTGAGATATCCAATTTTTCCTGATATAAGCATCTAGTGCTATAAATTTCACTCAAACTGTTTTGTGTGTATGCAATAACTTTTGATGTTATATTTTTCATTTTCATTCAGTTTAGTGTATTTTTTTTATTTCCTTTGAGACTTTTTCTTAGAACCATGGAATGTTTATAATTTTGTTTTTTAATTTCTACATCTTTGAACATTTTTCTCTTGTCATTAAATTTGTTAATGTTTGTTTTATAATCCAGAATATGATCTATCTTGATGGATGGTTCCACAGACACATGAAAAGTCCTAATTTTGCTAGGTAGAATGCTCTATAAAATCCATCATCTATTGATGGATCCTTAGACTTCTACCTGTTTTAGCTATTCTGAATAATTCTGCTGTGATCTTGGGTATACAAATATATCTTTGAGATTATTTTTTTCCATTTATTTGGGTATATGCCTAGAAGTGAATTGTTGGGTCATATGGTAATTCTGTCTTCAATTATTTGAAGAATCTCGATACTGTTTTCCTTAGCAGCTCTACCATTTTACATTCATACCAACAATGTACAGATATTCAAATTGCTCCACATCCTCACCAACAACTGTTATTTTCTGTTTTATTTTTTATTATTTTTTCTTTAATACCAGTGATCCTAACAAGTGTAAGGTTGTATCTCATTGTAGTTTTGATTTCCCAAGTTAGTGATGTTGAGTATCTTTCTATGGGTTTATTGTTCATTTGTGTATCTTCTTTGAAGAAATGTGTTTTCAGTCTTTTTGCCCATTTTTAAATCAGGTCATTTATTTGTTGTTTTAGTTCTCTGTGTATACTGGATATTAATCCCTTATTGGAAACATGATTTATGAGTACTTTCTTTCGTTCTCTGGATAACCCTTTTACTCTTTAATATTGTCCTTTGGTGAACAAAATATTTAATTTTAATGAAGTCTAATTTGCCCATCTTGTTTCTTTGCTAAATATGCATTTGGGGTCATATTCAGAAATCATTGCAAAATCCAGAGTTGTAAAGCTTTTGCCTTATGTTTTGTTCTCTCTGTTTTGTTATATTCTGTTAACTTTAAATAAATTTTGTTATTTCTCTATTATGTTTTGTTATACTTTGAGGTCTTACACTGGGGTCTTTGATCTCTTTTGAGATGTTTATTTATGGTATTAAGACAGGATCCAATTTCATTTTTTTTGCGTGTGAATATCCAGTTTTTTCAATACATTTGTTGTCAAGACTGTTTCCCCATTGAATAATCTTGCTACTTTGTCAAAAATCATTTGACCATATATGTGAAGCTTTTTTTTTTTTTTTTTTTATTTAAAGCTGATCTTTGTATTCAATTCCATTGGTCTACAGATCTATCTGCCTTTGTGACAGTACCACACAGATTCTTTTGACTGCCAAAGTTTTGTAGTTAAGTTTTAGTATATGTGTTGCCGAAGCGAGCACTGTAGTTAAGTTTTGAAACCAGGATATTTGAGAGTTTTTCAGCTTTGTTCTTTTTTTCAAAAATTTTTGACTATTTGGGATAGTCTGTGATCTCTGTATCTGTGAGCTTGGCTACATATATATTTTAGATTCCATGTAGGAGAGATCTTAAAGTATCTCTTTCTTTGTCGACTAACTTTACTTTGCATAATGCCTTCAAGGTCCATCTATATTATCACAAATGGCAATATATCATTCTTTCTTTATGGCCAAATAGTATTCCATTGTGTATATGTACCATATCTTTTTTATCCATTTATCCATCAATGGATACTTAGGTTGTACCCTATCTTGGATATTATAAATAATGCTACAATGAAAATGTAGCTGCATATTTTTTCAGTTTATTATTTTCATTTTCTTTGCATAAATAACCCAAGGTATATTGCTGGATTATATGGTAGTTCTATTTTTAATTTTTTGAGGAAACTCTGTATTTTCCTTAGTGGCTGCACGAATTTACATTCCCACTCCCATGCAACACTGCATGGGAGTTCTCCTTTGTCCACATCCTTGCCAGCACTTGCTATTTTTTGTCTTTTTGATTCTAGCCATGGTAACAGATACGAGATGGTCTCTCATTGTGGTTTTGATTTAGTTTCCCTAGTGAATAATGAGGTTAACTATCATTCCATGTACCTTTTGGCCGCCTATATGTCTTCTTTGGAAAACTTCTATTAAGGTCCTCTGCCCATTTTAATTTTTTTTTTTTTTTGGCTATTGAGTTGTGTAAGTTCTTTATATATTTTGGATACTAGACCCTTACCAGAAACATGATTTGCAAAAATTTTCTCCCATTCAGTAGGTTGCCTTTTCATTTTGTTGATCATTTCCTTTGCTGTGGAGAAGGTTTTTGGATTAATTTGGCCCCAGTTGTTTATTTTTTTTCTTTTGTTGTTTTTGATTTTAGTGTCAGATTAAAAAAATCATCATCAACATCTATGTCAAAGAGCTTACTGATTATGTTTTCCTCTAGAATTTTTATAGTTACAGGTCTTATGTTCAAGTTTTTAATCCTTTTTGAGTTAACTTTTGTGCATGGTATAAAAGAGTGGTTCATTTCATTAATTTGCATGTTACTGTTCAATATTCCCACATCATTTATCAAAGAGACTGTACCTTTCCTATTAAATATTCTTGGCTTCTTTGCCATAAATTTGTTGACTGTTATATGTGGATTTATTTCTGGATTTTTTCTTCTGTTCCATTGATCTTTCTTTATGCCAATACCATACTGTTTTTAATTAGTGTAGCTTTGCATAATTTGAAATCAGGGAATGTGATGACTTTATGTTTTGTATTTCCTAGTAATTTGGTCTTAAGTTTTTGTTTTTAGGAATTTGTCCATTTCATCTGAATTATTCCATTTTCTGACATATAATTGTTCATAGTACTTTCTTGAAATATTTTTTAGTTTTATTGATTTGGCAATAATATCTCCACTTTCTGATTTTATTCATTTGGGTCTTCTTTCTTTCTTTTTTTTTTCCTTTTTCTTTTTCTAGTCCATGTGGCTAAAATTTTGTCAATTATTTTAATCCTTTCAAGGAATTTCTGGTTTCACTGATTTTCTCTACTGTTTTTTCTAATATCTATTTTTTAAAAGATTTTATTTATTTTAGAGAGAGAGTGTGTGTGCAAGTGGTGGGAGGGGCAGAGGGAGAGAGAGAATTACAAGTGGATTCACCACTGAGCATGAAGCCTGAGACAGTACTCAGTATCACGATCCTGAGATAATGACCTGCGCTGAAATCAAGAGTCAGCTCTTAACCGATTGAACAATGCAGGCACCCATCTAATATCTATTTTGATTGTTTTGTGTATAATCTTATTATTTCCTTACTTCTTCTAGCTTGGGCTTAGTTTGTCATTTTCCCTCCACTTCCTTAACTTATCAAGTTAGGCTGTTGATTTGAGACCATTCTTCTTTTTCATGTAAGCATTTGCATCTATTGAGTTCCTCCTTAGCATTAAATTTCCTGGTCAGAGAAGATACTTTGTATGATATCTATCTTTTCCAAATCTACTGAGACATACTTTGTGGCCCACCATATGGCCTATCCTGGAAGATTCCCCATGTGCACTTAAGAGAATGCACGTGCCGTTGTTTCAGTAGAGTGTCTTGCATATGTCTCTTAGGTTTACTTAGTTATTGCGTTTAACTTGGCTCTCTCTGTACATTTTGAGTCTGGTTATCTATCCATTATTCATAGTAGAGTACTGAAGTCTCCAACTATTATGGTAGACCTATGTACTCCCTTCTGTCAGTTTTTGCTTTATATATTTTTATTGTTCCTAGATGCACAAATGTTTATAATTATTTTATCTTCTTGATATATTATACCTTTTATTAATATACAATATGATCCTTTGTCTCATAAACTTTTTTGATTTGAAGTTTGTTTTGTTTGATAATTATGTAGTCACCATTGCACTCTTTTGGTTACTATTTGCATGGAGTAATTTTTTCCATTCTTATACTTTCAGTTTCTTTGTGTCTTTGGTCCAGGATGAATATCCAGTAGATAACACTTAGTTGAATTATAAGTTTTTATCCATTCTACCAATCTCTGTCTTTTGATTTGACAGTTAAATCCATTTACATTTGAAGTAAGGAATTTATTTCTGTCATTTTTCTATTTGTTATCTATATCTTAAAGGTTTTTGTCCTTTATTTCCTACATTATTTCTTTTCCGTTTAGTTGATACTTTGTAGTGAAATGTTTAAATTCTTATTTCCCTTTATGTATATTCTGTAGCTAATTTATTCATAGTTACCATGGGGATCATATCTGACATTCTAAACTTATAACACTCTAATTTGAATTTATATTAACCTAACTTCAATAACGTACAAAAACTCTGCTCCCTTACACATCTACCTGTATTGTTTTTGGATGTTGATGTCACAAAATTACATATTTATACATTCTATGCCCCCCCAAACATAAACTAGTAATTCTTTTAAATGCATTAGTTTCTTATATTAGGTAGAAAACAAAATGTGGAATTATAAACCAATGTTAAAACAATGCTAGCTTTCGACTAATAATTTTTTAAAAAATATATTTGTCTTTTAAATCATGTAGCATTATAATGTACTTACAGTAATACTTTTTTAAATTGCCAATGTATTGCCTTTCTTGAGAATTGTTTTTATAACTACAAATTACAATTTAATGTTCTTTCGTTTCACCCAGCAGGATTCCCTTGAGCATTATTGCAGAGCAGTTCTAATTGTAATGAACTCCCTCAGCTTTTATTTTAGAAGAATGTTTCAATTTTCCCCACACTGTTGAAGGGCAGTTTTGCCAGATACAGGAATCTTGGTTGACAGCTCTTTTGTTTTGTTTTTTGTTTTTGTTTTTCCAGCTAGTACTTTGAATATATTTCCTACTGCTTTCTGGCCTGTGAAGTTTCTGTTGAGAAATCTGCTGATAATCTAATTGAGAATCAGTTGTATATTGTGTGCCAATCTTCTGTCTTTGACTTTTATTAATTTGACTAAAATGTGTCTTGCTGTGAGTCTCTTTGAGTTCATTTTGTTTGGAGTTCATTGAAATTTTTGGATGGGTATGTTAATGTTCATGAAATTTAAGACATTTCAGCAATATTTCTTCAAATGTTCTCTTTATCCCTTTCTCTCTGTCTTTGCCATTTGAAACTTCTTCCCTTTCTCTCTGTCTTTGCCTTTTGAAACTTCTATTGCGTGCATGCTTGTTTTCTAGGTGATGTCCCATAAGCCCCTTAGGCTCCGTTTACTTTTCTTCAACCTTTTTTTCCTTTCTGAACCTCAGATTCAATAATTTGCATTGCCTTATCAAACCTGCTTGTAAATTTATTTATACTTTTCACTTCCAGGTCTTTTTTTGTTTGTTTGCTTCTTTTTAGGCTTTCTTATTATTAATATCTTCATTTTGTTTATACATAAACTTCCTGACTTCATTTTCTTCTTTAGTTCTTTGAACATCTCCAAATCAGTTATTTTAAAGTCTTTATCTAGTAGATCTGTCCATAGATCATTTTTCAGAAACAGTTTCAATGATTATTTTTTCTCTTTGAAAGAGCCAGACTTTCCAGTTTTTTTGTATACTTTGTGATTGAGTATGTGTGTTTGTATGTGCATGTGCATGTTGTCTAACTGGATATTTGATTCTAATAATATAATACTTGAAATCATATTGTCCTTCCCTGACTTTTCAATTCTTAAAATAATTTTTGCTTTAGGTTTGTTGTTGTGGTTGTTGTTTTGTTTTGTTTACTTTTATATTCAGTTGCCGTGCCAAGTATTCGTCTCAGATTTAAACTTAAGTTCTTCTCAGGCTTTTTCTGAATCTTTGCCCTTTTCCTGGACATACACAACTGCTTTCTGTCACTGTAGATACACTTGCTTGTACATGCCCTGGCCTTTGAAGTCCAACTCCCAAAAGAGAAAAAGAGAAAGTGAATGCAGTGGTAAAGAGCACGCAATCCCCTCATAAGTCACTTCCGCTGGAGGGGAAGGAAATTACCACACTGGGAGGAGATGTAACAACAATGGCCTCTTATCCTGCTGTCTGCATCTCTGTGATCATAAGATACAATCAGTGATCAGAACATAAATCCTCAATACTTGGAGGACAGGGTCATTTTTTGCTCACTCTGGCTCCAGAAATCTGTGTGCAGGCTGCTCTAGGAACATGTGCACAGCTGCCTGACATTGGGCTGGAAATGAAAGATATGCAGCTGCTACTGTACTAAGAGCTAAAATTAACTACAATTTATTGTCCAAGTCTTCCTCTGGAAGTTTCAGACCTTCAAATAAAGTCCCAAACTCCCAAATTACATTAGACATATTCTGACAGTGCAATTGTTGTTCAGGTGAGGAAACAGATTCCCTGCACCTACTATTCTGCCATCTTCCCAGGATCCTCTCCTTTTCCTTGCTTTTTCGAAAAGTATGTATGGTTGAACAATTTGGCATTTAATTTTCTTCTGTTTTTCCTTTATAAAAATTATGTTATAATACACATCATTTTCAGATACTTAAATTTTCTTCATTTAACTCTTTATTTCAAAGACTTAAACATACTCCCTTTGTGACAGACACTCTGTTAACAGATGAAATAGCAGATGTCTCTTATACATTCATTTCGTACTTTGAAGGACTAGCAAATTGTTTTCCAAATTGTTGCATTAATTCCAGGGGACAGAGATGCATTTCTGTGGCTGCATTGAAGGACATTGACTATGACTTTTGATTTTTGCAATAATTGTATATAGGTTTATTTTGTCATGACAGATATAGAAACAAAGGACAGAAAGACACCCGATAATTCACAGACTAATGCTATTGTAGAAGTCTACAGAGGATGTTCTCTGAAGACAATAAGAAAATACATATATAATCATTGCTTAAGCAATTCAATGTAAATGAGTTAGAGAAAATGAGATTCATGGAAGTGTCTTTTAAATGTACAATTGTATGCATTTTTTTTTTCTTTTCTGTGGTCATATTCCTTAGTGTTTGGTGTGTAACAAACTTTCCAAAATTTTAGTAACTTGAAAAAATAAGTAGTTACTATTGCTTATGTGACTATGAGTCAGCTAAGAATCTCTAGCTTTGGCTCTTGCATGTTCCTCTGGATGACTGTGAGTCAGATAAGCACTTTTGGTGTCTTCTCAAATGTCCAGGGCCTCACATGGGACAATTAGTCTCTCTATGTGAACTCTCATCATTCAGCAGGCTCTTCTGGGGTTGTTCTTTCCACTGGAAAAGTTCTGAGAGAAAGTGGAAATATGCAAAGCTTCTTGAGACCTGGTTCCAGTACTAGCATATGTTTCCTTTTGTGGAAACTACTGATCAAGCCCAGCATAAATTTAAGTGGTAAGAAACTAGTCACTCTTACTGGGAGATGCTGTGGGCCAATTGCAAAGGATCAGAGTACAGGGAAGAGTTAAGAATTATGACCCTTTTTACAATCTCTGTCACGGTTTTGAAAGACTGATTTTCCCCTGTCTCTATTATCCTAAACGGATTGACAAATCAGCTCATTGCCTTAGCACAATAATCTCATAAAATGTATTTTAAAATGCAAGTCCAGATAACATCACTGAGTCACTTACTATGTTTTTGTAAATATTATGAAAATAGTTAATTAAAATTTATTTTGCCACTCTTGAAGCAAAACCCTAAATTCCCATTAATAATATTCCTACGCTCTGTAGTGTAGAATGCTTGCTACTAGCCTGCAACTTGAACATATATCCTTAACCTTATGATTATAGCTCACTGTACTATGCATGTTCTTAACTACTGCTGGCAAGTTTAATTTGAGGTTGTCATTCTATTACAACATGCTCTATGTTGTAACAAAAGACTCATGTTTGGAGGACACAAAATGTCTTTTCTTAGCTATAACAGGGTTCTGGAGTACGGAAAGCTTACTGCAGTTCTGCTGACAGAATTTGATTTTTGTTTTGTTTTGTTTTGTTTTGCTCTGTTTTGTTTTTTCTCTTTGTAACATCAAAGCTGATAGAATTTTTCAAATAGTGACAAACATTCCATTTTAAAAGCTCTGACTTGTGAAGTCCTTATTGTTCATAAAATTGAAAAAAGTTGTTTTGAAAACATATCAAAATTTACTTGCCGGTTTAATAATGATGCTTTCTCTTACAAGTGTATGAAGAAACCCTATGTTGAAACCCAAGTAGAATTTGGATAATGTTGTGCCTCATTAAATAATGATTGTTTAAAAGGTCTATATCGATGAGTAATGTTCCAAAATTCTTTAGAATTCATTTATTTAATTTTCTTTTTTTAACTTTTTAACACTTGTGAATTTGTTTTCTTCAATGGTATTTGTGGCACACTGTTTTCAGTGCATAACAATTTATGAAAATCCAGTATAGGGCATACAGGCAATATGATTAAATCTGTATTAAATGACATACCTTGAATAACTGAAGTAAGAATGATTTTAAAGTCATAAGTATTCTCTTACATTTCTCATTTAAAAATTTTTCTATTAAATTCCTAAAACAAAAATTGAGTTGGATTTCTGATTTTCAATTAGCAATAATCGTGCCTCGGATAAACCTCATTGGCTACGATACTGCCACTGATTTTAAAGAAATTGGAGTAGGCGAAGTTTTATCTATTTCTTATACTTAAGTACAGCTTAAGATCCTAGACATCCTATGTAAAACATGTTTACTATGACCTGGAAGGCAGAGATAGAAAGACAGACCAGTCAGTCAACTTAGAACCTGAGGAAGGAGATGGTAACAAGGTCTCCAGAATTTCTTTTTTGTCTTGTTATTTCCCAGGTGGCAGAAACTCTGAATCCCTCTTTTCTTGGATTTTCTTAAGCAATAAATTATTCTACTTAAACTTCTTTAAGTATTGACTTATTAGCATTAGCAAATTCAGAGGGTTTTTTTGGTTAATTGATTATTGTTTTGGTTTTTAGTTTTTATTTGTCTTCTTTGTTTCACTCATGATGTTACATTAGAGTCTCTGTGGAGCCCCCAACTGCTGCTTAAAAGTAAACATCATTGGGTGGTTGTGGAATTAAAAATGGTGAGTATGTGAACAAATGACATAAACCGAGATGTCTAGCCATAGGGTTTCTTTTCCCTTTTTCACTAGTCGTTGCTACTGCTTGCCCCTGAGGTTGTAAGAATGGTTGCTTATGGCTGTGTAGTGCTAATACCTGTTCCCATCTGTAATTATAGAAACCAGGTGTGGAGCTGCGTGAGTGATGACAGCATATTTTTTCTCTAAGAAATGTTCCTACTCTTAAACCTCAATAGGGACCTGTGGAACATGTTTTATTTGTTTTTAATTGGAGAGATTTCACGTATATTTATTATTTCTGAACTAAAACCCATGGGATTCATCTATAGGGAAAGAGAAATGCAGAAAATGGGAGTGGGTTAAGTAATTAGTTCATGGAAAACAAGTAAAGAAACAATAAAGGCTTAGATTGTATGTACCTTGAGATATTGTGTGGAGAATTGTACTGCAATTGATATTATTCTCACTTAATATATAATTCTGAATCATCAAATTTATGAATTAAAAAAAAAATAACCCCAGTCATAAGCAGGGTTTCCCAAGGCTGCAGTCATGTATCAGCTGGGGTATGTTCTGTTCCTGAGCTCAGGGTCTTTTTCCAAATCCATATAAGTAATTGGCAGAATTCAGTTTTTTCTATTTGTAGGACTAACTTCCTTATTTTTATGTTGCATCAGCTGGTGGCTTCTGTGACCTCCTACAGGCAGCCTTCTGAAGGTCTTAGGTATATGTTCTTCCATATACCTAAGGATAAGGCATAGGCAAAAGGATTAGGGTTCCCCTATCAAGAGAGCTTACTTCTTCAAAGAAGGAAAATCTTTCCCAGATTGAGTCTCTGACCCTTTGTAAGACTCCCCTCCTCTGGCCAACTCTGGCTACCCCAAGATAATTTCCCTCAAATTGGTTGACTCAAAATTAACTGATTTGGGAAATTATGGCTACAAAATCCCTTTGCATTTGTTCTCTAATGGAAACCCATCACAGAAGTGAAATATATCATAGTCACAAGCTCAACCCACAATCACGAGATCATGGGGAAGGGATCATGCAGGGTGTACCCTAAGGCATGGGAATCTAGGATCCAGTCCAGTATTATTCCTACCATAGTCCAGAAGCTTATATTCTAGTTTTGGGTTCTCAACATGGCTAAGGTTCAAATTTCTCTATGGATTTGTTAAAAAAAAAAGTCATATATTAACATTCATAGGCCTCTGTATAAATCTGATTTGGATATATCTGTTGAATGAGATATATGTCTTTAACAGGCTATGCAAACAATTTCTACGCAGCCGGCTGTATGCCTCTGGAACTTCTCCCAATAACCACTGCTTGGTCAAATATAACATTTCACTTGCCTATCATTTTAATAAAGTGTTAGAGCATTTTGAAAACTACGATTGAGTTCATGGGAGGACAAATAACATAAATGGGATCATTAAAAATGAAGTGCAAAGGCAGAAACATCATTCTAGCCTTTGGAAATTGCAATCTGTTGCCAGGTCTTGCTTGATGTGTAGAGGCTATCCCCCCTCTCCCTCAATATAAAACTGAGTTAATAGCTATGTCTCATTAAAAATAATGGCATCAAATCAATAGACTATTCCTCACAAGGAGTGTTTTTAAATAATATTAATAATTTAAACTTGGAATCTAATTCTAAAGGCTGTGGTATTGGCAGCTTATATCTAAATGCTGACTACTGGCAGATAAAGTTTTGGGAAGATTACCAAATATGCTTTTGTACTTTTTTTTTTATAAGCCAATTTCCCCAAAATGTGTTCTGCAGAACTCAATCTTATGACAGTAGCCGTTTGGGAAATACCATCATATTATTTTTCCCCTTGGTGATTCACAAGGTTTTGAGTTACTCCTAGAAATTCACAAAGAAATGTGTTGAAAATGTGTATGATATAAACATAAAAGGGATGCATGTCTTCCTTATGGATAAAGTGAATAAATTTCAGTGTATAGATTTTATTGCTTCTATTTTGAATGCTCATAGGACTTTTGTTTTTTGCATCTAGACTATTCCCCCAGAATGTTGAGATTGCCAGAGAAGTGACCTCTGAAAAAGGAAAATATTGCTCTACCTAAATTCAAGTAAGACCATTACTTTTCAAAAAGTCATTGTGAGTAAATAAATGAAAAAAAATTCATTTTTCTACATTTCTATTACAAGTTGTTTTCTTCAATATTAGGCTTTATGAAGCCACTTTGCTCTAGAACAGTATCTTTTTTTTTCTTTTCTTTTTTTTTTAATTTCCTGGTGTGGGAAGTGGAGCAACAGTCGAACACAAGTCAAGATTCAGTAGTTAAGCTGCATTTGGACATACCCTTCCACCACATTTACTTAAACAGCCGTATTAAATGTATGTTGTTCTTTCATGAGCATCATTCAGAGGAAAGAGCAATATAAATGGGGTTTTCTAAAGCTTACTTTATTAAGGGAGGGGTCCACGACTCCTGATCAGGATGAGAACTGGAGTCACATACTTTTGTGAAGTCTGCAATCTCAGAGAAAGGATAGATATGTGACCATACAGGGGAGGGCGGGCTTGGCTAAATGTTCTAAAATGCTTCACAACACTAGGGCCTAGAGAACTATCACATTTTCTGTTGTTTAGTCAGAGCAAAGGGTGAGAAAGGGTAATGAAAATTAGTAAAGTAAATCAAATTGCCTTCAGAAAGGGAGCTTGAATCAGTATAGGCAAAGCAGGTGAAAGATAAGATGAGGTCTCTGACTTTGGCACTAGGAAAAAAATTACTTTTAGAAGGATTCACACTCTATATGCTTGGAAGACCAGAACCTGGTCACTAAAGTTTAGGACTGAAGTAACTCATTTTATTTTCCTAATAAATTTTCACAGCATTTTTGAGTTCTAATTTCCTGTCGCGCAAGGACTTATATTATGGTCTTAGTGAGAATCATGAAACTCATTGTCATCTATTATGTTTAAAGGAACTTTAACACTTAAAAGTGTGTTGTGCACATATTGTTGCATTAAATTATATTTAAATGTAATGTTAAAATGCCAGGAATTCTTGAGTATATACCTATGCATTATGAAAATCATAGAGTTCTAGGACTAAATGCATTCATACAGGTAATTTAGTAGAGGATTTCCTGGACTGGGTTCTTGAGGAGTATGGCAAGGTTCAGAGTCACTTAGGATGATAAACAACTAGATCTAAAGTTGTTCTGGTTACTCAACATCTAAATTATTTAATAATAAATATTTAGAATATTATATGTAATGTTATATTAATCATAGTAGCACTCAGATAGAGGTGATTGCTAATAGATTCACTCTTCTTTCCTCACTGAATCCTGATCCCTAACCACCTAAATGCAGTTTTTGGCTTCATGTTAAAACACAGATCATTCTTGGGGGGCCTGGATGGCTCAGCGGGTTAAAAAGCCTCTACCTTCGACTCAGATCCTGATCCCAGGACCCTGAGATCACCTACATCAGGCTTTCTGCTCGGCGGGGAGCCTGCTTTCCCCTTCCCCCAGCCTTCGTCTCTGCTTACTTGTGATCTCTGTCTGTCAAATAAATAAATAAAATCTTAAAAAAAAAAACAAACCATAAATCATTCTCATCATTTGAATACACTTAGAAAATTCTAAAGCACATTTCCAAGGAATCAAAAGGAACACATCCCAGTGCATCAGAAAATTGTATCCAGGGTTTTTCACTGATTTTTCATCACTATACTGTTTTCATAGTTGGACCTGTCCAAAACAATATCAGAGAGAAGCCCAAAAGACAAAAGAGAGGGGGGAAAAAAAAGAAATTATTGAAACAGGAATGGGCGTTGTAGATCCTTGGTTTCTCAACCTCTGCTTTTCCTTACCTCTGAATCCATTCCTCCCCCTAAACCCTGCAAACCTGACAGACATTACTGTTTCCTGGAAGCCTGTGATTTTTTGGCTTCCCAGTCCTTTGTTTTGAAGCCCGTGAGAAGCATTAACTTAAACAGAGATAGAGAGTGAAACATAGAAGTGAGAATTGCCAGAATTACCCTGTGTTAGCCAGAAATGGAAAAGTGATTACTGTGCAAGAGAGATCATTCATTACTAACTTAGGTTTCCCAGTGTCAGGTGTTGCTGTCTGTGCTATAACTTCACCATCATGCAAAGCTCACTCTACATGATTTCAAAGTATCATACACTGTCAAAGCTGTTTGAAACCCAGAGAGGTACATATAAATGAAAACAGGGAGAAAGGCAGTCATAAGAAGAGTAATGGAAATTCATTTGAGGATGGCTATTCTCATCCTTAAAACGCCCCACAAAGAATAGTTAAAATTTTATTTAAAAAGTATCTCTAGATGCATTTCAAACATCTCTCTATTGTCTTTGGTATATATCTTTGCCTCCCATATTTGTTTTAGTTTAACACACTTTATTGATAAGCAGCATGTCTGAATTGATAATGCTTTTTTTTGATAATGGTTTTTTTTTTTGAAGATTTTTAAAAATTTATTTGACAGAAAAAGAGAGAAAGAGAGAGTTACCGTGAGTGGGGGAAGTTGCAGGCAGAGGGAGAAGCACACTCCTACTGAGCAGGGAGCCAGATGTGAGGCCTTGATCCCAAGACCCCAGGATCACGACTTGAGCTGAAGGCAAATGCCCAACAGATGGAGCCCCACCAGGTACCCCTGAATTGATTCTGTTTTGAGACAGGTTGAGTAAAGAAGAGAAGTACTAGACATGGTCTAATAACACATAGCCTAGCCACATTGCCTATTTTCTGATACTTGGCGCATACGAAATAGGTCAGAACAACATGTCTCAGCATATACTGTACTGGGTTCCTTTTCCTTACAGTTTCTGACCTGACCTGTAGAGTTTTACTTGTGCTTCCAATGATTTACTCGTGCTTATATTTGTCCACATTTAAAGTCAAACTGGCTTCATGTTCGAATGGAAAATAGCCCCATGAGCAGGAAAAAACTAGATGTCTGCTGGGTGAGCAGGTATCCAGGCCTGCTCACCTGTCCCTACTTTCTGCCGACTGCCATCTTTACTTGGCTAAAGGGATTTCACTGGGCTTTTTCTATTGCCAGAACAAGATTACTGTAATATAAATACTTAATATTTGGATGTGTAGAGTTTTTTCTATTACTGCTTCTCTATGCTTTGAGGATATTTGTGGCATCTGACATTGTACTTTGATTGGTCTTCCTGTGGTCTGTCCCCTACCGTTACCACTGCATCTGCTGGGGGGGGTGCAACTTCTGTAGACCCATTTGCCACCAGGATTGTTATTCAGATCCCCAGTCCTTTCAGGCGTGCTTATGAGTTTAGTCATTGGCTTCAGTGGTGAAACATCTCTCTTTTTGGTTTTGCTGGCTGTTTGTCCTGGGTAAAGCGACACAATTATCAAACACAAAGAAGCTTCGCCTTGAGCACAAAACTTAACATTCTAGGCAACTTTCTTAATGTTTTCTGACTGAGCTTCACTCCCCATCTACCTTGTTTAGAGTAATATGACTGAGTAAGTTGCCTGTGGGAATTGTAGCTCCTGGTCGAGATACAAACAGCGGTACAAAGAGCAATACTGTTCCCTGCTGACTTGTGTTTTAGTTTTTGCTTATTGTCTGTTTTCATGAGAGTTTGAGGAGAAAACTGTAGTTACTCTTTGTGACCCCAGGAGGTACCATCATGCCAATGTGTATAGGGTCCCAATAAATATTTCAAAACAAGTAGTAGAGTGATGAAAATATTTTTGGAGCTGTAGTCTGTGCATTTAATCTATTCATTTTAGAGAGAGAGTGTGTGCAAGTAGGGGGAAGATTGGGGGAGAGAGAAAAAATCTTAAGCAGACTCCCTGTTGAGCACAAAGCCCACTGTGGGACTCTATCTCATGACCCTGAGATCATGACCTGCACTAAAATCAGGAGTTGGCCGTTTGACTGATTGAGCCACTCCCTGCATTCTATGCATTGTAGACATTCTCTCATAGTTGAAAAAAGAATGGCTAAATTAAAAATATATTACATATATAAAATTAATATAAAATACATATATATGTATATATATGTCATATATGTGTATATATGTGTGCATATAAATGTATAAATTTGTATATATGTGTGTATATAAATATATAAATTGTATATACATATATGTATGTGTGTATATAAATATATAAATGTGTATATATTTATATATTACTCTGATTCCTCTGATTTCTCTCCTTTCTATTTCCTAGTCAGTGTGTGTAGATTTCTGGTAGCTCTTGGTATTGCTTTATATCATGGGCAGATTAATTAGGTTGCTTTCATCTTGATAATTCCATTCCGTCTCCTTCTATTCTGGAGTATTCTCAGTGAAGAGAAGCAAGGATAATTCGGGCTGGATGAAGACTACTGGCAGCCTCTCAAGACTCAAAGTATATTCACATGTCTGTGTCTGGCTGTGAAGAAGATTCACAAACTCTTCAGGCTACCATCAGATACTTTAGTGATAAAGAAAACAACAAAAGTTCTAAAGAAATCTCATAAATATTATCCCTTTACATGTGAGGCATTGTATCAAAGCTACAGAGCAGAACTGGAGAAATGCTGGAGCTTGACAACTGAAATGATGCTCAGAGATACAGGTTGTGCCCAGCAGAAGTACAAGGGATTGTAGGTTCACTAGGCAAACATGGATCAATGAAAGGGGATCAGGGATGACTTTGTGGGAGGGAGAAGTGTGTTCTCAGAGAAGGCCTTGCACACAGAAGAGCCCTACTTTTGATCTGATTTACATTAAGTTCTCAAGATCTATAGGTATTTTTCAAAAACACAGTGTCATGTACCTATTGTTAGAGTATCATACAGAGGAGTTTCATGACCCAACAATATTCCCTGTGCTTGGCCTGCGTAGCCCTCCTCCTTTCCTTCTGAACTCCTAGAAATGATTTGTTCTGTTTTAAATTATCTCTAGAATTTTGCCTTTTCCCAGACCTCATGGAACAGGAATCATACAGTGTGTAGCCTTTTCAGCCTGGCTTCTTTCACTTAACAATATTCATTTAAGAGTCAGTGTGTGTGTGTGTGTGTGTGTGTGTGACTTCCGTGGAACTTTCTTTTTATCTGAATAGTATGTCATTCTATAGAGGTCCCACAGTTTGTTTATTCATTTACCTACTTAAGGAAATTATGAAAAAATCCTCTATAAACCTTCCTGTGAAGGTTTAACATGTTATTGAATCAGCTGGCTGACTATCTAGGAATGCAGCTGCTGTTTCATATGGTAAGACTACAGAGAGTCTTGTAAAAACCTATAAAACTCTTACCATTTAGCACTCCTACCAGCAATGGAGAGCTCCTGTTGCTCCACATCCTTCCTAGCAAATGATATTATGAGTTTTAAAATTTCATTTTTTTAAAAAAAGTTAACTTTAATAGTATCTTTTTAAAAATGAGGAACCAAAGTATTAATTTAAAAATAAACTCTTATAGTAAATAAAGACACTTTTTCCCAAAATAACAAAGTTTATTAACACAATATCCAGCAAATATACATCATGAATGTATTTTGTGGGAGACATATACATTAAAGAATTAATAACAAAAACAAAGTACTTACAAATTCAAAATGAATTAAAAACCTAAATGTGAGACTTGAAACCATAAAAATCCTAGAGGAGTACACAGGCAGTAACCTCTTTGGCATTAGCTGGAGCAACTTCTTTCTACGTATGTCTCTTGAGGCAAGGGAAACAAAAGCAAAAATAAACCATTGGGACCTCATTAAATTAAAAAGGTTTTGCACAGTGAAGGCAACATTCAACAAAAGTAAAAGGCAACATATGGAATGGGAGAAGATATTTGCAAATGACATACCTGATAAAGGGTTAATATCCAAAATATATAAAGAACTTATAAAGCTCAACACTCAAAAAACCAAAGAAGACAGACGCATGAAATGATGTTCAATATCACTGATCTTTAGGGAAATACAAATCAAAATTAAAATGAGATATCTCGTCATATCTGTCAAAGTGACTAAAATCAACAGCACAAAAAACAATAGGTGTTGGCAAAGATGTGAAGAAGGGGGAACTCTTTGACACTGTTCATGGAAATGCTAACTGGTGCAGCCACTCTGGAAAACAGTATGGGGGGTCGTCAAAAAGTTGAAAATAAAAGTACGCTATCACCCAGCAATTGTACTACCAGGTATTTACCCAAAGAATACAAAAATACTAATTCAAAGGGATACACCAATGCTTATAGCAGCATTATTTCTAATAGCCAAAGTATGAAAACACTCCAAGTGTCCATCCATTGACAAATAGATAAAGAAGAAGTCATACACATATATACATACAATGGCACATAGCCATAAAAGAGAATGGAATCCTGCCATTTGCAATGACACTGCTGGAGCTAGAGAGTATTAAATTATGCTAAAGTTAGAGAAAGAGAAGTACTGTGTAATTTCACGCATATGTGTAAGTTAAACAAATGAATAAAGGGAAGATAAAAAGAGAAGTGGAGGCAATCCAAGAGACAGACTCTTAATGATAGAGAGCAAACCAGGGTTTGAGGGTTACCAGAGGGAAGGTGTGTTGGGGGATGGGTTAAATAGGATTAAGGAGCACACTTGTGATGAGCAGTGGGTGTTGTATGCAAGTGTTGAATTACTAAATCGTACACCAAAAACTAATATTACATTGTGTGCTAACAAACTGGAGTGTATATAAAAACTTAAAAAAAGAAACTAAAAAAATAATAAATCTATGTATCTCAAACAGGAAAAAAAAGTAGCTATAATTAGTTGGAAGTTCTATGAAGGAAAGGCTAAGTAACTAGGGGAGAAACCAAAGGAGATTTCTTCTTCTTTCCCTTCCCCTGGCCTCTCCTCCCCCTGTTTTTCTCCTCCTTCTCCCTCTTCCTCTCCAGCCCCCAGCGCAGAACAGTACGGCTATTTTAGGGGGTTGCCTAACATTTAAGTATTGAAATGAACAAATTTGGAAAAGGCAATTAGAAACAACACAAATTAATGCATGAAAGAACAGAAACAATATGAAGTGTCTTTATCAAATCATAGTATATACACCTGGTCAGTTCTTAATCTCCACCTCTCAGAGAAATTAGTCATATAATGAATCGGACATTTCTTACTCCTAAATATCAGTTATTTGTAACATTTGCAACCATCCATTCTTCCTGCCTTATGACCCATTCTCTGATGATTATTTTTGTTTTTCCTATCTTGATCTATTTTTGCTTTATTCTTAAATTTCATTTTTCTTCGGTGCTGTTAACTCTGAATGTACTAGTTCTTTACAGGAATGGCCTTTATTCTAATAAAAGCCTTCTCATCATATAAGAACCAGACACAGTTCCCATCACCTTTCTCAAATTTTGCAGGAGGCCCAATCCTAATTATGTTTTTCCTATATCTACATGAAGACATTTTAGATTATTTTTTGCCTGTTTCCCCTACCAAATTGTGAAGTCCCAAAGAGAAAGAATTGGATTTACTTTATTACTAATACTTGTTCAATCCTATTCATTTCATCCAGCCTGTCAGAATCAGGACTTTCCAGTCTCTGTTGGTGGAAACTGCCCTGGGCATGATTTCCAATTAACTAACTCTGGCTCGGATTCCATGTCCCTATATATCTTCCAGTCTCCAAACTCATTTTTCTATACCTTGCACCCCTCAAATACTGCATCTGGCTGTTTGGACTTGATCTTTGTATTTGATTTTCCTAATAGACTTCAACATAAATGTGACCCCTGGTTCTGTTAATTATCTTGATGTAATTCCAGCATTCTTGCCTTTGCACAAACTAAAGCTCCAGGAACAACCATTTGGCTAGCAGTTTCATTGTTCTGCCTCCATAAATAGGCAGAGAGGGAGGCTCAGGAGAGTTCAGGAGGTGCAAAAAATTTGCACACTGTACATTCTCATTATGTTTTAACTGAATTGAGTTTAACTGGTATTTACAGCATTCATTGATTCAACAAGTTAACATTTTGAGTAATTTAAGGAAGAAAATAACGCTAGTACAATGGATAATGGTTAACAGGTTTTTAAATTCTTTTAAACTATTATGATTGCTAGTATGACTATGAAAGTGCTTTAAGGTGAAAAAATGCATAATTCCATCTGTAAGATTTCTTAGTGATGGGTAATACTTAGTGATGGATATATAAAAAATGAGATGCTTGTGAATTATATTACGTTTTAGTCTTTTAGAAGTCCTCTTTGGATGTTTCCACTTACTATATATTTTGAATAACACTGGAGGAAAACCAACAGTTTGAGAAGAGGCCAGTTGGCCAGATGAAGAAACAACAGTTCTCCTGAAATGAATGTCATGACACAATACAAGAATTATTATGCTATTTAAAAACTGAGCCAGATTTTCAAAATTACTCTACACCTGTGTGTCACAATATATAATTCCTGAACTCAGTGGAGCAAACGGTTAACAGCTGATTAAGAACATAAGATTGTTTTCTAAAGTTAGATCAAAACTAACAAACCTTTTATTTTAAAAAAGAATGAT
Organism: Neogale vison; assembly: GCF_020171115.1. Classification (NCBI taxonomy): domain Eukaryota; kingdom Metazoa; phylum Chordata; class Mammalia; order Carnivora; family Mustelidae; genus Neogale; species Neogale vison. The sequence goes on along the minus strand of NC_058094.1, from coordinate 84,079,405 downwards.
ATTTACAAAGTGAGACTCCTTTGTAAGCTTTCTCAACTGTGGCCTAAATTCTTATGTATCGAAAAGACAGAGAGAAATGAATATATAATAATAACTTGTCATTTGTATAGTATTTCACATCTTTCATTTTTTGTTTTTTGTTTTGTTTTGTTTTTTAAATTTAAGTGCAGCATCCAGCTTTTGATATATGGATGGTAGATCTATTATTGCCAATTGCATTTCCCCTAATTTATACATTGTTATAATGGCAGATCAAGAATTGTCTCTTTGGGGGGCGCCTGGGTGGCTCAGTGGGTTAGGCCGCTGCCTTCGGCTCAGGTCATGATCTCGGGGTCCTGGGATCGAGTCCCGCGTCGGGCTCCCTGCTTGGCGGGGAGCCTGCTTCCTCCTCTCTCTCTCTGCCTGCCTCTCTGCCTACTTGTGATCTCTGTCTGTCAAATAAATGAATAAAATATTTAAAAAAAAAAAAAAAGAGAGAATTGTCTCTTTGGGATTCCAGTCGACTGATCCAATATCTTTTTCACTACATGGCCCAACTAAATTTATTAGTTTGTGGTATGAAGAATCTAAGGAATGAGTCCTCAGTTAAATAATAATAATTAAGGAAAATGAAATGAAGAGAAATACATAAAATATGGATAGATATTACTAAATGCAAATTATTTTATGATTATGTCTACTGATGACCCAATGTATTAGTGACAAAAAGAGCCCTAACCATAACAAGAAGCATTTTTCAAGAAAATAAAAAAACTTTGGAGAGTGTGTGTCTCTGTGTCTGTGTACCAGATAGCTCTTAAGAATGACTTCACATTCTCTCTCTCTCTCTCTCTCTCTCTCACACACACACACACACACACACACCTCTTTGGGTCACTTTTTCCAATTTTATCACTCCCACCGTGGTCAGGTCTACCTGGATTTGAAATACTTTATGCAGGCCCAAGTCACCAATTCCTCATCTTATTTCTGCATCTCATACCTTTCAGTTATTTTCTCTTTCCTGGAAAGTACTATAAATATTCCTTTTACCTTCTTGCTCTAATTCAAACCTGGAGGTCTCCTGTGGGTAATACTTTCTCTCCAGGCTTCTCAGATGTGGTTGCCTCTGGTACAACTTAAGAACCACTGGACCTGGAGGTGGGCCTGTGTTCTCCATTGCTCCTCTTTGCTTACTGCATATGGAATTTGTCTTTCTGTTCTCATAAACTGCTGCTCCTCTGCAGTGCATTCCAGCAGATGTTTTGGCTCATCTGTAGGATGGCAGCATCTACAAAAACATGGACCCTTGCTCATTTCCTAAAGATATTAGCCTCTGCCTAACGGTGTTTTTCTACGCTACTTATGGAGTTTCTATGCTTCAGTATTTATGTAGAAGTTTCAAAACTCAGCTTTCAGTTTACAGTTCTTCCCTTTCAATTCTTTTTCCCTTCTTACACAACATTCCATTCCTGTTAATTTTTTAAACTACATTATTGCCTTTTACTGAAATATCTTCAAAATCTGTTTTTGGACTCTTTATAGCTCCCTTACTTTAGTTAGTCCACATCGCTGTTTATTGAGGATTTCTAATCCATCAATGTTTTACCTAATCACCATCTATAGCCAGTTATGTCTTCATATTCTTTAATATAACTTGGATTCCATAGTGTGTCAGTATAATTTCTATCACACATTTTTTTGCCTTTCTTTCATTTTCTAATACTTACCTGGAAAAACCTTAACCAAGGTTAAAACATATTTCTGTTTGCTTGCCCAAGTAGCAGAATAGACTTAAGGAAAACACAATTATGCTGATAAGTCGACTTTTAATTTTGATCCCAAACCTCAGTCAGGTCATAACAATTACTTGTTAGTAATCATTTGTCTTAGCTGGCTATTTATTTCTTCATTCTCTCCAAAATCTTCAGCAAACTTCCCCATCCATCATTTATATCTAATAATCTTGCTTTTACTTTACTCCAATAGAAGCAATAAGAAACAAATTACTTTTGTCTGTGTATGAGAAAATCTACCAAACTACCTGCATTCTTACCCATATTTCTCTTGTTACTGAGGATGGAATGTATATGCTCCTATCTTAGGCAAAATCTCTTCACTTTTACATTAGATTCCATCTTCACCCCACTTAAGGGCTTTACTCCTGAAATTGCATCTTATCTATCCAAGTTTCACCAATTTTTTGATGTCTGTTCTATTTCTATATTTCCACCAGAATACAAACATGGCTGTATCTTAAAACTAAAAATAAAATCCTTCCTTTATTTCCACTTATCCCTCTAGCACAGTCTGAAATTTCTGTTTTTCTCAATGTAAGACTTATTGAAATAGCTGTGAATATTCCTTGTTTCCAAATAGTTACATCTTAGTCATTCCTGAAACTGTTATTCACTTATTCATTACTAAAACACCATTCCATGGATACCCTTCTTTTTGAGGTGACCAGTGATTGTCTAAAATATGTTTCTGCCCCGTTACTCTCCATTTAAAATATCCTCCTTCACATCCTATTAATTCAATACCATTTATATCACTTTTAAAAGTTGTATTAAACAATACACATTGGAATTCCAAAGTAAAAAAAGAAAATGGCTATGGTTGCTTTATTATTTGACATTTTGAAAAAAAGTTAAAATATTCCTTTAAGTATCCTTTTCATGTAATTTATGAATCATCTTTTTCATTGCAATTATTTATTCTTATGAGGCTCTAAATTTTTACCAATGTTTTAAAACTATGATTGTTCATTTTTAGCAAAACAAAGAACAATTTGAATTTTTTTTCTCAATTGGATATTTTGTAATATTAATTTCTCTGATGATGATGAATTCCTTTTATAAAGGGATGAAGTTCTAGAGTATGCTTAGAAAATATTTGCAGGTTGGTATGCCTATGTGGCTCAGCTGTTTAAGTGACCAACTCTAGGTTTTGGCCCTGATCATGATCTCAGGGTTATGAGCCGAACCCAACTTAGGCTCCATGTTTGGTGCTGAGTCTGCTTGAGATTCTTTCCTTTTGTCCCTCCCCTTCTCTGCGTCTCTTAAATGAATAAATAAAATCTTAAGGAAATATTTGCACACTGCGTTAGAAGTTATACCTCTAAACTTAGACTTAAGAGGTTAAAAGTTGATTCCATCATTCACCAGCTGTGAGACTTTTGACAATTTCTTAAACCCTCAGTCTTAGTTCCCACATAGATAATTGCCATAGAAAGATTAAATGGATGATACATGTGAAGTGCTTAATATAATATCTATCAAATAATAAGCAAATATTAGTAAGTAAATTTTAAATGCTAAATCTTTATTTCATTTTAAAGTTTATAAATAATTTTTCCAAGTGCCATATTTAACATTTTATTTAATTTTTGCACAGGCCTCGTTAGGATATGATGTTCTTTGGCTCATTTTATAGCTTATAAAAAATAAGAAACATCAAATTGTATAAAGCCATTTTGGTATAAGCTCAGAATGTAATTGTTTCACAGAATTAATAAGTTTAGATCATTTAACACACTTCTTTTGCTATGAAATGAGTTCTATGGTCAAAAGCAATGCTGAATAAATACCACAATGTTCGAGAAGGCATTTTATAGGTTCATGAATGGTAATTTGACAGAAGTGTCAGGGAAGGTAAATTGGTATCTGTAGCAAGTATCTACTCCACAAAGAACTAAATGCTGCTCCTTCCATAATGGCAGTGATCCAATGTAAACAATCTGCCACTAGGCAGCTGTCTGATCACACCAGGAAAGGAAGCCATATTAGCATTGGTTGTATCCAGTTCAGCCTGGGGGAATGGAAGTCCTTTTCACTTAGCCCGTGCATACCCTTCATCCCTGCCACCATGACCATTTTGTTCAGCAACCCCTGGCTGGGGAAAGAGACTGACTGATACCAACAGAATGAGTCATCTCACCCTTATAAAATATTCTGCTAAGGTCACTTGTTGGAAATCATTCACACATCTTCACATTCTATGCCACTCTGGATTGGACTACCCTCATTCCAGTTTCCTAGACCTCCTTGTTGTCAATATTCTTGTCATACTTCTTCAGATTCTTAACTATTCAGCCAAGTCATTAGCCTCAGCACACAAATCAGTCAGATCATAAATCTTCTCTTCTTCCAGGCAAAGTGAATAACCAGGTAGATATACTGTTCCAAATTCTGTCCACAGGTTGTATTTTACTTCATGATTGTCTTTAGGACTGTTCTGGAGTAAAGCTGTGGTGTCCTCTCTGTTCACCTGTGGATGGTACCTGCAATATCATAGAACTACACCTATAAACCAAGGCTGAGTTTTTTCATCCTCAGCCAGTTAGTCAAAGGGAACTCCTCCTAAGATCATAGATGCAGGCTGGGAGAGAGAAGGCAGGATAGCAGGAGGGGACCATGGGCATTCAGGCCCACGCCTTTATGCTATCTCAAAGCTATGTCCTTGGAATAACTCCCATTGTGGAAATGGTGTAGAGTGCATTCCAATAACAGGGGACTGGATGAGGAACTTCCAATAGCCTGGGTCCAGCATGCAGGCAGGTCAACTAGCCCTCATGTGCTTGCTGTTATGTCCTTCAGCTTGCTATTATGACCTTCAGCAACAAGGTACATTATAAGATCATGTCAGAATGTTTGTGTTAATTCTTTTTGCAATGAAAGAAAATTAATTGACTTTGGTAGCAAATCTAAGAATTGACATTCTTGGAATCATCATCCTAAATTCTAATCTAAGTTAAATTCTAATCTAAATTAATTTGCCTCTAGAGCATGTTTGATCAGAGGTATTTTGTGAACAATGGGGAAAGATTTGAGTATGTTATGGATGTTTCTGATTTTGTATTTGAAAATTAAATTATCCATAACATTTATTTGGTAGCTGTCATTCATTCATCCATTCAACAAGTATGTGTTGAATACCTACCAGATATACTAGGTTCTCCATTAATCACAGGTGTTCAAACATGAATAAGATAAAAATCACTGCCGGGGCACCTGGGTGGCTCAGTGGGTTAAGCCGCTGCCTTCGGCTCAGGTCATGATCTCAGGGTCCTGGGATCGAGTCCCGCATCAGGCTCTCTGCTCAGCAGGGAGCCTGCTTCCTCCTCTCTCTCCACCTGCCTCTCTTCCTACTTGTGATCTCTCTCTGTCAAATAAATAAATAAAATCTTAAAAAAAAAAAAAAGATAAAAATCACTGCCTTTATGGAGTTTGCAAACTAGTGATTTTAACTAAGTATTTACAGAGGAAGACCAGCATTCTAATTCTGATACTTCCTAGAACAATTTCAAGTTTCACTGTATAAGATGACATGTCTAGTGCAAAATTCAGCTGTTAACTGTGTTTTACAGTCTTCACCTTCCTAGACTGAGGAGGTCAGTTAGAACAAAGAAGAGTAAGACTCATGTTCTGTGTTCTGCTCTTACAATTACAATCTAGATTAATTTTTATTCAATGTGTCAAATAAAAAATTAAATGAATATTTTCAGTTATCTTCAAAACATATGTTTTTATGTCACAAATTCAAACTTGTCCTACCTGCTCTACTGAATTCAGAGGGTAATAGCTATGTGTATAATTAAAATTAAAGGCATACTGATTCAAGTCAGCTATTAACAGCATCGGCAACATCAATAAGGGTATGACTATTTCCAATCAGCTTGAAATGTATAGCTCCAGTTGATTTAAATTGTTTCTCTTTGATAAAAGGAACAGAGAATTGGCTGTAACTGACTAACGGGTCATAAATCAAATGGATATTCTTTTCCATTTGAAAAACTGAGGAAGGTATAGTCACAGCAAGTACTCTGTTTTCCTTTTGTTACCAGTGCCTTTTAAAGGTGTATTATTTCAATCAAGCTTCTTGCACACTCTTGGAGAAGATTTGTAAGCCATCTTAATGTCTCCTGTTGATAAACACAGCAAGATTCTGCACACATCACAGAAGTGCTATGCCTGGTCATTTGAGGCAAGAGCTATTAGCAAGGCAGTAAGACAGGCTCCAAGTGATGAAGCAGCCACCTGTTTACTCTTTCAGTAGGTGAAGCAAGGTGGCTAGAATTTCTGTAGGAGAAAGGTGCAATGACAAGATAATAAGACTAAATTGGGCTTAGATGGAATGGTGCAATTATACTACAAACAGCTTTCTTTTCATTGCCAATAAGCCGTGCTGGGTTAGAGTATTTTCTGGATAGGCAGCTTATTTTTCTGTTATTGCTCTTATTTTCAGATTTTACCTTTTCAGTATTTTGTTTTCATTTGTCTTGCCATACATCATAAATGCACATTTCTTTGAAACCTCACAGGTTTATGAGATTTTTTTGTCAAAAACATTAGCATGTTTTATATTACATGTTAGACTGTGATTTTTCAGGGGACAAAAGTCTCTCTGATGTCAAACAAGCTGGTTGGTGATGGTTAGAAGACCAAGATTTTATTCTAAAAATTATTTTTATTCTCATTTTTGTTTGATTGGAATCAACGTTGTAGGACAAAGAGAAAAGAATGCTTTGCAAATTGTTATTAATTTTGAAACAGTGAGTTCTTGGCATGGGTTGTTCTAGTATGCCAGATCAATCAGTATTATTCAATTTTTTTGCAAGAGCAATTTGAAATAACTTGGCAAATCACTTACTCTGTTGTCTTTGGTTAATTAGCTGCAAATGATACTGAAAAAGATGTATTTTTAATGTAGAATTATGAGGGAGAAATTATTCTTGAGCTGAGAACAGTGATACGAATTACTATGAGATGTTTGTCCTTCAATAAATTAGCATATTATGACAGGACAAAAAAAAAAAAAGAAACACAAGATTTCCAAATTTTGCTGCCTCAATTTACCTCCCAGTATTACTAGATTACATAGAGTCAGAGAAACCATGGAGGTGGCTATGTGTGGCCTAATTTGTCCAGAAAAAGGCCATGGAGAGCATGAGTCATGCTGAGCATGGCAGAAAAGCACAACCAAAGTTTTTGTTTGTTTTAGAACAAAACCACAGATTCTATTGGCTTGGGATGTCGGGAGTCTAGCTCAACTATTCATCTACTTTATCAATTTGAGAAATTTACTTCCTTTCCTTGAGCCTTAGTTATGTCATCTGTAAGACAAAAAAGTGCCCCATTCCATTGTTACATTCTAATTACACTTAGCCCAAGGATTAATGTGTGCTGCCTATAGGCATAAATATGGAATTACCTCTGAGAGAAATATATAAATTTAATCATGTTTTTCTCTGATAGTGTGTTCATTTGCTTTATTTATGTACCATATTAACAAAAGAATTAAGTTTGTACTGTCTCAAATATTTCTAAGTAGGTAAAGTAAGCAATGAATGCAGAATTTGTTAATCTATTTTAAAACAGAACTTCATTTTTAATATTTAAAAAATACTAAAACATCAATTTTAATTGACTTTCCTATGGTTTTAATTTACCTTCTGTTATTTGAAAGCTTTTTTTTTTTCCTTAAATAGAGATTCTCTTAGGACAATGACATTATTTTAAGTGCTGTGTTAAAGCCTTTGAGTACTCTATCTTCCTACTGTAATATAAAGGTTAAAATTCCTTGATCAAAACATTCATCAGTATAATTTATTAGAAAGACAACTCTTCCAGTTTCAGTACTATTGGAGTTTAGAAAGGGGCAGTCATCCTCTTTCTAAGCTACAACCTAAAGTCTTAAGTCTTTATGAGTTGAATCTTTAAGATAAGAACTTAATGTCTTTAGTAACAAAAATATATGAATTATTATAATTGAGTATCTTTTATGAATGTAGTCAACCAGTTGCTTTCCATATATCATTTGATCTTCTCAAGATGAACAAGATGGCACAAATGAAATTCTAAGGAAAGATTACATACATAACCTTTTGTCAAATAGACCACAATTTAATAAGTGACCAAGATCTGTTTTCAAATGAACTTTTATGCATTTTATGTTTAATTAAATGCAGAAAAGGCTTAAGAGAATTATAAAGCATAACAAAGCATATTACCTTAAAACCACTAAAAACTTCATTTTCCACTTTTGTCCTAATTAAATATGCTTAAAAGTGTCTTAATTACATATGTTACAAGTTAGACTACTATCTAACTTCTATCAAGTTAGAAGAAATACAAATTGTTTACACTTAGATTGGACAAGTATCATACCACAAACCAAATATGTTGGTTTCTCTCACAAAGAAAGAGTACCAGAAGCAACTTGATGCTTTAAAACTTGACAATCTATTTAGCTTAAGTCTGTTTTTGGAGAATCACCTTATTATAATCTACTTTGTCTCTTGCCCTTAAAATCGTTCATTGAATACCTATTACTGTTAAATTTGTTGCTTGAATTTAGGTGATGATCCAAAGATATGCTGTATAGATTATTCTTCATGCAATTAAAAAGATAATGTTATTTATTTTCAATGTGAAAAATTTCAATAATGAAAATCTTGCTGTTGACTTTAAAATAGTATTTATTTCTAAAGTATGGGTCAGATTGCAATGTGATAAGTTCTTCAAGAAATATCTATGAAAGATGGTGTACCAAAGCAAGCAAATTTTAGTTTAGACTTCAGAAAAAAGTGGATTCAGCATGCCAAGACATCACGAAATGTATGCATATTTGAATCGTTGGTTTGAATTTCTTTATTATTTTATATAACCTTCTTAATAACAGTAAGTTTCTGTTGCTGTCATGGCTGTAAAATTTTGTCCATAATTTCAGGACTCTGTTTTAGTTATACATTGACGTGTAATAAATTAGCACAGACTAAATGGCTTAAAACAGCCCATAGTTAATATTTATCTCAAGGTTTCAGTGGGTGGGAAATCTGACACAGCTTGGTTGGGGCCTCCATCTCAGGGCTGTGACAGGGCTTTAGTCTCATGGCAAGTATCTTGTCTAAAGGTCTCAGAACTGCTAATGAGCCCATTTGTTTCTAAGTTACTCACTCAGGACCTCTCTCTTTGAACCAATCAGACATACTTTAAGACGGGATTAACTAATTTAAAACACTTAAAAGTATATAAGTAAGAAAAAAGACAAAGGGAATTCTTTACACTGGAGATGACTGATATTGGAAATATTTTGAGAAAACTAAGAGGTGCCCCAGGATGATGATGAACTACATACATAGCAACTGTTTAAGGAAAACACAAACAGCAAAATGTAAGAAATAATGAAGGAATGTTTCTTGTGGGGTAATTTGTTGCATTGCATAACTTCGAAAATGCTTTTACCTTTAATAATTTTGGTGTTCAGGTTGATATTTTCCATGAGTTAAGCAGACGGTAAATTAATTTTCAGGCTCTTCAAAAAATGCATGGTTTAAATCCATCATGAAACCATAACATTGTCATCCCTTCAGATCAGCCTAAAGGATCTACTCCTATAAAATTATTTTATTTTATTTTATTTTATTTTAAAGATTTTATTTATTCATTTGAGAGAGAGAGACAGTGAGAGAGAGCATGAGCGAGGAGAAGGTCAGAGGGAGAAGCAGACTCCCCATGGAGCTGGGAGCGGATGCGGGACTCGATCCCGCGACTCCGGGATCATGACCTGAGCCGAAGGCAATTGTCCAACCAACTGAGCCACCCTGGCGTCCCTATAAAATTATTTTAAAAGACTCTTCCAGGATTTCAAATAATGACAGTCTTTTTAAGAGTTTTTTTTTTTTTTTTGAAGAGTTTTTAAGAGTTCAGATCTATAAAGATCACAGTTATCATTTCAACATCTTTTGTGGGGGTTGAGGGGTAGTCTGTATTATCTCTACTTATTACAGCTACTCATTCTTAAAGCCATTGTGTGTGTGCACAACTTGAGATACTCTGTTGGTTGAAAAAGTTCTCCTTTTTAAATACATGCCACTGTATTTTTTAATCCAAGCCTTCCCTCTCTTTTCTCAGTCAGCCACATTTAAAAGAATAAAAACAACAGGGGGTAATATTGGAAGCTGAAGGGTAGAAGAAATTTTCATAGTGATAGAATGATACTAAGGACCAATAAACTCAGTCATTTGAAAAATTTAAAAAGACTTATAGGGCTGCATGATGGTGGTGTACTGCCCTGGTCTACTATGGACTGATGAAAGACGTAATGGCCACCCATACATTCAGCAGGTCCGGATGGCAGCTAAAAGTCACCACAGCACCACGGTGATGCACTTCTCCTCTGAGATTTGGCATGCTTCTAGATTAACCTTCTGAATTGTCCTTGTGCATCCAGAATCTATTCAATCTATTCCAGGTATTTTTTGGTTGTAGCCTTAAAAAGTTTTAACTCCATAAAATCTTTATTCCAAAGTAGGATCAGACCCCACATATGTCAGAAGAATGGTCTAATCATTTTTTTAAATGTTTACAGATATTTGGTAAAATTTCCTACCTAATAGTCTGTTAACATTGTTTATGATCTTCTTTACACTTCTGTTTTCTCTTTGACCTTTAGCAACCTACAGTGTCATTTAAAAGACTTGAAACAAGTATCAAAGTAGAAGAATGTTTCTGTGTAATACTAGGTCATATCATTATTCAGGTCTAGGATGAGTCTCCTTTAACATGAATCATATATTACTAAGTGTGTGCATGCATGCGTGTGTGTGTGTGTGTGTGTGTGTGTGTGTATCCATATCAGTGTCCTTGAATTTGTTTATATGGAATGGTAGAACAAGTAACCTGTGAGTGTGGTGCAAGCTCACTAGTCAAAATTACTAATGGGACAGACTGAAAGAAGAGTTTTACTTTGCTACTGTTAAAAGATGAAATGAGGCTTATTAAACATTTTAAGAGTTTACGTGAGCCAACATTGATTCCGGTTGGGCACTGCCAGACCAGAAGTGGTTGGTAACAGGAACTGGGGGAAGAGGTTTTTTGTTTGTTTGTTTGTTTTTAAATTTATTTTTTATTTATTTTCAGCATAACAGTATTCATTATTTTGGGGGAAGAGTTTCATAGAAGAGGCAGAAGCAAGACAAAGAAACTATGTGATTGGCTCTAACTTAAGCAGTTGTCTTATTTGTGAAAATCTAGTTGGGTGTTTGTGATTGGTTGTCCTTTGGTTTTGATTTCTTAAGCTTGAGGCATTACAAGCTTAGACTTTAGTTTGATTAAGTAAGCTACTGGGGCATTTAAACCATTGTCAGTCAAATAGCCTCATTTTAAAAATAATTTAACATTTCTCACTTTAAGGGTTTAACTTTCCTTTTCATGATTCTCTGGATAATAACTTTAGTGCAGAGAGACTATTGATCATTAATTCTTTTGAACACGTTGAGTACAGCTGCCGTGAGAAAATATTTAAATTGTTCAAATAAAGTTATTTAAATAAAAGTGGTTCATTGAAAGATTTAAGCTCTGGGAAGGTAAAAGGAAAAAAGAACAAAAAATAAATGTATAGATTCATATGTTATTTCTTTTTTAACGATTTTATTTATCTGTTTGACAGAGACACAGTGAGAGAGGGAACAGGAGCAGGGGAGTGGGAGAGGGAGAAGTAGGCTTCCCGCTGAGCAGGGAGCCCAATGCAGGGCTAGAACCCGGGGTCCTGGGATCTTGACCTTAGCTGAAGGCAGACGCTTAACAACTGAACCACCCAGGTGGCCCCATACATTAATTTTAATAGGAAATTCTGCTGTACAATAAAAATTTTCTTAATGTTTTTATGAAAAGGTCACTTTTAGTTATGTTTTTCTCCCATTTTATAATATTATTTTATATTATCATTATTATAATATTTTTACTGTAGGATGGAGAATCGGTATAAACTATTCTTCAATCGGTATAAACTATTCTTTTATAGTTTGAGGCCAAAGAATAGTTTGAGGCCAAAGGAAGAAAAATAAATTATATAGATTCATACTGACTGCGAGTGGGGATAAGCTGTTCTTGGATAACAAAATAATGCAGATCAGAATTAAAAAATATATATCCTAGAGGTTAAATGCTTTCATTGCCGAAGAACTTGCTGTAATGTTCCCTGAATTTTCCCAAGGTGATACAATGTGTTAATTTTAACTATTTGAACAAAGCATATAAAATATGATTAATATTAGATGTCAATTAAAATTAATACTAATAAATTATGCCATTGTTAATATTATATAAATACTATGAAAAATGATAAGAAAACTATCATTTTCAGGAAACACTGTGTTTGAAGACCACCTCTGTTATGTAAACATAGACATAGAATTGGAAGAAAAAATGTTTCCCTCTGGTGATAGCTTTAAGTTCTAGAGAGAATCTAATTCCATATATAAAATGGAACTTTTCCTAAGCTGAATGTCTAAATCATGGCTTTGTTCCAAGATCATATTCATGTAGTTCTCAGCGATTATAGAAATAGAAAACATCCAGGATTCTTGATCTATGTTTGCATTCGAAGAAACAGAGCTCTCCTAATTGAGAACAAGCTCTTACATGTTTGTTTAATTAAATGTTTAGTTGGCTGCTATATAAGTTACTCTGAGGTGAGTAGGAAAAAATACTTGCATCCTGAGTATGTCTTTGTTTCAAAGGTATTATTTTTTTCCCTAAGAAAGCTCTGAAGAACAAAGTAACTCTGAACTTGTGAAACAGGGTGGGATTGCGAGGGAGACAAACCATAAGTGACTCTTAATCTCACAAAACAAACTGAGGGTTGGGGGGTGGGGGTTGGGAGAAGGTGGGTGGGGTTATGGACATTGGGGAGGGTATGTGCTTTGGTGAGTGCTGTGAAGTGTGTAAACCTGGCGATTCACAGACCTGTACCCCTGGGGATAAAAATATATTATATGTTTATAAAAAATTAAAAATTAAAAATTAAAAAAAAACTTCTGAACTTGGATAGGTTACTCTCTAGAATATCAGTTCAGAGTTATCAGTTTTTTATGCAGCAGTATTTTTGCAATACAATCTTCAGGTTGAATTTTTTTTTCCTTGAGAAAAGCTTTTTTATTGACATATAATACTGTGTAAATATAAGGTGAATACTGTGATGATTTAATACATTTACATATTGCAGTACGATCACCAGTGTAACATAAGCTAATACAACCATTACACCACATAATTATTTTTTTCTGTTGTGAGAATATTTAAGACCTAGTGTCTTATAACTTGGAAGCATATGATACAGTATTAACTATAAACACAACACTGTAGGTTGGATCTCTGGAATTTATTAATCTCCTAACTGCAGGTTTGTACATTTTATGAGTATCTTCCCTTTCCCACACACCCAGCTCCTGGTAACCACTGTTCTACTCCCAGTTTCTAGGAGTTTGGCTTTTTTTAGATTTCACATATAAGTGATAGCATACAGAATTTGTCTTTCTCTGATTTATCTTGCTTAGCACAATACTGTCATGGAGTATCCACATTGTTGTAAATGGCAAAATTTGTTTATTTCTCATTGCTGAGTAATATTACATTGTATTTTAAAAAATCATCTTCATTATCCTTTCATCCATTGACAGACACTTGGATTATTTCCATATCTTCATTATTGTGAATAATGCTTCAATAAACATATGATATCTTATTATCTTATTTATATTTCTTTTGGATACATACCCAGAAATGGGATTCTTGGATCACCTGCTTTTCCCATTTTTTAATTTCTTCAGCAAATTCATGCTGTTTTCTCTAGTGGTTTCACCAATTTACATTCCCACCAATAGTACACAAGGATTCCTTTCTCTCCAAATTCTTGCCAACATAGGTTTCTCTTGTCTTTTTGCTAATAGTCATTCTAATAGGATGAGGTAATATCTCATTGTGCTTCTTTATTTGCATTTCTCTGATGATGAATGATTCAAAGCACCATTTCAAGGATCTGTTGGCCATTTCTATGTGCTTTAAAAAAAAAGTCTCTTCAATTTTTTTGTCCATTTTTAATAATTTTTTAAAGATTTTATTTATTTGAGAGAGAGCGAAATAGTGAAAGCACAAGCAGGAGTGGAGGGACAGTGAGAGAGGGAGTAGCAGGCTTCCCGCTGAGTGGTGAGCCTGATGTAGGGCTGGATTCCAGGACTCTGAGATCATGACCTGAGCCAAAGACAGATTCTTAACCAACCGAGGCACCCAGGTGCCCCAATCAGATTATGTTTGCTATTGAATTATATGCATCCTTTTATATTTTGGATATTAAACCCTTATCCAATACCTGGTTTGCTAACATTTTCTTCCATTCAATAGGTTGTCTTTTCAATTTGGTGGTTGTTTCCTTTGCTGTGCAGAAGATTTTGTTCAAAGTAGTCCCACTTGTTTATTTTTTTCTTTTGTTATTTGTGTTTGGTGCATATAAAAAAAAAAAAAAAGTTGGCAAAACTAGTACCAAGGATCATTTTGTCAATGTGTTCTTTTAGGAGTTTTGAGTTTACTGTCCTTATATTTAAGTCTTAAATCCATTTCAAGTTAATTTGTGTGAGGAGTGATGTAAGATAAGGGTCCATTTTCTCTTTTCTACATGTAGTTATCCAATTTCCCCAACACCACTTATTGAAGAGACTGTCCTTTTCCCATTGAATATTTTGGCTCCATTGTTAGGAGACAAGATAAGTGGTTTTTATTTCCCTGGGGCTTTTTATTCTGTTCTATTGATTTATGTGTCTGTTTTTATCCCAGTGCTATACTGTTTTGATGGCTGCCTAATTTCAAATCAGGAAGTGTAATGCTTCCAGCTTTCTTCTTCTTCAGGTTTCCTTTAGCTATTTGGGGTCTTTTGTGGTTCTATAAAATTTTAGAATTATTATTTTTACAACTGCTTTGAAAAAAAATGGCATTAGAATTTTCATAGGGATTGCATTGACTCTGGATGGATTTGTCAAGCATGGACATTTTAACAATATCAGTTTTTGCAATCACAAACATGGGATATTTTTCCATTGGTTTATAGCCTCTTTAATCTTTTTCTTTGAGTTTTGTAATTTTCATTGTACACATCTTTCAGTTTCTTGGTTAAGTTTATTTCTGAAGATTTTATTGGTTTGGTACTATTGTAAAATATAGTGAATATTTCTTTTTTAGATATTTTGTTGGTAGTGTATGGAAAACCAACTAATTTCTGTATGTTAATTTTATTTCCTGTAATTCACTGAAATTGTAGATTAGTTCCAATGTTTTGTTTTGTTTTCTGGTTTTGGGGGTCTTTTCTGGGTCTTTAGAATTTCTTATATATAACATCTTATTATCTGCTAATAAAGACAGTTTTTTTTCCTTCCATTCTGATTTGGATGCCTTTTATTTCTTTGCCTTGCCTGAGTGCTCTAGCTAGGAATTCTAGTACAATGTTGAATAACAGTAGTGTTAGCTTCCTTATTTTGTTGTTGACCTTGAATGAAGAGCTTCCTTTTCTTTCCTTTTCTTTTCCTTTTTTTTTCTTTTCAGTGTTCCAAAATTCATTGTTTATGCACCACACCCCGTGCTCCATGCAGTATGTGCCCTCCTTAATACCCACCACCAGGCTCACCCAACCTCCCACCCCCATCCCCTCCAAAACCCTCAGTTTGTTTCTCAGAGTCCACAGTTTCTCATGGTTCGTTGCCCCTCCAATTTCCCTCAACTCACTTTTCTCCATATCCCCATGTCCTCCATGTTATTTCTTATGCTCCACAAATAAGCTAAACCATATGTTAATTTACTCTCTCTGCTTGACTTATTTCACTCAGAAGGAAGAGCTTTCAGTCCTTTACCACTGAGTAGGATAGCTTTGAATTTGGAAAAAAAAAAAGGCCTTTATTATGTTGAGATATGTTCCTTCTATACCCAATTTGTTGAGGGTTTTCCTGAAGTAAGGTTCAAATCCAATATTTCCTTGTTGGTTTCTGTCTGGATGAGCTGTGCATTGTTGAAAGTATGGTATTGAAATCCCCTTCTATTACTGTACATTTGTCTATTTCTCCTTTAATTATATTAGTATTTGATTAAAATATTTAGGTATTTAACTATATTTAGGTATACATATAATCATAATTGCATATGAGTAATTGCAATTAAGAGTAGATAAAGTTGCCTTAAACTATCGAGCAGTAGATATATAGATATATTTTCTATATATCTATATGGTTATTTGTATACATGTGTTTATACATACACACATATATGTAGTTATAAATATATAATGATCATTTTTGCTCAAGTAAGCTTTCTGCTAATTTCTGTTATTTAATAAAATAAACATTAGCATAGCAGAATCTTTCAGATAAGAGGATTTTCTCTCTTTCTTTCTTTGCTACTTACAAATGCATCCATTAAACATTTTCGTATCTACTCGCCAAGTATATCCCTGAAAAACTATTCTCCTTCCTCTTTATTCACTTCTTTATTCTTCTCCTGAATGAAATAAATAATAAAAAAAAGCAGAAGATATTTTGATCCAAATTAGCCAGACAGATAATTCTTCGTTTCTTCAATGAGCCAGACTTGGAGTAAATGAGGAATGAAGTAGAGGTTACTCAAATAGGAGGAAAAGACAGCTTAAAGGCTGATTCTAAAAAAAAGTACTAAACTGAACAGTCATGATGATTGTTACCTTTACCAGGCGTGATAATGTTATCCTATAACATTTTTGCATTTGGGTTTTATAAATTATCTTATTAGACCTTCATAAGCACCTCATATCATTGTCAATTCTAAGAACATGGTATAGTTCAACAACTAGATATTTAGTTAGCTATAAAATGGCAAATCACATTTCTGTCCTAGCCTTCTGAGTACTTTTTCAGTTCCCTTTCCTTGACATTAAATCAAAAACTCTTGTAAATTTTGGTCACCCTAGGTTAGGTGTTCCTAGAATTTACAGAAGTGATTTAGTAGGAGAATTCCACCAAATACAGCAGTCTGAAATGATAATGACATTAGGAAAAAAGAGTAATTTTTTTATTGAGCTAAAGGAACTCCTGAAATTAACTCTAGTTAAATAACCTCGATATACATAGATGGATAGAGATCTGTGATCAGGTTATTGATATTAATATTATATCCCAAGACTGTTTCTTAAAATTAATGTTTTAATTAAAATATTTTATTGGTAAATTCTGAGTATTAGGGAAGAATCTGCTTGCACTTCCTATACATATAAGTTTGATTAGAGATGGATTTGTTATCTGATTTACATTTTTTTCATTTTCATTATACCTTTACTATTATAAACTTAAATTTAATGATGTGCTAATTTTAAAATTTGTAAGAAGCATGGAGATAAATGTATTCAGTGGAAGTATGAGAGGCAAGTAGGTGAGGCAAGTATTATTTTTTCTAATTCCAGTTTGACTTGTCATTGAATTTTTCTTCTGAGAAACACAAATCATTTTCCTAAATTATTTTTCTGTCTCTTCAAATGTCATGGGATAAATGTTGAACACATATACTCTTATTGACTTACTTCAAGTTGAAATTCAGTGTGTTTTCATCATTTATAGGCACATAGATATTTACTTTCAATAAGATATATGTGTTATACCTATAACATAAATCATACTAAGTAAAAAAATTTCAGTTCTGAGAATTTTGACTCCTTGTATGAGAATGTCTTCACAATTTTTATCCAGGATCACATTGTCTTTGCCCTAAGGGTTACACATACATAATTAGATTCTGTATTGCCAGATTAATCTCCAGGATGGTGCATGAAACTATCACTGTGGGGAATAAAAATATTCTAGTTCATTATCTCCTATTATCTTTATTGTTTTATCTTCCACATTTATGTTTTCAATACATCTGGTTTCATACTTTGAACATGGAATTATGTGGGGATACAGTTTTAATTTTTTCCCTAATAGTGGAACATTTCCTAAAACCATCTGCTAAACAATCTATTTCCCCCATTGATTTTAGTGGCATCTTTATTGCATAATTAGTTGCCACTTACAAATTGGTCCATTTGAAACCTCCCAATTGTGTTCCTTGGGTATATACAGCCCTACCAGTACTATTGCATTTATTTTTGTGGTTCTGTAGTATATCCGTACACTTGTTTACTTTTGGGAATGAGCCACACACCCAATAGCAGCACACACTCCATAGCACTGCAGTGAGCTCCCTTGTTTGATGGCCAGTCCTCATTTCAAAAACCAACTTTAGACTGTTAGAAAGAAATAGTACTGGGGAGAAGCAAACCAGGACGACAGTCTCCCACTTTTAATTTGCCAGCTGTGAAGGTGAGAAGGGGGAAATTAATATACTTTGGTAGCTGCTTACACCTAAGAGCTTTTCAGTATCTTGAAAAGCATGCCATACTGTTGGCCTGAGCTTCTACTGGTAATTTCTCTGGAGATGATTGTACTAGACAACACGGGATAAGCAGAACCTGAATTAGAGATTTTCTTCATTCTCAACACAATCTCCGGGAGCTGCGGAGCCCACTCTGCATGTCAAATCTGCAGGGGCTCTGCAAGTCCATGCCTCCTTACTTCCATAGTTTCATAAGGCAAGTTTGAGTGCAGTCCTAGTTGACTTTTGTGACAGATGACAGATATTAAGTAAGTATTTATAACAGAAAAGACAGAATTATAGCCCAGAATAGTAACATCATCAGCAAAGTACAGTAAGGCATCTAAGGCATCCGTTTCTGCTTTTATAAGCTATCTCTTCTTTAAACTGATGATGTGAAACTTTGTAGAACTTTGTTTTAGGTTGAGAGGATAGTAAAAACTGCTATTCAGCTTTTAATGTTGCAAATCAAGGAAACAAAAGTTCTTCTGTGATCAGTTACTTTTACTACAGCCCAAGTCCTTGTATTTTCTGATATCACAATCATGAGGAGGCTCAAACAGAATAAATAGTATAGTGGTTTATGAAATGATTGAAAGCAGAACTACCCAAGTTAAATTATTTCCAATACTTGTTTAATGTGACCCTGGAGAATTATTTTCATTTTTGATGAAAATTCCATATGAAATGGTTAATAGAAAAATTTATTGTTGAGTATGGTGAGGATCATCTCACCTGGAAAGTTGGGATCAAAAGGAATTTAATCATGCTTACATTTAGAATGCTGTCTCTGGGAAAATGTAGGAAATACTTCTTTTCAGTAGAAATTTGTGTATTTTCCTTTTACTGTTAGGAAATTTTGTTTATTTATTTAGTTAGGTAGAACTGTTGAAACACAGTGGATTAGAACTTAAATTCTAATGTGCTCCTAAAAAAGCAAGTCAACTAATTAGGAGTTAAGCCAGCAATTATGACTGAGTAGCACAATTCTGGGTTGGCCCAAGAAATCCGAACCCCATTTGTGATTACAGATTCTGAGAAACTATTAAAATGATAGAGGCCGGTTACCAGCTGTCTGCTGTAGTATACGGTTATCTATAAGATGTTCTTCAGTCTATGTTGTAAATAGGGGGCTGGTCTACCCAACATTCATCCCAGGGCTCATATAGTGTGTGTGTGTGTTATAACAATATAGAATTCCCAAATGTAGAGTTTCCAGACCCCTTGTGTGATTTAACTTTTATCAGTCCACTTACATTTATGGGGAATTTGATTCTGAACTGAATTACATGGATAAAGGAACAAGATCTTGAGATTGTCATTTTGCTTTGTGTGGATGTTAACAAAAGACTGAGTGAGTAAGGGGTGATAGACAATTAATCCAACTCTACTTTTTGGTTTACCACTCTCCCAGTAAGTTGATTTTTCTTTTGAGGCTCTGAATGACATACTTAACCTTCATTTTCCATATGATTGTGTTGGATGAGTACATAGGACATAATATTGGCATTTTTTTCTTAGTGCCTCCTGCATAATAAATAGGCAGTGTACTAAGGCTTTATATACATTGACTCACTAAATCCTATAGTATCTTGTGAATTAACTCCTATTAGTATTGCCACTTTACAGTGAGGAAATCAGGTCACCAAAACTGAAAATATTTTGCCCAAGTTCACAATGAGAAAAATCTCAGCAATGGAACTTCAACTCAGCCAGGTTAGCTTTGAACTCCCTTTACTTAACCACTCTACAGTTAATCCTCTGCTAAAATATTTGAACCTCTTAATGGTTGTGATACCAGAAAGTCCATAGTCCTAACAATTTGGGCTGTAGAGAAAGTGAATAACCATAGCAGAATACGTTGATTCCTTGATTTGCACTATTAATGCATGAGGCTTGGTCCCCACACTTGGGCTAAAACTTGGAAAATATAACAAGCTGAAACATTTCTTGTATGATAAGGTGAACAGCTTGAAATCTGGCCTGTTCCATTCAGGTATTTATCAAACAATAGTGTTACCAGAAGCACAATAGTAGCAAGTATTGGAAGCATTTGGGGAAGACCTCAATTGACGAAAGACAATTTCAGAGTGAACCAAGGGAATTGAAGACCAAAGGGGTTTCTGAAGAAGGATGCGGAATAATCCATACCATGTTCAATATGCATCGTGTTGATAGTATTTAAGGCCGCTGGGACTAGAAAAAACAAACAACAGAAACAACAACAACAAAGAAAACTGAAGTACAAGAATGTCACATTTGACATAAGCAAATATATCTACTTTATTCTTCACTGCAGTAAACAGAGTACACACAATATTATTTCCCCGAGTCAGAAAAAGGGCTTGTATTTATAAGCAGCTTCATTATCTATTTGACTTTTCATGCTAAACCTTTAAACTTTCTCTAGTACCAGGTGTTACATTGAGGTATGTGACTAGAACTCTTGAGGAAGGAATACAGATGGAAATAAAATATCACTTTCTCAAAGTAGAAACTAGGGATTTAAAATGGTTACCATGTACTTTAAGGACATAAACCCAAGGTCAGAAAATAAATAATTAGGATTAAAGTTTTTTCATTTCTGTACCACTTATGTGGTATTTTGTTTTAACTAGGTGGCTGCAATTTCTTTTTCCCAAGAGAATCGAAAATATATGGGTTGCAGTTGTGAATAGAATGTAGAATGATTAGTCTAATTTTATGTTTTTGAATTAGGAAGAGAAATGAGTGTCATTCAGATTAGGGTTGGACATCTGTGATGTCCATTTTATCCTTTTGCTGTGATTTTTAAATAGATTTTAATATTTAGAATGGTTTTAAATTTATAGAAATATTGAGAAGACAGTACAGCATTCTCATGTATTCCCATACCCAATTATTGTTATATTAATATGATGAATTTGTTACAACTAATGAACCAATATTAATACATTATTTTAACTGAAGTCTGCTTCTGTGGACTATACAATGGAGTATACTTATTCAGATTTATTTAATTTTTACATAGTGTTCTTCTTTTGATTCAGGATCTCATCAAGTATATCATATTACTTTTAGTCTCCATGCCTCTTTAAGCTTCTTTTGGCTGAAACAGTTCCTTAGACTTCTCATGATTTCAATGACCTAGACAACTTTGAAGAATACTGCCAGGTATCTTATATATAGAATGCCCCTCAGTTGGAATTTTTCTGATTCTTTTTCTCCTGATTAAATGGGGTTATTAGAAGGAAAATGGAAAATGGAAGTGCATTTTTCATCACATTATATGAAAGGCATAAACCATTGATGTGATTTATGACTATTGGTATTGATCTTGATCACCTGGCAAAAGCAATTTCCCCACAGTAAAGTCACTTGTCACCTCTCTCCATCTTGTACTCTAGAAAGAACTTACTTTGTGCATGAGAAGTTATACACTTTTATTTAGAGTAGAGCATCTACAAAATTTATTTGGATTTTTTTTTCTTTAGCAAGGAAATTTCTTTCTTTCTCGCATTTATAAATTTGCTCAGTCATTACTTTATGTGAGTATGGATTCATTTTTATTTTATACTTTAGATTTTAATTAAATACTAAATTATTTATTTATTTATTTATTTGAATATTTTATTTATTTATTTGACACAGAGAGATCACAAGTAGGCAGAGAGGCAGGCAGAGAGAGAGAGGAGGAAGCGGGCTCCCTGCTGAGCAGAGAGCCCAATGCGGGACTCGATCCCAGACCCTGAGATCATGACCCGAGCCGAAGGCAGCAGCTTAACCCACTGAGCCACCCAGGTGCCCCTAAATTATTTATTTTTTAACTCAAATTGTTTTACTTTTGGCCATTGGGAGATCTTTTCAGTGGCTTCTGCATTTTTGACATGCTCCCATGATGAAGAGGTTTTTATTTTTGTTTGTTTTTGAAGAACTTTGTTATGTTCTGGTACTAAAAGATACTCTAGGATCATCTTGTGTATTTCCTGTCCAAATTCTGGAATCAGACATTTCTCCAAGGAGCCTGGTTCTTTTTATTGGAGAATGATACTGGTAATCAGCGTCTGGGGGCTATGTATCTTCATTGCTGCTTTTAGGCACTCTCAGCTGACAGAACTAAGAAATATGTGTGTGAATACTAAACCTGGTGCAAACATACATCTATATCTGTTCTATATCTGTATCATCAATATCTACTGTATATCTGAGTCTATACCTGTATCTATTAAGCCAAACATGAGTGGATACTAATTACTCCAACTCTTAATCTGTTGCCACATGGACCGTTTTAGCTTCCTTTCTTGATTATTTGTAGATTCTCACTCCAAATGTTGAAAATTTGCCTCCCACAATCAGATACACATTTCCTGAAATATTTAATTCCAGAATATCAATGTCAGGATTCTTAATCTATATTCCCATGGGAAAAACCTTTATCAACTTAAGTAATAGTGTTTTTGTCTAGTTCCTTTTACTTTTAGCCTTGTAGACTCTAGTCCTTTCCAAAGTTACATAGGTGTGCACCTTCTGTCCATAATCCCATCAATAAAATTGTTTAATACATATTCATAGTAGAATTAGAGTCTCTTGGCTAGTGTGAATTCCTCCTTGGGATCCCCTAAGCTCCTAAATTACTATTATTATTATTATTATTATTATTATTTACTTTGCATGCAGTATATTTCACTCTTTGTAAGTTCTTTGATTATTGTTAAATGGATAAGAGTCATGTATCTATGATTACACTTATCACACAGAGTAGTTTCAGTGGCCTAAATAATTTGTGCCCTCCCACCCTGTTTCCTTCCCCCTGGTATTACTAACCTTTTAAAATCATATCTATATTGGGGCGCCTGGATGGCTTAGTGGGTAAAATCCTCTGCCTTCTGCTCAGGTCACGATTCCAGAGTCCTGGGATCAGGAAGCCTACTTCCTCCTCTCTCTCTGCCTACTTGTGATCTTTGTCTGTCAAATAAATAAATAAAATATTAAATAAAAAACATACCTATATCTTTGCCTTTTCCAAATGTGATATAATTAGAAACATGCAGTATATATTCTTTTCACACTAGTCTCTTTCACTTCGCACATATTGTTTCCTTACTGTCTTTTTGTGGCTTGAAAGTCCATTTCTTCTTTTTGGTAAATTTTGTTTTATTGTACATATGAACTACAGTTTCTAATTCATTTACTTATTGAAAGACATCTTGATTGCCCCCACATTTTGGCAATTATGAATGAGTTGATATAGACATCAGTGTTCATCATTATCTGTGGAAATAAATTTTCAAATCAAATGAGTCAATACTTGGTGATGCAAAGATGGATTGTTTAGGGAGACTAAATTTAGCTTCAGATGAACCTTCCAAACTTGTCTTCCAAAGTGCTTGTACCATTTTTCATGTCCATTGGCAATCAAGGAGAGATTTTTTTCCCAAAGATTTATTTATTAATTTATTTGACATTCACAGAGAGAGGGAGAGAATCACAAGTAGGCAGAGAGGCAGGCAGAGAGAGGACGGGGTAGGGGCATGTGAAGCAGGCTTCCCGCTGAGCAGAGAGCCGGATGCTGGGCTTCATCCCAGGACCCTGATATCCTGACCTGAGCCAAAGGCAGAGGCTTACCACACTGAGCCACCCTGGTGCCCCTCAAGGAGAGATTTTGTTCCATATCCTTGCCAGCAATTGCTATTCTCAGGTTTTGGATTAAGTCATTGCAATAGGTAACGTAATGGTAACTCATTGTTTAATATGCAATTCTCTACTGACTAACAATGTTCAGTAACTTTTCATATGCTTATTAACCAGTTACACATCTTCTTTATAAAATATATGTTCAAGTCCTTTGCTTATTATTTAACAACGTTATTTGTTTTCCAAGTGTAGAATTTTAAGAAAAGTCTATATTTTGGATCTGAAGGCACATACATGGATTCCACCCCCCCCCCCAGTCTTCAGCTTCTATCTGCATTTTCTTAACTGTGTTTTCTACAGGCAGACATTTTAATTTGATGTAAATTTCCAATTCATTATTTTCTATCTAATTTCATGTTTTCACTTTTAGTTTTATAGCTAAAATCTCATCACAAAACCCAAGATTATATAGATTTTCCTCTATATTTTCTTGTAGAAATTTTATATAGATTTGTGTTTTACATTTAGGTATGCATTTTATTTTGAGTTAATTTTTGTGTAATGTAAGGCATCTTCCTAGTTTTTTTGTTTTGTTTTGTTACATGGATATCATAATATAGCAACACCATTTGTTAGGAACTATTCTTTCTTCTTAAAATTGCCTTTGCTTCTTTGTCAGAGATTCACTGACTATATTTTTGTGGGTTTATTTTTGGGCTCTCTGCTCTAGCCCATTGATCTATGTATCTATTCATCTGCTAGTACCACACGTCCTGATTACTGTAGCTTTATATTGAAACTTGACATCCATTAGTGTAAATCTTCCAAATTTTCTCTTATTTTACAGTATTCTGCTGTTTATTATAGAAACATCTTTTGTCTTTCCATATACATTTTATAATCAGTTTGTGACTATAAACAAAGTAGGTGTCTAAATATTAAATAGGATTGTGTTGAATCTATAAATAAATATGGAAGGATGGATATCTTAGCAATACTGAGTCTTCTAATCTCTGAGCCCAGAGTTTTATAGAGTCTCATGAATAGATCAGTACATTTTTGTCAGAATTATACCTTTCTATTTCATTTTGGGGTGATTTTGTAACTGGTATTTTTTTAATTTCAAATTTTAGTTGTTCACTGCTGATACATAACAAAGCAACTGGCTTTTGTGTATCAACTTTGTATCTGGTGACATTGTATTACTCACTTATTGGCTCTAGGAGATTTTTAAAAAGTCAATTTATGTCAATTATTGTTCAACACAAATTACTATATCATATGCAAATGAAATGTTATAATATAATCATATTATCTGCAAATAAAATGAAAGTTTTATTTTTTCTTTGTAATCTGTATATCTTTGATTTCCTTCTCTTGTCTTACTACATTAACTAATACTTCAATTAAAAGGTTAAATAAGCAGAGGTGGGAGAGAGCATCATTGCTTTTTCCCATAGTGATGGGGGCCTAATTCCTACCATTTAGTATGATAAAGTTTGTGTCTCCTTTTAGTAAATACCATTGAGATTAATTGCTGGATCTTATGATAAGAGTTATTTAATTTTGTAAGAAAGCACCAAACTGCCTTTGAAAGTGATTGTACCATTTTGAATTTCCATCAGCTATGAATGGAAGTTCTTGTTGCGCCACATTGTGTGAACATTTTGTATGGTCAATGTTTTGGGTTTTGACCATTCTTATGAGATGAGTAGTAGTATCTCATTGTTTTAATTTGTATTTTTCTGATTTATCTCTGGTTTTAGTTCAGTTGGTAGATTTAGGTCATTCAAATATGCCAATTAAAATAATCCATTTTCAAATTCAAAGTGACTATTGACATAATTGGATTAATATCTACCATGCAGGGGTGCCTGGGTGGCTGAGTGGGTTAAAGCCTATGCCTTCGGGTCAGGTCACGATCCCAGCATCCTGAGATCGAGCCCCGCATGGGGCTCTCCGCTCAGCAGGGAGCCTGCTTCCTCCTCTTTCTCTGCCTGCCTCGCTACCTACTTGTGATCTCTGCCTGTCAAATAAATATATAAAATCTTTTATTTTATTTTATTTTATTTTATTTTATTTTAAGATTGATTTACTTGACAGACAGAGATCACAAGTAGGTAGCGAGGCAGGCAGAGAAAGAGGAGGAAGCAGGCTCCCTGCTGAGCGGAGAGCCCCATGCGGGGCTCGATCTCAGGATGCTGGGATCGTGACCTGACCCGAAGGCATAGGCTTTAACCCACTCAGCCACCCAGGCACCCCAATAAATAAAATCTTTAAAAAAAACTACCATGCATAAAAATATTTACTATTCATTGATTTTTTTGTTTTTTTCTCTTCTTTCCCTCTTTTTCTACCTCTGTGGTTTTAGTTAAGAGAAGACATGAATCCTGTATCTGTAGTTTGATATGCCATAATTTTGGCAAGTTCTCAACTACTATTACTTAAAATACTTCTGCCTCATCTCTCTCTTCTTACACATATGATACATCTTCAGAATTATCTCTAAGTTCTTGCATATTCAGTTCTTCTATTCTTTTTTTTTTTTTTTTCCCTTTGTATTTCAGTTTGGGAAGTTTGCATGTTTTCAAGCTCACATATTCTTTCCTTAGCCGTGTCTAGGGTTCTGATGAGTCCATCCAAAGCAGTCTTCATTTCCATTACAGATATTTTGGTTCAAGCATTTCCTTTTGATTCTTTCTTACGGTTTCTCTCTCTCTGTTTGCATAGCACATCTGTTTCTGCAAGCTCTCTACTTTTTCCAGTAGAGTCCAGTTTATGGCTCCAGCAGCCCTCTCCTTGAGTTAAGCTTATCTCAGCTCATTCTTTGTATTCACCTGTCTGTCTAGGTTTCAGAGTAGCAGTTTGCTCTCAGACCTTAGCTCTGATGAGTACAACAAATTTGTTGACTTTCGGTTTGTTCTGTTTTTTTTTTCCTATTGTAAAGACAGAATAACTGCTTCCGAGCTCTCTGTTTATCAGTGCTGAAACAAGAAGTATATCATTTTTTAAATAGCAGTATTCAGACTGTTTATTTCATTGTTTTACTCTCTCTGCAGAAAATCAGTCAGTAAGTGGGACATGTATACCTTTTACTTATTTATTTTACTTACCGAATTTGAAGTATAGTTGGTATACAATGTTGTATTAGTTTCAGGTATACAGCATAGTGATTCAACAGTTCTATAGGTTATACAGTGCTCACCACAGTAAGTACAGTCACAGCCTATCACCTCCAACATAATAACAATATTATTGACTATGTATCTTATGCTGTACTTTTCATTCCTGTGACTTACTTATTTTCTAACTGAAAGTTTGTACATTTTAATCCCTTTAATGTATTTCACCCATCCCCTTATCATCCTCCTGTGTCAGCCACCAGTTTGTTTACTGTATTTATGAGTCTGTTTTGCTTTGTTCGTTCAGTTATGATTTTTAGACTCCACTAATAAGTGAAATCATGTGGTATTTGTATGACTTATTTCACTTAGCATAATACCCTCCAGGTCTATCTGTGTATACTTTTTAATTGGGCATTCTAAAGACCAGAGAGAGAGGCTAATACAAAAGTTCACTCATTATACTATCTTGTCTTGCTATTTGGTTGATTCAAAAAAGCACAGGTGTTTGCAAGAAACTCTGGTTATATTTATAATGAAGAATAATGTAACACTTTTAGTTTAAAAAATAAGAGGTTTTAAAAGGAACGAATGTAAGATGACTAGAAATAGCTAGGCAATGTCAAAACAATTTTTTAGCAAATATATTATTTTCAAACCCAATAATTCTGTTGTTATTGATGAAATCTATAAAGGACAGTCCTGCCTTAGAGACCTTTCAGTTTTGAAAGGTTATGAAAAACATACAATGTTATTTCCTGAAAAAAATATGTAGTGAATACATTTTGTGACAGAGAATTTAATCTAAATTCAATAATTTACTAATGCATTAAAACAGGAACAGAAATGTTTGATTTCCTCAAGTGAGAGTGGCTGCTATAGCCTAGTTATCTGTCTTGTAACTTTTGAAGTATATCTGCAAATGAGATTTATTTTTTAAATGAAGATCTTTTAATTTTTGAATATTTTAATTTATCTTCACTATACCTACATCTGTATTAGGTATGTTTTTGGTGTCTAATGGATGTGATACTGAAAGGGATAAAATCAGTACTGGATTATTTGGATATGAATTGGACTCACAGTGGATTATCCTAACAGTGTTTTTCTGTCTTGTTCTTGCCAGTGAAAATAAATTTTTTGGTCAGATATCTTCGAGTAAACTACTGGTTTTATTCCTATAAATATTAGATTGGCATAAATGTGAAAATGAATCTTTGAAAATCAATTTAATTCTAAAATGAAATGGAAATACTTTAATGGTAGCTAAATAGAATTAGGCAGTGATTAAATAATAGAGTGATTTCCAGGGCGCCTGGGTGGCTCAGTGGGTTAAGCCGCTGCCTTCGGCTCAGGTCATGATCTCAGGGTCCTGGGATCGAGGCCCGCATCAGGCTCTCTGCTCAGCAGGGAGCCTGCTTCCTCCTCTCTCTCTGCCTGCCTCTCTGCCTGCTTGTGATCTCTCTCTGTCAAATAAATAAATAAAATCTTAAAAAAAAAATATAGAGTGATTTCCACCATTTGGTTTTAACACTCAAATATTTCTTCCGATATCTCAAAAGAGTATTGTAATAATACCAACAACAAATTTATAAAAGAGGATGAGTTTCATGATAATTTAGCTCTTAGAAGTGGCAGAGTATAAAACGAGCACAATTAGAAGCTAGTCTTTTTTTAAAGATTGATTTATTTATTTGAGAGAGAGCATGAGTGGGAGGAAGGGCAGAGGGAAAGAGAGAGAGAGAGGACACTCTCAACCAGACTACCCAGTGATCACAGACACCCCCCACCACCACCAAGGGGCTCAATCTCAGGACCTGAAATTATAACCTGAGCCAAAAATCAAGTGTTGTACGCTTAACCCGACTGAGCCACCCAGGTGGCCCACTTTTTATTTTTTTAAAAGATCTAATTTTTATGTAATTTCCATAACCAACATGGGCTTCGAACTTATAACGCTGAGATCAAGATCACATGCTCTGCTGACTGAGCCAGCTAGGTGTCCCTAGAAGCTAGTCTTAATTGTACATAGTCACTAATTAACTTTGTTCTTAGACAAGTTGCGCATCTTTTCAGATATTATCTGTAGTGTAAGACTCCTGCAGTGACTAAAATTCACACATGGATAATTTATGATTTTTTTTTTTCAAGACTAACATTTTAGAGTCATTGTTGTTTAAAAATACAAGTGGGGAAACAGGGTGTTAAAAATCAGACCAAAGAAATGTAACGTAATACAATTGATACTAAATATGTTGACTATAAAAAAAAACTATGAACAAGGGATCTTTTAGTCACATAGTGATATTGAGATAAATTTCATAGCAGTGCACAGAAATCTGGAGCTTTATTGTTTAGCAAGTCCATCAGGAGAATGTAAGAAATCTGTTCTACTTAATATGGAAATGTTTAAATGATGCATTTTAAATGCATGCCATTTGTTGGGACACCTGGATGGCTCAGTTGGGTAAGCATCCAACTCTTGATTTCAACTCAAGTCATGATTTCAGGACTGTGAGATTGAGCCCTGCATTGGCCTCTATGCTGGGCATGGACCCTACTTAAGATTCTTTTTCTACCACTCCCTCCATCCCTCCCCCACCTCTCTCACTCTCTCTTCCTCTCTAAAGGAATACTATGATTATTTGAAAGTGATTGCTATAAATAGAAATGTTAATAGAAATGTAGGATAGTAGTAGAAAACCATTTGTGACATTTGAATTGATTTTGATCAGAACTTTATTATCAGAGAATATTTCATTTTCTCTATATGATT
The DNA here is from genome assembly GCF_020171115.1 of Neogale vison. Classification (NCBI taxonomy): domain Eukaryota; kingdom Metazoa; phylum Chordata; class Mammalia; order Carnivora; family Mustelidae; genus Neogale; species Neogale vison. The sequence goes on along the minus strand of NC_058094.1, from coordinate 84,049,715 downwards.
ATATTCAGTTAATAATGACTATGTAAAAAATAATGATTGTGTCATCCTTACTTCATGCCTGGCACTGTGTTAATTCTTCAATGTCTTGACTTTTTTAATCTTAATAATAACACTATGTAGTCAATAATCTTTTCCTCTCACTCACCTTCAAGTAACAAGTCTATTACAGTCAGAGCTGGAATTACAACACAAGCAATTTGATTTTAGAAACTTGTGTGTTACTATTTCTCCTTTAAGAAAACCTTAAGAGAAAAAAAAAGAGAATTTTAAGAGAAATGAAATAATTATCAACAAAAAATTATCTGATACTTTTAAAAAAAGTGATACCCAGTGTTTATAGAAAGTATTTTATTTTCATAAGAAATGCTACAATTACAAATATAAAATCATTTTGGTTTAATGGGATGAAAGAATTTGCACATTAGATAGTGACAGACACTGGGTTTCAGAATCTATTTTCTTGTCATTCTGTGCCTCCCAGTATGTGAGTCAACCACTGTGAACAAGATCAAAAGGCTTCCCCTCTCAAGATGCTCACAGTTCAAAAAGAGAAATAAATGAGTAAAAAATAAATGACAAACTGGATATGTGCACTCCAGTAAACTGAATTCTTTCAGGGATTTCAATAATAGCTTTTTACAGAATAAAATGTATTAAAATATAATCCAAAGCATGAAAAGAAGTCTAGAAATTTCACATTTGTCACTTAAAAGCAGTAGTTTTTCTCATTCTCTCCATCAACACACTTATATACAAACTCAGTAATTTCTTGAACATTGTCTATTTTAACTTCCATTGTGATAATAAGGAAAGTCATTCAAACTAAGCAGCTCTGTTGCCTGGGCAACGTTTTTCTTTCCCGTATTCATCTGGTTCCAGATAGGGAACCATTTTAACCATCAGTAAAGACATGCAGATTATATCCTCTAATGAATGACAGGGATTCAATCCAACCTGAGTAACAAAATTCACTTGTAGGAGAAATACATCTCTATAAAACAAGATGGAATTTAGTGCTGAAATGCAGGATTGCATGGAAGCTATAACATAATCCCTCTTTACCTATTAGGTTTCCATTAGGCAAACATTGTCTACACATATAAATAATGTGTGACTAAATAAAAATATGCACAACTCTTGCTCTCCAAGAATTCACATGTCTGCAGGAAAGACATATGAGCAAACAAAAGCAAAACTGACAACAAAACCCAAAATTAAATATTTTAGCATAAGAAAAATGGTATTTTATTTTTCTACTACAAGGTGCCACAGTGATTTGAGATAGTTAACTCACATTTTGTCATGTGATCTATTCACTGAGGCTCTGTCTATATATATATTCACTAGCAGAAAAATTCCAATTCCAAATGTGCTATTGAATGGTGTAGATCAGATACGGTTTGTCCATGTGGCAGTGTGATTGGCAGGAATTCAAAAGTACCATTCACTTCCTTTGAGCAGCTGTGTTTTAAGATCAAGCTGACCAATTTGAATGGAAGTTTTGGTTGGAATGTTTTTCAGAACTGTTCCATAAGAGAATGTGTGGATGCAGCTACAGCACAATTTAGGCATGTCTGTGCAATGGTGAGCATTTCAGTGATCTTCCCCCAATAACCTCCATTAGAAATAACTTTTCTTATGCCTCTAAACTACTTAAAATTTTGCCTGTCCCAGTTATAGAGCCATTGATGTACTTTCTTTTGTGTCTTTATTTTTTTTAAAGATTATTTATTTATTTATTTATTTATCTGAGAGAGAGAGCGAGCAAGTGAGCATGACCAGGGGAGAGGCAGAAGGAGAGGGAGAAGCAGACTCCCCACTGAGCAGAAAGACTGATGTGGGGCTCTATTCCAGGACCCTGGGATCATGACCTGAGATGAAGTAAGATACTTAACCAACTGAGCCACTCAGGCACTCCTCCCTGTATCTTTAAAGCATACATGTATGCATCTCTTTAGTATTTAAATGTTCTAGAAAATTTTTAGGAGATCATAACAGTTTAATTAAATTTATCCCAGATGACCTTTCACACACTGTTTATCACAGAATAATAAGAATTAAGAACAACGAAGTTCTTAGGAGAGATACTTAGTTTAGTTGCAAAATTGAATCAGTGATCAGTATTTTTTTTTTAAGAATTATTTATTTTTTTTATTCAAGACAGAAAGAGAGGGAGAGATAGTGGAGGTAAGGGGCAGAAGGAAAGGGAAAGAAGTCTTACAAAGACTCTGCTCTGAGCACAGAGCCTGACCCTGGGCTCTTTCTCACGACCTCAAGATCAGGACCTGAGCTAAAACCAAGAGTCCACTGCTCCACCCAAGGGCCCCAAATTAGTGATCCGTCTTGGTTAGAATAGCTTATTTATGGGAAAATATATTGGCAAATCCATTGATTAACATTAATTTTAAAACCAAAAGTTTTTGCTGTTGTTTTGTTTTCATTTTTAAAGAAAGAGAGTTTTGATCTCCAGCAGGAGCATGGCTCAGATGTGTCTTCCTTTCTGACAAATGTCTAATTCTTTGGTGCTGACAGGAGTCTGGGACATCCGTCATTCCATGGATTGCTTTAGATGAGGAAGCTTATTGACTGGCCTTCTTTCTTATCTTTTCATGTAGGTGACTTCCAAAGCTGTAAAGGTACAAGAACAATTTTAAATCCCCTCTTTAGGTATTATTGACCTGTTTTTATTTTAGATTCATTTTTAATTTTAGATTTCTTAGCATTTGTTTTTTGTGGCTTAATGTGTTTCAGCACTTCATATATATATATATATACATACATATATATATACACACATATATATACATATATATACATATACATATTTGTAAAGCAGTTAAAATATATATATATTTTTCAAATATGGAGCTCCTATCCCTCCAGTAGGACTGAAGGAAATATGTGCTGAGGGAAAATCTGTGCTATTTGTTTTGTCAATAATCATATATTTGGTTTGTATAAGAACCTGGTAAAAGGAAAATAAGAAAATTCAATCAATCACATCTTCAAGAGGGTGATGACCTTGGAGGAAGGAGGTAGTTGCCACTGATTTATGACATCTGCTTATTTTAAGTTACTTTGATAAATTTATTTCCAGTTTTATCTGAGCTAGTGTTTACTAGCCTTTATGATTAAAATAATTATTTTAGGGCAGATGCAATAATTATAGTTTCTTTTAAATTGAAGTACAATTACCATGCACTATTATTTTGTTTCAGTTGTTCAATATAATGATTCGATAATTCTGTACATTTTGCAGTGCTCATCAGGATAAGGGTAATCTTAATTCCCTTTAACTATTTCAGCCAATCTGCCCACCCACCTCCCTCCGGCAACCAACAGTTTGTTGCAATTTTTTTTTTTTTTTTAATTGAAGGAATTTGGGTGTGAGGACCAACTGCCTACAACATTTATCCTTGTTGATTGCCAGGGTTGGTTTGGTTGATCTGCCTGGCTAGATGGGTGTCCTCTTTCTCTCTGACTGCACTGTAGACATTAGTAGAACAATGGGGGTTGTCAAACTTCCAAACATTTAAGTGAAGTCCTGTGTGTGGCAGTCTGCATTTCTAAACAAACAAACGAACGAACAAACAAACGAACAAAATGTACAATCATGAATCATGGTATTTGAATGTTAGAAAGGGAATCTTGGGATTCTTTTATATTTTTTGAAGATTTTATTTATTTATTTGACAGAGATCACAAGTAGGCAGAGAGGCAGGCAGAGAGAGGAAGGGAAGCAGGCTCCCTGCTGAGCAGAGAGCCTGATGCAGGGCTCAATCCCAGGACCCTGGGATCATGACCTGAACTGAAGGCAGAGGCTTTAACACACTGAGCCACCCAGGTGCCCTTTGGGATTCTTTTAATAAGGACAGGAAAGTTGCTAAAATTGTATGTCAACAATAAATTAGAAAATATAGTTTAATGAATGTTTTTAGAGAATATTAGATGTGTTTAACCCCAGAATTCATGCCAGGAGAGCATTTAGAATACCATTATTACAAGGTTTGTTGGGACAGAGATTGTTCAATACACCAGGTGTTCTGTTAATATTTAATAGAAATAGAAAACTTATTTATTGTTCTTGGAGGGAAAAATAGTTAAAGGGTAAACACAGAAAAAAAAGGTTTAAATCTTATTAGTATTGAACATTAATGGAATAAATGTGCTGACACCAAAAAAGAAGTTGAATTTTAAGTTTGTGATTCAACATGATCCAGATATGTTAATTTAATAAAAAGAAACTTTATCATGATATGAATGTTTACATATTTAAATGTTACTAATTTAAGTATGATTGGTATATTGAGAAGTATTGTAACTCATTTCGTATTGCTGATGTATATTCATATATAAGAAATATCTAATAAAATTACATTAGACTATGATGAGAGTTGTATTATGGAGTAGAAGTAGAGTAGAAGTAGACTTTTTAAAGGCACTAGGGAGATGGCCCAGAGGGCTAAAGAATTTTACATTTGCCATATGTCTAAATCAGTGTTTAAAATACTATTTCCTGACCTTGGTAATTGCTCCCTTGTATTGTAATCCAACACCTTCATATAAGGTGATGAATATAATAATGTTCTTATCTCATTCCATAAAATGAAAATAAATCCACAATAGATTTAATAGAAAAAAAAATCAGATGGAAGCACACAAGGCCAACTCTACATACAATTTAATTCAAGGATTTAGAAGGACTTATGGTAATAAAAGCCGATTACACTTAATATCCCTTTACATTCTACAAAACACTATTTTCACATCTAATGTGCTTTTGGGTAAATTGGAAGGGGAGATGAAACATGAGAGACTATGGACTCTGAAAAACAATCTGAGGGGTTTGAAGTGGCGGGGGGTGGGAGGTTGGGGTACCAGGTGGTGGGTATTATAGAGGGCACAGCTTGCATGGAGCACTGGGTGTGGTGAAAAAATAATGAATACTGTTTTTCTGAAAATAAATAAATTGGAAAAAAAAAAAGAGTTGGATGCTTAACCAACTAAGCCACCCAGGCACCCTATAAACAAGCCCTCTTATTAAGCCCTCTTATTATGTGGATTGTTGTAGGTACAAAAGAATTTTTTTTCCCTCAAAACACAATCAGGCTATGATTACTAAAAAAGTAGGTATTAGAATACAAACCAACTGGTGTGGTTTAGCTATATTGATCTGAATTTCTGGAGAATATAAATTATTTCTTATTCCTCCATGAATCATACAACTACACCAGCTGGTTATCAAAGGATATTAGCCTTGCCATATCAGTGTATATTTGTAGAAGAGACAGAGGGAGGGAGAGAAAGAGAATAGGTGAAAAAGAAAGAGGGTTCCACGGTACCCCTATTTCAGTCATCTGTCCATGTTCTTCTACCCCATATCCTATCTGGTACAACCTTGGAAATAAATCTAACTATTTTCCTATTTAAAAAAAAAAAAAGTATACTCATCATGACAACTCTACAGATCTTGAGAGTAAGAATGATTACTTGATTTTCAAATGACCATGAGAGTGATAGAAAAGCTCTTCGAGTCCAGTTCCTCTGACCTGTTCTATGCTGTTACCACATCATTATCAGGAGGAGTCGGTGGATTCAAAGATGAGGGAAAGACTGGAGACCGAATTCCATGGAGAGCCATGAGGAAAAGGGCTTATCAGCTCAGTTTGGGGGCTTTTGATTCCTTTTCTTAATTTTGTTGTCATCAACTTCTGCTCTTCCCAGAGAAATAAAAATATATATTGTATTTCTATGTATAAACATAAAATATAACAAAAATACACTATTACATCAGACCTTGAGACAGGACAGCATCATGTGTTCACAGCTGTTGAAATATTATTCAACATGAATTGATTCCCTATGAAATTTGGGTATATGGTTTTGTTCATTTTTTCATGGTAGTAAAAATTTGGATTCTTAATACAAATGTTGTTTTATAAAATGAGAACAATGTTTTCTGTTTAGCAATATGAACAGTATACTTAACTAACATTCTTTATAGCATCTAAAGGTTTTAAGGAAGATGGAAGGAGATTGCAGGATTAAAAGTATGAAAGAATGTTTAGCATTGTGTGCAGTGCTTTTTTGCTTCTCAACACTCTCAGCCATTCCAAGTAGTTATGAATAAATAAAGTTTAAAAATTCACACACTAAGAAGACTTCATTCACATTCAATGTATTGGATTGCAGTATTTAAGAATACTCATTGTGTGGTCATTTTTCGTGTGTGTGTGTGTGTGTGTGTGTGTTACGTATTCAGATTTGTTTAACATTCATAAGTACCTGGGTTATGTATTCTTAGAAATAAAAAGAGCTATTCGTCTTTAGAAGTATAAAAACATAAAATACTTGACAATCACTATTACATTGTTCTTTTACTTTCTTACAATATAGGGGATTAGAGTGAAGTTTTCAAATAACCAATGCTATTTTGCTTAAAATAACACTTTATCATCATAGTAATATCATGATAATATAATAATATGATTTTAGTTATGGAAATGCAAAAAATGTGGACTAGAACAACAATAATCAGACTTCCTATTCCAACATATGTACAGCCGACTAATTTTCTGAATAAGTTTTGCAACACATCATGTATTAAAAAGTAGGTACAAATACCTCTTTATGTGCCCATTTGATTTGGCAAGACAGTGAGAGAAATACCAAAGCCTGAAACAGCAAATTGGATGAGTAATAGAGCACCAAAGCTGATGTCAGAGGTGAGAGCTCTTGATCCTCAATGGACAAAGTGTTTCCATTTTAATGGGACTCACGAAGAAGAAAGGAGAAAATGCCCAGACCTGCACAAGGTGGGGAATCATTAAGAGAATCTCACACAAACAGACTCCAGAAGGTGATTTTCTCAAGAAAGGGGCAAGTTATACAAAGAAGAAAGTGCTCAAAGGATAAGACAGAGGGAAAACTTTTATGCTTTATGTAGAAGGAGAAAAACAACTTTAGCAAAGAATTTCTGTTGACAGTCTGGTTAAAATATACCTTTTAGACTAGAATCCACTCTATTGCTGTTGCCCTCAAAAGGCATAAACCTGGCATTTACTTTAAGAAGTTCCCAACTGGTGACCCCCTCCAGGTTCATAATGGAATGAATAAATGGAATCCATTTTAAATCAAAACCTCAAAAGATCCCACAGATAAAATTGTATTGATCATAATCTCACATTCCTCAAAATCACATAAGTTGAAGCTACATCCATCATGAGCAAGTGTAAGCAGAAGCAACAAATACCCATAACAAAGTAGCATTTTTTTCAGATGGAATAATCATATTTTGAAAGGCAAATGACACAAAGAACAGTAGTATAATTTTAATAATGTGAGTTAAAATGGATTTTATGACCATAGCCTTTCTAGAGATCAGACGTGGATGTAAATTTCCTAGGAGAAAATAACAATTCTAAACTTTCATGAATACAGTAACATAACTTAAAAATATATAAAATATATAAAACCAAAAGTGATTGAACTACAAGAAAGAATTAACATATCTATAAGTCTTTGGAGAGATTTTAATACATTCATCTTCAAAATTGATAGTAAATATATGGAAGGTTTTTTTAATTAAGTTTTTCACTTTAATTCCAGTATAGTAAATATACAATATTAGTTTTAGAAGTCCAATACAGCAATTGAACATTTCTATACATTATGTAGTACTCATTAGGATAAGTGTACTCTTAATCCCTTTTACTTATTTCACCCATCCCCCTACCCATCTCCCTTCTGGTAACCATCAGTGTATTCTTTACATTGAGAGTCTGTATTTTGGTTTGTTGCTGTCTCTCTCTTTTCTTCCCTTGCCCACTTGTTTTGTTTGTTAAATTCACATGTGAGTGAAATCATATTTGTCTCATATTTGTCTCTGAGTGACTGGCTTTACTAGCAAAATGTATGGAAGATTTGCACCACATAAATTATAAGGCGAAATAGTAATTTCTCCTCTAAAACAGCATATGTCCTAACAATCTTTTTGTTCTATCAAAATATACACAAATAAACCGCAAGGCTTCTGAGAAAAGGGAGAATTGGAGAGGATAGTACAAAACCACGTGGCTTTGTAAAAAAAACAAAAAACTCACAAAGCAAAAAAAAAAAAAAAAAAAAGGATTTAAGACTCCAGGGGATAATTTGGACAGCCCATCAGACGTGTTAATGTCAACAGATGTTGTCACAGTGGTTACTAAAAATGTACCAAAACAATAGAGTAGTTATGATGGCAAAACATGATTTGGACCATGGCTGGTGTTTGCTGAGACAAGATAGATGGAAAGGAGCATGAGCCAGTGTGCTCCTGTTAGGATGATCACAGGCAGTATGGCAGAGCAGGGAGTGTGCCTCTCTGGGATGGAGCCCAGGAAGCCAGTGTCTAGGATAGGACACTCTTCCCATCATAAGATAGATGATAAAATGCTCTTCCTGATGGTATAGCAACAGTCCTGAACATTTTTCCATTTCCTCATAAAGACCATAATTCTGCTATCATTTGACCTCATTTTGTCTAGGATGTGTTATAGATGAATGAATCAACACAATTTATATGCTATTCCAGAATAATTCTCCTATTGATGTATCATATGTAAGTGAATTTGCTTAACAGAAACACATATTGTGGTGCAACAGGCTGCACATAGAATATTGCACTGAGTGACTGGAGAAAACTTCTTTCAAATCAACTCCACGAAACAACTGTGGGTATCCCATAGACTATATTCTCTGACTCTAGCACAATTAAATTAACACAACAAATTCAACAATAACAAAAAGAAGTCATTAAAACCTCCATATATTTGAAAATGAAAACATTGGAGATTAATTTTAATCTCCTAAGTAGCTCATAGTTCAAGAAGAAATCATACTGGAAATGCATGCATATGTATACAAAATTGTAATAGAAATGGCTAAATATAAAAATGTGTGCACAGAGAAACATACAACCATTAATGCATTTATTGAAGAAGAAATCCAAGACTAAAGATTATTTTTAATATTAAGAAAAGTGCAATAAGAAAGAAATCATAAAAATGAGAATTGCAATGGAAGGCAGAGATACAATAGAGATCAATGAAGCTCAGGTGTCAAAATGGAAAAGCTCAAAAAAAAAAGATGAATACAAAAATTACAAAGAAATCTTAATACAAGGTTTTCCACTTCCGCTTCTCCCCACCACACACATACAACAAAAACTTAACCAATTATAAGAACGTGTATTCAAAGGTGGCAAAAGAGAGCTACTGATAAAGGAAGAGTCTGATAGAGAATAGCAGTCCAGCAACATGTACTGTGTTCTTGGCCCACTTTTCCTCTGTATTTTCCAATTTGGGGGGGAATTTGACAGCTTTGTGGCACTATGGGGATAGCAATTTGAAACTAGTGCTTACAGAGTGTTAGGACCTTAAAAAGCAGCATGTTAAGAGTAAGAATAAACCTGAAGTAGACAATTGGTCACTAGGGACGCTGCTCAGTCTCAAGTGATCTCCAATGCCAAATTTAGCTTAAATGGTCCTTGGAGTGTTTGTGTCTCCAGGTACAGACAGACAGAAGCAAATGTATCTCTTCTCTGAAGGAAGCTAACATCATCCTAGGCTGCCAATTATTTCTGTAGATACCCTTTCAGATACAATGTTCTGCATGCAATAGAAATTAATCACCAACAGGAGGAGGAGGTAAGAAAACATGAATGTTATTTCTCAGTTTACAGAAACTGAGAAATAAGTCAATAGTGGTTTCAGTAATTGGGGATATCAGAAGCAGTCCCTTAAACTCATAATACACTTGAAAATTTATATAAAATTGCAAAATTCCTGAAACAGTTTTTAGGACTAATTCAAAACAAAACGAACAAGCTAACAAAGAATTGGAAGAGATATTAATGGGAGTGGCAATTAAAAAAATGGCCTACTAAGTGGTACAGGTTCTTTTGAGGATAGCAAAAATGTTCTGGAATTAGATACTAGTGATAGGTTAACAACTTTTTGAATATATTGAAAACTACTGAACTGTATACTTAAAAGACTAGAAATGTTAAATATCTCCCCAGAGTCAGGATAGTCTAACATGTAAGTTTCACCAGTTATTCAATCTTTTTTTTCCAGCTTTATTGTTGCAGTATTACATTGTATAAGTTAAAGGTTTATGATATGATTTGATACATGTGTATAATGTAAAGTGATTACCACAATGAGGTCAATTAACGTATATATTACCTCACATAACTACTATAACTACTATTTTTTTTTTTTGGTAACAGAAGCTTTTAAGATCTACTCCCTTAAGAACTTTCAAATATACATTATTGTAGTCACCATGTTGTACACTACATCCCCTAAACTTATTTATCTTACACTGGGAATTTGTACGTTTTAACCACATCTCCTTATTTCCTCCATATCTCATCGCTGGCAACCACCAATCTACTCTGTTGCTAAAAGATCAACTTTTTCAGATCCACATAGAAGTGAGGCAATACATTTGTCTTTTTTGTCTCACTTATTTGATTAATTTCCTTTATGTTCATCTATGTTGTTACAAAAGAGAGTCTTTCCTCCTTTTTAATGGCTGAAAGATTCTGTTACAGAAACACACACACAGGTTGTTTCTATGTCTTAGTTATTGTAAATGCTGCAGTGAACATGAGGAGTACAAATATCTTTTTGAGGTATTAATTTCATTTCTTCTGGATATGTACCCAGACATGGGATCATAGGATCATAATACTAATTCTGTTTTCAATTTTTGAAGAAACTCCACACTGTTTTCATAGTGGATATACCAATTTACATTCCAAACAACAGTATAGAAGTGTTCCCTTTTTCCACATCTTTGCCAGCATTTGTCTGTCATTTTGAGAATCGTCATTCTTAAGAGGGGTAAGATGATATCTCATCAGTTTTGATTTGCATTTCCAAAATGATTAATAACATTGAACACTTTTTAATATACCTGTTGGCCATTTGAATGTCTTCTCTGAAAAAATATCTAATTCAGGTCCATTGCTCCTTTTGCAGTCATATTATTACTTTTGTTGCTATCAAGCTGTCTGAGTTTCTTATATATTTTGGATTTTATACCCTTATCAAATATATAGTTCTGAAATACTTTCTCCCATTCCACAGGTGGCCTTTCTATTTTATTGACTGCTTCTGTTGCTATGGGAAAGCTCATTAGTTTGATGTAGCGCCACCTACTCATAGTTTTGCTTTTATTGCCCATGTTTTTGGTGTAGGAAAAATAGCTGCTAAGTACAATTTTAAGGAGATTTTTCCTTATGTATTCTTCTACAAGGCTTATGGTTTCAAGTCTGATGTTTAAATCCTTAATTCATTTCAAGTTTCAGTGAATGGTGTAAGATAGAGGTCCAGCTTTCCCACCACCACTTATTGAAGAAACTATCCTCTCTTTATTTGGTATTCTTAGCTTTCTTGCCAAATCTTAGTTGATGTTAATATGCATTATTTCCGAGCTCTGTATTCTGTTTCACTGGTCTATTGGTTGTATGCCAGTACTGTATGTTTTGATTACTATAGATTTGCAATATGGTTTGAAATCAGAAAGTCCAATGCCTCCAGCTTTATCATTTTGCAAAATTGCTTTGGTCTTTTGTGGTACTGCATAAATTTAAGGATTGTTTTTTCTCTTTCTGTGAAAAATGCTATTGTAATTTTGACAAGAATTGCATTGAATCTACAGATGACTTTTGGTAGTATGGACATTTTAACAACATTATTTCTCCCACTCTGTGAACATAGGGTGTCTTTTCATTTGTTTGTATCTTCTTCAGTTTATTTCATCAATGTAATAATCTTCCATGTACACATTTATCACCACTTTGATTAAATTTATTCCAAAATATTTTTGATGATTTTATTTTGATGCTATTGTGAGTGGGGTTATCTTCTTGTTTTAAAATATTTAATTTATTTATGTATTTGAGAGAGAATTTATTTGTTAATAAACAAATAAATATTTGAGAAAGAGTGGGGGAAGGGCAGGGTGAGAGGGAGAGAGGGAAACTCAAGCATACTCTGCTTTGAGTGCAGAACACGACTCAAGGCTCAGTCTCACAACCCTGAGATCATGACTTCAGCTGAAACCAAGAGTCAGATAGATGCTCAGCTGACTGCACTCCACAGGCATCCCAGGGATTATTTTCTTTTTCCTATTGTACGTAGTTTTTTTTGCCAGTAAATAAAAGGAAATTGATTTTTGTATGTTGATTTTATATCCTGCAAACTTAATGAATTAATTGAATAGTTTTTTTCCAATTTATTTATTTTCAGAAAAACAGTATTCATTATTTTTTCACCACACCCAGTGCTCCATGCAAGCTGTGCCCTCTATAATACCCACCACGTGGTACCCCAACCTCCCACCCCCCCGCCACTGCTAACCCCTCAGATTGTTTTTCAGAGTCCATAGTCTCTCATGGTTCATCTCCCCTTCCAATTTACCCAAAAGCACATACCCTCCCCAATGTCCATAACCCTACCCCCTTCTCCCAACCTCCATCCCCCCAGCAACCCACAGTTTGTTTCGTGAGATTAAGAGTCACTTATGGTTTGTCTCCCTCCCTATCCCATCTTGTTTCATGGATTCTTCTCCTACCCACTTAAGCCCCCATGTTGCATCACCACTCCCTCATATCAGGGAGATCATATGATAGTTGTCTTTCTCCGCTTGACTTATTTCGCTAAGCATGATACGCTCTAGTTCCATCCATGTTGTCGCAAATGGCAAGATTTCGTTTCTTTTGATGGCTGCATAGTATTCCATTGTGTATATATACCACCTCTTCTTGATCCAGTCATCTGTTGATGGACATCTAGGTTCTTTCCATAGTTTGGCTATTGTGGACATTGCTGCTATAATCATTCGGGTGCAAGTGCCCCTTTGGATCACTACGTTTGTATCTTTAGGGTAAATTCCCAGTAGTGCAATTGCTGGGTCATAGGGCAGTTCTATTTTCAACATTTTGAGGAACCTCCATGCTGTTTTCCAGAGTGGTTGCCCCAGCTTGCATTCCCACCAACAGTGTAGGAGGGTTCCCCTTTCTCCGCATCCTCGCCAGCATCTGTCATTTCCTGACTTGTTGATTTTAGCCATTCTGACTGGTGTGAGGTGATATCTCATTGTGGTTTTGATTTGTATTTCCCTGATGCTGAGTGATATGGAGCACTTTTTCATGTGTCTGTTGGCCATCTGGATGTCTTCTTTGCAGAAACTTCTGTTCATGTCCTCTGCCCATTTCTTGATTGGATTATTTGTTCTTTGGGTGTTGAGTTTGTTAAGTTCTTTATAGATTTTGGACACTAGTCCTTTATCTGATATGTCGTTTGCAAATATCTTCTCCCATTCTGTCAGTTGTCTTTTGGTTTTGTTAACTGTTTCCTTTGCTGTGCAAAAGCTTTTGATTTTGATGAAATCCCAAAAGTTCATTTTTGCCTTTGCTTCCCTTGCCTTTGGCAATGTTCCTAGGAAGATGTTGCTGCGGCTGAGGTCGAAGAGGTTGCTGCCTGTGTTCTCCTCAAGGATTTTGATGGATTCCTTTCTCACATTGAGGTCCTTAATCCATTTTGAATCTATTTTTGTGTGTGGTGTAAGGAAATGGTCCAATTTCATTTTTCTGCACGTGGCTGTCCAATTTTCCCAACACCATTTATTGAAGAGGCTGTCTTTTTTCCATTGGACATTCTTTCCTGCTTTGTCGAAGATTAGTTGACCATAGAGTTGAGGGTCTATTTCTGGGCTCTCTATTCTGTTCCATTGGTCTATGTGTCTGTTTTTGTGCCAGTACCATGCTGTCTTGATGATGACAGCTTTGTAATAAAGCTTGAAGTCCGGAATTGTGATGCCACCAACTTTGGCTTTGTTTTTCAATATCACTTTGGCTATTCGAGGTCTTTTCTGGTTCCATATAAATTTTACAATTATTTGTTCCATTTCTTTGAAAAAGATGGATGGTACTTTGATAGGAATTGCATTAAATGTGTAGATTGCTTTAGGTAGCATAGACATTTTCACAATATTTATTCTTCCAATCCAGGAGCATGGAACATTTTTCCATTTCTTTGTGTCTTCCTCAATTTTTCATGAGTACTTTATAGTTTTCTGAGTATAGATTCTTAGCCTTTTTGGTTAGGTTTATTCCTAGGTATCTTATGGTTTGGGGTGCAATTGTAAATGGGATTGACTCCTTAATTTCTCTTTCTTCTGTCTTGTTGTTGGTGTAGAGAAATGAAACTGATTTCTGTGCATTGATCTTATATCCTGATACTTTACTGAATTCCTGTATAAGTTCTAGCAGAAGAGAAATCATAAAGATCAGAGCAGAAATCAATGAAATAGAAACCAAAAAAACAATAGAACAAATCAACCAAACTAGGAGCTGGTTCTTTGAAAGAATTAATAAAATTGATAAACCCTTGGCCAGACTTATCAAAAAGAAAAGAGAAAGGACCCAAATAAATAAAATCATGAATGAAAGAGGAGAGATCACAACTAACACCAAAGAAATACAAACTATTATAAGAACATACTATGAGCAACTCTACGCCAACAAATTTGACAATCTGGAAGAAATGGATGCATTCCTAGAAACATATAAACTACCAAAATTGAACCAGGAAGAAATAGAAAGCCTGAACAGACCCATAACCAGTAAGGAGATTGAAACAGTCATTAAAAATCTCCAAACAAACAAAAGCCCAGGGCCAGATGGCTTCCCGGGGGAATTCTACCACACATTTAAAGAAGAACTAATTCCTATTCTCCTGAAACTGTTCCAAAAAATAGAAATGGAAGGAAAACTCCCAAACTCATTTTATGAGGCCAGCATCACCTTGATCCCAAAACCAGACAAGGATCCCATCAAAAAAGAGAGCTATAGACCAGTATCCTTGATGAACACAGATGCAAAAATTCTCACCAAAATACTAGCCAATAGGATTCAACAGTACATTAAAAGGATTATTCACCACGACCAAGTGGGATTTATCCCAGGGCTGCAAGGTTGGTTCAACATCCGCAAATCAGTCAATGTGATACAACACATCAATAAAAGAAAGAGCAAGAACCATATGATACTCTCAATAGATGCTGAAAAAGCATTTGACAAAGTACAGCATCCCTTCCTGATCAAAACCCTTCAAAGTGTAGGGATAGAGGGCACATACCTCAATATCATCAAAGCCATCTATGAAAAACCCACTGCAAATATCATTCTCAATGGAGAAAAACTGAAAGCTTTTCCACTAAGGTCAGGAACACGGCAGGGATGTCCATTATCACCACTGCTATTCAACACAGTACTAGAAGTCCTAGCCTCAGCAATCAGACAACAAAAGGAAATTAAAGGCATCCAAATCGGCAAAGAAGAAGTCAAATTATCACTCTTCGCAGATGATATGATACTCTATGTGGAAAACCCAAAAGACTCCACTCCAAAATTGAATAGTTTTGATAGCTTTTTCTTATAGTCTTTGATTTTCTATATATGAGATGATACATCTAAAAAGATAATTTTATATCTTTTTAATTTAGCTGCCTTTCCTTTCTTTATTTTTCCTAATTGCTACCTAGGATTTTCAATAATATGTTGAATAGGAATAGTGAGGGTCTTGCTCCTGATCTTGTCCTGATCTGATCTTATAGGAAAATGTTTCAACTTTTCACCATTGGCTATGATGATAGTTTTGGGCTTGCCGTATATGGCTTTTATTACATTGAGATATGCTTCTTCTATACACTCTTTGTTAATAGTTTTTATCATGAAAGGATATTTAATTTTGTTAAAGGCTCTTTCTGCATTTATTGAGATGATAATATATCTTTATTTTCACTTTATCAATAAAGAGTATCACATTTATTGATTCAGTATGTTGAACCATTCTTGTATCTCAGAGCTAAATCCCGCTTGATCATGGTGTATGATTCTTTTTACATGTTGCTGAATTCAGTTTACTAATATTTTGTTGAAGACATTTTTTTCTATATTCATGATAGATATTAGCCATTAGCTTTCTTTTTTTACAGTGTTCTTCTCTGGCTTTTGTATTAGTATAATGCTGTCTTCCTTGTTAAATAAATTTGGGAGTAGTTCAACCTTTCAATATTGGGAAGAATTTGAGAAGACTTGGTATTAATTACTCTTTATTTTTTGCTTTTTATTTTATTTTTATGTTATTTATTTTTTTTTAAGAATTCACCTTGAAGCCATCTGGTACTTTGCTTCTTTTTTGGGGGGAGTTTTTGATTACTAATTCAATCTTCTTGTTTGTTATTGGCCTGTTCAGATTTTCTATCTTTTCATAATTCAGTGTTGGTAAGTTCTATGTTTCTAGGGATTCATCCATTTCTTATAGGTTTTCCAATTTGTTGGCTTATTGTATGTTCATTGTAGTATATTATGATCTTTTGTATTTCTGTGGTATCACCTGTAAATGATGTGGGAGAGCTAGGTTCTTGTCTCACAAAGTTGAAGCATGAATTTAATGGACAAAGGAGAATGAATAAAGCATTAGAAGTTTACTAAGCAAGGACAGAAAAAGCTATCAGAAGTGAGAGGGCTCCTGACAGGGTTGCCACTGAAGGTTTTTAGGGATGGTCTTTTATGGAAAGCTAACCAGGGAACTTAAATCATTTAACGTCTCTCCCTGGGGCCCAGGGGAAGGAATGAATAAGGGACAGACAGGGCTAGGTAGGGAGAGATAGGTAAGGGACCATGGGATCAGGCTCACAAAATTCAAAATATGGGAGATGAAAGGAAACCAGAGATAAGGGAACAAACCAGACCATCCTGTCCTAGGTATCGGAGGTAAGGTCTTCTTAGAACAGCTACTTGTGATAAAATAAGAATTACCAGATGCAAAAAGAAAGTAAGCCATTGAAGGTGTTATCACTAGTCCTTACTCAATGGTGCTATCAAGAGAGATGCAGAGGCTAGCCTCAGACAAATACACAATAGTGAGCAGTAGCCATGGGATCCTGGGACAGCACAGGGACAGAGGCCACAGCTAGCTATTGGTATGGATGTAGGTTGCAGTGGGAAGAGGCTGAGGGAACAGGGGGAGACTCAGGTAATTGATGTCTGCAGTCACAAAAACTATGTATAAAAACTTTATTAGCAAAATCTGGAGGGCATCCATGAAGGCTATACTGGCCATTGGTTTTCTCAGTGATAAAAGCTGATATGGTCATCTGTGGAATAGACTTCTGGAGTCCAAGGCAATGCCCTGAGTGATGACACCTAGGGGATCTGAAGCATTTGCAGGAGCTGTGGAAGTCCTCAGTTGTGAAAGCTGCTGGAGTCTTCTGCAGAGCAAGCCACTGAGAATTGCAGGTTCTTCTACCAAGTGGCTCATACTGGTAACTCCAACCCTCCTTCCTTATTCCTAACCATCTTTAGTGGTCTCAACTTTGCCTGTCTCTTGGTGTGGTAAACTGACACAGGTCCATTGCGTAGTTCCTTGAAAGGCTGGGGTAGCTGGTCACTCAACTCATTCTCCTTTTCTTGGAGAGGAGAACTCTTAAACAGAGGAATTCCATCTTGGTGCTGAGTAGTGTCAGCCTGGGGCATGGGATGATGCAAAAAAATGAATCCATTCTTCCTTAACCTTATATGTTATTATTCTGTTATTTTGTTCTGCTCTGTTACTAAACTTTTTAATCTGGACTTCTGAACTCTCTTACTTAGAGTTATTTTCATTTGTTGGTAGGTATCCAATAGTTGTTCATTATGGGGAAGCAGAGGCTGAGTCTTCTGCTCTGCCATCTTGATGACATCACTGTCCCTAGATCATTTCAATCTAATGCAAAAATTTTCAGAGAACAAAAAAGAAAGAAAACTCCTAAATCAGTATTATTAATTATTCTATATGACTAATATAACGATAAGACAATTAGAAAATGACAGTGAGATGAAGGGGAAAGATGTCAATTTTACTCAAGTACAGAGATGCAAATGGATTACATAAAAATTAACAAATGGAATGCAGTATAAAACATAACCATTACATCACTGAGTTTATTATAGGAGAGAAAGATGTGTTTCATATTAGAAAATCAATTAATGAAATGCACCTCCTCAAGGAACTTAAGAAAACTGTTATCCCATTAAATGCAATGATAAGGGGGATAGGGTTATGGACATTGGGGAGGGTATGTGCTTTTGGGTAAATTGGAAGGGGAGGTGAACCATGAGAGACTATGGACTCTGAAAAACAATCTGAGGGGTTTGAAGTGGCGGGGGGTGGGAGGTTGGGGTACCAGGTGGTGGGTATTATAGAGGGCACGGCTTGCATGGAGCACTGGGTGTGGTGAAAAAATAATGAATACTGTTTTTCTGAAAATAAATAAATTGGAAAAAAAAGAAACATAAAAAAATAAAAAT
Organism: Neogale vison; assembly: GCF_020171115.1. NCBI lineage: Eukaryota > Metazoa > Chordata > Mammalia > Carnivora > Mustelidae > Neogale > Neogale vison. The sequence continues at coordinate 84,031,309 of NC_058094.1, read as the reverse complement.
AAATGCAAAGATAATAATTTTATGAAATGCAACTACCACTCATCAAAAAACAAAGAAAATGTGAACAAAAAACAATAAAATAAAACAACATTAAAAAATTTATTTTTGGGGCGCCTGGGTGGCTCAGTGGGTTAAAGCCTCTGCCTTCGGCTCAGGTCATGATCCCAGAGTCCTGGGATTGGGCCCCGCATTGGGCTCTCTGCTCAGCAGGGAGCCTGCTTCTTCCTCTCTCTCTCTCTGCCTACTTGTAATCTCTGCCTGTCAAATAAATAAATAAAATCTTAAAAAAAATATTTTTGATTAAGTGAAGTGTATTTTTGAAAAATACAGCAAAGATTGTCTTCAGTGGACAATAATTTTTAAAAACCCATGTAAATTCAACAGCATTTTAATTTCAGTACTTCTTTCAATATTGCACTAATAGCCTTGCCACATAAAAATAGTAATAGTATAAACATATAAGGAATGAGGAATAAAATACTGCTACTATTTGCATAGGAGGTATTTATTTGTCTACATAAACACACCCTTCAATCTCAAATTGTTAAACCAAGAAACTAGCAAAATTATTATGTATAAGATAAATCCATGTTAATGTGTGATATTTCTATATAACAGGAACAAGCATTTTGAGACTATAATAAAATACAAATTCTTTAAAATGCCAAAACTATAAAATAAGCATTATAGTAAGTGAAACAACATTATAAGACTTGCATGTGCAAATACATAAAGCAATAAAATACATTACAGAAAACCCAGATGGTTAAGAGAAATATCGCATTAATGGAAATGATACTGTTTTAAGTATATTGAGTCTACTTAAATTGATTTGAATATTTAAAGCAAGGGAAAATGCTATGTAGTGAACACAGTTTTTCAAAGAGTATCATGCTTTGACTTAGGCAAAATGTATCCATCTAGAGACCCCAGACTTTGTAGAATTCCACACATCACAAATACAAATAGTTTTGTTGTAGCACATCTGGCTTCTCTGTCATGTAGGATCCTTAACTCAGCTTTCACATGGTAAGACTCAAAACCCTAAAAATGGATCTAGTAATTAATACAACTTGGGCTCCAGGATCTAATGTTCTAAATCCATAAAACAAAATTTTTCTTTTCTTTTTTTTTTTCTGAATGCCATAAATGTTTGTCATTTGGACAACATAAAAAACAGAGAGACTTTTGCATAGTGAAATGCTTAGGTAAGAGAAATAAATTAAATAACATGTCAGATACTTTTTAGGTGCATGAATGCAGTATGTTCTTGCATAACAAAATATGCTTACTCAGTAGAGCCAAAGAATCATTTTGTTTTCTTTCTGCCCTAACTTATGGTTCCTGGAATATTCACAAGTTAGCATAATATTTGTAACAGTTAACAGCTGACAGTTGAAGATATCTTGCAATATTAAAAAACATTGTATTACTATTAGGTATTTTCATATGTGTGCCTAGACATGCATGCATGAAACATGACACTAATTTACTCCTTAAATATATGAACACTGAAGCATAAGATTATAGTGTTATTTTATTAAAAATGATAAATATTTAGTTTCACTTTAAGCAATTTAATATTAAATTTTTATATGCATCCATTTTAAAATAATACTTTATCATTTAATGGAATAGACGGTTTTGAATATTTTCAAAATACAATTAGTAACATATTTGAGGGGCAATTTGGTTAACATGCAAAGAATCTGGAAGTTGTCACTCCATTTTTTACAAGATAATACTGAGCAAACTGAAAATCAGCGACTTTTATTGTATTCATCAGAGAACTGACTGTAAGGTACATCACCACACCAAAATTTGGAGACATCAAATCAAGGAAATGATATCCTAGATATGCTCATGTGTGACAGAAAGTCCTAGAACTATAAGCTGGTAGGAACAATTAACTGACAATGTTATCAAATTGGCAGAGACTAAATGTGAACTAGGATGATGGGGACAAACTCAAGGTGCTACAGTCTTAGGGGAGGTCTTTATACTTGCATGGTTTCACCTCCAGGAACCACTAGGTACTGATGGTGAAAATCTCAGAAAGTTCTCCTGTTGGCAGAAGGAGGGGTAGAATAATCATTGTGGAATAGTTGATTTATGTCTACATGAAAAAGACTAACTCTCTAGAGTTTTACTGTGCCTGGGGAATGGTTTTTCTCTCACTCCAGCTTACTCTAACCCTCCTGTTCATAAGGTGAAAATAAACTATACCTTTGAGAAAAACTTGTAAATCACATCCCAGAAACAAAGACCCACTAAAGGAATGAGCTGTCACTATTGGATTGTAGACTCTTTCTCATTTTTCCTACTTTATCAGTACACCAACAGGACTCCAGTAAAGTCATAGTAGATTACACTTGAAAGAGCTGCAAGACACAATCTCTCTGAGGAGGAGTATATAGAGAAAGCAAAAGCCAAGAGAGAAAGGTGAAAGAGGAAAAGCTTAGGAATTGAAGCCTCTGACCATCATAGTTAAAAACCAAATTTAAAAAGCCCAACTGTTAGAAAATTAATATATATATTAACATGTAAGGCCAATTTACCCTCAGTCTTTATTACTGAATAAAATATGTGCAATTTTCAACAAAAAGTATAAACAATAACAACACAAACAAATAAAATTTAAAAAAAATTATGCAGAGCAAAACACAATGTGGGACCAAATTGACAGAATGTTCACTAGCAAGAGTGAGCCTTAGGATAAGCTTTAGATAGTGGGTGATTATGATGTGTCAGTATAGGTTCATCAGTGTAAAAAAATGTACCACTCTTGTGGGGATGTTGATAATGGCAGAGGCTATGTCAGTACAGGTCCAAGGGGTCTGTGGGAAATCTCTGTATCTTCCTCTCAAATTTTCTGTGAACTGAAACTGCTCTAAAAAATAAAATCTCAGTAAAACAAAACAAAAGTTGTCAAGAGACAAACCAAGCAGTAGAAATAGAATCAGATATGGTATTGATTTTAGAATTATCAGGGGGAGAATTAAAAATGGTGTTAATTCTCTAATAGTCTCTAATAGAAAAAGAAATAGACAATATAAAATAACACATATAATAAAATAAGAGAGATAAATCACTAAAAAGGAATTTAAGAAGAAATGTTAGAAATCTAAAACACTTGGGGCACCTGAGTGGCTGTCAGTTAAGCGTCTACCTTTGGCTCAGGTCATGATTCCAGAGTTCTGGGATCAAGCCCTACTTTGATGTCCCTGCTCAGCGGGGAATGTGCTTCTCCCTCTCCTCCCTACTTATGCATATGCTCTCTCTTGCTCTCTCAGATAAATAAATAAAATCTTTAAAAAATTAATAAATCTGAAACACTCTAAGGAAAACAACAAATATTTTTGTTGTTCAAATTTGTAGACTTGGCATAGCCAAAGAATGTCACCAAACTTAAATGCAAAAGGGAAAGAAAAATAATGAAAAAAAGCAATAAAACATTAAAGAAATATGGGACAGTTTCAAAAGATAGCATATATAAATGCTTGAAGAATTTGAAGAAGAATAAAGAAAGAACAGAGTAAAGGAAATATTGAAAGTAATAATAATTGAGAACTTTCCAAAACAACAGATACCAAACATAAATCCAGGGGGAATAGGCAACACCAAGCATCATAAATGCCAAAATTCTCTACACTAATAATATTATATTTATGTAGAAACCATAAGCAAAGATAAAATACTGAAATAAGCCAGGGAAAGAAACACTTTACCAATAGAGGATTGAAGATATAAAATGTAGCAAACTTTTCATCAGAAATCATGCAAGTAAGAAGAGAAAAGAGTGAAATATTTAAAATATTTAAGGAAAAATTTCCACCAACTTAGAATTCTATATCTGGTAAAACTATCTTCAAAGTGTTAAGAAAAATAAAGCCTTTCTTAGAAAAACTCAAACTGAAGGAATTCATCACTGGCAGACATGTCCTGGAATGAATGTTTAAAAGAAGTTCTTTAGGGAGAAGGAAAATGATATAACAAAAACTCAGGCCTCATAAAAATGAAGAGCACAGGAGAAGGGATAAATGAATATGCAATAGATGAATTATTTTTCTTATTCTTAATTGAAAACATAACTATTTAAAGTATTAATCGATCAATTCACAAGGTGCTTATATCATATGGTTAAGTTGAATGACAATGCCATAATGAATGTAGGGGAGGAATGGGGTATACTCTCTTACAAGGTACATTCATAGCAAGTTAAACAATATAGTGTTACCTGAAGATGTACTTAGATTAGTTAGAATTATACATTGCAAACACTACTACTGATTTTACAACGTATAGTGAATGTACTTAGAGATTAAAAAATGGAATCAGAGAAAGGTCAATTCAAATCAGAGAAGGTGGAAAGAGAAGAAAATAAAAATAAGTACAAAAATTGAAAATGGGTAAACATGGCAAATACTAATCTAATAATTATTTTGAATACCAATTGTCTTAAATACATCAGTTAAAAGACGGAGCTTCAGACTAGTGCAGAAACAAAACAAAACAAAACAGAACTGAATGTTGTTGTGTTGTGTCCCAGGAAATACATTAAGTGGAAATAATCTGATTGGTTATACTTAAAAGTATGGAGAAAGATATATTAACACTAACAAGAAGAAAGTTGGAGTAGCAATATAAATGTCAGAGAAAAAGACCCTTCCAAACAAGATAGAGTAAAGGAACAATAGTTTTACAGGAAGACCTTGAAATCTTTTAATATGTACACAACTAAACTAACTAGAATGTCAAAATATGTGAGGCAAAAACTGATGGGTCTGAAAGAAAAATACACAGAAATATGATTATGATTGGAGACTTCATCATCCTTCTTTCAGCAACTGACCGATCAAACAGGCAGAAAGTCAGTATAATTGATCTGGACGGCACCATAAATCAATTTTTCCTAAGTTGATATTTCAAAAATTATGTAGCCAGTGATAGCAGAACAAATATTTTTCTCATGCTCACATGGAACATCCACCAAGATAGATCAAATTATAAACAATAGAATTACATATTAACACATTTAAATAATAAAAATTATACAATGTTTTCAGAATGTGGTTAAATAAAGGTAGAATAACAGAAAGATAACTGGGACATCCCCCACCAAATATCTGATGATTAAATAACATACCTCTAAATATAATTGTATTGAAAGTCTTAAAAGTTATTTAAGTTTATAGCAGCAATGTCCACAATAGCCAAACTATGGAAAGAACCTAGATGTCCATCAAAAGATGAATGGATAAAGAAGATGTGGTATATATATACAATGGAATACATGCAGCCATCAAAAGAAATGACATCTTGCCATTTGCAAGAACATGGATGGAACTAGAGGGTATTATGCTTAGTGAAATAAGTCAATCGGAGAAAGACAACTATCATATGATCTCCCTGATAGGAGGAAGTAGAGATGCAACTTGGGGGTTTAGGGGGTCGGAAAAGAAAAAAATGAAAGAAGAAGGGTTCGGGAGGGAGACAAACCATAAAAGACCCAATCTAAAAAAACAGACTGAGGGTTGCTGGGGGGAGGGGCGTCATGTGAGGGTGGTGGGGAATGGACATTGGGGAGTGTATGTGCTATGATGAGTGCTGTGAAATGTGTAAACCTGGCAATTCACAGACCTGTACCCCTGGGGATAAAAATACATTATATGGTTATAAAAAATTAAAAATTAATAAAAAAGTTATTTAAAATATTTTATTTAAATAAAAATGGAAATACAATTTATCAAAAAAGTGGAATGTGGCAATGTAGAAAGAGTTTACAGCATCAAAAATCAAACAACAGTAAAACACACAGACACACACACATATATATGTGACAGAGAAAATCAATGAAAACAAATGTGTTTCTTAGAAAAGATCAATAAAATTGACAAATTTCTAAAAAGGCTAAGAAACAGAAAAAATGATATAAGTTTTCATTATCACTTGAAAAAGGTAATTTCACTACTGACCCTTCAGAAATACAAAAGTATATTAATGGAGTCAAAGGTATATTAATGAGATAATAGCCTGACACATGAATTAACAATTTAGATAATATAAAACAATTTCTTAAAAAGGCAAAGTACCACCACTCATCTAATGACAAATGAAAATTTAAGTAGTTTTATAACTATTAAGAAAATAGAAATTATAACATAAAAACTCCTAAAAAAGAAATCTATAGGATTAAATCATTTCACTTATGAATTCTACCAAAGATTTAAGGGAAAATTAATACCAGTTCTACACAATCTCTTCTAGAGAACAGAAAAGAAGAAAATGCCATTTCATTTTTTTTCAGCTCTTCTTTTTTATTTTATTTATTTATTTTTTTATTAACATATCATGTATTATTGGCCCCAGGGGTACAGGTCTGTGAATTGTCAGGCTTACATACTTCACAGCACTCACCATAGCACATACCCTCCCCAACGTCCATAACCCAACCACCCAATACCATTTCATTTTAATGAAGCTAGTACTACCCAATCCCAAAACCAGCAAAGCCGTAAAAAAAAAAGAAAAAAAAAAAAAAGTACAGGGCTCTATCTCTCATTAATATAGATGCAAATGTATTAAAAAAAAATAGCAGGGGCACCTGGGTGGTACAGTTGGTTAAGCATCTGACTCTTAGTTTTGGCTCATAATCTCCTGGTCACGAGATCAAGCCCCTACGTGGAGCTCCATGCTCAGCAGTCTGCTTTGATTCTCTGTCCCTCTTCCTCTGCCCTTCCTACTTGTACTCTCTCTCTCTCTCAAATAAGTGAACAAATCTTAAAAAAAATTAAAAAAAAAAAAAAGAAGCTAGAAGTGGACTTAAGCAGTACATATACCAAGTGGGTTTTCTAGGGATGCAAGGCTGGTTAAATAATTTAAAAGAAATTGATACAATCCATGATATTTTCAAACCAAAAGGAGAAGTTACTTGAAAAACTTGACAAAGTTCAGTATACATTTATGATAAATACTCTCAGAAACTTAATAGTAGAAAGCAAGGAACTTTCTCCACCTAATGAAGAACATCTACACAAAAATAATGGTTTACATACTACTTAATTGTGAAAGACTGAATCTTTCCCTCTAAGTTTAGGAAGAATGTTTACTCTCCTTACCCTTAGTAAACATCATTCAGGAAGTTAGGGGCAATGAAATAAGACAAAAAAAATGCATATGGATCTGAAATAAGAAATAATATCATCCCTAATTCTAGGTGACATAGCTATCTACATAGAAAATACCAAAGAACATGCAAAAACAAACAAACAACAACAAAACAAAACAAAAACAAAACCCTCTTAGAACTTAGAAGTGAGTTTAACAAGGTCATGAGAATTATGATATCAATATTCCAAAAGTGCTTTGTATTTCTGCACATTAGGAGCAACAAATGGAAACTAAAATAAAAAATATGGTACCATTTACAACTGCTCAAAATGACAAAATACTGGGGTATAAATGTAGACATCTACAGGGCTTCTAAGCTAAAGAATAAAACATTCCAATAAAATGAATCAAAGAAAATTGATGTATAGCCTTAATGCAATTCTTGTCAAAATTACAGCAAGATATTTTGTGGATAAAGACATGATGATATAAAGTCAAATAGCAAAAATAATTTTGAAAGGAAACAATAAAGTGGGCTGGATAACTATATCTGATTTCAAGATTTATTTTAGAGCTTCAGAAATCAGACCCTGATGTATTGGCAGAGGCAAAGGAACAAGGATCAACAGAACAGGATAGATACCCAAGACTTATATACACACAAATATGACCAACTGACTTTTAACAAAGGTGCAAAAGCAATTGAATGTCTTTTTGAAAAATGTTACTGGAGTAACTGGATATCCATAGGTAAAAGTGAACCTTGATCTAAACCTCACTCCTTATTTAAAAAAATAACTCAAATCATAAACTTAAATAAAAACTGTAAATCTATAAAATCTTTAGAATAAAATATAAGACAAAATAGATGTTGAAGACTAAGAAGTCTAAGAAGACTTCTTAGACGTGAACACCAAAAACATGATCATTAAAGGAAAAAATCAATAGATTGGACTTCCTCAAAATTGAAACACTTGATTTGTGAAATTATCCATCAAGAAGGACAAACTACAGGTTGGCGTAAAATATCTGGAAACCCCAAATCTAACGAGGGCCTTATATTTAGAAGTTGTAAAGATTTCTCAATACTCAACAGTTTTTTTAAAAAAAAGCACTCTGATTAGAAAACGGGGAAAAACATGAAGGCACATTCACTGAAAAGGATATAAGGATGGCAAATAAATACATGAAAGTATGTTCAACTGCACCAACTTTTAGGGACATGAAAATAAATTGCACAGTATAATATCACAGTTCAAATGCTGACAAGGATGCAGAGAAGGCAGATCTTCCATATAATTGTGGTGGAAGCATTAAATGATGCAGGAATGTGGGAAATACTTTGAGAGATTTTTATAAAACTAAATGGATTATTCATTCTTTGGGTGTTGAGTTTGATAAGTTCTTTATGTATTTTGGATACTAACCTTTTATCAGATAGGACATCGGCAAATATCTTCTCCCACTCCATAGATTGCCTTTTAATTTTATTGATTATTTCCTTTGCTGTACAGAAGCTTTTTATTTTGATTAAGTTCCAATAGTTTATTTTTGCTTTTGTTTCCTTTGCTTTTGGAGATCTCTAGAAGGAAGTTGCTATGGCTGATGTAAAAAAGGTTATTGTCTGTGTTTTCTTCTACAATTTGTATGGTTTTACGTCTCACATTTAGGTCTTTAAACCATTTTAAATTAAATTTTTATGGTGTAAGTGGTCCAGTTTCATTATTTTGTGTGGTGTTGTCCAGTTTTCCCAACATCATGTGTTGAAGAAAATGTTCTTTCTCCATTGGATATTTCTTCCTGCTTTGGTGAAGATTAGTTGACCACATAGTTGTGGGTTCATTTCTGGTCTTACATTCTGTTCTATTATCTATTCGTCTATTTTTGTGCCACTACCATGCTGTCTTGATCAGCTTTGTAATATAACTTGAACTCTAGAATTGCGATGCCTCTAGCTTTGCTTTTTCAAGGCTGCTTTGGCTATTTGGGAACTTTTGTGATTCCACACATATTTTAGGATTGTTTGTTCTAGCTTTGTGAAAAATACTGGTGGTATTTTGATAGGAACTACATTAAAGGAACCCCAGTGTTTATAGCAGTGTTATCTATAACAGACAAATTATAGAAATAGCCCAAGCATCAATCAACTAATGAATGATAAAGAAGTTGTGATATTTAAATATATATGGCACTTGCTGTGATGAGCACAGGGTGATGTATGGAAGTGTTGAATCACTATACTATACACCTGAAACAATTATTACCCTCCATTTAACTAATGGGAATTTAAATAAGAACTTAGAAAAAAGAAAAAAGAAACTAAATGGAAACTTACTATAGGACCCTGTAATTGCACTTCTGGGCATTTATCCTAAAGACATGGAAACTTATGTCAACACAAAACCCATACCCAATTTTTCATAGTAATTTTATTTGTAATAGATAAAGACTAGAAACAACAAATGCTACTTAATAGGTAAATGATTAAACAAACTTTGCATATCCATATCATGAAATACTACTCAGTAACAAAAAGGAGAAACTATTGATACATGCAGCAACTTAAAGAGATCTCAGGGACATTATGCTAAGTAAAAAAAAAAAAAACAGCCAGTATCAAAAGTCCTCATGCAAAACAAACAAACAAGCAAAAAGCAAAGGTCTCATACTGTATGATTCCATTAATAGAACATTCTTGAAGTGATCATATTAATGAAATTGAGCACATATTATTAGTTACTATGGGTTAGGATAAATTGGTGCCAATACAGAGGTCTCTGTGGAAATGGAATGGTTCTGTATTTTTATTTTGTTGATTAACAGAATCCAAATGTGTGACAAAATCACACTGCACTTTACACACACTTCATAACAATGTCAATTTCTTTGCATTTATTTTACTATAGTTATCTTGGTTGTAACAACTGGGGAAAACTGGGTGAAGGGTAAACAAAATGCTCTGTATTATCTTGAATTTCTGTGGGTCCATAAAAATCTTAAAATAAAAAAGTTAAAAATATACTAAATTTCTAAAACCATAATGTAAATACTACTATTATTATGTATTCTTAAATATTACCAAAAATCCAAAATGAGATAACTTCATATCACAGAGTTACTTTAAAAAATGATATCACACAATTATTCAAAAATTTTAAAAGAATTTTTCAGGTATTAAAAAATAACTGAATCCTGTGTTAGAATGAAAGTAAGTAACTAGTTGTTATAACCTGTTAGTAAATGTAGAAAAATAGATAGGTTTGATAAAGATAATCACAGAGAATTACACAAAAGAAAGCAGTATTAGGGAAGCTGCAAGTACCTTTGGAAAGTTCAGTAAAAAATTAAAAATGAAGGAATCAGGGTTTGATTGGTTATTCGTAATGTTCTATTGCGTGTTGACAGGGTGTATAGTGTTCTGTGACTGGAAATCAAAGCTTTTTTGTTGAAAGCAAACACTGAGCAGACCATTAAGTTCAGCTATGCTTCTTGTAATAAACCTGCTGTTTTATGGGGAAGGGGTTGTAGAGGAGAAAAAGCTCATGAGATAAGAAGTAGATTGAGCTTAGAAAGTATGTATTCTTTCTTTCTTTCTTTTTTTTTCCCCCCTACTAGTATGCTTCATAGATTTTCCTTTCCTAAATGTGTGGAAGAACAACAGCACCAAGTGTTTAAAATAAATTCACTTGGGTTTTTATTTTTCCTTCAAGTTGAATGTTAGCTGTTTTTGTTTTCACAATGACTCCAATGCAAGAAAAAAATGTTTCTAACCTTTCATTTTATTTTAAGGAATATATATTATATTCCATACTGAGTGCACAGCCCCATGTGGGACTAGATCTTATGACCCTGAGATTTTGAACTGAGCTGAAACCAAGAACCCAGTGCTAAACTGACTGAGCCACTCAGGTGCCCTCCCAGAGATGTTTCTACTTTTTTTTTTTTTTTTTTAAGATTTTATTTATCAGAGAGTGTGCACAGAGGTGGGGGGGGCAGTAAGGAGAGGAGGGACAGAGGGAGAGGGGAAGCAGATTCCTTACTTGGCAGGGAGCCAATGACAGGCTCAAGCCCAGAACATGAGATCATGTCCTGAGCTGAAGGGAGAAGCTTAATGAACTGAGCCACTGAAGCATCCCTGATATGTTTCTGACTTAAAGTAGATAATACCTTAGCCATGGAGAATTACAGAACATTGAAAAATCTATTCCTGATGAATTTGTAAACAACTTTAGGAGTCTAAAGCCCACTTATCTCAAAAGAGCAGAGGCATTGCCCCTCATTCTGAATGTGACAGATTTCTGAGTGGTGCTGGGGGAGTGTAGAGAGGAGGACATGCCTCTTTAAAGACGACATCCAATCCCACTGGATGGCTTTTCCAGATCACAAAAATTTCTTTTTAATATCCTAACATAGATGAGCCACCCTTGTCTGTGATGATATGCTGTACTGCTCCTGTACAATGAAGGCAGAAATTACAGATTTAGAAAAAATAATTTCTGGAATTAGAAAATAGACCATAACTGAGTATAGAGAGACATTCCATGATATTCATTGTAATTAGTTGCTTAATGACTAAGGTCTTAAACTTTTTCCTCTGTGTACTGCTGTTTTATCTGTTTATATTTTGTAAGTGAAATCTTTTTTTTATGTTCTCAATCATTTTTTAATTAGAAAAACTTTCAAATATCAAATATATACAAGTATAAAATAACATAACAAACCCTAATGTAGGTATCATACAGCTTCAATAACAGTCAGTGTATGGTCAATTTTATTTCATTTATATTCTCCACCCACTTCCCTCTATTTTCTCTGATTATCTTGAAGAATATCCTAGACATCATAGAACTTCCTTTTTAAGTAGTTTAGTGTATGTATCTAAAAAATAAGAATAATTTTTAGAGGCACAACTGCCATACATCATTATCATAAGCAATGCTTTCACATAAACAACTATTCAGTGTTTGAACTCCCCCAGTTGTTTTGTAATATTTTAAAAACTTTACTCAAATAAAGATAAGTAAAGATCATACCTTAAGTCCCTTTTCTCCTTCTCCCTCCTTTATTTTCATTCTCTCTTTTTTTTTTCTTTCTGTTTTTGCTTGCAATTTATTTCTTAAAAGAACTAGCACTTTTGTCTGGTAATGTTTCCCACATTCTGGGTTCTTTTTTCCAGTGGCATTTCCAGGCAGTAATTATTATATTTATATTCCTTTGCTCCCTATATATTTTCCTGTAAATCTCAAATTAGAACTATGGGCTTGATAAGATTCAAGTTTCATTATTTTTGTCAAGAATACTTAATTAGTGATGTCAGGTACATTATCAGAAGCTGCATATCCAATTTTCTCTCTTTTTATGAAGTCAACCATCACCAGTGACCATTTACTAGATCCACCTTTTCATTAGATTTTGAAAGTGGTCTTAATTTATTACCTAGAATATACTTGTAACAGAAACCTTCCTCTTACCAACTGTTTAGTTACCACAAGGAATAATCCATATGTGAAAGAAAGGACACATGCTAGATTGATTTTCTTTACTTACCAGTTTTTGAAATAATGATTTTCCCCCAAAGCAATCTACAGAGAGGTGAAAAGGGATTTAATTTTTAGTCTTTCTTTAATATTTTAAACACATTTAGTCCATCTCTGTGAAATTACTAATATTATTAATTATTAAAGCTAAAATAATCTCAACTTTGGTCAACAAGAACCTCCTAAATTGTTTTCTGAGTTCATATAATACACCATTAGTAGTGTTTGTAGTGTTAATAATCTATTATAACAAGATTTCTCTGGTGTATATATTACCTGCTCTAGAATCAGCTAAACCTTTAAGAAACAGCTAAACCTTTCTGTCTCTTTAGAGACAGAACTCTGGGTACTGTGGGTATTCACTGTTACTCATACAGTCCTGGCTTCCCAGTCTTTTAGTAGGAAGATTCAATTTTTTATTTATTTATTTTTTCCCTCCAAGATGAGATATATCATGGGATCATACTTCTACTTCTAATCCAAAATTTTGGAATTATTACTTAACTCTGGCTTTGCATTTATTTCTCCTTCCCACAGTGAAACCTCCTGATTCCTAACAGCATTAAGATCCTAATTTATTTTATTCCACAACATGTACAATGTGAGAATCATAGCACCAACCTTCCTAAAAAACAAGAATACTGAAAATTTTGCTGAGATTTTGCAGATCCGGTATTTCCTTTCCACATAATCTCTAATAATATTTGATAATTATTGTATTCTCAAGCCACTTGAAATAATTTCTTTCTGTGAGATTTTACTGCTCTGGATAATAGGTTTCATTTGTTTCGCTTTCAATTTTTGGAATTTTCTTTTTAAATATATTTTTTCAAATTCAAATGTACAAACCAATATATAATCATAGAATGCTATTAAACCCTTATATAATCATAGAATCTTAGTTTTATTCTCTCCAACATAGGTTTTTATTTTAGTTTCTAGTGTAGCTTTCTAATGTCAAAATAGAAAATACTGTCTTTATACCATATACAGATAAGTGATAACATACTGTGTTTAATTTCATTTTTATCCCCCAGAATCCTCAGGAGTACTTCATAGTTGCATGGATGTATTAAGTTGCATAATGAAAGGCCATTTCTGTTTCACTTGCTTAAACTATCTGTGCATTTCACCTGCTCATTTTGACATAGAGCTGTTGTTCTTTTTTAATTAATTATTTCAAATCTTTTAAAATATATTAGTGATATTGCAATTGTGATATGTTTCAAAAACATGCAAAAGTACATTCAAGTTTGTTATTTATGTTCTAATAGTTTTTGCTGGGACAGAGTGTTTCATTTTATCTTATTTTTCTTATTTAGTCAAGTAATCAACCTTTTTGTTTTTTCTTTTTATCTCTGTATTTTGAGTCACAATAAGGAAAGGTTTTTTTCACTCAAAAGGCAAAGAATAATTAATTGAAATAGTATTCATGCTTTTAAAATTACATATAAATATCTGATGTGTGGTCATTTATCCTGGAGTATGGTTTAGGCTAATAAATCCAATTTGAACTTTCTATATCTACCTATGCAATCATTGCCCGTGTGACTTATTAGAAAGTCCACCTTTTCCACTTATTTGAGATACTATTGCCTTATTTATAGCAATCAAACTTTAACTAGCAGTAGAGAGTATTTCTGTGGTTTATTTGAATCCATTTGTCTTTTTGCTTATTCATGTATCAGAACTACACTGCTTTAATTTACAATTTTTAAATTGGTTATTATGTCCTAATTACTCTGCTTTTTGTGAATTTTCCTGTCTATTTTTGCCTCTTAACAGCTTCCAAATGAGTTTCTAGGCCAACAAAAAATACTTAATGACATTTTGTGGTATGTTTCATTGAATTCCTTAATTAACTTAAGGGATTTCAATGTCCTATAGAGATTTCAACATAGATCATGAATAGATTATCCTATAATAATTTCAAAAAACTTAGAATAATACTGTCTTCCTATCTTCTGATCCAAGAACCTATGTTTTTTGTCCAAGTCTGACTTTATGTTTTTCAGAAGTGTTTCTTCACATGGATTATGTGAGTGTGTGTGTGTGTGTGTGTGTTATTGATGGGTTCTGCACTTTTGTTCTTGTTTTTTGGCCTTGAGTTAATACTTTCCATTATTTCTTCATGAAATAATGTTTCATGTTTACATGCAGCTATTGATTTTTGAATGTTGATGTTCTCACCTCTTGTCTCTTACTGGTATAGAATTTCCTGTTTTTCTTTTGACACTCTGTTCTCATTATCAATTTTTCCATTGATTCTTTTCATTATTCCAGGTCTGTTACATGCATTTCCCTTTATATTTGTATACCTCTAATTGTTGTGTCTTGTCCAGCTCCAGTTCTTATTCCCAGACAATGTTGAATAGAAGTGGTGGGGGTATCTTTATTGTCCTTTTGAGTTCATCAGGAAAACTTCCAGTGTTTCCTGCTCAAGGAAGACAATAAATATATCTCTACATGGATCACATTAAACATTTGAACCTTGTTATATTAACATTTGAATCTTGTTAACATTTGAACCTTGGTAAATCTCTCTACTTGTGTATGTGGTAATATGAATTCTTCCTTAAATATATGAAAATGGCAGATTATATTAAAAGCACTTTATAATTTTAAATCAGTGACAATTCCATAAACTCCAAATGTCAATTTGTGGAATTATTTAATATGCTTAAGCATTATAAGAATGTTTACCTTAATTAAATAATTCTATAGTGTTATTTGGTGCAATTTGTTAGACTTATAGCTATTATCTTATTGAGTAGAATAGAATGGAAATGGAAATTTTTCTCTGTTTTTACACTGAAGAACAATTTTAGTAGCGTTAATGTCTGTTTCAGAGGTTTAGTGTGAGTCTATTGTGAAACTTTCTGAGCTTACTGTTTGTAGGGAAACTTGTCAACAACTTTTTTATTTCTTCTATGATACTTCCTCAGTTTAGTTTCTGTATATACCAGTTTTATCACAATTGATTATATTGTCTTTAAAAATTTTTTCACTCAACCTAGATTTAAGATGTATTTTTTAAGGATCTAAGACTTTTGAAATTTCCTCTCTTAATAAATAGTTATTCCATTTTTAATTTCCAATTTTATTTAGTTGAGCTTTCTCTCTCTTTTCTATCTATTAGATCGGCTAGAGCTTTCCCTATTTTATTGTTTTATTAGCACCACGCTCTAACCAACTGAGCTAACCAGCTGACTATTTTATTGTTTTAATTAATGAATCTCTTTTTGGATTTTTATATTAGATCCAGTTCTTTTGTTCTTTTAACTTTTTTTCTTTCTGACTTAAATTCACTAATTCCATTCCTCTCCTCATTTTTTAATATCTTATTTTATTTACTTTTTCTTTAGTAGTGTTTAACTTATTATTTTCATTTTTAAATGTATCAGGATCATCTGTGATAAGCATCCTTCTCATATTTCCTTTAGCTATTTCCCACACAGTCAGAAAAATATTCAATGCCATTATTTTAAAATGATTCTTTTCATTTTGCATTTTTATTTAATATAAAGTTGTTGAATAAAACATTTTTATTTTGTGTTTGTGCTTTTTCTACCTAACTAATTGCAACAACATTGAAGTTGTGTTGTTAACATCATTTTTATTTTTTCAAAATGACTGAGATCTTTTTTATGACAAGACACAGAAAATTTTGCCAAGGCTCTCTATGAACTTAAAAGGAAGATAATATTCTATATCATCAACCCTTGGTCATAAACTAAAACCTGCAAAGTCCATCTTTAGCTGCTGTTAATCTTTTCATACTGAGTGACAGTGCTAAGTTGGAATAGCTTCTACTTTGCTGATCCACCCAGGACTGCAGAGCTGCTGACACCACCCAGGGACTGCCGCGCAATGCAGTTAGGATCCGTTGGAAATATTTTGGGTTTGTGAAGATACTTTGTCAATATTGTAGATATTGTCCATGCTTTTTTTTTTTAATAAAGATTATATTTATTTATTTGAAAGAGAGAGAGATCACAAGTAGGCAGAGAGACAGGCAGAGAGAGGTGGGGGTGGGGAAGCAGGCCCCCCGCCGAGCAGAGAGCCCAATGTGGGGCTCGATCCCAGAACCCTGAGATCGTGACCTGAGCCGAAGGCAGAGGCTTAACCCACTAAGCCACCCAGGTGCCCCATTGTCCATGGTTTTATTTGTTTCTTTGTTTGTTTGTTTTACCCCACTTGTTCTGTTGTTTCATTTTTTTGTCAAGGCTTGGGAGAGGGGTAAAGATTGTCAAGTAGTTCATCCATCAATGTCTTGACAAGCTCTTGAACTTACTCATTTGATCTTTTGAATAGTTAGAATAGCTTCAAGTTAAAAAGTCCCAATTCTCCCTGCAGATACAAGAATAGCCTTTGACTTCTATCACAACTTGAAATTACATTATAACTTATAAGTAATTATAATATTTTGGCATTAACTAATGGGTGGAGAGCTGGAGGAATAGTTGGAAGAATAGTTAATACTAAGGCTATCAACCAGAGTTAATGGAAAAGCAGGGTGAAGACCCTATCGATATTTGCAGAGGGCAGCCACAAACATGTCAGCTGGACTGTTGAAGCACATATGCCCAGGCCCAGGTGTTTCTGTTCTGGAAGGCAAGTAAACAACAGGGCGAGGGAATGATAAATTCATGCTTTTGAAGCATGGACAAAGTTTTGCGTATTGTTTATTTTAACAGTGAGCCAAAGCATTTTAATTTTACCATACTGAGTTTATAATTTTAATTTCAGCAGAAGGTGATGACAGCCTGAACTGCTTTTTCAAATACTGAAAGTCACACTTCTCATTTTGATGTTTGTGTAATAAATGAGATTTACATAGTTAAAAGAATTAAAATTCCAGTAAGTTCCCTTTAGTTATGTCTGAAGTAATTTAAATTTTATGAACCATCATTAATCTTTCATTCTACTTTTGTTTTGTGACTTTGCTTAACAAATTTGCCTCACAATTTTACATTTGATATTTCATCCCAAGAGAGTTCTCATCTGTGGTAACCTGAGAAAACTGAAAACAACCAATAAAGATACTCCTGCTTATAGAATCAAATTTAATCCTCAAAACTGTCTCAACTGATGGGTTAGCAATAGAAATTCTTTATACTTGAGTCCCTTATCCACAAGTGAAAGAATTTATAATATAGTGCTTAAACAAACAAAAAATTAAGCTTAATAATTTTGATTACCCAATTTTAAATAAACTCCCTCTCACTCATGAGACATTCATATTCTGAATTTATATATATTTTTAAAGATTTCGTTTCTTTATTTGACAGAGAGAGACAGTCAGAGAGGGAGCACAAACAGGGAAAGAGGAAGAGGGAGAAGCAGGCTCCCCGCTGTGCAGGGATCCTGATGTGGGAATCGATTCCAGGATGCCGGGATCATGACCCAAGCCGAAGGCAGACTCCTAATGACTGAGCCACCTGGGCACCCCTGAATTTATATTTTTTAATCTTAAGGAAATGATACGCACTTTTCTGTTTTACTTTTTATGACAATGAAGGATAGTAAAGAGAAGAAAGGTAGCTTTCTAAAGAACTCTCCTTGGAAGAATCAAGAAGTATCTACTCTAAAAAGCCATCCAGAAATTCATGAGGGCATAGGATAACTTTCTCTTTTACTAGAAAATTAGAATTAAAACAACAACAACAAAAAAATTTGTGCCACATAGATGTAGATAAGGACTAATTGTAAAGTAAAAAGTTATTAAACATTTAAAATTTAAAAGCTAGATCAATACACTTGTTTGGTGTTTTTATTTTATAAAATGTTTTGACATACTTATTTTTTGTTGTTGTTTTGTTTTTTAAGTACTTGATTTATTTATTTGTCAGGAAGGGAAGCACAAGAAGGGGGAGGAGCAAACAGAGGGAGAATCTGTCTCCCTGCTGAGCAAGGAGCCCAATCTGGGGCTTTATCCCAGGATTCTAGGATCATGACCTGAGCCCAAGGCAGATGCTTAACCAACTGAGCCACCCAGGTGTCCCCTTATTTATTTATTTTTATTTTATTTTATTTCTTTACATTTTCTACATTCTAGCTTTAGATTCATATGAATCATTGTGTTATATTTAAGGCTTAACATCCAAGAAGGAGGGCAGAGAGCATGAGAGGGAGCAGCTTGGTGTCAGAGTTACAATTTGGGAGAGACAAATTCAGACTGCATGGGATTAGATGAGGTTCCAGAAAAGTCTTGAATGGAGGAGAAACAACATTTTTGGTGTATCATAATATAACACTGAATTTTACCTTCTGACCTGCAGCAGTGACTAAGATGGAGCTGTGTGACAATCCTGTAAATACGTATAGGAGGTGGAGTAAGGGGACAAGGGATTTAGGTGGCTGATGTTCCAGTGTCCATGTGGGCAGGCATGCAGTATCTGAGGAGTCTCTTCAAGCTCCTGAGTATGGCTTTCAGTTAAATAGACAGAGTTTAGATCTTGGGGAGAGAGGGATAGCAAGGTGCCTGTCACAATCCTAAGATCAGCTATAATAATAGTTGCCACAAAGTACTGACAAACATGAACTAATGTAGAGCATTGCCGATGAGCAGGGGAAAGACTTGAGCCATGGGGTAATGACAGACTTCTCAGTTGCGTGATGAGCTTTGTTATGAGAACAGAAGTACCATGGGGTACTTCTGGAACCAGGAAGCAAGAAGGTTCACACTGGGCAAAGCTGACATTCCAGCCTCAAGTCATCTGAGTGAGAATTATTCATGGCAAGTCCTGTGGTCCTGAAGTCCCTGGCACAAATATAAACCTTACTACTGAGTGATAGAAACATGGGCTAAGGCTCCTGCCCTCTTTCTACATCACACTTAGACAGCCAGTGGCCTAGACCGATCTGTAACCCACATGTCTTACAGTTGTTAAAAATAAAGGCAAAAAGAGTTAGGTGTGCTTGGATGTGGATTTGAGGGTAGCAGAGGACTAATCTGATCACTACAACTTAATTAAACAAGGCATTTATTGTTATCTCAAAATTTTATTTAAGAATTAGCCTTGAAGAAGTTGAGATGTTTGTGCAAGGTGAAGTGTATGGCGTGTGATAGGGTCAGGCATTTTTCTAACATGCTCTTTCTACTACATCCCAAAGTCATTCTACTTATGCTTATTTGTTTTTACTAATTACTAGTACTGGTGTTACTGTTAGTATTAGTTCTTGATCATTTTTAAAGACTGGAACTGCCTCCATCTCTTTTGCAAAAACATTCTTTTTTTTTTTTGGTTAATTAAAAACCCTATTTTAAAATGAAATAAAGGAATAAATAAATGACTTCTTTAGTGAAGGACAAATGACACAAATGTTCATAGGTTGCTTCACACATCCTCAGAGAGCATTCACATCCAGAAGAGTCCCAGTATCAGATTCCTTATGAGGGTCTGACACTTAGATTTTCTAGCCTAAATTATTCTTTCCTAAACTGACTGGTAAAAATTTCTCTTTACTTGATGCATCTGAATTCCTTTTATAAAACTTGGAATGACAAAGTGAAATTGTGTTTGAGAATTAGTTAGAAGCTAAAGCAGCAAGTTCGCTAAAGCAGACCCTTCACAAAGAATGCAGGGCAGTTTCAGGTGTTCAAAGAATTTTAAGTCAGAAGTTTGAACTTCAAGTGATATCTAAAAGGAAGGTGCATCTGGAAGAACTCATGGCAGAAATACATTTTTCAAATCCAGAGGTTATTTTTTAACATGATTTTTTCCTTCACATCCACTCTATTCATATGTATGTTTGGTTTATCATAAGGCAGTCTCTTCTCTAGATCTTTGAGTAAGACTGATGCTTAAAGACCCACCCTATTTATTCTGTGTCTGTTTATACCATTTAGTGTATTGACGTGAACCTCCAAGAAATACACACATTCCACTTTGTGAACATGGCAGTGTGTAGACATTATGTTTCCAATAAACTTTTTTAATACTGTATTGATGTGTATACAACCTTTAATTTAATTGTGTATAGAAAACAGATAATGAGGTCTGTTTGTAGAATAGTACTGCATAGAAATCATGGAGTTTACTTTGATTCTTGGACTTACTGAGTGTCGCTGTTGAGATCACTGAGCTCGTCTGCTGTTTCTACTGAAGTCTTGGACTCAAGTAAACGTTGACTTATATAAAATTAAATTCTACTTCTGAAAGTTAAATGATTAACGTATATATGTATATATGTGTGTGTGTATGAATTAGCATTCAGTTCAACAAAAATATATATCTATAAAATATTTAGGAATAAATTGACAGCTAATAACATGTGCACCAGATAAATCAGTGTTGAACTGTTATCTTCATATATATTAAAAAAAAAATCCATGTGACAAGTACCTAATTTTAGTGTTGTGATAGTCTGATAAAAAAATTGTAACAACATTCTTTGATATTTCAGATTCCATAAGCAATTTTAACTATTAATGTTCATTTAGGGTTTCATGTAAGTACAGTTCTTCTGAGTTTGTGGATATTTTTGAGTGCTTTACTTATGAGTACTTTTTCCTTGTTCACATTGTTTGCAAGATCAATTTGACTGTTTTAATCCTCTCACATCAATATCTCCTTTTTCACTTCTCCTGTACCAATATTAGAAACCAAATCTCTTAGGGTTTGAATGGACTTTAGAATGCAAATGCCCACCTGATGTTTCACCAATTCTATGCCATTTTTTGGTTACATTATTGACCAACCATTCTTGAACACTTTCAAGGATGTGAACTAATCGGGTTCAGCACAGCTCTCCTTGGGACTACTCTTAAGAGCAAAAGTCATGTATGTTAAGGTATTTGTCTTCAGGCCAGATGTCAGTGGAAAATCTCCATCTCTTTTTGTTTTTCTGTATTATGCCAAGGGCATACATCCAGATCACAAGCTCTGAAAGGTGAGATTGGAAACTTGAACTCTGGCAGGTTTCCTCATCATCTTTTCAGAATCACAAATATACAGTGCCAGAATCTACATGTGATAAAGGATATGAAAAATAGATACATTCTCCAATGCTCCTTTTTTCTCACTGAGATAAATGTGGAGGGGTCTCAGAAGAGTACAGAACTGACTTGGTGGCACTGAGCTGGTTTCCGGGGCCGGGGGAGGCTGTTGGCAAGTAGGGAGATGATGAATTCACTTTTTTCCACATTCTGCTTCCCACTGTCAACAATCTACTCAGAATGTCAAGGCAACAGGCCTGTGGAAATGCTACCCTGTAACCTCTTGATATACTCAATATTGTTTCATGTTTTTCTCTTAAAATAGAAAAGTCATGGACTTTAAAACCAAGTCCATTTGATTCTAAAATGTACTCCCCTAAATTTTAGATAAAACATGCTGCATCTTCTGTGTTTCCTTTAGGAGTACTATAGACATTTTAAATTTCAATATGAAAGCCAGCCCCTCTCAAGCTGGGAGTTGTGTTAACACAGAAGAGATTCTCATGGGCTTCACCCTGTATATCTGTGGCATCCACAAACATGAATATTTACCAACTCTTAGCCAATGGAGGATTACATAATGGCCAGTTCAATGGTGAGACATATGTGTCTCAGCATTTTTTTTTTTTTTAAAGAAAAACCTGTAGTTTCAAATATGCTTAGTGATCACAGAGTGGATGATGGTAGACTACTATTTCTGGTGTATAAGCCTATAACCTTAACTCATAGAGGGAAAGGGATAGAAACAGACATTCTACAATCCTAGAGCTCATTTTCCTTTGAAAATCATATTCT
The DNA here is from genome assembly GCF_020171115.1 of Neogale vison. NCBI lineage: Eukaryota > Metazoa > Chordata > Mammalia > Carnivora > Mustelidae > Neogale > Neogale vison. The sequence goes on along the minus strand of NC_058094.1, from coordinate 84,008,926 downwards.
CCCATTTAAAGTGTTGTGGTTTGGATAAATCCCAGCAAATAGAGTTTTTCCAATCCTTTTCCATTTTTATTCTCTCAACAAAGGTTTTTATTAAGTTTTCTTGGCTAGATCAGAGCAATTATAACTCTCAAAGTGCCTAGGAATATTCTCAGTGCATGTCTTTGGAGCAATAAACGTGTTTCATATGCTGTGTTAACCCGAATGTTTTCCTTCTCCCAAAGAACCTAATAAGTCAACACACCAAAATGAGTGTGACTTCAGAATCCTGCCTGGGGCCACTCTCTCACTCCTGAGAGCAGTGATCTGGGGTTTTCAGTGTCTCACAAGTACTTGATTTGAGGCAGAATGCCAGACCATAGACTCTGATCTCTGTTGCTCTTCTGAGGTTGATGGCTAAATAAATAGGGGCAACACAGTCTGGAAGGTGAACACTGGGTGTAGAACCCTCTGCTCACTGTAACCTGAGGCTTTTCACTTATCCATCTGCCCTCAAGTTTCTTATCTGTCAAAAGGGTGAGACCACAGGAATGAGAGTGCCCTCCTCCTCTTTTGGTTATTATGAAACATTACTAAATGCATACAAATGATTTTGGAAAGTACAAAAACTGTGTGAACTATTAATTGTTACAGCAATGGTTCATGGAACTTATCTTTAAATTGGGAGAATGCTACACAATTGCAAGTCTTAAAAACCAGAATTGATATAATAGCTTGCTGAAGTCCTTATGAATTGAGTAATTTAAGAAAGAGTGAAAATCCTTAAATATGTCTTATTAAAATGGTTAATGCATAGAAATAATATGCACTCAATATTAGATGTACTAAATGTGACACTACTTAGACTGAATAAATAGGGATTATCTGCTCTTTCCTAATTAATGCAGAAACATAGCATCTTTGTTCTTCATCTTCTGCATTAGTTTGCTAGGGCTACAGTAAAAAAGTATCACCAGTTAGGTTGCTTACACAACAGAAATTTATTATCTCAGTTCTGGAGGCTACAAGTCCAAGATCAAGGTATTGACAAAGTTGGTTCCCATTGGGGGTTGTGAGGGAAGAGTCTGTTCCAAGTCTCTCTCCTTGACTTGTAGATGACCGTCTTCTCCGTATGTCTTGTCCTGTCATGTTTCCTCTATGCACGTCTGGCTCTTTATCCAGATTTCTCCTTTTTTATGAGGATACAAGTTATACTGAATTAGCGTTCATCCTAATGAATTTTGTTTTAACTGCTTGCCTTTATAAGGACGCTGTCTCCAAATAAGGTCACATTCTGTGGTACTAGGTGCTAGAACTTCAACATCTGTATTTTGGAAGTAACATAATTCAACCTATCACATCCCCTATTTTGAAGAGGACAGCCTTCAAATCACAGCTCTTTATTTTTTCGTTATACAGCCTTCTTACTTTTCAAATAATACTGACAACTCTTTACCACAATGCTTCAAAGATTCAACTTTCAGCTTTTCTGCATCATGCTTTTAAACACAATTCCCCCAAGGACAAATACATCCTTATTTATCTCTGCATTTCCAAATGTTGATTTCCTTTTTCCCAAAAGCTTTTTCTCTGCTTGACACCTTCATAAATTTCTCCCCATCCTAGTGGACTCAGTCAGACTGTCAATTCCCCTGTGAAGCTCCTGATAACTTTCACCCCAATCTTGACAACAGTAAATTCTACAGAACCTTCCTGGGCTGCCTGCTCCTTATTATGGGTCTGTGCTCTTTGAAATGAAAAACTCTTTTTTATTTATATATATCTAGATATTTCTAAAACCCAACACAATAATAAGGTACATAAAACACAGCAACCACTCAATTTCAGTTAAAACAAAGAATCAGAGTGAATGGCTGGAAATGAAAATAGTGGTAATACTGGTCATCCTATTAGCAAGATCTCATGTTTGTTTGCTCTTTACCATGTGCCACGTATACATTAATTGTTTTACAAATTTATTCTCATTTTACAAATAGAAATAGGATACAATGTAGTTAAACAACCTGCCTCAGTTTATAAAGTCATTAACGGGGATGCCGGGATTAGAACCACGGCAATGAGCACCAAAGACGACATTCTCAGTTACACAAAATATTGTCTAGCAAAGAATATAATCTTTGAGAGATTTTTGTGTTAGATGATGAAGTTGTTTTGCAGAACCTACTTTCATTTCAGTTGTCTTTCTGGAAACTGATAGATACTAAAAGTAATGGTGAAATCTCATCTTCATTATTCCCTAGATAGCCTGAGTTGTAATTATCATGGAAACTCTTGGGTAATTTCTTGCACCTTATTCTCCTACTAGAATCTTGGGTTTCCTTTCAGTAATATCAATACTAAAAAGAAGTGAATGAGGAAGGACAAATGGGTGTTTGTATTCTGCCAAGATTTTTGCTGCTGGGGAATTGATGGTCTTTTTTATTCTCACTGCTTTTGCTTTGAACACTTTTGTTATCTAGCAATTCTCGTTAAGTTAATCTCAGTCTGAATTGTAACCTTTCTGATATTATTCATCTTTTTTTTTTTTTACTTTATTTGCTATAGCTTATTCAGTGTACCTTCTGTCCTTTTTAATTGACCCTTTTAGATCTGAGCTCATCACAGAGCAGAGAGCTATCTTTGCATCTGTAATTAGTCTTTAGAAACCCTTAGTTTTCTTTCTAACCAGGGTCATTTGTAATTTTAATGTCAGACTTGTATTTTTAGAATGGGGCATGGGTATTTATCATGTTTAGCCTTGATTATTATTCTTACCACTTAACTGGTTTCCTTGCCTCTGAAAGCCTCTTTCTCTCTAATTCATTTTATAAATATGCCACATTTCTATTGTTTTGAACTAAATTCTGAAGGACATCATCATACTTTGTAACCTTCACTGTCATCACATGTATTAGCTAGGATGGCAGTAATACAGTACCACAAACTGGATGTTTTAAGCAACAGAAATTTATGTATTCACAGTTGTGAAGACTAGAAGCCCAAGATCAAAGTGTCAGTAGAGTTTGTTGATTTTTTCTGAGGTTTTGAAGAAAAATATGTTCCGTCTCTTGCTCCTCGTTTCTGGTGGTTTGATAGCAACTTTTGGTATTCCTTGGCTTATAGAAGTATAACTGCAATCCATCTACACATTGTGTTCTCTCTGTGTGCATGTCTATCCACAAATTCCCCCTTTTTATTAAGATACAATTGTATTGGATTAAGGACCCATCCTACCTGATTACATCTGTAATGCCCCTATTCTCAAAAGAGATCACATTCTGAAAGTACTGGGGACAAAGACTTCAACATATGAATGTTTATTTAACTCATAACACCAAGTTACTTGACACTGCAAAACTCCGTCCTTTCATTTTTCTATAGGATAAAGTAAACTCTACCTCGCCTCCAAGATCTGTCACAGTCTGACACTTAAAAAATACCATGATCTACTGCTTCCCCACAATAATGTCCTTCTCAAATACTGATCTGTTTACCAATGACAAAGTATGTTATCTGCATTCTACTGCTTCTGTGTTTAGTTTTCCTACTGGTTATTTTCATCATCTGGATATTCTCTTCCTTGAGTCCCCTGTGGAGTTTCATAATTACAGGACTGTTTCCATATTTAAATATGCTCCATATATTAGTAATAATCTCTTGGTGTATACTCCTATTTATCTTATTAAACTGTGAGTATCCACAAGATAGGGGCCAAGCTTCTTATGTCTTTCTAATTTGCACAGGGCCCACCATTGGGTCTGAAATATGGTAGATATCTATATATTGTTTTCTTAAAAGGACTGATAATCAGTAAGAATAAGAAATGAAAGACTAATTATTGTAGTGAGTTAACAAATAAACTACCTGATCTACCATAAAATATTTAAAAATTTTTAATTTTTAATATTAAAATATTTAAAGACTAGAACCTCATTAATATTTTTATGTTTTTATTTATTAAATAATAGGTCCTGGAAACCATGTAAACATGAATAAAACATATCTTCAAGAAGTTTATTATCTGAGGAAATAGTTGAAACATGAGAAAATAGAAAAGGGAGAAAATTAATTCCAACATTGTTTTAACTAATATTGAATGTGTTGAACAAATATTTTAATTGAAAGTAAAATAAAAGGAAATTACTGTACTTAAAAAACTGGTCTTGACTTTCAGAATGGAATTGTGAAGAGCTCAAAGTTTGTAACTTCTCTACAACTACGTAAGTGCTTAACTGGAGATAGTGGTATATATATGTGTGTGATTTCTGGACATTCTCCTAATGGCATACACCAAATGGAGAACAACTTATTCAAGAAAAACTGCTTAATCTAAATCAGAATAGCAAGAATTATCGCATTTGAGTCATACCTGCTCTCACCTTTCACCACACAACTCCATATGATAAAACCTATTCTGTGTAAATATGGTAATGATAGGACTCTCTCCCTAGATTCTTCATGAGTATGGTTTAATCCCAACAAGAGTGAACCAACCAGAATCTTTCATCAACCCTTGCCTCCAGCTTGTGTTGAAGGAGCTCTTAGAGGAAGGCATGGTAGAGATTGAGAACTGAAGTTCTATGTAAGATATGACTGACAGAGAATATTGGGCCCAATAGTTTTCAACTGAGTCTGCTCATAGGGTGTTTGTTCCATGCCAGAAGAAAGCCAAAACAACAATAACAACAAGAAGCCAGAAGCTACCATCTTCATCTAGCACCTTGCTTCCAGAGTAGGGATATCCTTCCAGAAGCAGGATGATAACAGGATAATCATCATGTTCAGTGCAGTAGTGTGGATTTTCTGCCAAGTGTGAGACAGAGGCTATAAGAATAGAGAATGTCATATCTCTCCCTAAAGATGACACCTTTGGAATTGTTTTCTAAGGGTGTTTTGGAAAACAATGGAAATTTTTTGGTCAGTAATTCAGAAAGAAATACCACCTAAAAATTTGAAAGAGAGAATCAAGATACAAAGACAGCTAAGAAGAATTCTCCTAAGGTTCTAGGAAGTTACAAAAATTATAAAAAATGCACAGTGTGAATATCAGAAGCAGAAGAAATACAGAAAGGAAGATAAGAAATATATGAAGCAATGATGACTGAAAATTTTCTAAGATTAATGTCAGAAACAAAACTACAGATCTAGGAAAACAAGAGAACAAAAGCATGATAAATACTTAACTATAAACACCTAAGCACACTGAAGTCAAACTGAAAAAGTAAAAAATACATATTTTTAAAATATTGAAAAAAGTGAGAATAAAAGTAAAAGTGCATATAAAGGACAAAGGGTAAGAATCATATAAGATTTATCTTTAGAAATTGTGTGAAGCTTTATACCTGAAAACTACAGAACACTTATGAAAGGAATTGAGGAGGACACAATAACATGAAAAAATATTCCATGGATTGGAAGAACAAATATTGTGAAAATATTTATGCTACCCAGAGCATAAATATTGCACATTCAATGCAATCCCTATCAAAATACCATCAACATTTTTCACAGAGGTGGAACAAATAATCCTACAATTTCTATGGAACTGAATAGCCAGAGGAATGTTGAAAAAGAAAACCAAAGCAGGTGGCACCACAATTCCAGACTTTAAGCTACATTACAAAGCTGTAATCATTAAGACGTTATGGTACTGGAACAAAAATAGACACATAGGTCAATGGAACAGAATAGAGGCCCCAGAAATGGACCCTCAATTCTATCAACTAATCTTTGATAAAGCAGGAAAGAATATCCAATGGAATAAAGACAGTCCCTTCAGCAAATGGTGTTGGGAAAGTTGGACAGCCACATGTAGAAGAATGAAATTAGACCATTTTTTTTAAATACCATACACAAAAATAAACTCAATGAATGAAAGACCCAAATGTGAGACAGGAACTCATCAGAATCCTAAAGAACACATTCAGCAATCTCTTTGACCTTGGCCACAGCAATTTCTTGCAAGACATGTCTCCAAAGGCAAGGGATACAAAAGCAAAAGTGAACTGCTGGACTACTGGGATGTCATCAAGATTAAACACACACACACACACACACACACACACACGCGTGTGCGCGCTCACACAATTTCTGGGGACAAAGGAAAGAGTCGACAAAACCAAAAGACAACCTGCAGAATGAGAGAAGATATATGCAAATGTCTTATCAGACAAGGGGCTAGTATCCAAGATCTATAAAGAATTAACCAGACTTAACACTCAAAGAATCCAGTCAAGAAATGAGCAGAACGCATGAACAGATACTTCTCCAAAGAGGACATACAGATGGTCAACAGACAAATGAAAAAATGCTCAATCACTTGGTATTAGGGAAATTCAAATCAATACCACAATGAGATAACACCTCATACCAGTCAAAATGGCTAAAATTAACAAGTCAGGAAACAACAAAAGTTGGTGAGGATGTGGAGACGGGGGAGCCCTCTTACACTGTGGGTGGGAATGCAAGATAGTACAGTCACTCTGGAGAACAGTATGGAGGTTCCTCAAAAAGTTAAAAATAGAGCTATCCTACCACCCAATAATAGCACTCCTATTTACCCAAAGGATACAAATGTTGTGATCTGAAGTGTTGCGTGTACCCCAGTGTTGTAGCAACAATGTTCAAAATAGCCAAACAATGGGAAGAGCCCAGGTGTCCATCGACAAATGAATGGATAAAGAAGATGTGGTGTATAGGGTACCTGATTGGCTCAGTTGTTGGCAGCTGCCTTTGGCTCAGGTCATGAACCCAGGGTCCTGGGATCAAGGCCCACATCAGGCTCCCTGCTCAGAAGGAAGCCTGCTTCTCCATCTCCCACTCCCCCTGCTTGTATTCCCTCTCTCTCTGTCAAATAAATAAATAAAATCTTTAAAAAAAAAAAAAAAAAGGGAAGATGTGCTGTATAAACACAATGGAGTCTTACCCAACCATTAAAAAAAAAAAGAAAAATCTTGCCATTTACATTGATGTGAATGGAACTAGAGGGTATTATGTTAAGTGAAATAAATCAATCAGAGAAAGACAATTATGATTTCACTCATGTGGATTTTAAGAAACAAAACAGAGGATTGTAGGGGAAGGAAGGGAAAAATAGATCAAGAGAGACAAAAGATAGAACAAGAGAGGGACACAAACCATAAAAGACTCTTAATCATAGGAAATAAACTGAGGGTTGCTGGAGTAAGGTGGGGGGTTTTGGGATAACTGGGTGATGGTCAGGGAGAGCATGTGATGTAATGAGCACCGGATGTTATATGCAACTGATGAATAACTGGACTCTACTTCTGAAACTAATGATACACTATGTTAATTAATTAAATTTAAATAAAATAAAATGAAAAAACAAAGAAACTGTATAAGAAAGAAGAGAGTGGAATGAAATACATAGTGTTGAAAAAAGTGAAACCCACAAACCTAATATTCTGGATCCAGTGAAAGTATTTTTTCAAAAGTAAAAAATAAATGACTTCCTCAGAGAAATAAAAATCAAAGAAATTTGTTGCTTGTATTTTATTTGTTTCTTCAGAAACAAGAAAGTGGTATAGGACCATGAAGACTGAAGAGCATTAGAAAAGAAGTAAGTGAAGGTAAAAGAAAAGATTTATTTTTTAATTCTTAATTGAAGTAACAAGTAATAGTCCATTCAAAATAATTATAGCAACAATATATTCGGTGGATATAGCTAATGGGTAAGTAAAATGATGAGAATAAGGATAGAAGGAATTGATGTGAAGAATTAGAAATACTTCCTTACAAGGTACTTTTATTACTCATCAATCAATATAGTTATTTGAAAGTAGAATTGGGTTATACATAAATGTATATTGCCAACCTAGGACAACTAATAATTTAAAAAAGAGCATAATTTTTATGCTAAAAAGGAGAAAAATGGAATCATATAAAATATCCAATTAAAAACTAGAAAACAGAAAGTTTAGAAGACAAAAATAAAAATAAAGAACAAGGGACCCCAGATAACATGATATTTAGTGGGTGAAAAACTATTCAATATAGTGGTGGTGGAAGGGTCCTAGCCACAGGAATTAGACAAGAGAAAAAAATTAAAAAATACCAAAATCAGAAAGAAGAAGTAAAAGTTTCTCTATGTGCGGATGACATGGTTTTATTTATACAAAAAAATATACAAAAATCTGTTGGAACTAATGAAGGAACTCAGAGAAATTGCAGGATACAAATTTATTATACAAAATATACAAATTTAATCACAAAAGTTGCATTTCTGTACACTATTAATAAATTATCAGAAACAGAAATATAAAAAATAATTCCATGTATGATTACATCATAAAGAACAAGATACTTAGGAATTTATTTAACCAAGGATGTGAAAGATCTATACACTGAATATTTTAAGATATTGATAAAAGAAATCGAAGAAGACACAAAAAGTAGAAACATATCCTATGTGAACATGGGACTGGAACAACTAAGACTATTAGAATCCATTTAACTAAAAGCAATTTGTGGATTCAATGCAGTCACTATCAAAATTCAAATGATATCTTTCATAGAAATAGAACAACCTTAAAATTCAGTGGAACAAAAAAAGACTATGAATAGTCAAAATAGGCCTAAGAAAAAAGAACAAAGCTAGAAGCATTATGCTTCCTGATATCAAACTATATTGCAAAACTAGAATAATCAAAATAATATGGTTTTGCAAGAAACAGATACATAGAATACATAGCCCAGAAATAGACCCTTGTGTGCCACCTCCTGACCACGCACAGGAGAAGAATGAGGCACAAACAAGTCAGCTGCAGGAGAGTGGGAGCAGGGGGCAAAAATAGAAAAGACTGTTGCCCCAAACAATTCCTCAGTCTCATATTTATTAGACAGTAGGTAACAACCAACAAAGAAGCCAGAGTAGATTACACATTGATCATGAGTCTTGTAAATACATAAAAAGAAAGGCAAAATATGTCTGGTCACGTCATACATGACCTATAGTGAGCAAGCCCAAATGAAAGATTGTCTTACTAACTGCTGATGCTCTTGGGGGAAGGAGAGAAAACGGAAAAATGACACAGGTGGCATTCAGCCTTGAGCAAGCCGGGTATCCCCAGCTGCTTGGCTTCAAGGATGTATATTGTCTTCTCCCCCAGAAGCCTGTTGCCAGTACATGTTTTTCTTAAAGCTATATCTAAGCATACTTGGTAACTAGTATAATTTCTCATGGGCTCTATTTTGAGCAGTACATTGTTCTGAGGGACAGTTACATTTCCCGCTTTTTGTTTGTACAGAAGCAGGAATGTTGATTTTGTGATTTCTCGATCCATCAGTTGTTGGAAGGATTTTTGTGTACATCTGAGGACTAAGCATAATAAGATTTTAGCAATAAAAAGAATTATCATTTCACCTATAATGCCAAGATGAGTTTGTTTGATCCAAGTTTTGCAGGAATTCTGGTGCCACTTCTATACAAATTGTGTAGTTTGTACAGTCTGATGCAAAGCTATTCCTGTAGTGGTAGCTGTAGCAGTAATGGCTATAATTCCTAGGATAGCTGTTATAAACAGCCCAAGATATCTCTTTGTTTTATGGACCAAATTCTTCAAAACTGTTAAAAGTACATGCATATCTGGGGAGCTTTCCCAAACATGGTGATGCTTCTATCTATGAGAATAATAGAATTGTCTGTGTAAACATTCTCATTCACACAAGTGAACATCTTAAATTGGGGATAGTTTATTTCTCCAATGTTATGATCAAAAGTCATTTTGCATTTGGGAATAGGCGGTGCTGCTGTGCTATATTTAGGACCCCACTATTCATTGGCTACGAATCCTTTAGTGGAGAGTATACATAACTGAACTTTAGCTACATTAGTATTTGTAGGAAAGTCCACTAACCATCTTTGATCATCAGGGATAAGACAACTGGAATGATTGCCAATATATATCTGTCTATTTTGACATTCTAATGTAAGATTAATACTTGTGCCTTCCTCTTGAGGCAATAATGGCAATTTGTAATCCAATATTTCAGGGACCCATTTTGAGGCATTCAAATAAATTGGTATTATATCTTCTCCCCATTTTACTGGATGGAGCAGGAGAGGATTGAGTATATAAGCACAGTAAGTAAAGTTTTGATATGCTATAAAATATACACTGTATATAAAGAATCAGGTAACAGACTAAATGAGGAAGAAACATCTTGAAATAATGTAATAACTGTCATTAATTTTGATTTTTGTGTTGAGAGACCAGTAGTAGATATTTTTGAGGTAGGACCATAATAACAGGCTTTGCCTTTTGTTCCCTTATCATTGCCCCTGAACAATTTTTGACCCTTTAATCTTTAAGGTTGTTGAAGGTGGGAGGTCTTATCTTCTGAAACTTCTTCCTACTGAATAGGGGCTTAGAGTTGTCCCTACTTATTTGGGTCAACATTGGTCAGTTGGGAAGTGTATAGGGGAGTTACAAAAGACAGAGGCAACTCAATCCAATGCTGACAGTAAAGAAGTGTCTCTGTGTGTGGTAATTTCTCTGATTTTTACCTCAAGTTGTCTATCTTAGGTAACATTTAAAGACAATCAGATCTAGAATTTAACATCCACAAAGGTGGGTGTTATTTAAACAATTTTTCTCTCTAAAATAGCCCCCATTTCCAGAGATAGCCAAATTCAGACCAATTTATTTGAAAAATAGGTCCAGTTTTAGCAAACTTGGCCTAATTATTTACATAAGCTCAGTAAGAACAGTGAGTGATCATATAGATTTTTTAGAATCTGCTTTGCTGGAACTTTATAAGGAATCTCTAGGTTGAACTCTTAGTAACTTCTACTGGCTAGAAGCCAAGCCACGTACTTGCCATCAGATATACCTGTAATACCTGTAGATTTGGGAGGAATCCCTTTTCCTGAGGTCCCCAGAGTATCCTGAGGTTCCTGTGATGAAGTTCTCGAACCTACGTGAGGTTCAGTGGGGTGAGGTTTGGAGCCGACGGCTAAAGAAAGAATTCTTAAGACGTCTCTGGTGCAAAAAGGTGGTTTATTAGAGCATGGGGACAGGACCCGTGGGCTGGCAGAGATGTGGCTGCCCAGGGCCTGTGAGGAGTGGCTGGTTATATACACAGGAGTTGGGTAGGTGAGGACAAAGGGGTGTTCAGAAGGGCTATTGGGGTAAAGAAGACTGTCAGGATATTGAAGGCCTGGTTACTATCAAGCCAAGGCCACTTTCCCTCTAATGAGGCACTAACATAAAGACAATTGGGAGTCTCCTGGTGGAATGTTACATTCCTGCTATCAAACGTCCTTGTTAGTGAGATTTAGGTTTTGAAAGAAATTTAACTTTATTTACTTTTCCTTCTACCTTCGTCCCCTTCAGTTTTTTATGGAGGGGAGGGTGATGTTAGGGCTTGAGGAACTGAGATATGTGTCTTTGGAAATTAGGCTATTGATAAGGTAACTTCTTTGTTGTAAATCTCAAGGACATTTGTAAACCAAGAGAGACTCCTGCCTTGCAGAACTGTGATCTCTGCAAGATAACCATTTGCTCTTCCTTAGGGCAGTCAGGGGTGCCTGTGAAATGTCACACATATTACCAAGGGTAGTGGGTGGAGAGGGGGTGCAAGGCGCCAGCCCCTGCTCCGTTCTCAGCCAGCCTCCTACTCCCTCATCACCTGTACCTGTCAGGAAGTGACATTCTTTACTCACCTGGAGAGCCTGCTGAGAACCTGTAAGCAAGGTATCAGGCCAACAGTTCCAAGGAGCTTTGTGGCTCCAGGTTTCATAAAACCAACCCCAATTCCTTAAAGCTGTCTGGTTATATCTGAGTCTATACGTGTCTTTTTCAAATATGACATTCCAGTCAAAGCCTTGGTAAGATAACCCATGTTTCCAATGGTGTCCTGTTACAAAGAGAACAGATTCTTATGAATTTATGCAAACGACTAGGATTATTATGGAAGAAAGAATACTTATTGAGACCTTTTGAATGTGAGGGTTCAGGTAGAAAGAAAAGTTGAATGCTTTGATTTGTTTACAAATGAGTATTTTTACATTTCTGTAAGTCACAAATGTCTTAAGAAAAGGTCTCCTTAGTCTGAAAGAGCAAACATTAGATAACCAGCAATGTTTCAAACAAGAGTCATAACACTATAAACCTTTTAGTTTATTTAGTCCTATCTTACTAATTCTGGTTTAGTTTGAATGCAGCTTTTTCTTAGTTCTGATTTTACCCATTTCACTTTTAGGATTTTTAATATAATGAATACCTGTATCTATCCTAAAAGTCTTTTATATGAATCTCTTTGAAGATATAACTTATTTTATAAGAGAATAAAAATAATTATAAGTGTCAAAAAAAAAAAAACCCTCAGAAATGGACATTGTTAATGATCTGATAGGAGAGTTGACTAGGATATGATTAGACAAGGAAACTCAGTTATTCTGTGATACATAACACTTCAATAGCCAGAACCAGAATGTTACATACCAAACAAGCAAGCCTAATTAGTCAACAAGACTTTGTTCATGATTTAAGTCTTTGGGAAGTATGTTAAAAACCTTAGAAGTTTTAAAACACATGCCTAAATAGATCAGGGGCTTTAAAGACCTGATAAAGGCAAGACATAGAAAATGTTTTTTTTTCTAGGCAGGCAGAGAGAAAACAGCTATTTGCATTTTCTTATCAAGAACAGACCAGCAATTGAGAAACCTTTGTCTTTTTGAACAGGGTGAAACTGACTTTTTTTTCTATACCAGTGTCTTTAAAATTAATTCATTTCAATCTTAGTCCATCCTGACCACACCTAAAATTTGTTTCCAAAGATTTCCCTTCATAAACTTTCTACAGCTTTCTTTTACATTCAGATCCTGTCCTGAGCCATTTCTTTCCAAAAACTAAGTTAGGACAAAATTACCTTCTTATACCTTTAACAAAAATGTATTCCCATTCCTCATCTTTCTTATATATCTCCTACTTTTCTATATCTATAGTTGCATCCCTTATTTCCATTAGTCTTACAGTTAGTAGAATTTTTCACTCTTTAGAAACCTTAATCTCCTGTGCTCGCTCCGGCAGCACATATATAGAAACCTTAATCTCCAGTGAAGACCAGAGAGTAACCAGTTGTGAACTGTTTTGTCAGAATTCTTAAATGGCACATTTGTGAATCAGTTAAGCACAAAGCTTTTATTTCATTTTGTTTAAAACTGTTTATCAACAGTTTTAAATATTTCTTTGAAATAAGTCAAAAGCACAAACCTATGTCCAGTAATCAGTGCTTTAGCACTTTATCCATTTGGAAAAGACCTAGGTGTCCAACAAATTTTATTCCATTTATCATCCAAGCAAAACTTTAAAGTTTTAGGCAACCAAAAACTTTGAAAGCTATCTTAACAATTACTGAAGAAAACTTCGAGACAATTAACTATCAGTTTAGTCATCTTTTTGTTAACAAATTCCAACAGAGATAATATGAGCTTATTTGAACTTCAGCAAACCTCCATAGAAAAGGTTTTATATTTTGTGATGATGAATTTAAAGACATGTCTATCTTACTTAAACCAACAAAATTAACTTAGTTAAAATACTGATTTATGTTCCACTTGGGCCCACCCCATTTTCAATTTTTACCTGAGACAGCAGGTTTTGTAAAAGCTGCAGAATGGAGCAAGTAAGAGTCTAAGTAGACCATATAGTAACTGGAATCGGTTTACCTTTAGCAGGCAAAAGTTTTAACTTATGTCATACTTTTTCCCATGTCCATAAATCTAAAGTCCCTAATATAGGGAATTAGGAGCAATATTCTTTAATTACCTTTAAAAGCTCCAAAATTTTGTCCTCCCACTTTTGCTCCTCCCTCGTTAGGAGCCATCTCAACAAACATACATAAGGGTGATAATTGTTAGTGCTCTTTATATTACCCATACCCTGTGATAAGTACCCACAACACACCAGCGGGAAAAAGGCACAGTGGTGAAAACTCACATTGGAGCTTCTTCTGTTTCATTTCTTATCTGTTGTGTCTTGTCCCTGTTTGGGCACCACTTGCCGCTTCCTGACCATGCATTGGAGAAGAATGAGGCACAAACAAGTCAGTTGCAGGAGAATGAGAGCAGGGTGTCACAACAGTAAAGATTGTCACCCTAAACAACTCCTCAGCCCATATTTATTAGAAAGTAGGTAACAACCAACAAAGAAGCCAGAGTAGATTACACATTAACCATGAGTCTTGTAGATATGTTAGAAGAAAGGCAAAATATGTCTGGTCACGTCATACATGACCTATAGTGAGCAAGCCCAAATGAAAGGATTGTCTGACTAACTGCTGATGCTCTCTGGGGAAGGGGAGAGAATGGAAAAATGAAGCAGGTAGCATTCAGCCCTGAGCGAGTCAGGCATCCCCAGCTGCTTGGCTTCAAGGACATGTATCATCCTCTCCCCCAGAAACCTGTTGCCAGTACATGTTTTTCTTAAAGCTATATCTAAGCATACTTGGTAACTAGTATAATTTCTCATAGGTTATATTTTAAGTAGTTCATTGTTCTGAGGGACAATTACACTTGTGTACATGATTGGTTAATTTGTGACAAAGGAGCGAGGAAAATAAATGAGGAAGTACAGTCTCGTTAACAAAAGATGTTAGGAAAACTGGACAGCCACATGCAAAATAATGAAACTAGATCCATATCTTAAACCATAGGCAAAAATGAACAACAACAACAACAACAAAGAAAACAACAACCAAAACAAAAATATGGATCAAGGGAAAATAAAAAATAATATAAATACGGTACATATTAATCCAAATACATCAATAATCACTTAAATTATCAATGTTCCAAATATACCAAATAAAATGTAGAGACTGTTGGACTGGATCAAAAAACAAGCTTCAACTATATCTAGTCTGAAAGAAAAACCCACTTTAAAAATAAAGGCACAATAGATTACATATAAAAGGAAGAAAAATGATATACAATTCTTACACTACTCAAAAGAAAGCTGAATTAATTATAGTTGTTAATAGTAGTAGTATTAAGCAAACTGTAGAACAAGGAAATGATGAAGGATACAGAAGGATATTACATAGTCACAAAGGGTTCCATTCTCTGAGTAGATTTAACAATCCTTATAATGTTAAATGCATGTATTAGAAAAGAAGAAAGATATAAAATCAATAAGGTATCAACTTAGAAAACTAGAAAAGGAAGAGCAAATTAAGTCCAAAGTAACTAAAAGAAAAAAATGACAAAAAATGTAGCAGAAATCATTGAAATATAAAACAGGAAACTGATAGAGAAAAATAAAACAAAGAGCTAGTTTTCTGAAAATATCAATAAAATTAATAAACATCCAGCCTCTTTCTATGAAAAGAAAGAGATGATATACATTGTTAATATCAGAAATGAAAGAGGGGCCATCATTAGTGATCCTACTAAAAGGATAGTAATATTAATATTATGATCAACTCTAAGACCACAAATTTGATGACAGATGAAAAATAACAAATTCTAGACAATAAATATAGGCCTATATATATTAGGGAAATGTAATAAATTATTAATAACTTTCCAAAAAAGAACATACTGGGTCCAGATGAGCTCACTGGTGAATTTTATCAAACATTTAAAAATATATATATACCAATTCTATAAATCTTTCCCAGAAGATAGAAGCAGAAGTGATACTTCCACACTCATTTTGAAACAAGCATTATCCCAATACTAAAACCATACCAAGACATAACAAAAAGAATACTACAGACCAATATTTGTCATGGATATAAATGCATAAATCCTTTAATTGTTAGCAAATAGAAAATAACAATGCAAAAAAAAAAGAATTAGAAATCAATTAATTTTCTTTGGTATACAAGTTTGGGTATTTAAAACCCACTTATATAATTCATCACATTAATAGGACATGGAAGAAAAATCTCATGATTACATTAATAGATTCAGAAAAAGCATTTGATAAAATCCAAGACTCAGCCATAATAAAAACTCTCAGCAAACTGGAAATAGAGGTCAACTCCTCAACTTGCTGAAAAACGTTTACAAAGCCCTATAGATATTATACCCAATGAAGAGAAACTAGATCCGTTCCAGTAAGATGAAGAACAAGACATAAATATTTGTTCTCACCACTCCTACCAAGTGTCGTACTAGAAGTCCTAAATAACATGATAAGACAAGAAAAGGAATAAAAAGTATACAGATGGGGAATGAAGAAATAAGACTGCCTTTGTTCATAGATGACATGATTGCCTATGTAGAATGTCCCAAATCATCAGTAAAAAAAAACCTCCTGGACCTAATTAATGGTAACAGCAAGGATGCACAATACAAAGTTAATATGCAAAAGTCCATTGTTTTCCTATTTACCAGCAATGTACAATTGAAATTTAAATTGAGAATACAATACCATTTATATTAGCATCAAAAATAAAATATTTATATATAAATCTAACAAAATCTTTACAAGATGTATTTGAGGAAAACTGCAAAACTTGAATATGTGAACTTAAAGAACAAAATAATGGAGAAATATATCATGTTCATAGATAGGAAGAAAATGTTGAGATATTAATCACTTCCAGTTTGATCTAGAGATTCAGTGGTATCCCAGACAAACTCTAGCAAGATCAGTGGGAGAAAGGAAGAATGATACATAGGGTAATGAGGATTTTTAGGACAGGGAAACTATTTGGTATGATACAATAATCATGCATGTCTGTCATTATACATTTGTCAAACCCTATAGAAGTTATAATAGAAAACAAATCCTAATGTTAGTGATGAACTTTAGTTGATAATGGACTGTCAATATTGTTTCACTGATATAATAAATGTACTGCAATGATGCAGAATGTTAAAGGCAAGACAGCTATATGTTTTGGGGGAGGAAATATGTGGAATTTCTCTGTGCTTTCTGCTCAGATTGCTGCAAATCTAAAAATTTTCTACAAACTAAAATCTATTAAGTTTTTAAAAAGAAAAATAACTACTAAAGTTAGATCTTCAAGCTAAAAAGCAAATAAAAGCATACAGTAATTCAAATCCACATAAAAATCTAAAAGAACAGAAAAAGATAATCAGGTAATTATAAAAGGTATTATAATTGGATGTTTATTCCTTTTCTTCTCATAAATGATTTAAAATTAAACTGCGTAACACAACATGTATGTAATTTCATTGTTGAGCCTATAACAAATTGAAATGTTTGTAATAGCACAAAAAATTTGGATGATGATGAGGGAGAATTACAGTAAGGAAATTATATCAGAGAGTAACTAAAATTCACAAAAAGAACAGCCAGAACAGTAAAAATGAAGTTTAATATAACAATCTCCAAATATATATCCTTGGTCTTCTCATCATCTTTTTTTTTTTCCCTCAGCATCTTTATAAATTAGTACAAAGTAATTATTTTTAAAATTCATTACTGGGTTTGTAATATAGAGAGATATCACATATATTACAAAATAAAAAGAAAAATGATAAATAGGAAAAACAATCTTAGGTTTCTTCTTTTCTCTGCTACTCACATCAAACATTTATGTAAACAACGTGTGGTGTTTTTCCCCTGAACAGAAAAATTCTCTGATACCAGCTGGGTGACCTACAATTTAACTAAATTCTGACAACTACCTGGAGATAGTATCAGACCCCACAGTTTAAAGGTTCAATTTCACATATCAGCCCCTGCTTCAGATGCCAATCTCAAATCCAGCTTGGTGATTAAACTGAACCTTGAGCTTTTCTCCTGTCCCCAGAGTTTGTGGATGGGACTGAAAATTTCAACCTTCTAATCATATGGTTGGTTCTATGGTAACCAGCCCCCATCTAAAGGACTTTTGGAAAGTTATCTTATAAGTGGAAATTCAGAAGTGGTTGAAAGGGGTTTGTTATAAATAACAAAACTTCTTATCACTTATCAAATACCAAGAATTTTAGAACCTCTGTGGGAGGGACAGGGACAAAGAATAAATATATATTTATTATAGGTCACAGTATCACAGAAATAACTAGGTTATATAGGAGTATAATTTCTTTATCTCACTGGAATTGGATTAGTATAATGTGATATGGTTTGTTAAGATGTATGTTGTAAACTGTGGAGTAAACACTGAGAAAAGTGCTTAAGAAATATAATTAAGATAACTAGAAGAATTAAAATGTTAATAATAGAAAATACACACTTAATATAAAGGAATGGAGGAAAAATCAGAAGACAAAAACAGATATGAGAAATATAAAAACAAGGGGAAAATGTCAGATGTAAATCCCACCATATCAATGATATTATTAAATATAAATGGGTTAAACAATCTAATCAAGACAGAGATAGTGGAATTGGATTAAAACAGCCTAGATTCAAAGGTATATGTAAATTGAAAGTAGAAGGACAGAAAGAGGCATATCACATCAACAACAATCTTAAGGCATGGTTTTACTAATATCATGCAAAATAGTTTAAGATAAACATTTTTACTACGAACAAAGGGAATTTTATCATAAGTTTATAATACTTCAGGAAGAAATGGTAGTTATAAAAATATGTGTACATAACAAGAGAAATATATGAAGCAAAACTGACAGATTAGAATGAAAAAAACAGACAATTTAGAAGAGTATTTGGAGACATTGTACCACACTTTGAGTACTGGCTAGGATAGGCAGAAAGAGCATGAGGTGAGAGACTACGGACTCTGAAAAACAATCTGAGGCGTTTGAAGTGGCGGGGGGGTGGGAGGTTGGGGTACCAGGTGGTGGGTATTATAGAGGGCACAGCTTGCATGGAGCACTGGCTGTGGTGAAAAAATAATGAATACTGTTTTTCTGAAAATAAATAAATTGGAAAAAAAAAAAAAAAGAAAGAGCATGAGGATATAGAAGTCTTGAACAACATTATAAATGAACTAAACCTAACAGGAATATGTAGAACCACTCTACAAGAACAGAATGCATGTTTAGGAACACATGGAACATTTACATGATAGGTCAAATGCTAAGCCACAAAACAAACTTCAATCAATTTGAATACAAAGAAATGAAATTTTAAAAAGATTAAAAGGAAATCTGGAAAAAATATAAATATATGAAAATTAAACATTCCAATATAGTCAAAACATCAAAAAAGAAGTTGCAATGGAAATTAGAAAATACGTGGAGAAAATTTAAAAATACAATATACCAAAACCTATGGAAGCCAGTTAAAATTGGGTTTAGTAGAAAATTATAACTATAAATGCCTATATCAAAAAATAAAGATCTCAAATAACATAACTTCCACCTTAAAAATGATTAAAAAAGAAACAAACTAAGTCCAAAGAAAGCAGAAGAAAGGGAATTGTAAAATAGAAAAAATATATATACAGTATAGAAAACAGGATAAAGAAAATCAATGAAAACAGTTGATTCTTTGAAAAGATCCACAAAATTATAAAATCATTAATTAGACTGACAAAGAAAATAAGAAAACTCAAATTACTAAAATCAGAATTAGAAAAGAAGGTATCAGCATTGCACTTACAGAAATAAAAAGGAATTTAAAAAAAAACTATGAACAACTGTATATTTTAAGATTGATACATTAAAAGGACAAATTCCTAGAAGGGAACAAAATACCACACTAACTCATTAAGAAATATTATAATGAGCCAATAAATATAAATGAGATTAAATTGCTAAATCAAAATCTTTCTTACAAATTAGAAGCCCAGGATCAGATGGTGTTACTGATAAATTCTATCAAATATTTAAGGAAGAATTAATACTAGTCTTTCATATATAACTCTAAAAAATTAAAAAGGAGTCAATACTTCCTAATTCATCCTCCATGACCAATATTACCATAATATAAAAAATGTATATTTATGTAACAGTTTCCAAAAACACTAGAAAACTAGACCTAGAACACATAAAAACATTGTACACCAAACCCTGTGTGTATATCACTAGAATGAAAACATAGTTTAACATAAAAAAATCAATTAATGTAAAATCCTATGTTATTAAAGTAACTTAAATGTAATTATTGGGGTTCCTGGGTGGCTCAGTGGGCTAAAGACTCTGCCTGCCTTCAGCTCAGGTCATGATCTCAGGGCCCTGGGATCAAGCCCCAAATCAGGGTCTCTGCTTAGCAGGGAGCCTGCTTCCCCCTTTCTCTCTGTCTATCTCTCTGCCTACTTGTGATCTCTCTCTCTGTGTGAAATAAATAAATAAAATATATTTTTTAAAAATGTGATTATCTTAATAATGCATAAAAAATTTTCTGATGAAATATAACACCATTGCATAATGAAAATACTCAACAGACTAGAAAGAAGGCAACTCCCTCAATCTGTAAAGAGCAGCTTTAAAAAACCCAAAGAAGGGGCGCCTGGGTGGCTCAGTGGGTTAAGCCGCTGCCTTCGGCTCGGGTCATGATCTCAGGATCCTGGGATCGAGTCCCGCATCGGGCTCTCTGCTCAGCAGGGAGCCTGCTTCCTCCTCTCTCTCTCTGCCTGCCTCTCTGCCTACTTGTGATCTCTCTCTGTCAAATAAATAAATAAAATAAAAAAATTAAAAAATAAATAAAAAAATAAAAAACCCAAAGAAGGCAGCATTCTTAATAATTAAGGATTATCGTCTTTCTTGATAAGTTCTGAAACAAGACTACTTGCTTTTGCCACTTTTATGTGATAGAAAGTTCTAGTACCACAATTAGGCAAGAAAATGGAATAACAGGCATCCATATTGGAAGAAACAAATAAAACTATAATTATTTATAAATGGCGTGGTCTTCTAAGTAGAAGATTCTGTAAAATACACACACACACACACACACAATAGAGCTAATAGACCAGTTAAAAAGAGTTTCAGCTACAACAGCAGCATAAAATGAATTATATTTTTAAAAACTAGGAATAGTTTTTTTTTCCCTTTTTTTTAATTTATTTTTTTCCAATTTATTTATTTTCAGAAAAACAGTATTCATTATTTTTTCACCACAGCCAGTGCTCCATGCAAGCTGTGCCCTCTATAATACCCACCACCTGGTACCCCAACCTCCCACCCCCCCGCCACTTCAAACCCCTCAGATTGTTTTTCAGAGTCCATAGTCTCTCATGGTTCACCTCCCCTTCTAATTTACCCAAAAGCACATACCCTCCCCAATGTCCATAACCCTACCCCCCTTCTCCCAACCCGCCTCCCCCCAGCAACCCACAGTTTGTTTCGTGAGATTAAGAGTCACTTATGGTTTGTCTCCCTCCCTATCCCATCTTGAAAAACTAGCAATAGTTTTTTTAAAGAAATCAAGCAAACAATTATTTTGCAATAGCATTGAAAATAACAAAACAAATTTATTTAGAGTAAATTTAACAAAAGCAGAACAAAATAGGTACAGTAAAAATTACAAATTTTTGTAGGAAATTAAAGACCTAAATAATTAGACATTCCATTTTCCCTGATTGTAGGACAACATTATTAAAAGAATTATACTTTATAAATTGATCTATAGACTACATGTAATTCCTGTTAACACCACAATTGGCTTTCTTGCAAAAATTGATGAGCAACTGGTTCTAATATTTATGTAGAATTTCTAAGGACTGAAGTTATCAAATTCAGTCTTGAAATAGAGGGAAAGAGTTAATTTCTAGATTTCAATACTTCTAGATTTCAATACTTACTTCAAAGCTACAGTAACCAGGATGTATGATGGAACGCATAAGGAAAGATATAAACAAAAGAATGTAATTAAGATTCCAAAAATAAACCTTTACATTTGCAACAAATGGATCTTCAACAAAAATGCTGAAAGAATTGAGTAGGAAAAGTAGTCTTTTCAATAACTTGCCGTGGGACCATGGGATATACACAGACAAAATAATCAAGTATCACTTCATCAGACCATAAACAATAATTAGCTTAAAATGGATTATATACCTAAATATATCTAAATATATCTAAAACTATAAAAGTCTTAGAACACTGAAGTAAGTCTTCATGAAATTTGGTTAGGCAATGATGTCTTATGATAGGAAACAAAAGCTCAAGTAAAAAATAAAAATACATAAATTAATAAAATTAATAACTTTGGTGTTACATATGGTATCAGTAAGAAAAGTGAAAAGACACCACACAGAATGAGATAAAAGATTCCAAACCATGCATAGTCCTTTAGATTTAAAAGACAATCTTCATGTCCCACACTTCATCTAATTTTCACTCCATTCTTGGAGGGTAGGTGTGCTGAAGATTACCCTTCTGACTTTTAATATACCTTTTGGAGGGTCAGTGAGGTCCACTAAGTGAAAGATTCTAGATTAAATCTCAGCTTTTCTGCCGACCAATGGTCTCCCTAGTAAACTACCATTGAAGGTGGTAGAATAAGTATGTTATATGTGGTGAATGGTTGGAGATGAGGATGAGTGGGTAAAGGAAATAGAGCAAAGTGTTTTGGATAGGAATAGAGGGATATCTATATGGGTATATGCAGTCAGGTTTTAAAGAACACATTTATGAGCTCAAATGTGATTGAGGTGGCAACAGGAAAACCGTATGGTTTATGGAAAATAGTAGACAATATTTCACACCTAGCTTTAGAGTTGACAAAGCCAGGGTAAATATGGCAAGCTATTTAATTTCCCTGGATCTGAGTTTCCTTATCTTTAGAGTGAAAGTACTTATCCCTTCCATCACCAAAGTTTTATCGTGACCAGAAAGGATGACTGTGATAATGTCTATGAGATGCACACAGCCAGCTCTCCATCAAGAGCAGTGGCTCTGATTATAATCCCAAATAAAGTGAAATAGAAACTATGTTTCAAGTTGGTTAACCTGGAAACAATGTAAAAAAGAAGGGAAACACGAGACCTTGGGTCAAGGGAAAAAATAATGTGGCATCATTTCAACATAAAAAATTCTACTCTTCTGGGGCGCCTGGGTGGCTCAGTGGGTTAAGCCGCTGCCTTCGGCTCAGGTCGTGATCTCAGGGTCCTGGGATCGAGTCCCACATGGGGCTCTCTGCTCAGCAGGGAGCCTGCTTCCTCCTCTCTCTCTCTGTCTGCCTCTCTGCCTACTTGTGATCTCTGTCTGTCAAATAAATAAATAAAATCTTAAAAAAAAAAAAATTCTACTCTTCTCCTTCATATCTTTTACTGGCTTTCCATTGCATTTGTGTTCAAGGAGGCATTACAGTAAGGTGGCTTGAATGGCCTGGTCACCTTTATAAGTAAGCCAAAACCTAAGCCAGAGGCAATTCCTACAAGTAACTCAAGGTTAAGAAGGGAACCAGTCACAAATAGCCAACTACACTTTCACAAGTAATGCAACCGCTTCAGCTATAGCCAAACAAATAATTTCCTTGCTTTGCTTCCCACCTTCTCTATAAAAACTGGGCCTCCTAGCTTCTATGGATGGAGCTGCCCTACTTCCTGTTTCATATTGCCTAACTAGAATTGATGTTTGTTGAAATAAAATTCCTCAATTAAAAAAAAAAAAGATTCCAAACCATTGTCTGATAACAAAATTGTATCTAGAATGTATAAAAAGTGTTACATCTCAGTAATAAAAAGACAAATAACCCAACTGAAAAACGGGTGAGGCATTCAAATAAATGTTTCTCCAATGATGGTATGCAATTGGACAATCAGCATATGAAAACACATTTAACATTATTAGGGAAATTAAAGTCAAACCACTAGGAGATACAGTTCACCCCCACCAGAACTGGTGTAATAAAAAAGATACTATATACTGCTAAATGTGAAGATAGGAAGGAATTGGAATGCCCATGCATTGTTGTTGGGAATGTAAAATAGTGTAGTCACATGGAAAGACAATTTAGCAGTCCCTAAAAATGTTAAACACTAAGTTGCTTTATGAATTAGCAAGGCATAGTCAATATTCAAAAATCAAACTGAGTAATCTGCTGTATTAGTGGGCTAAAGAAGAAAATATATAGTCCTATCAATTGATGCAGAAACCACACTTAACAAAATCCAACACTCATTCATGACAAAACTGTCAATAATTTAAGAATTAAAAAAAAAAAAAAACCTCACCCTGAGAGAGAACATCTTTGAAACCATACAAGCTAACATGATATTTATAGTAGTGGAATAAATGTTTTTCCCCATTTATGAATAAGGCAAGAATATCCACTCTCATTCTTACTGAGCACAATACTAGAAGGTAAATGTCATACATGGTGAAAATGAAAAAATAAAACTATACCTATTTGCCAATGAAATGATTAAAAAAATCAAAATGAATCTACAGAAAACTCCTAGAAAGAATGTACGAGTTTAGCAAGATTATAGGATACAAAACCAATACAGAATATTCATTTGTATTTCCACATACTAACAATAAACATAAGGAAACAAAAATTTAAAAAACACATATATTCAAAATCTTGAAAAAGAAAAGCATATATTTTGGCAAAAAATTAACAAAACATGTACAGAATCTATATGCTAGAAATCAGAATATGTTGCTGATTCAAATCAAAGAAGATTTAAATATATGGAGAGAAATAATGTGTTCAAGGATTCACGGACCCCATGATCATGAAAGACTCCTCATAGCAGAGAGTTTAGTTCTCACCCAAGCTGACATACAGATTGAATCTGATATTCATCAAAATACTAGCAATTTTTTATAGACATAGATAAGAATATTCTAAAGCAAAGTCTCTGGTGCTAGACTAGCCAAAGTATCATTGAATGTATGAGCATTCCAATTCCTTCACATCTTCATAGTCTGCTGTATGCTTTTTGTAGATCAAAATGAATTAACTTCCGTTTATTCTTAAATTGTCAAAAGTTTTGTCAGAAACGAATACAATATTGGATGTAATACTATACTAGTTTTCCAAGATGTTACCATTGAAGGATAGTGTATAAAGGGTAGATAGGATCTATCTGTGTTGATTTTTGCAAGTGCATGTCAATCTAAAATTTATTCAAAAAGTTTTTTGAGAAGAAAAAAACATTATGTACAGGCAAAATTATATTTGAATGTCCTTCATGGTGTTCTTAAAATATGGTGGTGATATTTATGTGCCCAGTATTATACTATAAATATGTATAGTATGCATGTGCAAACTTTTAGTATTTTGCCATGTATAATAGCTTCCATGTTGCAAACCAGAATCTGAAACAGGCCAAAAAAAAAAAAAAAAGAAAAATAACACATACATATATAGTTTTTGCCGTCAAGGATTTTGCAGGCTAGTAAGATAGTGAGACATATAGAAATGACTGTGGTACAGGGCACTATGTGGTAAAATACATGAAAGACATACTCACATTTACCATGTAAGCAAAGAAGGGAAATAGCAACGCTTTTGAGAAAAGTCCATGGAACACCGGTCTTTTGTGGTAATTGTCTTATCTTTAAGGATAAGACAATTGTTATAAACCTAAATTAGTAGTGGGGATAAAATAAGGATGAAAGAAACACCTTAAACAAGGACATCAAAACATGAAACATGAGATGGCAAAATACATTGATTTCTTCCAAATCAATAACTATATGTGATGATGTCAGGAAAAAAATAATTAGAGCCAGATTTTAGAAGGTCTTGAATGCCAAATTAAGAATTTTATAGTCATCCCATACATGGTTAGAGTCATTTAAGATTTTTCAATAAGACTGCACATATATAAACTAGGAAATCTGATAAAAAAGCAAGCATATATAAAAACTTTCCATTATATCCTAAAAAATGAATTAAGAATTGTGAAAAAGAAAAGTTATTTTAACAAATAATTCTGTTATCTTGTGATTTGAAAACCAAAAGTCTTCCATAATTAGGGTACAAAGAGGTCTTCTATAGTTAGGCTATTGAAATATTCTAGTCCAGAGGAATTGAGATTTGCATGGTCTTTGAAAGAACTGAGTTGAACTAAGTTGAAAAAGATGAAATGCAAGGGTCACTTATGTCAAGGAATTTGAAATGGAGCCCGAAAACCATTGAGGAAGTGGACTTTATGCACATCCCCACTGGTGGAACCATGAACTTTTGAACTCGGCCAAACCACAGATGCTTCAAGGATTCTGCCTGAAAAACCCACAGCTTGCTGTAGTAACAGACTTTTTCATAGTGAGAGCCCTAGAAACCAATTATGTTTAGCCAAGATTAGTTTCCTGCTGCCAACACCAATCAAAATTTCTTTGTAAACAACATATACAAGCAATTCCTGTTGTCTTTAAAAACCTTTAACCCTTTGCTTCTGCCTTTATTCTCAGTCGAGATGGATTCAAGAGCCCTTCTGTCCTATAAGCTCAGTGAGGGAAGGACTCATAATCTCTGTTCAGGGCTTTTAGCATTTTGCAAGGTGGTTGGAATGGAACTACAGATCAATATCTATTTTATTTATTTATTATTTTTTAAAGATTTATTTATTTGATAGAGAGTGTGGGTGGGGGAACGGGCAGAGGGAGAAGGCGAGAGAGAACCTCAAGCAGACTCCCCACTGAGTGCAGTGCCTGTTGTTGTGAGGCTTGATCTCATGACTCTGAGATGATGAACTGAGCCCAAATTAAGAGTCAGCTTTGTTGTTGTTGTTGTTGTTTGTTTTTTATTTAAAGATTTTATTTATTTATTTGATAGAGATCACAAGTAGGCAGAGAGGCAGGCAGAGAGAGAGGGAGGAAGCAGGCTCCCTGCCGAGCAGAAAGCCCCATGCAGGCCTGGATCCCAGGACCCTGAGACCATGACCTGAGCTGAGCCAAAGGCAGAGGCTTTAACCCACTGAGCCACCCAGGCTCCCCAAGAGTCAGCTTCTTAACTGACTGAGCTACCAATATGTATTTTATTTTATCTTATTATTTTTTCAATCTATTTATTTGACAATGAGAGAGGGAACACAAAGAGGGGAAGTGGGAGAAGGGAGAGCAGGGAGCCCGATGTGCGGCTAGATCCCAGGACCCTGGGATCATGACCTGAGCTGAAAGCAGACACTTAGTGACTGAGCCACCCAGGCGCCCCTCAATGTGTATTTTAATGAATTATGAATGCACATGCACATTAAATAGAATCACTAGACTTAGTGAATATTGATTTTGTGTGTCAAAGAGAAAGGGAAGATGTAAAAGCAAATCTGTTGAGGCACTGGTGTCTGTGTCCTGTGAATTATGAGACAATCACAGCTCAGCTGTTTGCAGTGCCTTTGGGCATAGCTGGAATAAGGTGAAAGTTACTCTAAATATGCTCTTGCTGCCTCTGTTATTGCTACTTAGAAACACTCAGTCAGAGTCAGAGAAATAGATGAATCTGGTTATTTTTCTGAGAGAGAACATGAGATACTATGTACCAAATTCGAATCAACAATGAATGCTTTGAGCTTGGATGATTAAACGGAATAACAATATCCCTGGCAAACATGATTTGAGGTAAGATTATAGAAGTGTGTGAGAAATGGAAAGTATTAAAAATGTTTTCATTTTTGGTGTTTCATCCCTAACCCTTTCTGAAGATGCATTATTATGCCAACAAACTGAGAATAATGATGGCGACATTTACTGAACAAGTACAAACAGTATAAGTTTCCTTTTTAATGCACCATATTTCTCATGCTTATCTGGATCTCAGAAATTTTTTATGTCCAAATTCATTGTGGGTTTTTTTTTTTCACTTGTTTTTAAAATAACAAATACTTTTTGCATCCGCTTAAAGTTTGAAGCTCTAGGAGGCTTTCTGGTAGTGAATAGGCAGTGACATCATTTTAATCAGCTCTAGATGAGCTGTTTCTTTTACTCATTATATTTATAGGGGTTTGTTTTATACCTGCATAGATTTCTTATAGCAATTTGCTTTCCAAGAATTAAATTGCTGGCTAAAAATTTAAGGTATAATTCAGTTTTTTTTCATCAGGATGATTCAATTGAGTTTAATTAGGGAGTTAGCTATCATATTTGTACTTGAGCTTACTTTCTAAATCCTACAGTTAAGATTATTTGGGAGCTTCTTGTGTTTAAGTTAAGGTGTGTGCTATGCATACTCAGCTATAGTATTACCCATTTGTCAATTAATTGCTGATTGTTATGGCTTTCTCAATGTTCACTTGTTTAGTTTGTACTACATTTCCCTGAATGCTCACTCTGTATAATGCTGGTTAGGGTGGGCAGTAAAGAATATCCTTTTGCAAGATGTGCTCTAGAGGCTGATGTTGGTGAAGGAACAGAGAATAACATTGTGACTAGGAGTTTACACACCAATGAGAAGAGATTGGTAATATACACATAAGCTAGTAATAACATAGACTGTGACATTTTCTGTAAAACAAAACCAAATGGGTAACAAGGTAGAGATGTGCCAATTTATGTAGGGAAAACCAAGGATACCCAGTTATATAAAGACAAAAAAAAAATGTAATGAAAGACCAAGAAGTAGTCCTCCACAAGCAATCTAGTCATAGCCCAAATGGGATAAAAGGATGGAAAAAGGCATGGTTCCCTTAGCCAGACTTCTCTGAGTTGTCCTGACATGAACAACTATTTAAATCAATAGACTTTATTTTTTTAAAAGAGTTTAGGTTTAGATAAAGATTGAGCAGATAGTACAGAAAAGTTCCACACACTCCCTCTGCACATAGTTTATCTTCCTATTAGCCACTTCTATTATTAGTGGAATACATTTGTTATAATTAATGACCCAATATATTATTATTAACTAAAATCCAGAGTTTACACTAAGGTCGACATTTTGTGTTGTACAAGTCTGTAGGCTTTGACATATGCATAATATCATATATATATATATATATATATATATAATTATAACATCATGTAGAATAGTTTCAGCACTCTAAAAACCAACTGTGCTTTACCTGTTCAGTCCCAGCCACCTCCAAAATTCCTGGCAAGCATTAATCTTTTATTGTCTCTATGGTTTTGCCTTTTCCAGAATTTCATATAGTTGGAATCATAATGTAGCTTCTTAAGATTGGCTTCTTTCACTTAGTAATATGCATTTAACATTCCCCATGTCTTTTTTTTTCCGCATGTCTTTTATGTAAATTGATGTCTCATTTCTTTTTTTGCTGAATGATATTTCATTGTATGGATGTACCAGGATTTATTTGCCAGCTTACCTAGAAGGGCACATTTGTTGCTTCTAGTTTGTGATGGTTACACGTAAAGCTGCCATAAGCGTTTGTGTGCAGTTCTTTGTGGAGTTATATGTTTTCAAATCAGTTGGGTAGTGCTATAGGCTCGCTTGATCATATGGTAACACTATACTTATCTTCATAAGAAACTTCAAAGCTGTCTCCCAAAGTGGCTGTACCATTGTGTATTCCCACTGACGATGAATGAAAGTTCCTGGTACTCTACCTACATCCTCACCAGAATATTTTATTATTAGGTGTTTTTAAAAGTTTATCTGTTCTAATAGATGTGTAGTGGTGTCTCATTTTGCATTTAATTTGCATTCCTCGTTTTAGGACTGTATGTTCTGTTCTCCCAATCTGTGTGTCTTTTCCTGCACCACTGTCGCATACAACTTTATAGTAAATCATGAAGTCATATAGTGTGAGTTGCCCAACTTGTTCTTTAGTGTCATTTTGGCTATTCTGAGTCTTCTGTCATTTCATGTAAACTTTAGAACCAGCATGTCTGTATCCACAAAATATCTTGTAATTTTGATTGGGATTGCAATGAATCTACAGATCAAATAGACCTGTCATCCTAACAATTCTGAGTCTTTCAAAAGCACTGAAGTGATTTATAAATGTTAATTAGATCCAGTTGATCACTGGTCCTCTTCAGTTCAGCCATGTCCTTATAATTTTCTGTCTCCTGTAATTTTATTTATTCATTTGACAGAGAGAGAGGACAAGCTGGGGGAACAGCAGGCAGAGGAAGAGAGAGAATCAGGCTCCCCACTGAGCAAGGAGCCTGATGTGGGGCTCAATCCCACAATCCCTGGGATTATGACCTGAGACTAAGGCAGACACTTAACTGACTAAGCCACCCAGGAACCCTTAACCCACTTTTAAATATTACCATAATACTTCACAAGTAGTGCAGGTACCTTATAACCCTTACAAGAGAGTGATTCATTAGTCCTCACTCTCTTTGTTGTGACATTGCCATAATTCATTTCATTTATTCATATGCTATCATCACCTAGTACATGGTTGCTATTGTTACTTTGTACAGTTACCTATTAGATCAATTTGGATATGGAAAATAAAATACCTTATCATTTTTGATGTTCTTTCTTTATGTAGATCTAAGTTTTACATATATCATTTTTCTTCTGTCTGATGAACTTCTTTTAATATTTCTTGCAATGTAAATCCATTGAGAAAAATCCCTTCAGTTTTTACTTGTCTGAGAAAGTCCATATTTTTCCTTCACTTTTGAAAGATAATTTCACTGGATACATAATCTGTGATGGTATTTTTTCAATACTTTAAATACCACCCTTTTGCTTTGTGGTGTCTGATGAGAAATGCAATATAATTCTTACCCATGTTTCTCTATAAGTAAGATGTTTTGCTCCCCTCTGTCTTTTTTCAAGATATCCTCTTTGGTTTTTGTTTTCTGAAGTTTGAATTTAATATGCCCTGGCATAAATTTTTTAGTATTCATCTTGCTTAGTGTTTTTAGAATTTCTTGTATCTGTGGTTTGGTTTCTGTCATTAGAAAATTCAGAGCCATTATTACTTCAAATATTTATTCTATGTTCTCTTTTCCTTCTGATATTTCAATTATGCATGAGTGACAACTATTGTACTGGTTTCACAGTTCTTTTTTAAAATTTAAGTTCAGTTAATTAACATTTAGTGTATTATTTGGTTAAGGGGTACAGGACTGTGATTCTTCAATCTTATATAATACCCAGTGCTCATTACAACACATACCCTCCCCAGTGTCCATCACCCTGTTAAACCATTCTCCTAGCCCCTCCCCTCCAGTAACCCTCAGTTTGTTTCCTAAGGTTAAGAGTCTCTTACAGTTTGTCTCCCTCTCTGGTTTCCTTTTGTTTCACTTTTTCCTCTCTTCCCCTAAATACTTAGATATCCTGGGGTGCCTTCATCTCTTTCCTTTCAGTTTGGGAAGTTTCTATTAGCATATCTTCAAGCTCACTGATTCTTACCTCAATCATGTTCAGTATACCAATAAGCCCATATTTTTTTTTTAATTTTACTTTTTCAGTGTTCCAAACTTCATTGTTTATGCACACTTTTTAATAATATTTTTTAGTTTTATTAAGGTAGTGAGTGTCGAGATTGTAGTGAGGCAATGACTCACTGAATCCTTCCATTAACTATTAATTAATAAAGATGCAAAGTTCCGATATTTTGCTAATTAACTAAACAGAATTCATCTGATTTATTTTTTTTCTTACAGATCTTAAAACTGAATTAACATCTTTCTTTCTTTCTTTCTTTTTTTTTTAACTTACCCAGGAAACAATGAATTTAACAGTGTAATAGGAAACTAACATTTGCTTTCTCCCACTTCTCATTTTTCATAGTTTAAAAGTATCAGGACTAATTGGATAAGATAATGACTTAATCTATAAATCTTAATTCTGTATACTATTTTTATCTATTTATGTTGTGGAATGACCAGCATACCATGCATTTCTGTATTTTGCTTCCTCTCTACCTAATCTGTTTACTCAATATCAATAGTAAAATTTTTGTTTGCAATTATCTGTAATGTATAAATTATTACAAACTAGAAACTGTCTTTTGTGAAAAGAGGCTTTCCATAAAATAGTCAAACTAGAAATTGATTATGTTAACATAATAAATAAGTTCAGTTAGTGCTTAACATTCTTTTAACACAAAAAGCTATTGTGGCTATGCCTGATCATAGAAAGCTTTTCAGAAGTTTCAAGAGAATCATATGTAGTTTTGAGAGGAAAACTAGAAGATGAAATAATTTTATATGTAAAGTTAGGTAGACATATGATTTCAATTTATTTTTGAATGGAATTGAAAATGGGACCATCTGAGTGAGTAATAGATGTCATAAAATGGAATTTAAAACACCATTAAACAATTATGAGATATGGTCCAAGGTTGATGTAAATAGTTGTTTATTTTTTGTCCAGAGGTGTAGACATTTTACAAACTTTTTCTAAATCCTATTTCAGAATTATATAGTTAATGCATCAGAGAAATACTAAACATTTCTGTGAAATGCCCTGTTTCTAGTATTATTGATGGTTATGGAAGACACCTACTCAGGATCTAGATTAAATAAATTTTTATTAAATAATTGTGCTTGTGTTTTATTAGTTTTATTTTAAAATTTCACCATTTTAAAAAAAATTAAGTGTTGATGCTTATGGAAGACACCTAATCAGGACCTATATTAATTAACAAAAATTAACTTTATGAACTGTTCTTTCTCCACATTTTGAAAGTATGATTTTATACACAATTGAGCGTAATACTTCCCAAAGACATGTCATTTCTCTGACAACTAAGTCATTTCTAGCCCTTCACTCCTTGAAATTGCAAGATTTTTTTTTTTTTTATTGATTTTGCACTTTGTCTCTTCCTATTGATTTGACCTTGTGATGTGTTTTCTGCTTCATTAAAAGTATGATAATGAGACCTGCTTAATTGAAATGGAAATCTCCTCGGAACTCCCTGTGATTGAATTTATTGTGAATCATAAACAAGGATTCTTAAAGATAAACAAACTTTGAATGTTGATTCACAGCTAAATGCTGAGGCTGTTTTGGGTTGCTTATTTGTCAAATAAACTCTGTTGTATGAAACCTTCTGGGGAAACATCAGTGGACTCTAAATCAATAATCTCAAGCATGAAGGAGAAAAAAATAAGAAAGAAAAATGAATAAAGAAGAATGTAGAACTCTTTAAATGTGTACATTGAATCAAAATAATTACATATCTGGGGAAATAAATAGCAGGCACATTTCTATTAGCTACAATTGTTTCAAGTAAAGAAAATATGCTCTTATCTCGAATTCTTAATGTCTAGGAGAACAGTTTAGGGTTATTAGACTGCCATTTTCTGCTACAGAAATTCCAGGAGTATTTGTAACATTGTTGAAGTTCTCTTAGGGATCATTCTTATCATTCTTACCATGTTATTGCTATAAAATCTACCATGGCTCACATAATAATTTATAATACAGTATGAGTTTAGGACAAGAGAGGATACTTTCAAATATTTTCATGTATCTGCCCTTTACACACTTGCTTAACCACTATTTACTGGAAACTTAATGGGTGCATAGAAACCATGAAGAAAAGCATGGTTCCTTACCTAAATAATCTATAATCTAATTGAGAATCATGAGTGTTTGGTAAAATTAGTAAGAGTGTGAATAGAGCAAACTAGAAAGCTCCAAATAAAATAAATGAAATCAGATGATACTAAGAAAACTCTTTAAAGATGCTGTGATTTCAGTATGCTATCCCTCTTTTTGGTTCTAAAAAAAATGGGAGAAGCATTATAAAATTTTGAATTACTATTTTTAAACATCAACTTGATGAATTTTACCAAAACACTTTTTTACTTACTCACTGTATAATGGAATGAATAAATAGACAAAAAAGTAATAACTAGGACAAGTTTGCTGTTTTAATCTCCTTAGTTCATGTTTTTCATATGTATACTTGTACTTGTTTTGAAAGTTTATCATAAAAGAGTCAATCTTTAAGTTTTGAATATTCCATTTATTTTGTGTAAATTCACTTTTTTTGGTCATCACTCTTTCCAAAGTCCTTTGATAGTAGTACTCTGTTTATATGGATTCAGTTGTTACCACAGTTTTAAGCACTTCCTTCAAGGTCACATGAGTACTGTACTTCCTGTGCTTTTCTGGTTGAGCAAGTTTGTAGTTTCCTTGATGTCTATGTACAATAATTTGAGTTGCATATATTTTTGTTTTTAATAAACTTGGTTTTTTAAAAAAGTTTCAGACTTAGAAAAACTTAAAATATGGTATAGAGTTCCCATGGCATCCCCTGTTTTAAGAGCACATTAGTATGGTGCACTTGTTAAAATTAATGAACTAATATTGATACATTAATATTAAATAGAGTCCATAGTTATTTAGATTTCCTTAGATGCCCTGTTCTGTTTCATGATCCTATCTAGGATATCACATAGCATCATTCATCATGTCTGTTAAACTTCTCTTGGTTGGTACAATTTCTTTGCCTTTGATGACCTTGAAGTTTGAAGAGTACTTGTCAGTATTTAGTAGAATGCTTCTCTATTGGAAGTGGTTTGAAATTTTGCTCATGAAAGAATGGGTGTGTAGGTTTTGGTGGGGAAGACCACAGAGATAATGTGCTTTTTCATCACATCTAACCAAGCACACATTAATTATCAACATAACTTATCACTATTGATGGGTTATAATATATTACTAATTTGCTATTTTATTGTTCGAATTGTTCTTGGTCTTGACCACTGGAAACTCTTTTAGCTGACTCCTGTATCCCTTTGGCATCCTTCCATCAATGTGTATGTATTTGTGTTTTAGTACTTCCTTACTTTACTTCACTATAAGATGCTCTGGTCTTACCTTGTATATTTCTTCTCCCAATCCTAGAATCGGCCATTTCTCTAAAGAGCCCTCATTCATTTGACTAGAGAATGATATTAGAAAACAAGGTCTGAACATTAAATCTGTCATGGGTACTAAATGTCATTTCATTTGGTTCTTCCAGATAATAGTAAAAGGGATTGTATTTATACACAGTAATTCATAAACCTGTATTTGTATAGAGCTAAATGAGATCTTATGATGTCTCCACAACTATTATGTTACTACATGAATTTTTATAGCCTCTAGACACCTTGTTATATGTGAATCCCCTCTCCCAGAGTGAGATCTGTCTCCCACCATTTTCTGAATTATTCAATTCTAGTATACATTTATAGCAGTATCAGAATTGTTAAGCATTACCCCTTGGGTAAAACATGAATGATTACATCACACTGCTTATGTGCAGGTTCCTTTGCCCCAAACTTTTAGTTGAAGACTCTCCTGACATCCAGAGTTTCTTAAACCAGCAACTTTTTCCTTCAGTGACATCATTGTCACATTTTGGATTTCATCCTAGTTTTTCCTGACCACTTAAATTATTTTTAAAACATTTTCATACATTAAAGTTCACTCTTTGTATTTGGCAGTAAAGAAGGTGGCCTCACTCAGAGAGAGGTCTGGCCTTTGTCCAGGCTTCTGGGAGGTAATCTCTAAAACTTTTGGTATATTCTGAGTGATAGGAATATCTTTGTTATTTATGGCAAACTGCTTTGAGCACAGTTGGTAGTTTATGCTAAGAAGGTGACTACTCAGGCAGCCTGGCTACACTTGATGTTCTTAGGATGGAAATTGCCAAAAAGCCCAACCGTATGATTTACTGTGGGCTTTGGGTAACATAGTAACAGGTCAGCCTGGATTCTAGGCTCAACCCTATAGACAATCAACCATCCAATCACGGTTAGGTAATGAAGGCTGTGGACACTGAAGCATGGGTGAGATGCCCAGGGTGGCAATAGTCTGTGCTGTTTGTCATCTATCAGTTCCGGGAG
Source organism: Neogale vison (assembly GCF_020171115.1). NCBI lineage: Eukaryota > Metazoa > Chordata > Mammalia > Carnivora > Mustelidae > Neogale > Neogale vison. The sequence continues at coordinate 83,973,435 of NC_058094.1, read as the reverse complement.
AAAAAACTTTCTGAAGACAATGCCAGCTTCATATTTGGAACCCTCCTAGATTCTACCCTATGTGTCTGTTCCCTGAGCTGATTTTAATGCATCCTTCCTCTGTAATAAGTGTATTCATAAATACAATAGATTTTGGTGAGATAATGTGCAACTTCCTATCAGTTTTTGAAACTGAAAGTAATTTTGGAAACCCCAAATGTAGTTTGTGTCAGAAATGTGAGTAGTCTTATGTGGAAACTGTGCCCTCAAACTTGATACGTGGACACTAACTTCTTGTAGTTGGAGTTAAAAGTTTTTGGTAGACTTGGCAACCTGGAAGGCTATGCACAGTTTTTCCAACTTGGGGAAATGCTCTACAGTTCTGTGAATTTTGATGAATGCATAGAGCCATATAGCTATCATTACCTTATCATAAAGAGTAGTTTTGCTGCCCTAAGATATCCCTTGTGCTTCACTATTGGTAATTTGCCCCCCTCAGGAAGTCTCTGGGCATCTCTGATTTTTTTATTGTCTCCATAGAGTTGTCTTTTCCAGAATGCTATGTTATAGGATCGTACAATATATACCTTTTGCAGACTGGTATTTTCCCTTTGTGATATGCATTTAAGATTCTTCCATGTCTTTTCATGACTTGATAGATAATTTTTAAATTACTGAATAATATTACATTGTATTGACATACCATCTTTGTTTATCTTGTCATGTATCAAAAGACATGTTGCTTCCTGTTTCTAGCATATATGCCATAAATATTTGCATGCAATTTTTTGCATAAACATAAGTTTCAACACAAGTGGATTAGTTGCTTGATCAAATGGTAAGACTAAGTTATACTTAGTAAGGGACTGTCAAACTGTCTTGTCAGTTTTCTTTTTTTTCTTTTTTGTATTTTGGAGATTTTAAAATAAATATGATAGTACCTGATTATTGTTTTAATTTGTAAGTGCCAAATGGAAATTTATGTTTAGAATATTTGCATATACTTATTTATCTTCTCTACATCTCTTTTGGTGAGATGTTTATTGAATCTATTGTCCATGTTTTAATTGGATCGTTTTGGATACAAATCTTAGATGTGTTTGGATTTTTCTTTCATTTGGTTAGTATTTCCTCCCATGTGGTTTATATTTGTTTTACTTTAGCAGTGTATTTTGCATATAAGAATTTTTTAATAAAGTTCAATTTACCACCTTTTTACTCAAATATTGTGCTCTTTTTAGAAAGGTTTTATTTGTTTATTTGACAAAGAGAGATAGAGAGCACAAACAGGGAAAGGGGCAGAGGGAGAGAGAGAGAGCAGACTCCCCACTGAGCAGAGAGCAGACCTGGGGCTCACTCCCAGGACCAGGATCAGGATCATGACCTGAGAAAAAAGCAGACACTTAAATGACTGAGCCACCCAGGTGCTCCTGTATCAAGCTCTTGATATTGTTTATAAACACTCTTTGCCAAATCTGAGTTCCACTGGATTTTCTCTTATGTTTTCTTCTACAGGTTTTATAGATTTAGGTAATATAATCCATTCCGAGCTAATTTTTATGAGTGGTATAAAGTATGTCTATATTCATGCTTTTGCATATGATGTCCAATTGTTCCAGCATAGTTTGTCAAACAGACTATTATTCCCCCATTGAATTATACTTCCTGTTTTGTCAAAAATCTGTTGATTATATTGTATGGATCTATTTCTGGGCTGTCTATTCTGTCCCATTGATCCACATGTCTATTTTTTCACAACTACATTCTCTTGATTACTATAGCTCTGTAGTAAGTTTTAGTGTCTGGTATTTTGAGTTCTCCAACTGTTTTTCTTTGTGTTGTTTTGACTATTTCCATTTATTTATTTATTTATTTAAAAATGTTTTATTTATTTATTTGACAGAAAGAGAGAGACATCACAAGTAGGCAAAAGGACAGGCAGAGATAGAGCGAGAAGCAGGCTCCCCACTGAGCAGAGAGCCTGATGCAGGGGTCAATGCAGGGGTCAATGACCTGAGGCAAAGACAGAGGCTTAACCACCTGAACCACCCAGATGCCCCTGTTTTGGCTATTTTGATTCTTTGCATTTCCAAACATTCTTAAGGATCTGCTTATGAATGCACTGAATCTGCAGATTATGTTGGGAAGAATTAACATCTTAATGGTATTATATCTTTCTTTCTGTGAGCATGGAACATCTCACTATCATTTCAGATTTTTTAAATAAATTTATTTACTCAGATTTCTGTAGTTTTTCTGATTTAGATCTTATGTTTATTTTGTCAAGTTTATAACTTAAGTATTCATTTTTTTCATTATTGGTTTAAATGATATTTTGTTTATAATGCCAAACTACAATTGTCCATTACTGGTGTATTATAAAGCAATTGACTTGAGTATATTAACCTTACGTTCCATGCACTTACTTGTAATTATTTATTAGTTTCAGGAATTTTTTGTCATATAATTGGGACTGTCTTGCATACACAACTATGTTAATTACAAGCAGATATTATCATTTCTTCTTTCCTAACTGTATCAATTTTTTTAAAATATTTTATTTATTTATTTGACAGACAGAAATCACAAGTAGGCAGAGAGGCAGGCAGAGAGAGAGAGGAGGAAGCAGACTCCCTGCAGAGGAAAGAGCCCGATGTGGGGCTTGATCCCAGGCCCCTGGCCCACTGAGGCACCCCACAATCTGTATCAATTTTATTTACTTTTCCTGTCTTATTGCTTAAGTAGGACTTTCACTACAGTGAGGGAAAGTATTTTGCTTTGTTCCTGATCGTAGGGGAAAATATGTAATTTTTCACCATTGAGTATGATGTTAGCTATAGGTTTTTCATACACAAATATGTAATTTTCCACCATTGAGTATGATGTTAGCTATAGGTTTTTCATACACTCTTTTATACACTCTTTAAACACTCTTTTAATTTGCTGACAATTTTTACTATGAATGGATGCTATATTTTGTCCACCGTTATTTCTAAACATTTTATTTATTTATTTGAGAGAGAGAGAGAGCATGAACAGAGGCAGAGATAAAGTAGAAAAGAAGGAATCAAGCAGTCTCCCTGCTGAGTGCAGAGGCCAATGATGAGCTGGATCCCATGACCCTGAGATCATGACTTGAGCTGAACCTACTGAGTCATCCAGACACCCCTTTTCCACTGTTATTTCTGAATCTATTAACACGATCCTGTGGTGGTTGTTTTTTAATGTGTTGCTATGACGGAATTATATTAATTTGTTTTTGAATGTTGAAGGAGCATTCATACCTGGAATAAATCTCATTTGGTTGTGTGGGTTATGTTTTACTATTCTTTAAATGAATTATTGAATTTCAATTGCTAATTTTTTTCCGAGTCCACATGTTCTTTATTCAGAATTGTATAAATCCTTATCAGTTGCCTTTGTGTACTTTTTCCATGTACATGTGTGATGCTAGCTTGATTTTGCAGAATCCTCCTTTTTTCTTAATAGATTAACTAGAATTTCATATATTTATATCTATATATACACACATACACATAAAAATATTATCTAAAGGTTATATAGATAGCTCACAGTAACATTTTCTTGCATAATACATTTTAATACATCTCTTCAAGTAGGAGGTACTGTATTTTAGGCACAATAATTATCCTTCAGTTAAAAGTTTTTCTACTTTCACTTATTTAATTGTTTTATATTTTCACTTGCCTTTACCCTCATTTTTGCAAATCTTTCCTTTATATTAGGTATGAAAATTATTTTTATTATGCTTCTCATTTTTAATAGTGTTTGTTTTCTTTAAAATGTTATTTTGAACCTCAATGAATTCCTTGAGATTGGCAAATTCTCTTTTCATTTCGTTCTATTTTTTTTTAATTTTCTCACTCTTAAACTCTTAAACTCTTCCTATATGGAATTCAAGTGCTTACTAATCTGATATTGAATGAAATAGTTATGATAGCATAAAACAAGTGTGAGAAATTTCTCTCAGCATCTTGAATTATGTTATGTTCATTTGTCTCATTAATAACATGGTTCTTACATTCTACTGGTTTTCTACTTCAATATTGTGTTTGCATAACATATTTGCCAGGGTTCTTTAACTCACCTCTGTGCCCTTATGTTCAGTACTTTCTTTTGTTCTGATACAGTATGACAGATTTCTCAGTTCTTTTCCTACTTTATGCATGACATCCTTTCCCTCTTTCTATCTGACTTGTACCTTAAAGCCTATGCTGTGCTCTTTTCTATCTACTGATTTATATATACCTTGAAGGAATGATAGGGGTGGGTGATAGCATCAACAGAATGGGGGGGGTCCAAGTGGAAGTGGCCACATAAAAGCATATTGTCATTGCTAGAATACCAGAACTTCACTTTCCTTCTGGTATTGTCATTTTTAAGTGCTCCCCACTAATATTTGTTCAACCTATTTGGAGGCTATATCTATTTCAATGTGACAAATCTCTTGAATTTTGGTTTTCTTGGTTTGCTTAATGTCAGTGTATTTTATAAGAACCTTCACCTCTACAGTCATTCTTGGCATTTTTTTTTTTTTTATCCCTAACTCACCTATTTCTCTCCACCAGTAACTTATTTTATACTTCCATTAAAAATAAGACCATAAAACAGTAGCCACAATTTTCTTTTCTTGAGATCTGGAGTATTAGGGGGGAATTCCTTACATTGCTACCATACATCTGTATCTCTTAGAAATTGTGAAGGAAGTGTTAAGATCTGAGTTGGTCTGGGTGTCTGTTTAGTCCCTCAATTTACTTTTTATCCTTTTTTATTAATTTCTAAAGTTAATTGCATTATGTTAATTCTGATATACGGGTTGGGGTGCAGGTTTTCTTACTGTTTTTAATACATTTTTTGTTAATTTCATAATTGATGAAGAAAGTTTGCAATGCAATTTTAACCCATTATTTTTTTTAAGATTTTATTTATTTATTTGACAGACAGAGATCACAAGGAGGCAGAGAGACAGGCAGAGAGAGAGGAGGAAGCAGGCTCCCCACTGAGCAGAGAGCCCGATGCGGAGCTCGATCCCAGAACCCTGGGATCATGACCTGAGCCGAAGGCAGAGGCTTTAACCCACTGAGCCACCCAGGCGCCCCTAACCCATTATTTTAATAAGGAACGACCAGTTTATTTTTTAAGCTATACTATTAGGCTTCTGTCCCATTTCTCAACTGAACACAGTTCAATTGAAGCCATCAATGATTTCTTCTTTACTAAATCCAAGCATCTGTTTTCAGAGCTAACTTTATCCCACCTCACTCAAGCATTTAATGAGATCAGTTTATTTTTCTGTCCAAAAATCCTCTTCTCCTTTCTCATCAGTTAACTCATTCTCTCCTTACTGTATTCTAATCTGCTTAAGTTCTTCCAGTTCTATTAGCATGTTTCTTCCTCTGACTTCTATTGAAACATGGGTTTTCCTCTCATCTTCATTCTTTCCCTCCCTGCATAATCACTTCCATGCTTACTGTCTCAAACATGTGTCAGGTTAAAGTCTCTTTCTCAACATCTAAGCCTACTGTCCATTTCCCAATGAAAGATACCATATAGGACCTTATTTTTTTTCCCCTATGATTGTTCTTTCCCTGTTTTGTTTTGTTTGTTTGTTGGTCTTCATGAATGAAACCACTCCACCAGGCAGTCTGAAAGGTAAACTCATTCCCTCTTACCTTTGTGCGCAATAGTGCCAGTCACTGACTCAGAACAGTACCTAGTCCAGAGGACTGGCTTGGGTCACTTTTCTTAGCAAGAACCAAAATGCCTATGGTCTAGTTGTTGCCTGTCTCCACATATAAAACAATACCCAAGGCTTTTAACCATGAAAGTAGTTACAAATCCGTGGTCAGTTGCCTGCTTTCTGCCTCTTTCCAAGTTTATAAACCCTTCATGTTATACCTAACTTGTCTTCCTCCTTCCAGAATCATCACCATCTGATCCAGCTTCTACATTGTTTGATTGATATTTTTTACACATAGTCCCAAGTATGCTATTTTCCTTGCATAAGCACTTAACTAACTTTCTACCACTGTAACCTGAGTCCAGACCCTGAAAAAGCTTTAAAACCTCTCCTCATTAATCCTTTATTCCGTATTGCCTGCTACTGGTCTTTAACCACATTCAGCAGCAAATTCAAAAATTATTTCATGAAAATTTTGTTATGCTCACTGGCACTCCCAATATCTGCTGTGTTCTTTCTACTCATCTGTGTCCATCTGGCTCTCCCTTGTTTATTATATTGCCAGTCTCGTTGTGCACACCATCTCTATGATGCCTTTTCTGACTCCCTGCCTGTTATCTACTTTCTCCTTTGCCTTCCTCCAAGTATGGCATTCATATTATGGACGTTCAAGAACTGTAAATCTCTTTAGGAAAAGAACAGGATGTTCTTGTTTATTTAAATTTTTTCTCTTTAGTAGTTAGATGAATGCCAGTCATACAGTAAGACAGAATGGAATGATATTAATGAATGAAATATATGTTCTAAGCTCTGAAGAAGAATTCATTTATTGAAGAGTAACAATTTGGGAGTGCCTGGGTGACTCAGTTGGTTAAGCAACTGCCTTCAGCTCAGGTCATTATCCTAGAGTCCCAGGATCGAGTCCCATATTAGGTTCCCTGCTCATCACAGAGTCTGTTTCTCCCTCTGACCCTTCCCACCCCCTCGTGCTCTCTCTCTCTCTCTCTCTTTCTCACTCATTCTTTCTCTCTCTCTCAAATAAATAAATAAAATTTTAAAAAATGAAGAGTAACAATTTGGGTTTCTCAAAAAAAAATTAAAACTCCACACACCTAGATTTTTCATATTATCTAAATACAAAGCCCCTCATATTTTGTATTGGTTTAGAAAAAAAAAATAATTAACCCAGTCAAATAACAAAACATATTTTCCATAGGTTTAAATTGTATGCCATTGATTTATTGATTTAATTGGTTTAAACTTATTAGAAATCAGTGATGTACACCATTTATTTCCCCATAATTAAAGACATTTTCTATAATGGGGAAACTCTATACTTTATACTGCTCTTCTTTGAGAGCAAAGAAAATCCTTGGTTTTTCCCTCATAACCCAAACACTTTGCATTTGTACTCAGTAGGTCCTCACTGAACTAAACTGCTCATTTCAAGACAATACAACTGTCTGGGGAACTCATGGGTTCAGAAACATTGAAGATTTTATGCAATAAGCTTTGCTCTAAAGTTATAAAATGTTGTTTAAGGTCCTCTGGATAATAAAGGGTAGGATAAATAGAATGATTTCCTGTTATACAATGAAATGACATTGAAATATATGGCTATTTTTGTCATTTCAGAAGTTAATGTACTTAACACTTTAGTCTTACACCAAAAGGAGGGATAATTTATCTCTTAATTACCACCCAAGTATCACATGTTTAAGGTTGCTAACATTAATCTACAGTGTCTCTTCTTTTTAAATTAAGCATGGCAATTTTACCCTTTTCTTGTCAGAAGAGCAGGGCTGAGTTCTAAGGTTCTATCTATTTAATAGGAAAATGTAACATATAGTTTCAGAATGTGACCAACTGGAAAGTAGGAATTTAATTCTGGTGCTGTTCTAAATTTTGCTTTGGAAGATTTTTTTTAAGGATCAAAATGGTAAGGCTCAACCTGTAGACTTACAATAATTAGAATGCATATAATAAGCTTAGCTAGATGATTCTTTTATATAAATACCTCAGTCTTTTGTTCTACAGGATGTGGAAAATAAAGTGACATAAAACCTAATCATGTGCTCTTATGTTTATGGGAATCCAGGTAAAACTGTGTCTTCAGTAGATAATACATCAATTTTAGTGAATCTTACAGCATTGTCTCCTAAGTTATCATTGAGTAGCATGTACAAATCTCCAATTCATGAATGCTTCAGTGCCTATGACTCTTCTGTAGAGCAATAAAACATAACAACCTCAGAAAGTGCAGATACGCAGTCAGTGGCTAAAGTAGATCATTTCCTTTAGCTTCTACCTCAGTTATGATGAAATATTGTTGTGTACTATTAAATAGTTTCCATACATCATTGCATCACTGACACCCCTAAAGTTCTTTAATATTTACTTATTTGAACTTAAAGAAATATGAAATTAGAATGTAAACTATATCTGGCAGGAAACTTTGTCTGTTTTGTTCTTACTGTATTTTCAGTGACTCTAAAGGCAGAATAATGAATAGTTACTGAATGAATATTAATGAAAGGAGAAGCCAAATAGGTTTACCATGGTTACAGTCAGGATGATGCCAGAAAACAAAACAAAACAAAACAAACAAACAAAAAAAAAACGGGTGAAATTGGTTGAGCATTCACGTTCCTGTATGATAACTATGTTTCTTTCATTTTATAGCAAGGGAATATATGGTATATACATCTAGTGAGTTTGAGGTTCCTCAAAAATGTACTCACAAATTTAGATGACCATGAACATCAGTCCTGTAGAGTGTGTGTATGTGCAGGGGGTATGATTAAGGTCCCTTCATTTTTTAGTTCTTTCGCTGAGAGCAGAACCCTCACTGTTTGGATTATACTTTGACCTCTCGGAAAGGGCAGCTTTATATTTCATGTGGGCTGAGAACCTCTTCTGACGTATTCCGTCAAGCTTATGTTCCTCAAACCCCTTCTGTGCCAAGGTTTCTCCAAATCCTCCTTATTTTAGGCATCTGGAACTACTCTAATAAACAAACCATCTTATGTGCTTTGACAGTTATTATATTATTTCTCTTTATTCAGCACGACTTTTTAAAAAAGTACCGTAACTCAGATTTCAAAATGCCATTGTGAATGCCAAATGATTCTTAAGAGAGGATTTTTTTTTCATTCTTTGTAATCAAAATAATTATAGCACAACTTATACCAATGTTCACTGGTGTATTTTCTATGTAATATTGGACCACTGCAGGAAAACTTCATTGTTAGGATTACTGGGGCTATAGAAAAGTTGCTGACTAACTGCGCAATCTTTATTTTTCAGAAACTTTGGGGTTATAGTTTTCAGAGATATGTTAAGTTCTTTCAACTTTGTACATCCCATGCTCCTAAATATGATCATGTTAGCACACATATATTACTCCATTGCCTTTATTTGTCTTCATGTTTGTCTGTTCTTTTTGTTCTTCTTGAGAATGGGTCTAGGAATTTACCCATTCATTCACTCTTATTCATTTTTGCATGTGTGCACTTCATTCAATTAATAAATAATAAGTGTTTGTAATGCATTCCTACAAATTCTGAGGTTATTGCAGAGAAAAAAATGGCCAAATATATTTCCTCAGGTGTCTTACTACTAGACAGAGAGACAGATACATAAATATATAAATACACACATAATACAAAAATTGATATGTAATTTTATTTATTTAAAAAATATATAATACATAAATATATAATAAAAATATATGTAAATGTATAGTAAAATACCAGGGCTATGAAGTAAAAACAGAGCACAGGATAGAGTCTGAATGGTATTATTTTTAAAAGTGTGGTCAGTGAAGAGCTCTAAGGCAAGTGATTTGAGCAGAGACCTGAATTAGGTGGGGAGCAAGCTATGTCAATATTTAGGAGAAAACTTCACCAGGTACAAGGAAAAGGTTGTATCTATGTCATGCAGTAGAAAGCTTGCTTTGTGGTTTGAGGATCAAGGATATAATGAATGGGAAATGAAATAGTAGGAATGACATTGGAGAGGATGCAGGGCCAGATAGGAAGCCCTCCTAGACTGTGCTAAGGATTTGGAACTTTATTGTGTATAGAGTCAACACAGGTTTTGGACAAGATGTAACACGACCAAATGGTTGATTTTTTGTTTTGTTTTGCCTAATTACTCTGGTTATTATGTGGAGAACAGACTGTAAAGAGGGAAGAATGGAATCAGAATTTTCAGTTGGGAGAATTATAGAATAATCAAGTGGTAGTTTGTGTGCTAGAAAAGGGTGTTAGGAATAAAGTTAAATAGAAGGGATAATTGGGGGGTGCCTGGGTGGCTCAGTGGGTTAAGCCTCTGCCTTCGGCTCAGGTCATGGTCTCAGGGTCCTGGGATCGAGCCCGGCTTCAGGTGGTCAGTGGGGAGCCTGTTTCCCCCGTCTCTCTGCCTGCCTTTCTGCCTACTTGTGGTTTCTCTCTCTCTGTCAAATAAGTAAATAAAATCTTTTGAAAAAAAAAAAAAACAGAAGGGATAGTTGATATATATTTTGAAGACAGAGAAGATAAGATTTGTTGATAGATTGGACCTGAGAAGTGAGAGAGAGGAAGGCATCAGCATGACTCCTAGTGTTTTGGACTGGCCAATATAGAGATATTTATTGGAGTAGAGAAAGGTTTGTGGTTGAAGGCAGAATGGAGGAAGTTTTGTGTCGCTTTGAGTGCTTAGTGTGAAATGCTATTATATGTGTAATGGCAATAAGTAGTTAGCCTGAGTCTGGAGTTCGTAGCAGAAGTTGATCCTAGACAGACAAATGTAGGAGATGCCAGTGATGTAGATGGCATCTAAAACTGTGGACGTGGTTGATACCATCCAGGGAGTAATACTGACAGGAGAGGAACAGAGGGTCAGGGAGAGGGAAGTTGAGTGGTTACCAGATTAGGAAAGCAGAAGGAAGATTCCAGGCTGATATAATATATAACAGGTGTAGTTGAGAACAGGACTCATTTGAAGACAGGACAAACCAATTGGAGTAAACTGCAGAACAGAGAGTGTGATATGAAATGAGCAGAAGGAAGGAACAAAGCAAGTGCTAAGTTGAGATGAAGCTGATTACTGACTGACTGAAGAATTTTTTACCAGCAATTACTAACATATTCAATTGTTTCTTTAAAATCCATCTAATTGGGGGAACCTGGGTGGCTCAGATGGTTAAGCATCTGCATTGGCTCAGGTCATGATCCCAGGTCCTGGGATTGAGTCCCGTGCTGGGCTCCCAGCTCAGCAGAGAGTCTGCTTCTCCCTTTCCCTCTGCTTCTCCTATTGCTTGTGCTATCTCTGTCTCTCTTTCTCCCTCTTTTGAATGAAAAAATAAAATCTTTTAAATAATAAAAATAAAATCTAATTGAATTGTGAAAACTTGTTTAGAGAGATGAAGAGAAGGGGCAGATAAACTGAGCATTCAAGAAGTACAGGTGAGAGGTGGTTGATCTTGGGCCCTGATGGTGACTGTAGAAAGAGAAAAGTGAGGTATTTGAAAGAAAATGAGAAGACTCAGGTCAGGTTGCTAGTCTGAGTGCTTGGAAGAAGTTTTATTATCTGTTGAGATGGAAAGCACTTGTACATGGAAGAAGCATCACAAATTTGATGTGTCTCTTGTCAGGTGGGTGTTTTGGTATTTGGGAGAAAAATTAGATGCATATTCTGATTTTTAATCATCTGCAATATACAGTTGGCAATTAAAGCCAAAAGGGTAAATGAGTTTTCTCTGTGAGTGCATAGAATTAGGGGAAGCAAGCACTGGAGAAAAAGCCATGTCCAACAGTATTTGAGACAGATGGAGAACAAAAGAGATGGAGAAGGAGCAGACAGAGATCTGAGATAAAACCCAGTGGATTCTGACCACAGAAACAAACAAACAAACAGAAACAACATACAAAAGCCTTGTTTTCAGGGCATTGAATGTAGGCAGTATTCGTGAGGTCCCCAAATTGTGCTCCTACCAATTTGCTCCTTAGAATATCTTATGTATGAGGGTCTGTTGTGCATCTTATAGAATTGATTGTGGAATTGGGACATCCAGAATGTTGTGTCAGTGTATTAGTTTGCTAGAGATATGGTTTGGTTTAACCACCAAATCATTGTATTTTCTCAAATTTCCTTAGGCTAAGGCCTGAGATCAAGGTGTGAGCAGCATAGGGTTTCTTCTGGGGCCACTTTCCTTGGCTTTGGATGGCCCTCTTTTTGTGTCCTCACAGTGTCTTGCCTCTGTCCTCATTGTCCTAATATCTTTTTATAAAGATGCTAGTCATATTGGATTAGGGCCCACCCTAATAATTCCCTTTTAACTTAGTTACCTATTTAAAGACCTTATCTCCAAATATACTCATATTCTGAGTTATGTCAATATGTGAGGTTTAAGATTTCAACACATGAATTTGGGGGAAACATAACATATCCCATCATAGTCAGATTACATAAAATCCAAAATTTATAGGATTTATGACTTGAAAGGAAAAAAACTTAAAATTTGTCTAGAAGTCATTCTATATGTAGCATCATACAACTTTACTATTCCTGAGGAAAAAGTAATTTATACTTCTGTATTGCTGGAAAGGATGTTTAATCAAGAAAAAATTATGACATAATTAATGATACCTTAATTTAACATCTGTTATTAGGAAATGTGGAAGAATGGGTCAAGTTGTGAACAGGTGCCCACGGCACCCTCTCTTCTACCCCCAAATCTATAAAATAATGAAAAGAAAAGAACAGAATAAACTTTTGCATAAAAAAAAAGCTAAGAACAAGTGAAAAAAGTGAAAAGGTCAGATCAATAGATTAGATGATTACCTCTCTAATAACACATTAATAATTGCATTTGTGCAGAGTTCAGGTAGTGCTAAGCCAGATTCAATAAATATAAGAAGCAGAAAGAGCTCAGGAGCCACTGAACAGACTTCAGGGAGCAGTGTTTGATACAGGTAGTATGTTTAGTTACTGCAGAAAAGCAACCAGTCAGATGTTTGTAAATATAATAGGTATATTTTGAGGAATGGACTCGTGCTTATGGAAATTTGAGCCCAAAATCTGCAGTTCAACTGTGAAGGCCTATAGGCTGGAGAAAAGAGCCTAAACTGCAGTTCTATTCCTAAAGCCATCTGTGGGAAGAATGCCTTTTTTGCTTAGGGAGGTCGTTCTTTTGTTCTAGTCAGGCCTTCAGCGAGTTGGAGTATTGGATAAGGCACACCCACATTGCACAGGGTAATCAGCTTGACTCAAAGTCCACCAATTTATATGTTAATTTCATCCAAAACACTTTCACAGAAACTTCAAGAATAATGTTTAAACACATATCTGAGCATCATGGCCCAGCTGACACACAAAATTAACCATTACAGCAATCTGTTTCTCCTCTACCGCTGCTTACTTGCAGCAAAGCATAAATCAGGGAGGAGGCCAGTGTGGCTGATGCACAGGTCAGCGGTTCAAGTGGCCACTGTCCTGCCAAGAGCCCCCTTTTCCCTGGGATGGACAGTGGACTCTAAATCACTCCTTCCACCAATATGTCACAGCCCTTCCCTCAGTAGCCAGGTACTAAAGAGATGAAAGCAGTCAGATAAATAAAATCTTTTTATAAAAGTCGTTTTGTACAGCTCATATACTCATGGATATACTAGATTCTGAGAAAGAAACGATTTAAGACAACATCTACTTCCAAAGCATTTAGAAATGTTAACAAAAAGGCAAAGGCAATAAAATCAAGCCTAGGAATAAAGTACATTTTTTAAAGGCTATGATTTAAATACTAAATAATAATATACATTTTTTATTATAATCCAGCTCATAGTAAAAGAATGAAGTACTACTAATTATAACACTGGTAGACAGTTGAGTTGTGGAAATGCTCTGTGCTTTCTACCTCCACTTCAAGCACTCATAAGATTTCCACACCCCTGTTCGTTAAAAAAAAAAACCCAAAACATACATATATATATGTGTGTGTATATATATATATATACACACACACACACACATTTTTTATTGTGTGTGTGTGTTAAAAAAACCCCAAAACATACATATATATGCGTGTGTGTATATATATACACACACACACATTTTTATTGTTTCTGTCCTAATATATATACACATATATACACATTATATATATGCATATATATAACAATACACATATACTATATTTTTTGTGTACTATGCTAGAACATACACTGTATGTGCATAAAGTATTTCCAGTTTCCCTGAAAATATATTTTCCATTTAAGGTGCCTGGGTGACTCAGTCACTTGAGAATCTGACTCTTGATTTTTGTTCAGGTCATGATTTCACGGTTGTGAGATCAAGCCCAAGGTAAGGTTCAGCATGGAGTCTGCTTGAGATTCTCTCTTTCCCTCTCCTTCTGTCCCTCTGCCCCCTCTGTCTCTGTCTCTCTAAAATAAATAAATAGGGGGGCCTGGGTGCTCAGTTGATTAATTGTCTACTTTTGGCTTAGGTCATAATCCCGGGGTTTTGGGATTGACTCCTGCACTGGCCTTCCTGCTCAGTGGGGATCCTGCTTCTCCCTCTCTCTCTCCTGTTCACTCTGCTTGTGCTCTCTCTCTCTCTCTCTGTCAAATAAATAAATAAATCTTAAAAAAAATAAATAATATCTTCTTTGAAAGAGTTTTTGCACTTAACAAAATAGGTGAATAATTTCTTTGAAATAAAAGTTCTATTCTAAACCAGTGTGCCATTAATAGGATTTGTAGTTTTAACTGAGAAGTAGTTTCCCAGCTGCCACCACAGATCCATTGATCTGAGTCATCTGCATTATCCAATCATAGATTCTTCTTTTTTGTGATAGGTTAAAGGGAGAAAACATGACTGCCAGTGAGTACTGATGCAAATCATTTTTCACAATGTTAATTATCCTCATTCTGTGGAGATTCTTAACTGCCACATTCTTTGCAAATGTCAATTTAAAGAAAATTTAGAAACTTCAAGAATCCCCATATACTATTCATAAAAAATAAAGCACTAAAGACACTAATATCTTTAGACAAATGTTCCCCTGTTGAATCAAATCTATTCTAGAGATTTCAATTCCTGATTGTTAATAAAGAAAGTCTCAATCTACAAAGTACATATAATGCATGTGGATCCTATGATGGCATTAAGCATGTGCTTATCTCATTAATAGGATCTGAAACAGGAAAATATGTTAAGGTATTTAAGAAGATTTTAAGATCTGAAGCTATTTAGGATGGAGTTTGTTCTCCTGCAGACCCAAGCACAGCACCATCTTTTGCATTTTAATTAAAGGAGAGAACACTAGTAATGGAAAGGGTGGGTTTCAAGTGGCAATGAGACCAAACTTCATGTCATATCTGAGGAAATAAACAATCCTTCCTTTAAATAGTGAGTACAAGAAGAACTGCCTAAACACGTGCCCCACTTATCCCATAAATCCATCTCAAGATTTTTTATTCATCAACTTGACTCTGGGTTCCTTAATTGGAGAGTCCAATATCATTTATGCATTAGTGCTTGGCATAGCTCAGAACACACAGTAATCCCCAGTGCATGTTTATGGTTTTCTATTGCATGGATGCAAGTATTTCTCAAATTAACTACAGAAATCGAATGGCAAACTTTGAGGGAATTCATTATGGAGCTGAGGAGTAGTGCAGTAGGAGGAGCATAGAGCTTTGGGAGTAGAGTTGGTTGGTATGCCTGGCTTTTTTGAGAGCAATCATTCAATCAATAACCACATGTCTGGTATGTGAGAACACTCTGTTAGAGGAGGAGAAAGTGAATGTAAGTAAAATATTGCTTTTTTTTTGTCAAAACAGAGTAATGGAATAGTGTTGAGGAGGGAAGAACACAGATCCTTTACATCATTATCCTGTTCAAAAGCTAAAACATCCCTAGCAAGGACCAGACTCCCCTACTCATTGGCCGGCTTTACCAGTGCTCCTGAATTTCACTCCCTTAAACGGGTGCTCCTGACACTCGCCACTTTTTCCATGCCGTTCCTTCTCAACATCTAAGCACATGTTCCTTCTGCTTGACATATTTTTCACATCAACTGCTAATCATTCCTCAGGAAGACACTCCTTCTGGCTTCTTTCCAATGGTTAGCTTATTTTTTCAGGTCTCATTAAAAAAGTCATTTCCGGGCCCCGGGGTGGCTTTAGTCATTAAGTGTCTGCCTTCAGCTGAGCTTGTGATCCCAGGGTCCTGGGATTGAGCCTGCATCCTGCATCCTGCTCAGCGGGAGGCCTGTTTCTCCCTCTCCCACTCCCTCTGCTTCTGTTCCCTCTCTCAACTGTGTCTCTCTGTGTCAAATAAATAAATAAAATCTAAAAAAAAAAAAAAAGTTATTTCCTTGAGGATGTAGATCATTATACTAATAAGAAATGAGAAGTGAAATAGCATATGCCTAATGCTTCTTAGCAGGTTCATTCCTCCTGTTTGTTACCTCCTGTGTTGTTCTTTCAGAACAATCTGACAATCTTAATTATTCAAGTAAAAACTGATTATATATTTATTAAATTATAAGTTATAAGAAAGCAGAGATCAACTTCTGCTATACTTAGCATATGATAAATATATAGGTATGTGTGTCTATACATGAGAGGACAGAGCATTATGTTTGTGTAAGAATGGACATGCTTACAGAAGTGACGAGGAAAGGCATTTCCATCAGACTGGGGTATCAGGAAAGGCTCCCGAGGAGGCTGAGATGTTCGCAGTGGGGAGTTTTGCATGATGAGACAGTAGGTAACAGTTTTGTCTCCAGAATCACATTGCCTAGGTTTGTCACTTTACTATGTAATATTTGCGAGTACAGCTCTTAGAAGGTCCTCAATAAAAATTACCTAATTACTTATTCATTACTTATACTTATTCACAAGCTAATTACTTATTCGTTATCACTTTGATGCCATAGCTGGTCATAGCTAGTGAACTCTGTCAAAATAATTGTTGTCTTTGACTCATCCATTTACTGAACAGAAGTTCACTGAATGCCAACTCTGAGCATTGTGTGAGAGTCAATTCTAAACAAGATACCCACATCTTAGATGATGTAGTGATCTTCACTTTTCTGCCCCGCACTGTGCTAGATGCAAGGGTACAAGTATAAGCAAGAAACAGTATCCCAGGACCGAAACTATTCCCCACTCCCCTGACCCATAGTGGCAACTTAAAGCACTTGCAGATTTACCTTGCATGTCTTTTTATAAACCTTGCCCACAGAGCATAAGAAAAATGTCAGAAAAATTAGTATAAAAACTTGGCAGCCTGTCTTTTTAAACAAAATTATTGTTTTTTATCTTAATTCCAGTGTAATTAACATACATTGCTACATTAGTTTCAGTTGTACAATATAGGGATTCCACAATTCTATACATTACTCAGTGTTCATCATCACAAGTGCATTCTTTAATCCCCATCATCTATTTCACTCATCCCCCTACCCACCTCCCCTCTGGTAGCCATCAGTTTGTTCTCGATAGTTAAGGTCTGTTTCTTGGTTTCTCTTTCCTTTTTTCCCCTTTATTCGTTTTCCATCTTAAATTCCACTTATGAATGAAATCATATGTTATCTGTCTTTCTCTGATTTATTTCACTTAGCATTATACTTCTAGTTCTATTTATGTCATTACAAATGGCAAGATTTCACTTTTCTATGGCTGAACAATATTCCATTATATATAGGTACCACATTTTCTTTCTCCACTCATTGATTGATGGACACTTGGGCTGCTTCCATAATTTGGCTATTTTAAATAATGCTGCAATAAAGAGCAGTGCATGCATTCCTTTGAATTAGTGTTGTTGTATTCTTTGGGTAAATACCCAGTAGTGTGATTATTGGATTATAGGGTAGTTCTGTTTTTAACTTTTTGAGGAACCTCCATACTATATTCCATAGTGGCTGTGCCAGTGTGCATTCCTATCAACTGTGTACAAGTGTTCCTTTTTCTCCACATCTTCACCAACACCTGCTGTTTCTTGTGTTTTTGATTTTAGTCATCTCACAGGTATGAGGTGATATCACATTGTGGTTTCAATTTGCATTTCTCTGATGATGAGTGATGATGTTTTATGTTTTCTTGTGTGTGTTGGCTATCTGGATGTTCTCTTTGGAAAAATGTCTATTCATGTCATCTGTATGGCAGCTTATCTTTAAAACAGATTAATATGACCACATCACTATGAGAATTCCTTAATTGTATTTTTCAAATTACATATTATAAAATAGACTATATAATACAATTTCCAGTAACTTATACAATAAATCATCTCAAAACTTAGGAGCTTAAAACAGTAATAATCATTGTATTATCTCTACAGGTTACTGAGAAGATTTGATAGGAGAAAGCTCAGCTCAGGGAATCTGCTTGGTTTCCTTATATTTGTTTCAAAAATGACAAACCAAAACAGTGGTGTGGATCTCTTTCTTTTCATGAAATTAAAGGGCATACTCATGTGTCTTTTCACATAGTTTGGTTTAGGTACCTTGCAGTGAGGTGGCCAGTCAGACATTCACATGGTTACAGAAGTCTTCCAAGGTATGTATTCCAGGGAACAAAGTAGAGACTGCACTGCCTTTCATGACAAAGCATCAGAAATCAAATAATGTTATTCCCATCATACTCTATTAGTCAAATGTCACAAAATCCTCCCCAGTTGTAAAGGGAATGGTCATAGGCTCCACCACTCGGTGGTAAGTGGGATAGTTTCACATTGCAAGAAGAATCTATGAGATGGGAGGTATTGTTGTGGACATATTTGCAAATACATCTGGCCATGTTGAAATTTCAGAAATTTTGTCCTAAAAGGTTCCTCCCTTTGCCTAAAAGGGTACATAAATACCTAGTGTTTGCATTTTATTTCTTTGACTTAGCAGATAGCTCTTCAAAAGTATTTTCCTTCATTTTCATTAGGGCATACCTTTGGTTAGTAACTCAGAAAATGTGAATGAAAGAATTGCTTGATGTAACTGAGTTTAATAAAGAAAATTATTCCACTTTTTGTCTTATCTTAATTCATGAATAAATTATTTTCTTTATTTTTGACGAAGGTATAATGAGTATCTCTGAATACAAGAATTAATAAAACTAAAAAGGTAGAGAAATAAATCTGATTTCAACAATAATATTGGTGAATTAAACTATATATGGTAAATATTATTATGCAGTCAGAAATATAGAGAGTTGAAGAAGAACACTGGATCAGAAAGTGTTCATGAATACATATTTCTGAAAGTATATATGCACATAAGACACATTTTCAGGCATACTTTCTAAGAGTGCAGTGTGTGACTTGAAATTGATTTAAACAAAAATTGATATACTAATAAATACTAGCAATTAGAAAATTTCTCTTGTGGTTATAGATAAGGTAATTCAGACAAATCTTCCCATGGAGCAAAAATATACAGGGAAAAGGCTTATTAAAGAATCTAGATAGGGGTGCCTGGGTGGCTCAGTGGGTTAAGCCGCTGCCTTCGGCTCGGGTCGTGATCTCAGGGTCCTGGGATCGAGTCCCGCGTCGGGCTCTCTGCTCATCAGGAAGCCTGCTTCCCTCACTCTCTCTCTGCCTGCCTCTCTGTCTACTTGTGATCTCTGTCAAATATACAAATAAAATCTTTAAAAAAAAAAGAATCTAGATAGAGCTAAAAAAATAATGAACAATTACTAGAGTAAGATCTGGGAGACACTGAATACTAATGTATGCCGATGTAAAATTCCTAATCAGTACTTATTATTTTTTTTGTATGAGTTTGAGTTACTGGTGTCATTTCCTGTTAGCCTCAAAAAATTATTTTGGAAAAAACTATTTTGGTACCTTTTGTAAAGCAGGTATTATCAATAAAATCTATTTTCTTTGTTTTGCATTATCTTTGCTTTGCCTTTATTTTGGAAAGATAGTTTTGTTTGATATATAATTTTTGGTTGGCATTTCAATTTTCATCCAACAGTTTGAATATGTCATTCTACTGCCTTATTGCTTTCATTCATTCTAATGAGTAGTAAGCTATTTAATATTGTGGTTTCCTTGTATGTGATGAGTTATTTTTATCTTGCTGTTTTCAAGACTTTTTATTGATCCTTGTCTATCAATAGTTTGACTCTGATATAGTTAGGTGTGGATGTTCTGTGTTTATCTTTTTGGAATTCATTGAGCTACTTGAATGCACAGACTAATATTTTTTATCAAAGGTGTGAAATTATCAACTGCTATTTTTTCAAATATTTTTTCTGCCCCCCTTTCCTCTATTTTTAGGATTCCTATTGCACATATGTGTTTATGCTTGATGGAGTCCTATGGGACTATGGGTCTCTATTTTTCTTAATTCTCTGTAGTTTTTATTCTTTAAATTGGATATTTTCTATTGATCTATCTTCAGGTTTACTGATTCTTTTTTGGCCAACTCAAATTTACTGTAATCCTATCTATATTGAAATTTTCATTTCAACTATTATATCTGTTTGGTTCGTTTTAAATAATATCTGGGGGCGCCTGGGTGGCCCAGTGGGTTAAAGCCTCTGCCTTCGGCTCAGGTCATGATCCCAGGGTCTTGGGACAGAGCCCCTCATCGGGGTCTCTGCTCAGTGGGGAGCCTGTTTTCCCCCCTCTCTCTCTGCCTGCCTCTCTGCCTACTTGTGATCTTTGTCTGTCAAATAAATAAATAAAATCTTAAAAATAAATAAATAAATAAATAATATCTGTCTCTTTATTGATAGTTTATTTTTGAATAATCATTGCCATCATACTTCCAGTTAATTCTTTAAACATATCCTTTTCTTCTTTGGACATATTCATAATAGCTAATTTGAAGTCATTTACTAGTATGTACAATAGCTGGAAGTTCTCTGGGCAGTTTCTATTGACTTCTTTTTTTTTTTTTTTTTTGATTTATTTATTTTCAGAAAAACAGTATTCATTTTTTTTCACCACACCCAGTGCTCCATGCAATCCGTGCCCTCTATAATACCCACTACCTGGTACCCCAACCTCCCACCCCACCGCCACTTCAAACCCCTCAGATTGTTTTTCAGAGTCCATAGTCTCTCATGGTTCACCTCCCCTTCCAATTTACCCCAACTCCCTTCTCCTCTCTAACACCCCTTGTCCTCCATGCTATTTGTTATGCTCCACAAATAAGTGAAACCATATGATAATTGACTCTCTCTGCTTGACTTATTTCACTCAGCATAATCTCTTCTAGTCCAGTCCATGTTGCTACAAAAGTTGGGTATTCATCCTTTCTGATGGAGGCATAATAATACTCCATAGTGTATATGGACCACATCTTCCTTATCCATTAGTCCATTGAAGGGCATCTTGGTTCTTTCCATAGTTTGGCGACCGTGGCCATTGCTGCTATAAACATTGGGGTACAGATGGCCCTTCTTTTCACGACATCTGTATCCTTGGGGTAAATACCCAGGAGTGCAATTGCAGGGTCATAGGGAAGCTCTATTTTTAATTTCTTGAGGAATCTCCACACAGTTCTCCAAAGAGGCTGCACCAACTTGCATTCCCACCAACAGTGTAGAGGGTTCCCCTTTCTCCACATCCTCTCCAACACAAGTTGTTTCCTGTTTTGTTAATTTTGGCCATTCTAACTGGTGTAAGGTGATATATCAATGTGGTTTTAATTTGAATCTCCCTGAGGGCTAATGATGAGTTTCTATTGACTTCTTTTCTTCTTCTTCTTTTTCTTCTTTGGGTCTCACTTTTGTGATTCTATTTTTGTTTTATTTATTTATTTCTGGAACCTGGAAATTTTATATTCTATTTTATATACTACACTGTTGCTTATAATTTGTTTGTCATGTCCTCTATATTATTATAATTTTTGCTATTTTTTCTATTCTTCTTTTCTATTTTTTTGTCCTTTATTTTTGAATGACTTGCCTGGACTGTTTCTGTATAACTGGCTTCCTGCAGCATTCATTCACTGAAGGCCCTGATTTTAAATTCTATTTATTTTCCTTTATTTTTTCTTTTCTCTTTCCTTCTTCCCTCACTCTCTCTTCTCTTTCTTTCATTCTATTTTTTTTAAAATATTTTATTTATTTATTTATTTCAGAGAGAGAGAGAGAGCATGCACAAGTGCTGAGGTAGAGTCAGAAAGAGAAGGAGAAGCAGACTCCCCTCTGAGCAGGCAGCCTGATGGGGCACTTGATCCCTGGTCCTCAGCTGAAGGCAAACCCAACTGAACCACCCAGGTGCCTCATCTATCTTCCTCCCTCCCTCCCTCCCATTCTCCCTTCCTTTCTTCCCTCTTTCCTTCCTTCCTTCTTTCTTCCCTTCCTCCCTTTTCTCTCTCCCTCCCTCACTTTTTTTTTCCTTCTACCCCTCCTTCCCTTTGCTTTCCTTCCCTTCCCTTTCGTTCCCTTCCCTTCCCTTTCCTTTCCTTTCCTTTCTTTTCTCTGAGCTTCCGAGGAGTTACCTGTAAATCAGCCTTGTTTAGGGATTCATCAGAGGTTGTGCTTAAGCATATATTATTTAGTGACACTTTGCAGATAGATCAGATCAGTGTAGGATATTGGGAAATGCATTCAATGTTGAGGAAATTTATAGCATATCTTAGCTTTTATTTTCTGCATGTGTTAGTTGCCCTGCTCAGCTGAAGAATTTCAGTTAGCTATAGTTCTCTGCTATCTCTTCTGAGATGCACAGCCTTCTAGACAGCCAGGGATGCTGGGAGTTTCTCAAAGACCATTATGGTTGTTTTATCCCCAGATTGCCTTATCTTTTCAACTAATCTGTTCCTTGGCTTTCTCTGCTGTTTGTCAATGGGATGATGAGAGCTTTTGCTAACACCTCTGGTTATGTTCCTCCTGCCCCCTCCCCATATTTCCCTTGGAATCAAGATCTCTGTATCCTGAAGTGAGGTTACCAGTACTCATGACTTTCCTACCCTGGTAGGATTGGGCCACATGGAGCTGGGTGGGGACTTAAGAAAAGCTTGAAGTGACACTTGGGGTCTGCCATATCCCTCCTTATCTTCACCAACCCTCTGTACTCCCTGCCCACATGATGCTCAGGAAGACCCTGGTACTCACGGCCTTGTTCTCCCTAGCTGTGGTTTACCTCATAATAATTCATTACTGACTTAGACTTGATCATTGACCTTGAGTTGATTAATGAACTTGAGTTGATTAATGCCCTTGAGTTGACTGCTGAACTAGAGTCCACTGCTGACCTTGAGTTGGCCACCACAGAGTTCCCTGCCCACCTGGAGTCATCCACCACTGCAGACTCCACTGCCACCCTGGAGTCCCCTGCTGACTTGGAGTCCCCCACTGACCTGGAGTCCCCTAGTCACCTGAAGTCAACCACTGACCTGGAGTCCACAGCCACCCTGGAGGTCCCTGTTGACTTGCAGTCTACTGCAACCTAGAGTTCACCACTGACCTGAAGTCCACTGGCGCCCCCGGGCCTCCCACTGGTGCCCCCGGGCCTCCCACTGACCCAGAGTCCACTACCCCTCGGAGTCCCCCACTGACCTGGAGTCTCCCACTGATGTAGTCTCCATTAGTCATGTAGAATTGACCATGGATGTGCATTTTGCAGACATACAAGCTTTCATATCATCTACTGAGGTGGCATCAAACACTCATAGATTTGAGGAAGCAATCACTAAAGCCATGGAAGATGTCACTGAAGCTCATTCAGAAGAGCCCATGACTAGAATACCAGATGAGCCAGGCACCTTTGTGGGATGCAATGAGTCCATCTCAGTACTTTATTAAAATGAAGCAGATTTTCCATTATTTGTGAACATCACTCTTCCAACCACAACTTTGTAAGAAGATTAGGAGATCCTGAACAAGCTTCCATTCGACTATAGTATACTGACTAATTGTAAAGGACTAGTAAGACATAAGATGTACTAGCTGAAGATAAACAGAGTGGCAGGAGTTATATCTACGCAGAGGAGTGCTATCTCTTAACCATGTCCCATCTTATAGGGGCTCAATAAATGAATTTTTTTGGAATTGAAAGGAAAAAAAAAGAAAAAGATCAGACAAAACATGAAAAATCCCAAATGTTTTTATGGCAGTTCAGCAAATTTCCTTGAATAAATGCATCTTGATTAGTTGTAAGATTTTGGTCAATTTTAAGAATAAGAACTAATTTATTTTGACAATTTTTTTGCAGTTTTATCATTGTTCTTTTAGAGATTTGCTGAAATGTCCACTTCCAGAATAACTAAAATATACATTCCAGACTAAAAAATATTTGATGAATAAAATAATTAATATATTAATTAATATCCCACTTGGCAAAAATGTCTTGAGATGGCTCATTTTATTAACATGTTAAAATAATTCAGTGCTGTGATGCCTGCATAGCTCTGTCTGTTAAGCATCCCAGTCTTGATTTTTGGCTCATGTCATGATCTAAGGTTCTTGAGATCAAGCCCCAAATCAGGCTCCATGCTGAGTGTGCAATTGTTTAAGATTTTCTCTCCTTTTCCTTTTGTCCCTCCCTTGCTGATTTTTGCTCATTTTTGCTCTCTCTCTCTAAAAAAATAAAAATAAGATAAAATAATTTAGTGTTGAACACTTAAGCACATATTTATGTTACCACTTCCAAAGTTCTTAAATGCTTTGGTAGTATTTCTATGGTCTTCATGGTGTGAAATTACTATTTTTATCACATTGGACTCTCTGATGTTTTAATTAGTTAGCTAAATAGGTAATATTTACCTCTTTATTCTAAATCAAACAAGTTTAGGGACGCCTGGGTGGCTCAGTTGGTTAAGCAGCTGCCTTCGGCTCAGGTCATGATCCCAGCGTCCTGGGATCGAGTCCCACATCGGGCTCCTTGCTCGGCAGGGAGCCTGCTCTGCCTGCCTCTCTGTCTGCCTGTGCTCGCTCTCTCTCCCTCTCTCTCTGACAAATAAATAAACAAAATCTTTAAAAAAAAAATAAATAAAAAACAAGTTTAGGCCTCAAAATTTTTAATAATAAGATGCATAAAAATATAAAAGAACATAACCTTTATAACAGTATGCTCTCATAGAACATAATAAATTCTCCAGGATATGGAAATGCGTATTTTACTAGAAAGTAATATGTAAAATGTATATTTTACTAGAAATGAAAATGCATGTTTGTAAAATTTCAAATAGCATACATTTAGAATGTTTTGTTTGGTCATCTGAAATTTTATTTATTTATTTCTTTTTATTTAAAAAACATAAAACAATTCTAATATTTTAATGTTTTAGCATGTGTAACTTGTATTGGGTCTGATTGCAGGCCATGGGACATAGTCCTCTGTGAATTGGACATGGAAAATGGAGTAAATTCAAAGTCAAAAGTTATCACTTCAAAAGCAAAAATCCATTTGATGTTCTTACTCTAATTTGCTACTTTAAAAAAGAACCTTATTTATTGTCCAAGCTGCTTTCCTCTAATGATGTTAAATGCATTTGGATATTGTGAGTCACACCATAGTTATGCCAAAACAGATGTGTTTGTGCTCTGCTTTGGCACCCCAACTTGGTCCTGTTCCATCATAACATTACAGCTTCTTTTGAATGAAATAACAACTTGGATAAACTATAATGCCACACATTTTGTCAGTTGAGTTTTCTGCAGTGGAATACACTGACATTGACCAAATTGTTTCCATATCTGATAAAGAAGAAACTTATGGATCCCACTAGCATGGTCAAAGGACAGACCCAACTGAGAGGATGAGGATAAAACAATGGCAGAAAGGTGTTATTTAGATAAATCATATTTAAAGAGATAGTTTTATTAACAGACATTATTTATTAGAGCCATTTTAGATTCACAGCAAAAATGCATGGAAGATATAAAGATATCTCATATACCCTCCATCATACACAGACGTAGGTGCTCCTATTATTAACATTCCTACCAGACTAGTACATTGGACAAAAGACATACTTACACTGATGCATCATTATTACCAAAGTAATGGTTTATGTTAGAGATGATTCTTGGAGTTGTACATTCTATGAGTCTGAACCATATATAATGACAATATAATGACATACATTCACAATGTTAGTATCATTCAGAATAGTTTCACTACCCTAAAAATTCATACTCCACATATTCATCCGTCCTCACCCCAGCCCCTGGCAATCATTGATTGCTTGCTTGATTTTTTTTTTTTTACTGTTTCCATAGTTTTATGTTTTCCAGAATGTCCTACAGAATCGTACAGTGTAGATGTGTAGTGTAATGTAATGTGTAGACTTTGTGAATAGTCTTCTTTGACTAGTCAACTGTATTTAGGGTGCCTCCACATCTTATGGCTCAATAACTCATCTTTATTAGAACTGAGTAATATTCCATTTTCTGGATAAGCAAGAGTTTATCCATTATCTACTGAAATCCTTCCTGGTTGCTCTCTCTCTCTTTTTTTTTTTTAATTAGGAATAAAGCTATGTTTAGCTTTATTTTATTAGGAATAAAGCTAAGTCTATATTTATAGACATCTGTAGGTTTTTGTGTGAAAATGAATTTTCAGCTCCTTTGAGTAAATAACAAGAATACAATAACTGGATTTTATGGTAAAAATATGTTTAGTTTATAAGAAACCACTAAACTATCTTCTGAGGTAGATGTACCATTTTGCATTTTCACCAAATGCAAAATTCCTGTTAATTGTATTAACATGGGTTGTGGCTATATTAACATGGCTTCCTGTTCCTGCACACCTTAACCAGTATTTGGTATTGTCAGAGCTCCAAATTTTGGCCATTCTAA
The DNA here is from genome assembly GCF_020171115.1 of Neogale vison. Lineage (NCBI taxonomy): Eukaryota > Metazoa > Chordata > Mammalia > Carnivora > Mustelidae > Neogale > Neogale vison. The sequence continues at coordinate 83,947,008 of NC_058094.1, read as the reverse complement.
TAGGCATGTAGTAATGTCTTATTGTTGTTTAGTTTTACATTTCCCTGATGATACCTGCTGAGGAGCATCTTTACATATCTGTACATACACTTGTACATCTTCTTCAGTGAGGTGATTGTTAGGAGCTTTGGTCAGCTTTTATTTTTGTCAGTTCATTTTCTTATTGTTGAGTTTGAAGAGTTCCTCTCATATATTTTATCTATTTTATTAGGTATGTATTTTGTAAATATTTTCTCTGAGTCTGTGGCTTTTCTTTACATTTTTTTGACAGTATCTTTTTTTACTTTTTTTTCATTTTTACTTATTTATTTATTTTAGTAGACTCCACACTCAGCATGGAGCCTAGTGTGGGGGTTGAACTCACCACACTGAGAAAAAGACCTGAGCTAAGATCAAGAGTTGGTTGCTCAAATGACTGAGCCACCTGGATACCCTAGCAGCATCTTTCCTAGAGTATACTTTTTAAAATTTTAATGTGGTCCACTCTGTCAGTTGTTCTTTCTTTCATTGATTATGCCTATGGTGTTGTATCTAAAAAAAAAATATTGCTGAACCTAAACTCATCTAGATTTACTTCTATTCACTTTTATCTAGAAATTTTATAGTAGATATGTGATCCATTTTGAATTAATTTAGAAGAGTACAAATTATATGTCTAGATTCATTGTTTTTGCATATGGGTGTCAATCAGTTACAGGACTATTTATTAAAAACACTGTCTTTGTTGCATTGTGTTGCCTTTGTTCCTTTTTCTAAGACTAATTGGTATATTGGGGTGCCTGGGTGACTCCCTCGGTAGAGCTTGCAACTCTTAAATCTTAGGGTTGTGAGTTCAAGCCCCACATTGGGTGTGGAGCCTACTTAAAAACAAAACAAACATTAGTTGGCTATATTAACATGGGTGAGACTTTGAGCTTTATAGTCTGTTCCATACATCTATTTGTCTGTTCTTTTGCCAATATCATAGTGTCTTGATTAGTGCAGTTTTATAGTAAGTCTTGAAGCCAGATTAAGTTGATCTTAACATTGTTCTTCTTTTCATTATTGTGTTAGCTATTCTGGATCTTTTGCTTGTACATATAAAACTTAGAATCAGTTTGCCAATATCCACAAAATAATTTCTTTGGATTTTAATGGGAATGCTTTTTTTTTTTTTTAAAGGTTTTTTTATTCGCTAGAGAGAGAGAAAGAGAGCAAGACCACAAGCAAAGGGGAGGGTTAGAGGGAGAGGGAGAAGCAGGCTTCCTGCTGAGCAGGGTGCCCAATGTGGGGCTGCCTCCCAGGACCCTGAGATCATGACCTGAACTTAAGCCATGCACGTAGCCCTTATTGGGATTGAATCTAAAGGTCAAGTTGAAAAGAACTGACATCTAAAAATATTGAGTCTTCCTAATTTAAACATGAAAAATCTCATCTCTCCATTTATTTATTTCTTTGTTTTTTCCCATCAAAATTTTGTAGTATTACTCATATAGATCTTGAACTTTTTTTTAGATTTATAACTGTTTCATGTATGGGTGGTAATGTAAATTGCAGCATGGTTTTAATTTCAAATTCTAGTTGTTCATTGCTGGTGTAAAAAAGAGTGATTGATTTTTGTATCCTGCAACCTTACAATAATTACTTATTAGTTTCAGGAGTTTTTTCCTTGATTCTTTTATAGGTTTTCTATATACATGATTATGTCATCTGTAAACAAAGATAGTTTTATTTTTTTCATTCCTAATCTGTATAAATTTTATTTCCTTTTCTTTTTTAAAAAATTCATATTCAATGTATTAAACTTGAAATCAACAGTGAAGCTTGTCAGAGCCTTTAAGCTCTACTTATAAAACTTTGTTTACAAATTAAGTATACTTGGTTTTAAAATTTTAAAAATATCTACCTTCACTTCTTGTTATTAATACTCAATTTTTTAATAATTTTGACAGATTAAACTTCTGTAAACATTTCCCAAACACATACAAGCTTTATTAAGTAATTTCTCCTAAACTATTTAAACCATCACAACTTTGATTCAATAGATCAAAATTGTTCAAGCATTTCACTCACTAAACAAAGCAAAGCCAGCTTTACAGCAGTAATGACAAATCTTCCTTAGGATGTAAATTCTTTGCAAGCCCATTCTAAACATACCAGTTTACTAAATCAGATCCTTTTAAACTTGTGAGACTGTCTACAATCACATTCTCTTAAATGTCAAATTAAAATGATATCCATCAGTCTCAAACATTATAAAGTACAAGAATAACATTATTTTACTATGTTAGGTAGGCCTTCTATATATTCAGACATTTTTTGACCTTCTGTATAATGTTGACAAGTTCTAGTGAGAGATTTGTGTTTGCCTTGTTTCTGTTTTTAGTCAGAAAGCTTCTAGTTTCTCACCAATGAGTATGTTTGATGTAGTTTTTTTTTTTTCCCCTTTCTTTTGTGGATTTTTTTTTTAAACAAGTTGAGGAAGTTCCCCTCTATTCCTAGTTTACTGGCTGTTTTTATCATGGGGGGGTGTTTGATTTTGTCACATACTCTTTTCTGAGTCTGATACAATTAAGTGACTTTTCTTCTTTAAGCTATTGAATTGATGGATGACATAAAACTGATTTTTGAATGTTGAACTAGCTTTGTATACTTGGAATAAGTCATACTTGGTTATGATATATAATCCTTTTTATATATTGTTAGATTTGATTTGCTAATATTTCACTGAGGACTTTTGCATCCATATTAATGAGAGATAATGGTCTATACTTTACTGTTCTTGTAATGTTTGTCAGTTTGATATTAGGGTAGTATTTATCCCATGAAATGAGTTGGAAAATTTTCCCTCTTTTTTAATCTTTAGGAAGAGATTGTAGAGAATTGGCATAATTTCTTTCTTAAAAGTTTGGTATAATTCACCAGTGAACCCATATGAGGCTGAATGGTTATGGATTATTGCTTTAATTTCTTTAATAGATATGGGCATAATCAGTTTGCCTATATATTCTTGTGAGAATTCTGCCAGATTATGTCTTTCAAGGAATTGATCTATTTGTTATCAGTTTTTTGAGCATAGAGTTGATCATAATATTCCTTTTTTATTCTTCCAGTGCCTATGGAATCTAATATCTCTCCTCTTTCATTTCTGATAGTAGTAAATTTTGTCTTCAATTTTATCTTATCTTTATCTTCTCTAGCATATCAGTTTTATGGATATTTTCACAGACTGCTTTTGTTTTTACTTATTTTATGAATTGATACCCTATTTTCAATTTCATTGATTTCTATTCTTTTTTTTTTTTTAATAGGCTCCACACCCACTGTGGAACCCAATGTAGGGGGAGGCTTGAACTCAACCCTGAGATCAAGACCTGAACTGAGATGGTGACTTAGATGTTTATCTGACTGAGCCACCCAGGCACGCCATTTTAATTTTTATTATTTATTTTCTTCTGTTTTATTTAGATTTTATTAACTTTAACAAAAATTCCTTAAGTTTAGATGACCAATTTTTAGATCTTTCTTATTTCTAATATATGCATTCAACGATACAAATTTCCTTCTAAACACTGCTTTTGTTGAAATACACAAATTTTGGTATGTTGCATTTTCATTTTCACTTAGTTTAAAATACTGTAAAATTTCTCTTGAAATTTCTTCTTGGACCCATATGTAATTTAGAAGTGTACTTTTTAGGAACTCCTGGATAGCTCAGTTGTTTAAGCAGCTGCCTTTGGCTCAGGTCATGATCCAGGGTCTTGGGAATGGGCCCCACATCAGGCTTCTTGCTTAGTGGGTAATCTGCTTCTCCCTCTGCCTGCTCTGCCTGTTTCTCTCCCTGCTTCTGTTCTCCCTCTCTCTCTGGCAAATGTATAAATAAAATCTTTAAAAAAAAAAAAGTGTACTCTTTAATCCTCACATAATTTGAGGATTTCCCAACTATCCATTATTTATTCTTACTTTAATTCCATTGTGATTTGACAGCAGAGATTTTTTATTTCCATCCTTTTTAAATTTTAAGGTGTTTTTTATGGTCCAGAATATGGTCTATCTTGATGAATATTTTGTGGAGCTTGTGAAGAAATATGTATTCTACTGTTGTGGATAAAGTAGTCTATAGATGTTCATTTTATCCAGTTGATTGATGTTGCTGTTGAATTGAACTATTTTCTTACTAATTTTCTGTCTGCTGAATCTGTCCATTTCTCATAAAGGGGTGCTAAAGTACTGAAGTATAACAATGACATTATCTAGTTCTCTTTGTAGTTCTATCTGGTTTTGCTCATGTATGTTCACATAGTGTTGTTAAGCACATACATGTTAAGAATTGTTAATTCTTGGAGAGTTGACCTATTAATCATTATGTAATGCTTTTCTTTATCCCTTATAATTTGGTTTGCTCTGAAGTCTGTTCTATTCATTATTACAATAGCTACTCCAACTTAGTGTTGGACAATTAGTGTTATCTTGATATATTTTTCCTCATCCATTTACTTTTCATTTCTATGTTTCCTCACTTATAAAGTGAGTCTATTGAGCACAAAATAAAATTTGCTCCACTCTGACAATCTCTAACTTTTAATTGGTACATTTAGACATTGACATTAAAAATGGCAATTGATATAGTTGGATTCTACCACATTAATTACTTTGTTGCCATTGCCACTGTTTTTTGTTCCTATTTTTGTCCTCTACTTTTTTCTACCTTTTGTGGTATTAACTGAGCATTTTATATGATTCTAGTTTCTCTCCTTTGTTTCCATTCTAGTTTTTCTCCTATATCATTTATACTTATTTTTTTAACTTTCTTTATTGATTGACCTAGAGTTTACAGTATGCATTTACAACAAATCCACATTCACTTATAAATAACACTATTGCTTCTCAGGTAGTGCAAGCACCTTATAGTAACATAGTCCCAATTTTTCCCTCCTCTTATATTGTTGCTGTCATTCCTTTCACTTATACATAAGCACAGATAAGAATAAAATATTTTTTCCAGGTACAGAACTCTCTCAACACTTTAAATATTTTCTCTCAACACTTTAAATATTTCACTTTACTCTCTTCTTACTTACATAATTTCTGAGGAGGATTCAGGCGTAATTCTTATCTTGCTCCTCTGTAAGTAAATTTTTTTCCCTCTAGTTTCTTGCAGGAGTTTTTCTTTATCTTTGATATTTGTATTCTGGAAGTGATATGCCCAGCTATAGTTTTTGGTTTTTTTGTTTTGTTTTGTTTTTGTTTTTTAGGAGGGAGGGGCATTTATCCGTCATCATGTTTTCTGAGTTTCTTGTATTTGTGGTTTAGTGTCTGACTCTAACTTGGGAAAATTATGTTACTGTTCTTTCAAGTAGTTCTTCTGTTCCTTTCTTTCTTCTCCTTCTGGCATTTCCATTATGCATATGTTACATCTTTTGTAGTTCTCTGGAAGATTTTTGATATTCTTTTCTGTGTTTTGTTTGCTTGTTTTTTGTTTTTTGGCGCTTTTTTTCTGATCTCCTTCTCCTTCTTCCTTCCTTTCTCTTCATTTTTTGAGGTTTCAATTGAGATATCCACAAGGTTAAAGATTTTGTTCCTTATCTGTGTCTTAGCTACTAATAAGCCCATCAAAGGCATTCTTCATTTCTATGTATGATTTTGGTCTTTAGCATTTCTCTTTTTTTCCCCCCTTAGGATTTTCATCTCTCTGCTTACATGTCCATCTGTTCTTGCATGTTGTCAACTTTATCCATTAGCACCCTCAGTATATGTATCAGAATTGTTTTAAATTCCCAGTCAGGTAACTCCAACATCCTTGCCATATCTGAGTCTGGTTCTGCTTCTGTGGTTCTGTCTGGTTCTGTTTTGCTCTGTGTCTTCAAGCTGTATTCTGTGTTTCCTGTTAGTATATCTTTTAGTTTTTAGCTGCTTCCCAGACATAGGATAAAAGGAACAGATAAAAGGAGCAATAAAAGGAACAACTTTAAATAGGTCATTACTAATACATCGGTGTGAAAGAGAAAATATTCTACAATCCATGATTAAATCTCAGTGTTTTAATTAATCTTCACTTTTAGATGTGAATTCCACCTGTATCTCAGCTACCCTCCTCCAACTTTAGATAGAACAGAAAGGTTAAAGGAGGCTATGGCTTGGTATCTCTCTTCTTCCAGGTCAGATTAAGCTGTGATAAAAGCCCAGCAAGTTAAGATCTGGTTGAGTAGTTTCTCCTAAAGGCAAAGATTTTTAAGAACAGAAGTACAGAATGCTGTGTCATATTTCAAAATGGTAACTTTTTTCTCCCCCTGCTAGAAAAACATGGGAATTTTCTCTGATATAACCGAAATCATTTTAAAATTACAGAAGGAAATGGAAAACAAAAAATGCAAAAAATTTTGGATACACTTGGACTAGATTTTTCAATAGAGTTAATAACGTTTCATCCCATTTACGTTATGTCTGTTTTTTCTCTTCTCCCTTATTCCCGCTGTTCCTCTCCCATGCCTCCCTATGTCTTTTTCTCATATACATACACATTTTCTTCTACTTTATTTATGCCTGTCATTGTGAATTATAGCCTTAGTGGGATAAGGATACTCCTTATTTTTTCAATGCTTTATTACTCTGAAATATATCTTGTCAGGTATCAAGTTTGTAACTCCTGCTCTCTTTATATTTGTATTTACTTGGCATCTTTGCTTAAACTTGTATTTTAACCTTCCTATCTTTGTCTTTGTATCTTTTAAATACAGGATAGAGTAGGGTTTTGCTTTGTCAACTGGAATTTTTTTTTTTTTAAGATTTCATTTATTTGACAGAGAGAGAGGGATCATAAGTAGGCAGAGAGGCAGGCCAAGAGAGAGGGGAAGCAGGCTCCCCGCGGAGCAGAAAGCCCCATGCAGGGCTTGATCCCAGGACCCTGGGATCATGACCTGAGCTGAAGGCAGAGGCTTTAACGCACTGAGCCACCCAGGCACCCCAGAAATTTTTTTTTAAGACTTTATTTGTTTATTTGACAGACAGAGATCACAAATAGGCAGAGAGGCAGGCAGAGAGAGAGGAGGAAGCAGGCTCCCTGCTGAGCAGAGAACCCGATGCAAGGCTTGATCCCAGGACCTGGGATCATGACCTGAGCCAAAGGCAGAGGCTTTAACCCATTGAGCCACCAAGGCACCCCATGTCAACTGGAAGTTTAATTTTTTTAATTGTTTGAATCCATTTACCTTATTGATATATTTCATCTGTTCAGTGTTTCACTGTGTTGATGCATATTCACATCTCTTACATAAATAGACTCTGGTATTATATAAATTCTCTCTGACATTTCATTTTCTTTCTCTTCCATTTTAAACCTTTTTTTTCAGTAGGAAGTTCTTAATTTTTGATCTAATGGCTACTCTTCTATTAACATCAATGCATTTATATAATTTTCTTTCTCATTTATTATCTTCCTCTACAAAGAGCATTATTTAAACATCACATAACTTCTGCCCATGCTATATTCTATCCCATCATTTAATGTTGATCGAATGGCAAATATAATTTGCATTCACCATTATTCTTCTTGTCAATGTCTCTCCTCCCATTATGTTTATCTGAAGTTCTTTCTCTAAAATAGTCTTCAAAAAGTACTCATAGGAACAGTTCTCTGGGCTTCTAGGTTCATGACTATTTTACATTAAGTCTGTTTTACTCAAAATAATGCCCTGAGCTCATATTTTCTTTTCATGAATATCTTAAATATGTTACTTCACTTCCTTCTAGCAAAAAGCATGGTGATTAAGAAACTGAAAGGCAGTATTATCCTCTTTCCTTTATATTTGACTAGCTCAATTTTTTCTTAAATGATGAAATGATTCATAAAAATCTCTTTAAATTATGTTTAAGTCCAGTATTTTTCTAAAATATATCTTGATGTTGGTCATTTAGATTTAACATTTCCAGATTTCAGACTATTTAAATTTCAAATATTGTTTGAGAAAAGATGTGTGTGTGTATGTGTGTGTGTGTGTGTATAAAATAGTTTACATGTATAAATATATAATACTACATAATACCATATATTATAAAATCATATATATATATATATATATATATATATATAATTCTTTTGCTTTGGTTTTCTCCTGTGGTCTTACCATGTGTGTGTTAGCTCTTTTTTCTTGTCTTCAATATGTTACTTTTTAAAATGCTTTTAAAATTTCCTTTCTTTCATTTTTTAAAAGAAATTTTGGTTGAATTATAACATATACATTAAAACATGTAATAAAGATTACAGTTAAATGAATTGAACATACTCTTGTAAACAGTGTTTAAAGAAGTGGAAAGTTATCAAAACCCCAGTCGTCCCACATTTCTTCATTAAATTGCTAATATCATGAAAGGTAACTCCCATCTTGACTTTTAATATGTATTTAAGTTTTATGTAAGGGATAACTACAGTATGTACTTTTTTCATATTCACATACAATTCCTTATTCACTCAATCATATCCTTGTTGTTGTGTATAATTGTTAATTAAATGTCTTTTATATATATATATTCCATCGAATTATCATGTCATGATTTGTTATTTATTGTGCAGTTAAATGAAATTTGGGCTTTTTTAGGTCTTAGTTATTATGAAGAATTCTGTTATGACTATGAGGCTATCTGTCTTTCAGTGAACATATATAGACATTCTTGTGCATGTCTACAAATAGGATTGCTGGGACTTGGAGATATTGAATATGGCCAATTTTGGTAGGTACTGCCAGTCCACCAGTGTTGTATGAGATGTGTAATAATTCTTCATCTATGAAAACAATTGAGATTGTCTTTTTTTTTTTTTTTAGCTGTTCTGGAGGTGTTCTGTTTTTTTCTTTCTTTATTTTTTAAATTTAGTTGTATGTGGTAATATTGCCTTGTAGTTTTATTTTTTTCCTCCTTTCCCCATGTCTTTTTTATTTAAAAAAAAAAAAAAAAAGCTTCCAACTTCTCTTTCTCTTAAGGCATTTTCTGATGGGTTTACTTCTGCTTTTTTTCTTAATTTTACTTCTAAAAAATGTGTTTTTCACTTTTAATTTTTTCCTGATTTATCAATTAGCTTCTCAGTTTTATTCATTATTTTTTTTCCTTCTATCATGTCCTTAATTTATTTTAGTTCATTTTGAACAGTTAGGTAAATTTTTTGTCTATTTGTGAGCTGGTCTTATTGTCTGTAAGGACACTATTCTGTTCCTCATTATCTTTTTCTTATAGTAACTTTGTGAGTAACTCAATAATGATTTGTTTCTTATTCTTAATTTTTCAAATAAGGCATTCAGTACCCCCCCCCAACTTTTGGGAAGGAGATTCTAAAACTTACTCTTCTAAGTTTGTGGCTTTAGCAGTTCTTCAGTAGCCATAATGAGTTTTTCAAAAATAGTTTCATGCTTTCTGAGATGTCTTGGGTCTCCTCTTTTCTCCCACTCAGCTGTATCCTCCCTTTTCTTTGCCACTATTTTTCCCTGTCCTTTCAGTGATGAATATATTCCCAGAGGTTTGTCCTCAGTCCAAGGCTTTGTTCTGAAAGATAACTTTGGCTGGACAACTTGAAACTTGAAAAGATTTACTGTTCCAGCCCCTGTAGACCTTATCAGAGTCCTTCTTCTACGCACCTATTAATTAGAGAATACAAAAAATCCTCCAAGCTTCAGCTGTTCTTCTCAAATGAGCCTGCTGCACTCTCCAGAGAGCTCTTGTTAGCTATGAGTATTTCTTTTTTCTGTTCTTTCATATCCATCAGAGGTTTTTTTGTTTCTCTCTTTTTCCTTCCATACAGATAATAGTTCCAGGACAGATTATAACAGTTCTTGTATTTTTTTCTCCACTACCAAACACACTTTGAGGTGTGTGAGGCTACCTCATTTCTTTTTGTGTTGTCATTGTTGTAGATTTTATTTATTAATACATTAATATGTTATTATTAGTATGTGTGTGTGTGTCAGTCACTTTGTTTTAGGGAGAATTTAAGAAGATCAGAAAGTCACATTGACACCACCTTTGTCTTCCTTCAATTTTCTTTAAGATTTATAATATTCCAAGTTCTACATTTTTTATAAAGATTTTATTTACTTATTTGACAGAGAGAGATCACATGTAGGCAGAGAAGCAGGCAGAGAGAAGGGGAAGTAGGCTTCCCGCTCAGCAGAGAGCCTCATACAGGGCTCCATCCCAGGACCCTGAGATCATGACCTGAGCCGAAGGCAAAGTCTTAACCCACTGAGCCACCTAGGTGCCCCCTAAGTTCTACATTTTAAGCTGAATAGACTACAGTAGTGTTAACTTCATTTTCCTCAATGTCTCACATATTATATCTATTCATTCATGCATATTAAATGTATAGTAAAATAAAAGTTGGTATCATTTCATAACTGTCCATAGATATAAAATAACTGTTAACAATGGACTATTAAAATTATAAATGCTATTTAAAATTTTTTTGTTCTTGCTAATTTCTTGCTTTCATTTTCTTAAAAAATGTATTCCAGAGCTACAGAATTACAGACATACTGGTCTATTTTCTAGAAGTTACATTTATTCTATTTTTATTGTTATAAATCAATATTTTATTAATGCAGTTATATTTCAAGTACTCTATTTGGGTTGTTATTAAAGGTAATCCATTTGAGGAAATTTTTCTCATAAGAAAATAATTACTCTAAATTTAAAAATTTATTCCCTTGATGCCATTACAAAAATATGGATGCTCCTTATTTTTTATCATGTTTTTGAGAACTTTGGGAAAATAGCACACTCTCTGTGCTCTATAGACTACAGTTATCCCCTTTAAGTAAAATATGACAGTTATATATTTTTAAAATAAAATGCTAACTGATGTCACCTGTAAGTTTATGGAAATTAATGACAGCTTAAACATATATTTGCACTTCAAGACAGAAGGTAGTGAAAAATAGGTATTGACATATTCCATGGCATGTGAAGTTCTTTTTTTAAAAGTTTAATTTAATTTAAATTTTTTTAGTGTTTCAAAATTCATTGTTTATGCACCACACTCAGTGCTCCATGCAATACATGCCCTCTGTAATATCCACCATCAGGCTCACCCAACCCCCCACACTCCTCCCCTCCAAAACCCTCAATTTGTTTCTCAGAAGCCACAGTCTCTCATGGTCTATCTCCCCTTCTGATTTTCCCCAACTCACTTCCCCTCTCCACCTCCCAATGTCCTCCGTATTATTCCTTATGCACCACAGTAAGTGAAACCATTTGAGAATTGACTGACTCTGCTTGACTTATTTCACTCAGCATAATCTCTTCCATGTTGAGCCCTGTCCATGTTGATACAAAAGTTGGGTATTCATCCTTTCTGATGGAGGCACAATACTCCATTGTATATATGGACCACATCCTCCTTATCCATTCGTCTGTTGAAGGGCATCTTGGTCCTTCCCACAGTTTGTCAACCGTTGCCATTGTTGCTATGAAGGTTGAGGTACAGATGGTCCTTCTTTTCACTACATCTGTATCTTTGGGGTAAATACCCAGGAGTGCAACTGCAGGGTTTTAGAGAAGCTCTATTTTTAATTTCTTAAGGAATCTCCACACTGTTTTCCAAAGTGACTGCACCACCTTGCATTCCCACCAACAGTATAAGAGGGTTCCTGAAGATGCATTTATTCTATTCATAAGCCAGGTTTTGTCTATTATAACTAGAAAGCAATAGTTTTGATCTGCATGTCAAAGATGACTTGAAACAGCTTTTTCAAAAGAAAGCAAATGCATCTTCATGAATTCTTGGCATTTATAGTCATCTGGAAAGAGCTAATAAAAATATTTTTCTGAAGTTGTCTGATGGTGTTAATGGCCCTTTACTGAGTTTAATCAAGCTTAAAGTTCAAGAGGCAAACCACATGCTTTTGGCTATTCTTATATATTTTAAAGGGCACTGAGCCTTAAATTTATTTTATTTTTATTTTTTAAAGATTTTATTTACTTATTTGACAGAGAGAAAGAGAGAGACAATGAGAGGGCGAACATGAGCAGGGGGAGTGGGAGAGGGAGAAGCAGGCCTTCTGCTGATCAGGGAGCCTGACATGGGGCTCAATTCCATCACACTGGGATCATGACCTGAGCTGAAGGTAGAGCTTAATGACTGAGCCACCCCCCCCGACCCAGGCACCCCAGCTTAAATTTCTTTTAAAACCGATCATTTCCCAAACCAAAATTTTATGATTAGAAGTGAGCAGTATATTTATTCTCTCTCTCTTTTTTAAATTTTTTGAGTATTAAATAGTCTATGCCTTTTAATCTTTTGAATATTAAGAAAAAAGATTATTATTCTTTTTTTATAAAGATTTTATTTATTTATTTGACAGACAAGGATCACAAATAGGCAGAGAAGCAGGCAGAGAGAGAGAGGAAGGGAAGCAGGCTCCCCACTGAGCAGAGAGCCCGATGCGGGCCTCCATCCCAGGACCCTGGGATCATGACCTGAGCTGAAGGCAGAGGCTTTAACCCACTGAGCCACCCAGGTGCCCCAACGATTATTATTCTAAGAAATACAGGTCCAGTGGCTTTGATCCCCCCCAACCCCACCACATTGTTTGATGCCAAACTACTGCTGGGCAACCAAATGTATTTAGAAGCATATCTGATTTCACTACACTCAAATTTCAATAGGATAACTGGGAAATTTGACCTGCAACCTAGTTCATTCATTTAAAGCAGATTATTTCTGTCTTAGGTGAGAAGTTTTAAAAATCTACAAAAGTGACAGACAGGTTCTGAATTGTCTGAGTTGTTAGATAGCTGATGTAAACACCTGAAAGAAGAAGTAGAGATGTCAGGCAAATGGCTATCTCATTTCTCTGTCACCATCTCTCTTCCAAAATGTCCTAATTCCTTAGAGGAAAATCATTTTAATTCTTAACATGACAGGAAAATGTTTTTCAATTCAATACCATGCATATTTGAATTCCCTATCCACAAACCCCCTTGGCCAGTAAGCAAGAAATATTAAGTTGAGACAGTTTACTGGAGAACATAATTTTTGTTACTTCTGTCATATTGATATTAAAAGTGAAAACTCAGTCCCTACATTTTTGAAAATAGGTAATTGTCCCTTTTATTTAATATATGTTAATTAAACTTCATTATCTTTATATGCATATCCATTGGCAAATGCTTTAATCTAAAAGATATACCTAAACTTGTAGGTCTTTTTTAAAATTTTTTTATTTTTTATTGACATATAATGTAAATTTGTAGTTCTAAATGAATGTTATCCTTCAAATTGGTCGCCTTGGAAAGGAGTATACGTATTACAGTGATACCATAATTGCTCAAGATTCCTGTTCTTTTTTGTTTTTGATACTTGTTTCCCGCCTTGTTCTCTAGTTTTGTTAAATAAAATGGATTTTGTGAATTCCTTGGAATACATAAAATTTCAATTTCAAAGGATGAAGATTTGACATGGCTAAAGGAGAGTTGAAGAAATGCATTCTAAAAGTAGTTCTAAGAGTAGGATTAAACATCTTAAAGAAAAATAGCTACCCAAATATAAAGAGTATGCGAGTATATGTTGTATATTTCATCAATATATAATGGAATGACAGAGTGTCATAGCTAAAAAGGGTCTTATAATCTGTATCAATTCTCAATTGGTGCTGTCTTTAAACAAATGTCCAGAAGGTTTTGTTTCCTGATTTCACAGCTTCTTAAGACAAAACTGAAAGTATGTCCTAACTTCTGATTCATTGTTTATTCACTGAAGCATGCTTTTTAAAAAATGTTATGAACTTTCATACGAACTCAAAATTATTGCTGTTAACTTTTGTTTCTGAAAATGTATTCCTTTAATTTTGTAACTGGGTAATTGAGGTTGTGTTCTATCTCTGTATTTTCCCCCACCCTATTCATCTAACAGGACCAAGGGGTCTGGCTGTAGCCAACCCAAATAATTATGTACCGCAGCATTTATATCAGGGACTGTAGGACCCCTGAGGTGAGCCATTTTACTAAAGGTTATGCTCCATTGTGAATACAGATCCAAAGTGTTTTTATAATCACATTTTGATGTGGTTTATGTTTATATGTGACTTTCGATTGAAAGGAAAATTAACCTTTTATTAACATGAGGGCTTGAAGTAGTTATACCAAAAGTAGGTTGTGTGTCCTGAATTACAAATAACCTTTCATACGTAAATGTTTTATTCTCAAAATATATTTTTAAAATGTGTAATGTGACAGGAAATACAAATAATTTGACCCATGGACCTTGAAATTTTAGAAATATATTTCACAATTTTAATCTGTTATCACCTGCACCTGGGTCAATTTTCTCTCTCTCCATACACACACACACACTGAACCCTACAAATACCACATTTAAAAAATAGATAGGAATTAGAAAAATGCCTAGTTTAAGATTATTCTCAAAAATATTCCATAGAGGGGCGCCTGTGTGGCTCAGTGGGTTAAAGCCTCTGCCTTTAGCTCAGGTCATGATCTTAGGGTCCTGGAATTGAGTCCTGCATCGGGCTCTCTGCTCGGCAGGGAGCCTGCTTCCTCTTCTCTCTGCCTTCTTCTCTGCCTATTTCTGATCTGTCTCTGTCAAATAAATGAAATCTTAAAAAAAATTCCATAGAAAAATGCATGAAAATACACTTTGTATAGTTTTGACTAACCCAAGAGTCATGTGAAGTAAGTCATCAAGGTAAGCAAACAGTAGTCTTTGTAGTTGATTCATCTAGTTCAATTATTTGATATTTATGTATTATCATCCCCTCTGATCACTGTAAAGTATTAATTATCTATATAAATGGAGAAGACAGGAAGAATAGATTCTCCTTAATAACAAACATTAAGTGAATGTAATGCAAATGTGATTTGGAAATGTATTTTAGAACTGTGTATGTAGAATATTTTTTGTCTTTATTTTTTTTTTCCGTCTTTAAAATAGGCAATCTAGCTGTATGACAATGGATAAGTTATTCCTCTACTCTGGGATTCACTCTGGTCCTCAATGTTCTTATCTTCAAAGTGTGAAAGATTGATTAAGTAATAAATCTAAAGCTATTAGAATAAATGTATCAATAGAGTGTTATCATAAAAACTTA
Source organism: Neogale vison (assembly GCF_020171115.1). Taxonomy (NCBI): domain Eukaryota; kingdom Metazoa; phylum Chordata; class Mammalia; order Carnivora; family Mustelidae; genus Neogale; species Neogale vison. The sequence continues at coordinate 83,931,943 of NC_058094.1, read as the reverse complement.
AACCAACAACTAACACTTTTCAGTTCCTACTTACATTTTCTGCTTGAATCCTCCCTACACCTGTTTCCAAAAAAGTGAATGCTTAGTTATCATCTTAAAGTATACAAACAGGTGCCCTAGCCCACAGATAGCTTATTTCTCTAATAAGCCCAATTAAATTATTTCTTTTACTTCTAAACATAAGACAGATTTAATAATATGAAAAATATAAACTTTGGTACAGAAAGTCTAAAACTTGCAATAAATCATAACATTGTTTTAAGTTTATAACAGATTTCAAAAATAAGTAAGGTGAGGGGGCATCTGCCTTCAGATCAGGTGATGATCCCAGGATCCTGGGATTGAGTCCCAGATAGGGTTTCTTGCTCAGCGGAGAATCTGCTTTGCCCTCCCTCTCTGTCCCTCCCCCGTGCTTGTGTTCCCTCTCTCACAGTCTCTCTATCAAATAAAAAAATAAAATCTTAAACAAACAAATAAAAACAAGTATAAACACCATAAAATTAGTAATTAGAGTTGTAACTAAAGCCAGTGCTTCCAGGGTCTCAAGGAAAGAGGAACATGGATACAGAAGGGGTCTGCTACTCACCAACCAAGGCTTTGGATTAAAACGTATATTGGGCTGCCTGGTGGCTCAGTTGATTAAGCCCACTGCCTTTGGCTCGGTCGTGATCCAGCTCCCAGTTCCGTGGGGAGTGTGCTTCTTTCTCTGACCTTCTCCAGTCTCATGCTCTCTCTTACTCTCAAATAAATAAAATCTTTAAAAAATATACTATGATAATGGAAAATTTTAAGTATAAATACAGAAAATAGTATAATAAACAAGCACATATGCATCACCGAACGGCTATATAACAAAACATGGTATATCTTTGGGACGCCTGGGTGGCTCAGTTGGTTAGGCCGCTGCCTTCAGCTCGGTTCATGATCCAGAGGTCCTGGAATCGAGTCCGACATCGGGCTCTTTGCTCAGCAGGGGGCCTGCTTCTCTCTCTGCCTCTGCCTGCTGCTCTGCCTGCTTGTGTTCTCCCCCTCTCTCTCTGACAAATAAATGTAAAAAAGAAAAGAAAACAAAACAAAACATGGTATATCTTTACCTCTTCTCAACTCCCAAAACTCCTTCTTTGGTTTGCAACAAAAACAGATGACATACAATTTCATCTGTAAAACTTTTCTCAATGTGCCTTAGTGAAGGAGTAGACTTGAAAAACTATGTGCAGCAAAGGGAGAATATCCAGGCAATGTATTTATTACATTTGGTCTATGGGTAAAAATCATCTTCTCTAATATTCACAGCCATACATCTACTATTAGATAGCTTTGGGATTTAAATTTACAAATTCTATATGATCTGTGAACAGGCAGTAAACAAAGTTAACACCTAAAATCATTTGCACACTGAAAATATTGCTGGAAGGATCCATCCCTGATGGAGAACACACAAGAGTCCTTTAGGTCATCCACCAGAACATGAGTTCACAATCCAAATTGCAAAATACACAACAAAGCTTCCAATTTTAGTGTAAGGAATGTCAGAAAGTACAGTAAGCAAATTAATGTAACCACAAAGTTTTTAGAAGCAGAATCTAAAATCAATATATACAAAATAATTAAATAAAGATTTAAATATATAATAAGTTACTGTCAAACAATATACCAGTCTTAAAGAAATATACCAGATTTAAAAGAAGTAAGTAGAAATTCAAAAAAATATATATAATATAAAAATATGTGTGTTAAATATAACCAAGGAAATTAAAATGTGTGGTAAATATATCTGGTAAATAACATAAACTATAGTTGTTGCAATATAAGAGGTAATTAGAAAGTTCGGGTACATACTCTAATTTAAAATATGGAAAATGTGACAGAGGAGTTAAGAGATAGTTATGGAAAAATATGTCTAACATATATCATTTAAGGATTCCAAAGAAAAAATTACAGAGAAAATATTTATTTAAAGGTATGGGTATAATTGGAGTTTTAAGGGATTCCCCAATAAATAACAGTATTTTTTTTAATCTGGCCCTGGACAATTTTACAATATAATTAATGTAAGAAAAATGTCACTTTTATTATTGATAGAGAATGTATTAAATAATGTTTCTTATTGTGAGAAACAAACAAACTTATGAATGAAATTCTAGAATTGAACAGAAATACTGACCCATCAACATCAGTGTTTTACTGGGTAATATTGTGAAGTAAAACTTGCAGAATGGAAGAACAGTAAGAAACTTCCCAAAAGAACAAAGTCAATGATAAGTCATGGGGAGGTAACCTCTCTAAATTTACCGTCATGTAAGTAAGTCATTCTACATCCTCTGAAGGTAAGTGGATTAAGGGATGGAGGGATACACAAAGTTATAAACACTGAAGATATTTCAAATTTTTAAAAATTCAGATGATAGGAGATAAGGGCAAATAACATCACAAAGTTGACTAAAGGTAGGATAAAACTCCTAAACAGGGTAAATTGATAAAAATCTACACTAACACATGATGGAGTGAAATTACAAAGAATAAAAGCAAAAAGATTATCTGAAAAGCACACAAGGAAGAAATGCAAATTATATAAATAAAAAACAAATATTAGAATAATGGTACATTTCTCAGTGGCAAAACTGGAAGCCAGAACTCAATGACATAGTAACATCAAATGTTTGAGATAAATTAACTCTTGATCTATAATTTCATACTTATGTAAACTACTATTCAAAAAACAAGACCAAGATAAAAAAAATTTTCAGATGATATACTTGAAAGCATTTACCTCTTACACAGTTTCATTACAGAATTTTCTAGATTGTTCATAATGTGTAGAAGCATTGAACATTAAAATAAAGGACCAAGATGCAAGAATGAATTATGTATAGGTATTTAGATAAATTTGGGAGTAAGTGTAAAATTGTTTGACAAACTGTAGTGATAAAATTTAGATCATACTAAAATAATATGCAAATAAAATGTCATGAAACAGTTAAACATAATGTAAGTCATGGCCAGTCAAGTCAGGGAGATAGAGGTATTTATTGTCTAATATGAATATATATATATATATATGTTAGCAGAAATAAAATAATTAAAATAAAGTATAAATTGCAAAATAGTAGAAAAATTCAATTAACAATAAAATAAAAATAATTCAGCTAAGAAAAAAAAAAACTCTTGAATAAACCAAAAATAAAGGAAGGAACAATAACAACAACAACAAGAAAAAAGACAGATAAATCAAAAGCTTACTGTGAGGGGTGCCTGGGTGGCTCAGTGGGTTAAGCCTCTGCCTTCGGCTCAGGTCATGATCCCAGGGTCCTGGGATTGAGCCCTACATCGGGCTCTCTGCTCAGCAGGGAGCCTGCTTCCCCTCTCTCTCTCTGCCTGCCTCTCTTCCTACTTATGATCTCTGTCTGTCAAATAAATAGATAAAATCTTTAAAAATATAAAAAAAAGCTCAATATGAAATGTAACCAAATAATATAATATAATATAGTATATGATATTAAATGTGAATGAGCTAAACTTACTAGTAAAAAGATTCCCATTTTATGTATAGTAATGCAGTAATTCAGTGTAATGCTTATAAAGAGTTTTTTACTCCATTTAGTTGGATAACTAGACATTTTAAAAATGGACAACCAACATATTATATAGTTAAGTTAAAATAGCAATGACATTTATAAGGTTTTGTCATATTTCCAATAAATAATTTCCTATAGGTACTTCAGGTTATAGTAATATACTTTTCACACCAAAATATGCTTCTGAATTTTTCAAGTCTTCACCAAAAATAATTTTGGGATGATTTTTTTGTGGAAGTAACCATGCAAAACATAGTAAGATATAGGAAAAGATAAAACATTTTATTTTTTTAAAGATTTATTTATTTTTATTTTGGAGAGAGAGAAAATAACTGCACAAATGGAGGGGGGAGTTGAGGGAGAGGGAGAGAAGCAGATTCCCCACTGAGCACAGAGCTGACTCAGGGCTCAATCTCACAAACTGGAGATCACGACCTGAGCTAAAACCAAGAAAAGCCATATGTTTAACCAACTAAGCCACCTAGGTGTCCCAAAATAAAACATTTTAAATCATTACTTGCACTTAGGTATTTCTCTTTTAGTATATTTCTTTTATATTTGTTATTACATTAATTTCCAAGACCGTTTCTTGTTTACTCTGCATTGATTCAGTGACATTTAACCATGTTCACTGATTTGACTACATTAAAATTATTTATAAGACTGCCCATATCTGCCATCTATCATATATCTTTCACATAAATGATTTCCAGAAATCTATTTTATTCTTTTTATTTATTTTATTTATTCCTTTTTTGTCTTTCTCTGATTTCTCAGGAGCAGCAACCATTTTTTTTTTCTTTTCATTTACTTACTCAGAATATATTTTAACCTTTCTGTAGTATAATCTATATTTTTAAAAGCACTTATTCCTTTTTTTCATCATTAATTGAAAAATGAAATTTATTATGTGACAGTTTGCCATCTTTTATTTATTTCCTTTTCTTCATTTGTTCTCTGGTTTCATTAATTATATTACTTCTTTGTTCATACTAATTGTGTTTTCTTCACAATGCATGTTGTCATTATTTATTGACTCTTTCTTTTTTTTTTTTTTTTATGAAGATTTATCCACTACTTTTAGAGAGAGGGCTAGAGAGTATGGGGGAGGAGCAGAGGTGAGGGAGCAGGACAAGCAGACTCCACATGGAATGTTGAACACAGAGCTTGATCCCAGGACCCTGAGATCATGACCTGAGCTGAAAACCAGAACCTGATGCTCAACCTACTCTGACACCCAGACATTGACCCCCTGACTTTTTTCAGTTATGGTCTTTTGAATCTTAAAAATATCATTTCTGTACTTTTATTCGTGTGTGTGTGTGTGTGTGTGTATTAGGTTGATTAATGGAGCTAAATACTAAACAAAAACTTCAGAGATTTTTTGAATATCGCACTATACCTAGTTAATCATAGACTAATAAAAATAAGAAACACCTTTGGACTGAATGATTCTGTGTAATGTTCAGATTCGAATCTACATAGATTCAGCCTTCTATAACACATTTTGGTTATTCATCCTCATTTCCAATTCTTGACGAATTAATGGTACAGAAATCACATATTTATTTTAGTATATATTGATGTTTAAGCTGCAATAAAATGTTAGAAATGATGCTCTCAATTTTCAAAATTGTTTTCTAAACTGCCATAATAAATGCTTTTTGTATGTGTGTTTATCAATATGGATTCCAGCAACTACATTAATAGGATGTCATTGTAAGAGCCTATTTAGTTAGAATGTGATGGAAAGGCTACTTAGAAAAACCTTCTGTTCTTCACCAAAATTTGTAAAACACATGCCAAAATCAATTTTATTTACTTGTAGTCTAGTTTTAAGTATTTAAGTTGTACAGTTTCTTAATTGCTATATATCCTGTAGCAGATAGCCTGGATTACAACTGGTTTTGAGTTTGAAAATTGCCCATTTCTTTAAAAATTTTATGTTAAATGACAGCATTTTCAAGATAAAGAGGGAAAAGGCATATGAAAATATAAAACCCACTTTTTTTTTTTTTTTTTTTTTTTTTACCTTTTAACTTCAGCTGCAATTTCCTAGATTGAATCTGTACATCCACTGTTACATTAATTGCTTTATATGAAATTTTCACTTGCAGGAAATGTTTTATTTGTTGGTCACCAGGTATTTCTGTAGGTGGAGGAATTATGTCATATAGGACAATGACACTTAATTGTTAAACTGCACATTCTGAATTTATTTCATGTTGTCAAAACCATGGAGAACAAGCTTGGAAAGAACTTTAAAAAATACATCTTTATAGTTGTTTTAAAAAGCCTTTTATTATGGAAAGCAAATAAAGAATAGTATAGTGAAATAATAGTGATCAACATCTTCTTTCATTTCCTCTCAATATCATTTTCTTCAGACATATTTAAAAATAAATTTGCACTTCCTCTCATTTCTACCTTAAATAATCCAGTATGCAAACCTAAAATACAAAGACCTTCTTTTTCTGCTTAATCAGCTATTATCATGATTTTTAAAAATATTGATAAAACTTATATCAGTATTTAATAAATAACCAATTTTCAAATTTTTTAATTATCTCCAGGCTATCTTTTCCACTTTGGTTTCTCCAATTTAACCCAAACAAGCTTTTTACATTGTTAAGGAATCTCATTGACCACTGGATCATCTTTACCTTTAGGTCTCTTCTATGGAAGCTATTTATTAAACATGAGGTGAGCATTCCAACTCAAATTCAATTAGTGTGTTTTACCTAAGTAGTTTTTGAGTTTATACTTGCACCTTTTTTCTCTTATAATGACATAAGTACCTTGGTCCTTTTTATCTCTGTTTCATTGAACATTTTCCTTTTTATCACTCATTTTGACCACTTTGACCATGGCATATTTATTGTACTTTTCCTTGTGTCTTGTGCCTAAGCTTTGTTGAAGTTCTTGGATCTGTGTGTATATAGTTTTTACCAAATTGAAAAACTTCCAGACATTGTTTTTTCAAATATTTTCCTTTCCTACTCCAGACATTCCAATTACATTTGTAGTTGGCCAATTATGATGGTTTGTTTATTTTTTGGAAAATGTTTATTTTCTCATTCATTCATGTGTATTCAAGTTCAGTTCTTTTCTTCGTAATGTCTAAATTGCTATCAATCTTATTCAGTTTTTTTTAATGTTACATACTATACTTTTCATATCTGGAAGTTGAATTAGGAACTATTTTCATATCTCTAATATTTATATTTACCACTTTGAATATGGAGAATCTAGTTATAATATTGTTCTAATATCCTAATCTTAATTCTAACAGCTGGTCATTTCTAAGGCAGTTTTGATTGATTTCTTATCTTCTTACTATATAGCGAATTGTCTTGCTTCTTTGCATGCCTAATAAATTTTTATTGCTGTGAGACATGAATTTTACTTTACTGTGTACTAGCTGTGTTCTATATTTTTATAAATAATACTAAGCTCTATCTGGACTGTAATTATTTAGAAGGAGTTTGATCCTTTTGGATTTTGCTTTCAGGTCTCTTGGGCTGAATTAGGTTTGTTTAGATTTTACTAGAACACTGTTCAGACCAGGGGTAATTATACCTCATTGTTGAGTCATGCCCCTTCCAAGTAATTTACCCAGTGATCATGGAGTCTGGATGAGGGGAGAGGCACTCTTCTTGGCCAATACAAGAATGGAGTACTATTGCACCAAATCTTTTCAGGTGCTTTTTTCCTGGTCTTGAATAATTTCTTCATATACATATGCTGTTTCTGTCCTGTGGCCTGGAAATTCCCTCAGGCAGTCACCTGGGGCAATCATAGGGGTCACTTCATTTTTTCCCATTACTATGTATCATTGGCTTTATTCCCTTATTATTTTGAAAACCATTGTTTCTATCTTTATTTTCTATTGTTTTCTGCAGGAGGGTATATCCTGTCTATTACCCCATCTTGGCCAGGAGCTTAACTCATTATTAGTGTGAATAGCCAATTTTTATCTTGTATTATGATTACTTCAGTGATATGATAACTTTAATGTAAATCAGTCATATTTATTATACCATAGCTTAATTTAAGGTGATGTAATTGTTATGCAAAATAGAGAATCAATGCAAGGATAATTGGGCAATAAAATCTATAAAACTTGATCACCTTCAGTTTTAGAAGATGATGTAAAGGGAAGACTAAAAAAATGGATATAAAGATTACTGGAGTGTCAGAAGTAAGACAATTTTCAGTGGAAGATATTGAGACCCTTGTTAGGCATGTCTCACGTTAAGTGAGAAAACAATTTCCATTTAAAGAAATGGAGGGGTGAGGGTGGAGATCTGAATCACATGAAGGAGTTTGGAACACTTCACTATTTCCTGAAAGAGCCTTATAATTTCTAAATCATGCTTTGCCTTATGTTGTTTTACCAGTCTGGAATGATCTGTGTCACCTGCCCCTTTATTCCAAGTCGAATTTAGACAAATGCAAATGTCACTTGTTTAATAAAAACTTTTGTAATCTTACTAAATATAATTGCGTCCCTCTCTGCATTTGGCTTATACGTCTATTGAGTACTTTAAATTTATCCTGTATTGTAGGTACTTGTAAACTTTATTCTCTACTAAATGGTTATTACTTTGAAGATAGATTGTACATTAGATTTTTTGCATCCCTTACTAGAGATTGTGAATTGTGTAGTTCATTTAAAAGTGAGTTAAAAAAGATTCAAGTTTAATGTTAGTATAGTATTCTTTTATGCGCATTATTTTTTTATTTTTAATATGTGAGATCAAGGGATAGGGCTGCACTGATCACTCAGGTGATTGCCAGTTTAGCTTCAATCTGTCACAGATGTGATGCAGACAGTGTGCAATACAATTCAACTTCATTTCCCACTTATGTGCTGCAGCAAAACCAAAACAAAAACAAAAACAAACAAGCAAACAAAAAAACATTGATTTTCAGGAGCTAATAGGAGATACCTTACAAGTTGAGATAAATAATTATAATATTTTTTCTTACTTCATAAATACTTTAATATCATTCAAATACCATATGCATTTTATTGAGATTCCCCACAAGTTAGATAGTAAATAGTAAAACAAATTAAAAATAACTGAATCAATTGCCTTATGTAACATCCTTAGGAAATTGTTTAAGGGTAATAAAAACAGCATTTAAGATATAGTAAACTAATATTGTAAGCAATGAAAACAAGGTACCAGAAAGTTATTGAATTTTGGATGGGAAAATCAGGAATTTTGGATTGCTTCAGATAACAAAGTGGAAAACCTGTAGCATTGGATTAAAATGTGGACTAGATGAAATTATGTTAACATAATCATTCCAAGAAATTTTTTCCTCTTGAATACTCACAGGAAAAATAGCTAACTTTCATTCGAAATCACCAAAAAACCCTCCAGAACAGTAATAGTAAGCATGCAAAATCATTAAAGCTCTGCTCTCTCTATTTATGCCATGAAAAACTGTATCACAATTAAGCTCAACAATTCACAGGTGTAAAATGGAAGTATACTGCTGACAAGCCTATTTCTTTCTAGCTTTTGAATTTTCATTGAATAAAATATGACCTGAGAATTTAGAGTAGTATGAAAATAAATATGAGAAGAAATCATTCAAAGGAAAGAGTATTACTCAAATGCTATCCCCAATTTCTTTTTATTGAAATTACAATTCATTTGGTTTTCAAGGAGCCAAATTTTGAAATTGTACATTTTCTCAAAGATTTCAGGTGTTATGGTTTACTTTATGTTATTTAATTATATTTCAGGTTATATTTAATCTTCTTTTCCCTTAGTCTTGTAATTGTAAGTCATCAATTCAAAAACATATCATAGTCTAGTAAAATAGTACTTAAATCTATATCCTAGTTCTATGTAATTTCTACCTAATAAATGTGCTTTTAAGTACATTTTTTAATATTCTTTAAACCTCACTTCCTTCACCTGTTAGATGGAGGTAAGCCAGCTGATCTTTAAAATCTGTTAGACTAGAGCCCAGTTGTACTTTCTTTAAAACAATAAATTACTTTGGGGAATTTTTCACCTGCAATATACCACTGACCTATTCACTTCATGGTAAACATGTATACTTTCTCCTAGCCTATAGAATTTGGGAAACATGGAAGAATCTACAACAATGCCAGATGTTTATTAAGAGCAGAAAATGCAAATTCTGGGCATTGAAAGTTTGGTGTATAGACCCAGTCTCTGTTAATGACTCACCTTGTGACCACGGCCATGTATGTTTAATCAATTTGGACTAATTTTGCATGTTTCATTCTACTTAAAAGTAAAGCATGTTTGTGAGAAAGAAAAATCGGTGCTTTTCCTCATGTTACTATTAATAAAACCCTATAAAATGTAATTAAGAAAAGTGAAAGGTATTGAAATTTTCTTTATGTAACTTAATGCTTGGTCATTATCTTATATAGCAAATTTGTCTAAAAATATACTTTACAAAGAGATTTTAAATAATTTTACTTCTCTTTTGTATCTGTGTCTTCACAGTGTACTTCCCTGCTTAAAGCACATTACTTAGCACCTGGGTTGTAATTACTACAGGCTCATTTGTCTTTCTCAGTGGACTTGAGGGCAAAGAGCTGTCTCTTTTCACATTTGTTTAGTCTGTAGTTGGAACTGTTCCCAGCATGTACCAATACAATCTACAAATATGTGTAAAGAATATTTTAAGGTAATTATATAATTATGCCACTGTGGAATCCACTGGATACCATGCTTAACTGCATAAAGAACATCCGTCTTTCTGTAACTTGAGAACACATATTGATACACTCCTTGTGGTCTAGATCTTGTTTACCTCCCTGGAGCTCCATCTGTTAAATTTACTTACTCATTTCCCCAGGAGAAAGGAAGATAATGTGTGATTCATTACCCTCCATCACTTCACAGCACAGAACTAATCTCTCAATTACCCATAATACAAATGGCGCTGTGTGACTCCCGTGGTAACACTCTGCACAGTTTATCTCAGAAGGATCTAACAGAGGACCAAGAGTTCTGCTGCCAATACTGCTGGGCAAATTTCCTTAAGTAGATTTAAGAAGCTGCCAGTCTTTCTTGTCAGCACGTGAATTATGTCATTTGTGATCACCTAGATTTATAGAGCCATGAATATCAGTTTTAAAATCTTGAAATTTATGTTCTGTATATGTGTTTGAACCACAAGTGTTATTATAAGAAAATAATACATGCACATCCATCCAACCGGCAACCTCGTATTTTAATGTACTTTTTTTTTAAGATTTTATTTATTTATTTGACAGAGAGAGATCACAAGTGGGCAGAGAGTCAGAGAGAGAGAGAGAGAAGGGGCAATGCACTTCTTTTTAAAAGAAATTCTCAGAGTGCTATTACACACATTTTCTGTTCTGTCATTCTATCTTCCATTATAAACTGGGATATTCATATGAAAAGAAATATCTCTTCTACTATTTATCTACCTGATGTTACAGCTTATATAGAAAAGGCAAGACAAATGCTTCTTTCCATTTATTTAAGAGTTTTCAGAAAATGATTTGGTATTCTTCATAGAAATACATCCCTGGGGCCATTAAAATTTTAAAAATAGTCATAGTAGCTTTATTCACAATAGCTAAGAACTGGAAATAAGTCAAATGCCCATGTATAGAATGGTGAAATGAATTGTGTTGTGTCCATGTAGTCGAATATTATATAGCTTTCAGATACCTTGATTAGCAATAGCACAACAGCATGGTTAAATCTCAAAAGTATAATATTGAATTAAGAAAAGTCAAACAAAAAGTACATAGTGTATATTTTTATTTATGTAAGTTTAAAAGGAAATAAAATTAATCTCTGGTGTCAGCAGCTAGATTAGCAGTTACCCCTTGAGGCAGATAATTCTGAGCAGCCTGTGAAGTCTTTTGGAGTGTAGGAAGCTTCCTCTGTCAAACTGTTCGCCGAAGTCTTCTGTGATAGAAAGTATGCAAAGTATAACGTAATTGTAAACTGTGGTTTAGTTCATGTCAGTGGCTAATAACATGAACACACACATGCAATCTTGCAACACTTCTTTTTATTGGTCTTCAGAGTATCTTTTATGAAGTTCTGTTCAAGCTGCTCCTGTGTCTTTTTTTTTAACTTTAATTAATTTTTGTACTTAAAATTATTTGTAATTTTTTTTTTAGTTTCTTTATCTTTTTTTACACCAGCATGGTAGTTTTTGATTGCTTCCTTGCTGTTTGATATGATATTCCAGACACACGTTGAATGTTTCTTACTGAAATCAACTGTTTTCCAAATAGCACATCTTGTAAGTAAGAAGTGACATTTGGAATGTCAGTTTATAATCTTGGAGCACTTATTTCTACTGGACTTATCATTGTTTCAAAATTATTTCAATTTAAAATGTATTTTAATATATAAATATCAGTGTTAATTCATACAATATTTTGACTTCAAACTCAATACTAAGGATTTGTATTTAATCGCATATTTTATTTACCACTTCTCCTATGACAAGAATCCTGTTGGTAAGCATTTGGGTTTTTCCCACTTTTTGCAACTGTGGATAATGTTCCCATTACTTCTTTGATAATTGCCATGAATCTTCACTGCCAGAATATGTAGTCACTATGGAAGTCTTTCCTTTAGAAACACTTTTAACTATGTACTTAATGCTCACCATTAGTCCTTATGCAATGTGTATCTAGTTGTTTTTGTTATCTGAAATTTGTTTTTAAAGATTTTATTTATTCATTTGACAGACAGAGATCACAAGCAGGCAGAGAGGCAGGCAGAGAGAGAGGAAGGGAAGCAGGCTCTCTGCTGAGCAGAGAGACCCGATGCAGGGCTGGATCCCAGGACTCTGGAACTCTGACCCGAGCTGAAGGCAGAGGCTTCAAGCCACCGAGCCACCCAGGCACCCTGTTATCTGAAATCTTTTATGAAACACATTGCTCAGGGGCACCTGGGTATAGCTTAGTGGGTTAAGCCTCTGCCTTTGGCTCGGGTCATGGTCTCAGGGTCCTGGGATAGAGCCTTGCATCAGGCTCTCTGCTTGGCGGGAAGCCTACTTCCCCCTCTCTCTCCCCCGTCTCTCTGCCTGCTTGTGATCTCTCTCTCTGTCGAATAAATAATTAAAACAAAACTCTTTTTTAAAAAAACCCAAAAAACAAAAAACACATTGCTCAGAAAGAATTCACTGACTTATTTCATGCTGGTAACTACCTATATACATGATATTTGCAAGTCATTTGATTGAACACAAAAACCTTGGGTGACTTTAATCTTTCTTTCTATAATTTATTTATGGAGTAAGAATCAGTTATATAAAACTCTGTGTTAGGCTTCATTATTTACCCCTTAAATACATAATATATTCTCTTTAAAATTTTGCCCAAGAACATGTCAAACAAGATCACGGTCATGGCACCAAATTTTATTTTTCCTCAAAATTTGAATGTTACTTAATTCACAACATTTTCCCAATACTTGGTGATATTTCTCATTTCCTCTCTGGTTTATCAGCATTGTTCATGTGATCGGATGCCAATCTTATTATTTGCTTCTCTGTGAGTACTGTCTACTTTTTTCTTTCTTTTTTATTTTTTTGGTTTTATACATTTATTTGAGAAAGAGAGAGAGCACACTAATGAGCCTGATGTGGGGCTCTACCCCAGGATTCTGGGATAATGACCCAAGCCAAAGGTAGATACTTAACCCACTGAGCCACCCAGGAGCCCCAGCTTTTATCATTTTTCTCTATGAAGGTTTTGTAATTTTTCTTAGCCATTCCTGCTCTGAACAATGACTATCATGTAACTAGATATTTTATATTTATCTTTCTGTAAATTCATTAGCCTCTTGAATTTTAGTATTTCTATCTATTCCAGTGACAAATGCAGCAAATGTATATTGACCTTTCCGAATTGATTGACCCCATGATTCCAGATTGCTATGTAGCCCTTTCATTTTTGTTTTGTTTTGTTTTTTTTTAAGATTTTATTTATATATTTGACAGGGAGAGAGACAGTGAGAGAGGGAACACAAGCAAGGGGAGGCGGAAGCAGGTTTCCTGCAGAGTAGGGAGCTTGATACATCTCAGGACCCCGGGATCATGACCTGAGCCAAAGGCAGATGCTTAATAACTGAGCCACCCAGGCGCCTCGCCTTCTTCTTCTTTTTTTTAATCCATCTATTTTTTTTTCCTGTGAAGCTCATATTTAAAATTTTCATGATTACTGGATTTTTTTCATGGATATGATATTCTATTTCACTTCTTAGAGTATATTTATCACAGTTTTAATTTTTTTTTTATTAACTCAGCTTCCTTTTTTTTAAGTTGTATTTTATAAATTTGTAGATTTTCCTGATTGTTACTATACAACATGTCAGGCATGAGAAACAGTACGAGAGATAGTATCACAGGCCCACTTAATCACTACCATACTAAAGAAATGCTCAGCGGTAACTCTCTAAAATGCTGTATCCCTTTCTGCTTCCTGAATCTGGTATTTACAATTTCAAATGCATATTTTTACACATTTAATACTCTTAAGGAAATATTTTAAGTTGTGATAAATTCTCCAAAAGCAAAAGTTTGTCCTGAATTTTGAATCATAGGTAATCCATGGAGCTGCAAGCAGATTGTTCCTAAGGCCCACAAGGACTGGAGGATCTTCTTTATATTTAGCCTGGAAGATTTATGCAGTAGTTTGGAGAGATAGAATATAGTCTATCTTTAGTGTAGAGTCAGTTTAAAAACATATTTTTTCTCACATGGCAAATTAACCACAACGGCTCAGTGCTTTTATTTAGCCTGTTCCTATTTTATCTATGAAAAGAATAAATCTTAAATGTATTTCTCAACCCTGAAGTAAATCATATGTTGCATGTTATGCAATTAAAAATAAAATTGCCTACATTGTCTGAAGCTATTTGTAGAGACACAACTTTTAAAATTAAAAGACTTTGGTTTCTGGAGCAGTTTAAAGTTTATGGAAATACTGAGGAGAAAGTGCAGTGAGGCACATTTAACTCTCACGCCCATGGTTTCCTCTGTTATTCATATCTGGCTTTACTGCGGCACACTTGTTAACAGTTGATGAACCAATATTACTATTAACTAAAACCCACAGTTTGTGTTAGATTCTGTGTTTTCAAGTTCTATGATTGAACGAAAGTGTGTCATCTATCCACCCTTACAGTATCATACAGAGTAGAGTAGTTCCTTGATCTAAAAATCCTGTGCCCCCCCTTTTTGTACCTTCACTCCTCACTCTAAACCACTGGCAGCCGCTGGTCTTTTCACCCTCTGTAGAGTCTGACCTTTACAGAATGTCATGTGGTTAGGATAATACAGTGTTGTAGCCATTTTATAAGCCTGCCTGCCTGCCTGCCTTCCTCCTTTTCTTTCTTTCTTTCTTTTTTTTTTTCTTTCTTTCTGATTTATTTATTTGACACAGAAAGAGTATAAGCAGGGGGGAGAAGTAGAGGGAGAGGGAGAAGGAGGCTCCCTGCTGAGCAAGGAGCCTGAGGTGGGACTCATCCCAAGACCCCAGGATCATGACCTGAGCCAAAGGCAGACACTTAACCAGCTAAGCCACCATGTGCCCCTAAACTGGCTTCTTTCTTGCGATAATAGTCATTTAAGGTTTCTCCTTGAATGGCTTGAGAGCTCCTTTTTCTTTATTGCTGAACAGTATTCCATTGTCCGGATGTACCAGTTAATCCTTTCACTTATTAAAAAACATGTTGGTTGCTTCTTCGGTAATTAAAAGCAAAGCTACTATAAGCATTTGTGTGCAGGGTTTTGTGTGGACCTAAATTTTCATTCCAGTTAATACCTAGGAGTGAGCTTGCTGGATCATGGCAAGACTATGTTTAGTTTTGTAAGAAACTCCTAAACTGTTTTCTGAAGTGGCTGTACCATATTACTTTCCCACCAAAAAGAGAAAAAAGAAAAAAACAAAAACAGGAGAAAACATAAAAAGTTTGCTCCACATTCTTGCCAGGATTTCATGTTGTCAGTTTTCTAGATTTTTTCCCATTTTAATAACTGTAGTGATATCTCATTGTCGTTTTGATTTGAAATTCCCTAATGCATGTTGAACATCTTTCCATACATTTATGTGCCTTCTGTATATATTACTTTGTAAGGAAGATCTGCTCTTTTGTCCATTTTTTGTTTTAAAGATTTTATTTATTTATTTGACAGAAAGAAAGAAAGAGCTCAAGCAGGGGGAGCTGCAGGCAGAGGGAGAGGGAGAAGCAGACTCTCTGCTGAGCAGGGACCCAGAGGCAGAGCTTTATCCCAGGACCCTGGGATGAGGACCTGAGTGGAGAGCAGACCCTTCACCAACTGAGCCATCCAGGTACCCCTCTTTGCCCATTATTTAATTGGGTTGGATATTTTCTTACTGCTGAGGTTTAAGAGCTCTTTGTCTATTGGGATAAACATCTTTTATCGACATATTTTTTATAAGTTATTTTCTCCAAATCAGGTTTATCTTCTCAGGTATGAGAGTGTCTTCCACATAGCATTATTTTTAAATTTGGATAAAATCCAAGTTATCCATTATTCTTTAGATCATGCCTTTGGTGTTGTTGACAAACCCAAGACCACCTAGATTTTCTCCCATATTATTTCTAGTTTTATAGTTCTGCATTTCACTTCCAATACAGTTCAAAAAGACAGGTCTTGTTCCTGATCTTAGCAGGACAGCTCATAGTTTTTCACCATTAGTAGAACTTTAACTGTAGATTTTTTTGTAGGTGTTCTTTATCACCTTTAAGAAGGTCTGTTCTTACTACTGGAAGTTTTCATGCTGAATACATGTTTAATTTTGTCAAATGGTTTTTCCATATTCCTGTGAACATGCGATTTTTCTTCTTTAGTCTTTCAATGTGATAAACTGAAATACTTAATTTGAACTGCTAAACCAACCTTGGAGCCTATGATAAATTTCACTTGGTCCTGGTGAATAATCCATTTTATACATTGTTAGATTCAGTTGGCTAATTTTTTTTTTGATATTTATTTATTTATTTATTTATTTTATTATTTTTTCCCAATTTATTTATTATCAGAAAAACAGTATTCATTACACCACACCCAGTGCTCCATGCAAGCCGTGCCCTCTACAATACCCACCACCTGGTACCCCAACCTCCCACCCTCCCGCCACTTCAAACCCCTCAGATTGTTTTTCAGAGTCCATAGTCTCTCATGGTTCACCTCCCCTTCCAATTTACCCAAAAGCACATACCCTCCCCAATGTCCATAACCCTACCCCCCTTCTCCCAACCCCCCTCCCCCCAGCAACCCACAGTTTGTTTCGTGAGATTAAGAGTCACTTATGGTTTGTCTCCCTCCCTATCCCATCTTGTTTCATGGATTCTTCTCCTACCCACTTAAGCCCCCATGTTGCATCACCACTTCCTCATATCAGGGAGATCATATGATAGTTGTCTTTCTCCGCTTGACTTATTTCACTGAGCATGATATGCTCTAGTTCCATCCATGTTGTCGCAAATGGCAAGATTTCATTTCTTTTGATGGCTGCATAGTATTCCATTGTGTATATATACCACATCTTCTTGATCCATTCATCCATTTTCAATACCAAGGAGAGCAGCAGAATTCCAGAGGAGGAGAAAACAAACCACGGAACTCAGTTGGCTAATTTTTGCTGAGGCTCTTTGCATCTGTATTTATGAGAGCTACTAGTCTATAGTTCCCTTGTACTGCCATTGTCTGATATTAATACTACTGTTAACACTAGCCTCATAAGATGAGTTAGGAAATATGGAAAAGCATGCAGAGAACTATGATTTCTTACTTAAATGCTTGGTGATTTCTTACTTAAATGCTTGGTGGACTTCATCATGGAATCCATATGGATTCCATATTGGATTCCGTATGGATTCCATATTGGATTCCATTGCTTTCAATTTGGGAAGGTCTTAATTTTTCCTTCAATTTCTTTATTAGGTATAGACTTAATTATATTATTAGGTATAGACTTAATTATATATATATATAATTAATATATATAATATATATATTAATTATATATATAATAACATATATTAACATCTTCATATGTTATCTTCATAATATATGAAGTATGTTCTTCATACAAGAAGAACCATTCTTCTTGTATGGGTTTTATCAGATTATGTTTTCAAGGAATTGATCCATTTCATATAGGCTACCAATTTTGTGAGCTTTGAGTTTTCCATAATATTCCTTTACTATCATTTTAGTATCCATAAAATCTGTGGTGATAGCCACTTTATCATTTCTTATAGTAGTAGATTGTGTTCTTTCTCTTTTCCTAGCCTTATCTTCCTGGCTAAAATTTGTCAATTTTATTGATCTTTTCAATTAATCATTTTTGTTTTCATTGATTTTTCTCTATTGAGTTTTTTGTTTTTAATTTCATTGACTTGTGCTCTAATAATTTTTTGTTTACTTTAAATTTAATTTGCTCTTTCTTTTCTAGTTTCAAAAGATAGAAGCTTAGATTATTGGTTTTTATCTTTCTTCTTTTCTAGTATGTGCCTCCAATTTTATAAATTTTTCTCTAAGCACTGCTTTTGCTGAATCCCACACTTCTGATTAGTTGTATTTTCATTTTAATTTGTTAATTTTTTTAATCTTTTTTGTAATTTTTTAATATTACTTTATTTTTCTTCCTTGAACCATGTATTATTTGAAAGTGTATTGATTAATATCTAAGTGTTTTGAGATTTTCCAGCTATCTTTCTGTTATTTATTTCTTGTTTAGTTCTATTGTATAGAGCACACACTGTATGGTACCTAGTCTTTTTTTTTTTTAAGATTTTATTTATTTATTTGACAGACAAAGATCACAAGTAGGCAGAGAGGCAGGCAGAGAGAGAGGAGGAAGCAGGCTTCCTGCTGAGCAGAGAGCCCGGTGTGGGGATAGATCCTAGGAGACCCTGGAATCATGAACTGAGCTGAAGGCAGAGGCTTTAACCCACTGAGCCACCCAGGCACCCTGGTATCTAGTCTTTTACAATGTTAAGATGCTTTCAACCAGTCTCCAAGTTAATGCTGGTCCCCAGACGCAGGGCACTCTGGCTCGTATTGGGGTATTACTTTCCCACCGGTCGCCTCTGGTGACTCCCTCCCCCTTTTGTTTATCTTCCGATATCAGTCCGCAGTTCCCATTCCGCTTTACTTGCCCACTGGCGTCTTCTGCCCCTGTAGAGATCCAGACGTGTATAATTCTGATCTCAGGCTGATTTCATGGGTGATTGGAGTTCTTTGGTAGGTAATCAGCTCACTTTGGGGTACGGCTGAAAAGGCGCCTCTTCCTACTACCCGCCATCTTGTCCCAGATATGGACCCTCTACTCTATGGTCAATTAATCTTCGACAAAACAGGAAAAAATATACAGTGGAAAAAAGACAGTCTCTTCAATAAATGGTGCTGGGAAAACTGGACAGCTATATGTAGAAGAATGAAACTCGACCATTCTCTTACACCGTACACAAACATAAACTCAAAATGGATAAAAGACCTCAACGTGAGACAGGAATCCATCAGAATCCTAGAGGAGAACATAGGCAGTAATCTCTTCGATATCAGCCACAGCAACTTCTTTCAAGATACGTCTCCAAAGGCAAAGGAAACAAAAGTGAAAATAAACTTTTGGGACTTCATCAAAATCAAAAGCTTCTGCATGGCAAAGGAAACAGTCAAAAAAACAAAGAGGCAACCCACGGAATGGGAGAAGATATTTGCAAATGATAGTACAATGTTAAGATGCTTTTTTATGATCCAGATGTGATATTTTGGGATTTGTTTCCTGTGAGCTTGAGAAGAACTTGTATTATGGCTGTTGGATGAAGTAGTCTATAGATATTAATTAATTAATTTTATCCAGTCCATTAATTATGCATTTGACTTCAGTTATGTCCTTAGTGATTTTTTTCCCTGCCGGGTCTATGCATTTCTCAAAAAGGGATGTTGAAGTTTTCAATTATAATAGTGGTTTAATTTATTTCTTGCATTTCTATCAAATTTTTCCTCGTGTTTTTTGATAGCCAGTTGTTAGATGCATAGGCATTAAAGATTATTATGTGTTCCTGGAGACTTGACCTCCTTACCATTATGTAATGTCTATCTGTATCCCCTAATAATTTTTCTCAGTTTGATGCCTGCTCTGCCTAAAATTAACACAGCTACTATAGCTTTGATCAGTATTCACATTATATACACTTTTTTCATCCCTTTCTTTTTATTTAATTAATTGATTTACATTTAAATTTTATTTATTTACCCGACAGAGATCACAAGGAGGCAGAGAGACAGGCAGAGAGAGAGGGGAAAGCAGGCTGCCTGCTGAGCAGAGATCCCCACGTGGAGCTTGATCTGAGGACCCTGGGATCATGACCCGGGCTGAAGGCAGAGGCTTTAACCCACTGAGCCACCCAGGTGCCCCATCCCTTTCTTTTTAATCTATATGTATCTTTATATTTAAAGCGAGTTTCTTACAAACAACATACAGTTGGGTCCCGTTTTTTTATCTACTCTACAATCTTTGTCTTTTAGTTAGGGTAGGTAGATTGTAATGATTACTACTGCTATACTTGGATTAATATCCCCCATATTTGTTATTGTTTTTATTCATTTATGTTGTTCTTTGTTTCTATTTTCCACTCTTTCTGCCTTCTGTGGTTTTAATTAAGCATTTATATGGTTCCAATTTCCCTCCATTCCTAGCATATTATTATACTTATTTTTAATATTTATCAGTGTTGTCTAGAGTTCACAGTACTCATTTGCCACTAATCCAAGTTTACTTCAAATGACTCTACTCCATTTACAGTTAGTGCGAGTAAGTTAGAATAAATTTTTTTTTTCCCAATTTATTTATTTTCAGAAAAACAGTATTCATTATTTTTTCACCACACCCAGTGCTCCATGCAAGCCGTGCCCTCTACAATACCCACCACCTGGTACCCCAGCCTCCCACCCCCCTGCCACTTCAAACCCCTCAGATTGTTTTTCAGAGTCCATAGTCGCTCATGGTTCACCTCCCCTTCCAATTTACCCAAAAGTACATACCCTCCCCAATGTCCATAACACTACCCCCTTCTCCCAACCCCCCTCCCCCCAGCAACCCACAGTTTGTTTCGTGAGATTAAAAGTCACTTATGGTTTGTCTCCCTCCCTATCCCATCTGATCTCCCTGATATGAGGAAGTGGTGATGCAACATGGGGGCTTAAGTGGGTAGGAGAAGAATCCATAGAATAAATTTTTCTTAATTCATCACATTCTTTTTGTTATTGGTGCTATTCATTTCACTTATAATTGATCTATGCTTATCAAATACATTGTTGCTATTATTTTGAACAAAGTGTTATATTTTAGATCAATTAAGAATAAGAAAAATAAATTTTATTTTAACTTATTTCTTCTCTAGTTTCTGATCTGTATC
Source organism: Neogale vison (assembly GCF_020171115.1). Lineage (NCBI taxonomy): Eukaryota > Metazoa > Chordata > Mammalia > Carnivora > Mustelidae > Neogale > Neogale vison. The sequence continues at coordinate 83,910,918 of NC_058094.1, read as the reverse complement.
ATTTTTCTTCTCTCTTAAGATCTTTACATTTTCATAAGATAGGCCTACCAGCAACAAATTTTCTCAATTTTTTTTTCCTGAGAAAGATTTTATTTATATTTCACTACTGAAGAATATATATTTTTTCAGGTAAAGAATTTTTGGTTTTTGTTTTGTTGTTTTCTTTTTTTCTGCCCCCCCCAACCTGTCTTCTTTCCACTTTCTTCTTGCTTGCTTGATTTTATGACAAGTAGAATAAAATTTTTGTCATTGCTTCCTCATAAATAAGGATATTTTCCCCTTAGTTTCTTTCAAAATTTTCTTTTTCTTTTATTTCTGCAGTTAAACTATGATATGCTAGATGTAAATTTTTTTTGTTGTTTGTCTTTTGTTTGTTTGCAGTTACCTTGCTTGGTGTTCTCTGAGCTTCCTGGATCTGTGGTTTGGTGTCCAACATTAATTTGGGGCAAGTTCTTTGTCATTAGTGGGTATATGAGAATTATTCCTGGCTAATATACAAATCTCGGGACCTTCTTCAACAGTTTAATATTCCTGTTCCTTTATTTCCTAGCAGAACACTGTTAAGGGTCACATTTTTGGTAGGAGAGAACTATCTTTAGGAGAGTAAAATATGATTAACATATTAAAGCAATGGCAAGTTACAGTTGCCATGACTGAACAAAGAAAGATGTGAGATTCCTAATGAGCAAACACGGAGTGAACATATGATTGGCCTATGATTGGTCTCCTCCCTCTACCCCAAAAAATGGAGTGTTTGAAAGAATTTAATAAGATTATGTATTAAAAGTGAAAATTATTTCCTATGATACTTTGTGTCATAGTAATAAAAATTTATCTTACACAATTGGGCATTTTAGTAAATAATTGTTTAGTAGGATCCCCCCCCCCGCCAAAAAAGACAGAAATATTAAACTGTTACTTGGCCCATATTTTCCTAGGTTTAAGGAAGAAACCAGAGGCTTATGTTGTAGGAAGATTATTTGAAAAGCCAAGAGGAAGACAGAATCAGAAATAATAAAATGAGAAATCTTTTGAAGTGATTTAATGTTCTGAAGGTGTCTATTACCCCCCCTCCTTTTTTTAAAGAAGATGGTTAAAATGTCAAGGGTAAAATACATAAAAGAAAATAAATTTAAGATGAAAAAAATCTGAAAGAAAGTTTGCAACTACATAGAAACCAAGATGATAGATAGATAGATAGATAGATGATAGATTCAAGTGTTTGGCTAAGATAAGGATCCATTCATAATGACCATCCATCTATAAGACTTCAGAATCTTTTATTTTAAGATCATATATACAACTAAAAATTCATAATATTCTCTCTCTACTTTTAAAGCCAAAATGTTAAAAATATAAATCAAATAATGATTATATCTTCCAACATTAAATTAAATCTCCATCATCACTATTAACTTTAATGACATATTATTTAAGCAAAAGGGTGAATTGGACAGCTATGCCCTATACAACAAGTTATAGACATGCACTATTATAAAACTGTCACATTATAAGAATTCATTTAGCTAATGAAAAAAATTTTCATCAATTCCATAAGAACTTATAAATGCATACATATATTTATACATGTATACATGACAATTTATTTTTATTATTTATATATTATGTATATTATTATTTTATAGATTAAATATACCTGTGAATATTTTAGATATGTCAATATAAATATATTTATGTAGCTTTTGAGTGATTTTACAAGAAATGATGAAAAAGTGATTTGAACTTAATAGAGTCACATAATATTTCAGGGTTTTTCCCCAGTCTCCTCTGAAACCGGATAGATTTGCTGAGAAATTCTAGGCAAAAATTCTAAATGTAGTTGGTACTACATGCTAAATGTGATAGGCAAGATTTTAAATGTAGTAGATAGCTTATGCTTGATTCTTTTTGAAAAGCTTTACAAACATTACTTATTTAATCCTTCAACTATTTTGTCAGGCAGGTATTATCTGCCCCATTTTACACAGGAGAGTATTTTACAAACTAAGTACTTTTCTCAAGTACTCTCTAGATACATTTTATACATACTTTTTAAAAGTAGCTGCTGTGAACCATGCTGTGTTGTGGTCACAGCAGCAAACAGTTGTGGAGTTGATGCACTCTCTTTGGGCAAGGTGAAGATTACTGGGGTCTGGTTTGGTTGAGGAAGTCAGAAGAAGAATTGCTGAAAAGTTGTATTAACTTGAGGGCAAAGGATACTCAATGAGTGGAAGAAATAGCCCAGACGGAGAACAGAGCTTTGTATTTTTAGAAATTGAAGGAAGATCAGCAGGGCAAGAAACCCAACCAAGGAGAGAGACACCTCCATTGGAAATCATATGATTCCATCCTTGGAAGGAATTTTTTTTCTATTTTTTTTTTTTTCTCAGTTCACAGGAGGCCCACATGGCATTTAAACACAGGCATGGTAAGGCAAATGTATATTTTAACAGTATTTGTGGACAATGGATGCTTGCAGATAATGAATTGGGGATACATTAAAAAAAGAGTAGTTCTTGTGAAAGATGTTTGTGGCTTGAATTTCTAGGGGAGCTAGAGAAAGATATAGTTGGGACATAGTTAATAGGATATGGCAATTAATTCTGTCCAGAAAATGGAAAAAAAAATCTTAACTTCTTCACATCAAAGCTATGGCAGGAGCAACTGGTGGATGGAAGTTCCCTGATTCTAAGTGGAGGAAACAGTAGAAAGAGTATTCAGTTAAGATTCTGTCAGTTAAATGAGTCATGTCTGAAGCCAGGAGGGCAGATACAGATGGGAAATTAAAAAAAAAATAATTAGGATCATCAGAGCTGAACAAGGAATTCTGAAGCTACACTGCTAATTGCTGCAGATCCACCATTTAATTCTTGGCTTTCTAACTCCCAGACATATGTTCTTAACCACTAAGCAATGGAGCCAGGCAAGCACACAATTTTATGAAATCCGAAAAACTGCAACACTGGAAAACTCCCTTAATTACTACATCTACTCTAATGAGCTACCATATTATAAGCATCATATGATGTTTATTACATACATATTTTTTAATCTGTTCTCTAACCATTTTTCTAAATGGCTGTTGTTATTTTCATTTCATAGAAAAGAAAACATCAAGTTTAGAAGGTTAAAAACTAAGCCAAGACATTGGTTTATAACCTTTCTCTTGAAGTTCCCTCTAGGGCTCCCATGATGCCCACCAGCTTAAAAGAATAACATTCTTAGGAGGAAATGATTCCTTAGGCTTGTAGTAGTGGTGGTAGTTGGGGGGAGGTATGGATTCTTTTCATAATTAAGTTAATAGTAAAATAAATTTCACTGAGGTATAATCAAGCTTGTTTTGGCAATAAGTGTTAAAATTTACAGTCATGTGTGAAATGTTTAACAATATTTACTTAATTGTGTGATTCTCCTGTTGGAATCAGCTATTATGTCAAGATCTCATCTGATCTACTATTAATAATGTATGTCACAGGTGTATGCATGACTGGTCCACTAATGCAGCCGTCTATCTCTAAAATTAAAATGAAAGCTTCACCAGCAATTCATATCCACCATCGTCAGAACAGATTATATACCAGTCCCCTCAGTACAAGGAAGGGTGAAGGCACTGCTTTCATGTAGGGGCATTTGAGACACTCAGTACTAAACAACGAGAGTGTCACCAGGAAAGAGTTCAGTTACAGAGTAACAGAGAGCAGTCACTTTCTTCTGAAGTACAATTACTTCCTTCACTGAACCAATGTAATCATTTGAGTAGACCCATTTCTTCCATGTATTCAGGTTGTAAATGTGTATCAATATATAGCCAAATACTATTAGGTAAAATCTATTACATTTGAAGTCAATTAACAGTAATTTGATGTGGCTTTAGATATATGAATATTGCCCCTAAAGTAAGTGAAAGTATTGATAACAGCTTAAGCTTACAAAAAATAGTAATGAAACTAAAACAAATAAAAAAGGCAGGACAAAGAAAAAACATTTTTAAAAGTCACCACTACTTTGTCAAAAATGTGATATTCCAACGTTCCAGGGAGTCTTCCATCCATTTGCCTAATGCATAATTTTCCGAATGGCTGAACTAACTTTCCCCATGTGTTTATGCTAAATATTTTGTTTTGGTATCAAATCTGACGTATTTTAAATAACAGTTAGTGCTGTGTATTTTGAGGCACTTTTTTTTTAAAGATAGATTTATTTATTTATTTACTTGGCACAGAGAAAGAGAAAGAGTGAGCACAAGTAGGCAGAGCAACAGGCAGTGGGAGAGGGAGAACCAGGCTCTCCACTGAGCTGGGAGCCCGATGTGGGGCTCGATCCCAGGACCCTGGGATCATGATCTGAGCTGACGGCAGCCCCTTAACCAACTGAGCCACCCAGGTGCCCTAAAGCACATTTTAGTATATGTGCTGCCGAAGCGAGCACCCTAAAGCACATTTTAAAAAATATTTTATTTACTTATTTGAGAGAGAGAGAGAGACAGCAAGAGAGATCATGGGCGGTGGGGAATAGGGGCAGAGGGAGAGTGAGGAATAGACTCCCATCTGAGCAGGGAGCCCAGCACAAGCTCCATCATGAGACCCTGAGCTCATGACCTGAGCCAAAGGCAGATGCTTTGCCTACTGAGCTAACCAGATGCCCCTCAAGGCACATTTTAAGCATAGAGGAGCTGTGAAGTGACAAGCTCTAGAGTCAGACTGATAACCTCAGGGCCTGGCCCCATCACTTCACAGCTAAGCTCTTAGGCACCATCACTGAACCTCTCTGTGCCTATGTTTCATTATCTGTAAAGTGGGAATAATAAAAGTGCCTACCACAAAGCATTGCTATATAGAGATTAAATTAATTAGTATTTTTCAGTTAGTACCATTCAATGCTATTTTAGTGTTTATTTTGCTTTTACTGACATTTTCTAAATATATGTTTTATATGTTCCCCAGACTTTTATAGATATGCTTACTTTATTATTCAGAGTTCTATGGTTTCAATTTTTATCTGAATCACAAATACATCATATAATATTTCAGCTTATCTTTTCATTTCAAAGCCAGGTTTTGCCTTTTTTTTTCTTTTTGTGATGAATATGCATTACTATTTATTGTTACTATTGGGAACATTATGGTGACTACACACTGGAATTTATTCCAAGCTTTTCCCTCAACATGTTATCCCAACCACAGTGATTCTATGCATTCATGCTCTGCCCTCTTCCTGGAATGCTCTATCTCCATTTACTTCTTGGAGAGATACCACTCATTTATCAATGGCATTCCTTTTGTGGCATTGGTAGAGGCTTTGCGAGGTTCTCCTCGATTATCTGATTGAGTCATTTGCTTCTTGTCCTTGCACAGGAAATTGTTTGCATACTACTTATCAAATGAACCGTAGTTGTAGTCTGCCTCCTTAGAATGTAGGGAGATGTTTTCTCAGGTCAGAGATTGTATCTGTGCACACTCAGCCTTTGCAAAATCCCATAAGTAGAGTATGTTTGTTTTTTGGAATGAAGAAATGTTGTATATAAAAGAATGTCCCATAAATATCAGATAAACTTCTTGACTACATGTGTCTTAATAATAGTTTCTTCTTCTAGTAACCTTCTTATGTAGCACTCCCAACTATTCTACAATAAGGAAACTAAGCCATTGTGCAGTTAAATTACTGCATAAATTCATGACCCAGGGACGGGTAGAGATGCACTTTGAACCCAACCATTCTGGCTATTGAGTTTGTACTCTTTACTACTATATGTCTCTTAATATCAACATTACTAAAGAAGTAACTGTTTATTGTTGTATTTATTATGTGCCAGACAGTATAAATGTTGCTTTGGGAATATTAAAAGTTTTTTTTTTAATCTTCACAACTTCCTTTCAGAAGAGGTATTGCTAGGCCCTTTTTATCCTCCAATTGTATCAGATTAGAAAATCAAGAATTCAGACTGTTCGTTCTTACTCTTATATATAAAGAGTTTAAAGGTCATAACTCCTTTTATCTCAAAAGAAAATGTAAGAAACAGTAAGTCAACAACTCTTTCAGACCCATTAGAAAACTGATCAAAGAGAAAAATGACACCCCCAAGACTGGAGAGACAGGCGAATGTACGGTGTCACTAAACTTACCAAGAACATAAAACACCACTGAACTCAGCAAATGGTAGGAAATGGTGAACTGTAATTTACAAATTTTTGGGAGTTCAGTGTAGGCTGGATTTAACTCCTGTTAAATACTCCTGGGGGTCCAGCGTTAAGGGGCCAATGAACATTCAGGTGTCTTTTCTCTAATAGCCCCACCTGGTTCTCACAGTAATGATCACAGAAAAATAAATACCCATCTGCTTCCTGCAATACCAAGGGAAAAGTAATTATTTTGAAATACACCAAGAGCATTCTCTTTCTAATTAACGAAGATACTTCATCAAGAAAAACACTTTATAGAGCCTAACCAACCTGGAGACATGTAATATACTAGCCTCCAGACTTCTCAAGATTGCCTATCTCACTCAAGGGCACGGGAGGGAAGAAAAGCTGAGAAACACTTGTGAAGGTCGCAGCCCAGGAGCAAAAAGAGTACCTTATCAAAAGATCAATGACTGTTTCCCTTTCTCTCCCACCTTACCACCGTAACAACAGCCTCCAGTAAAAAAGCAGTGGATTGCAGCTGAGAGAACCCAAGAACAGACTGTTTAAAAAGGAGTCTGTCTGGAAACTCAAAAATAGCACAGGAGATAAAAACAAGCATACTAGAGGAAATTGAAAGCTCAGATGCCTATAACTACAGCAAATAGTAAACACCAGATAAACATAAAACCTCACAGAGAAGTTCTTTTTTACCTGTATATCTTACCTAGTTTTGAACCAAAAATTTCAGGCATACTGAAAGACAAAAAACAAAACACAAAAAACCCAGTTTGAAAAGAGCAAATAAAAGAATGGAAATCAGATAAGGCAGAGATTTTGGAATTATCGGAGTGGGAGTTAAAATAACTGTAAAGAACCTAATGGGAAAGGATGGACAATATACAGTATCAGAAGCATAGATATAGAAACTACAATAAGAAATCAAAAATAAATGCTAGAGGTGAAAAACTTTGCAATGGAAATGAAAGAATGTCTTTGGTGGGCTTGCTAGTGACTGAATAGAGCCAAAAACTTAATCAATAAGCTTAAAGATTTATCATTAGAAATTTTCAAACATAAAAACAAAAGCAAAAAAAGACTGGGCGGTGGGGGGGGGGGGGACAGAGTATCCCAGAACTCTTGGACAGTTTCACAAGGAGTAACCTGTGTGTAATGGAAAAACCAAAAGAGACAGAAAGGAATAGAAGACATCTCGAAGTAAAAATGACTGGGAATTTTCCAGAGTTAATGATAGACCTAAACCACATATTCAGGAAGTTCAGAGAACATCAAACAGAATAAATACATTAAAAAAAAATCTATCCATCTCTCTATATAAAATCTATACCTAGGCTCATCATTGCAAAAAATTATGAACAATAAAAATCATGAAAGAAACCATATGGAAAAAACAAAACAAAATAAAACCAAAACTAAAACAAACAAATAAAAAAAAAGTTCTTCAGAGAGAAGGATAATTATATAGATGAGAAACTTGGATCTAAGTGTTCCAAAATTCATTGTTTATACACCTCACCCAGTGCTCCATGAAATAAAATAAATGGGAAAAAAAAAAGAAACTTGAATCTGTATAAAGAAAAGAAGAATGCTAAAGAAGGATTAAATGGAGGTGGGATAAAACGATTTGTCTTTCTTATACTTAATTGATCTAACAGATATATGTTCAAAATATTAATGGCAACACTATAATTGATAATAGTTTATAGACTATATAGTTTATAGACTATAGTGATAATAGTTTATAGACTATAGTGAAATGAAAAAGCGGAATTAGAAATATTGGTTATAAGTTATTTGTATTCCCATGAAAACACATAATGTATTTCAAAGTGGATTAGTTGTAAATGTATATTGCAATCATTACAGCAAACACTGAAATAATTGAAAAAATTAAATTGGTATGCTAAGGGACAAGAAGAAATGAAATTGTGTGAAATGCTTAATTGACACCAAAAAAGGCAGAAAAATAGGGGAAGGCAAAACAGAAACAAAACCAAAAAAAAAAAAAAGGGTCAACAAATAGAAAACAGTTACAAATGTGATAGATACAAATCCAACTATGTGAGTTATGACCTTAAATGTGAATGACCTAAGGACAGCAACGGAAAGGTAGAGCATCAAAGTGGGCAAAAATCAAGAAGACCCAAGATATTTTGACAAAGTTTTACAAAAATAACTATACTCTTACCTTATTATGCAGCAATAGTACTCCTACAATGTTCCAACTTAATTGAAAACCTACTTCCACACAGAAATATATGGACTAATGATATAGCAGCTTTGTTCATAATTACAAAAAACTATAAGCAAACAAAATATCTTTCAATAAGAGAATGAGTAAAGAAAATGTGATGCATTCATAAATAGGATATTATTCAGTGATAAAAAGACATGGGCTATCAGTCCACAAAAATACTTGGAGGCACTTGTAATGCATATTGCTAAGTGAAAATTCAGTCTGTAATGGGAACATAATGTATGGTTCCAACTATATGACATTTTGTAAAATACAAAACTATACAAACATAAAGTTCTGTGATTTACAAGAATTTGAGGAGAGGAAAGAAAGGATCAGTAGGAGGAACACAGGGTTTGTAGAGCAGAGAAACTGTTCTGTATGACATGGTAGTGGTGGGTATATATGACAACGCATTTGTCACAACCCCGTAGACACATAGACCATGGAGAGTGAAACTTAACCTCAATATAAGCTAAGGACGTTAGTTAATAATGCATTGATATTGACTCATCATTTATAATGAATGTGCCACACTAATACAAGGTTTAATAATAGGAAATGCTGTGTATGATAAAGAGGTGGTATATTGAATCTCTCTATACTTTCTTAAGTTTTCTGTCAACCTAAAACTGCTAGGCAAAATAAAGCCCATTATCTCTTAATCTTCTCTATTTTGCCCATCCCCCACCTACCTCCCCTCTAACAACCGCCAGCTTGTTTTCTGTATTTAACTTGGGTTGTATTTGTTTGTTCATTTGTTTTGTTTTTTAGATTCCACATGTAAGTGAAGTCCTGTGGTATTTATTTTTCTCTAGCTGACTTATTTCACTTAACACAATACTTTCTAGGTCCATCCTTGTTGCCAAAAATTATATATATATCTTTATATATATATATATCTATATATATATATATAAAGATATATATATATATAGATATATATATATATCCCATTATTTCTACACACACACCCTACACATCTTTATTCAGTCACCTACTGATGGACATTTGGGTTGTTTACATATCTGGCCTATCATAATTAACACTGCAAAAAACAAAGCTGCATATATCTTTTTGAATGCGTGTTTTCATTTTCTCTGGTAAGTACCCAGTAATGGAATTACTGGAGCATATGGTATTTCTATTTTTAGGTTTTTGAGGAACTTTCAATTATAAAATAAATAAGTCAAAGAGATGAAAAGTGCACCATAGGGAATATAGTCAACATATTGTAATAATTCTGTATGGTGGCAAATGGTGACTATACTTAATCATGGTGAGAACCGAATAATGTATAGAATTGTCAAATCAATAGGTTATAAAGCTCATATATGTTAATTATACATCAATAATACTGCTGAAGAAAACAAAACAAAATATATTAATTTAAAAGTTGTTAAATTAACTTATGCATCTTGTATGTGGCAGAGCCAGGGTTCCAGCCCAGTTCGTCCGACTCAAATACCATTACTTTGAAAAAATTCAGTATGTCTTTTGAAATGACACTAAGCCATCTACTAAGGATGAGGATTGCTTGGTTATTAGCATACAAAGAGAAGACTAATAAGATACTTATTAGGAGTGTTATTATTTTTCTTGAAATAGTATATGACTGACTAACAAAGTAACTTTGAACAGCATTTACCTTTATTTTACCATAATTTTTGAACTGGGTATGTTGTGCTCAGAGAACAAGAACACACCATTAGCCTTTCAGAACCCGAGATTCCATAATTAAAAGTATTTGTGCATGAAGACCTTAAAATTATTCTATGTGTTTCTGATAAACTTTGAGCATGTGACTTATAATCACACCATCTCTTTTGTCTTCCTTAACTGAGAACAGATTTTTTCCCAAGAGTTTAACCAGTGTGTGTGTTAGCATTTCCCACTGGGCCATTGATTACAAGAGGATTAAAAATACACTGTGTAAGGCAGAGACATTATTTTCATCTTTGCAGTGTCTCTAAAATGTAAACACTCCCTACTTCAATAGGTGCTTAGGTTAGTTGAATGAGTTTGGTTACAGAGAATCTTTCATTTTAATGTAGAAAAAATATTGGACTTGTTCAGAAAAGAATGACATTTTACTCTTGGATTGAGACTTAACCTAATTCAAACCTTCAAGTATGGACAATCCCAGAGGAAAGAAAGCAGAGGTTTAAGTTATTTGAATTTTTATTGCTCGGGCTGTTTTTTGTTGTCTTCCTTTGTTTCTGGCTAAATAGCATTTGGGCCAACTCAGTGCAGTGTAGCCTAGGTTAAGAAATGTAGAACCAGGCTTCCTTGGAGAGATTGATCTCTCTCTCCCTCTTTCTTTATATATATAGCCAAGTATATAACCGTGTGTGTGTGTGTGTGTGTGTGTGTGTGTATAACCAAGTATACAACCAAGTACTCTATATGGCATACTGAGAAGTAATCAATACTATAAAAATAGGCAGCTAATGTGCTGGAGTTCAAACAAGGAGTATATAAGAGAGGAACAGAACCTAATATATTTTTTCCCTGTTTCATAAGTGGGGCTTTTTCTCTTCCATCTGTATAAGCACACTTTAAGCTTAATGAATATTGTTATTTTCATTTCTGTGCAAAATATTGGGCCAATCTGACATATTATTTATTTGACAAACAATTGTATTAATTGGTTCAGTAGTGTTTATTAGAGTTAACTACTGTTTGCTACTCCTTTGAATACTGAATGTCAATAGATGTAGAAAATGAAATTAGGTGAGTATTGATGTGAGAAACAAGACTCAATGGCTGAGAATAAATTCTGATTGCAGGAAAGGAAGAAATTAAACAATTGGAAAGAAAATATGATAGTAAAGCAACTTAATCATTTAATTCTGTTGTCCAGATGAATGGAATTTAATGTATTACCAGAAAACTAATATTGGCAGGGGTGGACTCAAACATTAGTGGTAACAGTTTGGCAGTGACAAATGTCATTTTTGCATAGTAAAGGTAATTGATACTGAGAGGCTGAGAGTCTGAATAACCACCCCCACTCCCACATACATGGCAAGATCATTGTCCTTATAGAATAATAAAAGGCCAAAAAAAAAAAAAAGGTAAATACAGTGATTTTTTCATTCACTCTTAGCTGTTAGAAAGTAGTTTCCCCAAAATAATTTTTGCATGGCTGCCTATTTCTGTATTCTCAAATTAAATGTACTATCCCAAATATTGTGGTTTTCAACCTCACTTCCTCCAAGCCACTTTTATAGTCTGGATGACCATAAAAATGGCATAATCACTATTTGTGCAGTAGCAATTTTGTCACTACTTGCAGAATTGCAATAAATATATAACTTGTTTTTGTTCCAGAGAATAAATAGGCTGCTATAAAAGGCAGTTTTTTTTTTTTCTTCTGCTCATTTTAGCTGTTCCTGAAGTAGTTTAAAAGCTTTCAGAATACCATGTACCTTTTTAACATTACAGACTGCCACCTACTGGAAGATAAACTAAACATCTAGACACTCGTGAAAACACAGCATTTATCTTGTTGAATGCACACACACATTTAAGAAAAGAAAACATCAATATACTTTATGAAAACAATAATTGGCTTGCATATTTCTAATTGTTTTAAAGACAAGAATTTTTCATAACTAACCAGAAATGAAATATAGTCTATGCACTACCCAAAATATTTCTTTACCTGCAAATCAATATATAGGAAAAAAAAATGTTTTACTAAGGTAGGCAAATCAGAAATATATTTAGAAAGAGGTGTTTGGCTCTAAAAATGCAATTATATCCATTGATTTAATCTGCCAGTGGTTCAATTACATCATATTCTAGGTTGCCTTAAATCTGTCACCTATATTTCCCAAGCAAAATTGAAGCCAAATCAGTTGGAAGAGAGGCCTAGGAAACCACATGATTATTAATGGAGAGGAACAATTGACCGAATAAGTTAAAAGTAACTTCGAAAGAAAAAAAAAAATGATTGCTCATGGTAATGTTTATTTAACCTTATCTTACTTGTCTTAGCTATATGTACCTCAACCTTCTACTTGCTATAATTAATTATAGAAAAGGATTCTTATATCGCTTGTTATTGATGTTAAAACAAACGTGTTTTTCTTATTTATCATTACTGATACACTCTTAGAAAACTGGAAATGAAGGTTGAGATATTATTACTCCCGGGCCTTGCACAAATGGGGACTTTCTGTACAAATTAAACATAAAACAAGTATGAGGCACTATATGTATTTCACTATCTTTATTTCCTTCTATTTCTGAATAAAACAGAATAAAAACTGATAAAACTAGCAAGATCCACACAGGCAACAGGAAGACTACATTTAAGTTCAATTAGTGTATCACCTAGTCCTTGGAATCTGAACCAATCCATCTGGGATAGCCTGAAGGAGTGCCTCAAAAGGCAGCTCCAGGGAATGCAGGAAATGTGCAGAAGTAGATGAACCCTGCTTTGAGCTTCCTTTTTCATTGGTGGGAATGGAAAATCATGGCTTGCTTATATGACATCAATGCCAGTCTCACACATAAGCTTGGTGTGATTCAGTTCTACCTAATTCCCTGTCTTGAGTAATGAAACTGGAGCCTAAATTTAACAAACAAATAAACAAACAAGCAACCCTGGTGAAGAAACCTACTCAAGATAGAACAAAATTTTACAGTGATGCCTGGGAATATGTTTCTACAGGACTAAGCCCTTCTTCAGGATAGAGACTATGTTCACATCTTTATACCTATGATGTCTAGCTCAGAGTCTAATGCATAGTAAGTACTTAGTAAATGTTTATTAAACAAATGACCACTTTTGACTCACAAGGCTTTTGGTAAAAGCATCCTCCTATGCTATAAACTGGGAATGATTACTTACTCCTATAAATAACTGAACAACAAAAACAAAATATCTTTATTCCAGACAAAAATCCAGGAAAACTGGGAAAGACATACATGTTTGTCCTTGTCTTATTTTCAGACTGTATGTGACAATGGAAGTAGAATTACCATAACGATTTTCTCTACTGGGATGCTTTCTGAGATAGTCTAGCAGGCCATGGACATCATGATAGAATGCTCTTCATAACTGAATGGTGGGGAAGAGATGGGTTCTGGAATTATCAGTGAGCCTTCTCCAGCCCCATGGACCTATCAGGGTTCCTTGAACACATTCAGCTTGTCTACTTCTCAATCTCTGCAAGTGGGTTTCCTTTTGCCTGAAGCAATCTTATCCCAAATTTTCTTAAAATTCATTTTCCTTCTGAAACCCACTCTCTGCACTTCTTTTCAAATGTATTTAGAGACACTAGCATTGGCAATGTGTATTATATTTTCTTCTTGTGGGATCACTAAAGATATTTGAAAGGTGGTTATGAGAATTGGAATTACCTATGTACTTTTGCTTTATCTTAGATTCAGTCAAAACTCTTCAGTTTGTTCGTTTCATTTAGAAACATAATAGATTTCTCGATGTATACATGGTGTATTTGTATTTTGGCCGAATCCCCATTAGTCTAATAAAAAATAATACTGTTTTTAAACACTTCACAGTCTACGGCTGGATAGCTTGCATTTTTCTTTGCATCTGGATGTGTATTTTGTTAGGGTACAGAGGTCGACCACCCCTCAAATGGACAGAGGACACTCACGATAATGCAAGTCATACAGCGAGGTTTATTTCCAGCTAGCTGGGGTCCAAGTATCTGCCCGGCGCAACGGACTTCAACAAGGACCCTGAGCACTTAAAGCCAAGGGTTTATATAGCATTTTCAAAACATTTAACACGGTAATTTTCCATAGCTACATTTATATCTGGTGCCCCACTCTGACGGCTTACTTTTGCATTAGTCCTGGTGGTTTAATGAGATAAGCTCTTTACCAATGCATTTGGTCTGTGACGCAGCCGCCCTCATTCTGGTGCTTATGATTGACTTGTTGTTCAAAACTTGTTCAAAACTTGTTTTTCAAGCTTCCCCTAGTCCCTCTTCCCTCAACTCAGTAAAATGGCTTCCTGGCCTTTGAGATGGCCGTTCTCATGCTAACCCATTCTTACATGTTTAAGGATTTATTATTTATTTGACAGAGAGAAAGAGGGTCCACAAGTGGGGGGAGGGGCACAGGGAGAGGGTGAGATTCTCAGGTTGACTCTGGGCTGAGTGCAGAGCCCTTTGCAGGACTCAGTCCCAGTACCTTGAGATCATGACCTGAGCCACTGAAATCAATAGTCAGACACTTAACACACATGGGCACCCTGTGTGTGTGTGTTTTTAGGGAAAATGGGGATTTTAGTCCTAGGAAACAAAGTTGAAACCAAAATTAGAAACCCAAGAAACACAACAATCAAACAAAATTTTGTCACAGAAAATATTCCTACCTTGTTGTTTAATCAATGCTAATTTTTAGTGGATTTGTATCAATCAACCCAGATTGCACTCTTTTAAACCTGAACAAGCTTAACTTCCCAGTGAGTGAAGGTCTTTCAAACCTACAATAATAGCAAATTGGATAGATAGGAATGCCATCAGCAATGATTAAATAGATTACATGGCTTTAGTTAGAACATAGTTTATGAATCAACTACTAAATGGATAACCTTTGTATCATTGCTATGATTTATAGGTCAAAGTCCCTACCTAAGGTTATGAAACAACATTTTAAGGATAGAATAGTAAAGTAAAATATTTCTGTAAGAGCCATCAATGTCTTATGAATATTACAATGGTTGGAAGAAATTAACAATGGATTTGCTTTATAAAAATGTTGTAAAGATTGCAAAATACAAACAAAATAAAGCCAAGGGAATTATTTCTTTAAAGATTTTATTTATTTATTTACTTGACAAAGAGATAGAGAGAGACAAGTTGGCAGAGCGGCAGGCAGAGAAAGAGGGGAGCCAGATGCAGGGACTCGATCCCAGGACCCTGGGATCATGACCTGACCCAAAGGCAGGTGCTTAAAAGCCAAGGGAATTACTAACTGCCTATGTTCCTTCTTTTGTAAATGAAGAAATGTAAATAGCAAAAAAATAGTAAACTAGATCAAATCTAGAAATAATTTCTTTACTGTATTTTATCTGTATTTGTATAAAAATGACTTTAATCATTTTTACTCTTTTTGACTCTTGTGTGATCACCATATCCACTTAACATAGTGAGGTTATCAGATAATGAAAACCAAGGCAATGTCCCTGTTGATTTTTTAAATAAAAATAACGATGACTAATATAAGAGGTGCACTTTTTTTTTTTAATTGGGTTATGTTCTAGGCTTAATAAAATTGAACCCTGGGCCTTAACATCATCACAGTAAAGATGAATATGGATGCTTCTCAGGCTTGCAAATTCAGGAAGACATTAATCAATAGAAAGGAGGGATCAGGGTGGCTTGGCTGGTGTTAGCACCTTGAGAAGATGCTAACTCAGTCCTGCAGCAGGTTTTTCTTCTTTCTGATGGAGTACCATAGTCTCCAGTGATAATCTTCCAAAAGACAGTACATAGACCCCGAGGTCAAACATTTTGCTTTCTGTTTGAGAAGGTTTAGTTTTGGAGTTTGCTGTTTAAGAATCTATTGGTTGATTGTATACTGAGTATACTCAGAATTTATTATGGTTTTTCTGTGAATCTTGACATGTGACCATTTTTGAAAAACAAAAAACTCAGTGTTAGAGTTAAGTATGGCTTTGTTTTAAAAAAGTACACATATGCTAGTGGTTTAAAACAACACAGCAATGTTTATCTCATGCTGTATTAGCTGGGGCCTGTTGAAGGCTGGCCCATGTGTTCATATAAAGGCTCGTTCATCCATCAGTCTACTATACCATTGCAGCCTCTCTATGCGTCCTGAGCATCCTCACAACATAGTGAATGCATTCCGAGAGTAAGTGGCCTGAGATAAACAAGAAAGAGTGTGACAGAGGGAGGGAAAGAACCAGGATCAGGTCACCAGTGCAGTTATTAGGTGGCTTCGGAAGGCATGTGTGTATTATGGTACACTTTTATCCATCTATCCATATGTGTGTGTGTATGTGTGTGTGTATAAAATATCTCTCGATAGAAAAAAAGCTTAGTTTTTTTTAAATTTTTTTATTATTTTATTTTATTTTATTTTTGGAGGGAGAGAGAGTGCATACGTGCATGCAAGCAGAGGGAGGAGCAAAAGGAGAGGGAGAAACTCTTAAGCTGGCTCCATGCCCAGCACAGAGCCCGACACGGGGCCTGATCTCACGACCCTGAGAACACGACCTGAACCAAAATCAAGAGTCAGATGCTCAACCAACTGAGCCACCTGGGCACCCCTAAAACTTCTTTATATAAAACAATGTTTTGGGGCACCTGGGTGGCTCAGTGGGTTAAAGCCTCTGCCTTCAGCTCGGCTCATGATCCCGGCGTCTTGGGATTGAGCCCCACATCGGGCTCTCTGCTCTGTGGAAAGCCTGCTTCCTCCTCTCTCTGCCTGCCTCCCTGCCTGCTTGTGATTTCTCTCTCTGTCAAATAAGTAAACCACTCTGGAAAACAGCATGGAGATTCCTCAAAATGTTGAAAATAGAACTGCCCTATGACCCAGCAATTGCACTACTGGGAATTTACCCTAAAGATACAAACGTAGTGATCCAAAGGGGCACGTGCACCCGAATGTTTATAGCAGCAATGTCCACAATAGCCAAACTATGGAAAGAACCTAGATGTCCATCAACAGATGAATGGATCAAGAAGAGGTGGTATATATACACAATGGAATACTATGCAGCCATCAAAAGAAACGAAATCTTGCCATTTGCGACAACATGGATGGAACTAGAGCGTATCATGCTTAGCGAAATAAGTCAAGCGGAGAAAGACAACTATCATATGATCTCCCTGATATGAGGGAGTGGTGATGCAACATGGGGGCTTAAGTGGGTAGGAGAAGAATCCATGAAACAAGATGGGATAGGGAGGGAGACAAACCATAAGTGACTCTTAATCTCACGAAACAAACTGTGGGTTGCTGGGGGGAGGGGGGTTGGGAGAAGGGGGGAAGGTTATGGACATTGGGGAGGGTATGTGCTTTTGGGTAAATTGGAAGGGGAGATGAACCATGAGAGACTATGGACTCTGAAAAACAGTCTGAGGGGTTTGAAGTGGCGGGGGGGGTGGGAGGTTGGGGTACCAGGTGGTGGGTATTATAGAGGGCACAGCTTGCATGGAGCACTGGGTGTGGTGAAAAAATAATGAATACTGTTTTTCTGAAAATAAATAAATTGGAAAAAAAATGAAAAAAAAATCTTAAAAAAAAAACACACACAATGTTTTTTCTTCAGGTATGCTTTTTTAGTTGATATTTTTAGTGTCTCTTTCATTTTATCTGCATTTGCCTGGTATCTTTTTCCATCCAGTTAATTTTAATCATCTTTGCTTTAGTTTCACTGCCTTACTTTATCAAATATAATTGTGTTTAATTTCAGTAACTGGATATAGTTAACTTTACTGGTAGTATGTAAATGTTCAATTTAATTCAATTGAGTTTTATTATATTATTTGACATGATGAGGGGACATAGTGGAGCAAAATGTAATTCTAAGTAGTTGCCAAAAGTCGTCTGATATATTAAACAGGTATCTGCAATGCATTAACCACAGACAAGTAGGCATTTCCTTCTAGCTAACTTTAATAAATGGCATTAGATATAATTGTGCTTTTGGTACTTCCTTAGATTTCAACCTGGGATCCATTTAATGATTGATTGATTTGTTCTGAGCACTTGCTGTGTACTTGGCACATAACATACACATAATTGAAAACATATTAAACTGTAAGTTCCTTGAGGGTAAGGACCACACATTGCTCATCTGTGTACCCCCTTGCTTAGCCTATACTAGGTGTTGAATAAATATTCCTCCCTTCATTCATTGCAAGAAAGTATGATGTTATGGATCCCTGAAAGAGTTTCCAATTGAATTCCTTAAGTAAGATAAACAGACATAAATAATCATATATATATATATATACTTGAAATAGGACTGTGGATTTCCCAGTGAGCCTGTAAAAAGCCCTAGCTTAATGAGCCATGGAAATATAAATTAGAGAATATTTACTTTCTCTCTCCCAAGAAACCCTCTTACATACCATAAGGATCAGATCTGTGGCCAGCTGTTGCTCTAATAATGGACTTAATTGCTGTGATACAATAGGAAAATAAACCTTGTCTCATTTCCCCAAAAGCTAACTGGATACATTGTATGATGGGCACTTAGGTTAGCTCCCAAGGTGGTAGCGTGGCTGAAGACTTATCTTTCTAGGTATTCATATTTTAAGAAGGAGTGAGGTCAGGGAACTAGGAGCTATCTCTAGGTCTTAGAAGTCAGAGACAGAGGGGTTATCTGGCCTTTGGAAGGTGCATTTACATTTCAAGATGTTAGAGTAAGAATTGAGTCCCGCTCCTCTAGTCTCACTGGAGCAAAAAGGTCCCTCTTCACTCTTTCTCCTTTAGGGGAGATGGAATGAATCTCTCTTTCCTGTATATAATGGAGAAAATCCATGTTTTTAATCACTTGCATATGAGTGTCCAGTTACTCATGTACGATGCTTGGCTTGGTTTTCATTATGTTGCCTCAAGGGTAAGGGCTGAGGCAAGGAGAGACAGTGCACTTAATATTTATTATAAGATGATGAATCAGACATCTGTCTGATCCAGAACACCTTGTGTGCTCAATCAGAATAAAACTAATAAAGATGAATGTTAAATGCCACACAAGTAGATAGCTTATAATGAATGTGGCAAATATAAATAGCACCCTATGGATTTAAGATATGAAGCTCTTACATTGATTTTTTTCTTTCTTTTTTTTCCTTTTTTTTTTTTTTTTTTTTTTTTGTTTTCCTCAAAGGGAGGAATATAAAGGCAAAAGGCAATCATTCTATACTTCCATCATTGTGCCTATCCTGTGGATACCTGGTATAGATTAAGTTTTGCTTTTTAATAATATTGCTAGGCTGACCAAGCAGAGAGAGTCAATCAATTATCATTACAGTTTCACTTATTTGTGGAGCATAAAGAATAACTCAGAGGACATTGGGAGATGGAGAGGATAAGTGAGTTGGGGGAAATTGGAGGGAGGGATGAATCATGAGAGACTGTGGACTCTGAGAAACAAATTGAGAGTTTTAGAGGGGGGTGAGGGATTGGGTGAGACTGATGGTAGGTATTAAGGAGGGCACGTATAGCTTGGAGTGCTGGGTGTGGTGCATAAACAACAAATGCTGGAACACACAAAAAAATAAGTGATTACATTAAAAAAATCATGATATTATTGCTAGGCTGGGACTTTGTAGGAAGCCTTTCAGTATATTTTCTATACATGCATATGATTATAGCCATCACTCCTGAGGATTTAAACCTAATTTCATTCTTACAGTATGTATTGTTTAACTGTTATAGGTATGACATCAAAAGAGATATTGCATAGTTTATAATAAGAAGGAGTCCCCACATAAAGAGGTTTTAATGCTTCTAACCTGTTTAGATATTTAAAATACCTACATTAAGCATTTAAGAACAAAAAGCATTTAAGAACAGAAGCATTAAGCATTTAAGAACATTAAAGCATTAGTAAAATGTTGAATGTGATAAAGTCTGCAAATTGGCAGTATTTTCCGTTTTTCTAAGGGTCAACCACATATGTACCTCTGAACATTGCTTCAGATAGAACACCCAAAACATAGACTTGTATCTTACAGTGTTGGTTGTAGTAATTATAACCACAGAATTTCTTGACTATCCAAAAAGCTAATAATTAAACTTTCCAAAATATGAAATTGTAACACATCTTTCATCACAATAGCTTAATTTATGATACTTTTAATTCCCTAAAGCCTACTTTTCTCATGGTATTTATATATGTCTACTTAGAACTTACTAAGAACTTGCTAAGGGTTGTTCTTTTTGTTTTATGTTGAAACCATTTAAGATAATTTTTTTTCCTAAGACATAATTTATCCTGTTGAAAAATTCTTTCTTGTAAGGAATTGTATTAATCTATATTATTTTGTATGCTTCTCTGTGTTTTGGCTATAGCAAGTAAAGGAGATTTTAGAACTTTTGGTAAACCTTTCTGTGGAGTCTGTTTTTACCTGATTTTTTAAAAACAAGAAGTACACCTATACCCATAACTTTCTTTTACCTACCTTTACAAGTGAAATTGGATCGTGAACCTAGGGAATTTTGATCTCTGACAGACTTTAAGTAATCTTATTTATAACCATCTCATCTTAGATATTGCCTAAGACTCAGAAAGGTAGACTTACTTAAATTAACTGCCAAGGGTAAATACAATTAGATAATTAGCTTAAGATTGGAAAGTAGTTTTCAAAACAGAGTTGCTCTAATACATCCCCATGTTAATTGACTCCTGAGGAGAACTTTTACTGCTTCTTTCTGCTGGCTGCAGGGGACCCCTGTGGAGAAGGGAGAAGCTCTGGCTCACAATTACTCAAAAAAAAAAAAAAAAAAAAAACAAACAAACAAACAAAAAAGCCTAAATCTTGGTTATTGCTTTTCATTCTTTCCATTATGGAAACAGCTAATACATAAATTAAGACAACTATTAGACAGGTTTCCAAAAGCAGTAGAAATCCTGTTCCCCAGACTTATAGTGTGTAGACTTCTCAGAGTACCTGCCCCAAAAGAAAACTTTTAGTGATTCCCATGCTCCCTGAAAGTAGAAAGTAGAAGTGGACAGGGGCCCATTTATTACTTCAAGCAAGCAGAACTTAGTGATATCACAAAAATAAGAAGTTACCCTGATAGATAATTCAAGTCCAAAGCTCCCTTTTAATGAGATATGACACCTTAGATTGGGGTTTTGTTGTTGTTATGTTGTTTTTGTTTGTTTGTATGATCCTGAGGTTAAATGCAGAATAAACATTTATTTTAAGCACACTTAGCCAGGCATGCATGTTTGTACTTGTGTCCATCCACAGTATGTTCTTACACATCATTCACTGATAATGCACTGAGGCCAGGAACCAGCCCTTTCATTCATACAAGGTAAATTTCAACCATGAAATCCATATTCAGTATGACAACAGAAGCAATAATTTCAATAGAAATGTGAATAGGTGAAGAGTTGTTAAATCAAGGCTAGAAACCTTCCAGGAATGCAAGGGTGAAAGACTTCAGTTGTGAATCACATGCTTTTAATGTCTAGTATTTTAACTGGTCCCCAAGAAAGCACCATGAACCACCCCCATGGTGCTATAGAAGGACTAATTGGGAGTGTGTATCTGCTGCTCAGAGTGAGGAGGCCACATAAGCCCTCAGCAGGGAGTAGACCTATCTTGGAAGGGCAGACCTGTGAATGAGAAGTGCACTCAATGATTGCCAAAACAGCATTTTCCATTTCAGAGAACTCTGTTGTCCCCTACCGTCCTTATCCAGAAAGCTCCATTTGTCTGTTTTCACTGCACTCCTGCTGATACAAACCACCTTTACAAGCTTTTACTAAAGAAAGCCTTGACTTTTCCCCTCTGAAGATTTAAAAGTTACAGAGAGTTCTTTAAACAGCTTAAGCAGGAACAAACAGTTACAGATCTACCATTTTATTAAGAGGAAGTATTGACTCTGCAAAATGAAACATGACCAAGCTTCCATCCAAAAGCTTGGCAACATTCTCACACCTGGCCTGGAATACTCTGTTTAATACTGATACTCTATGGAATATTAATAAAAATTTCTTTCTTCCCTATTTTATTTATGGTATTTCTTCTTTTTTTTTTTAAGATTTTATTTATTTATTTGAGAGAAAGAGAGAGAGAGAGAATGCAGCCAGGTGAGGAGCAGAAGGAAAGGGATAAGCAGACTCTTGTCTGTCCAGACTGTTGCTGAGTGAGGAGCTGGAACAAGGCTCAAACCTATGACCCTGAGATCATAACCTGAGCCAAAACCAAGAGTTGGGTGCTAAACCAACTGAGCTACCTGCTTATAATAATTATTATGGTCAAGCATCACATTTTCTATGCATTGTATTACTACTGAATCTTGCATATAGTGATTAAAAATGAATTAGCAGTGATTATATGTTGTTTCACCTTGTCTTGGTTACCTGTAAGCAAATTTTGCAATCTGATGGTTGGCCTAACCATATCTTCTGCTATATTAGTTTTCTATTGTTGTATAATAGATTATCACAAACTTAGTGGCTTAAACGGCATTCATTATTACCACATTTTCTATGTGTCAGGAGACCAAGCATGGCTTAGTTGGATACCTAGTTCAGGATATTCCAAAACCACAATCAAGGTGTCAGGCTGCATCCTTTCTGGATCTTGGGGCTTCTTTCCAGCTTACACGATTGTTGGCAGAATTTAGCTCCTGGCAGTTGGAGTACTGAGGTCCCCATTCTCTTTCTGGCTATAAATAAAACAATTAAATGTAAAATCAGCACACAGAAGTGCATGCCTAGTGTGTAAAATTGATGCTATTAAGCCTCTTGAAAGTGGAAGGATATAGAGAAATGTACTTCGATATAATACTCAAGTATCTTTTAATAAAAGAAAGCCTGGCATTCTTTAGAAGCATATATTGTTTCCAACAAGAAGACTTGAGGTCTGAAAGTCATGGAAGAAATTAAAATGAGTCTGTTGACTTTCAACACCATTTCCCTGAAATCATGCTGCCTTACAGAGAATTTTAGTTTAAATATTTCATTTTATACATGAAGAAACAGAAAAATAAAAGACAAATATGTACTTAGTAAAAGCTTTGAGAGCAGAAGAACTTAGATCTTCTCATAATTATTTATTGATTTTCTTATTAATTAGATTGCCAATTTTAATCCAAATAATATGCTCACATCTCTAATTCATGATGTATAATGATTAGATATTATCTAGTGAAGGAAGAAAATTGAGGTCATTTATATTGCTTCCTCATGCTGCCCATTATCCCTGTCCAATCTGAGAATTCTTATTTTGGATTCTATGGTACTCTAATACATCTTTATATACTCACTTTCATTATATCCTCAACTGCTTTTACTTGAGAAAGGACACATGAAGGATAAAACGTGTGAATCTTTTAAGTTCCAAAAAGGTTTTTGTTCTTCCTTAATATTTGAAGGATAGTTTGGAAACATTTTGCCCCAGGGCTTCCTCCATTGTTCTAGCACCATTACTGCTGTTGAGCAATCTGACTCCCCAGATGTTTTACCTTCACTTGAAGAATCAATTGACCTCAGACTGTGGGATTCCTACACTGTACAAATGAAGAGATGTCATTCTAGGACAAGAATATCCTCATTTTTAGACTTATCTTTCATGAGAACAAATTTAATCTGGTCATTGAAAAAGCTTCTAATTATTTGTCTGGAGTTAATCACAACATTTAGGCTCCTTGATTTCAGGCTTCAGGTATAACTGCTGGTTCTGAGCTCAGAGAGCCATCCAGTCCTAGAAGAATTGTCCTCACTCAACATCCTATGCAATTTTATCATATTTTATTTTAAGCTATGGTTTTTCTACTGTCAAAATTCTTCCATTTCTTTCTTTTTTTTTTTCTTTCAGCATTTTTGAAATAACCCTTGCCATGCTAACTCCCTATCTTTGTGCTGTCCTCACCTGGGAGGCTTAATTTTTCTACACTTGTACATGAGGGGACGTCTGAAGGGTAAAAAGTCAAACACCTGCTCAGTTCACCACATTGAAGGCAGCACCTGAAGTCTTTTTAAGCCAGACTACTGGGTCCATCTTCCTAAGGAAGGTGTGAAAGCAGCCCATAGAAGCACAGCAGGCCTCTATTAGCCTGGTTTTACCTCTTCCCTCAGGAATCTCAAAAAGAGAAACAAGGAACTGTGTGCTGTTGTGGACAGAACCAGGGATTTATAGTTAAAAAGAAGTGTTCAGTTCTACCATAAAAATAAATGTAATGTTACATTGGGCAAATGTTCTGTACTCATCGTGTCTGTTTCTTTATCTTCATAAGTAGAAATAACTCTTATGAGAACTACTTAAGATGGTGTTTGTACAATGCCAGAGTCTACTGGTCCCCAAACATCCCAACACTTTTGCACAACTTAAGGGCCCCTATGAGTTATCTCTGTGTTCTGCTTTTCCAGTCTTAGTGAATCAGTGTGTTTGTGTTATATCCAAAATTGCCCTACTGGGCCTTTAGCATGTGTACTATCTTCTCTCTGGACAGCCTTCCCTCATATGTATTTTGAGAACCTGCTCTGCCTATGAGATTTGGTTTCACCTTCTCATTGGGAATGATTGCCTCATGTCTGTTACCCATACCAGCCATACGCTGCAACCAGGGTGTTACCTGTTCCCGTTGGCAAGCAAGACCCTGGGCTCTGTAAACGTGGCTCCATCACAGCACGGCCCACACTGTTGGGTTGTTGAGTTTCTCTCACTGGTCTCCTTAGCCAGAACTCTCAGAGGGCAGGGATTTAGTTCTCTACCTCTCTCTATTCCTGTGTCAGCTGCTATCCAGGTATGTAGAAGTCAATCAATAAGTGCTAAGTTAAATTGAATTGAAATGAAATCCTAAGTACACATATTGTTTCTGAGACATGCTTTATTACTCCTTTGAAGCGGTGTGAATTCTCAGAGCATCAGACATGTTTATGTTCTAAGGAAGGTTTGAAATTACATTCCAAAATCAATATAAATGTTCCTGGCATTTGGGAATTATCACTATTCCTCCCAACACCAAGCTGAATAGATTTTATATTGTATTAACATCATTTTCTGTGGAGTAAGACCAGACTTAAAAAACAATTGACTATCCTTGATGCTGAGGCAGGTTTAATACTGTTATCTCTTGATTGTCCTTGTAAGTACACTCATATTTATCTGTATTCCCAGAATGATTTTCACCTGTCACCTAGAAAATTTTCCAGTATATTAATAACTGCTTAGTGTTGGGATTTTCAAGAATATAAAGTAATTTTATCTTGTATTATTTTTAAAATGGTGAAATAGGCTTAATAAGAAAAAATATATATATGAACACTCCAAAGCATATTGTAAATGATTGTTGGATTACAGTGGCCCCTATTTCCCTACATGAACCCAGGTAGTTGGTAATTTGTGTCCACATTGACTATTTTATAGGTAGAAGTTGTAGTTGTTTTCTCTTTCTATGATGTTTTAAGTACTCCCTTAGTCTTTTAATATACAAACCTCAGCTTATCCATAAAAGCTTTCTTCAGCCACCTTGACATCATAAGAGACCTTTTTCAAATATTTAATGTGTGCCCACCATGTGGAGGTACCCACATGACCTGGGTTTTGGGGGTCCTATGCTAGCCAGTGGGAAGCAAGCCTCCTCTTAGGAGTCCGTGGGCTACTTCCAAAATCACTTTAAACTGTATAGGAATGAAAGTTAAGGAAACAGTAGTTTTTCTATGCCAGTTGTACTCCAGGTCATTCCCAGTTTGTTTGGAAGAACACTCTTATATTTGCTTTGTGTTTGTTAGAGCACTTGTGTGTGTGTGTGTGTGTGTATGTGTGTGTGTTTAATTTTACCAACTAATGGAGGATAAGAGCAAAGGTTAGGACCATTTATCTCCATGTGTTCTCAGGAAACCCTGATAGACAGTCTAAGGAACAGCTCCATGTTTACATTTGACCCACTGAAGGAGAGAATTGAATTAAAAAAGGATAGATGGTTCTGGAGATGATTAGCCCAGAACCCCAGTTCACAATTCAAGATTTCTGATGAGCTTTGCAATGATTTAGGCACTAGAAAACATTGACTCAATAATAATATGTTTAACTTTCATAATTTCATTCTTTTAAAAAATTCTGGTATGATTATTGGAATAATTTTAATCACTGTAAATTACCAAATAATGCTACCGTAAGTATTGAAAAGATAATATACTTTTAGCAGTATTGGGATTAGTGTTATGTTTTTTTAACAAACTTTAAATTTAGTCAATAAATTAGCATCTTGTGCTATGGAAAATTACCACCTTCTATGCAGATACGGTAGTGTTTTTTAAACCTTGATTAATTATTCAGGTTCAAACCATCAAGTGTAACAACAGAACATTTTCGTGCCTGACATTTATATTTCTTCTTATTATAAGTAATTTGCACAGAGTTGGGTATTCCTTTGCCTCTAAATATTTAAAGAATTATGCATAGTGGTAATCTGTGAACTCACCAGAGTGGTCTGACATCTTCATTGTGGAACATCACAGACATATCACCACCCTGCCCTGCAGTGTTGGGGAAAGTGACCATTTCTGCCTTCCAGCTGCAGAATGTCCTTATATTTTCCCTTTTGCCTTTGCTGTCATAACTGAAGCTGTCAGCTAGTTCTTTCCATGGGTACATGAACATCAAAATTTCCCAAAATAGGCATGCCTTTTATTCTGTGCTAGGCTCAATGTTCAGCTGAGTTTACAGTCTTTGTCCATGAAATCGTCCCCTATTCAAAGGGGCCTCTGGATTTCTGACATTTACTCTCTTCCTATTCCCCAGTTCATAGGCATGTATTTGACATCTGGACAGGGATGGATCTTACCCTGCGCTGCGCAATTTGCTTTCTGGGATTGTACGTTGTAAACAACTGTCATTTAAGTGGTCCTGAATTTGCTTGCCTTGGATATTATAACCTAGTATAGCCCTGGCTTATCTCTAATTTTTGCATCTCTGCTTTTCTTGTTGTTCCCAATGTGATAATCTTTTTCAAGAAAGTTCCTTTGAGCTAGTCTTGCATCAACGACAGGAGTAATGTTTTCTAATCTCTAAGTGATTTTGTGAATCTGTCTAAAATATGCTGCTGTCTTACAAGTGAAAACAAATGTCTGTTAAATTAAATGTGTGAAAAAAGCTGGAGTGGTCTGTCAACTTTTCCATCTTAAACTCTTCTTAAAACATCGTTCAGTATGATGGGAGTAAATTTTAAGGCATAAAGCTTCAAGATTAAAGATTTTAAAAATCTTATTTAAGAGTATTTTTTCCTTTATCCCCCCTTTCTATTGGCTTCTTTCAGTCCTTGTTCTACATTTAAACCTTCAATCCATCACAATTTCCAAAATATCTACTACACAAATGTAATATATATATACACACACATTCATATATATATATATATATATATATGTATATATAAACATACATATATATACACACACTAACCCCAGAACCTGGGGCTTAGCATCTACTTGGTAATCCAATTTTCTATCAACATTGGACAGAGAGATCATGCTTCCCCCTTCCCCTTTTTCTTCTTTTGGAGAAAACTATTTATCAGTCTTATCATCGTGGTACTTGTTTGGTATCCTGGAAAGCGTGGATGTGTTATTATCATTTTTTTCTGACACATTTAAATAATAACACCACCTTTCTTTCTTATTTATCCTGAAGTGCATTACTACATTTCATCTCAGGTGTCTTTTCTAGGATATTTGTATAGCGAATAGCCTTAGAAAAAAGGACACTATCTCCCTCCAGAGCAAAGGGCAGGATGCTTAATGTCCAGTATAAGAAAAGTAATGTCTTTCTATAGAGCGGAAGGCAAAGATGTTTCTGCTCGTTGTAAAATATTTAGATTTCCTAAGCTCAATATTGCTTTACTGTGAGGCAGCTTACTTCTTGTGCTGGACCCTTCTGTGCCACCTCCATGGGACATTGGGACAAAGAAATCTGATAGAACATGGTGATGCTTGTGAAGCTTGTTATTCTGTGAGTGTGTAATGAAGTTCTTAACCCTGACCCAGGAGTCTCATGTTTTCTGTCAGACACTTGAAACTGAGACAAGCCAAATTGTTAACTTGCAAGTAAGTTATGGCTTGCAAAATCTTAGACTCTTCACTGTTCTTCACAGCCAGGTCATGGGAAAACTATTATTATCTTATAATTACTTAAGTCACTGTTAATAGATAGGTATTAAGGAGGGCACATTTTTTTAAAGATTTTTTTTAAATTTATTTGAGAGAGAGAGAGCGAGCATGAAAGGGGTGAGGGGCAGAGGGAGAAGCCGTCTCCCTGATGAGCAGAGGGCCTGATGTGGGACTTGATCCTGGGACTCCAGGATCATGACCTGAGCTGAAGGCAGTTGCTTAACCAACTGAGCCACCCAGAGAGGGCACATGTTTTGATGAGCACTGGGTGTTATACACAACTAATGAATCATTGAACACCACACAAAAAACTAATGATGTACTATATGGTGGCTAACTGAACATAATTTTAAAAAGGCAAAAATTTAAAAATGTAAATATTCAGTATTACAGATATTTTAATTAAAATTATTTTTTTCATAAATGTTGAAAAAGCAAGAGAAGGAACACAAGCAGGGGGAATGGGAGAGGGAGAAGCAGACTTCCTGCCAAGCAGGCACAATCCCGGGACCCTGGGATCATGACCCAACCCAAAGGCAGACGCCCAATGACTGAGCCACCCAGGTGCCTTAAGAAGAAAGAATTTTAAAAATGAAAAGTTATTTGCCATGTATTATATATTAAATCCTTTTATGTTTTCCTATAAATACATTTTATAAACTAACTCAATTTCCAAAAAAGGTATTTTAGAGAATCTTTGAAAAGCATATGATTTATGACTGAAACTGCAGTTTGAATTTCACATTTTGGTAAGATATTTTCAACTATTGGTTGAGGAAAATACAAATTTGCTAACCAAGAAACCCCACCAAAACCAAAACCAAATAAACAACAAAAATCCACTTTATATTTCTGCATGGCAGAATATCTATAACAATAGAACAAAACAAGGAATCATCGTTTTCTTAGAGGTCATCTATTGCCTTTGTTCAGAAGTTTCATTTTTCCTGACCTCAGAAGAGCAATGTAGAACCCAAGTTTAATAGAGGAATAAAAGTGAACTATGGAAATGCTCTCAAGAATTTCAAATAAAATCAGAATACATTATAATTGAACAACCGGAAAAAATAGTTGAGACCTCTTCTGAATTCATATTTTTCGTGTATTTTTGCTCACAGCTTTATACAAATATCAAAGATATATATGCTGTTTATATTTACCTGGAGAATACAATGGCACATAGTAAAAATATTCTGTGACAGTAACAACCATTTAACAAATGTAAAGCATGGATACTAACCTTTACTCTGAGATGATCATTTACTGCTACATAATCTGTACATCACAGAATTGCATATTTTTTATACCAAAGAGCCAATTAAGAGGGAAAAAAACACGATAGAATTGCATATTTATTAGCAAAAAGACTCTTCAACAACATTTTAAGTTTTTTTATCAAAAGGTTATTAGATTATATTACTATCCAAAAAGTTATGTAAGTATGTATTTGCATAAAATATATGTAAAATATATTTATTTATGTGTAAATGCATATATGTGTTTATACATATATATAGTTACAAGAAATGTCTAGATACAGGTAATGCATACATTCCTGCCACATATTAATATGTACAAATACAAAATGTATATGTGTATTCCAAATTATTTTGATTCAAGAAAGAAAAAAAGAAAATGGAATCTTACTACCCCAGGTAGTTCATATTTTTATTTTAGATTTGATAAGATCACTTTAATTTCAGTGCTGTAATTTATGTCACACTTTCTAGAATATTACATGTACTTTTTTTCTTTGTTTTTGTTTTTCATAAAACAATCATCTCTGCAGGACTTTAGGTGAAATATTATGTCTTTTGCCAGTCTTGCCAGAACTCACCCTTCTTGTAGGATGTGGCATAACATTATAAATTCAAATCTCCCACCAGGGTACTGTATGCATGATACTCTTATGGAGTCAAATGACAGCAGGCATTTATTGCTGGTATCCTTTAAATGATACTCTTCTGGTATGGGATCCAGCTTTAATTTTGAAAACTGTCTTTTGTCCCAGGTAGGTGTGTTCAGGAAGAATCTGATGTCTGATTTCTTCATTGTACTCAAGAAATGAAAATGGTCTATCCTAAAATCTTAAGAGGGGAAATTCTTTTGAGCCTGTTTAGTTTCTTACCTTCAGATTCCAATTACTTACACATGTAGAATTATATACAGTGGCTGACTCTAATTTCAGAAAGTCTGAAAATTATTTACTGATACACAGGAGAAATTAGGAGTTTCTATTGAAATATATTTATAGCGCCCATAAGTGAATTATAATAATTTAGATTATAAAGGTAACTTATCAAAAGACAAACATCATTAAAAAAGAAAATCTAATAAAATAATGATTTAGATTTTAAGTTATATCTCTAATCATTTAATGTGTATACATATTTTTATTTAATTTTAACATTTTATCTGAGATTTCTCATGGGATAAAAACATGAATAGAACTCCACATGTTAAGGATAGAAATAATTTCAAGCACCTTGGTAGAGAAATGTGGTAAATTATAATATTGAAGCCTTCCTTTATAATTGTCCCAGTTTTAAAGGGGCCTAGGATCGAGTCCTGCATCGGGCTCTCTGCTTGGCGGGGAGCCTGCTTCCCTTTCTCTCTTTCTGCCTGCCTCTCTGCCTATCTGTGATCTCTGTCAAATAAATAAATAAAATTTAAAAAGTTATCCAAATACACACAAGTTATTTCTTGTAAACTAAATTATTTTATATCCCTATAGACAGATAATTCTATCATAATGACATGATCTTTTCTCTAATTATAACCATAGTAAGTATAGAAATAATACAAATTGACCATTGCTGAAACTCCTCCCCTCTGTCTGACTGTCATACGCCGGGCTTTTGTTATTTAAAAAAAAAAATCTTGGACATAAATAGCACAGAAGTCGCTTCTCCTCCAACTGCCATTTCTGCTCCTCTCAACCTTTCTACAACAGTGCAGAATGCTGATATGTGCTGGGATCACTTGTGTCACACTGTTTTCCCTGTGCATGTCTAACATGATGTCAGAGCTCATGATTTCTCACTGGCATCTTAAACCATCTCCTTCCAGTCTTCGTCTTCCATGGGTAGTTCTTTTTAGGACTAGCTCCATCTATCATGATTCTTTATGTTGCAGGTAACAGAAAAGCAAATACAGATTGTCTCACTGAATGGAGAAGTGTGAAGGTAAAACTAGTTTAGATCAAGCAAGCAGCTCGAGGTAGAGAGGGCCACGTTCTCTGCACCTTTCTGGTCTGCATTCCTCAGCATTAGCTCTGCAAATCCTCCAGCTCCATGTGTCAACTTCAGGGGCTTGCCCTGGGTCTACCAAAAACTGCTGCAGCCTTGAATGCTTATGTGCTGTCTGGGCCAATGATTCTCAGACTTCATTGTGTATCACCTTGACGATTAAGCAACACCTTGTGAGGCCTCACCTCCCAGAGTTTCTGATTCAATAGGTTACAGTAGTGCCTGAAAACATGCAGTTCTAACAAGATCCGAGGTGATGCTAATGCTGCTGAAACTCTTTGAAAATCACTCTTCTAAGTAAAATGTGTTTCCCAAACTTTAATGCACTTATGAATCTTGAAGAACTTGTTAAAATTTAGAATCAGATTCAGTAATCCAGGAGAAGGTCCTGGAAGTCCTCCTCTGCAACAAGATCTTGGTATTTCTGATGCAGCTCAAATGGAACGAGATCGTGGGAAGCTGGAATCATTGTAGACCACTGTTTTCCAACTTTATATCCTGAGTCTTCTGGAAATACTTTCACACATGTGGATTTCCAGGAGCTTCCCATGATGATTCAGGTCAGGGCGTCTGGAGTGTAATCCTGGAATGAATTATAAAGAAATGCCTCAGGTGACTTAAATTTTGACAAGTTTAGGAAGCATAGAAGAAGGAGAAAACTTCAGTGTGATCTCCTGGATGAGAGAAAAGAGATTTTCCTCAAAGTCCCAGCAAACCTTGTTACATTTTGTCCCTCGTTGAGTTTCCTGATGCTAGGGTGTTGGCTAACTAGAACGACCCTGAAAATGAGGATAATCAGATATAAACAGCACATGTTCAGTTCTTGTACCCACAATAAGGGTGACAATACAAACAAAAACTGAATATATATCTAATAAACCAACATAGTAGCCTTAATCTGGTCAATAAAGGTTTTTGGAAATCTTTTAACAAGGGAAAGGGGAAAAATTGGAGACTTTCATACCTCATTTTTTTTTCTTATGCACTTACAACATTTTTCATTTTAAAGGTAATTTGTTTTATTTTTTCTTCCTCCCTCCCTCCCTTCCTTTTTACCCTCCGTCCCTCCCTCCTTTCTCCTTCTTTCCCTTTCTTCCTTCTTTCTTTCCTCCCTCCCTCCTTCCCCCCTCCTTCCCTCCTTCTTTCTTTTCTTTTCCTTTTTTTCTTTTCTTTTCTTTCTTTCTCTTTCTTTCTTTCTTTCTTTCTTTCTTTCTTTCTTTTTCTTTCCTTCCTTCCTTCCTTTTCTTTCTTTCTTTCTTTCTTTCTTAGGAAAAACTATAAAAGTGATTTAGCAGAACTTTAATTGTCTTCACATGAACAAATCAAGAGCCTTTTAAATTACTTTGCCAAGGTCACACAGACATTAAACAGTCATTATAAAGTATAAAATTTAGTGTCTTCTTCCCAATTCTATTTCTACCACATAGGAGCAACTTATATTTATTGAGATTTTTAAACACATTTTATTAAAATTTAGCACCATATGTAGGGGATAAATAACTTTTCATCATATAAATGGTCTAATTTCCACAAGGCACTGTGCTTTGTTATGGATATTTTATGGATGGTATTCTTGCACTCTTGGTGTTAAATAAGGCTTTGCTGAGATAGATACAAATACGCATCTAAGTGTGAAATAAAATTAAATGTACAATCAAAACATAAATGAACCATATCCCTAAAATCTATGAAGATCTATTTCCATTAATAAATGCTAGTAACTGGATTGCCAACAGAACTATAGCCACTGGGGGACAGAAAGGATGACAAATGAAACTAGTAGAGTCTTCCTTTCTTCGGGCCTATTAGGACACAGAATTTTTTTAATCTTATTTTATTTGTTTTGTCTTAAGGCTAACTGAAAGTCTATTTTCCCAATCACAGTGCCAAGGCCAAGCAGAATTTCTAATCAGAATTTACTGCTAAATAATCAGATTTTAGTTAAAAACACTTTTGGTTAATCTTTTAACTGTTTACTCAATAAATAGTTATTAAGAACATATTAGATGCTAGCTTTTATTTTAGGAGCTGAAATGAATAAGAATGGTCTTTGCTCTACCTGGGTTGGCATCTCCTGTTTCTTTTTCAGTAGAGATTGTGCTGGTGGTCCATCTGGGGGGTGAAGATGGTGGTCAGTGTGCAAGCAATGACCACAGTAGCAGAAGGTGCTACATGGGGATTAGAATTCAAGCTGAATCTATGTGACCGCTAGTGTTAGCAGCAAGCAGTTCACATTTAAAAACTGAACTTTATCCTTGAAGCTTGTGATTGGGGAAAACCTTTATGGTGTGTGTGTGTGTGTGTGTGTGTGTGAAATAACTCTAGCTATTCAAGTGTGATGTTAGTGATTGGTGAAGAAATGAGAAGTTCAGAGAACTATAAGGTGTATTCGATTTCAATTACTCACAAATATTAAGCAAGCTGCATCTATTTTATCCAAGTTGAAACAAGAGCATTTTTTCTTCAAAAATTAACTTACAAGTTGTGTGTTATTATAAGTGCAGTGTACAACCATTTTATGAGGCGTTTTTGTAGGTTTAAATAAACTCAGCCATCTTCAGATGCAATTCCTTTGGGAGGAAATATCTAGAGAAAATCTTATAGGTATTTGTACACTGGCCAAACCAAAGGTGGAAGGGTGGTATGGAATTTTCCCATTGGTATTTTTTTCTTAGTCCACTGAAGGATACAAGTTATTAGAGAAATTTCCATAGGTATTTATATACCTATCTGCCCAAGGACAGTCCTCTCTCTGAAATTCATGCCTTACAATATGAATGAGCTCTTGCCATAGTGCAAAACTGATTAAAAAATAAAACAAGTTACCACACTCTCAACAGTATTTATTTCCTTGAAAATGTTGTGTGTACATGTGTTCGCCACCCCCCCAAGATTTATTTATTTATTTGAGATGGAGAGAGAGAGTGTGTGTGAGTTGGGGTGCTTGAGTTGGGGAGGGATATAGGGAGAGGGAGAGAATCTCAAGCAGACTCCCCACCCAGCTGGGGAGCCTGAGGCAGGGCTCAATCCCACCCTGAGACCCAACCTGAGCCAAAAGCCAGAGTCAGAGGTTCAGCCAAATAGCCACCCAGGCACCCCTGTATGTGTGTTTTCTAATGACATTGGCTTGCATGTATTTTGAAAGTAACTAGAAATATAGACAAGATCAATTTAGACTAATGTGTATTTTCTGTATGGTTTGGCAACATCTACACAATGTTTATTAATGCATTTTCTCAGAGACACAGTATCTTAAAATACTGTATTAATTACAGTGCCTCTCCTTACCTTGGATGTGAAAAAGGTTATGATGAGTAATTCACTCATATTCAGGATCCATGCCTGCATTTGCTTTTCTATACTCCTTGAACTTTGATGAAGCTATTTAAAATAAGTTATATTCAATTCTATCTTACTCATCATTTGCAGGTCAGCAAACCATTTTTGTTTTTCTCTTATTTTAATAAGCATTTAAATAATTTTGTTGAGTTCTTACAAATCACAAAACTTAAATAATAATAATAATGTCTTTTTGGAAAGAAACAATTTAAAGTGATGGGTTCTTTTTAAAGCAGTAAAATATCATTTGAGGCTTTTTACAAATTGAATAACATTGTCTTTTTACTGCTATTACTATTACAATTGTTACTACCTTCCATAATCATAATTTCTATTTATTAAGCACTGATCTTGTGCTAAGCCTTATGTTGAATACTTTAGATGTATTACTGATGTGCTCGATTTCAACAATTTCAGACTGCATATGAGTCAACTAATTTCCAGACTACATGTAAGACTACACTAGTTTCCATCAATATAGTCACATTTACATGAATAATTAGGGGAAAATACAAAAGGAAAAACTGGAAATATAAAAGATCTCTAAAATTAGATTTCTAAAAGTTTTTCTGTTGAAATATAATTGACATATAACAATAGGTAACTTTGTATACAATATGCTGATTTGATATATTTATATATTGTAAATGGTTAGCACTATAGCATTAGCAAGCATCTCTATAATTTCCTTTTTGTGGTTGGAAGAATTAAGATCTAGTCTCTCAGCAACTTTGAAGTTTATAATACAGTGTTATGACTGTAATCAATATGCTACGCATTAGATCTCTGGGACTTATTTATACACTAGGTCCCAGATTGTATCCTTAAACAACAGGTCTCCAATTCTCCCACACCCAGCCTCTGGTAACCACAAATCTACTCTCTGTTTTTACAAGTTTGTTTTTATTTTTCTGGTTCCACATATATGTGATATCATACTGTATTTGTCTTTCTCTGTCATCTCACATAGCATAATGCTCTCAAGGTTCATTCATGGTGTTTGAAATAACACGATTTCCTTTTTTTTCTCATGGCTGAATAATATTCTCTTCATCTTCTTTATCTACTTATCTATTGACAGACATATAGCTTGTTTCCATATCTTGGCTATTGTGAATAATGCTACAATAAACATGAAGAAGCATAGGTCTCCTTAAACTCCTGTTTTCATTTCATTTGCATATTTACCCCAAAGTGGAGTTTCTTAATCATGTGATAGTTCTATTTTTAAATGTTTGAGGAACTTCAAACTGTATCAATTTACATTTACATTCCCACTAGTTCCCTATTCTCCACCCTTGCCTACATTTGTTATTTCTTGTCTTCTTGATGATTAATTTTTAACGTGTTAGGTAGTATCTAGTGCATTTGGAATTTGCATTCCCTTGATCCTTAGCGATGTTGAACATCTTTTCATGTGCCTTTTTGTCACTGGATATCTTCTTTAAAAAAAAAATGTCTATTTAGGTCCTCCGGCTTTTTTATCAGATTGTGTCTTTGTTACTGAGTTGTATGGGTTTTTAAAAAAATATATTTTGGACATTAACCTATTATCTGATATATGGTTTACAAATATTTTCTCCATATAGTTTCTCCTTATGTTCCCTTTTCATTTTGTTGTTTGTACCCACAAACAACAGAAGCCTTGTTTTGCAGATGCCTTCTTTAGTTCTTTAGTCTAGCTTTTAGTTTGATGTAGTCCCACTTGTTGATTATAGCTCTTGTTGCTTGTACTTTTGGTGTCATACCCTCCAAAATTGCCCAGCCTAATGTCAAGGAGTTTCTTCTTTGTCTTCTTCTACGAGTTTTATGGTATTTGGTTTTATGCTTAAGTGTTTGATTCCTTTTGAGTTAATTTTTATGAATGGTGCCCAATTTCATTTTTTTACATGTGGTTATCCAGTTTTCTCCCACACTGTTTATTGAAGAAACTGTCCTTTCCCCATTGAGAATTCTTATCTCTTTGATCAAAGATTAGTTGGTGTATATGCAGGTGTTTTTTTCTGGTCCCTCTATTCTGTTCCATTGGTTTATGTGTCTATTTTTATGCCAACACCATACTTTTTAAATTACTATAGCTTTGTAGTATGTTTTGAAATCAGAAAGTGATACCCTCAAGTTTTTTGTCCTTTTTCATGATTGCTTTGGCTATTTGGGATCTTTTGTGGTTTCATACAAATTTTAAGGTTATTTGTTCTATTTCTTTTATTTTTAAGTTTTTTGTTTATTTGACAAAGAGAGAGATCACAAGTAGGTAGAGCAGTAGGCAGAGAGAGAAGGGGAAGCAGGCTCCCTGCTGAGCAGAGGACCTGATGCAAGGCTTGATCCCAGGACCCTGAGATCATGACCAAAGGCAGAGGCTTAACCCACTGAGCCACCCAGGCACCCCGTTTGTTCTATTTCTGTGAAAAATGCCATTTCTTTTCCATATGTTTCATTACTAATCAATGAAAACACAAATGACTTCTGTATGCTTATATCCTGCAATTTTGGTGAATTCATTGATAAGTTCCAACAGATTTTTGGTTGACTCTTCAGAATTTCTGTATATAAGATCATATCATTTGCAAATAACAATAATTTTATTTTTTCCTTTCTGATTTTGATGTCTTTAATTTATTACTCTTGCCTAATTGCTCTAGCTAAGACTTTCAGTACAATTTTGAATACAAGTGATAAGAGTGGGTGTCTTCTTTTGGTCCTGATTTTAGAGGAAAAGTTTTCAGCCTTTTGGCATTGAGTATGACATCTGTGGGTTTGTTGAAAATGGTCTTAATTATGTTGCGGTATGTTTCTTCAGGACTCAATTTGTTAAGAATTTTAATCATGAAAGGATGTTGTATTTTGTCAAATGCTTTTTCTGCATCTGTTCAAATAATCATTTATTTTTTATTCTTTCATGCTGTTATTGTGGTGTATTATATTTATTGATTTGCATAGCTGGACATTCTTACCTCTTAGGGACAGCCCACTTGATCATAGTGTATAATCCTATTGAATTGACTATTGAATTTGGCTTGCTAATATTTTGTTGACAATTTTTGCATGTATATTTTTCAGTCATATAGGTCTCTAGTTTTCTCTTCCGTAGTAACCTTATTTGGCTTTGGTTTCAGGATAATGCTGGCCTTGTGAAATGAGTAGGGAAGTATTCCCTTCTCTTCCGTGTTTTTGGAAGAGATTGGGAAAGATTAACATTAATTCTTATTTAAATATCTGGTAGAATGCGCTAGTGAAGCTATCTGATCCTGAACTTCTCTGCTTTGGGAGGTTTTTGATTAGTCGTTCAGTCCCCTTAATTGTTATTGGTATGTTTAGATTTTCCACTTTTTCCTAATTTGGCCTTGTTTGGCTGAATGTTTCTAGGGTTTATACCTCTCCATTTCTTCTAGGTTATCTAATTTATTGGCATGTAATTGTTCATAGTGGTCTCTTATGATCCTGTGTTTCTCTATAGAAATAGTTGCAATCTCTCCTTTTCATTCTAATTTTATTTATCTCAGCCTTTCTGTTTTCTAAGTTAATCTAGTTAAAGATTTGTCAGTTTTGTTTAGCTTATCAAAAAACTAGCTCTCAGTTTTTTTTTTTCCTACTTTTTTTGTGGTCTCAATTTTTTTTATTTCTGCGTTCATCATTGATAGTTCACTCTGCTAAATGTAGACTCAGTTTGTTCTCCTTTTCCTAGTTCCCTGAAGTATAAACTTAGATTGTTTCATTGAGATCTTTATATTTTCTTTTCTTTTTTTTTTTAAGATTTTATTTATTTACTTGTCAGAGAGAGAGAGCGCGAGTGAGCACAGGAAAACAGACAGAGTGGCAGGCAGAGGCAGAAGGAGAAGCAGGCTTCCTGCCCAGCAAGGAGCCCGATGTAGGACTTGAACCTAGGACGCTGGGATCATGATCTGAGCTGAAGGCAGCCGCTTAAGCAACTGAGCCACCTAGGGGTCCCAAGATCTTTATATTTTCTTAATATCTGCATTTATTACTATAAATTTCCCTTCCCCAAACTACTTTTGCAGCATCCCACGTTTCTGGTATATTGTTTCCATAATGATTTGTTTTGAAATAGCCTTGATTTTGCATTTGATTTCTTCTTTGGCTGATTGATTATTCAGGAGTGTGTGGCCTAATTTCCATGTGTATGTTGATTTTCAGCTTTCTTTTTGTTGATTTTGCTTTATGCTCTTATGATCTGAAAAGATATGTGGTATAATGTCAATCTTCATAAGTCTGATAAGACTTGTTTTGTGTCTTAACATATGATCTATCTTGGAGAATGTTTTGTGAACTTTGAGAAGAATGTATATTCTGTTTCTTTTGGATGGAATGCTGTCTAAATATCTATGAAGTTCATTTGATCTAATGTGTGGTGCAATTCCATTGTATCCTTGTTGATTTAATGTCTAGATGATCTATCCCCTCCTTGAAAGTTGGGCACTAAAGTACCCTATTATTGTATTGTTTATTTTTCCCTTGATATCTGTTATTTTTTTTTTTAAGATTTTATTTATTTATTTGACAGAGATCACAAGTAGGCAGAGAGACAGGTGGGGGGTGGGGGGAGGGAAGCAGGGTCCCTTCTGAGTGGAGAACCTGATGTGGGATCTCTGATTCCAGGACGCTGAGATCATTACCTGAGCTGAAGGCAGAGGATTAAGCCACTGAGCCACCAGGCACCCCAGTATTTTTTTAATATATTTCAGTCATCCAATGTTGGAGATATATATAATTGCTGGATCTTTTTTATGATTGACCCCTTTATCATTATGGAATAATGTTCTTTATCTCTTGTTACCATTTTTGGTTTATAGCTTATTTTGGTCTGATGTAAGTATAGCTACTTCTTCTTTCTTTTGGTTCCTAATTTAAAAAAATTATCTTTTGCTGTCCCTTCACTTTGAGCCCATATGTGTTCTTAAAGTGAGTCCTCCAAATGCCCCATATAGTTGGGTCTTGTTTTTAAATCCATCCATCTACTCTGCTTTTTCATTAGGGCATTCAATTGATTTACATTTAGAATAAGTACTGATATGTATGGACTTACTAATGCCATCTTACTTTTTTCTAGTTGTTTTGTATTTCCATTGCTTCTTTTTCCCTCTGTTCTGCCTACCTTTGTAAGTTATTGATTTTCTGAGACAGTATCCTCTGTTTCTCATTTCTTTATCATTTGTACACCTGTTGTAGGGTTTTGCTTAGTGTTTATCTAAGCTTACATAAAACACCTTTACAGATAAAACAGTCCATTTAAAGCTGATAGTAACTTAAATTTAGTTGCCACAAAATCTTCACCCTTTTACATTTTTGATGCTATTGTTTGCCTTTTTTTACACTGTATACTTATTAAAACATCACAGCAGCTATAATTATTTTAATATTTTTTCTTTGACCTTTATACTGTACTGAAGTGATTTATACACCATCCTATTACAAATTAAGAGTTATTTATGTCTGAATATGTCTTTACCATTATTAATGTGTTGGATACTGTTATATGTTTTTATGTAGCTGATTTATACCTTTTCATTTCAGCTTAAAGAGAATTTTTTTAGCATTTCTTGCAAAACAGGTCTAGTGGTAGTGATCTCCTTAGCTTTTGCTTGTCTGGGTAAGCCTTTATTTCTTCTTTATATCTGTAGAATAACTTTTCTGGTAAAGTATTCTTGTCTGGCAATTCTTTTCTTTCTGCAATTTGAATATATCATT
Organism: Neogale vison; assembly: GCF_020171115.1. Taxonomy (NCBI): domain Eukaryota; kingdom Metazoa; phylum Chordata; class Mammalia; order Carnivora; family Mustelidae; genus Neogale; species Neogale vison. The sequence continues at coordinate 83,870,436 of NC_058094.1, read as the reverse complement.
CCACTCTATCCTGGACTCTAGGGTTTTTCAGGGAATTCTGGTGATAGAATAATGGAGATTCTCAGGTTGCTTTTCATTTTCTCCTGGATGCTTTTAGATTTCTTTCTTTATTCTTTATTTTTGGCAGTTTCATTATAAAGTGTTTTGGAGATTTCTTTGCATTGAGATAATAGGATCATCCATTAGCTTTACGAACTTGGATGTCTGATTTGTTCCCCAAGTTTGGGAAGTTCTCAGCTATTAGTTCCTTAAATAAATGTTCTGCTCCATTCTTCTTCAAATGTTTGTTTGTTTTATGAGTTTCTGTCAATCACCTATGTTTTCTTCATTTTTTCATTCTTTTTTCTTGGATCTTCTATAACTGGGTTATTTCAAAATTCCTGTCATCTAACTCAGTGTCTTCCATTCACTCTACTCACTACAGATATTCACTACTGCATATATAAAGTTTTAATTTCACACAGAGTTCTTCAGTTCCAGAATTTCTCTTCAGTTCTTTTTTGTGATTTCTATCACTTTGGAAAAAATTACATTTGATCACATATATTTTTGAGAATTCATTGAATGGTTTTCTTTTTTCTTTTTTTTTTTTTTAAGATTTTACTAATTTATTTGACAAAGAGAGAGAACATGAGCGGCCAGGAGGAGCAGGGGAGAAGAGGAGGCAGCCTCCCCACCAAGCAGGAAGCCTGATACAGGACTCAGTTCCTGGACCCCAGGGCCATGACCTGAGCCAAAGGCAGATGTTTAGCCAACTGAGCCACCCAGGAGCCCAGTTTTCTGAGTTTCCTTGTAGCTTGTTGAGTTTCTACAAAACTGCTATCTTCAAATCTTTATAATCTAGATTAAAAAACATTCTATGTCTTTGAAAATGGTTATTGAAGAATTATTATTTTCTTTCTTTCTTTTTTTTTGATTACATGTTTTCTTGATTTTTTTCATGTTCTTTGTGGTTTTGCACGGATGCTTACACATTTGGTATAGCAGATGCTTCCTTACATGTTTTCTAGTTGCCTTCAGATGAAGTATTCTGGTTAATGTTAATATCTGTAGAATTACCTATCTCTGTTTTGATACACTTGTTCTACATTTCTGATCCTTCTGGTAGCAGAATTTGTTAAGTTTTCATGTTTTCTCTGGTTCTTACAAGGCACCAGAATGGCTACTAGAATCATTTCTCCTCCTCCTCCTTTTCTTCTTCTTTTTCTTTTTCTTTTTTAAGAAGGTGGCATTATAGCTCAAGTTTGTGGTTTCTCCCTTGGTGACAGACTGAGGTCTGTTTTCTCAATGCACTTTCTCTTGCTGCTGCCCATGGAAATGCACACAAAGAGATGGTTGTAGTTTGTTGGAACGTGTGGATTTAACAGAGTTGGGCATACCTGTGGATCTACCAACCAAAGGTTGGTAGGTGGACTTTCTTCTATGTGAATTCACCAGAAACCATGTCCCTTATCTTGCTTTTTCCCAGTCGTCTCTATCCCTCCTGCTGCAGTTAGCATTTAGTATTGATGGAGAGAAATGGATTTCCCCAGCTATGTCCCACACAACTGGATTAGCTGGGCACCCACTCACCACTGCCTTTGCCCTTGTGGGAAAGTCACCACTGTTAGATCACCCATGTGGTGTTTCCTTTTGGGGTGGTGCAACTCTCGGAAAGCTTATCTCATCATTGTCTCCTCTGTGATTAAACTCACTTTTTTTTTTTCTACCTTTAATGGCATGCTGAAATTTCATCTCAGGAAAGCTGGAGTTCTGCATTTTCTCTTATACATGGGTACTTGTCCAGTTCAGCACTCTCTAGGTTTTTTTCCCAAAAACACAGAGAGGGCTCTGGGCAGGTTTGCTGACCTTCCTGGCTATATGGCTCTTACAGAGCTACCTGCCTATTACCAGACGCACAGGTGGGAGAAACTCCTCCTGGGTTCCTTGGAGTATAGTGCTAGATTACTCAACATCCACAAATGTGGGTGTCTATTCTGTTGTTAAAAAGAGGGAGGATAAAAAATAGGAACATCTTATGACACCACACAATGCTGTTGTATATTACCTAAATGTTTTATGCATTGATTTTCTCCTAAGAATATTTAAACTTTTGTTGATGTCATTATACTATGCAAAAGGACATAGTGATATAATTATCTAAATATATCTCTAAGACAAAATAATCCAAATGTGGAGACAAAGATAGTTAACGAATTTACTTTTATATCAGTTATTTTTAATATACTTTTTAGCATATATACTTCATATATATAAATATATATAAAGTATATATACTTTTTAATATAACATATACTTGAACTTACACATATTAAGTGTATTTATTAAATGAAGTTAATATATTACATAAGTATATATGTTATAATTAAGCATTTATATCTATTAAATACATATGTTAAATATATAGTATATCTTTAAATATACACAATATATATTCTATATACATATTTGAAAAATGAATATGTATATGGAATGTATATATTTATTTATTTTCCCTTTGAGAGTTGCTAGTCAAAGAGTAAGAAACTTTGCCATATCGGAACTAAAATATTTATGAGGTGACCTTAGAAATTCATACATTCTTTTTTTTTAAGATTTTGTTTACTTATTTGACAAATAGAGATCACAAATAGGCAGAGAGGCAGGCAGAGAGAGAGGGGGAAGCAGGCTCCCTGCTGAGCAGAGAGTCTGATGTGGGGCTCTATCCCAGGACCCTGAGATCATGACCTGAGCTGAAGGCAGAGGCTTAACCCACTGAGCCACCCAGGCACCCTGAAATTCATACATTCTTAAAATCTTGTAGGAATAAATGAAGAAACTTTTTAAAGTCATATATAGACTATGAGACTAGAAGAATGAATATAGCAAATTCAGTTACTTTGACCAGTTCCTTCAATTTATTATGCTCTTATTTAATTCAATATTTCTGATTACTTTATGGTATCTTCATAATTATGGCTGTTGATTAAGAGCTCTTAAAAACATAAATTATGAGAGTAAAGCACAACTGTTCTTGCTTATTCATTTTAAATTGCACAAAGTATTTCAAAAGCTTATTGGTCTCTAATTGTTAACATAAATCCTTTTGAAACCTTTTTTTTCCAAAGTGTTCTAAAACTGCCTAAAATATAGTTTTGAGTCTGGGCACCTGACATAGAAACTATTTTCTGAGTATTTCCTGCTTTTCTAAAATACATCACCAATTAGATATATATAAAACAGTTAAATTGATTGCCATCACTATTAATATGTTAGCAAACCATTTATCACCCAAGCGTTTGAGTAATATGGAACTTTCATCATTCAATATTAAAAATTTCCAATGAACAATGATAGAATGAGAGCTACATTTACCCAATGGATAAAATCATTCCCAAATGCATTTCTACTTTTATATGTCCTCATGAGCTTGAGGTATGGTAAAGGCAATATACCACAATAACCCCGCAAAGGCATGCTTGTAGGCCCTGAAATCCAGAAAAGAGCAGAGCTCAGTCCTGGTACTTGGATATGACTATACCAAAATCAAGAGATGCTACACAATTATGCTCAAGATCACAAAGTGAGGCAGGAGAGAATTATATCTTAGCCCAATGATTTTTCTGCCACACTGTGGAATTACATTTAAGTCTGTATTTTCAAAGTGTGACCACTTGAATCCAAATAATTTCCTGAATTTTTCCCAAAATCCACTGAATCAAAATGAAGCCTGGGAGGATCTGCACTAATAACAATCAACCTGTAACCCTTTTTTATATGCATCAATTAAATATGTGTATATATACACACATATATGTATATATATGAATATATATATTAAATATGTATACATATGCATATATATAATACAAACATTAAGGAGTAAATTATACAAACATTAAGAAGTAAAATATAGCTATAACTATAAGCAATCAACTTTTTTGTCAGTGTCATTAATATACTAATACCAGACCGATATCTAATAATGAGATTGAAGCAGTGATCAAAACCTCCCAAAAAACAAGAGCCCAGGACCTGACAGATTCCCTGGGGAATTCTCCCAAACCTTCAAAGAAGAAATAACACCTATTCTCCTGGAGCTGTTTCAAAAAATTGAAGGAGAAGGAAAACTTCCAGACTCTTTCTATGGAGCCAGCATTACCCTGATCCCCAAACCAGGCAAAGACCCTACCAAAAAGGAGAATTTTAGACTAATATCACTGATGAATATGGATGCTAAGATTCTCAACAAGATCCTAGCCAACAGGATCCAACAGCACATTAAAAAGATTATCCACCATGATCAGGTGGGATTCATCCCTGAGCTACAAGGATGGTTCAACATTCACAAATCAATCAATGTGATACAACAAATTAATATGAGAAGAGAGAAGAACCACATGGTCCTCTCAATTGATGCAGAAAAAGCATTTGACAAAATCCAGCATCCGTTCCTGATTAAAACGCTTCAAAGTATAGGGATAGAGGGAACATTCCTGAACCTCATCAAATCTTTTTTTTTTTTCCAATTTATTTATTTTCAGAAAAACTGTATTCATTGTTTTTTCACCACACCCAGTGCTCCATGCAAGCTGTGCCCTCTATAATACGGGGGGTAGGGTTATGGACATTGGGGAGGGTATGTGCTTTTGGGTAAATTGGAAGGGGAGATGAACCATGAGAGACTATGGACTCTGAAAAACAATCTGAGGGGTTTGAAGTGGTGGGGGGGTGGGAGGTTGGGGTACCAGGTGGTGGGTATTATAGAACCTCATCAAATCTATCTATGAAAGACCCACAGCAAATATCATCCTCAATGGGAAAAAGCTTGCAGCCTTCCCGTTGAGATCAGGAATAAGACAAGGATGCCCACTTTCACCACTCTTGTTCAACATAGTATTAGAAGTCCTAGCAACAGCAATCAGACAACAAAGAGAAATAAAAGGTATCCAAATTGGTAATGAAGAAGTCAAACTCTCTCTCTTCGCAGATGACATGATTCTTTATATGGAAAACCCAAAAGACTCCACCCCCAAACTACTAGAACTCATACAGCAATTCAGCAACATGGCAGGATACAAAGTCAATGTGCAGAAATCAGTGGCTTTCTTATACACTAACAATGAAAATACAGAAAGGGAAATTAGAGAATCCATTCCATTTACTATAGCACCAAGAACCATAAGATACCTGGGAATAAACCTAAGCAAAGTGGTAAAGGATCTGTACTCGAGGAACTACAGAACACTCATGAAAGAAATAGAAGAAGACACAAAAAGATGGAAGACCATTCCATGCTCTTGGATCGGAAGAATAAACATTGTTAAAATGTCTATACTGCCTAGAGCAATCTATACTTTTAATGCCATTCTGATCAAAATTCCACCGGCATTCTTCAAAGAGCTGGAGCAAATAATCCTAAAATTTGTATGGAATCAGAAGAGACCCCGAAGTGCTAAGGAAATGTTGAAAAACAAAAATAAAGCTGGCGGCATCACCTTACCTGATTTCAAGCTTTATTACAAAGCTGTGATCACCAAGACAGCATGGTACTGGCATAAAAACAGACGCATAGACCAGTGGAACAGAGTAGAGAGCCCAGATATGGACCCTCAACTCTATGGTCAATTAATCTTCGACAAAACAGGAAAAAATATACAGTGGGAAAAAGACAGTCTCTTCAATAAATGGTGCTGGGAAAACTGACAGCTCTATGTAGAAGAATGAAACTCGACCATTCTCTTACACCGTACACAAAGATAAACTCAAAATGGATAAAAAACCTCAACGTGAAACAGGAATCCATCAGAATCCTAGAGGACAGCATAGGCAGTAATCTCTTCGATATCAGCCACAGCAACTTCTTTCAAGATACGTCTCCAAAGGCAAAGGAAACAAAAGCGAAAATAAACTTTTGAGACTTCATCAAAATCAAAAGCTTCTGCACAGCAAAGGAAACAGTCAAAAAAACAAAGAGGCACATACCCTCCCCAATGTCCATAACCCTACCCCCCTTCTCCCAACCCCCCTCCCCCCAGCAACCCACAGTTTGTTTCGTGAGATTAAGAGTCACTTATGGTTTGTCTCCCTCCCTATCCCATCTTGTTTCATGGATTCTTCTCCTACCCACTTAAGCCCCCATGTTGCATCACCACTCCCTCATATCAGGGAGATCATATGATAGTTGTCTTTCTCCGCTTGACTTATTTCGCTAAGCATGATACGCTCTAGTTCCATCCATGTTGTCGCAAATGGCAAGATTTCATTTCTTTTGATGGCTGCATAGTATTCCATTGTTTATATATACCACATCTTCTTGATCCATTCATCTGTTGATGGACATCTAGGCTCTTTCCATAGTTTGGCTATTGTGGACATTGCTGCTATAAACATTCGGGTGCACGTGCCCCTTTGGATCACTACGTTTGTATCTTTAGGATAAATTCCCAGTAGTGCAATTGCTGGGTCATAGGGCAGTTCTATTTTCAACACTTTGAGGAACCTCCATGCTGTTTTCCAGAGGGTATGTGCTTTGGGGTAAATTGGAAGGGGAGATGAACCATGAGAGACTATGGACTCTGAAAAACAATCTGAGGGGTTTGAAGTGGTGGGGGGGTGGGAGGTTGGGGTACCAGGTGGTGGGTATTATAGAGGGCACAGCTTGCATGGAGCACTGGGTGTGGTGAAAAAATAATGAATACTGTTTTTCTGAAAATAAATAAATTGGAAAAACAAAACAAAAAAAAAAAAAAACAAAGAGGCAACCCACGGAATTGGAGAAGATATTTGCAAATGACAGTACAGATAAAAGGTTGATATCCAGGATCTATAATGAACTCCTCAAACTCAACACACACGAAACAGGCAAACATATCAAAAAATGGGCAGAAGATATGAACAGACACTTCTCCAATCAAGACATACAAATGGCTATCAGACACATGAAAAAATGTTCATCATCATTAGCCCTCAGGGAGATTCAAATTAAAACCACATTGAGATATCACCTTACACCAGTTAGAATGGCCAAAATTAACAAAACAGGAAACAACATGTGTTGGAGAGGATGTGGAGAAAAGGGAACCCTCTTACACTGTTGGTGGGAATGCAAGTTGGTGCAGCCTCTTTGGAGAACTGTGTGGAGATTCCTCAAGAAATTAAAAATAGAGCTTCCCTATGACCCTGCAATTGCACTCCTAGGTATTTACCCCAAAGATACAGATGTCGTGAAAAGAAGGGCCATCTGTACCCCAATGTTTATAGCAGCAATGGCCACGGTCGCCAAACTATGGAAAGAACCAAGATGCCCTTCAACGAGCGAATGGATAAGGAAGATGTGGTCTATATACACTATGGAGTATTATGCCTCCATCAGAAAGGATGAATACCCAACTTTTGTAGCAACATGGACGGGACTAGAAGAGATTATGCTGAGTGAAATAAGTCAAGCAGAGAGAGCCAATTATCATATGGTTTCACTTATTTGTGGAGCATAACAAATAGCATGGAGGACAAGGGGTGTTAGAGAGGAGAAGGGAGTTGGGGTAAATTGGATAGGGAGGTGGACCACGAGAGACTATGGACTCTGAAAAGCAATCTGAGGGGTTTGAAGTGGCGGGGGGGTGGGAGGTTGGGGTACCAGGTGGTGGGTATTATAGAGGGCACGGATTGCATGGAGCACTGGGTGTGGTGAAAAAATAATGAATACTGTTTTTCTAAAAATAAATAAATTGGAAAAAAATATACTAATACCATCAAAATAACTGGGGGAAATTCTCAATAACAATAATGTAAGTTCTGAGAGTTTATTCCACATATGATAGTTGGTCTAGTGTGAACACAAATGATGGACAAAATAGAAAACATTTTTCTATGTGATGCCATCATTTCTTTTTCCAAGTGCATTAGCTAGGCATTAGAAATGTATTGTTCTTTTTATAAAGCTATTTTTCTTAAGCTACAAGTTGAGAATTAGTCACTTGACTAGCAGTGAGTCTATTGAAGCACATGACGTCTCCTAGTTAGCTGTACTAAAATGTACATAGCTGTAGAATTCATAAAGCTCCTATAATAAACTTAATTAAGAGCACATTTATTTTATTTCTGGCTGTACTAAATGCTGGATTATAGCCAATATTAAAAGATATCACTTATATCCTAAGCTTAAATACAAACTTCATTGATTTTATTATGTTTATAATAGTAACAGAAGTATGTGTTTGCATGCATGGTCTTTCAAAAAATTACTGCTTTTGATTAGAACTCCATTGAAAATATAGAATATGTATTTTAACTAATATAGAATACATTCTAATCTTTATCCCTCATAGTTTGCTAAAAATATTAAAGCATTCAATCATGACTATTGGCAGATAATATGTAGCAACCTCCTGTCGTGGTTAATTTTAAATATCCGACTGATTGGCCTACAAAGTGCCCAAATATTTAGTCAATTATTATTCTGAGTGTGTCTGGGAAGGTGTTTTTGGATCACATTAACATCTGAATCAGTAAGATGAGCAAAGTAGATTGCCCTCCCTTCTTGTGAGTTGTCCTGATGCCCTCAGAATGCCTGAATCAAACAAAAATGATTGACTCTTACACAAATAAGAGTGAACTCCTGCAATAAAATAAAATTTAAAAATAAACAAAAAAAATTAAGAAGAGTGAACTCCTTCTGCTGACTGACTTGAGTTGGAACATCAGTCTTTCCTTGAGTTTTGACTTGAAGCAAAACACATATTTTGAGTTCTTGAGCTTGCTGACTTTGAGATTAGAATCTATACATACCTTTGGCAGTTCTGGGTCTCAGGCCTTTGGACTGAAACTGAAACAACACCATTGGTTCTCTTGCGTCTCCAGCTTGCTAATTGCAACTCTTAGAATTTCTCAGCCCCCATAATTATGTAGGGCAATTTCTTATAATTAAGGAATATAGTTTTATATATACATATCTGTGGGGATATATGTATGTGTGTGTATGAATACATATGTAGATAATATTTAAACATACATACATACATGTATATATATCCTTTCTGGCTCTGTCTCTTTTGAGAACCTTGACCAATATATCACCTACCCACCTACGTAAAGTACAGCTCAGCTTTATTACAGACAACAGAAGCCACAGATGTGCTTTCTGGCAATATAATCTTTGATGAAGTACATATGCTTTTCCTTCACAGAAAACAAGATGCTGACATCATACTAGAACATTGTTAGTCAGTGATTTCCTGCTAGAACAGATGTAACATAATAGTATATTTAGGTAAAAATGGTACAGAATAACTTCTTGTGTAAGAGAGACTTCAAAATTAAATTTGTATGTTGCTTATACTTGTAATTATGTTTATTCTCATTTGAATGAGATTAAATCAAGCTGGTAGAATAACTCCCACATTGTACTATCTATCCACTATGAGGCAAATAATTCAGGACTAAGTTAATAAATATGCCCATGTTGTGCATTTCCTTATCGTTTTCCTCTTTATGTGTATCTTTGACTACCTCCCATTTTTGACAGTAGAGAAAATAAAATTAAGTGTGGAAAGAGCATGGTCACACATATTTTATATCCCAGCTCTATCACTTCTGAATTTGGCTATGTCCCTTAACCAAACTGAGTTTCCCGGCCTTCCTTAAAAATTGTGTTCTATATAACAAACACCTTAGACTTATAAAATTTCAGTTATTTATCATGATATAGGTAATCTAGTAGACTTTCAATAAATATTTATTAAGTGGAAATTTATACTTGCTTCAAAAGACCAATACATCATTATGTTATTTTCCCTTATTTTAGAAGAATACAAATGTAAAATGAGGGATAAAATAAGTTGTTCAGTGGGTAGGAGAAGAATAAATGAAACAAGATGGGATTGGGAGGGAGACAAACCATAAGTGACTCTTAATCTCACAAACAAACTGAGGGTTGCTGGGGGGAGGGGGGTTGGGAGAAGGGGGGTGGGGTTATGGACATTGGGGAGGGTATGTGCTTTGGTGAGTGCTGTGAAGTGTGTAAACCTGGTGATTCACAGACCTGTACCCCTGGGGATAAAAATATATGTTTATAAAAAATAAAAAAAATTAAAAAAAAATAAGTTGTTCAGAGATCACTTTTGAGGAAATGTTAAAAAATCTAGATGTTTGAAAGTATCTAGTTGCCAAATTTATATAATCTTAATGTGGAAATTGATTAAAAATATTTGAGAATTAATTCATTACACATATGTATGTATGTGATGAGGTTTTGCTTCTTAAATTTTGAAATAATTTTCATAAATAAACTATCCTATTAAATTTAATCATTAAATAAAAATAAATTTAATTTTGAAATAATTTTAGATTCACAGAAATTTCCAAAGAAATGTACAGGGAAGTCCCTTGCATTCCTTACTTAGCTTCTTATAATGTTAATATCTTCAACATCAAAGACAGTACACTGTGTGTGTGTGTGTGTGTGTGTGTGTGTATGTCTACAGCACTGTGCATTTTTATCACATGTGGCTTCATGTAAATACCACCGCAATCAAGATATATGTCAATACCATAACATCAAGCTCCCTTTTACTTCCTTTATAGCCCTTTCCCCATTTCTTTTCTCTCTCTTTTTTATTATTGAATTATCTTGATCATTAGTAACATCATCATCAACAGCAACATCAGACATTTTTTTTAAGTAAGCTCCACATCCAGCATGGAGCCAAACATGGGGCTGAACTCACAACTCTGAGGTGAAGACCTGAGCTGAAACCAAGATTCAGACACTCAGCTGACTGAGCCATCCAGGTGCCCTAATATCTGACATTCTTAAATGAAGACCAAAGTTATACCCTGCGTTAAATATCTTCCAATACTCCAACTTTCCACTCCTACCATTCCTAACTTTGAGACATAGCAATAGAGTTAGTGACTGTCAGGACTTGACCTAACATGACTGGTTTTAGTTGTTGTTGTTGCTGTTGTTGTTTTTGTTTTACCATATTCACCATTTCTACTTAAATACATATACATTATTCTGTAATTGTCAGTAACTTTTTTATTTTGTGATCCTGTTGAACAACAATGCCACTTTTCCCCAGTCCCAGCCACTGGGTACTGCCATCCCCCTTTATGTCTCTAAGACTTTGATTCCTTTAGATATCTCATTGTGAGTAGAATCATGTAGTATTCGTATTTTTGTGAATATTTTGCTTGTTGTAATATCCTTAAGGTTTATCTACGTTGTACCATATGACAAGATTTCCTTCATTTTTAAGACTGAATAATATTTCATTGCAGGTATACTACATTTTGTTTGTACATTCATCCATCAGTGAATATTTGGGTTACTTCCATCTCTTGGCTATTATGAACAATTTTTAAAGAATATGAATGTGCAAATACCATTTTGAGATCCTGTTTTATAACTGATGGTTAATTATAAATGGAATTCTTTTGGCTGTATACCCAGAAGTTGGATTGCTGGATCATATAGTAATTTTATTTTTAATTTTTTTGAGGATGATCTGTACTCTTTTCCATAACAGACACACCATTATATATTTCCACCAACAGTGCACAAGTATTCCAATTTCTCCACATCTTTGTCATCTCTTGTTATTTTCTGTTTTTTTTTAAACTAAGTTCTTTATTTAACTGCAGTATAGTTAAAATACAGTGTTATATTAGTTTCAGGTGTAGAATATAGGAATTCAGCAATTTTGTCCATTACTTAGTGCTCATCATAAATGTATCGTTAATCCCCATCTTCTATTTCACCCATTATCCTACCCATCTACCCTCTGCTAACCATCTATTTATTCTCTATAATTAACAGTCTGGTTTTTTGGTTTGTTTCCTTTTTTCCCCTTTGTTTTATTTCTTAAATCCCATATATGAGTGAAATTATATGGTATTTGTCTTTCTCTGACTTCCTTATTTCACTAAGCATTCTACCTTTTAACTCCATCCATGTAGTTGTAAATGGTAAGATTTAATTCTTTTTTATGACTCAGTAATATTCTATTATATGTACCATATGTTCCTTATCCATTCATCTATCAATAGATATTAGGGCTGCTTCCATATTGTAAATAATGCTGCTGTAATATAGAAGTACAAATATCTTTCTAATTAGTGTTTTTGTAGTTTTGGGGAGAATTTCCAGTAGTATGACTATTGGATCATAGGGTAGTTCTATTTTCAATTTTTTAAGGAAACTCCATACTGTTTTTTGTTTTGTTTTTGATAGTGGACAATCTAAGAGTTATGAAATAGTATGTACTTGTGGTTTTGACTTGTATCGCTATTATGACTACAGATATTGAGCATCTTTTCCTATGCCTATTGATCATTTATCTATCTTCTTTGGAGAAATATTTATTCATATATTTTCCCAATATTTCATTTGAATATTTTTGTTGTTTTGTTTTTGAATTGTATGGATTCTTTATGTATTGAAGATATTAACCCATTACTAGATATAAGCTTTGAAAATATTTTCTCCCATTTCTTAGCCTGCCATTTTACTATGTTATTTTCTTTTTTCTGCTGAAGTTTCTTTTCTAAGTTTTAGGTAGTCCCATTTATCTATTTTTGCTTTTCCTGCCTGTGCCAAGAAATCATTGCCAAGTCCAATGTCATGAAGTTTTCCTTTTTGCTTTCTTTCAGGAGTTTTATATTTACAGATCTTATATTTAGGTCTTTTTAAAATTTTTTTCAATTTTTAAAAATTTTATTTCTATTTAAATTCAATTAACATATAATATATTATTGATTTCAGAGGTAGAGTTCAGTGATTCATCAGTATTATATAATATCCAGTGCTTATGATATTGTGTGCTCTCCTTAATGTCCATCTCTCCCCAGTTACCCCATTTCCCCACCCTTCTCCAGCAACTCTCATTTTCTTTCCTATGTTTCATATTTACATGTTTCTAGAAATATATGCATTTATTCTAGGTTGTCCAATTTGTTAACTCATTAGCATTTTTTTAAAAAATTGTGGCATTATTTTGTAATATCACCTCTTTTTTCTTTTTGAAAGATTTTATTTATTTATTTGACAGAGATCACAAGCAGGCAGAGAGACAGGCAGAGAGAGGGGCAAAAGCAGGCACCCTGCTGAGCAGAGAGCCCAATGCGGGGCTCAATCCCAGGACCCTGAGATCATGACTTGAACCTAAGGCAGAGGCTTAACCCCTGAGCCACCCAGGTGCCCAATATCACCTCTTTTATTTCTGATTTCTCTTATTCTGTTTTTTTCTTTTTTCACATTTAATCTAGTTAAGAGTCTGTCAATTTTGTTAATTTTTTTCAACTCATTTTTTTTTCTGTTTCGTTTATCTGCTGTCATCTGTTTCTTCTGCTAAGCTTAGATTTAGCTTGTTCTTCTCTTTTTAATTCTATGAGGTGAAAGTTATCTTATTGATTTGAAGTCTTTCCTCTTCTTCTTCTTTTTTTAATGTAGGCATTTACTGCTATAAACTTCCCTCTTAATTCTCTTGCTGTATCCTGTAAGTTTTGGTATGTTGTATTTTCATTTTCCTCAAGATAGTTTATAATTTCTCTAGTGATTTCTACTTTGATCCATTGTTTTTTCAAGAGGGTTTTAATTTTCAAATGTTTATGGATTTTCCTGTTTTTCTTTTACTATTGATTTCTAGCATCATTCCATTATGCTCAAAGATAGTTTGTGTGATTTCAATCTTCCTAAGAGTGTTAACAGTATTTTTGTGACCTAACATCTGATCCACCCAAGAGAATGTTCTGTGTGCTTAAGAAGAATGTTTATTCAGCTGTTGTTCAGTAGAGTATCTTGTATATATCTGTTAACTTCAGTTATTCTATAGTATTTATTTAAGCCCTTTATTTCCTTTTTGATCTTCTGTCTGGTTATCTATTCATTATTGAAACTGGAATATTTTGGTTTCCCATTTCTACAATATTTTGGTTTTCCACTTCTACATTTATTGTGTTGATGTGTATTTTCTCCCTTCTATTCTGTAAATATTTACTGTAGGTATTTGGATTCTCTGTTGTTAAGTGCATATTTATAATTGTCATATCTTCCTGCTAAATGACCCTTTTATCATTATTTACCATTTAATTATGTATCCTTGTTTGTCTTTTATGAGATTATTTGACTTAAAGTCTGTCTTATCTGATATGTGTGTAGCCACTTCTGCTCTCTTTTGGCTTGCCATTAAACCATTTTTCCCCCCATGCTTTCACTTTCTGCCTATGTACGTCCTTATATTTAAAGCCAGGCTCTTGTAAGTAGCATATAGTTGAATCTTATTGTTTATACATTGAGCCATTATACATATTTTGAGTGGGGGATTTAATATATTTACATTTGAAATAATTACAGATATGGAAATACCTATTATTGTCATTTTGTTTATTTTTTCTGTATGTCTTGTAATTATTTTGTCCTTTTTTTCCTCTATTGCATTCATTTGTATTTCATACACACACACACACACACGTATATGAAATGCATATGTGTATATATTTATATGAAATGTATATGTATATATGTAAATGAAATGTATATGTATATACACACATATACATATATATATGTATTTGGTGATGTGCTTTGATTCCTTTATCATTTTCTTTTTCCATCTTCTATAGGTATATTCTATGTGATTACCATACACATTACAAAAAATATCATATATTTATAACAATCTATTTAAACTGATAAGCTTTAGCACATAAAAAATCTCTACTTTTTATCTCCTTCCACCTACTTTATGTATCAGATATCATTATATCATTGTCTCTCTGGGAAAATAAGGGCTGGGACTTCTATTCTGCCATCTTGCTGGTGTTGCTTTCCTTTTCCTTCTATTTTTAAATGGACAAATAAACTTTTAGAGTTATTATTTCCTATTACAAATAAGTCAAATAATTAGGAGATTATCATAATTTAACTTAATATACTTTTACTAAATATCTACTCTGTGCCAAGTTCATTAGAAAGTCTGGGAATTCCAAGAAAAGTAGGACACATGTCTGACCTCATTCAGTAAAGAATTAACAAATAAGAAAAAAATCATTAAAATCTAGTGTAATGATTTAAATAATGAAAACATGTATAGAGTGAATTGTGAGGAATTGATTCTCTGAGAGAGTTATAGAATCCATCTAAAGAAAATCCTTACTGGGCTTAATTTTGGGAGGTAGACGGGTAGATTTTATATATACCAATATTTATATACAAATCATACACACAAAAAAAAATCCATGATTTTTTACTAGAGAGTTTCCAAGAAACAATTGTAAACATAACTGATTTAGGATATAATGGTTACAATGAAAATGATTTCCTGGTTCTGTCTGCCCAAGGAATAGATTTAGATGTAAACATGTATCCAATCTGTGTGGGTTTGTGTGTGTGTGTGTATGTGTATGTGTGTACATTTACCTACAGAATTTTTAAAAACCTCAGTATTGCCTGTTTCTTTTTATAAATGAGTTTTATTATTGTCTCTGCAGAGAATGGAGGGAGTAAAAAATGCTGATGCAGGTAAAATGTATTGTACTTCTATTGAAAGAAACCCCAATGAAGTATACGGTGAATTATTTTTGTAACATAAACAAGACATTTTTTTTTTCATGAGAATAAATGAGTTGCAATACTCTTTGATTGGAGATTATTAAATTCCAATATAACATTATTTAAAGAGTGCAAATGCATATTCACAAAGTAGAGTTGTTAATTTAAATTTATAAGCTGAAGAATGGTGAGTTATGTTTAATTAATGTGTAAATCTCATCTTTACATGTGCTACTGTTTGGTTAAATTGATGTAAAAAACTTAAACATTTATTAAGTAGTTAAAAATGTATAATATGTCTCAGTTTCTTCATATTCAGAATAAATATGTATTTTCCAGGATTGTTCTGATGACAGAGAGACAATAAATGGGAGCTCATTTAAAAAGTGTGAAGTTCCGGGAAACCTGAGTAGCTCAGTATGTTAATCCTCTGCCTTTGGCTCAGGTCATGATCTCAGGAGGTCATGATCTCAGGGTCCTGGGGTCAAGCCCCATGTTGGGCTTCCTGCTCAGCGGGGAGCCTGCTTCCCCCTTTCTCTCTGCCTCTCTTTCTACCTACTTGTGATCTGTCTCTCTGTTAAATAAATTAACAAATAAAATCTTAAAAAAAAGTAAACTTAAAAAAAAAGTGTGAAGTTCCAAACTCACACAAGACATTGTGATTTTATTATGATTAAATGTGCATTTTAAAATACATTTGAAGAGCCCAATATACTTGCAGCTGAATATTATTTTTCTTAAAATCAGATGTCCTTAAGTCCGCATGTAATAATTGTGACATTGACTCTCACATCACCTGGCTTGTCTTGATGCTGACTCCAGACCTCATTCTCTATTATTGTTTGATCACCAGGTTGTTTTGTCTCAAGATTCCATGAGCGTCCTCACTCCCCTGGGCATCCTTACTCCTGAGACTTTGCCAAAGTCATTTCATTAGTGCTCCAGATCTAGCCTGTACAGTGCAGTCACATTATTAATAGACACTGACCTCATCAAAAGCTAAAATTTTCCAAATGTGGCTCCTATCTGCCTTGATAACGTGGTCTCCACTACACCTGCTCTATCCATTTTAGTTGGCTTGGGAATTCAACAGCTCCTTCATTCTGTCCATACTTGAGTGCAACATCATTTGTTCCCCCGAGGACATTCACTTGCCATTATATATCTAAATTCTTCTGAGTTGAAGAATGCAGTGGATAGGACTGTATACTCCTTGGCTCAAAGGACTTGGTCTTAAGCTCTGGCTCTGTCTTTCCTGCTGTGTGGGCCTGGACTCGTTGCTGAAATTCTCTCTGCCTCAGGGTTCTCGTTCATATGATGAAGATGAGAGCAGTACCCATTTCATGAAACTGGTGTAAGCAATTAAATCAAGACTCCATGTAGGCAACACAGGCCTAGCACAGTACAGGCCTACTTAGCCCTATTTGTTATTAATATAACTAGGACTAATCATTAGTCGTAGTAGTATTAATGGTAATAAAAGTAGTGGTAGTCATATGGTGCTGGTAGTAGTAGTTGTAGTAGTAGTTGCAGCAGTAGAAGGATTTGTATCAGAATCTTCTTCCTGACCTCACATCCTCTCAGCTTACCTTTTACTCCAGCAATTACTGAGAGAATATATCCCGAGGGGAAGCCCTTGCTAGCTGCCTCAGCTGCACTGCATGTCTCTGTCTATCTGCCTGGGGGAAGGGAGTTGGTACCCACTGGACAGCTTGGCCCAATAAGGTAGACATGTGCATAAGATCCTGCTTCTTCCCTGCCTCAAGAGGGTAATTTTAGGAGCATTATAACAGCTCTTCAGCAGTCCCCAGGCTGAGCACAGCTGGAATGGGTAGTGAGTTTGCATTTTTGACCTTCATATGTCCTTCCCACTTCCCTTTCTGTTTCTTTTCCTGTGCCACCTCTCATCCCCATCCCCTTTTGCTCCCCAGGACTACCTTAGGTAATAAACTCTCTTCCTGTAAATTCTTCTTTTCAGCTTTATTGAGGTATATTGAGGTATAATTAAAATACATCATGTGAAGATTTGACATATGTATACTTCACAAAATGGGTACTGTACACCTCACTCACATAGTTACTGTGTATTTATGCATGTGTTTGTGTGATAAGAATGCATGAAGTCCATTCTCTTAGAAAATTTCAAGTACTCAACACAGTAATCTTTTTTTAATTAACATATAACCTATTATTTGCTTCAAGGGTACCAATCTGTGATTCATCATTCTTACATAATTCATAGCACTCACCATAGCACACACCCTCCCTAGTGTCCATTACCATTACCCAGCCACCCCAACCCTCCCACTCCCCTCCCCTCCAGAAACCCTTAATTTATTCTTAACCCTGGTCATCATTCTGTACATTAGATCTCCAAGGCACGTTGATTGTTGATTTTGGTCATTCTAACTGGTGTAAGGTGTAAGGTGTAAGGTGTAAGGTAGTATCTCAATGTAGTTTTGATTTGACTCTTCCCAATGGCTAATGATGATGAACATTTTTTCATGTGTCTATTAGCCATTTGTATATCTTCTTTGGGGAAGTGTCTATTCATGTCTTCTGCCCATTTTTTGATGTGATTATCTGTTTTGTGTGTGTTGAGTTTGAGGAGTTCTTTATAGATCTTGGATATCAACCCTTTGTCTGTAGTGCCATTTGCAAATATCTTCTTTTGTTCTGTGGCTTGCCACTTAGTTTTATTGACTGGTTTCTTTGCAAGAACAAGAAACTCTTGATCTTGATGAAGTCCCAAAAGTTCATTTTCGCTTTTGTTTCTTTTGCCTTTGGGGACATGTATTGAAAGAAGTTGCTGTTGCTGATGTCAAAGAGGTTACTGTCTATGTTCTCCTCTAGGATTTTGATAGATTCCTGCCTCACACTGAGGACTTCTTTCCATTTTGAGTTTATCTTTATGTATGGTATAAGAGAATGGTCAAGTTTCATTCTTTTATATACAGCTGTCCAATTTTTCCAGCACCATTTATTGAAGAGACTGCCTCTTTTACACTGGGATATTTTTTCCTGCTTTGTCGAAGATTATTTGACCAGAGCATTGAGGGTCCATATCTGGGCTCTCTACTCTGTTCCACTGATCTCTGTGTCTGTTTTTGTGCCAGTATCATGCTGTGTTGGTGATCACAGCTTTGTGTAAAGCTTAAAATCAGGCAACATGATGCCCTCAGTTTTGTTTTTCTTTTTCAACATTTTCCTAGCAATTCGGGATCTCTTCTGGTTCCATACAAGTTTTAGGATTGTTTGCTCCAGCTTATTGAAAAATGCTCGTGGAATTTTTATTGTGATGGCATTGAAAATATAGATTGCTCTGGACAGTATAGGCATTTTAACAATGTTTATTCTTCTAATCCATGAGCATGCAATGCTCTTCCATCTTTTTGTGTCTTCTTCAATCTCTTTCATGAGTGTTCTGTAGTTCCTCGAGTACAGATCCTTTACCTCTTTTGTTAGGTTTGTTCCCAGGTATCTTATGGTTCTTGGTGCTATAGTAAATGGAATCAATTCTCTAATTTCCCTTTCTATATTTTCGTTGTTAGTGGATGAGAAAACAACTGATTTCTGTGCATTGATTTTGTATCCTGCCACATTGCTGAATTGCTGTATGAGTTCTATAGTTTTGGGGTGGAGTCTTTTGGGTTTTCCATACAAAGTAGCATGTCATCTATGAAGAGAGAGAGTTTGACTTCTTCTTTGCCAATTTGAATACCTTTTTTTTTCTTTTTGTTTTCTGATTGCTGTTGCTAGGACTTATAATACTATGTTGAACAACAGTGGTGAGAGTGGGCATCCTTGTTATGTTCCTGATTTTGAAGGGAAGACTGTCAGCTCTTCCGTGTTGAGAAGATATTTGCTGTGCATTTTTCATAGATAGATTTTATGAAGTTGAGGAATGTTCCCTCTATCTCAATACTTTGAAATGTTTTAATCAGGAACAGATGTTCTATCTTGTCAAATGCTTCTTCTGCATCAGTTGAAAGGACTATGTGGTTCTTGTCTCTTATCGATTTGTTCAATCACATTGATTGATTTGAGAATGTTGAATAAACCTTGGATGCTAGGGATAAATCCCACCTGGTCTTGGTGAATAAACTTTTTAGTGGACTGTTGGATCCTATTAGCTAGGATCTTGTTGAGAATCTTGGCATCCATATTCATTAGGGATATTGGTCTGAAATTTTCCTTTTTGGTGGAGTCTTTGCTTTATTTGGGGTCAGGGTAATGCTGGTTTCATAGGAAGAGCCTGGATGTTTTCTTTCTGTTTCAATTTTTTGAAACAGCTTCAGGAGTATAGGTATTATTTCTTCTTTGAATGTTTGGTAGAATTCTCCAGGGAATCCATCAGGTCCTGGGCTCTTGTTTTTTGGGAGATTTTTGATCACTACTTCAATGTCGTTACTAGATATTGGTCTATTCGTGTTGTCAATTTCTTCCTGATTCAGTCTTGGAAGACTGTAGTTTTCCAGGAATGCATCCATTTCGTCTAGGTTTCTTAACTTATTAGCATATGACTGTTGATAATAATTTCTGATGATTGTTTCTATTTCCTTGGTCATGATCTCTCCCCTTTCATTCATAATTTATTAATTTTGGTCCTCTCTCTCTCTCTCTTTTTTTTTTTTTTTTTTGGATTAGTTTGGCCAGTGGTTTATCAATCTTATTGATTCTTTCAAAAAACTAGCTTCTACTTTCCTTGATGTGTTCTACTATATCTCTAGTTTCTATCTCACTGATCTCTGCTCTAATCTTGATTATTTCCCTTCTTGTGCATGGGGTTGGCTTAATTTGTTGTTGATTTTCCAGTTCTTTAAGGTGTAAAGAAAGATGGTGTATTTTTCACCATCTTTGGGATTTTTCAATTTTATTTTTGAGTGAGCTTGAATGGCTATGTATTTCCACCTTAGGATGGCATTTGCTGCATCCCTTAGGTTTTGGACTGATGTGTCTTCATTCTCATTGGTTTCCATGAATCGCTTAAGTTCTTCTTTGATTTCCTGGTTGATCCAAACATTCTTAAGCAAGGTGGTCTTTAGCTTCCAAGTGTGAACTCCTTCCAAACTTTTTCTTTTGGGTGAGTTCCAGTTTCAAAGCATTGTGGTCTGAGAATGTGCAGGGAATAATTACAATTTTTTATCAGTTGAGCCCTGATTTGTGGCCCAGGGTGTGGTCTATTCTGGAGAAAATTCCATGTGCACTCAAGAAGAATGTTTTTGTTGTTGTTGTTGTTGTTGTTGTTGTTTTAGGGTGGAATGTTCTGTACATATCAATGAAGTCCATCTGGTCCAATGTGCCATTCAAAGTTTTTGTTTCTTTTTTGATTTTCTGCTTGGATGATCTGTCTGTTACTGAGAGTGGCATGTTAAGATCCCCTACTATTAATGTAGTCATATCAATATGACTCTTTATCTTGATTAACAATTGGCTTATGTAGTTGGTTGCTTCCGTATTGGGGGCATAACTATTTACAATTGTTAGATCTTCTTTGTGGATAGACCCTTTAAGAATGATGTAGTATCCTTCTGCATCTCTGACTATAGTTTTTAGTTTAAAATCTAATTCATCTGATAGGAGAATCACTCTCCCAGCTTTCTTTTGAGGCCCATTGGTATGAAAAATATCTCTCCATCCTTTCACTTTCAGTCTGGATGTGTCATTAGGTTCCAAATGGGTCTCTTGTAGACAACATATGGGTGGTCCTTGTTGTTTTATCCAATCTGCAATCCTGTACCATTTTTGGGGAACATTTAGGCCATTCATTTTGAGAATGATTATTGAAAAATACGTTTTTATTGACATCATGTTGCCTGTGAAGTCCTTATTTCTATAGATTGTCTCTATACATTTCTGTTCCATGGCACTCTTGGGTTCTTTTTTCTTTTATAGAACCCCCCTTTAATATTTCTTGTAGTGCTGCCTTGGTGGTCACGTACTTTTAAACCTTGCAGGTCTTGGAAGCTCTTTATCTCTCCATCCATTTTTAATGTCAGCCTTGCTGGATAACGTATTCTTGGGTGAATTTTTTTTTTTTTCATTTAGTGCTCTGAATAGGTCTTGCCGGCCCATTCACAGCTTTCTGTGGACATGTCTGACCTCATTCTGATGGACCTTCCTCTGTACATAAGGAATCTCTTCCCACCAGCTGCCCTCAGAAGCTCTTGTCTAAAATTATTATTCATCAGTCTCACAGTCAAGTGCCTGGAGGTCTTTCTAGACTTGTTGATCTCGGAAGGTGTTCTTTCTGCCTCTAGGATATGAAGGCTGGTTCCATGCCCCCAATTGGGAAAATTTTCATCCAGAATTTGTTCAACTATATCTTCTAGTCTTCTCTATTTCTCCAAGCCCTCAAGTATCCCAATAATTCTGACGTTGGAACATTTCATGGCATCATTTATTTCCCTAATTCTGTTTTCATGGCTTCTAAATTGTTTCTTCCATGCCTCCTCCTGATCCTTTTTCTCTATCAGTTTGTCCTCTAGATCACCAATTCTATCTTCTGCCTCAGTTATCCTAGCTGTTGGAGTATTTAGATTAGATGGGATCTCATTGATAGCATTTTAAACTTCTTCCTGGGCAGCTTTCACTTCTGACCTTAGAGATTCTATGTTGTCACTAATGGTTTCCTCCAACCTAGCCATTGTCTGGATAATTGTTACCCTGATTTCTCTTTCCAACATATTGTTTATGTCCATATCCAATAGTTCTTCTGGAGAGGGCACAGTCTGTGAAATTTTTCTCTGGTGGGTGTTCCTCCTCCTAGCCATTTTGGTGAAAGGTGGTTGAGGGGATGTGTAGCTGAATATATCAACTGCGATTCAGGCAAGGTGCAACCTGGAACACTTCAGAGCAATCGGAAGTCAGCACCAAAAAGAAAGAAAAAAAAGAGAGAAAGAGGAAAAAAAAAAAAGAGAAAACTCAGCTAGAATGAGCCCCCAAATTAAGATTTATAAGCTATTCAAACAAAAACGGAAAAACAAAAAGACTGACAAAAGTAAATGACAAGGGGGGAAAAAAAAAGCCCAACCAAAAGGAACCTGAAGGGTAAGATTTATATAACACCAGAACAAAACCAAATACACATGAGAGACTATGGACACTGAAAAACAACCTGAGGGTTTTGAAGGGGCTGGGGGTGGGAGGTTGGGGGAACCAGGTGGTGGGTATTGGGGAGGGCACGTATTGCATGGAGCACTGGGTGTGGTGCAAAAACAATGAATACTGTTACACTGAAAAGAAATTAAACAAACAAACAAAAAAACCCAAAAACAAATAAACAAAAAAACCCCAAAAACCAAACAAACAGAAACATTGACAGAAGAAAAAGATGGGACGGTGGTTATAAATCCTTGATGTGGGTGAGGAAGGTTATCTTGATCCTTCCTGGGTGTATCTTGATATCTTTGTTAAAGATGTCAACTTTCCAGAGATAAAGAGAGATTAAAACTCATTTATATATAGGGGTAATATTGGCTAGGGAATGAGGATTATCTTGAAGCTTATATCTATATGTATATTAAAAAATAGAAAAGAAAAAGAAAAACAGGTATATGTATGAAAAAAGTTCAATTTAAAAGGTTATTATGGAATATGTTATAGTAAACCTCTCATTGTAATGGTACATAGGTTCAAAAAATTAAAAAGAACAAGAATAGTGAGAACGAATTAAAAATAAAAGTTGTATCTATGAAATACACAGGTTTTAGGGCAATACTGGGAACTGAATATCTTGTTTTCCCTGATATTGGGGTTTTTCAGTTTTATGGGGACCCTGTGGTGGTTGTTCTCTCATTCTTTTGGCTGCCTTTCTCAGGGATGAGGCTGCCACACTGTTTTTCAGTCAGTCTTACTTCCTTTGAGTCCTCCTGCCCCCTATCAAAGGACTGGGCTCTGTGGAAACCACTTTTTCAGGCTTTTGTTCTCTGGAGGTTTTTGTTCTTTGGTGGCTTTTTGCAGCTTTTCAAGGTTTATTAGAAAGCAAACTGCACCCAGACCTCAACCTTAGAGAGAAGCCTCTGTCTGCTCCCCTCTGGTGGTCCAGAACACACACACTCCCCCTCTGCAAACTTTGGTGAACTGTGCAACTTCCCACAGGCAGTGCACATTCCCAGCCACCTTCTCAGGGGTCGCCCTAAGCACCTGCTTGTCTCTGTACCCCCGTGCCACTAAAACCTTGAGCAATATTGGTCCAGGGAACCCACTTTTGGTGGTTGCCTTTGCTGGGACTGCTGCCTGGGGTTCACACCTCACAGTTGTGCATGTCGCTACCAAGGAATCCAGACAAGAGATCATGCCGAGTTTCTTCAGGCCTGGGCTGAGAGCCTCCAGACACTCGGTGGTCCTAGAGACCTCCGGCATGTGCCTGCCAGGAGCTTTCTCAGGCACAGGTTGGACCCAGTCATGCAGTGTGCACAGAGCATAAAGGCTGTAGTTCTAGGGAATGCAAGCTGGTGCTATCACCAGACTCCCTCATTCAGGGGTGGGTGTACACCTAGCCCAGCAGTGGTGCAAGCCACACAACCTCAGGGCCTCTGGGACCAAGAATTGGAGCCTCTCTCTGGCATGGGTGGTCACTGGTGGTGGCTGTCCTAGGTTTGTGGGCTTAGGTCCATGCCCATGAACACCCAATTCCACCAGTTGCCCCTTAAGATCTTTTACTCTTTTTGAGTAACCAGACTCCAAGTTAATGATGTTCTGCAATCACAGGGCACTTTTGTATTGGAGTGTTACTTTCCAATGGGTCACTTTTGGTGGCTCCCTTCCCTTCTGTTTATCCTCTGATATCAGTCCAAGTGTTCCCAGTACGCTTTACCTCTCCACTGGTTTCTTCTGCCCCCAAAGAGATCCAGAAGTGTATCATCCTACATCTCAGGCTGATTTCTTGGGTGGTCAGAGTGTTCTGGTGGATAATTAACCCACATTAGGGAACCAGTTGAAACAGGGTCTCTTACTTCTCTGCCATCTTGCCCCTCCTCCCATTATTTCTTGAAATAACTTTTTTGCCCCTCCCCTTTTTTTTCTCTCATCTCTTTATAGTCCTATAATGAGGAGTTTTTGGGTGTTTTTTTTTTTTTTTTTTTGGTTTTTGAGGGGTTTTTTTCTTTCTTTCTTTCTTTTTTTAAAATTGGTATCCTGTAATTCACATAAGCATTCATAACTCTTGTTGTTGTTGTTGATGTTGTTGTTTGTTTTGTTTTCCTTTGACTGAATGATTGCAAATGACTTGTCTTTGACTTCACAGATTTTTTTCTTCTGCTTCTCAAATATACTGTTGATGGTCTCTATTGTATTTTTCAAGTCATTCATTGTATTCTTCAGTTCTAGAATTTCTGTTTGGTTCTTTTTATGATTTCTCTATATCTGTTTAACTTCTTATTTTGTTCATAAAGCGTTTTCTTGATCTCATTGAATTCTTTCTGAGTGTGTTTTCCTTTTTTTTTTTTTAACCTCATTGTGTTTCCTTAAATCAACTATTATTTTTAATTATTTATCATGTAAGTTGTGTATCTCCATATCTTTTGAGAAATTATTATTTTCTTTTGGTGATCTCTTGTGTCCTTGATTTTTTTATGTTCTTTTAAGTCTTGCATTTGTCTTCACATTTGAAGAAGCCGTTATGACCAGCAATCAGTGAAGACTGACTTTAAAAGAGAAAAATTTGTTAGCCTAGCCAAGGATACTGAGGCTTTCTTAAACCATTTCCATGGATACACATGCTCCACACTTGTTCCCTCTTGTGGGGAAATTCTTAAGATTGGATGCCTTCTTGGAGTACCTCATGGTTCAGTTGGTTAAGTATCTGACTTTAGCTTTGGTCATGATCTCTGGGTCCTGGGATTCAGTCCCACTTTGGGGTCTTTACTCAGCAGGAAGTCTGCTTGTCCTTTTCCTTCTCCCCCTGCTCATGCTTTCTTTGTCTCTCTCTCTCAGATAAATGAATAGAATCTTGAAAAAAAATAAAAACTAAAAAAAAAAAAAAGAAAAGAAAAAAAGAAAAGACTATGTCTTCTCTCAATCCTTGAAAGTGAGGTCAGGTGTCATGAGCCTCCCATTTGCTTTCCATGTAGTAGTGCTGAAAGCTCAATTTTGAGTACTTTCTCCCAGTTTTGAAGTTGAGATTTTTTTTTTAAGATTTTATTTATTTATTTGACAGACAGAGATCACAAGTAGGCAGAAAAGCAGGCACAGAGAGAGGAGGAAGCAAGGTCCCTGCTGAGCAGAGAGCCTGATGTGGGGCTTGATCCCAGGATCCTGGGATCATGACCTGAGCTGAAGGTAGAGGCTTTAACCCACTGAGCGACCCAGGTGCCCCGGCTGAGATGGCTTTCTATGTGTACCCACTAGCTATCTACAAAGGTCTGTACTCACTACCCCTCAGAGGCATGAACAAGGAGTCAGCTATAACCTGTAAGGATGTGTTGGTGAATTGAACAGAGCATTGGGGTGCCTGTAGGCCATTTGGGGGGACCCACATTGGAAGTGACTTCAGTGGTTTATTGATGAGCATCCTCATAAGTCTGCAAAGAGGTTAGTAGGATACATGAGAGCCCTGGATGTGTCTTCCCAGCCCCTGCCCCACCAGTTATATAGTTCACCTCAGTATTCTGAATAGGGCAAGGAAGAGGAGGACTTCTTTGGCAGTGTTCTGCACAGCTAGGGAAGCCAGGAACTCATTCATACACTCACTCTTCTCTGTGAATGAAATTGTGAGTTGAGAAGGGCTTTTTGTTTGTTTGTCTGTTTGGCACTAAGCTGTTCCACCTTGGGGGAGGTATGATGTGGGTAAAGTAAAACTCTTCCCCTTACCCGCTTTGATGTGTCCAGTCTTAGATTCTTTTTTCCTCCAATAGTTTGTTGGAACTTCTCCACCGAACTCCCAGATTTCCACATAGGTATGTTCATCCATGAGTTATTGTCAAACTTATGTTTGGGGAGAAGATGGTAGAAAACACCTGTTCTGCCACTTTGTTTTTGTCATTTGACTTGTAAGTTCCTGTGTGAACCTTTATTTTCTGAGGTGAGACCAATGGTTAAGACTTTTTTACTTTCGATGTCCATGATTTGACTTTATTCCATGAATCTTCTCAGCTCTAATACACAGTGATATATTCTTGTTTATGCTGTTTGGAAGTTAATCTAATCCAAAATGTGATATACCTTTATTTATATTTGTTACTGTGTAAAACATTAGCACTGTTGACTGTCTATGAGTATGGGCACTTGAGAAATCTCCTTATATGTGCTATCCAACTGAATTCTTTCCACTTACCCTTGCTGGTGGTGATTATCAACTTGAAAATTATAGTGGAAGAAAATGAGGTTTAGAGAATTTAAAATATTCGACAGTTTCTTATAGGAAGTGAGTGAATGGTTTGAATTCAAACCTCGCTTTCCTTTATTACAAAGTTAATATATCCTTTCTAATATTATTTGTGCTTTGTCTTTCCATTTACAAAAGTGACATGTGTCTTCTATTTCACACTAAACCAATCACTGCTTCTGCAAATATTTATGCTACAGTGGAAAAACAGTCCACCTAAAATATTGAATTATATTTTAAGTTTGGGCACAAAACTGAAGGATCTTAGAAAAAAAATATCATTTTCAGAGGTTTCCAATTCCAAAGGGACTTCCCTTTACTCAATAATGTAAAGAGGAAGTTGTAGTAAAATGATTGTCAAGGCTGTGCTCACTTTTAAAATTTTATTATCTTTCAATCTAACCTGATACTTTATGATTTCATAAAGTGAGATAATATTTAAGAAGCTTGAATATTAATAATCTTGTTTCTGAAAGTGATTTATTTTAATTATTACCATCACACAATTATTTTTCCAAATTTTAAACATTATATCCTGTATCTTTTAATAATATTAATAAATAATAATATTCTTTCTTACAAAATTGAGCTGAATACATGTGTTCTCTGCTGTGAACTATCATATCTAACAATTTGTTTTAAAATATATAACTTCTAAGAAGACTAATTTTGATGGTGAAGGACTCTTTGAAAAGGAATTTGCCAAGGCTATTCTGCCATATTTTGGACCACCTTTTAGGTATCTGAGACTTCTACATTTTCTACTGAAATCATATATTAATTTGGACTAGTTTGATAATCTGTTGCCTTGCTAATAAGAGAAACAACAGAGCTTTTGCTATCTCCTGGGAGCCTGACTTTCCATCAGGGACCTACTGGATTGAAATCTTCATGTTAACAGAATCCCTTGGTGATTCCTTTGGATGATAAATTTTAAATTGCATCTTTGAAATACAACTCAATTACTTCCCCAGGCCGCAAAATGAATGAAGACTTCATATTTTTTTTGAAGTTTTGTCTTTCTAAAAAAATGATAGGGCATTTTTTCCAATTTATGTCAGTCCCTGAGTTTACAATGAGAGCCATTAATATTATTGTAGTCCCCTCCTTAAATTCATAACAAGAATTCTTTTAATAGTTGTAAAGAGTAAAGATAAATCAAGTCTGTCAGAACTTATCATTATTGTTAAAACTAAGGTTGAGATGTTAAAACCATTCTGATGACAATATTGTTCTTTCTATAGAAAAACTTGGTAATGTTTTTGAAATGGCATAGTGATAAAAATTTCACCTCAACTGAACATTCAACTGGTCAAAATATCAGAGTAGTTGTTTTTGGAATCATGGGAAAGATTTAATAAGTAACTAAATTTTGTATAACAAAATTATACCTTTCAAATTCATTTAATTTCATTCCTATTCTTCAGTGTATTATTACTATTTTGTGTGGTTGAGTGACTTATCTTTTAATTTTTGTTGCTTTATTGAAAAGCATATGATACATGGAAAGCATGTTGATTTGATACATTTACATATTATAATATAATTCCCACTATAGCAACAATTAGTACCTTTCTCATATTACATAATTACTATTTCTTTTAGTGGTTAGAATAATTAAGTACTAGTCTCTTAACAAGCTTGAAGATTATAATACAGTATTGCTGTCTATAATCACTGTACTCTGTACCAGATAGATATCTAGGACTTATTTACTACTTACTGCAAATTTGTGTCCTTAAACCACATTTGTTTTATTCTTCTAGTGCCCAACCCCTGCAAATACTATTTTAATCTCTGGTTGAATGAATTGGCTTTTTTAGATTCCATATTTGGAATGGTTATAGTACAGTAATTGTCATTCTCTGATTTATCTCACTCAGTCTAACGTCCTCAAGATCCATCCTATGTTGTCACAAATGGTAGGGTGGTCTTCCTTTTCATGGTTGAATTATATTATATTGTGTATATATGCTACATTTTCTTTATCCATTTATTCACTGATGAGCACTTAGGTTATTTCCTTATCTTGACAATTGTGAATAAAATTGCAATAACTGGAAGCATTTATATTTCCTCAAACTCTTATTTTAATTTCATTTGGATATATACCCAGAAGTGGAATTTATGGATCATAAAGTAGATTTATAATCTACATTTTTGAAGAAGCTCCATATTGCTTTTTTCATAGTGGCTGAACCAATTTACATTCACTACTAACAGTGTATAATAAATATTGTACAATGGTTATCATTTCTCCAGTGTTCACCAACCCTTATTGTCTCTTGTTTTTTGATGATAGCCATTCTAACAAGTGTGAGATGATTTTTCATGTACCATTGGCCCTTTGGTTGTCTGCTTTGGAAAAATGTCTATTATCTATTGTTTAGGTTGTAATGCAAGGTACACTTTCATACAGATGGTGTTACTCTAATAAGGTGTGGAAACAGTCATGATTTTCCCTCCAGAGCTCCAGGGTTTGAAAAAAATGGCCTAATTTTCTGCGAGAAAGAAAGCAAGCCTGTGAACTTGAGCCTACTCTCTTGCCTATATCAGCAGTAACAGTTCAACACTAAGGCATTTTTCATACTGAATTTCTGCATAGCATTTAGGTGGAACGCATCATCCCATGGCTGAATAAGGAAATGCAATTCCCTAGTTGGTTTTGTCTTTCTCTTAGCAGGTGGAACACTGTTTTAAGTTGGGAACTTTTTTTTTTTTTTTGTTAACATAAATGAGTGTTTTCCTTGTGAAGAGCAAAGGTCATAAGCTCAAATACCTCAGGAGATAAATTAACAAGTGAAGGTGTAATGTATTCTAGAGAGAAGCAACTTGCGATCAATTAATTGAAGAGGGAATTGTCTTGCTAGAGTGAAAATTTGACACACAAACAAAATCTGTCTACAGGCCACATTTGGTGCTTGGTTTGTTATCAGAGATCTTTCTGATCTCTCCTATAGAGGATACTTGAACATGTAGGGCAAAATGATGTGTTCTAAAATGAAATCGTTTCTGAAATGCATTTCATCCTGGTGATAAAAAATGCTATGCTAATTGCTGACCTCTGTGGGCATAAAGCCTTGTATCTTTAATGTCATCAGATCCATTCCAAGCATGTGGCTGGCAGACTGGACTGACTGGGTGAGCCTGCCTGCTGTGCTGACCTGGTGGATGCCAGGGAAGTGGGATGGTCACAGGACAGCATAGGTGACAAAACCCAGAACTTTATAGAGTCAAGGATTTCTGCATGAAACAAATATAACTGGTCGAGGAGCCAAGTGAAGATAAGTGAATGAGAGGAACTTAGCCATAGACTAAAGGGAAGGTAGCATATGACAGTTAATGCTAAATAATCATAGTTATAATCAACCAAAAGTGAGAGTAAATAGTCCAGAACAGTAGCAGGGAAAGTGAGAAGTTTGGGTTTAATCACAGGGAGTGGTGCCAACCTCAATTCTGACATGCAATTGTTTGTGGATATTATTCCCATTGAAAGGGAACCAGGATAGGGTTATTGACCAAATCCTCCTTCGCTACAATGAGCAATTAGAATTTTGTGTTACTATGATTATGTAGATCGTATACATCCTGCACTTCAAATTTAAAATAAACTCGCAGTTAGTAAAAGTTGAGACTCATTCTTGTGGTTGAGTTTTGAGTGTTTACATGTCTTAACATGGGTAAGATACTTTCATTTATCATCTTCCTGAGTTTTCCTTGTGGCAGTAATAATGATTTTTTTAAGTTAACAATGCTATTGATTGACTTATTTATATTAATTTCTAAGTTTTTCAAAATACTTACACACACCGTATTTTATTTGAACTTATATTATCCTTGAGTAGAGGGATTAGATTCCTCATTGGAAAGAAAGAGTATTGAGAATTGGACCATTTAAGTACATTTATTAAGTGCCATGTTCGATATAGTGTGCTTCCTGAATGGCTTTTGATGTTTTCCACACTGCACTTGTTTTCTTTCTGGATCCTCATTAAGTTGGATACTTGTTTTCACCTGCCTTTATGTATCTGAGGGCTTCATTTTAAATCTGTTTTATCAATACACATCTATATTAGTGTTTCCCCATGGGTTTATAAAAACATTGCCTTACTCTGTAATCCTATTCATTTTCACCTTCTTTTGTAAGTTATATATGTTGATCGTTTTTTCTGTATTCTTTACATATATATTTAGAATTTACTTTCTAAAGGATTAAAATCTCATGCCTCAAAGCTGAAACTTCTATCCAGACCTGCTCAAGATGAAAATAGAGATGGTCACATAGTGTATTGTATAGAAATGTTCATGTGGAGGAAAGGTTTTGAAAATAGCAAGAAAATAATTAACTCCAGAATAGAAAAGTCCATACCTTGAAAATCTCACCGTCAGAGATGGTGTTAAGACATTGAATCTGTAGAGATCTTAATGCCAGCCTGTGTGCCAAACAATTACATGAATTGTAAGGGAAGCATACCTGCCCGGGGGGCTCCCTGTCCTGGTAAGATACCATGAATCCCATGTTCACACTAAGATAAGTGGCATGAAATGTCAGCTTTCTGAGTCATAGGCACAAAATAACTATATTTATAGGAGATGCTTCTTGGGAATTGTGTATGGGGAGGGCATAAAAAAGTAAATGAACTAAGGGTTTGTATAATGATTTTGAAGTCTTAAAATGATTAGACCTAGGTACTGAGAAACCAGCATCTTCATCAATCTTCTTTGAGAAGAAAAAGGAAGAAAAAAATAAAGTGTGTTAACAATATGAATATTGATATCCATATATTTATAATTTTTTTATTTATTTCTGTGCACAATGGGATGGTTTGTAACTTTGTATATAATTTCATGTATTTTAGCCATTTTCTGGGTTTGGAGTAGGAGATAATCTTAAATAATTTTTATTGAAATATATTTGACATAACATTTTGTAAGTTTAAGGTATAAACATATCAATTGATATACATTGTAATATGATGACCATTGTAAAATTAGTTAGCACCTCTACCTTATTGCATAATCATTTTTTGTTGTAAGAATAAAGGCTCTAATCTCTTAGCTAGTGATTATAACACAAAATTGTTGTCTATATTTACTATACTGTGCAATAGATCTCTAGGACTTATCTACTTATTGAAA
This sequence comes from Neogale vison, assembly GCF_020171115.1. Classification (NCBI taxonomy): domain Eukaryota; kingdom Metazoa; phylum Chordata; class Mammalia; order Carnivora; family Mustelidae; genus Neogale; species Neogale vison. The sequence goes on along the minus strand of NC_058094.1, from coordinate 83,838,439 downwards.
ATTTATACCCTTAAACAATATCTCTCCTATTTCCTCCATGCACCAACCTGGTAACCACCTTTTCACTCTGTTTTTATGTGTTTGGCTTTTTAATATTCCACTAAATTCAAGAACACAGAGGAGGAGACACTTTGTGCAAAATAGGACATTCTTCCGTTTTTTGGAAAACTCTTATAAGCATGCATTTCTTTCAACGCATTATTTGCTGTATTTCTAATTCACTAGGCCTTGCAGTGCTTGTCTGGCAAGGTATTGATGAATTCCCAGAATTTCTTCTCTTCCTCTAAGTGAAGTATAAAGAGACAAAGAAACCAAAGGTGATTTTTCTCAGACTGCATATGGTGAAGACAACAAGGAAATAAGATGGAAAGAGTGAGTTTCAGATGCTTTGAAATCATCTCTTGATTATTAATCTTGGACCTTATAGGAGAGGAAAAACAAGCTGCTATCCTGTTTAAGCCATTATCACGTTGGTAATTTTTTAAGTAACCAACTAGTATGCTAACCAATATAGAAAGCTGAAAGAAAGGGTAGTCAAAGATGGTAGATGAGTCTTAACCAGGAAGAGTCTTAACTAGGTAGAAAATTATTGGTTATCAGACTTTAACAAAAAGTACCATAATGAAATATACCTATTAGAACGACAAGTTTCCTTACCTGAAGATTTTTCAAAACTGGAGTAGCAATACTTCTATCAGACGAAACAGACTTTAAAACAAAGACTGTAAGAAAAGACATAGAAATGCATTGCATAATGATAAAATGACCAATCCAAGGAAAGGATATATTTGTAAATATTTATGCACCCAACATAAGAGCACCTAAGTTTTTTTTTTTTTTAAAGATTTTATTTATTTATTTGACAGAGAGATCACAAGTAGACAGAGAGGCAGACAGAGAGGGGGAGAGAGAGAGAGAGAGAGAGAAGCAGGCTCCCCGCTGAGCAGAGAGCCCGACGCGGGACTCGATCCCAGGACCCCGAGATCATGACCTGAGCCGAAGGCAGCGGCTTAACCCACTGAGCCCCAAACTCACTTTTTTTTTTAAAGATTTTATTTATTTATTTGACAGACAAAGACTACAAGTAGGCAGAGAGGCAGAGAGAGAGAGAGAGGAGGAAGCAGGCTCTCCATCCCAGGACCCTGAGATCATGACCTGAGCCGAAGGCAGAGGCTTTACCCCACTGAGCCACCCAGGAGCCCCTTCCAAACTCATTTTAAAAGGCAACATTACCTTGGTACCAAAACCAGAAAAAGATATCACAAGGAAAGAAAATTTAGGACAATATTCCTGATGAACATAGATACAAAAATTCTCAACAGAAAATTAGCAAACCAAATGCAACAATACATTAAAAGATCATATAACACAATCAAATGGTATTTATTCCAGGGATGCAAGGATGGTTCAACATCCACAAAGCAATTAGTATGATATAATTCATTAACAAGATGAAAGACATAAATTATGTGGTCACCTCAATAGATGCAGAAAGAGCATTTGACAAAATTTAACATCAATTTATGATAAAAAAAACTACATAATAATGGCCATGCATGATAACCCCATAGCTAACTTCATCCTCAGTGGTGAAAAGCTAAAAGCATTTCCTTTGAGATAAGGAACAATACAAAGATATCACTTGCCATCACTTTTATTTAACACAATATTGGAAGTTCTAGCTACAGCAATTACTGAAAATAATTACATTATTGTATGTAATAAGGACATACAAACTGGAAATGAAGAAGGCAAACTCATTATTTGCACAGGGCATGTTCCTATATGTAAAACATCTTAAAGATTCCATATACAGAATCAATTATATCTTTGTACACTAACAATAATTTATCAGAAAGAGAAATTAAGAAAACACCCCTACTTAACAATTGCATCGAAAAGAATAAAATAAGAATTAAAAAAATAGGAATAAATTTAACCAAGGAAGTGGAAGACCTATACTCTGAAAATATAAGACACTGTTGAGAGAAACTGAAGATCATGCTCATGGTTTGGAAGAGTTAATATTATTAAAATGTCCAAAGCAATCTACATATATAGTGCAAAACACATCAAAATGCCAAAGGTATTTTTCAAAGAACTAGAACAAAGAATCCTAAAACTTGAACAGAACCATAAATCCTAAAGTTTGATAGAATCACAAATGACCCCAAATAGATAAGATCATCTTGAGAGAGAAGAACAAACCTGAAGGTATCACGCTCCCAGATTTCAAACCACTAAAAAGCTATAGTAATCAAAACAGTATGGAACTGGCTTGAGAACAGATACATAGAAAAATATAACAGAATAGAGAGCTAAGAAAGAAACCTACAATTATATGGTCAGTTTAAAGGAGGCAAGAATATACATGGAGAAAGTATATGGTGAAATAAATGCATAAAGAAATGTATGAAGAAATAAATGGTGCTAGGATAACTGAATAGCTACATACAGAATGAAATTAGACCACTATTTTATATCATATACAAAAATAAATTCAAAATGGATCTAAGATTTGAATGTAGATCATGAAACCATAAGGCTGCTGGAAGAAAGCATAGGCAGTAAGCTCTTTGAGATCGTCTTACTAATATTTTTCTTACCAGTATCTCTTCAATCAAGTGAAAGAAAAAGCTAAAATAAGCAAATGAGATTTCATCAAATAAAAAAATCTTTTATACAGTGAAGGGAACCAACAAAACAAATGGCAACTTACTAAATAGGAGAAGATATTTGCAAATCATATGTCTTATAAGGGGTTAATATTCAGAATATATAAAGATTTTACACAACTTAATATCAAAAAAGAAAACAAACAAATTAAAAACTGGACAGAGGACCTGAGCAGATATTTCCACAGAAGACATGCAGATGGGCAATGGGAACATGAAAAGACAGTCAATATCTCTAATCATCAGGGAACTGCAAAATAAAAGCAGAATGAGATTGACTATTATCAAAAAGGTAAAATAAATAACAAGTGTGATCAAGGATGTGGAGAAAAGGGAACCATCCTACTTCGTTGGTGGGAATATAAATTAATGCAGCCACTATGAAAACAGTATACAGGTTACTCCAAAAATTAAAAATAGAATTATCAAATAAATCTACAATAAATTCCACTTCTGGGTATTTATCCAAAGAAATCAAAAGCACTAATGAATAAAAAGATACATGTACCTCTATGTCCACTGCAGCATTATTTTTAATAGCTAAGACATGGAAGCAACCCACCTAAGTGTACACTGATAGATAAACAGATAAAAAGATGAGATATGTACATGTGATATACATATACATACACATAGACACAATAAAAAGATGAGAGAGATACATGTCGTATACATATACATGCACACACACATATATGTGTGTGTGTGATACTCATGTATATGTATGTACATAGTAGAATACTACTCAGCCATAAACAAGAATAAAACCTTGCCATTTACAACATGGATACATCTAAGCATATTATTCTAAGTGATATAAATCAGACAGAGAAAGACAAATATCATATGATTTTACTTGTATGTGGAATCTAAAAGACAAAACAGAACCAGACTCATAAATACAGAAAACTGCCGGATACTGGAGGAGATAGGGTTGGTGTGCAAAATAGGTGAAGGGGATTAAAAGACACAAAGTTTCAACTATTAAATAAGTAAGTCATGAACATATGATGCACAGCATAGTAAAGAGTCAATATTACTATAATAACTTTGTAGGGTGACAGATGGTAACTAGACTTATTGTGAGGATAATTTCATAGGTATAAAAATATCCAATCACCAAGATGTACACCTGAAACTAATAGGATATTTTATATAAATTATACTTCAACTAAAAAAAGATGAAAGATGCATAAACATTTGCCTCAAGGCACATGATCTTAAATGAACTAAATGTTCACTAAAAATGAAACCTGAGTGACTGACTGCAGCTATCATTTTCAGTTCTATTGTTTTAACCAATTTCGAGGGGGACCAATTAATCAATTTGCAAACAGGCACCAGCTGAAGATGTGGAAGCATCTGGAGAGGTTATATGTTGGGTTTGAATTTGGCATACACAAAAAATGGAAGATAAATTTTGCATATTTCATAATTTTGCCTAGGGCAAATTCTATAAATAGATAACATTTTTCCCTTCAGTAAACTGAACTGTCATAGTAAGCAGAGTATTATAAAGACTTTTTTTTTTTACACTCATTAAGTAAAGCATTCTGGAAATTATCTAAGTAATTTACATCCAAAATATTTTTGTACCAATGCTTTCTATTCCATCGTATGTAACTACCAACTCAATTCTCCATTTCAACATTTTTCTAAGGGTATGCTGTTGTAGAAGTACATTTTTTTTTTGTTTTATCAGCCTCATGCTAAATGAAACATTTTTACGTTTTATATGTAGCATGCGTAAATTTGGCTGTATTTGTCTAATTTTCTTTCCTTGTTTGGGTTATAAAGATGAGCTTAAATCAACAGGAATTGGTGCTATTCTCAGCGCAGTTGAAGACAATAATTTGTGTTAATTTTTTAGTACTAGAACCATAGTCCGTTGGTCCATGCCATTTAAGTAGTATACTCTGTAAGTGCTCAAGAAATATTCATCTTCACCTTCTCTTTTCTTGGTCAGGGACCATGCTTTCATCACTTGTTGGGACACTTACGTAATACTAGTAGAAATTGGTTTCCTTAGACTAGGACTTTTCTATGCAGTGTGGCTTATCACTGAGCTGATCATGGGGATTCTAAATGGATCATGAATAAGGTAGGTCACATTTAAATATTGTGATACTTTAATTTTATCATTTTTAATTTTATCATTATTCACCCAAGCTATTAATGCCTTGTTATTCTCGTCATATTTTAAGTGATGAGATTTTCTACTAGCCATATTTTAAGAAACTAATTTCCATAAAGTCTATTTTTTTTTTCCCTATTGCAACTGTACTGGATACCAAAGTCAATAAACCACTTTTTTTTTCTTATCCCTGGTTATGAAGATGAGTGCATTTGGAAATTATACATTTGTTTTTGCATTATATCTTAATACAAATCAATTCATTTAAAGCAATTATACAAAGAAAGCCTTAAAAATCTCAGATGTGAATAGGAAAAAGTAGTATTGAGATGATGAATGTGTCTCTAGAAAATTTTGTTGTTGCTGTTTTCTGAGGAAAAGATTAAGTTTGAAATTTCCAATTAAGATGTCATTATTTTGTTAATGGACCACTGAAAAATGAAATTCTTTTCTCATAGCTTTTTTTATAGTATAACGGAAATATCTGATATATAATATATTTTGAAAACCATGATATTGAACCTGCTTGTACTTATTAATTGTGCTTCATGGACTTTCAGAGATACTTAGAGACATGTTTTATTAGTCAGTTATTGTCACAGCAATTCTGCATAGTAAAATCATAAATCTCACTGGCATTCACTATTGTGTCGGTCAAGATCCTCCAGACAACAGAACCAGTTTGATACCTACATATCTTGAAACATACACTGAGATTAATTTTTAAGGAATTGGCTTACACCATTATGGGAGCTGACAAGTCTGAAATCTAAAGGATAGACTAAAAACCTGGAAATGATGTAGGAATCGGTCCTGCAGACTGGAAGCTGGTGTTCTTTATCTGAGACACGTCTGAGTTTGCCTTCAAGGCCTGCCAATTATTTTATTTGCGTGAGTCTCACCTACATTATCTAGAAAAATTTCATTTGCTTAACGTCAACTGATTCTAGATATTTGCCATATCTGCAAAATACCCACACAGCAACTCGGTTAGTGTTCGATTACATAACTGAAGACCAGGTTGAATAACTGGTCTGGCCAAGTTGGCACACAAAAACCGTCCACTCCTTGTCACTTTGACACCCAAACACATCTTCTTAACCTACTTAACCTCCAAATAGAAACCACAAAGTCATTCTTCAAACAAAAAAAATGCAACTATTCTTCATAAAATCTAGAATACACTAAGCATTTCCTTTCAAGGTAAGAGTCCTTAAGTGATATTCACTCTTCTCCTTAGTGTGCTATAACTTAAATATTGTGATATAAAAGTTTATATTATTAATAAGTTATATGTTACATAAGAAGGGGATAAGAGAGGGAAGAAAACAAAAACATTTGGTATCCACATGTACTCATGCATATATACACACAAACATATTTATATGCATATATAATATATACAATTTAAATATATAGATTAATGTATAATGTATAGTATATACTATATAGTACACTATCCATGATATACAAACACAAACTTACTCATAACAAAATGAAGAAGAAATACATAACTGGAGTCTCATTTCTGTAATGGGACAACATGGTTGTAGCCCTTATTTATAGCTATTTTCTTCCACCATCCATTACATATTCCTTTGCCTCAACAAGTACCTCAGCTGGTCATCATTCATCATCTCATAGGGTAATCCAAACTTTCCTTCACAAAGGGTCTGACCAATGGGTAGTTGTGTTTTAATTGTTCTTTTTGTTTTGTTTTCATTTTTTTAATGGTTTTCCATTGACTTCAATCACATGGTGTAGTAATACTAAGAGAAGCCCTAAGGTACCTCCATATTCCACACATATGTCTCATTACTTTGTTGTAGAGTAGCAGTCCAATTTCCCTTTGAGATCAGGATCAGTCACCCCAGCTGGTAAAGTAGTTCCTTCTTTGATATTGATTCAGTCATGAGTATCCTAAAGTGGCTAGGCATCTGTCTTAGTTTCCAGTTCAATGAAATCATCCTGTCTCCTGCTGGAAGTATTTCTCTCTTTGGAACAAAGATCTCTAGACCAGCAGAACCTAAGTTTACAGGAATAGGAAGTAAACATTTTGCTAGTGGGTAATAGTGGGTAGTGCCACTTTCATTTCCTCTTTTGATTCTTGGATCCATCGATCCTTGCAATGGGAGAAAGAGAACCAAAAATATGATGCCATTTCAGAGCATATACAGCTTTCTGGAGAACCTTATCCCAGTCCTGCAAGATATAGCTAACTGAAACTGTAATTAAGTCTTCTTAAGGCTGTTACACTCTTCTGTCAAGCCACCTATTTCTGATGAGGTACATGGTAAGACCAGTAAATTCCATGACTTTGTGCCTATTCCTCACAAAGGGTCTGACTAATGGGTAGCTGTGTTTTAATTGTTCTTTTTGTTTTGTTTTCATTTTTTTATGGTTTTCCATTGACTTCAATCACATGGTGTAGTAATACTAAGAGAAGCTCTAAGGCTCATTAACTGTTAAGTGAGTTTCTTGATCAAAACTAGTGCTGGACTCTGAAAAACAGTCTGAGGGGTTTGAAGTGGCGGGGGGGTGGGAGGTTGGGGTACCAGGTGGTGGGTATTATAGAGGGCACAGCTTGCATGGAGCACTGGGTGTGGTGAAAAAATAATGAATACTGTTTTTCTGAAAATAAATAAATTGGAAAAAAAAAAAAAAAAACTAGTGCTGTATGGAATACCATGGCAATGGTTAAGGGATTCTATAAATTTGTGGATGGTAATTTTGGTAAAAGGGTTGCATATAGGAAAGGCAAGTCTATTCAAAATATTTACCCTAGGAAGAACAAAACAGTACCCATTCTAATATTGAAGTAGTCCTTTGTAACCAAACTGTCATCAGGTAGCTGGCTAATCATCACAGGAAATGTTGCTACATTCAATTCAGCATTGATCTCTGTTGTTGGATGATTAGATATTGAGCAGTGACTAGCCAGTTTGATCTTGGGGAGTAGAAGTCCATGTGGCTGACCCATTAATATACTCTATCCTTGCCACAAATGTCACTTTGTTCGTCTGTCCATTCACCACTGTCCATTAATCACCTAAACTTATGATAACCCACTGTCATTCTCAAGACTGTTTTTCTGCACTAGCCAAATAGGTGGGTTGGATGGGAATGTAATGGGAATCATTACACCTCTGTATTCTTGAAGTTCTTGATGGTGGCACTAATATCCATAATCCCTGCAGAAATTCAGTACTGTTTTACTATATGTCCTGGCAGAGACCATTGTAGGGGCTTTTACTTCTAGGGCTTCTAGACCTTTTCTTTCATAATAGCCCTCACTCCACAGAATAAGAAACAATGTGGAAATTCTACCAGTTGCTGGGTATGTCTACTTCAATTATATATTCCGGAGCTCTGGCAATAATAATAGGATGGGTTCAAGAATCCCCTGAACTCACTGTGAGATGGGTCTGAGTTAAAGTTTCGCTTATCATCTAAACTTCAGAAGCCCCAGTGCTAACTGAGGGACCAGTGTGATGTTTTGAATCTCCTAGAATTCGTGCCATGTCAGTTAAGGACTAGTATCCAGTAGTCCCTGAAAAGTCTGATTATTTTCTTTTCCTCAATAGACAGTTACCCTGGTGGAAGGCCATCTGTTTTCTTTTGTTTTTCCTTTAAGGAAAGCCGGAGAGACATAAACAGGATCCTTTTCCAAGGGAGCCCACCCTTCCCCCATCCATGGGGTTCTGGTTCAGATTTGGGAATTGATTGAAGGCCCATGACTGTTTTGGTGACTCAGGATAGACTATTCCCTGGACCTACAATTCTTCTGCTTTTTTAAAGATCAGGTTAAGCAGGAAACAGGCTTCCCATCTATTTCAGTTTTGGGGAATACATAATCAACTTGCCAGTGCCATTGTGCCAGACCCACGAGAGACCAAGTGATACGCAGACAAGTAGGAGAACTCAGATTTATTTTATGCCGGCAGACCCAGATGAGCTCCTGCTTGAAGTTCTGGGCCCCAGGCAATGGGGTTATAGGGCTTTTATAGAGGACTACAGGAAGTCAGGTTCCAAAGGCTATGCTGACTGCTGTTAGGTGGGTTTAACCTGGGGGAGTAGGGCCTGCTTTAGGCGGGAACAGTAGTGCAGGGAGCCTGTGGTGGGAAGCCTGTTTACAGAAGCAGAAGCGAATGGTTATCTCTTGCTCCCAGTAGGGCTCTGGTTATCTCTAGCTTCTTGTTAGTAACATTCCATCTTCTGGGGCCTCCTGGTCTGGGTCTGCTCTGGGTAATTTTCTTCTTCAATAGGTTTCTGAGAGTCAGACTATTCTGATTACTGCTTTGAAGACTCTGATGTCCATTATGGTAACCATTCCCACTTTATCTTTGGTGATTAAGTGCTGCCACTTGGCCCCGCCACTCCAAAATCCAATTACTCCCTGCATTTAAGGATCCCAGTTCAGTGGCAGCACTTTTCACTGTAACTTCTAACTCACAGAAGTGACCACAGAGTGTTTGATTCCTAGAGCAAATCCTTGCCTCACAGTCCTGGTAAAAGTTGTAACTGAGTAGGTTTTACATGATACACTCACTCTGACACCCCAACCTCCCTAAGCCTTTGGATCTCATCCTCTGCATAAACCAAGGCAGGTCTAACTCTCCTGTTGTGGGCCATGTTTTGGTCCATGTTTTAACCAATGAGCCAAACAAACTGATAGATCCCTTGTAGCCCCACTAGGTTAAACATTAAATCCAGAATCTGCTTCATGGGGCCATGTCAGTAAATTTGATTTAATTCAACTTTATGTTCTCTCCACCATTATCCCATATTCTTTTTTTTTTTTTAAATCCCACATCCTTAGTATCTATTGGTACACATATTCCTCAGAATTCTGTCTGTATAAATTGGGGAAAATATGCAATTCTTTTCACTGTAGCATACCTCTTCATGGGTCACACTTCAATTAGGAGTATTCAATGCTGATATTTTATATATTTCTATAGCTATATTAGTGTTTTCTTTCATAGTTGAGGTAGAATCACTGGTGCCTCTAATCAGATTAGAGAACAAATTCTGGAAATCCCAGAACCAATTCAGAAAACGCCTTCTTAAGGTTCTATTCCTCTAAAACCACTCTTGGTTCCAAAATCTGTATCAGGCAGGATTCTCCAAAGAAATAATCACTTTGCATGTATGCACATAAACATATATACATATACATAAACATAAATATTTATGTATGCATATGGAAACACACACATATATGTATGGAGAGAGAAACAGAGACAGAGAGGGAGACTTTAAGGCATTGGATATAATTGTGGTAGCAAAGCCTTCTTATCGATTGGATGAGGCTAATGCACATTATTGAGAATAATCGCCATACTTAATGTAAGTCAACTATAGGTATTATCCACATTTACAAAGGTTTTTCAAAGCCGAACCTAGATCAGAGTTTGACTGAATAATTAGGGACTATAGCATAGTCAGTCTGACACATAAAGTTAACCATTACAAATACTAAGCCTTTATTTTATTCTAGAATCTGGAGGTTGGCTGTAGTTCAGTCTGTTTGGCCAGGGATGTGAGGGTGACTCTGCTTTACCCTACGTTCTGTGGGTCATTTTAAAAAGTTTTGGTTTAGGTATGTCATTCTTTGCTCAGGCCAAGTGTATGGCAGCTTCTCGAGATGCAAGAAGTGCAAGAGAGCAGTGGGAACTTGCAGGCCCATTTAAGAAATCAACACAAAATTGGCAGAAGTAAATCATGTGGTCAAGTCTAAAGTCAATGTATGGAGAAAATAGTCCCTCCATGATAAATTTATGGCATGGAAGTGGGTGCCAAGAGAGATAGAAAATCTGGGTCAATCATTCAATTTTCCACAAGTGTTTACATATTTTAGCTTATAGTTAATTATAGCCTTGACGTCTTTCATTGCTTCTGTAGAGAATCAAAAGTTATCAATATAACCTTCACTCAAATGGTAGTGTTCATCTAAAAGATATTCCTTTGCTGTGGTGTTTTGTTTTTCAAGCCTATTTTTGTTACTAACTCAGATATATTATTACTGACATATTTGTCATTTACTAAAAGCTTCCCCAAATATGAATAATTTATTTCTGACACCATATGCTGTCAGAAAAATAGAAACATAAATACATATAGATAGAGAGAGTTATATTTATATAAATATAAATGGAAATACACTAAAAGGATCAGATAGAATTATATCTTTGCTTTCATTGGGAAGAACACGTGGAAGTTTAGTGTAATTTTGCCTGGATAAATATTACTGGGTGCATCCTTACAAATGGGCTTTTCATATATATATGTATACTTCCTTGCTCTATCAGCTGACCTTGCTCTATCAGGATCTTAAGTAAGTGGTTGTGTAAATAAATAAACAAATACATAAATAAAATGGGGGAAGAACAGATACATCTTCTTTCCAATGTAATTTCAAATAATTCATGTAGACACTTCACCCTCAAGGAAACAAAGCATAACTTCCCACTCCTTAAGTATGAGCTGCTCATAGTGACTTCTAACCAAAGAGTAAAGTGTGGAGAGAGGAGAAAAGAGTAATTTACCAATGGGGAAACCTGATAAATAATATCCTAGTCATGTGGTTATAGTCAGCCTCTATAGAGATAAATCCTGTTGACAGGTGGACCACTGATACAATGTGGTTAAATGATTCCAATGTCTGTGGTATCCTCCCTAAATCTCTAGCTCTAGTATAATCATGAGAAAAACAGCAGAATAATCCCAATGTAAGTACATTCTACAAATTACTGATTAATACTCCTTAAAACTGTCACACTCATTTTAAAGAAACAAAGTCTGAGAAAGAGTCATAGCCAAAAAGAGCTGGAGACATGGTGATTAAATATAATGTGTTGTCCTGGATCCTAGAGCAGAAAAAGGACAGGAGATAAAAAAAATGGAATCAAGTATGGATTTAATAATAATATAATAGTATTGATCCATCAACTTTAACAAATGTGCATACAAATGTAAGATGTTAATAATAGGGGAAAAAGGAATGTGGGGTATATGGGAACTCTTTGTGCTATTTTCACAATATTTATGTAAATCTAAAGCTGTTCTAACATAAAAGTTTATACAGAAAAGTCTCAAAATTTTTAAATAAAAGAACTAAACAGCTTTCACTCCAATTTTTAAATTTATAATCATTGAACATAGTTTTATTATAGTATGCAATTTATTTTTACCTAGTGACTTACTTGTTTCAAATCTCATAATAATATTTTTCTGAATAAACATTGATATTACTACCTAATATTTTGATGAAAGATAATGGAAGATTCAAGAAAAAGAAGGAAAATGTTAAAAATAGTAGAGGTGCATGCATAATGTGTCATATTATTAATAATGCCTTAAAATGTATGAACTAATATTCAGCATATGAAACTAAACATAAGCTTATGTCAGAATGGCTAAAATCAACAAGTCAGGAAATGACAGATGCTGGCGAGGATGCGGAGAAAGGGGAACCCTCCTACACTGTTGGTGGGAATGCAAGCTGGTGCAACCACTCTGGAAAACAGCACGGAGGTTCCTCAAAATGTTGAAAATAGAACTGCCCTATGACCCAGCAATTGCACTACTGGGTATTTACCCTAAAGATACAAACGTAGTGATCCAAAGGGGCACGTGCACCCAAATGTTTATAGCAGCAATGTCCACAATAGCCAAACTATGGAAAGAACCTAGATGTCCATCAACAGATGAATGGATCAAGAAGAGGTGGTATATATACACAATGGAATACTATGCAGCCATCAAAAGAAATGAAATCTTGCCATTTGCGACAACATGGATGAAACTACAGCATATCATGCTTAGTGAAATAAGTCAAGCGGAGAAAGACAACTATCATATGACCTCCCTGATATGAGGGAGTGGTGATGCAACATGGGGGCTTAAGTGGGTAGGAGAAGAATAAATGAAACAAGATCGGATTGGGAGGGAGACAAACCCATAAGTGACTCTTAATCTCACAAAACAAACTGAGGGTTTGTGGGGGGAGGGGGGTTGGAAGAAGGGGGGTGGGGTTATGGACATTGGGGAGGGTATGTGCTTTGGTGAGTGCTGTGAAGTGTGTAAACCTGGCGATTCACAGACCTGTACCCCTGGGGATAAAAATATATGTTTATAAAAAATTAAAAATTTAATAAAAAAAATGAAAAAAAAAAAAACCATGAGCTTGTGTTTAGACAGATGGTTAAATAACCCCATGTTTATTTCTCTAGTTGCTTTTTAGTAGCAGGAAATTGGTTCTAGATAGATAGACCACGTTTTTATATAATTAATAAATATTGAAATTCTACTTTTATATAAAGGCATAACTTTACATCAAAGTTGGGAATAAGCAGATATTTATAGATTTTTTTCAACAGTTTTTTTTTTAATTTTTTATAAACATATATTTTTATCCCCAGGGGTACAGGTCTGTGAATCGCCAGGTTTACACACTTCACAGCACTCACCAAAGCACATACCCTCCCTAATGTCCATAACCCCACTCCCCTTCTCCCAACCCCCCTCCCCCCAGCAACCCTCAGTTTGTTTTGTGAGATTAAGAGTCACTTATGGGTTTGTCTCCCTCCCAATCCCATCTTGTTTCATTTATTCTTCTCCTACCCACTTAAGCCCCCATTTTAAGGGCAATTCTGAAAAATAATTGTTAAAACCAACAACGAATTTCTCATGGCTATCAAAAATTTAAGTAATTTAAATAGAGAGGGAGACAAACCATAAGAGACTCTTTAAGATAGAGAGCAAATTGAGGATTGATGGGGGAAGTGCGTGGGGGAAGGGCTGAATGAGTGATGGAGATGAAGGAAGGTAACTGTGATGAGCACTGGGCATTGTATGTAAGTGATGAATCACTACATTCTACTCCTGAAACCAATATTACACTGTATGGTAACTAACTAGAATTTAAATAATTGAAAAAAGAGATTACCATCAAAAATAATCTAAAAAGAAAAAAGATTGAGTAACTTACATCATCAAATTATGATGTTTATCATCAAATTGCCTTTTATTTGTAAATAATTTGTTGCTACCTAGCTTTACTATAATCAGACTGCTTGTGCATTCCAGGTCCACAACCCTTAAAACTTATTTAGGGAAAATACTCAATATATTATGCAGTATGTTCAGTTGACTATTGAAAATGGTCAGTCTCTTTTCTTTCAGGGTCAATAGCAATGATCCAGTGACAGCATAAGTGAATTCCCTGCTCTATTTCACCCACACTCACTAAAAAGAACAAAATAATTTACTGTAATAAATTATTAAATAATTTACTGTTCCAAAGACTAAGAGAAGGATTAATTTTGAGGAGTCCAGTCTTTTACTGTGGAATTCACCATACATTTCACTTAAAAGTCTCATTTACCTAAACTATATTATATTTTGGCTCTGCGTTTTTTCCAGGGTCAGGGTGTTAAATTTCTATGACCACTCTTGGTTTTATTATCATATAACCAAAATAAAATTATCTAAAAACATTAAAAACATGCACTTTATGTGCATCTGAGTCCATGTTCACCATTTACATATTATAATGACCACAAAATGAATCTGTGTTAATATTTCATACATCGATTTATCTTAATATTATTCACTCTGATAAATAGCTTATTTCCTTACATCATACTGTTTGTGAATAAAATTTTGTTTCAGAGAAAATTATTCATGCATGCAGCTTTTTAATTAAAAAGAGAAAGATTAGTCAACCTTTTTTCAAGAGATAACCACATGAAAGGCAACTTTTAATTACTCCTTTGAAGTTTCTTTCCCAGTTGCAAACTCAGGTTTCAAAACGAAAGCTGGGAATGTGCAGAACACTTGAGAGAAGAGGTTTATCCTATCTCAGATCCTGTCTGAATGCTCATTGGAGTGGAGGAGTGCATAGAAATGCACCCTCTGGGTCACACTGAGCCATTTACGGTGCACAAGGGCGGGGGTTAAGACTTCTTTCTTTTCCTTCTGCTCTTTTCATTGTACTCAGGGAATTCTTGTACCTTACAGGTGGCCATAAACAGTTTGCCCAGAGTATCTGCTCCATAATTGCTTATGCTTTGCTTTATTAGCGTTTTCCACTCTTACACTCAGTGCTGTGCTTGATGGCTTACCATTTCTCTGTCTTTTCAGACGACATCCTTTGAGGTGCTGTAGCACATGGATTTCAGGACTGCCTGTGAAGAGGTATGTTACATGGCTTTCTGCTTTTTCAATAAGGGAAACCTGTTATAAATGGGACACACTTAGCCCTCTTTTATATAAGTGGAACACTGCTTTTGGTGAAGGGATGGGTGACAGGTCCATTTCAAATCCAAGGTACGGTCTGTTTCTGCAAGTCTCAAAAAGCCAGAGTGCCTGGGGAAGCTCTGATTTTCACTCTTCCTTAAGAATACTGGAGCATATTTGATGTGATTAAATTGCCCTTCTCCATAAACTATGCACTCACTACATGATTTCAGGTAGTAGAAGTGTTGGAAGTAATTCTTTTCACATAAATGGTTATAAATTAGAAGATATTGATGTCCTTTTCAGCACTAAAATTCTACAATTTTATGATTCCAGTATTATTTAAGTATTTCAGTATTGTTTTAAGTATATCACACATAGCAGTTCAGATTCTCTGTAGAGCTGTCTTCACACTTGGTGTGAATTAAAGTGATACATTGCTCTTTCAAGGATTTTAAAGGCCATTCAAGTGTATAGTCAGTAGTGCATGGAGTTAGGCTCCAGGGATATAATAACCATTCTATCTTAGGAAAAAACACTATTTTACTAAACATGCAACATTCAAAGCATTCTTTCATTTTTCAGGCCAAATGCAGTCACTCATAGGTTAAAATGTTCCATATTTGCTTAAAAGATTTAAAATATTTTTATTGTATATATAGATACCCCAAGAAAAACAACCATGACTAGATTACCTATGATACAGTTAAAAACAAACCAATAACACTTGTTATTAACATTTGTGAAGATTGTTTTTTTTTTTGTTGTTCTTTTTTTGGTTTTTTTAGATTTTATTTATTTATTTGACAGATCACAAGCAGGCAGAGAGGCAGGCAGAGAGAGGAAGGGAAGTAGACTCCCTGCTGAGCAGAGAGCCCCATGCAGGGGTTCAATCCCAGGATGCTGGGATCATGACCTGAGCCAAAGGCAGAGGCTTTAACCCACTGAGCCACCCAGGTGCCCCAGATTGTTCTTTTAATGAGATGTCAAGTGTTGTTTCTTGCAAAAATATCTACTTTTAAAAAGTATTTGTCACAGTTGACAGGTTCAACTGTGACAGGTTCAAGGTTTAGAACAGAAGATCTTTCAGAAAGTTAATAAATAGTTTATATATATTTTTATTTTTTTTATTTTTTTTTCTGTATTAAGCAATCTTGCTGACCTTTTTATTTTTTTTTCCAATTTTTTTATTTTCAGAAAAACATTATTCATTATTTTTTCACCACACCCAGTGCTCCATGCAAGCCGTGCCCTCTATAATACCCACCACCTGGTACCCCAACCTCCCACCCCCCCCGCCACTTCAAACCCCTCAGACTGTTTATATATATTTTTAAACATTTAGTCATTTGAGAGAGTGTGCACACAAGGGCATATGTGCACCCAAGGTCAGAGGTGTGGGGGCGGAGGGAGAAAATCTCAAGCTGACACCTGGTTGAGCTTGGAGCCTGATGTGAGACTGATCTTACCACCCATGAGGTCAAAACCTGAGCCTAAGCCGGGAGTCATTTGCCTTAACTGACTGAGCTACCCAGGCACCCTGCTTTTATATTTGTAATACTTAAGCTTAAGCTTTTTGTTTTCCAAAAGATTTTCTCTATGCTAACACTTTTCAAATTATAGTTATTTATTTACAGATCTCTCTTACATGCTACACTAAATACAATAATGACAATGTATAATTTATTCATCCTTTTAACTCAGCTATCAGTTCATACTTTTTAAAAATAATTTAATGCTTTAGAAACTTAAATTTGAAAACTTACATTTTAATTCTGTGTCATTTCTAGTGTTAAATACACAGTCTCATACTCTCAATTTTGGATGTAGTAAGTCTATTTCCATCACTGTGTTTGTTATCTTATGTTTTGGGTAGTAAAACACTCATCGCATGGATAGTTGCATGAATGAAATACAAACGAAAAACTTATGAGAGTTATGAGATCCTCAAAGACAAGATAGTGACCAAATACTATTTTAACACTTGGTTTACCTTGGACTCCAGAGACTGACTTAAGATTTATTTTTCCAACTTTTTTTTAAACAAAATTGTTTGATTCATTGATTTGGAATATATATTTATATCAAGTATTATTTTAAGGTTCAGATTTATTTTATTTTACAATGATAATATCACTATGATCATCTTACTGTTGCTTTCTGTAGACAGAAGTTCTTGTTCTCTTGCAATGAGTCCTTTGATAATTTCCACCATTTTAGACTGTCCCCAGGGTGGATTTAAGCTGCCTCAGAACTGCTCAGCAGCAGCAGCCATGTGTCTTCCACACACTGGCTGGGTTGGCAGGAGTACAGAGCTAGGAGATACTCTGAAGATGATCAAATCCCCCTGCAGATGGATCAAAGTCATTGAGTGCAACTGAAATGTACAGTCTTAGAACATTTAAGTGGACAGAAACCATAAAGATAATTTAGCTTAACTGTCTCACTTTGCAGGTATAGAAATTGAGCAGTTTTATGAAATGCTAAGTCCCATTTAATTAATTAGTTAAAAGCAAAACCATAATGTGTAGCTTGGAACTCTTTAAGTTTGATCCTCTTTCTAAATTATGTTGCTGGAAATTATAACATAGTCAATTATAATGTTATAACATAGTCAAATATATGTTGAATAAAAGTTGTTTTCTCTTAACTGCTAAGATATTATCAGATGTAAATCTGATAATATGTAAATCTGATATCCACATCATTGGACAGATCTAATTGATTATAACCATACACATACCAGGAAGTCTCTTCATTGAAAGGAAATGGAAGTATGTCTAATTCCTATAAAATATCTTAATTTTCTAATACAAATCCTTTGTAAAAGAAAGGTTTATTAATTAAGAAGTTTCTCCCCTTAAAAAGAAAATGTTGCAATACTTTTAAGGAATTGGAATTTAGATGTCTGATAAAATGTAAAAATAAAGGTAGAGAATATAATTGGGACAACACGAAATTCACAGTTTGGAAGAAAAAGTGCATGTTATGGGCAGGCATAATTACTGATTCTCTACTTTTAAAAGTGTTATCAAAATAATAATGTGTTAGGGGCGCTGTGTAGCTCAGTTGGTTAAGTGTCTGCCTTTGACTCAGCTCATGATCCTAGGGTCCTAGGATTGAGCCCTGCGTCAGGCTCCCTGCTGATTGGGGTATCTGCTTCTCTCTCTCCCACTGCCCTTCCTCCTCCTACTCCTTCTGGTGTTTTCTCTCTCTCTCAAGTAGATAAATATAAATCTTTAAAAAAATAAAATAACAATGTGTTCAAGGAGTAATTATGCTATCTTTAGTGTAGGTATTCCTCTTATTTCATTTTCCTCATATTAATTTTCATCTACATTCCTTAAAATGCTATTCACATCTCTGTGTTGACCATGAAAATACATATTTTCTACAACATATATTTAATAATTTATAATTCATTTACATATATAATTTAACTTAGTCCTTCACATAATAAGAGAATTTGTGACTATGATTCAATCAACAAATGTTGAAACAAAGCTTACTCTCAAAAAACATTGTACTAGGTCCTACATATTAATAGTCCATAATGATAAAAATGGTGTTAACTTATTATTAAGATCTTCTTGTGATAGCAACGTATGTGACAAGGTTAAATACTGTGATATTATTGAAGTCTCTACATGTGATGCCTAAATACAATTCTGCTTAATTGTTAGGTGAATATATTTATTCAATAAAAACCCCGAGTTCAGAAAAGGAAGCACTTGTTTGGATAGAGTGGTCTTGGAAAGCCTCAGGGTGAAGTGAGTCATGTACTAGGGCTTGACAAATGGCTGGCATTTAGGCAAGGAGATCATGACTGGAAGTAATCTTGGAAGGGAGTGCAAAATGCAGTTGGAGGCAGATGGCATCAAATGGCATTTAGTGCAATATTGCAATAATATGATAGGGTATAAGAAACTACACAACACTTAAAACTATAAGGTTACAGAATAAATTAAGCTATATTTGGCAAGCAAAATATGGAAATACCAATGATACCTATAAAACTATGTGCAGGACATATATGGTCTCTGCACCCTTGTAGTTTGTAGTTTTTTTATGTTTGATATTACAAGTGTTATATTTCCAGATTAAAGGAACATAGATTTTAAAGTTTCATGAAAGTGGTGGTGCCTGGATGGCTCAATAGGTTGAGTGTCGTGACTCTTGATTTTGGCTCAGGTCATGATGTTGGGCTCTGTGCACAGTGCAGAGTCTGGCTGAGATTCTCTCTCTCCCTCTCTCTGCCCTTCCCCATGCTCACACACTCTAAATAAATAAATAAGTAATAAATAAATAAAATCTCTAAAAAAAATGTTTCATGAAAGTGCATGTTCTTTCAAAGCCTAGAACCTAAAGAGGCCTTAGCTTTTTAAGATTTTATTTATTTGAGAGAGAGATTGAGAGAATGAGTGGGAGGAGGGACTGAGGGAGAGGCCGACTCCCTGTGGAGCAGAGAGCCCGAGGTGGGACCCTAATCCCAGGACCCTGGGATCATGACCTGAGCTGAAGGAAGACACTTAATTGACTGAGCCACATAAGTTCCCAAAGAAACCTTAGCTTCTAAGTATGAAAGGAATCATAGCCAAGTTTTTAAAGTTCCAAGGTTTAAGCTAAGCCTAAATTCTTGTTAAGTTTAACTGTGAGGTCTGTTTGTTTAAAACAGAGTGAACTCATGTGAATTCATAAACACACTTCATTGATTTACAGAAAGCTAGTTGATGACTAGATTTTTTAAAAAGTATTGCCTGTTAAATAATTAAGATGCATGGCCTTTTAATAGTCCTCTAAATAAACAATGTGGATTTTGTAAAATCCCCCATGCAATATAGTATCATACATCAGGCACAGGAAAACATTTGAATCTATATCATTTTTTATGAACCATCTCTTTAAAATTTAAAGTTTTATGTATGTTTCATAATTTGCATAATATATTGTCTACGTCTACATAGAGCACATACATTTCTTTACTCATGTGCAATGTGTACACAGTCCACAAAGTTTGAAGACAAATGATTCTTATGTTAATAAAGAAACAGACTGATACGGGATCTAAGTTTATAGTAAAATGTGCAGCCAATACTTATTTAGGTGATTCTTTATTGTTCAGCAGTCTGGGTGCATGGATGTGATGACTGCAGCCAGACTCTTTTAGGTTATGCTCTTCTAGTGGCCGCTCTCACAGTCTTGGTTCCCATTTTTAACCTTAAGCAATCTTTGGGGTTGAGGCTACGCAGAATAAGCCTCTCCCCATATAAGACAGTGTTTTATGCATCCTCAGTAGCTTGCCTTTGAGGGAAAAATCATCAGGTCAGCGTGGTCTCACTCACTTTACCCCCAGTGGTCATTGTTTGATACAGAAAAAAACAGTTGGTTCAAGATGATGACCTTCTCACAACTGTTTGTACTCCCAAAGGAGATTCTTGGTGACTGAAGTGCTGTCTCCTGGTGAGAGACACCAGTGGCCATATCACTGTTTATGGGGGGATTGGGCGGAAGCATCCCTCAAATCATCTGTGCATGAGTGAAACCAGAGCAGGTGGTTAAGAGCACAGAATCAGGAGCCAGCAGTCTGGGTTCAGATCCTGACTTCATTCATCTCTGCTCCTCTGCTCCTTTCCTATCTATGAAAGGGGGTGCACTGGGTTGTTAGGAGAAAAAAATGAAATAATATTTCTGGAAACACAGTAAACTTTATGCAAGTGGTTATTAAACAACAAATAAAAATATGGCTACATTTCACTAGTGATGATACCAGTCCAGCAATGCTGCTCTGAATCAGATTTCCCAGAAATGGATTTTACCTATTTTTTAATCTACTGTACCAGTTCTGACTCTAATGCAGTTATTTACCAGCCCCCAACATCTTCTGCTCAAGGCTTATATATCTGTTAACAAAAAGTATGTGGTATCTTTCCCAATTCCTATCCATCTCCTTTTCGAAGAAATATATTTATAAAACATAAATCACTGTTCAGGCATCTCTAATACCTTTAAACTCCTGGAATATCACGTAAGGGCCTTGACCTTCCTCCTCTTCACCTGGCCTCTGCTGGATTATGCAGACTTAACACTGGGATGCATTCTCATGCCTCTCTCTTCTTGAATCATGTCAGCTACCCAGTCTCATATGTTCATAATTTTATTCATTTTCCCTCTTGAATAAAATAACTTTTGCATCCTCTAATTATTTCCTCAATTTATTAAGACAACCATACATTTTTTTTATCTAGACAACCTTCTTTAACACCTCCCTTCCTCAAAAATATTTAACTCTTCTCTTTATGTTGCTCCCACATCTGATACCACATTGCATCTTATGCATGTATACATATTATATAAGTAAGAACGCTCTGAGGTCAGAGACGATTGTCTGATTCATGTCTGAATTATTTGCAAATTATTTGCAAAATTGATGTATGTATGGGATTTAAATGTTTTCATGTACATAGCTGAATATTTATAATAATATATATGTAAATCTATAAAATCTATAACCTCTAAAGAACTTAAAGAATTTAAGTTCAATTTGTTTCAAGCTTCATTAGTGCTGTTTTCTGTTTTCTTCAAACAGCTATTTGTGTGTGTGTGTGTGTGTGTGTGTGTGTATTCATTTTAACAAAAGCTACTTCGTTGTTTGTTCTCTTTAATTCTGTCTTTTCAGGACCCAAATGTGAGCGCAAAGTCTATATATTCTGTTTTGCAGACAACTGTCTAATAATTAGGGGACATTTTATACATTATTTGAGTGAATGGAGCTTTGACCACATCAGATGTAATGAGAGAGGTCTCATAGCTATATTTTTGTCTCTCAAACTTTCCCTGGATGATCTTTGATATCTCTTTGATGTGTAACAATAATGTATTTATGGGCTCTCAGGGAAAACCCCTCTTTCATCCTCACGTTGAGACAGAGCATTATTTGTCATTGCCAGATATTCCATTACACTTCTGGGAGAAAATTGGCTTGACTATACTGTGCATTAAAACATCAGCAAATGTGCTCAATTATGTTCACTTGGCTTTGATACTATTTTATACCCTCCTCTTCCCCATGCTAGCTCAGAGAGTCCTGATGTTGGCTCCCAGCCAAGATCACATTGTAAGCATGAAAGACATTTCTCTGTGAAAAATGTAGAAAATTATGTTCTATATTAAGGAAAATATCATTTGCCTTTGCTGAAATATTTTTATCCTCTAGATGTATCCACTTGAGTTATGCTCTAGAATAGATTAATTGACACAATTTAGTGAGTGCCTGCTGTGCGCCAGTCTCGTAAAGGAGGAAAGAACACCATCCTTGCTCTTGGAAGAGACTTGTTTTTTTCTTAAAAGATATCATAACACTTAGGAAATAATTACAGACTAATATAAGCCCATAGTGATAAAGGGTATGATTGGTATGTATTAGCATATGGGATAAAGCTATTTACAGAAGGAATTATCTTTAGCAGCATCAGTATCTAAGTATGTTCCCATTTACATTATGAAACATTCTTTTAAAGAAACAAACTCCTAGCAATCCATATGTAAATTTATATTCCAAGAGAAAACCTGGTATTATTGCCTAGAATTTTACGCTCATTAATACTAAGGATAAATACATATTTCTATAAACTTATCCTTTTATCCAAATTAAGAATGGCTTAACTCTAAAAAAAAAAAAAAAAAAAAGAATGGCTTAATAATTATTAGGTGAAAATACAGTTGCCAAAGTGGTCATTGTTCCTATTGACTTTCTGGTTCAGAATGACAGCCAGTGATTATTTTCTGTCTCAAAAAATTTCCTTTTGTATTTCTGACAAATGAGAACCTTAAGTGCTCTTGCTAGGAGGCATATTTCTTTTTTTTTCTTAATTTTTTCCTTTCATTGTTGCAAAATTCATTGTTTATGCACCACACCCAGTGCTCCATGCAATACATGCCCTCCTTAATACCCACCACCAAGCTCACCCAACCCCCCACTCCCCTCGCCTCCAAAACCCTCAGTTTCTTTCTCAGAGTCCACAGTTTGTCATTTTTTTTGGCATATTTCTATTTATCTGGGTGAATATTATATATTTTCAGGAGTAATGGGATTTGTGGGTTTCTTCAGTGATTACTGAAGTGATTACTGGTGGAAGGCTATCTAGTGCAAGTTCAGCAGTCTTCACAGACTATTTTTATGATTCCCCCAAAAATATGTGAAGCAAAACAGTGGCTTGGGAATCACAGATTTGGGGTCCTAAGCCAGGCTCTGTTTTTATTTATTTATTTATTTTTAAAAAGATTTTATTTATTTATTTGACAGAGAGAGAGAGATCATAAGTAGGCGGAGAGGCAGGCAGAGAGAGAGAGAGGAGGAAGCAGGCTCCCCATTGAGCAGAAAGCCTGTTACGGGGCTTGATCCCAGGACCCTGGGATCATGACCTGAGCCTAAGGCAGAGGCTTTAACCCACTGAGCCACCCAGGTGCCCCCAGGCTCTGTTTTTTTTTTTTTTTTTTTTTTTTAAAGATTTTATTTATTTATTTGAGAGAGAGAGAGACAGTGAGAGAGAGCATGAGCGAGGAGAAGGTCAGAGAGCGAAGCAGACTCCCCATGGAGCTGGGAGCCCGATGTGGGACTCGATCCCGGGACTCCAGGATCACGCCCTGAGCCGAAGGCAGTCGTCCAACCAACTGAGCCACCCAGGCGTCCCCCCAGGCTCTGTTTTTAATTAATTGTACTAATTTAAGCAATTCACTTCTCCCCTTTATCCTCATTTTCTCTTCTGTACTATGTGTGTGTGTGCGTGTGTGTGTGTGTGTGTGTGTGTGTGTGTTGGCAAATAGGAATGATGAAATTGTGGAGGATAAAAATGATGTTAAGTAGGTATGGTTTCAGTTTCAAAATTCTATGATAGAGGCAGAATGTAGGTTAGTGGTTGTGTGGGGCTGGGGACGGCTAGGGTGATGCATGAAATAGATTTTCTTTTGGAATTTTGAAAATGTTCTAAAATTGATTATAATGATGCTTACACAACTTTGTATGAAAAACCACTGTCTTATAGATCTTAAAGGGTTAAATTATATAGAATGTGAATTATATCTCAATAAATCTCTTATCAAATATTTTATATTTAGATAATATGTATTAAACAAAACTTTATTTTTCAAATCTAGTATATAAACACACTCCTTATTCTCCTAATCTTAGTGGGTTTTCTAACAAATCTCTATTACCTGAGGTCTACTTCATGTGAAATGGTTAACCTTGTCTCTGTTCCTATATTAAGTATTATGTTCCAGATTTATCAGAGTGCATTTTCCTTAGCTCTCAAATGCTATTCATCATGTTTTGCTGTGAATAGCCCATAAAATTAAATTCTATAACCTAAGTATAATTTTTTTCCTCTGTTTTGTTCTTTTCTTGCCTGAAGACAAAGACAGGGATTTGTTTGCTGCAGGATGGTAATCAGGAGCCTTTCAAAGTCCGGCTGCACCTAGCCAAAGATATTTTGATGATCCAGGAACAGGATGTGATATGTGTGTCTGGTGAGCCTTTCTATTCTGGTGTAAGTAGCTTTCCTTCTGTTGAACTCTTTTTTTTTTTTAATTTTTTTTTTTGTTAATAAAAATGCTTATTCACAGAAAGTTCATAATATATTATTCTTTTACTTTCAGAGCACAGTCAATCCTCCTGCATGTAATTTTTGTTGACATTATTAAGTAAGCAATGTCCTTGTATAAGTACCAAACCTAGGTCCACAGCCACCTATCAGGGCTCATCCTTACACATTAGGGCATCCCATTGACTCCCAGTTGTTAAGTGGCTGCAATGACACTTGTATAATCTGATCTTGAGAAAGTGCATCTACCTTTTCATACAGAGGACTATCTGAAGACAGTGCACAGTAGTTTTTCCTGCCCCAGTTTTCCCTTGCATCACACTGGACTTTTGGAGGTGACACAACCGTGGAGCCCATTGCATTTGGGAAGTGTGAGACTTTAGGTGGCAATCACTGGACAATATCAATGCTTTTCCCCAGGAGATTGTGCATGAATGATTCCCTGATAGAATTATGCCCAGGTGTCATAGTAGTTTCTGTCTAATGCCCTAAATGGTTGGCATATTACCCTGCTGCTAATCCAGCCTCAGAAAGAGCCATAAATTATCAGTCAAAACTCATTAATCTGCTCACGAGCATTGAAGTACAGCTGTGGAAGACATCTTTAGGTGAAATTAGATTATATTGGACAAAACAACTTTAGCATTAAAGAGGACAACTTTAGAGTTCATCATTTATTATGTAATAACATTAAAGACATTATTTTAACAGTGTTGCCAAATATGATCTCAGAAGAAATTACAGCAAGTAACAAACAGTCTGCTTCCTGGATTCCCCAGACATCTATAGCTATTTAGCACAAAGATTTAATTTGTAGCTTATTAACAGACTTACCTAGGAGTATTTTGTTGGTGGTGAATAATGCTGAACTTGAGTTTCCACCTCACTTCTCACCAACATCCTATGGGAGTCACACCAGGTCCTAAATCAATAGGCCCTTGCTAACTAAAGATAATGGACATTTTGCAGACTGTTAACTCTTCTTTTGTCACAGCTGATTTAAATCATCCTGAATCATGGGTCTGGCTGTCAAAGCTGATTAAATTGTTCTTATGGAGTGCCCATTCTTCCTTTTAGTTAATAAAAGAATGGCAATCAATGGTTGATTTCTCCTTCCCTCCCTCTTTCTTTCCTCTTTTCTTTCTTCTTTCTTTCTTTCTTTCTTTCTTTCTTTCCTTCCTTCCTCCCTTCCTTCCTTCCTTCAATTCTTTCACTTTTTCCTTTTTACCTTCCTTCCTTTTCTTTAACTCCTTCTCTTCCTTCTCTCCCCCACCTCTCTCTCTTTAGTGAAACAATATGATTAATATAACTCTCTGGAGTGAGTATTTTACACAAATTCTACATCAGTAAGGTTGTAATTTGTAAAATTCAGTCTATTAATACTGAAATAACATTACTGATTTTAAACTATGCAGTAAAAATAGTTAATACACAAAAATGTAATCTCTCATTTCAAAAGAATGCTGGAAGAACTTGACAGAATTAAGACAATTAACACTGGGAAGAACTTGACACAATTAAGACAAGAAGAACACTGGGAAGAACTTGACAGAAATATCCTATGATAATGTCAACAAATGCAAAAAAAAATTGACAAAATTTGACAGTCATTCATAAGAAACACTTTCAACAAAGTCTGGATAGGATGGAACTCCCTTAATTGAATAAACCCTAAAGAATACTTCTCACTAACATTATAGTTTCTGAGTTTGTAAGCAAGTCAAGGATCATCACTTGCTTCATTTTTACTCAGTATTGCTTTGGTTATACAGTAAGTTGGGAAATGGATATAAATGGCATAACAATTGAAAAAGAAGAAGTAAGGGTCTCCTAGGTGGCTCAGTTGGTTAAGCGACTACCTTCGCCTAAGGTCATGATTCTGGAGTCCCGGGATTGAGTCCTATATTGGGCTTCTCCCTCTGACCTCTCTCCTCTCATGCTCTCTCTCCCTCTCAAATAAATAAATAGAATCTTAAAAAAAAAAAAGAAGAGTAAATAGCTCTATTTTAGATGTCAAGATGGTGTATGTAGAAACCCCTAAGAAATCTGCAAAAATAGAATAACATAATAATTCATCAAGGTTGCTGGAAATAAGGATGATGTCCAAAGTTAATTGTACTTCCATAATTTGTAACAAACAAAATAAAAGTGAAATCCACAATACATCAAAGGAATACTACACTCTGAAATAAAATTAACAAAATATGTACAAAGTTTTAACCTTGAAAACTATAGAACTGTGATAAATGAAATGAAAATAAACAAGTAAATGGAGAAATGTAACATGGTCATTAATTAAAGACTAAATATTGTTAAGTTTTCAAATCTTCCTAAGCACCCAACATCAATTAAAATCTCCAAAATGTTTTTGTAGACCATGACAAGTTGATTCGAAGATTTACATGGAAATGCAAAGACTCAGTACAGGCCAAAAATGTCCCATCCCCTCAGTCCTTGACAACCTCTATTCTGCTTTCTGTTTCTATGTTTTCATCCTTTTGTATCTGGTTTATTTTATTTAGTCTAATTCTTCAAGGTTCACCCATCTTGTAGCACATATCAGAATTTCCTTCCTTTATAAGACTGAATAATATTTTTTCTGCATGTATATACCATATTTTGTTTATCTTACCTATCTATCTATCCAATAGTGTACATTTGGGTTGTTTTCTCCTTTTGGCCCTTTGGAATAAGGTTAATATGAACATGGGAGCACAGACGTCTGAGTCATTGTTTTTCATTCTTTTCTGTATGTTACCAGAAATAGAATTGCTGGATGAAATGGTAATTCTGTGGCTTTTGTTTTGTTTAATCTCATATCAGGTGTGTGATTTGCAAATAATTTTCTCCCAACTTATGGGTTGCCTTGTTACCCTGTTGTTTCCTTTGATGCACAGAGATTTTAATTTTTATGAAGTTCAGTTTGTCTACTTTTCTTTTGTTGACTATACTTGTGTTATACCTAAGAAATCATTGCCAGATCCAATGTCATGAAGATTTCCTCCTCTATTTTCTTCTAAGAGTTCTTAGTTTCAATTCTTACATGTACAGCATGTACACTGATTCATTTTGAATTAATTTTTGCATATGGTGTTATATCCAGCTTCATTCTTTTGCTGGTGGGTATGCAGTTTTTCTGATACCATTGCATCTTTGTACCCTTGTCAGAAATCATTTGCCCATATAAACGAGGTTTTATTTCCAAGCTCTCTATCTGTAGCATTGGTCTGTCTGTCTGTTTTTATGTCAATACCATACTGTTTTGATTACCTTAGCTTTGTGGTTAAGTGTTGAAACCAATAAACTTATGGAGGGAGGAAGGGCAGGATGGCGGAGAAGTAGGAGACCTTGTTTCAACTGGTCCCCTAAAGTGAGCAAAATATCTACCAGAACACTCTGAACACCCATGAAATCAGCCTGAGATGTAAGGTTATACACTTCTGGATCTCTACGGGGGCAGAAGAATATCAGTGGTAGGGTAAAGCAGATTGGGAGCACTCAGACTGATATGGAAGGATTAACAGAAGGGGGAGGGAGCCACCAGAGGTGACCCAGTGGAAAGTAATACCCCAACACAAAAGTACGCTGTGCTTGGGGACCAGCATTAACTTGGAGTCTGGTTAAAAGCACTCAAAAAGAACAAAGGGTCTTAAGGGGCAACTGGTAGAATCAGGCAGCATGGGCAAGGCCCTAAGCCCATGGTGCCAGGGCATTCACATCCAGCACCCACACATGACTGAGACAGCCCGGTAGTAGTTCCAGTTAGTGGTCCTGAGCCTATAGCTTTCCACTTTCCACAGGTGGAGCCTGTGTCACCACCACTTGGGCTGGACACACTCTGGCCCACAGCTGAGAGAGCCCAGCACAGGCTCCTACCAGAGATCACTGGGTCTGCAGCCTTCTGTGACCTGTGCCACAGCTGCTGAATATGAGCACACCTGGTGTGGGCCTGGACTCCACAGACAGCAGTCCTGTCAATGGCAGCCACAGGAATTGGGCTCCTGGGACCAATATTGCTCATGGTTTTAGTGCCATAGGAGTGCAGAGACAAGCGGGGGCCTTGGGCAACCACTGAGATGGTGGCTGCAGTTGCGTAATGCCTGTAGGAGTTTGCAGTGTTCATCAGAGTTTGCAGAAGAGGAGACTGTGTGTTCTGGACCATCAAGAGGGGAAGCAGACTGAGGCTTCTTTCTGAGGCAGAAGACTGGGTGTAGAAAGTTTACTTTGCACTAACACTCCAAAAAGCCACAAAAAGTCACCAAAGAACAAAAACCTCCAAAGAACAAAAGCTGGAAAAACCAGTTTCCATAGAGCCCAGCCCCTTGATATGGGGCAGAGTGACTCAGTCCAAGTGAGAGTGACTGAAAAACAACACGACAGGCCCCTCCCCCAGAAGATAAGCCAAAAGAACAACATGACACAACCACAGGGTCTCAATAAAATTATAAAATACCAACATCAGGGGAAAACAATGTATTAAGCCCTGGTGCACCTTGCCTGGATCATGGTTGATATATTCAGCTACACATCCCCTCAACCAACTCTCACCAAAATGACAAGGAGGAGGAACACCCAACAGCAGAAAAACTCAGAGATTGTGCCCTCTGCCACAGAACTATTGGATATGGACATAAGCAGTATGTCAGAAAGGGAAGTCAGGATAACAATTATCCAGGCAATGGCTAGGTTGGAGAAAACCATTAGTGACAACATAGAATCTCTAAAGATGGAAGTGAGGGCTGGTCTGGCAGTACTAAAAAAGCTATCAGTGAGATGCAATGTAATCTAAATACTCTAATACCTAGGGTAATCAAGGAAGAAGATAGAATTAGTGATCTAGAGGACAAACCAATAGAGAAAAAGGATCTGAAGGAAGCCTGGAACAAACAGCTTAGAAGCCATGAAAATAGAATTAGGGAAATAAATGATGCCATGAAACATTCCAACATCAGAATTATTGGGATTCCTGAGGAGGGAGGAGGAAGAGAGAAGACTTGAAGATACAGTTGAAAAAACCCTGGATGAAAATTTCCCTAATCTGGGGGATGGAATAAGTGTTCCTGTCCGAGAGGCAGAAAGGGCAGCCCTCAAGGTGAATGAGTCTAGAAAGACTTCCAGACCTTAATTGTGCAATTCATGAATCATAATTTCAGACAGGAGGTCTTAAGGGAAGCTAGGGGGAAGAAATTACTTATGTACAGAGGAAGAACCATCAGAATAACTTCAGACCTGTCCACAAAAACCTGGCAATCCAGAATGGGATAGCAGGATATATTCAGGGCACTAAATGAGAAGAACATGCAGCCAAGAATACTTTATCCAGGAAGGCTGACATTCAAAATAGATGGAGAGATAAAGAGCTTCCAAGACCAGCAAGGTTTAAAAGAGTATATGAACACCAAGCTGGCACTACAAGAACTATTGGGGGGGGAGGGTCTATAAAAGAAGAAAGAACCCAAGAGTGAACATAAGATCTATACATAAAGGATTTCATGGGCAACATGATTTTAATAAAAACTTACCTTTCAATAATCACCTCTCAATGTGAATGGCCTAAATGTTCCCATAAAATGGCATGCAGTTGCAGACTGGATGAAATGACAGGACCCATTTATATGATGTCTGTAAGAGACCCATTTAGAATCTAAAGATATATCCAGACTGAAAGTGAAGGGATGGAGAAGCATCTTTCATGCCAGTGGACCTCAAAAGAAAGCTGGAGTAACAATTCTCATATTAGATAAATTAGATTTTAAGCTAAAGACTATAGTAAGAGATAAAGAAGGACACTACATCATTCTTAAAGGGTCTATCCACCAAGAAGATCTAACAATTGTAAATATTTCTGCCCCCAATAGGGGAGCAGCCAACTACATAAATCAACGGTTAATCAAAATAAATAGTCATATTGATATGAATACATTAATAGTAGGGGATTTTAACATGCCACTCTTAGTAATAGATCTTCTAAGGAGAAAATCAACAAAGAAACAAAAGCTTTGAATGACACATTGGACTAGATGGACCTCATAGATATTCACAGAACATTCCACCATAAAACAACAGAATACTCATTCTTCTTGAGCAAACATGGAACTTTCTCCAGAATAGTCCACATACTGGGTCACAAATCAGGGCTGAACCAATACCAAAGAATGAGATTATTCCCTGAATATTCTCATACTAAAATGCTTTGAAACTGGAACTCAATCACAAGAAAAATTCTGGAAGGAACTCAAACACTTGAAAGCTAAAGACCATCCTGCTCAAGAATGTTTGGATTAACCAGAAAATCAAAGAAGAACTTAAACAATTCATGGAAACCAATGAGAATAAAGACTCATCAGTCCAAAACCTATGGGATATGGCAAAGGCAGTCCTAAGGGGGAACATACATAGCCATCCAAACCTCATTCAAAAAAATTGAAAAATCCTGAATGTACCAGCTCTCTTTACACCATAAAGAACTGGAAAATCAACAACAAATTAAGCCTATCTCATGCACAAGAAGGGGAATAATTAAGAATAGAGCAGAGATCAATGAGTTAGAAACTAGAGATACAGTAGAACACATCAATGAAACTAGAAGCTGGTTCTTTGAAAGAATTAATAAGATCAATAAACCTCTGGCCAAAAAAAATCCAAAAGAAAAGACAGAGGACCCAAATTAATAAAATTATTAATGAAAGGGGAGAGATCATGACTAACACCAAAGAAATAGAAACAATCATCAGGAATTATTATCAACAGTTATATGCCAGTAAGTTAAGCAACCTAGAAGAAATGGAAACCTATAAACTTCCAAGACTTCGAAGACTAAATCAGGAAGAAATTGACAACCTGAATAGACCAATATCTAGTAACGAGGTTGAAGTAGTGATCAAAAATCTCCCAAGGAAGAGTCAAGATGGCGGAAAAGTAGCAGGCTGAGACTACTTCAGCTAGCAGGAGATCAGCTAGCAGGATTAGCTTATCTAAAGATTGCAAACACCTGCAAATCCATCGGCAGATCGAAAAGAAGAAGAACAGCAATTCTGGAAACAGAAAAACAACCACTTTCTGAAAGGTAGGACTGGCGGAGAAGTGAATCCAAAGCGACAGGAAGATAGACCCCGGGGGGAGGGGCCGGCTCCCAGCAAGCGGTGGAGCAACGGAGCACAAAATCAGGACTTTTAAAAGTCTGTTCCACTGAGGGACATTGCTCCAGAGGCTAAACCGGGGTGAAGCCCACGCCGGGTCAGCGTGGCCTCAGGTCTCGCAGGGTCACAGAAGGATTGTGGGTGTCTGAGTGTTGCAGAGCTTGCGGGTATTGGAGCGAGAAAGCTAGCAGCAGAGATAGAGCCGACAGTAAGCTCGCAGCTCGGGGTTACCTTGAACCGGCCGCAGGCTCGGTGAGCTCGGAGCGCGGCCAGAGGTCAGGCAGACGGGAGTTACTGGGCGCTGTTCTCTGAGGGCGCACTGAGGAGTGGGGCCCTGGGCTCTTGGCTCCTCCAGGCCAGAGACCAGGAGGCCGCCATTTGTATTCCCATTCTCCAGAACTCTACTGAAAACGCTCAGGGAAAAAAAGCTCCTGAAAGCAAACCTGAGCAGATTACTCAGCCCGGCCCCTGGTAAGGGCAGTGCAATTCCGCCTGGGGCAAAGACACTTGAGAATCACTACAACAGGCCCCTCCCCCAGAAGATCAACAAGAAATCCAGCCAAGACCAAGTTTACCTACAAAGGAGTGCAGTTTCAATACCAAGGAGAGCAGCAGAATTCCAGAGGAGGAGAAAGCAAAGCACAGAACTCATGACTTTCTCCCTGAGATTTTTTTTAGTCTTGCAGTGATTTTAATTTTTTTCTTTTTCATTTTTTTCTCTTCTTCTGCTAAATTTTTTTTTAACTTTTACCCTTTTCTTTTTTAACGTTTTTTAACTAGTTTATCTAATAAATATATTTTTTCTTTTTTATATTTTTCTTTATTCTTTTTCTTTTTTTAAATTCTTTTCTTTTCTTTTTTTTCTTTTTTTTCTTTTTTCTTTCTTTCTTTTTGAACCTCTTTTTAATCCCCTTTCTCTCCCCTCATGATTTGGGATCTCTTCTGATTTGGTTAAAGCATATTTTCCTGGGGTTGTTGCCACACTTTTAGTATTTTACTTGCTCCTTCATATACTCTTCTCTGGACAAAATGACAAGGCGGAAAAATTCACCACAAAAAAAAGAACAAGAGGCAGTACCAAAGGCTAGGGACCTAATCAATACGGACATTGGTAATATGTCGATCTAGAGTTCAGAATGACAATTCTCAAGGTTCTAGCTGGGCTTGAAAAAGGCATGGAAGACATTAGAGAAATCCTCTCGGGAGATATAAAAGCCCTATCTAGAGAAATAAAAGAACTAAAATCTAACCAAGTTGAAATAAAAAAAAGCTATTAATGATGTGCAATCAAAAATGGAGACTCTCACTGCTAGGATAAATGAGGCAGAAGAAAGAATTAGCGATATAGAAGACCAAATGACAGAGAATAAAGAAGCTGAGCAAAAAAGGGACAAACAACTACTGGACCACAAGGGGAGAATTCAAGAGATAAGTGACACCATAAGACGAAACAACATTAGAATAATTGGGATTCCAGAAGAAGAAGAAAAAGAGAGAGGAGCAGAAGGTATACTGGAGAGAATTATTGGGGAGAATTTCCCCAATATGGCAAAGGGAACGAGCATCAAAATTCAGGAGGTGCAGAGAACGCCCCTCAAAATCATTAAGAATGTACCCACACCCCATCACCTTAATAGTAAAATTTACAAGCCTTAGTGACAAAGAGAAAATCCTGAAAGCAGCCCGGGAAAAGAAGTCTGTAATATACAATGGTAAAAATATTAGATTGGCAGCTGACTTATCCACAGAGACCTGGCAGGCCAGAAGGAGCTGGCATAATATTTTCAGAGCACTAAACGAGAAAAACATGCACCCAAGAATACTATATTCAGCTAGGTTATCATTGAAAATAGAAGGAGAGATTAAAAGCTTCCAGGACAAACAAAAACTGAAAGAATTTGCAAACACCAAACCAGCTCTACAGGAAATATTGAAAGGGGTCCTCTAAGCAAAGAGAGAGCCTACAAGTGGTAGATCAGTAAGGAACAGAGACAATATACAGTAACAGTCACCTTACAGGCAATACAATGGCACTAAATTCATATCTCTCAATAGTTACCCTGAATGTTAATGGGCTAAATGCCCCAATCAAAAGACACAGGGTATCAGAATGGATAAAAAAACAAAACCCATCTATATGTTGCCTCCAAGAAACTCATTTTAAGCCCGAAGACACCTCCAGATTTAAAGTAAGGGGGTGGAAAAGAATTTACCATGCTAATAGACATCTGAAGAAAGCAGGAGTGGCAATCCTTATATCAGATCAATTAGATCTTAAGCCAAAGACTATAATAAGAGATGAGGAAGGACACTATATCATATTCAAAGTGTCTGTCCAACAAGAAGATCTAAATATTTTAAATATCTATGCCCCCAACATGGGAGCAGCCAACTATATAAACCAATTAATAACAAAATCAAAGAAACACATCAACAATAATACAATAATAGTAGGGGACTTTAACACTCCCCTCACTGAAATGGACAGATCATCCAAGCAAAAGATCAGCAAGGAAATAAAGGCCTTAAGCGACACACTGGACCAGATGGACATCACAGATATATTTAGAACATTTCATCCCAAAGCAACAGAATACACATTCTTCTCTAGTGCACATGGAACATTCTCCAGAATAGATCACATTCTCGGTCCTAAATCAGGACTCAACAGGTATCAAAAGATTGGGATCATTCCCTGCATATTTTCAGACCACAATGCTCTGAAGCAAGAACTCAATCACAAGAAGAAGTTTGGAAAGAACCCAAATACATGGAGACTAAACAGCATCCTTCTAAAGAATGAATGGGTCAAAGGGAAATTAAAGAAGAATTGAAAAAAATCATGGAAACAAATGATAATGAAAATACAACAGTTCAAAATCTGTGGGACACAACTAAAGCAGTCCTGAGAGGAAAATATATAGCTGTACAAGCCTTTCTCAAGAAACAAGAAAGGTCTCAGGTACACAACCTAATCCTACACCTAAAGGAGCTGGAGAAAGAACAAGAAAGAAACCTTAAGCCCAGCAGGAGAAGAGAAATCATAAAGATCAGAGCAGAAATCAATGAAATAGAAACCAAAAAAAAAAAAAAAAAATAGAGAAAATCAACGAAACTAGAATCTGGTTCTTTGAAAGAATTAATAAGATTGATAAACCCCTGGCCAGACTTATCAAAAAGAAAAGAGAAAGGACCCAAATAAATAAAATCATGAATGAAAGAGGAGAGATCACAACTAACACCAAAGAAATACAAACTATTATCAGAACATACTATGAGCAACTCTACGCCAACAAATTTGACAATCTGGAAGAAATGGATGCATTCCTAGAAACATATAAATTACCACAACTGAACCAGGAAGAAATAGAAAGCCTGAACAGACCCATAACCAGTAAGGAGATTGAAACACTCATTAAAAATCTCCAAACAAACAAAAGCCCAGGGCCAGACGACTTCCTGGGGGAATTCTACCAAACATTTAAAGAACTAATTCCTATTCTCCTGAAACTGTTCCAAAAAATAGAAATGGAAGGAAAACTTCTAAACTCATTTTATGAGACTAGCATCACCTTGATCCCAAAACCAGACAAGGATCCCATCAAAAAAGAGAGCTATAGACCAATATCCTTGATGAACACAGATGCGAAAATTCTCACCAAAATACTAGCCAATAGGATTCAACAATACATTAAAAGGATTATTCACCACGACCAAGTGGGATTTATGCCAGGGCTGCAAGGTTGGTTCAACATCCGCAAATCAGTCAATGTGATACAACACCTCAATAAAAGAAAGAACAAGAACCATATGATACTCTCAATAGATGCTGAAAAAGCATTTGACAAAGTACAGCATCCCTTCCTGATCCAAACTCTTCAAAGTGTAGGGATAGAGGGCGCATACCTCAATATCATCAAAGCCATCTATGAAAAACCCACCGCAAATATCATTCTCAATGGAGAAAAACTGAAAGCTTTTCCACTAAGGTCAGGAACACGGCAGGGATGTCCATTATCACCACTGCTATTCAACATAGTACTAGAAGTCCTAGCCTCAGCAATCAGACAACAAAAGGAAATTAAAGGCATCCAAATCGGCAAAGAAGAAGTCAAATTATCACTTTTCGCAGATGATATGATACTATATGTGGAAAACCCAAAAGACTCCACTCCAAAACTGCTAGAACTTGTACAGGGATTCAGTAAAGTGTCAGGATATAAAATCAATGCACAGAAATCAGTTGCATTTCTCTAAACCAACAACAAGACAGAAGAAAGAGAAATGAAGGAGTCAATCCCATTTACAATTGCTCCCCAAACCACAAGATACTTAGGAATAAACCTAACCAAAGAGTCTAAGAATCTATACTCAGAAAACTATAAAGTACTCATGAAAGAAATTGAGGAAGACACAAAGAAATGGAAAAATATTCCATGCTCCTGGATTGGAAGAATAAATATTCTGAAAATGTCTATGCTACCTAAAGCAATCTACACATTTAATGCAATTCCTTTCAAAGTACCATCCATCTTTTTCAAAGAAATGGAACAAATAATTCTAAAATTTATGTGGAACCAGAAAAGACCTCGAATAGCCAAAGGGATATTGAAAAACAAAGCCAAAGTTGGTGGCATCACAATTCCGGACTTCAAGCTCTATTACAAAGCTGTCATCATCAAGACAGCATGGTACTGACACAAAAACAGACACATAGATCAATGGAACAGAATAGAGAGCCCAGAAATAGACCCTCAACTCTATGGTCAACTAATCTTTGACAAAGCAGGAAAGAATGTCCAATGGAAAAAAGACAGCCTCTTTAATAAATGGTGTTGGGAAAATTGGACAGCCACATGCAGAAAAATGAAATTGGACCATTTCCTTACACCACACACGAAAATAGACTCAAAATGGATGAAGGATAAACTCAAAATGCATTAAGGACCTCAATGTGAGAAAGGAATCCATCAAAATCCTTGAGGAGAACACAGGCAGCAACCTCTTCGACCTCAGCCGCAGCAACATCTTCCTAGGAACATTGCCAAAGGCAAGGGAAACAAGGGAAAAAATGAACTATTGGGATTTCATCAAGATCAAAAGCTTTTGCACAGCAAAGGAAACAGTTAACAAAATCAAAAGACAACTGACAGAATGGGAGAAGATTTTTGCAAATGACATATCAGATAAAGGACTAGTGTCCAAAATCTATAAAGAACTTAGCAAACTCAACACCCAAAGAACAAATAATCCAATCAAGAAATGGGCAGAGGACATGAACAGACCTTTCTGCAAAGAAGACATCCAGATGGCCAACAGACACATGAAAAAGTGCTCCATATCACTCGGCATCAGGGAAATACAAATCAAAACCACAATGAGATGTCACCTCACACCAGTCAGAATGGCTAAAATCAACAAGTCAGGAAATGACAGATTCTGGCGAGGATGCGGAGAAAGGGGAACCCTCCTACACTGTTGGTGGGAATGCAAGCTGGTTCAACCACTCTGGAAAACAGCATGGAGGTTCCTCAAAATGTTGAAAATAGAACTGCTATATGACCCAGCAATTGCACTACTGGGTATTTACCCTAAAGATACAAACGTAGTGATCCAAAGAGGCACGTGCACCCGAATGTTTATAGTAGCAATGTCCACAATAGCAAAACTATGGAAAGAACCTAGATGTCCATCAACAGATGAATGGATCAAGAAGAGGTGGTATATATACACAATGGAATACTATGCAGCCATCAAAAGAAATGAAATCTTGCCATTTGCGACAACATGGATGGAACTAGAGGGTATCATGCTTAGCAAAATAAGTCAAGCAGAGAAAGACAACTACCATATGATCTCCCTGATATGAGGAAACTGAGAGGCAACGTGGGGGCTTAAGTGGGTAGGAGAAGAATAAATGAAACAAGATGGGATTGGGAGGGAGACAAACCATAAGTGACTCTTAATCTCACAAAACAAACTGAGGGTTGCTGGGGGGAGGGGGGTTGGAAGAAGGGGGTGGGGTTATGGATATTGGGGAGGGTATGTGCTTTGGTGAGTGCTGTGAAGTGTGTAAACCTGGCGATTCACAGTCCTGTACCCCTGGGGATAAAAATACATGTTTATAAAAAATAAAAAATTAAAAAAAATCTCCCAATTAACAAGATCCCAGGACCTGATGGAGTCCCTGGGGAACTCTACCAAACATTCAAAGAAGAAATAATACCTATTTTCCTGAAGCTTTTTCAAAAAATAAAAACAGAAAGAAAACCTCCAGACTCTTTCTATGAAGCCAGCATTACCCTGATCCCCAAACCAGGCAAAGACCCCACCAAAAAGGAAAAATTCAGACCAATATCCCTGATGAATATGGATGCCAAGATTCTCAACAAGGTCCTAGATTATAGGATCCAACAGTACATTAAAAAGATTATCTACCATGACCGAGTGGCATTTATCCATGGGATGCACAGTTGATTCAACATTCTCAAATCAGTGTGATAGAACAAATCGATAAAAGGGACAAGAACCTCAGGGTCCTCTCAATTTGTGCAGAAAAAGCATTTGACAAGATACAGCATCTGTTCCTTACTAAAATGCTTCAAAGTATATGGATAGATTGTACTTTTCTCAACTTCATAAAATCTATATGAAAAACCCACAGTGAATATCATTCTCAATGGGGAGAAACTGACAGCCTTCCCATTGAGATCAAGAACACAGCAAAAATGTCCACTCTTGCCACTGTTGTTCAACATAGTACTAGAAGTCCTAGCAATAGCAATCAGACAACAAAAAGAAATAAAAGGTATTCAAATTGGAAAAGAAGGTGTCAAACTCTCTCTCTTCACAGATGGCATTACAGTTTATTTGGAAAATCCAAAAGACTTCACCCTCAAACTACTGGAACTCATACAGAATTCAATAATGTGGCAGGATACAAAATCAGTGCACAGCAATCATTTGCTTTCTTATACACTGACAATGAAAAAATAGAAAGGGAAAATAGGTAATTGATTCCATTTACTATAGCAATAGGAACCATAAGATACCGAGGAATAAATCTAACCAAAGAGCTAAAGGATCTGTACTTGAGGAACTACAGAACATTCATGAAAGAAATTAAAGAAGACACAGAAAGATGGAAAAGCATCCCAATGCTAATGGATCAGAAGAATAAACATTGTGAAAATGTCTATACTGCCCAGAGAAATCTATACTTTCAGTGCCATCCTGATCAAAATTCCACTGGCATTTTTCAAAGAGCTGGAGAAACAGTCCTAAAATTTCAATGGAATCAGAAAAGACCCAGAATCATTAAGGAAATGTTAAAAAAGAAAAACAAAGCTGTGGGCATCACTTTACCTGATTACAAGATTTACTACAAAGCTGTGATCCTGGTACTGGCACAAAAACAGACACATAGACCAGTGGAACAGAGTGGAGAGCCCAGATATGGACCCTCAACTCTATGGTCAAATAATCTTCGACAAAGCAGGAAAAAATATATACAGTAGAAAGAAGACAGTCTCTTCAATAAATGGTGCTGGGAAAATTGGACAGCTGTGTTTAGAAGAATGAAACTCAACCATTCTCTTACACCATACAGAAAGAAAAACTTGAAATGGAGAAAACACCTCAACTTGAGGCAGGAATCCTGGATGAGAACATCCCATTAGAATCCTGGATGAGAACATAGGCAGTAACCTCTTTGACATTGGCCACAGCAACTTCTTTCAAGATATGTCTCCAAAGGCAAAGGAAACAAAAGTGAAAATGAACTTTTGGGACTTTAAGATAAAAATCTTCTGCACAGGGGCAGCTGGGTGGTGGCTCAGTGGGTTAAACCTTTGCCTTCAGGTCAGGTCATGATCTCAGGGTCCTGGGACTGAGCCCTGCATTGGGCTTTCTGCTCAGCAGGGAGCCTACTTCCTCCTCTCTCTGCCTGCCTCTTTGTCTACTTGTGATCTCTCTCTCTCTGTCAAATAAATAAATAAAATCTTTAAAAAAATAAAAAGTTCTTCACAGCAAAGGAAACAGCCAATAAAGCAGAAAGGCAAGCCACGGGATGGGAGAAGATATTCATAAAGGACACTACAGACAATGGGCTGATATCCAGGATCTATAATGAACTCCTCAACTCAACACACACAAAACAGATAATCATATAAAAAAAAAATGGTCAGAAGACACGAACAGACACTTCTCCAAGGAAGACATACAAATGGCTATCAGACACATGAAAAAACGTTCATCATCATTAGCCATCAGGGAGATTCAAATCAAACCCACATGAGATACCACCTTATACCAGTTAGAATGGCCAAAATTAACAAGACAGTAAAATAACGTGTGTTGGAGAGGATGTGGAGAAAGGGAAACCCTGTTACACTGTTGCTGGGAATGCAAGTTGGTGCAGCCACTTTGGAAAACAGTGTGGAGATTCCTCAAAAAATTAAAAATAGAGCTACCCTATGACCCTGCAACTGCACTCCTGGGTATTTACCCCAAAGATACAAATGTAGTGAAAAGAAGGGCCATATGTGCCCCAATGTTTATAGCAGCAATGGCTATAATCACCAAAACTGTGCAAAGAGCCAAGATGTCCTTTAACAGAAAAATGGATAAGAAGATATGGTCCATATATACAATGGAATATCACACCCCCATCAGAAAGGATGAATATCCAACTTTTGTATCAACATGGATGAGATTGGAGGAGATTATGTTGAGTGAAATAAGTCAAGTAGAGAAAGTCAATTACCATATGATTCCACTTACTGTGGAGCACAAGGAATAACATTGAGGACATTAGGAGAAGGAAAGGTAAAGTGACTTGGGGGAAATTGGAGGGGGAGATGAAGCATGAGAGACTGTGGACTCTGAGAAACAAACAGAAGGTTTTGGAAGTGAGGGGAGTGGGGGGATGGATGAGCCTGGTGGTGAGTATTAAGGAGGGCACATACTACATGGAGCACTGGGTGTGGTGCATAAACAATGAATCTTGGAACACAGAAAAAAAAATTAAATTAAAAAAAAAAAAGCAAGTTTAAAATGTTTTTAAAAAAATCAGGAAACATACCATCCAGCTTTGTTCTTTCTCAAGAATGTTTTGGCTACATAGAGTTTCCTTGGGATTCCATATAAATTTTAGGATGGATTGTTCTATTTTCATAAAAAATGACATTATAGCACTGAATTAATAGCTAGCTTTGGATATTGCCATGAACACAGGATGTCTTTTCATTTATTCATATCTTTCTTTCAGTAATGTATTATGGTTTTTAGTGTATGTCTTGCACCTTCTTGTTAGTTAATCCCCCTAAGTTATTTATTATTTATATGCTATTGTAAATGGAGTTGCTGTCTTATTTTTTCCTTGATCAACTGATTTCTGTGTATTCACTTTGTATCATGCTGCTGATTTTTTGTTTTGTTTAGTGACAGTGCATGTATAAGTAATCTTTAGGTTTTTCTGCATATAAGATCATGTCATCTGTGATCAGAGATTAATTTTACCTTTTCCCTTCCAATTTGGATATCTTTTTTGTAATTTTCTTACTTAATTTCTCTATTTTTTTTAAAATTTTATTTCACAGAGAGAGAGAGAAATCACAAGTAGGCAGTCAGAGAGAGAGGGGAAGCAGGTTTCATGCTGAACAGAGAGCCTGATGTGGGGCATGATCCCAGGACTCTGAGATCATGACCTGAGCCAAAGGCAGGGGCTTAACCCACTGAGCCACCCAGGGACCCCCCTAAGTCTTGTATTACTTTGTTTAATAGAGGTGGCAAAAGTAGGCATCCTTTCTTTCGATCTTAGAGAAAAAGCTTGGAGTTCACCTCTGAGTCCAGTCTTACCTGTAGGTTTTTCATATGTAACTTTTATTATTTTGAGGTAGTTTTCTTCTAAGATTTTTGAGTGTTAAAAGGGTGTTGAATATGCCAAATGATTTTTCTCCATCAAATGAGACGATTTTTTGTGTGTGTGCATACATGTGTGTGTTTCCTTCATTCTGTTAATATGGTATATTATAATGATTGAATTTCATATATTGGGTTATCCTTGATTCCAGGAATAAATCCCCCTTGTTCATAATATATAATATTTTCAATATGCTGCTGAGTTCAGTTTGCTAGTATTTTTTTTAAAGATTTTTTGTTTATTTATTTGACAGAGAGAGATCACAAGTAGATAGGCAGGCAAAGAGAGAGAGAGGGAAGCAGGCTCCCCGCAGAGCAGAGAGCCCGATGCGGGGCTTGATCCCAGGACTCTGGGATCATGACCTGAGCCGAAGGCAGAGGCTTAATCCACTGAGCCACCCAGGCGCCCCAGTTTGCTAGTATTTTGTTGAGGATTTTTGCATCAAAGTTCATAAGTTCATAGTTTCTTTTCTTAACATCTTTTTTTCTGGTTTTGGTATCAAGGTCAAATTACCCTCAGTGGATGAGTTAGGATGTTTTCCCTCTTCTTCATTTTTTTGTAAGAGTTTGAGAAGAAGTGGTATAGTTTCTTCTTTTAATGTTTGGAAGAATTGACTATTGAAATTAGCAGGCTCAGCCAAGTCTTTTCTTTGTTGGAAGGTTTTTGATTACTGATTTAAACTCTTTGTTAGTGACATATCTGTTCAAATTTTCTATTTTTTCATGATTCAGTGTGATTAGGTTTTGTGCTTTTAGGAATCTGTCCATTTCATCAAGCCTAACCAGTTAATTCTTCATTCTTTCTTTGGGTTATTTTAAAATTTCTATCAAGTTGATAGTAATGTCTTCACTTTTTTCCCCCTGATTTTAGTCACTTCTTTCATCTTTAATATTTTTTTTCTTAGCCAACCTAGGTAAACAATTGTGATTTTGTTAATATTTTCAAGGAACAAACTTCCTTCATTGATTTTTCTCTAGAGCTTTTCTATTCTCTTTTGTGTATCTCCGTTCTAATCATTATTATTTCCTTCCTTCTATGTATAGATGTCTCTCACTGGGGTGATGGTGGGATGGGTAGTTACCACAGTTCTGAGAGCAGAAATTGACCTAAATTAGCTGTGATTTACCATCCAAAACTTCTCCTGAAAGTTGCAGTGTTTACAATAGACTCTAGGATTCAAAAATAATTGCACCAGACAACCAAGTGCAGTTGTCTAGGTGGAAAGGATTCTTAGTGCTTCCTATTTTCTCATCTTCTTTAAAGCCCCTGGTCAATTGTCAAACCAGATCAAAGGGGAATAAAAATCTTTTCAATAAATAATGCTCAATGAATATATGGAAAATTCCCATTACATCTGACTCCTACTTTATATAAACTACAGATATTTTGAGATTGATTCTTACTGTGAAATATAAAACTAAAACAAATAATTTTCTGGAAAAAAACACACAAAAATGGTTTTGTATTCAAGGCTAGACAAATTATTTTTAGGATGAAACAATACTAATAAAATTTTTTAAAAAAGAATTGTAATGTGAACTTCACTGAAATTTTTAAAAATTGAACTTTAAAATTCCTTATAAGAAAATAAAATGACAAGCTCCAGACTAGGGGAAAATATTCCCATTTGACACAGGGCTTGTGTCTAGTATATCTAAAGAACTGTCACAAATTAAAAAAAAAAATCCTACTCCTTGGGATGTACCCAAGAGTAATGAAAATAAATGTTTACAAAAAGACTTGTACAGGATATACAAGTTGTGAACTAAAACAAATTCTTCACTGATGCATGAATTCTGATACCATCCTAAAATGATTTTCTATTCATGTATTCTCTTAATAAAGAAATAAATAAAGTATTTTTATTTTCTGGTTTTACATATAAGAGCTTGCAAGTCACCACTTGATCATAACAAGTAGAATTTGAACAGCCTGGAAAGTCATCAGCTCTCCTAGGATCCATAAGAGAGGAGAGGACACAGGGCAAACTGCTGCTCCCAAGACTGGTTAGACAAGCTAGGCACTGTGCTCAACAGTGCTAGGGTAGGAAAGCAAGAATTGTAATCGAATTGCTGGAGGCTCAGTGTGGACAAGTCTGAGAGTCAAAAATGCAAGGGGAATTCTGGTTTTAGTTCTGCTTTTAAGGAGCTTGAAAATAAATCTCCACCCCTTCCTCAAAAAATATAAAGTTGAGGGGTGCCTGGGTGGTTCAGTGGGTTAAAGCCTCTGCTTTCAGCTCAGGTCATGGTCCCACGGTCCTAGGATCAATCCCTGCATCGGGCTTTCTGCTCAGCAGGAGCCTGCTTCCCTTCCTCTCTCTATGCCTGCCTCTCTGCCTACTTGTAATCTCTGTCAAATAAATAAATAAAATCTTAAAAATATATATATATATGTATATATATATATATATACACACACACACCTATCATATATATATTGAACAGACTAAAAAAATCACCAATTCTCCTTGGATTCATACGAGAGAAAACTGGACAAACTTCTGTCCTCAGGACTGGAGAGACAGGAGGTTGAATACAGAGAGTTGCTGCTAACCAGAGCAAAGACTTAAAGGCAGACAGTGGCAATCAGAACCAGGGTAGGAAGACCAAACTAATTGAAGAACTGCTAGCCACTCAGTGTGGGCAGTCTGAGAATTAAATACTCCAGGAGG
This sequence comes from Neogale vison, assembly GCF_020171115.1. Lineage (NCBI taxonomy): Eukaryota > Metazoa > Chordata > Mammalia > Carnivora > Mustelidae > Neogale > Neogale vison. The sequence goes on along the minus strand of NC_058094.1, from coordinate 83,794,057 downwards.
ACTCAGTCATAGGGACTGCCACAATGGTGTAAAATTTACCTCAGGAGTTTGACCAGTTTCTCAAAGAAAAAGTTGGAGAAAGTCCGTCAAGTATTCCCTGAGGTGGAGGGAGATATGGAACCATTTTGAAATAGGCCAGATCACTCTGTTCTTCTTACCAAAGCCTGCTCTCTAGGAAGCTAGTTAATCAGAGCCTAAACTACCTGGGTGTTTTCAGACCCTAACTGACCTGAGGGAGGGAAATACCCAACTCCAGCACCTACTCCAGTGCATTCTGGACATTCTGTCTAACTCAAGGGAGTAGGAAAAAACTGAGAAGAATTTGTGAGGTTCACAGTCCATAATCATGGGCTTACCAAAAGAGTGAGAAAAAATCATAGGACTATAGAATACTTCTCCTTCCCTACACTGCACCACCACATTATTAAAGGCCTATTGACAGTAGTTCCATTTATGTAATACAACATGGGAAGCTACCAAGAAAATTTTACAAGGACTACCAAGAAGGTTACAAAAACACACTCAGATTTTGAAGAGACAGAACAAACACCAGAACCAGACTTGTCAGACATGCTGGAATTATCATATCAGAAATTTAAAATGACTATGGTTAATGTACTAATGGCTCTTCAAAATAAAATGGGCAGCATGAGGAAAAACGTGGGTAATATAAGCAGAGAGCTGGGAATCCTAAGAAAGAACCAAAACAGTTCTAGAGATAAATACATGGTAACAGAAATGATGAATGCTTTTGATGGGCTCTTTAATAGACTGGACACAGCAGAGGAAAGGTTTTCTGAGCTAGAGGATTTATCAATGGAAACGTCAAAATCTGAAAAATTAAGAGAAAGAAGACTGAAAAGAACAGAATACAATATACAAGGACTGTTGTAGGATAGCTACAAAAGGTGTAACACATGTAAAATGAGAATATCAGAAAGAGAAGAGAAAAAGGAAGAAATATTTGAAGGAATGATGACTGAGAATTTCCCCAAATTAATGTCAGACACCAAACTACAGGTGCAGAAATCCTAGAGAACAGCAGCAGAAGGCTGCTTCAATGCTAAAAAACCTACATCTAAGCATGTAAATTACAGAAAAGCAAAGATAAAGAAAAATAAAATAAATAAATAAATAAAATTTAAAAAGCACACCTTGCTTATAGAACAGAGATCAGATTTACCACTGTCCTCCCCTCAGAAATCACTGAAATAGGAAGAGAGTGGAGTAAAATATTTAGAAAGTGTTGAGAGGAAAAGTTATCTAACCTAGAATTCTGTACCCTGCAAAATTATTCTTCAGAATTGTAGGAGAAACAAAGAGTTTATCAAACAAAAACTGAAGAAATTTGTTGGCAGTCAATCGCCTTTCAAGAAATATTGAAAGATGCTATTTAGGGAGAAGGAAAATAATATAGGTCAAAATATGGATCTTCATAAAGAAGGGAAGAGCAACAAAGAATAAATAAGTGAAAGAAAAATGAAAAATTTTCCTTTTTTTTCCTAATTGGCATAACAGATAACAGTTTATTCAAAATAATAACAACAAAAAGTGGTTTTGATTATGTATGTTTATGAGTACTATATATATATGCATATCCATTCTCAACATAAGTGAAATGACTGACAGAAATTAGACAAGGGAAGGGAGAGCAGAATTAGCATTACTTGGTTATTATAATGTACACATATTACCTATGAAGCATTGTAGTGTTATTTGAATGTAGATTTGGATTACCTGCAATTATATATTGCAAACTTTTGGCCAACTACTAAAAAAAGTAAGTATAACTGACATGTTAAAATAGGAGAGAAAACAGAATCATACAAAATATTCAATTTAAACAACAGAGGCCAAAGAGTGGAAGACAAAAATAGGATAAAAAAACAGGGCAACAATCAAAGGAAATGAAATCTTGCCGTTTGCGATGACATGGATGGAACTAGAGGGTATTATGCTTAGCGAAATAAGTCAATCAGAGACAGACAATTATCATATGATCTCCCTGATATGAGGAAGTTGAGAGACAACGTGGGGGCTTGGAGGGGTAGGAAAGGAATAAATGAAACAAGATGGGATCGGGAGGGAGACAAACCATAAGAGACTCTTTTTTTTTTTTTCCCCAATTTATTTATTTTCAGAAAAACAGTATTCATTATTTTTTCACCACACCCAGTGCTCCATGCAAGCTGTGCCCTCTATAATACCCACCACCTGGTACCCCAACCTCCCACCCCCCGCCACTTCAAACCCCTCAGACTGTTTTTCAGAGTCCATAGTCTCTCATGGTTCACCTCCCCTTCCAATTTACCCAAATTCCCTACTCCTCTCTAACGCCCCTTGTCCTCCATGCTATTGGTTATGCTCCACAAATGAGTGAAACCATATGATAATTGACTCTCTGCTTGACTGATTTCACTCAGCATAATCTCTTCCAGTCCCATCCATGTTGCTACAAAAGTTGGATATTCGTCCTTTCTGATGGAGGCATAATACTCCATAGTGTATATAGACCACATCTTCCTTATCCATTCATCCGTTGAAGGGCATCTTGGTTCTTTCCATAGTTTGGCGACTGTGGCCATTGCTGCTATAAACATTGGGGTACAGATGGCCCTTCTTTTCACGACATCTGTATCTTTGGGGTAAATACCCAGGAGTGCAATTGCAGGGTGGTAGGGAAGCTCTATTTTTAATTTCTTGAGGAATCTCCACACTGTTCTCCAAAGAGGCTGCACCAACTTGCATTCCCACCAACAGTGGAAGAGGGTTCCCCTTTCTCCACATCCTCTCCAACACGTGTTGTTTCCTGTTTTGTTAATTTTGGCCATTCTAACTGGTATAAGGTGATATCTCAATGTGGTTTTAATTTGAATCTCCCTGAGGGCTAATGATGATGAGCATTTTTTCATGTGTCTGATAGCCATTTGTATTTCTTGATTGGAGAAGTGTCTGTTCATATCTTCTGCCCATTTTTTGATGTGTTTGTCTGTTTCGTGTGGGTTGAGTTTGAGAGACTCTTAATCTCACAAAACAAACTGAGGGTTGCCAGGGGTAGGGGTCTAGGGAGAGCGTAGTTCGTTATGGACATTGGGGAAGGTTTGTGCTATGGTGAGTGCTGTGAAGTGTATAAAACTGGCGATTCACAGACCTGTACCCCTGGGCCTAATACATTATATGGCAATAACAAACAAACAAACAAAAACCTTTGAAAGTGGGAAAAAAAAACAGGGCAACAAATCAAAACAATTACAAATATGGTAGCCATTACTCCATCTGTATCAATAATCACTATAAAATCAATGGTTTAATATATCAGTTAAAGGACAGATACTGTCAGAAAGCAGATATTGTCAGAGCGGATCAAAAATCCAGGCCCGATTACATGCTGTCTATACTAAACTCATCTTAAAAATAAACACATGCAGATTAAAATTAAATAAGCTGAGAAAAATATGCTGAAACTATAGACTATCTTTAATAAATACAGATATAAAATCCTCAACAAGATATTCATAGATCAAATCCAACTATGTATATAAAGAATTCTACACCAAGACCAAATGGGATTCATCCCAGGTATGCAAGTCTGGTTCATTATTCAAAAATCAATTAATACAATACATGACATCAATAGGCTAAAAAAAGAAAAAAAAAACTTTTTAGTGGAAGAGTCCTAAAAGGGAAGCCCCATCTTCCCTTGGCACACTGTTACAAAGAGACCCCATCTCCTTTCCAATACATATCTCACTACTAGGCCAAATCAGTTTGGTCAGGAAAATATCTGGTAGCTACTGCTGCTTAGTTAACGATTTTTCCCTCTCACAAAATCATAGGAACTAATGAGGCTCCAGTCCTTTCCTTCTGAAACCAGCTGCAGCTACTAAACAGGTATTCCCTATGTGCACCTTTGTAGGCAGGGTCTAGAGTGTGCTTAGTCACAGTCTTTCAGGGTCATTAGTCCCTGTCTTCAAGGACACAGCAACATTTTAGGTCTCTATGTTCACCACCTCTTGGTGGATCCTCGCAAAAGGTAGAGGAGATGGTGCCAGTGCTACAGGGACTTGCCTGCATTCCTGTGGTCCACTGCTTCCTACACAGTTGTGGTTCCTTACCTGGGCACTGGCCACTCTCATGCTCAGGGCTTTCTCTGTTTGTGCAAGTTCAGTAATTATGTGCACAAGGGAAGGGAAAATGCTGGGAATTTCCTCCCCCAACCAGTGGCCAACAAGTACTAAAGGTTAAGCACCAGCATCTTCAATTTTGGGTGGTACTTTAAGGGACCTACTGATTCCAGTAGGACAGGACAAGCTATACAGAACAGCAACCTGCTTGAAAACACTCCTTGCATTGGCTTCATTTCCTTCTGCTCTCTCAAGCCCTCCCCTTCATTTGAGAGCATTTCCTGGGACCCATCCCAAATGAAATTCTACCTTCTGTATTTACACCTGGGGGAAACTAATCTATGAAAAAGAATGTAGTGCCCTATGCTCTCAGACTTAAACAGTTTTTCTCTGGGAAAACTTTGTCTTCTTTTTGAAACCTTCCACTGCCAAAGGCCCTTAGACACCTGTGTACTTGAAACCAGACCCTCTTTGAATGTGACCTTCACAATGTATGTTTTTTGTGCTTTCTCCACAATGGTAGCTTGACTTTTCACTTAATATGAGTTTGGGAGGGTGGGGGAATTACTCATCCAATTTGTGAGAGAATAAAGTCACATTTTTTTGTGAGAACTGGAACATTGCTGACACTTATTCTCCTTAAGTTAGTGGAAAGTTCTGGAAAACAGTCTCAGGGAACAGCAGACATTAGGTGGACACTCAGGCAAGGATGCCAGTATGAAATCTGGGGACAATGTTATGAAGCTCTGGCTGGAGAATACAGGAAGAGAAAATCCATGGTAAGCATGGGAGGGGGGCCTCCATGAGAGGGGACATCAAGAGAGATAGTGACAGCCTTGTCCTCAGACAGTTTACTTGTGAGGGAAAATGAAGCTCCACTCTTCAGAAAACTCCAGGAAAGTATAGAAATTCACAGTTTAAATTTTCTTACATCCTGATAGTAGGTCAGGAGGAGCTGAAATTTCTGTTCCTAAGCCCATTCCATTAGTTTAGGCCTGGCCCTGGGATTGTCACCTTCTGACACCTTCTGAGAAAGCCCTGGGGAAATGAGACTCAGGAGCCACCATGGGATAAGTGCGGAACTGGAGAGTTAGCAGTGATACCTGAACTTCTGTGGCATATATGGAATTGGCCTACTGAACAGGGAGCACAGACACTAGGGCATAAGCCCAGGGAAAAGGTCCACTTGAATAGATGAGACATGGGGCTGAGTGGTCTGAGAACTTGAGTTAGGCAAAATGTTAGTTTGTGAAGATCAAGGATTAGCAGACTGGCCAAAACCCAGGCATCCATGCTAAGTGAGATTCATAGCTCCTTTCTCTGAAGGCCCTGATATAAGGTAGGTCTTCATCACAGGAATCTAGAATTGGAAAATTCATAGTAACTGTGTGAGGAGATGCCTCCGTGAGAAGACAGGAAAGATATTGGATTGGGATGATGAAGGAATGCCTTGGAAGTCTATTATGGACTGAGTGTATGTTCATCCCCAGTTTTCATAGGTTAAAGCCTCACCCTGAGTGTGGTGGGTCCTTTGGGATGTACTTAGGTTTAGATGAGGTGATAAGGATGGAGCCCAGTGATGGGATAAGCATGTTTACAAAAAGAGGATGACTTCCTCTTCTTCCCATGTGGAGATACAGCAAGAAGGTGGCCATCTGTAAGACAGGAAGTAGGCCCTCACCAGAATTCAACCCTGCTGGCTGGCACTCTAATCATGGACTTCCAGTCTCCAGAACTGTGAGAAAATAATGTCTGTTGTTCAATCCATTCAGTCTATGGTATTTTGTTATAGCAGCCTGAGCTAACACAGAACCTTTACTTCATGGAATGGGGTATGGAATTTGAGGGAGGAGGGCAGCACAGGAACATCGCATAGACCACAGGATGAAAACACCACAACCTGGTGAACTTTATTAGCAAACTATGGTGGAGCTGAGCTCCTGAAATGCCATCAGTATGAGCTTAGTAATGAAAATGTCAGAATAATCACTCTCATCAGAGAGGGACATAAACCCATGTCATCACTCCCTCCTCAGAGAGCTTTGGAGTTTACAACAGAACTGAGTCACAGACTGGAGCAAAGGAAAAGCACCTTGACAAATGACATTTTTATTCTAGTTATATGCATAAAATTCAGCAGAATGTTGATTATTTGGAAAGTTTGGAAACATTTTCAATTATCAGTAACAAAGAACAGAGTTCAGCTATCTAAAGCAGGTACCTTGACTTCTACCAGCAAACAGACTAGATTTTTTTGTCCCAGGCTTTGTATTTTTTATTTTTCTAGAATATTCTATGATTTGTTCAGACATTATATGATTGAAATTTTAGCATCAAGTTCTTATCAGTTAAGTCCTTTTCCATCTGTAATAATTTGGAAACAGTAGAAAAATGCCAACAGCAATTACTCAAGGCCTTAGATGCAGATAAGACAGTGACTGCTGATCAGAATGATACATAATGGTTGTCAGATAGATATGTTGAAGCTTCAGTTAATGTAGGAGAAAGTGATCATCTTCTCTTGTGCTCAGAAATCATTCAGCTCCTGTCACCCTCTGAATGATCTACCACTCTTAAGTCAGAGATGGCTGTGGTTGATCTAGTGATATTGCCTTCTCCAATGTTGCCATGAAGGAAAATCAAATTTAGCCTATAATAGTTTTAATATTGACAAAAAAATTTTAGAAAGCCATTGAGGCTAAAATCAACATGAGATAGCTACATATTTCATTAAAAGATACCAGTTTCAAACATATAGCAAGCAGAAGGCCAGAAAATCTTGGATATTAAATCCCAGATACAGTACAACTACCAGATAGTGATATAGCATCAATATCAAGTAGCTCCCCTCCCATGATCAATAAGAGATAGAGTCCAAGAGCCCCAGTGGATGCCTGAAACCATAGATAACACCGAACCTTATATAAATTGTGTTTTTTCCTATACATGTATACTTATGATGAAGTTTAATTTATAAATTGGGCACAGAGATTAACAATTGATAATAAAGTGGAATAATTATAACAATATCCTGTAATAAAATTATGCATGTGTGGTCTCTCCCTCTTTTTCTTTCTTTTCTTTCTTTCTCAAAATATCTCACACTGCACTCACCTTCTTTTTGTGATGATGTTGGATGATCAAATGCTTGTGTGATGTTTGATGATCAAATGCCTATGTGATGAGATCAAGTAAGGAGAAAGATGTATGCATGTGATATAGTGGTAGGCTGCTATTGACTTTTTGATGGCGCATCAGAAGGAAGAGCATTTGCTTTCTCACTGCACTTGACCCTGAGTAACTGAAATAGTGTATTTTAAAAGAAAACCTTGGGTAAGGCAGAGTTTGGGGAGGGGTTGTTACTGTAATCAGTATCTTAGCAGAGTTTTAATGGGCATTATTAGAATTTGGAAACAAGAAAACACACAAAGTTCCTTTACTTGTGCTTGTAGGAGAAGCATGCAATTAGTAATCCCACTAGAGAAACATAATTTCCTGAAGGTAACATTCAGAGAAGTTAACAGCTACCTTTAGCCTTGGAGTTAGTGCTGATTCCCACAGGGGGTTGTGATAGGATGCAGAGCAGTGTGGATGATCTTCATTACCTGTGGAAAATTTGATCAGAAGAAAGACTGCAGCTAGATTAGATAGCTCACTGGTGGTAAATTCTTATTAGGTCACCTAGGACAGATGGACAGATAGTGTGTGTAGCCTCAGATAATGTTTTTTTCCCCCCACGTCAAAGAGCCATTCAATAGAGATGAGAATCTATGCACATACAAACAGAAAACATACACATATTTTTCAATCTTTTACTATTTTTATTTTTATGTATTTATTAGAGATCTATTTATTTTAGAGAGAGAGAGAGAGAGAGCACAAAAGGGCAGAAGGAGAGGGAGAGAGAATCCCAAGCAGACTGCTAGCTGTGCACAGAGCCCAATCTGGGACTGAGTTCAGGATCTGTGCTAAAACCCAAAGTTGGAGGCTTAACTGACTGCACCACTCAGGGGCTCCTATTTTTCAAACTTTTGAAAAGTCATCTTAAATGCCAACAATTACCTATTAGAACATGTTATAAAATTTGATCTAAGTGAATATATGATTTTCCCAAGTCAGTTTTACAGTTAAAAGGGGTCATTGATAAGTAAAATTAACATAGAAGCTATTGGTGTAATTCTGACCTTTTTTAAATTTTATTTTATGTGTATGAATGAAATAATGGAGGGTATTTATCTCTGTTCCTCATTTTGACCTGTGTTTTTTGGGGGAGACAGTCATTGTAAGGAAGACTAGGAAAGGGGGATCTGAATACTCAAAATTAAAAAAAATAGTTATAGATAAACAATTGTGCTGTATATAGCTGTAATTTTATAACAGAAGGACATACAAAGGTGTAACCTTCAAAACTAGAGCGTCTTTTTCTTTTATTGTTATAGAGATTGTAAAATTTATGTGAGCATGCTGGAGAACTTTCTTTTGAGGTGTTTTTGTTCTTTGAAACAATCCACAATCACTACGTGGTCACTGATATTTGTAAATCTCCCAGGGTTTAAGCTGCAGGAGCTATGGCAGCTGTAGAACATAGGATTATGGTTCAAGGAAAAACATTTTCTCTAGACCTATGGTGATGTCAACAGTTCTAATTGATCAGGGAAAACTACAATGATGTAGGCAACAGCAGCAGTGAAGTTTGTGATTACTAGCAGTCCCTTTGTTTAGACAGAGGAGGTGCAACGGGAGATTTCGGTGGTATTAGTTGAAGAATGTTCCAAATGAAAAAGAAAATGAACAATAACATTTACCACAAGAAAAATAATAGCACTGGCAGAAGTATCCTTTATAAAGAGAGTTAATTTTTCTCATGAAATCATTATTAATGATATGAAGCATATTAAGAATATTATGCATAACTTGCTCTGTTAAATGCAGATTTTTAAGAGCATTTTTCTCTTGTGTACTGGAACTCTTTTTTTTCTCCATTAAAACAATTTTAACATGTTTTTCTTCTTACATATAAAACAAATGTATGGGCAAGTCTTTAATATTCCACTTTAAGACCAAAATATAATTTATTTATTATATTGCTTTTGTAGCTTTATTACCATTGAGTCTGTAAGAAACATCCAAAATGATGCCAGAATATATTATATTGATGGCATGCATAGTTATTGAAATATAAGTATGTAAGAATAACAAACACATTTTTCAAATATATGATTCAAATACTTGAACAAATGGAATAACAAGTCATCACCATTATATGATGTTGAATTAGTATAATCCTATTATATTTTTTCATGTATTGGACATATACATAATGCGTAGATTATGCCCTCTTAAAAACCATGGCTCATCAGTTAGATTGCTTGTCAAACCAGATTGCTAATTTACTTGGTTTCAAATGTAGTTTATCTCCCCACTTGAATCAGCCTACAATCACCGAAGGACTTTGGATATGTCCTTTACTGATAGGTATTTTAAAACTCTATTATTTTTGTGTTTAGCATTTTCAAATAACTTATAATAAAATTATCTTTTCCCCCCATTAATCTTAATGCTCTTGATTTATGAATAGAGCTGGTCTTTGAATTATTGCTCAATATGTATATGTTACCTGATTACCCAAGAAGATAATGCATTTTTGTAGAAAAAATGGTATCTAATCTCTAGCCAATTATCTTGTATCAGCTGTCATAAACATCAGTATTAAGGACTAAAGTGTGAATAAACTGTCCCATGTCTTCTACAGCTCCACCTGCTAAATGAATTGTTCATCCATATAAACAGACAAAGCTTGGATGGTGGAATTGGATTAGTTCTAGGCCAGATTTTTCCACTTACTAGTTTGATTATTTCAGTTTCCTTACTTATAACTGAGGAAAACATGATTTGCCTCATTTCCTTACATGTAAATCATATAAATGAGGATAATATTTATTTCAATGAGTAATTGTGAGGATCAAATAAATTAATACATGTAACACAGGCAATACAGTCCATGGCACATAGTAAGGTCTTAAAAATAATATTTTCATTAACATGAAATATGACATATGTAGGTGTGTATAGATATGATGATAACACAGTACAATAGTCTTACTTAGGGGCTGCTGCTCCCAGACTGTCATTAAGGAAATATATCTAAAGTACTGGGCAGAATGTTGCAAGATGTACATGGAGAGCAGAACTTCTACTCAAAGGCAAAGTGTATGGAAAATTAATAAGCTATGAAAGAGCATATAAGAGGCAAGGATTGTGAGTCATGGGACAAACTGCTTATGGGATGGAGTGGGGCAGGATTTAAGGTAAGGTGCAAGCTCATAGGAAAAGTTGCTGTTGTGTTGCCTTTAATCAAGAAAGGTACATGAGAAGAAATACCAGTTTTCAGAGAAAAGTAAGATAAAAGTTGAATCTGAAGCATGCTCAGCAAAAATTTCTATAAAACTCCTCTAGGACCAGCCTTAGAGAATGATGCATGGGTATAGAGTACAAAGCAAACAAGCAAAATCAGCGTTGGTTTCACACACTTGGAGATAATTGGAGTTTCCACTAGACCTGTTTATATTTCTTTTTAATTTCTCTAATATGACACTTATTGCACTTCCCTATTTACATATTTTCTGCCACCAAAAGCCTATGAGTTCCTAGAGGGCAGGGAGTTTGTTTTAATCATCTTAGCAACCCTCATACTTACAAAGTACTAACCTTGAATAGCATTTGATAGGAGTTCTAATAAAGAATGAGTTAAGGGGGAGGAGTCAAGATGGCGGAGAAGTAGCAGGCTGAGACTACCTCAGCTAGCAGGAGATCAGCTAGAGAGCTTATCTAAAGATTGCAAACACCTGCAAATCCATCGGCAGATCGAAGAGAAGAAGAACAGCAATTCTAGAAACAGAAAAACAACCACTTTCTGAAAGGTAGGACTGGCGGAGAAGTGAATCCAAAGCGACGGGAAGATAGACCGCGGGGGGAGGGGTCGGCTCCCGGCAATCGGCGGAGCAACGGAGCACAAAATCGGGACTTTTAAAAGTCCGCTCTGCTGAGGGACATCGCTCCGGAGGCTAAACCGGGGCGAAGCCCACACGGGGTCGGCGTGACCTCAGGTCCCGTGGGGTCACAGAAGGATCGGGGGTGTCTGAGTGTCGCAGAGCTTGCGGATATTGGAACGGGAAAGCCGGCTGCAGAGACAGAGCCGACAGTAAGCTCGCAGCTCGGAGTTGCCTTGAACCAGTCGCAGGCTCGGTGAGCTCGGAGCGCGGCCGGAGGTTAGGCAGACGCGAGTTACTAGGAGCTGTTCGCTGAGGGCGCACAGGGGAGCGGGGCCCCGGGCTCTCGGCTCCTCCGGGCCAGAGACCAGGAGGCCGCCATTTGTGTTCCCGTCCTCCGGAACTCTACGGAAAGCGCTCAGGGAACAAAAGCTCCTGAAAGCAAAGCCAAGCAGATCACTCAGCCCGGCCCCTGGTAAGGGCGGTGTAATTCCGCCTGGGGCAAAGACACTTGAGAATCACTACAACAGGCCCCTCCCCCAGAAGATCAACAAGAAATCCAGGCAAGACCAAGTTCACCTACCAAGGAGTGCAGTTTCAATACCAAGGAGAGAGCAGCAGAATTCCAGAGGAGGAGAAAACAAACCACAGAACTCATGGCTTTCTGCCTGTGATTTTTTAGTCTTGCAGTTAATTTAATTTTTTTCTTTTTCATTTTTTTTTCACTTCTTCTGCTAAAAATTTTTATAACTTTTACCCTTTTCTTTTTTAACGTTTTTTAACTAGATTATCTAATATATATATATTTTTTCTTTTTTATACTTTTCTTTATTCATTTTCTTTTTTTTAATTCTTTTTTTTTCTTTTTTTTCTTTCTTTCTTTTTGAACCTCTTTTTATCCCCAAATCAGAAGAGATCCTAATCTCTTCAATCTTTTTTTCTTAATTCTTTTTTAAATTCTTGATTGAATTTTTAATTCAATCTCTTTTTTTTTAATTCTTTTTTTATTTTTTTTCTTTCTCTCTTTTTGAACCTCTTTTTATCCCCAAATCAGAAGAGATCCCAATCAGAAGAGATTGGGAGTTCCCAATCAAAGGAGATCCCAATCAGAGGAGATCTCTCACCCAATCGTGAGGGAGGAGAAATCCCCCCTCACGATTTGGGATCTCTTCTGATTTGGTTAAATCATATTTTCCTGGGATTGTTGCCACCCTTTTAGTATTTTACTTGCTCCTTCACATACTCTTAGCTGGACAAAATGACAAGGCGGAAAAATTCACAACAAAAAAAAGAACAAGAGGCAGTACCAAAGGCTAGGGACCTAATCAATACAGACATTGGTAATATGTCAGATCTAGAGTTCAAAATGACAGTTCTCAAGGTTATAGCCGGGCTTGAAAAAGGCATGGAAGATATTAGAGAAACCCTCTCCAGAGATATAAAAGCCCTTTCTGGAGAAATAAAAGAACTAAAATCCAACCAAGTTGAAATCAAAAAAGCTATTAATGAAGTTCAATCAAAAATGGAGGCTCTCACTGCTAGGATAAATGAGGCAGAAGAAAGAATTAGCGATATAGAAGACCAAATGACAGAGAATAAAGAAGCTGAGCAAAAGAGGGACAAACAGCTACTGGACCATGAGGAGAGAATTCGAGAGATAAGTGACACCATCAGACGAAACAACATTAGAATAATTGGGATTCCAGAAGAAGAAGAAAGAGAGAGGGGAGCAGAAGGTATACTGGAGAGAATTATTGGGGAGAATTTCCCCAATATGGCAAAGGGAACGAGCATCAAAATTCAGGAGGTTCAGAGAACGCCCCCCAAAATCAATAAGAATAGGCCCACACCCCGTCACCTAATAGTAAAATTTACAAGCCTTAGTGACAAAGAGAAAATCCTGAAAGCAGCCCGGGAAAAGAAGTCTGTAACATACAATGGTAAAAGTATTAGATTGGCAGCTGACTTATCCACAGAGATCTGGCAGGCCAGAAAGAGCTGGCATGACATTTTTAGAGCACTAAACGAGAAAAACATGCACCCAAGAATACTATATCCAGCTAGGCTATCATTGAAAATAGAAGGAGAGATTAAAAGCTTCCAGGACAAACAAAAACTGAAAGAATTTGCAAACACCAAACCAGCTCTACAGGAAATACTGAAAGGGGTCCTCTAAGCAAAGAGAGAGCCTACAAGTGGAGATCAGAAAGGAACAGAGACAATATACAGTAACAGTCACCTTACAGGCAATACAATGGCACTAAAATCATATCTCTCAATAGTTACCCTGAATGTTAATGGGCTAAATGCCCCAATCAAAAGACACAGGGTATCAGAATGGATAAAAAAACAAAACCCATCTATATGTTGCCTCCAAGAAACTCATTTTAAACCCGAAGACACCTCCAGACTTAAAGTGAGGGGGTGGAAAAGAATTTACCATGCTAATGGACATCAGAAAAAAGCAGGAGTGGCAATCCTTATATCAGATCACTTAGATTTTAAGCCAAAGACTATAATAAGAGATGAGGAAGGACACTATATCATACTCAAAGGGTCTGTCCAACAAGAAGATCTAACAATTTTAAATATCTATGCCCCCAATGTGGGAGCAGCCAACTATATAAACCAATTAATAACAAAATCAAAGAAACACATCAACAATAATACAATAATAGTAGGGGACTTTAACACTCCCCTCACTGAAATGGACAGATCATCCAAGCAAAAGATCAACAGGGAAATAAAGGCCTTAAATGATACACTGGATGAGATGGACATCACAGATATATTCAGAACATTTCATCCCAAAGCAACAGAATACACATTCTTCTCTAGTGCACATGGAACATTCTCCAGAATAGATCACATCCTTGGTCCTAAATCAGGACTCAACCAGTATCAAAAGATTGGGATCATTCCCTGCATATTTTCAGACCACAATGCTCTGAAGCTAGAACTCAACCACAAGAGGAAGTCTGGAAAGAACACAAATACATGGAGACTAAACAGCATCCTTCTAAAGAATGAATGGGTCAACCGGGAAATTAAAGAAGAATTGAAAAAAATCATGGAAACAAATGATAATGAAAACACAACAGTTCAAAATCTGTGGGACACAACAAAGGCAGTCCTGAGAGGAAAATATATAGCGGTACAAGCTTTTCTCAAGAAACAAGAAAGGTCTCAGGTACACAACCTAACCCTACACCTAAAGGAGCTGGAGAAAGAACAAGAAAGAAACCCTAAGCCCAGCAGGAGAAGAGAAATCATAAAGATCAGAGCAGAAATCAATGAAATAGAAACCAAAAAAACAATAGAACAAATCAACCAAACTAGGAGCTGGTTCTTTGAAAGAATTAATAAAATTGATAAACCCTTGGCCAGACTTATCAAAAAGAAAAGAGAAAGGACCCAAATAAATAAAATCATGAATGAAAGAGGAGAGATCACAACTAACACCAAAGAAATACAAACTATTATCAGAACATACTATGAGCAACTCTACGCCAACAAATTTGACAATCTGGAAGAAATGGATGCATTCCTAGAAACATATAAACTACCAAAATTGAACCAGGAAGAAATAGAAAGCCTGAACAGACCCATAACCAGTAAGGAGATTGAAACAGTCATTAAAAATCTCCAAACAAACAAAAGCCCAGGGCCAGATGGCTTCCCGGGGGAATTCTACCAAACATTTAAAGAAGAACTAATTCCTATTCTCCTGAAACTGTTCCAAAAAATAGAAATGGAAGGAAAACTCCCAAACTCATTTTATGAGGCTAGCATCACCTTGATCCCAAAACCAGACAAGGATCCCATCAAAAAAGAGAGCTATAGACCAATATCCTTGATGAACAAAGATGCAAAAATTCTCACCAAAGTACTAGCCAATAGGATTCAACAGTACATTAAAAGGATTATTCACCACGACCAAGTGGGATTTATCCCAGGGCTGCAAGGTTGGTTCAACATCCGCAAATCAGTCAATGTGATACAACACATCAATAAAAGAAAGAACAAGAACCATATGATACTCTCAATAGATGCTGAAAAAGCATTTGACAAAGTACAGCATCCCTTCCTGATCAAAACCCTTCAAAGTGTAGGGATAGAGGGCACATACCTCAATATCATCAAAGCCATCTATGAAAAACCAACTGCAAATATCATTCTCAATGGAGAAAAACTGAAAGCTTTTCCACTAATGTCAGGAACACGGCAGGGATGTCCATTATCACCACTGCTATTCAACATAGTACTAGAAGTCCTAGCCTCAGCAATCAGACAACAAAAGGAAATTAAAGGCATCCAAATCGGCAAAGAAGAAGTCAAATTATCACTCTTCGCAGATGATATGATACTCTATGTGGAAAACCCAAAAGACTCCACTCCAAAACTGCTAGAACTTATACAGGAATTCAGTAAAGTGTCAGGATATAAGATCAATGCACAGAAATCAGTTGCATTTCTCTACACCAACAACAAGACAGAAGAAAGAGAAATGAAGGAGTCAATCCCATTTACAATTGCACCCCAAACCATAAGATACCTAGGAATAAACCTAACCAAAGAGGCTAAGAATCTATACTCAGAAAACTATAAAGTACTCATGAAAGAATTGAGGAAGACACAAAGAAATGGAAAAATGTTCCATACTCCTGGATTGGAAGAATAAATATTGTGAAAATGTGTATGCTACCTAAAGCAATCTACACATTTAATGCAATTCCTATCAAAGTACCATCCATCTTTTTCAAAGAAATGGAACAAATAATTTTAAAATTTATATGGAACCAGAAAAGACCTCGAATAGCCAAAGGGATATTGAAAAACAAAGCCAAAGTTGGTGGCATCACAATTCCAGACTTCAAGCTTTATTACAAAGCTGTCATCATCAAGACAGCATGGTACTGGCACAAAAACAGACACATAGACCAATGGAACAGAATAGAGAGCCCAGAAATAGACCCTCAACTCTATGGTCAACTAATCTTCGACAAAGCAGGAAAGAATGTCCAATGGAAAAAAGACAGCCTCTTCAATAAATGGTGCTGGGAAAATTGGACAGCCACGTGCAGAAAAATGAAATTGGACCATTTCCTTACACCACACACAAAAATAGACTCAAAATGGATGAAGGACCTCAATGTGAGAAAGGAATCCATCAAAATCCTTGAGGAGAACACAGGCAGCAACCTCTTTGACCTCAGCCGCAGCAACATCTTCCTAGGAACATCGCCAAAGGCAAGGGAAGCAAGGGCAAAAATGAATTTTTGGGATTTCATCAAAATCAAAAGCTTTTGCACAGCAAAGGAAACAGTTAACAAAACCAAAAGACAACTGACAGAATGGGAGAAGATATTTGCAAACGACATATCAGATAAAGGACTAGTGTCCAAAATCTATAAAGAACTTAACAAACTCAACACCCAAAGAACAAATAATCCAATCAAGAAATGGGCAGAGGACATGAACAGACCTTTCTGCAAAGAAGACATCCAGATGGCCAACAGACACATGAAAAAGTGCTCCATATCACTCAGCATCAAGGAAATACAAATCAAAACCACAATGAGATATCACCTCACACCAGTCAGAATGGCTAAAATCAACAAGTCAGGAAATGACAGATGCTGGCGAGGATGCGGAGAAAGGGGAACCCTCCACTGTTGGTGGGAATGCAAGCTGGTGCAACCCCTCTGGAAAACAGCATGGAGGTTCCTCAAAATGTTGAAAATAGAACTGCCCTATGACCCAGCAATTGCACTACTGGGAATTTACCCTAAAGATACAAACGTAGTGATCCAAAGGGGCACGTGCACCCGAATGTTTATAGCAGCAATGTCCACAATAGCCAAACTATGGAAAGAACCTAGATGTCCATCAACAGATGAATGGATCAAGAAGAAGTGGTATATATACACAATGGAATACTATGCAGCCATCAAAAGAAACGAAATCTTGCCATTTGCGACAACATGGATGGAACTAGAGCGTATCATGCTTAGCGAAATAAGTCAAGCGGAGAAAGACAACTATCATATGATCTCCCTGATATGAGGAAGTGGTGATGCGACATGGGAGCTTAAGTGGGTAGGAGAAGAATCCATGAAACAAGATGGGATAGGGAGGGAGACAAACCATAAGTGACTCTTAATCTCACAAAACAAACTGTGGGTTGCTGGAGGGAGGGGGGTTGGGAGAAGGGGGGTAGGGTTGTGGACATTGGGGAGGGTATGTGCTTTGGGGTAAATTGGAAGAGGAGATGAACCATGAGAGACTATGGACTCTGAAAAACAATCTGAGGGGTTTGAAGTGGTGGGGGGGTGGGAGGTTGGGGTACCAGGTGGTGGGTATTATAGAGGGCACAGCTTGCATGGAGCACTGGGTGTGGTGAAAAAATAATGAATACTGTTTTACTGAAAATAAATAAATTGGAAAAAAAAAAGACTCAAAGAAAAAAACCTTTGACAGTATGACAAAAAAAAAAAAAAAAAAAAAGAATGAGTTTAAGATAGTGAATAGAAGAGGAGCCAATCTGTTCAAACTATTACAGCCTGACCCCAGTCTCTTCCCCTTAGGACTGTTGCAGAGATTGGTAAAGCTTGAAACCAGATCAGAATAGTTTGAGCAACATATGAAAAGTAACTTACTGACACTTGTTCTTCAAGTGAAAGATGGTGATTACAAGTAAACACAGAGAGTGAGGAAAAAAAAAACACACAAAATTTTTTCTCCTTTAATTTTTTATTTTTTCACTCTGTGAGAGTTGAACATGTCAGTTGACTAAGGAGAAGCCAATGAAGTAGACATGAGAAGATACAAGGGAGAAGGGAATAAAGATTACTTTCAGGATCATTAATTAGAAAGACTTGTTTAGGAAGATTGGCAGCAAAGCCACAGCTTCTCATTCTAATATGTGGGCATCTCTTCTCTGAATTGCATAGCAGTGATGATGTGCACAACTTATCTCTGGACTTGAGGCAAAGGAGGAGCAAAGTAAAAGAGATAAGGGATTGGCAACAATACAATATATTGATTGGATATTAGATTGGAAAAGAAGATATAGAGTACCTTTAGACCAACTGGAGACATTAAATGTGGGCCATATATTAGATAATATCATGGTGGCAGTCTTAAATTGGGATTGATGATGGTATTGGAAAAATACATTCAGAAAAAGAAAATGTCCTTGTTCTTAGAAAAAATATATAGGAACATTTAGAGATGAAATGTCAAGATGTCTGGAACTCACAAATGCTTCAGCAAAAATAATACCTAAATCAATATCTAGAAAACAAGAGAGTACTTGTAAATGTGGCAAATATAAACATCTTGTTAATTTTAAATTTAGAGTCTAGGGATGCCTGAGTGGCTCAGTCAGTTAAGAATCTGCCTTCAGCTCAGGTCATGATCCCAGGGTCCTGGAATGGAGCCCTGCATCCAAATCCCTGCTCAGTGGGGAGTCTGCTTCTCCCTCTTCCTCTCCCCTCTTTCCAGACTTGTACTCGCTCTCTCCTTCTAGCTCTTGCTCTATCTCAAATACATAAAATCTTTTTTTTTTTAAAAGGGGAGTCTAAAGGGGGATATTAGCCATTCTTGCAATGTATTATAGATTTGATTTTTTTCTCAAAATGGAAACTGTGGAAAGATGACTATCTACTACCATTTTAAAGTATAAAAGTATAGTATATTTCCAAAGCTGAACTAAGAATGTAGGTCAGATCTATAATTTTAAAAAACAAAAACTGAAATTGGCTTATTAGAACAATGATGCTTAATTGGCTTATCAGTTATATTATTCTTATTTATAAGCTTTCATATACAAAATATATACCATACTTATATAAATTAATTTTTATAACATATAATTTGCATTTTAAGAGCAAGAAGGATATGTCACTCATGTGCCCATCATCAGCTTAAGAAGTATGATACTCATACCCCCGGTGCTTCCCTCACTGGTACATTCGCATTTTACATTTTATTTTTATAATACAAAAACTGATTTGCATTTTGTGTTTATAATCCTGTTAACTTTATTTACTATGTGCAAATATTATGAATCTATCCATAATCTTTATCCACATATATGAATCATATATAGTATGTATATAAGTTGTAAATAGGTGGATAGGTAGATAGATATTTTAAATTTTTTAATGTTTGTTTTTCTTCGCCTTATAAGAAGGTTGACATTTTTGCCTTATTTTGTTATATTTTGCCCCCCCCCCAAGGTTCAGTGTGGAGTTTTAGAAAGTCTGCCATTGATCTAATTATGCTTTCTTTTTTTCCCCATTTAAAAAAAATTATGTTATGTTAGTCACCATACAGTATATCATTGTTTTTGATGTAGTGTTCCATGATTCATTGTTTGTGTATAACAGCCAGTGCTCCATGCAATGCATGCCCTCCTTACTACCCATCACCGGGCTCACCCACAGTCCTACCCCTATCCCTCTAAAACCCTCAGTTTGTCTCATGGAGTCCATAGTCTCTCGTGTTTCTAATTATGCTTTCTTTGTAGGGATTCTGTCCCTTCTTCTGTGCTTTGAAGATTTAGGAATCACTGTCTCTGGTGATCTCCAGTTTCACTCTGATGTATGAAGATTTCTTTCTGTTTACTTTGCTTTGGAGTCATAGTGACTCTGGAATATTCATGATTTTTTTCAATTCTAAAGAATTACCAACAATTTTTTTTTAAGTATGCATATTTCCCAATCTCTCTGTTCTTTCCCCTTGGTAATATGTTTTAGGTGGATGTTAGATCATCTCCCCTGATTCTTCATTCTCTTACTTTCTTATATTTTATTGTCTCTCTGGAGCACTGACAGTAACTCCTTCATGTTCTTTCAGTTCACTAACTCTCTCTCAGGTTACATTCACTCTGTTGTTTAAACTATTTATTAAAATTCTGATTCTCGTAATTATGTTTTTTTGTTTGTTTGTTTGTTTTATTTTTGGGTTTTTTTTTTTCTTCTAAATGTTCTATTCGATCCCATTTTGTATTTGCTACATAATGTTTTATGTCACAGTCATATATTTAATATCTCTTTCTATTCTAGTATTCATATTAAGAATCCTATCTATGTGGTGTCCTTGGAATTCCATCATAATGTTTATTATATATTATTATATATGATTATAGATCATAATATGTTTATTGTTCCTTGTTTGTTGGTTTGTTGTTGTGTTGACTCATTCATCATGCTCTATTTCTTCCTGTGATTTTTCACTGTGAGCCGAGAGTTTTTGGCACTCTGGGTATTTCTTGGGGTTCAGCTATATAATGTGTCACAAATATAAAATTTGGGTTTGCATTTGCTTTTGCAAGTTGTCCAAGGATACTAGCAATGAGATACTCTTTAAACTAAATTCTGTATTGGGATTTGAGGACAGAAAGGTAGTGTGAACCTCATCTCAAACCCACCTGTAGAGCAATAATATTTACAAAATCTCAGGAGAATTTGTTCTTAATTCTTTCATTCAGAGCAAAATTCAAAATGAACAAGTTTTCTACTATAGCCCTTTGGGTGGTAGAAATATTTTTCCTGCATACCCACTATTACAATGCCACCTCTCACCTTGCCTAGGTCCTGCCAGTCACAGGCCCAGGATGAATGCAAGCAGGGCCACGGCTTGTGCAGAGCCTTCCCACCCCTTGATTGACATTTCATTCTCATTCTGACAGACAACTGAGATATTTTTTCCTCTTCTCTTATCTCCCTGGCTATGCTTTGGCATTATTTTTTGTTTATCCATCATCTTTTTGTATGTTGTCCTGGAGAAATATTTTAGCATATCTGACTCAAAGGAATGCCAGATTTAAGATTGTTTGTGTGTTTGTGTGTGTGTGTGTGTGTGTGTGCGCGCGCGCGCAGGCGCGCACACACACATGGGTATGTTTTATGATGGAAATCTATTGGCTTTGAAATTAAGCAGATCTGGCTTGTAATCTCAGCCTCACCACTTGCTAGCTTTGTGACACTATGTGAGTTAATTATCTTCTCTGAATCTTGGTTCCCATGAGTGAAAAATTTATATAATTTACATAATTCACTGTGACAGCATTAAATGAGATTGCATTACCTTGGAGGCTGCTTAAGGTGAAAAATAAAAGTTGGTTCCCTTCTTCTCACTTTTGTTTTTCAACTATTTAGTTATGTTTGCCTTGGTTCCAGAACTTTATCTGAGGTCATAATTGATTCCTAAAACAATGAACAATCTACTGATCTGGATATTTGTTTCTTTCTGTAATTCACTTTGCCTATAATTTTGAATGATTATTCTGGATGAACAATTTTAACAATTTAGGCAGTAGCCTTTCTGTGTAAAGTTAGAAAACAACAATTGTCACCTCAAAAAAAAAAATGTTCTATGAGTTAATGAATGATTTTTAAATGCAAGGGAGTTCCATTATTATTACTTGACACCAAAGTAAAGTGTTCTTGATATGATATTGGTAAAAAAAAGCCTAGGGATATTCTAAATATTATAGATTTATGAAGGTTATGTTGCTTCCATAGAATTTTATTTTAATTAAATATGTAATATTTCAATGAGATTGAGTAAGATTGATAGGCTAACATTTGGATTGTTTTGGAAATGAAGAATCACACAAACCAGGTGAAATTAAATGTCATATTGTGAAAACAAGTTCCATATAATTTATGTAATTGCTATCTACATGATTTAACATAATAAATTAAAGAGTGATTTTTTTAATTAAAATGGTCATTTTTTAAAATGATGCATTTACTATTTTTCCCACTTAGAACTGACTTCTTCCTATGTTTTATGTCGCAGACAGAGAAATTTGATGTTTAAAGAAACATGTTTTTTTTTTTTTTTTTTTCCTTCACATCACACTGGAGAGGTACACAAGGAGGCCTTACAAAAAGTCAGGATTTTCACTACAGCCCATTGAACCTCTCTTCACAATAGTGTCAGCTGAGAAATCTAGGGGAGCAGTAATGAGGCATTCCTATGCCTCCAGCCATAGTTTTGTCCGTGGAGGCCTGGAGAGCAGCTGGAATTTCACCTATGACCAGTAACAAGGAAATTCTCACCTTATATGAGAAAAGACAATCAACAGATGCCAACCATGAAATGATACAGATGTTACAATTATCTAACAAGTATTATAAAGTAGCTGTCATAAAATTGCTTCCTGTTTGTTATAAACAGGATTGAAACAAATGAGAAAATAGGTCTTAGCAAAAGTGGAAATTATAGAACTGGAAATACAATTGTAATAAAAACTCAATGGATGGGCTCAACAGAATGGAGAAGATAGAGAAAACATTAATTAACTTTAAGATGGAAACATAGAAATTACCTTTCTGAACAAAAGAGAGAAATTGAACTGGGGAAAAAAGAATGGGACACATGGGACTCTAACAAAAGATCTAACATTTATTTCATCAGAGTCCCAGGAAAAGAGAAAGAGATTAGAACTCAGAGTGCTTGAAGAAATACTCACTGAAAACTCCCAAATTTTGTAAAAGATATAACTCTACACATTCAAGAAGTAGGGCAGATCTCAAAGGTAAAAGCAGAAAGAAAAAAGGTTAACATAGTAGAAACAGGGAGGAAACAATCTACTGAAAATGGCAGCAGTTTTCCCCTAAAAGTGGCAAAGTACTTCAAAGGCTGAAAAGAAGCAACTATCAACCCAGATTTCTGTATATGTCAAAGATATTCTTCAGTAATCTCAACACACACAAAACAGATAATCATATAAAAAATGGGCAGAAGATATGAACAGACACTTCTCCATTGAAGACATACAAATGGCTATCAGACACATGAAAAAATGCTCATCATCACTAGCCATTAGGGAGATTCAAATTAAAACCACATTGAGATATCACCTTACACTAGTTAGAATGGCCAAAATTAGCAAGACAGGAAACAACATGTGTTGGAGGGGATGTGGAGAAAGGGGAACCCTCTTACACTGTTGGTGGGAATGCAAGTTGGTGCAGCCTCTTTGGAGAACAGTGTGGAGATTCCTCAAGAAATTAAAAAAAGAACTTCCCTATGACCCTGCAATTGCGCTCCTGGGTATTTACCCCAAAGATACAGATGTCGTGAAAAGAAGGGCCATCTGTACCCCAATGTTTATAGCAGCAATGGCCACGGTCACCAAACTGTGGAAAGAACCAAGATGCCCTTCAATGGACGAAGGGATAAGGAAGATGTGGTCCATATATACTATGGAGTATTATGCCTCCATCAGAAAGGATGAATACCCAACTTCTGTATCAATATGGACGGGACTGGAAGAGATTATGCTGAGCTTGAAATAAGTCAACCAGAGAGAGTCAATTATCATATGGTTTCACTTATTTGTGGAGCATAATAAATAGCATGGTGGACATGGGGAGTTAGGAGAAGGGAGTTGGAGTTGGAAGGGGAGGTGAACCATGAAGAGACTATGGACTCTGATAACAATCTGAGGGATTTTAAGTGGTGGGGGGTGGGAAGTTGGGGGAACCAGGTGGTGGGTATTAGAGAGGGCATAGATTGCATGGAGCACTGGGTGTGGTGCAAAAACAATGAATACTGTTATGCTGAAAATAAATAAAAAATAAATTTTAAAAAATATTCTTCAGTAATCAAGGGGAAACTGATACATTTTCAGAAACAGGAAAACTAAGAAAAATTTTTACCAACAGAAATATTCTGAAGAATGACTAAAAAAGACTTTATAAGCATAAAGTAAATGAAGAGGAAAGAAATTGGAAAAACACAAAGGAAGAAAGAACAATTGAAAGAGTAAAAATATGGGAAATACAATATTTGTTCTTTCTATTGAGTTTTCTAAATGATGGATGAAGGTTCAGCAAGAATTGTAGCAATGTTTAATGTGGTTTTCAGTGATCATAGAGGACATATTAAAGGTGCCTGGGTGGCTCAGTGGGTTAAGCCGCTGCCTTCGGCTCAGGTCATGATCTCAGTGTCCTGGGATCGAGTCCCGCATCGGGCTCTCTGCTCAGCAGGGAGCCTGTTTCCTCCTCTCTCTCTGCCTGCCTTTCTGCCTACTTGTGATCTCTCTCTGTAAAATAAATAAATAAAATCTTTAAAAAAAAAAGAAATAAAACAAGGTAAAGGACATAAATGAAGATAGGTATTCTTCATCTGCTTTGCATTGGTAAAATATTGGCAGTGGGAGACAGTGATACTACCTATAACAAATCCACTGCCTGCTCAGTGTGTCTCTGTATAAATAAATATGTTATACAGAGACATGCTCAAAAAGGACGATAGATAAATCAAACTGTAATTCTAAAAAATATACACATATCTACGTGAAAAGGAGGGGAGAAATTAACAGAGAGAACAGAGACATTACAAAATAAAATAAAATGCCAGAATTAACATATCAGGTATTTGATTAAATTAAATTCAGTTTTACTTTATTGGTACAGACTTATAAATTAAAAGGTAGAGATTAGAAGTGTGAATAAAAAAAAGTAAGTTCATGCTATCCTCTCTGCAAGATTTATGTCAAGTAAAATGATATAAATAAGTTGAAAATAAAATTATAAAAAAATCTATAAAGATATGTAATGAAACTGTTAATTGAGAAAAGCAGACCTCAGAAAGAGTAGATAGTAATATCAGACTGAGTGGACCTTGGGGCAAAACAAAAATGATAAGGTGCAAAGGAATATATTACATAATAGCAAAAGATCAACTTATCAGAAACGTATAGCAATCTTAAATGTGTATGAACTAATAAAAGAACTGCATAATACATTAATCAAAGAGTGATAGAAATGAAGGGAGAAATAGAGAAATCCACAATTATATTTAAAGACTTTGACATCCTCTCTCAAAAATTGATAGGCCAATTCAGCAATATATTCGAACTCATTAACCAACCAGATCTAATGAACATTTACAGAACATAAAGCATATTATGTATGTGTTTAAAACAGAACAGAGAACATTTATCAAGGAAAAACACACTGTGAGTCATAAAACATATGTTAGGAAATTTAAAAGAATTGAAATACAAAGTGTATTCTTTACGTAAAATTCAATCAAACTAGAAATCAAAAACAGAAAGGCGGCAATTACCAAACACTTGGAAACTAATCAATGCAATTCTAAATAACAATGAATCAATTAAAATGTCTCAAGGGAAATCTAAAAATACATTGAATTGAATCAAATGCAGCACATCACTATGTGTGGGATTCAGCAAAAGTTGTACTGAGAGGGAAGTAGCATTAGATGCATACATTAGAAAAGAAGAAAATTTAGAGTCAATAATAAAAACTTTCTTGCAGAGGACATGGAAAAAACAAAAGCAAAATAAATATAAAGCAAGTAGAATGAAGGAAATAATAAAGAGCAGAAATCAATGAAATAAAAACAGAAGGAAAAATGAATTGAGGAAAAATCAGGAGAGGAAATAAATGTAACAAAAACCAAGTTTTTAGAAAAGATCAGTAAAATTGACAAGCCCTCAATAAGACTGATGAAGAAAAGATACTGAATATATGGATTCAGTTGCAGATCACCACAGGAAAGGGAATATCACAGTAAGGATAATCAAATGGATTTTCTGGTTTTCCACATGTATAGACATTATGTTTACAATATGCTATAGTCTCTTAAGTATGTAATAGTGTTCTCTCCTAAAACAAACAAACAAACAAACAAAAACAAACAAACAAAAAAAACAAAACAATGTGCATACCACAGTTAAAAACACATTATTGCTTAAAAATGCTGACTATCATTTGAAATTTCAACAAGTCATAATCTTTTTGCTTGTGGAAGTTCTTGTCTTAATGCTGATGGCCACTGACTGATTAGGATGGTGGTTGCTCAAGGTTGGGTGGTTGGGGCAATTTCTTTAAGACACCAATGAAGTTTGCTGCAACAGTTGATTTTTCCTTTCATGCATGCATTCGCAATAGTATGTGATGCTATCTGATAGCATATTACCCAGAGTAGAATTTCTTTCAAAATAAGAGTCCATCTTTTCAACCCTGTCACTGCTTTATTAACTATGTTTATGTAATATCCTATATCTTGTTTTGTTATTTCAACACTAATCACAGCATCTTCACTAGTAGTTTCCATTTCAAGAAACTATTTTCTTTGCTCATCCATAAGAAGCAACTTTTCATCTCTTCAGTTTTTAACATGAGATTGCAGCTATTCAGTCACATCTTTGGACTCCACTTTAATTTTAGTTCTCTTGGTATTTCTAGCACATCAGCAGTTACTCCCTCCACTGAAATCTCAAACTGCTCAAAGTCATCCATGAAAGTTGGAACTAACGTCTTTCAAACTCCTGTTAATGTTGATGGTTTGACCTCTTCCCATGAATCATGAATGTTCTTAGTGACATCCAGAATGGTTAATACTTTCTGGAAGGTTTTTAATTTACTTTGCCCAGATCTATCAGGGAATCACATCTATGGCAAATACAACCATACAAAAATGTATTTCTTATATAATAAGCCTTGAAAGTCTAAACAACACCTTGATCTATGGGCTACAGAATGGATGTTGTGTTAGAAGACATAAAAACAATATTAATCTCATTGTTTTCCATCAGAGTTCATGGTGATGAAGTATATTGTGAGCAAATAATAAAATATTAAAAGGAATCTTTTTTTTCTTATAATTTTTAAAAGATTTTATTTATTTATTTGACAGGCAGCAAGAGAGGGGACATAAGCAGGGATAGTGTGACAGGGAGAAGCAGGCTTCCTCCTGAGCAGGGACCCCCACCCAAGACAGGGATCAATCCCAGGACCCTGGGATTATGACCTAAGCGGAAGGCAGACATTTAACAACAGAGCCACTCAGGTGCCCCCAAAAGAATCTTTTTTTTTTCTAAGCAATAGGTCTCAACAGGGGACTTAAAACATTAAATAAACCATTTTATAAACAGATGTGCCACCATCCATACTTTGTTGTTTCAATTTTAGAACATAGATAGAGTAGATTTAGCATCATTTTGAAAGTCCCTAGGATTTTTTTAGTGATACATGAGCATTGGTTTCAATATAAAGTCACCAACTGCATTAGACCTTAACAAAAGACTCAGCCTGTCTTTTGAAGCTTTGAGCCAGACATTGGGACCTCCTCTCTAGCTATGAAAGTTCTAGATGGCATCTTCTTCCAATGTAAGGCAGTTTCATCTACACGGAAAATCTGTTGTTTAGTGCAGCCACCTTCAAGCATGAACTTCACTAGATCTTCTGGATAACTTGCTTCAGCTTCTACATCAGCACTTTCTTCCTCATCTTCCTCATAAGTTATGGAGGTGGTTATTTTTCTCAAAGCACATGAACCAACCTCTGCTTCAAGCTTCTTCTCAGCATCTTCCTCATCTCTCTCAGTCTTCACAGAATTGAAGAGAGTTAGGGCCTTGCTATAGATTAGGCTTTGGCTTAAGGGAATATTATGACTGGTTTGATTTTCTATCTAGACCATTAAGGTTTTTTCCATATCAGCAATAAGGTTGTTTCACTCTATGATCATTTGTGTGTTTATTGGAGTGGGACTTTTAATTTCCTTTAAGAACTTTTCCTTTGCATTCACAACTTGGCTAACAGTTTGATGCAACAGGCCCAACCTCTGGCCTGTCTGGTTTTCAGTGTAAGTTCCTCACTAAGCTCACTCATTTCTAATATTTGATTTAAATTGCGACATATGCAACTTTTCCTTTCACTTGAACACTGAGAGCCTATTTAGAGTTATTGATTGGTTCAATTTCAATATAGCCATATCTCAGGGAATAGGGAAGCCCCAAAAGAGGGAGAGAGATGGAGGATTAACTAGTTGGAGAACAGTCAGAACATACATGATATTTATGAAGTTTGATGTTTCATATGGACATAGTTTGTGGTGCCCCAAAACAATTACAACCATAACATCAAAGACAGTAATCACAGTTCACCATAATAGACATAATTAATAAGGAAAAATTTGGAAATATTTTTAGAATTGCTGAAATGTGACACAGAGACATAAGTGAGCAAAAGTGCCTGTAGATTTGCTTGATACTCAGGTCCCCCAATGCCTCAGTGTGTAAAAAACAATATCTGTGAAGTGTAATGAAGTGAAGCCCAATAAAACGAGGTGTCCCTGGATTATGAACAACTCTATGCACCTCAGTTTAACAAATTAGGTAAAGTTGGCTAATTCTTCAAACAACTCAGGCCATATGAAACTAATTGTTTTATAATTAAGGAAACGGAATTTCCTGTAATTAAAGAACTCTATAAAAAGGAATCTCAGGTCTCAGGTGGTTTTGTTGGAGAACTCTACCAAAAAATAATTAATAAAAAAATCTATAAAGTCTCCCTCCAGAAAAGAGAAGTAGAGGTAATATGTAACATTTCATTCTTTAAACTTATTCTGATACCAGAACAAGAGGCAGTACACAACTTAAAACTATGGATCGATATACTTCATGAATACAGACACAAAAATTCTTGGAATGTTAGCAAATAGAATTCAACACTGTAAGGAATTATACATCACAATCAAGTTGGGTTTATTTTAGGGATATAAGACTGATTTAAAATCCAAAAATAATCAGTGAAATCAATTCATGATAAAAACTATCAGAAAACCAGGAACTTCTATAATTTTGAAGAGAATATCTACACAAATTTATAGTTAATAACATAGTTAATACTAAAAAATGAAATACATTTCCCCTAAGTTTGTGAATAAGGCAAAGATGTCTGCTCACACCACTGCTTTCCTATGGAATACTGGAGGTTTTTTCTAGAGCAGTAAGGCATTAAAACAGGAATGAAAGGCATATAGATCAGAAAGAAAGAAATCTGTCCCCTTTTTTCTGGGTATACCTGATACTTCCTGAGTATATCAGGTGAATTTCGTTGTAGGGTTTTTGGACTTGTTGGCCTTTCTCTCCTGAAATACCCTTTATCTGGGTATATTTTCACTTACTATTTTCTCACCAAAACCAGTTGTGCTCAAGTGTCATCACCTCAAAGAGACCATTTTTATTCCCTTTTCATTAGTATGAAGTTCTATGTCTCTGGAATTATTTTTCTCCAAAGCGTGCATTGCCCTTAACCTGTCTCCCAATTAGAATGTGAACACCTAACAGCAGGGATTTTTGATGTTTTGTTCTCTTTTGTAGTTACAACAGATAAAATAGTGTCTCCTATGTAGTAGCCATTTATCAACTATTTGAAATATTTACCATTTCAAAAAAGGAAATAAGAAGGTCTCATCTCTCTTGGTTTTGAATTCTGTATTTAAGCTATTCTGAATAATTATCCTTTAATTGTCCCTTTCGAAAAGTTTGACTCTCTTAATATTTTTCCCTTTAACATTCCCATAAAAGTTTCAATTTTAACTGAAGTTTATCTCATTTTTCCCTTCATCCAAAAACCACAGCAGAAAAGTGTCATCTCACAGAGAAATAGGGTGATTGCATGCACAGACGCAGTGCTTCCAGTTCAAGGATGAAGACAGGGTATCCTGTGTGGAAATCGGCTAAGTAAAGCTCAGTGCGTGAAGACTTAACTTAGAGCAAATCTATATATCACTTCAAGAGAGGCATAAAGCACAGGAGAATGAAAAGAAATTCCAGCTGGAAGCTGTCAACAATTTGGTGGGGTGAGAGACAACTGACAATAGATTAGAGAAAGCTAAAATCTCAGTGTCTGAAATGGGGCTGCTAACATAGGCAATGTGAAGTAGTCAAACCTGAACTTCACGTGGCACAAAAACTCAAGAATTTAAAGCCTAAGAGTCCAATGAAGTCCTGGGTTCAGGAAGGGCTCAAGATAGAAACTGAATTTCTGTGTAAAGTTTTAAAGAACTGGATTGCCTTTCTTAGGTCACAAATCCTCGTTCCCCAGTCTGTCCCTAACAGTAAGCAAAGATGAAATTTGCTTTTAGAGGGTGAACCAGAGGCTCAGGGAATATGGCTGTAGTGGGGCATTTCACTGAAAATTTAGGAGGCAGAAACAGTGAGATGAAATACCCCAGTGACCCTCTTGTACGTCATTCCCTCCCCAGAATATAACAGGGAGCGAGGTTAGTCATTGGCTAGTTTGAATAATTGCAGCAAGCTTGAGGCATAGGCAGTTCTTAGCTCTTAGGTTCTTAGTTGTCTAGTGCCAAGTCATGAGTGATTAGGGCAGATGGGTAGTGACCCTGAGAGTGAGAGCCCAGTCAGGGAGGTGGTTGGGTGTGGACTTAGTTTGCTATTCCAGAGGCGAACTGTCCTGCTTCAAGCCAGGGCCTCAAACTGGGCCAAAACTAGCATTGAAACAAACAAACAAACAAACCCCAAAACAATGTCACAGGGTATTGTTTCTTCTAGATCCTCTCAACAAAACGAACAAGTAGATTATGTGTGTGTATGTGCCTGTGTGTGTAAACCAACCTAAAACAAGGATCTCAGGAAAAGCAAAAGTCAAGATTAATAATATTACTGTAATTTCCCTCTAAATTAGGATGATGACAAAGGCAACTATCACAACCATTATTTAATGGTGTTATAAAATTAAAAGCTAATTCCACTAAGATATGAAATACCACAGAAATATAATCATTATTAATATCAATATTTATAAATGTATAAATCCCTTTTTGAAAACTGGACTATTAAAAACATAAAATAAACAGTGGTTATGTACATTTTCAAAATTATTTTCATATTATGATTCAAACATATTCTAGGACAAATAACTTGCTCAAATGTTCTTTTAATATCTGCCTAGAGGTTTTATGGGTATGGCATATTCAAACACAACTTATTAGGTGATTAAAAGTGAGTGAATCTTTGGTCCACATGACCTTTTAGATATATATGTGTCTGAAACAATTAGAAATCACAGAGTACATTATTCAGTTAGGGAAACAATAGATTAAACAAAAGAAATAGCATGCTTAATACAGGACTTCTCAGAGCTGTCATAATCTTAATAAGTGTTAGAAGAAAGGAGACAGAATGGATCAGGGGACAACCACATGGGTGGTTGCTCACAGTGCCTGGATTTCAATTCAAAAGATTCACCACTGACTGAACTTGGCCACAGTAATTGACATCACTTTACCCCTTGAATCCATTATAGATGCTCATTTGTCAGAACAAAACTATAAAGATAAGATTTCAGTTTCGTAGGTGGGGGAGAATATGAAAGTGGAAAGGTCTATTCCGTTCTCTGCAATGGTACCTTTAAAAATAAACAGGAAATATTTAAATTTCAAACAACTCCCATGTCTAACTATTAATTCAGGAAGGACTCACTACAAATTACATTTGCCAACAGGCTTTGGGATGCCATCATTGAAAATAGTTTTTAAAAAGAATGAAACACTTGGGCGCCTGGGTGGCTCAGTGGGTTAAAGCCTCTGCCTTCAGCTCAGGTCATGATCCCAGGGTCCTGGGATGGAGCCCCACACTGGGCTCTCTGCTCAGCAGGGAGCCTGCTTCCCTCTCTCTCTCTCTCTCTCTCTCTCTCTCTGCCTGCCTCTCTGCCTACTTGTGATCTCTGTCAAGTAAATAAATAAAATCTTAAAAAAAAAAAGAAAGAAACACTTAGAATTAAATTTGCAAATGTACAAAATATATATTCTGAAAACGAAAAACAACAACAACAACAGCAACAAAAAAACACTGAAAGATATTAAAGAAGATCTAAATACATGGAAAGGCATTCTTTTTTCATGAGCTCCAAAATGTAATGATATGTTAAAATACTAGTAATCTCCACATGATGTACAGATCAAACTCTATTAAAATCCAAGCTTATTTCTTTGCAAGAATAGACAAACTAATGCTAAGATTCATATAAAAATGAAAGGGACTTAGAATAGCCAAAACAATTTTGTAAAAGAAAAATTTGAGGCACTCACACTTCCAGATTTAAAAAAAAAACTTAGCAGTTTTAGAGAAGTGGTAATTTGGACAGTGTGAGATATGTCCACATATGGCATATGGATAGTGATACAGTCATTGAAATAGAATTCAGAGTTCAGAAATAAACCTTCATATTTACAATCAATTAATTTTCAGGGGTGACAAGACCAATGGGGAAAAATTATCTCTTCAGCCAATGGTGTCAGATTAACTGGATATCCACATGCAAAATAGTGAATTTGGAAACTTACACCATTACAAAAATTAACTCAAAATGGATCAAAAATCTAAATATAAAAGCTAAAAATATGAAACTCTTAGGAGACAACATAGGTATAAAATATTGTGACACATTCAAAGGGTTCAAGGGGACATTTCTCCCAAGAAGGTATATAAATAACCAATAAGCAAATGAAGAGATGCTCAACCTTGTTAGCCATAAAGGAAATATATATCAGAGCCACATGAAATACTTTATAGCCACTGGGATGGTTATAATAATAAAGATAGAGAAGGGCAAGTGTTAGTGAAGATGTGGAGAAGTTGGAATTCTCAGACACTACTGGTGAGAATTGTAAAATGGTATAGCTTCAATGGAAAACATTCTAACTGTTCCCAATTTCACTCTTTAGCAAAGGGTCAAAGGAATAAAGCACATAGGGACATACAAAATTTGCACACAAAAGTTTATAGCAGCATTATTTATAATAACCAAATAGTGTAAACAACTTAAATGTCTATCAGTGGAGGAATGGATAAATAAAATGTGGCATATCCATGTGATGGAATGTCATTAATTTAAATTAATATTTAATTAATAAAAAATTAAATATTGATACTAAAAAATTAAATATTGATACATGCTACAACATAGATGAACTTTGAAAATATCATGGTTAGAAGCCAACAAGAAGGACTGTATGCTGTGTGATACCATTTATGTGAAATGTCCATAATAGGCAAATCTATAGAGATAGAAAGTGGATTAGTAGATCTACTAATTAGTTAGATTAATTAGTAGATATTTAGATAATTAGTAGATCCCTAAGGCTAGGATGAGCTTTAAGGATTGAAGGATATGGGGTTACATTTTGAAAAATGCCAATATTTTAAAATTGATTATGGTGATGAATGCATAACTGTGAATATACTAAAATTCATTAAATTGTACACTTTAAATAGTTGGCTTTATGGTATATGAATTGTATTCCTGTAAAACTATTTTTAAAAGGATGAAAGATAACCTATATATATTCCTATATCTTTAAATATTTCTGTGTGTAACCATCTGTATCCACATTACACTTGCATGAGTTCATACTGCTATCTTTAACTGTCTTCCATTACACAATGGACTGTTTTAGCCTTTTTCCCTTGCTGTAAATTCCCCCTCCAAGAGTAAGAAACTGGTTGTTCCCATCTACTATCAACTTACTTATTTAATTCATATATATATATATATATATATATATATATATATATAATCAGAATTATTAACCATACCTTCATGTGGAAGGGCTTTCTCAAGCAGAATAACCAGAATACAATACTATGTGCAGTCCCTTTTGTCTTTAGCCTTTAGCTAAATGAACTGATTCCGTTCATTTCCAAAGTTACCTAGTTCAGCACATTTACTGGTATTCCTTTCAAGGAGATAGTAACAGACATTTTAAATGCAATGAGATTGTTTTGTTACAGCTGCATTCCCTCTCTGGATCCTCTAACTTCTTAAATGACTCTTCTAGATGAATCTCTATTAAGGTGCATTCTTTGTTCTCTAAAGTTTAATGTGCTTTCACTAAAGCCTAACATCATGTACTCATTATTGTAATATCAAAAATAATAGTTTCATTACCCTGTAAATCTCCTGTGCTTCATTTATTCAGCCCTTCCTCCCTCTCCCTGAATTCCTGGCAACCACTGATCATTTCATTGTCTCTATAGTTTTGTCTTTTCAGAATGTCTTATAAATGGAATCAGAATATGTATCCTTTTAAGACTGGCTTCTTTTACCTAGTGGTATACATTTGCGGTTTCTCCATGTCTTTTTGAAGCTAGACAGTTATTTCTTTCTACTAGTGAATAAATATGTTCTTGTATAGATGTACCACACACAGTTTTGTTTGTTTCTTTATCCATCCTATGGATAAAGTGCATCTTGGTCACTTCCAGTTTTTGCCAATTATGAATAAAGCTGTTACAAATATTTTTATGCAGACTTTTTTAGGTAAACACAAATGTTAAAATTAGTTGAATAAATATGTAGGAGTGCAGTTCCTATGTAATCTTTTCAGACTTCTTTGAACTCTATGAGAAACTACCAAACTCTCTTGAATTCTGACCTGCAAGGAGGGTGAATTCTTATGATGATATATTCCACTTGATAGAGTCAATGTTTTAGATTTTAGTCATCCTAGTAGATGTGTAATGTTACTTCATTATTTTAATCTGCAATTCCTTAATAACAAATGATGTTGAGCATCTTTTCATATGCTTACTTGCCATCTGTATATTCTTTGATGAGGTGCTAGCTCAAATATTTTGGCAACATTTTAATTGGATTGTTTGTTTTCTTGCTAAGTGTTAAGAGTTCTTCATATATTTTGGAAACAAGTCCTTTACCAGAATGCATTATGCAAATATTTTCTTTACATCTGTGACTTTTCATTCTCTTAAGCATATCTTTTACAAAGTAGATGTTTTTAATTTTAAAATATTTTAACATCAATTTCTTTTTATGGATCATGCTTTTGATATTGTATTGAAAAGCGCATTGTTAAACCCAGAGTCAGAGATTTTCTCCTGTTTTCTTTTAGAAGTTTTATAATAATAGTGTTTATGTTTAGATCTGTGATCCATTTTGTGTTAATTTTTATGAAAGGAATGGCATCAATGTCTAGATTGCTCCCTTCCTTCCTTCCTTCCCTTCTTTCTTTCTCCTTCCTTCCTTCCTCCCTCTTTCTTCTTTCCTTTTTTTTGTTTTTCGTTTTGGTTTTTTGGTTTTTCTTTTTGCCATTGAATTGCCTTTGTTTCTTTGTCAAAGATCAATTAACTGCATCTGCATGTTTGCTTTTGCTTTGTTTTGTTTTGTTTGGGGGCATTCTGTTCTATTCCAATAATCTATGTGTTTAGTCTTCAAAAATTTCATGCTGTCTTAATTACTGTAGCTTTTAGTAAGTCCTGAATCAGGCATCCTGAGTCCTCCAACTTTTTCTTCTACTTCAGTATTGTGGTGGCTATTATGGGTCTTCTGGCTTCCCATGTTAACCTTAGAAACAGTATATTAATATTCATAAATAGCTTGCAGAGATTTTGGGATTGGGATGGCATTGATTTTGTAGATCTAGTTGGGAAGAGTTGAATCCTAGAAATACTGAGTCTTCTAGTGCATGAATATAAAATATCTCTGTTTTAATCATCTTTGATTTCTTTCTCCAGAGTTTTGTAGTTTTCCATATATAAGTTCTCACTTATTTTGTTAGATTTATACCAAGTATTTCCTTTTTTGTGAGCTATTATAAATGATATTGTGATTTTCATCTCAAATTTTAATTTCTCATGGGTAATATATAGGAAAGCAATTGATTTTTGTATATTTTTGTCTCCTGTGACCTTGAACAATTATTTATTATTTCTATGAGGATTTTATTGATTCTTTGGGATTTTCCAGATAGACAATGACTTTTACTTCAGATTATTGCCTCATTGCACTAGTTGAGACTCCAAGCACAATGTAAGAGGAGTGATGAGACAAATGATCCTTGCCTTTTTCTTGATTTTAGAGGGAAAACATTCAGTTTCTCACAATTCCTTCTCTTTTTATTACAATGTACCCTGATTTTCCAGTTTCTTTTTTTTCTCTCATCCCAATTCTCCATCCCATCCAGTCCTGTTGTTATAGTGGAATCAGAGATACCTTCATTTAAATCATGATTTGGATCTTGTCAAATTAATATAACTCTTTTGTATTTAGTTTTCTCATTCTAAATTAGAAAAATATTGTCTATCCTAAGTGTTGTTAGGATGATTACTTAGGAAAATACTTGCAAAAAGCTTTTGGTTTTTCACTTAATGCACGAAAACTTAACTTTGATATAGGCCCTATGCTAAATTCTTGGAATTCAACTGTGAACAAGCCTCAGCTCTCAGAAAAAATAGCTGACAAAAAAAAATCAAGGTCACAATGTATTTTAATAATTATATGTGCTGTGAAACCCGTCAGTTCACATATTTTATTTTCAGTACCTAGAAGCTGCCATTTTTATTATTATTCTTTTTTCAACTTTTTATACTCTTCTTGAACCATCAAAAGAACTAATGACATTCCCTCTTTTCTTGTATATCTTCTTTATTCCCACCCCACATAATCAGTACAAACAATTCTCCTTTTGATAATCTCTCTCGCTTCTGCACTGTTCTCATGGCTTCCTTCTCTTTTCAACTACATATCTCAAATCTTTCTATACTTGGGATACACCATAACAATACTTTGTGTTTGGTATCATGTATATTTTGGTTATAGTTCCCGTATAGTTCATACAGCATACATGGAGTATTCAAATATAATAATCCAGAGGGCCGTGGTGACAATAATTTGATTTTTACATAAAACGAATGTAGCATTTAAAACAAGTTTTTTTTCATAACATTTATGCTGATTAGTTAGGTATACAGCCCATCTTTTTTTTTTTTATTTAAAGATTGTATTTATTTATTTGACACAGAGAGACAGAGTGAGAGAGCACAAACAGGGAGAGCAGCGGAGGGAGAGGGAGAAGCGGGCTCTCCACTGAGCAGGGAGCCTGACCTGAGGCTCTCTATTCCAGGACCCTGGGATCATGACCTGAGCCAAAGGCAGACACTTAGGCAACTGAATCACCCAGGTGCTCCTACAGCACCTCTTTATAAGTCCATCCTTTACATTTTACAAGGAGAAGGAAGATTAAAGAGAGGCTTTTTGTATATGTAAGTGTTTGGGGATGCTTGTCTTGATTTTGTGTTTTAAAGAATAAAATAACCAATAATGCATTAGTTTCCTGAATGATAGGGCTTTGTTACTTAGGCAATGTCTTTATGACACCCCAGATGTAACTACAACTTCAGATCAGCTTTCAGATAGATATTCTCTGATTTATGAGGTGAGCAGCTGAAACAATTCATTACATTGCATTAAAAAAATATTTTGGTGGGGACAGTAGGGAAGAACCAAATGTGAAGAGGTGGAAAGGGGATAGAGGGTATAGCTAACACAAACATAGAGACTGTGGGAAGAATGTCGGGAAGGTGCCACACTGGTAACAGTTGTTTTGCCATTCTATACTTCCCACTACCTGCAGTGATAAATTTAATATTTTGGCTTAAAACACGAATTTGTCTTGCTTGTTTCTCCTTACTTTCTTAAAAAATAAGCTAATGAAGCAATAGCATATAAAGGTGTTGGCTGGGATTTGCATATATGTGCATGTGCCCATGTGTTTAAAATACATTAAAATAATTGCTGTCTCTGAGATTTTCAGCTGTTATTGCTGACTCTCTAGTCTCCAAACTCCTTTCTGCATCAGCAATTTTGTATTTGATTTGGAACATGTTCTAAATATTCTCCACCAAAGACTGCAAGGCAGTCTTGTAGAGAAGGAGTAAACACGTTGCAAAGACCTTTGATCACCCTGGCATGCTTGTTGTCCCTTCAAAGAAAAACAGTGTTTCAGTATACATTTGGCTGTTTAATAGAGTTTACTTATCAAGTTGTCCTTGTGACTAATGACTTCTGTGCAAGATGTTGTAGGAAATTTAAGTGAAGTGATTTACTAATACATTTTCTTTGACAGATTGACTTATTTACTTTGAGAAAATAAAGATGAATCTTTAAGGAGTCAAGAATTTGTTCCTTATAGACATGGAATTAAGAAAATAACTACTATCTAAGAAGCTGTTTATTTTGATAGGCAGTTTTGTGAAAGCAGTTTGCTTATCCGTTTTAAAAGAGTAAAGATAACCATTTACTTGGCTTATCCTTGAGCTGAGACTTCCAGTATTTGAGTTACTCTGTGATGTAACTATTGGAATACAAAGTGGATAAATATTAATCAGATATTTAAGTGATACTAATAAGAATATCTGTCTAGAATAACAGATTGTGTGTATTTGTGTGTGTGTGTGTGTGTGTGAGAGAGAGAGAGAGAGAGAATATTATATAAATTTCTACTCTATCCTGGGGTCCTTCACTATTACTACTCCTCAAAACAAAGCTGTTACTGTCTTATTTATCACCATTTTACAGATTAGGAAAAAGAGATTCATAGGGATTAAGTAATTTTCCGAACATACTAAGTTGTGGATACTTGAGTCATTGATAGATTCTTTGATTTCAATTCCATTATTTTCAATTTATAGCTTTAATCAATCCTTTAGTGAGAAATAAACAATGATTACTTAATTTAACAGGTTCCTCTTACCTTGTCTAACAAAAGGACATTTCCAATAAATATGTAATATATTTTAAATTAGATTTTCTGTGTGTATAATGCATGTGTCCACTTTCCTTTTTGCTTTTGTACATGAAGTTATGCTTATATACATAGATATCACAATATAAGTTCTAAAGTACTGTTTCTTCCCATATCTGTGATCCCCAAAATGGGGAGTGATAAAATATTTGGCTTACAAATAAAAAAGTAGAGTTTATGGTATTATTGAACATGAATAATGTGTTTTATATTTCATGTTTCTTTTCATACATTGTAATACATCTATGAACTTACTTTGTGTAAGTAATTTTAATGTTGACTTGAAAACATAGTTAGAGGACAGGTTTTAAGAGTGAAATCTATAGTTTTAAAATAGGTCAAATTACTTAGGACATGACAGAAAATTGAGATAACTGTTATTCATTTGTACTAATAGTTCTTTTTCTTATGCACCAATCTCCAACCATAAATGTTTATTTTTTAATTCAAAATAAATGACACTTATTATACCTCAATTTCTGGTATAGTGGCCTTGTTCTTTAAACATTTTTTTGCTTTTATTTATGAAATTTAAAAACATGGCTAAATGAAAATATCTTGTAACTGCCAACATGATGAGGTTTTATACTATACTACCTTAAAGTATTTAGGAAGAACCATCAGAAGCACACATTTTCCAGATTTTCTCTTTGTTCTTTTTAAATAATATAAACTGCTCCACATAGCCCCTCTAAAACCAGGGAGTAAAGGAAAGAATCAGTAAGAAAGAGATCATAGCAAACAAGCTGGGCATTTGTAGGGAGAAACATCTATCCTAAGTACAGCAGGAGAAAGGGGAGGAAGTCTTAAAGTGTTATGGATAGGGGGAGGTTCAAAACATAAGAAAGTTATAAGTAAGTTGAGAAGGTAATAAATAAAAGCTTCAACACACTTCCAGAATATGCATGATGTAGAAATGATGGCCCTAAAACAGAGTAATACTGATTTTTTTTAAAATTAAAGGATTTGTTCAAATGTAGATTTTTGTGATTTTTGTTTTAAACACTAGTGATTGAATTATCTTTACCATTGTTGAAGGAAAAAGATAATTGATTTTGAAAATTGATAATTCCCTTGTCATTATTAGGTATAAAATCCATTCTTTTCCAAATAAACAATCATTATGAACCTGGTTTATCCACAGTTTCAGTCCTAGACACACACATGGATCATTTATGTGTTGGGACATAGCAGCGTCCAGCTCAGCTCTCAGATTTCCACAGCAAGATGATTTGGTCCTGAAGGAAATAAGACCTTGGTTGACAAAGATAATATTTACCATTGACACAGAGTTATTTTTTTGTAACCCAAACTTGTCATTTCTTAGACAACAAGAATACATAGTGTGAAAATGAGAAAATGAGAAGATAAAAGTTAAAATTCCAAAATATGTCCGGAGAATCATTGAAAGGAAGTTTAATAACCATATAGTCCCTTTTATCTAGACAAATACATTAACCTTTGATTAAAAATTACAAAATGATCCATTTGTTGCAAAAATTAAAGCCTGTTTGGTGTCACAAAATGTTTCTTTTTTAAAGGAACAAAAACAGAATTGAGAGGAGGAAAATGGTGTGTAAGTCTATTATTGTGAAATTCTAACCTCTTTTAAAATCCTGTCTTTCAGGAAAGAACGGTGACCATTAGAAGACAAACTGTAGGAGGATTTGGATTAAGCATAAAGGTATCCTGTCTTTTCAGTCTATCCTCAAAGGCCATGCTGTAAAGCCTGCATTTTTGTGTATTTTGATTTTTTTGCTGATTAATAATTAGATAAGAATGGCTATAGCAAATTGTTTAATATTTGGAATGAGATGTAAAATAGGTAGGTTCTCACAAAACCTTGGGCAACTTTTGATTAAGAAATTCTCTTAGAAAAAGTATTTGGGAATTTTACCCGATATGAACATGGGTCATTCCCTTTCTCTGGTGTCATTTAACATGTCAGATATTGTGTTATAATATGCATGTCTTCCTCTAACCAGCTAGAATAGGCACGACTGCCCTTTCAGTGAATGGAACAAGAACAAGTTTTAAACTAATAATACATAGTTAAGACTTAGTTGGATTTTATTCATCTTT
The DNA here is from genome assembly GCF_020171115.1 of Neogale vison. Taxonomy (NCBI): domain Eukaryota; kingdom Metazoa; phylum Chordata; class Mammalia; order Carnivora; family Mustelidae; genus Neogale; species Neogale vison. The sequence goes on along the minus strand of NC_058094.1, from coordinate 83,753,463 downwards.
TTCTTTGGTTAGTTTTCCTCTTTTAAAGAATTTTCATATCACAATGCCAAGTATACAGGATAGACAGAATTTTAGCATCTCATTTATTTTAAAAATGACCATACCTGTTCACTTACATTTATTATTAAACTCTAAAGGCCTCTTTTCCTCCTGTGTATGGTTGACTACTAAAGATGTACCATATCTGCAATTTGTCATCACTGAAACAAAACAGAAAACTTGAAAGGGTGAGAAATTACATAAATATTATAAAAGTTAACTCCATGTCTTTAAAGCCCCTTTAGAAATCTACGTCTCTGCATAGATAAATGAAACCTAACTTTATCTTGACCGTTGGGTTAGGTATTTTGCCTATGTAGGGTGACTATCATACATCTCAGGTATATATTTCAAGAAATTTTAACACAGCTCAGTTTATATATGCTTGGAAAGTGGAACTCTAAATTTGGTGGTTATCAGTTCTAGTTGACATTATGGAAATGACTTAGAAAAATGTACCTGTGTGGAATAGCATTGTGTTGTCAGGTGATAAGAATATCACTACATAAAGTGTTAGTTTTGGAATATTTATTTAACTTTCCTTTATCTATCATCAACTGAAACGAGGAAGGTTTGCAGACCAAGTTAATAGGATATGGAAATTATTTTTGTTTTTGCTGTGATATTTATTGGGATTGCTTGAAGGATTTAAAGTTGCCACTAGAGACAGTAAAAAGTCCATGAAAGAGGAAAAAAATGCTAAGTGTGATTAAATCCAATCGTGAGAGTTGGTTTCATTTGAGATAAACATTTTCGCCTAGTAGGCCTGACTCACTCTTTCTTTCTTCTTTTCTTTCTTTTATTTATTTATTTGAGAGAGAGATAGAGAGAGTGTGTGTGTGTGTGTGTGTGTGTGTGTGTTTGCTTGAGCAAGGGAGGGGGCACAGGAGAAACAGACTAGGGGAGTGCAATATGAGACTTGATCTACTACCATCAGGAGATGGTGACATGAGCCAAAACCAAGAGTTTAACACTTAACCAAATAAGCTATGCAGCCACTCCAACTCTGTTTCTGATGGTGGAGCTACATTAGTTTTGTGTAGGCTGGAAATGTTCTTTTCTATTTATTTTTTTTCTGTTTCCATTTATAATTTAAAGCCAATAATACAATGTAATTTATTTTTACTAAAATGGCACAGTTTTAACCTAGGCAGTTTTTAAAACATCAGGAATTTCGCCAAATGAATTATATCCATTTAACATTTTTGTTATTCCAGTCCAACTGAAACTCCTACACCTAACTAAATAATTTTTTAAATCAAATGTGTATAGTTTGCGTTCATAATATTGACCACAAAAGCAGTATTTTACTTTATTTTCATTTTTAAAAATTTTTATTTATTTATTTGACAGACAGAGATCACAAACAGACAGAGGCAGGCAGAGAGAGAGAGAGGGGAAGCAGGCTCCCTGCTGAGCAGACAGCCTGATGCGGGCTTGATCCAAGGACCCTGAGATCATGACCTGAGCCAAAGGCAGAGGCCTTAACCCACTGAGCCACCCAGGTGCCCCAAAAGCAGTATTTTAATTGTGATTTGTGCCATATGTTAGGAATTCTAACAAAAAAGGCAATTCGTTTACACACTAAAATTCGTTTACACAATTCTTATGACACACTAACCATAGATACTAAAATTAATATTTTCATTTAGAATATTACACAGTCATTCTGAAAAGATTTTTTTTTTGGGGGGTTTTGCAATTTGCTTTTCTTAATACTTACCTCTGACACTTGCTTTTTTATTTTTAAACTATCTTTCAGGGCATCTGGGTGGCTCAGTCAGTTAAGTGCCTGCCTTTGGCTCAGGTCATGATCCCAGTACCCTGCTCAGTGGAGAATCTGCTTCTCCTTCCCCCTGCTCTTGTGCTCTTGCTTGTTCACTCTTGTTCATTCTCTCTCTCTCTCCCTCCCTCTCAAATAAAATCTTAAAATAATAAGCTATCTTTCATTCTGTTAATGTATGTGCATATATATATATATACATATATATATTTCATGTTATATATATATATATATACTATATATGCAGAACGAACATTTAAGAAATCATTTTAGCTTAAATGCAGAAATAATATTTTAATATTCACCATTTATTTTCTTTTTTTTTTCTTTAACACCTTTATTTTTAGGATAAACACTAGATTTTTTTTAATTTTTAATTTTTTATAAACATATATTTTTATTTTTATCCGCAGGGGTAAAGGTCTGTGAATTGCCAGGTTTACACACTTCACAGCACTCACCAAAGCACACACCCTCCCCAGTGTCCATAAACCACACCCTTCTCCCAACCCTCCTCCCCTCAGCAACCCACAGTTTCTTTTGTGAAAGTAAGAGTCACTTATGGTTTGTCTCCCTCCCAATCCCATCTTGTTTCATTTATTCTTCTCCTACCCACTTAAGCCCCCATGTTGCATCACCACTTCCTCATATCAGGGAGATCATATGATAGTTGTCTTTCTCCGCTTGACTTATTTCACTAAGCATGATACGCTCTAGTTCCATCCATGTTGTCGCAAATGGCAAGATTTCGTTTCTTTTGATGGTTGCACAGTATTCCATTGTGTATATATACCACATCTTCTTGATCCATTCATCTGTTGATGACATCTAGATTCTTTCCATAGTTTGGCTATTGTGGACATTGCTGCTATAAACATTCGGGTGCACGTGCCCCTTCGGATCACTACATTTGTATCTTTAGGGTAAATACCCAGTAGTGCAATTGCTGGGTCATAGGGCAGTTCTATTTTCAACATTTTGAGGAATCTCCATGCTGTTTTCCAGAGTGGTTGCACCAGCTTGCATTCCCACCAACAGTGTAGGAGGGTTCCCCTTTCTCCACATCCTCGCCAGCATCTGCCATTTCCTGACTTGTTAATTTTAGCCATTCTGACTGGTGTGAGGTGATATCTCATTGTGGTTTTGATTTGTATTTCCCTGATGCCGAGTGATATGGAGCACTTTTTCATGTGTCTGTTGGCCATCTGGATGTCTTCTTTGCAGAAAGGTCTGTTCATGTCCTCTGCCCATTTCTTGATTGGATTATTTGTTCTTTGGGTGTTGAGTTTGCTAAGCTCTTTATAGATTTTGGACACTAGCCCTTTATCTGATATGTCATTTGCAAATATCTTCTCCCATTCTGTTAGTTGTCTTTTGGTTTTGTTTACTGTTTCCTTTGCTGTGCAAAAGCTTTTGATCTTGATAAAATCCCAATAGTTCAATTTTGCCCTTGTTTCCCTTGCCTCTGGCGATGTTCCTAGGAAGATGTTGCTGTAGATGAGGTCGAAAAGGTTGCTGCCTGTGTTCTCCTCAAGGATTTTGATGGATTCCTTTCTCACATTGAGGTCCTTCATCCATTTTGAGTCTATTTTTGTGTGTGGTGTAAGGAAATGGTCCAATTTCATTTTTCTGCACGTGGCTGTCCAATTTTCCCAGCACCATTTATTGAAGAGGCTGTCTTTTTTCCATTGGACATTCTTTCCTGCTTTGTCGAAGATTAGTTGACCATAGAGTTGAGGGTCTATTTCTGGGCTCTCTATTCTGTTCCATTGATCTATGTGTCTATTTTTGTGCCAGTACCATGCTGTCTTGATGATGACAGCTTTGTAATAGAGCCTGAAGTCCGGAATTGTGATGCCACCAACTTTGGCTTTCTTTTTCAATATTCCTTTGCTATTCGAGGTCTTTTCTGGTTCCATATAAATTTTAGGATGGTTTGTTCCATTTCTTTGAAAAAGATAGATGGTACTTTGATAGGAATTGCATTAAATGTGTAGATTGCTTTAGGTAGCATACACATTTTCACAATATTTATTCTTCCAATCCAGAAGCATGGAACATTTTTCCATTTCTTTGTGTCTTCCTCAATTTCTTTCATGAGTACTTTAAAGCTTTCTGCGTATAGATTCTGTGCCTCTTTGGTTAGGTTTATTCCTAGGTATCTTATGGTTTTGGGTGCAATTGTAAATGGTATTGACTCCTTAATTTCTCTTTCTTCTGTCTTGTTGTTGGTGTAGAGAAATGCAACTGATTTCTGTGCATTGATCTTATATCCTGACAATTTACTGAATTCCTGTACAAGTTCTAGCAGTTTTGGAGTGGAGTCTTTTGGGTTTTCCACATATAGTATCATATCATCTGCAAAGAGTAATAGTTTGACTTCTTCTTTGCTGATTTGGATGCCTTTAATTTCTTTTTGTTGTCTGATTGCTGAGGCTAGGACTTCTAGTAATTTGTTGAATAGCAGCGGTGATAATGGACATCCCTGCAGTGTTTTTAACCTTAGCGGAAAAGCTTTCAGTTTTTCTCCATTGAGAATGATTATTGCGGTGGGTTTTTCATAGATGGCTTTGATGATATTGAGGTATGTGCCCTCTGTCCCTACACTTTGAAGAGTTTTGATCAGGAAGGGATGCTGTACTTTGTCAAATGCTTTTTCAGCATCTATTGAGAGTATCATATGGTTCTTGTTCTTTCTTTTATTGAGGTGTTGTATCACATTGACTGATTTGCGGATGTTGAACCAAACTTGCAGCACTGGCATAAATCCCACTTGGTCGTGGTGAATAATCCTTTTAATGTGCTGTTGAATCCTATTGGCTAGTATTTGGTGAGAATTTTTGCATCTGTGTTCATCAAGGATATTGGTCTATAGCTCTCTTTTTTGATGGGATCCTTGTCTGGTTTTGGGATCAAGGTGATGTTGGCCTCATAAAATGAGTTTGGAAGTTTTCCTTCCATTTCTATTTTTTGGAACAGTTTCAGGAGAATAGGAATTAGTTCTTTTTTTTTAAAGATTTTATTTATTTATTTATTTGAGAGACAGATCACAAGTAGGCAGAGAGGCAGGCAGAGAGAGAGGAGGAAGCAGGCTCCCTGCTGAGCAGAGAGCCCGATGCGGGGCTCGATCTCAGGACCCTGAGATCATGACCTGAGCCGAAGGCAGAGGCTTTAACCCGCTGAGCCACCCAGGCGCCCCAGGAATTAGTTCTTTAAGTGTTTGGTAGAATTCCCCCGGGAAGCCGTCTGGCTCTGGGCTTTTGTTTGTTTGGAGATTTTTAATGACTGTTTCAATCTCCTTACTGGTTATGGGTCCGTTCAGGCTTTCTATTTCTTCCTGGTTCAGTTGTGGTAGTTTATATGTTTCTAGGAATGCATCCATTTCTTCCAGATTGTCAAATTTGTTGGTGTAGAGTTGCTCATAGCATGTTCTTATAATTGTTTGTATTTCTTTGGTGTTAGTTGTTATCTTTCCTCTTTCATTCATGATTTTATTTGGGTCCTTTCTTTTTTATTTTTGATAAGTCTGGCCAGGGGTTTATCAATTTTATTAATTATTTCAAAGAACCAGCTCCTAGTTTGGTTTATTTGTTCTATTGTTTTTTTGGTTTCTATTTCATTGATTTCTGCTCTGATCTTTATGATTTCTCTTTTCCTGCTGGGCTTAGGGTTTCTTTCTTGTTCTTTCTCCAGCTCCTTTAGGTGTAGGGTTAGGTTGTGTACCTGAGACCTTTCTTGTTTCTTGAGAAAGGCTTGTACCGCTATATATTTTCCTTTCAGGACTGCCTTTGTTGTGTCCCACAAATTTTGAACCATTGTGTTTTCATTATCATTTGTTTCCATGATTTTTTTCAATTCTTCTTTAATTTCCTGTTTGACCCATTCATTCTTTAGAAGGATACTGTCTAGTCTCCATGTATTTGGGTTCTTTCCAAACTTTCTCTTGTGATTGAGTTCTACCTTCAGAGCATTGTGGTCTGAAAATATGCAGGGTATGATCCCAATCTTTATATACTGGTTGAGTCCTGATTTAGGACCGAGGATATGATCTATTCTGGAGAATGTTCCATGTGCACTAGAGAAGAATGTGTATTCTGTTGCTTTGGGATGAAATGTTCTGAATATATGTGTAATGTCCATCTGGTCCAGTGTGTCATTTAAGGCCTTTATTTCCTTGTTTATCTTTTGCTTGGATGATCTGTCCATTTCAGTGAGGGGAGTGTTAAAGTCCCCTACTATTATTGTATTATTGTTGATGTGTTTCTTTGATTTTGTTATTAATTGGTTTATATAGTTGGCTGCTCCCACGTTGGGGACATAGATATTTAAAATTGGTAGATCTTCTTGTTGGACAAACCCTTTGAGTATGATATAGTGTCCTTCCTCATCTCTTATTATAGTCTTTGGCTTAAAATCTAATTTATCTGATATAAGGATTGCCACTCCTGCTTTCTTCTGATGTCCATTAGCATGGAAAATTCTTTTCCACCCCCTCACTTTAAATCTGGAGGTGTCTTCGGGCTTAAAAAGAGTTTCTTGTGGGCAACATATAGATGGGTTTTGTTTTTTTATCCATTCTGATACCCTGTGTCTTTTGATTGGGGCATTTAGCCCATTAACATTCAGGGTAACTATTGAGAGATATGACTATAGTGCCTTTGTATTGCCTGTAAGGTGACTGTTACTGTATATTGTCTCTGTTCCTTCCTGATCTACCACTTGTAGGCTCTTTCTTTACTTAGAGGACCCCTTTCAATATTTCCTGTAGAGCTGGTTTGGTGTTTGCAAATTCTTTCAGTTTTTGTTTGTCCTGGAAGCTTTTAATCTCTCCTTCTATTTTCAATGATAGCCTAGTTGGATATAGTATTCTTGGGTGCATGTTTTTCTCATTTAATGCTCTGAATATATCATGCCAGCTCTTTCTGGCGTGCCAGGTCTCTGTGGATAAGTCTGCTGCCAATCTAATATTTTTACCATTGTATGTTACAGACTTCTTTTCCCGGGCTGCTTTCAGGATTTTCTCTTTGTCACTAAGACTTGTAAATTTTAGTATTAGGTGACGGGGTGTGTGCCTATTCTTATTGATTTTGAGGGGTGTTCTCTGCACCTCCTGAATTTTGATGCTCATTCCCTTTGCCATATTGGGGAAATTCTCTCCAATAATTCTCTCCAGTATACCTTCTGCTCCCCTCTCTCTTTCTTCTTCTTCTGGAATCCCAATTATTCTAATGTTGTTTCGTCTTATGGTGTCACTTATCTCTCAAATTCTCTCCTCGTGGTCCAGTATCTGTTTGTCCCTCTTTTGCTCAGCTTCTTATTCTCTGTCATTTGATCTTCTATATTGCTAATTCTTTCTTCTGCCTCATTTATCCTAGCAGTGAAAGCCTCCATTTTTGATTGCACCTCATTGATAGCTTTTTTGATTTCAACTTGGTTAGATTTTAGTTCTTTTATTTCTCCAGAAAGGGCTTTTATATCTCCCGAGAAGGTTTCTCTAATATCTTCCATGCCTTTTTCAAGCCCGGCTAGACCCTTGAGAATTGTCATTCTGAACTCTAGATCTGACATATTACCAATGTCTGTATTGATTAGGTCCCTAGCCTTTGGTACTGCCTCTTGCTCTTTTTTTGTGGTGAATTTTTCCGCCTTGTCATTGTGTCCAGAGAAGAGTATATGAATGAGCAAGTAAAATACTAAAAGGGTGGCAACGACCCCCGGAAAATATGCTTTAACCAAATCAGAAGAGATCCCAAATCGTGAGGGGGAAGAAAGGAGATAAAAAGAGGTTCAGAAAGAAAGAAAGGAAAAAAAAAGGGGGGGGCAAATGAAAGAAAAGAAAAGAATTAAAAAATGTAAACAAATAAGGAAAAGTACAAAAAAGAAAAAATACATATATATTAGATAAACTAGTTAAAAAACGTTAAAAAAAGGGTAAGTTTAAAAAATTTTAGCAGAAGAAGAGAAAAAAAAAAGGAAAAAGAAAAATAATTAAATTAGCTGCAAGACTAAAGAATCATAGGTTGAAAGCCATGAGTTCCGTGCTTTGCTGTCTCCTGCTCTGGTATTCTGCTGCTCTCCTTGGTATTGAAACCATACTCCTTGGTAGGTGAACTTGGGCTTGGCTGGATTTCTTGTTGATTTTCTGGGGGAGGGGCCTGTTATAGTGATTCTCAAGTGTCTTTGCCCCAGGCAGAATTGCACCACCCTTACCAGGGGCGGGGCTGAGTGATCCGCTAGGGTTTGCTTTCAGGAGCTTTTGTTCCCTGAGCGCTTTCCGTAGAGTTCTGGAGGACGGGAATACAAATGGCGGCCTCCTGGTCTCCGGCCCGGAGGAGCGGAGAGCCTGGTGCCCCACTCCTCAGTGCACCCTCAGAGAACAGCGCTCTGTAACTCCTGTCTGCCTGACCTCCGGCCGTGCTCCAAGCTCACTGAGCCTGCGATCGGTTCAAGGTAACTCCGAGCTGCGAGCTTACTGTCAGCTCTGTCTCTGTAGCCGGCTTCCCTGTTCTAATACCTGTAAGCTCTGCGACACTCAGACACCCCCGATCCTTCTTGACCCTGCAGGACCTGAGGCCACGCTGACCCTGCCTGGGCTTCACCCCGGTTTAGCCTCTGGAGCGATGTCGCTCAGCGGAACAGACTTTTAAAAGTCCTGATTTTGTGCTCTGTTGATCCGGCCGCTTGCCGGGAGCCGGCCCCTCCCCCCGGGGTCTATCTTCCCGTCGCTTTGGATTCACTTCTCCGCCAGTCCTACCTTTCAGAAAGAGGTTGTTTTTCCGTTTCTAGAATTGCTGTTCTTCTTCTCTTCCATCTGCTGGTGGATTTGTAGGTGTTTGCAATCTTTAGATAAGCTATCTAGCTGATCTCCTGCTAGCTGAAGTAGTCTCAGCCTGCTACTTCTCCGCCATCTTGACTCCTCCCCCTTATTTATTTTCTTATGTATTTATTTGCGTACCTACTGCTGGAGCAATTTGAGCCAGTAATATAATTATTCACATAAATATATAAACATATATCTTATCCTTATTTGCTTCAGTTAAGTAATCACTTCTGGCACACACTGGAGATTTTGCAATGAGAATTATTGACTTAAAACCTGGAATATCTCAACTGGAGATAACAGAAGGAAGAGTGCCTGTTGGACAATTAAAGAGGCTTTAACCAATATATTGAAGACTCCTACAGGTCCTCCTGAATTTCACTATACTAAGAACATATAGTGATGTTATTTCAGTTTTATCTTCTAAAAAATTATTGTAAAAACCTAACTAAAGGGTAAAAAATGTTTTTCTTTCTTTCTGTCAGAAAACACTAAAACACTCCAACATGTGCTGTTACAGGTCAAAGTCAACTGGCCATGCTCTGTGCTCCTGACAAATCTTGGCTCATGGGCCTTTACTACCACTGTCAACACTGTGCATGGTGGCAACTCCTCAGTTTTCCCACGTGGTGGTCAGTGCTACAAAAGTTGGTGGACAACATCATAGGCTTCTTTCATAGCATCTTTCTAATGCTTTATTTTTTAACGTGCCCTAGTGGCTATAGCCTGTGGGCAGAATGATGTCCTTGAAGCTACCAATGCCCTTTAAGCCTTGATGTTGCCTGTTCATGTACAATGTTCTTATTCCCCAACATTCTCCAGGCAGAGATTCCCCTATAATGGTGATGAAATAAAAGTGAGACTTTACCTTCTTTTATTTTCGTTACCTTATTATTGAAACAATATATCTTAGGGATATTAAAACTTCAGGGATAAAAGTTTGTGGCTTATTCCAAGGTGGCTTAGAGACTGAGGTAGTCATATGTCAGTATGTCTGATTCTAGGTGTTTATAATTTGATATCTTCCCTTGAAGGACAGAATGATGTAGTACATGTTAAGGAGAGTTTCCATCTCAAAATTTCCTAAAAATCTTAAGGAATAAGAGAAAAACACAAATAAAAATGAAAGATTATATTAGATCTAAAGTTCTAAAAATATATTTAAGTTGTAACTCAGTTTCCTTTCAAATTTTGTTTATTTCTTCTCTTACTATAATTTTGCTTTTTTCACCTTAAGAAAATTTTTTGTTTGCATTATTCGGACTTTCTTACAAGATCTAAGACTCTTCTTTGGAAATCCACATTTATTAACATTTTAAATCATATCCAAAGTTACTAGACCCCCAGTGTGGAATACAGCACCCAAAAAGAGCTTTGACATCAGTTACATTGAGATTTAATGTAGAAGTCAGATTTATCTCCAGAGACAAATTTATTTTTTAGATCCTAAAATCCTATTTTTTTTTATAACAAGAGTGTTTTAAAATATTTATTTATTTATTTATGAGAGAGAACACACAGGCATTTGCGCGTGCAGGAATTGGGGGGAGGGGCAGAGGGAGAGAATCTTCAAGCAGACTCCCCACTGCGCACAACCCTCCCCAGGGCTCCATCTCTCGACCCATGAGATAAAGACCTGAGCCAAAACCAAGAATCAGTCACTTAACTGACTAAGCCACCCAGGTGCCCCATAACAGGTGTGTTTTATAATGGAAAGGTAGAGATGAAAATTACCTATGCATCTATGTTAATTCTACAGGAGGGCAAAACAAAACAAACAAAAACAAAATCCCACAATGCAGAACCAAGGACCTGCCGGGACGTGACAGACTTGTGCTAATGCTCCACGTGACAAAGCAGGTATCCTGACAAATAGAGCCGCCACACACGAGGCTGACTATCTTGATCCATCTTCCCATCCTCTGGTTTAGCTAAACTTTGGTCTTCAGCTCCTAAAAAAGAAAGGAATTCTTTTTAACCCCTGGGGAGCATGCCTATCCCTGGATTCCTGCTAGTTTCTACTTTGTTCTCTCAGTGCAGTTGGCCAATCAAGTAGGAGCAAATGCACAACTGAACCAAGGTATAATGAGGTGAAATTTGGAGGTACGATATACACACCTCGGTTGTCATCAAATAGCATTTCATCCACAAGCACTTATACCTAAATAGAAATTATGGTCCTACATTCTGATCAGAAACTTAGTCATGAAGCACTGCTAGAGTTTTTTGCACTGTCTTCCAGAAAGCTTTGCTCATTCAAGCTATTTTTACCTTTGTGTTGCTTTTTAGAACACTTTTAGCATCTGCCATAACTTTGGATTTTTTTGACAATTCTTTAGGAGTCTCCCTGGCTTTCACCATTATTCATTCTTCCTCAATTTAAACATCGCTCAGAATTCAGTGTGTGTGTTTTTCTTTTTCTTCCTTATTAGTTTTTGTTTTTGTTACTCAGTAAAATGTCAAGCTCTTCTTATTTACGTTTTTAAACTTCCAAAATACCATTCTCCAAAAACTGAACAAAAAGATGCCTATACTCTCCACCTATAATCACATAATTTTCTCTGTTCTCAGACTGAAACTGCTTCTTTTTATAAAAAAAAAATTCAGAAATTACAAAAGTAAAAATAAGGAATTATTGAAATAGTAATTAGTGAAAGTTTATGTGCACTCACCAAAAAGACAGTTTGCAGAGCAAGAGCACTCAAACCAAACCATGGAATGAGACTCAGGGTAGATTGCTATAAAAAAACTTACATTGTGGGAAGGCAGTGACTATTTATTCTTCACAGGGACTGGTTATAAAATTACAATTTTCTTAAATGATAAGGAACTGGTTAGTGGTTACCTCATAACAACCTTGGGAAGTAGTTCAAATTTTACTTATGATTTCTAGAGGCATAAACAAGAAAGCCTTGCAAAATAAGCTAAATGAAGCTTTGACTAAAGTGGTTTTGTCTGCTCAGAGAATTTTCAAGGCTGTTCTCCATTTGTTTTCGATTTTCACACCTTGAAGCTCTCAGATTTATCAGGCTGCCTGGCATATCTACTCGTTTGTATTACAGGACATTCTGATCTGGGCCCTTGTCTAGTTTTCCAGTGTTCACTTTTCTGTCTTTTCTGTCCTTTATTTCCGCCTCTTCAGCTCCTGCCCCCCTTTCCCTCATACCACATCTGCCTTCTGGCCTTCTGGTAAAATCTTTCTTTCAAGAGCTCATCCCTTTTGTCTGGACTATTCTGAAACTTAACTATTTCCAAAAATAACTTAAAGGTCTCCCACACCTGCATTCCCAATAATCACCAAAGCTTTGCAACATAAGACCCAATGTTCTTGTATTTTTGCTTCATTCTTATGAGACTCACCATATGGATAATCACCTTAAAGCAAGCCACTATCTTTTATTGATCTTCCACATCTTTGAAAATAGAATATCATATATTTGCATATTATTAAATTCTACTTCTAGCCATTGTCAGTTAATAAATCACTTTTTAGAGAAAGGGTGTTTTTTTTTTTTTTTTAAAAGATTTTATTTATTCATTTGACAGACAGAGATCACAAGTAGGCAGAGAAGCAGGCAGAGAGAGTGGAGGAAACGGGCTTCCCGCTGAGCAGAGAGCCAGATGCCGGCTCTATCCCAGGACCCTGGGATCATGACCTAAGCTGAAGGCCCACTGAACCACCCAGGCACCCCTGGTGTTTTGATTATTATTATTAGAAAAGGTTCCATAGAATTATTTTCCAACAGACAATGCTATGTCATCCATGTCCATTAAGGGTATGTTTGTAATCAAAGGTGATATTTACATGAAATCTTTAACATTGCAGCAATCAAAAATGAAATTATAATTATTATTAAAATGTTATCATTTATAAACAATAATTGCAAGTATTTTTTAACTCTTCCTTAAATGCCAGATGCTAAGTACTTTATATTCATTTTCATTTGGCCTTTAGTATCGAACAAAGTAGGTAACTATTGCTATCCCTCTATAGGCAATGTGGTTAGGTACTAAGAGGTTCAGTAATTTACCCATTGTTGTACCTGGCAGAGCTGGGTCTAAACTCACATAAAGCAAATGACATAGTCCTTACTGTTAATAACTATGCTCTGTAGCTGTAGAAGCCAGATTAAATTATCTCTAAACTCTATACTTGGGAAAAGAAGTAATATTTCCTCTCTAAATTATTTACATTCTGATTTATTCAAAATTAAACTAAATAGATCAATATTTCCAGGATCAAGCAAGCAGTTTAATATCAAAGACTTGGTATTATTTGCATCAAATTTACCAAATAAAAATATATGTCTTAATAGCAGCTATAGTAAATGTCTGCATTTTAGGGGCACTTGGGTGGCTCAGCAACTGTCTTCGGCTCAGAAATGATCCCAGGGTCCTGGGATTGAGCCTCACATTAGCTCCTTGCTTAGAAGAGCTTCTCCCTCTCCCTGCAGCTCCCTCCACTTATACGCTCTCTCTCTGTCTCTGACAAATAAATAAATAAAGTTAAAAAAAATAAATTTCTGCCTTTTAATTTATTAGTAGGTGATACAACACACCCTCATTTACATATACTTCTCCTCACCCTGTTCTCTGTTCTTTTTACTTGAGTTTGATTCTTCTATTTCCACCAGAGACATTATGGATACATACCTTTACACCATAGAAATAGGAGGATATCAGGCAGGTAATAAATCTGAGGTTGAAGATTATGGATGAATCCCCAAGAGTCAGTTAAAACCACTGATCAATTTTTATTATAAAGACCATTTTTAATTAAATAGTTTATTGAGATGTAATTTACATATCATACAACTTAACCACTGAAAGTATACAAGTTAGTGGTTTTTATTATATTCACAGATGTGTGCATTTTAGAACAATTTGTCTTCCCCATGTTCTTGAGCTATCATTCCCTTCTCTCCTTATCTCCCTAACTCATCTCTAAGCAACTACTAGTGTACCTTCAGTATCTATAGATTTTCCTACTTTGAACTTTCATATGAAGGAAATTATACAGTATGTGGGAGAGACCATTAATTTGTGCCAAATTCAAACTAAGTGATATTAGGAGGTAGGCATGGCACTCAAATAGGTAAGGACATTTTCCCATGATATTTTCAGATTATATTCTTTTAGGTACTTATCCTATATTTGTTCATTAGGCTCTTGACCTTAATTATTGTGTTGTTATTATCTGCTTACAAATATTTTCCTAGCTCTAAATAGATATATAATGGTGGGGCCTACTTCTCTATATCTCCCCCCAGAGCCCAGAATATGATTGATTAACTGGGATAATGAAAATATCAAATTAAAAATATTTATCTGGCAAGATTTCCAATGTTCTAGGAACATCTTGGCTTTGATTTGGTGGAATTTCAGATATACTGGCAAATTCTTTGTATGGAGTCTTAAAATGCTTCAGAAAACAATTAATATCCTGGTTCCTATAAAGCTAGTTGTAAACTTAATTATGCATTGAATGGTATATATTTTAATAATTTCTGGGATGCACTGTAGAATGTTGCCTCATTTTCCTTAGTCTTGATTTTACACTGGAACAACAGAGCTCAATTAATTCATTTATTCTCTAAACCTTGACGACAAGCCTGCACCCTGGCTGGCCTAATGGTAGGTTGAGGAGAAGTACCTGTAAAGGAAACTCTGTCTTAACCCCCTGCCCTTTATAATCCAATGGGACAGTAGATATTAATCAAATTGTGATGTAAATAAATGTAAATTATAGCCTGGATTCAGTGTTACAGAAGTATATTACTTCAAGCGAGGAGACACTGATGAATGGGATCCTTTAGCTAAAATTCTGAATTTGAGTGGGAGTTTACCAGATTGAGTAAAAGAAAAAACAAACAAACAAACATGTAGGCAGAGGGGATAGTGTGTAATGATGTCCTTTGGTGTTCCAGTGATAAACATCCAGGATGAAGACATAAGGCAGGTTGAGGCCTTAAGACAGAGGGCTGCTGAGGATCTGGGGTTTTATTCTAAGTGTAATAGGAAGCCTGTCACCTGTTTCAAACAGGATGAGTTGCATTGTTTGATTCTTGACTGGAAAACCTTACATTTCCTTATTTAGGTTGAGAGCTAAGTCTTATTAATTTTAATAGAGCTGGACTGCTCTCACAAATCATCCAATAAATTAAGGTACTCTGATTTTAAGTTCCAATTTCATCTCCTGAGTTTTGTCTAAAAATTTGTTCTTTAGCAATTAATTTAAGAATTCTTTCAGAACTCCTCCTTTGATTAAAAAATTTGATTTAGAAATAAAAAAAAACCACGTTTGGACTCAAACCTTTCAAATTTCAGGAGAAATTTTACATATAGAAGAAAAACTTGACAAAATACGGGTTAGTTTCAGTCTGTCATTGAAACATAGTTCTAACTTTCTGGTGTTGAGGGAGGAATTGAGTTACTGAGCTGGCCCTCAGAAATTGCTATTTCGGTTTTTTTTGTTTGTTTTTGTTTTCCCTAGATAGATCTCAGGGAGCGGTTTCCCACTGTCCTACCATGGTACTTGGCATTAGAAATCTGAGCGCTAAGGAATTTTTGGATTCAGTAGTGCAAGGAGAGAAAAATGTGAAAAGCAAAAACAGCTAAAGAAAAACACTCTGATGACAGCCACACAGACAAGAAAAAATATATGACATAAAAATATGTGCCAAAAAAAGTGACATAAAAAAATGTCACTTTCTGTCCCCAAATATCTGAACCACAAAATATCTGGATGAGCTTATTTCTTCTTTTTATACCACCTAAAACTTCTTTGGTGGATGATTAGTCTCTGTTAACTAGTTTTTTCTTCTAAGAAATGGAGACATATTCTTAAAATCCTTTCCAATCACCAAGTATCTCTAGAAACTAACTGTAACCATGGGCATTTAATTTCATTGTACATTCTTAGCTCCTACTTAAAATCATTCTTCAGTATGTTTACAACGATAGCTCTTGGGCCTGGCAAAGCTTTTGACTTTATTTATTCATTTGTTCATTCATCAATAAACATTTCAAAGATAAAAAAAGAGAGATATTATTCCATGCACTGGGTTTACATCTATGTATGAAACAAATTACTAAAAAAATTCAGTGCCCTCTTGGAACTTATATTCTTCTTAGGGATGGGGGAAAATGAATGAAAATGAATAATAGATATAATAACTGAATAAAGATAATAGGAGGTTGGAAACTGATAAGTATAACGGGAAAGAACGAATAGAACAGAAAAAGGGGATTGCGAACTTGGAACCGTAACTAGTAAATATTAAGGGTCTTAGAACAGATTAGTGTTAAGCTTATTTACCACTCTAATGCCATATAATTTTATTCATAAATCTTAATTGATAGACTAATTAGGATAATAACTACCTTGTATTCAGTGCTTGTTGTGTGCTAAATAAGGACTAATTTCAATTATACTATCAGACACAAATCACTATCTTTTGATCAAATGAGAAGTCATCTTAAACAGGATTTGGGCTTGTTATGAATATACTGACCAAAAGGCAAAGCAGAATTAGGAGCCATGTTTCTTACACAGAGCTAGTCCTGGTGGGTAGGTGAGGATTTGGTTGGTAGAAAATAGTGAGTAAAGTGAGATAGCACTGGGATTGAATTTCAGTGTGAGGAAGACACTGTTTTCAATATTTTTGAAATATTTCAATATTTCAATGTTTTCAATATTTCACTTATTATGTTTCTTCTTTAATATTCTGGAAATAAATTAGGAATACTTGCCAAGAAAATGTTGACTACTACTACTTTTCTCAAAAACTATTGCCCGCCTTATATTTAAGTATATTGGCAATTCAGTACTAAAAACTAACATTCATGGAAAAAATAGAGTTCTAAAGTAACTTTTGTTCTTAAATAAAAAAAGGTTTAGGAAGTTTATGTGTTCTGAAGATAGAGAAACCCAGTAGATTTTAGATTGTCTTTTCAACTGTCTTGTGTTAAAAGTGCTATACTTCTTTAATACATGGCATTTTATTTTCTATTATTAGTTTTTTATAATTTTTTATGATTTTATTTATTTATTTGGGGGAGAGAGTGAGAGAGGGAGACAAAGCAAGAGCAATGGGGGGTTGGCAGAGGCAGAGAGACAAGCAGACTCCCTGTTGAGCAGGGATTTTTTTTTCCCCATAGGAGCTCCATCCCAGAATCCTGGGATCATGGCTGAGGTGAAGGCAGATGCACCTAGGCACCCCAACATTTTATTCTTTAGTGAATTTATTTGATTTTTCAACTGTTGGTTTCAGCTCTGTAATATTTAAACAGAATTTTTATGCACTTATTTCAGGATTTATTTTGTTTCCTTCCATATAGGTCTCACTTACTTATTATTATTATTTTTTTTTAATTTTCTCTTATCTCATCTGGTCAGTTAGATGAAGAATTATCACAGTGTTTTGCCAGCATATTTTATTCTGTTCTTTCATATGTGCTTTCACACATAGAGAAATCTAATATTAATTAAAGAAATGCAGATGATCCCTTTCTCAACATGCATATGCACACTCTGATTTTTTATATCATTTTGTGCAGGTAAAAGTCTCTCTAGTTACTTAACATCCCAAGGGGTCTGTGCTTGATCACATAGAGCAACTTAGCTAGTTAATGGAAATACATAATTATCTGGTATTTAAACAAAATAAGAAATTCTACAATGGACAGCATGCTACGCATTGGAAAGAATGCCTATTCAAGGCATTTCCAATCTTTAATTGAAAAACAAAGGCTTTCAAAGTCACTGTTATTAATTGCTAGATGTCACAGTATATTCTAAATAGGTAGATGAGTTTTTTGGGGAGCACTATCTGCTGAGTAGAGAAATTTCACAAGATTATTTAGATTGTATCTGGTGTCCATTAACATATTATTCTTAGCATGTATAGTTTCCTAATTGAAGGCAGAATTTTTACTTTTGCAATTAAAAAGCACAACATATGATTTTTTTCTTTGCAGGGGGGAGCTGAACACAATATTCCAGTTGTCATTTCAAAAATCTCCAAGGAGCAAAGAGGTAAAGTGTTTAGAAAATTACATAGTACCTGTTCCTTTGTAAGCCATCCTTACTGAAGAATGGGTCATATTAAAGAACCATAAATTAACATGTGACTGACTAGCTCCAGGTTCCCCATGACCAGAGAGTAGGTGGCCAAGTCTGATTCCTAAGTCTATCACTTTATTACTCTAAGGAAGGATTTCTCTCACAGGAAAGCAAGGATGAAAGACAAAAGAACATGCAACTGTATGAAAAATTAGGGACTGCACAGCTTTTCAATTATTTCATTATATAAACAGAGAGACACATTTAATGATAAAAAGTCCCATCAAATAAGGCAATTCTTTTTTTTTTCCTCATACACATATTTTTTCAATTCTCGTATGCAGTTTAACTTAGCCTGTCATGAAATTTCATTTAGAAAAACACCAAACATGTAAACCAATTTTTTCAATGACTGAAATCAATAAAATAATCTAATGTTCAAAAAGAAACCTAGAGCTGATCTCATAGCTGATGGATTGAATGTCTAGATAGAAAATTTTTCATAGATACCTTAATATTATAAGTACGTGAGAAAATTTTGTCATCCATCCAGAAGAGTGACCAGTTTTAGGCAACTGTAAGATCTGAAATGATGAGATTAAATGGAAATAGGTATTCCAGTGTGTGGGCAGAATCATACAATTGCTTTTGCACTCCTATTACTTGTGGATCTTTTAAGATGCTATCTGCATAAAACATTTAATATTTTTCTTGTATTAATTTTGATTTTACTTAATTATAAAACTTTTTCATCTGTGTGAAGAAAATAGTTTGTGCATAATCATTACCCTTCTTCCTTTCCAGCGGAACTTTCAGGGCTGCTCTTTATTGGAGATGCAATTCTACAGGTATATATTTTACCCTTATTTTCTATGTGCAGCCAATACATAAATTCAATTCACAGTATGCCAAGTGAAACCATAATTTTTTTCACTGCAGATAAATGGAATTAATGTGAGAAAATGCAGACATGAAGAAGTGGTGAGTTTTCTTTACTTTTTCCTAATATCATAATATTCCCCATGTGCAAATAAGGATCTATGGCACTGCTAAACACTGTTCGATTTATTCATTAGGTAGATGTGACATTGGTCCAGTGTGTTAATCAGATTTTCAGATGATCTCTTAATTAGTGTATGTGTTTCATATTAGAAGTAGGTCTGTGGCACTACCCAGGATGAAATGTAGTTCAAAGAAATACCTTGACCATTGCTTATTATGTGTTTTTGCAGTTTTCGTATTAATCCCTGCCAGCCAATGTCCACTTAGTATATATATTTCTAGGTGAAATATGTCTCTGACTCTTTGCAAATGTTGAGAAGCTTATAAACAATAGAATTTATGTCTGTAAAACCTTACACAGTAACAGAGTCAACTGGAAGAGCATATAAAGGCTGTGTGTGTGAGAGAGAGAAAAAAAAGAAAGAGACAAAATTTAGAGTTTAATCTCAAAGCATACTGAATTAGCCCTAGGCAGAATGGTCATCAATCTTTGTGTGTGTGTGCTGTTGTGTTCTGTGGTATGTATGTATGTATGTATGTATGTATATTGGTAATTATACATATCTGAAGCCTCTGTTTCAGTCAGTTTAGGTAGGCCCAGGAATTCGAATTTTAATAGTCGGCCCACGTGGTTCTATTGTAGGTGGCCTGTCAACCACACTTTGGGAGAAGCTGGAAGGTTGAAGGGCTTCTGTTGGTGATGGTGAGAAGACATAAAACATGTTACAAAAAGAATAGGACAGTGTTAGGCATTTGGGAAACATTCGTCATGGTTGATTAAATAAGATTCATAAAACCTTCACTGAATTTCTATAGCAGCTCGCAATGGAAGGGATAGAGTAGAAATTATGTTCAAAAGTTTATGCTAAAGGGTTGTGTTTGAATATGTTGTTCCTCTGTTAAAAGCTATTTTGAGAAAACCATTCTGATGTGTTTGTGTATTTCAAACCTCAACGAGGCACCACAAGTGTTTCTGAGAAACCACAGTCCCACAAGCAGTGATGCACGGGAGGGTTTTCAGTTGTGCATGCTTGGAAAATTCATCTAGTTTGTATTCATCACTTGTCTTTTGTCTTCTCCAAAATCTTACTGGGGCCATGGTATCGCCACTCTGTGCTGAACATCACATGTAAAATATGCGTTTCAAGTCTTGAATTTACTACAGATACGTTCAGAAAAAGCAGAGTTTTAGAACAAGTTAGAGACAAATGAGAAAACAGCAAAAAGCGCTCTGTTCTGCCGATACAGATGCAAATGTTAAATATAGCCATGTAAGCAAAGATATTTTAACTTTAGTCTTCTCTCGAAAATACAAATTGATTTTAAACTCATTATACAGGGAGCAAAACCAAGTGCATTCTCTTTTAAAACCACATGCTGTTAGATGGGGTCCTGTTTGCAATTTGGCCTTCCGAGGCAGGCAGCATGCTCACACAAGCTGTGCTAGCTTTGATTAGACAGATTAGTGTGGCGTGAAAGATTAGAATGTGCTAATAACGCCACTTCCTAATGCTGTTCATTCTGTTTCAAAGAAAAGGAATTTAGGATTGTATTGCAAATTATGTGCAGCTCTTCACAATACACTTATTTTTTTGAGAGGCTTAACCTTATCAACTTAGAAATATAGGTACTAACATTCTGAAGTTCCACTCTTTCCTTTTCCAACAGTAATTAGATGCCTTTGTCCTCACTGCTAATTACCTAAGCAAGTAGAATGACTTATACCTCAGTGGGGCTGAGATATTAATTAAATGTTTAAGAATGGACTTAAATGGGCAGAAAAAGGCACAACAAGCTCAAAGGATGTAGATGGTTTTAAAATAGCATGCTGATATACCACATTCTGTATTCCAAATCTGTGATTCACACAGAGTTCCAAACTCAGAAACAAATTGAGTAGGTGTGACAGTATGTTGTGGGTGCATATAACTTTCCTTTTATTCATCTGCATTACTCATTGATGTTGCTAGAAATTTTGTATTTGGTCCCTGGTTAGCTTCAGTCTTAGGATGCCTTCAACAATATAGATGTAACTTCTGTGTTGATGTTACAAGATTTAATCTTTGTGATAGGTGAATCCACAGTGTCTGTTATGGGTACCCAGTAAGACTATTAAGGAATTATTTAGCCAGATGCCTACAATTAGATCACTGAAGCATTTGTGTCTGTGTGTTTCTACGTTACTAACGTGGACATAAAATACATCAATTCTGGGTTTGCATCCACACCATGCAAAGCAAGAAGAAGATTGCTGAAGAAGAGAAGCTTCTGAAGTTTCCTCATAGGAAAGACCAGCACAAGTGTTAAGGGTTGTTTGGTGTGTGACATGGTGGGAAGGTAGCAGGGTACTCAGGTTAGAGGGCTTTCACACTCACAAACAACTATCTACAAGTCCTAGCTAGGCCACTTACTAACATTGTAACTTCAGGAAAATGAACTTGCTTGTTCTGTCCCTCTCTTATTCATCTGTAAAAACAAACTAATAATTACCTTTATAAAGATTGAATGGGAGTAATGTATATGACACTCCTGGCACAGATCTGGCAGTTAAGAACACTTAAGTATTATTTTATGCCATCGAATAATATTGCTTCACATGCTGGCACTCTTCTCCCTAGTCACTCCCAGTGGTTACTACTGTGTCAGTGTTGGGCAGTGTCTTGTTGAATCCATGCTGTCCCCTTGGAGCTTCCCATACAGAGAGAGTCCTAATGCATGCTGGTCTGCATGCCAAGCTCCTTCCACCACACCCAGTCAGAAATTGAAGTGGGCACCCACGTCTTGAGGGACAGAGCTGTTTGTAAATGAGGGTTTCTTGTTCATCATAGCAGACGTCTTTTTATTTTTTTATATGAATGTGTTTTGTAGTCCATGAGTTATAATCCCAAGATACAAAAAAACCCTAAGGTACCTTTTTTTTTTTCCCCCAAGAAAATGCAGATCTGTTGTCACTGTTGATGTTAAGATTGATTCTATTTTTATTTAAAGATTTTATTTACTTATTTGACAGACAGAGATCACAAGCAAGCAGAGAGACAGGCAGAAAAAGAGGAGGAAGCAGGCTCCCTGCTGAGCATAGCGACCAATACAGGGCTCGATTCCAGGCCCCTGGGATCATGACCAGAGCCGAAGGCAGAGGCCTTAACCCACTGAGCTACCCAGGCGACCAGATTCTATTATTTTTTACCTGGCCATTGAACCTTAGACATATTAAATTGATTGCTATCTCTCTACCTTTCTATCTTCTATCTATCATCTATCTATATTTTATTAACAGGTAAATTGATCACATATCAAAATCTGAGTACCATCTATATGAGACATACTGAGATAGAGTTCTTTGTGTGACAAGAAAGAATATACAGATAATTTTGTCTCTAACTTTATTGCTATGTGGACATCATTTCTGTAGAGTTTAATAATAAAAAGAGTTGTACAAAAAATTTATTAGGAAAGGGCATGTTGACTTATGGTCTTCAAAGTATAACAGTGGTGATCTATATATGCTCAGTCGGAATAAAAGGAAATAAGCTCTAGCTATAGTAGAAAAAAATGCATCTTGAGTCTACAATTAAGATGGTTGGAAATGAAAATCGATGAGTGTAATTGAAATTTCCATCTAACAAGACTTTCAAAATAGGATAACTCATTATTAGGCAAAGCAGAATGGGTGGATAGAGGATTCCGGAGGTTTCCTTCTAAAATATTTCTGGTTTCATGTTTGAAATTCATGTGTTCTAAAAAGGATGCCTTTTGTTTCTATGGTTTTGTTGATAGAAAACATTAGATAATTAGAAATGCAAATAACTATCCACTTCTGAATTTTTATTTTTAAACCAAACTCTAAAAAACTTTGATTCTTATAAGAACAGAATGAGTATCTCAAAGTATGTAAGTTAAAATGATATATGTAGGAGGAGCCAAGATGGCGGAGAAGTAGCAGGCTGAGACTACTTCAGCTAGCAGGAGATCAGCTAGAGAGCTTATCTAAAGATTGCAAACACCTGCAAATCCATCAGCAGATCGAGGAGAACAACAGCAATTCTGGAAACAGAAAAACAACCACTTTCTGAAAGGTAGGACTGGCAGAGAAGTGAATCCAAAGCGACGGGAAGATAGACCCTGGGGGGAGGGGCCAGCTCCCGGCAAGCGGCGGAGCAACGGAGCACAAAATCAGGACTTTTAAAAGTCTGTTCCACTGAGGGACATTGCTCCGGAGGCTAAACCGGGGCGAAGCCCACGCAGGGTCGGCGTGACCTCAGGTCCCGCAGGGTCACAGAAGGATCAGGGGTGTCTGAGTGTTGCGAAGCTTGCGGATATTGGAACGGGAAAGCCGGCTGCAGAGACAGAGCCGACAGTAAGCTCGCAGCTCGGAGTTGCCTTGAACCGGTCGCAGGCTCGGTGAGCTCGGAGCGCGGCCGGAGGTTAGGCAGATGCGAGTTACTAGGAGTGTTCGCTGAGGGCGCACTGGGGAGTGGGACCCCGGGCTCTCGGCTCCTCCGGGCCGGAGACCAGGAGGCCGCCATTTGTATTCCCGTCCTCCGGAACTCTACGGAAAGCGCTCAGGGAACAAAAGCTCCTGAAAGCAAAGCCGAGCAGATCACTCAGCCCGGCCCCTGGTAAAAGCAGTGCAGTTCCGCCAGGGCAAAGACACTTGAGAATCACTACACCAGGCCCCTCCCCCAGAAGATCAACAAGAAATCCAGGCAAGACCAAGTTCACCTACCAAGGAGTGCAGTTTCAATACCAAGGAGAGCAGCAGAATACCAGAGGAGGAGAAAGCAAAGCACGGAACTCATGGCTTTCTCCCTGTGATTTTTT
The DNA here is from genome assembly GCF_020171115.1 of Neogale vison. NCBI lineage: Eukaryota > Metazoa > Chordata > Mammalia > Carnivora > Mustelidae > Neogale > Neogale vison. Next base: position 83,729,934 of record NC_058094.1, on the reverse strand, counting down.
AGTCTTGCAGTTAATTTAATTTTTTTATTTTTCATTTTTTGTTCTCTTCTGCTAGAATTTTTTTTAACTTTTACCCTTTTCTTTTTTAACGTTTTTTAACTAGTTTATCTTATATATATATATTTTTTTCTTTTTTATACTTTTCTTTATTCGTTTTCTTTTTTAATTCTTTTTTTTTCTTTATTTTTGAACCTCTTTTTATCCCCAAATCAGAAGAGATCCCAATCTCTTCAATCTTTTTTTTAAATTCTTTTTTAAATTCTTGATTGAATTTTTAATTCAATCTCTTTTTTTAAAATTTTTTTTCTATTTTTATCTTTCTTTCTTTTTGAACCTCTTTTTATCCCCAAATCAGAAGAGATCCCAATCAGAGAAGATTGGGAGATCCCAATCAGAGGAGATCCCAATCAGAAGAGATCCCTCACCCAATTTCTCCCCCCTCACGATTTGGGATCTCTTCTGATTTGGTTAAAGCATATTTTCCTGGGATTGTTGCCACCCTTTTAGTATTTTACTTGCTCCTTCATATACTCTTAGCTGGACAAAATGACAAGGCGGAAAAATTCACAACAAAAAAAAGAACAAGAGGCAGTACCGAAGGCTAGGGACCTAATCAATACAGACATTGGTAATATGTCAGATCTAGAGTTCAAAATGACAATTCTCAAGGTTCTAGCCGGGCTTGAAAAAGGCATGGAAGATATTAGAGAAACCCTCTCCAGAGATATAAAAGCCCTTTCTGGAGAAATAAAAGAACTAAAATCTAACCAAGTTGAAATCAAAAAAGCTATTAATGAGGTTCAATCAAAAATGGAGGCTCTCACTGCTAGGATAAATGAGGCAGAAGAAAGAATTAGTGATATAGAAGACCAAATGACAGAGAATAAAGAAGCTGAGCAAAAGAGGGACAAACAGCTACTGGACCATGAGGGGAGAATTCGAGAGATAAGTGACACCATAAGACGAAACAACATTAGAATAATTGGGATTCCAGAAGAAGAAGAAAGAGAGAGGGAAGCAGAAGGTATACTGGAGAGAATTATTGGGGAGAATTTCCCCAATATGGCAAAGAAAACGAGCATCAAAATTAAGGAGGTTCAGAGAACGCCCCTCAAAATCAATAAGAATAGGCCCACACCCCGTCACCTAATAGTAAAATTTACAAGCCTTAGTGACAAAGAGAAAATCCTGAAAGCAGCCCGGGAAAAGAAGTCTGTAACATACAATGGTAAATTAGATTGGCAGCAGACTTATCCACAGAGACCTGGCAGGCCAGAAAGAGCTGGCATGATATTTTCAGAGCACTAAACGAGAAAAACATGCAGCCAAGAATACTATATCCAGCTAGGCTATCATTGATAATAGAAGGAGAGATTAAAAGCTTCCAGGACAAACAAAAACTGAAAGAATTTGCAAACACCAAACCAGCTCCACAGGAAATATTGAAAGGGGTCCTCTAAGCAAAGAGAGAGCCTATAAGTGGTAGATCAGGAAGGAACAGAGACAATATACAGTAACAGTCACCTTACAGGCAATACAATGGCACTAAAATCATATCTCTCAATAGTTACCCTGAATGTTAATGGGCTAAATGACCCAATCAAAAGACACAGGGTATCAGAATGGATAAAAAAACAAAACCCATCTATATGTTGCCCACAAGAAACTCATTTTAAACCCGAAGACACCTCCAGACTTAAAGTAAGGGGGTGGAAAAGAATTTGCCATGCTAATGGACATCAGAAGAAAGCAGGAGTGGCAATCCTTATATCAGATCAATTAGATTTTAAGCCAAAGACTATAATAAGAGATGAGGAAGGACGCTATATCATACTCAAAGGGCCTGTCCAAGAAGAAGATCTAACAATTTTAAATATCTATGTCCCCAACGTGGGAGCAGCCAACTATATAAACCAATTAATAACAAAATCAAAGAAACACATCAACAATTATACAATAATAGTAGGGGACTTTAACACTCCCCTCACTGAAATGGACAGATCATCCAAGCAAAAGATCAACAGGGAAATAAAGGCCTTAAATGATACACTGGATGAGATGGACATCACACATATATTCAGAACATTTCATCCCAAAGCAACAGAATACACATTCTTCTCTAGTGCACATGGAACATTCTCCAGAATAGATCACATCCTCGGTCCTAAATCAGGACTCAACCGGTATCAAAAGATTGGGGTCATTCCCTGCATATTTTCAGACCACAATGCTCTGAAGCTAGAACTCAACCACAAGAGGAAGTTTGGAAAGAACACAAATACATGGAGACTAAACAGCATCCTTCTAAAGAATGAATGGGTCAACCGGGAAATTAAAGAAGAATTGAAAAAAATCATGGAAACAAATGATAATGAAAATACAACGGTTCAAAATCTGTGGGACACAACAAAGGCAGTCCTGAGAGGAAAATATATAGCAGTACAAACTTTTCTCAAGAAACAAGAAAAGTCTCAGGTACACAACCTAACCCTACACCTAAAGGAGCTGGAGAAAGAACAAGAAAGAAACCCTAAGCCCAGCAGGAGAAGAGAAATCATAAAGATCAGAGCAGAAATCAATAGAAACCAAAAAAACAATAGAACAAATCAACCAAACTAGGAGCTGGTTCTTTGAAAGAATTAATAAAATTGATAAACCCTTGGCCAGACTTATCAAAAAGAAAAGAGAAAGGACCCAAATAAATAAAATCATGAATGAAAGAGGAGAGATCACAACTAACACCAAAGAAATACAAACTATTATAAGAACATACTATGAGCAACTCTACGCCAACAAATTTAACATATCTGGAAGAAATGGATGCATTCCTAGAAACATATAAACTACCAAAATTGAACCAGGAAGAAATAGAAAGCCTGAACAGACCCATAACCAGTAAGGAGATTGAAACAGTCATTAAAAATCTCCAAACAAACAAAAGCCCAGGGCCAGATGGCTTCCCGGGGGAATTCTACCAAACATTTAAAGAAGAACTAATTCCTATTCTCCTGAAACTGTTCCAAAAAATAGAAAGGGAAGGAAAACTCCCAAACTCATTTTATGAGGCCAGCATCACCTTGATCCCCAAACCAGACAAGGATCCCATCAAAAAAGAGAGCTATAGACCAATATCCTTGATGAACACAGACACAAAAATTCTCACCAAAATACTAGCCAATAGGATTCAATGGTACATTAAAAGGATTATTCACCACGACCAAGTGGGATTTATCCCAGGGCTGCAAGGTTGGTTCAACATCCGCAAATCAGTCAATGTGATACACCTCATAAAAGAAAGAACAAGAACCATATGATACTCTCAATAGATGCTGAAAAAGCATTTGACAAAGTACAGCATCCCTTCCTGATCAAAACCCTTCAAAGTGTAGGGATAGAGGGCACATACCTCAATATCATCAAAGCCATCTATGAAAAACCAACTGCAAATATCATTCTCAATGGAGAAAAACTGAAAGCTTTTCCACTAAGGTCAGGAACACGGCAGGGATGTCCATTATCACCACTGCTATTCAACATAGTACTAGAAGTCCTAGCCTCAGCAATCAGACAACAAAAGGAAATTAAAGGTATCCAAATCGGCAAAGAAGAAGTCAAATTATCACTCTTCGCAGATGATATGATACTCTATGTGGAAAACCCAAAAGACTCCACTCCAAAACTGCTAGAACTTGTACAGGAATTCAGTAAAGTGTCAGGATATAAGATCAATGCACAGTAATCAGTTGCATTTCTCTACACCAACAACAAGACAGAAGAAAGAGAAATTAAGGAGTCAATCCCATTTACAATTGCACCCCAAACCATAAGATACCTAGGTATAAACCTAACCAAAGAGGCTAAGAATCTATACTCAGAAAACTATAAAGTACTCATGAAAGAAATTAAGGAAGACACAAAGAAATGGAAAAATGTTCCATGCTCCTGGATTGGAAGAATAAATATTCTGAAAATGTCTATGCTACCTAAAGCAATCTACACATTTAATGCAATTCCTATCAAAGTACCATCCATCTTTTTCAAAGAAATGGAACAAATAATTTTAAAATTTATATGGAACGATAAAAGACCTCGAATAGCCAAAGGGATATTGAAAAAGAAAGCCAAAGTTGGTGGCATCACAATTCCGGACTTCAAGCTTTATTACAAAGCTGTCGTCATCAAGACAGCATGGTCCTGGCACAAAAACAGACACATAGACCAATGGAACAGAATAGAGAGCCCAGAAATAGACCCTCAACTCTATGGTCAACTAATCTTCGACAAAGCAGGAAAGAATGTCCAATGGAAAAAAGACAGCCTCTTTAATAAATGGTGTTGGGAAAATTGGACAGCCACGTGCAAAAAAATGAAATTGGACCATTTCCTTACACCACACACAAAAATAGATTCAAAATGGATTAAGGACCTCAATGTGAGAAAGGAATCCATCAAAATCCTTGAGGAGAACACAGGCAGCAACCTCTTCGACCTCAGCCGCAGCAACATCTTCCTAGGAACATTGCCAAAGGCAAGGGAAGCAAAGGCAAAAATGAACTTTTGGGATTTCATCAAGATCAAAAGCTTTTGCACAGCAAAGGAAACAGTTAACAAAATCAAAAGACAACTGACAGAATGGGAGAAGATATTTGCAAACGACATATCAGATAAAGGACTAGTGTCCAAAATCTATAAAGAACTTAACAAACTCAACACCCAAAGAACAAATAATCCAATCAAGAAATGGGCAGAGGACATGAATAGATGTTTCTGCAAAGAATACATCCAGATGGCCAACAGACACATGAAAAAGTGCTCCATATCACTCGGCATCAGGGAAATACAAATCAAAACCACAATGAGATATCACCTCACACCAGTCAGAATGGCTAAAATCAACAAATCAGGAAATGACAGATGCTGGCGAGGATGCGGAGAAAGGGGAACCCTCCTACACTGTTGGTGGGAATGCAAGCTGGGGCAACCACTCTGGAAAACAGCATGGAGGTTCCTCAAAATGTTGAAAATAGAACTGCCCTATGACCCAGCAATTGCACTACTGGGTATTTACCCTAAAGATATAAACGTAGTGATCCAAAGAGGCACGTGCACCCGAATGTTTATAGTAGCAATGTCCACAATAGCCAAACTATGGAAAGAACCTAGATGTCCATCAACAGACGAATGGATAAAGAAGAGGTGGTATATATACACAATGGAATACTATGCAGCCATCAAAAGAAACAAAATCTTGCCATTTTCGACAACATGGATGGAATTAGAGCATATCATGCTTAGCGAAATAACTCAAGCGGAGAAAGACAACTATCATATGATCTCCCTGATATGAGGAAGTGGTGATGCAACATGGTGGCTTAAGTGGGTAGGAGAAGAATCCATGAAACAAGATGGGATAGGGAGGGAGACAAACCATAAGTGACTCTTAATCTCACGAAACTAACTGTGGGTTCCTGGGGGGATGGGGGTTGGGAGAAGGGGGTCAGGTTATGGACATTGGGGAGGGTATGTGCTTTTGGGTAAATTGGAAGGGGAGGTGAACCATGAGAGACTATGGACTCTGAAAAACAATCTGAGGGGTTTGAAGTGGCGGGGGGGTGGGAGGTTGGGGTACCAGGTGGTGGGTATTATAGAGGGCACGGCTTGCATGGAGCACTGGGTGTGGTGAAAAAATAATGAATAATGTTTTTCTGAAAATAAATAAATTGGAAAAAAATGATATATGTATGCAATAAAAACAAATTTCGAGAAAACTAATATTAAGTGTTGTTTAATAGCATTTTAATTATTATGATATGCTTGACCTAATTCAAAATTTCCATTGGAATAAAAAGAATATGTTCTTTTCTTAACTTAGATTAATCAGAAAATAACTTTAAAAGGCTTATATACTATCATTTGAAAATAAAGCATTAATTTATTGAAATAGTTCAGGTTTTATAAATTACCAAGGAACATATTTAGGATGTGATTTGGGAACACACATCATTTTACATCTTGGCAAAAAAGATTAAAATATCACAGAGTTACCAATTGTGTTTTACTTAACTGCTAATAATTCTTAATTTGTTCTCAGCTTGGAAAAAGGTTTTGTGCCTTTACTACTTAATACTTTGCTTAAGAATTCTAACCATAGTAGACTCCTTTTCTTTAAATTAACTACCACCAAGGAAAGCCATATATGAAATAATTATACTTTTAATACTTTCTACTGATTTTAGAAGTGTTCAATGCAAAGACAGAAATGTGCAAAATATTGTTTATGCTGTGTCTGATTTTGTGAAAGAAATAAAATATCCAGAGCTTGCCTTACCTACAACTTAGCTTTTTATTAACACTGTTAGGAGTTCCCTCTCGCTCAACCCACAGGTCTGCCTCATTAGGTATGAATATAGATAGCATAGGCCACCCTTTAATTAAATGCATGATCTTCACTCTTGGCTACTAATTCTCATCAATTCCTTTATTTGCTGTCTAACATAGTTCAATGATCCAACTTTGCAGCTCCCTTAATAATGAGACAAAGCCAACCCTGATAAACCAATTACTTAGTGCGGTTCCAGCAAATTTTTATCTAGAGGAATGGACACAGAGAATATATAGCAGCAGGCACAAGGAGACCAGGTCATACTCGGGGGACAAAGTGACTTGAGGCAGAAATGAACATGTTGATATTCCTTCCTCACCTCTTGCAAAGACTCTTAGTCACTCTCACTCTCCAGGTTAAAATGACAAGGGTACATGTGTGTTATAGAGATTATACAAGTTCACAAAACCGAAATTTTATTTTCAAAATGATTAAACTGAAAGGCAAGGAGGAGAAAATGTGTGGAATGGAAGTTTGAAGATCTAAATTAAAAATTGTGTTACAGGGGTGCCTTGGTGGCTCAATCGGTAAGGCATCTGTCTTTGTTTCAGGTCATGATGCCAGGATCCTGGGATCAAAACCCATATTGGGCTCCTGCTTAGTGGAGAGCCTGCTTCTCCCTCTCCTTCTGCCCCCCCCCCCACTCCTGCTTGCTCTCTTTCTTGCTCAAATAAACAAAATCTTCTAAAAAATTGTGTTATAGGCACTTTTCTCATCTTTGTTGTTTGAAGGGTAGAGTTTGAATGGTGGACTATTTGAAATATATCAGTCTTAATATCTTTTTCAGCTAAAATGTTCAATTTTTTTATTTTAAAAGAACACATACTTTGTTAAAACTGTAAAACTAACTATACAACACAAACAGTGAACTCTGTTGGATCTAACTATGGGCCTTAGCCAATAATAATGTACTGATAAGGCCTTATCAACTGTAACAAATTAATACACTGGTGCAAGATCTTAATAATAAAGGATACTCTGTGAAAAAAGATGGGAAGGAACTTTCTGCATAATTCTGTAAACTTTAAAGCATTGTAAAAAGTAAAGTCCATGAAAATTGAATAAAAGGGAAAAAACAAAACCCATTATTTGTGGGTTATTTCTTTTAGATCAATTTCACTATAAATATAGTCTTCCCTCTTAGTGGCAAACAAAACAAAACAAAAACAAAAACAAAAAAGTGCCTAGATGCCAGTGTTCTGAGAGTTAAAGGAGGGAAAAAGCAAAGAAACTTGCTGCTCACTTTATCTCACTTTATTGTAGTACAGAACCTCCCCTATGCCCTCTTCTGGGCCTGGACCCAAATATTCAACTCCTATTCTTGGCTAGAATGCCCCTGTTCACTCTGATTCCTATCTGAGCTTTCTAATGTGAATGCTTGCTGGACATCGGCTTTGCTTCAGCTTTCTCCGATCTAGGACAGTACCACTACATGAAAATCTGCTTTCCATTTTCAAAAAATTTACCTATGACTCTGTTTATTATGATAAAACAGTGTTTCAGGAGGGGGAAACAATACAAACATTTCCTTTACCTCCAAATCTCTGCATTGACTTGCTGAAGATTGCACACACACCATGGAAGAAGGTGTTTTTGTACCAGCTGCTATAACAAAACAGCACAGACTGGGTAGCTTCCAAACACAAGAAACTTATTTCTTCCAGTCTGGAGGCTAGAAGACTAATATCAGTGTGCCAACATGGTCAGGTGAGGGCTCTTTCCAGGGATATAGACGTCTTACATTTCACATGAGGGAGGTGGGTAGCTAGCTCTGTAGGACTTCTTTAATAATGTCACGAATCACATTCGTGAGGGCTCTACAATCATGACCTAATCACCTTCTAATGCTATCACACTGGCATTAGAATTTCAACATATGAAATCTGGGGAGATACAGCTATTCAGACCACAGCAGATTTGTCTAGGAGTTTGTTTATATATACAACATTGGAACTATTAGGTAAAGGGTATGGTATTTTCTACGGCACAATTCCATAGCAGCTGTTTTAGGGCTTCCAGACCTTCTTAAAAGTAAACACATGCATAATAGGATATCTTTCTGCCTTAAAATTACCCAAAGAGCCACTCCTTATCCAGGTGATCACAGGTGTTTGGATCTTTAACTAGATCTTGGGTTTTCCCTTTCTGATGCCCAGATCTCTGATCCAGAGAATCATGTGTACTGCCCCAATTATTTCGGTAGTAGCTTGTAGCATCCTGAGATGCCTCAGAACAACTTCAGAACATAGAACTCTAGAAGCCTCTTGGTAAGAATGACCCACTTTGAGAGTGATAGATGAATGCATAAGCCTTATCTCATTTATTTTTTTTACTCCCCATTAAATTGTAGAATCTCAACCTTTGTAAAAAATTATCTATCCCCTGATTATTCTGAGTGTATCCTTGTGCTTATCATTTAGTCTTTCCATTTGTCCAGTGCTCTTTCTTTCTCTCTTCTTCTCTGGTCACCTCTGTTAAATTCTCCTAGTTATGTTAGATGCTGACAAGACTTTACTGCTTCTGCTGGACACTGTGGCTGCTCTACTGGGTACCACTTCCTTCATCACATAGTGGTAGTCAGTGTTCTGAGATATTTTCTTAGAGGCAGCAAGTCATCATTCCTTGCACTCTGATATTTTAAAGGCATTCTCCCCAAAATATTTTTCTTAAGTTTTTTTCCCCCCCTAATGAACTCTCTCCTGGGACACAGACTGAATCCCTAGGAGTTGTGGGTGGCCAAAAGAAGAAAAACTAATCTGAGTAATTACGACAGCTTTCAGTATCACTTCCTAATTTACATGACTTTTCTGTACACCTGACATAAATGCCGTGATTTTGGCATATAGCTCCTTACTCAGGAAAGAGTTTTGCAAGTTTCTTTGCTTTTTCCCTCCTTTAACTCTCAGAACACTGGCATCTAGGCACTTTTTTTGTTTTTTTTTTTTTTTTTTTGTGGAATAAAGAGATTGGCCACTATCTAAGGAATGTCACAAGAAAAGTATCTAGAGTTGATGTATATGCTTTCAAATATAAATGAAATGCCAAGCAAAAAAGAGAAAGAAAAAATATAAAGAAAGCACATCTGCATATCTATGCCTCCTATGAAGTAGCAAACTACTATAATTTTAGTTTGTATTTCCCTAAAGACTAAGAATATTGAACATCTTTCTATGTGCTTAAGATATTCCTTTATATTCTTGATTAATTGGGTTACGTACCTATTTGAGTTTGTTTATTTTATACATTCTGGCTGCAAGTCAAATATATAATTTGCAAATATCATTCCCAATCCTGGCTTGGCTCTTCAGTTCTTAATTGTATCTTTTGGGCTTAAAGTTTTTGATTTTCATTAAGTTCAGTTTATGGATATTTTAACTTTATCACTTGATCACAGCTTTTGCTGTCTTATCTAATAATTCTAAGGATGTGAAGATTTATTTATTGCTTTGTTTTCTTCTGAGAGCTTCATGGTCTTAAATGTTACACTTAAGTCTATTATCAATTTAAGTTAGTTTTTGTATATGGTGTGAGATAAAATAATGTGGGTATTCATCTATGCCAGCATCATTTGCTTTGGCACTTTTGTTACAGTGAATCATGCTAAATTTAAGAGTTTATTTCTAAATATTTATATATGTTCCATTAATCTGTGTATGCTTATGCCAATATCACATTGATTACTGTAACTTTGCAGTAAGTTTTGTTATTGAAAATTTTAAGCCTCCAAACTTACTATTTTCATATTTTGTTCTTATTTTTATTTTTTATATTTGATTTTTTAAAAAAGTTTATGTTAGAACAGTTTTAAATTGACAGAAAATTGTAAAGATAGTATTGAATACTGTGATATACTCTACACCCAGATTCCCTATTATTAATATCTTGGATTATTATACATTTCTAATGATTAATAAAACCAATGTTGGTACACTGTTATTAATAAAAGTCTGAATAACATTCTATTCAGATTTCCTTCACATTTACCTAATAACTGTTTTTTCTGTTCTCAGATCCCAAGCAGAACACACATTGCATTTAGTAATATGTCTACTTAGGCAACCCCTTTGCTCTAATATTTTCCAGAGGTTTTTCTTTTAATAACTTTAGCAGTTTTGAGGAATTCTGGTGAAATATTTTGTTGAATGTACCTCAATTTTTTTTCTTTTTTTCTGATTTATTCCTTGTGATTAGGCTGGTTTATTTTGTTGGGTAGGAAGACGACAGAGGCAAATTGCATTTTTGTCACATCAATAAAGTGTACATACCATCAACATGACTTTATTAGCACTAATATTAACTTTGATCACTTGGTTAAGATAGAGTTTGCCAAGTTTCTCCACTATATAGTAGCTTTTTTGTTTCTTTCCATATTGTGTTCTTTGGAAGGAGTATAGTATAGAGAGCCCACACTTAAACAATGCAGTATCAGCTTCACCTCCAGAACTGTGGGTTGTCTACTTATATTTTTTGAAATTTTGCTACATAGGAGATTTGTCTATGCACCATAATTTGTTTATTCAATAATATGATAGATCAGTATAGACGTGTTATTTTATAGTTTGGATTAGAGGCTAATGCTTATTTATTTGTTTGTTTGTTTGTTTGTTTTTGCTCAGGTGGTTCTAGCATTGGCCCTTGGGAGCTCTTTCAGTTGGTTTCAGTGTGGCTTTGAAATACTACCTCAGAATTTTTTTTTTTAAGAATTTATCCTTTTTTGACACTATATTATGTTTCAGAATCATCTTGTAGATTTCTTGCCAATCCAAGAATCAACCATTTCTCCTAGAGGTCCTTCTTCCCTTTATTAGAGAGTGTATTAGATACAAAAATCTGAGTCCTGGGTGTGCTCTTTGCTGCTGGAGTAGAAGTAACTTTGAGATACTCTCAGGTGATAAAACAAGGAAATATGTGTGTGTGTGTGTGTACAGACTTGTTCATAGGTGCAAGTGCATTCATATATATTTCTCTATATAGTCATATATATCTTTATTAAGCTGAATGTGAGTTTATATGGCTGCCTCCAACCTAATCCAGTATCATTTGGATAATTCTAGTCTCCTCTCTTGCTTATCTGTAACCTCCCTCCCACTTCAACAGGTGGCTACATCATCTGCCATACATTTGGCTAAGTGTTCAAATCCAGTATGTATGTGCAGGAATATAAGAATTGTTAACTCATTCCCATTGCCCAGTGGGAAAAACTTCATTAAGTGGAGTAGAGTTTGTGTACAGTTTGTGTTTGTTTGTTTGTTTGTTTTGGCCTACAGTCTTAACAGATTTTATTCATTTCCAAAGTTAGAGAACTCAGTACCACTCCCCCTACCCCTGGAGTGAGCTTGTTTCAAACATTCATCATACAATGAGGCACTCTTGTCACATTTTGCATTACATCATAATATCCCCCAATCTCCTAAAGACTTTTTTAAAAGGATTTTTACACATTGAGGTTCTCTCACTTTTTGGCTCTAAATTCTATGGGTTTTGACAAGTGCAGGGTGTCATGTATCACCATTACAATACCATATAGAATAGTTTCACTTTCTCATAAAATCCTCTTCATGTATTCCTTTTTTACTCCTACCGATGCCAGGATTATGGAAATGACCATTTCACTGTATGTATAATTTTGTCTTTACCAGAAAGCTATGTAATTGTAATCCTAGAGAATATATCCTTTTCAGATTGTTTTGTTCCATTTAGCAATGTGCATTTATGAATAATCCATGTCTTTTCATGGCTTGATAGTTCATTCCTTTTTGAGCACTGAATAATATTCCATTGTTCATACAGTGGAATAGTAAAAAACTGCACTACAGTTTGCTTATCTATGCACCTACTGAAGAACATCACCTTTATTTCCAGTTCTTAGTGATGATGAATAAAACTATTATAAATATTTGCATGCAGGTTCTTGTGTGGACATAAATTTTCAAATTGACAATAATCTAGGACTAGGATTGCTGATTATGTAGTAAGACGATTCTTAGTTCTTAAGAAACTGCCAAACTGTCTTTCAAAAAGGTTATGCCATTTTGTACATCCATCAGTAATGAAGAAGAATTGCCATTGTTTGATATTCTCACCAGCTCTTGGTATTGTCAGGTTTTTGGTTATAAACCATGTTAACAGCTGTGTAGTAGTATCTCATTGTTATTTTAATTTATAGTTCTTTAATGACAAATGATGTTGAACACTTTTTTCATAGACTTATTTACCTTATTTTTATTTTCTTTGGTGATATACCTGTTTGTACAGTTTGCCCACTTTTTAATTGAGTTGGGAGTTTTATTGTTGAGAGTTAAGTTCTTGGTATATATTGGAGATAGCTATGTGTACATGTTGGATACATAATCAGATTTTTTAAAATATATGTTTAAAAATAGTTTTCCCTGCTTGTGGTTGAGTTTCCTTTTAGTTTTCTAAAAAGTATATTTTTCAGAAGTTTATCATTTTAATAAAGTCCAATGCATCAATTTTTTCTCTCATGAATTGTGCTTTTGGTGTTGCATTTAAAACTCATCACCAAACCTAAGATCATTGGGTAATGGCCTTTACTTTCTTCTAAATATTTTATAATATTGAATTTTTTATTTAGTTTATGATATTTTTGAATTAATCTTTGTGAAAAGGATAGGTTTCTTCTAAGTTATTATTGCTACTATTTTTGCATATGGATTTTAATTGTTCCAGCACTTTTGTTGAAAAACTATGAATTTCCATTGCATTGCCTTTACTCCTTTGTTGATCAGTTGACTGTACTTGTGTGAAGCTATTTCTGTTTTTTTTGTTCTTTTCTGTTAATCAATATTTATGTTCTTTTGCCAATAGCATGCTACCTTGATTATTGCAGCTTAATGGTTTAACTCTTGAAATCAGGAAGAACATGCCCACCAACTTTCGTTTTCCTCCTCAGTATTTTGTTGGCTCTTTGAAGTCTTGTTTTTCCATATAAACGTTAGAATTACCTTAATTTGTTTAAAGTTTTTATTTACATTCCAGTGATTAACCTACAGTGTAATATTAGTTTCAGGTGTACAATATAGTGATTCAGCAATTCCATACAACCCTCCATGTGCATCACAAGTTCACTCTTTAATCCCCATTACCTATTAACTCATCTTCATACACCTCTTCCCCTCAGATAACTATCAGTTTGTTCTCTATAGCTAAGAGTCTATTTCTTGGTTTGCCTCTCTCTCTCTCTCTTTTTTTTTTTTCCTTTTGCTCATTTGTTGTATTTCTTAAATTCTATATGTGAGTGAAATCTTAAGGTATTTGTCTTTCTCTGACTCAATTATTTTCTTTAACGTAATATTCCCTAGCTCCATCCATGTTATTGCAAATGGCGAAATTTCATTATATTTAAGGCTGAGTTATATTTGTGTGTGTGTGTGTGTGTGTGTGTACCACATCTTCCTCAGTTGATGGGCACTTAAGCTGTCTATAATTTAGCTATTGTAGGGAATACTTCAATAAACACCAGGCACATGTATCCTGTGAGGTAATATTTTTGTATTTAATGGGTACTTAGTAGTGTAATAGCTAGATTATAGGGTAGTTCTATTTTTAACTTTTCGAGAAGCTAGCATTGAGTTCAGAAAACTTGCACAGTATGATTTCAGTCTTTTTGCATTTGTTGAGGCTTATTTTGTGATCTAATATGTGATTTACTCTGGAAAATATGCCATGCACACTTGAAAAGAATGTGTATTCTGCTATTAGAATGGAATGTTCTAAATATACCTATCAAGTACGGACATCTACAAAATAGCTTTTAGGATTCTGATAGTGATTATATTAAATTGATCAGTTTAGGAAAATCAACGTCTAAACAATATTGACTCTCATAACCCATGAGTGTGAATTATCTAGTCTTTATTCTATCTTTAGGATTTTGTAGTTTTGCACATCTAAATCCCACATATAAATTGTTAGATTTAACAAAGGTTTGACAAAGAAATTCACTTTTGTATATTAAATGTCCATTTTGTTCCATTGTTTTATTTCTTCATCTGTTTCAGGAATTGGTGGTTGTTGTTATTGTTGATTTTGGTTGAGATTTTCTATGCAGATAATATCTGTGAATAAAGGTGACTTTATTTCCTTCCTTCAATCTATGTAATTTTTAATTCTTCTTGGTTATTGTCATAAGGTACTAGACTGGGCTTTCAGCATGATTTGAATAGACATTGTGGAGCAGATATATCTTCGCCTTGTCTCAGTGGGAAGGGTTCCTGCTACTTACCATTAAATACGATGTTAGTTGTGGGGTTTTTGTAGATACTCTTTATCTAGTTGAGGAAGTTCCCTTGTATTCCTGCCTTGCTGAAAGTTTTAATCAGAGATATATGTTGTGTTCTTTCAAATGCTTTTTCTGCATCAATTGATACAACCATAGTATTTTTGTTTGTTAGCCTTTTGATGTGCATGATGCTGATTGACGCTGATTGTATTAAAGATGTTTAATCATCCTTGCTTACCTGCAATGAACCCAATTTGGTGTGGTATATCATTCATTGTATAGAATGTTTGGATTGTTGGGCTAATAATTTTGGGGGGGATCATCGTGTTAATGAGATATATTGGTCATCATTTTCTTTTTCTATAATGTTTCTTTAAAATATTTTTAAAGAGCATTTTTTAAATTAACATATAATGTATTATTTGCTTCAGGGGTACAGGTCTGTGATTCATCAGTCTTACACAATTCACAGCACTCACCATAGCACATACCCTCCCCAATGCCCATCATCATTTTTGATATTAAGATAATGCTAACAGTAAAGAATGATTTAGGAAATGTATCTCATGCCTCTCTATATTCTAGACAACATTATGGAGAATTGTTATCATTTCTTCATTAAATATGATAGAACTCAACAGGGAAGCTGGGTTGGGTATTTTTTATATATTTTTTGGTCATATTATTAGTATTGGTTCGATTTCTTTAATAGATAGAGGCCATTTCAGAATACCTATTTTTCCTTGTGTGAGTTTTAGTAGTTTTGTCTTTTAAAGAATTGATCCATATCTTCCAAGTTATCAAATTGTGGGCAGAGTTGTTCAGAGTATTCCATTATTGACCTTTTGTTTTAATGTCTATGGGATCAGTAGAGATGACCCTTCTTTCTTCTCTGATATTGGTGATCTATATTTTCTCTCTTTATTTCTTCATTAGTCTGGTTAGAGGTTTATAATTTTTATTAATCATGTTCAGATTTATTTAATCATTGTCTATGTTTCAAAGAACATGCATTTTGTTTCATTGATTTTTCTCTGTTGCCTTTGTTTTCCATTTCATTGATTTCCTCTGTAATTTTTATTGTTTGCTTCTGTTGCTCTACTTTTTGTAGGTTCTTATAGTGGAAGCTTATAGCACTGATTTCAATCTCATTTATAAATATATGCATTTAATGGTATAAATTTCTATCTAAGCATTTCTTTCACTGCATTTCACAAATATTGAAAAATTATATTTTATTTTTATTGAGCTCAGAATATTTTTAAATTTCTCTTCAGGCATTTTCTCTGACTATGTTTTATAAAGAAGGTTACTCTTTTATCTTCAAATATTTGGGGCATTTTCCAACTTTCTTTCTCTTAGTGATTTCTGTTTTAAAGTCCTTGTTGTGGGGCACCTGGGTGGCTCAGTTGGTTAAGCATCAGTTGGTTGGGCTCAGGTCATGATCCCAGGGTCCTGGGAACAAGCCCCACAGTGGTGGTCCCTGCTCAGTGGGAAGGCTGTTTCTTCCTCTTTCTCTGCCTGTTGTTCCCCCTGCTTGTGTGCTGTCTCTCTCTCTGTCAAATAATAAATTAAAAAATAAAATAAAATAATGTCCTTGTTGCCTGGGGATATAGATTGTATGATTTCTTGTTAAATTTTGTTTTCTGAACTAGAATCTGGTCTGTCTTTATTAGTTTTCCATGTAAGCTTGTGAAGAATATGCATTACACTGTTTTTGGATGGCATGTTCTGGAAAAGTCCATTGTATAATTTGTATAATTCTATTGTATAATGTCTAATTCATACATTAGAACCATTAGAATGGAACCAATAGAATACATTAGAGCCACTAGAGCCATAAGAATGGTTCAACTGTACCATTGTGGAATTGCTACCTGCTTGAACTATTAATTCTTGAAAGAGTGCTGTTGAAGTATACAACCATCATAATGGATATATCTATTTTTCCTTCAATTCTGTAAGTACTTACCTCACATGTTTTGATATTCTTCTGTTAGATTATTTAGTATTACTATATATTCTTAGATTCTATCACTTTATTAGTATTCAATTCCTTTCCTTTTAAAAGATTTTATTTATTTATTTGACAGACAGAGATCACAAGTAGGCAGAGAGGCAGGCACAGAGAAAGAGGGAAGCAGGCTGCCTGCTGAGCAGAAAGCCCCATGCAGGGCTCCATCCCAGGACCCTGAGATCATGACCTGAGCTATAGGCAGAGGCTTACCCCACTGAGCCACCCAGGCGACCCTCAATTCCCCTCTTTAATCTGCAGAAATTATTTTGGTTCTGAAGTTGGCTTTGTGTGTAATTCATATATTTCCTCCAGCTATCTTTGATTAGTGTTAGCAAGGTACATTTTCTGTAAGCCTTTACTTTAATCTTATCAGTATCTTTATATTTTTTGGGTAGAATTTAGAGTTAAGTTTTATATCCCCTTGGCAAACCTCTTTTTTAATAGATGAATTTAGACCATTCAAATACAAAATGGCTATTGATAGAACTGAAGCAATAACCACATGCTTATAAATATATTCTATTTGTTGAGCATTTATTCTCTGTTTCTGTCCCCTTACACTCCAATTTTATTTTTACTTCCTCCAATACATATTTTTAATTAATCAGCATTATTTAATCTTCAAATAGCCTTATTCTGTTTCATTCATAATTCAGGTACTTTATTACAGAATATTCCTAATTCATCCCTTTCATCTCTTACATAGCTGTCATTGATATTACTTATCTGTATCTTTCAACAAAGCCATACATTGTTACTATTACTTTTTTTTCTTATCTTGATCTGAGTTTCTGGCATACTATTTTTCTAATTCATAAACAAATTCACCTAACTTTTTTTTTCCCCCCAGCTCAGAGTCTCATGAAAAGCATTCTTTGTGTGTTTCTAAAGTTTTTATTTCTAGGTAAGATGTTTCTGTCAATCTGTGGCTTATTTCAGGATTTCTTTTTTGTCTTTGATTTTCTCCAATTTGAGTTACCACAGTAATTACCCATGGAAAAGAACATATCCACACAAATACTTATATGCAAATGCTCACAGCAGCATAATTCATAGTATGCAGAAAACAGAAACAACACATCAACTGATGATTGGATGAACAAAATACAGCATAGTCACAAAATGTTATTTGATAATAAAAAAGGATAAAAGTACTGATACATGGTACAGTGTGGATGAATCTTGAAAATGTAGTAAATAAAGAACCTAGTCACAAAGGACCATGTATTGTGTTATCTCATTTACATGAAACATCCAGAAAGGCAGATGCATGGAGATAGAAGAGAGATTAGTGTGGCGCCTGGGTGGCTCTGGGGGGGTTAAGCCTGTGACTTCTTGGGTCATGATCTCTGGGTCCTGGTATTGAACCCCCGCATCAGGCTCTCTGCTCAGCAGGGAGCCTGCTTCCCCATCTCTCTGCCTGCTGCTCTGCCTACTTGTGATCTCTCTCTCTCTGTCAAATAAATAAAATCTTAATAAGAAAATAGATTAGTGATTGACTAGGCCTAGGGAGAGGGGGTGATGAGAAGTGAATGTTTATGGATACAGGGTTTTTTTTTTTTTTTTCAGGTTGACAAAAATATTCTAAAGTTAGATAGTGGTAACAGTTACACAATTCTATGTGGATATTAAAAACCACTGAATTGGATACTTTAAGCATGTGAATTTCATGGTCTATAAATAATTTATCAATAATGATATTAGATAAAAATGAAAATACACTTGTAGAAGTCCCTGAATACGGTTTAAATGTTATTTTAATTCTTATTTGAGGTAACTTAGTTTTACATACATTTCATGGTGAAATAAAAGGCAAATACAAAAAACCCCACAAATATATAGCTTAGTAAATTATTATAAAACAAATAACCTTTAAATATTACTATACTAGGGAATGAATTTGTCTCCCATCCAGAAGTCCCACTGTACACTCTGTCTTAAACATAGGCTTCCAATAAAACCACTAGCTTAAATCTTACATTGATCAGTTACTTGGGTGATTTTTATTAGATCCCTACACAATATTGTTTAGTTCTGCCATTTTTTTTCAGAACTTCCTATGTAGTTTAGATTTTTAATCTCCAGGCTTCCTCTGGAGTCGTCATCTCAAATTTTGTTTTATTGTTCATTGATAATGGAATAGATATTTTACAAAAGGAATTTATGCCATCTCTCTACCTTATGTTCTGGAAATACCACAACTGTAGTGATAGTTACAGTTTATTTTATTTTATATTTTTAAAGGTTCTATTTATTTATTTGGGAGAGAGAGATAGAGCATGAGCAGGGGGAGGGGCAGAGGGAGAGGTAGACTCCCTGTGAATCAGGGAGCCCAAGACAGGGCTTGAATGCAGGACCCTGAGAACATGACTGGATCTGAAGGCAGGTGGGTTTAACTGACTGAGACACACAGACGATCCCCTCCCCCTTTTTAAAAAAGATTTTATTTATTTTTTTTATTTGTTAGAGAGAGAGAGACAGAGTGAGAGAGAGCACAAGGAGAAGGGAGTGTGGAAGGCAGGGCTCTCTGCTGAGTAAGGAGCTGTATGTGGGACTCTATCCCAGGATCCGGGGATCGTGACCTGAGCTGAAGGCAGATGTTTAACCGACCGACTGAGCCACTCAGCCATCGTTAGTCACATTATATTAATAAAACCTTTTATCTTGAGATAAGTGTAGATTCACATGAGTGAATATAATTATATATCTTATATCTTATATCAGAATATAAGAGATAAAGAGAGATCACCTTATTCAGTTTCCTCTAAGGTTAACATCTTGCAAAACTTCTTGAAAACATCTTGTAAAGTACAGCAGCATCACAACCAGGATGTTGACATTGATATAATCAAGATAGAGAATGTGCCCATCACCAAAGGGACCCCCATTTTATCCACTTAGAAGAAAGTAAAAAGGAAGTAGCTGTTCCTACTTCCCTCCTGCCCTCACTCTCTACCAAACACCTGGCAACAACTAACCTGCTTCCCATTTTTATTATTTTGTCATTTCAGGAATATTGCATAAGTAGGATCAGAAAGTCTAACCTTTTGGAAGTTGCTTTTTTTCCCCCAGTGGCTATCTCTGGAGATTCGTCCAGGACATGAAGACTTATGTTCATACAAAAACCATAAATGAGTGTTTATAACAGATGTATTACTAACTGCCCCAAACTGGAAACATCCAGATATTTTTTGATGGTGATGGTTAAAATGTAGTATATGCATACCATAGTCTAATACTCAGAAAATGAGTGAACTATTGATATATGGCTATATGATTTTAATAACTATTCAGGAACTCTAGTAGTATTCACATCAGTGTAGTATAAACAAGTAGATGTTTGTCATTTCTAGTTAATGAACATTAATGTAAAACTTTTATTCAGTTCTTTTTTTTATTTTTAAAAGTAACAAGCATGTTTTCTGAATTAAAGAATAATAAATGAGAAAAATGCTGCAAGTACAATCTTCTGTTAATTTACAGAGCATTAATTGGCAAGACTTTTTCCTAGAATTTGGCCAGCATGATTTTTGATGGTTTACAAACATTTAAAAATTAAATCCTAGGGAAGTGGTTCATGTTACACAAATGTGCCTATTATTTGTCTTATTCAGTGATCTGAAAATAACAAATAAAACAATGTAAGGAAATTGTTATAATAAGATGAGAAATTTTTCATCTCTTGATGCAATATACATACATTGTATATATGTTTTATATATATATTTGTAATTATATCATATATTTATATATCTATTACATAATTTAAAGAATATACATTTAACATATTTAAATGAGTATGTATTTTATATAAGTACTTTATAGATATAAGTCTATATATTTTATTTACACATATGAATAGAAATATATTTCTATAGAGATATATTATACATTTATATATGCTATATTATACATATTCATATATGTGTATTTTATGTGTGCATATATATATATACATATATACTAGTTTTGCTATAAGCTTATCTCACAAAATGATGTTATTTTTTCTTTAGTATAAGTTTCCTCGTTGAGTCTAAGCCTGAACCTGGCAAAAATAGATTTATTAAAATTTTCCATTTTACTCTTCTGAAATGTTTACTAAGAAGGATAGAAAACAAAACTTCAGATGATCATTATGTTCATTAGGATTTTTTCAGAGAGATATTGTAGAGATAAGATAAACCATATATGTGTGTGAAATGTATATTTATTGGCTTTTATTTTTATAGGGTATATATTACTATTTCTTTTCTTTTTTTTTTTTTTTTTTACTATTTTTTTTCCCAATTTATTTATTTTCAGAAAAACAGTATTCATTATTTTTTCACCACACCCAGTGCTCCATGCAAGCTGTGCCCTTTATAATACCCACCACCTGGTACCCCAACCTCCCACCCCCCCCCCGCCACTTCAAACCCCTCAGATTGTTTTTCAGAGTCCATAGTCTCTCATGGTTCATCTCCCCTTCCAATTTACCCAAAAGCACATACCCTCCCCAATGTCCATAACCCTACCTCCCGTCTCCCAACCCCCCTCCCCCCAGCAACCCACAGTTTGTTTCATGAGATTAAGAGTCACTTATGGTTTGTCTCCCTCCCTATCCCATCTTGTTTCATGGATTCTTCTCCTACCCACTTAAGCCCCCATGTTGCATCACCACTTCCTCATATCAGGGAGATCATATGATAGTTGTCTTTCTCCGCTTGACTTATCTTTCTAAAGGTTAACTGAATTCTGTTCATAAATAGATTCTTTCACATGAGAAAATATTTAAAAAATACTATTGTACACCTGAACCTAATACTACACTCTATGTTAACTACTGGAATTCATATAAAAACTTAAAAAATTAAAAAAAATCACAAAATATATTACACATATAGTCAAAGTTTTAAAAGCATCTTGCCTAAGAATATACATGTCTAAATTAACTTTTAAAATAAAAATATAAAGGTTTAAAAGAGATCAATTAAAGTGTTCAGAATTTGGTATTTTTCTACTTTCTAAATTTTAAGCAAAAAACAAATAGAAATAATAAAATAATTATTTATTTTACAACATCAAGTTACTTAGGCATTTAATAATAGTATGAACCAAACCACGCATCAAGCAATTTCATAATCTCAGGTATATAGAAGTTATTACTATACCACTTTGACATATGAGGAAAGTAAAACTAAAATACATAAGAGTAATTGGCCCAGATTTGAGTCAAAGTTGAGTAGTGGCAGAATTAAATCAAATCCAGTCCCACTTCCAAAGTTTATGGCCAATGGACTACAAAATTAAAATTGTGCATGAGATTCACTCAGTAAATACATGTTTAAAAGAAATGATTACTATAAATTAGTAGACAAAGCAAGCTCCCTCCCCACTTTTTAAACAAAAGATTCTCTTCAGAATGATTTCAGTAGGAAACTGTAAGAGCTTCGACAATGGTTAGAAAACACTTCTTAACTTTAAATATTCCCTTCACTGGATAAGTCATATTAATGGAGATGGGATTTTAAGTTCTTAGATATTCCCCTTTTTTCCAGCGATAAGTCTTTACCATGTGATCATTATATTTCATGTAAAACCACAATATCACTACAATTTTGAGGTCTAAGTGTTCTATTGTGAATGACAAAGACCTACTTATTTATCTTCTAATGAAAGGAAGTATTTAATATAAGAGATAAAGATTTTATATTGATAAAGATACAGATAAAAATGAGGATATTTTGCTTTTAATTATGGAGATCTTCTTTGGCATCCAAGATAAATTAAGTATAGATTTTAATTATTCTTACTTATTTTAAATTACATATCATTGCTTATTAGTATGTACATATGTGTAGAGAAATTTATACTAGTAAATATTATTCTTTCAACAGGGATAATATTCCAAGACAATTGAGAAATAGAATTGTGGCTAGAATAACAAAAAATTAATAGAGGGAATATATGTTCCCTCACTCTATTCCCTGGGAAGTAGAATGTAAACCAAAGGACTGCTTTGACCAAACTTAATGTTCTTACTGAGAAATCTTAACTCCAAAAGCATGTAATAAGTCATCACTATGAGATTATATTTTGTGATTGAAGTATGGTCAGGACTCTAGTACAATAGTGTCAGCCCTGGTAGAAACATCTTAATCAAACCATCATTTTAAAATCACATTTTATGTATGTGTGTGGAGACACCTTGTTCCTTCCTACCAGAACATGTTTCTCTACCCATTGCTTCAATTCTGTGAACTGATACCCTTCCAATATGCTTATTCTCTATGTGTCTAAAAATTATCATCTATTATGTATAACAAGTGAAACAGAATAGCTTCCATCAAGATACCACTATAAACCTGTTAGAATAGCACAATTCAAAAGTCAATAATATGAAACGCTGGTGATGATATGAAGCAACAGGAAGTCTCATTCACTGCAGATGAAAATTCAAAATGATGAAATCACAATGGAATATAGTTAGTTTGTTACAAAGCTAAAATATTATCTTACACAATCCAGCATCCACCCTCATAGGTATTTACCCAAGAGAAATGAAAACATATATTCACACAAAAACATATATAGGAATTTTCAGTGAAGTTTTATTCATCATTACTAAAACCTAGAGTCAATCAACATGCCCTTCAGTAAATGAATGGATAAACAAACTGTAGTGCAACCATGAAATGGAACTCTTTTCAGTGATAAAAAGTAATGATTGTTTCAACTGGTATACATAAAGCATTTGACAGAATTCAACACCTTTTTCTGAACTAAAAACAAAAAACAAAAACACACACAAAAACACCCCACTCAGCAAACTGAGAATAGAAGTACATTACCTCTACATAACAAAGGCTTCATATAAAAAGCCCCCCATTGGCTCAGGGTTAAGCCTCTGCCTTCAGCTCAGGTTATGATTCCAGGGTCCTGGGATCGAGCCCCAGGTCAGCTCTCTTCTCTGCAGGGAGCCTGCTTCCTCCTCTCTCTCTGCCTGCTTCTCGGCCTACTT
Organism: Neogale vison; assembly: GCF_020171115.1. Taxonomy (NCBI): domain Eukaryota; kingdom Metazoa; phylum Chordata; class Mammalia; order Carnivora; family Mustelidae; genus Neogale; species Neogale vison. The sequence goes on along the minus strand of NC_058094.1, from coordinate 83,706,293 downwards.
GGGATCTCTCTCCGTCTGTCAAGTAAATAAATAAATAAAGTCTTAAAAAAAAAAAAAAAAAAAGCCCACCATTGTCACACTTAGTAACAAAAGACCAAAAGACTTAAATGTTTTTTCTCTAGGTTGAGGAATACAATAAGAAAGCTTACTTCCACCATTTTACTCAACATAGCACTGAAAGTCTTAGCCAGTGTAATTAAGCAACGGAAAAAAAAAAAAGACATCCAAATTTAAGGGTAAAATAACATTATTTCTCTTCCTAGATGACATAATTTTATATGTAGAAAATCCTAAAGATTCCATTTGAAAATGTTAGAAATAATAAACACAGAAAGGCAATGGGACAAAAATCAACACACAAATATCAGTTGCATTTTTATACACTAAAATGAATAATACACACAGAAATTAACAAAATAATTCCATCTATATTTACATCAAAAAGAAAAAATATTTAGGAAAAAACAAAGGCATATCATAGGAAATAAAGTCAATGATACTGTAATAGCATTTTTAAAGTCAATGATACTGTAATAGCATTTTTTAAAAGATTTTATTTACTTATTTGTCAGAGAGAGAGAATAAGCAGGAGAGAGTGGCAGGCAGAGGGAGAAGCAGGGTCCCCACTGAGCAAGGAGCCTGACACAGGACTCAATCCCAGGACCCTGGAATCATGACCTGAGCTGAAGGCAATTGTTTAACTGGCTGAGCCACTCAGGTGTCCCTGTAATAACACTTTGTGTGACGATTAGTAGGTAACTACACTTGTGGTGAATATGGGATAATATATAGAGAAGTTAAATCACTGTTGTACACCTGAAAATAATATAACATTATGTGTCAACTATACCTAAATAAAAACATTAAAAGTTTTTATTTTTATTTTATTTTAAATAAAATAGTACTGGACAATAGATAACCATAAGAAAAATACAACAATCTATAATCACTCAATACACTATAATAAGCTTTTTTTCATAATAAGCTTTAAACAAACCATTTTTAAAAAGAGAGGCGATAAGATTTATACACTAAAGACTAAATGTTGCCAAAAGAAAATAAAGAAGAAACAAATAAGTGGAAAGACATGCCACATTCATAAATTGAAAGATTTAGTTTTGTTAAGATGTCAGTTGCAATCCATAAATTCAATGCAATCCCTATTAAAATCTCAATGACTTTTTTTTGCGGAAACAGAAAAATTCATCAAAAGACTGAAATAGCCAAAACAAAATTGGAAGTCTCATACTCTCAAAACTTACTATAAACCTACATTAAACAAAATGATGTGGTACTGGCATAAAACCAGACATAAACTCAAGGAATAGAATAGAGAGCCCAGAAATAAATCTTCATATGTATGGTCAAATAATTTTTGAGACATATACCACAATCATTCAATAAGTTAAGGAGAGTTTTTTCAACAAATGGTGTTGGACCCTTCCCTTCCACCATATACAAAAATTAACTAAAAATTTATTAAATATCTTAATGTAAGACCTAAAATGATAAAACTCCTAGAGAAAACAAGGGGAAAGCTTTACATAGGACTTGGTAATGACTTCTTGAATATCACACCAAAAACCCAGGCATTGAAAGTAGAATGGCGGTTGCCAGGGAAGACTGGTGGGAGAAGAAATGGAGTTTTATTTAATGGTCATGGAGTTTCACTTTTACAAGATGAAAGCCATCTGGAAATCTGTTGCACAACAATGTAAAGTATGTTTAATACTCCTCAAGTGTACACTTAAAATGGTTAACACATTAAATTCTATGTGTGTTTTACTACAATTAAAAATGTGGGGACGCCTGGGTGGCTCAGTTGGTTGAGCAGCTGCCTTCGGCTCAGGTCATGATCCCAGCATCCTGGGATCGAGTCCCACATCGGGCTCCTTGCTCGGCGGGGAGCCTGCTTCTCCCTCTGCCTCTGCCTGCCTCTCTGTCTGCCTGTGCTTGCTCGCTCTCTCTCCCTCTGTCTCTGACAAATAAATAAATAAAATCTTTAAAAAAAAAAATGTGAAAGAAAATCTAGATATCACATAAAATTTCAGATTTCTGTCTTTTCCCAAAGGATTAGCAGCTCTCACAGCTCTAGGCCTACATACTTCCTCTGTTTGCCACAGTTTATAGCCTTTCCCTGTTGTCCATTTGCCTGTCTGGCTCATGTAGTCACTTGAATGGCAACCCTGGGATGGCAAAATACCCAAGTTAGTGAATAAGAATGTATCAGTATTGGTTCATGATTTTGAGTCATGAGATGACATGGCAATGAGAAATGAAATAGATTAATATAAAATGTTAATAGTGGGGGAAATTGGGTGTGGGCTATATAGGAATGGTTTGCACTACTTTTCAACTTTCTGTAAGTCTAAAACCGTTTTTTTTTTTTTTTAAGATTTTATTTATTTATTTGACAGAGAGAAATCACAAGTAGACGGAGAGGCAGGCAGAGAGAGAGGAGGAAGCAGGCTCCCTGCTGAGCAGAGAGCCCGATGCGGGACTCGATCCCAGGACCCTGAGATCATGACCTGAGCCGAAGGCAGCGGCTTAACCCACTGAGCCACCCAGGCGCCCCAGTCTAAAACTGTTCTGACCTAAAAAGTTTATTTTTTAAAAACTGAATCAAATGGTACTTAAAATAAGCTCATGTTATTTTCTTTTCTTTGGCTGTTTTTTATTTTTTCTCTCTTTTGTTGAGAATGTGAACTCCTTGGGAGTGAGAATTGTTTCTCTTTTATTCAGTGTTTGTGTACTGACACAATGCAGGTGATCAATAAGTATATAGTGAATGAAATATTGAAACACCATCTCTACCTCAAAGTAGGCTGTTGCACTAAGAAATAATTTTCCTCTTCTCTTTCAGAGCTTGTTTTTCTTCTTTTCTCACTCTTTCCACATAATTCTCATAGATTTTTATTCAATTGTCCGTCACAACAGTTCTTTTGTCAACTTAAGAAAGGAATCTTATGCAGTCTCTGGGCTACTGGCTTTAAAATATGTCTTCGTTTTCCTACAACGAATCATGGGATTACAAATGAATCAACACAATCTGGATCTCCACCTACCATTTTGAAAACCTCCCTGTGAATAATTCTTTGGACTCTAAGTCATTCTTAATACATTTCTACATTTGATTGTTTTGGGATTTAATCTGGTGCTGTTGTTTAATTATAGGTGTTTGGATTCCCATTTACCTGTTTCTGGGTCCCAATGATAAATTTCTAAATAACAAACAAAATGTGATAAGACTTAATTTAAAATTCTTCTTTGCCCTGGAAAGTTGATGGCTATCATCAACCATTTCATTCTTCTAATTACCGAAGCAAATTTCTAATCGCCAGTTTGGTATTTTTTGTTTTGTTTGTGTTTGTTTTTCCAATTTCAGGATTTCTGGGATAACCCCTTTCTCTTTCTTTAAAATGTAAATTATGTACATTGGAAGTATATTTTCAAATTTTGCCTTCCTTGTCTTTCTCAGAGTTTAGTAGTGTGCCGGTATGGCTGAAACTATCTTTGTTTTTTGGGGGGATTCATCCTATTTCAAACAGTTATGTTACTTACATATGTTGAAGACTACCAGGGGTTTGTCTTGTGGCTTTTAAGGCAAGAAAGTGAATGGGTGTGTATAGTCAGATATACGTCTAAGGGTATTTTACTGGAGTCCCCTATATTTATTGAAAAAAATTAATAAATTATTCCCACAATATAAATATATAGAAGTTCTATAATAAAACATTTATATGAAATTCCTCTTATTTCAATTAATCTAAGTAATTTTCTAGTAATGTGGGTTATCATTTATTAAGTAGCTACAGTACTAAAATCTTGTCTAAGCATCTTGCTTGTACCAAAACATTTAATTTTTTTTTTTTAAAGATTTTATTTATTTATTTGACAGAGAGAGATCACAAATAGGCAGAGAGGCAGGCAGAGAGAGAGAGGAGGAAGCAGGCTCCCTGCTGAGCAGAGAGCCCGATGCGGGACTCGATCCCAAAACCCTGAGATCATGACCTGAGCCAAAGGCAGTGGCTTAACCCACTGAGCCACCCAGGTGCCCTAATTTTTATAAATTTATTAGATAGGTATGACTACTACATTTCAAAGATGAGAAATAGGTATCACAGACAAGTTAAATCAGTTGCAGATTATACAGTTGGCAAATTGTGGAAATAGAATTCAAACTAATAGAGTCTAGCTCCAGAGCTCAAATTTTAACAAGGATATACCATTTAGGGTAAATAGTTTAAGGATAGTTTTATTATAGTAATTTCTTTTGAAAATATGATGGGAATTAAAGTTATTGGACGTTTTGTTTTGTTTCTTTTGTTTGGTTGTTGTTGTTGTTGTTGTTGGGTTTTTTGTTTGTTTCATTCAGGAATGTTATTGGGCATGAGTATTAAGGAAATCTGATTCAGCTTTCTGTCCTGAATATGAATCTCATCTGATGCCAACTGCTAACTGTTTTTAAGTACTCCAGATCTGAAGTTCTCTGTGTTAATAAAAAAAGTTTTTTTTCCTTCAGCATTTGAAATGGATTTCCTAATGCTTGCTTAGGGGTTGAATTCTAGTTTGCTTGTTTGTTTTTCTCCTTCAATTTTCCTCTACCTACTAAATGTCCCGGATGATTCATTTAGTAAACATCTGAAGAGAATTTGGTTTCACATGGCACAAGATTTGTACATCATGGCTTCATTGGAACTCATGGAGAGACCTCTCCTCTGCTCTCAGAGAGAGCCCTATCTTGAGGCTAGCACCATTATGATTCCTGGACCTAAACAACATCACCCTCTTCAGCTGTCCCCTGTGTCAGGCTGGCTGTGGATTTATACAAAAGCTAGTCTACACATTGCCTCATTCCTGCTGAGATATTTTCCTCCTAAATCCTTGACTAAATTCCCCTCTTCAAAATGCCCAAAATAGTTTCTATTGACTAGACCCTGACAACTGCAGATATTTATCTATATTTCAAGTTTTCCTGGGGTTTTAGTGAATGCTGTTGTACTTATCATCTTGGGAGTTCAATAGATGTTTGTTGATTAGGATAATAAATTGGATGAGGAAAAGTTATAAAAATAGATTACTAACTATGGAGGTGAAAATATAGTAAGACCTTAATCTAACTGAGGAAAGAACACTTCTCGGTAGAACTACATGTCAAATGTCTTAAAGTATAATACTCATATTTTTATTTTTAGTCATAAGACTTAATAACACAAACTCTTCAATAAAGCATTCTTTCTAAGTCACTTTTTTGTTCTTCTTCTCCCTCTCTTCACCACACACACACACACACACACACACACACGCTCATTCTGATAGTGAAGGCTAAAGTTAGCTTTGGAAAATATTACTGTCTTCTTCCTTGAGATCTTTTTCAGCATGAACAAATTTAACTTTTTGTCCAACCCTTAGTTGGGTGTGTGCAGTCTCCCTCAGAATGGATACAATTACTTTCAGTTCACTGACTTGAGAGATCTTGAAATAAACAGGAAAGAAATATGTCTAGATCCATTTCAATAGTTGGAACTGTAATGTGTGGTTTACTTAAACTTATTTACTACTTACTTGGAAAGCTACTCGGGCAAATTAATACATTCCTGATACACAGCATCACAAAAAAATCTGAGAAAATAAATGGAAACAAACTGTCAGTTAGCATTAAAATAATTAGATGAGATATGCTCGTTTGACATGAAAATCTTAGCAGCATAAATCTTCTAGAGAACTTTTATACTCTCAATAGTGTTTTTTTACACTGACTTGATATTGAAGACTTGGTCAAAAACATTGTACATTTGTTGCAAAATTAAATTTTGATGATCATTTATAGAGTATTTCATATGGTCTAATTAAGATCAATAAAATATTTTTACTTCACAACATGAATCTGCCTATATTTGGTAATATAAAATATTTCATTGAAAAAATCAAAAGGTTGTAAAAATAAGAGAATACACAGTTGTTTCAAAAGTGATGCAGTTCAAATATTATGTGGGAGACACAAAACTGTAATTGCTGTTATTTTTATTAACAAACAAGTATTGGAAATCCAATATATACATAGAATAAAAATATCTCAAATAAAAAGTATCACACTAGAAAATGTTTCTTCCTATAAATGGTTTATGTTTAATATGACAGCACCCACAGAACAGAGCAGTGATAGTTTGAAGGCATATGATATAAGGTATTATATACAACATGCAGAGCAATGTATTATATACAACATACAATATAAAGTATTGTATGTAACATACAACACAAGGCAATTATATATAACATGTAACACATGATATTATATAAAATAGGCAACATAAGGTTTTTATATACAACATATAATACAAGGTTTATATATAACATGTACTTTGTTTTGAAATGTTTACACTCTTTTCCTGTAATTATTCATGTTTCATTTATTCAGGAAATGTGAAGTATCATACTTACTGGGTTGCAAATAATTATGACCATGTCAAATGAAATTCAAGAACTTTACTCTTTTTCCATGTTAAAAGCCACTGAGGTTAATATAGAGGATAAGATGCCTGCCCTTTGTTTTCCATTATGTTACTCTAGATTTTATGAAAGAAATCATAGTATCTTTCTGAGATTTTTTTCTAACCAACAATTGGATTAAGGTTCTCTGTCTCCTAGTTACATCAAAGAGAGTTTGATGATTGGTTTCAAAAATGTCTAAGAATTCCTGTTGAGTTTCTTTCACAAAGCAGTATCAAAGAGAAGGCTACTTTATTATTCCTAATGGTTTCCTTTACAATGCAGTATTTGTTGCTGTTAATTCATTTTGTGCTTTCTGCACAGTAATGAAAGTGAGATGGTCAGTTCCAGTGGTGAACAGGATCAGTGCTGGTCCTGAAGTTTTCAGCCCTGCCTGCCACGTGTTATAGACACATTTATTGAGTCTCCAGTTTATGAAGCTAAGATAGGAACCGAGTCAGCAGTGTTGTTGTAGCGATTTCCCAGTCCAGTGATCTGACAAATTGTTGCCCCAATCAATCTGTCAACATGTCTTTCCCATGCTTCCTCTTTCCTCTCACTGGGTTGTAGTTGTGGAGCAACTCTGTCTGGGGGTATTGCTGTCCCAGGTTGCTATGGAGACAGAGCAATAATAGATATGGAAGTAAAAGCAGCTTTTCACCTCCTCTTATTACTGACAAATGTAAACCCTTATCCTACTCAGGACTGCACATGTAACTGAAGCAGGTGGAATGAGAATAAAGTAATATCAAAGACATATGGGTCTACTGTATTTAATACTCCTGCTGGGAAGGGAGCCCAGCTTCCCTTATTCTCACCTATGTACCACCTGCTTTTCAAAGGAAGTATTTGTGAAAATTAAGATCAGTAGTTTTCTCTAATACTGTCTCATCTAAGGTACTATTGTCAGTAGATTTCTCTAATACTGTCTCATCTGAAGGTACTACTGATACACTTACATAACCTCAGTGGACATTCATTGTTCTTAAAATCTCTAACAGAACATAAGCTATTTCAGTTTTGTGTCTCAAAATAATAGCCTATAGAGTTCTGAAATTGGCATTAATTTACTTCAGTTCATATAAACTGATAAAGCTTAAATTCCTTGCTACTAAGCCATTTCTATGAGGCCACACAATCATTCCGGATGGCCTCTGACAAAATGTAGTTTTAGGAATGTGAGGGGCCTAATATACTAGCACCAAACTATGTTCAACAAATTGTCATTGATGTGTTTACCTTTTCCTGACAATTCTTTGGGATTGAGGCCATGACTCATGTGGTTTGGAGAGGAATGGAGAAGGGAATGAAGTGTGAGCCTGGAACAATGTACATGAATGCAGAGAGATTTCCCAGAGTTGTTTCCTTGTTTTTGTCATTCAGGTATCAGATGGTTAGAGTGTCCTTAGAAATTCTGTTGGAAAAGAAGTAGGGTTCAAAGTAGAAAAGTACACTAGAGAGAAGTTCGAGGCAGTAAGTTTATAATTTTGCTAAAGGTCATTCTCTCAGTAATATCCATGTAAGTAAGATGGCGACATGCATGGCTCCCAAGTACAGTGGATGCATCTCATAAAGTACATCCATTCTGTACCATTTGATAGGTATCTTAACGACCTTTACAATTGTGGTCTCTCCAACACCTTTGTGCATGATAGAGTTCACTGAAGACTGAGATTTGAAGTAATTGTTAATAGGAGGGATATATTTTTTCATTATGCCTTTAGGAACATAGGAAGGAGGCACATTATTTTTTTTTCCTTCCTTATTGAATATATTATGTTTGAAGCATACACATGTATCTTCAAGTATTTGAAATTACCAAACACCCAAAGAGACCACTGGTTTCCCATAGCAGTACAGCTGTGTTTCTCTTTGTGCAAACTTCAGTTACCACGGAAATGAGGCACAGCTTACTCTGGTGGTCCCAACAATGCTGCTAATGGTATCAGAACATTTATACTGTACTTAATGTGCATCACAGGGGATGGCATTTAAAATTTAGAATAACATATTTAAATGACTCACGCAATAGACTGAAATGACAGTGTGTGGCAGAAAGAGTATAGGCAGTTGTAAAATATTTACTTCTTAGTTCTATGTTGTGCAAACATGTGATAATATACATAAACAAATATTTAGCAACTGTATTCTGCAGCTGCAAATCTAATGTGGGTGTGATAACATTTAGCTTTGTGTTTCAGATTTTAACAATCATTTTGTGTGAGATAATTTTATGCAGAATTCTATAAAAATAAGGAAAAGCATTATGATTACAAATTTGACTTAAATCTGGAACACTATTTTACAAACTAAAGATTCCTGTAGCTGTGGCTTTAATGTGAATTTAGAATAAATATGTGCATCTAATATGTGTAATATGTGTAATCTAATATAATTATAAAATAGTGTCATCTTCATGGGATTTTGTTTTAAATACTCTGGACTTCCTTAAATAAATATGGAGATGCTCTGTACCTCACCGTCTGGTTCAAATATATCATAGCCATGTATAAGAAATGTTATAATATTTTCACCTGTAAAAGGTCTTTTTTTTTTCCCCTTCCCCCAAGATTTGAACAGATTTTATTAGTGCACACTGACTGCATTTTATAATTATACTTTCCATCATTGAAGGAAGGTTGGGAGCCATTCAAACATAAAGGCCTGATTTAAATATTTTCAGTCCTCAGTAAACAGTTGATTACATTCGGATTGGTAGTTGAAGCTTTGCTCATTTGATGAAGTTAGTGATGATCCCTGAGGTATGACCAGTGGCAAAACTGGTGGCAAAACTTCTGAGACCTTCTATTGTGAGGGCAAGCATCACACTGGTCATCTCACTTGTCATGCCAAGGAATGAGAACAGTGTGCAAAAGTTCAGTGATAAAGAAAATCTTGTGATGCCAAGTATACTAAGTATATTTGGGCTTGAGTAATTTGCATGTGGTATTTACTTTTAAAACCTTCCTTTATAGCCATTTTTCCCCTTTTAATTTATTGTGGACACTGGTTTCAACACTGCAGTTTCTGTATTACAAAATATGGTGTTTTGAATATGGTAGACACCTGATGTATGTATGTATGTTGCATTGATTTAAACTCTATGCTAATTAATCCCCCCAAAATATGCACAAGTAAGTAATTTACACAAATGTAGTCTTACTAATTTAGAGTGAAGCTACTTTCTCCATTTCATCCTGTCTCCTAGTTCCTGAGGGAACTGTGCCTTCTATTTATCTCCTTCTCAGAACTAGGGCACTGAGGTGATGCAGTGTAACTGGACTCTGGATATAAGGGGTCTGTGAAAGCTGAGAGGTTGTGATTATCATCTTAAAATCAATATGAGAGTCAAATATGCTTTTTACATAATTATTTAATTTTGCCACTAACCTCTCTGGAAAAAGGCCCATGAAAAAATGGAGAACTCATACATGTAGTTTATTTGTCAGTCTGTCATGTATTAGCTGATATTATTTCAGCAAGTTACTTAACTTTGAGATGTTTTCAAATCTCATTTGTAAAATAAAAGGCAATAACTTCACTGGCTTTATTTTACAAACCTAAGGCTCTTGTGTAACTTGCATCTTTGGTGACAAGATATTCATTTACATACATGTGGATTATTAAACATACAACTGAATGTTAAGACTTTTAGTAGAAACAGGGGCACCTGGGTGGCTCAGTGGGTTAAGGCCTCAGTCTTTGGCTCAGATCATGATCCCAGGGTCCTGGGATCGAGTCCTGCATCGGGCTCTCTGCTCAGTAGGGAGCCTGCTTCCTCCTCTCTCTATGCCTGTCTCTCTACCTACTTGTGATCTCTGTCTGTGAAATAAATAAATAAATTCTTAAAAAAAAAAAAGACTTTTAGTAGAAACAAATTAACAAATCAAAATAATTTATTAGTCAGATAATGTGGGCCACTACTAAGTAGAAACAATATTGTCATATTCAGTTATTGTTGGGATATTTTAACAGTGTTGCATTAGGTTGCATTGTCATCTCTGAAAGTATAGTGTTTGAAGAATCAATGTTGTATATAACATTTAATTAGGAATAATAATGATGTTTGGGGCACCTGGGTGGCTCAATGGGTTAAGGCCTCTGCCTTCGGCTCCGGTCATGATCTCGGGGTCCTGGGATCGAGTTCTGTATTGGGTTCTCTGCTTGGCAGGGAGTCTGCTTCCTCCTCTCTCTCTGCCTGCCTCTCTGCCTACTTGTGATCTCTCTCTGTCAAGTAAATAAATAAAATCTTAAAAAAAAAGAAATATTTTTTAAAAAAGGAATAATAGTAATGTTTAAGACAGGTTGAATGGTGCCCCAGTTATCACGCAGCCAGCTCTTAGCCCATGAATCTAGTTTTGCTTCTGTGTCTAATGAGATGCAATATTCAAGCTAATTATTCTTTGTGTTTTTGTCCAGCACAAGAATGAAATGATGAATTTGAAAACTGTTCTCTCCTATTTGTTGGTCTCAACAAACATATAATCCTTTGAAGTTTCCTTTTGAGGTCTTCCAAAAGAATGTCAAGGGTTAAATTAACAGTGGCCTTATATAACAGTTACTTACAGAAATTGCAACCAAAGCAAACAAACCAGTAGACAAACAAAACAAAACAGCTGTTTTCATATGTATTGGAAGGAAGTGACTAATTCAGCTGAATTTAAAGAACAGGAAAAACTGTTGCAAAATTTACATTTGTATACATTGCTATCTATCTATACATAGCTTTACAAATATAGCTGTCTCCTCTGAGTTCTGGGTTTGTAGTTGAGTTTAATATGTTCCTTTCACCCCTAGATTTTACATATAATTTCTTACATTATTTTGGTAGTAGTATTCACATTTAACTCCTTAATTCATTAAGACTTTTGTTAATGTATTATTTAAAATCATGTCCTCTCTTATTTTCTTCTTAAAGGATAGCCAGATGTGTTTGTATCATTTATTATAACCAGTCTTTTAAACACTAGATTAAAAAAGTCTGTCATATATTAAAAGTTCAAGTACATTAAGATCTAATTTGTAGTTTTTATCCATTTCTACTGATTTGTATATCAATAAAGTACTGATATGATTAAGTACGTTAATAACATATTCAAATATGGGTAACTCAATTCCTCCTGACCCCTGCTGCTATTCTTTAAGCTTGAAGTATTTTTGGATGTTCTGGGAGACTTGACTTCATTTGTTCTTATAGAAAATTTCACCAAGTATATGGTACATCCTTGCAAGGCTTTATATTTTGATTTCTATCCTGCAATAAAATATACAGTTTACTTTAAAGCAATCTATGCTTTGAAAATTCTAAGGTTTTTATAGGTTTCCGCCCCAGATTTTTAGTATTTTTTTCCTTGTGCTAATTGCTAACATATGAACAAGATATTTTACGTTACAGTGATCTTCTATGAAGCTACCTTAACACAATATTTTTAAAATTCCAATCAGTGTTTTAGTGGGGAATTTTTTTAAGTATACAACTATATTTTTAATAATGAGTTAATTTTATCTTCTTAATATTTATAAATTTTATTTTATATTTTTACTGTATCTGCTAGAATTCATAAAATATTTTTGAAAAATAATAGGGACAGTAGACATTTTTATCTAGTACCTGATTTTAATTAACATGGTATTGTTGTTTTAACATTTAGGATAATGTTTGTTGTTGTTTAAAATGACTTTATTAAGTCTAATGACCAAAAATTATTCAATGAAGACTTTTTATGAGACAGGTGCTATGCCAGACTCTTTCAATATACTGTGAACAAGATAAACCCTATTGTCCTTACATAGCACACATTTTTATGGTGCAGAGATAGGAGAATATTAGACATAATATGTCAGCACAGTATGGGGTAGGTAGGAATGTGCTAATAGGTATAAAAAATGACAAATAGAACAGGAAAATGAGGACAGAAGTATGTGGAGAGCTATAATTTTAAATAGGTTGATAAAGATAGGACTCATTAGGATGACTTTTGAGGTATGAGGTAAGAGTAAAGGAGGTAAGGATGTTAGCCATGCAAATATTTAGGGAGAGACCATGCTAGGCTCAGGGAACCACCAGACATACTCAAGAAATATCACGAGATATTCTTTTATTCCTATTTTTCTTAGAGTTTATATTAGAAATTATAGCTCGATTGACCAAATGTCCTTTTAGACACTAATGGAAAGGATAAAATTCTCTCTTTCTCTCATCTATTATCTATATGTATTAATAGACAGGTTATATATGTTTAACTTGTTGATGAAATTAAAGAAATTATTGATAATAACTTCTTGATATTTATCCAGACTTGCTGTTTTGAAATAAAGCCTATTTGGTCATAGTATAATTTCATTTGTCACTTGTAGGATTCTATATGTGAATAGTGTATTCAAATTATTACAACTATTTTTATATTAACAGTGACCTTTTGTTTCTTTTCTTCATATGTCAGACTTTATTATTCATTTTCATTTTAGTTTGATTTAGTGACATGAATTGAAGAGGCTTCAATAATTTTATGCTGGAATAATTTCTTCTTTAAGAATTAGATAAAATTCAGTTTTGAACCCAACTGTTCCTGTTGCCTTTTGTGAAGTAAAGCTTTCATGAATTTTAAAATTTAATTAAACCTGCTTAATAGAACATAAACTAGACAATTGGCTATATAATAGTAAGAAGACAAAGTAAAATATTGCTTGAATTATTGAGGAAATCATCTTGGAATTAAAATAAATGTTATAATAGCATTTCTATAACCATGGGAACCAGCTAACAATGTATTCTGCTTGTTATATTGAAGTTGGATTCATCTAGTATTTGACTTTTCACCCACTTTTGTTACATAAAATCTTGTTCTAATGGAGTCTTTGAAAGTGATGGAATTATTTTTAGTTATAGCTCTAAATATTCCAGTAAAATTTGCTCAAGTGTTTCAAAGTACTTGCCTCACTAAAGTAAATGGTCCTTTTCTGTATTAAAATTCATTGATGTTATTCCATCCTGATTATCAGAGGTTAAATTTATTATTCAATCAAACTTCATTCGTGATTGTAATATTTACCAAAATCCAAAAATTACTGCATACATCAATACCATTTTAGGTTGAAACTTAACGAATTCAGAAATATTAAAATTTTAATAGTTATTTTTAAACATATAGCTAGATACACATTTTTGCTATAACTTTTCATTTTAAAACAACACAAACTTTGGACTAGAAATACCTGTAGAAAGGCTCTTATTTTAAACCTTTATATATATGTAGGGTTTTTCATAAATTAAAATCCAGGAAAGATGAAAAAATGAGTGAATGCATCCTCAGGAATGTCACATTACCATTCTGGAGCTACTTTATCCATGATAATTCTGACCTCCAGGCCCTCCATCCATTCCTCAGTCTTCCAGCACTGTTTTGTATCTCCCGGTCAAGTAATATAAGGTAAGATATGACAGTTTTAAACCATCCCAAATTTCTTACCTCTTTTGCTTTTCTTCTTCCAAATTCTAAGTCATAGTTGATTTCTCACAGCTGGTTCACCCACTACTTCCAATGGTGATGCGGTATGATCTTCCTAGATATAGTTCTATACCCTGTTTTCCAGTTGGATAATCTATGCTGTTCCACTTGATTTACTACCAACCCAGTAGCACAATTCTTGAGACTATTGTAGACTCCTCCCTTGGTCAAATGATTCTCTCTAAAAAGGGTCTATCTCCTGCTCTGAAAACTGACAGCCACTGTGACCCCAGGTGTATCAGTAGGTATGAAGGTATTCACTGGCATTCACACTATAGAGTGTCACTCTGCAGATTCCTCTGAAATGAATGTGAAAACAGGTGCACAGTGTAGAGGACCCTCTAACCGCATTTAGGAAAGCTTTTAAATTACAGTTTCCTCTCAAACTTTTACTCTGTAATACAAGTAACAAGTCAAGTTTTTCCATTCATTAATATAAACAGAATTAATTAATATAAACAGAAATTAATATCAACAGAAGGTGATTGCATAATAATATATAATAAAAAGTGATTTATTTATTATGTGTTGACATGTAATTACCATGTTAATGTGAGTAGCAAAGCTTGTGATTGTACCTAATGTTAGCCTAGTTGCTTTGTCTGTAAGGCAATGTGTTTAAAACCATTCCTCATGGGGCACCTGGGTGGCTCAGTGTGTTAAGCCTCTGCCTTTGGCTCAGGTCATGATCTCAGGGTCCTGGGATAGAGCCCCACATCGGAATCTCCGCTCAGCGGGGAGCCTGCTTCCCTTACTCTCTCTCTGCCTGCCTCTGCCTATTTGTGATCTCTGTCTGTCAAATAAATATATAAAATCTTAAAAAAAAAAAAAAAACATTTCTCAAAGTCATGTTTAATTTCCTTTTCAGCCAGGAGTCAGGGCTTTAAGAAAATGATTTACTTCACTTAATAATGTGTCAAGAGAGATGAGTCAAATGTTAATGTGAAATTCTAGGTAATTCTTTTCCATCACTGTCATCAGTGAGCCGCAATACTTACCTTACTCTCTGGAGATCTAAATCTTACTTGGTTGTCCTGACATCATGTTGGCTAGTGGCTATGGTCCTCACAGACTTTCTTACTGCCCTTTTTGCCACTGAATATGTATGTGGGGTGTGTGTATGTGTGTGTGTGTGTGTGTGTTTCCTGATATGTGTGCTTACAGTATGTCTAGGCAAAGCAGAAATCCTTCTGTTCATCGATTATAAACCATCCTCAAGGTTAAGGTAAGAGACAGGGATGAACAGGCAGACCACAGAGGATTTTTAGAACAGTTAAAATACTCCATATCATACAATAATGTGAATATATATCATTACATACTTACCCAAATCCAGAGAATGTACAAGACAAAGAGTGAACCCTAAGGTAAATAATGGACTCAGTGATAATGATGTATCAATTCGTCATTTGTAATAAATGTACCCTTCTGATGGAGGACAGGTGTTGATGACCAGGAGACTGTACACATGGGGAGGCAGGGAGAATATGGGAAATCTCTGTGCTTTCCCCGAAAGTTTTGCTGTGAACCTAAAACTACTCTATAAAAATAAATTCTTCAAAAAAATAAAAATATAAAACAGTTCCCAGCTATGAATATTCTTGATGTCATATACCAAAACAGTGGCAGACAGAAAAATTCCTCTTTAAAATCTCATATTAGATAGAATATCCTACAAGGGGAAGGAGAAAAAGGTGAAGAAGACAAAGCGATTTTATGAATTTCACCTTCTAACAGCAAGTAGAACTCAAAAACATTCAGTTCATGAATTGAATTGTTAGGTTTGTCATGATTTAATATAATAAACCTATAAACATCTATTTTAATTCCTGCCCCCTGTTCCTTCTTATTGATTGCCACACTTTACCTGCCTCTCACCCTTTGTTTACATACACACCCAAGGCAATATGATAGAATAACTGTGGTAATCCTTTAACAGATCAAAGAGCATATTTGATTTGCATCATAAGATGTGAATGAAAATGAAAAAGCTGGGTTTATTGGTGCAGATTTCTGATTTTGCAGGAAGTTGACATCCATCATAACTCATGATGTAGAACCTGTATTTTCCACCCTGACAGTATCAGGCTGATAAAATATGCATCAAAGCATAGTAGCAAAGCTGAGAAAAAAATGTAAAACCACATAATGTCAATCCTGTTCACTGAAAAACTGAATTTTCCTGCATTTATTAAGAAATGTATATGTGTCAAGGACTTGAATTTGTGATTGCCCTTAAAGATAACTATAAATGATCTTTTATTACAAACAAAACTAAGTTATCTCCCGAGGGTGAGATTTTACAATTAAAAGTTATTTTACTATTTTTCTTAATTACACCTGAATAAAGGTGAATTCAAAATTGAAGTACACATGTAAAGCAATCTTCTTTAACTTATATACCTTTATTCTCATATTTACCCTTAAGATGATCATACTTCTCTTTATTATTTAATGGTAGGAGTTATTTGCTGTACATTTACTATAGAATATAAGTATTGACCTATTGTGTTCCACCATCCCATATATTTCACTGATTCATGACCTCTCAATACAATTATTAATAATTATTGTATCATTGTTAAATGTCAATGCAAAACATAAGCCAAGTTCATAAGTTTTTACTAAGCCAAATACTGAAAACAAAACAAAACAAACACTGGGACCTTGAGTAGGATTGTCTTTCATCTATAGAAATGTGGGAGGGAATTGATACCTTTACAGTATTATATCTAATGATCCATGACATAACATAATCTTCTGTTATTTAAAAATTGATGTTATATTTGTAGATACTGAATCAAAACCAGTTGACCTTTGTGTTGTTAAAAAGCAAAATTTAAACAAGTAAACTTGAAAAATCAATTTATTTTGTTAAGCCATTTATGAATAAGGCAACATCCCATCTAGCAAGTAGGAAGGATCTCCAAGGTTCTATACAAAACAGAAGAATTTTATAGACAGACATAGGAAGGGACAATTTGTCAAAGAAATTTAAAAAAGAAAAAAGGAAGAAAGTTTTGTTTGAGGCAAGGTCACCTTCCTGAGGAGGAACGGCAGGGGGCCTTTGTAGATGGATTACCTAGTCTTCCTTTGGGGAAATGAATAGGGTACATGTGACAGATCACCTTCTTGGTGCTGATCAGAAAACTCCTCACTTATTTAAGATTACATTTCTGGAAAAGGTTGAAACTGCAATTAGATTAGGTATTAAGCTCTGGTTTGGTGATAGCCTAACATACATGACTCCATTTTCGGCCTATGGTTTTCATTTTTTTAAAATAAAGATTTTATTTATTTATTTGACAGAGAGAGATCACAAGTAGAGATAGAGAGAGGATCCCTGCTGAGATTCTGTTGTGGGGCTCCATCCCAGGACCTTGAGATCACCACCTGAGCTGAAGGCAGAGGCTAACCTACTGCCACTCAGGCACCCGTATGGTTTTCATTCTGATAGCATATTACTTTGTATCTATACTATTTGATGCTGAACTTCTTTAGTAACTCAACTGCTAATGTCTCATGTAAGATGTCTACAGATTCCCCAGGATTCCCTATACTCAGAATTATCTTATCTCTGAATAATGACAGTTTCATTTCTTCTTTCAATCTTGTGTATTTTATTAGTTTTTTTCTTGTCTTATTGCAGTAAGACCTGACGAAAGATTAAGGGAAACAAGTTAGTGGACATTTTTGTCTCATTTCTGAGCTGAGAGAGAAATATCTCAATAAATCACCATTTATTAAGAAAATGGTGAGAAAATTTTAAGAAAATTTCTTAAAGAAATTTCTATATCTTCTTTATAATATGAAGATACTATTTTATAAACTCAGTTTTCTATAATTTTTATCAAATATATTTTATTAAATTCTTCTTTGCAACCTATTAAATGATTATTTTTTATTTTATTAAACTTTTTTTAATTTGTCATGAAATATATTATTTTTCCTGCATTTGAGTGGGTGAGTTTTATTGTTCTGTCTTCAAGTTTACAGATTCTAACTTCTGTCATCTTCACTGTATTACTGATTCAATCAATAAGTTTGTTTGTTTTTTATGTTAATGCTGTTTTTAGTTCTATAGTATTCATTTGGTTCTTTTTTCACAATTTGTATTTTTTTGCTGAGATTTTGTGATTTTTCTTGATTCAAGAGGATTTGTAATTTCTTGCTCACATATTTTTATTAAAGCAGCTTTAAAAATCCTTGTCAGATAATACCAGTTTGTAATTTACCTAGTTGGAGTTAGCTATCTTTTCTCATTCGAATTGTGATTCTCCTGGTTCTTAGTGAGACATGTTATTTTATCATATCTTAGCCACTTTGCTTATTATGTTGAGCCTGTGGTTCTTATGTAAGCTCTCCCCCTCCTTTTTTCCCCCCTTTTTAGCAGGAATTCACTCTATTTGCCATACAGGTCCTAGTCTAATTTTGTGGGCTGTGGTTCCTTTGGCAATGTGCTTTTTAGAGACTGTTTGGATTCTTTAGTCTAATTGATTTCCCACTGTTACCTGCTGATGCTGTTTGAGGAATGTGGAAAGAGTTTTCTCAGGCTGGGCCCCTTGGTGCAACTAAGTGGGCAAAAGGACTCTTTAATCCACCATTGGGTAGAAATCCCTCTGTTGAGTGGGAGCTTCTAAAACACCCCTCTTCTGTGCTGTTCCATCAGTCCTGGGATCCCTAACAGTTCTTCTTTTCTCTTTCTACCTTTCAGAGTTGGACTTGCCTTTCAGTTGTCTCTTGCAGGTTTTTGAGTGTCTGAGGGGGAGAAGGGAAAGATGAAGAAGCAGAAGTCATTCTAAATCATTTTGATAGTCAATTCTCTAATGACCGGATGGAGCATTTTTTCTAGATGTTTAATCACAAACTGTGTTCACATGTTTATTAACTGTCTCCCGACTAATTATTTGTAATTCTCCTCTTAGTTGATGTGAGATATCCAAATTATAAGTACACCTATATCTTTTCTAGATATGTTTGTTATACATAACTCCTCAGCTTCTTGTATTTCTTTTAGTATTTCTTACATTTGTCTTGATACAATTTTTGAAGAACTTGACATTATTTAAAGTGGTAGAACTAGACCTATTAATTCTATAATTTAAAAAGCATTGAGAGTTGATGATAACAGTCTCCACCATTATTCCAAGTCTTCAGGGAAAGGGAAATAAAATATGCAATAATATAATAGGAAAATAATACCTTTTTATGTTTTTTGCAAATGTGTTTGACTGAACTTTGCCAATTTTGTTTAATTTGAATTTGCTCTTTCATCAACATCTGGAGGGTCATTTGTTTTTATATCTCCAAGTGGTATATAATAGAGGTTTAATATATATTTTTAAATTAATGACACAGTGGCTTGAGCACTGCATCTTTCTGTAGACATCATAATCTCTCATATTGCCTAATATATACTGTATACTAAGAGACCTCTACCAGTACGAATGGACTATGATGACATTGTGAGTGAACAGGAGACCACCAAATGTTGGGAAGAGGAAGAACATGATGGCTATATTCCTACAATGTTACATAATCCATTCCCTCTATCTTTAGTAAAATGTTTTTGACCACTATAGAAAAAAGAGAGGTAGAAAAGACAACAAATCATTCCAGGTTTTGTAACCATATAAAATACTTTGTGACCATACTGATAACAGTATCATTTTTATTCCGTTTTATTTTAGGTTCAGGTGCTTCGGAATGCTGGAGAAGAAGTGACCCTAACAGTGTCATTTTTAAAAAGATCACCTGCTTTCCTCAAACTCCCACTGAATGAAGATTGTGCATGTAAGCATTTATGAAGAATAGGTAAAATGCTCACATCATCATACTTATTTTCTAAACCATTATTTTCTAACAGTAACTGGTACATTTTTTAAAGTTGGGGTTTCTGTTTGAATACAAATATTTTTATATCACAAAACATTCTATGAATGCTCATGCAAAGAACAGATGTTATTTTTGTTTCAGAATGTATTTAGCACATTTACAGTTATTTGCTAATCTATAATTGGAGACATTATTTATTATAAAAATAGTGTCATATCAGCTACATACATTTTGTATCTCTATTATATCTCATTCATAATATTTGATTAATATATTTTATCTAACTTATAGAATTATATATTCTTATTTGACTACTGGGCTTGCTAAACAAGCATTATCACTTAAGTCATCTGATGAGGTTAGGGAGATTGAAGGAAGTAACAGTCCATGTGGAAATTTATAAGAGTTGCTTAAAAATCTCTTGCTTTTAAATCAATTAGTTAACAAATTAATTATATATCTACCTGGTGACTTGGCAATTCTACTCCTAAGTACTTATGGTAGTGACATAAAATTGGAAGTCTTTCAAAAGCCTTATGCAAGAATGTTCATAATAGCTTTATTCATAGTGGCAAACTATAGGAAAGAGCTCTGTTCTATATCAATAGGAGAGTGATTAGCAAACTTCAGTATATTCATCAAATGGAATATTACACAGCAATGTAAATGAACATCTGAACTACGTAACTCAAGTGACTTTCATTATGAAATAAGCCAGACATAAAAGAGTAAATAAAGTATGATTCAATTCTAAAAAAGTTCTAGAAGAAGCAAAAAGAAATCTGATACTAAGAAATTAAATTAATGGCTGTTTCTAGGAGTGTTATTTATTGGGAAGAGGCACAAAGGAATTGTGAGATTTTTGTTCTTTTGCAAATGGTTATTGTTTTCTAGATCTCCTCTAAGAAATCTTTACCTACCCCATGGTTGCAAAGAGATTCCCCTACATTTTTCCTAGAAGGTTTATGAGGTTAGCTTTTATGTTTAAGTTTAGAATCCATCTTAGATTAATTACTTTTTGTGTCTAAGTGAGGAATTTAGAATCAAAAAATGACTTTCTTATTTCCATTAATTTTTGTGTCTGTTCTTTCACTGTAGCTACAGTGTTGATCACATTTTCCCATTTTGCAAATTTTCAAGATTATTTAGCTGTTCTAGATCTTTTACATCACTGCATATATTTTATTTTTTTAGAAGATTTTATTTATTTATTTGACAGAGATCACAAGTAGGAAGAGAGGCAGGCAGAGAGAAAGGAGGAAGCAGGCTCCCCGCTGAGCAGAGAGCCCAATGTGGGGCTTGATCCCAGGACCCTGGGATCATGACCTGAGCCGAAGGCAGAGGCTTTAACCCACTGAGCCACCCAGGTGCCCCCACTGCATACATTTTAGAAATAATACATCAATTTCTACAAAATTCAATTATGATTCTGAATGGGAATAAGCTGGATTTATAGATAATTTTGAGAATTAATACATTAATAACTTTAAATCTCTCAATTCTTGAATGTTATATATCTTTTTATTTATTTATGTTTTAATTTTTCTTAGTGACATTTTAGTGCTGTTAGTGAGAAGGTCTTGCATATCTAAACTTATTTTTAAGCATTTTTTATTCTATCATAAATGGTATTAAAAAAACTTTTATTTTCCAGTTACTATTGCTAACACATAGGAATACAGTTTATTTTTATACATGCACATATTCTGCATCATAGGGTTAACTTTCTGTTAGTCCTGTAGGATTTTTGATATATTCTTTAAGGCTTTTCACTTATGTTATCTGTAAATAATGAATTCTAATTCTTTCTAATCCACATTTTTAAAATTTCCTTTTCTTGCCTATTGCAATAGTTAGGACTTCCAGTAAATTGTTATATACTATATTGAGAGTAGGTATCTTTCTCTTGCTCAAGATATTAGAGGAGAAATTTACAGTCTTTTACCATTAAGTATTATATTAGCTATAGGTACTCCACATGTCCTTTATTAGTTTGAGGAAGTGTTTTTATTCTTGGGTAACTGAGGAGTTTTCTTTTCCTTTTAAACATAACTTGATGTTGAACAGTCACAATTTTTTTTACATCCATTTAAATATATTTTTAATCTATCTTTTAATTCTGCTTATATGGTGAATTTTTCACTTTTATTTATTTATTTATTTATTTATTAAAGATTTTATTTATTTATTTGACAGACAAGGATCACAAGTACACAAAGAAGCAGGCAGAGAGAGAGGAGGAAGCAGGCTCCCTGTTGAGCATAGAGCCCGATGCGGGGCTTGATCCCAGGACCCTGGGATCATGACCCAAGCTGAAGGCAGAGGCTTTAACCCACTGAGCCACCCAGGCACCCGTATTCTATTATTTTAATTAATTAATTAATTTTTAAAATTATTTTCAGTGTTCCAGAATTCATTGTTCATGTACGATACCCAGTGTTCTATGCAATACATGCCCTACATAATACCCACCACCAGGATCACCCAACCTCCACCCCCACCTCTCCAAAACCCTGAGATTGCTTTTCAGAGTCCATAGTCTCTCATGGTTCATCCTCCCTCCAATTTCCCCAACTGCCTTCTCCTTTCCATCTCCCCATGTTTTCTGTGTTATTCCTTATGCTCCACAAATAAGTGAAAGCATGATAATTGACTCTCTCTGCTTGGCTTATTTCACTCAGCATAATCTCTTCCAATCCTGTCCATGTTATACAAGAGTGGGATATTCATCTTTTCTGATGGAGGCATAATATTCCATAGTGTATATGGACCACATCTTCCTTATCCATTCGTCCATTGAAGGGCATCTTGGTTCTTTCACACTTTGGTGACTGTGGCCATTGCTGCTATGAACATTGGGGTACAGATGGTACTTCTTTTCACTATGTCTGTATGTTTAGGATAAATGCCCAGTAGTGCAATTGCAGGGTCATAGTGAAGCTCTGTTTTTAATTTCTTAAGGAATCTCCACACTGTTTTTCAAAGTGGCTGTACCAATTTGCATTCCCACCAAGAGTATAAGAGGGTTCCCATTTCTCCACATCCTCTCCAACAATGTTGTTTCCTGTCTTTTAATTTTGGCCATTCTAACTGGTGTAAGGTGGTATCTCAGTGTGGTTTTGATTTGAATCTCCCTGATGGCTAGTGATAATGAACATTTTTTCATGTGTCTGTTAACCATTTGTATGTCTTCAATAGAGAAGTGTCTGTTCATGTTTTCTGCCTGTTTTTTTGACATGATTATCTGTTTTGTGTGTGTTGAGTTTGAGGAGTTCTTTATAGACCCTGGATATCAGTCTTTTGTCTGTACTGTCATTTGCAAATATCTTCTCCCATTTTGTGGGTTGTGTCTTTGTTTTGAGTGTTTCCTTTGCTGTGCAGAAGCTTTTGATCTTGATGAAGTCCCAAAAATTCATTTTTGCTTTTGTTTCCTTGTCCTTTGAAGACATACCTTGAAAGAAGTTGCTGTGGCCGATATCGAAGAGATTACTGCCTATGTTCTCCTCCATGATTCTGATGGATTTCTGCCTCACGTTGAGGTCTTTTATCCATTTTGAGTTTATCTTTGTGTGTGGTGTAGGAGAATGGTCAAGTTTCACTCTTCTACATATAGGTGCCCAGTTTTCCCAGCACCATTTATTGAAGAGACTGTCTTTTTCCCACTGTATATTTTTTTCCTGATTTGTCGAAGATTATTTGACCATAGAGTTGAGGGTCCATATCTGGGCTCTCTACTCTGTTTCACTGGTGTCTGTTTTTATGCCAGTACCATGCTGTCTTGGTGATCACAGCTTTGTAGTAAAGCTTGAAATCAGGTAACGTGATGCCACCCGTTTTATTTTTGTTTTTCAACATGTCCTTAGCAATTTGGGGTCTCTTCTGATTCCATACAAATTTTAGGATTATTTGCTCCAGCTCTTTGAAGAATACCGGTGGAATTTTGATTGGAATGGCATTAAAAGTATAGATTGCTCTAGGCAGTATAGACATTTTAACAATGTTTATTCTTCCGATCCAAGAGCATGGAATGGTCTTCCATCTTTTTGTGTCTTCTTCAATTTCTTTCATGAGTGTTCTGTAGTTCCTCGAGTACAGATCCTTTTCCTCTTTGGTTAGGTTTATTCCCAGGTATCTTATGGTTCTTGGTGCTATAGTCAATGGAATCGATTCTCTAATTTCCCTTTCTGTATTTTCATTGTTAGTGTATAAGAAAGCCACTGATTTCTGTACATTGACTTTGTATCCTGCCACATTGCTGAATTGCTGTATGAGTTCTAGTAGTTTGGGGGTGAAGTCTTTTGCGTTTTCCATATAAAGTATCATGTCATCTGCGAAGAGAGAGAGTTTGACTTCTTCATTGCCAGTATGAATACCTTTTATTTCTCTTCATTGTCTGATTGCTTTTGTTAGTACTTCTAATACTATGTTGCACAAGAGTGGTGAGAGTGGGCATATTTATCATGTTCCTGATCTCATAGGTAAGACTGTGACCTTTTCCCCATTGGGAATGATATTTGCTGTGGGTTTTTCATAGATAGGTTTTATGAAGTTGAGGAGTATTCCCTCTATCCCTATATTTTGAAGGATTTTAATCAGGAATGGATGCTGGATTTTGTCAAATGCTTTTTCTGCATTGAGAGGACCATGTGGTTCTTCTCTCTTCTCTTATTGATTTGCTCTATCACATTGATTGATTTGCAAATGTTGAACCACCCTTACAACCCAGGGATGAATCCCACCTGATCATGGTGGATAATATTTTTAATGTGCTGTTGGATCCTATTAGCTAGGATCTTGTTGAGAATTTTAGCATCCATATTCATCAGGGATATTGGTCTGAAATTCTCCTTTTTGGTGGGGTCTTTGCCCAGTTTGAGGATCAGGGTAATGCCGGATTCACAAAAAGAGTCTGGAAGTTTTCCCTCTGCTTCAATTTTTTGAAAAAGCAACAGGAGAATAGGTCTTATTTCTTCTTTGAAAGTTTGGTAGAATTCCCTAGGAAATCCATCAGGTCCCCAGGAAATCCGTCAGAATTCCACAGGAAATCCTCTTTTTTGGGGGGAGGTTTTTGATCACTGCTTCAATCTCATTACTAGATACTATTCTATCCAGGTTGTCATTTTCTTCCTGGTTTAATTTTGGAAGTTCATAGTTTTCCAGGAATGCATCCATTTCATCTAGGTTGCTTAACTTACTGGCATATAACTGTTGATAATAATTTCTGATGATTGTTTCTATTTCCTTGGTGTTAGTTGTGATCTCTCCCTTTTCATTCATAATTTTATTAATTTGGGTCTTTTCTCTTTTCTTTTGAATTAGTTTGGCCAATGGTTTATTGATCTTATTGATTCTTTCAAAAATCCAGTTTCTAGTTTCATTGTTGTGTTCTGCTGTATCTCTAATTTCTATCTCATTGATCTCTGCTCTAATCTTGATTATTTCCCTTCTTGTGTGTGGAGTTGACTTAATTTGTTGTTGATTTTCCCATTCTTTAAGTTGTAAAGACAGTTGGTGTATTCTGGATTTTTCAATTTTTTTGAGGGAGACTTGGATGACTATGAATTTCCCCCTTAGGACCACCTTTGATGTGTCTTTATTCTCATTGGTTTCCATGAATTGTTTAAGTTCTTCTTTGATTTCCTGGTTGATCAAAGCATTCTTAAGCAAGGTGGTCTTTAGCTTCTAGGTGTTTGAATTCCTTCCAAACTTTTTCAGGCTCCAGTTTCAAAGCATTGTGATCTGAGAATACGCAGGGAATAATCTCGATCTTTTGGTATCAGTTGAGCTTTGATTTGTGATCCAGTATGTGGTCTCTTCTGGAGAAGGTTTATATGGTGAATTTTTAAATATTTATTTTCAATACCAAATTAAGCTTGAATTCCTAGGATAAACACCACTGATCATGAAATGTTAAGATTTTTCTTTATATATTGCTGCTTTCCATTTGCTAATATATTAAGACTTTAAAAAATATATATATGTGCAGGGGCCCTTTGGTGGCTCAGTCATTTGAGCATGTCCTTTCTTTTCAGGTTATGATCACAGGGTCTTGGGATCAAGTGGCAGCATTGGGCTCCCTGCTCAGTAGGGAGTCTGCTTCTCCCTCTCTCTCTCCCCACTGTTCAGGCTCTCTCTCTCTCTCTCTTAAATAAATAAATACATAAGAAAAACTTAAAAAAAATATGTTCATGAGGGATATCCATATATACACTTTTGTAGTGTTTTAGTACTATTTTGGTACTAGGGTTTTTAATGTCTTCATGTAACTTGTGGAATGTAACTCCTCCTTTATTTCCATAAGGATTTTGCTTACCAGTAATAGTATATATTTCTTAAATAATTTAATAAATTCACCAAAAGGCAACCTAAGCCTAGAATTACAGTTTTTATTTTGTATGAATTCATCTCTTGAATTTTTTTTACGATTTTATTTATTTATTTGACAGAGATGACAAGTAGGCAGAGAGGCAGGCAAGAGAGCAGGGGAGGCAGGCTCCCCACTGAGCTGAGAGACCAATTCGGGGCTCAATCCCAGGACCCTGAGATCATGACCTGAGCCAAAGGCAGAGGCTTAACCACTGAGCCACCCAGGTGCTCCAATCTCTTGAATTCTTATAGGACTTTTTCTGATACTTTTTTCTTCTTTTCTAAGTTTTGGTAAAATGTTTTTCAAGATTTTTTTTTCCATTTTAACTGAGTTATGAATTTATTTGCATGAAATTATTCATCATATCCTCCTATTATTCCTTTTAATGTTTGTTGGAGGCAGTAATTCCACCTTCTTCATTCCTGATATTAATAACTTGTATTTCCTCACTCTTTTTCTACATCATTTTTGCTATAAGCTTTATTAATCTTTCCAAAGAACCCATTTTTGTCTTGGTTAATTTTTCCGTTATTTTGTTCCAATCTTACTATTTTTCACTTTTATTTTTATTATTTTCTGTCTTCTACTTTGATTTAATTTTCTTTTTCATATCTAACTTCTTAAGATGAAAACATACATCATTGAGTTTGTACCTTTCTTTTATGCATACATTTAAATCTTTGAATTTCACTCAAAAGACTGCTTTGGATCTGTCACAGAATTTGACATATTATTTTATTCTGTTCAAAATGGATATACATTTTAAAGTAATATGCTTATGTATTAAAATATTACCTTTAAAATATATAATGTTTACCAAAAAAAGAATAAAAAAATTAAGAAATATGTATTCTAATCCTAACTGTAAAAAATACTGAATTGTTAAATCTCAGTTTAAGACATATAATACTCATATTTAAAGAAAGAAAGATATTAGTAGATTTCTTATGAGATTCTGATATGAAATATTTTAGTATCAAGTGCACCAATTTAGGGAACGTGAATGAAGTTACTTCCAATTATAGCATATACCAAGAGCATTTATAAAGAGCCCATAGGTATCACTTCTCAGCCTTTTGGCAAAGATCAAGTATATAAAGAGCCCATATAAACTTTTTTTGCATCGTGGAAAATTATGGTATCTAAAAATATGACTTCCTCATACATTGAGACATGATAATAAATAGAATCTCTGTAGACAAACCACATTCTGAACAGTTATAAGTATGGTTCATAAGTGTAGGTCACTTTGGATAATGAAATTAAATAATAATTTTGTAAGGTTATATGTTTTTATTTAATAAAGCCTTGCAATATTTCTGAAATCAAAGATCAACACATGGTTCTCTTTCAGGGTCCCACTTGCAAAACTCCAGCTTTGATATAAGTGAAACTAAAATTAATTTTACTAACTGATTTTCTTGACATTACTGAGTATATGGAAATATATAATGTAGAATGCATCAGTCTAGAATATTTTGGTGTTCTAACCAGTGGTATGTTGTGATGTTTTTTTCTACAGGTGCTCCAAGTGACCAGAGCAGTGGCACCTCCTCTCCTCTTTGTGATAGTGGCTTGCATCTCAACTATCATCCCAACAATACAGTAAGATGATCAAGCCATAGTTCAGATAAATAAGGAAATAGCACAAAGAAAGGAAAAGAGTTATATATATACATACATGAAACATACAATGTATAAATGAATACATTACATATTATATATAAATATACATCACATGTGAGTATAATATACATATTATATATATATGAATAATCACAGTTTGCAAAAACTGCTAATGACTCTCATTGCTCTGATATAGTAAAATCTTTGTTGGCCTCATCCTTTAAACGTTAGGAGTTAAGATTATTTTTTACAACAGTTATTTTTTAATGTCATTGTTGTCACGGTGGGCTTGACAACACGACCAGGGTGGAAGAGGATGGTGAGACGAAGACGAGACATAAAGAGATGGGGACAGGAGGGACACAGTGGATGATGTCTAAGCAGTGCCAATTTTATTCAAGGCTGTGAGGCATTATATAGCTAACAGAAACAATTATAAGGAAGTATCTATTTTCGGTTGATGGCTCATATACACGTAACATTCACATGAAACCCCTCAAGCCTTTAAGAAGCACATTTCCCAAGGTGGTAGGGATCTTCTGATGCCAGTAACTTTTGTCTACTTAGCTAATCTTTAACTAGCAATTCACGAGTTTACAATGGTGCAATTTATAATCCGAGCAAGTACAGGGTAATCTTGTAACAGTTAAATGCGCAACCCAGTTTTGCCTCTAATACGTGCAGGCAGTCACGTCAGCTCAGGCACTTTCTCAAGCACAACTCAACTGATATTCAGAAGGCACAAGTCAGGGCCTGGTTTGATCCTTTGCCTCTAGCTGGGTCCGTGGCTGCCTACACATTTTTCTCCTCTTGGGTCTGCATTAAGCCTTTTGTAAGCTGTAGAAACTTAATTTCATGAGATCACACATAACATCACATAATCATTTTATAACAGTGCATATTGTATGTAATTTCATGCTCTAACTGATTTGACATAATTTTTATCATTTTTCTTTTGAAATAATTTAGCTGAAAGTAGCTATTTAATTTTCCATTTGGTAGGATTTCTTAACAATCTGCAGGCATACCAGGAAATTAATGCAAAGAGAGAATAGTCTAACATCTTGTTAAAATGTCACAAATGTTAAACTATAGATGTACTTAATCATTGATAAAATTGGCATATTTGTTTTATATATATTTAATAAAATGTTAAATTTTCTTTTCCAATTATAATATGAAGGAAACAAGTTTTCGTTGTTGTTTTTTGGATTTTTTTTTATAAATATGTTTGGAACACCTTATATTTCACCCTTCAAAATGTTTACACATGCTAAAGACAAAACAGTTCTCTCAGGTTATATATGAGTCTAACAAATTTCTCCTGAGATCACAAACATGAAGAGTAACAGTAGTGCTGATATTAAATAGAGTTTTATTTTTCTATTCTAAATATTAGGATATATAGAAAGCACATATCACTTCTTCCTTGTAAGATTCATCTTTCATTTGACATTCTTGATCAAAATGTGGCATTTTACCTCAAAGTACTCCTTTTGAGCATCTTTAGCCTTCATTGTACCTCAGTGCACCACTACATTTCTTAACTGTGTACCTTAAGTACCCAAGTCTTTTTAAATTTTATTATTTCTTTGTTCTTAAACCTTGGCAAGACCAAGGGTTATCTCCATCCTCACAAACCAACCACATCCGACTTATTTCATCTGATCTTCTCTTTTATTTTGTTGCCAGAGAAATAATGATCACAATATAGATAATATTTAAAACACCGCTCTTCAGAAGACGGCAAGATCTTAGGAAAGCAACATTGCTTTCCTAATGAATCAATGAATATATACATTCTGTGCTGCCACTAGAATGCTTCTTATTACTACAGACTTCTTATAATCTCCAACCAAGCCTTTACATTTTTTTAAATTTATTTTTTATTTTCAGCATAACAGTATTCATTATTTTTGCACCACACCCAGTGCTCCATGCAATCCATGCCCTCTAATACCCACCACCTGGTACCCCGACCTCCCACTCCCTGCCCCTTCAAAACACTCAGATTGTTTTTCAGAGTCCATAGTCTCTCATGGTTCACCTCCCCTTCCAATTTCCCTCAACTCCCTTCTCCTCTCTATCTCCCCATGTCCTCCATGCTATTTGTTATGCTCCACAAATAAGTGAAACCATATGATAACTGACTCTCTCTGCTTGACTTATTTCATTCAGCATAATCTCTTTTAGTTCCGTCCATGTTGCTACGAAAGTTGGGTATTCGTCCTTTCTGATGTAGGCATAATACTCCATAGTGTATATGGACCACATCTTCCTTATCCATTAGTCCATTGAAGGGCATCTTGGTTCATTCCACAGTTCGGTGACCGTGGCCATTGCTGCTATAAACATTGGGGTACAGTTGGCCCTTCTTTTCACTACATCTGTATCTTTGGGGTAAATAGCCAGGAGTGCAATGGCAGGGTCATAGGGAAGTTCTATTTTTAATTTCTTGAGGAATCTCCACACTGTTCTCCAAAGAGGCTGCACCAACTTGCATTCCCACCAACAGTGCAAGAGGGTTCCCCTTTCTCCACATCCCCTCCAACACATGTTGTTTCCTGTCTTGCTAATTTTGACCATTCTAACTGGTGTAAGGTGATATCTCAATGTAGTTTTAATTTGAATCTCCCTGACGGCTAATGATGATGAACATTTTTTCATGTGTCTGATAGCCATTTGTATGTCTTTATTGGAGAAGTGTCTGTTCATATCTTCTGCCCATTTTTTGATATGATTGTCTGTTTTGTGTGTGTTGAGTTTGAGTAGTTCATTATAGATCCTGGCTATCAACCTTTTGTCTGTACTGTCATTTGCAAATATCTTCTCCCATTCCGTGGGTTGCCTCTTTGTTTTGTTGACTGTTTCCTTTGCTGTGCAGAAGCTTTTGATCTTGATGAAGTCCCAAAAGTTCATTTTTACTTTTGTTTCCTTTGTCTTTGGAGAATATCTTGAAAGAAGTTGCTGTGGCTGATATCGAAGAGATTACTGCCTATGTTCTCCTCTGGGATTCTGATGGATTCCTGTCTCACATTGAGGTTGTTTATCCATTTTGAGTTTATCTTTGTGTACAGTGTAAGAGAATGGTCCAGTTTCATTCTTCTACATATAGCTGCCCAGTTTTCCCAGCACCATTTATTGAAGAGACCGTCTTTTTTCCACTGTATATTTTTTCCTGCTTTGTCAAAGATTAGTTGACCATATGTATTTTGGACCAAAGTATCTTCATTCTCATTGGTTTCCATGAATTGTTTAAGTTCTTCTTTGATCTCCTGGTTTATCCAAGCATTCTTAAGCAAGGTGGTCTTTAGCTTCCAGGTGTTTGAATTCCTTCTGAACTTTTCCTTGTGATTGAGCTCCAGTTTCAGAGCATTGTGATCTGAAAATGTGTAGGGAATAATCTCAGTCTTTTGGTATCGGTTGAGTCCTGATTTGTGACCCAGTATGTGGTCTATTCTGGAGAAAGTTCCATGTGCACTTGAGAAAAATGATTATTGTGTTGTTTTAGGGTGGAATGTTCTGTATATATCTATGAGGTCCATCTGGTCCAATGTGTCATTCAATGCTCTTGTTTCTTTATTGATTTTCTGCTTGATAATCTGTCTATTTCTGAGAGAGGCATGTTAAGATCTCCAACGATTAGTGTATTCATATCAATATGACCCTTTATCTTGATTAACAGTTTTCTTAAGTAATTGGCTGCTCCCATATTGGGGGCATAGATATTTACAATTGTTAGATCATCTTGATCATCTTGGTGGATAGTCCCTTTAAGAATGATGTAGTGTCCTTCTGTATCTCTGACTATAGTCTTTAGTTTAAAATCTAATTTGTCTGATATGAGAATCACTACCCCAGCCTTCTTTTGAGGCCCATTGGCATGAAAGATGCTTCTCCATCCCTTCACTTTCAGTCTGGGTGTATATTTAGGTTTAAAATGGGTCTCTTGTAGACAACCTATGGATGGGTCATGTCGTTTTGTCCAGTCTGCAACCCTGTGCCGTATTATGGGCGCATATAGGCCATTCACATTGAGGATGATTATTGATAGATATGTTTTTATTTTATTTTTTTTATTTTTATTTTTATTTTTTTATTTTTTTCCAATTTATTTATTTTCAGAAAAACAGTATTCATTATTTTTTCACCACACCCAGTGCTCCATGCAAGCTGTGCCCTCTATAATACCCACCACCTGGTACCCCAACCTCCCCCCCCCCCCGCCACTTCAAACCCCTCAGATTGTTTTTCAGAGTCCATAGTCTCTCATGGTTCATCTCCCCTTCCAATTTACCCAAAAGCACATACCCTCCCCAATGTCCATAACCCTACCCCCCTTCTCCCAAACCCCCTCCCCCCAGCAACCCACAGTTTGTTTCGTGAGATTAAGAGTCACTTATGGTTTGTCTCCCTCCCTATCCCATCTTGTTTCATGGATTCTTCTCCTACCCACTTAAGCCCCCATGTTGCATCACCACTTCCTCATATCAGGGAGATCATATGATATTTGTATTTCTCCGCTTGACTTATTTCGCTAAGCATGATACGCTCTAGTTCCATCCATGTTGTCGCAAATGGCAAGATTTCGTTTCTTTTGATGGCTGCATAGTATTCCATTGTGTATATATACTACCTCTTCTTTATCCATTCATCTGTTGATGGACATCTAGGTTCTTTCCATAGTTTGGCTATTGTGGACATTGCTGCTATAAACATTCGGGTGCACGTGCCCCTTCGGATCACTACGTTTGTATCTTTAGGGTAAATTCCCAGTAGTGCAATTGCTGGGTCATAGGGCAGTTCTATTTTCAACATTTTGAGGAACCTCCATGCTGTTTTCCAGAGTGGTTGCACCAGCTTGCATTCCCACCAACAGTGTAGGAGGATTCCCCTTTCTCCGCATCCTCGCCAGCATCTGTCATTTCCTGACTTGTTGATTTTAGCCATTCTGACTGGTGTGAGGTGATATCTCATTGTGGTTTTGACTTGTATTTCCCTGATGCCGAGTGATATGGAGCACTTTTTCATGTGTCTGTTGGCCATCTGGATGTCTTCTTTGTAGAAACGTCTGTTCATGTCCTCTGCCCATTTCTTGATTGGATTATTTGTTCTTTGGGTGTTGAGTTTGTTAAGTTCTTTATAGATTTTGGACACTAGTCCTTTATCTGATATGTCGTTTGCAAATATCTTCTCCCATTCTGTCAGTTGTCTTTTGGTTTTGTTAACTGTTTCCTTTGCTCTGCAAAAGCTTTTGATCTTGATGAAATCCCCAAAGTTCATTTTTGCCCTTGCTTCCCTTGCCTTTGGCGATGTTCCTAGGAAGATGTTGCTGCGGCTGAGATCGAAGAGGTTGCTGCCTGTGTTCTCCTCAAGGATTCTGATGGATTCCTTTCTCACATTGAGGTCCTTAATCCATTTTGAGTCTATTTTTGTGTGTGGTGTAAGGAAATGGTCCAATTTCATTTTTCTGCACGTGGCTGTCCAATTTTCCCAACACCATTTATTGAAGAGGCTGTCTTTTTTCCATTGGACATTCTTTCCTGCTTTGTCGAAGATTAGTTGACCATAGAGTTGAGGGTCTATTTCTGGGCTCTCTATTCTGTTCCATTGGTCTATGTGTCTGTTTTTGTGCCAGTACCATGCTGTCTTGATGATGACAGCTTTGTAATAAAGCTTGAAGTCCGGAATTGTGATGCCACCAACTTTGGCTTTCTTTTTCAATATCCCTTTGGCTATTCGAGGTCTTTTATCGTTCCATATAAATTTTAAAATTATTTGTTCCATTTCTTTGAAAAAGATGGATGGTACTTTGATAGGAATTGCATTAAATGTGTAGATTGCTTTAGGTAGCATAGACATTTTCAGAATATTTATTCTTCCAATCCAGGAGCATGGAACATTTTTCCATTTCTTTGTGTCTTCCTTAATTTCTTTCATGAGTACTTTATAGTTTTCTGAGTATAGATTCGTAGCCTCTTTGGTTAGGTTTATTCCTAGGTATCTTATGGTTTGGGGTGCAATTGTAAATGGGATTGACTCCTTAATTTCCCTTTCTTCTGTATTGTTGTTGGTGTAGAGAAATGCAACTGATTTCTGTACATTGATCTTATATCCTGACACTTTACTGAATTCCTGTATAAGTTCTAGCAGTTTTGGAGTGGAGTCTTTTGGGTTTTCCACATAGAGTATCATATCATCTGCGAAGAGTGATAATTTGACTTCTTCTTTGCCGATTTGGATGCCTTTAATTTCCTTTTGTTGTCTGATTGCTGAGGCTAGGACTTCTAGTACTATGTTGAATAGCAGTGGTGATAATGGACATCCCTGCCGTGTTCCTGACCTTAGTGGAAAAGTTTTCAGTTTTTCTCCATTGAGAATGATATTTGCAGTGGGTTTTTCATACATGGCTTTGATGATATTGAGGTATGTGCCCTCTATCCCTACACTTTGAAGGGTTTTGATCAGGAAGGGATGCTGTACTTTGTCAAATGCTTTTTCAGCATCTATTGAGAGTATCATATGGTTCTTGTTCTTTCTTTTATTGATGTGTTGTATCACATTGACTGATTTGCGGATGTTGAACCAACCTTGCAGCCCTGGGATAAATCCCACTTGGTCGTGGTGAATAATCCTTTTAATGTACTGTTGAATCCTATTGGCTAGTATTTTGGTGAGAATTTTCGCATCTGTGTTCATCAAGGATATTGGTCTATAGCTCTCTTTTTTGATGGGATCCTTGTCTGGTTTTGGGATCAAGGTGATGCTGGCCTCATAAAATGAGTTTGGGAGTTTTCCTTCCATTTCTATTTTTTGGAACAGTTTCAGGAGAATAGGAATTAGTTCTTCTTTAAATGTTTGGTAGAATTCCCCCGGGAAGCCATCTGGCCCTGGGCTTTTGTTTGTTTGGAGATTTTTAATGACTGTTTCAATCTCCTTACTGGTTATGGGTCTGCTCAGGCTTTCTATTTCTTCCTGGTTCAATTTTGGTAGTTTATATGTTTCTAGGAATGCATCCATTTCTTCCAGATTGTCAAATTTGTTGGCGTAGAGATGCTCATAGTATGTTCTTATAATAGTTTGTATCTCTTTGGTGTTAGTTGTGATCTTTCCTCTTTCATTCATGATTTTATTTATTTGGGTCCTTTCTCTTTTCTTTTTGATAAGTCTGGCCAAGGGTTTATCAATTTTATTAATTCTTTCAAAGAACCAGCTCCTAGTTTGGTTGATTTGTTCTATTGTTTTTTTGGTTTCTATTTCATTGATTTCTCCTCTGATCTTTATGATTTCTCTTCTCCTGCTGGGCTTAGGGTTTCTTTCTTGTTCTTTCTCCAGCTCTTTTAGGTGTAGGGTTAGGTTGTGTACCTGAGACCTTTCTTGTTTCTTGAGAAAAGCTTGTACCGCTATGTATTTTCCTCTCAGGACTACCTTTGTTGTGTCCCACAGATTTTGAACCTTTGTATTTTCATTATCATTTGTTTCCATGATTTTTTTCAATTCTTCTTTAATTTCCCGGTTGACCCATTCATTCTTTAGAAGGATGCTGTTTAGTCTCCATGTATTTGTGTTCTTTCCAAACTTCCTCTTGTGGTTGAGTTCTAGCTTCAGAGCATTGTGGTCTGAAAATATGCAGGGAATGACCCCAATCTTTTGATACCGGTTGAGTCCTGATTTAGGACCGAGGATGTGATCTATTCTGGAGAATGTTCCATGTGCACTAGAGAAGAATGTGTATTCTGTTGCTTTGGGATGAAATGTTCTGAATATATGTGTGATGTCCATCTCATCCAGTGTATCATTTAAGGCCTTTATTTCCCTGTTGATCTTTTGCTTGGATGATCTGCCCATTTCAGTGAGGGGAGTGTTAAAGTCCCCTACTATTATTGTATTATTGTTGATGTGTTTCTTTGATTTTGTTATTAATTGGTTTATATAGTTGGCTGCGCCCACGTTGGGGGCATAGATATTTAAAATTGTTAGATCTTCTTGTTGGACAGACCCTTTGAGTATGATATAGTGTCCTTCCTCATCTCTTATTATAGTCTTTGGCTTAAAATCTAATTGATCTGATATAAGGATTGCCACTCCTGCTTTCTTCTGATGTCCATTAGCATGGTAAATTCTTTTCCACCCCCTCTCTTTAAGTCTGGAGGTGTCTTCGGGTTTAAAATGAGTTTCTTGGAGGCAACATATAGATGGGTTTTGTTTTTTTATCCATTCTGATACCCTGTGTCTTTTGATTGGGGCATTTAGCCCATTAACATTCAGGGTAACTATTGAGAGATATGATTTTAGTGCCATTGTATTGCCTGTAAGGTGACTGTTACTGTATATTGTCTCTGTTCCTTTCTGATCTACCACTTGTAGGCTCTCTCTTTGCTTAGAGGACCCCTTTCAGTATTTCCTGTAGAGCTGGTTTGGAGTTTGTAAATTCTTTCAGTTTTTGTTTGTCCTGGAAGCTTTTAATCTCTCCTTCTATTTTCAATGATAGCCTAGCTGGATATAGTATTCTTGGCTGCATGTTTTTCTCGTTTAGTGCTCTGAAAATGTCACGCCAGCTCTTTCTGGCCTGCCAGGTCTCTGTGGATAAGTCAGCTGCCAATCTAATACTTTTACCATTGTATGTTACAGACTTATTTTCCCGGGCTGCTTTCAGGATTTTCTCTTTGTCACTAAGGCTTGTAAATTTTACTATTAGGTGACGGGGTGTGGGCCTATTCTTATTGATTTTGAGGGGCGTTCTCTGAACCTCCTGATTTTGATGCTCGTTCCCTTTGCCATATTGGGGAAATTCTCCCCAATAATTCTCTCCAGTATACCTTCTGCTCCCCTCTCTCTTTCTTCTTCTTCTGGAATCCCAATTATTCTAATGTTGTTTCGTCTTATGGTGTCACTTATCTCTCGAATTCTCCCCTCATGGTCCAGTAGCTGTTTGTCCCTCTTTTGCTCAGCTTCTTTATTCTCTGTCATTTGGTCTTCTATATCGCTAATTCTTTCTTCTGCCTCATTTATCCTAGCAGTGAGAGCCTCCATTTTTGATTGAACTTCATTAATAGCTTTTTTGATTTCAACTTGGTTAGATTTTAGTTCTTTTATTTCTCCAGAAAGGGCTTTTATATCTCTGGTGAGGGTTTCTCTAATATCTTCCATGCCTTTTTCAAGCCCGGCTAGAACCTTGAGAATTGTCATTTTGAACTGTAGATCTGACATATTACCAATGTCTTTATTGATTAGGTCCCTAGCCTTCGGTACTGCCTCTTGTTCTTTTTTTTGTTGTGAATTTTTCCTCCTTGTCATTTTGTCCAGCTAAGAGTATATGAAAGAGGAAGTTAAATACTAAAAGGGTGGCAACAATCCCAGGAAAATATGCTTTAACCAAATCAGAAGAGATCCCAAAATGTGAGGGGGGATTTCTCCCCCCTCACGATTGGGTGAGGGATCTCCTCTGATTGGGATCTCCTTTGATTGGGATCTCCCAATCTCTTCTGATTGGGATCTCTTCTGATTTGGGGATAAAAAGAGGTTCAAAAAGAAAGAAAGAAAAAAAAGAAAAAAAGAATTAAAAAAAAAGAGATTGAATTAAAAATTCAACCAAGAATTTAAAAAGGAATTAAGAAAAAAAAAAGATTGAAGAGATTAGGATCTCTTCTGATTTGGGGATAAAAAGAGGTTCAAAAAGAAAGAAAGAAAAAAAGAAAAAAAAGGAATTAAAAAAAAAAGAAAATGAATAAAGAAAAGTATAAAAAAGAAAAATATATATATATTAGATAATCTAGTTAAAAAACGTTAAAAAAGAAAAGGGTAAAAGTTATAAAAAATTTTAGCAGAAGAAGAGAAAAAAAATGAAAAAGAAAAAAAAATTAAATTAACTGCAAGACTAAAAAATCACAGGCAGAAAGCCATGAGTTCCGTGGTTTGTTTTCTCCTCCTCTGGAATTCTGCTGCTCTCTCCTTGGTATTGAAACTGCACTCCTTGGTAGGTGAACTTGGTCTTGCCTGGATTTCTTGTTGATCTTCTGGGGGAGGGGCCTGGTGTAGTGATTCTCAAGTGTCTTTGCCCCAGGCGGAATTAAACCGCCCTTACCAGGGGCCGGGCTGAGTGATCCGCTAGGCTTTGCTTTCAGGAGCTTTTGTTCCCTGAGTGCTTTCCGTAGAGTTCCGGAGGACGGGAATACAAATGGCGGCCTCCTGGTTTCCGGCCCAGAGGAGCCGAGAGCCCAGGGCCCCTCTCCCCTGTGCGCCCTCAGCGAACAGCTCCTAGTAACTCACGTCTGCCTAACCTCCGGCCGCGCTCCGAGCTCACTGAGCTTGCGACCGGTTCAAGGCAACTCCGAGCTGCGAGCTTACTGTCGGCTCTGTCTCTGCAGCCAGCTATCCCGTTGCAATAACCGCAAGCTCTGCGACACTCAGACACCCCCGATCCTTCTGTGACCCCGCGGGACCTGAGGTCACGCCAATCCCGTGTGGGCTTCGCCCCGGTTTAGCCTCCGGAGCGATGTCCCTCAGCGGAACAGACTTTTTTTTTTTTTTTTTTTTTTTGGAACAGACTTTTAAAAGTCCTGATTTTGTGCTCCGTTGCTCCGCCGCTTGCCGGGAGCCGGCCCCTCCCCCCGGGGTCTATCTTCCCGTCGCTTTGGATTCACTTCTCCGCCAGTCCTACCTTTCACAAAGTGGTTGTTTTTCTGTTTCTAGAATTGCTGTTCTTCTCTTCGATCTGCCGATGGATTTGCAGGTGTTTGCAATCTTTAGATAAGCTCTCTAGCTGATCTCCTGCTAGCTGAGGTAGTCTCAGCCTGCTACTTCTCCGCCATCTTGACTCACTTGCTTCCAATTTTTTAATATGATGAATAATTTGCCATGAGCATCTTCTCAAACAAGGGACAGACGCAGCAGTATTAGGTAACAGTGGAATGATAATCCTGTCCTCGCCTCTGCTCCCTCAGGTGCCAGAAGCTCCGGGACGATGTAGGATCCGTCCCACCCCTGAAGTGCCCCCGATAGATACGTTTTTATTGACATTGTGTTACCTTTGAAGTCTTTCTTTCTGTAGATTTCTTTACATTTTATTTCAGAAACTACTCACCTTCTTTCCTTAAAATTTAGATGCTCTTGGTGTTTTCAATGTTTTTCCAGTCCGCTTTACTGGGCATACCTATACCCAGCCGCTGTGAGTAGGTTACCAAACCACGCCATCACACTCTCCACTCCACATCTCCCGCCCCCAACCCACCCCATTCACTGCTGACTTCTCTGGAGTCACTACTCCCTCCCAGGTGGTTGCAGCCAACATTTTGAGATCTTCAGGAGCCCACATCTCTGCCAAGTTTGTTCCCTGTCTCATCCACTGCTTTCCTCAGTCATCACAGGTTTATCCTGAGAACTTTCCCTTCACATATCATTGAAAGAAAAGTCCCCATCTCAGCTCCGCTCCTCAGACAGGAAGGAAGAGCTCTTTTACTTCAGAATAGGCAGAAGCTGTTTAGTCATATTTTTAATCTAATTCTTGTCCTATTACCCTTGGATGCCTCTATAATAATGAGAAGTGAAGAAGTCAACATAGAAGGGCTATGGCTAACAATCATTCTTCTTTTTCTTCTTCTTTTTTTTAATAACTCATCTCATTAACACATAAAAACATCTATGGATTTAATTTCATGAATGATGCCTCTATGTTGTTGCTTGCTATCATGTCCTCTTTAAAAAGGTATGATTAAGCAATAAAATCATTGAGTAATTCTACAACATAACTCTTCCACATAAATCCCTTTATATAAAATTTAAAATACAATTGTTAATTTCCCTTATAGGAATTATATCTTTTTATTTTCAAGAGAGACTTTTATTTTCATTTTTAGCATTAGGATTGAACACTATTTTGCCATTGATGAAGATCTTTAGGTGCAGGGCAATTCATGATACTTACCATGCGTTTAGAGAATAAGAACCAAGACGTATGTAAATTGAAATAAAGTATATTAAAATTAAAAAGAAAATAATGTGCTTCAATTAAATAAATTTTTACTGAGTATCTGCTTTGTGGAAACACTCTTCTAGATACCATGGGGAGAAGTTAATTGTGTGTCCTGACCCAAAAAGTTTAAAATTCAGATCTATAGACAAATGCATAAAATTAACTATAATAGAAGCAGAAAAAGAACAATGGATATTAACATTTAGATATCAGAGGAAAGGGCTAGTAGGGACTTTGAATATCTGATTTAATTGAGCTCAACAAAGATTGAAGGACTATGAACCAAATCTTTGTTCTAATGCCTCTAAGAAAGTGAATCTTCAGGCCCCATCAGATCACACTGACTTATCTGGCCAGTGCTATCCTGTGTTTCTCTTCCGTGTCTTGATTGGCTTGGAGGCAGGTATGGAGAGTGGAGGACATTTCTACCCAGAGATTTCTAAAATTAGGAGCAGTTAAAGGCATGTTTTCTTCTGATCCCTCACTAAATAACAATGAACAAGGGTAAATAGGAAGGGAATATGAACTGAGAAGCATTTTTTCACAGAATATGTGCACAATCTA
Organism: Neogale vison; assembly: GCF_020171115.1. Taxonomy (NCBI): domain Eukaryota; kingdom Metazoa; phylum Chordata; class Mammalia; order Carnivora; family Mustelidae; genus Neogale; species Neogale vison. Next base: position 83,665,930 of record NC_058094.1, on the reverse strand, counting down.
AGCAGTCTTCTTAAGAGAAGCATTCAATTCTCTGATCTGTCTAAATCCTCAATTCTATTCTGGGCCCAGGTAACCCCATTTTTTAATTACTAAGTCTTAATTATTCTCTGAAGCAAATTTTGAGTAACTAGGCACTATTTTTGTTTTCTGAAACAGCATTTTAAGAATATGGGAAAATATATTAACATCACTCCACCGTCTCAACTAAAAATATAGTCTAGCTGTTCTAGGTCACTGATTTTAGGGTATACAAGAGTCCTCTGGTTTGCAGCCAATGTGGAAGAACAGAATTTATTTTGTGCTCACCAGGAGACTCAAGTTCAGATAATTAGCTAACCAGATTCTGAGAAAAACTTTTCTTAACTATATACCTTTACTGAATACTTTTTATGCCAAGTCCTTACAAAATCTGGATTAGCATTTTGCTCTATAGCCAATTCTATTTTGGTATAATTATTGTTCTTGAGATTGTTGTGTGGCAATATACCTTGAGTTGTGTTAAGTTTGGGCAAAGAATCTATTTTAAAGCAAAGACTATGTAAATATTACTTTTCCCACTCACATTATTACTATTCTAGAAAACAACATTCTTGACATTGAAGAATAAAGCTCTTAAAAAGTAGTTATGAGACTTATACTATAAAAAACATTATTTTAGTTCATTCATGTATAATTAAAAAGAACTCTAAGATATAATAGTAAATACTATTAAAGAAAAAATAGAAAACAAAATTATATTCAATTTTCATAATTAAATAAGGATGAACAATCATCAAAGCTCATTATAAATAACAGATCTGTAAAATGAAATACATTAATGTTGATTCACTCAATAGCTGAAGTGGGACTTATTTCATACTTTTTATAAGGAAACATAAAAGAAAGTGACATTTGACAACTTTGTTTCCTGAAAGTATCAAGTTAAGATGCTACATCAAAGACATGTCAAAGATCACATGTATTTTCTTTTTTTTTTTTTTTTGAAGATTTTATTTATTTATTTGACAGAGATCAGGAGTAGGCAGAGAGAGAGAGGAGGAAGCAGGCTCCCCACCAAGCAGAGAGCCCGAAACCCGGCTTGATCCCAGGACCCTGGGATCATGACCTGAGCTGTAGGCAGAGGCTTTAACCCACTGAGCCACCAAGGTGCCCCCACATGTATTTTCACATATGAAGTATTTTATATTTAGGTGGCGCCTGGAGACTTCGTAAGACTATGAAGTCTTATGAAACATGATTTCTAAAGCTTATATTCATCTACTAGTGATTATCATTGTCCTCAAATTCCATTGCTTTACTCTTTTATCTTGTTATACTTCCTATGTCATTTGTTCATGGAACATAAAAAGAAAAGGGAACTACTTGTGTTTTTCAAGAAAGATGAGGATCCATCTTTAAATAACTTGCCAAAAATCATATAACAGAATTGCAAAATAATCAAGACAAAAATCTGAGTTATTATTTGCATGGTTTCACCTTTGATTATGAATGGTAAATATTATGCTATAATAGATATGATGGCCCTACAATCATAAAGACATAGGTATGAATGAATCTGCCTGGCTCTGTCATTTTCAGGTGGGCTGACCTGGGCCATTTATTTACTGTAAAACTTCTCAGGAGAGAACCATGCACACTGGGGTCCTTTGAGTCCATTCCAGACATACGTTGATATGTGCTTGATAGTTATAGGGCAGCTTGGTGGGACCTGGGACACTTACACTTGCTACAGTCTGTTCTGGTCACAGAAACCTATTCGGTTTATCCTAGTGTGTCACTGAAGATTATTGTTTTTTCAAGGGTCCTCATGCAGAAAGTGGGGACATAATAGTTTACTGAGTCCAAAAATGCTTTAGGTTTTTCTTTTGTGAGCAGAAGCCTTGTGATATCCTTATCTTTAGAGATAAACACACTAAAGCACAGATATTTTAAATAAATTGCCCTTGGGTTTAAAGGAGTGGTCAGTTGGGAAATTGGCATTCTTGAACCCTGGGTGGTCTGATTCAGAAGTCAGAGCCTGAACCCTCCCCACCTTGTGGTACTGTCACCTAACTGACCCCATTCCAAATGTTGACCATCTATAACATGTGACATCAAGGACAGAAGAGAGATTAACATGACTCTATGTCTGTGCCTTTGCAATCACCAAATAAGCATGAAAGACACTGGTGTTGCATCAAAGGCTGGGTGTCTTGGAAACCAATTACCAGTAGGGGGCCCCCTCAACTGGATGGTCTTTGCAAGTCTACCCTTGCTTTCTCAACAATTGGAAGGATTTAATACATTTTTATTGGCACAGTTGGTACCAATTAGCATAATAATACCAAAGAGCACTCAACCTTTAGTGAAAATAATGGAAGTTTTTCCCCCTAAGCAATTTTGAAGAAATTAATACCTTATAGAAAATATTAGGGGAGCCTAGCTGACTCAATAGGTGGAGCACCTGATCCTTGATCTTGAGGCTGTGGACTCAGGCCCCATGTTGGGTGTAGAGATTACTTAAAAAAAAAATGTTAACAAAAAGAAAATGTTACTAATAATATTGATATTATTGGAGTTTCAACATTCAGAATATAATAGGATCTTCTTCCAAAATTTTCATTAAAAATTATAAATCTATAGAATATAAAGAAATCAATTTATGCCTTGGCCCATTACAATCCATCCCAATTTAAATATCAGCATTAGTCCATGTACTACTGCCAGGAAGATATATTAAACTAAATATGAAATAATCAAAGAAGCATGAATCATCATCAAGTGTGAAAAAGCCCCAACTTTGTTCAAGTATATGTCTTTTCTATACATAAGGAAAAAGATCTAAACTTCTAATGGAACTTAAAATATATGTAATTTTAAACCAGTGGTGGTTGACTTAACATGACTTTAAAACAATAAAAGAAAATACGAACTTTTCATAAACATGAAGTTACAACAATGGACAAAGATTACCTCAAGTAGTTTTTAAAAGATGTTTTATAAGAATATTTATTCTACTCAAAAATATTTATGAGCAACTGACAAATCACAAGCACTTACATAGCACTGTTTAGTGCTTAGCAGATACTCAGAAAATTGTGGCTAATAGAATGAAATACAAATTATTTTTATATTGTCACTACTTCATTGCAGTTACACCTTGCCCCTTATTTCCCATTCCTGATTGAATTCAGTTCTGTCATTCTTCTATTTTTTCTTCCTTCTCCCCACTTCATTTTTTTTTTTAAGATTATTTATTTATTTATTTGACAGACAGAGATCCCAAGTAGGCAGAGAGGCAGGCAGAGAGAGAGGAGGAAGCAGGCTCCCTGCTGAGCAGAGAGCCCATATGGGGCTCAATCCCAGGACCCTGCGATCATGACCCGAGCTGAAGGCAGAGGCTTAACACACTGAGCCACCCAGGTGCCCATCCCCACTTCATTTTTTTTTTTTATATGCTTTCTCTACCACTTAATCTCAGTGATTCCTTTCTCACATTCCTATAGAATGCCTTTTAATAAAGAAATTAACGGATGCAGCTTTATTGGCAATGAATATGGATCCCTTTTTGAGGCAGTCTTTAAGTGTCTTGATAATTTAGGGGGGAAAAATTGATCCTCTCCAAATGAAAAGTATTTGTTACATAGAAACTCAAAACATAGAAATGAAAACAAGAACATTGATTGTTTGTATTCTTTTCAGGACACATTATCATGTTCTTCATGGCCAACATCTCCGGGTTTGAGATGGGAAAAGCGATGGTGTGACCTTAGGCTGATCCCGCTGCTTCATTCACGTTTTTCTCAGTATGTGCCTGGGACAGATTTGAGTCGGTGAGTTCAAGTTAGTAGGTTCTGACTTTCTGTTCACTGCAAAAGAGGCCTACAACTAAACTTTTAACATAATATGGCTTATGATTTTTATTCTCAACACATTTCTTTTTTTTTTTTTTTAGATTTTATTTATTTATATGACAGACAGAGATCACAAGTAGGCAGAGGCAGGCAGAGAGAGAGGAGGAAGCAGGCTCCCTGCTGAGCAGAGAGCCCAATGTGCGGCTCGATCCCAGGACCCTGAGATCATGACCTGAGCTGAAGGCAGAGGTTTTAACCCACTGAGCCACCCAGGCGCTCCTTTCACCACATTTCTAATAGTAGAAAGAAGAACTACAAAAAAAAATAGTGTAACACAGTAGAACATTTAGGAATTCAATGACTTAAAACATTCAGTTAAGGCCCTAACTCTACCAACTTCTGTAACACATTTAGTGTCTTAATAATAGAGTTTTATTGTTTTCTTTTAATTTCTTATCTTAGTTTTAGTAAGTTTTGTTTTTTTTTCTCAAGGAAATTATGTAGTTCATTTAGGTAGCAAACTTTATTTTCATGTACTTAATAGTGGTGCTATCTCATGCTGTCTTTTTAAATAAAGGTAACATTAACAATGTCCTGAAGCTCTGCATTTTTTGTTTTATAAATAATGAGTTTCTGCTTCTTTCTTGATTGTTTTCATTCCTTAAATTCTTTGGCTTGACTTTTTGTTCTCATAGTTTCTTGAGATTGATGTTCTAGGTGTCCTGAAACTTCTCTGTAACAAGTGGTATAGTAAATATTCTAGGCTTTGCAGGTCTAATTTCTCTATCACAACTATTGAATTCTTCCTTTGTTTCATGAAAACTCTCATAGACAATATACAAACAAATGGGTATGGCCGTATTCCAATAAAACTTTATTTATAAAAACAGGTGTCAGGCAAGATTTGGTCTGTAGGTCATGGTTTCCTAAACTTTTGTTTGATCATTAATTTTTAAGACTTCCTTTGCTAATATATGTAGTCAGAACTGCACATTTCCATCAAAGTCTGCTCTAGCTATACCCAGAAATTCAGGATTATAAATTGATTTACTTACATAGCTTTTTAGTGTATTATTTGGTATAGTTTTCTGAGTGGTTGCTCATCTTATCACACCCTGCTATTGATTTATCACTTTGAATGTAGTATAGAAATATTACTTTCTTTTAGGTCCCTTAATCCTCCCTAATTTGTAAGCATAATTTATCTTAACTTTTTCTACATATATCAAGCACCATATCGGATGGTATGATTTTTGCTTCAGTCATCAAAAATTATTGTAAAAACTTATGAAAAGGATAGTTTTTTTTTATATTTAACCCAAGTTTTACCCATTCCAATATTTTTTCTTTCAAAAGTTCTAAGCCTTCTGTTAACATTTCCTTTCTATTTAGAGGTTTTATTTTTTTTACTTTTTTTTTTTTTAAAGATTTTATTTATTTGCCAGAGAGAGAGGGAGGGAGAGAGAGCGAGCCATTCTTTAAAGGTATATTTACTTGCATCAAATTCTCTTAATTTACTTTGTCTGAAAATATCTTTATCTTCCCTTCACTCCTAGGATTAGTTTCCATGGATATAGAATTCAAAGTTGATAATTCTTGCCTTGTATCTGAAAAATGTCATGCAGTGCTTTGGGCCCCCTGATCATTGAAATTGGTGCTTCCCTATAAATAATATGCCCTTTCTTCCTTCCTGTTTTCAAAGGTTTTCTGTTTTTTTCTTTTTCTCTCTTTTTTTTTTTTAGTTTTCAGAAGTTTAATTATGATGTATCTTTGGATGGATTTCTTTGGTTTTATTCTCTCCTGGTTTCCCTCAGCTTCTTAAATCTGTATATATATGACTTTCAGCAAATTATGGATGTTTTCTATCATTACTTCTTTAAATACTTTGACAGTCCCAGTCTCTCTTCTTTCCTTCTGTCACTTTGATAATACAATGTTAGCTCTTATATTATTCTTTCACAGATCTATGAAAATTTATACTTCTGTTTTCAATCAATTTTCTTTCTGTTATACAGACTGGGTAAATTCTATTGATCTGTCTTCAAATTCTATGATTCTGTCTTCTTTTGTTTCCATTCTGCTATTGAGCCCATTCACCATGATTTTATTTATTTATTTATTTATTGTTGATGAGATATTCAGGTCTATCATGTCTATTTGGGGGGGTGTGTGTTTATTGCTGAAATTTTCTAATTTTTTGTTTGTTTTAAGAGCACTTGTAATTACTAATTAAAGCATATTTATTATGACTGGTTTAAAATACTTGTCAAATAATTTCAGTATCTTGTTCATCTCAGATTGGTGTGTTTGGATGATCTTTTTTCAATCAGGTTATAATTTTCCTGGCTTTGGTAAAACCAGTTATTTAAAAAATATATCCTGGACTTTTTGGGTATTAAATTATGAGACTTTGGATTCTTTTTTAATCTTCCTTTTAAAACAGGTAATCCCTATGTTGCCATGTAATATGAGAGCTGGATGGGTGTGTATGTTAAATTCCCTGGATCCCCACTCATACTGCCTCATTAACAATTACTGAAATGCAAGTTGTCAAACTCCTCAGTCCCTCTAATAAATCCTGGTGAATGTCAGATGCCAACTGGATTATGCAGTGCCTTTGACTGGAGTGTCCACTTATTTTCCTGCTTGAACCTGTTGCCACCTGGGAGGTGGAAGGGCAGGATTGACCACATTGCTTTATTGCTGCAGGATGAGGTAGATGCTCAGCTCTCCACAGTGAGACCCTGCGGACAAAGAGGAGGAGATGGAGGGAAAGCTGAGGGCAATAAGTCCCACCTCCAACCACCTCACTTCACCTTGGTGATGACAGGTGGAAGCTAGGCTTCCTGCTGATCCATGGTGGTTAGCACGGGAGGAAAAACAGAGTACCCATTAACTCCATTTCATGTCACTTTCCTGAGTTTAATTACTGCAGGGTGGGGATGGGAGTTAAGCTTCCCACTAGGTCCCAGTGAAATTATCTCAAGGGGAATGGAAATGCTGCCTGCTTCTTTGATGTGGGAGATGGAGGATCAGCTTCCTGCATGGTCTCTTGAACACCACTAAGTGATGGAATCAGAGGATGTGTGTAAGGCTAGCTCCCTGCTTGGCCCTGATGAAACCTGGGGGAGAGGGGACAGTGGTTACATTGATGCTTGCCTGTATTAGGGCAGGTTTCCAAAAAATATTGAATGTGCTTAGCCCACTCATTTCATAGTCCTTTAGGGAGAAGAGACTTTGTCGTAACCCTTTTTCTGTCTTGCTCTTAGTAATTCTGGGTTGCAGACTCCTAGAGCACACTGTGTAGGATATATGGGAGGCAGTAAGAAAACCCATAAGACTTACCACCTTGTCATTCCTCAAGTCAAAAGTTCCCTAGGCAATTAGCCTTATCCTTTTCTTTTCATTTGTCATCTCTACCTGTTGTTGAAATATGTCCATGATTCATTAATTGTGTTGAGGGGAATTTGAGAAGAATGGGGCTACTCCTTCTTGGCCAGAATTGGAGTCCAGAAGTGTTGCCATTCATGAAGCTATTTTTTTTAAGTATTCATTTAATTATATTTTCTAATTATTGTTATAATTACTTCTTTGACTCATGGATTATATTTTAGATAAAAATGTATTGCAAAATTTCAAAATATTTGGGATTTTTCTAATTATCTCTTTTGTTATTGCTTTCTAGTATAATTTTATGTAGAATAATTTCAAGCCTTTAATACTTGTTGAGACTTGATTTCATCTGGTGTGTGAATAGTTCTAAATATTCCATATACACTTAAAATAATCTGTATTGTCATTCCCTAAAGTATTTTACATATTTTACATATGCAGTATTTTACATATTTCAACTAAGTCATATTTATTCATATTGAGAAAGGTGCATTTCAGTGTGACTTTGTGTCTTTGTGTGGTGACTTTGTGTGTCTCTCCTTTTTAGTGTGTCAATATTTGCTGTATACATTTAATTTTATATTATTGGATATAAGAAGATTTAGAACTTTATGACTTTTTGATGTATAACCTTTTTATCACTATGAAATATTCCATATCTCTGAAATTGTTTCTTGCTTTCAAGAATTGCACCAAATTTACATTATATATTCTTTTATCGATTTCTTTCAACTTTCATTAGTCTTACTCTAAAAAATGTGTCCTTTCTGAGCTGTATATATTTCTTTTACTTCTTTTTTTAAAATCCAAAATAACAATCTTAATCTTCCAATTGGATTATTTAGTCTAGTTCTTGTAATTACTGGTATATTTGGGGTTATATCTACTGTCTTAGTATTTGTTTTCTATTCAACACTTTAGGTTTTTATTTTTTATAATTAAACATTTTATCTTGAGATAATTGTACTTTCACATGTAGTTGTATGAAAGAATACAGGTATTCTGTTTACTCCTTACCCATTTTACCAAATGGTAACTTCTTGAAAAACTATAGTACCATACCACATTCAGGAAATGAACAAAATCCACTACTCATTCAGATTTCACATGTGTGAGTGTGTGTGTGTAGTTCTATAAAATTTTTCTCATGTTCACATTCTTTTATCCACAAACAAGAACAGTTACATGAGAACATAAAAACCTTCCTGTTGCCCTTCCATAGCCATGCCAATATCCTTCTCCCCAGTATACCCCTGATCTCTGACAATCTATTAATCTGTTCTTCATCTCTATTATTATGTAATTTTAAGAATATAATATAATATTATAAAATATATAATATAAATGAAATCTCAAATTATGTAACCTTAATGGGTTGAATTTTCTTACTCAGCATAATTCTCTAGTAATTCTTCCAAGTAGTTGCATTTTTCAGTTTTTCATTTCTAAAAAAAAAAATGAAAAATTTCTAATTTTGAATAGTATTCCATGGTATGGATATACTGCATTAAAAATATTCACCCCTTGAAGGATATCTGGGATCTTTCTGTTTTGAGATATTCTAAATTAAGATGCTATGAACATTTATATATAGATTTTTATATGAACATACATTTTCATTTCTTTGAGTAAATGCTCAAGAGCTCAATCATTGAGTTGTATGTATATTTAGTTTTGTAAGAAAGAGGTACATTGTTTTTTAGACTGGCTATACAATTCTACATCCCCACAAGCATGTATGAGTGATCTCATTTCTCTACATCGTTGCCAACATTTGGTGTCATTGCCATCTTTTTAGTTTGCATTCTGTTAGGAATGTAGCAATATGTCATTGTGACCTGAATTTGTGCATTTTAAAGGTGTCGAACATCTTTTCATGTGCTCCTTTGTCACATGGAATCCTCTTTGGGGAAATTTATTTTGTCCTTTGTTGTAATTCGGGATTTCTTTGGAGTCTCTTTTATAAAACACTAATGCCAGGGCACCTGGATGGCTCAGTGGGTTAAGCCTCTGCCTTCAGCTTAGGTCATGATCCCAGGGTCTTGGGATCAAGCCCCAGATTGGGCTCTCTGCTCAGCGGGGAGCCTGCCTCCCGGACCTCTCTCTCTGCCTGCCTTTCTGCCTACTTGTGATCTCTGTCAAATAAATAAATAAAATCTTAAAAAAAAAAAAAACACCCAAATGAATTCGGTTTTGTTAATTACATATCACCTTAGAAAACTTTCAACCTTTAAAAAAAAAACCCAAAACCAAAAAACACTAATGCCATTCATGAAAATTTCACTCTCATGGCTTATGGTTAAGCCACTCCCAAAGACTCCACCTATTAATGCCATCACACTGGTCATTAATATTTCACCATATAAATTTTGGGGTGAGGGGAGCAAGGGACATGACACTCAGACCATAACATCATACAATTTAATTCAATTTACTAATTTTGCCTTTTCAGAAAATGCTAGAAACTTAGAACAATTTAACTCTTTATTCTTTTCCTATCTTTGGACATATGTCTTTTTTTCCTTTCTTCTTTTTTTTTTTTTTAAAGGTTTTATTTATTAGAGAGAGAGAAAAAAATGAGGCAGGGGGAGGGGGCAGAGGGAGAAGGAGAGGCGGCCTCCCTGGTGAGCAGCAAACCTAAGGATCTCAGGAGTCTGAGATCACTACCTGAGCTGCAGGCAGACACTTAACTGACTGAGCTGCCAGGCATCCCTGGGCATATTTCTGATATGATTTTTAATTCCATATGTGTTTTACATTCCTCAAGAAATTATATTATTATTTTTACATAACTCTTCACGTGTATCCTATCTTTAATCTTTCTGCTTTTCTTTGTTTCATTCTTTTGGGTTTATTTTTCTTCTGCTTTAAGAAGTCTCTTAATATTTCTATTAACAATATATATTCTTAAGTGTATATATTTGTTTTGTTTTTACTTCAGAAAAATTCACACAGATACATGATATAGAATCCTTTAGCTAAAACAGTTTATGAGGAAAAAGAAATTGGTTGAGTCCAGATGACTCCCTACATTTTTATTTTTATGGTGCTGCAATACATCAACAGCTTTTAGCAATTGAATTAATTACACTCAATAAATATTACAGTAATAAGCAGTTATAAACATAGCACTATTCAGAGTGGATTTCACAGCAATTCATATCCAAGAGCTAATTTATTGTTCATTCATTCACTCAATAAATATTGATTTAATGTCTGTAAGTAGGAGGTGTTGTGTTTGGTTCTTTCTCTGAAGGAACTTACAGGCCAGTGGCAGTTGCAACAGTGAGGAGAAAAAAAAAAATAAAAGGTTAAATTACTAGCTCAGGATGATAAACATAGGAAATTATTTATGTTGGTTCAAAACCTAGGATATTATTTGTTGGCTGGATTTCCCAAGGTCCATAATTTTAACTTCAGTGATAAAATACCTCTTGTATTTAATTGCAACAAAGTAGTGTTGCTGTCATATACTCTTGTCTAGGTATGAATTAAAATATCACAGTATTTTTTATCAGTGATAAGACAGTTTATGTTCATCTATGGTAATGATCTAGATTTACAAATATATATCGGATTTCAATTCTGAAGTGTCAATATTGTAGAGCATTGTAGTGTTGAATGTTAGAATGGGAATGGGAAGTAGAGATTGTGGGAACTTTGGATACATTTAAATTGCTAAACTTAATTTTCCCTATATGAAAAGAGTATATTGAATTTATATAATGTTATGTGTGTGTGTGTATTTGAATTTTAGAAAGGTAGTATGTATCTTCATACATTCAATACTGAGCATGCCTCATGGCTCACAAACACTCAATAAATGCTTATTAAATTAGTTTTAATGAGGACACATTCCATCACTTTGTTTTTGAGTAGGAGCATCACCTACTCAAAAAAAAAAAGCATGCTTTTCAAACAGTAGGAAAATCAATAGTATTGTAATAAAAGCTACTGATTTGCACTATTGCTTTTAGAAAATTCCAATGGCAGCAGAATCCCTAGTGTCTTTCCAAGAGTGCTCAGCCTTTCTCTCCTGAGGTGAAGACATATGAGTTGGTGTTTTTGTTTTTGTTTATGCTTTTGTAGGCACCTATGGATGAAGTTTAGCACTGGAAGAGAGCAAGGGTGGTGATTGTGAGAATTATGCTTATTTAAGCATGCAAGAATTTTGTAAAATAAATTCTAATGCTGGGGACAAATATAAGTCAGAAATACTCAATTCATAGTTGCTCATTGAAGGATGGGACTTCTTAGAAATGTATAGTTAAAAAAGACATCTCAGGAGAGAGGAAAACAGGTGATAATATGAAATAGAAAAGAAGTAAATAGGTAGGGAGAAAAGACTGATTATAATACTATAAAAACAGGATCTATTATAAATAGTGTTTTAAGGTGAACAAAGTTGTTGATTTTATCAACTATAAAAAAGAAATACTGAAAGGATCAGAAACTCATTAATTTTGGAGTGACTTAGGATGGAATGATTTTTGGAGTTAACTGAATGGGAAAACAGTTGTTTATAAGAAGAATATTGACAGGGGCACCTGGATGGTTCAGTTGGGTAAGCATCTGACTTTTGATTTCAGTTCAGGTCATGATCTCAGGATTGTTATCTTGAGCTCAGTGGGGAGTCTGCTTGAGATTTTCTCTCTCCTCCCATTGCTCCTACCCATTCTCTCTCTCTCTCTAAAATAAGTAAACGAAACCTTTAGAAAATGATCAAGAAGAATATTGACAGTAAAGAAAGGGAAACTATGTAAAGGCTATGCTAATGTAATGAGGCGGGAAAGAGGGATAGGGAATTCAAGGCATATCATGGTCAGGCCATGGTTACTAATTGAGGGAAAGGAGTCAATGCCAGAGAAGCTAGAGGAAAAACAGCTTCCTGTTTGGTTTATTCTTGCTATTCCATTATTCTTGCTATTCCATTGATCACTTGTTACTTGTGGTCCTATACAGATCCAGAGTGATTGAACCGATTGACTTTTTTCATTTTCTGTGATAGGTTGACAGGTCCACAAGGACTCTCCTTCATGTAAACCAAGAACAACCAATAACTTTCAAAAAATATTCAACTAAATAACATTAAGATTCTACTTGATTTCTCCTACCCACAAGCCATACATGTGTTGCTTTGTATAGCACAATATCCATATATACTCCTCCTCTTCACCTGTTGGTTTGCAAACTGGCCCCCTCATTCATGTTAGGGCAAGGAAATATCTAAGAAAGAGGCAGAATCCTCCAGATTGGTAGGTGACAGGTTTAATAAGCAAAGGAACTTCCTTATGTGGTTTGTCTTGGGTGACTGCAAAATGAATAGATCTCTGCACCCACCCAAAAGAATCTTTAAGGGTGTGTCTGGGTGGCTCAGTGGGTTAAGCCTCTGCCTTTGGCCCAGGTCGTGATCTCAGGGTTCTGATATGGAGACCCATATTGGGCTCCCTATATTGGGCTCTCTGTTCAGCAGGGAGCCTGCTTCACTGGCTCTCTCTGCCTGCCTCTCTGCCTACTTATGATCTCTCCTCCTCTGTCAAATAAATAAATAAAATCATAAAAAAAAAAAAAAAGAATCTTTAAGTTGATATAGAAGCCTTAATTGGGTTCAGTCACTTATGCCATCCAGATGGTTTCAACAACACCTTAATGTCCTTAGGACAGCTCCTACTGTGGAAATGGTAAGGAAAATGTATATTCTAAGAACAGGGCAGGTGGTGAGGAGCCTCCAGTCGCCTCATTCTAGCGTGAGGATCAATTTGCAGTCATTTCCTCTCCATTACACTATCTTATGGGGTTAAGGGAGAAAGTGCCATAAACCCTTTAAGATACTAGCAAGTTATTTTGTGATTTTTTTTTTGGAAGAGGTAGAAGAGCCAGAATAGCCAACACAAAATTCAAGAACAAGAATATTTAGAGGACTGATACTACCTGACTTTAAGACTTAGCAAAAGCTGCAATAATCAAGACAGTGTGGTACTGCAAAATAATAGACAAACAGATCAATGGGACATAATAGAGAGCCCAGAAATAGACTCCCATAAATACAGTCAACTGAAGTTGAAAAAGAAGCCAAGACAATACAATGGAGAAAAGAGTCTTTTCAGCAAATGGTGCTGGAACAACTGGACATCCACATGCAAAATAATGAATCTAGACCCACACCTTACACCCTTCCTCAAAAGTAACCCCAAATAGATCAGAGACCTAAATGTAAAACACAGAATTATAAAATTTCAAAAAGATGACATTGATAAGAACTTGTATAATCGAGTGTAGTGATGATTTTTAGATACAACATTGAATGCATGAGCTATGAAAGAAGAACCCGATAAGCTAGATTCCATTAAAATTAATAATTTATGTTCTACAAAAGATAATGTCAGTAGAATGAGAAGATAAGTTATGGATTGGGGGAAAACACTTGCAAAAGACATCTGATAAAGGACTGTTATCTCCTGCTCCAGCCCCCCCCCAAAAAAAAGGAAAAAAAGAAAGAAAGAAAATAAAGAGAGTTGAAGCTCTAAAACCGGACAATAAGAAAATAAACAACTCAACCAAAAAAAATTTAAAAATAAAAAAAAATAGGTCTGAAACCTTAATAGACACCTCACCAAGAAAGATATGCAAATGGAAGGTAAGTGTATAAAGAGATGCCCCCCTCATATATTACCAGGGAAATGCAAATTAAAACACCAACAGGATACCAGCATACCTATTTAAGTGACCAAAACTAAGGACAGTGAGAATACTGAATACCTAGGAGGATATGGGAAACTCAGAATTCTAATTTATTGGCAATGAGAATTGAGACACTTGTTCCAGACACTTTGGAAGTCATCTGGAAGTTTCTTACAAAACTAAACATAACACTTATCATGTGATCCAGTAACCACATTTTTTGGTATTTACCCAAAGGAGATAAAACTTACATCCATAAAAAACCTGTACACAGTTGTTTATAGAAGCTTTATTCATAAACACCAAAGCTATTTCAATAGTTGAATGGATAAGGACAGCAGGGTGTGTCAGTCAGTTAAGGGTCTGCCTTTGGTTCAGGTCATGATCCCAGGGTCCTGGGATGGAGTCCAGCATCGTGCTCTTGCTCTGCAGAGAGCCTGCTTCTCCTTTTGCCTGCTGTTCCTCCTGCCTGTGCACTCTCTATCTCTCACCAATAAATAAATAAAATCTTAAAAAAATAGCTGAATGGAGGAACAAGATGGCAGAGGAGTAGGAGATATGAATTTTGTCTGGTCGCAGGAATTCAGCTAGATAGTTTTCAAACAATTCTGAACACCTACAAACTCAACAGGAGATCAAAGAAAAGAATAGCAGCAATTCTGTGAACAGAAAAGTAACCACTTTCTGGAAGGTAGGACGTATGGAAAAGTGAATCTGAGGCAATATACAGGAAGATAGACAATGGCGGTGGGGGAGGTGAGGGAGGGAGCCTCTGTCAGCTAGCTACTGGCCAGTGATAGAATCACGAAGCAAAAAACCACAATTTTTAGAAGTCTGTTCCACAAAGGAAACTCATTCCAGTGGGTAAGTGGGTTGGGGGGAGGGATGGTGAAATCTTTGCTGGGACAATGTGGTCTCAGGACTCTCAGGGTCACAGAAAGACTGGGGGGCCTGAGTGTGACAAACCTCCCAGGTATTGGAGTTGGAGTGGGGAAGCCGGCTGCAAAAATGTACCCGAGGAATGGGCTCTAGGCTCAGGGTTGCCATAAATCATGATCCAAGGCACAATTGACCACTACTCTTCAAGCAGGGACCCCACAAGTGGCAGATCTGGGAGACCCCCCACCTTCCTCCACAGGAGGAGTGGTTCAGGAGCATGCTACAGGAATCTGCTGGGTTTGGAGACTTCAAGGAGGGCATGTGCTAGAGATAGATATGATCAGTCACAGGCTGGGTGAGCTCAGAGTGCAGCCAGAGACCAGGGAGATAGGAGTGATTATCGGCTTTTCTCTGAGGGCTCACTAAAGAGAGGGGCCCTGAGCTCTTGGCTCCTCTGGGGCTGGAGATTGAGAGTCCACCATTTTCATTCTCATCCCCCAAAGGTGTATGGGAAGCTTTCAGGGAACAAAAGTTACAGAGAACAAAGCCAAGCAGATTAATTAGTTTAGCCCCTGGCAAGGGTGGTGTAATTCCACCTTAGACAAAGACACTTGAGAATTATTGCAGCAGACCCCTCTCCCAGAGGATCAGCAAGAACATCCAGCCAAGACCATGTTTACTCATCATTGAGAACCACAAAACTCCAACACTAGGGGAATAGCATGTAGAATTCATGGCTTTTTTCCCCATGATTTTTAGTCTTTCAAAGTTAAATTTCTAAATTTATTTTTCTATTTCTACTTTTAAAAATTTTTTCCTCTTTTCTATTTTAACCAACATCTTATCAGTATCTTTAAATTTTTAAAAAAAGATTTTATTTATTTATTTAACAGAGAAATAGGGAACACAAGTAAGCAGAACAATAGGGAGAGGGAGAGAGAGAAGGCAGAGGGAAAGAGAGAAGCAGGCTCTTTGCTGAGCAGGGAGCCCAATGCAGGACTTGATCCCAGGACCCTGGAATCATGACCTGAGCCAAAGGCAGCCACTTAACCAACTGAGCCAACTAGGTGCCCCCCAAAATTCTTTAATTTTCATTTTTGTAGTCATATTCTATTCCTTCATTTTATTTAGCCCTATTTGTGTGTGTGTGTGTGTGTGTATATATATATATATATATATATATATATATGTTTTTATTTCTTTAAAATTTTGGGATACAGTTTCTTCTAACATCCCAAAATATACCCTAAATCTAGTGTATGGTTTTGTTCTAGTCTCCCCTTGATGACATTCTCTCCTCTTTTTTCTTACTTTTTTCAACCAACTTATCAATTCCTTTTTTAAAATCTTCTTTAATTTCCACTCTTACACTCATATTCCATCACTTCATAATATTTATCCCTATTTTTTGTATATATATCAGTTTTCCTTTCTTTAAAATTTTAGGAGGCTGTTTCTTCTTAGACCAAAATACACCGAAAATCACATGTGTGGCTCTGTTCTATTTACCAGCATGATCATTCTTTTTTTCCTTTCTTTTATTTTCTGATATCTTCTGATTTGTTTCGTGTATATTTTTCTGGGGTCATTGTTACCCTTTTAGAATTTTGTTCTCGCATTCATCTATTCTTCTTTGGACAAAATGATGAACCAGAAAACTCATCTCAAAAAAAAAAAAAAGTACAAGAGGCAGTACTTACTGCTAGGGACCTAATCAATATGGACTTTAGTAAGATATCAGAAATAGAGTTCAGAATCATGATCATAAAGATGATAGCTGGGCTTGAAAAAAGCATAGAAGCTACTATAGAATCCCTTTCTGGAGAAATAAAATCCCTTTCTGGAGAAATAAAAGAACTAAAATCTAACCAAGTCGAAGTTAGAATTAAAAAAAGCTATTAATGAGGTACAATAAAAAATGGAGACTCTTACTGCTAGGATAAAAGAAACAGAAGAGAAAAATTAGTGATATAGAAGAC
Source organism: Neogale vison (assembly GCF_020171115.1). Taxonomy (NCBI): domain Eukaryota; kingdom Metazoa; phylum Chordata; class Mammalia; order Carnivora; family Mustelidae; genus Neogale; species Neogale vison. The sequence continues at coordinate 83,649,165 of NC_058094.1, read as the reverse complement.
CAAATGATGGAGAATAAAACTCTGAGAAAAAGAGAGATGAACAACTACTGGGATCACAAGGAGAGAATTTGAGAGATAAGTGATACCATAAGATGAAACAATGTTAGAATAATTGGGGTCCCAGAAGAAGGAGAGAGAAGGGCAGAAGGTATATTGGAGCAAATTATAGCAAAGAGTTTCCCCAACTTGGGGAAGTAAATAAACATCAAAATCTAGGATGCACAGAGAACCCCCACCCCCAAAATCAATAAAAATAGGTCAACATCCCATCATCTAATAGCAAATCTTACAAGTCACAGAGACAAAGAGAAAATCTTGAAAGCATTTCAGGACAAGAGGTCTATAATCTACAATGGTAGAAATATTAGACTGGAAGCAGACCTATCCACAGAGATCTGGCAGGCCAGGAGGACAAGCATGATATACTCAGAGCACTAAATGAGAAAAATATACAGCCAAGAATACTATATCCAACTAGATTGTCCTTGAAAATAGGAGAAATAAAAAGCTTCCAGGACAACAAAAACTAAAAGAATTTGCAAACACCAAGCCAGCCCTACAAGAAATATTGAAAGGGGTCCTCTAAACAAAGAGAGAGGGGTGACTGGGTGGCTTAGTGGGTTAAGCCTCTGCCTTCAGCTCAGGTCATGATCTCAGGGTCCTGGGATCGAGCCCCACATTGAGCTCTCTGCTCAGCAGGGATCCTGCTTCCCCCTCTCTCTCTGCCTGCCTCTCTGCTTAGTTGTGATCCCTCTCTGTCAAATAAATTAAAAAACAAAACAAAACAAAACTAAAAAACAAAAACAAAAACGAAAAACAGAGAGCTTAAAAGTAACATAGACCAGAAAGGAATGGAGAAAATATACAGCAACAGTTAACTTACAGACAATACAATGGCACTAAGTTCATATCTTTCATTAGTTACCTTGAATGTAAATGGGCTAAATGCCCCAATTAAAAGATATAGGTATCAGAATGGATTAAAAAAAAAAAAAGACCCAATGATATGCTCTTTGCAAATGACTCATTTTAGACCCAATGACACCTCCAGATTTAAAGTGAGGGAGTGGAAAACATTTTACCATGCTAATGTACATCAAAAGAAAGCTGGGGTGGTAATCCTTATATCAGACAAATTAGATTTTAAGCCAAGGATTATAATAAGAGATGAGGAAGGACACTATGTCATACTTAAAGGCTCTGTCCAATAAGAAGATCTAACAATTTTAAATATCTATGCCCCTAACATGGGAACAGCCAACTTTATAAACCAGTTAATAAGGTCTATCTAGCTAAATGTGTCATTCAATGCTCTTGTTTCTTTATTATAATTTTCTGCTTGGATGATTTGTCTTTTACTGAGAGTGGTGTGTTAAGATCCCCTAATATTAATGTATTCATATCAATATGACTCTTTATCTTTATTAACAGTTGGCTTATGTAGTTGGCTGCTCCCATATTGGAGGCATAACTATTTACAATTATTAGATCTTCTTGATGGATAGACTCTTTAAGAATGATAAGTGTCCTTCTATATCTCTGACTACAGTCTTTAGTTTAAAATCTAATTTATCTGATATGAGAATCACTACCCCAGCTTTCTTTTGAGGCCCATTGGCATGAAAGATGCTTCTCCATCCCTTCATTTTCAGTATGGATGTATCCTTAGGTTCCAAATGGGTCTCTTGTAGACAAAGATGCTTCTCCATCCCTTCATTTTCAGTATGGATGTATCCTTAGGTTCCAAATGGATCTCTTGTAGACAACATATGGACAGGTCCTGTCATTTTATCCAATCTGCAACCCTGTGCTGTTTTATGGGAGCATAAAAATAAACATGTTGAGAGTGTTTATTGAAATATACATTTCTATTGACATCGTGTTTTCTGTGAAGTCCTTGTTTTTATAGATTTTCTCTGTAAATTTCTGTTCTATGTCACTTTTGGATTCTTTCTTCTTTTATAGACACCCCCACTCCCTTAATATTTCTTGTAGTGCCAGCTTAGTGGTCACATACTCTTTTATACCTTCTGGTATTGGAAGCTCTTTATCTCTCCATCCATTTTGAATGTCAGCCTTGCTGGATAACGTATTCTTGGCTTCATATTCTTCTCATTTAGTGCCCTGAATATGTCTTGCCAGCCCCTTCTGGCTTGCCAGGCTTCTGTGGACAGGTCTCAAGTTATTCTGATGGACCTTCCTCTGTACATAAGAAATCTCTTCCCCTAGCTGCTCTCAAGAACTCCTGTCTGAAATTATGACTTATGAGTTTCACAATCAGGTGTCTCGAGGTCTTTCTAGATTCTATGATCTTGGGGGGAAGCCTTTCTGCCTCTAGTACACAAACACTGCTTCCATTCCCCAGATTGGGAAATTTTTCATGGAGAATTTGTTCAACTAGTCTTCTATCTTCTAGTCTTCTTTCCTTCTCCTCTCCCTCAGGGATCCCAAGAATTCTGACATTGGAACATTTCATGGCATCATTTATTTCCCTAATTCTGTTTTTATGGCTTCTAAGCTATTTGTTCCAGGCCTCCTCCTGATCCTTTTTCTCTATCATTTTGTCCTGTAGATCACTATTCTATCTTCTGCCTTGGTTACCTTAGCTGTTAGAGAATTTAGATTAGATTGGATCTCATTGATAGCATTTTTAACTTCTTCCTGGGTGGCTTTCATTTCTGCCCTAATTGATTCCATGTTGTCATTAATGGTTTTCTCCAACCTAGCCATTGCCTGGATAATTGTTACCCTGAATTCCCTTTGCAACATGCTGTTCATGTCCATATACAATAGCTCTGATGGAGAGGGCACGATCTCTGAATTTTTTTGTCCGTGGAGCATTCCTCCTCCTAATAATTTTGGTGAGAGGTGGTTGAGGGGATGTATAACTGAATATATCAACTGTGATTCAGGCAATGTGCACCCTGGAACACTTCTGAGCAATTGGAAGACACCACCAAAAAGAAAGAAAAAAGGGAGAGAGAAAGAGAGAGACAGGAGAGAGAGAGAGAGAGAGAGAGAACCTAGCCAGAATGGGCCCCAAAAGTAAGATTTATAAGGCATACAAACAAAAACAGACAAACAAAAAGACCAACAAAAGTAAAAGACGAGAAAAAGAAAGAAACTAGACAAAATGAACCCCATGTATAAGATTTATATAATACTAGAATAAAAACAAACACACAGAGACACTGATAAGAAAAATGTGGGAGGGTGGTTATAAATCCTCAGTGTGGGGGAGGAAGGTTATTTTAATTCTTCCTGGTGCATCTTGATAACTTTGTTAAAGGTCTCAACTTTCCAGAGATAAAGAGAGATTAAAACTGTTTTATATACAGGGGTAGTCTTGACTAGGGGAAGAGGATTACCTTGAAGCTTTTATCTATATGTATACTAAAATAGAAAAGAAAAAGAAAAACAGATATCTGTATGAAAAAAAGTTCAAGTTAAAAGGTTATTATGGAATACGTTGTATTAAACTTCTAATTGCAATAGTAAATAGGTTAAAAAATTAAACAGAACAAGAATAGGGAGAATTACTTAAAAATAGAAGTTGCATCTATGAAATATACAGGTTTTAGGGCAATACCAGGAGGCGAATATCTTGTTTTCCCCTGATATTGGGGTTTCACAGTATGGAGACCCTGTGGTGGTTGTCCTCTCGTTCTTTTGGCTGGCTTTCTGGGGAAGGCCCTGCCATGTTGTTCTTTTTTTTCAAGCAGTCTTGCTTGGGTTGAGCCCTCCTGCCCCATCAAGGGGCTGGGCTCTGTGGAAACCAGATTTTCAGGCTTTTGTTCTCTGGAGGTTTTTGTTTGTTTGTTTCTTTGGCAGCTTTTTGTGGCTTTTCAAGGTTTAGCAGAAAGCAAAATGCATCCAGACTTCTCTCTCAGAGGGAAGCCTCAGTCCACTCCCTGCTGTGTGGTCCAGAACACACAGACGCCCCCTCTGCAAACTCTGCACCCTCCCACAGGCAGAGCACATCCCCAGCCACTGCCTTAGGGGTTGCTTGAAGCGTCTACTTGTCTCTGCGGCCCTGTGACAAAACCAACTAATAACAAAATCAAAGACAAATACCAACAATAATACCATAATAATAATTGTAGGGGACATTAATACCCCACCTCACTGAAATGGACAGATCATCTAAGCAAAAGATCAACAAGGAAATAAAGGCTTTAAGTGACACACTGGACCAGATGGACATCACGGATATATTTAGAACATTCTATCTCAGAGCAACAGAATACACATTCCTCTCTTGTGCACATGGAACATTCACCAGAATAGATCACCTCCTAGGGCACAAATCAGGTCTCAACTGGTACCAAAAGATTGGGTTCATTCCCTGCATATTTTCAGAGCAAAATGCTTTGAAACTAGAACTCAGCCGCAAGAGGAAAGTTGGAAAGAACTCAAATACATGGAGGCTTAACAGCATCCTCCTAAAGAATGAATGGGTCAGCCAGGAATTAAGGAGAGTATAAAAAAATCATGAAAAGGGGCGCCTGGGTGGCTCAGTGGGTTGAAGCCTCTGCCTTCAGCTCAGGTCATGATCCCAGGGTCCTGGGATCGAGCCCCGAGTTGGGCTCTCTGCTCAGCAGGGAGCCTGCTTCCCTTCCTCTCTCTCTGCCTCTCTGCCTACTTGTGATCTCTGTTTGTTAAATAAATAAATTTTTAAAAAATCATTAAAACTAGTGAAAATGAGAACACAACTGTTCAAAATCTTTGAGATGCAGCAAAGGCGGTCCTAGAAGGAAAGTATATCGCAATACAAACCTTTCTCAAGAAACAAGAAAGGTTTTAAATACACATTCTAACCTTATACCTAAAGCAACTTGAGAAAGAACAGCAAATAAAGCCTAAACCCAGCAGGAGAAGAAAAATAATAAAAACCAGAGCAGAAATTAATGAAATAGAAACCAAAAGAACAGTACAACAGAACAATGAAACGAGGAGCTTGTTCTTTGAAGGAATTAATTAGATTTATAAACCCCAGTCAGACTTATAGAAAAGGAGAAAGACCCAAGTAATAAAATCATGAATGAAAGAGAAGACACCAAAGAAATACAAACAATTATAAGAACATATTATGAATGGCAACTATATGCCAGCAAATTAGACAATCTGGAAGAAATGGATGTATTCCTAGAGATGTATTAACTACCAAAACCGAACCAAGAAGAAAGAGAAAACCTGAACAGACCTATAACCAGTAAGGAAACTGAAACAGTCATCAAAAATCTCCCAACAAACATGAGTCCAGGGTCAGATGTCTTTCCAGGGGAATTCTACCAAACATTTAAAGAAGAATTAATACCAATTCTCCTGAAACTGTTCCAAAAAATAGAAACAGAAGAAAAACTTCTAAACTCATTCTATGAGGCCAGCATTACCTTGATCCCAAAATCAGCAAAGACCTCATCAAAAAGGAGAATTACAAACCAATACCCCTGATAAACATGGATGCAAAAATTTTCACCAAAATACTATCCAGTAGGATTCAACAGTACATTAAAGGGATTATTCACCACAACCAAGAGGGTTATATTCCTGCACTGCAAGTTTCGTTCAGCATCCACAAATCAATCAGTGTGATACAATACATTAATAAAATAAAGTTCAAGGACCATAAAATACTCTCAATATACAGAGAAAAAACATTTGATAAAGTAAAACATCCTTTCTTGATCAAAACTCTTCGCAGTATAGAGATAGAAGGTATATACTTCAATATCATAAAAGCCATCTATGAGTATCCCACAGTAAATATCATCCTTAATGAGGAAATACAGAGCTTTTCCCCTAAGGTAAGGAACATGGCAGCGATGTCCACTATCACCACTGCTATTCAACACAATGCTATAAGTCCTAGCCTCAGCAATAAGACAACCAAAAGAAATAAAAGGCATCTAAGTAGACAAAGAAGGAGTCAAATTGTCAATGTTTGCAGATGAGATGATACTTTATGTGGGAAATCCAAAAGATTCCACTCCAAAACTGCTAGAACTCATACAGGAATTCAGTAAAGTGTCAGGATACAAAATCAATACACAGAAATCAGTTACATTTCTATACACCAACATGACAGAAGAAAAAGAAATTAGGGAGTCAATCCTATTTATAACTGTACACAAAACCATAAGATACCTAGGAATAAATCCAACTAAAGAGAAAATGAACCTGTACCCAGAAAACTCTGGAATAGTCATCAAAGAAATTGAGGAAGACATAAAGAAATGGAAATCCATGCTTATGGGTTGGAAGAACAAATATTGAGAAAATGTCTGTGTTATCTAGAGCAATCTAAACATTTAATGTGATCCCTATCAAAATACCATCAACTGTTTTTCAAAGAAATGGAACAAATAATTCTAAAATTTGTGTGCAACCAGAAAAGACCCCAAATAGCCAGAGGAATGTTGAAAAAAGAAAACCAAATCTGGTGACATCACAGTTCTAGACTTCAAGCTCCATTACAAATCTGTGATCATTAAGACAGTATGGTACTGGCACAAAAACAGACACATAGATCAATGGAACAGAAAAGAAAGCCCAGAAATAGACCCTCAACTCTATGGTCAACTAATCTTCAACAGAGCAGGAAAGAATGTCCAATGGAAAAAATACAGTCTCTTCAACAAGTGGTGTTGGGAAAATTGGACAGCCACATGCTGAAGAATTAAAGTGGACCATTTCCTTACAACCCACACAAAAATGGACTCGGCATGGATGAATAACCTCGATGCAAGACACGACTCCATCAAAATCCTTGAGCAGAACACAGGTAGCAATCTCTGTGACTCTGGCTATAGCAACTTCTTTTTAGACACATCACTAATGGCAAGGGAAGCAAGCATGAAAATGAACTATTTGGACTTTATTAAGATTAGAACCACAACAACAACAAAAAACAAAAAACAAAACACTTTTACATAGCAAAGGAAACAGTTAACAAAACCAAAAGACAACTGATAGAATGAGAGAAGATATTTGCAAATGACGTATCAGATAAAGTCTAATATCCAAAATCGATAATGCACTTATCAAACACAACACCCTAAGAAGAAAGAATCCAATTAAGAAATGGGCAGAAGACATGAACAGATATTTCTGCAAAGAAGACATCCAAATGGCCAACAGACACATGAAAAAGTGCTCCACATCACTCAGCATCAGGGAAATGCAAATTGAAACCACAGTGAGATACCACCTCACACTAGTCAGAATGGCTAAAATTAACAAATCAGGAAAGGACAGGTGTTGGGGAGGATGCGGAGAAAAGGGAACCTTCCTACACTGTTGGTGGGAATGCAAGTTGTTGCATCCACTCTGGAAAACAGTATGCAGGTTCCTCAAAAAGTTGAAAATAGAGCTACCCTAAAACCCAGCAGTTGCACTACTGGATTTTTACCCAAAGATACAAATATAGTGATCTGAAGGGCCATGCACACCCCAATGTTTATAGCAGCAATGTCCACAATAGCCAAACCATGAAAAGAACCAGGATGTCCATCAACAGATGAATGGGTAAAGAAGATGTGGTATATATATACAATGGAATATTATGCAGCCATCAAAACCCCCAAATCTTGTCATTTGGAATGACGTGGATGGATCTAAGTGAAATAAGTCAATCAGAGAAATATAATTATCATATGATCTCACTGATATGGGGAATTTGAGAAGTAAGACAAGATCATGGGGGAAGGGAGGGGAAAATGGAACAAGATAAAACCAGAGAGGGAGACAAACCATGAGACTTTTAATCCCAGGAAACAAAATGAGGGTTGCTGGAGGAGACAGGAGTGGGAAAGATATGGTGATTGGATGATGGACATTGGGGAGGGTATTTGCTATGGTGAGTGCTGTGAATTATGTAAGATTGATGAATCACAGACCTGTACCCCTGAAACAATAATACATTATATGTTAATAAAAATAATAAAATAAAATAAAGTAGTTGAATGGATAAATAAACTGTATATTCCAGATAATGGAATATTATCCAGAACTAAACAGAAATGAGCTATCAAGTCATAAATAGACATGGGAGAACTGTAAATGCATATTACCAAATGAAAAGAAGTCAATCTTGGGGCGCCTGGGTGGCTCAGTGGGTTAAGCCGCTGCCTTCGGCTCAGGTCATGATCTCAGGGTCCTGGGATCGAGTCCCGCATCAGGCTCTCTGCTCAGCAGGGAGCCTGCTTCCTCCTCTCTCTCTCTGCCTGCCTCTCTGCCTACTTGTGATCTCTCTCTGTCAAAAAAATAAATAAAATCTTAAAAAAAAAAAAAAGAAAAAAAAAAAGAAAAGAAGTCAATCTGAAATAGCTACATGTTGCATGATTCCAACTATCTGACATTCTAGAAAAGACAAAACAATAGAGGCAATAAAAAGATCAGTGGCTACAGGTGTAGGAATATACAAGGGGAAGTAGGGGAAGAAATTAAGAAGTTGGGCAGAGAGGATATTTAGGGCAATGAAAATACTCTGTATGATATAACGATGGATATATGATATCCTACATTTGTCAAAACCCACAGAATACAGAACACTAAGAGTGAATCCTAATGTAAACTGTGGACTTTAGGGGCTAATGATGTGTCGATGTAGATTCATCAATTGTAACACATGTACCACTCTAGTTAGGGAATGTTCATAATGGGGAAGCTCTACATGTGTGGAGGCAAGGAGTATATTGTAAATCTCTTTACTTCCCCCTCAATTTTGCTGTGACCCTAAAACTGCTCTTTTAAAAAGTCTTAAAAATGCAAGGTGTGAGGGGGCAAATGTTGCTTTTTTTATTTTACACACAAAAAAATTCAGAGTTAGAAAGTTACATAAAATTATTTGCAATAATTTTGCAGATAATAAATGAAGTGGGATAGAAGAGCTTTTCAGACAAAAGGAATACTAGGGAGGGGCAGAAATAACTGCATAAAATTACAGGACTTATTTAGAGAATGATGAGTTACTGTGTTTCAAATCACAAAACAAACTGGCAATTTAAACCTTGGAAAATAGGTAACAAAATAGTTCAGAAGAGCTCCCCATGTACCTCACCAAATTTTAGGTTTTGAGCCTGACTAATAAAAGCTATAATGAAGCATTCAACCAAGATAGGATGCCCAGTGCAGAAAAGATTCTGAACTTGGTGAATGTGATTTGAACTCAACAAGAAATAGAGTAAACTTCTGAAATCACTAAGTGCCTTTTACTTTTTTTTTTCCTTTCATTTATCACTTTCCCAAATAACTAACAACCAAATCAAGGAAATGGCTTGTTTTCAATACCACTTGAATCAATGTTCTCTACTAGTACACAAAAATCCACTCTCTCTAAACAAACTCTGATTTTGTCGGTCTTGACTATTGCAATACCCTCCTATATCCTTCTTCATTTTATTATCATTTTTTCCCATTTTCTTCACCACCACAGAGAACCTCTCTAAAATACAAATATGAGCCTTTCATTCCAATTCTTGAATGTTTCCATTGGCTCCCCCTGACTTTAAGGATTGGGTAGAAGTGTTCTAACATGCTTTCATGCTTTGCAAAACTCTTAATGATTAGGCTTTACTTTATCACCAACTTCATGACTTGCCACCTCCCTACATGCACATTGTCCAATTCCAAAAGCCCCCATTTCTCCCAACATGCTCATGATAATTTGGTTTTGGATTAACTATCTCCTGTGCAAATGCTTTTCCTTATCATCATCTAAGCTCTTAGCCAGTAAGAACCCAAACTTTGAAGTAATTTGACACTATTCTCTTCCTCAAATTCCATTTAAAAGATGCTGTTATTAAATCACACCCTTTCTAATGACTTTATAAAGCCCTTGAGCTAATTGGTTCATTTTCACTCTGACTAACATGTATTTATTTCAGTTCCATATCATCTCATAGTTTACCAGTTACATTGGTAGTTTTTTATATAAAGGCCCATGGTTTCTCTCTGTGGACTTTGAGCCCCTCTAGTGACATACAAAGCCCTTCTGCTCCAAGCCTGCCTGCTTTTCCATGCTGATATTCCACCCTCTTCCTCATGGATGTGGCAATCCAGCCCCTCCAAATTGGTATATTTTAGTGTCTGCTCTTCTTTTTCCTCATATTTGAAGTGCTGTCTCTCTCTGCTTTCTCCTGTTCACTCCTCACAAATTTAATGTCTTCCTACATATGCCTTCATGAGGTATAGAATCAGCAATGAATCAAAATATGAATTATAAATGGTGTTAATAAGACATATATATATATAAATTTATATATATGCATAAATTATATTGGAAATCATGTAAGAACTTTTATAGTTAGCAGAACATTTCTCACACAAAGAAAGATTAAATTTTTATTTAAAAAATTAAAAAAATTAAAAAAATTATTTAAAAAATAAACCTGCATTAAAATTCAGCAACTTTTGAGAATATTTTTCATTGCCAGATCAATGACCAAGAATCCTCAGGAAAATATAAAAATATTAAGCAGATATAACTTCAGGTTATTTGATTCTAATATTGTAACTGTTTTTTCAGTGTGTGTGTGTGTGCACACATGTGTGTATATTAAAAATCATAATTCTGTCTGGGTATCCTCTAGACTACTAAAATACTGTTAAAGTTTAATGTCTCTCAATACCAAATAAATAGTTAATATAGTCTATTGATTTCAAAATGTGTACCATCAAATAAGATGAAATGAAAAAGTTTTTTTTTCCTGATTATCTCTAGTCAGAGAAATACATTTTCTAAAAGCTAAAAGTAAAAGCAAAAGCACTATAGTTCTTCCTAAGTACCTGATGAAGCAATAAGTCCACTAAACATTCCCAAATATTGCAGTTAAGACTACATATTAATAGATTATCCACAGGAAAATTATTCATGGAGCTTCAGTGATATGTGAAAGTTATCTGGATCTCACAAATTACTCCATAAATACTTGTTAAATCTGTAAAGTAGATTATTCTCGTTTGCCTATATAGGAAATTCCTGTCACAACTAAGTAGACTAATTTGCCAATACTCTCATTTATTCAAGACTATAATCTTTATGATCAGATGTTATATGTAAGCAAAGGAACTGTTCAAGTATTTCACTTATATTCATGAAAGAGTTTCTATTAAATCTACCTAAAAAGTTGAAAGGAATGTAAAAAGTGATATATGTTAACATGTAAGCCTGGATTTATAAAAGATTAGTCCCACAGAATTATTCTTTCTAGAGACCATGTAACATACATGATTACATAGGGAGCAGATTTGATCTTAGTATATTAACTTTAATCAGCTAAAAATATCAGAAGGTGCCATGATTTATTTAAAACAGAGAGGACAAATACGTTCAGCACATGCCTTAATTTATGGGGCATGAAGAAACAGTTATGATCATCAGAGAGCAGAAAGAAATGTGTATTACTAAACTCAAATTAGTTCTCATTTTCCATGGATGGTTGAGTTCTCTGGATGTTTTAAATGTCTTCCTCACTGCTGAATATCAAAATTAAAGCTAAGAAAGGCATGTGAAGTTATAATATTCTTTTCATGCTATGCATATTTTTTTCTTGTCACAAATTCAAAAGAACGCTACTTCAAAGAGACAGACAATAGTTGAACTTTCTAAAGTCTTTTCATGTATTTTTAAGAGAAAACAAAAAAGTATATTTGAACACTTCCCAGTTATCTGTTGAAAGGGGTTAGTGAAGGGTGTAAGAGCAGAGTTCTCTAAAAATATCAATAACTTAGAAGCAGAGTGCCTTTGAAGTGAGAGCTTTAGCATGTGTCCACTTATAAGACATGGATTTATGTCATGGGAAGGCAAGGTGACACAGGTGCTGGAGGTGAGCGAGGCCTATTCTCTGTGGGGTGTCCTTTCTTTGTTTGAGGAAGTGAAATCATGCCTACTACCCACATATACCTAGTTACAAAATACAGAAGACAGCAAAAGTATTAAAGAAAAATATATAAGTTTATATAATTTACAAAGCCTTTGAATGCTGAACTTCAGAAGTTTCAGTTTCTTCATAAATGGCTGAGATTTAAATACAGTTTGTGCATTTCCAAAGTGTGTCATGTTATATACAACAGAGTAAGTCTCAAGCTCAAACCATTTGGCTAGCTTCCTTTCATTTTGAAAATTTTATCAATGCTGTCCATTAAGCTCACATCTAAATATGCAAGAACTTTATACAAAAAAAAAAAAGTTGTTAAAGCTGTAGGGAGCCAGTTTGAATTCTATAACACTTGGTAAGCAACTTAGGATGACATCATTTAATTTTCTCTACAACAATGACAAAAAATCAACAGAAGACCATAAGGATATTTATACTGGCCATGGATTTTATTTTATTTTATTTTATTTTTTTTAACATTTTATTTATTTATTTGACAGACAGAGATCACAAGTAGGCAGAGAGACAGGCAGAGAGAGAAGAAGGGAAGCAGGCTCCCTGATGAGCAGAGAGCTTGTTGTGGGCTCAATCCCAGGACCCTGGGATCATGACCTGAGCCAAAGGCAGAGGTTTTAACCCACTGAGACATCCAGGCGCCCCTGGCCGTCGTCGATTTTAAAGAAAAGTTTGGTTATTGAAACACAATATTCACATAAATTCAGAGAAAATTTAAAGCTGAGGAGGAACTATGAAACTCTTGTTCAAACCATCTTTGAGAAAAGGGATAAACTGAGGTTGAAGAGTTTACAATTAACAAAATGCTCTAGCGTATGACATCAGGTAATTTTGTATGTGATATTTAATGTTTGTGTGTCTTTTTTGTGGTCTTTCCATTGTAAATAAAAAAAATGCTTTGAAAAATGTAAAGGGGCCCTTGGGAGGCTCAGTTGGTTAAGCAGATGCCTTTGGTTCAGGTCATGATCTCAATGTTTTCAGATTGAGTCCCCCATAGGGTTCCCTTCTCCGCCGTCTCCTCCCCACTCATGCGCTCTCTCTCTCTCTCTCTCTCTCCCCCTATCTCTGTTGCTCTCTGTCTCTCTCAGATAAATAAATAAAATCTTTAAAAAAAAAGAAAAGAGAAATGTAAAGAAGAAATGTGTCAATGAAAGTAATAAATACACTTTTATGTATATTTTTATGGTAAACGGGGAAAATAAGCCTTCTAACATGTCTTAGATATACTTCCATATATGTAACATAAATTTTACAACTCAAATCTTCAAATTTATCTGAATCTCAAGATATTTTCTAGGAATTCAAAATTATATGTTTTCTGGGTTCATCCTTGGTATTCCATTTAAAAACAGAAATATCTATAAAAATAAATAAGAAAATGTGAAATTGAAGCTGTATTTGTATTGTGTAAAAGCTTTCAACAGATAACTATTTCAACGTGCAAATAGATAAATGAGGTGATGTTTAATTTGATTTGTTCTGACATGTCTGCAGGCAGAATGCTTTTCAAGTCATTGCTGTGGATGGGGTCTGCAGTGGGATTATTCAGTGCCTCTCTGCTGAAGACTGTGTTGACTGGCTACAAGCAATAGCAACTAATATTTCAAACCTCACAAAGCACAATGTAAGTACTGACTCAAGGAATAGCTGGCCATAGAGTTTCTCAGCTGTGGCAAATTTCTTCAGTATATATATAGCTTTATAATAACTAGTTGGTGCTTACCTAAAAGTGAATTTATATCCATCATGGAAGCTATTCTCTAATACTTACCTAAAGAAAATCACTTTATCTTGAGAGTTTTAGCCTAGAGTATCAGTTTAAGAATACTGACACATTTAAATTTGCATCCACAAACATGATAAACCATCAGCATAAATTAAATAAGTGAAAGTAAATATGTATATATGTAGATATACAGACATATAAGTATAAAATTATTCTCAACTCAAGCAGTACTGAATTTCAAGATTCATTGACTTTCCTTTAGTGATTTTAGAATTGCAACTGGAACTGTTTGAGGGGGGTGAAAGGGGTAGGTGAGAGTCAGCATGGAGACAGATAGCCTCACCTGGGGTGATGCTGGCACTGGAATGGTCAGAAGATGAAATGTAGATACACTGCCTCTTAGAGTCATGTCTGTATTATCAGGAATGGCTTCTCTACTTTTTCTCTATTTTTCTACTTCAACCTTTTTTTCCCCATTTGACTGATCTCATCATTATCTCTGTCTTTTCATTATCACTATTCTTTCATAACATAATCAATCCTTTCTCCTTACTTCTAGAAGTATAGTCCACCAAAATATGCAAAACTAAAAACATCACTTCATTGAGTGCTGACATGAATCATTAAAAATTATTTGATCTTAATGAAAGATTATTCTATTTCAAAGACAATACTAGATACCATCCATACCTTTGTCTTAATATGCCCCTTCAGACACAACCCTTCTTATGCCATGTTGGAGCATGTCAGTCCCAAGGAAATTTCACAGGTCTATGATGTAAATGGTCAGGCAGAAATACGTAACCCTCAAGCTCATGAACATACAAAACTCTCCTCATGTGAATGACCCTTTAGATTCAAGAATCTTTGCACAGATTCTGCTTTGAAATCTAGGAAAGAGCAAGGCCATGAATGTGTCTTCTGAGTCCATGCTGAAGGGATTGCCTGGGAGTGCAACTGGCAGGGAGGGGACACGTTAGTACTCAGCATTTCTCGGAATGCCAAATGTTTTTCACTCCATGGCTGCAGGTCTCTTGCTATAGATAACTTCAATGCTTAGCAACATTGTGTGTTTTTAAATTTTGGTTATTTGGTATGTGTGAAATTATTTCTCATTTTGGTGCGAATGAAGGGAAGTAAGTTTATTTTATGGTGTCTAAATGGGTACAAATACACCAGCCTTGCCCAGGGACATCACCCGACAAGGAGGCCTGGCCTGAGAATATCTGGCTTGAGCAGGAGTGACTCCCACAGCATCCAATCTTTGCCATCTTTTGGTTTCATCATATGGGAGTTACAGAAGATGAAGATATTAAGAAATTTAGGACTGTTCCCACCCCCCAAAATGACAGTGTTCTCTGAGGATCACGACTTTCCTCATTCCTGACATATTTCTAAGGGATTTTCTAGGGATAAAGTACTATGAAAGTACTGACTTTCTATTTCATTATATGTAGTAATTAGAGTGCTTAAACAATGAGCCAAAATAACTGTATTTATGAGAAAAAAAAGTATTTTTAAAAGAGCAGAATGTTATTCTTTGATTGACTTATTTTGCATTGCATAACACCCTCTAGTTCTATTCATTTTGTTGCAAATAGCAAGATTTGTTTTTTTGATAGCTGAATAGTATTCCGTCGTGTGTGTGTGTGTGTGTGTGTGTGTGTGTGTGTGTGTGTGTGTTTATACCATATCTTTATCCATTCATCTGTTAATGGACATCTGGGCTCTTTCCACAGTTTGGCTATTGTGGACATTGCTCCTACAATGGGGTGCAGGTGCCCCTTCAGATTACCACATTTGTATCTTTTGGGGTAAATATCCAGTAGTGCAATTCCTGGGTCATAAGGTAGCTCTAGTTTCAGCTTTTTGAGGAACCTCCATGCTGTTTTCCAGAGTGGCTGCTCCAGATCGCATTCCTACCAAAACTGTTAGAGAGTTCCCCTTTCTCTGCATCCTTGCCAACATCTGTCATTTTCAGACCTGTGAATTTTAGCCATTCTGACCAGTGTGAGGTGGATATGCAATGTAAACAATACACCGAATTCAAAAGATTTTTTTTTAATCTTGTGAAGAAAGAATGTAAAACATCCTGTTCATAATTTTTATACTGATTACATATTAAAATATTTGAGTTAAATAAAACATTATTTAAATTGAAAAAAGAGTATTAGATTTTAAATTCAATATTTTTCTCTTACCAGATCCAAATTTATAATGACCCCATATCCTAGGAACATTCTCATGAAAACTGTTTCTTTGGAATGTGTTTAGTTAGAATGCTGTGACCCAGAAGACAAGCATATGGAAAGAAAGTGAAGATGCAAATGTGTCTGTTCTTTATAGGCATAGAGAAGAACAAGTCAGATTTTACTGCTTGTTTTTCATCCTTGTGATAAGTACTTGCCACAAGAGAGGAAAGCATTCTTTATCCAAAGCTGAGAAATCCATAGGTCTAGTGTGATAATATTGTTGTATTAAAGTTATCTAGTTGTTCTTACACACCTTTGAGATTACATTCTAACTGCAGGTCCTTTTCATCTTGTAATCAGTTCTCACTCAAAAGGACTATTATTGCAACAAACTCCCACGTACCTATAGCACTACATAAACGTTGAAAGGTCACTGGGCATAATAATCATATGTGAAAGTTAGATTGACTTCCCTGAATAACAGTGGTTGCCCTGACAATACAATTGATATGGTTGGTTCATATGGTGAAAGAAATGATACAGTTTGAGAATAGCTGGATGAGTTTTTTTTTTTTTTTACAGAGGCAGATTATTCTAGTTCTCTTAATTTTTTTATTCTAAAAAAGATAGAAATAATACTTTGCAGAAGCCTATAGGAGTTTTTTTTTTCCCCTTTATATCTGCAAATACATTGAGGGTACATAAGCTTATGGGAGTGTAATTCTGAACAGTTTAACTACTATTAATAGGTGCAAAAATGAAAATAATGAGATGGATAACTTAGGAAATTTCACTTGAGATTAGCATGCATCAACATACATTTGAAAATGAGATCAACTAGGAAATGCATATAAAATATTATATTAACAAGTAAAAACAAACATCATATTATTGAAATGACATAAAACGTATGCACTCCTAATGATTAGAAGGAAAAAAGAGATATTAAAATTTTATTATAGAAACTATTTAATAATGAATGGTTTTTTAGTAATTGGACTAATTGGAAAATATACATAGAAAGTTAAAAGAAAGCAAACAAAACAAAACAAACAAAAACTCTATACTAGAATTACTTGAGTAATATGTTAGCCATCTGCTAATTCTTCGATCACTGATTTCTAACAGTAATAAATCTGTTAAATAGGGAGATTTTCATACCTATTTTATATGGAGTTTCCGTTGTATTTGTTATCTTAAAAACATTCTTTTTCCAGAAGGTCATTGAATATAATAGTTAAAAATATTTTGACAAACACTATTTCAGTTCGGCAGTATTCAAGGTGACTTCAAAATATTCATAGAGCGTTTAGTAATGGGATGTAGTAGAAAAGGATACTTCAGGGACTTGACTTTAAGTCATGCTTGCACAGAAGCCCATTCATTCTACTTAAACTACATACTCACGCATTGGAAAGGAAGGAACGGCAAAGGCTACAGTTTCCTGGGCTGGGTTCCAGCAGGGCTAAACCAGGTCGCTGTGGGCATTTGCTGTTACTTTGGGTAAAGTAGACTTGAATAGATTAGTAAAGGTAAAACTCATGAATTGTAAAAAAAAAAAAAAACCAGTTACTACTTATAAATTCCCTCTTTTGCTCTTTATTATTTTATCAAATCCATGATTAAATAACTAGAGAAAGTTATTAATTTTTATTTCCATGATCAATCATATAAAAAATTGAAGATCTTAAAATACAGTGACGCTGTAATGGGATGAAACTCTTGGGAAATATTGTGGAGGGTAAATGTATTTTGCATGTAGAAGGAATATGAGTAATTAGGGACCAGCTGGCAAACTTTAATAGGTGAGTTTCCAAGATGACTCAAGTTTCTCTACTTCCAGTATACACCATCTGTGCAATCCTTCCCCTTCATGAGCAGGCTGGATAGTGAATTGAGAAACAAATGCTTCCCTGTCAGAATTTCAGAAGACACTGTGGTTTCAATTGACCTGAACACAACCTGGTGAGAAACCCAGAGAGAGGACCCAGCTAGCTCCTCTGGATTCCTGACTACAGAAAATATAGGATAGTAAAATGTTTCAGTAAGTCACTAAATGTTGTAGCTAGTTACACAGCAAAAGGGAACTGCATTTGTTTCCTAGAGCTGCTATAACAAATAACTGCAAACTTGATAGCATAAAATGACATAACTATTTTCTCACTGTTCTGGAAGGCAGAAGTGCCAAATCAGGGTGTCATCAGGGCTGGATCTGGAGGCTCCAGAGGAGAATCTCTCCTTTCCCCTTCCAGCTTCTGGTAGCTGTTAGTGTTTCTAGCTTCCATGGCTCAGGGCCACAACACTGTAATCTCTGCCTCCATGGTCACATCACTCTGTGTTCCTGTTCTCCTTTATGTGTCTTTATGTGTCTCTTATAAAGGCACTCATCATTGGATTTAGGGCCCACTCAGACAATCCAAGATAATATCGCCCCAAGATCCTTTAACTTAATCGCATTTATAAAGATCCCCCCCCCATAAGGAAACATTTGCAAGTTCCAGGAATTTAATGTGGATATCTTTTTTATTTTTTTTTTTTTTTAGTGGTGGGAGGGCAGTCATTGGTGTACTGCAAAAACTAATATGGCAAACAAACAAGTTAGATTCAGACTTTATGTTCTGATTTATTTTCCAAGGTAGTGTGTCTAATAACAGCAGAGTTTTCAAATCTTTATTATGCACTTCATGAGAGTGGACCTAGAATTTCTTTCAGTTCATCCATGGAATCAGGGTATCTCCTTCTCCCACTTGCTTGTCTCTAGGATCTCCCCTACACTGTTTGGCTCCCAGGGAATAGCTGTCTTTGATCTGTCCAGAAAGTCAGAGCTTCTCTCAAACTATTGCCCCCTGCACTGGTGTACATTTCCTCATGATTAAAACTTCTTTCAAGGCAAAACAACGTGAAGAAAAAGAAAAAAAAGAAAGTAGTAAGGATTCCACCCCCTCCATAATGGGACCCCCTTCCTAGTTTCTTATTCTAAAAGGTGGGTTTTCTCTTGGGATTTCTAGATGCTCACAGTGCCACTGAATTCATAACAGCAGCTGTTTGATAGCCTGGCTTTGGAGCAGAGTTGTGAGCCAAAAAAGAAAATGTCATGACTGTCCTTTCCAGAACCCATGACTCACAGGGATCCCTTTCTCAGGGCTCTGGTCAGAAATATGAGCTTTTCTCCGTTTTGCTGTTCATGATCTAATTTGTCTTTATCTCACGAAAGCTTTGGGAAATAAAGGAAGCAAAAACAAAGCACAACAAAAACGGGAAACCCACTGTAATCCTATTAGTTGTTATTTAATTTTTTACTTCTCTCCCCAGTGTCCTAGTTATAATTTTCTTTAAAGATTTTTCGTGTAGTTGCCTTTTGCATTTTGCCCACTGTATTTAGTTATGGTCAGAGGGAGAAATGGACTGCAGGGGGCTTATTTCTTTTTGTCTAAAACTGGAAGCAGTAGTTTTAATAAAAATAAATGTAAGCAAAAAGGCAGTGTACTAAAAGAAAAGAATTGCTATCCTATCTTGAGATATCTTGGAAATATCCTTGGAAAAATTAAGTCATTTTCAGTTAAATAGAAAGATATAGAAAATTCATAAGAAAGAACACTGGAGGGATTTTTTTTTTTAAGAAAATAAGGGCAAAGTAATGGCCTCCTCAAAAAATTTATATCTTAATTTCTAGAACACATGAGTATGTTATCTCACATAGCAAAGAGAGTGAATTAATTGTTGTTGGAATTAATTTTGTTAATCGGCTGACCCTGAAATAAATTGATTAGGTTGGATTATCCAGGATTACCCAGTGGAATCACCAGTGTTTTTAAAAGTGAGAGAAAGTATGGTGTACCTAGGTGGCTTAGTCAGTTGAGCATCTGACTCTTGATCTCAGCTCAGGTCTTGATCTCAGGGTCATGAGTTCAAGCCCCATATCGGGCTCCACACTGAGCATGGAGACTACCTTAAAAAAAAAGTGGAAGAAAGTAAAATGAAAGAACAGTGGCAATAACAATATCTGACTTTGCTTGCCCTGAAGATGCAGGAAGGGACCAGAACTTAAAGAAAGCTAGGAGGTCAGTAGAAGATGCTAAAGACAAGGGGATGTTGTTCCTCCAGAGCCTCTAGAAAGGAATACATCCCTGTCAGCATGTTGATTTTATGCCAGTATGACACATCTAGGACCTCTGACCTGTAGAACTGTAGGATAATAGATTAGTGCTTTGTTTTCAAGTCACTAAATTTGTGGTAATTTGTGATTGCAACAAGACAAAACTAATTCAACATCTAGATAAAGCCACTGCATTTTTTTTTTTACCTAATCTAACTCTCATGGTTCAATCTGAAAAGCATCCCTCTAGTAGCCACAAAATGCACTTGCATATATCAGAAAAACAGCTTAATATGCATATTACTAATCAATCCAAGTGCAAAGCAGAATATGATGTTATTTGAGTCCCTACATCCTTTTTTTTTTTTTAAGATTTCATTTATTTATTTGACAGAGAGAGACAGCGAGAGAGGGAGCACGAGCAGGGAAGTGGGATAGGGAGAGCAGGCTTCCCACCAAGCAGAGTGCCCAATGTGGGGCTCAATCCTAGGACCCTGGGATCATGACCCAAGCCAAAGGCAGACACTTAATGACTGAGCCACTCAGGCACCCCAGAGTCCCTATATCCTTTAAAAACAGCTCACTTGTAATATTGCAACAAAAATAATTATAATTGTTGAGTTAAAACACACTAACCAAGTTGTCTTTAGAGCTGGAAAGAGGGTCTGTTTTTCCTCAGTACATTGCTGGGCATGGCTAAAAGCCTTCAAATACTACAGAAAATGAGTCAGGAAAACCATCTGAAGCCTATGAGAACTGCTAGTGCCAAAAGAGCATGCAGGACTGGATGGGTCCTTCGGACAGAGATTAGAACTAAAGTCAAAGGGAGTCATTGTCATGTGGAGAGTTCTGCCTCACTTGGGGAACAACAGCAGCAGTGGCCAGGAGCAAAGAGATGGTGTGTCCAACCTTACCCTGCTCAAACAGGGTAGCATCTCTGTCCTATGTCCTTGCATTTTGGTCCTTACCATAGTCCATGTTGAACAAATATGAAGTGGATGAATGAGTCAGCCACTCAATCAGTAGTTGTTTGAAGTAAAGATTCCTGCATAAGTGGGCAAAAAAGAAGGAAAGGGGAAATTAATCAAGCTACAGTAAGCACTGCAGTGAGGACGTCTCATTAAATTCTTATAACTCATTAGATACTACTCAGTAAATTCTTACAGCTTCGGAGGCATCATCTGATTTAAAAATAGCTGTGGAGAAGAGGCCCTGTCAGTGCAACCCACCATAGATAATTCCTCTAGACCGCTTATTTCTGGACATATTTCCCTGTCCCTCATAAATCTCTACCCCCCCAATAGGTGTCTGATAGATGAGCATGTTTTAAAGCCACTGTTTCACAATGCAGCAACTGAATCTTTGACAGCTCAGTATCAGGAAATGCTTCCTTATACTGAATAAACCTCTCCTGTTGCTTTCATCCATTTGCACTAGTTCTGCCTTGGGAAAGACAAACAATAATTTAAATTTTCTCTTTTACTTGGCAACTCTTCTGATATAAAAGGGCAAGTATTGTATGCCACAGGCTATTTCTGTTTCTGTTTTGTTTTGTTTTCCCAATTAAAATATCACTGGTGTCTTCCTCGGGTTTTCCTATTCTGGCCCCTGTCCCTGAACGTAGAAGCTCTTTTGAATAAGTACAGTATGAATTATCTATTTAAGTTTTTGTTACTGATATTACCATGAACTCAAATATCTTAAAGTTTCACTATTTTTAAAATTTAATTTAATTTAATTTTTTTGTGTGTTCCAAAATTCATTGTTTATGCACCTCACCCAGTGCTCCATGAAATATGTGCCCTACTTGATACCTACCACCAGGCTCACTCACCTCCCCACACCTCCCCTCCAAAACCCACAGTTTGTTTCTCAGAGTCCACAGTCTCTCATTAAGTTTCATTATTATTTTGACATGCATTTACTGAATTTGCAGTATGAATTTACATATGATTATATATTAACATTCAATGACATTACATTTCATTATGATGATTAATAAAGATTTATGTTTTCTCATTAACTAATATTATATACTACATTAGCAGAAGTGAAAAAAGTTCAAAGTTTAAGTATGTGCTTTATATTTAAGTACACTTATGAGTAAGAAAACCTGGTTCTTGTTTTGGTTGCACCAATTACAAAATATTCCAAGTTATGCAAGCAACTATATTAAGGCATTTAGGAAAAAACAAAGAATGAGCTATCATTGTATTTGTTCTCCTTACTAGGTTGCAGTGAGATTCAAATAAGATATTTCTTCAGCTAAGTACCATAGCCTATAATATGTAATTTTAAAGATTAAAATTACATTTATATTTAAAATTATATATAAATATATATAAATATATATAAATATAATATGTATTTATTAATAATAATATATATTATATATATAAATTAAATTTATATTTATATTAATATAAGCCCAATATTTACCCCCACATTTTTAGAAGAATGTTGTGCAATGGAGATTCAAGAAAATGTTTTAGATATTACAAATTGATAAAAATACAAGAGTACTAAAGATATGTCTTCTTTTAAATGTTTCTTAATATGCACAGTGATTTACTTTCAGTGTACAGAATGGAAAGGGGAAAGATGTATAACTTTATAAAGCAGACACATAAAAACTATAAGCACAGCAAGTGGATCAAAGTGGACTTTAACAGTTATAGTCATATTGATAGTATAAACCCTTGATATGATGTAGTAAAAATGGCACTTTACCTCTGTGGTCTTCCTCCCACAAATCTGTAACTTCTGTTGTACCATGAGAAAGGCACCAAAAAATGCCAGGTGATGAAGAACCTACAAAATACTTGACAATTACTCCTCAAAACTGATGTCATAAAAGACAAGGAAAAGTCTGAGAAATTGTCACAGCCAAGAGTAGCCTAAGTCCTTAAGGTAATGATGACTAAATATAATATGGTATCCTGGATGAGATTCTGGAATAGAAAAATGATATTATATAAAAACTAAGGAAATCTTAAGAAAGCATGGACTTTAGTTAATGATAATGTATAGGTATTGGTTCATTAATTATAATAAATGTTTCATAGCGATGGAGAATACAGAGTTAATAATATGAAAAACTGGGTTTGGTATATGGGAATTACTATCTTTGGAATTTTTCATAAATCTAAAACTGTCTTAATATAAGTAACATACAATGTTATATTAGTTTTAGGTATATGATATAATAATTCAACAATACCATATATTACTCAATTCTCATCAAGATAAATGTCCTTTTAATCCCCTCTGTTTCCCCATTCCTTTACCTACCTCCTCTCTGGCAATGCACCAGTTTGTTCTCTGAATTTATGAGTCTGTTTTTCTTCTTCATTTCTGTTTTCTTCCTTAAATTCCACATATGTTGGACAATAAATCTAAAACAGTTTTAAAATGAAGTGTTTATTTTAAACAATACGCACAATGTGTGTTTATAATGCAAATATATGTATATTTATTTATATTATTTGTAAGTCCATTAACACCAGATATTGACTTTTTTAAAAGATTTTATTTATTTATTTGACAAAGATCACAAATAGGCAGAGAGGCAGGCAGAGAGAGAGGGGAAGCAGGCTCCCTGCTGAGCAGAGAGTCCAATGTGGGGCTCTATCCCAGGACCATGAGATCATGACCTGAGCCAAAAGCAGAGGCTTTAACCCACTGAGCCACCCAGGCGCCCCTGATGTGTGTATTTAATAAAATAAGAGAATGTGTACCCTATGGCATTGCACCAGACTATTTAATGTTTTAATTTGTCAGGAAATACATTTCCATACAGTTGAATAGAGCCTTGCCAAATAAGGAAGGTCTAGATACATCCCTAGAATAACTGAAAACTGCAAAATCATTAGCCATAGCTCACTGAATACCAGGGATGGATGGAAATCATTAAGAAGAGATTGGGGGGCGCCTGGGTGGCTCAGTGGGTTAAAGCCTCTGCCTTCGGCTCAGGTCATGATCCCAGGGTCCTGGGATCGAGCCCCACATACGGCTCTCTGCTCAGTGGTGAGCCTGCTTCCCCCTCTCTCACTCTGCCTGCCTCTCTGCCTACTTGTGATCTCTCTCTCTGTCACATAAATAAATAAAATCTTAAAAAAAAATTAAAAAAAAAAAAAAGAAGAGATTGGATTTTGCAAAGTCCCCAAGACCACTCTTCAAATTTCTCTAGGGTGCCTGGGTGGCTCAGTGGGTTAAAGCCTCTGCCTTCAGCTCAGGTCATGATCTCAGGGTCCTGAGATCAAGTCCCGCATCAGGCTTTTGGCTCAGCAGGTAGCCTGCTTCCTCCTCCTCTCTCTCTCTCTCTCTGCCTGCCTCTCTGCCTACTTGCAAAATAAATAAAATATTTTTTAAAAAAAGAAAAAACAGAAACAAATTTCTCTAAAGCTTAGCTCATGTAACTCCAGAACATTTTTGATAATAATTGACTAAATTACAAAAATGTTTACACATGCACACATATGATATGGTAATAAAAACAAATACAGAAGATTGAAGTAATAGAAAAGACTGTTAACTGAATGATGGGAGTCAGGAACTTACCAATCAACTATTAGTATTTGTATAGCTAGACCAGAAAACAGAAAGAAGTATGACTTCAAAACACTCTGGTTTGATCAGTCAAAGACAATCCAAACAGACACGTGGGGTTTGGCGTCATCAGCTTTGACATAAAGTCCTAGCTTCTCTACCTATGAGTTCTGGGGCTTGGGCTTCATATTCTTCCTCATAAAGAGGCACTAAGTTAAATTTCAGTCAATGTGAGGGTTAACTGAAGAGAGTACTTTAAACATTGTGGCCCTTAAGTGATGCTGAGACATTAGTAGTTTTCCCTCTCTCCAGCTGCATTCTAAATGACATGATTTAATCCATAAACCATCAATAAATGACAGGATCAATTTGCTTATTGTATGTGAAGTTGCACCTCTTTGTTTTGTAGAACAGTCATTTGAGATTCTGAAAGATGGTTGTTTAGGTAACAGAATGTTGATGAAACTGGATATGAGTTAAAATGAATATCTAGTAGTGACTACACCGTTAAGTAGCTTCAATTTTAGGCAAGCCAAAGGTCTACACCAAAGCTCTCTCATGTTTAAAAGAAACAGAGGAGGCAGATAAAATATGTAACTTTCTTTCAGCCAGTGTCTCATAAATCCAATCTTCCTAATCACTCTCTACTACTGTACCACTAAACTAATCCTGACTGATAAACAGTTTCATTTGACATTTCCAAGGTTAATTGCTAACATAAAGGAATACCCTATCTTTTTTTTTCTTTCACAATTTTATTTAAATTCAAGTTAGCATGTAGTGTAGTATTGGTTTCAGGAAT
The DNA here is from genome assembly GCF_020171115.1 of Neogale vison. NCBI lineage: Eukaryota > Metazoa > Chordata > Mammalia > Carnivora > Mustelidae > Neogale > Neogale vison. The sequence continues at coordinate 83,623,907 of NC_058094.1, read as the reverse complement.
AGCATTAGTGGTGTATTACTTGCATATAATACCCAGTGCTCATCACAAAAAGTGCACTCCTTAATGCCCATCACCCATTTAGTCCATCTCCCACCAACCTCCCCTTCTTCAACCCTCAGTTTGTTCCCTACAGTTAAGAGTCTTTAATGGTTTGCCTCCCTCTCTGTTTTTCTTATTTCACTTTTTCTTCCCTTACCCAATGTTCCTCTGTTTTGTTTCTTAAATTGCACATATGACTGAAATCATATGGTATTTTTCTTTCTCTGGCTTACTTTACTTTGCATGATATGCTTTAGTTCCATCCATGTCCTTGTAAATGGTAATATTTCATTCTTTGATGACTGAGTAATATTCCATAGTATATATACATCATATCTTCTTTATCTAATCATGAGTTGATGAACATTTTTCCATAATTTCGCTATTGTTAATAGTGCTGCTATAAATATTGGGGTTCGTGTGCCTCTTCAAAGCTTTATTTTTGTATTCTTTGGATATCTCCTCCTCTTTTTAAAATTCCTTCATATGTATATGTATATAAATGTGTATATATGTATTTTCTCAGCATGCATTTCTTTTATCGAAATGAAATGTATAACTGGAAAAGTATTACTTGTGTGTATGTGCATGTGTTAGATGATATATAGAAGATAAATAGGTAGATGATAGACATTCTGTGTTTCTATTCTCAATGTTTTATTGAAAATTAATTTGAGTTTAAGAATATGTGATTGCACATGTGAGAATCACACGTATTCACATTGTATTATGTGAAAGAGAATAGGTTCTCTTCCACAGATGTTTGCATCAATTAAGAATGCTTTCAATGACAAGTAAGAGAAACCCTAAGTACTGATGGAGTAAATAGATGGGTTTTGTGCCCAACTGACAAGAATTCTGGATGGTGGCACTTACTGGCTTTGTTTCAGTGGTTCAGGGAAGCCACCAAGAACCCATCTTCTATCTATACACATTATCATCCTCCACTACCATTAGAGTGTTGACTTTTACCTTGTTGGCACCTCATGGTCATATAAGGGCTTCAACAGTTCCAAACATCACTTTCATCTTTGGAACAGAAAAAATAAAGAAGGACAAGTAGCACCATGTACAGATAGCCACTTTAATCAGGCTAAGAGAAAAGTTTGTTAAAGGGGGTGGTGGCAGTGAGGTGAAGGTAGCTAGTCTTTACCATTTTTTGCATTTACAGTGGGAAATGACTGAGAAAAGTAGATTGTGAACAGCTTTTGAGACAAATAACTAACAGTATCTACCACATTATTTAATAGTAAAACCATACTAATCTTAAAATACATGTGTATATAACAAATGCCCTCTGATTTTTGTGAGATAATCATAGTCTTTCAGGACTTTTTTTTCTCTCACACACAGACACACCTTTAAATCAGTCCTCTGAGTTGACTCAGCAGGTATTTCACTCATCTTCTGTCTTTTACACATTTACCTTCTGAAGTGAAAACAAATTTATTCTGGAGTCATATGTTTAATTCATAGAGATCTGCAATATTAGATGGCAAACGCTTGCAGGTTGAAAAAATAGAATATTTTTTCCTTCAAGATGTTGGTTGTGAAAAGCTGAAGGAAAAACTATTATGTCTGCCACATTGAAAAGGCTTGACAAAGCTTGTAGGTGAATTGAAAGTCATGACAAAATAAAGCCGAGCACAAAGAAGATTTACTGACAATGAACTAAGCGCTGTGATCAGAGTTTGCAGAGTGTGGTTCTGACAAGCATGGGTGTCACTTAAGTAGACTTTTTCTTCCTTTTTATAGCTGCTGACATTTCTGAGTCCTTAGATGTACTTTTTAGTCCTAGTGTGTTGTTGTTTTCTACATTGTTTTTCCTCATGCACAAAAATATGAACATCAGACATGCAGGTGTCAACTAAAAATGGGTTATAGAGAGTGAAATCAAACTGCAGAGTCAGTAATTTAAATCAGAATAAAACCAAGGGCAAGTTTGGGCATTACACTGTATGCATATTTTTAGCCATCATATTTTTGCTTTTTACACAATTAGAGTTTATTTTGGCATGTTAGGTCAGGAGAGATCTCAATAAAATAACCTACTTTGTTTCTTGGAAAACTGCTAAAACTTAAAGTTCCTAAATTTTTTATGTTGAACAATATTAGCTGATTTTCATTTGTACAACCCAAAACGTCTACTTTGGTGTTAGCTGAATAATGTAATCATTATAAAATGGGGCAGTGTTACTGGACAGAATTTATGTGCCACCCTTGATCCAGCCAGCTCTGCCAGCTTCACTTCTTTCCCCTCACCCAGTAGGACTCATTCTTTTGCCTTTCTTTCTGGCCAGAGCATTTCCAAATCTTAATGTTCTCCAGTTTTAGAGCCACAGGAACTTCCCAGGGGGCCTCAGCTTAACACACCCACCATTCTAGCCACCTGCAGTGCCTAGGACTAGACTTCAAGATGACCTTTATCATGCCATAGTGGCAGGAGCCAATCCTACTGGGCCCACCTGCTGCCCCCACACTAATGACAATTCAGAAAGAACGGGCAAACTGATCCCCATGAGACATATATTATCCAACAAGAGACAAAGGGCCAAAAAGAACTAGTTAACAAATTATTTGCCTTTCTGCAATAGATGAATTATTTGGAAATGAAGTAGTTGCATAAAGCTCTATAGGTGTACACACTTGACTGAACACCAACAATGGTTCATGGAGAAGCTATTGCCAGCTCAGTGACTCAGGCAACTTACCACCATGCATTTGTCTTCTGCTGTTCTGCCTTGCTTCCTTTTACCTTTCGCTCTTGCTTCCTTGGGATTGAACATTCTCCAACAATAAAGGTTTAACACATATAACTTACTCAGGCTATATTTCTAGGGAAGCAAGACTAAAGACATACATTTTCCCTCTAAACGTTCATTATATGGTACTAAGCGTTCCATGGGGAATACGTTCTTGCCTAGTAGCAGTGCAATATGGAAGAAAAGTGTAAATGAAGTGTGCTAATAGATGAAGGGCCTTTAGGAAATTATGCAAGAAATCATTTTGAGTTTGCAGTTGCTCAATTGAATACATCTTAAAAGACCCCTTATTCTACAATGGAGCTTAAAAGCTGAAGACACCTGACTAGAGTGCAGAGGTGGCTACAAACATTTCCTAAGAATTGAGTCTGAATTATTATGTATAAACATTGCATTTTCTTCATTAAGAGTCCTGCTTAATAACTTAGCGATGGTAAAACTAATTTCTTCACCTATGATTAATACTGACATATTAAAAAATAGGTTTTATTACTTCCTGAAACCCATAGTTCCTACACGGTGGAGGCACACTACCCTGCAGTCAGTTTTTCCCTTTTTTTTACTTTAATAGTGTCTTACACTACCTGTTCTAACACTCATTCCAAAACTCAGAATTATTTGTTCCATGTTTGTTTTGCCAGCTATAACAGATGATTTCTGAGGGTAGGAATCCTATATCCTTGGCATTCATTTGATGTCTGACATACAGTCCTTTCTGAAGTTTAGTGAACTCATGGAAGAAAGAATAAGTCAGCTCTGAATGAATAAATGTATGCAAGTATAAATGGCTGCAACCTACTATCAGCTACCAGGCTTTTAATTCACAGTAAGATTAGATAGAATATATATATATATATATATATATATATATATACACACACACACAGATATAGATAATCATGTGAAGTATGTATATAGCATTTATCATATATACGCTAATCTTGAAGATGATGACAGGTAGAATTGAAAAATTCTTGTACTAGAAAAAATAAAGTTTAAGAATACTCCTTTGCGTATAATATAGAATCATCCAGAAACATTGATTTACTGTTAGTAGATATGTTTTTAAAAGTAACATGGTACACTTTTAAAATTATATCTGCAGGGATGGGAAGTAACCAAGGTAGCAATGGCATAGAATCCATATCCTGGGCGCGGGGGGGGTGGAGGATGAAAAATATGAGCTGAAATGTGGGCTCCTGAGGCAAAAATCATTTTTTGATTCTTCCCTCTACATGGTAAAGGTAGAGTTTTATCAGCACGTTCAGAATGGATATATTGCCTTATGTGCCCACAAACTAATTTCATTAGTCATCAGGTGGATTTATAGCTATAGAATGAAGATCTCTCTTTGTCCTCACACATCTGTTAAATAATATTGTCCACAAATCTTTAAGGAAATTGGAGGACTGTTTTTTGCTTCCATGAGAATGATTTGCTTGGGTAAATCTTCAAAATTGATTTTCCTGGGAAAATATACTTTGTTAGCAGGGTCCTGGAGGATCCATTCTGAGAACACACAACTCCAGCCACCAAAATTGACTTGTTTTTGAGGTATAAAAATAAAAAAAAACTTAATAATACTTGGATAAAAGTTTTTAATATGAGATATTCACTGATCTTCAAACATTTGAGTAGAGAAAACTATCACCAAAGACATTAAATGTAGGAGGGAAGAAAATTTTAAAAGGGATATTTGAATATTCTATTGTATTTCTTTTTTGGCCTCAAAAGATAGTCACAAGGGGATATTACTACTTTAGTTTCTAGATACAAATTGATTATGCTTAAAGTTCATATACAAAATTAAGGGATTCAAAAACTAAGAGTGATGCCCATCAAAATCCTACTGGCATTTTTCAAAGAGCTAGAACAAACAATGCTAAAATTTGTATGGAACTAGAAGAGACCCCAGATTGCTAAGGAAATGTTGAAAAAGAAAAACAAAACTGGGGGCATCACTTTGCCTAATTTCAAGCTTTACTACAAAGCTGTGATCACCGAGATAGCATGGTACTGGCACAAAAACAGACACATAGACCGGTGGAACAGAGTGGAGAGCCCAAATATGAACCTTCAACTTTATGGTCAAATAATCTTCAACAAAGCAGGAAAAAATATATACAGTGAAAAGAAGAAAGTCTCCTCAATAAATGGGGTGCTGGGAAAATTGGACAGCTCTGTGTAGAAGAATGAAACTCAACCATTCTCCTACACCGTACACAAAGATAAACTCGAAATGGAGAAAAGACCTCAACATGAGGCTGGAATCTATCAGAATTTTAGAGGACAACATAGGCATTAACCTCTTTGACATCGGCCTCAGTAACTTCTTTCAAGATATGTCTCCAAAGGTAAAGGAAACAAAAGCAAAAATGAACTTTTGGAACTTCATCAAGATCAAAAGTTTCTGCACAGCAAAGGAAACAATCAATAAAACAAAGACACAACCCACATAATGGGAGAAGATTTTGCAAATGGCACTACAGACAAAGAGCTGATATCCAAGATCTATAAAGAACTCCTCAAACTCAACACTCACAAAATAGATAATCAAAACAGGAAACAACATGTGTTGGAGAGGATGTGGAGAAAGGGGAACCCTCTTACACTGTTGGTGGGAATGCAAGTTGGTGCAGCCTCTTTGGAGAACAGTGTGGAGATTCCTCAAGAAATTAAAAATAGAGCTTCCCTATGACCCTGCAATTGCACTCCTGGGTATTTAATCCAAGGATACAGATGAAGTGAAAAGAAGGGCCATCTGTACCCCAATGTTTATAGCAGCAATGGCCACAGTCACCAAACTATGGAAAGAACCAAGATGCCCTTCAACGGATGAATGGATAAGGAAGATGTGGTCCATATACACTATGGACCATCAGAAAGGATGGCTCCATCAGAAAGGATGAATACCCAACTTTTGTAGCAACATGGACGGGACTGGAAGAGATTATGCTGAGTGAAATAAGTCAAGCAGAGAGAGTCAATTATCATATGGTTTCACTTATATGTGGAGCATAACAAATAGCATGGAGGACAAGGGGCATTAGAGAGGTGTAGGGAATTTGGGTAAATTGGAAGGGGAGGTGAACCATGAGAGACTATGGACTCTGAAAAACAGTCTGAGGGGTTTGAAGTGGCAGGGGGGTGGGAGGTTGGGGTACCAGGTGGTGGGTATTATAGAGGGCACGGCTTGCATGGAGCACTGGGTGTGGTGAAAAAATAATGAATACTGTTTTTCTGAAAATAAATAAATTGGAAAAAATAAATAAATAAATAAATAAAATCTTAAAAAAAAGAAAAATGGACAGAAGACAGGTCAGACACTTCTCCAAAGAAGACATACAAATGGCTAACAGACACATGAAAAAATGTTCTCTATCATTAGCCATCAGGGAGATTCAAATCAAAACCACATTGAGATACCACCCTACACCAGTTAGAATGGCCAAAATTAACAAGACAGGAAACAACGTGTGTTGGAGAGGATGTGGAGAAAGGGTAACCCTCCTACACTGTTGGTAGGAATGCAAGTTGGTGCAGCCACTTTGGAAAACACTGTGGAGATTCCTTAAGAAGTTAAAAATAGAGCTACCCTATGACCCTGCAATTGCACTACTAGGTATTTACCCCCAGGATACAGATGTCATGAAAAGAAGGGCCTCCTGTACCCCAGTGTAATAGTAACAATGGCCACAGTCACCAAACTGTGGAAATAACCAAGATGTCCTTCAATGGATGAACAGATAAAGAAGATATGGTCCATATATACAATGGAGTATTATGCCTCTATCAGAAAGGATGAATACCCAACTTTTGTATCAACATGGATGGGACTGGAAGTGATTATGCTGAGGAGAAATAAGTCAAGCAGAAAGAGTCAATTATCATATGATTTCACTTATTTGTGGAGCATAAGAAATAATATGGAAGCCATTGGGAGAAGGAGAAGAGAAGTGAGTTGGGGGAAATCGGAGGAATAGACAAAACCATGAGAGACTGTGGATTCTGAGAAACAAACTGAGTGTTTTGGTAGGGTGGGGGGTGGGGTGAGCCTGGTGCTATTAAGGAAGGCACATATTGCATGAAACCCTGAGTGTGGTGCATAAACAATGAATTTCGGGACACTAAAAAAAATGAAATAAAATAAAATTTTTAAAAAGAGTGATAAAAGGTGGACAGCCCTATTACAACAAGTTTTATTTTTAATCAATTAGTTCCAAACTTATCTTTATTAGAGCCAGTTGTGTATTATTATTCTTAACTCAATTTAACAGATCTGCTGCAATAATTAAGCTTCCTTTAGGGAGTTCCCATCATTAACATTTGTGAAATGTTGTCAAAGAAAAAGGAAGACACATATTTATCATCTTCCCCAGCATTTAGTCAAAGTGAATATTATTCTTTAAAGTACAGTTCATAATATTTATTTTAGCAATGTTCATTTTTGATGTTGGGTAAATTAAAGTAGTTGATTTACCATGATTATTTTCATTTCTTTAGTATAAGAAATTCATCTGAAAAAATTTGTAATGTAAGCATTTGATGACTTATACTTGTCCTCCTAGCTTTTTGAAACAATCTCAAACTTAAAATTCAAGTTCTTATGAATTTAACTGTATTTAAATGTATTTTCAATTTTAATTTTAATTTACATTTTAATTTTAATTTACAGTTAAATTTAAATGTTTTTAAAATGAAAAGTCTTTAATGAAATGAAAATCTTTAAATTCAGTACTACTGAACTTTAACTTTGAATACTATATTCTTGCATGTAATAGAGCTTCAAAATATTTATTTCTCTAAAAATTTAAGACTTCATCATTACCAAAGATTCCTACAAGGAAAAAACGACCCCTAATGTAATAGAATAAAAGAAGAAGAGAGAATAAGTGTTGAAAATGTTTGATAAAATAGAATGCATCGTTTTTCTGACATTATTTAATATCTATAAAACTATGTAGATGGTATGCAGCAAGTAAAATTTTTAGAAATTATAAGATCTAGAAAATAACTTTCTTTTCTGTTTCATTTCATCCATAAAATGAAGATTCTTCTCATGTTGGCTATTTAATTATTCTTCCCCTTAAAAAAGTCTATTCAAGGGTGCCTGGGTGGCTCAGTGGGTTAAGCCGCTGCCTTCGGCTCAGGTCATGATCTCAGGATCCTGGGATCGAGTCCCGCATCGGGCTCTCTGCTCAGCAGGGAGCCTGCTTCCCTCTCTCTCTCTCTGCCTGCCTCTCCGTCTACTTGTGATTTCTCTCTGTCAAATAAATAAATAAAATCTTTAAAAAAAAAAGTCTATTCAAAATCCTCTTTCTGCAAGAGTGTATCTATATTACTTGATTTTTATATTTCTTGGGCCAATTGTTTTCTAGAAAATCAAATACAAAACCTCATTTGCCATTTGAAGTATTAGTGTTGGTAAAAAAATGTATTTTAAAATGTCCTTTCATTTGTTTTTAACTTTAGATTTTTATTAAAGTGCAGAAGAAAATAACATGAGCATTTATTGTAGTAATAGCATATATATTGCTAGTGTTTTTATTAGTTTATTACTATATATGCATTAAAATATGTGTATTTCTGTTCACATATATAAAATAAAATTACCATTCTCTTGTGTAGATGATATTATTCTTTGTTCAATTAAGATTTAATCATGAACATTTCCCCATGATACTAATTATATTTTGAGATTACTTCTAATGGACTAATAGGGTCTTAATTTTGCATGTGTGATAATTAATAAATGGATGTTATTACTTAACATATAAATAATTTAAAATATATCATTAAATAATAGTGCACTGTGGATTTGGGGGGCATACATATTAATCAGTTAAGACACTGCTGGTTATACCTTAATATAAGTATCTAGAAAAATAATAAAATAATAATGAACTTTTTTTAGTCTTGCAAACCAAGAATATGTCTTAATCGTATCAGTCGGATCAAGGCTGGGTTGAAATTTTGTAGGATTCTGTTTACTTTGTTTACTTCTTTCTTTCTTTTTTTTCCCCTTTCTCAGTGCTATAGCCCTCCAGGCCTTTGAGCTGAGAGTACAGTCTCTTCCTGGGAGCTCTCCTTAGCTGACTCTGAATTCTCTTTGCTTAACTCTCAGCATAGCAAATTTCTAAAACTGGTCTTCTTTTGCATAATTTTCAGATTAATATTTTTAACCTTTCATCCTGCATCAATTCAGAACTCAGCAAATACCTTGAGGTGAAAACCAATTTTGTGTTCAAAGCCCTACAGATCAAAAATGCTGCCAATATTATCCTATGAGAAAAATACATTCTCTGCTTATTTCTCTGTCTGGGCAAATTATGCTTCTCACACTCTTCCAGTGCCAGTCCAGTATTTTCAGAAGGCCAGCTCACCACTGTGTGCTCATCTGTCTTAGACCTTACCTATGCACACCCTTGTGAACAGCAGGTGCGCTCACATGCCTTCAAACAAATGCTTTTAGTCAGTTCACAACTCCATTCTAGTTGTTATCAACAGGGAGGTAGTTGTGCTTCATGCTTTCTCATTCTATTTAGGAGCCTAATAGTTTTGCTTTCTTTCTTAAATATGTCTCATTAAATATGGACTGCATAGGCTAGTGGGTGATCCATTGTTCTTGAAGTAATTAACCACTTGCTCCACTATTGCTCTCTGTTAAAACTTAAAATACAACTTTATCATTAATTCAGTATACACATTTTAGATTCAATTATTTTTATTATTATATTTTTATTTACATATTATATTTTATTAGTATATTTATTATTCAGTATTATTTATTCAATTAATTATCTGCTAAAAGTCATTGGCTCATTTAATTTTGCAGTGGCAAAACCCTGTTTTATTTTTTATTTTTTTTTTAAATTGTATTTATTTATTTGACAGACTGATCACAAGCAGGCAGAGAGGCAGGCAGAGAGAGAGGAAGGGAAGCAGGCTCCCTGCTGAGCAGAGAGCCCGATGTGGGGCTTGATCCCAGAACCCTGGGAACATGACCTGAGCCAAAGGCAGAGGCTTTATCCCACTGAGCCACCCAGGTGCCCCAAAACCCTGTTTTAATTACTGTAATTCTACATGCTCTTAAAATTCTAAATGCATTTGAATAGCCTTGGAGATTAACCTTAAATACCCTCCAGTATATTTGACCATTTATTCCTGATGGACCCATAGAAGTCTAAATACAGTTGTATTTAAATGATATCTCCAGAAATTTTAATTTGGAAGAAATTTGACACTCAGGAATGGATCTACATAATCTACATATTTCATATCAAGTTAATTGTTATGAATTTTATTCTTCTTAGGTTCATCAAAAGCATTTTGTTCCATTTCTGTATCTATTTTTTTCCAAGCTGAAGACTACTGATTTGGATATACATACATGATATTCATACACCTTTAAATCTAAGTCATTTTTGTCTAATTATCTTGGATTTTTTTATGCAATAATGACATACGCATTCTGCTCTTTTTAATAGTCACATTTTTCCATTCTGTTTTTCCCCATATTATCTGGGCTATAATTTTTAATGCCACTGTTAAATAATAATGATAAGGATTATTTTTTGCTAAATCAATTTCATATGTTTAATTCTTTTCATGATATTTGTTAATTTGAAATAAATGATTCTATATAATGTAAAAAGATCATTATTTTCTTATTTTACTTATTCTATTTCCTTTACCATTCTTTATAAAGATTGGAATTGCATTTTAAAAAACAATTTTGCATATCTATTTATGAGACTAAATTATTTTCCTTCTTTAATAACCATTCCTTAGATGTGTTTCCATAAATCATACCTGGCTTACAAATAGGTTTTTGTAGGTAGTCCTCACTGTCTTTGAAAATTAAAGTAAATATTGAAATTAACATGTTGAAATTTGTCATAAAAATTAAATTTCCAGAATTTCTGATAAAGTTAAAAAAAATGTTATATTTTGAAAGAGCAAGTGTCAGTTCCTAATACCAACTTCTATCATTAGTCCAAAATACATATTAATATAGTGATTTCCATTATTTTTAGCCTTTCTGTTAATTTTACTCATGTAGAAATCATTGGCAAAGTTGAAAAATGGGGTTCCTTCAATAGGTTACAAGTCTCTGTCATAAGTGTAGTTATAAGATTATACTAAGAAAGAAGATTCAATCAGAACCTAGTTCAAGAAGTTACATATTTTCACATCACAAATGAGAGCCTCACGGCAAACCCTGGCGATAAGCTTCAGAGTACCACCAACAGAAGGAACACTGGCATTATTTTGATTCAGATCTAGGATTGTCAATGAGTTTGAGAAGGTAGCAGAAGCATGCGATATTCCCCACAAAATAGTTAACGGTGATTGGTAATACTTGTCAGGTAGTTGGACACACTGCTAAGCTAAGAGAAGATAAAGGCAGTGCAATTAAGGGTTATGGTGATGTAGAAGTCAGTAAGCACATTGAATGAGAACAATGTATGAATTAGAGCCACAGAGAATACTAAAGAGAAAGCTACTGGCCAATTCCAGTAGAGTTTTCAGAAAAATTTTTATGATGCTTATGGTTCTTGATTATGTAATACAACACCACAGCCTTTGGTGTCAGACAGAACCAGACTGTACCATATTCAGGATGAATTTAAAAGCTGTTTAATTTTTGTGCACCATAGGTAAACACACACACACACACACACACACACACGCACACACAGATGACTGGAATCTTGCCAGGTGAAAAAGAAAAGAAAAGAGAAGAGAGGGAGTGAGGATGGGTCATAGAGGGAAAGGGACAGGAGAGAAAACGTGCATGCATAAGCTAGCAGGTGATGTGGCAGGGAGAGGGTATGTGAGAGAAGGCACCAGGTTTGTATCCAGGAGTTCCATACAGACAGAGACCTAGTATACAGGTGATCCCCAAGAGAGGCAGGGACAAGATCACGGAGGGACTTGCATGGTATTACATTCTACCAATTTGAGATTTGAATTTTTAAAATAGCGTCTTAGAAGTGTGGTATAAGCATTTTAGATTATTGTTTTTATTAATCTCCCTTTTATCAAGAACATATAAAATTATAGAAATGTGAACCTTCATCTGTGATGTCCTTTTTTGTTACAATGAGAAATTGGAGAAAGAAATTCCCAAATCCCCTCTATAAATAAATGTATGCAGGTCACTTTCAAAGGTCAAGAAAAGCAGAAGATAGGAAATCCTACTGAGAGGTACGATAATAATTTACTGGCTAAGCACTGTGCTCAGGTGTCATAAAATATTTTTTTAACAGAAGTCTATTTAAATCTCACGGTACTCAATCTGCCATTTCTACTAATGCAGTAAACTCAATGTTGATGATTCTTAGTATCGTAGCCACTTCAAAATTATAATTCAGTCTTTTTTGGGTAAATACTAAAATTCTGGGTCTCCTCTTCTCCCTTTCCTCCCTTTTCCCTTCAGGAATAATGTTTCACTTCAGCATTAGTCTCTGGAAACTCTTCTGTGCAGTCCGTACCATGCACTCTGAATGTCATGCTTTGTCCCTGACGCACTTCCCGTTGTGTGTGATCCTACCAGTATCTTCAGCTCACATGTCATGAAGCTTCCTTTTGTCTTCCAGCACTGCTATTATTTTCTCATCAACCTAGCACTCATGAGAAATCTTGGATTCTGTTCTTCAGATTAAAACACTTCTTCTAGCTATAGCTGTTCTATTGTTTTGAAGCCATGCTTAATAACAGGATTCTGTGAAATTGAAGAAGAGAGTCCAAAGCTCTCCACTGGGATGTCACAAACTAATTTGTGCTTTCTATGTCTACTTCCTCAAAACTTGGCCTCCCATGCCCCAACCTATCCCCTCCTCTCTTTATCTCTCTCTCCATGCTTTTGTCTCAGTCCGGAAATTATTCTTCCTGGGAGATGAGAACTTGCTATTAATCATCAAGCATTCCTTCCAACTCTCATGTATAGTATTAACTCCATGTTTTGAAACCATTAGAATTCCTATAGACATTCAAAGTTAATAATCTAGAAATTTATTTTCTTTAGAAGTAATTTGCTTTCAATACCAAGTTAACCTCAGAGAATTTGATTCTTTGTTTTGAGATATCCTGTCTTTTCATCTGTTCAGCAAACATTGATTGAATACCCACTAAGACCTAGACAATCTTTTACATGTAAGAAGTAATATATGGAATAAAACAAAAGTCTGAAATTTCTCTAAAGGGAGGGAGCAAGCCGATCATAATACAGAACATAAAATAAATAGTATTTCACAATGCTAAGTGATATGGAAAGAAAGAAATTTAAAGAAGGCCATTTATAATGGGGCACTATTTTAGACCTTTATTCTGCTATTTCTAAGCCTAGAGGTTTATGAAGAAATATCAACTTTCTTTTTCATAGCATAGTAACTTAAAAGAATTCATTTGTTTTCTTTTGGTCCTTTCACCTATTTTAATGAAAAAATTTGTTCAGGTACCTATTTGTTTATCTCAATTTAAAATTACTCAATACATTCCCTAGTTAGGCCATATGAACACAGATTAACTAGGAAATCTTTGCAGCTCTCCATGGATTGTCTGCATTGTAAAAACATTGTATGCTATAAATGATGCATGTGTTTGTGCTGTAAACCTGAAAATATCTGTCTCTCCCATTTATTTTGAAGTACTGCATTTTTTTTATTTAGAAGGAAATGTTCCAGTGTGATTCTAGAAAAAATAGAAATTAAAGTACTATATTTTGTTTTCTTGAACAAATCTGAAAGAACTTATTTAAGGATATATGATAGCATAGGTTTGATTTTGAATAACAATTTTTATTGAATGTCATTGTTAGTAGGTACTACACAAAGAAATGCCATTTGTTTAACCTCAGCCATGAATTTTATGTCATTCGCAAAACTAAAATCCCATATTGTGGGAACTAAAAGATAGGAGAAGGTAGAATTTCCATTCTCAAAGTGACTTCAGCAACCTAGGAATCAAAGGTAATTCCAGAAATGACCCACTGAGTTGGGCCTTATCATACAATTGCACAATAAAACAAAAATAAGTTGATATTTGATTTTTAAATATTTGAATCTCATACCATACTTTTATAAAACTTATGTTCTCAAATAAAATAAGAAATTATCATCACCTAGATTTTGTTTCCTTCGAGTAGGTCACACCATTCTGAATCTAGGCATCGTCTTTCAAATATGTAGATCAATTCACATGTTTGTGAATAACTGTGGCATAAAACTTCTTGGATATGCAAAGCCTCCACCTTTGGACATAGCACTCAGTCTCAGCTCATTTTGTTGTAGTTATCTTCTCTACAGGACCATCACGTTTTACTACCTGATGGAAGGCCAAATCAACTTTGTTTCTTTAGCCATTAAATTAATTTTCCTTCTTTTCTGGAACTCTCTATGAAGTTTTAAAGCATCTGTGAATCTTTTAGAAGAGGTCATGTAATTTTTATCAGATTTACAAAGAGGTATGTGATTAAAAATTATTTATAGAAAAACTTTGTTGTCTTTGAAGTAAGTATCTTTCCTTAAGGTTTCAACATAAGATCTAATTCTGTATTCATCTTGAAGGTAGAATATCTACATAAATAAAAGTCATATGCTTGAGAGATTTGTTTATTCTTCTCTCCTTTCCTTCTTCCTTTCCTCTCTCCCTCCATTCTTCCATCTTTCTCCTTATCATTTCTTTGTGAGTACTGATTCAAGTATTCTTCCTATTTTTATCAAGATGTGAGGGGGTCATGAAAAAAAATACACAATGCAAATTGTATCCTCTTATACTTCCACACAGACATTAATTATATTCCAAATTCTTAGCTTAAATCAACATGATGTTAAAACATCCAGTGTTTACAGATTTGTCTTTCTCTTTTGGAATAAAATCTTTAACATGGATTTCCTTCATCTGAATGCACTTTACTTGATAGTTGTCAATGTCACTTAAGATTCTTATAGAATGACATGTTAGGCAATCATAGTCAAAATCATACTCTGCTTCCTTTACAGCTTTGGGATTAATAGTTTAAGTAATCCCGCTCCATAAAGAGCTAGTTTGATGTATCTGTAATTATATACTTTTGTCTCTTCAAGCCTTCATGTTCAGACACTGACTCTTTTTGTTCAATATTATATTAATTTTTCAGCTTTGCGTAATACAAATTACTGGTTCTGATAACACATGATTAACATTGGGTTCTAACAAAAGCATCTTTTGGACAAATTTTAACTTTCCTTATTTGAAGAGCAGTCTAAAATTATGCAGAGAATTTAGGATTTCCATTATTTGGAATTAATATTGTTGCCAAAAGAAGACAGTTTTTAAAACTTTGCTCAATGAGTGCATTTAAGAATATATTATAGTTTTTTTTATAGTTTGATATTTTATTACTTTTAATAAATAAACATTATTTCAACCATACAACATACAGCTTTATTTTTAAAAATAAGGTTAAATTGTCATTAATGTTTCCAATATTTTTATCTTATCAAGCTACTTTATTGATATGATTTCTTATAACTACTAAATGAGTGATTTAAAACAAAGTACTTCTAGCATTTAGCATTTCCTATGTTGAGTGTTATTTATAATTTAGGTTTCCTAGAATATGCTTGTAAATGTTAAATAGGCATACTGTTTCCAACTGATAAAGACTTTCACATCTGAGGAAACTTCAACTAATTCCTTATTCCTCTGACCGTGGCATGCCTGCAAGTGATTCTCTGGAGGTAAATGGTGGGCAACCTATATTCTGGAACCCAGCCTGGTTCACATATGGTTGTCACTCACTTGGTACTTGCGTATATAAACCCTAATCTAGAGTTGCCAAGAAAACTGAAAGGCATTTGCAAAAGACATCTTTGCTTAGCTTCTTTAAAGCATTCTCAATGTTGGAATGCCTGGGTGCTCAGTCAGTTAAGCGTCTGCCTTCAGCTCTGGTCATGATCTCAGGGTCCTGGGATTGAGTCCTACATCGCATGGAGCTCCTTGCTCAGCATGGAGTCTGCTTCTCCGTCTCCCTCTGCCTGATACTCCCTCTGCTTTTGCTCTTTTTCCCTCCCTCTCTCTCTGTCTCAAATACATACATACATATATACGTACATACATATGTACATTATCATTGTCTTCAAAGGAAATACAAACTTCTTTTATATTAATTTTATATATTATTATTTATTATATTAATAGTAGTCATCACTTATTAAGCTCTAACTTCATGACATTTATTTTTTCATTAGTTTTTCCAACAAATACATGTGGTTAATATTGTTGAGGACATTTTACAAAAGATGGAGATTAGACACAGAATAATTAATAACTGTCTAATGATATTTAACAACAGTTACAGCTGGATTTCAAATGCAGGTCTCTATGACTGCAAAACTTTACAATGTTATTATGCATCTACATTGTGGCTCCTGTGTTGCACTTAAGTTCGTTCCACACTGAAGCCACTTGGACTCTTCAGATTCTGTAAACTAGCCTCATTATGCTATTGTCTCAGCTTGGAATGACTTTTGTTTTCATGTTTCAGCACTTCGAGCACCATGACTCACATCAGTAGAAGATCATTAAAAGGATTTTAGAAATGAATGAATGACAGTCTCAACATTTCTCTTTGCATTTATTAAATCTAGACATGTATGTGCATGTGCACATTTACATACAATACTGTGGCCTGAGCATTGTTATGATTACTCAAATTATTCAGTCTTTTTTTTTTTCAGTTAAAAAAAATAAAAGTTACAAAGCTAGATAGTTCATGCTGGAAGACAAGGGTCCATACAAAATATTGGTAGAATTTTACATTTTTTTATAATAATCCATAAGAACTAGCAAGAAGCATAGTTCCACAAAGTATTCAATATGGATTTTTTTTTTTATTGATTAAGAAAAGGTGTTTAGGAAGCTGTTTTTTCTGTCCATGTCTCTAGACTATACTGATTTTAGCTTAAGATGCCAATAGTTTTAGAGG
Source organism: Neogale vison (assembly GCF_020171115.1). Lineage (NCBI taxonomy): Eukaryota > Metazoa > Chordata > Mammalia > Carnivora > Mustelidae > Neogale > Neogale vison. Next base: position 83,607,134 of record NC_058094.1, on the reverse strand, counting down.
TTTCTTTAGTTGATTCCTCATCAAAGCAAAAACTATTTTGTAATTACTATAGCAGTATAAGAAAGATATATGTTTTTTGTACATGTACCTGCTGAAATCACATAAATCTTCTAAAGTTTTTTTTTTATATATTTTAAATGACACACAGTTTGCCAGAAAGTATTTTCTTACACACAATTTCATGATTCTCTAATTTTATGCATCATATCAATTAAATTTCCTGTTATTTACACATTTGTCAGTAAGACAAAAGGAAACAAAACTAACAAAGAAGGAAAAATAAAATAATTCAATAAAACAATTTCTAAGTGGAAACAGTCTGTGATTAGGGTAGTGTATGGTTATATTGCACAGAGTTAGCAGTCTTTAAGTTCTCCAGAAAATCAATGAGAAATAAAAATTGGTTTAATGAGTAAAGATTCTGTTGAACAAAGACTTTGTGTGTTATAAGGTCATTTGTCTAAATATGATATTCATTTTTCAGTTGGATTTTGAAGTTTGTTTATATGAAAGAGGAAATCCTTTCTCTGAAGATTCATTTTAAGTTGTTTTGAAATGTTAATCATTAAATTATCTTAAAGTAAATGTTATACTTTATTTAGGGTCCTGAGTGAAAATATTTTGACACACATACTTTATCTTTTAGTGTTGGAGTATTATATTTCTTCTATTCTCTTCAGTGTTAAAATACATTTAATATAATATTTCAAACTGAAAAAATAAACTACAAAAAGTTACTCTATATTTTCCATAGATTGTTATTTAACATTATATGGAAGCAGAGGCTTTTCATTTCTCAATAAATGAGAAAATTGTTAGATTAAAATCTTTCAAAATGTTTACATGTCAAATTTGGAATACTTTTGATAATCAAATTTCAAAAAAATTATAATTAGTGTTTGACATGCAGTGATTTTAATATGTCAATTTAGAATATCAGTATATATTAACTCACTTAAAATAGATTCTACTAAAATTTGGGAGCTCTCGTGTAACTTTATGTTTATTGTTCTCACATTTATTATTTATTTATTGTTGCAGATTAAAAAAATCAACAGAAATTTTCCTGTAAACCAGCAGGTAAGATGGAAAAGTACTTGGAGAGACATATCATGCATTTTTTTTATTGTATCTATTATAGAAGATAATCTTGATTGCACTTAATATTTAAATGGTAATAATTGGCACTATCATTTCCTCTCCAGGAAAATACATACTTTATTAGATTTCTTTCATATTACATACTTTATTATATTTCTTTCATATCTGTTTCTCTAATCATATTAAAAGCAGTTTTAAAAAAAATTTATCTAAGTAAACTAAATCAAAACTATTTTCAACAAAAAACATATATTTATTTAAATATAATATTGAAGACCTAAGAGAGCTATTTCCATAAGATAGTTTGACTGTATCTTAACATGTGGGAAACCTATTTTTTTAATTTTAATTCCAGTTAATTAACATATAATGTATTATTTATTTCAGGGATAGAATCTAGTAATTCATCAGTTGCTTAAAACCCCCAGTGCTCATTAAATCAAGTATCCTCCTTAATGCCTTTCACCCAGTCACCCCATCTCCTGACCTAGCAAACCTTAGTTTGTTCCCTATAGTCAAGAGTTTGTCTCTCTCCATTTTTATCTCATTTTATTTTTTCTTCCCTTCTCTTATCTTCATCTGTTTTGTTTCTTAAATTCCACATTTGAGTGAAATCATATGGTATTCATCTTTCTCTGACTGGCTTATTTCATTTAGCATAATACACTCTAGTTCCATCCACATTGTTGTAAATGGCAAAATTTCATTCCTTTTGATGGTTGAGTAATATTTCATAGTATACCCCCCCCATATCTTCTTTATCCATTCACCCATTAATGGACATTAGGGCTCTTTCCATAGTTTGGTTATTTTAGACACTGCTGCTATGAGCATTGGTGGCCATGTACTCCTTCAAATCACCATTTTTGTATAGGAGATCTATGTTTAATTGATCTAAAAGTTAGAAGGAATTTTCAAAATTAGGTGAAGGTATTTTACATGAATCTAAATGAATGCATAGAATGAAAGTGATGTCTGATTAATCTAGCCAAGAATCTAGTTGATTTATTAGACTATTGATTATAGACTAAAATAATTGATTATAGAAAATAATAATTCTACTTATAATTTTATTAAGCTGAGCTTAACTTTTACTTTGCCTCATAAACATTATAAAAACATTTGTTTGAATGAGGAAAGTAAGTATAGGCTCAGTTTTGGACTCACTCAAGTCAGCAGTGTGTGAGGTTTGTGTGATGATAGAGAAGCAAAGGCAAGCCATGCATTTCTTACCCTTGACATCAGCCTCAATGTGTAAAAATTGATCAAGCTCTAAACATCTAAACTATATGGGGCGCCTGGGTGGCTCAGTGGTTAAAGCCTCTGCCTTTGGCTCAGGTCATGATCCCAGGGTCCTGGGATAGAGCCCCACATCGGGCTCTCTGCTCAGCGGGGAGCCTGCTTCCTCCTCTCTCTCTCTGCCTGCCTCTCTGCCTGCTTGTGATCTCTCTCTGTCAAATAAATAAATAAAAATCTTAAAAAAAAATAAAAATAAACATCTAAACTATCTATTTATAAATGGTAGACCAGTTACAAGTTAATTTAAATGATAAAAATTTTAAATAACTCTCTTATGAAAACCAAGTTACTTTTATCATCTAAACCTCAGTTCCTTCATTGGTAATTTTTTAAAGTTCAACTACCTTACATGTTTATTTTTGAAGATTAAATAACAAATGTGAAATTCTTTTTTTTTTTTTTTTAGATTTTATTTATTTATGTATCAGAGAGAGAGGGCGAGAGAGCAAGCACAGGCAGACAGAGTGGCAGGCAGAGGCAGAGGGAGAAGCAGGCTCCCTGCAGAGCAAGGAGCCCGATGTGGGACTCGATCCCAGGACGCTGGGATCATGACCTGAGCCGAAGGCAGCTGCTTAACCAACTTAGCCACCCAGGCGTCCCACAAATGTGAAATTCTTGATATATATGCCATTATTACCATTAATGTGTTAAAATTTTAAATTTGCTTTTTAGAATACATAATTTATATTATTGCATAAATTATATTATTAATGGTGCTACTAGCCCATACTAGCCCACAAAGTTATGTGTGACTGAAATACTAGTGAAAATAAATCTGGATAGCTCAATATATCTACAAAGCTGTGAACTATGTCTTTCCAGCCATAGGCATACCCCATTTCCTAGCCTCAGGTCCTCACACCTGAGTCATGCTGATATCTTAGGCGGATGTAGAAGTTGGAGAGATGTATGTGCTGTGTGTCTCATCACATTCCACTGTGGTTATGTCTCATGCCTTTGTTTGTGGTGCAGAGATCAGGGCTCTATCCCAGAGCTACTGATACACTAGTTCTGTGATGATACTTCGGAAACTCCCATTGTGACTCCCATTCCATTCCAGATGCTTCTGATCCTAATAGGATGTTACATAGGAAATACAGTTTGGCAATTGTATAGAGCTATAGTGGATGGAAAATTCATTAATGAGAAATTATTAAAATAGAAAGGAGCATCAGCCTTTGAGGAAGGTTGTAATGCCCTTCAGTAAACATAGTCATTTTATTGTTGGATACATAAAAATGTAGATCTGCTCATTTATGGAATTCTTGCCAAAAATATGAGTGATGAATGTTTCTTTAAGAATGACTCCAATTATCTGTGTTATCAACCTTCCTTGCCCTTTCTAACCTCGACATGTGAAGAAGTATTAATAATTAATGTAATTTATGTTGCTATAAATATTTCATAATTGTAATAATTCCACAGTATTCTTTATTTATGATGACAGCTACATTTGACACTTCCTACATTTTCCCTTCAATAACCTGCAGGATTCTTTGCCACCTCTTCATTTATCTAGGTTTTGAATAATAGTAAAGTAAATAAGAATCTGAAAAAACTTAAATATAGAGTAAATAGTAAGAACTGTTTACTATTCCAACCCACACACATATAATAAATGTAGGTAAGCATTAGCATCCATAGCTTTTTATTTTCTAGCTTTTTAATATTATTATACCAAAATTTTATTTGAAATCTCTTAGCATCTTACATTTTTAAAAATCATAATGAATTCTTTTTGGCATTTTAACAACTGAAAGCAAGAGTTAATAGATTTTTACCTTACTACTTTCCATCATGGAAATGAAGACACCCAGGATATAGGATTTGTTTATAGTTCGATATTCTTATTTCCACACCATTGGAAAACTTGCCTGCATAATTTGATAGCAATGCATTCGGAGACCAAGGTACATTCCCTATTTAGTAAAATGTGAGTTACTTTAATGAATAAGCATCTGAAAACACATATAATCTCATTTCTTCTCCAGATTTAGCATTCAAACAGGACTCTTGGACTAAACAACATTGTGTTGCTTTAATATCAAATTTTTTCTAACTTAATTTTGATGTAAAGTTTTCTGAAGCTTTAATTATAAATATACATGTTTATACATATGTTTTTGATTGAATAATTTAGGGATATATCAAAATAGTCAAGTGTTATTAATGAAAATCAAGTCCCTTCATATCCCCGATGCTCTATGTCTGAAAAAAAATAAATAAATAAAATAAAAGATGCCACCCACTTGAAGAAAAGTCTTCTGCTTCCTCTGGGATTCAGTTTTGAATTTGTGCTATCATGTGGTACAGCTACCCCCAACCAGAACAAATTAGAATAAAATAAAACATAAAGGGGACTGGAGGATATTACTATTGTCTAATGGGCCAGTGTTAGAATTTAGCTCTGTAGGGACACTCCCACAAACCAGGATGCATGAGACTTTCAGTAAAATACTCTCATGAAAGATTTAAATCCAAAATGTTAAATTATTGAGTAAATAGATCACTATAGGGGAAACCATAATTTAGAGATTAAAAAATTCAAAATTATTTTTTGAGGCATGGAGGGTTAGAGGAGAGGGAGAGAAAATTTTAAACATGTTCCATGCTCAGCACAGGACTGATGTGGGTCTTAATCTCATGACCCTGAATCATGATCCATGCCAAAATCAAAAGTTGGACATTTAAGTGACTGAGCCACCCAGGCTTCCCCCCAAAAATCCAAAACTATTTTAAATTATCATGTGCTCTTTAAGTAAAGGAATAAAAATTATAAGTCAAGAACAGGATATTGTGTTAAAATATATGGATTTTCAAAAGAATCAAATAGGAGTTAAAATTTTTTAAAAGAGCATATTTATTTATTTATTTAATTTTTTTATTTTCAGCCTAACAGTATTAATTTTTTTGCACCACACCCAGTGCTCCATGCAATCCATGCCCTCTATAATACCCACCGCCTGGTACCCCGACCTCCCACCCCCTGCCCCTTCAAAACACTCAGATTGTTTTTCAGAGTCCATAGTCTCTCATGGTTCACCTCCCCTTCCAATTTCCCCCAACTCCCTTCTCCTCTCTAACTCCCCATGTTCTCCATGCTATTTGTTATGCTCCACAAATAAGTGAAACCATATGATAATTGACTCTCTCTGCTTGACTTATTTCACTCAGCATAATCTCTTCCAGTCCCATCCATGTTGCTACAAAAGTTGGGTATTCATCCTTTCTAATGGAGGCATAATACTCTATAGTGTATATGGACCACATCTTCCTTATCCATTAGTCCATTGAAGGGCATCTTGGTTCATTCCACTGTTCGGCGACCGTGGCCATTGCTGCTATAAACATTGGAGTACAGTTGGCCCTTCTTTTCACTACATCTGTATCTTTGGGGTAAATAGCCAGGAGTGCAATGGCAGGGTCATAGGGAAGTTCTATTTTTAATTTCTTGAGGAATCTCCACACTGTTCTCCAAAGAGGCTGCACCAACTTGCATTCCCACCAACAGTGCAAGAGGGTTCCCCTTTCTCCACATCCCCTCCAACACATGTTGTTTCCTGTCTTGCTAATTTTGACCATTCTAACTGGTGTAAGGTGATATCTCAATGTAGTTTTAATTTGAATCTCCCTGACGGCTAGTGATGATGAACATTTTGTCGTGTGTCTGATAGCCATTTGTATGTCTTTATTGGAGAAGTGTCTGTCCATATCTTCTGCCCATTTTTTGATATGATTGTCTGTTTTGTGTGTGTTGAGTTTGAGTAGTTCATTATAGATCCTGGATATCAACCTTTTGTCTGTACTGTCATTTGCAAATATCTTCTTCCATTCCGTGGGTTGCCTCTTTGTTTTGTTGACTGTTTCCTTTGCTGTGCAGAAGCTTTTGATTTTGATGAAGTCCCAAAAGTTCATCTTCGCTTTTGTTTCCTTTGCCTTTGGAGACATATCTTGAAAGAAGTTGCTGTGGCTGATATCGAAGAGATTACTGCCTATGTTCTCCTCTAGGATTCTGATGGATTCCTGTCTCACATTGAGGTCTTTTATCCATTTTGAGTTTCTCTTTGTGTGTGGTGTAGGAGAATGGTCAAGTTTCACTCTTCTATATATAGCTGCCCAGTTTTCCCAGCACCATTTATTGAAGAGACTCTTTTTTCCACTGTATATTTTTTTCCTGCTTTGTCGAAGATTAATTGACCATAGATTTGAGGGTCCTTATCTGGGCTCTCTATTCTGTTCCACTGGTCTATGTGTCTGTTTTTATGCCAGTACCATGCTGTCTTGGTGATCACAGCTTTGTAGTAAAGCTTGAAATCATGCCCCCCATTTTATTTTTGTTTTTCAACATTTCCTTAGCAATTCGGGGTCTCTTCTGATTCCATACAAATTTTAGGATTATTTGCTCCAGCTCTTTGAAGAATACCAGTGGAATTTTGATCAGAATAGCATTAAAAGTATATATTGCTCTAGGCAGTATAGACATATTAACAATGTTTATTCTTCCGATCCAAGAGCATGGAATGGTCTTCCATCTTTTTGTGTCTTCTTCAATTTCTTTCATGAGTGTTCTGTAGTTCAAAAGAGCATATTTAAAATTAAAATCAGTATGTGTGCTGCTGAAGTGAGCATTAAAATTAAAATCAATTAACCAATTGAATAATAGAACAGATGAAGATGAACTGAAAGGGAATGTGATCAGAATACAACACACACAGAAAAGGGTAAAAAAATAAAAGTTAATGTAAGATATGAATTTTAGAATGAGAAACTGAAAAAAAAACTTCAGAAAGACTGGAGAAAATGTATGAAGGTCAATGTATGAAGAGAGACATGGCTGAGTTTCTGTGAGTCTTCAGATTAAAGAACTAAACCAACTCCTGAGCATGGATTAAATAGAAATGAATCCACACCAACAAAGGATCTGAAACAAACTCAATATCCATCAGTGGAATAATTTGCAACCATTAAAAGGATAAACTAGTTCTGTTGGTACTAGTATAGAAGGCCATCCAAGAAAGTTTATTAAGTGGTAATAGTGAAGAGAAGAATAGGGAACAGAATAAGCCACTGTGTTTTAATAAAGGAGTTGGAAAGATACATACACATGTTCTTACTACAGAATTAAAAAAAAATCTTGAGGAGTTACGTAAGAATCAGGTAAAGGTGTCAAATCTGAGAAGTATTACAGCCCAGTCTCCTTCCCGTTGGGAGGGTTCCGTTCCCAAGTTCCTGTGCTTAAGTCTTATGCCTTTCCCTGGAGAACCCTCTCTTTTCAATTTCCACTCATTTTGTTGATTTAAGTTCCCTATTCAGTTCCTGCAACAAGGAATTGCATTTTGTTTAGTTTTGTTTTGAGCTCAGGTGTGTGTTAGCTCCATTGTTCCTGATACAAATTCTATTTTCTAATTCTGCATATAGGGATCAGCTCAGAATACCTTATTTATTTGACATCTTTTGGCTTTGGTCTTTACTATTGGAATAATTGGAAAATTTATGTGCTTGCCATTTAGGATGTATTTCTAAGAGGTGTCAGGTTGAGCGTCTTTATGTGACATCAGTTTATGTTTTTAAGTGTCTGCCTTCAAATTTTGAATATGTTTCTATTTTCTTCCTATTTTTTTGTTAGTACTGGATTCTCAATACATGAAGGACATTTACCCCTTGTATTTCTGTGTGGCCTAAGTTAGCAAAAAAAAAAAAAAAAAAAAAAGTATGTAGGGGCAGAGAGAGAGGGAGAAAGTGAATCTTAACCAGGCTCCACACCAAGTGTAGAGCCTGACAAGGGATTTGATCTCACAACCCTGAGATCATACCCCGAGCCAAAATCAAGAGTTGGACACTTAACCAACAAAGCCATCCAGGTGCCCCAGCAAAAAACACTTTTGTGGCTCATAGGATTTCTGTTGTACTTAGAAAGATTTTTTTTTTAATTTAAAGGTTAAAATAAGTAAAAAACGATCCACTGTTTATGTCTAGAAAATTTAAGTTTTTATTTTGACAGTTAAACAACAAGTTTTTATAGGACCCTAAGCATTTCTTTCTTATTGCATTTATCACATTTTGTGGTATTCTCTATTAACCCATCCTCCTTCTCCCACCCCAAACTCAACTGTAAACTCCTAAAGATAAAGGTATTATTTCTTGTTCTACCCTTAGCTCCTAAAACAGTGCTGTACATATCAATCATCCTTCTGGTAGAGACCTCAAGGTAAAGATCTTTGGGAATGTCTTTAAATATCAAAGGAGATTAAATCTGAGTCTTCCTCAAAATTTAAAGCTTCCTTTTTTTCATAAAAGATTCTTAAAGAAAAATACAAGGTATAGACTAGAAGAAAATATTTGTGAATTTTATTATCTAATAAAGGATTTGCATCCAGAATATATTTTTAACAACTGAAAAGTGAATAGTTAGTAAAGAAACAACTCAAAAAAAGAAAATGTGCCAAGATTTGAATAGACAGTTCACCAAAGATGTACCCAAATATCAGATAAGCACATGAAAAAATACTCAACCTCATAAACCATAAAGAAAATGCAAATTAAAAACACAATGAAATACCACTACTTATACACTGGAATGGTTAATTATAACTGTTCTTGCTAAGTATTGGCAAGGAGAAATTGGAATTGTTATATACAGCTGGTGGGAATATAAAATGGCACAAACAGGACCGCCTGGGTGGCTCAGTGGGTTTAAACCTCTGCCTTCGGCTCAGGTCATGGTCTCAGGGTCTCTGCTCAGCAGGGAGCCTGCTTCCCCATCTCTCTCTGCCTGCCTCTCTGCCTACTTGTGATCTCGCTCTGTCAAATAAATAAATAAAATCCTTAAAATAAGTGGCACAAACACTTTGAAGAGTTGGGTGGTTACTAAAAAGTTAAATCTATGCCTACCATGTGGTCCAGCTAGTCCACTCCTAGGAAATGAAAACATGTGTTCTTACAAAGATTTTTTGATAAATGTTCATAGGAGCTTTATATGTTTATAGCCCCAAACTGGACACAGCTCAAATTCCAACAAGTGAATGGACATTTAGTGTCATGTCTATACAATGGAATATTACTTACCAGCAAAAAGGAACATGCTATAACACAGATGAATCTCAAAATAATTGTACTGAGTGAAAGTAACCAGCCACTCTTTCCTCCAAAAATAGAGTATAGGTTACATGCTTCTATTGTGATAATATTCTAAGGATTACAAATTAAGGTACAGAAATCAGAGAGAAAATCAACAGTTGCCTGGGGAATGGGAGGGGTGGGTGGTGACAGAAAGAGATTATAAAGGAGCATGAGGGAACTTTGTAGTGATGGATATGTTCATTATGTTGGTTGTAGTGATGTTTTTATAGGTGCATATGGGAAAACTTATTAAACTTTATCCATTAAATATGTGCCATTTATTTATGTCATTATACCTCAATAAACTCTAAACCATTCTTAATGTTAAAATGTCTGGGAATCAAATAAGTTAAAAATTATATTAAACCAAGGTTATTGGGATTTGGTTTAATCTTAATTGTTGTCTAGACTTGAAATTAAAATTATGTACCTCCCAGTTCACTTTTCGTTAGGAGTAACTTTCTCATTTCCTCTGTACATCTAGAACATAACCATTTATGTTCTCTATTATGATTTTTATCAGATTTATTTATTAAAAAATGCAATGAAATTCCTCTTCAATTGATATATTTAATGAAAAGCATGGAAAAGGGTGACAGTGGTCTTGGTGTTAAGTATCTGTTAAGCCAGTGATATTCAGTGAGGTGTAAAATTATGTTACAATGATTTTCCCAATAAATTAGAGATTGTTTAGATGAGCAGACCTGTATCACACTGCTGTATATACCTAAATCCTCTATCTAATGATTTACTGTATTTTACCATTTTTAATCATCATTAACTAAAACTCCTCCATTGTGAAGAATACCTCATTATTCTCATAAAAATAACATTTTACAATGAATATCTTCTGTGATTACTAAGGAGATTACTAATGGAGGATTAATTCATCATAAAAATATAATGAACTCCCTGTATATCAGGCACTATGCAAAATCGTATCATTAAATTATAATATTTTGAGTACATAAACATATTATTTCAAAATAAAATATTACCTTAGGTAGTTTATTTTATAGAGGGATTCATTTTGTCTAGCTATAATAATTGGTATATATTATTATAGATCTATAGAATTTATAGAATGCTGACAACAGCAAAGAAAAGTGACCAATTGTCTCTAATTGTGTTGGGAGAGGTAAGAAATTAAAAAAAGTCTTCAAAAATCCATTTTTGGCATAGCGTCAAAGAAGATAGAGGAGTAATGATCTCCAAAACTTTGCTTTTCTATAAAAGCAACCAAGAAATTGCAGAAATGGTCCCAATAAACTTTTCACAACTTTGAAAATTCACCAAAGGCTTGCTGAATCCAGGGAGTATTTACAGGCATCCTTCGAAAATATTGCAGGTTCAGTTCCAGACCACCAATATAAAGTGAATATCACAATATAGTGAGTCAAATGAATTTTTTGTTTCCCAGCTCATATGAAAGTGCCACTGCAATCTATTAAGTATGCGGCATCCTGTCTATTTAAAAAAAAAATTATTGCTAAAAATGTGAACTATCATCTGAGTTTTCAGTAACTCAAAATCTTTTTGCTGGTGGAGGGTCTTGCCTCAATGTTGATGGTTGCTGACTTATCAGGAGGGGATGTTTGCTAAATGTTGGGGTGACTGTAGTAGGTTCTCAAAATAAGACAACAGTGAAGTTTGATGCATCAATTGGTTCTTCCTTTCATGCATGATTTTATTTATTTATTTATTTATTGTTATATGTGATGTTCATGTGTGTGAAATGCTATTGAACAGGATTTCACCCACAGCTGAACTTTGTTCAAAATTGGAGTCAATCCTCACAACACCCCAACACACTCACACTACTTTATCAACTAAGTTTATGTAATACTCTAAATCCTTTCTTATTTTTCAACAAATTTCACAGCATCCTCATCAAAAGTAGATTCCATTTCAAAAACCACTTTCTTTACTCAGCCATAAGAAGCAACTCTTTATGCATTCCAGTTTGGTCACAAGATTGCAGCAATTCAGTCACACCTGCAGACTCCACTTCTCATTCTAATTTTTTTTGCTATTTCCATTCCATCTGTAGTTACTACCTCCATGAAGTCTGGAACCGCTCAAAGTCATCCATGACAGTTGGAATCAACTTCTTCTAAACTCTACTTAATGTTGATAGCTTACCTCTTTCCATGAATCACAAATGTTTTTAATGGCATCTGGAATGGTCAATTCTTTTAAGAAGGTTTTCAATTACTGTGCCCAGATCCATCAAAGGAATCACTGTCTGTGGCAGCTATAGCCTTTTGAATTGTGTTCTTAAATAATAAGACTTGAAAAGTTGCAATTACTCATTGACCCAAGGGCTACAGAACCGTTGTTGTGTTAGCAGAAATACTAACAACATTGATCTCATTGTACTTCTCCCTCAGAGCTCTTGGGTGACCAGATGCATTGTCAATGAACAGTAATACTTTGAAAGGAATATTTTTTTTCCTGAGCAGTAGTTCTCAACAGTGGGTGTAAATTGTTCAGTAAACCATGTTATAAACAGAAGTGCTGTCATCCAGCTTTTGTTGTTTCACTGATAGAGCACAGGTTGAAAAATAGAGTTATGCTGCTTCCCGATTGCACAAACCAGTCTGCTACAAGAGAAAGGGAGCAGGGGTAGGCAGTAGAGAAGACTGTTATTCCGAACAACTCCTCAGTCCTGTATTTATTAGATACAAGATAACAGTCAACAAAGGAGTGGATGGAGATTGTAGATAAGCAGGATATGTCTGATCAAGCAGTATAGGATTTGTGGTTGAGTAAACACATTTAAAGGGATCATTTAATTAACTACAGGTGATCTCTGAGGAAGGAGAGATAACAGAAAAAAGAAGCATGTTCCATGCTGAGCTGGCCTGGGGTTCCCAGCTGTTCAACTTCAAGGACATATATCATCCTCTCCCCCAAAGCCTGTTACTAGCACATGTTTAAGCTCTTTGGTCAGTACATTGTACCGAGGTACCGTTACAGAGTTAGCGTAATTATGAAGGGCCCTAGGATTTTCAGAATGGTAAATAAGCTTTGGTTTCAGTTTAAAGTCACCAGCTGCATTAGCCCCTAACAGGAGAGTCAGACTGTCCTTTGAAGCTTTGAAGCAAGGCACTGACTTCTGTCTAGCTATGAAAGTACTGGATGGATAATTCTTCCAGTAGAACATTGTGTCACCTACACTGAAAATCTGTTGCTTTGTGTAGGTACCTTCATTAATTATCTTAGCTAGTTCTTCTAGATAACTTGTTGCATCTTCTACATCAGCACTGCTGCTTCACCTTGGCATTTTTATATGATGGAGATGGCCTCTTATGCCTCATGGATCCTCTGCTAGCTTCAGACAGTATGCTTACCTTTCTCACTCCATAGAACTGCAGAAAATTAGGGCCTTACTCTGGATAAAGATTTGGCTTAATGGAGTGTTGTGGCTGGTTTGATCATCTGTTCAGATAATTACAAGTTTCTCTATAACAGCAATAAGGCTGTTTCACTTTCTTATCATTCCTGTGTTTACTAGAGTGGCACTTTCAATTTCCTCCAAGAACTGTTCCTTTGCATTAACAAGTTGGCTATTTGGCACAAGAGGCCTAGCTTTCAGCCTGTATCAGCTTTTGTAAAGCCTTCCTCACTAAGGTTACTCATTTCTGACATTCGATTTAAAGTGAGAGATTTGTGATTTTTCCTTTCACCTGAACTCTTAGAGGCATTGTAGATTTATTAATTGGTCTAATTTCAATGTTGTTGTGTTTCAGGGTATAGAAACACTTGAGAAGAGGGAGAAAGATGAGGGAATAGCCCTGGTCATTGGAGTAGTCAGAACACAAATAATATATTTTTTTAAAAGATTTTATTTATTTATTATTTATTTGAGAGAAAGTGAGAGTGAAAGAGCACAAGCAGGAGGGAGCAGCCGAGGGAGAGGGAGAAGCAGGCTTCTCACTGAGCAGGGAGTCCAATGTGGGGCTCAATGCCTGAACCCTAAGATCATGACCTGAGCCAAAGGCTGATGCTTAACTGAATGAGTCACCCCAGCATCCCCACAAATAAGATTTATTGATTGAGTTCTCCATCTTGTTTGGGGACAGTCTATGGAGGCTCCAAATAATTACCATAGGAACATCAAATGTCATTGATCACAGATCACCATAGCAAATATAACAAATAATGAAAACGTTTAAAATATTGCAAGCACCACCAAAATTTGACAGACCAGGTGAGCAATTGATGCCGATAGACTTGCTCAACATAGGGTTGCTGTAAACCTTCGATTTGTTTAAAAAAAATGTGGCAAAACAAAACATGATAAAGCAAAGCAAAATAAAATGAGGTGTGCCTGTATTCAGGAAAAACAGCTGAATATTGGTAAGTCAGTTTTGTGGCACTTCAACTTGGTCTAGTCCCAGTGTGCCTCTTCTCCAGCAACACGGGGACCCTGAAAGTGGCAGCTCACATTCCCAGCGCACCCTGTCGGCTCAGACCTACTCATTGTCTGGTCTTGCTCCAGGCATCATTTAAAACCAGCTAGCCTAAGTAAGATTTGTGTATTCCTTTCACTTATTTAGCTTTACTGAAATGTGTGCATCTGAATGTCATTTTTAATCCTTTTTTTTTTCTTAAAGATTTTTATTTATTTTATTTGACAGATAGAGATCACAAGCAGGCAGACAGGCAGGCAGAGAGAGAGGGAGGAGGAAGCAGGCTCCCTGCTGAGCAGAGAGCCCGACGCGGGGCTTGATCCCAGGACCCTGGGATCATGACCTGAGCCGAAGGCAGAGGCTTTAACCCACTGAGCCACCCAGGCGCCCCTTTAATCCTTTTTTTTAAAAAGGTTTTATTTATTTATTTGAGAGAGAAAGAGCACAAGTAGGAGGAGGGGTAGACAGAGAGGAAGAAGCAGACTCGCCCCTGAGAAAGAAGCCTGAAGCAAGGCTTGACCCCAGTACCCCAGGATCATGACCTGACCTGAAGACACATATGTAAACTGACTGAGCCACCTGTGCAACTCCTGTGTGTCATTTTTAAGCAAAATATTCTACTAGAGATTGGCAATTTGTTTTTATTTTGGATTTCAAAACCCAGATTCTTTTCAACAGGAAAGAAAACTTATAATTGTTGACAATAAAACAGTCACATAATCTGGTGACAGTGAACCTGTTACTGTTTCAGTCCATTTTATAATACTCGGTGATAAAATTTCATGACATTCTATGATTTAAAGGAGAATCCTCCTCAAAATGAGTATTTCCCTATAAAGGAATTCTTACAAAAGCAACTAGCTTATACATCAGTGTGAAGAGATAGTGGCAGAGGTTTCAAAGGAAAAAGAGGAGTAAAAAGTATTTTACAGTTGAGCACACACCAAATTATGCACAAAAATTAGCTATTATAATAGAGTTATAATGAAATTATTATAATAAAATTAGCTACATGTTAGAAATCTTGGAAGAGAGTTGTGGGTGGGAAAAGTTAGAAAGATGAGAGGATAAGATATAGTGTAGAGTGTGCACAGAATTTCATATTAAGGGGAAAGCACTGATGCAGAGACAGTGGAATACTGAGATACAGGATGGGGTCATCTGTGTAGTTAGATCCAAGGATGGAAATGTAAAAGCCCAAATTTCGGGCGCCTGGGTGGCTCAGTGGGTTAAGCCGCTGCCTTCGGCTCAGGTCATGATCTCGGGGTCCTGGGATCGAGTCCCGCGTTGGGCTCTCTGCTCAGCAGGGAGCCTGCTTCCTCCTCTCTCTCTCTCTGCCTGCCTCTCTGCCTACTTGTGATGTCTCTCTGTCAAATAAATAAAATAAATTAAAAAAAAAAAAGCCCATTGGGGTACCAGGTGGTGGGTATTATAGAGGGCACGGCTTGCATGGAGCACTGGGTGTGGTGAAAAAATAATGAATACTGTTTTTCTGAAAATAAATAAATTGAAAAAAAAAAAAGCCCAAATTTCCACAAATTTTCTTTGCAGCCATGTTTCATCAGTAGGAGTTGCCTCACAAAGAAATGCTCACAAAGAAATCTCCTCAGGATTTACTTTCTATTGCTTTTCTGGACTTAAAATGATATTTAGATCCTTGCACATTCCAATTTGGGAAATACAAATCCGTCTTGAGACGAGATAGCTTGTGCATAGCCAGTACAGGTGCGGAATCTTATCCTCCCTCAATCCTACCCTTACCTCATCCCCAGCCTGCTTTCTATTACTACAGGCCAGTTTACATTTTCCAGAATTTTATATAAATGAAATCATACCATATGTATGATTTTTTTTTTGTTTGGCTTCTTTCACATAACATAATTATCTTTAGTTTTGCCCTTGTTACCTTATGAATCAGTCTTCATTCCATTCATCACTGAGTAATATTTCATTGCTGGCTATACCATTTGTATAACCATCCATTCACCTGGTAAGGTGCATTTGTTCTGTTGTAAATTTTGGTGTACTACAGATAAAGCTTCTATAAATATTTATGGACAAGTCTTTGTGCTGACATATGCTCTTATTTCTTTTTGATAAAATACTAGTCATGGAATAGCTGCATATTATTGAGGTGTATGTTGAACTTTTTAACAAACTGCAATACTGTTTTCCCATTTGACAAATTGTCATACTCTCTGTGTAAAGAGAGTCCCTGATGTGGTCAGTTTTTAGATTGAGGCATTCTAATAGACAAATTGTGATCTGTTATTGTGGCTTTAATTTGCATTTCTTGAATGACTAATAATTTTCGTGTGCTTACTTACCATCCATATATCTTCTTTTGTGAAATGTCTATTCAAATATGCTGCCCCAAATTAGACGTTTAGTTATGATGAAGTCCAATTTATCATATTTTAATGGATCATGATTTGGCACTGAATTTAAGAAATCTTTGACTAGGGGTGTTTGTATGGCTCTGTTGGTTAAGCGTCTGCTTTCGGCTCAGGTCATGATCCCAGGGTCCCGGGATGGAGTCCCACATCCAAGTGGAGAGCCTGTTTCTCCTTCTCCTGCCATGCCAACCGCTTATGGTCTCTGGCTCTCTCTATCAAATGAATAAATACAATTAAAAAAAAAGAAAGAAAGAAATCTTAGACTAATCCAAAACAGAAATTTTCACCTATGTTTATTCTTAAGTTTTTTTGTCTTATAATATTCTCTCATGTCTTTGATCCATTTGGTGTTAATGCTTGTTTTAAGAGTGAGGTAGAGGTGAACACTATTTTTAAAATAATATCTAATTGCTCCAGTGTTCAAAATATTATTCTTTATCAGTTGAATGGTTTCATGCTCTTATCAAAAAATAAATTGATCATATATGTGCAGATTAATTTCTGGACATTCAATTCTGTTGAGCTGGCTTTTTTATATATTTTGACACTAATATCACACTGTCTCAGTTGCTGTAGCTTTTTAATGTCTAGAAACCAAGAGCTTAGGTTCCAGGTGCCTGGGTAGCTCAGTGAGTTAAAGCCTCTGCCTTAGGCTTAGGTTATGGTCCCAGAGTCCTGGGATCAAGCCCCAGAGCCCCATATCGGGCTTTCTGCTCAGCGGGGAGCCTCCTTCTCCCCATCTCTCTCTCTGCCTGCCTCTCTGCCTACTTGTGATCTCTGTCTGCCAAATAAATATATAAAATCTTCAATAAAAGAAAAAGAGTTTAGGTCCCTTAGCTATGTAATTCTTACATGAAATTATTTTAGGTACTTAAGGCACTTGCTGTTTCTACAATTGGGGGCGCCTGGGTGGCTCAGTGGGTTAAGCCGCTGCCTTCGGCTCGGGTCATGATCTCGGGGTCCTGGGATCGAGTCCCGCGTTGGGCTCTCTGCTCAGCAGGAAGCCTGCTTCCTCCTCTCTCTCTCTGCCTGCCTCTCCATCTACTTGTGATTTCTCTCTGTCAAATAAATAAATAAAATCTTTAAAAAAAAACAAACATTAAATTGTCACTGTATTTGTAGGGGTATTTGGATTTGTATAGGGATTGTATTGAACCTGTAACTAAATTTGAGGAAAGTAAAGATTTACCAATTTTGGGTTTTGAGATCCTTGCACCTGGCATATCTGTCCATTTTTTAAGCTTTCTTTAATTTCTCTCTAAAATTGTTTTTTAGTGCGCAGTGCATAGATGTTGTATATATTTTATCAGATTTATTCATAAGTAGTTCATAATTTTTAGATGGTATAAAAATGGTAGCATTATTTAAATTCAATTTCTGGTTTTTCTTTCCTAATGTAATAGAGATACAAATGATTTTTATATTGATTTTGTGTTCTTTAACCTTGGAAAAATCATACTAATTTCTAGGAACTATAGATGATCATGTTTGTCTGTGAATAAATATATTTTTAATTATTCCTTTCCAACATGGGTACATTTTACTTTATTTTTTATTGATTTATGGCACTGTAGGATTCTCCAGCATAATGCACACTACATTTGGTGAGAGTGGACATTCATAATTGGTTTCTGATCTTAGGGAGAGAGCATTAAATATTTCAACATTAAGTATGATATTAGTGGTGTGTTTTTCATAGATGTCCTTCATCATGTTGAAGAAATCCCTCTCTATTATGACTTTGTTGAAAAGCATTTTATCATGAATGAACGCTAGATTTTGTCAAATGCCTTGTTTTATTTTTTTATTTATTAATTTTAAAACTTCTTTTCAGTGTTCCAGAATTCATTGTTTATGCACCACACCCAGTGCTCCATGCGATACATGCCCTCCATAATACCCACCACCAAGCTCACCCAACCTCCTACTCCCTTCCCCTCCAAAACCCTCAGTTTGTTTCTCAGAGTTGACCTTGTATTGTATTATATTAATTTATTTTCAGAGTTAAACCAATCTTTCATTTTTTGGATATATCCCACTTGATCAAAATGGTTTAAATTTTTTATATGTTATTGGATTCAAACTTCAAAAATGTCAAGAATTTTTGCAGATATATTTCTGGGATATTGGTTTGTAACTCTCTCTTCTCTTAATGCCTTTATGTGAAATAAAATGTGATGTGTTATATTTTCACATATTTCATTGAAGGTAGTTTATAACTACTTATTGAGTTCTTTTTTTGCCCATAACTATTCAAAAAAGTGTTGTTTAATTTCCAAATATTTAGGGATTTGTATGCCCTAGTATCAGAGTAATGGTAGCTGTAGAGATTTAGTTGGGAAATCCTCACTTTTCTTGAATTTTCTGAAGAAGTTTGTGTAGCACTGGGATTACTTTTTCTTGAAGTATTTGCCAAAATTCTCCCAGTTAAGCTACCTAGACCTGGAATTTCATTTATGTGTAAGTTTTCAACTAAAAATTAAATTCTTTTGGAAATATAGGACTATTCAGACCACTTGCTTTTGGTAATTTAGGTCTTTTTAGAAAGGTATGCATTTTATTTTAATCTAACTTGTGAACATAAATTTATTATTCTTTTCTAATATATATTTTAAGAGTTATAAATTCTTGTTGAGTAGTGTTTAACAGACTCTCTTCAAGTTTGATATGTTGTATTTTCATTTACAATACACTCACAGTATTTTGTCACTTTATTTGTAATTTATTATTTTATCCATGGTGGTTTAGGTAAATGTTTAATTTCCAAGTGTTTTTGAATCTTCCCTATTTCTTTCTGTTTTTAATTTCTAATTTAATATAGATTTAGTGAGGTAACATATTTCAATTGACTCCAAATCTTTAAATTTTGTTGAGGTTTATGCTACAGTTTATCCTGGAACATAATATGTATGTATTTATTAAAAAAAGTATGCATGTACTCTGTTGTTCTGGGTAAAAAATGTTTTTTTTTCAAATGTCAGGTATGTTAAAATGGTTGATAGTGCTATTCAAGGCTTATATATATTTTTACCGACTTTTTGATGAGTTGTTTTTCAAGTATAATGATAATAATGTCTATTTCTCCAACTATCATTTTAAAAAATTAGTTTTGTCATTTGCTCATTATATGCTAGGTTTCTACATTTACAGTTGCATATATTAATAAGATATTGGCATTTTTGTCATGGAGATGTCTTTTCTATATTTCTTGACCTAAAGTCTATTTTTTCTGATATTAATATTTCTGCTCCATCTCTCTGATGATTCTTATTTTTTGAAGGTTTTTAATTCCAGTATAGTTAACATACACTGTTAAAATATATATAAATATATATATATATATACACACACACACGTATGTGTGTGTGTGTGTGTGTGTGTGTATGTGTATATATATAATATTTATACATACCACATTTTCTTTACCCATTCTTCTATCAATGGACACTTGGGCTCCTTTCAGAATTGAACATAATCATGTGATAAGTATGGGGTGCATATATCCTTTTGAACTAATGTTTTTGTATTATTTGAGTAAATACCCAATAGTGCAATTACTGATGGTAGGGAAGCTCTATTTTAATTCTTTTATTCTTATTTTCTTAGTGAATCCTGTTCTAATCTTTTACATCCCATCTATTCTTCATTGGTGAAGTTAAAGAATGTTTATTATAGAAAGGATAAAGTTGGATCTTGTTTTTTTAAATCAAAATCTGAGTGCAAAATTAGAATCCATGAATAGGTGTTTGATGAAAATGATGGAAAAATTGCAGTTTCAGGTGAGTCTAAAAGTGTTAATCTACTAACTTCAAATCCACAATTTATGAATGTAGAAGTATATGAAAGAGTTGGGTGAAGTTAAGCTTGTTGTGATGAGAAGGGTAGAGTGGTATCAATAGCTCAAAATTTCCTGAGTTCAAGGTTATCTTGATTTTGAAATATGAAACAAATGAAAGGTGTCCCTTTTGCAACAAAAAGATATCTTCCTTGAGCCTGTGGATTTATCACCAAGATCTTATTTCTTATAAGAGGGCAGTGATAAATTGCAATTATGTATTCAAAAATCCAAATGAAAAAGTATGAATTCAGTGATTTATTATTTCATTATGGTCAAGTGAAATACACAGAGACAGAAAATATAAGAAAATACATTTTAACTATATTATCTCCACCTTAATGAGCTGGTGAATACAGATTTTTTTGAAGCACAGATACCACCAGTTAACTGATTTATGTTTTTTTTTTTTTTGGTTTAATGCATTTAAATATTCAGATATTCTCATACTATTCGTGAGAGTGTGAACTGTTACAGTTTTTAGAAGGTGGTTTTGTATTGTGTATCAAAATGTAAATCACACATATCATTTGGTTCAATAATAATTATTTCTAAGAATATTGTGAATGGGAAAAAATTACACGTAGTAGAAAAATTAAGAGAATTGTGATACTATACATAATAACAATAACAATTCTTAAATTTCAAAGTAAGTTTTAACCTTTATTTATATTTTGAAAAAATACTAACATATTTCTGAAATACAGAAGAAGAGCACTTAATATTAAACTTGAAGGAGATTAATGCTTTCTAGATTAGAATACCTATAATCATCATGGCAGGAGGGTCGTACCATTTACAATAACAAGGAATTGAGAGATAATTTTCTTTCACCAAATATGAAAACTTTCCTGATTTGTTAATTTTTATTTTCATCTCAAAAAATGAAATTAGAAATCTAGTGGAAGAATTAATTTGTGAAGCCTCAAAGTATCTTCTGACAAACTGACATACAACAGAAAGTTATGATAGCATTTATAGTTACTCAGTAACCAATGACCCATACTGAAATTTGCATTTTAATTACATAATCTTACCCACCGAGGCATGAGTTATTTTATACAGTTCGAACAACAGACAGATTTAGGAGAATGACTAAAGTGGATATGCTCAATACTTGTTTTAATGACTGAAACTGTACATTTTTTTACAATGAAATCTGATTGGATTTCTTATACTCTGCATAATGGTTTATTTTGTCCCATGAACAAAATAATAAATGCAGCATGTATATCAGAGCATATTAAAATATAATAAATATTAATTATTACACAATAAAAAGCTTAAAAATGAATAATAATGTAATATCTTAAGATAACCAGAAGCATTGAAGAACAGGAATTTTCTCTAGACAAAATGATATAGTATATTTAGAAGTCAATAAATAGTAAATAGTCTGTGATAATACATTAGAAGGAAGGAGATCTAGAAGCAGAATAACATTATGGCTGGAGGAAGAAAGACAAAGATAAACACCTATCAGCTTATTTTGACATTCTGTTCAATTAAAGCATGTTGGGGCTTCTGTGTGGAGAAGCTTTTTGGGCACATCTTCATAGTGGACTTGAAAAGAGCCTTGAAGAGAAAGTATGGACATGCTAAGGGCATGGACGGTAGACATCACAGTTTCTTTTTTTTAATTTTTTTTAAAGCTCTTATTTATTTATTTGACAGACAGAGATCACAAGTAGGCAGAGAGGCAGGCAGAGAGAGAGAGAGAGAGAGGAGGAAACAGGGTCCCTGCTGAGCAGAGAGCCTGATGGGGGACTCGATCCCAGGACCCTGAGATCATGACCTGAGCCGAAGGCTGCGGCTTAACCCACTGAGCCACCCAGGCGCTCTGACATCACAGTTTTGATGGGTGTTATTTTACTTTTTAGAGGTACAGGGAGGAGAAATTGTCCTTTCATAATATGTCTCCACTAACTTCCAATCACTGAATAAGACCCAAGGTCTTTACAAGAAAGCATCATTCAGAGTCCCATCAAGAGCCAGAAACCACACCAATTGTCTGAACAGAGAACATTTAATGTAAAGAACTAGATATAAAGTACTAAATAAGTAACTGAAAAGGTATAAAGAGATTACACAGGGGTTATCACAGAGGCAGAAAGCAGCCCACACACCTAAGGTGGAAAGAAAAAAAAAAAAAAAGAAAAGCAGTACTGTCAGGGTATATTTGTGGTGTGAAAAACAGAAAACAGAAAAACAGAAACAATATAATATATATATTTTATTGAAATACATATATTACAGTCTTGAGACAGAATTCCTTCTTCAGGAATTCAGGCTTTGCTCTGAAGTGCATCAACAACTGGGAGAGGCCCACATTGTGTAGGGTAACTAGATTTACTTAAAGTTAACTTATCGTAAATGTTAATCATATTACAAAATAGCTTCACAGGTAGGAGTAATTAAAACATAAACACTTAGATGGTGTTTTAAGGAAGTGAAATTCCGATGTATGAGGAGAAGAGAGCATGACTTGGCTAGCA
Organism: Neogale vison; assembly: GCF_020171115.1. Taxonomy (NCBI): domain Eukaryota; kingdom Metazoa; phylum Chordata; class Mammalia; order Carnivora; family Mustelidae; genus Neogale; species Neogale vison. Next base: position 83,584,474 of record NC_058094.1, on the reverse strand, counting down.
CTAGTGTCCCTGAGCTAGAAAAGGGACCTGGTGGAATGGCTCAATGAATCTGGTCATGAAAATGTTGGAAAAACTGTAAAAAGGATACAGTTGCCATTACAGGAGGTAATTGGGGCTGTCCAGGTAAAGAAGAATTTCTGGGCTGAAGCTCAGAAAACATGATCAGGCAGGCAGTTCGCCAGCAGTAAATAAGTAGTAGAGAACAAAACAAACAAACAAACAAACAAACAAAGTCCCTTCTTCAGCCTTGCTGCTTCTTTTTTGAGCCCATATCCCCTGCTTCCCAGAGTATACAACGCTAGAATCAATCAGCAAAATTCCATCAGGGTAGTAGATCTATATTATACTGTGAGAATGTCAAGATGAGCAAAGCTCTCTGTGGACTATACTACAGAAAAGAGCCGGAGTTGACAAGCCCCTGAGACAAGTTTGTGGCAGGTATTAGAATATTGTTAACTAATATAGCCACTCAGTCACTCTGTGGTTCTTTTTGCCACTCACCTTGTTTTATTTTATTTTTTGTTGCCAGTTTTAATTTACTTTAATAACATTTAACAAGAATTATCAGTATTACAGATATTCTTTTTCTTTTTCTTTTTTTTAAATTTATTTTTAATTTCTTTTCAGCATAACAGTATTCATTATTTTTGCACCACACCCAGTGCTCCATGCAATCCGTGCCCTCTCTAATACCCACCACCTGGTTCCCCCAACCTCCCACCCCCCCACCACTTAAAACCCCTCAGATTGTTGTTTTATTTTTCTGCCTATCACTTATCACTGCATTCAACACTAATCAAGTGATACCGTACTGGCAATTTGCCATGAATTATTTTCTGTGCACTTCCTTTTAGTTAACCAAAGAATTTTACTTCTTGTGTGTTCGTTTCATATTTTATATCTTAAGCATTCTCCCCTGTTATATTCATGGTTGCTATTTTAAAATCCATGTAATATTCATACTATTTTCCCATCATTTAGTGGATTTTTCTGTCTGATAAGATATTTCTGCCAAAAATGAACTCAAAACTTATTTTAATTTTCCATTGCTGTTATAGGACATTGCCCATAGGTAAGAAACTTAAAATGATTAACATTACATCAGCTCCAGGTCAGGAGTTCTCCATAACTTAGCTTGTTTCTCTGCTCAGTTCCTCCTAAGGCTGCAATCAGGTTGTTGGCTAGGATGTGTTCTCCTCTGGAAGCTTGATAAAGATAGAATCCACTTCCAAACTCATTAGGTTATTGGCAGAATTCAGTTTCTTGCACCTCAATGACTGAAAGCCCGGCTTCTTACTGCTTGTCAGCTGGAGATCTTAAATACTAAAACCTACGTGCAGTCCCCTACCAAGTGGCCCCCTTCACAGGCTGTTCACATGTTCACAACACGGCTGTTTGCCTCTTCCAGGCCAGCAGGTAATTCTCAGTAGAGTGTGCCAGCAAGATGAACTTTCGCTAGCCAAATAGTCTGTTGGGTAGAAGCAAGTCACAGGTCCCTCAGGGTAGGAAATTTTACAAATATATGACTGTGTGATTCATTTGCAGTCATTTGTGTATATGTTCACCACAAAACCCCACAAAATAAATGAAAAAGTCACAGACACCCAAAAAATAAATCCCAAACTTATTTTGCTATCTACTTCTTATGTAATTTCACTGTTTCATAGTTCTTTTCTCATTGGCAGATGAATTAAATACCTATGGCTGTGTGACAAATTACTTTAAACTTGGTGACTAAAATAACATCATTCTCTTATAGTTCTTGAGGCCAGAAGTCAGAAATGGATTTCACTGGGCTGAAATAAAGGTGTCCACAGGGTGCACTTTTTACAGAAGCTCTAGGGAAAAATCAATTTATTTATCTTTTCCTGCTTTTAGAGGCTGCTCTCCTCATGGCCCCACTCCCATCACAGCATCTTTTCCTGCTTTCATTTCACATCACCTTTCTCTCTACCTTCCACTCTCTCTCTAAGTCTCTCTCATAAGGATGACTGTAAATACATTTGGGCCTACCCAGACGATTCCAGGTAAATTACTCATTGCACAGTGCTTAACTTAATCACACTTGCAAATTCCCTGTTACCATATAAAGTAACATCCACAAGTTCCAAGAATTAGGACATGGATATTTGGGGGGACACATAGCAAGTATTCAAAACTGGTGTGCTTATTTATTTTTTTTAAATTTTATTTATTTATCAGAGAGAGAGAGAGAGAGAGAGAGAGAGAAGAGAGACTGAGAGAGAGCACTGATCTGGGAGGAGAGGGAGAAACAGGCTCCCTGCAGTCAGGGGGCCCAATGCAGGACATGATTCCAGGACCCTGGGACTATGACCTGAGCTGAAGGCAGATTTTTAACTCATTGAGCCACCCAGGCACCCCTTGTATGCCTATTGATTTATTTATTTATTTATAAAAGAATTAATTTATTTATTTTCAGCGTAACAGTATTCATTATTTTTTCACCATACCCAGTGCTCCATGCAGTCTGTGCCCTCTATTATACCCACCACCTGGTTCCTTCAACCTCCCACCCCCCCACCACTTCAAACCCCTCAGATTGTTTTTCAGAGTCCATAGTCTCTCATGATTCACCTATTTAAATGACAACTCAATTTTTAGCCACTCTCAAGGGTAACATCCAACAATATAAAAGAAACCACTAAGCTCTGTATGTTCTCATGCTTATCCACCCCTTTATTGATCCTACAATTTCCAGGTTTTAGTGGACTTGCATTTGCATTAACATCATCTAGATTTCTCCTGAAATAAACACACTCCCATTTTTTTACAGTCTAATTGTTACAGAAAATCTATAAATCAGTGAATATAAAAAGAAACAAATAATTACTTCACTTCCCAAGGGCAACCTATATGAAGATACAGTTCTTCCCCGTGTTTGTCTTATTCATGTGCTTGTTAACTTTTTGTTATACTAGCATATTGCATGTATAACAATGTTTTCTCTTGCACAACTTCACATTTAAGTTATGTGCATGTTTCCATTCTCTGTTACGGAGATTCTCTACTATGGAGCATTACAGGAGTCATGCTCCCATTAATAGCACTATGATAAATATCATGGCACATGCAAGTGTTTGAAAATTCAGATATGAATTTGAGATGCATTCAAAAATGGATTTTTGTTTCAAATATGATGAATATTTGAAATTCTTTTGATAGTAATAGCAAAATTGGATATAGCAAAAAGGATATACCAGTTTACAGTACTTGTACAGTGTACATGAGAGATATCTCTGCCTTCATCTCTGAGCCACCACCAGACCCATTGCTCAAAGAAAGTCATGTCAGTTTGGGCCTTTTGTCTATTCTACTAAATGTTCATTATCTTTTTCTTTTCATAGGCCCCTGTTTTAATGGCTTTCTACTTGGAATGTAGTTGTTCATACTCTTCAGCTTCCCTCCTGGACTTGTCTGGGGAAAAGCAGCATGATTGTATCAGTTTTCTGTTGCCACCATAACAAATTAACACAAATTTAACAATTTAACACATATTTATTATCTTATATTTCTGTAAGCCAGAAGAGGTACATGGTTTCATCAGCCTGAAACTAAGATGCTGGCAGCATTGTATTCTTTCTGGAAGATCTAAGGAAAAAAGTATTTCCTTTCTCAAACTTTCCCAAGGTTCTTGGCAGAGTACAGCTTCTGCGGTTATAGGTCTGAGTCTCCAGTTCCTTGCCAGCTGTCAACTAAGAGACAATACATGATTCTAGAGATCACTCTATTACTTGGCTTTCTTCCACCATATTCAAAATAGGCGTAGTGCTTGTGTTCCTCTCATGCTTTTAATCTCTGCTCTTCTATCACATTTCTGTGATGCCACCATCTTGCTCTGTTAAAGACTCATCAGATTAGGGATGCCTGGGTGGCGCAGTTGGTTAAACGACTGCCTCCGGCTCAGGGCGTGATCCTGGAGTCCCGGGATAGAGTCCCACATCAGGCTCCCAGCTCCATGGGGATTCTGCTTCTCCCTCTGACCTTCTCCTCGCTCATGCTCTCTCTCACTGTCTCTCTCTCTCAAATAAATAAAAATAAAAATAAATAAATAAATAAATAAATAAATAAACTGTTTAAAAAAAAAAAAAGACTCATCAGATTAGATTGAATTTGTGGGGTTAATTCAGGATAATGTCTGCATCCCAAAGTCCTTAACTTTAATAACGTTTGTAGAGTCCCTTTTTGGCATGAAGGAGCACATTTACATGGATATATTTGAAGATAATAATTATTTCCACCCTGATGGAGATGAAAGAGAAGACAGCATACATAGCTTTTCAAGCTGGACACAGCTCTTATTTTACTGTGGGCCTTATGCAAGTTTTTTTTACCCATTTTGGACTTCTGTTTCCATATCTTTAGAATGGAAATAGTGATTCTTGTTAAGAGAAGCAAACAGTGAACAAATACATATTCATAAGGAAAGTATCAGGTTGTCATCTGTAGAGGAGATTAGGGGTCAGTTTAGTCTGTGTATTGAATAAAGGTCTCATCCAGAAATGAGACATGCCTGAGAAAGCTTTAGAGGGATGAAGCAAATTTCCAAGTCAAGTCTGTTCAGGGGTAACTGGTCTTGGGTTTCTCCTAGAATCACATAAAGCAATTTTGGCTAGACCATAATGGATGACAAAGAAAGTGGTCCCAGCTGAGCCTGGAAAGGCAGGCAGTTATTAAGTCAGTTAGTGCTTTGCAATCCAGGGCAAGGGGATTGAAATTTATTAACTGAAATGGGAAAACAGAGGGCTAAGTGGAACTGTGATTATAAAGAGATACCATTCTTTGAGATGTGGTTATTTAATGAGAATTTAATTTTCTATGCTATTTACTTTCATTGTGATAGTCATAATTTTATACTGTTCCAATTTTTCCCAGATTTTTCAAGTAAATATAGCATTCTTTGAGATATAAATCGTATTATATCACATTACATCCCTTTTGGGGCAACAGTTCACACATTCAGAGGTAAGATATAGCATTCTCACTACAGAACTCAGGTTATCTCCATCCTGAGTTACAGGTACAAAGCGATGGATTCATATAGTAATATCACAGGTTCTCCAAAATGTAAAAGATGTAAGGGTGGGCGAAGGAGGTTTTGTCCCTTATTTCTTTTTAAACATTTGGGCCAAGAAAATTTAAGCAGGGATTTTACTGAGGTATTATAGTCAGTATTAGTCAGCAATGATAAAAAGCAAAGATATATTATGGATGGTTTTCTAACTCTTTAAAGTAGAGAACAGATAAAATAAAGAGTATAATAAACAAGTCTTAATATAAACTTAAAAGTTGATTGAAAAGAAGTTGTTGATTTGTAATTTCACAATCTAAGAAAGGAAAAGGATAAGAGCAAAGCCTAATTTGATCAATTATCCTAACAAGTATATAGTGATGAGTTATTGGTAGGTAATTAAGTGTACATCTACAATACTGATTGATGTAGAAGTTAATTTGGAAACATTTCAATTATGTAAAAAAGGGATGATGAGAGAAAAATGATGAATTATATCTCTCAGATTTTATGTCTAGTTGCTTTCCATCTTGCTTCCTTCTGCTGCAGCCACTCTGGTATACTGGCCATCTCACAAACACATTGGAGGTTCTCATTGTCAGGTCTTTGTGCTGATAGCCATCTGCCAGCAGTGTTCTTTCATCCAGTATCCCTACACCAACTCTTTATCTGCCTCAAGAAGATGCTCATTAGTGCCTTTCTCCCTTAGCCTGACTGGCTTATCTAATTAACCTACTTACAACCACCTTATCCCATGTGCTGGTCTATTTTTTTCTTTCCTCTAGAATATTAAAATACATAGTAAAGAAACATTTATTAGCTTTGTTCGGTATATCCTAAAAAGCCAAAATAGAGCTCAATAAATATTTGCTGAATTACAGACTGCATAATATTACATACATACAGCTAATTGTATTTTCATTACTTCCAAACACCTCAGCTTGTGTAGAGTTAATCCTGTTATAAAGACATATTTTGTGATTAATCTGTATTTTTTTTCCTCAGATTTAATTGTTACAGATAACTTAGGAAAAAAAAAGAGGGCATGTGTATGTGAGACTGGTATTTGTCCTTATTGTCCTTTGGAACCAACCATCACACTTTATTTTTTCAATTAATCATTTAATGAGGATATCTCATTCTTTATGAATTAAGCATAAGATCAACTTACATTTAAAAATTACATGTTGGCAATGATATTTCCATATTTTTGTTAAAATTGTGATTTTGGCAAAAGGAAAAATATATCTGAAGAGCAAAATACATATAATTACAAAAATAGTTAATAAGTTCATCATAAATAAATCATATTGAAAAATTGTGCCATTGATTATTTCAAAGACTTTAGTAGACTAAAATTAAGTTTCTGAGGACATACTAAATTAAGAATTTTGAATAATTAAGGGTTCAGAGAACTTCAATTTTATATCTCTTCAAATTAAATATTTCTAAACTAGTTGGGGAATGTTTTAAATGAACATGTTTATTCAAACTCTACATTTAAGTCTTTTTTCGTTCTGAATTGCTTATTGTTATACTACCAAAATGAAATTGGCCTTTATGGATTGGATTTATGTCCTGCAGTTCCACTAAATATGCTTATTAATTCTAAACCTTTTTTTTTTTTTGGTAGTAGAATCTTTAGGGTATTCTACATATAATATCGTGTTGTCTGTGAACAGATTATTTAACTTCCTTCTTTCCAATTTAGAAGAACATTTTTTCTTGACCAGTTGCTCTAGCTAGAATTTGGATAGAAGTAGTAAAAACAGCCAACTCTGTCCTGTTGCTGATCTTACTGGGAAAGTGTTCAGTATTTTTTAAAACTGAGTGTAAGGTTAGCTGTGGACTTCTCTCTATATTCTCTCCATATCCTTTGTTTGCTGAGGAAATTTCCTTCTATTTCTAGTTTGTTGAGAGTTTTTATCATGAAGATGTATTGGATTTGTTGAATCTTTTTTTTTTTTCTTTTTTTGGACATCATTTGAAATGATCATGTAACTTTTACCTCATTCTGTTAATGTGGTTTATTACATTGATTGATTGATTGATTGATTGCTTTTCATATGTAGAACCATCCTTGAATTCCAGGAATAAGTACTATGTGGTCAGAATATATAATCTATTTTTTAAAAAATATTTTATTTATTTATTTGAGAGAGTACATAAGTGAGCAGTGAGCAGGAGAAGAAGAGAGAGAGAAACAGACTCCTCCCTGAACAGGGAGTCCAACAAAGGACTCGGTTCCAGGGACCTGACTTCATGTTAACCAACTGAGCCATCCAGGAATCCTGAGAGTATAAAATTTTTTTAATGTGTATTAAGTTCTATTTACTAGCATTTGGTTGAGGATTTTTGAATCTATATTCATCAGGGATATTGGTCTTTAGTTTTCTTTTCTGGTAGAATTTTTATCTAAATTTGATATTAGAGTAATGCCCTCACAGAATAAGTTTGGAAGTTTTTCCCTTCTTCAGGTTTTTTATTTTTTTTTAATTTTTTTTAAATAATTTAAATGTTTGATAGAATTCACTAGTGAAGCCATGTAGTCCTGAAATCTTCTCTGCTGGGATGTTTTGATAACTAATTCAACCTCCTTACTAGTTATAGGTATCTTCAGATTTTCTCTTTCTTTGGGATTCAGTATTGGTAGATTGTGTATTTCTAAATTTGTTGTTGTTGTTGTTAAATCTAGGATATTCAATGTCTTGGCATACAATCATTTATGATACTCTTTTGTAATATTTCTTATGTATATAAAATTAGTAGCAATGGCCTCTTTTTATTTTTAATTTTATTTACTTGGGTCTTTTTTCCTTTTTCTTAGTCTAACCAAAAATTGTTATTTTTTTTTTAATCTTCTTGAAGAACCAACTCTTGGTTTTATTTAGTCTATTTACTTCTGCATTTTCCTGTTTGCTTGTTTCTGCTTTTATCTTTATTATTTCCTTTCTTTTTATTATTCGAGGTTTAATTTGTTTTTTAAGATACAAATTTTTGTTTGCAGTGGAATTGAAGTGTAAGTTTTAATATTTATTAGAGGATCCATTTTCATAAGGAATTCCTTTAACTATGTTCATAGTTTTAAAAGCAATTTTAATGTAATTTATGCCCCTGAGTTCCATAAAATAAGATAGTGAGGTTACAGTCAATGTGTTAATTTTAACAAGGCACTTAGTAAATGGCAAGCCTCAAATACAACTTTAAGTGAACAGACAATTTTCTACAATAAATTTTAAAAATCTTTGCAAATACAGTTTCCTCTAACAAAGATTTATAACCCAAGGTTTACAATTCAAATATCCTTGAAATTATTAGATTAAATACTTCAAAATTTTTGCTTTTATAAAAGTAAACAGAAATAGAGTAAGAAATTAAATTTTATGACAACTTATATGTGAATAATATAACATATAATAACTGATATGTAACTTTTATCCCCTTTTCTTAAGGTTAGTTGTTAATTCAGTACATTTTTGTGACTATATCATTCATTATGTAATTTTTACTAGAGATACTATTTTTCTTGTCATTATAACTTAAAAGTTATACTCACTTGTTTTATTGTGAGCTTTCCCCTGTATTCCTTTAAAATCTAAATTTCAATAGTTTTATCAAGGTGTATAGATATAATCTATTAACATAAATTTATTTTTTCTATTGCTACAACTATTGATTCAATAAATAGCATGTGTATGCTTGTTTCTGTGCATTTCTGATCATTTTCTTAGAGAACTCCTAACAATTACTGAGTCAGAGATGATTTTCATGGCTATAGTTTTATATGTATATATATAGATTCATGTCACAAAATCGCCCTCAAAAATGTTTATAATAAATGTCTCTGTACAGCCACGTTAGAGCAGCCTCTAGTGTCATTTTAATGTCAGGATCTCACACTAGAATTCATATATTTACTTTCCTTTAGCATGATGATTTATTTTTTCATCTGTAGCAGAAAACAATTGATGAGTAATAGCGTGTAGTTTTGATAACTTTATTTGGCAGCTCTAATGGAATATTTTCTCTGTTCTCATATCAGGAATTTCTGTTTGTTGTTTGGGTCACTCTGGCCACATATCAACTCTAGTCAACTTTACTAAGAAGAGCAAAGTGGCCCAGGGAGTCATTTTAAGTCAGAGAACACACAAAGGAAATGTAATATTCTAAATTCTCTGAGAGAATGAGGTCAAGACCAAATTACCATGTTAGCAGCGCTTTTAGAAAACATAATAGTTTTGAGCTTAAGTATTCTAAAGCAGTATTGATACCCCTGTGCTGAACTATGGGATTCCAGTCTCAAGGAAGATCCTATACATTCTCTAACTTGACCCTCCATTTCTTAACATCACCATCATTCCATCAGGACTTATTTCTGTGATACACTTTCACAAAAGCCATTGCTTTTATTTATAAGGTAGAAAGAAGAGCAGATTCTCTTCATGAAGAGATTATTATTTAAAGGTTTTCTTACAATGACAGGATGTCATGTTCCTGGCAATATTGATTCAACAATATCCTTGTGTTCTTTGGAGGGAGCCAAGAAAGTGTATTCTCTCTACCATGTAAGATATTCATAGAATATCTTATTCCTCTCTGTCTTCTCTTATATGATCTAAACATACTCAGTTTCTTTACCTGTTTTCTTTGAGTCTCATCTTCCAGAACCGTCAACATTATTATTGAACTTCTTTGAACATATTTTAATTGGTCAATTGCCCTTTTAAAATTTGGTCCCAGAATAATGATAATAATATTGGTCCTCTTTTAAATTCTTTACTTGTATTATCCCACTGAGTCCCACATCATATATATGTACTTAATTCTATTACCCCCACATTCCAGATGAGGACTCTGTTGTTCATGGAGTTAAAGGAGCTTGAGCAGATTACATAGTTATTGACACATTAGGTGCTGGGCCCCCACAAAATGCAACCTTACCCAACTTCTTTTACATGCATCTACTCCAGATATGGCAGTCCATGTAGATCACAAAGGGTTATTACTTCCTTTGTAAGCAGTATATTGAATGAATATTGTGGAGGACACCATCTGGCAGTTATATAAAATCATTTATTTATATTGATCTTTCAGAACACTACTTTCTTTTTTTTTTTAATATTTCCATCATAGATTACCTTACTCATACTCACATAGTTAATGTTCTGAAAGTAAGTGAATTCTTTTACGTTTAAACCTTTTAAATTTCATCGGTTTGTTTTAGTCTGACGAAATGTATTTGGATCTGCTCTTCCATTCCAGTGGATTAGCTAATATTCCCAACTTTGTGCCACTGCAATTCTGACAGGAATACTTTCTGCATGGGTGCCTGGGTGGCTCAGTCAGTTAAGCTTCTGCCTTTGGCTCAGGTCATAACCCCAGTGTCCTGGAATGGAGCCCCACTTCCAACTCCCTGCTCAGCAGGGAACCTGCTTCAGCCTCTGCCATTCCCCTCCCCACCATTCCCACCCCAGCTTGTGCTCTCTGTCTCTCTCTCTCTCCATTTCTGTCAAATAAATAAATAAAATTTAAAAAAAAAGTATTTTTGTTTTTGTCCAGATTAGTCATAAAATTGTTAAAAATGACCAGGGTTTTCTGATAGGTTTGGATATGATTCATTCACCTAGAACAGGGACAGGAATACATATTTATTGAACTATTTTTTAGATATTCTTTTAGAGGACAGACACTTCATATCTGCTCTTCTTTCCAGACATACTGTGTAGAGGGATTACATACATTTCCTTCAGCTGTGTATACATTTTCAGACTTGTTACATAAGGTGTTCAAAGTCCCTTCTGATATCAGCTTTGCCTGAGAACATATGTTTTTTCAGATTATTCTTCTAGATTCAGAAGTTTCCTAGATATATTTTGGGACATTACCACACTTATGAGAAATTGTGTGTTGTTTCCTTTGCTCAAAACCTGTCTTTACTATGTACTTTTGTTAAAGTCTGTTAAAAATATTTCAAAAGTATGCTGAGAGTATTAATTGTAGGTTATTACTAGCTGGCTACACATTGAAATAAATAACAAAGGCAGCAGTTAGATTATGTAATTCAGTTCAAGAAATTAAGTAAAACACATTCCTAGATTAGAAAGAACATTATCTTTTATGTCATTACTTACGTGTTATCTATTTGGTCTGTCATGAAAAAATAAATGTAAATTAAAGTGTCAGTTTATTTCTCATTATAATTCCCATTTACTTTCCATTATTGATTTTAATGTTTTTTTTTTATTTGTGTAGTGATACTGTAGATTGCCTATTTTGTTATTATAAAGTGTCTTTCTTAGCCTCACTTAATGCTTTTTCCCTGAGTTCTATTTTTTCTGGTATAAACATTATCCCTTCCATTTTATTTCATTTGCCTGCATGTCTGCCTTTGCTCATCTTTTTATTTCCAACTTTCCTGAGTCACTTTGTTTTGTATGATATCTGTAATACTATGTAGTTGTGTTTTTCTCCATGAAGTAATATGACAGCCTTCTTTTAATACAAATTTACTTCATTTATGATAGTTAAATATTAGCTATGTGTGGTTGAATTTTATAATCGTATTTTAATCAGTTTTAATAAAAAATTGTATTATTTAATACTTCCTGTTTGTGTTTACTTTTAGTTGATAAGGTTTGCCTTTTATAATCTTCTAATTTACAATCATTCTCCACTTCCTTAGATTCGAGCTATAGAATCCCTAATTTGAAAAATAAGAGAATGTATGCATTTATTCATTTTTTTCTTTCTAATATCCCATTGCTTCAATAAATTACTTCTATATCTTTAATATACTTACTTCCTTATTACTTGATTTTTTTAGCATTGAATGATATATTTTGATAACTGGCTACAGTGGATGGTGGTTAGCATAATCATGCTACTGCTGTTTTCTTTTCTGCAACTTCTCCCAACTACTTTAATTTATTTTAATTTCTGCAGTGCAATAATTTACAACATTTTAATCTTCCTTTGTAACAATAAGTATGAATTCAAGTTTGATCTTGCTTTTTTACTGATAGTGTAGTTTCTACTGTCCAGTAACAACTTGGTTTATCTATTTTCAACTCATCTCATTTCTCTGATTGGCAAAAATTTGCCCTCTTATTTTTCCCATTAGAATGGTGTTTCCATTTGTTTTTACATGTTCAGAATGTTTAAACTGTGTTCTTTACTCTTGAATAGCATGTTCATATTAAGACAGCACTCACATTTTCTTTTTTTCAGAACATTATTTTACTATTTTGTTAAATTTTGTAGTCAAATGACTAAAACAAAATTGGTTTTCTTCCCTCTTAGGAGATTTCTGTATTGACCTGGCCTAACTGACCAAAACCTCCTTTCTTTTTTTTTGAAGCTTAATAACTAGGTTTAGGCCTCATGATTCACTCTTCCGGTTCAATTGTTCCTGGAACACAATGTGTAGGTTCAAATAATCTTATATTTTGTAAATTTTTTCTTTAAATGTATCTTCATATATTTTTTCTTTTAATGATTAGCACAGTATTACGTCTTGCACATAGTAAAGACATCAGTTTTATGTCCGTTTTGGGTGTCTTTTACTTCTTTTCCATGGATATGGTCTATGAATCTTTATATGTTCTTCATCTATTTCTGTTTTGTTCCTCTCATTTTCTCACTCCTCTATTATTAATTGAGTTCTCAGTAGTCTCCTTTCTAATAGTATCTTTCAATTTCACCTTCATTTCTGTGAATTTTAAAATTTTTGTCTCCATTTCTCTTCTGAGATGAACCAGCTCTGTTTCTTCTCTTTTTTTGCTTTAGTATCTTTCTTGTAGTCTTTATAATGGCTTTGTTTTCTTATCATACAAGGAAATTTTTTTCAAATTTTATACAAATTTTTATCATAATTTAATTTTATTGCAATATTTCTTTCTTAATATTGTTTATTTTGAAATGAATTTTCTGTTCATTATTTCTCTTGTGTTATATTAATTTTAAAGAGCAACTCTGCATGTTTCTTCAAGTGAAGTAAATTTTTCCTGGTCAAATCTGTAGCAGAGAAGCCCTCTTTATTCAGACATGCAGAAACTTTCCTCTAATAGATGTAACCTAACAAATCTTTACTAATCATATTCAGATAACTAATACAAATTCTGGTTATGAAATAAAAATATTTGAAAATATTTTTCCCTGAGATATATAATATCTGCTAACCCTGCATGCTTCTCATGGCTGGAAATTATTCAAATGTGTCATCATTGATATGAACCATTGTTATAAACAGAATAATCGAATCCTTAAAATTGGACATGAAGATTCATAGAAGATTTATTTCAGCAATCATTTATTGTTTATACTTCTGTAAGATTTACACAGAACACTTTATTTTATGATTTCACAGTCATACTGATTGGGTCATCTCATGTTCATATAAACTATAGTCCTTATTTTCATATAAACTATAGTCCTATTTTTTTAACTTGCTATTGTAACTGGCATATATCATGATAAAAAATTTGAGTGAAGGTATTTTTCTGATGGACTTAGCTACTGTGAAGGAAATGTGCTTCCCAATATTATTAATATGTATGACCTCATCACTTAATCCAGGGACTATGCATGGAAAGTATTTGTTTTCTTTCACTTCATAAATCAGTTGATTTTTCTCTGATTTCTGAATAATTTTGTAATTTTTTTAAAGATTTTATTTATTTATTTGACAGAAAGTTATCACAAGTAGACAGAGAATCAGGCAGAGAGAGAGAGGGAAGCAGGCTCCCTGCTGAGCAGAGAGCCTGATGCGGGACTCAATCCCAGGACCCGGGATCATTACCTGAGCCGAAGGCAGCGGCTTAACCCACTGAGCAACCCAGGCATCCTGTAATTATTTTTAAGATTCAATTTCCATTGGGCATGTTGGTGAGAAATCAGAGATGACAAAAGCTAAGAAGGGATTTATGAAAGACTTAAATTACATAATTTTATACATATACATATGTATATATGTAAGACAATGAAATATAAAATGAGGCTTGAAATCTTAATTTATTTCTGTATCTGTATCTTACTATAATTGAGTAATAAAAGAGCATTCTACTTTAAATATCCTATAAAGTGAGAAACAGAATTAGATTTAGTTTTAGATTTTAAGAGGATAACAAAAAATAGAAATTATCTGCTCTGGGGTGCCTGGGTGACTCAGTCAGTTAAGTGTCTGTCTTCAGCTCAGGTCATGATCCAGCCCTGCATCAGCTCTCTGCTCAGCGGGAAGCCTGCTTCTCCCTCTCCTGTTCCCTCTGCTTGTGCTCTCTCTCTCTTTGTCAAATAAATAAATAAAATCTTTAAATAACAACAACAATAATAATGATAATAATAAAATTATCTGCCTTAAGGGGCGCCTGGGTGGCTCAGTGGGTTAGAGCCTCTGCCTTCAGCTCAGGTCGTGATCCCAGGGTCCTGGGATCGAGCCCCGCATCTGGCTCTCTGCTCAGCGGGGAGCCTGCTTCCTCCTCTCTCTCTGCCTGCCTCTCTGCCTCCATGTGGTCTCTGTCAAATAAATAAATACATAAGTTTAAAAAAAAAAATTATCTGCCTTAAGCTTCTAAATCCTGGTCAATACCATGTGTGATTAAGGGATCATAGTAAGTAAGCAAGTTTGGAGGTCTGTAAACCAAACTTGTTTCTACACTTCTTCCTGGCTGAATGAATGTTCTGTAGTTGTCCTAAACTCTTACTTCTAGTTGCCTTAACTATAAATGTGTTGTTCTAAAGTAGGATTTAGGGTGCCTGAGTGGCTCAGTCATTAAGTGTCTGCCTTTGGCTCGGGTCATGATCCCAGGGTCCTGGCATCAAGACCCTCATCAAGCGTCCTGCTGGGCGGGAAGCCTGCTTCTCCTTCTCCTACTCTCCCTGTGTTCCCTTTCTTGTTGTGTCTTTCTCTGTTTAAAAAATAAATAAAATCTTCTAAAAAAATTAGGATTTGATTTAATAGAATAGCACATTATGTCTGTCACATAGCGAATACACCAGCTTTGTCAAGAACTGCAAAGCATCTCAGATGTTATCCCAATTACAAGATTATGTACTTTATATGTATTAATACTGCCAAAACATGAGGCACCTGGGTCATGGAAACAAGTACTTTACTGATTCTCATAACCAGACCTACAGCCAAAGCACCGTCAGTGTCAGTCAGTGTCCGTCATCACACTTAGACCTGCAGAAATGCAATGAGAACTGATAATTACATTCTACCTGAGTGTCAAGTCACACCCCTAGAAGAGAAGTGAGGGAGAACAATATTTCTTTGATTATGCACAGGCAATAGACAACTGTCCGCTCCACTCCTGAAAGGACAGATAGACAGCTTATTTTTTTGAAAGAGAATGAAAAGATCCTGGGCTCTCTGCCTAACTTGGAATGTAAATGTCTCTCCAGTGGCCAGGTAAACCCTAGGTATTTACAGATACCTCCAAACTCTGGGCTTGGGCCTTTTTTCATTAAGGCTTTATTTTTCCATAACTGCTACACCTAATATGGGTCTCAAATACAACCCAGAGATCAAGAGTTCCACGCTCTACCAACTGAGCCAAACCAGGGACTTTCTTCTTTTTGAAATGTACACCTAAGGAAGGAGCAGTTCACTTTTCTTGCACCGTGGGGCTTAGCCTGGGAACTTTAGGAGTGTAATCATTTGGCGCTCTTAGGGAGATTAAAGAAAGTTTTATTACCCTTTCAATTCAGATCAGAGCAATTAACTAGAAAAATAGCTACAGATTTAATTCTCCTGGTATCTGAAAAGAAAAATGTTTCTAGTAGAAGTAAAGGCAAACATTTTTGTTTTGTTTTGTTTTGCTTTGTTTTGTTTTTTGCATGTTTGTTTGTTTTGTACATTCCTTTGCATCAGGAGGCTAAGGTTTTTAGTAAGAGCACTGAGAAATCCAGTTTTATTTCTTCAAAGTAAGGTAAGTGGGCACAGATATTTTGAAAGTTAATATACCATTTTCTTTAACACTTCATTTTCTTTAACCTTGTTTTTCAATAATCATCAATCATGATTTTGATTTTATTATACTAGGCTATGATGAGTCTAGTGTAACCAGAACATATTTTGTATGCTTGCCTGCATAGCATTCTTTTGAAAATAGTTTTTTTTTTTAAGATTTTATTTATTTATTTGACAGAGAGAGATCACAAGTAGGCAGAGAGGCAGACAGAGAGAGAGAGAGAAGAGAGCCCGGTGCAGAACTCGATCCCAGGACCCTGAGATCATGACCTGAGCCAAAGGCAGCGGCTTAACCCACTGAGCCACCCAGGTGCCCTGAAAATAGTTTTTAATTGAAATAGTTAAATAGTTGAAATAGTTTGAAATAGTTTTTAATGTTTCATGGACTTCATCAAATTAACAATGAATAGGTCTGAACCAATAACCAAAAGGTTTATTCAAGGGGATGATTACATGCTAAGTATGTAAATTAACAAAGGATAAGTTAAGACAATCCCCTAGGTGAAAGGGTTATATTTTTAAATAATGCATGGGTAGGACAACTGCTATATTCTGTTTTATCACTTCCTCAAGTGTGATTTAATTGGCCAAACCATGTAATCCATTTCCCTTGACACATGAAGGAAGATAGAAGTGATTAGTGTCACAGAAAAGCATAGTAAGAATGTTTAGCTTAAGAGACCAAGTCATCCCATTTGGGATTTAATGGATTGACTCTATGCTGCATAGTGCATACACTGCAGAAAGCTTCTTTATTGCCAGCATTTCCTTTCTACCACTTTTGATGATGTAGGCACTAAACCAATGCTCAAGTCTGCTGTATTTTACTAGACTAGTCTTTAGTGCTATTTGAAGCATTGAAGTATAATTCAGACAATGTGACTAATCTGTTAAGTGATTTGTCATTAAGAAATACTTTTAAAACAAGCTCATGTGAAACAAAAATATTGCACAGTTTAGAAAACACATTTTTTAACAGTGGTTATTTTTCACAGGAGGATATATGCCATTAACTGAAGGAAAAAAACAGCTCAAAATTCAGAACTGTTTATTAAATTGTGTTTATATTTATAGTATCTTGTACCAGTAAAAGACAGATATAAGTTTGAGAGTTAGAGAAATAATATTATAAAATGATAAATGTTATGTCATAGATATTTTATTATCTTTTATTAGCTTTAAATATATTTTATAGGAAACTAGTGAATCTTTGTTTTCTTTTTTTTTTAAGATTTTATTTATTTATTTGACAGACAGAGATCACAAGTAGGCAGCGAGGCAGGCAGAGAGAGAGGAAAGGAAGCAGGCTCCCTGCTGAGCAGAGAGCCCTATTCGGGGCTCAATCCCAGGACCCTGGGATCATGACCTGAGCCAAAGGCAGAGGCTTTAACCCACTGAGCCACCCAGGCACCCCATGAATCTTTGAACACTACATCGAAAACCAATGATGTACTATACAGTGGTAACTGAATATAATGAAAAAATAAAAAATATATATCTCTCTTTATATATTTGTGGACTATTATTATGATGAAATAATAAACAAGGAAAAGGGCTCAATCATGTATATCTGAGAGCCAGATATTATAAAACCTGTAGGATATTTGCAAAACCAAAACTATGGAGAAGACTTTGATATCCAATAAATAAATTGTGGTTATATAGCAAACGAAGTTTGAAGCTGTTTGTTTGCACTTGCAGGCCCAAAATGAGATTGCTGGCAACTGTAACAAGTAAAATCCCTAGGTGGGAATACTCCAAACTCATTGAAACTAGATAGGCATTTTCCTGAGATACCATACCTAGGGAAGGGACTAGTTATTTATGACAAATACTGCTAACACTTAAATATGAAAAGTGAAGTAAAAATTGAACATTGAAGTATGAGAAGCAAGATGTCAGTTGAGTAAGTTGGTGGGGGAATGAGACGTCCGAGAGGAAAGCTATGAAGTCCAGTTGTCTATGGTACATGTACAATTTGAGTTCTGTATCTACAGAAGATAAGGAAGGATTGCTTCCAAGGTAAAGGGCGTACATGACAGGACAAATCAGTGAGTGAAGGAAAAAGCTTTTATACTAATAAGGCAAAGATTTGATTTTCAAATGAAAAGTTATCATCGTGTCAGGCATCAGTAGGATGGAGTGACACAGGAAGGAAATGCATATTCAGCATATGGACTAAAGCCCGTATCATTTTTCCTTTGAAGAATAACAGAAATAGATCTTCCAGATCCTGTTTGATCAGGAAAAGAGAAGAGTAAGAGCATCACCAAAAAGGTGCCCAAGTATTGAGAAACAATTCTTTAAGGCACTTCTGCATGTATTCGAGAAGAAACACTAATTTCCAGACTTTTTTTTTTCAAGGATGTTTATATAGCAAACAGTCTTAGAAAATAATGTTTCTCTTCAAAGCAAAGGGAAGAGTTGTTTACAGTCTTAGAGAATAGAGATAATATGTCCCTCCAGAGCAAAGGGGAGGCATGCATACTGTCCATCATAAATGATTTCGTTAAGTTCCCTAAACTCAGAAACCCTCTTATGGAATGTAACATAAGGTAACGTGCAGGCGCATCTGACAAAAATACATTAATACACATGGTGTTTGCTGTATCGTGATTAATAGTTTTGTCTCTGAACCAAGAATATTACATCTTAGGCCAATAGCCATACTAGCAACTGTTTCCTTCCTATAGAATTTAGAGAATCCAAGAGCCTCGTTTAATTTTGTGTTCTCTCTGTTCCTTTTGCAGTTCAAGCTAGCAGTATTGCTGCTGAAATGATTTTCACATTTGGAAGTGCCCACAGGTTTCAAATGTATTCACTCCATTGGATAAAAGTTATCTTCACAGATCTTCTGAGATAATCTCCCCTGTAGCTTGACCTCCTGCTGAGATGCCTGGGAATAACACCCTTGAGATTCCTAGAGATCCTCCAGTTTAATTGAGATCTCTGAATTACATCCTTAACTTAGGATGTAACTCTGTGTGAAATCTTGATCTTTCTGGGATTTGGGGGCAAGGTTGTATAACCACATACTTAGGCTTTCCTCTCTGCTAACATTTCAGGACCCACCCAACTCTTGACATATATTGCCATCTGGAGAAACAGAACATTCAAAATCATCAAGCCCTGTTTCATTTGTATTAAATAGTCCTTCACCTACTTTTCCCCTTCCTTCTCTCTTCTCACATTTTGACTATTTGCAACAAGAAGAAACCAGGCAGCACCTTCAATATTTGCTTGAAAATATCCTTAAGAATATAACTAGTTTCATTCTTTACAAGTTTTGCATTCCCAGTAACAGTAGGAGACAATTTTGCCAAGCTTGGTGAAATTACCTAGCAAGATCTCCTTTCTTCCAGCTTCCAGTAACATGGCCTTATTCCCTTCTGAACCCTCACTAGTAGGTAGCATTCCTAAAGTCCACATTCCTTCTAATAGTTCAAGATAATCAGTCTTTTTGCAATGTGATTTATCTTGCTCTATCATCCAGCCCAGAATTTTTCCAGCCTCTGTCGTCTCCCTTCCCAATTCCAAAGCTGCTCCCACCTTTTAGGGTTTTATTAAAGCAGTACTCTACTTCTGTCCTGGAGGTCTGTATTAATTTTCTGCTGTGGCATAACAAATGACCACAAATGTAGTGACTTTAAACAACACACTTACTCTTTCACAGTTTCTCTCGGTCAAGTGCCCAGGTTTGGTTTAGGTGTGTGCTCTACTCAGGATCTTACAGGGCTGCAGTCAAGGTTTTAGCCTTGGGTATTATTTTACAAAAGGTTTGGAAGTCTCATCAAGGGTTCAGTTCAGATTGTGAGACTAAGATTCCCAGCTACGAGGGGCTGGCTGCCATTTCCTAATGCATGGTCTTCTCCACAACACAGCAGTTTTCTTCTTTAAGAACAGTCATGTGTCCCTGCTGTTTCCAGTCTCCTTTTAGTGATTTACTTGAATAAGCTCCACCAAGATAATTTTCTTTTTGATTAAATTAAAGTCAAGTTATTAGAGACTTTAATTACATATGCAATACCTATTCACCTTTACCATATAACATTATATAACCAATGGAGTGACATCTACCATATATTTATAGGTTCCTATGCACACTCGAGGAAAGGGGATCATGCAAGGGCCATTGGGCATAATGGTAGCATTCCTATTATTTATTTATTTGTTTACTTATGCTTTTTATTCTCCCTAAGGGACTTATTAGACCTCCAGAATTTCTAAAAGAATTATTAGGTATTCTCTTAAAACTTTCTCATGATCACACAGAATAATGTCTCATGGTAGAGACTCCATTAGTACTTCTTGCATGAGTTAATCTCTTCATTTCTCATATCCTGTATAGTGCCTGATAAGTTTTGGCAGCCAGTAAAGATTTGATGACAACTAAAAAAGGAAGAATTACTGTAAATTCATCACCTTCCAGTTGTATAAGTGAGATGTTAACCTTTAAAGAGATATCACTTCTTGGTTCCTGAGATAGACCAGCATGTCATTGTATCATGAAACCGTTTTTAAAGAATTATAATAATGTTTCCATTTTTGGGGGGGGGAAGAAACTAATAATAAGCATACTAATTATCTGATTGATATATTAATTGGGTAAATGAGCTGCCAAAACAAAGTAGTTCATAACATGTGAGGGTCTCGTAACATGTGAGTTTAATTTTTTACTCACCTAACAGTTTAACACAGGTGTTGAAACAGGCAGACAAATTCCCTCCACACTATGATTTTGAAAATCATCTTGTAGCTCCACCATCTGTTAGGGTCTTGGTATCCAAATGCATCCAGTTGCATTTCTCTATTCTCTTCTCTTCCAAACAGTGAATAGTACAGAGAAGCTGCCTGCAGGTGGCACTCACCATCTCAGCTCATATCACATTGATGAGTTCTAGTCACATGGTCACACCCTCCTGAAAAGAAGCCTAGAGAATGCACTGTTCTGGATATTTCACTGTATTTTTCAATTTAATTTACTAAAATGATCTCTAAACCTTAGCATTTGATCCTTGCTTATTTGGGTGCAAGTGTCTTAGGTGAATAAGATGTTTCTTGTTAAACAATCATGTTTATTAAAATTGTGAAATCTTCAATTTAGATTTCGTTTTAGGAAATCTTGTTTGTTTTTCTCATTTTAAAGAAAGAAAGCTGGGACGCCTGGGTGGCTCAGTTGGTTGGACGACTGCCTTCGGCTCAGGTCATGATCCCGGAGTCCTAGGATCGAGTCCCGCATCGGGCTCCCAGCTCCATGGGGAGTCTGCTTCTCCCTCTGACCTTCTCCTAACTCATGCTGTCCCTCACTGTCTCTCTCTCAAATAAATAAATAGAATCTTTAAAAAAAAAAAAAAAGAAAGCCCCCAAAGATTAATACAATTCAGCAAGTTTTTTCTGTTAGCCCTATAAAACCTTTTTTTTTTTTTTTAAAGTTCTGTTGCTCCATTATGAATAAGTTATCTTATCTCAAGAAGCTTAAGATATAGCCTGGTTAAATGACTTCCCCAAGGTTATAGAGCAAGTAAATTTTAGAATTAGACTTAGGATACAGGTTTCTTAAATGTTTTCACTACAGTATTTAGTATAGTCTTTGTTGCTAACTGGCTTTTATTTTATTTTTGATCCAAGCAAGATGCAAAATTGGATACTTTATGTTTTTGACATAGAGAAGATAGGTAACAAAAAATCCCAAAATTAATTTGAATTGTTTGCTAATTTATTTAAATGAGTCATATCAACATTGATTTAGTTTAGTTTTTCAATTTATTCAAATTTATCTATCTAGATATTATTCTATTGTCTAAAATATTTAAGGTGCAAGAGTTAATTAAAAATCAAAGAGTGCAATTTTTATGAAATATTTCCTTTAATCTCCACTAAGATATTAAGGATAAATTACTTGAGCACATATTTCCTTTAATCTGCACTAAGACATTAAAGATAAATTACTTGAGCACATTTTCTCAATACTTTGATTCTAGGTTATTTTCCAAAAATATGTTAACAATAATATGATAGGCAGAGTAATGGCCACCAGAGAGGTGTCCATGTCCTAGTCTCTGGAACCTCTGATTATATTACTTTATATAGAAAATAAGATTTTTCAAGTATGATTTTGCTTGAGAACATTGAGATGGAGACATTATCCTATAATTATCTAGATATGTCCAATCAAATCACGAGTCCTTAAAAGTTGAGAACCTTTTCAGTCTCAGATAAGTGAATGAGAGAGAAAGAGATATTAAACTAATAATGTGACCATGTAATAAAGGCAAAGATACTTAGTTGCTGGCTTTGAAGATGGAGAAAGGAGGTCATGTGATACAGAGTATAAGTAGCCTCTATAAACTGGAAAAGGCAAGGATATAGATTTTTCTCTAAGGCACCCAGTAAAGAGTACATCTACTAACAACTTGATTTGAGCCCAATAAGACATGTTTCAGACTTTTTACCAACATAACTGTAATACAATGAATTTGTGCTATTTTAAGCCACTAAGTCTGTATTAATTTTAATAGTTGTGACAGGAAATGAATGTAGATTTGGTATCTAAAAATGAGGTGCCACTATAAAGAACCAAATCCGTAATTGTCCAGAAGTTAGTGTAGATTCAAAAATTCATATGACAGTAATGATTTTCCTCATCTGCCTTCTGCTATGCTTCTTGAGTGAAAAAGCAAGTGTCCTCATGTTTTCAAGAATTTTTTTTTTAAGATTTTATTCATTTATTTGACAGAGAGAGATCACAAGCAGGCAGAGAGGCAGGCAGAGAGAGAGAGAAGGAAGCAGGCTCCCGGCTGAGCAGAGAGCCCGACGCGGGGCTTGATCCCACGACCCTGGGATCATGACCTGAGCCGAAGGCAGCGGCTTAACCCACTGAGCCACCCAGGCGCCCCTCAAGATTTTTTTTTACAGAACATTGGTAGTCCAGTGAAAGTAGGTGGAGCAGGATAGCATCTTTCCTTAGGGGTCTGTGTAGGAAATGCCTTACAGAGCACTGGGATATTCAGATGAGGAAGAAAAGCAGTTATTCTTGGTAATCTTCAGGTTTTATGAATAGCCCTCTCTTCTCCAGAAGAGGAAATGACTATAGTGCAGTAGGCATACTTTCTAACAGAGGAAAACCCTGTCAAGTTTTCTACTTTAGACACTATTTCACTTAATGCAGAATTTGTTTGATGATTAAAATTGGAATTTAGAATAGAATATGCTGTAAGAGTTACAGTTTTTCTGTACCAAAAATATAATCAGATGTCTACAAAGTCATAAATGTTTACTCACTATAGTAAACATAAATGTTTACTGTAGTGAGAATCCCTCTGTCTAGATTGAGATTCATGACTGATTTAATTAACTGAAATTAGCAAAAAAAAAAAAAAGACCATTGTTATGCTCAAAAAAGCTGAGAAATATTCAATGCTTTTTTTCTTTTTTAACTATTTAATTGTTGGAGTCTATATAATACTGTTTCAATTGTGTAAGAACTTAATTATGACCTACATATTAAGGAGAATATATTATTTATGCAAAAATAGAAACTAAAAATGCACTAGGTGGAAATGCAACTTTAAAGTTCTATAAAAAGAGAAGCTAATTATTCTCTGATACAAAATAATCTGTTAGTGACAGAAATGCTTTTCTTTTTTTTTTTTTTAAAGATTTTATTTATTTATTTGACCGAGAGAAATCACAAGTAGGCAGAGAGGCAGGCAGAGAGAGAGAGAGAGGAGGAAGCAGGCTCCCTGCTGAGCAGAGAGCCCGATGCAGGACTCGATCCCAGGACCCTGAGATCATGACCTTAGCCGAAGGCAGCGGCTTAACCCACTGAGCCACCCAGGCGCCCCAGAAATGCTTTTCAAAAATAAAACTATCACCTTATTTCAATGGTGTATTTATTTTCACAGCATCCCTTTAGTCACTAGCCTTTATCAGAATGGGAAATTATGTCCAATGCCTCACTGAGCTCTCTAAATTTTTAGTAATTTGATTTCCTTCATACACTTGTTTTATATGTAGAACTTATTGCCTTTTCTTCTTTGAAATTAGGTCGGAGAAAAAAATTGTAATGTCAGCATAGCAATGAAATTAAATTATAAAATATGTGATTTGATTTTATTGATCTTCTATATTAATTTCAAGTAGTATGTATTTTCTTACAGTACTAAGACATATATTGCTGATCCCAGCAGAATCCTCTATAACCATGCTTACAGCATCCTATTTGCAGGGTGGTACATATTATTGACAGCAAAAAATTCAGATTCATTTACACTTCTGTTGTGGTAATGTATATTTAAAGATATATTCAAGTAATATATCAATTAAACCCCCAGGCCAGGCCTGAATATTTATAAACTCAAACCTGTAACTATTAACAAATCTTATCTGTTTGTGCAGTGATAGAAGACTTTTATCTTTCCAACAAACCATTCAAATGGGAGCATCCTTTCTCCATGACATTTATCAACAGAAGCTCTCTCACCTGAAACCGTTGTTTATTAAATTATGTGACATACTCAATTTTGCTTTTTCTTTTCTTTAAAAAAAAAAGATTTATTTATTTATTTTAGAGAGAGTGAGAGGGGGAAGAGGCAGAGGGAGAGAATCTTCAAGCAGACTCCCACTGTGTAGGGAGCCCAAGATGGTGCTCAATCCTACCCCCATGAAGTCAGGACCTGAGATGAAACCAAGAATTGGAGGAAGCTACTGAGACACCCAAGCACCCCTAGATTTTATATTTTCATGACCACTCATGTTATATCCTCATGTTTCAGTGGTTGTAAGGTCTTCTGTGATCATGAATTTTGGGATTACTATCGTTGCAGTTTGAGAACACTTTAAGCTCACCATCAAAATGAATTGAGCAAATTGCCTGATAAGTTTGATTTAGAAATAAAAAGCAAATATTGAAAGCATAATATGCATTAATCAAATTGCCTTATTAAAACCTTAACTGTGAATAAATATATGTGGAGGAGGAGGAATAAAGACGTTTGATTTCATAGTAAAATACATCCTGTCTTTACCTGTCAAGAGGAATGCTTTTCTTGCTTTGTACTATTTATATTCCAGGTTTTTCTTCTCTTTATACTCTCTTACTCTGAACAGAGGTGAAGGGATTTATATAAATAATTTAAGGACACTCCTCTGTAATTCCTCTTTCCCCTTAGTTCTTTAATCTATACTTTCCCACCTTCCTGTGCTAATTGAGACCTGGCTCTCCTGCAGAGAATTGTTCGATCCTGTAGCTCTCAAATGGAATCTGGCTTCTCTCCCTAACTCTTCATTTTACTAAACTTGGAGAGGCAAGGCAATTTGTTCTCTCCCACTGCACTGTCCTCTGATCTTTTCTCCATCTCTGTCTCCGTCTGTCGATCTCTCTCCCCCCCATATAAACACGCTCTTTCCACCATGCACTATCACTATCTACTATCCCAGATATCTGCCCAGCCGGTGAGAATTTTAGTCCTTGGATCATTACATCTCCACTGTTGGTCCCTCAATGCTTTTTGCCATATGAAGAAAGCTATAGGAGAGTGTCCTGACCTTTCAGTTATTTGACCTGCTCTTATGCAGTTGCCTTGATGTTCACACTTTCTCAAAACTGTGTAACCTTGGTTGTTCCCTGCACCTTGTCATTATGAGTACTTACAGTGTGATGATAAATTCCAAATATTCTGCTCTAAAGTGATACTTTCCACCCCAGCCCTCCAGGCACCCCAAATTCCACAATACTTGACCCTAATGGAGTCTTGGACTGTTTGATCCCATCCTTATATTTTATGCCCTTTACACAAGGGAAATTCCATAACCATTTAATATTGTCATTCCTTCACATATATCTTGAGCTCACTTGCTTTCTTATTCTCTCCTGGGGAAAAATCATTCCGATTAAATCCAACTCTCCTTTTACTCTATGACTGTTCTCATAGCTAAATATAGCTAAAGAAAATCAAACAGCCATGCTGACATTAAATTCCTGATCACTGACCCCAAGTAGGCTCCTAAGGCAGCATGACAGTTATTCTACCTTCTTTAGTCTTGTAGTTCCCTTTTTTAAATGAATCTCCGCTGTCTCTTTAAACTCCAAACCACTGCCCTTATCCTCATAATCAAAAGACAATTTTGGTTCCTGCTTCACTGAGAAAATTGAAGCAATCAGTGGAGAACTGAGCACATCTGCCCACTCTCTGCATCTGTGCTCTGCAGTCGCTCGAAGGGAACCCTGAGCTCTGAGCTCTCCCCATGCTCCTCATGCCCCCTGCATGGCTGCATAGCCTCTCCTCTCTCCATGAGCAGTTGTCATTCACCTTTCCCTCTCCACCCAGGATTTCTTAGGACCACTATGTTCTTTGCTGTCCTTGAAAGCAAACCTCCTTGAAAGCGATTGCTATACTCACTGTCCCTAGTCCTTTTTTTTTTTTTTAAGATTTTATTTATTTATTTGACAGAGAGAGATCACAAGTAGGCAGAGAGGCAGGCAGAGAGAGAGAGGAGGAAGCAGGCTCCCTCCTGAGCAGAGAACCCAATGCGGGACTTGATCCCAGGACCCTGAGATCATGACCTGAGCCGAAGGCAGCGGCTTAACCCACTG
The DNA here is from genome assembly GCF_020171115.1 of Neogale vison. Classification (NCBI taxonomy): domain Eukaryota; kingdom Metazoa; phylum Chordata; class Mammalia; order Carnivora; family Mustelidae; genus Neogale; species Neogale vison. The sequence continues at coordinate 83,557,882 of NC_058094.1, read as the reverse complement.
AGCCACCCAGGCGCCCTGTCCCTAGTTAGTCTTGCCCATTTTTCCTTGGGTTTAACACAGCTGCAATCTGTCCCAACATCACAAAAGAGGGCTGTTTTGCTAGATCAATAATCAATTCAGTCCTCATGGCATTTGAGTTGTCAGAAGGATTTGATGCGGCTGCTCACCATCTTTTCACTTGTCTCTCATTACATCAAAATTGCATGAGCTTTTTTTCCTACATCTTTGTTGTTTTCTCCTCTTCTCTGACACTTTCAGAGCCCTATTTTGGGTCTCTTCCCTCTTCTGTCCACATCCATCCACCTTCAAACCATTAAATAACAGTCTAAACTTGAATTCAAGATTTCAAGACTTGACCGCTCCTTTGAACTCCACAGTGGTTCTACAATTTATCTCTCGAAATGCCCACTTTATGTCTAAAATTATCACTGTCTTAAAATGTCTAAAACTGAGCTCCTGATTTTTCCCACCAAAGCTGATTTTTTTTCAAAAGCTTTCCCATCTCACCATGTTCATCACCATCTTCTGTTCATAAAGGTCAAAAAGCTGTATCATCCTTAACTTCATTTTTTCTTTCACACCATATGATGAAATTCGACTTTCAAAATTCATCTAGAATCCAAAACCTCCTAAAACCTCTGTTGACAATCTTTTACAGCTTCTTTCCTCTCTCCCAGGATCCCTGCAATAGCATCCTTCCTGCCTCCGTGCCTTTTATAACCCTTCCCTTTCTGTCAAGTGGTACTGTTCAGACACATTCAGATTCTGCCTTTCCTCTCCTCAGACCCTTCAGTGACTTACCATTTCACTCAAAGCCAGAGTCCTCACAGTTGTCCCAAGGGTCATCTTCCATTTGGTCTCTCAGGCTGTCAAGGCCTCACAAACCCCCAAAGCAAATCCTGCATTCCAGCCTCTGTCTTCCTCAGTTTCTCTGTCCTAATGCTATTCCCCCAGATGTCCATACGAGGAATTCTCTCAGTTCACTTAAGCCTATACTCAGATACCCCCTGGCAGACTTTATGGCAATCTCATCCAAAATCTGAGCCCCTTTCTACTTCTTCCCATTTTTCCTTCCCTTGTTTTTTTTTTTTTTTTTTTAACTTCGTTTCCTTTAGGACCTCTTACTTCTTGACATAACATGTTTTTTGGGTTTTTTTGTTTGTTTGTTTGTCTTTTTAATTTGACAGAGATCACAAGTAGGCAGTGAAGCAGGCAGGGCAGCAGGCAGAGAGAGTGGGGGAAGCAGGCTCCCTGCTGAGCAGAGAGCCTGATGCCAGGCTTGACCCCAGGACCCTGGGACCATGACCTGAGCTGAAAGCAAGGCTTAACCCACTGAGCCACCCAGGCACTGCATATGTATTTTTTTAATCTTTTAATTTTCAGTCTTCCAAAAGGGAATTTAAGTTGCATTATTGCAGTATGTATTTAGTTCACTGCTGTAGCTCCAAGACTTGTAACAGACTTGGTTGAATTACTCTATTGTGTTAGTGTGTTGGGGAAAATGTTCAAGTTACCAGTCATATGAAAACATTACCTTTATGTGTAGAAATCTTGGATGGTGTTATATATCCTAGCCAAAACACAAAACAGAACAAAACAAATCTTGAGTTTTAGTTTTTAATTATAAATCAAGAGGGCCTAGAATTTTTTTAATTGTCATAGAAAAGTCAGCCTAAGATGAACAATATATTTCAGATAACATTGACTTGCTGCCAGAAAATGGCCATCCTGTTTCCTATTAACATATTCAGGGTCTGCTGCCAGGTCTACCTGCTTTCTTGCGCTGACAAGGGTGTCTCTTTTTTCTTTCCTGATTGCTACTCTCCAAAATACCCTGGCACAGTCCCAAGCTGCTTAATTTCAGTGTCTTGAAAGGATCCTTTGTAGCCAACCCTTTGCAGTGACAAATCAGGGTAATTGCCATAGTCCCCCATCTGAGGGGCTTTGTGCTGCTACAGTAATTGCTGGCTCAGCAGTGGTTTTCAGGGAAGCAGCTGGCAAGAGGGAAAGGAGATGGTTTTTTACAGCTAATACAAAAATAACAACAGGTTCATTTGTAAACTCACGATCAACCATGTGCCCTTCTACCAAAAGTGAAGATTACTTCTTTCTGCTTATACCAGAGCACGCCGGGTACATTCAGTTCATTTCGTGACTTCTTTTTTGTTTAAAGCTCTCTTTGAGATTCAGTTTATTAAGATTTCTCTTGGATAAACATTAACACAGCAAAAGTCTTGTAAGAGCCCCCACGGAAATAAAGCCACCTGGTGAAATATTTAGCCAACAGTAAATAATTGACTTTACAAAGGGGTTGGACCCAGGAATGATTTCCTAAAAGGAACAGGAGTAGCTTTGATTGCTACTCTGGGGAGCTGGAAGCAAGTTGCCTTCTGGTATGAGAGGGAGGGTGAACTTAATTCCGAATACTTCAAAGGCTGTGATGAGACAGTCTAGTTTGTCACTTGAGCTGAAAGGCTTGAATTCCTAGAAGTGGTGCTCACTGAATGTGAAGCATATAAAGGGTGCATTAATATGAGTAGGTGGGTGAGCCAGTCCATAGTGGTACAACCCCAGGGCTCCACAGAAAGTTTTTTCTCCTAGAAGTAACAGGAGTGGATACTTTGAGGTGCACAGTGGTTGCAGTAGTGCATGGTGTGGGTGTGGGGTTTTTGTTTTTGTTTTAATCTTCTGGAAACACAATTAAAAGCAGACATATGGATTTAGTAGATGCTGTTTATATTTTTTTCTGAGAGCAAAGGAGGCTGGGTGGAATATAAAGATGATTCTATTTGGGAGATATAATCTCTTCTCCCTTAATTCAGAAACATGAGATTAATTCTAAAGTTCTACAGAAATGCTCTGAGATGGGGGTACCACCAAATCGGGATTCCTAGGTAAATATTTTTAAAAATTCTTATTTTCTTGTCTTCTGTAGGCATTTTTTGATTGCTGTGGTTCTGAAAACATCTGTTACTCGCAGGTGCTTTTAGTTGTAACATGTAAACCCACTAATAAGCTGTGTGCATGTGTATACACACGTGCACAGGCACACACACATCGAGGTTAGAAAAAGTCTTTTTGGTGTAGAAACGCAACTGATTGTTATGTTGATTTTGCATCAGTGACTGTTAAATTCACTGAATTCTGTGTTCCTCTATACAGCTGTATGTAAACTTCTAGCAAATCCATATATTGAATTGCATTTATTCTATTTTCATTTGCAGATACCAATTTTATTATTTTGTAATTTCCAGTTACCTCTCATAATTGTTGAACCAATGATTTAATTTCAAATACACTGAGCGTAGCAATTGTAAGTTCTGGGTCTGATACCATCAAATTCTGAATCTCTAATGTGCATTTCCCCTATTGCTTATTTTACCTCCTATTTTTCTAAACTGTATTTATTTTTGTCTCCTTTTACAGCTCCTAAATATTGGTTTAAAAGCAGATATTGTATGTAAACACTATAGACATTTGAGGTTCTACCTAAGGTTATCTTCCTCTAGAGAGGATTTACTTTTATTTCTGGCAAAATAAAATTAAAAAGATGTAGTTTATCTTATCTCAATCAGGACTGAGTGTTTATGAACTAGGCTCTAGTCTTTATAGTCATTTATTTTTACTCTTATGTTGCTGTATTCTGCTGACTTCTTTTCTTGGAAGGCCAAAATCCAAGATGTGCTGCTTTAACTTTTGACTCTGGGGAGACTTAGTATGTTGGCCCCTCAGCAGTTGGTTTACAATAGACAAAGGCTGGGGAAAATGGCAACTGAAGGTGACTCACATCCCTGAATTTTCCTTTTCACTAAAAGATGGGTTGCTTAGGTCTTTGTGCTATGGTAACATGGCAATATCTTCTAAAATGCTTTTATCTTCCTTTTAAAAATTTTGCTTATTTTATTCCAGTGGTTCCAGGAAGTAGAATTGATTTTAAACAAGCTTTCTATTTGGAAATACCTGTTAATCAAGAACCCATATTTTTTTTTTTTCTCTCTCTTTCAAGTACTAGAATACTTTCATCATGGTTTCTTCTGCTATAAGTAATAAGCCTTGTTCTCAGTAATACAGACTTACCAGCTATTGGGTCTACTTCCTGACTTAAAGATAAATATGTCCAGAGTTGAGATGGCTTTCACATCAGATAAAGAGTTTGTTAACATATAGAAGGCTGGGCCCCAACCCTAAAATTTCTGACTCAGGAGATCTGGGATGACATGAGAATTTGTATTTGTAACAAGTTCCCAGATGATACAGGTGATGATGGAATAAGGACCACTCGAACACAGGGAGATCAGATGAGCATATAATCCATCTTCACTTTGGTTGAGAAGAACTTGGAGGCAAATCTGGGAACCTACGTTAATAAATATAAAAGATTTAGAGTGCTATAATTATTTTGCTACAAAAATATACCATTTGCCTCTTTATTATTCATAATGAGTATGTTGTTACCTACTATATTAAATCTTAAATACCTTCCTTTCCATCTACCCCCCCTAAAAAGTTGGGGATGCATTTTTTTTTTTTTTTAATTTGACAGAGATCACAAGTAGGCAGAGAGGCAGGCAGAGGGAGAGGAGGAGCAGAGAGCCTGATGTGGGGCTCAATCCCAGGACTCTGGGATCATGACCTGAGCTGAAGGCAGAGGCTTTAACCAGCTGAGCCATCCAGGCACCCCGGGGATACATGTTTTAACATTAAATAGTGCAAATGGCAATTTAATTAAACAAAGATGAGTTTATTCAAGAATATCAGGGAAATTACAATTTGGGATAAGCAAAGGATGGCAAATCATAGGCAAGTCCCTTAACACAAAAAGAAGGATAGCTTTTATTAGGAGCCAGAGGAAACTGGGGAGGTATGTGTTAAGCAAGGTCACTTGGAGGAGAGTGAGAGTTTGAGGTTGTGGTTGTTATTGAAACATGGAAATCCTCCTTCTTCTTACTGGTCATTTGGATTGAGATGAGTGGTATGTGCATGAGAGCTCTCCTTTCATGGTTTCCTAACTCCATTTTAAATGAGGTTTCTTTTATTATTTTTTTATTTCCTCCTTTTGATTCTGATTTTTTTTTTTTTCCTGAAGGCATCAAAGCATCAAGTAGTCCATTTTGGTTGATATATTTCTGTCTATATTTGTCCTCAGTGCTGGGAAGAACCTTTCCCAGGAGTCATGCCCCATGTCAGAAAAAGGGAGAATAAGTAGTGACCAGAAATCATACAGCCACATTTGAGTAACAGGAGAGATAGAAGGACAGGATCTCAGGCATTTCCCCCTCTTAAATTCGTATCTTGTCGAGGTTATATGCATTGGCGATCATCTCAAAGCCCTGTGCTAATATTATTTTGTTTTAGTCATCATTTTCACAGCCCTCAGCATTGGTAACAAAGACAGTTAACTCAAAAAGTGGTTCATGGGTACCGTGACTGTATTTCTCATTATCCCCATCACCAAACCTTCTAGCACTGACTTGGAAACTCCAGGTTGGCTGGTTAAAGGTCACACTCCTTTTGAAGCCAAGTGGCTTGCTTAGAGATTTTATGTAACTAGATAGAGTTTCAACCATTCCAGAAATGTTAATTCAGGTGTAGCAAGTGATGTTGGCCACAACATAGAAACCTTATTGTTTGGCTGAAAGATAATCAAAGATAATCTAATAATCTAAAAAACTCTGGACAGAAAGCCTAAGGATCTTTGTGGGGGCAGCTATTGTCTTAGAAGATTCTGTATAAGAATTAAGGAGAGATTTCTGATCATATTCTCATTTACATTTACTCTTAATCAGGGAAGTGTAGTCACAAAGGAAGTGAATCCTAAATCACAAAAGCCTCTTGGCAATTCCTTTCTAACTTAGTGATCTCAATCCAGGGAAGTCAATCAACCAGTGAAGTGTCTTTGTTGGTGGAAAGTTAGGGTTACAGATAACTAAGAGACATTGCCTGGCTATGCACCAGCTATCCAGGCATTTATAGTTCCAAGGACAATGCTAACTAAAGTAGGAAAGACATCAGTTTGAAGCCAATGACCAAAAAAAGGATTTGTGAGACATCTTTTATGAAAAAAGATAGTTTTATTAAAGGGCAGAGACAGGACCCATAGGCAGAAAGAGCTGCAGTGGGGTCTGCTGCCTCCTGACAGCTCATGGGAGAGGAATGAGGCACAAGCAAGTCAGTCATAAGAGAATGGGAATAGGGCCCAACAGTAGAGAAGACTGTCATGCCGAATAATTCCTTCATCTCATATTTATTAGAAAATGAGTAACAACCAGCAAAAAAGCTGGAGTAGATTACACATTGACCATGAGTCTCACAGATTCATAAGAAGGCGGCAAAACGTGTCTGGTCATGTGGTTCATGACCTACAGTGAGCAAGCTTAAACGAAAGGGTTGTCTGACTAACTGCTAGTGCTCTCTGGGGTAGGGGAGAGAATGGAAAAATGAAGCAGGAGGCGTTCCTCCCTGAGCGAGTCAAGCATCTCCAGCTCTGGGGAAGGGGAGAGAATGGAAAAATGAAGCAGGAGGCGTTCCGCCTTGAGCGAGTCAAGCATCTCCAGCTGCTCGCTTCAAGGACATGTATCGTCCTCTACCCCAGAGGCCTGTTGTCAGTACATATTTTTCTTAAGGCTATATCTAAGCATGCTTGGTAACTAGTATAATTTCTCATAAGTTGTATTTTTTTAAAGATTTTATTTATTTATTTGACAGAGAGATATCACAAGTAGACAGAGAGGCAGGCAGAGAGAGAGAGAGAGGAGGAAGCAGGCTCCCGGCTGAGCAGAGAGCCCAATGCGGGACTCGATCCCAGGACCCTGAGATCATGACCTGAGCCGAAGGCAGCGGCTTAACCCACTGAGCCACCCAGGTGCCCTCATAAGTTTTATTTTAAGCAGTACAGTGTTCTGAGGAATGGTTATAGGGGTCGTGTGCAGGGATAGTCTAAGTCTCTAAGAAATTTGGGAAGCAAGGTTTCAGGACCTCCAGGGGGCTAGCTATTGGGAAAAAGTAATTTATTACCATCTAATAAAACTTTAGTCCTGAGACCTTGTAGAGGTAGGCACTTGAGCCATATGCTTGGGGATGGTTGCCAACACGTATTTGGGGGGTTTAAAAATAAAGGAAATTTCTAAAAGATTTTTTATATGTTAAATAATGCTCTTTTTAAGACCACTTTTCTGGAACCATGTAAAGAAATTACCAGGTCACTTTTCTCCAAGGGGCTTTATTTGCTCTGAAAAGTCAATCTTAGTTCTTTAAAACTGTCTGGTCATATCTGAATACAGGCACATGTCTCTCAAATATGATATTCCAAAGCTTTGGTAATGTGACTAATGTTTCAATTGTGTTCTCTTACAAGGATAATATATTCTTATTGAACTTTTATAAATAACTGTATTTAATAAATAAGAATACTCACTGTAAGTTTCTGATTCTGGAGGGAACAGGTGGAGAAAAAGAAGTGTTTTACCTTTGTTCATAAAGATATGTCTCATAAAATTGTAGTGTAAGAGAAAATTAAAAAAAAGTTTCCTAAAATCTGGGAAAAACCTCATTAAAGAACCAAATATGCTTTAAACATGAGGTCATAAAAATTATAATCATCTTCCTCAGTTAATTCAGCCCAGCCTTATTGATTCTTTTTCTACTTAAATCCAGTTTTTCACTAGATGAGGAAATTTTTACCTATTTAAGTTTTATGATTTTAAAATAAACTGAAAATACTATTTGTCAAAAGCCATTTCCTTGAATCTTCTTAAAGATGAAATACTTTCACAGGAGTACTTTTGGTGAAAGCATCAGAATAAAACAGTAACTGTCTATAAATGACAAAAGACTTGGGAGTGTCATGGTTAAAGATCTAATGAGAATTCACTGCAATACAACTGACAAGGGAATTTGGTTATCTTCGTGAAATACATTTTAAGATAGTAACTACAATGACAAGAGTTCTTATTACATTAGGACATAGAAAACTTCAGGAATTTCTTTTAATTACTGGGACACTTGTATTAATAACATATATTCACACAAATGTAGTCAAAAAAGGCTTAGAATCACCTATTTGCTTAACATGTTAAGTTAATATGCCAAATAAGCCTAATTAGTTTCGCATCTCCCTTTTTTTTTTTTTAAAGATTTTTTATTTATTTATTTGACAGAGAGAAATCACAAGTAGGCAGAGAGGCAGGCAGAGAGAGAGAGAGGGAAGCAGGCTCCCTGCTGAGCAGAGAGCCCGATGCGGGACTCGATCCCAGGACCCTGAGATCATGACCTGAGCCGAAGGCAGCGGCTTAACCCACTGAGCCACCCAGGTGCCCCTCGCATCTCCCTTTTTATAAGGCACGAGAACAAATCCTTTGAGATGGCCCAGGGACCCTCTGGGTGGTGGTGGTCGGGGAGTGGTGGTTACTTCAAGGTGGGAAAGACTTGAGAATTTGATTTGGGTGAAGTTTGCCAAAAATAGCAAAAGGTTTGCACACTTGGTCCAATAGGAGTAGGTCACTGTGAAACAATACTTAGTTATCTGTTTAGCCAAAGTGACAAACACTTCACAAGCAAATAGAGAAAGTTAAATAGTTGTAAAAAGCCTTAGCTTTTTTAGTATTGAAAGGACTCAGTTTTTTGTTTTTTGTTTTTTGTTTTTCTGCATGTAATCAAAGAACTGATAATCAAAGACCTGACCTTGTTTTTCTAGGGAAATTGCATTAAAGATTAAGAAAAACATTTTTTACAATATTTTATTGAGAGCAGACCAATAATCTAAGAAAACTTTATTCTTTAAAGAATAAATGGAGAAAAACCAAATTCTAATTTGGTTAGCCAGTGTACTTTTATTAATTTTTTAAAAAATTTTAATTCCAGTGCAGTTAACATACAATGTTATATGAGTCTCAGGTTTACAATATACTGATTTAACAATACTATAGATCATCTTCAGTGCTCACCATGATAAATCTGCTTTACCTATTTTACCCATTCCCCACCTCCCCTCTGATATGCTTAATTTTAAACAAGTACTCTCAGTTAAAGTTTTTTTTTTAAGAATTTTTTTTCTTTTTTTTTTTTTGTAAGATTTTTTTTAAATTTATTTGACAGAGAGATCACAAGGAGGCAGAGAGGCAGGCAGAGAGAGACAGGAGGAGGAGGCAGGCTCCCTGCTGAGCAGAGAGCCTGATGCGGGACTCGATTCCAGGACCCTGAGGTCATGAACCGAGCCAAAGGCAGAGGCTTTAACCACTGAGCCACCCAGGCGCCCCTAAAGTTATTTTTTAATAAGATTTCTTTACTTGAAATAAGTATTGCTCCAGAATACATGGTTCTAAAAGATATGTGTGTGTGTGTGTGTATAAAATAAAAGTATTATTTATATATTATATATATATATATAAAATATTCCATACAAGAAAAATAGAATAGACATTTTCTCCAAGTGCACATAGAAGAATCCCCTGGTTAAATCACATAAAAAAAGATATAACAAATGTTACAAATTTAAGAAGACTGAAATCATAGAAGCACATTTTCCAACTACAGTGGTGCAAAACTAAAGATCAACAATAAAACAAAGCTGGAAAATATACAATGTAAATGTTAAATATTTAATATGTAAATATTAAACAACACATACTGCATAAGCAATGGACCAAATAAGAAATCAAATCATGAGAGACTATGGACTCTGAAAAACAATCTGAGGGGTTTGAAGTGGCGGGGGGGGTGGGAGGTCAGGGTACCAGATGGTGGGTATTATAGAGGGCACGGATTGTATGGAGCACTGGGTGTGGTGAAAAAATAATGATACTGTTATGCTGAAAATAAATAAATGAAAAAAAACTGAAAAAAAAAAAGAAATCAAATGATAAATCAATATATGTCTTGAAACAAAAGAAAAACACAATATTCCAAAACCTATGGGATGCAGCAGAAGCAGACATTAGTAAAGTTTATGTTATAAATGCTTGTATTAAGAAAAATATTTCAAATAAAGAACTTAACATTACACCCCAAGGAACTAGAAAAAGAAAAAGTTTAGCTGAAACTTAGTAGAGGAAGAAAATAACAAAGAAAAATCAGAAATAAATAAAAGAGGCCATAACAAATAATAATATAACATTGAAATTAATGACCAGTTTTTCAAAATAAAACAAAAACAAAACTGGCAATGTTTCAACTACCTTAACTAAGAAAAAAAAAGAGAAAGAGAGAGAGAGAAAGAGGACTCAACCAAATTGAAAAGTGGAAGAGAAAACAATATGACAGATAATAGAAGAAATACATAGTATGATAACAGATTACTATAGAGAACTATATATTAACCAATGAGATAAGATAACTTAGGGGAAAAAAACCAAATAATTCCTAAAAATGCACAAGTTAATGTTTCCCCACTTCCTCACTTTCAATCTCAAGGGATCTTTTAGGTTGAAAATGAGTTTCTTATAAGCAGCATATAGATGGTCTTGTTTTCTTAATCTATTCTGACACCCTATGTTTTTGATTGGAGCATTTAGTCCATTTACATTCAAAGTAATTATTGATAGATATGTATTTAGTGCCACTTTATTACTGGTTTCATCATTGTTTCTCGAGTTTTCTTTGTTTTTTTCGTGTCTTCTTTGTCACTTTTGGTCTCTCTTTTCCACTCAAAGATACCCCTTTACTATTTCTTATGGGGCTGGTTTAATGGTCATAAATTCCTTTAGTCTTTATCTGGGAAACTCTTTATCTCTCCTATGCAGAATGATAGCTTTGCTGGATAGAGTATTCTTGGTGGCAAATTTTCCCATTCTTCACCTTGAATATATTTTTTTCCACTCCCTCCTGGCTTGTCAGGATTGTGTTGAGAAATCTCCATCTAGCCTATGGATTCTCCCTTGTAAGTTAAGGACTTCTTTTGTCTTGCAGCTTTTAAGATTTTTTTCTTGCCATTTATTTTGCCAATTTAATCACAATATGTCTTATGATGTTGGCCTGCTTTTTTGTTCCCCCCATGAGAGTTCTGTGTGTCTCTTGGATCTATGTATTTCTATTTCCTTCCCAAGATTAGGGACATTTTCTGCTATTAATTCTTTAAATAAAGTTTTTACCCCTGTTTCTCTCCCTTTTTCTCCCATAATATGAATTCCCATAATATGGAATTCTCCATATTTCATAATATGGAATACTCCCATAATATGAATTCTATTATATTTGATGGAGTCACTGATTTCCCTCAGTCTATTCCTGTGTTGTATAATTGTTCTTTGTCTCTTTTGTCCAGCTTTATTATTTTCCATTACTTTGTCTACTATGTCACTAATTCATTCTTCTCCTTTTTCCAGCCTGTTGTTTGTTGCATCAAGCCTGATTTCTATCTCATTTATTGCATTCTTCATCTCTGACTGATTCTTTTTTAACTCATTTATCTCTATAGTGGGGTCTCCCTGATGTCCTCTATTCTTTTTTCAAACCCAGTGAATATCCTTATGATTGTTGCTTTCAATTCTCCATCAGGCATGTTACTTATATTTATTCCAGTTAGATCTCTGACTATGGCCTTATCTTATTGTTTCATTTGGGATAGATTCCTCCATCTTGTCATTTTATCTAAATCTCTGCCTTCTTCTCTGTGTTAGAAAAGCCAGTTATGTCCTGAAAGCAATGGCCTTATGAAAAAAGAGTTCATATAGTACTCAGGACCCATTGCTTCAGTGAGTGTCTCCAGTGTGTGGCGCTCTGTTGTTGTGTTTTGGCTGCTCTATCCTTCAGGCCAGTTGTCTGCAGAGGCTCTCCTTGCCTGCTGTGCTCAGTATTTGGTACCTGGACTAAATGTGGTGAGTTAACTAGGCATGCTCTGGTCTGCTTGTGAAATGAGACCTGACAACCTAACCATGAGAATTAATGCCCTGCAGAAGTCTCCGGTTGAGAGATGTGATGGGGGCAGAGACTTGTGCTGATCTTCTGTGGGAGGGGTCCACCATGCTGGGACAGAGTCAAGCTTGACTTAGAAGAGCAGTCCAGCCAGAGCATAGGGGGTGGGGTTTTTGTAGGCAAGTTAGGCAGACTTGTTGTAACTGTGCTGCCTCCTGCTGGTAGCTCTGTGTTTATGCTGAGTGGCAGGGTAGGGAAATGCCCCTGGCCAGCTCCCCTTTTTCCAGAGAGGTGTATATGAGAATGCTTCCTCCTTGGGACTATCTCCAAGAAAAGTAAATAATCACCCCACTGTGTGACCCAGGTATTCTTCAGATCACTGTTTCCACGCTGTCTGTTTCCTGGGTTGTTTGTCAGTCTTCTCTCCAGGAGTAGGGAATGCCCTCAGGTATCAGCCAAACCCACTGACCTTTAAAATTATAGACTTTAAACCACACTGGATGCAAGAACTCATGAAATGCAGTCCCTTTTGTTTTCTAAGCCAACGATTTTGGGAAACATTATCCTTGTGCATTCCCCTGTGTGTTCCTCTTTCTTTTGCCACTTTCTGAGATTGTCCTTCCTTCCCTGTGTAGCAGTTGCAATCTGTTTTTTCCCTAAACCTCATCTTTGCACCTCCTACCTTCTTTGATGTGGCCTCCTCTTTCTCTTTAGTTGTGGAATTTATTCTGTCAGCCTTCAAGCTGATTTCTAGGGTATTTAAGAGGATTTAATTGTTACCTAGTTGTGTTCGTGGGATGAGACAAGCCTAGGGTCTTCTTACTCTGCCACCATCTTGGGGTTAATTGGCAGCAGTTTACTTTTGATATTAAAACTCATTTTAAAATAAGTTCATTTTAGTTTTAGCGAGTTGGACCACATATTAAAATTCTTCAAAGATTCCTTTTCCACAAACACTCTACAACTTTCTTTTTTTTACATTCATATTTTATCCTACTTTCCCCCTCTTTAAATAACCAACCTCAATTTAGCACAAAATTTCTTTCTTTTTCTTCAACAAGAAAGTATTTCCATCCCTCATACTTTCTTTTACCAAAAGCACACATCCTACTTTTCTTGCTGTAAAGATGTTTTCCTTGTTATTTATGGTAGCTTTAATCACCTAAATTAATCAGAATTCTCAACTCTTAGGAAACTTCACTAAGAAATAAACAATTGTAAAAAAAAAAAAGAAATAAACAATTGTGAGCTATTTTTTACATTAGCATTCTGTGAAAGTATAAATGCTTTCTATGATTTCTGGAAACATATACTTTTTTTAATAGAAAATTTCTCAGCATAGCATAAAACATGTTTATTGATAGACTCAAATATCCTTAGTTCCTCTATAAAAGGAAACCAAAAGTGGATAGGCCTGTGCTTGGTAATTTATGTTTCACTATTTTATCCTATTTGAAATTATCTGAATAGTCAATGAATTTAACTTATTACTTTACTTAGCAAAACTTTAAGGTTTCAGGTTACCCCAAAGAGTAACTACTTAAAAAGTTCACCTAAAAATATTTTATCCTACTTATATCTATTTAATTTACTTTCATTATCAATTAGGTTTAGATTACCCACAAAAATTTTATGAGAAATTAGACAAAGTCAGCCTTTATTTCAAGGTATTTTTATTGTTGACAAATATTTTGACAGAAATAACAGAATCCAACAGTACATTAAAAGGATTATTCACCATGTCCAAGTGGTATTCATTCCTGGGCTACAAGGTTGGTTCAACATCCACAAATCAATGTGATACAACACAATAATAAAAGAAAGAACAAGAACCATATGATACTCTCAATAGATGTTGAAAAAGCATTTGACAAAGTATAGCAATCTTTCTTGATCAAAACTCTTCAAAGTGTAGAGATACAGGGTACATACCTCAATATCATCAAAGGCATCTATGAAAAACCTACAGCAAATATGATTCTCAATGGGGAAAAAAAAAAACTAAGAGCTTTCCCCCTAAGGTCAGGAACATGACAGGGATGTCCACTATCACCACTGCTATTCAATATACTACTGCAAGTCCTAGCCTTGGCAATCAGACAACAAAAAGAAATAAAAGGCATCTGAATTGGCAAAAAAGAAGTCAAACTCTCACTTTTTGCAGATGATATGATACTTTATGTGTACAACCCAAGAGACTCCTCTCCAAATCTCCTAGAACTCATACAGGAATTCAGTAAAGTTTCAGGATATAAAATCAATGCACAGAAATCACTTGCATTTCTATACACCAACAGCAAGACAGAAGAAAGAGAAATTTAGGGGTTGATCCCATTTATAATTGCTCCCAAAACCAAAAGATACTTGGAATAAACCTAACCAAAGAGGCAAAGAATCTATACTCAGAAAACTATAAAGTACTTATGAAAGAAATTGAGGAAGACACAAAGAAATGGAAAAATGTTCCGTGCTCATGGATTAGAAGAAAAAATATTGTGAAAATGTCTATGCTACCTAAAAAAATCTACACATTATTTGCAATCCCTATTTTGATATGGTATCAAAATACCATTCTTTTTTTTTTTTCAAAGAAATGGAACAAACAGTCCTAAAATTTATATGGAACCAGAAAAGATCCCAAATAGCCAGAGGAATGTTGAAAAAGAAAGCCAAAGTTGGTGGCATTGCAATTCCAGACTTCAAGCTCTAGTACAAAGTGTAATCATCCAGACAGTATGGTACTGGTACAAAAACAGATACATAGATCAATGGAACAGAATAAAGAGCCCAGAAAGTGACTCTCAATTCTATGGTCAACTAATTTTTGACAAAGCAGGAAAGAATGTCCAATGGAAAAAAGACAGTCTCTTCAACAAATGGTGTTGGGAAAATTGAACAGCCACATGTCAAAGAATGAAACTGGACCATTTCCTTACACCACACACAAAAATAGACTCAAAAGGGATGAAGGACCTCAATGTGAGAAAGGAATCCGTCAAAATCCTTGAGCAGAACACAGGCAGCCTTCTCTTTGACTTCAGCCACAGCAACTTCTTCCTAGAAACATTGCCAAAGGCAAGGGAAGCAAGGGCAAAAATGAACTATTGGGACTTTACCAAGATCAAAAGCTTTTGCACAGCCAAGGAAACAGTCAACAAAACCAAAAGATAGCTGACAGACTAGGAGAAGATATTCACAAATGACATATCAGATAAAGGACTAGTATCTAAAATCTATAAAGAATTTAGTAAAAACACACAAAGAACAAAGAATCTGATTAAGAAATGGGCAGAGGATACGAACAGACATTTCTGCAAAGAGGACATCCAGATGGCCAACAGACATATGAAAAAGTGCTCCAGGTCACTTGGCATCAGGGAAATACAAATCAAAACCACAGTAAGATATCACCTCACACCAGTCAGAATGACTAAAAGTAACAAGTCAGGAAACGACAGATGTTGGTGAGGAGGAGGAAAAATGGAAGCCCTCCTACAAGGTTGGTGGGAATGCAAGATGGTGCAGCCACACAGGAAAACAGCATGGAGGTTCCTCAAAATGTTGAAAATAGAGCTACCATATGACCCAGCAATTGCATTACTGGGTATTTACCCTAAAGATACAAATTTAGGGATCCAAAGGGGCATGTGACCTGAATGTTTACAACAGCAATGTCCACAATAGCCAAACTGTGGAAAGAACCTAGATGTCCATCAACAGATGAATGGATAAAGAAGAATTGGATAAATGGATAAAGAAGAAAAATTGAATGGATTTAAATGGATAAAGAAAGAATTTAAATGGATAAAGAAGAAGAATTGAATGGATACAATTTCACTGTACACATCCATATCTATATCTATATACAGATACTATATGTAGTATATAGAATATAATAATGAAATACTATGCAGTCATCAAAAGAAATGAAGTCTTGCCATTTGAAATGATGCGAATGGAAGTAGAGAGTATTATACTGAGCCAATTAAGTCAGTCAGAGAAAGATAATTATAATATGATTTCTCTGATATGAGGAATTCGAGAGGCAGGGCAGGGGGGTTGGGGAATATGAAAGAAAAAAAGGAAACAAAATGGGATTGGGAGGGAGACAAACCATAAGAGACTCTTTATCTCACAAAATAAACTGAGGGTTGCTGTGAGGTGGGGGTGTAGGGAAAGGGTGGTTGGGTTATGGACATTGGCAAGGGTATGTGCTATGGTGAGTGCTGTGAAATGTGTAAGCCTGATGACTCACAGACCTGTACCCCTGGCGCTAATACATTATATGTTAATAAAAATTATTTTTAAAAAATAACAGAACCTTATTTGATTAGTAAGCCTAGGTGGAACTGCATGTCTGCAGTATATTTAATGTTGGTACTCTGAAGACATGCTTATGTTAACTAAAACAAATTTAAATTAGCTTCTATTTGCCAAAGATTGTCTCAAATCAGGTGAACCTGAAAAACATTTGGGTTAGTTTCTACTAAGTTTGAGACTTTTATGAATAATTAATTCATGTAAGTGCTTATTTGTTTAAATCAATTAAATAGAGATCTTTTACAAATTAATTTTAATAATATGAACCAGAGGTAGAAAACAACACACATCTGCACTGACACATTAAACATGCGCAGAGACCTTACAGCTTCCATTTTACTAGTTATAATAGAAGTTGTTTCTAGGTTGTTTTTCTGGTAAATGAAGCTGCCTGTTTCAATGGCTAAAACTAAGTGGTTTTTTTTTCAGGTTTTTATTTAAATTCTAGTTAACATATTCTATAGTTAACATATATGGTAAAATTGGTTTCAAGTATAAATTTAATGATTCATCACTTACATATAACACCCAATGATCATTACAAGAGTCCTCCTTAATATCCATCCCTCAGCACATCTCCCACTCATTTATCCTCAATCAACTCAGTATATTCTCTATCTTTAAAAGTCTCTTATGGTGTGCTTCCCTCTCTTTTTTCCCCTCCCCCCATGTTCATCTGTTTTGTTTCTTAAATTCTTCATATGAGTGAAATCATATGGTATTTGTCTTTTCTTGTCTGACATATTTCACTCAGCACAATACACTCTAGTTCCATCCACCACAAATGGTAAGATTTAATTCTTTTTGGTGACTGAGTAATATCTCCCTCTGTGTGTGTGTGTGTGTGTGTGTGTCTGTGTATACGTTTCACATCTTCCTTATCCACTTATTAAGCGATGGATGTTTGGGCTATTTCCATAATTTGGCTATTGCTGGCAATGCTGCTATAAACATCTAAAATAAGTTTAAGTGATATTTTTTTCTTTTGTTTCTTTACTGATAAGAATGACCTTTCTGAAGTTTGTACTTTAACATGAATATCTCAGGCACAGAGAAGAATGCAAGTTATAAATCTTTTAAGGTAAACAGGGAAAGTTTGGAGATTGAGAGGAAGGAACTGGTGAACTTCGAACTGCTTCTAGAGTTATATTTCTAGTTTTTCACACATTTTAAAGATAAGGACCGTTGATTTCAAATCCTCAAAGAACTAGGTTGCAACTTAATTAGCAATATAAATTAATCCACCCACCCAACTATATCATCTTCAAGTTGTTTAAGGGAGAAAGCCTAAAAAGGATTCTTATCCGGCTCTGAATATGAGCTATGGTCACAGAGTTAGTCAGATTGGTGGTCTCCCATTTTATATTCCTTTCATCTAATCTCAGGAGGAAATCCTCTTACAAAAAATTTGAGGATAATCTCTGTCTAGTTTCTTTCTTTCTTTCTTTCCTTTTTTTTAAAGATTTATTTATTTATTTCTTTTCCATTTTTTCCAATTTATTTATTTTCAGAAAAACAGTATTCATTATTTTTTCACCACACCCAGTGCTCCATGCAAGCCGTGCCCTCTATAATACCCACCACCTGGTACCCCAACCTCCCACCCCCCTGCCACTTCAAACCCCTCAGATTGTTTTTCAGAGTCCATAGTCTCTCATGGTTCACCTCCCCTTCCAATTTACCCAAAAGCACATACCCTCCCCAATGTCCATAACCCTACCCCCTTTCTCCCAACCCCCTCCCCCCAGCAACCCCCAGTTTGTTTCGTGAGATTAAGAGTCACTTATGGTTTGTCTCCCTCCCTATCCCATCTTGTTTCATTTATTCTTCTCCTACCCACTTAAGCCCCCATGTTGCATCACCAGTTCCTCATATCAGGGAGATCATATGATAGTTGTCTTTCTCCGCTTGACTTATTTCGCTGAGCATGATACGCTCTAGTTCCATCCATGTTTTCGCAAATGGCAAGATTTCGTTTCTTTTGATGGCTGCATAGTATTCCATTGTGTATATATACCACATCTTCTTTATCCATTCATCTGTGGATGGACATCTAGGTTCTTTCCATAGTTTGGCTATTGTGGACATTGCTGCTATAAGCATTCTGATTTATTTATTTTAAAGAGAAAATGAGAGGAGAGTGTGTGCATGCATGGGGGTGGGGGGAGGGGTAGGGGGAGAGGAAGAGAACATCTTTTTTTTTTTTTTTAAAGATTTTACTTATTTATTTGAGAGAGAGAGAGAGAGAGAGATATCACAAGTAGGCAGAGAGGCAGGCAGAGAGAGAGGGGAAAATAGGCTCCCCACCAACCAGAGAGCCTGATGTGGGGCTCGATCTCAGGACCCTGAGATCATGATCTGGGCCAAAGGCAGAGTCTTAACCCACTGAGCCACCCAGGCGCCCCATGGAAAAAAAACTCTCATGCATTGGTGGTGAGAATGAAAAATTGTATAACCACTTTGGAAGATAGTTTTGTGGTTTCTTACAAAACTAAGTATACTTTTGTCATCTGTTTCAACAATCACACTTGTTGGTATATAACTAAATGAGTTTAAAGCATGCCCGGACAAAAACTTGCACACTGATATTTTTAGCACTTTGTTCATAATTGCCAAAACTTGAAATCCACCATTATGGTTATCTATAAGTGAATGGTTAATTAATTAGTATATCCAAGAATGGAGTATCACTCAGCACTAAAAAGAAACAATCTATGAAACCATGAAAGGACATGGAGAAACCATAAATGTATATTAAAAAATGAAGAAAATCAATCTAAAAAGGCTACATAGTCTATGATCCTAAGATATAACATTCTAGAAAAGCTAAAATTATGTAGACAGTTAAAAAAAAATCAATGGTTTCTAAGGCTTGGAAGGGAGGGATGAATCAGCAGAGCACAGAGGATTTTAAAGGCAGTGAAATGATTCTGTATGTTACTATAATGATGGATACATGTAATTATGGACTCTGGGTGATAATGATGTATCAGTGTGAGTTCATCAATTACAACAATGTATCACTCTGCGGAGGGGGATGTTGATAGTGGGAGAGACACACAGGCAGTATATGTATGGGGCAGGAAGTCTATGGGGAAATCTCTACCTTCCACTCAATTACATTAAACTGGTCTAAAAAATTGAAGTTTATTTAAAAGAGGCAAAATAATAACATAAACTAAAATAAAATTTAAAGTAACAAATAAAATGCTGCTATGCAGTGCAGGCTTTAAATATCAGTTGTGTTTTCAGATAATTACACATGTCATTTAAAATAAGCAAGTTTATACAAATCAAAACCACAGTGAGATATTACCTTAACACCTGTTAGAATGGCTATCATCAAAAAGATAAGAGATAAAAAGAGTGGAGATGTGGAGAAAAGGCAAAAATTTTCCACTTTTAGTGGGAATGTTAACTTGTACTGCCAACTGTGGAAAACAGTAGGGAGCTTTCTGAAAAAAATTAGTAATAGGTCTACCATATGATCTAGCAATCCCTCTCTTGACTATATACCCAAAGGAAAGGGAAACTGGGCCTCAAAGATATATTTTCTCTTCCATTTTCATTGTAGCATTATTGACAATAGCCAAGATATGGAAACAGATATACATCGACAAATGAATGGATAAAGGAATTATCTGTTAATTGAAATAAGCCAGACAGGGAAAAGGGAAGTGAGGTATCTTTCATATTAATCCTTGAGAAAGGAGGAAATCCTGTTGTTTGTGACAACAGGGATGTATCTTGAAGGCGTCATGTCAATTGAAATAAGCCAAACAGAGAAAGACAAATATTCCATAACGTTACCAATACATGGAATAGAAAAAAAAAATTAAACTCAGAAGTAGAGAGTAGAAAAGTGGTTGCCAGGGGCTGGAGAAAATGAGAGGTTCGTATAAAGGTATAAACTTTCACCTATAAGATGAATAAAGTCTGAGGATATGGTATAATAACATAACTGAAATTTGCTAAGAGTAGAACTTAAATGTTTTTATCTATATAAATAAAATACATACATATGTATGTATGGTTGATGGATGTATTAGCTAGATATAATCCTTTCATAATATATGTGTTTACCAAATCATCAAAATGTACAACTTTAAATATGTTTTAATTTCATTTGTCCATTTATACTTCAATAAAGCTGAAAAATAGGCAAGCTTCTGAAATATTTATCTTAAAATTATACATTTTGGAAGTCCTCTTGTCATTTCATATGCAAGAGAAACCATTTCCTTTTAATTATTCTTATTTCTAAAATATACCACTTGAAATACTCTTATGTCTATATGGCCCATTTGGTTTTAAATACTTTTTTAAGATTAAATGATAGTTTTTTTAAAAGAATTATCATTTGCTGTGACATGCGTGGGAAGAATTTACTAAAAATGGCTCGATCTCCTCAAACATATAATTATTTCAAAAGAGTCCTGATAATGATGAATACCAAATTGTGTCTTTTGACATCTCTGCACAATTGAGAAGAACTTCTTTTCCTTGTTTTAGACCACAAGAAGATAAGAGCAATCGTTGGCTTGGAGAACAAACATGAAGTAATATCCCAAACAGATCTGATAATCCCATTTTTATTATTTATATCATCAATGCGTCCCCAAAGCTACACACTCAGTCAAAATAATAAAATTGTATTCAATGATATTACTTGAAAAATATAGTATTTTGTTCTTAATATTTCAGCTTCCAGGAAATTATAGAGGAAGAGGCAATGAACTGAAATTTCACAATGTTAAAGAAACTTAAATATTTCCTTCTCATAATTATGTATACCACTCAATTCTTTTTTCTCTTGCCAATACAAAGGAGTCATAAACATAAACTACAAGTTTTATCAAATTGAGTTAAAATGAAAGATTCTGACCTAATTGTGAAGTGATACAATGACTAAATCATTTGTAATAACTAAAATTTCATCTCTTTGCAGTGGCCCAAGAATGACTGCAATTTAACCATATTTGTCAAAATACTTTTATTCCCATAAAACTAACAAAGCTCTATTATATGAGATTGTTATTAAAATATTATTAAAAACACACATTGCATGCCATTATAAACAGGGTTTTACAAAACATAATGCATGTAAAGAAAATTCATAATTGAAATTCAAATTCTTGATTATTCAAAAGCCACACCCCTACACAGCTATAATCCAGGTCAAGAAAAGTAGTTTGCTAGTAACTCGCACTTTTTCCCCATGCTGCATTCTCCCCAATCACAACTGGTTTGCTGTCTTCTCAAGTAACCATTATTCTGACAATAGTGGTAGTAGTTGTCTTGCTTTATGATAGCAGTTTTTTTCCCAACCAGAAATGCATTCCAAAACAAGTTTATTTGAATCAAATTATATATGTTTGTGTGTATTTATTATTCCATATCTACTTCTTTCAATTAACATTATGTTCTGTGAGATTCATTTGTTTTTCCATTGAACTATAATTTACTAATTTTCCTTGTTGTATACTATTGCTTTATTATGCTACAATTTACTGCTATTTTTAATCTATAAAACATTTTTAGGGTACACATTTTAATACCTTGAACTATCTGGTACATAGTTGGAACTAGGAAGAATAATGCTACATGAGTAGTCTTTTTTTTTTTTTCAGGATTTTATTTATTATTTGGCAGAGAGAGAGAGAGCGAGTACCAGCAGAGGGAAGGACAGAGGGAGAAGCAGACTCCACTGAGCAGGGAGCCCAGCATGGGGCTTGATCCTAGGACCCTGGGATCAACAACTGAGCCAAACACAGATGCTTAACTGACTGAGCCACCCAGGCACCCTGCTACATCAATATTCTTATACATGTGCTTCAGTGCATATATATACACGTTTGTGTTGAGTTGATATTGGAAGTGAAGAATCAAACTCTTACCAGTTTTATATGAGCTTTTGCATTGCTACATGTCCTCATGAAAATTTGTCACTTCCTGTCTTTTAAATTGTAACCAGTTTGGGAGATATACACAGAAAATGCATAATGTTTTAAAAATTGCATTTCTTGTGGTTTATGGTTTTAGGGCCCACATTTAACTTTTTAATTCATTTTGAGTTGAGTTGAGTTAATTCATTTCTGTATATGGTGAGATAAGGATCCAATTTCATTTATCTGAATGTGATTATCCAGTTTTCCCAGTCTATTTATTCAAGTGAATATCCATTCCTCATTGCTCATTCTTGCATCTTTGTCAAAGATCAGTTAACCTTGAATGCACAGATTTATTTCTGGGCTCTCACTTCTGTTTCATTCTACATATCTCCTTTAAGGCCCATATCTTATGGTTTTTTTTTCCAATTTATTTATTTTCAGAAAAACAGTATTCATTATTTTTTTACCACACCCAGTGCTCCATGCAAGCTGTGCCCTCTATAATACCCACCACCTGGTACCCCAACCTCCCACCCCCCCGCCACTTCAAACGTTTTGGTTACTATTGCTTTGTAATATTTTTTGAAATCAGAAAGTACAATGCTTCTAGCTTTGTTCTTCTTGCTCAATATTGCTTTGGCTACTCAGGGTCTTTTGTGGTACCATATGAATTTTAAGATAATTTTTCTATTTCTATAAGGCATGCCATTGGGATTTTGATAGGAATGGTATTGCATCCCTAGGTCAATTTGGATATTATGATTTTTTAAAATAATTCTTCTAACCCGGGAACATGGGAAGTCTACTTATCTGTGTTTTATTTCTCCCTGCAAGTGAACTTGTTTTTTTGAATTAGCCACTAGCCTAGACTTGACTAAACTTTGTCCAGGAGGTAGTTCAGCTCTGGTTGACCCCACATACCTTGGGTATGCTTTTCTCATAGTAATGGCAGAAGCACAAGATACTAAGCCCCACTCTACTTGTGTCATGTGCATTAATACCCCATTAGTCATAACAGATCTCAAAACAACAAGAAGAACAAAAGTCTAAGAGCAACCACAAAATCAAAGTAGGTTACTTGAGGTAGGAAATAAATCCTCCCAGATACTTCTATCACATAGAGATAGAGATAAATGACATATGAATATATTGTCGGGAATATAAAACTCATTGAATTAATGCTTATGTATCTATTTGAGCTTCACGACAATCAAATAATTGAAAGAGGAGTGTCTTATCTCAGATGATTTCATTTTGGAAATTGACCCACCAATATTTAAGGTCTAGAGACAAAAGTGATACTGTCATTGCCATTTAATATATGAATAATATTTGAATAAACTATATTCATATTAGATTTGTGATTAAAACAAGAAAAGTTATCATCTCATCCTGTCAGTTAGAGGGGAGGTGTAGTATGCCACAACACTGGTAGTGACACAAGGTACTTGTCTTTGACTCATCTCCTTTACCCACTTAAATATTTTATCCTGGGACACATCCTCATAATAAAATGCCACTAATTGGGAAACTGATAGGATAAGTCAATAAATTTTATTACAAAGAAACATTGTTATAGTAGAATTGGTGGAGAGTGGGAAATATAATGTATGCCAAGTTGGATCACAAGACAAGCAAACACTTGATAAATGCGGATGGAAACAAACTCTTAGGAGTGGTTTACATTCACTTATTGGAAAGTATATCTGTCTAATGTATTTTTTCATCTATTACTTTGATAATTTTATGAGAGAATTAAAATATTCAAGGTATGAAAAATACATATCTGTAATGAGACTTTTCTTTTACTTACTGTTAATCATGTTCAATTTTCTTGTAGATAGTCTACATGGGCTGGTGTGAAGCACGGGAGCAAGACCCTTTGCAAGACCGTGTGTACTCACCAACATTTCTAGCCCTGAGGGGATCATGTCTTTACAAGTTTTTGGCACCTCCAGTAAGTGTCTTCATCCAGTGTTTTTTTATCCATATTATCATTACAGAATGACATCAAGTTAATAATAATAAATACCATATTACCGACATATTTTTAAAAATAAAATACAGAAAAAAATGGAAAACAGTCCAAATGTTCTGTTTGGACTAAAAATATATGTTCTAGCATTAAATACTTACTTTATAACCCTGAAAGGCATTTCTGTCCAGGAATTTATGACCTTCAAAACATGTTTGTCTATGTGATACAGGTCTATCTAAATTTAAAAAAAATAGCATTTTGATATCCTATTTTCTAGTCATTGGTCTTTGTATTAAATATGTATGGGTACCTATGGACCTAAGGTCTTTCTTCTGGAGACATGTACCTTACACAGTAGTAGATTCTCCATAAATATTTATTGAATATAAATATCAAATGCCAGACCACTCACTTACTGGTTTGAAATTACATAGGGTTTTGGAAATATCAAGTCTGACCTGTTGCTATTTTGTAGGACTATGTCTACACAAAGTTCAAAGGACCCAGAAGGCTGGAAAAAAGCCATAAATATTTTTATATTTTACTATATTCCTACTATGAAAAATTTCTTATGACTAGACAAATACATGTTTTAAACATAAAAAAGTGAAATGACTTCACTGTGGTATTTGGTGTTTTCACAATGTTACAAGACCTTCACAACCTGAAATAATGTCCCGATATAAATGATGTCTTTTTAAAAAATTAAAGCCAGCATTGACAACTATTATTCTACTTTGTATGTAACTGGTGGCAAAATTACTATGTGTGTGGAATATAAAAACTTAGTATTTATATGTAGATAATATACACAGTATTTAAAATATGTAAGTACATTGAGAAAATGAAGATTGATAGAGAACATAAAACACTTGCTGACAAAGGAAGAGAAATGGTGATAAACTTAGAAGAGAGGAAACCAAAATACCACACATGGACCTCTATAAAAATAGCTCCACAACTGATATATATAGTACATATGGGAAAGTTTCTTTGTGTACCATAATATATAAATAAAATGAAGAGGGAAATCAGGGTTACCTTTCTAAAACAAATGACATAAGTTTCTCATCTTTTAAAGGTGACAACATGGGACTGGACCCGAGCAGAGAAAACATTTTCAGTTTATGAGATTATGTGCAAGATTCTCAAGGTATGAACAATAAATAGGTAGTGAAAATTTTCATGGCTTTTCCTTACCAATGGTTCTGTGCTCATAAATAGTTCATGAAAACAAATGATGCAAGGACATAAAAGATAAAGATAAAAGAAAAAATATATAACAAATAGAATGCAGAGAAGTATATAAGCACCCTCATATCAGTTTAAGTAATTACTAAGAAGATTCTGTAGTCTCTCTGTCTGGCTAGAGGAACAGAAAGCTTAGTTCATTGAAGGAGAAATTCAACTGAAAATAGTATTAATTTAAACTACAATTATTACCATATTTGTTTTGTTTTGTTTGTTTTTCTTTTTTTTAAGTAAAACAGGAAAAAAGTCTTAGAGAAGAATTGAATTAGAAAATGCAGAAAATATGAAGGCATGTGCAAAGAAAGATCATTTTTTTTTTAAATCTCAGAGTTAGGTTATCCCCCTTTTTTTTTTTTTTTAAATGTCAGAGTTAGGTACTTCTGAGTACACCAAAGAATATATAATTGTCATAAATCAATTAAAGTTCCGGCAATACACAAGATAATTGGAATGGGAAGTCATTGAGAATTCTGTAAAATTCTAAATGATTTCTGTAGCCATTTTAAGATGCAAACTGGGAATAATTTACAAAACCTAAATAATAATCTGCATTTGGATTTTACTCTGAGGTCTATAGGATTGGAAGATGATAATTAAATCCTTGTTAAGTTTGACCTTGTTTGTGTAGCCAAGAAGAACTAAGTTCCCTGCATTTTATGTTGATTATTTTCTTCTAGTTAAAGATTCAGTAGAAAATGCTGGAATATTTACAACATAAATGAAATGTATCAAAAGTATCTGAAGACTGAGAAACAAAAAAATATTATTACCTCAGAAATGTTCATAATTTTTCTTCCCTACAAAATAATCCTAGATTAAAGCTAACATTCATAGTAGCACAAGAGCTAAATAAAAATAAAGGTCATTGTTTGCTGATTACTGTGTATGGTTCTGGTTCTATTTTGGGGCAGTTGGAGGAAGAACAACTCTGACATACTTGAGTTGATTTTTAGTAAAGAAGCCCCCGGCAACTCCTAAAAGATGTAGGAGTGTCTGAAGAAAAGGAAAGCATGCTCAACTCCAGTTTTTTAAATAAATACCAAAGCAGCTAATGGAATTATAATTTAATCTAATTGAATGAGATTCTAATTAAAAATTTTAGCCAAAAAACTGGTGGAATTCAGAAGAAAGGATTAAAGAGCGGGAGGGAAGAAGGAAGGAAGTGGCGGAGAAAGGAAGGAAGGGAGGGGGAGAGGGAGGAGAGAGGGAAAGAAAGGGAGAAAGAAAAGATAAAGGAAAAAAAAAAACCCAAAACTCAGTACTCTAACAAGTCAGTTTTGTTAATTCCTTCGTCCTACACTAATGTAACTTTTTCATAGTGGAATCCAGGATGCATTTCTATATTCTTATTTAGATTTAAATTATTTCCTAATCATTTTCCAAGTAGCTATATGGTCTTTACAAGCCTCTCTTAAATCAAAAAAAAAAAAAAAAAGGCAGATTGAGCATTTAAAAATAATTCAGTTTATGGTATTACTTGAAATAAGGACAGTTTTAAAGGAGAGAATAAGAATTATGTGTGGCTCCATGTAACCACTCACTACTTCATTTCTCTTTATTTTTTTTACAATGTTAGGATTATATGGTTTGTAATCTTTTCTTTTATAAAAATGTGGAGTTTTTTTATGTCAATATACTTAAAAAAAAACACAAAACCTTGACCTTTTGGTAGATGTAATGTATCCCATCCTTTGGCCATATTTATTTACCCATTTAGGTGCTTTCTCATTTGTTCCATCAGACAGCACAACAATGACTAATTTATATAATAGTTAGTGATTGAATATTTGACATACAACAGGTAATCTGCTAAGTGCTTATTATGTGGCTGGGGGAACAAAAAGCAGAAAAACTCCCTTCTTTCACTGAGCTTACATATCAGTAGGGTGGCAGACATAACATTAAGTTAACATGAAGGCACACACACAAAAAGTCGATAGCAAAGAACTGATGTTTCCCTACAGACTTTTATGTAACTTTCTAGTTATTTATTTTAATCTAAATTCTGAGTTTAGCAAATCCTGGGTGGAAAATATTTCAACATATTCAAGATGTTAGGTTTAGGTATCTAAATTCCTTCCTAGAAAAGTCATACCAATTTATACCGCCATTTCAAATATCTACAAGTGCCCGTGCATTTGCTCTCTGCGCAAATTAAAATCAAAGAGCACTTCTCATTTATCTTTTCCTATATAATTTCCTATTAGCTCATTAGTTGCTTTGGGAAAATTTTTTACATAAGTTAGTGAGGCCTGAAGATAAATATTTTTAGACGCTCAATAGAACATAACTTTACTCTTACTTGTGGTATGTAAATAAGAAAGCTCTTCTACCATTAATCAATACAACACTAATTATCTGTGCTTCATGAATTTACATTTGGCACACAAAATTGTCTGCTGAGGATTCTTTTTCCCAAATGGAAATGTGATATAGCACAAGAATAGAAGAGTGAACATAAGACTCAGTGTTAAATGGATACTTTTCCTGCATTCGGATCAGTGCCTGGAGGATGATTGGTTTAGTGCATCCAGACTCAGAGATTTGGGTCTGGGAAGCAATTCTGAAGGGGGTCTTCTGTAACCCAGCCATCTACTGCCATGAGGGAACAGTCCTGTGCAGATGTATGGATTGTAGACTTCAGTCTCCAGAAAGGTATCTCTTGGATAAGGCAAATTTAAAGGCAAGTTTAATGATCTGGACAATAGAACATCTGCCCCGGTACCATTAATAGAGAAATCTCTCTCCCTCTCTTCTGACAGGAAACTATACCAGTACTTAGAAAAATGAAGTAATAATAGTTACCCATTATATATAGCTAACACATAAGTGCCAGGTATTGTTCTCAGTTTCTTGAAATAATAATTTACTTAAACTTTACAACACCACTATGAAGCAATTATTTTTCCCATTTCACATAAATGGAAATGAAGGCAAAGAGTTTAAGTAAATAGCTCAAGGTCACAATAGCTAGTAAATGCCAGAAGGAAGGATCTGAATCTTGCAGTCTGTCTTAGAAATCTGTGCTCTTAAATATACTATATTACCTCTTTCTCTTTCAGGAAAAGCATTGATAAATTAGAAAGAAATGAAAATGAGAAAGCCAGCCAGGTGATGAGAGAACAAAATTTTCAGAACAAGACTCTTGACAAAAAATGACAACTCTGTTACTAAATACATTACCCTTTGCAAATATAGTAGGCACTTTGACCTTCAACTTCTTCTGTTCA
The DNA here is from genome assembly GCF_020171115.1 of Neogale vison. Lineage (NCBI taxonomy): Eukaryota > Metazoa > Chordata > Mammalia > Carnivora > Mustelidae > Neogale > Neogale vison. Next base: position 83,529,365 of record NC_058094.1, on the reverse strand, counting down.
GTGGATCTAACAAAGCATGGGGTGCTGTAATGGTTGGCAATTCATTAATCGATATGTGAATGTATTTTTATGAATTAATTCATACTACAAATGTTCATGAAGTACTCTCTATGTGCCAAGCACCTAACTAGGTATCAGAGATCCCTTGCATCTGGAGAGGAGAGCTGAGCTCCCAAAAAGCCTAGATGACCAAGGAATTTAGAAGGGCCATTTTGGAGGAGGCCTTAAATAAACTTGAAAGATAAATGATTATTAAAGGGTTCAGATGATGTCTTTTAGTTAGGGTTGGAGTTTGGTGAGTGGGAGAAGTGGGCTTTGTGCATATAGGAAGTAATGGGTAAACTTTTCCAGGTGTACAAAGAAAGATGTGTCATTTAAACAACTAAGAAACATTCCGTAAGTCTGTAATTTGGGTATGGAAGCTAATGCTGCTGCTTGTGTGGGGGGAGGGGAAGCTGTTAAAAGTCAATAAAAAGGAATATAAAACTTATCTGAAGAACAAAGGAGCCCCCTAAGAATTTCAAGCCTGAGAAGTGACTGAGGTTGCCATCTTCAAAATAGTCTTCTAACTGTACCATGAGACAGGATGGGAGGGATGGGGTGGACGGATGCTTCCAAGCTGCCACCAAGATTCTGGGATAGAGACGACCCATTCCAACAAGACATGGGCAGTGGGCTGGAAAGGTGCAGGGTCAGAAGATGGGCAGAGGAGAAGACTGCACGGAGGCCTGCAGTGGTAATTACCCTCATGACAGCCACAGGCCCGTAAGGCCTGTCCTCTCTTAACCGCTCTGGTTTATCTGACTCTTGGGGCAAAATGAGTGCCTGAGTTCTCACTCTAAGACCACAGTGTAGCTGAATGCAGCTGGAAAAAACTCACCATGTGTTGAATTCTGAGCTTGCACCTCAAGAAAGCCTTTAATTCTGTTTCACAGAATTCTGTCCTCGTGTCTAATCTACCAAAACCTAGGTTAAACCTTCTCCCTTTCCTTCAAAGTTAATAAATATTTCTCCTTCTTAATCTTAATTGATTGTTCTCTTTCCTACTTATAGAGGCTGTCAGCTTTGTAAATCCACTGGCAGCCCAGTTCTAGAGATGGCTGTCCTCACTCATGTCTAAGGCCAGGCCAGCTCCTCCAGTATAAGAGGTCTTACTGGGAATCTGGCATTTCTGCCCTGATAACCTCCAGTGCACATGTCTTGCCCAGACCCCATTGTACCTGACTGCTGGCATGCCTTATGGAAATCTCAGATGTTATATGTCTCAAATTTAGGAAGGGCAGTTAATTGGTGAGGAACTTGAAATACCATGGAGATTAGAGAAAAAAGGAAAAACAGAAGCTCGAATTCTGTTTTATTTTCTGAAACTAGGAGAAGAAGGAATGACCAACAGATACTTTATATAAAGTGGCAAAACCAGTACTCTAGATAATTGACTGATAGCCTACTGATTCTTAGCACTGGGTACACTGACATTAGAGTACCTCATATGCTGATCAAGAGGAGTATGTTCAGACGTCCTGGGACCTCTCGTTTATTCAATTTGGGGGCCTCATTACAAAAAAAAAAAAAAAAGTAAAACTAGGAATAAAATTGGGCATGAAAGTGAATATTTAGAATGAGGAAAAAAATCACAACACAGAATAATTTTAAAAGAAACACCAGAAACATTAGAAAATTTGTAAAAATGCATTATAATATTTACCAGCTATCCAATGCAATTCTTTAGTACTTTTTCCCCTATGACTTTGGAGTGCTGTATATTCTTTGTTTCTTCAAACAAAAAGAACTTTAAAATATTAGCTTCCGATTATGCTGAGTGAAATAAGTCAAGCAGAGAGAGTCAATTATCATATGGTTTCACTTATTTGTGGAGCATAACAAATAGCAAGGAGGACAAGGGGCGTTAGAGAGGAGTAGGGAATTTGGGTAAATTGGAAGGGGAGGTGAACCATGAGAGACTATGGACTCTGAAAAACAGTCTGAGGGGTTTGAAGTGGCGGGGGGGTGGGAGGTTGGGGTACCAGGTGGTGGGTATTATAGAGGGCACGGCTTGCATGGAGCACTGGGTGTGGTGAAAAAATAATGAATACTGTTTTTCTGAAAATAAATAAATTGGAAAAAAAAAATATTAGCTTCCACAGGAAAGAGAAGTTATTCCCTGTATTTTGTCTGTACCTAACTGGGCACCTGTGCTACCTCCCAGCTGGAAAATACCCAAAGTGCCATCCTTAAATACAATTCCTCATGTAACCTAAATCTCATCCTACAACTGGATTTAGTAATTCAATTTCAGTGATCAGATGCTTCCTAGTAAGAGAATGACAGGACCTATCAGCATGATGTGAAAGCCAAGGCACAGTAATTATCCTGTCAGCCAATCAGACATGAGGAAACACAGGAAGTATGAATGGAGTATCTGACCTAGTTCAATGTAGTTGAATTGTATGAACCTCCTAATATCACGTGGCTAGCAAACCTTGCAGAGGAGGAGGTCTACTTGGTTTGTAGATAGTTAAAGCTTACCCCTTTCAGAGCCAACATTAGACTGAGGAGGAGCAAGCCTTTTTGAAAGGCCATCTCTCTTTTTTTTAATTTTTGGAATACTGCATTCCATACTAACATTATATGTTGGTTTTTTTTTTTAATAAATTTTTTTATTTTTTATAAATATATATTTTTATCCCGAGGGATACAGGTCTGTGAATCGCCAGGTTTACACACTTCACAGCACTCACCAAAGCACATACCCTCCCCAATGTCCATAACCCCACCCCCTTCTCCCAACCCCCCTCCCCCCAGCAACCCTCAGTTTGTTTTGTGAGATTAACAGTCAGTTATGGTTTGTCTCCCTCCCAATCCCATCTTGTTTCCTTTATTCTTCTCCTACCCACTTAAGCCCCAGTGTTGCATCACCACTTCCTCATATCAGGGAGATCATATGATAGTTGTCTTTCTCCGCTTGACTTATTTCGCTGAGCATGATACGCTCTAGTTCCATCCATGTTGTCGCAAATGGCAAGATTTCATTTCTTTTTATGGCTGCATAGTATTCCATTGTGTATATATACCACATCTTCTTGATCCATTCATCTGTTGATGGACATCTAGGTTCTTTCCATAGTTTTGCTATTGTGGACATTGCTGCTATAAACATTCGGGTGCACGTGCCCCTTCGGATCACTACGTTTGTATCTTTAGGGTAAATACCCAGTAGTGTAATTGCTGGGTCATAGGGCAGTTCTATTTTCAACATTTTGAGGAACCTCCAGGCTGTTTTCCAGAGTGGTTGCACCAGTTTGCATTCCCACCAACAGTGTAGGAGGGTTCCCCTTTCTCCGCATCCTCGCCAGCATCTGTCATATCCTGACCTGTTGATTTTAGCCATTCTGACTGGTGTGAGGTGATATCTCATTGCGGTTTTGATTTGTATTTCCCTGATGCCGAGTGATATGGAGCACTTTTTCATGTGTCTGTTGGCCATCTGGATGTCTTCTTTGCAGAAATGTCTGTTCATGTCCTCTGCCCATTTCTTGATTGGATTATTTGTTCTTTGGGTGTTGAGTTTGCTAAGTTCTTTATAGATTTTGGACACTAGTCCTTTATCTGATATGTCGTTTGCAAATATCTTCTCCCAATCTGTCAGTTGTCTTTTGATTTTGTTAACTGTTTCCTTTGCTGTGCAAAAGCTTTTGATCTTGATGAAATCCCAATAGTTCATTTTGCCCTTGCTTCCCTTGCCTTTGGCAATGTTCCTAGGAAGATATTGCTGCAGCTGAGGTTGAAGAGGTTGCTGCCTGTGTTCTCCTCAAGGATTTTGATGGATTCCTTTCTCACATTGAGGTCCTTCATCCATTTTGAGTCTATTTTTGTGTGTGGTGTAAGGAAATGGTCCAATTTCATTGTTCTGCATGTGGCTGTCCAATTTTCCCAGCACCATTTATTGAAGAGGCTGTCTTTTTTCCATTGGACATTCTTTCCTGCTCTGTTGAAGATTAGTTGACCATAGAGTTGAGGGTCTATTTCTGGGCTCTCTATTCTGTTCCATTGATCTATGTGTCTGTTTTTGTGCCAATACCATGCTGTCTTGATGATGACAGCTTTGTAATAGAGCCTGAAGTCCGGAATTGTGATGCCACCAACTTTGGCTTTCTTTTTCAATATTCCTTTGGCTATTCGAGGTCTTTTCTGGGTCCATATAAATTTTAAAATTATTTGTTCCATTTCTTTGAAAACGATGGATGGTACTTTGATAGGAATTGCATTAAATGTGTAGATTGCTTTAGGTAGCATAGACATTTTCACAATATTTATTCTTCCAATCCAGGAGCATGGAACATTTTTCCATTTCTTTGTGTCTTCCTCAATCTCTTTAATGAGTACTTTATAGTTTTCTGAGTATAGATTCTTAGCCTCTTTGGTTAGGTTTATTCCTAGGTATCTTATGGTCTGGGGTGCAATTGTAAATGGGATTGACTCCTTAATTTCTCTTTCTTCTGTCTTGTTGTTGGTGTAGAGAAATGCAACTGATTTCTGTGCATTGATTTTATATCTTGACACTTTACTGAATTCCTGTACAAGTTCTAGCAGTTTTGGAGTGGAGTCTTTTGGGTTTTCCACATATAGTATCATATTTGACAAAGTACGGCATCCCTTCCTAACTAACATTATATGTTTTAAGTTTAAATTTTTGGTAAAATATACATAGTGTTTAGTATAATCACAGTGATACTCTTACAAAATCATTTTCAGGAAAAAGTGCCACAATATTATGGCTGACTGCGCTGTGTGAGGAGAGCTTTTCTCTTGGTGGGAGATGGAGAAAGAGAGAAAGAGATTCAACCAAGTAGATATGGGGATGAGGAATGGGAGCCTGATTTCTCACTGTCAGACATAAGAGTTGCGAGTGAGGCAGACCAGCCTGAAATAAACCCCGTGGGGCTGGATTAAAATTAGAAATACTGCTATACGTAGGAAAGGGGGGTTGGATTATGGACATTGGGGAGGGTATGTGATATGGAGAGTGTTGTGAAGTGTGTAAGCCTGATGATTCACAGACCTGTACCCCTGGGGTCAGTAATACATTCTATGTTAACAAAATAATTAAAAAAAAAAAAAAGTGGGCGCCTGGGTGGCTCAGTGGGTTAAGCCGCTGCCTTCAGCTCAGGTCATGACCTCAAGGTCCTGGGATCGAGTCCCGCATCGGGCTCTCTGCTCAGCAGGGAGCCTGCTTCCCTCTCTCTCTCTGCCTGCCTCTCCATCTACTTGTGATTTCTCTCTGTCAAATAAATACACAAAATCTTAAAAAAAAAAAAAAAAGAAATACTGCTATACAATTGGGGTGTGTGTGTGTGCACAAACCTTACCCTGCTTTCTGAGAGTACCTGGTTCAGAGAGTCCCCAACAGCAAAAGCACATCCAGCAAACCAGCTCTCACTTTCTTAATACCACCCTCCACTACGAGGAGCCAGAACCCTACAGAAAAATTGTTGCTGGGTTGACTGCAGCATAGAAAGTCAAGGATAAGTTCAAATTATTATATTGTCCCAGAAAATCAGAAAGTGCTTAAAGAATGATGGAGATATGTCAAAAGACACAGAACTGCTTTAAGGGTACCTGCTGACAAATCTGGGACAAACTGATATTCAAAATAGGAAGCCATGAATCTATCTTCACAAAAATAAGTAAATAAGTGGAAACTTCAATAAGAAACAGAACACTTAATAGTTTCAAAGTACCTCCCTATACAGTACTTACTACAATTTCAAAAGAAAAAAGAGAAAAGAGGGGGCGCCTGGGTGGCTCAGTGGGTTAAAGCCTCTGCCTTCAGCTCAGGTCATGATCTCAGGGTCCTGGGATCGAGTCCCGCATCGGGCTCTCTGCTCAGCGGGGAGCCTGCTTCCTCCTCTCTCTCTATGCCTGCCTCTCTGCCTACTTGTGATCTCTGTCTGTCAAATAAATAAATAAAAATCTTGGGGCGCCTGGGTGGCTCAGTGGGTTCAGCTGCTGCCTTCGGCTCAGGTCATGATCTCAGGGTTCTGGGATCGAGTCCCGCATCGGGCTCTCTGCTCAGCAGGGAGCCTGCTTCCCTCTCTCTCTCTCTGCCTGCCTCTCCATCTACTTGTGATTTCTCTATGTCAAATAAATAAATAAAATCTTTAAAAAAAAAAATAAAAATAAAAAAATAAATAAATAAAAATCTTTAAAAAAAAAGAGAGAGAGAGAAAAGAGTAACTTCACAGGGACTTCACAGTCTTCACAAGTTGATCAAAATTAACATTTTATTAATGGAAAAAATAAAAAGCATTATGCCTGATGGTATGATAGTAGAATATAACAATTAGTAGAAGAATATCAGGTCTTGGGGCGCCTGGGTAGCTCAGTGGGTTAAAGCCTCTGCCTTCGGCTCAGATCATGATCCTAGGATCCTGGGATCAAGCCCCACATTGGGCTCTCTGCTTGGCAGGGAGCCTTCCTCCTCCTCTCCCTCTGCCTGCCTCTCTGCCTACTTGTGATCTCTATCTGTTAAATGAATAAATAAAATTAAAAACAACAACAACAACAACAACAAACTATCCATAGAAACAGCAATTTATTAAAAAAAAATTATCAGGTCTCTTTCATTCCTCCTAGAACTTTATAATAAACCTAATCTAACCATGAGAAACATCTGGTCTAATTTAATGTAATAATGACAAAACCCAGCATAATTTAACTTAATCTAGTATGATGTGATCTAATCTATTCTAATCATAAGTAAATGTCAGAAAAACCCATTGGAGGCACAGTCCACAAAACAACTGGCCTGCAGTCTTCGGTAGTGTCAAAACTTCAATAGTGGTCAAACTATTAGGGGCATGTGGGTGGTTGAATCAATTTAGCATCGGACTTTTGATTTTGTTTCAGGCCATGATCTCAGGGACCTGAGATTGAGCCCCTAATGGGGCTCTGTGCTGGATCTGGAACCTGCTTAAGATTCTCTCTCCCTTTCTCTCTGACTCCCTCCTGCTCACTCTCTCTCTCTCAAAAAAAAACAAAAAAAACAAAAAAACAAAAAAACAAAAAAAACACAAAGTATTAGTGTCAAAGTTATTAGAGTCAGGGTAAGGCCAGGTACTCTTCCCATTTAAGGCAATTTAAGAGCCATGACAACTCCATACCAAGATGATTCTGAACTGGTGAATCATGAATGAAGTGTAAGGACTATAGAGCAACAATAGACAATGTCAAATTCCCTGTTCTCATGGTTGTATTATAGTGATATGGGTGAATATCCTAGGGTCTTATTTGTTAAAACTACATAGGAAATTATGGGGGTGATGGGTGATGAGGTATCACACTGGCAATTATCAAATGGTCCAGAAATAAGTCTTTGTAATTTACAAGCAAATTTTCTTTATGTGATTGTAATAAAAAATATCACATTTCAAGATTTGCTAAATAGAATTGTAAAACAAACATATAAGAAAAATAACCCTGTCTCATGTAGAGTAGATACAGCAAATCATTCTAAAGGCACCTTTTTTAAAAGATTTTATTTATTTGTTTGACAGAGAGACAGATCACAAGTAGGCAGAGAGGCAGGCAGAGAAACTGGCTCCCCGCTGAGCAGAGAGCCTGATGCGGGGCTCGATTCCAGGATCCTGAGACCATGACCTCAGCCGAAGGCAGCGGCTTAATCCACTGAGCCATCCAGGTGCCCCTCTAAAGGCAGTCTTGCTGGTAAAGAACATTTTAAGACAATACTGATTAAAATTTTGCTTAAATACAAGCAACTAAAAATCATTGTTAAAATGAGTAGAATAAAGAAAAAGATAAAAGGAAAAAAATAATTTTATCAAATTTAAATAATAATAAAAATTAAATTAATCCCATATTAAAGATAGAAGTTATTTAACTAAGTGAATGTTTTTCATGAGTTTCATATTTTGATATCAAATGTATTCCTGTATTTCATAGTTATTATATTGGTAACTAAAAAGCTAAATCCAGTATTATCATTTCTTTTATCATTACTACTAGTGTTTTAAACAGAAAAGAGCTGCTCCAAATTTTTTTAATGATCCAATTTAAGTAAAAGCAAAAATAAAAAAAATTAACAATGACATTCAAATATGTAATATATTCATAAATGAAGATATTACAAGAAACAAAATGTAGAAGATAACGTGGCATCAGAGTATATTGATATCATTATTAGGCAAGAACTAATGGTTTGTTAGAAACAAGAATTATTTCAAAGAATCTAATTTAGATAAAGAATTACTTTTGAGTAGAATTTTATGCCAATGGCATTATTAATGGGAAGGATATTATTTGACTCTGAAGTTACCACTTTTTAAAATTATTTCTTAGGGAAACCATCTCAGTAAAAAAAGATATGTCTGCATTTTCTGGATAAATTTGTTTCAGTTTTCATTTTTTAGATAATAACTATTAATAACTATTCTTCAAAGCGTATCAATCACTTTGCATTTTATTAAGTCATTTAAAAATGGCTAGGGTTCTTCATTTCTTAGCGTTTCCCCAGAGAATTAAATTGTCTTAAAATGTGCAATCACTTCCTGAATCCAGGCTTAAACTATGTTTTACTTTTTTCCCCTCTACATTTCACTGGTGATTTCTTTTTAAAGATTTTATTTATTTGAGAGAGACAGAGAGAATGAGAGAGAGAGGATAAGAGAGCAGAGGGTCAGAGGGAGCAGCAGACTCCCCACTGAGCAGAGAGATGGATGTAGGACTTGATCCTGGAAGTCCAGTATCATGACCTGAGCCGAAGGCAGTCACCCAACTGGCTGAGCCACTCTGGTACCCACAGAGGCTTTACAAACTGTATACTAAGGGAGTGTTACTGCTTTGGATAAGAACTATGGCTTCTCTTACCCTGATATCTCTCTGTGGAAATGCCTCGGGACAGCAAAGACAGGGTGACTGCTGTCCACAATGCTGTCCACAATTCAAATCCAGCCTCCTTTCTTAATGAAACACAATGATCATCATTGATAAACATTTGACTTTATCTTTTATTTTGTTATTTTAGAATTGTCTTAGATTTATTAATATTATAGCATTGTACATGACTTCTGAAACCTATCTGATGATTCCTCAAATTTTATCTTTTTTGTTATAATATTTACAGACTTAAAATACTTTTATAAAGCTTCTAAAAAAACTCAATGTCCTTATTTAAAGCAGACAAGTATCTCTTAGCAATGGAATGTGGGAATAAAAAGATTCAGTTTTTTCCCCTCCTTGAGAATGTTATACACTAAAGATATCTAATCTTGTTTTCCAAATAACTAAAACCCATCCCTGTCTTTCTTAATATCTAATTATTTATGGCCCATTCCTTCCTCATTTAAGTGGGTTTAAGAACAATTTGTTTATGAATTGTCACAACTTCATGTTACAGAAATCTCTTTTCCTTCAGTCTGACTAGAAACATAGCCTGGCTAATTCTGTAAATAAGTACTGGGAGCATTGCTATTCTAAATCTTAATATTATAACTTATTCCAATAATTTTAATAAAACATGAGAATATAGCTATGTTAGGAAAACCTTCCAAATGAGACATATTTCAAGTGAAATTTATATAATACTCATACAATATGAATAGGTTTAGCATTTTTAAAAAGTATTTAAAATAATTGAAAAATCTTCCATGTTAATTTTCTGGTTATGAAAATTTTGTGTGGGCAGTTAGTGAGAACATACCTTTTTTTAAGGAGAAAGTTAGAAAATTGGCTTTATTGCCCAAATCCATTTGGTGCCAATCTCAAGGATTCATCCTGTAAGAAGAAAATAATTTGTATTCCTCAATTCAGTATAAACTCTTTCAGGTCTATTTTAGGTTTTGTGGTAATCTCTCTAGACTTAATACATTTGGATTTTTGTTTATAGACATTTTCTACCTTGCAGATTTACTACTGTATGAAATCTTAAATCTGTTTGACCTTCCAAAACCTTATATTACTATTTACAATGGTGCACATAAAGTTTTAGTACTGGAAGAAACCAGGTATAAGCCCCTTCTGAGGCCTTCATTCATGAAGGAACATTGCAGGAAAACATTGAAATCTCCTTCAAGTTGTTTTAGAATGTCTCTTTTTTAAAGATATAGTGTCATAGATAATTTTCAGTTCCAGTTTTTAATCATATCATTTTATTATTATCAATAATTGTATTTGTTCTATTATATATTTATTAAAAATAATGTTATTTTTATTTTTCTATTGTTTAGAATGATATCAACTTCTATGATTAATATTTTTCCATAGAAATTCAGCAACACACACTCAACATTATCTATATCTTGTTAGTTATCCTTTGCATAATCATCCTTTGCATATTTTAAAGAGTTGAATAAGTTGTACCCATTGCTCACTTCCCACTTTATAAAGTAGAAACAATGAATATTAGAGGCACTCTAGGTTATGACTACTCAGTCACTGCTGTAGAAGGAACACGTGAGGACCAACTCTCTGAACCCATTCTGCTCTCTGTTTTCACTAGATCATAAACCTTTAAAGTATGGTTTTACTGTCCTGTGATGTTTACATTAAATGTGTCAGGACATATACTGTTAGAAATGGGCTTTGCAGTGGGTCAGGTTATTTGTTTTTTTAAAGATATATATGAACCAGATTTATTAAATTTAACTTATGTGATTAGATTTCATTATTTGCTTCCCCTTTTAGCTTAGTAGCTATAAAATTATATTACATCTATTAGGAAAAAAGAGTCTTTGGCCAAGCTCTGAAATGCCTGAAGTATTTTCAATTAACATGTAGTTTTCTTTTCTTTTCTTTTCTTTTTTTTAAAGATTGTATTTATTTATTTGAGAGAGAGAGAGAGCACAAGCAGGGAGAAGGGGCAGAGGGTGAGGAGAAGCAGACTTCCTACTGAGCAGGGAGCCCTATGTGGGGCTCCATCCCAGCACCATGGGATCATGACCTGAGCCAAAGGCAGATGCTTAACCAACTGAGCCAAGGGGCCCAAAACATATTTTTCTAAATAATGATATTAGGAGCATTAAAATTTACCTTGAGATTACATATTTTTTTAAATTATTTATTTATTTGACAGAGAGATCACAAGTAGACAGAGGGATAGGCAGAGAGAGAGGGGGGAAGCAGGCCCCCTACTGAGTAGAGCCCGATGAGGGCCTTGATCCCAGGACCCTGAGATCATGACCTGAGCTGAAGGCAGAGGCTTAACCCACTGAGCCAACCAGGTGCCCCAAGATTACATCTTTTTTTTTTTTTTTGCTGTTGCTCAGGTTTTTATTTTAATACCAGTTAGTTAATATACAGTCTAATATTAGTTTCAAGGTATAGACTTTAGTGAGTTATCGCTTACATACAACACCCAGTGCTCCTCACAAGAAATGCTCTCCTTAATACTGATCACACATTTAACTATCTCCTACCCACCTCCTCTCCAACAACCTTCAGTTTCTTTCCTATAGCTGGTTTGCCTCTCTCTTTCTTTGCCTCCCTATGTTCATCTGTTACATTTCTTAAATTCCACATAGGAGTGAAATCATATGGTGATGTTTTTTCTCTCACTAATTAATTTTCTAGCATAATACACTCTAGCTCCATCCATGTCATTGCAAATGATAAGGTTTCATTCTTTTTGATGGGTGAGCAATGTTCCATTGTATATCTATGCTGCATCTTTATCCATTCATCAGTTGATGGACAAACTCTTTTCACAGTTTGCCTATTGTTGATAATGCTATCATTATCATAACAATATCCTATTGTTGATAATGTTTATACATCAGGGTGCATGTATCTTTTCAAAAGCACATTTTTTATCCTTTGGGTAAATAACTGGTAATGAAATTTCTGGATCATAGGGCAGTTCTATTTTTTTTAAATATTGTATAAATAAATATTGTATTTATTTATTTGTCAGAGATAGAGAGCACAATCAGGGGGAGTAGCAGGCAGAGGGAGAAGCAGACTCCCTGCTAAATAAGGAGTCTAATGCAGGACTCTATTCCAGGACCCTGGAATTATGACCTGAATTGAAGGATCATGACCTGAAACAGACATTTAGCCAACTGAGCCACCCAGGCATCCCTGGGTAGTTTTATTTTGAGCCTTTTGAGGAGCTCCCATACTGTTTTCCAGAGTCACTGCACCAGTTTGCATTCCCACCAACAGGATTAGAGAGTTTACATCTATCAACAGTTGGATCTTGTCAAAATGACCCTTGTTTCTAACTTTTTACAAAACTATTTATCAAGAAAATTCTTTATAGGATTCCAATTTGTTGTGGCCAACAAAGCATAATTGGGAGAAAAATGATTCACTCCTGTGAAAGGTTTTCCTTTCCAAAGATACAGATATATAAACATGCATATGTGTGTTTATGTATTTGTCTGTGTTGGGGGATGTTGTTTTGTCATTTTGTGCTCTGGAGATATTGGTTATGATACTTTGGAAATAATAACTATTTGATATATTTTTGTTTTATCAAAACATGGAAAAAATTTCCATTTTGCTTTAGCATTACTATACAATTATTCATTTTTTTACTATGTCATGTTTTCTCTGAAAAACAGCAAATGATCTTAATAGGAACTAACATAATTCTTAGGAAGAGAGTTAGGGTTGCTTTTATTTCAACAAATAACTTCACTACTTTTAGTTTTGCTTTTCTAAGGTGTATTCATCCTTCAGCCATTCATTATGTACTATTATTGTCTAGTTTCTATATGCCATATTAACATGATTATCAGATTCGTTAGTAGAATCAGCATCAGATTACTGAAGCTTGACTTCTGGACCTAATAATTCCCAGCAGTATATCATTGATAAATCACTTCATTTTCTTTATTCTAGAATCATCACCCTTAAGTCAGGAATTATAATTATAGCTACTTTAAAAAATTATTGGTATGAATAAGCATGCTAAGAAAGGGCACTTAATCAGCATTGGAAAAAATATTAGTGATTTATTTTTTTCAGTATTTTTGTATTGTGTTTAGTTAGCAGCATATAGTACATCTTTAGTTTTTGATGTACTGTTTAATGATGCATTATTTGCATATAACACCCAATGCTCATCATAACACATGCCCTCCTTAATACCGATCACCTGGTTACCCTATCCCTCCCCTCCTTCCCCTCTGTAACCTTCGGTTTTTTCCCTGTAGTTCAGAGTCTCTCATGGTTTGTCTCCCTCTCTGATTTCTTCCCATTCAGTTTTCCCTCCCTTCCCCTGTGGTCCTCCATGCTATTCCTTATGTTCCACGTATGAGTGATTTCTGTCTCTAAATTGCTCTTGAAAAGTATGCCATGATGATGAACTAGAATTAGACTAATTTTATAACTCTTGACAGTTACTTTTCTCTGGTGTTATACCAGGTTCTATTGCAACCATACACATTATAGAAAGAGAAATAAGGAATGTCCCAGAGACCACAAATAAGGCTCTTATCCAATGGAAAAAAATTTATCAGCAACGTATCCTGTATGGAAGTCATCAACAGACATCTTTCTGTGCAATAGGGTACTTTGGTGACATCCATTCCCTGTGCCAATTTTTGAACAGCCTGTTAACAAATATGGAAATACAACCTTGATCAATTGAACACCAAGGCAATGTTCTTTCTCCACTACCCTTAGTTATAAGAATTCTTTTGAGGGTGGTAAATGATTCCATCATTTGTGAGTCCAACAACATATTGATCCATCTTCTTGTATACCAGTAGTAGGAGGAGAACAAACATGAAGTGCACACAGATTCTCCAAAAAGGGTTTTATATGTAATAGCCAATTTTATTTTAGACTTGCTTAATATACTAATTCAAACAGTATACATCAAATAGTGTCCTCCTCTTGGTGTTCTCATATAACATTTGCAATTCATATAAGAATATTTGTATAATATGGCAAATCTCATTTTATTGTGTTTTACTTTATATTGAGCTTTGTAAATTCTTTGTCTTTTAGAAATCAAAAGTGTGTGCCAACCTTGCACTGAGCAAGTCTCTTGGTGCCATTTTTCCAACATTTTCTCACTGCCTGTCTCTGTGCTACCTTTTGGTAATTCTCACAATATTTTAAATTTTTTCATTATTATTTTTTAATTTTTTAAAATTTTTTATTAACATAGAATATATTGTTAGCCCCAGGTGTACAGGTCTGGGAATTGCCAGGTTCATTATTATTATTTTTAAAGAGATTTTATTCATTTATTTACCAGAGAGAGAGACAGCAAGAGATGGAACACAAATAGGGGGAGTGGGAAAGGGAGAAGCAGGCTTCCAGCTGAGCAAGGAGCCCAATGTGGGGCTCAAACCCAGGACCCTGGGATCATGACCCAAGCCAAAGGCAGACAATGACTGAGCCACCCAGGCACCCCACAATATTTCAAATTGTTTCATCATTATTATATTTGTTATAGTGGTCTTTGATCAGTGATCTCTGATGTTAATATTGCAATGTTGTTTTCATGCTTGCTAACATAACATTCATTATGCAGCCCATTGACCAAGGAGCAATTTCAACTTTCAAGTCCTACTTTTTAAGAAATACATTTTGTAAAGCAATCTCTGCCATAGATAGTGATTCCTCTGATGGATCTGGGCAAAGTAAATGGAAAACCTCCTGGAAAGGATTTACCATCCTGGATGCCATTAAGAACATTTGTGATTAATGGGAAGAAGCCAAAATATCAACATTAATAGGAGTTTGGAAGAAGTTGACTCCAATCATCGTGGATGACTTTGAGGGGTTCAGAACTTTAATGCAGCCAATAACTATAAATGTGGTGAAAATATAGACAATTAGAACTAAAAATGGAGTCTGAAGATGTGACTGAATTGGTCCAATCTCATGATAAAACTTTAATGGATAAGGAGTTACTTCTTATGGATGAGCAAAGAAAGTGGTTTCTTGAGATGGAAACTACTCCTGGTGATGATGCTGTGAAGATTGTTGAGATGACAACAAAAGATTTAGAATACTACATAAACTTAGTTAAAGTAGCAGCAGAGTTTGAGAGGATTGGTTTCCATTTTAAAAGAAGTTCTATTATGGATAAAATGTTATTAAACAGTATCACATTCTACAGAGAAATTGTTCATGAAGAAAAAAGTCAATCAATACAGCAAACTTTATTGCTCTCTTATTTTAAGAATATGCCACAGCCACCCCAACCTTGAGCAACCATGACTCTGATCAGTTAGCAACCATCAACATTGAGATAGGACTCTCTACAAGCAAAACCATTATGAATCACTGAAACCTCAGATTATGGTTAGCATGTTTTAGCAATACAGTATTTTTTTTATTAAGGCTTGTCCATCTTTTTAGACTTAATGCTATTTCACACTTGATAGACTATGCTATAGTATAAATGTAACTTTTATAAGTCCTGGAAAACGAAAAAAAGTCCATTTGACTCTTGTGACATTCACTCTGTCGAAAGAGTCAAGAACTGAACCTGCAATGTCTCCAGGGTATACCACTTTAATGGACTTCTGCTTCTTGACTTAGGGATAAAAGCCTGATGAAACAGTAGTTGGTTAAAAGACAGAGTGTGAAATTTTTGTGAATATCCTCAAGGCACTAAAAATAAATTTAGTTTTTCTCACTGGACAAGGAAGTATTGCCCTTATTAGGTATTGTTTTCTCTTTCTGCTTAGAGACAGTCTAAGCTTGCACACATTGAAATGTGTGAGGGTACAGTTATCAGACAGATGGCAGTCGCTCTGTTCACCATTTCAGTCAAAACTGTCCCCAACCATACTTTGGAGAATCCTAGGTCCCTGGTGACATGGAAGCATTGAACTGCAACATAGAAATGAGACTGAGTGTGAGAATGGAGCAGGTATATGCTCACACTCAGCTCAGTTTAGTCTCAGGACAGTAAATGGCCTGCAGGGGACAGTCTTCCTCTCTGCAGTGACATTCCATCAGAATGACCAGAAGATAGTGTGGACAAACATAATAAATAGAATTTAACAAATATTAGGAATTTGAGGTGTCTGGGTGGTTCAGTTGGTTAAGCGTCTGCCTTCAGCTCAGGACATGACCCCAGGACATGACTCCCTGCTCAGTGGAGAGTCTACTTCTCCCTTTATCTCTCCCTCTCCCTTTCCCCTGTTTCTGTGTGTTCTCTCTCTCTCTCTCAAATAAATAAATAATTTTTTTTTTTTAAAAATTCAGAATTAATTTTGTTTTCTTTGTCTAATTCCCTATTCCTCTTGTTTTTGGGGAGCTGCTTGCAAATAAACAAAACCATCTAATCTAAACATTATTTTTTTTTATTTATTTGACAGACAGAGATCACAAGTAGGCAGAGGCAGGCAGAGAGAGGGGGAAGCAGTCTCCCCGCTGAACAGAGAGCCTAATGTGGGGCTCGATCTCAGGACCCTGAGATCATGACCTGAGCCAAAGGCAGAGGCTTAACCCACTGAGGCACCCAGGTGCCCCGAATCTAAAGATAAATTAACACAAGATATATTTATTAATTGCTCTTAAAATTTTAAAGGTAATACAATAAATGCCACAGAATAGATCAGTTGTAGACATTGATTAAGAAGATTTCCCAACTTAATTGCAGAAATAAAAATTATTTTGGACCAAAAAATATTTGCATGCTTTGTATTTATGTAAAATTAGAGTTAGGAAAGTTATATTGTTGTAGTTTTTGTTTTATTTATTAAATTTTTTAAATATTTAAATTTTTAATTTTTTATAAACATATATTTTTATCCCCAAGGGTACAGGTCTGTGAATTGCCCAGTTTGCACACTTCACAGCACTGACCAAAGCACATACCCTCCCCAATGTCCATAATCCCACCCCCCTTCTCCCAACGCCCCTCCCCCCAGCAACCCTGTTTGTTTTGTGAGATTAAGAGTCACTTATGGGTTGTCTCCCTCCCAATCCCATCTTGTTTCCTTTATTCTTCTCCTACCCACTTAAGCCCCCATGTTGCATCACCACTTCCTCATATCAGGGAGATCATATGATAGTTGTCTTTCTCCGCTTGACTTATTTCGCTGAGCATGATATGCTCTAGTTCCATCCATGTTGTCGCAAATGGCAAGATTTCATTTCTTTTTATGGCTGCATAGTATTCCATTGTGTATATATACCACATCTTCTTGATCCATTCATCTGTTGATGGACATCTAGGTTCTTTCCATAGTTTTGCTATTGTGGACATTGCTGCTATAAACATTCGGGTGCACGTGCCCCTTCGGATCACTACATTTGTATCTTTAGGGTAAATACCCAGTAGTGCAATTGCTGGGTCATAGGGCAGTTCTATTTTCAACATATTGAGGAACCTCCAGGCTGTTTTCCAGAGTGGTTGCACCAGTTTGCATTCCCACCAACAGTGTAGGAGGGTTCCCCTTTCTCCGCATCCTCGCCAGCATCTGTCATTTCCTGACTTGTTGATTTTAGCCATTCTGACTGGTGTGAGGTGATATCTCATTGTGGTTTTGACTTGTATTTCCCTGATGCCGAGTGATATGGAGCACTTTTTCATGTGTCTGTTGGCCATCTGGATGTCTTCTTTGCAGAAATGTCTGTTCATGTCCTCTGCCCATTTCTTGATTGGATTATTTGTTCTTTGGGTGTTGAGTTTGCTAAGTTCTTTATAGATTTTGGACACTAGTCCTTTATCTGATATGTTGTTTGCAAATATCTTCTCCCAATCTGTCAGTTGTCTTTTGATTTTGTTAACTGTTTCCTTTGCTGTGCAAAAGCTTTTGATCTTGATAAAATCCCAATAGTTCATTTTTGTCCTTGCTTCCCTTGCCTTTGGCGATGTTCCTAGGAAGATGTTGCTGCAGTTGAGGTCAAAGAGGTTGCTGCCTGTGTTCTCCTCAAGGATTTTGATGGATTCCTTTATCACATTGAGGTCCTTCATCCATTTTGAGTCTATTTTTGTGTGTGGTGTAAGGAAATGGTCCAATTTCATTGTTCTGCATGTGGCTGTCCAATTTTTCCACCCCATTTATTGAAGAGGCTGTCTTTTTTCCATTGGACATTCCTTCCTGCTTTGTCGAAGATTAGTTGACCATAGAGTTAGGGTCTATGTCTGGACTTTCTATTCTGTTCCATTGATCTATGTGTCTGTTTTTGTGCCAGTACCATGCTGTCTTGATGATGACAGCTTTGTAATAGAGCTTGAAGTCCGGAATTGTGATGCCACCAACTTTGGCTTTCTTTTTCAATATTCCTTTGGCTATTCGAGGTCTTTTCTGGTTCCATATAAATTTTAGGATTATTTGTTCCATTTCTTTGAAAACGATGGATGGTACTTTGATAGGAATTGCATTAAATGTGTAGATTGATTTAGGTAGCATAGACATTTTCACAATATTTATTCTTCCATCCAGGATCATGGAACATTTTTCTATTTCTTTGTGTCTTCCTCAATTTCTTTTATGAGTACTTTATAGTTTTCTGAGTATAGATTCTGTGCCTCTTTGGTTAGGTTTATTCCTAGGTATCTTATGGTTTTGGGTGCAATTGTAAATGGGATTGACTCCTTAATTTCTCTTTCTTCTGTCTTGTTGTTGGTGAAGAGAAATGCAACTGATTTCTGTGCATTGATTTTATATCCTGACACTTTACTGAATTCCTGTACAAGTTCTAGCAGTTTTGGAGTGGAGTCTTTTGGGTTTTCCACATATAGTATCATATCATCTGTGAAGAGTGATAGTTTGACTTCTTCTTTGCTGATTTGGATGCCTTTAATTTCCTTTTGTTGTCTGATTGCTGAGGCTAGGACTTCTAGTACTATGTTGAATAGCAGCGGTGATAATGGACATCCCTTCGGTGTTCCTGACCTTAACGGAAAAGCTTTCAGTTTTTCTCCATTGAGAATGATATTTGCAGTGGGTTTTTCATAGATGGCTTTGATAATATTGAGGTATGTGCCCTCTATCCCTACATTTTGAAGATTTTTGATCAGGAAGGGATGCTGTACTTTGTCAAACGCTTTTTCAGCATCTATTGAGAGTATCATATGGTTCTTGTTCTTTCTTTTATTGATGTGTTGTATCACATTGATTGATTTGTGGATGTTGAACCAACCTTGCGCCCTGGAATATATCCCACTTGGTCGTGGTGAATAATCCTTTTAATGTACTGCTGAATCCTATTGGCTAGTATTTTGGTGAGAATTTTCGCATCTGTGTTCATCAAGTATATTGGTCTATAGCTCTCTTTTTTGATTGGATCCTTGTCTGGTTTTGGGATCAAAGTGATGCTGGCCTCATAAAATGAGTTTGGACGTTTTTCTTCCATTTCTATTTTTGGAACAGTTTCAGAAGAATAGGAATTAGTTCTTTAAATGTTTGGTAGAATTCCACCAGGAAACTGTCTGGCCCTGAGCTTTTGTTTGTTTGGAGATGTTTAATGACTGTTTCAATCTCCTTACTGGTTATGGGTCTGTTCAGGCTTTCTATTTCTTCCTGGTTCAGTTGTGGTAGTTTATATGTTTCTAGGAATGCATCCATTTATTCCAGATTGTCAAATTTGTTGGCGTAGAGTTGCTCATAGTATGTTCTTATAATTGTTTGTATTTCTTTGGTGTTAGTTGTGATCTCTCCTCTTTCATTCATGATTTTATTTATTTGGGTCCTTTCTCTTTTCTTCTTGATAAGTCTGGGAAGGGGTTTATCAAATGTATTAATTCTTTCAAAGAACCAGCTCCTAGTTTTGTTGATTTGTTCTATTGTTTTTTTGGTTTCTATTTCATTGATTTCTGCTCTGATCTTTGTGATTTCTCTTCTCCTGCTGGATTTAGGGTTTCTTTCTTGTTCTTTCTCCAGCTTCTTTAGGTGTAGGGTTAGGTTGTGTACCTGAGACCTTTCTTGTTTCTTGAGAAAATCTTGTACCACTATATATTTTCCTCTCAGGACTGCCATTATTGTGTCCCACAGATTTTGAATCGTTGTGTTTTCATTATCATTTGTTTCCATGATTTTTTCCAAACCTTCTTTAATTTCCTGGTTGACCCATTCATTCTTTAGAAGAATGCTGTTTAGTCCCCATGTATTTGGGTTCTTTTAAAACTTCCTCTTGTGGTTGAGTTCTAGCTTCAGAGCATTGTGGTCTGAAAATATGCAGGCAATGATCCCAGTCTTTAGATACCGGTTGAGTCCTGATTTAGGACCGAGGATGTGATCTATTCTGGTGAATGGTCCATGTGCACTAGAGAAGAATGGGTACTCTGTTGCTTTGGGATTATATGTTCTGAATATATGTGTGATGTCCATCTGGTCCAGTGTGTCATTTAAGGCCTTTATTTCCTTGTTGATCTTTTGCTTGGATGATCTGTCCATTTCAGTGAGGGGAGTGTTAAAGTCCCCTACTATTATTGTCTTATTGTTGATGTGTTTCTTTGATTTTGTTATTAATTGGTTTATATAGTTGGCTGCTCCCACGTTGGGGGCATAGACATTTAAAATTGTTAGATCTTCTTGTTGGACAGACCCTTTGAGTATGATATGGTGTCCTTCCTCATCTCTTATTATAGTCTTTGGCTTAAAATCCAATTGATCTCTTATAAGGATGGCCTCTCCTGCTTTCTTCTGATGTCCATTGGCATGGTAAATTCTTTTCCACCCCCTCACTTTAAATCTGGAGGTGACTTCGGGCTTAAAATGTGTTTCTTGTAGGCAACATATAGATGGGTTTTGTTTTTTTATCCATTCTGATACCCTGTGTCTTTTGATTGGGGCATTTAGCCCATTAACATTCAGGGTAACTATTGAGAAATATGAATTTAGTATTGTCTGTAAGGTGACTGTTACTGTATATTGTCTCTGTTCCTTTCTGATCTACCACTTGTAGGCTCTCTCTTTGCTTAGAGGACCCCTTTCAATATTTCCTATAGAGCTGGTTTGGTGTTTGCAATACTTTCAGTTTTTGTTTGTCCTAGAAGCTTTTAATCTCTCTTTCTATTTTCAATGATAGCCTAGCTGGATATAGTATTCTTGGCTGCATGTTTTTCTCATTTAATGCTCTGAATATATCATGCCAGCTCTTTCTGGCCTGCCAGGTCTCTGTGGATAAGTCTGCTGCCAATCCAATATTTTTACCATTGTATGTTACAGACTTCTTTTCCCAGGCTGTTTTCAGGATGTTCTCTTTGTCACTAAGACTTGTAAATTTTACTATTAGGTGTCGGGGTGTGGGCCTATTCTTATTGATTTTGAGAGGCATTCTCTGAACCTCCTGAATTTTGATGCTTGTTCCCTTTGCCATATTGGGGAAATTCTCCCCAATAATTCTCTCTAATAGACCTTCTGCTCCCCTCTCTCTTTCTTCTTCTTCTGGAATCCCAATTATTCTAATGTTCTTTCGTCTTATGGTGTCACTTATCTCTCAAATTCTCCCCTCATGGTCCAGTAGCTGTTTGTCCCTCTTTTGCTCAACTTCTTTATTCTCTGTCATTTAGTCTTCTATATCGCTAATTTTTTCTTCTGCCTCATTTATCCTAGCAGTGAGAGCCTCCATTTTTGATTGCACCTCATTAATAGCTTTTTTGATTTCAACTTGGTTAGATTTTAGTTCTTTTATTTCTCCAGAAAGGGCTTTTATATCTCTGGAGAGGGTTTCTCTAATATCTTCCATGCCTTTTTCGAGCCCGGCTAGAACCTTGAGAATTGTCATTCTGAACTCTAGATCTGACATATTACCAATGTCTGTATTGATTAGGTCCCTAGCCTTCGGTACTGCCTCTTGTTCTTTTTTTTGTGGTGAATTTTTCCGCCTTGTCCTTTTGTCCAGAGAAGAGTATATGAAGGAGCAAGTAAAATACTAAAAGGGTGGCAACAACCCCAGGAAAATATGCTTTAACCAAATCAGAAGAGATCCCAAATCGTGAGGGGGGAGAAAGGGGATAAAAAGAGGTTCAGAAAGAAAGAAAGGAAAAAACAAAAAAAAAGAAAGAAAGAAAAGAATTTAAAAAAGAAAACAAATAAAGAAAAGTATAAAAAAGAAAAAATATATATATATTAGATAAACTAGTTTAAAACGTTAAAAAAAGAAAAGGGTAAAAGTTAAAAAATTTTTTAGCAGAAGAAGAGAAAAAAATGAAAAAGAAAAAAAATTAAATTAACTGCAAGACTAAAGAATCATAGGGAGAAAGCCATGACTTCCGTGCTTTGCTTTCTCCTCCTCTGGAATTCTGCTGCTCTCCTTGGTATTGAAACTTCACTCCTTGGTAGGTGAACTTGGTCTTGGCTGGATTTCTCGTTGATCTTCTGGGGGAGGGGCCTGTTGTAGTGATTCTCAAGTGTCTTTGTCCCAGGCGGAATTGCACCGCCCTTACCATGGGCCCGGGCTGAGTATTCCGCTCGGGTTTGCTTTCAGGAGCTTTTGTTCCCTGAGCGCTTTCCCTAGAGTTCCGGAGGACGGGAATACAAAGGGCAGCCTCCTGGTCTCTGGCCCGGAGGAGCCGAAAGCCCGGGGCCCCGCTCCTCAGTGCGCCCTCAGAGAACAGAACCCAGTAACTCCCGTCTGCCTGACCTCTGGCCGTGCTCCGAGCTCACCGAGTCTTCGACCGGTTCAAGGTACCCCTGAGCTGTGAGCTCACTGTCAGCTCTGTCTCTGTAGCCGGCTTCCCCATTCTAATACCTGTATGCCCTGCGAAACTCAGATACCTCCGATCCTTCTGTGACCCTGCGGGACCTGAGGCCATGCTGACCCCGTGTGGGCTTCACCACGGTTTAGCGTGGTGTCCCTCAGCGGAACAGACTTTTAAATGTCCTGATTTTGTGCTCCGTTGCTCTGCCGCTTGCCAGGAGCCCGCCCTTCCCCCCAGGGTCTATCTTCCCGTCGCTTTGGATTCACTTCTCCGCCAGTCCTACCTTTCAGAAAGTGGTTGTTTTTCTGTTTCTAGAATTGCTGTTCTTCTTCTCTTTGATCTGCCAATGGATTTGTAGGTGTTTGCAATCTTTAGATAAGCTTTCTAGCTAATCTCCTGCTAGCTGAAGTAGTCTCAGCCTGCTACTTCTCTGCCATCTTGACTCCTCCCCCTGTTGTAGTTTTTTGATGCAGAAACATAAACTGATAACATGAACATTATAGGTCATATGGTCTTTAAATGCCAGAAATAGAAAAAAATTATTTACAATGGGAGGGAGAAAGAGATGTTTAATTCCACATGTAAATGATGGCTCTGAGTTATACCACATTCAATTATTTTCATAACATGTTTTCAACAATATTATGTATATTAAAACATTTCATTAGGACATATATGTATGTATATATGTATATATATGCAGTACTTTATAGTTTAAAATATGCAGTTATATATACTTACATATATTATGTAACCTATTTTCTATTCAACAGAAATATGTAAAAATGACAATAACGTTATTTTTGTATGTGCAAAAGGAAATGTATTCTTAAAATATGTTTTGATGTTTGCACTATTATGTAGAATATTGCAAGAGAACCAAAAGCTACTCAGAATGATCCAGCAATGCTTATGGTTCTTCAAAGACTCTCTTTTTTAAAAATGTATTTATTTCTTCTTAAAGAGTGATTAAGAGCAAGTAAGAGCAGACACACAAGTTGGGGGAGGGGTAGAGTGAGGGAATCTTCAAGAAGACTCCCTGCTGAGTGTGGAGCCAGATGCAGAGCTCAATCTCAAAACCCATGAGATTATGACCTGAGCCAAAACCGGGAGTCAATCACTTAACCAAGTTGGTCACTTAACCAAGACTGAGCCACCCAGGCACCCCCCAAAAGTCTATTTCTTAGCTGTTCCCAACCAATTGCTAGTTTCATTGCTATAAATGCCATTTATATACCAATAAGCATGAATTCATGGAGAGCTCTCTCCTCCATTTATGGCCTTTTAGATCCCTCCAGATGGATGTCTAATAGGCATCTCAAACTCAAGTCCTCCCACTCTCCATATGCCCACCTCAGCTAATAGCCATTCTAACTTTGGCATTCTAGTTGCTTATTTCCAAGAACTCGGTATCATCCTGAAGTCTTTTTCTCCCATACCCTTATCTGGTGAGCAAAATATACCCTAAACTGTTGTTGTAACAGTGGCTCACCTTCGTGTCTCACCTGTGTTAATCTCAGCGGGTTTTGTCAGTTTTCCTGACTTACCTTGTCTCCTATTAGCTTTCAACTGAATCAAAGTAAAATCCAAGGCTTTCATGACAAAAACAGAACACTGTAAGATCTCCTGCACACTTTGCTCAGCTATCCAACTGTCTACTTTAGTGGCTTGCTACCTTCTCCTAACCCTCCATGGCTATGATGATATTTTAGAACTTGTATCTATCCTCCCCAAATATTTTAAATAGTGTATTCTTTTACTTTATGCCTCTCCTCCAATGTCATGTCCTTAGAGAGCCCCCCTTTTTTTTAAATCATTTTATATAAATGGCAATGCCCCCTGAGGTAACATTGCCACATGCTTTTAATGGGCTTTATCAGCATCTGACACATTCTGGTTAAGCATCTTTTTGTTTGCTATATGGTCAGTTTCCTTCTTACTCAAAACACATCTCCATGAGGCAGAGATGTCATCTGTTTTGCACAGAGATATGTCTCTACACCAGAACAGTGCCCGGCATGTAACAGGCGTGGAATCCTTTTTTGATTGAATGTCAGCTGACTATCTATGGACATTGGTATAGGACAAGGGTAAAATATGTTCTGAGAAAGCAGTGTATATATGCAATATTGAACTCTTCTCGAAAGGTTGAAAGTTATTGGTGTTGTTTAAAAGAAATGACAATAGACTTTTAAGAAAAGACAACATCTCATGGTATTAGGCTGTAAATAGCAGTCTGTTTTATTTTGAGCTGATCTTTAGAAGACAACTCAGAAGCCAGGAGTAAGATTATATTATCTATACTCGTGAGTATTAATTGAGCAGTTTGGCATCAAAACTTCCCCTTCATCAGACAGAATGTACAGGTTTAATTGAACACATTTTTATGAGAGGTTTGCTAGTCCAAATAGCACTTTCCACAAAGATCTGCACTTTTTACATGTCCCCAGACAGAGCACTAATACAGAATAATAGGGGATATAAACAGAAATGTAATTTTAGGAGATGCAAGTAGTTCCCTTTATATCTCATTTTGCTTAGATCCACTAGTTCATTCTGGCTACTTGTTGGCTTTTACTACTTGCAGGATTAGAAAAAGTTATAGAGGTTGCAGTAGAGAGACACTATGATAATTAAATCCTAAAACATAGGACCTATGTTTTAGGTGTTATGAGAAAAAGTAAAAGAATTTACATCATTTGGTTTTATAAAGGAAAAGCTGAGAGGTGACTGGATAATTGTCCTCAAGGATATACAAAGTTACTTTTTAAAAAGTGATGACTACCTGTTTTTAATCACATTTGAAGAAAGATTAAGAAAAAAGGTATTATAAACTGCAGTATGAGGGATTCCATTTTTCAAAAAAGAAATACCAAGGAGTGCCTGGGTGGCTCAGTGGGTTAAAGTCTGTGTCTTCAGGTTAGGTTATGATCCCAGGGTCCTGGGATTGAGCCCCACATCGGAACCCTGCTTCCCCTTCTCTCTGCCTGCCTCTCTGCCTACTTGTGATCTCTGTCTGTCAAATAAATAAATAAAATCTTTAAAAAAAAGGAATACTAGAAGTTGAAAAGATGTTCTTTACATACCAATTATTAAAGGCCAAGAATTAGGATTTTATTCTTTGAATATATTTAGAGGTGGGATTGTTTGGATTATAACTTGAAAGCAGTAACAAATGACCAGTCACAATCCCTAGTTTTTATGACCCTAGGATATCCACATTTATGGTAACAAGTTATAATTTCCACCCCTTCCATACTCCTTTCCTCCAGAAAGCTTTTTATCCAGAAAACCATATCCTCTTCCAGTGGAATCATGGATTTCTAAGCACAGATCTGAGGATCTTTTTAGTATGATATAATCATCCCAAGAAACAAAATTTTTGAGTTGAAATCTGGAAGATTAATTTATAACTATTAATTGAAATCATTAATTTCAATAGGTAATTTTGAAAGAAGTCTTTTAATCATATTATAAAAAATTAACTGCATTGTTCTCTGTGTCTATTGTTTGTTTTTATGTTTCTAGTAATTGTAATTTATGGTGGTAAAATTTCTACTAATTTCAATAACAGTGTCTTAGAGAAAATGCTGATACCAATCAAAATAATAATGAAAAATGATTCAAGTATATTTAATAAGAAATCAAGAATGCAGATCAAACATGAGGATTAAGTTTCCTTTGATAATTATATGCCCTTTATGTGCCATTTACTTTGTAAAATCATTTTCATATTAAAAAAAGTATTTTCCCTTTGAAGGTGCATAGCATTTTCCCACATGACCTAGCTGTATTTCCTGAAACTCCTTTTTTTTTCTTTTTTTCCTTCATATAGGGCTTTGCTTCCCTAAATTTCCTATAGGAAGCTAAATCTAACACATATTTAACCAAAGAAAGAGATTTAAGTTCTGCAGTGTGTACAGATTTAAACAAGAGAATTCTTACAAATACTGTAAACTATGGATCATATTGGAAGCACAGAAAGTTGCTGTGGTCAATGTATTCCCACCTAAAAGAGCCAGGAAAAACAACCTGGGTTTTGCTCCAAGATAACAGTTAATGTATTTGCATCTGAGTCATGTAAATTCCAGTGACAAGATGGATGCTTGTCCTTTTAGACTACCTGTCTGTTAGCTTCATGGTGGTCTGGGGTAATATGTCCCACATGTATTTTATTTAAGCTACCCTCCCATTCACATATGTTTTGCACCTAAGAATTCTAATCTTAGAATATCTAATCTAATCAGAAAAAATTTGTGAAAACTGAGTATATTTTTTAAAACATATTTAACCTATACTCCCTAGAATTATTACCTGTCCCATCAGGCTGCTTGCTGCTTGAAAACCAGTATTTGAAAGACACTGGTTAGATGGGAATGAGGTGTTTAAGGAGAAATTCAGGAAGAGATTACATGCATATTGGTGAAAAGGGTGGGGAGACTTATGGCTATCTGTGAGGAAAGATGGAACATGCACATTGAGCAAACCTGTATGTAACATATACCCCATTCACTTTGAGGTGGAGACTTAACATCAGAGTAATGTGTTTTTGGACTAGTGTTGTTGGGGTCAGGAGTAACGGCCAAGAAAGAATTACTGAAACATCTTTGGTGCAGAAAAGTGGTTTCATGAAAACATGGGGACAGGACTATGGGCAGAAAGAACTGCCGTCCCAGGATTGTGAGGAGCATATGCTTATATACTTTAGGGTTAGGAAAAGTAAAGGTAAGGAAAGTTTCAAAAGGGTTTCCTTTGCCAAAGAAGACTCACAAGATACCAGAGGTGTTGCTATTGTCAAGTCAAGGTTATTTTTCCCTCTAGAAAGACATTAGCAATAAGATAGTTGGAAGCTTCCTGAAGGAACAGTATACTCTGTCTGCCTCAAGTATTTGTCAATGGGCTGCTTTCAAGGATGTTTCATTTAATCTACATTCTTCTGCCTTTGTTTCCCACTCAACAGCAAGGCAAAATTCAGCCCCTAACATCAGGAGGTTGTCTAGGACAAAGAGAGGGCCCTGTGTTTGCTCCCATAGACAGTATAAGTCAGATGGGGTCTTGGGCTACTAAGGAATTCTCTGCTAAGGAATGCAGGGCTTTGCTTGTTCATGGACTGGAGCCACATCCGTTGACCTGGAGTCCAGGCTTCTGCAGAGACAGCTAGTGGGTTTGTTAGTGGGATCTGAAAACACACAATAGCTGAATAGTGGGAAACAAGTCTCTGAAAAACAAGCTTTAAACTTTCTGGTAGTTTCAACTTCATTAACCCTATAGGATAGGGTTTTAGACCCTCTGAATTTTCTGTATGTATACATGTTTAGGTTATTGGACCTTTCCAAACCTTAGTGTTCCCAAATATAAAGTGGATAATGGGATACCTAAAAGGATTTTATAATATATACAATATTTGTCAAGGGAAGATATTTTTTAACAGGAACAGTACATGAATATCTATAAG
Organism: Neogale vison; assembly: GCF_020171115.1. Taxonomy (NCBI): domain Eukaryota; kingdom Metazoa; phylum Chordata; class Mammalia; order Carnivora; family Mustelidae; genus Neogale; species Neogale vison. The sequence goes on along the minus strand of NC_058094.1, from coordinate 83,501,331 downwards.
GATTAAAGATTAATTAACATTTAGGAAGTTGTTTTAAACTGGGTCCAAATTTACACACCCAAATAGGCACATATGCATACAGCACACACAGATATCTAGAGAATGGCAAAAGAGTGAAGTTTGCCCATATAATAAACAGTTACAGTAAACATGTTTCCCTTTCAATGTGAATACTGGTAGTAAATTTTGTTAGAAAATGAAGCCTTCCTGATTGCCCTTATATATCCTACCTTCTACCATACCACTATTACACCATATTACAGAGAAAGGTGTGTGTGTGTTTGTGTGTGTGTGTGTGTGCTAAAATGTACATAAGATTTGGAGTCTGATCTACTCCAGATTTTTAGTAATAGTCAATATTAGTGATGGCTAATATTGTGACTATTAGTGATATTATGTGATATTGATGATAGTACAGAGCACTAGTATGTGCTTATTACTTTCCTAAGTGATATACACATATCAACTCATTTAATCTTTAAGAATCTTAAGAGAGGTACTATCATCCCCTTTTTAAAAATGATTCTAAGAGATGTGAAAAGAAGTGGTAAAATTGACGTTCATATTTAAGCTGAATGGCTTCCAAACTGATGGAATCTTAATCCCTAGGGCCAAAGAGGTTTTAAAAGTGTGTGTGTGTGGGGGGTTGACCACTATGTCCTAGACCTAGTTCCCTCATCAGGGAAATGAGGATGATAGCCTGTTCTGATGGATTATTATACAGATTAATATAGAGATTATATTTGAAAGATATGCTTTCTGGTTTTTTCTGAAATTTTTTATTATGTCCATTTATATCAGGAATTCCAATTGCCTAAGAAGAACAAAGAGATTTAAAGTTTTATTCCGTTTCCCAGATAAGGCAACTAAAATCCAAAAAAAGAGAATTAACATACTGCATAAAGCACTCACTTGGTTTGATTTTATTTTTCAGTATCTAACATCTAAAATAGTATTATAATGCCATTAAAAGTATCATTTTTTGTACAGGACTTGATGTAGATTTAATAAGTCCCTTTAGAGACTCACTCATTCTTGAAAGTCTTATTCAAAATTAATTGGTAAAATTTAATTTTGATAGTATGTTTTTCTCTCTCATTTTTAGTCACTAAAATATTTGCAAAAAATAGAAATTATTATTTGTAGCTAAAGAACCCTTACTGGGTCTCTTCTTCTTGTTTTATTAAAAATACATTTTTGTTTGTTTTTTAAATTTTTATTTGTTTTACACAATCATGCCTAATGATTGAATGATTTCCTTATTTCCTGTAAGTACAAGTAAAAGAAGCAATAGCAAACATAACAGTCAAAAACACATTAGTTAAGTCATTTAATTTATAAAGTAGCTTATATTTAATATAACAATGCAAAAATATTTATCCTTCATCTCCCCATTCTTTTTTATTTGCTTTTTCAAATCCACAAGTGTCATTAACTTGAAGAAAAAAAATCTATTATTAGAACAATAATAAGTGTAGTTGGGAAAGTGTGAAACAAGTGACTTGCCAGATTAGCAAATACTGGATGAAACAGTTGCAGTGTCAAGGAGAGAAGAAACCATATAAATATATGTGGAAGCTTTGCTATAGGGATAACTTGCTGATTTTTGGCAGCATTTTCTGCATTTAATCTTACATGTTTAAAATACAATAGAAAATTTATGGCTCACTATATCTATGCTCTCAATAATTATTCTAAACACATAGTTTATTTATTTATTTATTTATTTATTTATTTTAGTCAAAAAATTCTTTGGTTTACCATTGTCCTCTGAATACCTTGGAAAAGCATATATATTAATAGCAAACATAGCTGTAGTATGTTGTTTCTGTGTAATACTGCTTTGTGAATCTGAGACAAATCCTAAGATCTGGATATTAGTCTGTAGAAAGTGTCCAGAAGACCTGAGATAAATCTAAAAAACTAGAGGTTACTTCTGAAGCAGAAATGGAAAATGAGATCAATGTACAAAAATAGTGCTCAAGATGTGTATAGCTGTTATTTTATTACCATTAATTTAGCGATACTTTCCAATGAGCAGACATTACAGAGGCTACTGTTCCTACTGGACCCAAACTTACACTCTGTCTAAAGATAAACAAAGTGTATGGAGAGCAAGTTAAGGAAGTAGAGATTAGGGAATGCCATATATATTTATTTTATTAGATATCAACATGATATTGATGTCAGAAACTATGCTAAAATGTATATGCATTATCTTGACACATCCTAATAAATGCAAAAGTTGAGATTTGAATCCAGACAGCATCTGAGGCTACTGCCTGTGTTCTTATCACTATAGCAGGTGCACTCCAGTAGACAGCATGAGGGAGAGACAGAGGAGTATGGATGTTTTGGATGATTACTTTTAAAGCAGCTCTTTCACATGCTTGAGCTATAATCGCTCTTCACTATACTTCAAAAAAGGATTCCAACATGTTACTCTTCCCATCTTCCTTCTGTAAAGCAGTGTACTCTGCCTCTTTCTTGCCTCACACGCTTCAAGGGGTTTTCATGGCACAGGCAGTAATGTGCATTTCTTAGCAGGAGCACCTGAGCCCATTAGACTTGAAGTCGATTGCTCTTGCAGGAGTCCCTAAGTCCTTGATGATAAGGCGATCTCTTCCTAGAGCAAAATTTTCTCCTTTCCACTTTCAAGAATGTTTTATTGCTCCTTATTCTGTTTCCTTAGCACTTTAGCTGTATGTAACTGTCATGAGGCTTTTTATTATTTTTACATACTTGTCTCCCCCAGTAAACTGTAACGCCTGAGGGCCTGGATGCCCATAGCAGTTATCGTTCAAGTCAGTGCCTGAGGAGTGTTCTATAAGCAGCAATAGGCAATAACCACATGTGTTCTTAGATGTCCAACTTCTATTTTCAGAGTTAAATAGAGGGTTCTATCTCTGAGGGCTTCAGTGCTCAGGTAATGTAATTGAAGATGCTAATTCAAGTTTTCAAAGAGTTTACTGCCAAGAAAACAGAAAATCTTAAATGAAGATTATTTTAAGATTTAATGGCAACATGTAACTTAGGAGAAGGAAAAATACCAAAAGTTTCTGGCTATTAATGACATTGATTATTTTGTTACAACTCTATATTACAAGGAAAGTTAAGGCCCATTGAATAAACCATAAAACTGGAGGGGTTTCCAGAAATTCTGTAGTATTTAGTTACAGTTTCTGTGCCAAGTTTATCAATTCAAATAAGTAATAGAGAAGTCGAAATATTTACAACATAAATAGAGGATTTGCTATTTTTTTATATATATAGCGGCTTGTCATTACGCTTATGTTAAAGTCCAAAATTCATGATCTGTCCAGTGACTCATCTCCTTTCCCAGTGTTGGCTCTCAACAACCTCTCTCTTCTCTGTTCTCTGGATTTCTGGAACATACTTGAGGCTTTTGCTTCAGGCCTCTACCAATACCAGCCTCTCTGTCCGCCAAAGTTCTCTTCCTGGCCATTCAACCTTTAATCCTCCACTCATCTTTCAGCCATTGTTTGAAATTTACATCCTAGAGGACATTTCCCTAACTTGTCCATATAATTTGATGTAAACTTCTGTTCTTACTCTCTATAATGGCACTTATACTAATTTATTTAATGTCTGTCTTTGCCACTCCTCTAGACATTATATGCTCTAAATGATTAAAAATTATTTTATAATTGTTTACCATTGTACTATATTTTTTAAGATAATGTGTTTTCATTTTTTCCCCTTGAAATAGTATAGGAAAATCATAAATACAAAGAGAATCTAGCTTTCTTTAAGCTTGTATCTCCTGGCAGCAGTTATCAAAGCTAAATTCTACAATCAGAAGAACTACTACCATATATTCACTCTTCCTCTAGTATTTTAAGAATCCAAATTAAAAAAAAAAGAAAATTGAATTTACTAATAAAATAGTTATTATTTTGAAAACACTTGCCAAAATAGATAATTCTGACATTTTGGGTGCTTAATGATGATACCTTTATGTAACTCCATATAAGAAACAGAGACACAAGTTACTAACTATTCTTTGGTCATTTTCAGTACAATCCACATGTAATTCAAAGGCTATATCTGAATTATTGCCTGAGATTACCAAATTTCATCAATTCTTTTTTTTTTTTAAAGATTTTATTTATTTATTTGACAGAGAGAAATCACAAGTAGATGGAGAGGCAGGCAGAGAGAGAGAGGAAAGCAGGCTCCCTGCTGAGCAGAGAGCCCGATGCGGGACTCGATCCCAGGACCCTGAGATCATGACCTGAGCTGAAGGCAGCGGCTTAACCCACTGAGCCACCCAGGCGCCCCAAATTTCATCAATTCTTAACTGTATTTTCTTTGAACATCTCTGAAATTGAAATACACATAGATGTGTGAACATAGTTGAAAACTTCAAGTAAGACCAAGAAATTGCCATGTGAAAGGTTTTTTTGACTCAATAAAATACAGTCACATAAGTAAGGTAAATATGTATCTTTTTTTTCCAATTTATTTATTTTCAGAAAAACAGTATTCATTATTTTTTACCACACCCACTGCTCCATGCAATCCGTGCCCTCTATAATACCCACCACCTGGTACCCCAACCTCCCACCACCCCGCCACTTCAAACCCCTCAGATTGTTTTTCAGACTCCATAGTCTCTCATGGTTCACCTCCCCTTCCAATTTACCCCAACTCCCTTCTCCTCTCTAACACCCCTTGTCCTCCATGCTATTTGTTATGCTCCACAAATAAGTGAAACCATATGATAATTGACTCTCTCTGCTTGACTTATTTCACTCAGCATAATCTCTTCCAGTCCCGTTCATGTTGCTACAAAAGTTGGGTATTCATCCTTTCTGATGGAGGCATAAGACTCCATAGTGTATATGGACCACATCTTCCTTATAGAGGGCACATACCTCAATATCATCAAAGCCATCTATGAAAAACCTACCGCAAATATCATTCTCAATGGAGAAAAACTGAAAGCTTTTCCGCTAAGGTCAGGAATATGGCAGGGATGTCCATTATCACCACTGCTATTCAACATAGTACTAGAAGTCCTAGCCTCAGCAATCAGACAACAAAAGGAAATTAAAGGCATCCAAATCGGCAAAGAAGAAGTCAAACTATCATTCTTCGCAGATGATATGATACTCTATGTGGAAAACCCAAAAGACTCCACTCCAAAACTGCTAGAACTTGTACAGGAATTTAGTAAAGTGTCAGGATATAAAATCAATGCACAGAAATCAGTTGCATTTCTCTACACCAACAACAAGACAGAAGAAAGAGAAATTAAGGAGTCAATCCCATTTACAATTGCACCCAAAACCATAAGATACCTGGGAATAAACCTAACCAAAGAGGCACAGAATCTATACTCAGAAAACTATAAAGTACTCATTAAAGAGATTGAGGAAGACACAAAGAAATGGAAAAATGTTCCATGCTCCTGGATTGGAAGAATAAATATTCTGAAAATGTCTATGCTACCTAAAGCAATCTACACATTTAATGCAATTCCTATCAAAGTACCATCCATCGTTTTCAAAGAAATGGAACAAATAATTTTAAAATTTATATGGAACCAGAAAAGACCTCGAATAGCCAAAGGAATATTGAAAAAGAAAGCCAAAGTTGGTGGCATCACAATTCCGGACTTCAAGCTCTATTACAAAGCTGTCATCATCAAGACAGCATGGTATTGGCACAAAAACAGACACATAGATCAATGGAACAGAATAGAGAGCCCAGAAATAGACCCTCAACTCTATGGTCAACTAATCTTTGACAAAGCAGGAAAGAATGTCCAATGGAAAAAAGACAGCCTCTTCAATAAATGGTGGTGGAAAAATTGGACAGCCACATGCAGAACAATGAAATTGGACCATTTCCTTACACCACACACAAAAATAGACTCAAAATGGATGAAGGACCTCAATGTGAGAAAGGAATCCATCAAAATCCTTGAGAACACAGCAGCAACCTCTTCGACCTCAGCTGCAGCAACATCTTCCTAGGAACATCACCAAAGGCAAGGGAAGCAAGGACAAAATGAACTATTGGGATTTCATCAAGATCAAAAGCTTTTGCACAGCAAAGGAAACAGTTAACAAAATCAAAAGACAACTGACAGAATAGGAGAAGATATTTGCAAACGACATATCAGATAAAGGACTAGTGTCCAAAATCTATAAAGAACTTAGCAAACTCAACACCCAAAAAACAAATAATCAATCAAGAAATGGGCAGAGGACATGAACAGACATTTCTGCAAAGAAGACATCCAGATGGCCAACAGACACATGAAAAAGTGCTCCATATCACTCGGCATCAGGGAAATACAAATCAAAACCGCAATGAGATATCACCTCACACCAGTGAGAATGGCTAAAATCAACAAGTCAGGAAATGACAGATGCTGGCGAGGATGCGGAGAAAGGGGAACCCTTCTACACTATTGGTGGGAATGCAAGCTGGTGCAACCACTCTGGAAAACAGCATGGAGGTTCCTCAAAATGTTGAAAATAGATCTGCCCTATGACCCAGCAATTGCACTACTGGGTATTTACCCTAAAGATACAAACGTAGTGATCCGAAGGGGCACGTGCACCCGAATGTTTATAGCAGCAATGTCCACAATAGCCAAACTATGGAAAGAAACTAGATTTCCATCAACAGATGAATAGATAAAGAAGATGTGGTGTATATACACAATGGAATACTATGCAGCCATCAAAAGAAATGAAATCTTGCCATTTTCGACAACATGGATGGAACTAGAGCGTATCATGCTTAGTGAAATAAGTCAAGCGGAGAAAGACAACTATCATATGATCTCCCTGATATGAGGAAGTGGTGATGCAACATGGGAGTTTAAGTGGGTAAGAGAAGAATCAATGAAACAAGATGGGATTGGGAGGGAGACAAACCATAAGTGGCTCTCTCACAAAACAAACTGAGGGTTGCTGGAGGGAGGGAGGTTGGGAGAAGGGGGGTGGGGTTATGGACACTGGGGAGGGTAGGTGTTTTGGTGAGTGCTGTGAAGTGTATAAACCTAGTAATTCACAGACCTGTTCCCCTGGGGATAAAAATATATGTTTATAAAAAATAAAAAAAATTAAAAAAAATAAAAGTGATTTTTAAAATTTTCTAGATTTGAAAAAAAAATAAGTAAATAAATAAAAACAACTTTTTTAGGGGCACCTGGGTGGCTCAGTGGGTTAAGCCGCTGCCTTCAGCTCAGGTCATGATCCCAGGGTCCTGGGATCAAGCCCCGCATCGGTCTCTCTGCTCAGCAGGGAGCCTGCTTCCTCCTCTCTCTCTGCCTGCCTCTCTGCCTGCTTGTGATCTCTCTCTGTCAAATAAATAAATAAAATCTTAAAAAAAAAAACAACAACTTTTTTAGATAACCTAGACTCATTTTTTTTTTTTTTTTCATTTCTCTTATAAATGAATACTGTCATGGTGCTTTAAGGTTTAAAGAAATCAACTCAATAGGAAATATCATGCTTATTAAACTTTACAAAATTTGAAAACATATTAGTAAGTATTATTTAACTTCATCTTGACAGCTCTGTAAGGGAAAAGGGAGATTGTTTCTGTTATCCCTTCACATAGTAAAAACTGAATCTCATGGTAAAGTACTTTTTGGTAGCTACATTGCTAGTAAGCATAGAAGCCAAAATCTTCACTTCTGTTTCATGAGGATGCTTCAGCATTGATACATAAAAGAAATGCATTCATTATGAGTTTGGGATGTGGAATTCAGGCTTCTATGACCATTTTTAATGAAGATTTAGTTGTATCATAATCCTTAGGAGTATGGCATCTCCACCATGAATTTAGTCAACATTGATTCAAGGTATGGCCATGTTAGCAATATGGATTGATGTATGCGAGCCTGTGTAACTCCAGGTTTTCATCAGGACAGTGACCTGTTGGACCGGCGGAAACACTGCTTCACAGTGCAATCTGAGTCTGGGGAGGATCTCTACTTCTCCGTGGAGTTAGAGTCTGACCTCGCCCAATGGGAAAGAGCCTTCCAAACAGCAACCTTTCTGGAGGTGGAACGGATACAGGTGAGAGTCTGTGACATTTTAGGAACTGTGACTCCTAAAAATGCATGACTGCTCCCTAGAATTTAAATCTTCAATAGAAAATGCTATGACTTTAATTAATTTACAAAGTAATTTCCTGTTCTCCAGTCACGACCACCCAACTTTTAATGTGAATGGCTTCATTCTTTCACTGTGGTTTTTCTAGAAATAATTCCCTTCAACTCTACCCTTCAAAATCATACATGTAATTTGAGACTTTTTTCAGAGGTCATATCATCACCAAGATTTTCCCGATTTTCAGTCTTTCCTGCCCATTACTACCACTATTGCCACAACTATCCTGTTCAAACTCATTCCACTTGTGAGCATCAATAGCACTTCTTTCGTCTGTTTTCGTAGGTCAACTAACACTGTCTTGTATTGGAGTGATATGTGCTTGTCATTCCCCACACAAAGTTATAGCTTGCTTGGGATTGTTTTATTCATTTACCAGCTGAAGTACAGTGCATTTGCCCTGCATATTTATTAAGCTTTATTTCTTAAATGTAAAGTTAAATGTAGGTCAAACTTCATAGAACCCTCAGCCTCTCCAATTCATGGGACCATGGAATAGATAAAGTCCCCAAATGTTGCTTCTGTGGCTGATGTCTGTCTGATAGAGACTGATGGCAAAATTGAGCAGTTGTGATGCACTTGCCATATGTAAATGGATTTGTAGAGCCAGGATCTAAATGTGTGATTATTCATCACACAACTAATTCATTACAAATGATTTAGTTCCATTTGTAATTCTGAACTTAATGAGATAAATTTTAATGTTCTGTACTGAAGAGGTTTTCATCTGATATATTCTTTTAAATTATAGTAGTTAAGAATAGCAAACAATTATGTCTAAATTAGTGGGCATGAGATAGCCTTGAAGATTTCTTAATATTGACAGTAGTTTTAGTAAGGTAGTAATGGGTGGATACAAGCATGGAAGATACCCATGCATTAAACAAGTAAAATTAGACCCAAAACTGAAGTTAAAAGGCCCATTAAGTTTGTTTTTTGAGCTGGTTTTTGAAAACTTGACTTCAAAGGGGTAATTTGGCATGGTTATAACTTTACTATGCAAATTGGGCTTAAAGCCATGAGTATAGGTTTTTGGTGAAGGCAACTTGATGCATTTAGCCATCATTATAGTCAAAATGTGATTCATTTAATGTACTTTTATATACGGTATTATAAATATAATGTAAGGATTAGTATTAAAAATTTGCTTGGGGCGCCTGGGTGGCTGAGTGGGTTGAGCCGCTGCCTTCGGCTCAGGTCATGATCTCAGGGTTCTGGGATCGAGTCCCGCATCGGGCTCTCTGCTCAGCAGGGAGCCTGCTTCCTCCTCTCTCTCTGCCTGCCTCTCTGCCTACTTGTGACCTCTCTCTGTCAAATAAATAAAATTAAAAAAAAATTTGCTTGAGATCAGTTTATCTCGTTCTCTTCTTCCCTTTCTCCCTCCTTGTGAATTATGAACATTTTTCTTCATTTGAATATACCAGTAGAGTTTGCAATTAAATGAAAACAAAATTGGCCTGTGGACAAAAAGAGGCATCATGTAGCATATATGTCCCGAGTTTTTATTTCATATTTGTTATTGTTAAATTTTAGTATTTCTATTTTAGTAGTCTTTCCAAAATATTTATGTAAGTAAAATTATAATTTAATCTTATCTCATTGTGAAAAGTCGTTAATGATTTTTGAAGAATCAGTAGGTTTATACAAATAAGAAGCAAGTGATAAATGTCTTTAGGAAATAGCTTGTACCACATGGATGAGCATTATATGAGAGACTCTCAAGGTAAAGATGTTCTTATATTTTTTCCCTTGGTTACTGAATCTGTGTTTGTGTGCCTTAAAGTGCTCTTTTAATAATATCCATGAAATTGATATGCCAAGAATTTGAATAATATCTTAACCTTTAATAGTTCACTTTTGTTTTAATCTAAATGCAGTGTTATTTAGCTATAAAATATAATAACAACATAATCTTGCCTAAGCTTAAACATTTTTATACCAGTTTTATTGGCAACATTGCAAAGGTTGTCAGTATAGCACAAGATAAAGACAAGTTCACAAGGAGCAGAATTGAATATGTGGTCCTGAATACCTCTTGGCAGGTGAAAACCTATTCAGCTAGCTTTATTAATATTAAGATGTCAATAATACTATGTTTCTTATACAATTATTGCTGATATTAAGTTACCTATTGTAGGGGCGCCTGGGTGGCTCGGTGGGTTAAGCCGCTGCCTTCGGCTCGGGTCATGGTCTCAGGGTCCTGGGATCGAGCCCCACATCGGGTTCTCTGCTCAGCAGGGAGCCTGCTTCCTCCTCTCTCTCTGACTGCCTCTGCCTACTTGTGATCTCTGTCTGTCAAATAAATAAATAAAATCTTTAAAAAAAAAAGTTAGCTATTGTATAAACAACTTATTAGGACCTATCACACAGTCTTTTGATAAATGTTGTCTGTTAATACTGATATTGGGTCAATCACAAGAAAAGTAACAGTATTTTCTGTTCTATCTAGTGCAAGACATATGCATGTGTGCTAGAAAGTCATCTAATGGGACTCACAATTGACTTTAGCACTGGATTTATCTGCTTTGATGCTGCAACAAAGGTAATGTGTTCAGATCAGCTCTGAGGAATGTGCTGCAGACACTGTAGTTTAAGAATGACTGAAATAACTTCTAATTCCTGTCAACATTTTAATTGGTTATCATGTATCAAACTTAAGATCCTCATTTTTTAATAGAAGAAAAATCATGCTTTATTCTGTTTATAGAAACACAAAAGCTTGAATTTTTAATGACACAAACATGTTTCCAAAACACATTTTAAGTGTATAAAGTGAATATATATGTATAATATATATACATTACAATTTATAATATATTATAATGTATGCATTATAATAATGTATGCAAAAGAGAATATTTATATATTCTCTTTTACTAAAGGTTTAGCATCTTACTAAGGGAAATTTCTTTTTCTCTAAACACAAGTTTTTTTTTTTTTCCTTTCCCTCCTTTATTGGACATGTCCTCACAGAACATCAATCAGTTAAAGAGTAAAATTGATGCTGAATTTCTGACATGTCTAACAAGGAGATTCATTCATCAGATTGACTTGTCACATTTGAAGGAGACACAACACAAAGAGACCCAAACTGGCAAATACAAGTTTTTTAAAAAAGGGTTTCTTTATTTATTATTATTTTTTCTGCATCAGTATCCCCAATATCCAAACAGGGAAAACATTTTTTTTTAGAGTTTAGTTTTATAGGTAATATGTTAGAATCATAGTATAGAGGAATTTGGGGTTTAGAAATTCTAGCCAGGAAATATAATCCTTATTAACCCTTATTAGCTTGGAAAGGTCCTGTCCAATCTGATTGGATACCTTTTCCACAAAAGATCTTCCTCTAAGAGGAGTGTATATTGAAGCATGAAAGGAATCCTCTCAGTTAGTCATGTCTAAAAAATCTTTAAACACAACTGATCCTTCACCCATTGATAATCTCCCAGTACCAGAGTCACTGCTGCATTTTCTGACTTGAGGTTCAGGTCCCCATGGAGGACATTCTTTTCCCTCCCATGACAATCTATTCCTCAGATACTCTCCACTTTTTCCTTCATCAAATTATGGCCTAAGAAATAAACCCATATATTCCTTCCCACTAATTTTAAAGATTACTGAGTAACCCTTTACTGGGAAACATTTATCTTACCTAAAAATCAAGCATTGTACAGAATTTTCAAAATACAAGGAAAACAAGCTTGATATAAATGTGTGAGAAAGGCAGTGTCCTGAGAATAAGAGGTTTCGGATCTCGGGAAAGATGGGAATCCATTGTGTAGTCAAGTATGATGTGGACTGGTGTCTAGAGATCTTAGGAGTTTTCATGACCCAGCAACTGAGACTGTCACACAAAAGCTCAAATTATTTAAAGATGGGCAATTTATTTTTCACTTAGTGAAATTAAATAGCGTACATTTGCTGGTCAGATTGATTAGACCATCCAGTGCATTGCCTTTGTATAAGGCCAAAAAAATTTATCTAAATATGGAATTTCAGGTGCTGTGGCTCTTTTGATAACTCTCAGATGAGACTGCCATCTCTTTTTTTTCCTATGACCAAAGACTTTCTTTGGAATAAAATATTCATTCAATTCAGGATAGCCTCACGAGTACTAAATTAATATAACATATTACCCATGGAAAAGTCCTGTGCAATCTGATTGGATACCTTTTAATCTAAATGCAGTGACATTTAGATTAGATAGATATTTAGATTAGAGTAGATATTTAGATATTTAGTGCAATCTGATTGGATACCTTTTAATCTAAATCTAATAACATATTTACTAATTTTACTACTCAATTTCATAATTATTAAATCAATGTAATAAATAACTTTCAAAATAATTAAAGCAGTTAGAAAAAAAATTAAAGTGTGATTTTATAAAGAGAACATTATAGCTATAATTGTCATCAAATTCTACCACATGAAGATGGAAGAATCACTCATATATAAGAGGGAAAGTAATAAAATAAAATTCATCTGAACTCATTTCTGAATGCCTGAACTTAAGTTTTTGTTGTTGTTGTTGTTGTTTTGTTTCTGTTTATTGGTTTTTATTTTTAAGGATAGTATAATCTAAATCCATGTCAAGGTCCTGTTTTATCCCTTTGTGTGGTAAGGGAGAAAATCCAGATGTGGATGTTCTATATGACATGTTGAGGTATTCCTGCCTGGGTGTGCAGGAAAGGAATGAGCACCCAAGAGACTCTAAGCAAATTGTTATGATACCATCTAGGGCATATCATTTAGCAAAAATGAGATTTTAGTCAGTACAAGCTTGACACAGAAAAAGCCAGTGGCCTTGGGGAGTGGTAAGCACCATCTTCCCATTTTCCTTTATTGGAAGTTTCTAACTTCAAAGCCACCTGAGAATTGTGATGGAGGGAGAGAGCCTGTCTCCTTGTGATGAGCAAGGTATTCATCACTAAACTGACACTTGCACAGTAATAGGGAACTCTTAATAATTATGTCAGGGCAAACCACTGACCTGCCTGTACTGCAAGAAGGTGGCCTTACTCCATGGAATGGAGTAAAGTAAGTAAAGCCCAAAGTAAGTAAGTAAGTAAGTAAGTAAGTAAAGCCCAAAAGTTATTTTTAAATATAAAAAAGAAAAAAAAATAATTATAATGTATAAATTAAAGCTTGTTTTGTTCCAATATTTTATTAAAACAGTTAAATAATATTGTTATTTTCTCTACTTGATATGCCAGTGGAAAGAATCTTTAAAAATATGTGCCCAGCAGATTTTTTAAATGTTTGGATTCAGGAAGGCCAAAGCAGCAATACTATTGATACCTTTTAACTGTTCTTATTTTGTCCGTCTGCTCTGCATCTTGCTCAGGGCCTCCAGCTTTGAAGTGACTATGGAAGCAAACCAAAGGTCGTATGATAAAGTATAGATTCCAGAAAGGGGGAGGAGGTGTACTGAGTAGTTAGCTGAGTTCCATTTAAAGCAAGTTCTACACTGTTAATACACCAGCAAAGGGGAGAATTTATATATGTATATATATATATATATATATATAGAGAGAGAGAGAGAGAGAGAAATGATAAATATGGATATATATATATATGGATATATGCATGTCCATATATATATCCATATATATCTCCATATTTATCATTTTTAAAAAATATTTTTTAAGTAAAATAGACAATAATGAAAAAATAAATTAGAAGACCAAATTAGATACTTGTGGTAGGGAATAAAGTCTTTGTGGCCTTAGTTTACACTAGACTGCTATAGGTTTGGAAGCAGTGAGGTTCGGGAATGTCAAGCTAGTTTTGTTACTTGTCCCTTGTGCCTGAAAGTCCTCAGGGAAAACTCTTTCCCTGGACTTTCTAGACAGTACAAGACACACTAAATAACTCTGCATTTCCCATACTTCAGTTTACATTAGCAATGTAGCAGAAGGTTATCCATTCTTCTGTTTCAGTTAGTGTTGCTGGGGAGATTCCCTCATAGAAGTTTATTGCCATATAACAGTTCAGCTTGTTCTTTGTAATATTTATCTTTATTAAAATGTGGCCTGAGTGTTAAAAAAGGTTTTCTCATTAATATGTCAAAGTATGATGTTGCAGTACTAATGTAATTCCCATAGCTAAAAGTATTGATTTGTTGCCATTATATTCCTTCAAAAATTCATATATGTATTACTTATAGCTATTAATAGATTTCCTACACAAACAGAGACTTTAGTAACATTTGTAAATAAGTAGTTAATGAATACTTGTTTCCTATTGAAAGATAGAAAAGGGATATATAAGGCTTCCTGGAAATTGAGACACCAAGGATAAGATTATCCAGACAAATATCTGTAAGTAAGGAGAACACTGAATTTGAGGTCAGACATGATGCAAGGTCAAGTTTGTGGGTAGCCAAGAGCCACATTATGAAAGGGATCCTAATAAAGGATTGCACCTGATCCTAAGAACAGAAGAACCTTTGAAGGGTTTGAGACACAGGAATGAAATCACCAGAAATGTGTTTGGCAGCATAAACCCAGTAGAAGAGTAGATGACTGAGATGGAGAAAACCTGGGGAAAGCCTGGTTTGGCCCTCTACCACTGGACACCTCTGGACATCTACCACTTGGAAATGTTCTAGGAAAAAAAAAAAACATGCATGGTTAACAAGGTTAAATAAACACACTGTTACAAGTTGAGGTTGAGGGTGAAAATAATGTATGAACAGAAGTAAGAGATGTTCGATATCATGGAAGCTAAGTTATAAGGAAGGAAATGTAGAAAATGCTTGGAGTGAAAAACTGGGCTCCTGGATTGTGGTCCAGTGCATGTTTGACCTAAATCTGATTTATACTGTGTAAAGGTCACTCTAATGGAGGTATACAGATTGCATTGATTGGATGGAGGCAAGACTAAATGAAGAGCCATGAATGGAAATAAGTTATGTCTCGCCTTGATAATTTAGAATAACTTTCAAACTTTTCTTTTTAAACATGAAATTTTGTAAAAATTTTAAAAATGAGGGAAATTTCTTTTATTTGTATCAAACAAATAACACCTGAGTTCTAATGGTTAAAATAAGGATGAAGCCATCAGATCTCACACCTTAGACCTCCCCCTCACTCCCAATGCTGCAGGCCACGGGAAAAGTCAACTCTGTTGCTATAATTGGAGCCCCAAAACTGTTTATCCTGTGTAAATAGCAAATGCAGTGTGTGGAGTACCATAAATCCTAACCCGAACACTACATGAGAAGTATAAATATTATTTGTATTACAGTTTCCCAACAGAGTCTCTGAAACCATTGGTTCCCTAAAACTGTTAGTCTGATAGTTTTTTTTTTTTAATATTTTAATAGTTGACTTTGAGAAATTCTAGGATAAATTACTTAAAAGGCTTCTCTACTTCAGTATATCTACAAAACAGTACTAACACAGAGAATGTCAAAAATATTTTTGAAATCATGATTGATTAACAGATCTACGCAGATAATAAATTATTAAGTGAAAAAAGTAACGTGCTTAAGAATTAGCTCTGTCCTATTTTAGAAGCTACCATAATGATTTTATGTTTCCTTTGTGTACTCATTACTAACTTTAATTGATTATAGTTTGGAAATATTATCTGGAGGGAAGTTATAAAACTCATGTCTGTGCATGATGACCTGCATTTTGGGAACTTATATTCTATGCCATAAAAGACAATGTCATCCTAACCGAAATAATTTCTTTCATGGTTTTGAGATGTTCTGTATAAAATTAGAGGGCTTTCTTTTCCCAAAGAATTGTGCTGCAGAATTAAATTCATTGTTAACATATTAATCCCTGAAGTATCTTAAT
This sequence comes from Neogale vison, assembly GCF_020171115.1. Classification (NCBI taxonomy): domain Eukaryota; kingdom Metazoa; phylum Chordata; class Mammalia; order Carnivora; family Mustelidae; genus Neogale; species Neogale vison. The sequence goes on along the minus strand of NC_058094.1, from coordinate 83,485,364 downwards.
CCCTACAATACATTTATATCTTTAAGTAGATACTGATTTCTACAGTATTTCAAGGTAAAATTTGGAAGGAAGTTGAAATGACCTCTACTTATACTTTTCATTTTCAAGTCTTTGACATATGTTGGAGAAGTTGAAGGTCACTGGTTTTGAGGAGCTTTGAGCTACTGTTTCTCCTAAAAATATATGATATTGTTTTCATGTACACATACACATTTCATTATATGTTTGACTTTTTCTGAAAAGCACTTATGTAATTATAACATAACTATAACAAGAATTCCATAGGTCAGAACTCTCAAAATGGAATTAAACCTTTAGTTTTTCCATTTATGCTATTTTTTCTATAATATTTCAACTATTTCATATCAAAGGTAGATCCTAAAAGCCCAAAAGGAAAGCTTGAAATGATTAAAAATGAATATTTTCTTGAAATTTCTTTTACATAAGTAGAAATCTTAAATGTAGATATGCTATTATGTAGTGACAACAATATTCATATAAACCTTAACATTTTTCCTTATACAGTATCTTTCAATCATTTTGCTTCCTCAGTTGTATAACTTACAGTCCCTAAATATGGACAAAAACATCAAATTCTATTTTTTGGAATTTTTACTTTCTTCTTCAGATAAATTATATTTTCTTTGCTTTTAGGAGAATGAAGAACATTGTATTCATTGCAAAACAAACTCAGACATTTAGGGAAACAATCCATCAGGTAATTTTTTAACCCTCAAACATTTCAAAGATAGCCCTAAAGTAAAGTTCAAAAGAGAGGTATTAACCCAAGTTTTCATGCCAGTATATTAGCTAGATGCAACATAATAATAGAATCCTATATTTATAATTCGAAGTATATAAAGAACAAAAGCAGGCAAGAGTCAAAAATTCTTTGGCTAGTATGTTATTTTTAATTTAATAATAAAAATTATTTTGAAAAATTTAAGTCAGATATTATTAAAAATATCTGACTTAAAGCTTCTTTCAGTGTATCTTAGATTATCTCCTTTAATCATCAGTTTTGTTTTTTATGAAATTTTTTGCTAATGTCACATAGCAAGTAGAATAATAGCTGTGTGTATATCTTGCAGCATTATTCTAAAATTAAATAAGATAGAAATAAAAACATCGTAAATTGTCAAATACAGATTCTGAAGTCCTTAAGCATTATTTCCGACCAAGCTATTTTTCAGAGGGTTTTGTCTCAACCACAGATCCTATCTTTTCGTCCAATCCCAGGAATTCAAATTCCCCAGAATTCACTGATTAGCAGCCTTTCACCTTTAACCCCTGTAGAACCTTTGCAAATCACATAGCTGCTGAGCCTTCCTTCCTCACCTCTGAAACAGACATGCAAATGACACTTTTTTTCATGGGATTATTGTAAAATTTAAATGAAATGTATATTGAGAGTGTTTTTTTTTTTAATTTTATTTATTTGACAGAGAGAAATCACAAGCAGGCAGAGAGGCAGGCAGAGAGAGAGAGAGAGAGAGAGGAGGAAACAGGCTCCCCGCGGAGCAGAGAGCCCAACGCGGGGCTCGATCCCAGGACCCCGGGATCACGACCCGAGCTGAAGGCAGAGGCTTTAACCCACTGAGCCACCCAGGCGCCCCTACTGAGAGTGTTTTACAGTGAGTGGCACGAGATGAGCCTTCCTAAAAGGTGGATACTTAAATTTCTTCCACATGGCTGGGTAGTTCTGCCCACTACAGGGCACCAGAACCAACAATACCTTGCTACTATGTGACCATCCTCAAAACATCACAATAGCACTGTGTTTTCTAGAATTTTGATAAATCCATCGACACATGTGTCTGCTACATTCCAGTTCTTGTGAATCTGTGCTTTCATGAAGGTCTTTGTTTTCATGGCACCCAGTGGAGAAGATAGACATTAAGCAAGTAATCGTGTTTAATGTTCTCAGCAAAGGGGAGTTCAGGGTAGCATGGAAGCATGTAAGGTAGGTTAAGGGCCCACAGGTGGTACTTAGAGTAAACCACATTTCACTTGAAAGTTGACAGGTCATGAGTGGCTAACAAGGAGCACAATGGAGGCAGATGCAGCAACGTGTGTGAGCACTCTGGTATATGAGATGACTGACAGCTTCAGTGTGGCTGGAGCAGGAGAGTGAGAGGGCTGCACTGACCGAAAGTAGTCAGGCACCGAATAATAAGGACCCATAGACCTCACAGTAAAGACTGGGTACTCACATCAGTTAGCTGTGGCCACAAAATTGCTATTGAACACCCAATGGCAACGTTCACTGGCTTACAGCAGTAAATGTTTGTCTTTTCGTTGTTTTCCTCACAACTGTATGGGATCAGACTATTGATCTGCATAGGGCTCCATTGTGAGTCTGCAGTTTGGATGGTTCCCTCAAGCGTCATGATTTGACCTTACTCTAGTTGTTCCCCATTCTTCTTGTAACCAGGAGGTAAGTCCTGGCATGTCCTTTTCTTGTAGATGGCAAACGCAGAAGAGAGCAAGCAAAACCAAGCAATTCTTCTTTAGCATCTATTGCTGGAACAACTGCAAAATCCCACCAGCCAAAGCATGAGGCTGCAACCGAATAAAAGGACAGGTCACCTGGGAGAGCACCTCAGAGTTACACTGAAATATGCCTGGGTACAGGGAGGATTTAGGCTGAAATGCCATTAGTGCCAAGGGCCATGGAAAGCCACTAAGAGATTTTATCTTAGTAACATGATGCAAACCATGATGACTGCAGCACCTTTATGGAGAATGCTTTGGAGGGGAAGATGAGTTGATGTTGGAAGGGAAGAGGGTTATTAGAGTAGGATTAGAGTAGGAGGCTTTGAGAATGAAGAGCAGCAGGGAACTGAGTCATAATAAGTCATAATAGTCAGGAGTGCTTAGAGAGAGAGTAGAGCTAAGTATAACACCAAAGTTTCTGACCTGAGCAACTGTATGAGGGGAAACTGAAATACACTGGAAAACGAGTGGATTTGGAGGACATCTGTTGAATTATTTTCATGCAAGTAACTGTGGAGAAGTCACTGAGTAGTTACTATGTTCAGCGTAAAATGAGAAGGATGTTACTTTTTTGGTGTTCTGTATCTTACATGATACAGACTTTTTTTTTTCTTTTTTTTTTAATAAATTTTTTTATTTTTTATAAATATATATTTTTATCCCCAGGGATACAGGTCTGTGAATCGCCAGGTTTACACACTTCACAGCACTCACCAAAGCACATACCCTCCCCAATGTCCATAGATACAGACTTTTCTAAGTTCAATGACTTTTCTAAGTTTCTTAGGAAAACACACTCCAGTGAAGTGTGATATACCATGGAATTCAGATACTATTGAAACAGGAGAGCTAGGTTTTTGTCTCACAGAGCTGAAGACTGAATCCCATGGACAAAGGAGAGTGAGTAAAATGAATAGAGTTTTTAATAGGCAAGGGTACAGAAAAAAAATTTCTGTATCCTGGCAGGATCGGGATCCTGACAGGGGGGCTTTTAAAGATGGTCTTTCAAAGAAGGCTAGCCAGGGAACTTAAATCCTTTTAACATCTCTATTGATTGCACCGGTTGAGTAAGGACCAGTGATAACACCTTTAATGGCTTTTATTTCTTTTTAGGGTAGATAATGTTTTGATCAGAAGTAACTTATAACAAGACCCCACCTGGACACCTAGGACAGAATGGTCTGGTTTGTTCCTTTATCTCTGGTTTCCTTATGCCTCTACATTTTGGGGATTTTCATGAGCCTGATCCTGTACCCTCCTACCTATCTTTCCCTACCTAGCCCTGTCTATTCCTTACACACTATAAACAGACAACTTACATTGGGAACGTAAAATGCCAGGGTATAGTTCTGATTGCTTTTCTGTATACCATGCAGTACTGTGTAACTGTTTTTACTTATGTCAGAATGACTTCCATCTTGAGATACTTCTTGGTCTCTAATACAGACCAATTTCTGGCAGGCAGGCTTCATTCACCAATCCACTGAGATATGAAATTACCACAAATTCTTTGGGTAAATAAAATTTAAGCTTGACCTGGGATTCCCTATGTATAACATCCTATGTAGATCAATTTAAGCATTAGATTTACATATGCGCTCACGAACCTTGAGTAATTCAGACTCTCTTCAACTGCTTCAACTTCAATTGTATGGCCATTTTAACTAAATCAAAATGTTTCAATGCAAAAAGAAAGATTATGCATCTTAAGGTAATTCATTATGTTGCTAATTTAATGAATGAAATAGTTTCCCAAGTGACATCTTTTACAACTCAGTTAAAAGTAAACTATAGTAATTAAGATAAAAAACTTAATACTACTAAAAAAAAAAAGGCAAACTATCCATTTCTAGAAATGCAAATGTCTTTGAATTTTGGGATTTTTTTAATTATGTTCAGGGAGAAAAAGAATAAATGATTGATTCATACCAATAACGTTCATAATTAAATTTTAGAAATCAAATTAGTTAATGCAAATAATGGTGCTGCCTCAAAAATGAAGATATGCAGATACTTATGCATTAATTTAGCAGTTCTTTAGTAGCATGCTTCATCTCTGTCAGTGGAACAGCCTGCAGACAACCAGGAGATGAAACAGTAAAGGCTTATTACATTGCACAGACACATTGTTTTGGATGTAGCATCTCAGGAACCCCCTTTCTTTTTTTCTCTAGAACTATTTCTATCCATTGAGCAGGCAACTAACTATGTGTGCATATGTTAAAAAGAAATAACTGGAAAAGAGTTCATTTGTAGGGTGGATTGATAATAAGAACTAAAAGTATGACTGAATTCTGTCATGTTGCCAGAAAACAAGAACAACAACAATGATAAACAAAACAAAAGCAAAATTCTAAGAATCTGAGAAACGTATACCAACTAAACCATATTTTCTTGCCCATTCTTATTATGCACATGACATATAAGGTTCTCAAAATGAAATATGTATGTTAATAATAACAAATAGCATAATATGTCCAATAGTATTTGGAAACATGTTAGTATATCCTTTCTCATATATATTTTGATTATTCTTTTGAAAAAAATTATGTAGATATGATTAAAATAAGTACTCCATCTGTCAACTTACTAGATTGATGACTTCAATCTATTACAAAATAACTCACAAAGTCTGAGTTTTAAAACACTTTTTCTGGTTTTAAAATTCTTTGTTGTTGTTCTATTATTCCAAATAAATTTTTAAAGTGAAATTCTGTATAATATTCTTCAAATATTCTATATATGAAATGGAAATATTTATATATAGGTCCCTATATGTAGAGTCCATTTGAAGGGAATTAATTTAAAAGAAATATGTCTGATAGATAACTCTGAGTTTGATTGGACTGTTCCAGCCTGTCTTTAATTTAGGCATCTGGCCTGATGATAATGAATTTCTGTTCTGTTAACTAAAGCTCAGATATGCATCTTGATCTCTAAGACTACATGTTAAAAACATCTCAACACAGTGTGTCCTACACTGAGTTTGTTGTCCATTTTGGTCTGGCTTCTTTGCATATCTTAGTCATCAAAAGAAATTTGAATTGTCTCTATACTCTTGTCTCTTCTTTAACAACTCCTCCTAAATAAATCTGCAATGTGTTTGCACACTAACTTGGGTAATCTGTTCTCATTTGGGTTTTTGCAATACCATTCAAATAGTCCTTTTTGATTTATTTATTAAACACACTCTTTTATGCATTAACTATATCATGACCACTAATATACAAGGAATACAAAAATGAATATGAATACAATCCCTCCTTTCTTTTTTTTTTTTAAGATTTTATGTATTTATTTGACAGAGAGAGATCACAAGTAGGCAGAGAGGCAGGCAGAAAGAGAGGAAGGGAAGCAGGCTCCCTGCTGAGCAGAGAGCCCTATGCGATGTGGGGCTTGATCCCAGGACTTTGAGATCATGACCTGAGCCGAAGGAAGAGGCTTAACCTACTGAGCCACCCAGGTGCCCCACAATCCCTCCTTTCAAGAAGTCTACAGTTTAATGAAAAAGAGAGATCTGGAACTGGGTATGCTTAGGTACTGTGACAAGAAACCAAAGCATTATAAAGGCATAGAGTTGCATTCCTCTCTGGCCCATCTTTCACACTAGATTAATTTTACTTCTAAAATGTAAATTCAGCTATGTCTTCAGTTTCTCTTGTTAAATTACTTGAGTGGCTTCCTACTGCCTTTAAGACAATATCTGTTATCATATAGAGAAGCCTCTTAATGTTCTTATTTCTGCCTGCAGTTTAGCATCATCTCCTGGAACATTTGGTGATTCAGGGAAGTTCCACACTTTTAGAAATAACATTCCTACAATTTACGTTCAGCCTTGAGTGCAAATCTTCATCCGTAAAGCCTTCTTTCATCCATCTTATTTATTTATTTATTTATTTATTTATTTGGTTAGTTTTAATTTAATTTTATTTTTTTCAGTGTTACAAGATTCGTTGTTTATGCACCGCACCCAGTGCTCCATGTAATACGTGCCCTCCTTAATACCCATCTAATTTAGATGTCCCTTCCCTGAGAGCAGAGAACTGTAGGCATACCCCAGCATAGCACTTATCATAATGTACTACAATTAAGTCTGGTGGAGATATTAACTCTAATCTCTGATCCAGACTCAAGCACAGTTCAAAGACACAGAATTAACTCAACGACTAGTAATGAATATATTGATGAATATCATACCACCTAAGGAAATAAGTGAAAGCCATATGCTTTCATCTAATTCTGTGATCTTTTGATATTGCTCTTTTTATCCCTCTATCATCATCGTTCAAACGAAATTTTAAAATTAGTATAGAGATGAAGTAAAATGCAAATTAGGCCCAAATATATAATTAATAAGGATAAATTTTACAGGAATGAAGAACAAATGAGAAGTATAAAGATGTATAAAGAGAAGTGGTTTTAAAGAGAAAGTTTCTTCTGCCTTTCCACCAGATATGACCCCTAGCCCACCTACAAAAAAAGAGAGAAGGAAAAAGAGCCACTTCTAGAACACTAAAATGTGTGGGAAATTAATTTCAGGGTGTGGGAGGGTATATGGAAGGAAGGCAAGAGGTGATGTGTATGCTTGGGCTTCTTGCCAAAATGAAGGGTGATGCAAAATGGAAATAAGGCTGAGTCGAAAGTTTGATTTACTGCTTAACTAGAAGATCCATCACAGCAATTTGCAAGTAAAAGAAGAATGCATTTGTGGTTATTGCTGGGCAAACATGAATTAAATGTGAAGTACCAGGTGTTGGTGGTGTTACAGGAAGTGTGAAAATAGATCCTGGCTTCAAAGCATTTTTTGTTGTAATTATTAACACGATCTAAGCAATAAGTTGTAATACATATAGATTGTTCTTCCTAGTGTTGTAAAATATCCTATATCTATTTCTCATAAGTTAGATAACATGATGTTTAAATTACCTTCTTATGCAGAGGTTATTTCCATTTTTTTCAAGAGGAATTTTTCTGTGGGGCATTAAAAATTGAGTCTTGCAAAAAGTGAAAGAAGAAAACTGCAAAAGTTTGCTTTTGAGATTGTTTTTTCTCTTATTGTTCAGCATGCCAGTTTTTCATTATCATTTACACATTTTTTTCTATTTATATGAAATTAATGAATTATACTTTTGAATAGTCTGCATATAAGACATTCTGGATGCTGTACAAACATGAATTCATTCACTGACTTGGGTCAGTTGGTTATATCCAGTTTTGAATACTATTTTTTGAGGGATTATACAAATGTAAAATGTTCTCCAGATAACTAATATTCCCAAGCTTTAAGCCAATTCTAGCAGTGGGTCTTTAATAAATAAATAGTTTATGGAAAGCTTTTGACTTGTAGAGGGAGAGGGAGAAAAGCTTAAAATAGCAAAGTATTATAAAGAAACAATGACTCAGAACACACCGTGTTTGGGAAAATCAGTAAATAACTTTCCTGGGTTTAGTGTCTTACACTAAATGGGACTCTGGGTCTTTCTTCTATTTTAAGAAAGGAGTCAGGCATTTGCAATGAATTTTCATTTACAACTGATCATGCTCAGTAAATGGGTCTGTGATTTTTTTTTTTAGTTAGGTAAAGAATTATAGCAAATCAAAGATCCAGCTTGAGATAAAAGCAGAAATATGAATCATGGAGAATGATATACTTAGGTTTGATTTCCACTTATTAGCTGTGAGATCTTATGAATGTGTATACTCTTTCTTAAATTGTATTATCTGGAAAATGGAAATACTCTGGTCTCCTGCATCACTCTTGCAGGCATGAAAGGGCCTACATAGAACAATGTGTTCATGGTAAAAACATGTCAATTGAAAGACCACAATAGACACACAAAATGCTTCCAAGGCACTAACAAAGTTTTTTTATTTTTCCTTTTTCTTTTTTTCTATTTTTTAAAGATTTTATTTATTTATTTGACAGACAGAGATGACAAGTAGGCAGAGAGGCAGGCAGAGAGGAGGAAGCAGGCTCCCCACTGAGCAGAAAGCCTGATGCAGGACTCGATCCCAGGACCCTGGGATCATGACCTGAGCAGAAGGCAGAGGCTTTAACCCACTGAGCCACCCAGGTGCCCCAACAAAGTATTTTTAAATCACATATAATCCGTATGTGTGTTCACCCAACAAATGATTCAATGCTATGTGCCTCATTATTTGCATGAGATATTCTGTTTGATAATAGTTCAACATTTCATCTTCAATCATCCTTTGTAGGCACATTTTATAAGGATTACACTCTGGTTTAAAAATAATGACCTTAAGTTTTAAATCCCAAATGACATTGAAACAGAGGTTTTTAACATTTATGTTTGCCTGTGTTGTTTTGAATAAAATGTATTAATTATAAAGAGTAGGTCAGAGGCAAAAGATTCCTTTACACACTTTTTGTCATAATCTTTAATTGAGAGAACACTCTGATTAATAAGTTTCAACTATATATTTTCTTACTGTTTGTTTTTGTCATTTTTAATGACTTTATTATCACTACAGTATTAAAAATGCTGTGATTCATTGTGTTGTTCTTTCCTCATAGATACAGAGGACTTTACTTGCAGCTTTAGGCAGTTAAAAATATTTAAAGGCATCTTCAAAATGCCACATACGTTTTATATTTGTCATTCCTTATAATCAAAAAGCTGTTTATGATTGTCAAAAACAAGCAAATGTTTTAATAAATCAACAAGGTATTTAAGATAGCTTGTTGCATTAAACATTTTATTTTATAGTGTAATTTTTATTGTTTTTTTGAAATGTATTCCATGGAAAAAAATACCAGGTTAAACTAAGTTAAATGAGTTTCATTTCTGAAAATATCCTCAGACATTATTGTGCTAATGAACCTCACACACCAACTGTATTTGACCATGTTGAACCTCCTTTTTCTCCAGGAACAAGTAAAAGCAGTCCTCCATGGAAAGACTTGGGCAAGTGAAAAATCTAGCCTTTGATTATTTATAATGAAGTCTTTGGGATCAAATTTCACATTTTAAAAATGTTCAGAAATGTCTTTACATATTACTGGTAGTTTTGTTTTTTGTTTTTTTTTTTGTTGTTGTTGTTTTCTTAGTCATTTTGTATTTGATCTCCATCAAGTTCAGCAAATTAAGCTTACTACTGGTGGCAAGAATTTTCCAATACTTCTAGCCCCAAACATGGCCATTTCATTAAATTTATCTAGAGAAGACAGAGATTATGGATTTGCCACATCCAAAGATATTGTTGTCTGTTGATTGTTAGAGTGTTGCCTGCTCAAAAGTTGGATATTTCACAGGTTTTTTTATTATTATTTTTATTAACATATAATGTATTATTTGCCCCAGGAGTACAGGTCTATGAATCATCAGACTTACACATTTCACAGCACTCACCATAGCACATATCCTCCCCAATGTCCATAACCCAACCACCCTCTCCCTACCCCCTGCCCCCAGCAACCCTCAGTTTGTTTTGTGAGATTAAGAGTCTTTTATGGTTTGTCTCCCCCCTGATCCCATCTTGTTTCATTTTTTCCTTCCCTACCCTCCTAACCTTCTTCCCTGCCTCTCAAATTCCTCATATCAGAGAGATCATATAATTTTCTTTCTCTGATTGACTTATTTTGCTCAGCATAATACCCTCTAGTTCCATCCATGTCCTTTCAAGTGGCAAGATTTCATTTCTTTTGATGGCTGCATAGTATTCCATTGTATACATATACCACTTCTTCTTTATCCATTCATCTGTTGATGGACAACTAGGTTCTTTCCATAGTTTGGCTATTGTGGATATTGCTGCTATAAACATTCAGGTACACATACCTCTTTGGATCCCTACATTTGTATCTTTAGTAGTGCAAATACCCAGTAGTGCAATTGCTGGGTCATAACGTAGCTCTATTTTCGAGTTTTTGAGGAAACTCCATACTGTTTCCAGAGTGGCTGCTCCAGCTTGTATTCCCATCAACACTGTGGGAGGGTTCTCCTTTCTCCACATCCTCTCCAACATCTTTTGTTTCCTGACTTGTTAATTTTAACCATTCTGACTGGTGTGAGGTGGTATCTCATTGTAGTTTTGAATTGTATTTCCCTGTTGCCAAGTGATGTTGAGCACATTTTCATGTGTCTGTTGGCCATCAGGATGTCTTTTTTGCAGAAACATCTATTCATGTCCTCTGCCCATTTCTTGACTGGATTCTTTGTTCTTTGGGTGTTGAGTTTGTTAAGCTCTTTATAGATTTGGATACTAGCCCTTTATTTTATGTCATTTGTGAATATCTTCTCCCATTCTGTCAGTTGTCTTTTGGTTTTGTTGGCTGTTTCCTTTGCTGTGCAAAAGCTTTTGATCTTAATGAAGTCCCAATAGTTCAATTTTGCCCTTGCTTCCCTTGCCTTTGGCAATGTTTCCAGGAAGAAGTTGCTGCAGCTAAGGTTGAAGAGGTTGCTGCCTGTGTTCTCCTCAAGGATTTTGATGGATTTCTGTCTCACATTGAGGTCTTTCATCCATTTTGAGTCTATTTTTGTGTGTGGTGTAAGAAAATGGTCCAGTTTCATTCTTTAGCATGTGGCTGTCCCAATTTTCCCAACACCATTTATTGAAGAGACTGTGTTTTTTCCATTGGACATTCTTTCCTGCTTTGTCAAAAATTAGTTGACCATAGAGTTGAGGGTCTATTTCTGAGTTCTCCATTCTGCTCCATTGATCTATGTGTCTGTTTTTTTTTTTAAATTTTATTTATTTGACAGAGAGAGAGAAATCACAAGTAGGCAGAGAGGCAGGCAGAGAGAGAGAGGGAGGAGGAAGCAGGCTCCCCGCGGAGCAGAGAGCCGGATGTGGGGCTCGATCCCAGGATCCTGGGATCATGACCTGAGCTGAAGGCAGAGGCTTTAACCCACTGAGCCACCCAGGCGCCCCTATGTGTCTGTTTTTGTGCCAGTACCATACTGTCTTGATGATGACAGCTTTGTAATAGAGCTTGAAGTCTGGAACTGTGAAGCCACCAACTTTGGCTTTCTTTTTCAACATTCCTCTGGCTCTTTGGGATCTTTTCTGGTTCCATATAAATTTTAGGATTTTTTTGTTCCATTCCTTCGAAAAAAAATTGATGGTATTTTGATAGGGATTGCATTACATGTATAGATTGCTTTAGGTAGCATAGACATTTTCACAATATTTGTTCTTCCAATCCATGAGTATTTCACAGATTTTTTTTTTAAAGATTTTATTTATTTATTTGACAGAGAGAAATCACAAGTAGGCAGAGAGGCAGGCAGAGAGAGAGGGGGAAGCAGGCTCCCTGCCGAGCAGAGAGCCCGACGCGGGACTCGATCCCAGGACTCTGAGATCATGACCCGAGCCGAAGGCAGCGGCCCAACCCACTGAGCCACCCACTCACAGATTTTTTTTTAATGAAGTTCTCATTTTAGCATTATTTTCCCCACCTTTCCAATAACATGACAACCACAAAATAAAAGGAAGGAGAAGGAAGATTTTTCTTCTTTAATATGTGTTCTCTTGGCGCATGTATTTAACAAAAGTTAGGTTCATTGTGTCAGTTGTATACCAGCTACTCTATTAAGGGTAAGGGATGCACTGATGAGGTAATCAGACCAACTGCTTGTAGATTTGAAGTTTTCTTTACAGTGAAAACAGGATGATCACAGACTGAAGTTTTGTCTGGGAAGGAAATGAACAAGGTATTGACAAACAGATTACCTCAAAAAGGCCTTTTAATAGTTTGAAGGGAAAGGGCTCTTTGAGGCATTGATATTTCTAGTGAGACATAGATAATAAGAAGGGACCAACTATGAAATGAGTTGAGGGAGGAATTTCTATCATACAATATACAGACCTACATCTATTCAGATTGCTGTCTAGAAACCCCACAGAATTCCCACTTATCCTCTTTTTCCTGTGCATCTTTTATGTATAGGAAATCTAGAATTTCCTGTTTCCCACTGACCTCTCTGACAAATTTGCTATTCTTCTTTGAAACCAGGAGACAAGTTGTAGCATGCATTCTGGTACACCAACTGGCTCATGGATATGGAAATAATGAATATGTCTCTCCTTACCTCATGACACCTGAAGAAACAGCTGACTTTAGCACTTCTTGTCCAATTGCACTTAACTTTATCAGCAGGGACCCTCCATGTTCCCTTTGTGCTGACCAGGAAAATATTCTGGTGTGACATTCCCATATCAGCCAGTATTTCAATATAACAGGAAACAGGACTCTGGGATGCAGGATGGTGTAAAAGATAAGCTTGTTTTTGTTGTTGTTGTTGAGTGTGGATCTTTGGAGAGGGCTGTACCACATACTGAGGGGCAGGGTTGGATGGAAGAATTAGGCAGCATGAAAAATATACTTCCATTTAAAAGGTTTTATATAAATGAATAAATTAATGAATAATTTTGTCTCTGAAAGGGTTTAAGCACTCAGTCAAAAATTCTCCCTGCCCCTCCTAGTTCTATGCTATTCTTCTACTTACTACCCTTTTGCTCCGAATATAGGAGCAAAACATGCTAAAACTCTTGCAGGAAAAAAAAAAAAAGGAAGAAACACAAGGAAGTCATAGGAGCAGATGGAGAGGGAGGAGGTTTTCCAGACATGGTATAACCTAGAACCAGAAGTCTGTGCAATATAGCATTCATAGCAATGAGAAATTGTTATGACATTTACTGGGACATGTTTTCTCAAATGTGATGTATTTTATGACTTATGTGTAAGATCAAGTAAACTTTTAATTTTAAAACTAAATATAAAGGTTGTTTTTGTTTTTGTTTGTTCCCCTCCCCACCCCCCATAGAAGACTATAGACAGATCCAGAAGGCAGTCTTTGTCTTTGGAAAGTTGTCACCTCTACTTCCATATTCTCCCCAAATCATCTCTATTATTGCCACTTGTGTTCAGGGGCCTTCTTACCTCAGAATTTGCCATATTCTACTGTTCTACTGGAAAAAACTACAAAATTTAACTAATAGGGAAAAAAACCTTACTATTTATAAGCAATTTTCATTAGTATCATTTTCACAGTAATACTTTAAATTAGGATAGTCAAGTATTACTAGTTTTAATTTACAAAGAATGTACTAGTCTCTAATTAATTAAGAATCTTACCCAAGGTCATGTGGCTTAAGTTTGGGTTACATTTCAATACTTATGGCTCTAAGATCAGGACTTATTTTTATTTCAGTACATTGCCCAAAAAATGCACTACCTTTCCTGAGATAAATGCATTATAATTGGGGAAAAGATCTTGCTATCTTACTGGTAATGAAAATTAGATCAGTATATGGGGAAGAGGGCACCAAAAAGAGGTGATCAGGGAGAGGAGTTTCTGATCCATAAGATCCTCCTTATCTCATTCCATGTTGGCAACTATTGATTATACCATTGTGTGTAGTATGCATGCATATATATATGTGTGTGTGTGTGTGTGTGTGTGTGTGTGTGGTGTGTGTGCATATATTTGTGACATATATGTGTGTGTGTGTAACAGAATAAAAAAATGGAAACAAAAATTTCATATATTTTTTAAGTTTTAGTGTGGCATCACGCAAGCTCACTTTTCCAATAGAATTCTGCCTGCATTTTATAGAGAACTTATTACTGTATATTGGCTTACTTTCTATCCTGATTGGAAAGCTCTTGAGGCAAAGAACACCTGCTTCTGTCACTCTTCACTAGCACCTTGTTCCTAAGAACATCAAAATCTGTTAAATAACCCCAGACAATCCCGCTCTCCATACACATCTCACCTACACCATCCCATCTCAGTGTGCGTCAGAGCTGGCTACTAGGAACCTACCATTGTATTCATCATAGCAATATATAAACCACATGTTATAAAATATAGTGGTGTCTACTCATCTTTTTCATCATTAATATTCTTAACATAGTTGCCATGTTTATCAGAGTCTTAAAAACAAAATATTGTCATAAAAAATAGGATTTCTGAAGAGTTCTTAAAATAAGTTCTTTTTTAGACCTGTGAAACTTTTACTGGTAACATGTTCAGATTCAGAATCCTCCAAATTGGCCTTAATGAATTTCTGTGAGAATTACCCATTCACATAGCTTATCAAGCCTGTTCTAACTCTTCCTAGTATATTGTGTTAACTTTTGTTTGTTTTAATACTTGCAAACATTTATTGAATACTATTTTCCAGGTACCATGATAAGTGTGTTAAGTGCATGCTTTGTTTTGCTACTGATTTACCTTTTTTGTTGTTGTTGAGGTGGAGCTGGCATACAATATTATATTACTTTTAGGTGTACAACATAGTGATTCAACATTCATATACATTAGTGAGTGATTACCATGATAAATCTAGCTGTCCTCTGTCACCAAAGTTATTATGACATTAATTATATGTCATTGCTTCTTAACTGACAAATCTTTCAGTCAATCACTATTAGACTCATCAACTATGTTATTTTTCTTTGGAATTTCCCAATTACAGCCAAGTAGTCATTCTGCATATTCCCAAAAGTTTCCAAATGTCCTTCATATGTCTATAATATGCCTTCTTTAGCCAGAGTAAGTTTGTTGTTGTTCTTTATTTAAAATAATGAGCTTTTAAAGTCTGTTTTACCCCTTGAAAACCCATCTAGTTGAAATAGTAAATTTCTGTTTTACATTGTAATAATTACATATGAAATATTTTAAAATTTTAATTATAATTTGAGAATGTAAAAGCCTTAATTTTTTAGCTTAGCAAGATAAAAATAAAATTTCTTATGCAAAACCATATATAAGTTAATGTCAGTACCTGAGCTACATAAATTGCTATATTTAGCAGACATTTTCTCTCCAGCCTGTTACAAGCTCCTTAGTTTTAACATGGTTAATCTCATCTAATTTCATGTCTTCGTGTTCTTCCTCACCATTATAATGTTTGTATTTTTCTATGTAAATATATAATTCTGGTGAACAGTATTTTAAGCAAAATGTTCATAATTTCCATTTTTGATATTTACTAATAATATATTTAACATTATCATTTATTTTTCATATATCCTATTCCTTAGTTAATTTTTAGAAATGGGAGTTCTGGATCAAATAATATGAATGTTTTAAGGCTTAAAATATATTGAAATTATTATCCTAAGGAATTCACATTTTTGCTAGCAATTTTATGCAAATATTTGTTACAACATAACCTTGCTAGCTTTAGTTACTAAATTTTCAGTGCTCTTTACTAAATGTTTGGCAAAGCTAAGTCATTTTAATATTATTATACTCTAGTGAAACTGAACACGCTCTTATATTTATTAAAAATAAGTAATGTTTTGCCATTTTTAATGGCTTTTCCATATTATTATGTGCCTTTTTATTATATGTTTAGAATTTTCTCTACACTATACCATATATCCTATATGCCGCTAAGTTTATTGCATTTCATTTTGGTAAATATACATTACTTGTACATATGAGTATATTATTTTTTGTTACTCCTGTATCTAGAACTCCCTCTTTTCAAAGTTATTCAATATTCACTTACATTATGTAGTTTTCCTACAATTTGGCTCATTTAAAATTATTTCACTTTTTAAAACATAAGGAATTTTATTTAGAGGAAGTTGTGAGTTAAATGTTTAGCTTACATTTTTTCCCAGAAAGTTAATTGTCCCATGTGATTTTATTGTTAGAGGATTCTGTACAGTAGTAGAACTAAAGAAATATTTAAGACAATTTATAATATCGGATATTGCTTCTTTATAAGTTGTATACTCTTATAGTAAAAATTAAGACAAGAGCATTTACTTGTTCAGAAATTAATGTCTTTGGGATGGTGACAATGTCTTTTTTATCTAAATCTATCAAAGTGATCACTATAGTACTCATTCAAAAATGTTTGGTGAATAAGTAGATAAAGACTCAGCAAGATTCTGTATAAATGCATTATGTGTCCTTATTATTGATAAGTTTGTCATCCTTATTTTTAAGGAATTTGTGATTTTGAAATTTCATTATACCTTTTAAAGTGTGAACTTTTTAATTAGCATTTGCTTTGAGTAGATTTTGGAGCTATATTGTTTCCAGAATGATTTTTTTTAAGTTTTATTTCTATTGTGTTAAAATAATATAAAATTTCTCATTTTAGCCATTTTTAAGTGTACAATTTGGTGGCATTAATTGATTCACACTGTTTCTGAAACTTGTCATCACCCCAGGCAGAAACTCTGTTATCATTCAGCAGTAACTATCATTTTCTCTTCATTACAGAATAGATTTAAAAAACATGATGTAACAACATACTGTCTGCAAGAGGCTAACTTTAGATCTAAAGACTCAAGTGGGTTAAATAAAAACAATGTAAGAAAGTAATCCATACAAATAGTAACTAGAAGAGATCCAGTGGCTAAACCAGTTTAAGAATAGATTTTGTCAGGGCACCTGGGTGTCTCAGTCAGTTGAGTCTGACTCTTGATTTTGGCTCAGGTCATGATGTCGGGGTCATGATCTTAGTTAGGGCCCTGAGACGGAGCCCAGCATCAGGCTACAATCTCACTGAGGTCTGCTTCTCCCCCTCTACATCTCCCCCTACTCACTCTGTCTCTTTGTCTCTGTCTCTCTCAAACAAATAAGTCTTTAAAAAAAAATTTTATGGGGGCGCCTGGGTGGCTCAGTGGGTTGGGCCACTGCCTTCGGCTCGGGTCATGATCTCAGAGTCCTGGGATCGAGCCCCGCATCGGGCTCTCTGCTTGGCGGGGAGCCTGCTTCCCTTCTTCTCTCTGTGTCTGCCTCTCTGCCTGCTTGTCATCTCTCTCTGTCAAATAAATAAATAAAATCTTTAAAAAAAAAAAAGATTTTATGTTATTGTTATAGGAGACAAAGAAGAGTATTATATATTGATAAAAGGATTAATTCAAAAAGAAAATTTAACAATTATAAACATAGGCAGCAAACATCAGGGTCCCAAAATATTTTAAACATTGAGAGAATTAGAGTACTATGACTTTGTTAAATTAACATTTGCTAAGTAAAGCACAGGGTGCCAGATGGTGAGCCACAGTTCTGCAACAGACCACAAGACAAAACTGAAATAGAGGAGTTTATTACTAGCGAGTCCTGGAGGAAGGGCATGGCATGCCTTGAGGAGCCACATGGGTGGTTAAAGCAGTGAGCAGTACAGGCAGTGAGACAGGACCTGGGGTGCATGCCTTTTTAAGGGTCTATGGGTAGAATGCTTGGGGTTACTGAGCTAAGCTGGACTGGTCAATTCATACCCAAAGAGCAAGATTTTAGTAGGCTGCATGGGGGGCTTATCTAAGTTGTACACAAAGCATACAGACCCTGGGAGACAAGGGATTCTATTGATCAGAAGGGCCGTTGGGGAGTCATATCAGGAACTTATATGTTTGTGACTCTGTGACTCCTGTCTAGGGTGTGCACTTGCACAGGGGGGCTAATGTGGGTTTAAGGTCCTACAGGCCACTTGGTCAAACTGAATGGATGCTGAGGCAGCAAAACAGCGGCTTTGCTAAACTCTGGACATGCAAGGAGACATACACAACTCTATAATAATAGTTGGAAGTTTTGATACTCCACCTTCAATAATGAAATGAACGACCAGACAGAAGACCAATAAAGAAATACAGAACCTGAACAAAAGTGTAACTATATCTCACAGACATATACAGAATACTCCACTCAACTGGAACAGAATATAGATTTTTTTCAAGTGCACAAGAAACACGCTCCAGAATAGACCATATATGAGAATGTAAAACAAGTAGTAACAAATTTTAAAAGGTTGAAAACTTGCAGAAATATTATTAAATACTTTAATAATAGAATAATAAGAAATATAATTCATATATAAAGCCATTTTTCCAAAATAGCTTTACATTTCAATGAATTATTTAATCATGTTAAGGCCACCTGATGAAATTTAATAAACACATACAACACACTCCACTCTAATAATATATTGTAAGTGGAAACCTCTCAGAAACACACACTGAGATTATTGTCAAAAATAACAGGGTCTTATCTCATTTCTAAAAATCTTTGGCCCACCTAGTTATAAGAAATAATCAGATAAATTCCAGTAGAGGGCATTCTACAAAATCTTGAGCCAGAACCAGTACTCCTCAAATTGTCAAGGACAGTCTGACAAGGATCTGAGAAACTCTCACAGACAAGTAGAGCTGAAAACAAAATGAATAAATGTAATGTGGTATCCTAGGTGGAGTCTTAGATAAAAGTCATTAAGCTGAAACTAACAAAAACTGAGTAAATGATGGACTTAAGTTAATAATAGTGTGCTAATATTGTTTCATTAATTGTGACAATGTACCATATTATGTGAGATATTAAAATAGAATAAATTGTGTGATAAGAATTCTTTATATCAGGTCCTATTTTTTTCTCTCCAACAAAAAAAAAATGCATACTTCTCACTTGCAAAAAATCTTTAGGCTTGTCTTTGGGATTCCATGTCACTATATACTCAAACAATGAGTTCATGGTCATATTGTAACTAATGTTTGGTTCTTACATAGATTTCATACTACCTAAATTTGTTTCTGTGATATTGGAAGATGGCTTTTAGTCAAATAATTCTATTGACTGGAATATTATAGATTGATGGGTTAGTTCTCTAAAATGTTTATTTTAGTAGTCTTGTGAGGGTACCATATAAATTTTTGTTGTAATTATTTGCTAAGGCTGATCTTTTATCTTGACAAAGCTACAGATTATTAGTTTAAGCTTTAAGAGAAAGTACTACAGAATATCTATAGAATTATCAATTCAAAAATCACCTTACCGCTTCTATTAATAGAAAAAAGAAACAAATAACAAATATTATTGCTCTTTCAGTAGCATAGACATATCTTTTAATTGAGCTTGTTTTTATTTCATGATAATATAAAGCAGGATACTCAAATTGATTTATTTGCACATATTTTTTGAAATAATTATTTCATTGGTACTAAAGTTATTTCTGGAAACTAAAAGATATGTTGAATAGTAAGTTATGGCTTTTGATAATATATTTTAATTTACTTTTTAATCCTACGATATAGTACTAATTTAATATGATTAACTTTACCACTTAAAAGAGGACTATTTCTTGGTTTGAATGTAGATATTAATTGTGCTGACTTGTATATGTTTCTCTTTTTTTCCCCCTTTAGGCTATACTTTGGAGATATAAATTTTCTCAGCTTAAAGGTTCTTCAGATGATGGCAAGAGCAAAATCAAATTTTTGTTTCAGAATCCAGATACTAAGCAGATTGAAGCAAAGGTAAATACAAACTCATCATATAAACCATCATCATATAAGCTGACTATATTAATGCCATTAGGATGCCAGGGGAGAATATTTAGGAGAACCAAAAGAGCAAAAACCCACATTATCTATTTATTTTGGGACATCCCTCATGGCCAAAAGAATAAAATCACTTTGAGATTTTAGTGGTAAAATTTCACTGAAAGGCATAACTCAAAATAAGTTAGAGCTAACTGCATTTTTTAAATTTCTTACAAACTGCATTTGTGTCACACTAAAGTAACATTCTAGGAACCAAAATATTCACTTTCTTTGTAGTTCCACATTTAAAATAATTTAAATAAAAAATTCTGATTATCTATTATCTATTCCCTCTTTGAATATGAATACAAATACCTGAAGAAAAGTAGTTTTTAAAATTAATTCACATTTTCCTCATGTTATTATGTGTTAATAAAATGAATAAGTGAATGATTTCTTGCTTTGTGATGCAAATTTTCAGTATTTTGAAATATATTAAGTATGTTGTTTTAAACTCATCGGAAAGATTCACTAAATTTATTTTTATTAATACATATATTTGTATATATTCAGAATTTAAATTATTTCAATTGCTCTACCAGAAAATTCACAATAATAATGTTTGGGGTAGAACAAATTATAAATATATTATTCCAATGTGGAGGAAAGAATAAATAACAAACACTAAAGTGAAAAACTAATGCTATGGAAATGAAAACTCATATATAATTTTTCAACTATAGATTAAAATTAGCATAATTTTGTTACATTCCTGCACCTATTAAATTCAGGTGAGGAGGTCAGTCTGACCATCAAAACCTTCCAAAGAACGACCCTCTCTGACATCTTAGTGCACATCTGCTGTAACACTGCTCTATATCCACATCAGGTCCTCTCATTCTTATTTTAACAATAACTTCTTTCTTACCTTATATATCTGCTCATTCTTGTCCCTTAACTTTTCTCCGTGGTTTTTTGTTTGAATTTCTCTGTGGATACTCTAACTCTGTCTTATATTTATCTTTGGAGTTGCCTCACCACTCTGCCTAGTCTGTAGGTTATTTAAAGCGGAAACTGTGGATACAGCCCCTTTCTGCTGGCTCTTTTCCTGCTACATTTCTCTAAAGCATTGGTGTTACACATGGACTTGCCTTATATTTGTCTCCTGTCAGTTTAGGCAAATACCATCAAAACTTGACCCACTCCCTTTATTTAAAATTGCTGCATAATTTTCAATTCTACATTTCCATCATTGCCTCTTCCCTAAATATAGATGTATCTATGGAGCTGCTTTCTTCCCATCTCTTGCTACAGCTCCTCCTCTTTTACCCTCCAACTAGGATTGGTCAATCATTTCCTTTGTGCCAGATGCTCACACTGCTCTTTAAATCAATTCTTAGTATTACCATAAAAAAATGCATCACCATATTCCAATAACGGTGATCGATGTTAATATTTTCAGTTCTATATTCTGGCTAATATGGAAACTCAACCACTAGCTATTGATAGCAGTATAACATTTGATATATCACTTCTCTTCTTGTTTTCTTAAGTGCTAATAAATCATAGTTGACAACAAAATCAGTTGAAACAAAAAGAGAAACTCAAAGCAATGACTAAGTATAATGTTTGTACTTTAGTTCTATGTAGCATATGTTGTTTATACAGCTAATTATACTTACTTAAGTTTATTACCCCACAGCTTCTAAATATTACTCATTTTTTATAGTGTTTAGGCAATATTTAATAAATTCATTCATTAAGAGCTAGTTTCAGAAAATTCATTGAATGGCTTTCTTAAAATTTTAGATCATAATTATGGATAGGAGAAAGACAGACAAAAATAACATTGGTGAATTATATAACCATAATGTGTGTGTGTGTGTGTGTGTGTGTGTGTATATACATAACGTGTGTGTATATATATGTGTGTGTGTGTGTGTGTATATATACATATAAAATATATAAATTATATAACTATAACTTCTTTAAAGACACCACCTCCTTCTATAGAAAGAAGGATAATAATACCTCTAAGGGTAACATTGAAAATACCAAGTTAAATATGGAGACTAACACAGATGAGACCAACTAAACGGCTCTATAGGATTGTTTGGCCTTACTGGCCACCTCTGGCCAGTCTGCTGACTGTCACCTCTGCTGACATAAAATTTGTTTAAGATTTAAAATTAGGGGCACCTGGGTGGCTCAGTGGGTTAAAGCCTCTGCCTTCGGCTCAGGTCAAGATCCCAGGGTCCTGGGATCCAGCCCCGTATCCGGCTTTCTGCTCAGGAGGGAGCCTGCTTCCTCCTCTTTCTCTGCCTGCCTCTCTGCCTACTTGTGATCTCTGTCAAATAAATAAATAAATAAACTTTTTAAAAAAGAATTAAAACTACCACAATTGTTATTTATAATTGTAACTTGTGAATAATAATAAAAAGTACCATCACAGGAGAACATCAAGGAGAATGCTGGCATATGTCACATTATTGGACTTATTGGACTTATGTATCATAAGGTGACTTATGATTGAAATTGATGTCATTTGAGAGTTCAACATTTCCTCTGTTAGAATATATTTTTTTAAATTAAGGGAATAGGCAACATGATACAGTGGAAAGAAAATTAGAATCAAGTAGCCTTGAGTTAAAAATCTCCTTTTTACCATTTTCTATCTGTACTACCTAGAGCAATCTATCACCAAATTACAAATTGCTCCTCTTCAAGGAAAGTGTAGAAATAAATATCCCCAGGGCCTGGCACATAGAAGACAGTAAAAACAAAAAACAAAAACAAAAACACTGATGAATGATTTTATCATTCAAGACCTAGCATAATGACTAAGGAAATATCCAAAAATAACAGCTTTTATTATTAAGAGAGAAGTTAGTAAAGGTGATTAATGTATGTAAGCTCGGTGTCCTTCCCACATTTAAAATATTCAAGTTTATAACCATAAACCAAGTTTGCATCATTGATTAAATGCCTGGGGTATTTTCTGTATCTTGTTAACCTTATTAATTTTTAAAATTTCAGTGTAGAAAATTTGCCCTGAGTCCCTGTCTCCGAAACAGGGACAGAAACATCTCTGTATATTGTATAACTCTTCTAAATTTATGTATATCATAACATTGGTAACCATCCTGGATGGAAATTGTTCACTAGCATGCTTCCTCCACTGGATCAAGAACTTTTAAACACAAAGACTATATCTTATAACATCATATCCCTAAGGCCTGCCCTGATGCTTGCCTGGGAGCAAGAAATAATAATTTCTTAAATTACACTAGATCATTATTTTACAGTTGAGGATGGTAAGCACTTTTCTCAACATTTTATTACGAAAAATTTCAAGCATACAGCATACTTTAAATAATTTATAGTAAAGGCCCTCTGCACACTAAATTCTATGATTAGCATTTCACTGACTTCTTTATCATATGTGCCCATCCCTTTATCTGTCCATTAATCCATCATATCTTGACACATTTTGAAGTAAATCACAGACATCAGCATTATATTGAGCAATTTTCAAAATGTATTTGTGGAATATTGTCTTTGTCCCTCTAATTTAAAATTCCTCACCCACTGTTTTATTGGACAATTCCTCAATTTATAGTTGTCTTTGATAGTTAACAACTGTATACTTTAAATCACATAATCTAAATAACAAAAATAAATAAATGAATAAATAAAACTCTACCAGAAAATAATTTTAGTAAACAACAAAAACACCCAGCAAGATAAAGCATTATATTTTAGGGGTGCCTGAGTGGCTCAGTTGTTAAGCGGCTGCCTTTGGCTTGAGTCATGATCCGAGGGTCCTGGGACCGAGCCCCACATTGAGCCCCACATTGAGCCCCACATCGAGCCCCACATTGAGCCCCACATTGGACTCCCTGCTCTGTGGGAAGCCTACTTCTCCTTCTCCCACTCCCCCTATTTATGTTCCCTCTCTTACTGTGTCAAATAAATAAAAAAATCTTTAAAAAAAGCATTATATTTTAGTCCATAGATTTTTTAAAAATTTCATTTACAAAAGTAAGTTGTACATATACAATTTTTGACAGAAGAAATGAGAAACAGTTTCAAAAATAATCAATGACATAAAATTCCACGTTACTTGAAGAAAATTTTTTCTTACCTAGAAAGATCAGCTTTCTTATGACTTAGATTAACATAAAAGAGATCAGAGTGACAATTTCTACTCACCGTATTTTGATAAATACTTTGAAACTATGTGTCATGAAGTCTCCATGTACTTCCATAAGTACATTGTAAAACTTTTGTGATTTTGGACAACAACTTGTGAATATATTTTTATAATCATTAAGGGCCTATAAAAAGTTTATTTTTAAGTTAAACATAAAGGACACATTGGTCAATAATTATGTGAAGAAAATAATTTATTACTTCCTTTGTCCTAGCCTTAACTAGATAAAGCAAAACTAAACAAATACCAGTTATTAAAATTTGTTAAATCTTATAATGCAATTTATCTTTATGTGCCATTTATTGTTTATCTAATTTTTATACAAGCCATTACCCTGTAATAGTAAGAATATGAGCTTACTAGTTAAAGACCTCTAGAGACCTGGGTGGCTCAATTGGTTAAGCGTCTGCTTTTGGCTCAGGTCATGATCCCAGAGTCCCGGGATCAGCCCTGTATCAGACTCTGAGCAGGGATCCTACTTCTTCCTCTCACTCTCCCTCTGGGTTCCAACATTTCAAATTCCGTCTGTTATCTCAAATAAATAAATAAATAAAATCTCAAGAAAAGTAGTTAAAGAACTCTGGTTTCCATATATAAATATGATGCCTGTTATGTAGGATGAGTTATCGAAGCTCAGACTAAGCATCCTCCAGGGTAAGAGGGAGAGTATTATAGTCCATGGTTTTTTGTGAGGATAAGAGCACATGTGCTCTTCTCAGAAGACTTGAGAATACCAACATACTTCAGTTACGTGTTCAAAATATCCTAGAATTTGCAGAAAGTTATAGGTAAAGAAAAAGAAGAAAAGGAGTTTTCGTCATCAGCATAAAAGTAAAAAGATGCACAGAAGAGCCCATAACCCCCAAAAGATAAAAAGCCATTAAAAAGATTCAATTGAGGGTGCCTGGGTGGCTCAGTGGGTTAAGCCGCTGCCTTCAGCTCAGGTCATGATCTCAGGGTCCTGGGATCGAGTCCCACATCAGGCTCTCTGCTCAGCAGGGAGCCTGCTTCCCTCTCTCTCTCTGCCTGCCTCGCTGTCTATTTGTGATCTCTCTCTGTAAAATAAATAAATAAATAAAATTTTTTTTAAAAAAAGATTCAATTGATTTGACTTGAATTGGGTGGCTCAGTCAGTTAAGCATCTGCCTTTGGCTCAGGTCATAGTGGTGGGGTCCTGGTATTGAGTCAGGCATTGGGCTCCCTGCTCAGTGGGGAAGCCTGTTTCTCCCTCTCCCTCTACCTGTTGATCTGCCTACTTGTGTACTCCCGTGCTCTCTCTCTCTCTCTCTCTCTCTCTCTGTCAAATAAATAAATAAAATATTTTTTAAAAAAATGAATCAATTCAGTGATTCTCACTCAGGCAGTTCTCCGTATGAATGAGTGAGGAGTGAGAATGAGTAGTGGTTCAGTTGTCAGGATAATTATTTGGAAACTCTATTTGAGTTTATAGGCTAGTCAGTCCTTTCCCATGAGTTTTTGTTGCAGTAGAGACAATAAGGGGTTTATCTCATGCTGAAGCTGTGAGTGTGGATCAAGCTCTAAGTGCCCCAGAAATGCCTTCCAGAAATGATGGAAGACTCTACTCCATAAGACAGACTTCCAGCTTATCCTCAGCCACAATATCTCATCCTCAGCAATTACCTAAGACAATCTCCCTAAAGTAGAATATATATAGTAACCTTCTCAGAGTGCTTAGAAAGACTTGGAGCTAATTTTTAAAAACTAGCTCTTAGGAAATAGAGTAATTAGTGATTTTATGAAACATGAAGATCACATTTGAATTAAAAACTCTGTAACAGAATAGAAACAGCAAAAGCTGGAAAATATAGCTGAGGGATTCTCTAAAAATGTAGCAGTATAAAATTTGGAAAACATAAGACGAAAGACGATTCTGTGAATCCACTGCTGGAACAAATAGCATTCAAGATGAATAGAAAAGGGTAAATGAAAGAGAGAAAAATAGAAAATTTACCTTAAAAAAATTGATGTGTACTTCCACTTTCAGAGTGAAAGGAAAAACTGAGTTCTGATTAGTAAATAAATAAATAAATGAATAAATCACACCCCAAAACTTTCAAAATCCAACAATAAAACAGAAATTCAAATCATCTAGAGGAGGGGTGACTTGTGGAATAGTGGCTAGAGGGCCTCAGTAAACTTGCCCTCCCTCAAAAACAGTGGAAATGCCTGCAAAGCTACTGAAATCAAGCCTCCGTTTTCAAGTTTTCTAGAAATTAGCCAAATTGACGAAAATGGAAAATAACCAAAATCACAGAATGAATGGAAAATTGTCTCTGCAAGAGAAACTGCTTGGCCTCACTCAGTAACACCCAGACAGTGGCTTTATAGCCAAAAGCCAGTGGCATTGCAGAAATTTGAGAGGTCTGACCTCATCCAGAGCAGAGTCAGTAATTTGGTTTAATTTGCAGCTTCCTGAGAAGTCTCTATTCTTAGTGTGGTGGTTATGTGACTCAGAGCTTAGCTCAGCAAGGGGAGGGGAGAAAAGAAAAGAGGGGATCTACCTTAGGACATAGCAACAGCAAACTGCTGGCAACATTTTGACTATCTAAGCCTGAGATTTCAACTGGAACAAACAAAATTCTGGTCTGGAATTGAAAAGAAAGTCATAGAATAATAGACAATGATTGTGAGTTTAGGAAAACTCTGATGTATTCTTGGAGATTTATGTTGATAATGTGCATGCCCAGGAAAGACCTGGAAAGGAAAAGACACCAATCACTTTGACTGAACTAGGGACCACATATAGGAAGAAGATTAGAGTTAACTTTGTCTTGTAAGTGTCCTGAAATGTGCCTTTATATGCAGATTTCCTTGATAAAGAATAACAGACTTAAAGGCAACGCATAAAATGAAATTATCTGACCGATAGTTGGCTGACCCAGATATGACCAATGGGCAGCTAGACTTAAAAATGTAAAACAAAAACAATAAAATATAAAACAAAACAAAAAACCCTAACACAAACTAACAGAGATCTTAGTATGAACACACTACAGGGAAAGCAAATTCTATAGAATTAATGCAAGAAAGTGTCAAACAAACAGCAATAAGAAAATCAGCAGATTTTCCTTGGGAAATCTTGGGATTAAACCTTGGGAAATTAGAAGAATCTGATCCTAAAGCTGTTAAAAGATATTATCTAAAATATATAATTTCCACCAAAAAACTATCACATGTGTAAAAAGCAAAAAGTATATACATAAGCAAGATAAATACCAACCAACAGATTATGTCTTAAATGGGGTTCAGACTTTGGATTCAGTAGACAAAGACTTTAAGTCAGGTATAATTAATATGTTTAAATTACTAAAGAAAACAAGGTCTAAAGAACTAAAGAAAAATATGACAATGATGTCTTACCAGAGACGTTACATTAAAAAATAGAGTATCTGTAGTTGAAATATTCATTAACTGAAATAAAACATTAACTAATGGGACTCAAAAAGAGTTGAGCTGGCAGAAGAAAGAATCAATAATCTTGAATATAGGTCAATAGAGATGATCTAATCAGAGAGACAGAAAAATAACAAAGAATAGTGAAAAATGACCAGCATCTCAAAAACCCATGTCATGCTATCAAACACACCTGTATATGTATAATGAGAGTCCAAGAAGAAAAATAGAAAGGGACAGAAAGAAGAAATGATTAGAAGAAATAATAGTTGAAAACTCAAAATGGATAAAAAATAATCTACATATTCAATAATTCAATGGACAAAATACGTGAAGGGGAGTAAGAGATATAAGCTTTCAGTTAGGGAATGAATAAGTCATGGCAATAAAAGGTTTGGCCTCGGGGATACAGTCAATGATATTATGATAACATTGTATGGTGATGGATGGTAGCTACACTTGTGATGAGCATGCATCACATGCAGACTTGTTGAATCACTATGTGGTACACCTGAAATGAGTGTCACAAATGTGTCAACAATCAGCTATATTAAAACAAAACAAAACAAAACACACACTCCAAGTAGAATAAAATAAAAAAGAACTGTATCTAGACTTATCATAGTCAATTTGATGATCAAAGAATTTCTATTCAATACACAAAAAAGCAGGAATCAAAGAATAGAGGAACAAAACCTAAAAAACATAAAAAAATGAGTAAAATGGCAGATGAAAATCCTCCATTTACAGTGATTGCATTAGATGTAAAAAGCTTAAATACCTCAGTTAAAGGTAGAGATTGAAGAAAATTACTAAAATCATTGTTCAATTAAATGCTGTTTATAAGAGATAGAATTTAGATTTAGAAACAGATTGAAGGTAAAAAAATCTATCTATATCTCACATATATAATATACCATAGAAACATAATAAAATAGAACTAAAGTGGCTACATTAATATCAGATTAAATAGACTTCAAACAATAATTGTTAATTTTATAGTGATGAAAAAGTGAATTTGTTAGAAAAACATAGGAATTATAGATATACATGCACCTAATAATATTAGTTCAAATGCATGAAGCAAAAGCAGAATTGAAGGGAGATGTAGAAAACTAAACAATAATAATTAGACTGCAATGTCTCATTTATAATTATGGATGGAATAACTAGGAAGAAGGTAAATGAAAAAAGAGAAGACTTGAAAAAACAGAAGGAAACAGCTTGCTTGGGCAGACATCTATAGGACATTCCACCCATAAAAAGCAGAATACATATTTTTTCTCAAGTACTTATAGAATGTTTTTCAGGATAGGCCCAATGCTATGACATACAAAAGCCTCAATACATCAAAAGTATTGAAATCATATAAAATATATTTTCCATCAAGTATGAGATTAAACTAGAATAAACAAAAGAGAATTGGGGAACTTCATAAATGCAGTTAATTCTTTTTATTCATGATATTTATGTTCTATAAAGTCATCATGAGCAGTAATACAGCAAAAACTGAAACATTGCTTCTAGGCGATATACAGGGTTGAGTTCCTGCAAGCCTCTAGCCACAGCATTTTTCATCAACTGATTAAATATAACTTGTTTTATGTGTGTTTTTGTTTAAAGGCAACTTATTTAATATTACTGTTGAGTCTTTAACATTGAACTCCTAGTCAGCAGCACTGTAACTCATACCCAGACAAAGCTTATGCAACACTTGTATTTCCTCTGTAAGCATATTATAGTGTTCATTTTTTTTTTAAGATTTTCAAAATTTATTTATTTGAAAGAGAGAGAGAGCAGAGTGAGCAAGAGAGAGAGCACGAGTTGGGGGTGAGGGGCAGAGGGAGAAAGAGAAGCAGGCTCCTCGCTGAGCAGGAGACCAAGGCAGGGCTGGGATCATGACCTGAGCCAAAGTCAGAGACTTAACCATCTGAGCCACACAGGCGCCCTAAAGTTCTTGCATGTGAGCACCAAACAACATTTTAGCACTATGTTTTGCAGTCATTTTATTTTATTTTATTTTTTAAGTTTTTTTTTTTTTAATTTTTATTTATTTATTTATTTGACAGAGAGAGAGAGACAAGGAGGGAGGTAACACAAGCAGGGGGAGTTGGAGAGGGAGAGCAGGCTTCCCGCTGAGCAGGTAGCCCAATATGCGATGGGCAGGTAGCCCATCCCTGGGATCATAAGGAGCCAAAGGAAGACACTTGAGTACTGAGCCACCCAGGTACCCCATCTTTGTGGTCATTTTAAAGAGCAAAGCCACAGATACAAAAATGTGAAAATCTTGACACTAAACAGACTGTAAAAAAGACATTTTCTTGTGTACATTTCACAGTCTGAGCTGAAACAAGGAGTCCAAGTGTTACCTTGTTTGACCTCTACTAGCAAAGTGCATGCTGCATCACTAAAATTTTTCACTGCTTTGCATATATCCACAAATGACCATGAGAACACCATGGATAGTGATTTGGAAGTAAAAATATATGTTAGCAAGTAGGTAAATTTGCAAATACAGAATCCACAAATAAAGAGAATTGACTGTATATGCTGGGAAAAGGAAAACTTTGAAACTATCAGTGAGTCTAAGGTTAAAGCACAAGAGTTATTAGTAAATATTTTGAGATAAATGAAACCAAAAGCAATCTATTAAAATTTATTAAATGCTGATAGATAAGTGATTGAAGTAAATTCATATCTATAAATATGTGTATTAAGAAAGATTCATATCAGCATCCTAGATTTTCATATAAGGAAGCTAGATAAAGAATGCTAAATTAAAATCAAAGGAAGCAGAACAAAGGGAGCAATAAAGATTAGAGCAGAAAAATATAAAATAGAAGATAAAAACAATAGATAATATGAATAAAATCAAAAGCTGATTCTTTGAAAGTTCAACTAAATTGAAATCCCTTTAGGAAGTCTCATCAAGCAAAGAGAAAATGCATATTGCTAAAATCATGAATGAAAGAGAGGACGTAATTCCTAATGAAATAAAGTTTTAAAAGATAAAAAGGAAATAAAGGAACAACTTTATGCCAACCCCAACTAGGTAACTTAGATGAAAGGATGAGATTTATAGAAAAACACATACTCCCGAATATGACTCTAGGAGAAATAGTACATTGATTAGACCTACTGAAAGTAGAGATTGAATTAATAGTTTGAGAACTTCATTAATACAAAGTGATTTCACCAATGAAAAAAATACTAACCATATTATTATGCAAAATACTGTCTTATTTAATAGTATTAATATTATTAATACTTATACAAATTTAATCCATCAATCTTTTAAAAGAATTATGAACCATGACCAAGTGAGATTTACAACAAGAATTCATGATTGGTTTATCAACCCCAGAAGAATCAATGTGGTACACCGCATTAACAGAATTTCAAATACATGTATTGTCTCAGTAAATACAGAATACAGAAATTTCATAACCCCATCACCCTTTCATAATAAAAACACTCAGTGTAAGAAGAGAAGGGAAATTCTTCAATCTAATAAAGAACAGCTGTGTGCAACCCACAGTGAACCTCATACTTAATAATAAGAATAAATGTTTTTCTGCTAAGATCAGAACAAGACAAGAAAGTCTGCCTTACCACTCTTACTCAACATTGTACCAGATGGTCTAGACAGGACAATCAGGCAATAAAAAGAAATAAAACTATCTCAATTCACATATGCTGGTGTTGCATATTGAGAATAATAAGGAATCCTCTGAATACCATTTTCACTAATAAATAATTTCAGCAATGTTGCAGGATACAAAATCAACATACAAATATCAACTATATTTGTATATATAAGCTATGAACAATTTCCAAAAGAAATTAAGAAAATAATTCTACTTACAATAACATTTAAATGAATGAAATAAGAAAATACCATCAAAAGAAGTGCAAACTTGTATACTGGAAATAAATAACATTGTTATAAGAAATTTAAAAGATTTGCGTAGAGGGAAAGTTGTCCTATACTCATTAATTGAAAGGCAATATTGTGAAAAAACAATTTATTCCTAAATTGAACAACAGATTCAACAAAAACCCTTTCAAAAAAGCCAACATTTTTTTATCATGGAAATTGACAACTAATCTTAAAATTTTATGACAATGGAAGGTATCCAGAACAACCGAAACAGTTGAGAAATAATGAAATTGAACAAAACACACTCTTTAATTTCAAAACTTATTACAGAACTATGGTAAGCAAGACAGTATATTGACAGCTCTGGCATAAGGATAGACATACTGCAATAAGAATCAACAGTCCAAAACAACCTTTTCTCTTATAATCAATTGATTTTGGAAAGTCTGCCAAGGCAATGCAATGAGGAAAAAATAATCTGTGTGTATGTGTGTATCCATATGTGTGTGCGTGTGTGTGCATATATATATATTTTTTCTATTTAATTAAAACTAAAATTTTTGTATCAAGAGACCCTAAAAAGCCATAAACAATTCACAAAATGGGAAAAAATATTGTTTCTTGATTCTTTGTTACTCAAATTTAGGTTTTGTGTCTTCTAAAGTAAGAACACAAACTGGAAAAAAATATTGACATTTTGCATTGAAAGCAACATGCTTATGGAAAATTGCACTTGATATGCTCATAATAGAGTGATTTTAAGAAAAATCCAATTGTATTGATTTTTAACAAGACCACAGCCATATATATTTCATAATTAGCATTTCTGTTTATCTGAATCTTCCTGATTTTGCACAATGATGAGTGATAGGGTGTGTAAGCAGACACTGTGATACATTTTAGACTGGACGTCTCTTTATACTTAGACTGAAGGTAATAAAGCATTGACTTCTTCTGTCAGATTTATTACTTATTATTGTAAAACTGTAACAATACATATAAATAGTAATATAGTCATTATCAAAATCCTTTATTGTGGAATATAAATTCATAAGTAGTTATAAAGATAATACAGAGATATTCTGTATGCTCTTCATCCTGTTTCACCCAATGGTTATATCTTATGTAGCTATAGTATGATATAAAAAATAGGAATATGACATCAGTGCAATATGTGTATAGTCCCATGTCAATGCTAACATGTGTGCATTTGTGGAACCATTTCCATGATCAAGAAACAGGACTTCCTTCATCATGTTGACCCAACTCTCACTTCTACCATTTCTAAATCATAGCAACAATTAATCCACTTTTTCATTTCCATAGTTTTGTCATTTTGAGATTATTATGTAAAATAAATTATGCAGTGTGTGACATTCTGAGCTTTACTTTTTTCACTCAGCATAATGGCCTTGAGATTTGTCTAAATTGCTCTGTATATCAATTAATTGTTCTTTTTTGTTGCAGAGTAATAGTCCATGATTTTGATATATGTTTACCCATTTACCTGTTCAGGGACGTTTGCTAGTTTCCAGTGTTTAGTTATTGCAAATAACAATAATGTGCATGGATATGAGATTCCATTTCTCTGGGATAAGTGCCCAGAAGCACAGTTGTTCTGTGGTATGGAAAATGTTTGTTCAGTTTTGAAGAAAATGCCAAATTATTTTTCAGAGTGATTATTAGTGTTTTACATTTTCTTTTTTTTTTTTTAAGATTTTATTTATTTGACGGAGAGAGAGAAATCACAAGTAGGCAGAGAGGCAGGCAGAGAGAGAGAGGAGGAAGCCGGCTCCCTGCTGAGCAGAGAACCCGATGCGGGGCTCGATCCCAGGATCTTGAGATCATGACCTGAGCCGAAGGCAGAGGCTTTAACCCACTGAGCCACCCAGGCGCCCCAGTGTTTTACATTTTCAATAGTAATGTATGAGGAATCCAGTTTCCTCATCAGCATTTGAAATAGTTACTACTTTTTATTTTAGTGGTTCTTATCAGTCTTAATTTTCATTTTCCTAATGGCTAGTGATGGTGAACAAATTTTCATGTGCCTGTTTTCTAACTATATATTCCCTTTAGTGAAATGTCTATTTTTATCCACTTTTCAATTATATATTTTATTTGTTTTACTATTGAGTTTTTGAGGGTTTTTTTTTTTTTAAGATTTTATTTATTTATTTGAGGGAGAGAGAGCACATGCAAGAACAGGGAGGTGAAAGGGGAAAAGAAGCACACTCTCCATTGAGCAGGATCTGACATGGTGCTTGATTCCAGGACCCTAAGATCATGAGCTGAGCTGAAGACAGACACGTAACACATTACGCCACACGGGTGCCCCTTATGAGTCTTTATATATTCTATATGTGAGGCTTTGTTAGATACGTTGTTTGCAAATATTTTCTTCTAATTCTTCCAAAGCGTATCTTTCATCTTCTTAACAGGTATCGTGCAGAGAAAGTTTTAAAATTTTCATAAACCCCACTTATCAATTACATCTTTTATAGATTATGCTTTTGATGTCATGTTGGGAATTCTTCATAGCCCCAGGTGTCAAAGATTTTTCTCCTACACTATCTTCAAAAAGGTCTGTAGGCTAGGGGAACCTGGGTGGCACAGTTAGCTAAGGTCTGGTTCTTGGTTTTGGCTCAGGGGGTGATCTCAGGGTCATGAGACTGAGACCCACATGTGCTTCACACTGAGCAGGGAGTCTGCTAAAGTTTCTGTCTCGTCTCACCCATGCACACACATTCTCTTTCTCTCTCTCTCTCAAAAATAAATAAATAAATATATTTTTTAAAAAGTTCTATAGGCTTGCCTTTAAATATATAACACATCTGAGTTCATTTTTTCCTGTAAGCTGTGAGATTTAAGAAAACAGATATTTTGTCCAAAGATGCCAATTATTTCAGCAACATTTGTTGTAAAGACTAAAGACTATTGGACTGTTTTTACAGTTTTGTCAAAAATCAGTTAGTCATACTTGCGTGGTGTTATTTCTTGTTTTATTTACCTCTTTGTCAATATCATATAATTCTGAATACATTAACTATATAATAATACTTTAAATGAAGAAAAGTGATTTCTTCTATTTTATTCTTATTTTTCAGAATTGCTTTAGCTATTCTAGTCCCTTTGTCTTTCCATAGACATTTTCTAATTACTTTATATGTATCTATGAATAATCTCATTGGTATTTTGATAAGGATGTCATAAAACAATCAATTTGAAAAGAATTTGCATCTTATGCTATGTTGATTTCTTAAAGCAATGGAAACTGGATACTTTTCTCTTTTTTAAAATCTTTTTGATTGAATTATTCTGCATTGTGTACTTTTCACCAAACAAACCCCAGGCATGTTTTGTTAGATTTACAATTAGGAAAATCATTTTGCAAGAAAATGTAATTGGTATTGCTTTTTAAAATTTTGTTTTTCAAATATTGTTACAAATGGAAATATAATTAATGTTTTTATATTTACATTTTATCCAAAACCAGTATAAATACACCTATTATTTCTAGGTGTTTTTTGTTTTTGTTTTTAAGATTCCTTGAAATCTACATAGATCATCAACACATGAGAATTATGGGAAGATATATTTATTTTTTTCTGATCTGTATCACATTGCTTTCATTTTCTTGCCTATTGTTTTGGCTACATATTTAAATACTATGTCATTATCAATAGTGACTGTGGACATTCTCTTCCTTCTTTATTTTAGGGGAAAGCATTTAGTCTTTCACTATTAAGTGTGTTGTGAGCTTAGGGCTTTAACAGAAGTTTTCTCAGCTTGAGTTCTCCTCTACTTCTGTTTTCCTGAAAGTTTTCATTATGAATGGGTGTCAATTAATATGACCATGTTAATTTTTTAGCTTATTAATAAGATGAGATGTAGTAATTGGTTTTGAAATGTTGAACCAATCTTACATTCTTAGAATAAACCTTACCTGATAATAATGTGTAAGTTTTTACATATAGTGATGAACCATGTTTGTAAAATTTTAAGAATTTTTGCTTTTATGTTAATGCGAGATACTGATTTATAAGGTTTTTTGGTGGTTTTGTTTGTCTGTTTGTTTTTTATGCTACCTTTGCCAGGTTTTTGTATCAGGATAAAACGTCTTATAAAATGAGTTTGGAATGTTTCCTTCTCTTCTATTTTCTGGAAGATACCATGTAGAATTTTTTTTTTTTAAAGATTTTATTTATTTGACAGAGAGAGATCACAAGTAGGCAGAGAGGCAGGCAGAGAGAGGGGAGGAAGCAGGCTTCCTGCGGAGCAGAGAGCCAAGTGCAGGGCTCGATTCCAGGACCCTGGGATCATGACCTGAGTGGAAGGCAGAGGCTTTAACCCACTGAGCCACCCAGGCGCGCCACCATGTAGAATTTTTGATTCTTTAAAGATTTGGTAGAATTCTCTAGTGGAAATATCTGGGCTGGGAGGTTTCCTTTTTGAGATTTTTAAAAATTATTATTTCAATTTACTTAGTAGATAGCTATTCAAATTATCTAGTATTCTCAAATGAGTTGTGATCATTTTTATTTTTTTAAGGACTTGGTCAATTCTATCAAAATTGTCAAATTTATTTGTGTCAATTTTCTTATAGTATTTCCATAGTCCTTCTTTCTTTCTTTTTTTTTTTTTTAAGATTTTATTTATTTATTTGACAGAGAGAGAGATCACAAGTAGGCAGAGAAGCAGGCAGAGACTGAGGAAAAAGCAGGCTCCTTGCTGAGCAGAGAGCCTGATGTGGGGCGATCATGACCCGAGCTGAAGGCAGAGGCTTTAACCCACTGAGCCACCCACGCGCCCCATAGTCCTTATTTCTTTATTTCACTTTGAATTTCACTTCTTTATTTCACCTAATTTTTGTATTTCACTTTGAAGTTCTGCAAATTTTATAATGGTATCTCTCATTCCTGTAAGTAATTCATGCTTCTTCTCTATTTTTTTGTTAGTCTTGGTAGAGACATTTCAAAAAACCGAAATTATTTTCTCATTGATTCTCTTAGAATTTTAGAATCAATTACATGAATTCTTGTCTTAACTTTATTAATTTGCTTCTTTCTGGTTGCTTTAGTTTTATGTTGCCCTTCTTTTTCTAATTTCATAAGATCGTATTTTAAGATCACTGATTTGACAGTTCCTTATTTATAACACAAATATTTAATTCCAAAATTTCCTTCTTATCACAGCATTTACTACATTCCACAAATTTTGATAAATTGCATTTCTATTTTAATGAAATTCAATGTGTTTTTAATTTTCTTGAAGTTTTTCTTCTTGATCAATGGAATTCTTTAGAAGTGTAATGTTCAGTTTCTAAGTATTTTAGGATTTTCCCATTATCTTTCTAGAATTGATTTCTTGTCTGATCTACTTGCTCAAAGAACATACTCTGTATGATTTCACTTTTTTTTTTATTAGTTGACATATTCTTTATTGCTCAAGATACAACCTTATTACAACTTGGCAAGAGTGGGCATCTAGATCTTTGCTGGTAGGAGTGGGAGTAAGGCCAGTTTTTCTGTAGCATTAGTCCAGAGTAGAGTAATTAATGAGTAGACTGCCCCTTTTCAGATCATATGGGTAGATAGAGTTGTCTATTGTTTTGTTTTGTTTTTTCCACTTGTTTTGTCTGTAATCATTGGTGTTTCTGGGCCCAAGGTCTCTACTTTCTTGTTTGGAATATATGATTTAAAAAGAAAAACTGAGTTTTTACCATATTATTCATCAGGTCCTGAGGTCACTGGATCCCTGGTTTATCTGCCTTCTCCTCTCCTTTCAAAATGTCCTTTTGTTTGTTTTACATGTCATTTCCAGAGTTTTTATTATACTTAGGAGAAATAAGGAAATCATTCTAAAAGTAGAAGTATATTTTTAAAGTACTATTAATACCACATCTAAAGAAATATAATTGTCATAGTGAGTCAGCTTCTTAGTTAATAACCTTTCATAACTCCAATGAGATAATGACAGACATATAACAAAAATTTGACAATGAAAATCTAATTATAGATATGGCTCTTATTATGGTGATAACTAGCAAGGAGATTGAATTAGTGATCAAAAACTTCCCAATAAAGAAAAACCCATAATCAAAAGGATACATAGGTGGATTATTAATAAACATTCAAAGAAGAATTAATACTGATATTTTAAAAACTCTTTTAAAAGATAGAAGAGGAAACACTCTCAGAATGATTGTATGAAGGTAGAATTACCCTGATTTCAATGCCAGACAAAGATTAAAAAAAAAAAAGTAAACTACACGCCAGTATCCTTAATGAACATTGATGCAAAAATCCTCAGTGAAATACTAGGAAATCAGAATCAACAGCACATTAAAATGGTCATAAGTTGGATTTATTACTGTGATGCATGAATGATTTAACATACAAAAATCATTATGATATACCACATTAGCAGAATAAAATATAAAAATCACATGATCATCTCAGTAGATGCAGAAAAGCTTTTGACAATCTTCAGATTCTTTTCATTATAAAACCTGGCCCAAAAAATGGTATGAAAGGAACCAATATCAATGTAATAAGGCCAGATTTGAAAAACCCACAGCTAACATCTTACTGAATAGGGAAAAACTAAAAACTCGACACAAAGCCATTAAAACTCATAAATTCAATGAATTTGTTGAATACAGAATTGACATAAAAATCAATGGCATAAATATATACTAATAAGAAGTTATCTGAAAGAGGAATTAAGAAAACAATCCTATTCACAACAGCAACAAAAATAATACATTACTTAGGAATTAACTTAAAGAGATGAAAGACTTATACATTGAAATTTCTAAAACACTGATGAAGGAAATTCTGAAGGACACAAAAGGAAAGATATCCCATGTTTCCATGTTTATGAAAAGGAATAATTAATATTGTTTAAATAGTCATATGACCCAAAATGATCTGTAGATTCAATGAGATACTTATACAAATCACAGTGATGTTTTTTACAGAAAGATAAAAAATCTTAAATTCATATGAAATCATAAGACTCCAAATAGCCAAAGCAATCTTAAGTAAAAAGAAAGCTGTAGGATCCCATTTTCCAACTTTAAATTATGTTACAAACCTATAGGAACCAAAACAAAGCTATAGGAACCAAACCACACAAATATATATATGTGCATGTGTACACACACACACACACACATATATGTAAACATATAGACCAATGAATTGGATACATATTCCAGAAATAAACTCACATATTTAGTCAACTGCGTATTGACAAGTATTCCACGAACAGCAAGGTAAGTATAGTTTCTTCAACAAGAAATGATGGGAAAACCATGTATCTGTATGCAAAACAATAAAGTTGGATCGCTAACAGACAACATACATAAAAATCAACACAAAATGGATTAAAGACTTAAATGTAAGACCTGAAACATAAAACTCCTTAAAGAAAACATAAGCAAAGACCTTCTTGAAATTAATCTTGGCAAAAATTTTTTGGCTAGGACATCCAAAACATAGGTAACAAAAGCCAGAAGAGATAAGGGGACCACATCAAACTAGAAAGTTTCTGTACAACAAAGAAAATAATCAAGAAAATGAAATGCAATCTACAGAAAAAGGAAATTATTTGCAAATTATGTATCTAACAGTGGATTAACATCCAAAATATAGAAGTAACTAATACAACTCAATACCCAAAATACAAATAACTATATTTAAAAATGGGCAAGTCTTAATAGACACAAAAGAAGAAATTTAAATGACCAACAATTATATGAAAAGATGCTCAACATCACTAATCATTAGGGACATATAAACCAAAATCTTTTTTTTTTTTAAAGATTTTATTAATTTATAGGGCAGACGGAGATCACAAGTAGGCAGAGAAGCAGGCAGAGAGAGAGGAGGAAGTAGTCTCCCTGCTGAGCAGAAAGCCTAAAGACCCTGGGAACATGACCTGGGCTGAAGGCAGAGACTTTAACCCACTGAGACACCTAGGCGCCCCTAAACCAAAATCTTAATGAGATATCACCTCACACTTATTAGAATTGCTATTATCAAAAAGACAAAAGATAATAATGTTGGCAAAAAGGTGGAGAAAAGGGAACCTTTGTGCCCTGCTGGGGGCAATGTAATTTGGACAGAAAATATGGGAAACAATATGGACATTTCTCAAAAAATTAAATAGAATTATCATATTATCCAACAATCCCAATCCCAGGTATATTTCCAAATGAAATGAAATCATTACCTCGAAAATATGTCTGCACTCTCATGTTCATTGCAGCATTATTCACAATAGCCAAGATATAGAATAAACCTTACTGTCCTTTGACAGATGAATGGATAAAGAAAATGTTATACACACACATAATGAAATGTTATTTACGCTAATAAAAGCACTGCGTGTGGTGAATAAATAATGAATACTGTTTTTCTGAAAATAAATAAGTTGAAAAAAAAAAAAAAAAGAGAGCATCCTGTCATTTGTTATATGGCTGGAACTGGAGGATATCATGCTAAGTAAAATAAGACACAGAAAAAAAAAAAAATACTGCCTGATCTAACTCACATGTGGCATCTACAATAGTTAAATCCTGAAGCAGAAAGTAGAATTTGATTGCCAGAGGTTTAGGGGACGGAAAACGAGATGATGTTAGTCAAAAGGTATAAAATTTCAGTCATATAAGATGAATAATGACCTATTATATAATGTGATTGATGATAGTTGACAACACTGTTTTGAATAATTAAAATTTCTCCCCACCCCCAAACACAATGGTAGTTATGTAGAAGTGATGATATGCTAATTACCTTGATTTTGGCACTCTTTTCACAATGTATACCTGTATCAAAACATCAAGTCATATCTTAAATACATATAATTTTATATGCCAAAGATATCATGATAAAACTACTAGAAATAAAAAAGAAGGTTACCCCAGCATTTAAACTATGGGTCAAAAAAATAATTAAATATGGAAGCTGTTACAGTGTTTCTTTTCTCTTGAAAATGGTTTAAAAGTGATAAAAATGGTTTAGACAGTAGATGCATATCTTGTCATATATAATAATAAGTAATTGTTAATAAAACATGCTTTAACTTAATAATACTATGTACATTCCTAGTTACAAGACAAATACATTATAGTCAGAGCTTATTTAACAAGTAATATGGTTTGTTTGGGGAACGTGATTGAGTTGCCACAAGTATTACAAAATTAAAAGTTCTACATAGTATTTAACTTTTTGGTTGTGAAAAGGTCTCAGAAATACTGAAAAAAGTCATGTAGATTTACCTGGGAGTTGGGGAATTTACTTTGTTTTTACGTTTTTGCTTTTGTTATTTTTTTTATGGGTATATGAGAACAATGTCATATTACAAAACTCCATTATACTTTTTTCTCTGAAAACAGAAATAAATTCTCATAAATTCTCACTTCATTACTCAGAAAGCTTAATAAATTTGCCATCTGTTTTCCAGAGCCTCATTAAATTTCTCAGAACTTTCCTAGTAGAACAGGGAAATCGTTCCCAGTTGAAGTCATGAGCAAATTGTAGCTATTTAACAGTTTACCAAAAATCTCATTTTATCGCTATTGGGAACTTTTAAAAAGTGGCTTATATCTGTTGTAAATATGACGCTAGTATATGAAGGATTACTGACATATTCTTATAGTCATTCCTACTAAATTTTCTAACCATATATATTTTCCTTTACTCTTCTAATACCTTGTTTTTGTATTTATGTAGATGTATTTTTAAAATTATACTTTGATATAATATGGCCAGACAATCCTCTGACTTCCAAACAGGTTGTCTTTGAAAAACATCAATGAGGCTTTATTCATTGAACTTAATAACAATTTCCCACAAAAGAAACACTTAAAATATTGCATAAATTAGTCTGTACAGCATATTAATCCTAAATTGTTAACCTTGAGATCTGGAAACCATGGTAGTGCTTTTTTTGCACAGTATAATAAAATAAAGAAAAAAGCACTTGCTTTTCTATTTAGTGGAACACTGCAGAGTATAGAAACTCATTTCCATTGATTTGCTCATTGGAGTCTTCTCCCCCAAACCATTTCCTGCCCTCAGTTTCCACCATCTCAGAGGCTCTATGCTGCTGGAAGATAACTTTTCATGAGTGTCAGGTTCAGTAAGACTTAAATCAAAAAATCAGGAATTGACTTCCAGCAATGCCACTTTTAGCTAATCTGTATATATCTTCATTTTCTCATTATAAATTGTGTATAAAATTCCTGTCTTAAATGAGTTCTGTAAGGACAACATATTTTGTGGTTTGATGGTAAGGATTTTATATATAACACAGTAGATGGAATATTTTGTATGCTCAGTGTCTGCCAAAGATGCTACTTAAGAATTCATGGTGTGCTGGTTTTCTTTTTGTAGAATGACTGGCAGTTTAAGTGAATTCATATTTATATTTAGCACTGAGGTCTCATAGATGAGGAAGTTTAATATTTCACACTTGGGTAGGTATTTGAGATGAAGGAATTCCCTCTGCATTAGAAATGAAGGGACATCTTCCTATCCTGCTTTTCACAATTTCTGACTTTTTTTGGCATCTGGAATGAAAGATTTTATAAAATTCCATGATTCTCTTCCTTTCACTGCAAATTATAGACAACACCAGCTGTTCAGACCATGGACGAAAACAAATGAGGCTAGGGCAGGGATACCTACTTAGTAGTGCTGGTCCTGCATCCATCCATGTTTTGTAGTGCTTCATACTGTAAAAGAAACTGAAGCATCAGTAGATTGATCAGGGGAAAATTGAAGTCATTTTTGTGTGTGTACATAATTTATATACCCATTGTTTTATCTGAAATGTTTTTTCAAACTACTGATTGGATTATGAAAAGAAATATGTGGCAAAGGAGATACCTGGGATTATGCTTCTACTTTTAAAAGAACTTCTAAACTCCTGGGAATCACTGAGGATTCCAAACCATTTTTATTTCCTATTAAGAGTCCTTTTTCTTTGTACATAATTGGTTTTTCAAGTCTTCTATTTTCTCTTTAGGCATATTGAACTTGGTCATGTGTGCTAGGAGTCAAAAACACTTCTTAACTTGTTAACCTATAAATTTAAATTGACATCTTTAATGTAAAACAAATACATTAACTGCCTCTAAAATAAGAAACTGTCAAGGGGAAATGTTCATGGTGTGATATATTTGTTTTCCTTTTTGCCAAAAGTCACCATTTACTTATAGAAGGAAAGTTATTACATTTTTCTTTATTGATGTAAGTAAAAACATTTTGAAAATCAAAATTTTAATAATAAAGTTACACATGGGGTGTCTGGGTGGCTCAGTGGGTTAAACCGCTGCCTTCCACCCAGGTCATGATCTCAGGGTCCTGGGATCGAGTCCCACATTGGGCTCTCTGCTCGGCTGGGAGCCTGCTTCCCCCTCTCTCTCTGCTTGCCTCTCTGCCTACTTGTGATCTCCCTCTGTCTGTCAAATAAATAAATAAAATCTTAAAGAAAAAAAAAAAAGATACACATGAAAGCATTTTCCTAGGCGGTAAAATAACTTAAAATATAGTATAGTAACCAGGTACTGTGTCTTCTCTTAGTAAGGAAATAGATAAAAAATTACAATAATCATGAAATCTTTTGAAAATGGGAAAAATTGAATTTTGATCTGAAAAATTATTTGATTGTGAAAACAGGTGCTATAGAATTGTTCATAATATGTACATATTTACAGTCTTTTAGATTTTCATTATGATCAACTGTTTAAAGTGTCCCATATGAGTTTCTTAAGTGCATAAGTCATGTCTTCTTCAAATTTATGGTCCCAGTGAATATCAATACATCGTCTGGTATATTGTTATTCACTAAATAACTTCATATTAGAGAAATGGTATAAATATGGTAATAACATATATCAGTATCTTATTCTTTTAATTAACTTAAGGAATGACACAAGATATTACTAAATAAGATTCTATTACATCAAGATCCTAGAAATACTTAAGTCTTTGAAAGTAAGCAGATTAATAAAGATTGACAATTAAATGAGTTTTTATTTTTATTCACCAAGCCTTGTAATTAAAAGTCAGGAAACCAAGATAAATAATAAATCAATAATCCAAACCACCTAAAAATTGCAAATCACTCTACTTTAAGGCATCTTATAAAATCAAATATAAATGTGGGTTGGAGTTCTAGAATGGGAAAATAAAATCTTCTAAAAAGGCACTTCTCTGGAAAAAGAATGAAAAATCAGTCAAAATTATCAGGATTAAATTTTTCAGAACTTTAAAGTAACCATATGTTTGCAATAACTGTAAAGTATTCATTAC
Organism: Neogale vison; assembly: GCF_020171115.1. Classification (NCBI taxonomy): domain Eukaryota; kingdom Metazoa; phylum Chordata; class Mammalia; order Carnivora; family Mustelidae; genus Neogale; species Neogale vison. The sequence goes on along the minus strand of NC_058094.1, from coordinate 83,441,790 downwards.
AGACAAAGCAAACATAAAACAAACAGCTTAGAAAACTTGACAGCTATGAAAAGCAGTACCCCCGAAGCCACTGAGAGTACAGACTGGGCTTGGAGTTTCTCAAAAAGCCTATCCCAGGAAAGTTGTAATTATTTGATCTTATTTGATCTATCTGGAAGCTTGATGGAAAAGCACATTTGTAATACTTTTCATTACTTGACATGACTCAAACCCTGTTCATTGGGCAAACCCAACACCAAGGGATTTATTGGTATTCATTGAAAACAATCAGAAGCACATTATAATTACCTGAGTTGGTGATTTTAGTAGTGGCAAACAAAAAGCTAAGGAAACCTTAAAACTAAGATCTGAGGAATAAGGGGCATTGAAAAACTCTAATTATCTTCCTGAGAACTATAATGACATATGGTTAGGCAAAGCTGTGTGCATGACCTAATGTCAGCCCTGCTGAGTCAGACTGTTATAACACTGGACCACTAAGACTTTACTGGCAACAGTGATGGGAAATACAGTCTTTAGAGAATTATGGATTATGTCAGGAAGGTCACTAAAAAACAAACAAAAAAAATGAAAAGGAAGGAAGGATGAACAATAACAAACTATCAAACTGCCTCAGATACCAGGGAAGGATGATAATCTTTTTTCCAAAGTACGTTATTGAAATGTCCAGTTTTAAACAAAAACTATGATACATTTAATATGTGTTAATTAAAATGAATTTAAATATAAATCGATTAATGTAAATGATATTAAAAAATAAAATGATATAATAAGCTCAGTCATCCTAAGAGAATGTGAGGAAGGAAATCTTCCCTGGGGTTGGTAGCATCCAATCCTAGTTTTATCCCATTTATATTTGGCAAAAATAATAAAACCAAAAATGAATTTGTCCACAATAAAAAAATAACTATGATACATTTAAAGAATCAAGAAATTGTGGCACTTATATAAGAAAGTTAACTATCAGTAAGAACTTTCCCTGAGGAAATCCAGCTATTAGACTTAATAGACAAAAACTTAGAATTATCTATTGCATACATGTTCAAAAGGCTAATGGAAACCATGCTCAAAGAATTAAAAGAAAGTGTGACATGTCTCATGAAATGGAAAATGTCAAAAAAGACATAGAAATAATAAAAAGAATCAAATCAAATTATATCATATAAAAGTACAATAACAAATAAAGAATTCCCTAGAGGTATTAAACAAAAGATTTGAACTTGAACAGAGAATGAGAGAACTTGAAGAGTTCATTATATGTCAGTCTCACTAAATCAATTGAGATTATCCAATCTAGGGAACAGAAAATGAGAAAATGAGTAAAAATGAACAGATCCTCAGAAACTTAAATATGTGACAGCATCAATCACATACATAATGGGAATCTAAGGAAAGCGGGGAAAAGGGGGGAAGAATGACTATTTAAAGAAGTAAAATAGCTGAAAACTTCTCAAATATGATGAAAAGCATTCACCTCCAAATCCCAGAAATTCAGTGAATTCCAAGTATGATAAACCCACAGAGAAACAAACATCGTGATTGAACTTTGAAAAGCCCAAGTAAAGAATTTTGAAAGCAGCAAGAGAATGATTCCAACAGTACTTAGGATTACTAATAAGGGTAACAGCTGATTTCTAAAAGTAAGCGATAGAGAGAGACCTCATGGCACTAGAATGACATATTTAAGTCCTGAAACAAGGATTAGCAAACAAGAGTCCTTTATATAGCCAAATTTGCCTTCAAAAATGAAGAGGAAATTAATTAAATCTTTACTAGATTAAGCAACAACAACAGAGTTTGTCACTAGCAGATCTACACTATAGGAAATGTTCTTCAGAATAAAATAAGAGAATATAACTTGAATCAACATGAAGAAATCAAGCATACTTTTAAAGCTAATTCCATAATTAAATATAATTGACAGTAGAAATACATTTTGTTTGTAATTCTTCTGTTCTTCTTACTGATTTAAAAGATCACTGCATAAAATAAAAGTTATAAAACTGTCACTAGGTTTATAATTTACAAAGATATAATATGTAAAATAGCATAAAGGAAAGGGGAGGTATATTGGAACAAATTTTTAAATACTATTGAATTAAATTGGTATTGATCCAAACCAGATTGTTCTAAGTTGTTAACTGTATTCTCCAGAATAAATAAGATAACTAAGTATACAGTAAAATAACAAGTGATTTAAAATTATATATGCATACACACATAAAAAAAGGCAGGCATAGAGGAATAAAAGAATAAAATATATTGTAAACAAATAGCAAATGATAAACATAAATTATACTTTATGTATAACTACATTTAAAGTAAATATATTAAGCATTCCACACAAAAATCAGATTAGAAAAATGAATTAAAAAAAATTCTTGAGGTGATGACCTCAAGAAAAATGCTTTAGATTTGTAATTAAGCTTTATTAATTAATAAATTAATTTTAACTTAAACCATTTTTTCTCAGGTTTGAAAACTACATTTTGAGTTAAATCTTATGTGCAGTATAAGGTAGTGCTCTAGTTTCATTCTTTTGCATATGACTGTTGTTGGGGTCTGTTATCAAAGGAACGAGACTGAAACAAAGTGAAAGTTATGCAAAGCTTTATTCTATGCCAAGCATTAGAAGTCAGACTGACCGGCCAGGGGAACGAGACTGAGACAAAGTGAAAGTTATGCAAAGCTTTATTCTATGCCAAGCATTAGAAGTTAGACTCACTGGCCAGGGCCACCTCCAAAGAGAGCAACCCCATCCGGATCTCACAGTCTGGTTTTATAGAGCGTAACCGCAGACCACAAGGTACGTGGCTTCTATTGTTAGGGCATTTACTCCGGGAATCGATACCCAGAACCAATACCAGAAACTGCTGGGATGTTTGGAACTGCTGGGGCATGCTGGGGCATTTAGAACTGCTGGGGCGTTTACTCCCGGAACAAAGTCCGTAGATGTAAACAACAATATGGCTACCCAGGTAATATGGAGTCGCTCTAGTTAAGCAGGCCCTAATAGTTAAACAGGTTTTAACATTAAATTGGCCCTAATACCATCTGGTTTCCCCAACACCATTTATTGAAGAAATTGTCCTTCCCTCATTGTATACTCCTGGCTCCTTTGTTTTAAATTAATTAAATATATATATGCATGAGTTTATTTTTGGATTCTCAATTCTATTGTAGTGATGTGTGTGTCTGTTTTCATGCCCATACCACATCAATTTGACAACTATTTCTTTGTAAAAAGTTTGAATTCAGAGAGTGTGATGCCTTCAGCTTTTTTTTTTTTTCTAGAGATTTAGAGATTGCTTTGGCTATTCAGGTCTTTTGTGGTACCATAAAAATTTAAGCTCATTTGTCTTATCTTTATCAAAAATACCATTGGAATTTTGATGGGGATTACACTGGGTCTATAGATTGCTTTGGCTAGCATGGACTTTTTTTTTTTAAGATTTTTTGTATTTATTTTGAGAGAGAGAGAGAGCACAAGTTGAGGGAGAGGGACAGTGGGAAAGGGAGAAGCAGACTCTCTACCAAGCAGGGAACACAAGCCAGGCTTGATCTCAGGATCCCAAGATCAAGACCTGAGCCTATAGAGATGTAGCATATTTCTGTATATTGATTTTGTACTCTGCAATTTTACTGAATTTGCCTATTAGTTCTAATCTATTTTTGGTAGAGTCTCTAGAATTTTCTTATATAATATCCTGTAATCACCAATGTCTGGTCTAACATGGTGTTTAAGGATGATGTCTCTTTATTGATTTTCTGTCTGGATGATCCATCCATTGATGTAAGTGAGGTATTAAAGCCCCCTACTTTCATTGTATTGCTATTTCTTTCTTTAGAGCTTTTATTTTTTAAGATTTTATTTATTTAGTTGAGAAAGAGAGAATGATAGATGGAGAGAGAAAGAGAGAGAGAGCATGAGAGGGGGGAGGATCAGAGGGAGAGGCAGACTCCCTGCTGAGCAGAATTCAGGACTTGACTCTGGAACTCCAGGATCTTAACCTGAGCGGACATTAACCTGAGCAGAAGGCAGTTGCTTAACCAGCTGAGGTGCCCCATCCCTTTAGATTTTTTAATATCTGCTGTATATATTTAGGTGTTTCCTAATTTCTTAAATATTGGATAAATATTATTGATTTCACTTACTGATTCATTTCTCTGCTCATTTAAGAAAAAAAGACTTCTCTAAAAGATTATTATCTAAACTTGCTCTATTTTTTTTTTTCACTTAATCACTTGTGAACTGATTCCTATGGATCTTTTGCATCCACTTCTCCATTAAACTACTTTGTCAAGGTTAAAAATGTTAAATCCAATAGTCAATTTCCAGTTTTCATTTTACCAGACTCTCTGTTTTATCAATCTCTCTTCCTGTGGCAACTACTGCTCTCTTTTCTTTGCTGGTTCTTTCCTATCTTTCTTAATTTTATATTGTAGGATCCCCGGGATTAACGCTTGATCCTTTTTTCTACATATCCTCCACACCTTGAACTCACTCAGATCACAAGTTTATTTTTAATCTCATCTATATGCCAACACATCCTAAATTTTATGTCAACCTTGAGTTTTCCCTTAAGTCTACACTAATATATATATAATTATCCTTGTCATTCTAATACGCTCTCAGATATGACAGGTCCAAAGCCAAAATCTTTGTCTTTCATGCCAAACCTGTTTTTTGTTTTTTGTTTTTTTTTTTGTAATTCCTCCATTTTAGTAAATGACAACCCTCTCCTTTCATTTGCTCAATCAAATATTTTTGAATCATCCTTGACTCAACTTTACTTAGAAATCCCATACCTTTTCCTTATTAAAAATGTTGTAATATTTCTCCTTTTTTTCTATCTTATTCCCATAGAGCTCAGAATTATGATTTTTTTCAGAATTATAATTTTAAGACTTATGTCAATTCTTATCACTCTCTGCTCAAAAATCTCCCATGGTTTTCCATGTCACTCAGAGTCAAACTCATGAAGAGTCCATATGGCACTCCAAATTCTGACCTGTGTTATTTCTTTGACTTCATTTCCTAAATTAAGTACTCCTTAATTCATTCAGTTCCCACAATAGCTTCTTGCTTTAATTCAAAGTCTTCTAGATGTCTCTCAGGGCTTTTGAAATTACACATCTGTCTGGAATTGTTTGTTTGTTTTACAGACATTCAAACGGTTTATTCCTTTGTCCCCTTCAGATTTTGCACGCATGCCAATGAAGGTTTTCCTGTCTTGCAGCTCCTTCTACACTTTTTTCTCTCTTCTCTGCTTTGTTATCTTGACTGTACTTATAAACATATTCAGTAATATTATATTTAATTTATTTATGCCCTTATATATTGTCTTTTGCCACTAGATTGTAAGACCCATCAAGACTTTTTTTGGTCTGTTTTGCTCAGTATTTCCACCCAGAAAAAGACTAAAAGCATATTAAGCACACAATAAATATTCGTTGGATGAATGTACGCTAAAAATTTTGAAGAGAACTTAAGTTTAGTGAGATTTATGGGGTTCAGAAGAACTTTATTACAAGGAGATAAATAATTTGATGGATGCCATTGTGGATGCTCAGCCGATAGACGGATATGTAGGTCTAGGAGTCATATTAGCAATGAGTAAGAATATATATAGAAAGAAGTGATAATTGAAGCCCCAAGAAGGGATATAATGGCCCAAAGTGAGTATTGAGACAGAGGAAAAATGAGTTGACAGAGTTGACATTGGTATCAAGAACCAAACTTGAGCGCATCTCTGCCTCCTGCTTTCTTTTTACCAATTATTTCCTCTCTACCCCTAACTCCCCTGAAAAAAAGGTATAAAAATTTTACAGTGGTAATCTACATCAAATAATTAAGTTAGAATTTATAAGGCACGAATAATTGAGAATATTAACCTTTCTAAAAATTTCTGTATAGTTAAATATCAATTTTTATAATCTCTAAATTAATAAAGATGTGGCAGAATTATTTTTGAAAAAAGTTGTTATATTTTTGCCTACTTGAAATATTCAAAATATTTTCCCCTTTATCAAGAGTGAATTGCATATTTTTGTTGTTTTCTTTTTTAGTAGTATATAGGCACATTTCATATTTTTCTAAGATTTTACCACCCTTTTCATATCTGATGCTCTTAATATGGATCAATATCAAAGGTAATTCAGAATCTTCATAATCTGGCTGCATAAAGAACAGGAGGACTTCAAAGTTGAGTTAAGGCAATAGAAAACTGCTAGTTGTCAAGTAACATATCATAGTGCCACTGTAGTGGATTCTTAAGAAACCATGAGAGACTATGGACTCTGAAAAACAATCTGAGGGGTTTGAAGTGGCGGGGGGTGTGGGGAGGTTGGGGTACCAGGTGGTGGGTATTATAGAGGGCACGGCTTGCATGGAGCACTGGGTGTGGTGAAAAAATAATGAATAATTTTTTTCTGAAAATAAATAAATTGAAAAAAAATCATAAAAAAAGAATAAAGCTTCTGAAATAATTATGATGGAATAACTAAAATAATTTTTAGATTGAAGTATTTTAAGAAATTAGAATAGCTAAATCTTTGCTGCTTTCTAGAGTAAGTCAACATTTGCCAAAGGAAACTATGAAATACTGACATTTTGAAGGGAATTACTGAGAAAGCATAGGTATTTTATGTATATTTTAGAGAAATATGAGTGAATTTGTGTTGTGCTCTATTGTGCTTCTACTGCATGATCTGATAAACTATTCTGAAGATGAATTATTTTGCTTAAATAATTTCCTGGTGCATAACACATATGATATCTCCCAATTGAATAGGTACTTGTATTTTTTTCCATCATCACACACTACACATTGCAAACACTATTACTAATGTGCATATAAATTGTAATTCTACATCTTTTATTTTAAATATGAATTATATAGCAACAACTTTGTAGGCAATTTCATATGGTTTACTACTCTCTAGTTATCCTTTTTGTAATGTTTATCATATAGACTCCATTAAACATATGAATGAATTTGCCTTTCTCAACCCTCTTGGAATTAAAACATTTTATGGGACTACTGATGGTTTTCCATACCTGATCACCAAAGCTGATGTCAGCTTTTAAAATCTATCCTGAGCATCACCTCATGATTTTACAGCTAGTCTGACATCATTCCTAGCTTGAAAATAATCAAAACAAAACAAAACTCTTTTCTGTTTTTTTTTTTTTTTTCAATGTGGTCCACAAATTTCCTTAAGGATCCAAATGGGAAACATATTTTAAAAAATCCAAATGATTAGTGGGCCTTGGCTGATTTTTTTTTTTAACAACCAAATACAACAAATTTAAACAACCAAATACAACAATTAAAGTTAATTGCATTTAAGATTAATGCATGCAGGATATTTTGGAATTGAACGATTTGGCTCCTAGTGCCATAAACATTCATAATCTTTCACTTTCAGCATTTCTTATTCAGTGACTTATGATAAATTGTAACTTATTCTAGGGAATAATAGAGAATATTTTTTAAATTATTTCAATCCAAATCTATCATGTGAAATGTGTGGAGAGAGATTAAAAATATATTTTAAGCTACTCCCATGTTTTGTACTTTATCAAGAATAAAATTTTATTCTGATCAAATATATTTCTATCTAGCGTTCATCAATACTGAAATGACTTTCATAGATAATAAAAATGGTTAGTATTTCTAGCTCTTAGACTGTCATGTTTTGAAGTAAATCTGTAATACATCTGATATTTATATATTGAATAAAAATTTCTACAGTTTCTATACATTTGATATATATATATAGATAGATTCAATGTATATTGATTCAAATCATGTTTATTGAGCTTGGGAAAAAACTCATTGTCTAGTTGTCTAGTTATTATCAACTTTTCTAAAGAAATTGATTTTTATTTTATCTAAAACGTTTCTTTAACCCACTGAGCCACCCAGGTGCCCTATCTAAAGCATTTCTTTTTCCCTTTCAGGAGCTGGAATTTTCAAATCTATTTGCTGTTCTTCACTGCATTCATTCATTTTTTGCTGCCAAAGTAGCTTGTTTGGACCCTCTCTTTTTAGGCAATCAGGCTACTGCTTCTGCTGCTGCCAGCTCTGCTACTACAAGCAAAGCAAAGTACACAACTTGACATACCAAGATTTGCATTGTCACTTACTATGACTATGTAAAGAATATAAACATAATCATCATTTTAGACCCTGGAGAAACAATCATATCACCAAGTAAACAGTGAATTCAGTTTGAAATTTGAACAGAAAGCAAGGTCATAAGGATCTCAAAAGCACTTCTATTTTGGAAGACATTGTGAATAATCTTAAATGAACATAACAGCTTGTTCTCAGTTTATTTGTACCATCGAAAGTGAAGACGAAAGAATGAATGATTCAAAGTATGTAAATAATATACAAATTGTAAGCTACCTATAAATAAAAATACCACTTAAATGGTTATTTCTGTATTTTAGATTATTTTGTATGACAAATTCATGTTGGGCCAGATCATGAACTAATGCCCTATCATTGAATTTTGAGTGATATAAAGGAGGCAAATAAACCACATGGCAGTGAAGAAAATAGCATGTAAAAAATTTCATCAAAGAAGAGAGCACTTTAATTTGCTTATGTAGATTTTCCTTGCATTCTCATTCTGCAATATGACACTGGCATTCCAATTTTCTCTTGTTGTCAACTATTCCTAAGATGTTCAAAAGAATAAATACATTGATTCTATGATAGTCACAATGTAAAATGTACTATTTTTCCTTAAATCACTGATATCAATGTTTTATTGCTGCTAGTGTCAACCAAATATGCTGACATGTGTTAATTTAATTATGAACCAAGAAAACATTCATGAACCTCTTGTTCTTTCCTTCATTTAAGAAGGTTTATACTTACTTAATGGGATTTGTTATCAAATTAAAGTTTCATAAATTTTCAGTGACTCCAAAAACTTTTGTAGAGAAAATAATACAAAAAATGTGGTATAAGAAACTCATACAATTCTTTGTATGCTAATCTACTAGTTAATCATGGACTGAAATGACCTTAGAGTGTGATCTCAGTTTTACTTATTTCAGGAAAATGATATTTTCCCATTTAAGAAATATTTTATGGGAAAGTAAGGTGAGATACGAAAATAAAATTTTTAATTTCTAGCTTACCATGTCATAAAAGTGATTATATAATGCAAGACTCTGTGGGTTATTTTAGTTATCTTGTCTTAGTAAATGTGAAGAAGCTGGAAATTTGAAAGTATCGGAGGTATGGGCACCTGACTCAGACCCTGGTATTATATAACTATTGGTTTAATGTGGAAAACACTGTCCTTTACTACAGCTGTACTGAGATCCGCTTTTAAACAACTAGCTGCCTATTTAAAAAAAAGAAAAAAAAATACTTATTTTTAATTAACACACATGTTCCCAACTAAATCAAACATAGATAGTTCCTTGTGAAGATGATGAACTATCCAATAAGGTGGTTTAATTTTCTTTTTTAAATAGAAAAAAAAAAGTACTCAAGAAGGAAACACAATTATTTGCAAAAAAACACTTGATCATTATGCTTTAAATTTATTAAACCATTTCCATAATCATCATAAATTATTTATTCACTATGCATCTGGTTAATTCTTAAGCATGTTAAATTAAAAAGAAAAATTGAAGGTTCATCATTGTACCTGACAAGAGTTAAGCTGGATCTAGGACACCTTACTAAAATAACTATGGCTAGTTGGATACTACATAGTTTAAATATATTTTATCTTGACCATAAAATTAATTAATTATATTCATAATTGGGATGACACTGTGGAGTTATTGCTTACTAAGTATTCACCAAATAGAACAGTCATTCTAAAGTCAAAAGTCCACCAAAAGCCGACTTCAATAAGCCTCTGTTGAGCATATGGAGGAAGAGCAGAAGGAGGCAGCTACCTTAGGGTCAGAAGCAGTAGTAGCCACTTCATTATAGAATCTCTGCTATGAGCTAGAGTTGTATCTTGGTGTGCCCCACATTGGGGTAACATTTATGTGTCCACAGTGTGATAATCTGGTTTATTAAGTAATATGAAGTGGGCTAGTTAGCCAAAAAGAAAAAAAAATAGTTTTTAAACTTAAATACCTGTTATATAATCATTTTTAATAAATAAAATATCAGATTTTTGTAAAAGCTCCATTTTAAATATACAAAAAACAATTTAATCAAATACCCTTTTTCATTATATCATAAAAATCTTCTAGTCTGTGCTTATGTGTATGATGAAGGAAAAGGTGCACAATGAGATATGTATGGGTATATATCTCCTTGTACAACACACACACACACACACATATACATGTGTGTATATGTATATAATAAAATGCTACCCTCAAAATATATTAGAATTATTAGAATATATTTCAAGTAATATATTTAATATACTTTAAATTTACACTGTAAATTGTAACTTGAATTAAAATTTATGATAATACAATATTGTGTTTATTTTTGATACCATTGATAAAAAGCTAACAGGCCTAAATTGCCATTTAACATTAGTGGAGCACCTACTTATTAGAAAAATATTATTCTGATGTTCATCAGTTACCAAATAGTATTTAACATTTTCCTTTACAGTGGAATGATTAACCACTGTCATTTGTTATAACTTGGACTATTTAAATGAGAAAGCTTAAAAATGAACAAAATAATAAGACAAATCTCCGTTTCTCATGTAATTTATGTTTAGGTGCATGAGATTTATTCATGAAATCCTAATTTGTACTAGAGCACATTTTAATAGCTGAATGCTTATTTATGTGTTAACCCCTCCAGTGCCTTGGGATATGAGTGTATGTGTGTGTGTGTGTGTGTGTGTGTACACATTATACATATATATGTATGTATATACATACATATATATACATATGTATATATGCACATACATATATATGCACATTAAAGGATTCATTCTAGTGTACATAGTGCAAGCTCAAAGGGAATATTATATTATAGGTTCTTAAGTCAGAGAAGGAAGTTCAAATATCATTTGAAGTCTTTGTTAACTACTATAATAATGTATTTTGCCTGATAAAGAATAATAATTAATTAAAGCTGAAGTATATTGAAGCAGGGGCATTTTTAATTTGTTATACTGCAACAAATATTTATTTAAGAAATACTTTAAGATAATGTAAGTGTAACATATACCCCAACATTTATCATCCAACACTATTTTAAAGGGAGAATAACTAGCTAATCACTTTTGCCCTTTTTTCAGGCAGGTACCAAATTAGAGTTTTAAAGTCTTTGCTTACAAAACTGGTGTTAAACAGGAAGAAAAGTAATTACTTGAAAATAAATATCAAGTTCATATTAACCATGTTAGCAGAGAAACATTCCTTTGGGTAAATTGGTTTATAGATGGACATTTTCTTCATTTACGAGGACAAAACTTGTTCATAAACTCTGTTTACATGGAATGCTGGGTTTGCAAGAAGGTTGATTTATTATTGTGGAAAAGTAATAATCCTAACAATTATTTGAATTACTGCTAGAAATCAGCAGGTGGAGAAGCTTTAAAAGCACAAGGATGATCTTGTGCTTAACTTTTTAAGGTAAGTGTACATGTTCCGAATTAATAACAAACATTTTGCTACTCTTAATTGTGCTGTACTCATCAGCTCTTCTTAAGGAATTGCTTTATTCATACCTCTAAAATTCTTGTTTATGATTTATTCTTATTCCTTAACACTTTAAAATCATAATTCACTTATTTGCACATTTGAATTTGCTTTTGAAGATAAAATATTATAAATGTTATATATTTTATACATATTAAAAATGCAATGAAAATACCAGAAATATGAAATGTAAATATATTTATTTCATTTTTAATTGTTTTGGTGGATGTTTGTAAAGTGTAAATTAATATCTGTGACAAAAGATTTGTCACTTTGTTCTTTAAGTTCATTAATGTATCACTAATAAAACTGTACCTTTTTTAATGACGCATACTGGAAAATAAAAACAAATACTTTTTACTACATTTGTATTTTTACTTCATGGGTTTGATTTATAAGTTTCACATGTGTTTAGAGCATGATTCTGATGAACTTAACTGTAATGAACAGGGACAGATAAGACCTGTCAGCCTGGGGTGCTGGTCTCTGGGGGCATGATCTGTTCTGGTTCGTCAATATTTATGAAGATTAGACATCTGACCCCTAAAGACCCTAAAGATTGAAAAAAAGATGTATTTTCCAAATTACTTAAACAATCAGACTTGCAACTTTTGAAAACATGACAACTTTGATATTTTCACAGTGGTTCATTGTGAGGCAAATCTACATTGAGAGGACTGGTCTAACTGGGTATTGACATCTGCCCATTTTTAACTGAAAAGGCCACAGTTGTCTTTCAGGTAATTACAGTGCCATAAAAGAGAGTGATTATAGGAATCAGTTTAAAACAATTATTTCAGTTGTTAGTCCAGTTGATATCTGTATTATTTTTCCAGTTGTTAAATGAACATCTCTCATTTTTTATATATTTTTGTTTTGAAAAAAAAAAACTCTGCTGAAAAAATATTATATGTCCATCGTTAGTAATTTAAGCCACTAAAAAATATTAAAAAGTAGATACTATATTAAAACTTAACAACCACAAAAATAAACAATACATTTTAGAATTATAGATATATATTTTATATATATATATATTTTTAATTTTATATATATATATATTTTTTATTTTATATAAAGCCCCAAAGAAATATAATTAGTTGAGAGACTGATGTACAAGGGCATGGATTAAAATGCTTCTATAAATATATTCTTTCAAGAAGTACAATATAAAACAGATAACTGTTTTGGTTATGTTTTTTGGTTTTGTTTTGGGTGAATGTATGAAGAATAATAGCAAAATGTGGATATTTAAAAATTAACTAGCTATTAACAATAAGTAGAATTATGCATATATTTTAAAAGGATCATGAACTTAAGAATATTCTTTTTTAATTTTTAAGATTAATTGCAGTTTAAATGCAAAACTATCAACTTTCCAGAATATAATCCTGTATGTTTTGATAAGTGGATATGATTGCACACTGCTACCAAGATAAAAATATTGTGTAGTTCAGTCTCACCAATAAATGCCCCAGTGCCACTTTGTAGACAACCCCCTCTTCTAACCTTCTAACTTAACCTTCTAATTGTTCTTCTAAAAATCTGTCCCCATAGCTTTCACTTTTCAAAATTGAAATGCACAGTATGTCATCTTTTGAGATTACTCCCTCTCTTTTGAGTGATCACTTCTCTACAAAAAGCCTTTTTGTGTATGTTCTCCTTCAGTAGGATACCAATCTTGATTCTATTCATCATGTCCACAAAGGTTCTGTAACCATCATTGTCTTTACCATTGGATCCCTCCTATCTTCTGTCAGAGGCACCTGTAACCAGCTTTGTAGTCTTCTAGGCATGAAACAGGTACTACCTCTTATGTGAGCAAGTAGGGAGAGAAGGGAGGAAACATACTCTTATAATTTGAATTCCATTTAAGGAAAATACAACTCTCTCTCTCTCTCTCTCTCTCTATATATATATATATATTTATAGAAAGAGTTGTTTATATATAAATAAATATATATTTATATATTTAAAAGAAATATATTTTAAATATATGAATATTAAATATATAAATATGATATATGATAATTTATTAATTTAATTATAAATTGGAAATTAATTTTAATTAATAAATAATATATATTTAATTATATAAACATATTTAATTTAAGAGTTTCCATGCATTTACTTTTCTTTTTAAAGATTTGTTTATTTATTTGAGAGAGAGAGAGAGAGAGCAAGCATGAGCAGGAGGGGCAGAGGGAGAGGGAGAGAGAACCTGGAACAAGACTCATGCTAGGCTCTGAGCCTGATGCAGGACTCAATTCCACAACACTGAGATCATGATCTGAGCCAAAACCAAGAGTCTGATGCTTGGCCAACCAAGCCACCCAGTTGCCCAAGCCTGAGTTTCCTTTTATGTGAACACAAGTTTTTAAATTATTTGAGTAAATATAAGGTTAACTCCATGTCATATGGCAAAAGTATGTTTAATTTTGTAAGAAATCATTAAAATTTCTTCCAAAGTGAAAGTACAAGTTTGCTTTCTCACCAGTAATAAATGTAAATACCTTTTGCTTCATATCTTCCCCAGCATTTTGGCCATTTTAATAGTGGTAGCCTTATTTAACCATAAGCAGAATAAGAGTCTTAGTTCTCATTGCCCAGTAACTCCTATTCTTCCCAACTGATTCAACTTGAAATTCCTCATCATCTTTGTATTTGTTTGTTAGAGCTGCTGCAACAAAGTATCACAAACTGAGTGGCATAAACAATAGAAGTCTATTAGCCTGCAGGCCTAGAGGCTAGAAATCTGAGTTCAAGGTGTCAGTGGGACCATGCACCCTGTGAAGGCACTAAGGAAAGATCTGTTCTGGGGTTCTCTCCTAGGGTCTGATAGTTCCTTGACAGCATAATTGCAACCTTCACATAGTATTCTCTTGTGTGGGTGTATGTCCTTTTTAATAAGGACATCAGTCAAATTGGATTAGGGTCTGCCATACTCTAGTATGACCTCATCTTAACTCACTAAATCTGTAATGACTCCATTTCCAAATAAAGTCACATTCTGATGTCTGAGGGTTAGGATTTTAACCTACTAATTTTGAGGAAAACACATTTCAACATGTAACAGTTCTTTAGATGACAGCTTAAATGTCCCTTACAATGAGAAGCGTTTTTCCTTTTCTTCATCCGAAAAGCTGAATTCTTTCTGCCATGTAATTATAACATGTGGTGATTTAATTTACTATTTTCCCTCTTAAACTTTTAATTTTTATGAAGGTAGAGATTATGTCCATTTTACTTACCTTTGTATATTTACCACCTAGCACCATGTTTGGAAAACAGAGGTACTTAATGAAAGGTGTTATTGTTGTGGGTGTTAATAAAAACAACCCAAACTGAGGTTTTTAAATTTTATTTATTTGACGGAGAGAGATCAGAAGTAGGCATAGAGGCAGGCGGGGGGAGGTAGGGAAGTGGGCTCCCTGCTGAGAAGAGACCCTGATGTGGGGCTCCATCAGGACTCTGAGATCATGACCTGAGCCGAAGGCAGAGGCTCAACCCACTGAGCCACCCAGGCACCTCCAAAACTGAGGTTTTTGTCCAGAATTAAAGTGGGTGACATTATAAAAGTGACTACATTATGCTGTTCTAGTGATTATATTGACATAATTGCTTGTTTTTCTAAGAAAATAGTTGGAGAGTTTGTTCTTATAAGGAACTGTTAATCATACAAATAATGGCTGACAAAATAAGAAAACAAGAGTTGATATTCCTTTGTATGTTTTAAATTATCTAGGTCTGATGTTTCTTGTCTTGTATTATCATTTTATTAAAAACATCATATATATATATATATATATATATATGTCTCTGTGTGTGTGTGTGTATGTGCACATATATGATTACATTTTAGTAATCTGTAAGAGTGACCTATATTGGTAATACATAAATACATTTTAAAAATTGTCAAATTTTAAACTGAGTAGTACCTATCTTTACAGAAGAGTTACATTATTTAGAGAGAATTTTTTAAAAGCAAATATAAAAGAAAAATTTCAAAATTAAGGCATTGTAAAGTAAATATTAAAAAACATATATAGATATAGTATTATGCAGTAGAACTCAATTTACCAATTCTGTGAAATCCTCTCACAAAGATAAAAATAATCAGTATGCATCCAGAGAGGATAAGGATCCCTGCTACCTAGCAGTAACAAATTAGCATTCTTAAGAATAGTCAGGATGAAAGGAAAAGGAACTACTTCAGCTTTTCTTTTTCTTGAGCTACTGATTTTGTTCAAGAAGTAAGTGAAACCAAGGAGTCAAAGTCAAGTAACCATGAATATGTTATGCTGACATTTCTACATGACTTTGAATGTGCATAATGGGATTTGCGGATCTGGTTTATGACAGTTTCCAAAAATGATTATATGAAACAAAATTATGTCATTTAAAAAAAATGATTGTGTTGCTGTGGTCACTTCTGTCAGGAACACTCTATCTTATCTCTTTTATACCAAGCAGTTTTAGTTTCATGATTGCTATGTTCTAAAATTCTAGTGCTTTGTAATTAGGTATAACTTACTTTATTCTTTTCCATAGAAAATGTTGTGATTGATGATCAGCTACTGTCTTAAAACAATTTATTGAAAAAATAATTTATTGCTGTGAAATTTATATAACATAAAATTAAGTATTTTAAAGTAAACCATCAGTGACATTTAGTATATTCACAGTCTTCTGCTATCACTACATCTATCTAGCTTCAGAACTTTTCCAACATTCCAGTAGGCAATTTTACCCCGTTCTTATTTTCCCTCAGCCTCTCACAAATGTCTATATACTTTCTGTCTTCATGGATTTATCTACTCTGGATATTTTATAGAAATGGAATTATACAACATGTGACCTTTATGTCTGACTCAGCAGAATGTGTTCTGGGCTCATCTATGTTGTACGAAACAATTCTTCATTCCTTTTTATGGCTGAATTCCAACTACTCTGATAACATAGAAAAGGAAAGGAATAATTCTGCTCATTTGCGTTCCAACCCCCTCTCAGAAAAGTCAATAGTGATGGTGTTAACGGAAGCAAAGAAGGATCTATGTCCATTATTGGATTCAGAATGGTCTCTATAAAATATTCACACGAGCACAATTTGTCCTTGAAAATGGGTTTTCTCCTGCACCCTGTTGCATGTTTTCTGCATAATGTGAATAACTTATGTAGTTCTCTAATGCTCCTCCTTAAACCTTCCTGGCTTAGTGTTGCCTAACATGCTCCAAAATACAAATATTCTTATCTGTATTTTATCAAAATTCATATTCCTTAAATTCAATTAAATTAAGCTAAGAGAAATATGGAGAATAAAATCAAAATGAATTCAAACTGATGGATGTTAATGACAATAGATAACACTTTTACAGAATTTACTATGTGTCCAGCCTGCTTCTAAGCTGTTTATATACACTAACTCATTTAATCCTCATGGCAACCTTAAAAGTAGGTACTAATATTATTCCTATTTTATGGGTAAGAACATGGAGTTTAAACAGATTTCCCTAAATCCTCTAGCAAGTTACAAAAGCAGGAAAAATGAGAAATGCTTCAGTGTGTGTTTGTGTGTGTGTGTGTGTGTGTTTGAAAGTACATAAATGAACTATCAGCCCAGTAATTAACTAAAAGTTGGGGGTATTAGAAGGGTGGGTAAGCTTTTTAACTTGTTTGTTTTTTATTTATAATCAGACATGAGAGAAACAAGATTCAGTGATTGTGTGTTTGATTTTATGGATTGCTCTGTGGTGATGTTCTACTTTAGAATGTGCTTTGTTTAGAATGTGCTTTGGTAGCAATGCCTGATGTCTCAAATTCATGAGATTACAACCAGTGTCTTCACAGTGGAATCTTTCAATGAAGGTAAGTAACAGGTCATCCCTTTAGGGGTGGATTCTCTTTATAAATTGAGACTATATTATACGAAAGTTGTAAATATAGTGGGAGGTGTTATAACAGCAGTGTTACACCAAGACACATTATAATTAAATTATCAAAAGTCAAAGACAAAGAAAAAAATTGAAGCAGTAGGAGAAAAGGGAGGTTACATAAGAAAAGAACCACCATAATTCATATGATTGTTGGCAAATTTTTAACAGAAATGAATGATATATTCAAATTATTGAAAGAAAAAAAACTGTCAACCAAGAATTCTATATCTAGTAAAGTTTTCCTTCGGAAATGAATTACAAAGACTGTCCCAAAACAAACAAATGAAACAAAAACTGAAGGAGTTCATTACCACGAGATGTGCCTTATAAGAAATGTTAAAGGGAGTTCTTTAAGTGGAAGTAAGAAGACACTGATAAAAGTCATAAATTTATTTTAAAAAGGTAGCATTAAACTTGCTGATAATGGTAAACACATGGTCAAATTAGATTCTGTAATTTTGTTATGGTGGTCCATAATTCACCTACAAGTCTAGATTAAAAGTGGGGGGAAAAAAAGAGAAAAAGAAAAATAACCATAACAACAAAAATGTGTTATTATAAATATATCTGTCCTCATACCAAAAGCTGATAAGGACACTAATAGATAAGAAAAACACAGGCTGATATCCATAATGAATATAGATGTAAAATTTTTCAATAAAATATTAGCACATTGACTTTAGCTGCACATTAAAAGGATCATTCACCATGATCAAGTGGGATTTATCCCTGGGGTGCAAAGGGGTCGTTCCACATACACAAATCAATCAATGTCATATATTACCTTCATAGAAGAAAAGCAAAGCATCATACAATCCTCTCAATAGGTGCAGAAAAATATTTTAATAAAATTCAACACCAATTCATATTAAAAACCTTTTTAACAATTTAGGCATAGAAAGAACATGTCTCAGCATAATAAAGGCCACATATGATCAGCCCATAGCTAACATCTTATGTACTCAACAGTGAAAGGTTAGAAGCATTTCCTTTAAGACCAGGAACAAGATGAGGGTGCTCCTCTAACCACTTCTATTCAAGACCATACCAGAAGACTTAAGTAGAATAATCAGGCAAGAAAAAGAAATAAAAGTTACAACAATTGGAAAGTATGAAGTAAAATTGTCTTTATTTGCACATGGTATGATTTTGTATAGAGAAAATCCTAAAAATCCAACCAAAACCTGTTAGATCTAATCAATGAATTCAGTTAAGTTGCAGGATACAAAATTGAGATTTAAAAATTGGTAACATTTCTATACACTAACAATGAATTTTCTGAAAAACAAAGATATTAATACCATTTATGATATTGTCAAAACCAATATAATACTTAGAAGTTAATTTAACCAAGGAAGGGAAAGAGATATCTGAACACTACAACACAAATGAAAGAAACCAAAGAAGGCACAAATAAATAGAAAGGCATTCTATGTTTACGAATTGAAAAAGTTAGAATGTTAAAATGTCAATATTACCAAAACCATTTATACATTCAAGGCAATCCTTATTAATACTCCAATGGCATTTATTACAGAAATAGAAAACAAACTCTAAAATTTATATGGAACAAAAGACCTCAAATACCCAACAAAATCCTGAGAAAGAAGAATAAAACAGGAGGCATCACACTCTCTGATCTCAAGTTTGATCTCTGTTAGAATGGCCATCACCAAAAGACAAGAATAACAAGTCCTGGCATGGATATGGAGAAAAAGGATTCCTTTGCACTGTTGCTGAGATTTCAAATTAGTACAAACACTATGGAAAATAGAATGAAAGATCCTCAAAGAGTTACAAATGGAACTATCATTAATCCAGCAATTCCATTTCTTTAAATATATCCAAATACGATGAGAACTTTAACTCAAAAATACCTGTACCTTTATATTTATAGCAGCATTATTTACCATCCTTAAGACATGGAATCAACCTAATTATCTGCTGATAGATGAATGGAGAAAGTTGTTGCATATTTATACAATGAAATAGTATTCAGCCATAAAAAATGAGGAAATCCTACCATTTGTGACAACACGAGTAGATCCTGAAGGTATTAAGCAAATTGAAATAAGTTTGACAGAGCGTGGGAATTCATAGTGACTGGATAGATAAGATTTAGGTGAAATACGTATTCCAAGGTGAGACCAAGTGCAAAGCAAAGGAGGGTGCTTGGAATGCTGGGTCTCCTTTAAATTTTCTGAGCTGTCAGGGTGCCTGGGTGGCTCAGTTGGTTAAGCAGCTGCCTTCCACTCAGGTCATGATCCCAGAGCCCTGGATCGAGCCCCACACTGGGCTCCCTACTTAGCGGAAAGTCTGCTTCCCCCTCTCCCTCTGCCTGCTGTTCTGCCTACTTGTGCTCTCTCTCTGTCTCTCTGTCAAATAGATAAATAAAATCTTTAAAACAATGAAGTTTCTTAGCTGAAAACAGCCAGATCCTAATGGGCTGAACCTTCTTACCTAGGGACTAAATGTTTAACTTAGATGAGAAACACTTTCACCTTTTAGTCATGTATTCATCATACCCTTAGCCAACACGCATGTTACAAACACCCTTTGCTTCAATCATGCATTGCTCCATATGTCTACGTCTTGATTGTTAAAGCCTAACATTCCTTTCTATTTTTCTGCTCTTACTTGATGTATCATTAAGACTTGCAATAAAAGTGGAGACTAAATCTGGCTCAGGGCTTTTAGTCACTAGAGCAACTGGGCCCCTTGCCTTCTCCTTTCTCTTATATAGGTGTCTGGAGTAATCTTTTCACTCACCACCTCAGTCAGGGTTTGCTGGCCAAACCCAGCAACAGAGAAAGACGAATACTATACAATCTCACTTATATGTGGGATTAAAAAAAACTCAAACAAAAAGAGATCAGACATGTTGCATGTTGTTACCAAATGCAAAGGTTTGGGGGAGAATGTGGTCAAAAGGTACAGATTTCCAGTTATAAGGCAGATAAGTACTAGGGAAGCAATTTACAACATGATGACTATACTTAACACTACTATATGGTATATGAGTTCACCTCAAAATGAGAAAATTTGGGGCGCTTGGGTGGCTCAGTGGGTTAAAGCCTCTGCCTTCAGCTCAGGTCATGATCTCAGGGTCCTGGGATTGAGCCCCACATCGGGCTCTCTGCTCAGCAGGGAGCCTGCTTCCTCCCTCTCTGTCTGCCTCTCTGCCTACTTGTGATCTCTGTCTGTCAAATAAATAAATAAAATCTTTTAAAAAAATGAGAAAATTTGCTTCTTTTCTTCTTTCTCTTTTTATTGTATCTATATGAGATGATGGACAGTACATGAACCTATCTCAATAATCATTTCACAATATATGTAAATCTAACCATCATTAGTGTTTTAAACATATTGAATGATGAATGCCAATTATTTCTCAAGAAAACTAAAGAAAGAAAAAGAGAGAGTGATTAAAGGGAAATCAAGACATTCACAGGTTAAGTAAAACCAAAAAAATTATGCGCCATAGACTTACTCCAAAAGAATGGCTAAAATATCTTTTGTAAGCATAAAGGAAATTACTAAAAGCATGATCTTGGCATATTAGGAAGTAAAAAGAAACTAGAAAAAGCAAACATGATTAAAAACAAGTTTAGCTTCTCATTTTGAGCTTTCTAAATTAAAAATGATGGTTGAAACAAAACTAATAACACTAAATATGTTTCCAATGCTATATCATGAATATGACTTTAATATAATATTATATAAAAATTAAAATAATTCATTCACTAGTATTTAGGATAGGAGACTGTAAGCAATCAAATTGATTACACCAGGCTACCATAAAGCAAATATATTGCTGCCTCTTTATTATTACTGCATGAATCATTACACTTGTAAATAAATATGAATTTCTTTTTCACATTATATTTTCTTTTTTGATGTCTAGTGTTGGTAACATGTAAACATCTATAGTGTTTTATATCATGTAAGTCAATACTAAAGTAAGAATTAACAGATGACTAATCTTGCAAACACATGACATAAACTTACGGTATCAATAAATATAGTAGTGTTGTAAATGTATTTTCTCTTCCTTATGATTTTTTAGTAAACTTTTCTTTCACTAGTGGACTTTATTATAAGAATATAGTGTATAATATATATAATAAATAAAACTTACAAAATATGTTACCTACTGTGTGTTATTGGTAAGGATTCCAGTCAACACTAGGCTATTAGTAATTAAATTGGTGGAGAGTCAAAAGACTTAGGTAAATTTTCAACTTCACAAGAATTGGTGCCCTGCACCTCTGCATTGTTCAAGGGTCAACTGTATTTTTTTATACCTGAGAAGCAGCATACTGTTATTTAAGACTAAAATTCAAGTTGTTGTAAATATATGTTGCAAACTGTAGGGCAACTATCCAAAAAAAAAGTTAAAAAGAAAAGTAATCAGGGGCTCCTGCGTGGCTCAGTGGGTTAAAACCTCTGCCTTCAGCTCAGGTCATTATATCAGGGTCCTGGGATCGAGCCCCACATTGGGCTCTCTGCTCAGCAGGGGGCCTGCTACTCCCTTCTCTCTGCCTGCCTCTCTGTCTACTTGTGATCTCTCTGTCAAATAAATAAATAAAAATTTAAAAAAAGAAAGAAAAGTAATCAATATGTTAAGAAAAAATTTAAAAATGGAATTCTATAAGCTGCTCAAATTAGAAAAAGAGAACAAGATAAAAAGGAAAAAAAAGAGTAACTGCATAAATTTTAAAAACTATCCTTATATACATGGTAGATATTAAATCAGCTATATAAATAAGGACATCAATGTCAGCAGTATAAATATATTAATGAAATGCAAAGATTTTCAGAGTGTATAAAAAAAAGGCCAACTATTTGTTATCTTCAAGAAACTCATTTTAATAATAGAGACATAAGGAGAATGGAGAAAGGTATTCTATGCTCACACCAATAAAAAGAAAAGAGAAGTAGCTATTGCAGTTTGAGATAAGGCAGATAACAGAATGAGGAGACAGGGATAAAAAAAGGCATTATATAATGATAAAAGGGTCATTTCCTCAGGAAGACACAACAACCCTTAATGTGTATGTGCCTAAAAGAGAGTATCAAAATTTAGGAGTTGGGAAGGAAAGCCCCGGGGTAGAACTACAAGAAGAAATAGGTTAATTGGTGACATTGGCGAGGTCAATACCTTTCTTTCAATAATTGATAGATTTTGCAGGCAGAAAAATGAAAAGTGGTTTAACTGAACAGCAACATTAATGAAATCTAATTGACATTTATAGATTAATCCACCCTCCAATAGCAGAATACACATTATAGTCAAGCGTATATGGAAAATTCACCAAGATAGACCACATTGTAGGCCATAAAAACCAATTTACCAAATTAAAAATAAATAGAAAATATGTAAAATATGTTCTCAGGAAACAATGTCTTCAAATCAGAAACAAATTGCAGAAAAATAGCTATAAAATCCTAAAATACTTGGATATTAAACAATAAACAGTAATACATGGGTTTAAGAAATCACAGATAATTTAAAAATAGCATTAAATGCATAAATAAAAATAAATAATAATTTGAATAATATTCTGCATTCATGGTTTGGAAGATTCAAATTGTTGTCAGTTTAACTAATGAGTTATAGATTCAAAGTAGTCCCCAGTTAAAATTCCAACTAGCTTTTTTATGGATAACCTCAAACAAATTTTTACAGATTAAGAATCAAAAAAATAGCTAACAAATTACTGAAAGAGAAAGACAAAGTTGGATGTTTCATAATATCCAAGTTCAAGTATTAAAGTTACAATAATCAATGCAGCATGATATTGGTAAAATAATAGACACAGTGGGGGCTCCTGAGTGGCTCAGTGGGTTAAGCCTCTGCCTTCAGCTCAGGTCATGATCTCAGGTCCTGGGATTGAGCCCTGCATTGGGCTCTCTGCTCAGCAGGGAGTCTGCTTCCCCCTCTCTCTCTCTCTGACTGACTCTCTGCTTACTTGTAATTTCTATCAAATAAATAAATAAAATCTTAAAAAAAAAATAGACACAGTGATTAATGGAATAGAATGCAATGCCCAGGAATAGATCTACACAAATATAGTCAACGGATCTTTGACTAAATAACAAATATAATTACATGGAGAAAGGTTAGACTTTTCAGGAAATGGTGTAGGATCACTTGGATACACACACAATCTAGAAACAAAGCTTACGTTGTTTTAAAAGTTAACTTTAAATGGATCACTGACCTAAATGTAAAATACAAAACTATAAAAATTCCAGGAGGAAATATAAGAGAAAATGTAGGTGGCTTTCTGTTTGTTGATGAGCTTTTAGATACAACACAGAAAGCATGATCCATTAAAGAAAAAATTGATAAATTAGACTTTATTAAACCTTTATCAAAAACTCGTGCTTTGTGAATGATATTATTAAGAAAAAGAAAAGACAGACTAAGAAAAATTCTTCCCAAACACACATGTGATAAACAAATGTTATAAAAAAAATCCTCTTAAAACTCAACAATAAGAATACAGGGCAATCAAAAAAGGGCAAAATGTCTGAACAGATACCTCATAAAAGATCTAAAGATTACATGGATATGAAAATATATTCAATATTATGTTTTAGAAAACTAAAAATTTTAAAAATAGATTTTAATACACATCTACTAGAATTGCTAAAATTCAAAACACAGTACCAAATTCTAAGATGTGAAGCAATGTGATCTTTCCTTTAGTACTGGTGAGAATGAAAATGGTACAGCCACTCTAGAGGACACTTTGTTTGTTTCTTAAAATCTAAAGATAAGCTTATTGTACAATCCAGCAGTTGTGCGTCTAGATATTTACCTGATTGACTTGAAAAATTATGCCACATGAAAACCCGCATAAACATGTTTTTGCTGTTTTATTTATAACTGCCAAAAAATGGAAGCCTCCAAGATGGACTTTAACAGGAGAATGGATTAAAAAAAAAAATCGGTTGTTCTTCCATATATTTACACATCAATCAGCAATAAAAAGAAATGAGCTCTCAAGCCACATGATGATGTAGAAGGACTTTAAATGTATATTGCTAAGTGAAGAAAGCTAGGGTGAAAAGACTACATACTATAAGTTTCTAATTACATGGTGTTCTGGAAAAGAAAAAAATATATATATAGGGACAGTAAAAAGATCAGGGGTTGCCTGGGGTTTAGGGAGGAGGTATAAGAGTTGAATAAGTGAAACACAGAGGAGTTTCCGTCTTAGTCTGTTGAGGCTGCTAAACAGAATACCACAGACTGTCTGGCTATGGAATAGAGATTATTCCTCACAGTTCTGGAGGCTGGGAAGTCCAAGCTCAAGGCATCAGCAGATTTGGTGTTTGAAGAAAACCTGCTTCCTTACATACATCCATAAACGGCCATCTTTTTACTGTATTCTCACATGGCACAGGGAGCATGGGAATTCTCAGGGAACTCTTTCAAGGGTGCTAACCCATCGATGAGGCCTCTGCTATCATGACCTAATTGTGAACCAAAGGCCCCATTTCCTAATATGTTCATGTTGGGAGTTAGTATTTCAATAAATTAATTTTGAGGAGACATGAATATTCAGTCTATAGCAGGCAGTGAATCTATTTTTTATGATACTGCAATGGTTGGTACCTGACCTTAAGTATTTTTCAAAACCCATAGAACTTTACAACGCAAAGAACGAACCTTAATGCATGCAATTTAAAAAGACCATTTCAGAGGTGAAGGATCCCAGGAAACAATGCAAACTGTGACAAGATCATCTAAGTATATGACAAATGTATTAAATATCCCCACTAAAGGAAAAAGTGAGAGAAGGCATTGACCTAAGTAACTCGAAATGAGTAGGCCCTATAAGAATAAAGGAAAGAGGTGCTGGACATAAGCAGTGTACTTGTTGATAAAGTTGTTTCCCATAGGAGAAATGGTTGACACTCAGATGCTGTTATATGTGTATGCTAGAATGAGACAAGTAAGTAAGTGGATGGCAAATAGTAGGAGCCAGTTTTCTTACTGTTAGAGGGGGAAGGAAAGAGATAAGACTAACCCATATAGTGGTGGGTTAGAGTTGAAGATGTCAGTAGGATGCAGTGATGATGCAGATGATTACACATACAGATCAGTTAATAGTACATATTTAGGTAGTATACACACTTCTATTTCTTTTCTATGCCAGTAAGAAAGTGCCAAAATGAAACAATACTCTACTAGTAATGAGCACACATACCCCACAGATCTTAATTTTTAATTTTATCCTCAATTAAAAATTTAAAAAACAACAACAACAACAACAGGATCCTTGGAGAAATGGCTGATATTAGGAATGGGAGAGGAGAAGGGTAGAGGAAAAATATAAGATGAAATCGGAGCATTTGCCGTGCCAGAATGTGAGTGTGCTAATAAAACAACAAAGAAACCCATAAAACCCCAAATAATGGGGACCTGTCAAAGGAAGCCAAATGAGTAATCTTTCATGGACCAAAGTTGGAATCTTTGAACAACAAAATAAATGGGATCAGATTATAACTCAATGTATAAAATAAATAAACAAATAAATAAATATCTATTCATACTCACATATATAAATGACTAATTTTGTATCTCAACTTAAGTGGCCATGGGGTGTGTAATTAAACTTTATTTCTGATGGCATCTGTGAGGGTATTTCTAAATGAGATTAACATTTGAATTGGTGGATTCAGTAAAGTAGGTTTTCCTTCACAATGTAGGTGGGCATTATCCAATCTGATGAGGAACCAAATAGAACAAAAGGCTAAAGACAGAGGGATTCACCCTTTTCCCTGCAACACCGAGCTGAGACATCTTAGCTCATTTTCTCTGGCTCTTGGACTGGATTTTACACCATTGAGTCTTCTGGTCTCAGGCTTTAGGATATGGACTGAAATACACAACTGATTTTCCTGGGTCTTTAGCTTATAGACAATAGATCTTGAAATGTTCCACCCTCCAAAATAAAGTGAATTAATTTCTCATAATAAATCTCCACTATATACATGTTTTGGTTTTCTGGAGTACCTTGACTAGTATATGGGCTGTGCATAGCGACTTCCTTTGGTAGAGCATAAAGTATAATATGGAAAGGAGGGGTAAAGAAGAAACTTTGCAGTGGAGAAACTTCAACTATGTGATCAAAAGCATGACTGAAAAGTCATGTTGTAGTATATACACTTAATATGATTAGATAGAAGTAACATTTTACATTTGTGCTCTTCCTCCCCTAAACCAATTAACTCAGTTTCATCACGAGAAAAACATGAAAAGTCTGAGAAACTTTGACCTCCAATAGAAGCATGATCATTAAATATAATAAATATTGAAAAGAATTATTAACAAATTAAATGGGACTAATACATAGGTCTCTGAATTTTTATAAGGGTGTTTTCATGTCTGTTTTTTTCAGAGTATGTATCCCAGTTAGTAATTACACAAGTAAGGGGTGCCTGGGTGGCTCAGTGGGTTAAGCCTCTGCCTTCAGCTGTCATGATCCTAGGGTCCTAGGACTGAGCCCCACCTGGGACTCTCTGCTAAGCGGGGAGCCTGCTTCCCCTTCTCTCTCTGCCTGCCTCTCTGCCTACTCATGATCTCTCTCTGTCAAATAAATGAATAAAATCTTTAAAAAAATAATTACACAAATTATATTTTTATTGAGTACAACCATTATTCATCAAGAACCTTAGGGGTATTTTTCTGAAAGTTTGCAATCTAGATACAATGTATGTTCAAACAAGCAGTGGCACACTTTGTAATGCTAACTTTCATGAAAGTCAGTAATGCCATGTACAAGGGTGTCTAGCAAAAATCCAGCCTGTGCTTCGTTTTCCAAGCTGCATGCACAGATGTAGGTGGATATACATGGAGAAAGGAAGAATTTTTTTTAATATGGGCAGGAACTACATGATTACATTTCTATTACTATTTTCTATCAATGAAGAGTATCATCAGCTCAGCCAAACCAGAAATCAGTCTATTCTTTGACTTCAATGACTACTTTATTACTCAAATCCAATTAATCAATTCCTTTACTTCTACTCAATTTGCATCAGTGATATATTAATACTTAGGTCACATTCTTATAAATTTGACTTTGAGACCAAGGTTCTTATGCAAATTATTAAAAAGACAGTGCTCTTTAGAGAAATCAGAAAGGCAATCAGGAAAGCAGAACAGGCCAAGGGAAACAGACAAACAAAGGTGTGATTATAATCAAATATCATCTTTAGTGTGAATCCACAGGGGAGCTCTGGTTTGTCCTGGAGACAAGAGAGGTGGGCCTTCATTCATACTTCCAAACTAGTGAGTCATTGGTTCCAAACCCAGGTTCTCTGTCCATGCTGTTGCATTGGAACAGAACCGTTGTACATGTGAGCCTTGGAATTTAAGAGTGAGCCCTACAAACAAAAGTTCATAAAAAACAAGAGATGGGCTTATGGAAATGTTCAAAGGATTGTGAAGAGATCTGGAAGAAGCATCAACTTTCATAATTCTTATATGTTAACATTTTCAGCCTACTACCACCTCTTGCCCAGAATATTTATTTCCTCCCTATTCTTCTTGCCAAATGTTTTGACCTGTTCTAAAAACCCACAATGCTGCAACCA
Source organism: Neogale vison (assembly GCF_020171115.1). Taxonomy (NCBI): domain Eukaryota; kingdom Metazoa; phylum Chordata; class Mammalia; order Carnivora; family Mustelidae; genus Neogale; species Neogale vison. The sequence goes on along the minus strand of NC_058094.1, from coordinate 83,413,581 downwards.
TAGCAACCTTTCAAAGATCTGATTTTATTGCCTCCTATTTGATACTTTTCAGAAATTTTCCACCACTTTTATTTTAAAATCTATTATTTAATATGACACAGAGAAGATTGTATGACCTGGATCCTCCTGACATTTTCACCTCTTCCCCTTTACAGCATATATTTTAATCAGATTAAACTATTGGTTATGGCTTGATATGTCAGATTCTATTTTACACTGGGCCTTCACTTGTCTCTTCTTTACCTGGAATGCCTTTCCCTGTACCTGTATTATTCTTCTGTATCCTTCAGAGTTTACTCAGCTGTTGCATATATTGAGGAAGACCTTCTGACCTCTGTCCATCCTATAGCTCCTGCTGAAAGCTCTTTAATGTGTCCTGCTTTTGCTTTTCCATAATAACCTCTGTAATACAACATGGAAGATTATAGAATATATTTTTAATTGGTCATTTATCAGTATCCACAAGAAGAGTATGACTACATAAATTCTGGGGTTGTTTCATATGCCTCAATTGTATCCTCTGTGTGAGAATAATACTTGATGCATTACAGGAATTTAGTAAGTACTATATGCTAATTAAATATTGAAAATGAAACGCTAAAATAAAGATGTGGGAGCCTTCATATCACTTTGTCTAATGTAAGTCTTTTCAAATGAATAATTTCCACCCTACATAAATTTTATAAAAGTTGCTTATGGTGAGCTTCCATTTGTAGATCTTTTGTGTTGTAAAACTTGCATAAATGTGAGCAATAAAAAATAATTTCTTGATTTCATTGAGAATAGATATGTTATCAAAATATCATCCAAGTGTAATTCAATTCTAAATATGAAAACTACAAATAAGAAAGGCTCAGCAACATTTTACAAAATATGTCAAGCTTGATAAATGTCTACTGCAGGCAATTCATTAACTCTTATCAGGGAAAACAAATATTTAATGAAATAGTAGCACCTCAAGCAAATGTGAACATTCTTTGAGTTTGCTTTGATTGAATGAAGCGTTCAAATAAATTTCAAACTCATGTACTCAAACTCATCAACCCCATCTCTAGGAAGCAGCTGAAGGTAACAGACATTAATAAGCTATGCTAAATGTTTCATGTTTACTAGGGTATTTACAAGATCTAAAGGCTTATAAGAAAATAGAGCATCTTAAAAGTCTATATAAGCAAGAAGTTTGTTCTGGCTTATTTATTTTACAGATGTTCACTTGTTTCCATGGAGATCAATATTCAGATGGAGTATATCTTGATGCAGCTTCTAGGCAGAGTGTTGTGGATATAAGGATTCTTGAGAAAATAACCAGAGAAGCAATTCTTGGGTGATATCTGTAATCTTTATGTGTGGATTCACGCAATTTTTCAGTCATCTCTTTTCTAAGGAAGGGGGTATCCACCACAAAGAGAACATGTGTATGAATGAAGCACTTTAGCTTTCATTTTTAAAAGGGTACATTTTTTATACATGACTCATTTTAATGATTATTTAGTTAATTGTGCACACAGCTGTACTTGTTCAGATACTAATGGTTTTTAGCAGATGGTGTGTTCAAATCTAAATTTTTAGAATTCCTAAAATTATTATGGCAACAATTAAGTAAAAGATTCTGAGAATGACCTTTTAATTCTGTGAGTGTGAGTTGTTTAGTGTATGTAAAAGATTTTTGCTTCTTTTAGCTAAGTTTCCATAATTTAGATTCAGTTCATGTCTTTTCTGATAAAGGTGGTTTAATAATTAGTATCTTCTAATTTTCTACCAATCTGAAATATTAATATGTTAAGACTTCTAATTTTTTTAAAGATTTTATTTATTTATTTGACAGAGAGAGAGATCACAAGTAGGCAGAGAGAGAAGGAAAGCAGGCTCCCTGCTGAGCAGAGAGCCCGATGTGGGGCTTGATCCCAGGACCTTGAGATCATGACCTGAGCTGAAGGCAGAGGCTTTAACCCACTGAGCCACCCAGGTGTCCCAAGATTCTAAATTTTAATACTCACTTTTTCCACCTGACATAGCCAAGCCTATTTTAATTCTTAAATTTATGACTAAATCAAAGAAGAAACCCATTTTCAAATTTGATGACATGAAGAATTAAGTTGATCTTTTTGGTGTTATTATAAGAATATATATATATATATATGTATATACCATATGTGAAGAAAAAACTTAGTTCTTTATGCTTCTTTTTTCCCCAACAGTGACGTTTTAATACTTTTTCTAAGAAAAATATCCGTTTATTTTACTCTTTTTGTATTGCTATATTCTGTATTTGCAATCATACACTTAATCAATTATGTTATACTATCAAATGACCCTTCCAGGAGTTATTTGTTTTTTTTGTTTTGTTGTTGTTGTTGTTGTTGTTGTTTTTGCTTTATTTTGTGTAAGTGCATACTTTTATACTCCTATTCCACAGATTTGTTATGAACTTTGTAGCACTAATTAAAAGAACTAATACTGACTATCTACAAGAAAAATTTTTTAATTGCTGAGAAAGTTTTCAGCTGTTTTCAGTAACTGGATCAGAATAAAATTTCCCATTACTCCTAGAAAAGTCAGTGATTAACAAACAAGCAAACAAAAATACTGCTGAAAAAGACTCTTTTTATTAGATACAAAGATGAGTTCATTCAGAATGGCTAATTCTTTAAAGAAAAATTGGTGGTGTGGGATAGAAACAGAAATGAAATATGATAGATCTCTACAGGTTTCTAAAGTCTGACTAACCCCTTGGTAGGCTTTAGATTATCATTATACTCACTATGTAGTATTTAGATATACAAAGCTTTTGACAAACCAGAACTGGCAACACCTTTAAGATTTTTTTGTCCCTAGTAACTGGATTGAAGATGTTCATGGTGCTGAGTAAGTGTACAGCATTAACAGTTTCTTAGTTGTGCAAGGGCTGACGACTTCTTATTTAAAAAAAATGTAAAGACTGTATAGCCAACAAAGTCCTGGGCATGATACAGGGACACCACATCTGTCCTGCAATGTGTAACAGAAAAGTCATGAATAAAACAAGACTGTCCTCAAGAAATAATTTTAAACAATCTTTAATATTCAAACAAATGAATAAATAGGTAACATCTATGAATCTAAACTCAAATTATTTACCTAAAATTATTATAAATTATTTCAGATTAAAAGGTTATAAAAATAAACAGTTATATAAGGTACCCATATAGTCATCATGCTGCTAACATATAAATTATTACCAATATAACGGTAAAGCCTCCATATACCCAGTCCAATAATATGCATTCCACTTATCTAGGACACCTATTCTTCTGAGGTTGGGCTTATTATTATAATTCCTGTATTTATTTTTACATATCATTCATCCTTATTCCAGATATTTTACAGCTTTGCATGCTTTAAATCATTGTGTAAATGGTGCCATACAGCATACATTAGTTTGTAATTGTACCAATGTTTAAAATAAAACATTTGAGATTTACCCAATGCTGATCCACGCAGGTCTTATTTATTTATACTCACATACTAATAAGTGAAAACATACACACACATAAATGAGTAATTAACACATGTTGGATTTAACTTGGAACACTTCGGATGTATTAACTCATTTAATCATCACATCTCTTCTAAGATAGCAAAATAATAAAATCTGTATTATATCTAATTTACAAGTGAAAAAAATTGGCACAGAAACTTTATATTAATCTACTTTATCAATTTTCCACAAAGTAGTTGTTTAATCCTTTAATCTCCTATTTTTTCTTTACTATTTTTTATAAACATATAATATATTGTTATCCCCAGGGGTACAGGTCTGTGAATCGCCAGGTTTACACATTTCACAGCACTCACCAAAGCACATACCTTCCCCAGTGTCCATAACCCCAGTCCCCTTTCCTTTAATCTCCTATTGTTGAAGATTTGTGATTTCTCTAAGTAGTTGCTATTTTAAAAAATGCTGCAGGGACATTCCTGTGCAGACATCCTTGTGTATGAATGGACCATGCAGGTGGCTGTGAACTTGCCCTAAAGTGATAGATGGCCAGAACTCTGTACAGAAGAGTAGCAGAATATGACATCTTAAACATGCCATTCTAACATATTGATTACTTTTAGCTATAGGTACTTGAAAAACAGCAAATGCAGGGAGGGTCTTTCTCTGAATTCCCTTTATCTCCCTTTATCTGATTCTAAAAGGCCCTCAGTTGTAGGAAGTCCCTTCCCAGGAGTCTTCAACCAGGCAGAATGAGTGTTACCCCAGGAGAAGAGACTGCAAATCCATACCACACCCAGACAAAACTTATCACAAAGTAACTCCCACCTGTGTTTTTAAGTGCTCATTCATCTTCCTTTCCCCTCTCTCCATTTACTCTTCCTTCAGAGGACTACTGCCCCCTCCTTTTCCCTAGTAAAATGATATTTAATCCTGAATTCTAAGCCACCTTAGAATTACTCACTTTTTCTGGGATATTTCCCATGTATCTGTAGGCTATACATGTTAATCAACTTCTGTTTTTCTTCTGTTAATCTATTTTTTATTGCAGGGGTCTTGGCTAACAACTCAGAAAGATAGAGGGAAATTTTTTTCCTCCCATATAATACTCATTAAACAATAAATCCCCATTCTGCCATTACTCTGAACTTCTAGCAACCGCCATTTCACTTTTTATCTCTATGATTTTGACTATTCTAAGTACCTCATTTAAGTAGAATCATATGGTGTTTGTCTTTTGTAACTCTCTTATTTCACTTAGCATAATGTCACCAACATTTATACATATTGTTAGCCTATGTCAGCATTTTTTAATAGTGAATAATATTCCATTGTATGTACATAACACATTTGCTTATCCATTTCTCTGCTGATAGTTACTTGAGTTCCACATTTTAGCTATCATAAATACTGTTGTTTTGAATATAGATGTACAAATACCACTTCAAGATCTTGCTTTCAAATTTTGGGATACATAGCCAGAAGGGTAATTGCTGGATTTTATGATAATTTTATTTTTAATTTTCTGAAGAATAACCATACAGTTTTCCACAGCAACTCTCTCATTATATATTCGTACCAACAGTGTACAAGAGTTCCAATTACTCCATATTTTGTGGTACTTACTATCTCTGTTTTTTTCCTTCTTTTTTTACTAGTAGCCAGACTACTGAGTGTAAGGTGATATCATGTAGCTTTGATTTACATTTCCCTAATGATTAGTGATGAACATATTTTCTTGTGCTAGTAGGCCTTTTGTATATCTGCTTTGGAGAAATGTCTATTCAAGTCCTTTGTGAATATTAAAAGTAGGTTATTCTTTCATTATTGAATATTTGGTAATTCACTCTCTATTCTGGATATTAATCCCTTATCAGATAGATGTTTTGTAAATATTTTCTCCCATTCTGTGGGTTTCTTTTTTATTCTCCTGATAGAGTTTTTTGATGCAAAAATTTTTTAACTTTCAAGAACCTGTCCATTTTTCTTTTGTTGACTGTGCTTTTGGTGTCATATTCAATAAATCATTGCCAAATTCAATGTCACAAAGATTTTGTCCTATGTTCACTTACAAGAGTTTTATATTTTTAGGTCCTACATTTAGGTCTTTGATCTATTTTGAGTTAATTTTTGTTTTGATTTTTGGTTAAGGGCCCATTTTATTCTTTTAAATGTAGATATCCAGTTTTCCCAGCAGCTTAAAAAAAAGAAAGAAAGAAAGAAAAGAAAAGAAAAGAAAAGAAAAGAAAAGAGACTGTCTTTTCCCATTGAACGAATTTGTCACTCTAATCAGAAATCATTTGACCATATATGTATGGATTTATTTCTGTGCTATCTGTCTATTACATTGGTTTATATGTTTTTACATCAGTACTACACTCTTTTGATTACCATAGCTTCATAATAGGTTTAAAAATTAGGAAGTGTGGTTCATCCAACTTTGTTTTTCTTTTTCAAATTTGTTTTAGTTGTCTGGGTTCCTTTGAGATTCCATATGAATTTTAGGATGGGATTTTCTATTTCTTCAAAAAAATTTAATTGGGTTGTGATAAGGAATATACTAGTGAAGTTAATTCCCAAGAACCTTAGTCTTTTTGATATTATCATGAACTGAGTTGCTTTCTTAATTTCCTTCTAGGATTGTTTATTGTTAGTGTATAGAAATGCAACTCATTTTTGTATGTTTATTTTGTATCCTGCTACCTTATTGGTTTATTTATTAGTTCTAAATTTTTCTGTGGATCTTTAAGATTTTCTGCATATACAATGAATTCATCAGAAAACAGAGATAATTTTACTTTCTAATTTGGGTTCTTTTTATTTCTTTTCTTGGATAATTGTTATGGATATAACTTTCAGTATTATACTGAATAAAGGGATCAAAGTGAACATTCTTGCATTACTCAAAATCTTAGAGCAAAATCTTTCTGTTTTTCACAAGTATGATGTTTCCTGTGATTTTTTCATGTATGGATTTTATTATATCAAGGGTTTTTTCCTTCTATTCTTAGTTTGTTGAGTGTTTATGCTATGAAATAGAGTTAAACTCAGTAAAATGCTTTTTCTGCATCCATTGAGAGAATCATTTGTGGTTTTTACTTTATTCTGTTAATATGATATTTACTAATGATTGCTTTTGTATTTTTTTTAGAGATTTTATTTATTTATTTGACAGAGAGAGAGAGAGAGCATGCTCAAGCAAGGGGAGTGGCAGGCAGAGAGATAGAGAGAGGCAGGATCCCAGTTGAGCAAGGAGACTGACTTGTATTATTTTGGAACGTCCTCAAGATCAAAAGCTTTTGCACAGCAAAGGGAACAGTCAACAAAACAAAGAGGCAACCCACAGAATGTGAGAAGATATTTACAAATGGCACTAAAGACAAGGGGCTGATATCCAAGATCTATAAAGAACTCCTCAAACTCAACACATACAAAACAGATAATCATGTCTAAAAATGGACAGAAGACATGAACATCACTTCTCCAAAGAAGACATACAAATGGCTAACAGACACATGAAAAATGTTCATCATCATTACCCCTCAGAGAGATTCAAATAAAAACCACATTGAGATAGCACCTTACACCAGTTAGAATGGCTAAATCAAAAATAATGTAAACAAGTTTTGGGGAGGTTGGGGAGAATAGGGAACCATCTTATACTGTTGGTGAGAATGCAAGTTGGTGCAGCCACTTTGGAAAACAGTGTGGAGATTCCTCAAAAAATTAAAAACAGACTTTCCCCATGACCCTGCAATTGCACTACTGAGTATTTACCCCAAAGATACAGATGTAGTGAAAAAAAGGGCCACCTTTACCTAGAAGAATGACCACAGTCACCCAACTGTGGAAAGAACCAAGATGCCTTTCAATGGATGAATGAATCAAGAAGATATGGTCCATATATACAATGGTGTATCGTGCCTCCATCAGAAAGGATGAATACCCAACTTTTGTATCAGTATGGATGGTACTGGAAGAGTATGCTGAGTGAAATAAATCAAGCAGAGAGAGTCAATTATTATATGGTCTCACTTACTGGTGGAACATAAGGAATAACACGGAGGACATTGGGAGATGGAGAGGAGAAGTGAGTTGGGAGAAATTAGAGGGGGAGACAAACTATGAGAGACTGTGGACTCTGAGAAACAAACTGAGGGTTTTTGGAGGGGGGAGCCTGGTAGAGGGTATTATGGAGGGCACGTATTGCATGGAGCACTGGGTGTGGTGCATAAATGAATTCTGGAACACTGAAAAGAAATAAAATAAAATAAAATGAAAAAAAATCTATTGTTTATGTATTAGTATAGCCTACCATACTTTCTGATAGTTATTATTTATATAGAATGTTATTTTCCATCCTTTCATTTTCAACCTATTTGTGTCTTTCGATCTAGGGTGTGGATTTTGTAAACTGAATATAGTTGAATCATATTTCTTTTTTAATCAATTCTGCCAATCTTTGTTATTTGATTGAAAAGTTTAATTCATTTGCATTAAAGTAATTCTTGATCAAAGAAGGGGATTTTTTCATTCTGTTACTTATTTCCTACATATCTTACATATGCTTTTTTCCCTCTCATTTCCTTTATTACTGTCTTCTTTTGTGTTTACTTTTTGGCAAACATTTAAATTTTTTTGTTCTTTTTTTGTGTGTATGTTCTATTACTATTTTCTTTGTGGTTAGGCTGAGGATTACAATTAGCATCCTAAAATTATAGTGTTCTAATTTGAATTTATAGGTCCAACCTCAATAATATACAAAACTCTGCTCCTTCATAGCCCCATCCTCATGTTTTCAGTTATTGATATCATGAGATAGTATCTTCATACATTATGTGCCCCAAACAGAAACCAATAACTATTTTAAATGAATTGATACCAATTCATTTAAGTTATATATAAAGTTAAATTATATATAAAACAAGTTAAATTATATATAAATTAAATTATATATAAAACAAATGTGGCGTTATAAAGCAAAGTTGAAATAAAACTAGATTTTAGACTATTGATTTTCTTAAAGGTATTAGCATCTTAAATCGTGTAAAAACAAAAGTGGAGTTACAAACCACTGATGTAATAGTACTTGCTCTTATAGCTTCTTATGTATTTACCTTTACTGAGATTTTTATTTCTTTATAAGCTTCAAGTTACTGCCCAGGTTCCTATCATTTCACTCTGCCTGAGTCTCTTGAGCATTTCTTGCTGAACAGGACCAGAGAAAATCAACTGCCTCAGCTTTTGTGTATGTAAAAATGATATAAATTTTCCCTTGCTCTTAAAAAGCAGTTTTTCCAGTTTTCATTTGCTAGGATTCTTGGTCACCAGTTTCGTGGTTTTGTTTTGTTTTGTTGCTTTGTTTGTTTTTGAGAACTTAAATACATTATTAGCTCACTGCCTTTTGGGCTTCAGTTTCTGATGAAATATTCAGATAACGTGCATGTAATGAGTTGTTTCTTCCATGCTGCTTTCAAGATTCTCTCTCTCTCTTTTTTTTTTTTTTAAGATTTTATTTGACACAGAGAGAGAGAGCACAAGTAGGCAGAACAGCAGGCAGAGGGAAAAGGAGAAGCAGACCCTCCACTGAGCAGGGATCCTGATGTAGGGCTGGATCCCAGAACCCTGGCATTACAAACTGAGGAGAAGACAGCAGTTTAACTGAGCCACTCAGTCACCCCTCAACATTCTCTTTTTATCTTTGGCTTTTGAAATTATAATTATAGTGTGTTTCAGTGTGCATCTCTTTAAGTTCATCTTACTTTAGATTCATTGAGATGCTAGATGTTTATAATCATGTCTTTGATAAAATTTGGGAAGTTTTCAGAAATTATTTCTTTAAATATTCTCTCTGCCCTTTAGTCTCTGCCCTCTTCTTCTTCTGGGACTCCCACAGTGCATATGTTCTGTTTATGGTCAAATGTGTCTCTTAGGCTCTTCGCTTTTTGTCAATCTTTTTTTTTTTCTTTATGCTCTTCAGGTTTGATAACTTCCCCTGTCCTATCTTTAAGTTTACTGATTCTTCTGTTGCTAAAATCTTCCTTTGAGACCCTCTAGTTAATTTTTCATTTTAGTTCTTTTATATATCAGCTCCAGAATTTCTTTTTAGTTTCTTTTTAGGTCTTCTATCTCTTTTTTGATATATTCATTTTGCTCATACATTGTCTTCTTAACTTTCTCCATGTTCTCCTTTTGTTTATTGATCATCTTTGAGACAATTGTTTTGAAGACTCTGTCTAGAAAATCTGGCAACAAGCCTTTTCAGGGACAGTTTTGTTGATTTATTTTTTTTTTTCCCCCTCTGAACAGCTCATACTTTCCTGTTTCTTTGTATGCCCCATAAATTTTTGGAGAAAACTGGGCATTTGTATCTAATAATGTGATAACTCTGAAAACCAGGTTCTCCCTCTTCCCCACAGTTTTCTTCTGCTATTTATTTTTGAGGTTTTTTGTTTGTTTGTTTTTTATTGTTATAGGCTGTCTCTGTGCAAAGGATCAGCTTGTGATATAAACTTCAAGTCTTTTCAGTTCTTTTTAGAACCTGTTATCTTTATCTTGGCATATATCATGGCTTTAAAATTTTTCTCACAAGGCGCCTGGGTGGCTCAGTGAGTTAAGCCTCTGGCTTCAGCTCAGGTCATGATCTCAGGGTCCTAGGATCGAGCCCTGCATCAGGCTCTCTGCTGGGCGGGGAGCATGCTTCCCCCTCCTTCTCTGCCTGCCTCTCTGCCTGCTTGTGATCTCTGTCTGTCAAATAAATAAACAAAATCATTAAAATAAATAAATAAATAATAAAATAAAATAAGATAGAATTTTCCTCACTTACATAGTAGCTTTTGAATGTCTTTCATTTCTGGCTTCCAAGAGTGGTTAAGAGAAAAAGAATGGAGGAAAACAAACAAACAAAAAAAGACACTGCCCTTTAAATTTTCTGGAGTTCATTTCAGCTGTAGGGGAAAGGGTTTGTTATAGTGGGAAAAGTGCAGAAACAATGGCCATCAGCTCTTTGTCTACATTTCCCTGAGATTAGAAGCAACAAGAAAGCAGCAAAGGACAGATTTCTAATATATGGAGAACAGTGACCAACAGTTTTGACCACCTTGGCTCCCACAAGCTCCATGTAAGCTGCTTTTGCAATGCATGCAAGGTGCCCTGTGGGAGGGTGGGTTATGGGTAGCTCTTATTATGCTAAGACCTGAAATTGACTGAAATTTGTCATCCAAATTTTCCTGAGAAGGTGCAGGCCTTCCAGAGATTCCAAAGGTCCAAAATACATTCTGCCAGTGCACCTGTTATGTAGGTGGGGAGATCAATTTCTGGTACTTCTTACCTACCATTATCACAGAATCCTTTCTTAAGGGTTTTTTTTAATTTTTTTATTATTTTTTTTTAAATAACATATATCAGTCCATATACCCAGTGGTCCAATGAATCTGTCTCATGCTTCAACACTGTTTGGATAGAATAAACCCAGGGAAGCATTTTCTACCAATCTCCAACCACCTTTTAGCCTTTTTTTTTAGTTGCAATCTTGAGAGCCATCTTCTCAGCCACCCTCTGCTTCAGGACCAGCCAGCAATCTATTAGCTCTGTATTACAGATCAACCATGAACTCCCAGATTCATCAGAATTATACTACTGAGGTGAAGGCCACCGTCAACTGCCTGGTCAACATGTATCTGCTGGCCTCTTATACCTATGTCTCTCTGGGTTTCCATTTCCACCATGTGATAATGTGGCTCTGGAGGGCATGGGCCATTTCTTCCATGAGTTGGTAGAGGAGAAGCACTAATTTGCTTAACGTCTCTAGAAGATGCAAAACCTGCATGGGCCCTTTCCCAGGACATGCAGAAGCTGTATTTGGGCAAATATGTGACATCTGTGGAAGCTTCCCTGGTTCTAGAGAAGAATCTGAGCCTGCTCCTTTTGGATCTGCATGCCCTAGATTCTGCCCCAGGGACCAAAAGCACTGAGACTTTCTGAAGATTTACTTCCTGGTTGAGGAGGTGAAACTTCTCAAGAAGATGGGAACCACCTAACTAACCTCCTTAAGCTGACTGGCCCCTAGACAGGGCCTGGTGAGTATCTCTTCAAAAGGCTCAACCTCAAGCATGGCTAGGAGCCTATAAAGGCCAGCGGCCTTTGAGGGACCCCTCTGGCATCCCCTGGGTGCAAGGGCTTGTGCCTGAACCTCTCCCTATAGCCACTAGGCTGCTTTTTTTTTTTTTTTTTTTCTAAACTAGACAGCTTTTTAACCAGCCTGCAGCCCCCTCTTCCAAGCCATGGGTCAAATGGAAACAGTAAAACTTCTGCAACAAAAAAGCCAAAACAAACAAACAAACAAAAATGGTAACATATGTGAACATCATTCAGATATTATTGTGTTATTTAGTCAATAAATATTTATTGAGCATGCATGATATACTAGTACTGAGGATAAAAGCAGACATAAACTCTGCACTCACAGAGTTTACACTGCATGTTGAATTTTAGCTGTACAAATTTTTATGCCTACATCCTGAATGCAGGTGATCCTGAATAAAATACATTATAATGAATGTGACAGAGAAGTGCAATAAAAAGCTAGAAGTTACTGTTGTGGACTATTTTCCCCTCACACAAAGCAAAATTATGAACATGTACTTAAAATTTTTATATTCTACATTTACATTTTACATTCACTGCTGTTTCCATAGTCATTTATAAAGTTATATAAAGTACAATTTTAAAGTTTCCCATACAATTTAACTTTGCAATGTAAATGAAATACGTTATTTAAATTTGAGTTTAAAAATAAATGAATTCTTTCAAAATCATCTCAGTAACAAAAAGATCTGTTTGGAGGCATCATGGATAATTTTAACATAAGATCTAGAAAAGGTTTTGACATAAACTGTCAGTATTACATACTTAACTTCAAACATATATCAAATTTTTGTAAGTATTTCGTTCTGTTACCAAAGACTGAGGCTTTGAAGAAAATTTAATTCATGTATGAAGGTGACTGAATCCAACATAAACATGCCAACCAATGATAGAAATGAGTGTATTGAATTAATTTTATGAGGTTTGCAATAAACTTAACAGCTATATCCAGTCATATTACTTATTTTTATTTTGCTATAAACTAAATAGAATATTTTCATGAATTTTTATTGTTTCTATTATATATGTCATATATTATGTATATTATGTATATGTCAATACACATATATTATTTCATATGTATATTCTATACATTTATCATTTCATTACTTTGAATATATATATGTATACACATACACATATAATATATATATACACAGAAATCTAATGCCTAACTTTCTAGCACATAAATACTGATGTACAGATTTTCTAGGGGCAAACAATAAATATTACCAATAAAACAAGTGGTATTTTAAGAATTATGTAAATTTATATTAGTTAAGCAACTCTTAGCTTGTTCCACATACTTGAACATTTTTAAATACTGTGAAGGTTTTTTAACAACAGATTTATTGGGTTAGAATTTAAAAACTATAAAATTCACCCTGCTAAAATGCACAATACCATGATATTTAATATACTCATGAAGTTTTATAGCTATCAGAACTGTCAAATTTCAGAATATTTCCATCCTCACAGAAAGAAACTCTAGGCCCAATAATAGTTACTCCTAATTCACCATTTCCCCAGTCTGTGACAACTGGTAACCAATTTTTTATCTCTGTTGATTTGTCTATTTTAAATATTTAAATATTTTATATAAAAGTAATCAGACAAATAAAATCAAATGCCTTTTTTGAATAAGAATAATGTTGCTCTGAGGGGTTTGAAGTGGCGGGGGGGGGGTGGGAGGTTGGGGTACCAGGTGGTGGATATTATAGAGGGCACAGCTTGCATGGAGCACTGGGTGTGGTGAAAAAATAATGAATAATGTTTTTTTGAAAATAAATAAATTGAAAAAAAAATAAATTAAAAAAAAGAATAATGTTGCTAAGGTTCATTCATGTTGTGGCATTCATTAGTGCTTCATTCCTTTTTATTGTCAAATAATCTATTGTATGATATTTTGCTTATATATTTATCATTTGATTGACATTTGGATTGTTTTTACTTTTTGGTCTTCTTTAATTCCTTGAAGCAATGTTTTGTAGTTTGCTTTATAAAAATCTTACAACTCTTTTGTTTATTCCTAAATATTTATTATTCTGATGTTGTAATTAGAATTGTTTTCTTGATTTCATTTTAGATATTTTAATTACTATTCCATAAATTTAAAAGCAATTTTTATATTGGACTTATATGCTATAACTTTTCTGAGCTGTTTTTGTTTGGTTGGGTTTATTTGAAATTGTTTATTAGTTCTAACAGTTTGAGGATTTTTTTGGTGGGATGGCATCTCTAAGGGTATCTTTACTTTTTCCTTTCCAAATCTGTATGATTTTTTTTTTTCCTTATCCATTTGCTCTGGCAGAATCATTCACTAAAATGTTGAACAAAGTGGAAAGAACAAACATCCCTGTCTTTTTCCTAATTTTAGATGAAAATTTTTTTTAGCATTAAGTATGCTGTTAGCTGTAGGTACATTTAGATATATATTACCCAGTGCAGAGAGCTCCCTTCTACTTTTAGTTTGTTTAGTTTTATTTTGAAAGGATATTTTGATGTAGTCAAGTACTTTTTCTGTATTTAATTGATACGATTTTCATTTTATTGGTTCTTTATTCTACTGACCTGGTATATTTAATTGATTAGTTTTCTTATATGAAACCAACCTTGCCTTCTAGTTAGTAATTTTCTTTTTCTTTCTTATTTTTTTGGCCAGTCTAGCTATGTTGACTGTTCCAAAGAACAAAGTTTTGGTTTCACTAATTTTTTACATTGTTTTTCTTTTTTCTATTTTATTAATTTCTGCCTTAATCTTTATTTCTTTTCTCCCTAGACCCATTATTTAAGTTTACATTGTTTTGTTAAGTATGCTTAATTTAATGCAAATTATATGTTTATCCAATTTTCTTACAGTATTGATTTCTAATTTCATTCTATGGGTTCAGAAATCATATTTTCTTTATTTAATTCCTTTTGAAATTTTGTTTAATCTCTTTTGTTTCTCTTATTACATGTATGTCATTTTCTTACTAGTTACGGGGGGATTAAATTAATATCTTAACTTATACCAATCCAGCTTCAATTAATATTAAATTAATTTCAATAGTATACAGAATTTTGGTCTGATATACACCCTTTCCTTCTCCTCTCCTTTGTTTTACTATTATCAGTTGTTACATATTGATAGGTTAAAAGCTCAGCATAGTTTTACAATTATTTTTATGCAGGTGTCTTTAAGTCAGTCAGTAAAAGAAAAAAGTTGCAAACAAAAATGCATATATACTATTACTTATATTTGTTTGTGTATTACCTCAGCAGTGTTCTTGTAACAAGGTACCTCAACTCCCTCCCTTATCTTATATACTTCCTAGTTGGTATATCAGACAAGGCTGAGTGTGGAGCTGGGATTTTGATCATCACCTGGTAGTAATAAAACTTCACCCCTGCTGTTTCAGTGGAGAACCACAGGTAACAAGGCATGTCACCACTGCTTATTCAGATTGTGATCAAGGAAGTCAAGTGGAGAGTCAGAAATCTCACCAATACCCATTAGTAATGAATTCAACTCTTCCTAGTGTCAGTGGAGGATATGTGGGGAGCAAGACTCTTTTCTTCCTTCCAGCAATTTGCTATCAATGGAGGCCTAAGGAGGAGCTTGAACTACCATCTCCATCCAGTAGTAAGAAGCCTCCTCACCTCTAGAATATCAATGGAGACAAGTGAACATTTTAGACTTTCACCCCCATGAGTAAGGGGACAACATTCTCCCTCACCAATTGAAGAAATATTAGATGAGCCCTGTTAAAATATAAGATATAAATAAAATCCAGAATCCTGTAACATAACATCCAAAATATGCAGGTTTTAATAGAAAATCATCTGCCATAACAAAAATCAGGAAAATCTAAAACTGAATGAAAACAAAATCAACATATGCTAACACCATGATGGAATATATATTAGAATTATCTGACAAGTATTTATTTTTAAAGATCTTATTTATTTATTTGTGAAAAAGAGAGTGTGTGAGAGAGAGAGAGACCATAAGAGGGGGCAGGGTCAGAGGGAGAAGCAGACTCCCTCTGAGCAAGGACCCAGATGTGGTACTTGATCTCAGGAATCTGGGATAATAACCTGAGCTAAAGGCAGATGCTTAACTGACTGAGCCACCCAGGTGTCCTCTGACAAGTATTTTAAAGCAGTCATCATAAAAATGTTTCATTGTGCAATAAGGAAATACCAAAATAACAGTAAGAAAAAATAATAGAAAGTTAGAAATAAATACAATGATAATGATGATGGTGATAATAATAATAGAAAGTCCAAGCAAAGCATGGGAAATTCTGGAAGAAAGACAAGATATAAAGATCCAAATAGAAATTTTAGTTCTAAAAAATATAATAACAGGGAGGAGGAGTCAAGATGGCAGAGAAGTAGGAGGCTGAGACAACAGGTAGCAGGAGATCAGCTAAATAGCTTATCTAACCATTGCAAACACCTACAAATCCAACAGGAAATCAAAGAGAAGAACAACAATTCTAGAAACAGAAAATTGATCACTTTCTAAAAAATTGGACTGGCGGAAAAGAGAATCCAAAGCAGTGGGAAGATAGACCGCGGTGGGAGGGGCTGGCTCCCAGCGAACGGCAGAGCAATGGAGCACAAAATCAGGACTTTTTTTTTTTTAAAGATTATTTATTTATTTGACAGAAAGAAATCACAAGCAGGCAGAGAAGCAGGCAGAGAGAGAGAGGGAAGCAGGCTTCCTGCTGAGCAGAGAGTCCCATGTGGGGCTCGATCCCAGGACCCCGGGATCCAAAATCAGGACTTTTAGAAGTCTGCTCCACTGAGGGACATTGCTCCAGAGGCTAAACTGAGGTGAAGCCCACACAGGGTCAGTGTAGCCCTAGGTCCCATGGGGTCACAGAAGGACCAGGGGTGTCTGAGTGTTGCAGAGCCAGAAGATATTAGAGTGGGGAAGCCAGCTACAGAGACAGAGTCCGAGGAGTGAGTTCTCAGCTCACAGTTACCTTGAAATGGTCACAGGCTGGGTGAGCTCGGAGCACAGCCGGAGACCAGGGAGACAGAGTGACTGAGCATGGCTGGAGGCCAGGGAGACAGAGCAAACCAAGCACTTTTCCCCAAGCACACAGGGAGACCAGGGAGATGGGACCAACTGAGTGCTTTCCTCCAAGTGCGAGTGTATGAGCACTTTTCTCCAGGTGCAGCCAGAGGCCAGAGAGACGGGATCAATTGAGCGCTCTTCTCTACGGGATCAATTGAGCGCTCTTCTCTACGGGATCAATTGAGCGCTCTTCTCTGGGGGCACACTGAGGAGCAGAGCCCTGGACTCTTGGCCCCTCCAGGCTGGAGACTGGGAGGCTGCCATTGTAATTCCCATCCTCCAGAACTCTAAGGAAAGCCTTCAGGAACAAAAGCTCCGGAAAGCAAACTGGAGCAGATTACTTAGCCTGGCCCCTGATAAAGGCTCAGCAATTCTGCCTCGGGCAAAGACACTTAAGAATCACTACAACAGGCCCCTCCCCCAGAAGATCAACAAGAAACTCAGTCAAGACCAACTTTACTTACCAAGGAGAACAGCGGAATTCCAGAGGAGGAGAAAGCAAAGCAAGAAATTCATGGCTTTCTCCCCATGATTCTTTAGTCTTGCAGTTAATTTCTTTTTCTTTTTTTTTTCTGCTAATTTTTTTTAACTCTTACCCTTTCCTCTATTAACATTTTTAACTAGTATATCTTAACAATACCTTACAAAAAATAGTAATAATCTTTTTTAAACCTTCATTATTATAGTCATATTTTATCATCTATTGTATCTAACTATATTTTTTGTATACACATAAGGTTTTTTCTTCTTAAAAATTTGGGGTACAACTTCTTCTAATAGATCAAATATACCCTAAATCTAGCTCTAGGCTTGTTCTAGTCTCCAGTCTGAGCAAATTCTCTCCACTTTCTTTTTCTTTATTCTCCCAACCAACTTGCTTTATCAACTCATTCTTTAGAAATTAAAAAAAAAAGTTTATTTCTCATCTTTATAGGCTTATTCCATCTCTTCATTGTGCCTCCCCTTATATATGTTTTTCATCCTTTAACATTTTGGCAGGTAGTTCCTACTAAGAGACCAAAATACTCCCAAAATTAAGTGAGTGACCTTGTTCTAGTTGCCAGTCTAATATATATATATATTTTTTTCTTTTTTTTAAATATTTTTTCTTTACTTGTTTTCTTTTCTTTTCTTAACTTTTTTAAATCCCCTTTCTCCCTCCCACGATTTGGGGACTCTTCTGAATTGGTGAAAGCACATTTTCCTGGGGTCTTTGCCACCCTTTTAACATTTTATTTGCTCCTTCATACATTCCTATCTGGACAAAATGACAAAGCAGAAAAACTCACCACACACAAAAAAAGAACAAGAGGCAATACCAAAGGCTAGGGACCTAATCAATACAGACATTGGTAATATGTCAGATCTAGCGTTCAGAATGACGATTCTCAAGGTTCTAGCTGGGCTCAGAAAAGGCATGGAAAATACTAGAGAAACCCTCTCTGAAGAGATAAAAGCCCTTTCTGGAGAAATAAAAGAACTAAAATCTAGCCAAGTTGAAATTTAAAAAAAAGCTATTAAAGAGATGCAATAAAAATTGGAAGCTCTTACTGCTAGGATAAATGAGGCAGAAGAAAGAATTAGTGACATAGAAGACCAAATGACAGAGAATAAAGAATCTGAGCAAAAGAGAGACAAACAAATAATGGACCACAAGGAGAGAATTCGTGAGATAAGTGACACCATAAGACGACACAACATTAGAATAATTGGGATTCCAGAAGAAGAAGAAAGAGAAAGGGGAGTGGAAGGTATATTGGAGAGAATTATTTTGGAGAATTTCCCTAATATGGCAAAGGGAACAAATATCAAAATCCAGGAGATGCAAAGAATGCCCCTCAAAATCAATAAAAATAGATCCATACCCCATCACCTGATAGTAAAGTTTACAAGTCTTAGTGAAAAAGAGAAAAATCCTGAAAGCAGTCCGAGACAAGAAGTCTGTAACAATACAAGGGTAAAAATATTAGATTGGCAGCAGACTTATCCACAGAGATCTGGCAGGCCAGAAAGGACTGGCCTGATATATTCTGGCATGATATATTCAGAGCCCTAAACAAGAAAAACATGCAGCCAAGAATATTATATCCAGCTAGGCTTTCATTGAAATAGAAGGAGTGATAAAAAGCTTCTAGGACAAACAAAAACTGAAAGAATTTGCAAACACCAAAACAGCTCTACAGGAAATATTGAAAGGGGTCCTCTAAGCAATGAGAGAGCTAAAGGTAGTAGATCAACAAGGAACAGAGATGATATACAGTAACAGTCACCTTACAGGCAATACAATGGCACTATCTCTCAATAGTTACCCTGAATTTAAATGGGCTAAATGCCCCAATTAAAAGACACAGGGTATCAGAATGGATTAAAAAAAAACAAAACCCATCAATATGCTGCCTACAAGAAACTAATCTTAGACCTGAAGACACCTCCAGATTTAAAGTGAAGGGGTGGAAAACAATTTACCATACTAAGGGACATCAGAAGAAAGCTGGGGTGGCAATCCTTATATCAGATCAAATAGATTTTAAGCCAAAGACTATAATAAGAGATGAGGAAGGACACTATATCATCCTCAAAGGGTTTGTCCAACAAGAAGATCTAACAATTTTAAATATCTAAACCCCTAACATGGGAGCAGCCAACTGCTGCTAACATAAACCAATTAATAACAAAATCAAAGAAACACATCAACAATAATGCAATAATAATAGGGGACTCTAACACTTCCCTCACTGAAATAGATCATCCAAGCAAAAGATCAACAAGGAAATAAAGGCCTTAAACAACATACTAGACCAAATGGACATCACAGATATATTCAGAACATTCCATCCCAGAATAACAGAATACTTATTCGTCTCTAGTGCTCATGGAATATTCTCCAGAATAGACCACATCCTGGGTCATAAATCAGGTCTCAACCAGTATCAAAAGATTGGAATAATTCCTTGCATATTTGCAGACCACAATGCTTTGAAGATAGAACTCAATCACAAGAGGAAATTTGGGAAGAACACAAAGACATGGAGACTAAACAGCATCCTTCTAAAAAATGAATGGGTCAACCAGGAAATTAAAGAAGCATTGAAAAAATTCATGGAAACAAATGATAATGAAAACACAACGGTGCAAAATCTGTGGGACACAGCAAAGGCAGTCCTGAGAGGAAAATATATAGCAATACAATCCTTTCTCAAGAAACAAGAAAGGTCTCAAATACACAACCTAATCCTACTCCTAAGGGAGAGGGAGAAAGAACAACAAAGAAAGCCTAAACTCAGCAGGAAAGTAGAAATCATAAAGATCAGAGCAGAAATCAATGAAATAGAAATTAAAAAACAATAGAACAAATCAACAAAACTAGGAACTGGTTCTTTGAAAGAATTAATAAGATTGATAAACCCCTGGCCAGACTTATCAAAAAGAAAAGAGAAAGGACCCAAATAAATAAAATCATGAAATGAAAGATCACAACCAACACCAAAGAAATACAAACAATTATAAGAACATACTATGAGCAACTCTATGCCAACAAATTCGACAATCTGGAAGAAATGGGTACATTTCTAGAGAAATATAAACTACCACGACTGAACCAAGAAGAAATAGAAAGCCTGAAAAGACCCATAACCAGTAAGGGGATTGAAACAGTCACCAAAAACCTCCAAACAAACAAAAGCCCAGGGCCAGATGGCTTCCCAGGGGAATTCTACCAAACATTTAAAGAAGAACTAATTCCTATTCTCCTGAAACTGTCCCAAAAAATAGAAATGGAAGGAAAACTTCCAAACTCATTTTATGAGGCCAACATCACCTTGATCCCAAAACCAGACAAGGATCCCATCAAAAAAGAGAAATACAGACCAATATCCTTGAAGAACACAAATGTGAAAATTCTCACCAAAATACTAGCCAGTAGGATCCAACAGTAGATTAAAAGGATTATTCACCACGACCAAGTGGGATTCATTCCAGGGCTGCAAGGTTGATTCAACATCCGCAAATCAATCAATGTGATACAATACATTAATAAAAGAAAGAACAAGAGCCATATGATACTGTCAATAGATGCTGAAAAAGCATTTGACAAAGTGCATCACTTCTTGATTAGAACTTCAAAGTGTAGGGATAAAGGGCACATACCTCAATATTATCAAAGCCATCTATGAAAAACCCACTGCAAATACCATTCTCAATGGAGAAAAACAGAAAGCTTTTCCGCTTAGGTCAGGAACACAGCAGGGATGTCTGTTACCACCATTGCTATTCAACATAGTACTAGAAGTCCTAGCCTCGGCAATCAGACTACAAAAAGAAATTAAATGCATCCAAATCGGCAAAGAGGAAGTCAAACTAGCACTCTTTGCAGATGATATGGTACTATATGTGGAAAACCCAAAAGACTCCACTCCAAAACTGCTAGAACTTGTACAGGAATTCAGTAAAGTGTCAGGATACAAAATCAATGCACAGAAATCAGTTGAATTTCTCTACACCAACAAGACAGAAGAAAGGGAAATTAAGGAGTCAATCCCATTTAAATTGCACCCCAAACCATAAGATACCTAGGAATAAACCTAACCAAAGAGGCAAAGAATCTATACTCAGAAAACTATAAAGTGTTCATGAAAGAAATTGAGGAAGACTCAAATAAATGGAAAAATGTTCCATGCTCACGGATTGGAAGAACAAATATTGTGAAAATGTCTATGCTGCCTAAAGGAATCTATGCATATAATGCAACCCCTATCAAAATCCCATCCAGTATTTTCTAAGAAATGGAACAAATAATCCTGAAATTTGTATGGAATCAGAAAAGACCTCGAATAGCCAAAGGAATATTGAAAAAGAAAGCCAAAGTTGGTGGCATCACAATTCCGGACTTCAAGCTCTATTACAAAGCTGTCATCATCAAGACAGCATGGTATTGGCACAAAAACAGACACATAGATCAATGGAACAGAATAGAGAGCCCAGAAATAGACCCTCAACTCTATGGTCAACTAATCTTCGACAAAGCAGGAAAGAATGTCCAATGGAAAAAAGACAGTCTTTTCAATAAATGGTGTTGGGAAAATTGGACAGTCACATGCAGAAAAATGAAATTGGACCATTTCCTTACACCACACACAAAAATACACTCAAAATGAATGAAGGGCCTCAATGTGAGAAAGGACTCTATCAAAATCCTTGAGGAAAACACAGGCAGCAACCTCTTCGTCCTCAGCTACAGCAACGTCTTCCTAGGAACATCGCCAAAGGCAAGGGAAGCAAGGACAAAAATGAACTATTGGGATTTCATCAAGATCAAAAGCTTTTGCACACAAAGGAAACAGTTAACAAAACCAAAAGGCAACTGAGAGAATGGGAGAAGATATTTGCAAACGACATATCATATAAAGGGCTAGTGTCCAAAATCTATAAAGAACTTATCAAACTCAACACCCAAAGAACAAATAATCCAGTCAAGAAATGGGCAGAAGACATGAACAGACATTTCTGAAAAGAAGACATCCAGATGGCCAGCAGACAAATGAAAAAGTGCTCCACATCACTCGGCATCACGAAAATATAAATCAAAACCACAATGAGATATCACCTCACACCAGTCAGAATGGCTAAAATTAACAAGTCAGGAAATGACAGATGCTGGCAAGGATGTGGAGAAAGGGGAAACCTCCTACACAGTTGGTGGGAATGCAAGCTGGTGCAACCACTCTGGAAAACAGTGTGGAGGTTCCTCAAAAAAACTGAAAACAGAGCTTCCCTATGACCCAGCGATTGCATTACTGGGTATATACCCTAAAGATACAAACATGGTGCTCCAAAGGGGCACGTGCACCCGAATGTTTTTAGCAGCAATGTCCACAATAGCCAAACTATGGAAAGAACCTAGATGTCCATCAACAGATGAATGGATAAAGAAGATGTGGTATATATACACAATGAAATACTATGCAGCCATCAAAGAAATGAAATCTTGCCATTTGCGACGATGTGGATGAAACTAGAGGATATCATGCTTAGTGAATTAAGTCATTCAGAAAAAGACAACTATCATATTATTAACTATTAACTATTAACTATCCATGATATGAGGAAGTGGAGATGCAACATGGGGGTTTGGGGGTAGGAAAACAAAAAATGAAAGAAGATGGGATCAGGAGGGAGACAAACCATAAAAGACCCAATCTCAAAAAAAAAGGCTGAGGGATGCTGGGGGGAGGTGGGTCGGTAGAGGAGGGTGGGGTTATGGACATTGGGGAGTGTATGTGCTATGGTGAGTGCTGTGAAATGTGTAAACCTGGTGATTCACAGACCTGTACCCCTGGGGATAAAAATACATTATATGTTTATAAAAAAATTTAAAAATTAATAAAAAATACAATAGAAAATCCTTTAATACATTGGCTCAAAAGTAGAAGAGAAGCTGAAATCATCAGTGAAGTTAAAAATAGAACAATTTAAAAAAGAGAATGATTTAATTATGTATTCTGGATAACAGTGAGAACATTAACTTAAAAAACTGAAAACTCAGGGATGTGAGGGCAATAACGAAAGACCATACTTTGGAGTCCCAGAAAGAGAGAAAAAATGTAGCTGAAAATGTATTCAAAGAAATAATGGATAAAAACTACTCATAATGGCAAAATATATTACCCTTGTGACACAAGATGCTGGGGAGATTCCAGAAGAGATAAAACCTCAAAAATCCATTCCAAGGTACATCATTATCACACATTTGAAAACTAAAGACAAAGAAAACCTTTTGAAAGCTGACAGAGAGAAATAATACATTGGCTGTTAGGGGAAAAACAATATGAATCACAGTGAATTTTTCATCAGAGACTGTGGAAACTGTAAGCTATGGACAAAACATTTTTTGAGTGCTGAAAAAAGAGCACCTCAGAGTCCTACAGATAGAACTTAAAGGAAAATTAGAGAAAGGCACAATTTCAGTTGTGCCTTCAACACTGCTCTCTTTATAGTTATCGCAAGTAGATAGAAATTCAGCAAGGGCATAAAAGAACTGAGCACCATTAAATAATATGAGTTAATTGACATTTACAAAGCACTTTACCCAAACAGAATATACATTGTTTTCAAGCACCCATAGAATATGTACCAAATTAGACTATATAAAAGATAGAATACATATACATAAAAGAATGTTCAACAAGCTTTAATAGTTGAAATCATATATTCTCTGAGTACAATGAAACCAAACTAGAAATCAGTAACAGAATGAAAACAGAAATATATTCAAACATTTGAAAATTCAACTGTATACTTCTAAATATATACCTAATGGGTCAAAGAGAAACTCTCAAGGGGAATAAATAAAATGAATGAGAATACAAATACAGCATATCAAATTTATGGGACATAGAAGGGCAAATTAAAGCAATAATTAACTTAAATGCTTATATTAGAAACAAGGAAAAGTTTCACATCTGTAATTCAAACTTCTACTTCAGGGACTTAGAAAAAGAGGAGTCAAATCATCACAAAGCCATTTAAGGAGGGGAATAAGTTATCAAGGTTGAAATAAGGGATATCACAACAGATCCTATTTACATCTAAGAATAAAGATATGCTATGAACAACTTTAAATACATAAAGTTAATAATTTAGATAAAATGGATCAATTATCTTGTAAAGTACAAAGACAATTTACCCAATATGAAATTAAAAAATTTGAATAGTCCTAAAACTGTGAGGAAATGGAAACGTAAAAACAAAAGACAAAACAAAACAAAACAAAAACAAAAACCCAAAAACAAACAAAAAAAAACTTCTGAAAAAGTAATCTTTGGACCAAGGTGATTTTACTGATGCATTCCACTAAATATTTAAAACAAATGAACAAAAAAATTAACACCAATTCTACACAACCTAGCATCTCTCCATAATGTAAATTTTAAAAATCTGAACAAAATATCCACAGGTAGAATTCACCAATATATAGAAAGGTTTATATAACATCATTAGTTGGGGTTCATTTTAGCAATGCAAAGCTGGTTTAATATTGGAAAATCAAATAATGTAACTCACCTGATTAACAGGTTAAAAAAAGAAAAATTCTATGATTATAAGAATTAATGTTGAAAAGTCATTTGACATAAATTATTAAAATGCTCAGAAAGCTAAGACTAAAAAAGAACATCCTCTATTTAACAAAGAACATTTACACAAAACATCATACTTCTAGTACAGGACTGAATGATTTCCCCTTAAGATCAGAATAAAGACTAAGACGTCAACTCTCCCCTTCTACTTATAATAGTACTGGAAGTTGTAGCCAGCAAAAAGGCAGTCAAAGAAATAAAAGTCAAATAGATCCAGATGTGTCGCTCTCGCCAGCAAGAACGACCAGGAGACCTCAGCGAAGCAAGCTTTATTTCTGCGTAGCCGTTGGGATCTCTCTCTCTCCCGCCCGTGCATGTCTATATATACCAAGGTTGCACAACCAATCACTTGCAGCCACATAGATACAAAATCCTAAGTTCCGCCTACTGGCTCGCATCCGGCCGCCATCTTAATTGTCGGGGACCGCCTCCGGCCAGGAAAGTCCCCACCATTACACGATGGTGCTTGGCTCACTGCCAGCAAAATACGCTGCAAGTGAACACCGAACTTTCTGGTGAAGCCCACCTAAAGGAGGACATAGTCATTGGCTGTTTCAAATTTAATCAGCATAGTAACAGGACTCTCATTGGCTCTCCCCATTGTTTGGCCCCTTATTGGTCACCCTGACACATATAAGCTAAGAAAGTTGTCGAAATAAAATGATGAAGCATTAACACCATGCCAGGCTGGTTGTCATTCTTGCGGGCCGAGGGCGACAAATGGTGCCGAGACCCGGGAATAGTTAACGAGTAAGTAAACCATGCAAGGAGAAAAACCGCAGGTAAGCGGGGAAGGGACCACGATTAAAGTGGTGGGAATCTTGTACAAGACGGCAACAAGAAGCGGGGCGGCCATAGAGCCGGGATTTTCTTAAGGGACCACGATTAAAGTGGTGGGAATCTTGTACAAGACCGCAACAAGAAGCGGAGCGGCCATAGAGCCGGGATTTCACAAGACCGCAATAAGAAGCGGGGTGGCCATAGAGCCGGGATTTTCTTCTGCGGTAAAGCCGGGAGTAAAGGTTACGTTCAAAAGTGGGAATTCCGCGGTAAAGCGGGGAGTAAAGGTCGACTGAAGTATATGCGCGTAAAAAGTTAATGTGCTAGTTAGTGTCTTTAACGTCCGTGTCTGTTGTCTGTGTGTTCATAATGGGATCTGAAGTATCTAAAGTGCATTTAGAAGGGTCTTTAGAAGACCTGCTGTAAGCCAATGGAACTCCACTAAAAGCAAAAACTGCTCGGGCCTTTTTGAATACAGTGGAAAAGGCGGCTCCATGGTTCCTAGATGAAGGCTTGCTAAACATAGCTCAATGGGACCACTTAGGGGAGGATTTGAAGAGACAGGACAATAAAGCGCCTTTGCCATCCGGGACCCTGGCAATATGGACCTTAGTCCGGGATTCCTGGTGGGGTCTAAACCCAAATGTGAATCAGCTCTACAAGAGGGAGCAGAGGCATTGGAGGGAGTGAAAGAGGAGCGGTCTTCTTGTGCCTCAGAGGGGAATAGTTCTAGTGAAGAGGAAGAAGAAATGTCAGGGGAGGAGTTAGACCGTAAAATGCACTCCAAGTTTGAACAGTTGACACTGTCGACTCCAGCAACACCTAGTGCCCCTCCGCCGTACAATCCTATGGCGTGCCAAAGAGCTTGCAGCTGCTGCACCACATGTGGTAGTGGCAGTGTTTCGAGCTGGAGAGATCATGACCTGACCTCTGCCTTTCCGGTTTTAGAGGACCAAAACAACCAGCCGTATCATCAGCCTCTTGATTTTAAACTAGTTAAGCAATTAAAGGAAGCAGTCATGCAGTATGGCCCTCAGGCAGCCTTTACGGTATCTTTGTTGGAGACCATAGCTGGAATGAACTTAGTCCCTGAAGACTGGGGCAATCTAGCCCATGCAACCTTGTCGGGAGGGCAATATCTAGTATGGAAAACAGCCTGGCAAGGATACTCACAGGACACTGCCCGCCGTAATGCAGCGGCTGGAAATCCTCAGTGGGACCTAAAAATGTTAATGGGAATGGGACCGTACATGGGAAAGCAGGCCCAAATACAATACAACCCTGCTTGTCTTTGCCATTGAGGACCCGGTGCAACAGGCGAGACATTATCATAAGCTATTCCATGTGAACGCTTTAACTCTTCGCCTCAAATTTAACATAACAAAAGCACAGGCATGGGACATAGTAGTCTCCTGCAGAAATTGCGTGACTTTACTACCTGCACTGTCTTTGGGGGTTAATCCTAAGGGTCTGTTACCTAATCATATATGACAAATTGATGTCACACATGTTTCAGAATTTGGAAAGTTAAGATATGTTCATGTTTCTGTAGATACCTGCTCTGGAATAATTTTCGCCTCAGTGCATAGGGGGGAAAAATCCAGAGATGTTATCGCCCGTTGCCTACAGGCTTTCACGGCGTGGGGAAAGCCACGCCAGTTAAAGACAGATAATGGTCCAGCCTACACCTCACAACCCTTTAAAGCCTTCCTACAACAACCTGACATTCACTTGATACATGGAATACCCTATAATCCACAAGGACAGAGTGTTGTGGAGCGCGCGCATCTTACAATAAAAAATGCGCTTTATAAACAAAAAGGGGGAATAGGGGACACCTTCAGGTCCCCTAAAGATAAGCTCAACACCATTCTCTTTATTTTGAATTTCTTAACGTTGGACAAAACAGGTAAATCAGCTGCAGACAGACATGCAAGTGCTGCTGCTGCTCCCCCTAAGCCTTTAGTACTTTGGAAGGACATCCTCACAGGAAAGTGGAATGGACCAGATCCAGTGTTAGTATGGAGTAGGGGGTCTGTATGTGTTCTTCCACAGGAAAAAGAGGCTCCAATTTGGATCCCAGAGCGGCTGGTGCGTGCAGCCTTGCCTCCGAACACCAGTCATGATGCTGAAGATGCTGATGATAACTCTGGGGGTGCTACACCTCCTGCAGCAGACTCAAGCCAGAGAGCTGCGAGCAGTGGTTAAAGCATGGCTATATCCTTTACCAGTGACTAATTCTTCTCTCATATTCCCTCCTCTCCCTTTGATGCATGGCAGGTCTGTAACTTGCTAGGAGCATGTACTGATATCTCAGCAGTGTCCATGTTAAATGGTGGCAAATCCCTCAACTGTTCTTATAAACAAAATGACTCTAGTACCTTTGAGACAACAGTTAATGTGTCTTGTCCCAATAATATTATTTATCAGCCCACTCCCATATGGGTCTCGCCACCGTTCCTTTTCCTCGTAACAAATGCTAGCGAGCTGAATGATACGTTGAATTTGCACTAAGAATTGCTATCTTTCCCAGTGCTGGAATGTCACGGCCTTCAAGCTGGCTGTGATTATGCGTATCCCTACTCATGTTCCTATCCCAGTTTTCATTCCAGAGGACAAGTTACCGGTGGTGCTATCCAGAAGGAAGACAGATTATGGTATCACAGCCGCCATTGTGACAGCATTGGCTATATCTACAGCAGCTGCCATGGCAGCAGCAGTCTCGTTTGCTGCAACTAGACCCACTGCGGAAGCTGTGAACACCCTTGCAGAAGGAACGGCGGCTGCCCTTCAAACACACTCAGATCAATGCACATCTGCAAGCAGGAATCCTGATAGTCAACCAGAGAGTGGATTTGGTTCAAGAACAAGTGGACATATTGGGGGCTCTATTGGGACTGGGATGTATAGCACCCTTCCCGGCAATTTGTGTAACTCCCATAGCCTATACTAATATGAGTGACTTACAGAATGTCTCCCGACAGCTCTCCCAGTATTTGCAGGGTGCTTGGTCTGACGCTTTTCAAAATTTCACACGAGTACGTGTGTGCAACCAGCTTCCCTCCCAAAGCTATTTCAAACATTCAGCAGTATGTTCCAGTTTACCAAACAATGGGCTGGCACAATTGGTCATCTTGTCCTCCTTCTTACTGGCATTCTGCTTCTATTCAGAAAAGTTCGCCAATGGAGAACATAGCAGCGAGAGCAGAGCCAAGCTATAGTACAAGCCCTTATGTCAATAGAGGCTAGCACATCTCCCCAGATATGGCTAAGCATGCTAGATCGGTAGTCAAAGATGGGTAAGATCAGTAGAGAAACGTAACAACCTAAGACAGGACAGAGATCATCGATATCTTGGTCTGATGACGGGTAAGGATGTTTTCTGCTACTGACAACCTAAGACAGGCACGATCTCTGCCATAAAACAAAAAAGGGGGAGATGTCGGGGACCGCCTCCGGCCGGGAAAGTCCCCACCATTACATGGTGGTGCTTGGCTCACTGCCAGCAAAATATGCTGCAAGTAAACACCTGAAGCCCACCTAAAGGAGGACATAGTCATTGGCTGTTTCAAATTTAATCAGCATAGTAACAGGACTCTCATTGGCTCTCCCCATTGTTTGGCCCCTTATTGGTCACCCTGACACATATAAGCTAAGAAAGTTGTCGAAATAAAGAGACAAAGCATTAACACCATGCCAGGCTGGTTGTCGTTCTTGCGGGCCGAGGGCGACACTTAATGGCGTGTTTACTTTCGGGCACCGACAAAGTCGTGCGGCGCCCGGGGTCCCCCCCGCACGGGCCCAGCTGGAGCAGCTTCGCACCGTCGCCACCCGGCGGCAGCGATGGCTTGAGGCAGCGGAGGCCGAGGCAACGAGCCGGCACGGCGGAGCCCAAAAGCATCACCGCGCATGCGCTACAAGCCGCTCGGGCACCAACACAGATGGAAGAAATATAATTTTCTCTGTCTTAAGAATACATAACTCTCTACATGGAAAATTATGAAGAATCACTCAAAACAAACAAGCAAAACCAAAAAAACCATTTAGTGCTAATAAGTTAGTTCAGCAATATCACATAGTACAACATCAACATACAATGAGGAAATGATTATTTCAACATATATTTCAGGACAAACTGAATAACAATAGCTAAATTAAAAAAACACTGCTTATGCAAAATTTAATGCAAAGTGCATCAATGTGAAATGTAAATTTACAAAACACTTAGAAGATAAAAGAGATATTCTATAGGATTTCATATTCAAAGACTTCCCCCAAACCTGGATCTACAAAAGAAAATAAAAATAAATTAGGCTTCACTAGCACAACACAACATTTTTTGTGCCTTGAAAGATACTGTTAGAGGGTTCCTTGAAAGATACCATTAGAAGGGCAAGGGTGAGCCTGGGTGGCTCAGTCAGTTTAGCATCTGTCTTCAGCTCAGGTCATGACCCCAGAGTCCTGGAATTGACCCCTGGATTTCCTTGGTCTCCCTGCTCAGTAGAGAGCGTGCTTCTTCCTCTGTCCCTCTCTCCTGCTTGTGCTCTGTCTCTCTGTCTCAAGTAGATAAATAAAAAATTTAGGGGGGGAAAAAAAGATGAAGAAGGGTGAATGCAAGCTAGACAAGGAAGGAAACTTTTGTAGACCACATATGTGACAACGCACTCATACTGAGAATATATGCAGAATAAAAAACTCAGGGGACCTGGGTGGCTCAGTGTGTTAAAGCCTCTGCCTTTGGCTCAAGTCATGATCCCAGGGTCCGTGGATAGAACCCCACATTGGGCTCTCCACTCAGTGGGGAGCCTGCTTCTTCCTCTCTCTCTGCCTGCCTCTCTGCCTACTTGTGATCTCTGTCAAATAAATAAATAAAAAATCTTTTAAAAAAAGAATAAAAAAACTCAACATTTAAAAAAAAAAAACTTATTAGAAAATGGGCACCAATGAATAGATATTTCAGCATAGAAAATATACAGATGGCATGTAATCCATGAGAATGTATTCTACATCATTAGCCAATAAGAAATGTGAATTAAGACCACAATGACCTATCACTACAAGTTTATTATAACAGCTAAAAAAAGTAGTGACCATATTCTGAGAAGAATGTGGAGAAATTGGGTCTCACTTACATTACTTACGGGAATGGAAAATTTTGAAGGCACATGAGAAAATAGTTTGGTAGTTTCATAAAACAATAAAATAAACATACACTTACCATTTGACCTAGCAATTGTCCTTTTGGGCATTTATCCCAGATCATTTAAAGCCTATGTTCACAGAAAAACCTATGCAGTATTGTTTCCAGTGGCTTTACTTATAGTAATCCCAAACTAGAAACAACAAAAATGTCCCTTAATGTGTGAATGTTAAGCAATCTGCACACATCCAACCATACCCTATTACCAGAAATGAAAAGGAACAAATTATTGGCACCTGGAAGAACTTAAATGAAGGTCAAAGACACTATATCAAATGAAAGAAGCCAATCTCAAAAGGTCATACACTGATTTCCTTTATATAGCTCTCACAAAGTAGTCATTTCAGCAGTGGTTTGGGATGATGGAGAGCAGAAGGGTGAGTATGACTGTAAAGTTGTGTCATGAGTCAGATATTTGTTTTGACAGAATAGTTCTACATCTTCACTGCAGTAGTGGTACACACATCTAGACATGTGATACACAAATAAAAGTATTGGCTTTGACATTGCACCGTGATTGTGTGAAATGTAATTAATGGGGGAACCTAGATAAGAGTACAAAGGACCTCTTTGCACTATCTTAGTAACTTCTTGTGAAGTTGTGCCTAAAATTTTGGGAAAAAAAATAAATTCAGAGATTAAAAACCATGTATTTTCTCCCCATAAACCTGTATTTAACTTTATAATTATCTTCATATGCACATGTATATGTAAGCAGAAGTTTTCTGTTTTAAAAGAAATTGCTGACTGCTCTTTGTTTTCTTTTTTTTTTTTTTTAAGATTTTATTTATTTATTTGTCAGACAGAGATCACAAGTAGGCAGAAGGCAGAGAGGCAGGCAGAGAGAGAGAGGAGGAAGCGGGCTCGATCCCAGGACCCTGGGATCATGACCTGAGCTGAAGGCAGAGGCTTTAACCCACTGAGCTACCCAGGCACCCCTGCTCTGTGTTTTCTAACTTACTTTTATCATGTGAAAATATACTGAGGATTTTTTTTTTTCCTTCTCATTCACTATTTCCTTTATTAATATGTTTTGATGACAGTGGTTTTATTTTAAGTGTATTTGCCTATTAGTTTAAAGCTTAATTATATTGTTTCATATCTGTATGGATATCAATTTAAATACCGACCTCTTTAAATAATGTTGTTTTGTATACACTTATACATGGATTTCTTATAATACAGCTGGACAGATTCCTGAAAGCAGAATTATAAGGCCAAAGGTATAAATAATTTGAAGTTTTTGATATTTATTTAATGAATTTCTCACAGAAACACTCTATCAATTTACATGACTTTTAGCAATATATTCAACTATGAGTTTCCACAGGACAAGAACTTATGTGTGTGGTATTGACTTATTTACTTAATTACTGGTAGGGTTGCAGCTTCTTTTCAAATACTGATCTTTTTTAAACCCTTAATTTTTACTTATAGTATTTTTTTTTTGCAATTTGTCCATTGACTCATTGTTTATTATGTTGCATATTTTCTATACACTTATACATAACAGTAACAATTTATTTTATAATATAAATGTTGTTTTCCAATTTAACATTTGCCTGTCATTTGACATGCTACTTGCCTATTATTTTACGTGCAGATATATCAAATTATTACCTAATGACACATACCAATGTTTTTTTCTTGATGACTTCTTTTCTTTTTTAAGATTTTATTTATTTATTTGAGAGAGAGAAAGCACATCTTGCAAGTGAGGCTCTAACTGCACTTCTTCTGGACTATATTAGCAAGGATGTTTTTATAGCTAAGTGCTTCAGAAGATAGAACTAGTGTCTCTCTCCATAGCATATAGCACATTTGTTTACAGCCTTGGAAAACAGAGATAATGCCTCCCCCTGGAGCAAAGGGCAGGCATGCTTACTGCTCAATATAATAAAGGTAATAGCTTCCTCTGAAGTGCTGTTCGGCATACTTACTGTTCATTATAAAACTCTGGTTTTCTCCATTGTAATACAACCCAGACCATGTATCATCTGGCCTTCTTTTCATTGCTATTTGGGAATTGAGGGTCAGGAAACTAGTGCAAAAATAATGAACTTCTGGCTTCTCTAAGCAGTGTGACTAACAACTTACCTTTAACACTTACCTAAGAGTCTCATGTCTTCTACCGACAACCATGAAATTCTTATGTTGCAACATGTTTGCTTTATCTCAGAACTTTGACAACTCTTGACAATCCTATATATAATACCTTAAATATTTTTCTTATTTTCTATTCCATTCAGTTATTTTTTACTTAACATTTAAATAAGTTGGGCATTTCCAGATTGCATATTTGAGATAATAAAATTGTTAAAAGGTACAACTGTGAAGCCAGACCACCTGGGTTCATACCTTATGCTACTCAGTAGCTTCATGAACTAGAGCATGAATTATAATCTCTTTATAATCTCTCTTATGTAATCTCTCTAGTCTTCAGTGTAATGTTTACAAAGTAGATAACACTTCTTCATAGAATTTTTATGAGGATTGAATATGCTGATTTATGTAAAGTACTTGAAACTGTATCTGGCACATATTACACACTACGTAAGTGTTGTTAACCTTAAGGGCTAAATTTCAACTTACTTGAAGGGTTAATTTATTGGTTGATAATTTCACTGTACACTAGAAAGGATAATGCTTTTTTTAAAATTAAAATACAAAGATGACAAAACCATACTTTGTGCCTACTCAATCTATATCTTAGAATCTTTGCAAGTAGAATCTGCTTTATTTATTTTTAAACAATATGTAAAGTTAATGTTCTAAATAAATTTAAATTTCCATACAGGAGAACAGAAAATAGTTTTGTGCCCTTGGTTTTGGGAAAGAATTCTTAAATAGGACATAAATATTACTGAACGCTAAGGAAAATAATTGGGCAATGTTTAAATTAAGAACTTAAAGCAGGTGTGCTGGAGCCCAGCTGTGGGACCTTGGCCATGGGAACTTGGGAAAAGTTAGCCAATTCCCTGAGCCTCGGTTTCTTCAGCTGGGGGAAAATAAAAAAAGATCGGTTGAGACATTACAAATGAAAAAAAAAAAAAAAAGAACTTATGTTCATCAAAGGCACCTTGAAAATGGATAAAAGTAAGTCAATGACTGGGAGAGGGTATGCAGAATACATTTATTTGGTAAAGAACTTTTATCTTATATATATATATATATATATATATATATGTATGTGTGTGTGTATATATATATATATATATATATATATTCCTAAGTGTGATGTGCCTGATGAAGAAAATGTATGTGTTAGATAAGCTTCATTATGTTATGAGTTATAGTTCTGTTTGGTGTGAGTTCAGTATTGAAGAATCAACAATATACAGCACATTAAATAATATATTTCAAAACAGAATCATACCCAAAAGAGTTATGTACTGATCAGTTGACAAAAATGTTGTGACCAGAGTCTTGCAGGAACTTCATCTCATATTTTCCATAAAAGCACTGCTTCAGTGTTTGCTAATTCATGCTTGCAGTGACTTTATAGAACAAAACTGCCACAAATAATTAGATTCAAATGTGTGTATGTGTATATTTGAATTCTACAAATCAATTATACAAAGGCAGATAGTTTTTTTTTTTTTAAGTGAATAAAATGTCTAAATAGAACAGGTACTTCACAAAAGACAACACAGAGCAGACTGACAGGTGTTTTCAGAAAGCCAGAAATAAGTCAAGACCGTCTCTCCCATTGGCAGACCCTAACAGGAAGCTAATGGAAGTTACAGGCTGCCTCTCCTTACCACAGAAAGAGAGATATATAAAGGGCTTAAGACACACACACTGTTCTGCAAACATACTAAATGGGAAACCCTGCCCAGAGGTTGAGGTGTTCAGTGGTAACCACAGATGACAGTTGCTAGATTGTGTAAATCCCAAGCTTCTTTTATTATCTTCAGAAATATATAAGTGATCTCAAATACTGAGTATAACTGGACATTTTTGCAGTCATCATGTCATGGGCTGAGTTGGATTTAATTTGACTTAGAAGAAAATCAATTTTCTTCCCAAGAAAGATTTTTCTACTGTATTCAAAAGTATTTGGAGATGTTTTGATTTCATTTGACTGAAGGACAAATTGTACAGTGTGGAAGTTATCTAATTCTAGATTTGTAAGAATTTGACCATAATTGTACCCTAGCAGAGTTATATTTTCAGTAACATTTTAAAAACTTTAAAGTTGGGATGCCTGGGTGGCTCAGTTGTTAAGCGTCTGCCTTTGGCTGAGGTCATTATCCCAGTATCCTGGGATCAACCCCCACATCAGGCTCCCTGCTCAGCAGGAAGCCCTGTTTCTCCTTCTCCCACCCCCCTGCTTGTGTTCCTTCTCTTGATGTTTCTCTCTCTTTCAAAAAATAAATAAAATCTTAAAAAAATTTAAAAAAATCAAGTTTATTCTATGATTATATTCATCCATATATGTTTGTTTAGGGTAATTTAAAAATATATTACCTTGTAATTGTTTTGATGTATTAGAAAACTGTGGTAACTGTATAACTATTTATCTGTATGTGTAAATGTGTATTAATTTCCTTTTTTACATAGTATGTTTTATATCTTCCTTCTTTTAATGTACTCTAAAATATTTATTTAATTGGAGGTATTAAATCCATTTTCATTTTTCTTAGTTTATTTTTCACTTTACATAGTGCTCTCTCCTAATTTTTTTAAAGATTTTATTTATTTATTTGACAGAGAGAGATCACAAGTAGACAGAGAGGCAGGCAGAGAGAGAGAGAGGGAAGCAGGCTCCCTGCTGAGCAAAGAGCCTGATGTGGGACTCGATCCCAAGACCCTAAGATCATGACCTGAGCCAAAGGCAGCGGTTTAACCCACTGAGCCACCCAGGTGCCCCTCCTTATTAATTTTATATTATTTTTCATTTTATTTCTTACATTGATCTTAATTTATTTTCATACATTAAATAATCAAAACATTTAATCCTATGGTTATTCCTACAGGCAACATTGTGGCTTTCTCCCTTAAAGTTTGATACCTGATAGTCTAATCAATAGTATTTTCAATCATGCTGTTTGAATAATCAATATTTAGGACATATTTTAATTATTACAAAATTAGTTATGGTTATTTTAAAATTTTGATGTTACAGCTTATCTCCAGTTTATCAAGCTGCATCAGAAAAAGACCAGTTAAATTTCTACTTTTTACATTTATTGAAATTGTCTTGTGACCTAAGTATTATATGAATAGTTTATAAACTATTTATAAATATGTATTTTTTCAGTTTTATTGAGTTATAACTGATAAATGAAATTGTAATATAGTTAAAGTATACAATGTGATGATCTTCTATACGTATATATTGTGAAAGAATTTTTAACATCAAGTTAACACATTCATCACCTCACTTTATTTACTTTTTTTTTTAAAGATTTTATTTGTTTTTATTTGACAGAGATCACAAGTAGACAGAGAGGCAGGCAGAGAGAGAGAGGGAAGCAGGTTCCCTGCTGAGCAGAGAGCCCCATGCGGGACTCGATCCCAGGACCCTGAGATCATGACCTGAGCCGAAGGCAGCGGCTTAACCCACTGAGCCACCCAGGCGCCCTTTATTTACTTTTTTAAAAAAAGATTTTATATATTAAGAGGCATCTGAGTGGCTCAATGGGTTAAAGCCTCTGCCTTTGGCTCGGGTCATGATCTCAGGGTCCTGGGATCCGGCTCTCTGCGCAGCAGCGAGCCTGCTTCCTCCTCTCTCCCTTTCTGCCTGCCTCTCTGCCTACTTGTGATCTCTGTCTGTGAAATAAATAAAATATTTTTTAAAAAAGATTTTATATATTTATTTGAGAGAAAAAGAGAGAGATCAAGAGTGGGAGGGAGAGTTAGAGGGAGAAGGAGAAGCAGACTCCCTGCTGAACATAGAGTCTGATGTGGGGCACCATTCATCACCCTGTGATAACTTGAGCCAAAGACAGAAGCTTAACTGACTGAGCCATGCAGGTGCTCCTTTGTTGGTGAGTTCTGCTAATCAAATTTTAATTATACAATAGAGTACTCTCAACTATGTTCAGCATGTTGTACAATAGATACTCTGTCTTCTTATCTTTTTTAATGTAAAAGTTTGTACCCTTTATCAGTCTCTGCCAATTTTTCCGGCATCCTCAGGCCCTGACAACCACCATTCTGGTTATTTCTATGAGTTCCACTTCTTAAAAGATTCTACATATAAATATTACCATTCAATATTTATCTTTCTCTGTCTGGTTTATTTCATTTAGTATCATGCCTTCCAGGTTCATCCATGCTGTACAACACTGTCAGGATTTACTTTTTTTTTAAGTTATTTTTTATTTGTTTGAGATTGAGAGCTCACTAGCAGGAGATGGAGAG
The DNA here is from genome assembly GCF_020171115.1 of Neogale vison. Taxonomy (NCBI): domain Eukaryota; kingdom Metazoa; phylum Chordata; class Mammalia; order Carnivora; family Mustelidae; genus Neogale; species Neogale vison. The sequence continues at coordinate 83,376,409 of NC_058094.1, read as the reverse complement.
GGAGAGGATTAGATAGAGAGGGGCAGAGGGAGAAGGAGAAGCAGAGTCCCTGCTGAGCAGGGAACCTGATGTGGGGCTGTATCCCAGGACCTGAGTGAAAGTAGATGCCTAACTGGCTGACCCACCCAGGCACCCCAGGATTTACCTCTTTTATAGCTGAATAATATTTTACTATATATTATATATCACATTTTCTTTATCCATTCATCTGTTAATGGACGGTAATGAAGTGATAGTTTCACTTCTTCCTTACAAATTTGGATACTGTTTATTTATTTCCCTAGTCTGATTGCTGTGGCTAGCACTTCCAGTATTATATTGAATAAAAGAGTTAAGAGTGGACATCCCTTGATCCTGATCATAAAGGAAAAACTCTTAGCTTTTCACAATTGAGTATGATGTTAGCTTGGACTTGTCATACATGACCTTTATTATGTTTAAGTATGTTCATTCTATAACAATTTGTGGAAAGTGTTTATTAAAACCAAAATTTACATTGTGTCAAATGATTTTTCTGGATATAAGGAAATGATCACAAGATTTTTATCATTTTTTTAATGTGGGTATCATGTGATTTATTTGTGAATTTTGAACTATCCTTGGGTCACTAGAATGAATCCCACTTGATAATGGTGAATGATTCTTTTAAAATACCATTGAATTTTAGTTTACTAATATTTTTAAAATTATTTTTATTAACATATAATGTATTATTTGCCCCAAGGGTACAGGTCTGTGAACTGTTAGGCTTACACACTTCACAGCACTCATCATATCACATACCCTCCCCAATGTCCATAATCCAACTACCCTCTCCACAGCACTCCACCCCCCAGCAAACCTTAGTTTGTATGTGAGATTAAGAGTCTATTATGGTTTGTCTTCCTCCTGATTTCATCTTGTTTCATTTTTTCATTCTCTACCTGCCAAATCCCCCATTCTGACTCTCAAATTCCTCATATCAGAGATATATGATAATTCTTTTTCTCTGATTGACTTATTTTGCTCAGCATGAAATACTCTAGTTCCATCCACATTGCTGAGAATGGCAAGATTTTATTTCTTTTGATGGCTGCATGGTATTCTAATATATATATATATATATATATATATATATATATATATATATATAACATCTTCTTTATCCATTCATCTGTTGATGGAGATCTAGGTTCTTTCCATAGTTTGGCTATTGTGGACATTGCTGCTAAAAACATTCAGGTGTGGGGCGCCTGGGTGGCTCAGTGGGTTAAAGCCTCTGCCTTCAGCTCAGGTAATGATCCCAGGGTCCTGGAATCGAGCCCCACATCGGGCTCTCTGCTCAGCAGGGAGGCTGCTTCCCTCTCTCTCTGCCTACTTGTGATCTCTCTGTCAAATAAATAAAAATCTTTAAAAAAAAATAAATAAAAATAAAAACATTCAGGTGCATGTATGTGCCCCTTCAGGTCCCTACATTTGTATCTTGAGCGTAAATACCCAGTAGTGTGATTGCTGGGTCATAGGGTAATTCTGTTTTCAACTTTCTGAGGAACCTCCATGCTGTTTTCCAGAGTGGCTGCACCAGCCAGAATTTGCACCAACAGTGTGGGAGCATTCCCCTTTCTCTGCACCCTCTCAAATACCTGTCATTTCCTGACTTGTTAATTTTAACCATTCTGACTGGTGTGAGGTGGTATCTCATCGTGGTTTTAATTTGTATTTCCCTAATGCCAAGTGATGTTGAACAATTTTTCATGTGCCTGTTGGGTATCTGGATGTCTTCTTTGCAGAAATGTCTGTTCAATTTCTCTGCCCATTTCTTGATTGGATTCTTTGTTCTTTGGATGTTGAGTTTGATAAGTTCTTTGTAGATTTTGAATACTAACACTTTATCTCATTTGCGAATACCTTCTCCCATTCTGTCAGTTGTCTTTTGGTTTTGTTGACTGTTTCCTTTGATGTGTAAAGGATCTTGATAAAGTCCCAATAGTTCATTTTTGCCCTTGCTTCCCTTGCCTTTGGCAATGTTTCTAGGAAGAAGTTGCTGAGGTGGAAGTCAAAGAGGTTGCTGCCTGTGTTCTCCTCAAGGATTTTGATGGATTCCTTTCTCAATTGAGGTCCTCCATTCATTTAGAGTTCATTTTTGTGTGTGGTGTAAGGAAATGGTCCAGTTTCATTTTTCTGCCTGTGGCTGTCAATTTTACCAACACCATTTGTTGAAGAGACTATCTTTTTTTCCATTGGACATTTTTTCCTGCTTTGTAAAAAAATTAGTTGACCATAGAGTTGAGGGTCTATTTCTGGGCTCTCCATTCTATTCCATTGATCTATGTGTCTGTTTTTGTGCCAGTACCATGCTGTCTTGATGATGACAGCTTTGTAATAGAGCTTGAAGTCTGGAATTGTGATGTCACCAACTTTAGTTTTCTTTTTCAACATTCCTCTGGCTATTCAGGGTCTTTTCTGGTTCCATATAAATTTTAGGATTATTTGTTCTATTTCTTTGAAAAGATGGTCTTTTTTTTTTTTTAAGATTTTATTTATTCATTTGACAGACAGAGATCACAAGTAGGCAGAAAGAGGCAGGCAGAGAGAGAGGAGGAAGCAGGATTCCCACTGAGAAGAGAGCCAGATGTGGGGCTAGATCCCAGGGCCCTGGGAGGCTTTTAACCCACTGAGCCACCCAAGCACCCCCCAAAATGATAGTCTTTTGATAGGGTTTGCATTAAATGTGTAGATTGCTTTAGGTAACATAGACATTTTCACGATATTTGTTCTTCCAATCCATGAGCATGGAACATCTTTCCATTTCTTTGTTGCTTCCTCACTTTTTTTTCATGACTACTTTATAGTTTTCTAAGTACAGATTCTTTGCCTTTTTGGTTAAGTTTATTCCTAGGTACCTTACGGTTTGGGGTGCAATTGTAAATGGGATTAACACCTTAATTTCTGTTTCTTCTGTCTTGCTCTTGGTGTATAGGAATTCAACTGATTTCTGGGCATTGATTTTATATCCTGACACTTTACTGAATTCCTGTATGAGACCTAGCAGTTTTGGAGTGGGGTCTTTTGGGTTTTCCACATAAAGTGCCGTATCATCTGCAAAGAGTGAGAGTTTGACTACTTCTTTGCTGATTCGGGTGCCTTTTATTTATTTTTGTGGTCTGATTGCTGAGGCTAGGGCTTTTAGGACTATGTTGAATAGTAGTGGTGATAGTGGACATCCTGCCATTGAGAATGATATTCGCTGTGGACTTTTCATAAATGGCTTTGATGATATTGAGGTATGTACTCTCTATCCCTACACTTTGAAGCGTTTTGATCAAGAAAGGACACTATACATTGTCAAATGTTTTTTCAGCATCTATTGGGGGTATCATATGGTTCTTGTTCTTTCTTTTATTAATGTATTGTATCACATTGATTGCTTTGCAGATGTTGAACAAACCTTGCAGCCCTGGAATAAATCCCACTTGGTCGTGGTGAATAATCCTTTTAATGTACTGTTGGATCCTACTGGCTAGCATTTTGGTGAGAATTTTCACATCAGTGTTCATCAAGAATATTGGTCTGTAATTCTCCTTTTAGGTGGGGTCTTTGGTTTTGGGATCAAGGTGATGCTGGCCTCATAAAATGAGTTTGGAAGTTTTCCTTCCATTTCTATTTTTTGGAACAGTTTCAGGAGAATAGTAATTAATTCTTAAATGTTTGGTAGAATTCCCCTGGGAAGCCGTCTGACCCTGGGCTCTTGTTTGTTGGGAGATTTTTGATAACTACTTCAATCTCCTTACTGGTTATGGGTCTGTTCAGGTTTTCTATTTCTTCCTTGTTCAGTTGTGGTAGTTTATATGACTCTAGGAGTTCATCCATTTCTTCCAAATTGTAACATTTATTGGCATATAGTTGCTCATAATATGTTCTTATAGTTGTTTGTATTTCTTTTGTGTTGGTTGTGCTCTCTCCTCTTTCATTCATGATTTTACTTACTTAGGTCCTTTTTCTTTTCTTTTTGGTAAGTCCAGCCAGTGGTTTATTAATCTTGTTAATTCTTTCAAAGAACCAGCTCCTAGTTTTGTTGATTTGTTCTACTGTTCTTTTGGTTTCTATTTTATTGATTTCTGTTCTGATCTCTATTATTTATCTTCTTCTGCTGGGTTTAGGCTTTTCTTTGCTGTTCTTTCTCCAGCTCTTTTAGGTGTAGGGTTAGGGTTGTGTATTTGAGATTTTTATTCTTTCTTGAAAAAGGCTTGTATCACTATATACTTTCCTCTCAGGACTTCCTTTGCTGTGTCCCCAGATTTTGAACAGTTTTGTTTTAATTTTCATTTGTTTCCATGAATTTTTCAATTCTTCTTTAATTTCCTCTTTGACTCATTCATTCTTTAGTGGGATGTTCTTTAGCCTCCATGTATTTGAGTTTTTTCCAACTTTCCTCTTGTGATTAAGTTCTAGCTTCAGAGCAATGTGGTCTGAAAATATTCAGAGAATGATCCCAATCTTTTGGTACTGGTTGAGACCTGATTCGTTACCCAGGATGTGATCTATTCTGGAGAATGTTCCATGTGCACTAGAAAAGAATGTGTATTCTGTTTTCTTTAGGATGGAATGCTCTGAATATATCCTTGAGGTCCATCTGGTCCAGTGTGTCACCTAAAGCCTTTATTTCCTTTTTGATCTTTTGCTTGGATAGTCTGTCAGTTTCAGTGGGGGGGTGTTAAAGTCCCCTACTATTATTATACTATTGTCAATGTATAATATGTATAATAATGTATAATATATGTTCTTTGATTTTGTTATTAACTGGTTTATCTAGTTGACTGCTCCCATGTTAGGGGCATAGATATTTAAAATTGTTAGAGCTTCTTGTTGGACAGACCCTTAAGTATGATACAGTGTCCTTCCTCAACTCTTATTATACTCTTTTGCCTAAAATCTAATTTATCTGATATAAAGATTGCCACCCCCAATTTCTTTTGATGTACATTAGCATGGTAATTTGTTTTCCACTCCCTCACTTTAAATCTGGAGGTGTCTTTGGGTCTAAGATGAGTTTCTTGTAGACAGCATATAGATGGGTTTTGCTTTTTATCCATTCGGATACCCCCTGTCTTTTGATTGGGGCATTTTTTTAAAAGATTCTATTTATTTATTTATTTTATTTATTTGACAGACAGAGATCACAAACAGGCAGAGAGGCAGGCAGAGAGAGAGGAGAAAGCAGGCTCCCCTTGGAGTTGAGAGCCCGATATGGGGCTCAATCCCAGGACTCTGAGATCACAACCAGAGCCGAAGGCAGAGGCTTAACCCACTGAGCCACCCAGGTGCCCCTGATTGGGGCATTTAGCCCATTTACATTCAGGGTAACTATTGAAAAATAAGAATTTAATACCATTGTATTGCCTGTAGAGTAACTGTTACTGTATATTGTCTCTGTTCCTTTCTGGTCTACTACTTTTAGGCTCTTTCTTAGCTTAGAGGACCCCTTTCAATATTTCCTGTGTTTGGTGTTTATAAATTCTTTCAGTTTTTCTTTGTCCTGGAAGCTTTTATCTCTCCTTCTACTTTCAATGATAGCCTAGCTCGATATAGTATTCTTTGCTGCTTTTTTTTTTTTTTTTTTTTTTTTTTGATTTAGTGCTCTGAGTATATCATGCCAGTTCTTTCTGGCCTGCCAGGTCTCTGTGGATAAGTCTGCTGCCAATCTAATATTTGTACCATTGTATGTTACAGACTTCTAGTCCTGAGCTACTTTCAGGATTTTCTCTTTGTCACTGAAACTCGTAAGTTTTACTATTAGATGATGGGGTGTGGGCCTATATTTATTGATTTTGAGGGTAGTTCTCTGTGCCTCCTGGATTTTGATATTTGTTCCCTTTGCCATATTAAGGAAATTTTCTACTATAGTTCACTCAAATATACTTCTGCCCCTCTCTCTTTTTCTATTACTGGATTCCCAATTATTCTGATATCATTTCATCTTACAGTATCACTTATTTCTTGAATTTTCCCCTCATGGTCCAGTAGTTGTTTATTTTTCTTTTCTTCAGCTTCTTGATTCTCCATCATTTGGTTTTCTATATCACTAATTCTCCTTTCAGCCTCATTTATCTTAGCAGTAAGAGTCTCCATTTTTTATTGAACTTCATTAATAGCTTTTTGATTTCAACTTGGTTAGATTTTAGTTCTTTTATTTTTCCAGAAAAGGCTTTTATTTCTCCAGACAGGGTTTCTTTAATATCATCCATGCCTTTTTCGAGCCCAGCTAGCGTTTTGAGGAGAACAGTCATTCTGTACTCTAGTTCTGACATATTACCAATGTCCATATTGATTAGGTCCCTAGCCATTAGTAGTGCCTCTTATTTCTTTTTGTGGTGAGTTTTTCCTCCTTGTCACTTTATCCAGATAAGGATATATGAACAAGAGAATAAAATACTAAAAGGGTTTCAAAGACCCCAGAAAAATGTATGCTAAACAAATCAGAAGAGACCTAAAACAGGGGGAAAAGAAAGGGGGAAAACAGAAGTCATATAAAACAGGGCTACCCACTTGATTTTGGGTGCATTTTGGTCTTTTAGAAGTAAGTACCTAGCTAAATTTTAAAGAAAGAAAAAGATATATATATATATATATATATATATATATATATATATATATATATATATAACTTTGCTAGGTAGTTACTTCTAAGAGACCAAAATACATATATATGTGTATATATATATATATATATATATATATATATGTGTGTGTATAGATATACATACACAAAAATAAGGGTATACATGATGAAAAGATGGAATATGACTGTAAAGATCAAAATTTAAAAAAAAAATCTAAGAAAGGAATTGATAAGTTGGTTTTAAAAGAAAAAAGAAAAGAGAGAGAGAATGTGCTTAGGCTGGAGAATGGACCAAAACCATGTGGTAGATTTAAGTATATTTTGATCTATTAAAAGAAATTGTATTCCAAAATTATTTTAGGGGAAAAAGAAGCTTATATGTATACAAAAAATAAGGTTAAAAAATGAGGGGATAAAGTGTGACTAATACAATGAAGGTTTAAAAAAATTTTTTTAGAAACATATTAAGATAAACTAGTTAAAAACATTAGTAGAGGAAGAAGGAAAAGTTAAAAAAATAGAATAAGAAAAATATTTTAAAAATAACTTTGCCATACTAAAGGATCATGGGGAAAAAGCCATGAGTTCTATGCATTGCTTTCCCCTAGTTCTGAAGTTCCACTGTTCTCCTTCATCCGTGAGCTTGGTCTTGGCTGGATGTTCTTGGTGATCTTCTGTGGGAAGGGCCTGTTGCAGTGAGTCTCAAATGTCTTTGCCTGAGGCGGAATTGCACTGTCCTTGCCAGGGGCCATGCTAAGTAATCTGATTGAGTTTGCCCTCAGAATCTTTTGTTCCCTGAATGCTTTCCATTGATCTCTGGAGGACAGGAATGAAAATGGGAGCCTCCCAATCTCTGGCCTGGAGGAGCCAAGAGCTCAGGGCCCCACTCCTTAGTGCCCCCTCAGCGATAAGAAATCAGTCACTCCTGTCTCCCTGGTCTCTGGCCCTGCTCTGTGCTCACCTGGTCTGTGACTGAGAATTTCTATCTCTGGCGCACAGCCCTGTTTGGAATCTCCAAACCCAGCAGATTCCTGCCACACTGTTCTTCCAGGAGGAGGAAGGTGAGTCTCCCCAGATCTGCCATTTGTGGGGTTCCTGCATGAAAAGCAGTGGCCCAACTGTGCTTTGGATCACTGTTTATGGTGACCCCATCTGAAAGTTCACTCCTTAGCTCTGTATCTGTAGTCTGCTTCCCTGCTCTGATATCTGGGAGCTCTGCCACACTCAGACACCCCCGATCTTTCTGTGACCCAATGGGACCTGAGACCACACCATCAACACAAGTGTTCCACCCCAATTTAGCCCCTGGTATGATGTCCCACAGTGGAGCAGACTTCTAAAATTTCTGATTTTGTGCTCCACTGTTAGACCCCTTGCCAGGAACCAGTGCCCGCCCCCCACAGTCTATCTTCCAATTGCTTTAAATTCATTTCTCTGCAGGTCCTACCTTTCAGAAAGTGTTTGATTTTCTTTTCCTAGAATTGCTGCTCTTCACCTGTTGAGTTTGTACATGTTAGGAATGGTTTGATAATTATCTAGCTGAACTTCTGGGACATGATGCTATTTCAGTCTGCTATTCCTCCAATCTCGCCTCTCTGAAGTGTTTTGTCTTCTATTTGTTTTCTGTTTGTTTGTGTTTGTTTTTGTTTTTTGTTTTGAATTTGAGAAGTATCAGTAATCGTTCTTTTGTAATTCTTGGTAAAATAAAACAGTGAAGATATCACTACAGATATCATCTGTAGTGATACTTCTTTCATTTCTGATTTTATTTCCTTCTCTCTTTCTTGCTTACTTAGACTAGCTGAAGTTTGTCTCTTGTTTATCTTTTTTTAAAGCTCTTAATTACTTTAATCTTTCCTTTTGTCTTTCATTCTCTATTTCATTTATTTCTCCTTTGTCTTTGTTTTTCCTTCCTTCTAGTAAGTTAGAACTAGACTGTTCTTTTATACTACCTTGAGGAATAAATCTAAGGTGTTATTGTAGGTTTTTTCTTTTTTCCCCGAAGTTGTTGTTTAATCCCTTCCTCTTCATCTTTTCATGTTACTACTTGGTGTCCACATTCTTGGATATGTTGAGAGTACAAAGAAGATACTTTTAAAGATTTATTTATTTACTTACTTATTTGAGAGAAACACAGTGAGAGAGAACATGAGAGGGGAGAAAGTCTGAGGGAGAAGCAGACTCCCTGTGGAGCTGGGAGCCCGATGAGAGACTCAAACCTGTGACTCTGGCATCATGACCTAAGCCAAACACAGTTACTTAACCAATTGAGCCACCCAGGCACCCAAAGACACTGTTTACATTTTATCTTTGTGTCCTACAATAAATCTTGTGTAAAATTTAACTTTTGTCATTTAAGACTATAACCATTTCCTTTTCATACTTCAGATGTTACATCTTCATACACTCCATCTGTGGATTGCTTTCTTGGCTCCTGTTATTTGACTAGTCACTGATTAGTATGTTAGCTCTCTTTGTATTTGAGTATATTTTCTTTAGATATCCCTTTGGATATTATTAGAATCATTTCTCCGAACTCAAGTAGAAGATCTAGAAGTTAGTTTACTTTGAAAAGAATAGGAATAAATCATAAGAGATGGATGATAACAGAGAAGTTATATGACAGAACCAGATTGTGTGCATCCCTGACAAGTGCTTCCTTATCCATCTTTACAACATTCTTGCCTTGCCCTTAGAATAAATCTTGTCTCTTGCTCTGTTATGTTGCCTGTAAGACCAGAGCCCCTCAGACACAGCTGCTTTTAAATTCTTCTGACCTTTAGCACTGTGGGGCTTTTAGCAATGTCCCACTGCCTGACTTTGCCTGTAGCTCTTCCTCCATCACAAGAAAACATTCATGTGGTCCCAGAGTGTTGTATCCTCACTTCCAAGAGGTCACACTCTTTTCTCAGAGAAACTATATTGTAGCCAGAAAAATATTTCTATTTAATGCCCTCCCTTCATAGTAAATGAAGTTTCTGTTGTGTTGATTATTGTTCTTCATAGCTTCCGATACTTCTGCTGATGCTGTAGCTATTATTTATTTTTGATGTTATCTTTAAAAGTATGGTTAGAATTTTCTTAAGAGTTAGCCAAATTTTTTTCTTCCTTCTTAAAGAAAATGCATGGCTATGTTTACTTACTTATTTCTGAGATCATCTATTTTATTATGTTGTGAACTTAGGTGACCCCCCCAGAAGCTATTGAGGTATTTGGAACCCTTTATTAAAATACTACTGGAGGGGCACCAGTGTGTCTCATTTGATTAAGTTTCCAACTCTTGATTTCAACTCAAGTAATGATCTCAGGGTTCTGGGATTAAGCCCTGCAACACGTCCATGCTCAGGGTGAAGTCTGCTTGTCCCTCTCCTTTTTCTTTTCTTTTCTTTTTTTAAAATTTTATTTATTTATTTGGCAGACAGATATCACAAGTAGGCAGAAAGGCAGGCAGAGAGAGGGGGAAGCAGGCTCCCTGATGAGCAGAGAGCCTGATTCAGGGCTCTATCCCAGGACCCTGGGAGCATGACCTGAACCGAAAGCAGAGGCTTTAACCCACTGAGCCACCCAGGAACCCCTGTCCCTCTCCCTTTGCTCATCCCCCTGCTCTCTCTCTCTCTCTCAAGTAAATGAATAAATAAAATCTTAAAAAAAAAAAAGAAAACAAAACAAAAACACTGGATCCACATGTTTGTGTTGAAAACCTTTTTCACTACTTTCTGTTTCTAATTTACTCTACAACAAATATACTTAAACAAATAAAAGAAACAGATTAAAACAAGTAGGTGATATGTTATGAAGTAGAATCATGACAAATTATATTAGAGAACTGATGGTATTTTCTACAAATATGCTTCCCAAGAAGGCATTACTTTTGTGACTTCTGCTTTGAGTTGTGACAAAATTTTTACTTCTTTTTCATTTCTTAACAATATTTAAGACACTTGAACTATCAGATAAATAACTCCTGGAGAGTAGCTTTACATTAACTCGCCTATGTTTAAATAAAATGGAATCTGACACTAAAACTACTGAGAACTATTACTTATATCTTTCCTTAAATAAAAAAGCTTATGTAATCTCTCAGAAGGTAAACACCTAATTTTTAGGTGTTAGAAAGAAAATGTTTTCCCCCTTTAAGAATGTTTGTCTTACTAAATAAGGAACTTTACACACCTGGTTTGTGCTGTTGCTATTTTGTCTCATCACATTCATTGTATTCTGCATTTTTACAGATATTCCCTAGAGTTACACTAAGGAATATGTACTAATCATTAAAAAGAACTGAGAAATGTTTCTTTCCCTAAAGTCATCATAGCAACGTAAGCAATGATACCCTGTAGACCTGTCCCTAAAAAGTAACTAAAATTTAGTTTCATACATTATGGATTTGTTATGATGTTGACTGATTTTTAAATTTAAATAGATAAGAAAAGAGAAATCAGAACTTCATAGAAGGACCTCATACTCCAAACTCTGACATTCCTCAGATCCTTCAATAAAGGGCTAAAGGGATGTTATGCACTATTGACTTTATGCCCGGGCAACACTTTCCCCTCCCCAAATTGTGAAAGCCAAGCATATACAGAAAGAGTAAATAGATGATTTTATACTCAGCACTTGAAATCAAAGCAAATGAAAAATAATTTGCTCAGCAAATTATATTTCTGACAACTTGAAATCAAAGCAAATGAAAAATAATTTGCTCCACAAATTATATTTCTGACAACTTTGTCAGAAATATTTTTCAGTTAACCTGTGTATGTGCCAGTATTCCCTTTATAACAGTAAGAAGTACCTCTATGATCTTGTCTTGCCTTTTCTGCTTACTCAAAAGCAGACCTATCCTTGTGCCCCAGTGTATCACAGACATGATATTTTTTTATTTCTTAGCCATAGCTATCTTCACTGATGCTGATGTATGGATCATCATGCCTGATTTTGCTGGTTTTTAGTTTTCTGTTGAGAGTCTTTGCCTTATAAAGGCCTAAATGTTATAACATTGCCCTCAGAACAGTTGTTCCATTTCATTTATCTATTTATTTATTTATTTTACAAGTAAGAGTTAATTTATAGAACACTGTAACAGGCAGAATAGTCTTATAAGCTCTTTATAGGAAACTTATTTCACCCTCATGCAATTCTACGAGACACTGCTAGTATTATCAATGGACATTTTTACAGATGTAAAAACTGATTCTCCAAAGTAATTTACCTAGAGTCATCTAGTCAGCAAGTGAATGATCTGGGCAAGGTGACTCTGGCCCTCAATTCTTTAGCCATTGAAAAGACACTCAAAAGATCTAAAAGACTGAGATGTGAAGAGAAAGCAGAACTTTTTCCAGTGATGATATGCATATTAGTAATGATTATTTCAGTTTTATATACAAACAAAAATTTTATTTTTAAACTATGAGTGAGACCACTCATTTCTCTATCACTCAAATGGGAACAGAAATTGACCACAGCAGCTGACTACAGGTATGGTATAGACTCTTGCTCTGCTATGATAAAAAGAAACATCTTAGAGTGGAATTCTTCTTATTCTGGTTAGTATTATCCATCCATTCTTGAAAAAAATCTCTTCAACAGTGTACAAAGCCAATGCACTGCCCTCAGCAAGCCTGTAGTTTAGCATAATCCAAGGAACTCTACCCATTGACCGACTCTACACTCTGTCTTTTTTGCTGAAACTCTTGCCATCATTTGCTTGAACATGTTTCCTTACTGCGGTGATGGACATACTGATGTGTCATTAATGATTTTCTGTGTTTCCTGTCCTTGAAGGACCTCAGTTCTAAAATAATTGGGAAAACTCAAAGCAATTAGAAACATACTACTGACAGTCCAATCACCTCGAGCCACATTAACCTTATCCCAATGCATATTATCATTTTTTGTTTGTTCCATCTATGACAGTGATTTTGAGACATTCAAATAACTTATCTTCTATCATGATCAAAATTTTACAAGCAATGCCAGAAATTTTCTGAATTGCTCTGAACTCTGAAGAAATAAAGGAATTTGCTCAGATCACAGGATTTTTGAAATTTATGGCAGAGCTAGGCTTTTAGAAAATCTTTATTAGTCACTGTTCTCTGATGAAAGAGGATGAACAGGATATCTATATATATAGACAGAGATTTATTTTAAGTAATTAATTCATAAGATTGTGGAAGCTGGCAAGTTCAGAATATATAGGGCTCAATAGGCAGGAGACCCAGGAAGAGTTGTAGTTTGAGTCCCAAAAATCCTTCATTCTTACTTAGATTTCCTTCTGATTCAGGGAAAGTCAGTCTTTGTTCTATTTTAGCCTTCAGCTAATTGGAAAAGGACCACCCACATTATAGAAGGCAATAGGCCTTTCTCCAAGACTTCCAATTTAAATGCTAATCTCATTCAAAAACACCTTCAAAAAAACATCAGAATACTATTTGACCACATATCTGGGCACCATGGTCCCACCAGTTGATACCTGAAATTAATTATAACATCATCCTATTTTTTTGTGTGTGGAGTATGAGATTGGTTTGTTAAATACATATCCTTAGCTCTAACCTAGAAAAGCCACTTTGTGATAATTTTACTCCATCAAGGTTACAATTTGGATGAATTTCAAAATAATTATGCTAAATGAAAAAAGTCAGTCTCAAAAGTTATAGATTATATGAGAAATTGGTGAAATCTGGAAAAGATCTTTGATTCTACCAATGTCAATATTTGGTTTTGTTTTATACTATTCTTATCCAAGGTATTACAATATGGGGGAACTAGATAAAGAGCACATAGACTTTATCCATACATTTTTTTTCCCAATTTCTGGTAAAACTATGATTATTCCAAAGTAAAAAAAAACAAAAAACAAAACAAAACAAAAAAAAGGTAAAGAAACTTGGTATTTAGTTACAAGTTTAAAACTTAAATTCACACAAAACCCTGTACACAGATGTTAATATAAACATTGTTTCATTCATAATTACCAACATTTGGAAGAAATTGTGATGCTTTCTAGTAGCCAAATGAATAAATAAACTGTAGTACATCCAGACAATATAATATTATTCAGCCGACACACAAAAGAAATAAAATCATGAAAATACACACAGGAAACTTAAAAGCGTAATGCTCAGTGAAAGAAGCCAATGTTGATCCCAACAATATAACATTTTGAAAAAGACAAAACTATGGAAACATTAAAAACATCAGCAGTTGGGGCACCTGGGTAGCTTAGTCAATAGGCATCTGCCTTTGGCTCAGGTCATGATCCCAGAGTCCTGGGATAGAGCCCCACATTGTATTCTATGCTCAGTGGGAAGCCTGCTTCTTCCTCTGCACTCCTCCTGCTTGTGTTCTTTTCCTCACTGTCTCTCTCTGTAAATAAATAGATAAAATATTAAAACAAAAACAAAAACAAAAATCAGCAGTTGCCAAAAGTTAGGTGGGGGAAGAGAGGTGAATAGGCAGGACATAGAGGATTTTTAAGGCAGACTCTAATCATATGATACTATACTGGTTAATACATGTTATTGTACAGTTGTAAATCTATAAAATGTGGAACACTAAGAGTGAGCCCCAATGTGAATTATGGTCTTTAGGTTTATGTAGATACATAGGTTGTAGGAAATGTACCACTCTGATTGGGGAATGTTGATTATGGGGGAGCCTATGTATGTGTGGTAAGGGGACATATGGGAAAACTCTGTATTTTCCTCTCAATTTTTCTGTGAACCTAGTACTAGTCTAAAAAATAAAGTCTATTTTACTAAAAAGTTATAGAAAATAAAGGAATGGTAAAATAGTATACATTACTAATCTTAAAAAAACAAGTGGCTATATAAGAAACTGACAAGAAAAGGTATGTTTCCTTTGAAAAAGGGTTATTTCCTAATTATAAAAGGCCCAGCCCATCAAAGAGACATCAATCTTATTTAAGTAGGCAACTATTAAAAGCTAAAGATTTATGAAGCAAAAACCAAGGGTACAGAAGACAGATACAGACAAATCTAAAATTATAGTTGCTAATTTTTATACTACTCTCTCAGAAATTGATAAAACAAGTAGACAAATGTTAATAAAAATGAATAATATTGCTACAATATTATTGTCCAATGAATCTATTTATTGAATATATATAAGAAAATAACACTAAATGTAGAATTCACATGCTTTTCAAGGACATATGACTTACTAACAAAGCCAGACCACATATGGGCTTAATATATTATATCGTTAAAGTTAAATAAAATTATACAGAAATTATTCACCTTCCAGAGTAGAATTAATGTATATAACAAAAGGAAAATAACCTAGAAAAATGTAAAACTATGTAGAAATCAAGCAATACATTTCTATTTAATTCATGAGGCAAGAGAGTATTTATAAGAACCTTTAGAAATATTCAAAGAGAATGATAAAACAAAACATTAAAATTAAAAACAAGACAATAGATAAATAGAATAGAATAGAGAGACATAAACAGACTCTTACAAAGAAAGGAACAAAGGAAATTTAGTGGAGAAAGGACAGTTTTTCAATAAATGGTGTTACAATAACTGAACCTCTACATGCAACAACAACAACAAAATGAATCTAGACACATACCTTCCACCTTTCACAAAATTTTACTACAAATGGATTATAGATATAGATATATATATAAAGGAAAATGGAAAACGATAAAATTCCTAAAGGATTACATGAAAAAAAGTCTAGAGACCTTGGGTTTGGGAACACTTTTACATCAAAGCATGACCCATGAAAGGAAAAATTGATAAGTTGGACTTCAAGCAAATTATAAACAAATTCCGTTATGTGAGAAACGTGGTTAGGAGAATGAAAAGAAAAGTCGCATACAGGGTGAAAGATTTGCAAATACAAACAAAAACAACAACAACAAAACATAGCTGATAAAGGACTGGCATCCAAAATATACAAAGATCTCTTAAGACTCAGTAATATGAAAAAAAATTAAAATTGAATAAAAGATCAGAGAAAAGAAGGTATATGGATGGAAAATAAGAATTTGAAAAGATGCTCAACAAGCATCTGTCATTAGATAATTGACAAAACAAAAATGGGATGCCCACTACATATCTACAGAGTTGTTAAAATTCAAAACACTGACAACATGGAATCCTGGTGAAGCCATGAAGCAATAGAAGCTCTCATTCCTTATTGGTGGGGATGCAAATGATACAACCATTTTGGAAGATTGTTTCTTGTAAAAAATTAAATGTATTTTTACCATATGATCCATTCAACATGCTCCTATCCAGGAACCCAAATGAGTTGAAAACTTACATCTACACAAAAGCCAGCACAAAATCCCTGTAGACGATTTATTCATAATTGTCAGAAGTTAGAAGCAACCAAGATATCTTTCAGTAGGTGAATAAATGAAACTGTGGTGCATTCCTACAAGAGAATATTATATGGAAACAGCCCGTGTCCATCAAATGATGAAGGGATAAAGAAGATGTTGTGTGTATGTGTATATGTATACATACACGTATATACCTATATATACATACATGTGTATATATGTATACATATAAACATATATATATTGCATATATATACATACAAAATAAACAAACAAAAGGGAAAAAAAGAGAGTGAGAGGCAAACCAAGAAATAAACTTGTAACAACTGAGAACAAATTGATGGTTACCAAAGGGAAGGTGGGTGGGGATAGGTTAAATAGGTGGGTGGGGGGATGGGTTAAATAGGTGATGGGGATTAAGGAAGGCACTTGTCCTGATGAACACTGTGTTTTGTATGGAAGTGCTGAATCACTATATTGTATGCCTGAAACCAATACATACTGTATGTTAACTAATTGTAATTTAAATAAAGACTTTTAAAAAATGAAACAAAAAATAAGCAATTAAATCACAGGAAAACATGGAGGAACTTTAAAAGCATATTACTAAGTGAAAGCATCTAGTCCTACTGTATGATTCCAACAATATGACATTCTAGAAGAGGCTAAGTTATGGAGATATAAAAAAAGAAAGAAAGAAAGAAAGAAAGAAAGATAGATAGATAGATAGAAAAATTCAGTGGTTGCCAGGGCTTGGCATCAGGAAGGAAGGGGAATCGGTGGAGTACAAGGGATTTTTAGGGCAGTGAAACTATTCTCTATGGTACAAATGGACACATACCGGGGTGCCTGGGTGGCTTAGTGGGTTAAAGCCTCTGTCTTCAGCTCAGGTCATGATCCCAGGATCCTGGGATCCAGCCCCGCATCGGGCTCTCTGCTCGGCAGGGAGCCTGCTTCCTCCTCTCTCTCTCTCTGCCTGCCTCTCTGCCTACTTGTGATCTCTGTCTGTCAAATGAATAGATAAAATCTTTAAAACAAACAAACAAACAAACAAAAAAACCCAAATGGACACATACCATTATGCATATGTCAAAAACCATAGAATGTACAACACAAAGAATATGATATAAACAAATATAAACCATAGGTTTTACATAATATATCAATATTTGTTCATCATTTGCAACAATGTTTCACACTAATACAAGATATAAGTAAGGGTGAAAAACATGTATATGTTGTTAGGAAGGAAGGTGCATATGAACTCTCTGTATTTTCCAATCAGTTTTTCTATACACTTAAAGCTCCTTTAAAAAATAAAGTAAATTGCTTTCATAAAAAAATTATGGAATATAACTAATATAACAGTCAGTAGGAAACTTAAGGATGTCGATGTTTATATTAGAAAAGTAAAGATTATTTTATTTTTATTTTTTAAGGATTATTTAAAATTAGATACTTAAGGGCGCCTGGGTGGCTCAGTGGGTTAAGCCGCTGCCTTCGGCTCAGGTCATGATCTCAGGGTCCTGGGATCGAGTCCCGCATCGGGCTCTCTGCTCTGCAGGGAGCCTGCTTCCTCCTCTCTCTCTCTCTGCCTGCCTCTCTGCCTACTTGTAATCTCTCTCTGTCAAATAAATAAATAAAATCTTTAAAAAAAAAATAAAAAAAAAATAAAATTAGATACTTAAGTTTCTAACTTTTTTTTTAAGATTTTATTTATTTGTTTGACAGACAGAGATCACAAGTAGGCAGACAGGCAGGCAGAGAGAGAGGAGAAAGCAGGCTCTCTGCCGAACAGAGAGCCTGATGTGGGGCTAGATCCCAGGATCCTGGCCATGATCTGAGCTGAAGGCAGAGACTTTAACCCATTGAGCCACTCAGGCACCCCAACTTTCTAATTTCTTAAGCTAGTTTAAAAGTAAAGATCAAATTAAATTCAAAGTAAATAATAAGATAATAACAAATATCAGTGACATAAAATAAAGCCAAATAAGAGAAGAAAATTAACATAGTTAAAATTACCTTACATGAAAAAATTTATAAATTATAAAATCCCATAAGCAAGACAAACCATCAAAAAAGAAATAGAAGGGATACATAAAGGAATAATATTAGAAATCAAAGAGAGAACTCCGAGAAAGATTTTACAGATACTAAAAAAATAAGAAAGACTGAGACTAAAAAGATTATGCTAAGTGAAATAAGTCAAGCAGAGAGAGTCAATTTTCATATGGTTTCACTTACTTGTGGAGCATAAGCAATAACAGGGAGGACAAGGGAAGATGGAGAGGAGAAGGGAGTTGGCGGAAATTGGAAGGGGAGATGAACCACGAGAGACTCGTGGTTTGAGAAACAAACTGAGGGTTTTGGAGAGGAGAGGGGTAGGGGGTTAAGTGAGCCTGGTGGTGGGTATTATGGAGGGCACGTATTGCGTGGAGCACTGGTGTGGTGCATAAACAATGGATTCTGGAACACTGAAAAGAAATTAAAAAAAAAGATAGGACTCATATAAAAAGTTCAGAAGGAAATTGTTTGAAAATGTTGTCAATATTCAACAGTTTAAATGACATGGACATGTACCTTAAAAGAGACAATTTACTGAAACTGACACATGACAAAATAAAAAACCAAAACTGGCAAGTGACAACATTAAATAGAAAATCCATAAAAGATCCATATACACTATGGAGTATTTTGCCTCCATCAGAAAGGATGAATACCCAACTTTTGTAGCAACATGGACGGGACTGGAAGAGATTATGCGGAGTGAAATAAGTCAAGCAGAGAGAGTCAATTATCATATGGTTTCACTTATTTGTGGAGCATAACAAATATCATGGAGGACAAGGGGTGTTAGAGAGGAGAAGGGAGTTGGGGTAAATTGGAAGGGGAGGTGAACCATGAGACTCTGAAAAACAATCTGAGGGTTTTGAAGGGGTGGGGGGTGGGAGGTTGGGGTACCAGGTGGTGGGTATTATAGAGGGCACGGATTGCATGGAGCACTGGGTGTGGTGAAAAAATAATGAATACTGTTTTTCTGAAAATAAATAAATTAATTTAATAAAAAAAAAGAAAATCCATAAAAGAAATTGAATTTATAATTAAAATTTGTGGTCAAATATTTTCAGCTTTAAATTCTATCAAGCATTTACAGAAAATAATATCAAATTTTTACAAACCCTGAAAATAAAGGAGGGAACTTTTTACATTATTTTATAAGTCCAAAAAAGAACTTTCTTAATCAATGCATATTCACATAAACAATTGTGACAAATCAACAATTTGTTAAATACAGGCAATATATTGAACAAATTTTCAAAAGAATATAAGATAATGATGAATAAGTACATGAAACAACCCAACATCATTA
Organism: Neogale vison; assembly: GCF_020171115.1. Lineage (NCBI taxonomy): Eukaryota > Metazoa > Chordata > Mammalia > Carnivora > Mustelidae > Neogale > Neogale vison. The sequence continues at coordinate 83,357,122 of NC_058094.1, read as the reverse complement.
ATCATCTGGGTAATATGAATTAAAACCACACATGACTTCATACCCATTAAAGTACTCAACATTAGAAAGACCTACAATACTATATATCAGCTAGGATATGGAACATGTACTTTCATACAATGTTAGTGATAGTCTAAAATATTACATTCACTTTGGAAATTGCTTGGAAGATTCTTATAAATCCAAATACACATTTGCATGTTGTTCACAATTCTGCTACTTGTATTTACTAAGGTGGGAGGGAGAACACTTATTCAAGAACAACATAGCACCTGTAATCATAATAGCCAAAAACTAAAAGCAACTTCAATTCCCGCAGACATGTAATGAATGAGCATGTAGTTGTATATTCACACGTACATATCATAATATCACTCAACAATAAAAATAATTAACTTGAATATATGGTACAATGTATATGAATATCAGAGACATAGTGTGACCAAAATAATACAGACATTTTAAAAAAGAGTACATGTTGTATAATTCTATTTACATTAAATTCAAAACTGGGCAAGATTTCACCAAGTGATTGAAATCAGAAGAGTGACTGTGTCTGAGAGGTGACATAATTTGTGAAAGGACATAAGGCTATTTCTGGAGATAATTAAATATATTTTGATTAGGATGTGGGAACTTGGATATTCATCTCACAAATTTCATTACAGTGTATAGTTAAGATCTATGAATTTCAGTGGATATAAATTGTTTCTCAATAAAACATAAATATATAATAAACAGGGAAAACCCCTAATACACAATATAGAAAATAAGCAAAGCCAGGAAATGGGTGCTTGAAACTGAAACCAAGAGGAAAGCCCTCATTACCAATATCAAGAAAATGATAGTAGTTATAACTACTACTTTATTTGAGGGGAAATGACTAGATATTAAAACAACTTTTTGTCAATAAATTTAAATTTTTGAATAAAATACAAACTTTGTAGAAAAAAACATATAAAAAAGAATTTAGATACACACAGTCAATATACCAAGTGGTATCCTCGCCCCAAAACTCTCCACTAAGCTGACCATTTTAGTCGAACCCTCCCTCTACATGTGACCCCTGGCAACCACTGACTCATTATTCAGCCATAATTTTGCATTTCCCAGAATGTCATGGTACTGGACACATACACAGACTCTTTGAGTCTTGTTTCTCTCACTTGGCATAATGCACTTGATATTCATCCATGTTGTTTCATGTATCAATATTGGTTTTTGTTTTTATTGCTGGGGAATATTCCATGGATGTACCACAGTTTGTTTCTCCATTTAACACTTAAAGGGCATATGAATTATTTCCAGATTTTTGACAGTTATGAACATTTTTGTGGATTTTGTGCAAAGATAATTTTTTATTTCCCTTGATCAAACTGTAGGAATATTTCTGTTATATCATTTTTCAATTTTATAAGAAATTACCAAATATTTCTATTTCATGACACTGCCAATTTTTATTCTTTCAGTAATGTATGTATGTTTCATTTGCTCCACAGTGTCACCAACAGTTAATGTAACTAGTTGAGTAGTGTTATCTGAATTTGGTTTTAATTTGTATTTCCTTAATGACTAATGATGTTAAGCTTCCTTTCATATGCTTATTTGCCCTGTTCTATTTCCTTTATAATGTTTTTGTTTAAGTATCTTACCCTGTTTTTGGCTGCATTGTTTGTTTTCTTACTATTGACTTGAGAGAATTATTTAACTATGTTGGAAACACATTCTCTGTCAGAGACATGATTTGCAAAATTTTTTCATAGTGTGTGTGTGTGTGGCTTATTTATTTTAAGATTTACTTATTTACTTGAGAGAGAGAGTGTGCACACGGGGGAAGAGGCAGATGGAGAGAGACTCTCCAGCAGATTCCTCACCCACAGAGCATAGAGCCCAACGTAGGGCTCCATCACAGGACCCTGATATCCTGACCTGAGCCCAAATCATCCTGACGTGGATGCTCAACTGACTGACCACTCAGATGCCCCATGTGTGGCTTATTTTTAATCATTATCTTAACAAAATACAGATCAAAAGTTTTAATTGATTAAGTGAGTTTATCAACTTTTCTGTTTTAACGGACTGTGATTTTGGTGTTACATCTAAACTCTTGGTATAATTTAGAGTCACAGATAGATTTTCATGTCTTTTTCCTAAACATATTGTGTAGTTTTCTGTTTTGCATTTGGTTCTATGATTTATTTTCAACTACTTTGTGTATACATGTGTGTGTCTTTGTGTATGTGACCGATAGGTATTAGAGAGGAATTATTTTTCTTTTTTGTGTATGATTTTCCAATGTTCCAGAACTATTTTGTCATTGAATTGCCTTTCTTTGAGCCTTTGACAAAAATATGTTGAATATATTGTTTGGATCCTTTTTTAGACTCCCCGTTATGCTTTACTTATACATGTGTCAATCCTTTCTAAAATACTGAGCTGTCCTGATTATTGTAGCCTTAAGGTGAGTCTTGAAATCCAGTATTGTCAACTTTGTTCTTTCACAAAATTGTTTTGATTGTTTTAATTTCTTCTGCCTTTCCATATAAATTTTACTTTTCATGTCTCAGTAACTGAAGAGGGTGCTGTGCTTTTGATGAAGACTGAATTGAATCAATATATTGATTTGAAGACAACAAGCAGCCAAAAAGTATTTAGATTTCCATTCATGAATGTGATATGGTGCTCCTCTTACTTAAATTGTCCTAGAGTTCTTTCAACAGTGTTGCATAGCTCTAAACAATAAAGATCTTGCATGTAGTGGAGCGCCTGGGTGGCTCAGTGGGTTGAGCCTCTGCCTTCGGCTCAAGGTCATGATCTCGGGGTCCTGGGATTGAGCCCCGCATCGGGCTCTCTGCTCAGCGGGGTGCCTGCTTCTCCCTCTCTCTCTGCCTGTCTTTCTGTCTACTTGTGATCTCTCTGTGTCAAATAAATGAATAAAATATTTTTAAAAAATCTTTCATGTAGTTTATAAGTATTTTTGGTGCTTTTGTAAATGGTGTTTTAAGATTTTATTTATTTATTTGACAGAGAGAAATCACAAGTAGGTGGAGAAGCAGGCAGAGAGAGAGAGAGAGAGAGGGAAGCAGGCCCCCTGCTGAGCAGAGAGCCCAGTGCGGGACTCGATCCCAGGACCCTGAGATCATGACCGGAGCCGAAGGCAGCGGCTTAACCCACTGAGCCACCCAGGTGCCCCGTAAATGGTGTTTTAAAATAAATTTCTACTTGTATATTACTTCTGTAATAATTTTTGGGTATGTTTCTTGTATCTTGCCAACTTGTTAAACTCATAATTTGGAAACATTTTTTATAGGTCACATAAGATATTCTATGTAATATGTAATATGTAGATAGTCATGTTGTTTGTGAATAAATAGAGTTATACCTGTGCCATTTAAATATTTCACCTTTAATTCTTTGTCTTGCCTTATGGCACTGGCTTGAAATTCAGGTATGATATTGAAAGAAGCATTGAGAGCACATATTCTTGCTCATTTCTGATCTTAGGAGGAGGTATTCAGTCTTGTACAATCGAAAATCATTTAATCTGTGTTTTTTTGTAGATTATCTTTTCAGTGTAAGAAAGTTCCCTCCTAGGGTATTGAGAGTTTTTATTTCAAATGATTTTTTTTTTTCAAATTTCTCTGTAGCTGTTGAGATGATCATGCAATTTTCCTTATTCACTTTGTTAATATGGTGACCTACATTAATGGATTGTCAAATATAGAACGAGCTTTACATTTCTCCTGAAGTAATCTCCACTTGATTGTTGTATACTTTTAAGACTGGTGTCTGGGTGACACAGTTGGTTGATTGTCAGACTCTTGGTTTCAGCTCAGGTCATGATCTTATGGTCATGAGAACAAGTCCCAGTGGGCTCCAAGCTCAGCACCCAGTCTGGTTGAGATTCTCTCTGCCTCTCCATCTGCCCCTCCTACTCATGTTCTCGCTCTCTCTCTCTCAAATAAATAAATAAATCTTGAAAAAGGAAAGTGACTACCAATTTCTTGGGTACCTGGATGGCTCAGTTGGTTAAGCATCCAACTCTTTAATTTGAGGTCAGGTCATGATCTTACATTGTGAGATCAAACCCCACATTGGGCTCCATGCCAAGCTTGGAGACTGCTTCAGATTCTCTCTGTCACTCTTCCTCTGCCTCTTCACAATCTCTACCTCTCTTAAAAAATAAATAAATAAAATAAAAAATTAAAAAGGACTACTAATTTCTTCTCAGTGCAACTTTAGCTATGTCTCATGTCTCTTTAATTCTCTTTTTCTATCTTTCTGTTTCATTCCAAGAAAAGATAACTGGAACCTCTGTGTTGGTAAATACATTGAAGCACTGGGAGAGTAGTGTACCTGGAAAGGGTATGGAAGATCCCTCCACATACACATTTTTCCATCTGGCTTTTCCTGAATTATGTTTTTTATAATAAGATGGTAAGCTTAGAAAAAGCAAATTGAAGTGAAGACAACTGAGAACAGCTTTCATTAGTTTGAAAAAGAGAACTCTGGCCTTGTGCAAAACATTGGGGTTTTTTTTTTTTAAATTTTAGAGAAACTAAGTGTAGAAGTTAATTTCACGAAGTCTCTTCTTGGTACGGCAGCTGATGATATAAAAGAGTATAAAGGATTGACCTACCAGACGGAACCAGATTTCTGGGACCTAAATGAAAAGGCACAAACAATAATCAATAAGATTATAGTTGATAACAATGACGGAGTGATGTTTCTGCAAACAAGGACATAAATAGTACAATAAAAGAACTTTTTGATATACTGAATAATGTCTTCAGGAAATATCAAAACAGAACCATAGGGAATTTGAACACCAAAAGAAAAAAATATATATCAGTGATACCCTGAAAAATTTGTTTTTAAAACTGGCAAAGCAATAAAATTTTCAAAAAGTGCTTATTAACTACTTCATTAAACAAACTCAATGTTTCAGGTCTTCAAAACTGTGACCTGAAACTTATGTTAATAGATGTAGTTCTCAGTGGTAGTAGTGAGCTGCCTTTTCTGTAAATTTTAATGTTTGGCTCTAAAAATGATTAATCCTTTCTGACTCTAAAAATGATTAATCCTTTCTGATGGAATCCAGAATCTTGAATGGGAATATTGCCCTTTTATGCCACAACATAATCTCACACTGAAAATTTTGCATTATTTTAACTATTATCATTCTTTTTTAAAAATATTTTATTTATTTATTAGAAAGAGCACAACCAGGAGGAGCTGCAGGCAGAGGGAGAAGCAGTCTCCCCCGCTGAGCAAGGAGCCAGATGTGGCATTCAATCCTAGGACCCTGGGATTATGAACAGAGCCAAAGGCAGATTCTTAACAGACTGAAACACCTTGGTGTCCCCTATTATCATTCTTTTAAGAGTTACAGGCTAAAAGAATCTACACTTTAATGTGTCATTATATAATATTCTTTAAAAGAATTGGAAATATTGATGTTTTGTTCTGACCTTTTAACTTGAGCATAAATTAAAGATTATTTTTTAACAATAGTTGGTAATATTCAATAAATAAGCTCCATTTGTTTAAAAAAGATAACCTATCAAAACTGGAAAAGAATAACAAGAAAATCTGTCTACTACTACTGTACTAATTCCACCACCCCCCCCATTGGGATACCTGAGTGTCTCAGCCAGTTAAGCATCTGCTTTCAGCTCAGGTCATGATCCCAGGATCCTGGGATTCCAGGGTCAGCTCAGCGGCGAGCCTGCTTCTGACTCTGGTGCCACTCCCCTGGCTTGTGCACTGTCCTTCTGTCTCTGAAAAATAAATAAACAAAATCTTTTAAAAATAGTTTTAAAAAAGGAATTATTTTCTTAAATTCTATAATGGCATATATTGGAATTCATCTATAACACCCAAATTTTGGGAGTCAGGAATAATTCTTGAGGAAGTTATAGATACCTTGAAGCCTGAGGATAAGTAAAATTTAATCTGTTAAAGAAGGTGTAAAAAAAAATAGAAATACTATTCCTATTGACAGGAAGATATTTACAGAGTTACAGTTTATTTTGCCAAAACAAAGAAATCCTGAGTGTCTTTAAAAAGCTTAACTAATGTTCATTTCTTTCTGTAATCAGAGTTCAGAGGTAATTACATGGTTCAGAGCAGATAGGCAACTCTAATACATGAAATTCTTTTCATCTTTTCCTTTATGATTTTTTTTTGGGGGGGGGGATATTTGCCTTGTTGGGATCCAAGATGGGATAGATTCACATCCAGGTGGGAAAAAAGAAAATTTCCAGACTAACTGACTTGTATTTAAATTGGACATAAATTAGAAGCTATAAAAATTCTGTTTACATTCCAGTATTAAAAAAACTGGTGCACATAGGTAATTTTACTTATTATATAAGATAATTTATATGGGAAAAACTTTGAAAGCATGATGAATAAAACAAAACAAAACTGGAAGGATTTGTCAATATAGTCTATAAAATGCCCTTGTCCATTTTTTCCTCAGAGAAGGTTAAAAAAAATAGAAATCCATTGAAGCTACTTTTTTTCTTCTTTAATGTACTTTTTTCTTTTTTTTTTCCTAACCGTCATCTCTGATAATAAATGTTTGGCATGAAGATTTAAACCAAGAGCATATAGCATTTTTATTCAAGACTTTGTGATTTATTTTCTAAGAATAAGAATGGAAAAGAAGTTAACTCAATCAAATTAAGGTTGTAGAGACAATGAAATTAAAATATATTTAATTTGTGTTTACAAATGCTTAATACTGCTAACATATGCTAGTATAGTTGTTAATTAAATTTCGGCATATGCATTAAAATTATATAAAGAACTACCTGATTTTGTTGATATTTAAGAAAAAATGGAAATGAGCACTTAATGCAAAGTGCTTGTCAAGAGGTATTTAATTTTAAATTGTGAGTACAAACATATATGCTTAGTAGAAATATCAACTCTCTTTTCATTATTTCTGTTTACTGATGAACTTTGTGTTTATCTTTGTGATTTTAACCCTTTAAAGGAATATGTTACTTGAATCCCATGTGAAGATATCTTGTCAATCAAATTATGTGAAGTGAAAGGCAACCTCCACTCCTGTACTACCCAGTCACTATGCCCATCTATCATAGCTTCTATATTCCATTATAGGCTTTACCCCCTTTTTCAGTATATATGTTCAGCTCCTCTAATAATATCCTTGCAGACTATAAAATTGTCATATTAATTTCTTCTCCTACAGACTACTTTAAAGTATCCCTTTACACAAATTTTGCAAAGTTTCTTGAAAGTCACCATGAGATTTGTCTTCTTTTTCTTAGTTTTACCAATCCAAAGTGCCCTTGTCTTTACTGTAATCCATGCTGACAAAAACAACTGTATCTCTAATTGCCTGGTGTCAGCCGCTGGAATTAAAATTATATGGTATAGAATGAGCTAAGTGGCCACTTTATATCTGTCCTTGGTTTTAAATGTCTTTAATAGTTATGAACTGCCCCATTTATACTGAGCTATTTTCCCTTCTGGATTTGCCAATCACAGGAATAACAGGTAATGTTCAGGGAAGGGAATTAGAGAAACTACTGTAATGGTAGAAATAATGAGTGACCTTACCTATTTGCATTCTGCAAGCATTTAGTTTCTTTGTAGAACTAAGAACACATAATGACTCTGAAAATGAAGAATTTGATTTCAGAAAGTAAATACTTCTGGCAAATGAAATGTTTAATTTCAATTGAGCAGATATTTATTGAACCTATATTACCATGGATCCAATTATTAAATGATCTCTTCTGCAACTGAAAGAGAACACTAGAACTGAAAGAGGACGCTGCTAGTTTAACATGTCGTCTATACTAAATGCACACTTCACTGACATTTGTTTGCTATCAGCACATATCTACTAATTTTGCAATTTTTAAGTTTTAGTGTTACAAATTTTCAATACTTAAGGGTAGATCATCTTTGCAAAGTCTGGCATTACTGAATTAAAGACCAAAATATGAAAGAATAAAAATTTAATAATGAAAAGAAGCATTTTTTTTTTCTAGAGAGACTTTTCTCCTAGGACATGTAGATTTTTTTCAATATACTGATAATTAAATTCTAAAAAATTAATTCAACTGCTAATAAAGAAGCCTTATATTATGTTTATTTAGAACAAAGGTTTTATACACTTACATGTTTTAATAAAATAACATATTATGTGGGATTATCTGAGTCCTTATAATTGTTTTTAAAAGCATTCTTGAATTCCATAAAAATTTAAAGGCAGACACTACATATCTCTGAGAGGCTAATCAATATCTAGGGAGCTCGGCATATGAAGCTATGATGAAATGCTGCTAATTTTGGTTTCCTGCCATGCAAAATGCATATGCCTCTGATTTATTCAAGGGAATAATGCAGCAAATTTTGGTGAATCTGAGATTGTGATTGATGCATTAAAGTATCAGAGCAGAATGAGGAGACCAGGCCCAGCTTTAATTACTTCACGGAAGCAGCTGTTCACCTGTTATAGGGCATGAGTGTCACTGGCATCATCTCCGTCCTCACCCCACAGATAGGGACATAATGTCTCTAGTTGATAGAGCACAGCTGTTTTGTGGGCTATGCATCCCTAAAGGAGCCAGTAAGCTGCCTGCTGCTGTAGAACTATTGTGTCTGCCAGGCTGCCCTTAAGCACTCTCACAGGGGAACAGTTGTATTCACTTTCTGGCAAGTATATTTGCATATCTATCCCAGAGTCCAGTAGCTGAAGAATGCCTTTCAGAAGTCATTTTCCTCTCTACTTGGGTTTACTAGAAGACTGAATGAAAAACATCTGGGTGGTCAGTTTATAAATGGTCTTTATTCATCCAGAAATTTCTTTTTCTGATATTATAAATGATAATGTATAGACCAAAGTAACTTCTAAAAATCAATAAAATTATTAGAAAAAAAAACAGAAAATATTTTTTGTTGCCATATTGGGACATGAGTAGTCTTGTCTGGAAAAATATATATATGTAACCATAAAGTAAAACTAAGACAAATACAGATACCAATAACTATAGGTGCTTATAAAATGAAAGTTGCATTAGGTAAAGTTTAAAATAGAAACAAGAGAAAAAGAGAAAATATTTGCAAGTTATAAGATAGATGCGGAGTTTAGTTTTCTTAATATGCAAAGACTAGATTAGTAAGAATATTAACAATCCAACTGATATCTAGATAAATGACATGAACACATGGCCATAGTATTTTACACACTCTCTACCATTACCTAGAGACTATTTCCCTACTTTTGCATCTTGTCTGGCTTGGTGACTTGCTTTGACTACAGGTCACATGACGCAGGTTCCAGAAGGCATTAAAGCAGCTCTTCAACTACTCTGATTAGCTTTTCTACTTTTGGAACAAAAGCAATGTGTAAAGTATCCCAGACTCATCTACTGGCAAGTGAAAGGTATGGGGCAGAGCCATTGCTATCTCCTAGCTGACATCATGCCAACCTCTGGACATGTACTGTAAGGGCATAATAGACCAAACAACCCCTGGCAAGCCTCCAGAGGACCACACCCTTATAAGAGTGACCATTGTTTTATACAAAACTAATTCTTATTGGGTATGACCAAATGAAAATAAACAGTAAACCCAAGGTGCTATACAGCTCCACCAGTAATTAAGGAAATTCAAATATACAAGTATTACAAAGGAGAAATAATTCTTTTTTCATTAGACTGAGAGACATTATTTCTTTTTTTTCTTTTTTTAAAGATTTTTATTGATTCATTCTGAAAGACATTATTTAAAATTACAAAATATCTAGTGCCAGCAAATATGTGGGAAATGGGTACATGTACAATTACCTGGAGTGTAAATCAGTGTAAACTTGTTGAATCTAATTTTGACGTCCAACTAACTGCTACCATTCTTTTCTATAGAAATCATGACACAAATGGATAAAGGTCTTTGTAAAAATTCTCATTGCAGCTTAGGAATGAAACAAAAAGAAACATTAGATTTAGCTGTAAATGGCAGAACACCAAAGTAAGGAGAACTTATACAAAATGGTGTATTTCTTTATCATGTAAAATAAATCCAGAAGTTGTCCAAAACTGATAGGGCAGTATGGTGATCATTAAAGGACCAAACTCCTCCTGTCTTTCTATCACAATGTCTTCAACATGAGACTTAAAACCTTATGTTACAAGGTATATGGTGCATTCGTAAAACAGAATGTTATTTTCTATGAATAATAGTATTAGTGAATAAATTTGATCCACCTATATGGACTGTCCAGGAAAGATGTTCTAGAGATATTTCTAGGAACTAAAGACAAATTGAAAGAACAATGTGTACATGTATATAGATTGATAAAGATAGAACTAGATATGTCTTTAGAAATCTTGATGAAATTATAGCCACATTAAAAAGCAAAATACTGTTCATGTTTTTATTGTGGTAAATCATACACTTCACTATTTTAACTATTTTACAGTGTACAATTTGGTGGCACTTAATATATTCATAGTGTTGCATGACGATCATCATTATCCATTTCCAAAACATTTTAAGATTGCCCCCAGAATTCCATACTTGAGTGATCATGCACTTATTCCTTCCCTCTCTTCTCCCCAAAGTCCCTGGCAACCACTAATCTGATTTCTGTCAAAATGAATTTGCTTATTATGGATATTTCATATAAATATAATCATATAATATGTGTTTTTTTTTCTTTGCTTCCTTTTACTAAGCATAATGTTCACAAGGTTTATCCACTTGTATTTATGAGAACCTTTTTTATAGCTGAGTGATATTTCATTGTACAGTTGTTCTACATTACATTTATCTATCAGTTGATGGACAATTTAGATTGTTTTTTCCTCTGCCACTGTGATTAATTTCTTTACCAATATTCTTGTACAATTTTTGTTTGAAGACTTTCCTTGAATTATTTTTGTATATATAATTAGGTGTGGAATTGCTGATATGTTAATTCTATGTTTAACTTATTTAGGAATTGCAGAAGTATTTTCCACTATGCTGCACAACTTTACCTTCCAATTAGCAACATATAATGTTTCCAATTTCCACACAGCCTTGCCAATGCTTGTTATTTTCCATTAAAAAAAAAAACAAACAAAACAAAAACACAGCCACCTCATAGGGTGTCATTTGGAATCTCATTGTGCTCTGATTTATGGTTTATTAATGACTAATAACATTGAACATATTTTCATTGTTGGTTATTTGCTAATCTTCTTTGGAGAAATGTCTGATCAAGTATTTTGCTCATTACCTGTTTGTTTGCTTTTTTATTTTTAAGTTGTAAGGGTTCCTTATATATTCTGACTAATAGACCTTTACCAGATATATAATTTGCAAACATTTCCCTTATTCTGCGGATTGTCTTTTCATTCTCTTTGATGTGCAACAGTTTTTAATTTTGATGAAGTCTAATTTATCTTTTCCAAAAATTATGACTTTTTCTTTTAGTGTTATATGTGAAAAAACACTTTCAGATCCAAGGCAATAAAGATTTAACCCATGTTTTCCACAAGACTTTTAAAGCTTTAGTTTTTATGCTTATGTCTTTAATTTTCTGTTAACTTTACTTTAAAGTATGAGGTAAAGATTCAACTTCATTCTTTTGCATGTGACTATCTAGTTGTTCCAATACCATTTCCTGATGAGATTATTTCTTTCCCATTGAATGATCTTAACACTTTTGTCAAAAGTTGATTGACCTTTCATGAGATTAAGAGTCAATTATGGTTTGTCTCCCTCCCTATCCCATCTTGTTTCATGGATTCTTCTCCTACCCACTTAAGCCTCCATGTTGCATCACCACTTCATCATATCAGGGAGATCATATGATAGTTGTCTTTCTCCACTTGACTTATTTCGCTAAGCATGATACGCTCTAGTTCCATCCATGTTGTCGCAAATGGCAAGATTTCGTTTCTTTTGATGGCTGCATAGTATTCCATTGTGTATATATACCACATCTTCTTGATCCATTCATCTGTTGATGGACATCTAGGTTCTTTCCATAGTTTGGCTATTGTGGACATTGCTGCTATAAACATTCGGGTGCACGTGCCCCTTTGGATCACTACGTTTGTATCTTTAGGGTAAATACCCAGTAGTGCAATTGCTGGGTCATAGGGCAGTTCTATTTTCAACATTTTGAGGAACCTCCATGCTGTTTTCCAGAGTGGTTGCACCAGCTTGCATTCCCACCAACAGTGTAAAAGGGTTCCCCTTTCTCCGCATCCTCGCCAGCATCTGTCATTTCCTGACTTGTTGATTTTAGCCATTCTGACTGGTGTAAGGTGATATCTCATTGTGGTTTTGATTTGTATTTCCCTGATGCCGAGTGATATGGAGCAGTTTTTCATGTGTCTGTTGGTCTGTGGGTTGCTGGGGGGAGGGGGGTTGGGAGACGGGGGGTAGGGTTATGGACATTGGGGAGGGTATGTGCTTTTGGGTAAATTGGAAGGGGAGGTGAACCATGAGAGACTATGGACTCTGAAAAACAATCTGAGGGGTTTGAAGTGGCGGGGGGGTGAAAGGTTGGGGTACCAGGTGGTGAGTATTATAGAGGGCACGGCTTGCATGGAGCACTGGGTGTGGTGAAAAAATAATGAATACTGTTTTTCTGAAAATAAATAAATTGGAAAAAAAATACACATTCATTATAAAAAAAAAAAAAAAGTTGATTGACCTTAAATGCATGTGTTTATTTCTGGATTCTCAATTCTATTCCAGTGATCTCTAGGCCTATCCTTATATCAATACCACATTGTCTTGAGTACTGTCATTTTTGTAAAAAAGTATGAAATAGAAGTTGTGTCCTCCAGCATTTTTCTTCTTTTTGAGATCCTTTTCACTATCCAGGGTGCTTGATAGTCCATATAAATTTTAGTATCAAATTTTCCATTTCTGTATAAAGGACTTTTGAAATTTTCATAGGAATTACATTAAACCAGAAATGGCTTTGAGGAATATTACCATCTTAATAATATTAAATCTAATCCATGAACATAAAATATTGTTCCATTATCTTCTTTAATCTCTTTCAGCAGTATTTTGTAGTTTGCAGCATGCAAGTTTCATACTGTCTTGCATAAATTTATTCTTGAATGATTGTGTTCTTTTTAATATGATAATACACTGAGTTGTTTTCTTAATTTCCATTTTTTGTTTATAAAAAGTGAACATTTAAATATAGTTGCCAGTGGGTTGGACAAGGAAGCTCAGAAGTGGAGAAATACTTTACTTCTTACGTCATATAGCAAAACAGAAAATGGAATTGTATTTTTTTTCTCTCTCTCTCTTTTTTGCTTTGTCTTCTGTGATTTTACTTTTCATACAAAATTTTTAAAAGAAAAAAATTACACACATATAAGCTTTACTAACATGAAAATGTCTCAAGATGACTGCCAAGGATTCCTGTATCTCTGTGCTGTAATTAAGACATAGGACTAATTTTCAAGCCCAAATCTGCTTTGCTGCCTCTTTTTCTTTGCACCAAACCCCAGAGACCCAGTCAGCTTTTTTCTTATTTAGTAATTACAGCCTCAGAGTCTACATATTGTGATCCATCTTTCTCTCTTTTTCTTCACAAATTTGGCCTTTGATTATAATTACTCAGAGAAGCAGTTAACATTTTAACTCCTTATTTAAAAAAGAAAACATTTTTTTTTTAGATGGTTCTAACTCATAGGTGGGTGCTTGGAAATTTAGAGGAAAAATATGCTCATGGAAAAGGAAAAATCTGAATGGTTTAAAGTATAAGTGGGAAACAGTTAATGGAAAGCATTTAACATTACATTGCCACTGATAATCAGAATAGAATCGGGAAATTAAAAAAACATTTGATGTTGTTTTTGCCTCCTATCATCTGCACTTTCCAGTTACTGCTCTCATTGTTTCCCCTGTGATGAAGTGTAATTTTCAGGATTCAACACTTTGAGAAGTCTTTAATAACGTAACTGCTGCCAAATCATCATCATCATCTCCTTCTCCTCCTCCTCCTTCTTCTTCTTTTTCCTCTTCTCCTCCTCCTTCTTTTTCTTTTTCATTTTTGAAATATTTTATTTTTACTTATTTATTTGAGAGAGAGTGAGAGAGAACATGAGATGGGAAAGACCAGAGGGAGAAGGCTCTGATCGGAAGGCAGTTGATAAAGCACCTGAGCCACCCAGGCACCCAGCAGCCAAATCTTCCTATGTTAGTAGGTAGGGTTCTGTTCTAGAAGAAATTCTCTCTCTAATCTGATTGTATTTTCCCTTTTATTATTTTTAAACATTTTAAACAGAAATCACTATTTTTCTTTTAAAGTTCTTTTTTTTTTTTTAAAGATTTTATCTATTTATTTGAGAAGAGGTGGGAGGGGCATTGGGAGAGGGAGTGAGAATCCAAAACAGATTCTATACTGAGTGTGGATTCTGATGGATCTCATGGCCTTGAGATCAAGACCTGGGCAGAAACCAGGAGTCAGTTGCTTAACTGAGTGAGCCACCCAGGTACCCCTCTTTTAAAATTCTTTTCCTTTTTCCATCTCCAGGTTTATGATTGAAACAAAACAAAACATCTCTTTTAATCATTTAAAGACTTTTTTTTTTTCTTCTTTTTCTCCTTTAAAGAACTTTGAAGTTTACTATCCTGATTGCCAGGTAGAGAGAATATAGGCAGCAGTGATTGCATTAGATTTGTACGGCAATTTGAGAGGGATTTTGGAGACTGTGGTCAATGACAAAGTTATTCCAGTAGCAAAATGAGACACAAATTCTCTGGCTACCTGGAACTATCAATGTTCTCCTTGAGTAAGAATTTTTTAACCTGCTTAACCCACCAGTTTTTTAATTGTCATAGTTCAGTGGTATGTGTGTGCCAGAGTAAAAGATAGTTCACTGAGCTTTCAAAAATATAAAATAAAAGTCATTAGCCATCACCATAAAAATGTACATTTCAAGTGTGCTTTGTGTAAGGTTTATATTTTCAATGTTTTTTTTTTTTTTTCTTTTCTTTTAGCAGGTCAGGGGAAGAAGAGCAGAGGGGGAAGAAGAGAAAGAATCTTTTTTTTTTTTTTTAAGATTTTATTTATTCATTTGACAGACAGAAATCACAAGTAGGTAGAGAGGCAGGCAAAGAGAGAGAAGGGACGCAGACTCCCTGCTGAGCAGAGAGAGAGAGAGAGGGGAGGAAGCAGGCTCCCTGTTGAGCAGAGAGCCCAATGCTGGGCTTGATCACAGGACCCTGAGATCACGACCTGAGCCAGAGGCAGAGGCTTTAACCCACTGAGCACCCAGGTGCCCCAAAGAGAGGGAATCTTAAGCAGATTCCTTGCAGCCTGATGTGGGATTCAGTATCATGACACTGAGATCATGACCTGAGCCAGAATCAAAAGTTGGACACTTCACTGACTGAGCTGCCCAGGTTCCCCTTTCAATGTGTTTCTTAAAAAATGATTTATTATTAGCCCTATTACCTACCCATCTCTCTAGAAACAGTCTGCCTTACATCATTCATTCACATTCTATCCATCTTCTGTCTTGGAAGTTTCTGCGTAGTTTCATTTTATTTCAGAGATTTGTAAATTATTTTCTTTTGTGAACCTGAGTTTGATTTAAACAAACAAACAAACAAACAAACAAACAAACCAGTATTTCTGAAGTATGGAAAGGGTTTTCCTGTAATAGAAAGTTCAAAGGAATTTTTTGTTCAATTATGAGCACACATACAAGACTCAAGGTATTCCTTATGAATTCTGTGGCTTGATTAGTAATAAACAAAAGTAGACCTTAAGTACTTCTGAAGAGGTGTAAGAGAGTCTATTAATGCTATGACATTGACCTCTAGGCCTCCCCATGACATTGAATGTGTTCAGAAAGATAGAAAAACATTTAGTGGCTCCTGTCAGATCCATAAGGTATTGACTCAATATAAAGTCAATCTACAGCTCCCAAATAATATTGCTGCAATCAGATAATAGAAATGGGTTCAACAGAGAATTCAAAACGGACTCCTCAAAGGATTATATCTATTTTGAAAACTAATCAGATAAATATCACCTGAGATATATTAGCTGTGTATTTTACATAGTTTGAGCTTCTTTGAGTTAGGCAGTATTTTCTGGATATCTATAAAAAGTATTATCTGTATAGCTGTAAAATGAGAGGCTCGAACTCAATTACATACAAAATTCCTTATAGCTCTAAATGTCTCTTAAAATATGTACCTCATTTATTCAGGAAGAGTTTTTAACCTCTCTACTAATTCAGAAATCAGATTACTTAACTCAAATGAAATGATTTAAAAGTAGTAGTATCAAATCCTTTACATGAATAAAAGAGGATATTATCTCTAAAATGAAAGATATAATTGAGGTATCATTAAGCTAAGCATATATATTTATACATTCAGGTAAGCATCCATTTATTCAGTTATTTACTACTTATCTACCACATGTCACCAACTGTGTCAAGTGTTGGAGATTTCAAATGAATCAAATGAACATGAGTTTTGTACCTTGAGACCACACTGAAATATTCCAATTCAGATTTATTATTTTTTAATAAAATTGTTACAGGGATAGCTGAGACATGATCATGATGCATGCCTATATGGAAAATAGGATCTTCAGTAAAACCAAGTGTCCAACAGAAGGAAGCAAGATGGATTATCTAAAATATTTTCTTTTTTGTGATAATAAGATGTTTGATTAAAGTATTAATAATACTCCATCATAAATACAAACTCTTTTCAAGTTTATTTTTGTCAACTGGCAAGGGAGGCCTTCAGATTGTATTTTTTAGGCCTTCATTTCTCCTTCCCATTTGAAGGATAATTTTCTGCATATTAACTTCTGGGTTGATTTTTTTCCCTACATTTCAATCTGATGACTTGATAAGTTAAGTCCACTCCAAATTCTTACCCTCATTATTTCAAAAATTTTTTCTCTTTCTCTCTTTATTCCACTTTCCTCTTTCCAGTTGTATGTATTTTATACCTTTTGAAATTGAGTTAAAAAATGTTTGAAGAGGAAGCAGGCTCCCTGCCAAGCAGAGAGCCCGATGTGGGGCTCGATCCTAGGACCCTGGGATCATGACCTGAGCCGAAGGCAGAGGCTTTAACCCACTGAGCCACCCAGGTGGGGTACCAGCTGGTGGTTATTATAGAGGGCACGGCTTGCATGGAGCACTGGGTGTGGTGAAAAAATAATGAATACTGTTTTTCTGAAAATAAATAAATTGGGAAAAAAAAATGTTTGAAGACAATAATTAACCCAGCTTTCTTTTGAGGCTAATTGGCATGAAAGATGGTTCTCCATCCCTTCACTTTCAGTGTGGATGTATCTGTAGGTTCCAGTGGGTCTCCTGTAGACAGCATATGGATGAGTCCTGTCAGGTTATCCAGTCTGCAACCCTGTGCCATTTTATGAGAGTGCTTAGGCTGTTAACGTTGAAAATTAAGTTTTTATTGACATGTTGCCTGAGAAGTCCTTGTTTCTACAGATTCTCTTTGTAAATTACTGTTCTATGTCACTCTGGGGTTCTTTTTTCTTTTATGGAAACCACCCCTCCCTTAATATTTCTTGTAGTGCCAGCTTGGTGGCCACATACTCTTAAACCTTGCTGGTCTTGGAAGCTCTTTATCTCTCCATCCATTTTAAATGTCAGCCTTGCTGGATAAAGTACTCTTGGATGCATGTTCTTCTCATTTAGTGCCCTAAGCATGTCTTACCAGCCCTTTCTGGCTTGCCAGGTTTCTGAGAACAGGTCTGAGATTATTCTGATGTACCGTCCTCTGTATGTAAGGAATCTCTTCCCTCTGGCTGCCCTTAGGACCTCTTGTCTAAAATTATGATTCATGAATTTCACAATTAAGTGTCTGGAGGTCTTTCTAGATTTGTTAAGCTTTGGGGGTTTGCCTCTAGCACACGAATACTTGTTCCATTCCCCAGAGTGGGAAAATAAATGGTGCTGAGAAAATTGGACAGCTATATATAGAACAATGAAACTCAACCTTTCTCTTATACCATATACAAAGATAAACTCGAAATGGATAAAAGACCTCAACATGAGGCAGGAATCTATCAAAATCCTAGAGGAGAACATAGGCAGTAATCTCTTTGACATCTGGCACAGCAACTTTTTTCAAGACATGTCCCCAGAGGCAAAGGAAACAAAAGTGAAAATGAAGTTTTGGGACTTTAAGATCAAAAGCTTCTGCACAGGAAAAGAAATAGTCAACAAAACAAAGAGGAAACCCACAGAATGGGAGAAGATATTTGCAAATGGCACTATAGATGAAGGGCTGATATCCAAGATCTATAAAGAACTCCTCAAACTCAACACCCAAAAAAGAGGTAATCGTGTCAAAAAATGGGCAGAAGCCATCAACAGACACTTCTCCAAAGAAGACATAGAAATGGCTAATAGACACATGAAAAAATGTTCATCATCATTAGCCATCAGGGAGATTCAAATCAAAACCACGTTGAAAACAAAAACAAAAACATAAACAAAAAAACACACTGAGATACTACCTTACACTAGTTAAAACGGCCAAAATTAACATGACAGTAAACAACAAGTGCTGGAGAGGATGTGGAGAAAGGAGAACCCTCTTAACACTGTTGGTAGAATGCAAATTGGTGCAGCCACTTCGGAAAACAGTGTGGAGATTCCTTAAGAAATTAAAACTTATCTGAGGGGTTTGAAGTGGGGGGGGAGGTTGGGGTACCAGGTGGTGGATATTATAGAGGGCACGGCTTGCATGGAGCATTGGGTGTGGTGAAAAAATAATGAATAATGTTTTTCTGAAAATAAATAAATTGGAAAAAAAAGAAAAAAAAAAAGAAAAGAAATTAAAACTAGAACTACCCTATGACCCTGCAATTGCACTACTGGGTATTTACCCTAAAGATACAGATGTAGTGAAAAGAAGGGTCATATGTACCCCAATCTTCATAGCAGCAATGGCCACAGTCGCCAAATTGTGGAAAGAGCCAAGATGCCCTTCAGCAGATGAATGGATAAAGAAGATATGCTTCATATATACAATGGAATATTATGCCTCCATCAGAAAGGATGAATATCCAACTTTTATATCAACATGAACGGGACTGGAGGAGATTATGCTGAGTGAAATAAGTCAAGCAGAGAAAGTCAATCGTCGTTGGTTTCACATACTCGTGGAGGATAAGGAATAACACGGAGGACGTTAAGAGAAGGAAAGGAAAGTGAATTCAGGGAAATTGGAGAGGGAGATAAAACATGAGAGACTGTGGACTCTGAGAAACATACTGCGGGGTTTTGGAAGGGAGGAGGTTGGGGTGACAGGTGAGCCTGGTGGTGGGTATGAAGGAGGGCATGTATTGCATGGAGCACTGGGTGTGGTGCATAAACAATGAAACTTGGAACACTGAAAAGAAATTTTAAAAAATGAATAAAAATTTAAAAAAGGAAACTTGGAATACTGAAAAAATAGAATAAAATTTTTAAAAAATGTTCAGCTCTGAATTCCTATTTTATCTGTTTGCATTTCAGTTAAGGAAGCCTACTAAGATATCTTCTAAGTTCACTGAATCTTTCCTTGGATTCTTCTATTCTGTTGATGAGTCCATCAAATTAAAGTTAATTTCTGTAGAGTGCTTTTTATTTTTAACATTTTCTTTTCATTCATTCTGAAAGTTTCTAACTCTTTGCTTTCACTACTTTTCCGTTCTTGCATATTGTCTGTCTTTTTCCTCATTAGAGCTCTTAGGGTATTAATCATATATACTTTTTTTTTTTTTTTGCTTTTTTAAAATTTAAATTCAACTAATTAACATATAATGTATTATTCGTTTCAGAAGTAGAAGTGAATGATTCATCAATCTTATATAATAGGCATGCTTATTGCATCATGTGTTCTCCTTAATGTCCATCACTCTTACACCATCCTTCCACCATTATCCTCTCCAGCAACCCTGTTTATTTCCTAAGATTAAGAGTCTCCTGAGGTTTGTCTCCCTCTCTGATTTTATCTTGTTTTATTTTTTCCTCTCTTCTCCTCTGATCCTGTTTTGTTTCTTAAATTCCATGTATGAGTGAGATCATATGATAATTGTCTTTCTCTGATTGACTTATTTTGCTTAGCATAATACCCTCTAGTGCCAGCCCTTTGCTGCAAATGGCAAGATTTCACTTTTTTGATAGCTTAGTAGTAATCTGTTGGATACATATACCACATCATATTTATCCATTCATCTGTTGATGGATATGAGGGCTTTTTCCATAGTTTGGTTATTGTGACATTACTGCTATAAATATTGGGGTGCAGGTGCCCCTTTGGATTAATACATTTGTACCTTTGCATAAATATCTGATAGTGTAATTACTGGGCCAACTTTCTGAGGAACCTCCATACTGTTTTCTAGAATGGCAGCACCAGCTTGCATTTACACCAACAATGTAAGAGGGTACCCCTTCATATATACTTTTTTAATTCACTGTGTAACAGTTTCAAAACCCATATCATATTTGAATCTAGTTCTGATTCTTCCTTTGTCTACTCTGTCTTCTCCTCTTGCCTTTTAGCATGCTTTGTAAATTTTGCTTAAAGACAGACATGATTTTGGAGCAATGGTAACTGAGATGAATAGGCCTTTAGCGTGAGGATTTATTTTATTCTGCATGGAGGTTGGAATGTGTGTAATCCTTATTGTGGCTGTTAAGAACCCGAGGTTTCAAATTCCCCTCCTGTCCTTGGCTTTGTTTTCCTTGCTCTCTTTAGGTCTCTCTAAGAGTCCTTCTGAACTAGTCTGTGTCATGGAGTTTTTCAGTTATATTCATTGTTATTCTACTGAATCCCTCTTCGTGTGGTGTTAAGGTATACAAGGAAGCACTGTATAATTTTACCATTAAATCTAGTCTTTTAGAGGTGTGTGTTCCTGGTCTTTGACATTTTCAAGTGCTCTCTTCCTTCTCCCAGTCTTTAAATAAGACAGGAAGACTAGAAGATGTTGGAGTCAGAAAAATGTTGTCCCCCAGATGGCAAACAGCTCTGTTAAATTCTTTGCCCCTGGAAAGTAGACTTTTGCTGTAGAGCATCCTCTGGCTGCCTATTACAAAGCTTATTCTTCCTTCTTCCTTCCAGAACCATATTTCTTTGATGTTCACTATAAAAATCTAGTGGGTTTCCAGAAGGAAAATATACAAACTATAGGGACATAGTTAAGACTACAGTTCCCAAGTGTTTCTCACTTTCAAACTAGTCACACTTAGCCTCCAGAAACTTATCAAATTTATCATTTAAATATCTCTGCCAGTTTATGTCTCTGGTGGCTTCCCTTCCAGATAAGCAGGTCTTGCCTGTGATCCTGTAGATCCATCTATTTGATTCCAGGGTGGTTGTTTTGGGGCTTCAGTACTCTGATGACTCCATAGTCATCAATTATCAGATTTTTCAAGCATTGTGTTCTTATAAGATTGAAAGCAATAATTTCCAAGATCTTTATATGTTAAAGCTGAACCCAGAAGTTTCATATATAATACATAAAATAAGTACCACACCCAAGGAACTTTCCAAGTAATGGGTTGAAAAAAAATGAATCATCAATGAGTACTCTCTGTCAACTGGCTCCATTTTATTTTCCCAAACCTATTTTTCTTTTACATTACTTTCTCAAATTAAAATAAATCTTTTTATTTTGACAATTATGTTTGAAATAACTCATGTTATAAATAAGTGTGCACTGAATTAAATTATATAAACTGCAAGTGTTAGGTAGGACAGGAAAATAAATAAAACCAGACTAATAAGGGGAAGGTTTCATGGTACAGAGGGAAGGATTGAAGTATAACAACAGATTTGGGTGGAACTCGGTAAAAAGAATGAATTTTGTAACAGGTAAAGAAAGTAATAATGTAAGGAAGCTTTAATAGGGAATTACATGACATTTTTGCTCAATGGGAGATGGTTGTTAAGACTGACATGTTGCATGTGAACATATAAGTTTAAATCAAACATCAAGAGAAAAGTTGCCTCAATATAACTGAAATTAATTTATCAAACATTTTTGTCTTATAATTAAAGAATTAGCAATTTAAACATTATGTCAAGAGCAATAAACATAAAATAATATTGGTAAGTCTAAGAAAGCTTTTGAAAATTAACCTGATGTCTATTTTGCAGGCTCAAGGTAACAACTATTACTATTCACAATAACAAAGGAAAATCAATTGTTTAAATTATGAAATTCTCATTCTTCTTGTGATTCTATTAAGAGTAGTTATTTAGGGAATTTGGGTAAATTGGAAGGGGAGGTGAACCATGAGAGACTATGGACTCTGAAAAACAGTCTGAGGGGTTTGAAGTGGCGGGGGGGTGGGAGGTTGGGGTACCAGGTGGTGGGTATTATAGAGGGCACGGCTTGCATGGAGCACTGGGTGTGGTGAAAAAATAATGAATAATGTTTTTCTGAAAATAAATAAATTGGGAAAAAAAAAGAGTAGTTATTTAAAGTCCAAAATCATGGTTATAGCTACTGGTGGATGAAGCTAGGGAGAAGTCTGATATATTTTGGTGATTAGGTTTCCCTGTCTGAACAACAAAATGCACCACAAAATGTCTTATTTCTTGTCTGTCTTAGAGAATCAGCTGGACATGTGGGTTGTGGACACTCATTTTGATTTCTGGAAATCCCATCTGATCTTTTGTGAGTTGGCCAGGTTGGTTTTATCCTTACCATTTTCTTTAGCAGGTGAATATGACTAGAACAACCAACTTCTTACTGCCTATCATTTTTCATAATAAATAGCAAAGTTATGAAAGTATATTAACAGTAATCCAAGGCAATGCTTTATCTTATCCTCCCTGATCATATTGTATAGTAGTCAGGGAAATTTTTTAAAAATCAGCTCATTATCCCATAACTAAATTCTACATGTTCTTTCCTATTAAATTATACCTGTTTTGAAACCCTCAATTAAAATATAGTTTGTTTTAATGCTTAATATTCCAGATTGCTTTAAGCATTTTAAAGGGAAAGATAACCTCTAAAATCTTTTTGCTTAAATTTCCAAAAAAATACAGTAGTTAACTAAATTGTAAGTAATGATTCATGAAAATATGTTAAAATGAATAAATTTATTTACAAAAATTAATGCTAGTGTTCTGAGTTCTGCATTCTCACTTAAGATACAGCACAAGATCAATAGAGTTGCAGAAATTTCTCTAAAGTGCATATGACCTTGATAAGTAATAGCTGAAAAGTTAGTAAGTAGTCTGACTTCAAACAAATTATCAATCCTGATTCCAAAGAGAAAGCCAGAAAAAACTGTTAATTATATTTTGCTAGTATGAACATTATTTTTCATTCCTGTTATATATGTAATCCACTCTAAATTTTATATGTTAATGAGTGGCAGGAGAGAAGCTGACATATGTAAATTCAAAAGATGATGATATAAGTAGTATTTATATTTAAATTTGGAATGTCACATTCACAGTAAATCTCCATTTATAATATAAGAACAATGAAAATAGACACATAGAAATCAGAGGCTGGTTATTTGAGTTCTTAAATTATTTTTACTCCATTTACATTGCTAATAACTACTTGGAACCACTCTTGATGTTCTTCTGTACTGTGTATATATATATTTCATTCACTCAATATTAGTTTTACAGTGGTACATTACTGAAATAACACTTCCGGTTTTTTGAGTGGTGCTTTTTTAAAAGATAAAGATGGGTAGTTTATTATGGGTCTACATTTATAATCTACTGTAATTCTAAAACAATAATATCTGTCTTAGAAAAACCTATATTTGGCAACCCAAAACATTTGTTTGAGAGTGACCAGATCATTTAAACTGTTCATATATTCTTTATTAATTGGACTGTTTCTACCAAATTGTAATGCTTAAATTATGAACAGTTTTCCCAAAACCCCAGTCCATTACAATATGTTCTTAGTTAAACATATAACTACATCAGTAATCTTAACAGTAGCTACAGTACTATCTATAGTAGGAAGTTTGTACTTCTTTTGGGGCTGCTTGGGGTGATACCCCAGACTAGGTACTTCTTTTCCATTCTCTGATGTGTCACAGGGCTGTAAAGCATAAAAAACTTGTGTTTTACCTCCTTCATTTTTTCCATGATGTGCAAAGGTGACAGGTTGATTTTGTTCCAATAAAATTGAACTTGGCTTTGACTAGCGATCTACTAGGCTTTTTACCCTGCCTATACGAATCCAACCTCAATCCCCTATCCTCAGGGTAATAGCCATCTTTGATGTCAATCATTCTTTTAGTTAAAAATGATAAAAGTTTCAAGCTTTTTACAAGAGAAATAAGTTCGCCTCTTTTCTGGCATTAATCATTTTAGGGCTATGATCAGATCTCTCAGCCTTTACCAGAATTTTCATCCTTTAATCTTATTCAGAATGTGTTTTCATTTTTTAAAAATTATTTTAGCTCTCTATTTTTGACTTGCCTGGAATATGTATAAAGACTTTTCTCAGGCATACTAAGTTTCATGGACATAATAATATTTTCTCTCTTGCTTTTACTAATGTCCTAATTGATCTCTCTGCATATTCTCTGCATATTTTGCTTTGACTGGTTGCACCAATGCAATTAATTAATACATTAAATCTTTGAGAAAAAAAGTATAACATTTATCTTATTCAATTATAGTTTGAAGTTAAAAGACTATTTATTTTTACACCCACAGTTCCAGAGACAAAGTAGAATCTTGCTTAAAATGTTTAATTAGCTATCACATAATGGTTTAATTTTCAACTATAGATATAGTTAAATGTAAGATTCTTCTTTTTTAATTTAATATACGAAAGGAAAGTAACATATTTCTATGAATAATGACTCTATAATTCTTTTTGTTTATCCATAAGTTTTGGATCTCTTCTATTCTTTGAGCTTCATGCAGCATTATGCTTGAGGAAGAGTAGATATGTTAGTTTTACATTTATGCCTCATATGTAGTTCTTCCCTTACTCATTTCAACGGGCTCATTTTTAGTTCCTTTAGGATGAAAACTTGCTATCCTCCACAAGAAAGGGAGGAGTAATTATTACCATTGCAGATTTCCTAGGATTTTTTTTTTTAAATCTGTTATTTATATTGCTTTCTGCAGGCCTGGGGAAGTGCTGTCAAACTCAAACTTTTTAACTCCTTCTTTTGCTATTTAGAGACAGAACACAACAACAGAACAAAACAAACACTCAATTATTCTTCCTTACTGAATTCATACTGCTACCCCAATACCCTGGGGCACCCTTTCACTAGGCAGGATAGCTCTTCCTAACTCCACTTACACTCCCAATTTTATATTCCAAGATATCATGATACCCACTATATGAAAGTTCTCACCCTCAGAAGATGACAGAATTTTATGTAAAAAGAACAAGAGTCAATAACATACGTCATGGAACATATAGAGCAGACATCAGCTAATTCTACCAGTGTGTTTCAGAAAGCTACTTCCAGAGTTGGGATTAGGAAGTAAGACTTTTCACTGGAGTAAGAAAATGTGCGATCATGTTCCAGAAAAGGAAGCTGAGGAACATCATGCTCCCCCATGCCACTATTAGCCTAGTGGTTTTTTTTTTTTGTTTTTGCTTTTATTTTTGTTTTTGTTTTCCTTTCATGCCTGCTATTTAATTTTAAAACTGAATGAATGGATGAATTTTCACTTCATATACTGCAGAACTGGGTACACATTCTATTGTACTAAATCATTCTGTGAATTCTTATAGGACAAAAAATATCTTCATAATGAAAATTTCCATATATCTAATAAACTGAATATCCCTAATTATATAAATAGTATATTTGTCCTTGTTTTGTCCTTAGTATAGATGAATGATGAACACTGTCTCCTCTATGTTAATGCTTTCTACCTAGAAATAGTTCATAGGACAACTTTCTTAGGCTCACTGAGTAATCCTAATTATTTTAGCTTTCCCTTGTGTTTTACAAAAGTCATATACTCATATCTCATTTCCCTAATTCCTAAATCACTTTTATTGTTCTCTTTTAGAACATTTCTTCCAATTCTATTTTTAAAAGGTATATAAATCTAGCTAGTAAAACTGGATTAGGATGGTAATAAAAACTAGAAATGAGAGACTGAAGGTTAGAAGAATCTTGGACATCAAACATTATGCCTCACTCAGTATCTCTCTGCCATCCAGTTCATTAACCTAACGTTAAATTATTTTTTTTTTCAGATGTTTCAGAGGGATATATGTCACAAAGCAGTAAAGGCAGAAGTAGAAGTAGAGGATTACACTCATCAAGCTATATAACAATCATAAGTTCATTGAGTTAGTTGTAGTAAATAAAAAGAAATTATTATATAACATATATATATATACCCTAGCTTTTTTAATTTATGTTTTTTTAACAAACAAGAGTATAATTATATAATCTTACTGCTTCATCTAGCAGTATCTGTATTGTTTCAGGTTCTGACACTAATTAGGCTGTGTGCCACTTGCTTTTGTGTAAGAAGTGTCTTGTTTGTTTATTGTATTAATACCTTGCATAGTTTTGGATGTGAATCGAATGATAATTTTTGAATAAATGTGACTAAACCTAAGCATGTTTACAGCAACTTAATATCTTTTTGTTTCATGCATATCTGTTGGACTTTATAGACCTTTACAGATTTATATTTATACATAAATACACAGAAATACCTATACATGAATTAATGTTTATATATAAATGATATGTATATATTTGTACATATATATATGTGTAGCATAATAGTCACATGCCTTAAGTTAAATAACTTCACTTTTATGAGCTTTTAGTTGGGATAATCATTTTACAAATGTTAATTAATATACCCTAAAGAGAATATTTTGTCTATGACAAAATGTAATTATTACTCTGTTTTGGACAAATTACTCAGGAAAAGAACAAAAGATGTTCTGTGCAAGATTGTTTCTTAGAGATTCTATTATCTCTCTCTCTTTTTATAAAGATTTTATTTATTCATTTGAGACAGACAGATACAGAGAGAGAGAACATGAGGCAGAGGAAAAGAGAGAAGCAAACTCCCCACTGAACAGGGAGCTCAACTTGGGGCTCAATCCCAGGACCATGAGATCATGACCTGAGCCTAAGGCAGGAGCTTAACTATCTGAGCCAGGTAGCCCAAGATTCTATTATCTCTTATCTCTTATTTATTTATCTCTTATCTCTTAATTAAAATTATCAAGGGATGAAGTGTTTTTGTTTGCTATATATATTGCTACTTTTGGTAGAAATTTAAAAAGAAAAAGAAAAATAGTTATATGTTTATTTAAAATAGCAATATTGTAGAGAACAAACTAAGGGTTGTTGGAGGGAGGTGGGTGGGAGATGGGTTGAATGGGTATTGGGTATTAAGGGGGGTACCTGTTATGATGAGCACTGGGTGTTATATGTAAGTGATCAATCACTAATTTCTACTCTTGAAACCAATATAACACTACATGTTAACCAACTAGAACTTAAACAAAAACCTGAGAGAAAAATAGCAGTATTGAACCTACTACATAATGTAAATAATTTAAATATTTAAAATAATATAATTTTCCAATTTAATATAAATATTATACAAACAAAACATGTAAGTGAAATATCTCTAGAGAACTGTAACTATTTTCAAAAAAAGCAAGATGAGAGGTGGTATTTTTTTACAATTTTATAAATTCTTTTTCAAACTTTTTAAAAGATATTATTTATTTATTTGAGAGAGAGAGAGAGAGAGAAAGAGCAAAGGTAGAGAAAGGGGCAGAAAGAGAGGGAGAGAGACAAGCAGACCCCTTGCTGAACAGGGAGCCTGATGTGGAACTCAGTTCCAAGACCCTAAGATGATGACCTGGGCCAAACTCAGACACTTAACTGACTGAGCCACCAAGTTTAAATATTTAATAGCCCAATATTTAAAGCCCCACAAGTTTATAAATTCTTACTGTATAGCATAAAGAGCATTCTGTTGGATTCTGCTTTCAAACTTTTATGCTATGTTTTGGCTGAAGTATATGAGACTTACATAGATATAAGAATGAAAGAGAGTGCTGTATTTTGGTAGCATTTTCAGACATTTCGGCTGTAGATATTCTTCTTTAATACAACCTTAAAATTCAACAAGTAGCAGTTTTTTAGTGTCAATAAAAAAAAAGGATTTTAAAGCCATACCAATGAATGCTTTGTTTTCTACTACACAAAAATGCATCATTCTAATGCTATTTGAATAGATTATTGAATCATGTATGATTATGTAACAATCATGCATTGATCATTTAGAAACTGCTGATTTACTGAATTATGTGCATATTTCAAATAATGACACACTTCACTTTTTTACATTAAAAATCACTTTCATAATGTTATTACCAATCTTGTCAAAATGTCTTTGCAAATCAGAAAGCTAACTAGGTGTTGGTAGATACAAGTTTTCCAAAATGTTAATACTTAATTAAATGTTTGAAATTGGCCAACACGCACACACACACACCACACACACACCCCTTGTCAGTGACTTTTCCATTTTTGTGAAAATGTTTACCATGTTTCTAAATCTGCCTAAAAGCTAGTTTGTTTGTCATTCTTTCCAGTGAAATACAGTGTTCCATGAAGAAAGCAATTAATTCATCTTATAACTAGCACAACTAGACTGTTTTTCCTCAAGATAAATATCAAGGGCTTTATCTGCACTTCCCCTATCATGCTGTATACTAAAAATATTTATGCAAAGGGGGAGATTTACTAAAACTAAAGGTTTTCTCAATTGGGAAGGATTTTTTTTTTCAAAAGTGAAACTGCCTTTGTTTACTTCTTTTCTATACACATGTGGTTGTAAAAGGTATCATGCCTGCTAGTAAAATTTGGTGCCAATACTTTAATTCATACTAAGGAGCAAGGAGCAAGCAGTTTTAGCCACATCAGTGTGTATGTTAATCTAGGGCAAAAGGTAAATAATAGTCTATTATTATTATGAAAATAGGTTTTTCAGTTAAAGAACTTCTGATCGGATGTCAGGGACCCTGCAAGACTATGAACCCCTCCCTAGATAGCCACTGCTTTAGAGGCATGTGCAAAGAGAATTTTGAAATACAGAAGACAATAAGCTCAAGAAGAGAAGGGAAGTAGTCTCCTTGCAAACACATATAGAGGAGAGATTTCTAAACAAGGCTTGCAAGGGCCAGCATAGGTGGTGTAGAAGGGAACCTCAGTCTTAGCTGCACATTCTTGCAGGGATCTGATAGTTCACATGTCCCCAGATCAAATGGCACTGCTGTCTCTGTAACAATCATACCAACATCTTAAGAGAGGATAAAATATTACTCAGTTATTGTATGGTAACTCTTCCTTCTTAAAGATAATAACAATGTTTAAAAATTTTAATAAAAGCCTTTAAAGATTTTGAAAATCAAGTCATTCAACTTCTATATTATAGGATGTTCCTAAAGAATTATAAATTCTTAGAATTTTCGAGCAAGAAGTGGTTTAAGATAATCAGATATCCTGTGTTTCAACACAACTTATTTTACAAATGCTAAAATTAAAGTTCAGTGAAATTCTCACTTGAACATCTTGTAGCTTGTCAAAAGCAAAACCAGGTCTAATACTCACTTCAATTTTTGGATTTCACACTTCTTTTGATGTTTACTGAAGTGAAAATTGTTGTTTTTCCACTTTATCATTTAGTTATACTTTCACCTGAGAGTAATAGAAAACTCAATTACATGGACTTAAAACATTTTATTTTTCTTACATTATAAAGAATCCAAAGGTAGTCAGCCGTCGGAATTGTTTCAAGGCCTCAGTGTTAACAGATGGGTATCTCTGTGATGTTTTTGACTCTTCTGTCTTGGTCACAAGATGGCTGCTGTGAGCAAGCTATTGTACATATTCTATAAGTAGGATTAATGAGGAAAACAGGAGGGTGACACTAAAGACTGGCATTTATATCTCATCAAAGAACTACCCTTGGGAGGATGCATACGAAGTGTGGTAACTTCCAGGGCCTTCCAGTCCCTAGAATATAGTCAAGGAAGAGGGTGAGATCTGACATGATTGGGACACACCTAGGGTGTGTGTCTCTCTCAGAAACCATTTTTCTGTTTTTCCTGCAGATCCACTGTGTCTCAGGAAGTTGACCACTTTCATAAATCCTTAGGGTGTGGCTGGTGATCTACGGGTATTTTATCCCCTTGTCTATAACAGGTTCAGTGACCCAGGCAAAACCACATATCACACAGCAATTCATTTGCAATAGGGGTCAGAATCAGCATTGGAATTTTACCCAGTTTTAGTCAATACATTTCAAGGAACTTCTGTAAATCTTCTAAGGAAGGAATCCTCTATGCTTTGAGAAATAACTTAACAAAATAAAAAAATCCTATTGCTCTGCATATATCCAGATATATTTATCAATCCTGGGCTTGTCAGAGTCTGAGACTAAAGTGTACTGGGAGCAGGCAGAGAATGGACAATTGCTTGAGAAATGGATCAAGGGCACTATAAATCCTTGCCTCTCCACAGTCTTACCTTTAGACTTTATCAGTTTCATAAACTAATATATCTTTTTTATGTCTTAAGTCATTTTTGATTTTCTATTACATGTAGCTTAACATGAACTGTCTAATAAATTGACTGGCACATCTAGGACCAAAATGGATATGAATAACTCAAGAGTCTCTTCAATCTGAAAATATTTGCTGAGAACCTATGGCATAAAGCACTGTCTAGGAGGCAGAGGGAATCACAAGATACCATTATTTCTATTAAGATTTTACTGTAGTGTGTAAATAAAAGTATAAACTAATTACTAAATAAGAAAAAATATATGCTAAAAGAGCTGTCTTAGGGGTCAAGAGTTTTTATGAAGCAGAATTTGTGTATGATTTTTTTTAAGATTTTATTTATTTATTTGACAGAGAGAAATCACAAGTAAGCAGAGAGGCAGGCAGGGAGAGGAGGAAGCAGGCTCCCCGCGGAGCAGAGAGCCCGACGTGGGGCTCGATCCCAGGACCCTGGGATCATGACCTGAGCCGAAGGCAGAGGCTTTAACCCACTGAGCCACCCAGGCGCCCCTGTGTATGATTTTTTTAAAAGATTTTATTTATTTATTTGACAGAGATCACAAGTAGGCAGAGAGGCAGGCAGGGAGGTGGCGAGGGGGGAAGCAGGCTCCCCGCTGAGCAAAGAGACTGATGTGGGGCTCCATCTACAGAACCCTGGGATCATGACCTGAGCTGAAGGCAGAGGCTTTAACCCACTGAGCCACCCAGGCACCCCTAATTTGTGTATAGTTTTAATATCTGGGCAGAATTTTGTCAGATATAGTTGAATGAGAAAAAATGTAAATTTTAGATGCAGAAAATAGCATGAAGATTATAATGTATGGGAGCACAATTGTGAAGTAACCACTATTCACTTTTCTAGAACTTCAGTGTACACAAGGCAGGTGAACTTAGAATTTGCAATTAAAAAGTAAAGCTCAAATGATATTATGTAGGGCACTGAATGCTGATTTGAGTACAAAGATATAATAAACTTTTATTTAATAAATCATGGAGAGGTCTTAGAAGTTTTTGATAAAGAGAGTTACATTATCAGTCTTGATTTTAAAATGCTACTCTGACAATAATGTGCTGGATAGGCTGAAAAGGATATTCAGGAGACTACTGCAAGAACTAGTAATAATAAGGGCCTGAATTTATAAGGTTGTTGTTGAAATGAAATTAAAGTCATTATGAAGAAACTACTTTGATTTCTGGTCTCAATGTGCTTTCCGCTATCCCATATAACCACACAACTGTTACCATAGAAGAGTCTGCCAAAAGTGCTGGGCACTGCTGTCACAACATTTTAATTTTTAAAAAATTTTTTTAAAGATTTTTATTTATTTATTTGACAGACAGAGATCACAAGTAGGCAGAGAGACAGGCAGAGAAGAGAGAGGAGGAAGCAGGCTCCCTGCTGAGCAGAGAGCCCAATGTGGGGCTCAATCCCAGGACCCTGGGATCATGACCTGATCTGAAGGCAGAGGCTTGAACCCACTGAGCCACCCAGGTGCCCCCATCACAACATTTTATGTTAAGATTTTTGTTTTGTTTTGTTTTGTTTTCTTTGAGCTGCAAATAATGAAATGGACTCTGATTAATGCAAGAAAGGTTGAATGGATGGACATTTGAGTATCTCATAGAATCAAATAAACAGTTTCTAAACCACACTTTAGCAATGACAGACACATACAGAGCTCTATAATGGTGAGCAACATCTAGTGTTCAACTGTCAGAGAAGATGTTGCCAATCGCTTTTGTCCTAATCATTCTCTTCTCAAAATTCACATCCTTTGTAGAATAAAACTGACCTCTCTCACTTGGTTTCACAGCCCTATTAGAGAACTGGCAGCAGATTACTGTGAATGAATAAATTCCTCCAAGGTGTGGTTTTCAAAACAGTGGAGGTGGACTTGGAGAGAAACAAGGTAGTTGCATAAAACAGTCCAGAAAGCATATTTGTCTCTTAAAGGAGTGAGCCAGATGCTACCTAATTTTACTGTGCCCTCAACACAAAATAATGCACAAGACAACAGATATTATTAAATATTCTTGATTGGAAGAAAGATGCAAAGCAGACTGATCGAAGAAATTATTTAAGGTTACTAACCAAGGACAAAGACAGTTTTTCCAGAAGAAAATCTCATTATTTTTCTGACTTTTCTCCTTATGTTTGAAACAGAGTGATTTAAATATAAGCATATATTGTAACACGAATCACCATGCCACTCCCCATTTTTCATAAAGGACATTACTTAGCATGAACTTTAGAATAATGTAAATTTAGTCATTTCTGGAATAATCAGAGGCCAAAGAAGAATCATGAATATATGTATCACAACTCAGAAAATTCTATAAATACATCTATAGAATTTTAAAGATGTAAGGTGAGAAAACACCTCAGAATTTCAATTTCATTTCAGTAAAAAGTATATTCACATAACACATTGATACTGAATCTACATATTCTGGCAAGGAATATTTTTAAAGTTAAAGTAGCTCTTGACCTGAGTGCTCATCAGGAAATCCCATTAAGGCCCTGAAATACAATTCTAAATCTGCTTGTGCATTGTGCGGATCTATAACACAAAGGGTATTTATAATTATTGCTGAAATAAATCATTATTTTCATCCAAAACAGTTAATGTATCAAACCACAAAATAGTTATTAGTGATTGAATCATGTCATTTGCAAAAATAAATGTTGGAGTCTTAATCATGCTTGCTGTAACAAGACGCAATCCCAGGATATCAGTGTCTTATAACATATTATTTCTCTTCTTTTTCATTCCAAGACACAAAATAAAAGACTAAAAGCTTTCTGGACATAATCTTCTTATAACAAATGCAAGAGAAATGGGTAGAAACACCTACTGCATTTTAGAGGAACACTTTTAGGAACTTTTATCTACACTAAGCTCCATGAAAAAAGTCTCAAAGCCTTCAGGTAGAGATGTATACACTGGTTACTTAGAGGCACAGCAAAGGCAGAGATATAGAATTCTATCATACAGATACATTAGAATTATTAGAAACAATATCTCCATCCAGTTTGTCATGAGTATATAGTTCCTTCAGAGACACAAAATATACTCAATCTATCCTCCACAGTAGTTTAAGGTACTTTGGGTAACAGACACAAAGCCCAAAATTTCTTGACCTACATTATGTCCAAATCTGACTTCTACTGATACAATAACCAGAATGTATTATGTCTCCCACAAGCCAGTGTAATGGGAGAGGAGAAAAATGATCAACATCCCAGTTCTAAATGGGACTGAATAGAAGGCACAAAGCTGTCCCTTATATATAGCAATTTTGTAATATCATTTGGAAAATGTTATGAAGTCCTGATACTTTGTAGGTAGAGAATATATTTTGATCAATTACTGACTTTAAAACACCCCCCACACACATACAAAACACGAATATTGATTTTATTTGTGGAGCATAGTGACTTCTGATTCACTGTATCTCCAATCTTGGTTCTGTCCCTGGGAGGTCCTGTCTTTTCCATTTTCTTCTTGTCTACATCTAAAAAGGGTAATGGAGAAAATATCACATGTTACAGTGAGAAACTTTCTCAGCTAACTTGTGGACCTTTAGAAAGTTGGGATCAAAGCTGATATATATATATATACATATATATATACACACACACACAACACATATATATACATATATATGTATATATATACACACACACACATGCACACACAAACACATATGCGCATGCACACACTCACACACAAAAAACAATACCATCATCTCTCTTAGTCCAGGATATGTGTGTATGTGCGTGTTTAATTACTGTAGCATCATAGTAAATTTTGAAATTGAGATATGTGTGTCCTCCACATAAAAATAACTTTTGAGCATTGATCTTCATTCAGTAAGCTCGTTAAATTAATTTTAAATAATTTATTCATAGATTTATTTTTAAACATATATAATAAAACATACATAATACATATATAATATATACATATATAAATATACATATATAAAACATATAATAAAAACATATATAATAACATCTATGTGTAAATGAAAATTAGATACAATTTTTTTGCTGATCTTTTATTATGTGTCCTTTTCATAATAAAGACATTATATATTTTATTACTAATTTGTTAAGGGGTCTAATTTTATAATGAATATATATTGAATATTATCATGCATTTTATTGTATCTCTTGAGATCAAATATAAATTGTATCCTTAACCTTTTAATATAAGAATTATATTGACTAATTTTAAAATATTAACATAGATGTATATTCTTGCATCATCACACTTTGACTCTGATATACAATACTGTTTATATATTGGCAGTTTTCAGTTTGATACTTTATTTAAAATTGTGGCTTCTCTGTTTAGGAGTGAGACTGTGTTGTACTTTGCCTTTTTTGCAATGCCTTTGTCATGTTTTGATATAAAATATTATGCTGATCTCTTGCAAACAGTGGGAGTGTTCTTCTAATCCATGGCAAATTTTGCAAAGTATCAATCTCTCTTTTTCCTAATGCAGAGCATCTTCTATCAAGAGATGAAATTTTTACATTTTGGAAATAAAAATTTGGGGACGCCTGGGTGGCTCAGTGGGTTAAAGTCTCTGCCTTTGGCTCAGGTCATGATCCCAGGACCCTGGGATCCAGCCCTGCATTAGGCTTTCTGCTCAGCAGGGAGTCTGCTTCCTCCCGTCTCTCTCTTGGCCTGCTTCTCTACCTACTTGTGATCTCCATCTGTCAAATGAATAAGTAAAATCTTTAAAAAAAGAAAAAGAAATATAACTTTTGTTTTTGAGAATTAATATTCTGAAGTTCAATTTTAAATGTTTTCTCAAATTTTATGTTTAGCAAGCAAGGAAAAATAAGACAACATCAATGACCATTTAGCAGATTGGGAACTGATCAAGGTTTAGCCACACTGTAAAAGAAGAAGTAGGTATTAACTGGCTATGGAGGGGATGGGAGATGCGGAAACCAACTTCACAACCATCACCACCACCACATCCCCCTCCTAGCCTCTCATCCCGGCCCCAGAATCAAAGAGGCCCTAGAGAGCAAGGAGCTCTCTGAAGAAAGGAGACTGGAGAAGCAGTAGGGGCTAGATCACACAGGGATTATAGGTCATGTAAAGAACATGAGACTTTATCCCAACATCAATAGGAGATCTACACACACTTCCAAATGAATCTTCTAGAAGCAAGGTTGATCCTGCCACTCCTCTGTGTAGGCACTTATAGTGACTTATAGTGACTTCTGATTCACTGTATCCCCACTTTTGGTTCTGCTCCTGGGAGGTCCTGTCTTTTCCATTTTCCATTTTATTATTCCATCAAAAAATTCCAGATTTATTAAACCATCTGGTCAAATTCCTTTAAGATCAGGGACTATCTTACATTTTCAGACCTTTCTCCCAGTCCTTTCCTATGTGTCTCTTACTCTAACCAAATGAAAATTTCTTTTGCTGCAAATACTACCTCACAGTGTTCTTTTCCATTTCTAGTTCCCTCTATTTCCTCTACTTAAAATATCCTTCCATCTCTCTCTGCCCTTCTGCCTCTGGCAAAGACCTATCCATACACTGTGACTTAATTCTAAGGCCATGATCTCCAGGAGACCCTCCCAAACCCTCCCAAACATAAGAGGTCTCTCAGGGCTCTGCACAGTTCACCTCTCCTGGTGTGCATATCATATTCTGCCTCGTGTTGTACTTATTTGTATATTCTTCTCCCCTCTACTTGATTAAGAAAGGAAGGAAAAAAAATAAGTAATACTAATACCATTTAACAGACTGAAACTGACTGAGATTCTAATTACTCAGGATCCTATATCTTGTTTCTAACAGTGTTCATAACAAGTCATTGCCAGGTGACAGCTGTGCAGCAGCATGCTTGACAACTATTTCATTTTAAAAGGAGCATATGCTCTGGCTCATCTTAGCCTGTGTGAAAAGGTGCTTTATGTCTGCAAGTAGAGTGACTGAAATCAAGCTGGACTTCCCAGTACTTTGAATACATTTGGATTCTAAAAACATCTTTAAGGGCTTCTAAATACCTGTTTCTCATCTATACACACTCATGGTATATAAGTGGTTCTAACTTGATTACCACAAATCTGCATGGGATGTTAGAAAGGAAGCTGTATCTGGGAGTAATAAATAATTACCATAGCAACATCATTCTGCACAATGGCTGCAATGAAATTGATAGTAGGAAGCATTGGAAAGACTGCCAAACATTTTGGCAATATAATTTATGTACATTATATTTATATATAATAGAACTCTTGGTTATTATAGGTATCTATCTCTCAGACATATGTAAACATTTGTGTCTTTTCTGTTATTTTGAGTACTAACATTAGGAGATGTAAACATACATTTGTTATTAAGGAGCTTCCAAATACTGTATTTTCTTGCTTAATTGTTGGAGAAACTAACATACTGCTTGAAATTGTCATAAATAATAAGGAAATTCTGTTGTGAACTGAATCCACATGGAAATATTATCAAGACAAATAAGTACACTAAAAACATTAAGGAATATTAGTGTATATTTCCAGTAAACCTGCTTACAGATGGGAATCCCAGAGCTCATCATGGTCAGACACCTCAGTTAGACAGATCATGTCTCTCCCATTTCCCATCTCACAATATTTTAAAACTGAAAGTAAGCTCCCCCAACTGTCTGTTTATGAAAAAAAAAACTTTATTTACTATGGTAAAAATGAGAAAGAAAGATTAGAAACTACTATTTTCTTAATTTTTTAAAAGATTTTATTTATCTGAGATAGGGTGAAAGAAAACAAGCAAGCAAGAGAGAGAGAATACAGGAGCGGTGGGGAGGGAGGGAGAAGCAAGCACCCCACTGAGCAGGAAGCCAAATGAAGGGCTTGATACCAGGACCCTGGGTTCATGACCTGAGTCAAAGGCAGATGCTAAACCCACAGTCACCCAGGAGCTCAGAAACAATTATTTTTAAAAAGTAATTTACTTTTTCCTAATTTCAACAAGCTATTGGACATAATAGGTTTGTTGTTGCTTATTTTATAATTCTGTATCTCTTCAATACCTTAAATTTACACTTACTTTATGCTATGTACTGTTGTTTTAAAAATAAAAGAACATATACACACACACAACAGAAACATCTTCTGTTTAATAATCCTTATATGGAACACAAAAATAATGTTAACATATTCACTATAAGTATTATAGTCATGAGTATGGTATGTATGGTATACACTTTCTATAGAAACTGATGTGTTCTAGCATTAAAAAGAAAATATATCTATATCTTTATCTATCATCTATTTTTAACCAAATGAATTATCTTCCAAGAGAACACACAATTTCAATAGAGCATACCCAATTTTATATGCCAAGAAAATACTTCTTTTCAATAAACATCCTAAAGAAATATCCTAAAGAAAAACACTCAGAAATTAAAGGATTTATGAATAATAATTAGTAACTTATTTGAATATTATGAGAAGGTAGTCTATTAGTTTATAGAAATTTATATCTAAGAATGACAATAAATGAGTTTGAATATTCAATTGAGAAAAATATTATAGTAGATAAAAGTAATTTTAGTTATGCAATGTATTAAATTATTAAGCATAGTCAGGCAGTAAATCTTTGAACCTAAATAGAAAAGAATCATTTAGATATTTTTCCTCTGAAGAAGCATATTAAACAAATGTGCTTTTGTAATTTTATGAAAATGTTAAAATTTAAAAAGTCATGAAAGAAACACTTATAGTCAAAATTCTCAATCTTCCTCTCTTCCAGGAACAGAATTATATTAATCATTATGCATATTAAAGTAAAAAGTGTCTACTCCTAAGACGAGGGTATGGCAACCATTTGAGAGGCTGTCACCTATGTCTTCTACTGAGACAAATACATTTTACATAAAACAACTTTGAAGAGAGAAATCTGTTGTAGCCTAGCAACAATAAAATAGAGAATGGTATTTAGAGGAGAAAATACTTCTTTTTTCCCTGTGTAATCCTCTAGTAATGACAGATATAGGGCAGAGGAAATTATGTGTCATATAATGATCTTTTGAAGAAATGTTAAAACAGATTAAAGTTATTTTAATATAAAATGTGAGTTATGAGACTATAGGGAATAGAGTTGTTTTAATTACATCTCATTATTCTTACCTTTTCTCATTCAAAAATTTTCAATTATTAGTAATTTATATTGTTACTAATAATTGTGGCAACAGGATATAACTTAGTTATTTTAATCCAACTGACTACTTAAATTACCCTAATTGGAGTTACATACAATTCAAGTACTTAGATATCACTCACCTTCTTAACTTATTACAGTCTTGAACAAGCATAACTATGATAGAAGTCATTTAAATTTATTAAGAATAAGTTAAATATTGAGGGATAAAGACTAATTAAAATGTGAGAATATGTTATGTTAGAACATATTTTTAAAAATATACTTTTTATATGTCACACATAGAGAATATAAGAATTGAATAGAAACATTAAAACCACTTCACAAAATATCCTTAGTTCATAGACCAGAAATGTAAGCTATGTGGATGATAAAGCAGTTGTTCAATAAGTTAAAATATCCTACACTGAATAAAGCTTTCAAGTCTAATGGTTTATTATCCATAGTACACTATGTTTCTATCACCTTTTGTTTATCTTATATAGAACTTTTATGATCAGCATGAATGTGCAAACAGTATATGGGATACACAATTCACTTGCTCTTACATGAGGTTACAAGTACAGATTCTTACATGTAATTTAAGAAAATACATTTCAGAAAAATCTGTGCTTGAAAAGAGATGCGTAAAATGTGATTAGCATAAGGATGCCATTCTTCGTTAAATATAATAACTCACTAAGATTTAATTAGAATTCTCAACTGACTTTGATTTTGTAATAATCATTACTATCTATTCTAGAGAAAACACGACTAAGAAGAATTTACAGACAAAATTATATTAAAATTTAGTTCAACTTCTGCTTTCATCAATAAGACTACCTGATATCAGACTCACAGTATTTCTTTTTAAAAACTATAAAACTGCAAAAAAAAAAAAATGACGTAACCTATTTCAGGTATTAGATAAATAGCCACTGGAGAGTTGGGATCCCCAAAGGAAGGGTAATTTACAAAGAACATCATACAATCCCTTGTTCTTTGACTGGCAATAATGTCATGCTGCAGCCAGGAGGGGAGGCAGAGATCAATATTCAGCACCCAAAGCTGCTGGACATGGGAACAGCAACAGCTTCCTGGTCTGTGACCTGTGCAATTACATTGGCCCCACACTCACAAAGCCCCACTCTTAATCCTATGCTAGTGTCATCTCAAAAATCTTTATTCTTTTGTCTTTGACTTTGATTTATGTAATTGAGATCCAATGGAATAATATATCAAGCATGTGAGCAGAGGAGATACTCCCAATATGCGTGTCTGCTGTTCTTGCTGTGTCATTCACATATGGTGTTTTGATGCCCAATGTGCATAGAACTCTCGTTGGCTTATGTTGTATGGAGTTCAGTGACAAAGTGAGCAGAGAAAGAGCATATCTCATCTATGACTAGGATGACCCAAGAGGTTGTGCTTTCTGTTCCATTTAAAACACAAAAACAAGGAATGTTTTATAGAACCCTATCATATGCTTTCTTATTCTTATTATTACAGGTATTAACCATACACTTATGCTAAGAAATGATGACACAGAAGAACCAGTTAATCCATACTTTCCTTTAAGTCCTTTCTAACTAACCAGTAAGCCAAAGGAGATAAAGGCAAAGTAAAAGTATTCTTTGGATTTGGTAAAAGGGATATCATGGATGAAAGAGACAGTGATGTTCGGACAATGCAATATACTGGACAGTACCCCTGTACTTTTCAATGGGACTTTAAATCTGCATTCTGTTATTAATAAGATTGCCATTGCTGACATCTCATAAATATAACTCTAAAATCAGGAAAAATGAAATCAATGAAACTAATAAAGATAGATTGTAACATGCTCAGATAGGTGATAGAGATGATAGGTAAACAAGAAAGAAAATAGCAAAAAAAAAAAGCCCAAAACAGAAAGATGGAGATGTATCTCCATATAGGCTGCTTCCAGGAAAATAATTATATTCATAATGTGAATCCCAAAAAACTTTGGTTAAATTAGAGTTCCTGAATTAGATATTTGTCTATTATGCTTATTAATGTCCATAATATTATGTTGCCAAAATCCAATGAATGAATATATGTTTGAAGCTCAGAAATTATGCATTTTATATGAAAAAAATGTGTAACAGACTCTTGGTCAAAAATCAGAAAAATACCCCCCAAATTAGCTGATTTTGCAAAATCCTAAACTATAGCAATTTGAAGAAACCTTTAAAAAATTAAAGTGTAGTTCAGGTAGAATTTTTTTATAAGTACTAAATATGAGTTTAATCTTCCTGATATAGTAAATGTGGTGGTAATATGATTATAATTTAGTTTTTAGTTAGAAGAGTCACATTTTAAAAAAGTTACCAGTACTATAATTTAGAAGAACTATATTGCAAACCATCTAGATGTAAACAATTTCCTCTAATGAGAATAACTGCAAGTACAGCTTTTTTTTTTTGTATTTATGTACATGGGTATTTCCTGTATGCCAAGAGAATGAACATTAAGTAATATTTATAAGTGCAAATAATGGTGAAAGACATATAAAATGGTTTTATGTATGCTTTTCTTTTCCAGGCATTATACATGTACAATGGACTGCTTTTAATCTGTACTCATTAAAACAAAGTATTTTTAGTTTGACATCAATAGTTTTGCTGAAATCAGTAAGTTTATCAACTAATTTAATTTTATAAAAGCAAGGTTAAATGATCTAAGCCCAATGACTACCACTTAGTCTCTTAAAAGATAATGTAACTTGAAATGAATTGTGTTTTATTTTTTCAATTGCTTTCATTTTCACACACTAGAAACTAGGTTTTAAAGAATATTTGCTGACATACCTTCTGGCCTTATGACTGCTTCTCCTGTTGTCACATTCACTTATAAATGCAATCAAGATACCAGAAATTTATCTGGGCTCTAGGCCCTGAGAGGGTGTGGTAAAAATTTTTTTTTTTTTTACTTAACCATTTTAATGAAATATTTGTAAATGCATTTCATTAAATTTAGATATGATTTTATTGCTAGTAATATGTTATTATTATTTTTTTCTATTTTAGTCCAAAGAGAGGATTTCCACTTTAATCTCTATCAGATAAAAACATCTTTTGAAAATTTATTTATTTATTTGAGAGAGAGAGAGAGATAGCACGAGTGCAAGTGGGGGAAGGGGAAGACTCCTTGCTGAGTGTGGACCACATGCAGGGCTCAATCTCAGGACCCATGAGATCACTACCTGAGCCCCAACCAAGATTCAGATGCTTAACTAACTGAGCCACCCAAACGTCCCCCAAATAAAAACATTTTAACATTGAATTTATGTATAAATAGTTAATTCTTCACAGTTGTCA
Organism: Neogale vison; assembly: GCF_020171115.1. NCBI lineage: Eukaryota > Metazoa > Chordata > Mammalia > Carnivora > Mustelidae > Neogale > Neogale vison. The sequence continues at coordinate 83,315,045 of NC_058094.1, read as the reverse complement.
AAGAATAAGTATTCACAGATAGCGGACTATAAGAATAATACATAAAAACAAAAAAAGCAAAAAAAAAAACACCAATGTGATAAAATATTGAGAAAGTAAATATGAGAGGAAACAACAAATAATTTATAATTCATTATTATTAACCAAATACAGTGAACAAATACATTATATTCTATTAGAATTTTATCAATTTGCTTAAAAATACTAAGGGTTCTATTTCCACTTAACATGAAAGAACAGTATCAAATGTTTAGTTCAGTGGCATAAATTGTTATCTAACTCTTGACTTTGTACTGTTTGTGAGATGCATGTAATCATGTACTGTGGTGTGCTACTTTAAAAAGCCATGCAATAGGGCGCCTGGGTGGCTCAGTGGGTTAAGCCGCTGCCTTCGGCTCAGGTCATGATCTCAGGGTCCTGGGATTGAGTCCCACATCGGGCTCTCTGCTCAGCGGGGAGCCTGCTTCCCTCTCTCTCTGCCTGCCTCTCTGTCTACTTGTGATCTCTCTCTGTCAAATAAATAAATAAAATCTTTAAAAAAAAAAAAAGCCATGCAATAGAAGCTCCTCAAAAGATGTTTCAGCATTAAGCTCATAAACATCTCTTATTTCTAATATCTGGTATACTCACTCATTATCTCTATGCCTTTAGCAAATAATTCCATTTCTGCACATTATTTCTATGTCCTATAAATGGTGATTATAAATTTGCTTTGCCTATCAAGTAAAAAAGTATTAGTTTATGGCTCTAAAATATATAAAGTGCCATTTAAGTAAAGTAAGTGGTTCTGGACCACAAATGTGGGTATTGATAAAGATCATATTCTTTGGACAGAAGTCATCTAGGTATGATTTCCAGACCCATCATTTGACATTGTAAGTAAACGTGGATAAGTTACACAACCTCTTCAAGTCTCATTTCTCCTTTTTGAAACTGGGTAAAATAAATAATATTTTAATTTTCATATTTAATGTTTATTCAACATTACAAAAAAACACATTTTTCAAAGTTTGGGAATAATGTCCCAACAAACATGTTTAAAAAAAAATTAAATTCATGAATGGCAATCTATAAGTGGCATTTGGAAGATTGATTCGATAATGGGAATAATAAGGATTTAAAATTGAGAAATAAATATAAAAATCTGTAAATCCTTACAATATTGTATAATTAAGCTTTAGATTTAAAACAGATGGTGGGAGGGAGAATAAGTGGGTGTAGGCAACATGATAGAGAAAATATTAGCATAAAATAATCGGCATAATAAAAATTTAGAAAGCAGCACAGAGAATTTTTTAAAACATTGCAAATTTTCCAGTAATGTAGAAGACAAAATGGTAGTAATCTCAAGAGAAATGGGGCTTTCATATGGGATAAGGAATTCTTTCTTCCTTAAGGACATGATAACTTCAATTTTAGATACCAAGATTAGATTACCAAAGGTGAAAATGCCCAAGAGAAAAATAGAAAAAAGCAAAGAATTTGGGGGTTGTGAAAACAATAGAGTACCATATGCTCAGAGCCAATGAATAAGGTCCAGAGATGGGATACAATCTCCTGGTAAGAGAGCATAGAGGGGGTATCCTGAAAACTCAACTTTAATGAATCCCTACTTTTGCAACCAGGAGATTTGGAATCAGGGTGGAAAACATGCCTGGAGAGTCAGAATTTTAAAGAGGACTGGGAATTTATCAAAAGCCACAAGTCAATTAAGTAAAATGACAAACAAGTCTTTAATGATAAAAATTGGGAAGTCACTGATCCATCTTCAAAGTTTGACTTTAGCAATATAGAGATAAAGGATTGGTTTTAAGAATTCAAGATTTTATTTTAAATGATCTCATATGCTTTTAAAATCCCATTGCAATAATTAATATTTTAAGTACCTTAAAAACAAAACATAACTAGATACAGTACAGGAATAAAACGTTGAAAGTAAGACTAATTCACCACCTGATAGCCTTCAAATCTGCAAGGGAGCAGGAGCAGCAGGCATTTCCAGCATCTGTAGGAAGAAAATATGAGAAGTTCCCCAACATAAGGTGAAGAATGGGAACAAGGTGAAAAACCCGAGAATGTTATAAAATGCAACATATTTAGATGTTATGAATGCCATTTCTACCTACTCAACCATATAGGAGCTTGAAATTGCAAAAGTACCACCTGATTCTATATTGGTTATTCTAAGAAGTCAGGTGAATCTTATCACAAAATTTCTGAACAGAGAGAGGCCAGGGAGAAGAGAGAGATAGCAACAAAATAATGCTAATTCAAGATAAAACTGGAATACTAAATTTCTGAAACACATACTGAAAGCTACATTTAATAAAAATAGCTGATATGCAGTATTATTCACAATAGTTAAGATACAGAAACAACCTAAGTGTCTGTTAATGGATGAGTGGAGATTACACACACACATACACACACACACACACACACACGAATATTATTCACCTGTGATAAAGAAGGAAGTCTTGCTGTTTGTGACAATATGAATGGAATCTGAAGGCATTATACTAAGTGAGATAAGCCAGACAGAGAAAGTCAAATGTTGCATAGTTATTACTTATATGTGGAATCTGGGGAAAAAAAAGTCAAAATCATAGAAATAGAGTAGAAAAGAACTATAGGGTTTAAGGATCTAATTAACACATTGTAACTGTAGTTAATAACACTGTTATTGAATAATTGGGATCTACTGAGGGTGTAGAACTCAAATATTCTCACCAAAACAAACAAATGACCCCCCAAAATCTGAAAAGAAAACCACCAAATAGAAAGCATATTTATAACTTACAAAATAAAAATGGAAGGATGATCTTCATATTACACTGAAGAATAAGTAAACTCAAGACATTTAGAGAAAGGAATGATCACTGAACAGTCACTAAATTAAAACAGAAACTCTCAATAGCTGGCATCAACTCTACACTTGAAAGAGTTGAAATGGAAACTAAGTATTGTGGAATTCACCAAGAATATAGGTCCAGAAATACACAAAGACAGAAATACATGAGATGTTAGTTACAGGATAAAGAAAGATAAATTAACAGCCTTCATGTTATCACTAAAAGAAGTTTGCTAGAGATATAAGAAACGCCAGATGAAAGTCTATAAAGGGATAAAGCTAGAAAATTTTTCAGAATTAAAGATATGATAGCTCATGCTTTAAAACGTAAGCTAAAGTTCTGAAAGGAATAAATAAAAAATAAAATCTCTATACTTCAAGATATCTTAGAAAAAAATAACAAAATATCAATGATAATGATAAAAGCTTTTGTGCCATGCAAAGAAAAAGAGAACAGACTACCTGCAAAAAAACAAACTGTAAGACCAGAGGTCTTGTAATCACAATGGAAATCCAAAAAGAATGAAAAAGTGTAAAAATGCAGAGAAAAAATAACTTCACATTTTGAATTCTACCCACAGAAACTCCAACCATGAATTCATAAGTATGATGACTCACATAGATTTAAATACAAATTCATGGTTTTTTGCTCCATATATTTTAAATACAATTTTTACTTTATAGTAGAATCAAAAAGGAAGGTCCTTCAAGTAGATAAAACAAGTAATTATGAACCTCCTTTGTCTCAACAAACTCAATTTTATATCAGGTTAAAAAAAATAGTTCCATATTATTTCAAGAAATGTGAGTTCATGGTCAAAAAGCATTAAACATACAAGGACACAACAACACTACCAGAAGCCAGTAGTAAAAACAGTAACAAAAAATGTTCTACAAATATTTTACATGTAAGTTAATTAAGACAGATTATAAAGTATAAATATTCAACAACTTAAAAGATGTAAAATAAAGGAACAAAATAGAGCAAGAGAACTGTTAAGAGATAAACTAAGGCACGTTAAAAATTCCAAATTTGTTTGAGCAAGCATCAATTTGAATCAGGCAGCACCAAACTGAAAGTGGTTAGGAGCTGCTCCACACACAGAAACTAAGAGAGAGGTTTTTAAAGAGAAGATGCATAAGTAAAGCAAAAAAATTATGTGATTGGCCAAGTGGCTAGGCGTAAGTGGTTGCCTTATTAAAAAGCCTTGTGTGCTCTTTGTGAGTGCTTGTCCTTTCATTTCTTCAGATGTGAGTGCAACTGACTGGCTTGGTAGGCTACCAAAGGAACTCAGCCTAATGGCCTCCTTGCTCAATTACTAACAGAATATAAGAAGGAAAAGTGGATTCAAGAAGAAATAAATTAAGCTTCTGGAAATGAAAAATATACAAATTGAGAGAATGTGGTTGGCTTAGTCAGTTAAGCATCTGTCTTTTGCTCAGGTCATGGTCATAGGGTTCCTGGATCAAGTTCCCCTCCGGCTTACTGTCCAGAAGGGATTCTGCTTCTCCCTCTGTCTCTCCTCTTTGCTCTTGCTCACTCCCTCTTCCTCTCTCTCTGTCAAATAAACAACATCTTTAAAAAAAAAATACAAATTGAAAGTAAGAATTTAATGAGGTCCTTATAGGAAGAAGGGGGCAAGATGGCAGGAAAGTAGAAGACCTTGTTTCAACTGGTGCCCTAAAGTGAACAAATTATCTATCAGAACACTCTGAACACCCATGAAATCAGCCTGAAATGTAGGATTATATACTTCTAGATCTCTGTGGGAACAGATGACATCAGTGGAGAGGTAAAGTGGAGTGGGAATGCTGGGACGGATATTGGAGGATAAACAGAAGGGGGAGGAAGCCACCAGAAGCAACACATTGTAAAGTAATACCCCAATACCAAAGTGCCCTGTGATTAGGGACCAGCATTAACTTGGAGTCTGGTTAAAAGCACTCAAAAAGAGCAAAAGATCTTAAGGGGCAACTGGTGGCATCAGGCGGTCATGGGTACTGTCCTAAGCCCATGAAACCAGGATGCCCACTTCTGGCCACCACCCATGGAAGAAAGAGTGCAGTGGAGCCTCCAGTTCCTGGTCCTGGAGCCCCTGGGGTTGCAAGGCTTGCACCACCAGTTGGCTGGGTGCACTCTCACCACGGCGTGAGGGAGTCTATTGAGGGCGCCAGCCCATGCTCTCTAGAACTTTTATGCTCTGTGAGCACTGTGCAACTGGAGTCTGATCCACTCCCCACTCATGACCGAGAAAGCTCCATGAGGGCCCTAGCCAGTGGTCTCTAGGACAAGCCAAGTGTCTGGAATCTCCCAACCCGGACCTGAAGGAACTTAGCGCAATCTCTGGTCGGGATCCCGCAGTGGCAATCTGTGCAACCCTGAGGTCTGGACCCCAGATAGCAGCATCGGCAAAAGTAGCCACTGGAAGCATCTCCCTAAACCAATATCACTCACGGTTTTAGTGGTATGGGAGTGCAGAGAGAAGCAGCTGCTTTGGGCAACCCCTGAGAAAGTGGTTGGGGACAAGCACTGCCTGTGGGAGTTTGCATGGCTGAGCAGATTTTGCAGAGGGGTAGTTTCTGTGTTCTGGACCACCCAGAGGGGAGCAGACTGAGGCTTCTCTCTGAGATGGAGATCTGGGTGCAGTTTGTTTTCCACTAAACCTCCAAAAAGCTGCAAAAAGCAGCCAAAGGAAAAATCCGTCCAAGGAACAAAAGCCTGAAAAACCAGTTTCCATAGAGCCCAGCCCCTTGATTGGGGGCAGGAGGACTCAACCCAAACAAGACTGCCTGAAAAACCACATGGCAAGCCCCTCCCCCGGAGAGCCAGCCAAAAGAAGGGAAGGACAAACATTCAGGGTCCCCATAAAAACTGTAAAACACAACATCAGGGGAAAACAACATATTAAGCTCCTGTATTATCCTAAAACTGCTATATTTCATAGATACAATTTTTATTTTTAATTTATTCTATCTTGTTCTTTTTAACTTTTTAACCCACTTACCATTACAATTAAAGGTTTACTGCAACATATTCCATTATAACCCTTTAACCTGAACTTTTTTGATATATGTACCTGTGTTTTTCTTTTTCTTTATTATTTTTTTACTATACATATAGATATAAGCTGAGAGATAATCCTCTTTCCCTAATCAATACCACTCCTATATGTAAACCAGTTTTTTTTTTTTTTAAGATTTTATTTATTTGAAAGAGGGAGAGAGAGCATGAGAAGGCAGAAGCAGACTCCCCAAGAAGCTGGGTGCCTGATGTGGGACTCGATCCCAGAACTCCAGGATCATGACCTGAGCTGAAGGCAGTGGCTCAACCAACTGAGCCACCCAGGCATCCCTGTAAACCAGTTATAATCTCCCTTTATCTCTGGAAAGTTGAGTCCTTTAACAAAGATATCAAGATATACCCAAGAAGAACCAAAATAACCTTCCTCACCTAATCAAGGATTTATAACCACCCTCCCATCTTTTACTGTTGTCAGTGTTTCAGCATATTTGTTATTGTTCTGGTATTATATAAATCTATACTTCTGGTTCATTTTGGCTGGGTTCTTTTTTTTTTTTTGCTTGTCATTTACTTTTTTTCATCTTTTTGTTTGTCCATTTTTGGTCGAATATCTTATATATCTAACCTCTGGGGCCCATTCTGGCTGGGTCTTCTCCCTTTCTCTCTCTCTCCCTTTCTTTTTCTTTTTCTTTCTTTCTTTCTTTTTTTTTTTTTTTATGGTGGTGACTTCCAGTTCCTCAGAAGTGATCCAGGGTGCACCTTGCCTGGATTGCAGTTGATATATTCAGTTACACATCCCCTCAATCACCTTTCACCAAAATGATTAGTAGGAACACCCAACAGAAGAAAAATTCAGAGACTGCCTTCTCCATCAGAACTATTGGATATGGACATAAACAGTATGTCAGAAAGGGAATTCAGGTTAACAATCACCCAGGCAATAGTTAGGTTGGAGAAAACCATTAGTGACAACATAGAATCTCTAAGGGCAGATGTGAAAACCACCTGGGACATAGTTAAAAATGATATCAATAAGATTTAATCTAACATAATACTCCTACAGCTAGGGTAACCAAGGAAGAAGATAGAATTAGTGATCTAGAGGACAAACTGATAGAGAAAAAGGATCAGGAGGAGGCCTGGAACAAACAGCTTAGAGGCCATGAAAACAGAATTAGGGAAATAAATGATGCCATGAAATGTTCCAACATCAGAATTATTGGGATCCTGGAGGGGGTGGAGAAAGAGAGAACACTAGAAGATATAGTTGAACAAATTCTGGATGAAAATTTTCCCAATCTATGGAATGGAACCAGTGTTAATGTCCTAGAAGTAGAGAGAACACCCACCAAGATCAATGAATCTAGAAAGGCCTCCAGACACTTAATTGTGAGACTGATGAATCATAATTTTAGACAAGAGCTTCTGAGGGCAGCTAGAGGAAGACATTCCTTTTGTGCAGAGGAAGGTCCATCAGAATAGTCTCAGACCTGTCCACAGAAACCTAGAAAGCCAGAAAGGGCTTGCAAGACATATTTAGGGCACTAAATGACAAGAATATGCAACCAAGAAGACTGTATCCAGCAAGGTTGACATTCAAAATGGATGGAGAGATAAAGAGTTCTAAGACCAGCAAGGTTTAAGAGTATGTGACCACCAAGCTGACACTATAAGAAATACTAAGGGGGGGGGGTTCTATAAAAGAAGAAAGAACCCAGAAGTGACATAGAACAGAGACAGAAAAATATACAGAGACAATCTCTATATAGTGTAATTTGAAGAAAAAGGAGCTTCTGCGTATGGGTAAAAACATTTCCTTACTAACAATAAACAGAAAGCTAGTCTGACATATTTTTTGGTAATATATGGTCAAGAATAAAGACCAAGAAAGCTTTACCAAGAATGCCAGCCTAGTCCTAAAGTAGGCTCTGAGAAACTGCAAAGGATAAGTTATGAATTTGTCTTCATAATCCTTCACCTTTTCTTCCAGTAATTCCCTTTCTCCTTCTTACATACCTGCTTTTGATTTTTTGTCTTTTACTAGAATTTATCTCTTAAGGCTTTTTGGGGTGAAGTGAGAATGTTTCTTGATCCACTCATCTTATACAGATTTTCTATAGGAAAGATTTTGTTCTCATTTCATAAAGGTACCAGTTCCTCACTCCATTCCCTTCCTAGTGAGACCCCTGGAACAGTATCACAGAATCAGAGAGTTCAACACGATTTGGCCCTCACACTGTGTTTTTGGCCCATGACTTATGGGAAAGCTCAGAGGCTGACTTTTAAGAGTCATTTATCCACTAGAAATAGGTAGAAGGATAGAGTGACTGAAGGATAGAAGATCTCAGAGGAAGAAGTTGCTTGCTTCACTTTGAAAATTGAGTAAAGCGTGGTGCCCAGTAATGCAATCTTCAGCGCATGACACAAACTACTCTGCTACTTGAGTCCAATGATAGGGAACAGGTAGTTGATGGGAGTGTTCATCAGACTTGCCTTTGTATCCTGGTTTAACCACTAACCGTGTGACTTAAGCCTCAGCTTTCATCTGTCAAATACTGTGGACAATAATATTTAACACTTCAGATGCTTAGGAAGATTAACAACACAATATGTGCAAAATGCCAATGCTGAAATGCAGAAATCTCTCCTCAAATGATGGTGTGAAGGTGGTAGTGATAATCTAGATTATGTCAATATAGCCATAATCCAATAAAACCATATGTCTACTCAGATCGAAGACAATGTTATTTTAAATTTCAACTATCTTTTCCATTCATTCCCTTTCTTCTATACTCATGGTCAGGCTTACATACATTTTGACCAGTCTTCATGCCTGCAGGCTTGTTCTTGCTTACCCATCCTTCATTCTGCAGCCTCAGTTCTTTTGCTCTCACACTCTTCCCTACACATCTGAATCAGCCAGTCCCTCATGGTCCTGGGTATTGCATGCATAAAAGTATACAAAACCTGCACACACAGTTCACAGGCAACACGATGTCAATAAAAACGTATCTTTTAATAATCACTCTCAATGTGAATGGCCTAAATACTCCTATAAAATGGCACAGGGTTGCAGTTGGATAAAATGACAGGACCCACCAATATGTTGTCTACAAGAGACCCATTTGGAACCTAGGGATACATCCAGACTGAAAGTGAAGAGATGGAGAAGAATCTTTCATGCCAGTGGGCCTCAAAACAAACCTGGGGTAGAGATTCTCATATCAGATTAGACTTCAAACTAAAGACTAGAGTCAGAGATAAAGAAAGGCATTACATCATTCTTAAAGAGTCTATCCACCAAGAAGACCTAACAATCATAAATATTTATGCCCCCAATATGGGAGCAGCCAACTACACAGGACAACTGTTAATCAAGATAAAGAGTCATATTGATATGAATACATTAATAGTAGGAGATCTTAACACACCACTCTCAGTAACAGACAGATCATCCATGATGAAAATTAAAAAACAAAACAAAACAAAACAAAAGCTTTGAATGACACTTTGGACCAGATAGGCCCCATAGGTATATACGGAATATTCCACCCTAAAACAACAGAATACTCATTCTTCTCAAGTGCACATGGAACTTTTTCCAGAATAGACCACATTCTGGGTCACAAATCAGGGCTCAACAGATACCAGAAGACTGAGATTATTCCCTGCATATTCTCAGACCATAATGCTTTGAAGCTGGAACTCAAACATGAGAAAAACTTTTGAAGGAATTCAGACACTTGGGAGCTAAAGACCTCCCTGCTTAAGGATGTCTGCATCAACCAGAAAATCAAAGAATAACTTAAACAATTCATGGAACCCAATGAGAATGAAGACATGTTGGTCCAAAACTCGTGGGAAATGGTTAAGGTGGTCCTAAGGGAAAAATGCATAGCCATCCAAGCCTTCCTCAAAAAAAAACTGAAAAATCCAGAATACACCAGCTCTCTTTACACCTTAAAGAACTGGAAAATCAACAACAAATTAAGCCAATCCCACACACAAGAAGGGAAATAATCAAGATTAGAGCAGAGATCAATGAGGTAGAAACTAGAGATACAGCAGAACACATAAATGATACGAGAAGCCAGTTCTTTCAATCAATTAGATTGAAAAACCACTGGCCAAACTAACCCCAAAGAAAAGAAAGAGGACCCAAGTTAATAAAATTATGAATGAAAAGGGAGAGATCATGACTAACACCAAGGAAATAGAAACAATCATCAGAAATTACTATCAACAGTTATATGCCAATAAGTTAAGCAACCTAGATGAAATGGATGCATTCCTGGAAACATATAAACTTCCAAAATGGAATCAAAATGAAACTGTCAACCTGAATAGACAAATACCTAGTAACAAAATACAGCAGTGATGAAAAATCTCCCAAAAAACAAGATCCCAGTATCTGACGGATTTCCTGTAAAATTCTACCAAATACTCAAAGAAGAAATAATACCTATTGTCCTGAAGCTGTTTTAAAAAAAAAAAAAAAAAAAAAAAAGAAACAAAAGAAAACTTTCAGACTTTTTTTTATGAAACCAGCATTACTCTGATCTCCAAACCAGGCAAAGACACCAGCAAAAAGGAGAATTTCAGACCAGTATCGCTGATGAATACAGATGCCAAGATCTCAACAAGATCCTAGCTAATAGGATCCAACAGTACATTAAAAAGATCATCCGAAGAGATTATGCTGAGTGAAATCAGTCAAGCAGAGAGAGTCAATTATCATATGGTTTCACTCATTTGTGGAGCATAACCAATAGCATGGAGGACAAGGGGCGTTAGAGAGTAGTAGGGAATTTGGGTAAATTGGAAGGGGAGGTGAACCATGAGAGACTATGGACTCTGAAAAACAGTCTGAGGGGTTTGAAGTGGCGGGGGGGGGTGGGAGGTTGGGGTACCAGGTGGTGGGTATTATAGAGGGCACAGCTTGCATGGAGCACTGGGTGTGGTGAAAAAATAATGAATACTGTTTTTCTGAAAATAAATTGGGAAAAAAAAAAAAAAAAAAAGATCATCCACCATGATCACGTGGGATTCATCCATTGGAAGCAAGGGTGGTTCGACATTTGCAAATCAATCAATGTGACAGAACGAATCAATAAGAGAATAAAGAAGAACCACATGGTCCTCTCAATTGATGTAGAAAAAGCAATTGACAAGATACAGCATCCTTTCCTTATTAAAAAATTCAAAGTATAGGGACAGAGGGAACATTCCTCAATTTCGTAAAATCTATCTGTGAAAAACCCACAACGAATATCATTCTCAATGGGGAAAAGCTGACAGCCTTTCCTCTGAGATCAGGAGCATGACAAGCATGTCCACTCTCATCACTGTTGTTCAACATAGTACTAGAAGTCCTAGCAACAACAATCAGCCAATAAAAGTTATTCAGATTAGCAAAGAGGAAGTAAAACTCTCTCTCTTCTCAGATGACATAATATTTTATATGAAAACCAAAAGACTCCACCCTCAAACTACTAGAACTCATACAGCAATTCAGTACTGTGGCAGTATGCAAAATCAATGTATAGAAATGAGTTGCTTTCTTATACACTAACAATGAAAATATAGAAAGGGAAATTAGAGAATCAATTCCATTTACTATAGCACCAAGAATGATAAGATACCTGGGAATAAACCTAACCAAAGAGGTAAAGGATCTGTACAAGAGGAATGACAGAACACTCATGAAAGACATTTCAGAAGACATAAAAAGATGGAAAAGGATTCCATGCTCATGGCTCAGAAGAATAAACATTATTAAAACGTCTATACTGCCTTGAGCGATCTATACTTTCAATGCCATCCTGATCAAAATTCCACTGACATTTTTCCAAAGTGATGGAACAAACAATGCTAAAATTTATATGGAACCAGAAGAGACCCCAAATTGCTAAGGAAATGTCAAAAAAGAAAAACAAAACTGGGGGCATCATATTGCCTGATTTCAAGCTTTACTACAAAGCTGTGATCACCAAGACAGCACAGTAATGGCACAAAAACAGACACATAGACCAGTGGAATGGAGTAGAGAGCCCAGATATGGACCCTCAACACTATCTTCAAATAATCTTTAATAAAGCAGGGAAAAAATATCCAAAGGATAAAAGAGAGCCTCTTCAATAAATGGTGCTGGGAAAATTCGACTGCTATGCATAGAAGAATGACACTTGACCATTCTCTTATATCATACAAAAAGATAAACTCAAAATGGATAAGACCTCAATGTGAAGCAGGAATCTATCGAAAACCTAGAGGAGAACATAGGCAGTAACCTCTTTGATATCAGCTATAGCAACTTCTTTCAAGATATGTCCCCAAAGGCAAAGGAAAACAAGTGAAAATGAAGTTTTGGGACTTCATCAAAATCTTCTGCACAGCAGAGAAACAGTCAGCAAAACAAAGAGGCAGCCCATAGAATGAAAGAAGATATTTGCAAATGACACTACAGACAAAGGACTAATATCCAAGATTTATGAAGAACTCCTCAAATTCAATATGCACAAAACAGATAATCATGTCAAAAAAATAGACATAAGACATGAACAAAGACTTCTCCAAAGAAGACATACAAATGGCTAACAGACACATGAAAAAATGTTCATCATCATTAGCTATCAGGGAGATTCAAAATCAAAACCATATTGAGATATCACCTTACACCAGTTAAAACGGCCAAAATCAACAAGACCATAAACAAGTGCTGGAGAGGATGTGGGGAAAGGAGAATCCTCTTACATTGTTGGTGAGAATGCAAGTTGGTGCAGCCATGTTGGAAAACAGAGTGGAGATTCCTTAAGATATTAAAAATAGAGATACCTTATATTCCTGCAATTGCACTGCTGGGAATTTACCCCAAAGATGCAGTTGTAGTGAAAGAAGCCATCTGTACCCCAATGTTCATAGCCACAATGGCCACAGTGTCCAAACTGTGGAAAGTACCAAGATGCCCTTCAACAGATGAATGGATAAAGAAGATATGGTCCACCTATACAATGGAGTATTATGCCTCCATCGGAAAGGATGAAAAGGATGAATACCCTTTTTTTTTTTAAATCAACGTGAACAGGTCTGGAGGAGATTATGCTGAGTGAAATAAGTCAAGCAGAGAGAGTCAATTATCATATGGTTTCAATTACTTGTGGAACATAAGGAATAACATGGAGGACATTAAAAGAAGGGGAGAAGTGAGTTGGGGGAAATCAGAAGGGGAGACAAACCATAAAAGACTAGGGACTCTGAGAAACAAACTGAAGTTTTTGGAGGGGAGGGAGGTGGGGGAGTTGGGTGAGCCTAGTGATGGATATTAAGGAAGGCATGTATTGCATGGAGTACTGTATGTGGTGCATAAACAATGCATTTTGGAACACTGAATAAAAATTAAATTAAAAATGAATTTAATGAACCATTTATTGCAAGATTAGCTATGAATAACAACTGAATTTTAAAAAATTAGAAGATTTTCTAGAAAGAATCATAGAGAATAGTTCATAAATCATAAATAGAAAAACTGAGACAATATGATAGAGGATAAGAGACTTGGAAGAAAGCATGAAAATGTCTGGTGAATATTTAGTTGAAGTGCCAGGAGAAAATGGGAAGAGATTGACACTAGGGATAATTTGAAGAAATAATGGAAAAACTTTTCAAAACTGATGATAAGTATTACTGAATAGATTTGAAATGCTCAATAAAATACATAAATAAGAAATTGTAGTAAAATGGTAATTATTTTGTAAGTAATAAAATCAGCAGGTATAGAAGAAAGAAGACTTCAAAAGAATGAAAATTTTGTTAGAAATTATCTTAGTTTTCAAAAGAATGCTGTAAGACTATACTTCATTCATTTCTTATTCAGCAAATATTTATTGTTATAAGCAGTTTTAGAGAGTAAGAATTAAAAGTGAACAAAAGGTAGAAATAGTGAAATATATAAGCAAAAAATGTAGTATGTCAGAATATTTCTGCTTACTTCAGTGGTGAGAGTAACAGTGACTGAATTTACCTTCTCACTTGAACTAAGAACTAGACAAAATATATGAAAGAATGGTGTGCAAAACATTAATATCAGACAAAGACAGTCCTTTGGTTATTTTGGTCTACTACCTGGAGAGATTTTGTAGGTTGTTATATAAAAAGAAGATGCAGGTGGAGCCTCAGGGTGCCAGAATTTAATAGAGAGAGCTGGACAGGTCAACACAGTTCAAATATGCTGGGAAAATTAATGGAGACAAGAGAGCTCCAAAGGCAGAGCACCAGAGTTTTACAGTTGCCACTCAGTACACCTTTGAGTATTTAGCTGAGTACAGCTCATGTACAGCTGAGTACACATGACAAAACTACATAAGGCTACAAAATGAATCCCCCCAAATAAGCCTCAAAATCCAGAGACAAGATTAGACTTAGAATAATTCCAGTTCCATCTGTTCAACCAACAAGGAGATCTAACAATTACAAATATTTATGTCCCTAACATGGGAGCAATTATATAAGCCAATTAATAACAAAATTAAAGAAATACATTGATAATAATACAACAGGAATTTTAACACTCCATTCACTGTAATGGACAGATCATCTAAGCAGAAGATCAACAAGGAAACAAGGGCTTTGAATGACACATTGGAACCGATATACTTCACAGATATATTCAGACCATTCCATCCTAAAGCAACAGAATACATACACATTCTTCTTGACTGAACATGGAACATTCTCCAGAATAGATCACATACTGTATCACAAATCAGTACAAAAAGATTGGGATCATTCCCTCAACATTATCAGACCACATTGCTTTGAAACTTGAACTCAGTCACAACACAAAAGTGGGAAGGAACTCAAATACAGGGAGGTTAAAGAGCATCCTATTCAAGAATGAATGGATCAACCAGGAAATTAAATGTTTCCATGTTGGAAACAAATGTTTCCATGATTGTAAAATTGTTGTAAAAACTTTGGGATACAATAAAGGTGGTCCTAAGAGGGATGTTTATAGCAATAAAGCCTTTCTCAAGAAACTAGAAAGATCTCAAATACACAACCTAACATTCCACTTAACAGAGCTGGAGAAAGAATAGCAGGACAGCCTAAACCTAGCTGGAGAAGAAAATTAATAAAGACTAGAGCAGAAATCAATGAAATGCAATCCAGAAGAACAGTAGAACAGATCAATGAAACTAGGAGCTGGTTCTTTGAAAGAATTAATAAAATTGATAACCTCTGGCCATACTTATCAACAAGAAAAGAGAGGACCCAAATAAAAATCATGAACGGAAAAGGACACAACCAACACTGAAAAAATAAAATTATAAAAACTTATTATGATCAAGTATAGGCCAACAAATTAGACAATCTGGAGGAAATGGATGCATTCCTAGAGATGTGTAAACTACCAAATTGAAACAGGAGGAAATAGAAAACCTGAACAGACCCATAACTAGCAAGGAAACTGAAGCAGTAATCAAACATCTCCCAACAAGTAAGAGGCCGGGTCTTGATGGCTTCCCAGAAGAATTCTACTAAACATTTAAAGAAAAAGTAATACCTGTTTTTCTGAAGCTGTTTCAAAAAATAGAAAGGAAAGGAAAACTTCCAAACTCATTCTGTGAGGTCAGCATTACCTTGATCCCCCAAAACCAAAAAAAGACCCCACCAAAAAGGAGAATTATAGAGCAATATCTCTGATGAACATGGATGCAAAAATTCTCACCAAGATATTAACCAGCAGGGACTGCTGTTGGCTCTGTCAGGTAAGTGTCTGACTTCAGCTCAGGTCATGATCCCAGGGTCCTGGAATGGAGCCCCATTTGGAACTCCCCGCCCAGTGGGCAGTCTGCTTTTCCCACTGCCTCTCCCTCACCCCAGCTGTGCTCTTTCTGTGTCTCTCTCAAATAAATAAAATATTAAAAAAATAAAGATATTCGCCTATGGATCCAACAGTACACTGAAAGGATTATTCAATACAACCAAGTGGGATTTATTCCTGGGCTTGCAAGGGCAGTTCAACATAAACAATTGATCAATGTGATATTCTGCATTAATTTTTTAAAAAATGACAAGAACCATATGATCCTCTCAATAGATGCAGAAAAAAGCATTTGACAAAGTACAACATCCTCTCTTGATTAATACTCTTCACTGTGTAAGGATAGAGGGAACATACATCAATATCATAAAAGCCATGTATGAAAAGCCCACATAGAATTTAATTCTCAATGGGGAAAAACTGAGAGCTTTCCTCCTAAGGTCAGGAACACAACAGGATTGTCCACTCTCACCATTGTTGTTCAACATGGTAATATCAGACAACAAAAAGAGATAGAAGACATTCAGATCAGCAAAAAAGAAGTCAAACTCACTCTTCACAGATGACATGATAGAAAACCCAAAGACTCCACCTTCAAATTTATAGAACTCATAGGAATTCAGCAAAGTGGCAGGATATAAAATCAATGCACACTGGACACTTGGGTGGCTCATTCTGTTGGGCATCTGCCTTTAGCTCAAGTCATAATCCCAGTGACCTGGGTTTGAGTCCTGTGTCGGGGATCCTGCTCAGTGGAGAGCCTGGTTCTCTCTCTTTCTCTCACTCTCTCTCTCTCTTTCTGACAAATAAATAAGTAAAATCTTTTGAAAAAATAAAAAAAAATAAAATCAATGCACAGAAGTCCATTGCATTTCTATATACTAACAATAAGACAAAAAAAAAGAGAAATTAAGGAGTCAATCCCATTTACCACTGCTTCAAAAACAATAAGTTACCTAGGAATAAACCTAATCAAAGAGGCAAAGTCTCTTGACTCAGAAAACTATAGAACACTCATGAAAGAAATTGAGGAAGACCCAAAGAAATGAAAAAAGTCTATGTTCATGGATTGGAAGAACTAATACTGTTAAAATGTCCAGGCTACTTAGAGTGATCTATATATTCAATCTCTATATATGCAATCTCGATCAAAATTCTGTCAACTTATTCACAGAGCTGGAACAAATAATCCTAAAATTTGTATGGATTCAGAAAATACAGGTAGAAGAAATGAACAGACACTTCCCAAAGAAGACATCCAAATGGCCAACAGACTTATGAAAAAAAAAAAAAATCCTCAACATCAGGAAAATACAAATCAAAACCACAATGAGATACCACCTCATACCAGTCAGATGGCTAAAATTAACAAATCAGGAAACAATGGGAGAAAGGGGAACCCTCCTACACTGTTTGTGGGAATACAGGGTGCAGCCACTCTGGTAAACAGATGGAGTTTCTTCAAAATGCTAAAAATAGTTACCCAATGACTTAGCGACTGCACTAGTAGGGTGGGTACTCACCCCAGAGATACAAATGTAGTGATTTGAAAGCTTACTGACATCCCAGTGTTTATAGCAGCAATGTCCAATGTCCACAACTGTCAAACTATGGAAAGAGGCCAGATGTCTATTGACAGATGAATGGATAAAGAAGATGTGCTACACACACACACACACACACACACACACACAACACAATACAACTCAGCCATCAAAAAAATGAAATCTTGCTTTTTTGCCACAATGTGGATGGAACTAGAGGGTATTATGCTAAGCAAAATAAGTTAATCAGAGAAAGGCAATTATCATATTATCTCACTCATAGGTGGAATTAAGAAACAGAGGAACATAGGGGAAAGGAGGGAAAAATAAAACAAGATGAAACCAGAGAGGGAGACAAACTATAAGAGACACTTAAACATAGGAAACAAACTGGGAGTTGCTAGAGGGGATGGTGGTGGGGATGGGGTAACTGGATGATGGGCATTAAGGAGAGCATGTGATATAATGAGCTCTGGTTATAAGATTGATGAATCGCTGACCTCTGCCTCTAAAACTAATAATACACTACATGTTAATTAACTGAATTTAAAAAAAAGAAATCCTGTTCCCACATGGCAGAGAAGAAAATCTTAGAATACATGGAGCATCGAATAGAATACTCAGAAGGGTAAAATGCATCAGTAAGGCCAAAGTAACCCTAAACCACATGATGCTTTGGAGTAGTCTAACAAGAAAAGCAAGCCCCAAAATGATCGGAATTACTCCAAGTGACATAAACAAAGCTCAAGAATATTTACAGAAATACAAAACCATTTAGCATCCAAAAAACCTAAATCACAATTTTAGTAAAAGAAAAAAAAATTTCCAGGAAAGAAACCAGGAGAAAAATATAAATGAAAGAAAAAAAATCAGTCTAAAAAAACTATACTAGAAATGAGAAGAGTGTCATTATTAATATATAAGAACATTAAAATAGTTATTATTAATGTAGTCTACATGCTAAGAGAAATAATTGAACATGTAAAGTTAAATATTTAAAAAGCTAAAATATTTTTTAAAAATTAAACATATTAATGAAAGCTATAATTTCTTATCTAGAAATTACACTGGACAAAATTAATGGAAAATTAGATATTTTGGAAGAAAAGATTACTTAGCTTAAAGACATCACAACAGAACTATCTAAAGTGAAGCCTAAAGGCAGAAAATAATTTTTAAAATCTGAACAGGATATTGTTGAGAAGTGAGACAACTTCAAGCAGCCTCATGTATGTGTAATTGGAGTATTCAAGGAAGAGGAAATAAAGGGTGGAAGGATAATTTGAAATAATAATGGTTGAAAATTTTCCAAATTTGATGAAAATATAAATGTAGATCCAAGAAGCTCACATACAACAGATAAATTCAGAAAATTATAGAAAGTCACATCATAGTCAATGTGCTTTGATTCTGCAGCAAAAAGATTATCATAAAAGCATCCAGAGTGAAAAATAAACATTATGTACAAAGAACAATGATATAAGAGACCATTTCTTCTCTGAAACAGTAGAATCCAGAAAACAGTTTAGCAACATCTTTAATGTACTGAAAGACTAAAACTGACAACCTGGAATTCTATTCCCAGAGATAACTATCTTTCCAAGACAAAGAAGAAAGACATTCTGACACATAAAAGCTAACAAAATTTATCACCAGCAGAATTGCATTATAAGAAATAAGAGAGGACATCCTTCAGGTAGAATGAAAACAATTCCAGATAGATTAGCCCTCAGGGAGATTCAAATTAAAACCACATTGAGATATCACCTTACACCAGTTAGAATGGCCAAAATTAACAAAACAGGAAACAACATGTGTTGGAGAGGATGTGGAGAAAGGGGAACCCTCTTACACTGTTGGTGGGAATGCAAGTTGGTGCAGCCTCTTTGGAGAACAGTGTGGAGATTCCTCAAGAAATTAAAAATAGAGCTTCCCTATGACCCTGCAATTGCACTCCTGGGTATTTAATCCAAGGATACAGATGAAGTGAAAAGAAGGGCCATCTGTACCCCAATGTTTATAGCAGCAATGGCCACAGTCGCCAAACTATGGAAAGAACCAAGATGCCCTTCAACAGATGAATGGATAAGGAAGATGTGGTCCATATACACTATGGAGTATTATGCCTCCATCAGAAAGGATGAATACCCAACTTTTGTAGCAACATGGACGGGACTGGAAGAGATTATGCTGAGTGAAATAAGTCAAGCAGAGAGAGTCAATTATCATATGGTTTCACTTATTTGTGGAGCATAACAAATAGCATGGAGGACAAGGGGCGTTAGAGAGGAGAAGGGAATTTGGGTAAATTGGAAGGGGAGGTGAACCATGAGAGACTATGGACTCTGAAAAACAGTCTGAGGGGTTTGAAGTGGCAGGGGGGTGGGAGGTTGGGGTACCAGGTGGTGGGTATTATAGAGGGCACGGCTTGCATGGAGCACTGGGTGTGGTGAAAAAATAATGAATACTGTTTTTCTGAAAATAAATAAATTGGAAAAAAAAACCCACAAAAAAAAAATGATCTAGACAAAGGAATGAAGAACGTCAGAAATGGTCACTACATGGGTAAATAAAGTTTTTTTCTTTTATTATTAGTAAATTCCCTTAAAAGGTAGTTGTCTATCCATAGCAAAAATAGTAACCCTATACCTAGGGGTTTATTGCCTATGTGGAATTTTATCACATATGTGAAATATATGACACCCATGGCACCAAAGCCAAGAAAGGAGAAATGGAAGTAAACTATTATAATGGGAAATGGTATATAAAGTAAAGTGCTCCTTTACCTGCAGGTAGATTGTGATAAGTTAACAATGTGCACTATAAACCTTAATGATCTGAAGATATTAAGAAAATGATACAGTTAACACATAATCATAAAAGATTCCCAATTCATTTAAAAGAGGGCAGAGTTGGGGTAAATGGAACCACTGCTTTATTCCATCTCATTGATGTTGGGTGAGGTCAGAGGCTCACTTCTCCAAGGGGCCCTGCTGATGTGAGCAAGGAAGGTGGGAAGCAGTAGGTGGGGCTAAAGGTAGTATCCTAGGGCCTGTCTGGTATAGCCCTTTACATCTAATCACTGTTTTGTGGGGATGGAGTCTCCCCTGAAACTAACCCCTACCTGCTTCTCTGGGCAAGGGCTTGTAGGGTCAGCTCCCTACTTGGCTCCCCAGCACAATCTTGTGCAGAAATTAGAAGGCTTTGCTTCTCTCAGGATAGCTTCTGCCTGGCCCTGCAGTATAGCTGGGGGCCTTCCCTGCTTCTATAGTGCACTGATGTGCTGGTAGAAAATCAACTTCCCATTCTACTATGCTGAAACTCTTGTGGGGGTACAGTTTTTCTGTGTGTGTGTGTGTGTGTGTGTGTGTGTGTGTGTTTAACTGAAGTAGTATGAATATTATAAAAAAAATACATCCAGTTGTTATCTTTAGCCAGGGTATTAGGATTTACTTGCAGCTTTTTTGTTTCTTTTAGAGTTGTGGGTTGAAGGTTTCTGGAGCTCTTTTTCTAAGATTTATGGGATGCAATAAGGAAATCTAAGGAACTCATTTCTGTGTCCTTAAGTCCCAAGGTCAGCCAGCTTTCTTTATTCTAGTTTTCAGTTTTTCTTTCTTTTTTTTTTTTTTGGTATTATATCTAAAACATTTTAATTTTAAGTGGGAGGTCTTGAATACAGCAAATCCATCTTGATGGAACTGGTAGAGCTTTACCTGAATTTTTAAAGAGCTCTATGATGGCCACAGGTCAAGAGTGAGAGTGGGACATTTTGCTATTTTGTAGGGCCCTCTGAACTCATTAGATAGGATGGCAGTTGTCATGTGGCCGCTGTTAACTATCAGAGACAAAGGAGATGTGGCTGCTTTTTTGAAGTGGTGATAAAATAGACTACACCACGAAATTCTTTGGCATTTGTTAATTTATCATGACATTTCCAGAACTGAAATAAATGGGCAGTCTATGAAAGCCTAGGTCGATTTGAGAAGCAGGAGAACTGTGGTCTGGAGAGTGGAAGTCTCATTTGAATCATCGTAAGTGATTCGTGATCACTCAAGCAATTCTCAGGCTCAAGCCTATTCACAAACTGAGACTTCCTCAAGAAAGAGAGGTCAGAACTTGGAGCAAGAACCTTGCACATTGCCAAAATTGTATACTGTAAATCATATGTCAGGGATCTTGTTCTCTTCAGGCCAAGGTGGTGAGTATTTGAGGTTTATAGCAAATACTCAAGACAGCAATGGTGGAGCATGTAAGCAGCTATAGACTATGTATGTGAAGGAACATGGCTGTGTTTATTTACCAAAAAACCTCACTGGGCCAGATTTGGCTTGTGAGCCATTGTTTGCCAATCTTTCTGTAAAGCATGCTACTCACCTTCATGCAAAGGAGTCACCATGGTGATTCTGCACTGAGGAAAAGGAAATAACTGCACTTTCAATTATCGCAGGACATTGAACTGTCACTAATTCCTGTCACTTTCAATAATTACTGACATTGAACTGTCACTAATTCCTTGAGATCCAAAGCAATGTTGTGATCCAATAGTTAGTGACTTTTAGAGGACAGATGATTAATGAAATTTTGTACCTGTTCAATCTTAGAATAGATATATATCTTTGGAGCCAACCAATAGTGTTGTCCCTAATTCTGAAATGCAAAGATGAAATAGTCACATTTAGTAATTAGCAGAACCTCACCCTGGTTCCCTGACAAGTGGAGCAAAAGCTACACTTGTGCTAAGTGCAAGTCCCTGAACGGGTTTCAAACTAAAATGTAAACCAGAAGTAATACGGAGAATTCAATTCAATTTCAGAGAAGTGTTATCCACTAATACCCCGAAAGATACAAGTGTGGTGATTTATGTCACATCACTATTCAACTTACATAATTGGTCTCAGATAGTGAAAATGGATTCAAATAAACTTAAACAAGTGGTTTCTATATATAACTGCTATTTCAAGACATGGTTTTGCAGCTCAAGCAAACCAACATAGGCAATGGCACCTGCATGCCCTATTGAACTGATGAATTTGCCCCATATCTCTTAGTACTGAACACTGCACCAAGTTTGGCCCATGCAGCAGAGAACGTAGCACATCATTGTTGTCTTGGTATCACCTGCTGTCTCAGGTATCACTGCCTTTCCAGCCCTCTGTCATCATCTAGTCTTCTGGAACTATGATTTCCACTCTGTTCCACTGACATCACCCTATTCTATTACACAGGTTCTATCATGGTGATAAAAGTAGCAACTATCTTATATATTTTGGTGAGATATATGTCTAGTGGCTAGGAGAAAAATCCCACTAAAATTCAAGGACATTCTACCTCTGCAAAATGTTAAAGTACAGTGTTCCGAGATGTATCAAGATATATTTTGCAAGAAGAGAGTCTAGTTGGTGCATCTGCTCCCTCTTCTCATTAAAAAAAGTTGCAAGCCTTAGTGGGCCTCTTTGGATTTTAGAATAAACTTGTATCTCATTTGAGAATGTTATTCCAATCAATTTAGTCCAGAAGGCTGTAGGTTTGCATGTGGCTTGGGAAAGGACTGTAAACGTCCTGACGGCTGTTCATGCTGCTTTGTAACCTGGGGTGTTTAAAATATCTATGGGCAGACAGGACCCTGCAAGGAATCTTTTATAGACTTTAGGGCTGAATCACAACACTGACCTTTACAATTTTGGAGCATAGCCATACAAATGACTATCTATCATTATTTTTTATCTTTTAAAAAAAAGATTTGACTGTAACCATGACACCTAGAACAGGGCCTGGAGCATAGTACGTACACAATACAAACTTGTTGAAGGCAAGCATAAACTAGAGCAAACATGAGATTTGTTTCTACAATTTAAAAGTGCTAATAAATCACTCAGTAATAAATTTAAACCATTTGCCAAACTAAATAAAATATGGAGCTTATGTTTCTAACATCTTCACTTAGTGCCTTTTATAAATTTTCCATAATAAAATTTCAAAGCTCGTGGCAGCGTGCAGCATAATCTTCAAGCATATATTGTTTTTAATGCACATTTCATGTCAAAAGGCACTGGGCAACATCTAATTACATTTATTTCTAAATAACAGTCCCAAATTATCCTAACATGGTACTAAGCACATTGTTATTTCAGTGAAGATAACATTAGCAACTGGAATTGACTCCTATTTACATTAAATAGGATGGATGTTTAAACCACAATATGGCATTTATCAGAAATATAAGGCTTAATTCTCAAAATTATGATTATTAATTTTCAAACTATATTTTTTGACACATGTAGGTTTTCTTTTTATTTCATCACTCTTTTTACCTATCTCAGTATCTTTATATAATTAGTCACAAATATCAACAATTGTTATCTCTTATGTATTGATGATGAATTATATGACAGTCCTTTTTAATTCTTCTGATTAAAAATTTCCATAAAATACACTAGATTTCAAGTGCTCTTCAAGGTGAGTTTATGTTACTGAAGTTTGCAAGCTGGAACTTAAGAGGCAACCAAGAAAGTAATAAACTGATGCTGCTGTTCATTCTCCTGGGTTGTCTTTCCCTGTTCTTTTCAGTTACCACTATTTTACATACATATACTTCAATGCCTAGTCAAGAAACATTTTTTTTTCATGTTTTACCTGGGGATTTAAATCAGTTAAGATGTTTTCCTTTTTATAACTCCTTTTTAAAAATATCGTTATTTTAAACTGAAATATAAAAGAAGAGTGGAGAGGACAGTGGAGAGGACAAGAATTGGAACAAGGTAAAATTGGTTTTCATTCCTACTGTTTTCATGATGGCACACTGCTTTTCTCATTAGTGTCATATATAGTTTTGACATTTATAATCCTTCCACATCAATTGCTATAAATACGAGGCAAATATTAAGCTTACTTCTAAAAATTTTGTCTTTCTGTGGAATGCCTGGCTGGCTCAGTCAGTAGAGCATGCAAATATCTCTCTCTCGTTCTCTTTTCTTTTTTCTGTTTGATCATGCAACTCTTGATATGAGGAAGTTTGAGCCCCATGTTAGGTGTTGATATTACTTAAAAATAAAACTGTAGGGCACCTGGGTGGCTCAGTTGGTTATGCATCTGCCTTTGACTCAGGTCATGATTCCAGAATCCTGGGATCATGCTCAGCAGGGAGTCTGCTTCTCCCTCTCCCCCTGACACCCCCCCCCCATGCTTGTTCTCTCTCTTACTTGTACACAAAAATAAAATCCTTAAAAATAAAATAAAATAAAATCTTAACCAATTAAAAATTAAAGTTTTGTCTCTATTTTATGAATTTTCAATATCTAACACACAGCTGAATTCCATACATCCTAGGCCCTAAATAAATACACATATAGGCAATTAAACTTCCTCTGCTCTGAATAAATACTTTAAGGGAGATTCATTGGTCACCATATGAAAACCTTTCCAAAGGGCTTTGAACTGTTTTTCTACTGATTCATTGAGAATGTAGTCAGAATAGAGATTGACAAATTCCTTCCTGTTTTTATTCATAATTGGAATTTTATCAGCATTTTCCTTTAGATCCTACATCATGGGATTGCCAAAGTCTCTCTTTGAGATGTCTGGAAAATGATCATCGTCTCATCTACCACATTCCCTTCATATTCCAATAAATCGTTTAAACTCTGATATAGGACAGGGTGAGATTCTACCAGGTCACGAAAAGTTCCTTTTTCCCCCATTAGCTTCCTATACACAACCAAGGGAAAATGTATATCCAGTATGGTTATTATAAATAGCTAGACCCAGCACTATGCCAATCAGAGTGAACTGACCTTCAGTTTCAAAAGAGGATGGATTAAAACCAAAACAATTTTGTAGATTCATCATATGTGAACGTACCCACATCTGGATTGAAGATTTCCTCCACAACCCACTGTAAAATTTATTTGGAAACACCTCCCTCATCAAGTCCTCCATGTGGTTTATGGACGGTCAACAATACATACTTCAAAGTTTCACTATGGCAACTGTTGCAACTGTTGTTGCACTATTGAACACAATTGCTAATATTGTATTATTCGGGTACTCCTACACTATTTTTTTATACTGCCGTCCTGTACCAGAAACATTTCCTTTTGTTGTTATTTGCTTTTTAGCCAATTAAATTGTATATTTGTTTTCCTATTAAAAAAATTTTTTTTAATTAAAAAAAAAAAAAAAAAGTCCTTCTCCAGCCACACTCCGCAGTAGACCGCCATGGGTCATGTCATCCATGGGAAAAGAAATGACATTCGCTCGGTGTTGTGGGCAGCGCATGTCTGCCCCAACACTTCGCCAAGTGGCCGGACTACATCAAGGGCATCGTGAAAGATGCCCAGGTGCACCCCTCGCCAGGGTTGTCTTCCAGGATCTGTACCAGCTTAAGAAGCAGATGGTGGTGTTCATCATCATGGAGGGAATCCACACTGACCACTTCATGTACTGCAACAAGAAGGCCCAGCTCAACATAGGCAATGTGCTCCTGGTGGGCACTATGCCCTGGAGCACTATCGTGTGCTGTCTGGAGGAGAAGCTTGTTGACTGGGGCAAATTGCCCCAAGGCTTGCGAAACTATGTCACTGTCATGTCCCACAACCCAGAGACCAACAGACTCAAGTGAAGCTGCCCTCAAGGTCAAAGAAGGTCATTTATTTCTTCCTTGTCTAATAAATCCTTGCCTTCCATAATATCATAATCTTTTCTTCTCTTCTTTTAATCTTCTAGAACTTTATTGTTTTCCCTTTCACATTTATATTGACAATCAACCTTGAACTGATTTTTGCACATGAGGGTAATTTATAGTGGTAATTTTTATTCCAAGGGAAAAAAATCACTCTGCCCTAAGTGCTGTGCAGGGTAGTTTCCAAATATAGATGATAGATAGGTAGGTAGATAGAAAGATAGATAGATACTGGATGTGATATTCATATGATATTGGATATGATATATCTATCTTATTACTATGTTTTCCTTAGTCAAAACTATATTCTTGCTATAGGATACCTAAAGTATAACTACATAATAAGATTTTTGTATACAGTAGAGTTCTTCAATTTTATGTTTTTTCTTCAAAACTGTCTGAACTATTTTTTTATTTCTTTATAAATTTTAAAATCATATTTTCTCCAAAAGAATGTCTTATGATTTTATGGGGATTGAAGTTATCTTAGAACAAATTTGTGGAATATTAAAAGTTTGGAATATTGAAACTTCCAATCCATGAACATGGAAAATCACTTTATTTACACAGATTTCTTTATGTCAGTAACATTTTGCAATTTGATATGTAGAGATTTTGTACACCTGTATGAACTGAATTATGTCCTCCCAAAATTCATATCCATATGAACATATTGGAGACAGGGTTTAAGTCACTAAACCAGTGACATATATATTCATCTCCTGTCTACAACATTTTCTGTAATCCAGGCTTCTTATCCTGGTCCCCAAGTTCCTTAATGATCTACTTATGAGTATATTTCATGCTTCTCTACCCTTTGCTAATACACTGTTGAGTAATATGAGTCACCTGGGTGGCTCAATCAGTTGAGTGTCTGACTCTTGGTTTTGGCTCAGGTCATGATCTTAGGGTCATGGGATTGAGCCCCATATCTGGCAACACTCAGTGTGGAATCTGCTTGTCCTTCTCCCTCCCTCTCTGCCCCACTCCTTCTGCCCTTGCCCCCACTTGCATGCTCTCTCTCTCTCTCTTCTCTCTCATATAAATAAAATTTAAATGATTTTAAAAAAGAGTAATTCAACTTTTAAGGAACTTATTTCTGACTTAAAGTCTTTGTCAAGCTTATTTCTGACTTAGTATCTTTGATATTAGGATCCCTGTACAAAGAATGTTCTTTATACAACTGTTTATTCATATATGGGTTAAACAAATGTTTATTATAATGATTTCTTCATTCCAGATATTCTTCCAAAAGTTTTACATGTAGTCATGATTAAAAGAGGGAAAAAAAGCCTCATCCTTAAGAAACTTATATTTTAGTTCCTCTAAAAGAGAGTAAACAAATTAAGATGTCAGCATAGGGTGATATGCAT
Organism: Neogale vison; assembly: GCF_020171115.1. Classification (NCBI taxonomy): domain Eukaryota; kingdom Metazoa; phylum Chordata; class Mammalia; order Carnivora; family Mustelidae; genus Neogale; species Neogale vison. Next base: position 83,287,755 of record NC_058094.1, on the reverse strand, counting down.
TTGGAGAAAAATAAATAGGTTAAGCAAAATAGAGTGTCCACTGGGTAACTGGAGCATTGCTAATTACAAAGCAGAAGGGTAATTATGGTTGTGATAAGGTCACAGAGAAGTGAGAAAACTGATGATATGATCCATGTGAACAGGATTATAGGCAAAGGTAACAGTCAATGTGGAGGCCAAGTAAAACAAGGCTGTACTCATGCCCTCCCCTCCATAAAACTGAAGGAGGCTGAGGCTGAGGAGGAAGAAAATGGAAACAAAGTTAAACCTAAATCTCACTAATAAGAACGCTTGATAGGAGAAATGTAACATTCCACCAGGAAACTCCCAATTGTCATCATGTTAGTGCCTCATCAGAGGGAGAAACAGCCTTGACTTGATAATAACCAGGCCTCCAATATCCTGACAGTCTTTTTTTATCCTGACAGTCTTTTTTACCCTGATAGCCCTTCTGAACATCCCCTTTGTCCTCACCTACTGCTGAGCCAGCAATTGTGGCCCAATCATCTACTGCCAAGTCCACCCCCACTCTGCCTTTAAAAACTCTGACTGTAATCTGGTTCAGAGTCCAAGTCCCTACTCCGCTGTGTTGGGTATACTTGTGCCCAAGCTTAAGCTTGTCAAATAAACCCTCATGTGATTGCATCGGTGTTGGCTCCTTGGTGGTCTCTCAGACATGAAAACTTGGGCATAACATCAATGTAAGGCCCCGAGGTGAGGATAAATTTGACTTATTCAAAGAATAGCAGTAAACCAGAATGTTTATAGCAGAGAGAACAATGGAGAAAGGATGAGCTCTAATTAAGATTGTTTATTTCCAAAAAGTCATAAGTCTTTGGGAAGTCTTTGGAGAGTTTATGTTCAGAGAAGGTGCTGTGGACTGAATTATATCCCACTTTCGTGACTCCTACTCCTACAAATTTATATGAGAGTGAAGCCCTCATGGCGGAATTAATGGATTTATAAGAAGAGAGAAAAATTATACTCTTTGCTATGTGAGGGCACAGAAAGAACGTGACTGGAAGCCAGAGAAACAGGGCTCTCACCAGGTACTACATAGACTTGCACCTTGATCTTGGACTCTTCAGATCTGTGATAAATAAAGGTCTGCTTTTTAGTCACATAGTCTGTACCATATTGCCATAGCAGCCCAAGCAGACTAATATGAAAGTGATATGCTATGAGTTGTGTCTTAAAAGGGATATTCTGGCTGCTGAGTAGAGAAAAGCTAGACTGGAGGCTTTTGCAGTAATCTAAACAATGAATATTGGTGACTAGAGCTATATCACTAGTGACGAAGGTGATGAAATCTATTTGGATATTATTTTTGAGATTCCTTAACAATGTGTACAACAAAAGTCCATGAGACTGATAAGGAGCCAGGAGACATAAATTGAAAAATTCCCAGAGCTTTCACAAGGTGATATCTTAGATGTTCAAACTATGAAAGGCCAGAGCAGGGAGTATTGATTGATCACTCAAGGCATTCAGTAGAAACCCCAAAAATGTCACACTTCAATCATAGGAATAAACTATCACATAATATAGACTACTTCATACCAGACTTTCTGGCCCTAAAATGCCAAAGTCTTTAAGAATGGAAACAAAATACAAACTCACAATACTTTAAAAAGGACAATGTGTAACATTCCATCAAATACTAAACACTGGGAAGGAGATAAATCTAACAAATAGGAACAAATAAGAGATTACAAAAGGAAATAGAAACAAATAAGAAATCACAAAAAAGGTAGATTTAGCAGACAGACTTTCCAACATCTGTTATGAATGTGCTCATGCTTAAAGATTCAGAGAAAAACAAGAAAATAAAAAAAGAGAGAAATGGATGATATAATAATAAACAAAAGGATATTTCTAGAAATTAAACATACCATATCTAAGTTGAAGTAAATTAGGTAGGCCTTGACAATATATTAGATACATAAAATGTAAGAACAGTGAATGAAGAGATAACAATAGAAGCAAGTCAATATAAATAATATTTTAAATAAGTACAAATAACTGAAATTATACTAAATACATTATCTTAAAACAAAAGCTTTAAATTATAAAGCATCAACCAAAAGATATCTTGGAAACCACTAAATATCTGGGAATTTAATAAAATGTTTCTATAGAATGCATTAGTCAAAAAAGAAATCACAAAATCTGAAAATATATTGAATGAATGTAAATGAAACTTAAAACACTCACATTTTGTGGGACACAGCAAAAAATAGTGACTGTAGGGAAAACTGAAGTAAGTGCTTAAATTACAAAATCAATGGTCTTAGTTTCCACTTCAGAGTTGTTAAAAAGAAAACCACAGGCCCAAATGGCATTATGGTGGTCAAGGTCCCAAGTCAGCAAACCAAGCCTTAGTACCTAACCTAACTTCAGTTACAAGCTGCCTATAATGTAACTTTTAACTAGCAAACATAGGAATTTCCTGGTCTCACTAGGAAATGTATTAATAGACTTCCTGCTATTCCCCTTGGGAAGACAACCTTACCAAAACAATGGATTCTTTGCTAATAATTTCCTTTTTTTTCCATTCTCTTTCTACCTTTTAAAAACTGTCTTTTTTTGTAACCCTTTGGAACTCCCCTCTACTTACTGGACAGAATGCTGCCTAATTCATGAATTGACTAATAAAGACAATCAGACCTTTAAAATTTATTTGGTTGAGTTTTTGTTATTTAACAAAAGCTACTAAAAGAACAAACTAAAGTGGTTAGAGAAAATAATAAAAATAAGACCAGAATTTATTAAAAATGAAAATAAACAAAAAATTAAAAAAACACAATTATATCTATTTTTTTTCTATAAGAAGCAAAATTTGTAGCTAGATTGTACAAATTACCAATATCAGAAATTGAGGAAAAGATATAAAAATGTCCATAGATTAGATGATTTAATAAAAGAACATTATAATCTTAAGCAATAAGGACACATTTCAGATATTTATTAAATTCAAAATATTTCTTACAAATATAGGTGTAAAAACTTGTAATCAAAATTTGGCAACTTAAATCTAGTTATGTATTAAAAAGATAACATACCATAACAAAAGGAGGTTTATTTTACAAATGTGTCATGAATCATGAATGTATTTTGCCATGTTAACAGAATAAAAGAAAAAAAGGCAAATTGTGTCAATGGGATATAGTAATCAATAACAAAATTCGACACCTGTTCATGGTACAATCTGCAGGAAAATAAAAAAAATAGAATGGAAGTTTCTTAATCTAATAAAGCACAACAAATGTGATACTTACTGATGAAAAGTGAATATTGTCCCACTAAGATAGGGGGTAAGACAAAGACTGTAACAGTAATTCTGTTTAACAACAGTTTTGGAGGCCATAGCCATTATATTTTTTATTTTTTTTAAGATTTTATTTATTTATTTGACAGAAATCACAAGTAGGCAGAAAGGCAGGCAGAGAGAGGAGAGGAGGAGCAGGCTCCCCGCTGAGCAGAGAGCCAGATGCGGGGCTCGATCCCAGGACCCCAGGACCATGACCCGAGCCGAAGGCAGAGGCTTCAACCCACTGAGCCACGCAGGCGGGCCATAGCCATTATAAAGGGTCAGTAAAAGAAAGAAATTTATACAGATTGAAGGGAAAAAAAAGCAAATGTGTGTTATCTGCAGATAATGTTATTCTGTACCTGGAATATCCCAGAAATTCTACAGCAATGTTTCTAGAGAAAATGAATGAGTTTAGCAAAATCCTAGAATATAAGATTACTATGCAGAAATCAGTTGTATTTCTAAATAAGAGCTATAAAAATTCAGGAATTCCAATTTGAAAAACATTTATAATACAAGTCTGAAACATGAAATATTTGAATTTAATAAAATGACTGAAAAATGTTAAGCTAAAAACTACAGAACAGTACAGAGAAATCCAAATTTATATATAAAATTAAAATATGACATGGTCATAAATTAATAATTCACTATTGGTAAGATAAAAATTCTCTGCAAACTGGCCTATAGATTCTATGTAAATCCAATAAAATAAAAATCCTAAAAGTGCTTTTGTAGAAATGAGCAAACTGTGTGTAAAACTTAAATGAATATGCAGGATGTAGTACCAAAAAATTTTTGAAAGAGTAAACTTTGGGACGCCTGGATGGCTCAGTTGGTTAAGCAGCTGCCTTCGGCTCAGGTCATGATCCCAGCGTCCTGGGATCGAGTCCCACATCGGGCTCCTTGCTTGGCAGGGAGCCTGCTTCTCCCTCTCCCTTTGCCTGCCATTCTGTCTGCCTGTGCTTGCTCTCTCTCCCTCTCTCTCTCTAATAAATAAATAAAATCTTTAAAAAAAAAAAAAGAAAGAGTAAAAGTTGTTGGAGGACTAAACACTATATGATTTCAAGACTTACTATAAAGGTAAAGCAATCAAAGCAGTTTGGATACAGGACACCTTGGTGGCTCAGTGGTTAAGTGTCTGCCTTTGGCTCAGGTCATGATCCCAGGATTCTGGGATTGAGCCCCGCATCAGGCTTTCTGCTCCACAGGAAGCCTGCTTCTCCCTTACCCACTCCTGCTGCTGTGTTCCCTCTCTCACTGTGTCTCTCTCTGTTGAATAAATAAAAAAATATATATTTAAAAAAAACCCAGCTTGGATACAAGGGTAAATCCTCTGTTCAATGGAAGAGAACAGAAAAACCTAAATTAATACTCACATATATGGCTACATAATATTTTCAAAGGTAACAGGGTAATTCCAAAGGGCATAAAATTTGTTTTTAATAGATCATGCTGCAACAACTAAATGTTTATTTGAAAAAAAAAAAAAGATTTGTGATATTTACCTCCCACTATATACAAAGATTAACTTTAAAAGGATCATATGTTATATACAAAAATTAACTTTAAAAGGACCATATACTGAACTTCAAGTAAAAATTATGGAAATTATGAGTTTAGCTCAAAGAGCCCTGCCAGGTTCTCACAGTGAATCTCAGAGGAAATCCTCTTTTTCTCGCAGAGAAAAGGGAAGAAGCAACCATTCTGAAATCAGCCCATGGCTTTTTGTTCTCCTTAGTAAGGCTTTCTCTGAGAAAAACTATTTTACTGGACCCTAAATGACCTACCCAACAGCATCCCACTGTAGCCCTCTAAGTGAGGGAAGGAAAACAGCACAGGCTCATTAAAAGTCTGAGACATAATTATAAGACTACAGAAAGCTTCCCCAATACCAGCCTCCATATTTCACCACCACATGTAGGGCTCCAACATAATAACAGAGAAATACCACTGAAAGTATGGTACATTTCAGACATTATTTAAGAATACTCCAGGGAAACCCAAAGAAAATAAGGGAATAAAAACAAGAGTAAATTTTAGTTTTCAATACCTACAGTTGCAGCAAACATTAAACACAGCTTAATTTTTAGATAAACATAAAAATCCACACTAAATTCCTACTTATCTCAGTTACTTTTTACTCAGAGCATCATGTGTGGCTTTTAACAGAAAGTTATTAAGGCACACTAAAGAAGAAAATAAAAACCCACCCACGAATTGAAGTGACAGAGCAATACTCAAATCCAGACTTACAAATGACAGGGAAGTTAGGATGATCAGACTTGGAATTTAAAATAAATATGGCTGCTTTGCTAAAAGCTCCAGTGAAAAAGTGGACAAAATGCAAGGACAGATGGGTAAGTGACAATTTTAAGAACCAATGAAAAATCCTAGAAATCAAAAACTGTATCTGAAATGAGGAATGCCTTAGGCCCATCAATACACTGGCCACAACTAAAGAAATTGGTAAAAATGAACAAATATTAATAGAAACTCCCAAGACTGAAATGTAAAAACAAACAAACAAACAAACAAACAAAAAAACAAATAAATAAAAAGAAAGAATATTTGAGAAATGTAAGATAATTAATAAATGTGTCTCATGCATAATTAGAATACAAAAAGATGAGAAAAATCTGCAGAAGAAATGTTTGAGCCATAACAAAATTTTACAAATTTAATAATTGAAACAAAACCATGGGTCTAGAATCTGAGAGAACACCACTCAAGATACAGATAAGAAAATTCCTCACCTAGACATAATAAATTTAAACTACAACTTTTAAACAAAGAGTAAATATCTTGAAGGAAGCCAGACAAAACACTCTATTTATAGAAGGCAAGTATAAGAAGTTCATCAGTCTTCAGAAACCATGCAAACAAAAAGAGAATTGAATTAAATATTAAATGTGTTGAACTAAAAAAATATCCAGTGACCTGTAATGTTGTATTCAGTAAAATTATTCTTCAAAGGAAGAATAAATAAAAACTTCCTCAAACAAACCTTGAGGGAATTTGTCACTAGTATACCTGCTTTGCCCCAAATGTGAAAAAAAAGTTCTTCAGAAAGCAAAAAAAAAGATATATATCAGAAAATTGGATCCGCATTAAAAAAAAAACAGTAGAGAAAGAATATGTAAATATATTGTATATGTAAATATATAAAGTCTTTTATTTTTTCTTATTGTTCGTTCATTGCACAAATGAAAGTTTCTTCAAAATAACAATAGAAAAAATACATAGTGATTATAGTCATATAAATATAAGTGAATAAGTGAATAAGTGAAGTTACTAACCAGAATGTTGTAAGGGATACAATGGAGAGATTGGAGATACTTTGTTATGGGGTATTTGGACTACTTGTGAAGTGGTGTAGTGATATTTGAAAGTAGATTTGGAATAGTCAAGAGCTATCACTAAATAATTAAAAAGAAGAGTTTAATAGATATACTAAGGGAAAGAGAAAAAAATGGAATTATATAAACTGTTCATTTAAAACCAGAGAAGTCAAGAAAATAATGAAAAACATACCCCCCCAAAAAAGTAAAAGGACAAAAAAAAAAAAAAAAACCTAGAAAAAGTAACAAATATGGCTGAAATTTTTATAAAGTGACATAAGAGGGAGCACATTTTGGGTAAAATGGGTTATACTGAAATAGTCTAGCCAAATACTAAAAAATAAATTAGTAAACAAGAGCAACAACAGACCCTAGGTTATGTTGGGTGAGGGAGGATAATTTCTCATCAAATAAAGACTATCAATAAGGATATATAAATTATTTTTTTTTAAGTACCAAATGGAAAATCTGGAGTTAAGAAATAAAAAAATACAAATTGAAAGATTCACAAGAGCTCAACTGTAGATTTAAATTAACTGGAACTGGAACTGACACTGTCTATGAAGGATTAATTAATATTACTCAATTTGATGGCAAAGACAAAATGCAAAAAATAAAACAAAGATTCAGAATTATGGACATAATTAATTACATCATCAAATACACATGGGAATAGCAAATGGAGAGAAGAGAAAGAAGAAAAGTACTCGAAGATAAAATGTCTGGAAATATTTCCAAATTTAAAATGAAAATTTTAAATTATACACACAAAACTCAATGAATAACAAATGAAATAAACACAGATTTCCACACTTAGATATATTATAATCAAAATGTTGAAAGGCAAAGACCAGAAAGAAAACAAATACACACACAAAAAAGAAAGAAACAAAAGCAAATGATTTATCATATCCAAAGGAAACTGAGTAAGATTTAACTTTTACTTCTCAGCAAAAACAGTGGAGCAAAAAAGATATATTTAAAGTACTGAAGGAAAAATCTAACCAAGATTATACTATATTGTACTATTATCCTACACTATCGTATTAAGGCTGTATTTCAAAAATAAAGGTGACTGCATCAATTTGCATTGCTACCAACAGAACATAAGGGTTACATTTCTTCCACATCCTCCCCAACATTTGTTATAGTTTGTCTTTTTGATTCTAGCTATTATGATAGGTAGAAGATGATATGTCCTTATGGCTTTTATTTGCATTTCCCTGATGATTGATAATGTTGAGCACCTTTTTATGTGTCTGTTGGCCATCTGTTTAGATTCTTTTTAAAAAATATGTATTCAAATCTTCTGCCCCTTTTTAAAATGAATTATTTGCTTTTTTGGTGTTGCATTAATTTCCCCTGTATATTTTTGATATTAACTCCTTATCAGATATATCACTTGCAAATATCTTCTCTCCTTCAATAGGTCATCTTATCATTTGTTGATTGTTTCCTTCACTGTCTAAAAACCTTTTATTTCGTATACTCTCATTTATTTTTGCTTTTGTTTCCCTTGCCCAGGGAGACATATCTTGGAAGATGTGGCTGCAGCTGATGTCAGAAAGATTACTGCCTATGTTTTTTTCTAGGACTTTGTGGTGTGTGTGTGTGTACACACATTATATATATATATATATATACACACACACACACATATATACACATACGTATATGTATTATATATATATATATATATATACACACACACACGCGTCTGTGTGTATATGGGGGAATATCATTTGGTCATTAAAAAAAGAATGAACTCTCATCATTTGCAGCAACACGGATGGAGCTAGAAAGTATTATGCTGAGTGAATATGCTGAATGAATAAGTGACATAGAGAAAGAAAATAGCTATATGATTTCTTTTATATGTGGACTTCAAAACAAAAACCAAAACAGGATCCTAAATACAGAGAACAAACTGGTAGTTACCAGAGGGGAGGTAGGTGAGGGGATGGGTGAAAGAAAGGGGATTAAGAGGTAAAAACTTTCAGCTATAAAATAAATGAGTCACAAAGATGAAAGTAGAGCAGAGGGAATATAGTCAATAATATTGTAATGATGTTGTTTGATGACAGATGGTGACCACACCTAATGTGGCAATCCCTGAATAATGTACAGAATTATTGAATCAGGGTTGCTTAGGTGGCTCAGTCCATTAAGCATCTGCCTTCAGCTCAGGTCATGATCCCAGCATCTCGGATCAAGCCCCACATTGGGGTCTCAGCTCAGAAGGAGTCTGCTTCTCCCTTTCCCTGCTGTTACCCCTGCTTATACTCTCTCTCTGTCAAATAAATAAGTAAAATCTTACAAAAATGAATTACCAAATTATTTTATTGTGTGCCTAAAACTAATATAACTGTGCCTTAATTATCTGTCAATAAAATTTAAAAAAAGGTGAAGTGTATATATTGACAAAAACACAAACAGAATTTGTTATCGTAGATCCACCTTAAAAGGCAGGTCAAAGGAAATTCTTTGAGTTGAAAAAGTATTTTGAATATGCACAAGAAAGAAAGATTACCAGATTTTTAATTATATTTTAAATTATTGGTTATTTTTAGAACTAAAAATATATATCTTAACACCAGACAGTATTTTGAATATGCACAAAAAATAAAGATCACCAGAAATTTAGCATGTAGGATATTATTACAAAATAAAATATAATTATATTTTCCCTTTATTTTAGTAACTGATTAAAAAGCAATTGCATGATGCAATGTATATATAATTATATTGTTGATTTATAATATATAGAAAATAAATATATTTGACAAAGCAGCACAAAATAATTGGGCTGGAACAAAGCTGTATTTAAGTAAAGCAATGATTATAAAGAGTAATTTGAAGCATAGAAACAAAAAAATATGATAAACGGTAACATAACAAAAACATAGCTGACAAAAATATGTAGCAAATACATATTTGTTCTTTCTTCTCTCAGCTTTTCAACAATACAAATATATATCATGCTTAAATAAAGCAATAATTATAGCAATGTATTTTATAGTAACATGTATATACATAATATGAATTATAATAAAGGGAAGAAAAACAAGGGCAAGCAATTAAGTTATATAGAAGTAAAGTCTCTGTCACTCAAATTAGGTTAATATAAATCTGAAGTGAATTTTGATAGGTTAAGATATATATTTTAACCTCTAAGAATAACCAATAATTTAAAATATAATTAAAGATCAGTATATGAATAAAAATATTACATTCAGAAATAATGACTGAATTTAAAAAAGGAAGAGTGGAAGAGAAAGATAAAGTTACATATAGAAAATAAATGGAGGGGAGGAGTCAAGATGGCGGAGAAGTAGCAGGCTGAGACTACTTCAGCTAGCAGGAGATCAGCTAGAGAGCTTATCTAAAGATTGCAAACACTTGCAAATCCATCGGCAGATCAAAGAGAAGAAGAACAGCAATTCTAGAAACAGAAAAACAACCACTTTCTGAAAGGTAGGACTGGCGGAGAAGTGAATCCAAAGCGACGGGAAGAGAGACCCCGGGGGGAGGGGCCGGCTCCCGGCAAGCAGCGTAGCAACAGAGCACAAAAACGGGACTTTTAAAAGTCTGTTCCGCTGAGGGACATCGCTCCAGAGGCTAAACCGGGGCAAAGTCCACGCGGGTTCAGCGTGGCCTCAGGTCCCGCGGGGTCACAGAAGGATCAGGGGTGTCTGAGTGTCGCAGAGCTTGCGAGTATTGGAGCGAGAAAGCCGGCTACAGAGACAGAGCCGACAGTGAGCTCACAGCTCGGGGTTACCTTGAACAGGTTGCAGGCTCGGTGAGCTCGGAGCTCGGCCGGAGGTCGGGCAGACAGGAGTTACTGGGTGCTGTTCTCTGAGGGCGCACTGAGGAGTGGGGCCCTGGGCTCTCGGCTCCTCCGGGCCGGAGACCAGGAGGCCGCCATTTGTATTCCCGTCCTCCGGAACCCTACGGAAGGCGCTCAGGGAACAAAAGCTCCTGAAAGCAAACCCGAGCGGATTACTCAGCCCGGCCCCTGGTAAGGGCGGTGCAATTCTGCCAGGGGCAAAGACACTTGAGGATCACTACAACAGGCCCCTCCCCCAGAAGATCAACAAGAAATCCAGCCAAGACCAAGTTCACCTACCAAGAAGTGCAGTTTCAATACCAAGGAGAGCGTCAGAATTCCAGAGGAGGAGAAAACAAACCACGGAAATCATGGCTTTCTCCCTGTGATTTTTTAGTCTTGCAGTTAAAGTAATTTTTTTCTTTTTCATTTTTTTTCTCTTCTTTTGCTAAATAATTAAATTTTTTTAAAATGTTTTTTTAATTTTTTTAACTTTTACCCTTTTCATTTTTAACGTTTTTAAAATAGTTTATCTAATATATATATATTTTCTTTTTCATACTTTTCTTTATTCGTTTTCTTTTTTTAATTCCTTTTTTTTGAACCTCTTTTTATTCCCTTTCTCCCCCCTCACGATTTGGGATCTCTTCTGATTTGGTTAAAGCATATTTTCCTGGGGCCTTTGCCACCCTTTTAGTATTTTACTTGCTCCTTCATATACTCTTATCTGGACAAAATGACAAGGCGGAAAAATTCACCACAAAACAACAAAGAAATACAAACTATTATACGAACATACTATGAGCAACTCTACACCAACAAATTTGACAATCTGGAAGAAATAGATGCATTCCTAGAAACATATAAACTACCACAACTGAACCAGGAAGAAATTGAAAGCCTGAACAGACCCATAACCAGTAAGGAGATTGAAACAGTCATTAAAAATCTCCAAACAAACAAAAGCCCAGGGCCAGACGGCTTCCTGGGGGAATTCTACCAAACATTTAAAGAAGAACTAATTCCTATTCTCCTGAAACTGTTCCAAAAAATAGAAATGGAAGGAAAACTTCCAAACTCATTTTATGAGGCCAACATCACCTTGATCCCAAAACCAGACAAGGATCCCATCCAAAAAGAGAGCTATAGACCAATATCCTTGATGAACACAGATGCAAAAATTCTCACCAAAATACTAGCCAATAGGATTCAACAGTACATTAAAAGGATTATTCACCATGACCAAGTGGGATTTATTCCAGGGCTGCAAGTTTGGTTCAACATCCGCAAATCAGTCAATGTGATAGAACACATCAATAAAAGAAAGAACAAGAACCATATGATACTCTCAATAGATGCTGAAAAAGCATTTGACAAAGTACAGCATCCCTTCCTGATCAAAACTCTTCAAAGTGTAGGGATAGAGGGCACATACCTCAATAACATCAAAGCCATCTATGAAAAACGCACTGCAAATATCATTCTCAATGGAGAAAAACTGAAAGCTTTTCTGCTAAGGTCAGGAACATGGCAGGGATGTCCATTATCACCACTGCTATTCAACATAGTACTAGAAGTCCTAGCCTCAGCAATCAGACAACAAAAGGAAATTAAAGGCATCCAAATCGGCAAAGAAGAAGTCAAACTATCACTCTTCGCAGATGATATGATACTCTATATAAAAAACCCAAAAGACTCCACTCCAAAACTGCTAGAACTTGTACAGGAATTCAGTAAAGTGTCAGGATATAAGATCAATGCACAGAAATCAGTTGCATTTCTCTACACCAACAACAAGACAGAAGAAAGAGAAATTAAGGAGTCAATCCCATTTACAATTGCACCCCAATCCATAAGATAACTAGGAATAAACCTAACCAAAGAGGCTAAGAATCTATACTCAGAAAACTATAAAGTACTCATGAAAGAAATTGAGGAAGACACAAAGAAATGGAAAAATGTTCCATGATCCTGGATTGGAAGAATAAATATTGTGAAAATGTCTAAGCTACCTAAAGCAATCTACACATTTAATGCAATTCCTATCAAAGTACCATCCATCTTTTTCAAAGAAAAGGAACAAATAATCCTAAAATTTATATGGAACCAGAAAAGACCTCGAATAGCCAAAGGAATATTGAAAAAGAAAGCCAAAGTTGGTGGCATCACAATTCCGGACTTCAAGCTCTATTACAAAGCTGTCATCATCAAGACAGCATGGTATTGGCACAAAAACAGACACATAGATCAATGGAACAGAATAGAGAGTCCAGAAATAGACCCTCAACTCTATGGTCAACTAATCTTCGACAAAGCAGGAAAGAATGTCCAATGGAAAAAAGACAGCCTCTTCAATAAATGGTGCTGGGAAAATTGGACAGCCACGTGCAGAAAAATGAAATTGGACCATTTCCTTACACCACACACGAAAATAGACTCAAAATGGATGAAGGACCTCAATGTTTGAAAGGAATCCATCAAAATCCTTGAGGAGAACACAGGCAGCAACCTCTTCGTCCTCAGCCGCAGCAACATCTTCCTAGGAACATCGCCAAAGGCAAGGGAAGCAAGAGCAAAAATGAACTATTGGGATTTCATCAAGATCAAAAGCTTTTGCACAGCAAAGGAAACAGTTAACAAAATCAAAAGACAGCTGACAGAATGGGAGAAGGTATTTGCAAATGACATATCAGATAAAGGACTAGTGTCCAAAATCTATAAAGAATTTAGCAAACTTAACACCCAAAGAACAAATAATCCAATCAAGAAATGGGCAGATGACATGAACAGATGTTTCTGCAAAGAAGACATCCAGATGGCCAACAGACACATGAAAAAGTGCTCCATATCACTCGGCATCAGGGAAATACAAATCAAAACCACAATGAGATATCACCTCACACCAGTCAGAATGGCTAAAATCAACAGGTCAGGAAATGACAGATGCTGGCGAGGATGCGGAGAAAGGGGAACCCTCCTACACTGTTGGTGGAAATGCAAGCTGGTGCAACCACTCTGAAAACAGCATGGAGGTTCCTCAAAATGTTGAAAATAGAACTGCCCTATGATCCAGCAGTTGCACTACTGGGTATTTACCCTAAAGATACAAACGTTGTGATCCAAAGGGGCATGTGCACCCGAATGTTTATAGCAGCAATGTCCACAATAGCCAAACTATGGAAAGAACCCAGATGTCCATCAATAGATGAATGGATAAAGAAGATTTGGTGTATATACACAATGGAATACTATGCAGCCATCAAAAAATGAAATCTTACCATTTGCGACAACATGGATGGAACTAGAGCGTATCATGCTCTGCGAAATAAGTCAAGTGGAGAAAGACAATTATCACATCATCTCCGTGATATGAGGAAGTGGTGATGCAACATGGGGGCTTAAGTGGGTAGGAGAAGAATAAATGAAACAAGATGGGATTGGGAGGGAGACAAACCATAAGTGACTCTCAATCTCACAAAACAAACTGAGGGTTGCTGGGGGGAGTGGGTTTGGGAGAAGGGGGGTGGGGTTATGGACATTGGGGAAGGTATGTGCTTTGGTGAGTTCTGTGAAGTGTGTAAACCTGGTGATTCACAGACCTGTACCCCTGGGGATAAAAATATATTTTTATAAAAAATTAAAAAAATTATAAATAAATAAAATTTTTTTAAAAAAAGAAAATAAATGGAAAACAGATAGCACATGTGTATCCAACTATATAAATAATATCATTAAACATGAATAGTTAACCCAAACAAAAAAGCAGAGATTGACAGACTGGCTAAAGAAAAAGGAGTTAAGGTGGTGGAGGAATAGGGGGACCCTCAGCTTGCATCATTCCTTGAACACAGACAAATATTAAATCATTTTGAACCACCAAGAAATTGATCTGAAGACTGAGAAAGTAAAACTTCACAGCATGAGGTGGTAAAAGAACCACACTATGGAAGGTAGAAGCAATAGAGAGTTGACTTGGGGAGAAAAGAACTGCAGGTTCTGTGAAAAAGAGGGAGCCCTGATTGGAGAAGAGTTAGAAAGAAAGAGATAAAGAATGAAAATACATGCAGGGGTTGCAGAAGAAAAACTCTTCCACAAAATCACTGACTAGGAAAAAGATAGGGGATGAGTACTGAAAGTTTTTATAAACAGTGAGTGAGAAGTCTGAAACTTTGGAGGTCTGCACATTGTCAGGGTCCTGCCTAGGCGTCTTGATAGTGCTCCAGTGGGGAAGGGAGATAGAGACCTGGGAGCAGGCAATATGGTCTGAGGATTCCCTGGGTCACAATGGGAGAAACAGTTCACCTCCAAGTGCAATTCGGAGTGATGGCATGGCCTCTAGGGACAGAAGACCTGGCAGGCACCATTGAGCTGCCCTGTTCACTAGCATAGGAATAACGACATCAGCTGAGGGAAGCAAACCTTGATGCAAGGTTTTGGCTGCACTTTACCATAAACTCTGACCACTGTTCAGTCACACAACCAATGGCTGGGACAAACCAGCAAATTGCAAAAATTCTGCCAGATCCTCCTCCAGAGGATGAGCATGGGTCCACACCATGTGGATCTCTAAAATTTAGAGTTTTGAAATCCAACCATCTGCCTGAGATAAAACACAGGAGTATTGTGCTGCCTGGCAGGAGGATAGCTGATGCCCACAGGGTGAAAGCAGAGATCTGGTGGAAGCTGGGGACACAAGAGGGGTGATTGCTATTCTGTGAAGCCTTCTTGAAAAGTGATAGCTACAAACTTCCCTACCTTGGAATGGGAGAGTGGGGCATCGCAATTCCCAGGCACCTGCACACCACCCCATCTCATCAACACTGTCCAACCTCAGTGAGCAACACAGTGAAGTCTGGAGCAGCTTACAATAACCCCCCCTCATCCTACCCCCGCCCTGCGGGTGAATCTTCACCTGGCAAGTAAACCTGAGAATCAGTACAGCAGGCCCCAGCCCCAGAAGACCAATACAACTCCCTAACACGGTTTTCCTAAATTACATAAATACATACATACATACATAAATGCAAAGAAACATAAATAAATAAAAAATTAAAGAGAGTCCCAGACAAAATGACAAGATGGAGGAATTCAACCCAAAAGAAAGAAAAAGAAGAAGTCATGACCAGGGATTTAATCATTACAGATACAAGTAAAATGTCTGGGCTTGAAGAAAGCATAGACACATAGAGAATCCCTTACTGCAGAGATTAAAGAATTGAAAACTAGTTAGGCTAAAATAAAAAATGCTATCACAGAGATGCAAAACTGACTGGATGCAATGACAATGAGGATGGACAAAATGGAGAAATGGATCAATAATACAGAAGATTAAAAATACAGAAAATAATGAAGCTGAAAAAAGAAGGAAAAAAGAACATTAGCTCACAAATGTAGACTTAGGGAACTCAGCAACTCTCTTAAAGTTTAATGACATTTGTACCAAGGGAATCCCAGAAGATGAGAAAGAAAAAGGAGTGCAAGGTTTATTTGAGTATATCATAGCTGAAAATGTCCCTAATTGGGGTAAGGATATAGATATTAAAATCCAAAAGCACAGAGAACTCTCATTAAATTTAACAAAAACCAGCTGTCACCAAAACATATAATAGTTGAACTCACAAAATACAAAGACAAGGAAAGAATCCTGAAAGCAGCAAGAGATAAACAGTCCTTAACCTACAAGAGAAGACAGATCAAGTTTGCAGCAGATCTGTCCATAGACACTTAGCAGGTAAAAAAAAAAGGTGGCATGATATATTCAATGGGATGAATGGGACAAATATCAAACTAAGTATATTTCTCCAGCAAGGTTGTCATTCAGAATAGAAGAGACAGAGTTTCCTAGACAAGTAAAAACTAAAGGAATTCATAAACACTATACCAGTCCAGTATGAAATATTAAAAGGGAATCTTTGAGTAGGGAAAGACTGACCAAATGCAACAAAATTTAGAAAGGAACAGAGAACATTATCAGAAACACCAAGTTTACAGGTAACACAAGAGGATTAAATTCATATCTATCAATAATCACTCTGAATGTAAATGGACTAAATGCTCCAATCAAAAGACATAGGGCATCACCTATCTCTCTGCTGCCTACAAAACACTCACTCATTACATCCACACAAGGAAGAAGTCAAACCTTTACTATTTGTAGATGACATAATATTCTATGTAGAAAATCTAAAAGACTCAGCTTCCTCCCCCCAAAAAATCACTGGAATTAATACAGGAATTAAGCAAAGTTGCAGGACATAAAATCAATATACAGAAATCTGTTGCATTCCTATACACCCATAATGAGGAAGCAGAACTAGAAATCAAAGAATAGATCCCATTCATAATTCCATGAAAAAACCATAAGATGCCTAGGGATAAACCCCACCAAAGAGGCAAAATATCTGTATTATGAAAACTATAGAATACTTATGAAAGAAATTGGGACATAAAGAAATGGGACAAAATCCCATGCTCATGGATTGGAAGAACAAATATTTTTAAAATGTCTATACCACCCAATACAGTCTACAGATTTAATGCAGTCTCTATCCAAATACCACCAGCATTTTTCACAGAGCTATAACAAATAATCCTAAATTTTTTATGAAACCACAAAAGACCTCAAATAGCCAACACAAACCTGAAAAAGAAAAGCAAACTGGAGGCATCACAGTTATGGGATTCAAGCTCTATTTCAAAGCTATAATCATCAGAGAGTACGGTACTGGCACAGAAACAGATGCGTAGATCAATTGAATAGAGCAGAAAACCCCAAAATGGACCAAGAACAATCTGGTCAACTAATATTTGATAAAACAGGAGAGAATATCTAATGGAAAAAAAGACAATGTCTTCAACAAATGTTGTTGAGGAAACTGGACAGCAATATGCATAAGAATGAAGTTGGACCACTTCCTTATACCATACACAAAAATAAATTCAAATTGGAATAAAGACCTAAATGTTAGACAGGAAACCATCAAAACCATAGGGACAACAAGCTTGTTGACCTCGGACATAGCAACTTCTTACTAGAAAAGTCTCCTGATGCAAGGGAAATAAAAGTAAAAATGAACTATCAGGACCTCATCATGATAAAAAGCTTTCTGCACAATGAAGGAAAAAATCAACAAAACTAAAAGGCAGACTACAGAATGGGAGAAGATATTTGCAAATGAAATATCTAATAAAGAGTTAGTGTCCAAAATCTACAAATAACTTATCAAATTCAGTACCCAAGAAATAAATAATCCAGTTAAGAAATGGGGAGAAGAAATGAATATAGATTTTTCTAAAGAAGATATCCAGATGGTTAACAAACACATGAAAAAAGGCTCAACATTACTCATCCTCAGGGAAATAAAAGTCAAAACCACTATGTGATACCACCTCACCTCGTACCTGTCAGAATGACTAAAATTAACAACACAAGGAACAACAGATGTTGATGAGGAGGCAGAGAAAGGGAACTCTCTTAAACTGTCAGTGGGAGCACAAACTGGTGAAACCATTCCAGAAAACAGCATGGAGGATCCTCAAAAGGTTAAAAATCAAACTACCCTATGACCCAGAAATTGCACTACCTGGTATTTACTCCAAAATACAAAAATACTGATTTGAAGGGACATATGCACCCCAATGTTTACAGCAGCAGTATTACCAACAACAGTCAAACTATGGAAAGAGTGCTAAAGTTGAATGGATAAAGAAGTGATACACACACACACACACACACACACACACACACTAGAATATTACTCAACCATCAAAAATAATAGATATCTTGCCATTTGCAATGATGTGGATGTAGCTAGAGTATATTATGCTTAACAAAATAAGTCAGAGAAAGACAAATACCATATTATTTCACTCACCATGGAATTTAATAAACAAAAGAGATGAATAAATGGGAAAGGGAAAAAAAGTGAGAAAAAAAGAAGTAAACCATAAGAGACTCATAATAATAAAGAACAAACTGAGGGTTGATAGAGGGATGTCAGTGGAGGATGGGCTAAATAAATACAAATTTGGAAGAAGAAAAAAACAAAAACAAAAACAAAACTAGATTGAATTAAAAAAATAGAAGGAACTGAAGAATCAAAATGGATATTTAACTCTATGTCCATAAAACTTAACATTGTGGCAACCAGTTAAATGCTGCTCACACCATTATCTTATCAATATATTAGAGTTTCCATTGCAAGGCCAAAATAAATAATTAATTCTTAATAAAACTCAACATTATAAAAAAAGAAAAATGTATCATCCATAGGAGACAAACTTGATATAAAGATTTATAAATAGGTTTAAAGTGAAAGAATGGAAAATAATATACCATGCAAACAATAAATATCACAAAGCTGAAGTATATTTATGGTATCAGCAAAAAATAGAAACAAAACAATAGAAATAAGAGATATTTTTATAATGATAAAAGTTAATGAGAAAATATAACAGTTAAAAACATGTATCAAAAAAAAAAAAAACGTGTATCAAGAATAGAACCCTGAAATACATGATGCAAAACTGATAGAACTGAGGGGAGATCTAATACACCCTTTAATAATAGTAAAACAATTTAGCAGATTTATGGAAAATTTAAAAAAAAGTTTAGTAACACTTTTTCTCTCTTGACTAATGCACATCGATAGATAGTCCCAACGAACCACCACAAAATACACACTCATTTCGAGTGCACATAAAATATTTTCCAGTTAAACCATATTCTACTTCATTAAAGAAATCTTAATGCTGAAATCATACACATGTCCTCTGATAGAATGGGATTAAATTTTTTAAACAGTGGGAAATTAACAAATATTTATTAATAAAAAATTGTAATAACCAATGAATTAAAGAAAAATCACATGATGAAATAACAGACTTTGAGATGAATTTTTTTAAAAGATCCAGATTTATAAGATATGGCTTAAAGAATATTCACAGGAAAAAAAACATGACTATTACCTATATTAAAAAAGCAGAAAGTTCTTGAATCACTAATTTTTCCATTGTCTTGGCCTTTGTTCTTTTATCCAAGATCATATAATTATATTGATGTGAATTTATTGATGTGGATCTGGGCTCTTTGTTCTGTTCCATTCATTTCTTTCTGTATGCTTTTGCCAATACCATACTGTCTAGATTACTAAACAGTAAGATATAGTACCAGATGTACATTTACTAGGTGTACAAAATCTTGAAGTTGGCTAGTATAAGTCCCCCTGATTATTTTCCTTCAATATGGTGTTGGCTATTCTGTTTTTTTGGCCTTTCTATATAAACTTCAAAGTCATTTTGTTGATATCCACACAATAACTTGCTGGGATTTTATTTAGATTGCATTGAATCTATAAATAAAATTGGAAAAACTGACATCTGGAAAATATTGAATCTTTCTACACATATAGAGAGTATCTCTCTATTTTATTTCCTTTTGATTTCTTTCAACATTTATATTTCTCCTCTTATAGATTTTGCTTACTTTTTTCAGTTTTTATCTATTTGATAAGCACCATATAAAATATTTCAAATGTAAAATATTTCAAATATATAATAAAATAATTTATTATATATTTTATTAGTGGTGTTAAAACCAGTATTCTTTGTAATTTAAAGTAACAAATGTAAGAAGAAAACATTTATAATCCTAAAGAAGGATTAAACAATTTATATATTTTTTAACTCCTCAAAATTATCCAAAGTTTCTGAAGCTGTCTTCTGTTATTCTTCCTATCTTGCTCTGTCACTTCTCCCCTAGAGTTGGTATTGGCAGTGGTGTGAGAAATACTGCTTTCCGACCAGAGATTTGGACCATGATCCAATTCTGCACCTTTGCTGTGACTTTAAATCTTTTTTTTTTAATATTTTATTTATTTATTTGACAGACAGAGATCACAAGTAGGCAGAGGCAGACAGAGAGAGAGAGGAGGAAGCAGGCTCCCTGCCGAGCAGAGAGCCCGATGTGGGGCTGGATCCCAGGACCCTGGGATCATGACCTGAGCCGAAGGCAGAGGCTTTAACCCATTGAGCCACCCAGGCGCCCTGTGACTTTAAATCTTTACCAATTTAAATACTATTAGGAAACTTATCAACTGGAATGTGAGTCAGAACATAGAAGGATGCTGTTTTCATGTGTTATATGTATAATTTCTCAGAAGTTAGTGGTGGGATAATAGTCAAATAAAACTGAGTATTTAGGTATATTCTTTTTTGTCAAAGAATGAGGCTTTTCCTGTATCTTAAAAAAAGTTAAATCAGCAGTACTTTTTCTTTGTGGCATTATAATGGAAAACTCTTGATTTCCTGAGCCTAATATAAATAATAGGAATTCAATAAGTAAAAAGGAATCTAAAGCAAGGATTTTTAAAAATTATTATTTACATATTTGTTTCATAGCAAACATTATTTGTTTCAGGAGTACAGGTCTGTGATTCATCAGTCTTACACAATACACAGTGTTCACCATAACACATATCCTCCCTGATGTCCATCACCCAGCCACCCCATCCACTCCAGCAACCCTCAGTTTGTTTCCTGAGATTAAAATTCTTTTATGATTTGTCTCCCTCTCCAGTTTCATCTTGTTTCATTTTTAACTCTCTTCCTCTATGATCCTCTGCCTTGTTTGTCAAATTCCGCATAGTAGTG
This sequence comes from Neogale vison, assembly GCF_020171115.1. Taxonomy (NCBI): domain Eukaryota; kingdom Metazoa; phylum Chordata; class Mammalia; order Carnivora; family Mustelidae; genus Neogale; species Neogale vison. The sequence continues at coordinate 83,266,625 of NC_058094.1, read as the reverse complement.
AGATCATATGATAATTATCTTATTTCACTTAGCATAATACCCTCTAGTTCCATTCATGTTGTTGTAAATGACAAGATTTCATTTTTGATGGCTTCTTTATGCATTTATTTGTTGATGGACATCTGGGTTCTTTCTATTGTTTGGATATTGTGGACATTGCTGCTATCAACATTGGGGTACAGGTACCTCTTTGGATTACTACATTTGTATATCTGGGGTGAATAACCAGTAGTGCAATTGCTGGGTCACAGGGTAGCTCTATTTTCAACTTTTTGAGGAAACTCCATATTGTTTTCCGGAGTGGCTGCACCAGCTTCCACTCCCTCCAACAGTGTAAGAGGGTTCTCCTTTTTCTGCAACCCCACCAACACCTGTTGTTTGCTGACTTGTTAATTTTAGCCATTCTGACTGGTGTGAGGTGGTATCTCACTGTGGTTTTGATTTGTATTTCCCTGATGCCTAGTGATGTTGAACATTTTTTTAAGAGTCCATTGGTCATTTGGATGTCTTCTTTCCAGAAATTTCTGTTTATGTATTTTGCCCATTTCTTGATTGGATTATTTGTTCTTTGGGTGTTGAGTTTGATAAGTTCTTTATAGGTTTTGGATACTAGCTCTTTATCTGATATGTCATTTAAAGCAAGGATTTTTAATCTAATATTTCAGGGCATGGCAAGTGTTTTAACTTTATGTAATAATCCTTATTTTTTACCTCTCTAAGCTCAAGTCCCAACAGAAATAAGGTTTTTAAACTTACTATCTCCTTATTTTTTCTAAAAAAATTACTGTATATGTATTTATATACTGTCATACAAGAAACAAAAAATGTGGTGTGCCTGGTTCAATCATTAAGTGTCTTCCTTCATCAATGGTCATGATCCCAGGGTCCCGGAATAGAGACCTGTGTAGTAGAGCCTGCTTCTCCCTCTTCCACTTCCCCTGCTTGTGTTCCCTCTCTCACTGTCTCTGTCTCTGTCTAATAAATAAATAAAATCTTTTTAAAAAAAGAAATAAAAAATGTCATAAAAGAACACGGACTAGTATCTCAGATTAGAGTAAATAAGTAGAAGTTCTTAAATTTATAAAACCTCATAGGATAAATGTAATATTTATAACAGGTTTTGCATTATCAATTTGCTACTACTTGGCTTATCATTATGTAGATTATTATAGAATATCTGTGTAAATATATGTGTTGAACTTTTAAATAAGTAATCTAATACTAATTCTCATGATAAATTTTAAATCTGTGCAAAATTTCAAAAAGTCAATTACTAGATCATATTAATATTTAGATGATGTTATGTTAATGCAAGTTTTTAAGATATGCTGAAAAAACAATCTAGATGAATTTGACTATTTCAGTTCAAATACACTGGCTGGATATAATTTCTGTTATAGATAAAACAAAATTTATTAGGAGGATGTAATTTATACAATTACACTTTGCAAGTAATAAAATTCATCCATGTTTGAGTTTCTTCAACCAGGACCAGCCTAGTAAAAAAACAGTATTCCTGTTTTTTGCTTTTTCTTTTTCTGTAAAACCTTCCTATTTTTCTGAAGACCTTGTGGAAAATAAATATTATATTTGATAGAACCAAAAATTATATAAACAAGAATAACATATGAAAACAATGCCAAACAAAAAATCTCACTCATACATTTTCTATAAAAAGCATTTTTAAGATGGAGGAGTGTAAGCATATGGGTATGTGATACTAAATAGAGAGTGCAAAAACGGAATAACATTATAACTTTGTATTTCCTTAACGATAAGCTAAATCTATGGAGGTTTACTCTAAAAATATTAAAAATAATTGTGGGTATCATCTCACTAATTGCTACAACAGTCATTTAATACACATTGGTAAAGATCATTTCTGACTCTACGTAATTATACTAAAGAAAAATAGCCCTTAGAAAGTATGATTAATTTCAAGTCCAAGATAAAATAGTACAATAAAATGAGTGTTATAATAACAGTTGTGAATTAATTAATATCATTAATTATACCTTGGGAAGCTGGAAAACTTTTAAATACAGAACACTTAAAAAGCAGTAGGACTTATACAACTTTAATAAACTTTGCAATAGTCTAAACAGATTTTGTGATTCATTTCTTTTATTTATTTACACATGGAATTAAGATTACAAACACACGCATACACCTATATGTACACGTTTACGAAACAGTTTTTAAGAGTGTGTAAACAAACTTTTATGAAAAATGTGTGCTCCAAAAAGTTGGTTCAAGGAAATTAGCACATAGAAATTAGCACAATGACTCTGTCCCTCATAACTTCTCGGCAGCCATGGAATCTTAACAACAAATACACTATAGGTAGTATAACACAGGATAGAGAAAAAGTCTTAAAATTCAGTATTGTACTCAGTGTTTCCACTACATACACCTTAGGCACTAAGGTGTATGTAATTATTGATTTCCTTATCTGACCCTTTAATAATTGGACATTAAAGTGTCTCCTTGAAGTTAATTGTTCTCAAACTGAAGGCACTTGGGATAAGGGTTTCTGGACACCAACCTGAAAAACAACCATTGTTTGCTATCTCAAATTAGTTACTCCTATGATTATGGTGAGCCATTTTTCTTAGGAGTGGGAGGGAGATATTTATAAATTGACTGTAAGTAAGCAAAGGGATTAAAAGTCACTAGCCTGAGGATCTGCAAAAGCATTATTTAGGGACCTCAAGTGTGAAATGGTAACCCCATAGAGGCAATACTCAGGGATCAGCAACTTTCTGGGCTATTATTTGACTATTTACTCATTAACAGCTAAAGTTTTTCATCTATGAGATAAAGACTTTGATTTCATCATCTCTTGTGTACTGTTTTTTTTTTTTTTAATGGAGGTATATTATTTTCAGGTATACAACATAATAATTCTATATTTGTCAACTACTAATTGATCACAATGAGTCTAGTTAATATCTCCCAGTACAAATAGTGAACAAAAATTTCTTGTGATAAAATCTTTTAAGATTTACTCTCTTAGCAACTTTCAAATATGACATGCAGTATTATTAACTACAGTCACTATACTGTATATTATATCCCAGGATTTGTTTTATAGCTGGGAGTTTGTACGTTTTGACTTCAACCTATTTTACTCATTTCTTAACACTCCTCCCCTCTGGCAAGCCATTCTCTATGGTTTTGTTTGTTTGTGTTGTTTTCTTTTTTTGATTCCGCATATAAGTAAAATCATACAGTATTTGTCTTCTTTGGCTTATTTCACTTAACATAATGTCCACAAGGCCCATCTATATTGTTACAAATGGTAAAATTCCATTTTTTTATGGCTGAGTAGTGTTTCAGTGTGTGTGTGTGTGTGTGTGTGTGTGTGCCTGCCACACCTTCTTTATATTTTCATGCAGAATTCACCAGAGAAGATGTCTTGTCCTAGAATTTTGTTTGTTGGAAGTTTCTGATTATTGTTTTTTTCTTTTCTTTCTTTCTTTTTTTTTTAACCAGTAATATATCTATTCAGAATTTCTATTCATGATTCAGTCTTAAAAAGTTGTATGTTTCCAGGAACTTATCCATTTATTTTAGGTTGTCAAATTTGTTGGCATATAAATATTTATAATAGTCTCTTAAGATGCTTTGTATTTCTGTGGCATCCAGAGTATATCTCTTCCTTTTTTTTTTAATTTTATTTATTTGAGTTCACTCTTTTTTTTCTTGGTGAGACTATCTAGAGATTTGTCAGTTTTATTTACTTTTTCAAAACACAGTTCATAGTTATATGCATCTTTTCTATTATCTTTTTTATTGTATTTTTTTACTTATTTCCATTCTCATCTTTGTTATTCCAACCTTCTAATAACTTTGGGATTCATTTTTTCCTTTTCTATTTTTTTTGAGGTGAAAAGTTAGATTGTTTATTTGGGATTTTTCTTGTTTCTTGAGATAGGATTATATCACTATGAAATTCCCTCAGAACTACTTTTGCTGCATCCCATGAATGTTTGTGTGTTGTTTCATTTTTCATTTGTCTCAAGGTATTTATTTTTCCTTTGGTTTCTTGGTTGTTCAGTAGCATGTTGTTTAATCTCCACATAATTGTGATTTTTTTTGGTCTTCTTCTTATTTTTTTAAAGATTTTATTTATGTATTTGACAGAGAGAGAGACAGCAAGAATAGGAACACAAGCGGGGGTGGGGGGAGGGAGAAGAAGGCTTCACACTGAGCAGGGAGCCCAAAGTGGGGGTTGATCCCAGGACCCTAGGATCATGACCTGAGCTGAAGGCAGACACTTAATGACTGAGCCACCCAGGTGCCCCTGGTTTTCCTGTAATCAATTATTAGTTTCATACCACTGTGGTCTGAAAAGATGATTGATATGATTTCAGCCTTCTTTAGTACATTAAGACTTGTTTTGTGTCCTAACATATGATCTATCCTGGAAAAGATTCTATAGACAATGGAGAAGAATGTTTGTACTGCTGATTTTGGATAGAATGTTCTGTATATATCTACTAAGTCTATCTGGTCTATTGTGACATGTAAAGCCAAAGTTTCCCTATTGATTTCCTGTTTGAATAATCTATTCATTGATGTATGTGAGGGTATTAAAGTCCCCTAGTATCACTGTATTGCTGTCTATCTCCCTATTTAAATCATTAATATTTGCCTTATATATTTAGGTCTTCCTATGTATGATAAATAAATATTTGCAAATGTTTTCTTTTGTTGGATTGACCCCCTTATCATTATGCAATGTCTTTCTTTGTCTTTTCATACAATCTTTGTTTTAAGGTCCATTTTGTCTGATATAAATGTAGATATTCCATATTTCTTTTGGTTTCTATTTCTGTGGAACATCTTTTTCCATCCTATTTCTCTCAGTCTGTGTATGTCATTACAGCTGAAGTGAGTCTCAAAGGCAGCATATAGACGTAACTTTTTTTTTAAAAATTCATGCAGCCATTCTGTGTTTTTTGACTGGATAATTTAGCCTATTTATACTTAAAGTAATTATTGACAGGTATATGCTGACTGTGGTTTTGTTAATTGTCTGAATGTTTTGTAGTTCCCCTGTTCCTTTCTTCTCTTGTTCTCTTTCTTTGTGGTTTGATGACTTTCTTCATGTTATGCTTAGATTTCTTACTATTTTGTTGTATATCTGCTAGAGAATTTTGCTTTGTGGTTAACATGAGACATATGTAATAGTCTATATTTATAACAATCTGTTTTATGTTAATAACAATTTAAGTTTGGACACATTCTAAAATTGTACATTTCCCCTCCCCACCATGGTTTTTTTTTTTTTAAGATTTTATTTATTTGACAGAGTAACTATTTATTTGACATAGTAAGAGAGGGAACACAGGCAGGGGGAGTCAGGGAGGAAGAAGCAGGCTTCCTGCCAAGCAGGTAGCCCAATATGAGACTCAATCCCAGGACCCTGAGATCATGATCTGAGCTGAAGGCAGATGCTTAATGACAGCCATACAAGCACCCCATGTTTTATGTTTTTGATGTTACATTTTACATACTTAATTTTTTGTATCTCTTAATTAATTATTGTGTTTATAATTATTTTTACTACTTTTGTTTTTTGTTGGAACTCAACCCAGATCCTTGCAATGTGACTGGGGTCCTATGGAATCCTGTGAGAAAACTCCAGGAGATGGAGGGCAAGAGGCTTCCTCCGCAGATGCCCAGATTAAACATGGGAGGATCCCTGTAGTGTTTTCAGATCCTCCTATAGATATATCTGATAAGTGTGGAGAATCCTTAACTTGCTCTTGTCATTTAAAGCTAAGAGATATTGTCATTTAATGCTAAGAGATAATCGTTGCTGTTCACTTGTCCCACTTGATTGCCTGCACGTAAGTCACATCTCACACATAGCCCAAGCCCTGCACATAAATCTATATCCTGTTTATAATCAGATCCTGTGGAAGATATAAAATAAGTGATTGTAAGAAATAAAGACATCTACCGATCATCAGTCAGCAGTCCTTCCATCATTTCAGCTCTGGTCACCAGAGTCCCCCCCTCGCGAAGGTGACAGTTTTTTAATCTTCATACTGTATTTTTTTGTAATTCATCATCTACTATTTTTTCATATACTTACTTTTAACCATGAGATTTATACTTGTTTTTGAGATTTATACTTTCATATGTTTTCTTGTTACTAATTGGTGCCCTTTCTTTTAAGCTTAAAGAGTTTCTTTTAACATTTCTTACAAGGCTGATTTAATGGTGAACTCCTTTAGCTTTTGCTTGTCTGGAAAACCCGTTATCTCTCCTTCAATTCTAAGTCTTTGCCAGGTAGAGCATCGTTAGTTTTAAGGGGTTTTTGTTTTTGTTTTGTTTTTTGTTTGTTTGTTTGTTTTTGTTTTTGTTTTGTTTTGTTTTTTTGCTTTAAGCACTTTAAATAGATCATGACATTCTCTCCTGGACTGCAAAGTTTCTGCCAAAAAATATGCTTACATTATGGGATTTTCTTATATTTAACAAGTTGGTTTTTCTCTCATTGCTTTTAAGATTCTCTCTTTAAGTTTTGACACTTTAATTATAATATGTCTTGGTGTGTATCTCTTTAGGTTCAACATATGTGGAACTCTTTGAGCTTCTCAGATCAGGATGTTTGTGTCTTTTAGTTTAGGGAAATCTTCAGTCTCTCTCTCTCTCTCCTTTTTTTTTTTTTCCCCAAATTAAGTTTTCTGTCTCTCTCATCCTTCTAGGCCTTTGTAATGCACATGTTACTTGGCTTGATGTTGTCCCATATGTCTCTTTAGCTATCTTCCCTTTTTACAATTTTTTTGTTTTGTTTTGTTTTGCTACTGTGATTGTGCAAGATTTGATGTCTTGTCTTTGAGTTAATGATACTTTCTTTTGCTTTATCAAGTTTGCTGTTGAACTTTTTTAGTGTATATTTTCATGTCAGCTATTGTATTTTTTAGCTCTGTGACTTCTTTAGGGTATTGTTTTTTTTTCTATTTTCATCCATTCTTCTTTCAAGCTCGTTGAGTATCTTTATAATCATTACTGTAAACTTTTCTTAAAAATTTTTATTTACTTATTTGTCAGAAATAGAGAGAACAGAGGCAGGAAGAGAAGCAGGCTTCCTGCTGAGCAAGGAGTCCAATACAGGACTTGATCTCTGGACCCTGGGATCATGACCTGAGCTAAAGGCAGACATTTAACTGACTGAGCCACCCAGGCATCCCATACTGTAAACTTTTTATCAGATAATTTATTTATTTTTGTTTCATCATCTTTGTTTTTCTGAAGTTTTATTTTTCTCTTTCATTTGGGACATACTCCTCTGTTTCTTCATTTTGCTTGACTTTGTGCATTTGTTTCTATGTGTTGCATGAGATCAATATTTCTTTCAGACTTAAAGGAGTGATCTTGTATAGGACATAAACTTAATTGTACAACTTTGCCCTAGTTCTCGGTTGTCTCTTGAACCTTTGTGATTATCCAGCCTGATTTATTTTTAATAGTTTCCCATGTTTGATGGGGTGCCAAGACTAGCCAGTGTTTCAAAGGGAGGAATCTTAGTACCTAGTTTCAGCCTCTTTGGAAACCTGACACTCAGGCAGTAGCTTTTGAAGTATCAAATATATACAGTTCTATGTGATCACAATTATAAACCCTGCTGTTCTGCAGACCAAGAGATTTGGAGGTGTCTTCTGTGTAACAGTTGCAAAAATTGGAGCTCCAGATGAGTGCATAAACTCCTTTTGGGGAGGTACCAGTAAGGTCTAGGAAGGTAGAGTGAGAGAACAAAGATGTTGTCTCCCAGCCTCTGTTCCCTAACAGCATCTCTAACTTCTAAGTGTGTGGTACATCTGAATTCTGCCCCTCAGCTGAAGCTTCAGGACAAATAAATAGGCTTCCTTTGCAGAAAGATGGGGGTATGTTTTAGTCTTGTCCGTGCAAAGTCCTGGGGGTAGAAAGCTACCAAGAACTATCCCTGCAATTGTTATATTTCATGGGATCCAGTAACACTAGATTCACCTGGTTTCCAGAGCCAGACACTCCAGGTTATCCCCTGGGCTGCTGGCATAAAAACGGGGATGCCAGTCATAAAATAAACAAACAAACAAATAAATAAATAAATAATCAGGACACCAAACATGCAATATGTAAATATGTAAAAATATGTAAAAGCTTCCCTTTGACATATGATGACCTATGGGGTATGATAGAGAGATTACATAATGTCAGTGCCCAATGTACAGGTTCAGCAAGAGAGAAGAAATGCACAGGGAAGGTTCTTGCCAACTTTTGTAATGCAGAAGGAGAGCTCAAGGATGGCATGCTTCTATTGGTTCTAGCAAGGTAGAAAGAGAGTTCAGGGGTGGCACCTGCCTAGTTTTATTAAGGTATAGTTAGAACACAAAAAAGGCACCTATTAGTGCCTCCCTTCCTGTAAAGTATCTTAACAGGCCCACCTTCTATGCAAATATTTTATGATTAACAAATGAACCTCCTTCACATTATAATCAGGGTAATTTTTTTTTTTTTTTAATCAGGGTAATTTTCAAACTGCTGCTTCTACCCTAGGATTAGGGATGAGTGAATCTGTACATGAGCTCTTTAAGAGCAGGGGTTTTTCATGTGTCTGATAGCCATTTGTATGTCTTGATTGGAGAAGTCTCTGTTCATATCTTCTGCCCATTTGTGTATATGATTGCCTGTTTTGTGTGTGTTGAGTTTGAGGAATTCATTATAGATCCTAGATATCAACCTTTTGTCTGTACTGTCATTTGCAAATATCTTCTCCCATTCCGTGGGTTGCCTCTTTGTTTTTTTGACTGTTTCCTTTGCTGTGCAGAAGCCTTTGATTTTGATGAAGTCCAAAAGTTTATTTTCACTTTTGTTGCCTTTGCTTTTGGAGACATAACTAGAAAGAAGTTGCTGTGGCTGATATCGAAGAGATTACTGCCTATGTTCTCCTCTAAGATTCTGATGGATTCCTGTCTCACGTTGAGGTCTTTTATCCATTTTGAGTTTATCTTTGTGTATGGTGTAAGAGTATGTTAGAGTTTCATTCTTCTACATAGAGCTGTCCAGTTTTCCCAGCACCATTTATTGAAGAGACTGTCTTTTTTCCACTGTATATTTTTTCCTGTTTTGTCGAAGATTAATTGACCACAGAGTTGAGGATCCATATCTGGGCACTCTACTCTGTTCCACTGGTCTATGTGTCTGTTTTTATGCCAGTACCATGCTGTCTTAGTGACCACAGCTTTGTAATAAAGCTTGAAATCAGGTAAAGTGATGCCCCCAGTTTTCTTTTTGTTTTTCAACATTTCCTTAGCGATTCGGGGTCTCTTCTGATTCCATACAAATTTTAGGATTATTTGCTCCAGCTCTTTGAAGAATACTGGTGGAATTTTGATAGGAATGGCATTAAAAGTATAGATTGCTCTAGGCAATATAGACATTTTAACAATGTATTTTCTTCTGATCCAAGAGCATGGAATGGTCTTCCATCTTTTTGTGTCTTCTTTAATTTCCTTCATGGGTGTTCTGTAGTACAGATCCTTTACCTCTTTGGTTAGGTTTACTCCCAGGTTTCTTATGGTTCTTGGTGCTATAGTAAATGGAATCAATTCTCTAATTTCCCTTCCTGTATTTTCATTGTTAGTGTATAAGAAAACCACTGATTTCTGCACATTGACTTTGTATCCTGCCATGTTGCTGAATTGCTGTATGAGTTCTAGTAGTTTGGGGGTGGAGTCTTTTGGGTTTTCCATATAAAGAATCATGTCATCTTTGAAGAGAGAGAGTTTGACTTCTTCAATGCCAATTTGGATACCTTTTATTTCTCTTTGTTGTCTGATTGCTGTTGCTAGGACTTCTAATACTATGTTGTACAAGAGTGGTGAAAGTGGGCATCATTGTCTTGTTCCTGATCTCAACAGGAAGGCTGCAAGCTTTTTCCCATTGAGGATGATATTTGCTGTGGGTCTTTCATAGATAGATTTGATGACGTTCAGGAATGTTCCCTCTATCCCTATACTTTGAAGCGTTTTATTCAGGAACGGATGCTGGATTTTGTCAAATGCTTCATCATCACTAGCCCTCAGGGAGATTCAAATTAAAACCACATTGAGATATCACCTTACACGAGTTAGAATGGCCAAAATTAACAAGACAGGAAACAACATGTATTGGAGGGGATGTGGAGAAAGGGAACCCTCTTACACTGTTGGTGGGAATGCAGGTTGGTGCAGCCTCTTTGGAGAACAGTGTGGAGATTCCTCAAGAAATTAAAAATAGAACTTCCTTATGACCCTGCAATTGCACTCTTGGGTATTTGCCCCAAAGATACAGATATAGTGAAAAGAAGGGCCATCTGTACCCCAATGTTTATAGCAGCAATGGCCACGGTCACCAAATTATGGAAAGAACCAAGATGCCCTTCAACGAATGAATGGATAAGGAAAATGTGGTCCATATACACTATGGAGTATTACGCCTCCATCAGAAAGGTTGAATATCCAACTTTTGTAGCAACATGGACGGGACTGGAAGAGATTATGCTGAGTGAAATAAGTCAAGCAGAGAGAGTCAATTATCATATGGTTTCGCTTATTTGTGGAGCATAACAAATAGCATGGAGGACATGGGGAGTTAGAGAGGAGAAGGGAGTTGGGGTAAATTGGAAGGGGAGGTGAATCATGAGAGACTATGGACTCTGAAAAACAATCTGAGGGGTTTGAAGTGGCGGGGTGGTGGGAGGTTGGGCTACCAGGTGTTAGGTATTATGGAGGGCACAGATTCCATGGAGCACTGGGTGTGGTGAAAAAATAATGAATACTGTTATGATGAAAATAAATAAATTTAATTTTTAAAAAAAGAGCAAGGTTTTTTGCTTGTTTGTTTTGTATTTTGTTTTATTTGTTGCTACTGTGTTTTGAGTCTTATGAGTACAAGACACATTTTTTTTCAAAACCAGATGTTTCAGGGGCTCATTTTTCAGGTGTAAACTTATGAATCATTCTCATTTTTCAGGTGTAAGTCTTATGAATTGTTCACATATGGCATGAATAAATCGCTGTTCAGGGAGAAACTTTAGATTAATGAAATTCCCCTTAATCATAGTTCACCAGTCTTGGTGTAGGGTTATTGGTGAGGTTCCATCTCAGCCTTTCTTACTCACCTTAATGTGGCCCTTATCTCATTTGATGTTAAGAAGCTATGGAGCTAGTTTTCTTGTCTTTTTCAAAATAATTTTATATGTGGTTGTATATTTGTTGTGTTCATGGGAAGAGGTTGCTTAGGACTCTTTTACATTACCATCTTGAACTATCCTTTGTTTATATTTTAATTCCAGTTAATTAACATACAGTGTTATATTAGTTGCAGGTGTACAATGTAGTGATTAAACAATTCTGTCTCTCTGCACTTCTAAGATTTAAGGTTCTACTTTTCTGTACGAGAAGAATAAGACTGGGGGTCAAAAAATTCCTTCCATAAAACAATTAATTTGAACAGAACGATTTTCTCAAACAGTGCCTGGGAGAAAAGTGTTCACATGTCAGATATACTTTCCACAGGTTAAAACAGGGTATTTTGTTGTAGATGAAAAAGAAAGTTCCTTCTACACTATTAGGTTCTGTGGCTGGCCTAAGAAATAAACTGAAATGAAACAAATCAATGGAAAAAAATACAAATTTATTTATGGTTTTTATGTGCACACAGTTTTCAAAAGGAAAATGGAGGCCTAAAAATAATGTTAGTGCCAAATGCTTATTACCCCAAGTGATTTGGCCTAGGGGTCCATAAATTGAAGGACAGTAACTGAGAAATACATGGGGGAAACTAAAGTTATGTGAGGATTACTATAATAAATTTGCTCATATTTATCCATTTCAGCATCATCTCTCAGTTTCTGGTGTTATGAATATTTTCCTCTTCCAGGTATAGGAATGGCACCTATCTCATGAAAAATTTTATGATGTGCTTTGGTGTAAAAATAGGGAGTCAGAGAATGCTTCCTCCATTTGGTATTTTTCAAAGGTCTTTATTTAAAAATAATTGATATGACAAAGTGGCATACTTTGGGGTGATATGTTCTGAACTCCTTCATTGCCTAGATAAATGCCTTCAGCACAATCTGGTCTAAATTAAAAACCATTTAGATTGTCACTTAAAGTTGAGCTCAAACCTAGTGTACAAGTAATAAAAGCATTTTTTAATATTGGATTTTCAACACTTTATTATAAAATAGATCTGTGCTAGGTGATGTTAGGTGATGTATAGGCTAATCTTAGTGTTCTGAACGCATTTTATTTTATTTTTTTATGGAAGTATAATTAACCTGGTGTTATACTAGTTTCAGGTGTACAATATAACAATTCAGCAATTCTATACTTTTCTCAATGCTCATGATGGTAAGTACTCTTAATCCCCTTTACCCATTTCACCTCTCCTCCACCCACCTCTGCTCTGGCAACCACCAGTTTGTTCTCTGTATTTTAGAGTCTATTTCTTCTGTTGTCTCTCTTTTTTTCTTTATTTCTTTCATTTGTTTTGTTTCTTAAATTCCACACATAAGCAAAATCACATGATGTTTGTCTTTCTGTGACTGACTTATTTCACTTATCTCTAACTTACCTGCTAGATTCATCCATATTGTTGCAAACTTTGCAAATGATTCTTAGATTTTTCTGGTTAGGTGAAATTGAAAGTCAGGATGAAGATGGAGTTTGGTATTTTTCTTACATCTGTGGAAGCCTGAGGGAGCTAGAATTGGGTATTTCTTTTCTCCTAGGTAGGTTAAGCTGTGGTAAAACTCCAGCAGGTTAGACTCTGGTAAGATCTTTTCTCCTGAAGGCATGTCTTGTAGGTAGAAAACAATGCCATGGGCAGAGGGCTCCTTTTCTCCTCCCTCCACAGGAAACTGGTAGAGTTACAAGAGATAAAATTCACTAAATGTTGCATCCTGGCCCCTATGACTATGTCCCACAGAGTTCTTCTCTATCAGATTTGTCCATGCTGAGACTCTGGCAATTAGAGTTTAGGTTTTCATACCTGTTACTTGTTCCCCCAGAGATTTCTGCTTTGGACATCTCTATATCCCCCTGCTTTTCTCTCCAATATTGGGGTCAGTGGTTTGCTCTGTGACCTCAATTCTCTGACATGTAAGTTGAGTTAATGCTATTAGTTTTCCAACTTTTTTCATAACATATTGTGAGGAAAAGAGTCACAACTGCCAAGCTACTTCCATGTCTTACTGGAAATCAGACATCTCCCCCTTCTGCTTCTTTTTAAATGCAGATAAAATTTATTTTCTTATTTTAATTGCTCTAAAAGATAACTGTTAAAGCAAAAACAATGCAAAGTCTTGTATGTTTATAGCATATGAAAAAATAAAATGTATGACAACAGTGGCACAATGGAAGGGAGGGGGGCGCCTGGGTGGCTCGGTGGGTTAGGCCACTGCCTTCGGCTCGGGTCATGGTCTCAGGGTTCTGGGATCGAGTCCCACATCGGGCACTCTGCTCAGCAGGGAGCCTGCTTCCCTTCCTCTCTCTCTGCCTGCCTCTCTGCCTACTTGTGATCTCTCTCTGTCAAATAAATAAAATCTTTAAAAAAAAAAAAAACAATGGAAGGGAGGAATTAGGAATATCCCATTGCAAGAACCGTATACTATATGTGAGGTGGTATATTATTAGATGATTATATTAATTCTGTGTAGACCATTCCATGAAACAAGTAGGAAGGGAAGAAATAATTTTACAGAAATATGTGACCTTGAATTCCACATTTGCATTTCCTCTTATGTATTTTATTCATTCTGGGATTTCTGGAAAATTCTCAACAATAATTCTTCCATATTTCATTAGTCCTTTTTTACTATTATTGTGGGATTTCCATTAGAAAAATATTTGTATTTCTACATTCCATATATCTTAAGTTTAATCTCTTGTTTTCCAGTTCATGATCCCTTCCTTGATCTGGTCTTCCAGTTTATGAAGTAACTTTCCAGCTATACTGTTCTGTTCTTCAACTCAATCTAACTTGTAAATGCTTATCTGTGCACTGTATTCCAAATTCTCCCTTCCTTCTCTGAAGCTTTCATGAAGCTTATTTTAAATTCTTATCCTCTTTTTATTAAATTTTATTTTATTTTTTTAGTGTTCCAAGATTTATTGTTTATGCACCACACCCAGTGCTCCATGCAATACGTGCCCTCCACAATACCCACCACCAGGCTCACCCAATCTGCCATGCCCTCCCTTCCAAAACTTTCAGTTTGTTTCTTGGAGTCCACAGTCTCTCATGGTTTGTCTCCCCCTCTAAGTTCCCCCAATTCACTTCTCTCCTTCTCCCAATGTCCTCCATGTTATGTCTTAGGCTCCACAAGTTAGTGAAACCACATGATAATTGGCTTTCTCTGCTTGACTTATTTCACTCAGCATAATCTCTTCCAGTCCTGTCCATATTGATACAAAAGTTGCGTATTCATCCTTTCTGATGGAGGCATAATATTCCATTGTATATATGGACCACATCTTCTTTATCCATTCATCTGTTGAGGGCATCTTGGTTCTTTCCACAGTTTGGTGACTGTGGCCATTGCTGCTATGAACATTGGGGTACAGATGGCCCTTCTTTTCACTACATCTGTATCTTTGGGGTAAATTCCCAGTACTGCAGTTGCAGGGTCATAGGGTAGCTCTATTTTTAATTTATTAAGGAATCTCCACACTGTTTTCCAATGTGGCTGCACCAACTTGCATTCCCACCAACAGTGTAAGAGGATTCCCCTTTCTCCACATCCTCTCCATCACTTGTTTACTATCTTGTTGAATTTGGCCATTCTGACTGCTCAAATGTAGTATCTCAATGTAGTTTTGATTTGAATCTCCCTGGTGGCTAAGGATGATGAATATTTTTTCATGTGTCTATTAGCCATTTGTATGTCTTCTTTGGAGAAGTGTCTGCTCATGTCTTCTGCCCATTTTTGGACATGACTACCTGTTTTGTGTGTGTTGAGTGTGAAGAGTTCTTTATAGATCTTGGATATCAACTCTTTGTAGTGTCATTTGCGAATATCTTCTCCCATTCCGTGGTTTGCCTCTGCTTTGTTTACTGTTTCTTTTGCTGTGCAGAAGCTTTTGACCTTGATGAAGTCCCAAAGGTTTATTTTTACTATTGTTTCCTTTGCCTTTGGGGACATGTTTTGAAAGAAGTTGCTGTGGCTGATGTCAAAGAGTTTACCACCTATATTCTCCTCTAGGACTTTGATAGATTCTTGCCTCACATTGAGTTCTTTTATCCATTTCAAGTTTATATTTGTGTATGTTGTAAGAGAATGGTCGAGTTTCATTTTTCTATACATAGCTGTCCAATTTTCCCAGGACCATTTACTGAAGAGACTGTTTTTTTTTTGTTTGTTTGTTTTTGGATTTTTTTCCCCCCACTGGATATTTTTCCTGCTTTGTTGAAGATTATTTGAAGATAGTGTTGAGGGTCCATATCTGGGCTCTCTACTCTGTTCCACTGGTCTATGTGACTGTTTTTGTGCCAGTACCATGCTGTCTTGGTGATCACAGCTTTGTAGTAAAGCTTGAAATCAGGCAATATAATGCCCCCAGTTTTGTTTTTCTTTTTCAACATTTTTTTTAGCAATCTGGGATCTCTTCTGGTTCCATACAAATTTTAGGATTGATTGTTCTATCACTTTGAAAAATGCTAGTGGAATTTTGATTGAAAGTACAGACTGCTCTAGACAGTATAGACATTTTAACAAAGTTTATTCTTCAATCCATGAGCATGGAATGCTCTATCTTTTTATGTCTTCTTCAATTTCTTTCATGGGTGTTCTGCCATTCTTCAAGTACTGATCTTTTATCTCTTTGTTTACATATATTCCCAGGTATCTTATGGTTCTTGGTGCTATAGTGAATGGAACTGATTCTCTAATTTCCCTTTTTATATTTTCATTGTTAGTGTATAAGAAAGCAACTGATTTCTGTACATTGATTTTGTATTCTGACACTTTACTGAATTATTGTATGAGTTCCAGTAGATTGGGGGCAGAGTCTTTTGGGTTTTCCACAGAAAGTATCATGTCATCTGTGA
The DNA here is from genome assembly GCF_020171115.1 of Neogale vison. NCBI lineage: Eukaryota > Metazoa > Chordata > Mammalia > Carnivora > Mustelidae > Neogale > Neogale vison. The sequence continues at coordinate 83,250,539 of NC_058094.1, read as the reverse complement.
AGAAAGAGTTTGACTTCTTCTTTACCAGTTTGAATACATTTTATTTCTTTCTGTTGTCTGATTGCTGTTGCTAGGACCTCTAGTACTATGTTGAACAACAGTGGTGAGAGTAGACATCCTTGTCATGTTCTTAATCTCAAAGGAAAGGCTGTCAGCTTTTCCTCATGAGGATGGTATTTGCTGTGGGTTTTTCACAGATAGATTTTATTAAGTTGAGGAATGTTCCCTCTATCCCTATACTTTGAATTGTTTTAATCAGGAATGATTGCTGTATCTTGTCAAATGCTTTTTCTGCATCAATTGAGAGTACCATGTGGTTCTTCTCTCTTCTCTTATTGATTAAATTAAATAATAGTAATAGTAATTAAATATAATTAAAATAGTGACCCCCAGTCACTATCTTGGTGGTTTCCAGAGGCGCCCTTTTCTCTCTGCACACCAGCGTCAATAAAACTGAGAGTGGTATTGGTCAAGGGAGCCTGCTTCTGGTGGCGGCCTTTGCTGGGACTGCTGTCTGGGGTCCAGTTCCACGCAGGGTGTACTCAGACACTGTGGTCCCACAGGTCATGGAAGGCTGCAGCCAAAGGATCCCAACCAGAGATTGTGCCAACTTCTCTCAGGTGGGTTCTCTTAGGCACAGGTTGGGAGGGTTCAGACATCAACTGGTGGCAGAAGTCTGTGGTCCTAAAAAGCGCAGGCTGGGGCCCACACCAAGCTCTCTCAGGCTCTGGTAGGAGTGTGCTCAGAACCCGTGGTCATGCAGGGCATGCAGAACTCAAAAGGCTGTGGTCCTAGAGAGCCCCAGCTGGCACCCACACCTAGTTCTTTCAGGCACCGGCAGGAGTGCGCCCAGCTGAGCAGTGGTCCCCCTTCTGTTTCTAACTCTCTTTTCATTTCCTTTGAATAAATGTCCTGTCATTATTTTCAATCTATGCTGTCTGTGTCAGCTCACTTCTTATGACTCAAATGTAAACCAATTAACATAACCCACATCCCAGCAAGGGATTTAGGAAAACTTTTTCTCAGATTTCTCTTTCTGGGAATTTGCTAATCATAAGTTACACTTCTTGTTTGATATTCTATGGCCTTTGTATTATCTAACATATTTAACTTTTCTTCTTTTGTTTTATTTTAGAATTTTCAGCTTTTCCCCTAACTTTTCCCTTGACTGTATATATTAATTTTATATATGAATATATATTTTTATTATAGTTTATTTTTTAAGTTTTTATTTAAATTTCAGTTAGTTAACATACAGTATAATATTAGTTTCAGGGGTACAATATAGTGATTAAACAATTTCATACATCATCCAGTGTTCATTATGACAAGTGCACTACTTAGTCCCCATTACCTATTTTGCCCATCCCCACCCCAGCTCCCATCTGATGTATATTAACTTAACTATTTTTACTTTTTTTTTTAGATTATATATATATATATATTTTTTTTTTTTCTTTTTTGAGTGAGAGTGCGAGAGAGAGAGCACAAGTGGGATGAGGGGCAGCGGGTAGAAGCAGACTCCTCACTGATCAGGGAGCCCCATGTGGGACTTGACCCAGGGTCATGACCTGATCTGAAGACAGAGAGTTAACTGACTGAACCACCCAGGGACCCTATGCTTTATTTTTAAGGGCTCTTTGATAATTTATTATTGTATGATTATTTCTTTTTCAGACAACTATAGGGTATCTGTTTTTTTTTTAATTTAAGGAAGTTTTTTAATATTTTATCTTTATTGAGGTATAATACACATATAAAATTGTAAGCTATTTCAAGTGTACATCATAGTGATTATATGTATGTACACATTGTGAAAGAATGCCTCCCCATCTAGTTAATATCACATCAATCACTTCATATATTTATTTATTTATTTATTTATTTTGGTGAGAACATATGTAAGTTTTAATCTCAGCATATTTTGATTATAAAATACAATATTATCAACTATTGTCACCATGTTTTACTTTACATCCCCAGATTTTATAGCTGAAAGTTTGAACTCTTCTACCAACTTTTCCATATTTCCCCTATCTCTTAGCCCCTGACAACAAATTTTCTACTCTCTGTTCCTATGAGTTTTGAGTTTTAACTTTTTTTTTAAGATTCCATATATAAATAATACTATAATGCATTTTTCTTGCCCTGTCTAATTTTACTAAGCATAATGTCCTCAGGGCCCATCCATGTTTTTGTAAATGGCAGGATTTCCTTCTTTCTTATGGCTGACTAATATTCCTGTATGTGTGTATGTGTCTGTGTGTGTATCACATCTTTTTTACCCACTCATTCATTGATGAACACAGGATGTTACCATATCATGGTTATTGTGAGTAATGCTGTAGTAAGCATGGGAGTGCAGATATCTCCTTGAGATCCTGTTTCCATTTCCTTTGAATATATGCCAAGAAGTGGGATTGCTGGATTATATGGTAGTTCTACTATTAATTTTTTGAGGAAATGCCATACTGTTTTCCACAGTGGCTGCACCAATTTATACTCCCACCAGTGGTGCACTAGGGTTTTGTTTTTGTTCGTTTGTTTTCTCACACACTCATCAACACTTGTTATCTCCTATCTTTTTGATAATAGCCATTCTAACAGGCACGAGATGATAGCTCATTGTGGTTTTGATTTTCATATCCCATAATTACTTTATTTGTTTGGGATCTTCTATAGTTTCATGAAAATTGTAGGATTGTTTTTTCTACTTCCATAAAAAAATTCCATTGGACTTTTGATAGAAATTACATTGACTCTGTATATTGCTTTGGGTGATACAGACATTTTTTTTTTCCACTTCTACTTTTTTTTTAATATTTTCAATTTATTTATTTTCAGAAAAACAGTATTCTTTATTTTTTTACCACACCCAGTGCTCCATGCAATCCGTGCCCTCTATAATACCCACCACCTGGTACCCCAACCTCCCACACCCCCGCCACTTCAAACCCCTCAGATTGTTTTTCAGAGTCCGTAGTCTCTCATGATTCACCTCCCCTTCCAATTTACCCCAACTCCCTTCTCCTCTCCAACACCCTTTGTCCAAAAAAAGAAAGGATGAATACCCAACTTTTGTAGCAACATGGACGGGACTGGAAGAGATTATGCTGAGTGAAATAAGTCAAGCAGAGAGAGTCAATTATGATACAGACATTTTAAAATTATTAAATCTTCCAATCCATGAACATGTAATACCTTTCATTTATTTATGTCTTTGATTTCTTTCATCAACATCATATAGTTTTCAATATATTATTTATTTATAGCTATTTTGTGTTATTTGGTGTAATTGTAGTATTTTTAAATACAATATCAGCTTAAAAATGTTTGGTGGATACCAACTACTTTTGTTTTCCTTTTTTCTTTCCTTATACATTTCTATACTTATCTGAGTTTTGCTCTCTCATGTTCCCCATTTCTTCGAATTCCTGCTGATCCTTTCATATCAACTTATGTAGAAGATAACATGATAGAAATATTTATGTGAAAGTGCAGGAGAGTTTATTAAAATGCACTCTACTTTTGAGTAATAGAATAAAAAGTTGACACTTATGCTGAAGGCCTTAAAGTATCCTATATTTTTTTCTTTTCGGGCAGACAAATTCCTGGCTAGCTTTCCTAGTTCTTGCCAGAAAACTCAACCAATAGTTTTCAGAGGAATTCCCTCCTTTTTTTGCCCAAGTAGTGTGCTCTGGATTGTTGCACATTTGAATATGTTTTTGGAGAGTGTGTTGTATAACTGGGAATTCCAAGTACAAAGTTTTAATAAATTCTTTTCTATCCCATTTCTTGTCCCTGCCCTTTATTGTACCTATGGTCTCCAAATTCCAAATATAATGGCTGTCTAGACTTCTGCCCAGGGAATTTGGCCACCCTACTGCTGTTTGTGCCTTCCTTCCTCACCGCCTCAGTAGAATACATGTTTGTGGATTTGATTTCCATCTACCAGAAAGTTGTTCTCTGAGTTCTCCTTCATCCCTCAGTTTCATTCTGGGGATATGTAATTAAAACCTTTCACTCTTTTCCTATAATTTTAAAATGAGGTTTTGGTAGTTACCATTCAGAATTTTATCTGAATTTAAGTGAAATAATTAGAGTAACAATACTGTGGAATTACTATTTATTATGTACATAGAAACAACCGACGTGTTGAATTTTTACCTATTGACAAACCCTTTACTATATAATTTACAAATTTCATCTCACTTAATCCTAATTCTATGAGGTCATTGTCTCCATTTGTAGGTAAGAAACTCATGCTTTGAAACATTGAGTGTAATTATGTTAGAGTGTCTCCAAAGATAGCAACCACTAATTCTTTCCTCCACTTTCTTTATAGGTATGTAAAGAAGTGACTCTAGTATCAGTGTTTATAAATTGGCCTTTAGACTAACTTTGATCAACAGACCTTGGCAGAGGTGATGCTGTGTCAGCTCTAGTCTTAGACCTTAAGGATTCTGAACTCTTCTACGTTGTGCTTTATAGGGAAGCCTTCCATCCTGCTCTAAATTAGTTCAGGCTGGCATACTGAAGGTGAGACACTGCGTATGTGTGTGTGAGAGAGAATTGCACCTAAGTTAGTGTTAAGTGAAAACAGTTTGGATTTTCCAAGCTAGCACAATCACTAGCTAGATGTAGCCACATAAATGACCACATCTAATGACTCAGGGACACAAGAATTGCCCACCAGATCCCTGTTCAAAGACTTAACTTACAAAATCATAAGAAAAATGAATTCTTATTATTTTAATCCACTAAATTTTAGAAGAGTTGTTATATATTGCCGTCCAGCAGCGATAATAACGACCCTCCGTCCGGTTGGGTTTCAAAAAAGCCCTTTATTTCTTATGGTCATAGCTTATATAGGGGAGCTAAGCCAATCAGCATAGAGAGAGATATGCATCCACCAATCTTAAGCTTGTTACCAAGTACCCACAGCATAGCAATAGTTCAACAGCCAATAGGTAGTACTTCCTGTTTACGATCACTCTAGACACACCTTCTGGCAAATCGCCAGGTGCCATTTTACAAAGCTCTGTGGTTGACGGATCTCCGGGTCCCTGGAGCATCCGCCCTCGACAGTTCCCCCTTTTTGTTTTATGGTAGAAGGAAAGACTCAGCAGGGGTCGTGCCTGTCTTAGGTTGTCACAAGGCCAAGAATATCCTTACCCGTCATTGGATCATGATGCTTATAGGATCATGTCCTGTCTTAGGTTGGTATATTCCGCCTACGATCTTACCCGTCTTTGACTACCAATCCAGCATACTGAGCCATACCCGGGGCGACTGTCTGGACTCGATGGATAACAGAGCTTGTTTGATGGCAATGGTGTCTCTTTTCTGAATCCTCATCATGGGGCAAATGCACCATAAGCAACACACCACAGCGAATATCAGCAATCCACCCATGGATATGAACCCAAACCATTGCTTCCCCCATCCTACAACATTTTTCATAAAGACAACAAATTGAGATACTGAAGCTACTTCTACCTTACTGGCATTAACGTTAACAATATTAGCACGAAGCTGTATTGTCAGATTCTTGAATCTGGCACTCCAGTTGCCTGTAAGCATCTTGGATAGTTCCCTGGAATAATTAGCTGCTCGAGTGAGGTTATCATATGCAACTGGAGTAATGCAGAGTCCAGCATCGGAGCGAAGGCATCCTACAGTCAGTAGTTGTATTACAATGTCCATTTGTTCTTTTAACAAGTCAATCCGCTTATTAGCAAAAAGAATACCCGCAGCAAGATGATCATTAATTTCACTCTGGGTTTGTAGAGCTTCTGCGGTATTCGTAGACAGTTGATTAATCTCCTTGGCTGTAGGAATAGCAACGGCAAGTGCAGTAGCAGCGGCAGCAGCGGCAGCAGCAGAGGCGGCAACAGCTGTCACCACGGCAACGGTGATACCAAAGTCTCTTTTATGTCTCAGCAAAACTGGAAGGTCTCCCTCTGGGACAGAGATGGGCATAGGCAAAACACTGGAATACGCATTATTATAGTAAATGAAAAGCCTGTAGCATTCCAACATTGTGTAAGGAAGCAAGTGTTCAACTTATTAGAAATGGCTGTACTGTTACTGATAAGAAACATAAAAGGGGGGGCGAATACAAACAGGAGTAGGCAAAAACGTGATATTTTTAGAACAAGTTTGCACTTCAACACTCATTTCAAACATTTGGGAAAAGTTGTGCTTTTAAGAAGAGTAAATTAGTTAAGAGTGCGGGGTAAGTAGCAGAGGAAGATGTTAAAGGGAGTGGATAGGGCCAGGCTTTAACAATGGCCCAAAGGGTGTGTCCTGATGTCATGGTCAGGAGTGCGTGGATCATCATCATCCGGATTATTGTCACCATGGTTGTCATCCTTTTGGGCTTCTGCCTCTTTTGGTGCTGAGTGTAAGACTGGCTTGACTAGCCATTCAGGGACCCAAATAGGGGATGGAGCGTTCTCTGGAAAGACACGAACAGAGCCTCGGCTCCAGATTAGCACTTGGTCTGGGCCCTTCCATTGACCCGACAGAAGGTCCCTCCAAAAAACCTTAGGTTGAGAATTGCCTAGTGTGCACCAGTGTCTTTCGGCGGCAGTACGCTGGGTTTTATCCACATTCAAGAAATTTAAAATGTAGAGGATAGTGGATAGTTTGTCTCTTGGGGATCAGAATGTATCTCCTATTCCCCCTTTTTGTTTAAATAAGGTATTTTTAATAGTTAGGTGGGCACGTTCTACTATGCTTTGACCCTGGGGATTGTAGGGGATACCAGTGACATGAGTGATTCCAAATGTAGCACAAAATTGTTTAAATGTAGTAGAGGTATATCCAGGGCCATTGTCTGTTTTTAATTGTTTTGGTATCCCTAGAACAGAGAACGAATGCAAACAATGTGCGATAACATCTTTAGTTTTTTTCTCCAGAATGCAAGGAGGCCATAATAAATCCACAGAAAGTGTCAATGGAAACCTGAACGTATTTTAAGAGTCCGAATTTGGGCATATGTGTTACATCCATTTGCCATATGTGATTAGGGAGTAACCCCTTTGGATTGACTCCCAAAGAAGGTTGAGGGAGTAAGGAGACACAGCGTTCACAGGATTTAACTATATCGCGAGCTACAGCTTTAGTAAGTTTGAATTTTAATTTTAAGGTAGAAGCATTCACATGGAATTTCTCATGAAAGGTTTTTGCTGCTTCTATAGAGTTAAATATATGTGGATCTTTAGTAGCAGAATTGACCAGGCCATTTCCCAATGAGAGGGGCCCAGGTAAGTTAGAATGTGCTCTTAAATGCCCTATAAAAAAAGGATGCTTTCTGTTCCAAATAAGAACTTGTAGTGCTCTTAAGTAGGTATGTACAGAAGAGCTAGTAGATATAGTTCCTGCTGTTTCTAACAGAGATAGTGCATATACTACATATTTACTATCAGAAAATAAATTGAAGGGGCAAAAGGAGAATGCCTTGAAGACCTCAGTGACTGCTAATAATTCCACATGTTGAGCAGAGGTAGTGGGAAACAAAAATGTATTAATTTTTCCATCTGCCATAAAGGCGCCAGTTCCATTATTGGAACAATCAGAAAACACCACAGGGGCATTATCAATAGGTTTTTGGCTGGTTATCCTTGGGAAAATTATGGGATGTTCTTTCCAGAATTGTAATAAAGGGTGGGAGGGATAATGATTGTCAAATTTAGCAGTAGTACTGGTCATGATAATGGCCCAATTAGAGGAGGAGTTACTCAAGAATTGAAGTTGGGCAGGGGTGTAGGGTGTGATGATCAACATGGGTGATGTCCCAAAGGAAATGGTGGCTATTTTGATGGCTTTCAGAATTAGTTCAGCTATGGCCTCTGGGTAGCTACTCAAAACCTTAGCTGGGGAGTGAGCACAATGGACCCATAGCAATGGTCCTTCTTGCCAGATGACCCCAGTGGGGGAGTTATGGTCCACTAGAACAATAAAGCTCAAAGGTTTGTCAAGGTGGAATCGATCGAGTTGAGCAGCCTCCATATCTTTTTCAATGATTCCGATGGCTTGTCTAGCAGCAGGAGTTAAGGTTCTAGGTGAATTTGGATGAGGATCTCCCTTTAGGATATCAAATAAGGGTGATAATTGAGAAGTGGGGATCCTGAGGAAACTCCTGATCCAATTTAGGTCCCCTAATAATTTCTGAAAGTCATTCAAAGTTTGGAGATGATCTAGTCTCAAGGTAATTTTTAATGGTTGGATAATTGTGGGTGTCAATTTTGAACCCAGAAATTCTTGTGTAGTACCTAATTGAACCTTTTCCATGTTAATATGTAACCCTCTATATTCCAAAAGAATAGTTAATTCCTCATAAAGAGCCTTGAGTCGATCGCCATCAGGATGGGCAAGTAAAACATCATCCATATAATGATATATTATTAGATCGGGGTTTTGTTCCTGAAGCGGTTTGATGGTCATCCATACAAAGATTTGGCATATAGTAGAACTGTTGGTCATGCTCTGTGGTAACACAGTCCATTCATATCTTTGATCTGGGTGGGCATGATTGATAGATGGGACTGTGAAGTCAAATCTAAAGGTATCTTCAGGATGTAGGGGAATAGAGAAGAAGCAGTCCTTTATGCCTATAATGATGGTTGGCTAATTTTTTGGTAGGGTGGTCAGTAATGGTAAGCCTAACTGTATAGGTCCCATGGGTTGTATGGTAGCATTTATTACTCTAAGGTCATGTAGTAGTCTCCATTTTCCAGATTTCTTTTTGATGATAAATATGGGTGTATTAAAAGGAGACATGGATGGTCTTATATGTCCTGCAGCTAATTGTTCCAAGACTAGTTGCTGGGCCGCTTGTAATTTTTCTCGAGAGAGGGGCCACTGAGGGACCCAGACAGTTTTATTGGATATCCAAGTTAATTTGATATAGTCAATGGCCCCTAATGAAAACCCAGACCCATCAGGTTCTCCTTTTTCTGGGGTTCAATCGGGTTGGTGATTCCTTGTTGATTATTCCCTAAACCTTTTCCCCAGATGTGTCCCTGAGCAAGCATAATTGTATTAGCTTGTGGGCTGCTAAATGGTATGTCCAATGTTAATTTTAGATCCATGCCTTCCATGACATCTCTACCCCATAAGTTTACAGGCAAGTGATCTAATATATATGGTTGAACTAAACCTTGGTGTCCTTCATCATCTCTCCAATTTAGTAAAGTAGCACTCCTATCAGGATTAGAGGCAATACCTAAGCCACGCAAAGCTTGGTCAGCCTTTTGTATTGGCCATGCTTTTGGCCAATCTTCCCTTTTGATGATACTCTTATCTGCACCTGTGTCTAAGAGCCCTGTGAATGCTTTACCATTAATATGTAAAGTGGTCATTGGTCTTTCTCTTAGATTTAGCGTAAGGAAGGCACATGGAGTCTCAGTAGATCCTAGGCCTTGATTACCTCTCTCTTTATTGCTGGCCGGGAAATGTGAATGATGGCTGGGCAGAATTAGCAATTGCGCTATACGGTCTCCAGGGGAAATAGAAACAATACCCCGTGGGGATGAGGCAAGAATTTTAATCTCACCTGTAAAGTCAGGATCAATGACTCCGGGTGTAATTTGTAATCCTTTCAGTGCGCTAGAACTTCTACCCAGTAGTAATCCTACAGTTCCCTCGGGTAGTGGTCCACAGACAGTAGTAGGGATTGGCTGAACTCCCGTATCAGGAGTTAATATTGCTCTGGCGGAGGCACAGAGATCCAGTCCTGCGCTTCCTTTTGTTGCTCTACGGAGCTGGAAAGGGGATAGTAGCTCTGAGGGATTGTCTGTATGGCCCCGTATATTTGTGGGCCCCGGGACTGTGGGCCCTGTTTTCCGTTTTTTGGCAGGGGATTCCCTTGGATATCTTGGGTGGATCTACAGTTGCTAGCCCAGTGATTTCCCTTTTTGCATCGAGGACATAGGCCAGGTTTTTTATTGACCTGAGGACAGTCCCGTTTTTTATGACCTGGTTTATTACATTGGAAGCAGAGACCAGGAGATTTGGTAACCTTTGTACCAGTAAAATTAGCGTAAGCCTCTGCCATGACATTAGCTTGGATAACTGATTCATTTATGTCTCTACAGGCCTTTAAATAGGAGGCTAGGTCTTTGTTTTTCCAGGGTCGTATTGCTTCTTTGCACCATTTATTGGCTTGCTCATAGGCTAATTGCTTGACCAGAGGCATAGCCTGATCAACATCCCCAAAAATTCTAGATGCCATTTGGATAAGTCTATCTACAAAATCTGCATATGGTTCATTATTTCCCTGGATAACTTTTGACAATTGACTCTGTAAATCACCTGTGCCTTGTATGGTTTTCCATGCCCTAGCGGCAGCAGTAGCAATTTGCAAATACACTGCAGGTAGAAAATTGATCTGATTTTGATTTCCCGAAAACTGTCCTGTACCAGTCAGCATTTCTAAATTCCAAGCTCCATTCCCAGCTCCCGCATTACGGCGAGCAGTTTCCATACAGTTATCCTGATTTGCTATTTTCCACATAAGATATTGCCCTCCAGACAAGCAAGCTCACGCTAGATTACTCCAGTCTAAAGGTGTTAGGTTTTGTTCTGCGAGAGTCTCGAGTAAGGTAATAGTATAGGCAGCCTGAGGGCCATAAGACATGACTGCCTCTTTTAGCTGTTTTACTTGTTTAATATCTAATGGCTGATGCATGCTATTCCCTTGCTGATCTTGAAAGACTGGTAGGGCTAAGCCTAACTGTCCTCCTATTGAATTCCAATCAGTGACGTCATGTCTATCATGCGAGCAGGCTCCTGGGCAGCTACAATTTATTTCAGGATTATAAGGTGGGGGAGCTAAGACTGCAACAGCTCACAAGATAAGTTGCTTAATTTTTTTGCTAATTCATCCCCTGAAAGCTCTTCTTCCTCTTCTGAAGAGGCCCCCATAGTTGAGGCCTTCGATCATTCCTCTTCTACTTCCTCCAAGACCTGTTCCCCTGCTTGTAGGCTTTCTTTTATAATCTCAGGGGGTCTGGGGCTAAGCAAACAGGATCGTATGAGAGCCCATATAGCGAGTGTGCCAGATGGAAGGGGTTTCTCTTTATCAACCTTCCTAAGATCCTCCCCTAAATGTTCCCATTGTGGAATGTTTAATAATCCTTCATCTAGGAACCAAGGGCTGACTCCTTCTACGGTGCGCAAGAACGCCCGAGCAGTTTTCATTTTCAAAGGAGTTCCATTTGCTTTTAGCAACTCCCACAGAGGCCCTTCCATACATATTCTTGAGACCTCTGAACCCATAGTATTTCAGAAATAAATAGTCAAGAAGCAAAGAAAAGACTAGTCTGCTATCGTCACTAAAGCAGTGAGCTTTCTCAAGATCGTCACTAATACCAGTGAGCTTACATTGCTATCGTCACTAAAACAGTGAACTTTCCTAAAACTTCTCTGGCCAGAATTTTCTTCTAAATAAATTCGTCACTTACCTCAGTGCACTGTTAGAAATGGAGAAAGGAGGCTCCCAGGCGAACTTGAGCCGCCCCCTCCAGCTGCGGTACCGGCAGCAGCAGCCCGCTGCCCAGATCCGCACAAAGTACTCCACACCGAACACCATGATGGTCATGATTTCCAGGATGTAGAGCGCTCCCTCCGAGCTCTTCTTGTACTCCTTGATGGTGGAGAAGACCGACAGCACAAGGCAGAAGACCAGCAGGAACACGTAGGCATGGTGGATGAACGCCCAGCTGCGCGGCCGCTCCAGCACGTTGTACAGGAAATTCTGCAGCTTGCGGTAGAAGGCGTTGCGCTTCGGGGACTTCCCGGCACCCGCGTCTCTGCGCGTGGCTTACTCAGGATGCTGCCGCACTTGGGAGCCTCAGAGCCAGCGATGAGCAGCGCGCCCTCCTGGGTGGAGTTGGGCACGCCGGGGTCCAAGCCCACGAAGCCCACCTTGAGCTTCTAGGGTCCCTGTATGGGCCACCATTTATCGCCATCCAGCAGTGATAATAACGACCCTCCATCCGGTTGGGTTTCAAAAAAGCCCTTTATTTCCTATGGTCATCGCTTATAGAGGGGAGCTAAGCCAATCAGCATAGAGAGCGATATGCATCCACCAATCTTAAGCTTGTTACCAAGTACCCACAGCATAGCAATAGTTCAACAGCCAATAGGTAGTACTTCCTGTTTACGATCAGTCACTCTAGACACACCTTCTGGCAAATCGCCAGGTGCCATTTTACAAAGCTCTGCGGTTGACGGATCTCCGGGCCCCTGGAGCATCCGCCCTCGACAGTTATACAGTTATAGATAACTAAAATTTTAACCTAAGGTCACATAGCTAGTTCATGCTAAACTGGAATTCATCACCAAGTATATCTGAGTTGAAAGCCTGAACTTGTAACCAGCACTCTAAGTTACCTTATATTATTACAATCTGTTTGCATAGTAAACAGATTGAGACTTTATTAAGTTTATTTTACTCATCATAAATAAAACATGAACAAAATGTTAAAAAACCATATTTGCCATGCAGCAGAGTAACCCACAAACTGACTGAATCCTAAACAAATATATAAAAGATAAATGGAATCACTAATAATAATAAGAAAACAGTGAAGAAAGATGTAGGTCACACATAAAGCTGAGTGTGATTTAATCAGATAAAAACCTGGATTCTTACATTGTCTCCTCTTGTCCTAAAGACTCTTTCTGAATTGCATAATCAACATCCCTTCATAAGATATTTACCCACTGTCTGTCTTAGAGTCTGCACCCTGTCTACACCTCTGTGAAAAGTGCTGAGGAGAAGGATTCAGCACATTTCCGTTCATCCAACCACTTTCTGAACATTCTTATTTGGTTTTTTTCTCACTTATGTGCCCCCCAAATTTCTAACATGGCTTTGCTTTGTTCAAACACAAAAGCATGCTCAACTTGGCTCTAATGAAATTCTTAATGAAGTACTATTGAAGAAACTCGATGATAAAATTTTCCAATTCATTTTCTTTAGGTGTATAAGGCATTAACTATTTTGAAGAACTTTCAAACACATGTTATCACAATCAACAGACAACTACTTAGGGCAAGACAGTGTTGAAATAAATGTAGAATTGCATTAAGTTCTGTTAGCAACTCTGTAATGTAGGACCAATAAGTACTGTCCTTATTTTATAGAAAATGACACAGAAACATGGGGACAAGGACCTCTAACCATCTGGTCAACTGGTCAGCTCAGAGTTGTGCCAGCATCTTCAGAGCTCCTGTTCCCTTCTTTACTTTGACATCTGGTACTGTGTGAAATACAGGCTATAATTTCCTAAGCATCTCACCACCGGTCTTTGTTGCCAATTTTCTGATGATGTAGTAAAGAAATTTAATGGAGAACATTTGCTTCTGATAATCAGTTTCCTATTGACACTAAATAAATATGTCCATTCATTTATTCCACAAATATTTATTGTCTTGGAGATAAAGTTATGATGAAAGTATTCTCTAACCTCTGGAATGTTTTATCTAATGGATGAAAAATAGACATTTAAGCCAGCATGGTGATAGATATAAAATTTATATTCAAAATGAGATGAAAGCACTAAATAGGGATTAATTTTACTGAATAATGAATGTGGCTGATTAAAATTTGTAATATCTGGATCCATGATTATATTTCTTCAACCAAATATGGCTTCAAAAGCTGCTTCTGATGAGTACAGAACATGTATTCCTGGGATTTTTTAAATTTATACTTTGTTTTACTCTATGTGACAACTTGAAATCACAATTTCTAATATCCATGTACCACTGTAGTGTAATTTAGTTTGGGAAATTGGTTCTCATGTGAAAATTCCACTTGACCATTTCCAGTCTTGTCTGTGAAGAGTTTTCTTTCTTTTTGTTTTTTTTTTAAAGATTTTATTTATTATTTGACAGAGAGAGATCACAAGTAGGCAGAGAGGCAGGCAGCGAGAGAGAGGGAAGCAGGCTCCCCGCTGAGCAGAGAGCCCGATGCGGGACTTGATCCCAGGACCCTGAGATCATGACCTGAGCTGAAGGCAGCGGCTTAACCCACTGAGCCACCCAGGCACCCCCTGTGAAGAGTTTTTATAAGCTGAATTGTACTGAAAATACAACCATGGTCAAAAACCAAGAGTTGCAAAAACAGACAGTTGTTGGCAAATACTGTAAAATATCCAGGATTTTTCATAACTTGAGATTGAGAGAGGATATTTTGATAAATTGCATTGTGTATGCCTCTTGATCTGGAATTATAGAAAAGTAGGTGTGAATCTCACCACACGAACATAGAAACAAACGTCTTATTTTCTTTTCAAAAGGTATTAAATTTAAATGTGAAACATTTCCTGCTGGTTATATTTAGATCGCTAACAAACACAAGATTATCAGGTTGTCGATGAAATCTGAGCAATTACTACACAAACAAAACACAAGGAAAATGACTAAAATTGAAATAGGGTGGGCAGTGAAATAGCATTTGCTAAAGGATTGAAATCCTGCTTTGAAATGCTATTTGCAAACACTCCAGGTGTTGTGTTGAATGATTGTCTATATGTAGGTCGCCTAGAAAGGCTGTTTGGAATAAAGAAATGAATATAAAAATCAGGAAATGTGGGCTTTCTTCTTCACCCTGATGAATAAACTTGCTTTGAATAGTTAGTCAAATCAGTTTTTCTAATGTTCAATTTATGCAATGTAACATTAAGCAAAAGACTTTATAATTTCCCAAAACTATTTTGCTAGATAAAAAAATAACTGACTTACAGTAGAATTACATACTTGAAGTAAGAAGGCCTGAACTGAAATTCTACATTAGCTGATTTATTAGTTCATCATAAGTAAGTATTTTCAAATATTTAAGCTTCACTTTTTAAACGTTCAATTGTGGATAACTTATACCTAAATTCTCATGTTGCCTATACTCCATGACAACAAGTATTTTTTAAAGAGAACCTTTTTTAAAATTTCATTAGAGACTCAATACAAGCTTATTGATTGTTCATCAGTTTGCTTATCAGTTTGTGGTGCAAGTGATTCTTATTGCATGAATGTCTCTATCACATTAATCAGCTTTGTCTTCATCAGATTTCTAGGAAATATGATTCACTGGGTAAGAGGACTGGAATGCCTTAATAAAGGATCAAGGCCTATTCACATCCCTTTAAGAAAAGGCATATTGGAAAAGCAAGGCTGACTGATATTTTGTCTCTAGTTGAACACCAAGACTCAGACTAGGACTATCATAACTAGGTTAAAGACTAAATAAAAATTATCTGAATGAAGATTTATTTATGTGAAATTTAAACCAAATTGAACACAAAAATTTAAATTTGAAACTGATTAAATAGTGGAAAACATTTGCATATGGCTATGGGACTTTCTTCCAAATTAACTTTACTATTAAAAAAAGAATTTCATTTGCATGTGAGATTTGAATATGGGTGTAGTCTTATATAAAGGCTAAAAACTAAGATTATTTCCCCTAAGACTTTTATTTTTTGATGATATATAATTAAAAAGAATAAAAAGAGACTCCTGGGGCACCTGGGTGGCTCAGTGGGTTAAAGCCTCTGCCTTCAGCTCAGGTCATGATCCCAGAGTCCTGGGATCGAGCCCCGCATCAGGCTCTCTGATCTGCAGGGAGCCTGCTTCCACCTCTCTCTCTCTGCCTGCCTCTCTGCTTACTTGTGATCTCTGCCTGTCAAATAAATAAATAAAATCTTAAAAAAAAAAAAAAAGAGACTCCTGTGTTCTAGAAATAGGGACAAGTTGCTACAGCCAAATAAACTATATATAATGATATTACCTTTATTATACTCTCCTATATTTTTGCTCACTTTATTCACTGCAAATTATAAATAATAAAAACAGCATCTCCATTATCTCAGTTATATTACTTACACACAGAACTGTGAGGAAGTATGAACAAAGGGTGTTATTAGCCCTCAACGAATGACCAAGAGAAATTTAGAAAAAGAATTACTTTGGTGCACCTATGTTAAGATCTGGATTTGCTCTCCATATAATGGATGATCACTTTTTAAAAATCAAGTTTCGTAATAGTCTCACTTATTTAAAAGACAACTAATATTCTTTAAAAAATGTTCTATCAAAAAATGTATACTTAGAATTAAATTCCTCTTAGGAAAAATATCATAAATAATAAATGTTTATTTGAGGGTCAGAAAGTTAAATATTTGGAAAGCCTATATTGTGGCTAATCCTTTACATTAAATTTATTTCTTTTATATATATATATATATATATATATATAACCCTCAATGATGAAAGTTCCTGTGTAAACCATGTCAGTGTTTTAACAATTTTGACTGAGAGAAATTCTAGCTAACATGAAATTCCTTTACTCTGTTTTAACCTGTCAGAGTTACAATTTATGAGTTTGCTTCAGGAAGAAAATTCTACTGGTAGCATTTAAAACAAAACAAAACAAAATTTGTGCTTATGTGTTGTAGCAAAATGGAAGATTGGAAGGAGTTCAATTTGGTAGTAAGCAAGAATTTCTAGCCCTTCACTAGGTCAGCTGATTGTGGTAAGAGGCCAGCCAGATGGTGGTGCATGACACTGAACAGCTTTGGTGAGGAGTATTCACACTTAACCTGTCAGTCCTCACTAGGATAGCTATTGAGGAGAGACAGACAGTGAAGTAGATTAACAGTGCAATAATCAGGGACGTGAGGACTAAGGCAATAACTGTTCTTTCCTTCCTTTAAAATTTTGATAATTTGTTAAATACAGCTTTTTGCATAATTTTTACTTTTAAATATTGGTATTTAAATATTATTTGCCTTGATTTTTTTTTTTCAATTCTTAAGATTTTGTGCCTAATGCAAGCAGGAAAGCCTATGATGAGATAAATTCCAGCATAATCTCTCTGGAGATAGGCAGGTCTTGATACGGGAAGACCTTTTACTGGTAGAAACCAGGGACAACTCCTGGGATTGTGTTTTGAGGGTTCTTGGCCAAGCAGGCTGGCATGTAAGACTTTTGAAAAAGCAAGGATTCATTGACTTGGACAGTTCCTTGGGATACGGGCTTTAGTAACCTGGCAAGGATCCCAGAAGACTGATAAGCCTGCGGCTGGAGTGTCCTAAAAGCCTGGAAGTGTAGTAAAGTTGAAATTGTGAGTGGTCCCAGCAGACAGGAGAGGAAGGAATAGATTCTGGGAAAAAAGATACATGGGAATGAAGATAATGCAAGGCCAGACACTGACTGACTGGCAATGTTCCATGGAAGACCCAGATGAAATACGATTTCCCAGCAGCATCAGTGATGTCTTGGTGAAAGGAGTCTGCTAGTGGCTCTCTTCTGCAGGCCGACTATGGTGGCAGGCATGCACAGACACATGCTCACTCATAGCCAAGGGCATGGAGGCTACTGGGCAGCTATGAAACACCAGGAACCAGAGGTTAAACTGCTCTCAGGCCTTGCAAGCTCGCAGAAGCAACCCAGTGACTGACCTTGGAAAGTGGCAGAGATGGAGTTTTTTTGATAATACATACAAAGCCACTAGGAACACTGGCATACAAGCCTTTGAATGAACATGTGTTTTCATTTTCTTGGATTAATGTCTGAGAATGTGAAGACTGTTAGTTAACATTTTAAGAAACTGTTACATTTTTTTTCAAAGTTACAGATGTTCCTGATAAGTTGCCAACAATTGATAAGGCCAGTCTTTTGTCATTTTGTCTATTCTAATAGGTGTGCTGTGGCATTGCATTGGAGTTTAACTTGCATTTCCATTATGAATAAATGCTATTATGAGCATCTTCTCATGTGCCTATTCACCATCACAATATTATTTTTAATGAAGCATTTGTTACATTTTTGCACATTTTATTATTGTGTTTATTAATTGAGTCTAAGAACTCTTTATGTATTCTGAATTTGTGTCCTTTATGTGCTTAGCAAATATATTTTACTAGTCTGTGCCTTGTATTTTTCATAAAGACTTCATTTTTTTGGATCAAAAAATCCAAAAAAGTTTCACAGGTTCATAGTAGATTGAGGGGAAGGTACAGAGATTTCCCATATACACCCTCCCTTCAAACATCCATAGCCTCCTCCATTGTCAACATAACTCATATTAAAGGCACATCATAATTATCTAAAGTCCATGGTTTACTGTAAGTTCAGTCTTAACATCATTGATTCTATGGGTTTGGACAAATGTGTAACAACATGTATCCATCATTATAATAAAGATTATTTTCACTGCCCAACAAATCCTCTGTTGTCTGATTACTCACTCCACCTCCCCCACAACCCTGGAAACCACCATCTCTTTATTGTCTCCATACTTTTGCCTTATCCAGAAATTCATATAACTGGGATGATACACTGTAACCTTTTCAGATTGGCTTTTTTTTACTTAGTAATATGTATTTATGTTTTCTTTATACCTGCTCATAGTTTGATAGCTTGTTTCTCTTGATCATTGAATAATATTCTGTTATTTGGATATACCACATTTTATTAATCCATTTACCTACAGGACATCTTGATTACATCCATGTTCTGGCAATTATGAATAATGTTGCTATAAGCATCCATGTGCAGGTCTTTGTGTGGATATCTTTTCAATTTATGTAGATAAATACCAAGGAGTATTGTTTCTGGATCATGTAGTAAGAGTAGATTTAGTTTTAAACGAAACCACCAAATAGTCATTCAAATTGGCTGTACTATTTTACATTACCTCCAGCAATGTATGAGGTTTCCCGTTCTTCTACATCCTCAGCAGTATTTGGGGTTATTAGTGCTCTATGCTTTGGCCATTCTAACTGGTGTATAGTGGTATCCTACTGTTATTTTAATTTGCACTTCTTTGATGTATTATGATGTTGAACATTCTTTTATATCCTTATTTGCTATCTTTATAACTTTTTTGGTAAGGTATCTGTTAAGGTCTTCATTCCATTTTTAATCAGGTTGTTTTCCTATTATTGAGTCCAAGAGTTTGTTTCGTTTTTTTCTCTTTAATATTTTGGATAACAGTCTTTTATCACATGTGTCTTTTGCAAATATTTTCTGCCAGTCTTTGGCTTATTGTCTAATTTTCTTGATTCTGTGCAGAGCATACATTTTTAATTTTAATGAACTCTTGATTATTTGTTTCATGTATCATATCTTTGGTATTATATCTAAAAAGGCATCACCATGCCCAAGATCATCTGAAATTTCTCTTATGTTACCTTTGTAGGAGTTTTAAAGTTTTGCATTTTATGTTTCTGGGTTTATGGTTTGGTGTCTGACATTAATTTGGGGGCAATTCTCAGTCATTATGTGTTTTGAGTATTTCTTATTTCTTTCTCTTTCTTCCCCTTCAGGTTTTCTCATGCAAATATTACACCTTTGTAGTTGTCCTATAGTACTTGGGTTTTTGTTTTTGCCTTGTTTTTTTAGTTTTTTTTGGGGGGTTGGGGTTTTTGTTGTTTTGTTTTGTTTTTGTTTTTTGGGTGTTTTTTTTTTTTGCTTTTCACTTTACAAGGATTCTATTGATATAACTTCTAGCTCAGATATTCTTTCCTCAACCATATCCAGTCTACTAATAAGCCCATCAAAGAATTCTTTAACTCTATTATAGTTTTTTTAGTCTTTAACATTTCTTTTTAGTTTTTTCCTAAGATTTTCATAGCTCTTCTTATATTTTCCATCTGCTCTTGCATGCTATTTTGCCTATTAAACCCCTTAGCATATTAATCACAGTATTTAAATTCCCTATCTGTTAATTTTAGCATCCTAGCCATGTCTGGTGCTGATGCTTGCTTTGTGTCTTCAAATTGTGTTTTCACCTTTTGGTATGACTTGTGAGTTTTTCTTGATAGCCAGACAGGACATACTGAGTATAAGAAAGTAATGTAAGTGGGCTTATAGTAGTGTAGTGGTGAGGTGTGGGTCAAGAGAAAGTGTGTAGTCTTATGATTAGTTGTCAGTCATTTAGTACGCTTATGTTTCTGGACTGTGAACATTTCAAGTGCTTCTTGGTATTTTTATCCTCAGTTATGTAGGACAGGATGGCTAGACTGGGCTGAAGTTAGGTACTTCCTTTCCCCAGGCCACTTAGTTTCTGATAATATCCTCGTAGGTTAGGCTCTGATTAACCTGTTTCCTCTGAGGGCATCCCCCCCACCTTTTTTTAATTCAATTAGGCAACATATAGTACATCATTATTTTCAGACGTAGTGTTCAATGATTTATCAGTTGTATATAACATCCTTACTCATCACACCATATGATTACCCCTCACCCCCACTGACATCCCCTCCAGCAACTATCAGTTTATTTCCTATAGTTAAGAGTCTTACTATTTACATCAAGGCAGATTTTCTATGAATAACAGAGTATTCTGGAGTCTTTCAGAATGGTTTCTTTTCCCTTGACCCTGCCAGAAGTCTGAGAATATTTTTCTCTGATCATTACTCTGGAAATCTGGTAAAATTTACTCCTGAAAGTAAAGTTCACATATTGTGTGGGCTAGCTCTCCAGTCCCCAGGTCCGCTAGGATCTTTAACTCTCAGTATTGTGCACACTGAACCTCCAGCAATGCATAAATTGCAGTGAGGTTTCTTAACCTGGCACTTGTTCCTGTGATAGTTTCACTAGTGAGTATCTGGTCTGGGAAGCGGCAACTCCCTCTATTCTCCTGTCTATCCAATCCTTTGGGGTAGTGGTTTCCCCTGTGTCTTCCTCTCTCATGGATCCAAGGAAAGTTGTTGATTTTTTACTGTTCAGCTTGTTGCCTTTCGTCATGATAAAATGGTGATTTTCAAGCTTCTTAAATATGGGACTGGAAATGGAAGTCTGGCTTGTCTCTTCATTATCACAAAAATATCTTTCAAAAAGTAGAAATTTAAAATTTTGAGGAACCTAGTTAATGATTTTTTTCTCTTCTCTCTCTCTCTCTCTCTTTTTTTTTTTGGATGTGCCATTATTGTCATATTTAAGGAATCTTTGCCTAATTATAGGTCAAAACTATTTTCTCCTATGTTTTAATTTCTAAAAAGTCTTTTTTTTTTTTTTTACTTTATATTTAGGTCTATGGATCAAAGTTTTAGTTATTATTTTTGTTTGTTGTGTTTTTTGTATATGGATAAGCAGTTGCTTCAGTGACATATATAGGTGTGGAGTGTGTGTGTCTGTGTGTATGTAATGTTTTGTTTTGTTTTTTGGAAAATTTCTCTTTCTCCACTGAATTATTTAACTTTTCTTAGATACACATGTTAGCCATAGACATATGGATGTATGAAAGTCTCTTTATTCTGTTCCGTTGCTGTATTTTTTATCATGATACCAATGTCATAACTTTTTTCAAAGTCATAAATTTTTAATTTTTAAATTAAGCCTTGAGATAGGTGGTATTAGTCCTCTAACTTTAGTTTTTTTCAGAATACTTTATTTTATTTTGGGTTATTTTCATTTCCATACTACTGATAGAATATGCTCTTTGAATTTTACAAAAAGTCTGCTGGGATTTTTATTAGTATTGGATTGAATCTATAAATTAATTCGGAAAGAATTGAAATCTTAACATTATTTAATTTTCTAATCCACAAAATTTCTTTCTTCCTATTTATATAATTTTAATTATCTCATCACTGTTTGACAGCTTTAATCTAAGTCCTATATATCTTTTATCAGTTTTATCCCTATTTTATATCTCTAATTATTTCATGCTATTCCAAAGCCATTGTTCCCTTTTTTAATTTTATTTATTTTTAAAAAATATATATATTTTTTAATTTTTATTTATTTTTTAAGTTTCTTTTCAGTGTTCCAGAATTTATTGTTTATGCACCATACCCAGTGCTCCATGCAGTATGGGCCCTCCATAATACCCACCACCCAGCTCACCCAAACTCCCACCTCCCTCCCCTCCAAAACCCTCAGATTATTTCTCAGAGTCCACAGTCACTCATGGCTCATCTCCCCCTCCAATTTCCCCCAACTCCAATCTCCTCTGTTCCCTTTATTTTAAACGCTTAATTGCTTGTTGCTAAGATACATAAATAAAACTGATTTTCATAGTAATATTATATCCTGCTACTTTGCTGAAGTTATTAATTCTAATAGGATTTTGGTAGATTCAATGAGATTTTTCCATTGACAATCATGTCATCTGTGAACACAGACACTTTTAATCCCTTTCCATCTTGATGCATTTTTTTTCCTTGCTTCATTGTATAGGTTAGAGTCACCAATATAATATTGTTTCTGTAAAATGAGTCAATATATCCTTGTCTCATTTACGATAGAAGTGGGCAAGCATTTGATCTTTTACCATTAAGTATGATGTTAGTTCTTATTCTCTAGTTCTCTCTGTCCCACATCTAAGGTTGAGGAATATCCCTTATTCCTGGTATGCTAAGACTTTTATCATCATTGGATGTTGGGTTTTGTCAAATATTTTTTTTCTTCTATTGACAATATTCATTATCTTTTTATTAATTTGTTAGTATTTTGACTTATATTGATTGAATTTTTTTTTTTTAATGTAGCACTTATCTTGCAGTCCTGGGGTAAATCCCACTTGCTCATGGTTGTTTATATCTGTTTGATATATTATTCTTGGATTTTCCTTCATAAGATTTAGTTTAGAATTGTTGCATCTATGTTATTGAGGGATATTTATGAGTTTTTATTTCTTGTGGTAACTGACAGGTTTTGTGATGAGAGTATCCTGGCCTTATAGAATGAATTGGAAATTATTTCCTTTTGTTCAATTTTCTGTAAGATTTTATGGAGAATTGTCATTATTTCTTCTTTAAATTATTATTTGAGTTCACCAGTAACGCCATATGAATGTGGAATTTCTTTATAGAAAAGAACTGAACTACAACTTCAGTTTCTGTAATAATGTTAGAACTATACAGTTACGTACTTTTTGAAGAAGCATTGCTAGTTTGTGTCTTTCAAAGAAATTATTCATTTTTATTGAAGTTCTTAAACTTATGAGCATGAAGTCATTCATAATATACTCTTTTGTATTAAACATCTGCAGAATATATGTCAAATCCATCTCTCTTATACCTCATATTAGCAGTTGGTATCATGTCTCCTTTTTCCATAACCAGTAAAAGACTTTTTTTTTTTTTTTTGTATTCTCAAAGAACTCATTTTGGGGTTTACTGATTGTTATTTATTTTATATTTTCTATTTCATTGATTTATACTGTGATTTTTAATATTTCCTCTCAGTTGCTTATTTTTATAGTATTTGCTGTTCTTTTTCTAGTGACTTAAGATGTCAGTTGGGGATCACTGATTTTAAAGCTTTCTCCTTTTTAGTATATGTGTTTTCTGCTATAATATTCCCCTAAGTACTATTTTCTGCATCCTACAAACTTTGATATTTTTCCCACTTTCATTATATTGAAAATACATTGTTTTTTTGGTTTTCTTTCCAAACAATACATTGTTTTTTTTCCAAACAATACATTGTTTTTTTGGTTTTCTTTTATCTGGGATTTTCCAGATAACTTTCATTATTGATTTCTAGTTTAATTATATTCTTCAGATTTTGGAGTAAAAACTCAGTGTAAGTTGGTTCCTTTTAAAATTTGTTGAGATTTATTTTGTGATTTAGGTTATGTTTCAGTTTTTCTTCCTTTTGCTGGGGTAGTAAAGTACTACCTAAAGTAGTATTGACTTGCAAGGTACATCTTCCTTTCAGGTCGCAAAGGGAATTTGTGGGGCACTATAGAGCTCCCCCTGCTGGCCTCTTAACTTCACTTTTAAAGGTTTCCTTTTATTAATTTTCATGCATCCTTATCTTTGTCCGACTGTGCATAACTTGTAGCTTGTTTTTGTTCCTTGGTTTTTTACAAAATTTCTATTTATCACAGATTTTAATCAATTTGATTAAAAAGTTACATTGAACCTCTCAGTTCTGCGATTTTTATACTTTTCATAAAATTAGAGAATTTTAGGCAATTACATCTTAAAATACTTCAAAAAAATCCCTTTTGGAGACTGAATACCATATATTAGGTTGGTTGAAATTGTACTTATGGTCAATAATGCTCTGGTTAAATTTTTTCTCTTCACATTTCTATTTGATAATTTTTATTGCTTTGGCTTCACTAATTCCAATTTGTGTATATCTAATTTACTGTTAATCCATCCAGAAACATTTAGTTTTAGCTCTAGAAGTTTGATTTGGGTCTCTGTAACACCACAACTCTACTTCAATTTTTGAACACATGCAATAGAGTTACAGTAACTACTTAAATGTCTTTGTCAGCTAATTCCTGCCAATTCTGGATGAGTAATGACTTTTTCTCCTCATTATGGGACGTATTTTGCTTTTTTGCCTTTCTGGTAATCATTGTTAACATTCTAGATATTGCGAACTTTTTCTCATGGTACTGAATATTTTATTACTCCTATCATGACTTTTAGTTTATTTGAGATACATTTATATTACTTGGAATTGGTTTAATCTTTTTTCATGAATTTTTTATTGAAAAACTTAAGACTTAGCTACATTAAATAAAACAAATTTCTAGAGGGAAAAATCAAAGCCCACGATAGGAAAAAAACAATAGTTAACATTGTCTGGACAGTAGCAGAACCCAGAGAACATATTCCTTTAACTGAAAAATGCTAGGTACTTCATAATTGACCTTTTGATAGAAAGTGACCAACTGAACTTGTAATTTGTGGTTCTTAGTGTTGAAGTCCACAGGTTAAGCTAGGAAATCTTCAAACCTTGAGCTGAATTCCATAAGGGGTTATCTAGCTCTTGAATTATTTATTTTTTTTCCTTGTCTAAGATGCAGCAATGGCAACAGATATTAACTTCTGGACAGCTTCTTTCTTAGCATGAGGAAGGGTAGAACAGCAGCTTTGTCCACTTTAGGGTGGAGGGATCCAGTAGACTCTGGAATGTGTAGCAGCTCAGACTTGCCAGTCTTTATAGTCTTTCCATCCAGTCTGAATGCATTGTTTGGATGAATGAAACGTCTGGTATCCTAGCATCTGCTTTTGTTCCTGGGAGGTGCCATGGCCAGCATGGAAGTGGTCAGGGGCTCTAGTGCCATCACATGCAAAGAGGCTGGGGTGCCTGCAGAGGCTGTATGACAGGGTGAGGGTAGCAGACACTGAGAGCATATCTGCAAGGCAGTAACAGCAACAGCAGCATGAGGTGCTAAGTTCTATACTTTGGCTGTGAGAACACGGAGTCTCTGAGTGGCAGTAGGGAGGGCCATGAGAGGATGGAACATTACTAGTTGGAGCCAGATGGTGAAGAGTTGGACAAGCCCAGACTGGCCTATAATGCGTGGTATTCCTCGGAAGGCTTGGAGTCTCCCACTTTGCTGCCAACATAGACTAGGCCTCATCTGTGCTAACTGGTGAGGTGTGTAATGTAAAAGTCTTCCCTGAGCTTGTAGAGCTGCTGGCACAAAGTAGCTCTTGGCTGCTGGCCGGAACTGATTTAAGATGACTTTGGCCATCTGCTGCATAGACTTGTTGGTCAGGTGAGCCTTTTTTCTTCCTTCCTTCCTTCCTTCCTGTGGGCCTGAGCAACATGCAGTGGCTCAGAGTCAGCATGCCTGCATCCATCTCGATGACTACTTTGATTGCCTCTTTAGGAAAGGAGAAACACATGAAGCCAAAGCCTCTGTTTTTTCCCATCCTCCAGCATTACCTTAGCACAGGTGAGTAATCTGAAAGGAGAAAACTCTTCCCTTGACTTCTCATTGTTACATGCATTATTTGTGTGGAGATTCACCTCTTGATAGTGGTCAGTTCTCTCATTTCTGCTATTCAGATCTCCCACTTCATCTCAACCCATCACCCACTTTTTTTCCTCTGTGAAGGGTCTATAAATATGATTTATTTTCCATTCATCTCTTACGGGCCTCTACTGGCATACTCAGGCTTTTCACAGCTCACAAAGTCAAAGCACTTGGGTTTCCCACTGGGATTTCTCATCACCTTGACTCAGGGTCTTGCCAAATTGGCTGAATAGCTCTTTCAGACTCTGATCATTCACCTCTTCCTCAAAGTTTTTGATATCAACATTGGCGAATTCCTTGGCTTGGGCTCTAAATTCAGCTTCCCACTCTTTGGAGATTTGAATCTACTCACAAACACTGGAAAGTCATTGGGGAGTTTGCTGTTTGTCTTCCAAAGACCTTGTCAGCAGCACCCTGGGTCTCCAAGTGGGCAAATGCATAACCCTTAGGGCTGTTCACATCACATACCACCTTGAAGGACAGAGTGTTTCCAAGAGCAGAAGAAGTATTGTAAACTGCCTTTTTTCCTAGAGATTTGTCCACGATCTGGATGAAGACAATTAATGTACAAGATTCTCTCAAAGAAGGAGAATGCATGATATGAAGTGGCTTTCCCTTAATCACATCAAATTTCGTGGTGTCCAAGGTACACTCAGCATCAATTAGCTGCTGGAAGTTGACAGAGTTATAACCCTGAATGGACAGCATAGGCACCACCGGACTGACATTTTCGTTTAGCAAGGCCTCCCTGCCTTCTAACTTCATGTCACTCCCATATAGAGGCAGCTGGGGCTACAGCATTCATCTCCTCTGCCCCTGCCACTCCAAATCCCATCAGGAGGATGTCCTGTAGGGATCACACAGGTCAAAGGGACCTCTTCTCAGAGCTGGGGCCTAGGTCATGCCCACAGTTGGTGCAGAGTGAAGCTAAGAGAAGCTGTAGCACAGAGAGTTGCAAGACAGCAGAGTTCAAGGTCAGCTCAGCACGAAAGCATTACCACAGACAAGAGGCTCTCAAAACCAGTATGACCCTCCTGAGAGTTTGTAATTTTCAGCTGTCCATCAAGAGGCCTCCAAATATTGCTCATAGAACCCCCAGGCATTTCTCTGTAGATACAGACATCAGGCTCTTGGCAGTTTAAGATTATAGCAGCCAGTGGAAGGAGAAACAAAAAATTTGTCAGTGCCACTGTGGAAGCCTTGGGTGGACCAGTCATCCCTCACACCCAGTGTGGGCAGCTCCCAAGCCTGAAGGAGACTGGGTTCAGCTGCTGCTGGCTCACCAGCCCTCCACAGTGGACCTAGCCAGATGGCTTCACTGACTGGTGTTCAATAAGGATTCTCACTTTCTTTCTCTTTTCCATTTTATTCAATTATATTTATTTTATTCTACTTCTTTTGATTATATGTGTATTTTGAAGTATTTCTTTTTTCCTTTTTTTACACTCTTCTTCCTCAATCTTCTCTTTATTTATTTTTAAAGATGTTATTCATTATTTATTTGAGAGAGAGAGAGAGAGAGAGGAGGGAGAGAGAGAGAGAGCATGCATGAGCATGGGAAGGGGATGGGAGAGGGAGAGGTAGACTCCTTGCTGAGCAGGCAGCCCAATTGTGAGGGGGCTCAATCCCAGGATCCTGGGATCATGACCTGAGCCAAAGGCAGAGGCTTAACCGATTGAGCCACCCAGGTGCCCCTCCTCCTTCTTTTTTTTTTTTTTTTCTCTCTCTCTCTCTTTTTAATTTCACTAGTTTTAATTTCTTCTCTTCCCAGTTAGGCTCCTGGGTCTGAAAGTGACAAGGCCACAGAGTCTCTGAGCAGAGATATGGTTTGATTTTTTTAAATCTTGATTTTAAGATTTTTTTTTTTTTTTTTTGGTGAGACCAGAACTGATTTTGGTTCAGCTCTTTTTCCTGAAGCAAAACCCTTCTGTGGACTCTACCCAATGCCTAGGAATCATGAGAGTTCCCCTTTCCTGCTGAAGAGTCATTGCCTGGCTATATGAGTACTAGGTATTGCTGCCTCTGTGTGATGCTGTGGTTTCCAGAACTTTCCTCCAGAACTTTCCTCCAATCAGTGCTTTGCTGAATACTCAAGACTAACTGCATATTTCTTAATTTCTCACTCTGTGCATCTTTCTCCTCTTTGTTAATATGTCTTCTAAATTAATGCTGCTTTGGTGTACTCAGAATCTCAGCTCCCTTTCCTCAACTCAGCAGTTTTTTTTTTCAACTTGTTATTATTAATTAATTAATTTTCTATCTATATCTATTGTCTTTGTAAAGTGTGGGCATAAATCTAGTCCACGTGCATTTTATTCTGGATTTCATGGCTTTATATAAATAGCAGGCTTCTTTCTGTTGTTCTGTTAAAAGTAGCATGTTCTTATTTTCTTTCTGCTTTTTAAATATTTATGTCAATTTGATTATATTGGATGCTTTATTTCTTTTGTTCTCTTGACAGTATACTGGTCATTGTGGTGTAATAATAGTGCTGCTTATCAGAATCAGTGATGTGAGAGGATGATCATTTGATTAAATTATCTGAGTTAGGGCTAGGTTGCATTCAGGGATAGAACACCTATCCTGGATCAATTGTAGGCCGTCCTCTATGCTAGAAGGATTTTCCTTTTGCACTGAAGAAGTGTGGACCTTCTCTCTCTGCCTTCCCCCTCATTTTTTTTTTTAAGATTTTATTTATTTATTTGAGAGAGAGAGAATGAGAAAGAGAGAGCCAAGAAAGGGGAGGGTCCCAGGGAGAAGCAGACTCCATTAAGCAGGGAACCTGATGTAGGACTCTGGGATCATGACCTGAGCCAAAGGCAGATGCTTAACCAACTGAGACACCCAGGCACCGCATCTCTACCTTTTCCTCCAAGACACCCATTTCTCGCATTAACCATTACTTAGTGAAAACCCTTTGGAGTCATTTGGCAGCTGAATGCTTAGAATTTGTCAAAAATCCCAATCCCAAAGAGGTTCCTTGGTTTTTAAAGTCTCAATTAGTTTTTCATCCTCTGCGAAGAGTCCCTTTGTTTATGACAAGCTTTGTGCTTTTCTTGCCTGTTTTTATACTCAACACATGCCTCAGGGAGGAAAGTTGATTTTTTCTCAGCTAAAAGAACACTTCAGTCCATGAAATTTAGTTTTTTTAAGACTCTTTTGATTCCCCAGATATATGAAGTGTTCAAAAAATATATATGTATGCAATGATCTTTTATAAAGTTATCATTTTATCTCATTGTCATCTCAGGGCAGAGTTGGGGCTATGGCCTACATCTTAAACAGAGGCAGAATTCCAGGTATTAATATTTTATGATAATGTACATACTAGCTTCTTAAATCTTCAACAGTTTTGTTTATATTTAATTTAAATATATCATATATATGATATGTCATATATACAATACATCTTAAATATATCAAGACCTTCAGGTATTAGAGTAGTTCACCATAATTTTGTGATATTATTTTTGGTTAATATTTAGCAATGTCTATCAACTCACCTTCTGTTTAAAATTCATGTTTACTTGTTCTATAAAAACAATTATTCAAGAGACCTAACAAAAGATTGTCAGTACATGCTATATTATTTTGTGTGTGGGCCCTTTCTTCCTTTTGGTTACTTGAAGTTATCTGGGGTGGATCTGCTCTCACTGAATGACCAAGACTCCTCCTTTTAAATACTTTAAATTCTATATAAATGCCTCTCTTGCTCTCTGTTCTGCACAGTAGAGAAAAGAGATGCTGTGATAAATGCATCTCCCTGGTTAATCCTTCTTATACTGCCCCAGGCCCACTTATTCTGAGATTGCCACCTCCTATATACCTCATTCTAGAACTATTCCTCATCCTAGAACTACTTCAAGCTTTGTAGCATTTCTTTGATTATATGGAACTTTGGATGTGGTTTTTCTCAGTGCAATTATTTTTTTGTATTAAACAATGACAAAAAATTTAAATATTTTCTCTTGATAGCACCCTTATTTTGATCCAGTATTATTACTATTATAGTTTTATTTTCCTCAAATACACACTCACATCATTTTTAAGATTTGAGATGGAAGTGTGCCCTGTCATGTTAAACTGATATCTGAGAGTCTATTAATATACATCAAATACACATTACTTACATTTCTATATAAGTGTGCATATTAGTGTCCATGTATATTTGTATGTAAAAAAGTCCACATATATTTATATGCAACAATTAATTTATATCTGTAATTATTCTTATATTCTACAAGCTAGATAGATTCTCACTATGATATGCTATTATACAGATAAATGCTGAACACAGGTATATACATGTCAAGGAAAAATCCACTTATGTTATATTTACAGTGTCTATATGATCACTTAAAAGAGAAAAAATTACTAAATTAAATACTTATTACTAAAACCAAAGGTCATTTCAGTATATTTGGATTCTGAATATTTTGATTGAATTAACAAGGGTTTTGATACTATGTAAATGAAACAAAGTCAGTGTTCCTTTAAAAAGTCTGAACCAGAAATCCATTGGAAGGTTTTTCTTATTCTCTATCAATCATTTTTGTTTTATTTATTGATGTTAAATAAGTAGCATATGCATAGTTTATAAATTATTATAATAAATGTTTAAAATCACCCAAATGTTCCCAATCCTCTTGCAAAGTTTAAATGTATTACTTTAATGTGATTTATAAATAATTTTATACATTGTAATTTTCATACTAAACACCATTATACCATTTTATTATCATTTGAGGCCTATTGTAGAGTTAACATTTTTAATAATATCATAGTCTTCTCCTCAATATATGTACCAACATTTATGTACTGGACTCCTGTTTTGTGATTA
Source organism: Neogale vison (assembly GCF_020171115.1). NCBI lineage: Eukaryota > Metazoa > Chordata > Mammalia > Carnivora > Mustelidae > Neogale > Neogale vison. The sequence goes on along the minus strand of NC_058094.1, from coordinate 83,219,946 downwards.
TAAGAAAATGAAGTGATGTTATACCTTTGGCATATTTACTAAGTTTTTCACATATTTACGAAGTTTTATGGTTTGTCCAACTCTGTGATAAGCACTGGAGCGCTGTGGTGGAGAGATAGACACCATTAGTCCCCTCACAGAATTTACAGTTTAGAAAAAGGAGACAGATCATTTAAAATAAAGAAAAATACAAATTATAAGTGTTGAAGATTGGGTAGAGTAGAGTATGTGTGAGTTAGGTTATGAGGAGGAAGAAGGTAAAGAGAAAGGGAACAGTGGTATTTCAGGTAGCTAAAAAAGCAGTTATAGTTCAGGACTAAAAGGAAATGAGCTATCACACCCCCAAAAAGCATGCAGGGACCTTAGGGGCACATGACCAAGTGAAAGTAGCCAATCTGTAAAGACTACCTGTTGTGTTATTCTTACTGTATAACGCTCTGGAAGAGGCAAAACTATGGAGACGAGCAAAATGATTAGTGGTTGCAAATGGCGTGGCAGTGGAGAGAGATGTGTCAGCAGAGCAGCGAGGATTTTAGGAGAGTGGGAACACTCTGTATGTTAGTCTACTGATGGACACATGTTATTATATATTTGTCTACCCTGTAGAATGGACAGGGCCAAATGTGCATCATGAACTTCGGGTATGGGTTTTGAGTGATTGTGATGTGTAAATGTAGATTCATCCTTGGTAAAAAAAATGTACCACTCTGGTGTGTGATGTTGATCATAGGAGGTGGCTGTGGATGAATAGAGACACGGGATTTATGGGAAACTTCTGTACCTATATCCCAATTGTATTGTAAATCTAAAACTCCTAAAAATAAAATATTTTAGAAAGCAGCTATAAAATCATAGCTAGAGGCAAGAGAGACCTTATGGTGAACTCAAAATACATATCATACAGTTGTAACTGTGGGAGTGGCTGGGAAATGTGTGATAGCTGAGTAGACAGAAAAACAAGGTCAAAGTCATTTTAAGGAAAGTTGAGATAATTTCCTTAGGATAAATTTTTCAGGATTGAATTATTGTCAAAATAACAAGTGTTCTTTTTTTCTCTTATAGCCATATGTATGGGAATAAATGTACTAGAAAATGCAATAGGATTGTGTAAATATCAGTTTATTTAACACCCACTTAATTTTCAATGACAAGTGATGCTTGTTGTGTTATACATAATGAAAAATAATAAATGTGAAATCTATATACTCTGTTCTATTTTGTTTATTTCTCTATTCCTGGCATGCCACATGGATCATCTTAATTTAACAAAGTTATATTCATATGATAGTAACTGTGGTAGCATTTTTTCTTAGGCCAGTTATGTTTTCATCACATAAAGGCTAACTATTCAATCATTCTTTTGGAAAATATATGTTTAAAACCACAACATGACAGACATTATAGTAGGTGCTCATAATAAGTAAAAAAAGAAGGAAAAAAGTGGGGTCTTCAATTGGGAGGAAAGACAGACATTGATAAAAGAGTCACTCAGGGGGCGCCTGGTGGCTCAGTGGGTTAAAGCTTCTGCCTTTGGCTCAGGTCATGATCTCAGGGTCCTGGGATTGAGCTCCACATCGGGCTCTCTGCTCAGCAGGGAGCCTGCTTCCTCCTCTCTTTGACTGTCTCTCTGCCTACTTGTGATCTCTGTCAAATAAATAAATAAAATCTTAAAAAAAAAAAAGAGTCACTCAGGTAAACGCACAGTTACACTTTTTGAACATGCTATTGGGCACCTGGGTGGCTCAGCTGGCTAGCCATCCAACTCCTGACTTAGGCTCAGGTCATGATCTCAGGGTCTTGGAATTGAGCCCTGCCTCTGGCTCCATGTTCAAGTGCATAGTCTGCTTGTTCCTTTCCCTCTTCTTCTCTTCCCACTCACACTCTTTCTCTCAAGTAAATAAGCAAATCTTAAAAATAAATAAATAAAGGTATGAGCAAGAAGGAATACAAAGTGCTATAATTTTATATTATAATGAGAAAATCCCAGCAAAGAAAGGATATGATTCTTCCGTGAGGACATGGTGATAAGCTGGAGAACATGGTCGTGGGGAGGCAGAACATAGCAGGTGGTGGTAGGCAATTGTGATATAATGGAATGCCGAACATAACTAGATATGCATTCAAAAATAAAAGATACAAGAATGGATATAAGGAGGTCAGTTTGGAAGATATTACAGAAGACCAGATAAGAGATGATGGCCACCTAGGAGCAGATATAATGGTACAATGGAGAAAAAGAGATGCATTTTGAGAGATAAGAATTTAGGATGAAAAATTAACTAGACTTGGTTATTCGGATTAAACGTATATATATATATATATATATATATATATACACACACACACACAGATTTATAAATTATAAATATATATATTTATTAAAATCAGATTATATATAGTTTATATACAAAGATTAAGTGATATATATATATAGAGAGAGATTTTTTCAAATCTTTCTGATCATTTTGATGTTCTATTACTTAATAACTTCTGGGCTTTTGTGATGCTACTTTCTATTTTATAAACCTTTTACATTTTTATATAGTTGACTCTCGACCCAATGCAATCTAAATTCCATCTTTAACTTTTGAATAGCCCAGAACTTAACCACTAATAGCCTATTGTTGATTGAAAGCCTCACTGACAACATGAACAGCCAATTAATGTAGATTTTGTATGTTATAGGTATTATATACTGTATTATTGCCATAAAGTGAGCTAGACAAAAAACTGTTGAAAATACCCTATGTAAGTGGACCCATGCAGTTCAAACCCATGCTGTTCAAGGATCAAGTATAGAATAACTGTAACATCTAAAGTTTTCAAGGATCTAAAGTTACCGGGATGATGTTTCTATTTTTCATTTCCACTAACTCTCATCCAATTTAACTTATTTCCTTGTACACTAGATTTTGATTGTGTGCTTAAATGTATTCAGTCTTAGTTGGTACATGCCCGAGGGCTTAAATTGACCATGCTTTCTTGCAGAGAGAATGTATATTCCTTTTTATTGGAGGCAAAGATCACTACCAAAACTGGACCTATAGAGTACCCCTTAGGATTCTTAGACTTCCTAGTCTGAGTCTTTTTCTCATAATATATCATAGGTTTAAAAAAATTACCTTTTCCTCACCTGACTGTTAATGCAAAGCTTAATTCAGCAATCATACTGCTCCTATTGGTGTTCATCTCTGCATAATCCTTTTCATCTATTATGGTTAACTATTACTGACACTTGTTATCAGATAACAATTTTAGAGAGGAAGGTGATGAAAGCATCCATGTTTTTATCCCAACTCAGGACCTTCATTTATTTCTATATAAAAAGAACTTCGGTCTACCAACAGCCACTAAACTTTTAGCTTATGATATTTTTGTACCATCAAAAGTGTTTGTAACAAGTGTTATTTTATCATTTTATTCTCACTTACAGTATACTATTCAAATATCAAAAATAAAATTTACTAATTTCATATGTAATAATTCTGTTTTGCAATTCTTATGTTGAATCATTGGGCCATCTTCTAAATCTCAGAATAGGAATCGTAGTGACTTTATTTTTCTATATCTTATTAGCTGTTTTTCTACATTTTTCTATTTTGCTTCTGAATCATGGTAGATATTTATTGCTGCCTAGAAATTTTTTCCAACTAGGCTAAAATACACTGAAATAATAGGAAAAAAAATCATGGAATCTTAAACAGGTGTTCACTGCATACTGCAGCTATGGACCAAATCCAGCCTGTCTACTGATTTTATAAATAAAGATTTATGGGATCACCTCCAAGCACATGCATTATGTATCATCTATATCTGCTTTTGCACTACAAAGGCAGACTTGAGACAAGATGACATAGACTGTATAGCTCAAAAAGCTAAAATATTTACCATCTGGTCCTTTATAGCAAAAATTTGCCTATCCTTAGTTTAAAAGATGATTCAAAAATATAATAAACTATAACTATTGCATTATCATATTTCTTATTGCATTTCCTAGAGTTCTGAATTTTCAAAAATGTATGAAAGACTGAAGACACCATCCTTATAGACTATTTTTTTAAAGATGTTTTTTATTTATTTCACAGAGATCACAAGTAGGCAGAGAGGCAGGCAGAGAGAGAGGGGGAAGCAGGCTCCCTGCCGAGCGGAGAGCCTGGTGTGGGGCTCCGTCACAGGACCCTGGAGCCAAAGGCAGAGGCTTTAACCCACTGAGCCACCCAGGCGCCCCTACACTATTTTTGAAATTTTGTTTAACACAACTGAGATTGAATTTTTCATTCATCACCGATAATGACAGAGAAAAAAAAGAACAGAGAAAGACCGGTAACAATTATCAGAAGAAATCAGAAGATGAAAGCAGATAAAAGAACTTGAGACTATAATGAGCATGGTAAATTTGATTACATGATTGAAATATCAGATTAATTTTCAGACGACAGTATCCTTCATGAATTTTCTAAAACTCATGAATTTATAAATAAACAATGCATATTGAAGTAAGAAAGGAAATATGATGTTTATATCAATTTAGTCTTTCAACAGGAAGGATTTCATCATGCAATATTTTCTGACAAGATCCTGGCCCATCCCAGTTGGTTAGAAAGATATGTCAGAGAATTTTTTATTCTTCATTACATTTATGTGCCAAAATTTACTTGATGCTCATTGGAAGTGGACAAATGAAGAAAGCAAGTGCTTGGAAGCAAGTGATTGGAAAGTGATTGGAAAGCAAGTGATTGGAAGGAAATAAATGATGTGGGTACTAAAAATTTATGAGATAAGTCATTCTAAATGATGCTTATAATTAAAAACTTAAAGATAGTAATATAGCAAAAAGGTGGTAATCTTCTCTTCAAGATTATTATTAGCCATCACAGGTTTCAAAAATTATTTGAGTATTGTATTTTGACGGTGCAGTTTTTAAAAGAATCACTAGTGGTGATAAGCTGGAATCGACATATTTGGAATCTCATTCTAGTATCTACAAGATGGATATATTCCAGATTCATACATGATGATGATAATTGATGAGCAGTTACTTACATTCAGAAGACATTGCCAATTTTGGCTACATATAAGGAAGTAAATTTTGAGTTTGCTATGGTTAAAATTTTACTACAATTTCTTATAATCTCCTTTTCATTATTCCTTTATTCTTACTCATATAAAATCAGTAAAATAAGTATAAAGAATTAAAAAGGGTCCATTGGGCCCAGAGACTAAATGCTGATGCTTTTATTTCCAAGTATATATTCAGTTAATTTCTGGATACCAGATTTATGTAGTTGAGATTTATGTGACATATTCATTCGCCCTACATTCTGAATACTATTGGCAAATGAAGAACATCTTTTAATAAGTTTATTAAATGACAAATTCAAGAAGAAAATTCCCAGAACATGTCACCTCCTGGTCAATAGTTGTGATATGGCAGGGAAAGTGTGAGTAAAGGATGGAATTACACTTGAGTGACAGTGAGATGCCTCTGCATTACCTTTTCTTCTCCACTTGCCCCCAGGGCTATGCTAGCCTTCCTCCATCTTATCATTTCTCTTTACTTCCTCATTCCATCCCTCTCAGCTACATTTAATTCTGATGAGCCATTAATAACAGTAAGAGTGGACAATATACTCTAGGTGTGATGAGACATAGAATTGGTTGTGAACCACTGTTTTCAGTTGACTACATTCTCACTGAATTCTGTGAGCCTGAGGAAATGCATGGTAGGCACAAGTTTTTATAAAATATGCCTTGAGTTCACAAGTCAGAGACTTATCCCCATAGCACTGCCCCAGCCTTTCCAGAATATGTGATGACACTTAAATGTCTTTACTAAAAACAAATCTTCTAATATCCACTATGATGAGATTCATGCTATTTGAATATAAGATGCAACAGATTTGAATTCCTCTGATTACAGAGGATATGAGGTTTAATGTCTATTTTTTATTATAAATTTGATTTATCCTTCTAGCTTTGGTCTGGGATTGTTCTGTAATTTTGTCTCAAAAATACATTTTTAAAATATCTGACATTTTTTGTTCTGGGAAATAATTTATGTTAGATAAGTGTATTAAAAACTAATGAATTATGATTCTATTATAAGTCATATTATTAAAAACTAATAAGGTATAGCATATATTTTATTTGATTCCTGTAGGATAGAAAAGACAGAATAGAGGGTAGGATAGTCAATGTGATAGAAGCTTAGAAATTATCAGAATTGTTGGAGCATACATTCTGAGTCCACAAATAAAAAGTAATCCTTTCATTGACACAGTGTTGTCGAACTGCTTTTGGAACATGAAATACAAAAAGAATGGTTAAAACTAACTGGAGGGGAAAAAAGAGTATCTTTAATACTGCTATGTATTAACCTAAAATCCATAAAAATAGAATTATATTTTTTAATCCCCCAGAGCAATGTACCCAGACTGCACTGACACTTTTTTTTTTTTTTTAATCTATTTGTGGTGATAGGTCTAGTACTGAAAAATGTAAGTGAGAAATAGGGTTCCTGGATATGTTGTTTTCTGAAAATGTACATAGCCTTCCATTGGCTTGTACTTTTTGTCTCCCATTCCAACTTAGCCACCATTTTCTGGTTGCCTAATGAACTGACGCCTGTGGGTAAAGTAGGTATTTTGCATCTGTGAGGATGAGTCACATATGAAGAAGGGTGAATGAGGAGCCCCAATGTTCCATCCCTTCTTGACTTATTCAGGCACATATACCTGCCCTGGAATGTCTATCTCTGATAGTCTTATTACATAGGAAAAGCCAATGCCCCATTTGATTAAGCCATTCTAAACAGTTTCCTGCTTTATGCAGTCAAATACAGGACAAAATGAAAAAACAGTCCATCTTATATGGATGAAAATATATGAAGTATGCTTTTAAAAGATAGAGTTAATAGAATTAGACCTAAAAAAAACCCTAACCAATCAACAAATAAATTGAAACAAAATAATATCCATCCATATTCTGATGAAAATAAACACACCCAAATATTTAAAGACCAAAAAAAAAAGTGTCAAAAATGAATGTGTGAAAAATGCCATAGCAAATGTTCTGGACATTTTTGCTTATTCCTTTGGTTTACTCTCTACTATTCACCACTTGGCTCTGTGCCCTAAGAGGCTGACCTTTATAGACTTCATTATTAGCTTCTACTGCTTTCTGGCTTTCTATTAGGTTTATCCCATGGTATTGTACTAGGATATAGGGAATGAAGTATAGAAAGAAAGAGGTTGAAATGTCTGCTATCCCAGACACTTCACTGCTGATTTGGTCCATCTGACTGTATACCTCAGTGGAATACTATAATTCTATTTGGTAGTTTCCTTGTAAAGGTCCCAGTATGGTCTGTTTCTAGTACCTGAGTACATCCCCTGTTTCCCCAGGTCTAGGTCCTGAACATACTTAAAAACTAAAAGTATCCCATAGGAACAGGTGTCTCAGACTTCTCCATGGCACCAGCTTCTAATTCTTCATCTACTTTCCCTCAATTCATCTTTAAAGCTCATGGGGAATTCTACTTAATAGAGGAGGAAAAATACATGAGCCTGATTGAGGGATGAATTCACATCATATGATGACATTGGCCACAAGTGGATGGTCACTGAATTATATCCATACCCAGTGGTGACCCTAAACAACATGGAGAAGGAAAATCACACCAAAGAACAGGATTTATTGACCTTGATAAGAAGGAGAAATGGCTGCTGTTTGGGTACATATTGATATATAGGTTAATGGGTTGGAAAGCAATGGATTAGAAAATTGGTCACACAACAAAACTAAAAGGCAACTGACAGAATGGGAGAAGATATTTACAAACAGCATATCAGATAAAGGGCTAGTATCCAAACTCTATAAATAATTTGTCAAACTCAACAACCCAAGAACAAATAATCCAACCAAGAAATGGGCAGATATTTCTGAGAAGAAGACATCCAGCTAGCCAACAGACACATGAAAAAGTTTGCCACATCACTTGGCATCAGGGAAATACAAATCAAAACCACAATGAGATACCACCTCACACTAGTCAGAATGGCTAAAATTAACAAGTCAGGAAACAACAGATGCTGGTGAGGATTCAGAGAAAGGAAAGCCCTCCTACACTGCTGGTGGGAATGCAAGCTAGTGCAGCCACTCTGGAAAACAGCATGGAGGTTCCTCAAAAAGCTGAAAATAGAGCTACCTTACAACCCAGCAATCACACTACTGGGTATTTACCCTAAAGATACAAATGTAGGGATCCAAAGGGGCACATGCACCTGAATGTTTATAGCAGCAATGTCCACAATAGCCAAACTATGGAAAGCACCGAGATGTCTATCAACAGGTGAATGGATAAAGAAGATATATTATATATATACATACATATATGTATATATATAAAATCAGGATATGATATCTATTAGGAAGGAGAGAAACCATAAGAGACTCTTAATCTCACAAAACAAACTGAGGGTGGCTGGGGGGAGGGGCGTATGGAGAGGGTGGTTGGGTTATAAACATTGGGGAGGGTATGTGCTATGGTGAGTGCTGTGAAGTGTCTAAGTCTGATGATTCACAGACCTGCACCTTTGGGGCAAATAATATGTTATGTGTTAATTAAAAAATTGATAAAAAAAAGAAAATTGGTCACAAAACGGATTAAGAGAGAAATATGTGAATGGACCACTAGGATCTAGCACAGGATATAAAGATATTTGCATTTTATATTATTGCTCATGAAAAGGCATCCACACCACAAGAAGGCAGAAACTCCCAGTGGGCAAAATGTCCCAGACTCTCCAATGCTTCCTCAAAAGATTCATGTGCAAAATGGCCTTTTGTGCTACTTTTACACAACAAGCATATCTTATTCTATGCATGGGCATAATGTCATGTGCATTCCCTCCCAGAGCAGCTGTCTACTTGGAAGTCTTACTGAGAGAGATTCACTTCAAATCTCATTCATGTGGTTGATGACCAGGTTTGTCTCTACTTGGTCAGTTGGCCAGAGGCCTCCATCAGTTCTTTGACTCATAGATCTCTTTATAGCACACCTTATGATGGAAGGTAGTAGCTTCCATTAGTGAGAATAAGCAAGAGAGAAATAGGCAGTACACAACACTGAAACCACAGTATTTTCCCAAACCTAATCTTCAAAGTGACATCCTCTCACTTTGCTATAGTTCATTCAATAAAAGTGATTCATATTCAAGGCAACCTATATTCAAGGCAGAGAGAATTCAAAGGGGTATGCATATCAGTTGTTGGGACTCATTGGAAACCATCATGGGACACTGACTGAGTTAGTAATATACAACTTATTGTATCACTTTATTTTTTTGATCTTTGACCACACATTTTAGAAGTTCACATTTTACAGAACATAGCTTCTACCCATCACCCTTTCTACACTCAGACTAACTGGGTCAAAGTTTTATAAAGGGTGATTGGTCAATTGTCAAAGATACATTCATTCACAAAATATCTACTTATTACATTTAACATATATATTAATTTAAGAAGAAAATTTTGTATTCTATAGAAATTGCTCCATAAATGATAAAATAATATATTTTTTAAAGATTTTATTTACTTATTTGACAGAGATCAAAAGTAGGCAGAGAGGCAGGCAGAGAGAGAGAGAGGAGGAAATAGGATCCCTGCTGAGTAGAGAGCCCCATGTGGGGCTCGATCCCACGACCCTGGAATCATGACTTGAGCTGAAGGCAGAGGCTTAACCCACTGAGCCACCCAGGTGCCCCAAAATAATATCTTAATATATAACAACATAAATCTCAAATTCTCTGTGAATATTTTTCCCAGATAGTATAGAATGCAATAAGAGAATATAGAATGCAATAAGAAAGTAAAATATTCAGAAGGTTCTGAGAAGTTAATAGTAAATGGACTAAGAAAAGTAATAATTAATATTGACTGAATGTGACCCATGTGAAAGACAGTTGCTTTAACTCTCTTAATCCTTATAACACCAGGGGTAGTTATTTTTATCACTCAGGTTTTAGGAAAAAGGGCATTAAAGCTGAGAAAGATTAAATGGGTTCCATAGCCAGAAAATAGGAAGCTGGGATTTGAAGCCAGATATTTAGAGAGTAAGAGCTTGAAACTAAACTTGGAAACCATTCATTGTAGTTGTCAGGTAGTCACCTTCCTCTAGTCCAAGACCCACTCAATGAAAACAGTCATTGTCCATATTTTTTGTGCTCCAATTACTGACCTTAGTTTTATCTCTGTCAAACTCATTTGCTAGCTTAACTCTAGTCCATCTTTTCAGGTGCTAATGATCTTTTCAATCATTTCAACAGGTTCAGTTTTGGGGCCCTTCCCACCATGAGGGTATGACATTGAGTGCAAAACTAAGACTAAACTAAGCTCATTCATAAGCTTCCCTCATGTGTATTTCCTATGGCACTGACTATGTTAGTTTGTTAATGCTGACATAACCAATACCACAGAGTAGGAGACTTAACAGAAATTTATTTTCTTACAATTTGGGGTCTAGGAGTCCTATATTAGGGTGTCAGAAGGATTGGTTTCTTCTGAGACCTCTCTCCATGGCTTGTAGATGTTTATCTTCTTCCTGTGTCATCACATGGTCTTCCCTCTGTGGGCATGTGTCTGTGTCCTGTGTGTCTAATTTCTTCTTACATTAAAAGGACACCAGTCATATTCAAATAGGGTCTTTCTAATCATCTCATTTTTCCTTCATTACCTTTTTAAAGACCCCCCCTCCAAATACAGTTGCATGCAATGTATTAGGGGTTAGGACTTTAATGGATGTCCCAGGACCTCGTATGGATTTGGGATGGACACTGTTCAACCTATGATATTGACTAAATAGAAGGGAAAAGATTAACAGAAAATGTAAACAGGAAGGAAATACAACTGTAAAGTTTTTTTCCCCCTTAAGTAACACAGATTTGACATTGGTAAATGTAATAATTCTGCAAAATGATACAATGCACATTGAATTAAACACTGTGATATTCTCCTAAATCCCAAGCCATTATATAATCTGTTGTTAGAAACAAGAAGTCATGTTAGGAACTGCAGAAATTAGTGCATATTGATGATTTTTTAATTTGTTGCTTCTAGGATTGATGGAACATTGGTAAGATTTTATTCCTAGGTATCTGAACATTGGTAAGATTTTAAACACAAAGCACTGAGTAGTCAGAAAAATACAGTCCTATTGCTATAAGACAAAATGCTGAAGTTGTAGTCAATCAGCTATTACTGGAGCCATAAGGAAACCATTCAAGTAAACTTACCTATTTCCTATTTTGTGCTGAATAGAAAGGAACTTATTTAATAAAGAAGATTGGAAGAGTGGTAGAAAAGATTAAAGTACATAAAAAAGGGTAGAGTCACAACCTCAGTAATAATTCCTGAATGCCTTATACACAACTTAGAGTCTTACTGAGATCCTCACTAATTACAACTAATTTAATGCATTCAAAAGATCAATGTTGAAATATTATTTCATTGTTGCAAATATTATTTCAAATACAAGGCAAAATACATACATACAGATATGCACACATACACCCAGAAAAACACAGAAATTAAAGTTTAAAGAAAATGTATTCTGCTTGTGCAATTGACTTCATTTTTTTATTTTTATTTTCATTTTTGAGATAATTATAGATTCACCTACTGTGGTAAAGTAATATAGGTTTCATATACTCTTCACCAAATTTTCCAAAATTGTAATGTATTGCATATTTTTTTTAAAGATTTTATTTATTTATTTGCCAGAGAGAGAGGGAGGAAGAGAGAGCGAGTGAGCACAGGCAGACAAAGAGGCAGGCAGAGGCAGAGGGAGAAGCAGGCTCCCTGCCGAGCAAGGAGCCCGATGTGGGACTCGATCCCAGGACTCTGGGATCATGACCTGAGCCGAAGGCAGCTGCTTAACCAACTGAGCCACCCAGGCGTCCCATGTATTGCATATTTTTAATGACATAAATACCACAGCCAGGAAATTAGCATTGCTGCAATCTACTGATATGTTCAAATTTCATCATTTTTACTTGCACTTCTGTGTGTGTGTGTGTGTGTGTGTGAGTGATTAGGTCTAGTAAATACCATATGTATAGATTTGTGTGCCCACTATGACACAACATACTAAACAGTGAAGATTAAACTAGTAAAGATGAAACTAAACATTTCATCACAGGATTCCTTGCGCTAACCATTGATAGAGCCACCTCCACCCCCCACCTTACTTCAGGCAATCACTAACTTGTTTTCCAACTCTATAATTTTGCCATTATAGGAATGTTATGGAAATGGAATCAGACTTTTTTTTGAGATTGGCCTTTTTCATTACCAATATCCCCTTGAGATTCATGCAAGTTGTCACATGTATCAGTATTTTTTTCATTGTTGCATATTAGTCCCATGGTATTGATATACTGTATTTATTTAGTCATTTCTTTGTTGATGGATATTTGGCTTGTTTCCTGATTTGGACTATTTCAACTAAAGCTGATATAAACATTTATTTGTATGTTTGTATTTCTTCTGGATGAATATCCATAATTTCAATATATAAATATATCACAGTAAATTATTTTTTCTTTTGGTAATAAATATTTGTGTTGCTTATAGTTTGTTACTATTGCAGAGATTTTTTTTTCCTTTGAACTTTTTCTGAGGTTTCTACAAGTAACTTTAATTTTTTTCCCAAGTTTTTAATTTAAATTACAACTGTTACCCTACTATGCAATATTAGTTTCTGGTGTAGAATTTAAGGATTCATCACTTAATATACAACACCCAGGGCTCACCACAATAAGTGTGCTCCTTAATACCCATCACTCATTTATCTCTTCTGACCTGCTACCTCCCCTCCAGTAACCATCAGTTTTTTTCTCTTTTGTTGAGTTTGTTTTTTGCATCTTTCCCCCACCCATGTTACTTGTTTTGTTTCTTAAACTCTACATATCAGTGAAGTGATATGGTATCTGTCTGTCTCTGACATTTTTTGCTTAACATAATACTCTCTAGTTCCAAGGATGTCATTGTAAATGGCAAGATTTTATTCTTTTTTATGGCTAAGTAATATTCCATTCCATCTATATATGCCACATCTTTATCCATTCATCAGTCAATGGATGTTTAGGCTCTTTCTATAATTTGGTTATTGTTGATAATATTGCTATAAACACCAGGGTGCATGTAATCCTTTGAATCAGTATTTTTGTATCCTTTGGGTAAATACTTGGTATTTCAATTGCTGGGTTATAGGGTAGTTTTATTTTTTACTTTTTGAGGAAACCCCATACTGTTTTCCAGAGTGGCTGCACCAGTTTGCATTCCCACAATGTAAGAGTATAAGGGGGTTCCCCTTTCTTCCACATACTCCTTTGAATATTTTGAATCAACTTTTTCTAGTGAATTATCTCACAAACTTTTATATATCAACAACAATTGGGAAATTGTGGTAAAAATCCCTCTCTATTATAGCTCTGTCAATATGTCCTTGTAGGTTTGTTACATTGCAAATTACATATTTTAAGGTTATGGTATTCATTGGATATAAATTGCAAATTATGTCTTTTCATTCATTGATTTTTTAGTCCTTATGTAGCAGCCACCTTTATCTTTGGTAATTTTTTTTCTTTCAAGTTTACTTTCTTCTAACATTAATATGAATATGCAACTTTATTTCACTTCTATAGGACTGGTTTATTGTATTCCCCATTTTATTTTCTGGTTTACAAGTGGGTCATACCATATTTTCAAAAAGCTAATTTGACAATATGTAATTTTTTCATAAATAACTGATCCCTATATTATTTATGATTAGTAATGTATTTGTCTCTATATCTACTTTATTTAGGGAACTTCTGTCTAGGTTTCTCTCTGTTTCTCTCTCTCTCTCTCCTCTCTAGCATTTCTTTTGATTTATTTCTCAGTATGAAATTTCTATTATTCAAAGGTTTTGCATCTGTGATTCTGATTTATAGTATTTTTTCCCTGCTTTAATGATATCTTATTATTGTTATTTTAAATTTTGTTTTGCTTTACTTAATTTGAGTTCATATTTTGGGGGAATATTTGGAACTCTTGAGTCCTGAGCTGCAGGTCATTTCCTTAGGAAAGAATTATCATTTCTTTCTGCTAGGTATCTAGTGGCACTATAGACCCAAATCTACTTTTAAATAAATCCTGCTGAGGTTTCCAGAAACAGATATAGTTTGAATTCCATCTCCAAACTCATGTAAAGCCTGGGTTTTTATTACAAATTCCAAAGGGCATATTTTCTATTTTTTCTACCAGCAGCAAGTGAAAGACATGAACATTTCCTTGCAATCCCTTAACAGCAGAGCAAACCTTTTTTTAAATTTACGAATTTAACCAACAGGTATTTATTGAGCATTTGTTCTCAGTCTCTTAGAACCTAACTGAGCACCATTCTAAATGCTTTGATGCATTAGTAAACAACAGGGAGAAACTTCCCTGCTTCTGTGGACTTTTTGTCCTATGTGACAGATACAAAATAATAGGCAAATAAATAAATTAGACAGTACATAGACGGTGTTAAGTGCGACCGAGGAAAGGATAAAGTAGGGCACATTAACAGGGGTAAAGAAGCAATATTTGTCTTATAGTCATCTTTTCACATATTTTTTCTTACCAATGTTAATACTGAACAGGCTTTTCTTTTGAATTGCTTGATGTGGTTTTATAACTACATGTGTTATTAACCAACTACTCATTTTGGACATACATTATAACTTCTAATCCTCAAAGTTATTTAAGAGTACTGGCTATTAGTAGTGAAGCAACTTTCTCATGTTCAAAAAAGCTGGTAATGATAAAACTGAAACACAAAAATAAAAATAATAATTTCAGTTCATTTTAAGTTGAACACAGTGGAATGTCAAATAATTCTTAATTAACCAGAGAATAAAATTCATTGGTTTCTGTAATCTAGGAATATGGCCTCTTCAGAGAGTCTAGAGATTTGAAGGATATCAACTAACTCTTAATGCTTCTTTCCCCTTATCTTAAGCCCTTGGTCCAATTTTTCCCTTTTTTTCTTCATTTAGTCTCACTTTCCCTGATACAATATATGCTGCCTCTAAACAGGGGCTGGGAAGCTAGAAGGCAGATAGGGCTACGGACTTCCCTAGAACTATGTTATCATTGATGAGTGATCCCTTATCGAAAATAGTTTTGTTATGTTTTATTCTCTCTGAATGAATCACAAGTATATCCATGGATAAATAACTAAATGAACTAATGAGGGTGATAATTGGAAGTCCAGTGAGAACCAGAGAAGGTAAGAAGGAGTTTTCCCAAAGGAAATGTGGAAAGTGCTGCTACATACAGCTGTACAGTACCCAAGTACACAAATATCTTGATGATGAGTGCAATCTTGAAAGATCTATAAATAATAAGAGATACAAACATGAAACAAAACAAAAACAACACAGAAACGCTGAGACTATATGAGCATCTGTCTACAGGAAAAATAGTAAATAGTTTTATTTTGGATAATTAATGTAATTTTCCCCTTCTTTAATATCAAGACCTACAGTGAATCAGATAAGATACTCCATGGACTCACAAATATAATAATTGCCATTTTTGAATAGAGGATGTCTAGAATACAATGTTGTTATTCAAAGTATGGTTCTTGGATTAACAGCATTATCATCACTTAGGACCTGTTAGAAATTCAATCTCAGACTCTAACTCAGGCATACTGAATCAGTGACTCATATGCACATCAGTTTTGAGTAAAGGTTAAGGATACAATCTCCAGAAGTAGTTTGAAAAGGTTCTTAGTCAGACTTAACACTTATAAGCCTACAAGTGATGTTGGGCAAATTCTATAAATTCTCTTTGAGTTTTATTATATTTTAAGTAGGGTAGGGCTGATACAGAAAACTCTTCAATATTTAAAAAAAGATATATACTACCCTAATCAGATGAATAACATATTTAAAAATTCAGTAAAAAATGGCATTTATTTTTATTAATCTTCAAATTTAGGGCAGTCTATTCATAACCTCTCCTAGTGGAATATTCATGTGAAAACCATAGTAGGAAAAAAAATGTGAGCAGGTACACTGTTTAGTATTTCAAGTATAGTAAGCATTAACATTCTTTTTGATTATTTTAATTTTTGACTTTTAATGACTAGCTCCGGTGATAATGATCACAAATTTGTTTACATATAAACTCAACAGATATACAAAATTTCATAACTTAATATTTATGAAATGCTGTTTTCTATAAATATTTAAAACTGATAAAAGGTGCCTCCTTAGTGCAGTAGTCAATCTCATAAAACTGATAGTAAGGTTGTTTATAAATTTAAAATGTGTTGTAATTTCCTCAGTATTACTATAAAAACTATAAATAACATGAAGCAGGAAACTTATTTTTATATCTAATATACTTAAAAAATATAAAATGATAATGTTGTTCTGATTAATATTCCTTTAACTGTGCTCCAAGAAATACTAATATCATTCAAATAAACCAGAATTTACCATGAGTGATAAAAAAGAAGAGGGGATATATTAGAGAAAAGTTTCCACAGTCAAATGTATTTTCGAACTGCCCCAAATAATGTCCCACTTAAAGTTCATTATGAAAGTTAATATGTTCAAAATTTTACAAAGAGACTTGATATAAAGCAATGATGTTCTGTATGCCATGTATTATGGAAGCCAGCCAAAGGACTAGTCTCTGCTTTCCTGAGGCTTACACATAGTGGGGAGCTTAAATATTTATAAAATCCACTCTTAATGCAATTATTGATGTGGTTGAAATTTCATCTATTATCTTGCTATTTCTCTTCTATTTTTCCTTTTCTCATCCTTTTTAATCCTTTGTACTTTTTATCTCTTTTTCATTTTTATTATTGCATATTTATTATGATTCCATTTAGTGGCTTATATAACTTTATGATTATTTTAGTTTTAGAAATTGCTTTTGGGTTTATAGTATACATCTTCAATTTATCATGACCAAACCTCAAAATATATCCTAACAAATCATATATAGACTGTAAGAAACTTATAAGAATATATTTCCATTTCTTTCCTCCTGAGCCTTATGCTGCTATTGTCATATATTTTGCTTCATATTTGTTGTAAATCTCAAAATATGTTGTTACTAATTTTGAGCTGAACAGTTATGTTTCTTTTGAAGAGTTTAAAATATTAAGACCCCAAATGTCTTATACACAATGTCCATTTTTACAGACATGGCCATCATCTGGTGCTCTTCAATCCTTTGTGGAGACCCAGATTTCTATTTGGTAAATTTTCCTTCTCTCTGAAGGGCTTCCTTTAACTTACTTTGTATGGAAATCTATGGTGATAATTTTTTAGCTTTTATATATTTTATAAAGTCTATTGTTCACTTTTATTTTGAAAGGATCGTCATTGGTTTCATTAAAAGTCGTATTCTTTTCTCTTACTACCTAATTAAGCTGTTTCACTATCATACCACTTGCATTGTTTCTCAGAAGGAGTATGCTATCAAGTTTATCCTGTTTCTCTTATGTGTAATGTATCACGTTTCTCTGGCTACTTTTAAACAATGTATTTGTGGTGTGTCTTGGTGTATAATTTTCTTCAAATTTCTTGTGTTTGGGATTCTTCTTAGACATGAGTCCATTAATTTTGATCAAATTTGAAAAAAATCAGCCATTATTTCTTCAATTTTTTGTTACTCTTCCAAGCATTTGGGAAACCAATTGCATGTATATTCAATTATTTAAATTTTGTCTCACACCTCATTTTCTTTTATTAATGTCTTAACCTCATTGGTTTTCATTCTGAAAATATTTTTTCTTCTGCAATATCTTTCTTTTTTGAAATATATCGACATAAAACATTTTGTTAATGTAAGATGTTGAACATGTTATTTTGGTTTTGATACATTTATATAATGTAATGTAATTGTCCTTATAACAATAATTAACACCTCTATCATGTTACATAATTATCATTTCTTCTTAATGGTTGGGGTAATTAAGTACTAGTCTGCTAGCAAGAACTGATGATTATAATACAATATTATAATTTATATTCACTAAACTGTGCATTAGTTCTCTAGGACTTATTTACTACTCACTGCATTATTTGTAACTTTAACATCTGTTTTATCTTTCCTCCACACACACCCTGGTAACTACAATTTACTCTGTTTTTACTTGCTTGCCTTTTTAGAATCCACATTTAAGTGAGATCCTATAGTATTTGTCTTCCTCTGTCTGACTTATACTCAGCATTCCAGATTCCATCTATGTTGTGGCAAATAGCATGATGTCCTATCTTTCATGACTGAATAATATTTCATATAGGTGGGTATACATATATGTGTGTATACACACACACACACGCACACACACACATATCACATCTTTATCCATTCATCCTTTCATTGGCAGTATAATATTCCATATACATGTTGTTACCATATCTTGACTATTGTGAACAATTCTTTATTATTATGAATAATGCCATAATAATTATTGTGAAAGTTCTTCATTATTGTGAATATGCCATAAACATGAAAGTGCATATATCTCCTTGCTATCCTGTTTTCATTCCCTCTGGCTATATACCCAGAAATAGAATTGCTAGATCATATAGTAAATCTATTTTTAATTTTTTAAAGAAACATCATATTGTTTTCTACATGGGCTTTACCAGCTTAAATGCTTACCAACAGTGCACAAAGATTCCCTTTTCTCTTCATCTTTTCCAATACTTGTTATTTCTGATCGTTTGATAATAGTGACTTTAACAGGAATGAGGTGATATCTCATTGTGATTTTGATTTATACTTCCCTGATGGTTAGTGATGGTGAGTCTCTTTTCATGTACCTGTTGGCTCTTTGAATGTCTTCATTGTGAAGATATTTATTTAGTTCCTCTGCCCCTTTCTAAAATTAGATGGTTTTGTTTTGTTTTGTTTTTGTTATTGAATTGTATGAGTTCTCTCTATATTTTGAATATCAATCCTTTATTCAATATATGACTTACAAAAAATTTCTCCCATTCACTAGGTTGCCTTTTCATTTGTTATTTATTCTTTTGCTGTATAGAAGCTTTTAAGTTTGATATAGTATCTTCTGTTGATTTTTGATTTTGTTGCTTGCACTTTTTTTTCTTTTTTCCAATTTATTTATTTTCAGAAAAACAGTATTCATTATTTTTTCACCACACCCAGTGTTCCATGCAAGCTGTGCCCTCTATAATACCCATCACCTGGTACCCCAACCTCCCACCACCCCGCCACTTCAAACCCCTCAGATTGTTTTTCAGAGTCCATAGTCTCTCATGGTTCATCTCCCCTTCCAATTTACCCAAAAGCACATACCCTCCCCAATGTCCATAACCCTACCCCCCTTCTCCCAACCCCCTCCCCCCAGCAACCCACAGTTTGTTTCATGAGATTAAGAGTCACTTATGGTTTGTCTCCCTCCCTATCCCATCTTGTTTCATGGATTCTTCTCCTACCCACTTAAGCCCCCATGTTGCATCACCACTTCCTCATATCAGGGAGATCATATGATAGTTCTCTTTCTCCGCTTGACTTATTTCGCTAAGCATGATACGCTCTAGTTCCATCCATGTTGTCGCAAATGGCAAGATTTCGTTTCTTTTGATGGCTGCATAATATTCCATTGTGTATATATACCACATCTTCTTGATCCATTCATCTGTTGATGGACATCTAGGTTCTTTCCATAGTTTGGCTATTGTGGACATTGCTGCTATAAACATTCGGGTGCACGTGCACCTTTGGATCACTACGTTTGTATCTTTAGGGTAAATACCCAGTAGTGCAATTGCTGGGTCATAGGGCAGTTCTATTTTCAACATTTTGAGGAACCTCCATGCTGTTTTCCAGAGTGGTTGCACCAGCTTGCATTCCCACCAAAAGTGTAGGAGGGTTCCCCTTTCTCCACATCCTCGCCAGCATCTGTCATTTCCTGACTTGTTGATTTTAGCCATTCTGACTGGTGTGAGGTGATATCTCATTGTGGTTTTGATTTGTATTTCCCTGATGCCGAGTGATATGGAGCACTTTTTCATGTGTCTGTTGGCCATCTGGATGTCTTCTTTGCAGAAATGTCTGTTCATGTCCTCTGCCCATTTCTTGATTGGATTATTTGTTCTTTGGGTGTTGAGTTTGTTAAGTTCTTTATAGATTTTGGACACTAGTCCTTTATCTGATATGTCGTTTGCAAATATCTTCTCCCATTCTGTCAGTTGTCTTTTGATTTTGTTAACTGTTTCCTTTGCTGTGCAAAAGCTTTTGATTTTGATGAAATCCCAAAAGTTCATTTTTGCCCTTGCTTCCCTTGCCTTGCGCAGATGTTGCTGCGGCTGAGGTCGAAGAGGTTGCTGCCTGTGTTCTCCTCAAGGATTTTGATGGATTCCTTTCTCACATTGAGGTCCTTAATCAATTTTGAATCTATTTTTGTGTGTAGTGTAAGGAAATGGTCCAATTTCATTTTTCTGCACGCGGCTGTCCAATATTCCCAACACCATTTATTGAAGAGGATGTCTTTTTTCCATTGGACATTCTTTCCTGCTTTGTCAAAGATTAGTTGACCATAGAGTTGAGGGTCTATTTCTGGGCTCTCTATTCTGTTCCATTGGTCTATGTGTTTGTTTTTGTGCCAGTACCATGCTGTCTTGATGATGACAGCTTTGTAATAAAGCTTGAAGTCCGGAATTGTGATGCCACCAACTTTGGCTTTGTTTTTCAATATCCCTTTGGCTATTCGAGGTCTTTTCTGGTTCCATATAAATTTTAAAATTATTTGTTCCATTTCTTTGAAAAAGATGGATGGTACTTTGATAGGAATTGCATTAAATGTGTAGATTGCTTTAGGTAGCATAGACATTTTCACAATATTTATTCTTCCAATCCAGGAGCATGGAACATTTTTCCATTTCTTTGTGTCTTCCTCAATTTCTTTCATGAGTACTTTATAGTTTTCTGAGTATAGATACTGTGCCTCTTTGGTTAGGTTTATTCCTAGGTATCTTATGGTTTGGGGTGCAATTGTAAATGGGATTGACTCCTTAATTTCTCTTTCTTCTGTCTTGTTGTTGGTGTAGAGAAATGCAACTGATTTCTGTGCATTGATCTTATATCCTGACACTTTACTGAATTCCTGTATAAGTTCTAGCAGTTTTGGAGTGGAGTCTTTTGGGTTTTCCACATAGAGTATCATATCATCTGCGAAGAGTGATAATTTGACTTCTTCTTTGCCGATTTGGATGCCTTTAATTTCCTTTTGTTGTCTGATTGCTGAGGCTAGGACTTCTAGTACTATGTTGAATAGCAGTGGTGATAATGGACATCCCTGCCGTGTTCCTGACCTTAGTGGAAAAGCTTTCAGTTTTTCTCCATTGAGAACGATATTTGCAGTGGGTTTTTCATAGATGGCTTTGATGATATTGAGGTATGTGCCCTCTATCCCTACACTTTGAAGGGTTTTGATCAGGAAGGGATGCTGTACTTTGTCAAATGCTTTTTCAGCATCTATTGAGAGTATCATATGGTTCTTGTTCTTTCTTTTATTGATATGTTGTATCACATTGACTGATTTGCGGATGTTGAACCAAACTTGCAGCCCTGGAATAAATCCCACTTGGTCGTGGTGAATAATCCTTTTAATATACTGTTGAATCCTATTGGCTAGTATTTTGGTGAGAATTTTCGCATTTGTGTTCATCAAGGATATTGGTCTATAGCTCTCTTTTTGGATGGGATCCTTGTCTGGTTTTGAGATCAAGGTGATGCTGGCCTCATAAAATGAGTTTGGGAGTTTTCCTTCCATTTCTATTTTTTGGAACAGTTTCAGGAGAACAGGAATTAGTTCTTCTTTAAATGTTTGGTAGAATTCCCCCGGGAAGCCATCTGGCCCTGGGCTTTTGTTTGTTTGCAGATTTTTAATGACTGTTTCAATCTCCTTACTGGTTATGGGTCTGTTCAGGCTTTCTATTTCTTCCTGGTTCAATTTTGGTAGTTTATATGTTTCTAGGAATGCATCCATTTCTTCCAGATTGTCAAATTTGTTGGCGTAGAGTTGCTCATAGTATGTTCTTATAATAGTTTGTATTTCTTTAGTGATAGTTGTGATCTCTCCTCTTTCATTCATGATTTTATTTATTTGGGTCCTTTCTCTTTTCTTTTTGATAAGTCTGGCCAAGGGTTTATCAATTTTATTAATTCTTTCAAAGAACCAGCTCCTAGTTTCGTTGATTTGTTCTATTGTTTTTTTGGTTTCTATTTCATTGATTTCTGCTCTGATCTTTATGATTTCTCTTCTCCTGCTGGGCTTAGGGTTTCTTTCTTGTTCTTTCTCCAGCTCCTTTAGGTGTAGGGTTAGGTTGTGTACCTGAGACCTTTCTTGTTTCTTGAGAAAAGCTTGTACCGCTATATATTTTCCTCTCAGGACTGCCTTTGTTGCATCCCACAGATTTTGAACCGTTGTATTTTCATTATCATTTGTTTCCATGATTTTTTTCAATTCTTCTTTAATTTCCCGGTTGACCCATTCATTCTTTAGAAGGATGCTGTTTAGTCTCCATGTATTTGTGTTCTGTCCAAACTTCCTCTTGTGGTTGAGTTCTAGCTTCAGAGCATTGTGGTCTGAAAATATGCAGGGAATGATCCCAATCTTTTGATACTGGTTGAGTCCTGATTTAGGACCGAGGATGTGATCTATTCTGGAGAATGTTCCATGTGCACTAGAGAAGAATGTGTATTCTGTTGCTTTGGGATGAAATGTTCTGAATATATCTGTGATGTCCATCTCATCCAGTGTATCATTTAAGGCCTTTATTTCCCTGTTGATCTTTTGCTTGGATGATCTGTCCATTTCAGTGAGGGGAGTGTTAAAGTCCCCTACTATTATTGTATTATTGTTGATGTGTTTCTTTGATTTTGTTATTAATTGGTTTATATAGTTTGCTGCGCCCACGTTGGGGGCATAGATATTTAAAATTGTTAGATCTTCTTGTTGGACAGACCCTTTGAGTATGATATAGTGTCCTTCCTCATCTCTTATTATAGTCTTTGGCTTAAAATCTAATTGATCTGATATAAGGATTGCCACTCCTGCTTTTTTCTGATGTCCATTAGCATGGTAAATTCTTTTCCACCCCCTCACTTTAAGTCTGGAGGTGTCTTCAGGTTTAAAATGAGTTTCTTGGAGGCAACATATAGATGGGTTTTGTTTTTTTATCCATTCTGATACCCTGTGTCTTTTGATTGGGGCATTTAGCCCATTAACATTCAGGGTAACTATTGAGAGATATGATTTTAGTGCCATTGTATTGTCTGTAAGGTGACTGTTACTGTATATTGTCTCTGTTCCTTTCTGATCTACCACTTGTAGGCTCTCTGTTTGCTTACAGGACCCCTTTCAGTATTTCCTGTAGAGCTGGTTTGGTGTTTGCAAATTCTTTCAGTTTTTGTTTGTCCTGGAAGCTTTTAATCTCTCCTTCTATTTTCAATGATAGCCTAGTTGGATATAGTATTCTTGGCTGCATGTTTTTCTCGTTTAGTGCTCTGAAAATGTCATGCCAGCTCTTTCTGGCCTGCCAGGTCTCTGTGGATAAATCAGCTGCCAATCTAATACTTTTACCATTGTATGTTACAGACTTCTTTTCCCGGGCTGCTTTCAGGATTTTCTCTTTGTCACTAAGGCTTGTAAATTTTACTATTAGGTGACGGGGTGTGGGCCTATTCTTATTGATTTTGAGGTGTGTTCTCTGAACCTCCTGAATTTTGATGCTCGTTCCCTTTGCCATATTGGGGAAATCCTCCCCAATAATTCTCTCCAGTATACCTTCTGCTCCCCTCTCTCTTTCTTCTTCTTTTGGAATCCCAATTATTCTAATGTTGTTTTGTCTGATGGTGTCACTTATCTCTCGATTTCTTCCCTCATGGTCCAGTAGCTGTTTGTCCCTCTTTTGCTCAGCTTCTTTATTCTCTGTCATTTGGTCTTCTATATCGCTAATTCTTTCTTCTGCCTCATTTATCCTAGCAGTGAGAGCCTCCATTTTTGATTGAACTTCATTAATAGCTTTTTTGATTTCAACTTGGTTAGATTTTAGTTCTTTTATTTCTCCAGAAAGGGCTTTTATATCTCTGGAGAGGGTTTCTCTAATATCTTCCATGCTTTTTTCAAGCCCGGCTATAACCTTGAGAATTGTCATTTTGAACTCTACATCTGACATATTACCAATGTCTGTATTGATTAGGTCCCTAGCCTTCGGTACTGCCTCTTGTTCTTTTTTTTTGTTGTGAATTTTTCCGCCTTGTCATTTTGTCCAGCTAAGAGTATATGAAGGAGCAAGTAAAATACTAAAAGGGTGGCAACAATCCCAGGAAAATATGCTTTAACCAAATCAGAAGAGATCCCAAATCGTGAGGGGGGATTTCTCCCCCCTCACGATTGGGTGAAGGATCTCCTCAGACTGGGATCTCCTTTGATTGGGATCTCCCAATCTCTTCTGATTGGGATCTCTTCTGATTTGGGGATAAAAAGAGGTTCAAAAAGAAAGAAAGAAAAAAAAGAAAAAAAGAATTAAAAAAAAGAGATTGAATTAAAAATTCAATCAAGAATTTAAAAAAGAATTAAGAAAAAAAAAGATTGAAGAGATTAGGATTTCTTCTGATTTGGGGATAAAAAGAGGTTCAAAAAGAAAGAAAGAAAAAAAGAAAAAAAGAATTAAAAAAAAGAAAATGAATAAAGAAAAGTATAAAAAAGAAAAAAATATATATATTAGATAATCTAGTTAAAAAACGTTAAAAAAGAAAAGGGTAAAAGTTAAAAAATTTTAGCAGAAGAGAAAAAAAATGAAAAAGAAAAAATTAAATTAACTGCAAGACTAAAAAATCACAGGCAGAAAGCCATGAGTTCCGTGTTTTGTTTTCTCCTCCTCTGGAATTCTGCTGCTCTCTCCTTGGTATTGAAACTGCACTCCTTGGTTGGTGAACTTGGTCTTGCCTGGATTTCTTGTTGATCTTCTGGGGGAGGGGCCTGGTGTAGTGATTCTCAAGTGTCTTTGCCCCAGGCGGAATTACACCACCCTTACCAGGGGCCGGGCTGAGTGATCTGCTCGGCTTTGCTTTCAGGAGCTTTTGTTCCCTGAGCACTTTCCGTAGAGTTTCAGAGGACGGGAATACAAATGACGGCCTCCTGGTCTCCGGCCCGGAGGAGCCGAGAGCCCGGGGCCCCGCTTCCCTGTGTGCCCTCAGTGAACCGCTCCTAGTAACTCCCGTCTGCCTAACCTCCGGCCGCGCTCCGAGCTCACCGAGCCTGCGACCGGTTCAAGGCAACTCCGAGCTGCGAGCTTACTGTCGGCTCTGTCTCTGCAGCTGGCTTTCCCGTTCCAATATCCGCAAGCTCTGCGACACTCAGACACCCCCGATCCTTCTGTGACCCCGCGGGACCTGAGGTCACACCAACCCCGCGTGGGCTTCGCCCCTGTTTAGCCTCTGGAGCGATGTCCCTCAGCGGAACAGACTTTTAAAAGTCCTGATTTTTTTTTTTTTTTAAAGATTTTATTTATTTGACAGAGAGAAATCACAAGTAGGCAGAGAGGCAGGCAGAGAGAGAGAGGGGAGAAAGCAGGTTCCCTGCGGAGCAGAGAACCCGACGCAGGGCTCGATCCCAGAACCCTAGGATCATGACCTGAGCCGAAGGCAGAGGCTTTAATCCACTGAGCCACCCAGGCGCCCCTTAAAAGTCCTGATTTTGTGCTCCATTGCTTCGCCGCTTCCCGGGAGCCGGCCCCTCCCCCCGGGGTCTATCTTCCCGTCGCTTTGGATTCACTTCTCCGCCAGTCCTACCTTTCAGAAAGTGGTTGCTTTTCTGTTTCTAGAATTGCTGTTCTTCTTCTCTTTGATCTGCCAATGGATTTGCAGGTGTTTGCAATCTTTAGATAAGCTCTCTAGCTGATCTCCTGCTAGCTGAGGTAGTCTCAGCCTGCTACTTCTCCGCCATCTTGACTCCTGCTTGCACTTTTATACATAATATTTGTCCCACCTGACACTTTAAACTCTACAGATATTGAATCTGATTTCCTTCCCACCACCTTTTTTTTTGGCGCCAATGATTTCCCTGCATCTGATATTTGGTATAAAACGAACAGTTTTGGTTTCATCTTTGCCCATCTTTGTATCCCAGGAAAATAATCTCAAGTAAACTAAGATTTATCACAGGTTTTTTTAATAGTTAATTCTCATATTTCAATTTTTCCCTAAGAAAGCCTTCTTCTCTACATCATTTCCTCCATATCCATTCAAAGTATGTATCTCTTTAGCATTTAACATTTTCCTACCTGTCCACAGATTATCAAATACCATAAAAAATAAAGAGATTAGTAGTCATCAGAAAAGACAGATTCTAAATCAGGCTTATGAGCAGAGAAGGTTACATTAAGCAAATAACTTTTTTTCCAAAAAAAAATTATTTTTATATTTGAGAGAGACTGAGCAAGAGAGACCACAAGCTAGGGGAGGGGCAGAGGAAGAGGGGGGAGAAGACTCCCCATTGAGCAGGGGCCCCAATATGGCCTTGATCCCAGGGCCCTAGGACCATACCTGAGCTGAAGATAGACACTTAACTGATTGAGTCACCTAGGTGCCCAAGCAAATAACTTTTAAATAAAAACTTAAAATATAGGCAGTAGTAAAGAATTAAACAACCATATCCACCTAGTCAATAATGCATTAAACACATAAATCAAGTAAGGAAAGGGAACACTAAGATAGTCATAAGTTTAATGGGTGGCAAAAAGATTGCAAGAGTGAAAGTGACTAGAGAAGGAAAGAAGAAATTTCCATTCTCAATGGAGAAAGATGGGCACATTAGTTATCATATTATTTCAGTATCACAAAAGTGTTTCTAACTACTTAGATAACTGGATACTATCCTTTCCCTGCCCTTTGAACCTAAATTGCTACCTTTTTGTTTATTTTAGTAACCCCAATACTACACCTATGCACACATTCCTTATAGCTCCATATTCAGATATAACCTGTCTCTTATTTGCATTCTAATAATACTTTCTATAGTATCCAATAGCACTTTAATTTTGAAATGTAAAACAGGAAAATAGCTTCATGTCCTGGACATAGTTTTATATTTTGTTTTGTTTTGTTTTGTTTTGACAAAGAGAGAGAAATCACAAGTAGGCAGAGAAAGAAGGGGAAGCAGGCTCCCTGCTGAGCAGTGCACCTGATGTAGGGCTCAATCCCAGGGACCCTAAGATCATGACCTGAGCTAAAGGCAGAGGCTCAACCCACTGAGCCACTCAGGGCCTTAATTGTTCTTTTCTGATAATAGAATTAGGAATTTATTTTTGTGTTAGTAAACTCTACTTTTTTTTTTTTTAAAGTCCAATTGTATATTCAATTTAAATTCTTGTTTATGCATCTGATTTTAAGTGCTTCAAGAACAGCTTCAAGTACCACACCTCATTAAATTATTTTAATTAAAAATTTTAAAATATATAAATAATAAGCTCATTTTGTCTACCAGGGATATAACAAAATAATGCTATTTTCATTATGTGAAATAGGCATCATATTTTCATGTTATTCATATCTTCTGTAAAGATTAAAGCCTCTTTCCCTTTTGCTTTCTCTGGTTTCATATTTTATGAGCCAAAACTATATAACAAAATACTACTCTTATAGAAAACTAATTTCAAAAGACACACCAACATTGATGTACTGAATTGATTTCAACTTTGGCCCAAATCATCTTGTCACTCAGGAGTGTTAGGAACTGTCAGTATCTCAGTTACGTCCCAACAACCAAACACGCTTAAGCATCCAAAAACTGCTTAGGCACTAAATTCATTTCTACTTTCATTATCTGTTTAATTTGGTACTGTCTTCTCAATATCTCTAGTGCTATTAGTAAGTATAAAAACTGCTTACATTCCTCTATGGATTTTTTATTTTTTTATATTTTCTAATTCAAATTTAAAAAATTAATATGAATAATTCAGTGGCATCAGTACATTCAGAATGTTATACAGTCACTACCCCATCCAGTTTGAAAATATTTTCATCAATTCTAAGTATAACCCCTATCCATTAACAAATTCTTCTCAATCCTTACCATTCTTCCCAATGTCTGACCTTGGTAACATGGATCCAACCATCAGCAGTCTGTCTTCTATTTATTTTGGTTATTTATTATAAACATAATTAATGAAAAATGTGAAATTTTGTATCGGGTTTTATAGCATGTATACATGTTGTAGCATATTCCAGTACTTCATTTTTCTCTTTATGGCTGAATAATATTCCACTGTATTCCTATGTTACATTTTGTTTGTCCGTTCAACAATTGAAGAGATTTTGGGCTATTTCTGCCTTCTGACTATTGTGAATCATCCTCCTATGAATACATGCATATGTACTGATTTGAGTATCTCTTTCCAACTGTGTGGTGATATACCTAAAAGTGGAGTTATGGGAGAATATGATAATTCTATACTTCTTGAGGAATCACCAACTATTTCCACATAAGCTGGAACATTTTGAATAACTCCATCCCAACTATTTTTGAGAATTCCAATTTCCTTTCAACACATTAAAAATGTATTTCCTGTTTTGTTTAAAAATCATTATTTATTACAGTCATCTGGGTAGGTGTGAAATGGTATCTCTTTGCTGTTTTGAACCAAATTTTTCTAAAGAATAATGATGTTGAGTATCTTTTTGTATGCATGTTGTCCATATGCATATATTTTTGAATAATGTTTATCCAAGTCATTGCACATTTTTTCCTAATTACTATTTTGATAATGTTCTCTGATGTACAAAGTATCAGTTTATAAGTTTATAACTCATCAGTAGCAGTTTAGAGCTAATGAAGTCAGATTTATCTGTTTTTTTTCTTTTATGCTGTTTTTACATTTATATCTAAGAATCCATTGATAAATCCAGGGTTATGAAGATTTATCATTGTGGTTTTTTTCTAAGAATTTTATAATATTAACTCATATTTAGGTAGTTGATTCATTTTTATATTTATTTATTCATTTATTTTGCAGATATTTAGTAATATCAGCACCACTGAAGACACTAATCTCTTTTTCCATTCAGTAGTGTTGGGCATCTGGGTGGCTCAGTGGGTTAAGCATCTGACTCTTGATTTTGGCTCAGGTCATAATTTCAGGGTCCTAGAACTGAGCTCCACATGGGACTTTGCACTCAGCAGGGAGTCAGCTTGAGGATTCTCTCCTACTTCTTCTCCCTTTATCCTTCCCCTCACCTGTGGTCTCTCTCTCTCACACTCTAAAATGAATAAATAATGGGAAGCAGAATAGATGTTTCTCAAAAAGTTAAAAATAGAGCTACCGGGCGCCTGGGTGGCTCAGTGGTTAAGCCGCTGCCTTCAACTCAGGTCATGATCTCAGGGTCCTGGGATCGAGTCCCGCATCGGGCTCTCTGCTCGGCAGGGAGCCTGCTTCCCTCTCTCTCTCTCTCTCTGCCTGCCTCTCTGTCTACTTGTGATTTCTCTCTGTCAAATAAATAAATAAAATCTTTAAAAAAAAAATAGAGCTACCTATGACCCAGAAATTACAGTACTTGGTATTTATCCAAAGCATACAAAGTGATTCAAAGCAACATATGCCCCCCACAGTGTTTATAGCAGCAATGTATACAATAACCAAAATATGGAAAGAGCCAAGATGTCCATTAACTGATGAATGGATTAAAAATGTATTGTATATATGCATACAATGGAATGTTATTCAGCCACCAAAAAAAAGAAAAAAGAAATCTTGCCATTTACAATGACATGGATGGAAGTAGTGAGTATTATGCTAAGCAAAAGAAGTCAGTCAGAAAAAGACAAATACAATATGATTCCACTCATGTGTGGAACTTAGGATAAAAACAGATGAACATAGGAGAAAGGAAGGAAAAATAAAATAAGACAAAAACAGAGAGGGAGGCAAACCATAAGAGACTCTTAACTATGAGAAAACAACTGAGGGTTGCTGGTGGGGAAGTGAGTCAGGGGGATAGAGTAATTAGGTGATGGGGACATTAAGGAGGGCAGTTAAAGTGATGAGCACTGCAGCTGATGAATTACTGAATTCTACCTCTGAAACTAATAATACAGTATGTGTTAATTAGATTGATTTTAAATAAAAAAACAAACATTAAATTAAATTTTAAAATTTAAAAAATTCTAAAAAACAATAATATTAACACTCTTTTCAAAAATCAGTTTACTGTACATGTATGGGTTTATTGCTGGACCCTCAATTCTATTTCCATGACATATAAGTATATGATTATGCCAACACCACAAGGTTTTGGTTATTGTGATTTTTTTTTAAAGATTTTATTTATTCATTTGAGAGAGAAAGAGTGAGCAAAAGAGTAAACAAGCCAGGGGAGGGGAAAGGAAGAGGGAGGAACAGACTCCCTGCTGGGCAGGGACCTGAGCTTAAGGCAGATGCTTAACCAACTGAGCCACCTAGGCACTCAGTTACTGTAATTTTATACTACGCTTTGAAATAGAAAAATATGGACCCTCAAAACTTATCCTTCTTTTGCAAGTGTCACTTAAAATTCCATGTGAATTTAGAGTTTGGCTTTTCCATTTTTGCAGTATATAAATAGATAGATAAATGACATTGGAATTTTAATAGGGATTGCTTTAATTTCTAAATTGTTTTCAGTAGTATTAATATCTTAACATAATTCTTCCAATCTTTAACCAGGAATGGTTTTCTATTTATTTAGGACTCCCTTAGTTTCTCTTAGTAATGATTACATTTTCCACTGAACAAATATTTTACCTCCTTGGATAAATTCCTAGGTATTTTATTCTTTTGCATACGATCATACCAGGAATTGATTTTTAAATTTCCTTTCGTTATTATAGATCTGTGTGTTTCTCTCTTCAAGTCTATGTTTCTTCACATACTTTTAACTCTATGGTTTGATGCATTCAGATTTAAAATTGTTTTTGTCTTCTTGATGAGTTGACACTTCTATCAATATATAATTTCCTCCCTTGTCCCTTGTAACAGTTTTTAACTTAAGTTTAGCTTAATTTTTATTACTATGGTCCCCTCATCCCTCTTTTGGTTAAAATTTGCATGGGATATCTTTTTCCAGCCTTTCACTTTCTTTTTTTATTTATTTGTTTGTTTTTTATTATTATTTTGTTTTGTTTTGTTTTTGTTTTCAAAATTTTATTTATATTCTAGTTAGTTAACATATATGTAATATTAGTTTTGGAAAGATAATTTAGTAACTCATCATTTACATATAACACCCAGTGCTCCTCACAAGTGACTTCCTTAATACACATCACTCAACTTAGCCCATCCTTGGTCCACCTCCCCTCTAGCAACACTCAGTTTGTTCTCCGTAAAGAGTCTTTTGTGGTTTGCTTCCCTCCCTATTTTTCCCTTCTCCTTTGTTCATCTGTTTTGTTTCTTACATTCCGCACATGAATGTTATCATATTGTTTTTGTCTTTCTCTGACTTCTTTTGCTTAGCATAACACACTCTAGCCCCATCTACCTTGTTGCATATAGCAAATCTTTTTTTATCCATTCATCAGTTGGTGGGCATTTGGGCTCTTTCCATAATTTGGCTATTGCTGATAATGCTGCTATAAACATCAGGGGTATGTGTACTTTCAAATCAGTATTTTTGTATGCTTTGGGTAAATACCTGGAAGCACAGTTGCTGGATTGTAGGGTAGTTCTATTTTTAACTTTTTGAGAAACGTCCATATTATTTTCCAGAGTGGCTACACCAGTTTGCATTCTCACCAACAGTGTGAGAGGGTTTCCCTTTCTCTGCACCCTTGCCAACATGTTGTTTCCTGTATTGTTAACTTCAGGCATTCTGATAGGTATGAGGTGATATCTCACGTAATTTTGATTTGTATTTCCCAGATGATGAGTGATGTTGAGCATTCTTTCCTGTGTCTGTTAGTCATTTGTATGCCTTCTTTGGAGAAATGTCTATTCATGTCTTCTGCCCATTTCTGAGCTGGATTGTTGATGTTTTAGGTGTTAATTTTTTATGTTCTTTATATATTTTGGATACTAACCCTTTATCAAATATGTCATTTGCAAACATCTGCCATTCTGTAGGTTGCCTTTTAGTTTTATTGTTTCCTTTGCTGTGCAGAAACTTTTTATCTTGATGAAGTCCAATAAATCATTTTTGCTTTTTTTTTTTTAAGATTTTATTTTATTTGACAGAGAGAGACAGTGAGAGAAAAAACACAAACCAGGGGAGAGGGAGAGGGAGAAGCAGGCTCCCCACTGAGCAAGGAATCTGATGCAGGGCTGGATCCCAGGACCCTGGGATCAGGACCTGAGTCAAAGACAGACACTTAAGGACTGAGCCACCCAGGTGCCCATTTTTGCCTTTGATTCCTTTGTCTCAGGAGATCTGTCCAGTAAAAAGTTGCTATGGCTGAGATTGCTGCCCATGTTCTACTCTAGGATTTTAACAATTTCCTTTTTCACATCTAAGTATTTCATCCATTTTGAATTTATTTTTGTATATGGTGTAAGACAGTAGTCCAGTTTCATTCTTTAGCATGTGGTTGTCCAATTTTCCCAACACAATTTGTTGAAGAGACTATCTTTTTTCAATTGGATATTCTTTCCTGCTTTGTTGAATATTAGTTGACCATATAGTTGTCAGTCCATTTCTGGGTTTTCTATTCTGTACTATTGATCTATGTGTTTTTGTGCCAGTGTCATACTGTCTTGATAACTACACCTTTTATAGTATAGCTTGAAGTATGGAATTGTTACGCCTCCAACTTTTCTTTTCTTTTTGAAGATAGCTTTGGCTATTCAGAATCTTTTGTGGTTTCATTCCATTTTAAGATTGTTTGTTCTAGCTCTATGAAAAATGCTGATGGTATTTTGATAGGGATTGCGTTAAATGCGTAGATTACTTTGGGTAGTATAGACTTTTTAACAATATTTGTTTTTCTAGTCTATGAGCATGGAAAGTTTCTCCAATTCTTTGTGTCTTCTTTGATTTCCATAAGTTTTCTAGAGTTTTCAGAGTACACAACTTTTAAATCTTTGGTTAGGTTTATTCTTAGGTATCTTATGGTTTGGTGCAATCATAAATGGGATCAAGTCCTTGTTTTCCCTTTCTGCTGCCTCATTATTGGTGTATAAAAATGCAACAGATTTCTGTATGTTGATTTTGTATCCTGCAACTTTGCTGAATTCACATATGAATGTTCATTGTTGTGAGTGGGGTGTTAAAATCCCCTATAATTGTATTGTTATCAATGAGTTTCTTTGTTTTTTATTTATAGATTTGTATATTTAAGTGTTCCAAAGTTATACATTTACATAATGTTTCATAGCTCTTAGATGTTCTTTTTTATTTTATATTCTTTTTGCCCCTTTCATTTCATTTTGGGAAGTTTCTATTAATAGATCCTCAAGAACTCGTTATTTCCATAGCCCTGCCCAGGGTATAAATGAGCCCATGGAAGACATTCTTCATTAATCATATTGTGCTTTTAATTCTCTAATATTTCCATTTTACTCTTCCTTAGCATTTCTGTATCTCTGCTTACATAATATTAATTTTTTATGTTGCCTGTTTTTTCCATTAGAGCTCTTAACATAGTTATTTGAATTATCTGATAATCCCAATATCTGTATTATATTTGAATCTGGTTCTGATTATTGCTTGTTTCTTCAGACTGTGTTTTCTCTTGACTTTTGGCTACTTCATAATTTCTTTATTATAAATAAGACATCTTGCATCAGGTAGTAGGATTAGGTAAATAGTCCTCAAGTGTCAGTATTTACATTATATGGCTACAAGTTGGGCTGTGTTTACTTTTATTTTAGGTAATTGTAGGTACTACAATCTTCAAATTTCTTTAGTATTGTTGTCCTTACCCTTCTTCTGGGTGGTAGGCCTGTATTAGGTTTCTCCAGAGAAACAGAACCAATATGCTCTCTATCATCTCTTTCTCTTTCTATCATTGATCTATCTTCTATCACCTATGTATCACAATTATGGAGGCTGGCAAGTGCAAATCTGCAGAGAGGGCAATTAGGCTGAAAACCCAGGAAAAGCCAATGTTGCAGCTAAAGTCAGAAGCCAATTTGCTGGCAGAATTACCTCTTCAGGGGAAGTCATTCTTTTGTTTATTTATAACTTCAACTGATTGGATGAACCCCACCTAATTATGGAGGCAATCTGCTTACTGATTCAAATGTAAATGTCATCCAAAAACGTTCCCACATAAGTTTCTAGAATAATGTTTGAAAAAATATCTAGACACTGTAGCCTAGCCACATTGAAATATAAAAGTAAACATCACATATATACTTTTCAAAAAATAAGTTGTATCTCACAGCTCTTTTAGTTGTAATCCCCTTATACTGTACCGGAATTCATTGGATATGGTGGTAAGGTTGTGGAAGGAGACTTTCTATAATGTTCCAACTAAATTTTAGTATTTTATTTAACTTATGCATTGGTCCTTGATCTTTTTGAGAGCTTCTCCAGTGGAATCTTTTGTTTTTCTGCCCTCTGATTCCTACTCCCTACCCGGCCTGCAGCATTCCCAATGCATTTCCTTAAATTATTAACTATTGTTGGGGAAGAGTTACCCTCCCTCCAGGTGATCCAAGAAGGTTGAAGAGGACCAGAGTGTGGAGAGAGTCCATTCTCCTTCTCTGGGATGAAATTTCAGAGTTAGGATCTGGCTTCTTATCCCCTATAATATAGAACTTCTTTTTTTTTTTTTTCTTGGAGAATACTTATGTTTTTATAGTGTGTGTTTTCCTTTTCCTGTGCTGGAGCCAGGAAAAAAGATTCGCATGAATAACCTAAAATGATTTTGGAGATAAAGCCCAGGGAAGTATGCCACTCACCAATATTGTGATCTCTAGGAATTACTGTTATGCTAGCTCACACTCAGTCTGTTATCATTCAAGTGTTCCTATCAGTTTTACCTCCTGTGACTCCAGTTATACAAATCTTTATCTCTGTTTTCACTTGTCTCCATACTTTGTGGTGATGCTTTGCCCTCTTTGTTTAAGATGTTGGATCAAAAATTTTCTAGGTGCTTTTTGAAAGATCTGACATTCTTAATAAAAATGTTATTTTTCAAGGATGTAAATACATCAGGAGCTTCTGACTTTCCTAATAAAAGAAGTTTGTTTCTAAGTGAGGTGTATAAAATCCAGTTCTTTAAAGCATGTGTGTTCATTATTATCTAGAAGAAAATTTTGTGGAAAAATTAAATAATTTAAATATTTAGTCTGTTAATGAGACTTAATTTTAGTCTATATGATATTCAGTCTACATGATAAGTGTGTATACCATTTTCTACTTCAAATCTTTTTGTCTTATTTTACAAATAATTCATAATTCATATATATCTCTTCTTCCACTAAATAATATTATGAAGAATTTATCCTTGACGGTCAGATCTCCCACTCACAAAATATGTATTTTTGGCCCACTCTCTCCTCAAATTTGAGATGCAAGCACAGTATTTTCCTTAATAATTTTCTTACTGCCTAGAAGACTACCTGAGGAATTTTATCCTATGAAGTTTTAATAAAAGCAGCCAAAAAGGTGTGAACTATTTAATTAACAGTTTTATTGAAGATAAGGAGATGATTAACATTTATCTTGACACCTTATAATTGAAGGGAGTTTTTATTCAAATAATAAAATTATGCACCTGACAGATCTGATCCATTTTCATCCTGGAGGGGAAAGGTTAGCTTATATTATATGTCTCTCTATAAATGTCAGAGAGTGCTGTAGGCTAAGATGTGGGTCAGTACAATTAGTTTTAGTAATATTTTCTTAATTTTACTTTGATAGATACTTAATCTTTCTTTGACGTTAAAGTACTGAATAACATGTTTGATTCATTCTGCTTCATTTTATCCCAGTGGCTTAAGAAAAGTAAACCGCAACAGAAAATATATTTTATCTTATCTTAAGCTAATTTTACTATTTTCCTCATAATATTAAGTATAATAGTGTTTAAAACACTTGAGGTAACACATAATGCCAGAGCTATATAAATTACTCCACAGTATTGAAAGGAAAGGGACAATTTCAACTTCTTTCTAAAAAAACAGGAATTTAACTAAACCTTATAAAATTACATATGATAGCTTTATGCCAATCTTACGTGAAATATCAACACATATATTCCAAATAAAATGGAAACAAATAGGAGTAAATTGCACATTAAAATAGTAGTACCAAATGGGATTGATTCTAAGAATGAAATGTTGGTCATAATTAAGATAGGTATTCATATATTTACATTAATGAATCTTAAGAGAAAAAGGAAAAAAGAAAAATAATATGATAATCTACATAGTTTCACAGAGAATATTTGACATAACACAACCCTAAACAAACAACCAAAAGCTATATGAAATAAGAATTCCTGCATCTTTTTTTATATGTAAAATACATTGTCAGCTTAAAAACCAAAATCACATTTATTTACTTATTTGATGTCCCACTAAAGTCAGGAATAAGCAAGAATGGTCATTTCAGTTAAAATGGTTTATTAGGGTGCTTCTAGGGCTTGTCTCTCCTATAGGAATTTTAGAGGAAAAAACAAGCAAAATGTGTAAGAATGAAATTTGTCAGAATGCTGGAAAATAGTCAAAGCTTTAGAGCAACTAAGTGAATAATTGAGAAAAAAAAATAACAAACATAGTAGGAAGACTTTGTTGTATTTTAACTTAGTGGTGTTTTACTCACTTTGCCTGGCCTGGTGCTGGTTGAGGATGGTAGCCCATGTTCCCAGAGTGGTAATCTGGTAATAGAAGGAACAGAGTGGACTTTGTTCTCAAAGAATTGTGTTTGTGTTAAACTTTTCTGGAGTTCCTTGATTGACTCATGCAAGACATTTGTCTTTGTTTAGCCTAATTCAAGTTTGCTTAGGGTGTAAAAGCATTCAAGTGGATGGCATTGCTTGACAACATTGAAAAGGAGATTAACAAAGTGCTGCTGCCTAGAACAAAATATTACAATTGTTACAAATAATAGACATGCCAAAGAGCTTTGGGGCCAAATCTAGGAGCAGAGTTAATTTGTGACAAAAGGGCTTTAAAAATCTCCTGCATATAACAGGATACCTGGAAAGCTATCCAAATATCCAAATAAAATTTCCTGCATATAACAGGATATCTAGAAAGCCATCCAAAAGTCATGCTTAGGACGGAATGGAGAAGGTTCTAAACTTTCACCTCCAGCTGATGTTTAGGCTCAGTGTATACAGAATGGATACTAAGGAGGAGAACTAATCAGACTGACCAAGCAGTTAAGGAGTGCTGCAACATACTGCCAATTAGCAAACATTGGGAGACTGTATTTTTC
This sequence comes from Neogale vison, assembly GCF_020171115.1. Taxonomy (NCBI): domain Eukaryota; kingdom Metazoa; phylum Chordata; class Mammalia; order Carnivora; family Mustelidae; genus Neogale; species Neogale vison. Next base: position 83,182,503 of record NC_058094.1, on the reverse strand, counting down.
TTCTTTTCTTTTTATTTTCTTTATGGTTCTAGAAATTCAAAGAATTCTCTGTCAAGCTAGTAGCTTACCATAAGTTAAAGGAACTGAGACTTCAGAGAACACCATGACAAAGAATACAATCTTTCACAGATAATATGGAAAAGGTTTTAAATAAAGAGCAATTACTATGCATAGAAAATAAAGAGCAATTACTATGCATAGAAAAAAAATAGGAAGGTTGAATAGTTTGATTTCCAGATTTATCACATTGGAATATTCAAAATGTCAAGCTTCACAAAAAAATTATGAGAAATTAAAGATGCAAAAGTTTAGTCCATTTAGAGGGGGAGAAAAAAAATCAACAAAAATTATCCCTTAGGAGACACAGACATAGACTTACTAACAAGACTTTAAACTGTTTTATAGATGATCATAAGCTATTAAAAAATAAATAAGTAAAACATGGCCAAGAACTAAGGAAAACAAAGAGAATGGAGTCTTAACAAATTGAGAATAAAAATAAGAGACAGGATTCATAAAAAGGAAACAAATACAGATTCTGGGGTTGAAAAGTACAATAACTGAAATGAAAATTGCACTAGAGGGGTTTAAAAGCAGAAGAAAGAATGAGGAAACTCTGCAACAAAACAATTGAAATTACCCATACTGAGAAGCAGAAAGAAAAATAAAGGGAAAAAAATGTAAATATTCTAAGAAACTTGTATGACACTGCTGAGCATACTAATATGCATGAAATGAGAGTCCCAAAAGATGGACGAAATAAAGGGACAAAAGCATATTTGAAGAAATAGGTAGAAAGAGTATTTGAAGAAATAATGGTCACAATTTTCCCACTTACGAATCTGTAAGTGAGAAACATAATCAAATTATTGAAAGTCAAAAACAATGTTAAAAGGAGAAAGAGAAATGATTTTGTACGGTACTGAAGCTTTCAAAATTACACTGTAATAGTAGATACATGATATCATGCATTTGTTAAAACCCAAGGAACTATTACAACACAAAAGGTGAACCCTAATGTCAACTATGGACTTTAGTTAATAGTCATTTGTCAGTATTGGTTTTTCAATTATAACAAATGTACCATAACAATACAAGATGTTAATAATAGGATAACCTGGTAGGTAAGGTGGGTTGTAAAATATGGGAAGTCTCTGTACCTTCTGCTTATTATTTTGGAAACTTAAAAGCACTATAACTAGTAAAGTATATCATTTAACAAAAATCTACATAAAAAAGAATAACTACTGTTTCTATTATAATTTAATCATGTTTGAAGCTATTAACCAATGCAATCAGGTAAGAGAAATCAATCAGGGACATGAGCAATGGAGAAAAAGAATTAAAAACATATATTTTTATACATGTCAACAGGAACACACTGTAGAGTTGTAAAGTATATACTGGATAGTGGTAGCCATGGGGAAAGACAAGTAGGTGGTCACTTCAAGCAGTACAAAGTTGTGTAGATTTTGCTACTGGCTCTTTGTGGAAATCAGTTGTTCTTTGGAAGGACATATGAGCCACTGTGAGTAGGAAGATTAGTTGAAAGTGGCCAGAAGTCTACTTAATACAGTTACTTCTCCCACTTACCTCACTAATTTCATCTTTCTTCAAATAATTATGTACTGGGTGCCTGGGTGGCTCAGTGGGTTAAGCCGCTGCCTTCGGCTCAGGTCATGATCTCAGGGTCCTGGGATCGAGGCCCGCATCGGGCTTTCTGCTCAGCAGGGAGCCTGCTTCCTCCTCTCTCTCTGCCTGCCTCTCTGCCTGCTTGTGATCTCTGTCAAATAAATAAATAAAATCTTAAAAAATAATAATAATAATAATTATGTACTGATGGTGTTCTAAGAGACATCAGGGAGTTAGAATAGTATTTGTAACTAATTAGTATGAGATCAGAGCAGGATTCTCACATCTTTAGTTCAGGGAGACTGGCTGGTAAGTCTTAAAAAAAGAGGAAAAGCAGAAAAAAAAACTTTAAGAGGAAATAGGCTATATTCACTTGTTTTATAAGAGTCCACACACTCTTCAGATAAAGTTATTTGGTAGATAATAGATTATATGAATTAGGCATCAGAAACATATATGTGGGTGGTACATACATATGAATGGGCAATGCAAATATATGAATGGCTGATGCAAGCCATCAATAGCATGAAGGAACTAGAGATGCTTATATGTGTAAGATTGTCTAGAAATGTGTTCAGAGAGATGAAAAGGAACATAAATATTTAACACACATGCAGATGTCTTGTGAAAATGAATGAGATATCATAGTCAGGGAGAAAGAATATAGTTCAGAAGAAAAGGATGCTTCTGGAGATCTAGTAAAGAGGATCCAGAAAAGGGTCAGTCTTGCAAAAAGCCACCAAATACTCAAGATGACGATGGCTAGAAAGTAAAAATGCAGTGGTTTAATTAGTAAATATATCTATTAATTGTATATAAAATGTAAACGTGGGTGGTACCATGAAGGACCATATGATGGTAGAGGGTAATCCATTGACAAAAGAGGATTTTTAAATTTTTTTTAAAGGTTTTATTTATTTATTTGACAGACAGAGATCACAAGTAGACAGAGAGGCAGGCAGAGAGAGAGAGAGGAGGAAGCAGGCTCCCTGCTGAGCAGAGAGCCTGATGTGGGGTTTGATCCCGGGACCCCGAGATCATGACCTGAGCCGAAGGCAGCGGCTTAACCCACTGAGCCACCCAGGCGCCCTGACAAAAGAGGATTTTTAATTATAGGAACAAATTGCTACAATTACATGCTGAGAGAATGAGAGTAAGGTAATATATAGCAGCGGCTCTCACTATTTTTAACCTTTCATAAAGTACATATTATAAAATATAATCTCATTAATATATAATACATCATTCAAACATTAATTCTGGGGCTAAGAAGTTTCATTAATTGAGGGGAAAAGAGAAAACCAAGAGTTAAGCAATGATGATATATGTGTGGCTTGAACCCATTGCCCTACTCACATTATCCAATCTTACTCTCAATTACAACCACCACTTAAAGCAGCTATATGGCTGTCAACACCTGTATGCCAAACAACTTCCTATATAAAAGAAATAATGTTCAACTTATTTAAAATTTAAAATTGATCACTCTGACATAGTTGTAAAAAATAAGAAAACATATACAGGAATATAAAAGAACTAGTCAATAGATGTGCTCATTAAATTTTTAAATAAACACTAGAAACTGATGCCTAAAGAAAGAAAATAGAATCCCCATTAGAGTTGAAAATAAGTTTTGTATTCTTTCAAGAAAGAAACATAGAAAAAGACTTTTCCCATAATTCTATTTGTTATTGAAATAAAACATAACAGTCTGAAAGATAATAATCACATAAGGCTTTGGTCTGCACACCTCAACATAGGACCCTCATGTTTTATAGAAAATCTCTTTGTCTTTTCTTTTCAACTGAGAGTAATATTTGTACCCCTAAACAGAAGATTATAGGAATGAAAAGAACTAATATACTATTGCTTCTCTATTCCTTCCCTGTACATTAGGGAAAAGTTATATTCAAAGTAACACCCTCAAATAATTATCTGTTTACCCTATCCTTTAAAACACATATTTGAGAAAATGAAATGCCAAAGACTCCCATGGCAACGCTTTCTTTTGTAACCCTCATGCCGAAAAAGTTTTTCTGTAATATCTAGGCTAAATTGCTTCCATTACAGTTGAAGCTAATTTTCTTCTGTTCTATCCTTAGTGAAGATGGAGGGCAATTTTCCCCAATACAGGGTTTTTGGATACAATTTAATTTACATTAATTCTCCTCTATCCCATATAAACTGTTTCATTAACCTCTTTCCATAGAGGCTACTTGGGCTTTTGTGCCCTTACAAATCTGAGAATGAAGTGTGGTGTCATAGACATCACAAATCCTAATAAGAAAGCATAAATTTAAATTATTTTTATTGTGTTGTTACTCACTATATATTTGTATACAACCTATCCAAATATCACGCTTGCATTGTAAAAATCAACACTCCCTTATTTTCTCATGCTTAGTTTATTGAGTACTGAAATTTCTGTACCTTTTCCCAAAATATCATATAGTATAGATTATATATGCAGTCTTTTCAAAGTGTAGAGAAAAGAGAGAAGAGAATTTACTCTGATAGAAGGAGCTGTAGATGGAAAAACAGACTGTAAAGCAAGTGGCAGAATAAATCTTTAGCAAAAAAAGATTAACATTGAATTAAGAAAGGCTTATAAAATCAACCAACAAACACACACCAATAAAATAATGATGTTCTTTGAAATGCTGCAATATGGTAATTCCAGGAAAGAAAATCATGAGGCAAAGATCAAATAATTTTATCTGACCTCTCCTTGGAATATCTGCAGGTGCTTTCAAAGATTCAAGTAAGAAATTCAAATGTTGAGAGCTATGCTATCTAGTAAAGTAGCCATTAGCTGCATGTGGCTGCCGAGCACTTGAAATATGTCTAGTCTGGATTGAGATGTGCTGTAATGCAAATTATACACTGAGCGTGAAAGTCTTAAGATGAAAACTGAGAATGTGAAGTACCTTGTTCATGATGTTTTGTGTTGATCATATCTTAAAATGATAAAATTGTATATTTAACTCAAATAAAATAGACTAAAATTAATCATTTGTGGAAAGTAAGAGATTTAAAATTATGTATATGGATTGCATTTATGGCTCATATGCTATTTCTTACTGGACAGTACTGTTCTAGAGTAGATATTGGCAAACTAGAGCTGCGGGTCAAATGTGACCTACTGACAAGTTTGGTAAATAAAGTTTTATTGGAACACTATTGCACCCATCCATATATCTATAATCTAAGGCCATTTTTGTACTACAGTGGTAAGTTGAATAGTAGTGATAAAAGCTGTATGGTCCACAAGCTTAAAAGATTCAATATCTTTATCCTTAGAGAAGGCTGCTAATCCCTGATCTAGATGAAGAGCAGATAACTAGAAGATGTAAAAGTGAAGGGGGTGTATTTAATGGGAAAAGGATGACTTGTAGGAAAGAGAAAATAGGAAAAGATATGTTCTCTAGAAAATTATTTAAAGGGGCGCCTGGGTGGCTCAGTGGGTTAAAGCCTCTGCCTTTGGCTCACGTCATGATCCCAGGACCCTGGGATAAGCCCCGCATCAGACTCTCTGCTCAGCAGGGAGTGTGCTTCCCCCTCTCTCTCTACCTGCCTCTCTGCCTACTTGTGATCTCTGTCTGTCAAATAAGTAAATAAAATCTTTTAAAAAAATGATTTAAAAAGAAACCAAAATGTGTAGATGAACAAAACATACCATATTCTTAGCTGTGTCTTTTGAATATAGAAAAATCTTTATTTTTTAAGTCTAATTTATATTTCTCTTATTTCAACATTTTATATTTTAATATTATTATACGTGCATTGTAAACTGGATGTCTAAATATAAACATCCTATTGCTTATTGCTCATATATAGAAATACAACCTATCATTGTATGTGGCTTTCTGTGCTGCTATCCTGCTAAACTCACTTCGTTAGTAGTTTTTTCTTTAGATTCTGTAGAAATAGCTACAGAGATGATCATGTCATCTGCCTTTCTCAGTCTCTTGCACAGATTATTCCACTAGTACGAAGCTAAATAAAAGTTATGAATATGAACACCACTGCTTCTTTTTGATTTTAGTGGAAAAGCAGTCATGATTATAAAGTAATATATAAAGTATAAAGCATAGTGTGGAGTAAGTTATAGGCATTTCATAGATGCTTTCATCAAGTTAAGAAAGTTTTTTGCTAATGCCCTAGTTTACTGAAAATTAACTGTGCATGGACACTACGTTTTGTCAAATGTGTCTTACTACATTTATTTAAAAAATATGATTAGTGAATTACTATGATGGTTATTGTGATTGATTTCTAAATCTTAAACAAAGTTTGCATCCCTGGAATGAGTGCGACTTCGTCATGGTACATTATTCATTGTATATGTTATTTGATTTAATTTGCTAAAACATGCTTTAAATTTTTTTCATGATATTGGTCTTTAGTTTCATTTTGCAATGGCTTTTGCTGGTTATGATATCTAGGTAATGTTGGATTTATAAAGACTTCATAAATGAGGGACGATGTCGGGAAGATGTCTCTCCTCTTCGACTTTCCTAAGAGATTTTGAATTCTCAGTATTTGTTTCTTAAAGTTTGGTAGAATTCAATACTGAAATTATCTGGGCATGGAGTTTATTTCTTGGGAAGTTTTTAATCTATAAATTAAATTGCTTTATAAATACAGGATTATCCAGATCATTTATTTCTTCTTTAAGTAGCTGTGATAACGTTTGTCTTTCAGGTAATTCATTCATTTCTTGCAAGTTATTGAATGTATTGATACAAAGTTGTTCATAATATTCCTATATTATACATTATACTTTTATTTTATATAGAATCTATCGTGATAGTCTCTTTTTTTTAAAAAGATTCATTTATTTATTTTGAGAGAGAGAGAGATCTTGCAAGTGGGGAAATGATCAGAGGGAGAGGGAGAAAATCTTCAAGCAGCCTTCCTGCTGAGCATGCTACTGGATGTGGGGCTTCATCCCAAGACCCTGAGATCATTCTTGAGTCCAAATCAAGAATCAGTCACTTAACCATCTGAGCCACCCAGGCTCCCCTATTAGTTTAATTTTTTCAATTACTTATATTACTAATTGGTAATTTTCCCCTTATTTCATGAGCAGTTTCAATATAGGCTTGTAACTTTGATATTTTCAGTTAATTAGAGTTGTTGGTTTTTCTGTCAATTATTTATCTTTTTATCATTCTCATTTGATTTAATTATTTAGATTCTACTATTTTCTTCTAATATAAGTATATAATTCTATTAAAAATTTGTGACTTTGACTATATCCTACAAATGTATATGTGTGTACATGTGTGTTTCAATTTTCACTTAGTTAAAAATACCTCCTAGTTTTTCTTATGATTTTTTATGTCACCCAGAGGACATTAAGAAGCTTAAATTTTTCACATATTTGGGGGTATCCAAGTATCTTTTCTAATTCATGTTTGGTTTAATAACATTTGTGGTCAGAGAAGATACTTAGTATTATTTAATCTTCAGAAAGCTATTGAGATTTGTTTTATGGCTCAGCATATGTTCTCTTTTGGTGAGCATTTCATGTGCACTTAGATGAATGTGTTCATCTATTTTTACTTAGATGTTTTGTAATTGCCAATTAAGTCAAGTTGGTTGATAGTATTGTTTTGGTCTGTGTATTTCTACTAATTCACTATATACTTGTTCTATCAATTACTGACAGTAGAATGTTGAAATATCCAAATATATTTGAGGGTTTTTCCCTTTACATTTCATATTTTGCTTAAACTATTTTAAGATGGGTTTTAAGTCCATATACTTTAAGATGGACATGTTTTCTTGACCAATGTCCTTTCCTCATTATGGAATGACCCTCTTATCCATGCTAATATTGACCCTCTGAAGTCTAATTCTTCTGTGGTAATATAGTTATTCAACTGTTTTATTTATTTTTAGTTTTGGCTTAATGGTTGTATGGTTTATCTTTTTTTATCCACTAACCCTTCACTTTGTATCAGTATCTGAATTCTTATTTAAATTAGATTTCTCAGGGCACTTGGGTGGCTCATTTGGTTAAGGTTGCCTTCAGGTCAGGTCATGATTCCAGGATCCTGGGATAGAGCCTTGTTTCAGGGTCCCTGCTTAGCAGAGAGTCTGCTTCTCCCTCTCCCCCTGCCTGCCACTCTGCTTACTTGTGCGCTTTCTCTCTCTCTCTGTCAAATAAATAAACAAAATCTTTAAAAAAACAAATAAAGAGAGACTATGGACTCCGAAAAACAATCTGAGGGTTTTGAAGGGGCGGGGGGTGGGAGGTTGGGGTACCAGGTGATGGGTATTAGAGAGGGCACGGCTTGCATGGAGCACTGGGTGTGGTGCAAAAATAATGAATACTGTTATGCTAAAAATAAAAAAGGATATGAAAAAAACCCAAATAAATAAATAAGATTTCTTTCAGACCACATATAGTTGAATCTTTATTCTCTCCAACCCAACTCTTTTAATTTGTCTATTTAAATGGTCTAAATTTAATATGAGTATCTGTCATCTTAATTTTTTTCTATCTGTCTTATATGTACTTTGTTCAATTTTTCCTATAACTCAATCATCTCTTGGACTAACTAAAATTTTGTTAATGTTTTTATTTTATCTCTGCTATTATTTTATCAGTTCTCCCCTTTCTCTTGTTCAGTGGTTGCTCAAAGTTAACTAATAAAATCTATCTTTAGTTAATGTATTGTTATATCACTTAGTTTATCATAGTAGCAACTTACAGCAATATTCCACCTCCCATTCATTTTTTTGCAAGTATTTTCAGATTTTTATTTTTACTCACTGTAAGCTCCACACTACATTGAGTGTTATTTTTAATTTAAAAAGTCAATCATTTTAAAGAGATTAATAATTAATAAATTAATAATAATTACTCATTAATTATAATAATCAATTATTATATAAATATATGATAATTAATAATAATATTAATTATAATAATTCATGGCAATTAATAAATAGAAACGTTTTAAATTTACTTATACTTTCACCAATTTCATTCCTTTGTGAAGATTTAAATTTTCCTCATATATTTTTTCTTTTTCCTTAAAACTTCTTTAATATTTCTTTTAGTGTAGGTTTCCTGACAGTGAAATCTCTCAGCCTTTATATATCTGAAAATGTCTTTATTTTGCCTTTAACTTTGAAAAACATCTTTGGTGGGTAAAGAATTTTAGTTTATGTGTATTTTTTTCTTCCAGTACTTTAAAAATATATCTCCATTTTGTTCTGACCTATAGTTTCTCTTAGGAGAAATCAGCAACTATTATTCTTCCATCTTTAGTGAGCATTTTTTTTCCACTGGTTTCCTTTATGATTATCTCTCATCAGTTTTCAGAAATTTTATTATATTTTCATACAGTTATATTTCTGTTTATTCTGCTTTTGATTATTGGCTTTCTTGGATATATGTTCTTTTCCAAAAATTTCAGCTATCCCTACATTAGACTATCGAATATTGTCCCATGGGGCACTGTTGCTCTGTTCAATTTTTAAATTATTTTTCTTTTGGGGGAAAATATTTTGATAATTTCTATTGCTATGAATTCAAGTATGTTGCTCTTTGGTTTTGCATCAACTAATCTGCTGTTAATCTCACCCAAAGGTGGTTTTTTTTTTGTTTGTTTTTGTTTTTATTTTTATTAATGTCATATACTATATATTTCATTAGAGTTTTACTTGAGTCTTTATATCTTCCATTAGTCACCCTATGGTTGTTATGGCTTCTTCAACCTTCTTAAACATATACAGTATATTTATAATTCATTTTTTGATATTCTTGTTTGGTAGTTTCATCATCATCTCTGTATAAGTTTCTATTGATTGATTTTTCATATGCTTATGGGTCTTATTTTCCTGCTTTTTTAGTGCCTCAGCATTTTTTATTGGATGCTAAACATTAAAGTTTTATGTTGTTGATTATTGCATTTTGTTGTATTCCTTCCAATAAAGTTTGACTTTGTTTTGACAAAGAGTTAAGTTACTTTGAATCAGCTGGATTTCTTTGAGGTTTGCTTTCAAGGTTTGATAATGTACATACAGATAACATAGCCTTAGAGGTTTTATCTACTCTTCCTTGTGTGGACCCCAACTATTCCTTGTCCTGTTAGGACACTAGAAATTTTCTGTCTATTCATTTATGGCAGCATTCTGCCTAGAATCAAGCATTTTTCTCTTACGTATAAACAAATCAGTACTCAATTAAAAGATCAGGGGGAAACCTTTGCGGTTCTCTGGAGCTCTGTCTCCCTGTGAAACTCCAGCCTCCACTCTAGCTGGCTTGTCCTCCCTGAAATCTGATCTGCATCTCTTCAGCTCATTGATATTAGTAGGCTTAGTGTTCTCCCTCCCTACCCTGCGGAGTAAAAGTTGGTTCTACCATAAATTGAAAGCTATTGCTGGGGTGACCTTGTTTCTTCTTTTCTCCAGGAATATAGTGTTGTGCTATCTTTTGTCTAGTACCTGAAAACTACATTCCACATATTTTGTCAAGTTTCTAGTTGTTTAAGGCATTATTACACACTGTTTAGAACTGGAGATCAATTAATTTCTTTCTAAAGTTTTTACAATTGTTTCTTTTCATTTTATTTTTCTTTTTAGCCATTATCCTCATTATGTTTATTTGTTTTTGTGTTTTTAGTTTTTTTCTTTATGCTGAAAGGTTTTAAATTTCCAACTGTCTGAAATATATCATTTTATTCCTGAGAATTTCTAATTTTGCTGTGTTTTATTTCTTCTATCATTTTATAAGTGCATTTTGATACATTTTAAAACAGTAGGTGACATTTTAATCTGTTTAATCTGGGCAAGTCTTTCTGGTATTCTTTCATTGTCAATGGGGATGTTGTGCTGCTCTTCAGTCATTCTTAAGAATCTGTGTGGAATTCTGTGGCTTGCATTTTTTGTAAATTAGTTTTCCTGAAGTCAACATGAGGCAAAATTCAGTGTAAATTTTTTAACTTCTCAGAGTCCTCTTTTCTGTTGTTTAGTTTTTGTTTGTTTGTTTGTTTGTTTGTTTTCAGGTTCCCCAGGCCTCCATTAGTTTTATCTGAGATTTTGCTTTTCTTTATTTTAAGATGCTAGTCCTACTCTCTTTTGTTTCCACCTTGAGTACTTCCTCCTTACTGTGGGGACCTGAAACTTTGTTCAGGCTGATCAGTTGTCAGAGATCACAGAAATTGGAGAGCTTGTGCTCTCAATCTTTTCTCTCTTGGACCCACTATGCTAAAAGAGCTTTAAGACTGAGTTTCTGTGCTGGCTTCGGCAGCACATATACTAAGACTGAGTTTCTGTTGTCCCACTTTTATTTGTTTACCTGTGGGCTGTTTTGTTCTCCAGTTTATCATCTACTTCATGTATTTCTTTTGATTCTTTCTGCACAGACAGGGATCGCATGCAAATATTATGACTGTTGGTAGATATTCTTCCAGTCACTTATATTTTGAGGTTTGTGAGGGTATCTTGTCATTTAGCTTTTATGTAACTGAAGTCCTGAATTAGAATTTCAGGAAAATTTTAAAGTATTTATACCACCACCACTGCTATCTTCCAAATAATACCACCATTCATGCTTTCATCTCAGAAGAATCCCTTTGCTTTATTTGCAAAGCAGGCAGAGTAGTTTGAATCATGAAGAGACACATTTTTAACCGCCTACTAAATAGTTGCCTCAATTCCCATGTTCCCTCTTTTTTTCTACAGCTGCAAGTGTGCTTTATACTATCTTGTTGTTGTCACTCAAATGTATTTCTACCTGATATTTTTCCTTTTTCCTTTTATGAAACCAAAGGCTGCCTCAGTTGGTGTGGTTCTAAGATAATGAAGTTTGTAAATAGAGTGTCCCTGACCTGAGTGTAAAAAGAAACCAAAATCTAGAGAATATAAAATAACAAGCTGGTGTAAAGAAACATGAAGAAAAACAACCAGTTGTGCAAAGCAGAGAAGGTAATCTCTTTTTTTTTTTTTTTTAAAGATTTTAGTTTTTTATTTACATGACAGAGAGAGGAAGATCACAGGTAGGCAGAGAGGCAGGCAGAGAGAGAGGGGGAGGCAGGCTCCCCAAGGCTGGATCCCAGGACCCTGAGATCATGACCTGAGCTGAAGGCAAAGGCTTAACCCACTGAGCCACTCAGGTGCCCCAGAGAAGGTAATCTGAGAAAACCCTGTTGATACCATTGTTTTGCTGGTGGAAAAGGAAACACTAGGGTTCAAATTTCTTTGGAGAAACTTTTTTTTTTGTTTGTTTGTCTGCTAAGACAAATGACTTAAAAATGACTTCAAAGTCATTTTGAAAATCTCTTCTGTTACATAACTATCTTCAGGGTAATGGTTACTCCATAAACATCCCCTGACACTTGGCAGTTAATAAGCAGTTTTGTTTTAAAATATTCTCAAGGTCATCTTAAAAAACAGAGCAGTGAAGACTTTAAAAATGATGAAGTGTACATATTAAAGCTTACACGTCTTTTGGGTTTTTATAGAACCCTTCAGTTATCTTTGTCAGAGAATCTACTACACTCTATGAAAAAGTCTTTTTTTTTTTTTTTAAATCTATGTCCCTCCACTACTAAGGAAGAACTATGTATTTTTCACTATTATCAATCATATCCCCCAAATAGGAAACAATATAAAATCATCATATAAAAATCCCAGACTAATGCATCAGACCTGTGTGAAAATTTAATTAATTTGTCTGACAGTTTGAAAATGGAAGAGCTCACTTAAAACAGGGAGCTATAATCCAGTCAGTGGTTATAGTACGATTACTGGCTTTAAAGCCTACTTTGCTTGAGGGAAAGTTTTCATTGATTTCTACAAGAGAGTGATGGAAAGGATCAGGCTACAATTGTGCAGTTCTGTGAAGGTTTTAGAATTGTTAATGCCAAGGAAAATACTACTCCATTACTGGTTAAGGAAAATCAATTATTACTCCTACATTGAAGGAGATATGGATCGAGCATGTTTCCTCCGAAACAGAAACTGGTGAGGATGCTAAACAAAAGATTAGACTGTTGGGCGCCTGAGTGGCTCAGCAGGTTAAGCCTCTGCCTTTGGCTCAGGTCATGAACTCAGGGTCCTGGGATGGAGCCCCACATCAGGCTCTCTGCTCAGCGAGGAGCCTGCTTCCTCCTCTCTCTGTGCCTGCCTCTCTGCCTACTTGTGATCTCTGTCTGTCAAATAAATAAATTAATTTTTTAAAAAAAGATTTGACTGTCTATAAATGATATTCCATCACTTCCATGTTTTCTGATAGCACATTGCATCAATAAAATAATTTTAGGGGCAGCTGAGTGGCTCAGTGGGCTAAGCCTCTGCCTTAGGCTCAGGTCCAGGGATCAAGCCCCACATCTGGCTCTTTGCTCAGCAGGGATCCTGATTCCTCCTCTCTCTCTGCCTACCTCTCTGCGTACTTATGATCTCTGTTTGTCAAATAAAGAAATAAAATCTTTAAAAAAAATAATTTTAAACATTCTTTCACTGTATGTATGACTGGGCCCAGTATACACTATCCATTAGCTAGTTCAACATTTGCTATATAGAAAGTATATTCATATTTTCATATTTTCACTTTGGTAATTGTGCTTTTTTCTCTTATTTTGTAAGATGTAATTAGATTAATATTTTTGTTCCCATGCAAATAGTCATACAAAAAAGCTCTTAGTATAAAAGGTGTCAGAATTTTTGTTCATTTATGCTTTTTTATTCATATAGTCAATTCAAGATCTCTTTGCAAGATACTGTTTTACTCACTTCCACATATTATGAAATTTAGTATAGATAATTTTCTTAAATTAACATTAATGTAACACTGGTACTTCACTTGTTCTTTTTTTTTTTTTTTAATTTTCAGCATAACAATACTCATTGTTTTTATACCACACTCAGTGCTCCATGCAATCCATGCCCTCTCTAATACCCACCACCTGGTTCCCCCAACCTCCTACCCCTCTGCCACTTCAACCCCTCAGATTGCTTTTCAGAGTCTCTCATGGTTCACCTCCCCTTCCAATTTCCCTCAACTCCCTTTTCCTCTCTAACTCCCCTTTTCCTCCATGCTATTTGCTATTTGTTATGCTCCACAAATAAGTGAAACCATATGATAATTGACTCTCTCTGCTTGACTTATTTCACTCAGCATAATCTCTTCCAGTCCCGTCCATGTTGCTACAGAAGTTGGGTATTCATTCTTCCTGATGGAGGCATAATACTCCATAGTATATATGGACCACATCTTCCTTATCCATTTGACTGTTGAAGGGCATCTTGGTTCTTTCCACAGTTTGGTGATCGTGGCCATTGCTGCTATAAACATTGGGGTACAGATGGCCCTTCTTTTTGCTATATCAGTATCTTTGGGGTAAATACCCAGTGGTGCAATTGCAGGGTCATAGGGAAGCTCTATTTTTAATTTCTTAAGGAATCTCCACACTGTTCTCCAAAGTGGCTGCACCAACTTGCATTCCCACCAACAGTGTAAGAGGGTTCCCCTTTCTCCACATCCCCCCCCAAACACATGTTGTTTCCTGTCTTGCTAATTTTGGCCATCCTAACTGGTGTAAGGTGATATCTCAATGTGCTTTTAATTTGAATCTCCCTGATGGCTAGTGATAATGAATATTTTTTCATGTGTCTGATAGCCATTTGTATGTCTTCATTGGAGAAGTATCTGTTCATATCTTCTGCCAATTTTTTGATATGATTATCTGTTTTGTGTGTGTTGAGTGTTGAGGAGTTCTTTATAGATTCTGGATATGAACCTTCTGTCTGTACTGTCATTTGCAAATGTCTTCTCCCATTCTGTGGGTTGTCTCTTTGTTTTATTGACTGTTTCCTTTGCTGTGCAAAAGGATTTTGATGAAGTCCCAAAAATTCATTTTCGCTTTTGCTTCCTTTGCATTCCTTTGGAGACATATCTTGAAAGAAGTTGCTGTGGCTGATATCAAAGAGATTACTGCCTAGGTTCTCCTCTAAGATTCTGATGGATTCCTGTCTCATGTTGAGGTCTTTATCCATTTTGAGTTTATCTTTGTGTATGGTGTAAGAGAATGGTTGAGTTTCATTCTTCTACATATAACTGTCCAATTTTCCCAGCACCGTTTATTGAAGAGACTGTCTTTTTTCCACTGTACATTTTTTCCTGCTTTGTCAAAGATTAGTTGACTATAGAGTTGAGGGTCCATATCTGGGCTCTCTACTCTGTTCCACTGGTCTATGTGTCTGTTTTTATGCCAGTACCATGCTGTCTTGATGGTCACAGCTTTGTAGTAAAGCTTGAAATCAGGTAACATGGTGCCCACAGTTTTATTTTTGTTTTTCAACATTTCCTTAGCGATTTGGGGTCTCTTCTGATTCCATACAAATTTTTGGATTATTTGCTCCAGCTCTTTGAAAAATACCAGTAGAATTTTATCAGATTGGCATTAAAAGTATAGGTTGCTCTAGGCAGTATAGACATTTTAACAATGTTTATTCTTCTGATCCAAGAGCATGAAATGGTCTTCCATCTTTTTGTGTCTTCTTCAATTTCTTTCAAGAGTGTTCTGTGGTTCCTCGAGTACAGATCCTTTACCTCTTTGGTTAGGTTTATTCCCAGGTATCTTAAGCTTCTTGGTGCTATAGTAAATGGAATCAATTCTCTCTCTAATTTCCCTTTCTATATTTTCTTTGTTAGTGTATAAGAAAGAAACTGATTTCTGTACTTTGACTTTGTTTCCTGCCACGTTACTGAATTGCTGTATGAGTTCTAGAAGTTTGGGGGTGGAGTCTTTTGGGTTTTCCATATAAAGAATCATGTCATCTGCGAAGAGAGAGAGAGCTTACCTTCTTCATTTCCAATTTCGATACCTTTTATTTCTCTTTGTTGTATGATTGCTGTTGCTAGGACTTCTAATACTATGTTGAACAAGAGTGGTGAGAGTGGGCATCCTTGTCATGTTCCTGATCTCAATTGGAAGGCTGCGAGCTTTTTCCCATTGAGGATGATATTTGCTGTGGGTCTTCCATAGATAAATTTTATGAAATTCAGGAATGTTCCCTCTATCCCTCTATGAAGCGTTTTAATCAGGAACGGATGCTGGATTTTGTCAAATGCTTTTTCTGCATCAATTGAGAGGACCATATGGTTCTTCTCTCCTCTCTTATTAATCTATTCTATCACATTGATTGATTTGCGAATGTTGAACCATCCTTGTAGCCCAGGAATGAATTCCACCTGGTCATGGTGGATAATCTTTTCAACGTGCTGTTGGATTCTGTTTGCTAGGATCTTGTTGAGAATCTTAGCATCCGTATTCATCAGTTTTTGGTAGGGTCTTTGCCTGGTTTGGGGATCAGGGTAATGCTGGCTTCATAGAAAGAGTCTGGAAATTTTCCTTCTGCTTCAATTTTTTGAAACAGCTTCAGGAGAATAGGTGTCATTTCCTCTTTGAATGTTTGGTAGAATTCCCCAGGGAATCCATCAGGTCCTGGGCTCTTGTTTTTTGGGAGTTTTTGATCACTGCTTCAATCTTGTTAGTAGATATTGGTCTATTCAGGTTGTCAATTTCTTCCTGGTTCAATTTTGGGAGTTTATAGTTTTCCAGGAATGCATCCATTTCATTTAGGTTGCTTAGCTTATTGGCATAGTAACTGTTGATAATAACTTCTGATGATTGTTTCTACTCCTTGGTGTTTGTTGTGATCTTTCCCTTTTCATTCATAATTTTATGAATTTGGGCTTTCTCTCTTTTCTTTTGGATTAGTGTGACCAATGGTTTATCGGTCTTATTGATTCTTTCAAAAAAACCAGCTTCTAGTTTCATTGATACGTTCTCCTGTATCTCTGGTTTCTACCTCATTGATCTCAGCTCTAATCTTGATGATTTCCCTTCTTACGTGTGGAGTTGGTTTGATCTGTTGTTGATTCTCCAGTTCTTTAAGGTGTAGAGACAGCTGCTGTGTTCTGGATTTTTCAATTTTTTTGAGGGAGGCTTGGATGGCTATGTATATCCCCCTTAGGACCGCATTTGCTGTATCCATAGGTTTTGGACCGAAGTATCTTCATTCTCATTGGCTTCCATGAATAGTTTCAGTTCTTCTTTGATCTCCTGGTTGATCCAAGCATTCTTAAGCAAGGTGGTCTTTATCTTCCAGGTTTTTTAATTCCTTCCAAACTTTTTCTTGTGATTGAGCTCCAGTTTCAAAGTATTGTGATCTGAGAATATGTAGGGAAGAATCTGTTTTTTGGTTATCGCTTGAGTCCTGATTTGTGAACCATATATGGTCTATTTTTGAGAAGGTTCCTTGTGCACTTGAGAAGAATGAGTATTCTGTTGTTTTAGGGTGGAATGTTCTATGTATATCTGTGAGGTCCATCTGGTCCAATGTGACATTCAATGCTCTTGTTTCTTTATTGATTTTCTGCTTCGATGATCTGTCTATTTCTGAGAGAGGTGTGTTAAGATCTCTTACTATTAATGTATTCATATCAATATGACTCTTTACCTTGATTAGCAGTTTTCTTATGTAGTTGTATGCTCCCATATTGGGGGCATAGATATTTACAATTGTTAGATCATCTTGGTGGATAGTCCCTTTAACAATTAAGTAGTGTCCTTCTGTATCTCTGACTACAGTCTTTAGTTTAAAATCTTCTTTATCTGATATGAAAATCACTACCCCCGCTTTCTTTTGAGACCCATTGGCATGAAAGATTCTTCTCCATCCCTTCACTTTCAGTCTGGGTGTATCTTTAGGTTCAAAATGGGTCTCTTGTAGACAACATATGGATGGGTCCTGTCGTTTTAGCCAATCTGCAACCCTGTGTCATTTTATGGGCGCATTTGTGCCATTCACATTGAGAGTGATTATTGATAGATACCTTTTTATTGACATCGTGTTACCTTTGAAGTCTCTTTCTGTAGATTGTCTCTATATTTCTGTTCAATGCTATTCATAGGTTTTTTTTCTCTTTTATAGAACTCCCCCCTTAATATTTCCTGCAGTGTTGGCTTGGTGGTTGCATAGTCTTTTAAGCCTTGCCAGTCTTGGAAACTCCTTCTCTCTCCATCCATTTTAAATGTCAGTCTTTTGGATAAAGTACTCTTCACTACATGTTCTTCTCATTTAGTGCCCCGAATATCTTGCCAGCCCTTTCTGGCTTGCCAGGTCTCTGTGTACAGGCCTGACATTAATCTGATGGGCTTTCTTCCTTAAGTAAGGAGCCTCTTTTCCTAGTGGCTTTCAAGAGATTATATCTACAATTATGATTCCTCAGTTTGACTCTTAGGTGCCTTGATTTTTTTTGGAATCTATAATCTTGGGTGGAGACCGTTTGGCCTCTAGTACATGAACACTGGTTCCATTCACAAGATTGGGAAATTTTTCATGAAGGACTTGTTCCACTATATCTTCTAGACTTCTTTCTTTCTCCTCCCCTTCAGGGATTCCAATAATTCTGACATTGGAACGTTTCATGGCATCATTTATTTCCCTGATTCTGTTTTCGTGGCTTCTAAGCTTTTTGTTCCGGGCTTCCTCCTGATCCTTTCTCTCTATCTGTTTGTCCTCCAGATCACTAATTTTATATTCTCTCTCAGTTACCCTACCTAGCTTTGAGAGAATTTAGATTAGATTGGAACTCATTGAGTGCTTTGTGAACCTCATCCCTGGTAGCTTTCAGCTTTCAGCTCTGCCCTAACACTGTGAACATCATCTCTCGCTTTCAGTTTGGCCCTAATCAATTCCATTTGGTCATCCATGGCTTTCTCCAACCTAGCTATTGCCTGGATAATTAATAGCCTGAATTCTCTTTCAGACATATTGTCTATGTTGATAGCCATTAGCTCTGTTGCAGAAGATCTATCCTCTGTATTTTTCTTCTGTTGGGCATTCCTCCTCCTAGCCATTTTGGTGAGAGATAACTGAATGGATGTAGCTGGATATATCGACCATGGTGCGAACACTTCTGAAAAATCAGGATTCCCCACCCAAACAAGAGAAAAAAGAAAAGAAAAAGAAAAAAAAGAGAGAGAGAGACAAATAAGAAAGGGAAGATAAAAGGGAAGGTTCAGCCCAAATGTGCCCCAAGGTAAGATTTATGAAGTATACAAACAAAAAAAGACAAACAAAAAGACTGTTAAAAGTATATGACAAGAAAAAAAAAATATATATATAGGCAAATAAAGAAAGAACCTTGTCAAAAAGAACCCCAAGTGTAAGATTTATATACTATCAGGACAAACACAAAAACACAGAAACACTGTCGGAAGAAAAAGATGGGAGAGTGGGCAAGGGAGGTTGTTTTGATTCTTTCTAGATGTATCTTGATATTTTTGTTAAAGGACTCAACTTTCCTAAGATAAAGGGGGATTAAAAATTGGTTTACCTATAGGGGTAGTCTTGATTGGGGAAAGGTGATTACTTTTAAGTTGAACTCTATATGAATATTAGAAAATAAAAATAAAAAAGGAATAAACTAGACTAAACTAAACTAAAATTTTAAAAAAAGAAATTTAAAAAATAGAAATGCAAAAGAAAAACAGAGGTGTATGTATCAAAAAGTTCACGTTAGAAGGCTATTATGGAATTTGATGTACTGGACATCTCACTGTGATGGTAAATAGGTTAAAAAATTATCTATATATTAAAAAAAAAAAAAAGAGCCAGAATAGTGGGAATGAATTAAAGATAAAAGTTGTCCTATGACATAGTGGTGGTTGTTCTTTTGTAGTCTTTTTTTTTTTTTTTTTTCTTTCCTGATTGGTTTCCTGGGGTAGGGGCCTGCCACGTGGGTTTTCAGTCAATGGTGTTCCCTGAGTTAAGTCCTCCCGCACCCCCCCCCCCAAGGGGGTGGGCTCTGAGGAAACTGTTTTTTTCAGGCTTTTGTTCTCTGGAGGTTTTTATGTTTGTTCACTTTTTTTTTTTTTTCTCGCCTTGACCGCTTTTGATGGTTTAGAGGAAAGCAAACTGCACCCTGACCTCCCTCTTAGAGAGAAACCTCAGTCTGGTCCCCTGTGGGTGTTGCAGAGCCCTTTGGCCGCTGGCAGAGCAGGTTCCAAGTCCTGGTCCCTGGGGACGCAGGATCTTCTCTTGTACCCAAAACCACAGCAGGGGGAGAGGGGGGGCTGTCTGGGCAGCTCCAGACCGCTAGAGAGGTTCCAAGCAGTGATCGCCCACTGAGATTTTCCTGCTGGGCCAGGCTGGGAGTGCCTGGTCTTTCCGGATCTAAGAGCGCCAGGCTTGCGCGCACCTCCCTCAGGGGAACGTTGCGGCGCGCGCGAGTCTTAGGCTCTGTAATAATGGCGTGGGTCTAAGAATACTGGGTGGACCTTTGTGCACCTCTCTCAGGGGAGGGTGAGGGGCGTACGTGCCTCAGGCTCTGTAGCATGGTTCGGTGTTTTGCTGTCTGGCGAGGCTCCCAGCCCCTCACTGGAGCCGGACCCCATGCAATCTCGGGCGCGCTGGTGACTCAGGGACCAGGAACAGGTTTCTCCACCGTGCTCTCTCTTGCTCAGTGCCAGGGGAGGCTGTCCTGGGCCCGGGACTTAAGCCCCTCTCCCTAGCCTCCCCGATTCCCACAATTTCCCCCCTGTCATCCTTTGCTCTTTTTGAGTGCTTTCAACCAGTCTCCAAGTTAATGTTGGTCCCCAGGTGCAGGGCACTCTCTATTAGGGGTATTACTTTCCAATCGGTAGCCTTGGTGGCTCCCTCCCCATTTTGTTTATCTTCAGATATCAGTCCGACATTCCCACTCCACTTTACCTGCCCACTGGCGGCTTCTGACCCTGTAGAGATCCAGACGTGTATAATTCTGATCTCAGGCTGATTTCGTGGGTGATTGGAGTTCTTTGGTAGGTAATCAGCTCACTTTAAGGTACAGGTTGAAAAGGTGCCTCCTCCTACTTTCCTGTCATCTTGTCTCCCCTCCTCACTTGTTCTTATAGCCAGTGCATCTCTTTTCACTTGTGAAGATACCAGGCCAATCTTTGTATTAAATGACAGAAAAGCTTACTAACTGCCTTATCCTCAGAATAAAAGTAAATAGAAACAGAAGATCTAATATTTTCCTCATATCCTGGTGAAATATGTGGTCACTCTGTTGTCCCACTTGTTTATATATTTTTTTAAAGATTTTATTTATTTATTTGACATACAGAGATCACAATTAGGCAGAGAGAGGGGGAAGCAGGTTCCCCACTGAGCAGAGATCCTGATGTGGGGCTCGATTCCAGGATCCTGAGATCATGACCTGAGACGACGGCAGAGGCTTGACACACTAAGCCACCCAGGAGCCCCCCTACTTGTTTATTTTTGATTATGTTGTTTGTGTTTTAATTGTCATATCCAAAAAAGTCATTGTTAAGACCCATATCAAGGAGTTTCATTCCCGTGTTTTCTTCAAGGAGTTTCATGGTTTCAGGTCTTACATTTAAGTCCTTAACCCATGTTAAGTTAATTTTTGAGTCACGTAAGATATGGGTCTAGTTTCATTCTTTTATATGTGAATATCCAATTATCTCAGTACCATTTTTTGAAAAGACTATCTTTTCTCCATTTAGTATTCTTGGCTCTCATCAAATACTAGTTGACACTGTATACTTGGGTTTGTTTCTGGGCTCTCAATTCTGTTCCATTGACATATTTGTCTTTTTATATGCTAGTATCATACTGTATGTTGATGTTAATGACTAATATAGTTTGAAATCAGAAAGTTTGATGCCTGCTTTATTCTTTCTTGGGATTTCTTTGGCTATTTGAGTTTTTCTGTGATTGTATAAAAATCTTAGGATTGTTTCTCCTACTTTAAAAATGCCACTGTAATCTTGGTAAAGATTATATTGAATCTATAGATGTTTGTAGTATAGACATTTTAACAATTCTTCCAATCCATTTATAGGATACCATTCCAATTATTTGTATCTTCTTTGATTTCTTTCATCACTGTCTTGTACATTTCAGAGTAGAGATCTTTCACCTCCGTATTTAAATTTATTCCTAACCATTTTGTTTTTGATGCTATTGTAAATGGGATCAATTTCTTTATTTCTACCAGAGGACAAATAGTTGTAATCAGGAGTTTTCTTTTTAATTTTTTTAATGCTAAAAATAAATATAGTTTTCTGTTTGTGCCAGGTGAACAGCTGTTCTCTCTTCGCATTCAGAGTTCAATGATGTTATTTAATTCATAATGACATGATCACAGGTGGCACAAGGTCAGAGCCAAGACTATATAACACAACCACAGGACAAATGACCCATATCTCTCCTTTATAAGGCCTTCAAGGGTCATTTTAAAAAAAAAATTCAAATTTTTGAATTTTTGCCAGCTGTGGAAACTGTAGTTTTAAGCAAAAGACTGCTTGTCACATTTTTATGGAGCCACAGAACTTGTTTTTTGTGAGACAGAAGTTGTTGGGTGATGGGAAAGGAGGGGTAACAAAAAAGGGAACAAATTATGATCATGTATTATTTATATGTATCAAGTATTATTTATAACCTATCCCCTGGTGAAAAAAGAGGTGTACTTGTGGGGGGTGAGGTGGGAGTTGCCTGGGTGGCTCAGTCCTTAAGTGTCTGCGTTCTGCTCAGGTCATGATCCCAGGATCCTGTGATCAAGCCCCACCTCAGACTCCCTGCTCTGCAGGAAGCATACTTCTCCCTCTCCCACTCCCCTTGCTTGTGTTTCCTCTCTGGTTGTCTGACAAAAAAATAAAATTAAAAAAAAAAAAAAAAAGAAAAGAAAAAGAGGTGTACTTGGCGAAAACTGGATCATGGGAACCCCTAGTGGGATAGAAATATGTGTATGTACAGAAGTAGGTGAGAGATGACATCAGATACCTATATACAGTGATGCTACCATAGCTACAGCATCTGTATTTCAGAACACAGGAAATGAAGGAACTGCATGAAGCTCTAACTCCTCATCTTACAGACACACTGTGGGACATGCAATGAAAAGGAAGAACATGATTTGTTCTTTTATTAAGAACAGTTAAGAAGCATCCTTTGTAAATGCACTGAAAGAAACTACATGTGACCAGAATAAATACATTGTCTGATATTCAATTTAAAGAAAAGCAAGCCTGGAAGACTGCCCCTGTTTAATAGCTGAACAAAACAGGCTGTTAACCTTGGAATAACCTTAGCTCTGGGCCCGAATTCAAAATGTTCACAAAAACCCTACTTGGCCACTGTTAATTATTAAATTTAAAAACCTTACAAGAGAATAATGGTTTTCATTAAGTATATTAATTTAAACAATCTGTCATGTGCATATTTCATCGTGTGTGTGTGTGTGTGTGTGATAGGTACATTTACTTTTGATCACAAAAACACTTCAAAGGCAAAGATATTAGATAGTATACAGGTATGTTCATCTATAAGTGCTGGCATACAGTTTACAGAGTTCTTTGAAAGGATATTTATGTCCCACAGTAAAATGAAAAATTTAATTTAATTTAATTTAGCTTAATTTTAAAAGGTTAAAGCAAATTTATAACAAAGCTAATTATATTTAACATGCTGACTTTTATTCTGAGATTGACATTTCAACAATTTTCCAAATACTAATGTGTAAAAAGTTGCTTGTGCAAACTGTGGCAAAGGCATACGATATATAGTAATAAAAAAAGATGTAGGAGTCCTCTATGAACTGATGTGGGATGATTTCTAGTATATATTGTAATGTCACTAAATTTTAATATGGACCATAACCTAAGTATAGTATTTTGTCAATGTTAAATTTTCTTTATTAATTGTGCTATTATTTTTTATAAAAAAGCTCAACACTTTATATTATATGTTAATGTAAAATATATGGGATTATTACATTTAAAATTCATTTTCTCCTTATTCCAAAAATTGTAAAGAAATTTAAAAATATACTAAAAATAAGCTCATATTTATAAACCAATAATGCTTAAAACATAATAATCCCAGTATGAGGAATTTCTGCCAGAGATAAGACTTTAACTTGAAAAATATTCATAAAGATAAATTATAGTTATGAAAAAATAGAAAATTTTTACATTACGAGTATTAGTAAATGTTAGATAAATTTAATTTTACTTGAGTATTAATTATTTATTAGGGCATTGTGAAACAGGCTTCTAACATATTTGATTTGATTATATGGAAAAAAACAGATACAGTTTGCTTTAATGGTTTAAAAAACAAATCCAAGTAATAGGGAAAAAATGATGAAAGCACGGCAAAATACAAATAGTTTTCCTTGGAACTTATAAAATACATTTCCATATTTAAGAAAATTTATCTTAATGAACTTAGAGGGCATTGTGTTTTCTGGTTCACAGAAACTGGTTCAAAGAAACAACTTTAAGTAACATGTTTGAGCAAGAATTTTCCTTTCTCCTCCTCAGTGACTAATTTCCTCCTATCTGTTGTCAAATTCGATTTACCAAATTCGATTTATTTGTACAGCCTGATATTTGAAAACACTTCTCCTAAGTGCTGTTAGGATAGATTAGTCTGAGCTGATAAGGTCCAGTAGTATGGAGTGTGTCTTTCTTCACCTCCAAGGTATCCCCCTTGCTCCCACAACTCAATGCCAGTTCCTTACCCTACTAGGACCTAAAACAGGTTATGCAGGGTAGGCAAAAAGAACTGCAAATTGTTGCATTTCCATGTCACTATTTTAACAATGGTTATGGCTATAAGAGATGTTCCCCCATGCAATTAGGTGATCCAAATAACTACTGCTTTATATCTTGATTTACTTAACTCCAAAAATCATTCAAAACAAAGATCGTTTTCCTTGTACTAAACCTCGAATTTCTTTCTCTCTTGTTTGAACATCTCTATTACTTCTGATGAAAACAATCAAAAGCAAAGACAAAAAGAATAAATAGTTCCTCATCAAAAATCCAAAATTGTTCATTCAAATAAGAAAACATGCCTACAAGATAAACTAAAAATAACCTGGAACAAATGTAGGGGAGGGAATAATATGGAAAACAAAAGAAAATGAGAGTTTTTTTTTTTTTTTCTAAAATCCCGTTGCCTAACTCCAGTTCTGTCTCTGTCTCTCTATCTCTGTCTCATGTGCATGTGTGTGTATGAGCATGCTCGTGTGCACTTCAGATGGGAATTGTGTGGCCAGGGCTAAACAGGTGGACTAACTCTTTGAAGCTACCTGCAGTGCCAACAGAAAATTTGTGAATGGGAAAAAACTGCTATGCCCTATAAATGTTTAAAAGCCAACTTGACTAACAGGCCTCTGGGAAAATAATAAAGCAGCCTCTCATTTGAAATCTTGCAGGGAAGTAAATGATAAAAAGGCCACTGCTACTATATCAAATGCAGAGGTGACGAAAGAAATTTCCCAGATCTGCAGGATGCAGTATGGTAAGCTCCTAATATGATGTATTCCACGTGAAAGCTGCTGCAGTTGACAATTACAGAAATAATTATTTATTGTCATACCAACTGGGTAATGTGTGGGACAGCAGGGAAAAAGGAAAGGCTTGCTTTTGCTATAGCTTCTTTCAGTTTTGATTATGCTTGAAAATGGTACCATTTATCTTACTCACCATTTTTAAGAAAAAGCCCGGGGTATGGTTCATAGAAACCAAACAAGAAAAGATAACAGTAGTTCACTAAGAAGTAAGAGAATAGTAAGTCTAAAGAGAAATTCAGAGGTGACTGAGGATGTATACAATGATTATGCACGTATATAAAATACAATATATTATTTCTTTTAGCATTCACTTCATGGGGCAACTGTAATGTCAATCAGGAGAAATATTTTAATGCAAATTCATAAGTGCTTAAATCTAACATTTAACATGTAACTGTTTTAAGTTAAAATGCCACATACTGGGCGCCTGGGTGGCTCAGTGGGTTAAAGCCTCTGCCTTTGGCTCAGGTCGTCATCCCAGGGTCCTGGAATCGAGCCCCACATCGGGCTCTCTGCTCAGCAGGGAGCCTGCTTCCCTCTCTCTCTCTCTGCCTGCCTCTCTGCCTACTTGTGATCTCTGTCAAATAAACACATAAAATTTTTTAAAAAAATGCCATGCTAATCAGTTTTATAGTCAATCACAAGCAGTTTTTATTTTATATGAAATCTTGAATTTATTATAAACATTTCCTGGCTACCAGAAATATTAATTTTGCATTATATAGGTATGCCATATTTCTAAACAGAATTACACCAGGTAGTGAATATTTTCACAGGAGGACTCTCTTACTGACTGAGGCTTACTACAGTTATATTTCATGTAGAATTTTTCTTTCAGAAATGTCTCAAGAGGACTATAAGAAATGAATTTTCTTATTTGCTATCATTTTTTTTACAGTATTTTAAATTTAGGTAGGGTTTGAACACATCAATCCTGTTTGTATTCCAAAGAAGCAAAAAAAGTACTTATAAAAGACAAAATTAGATGCTGCATCTGCCACCAGCTCAAGGCCAGCACTCTACTGATGCCCTAGTTCATTAAATCCAATTCATTGATTAATACCAAAACACACATCAACAGGCGACTATGGGTCAGGGATTGTTTTCAGTACAACTGGTCCACTTGATCTCCTCTGTCCTACATCATCAACTTCTCCTTCTGTCTTAGTATTTTCCCTGCAACCTATAATCAAGTGTGTCTACTCTGAAGCAAATAAAAGAAATAAGATCACTCTTGATCTTGATTTATCTCTACTTTCAATGCTCTTCTCCTACTGCATTTCTTCTCGGAAGCCTAGTCTCAGAAGGCACTGTCTCTGTGCCTTCACAGCACAGTTCCATACAGCTTTCATGCCCCTACCACTCTCCTGAAATATATTTTGCAAAAATTCTCAATGATATTATGAATATCAAATGCAATAGAAATATTAAGTCATATTGTTATTTTTATAATTTTTATGGCTTACTAGAGCTATTTTGAACTCTGCATTAGGCTAAATGCTTTATACTCATTCCAGGATTTGATTTTCACATCATTATAAGGCACATACTAATTTCATTTTTCCAGTATTTACTCACTTTTTGTATCTGTGTCATATTTTGTTTTATTTTGTTTATGAAGAAATGAACCTGATGGAGAATACTTAGGGCAGGAAAAGTTTCTTGTATGATAATATAATGATAGATTCCTGTCATTATAAATTCATTCAAAAACTGTAGAATGTACAACACCAAGAGTGAAAGGTCACGTAAACTATAGACTTTGAATAATTATTATGTGTCAGCGTAGGTTCATCAGTTGGAAAAAATGTACACTCTGGTGAAAGATGTTGATCATGGGGAAGACTATGCATATGTGGGGGGCAGAGAATATATGAAAAACTCTGTATCTTTCCTTCAATTTTTCTATCAACTTAAAACTGCTCTCTTGGGACACCTGGGTGGCTCAGTTGGTTAAGCAGCTGCCTTCAGCTCAGGTCATGATCCCAGCGTCCTGGAATCGAGTCCTACATCGGGCTCCTTGCTCAGCAGGGAGCCTGCTTCTCCCTCTGCCTCTGCCTGCCATTCTGTATGCCTGTGCTTGCTCTCTCCCCCTCTCTCTCTCTAATAAAATCTTTAAAAAAAAAAAACTGCTCTCAAAAATTGTTTTTGTTAGAAAAATAATGCCCATAAAACCCAGTAACTTATTCAATGATTACAACAATTCATGACTGAGCTGAGATTTGGACCCAACTGTGATGGATTTCAAAGGTCATTTCTTAACCTTTATACTACTTTTCTTCCCCAGAGTCAAACTGTGTTTGAAAGCTTTGTGCCCTACCAGCTTCATGAATTCTACTCTCTTCTGAAACTTACTCTGGCTCTGCTTATTTTCCATGCTCCTAAAAATGAAGTCTTTCTCATGTTGCCAAATAAACAGGGAAGGAAAGAGGCCAACCCTCAGTTCCTTTTTTTTTTTTTTTTCATTCTACAAATTGTCCAGTGGATGTTTCCTCAAGTGGGATTAGCCAGATTACCGCCTCAGATGTACGTTTTTTTACCCTCCAGCCACCTGTAGGACATATCAGTGTGAATGTCCTGGGGTAGCTCACACCCTGTAGGGCAACAGGAGAATTCGTCTTTTCTCTCTAACACACTTCCAGTATTCTGAAATCTCATTTGTTCGAGCCTGAACCCGACGTCATCATGTCTTTCGCTCCCGATTCCAACTAAGTGCCAAGTTCTTCTGAACTTACTTGTTATACTTATCTGGACTCTGCGTTGTACTCTTCCTGCTACAGACCCTAAATAATTTCCATGCCTTCGTCCTGTCTTCCCTGGAGAGCACCAGTCATGTCCTTATTGTCTTTTTGCCTCAAAACTGTCCCTTCAAACAAATCCTACAAAGATTTCCATAGACAAATAAATTAGAGATTATTCTATAATCCCGCCTGCTTAAACCTTCAAAAAGTGGCCCCCCATCCCTCAGAGACACAGGCTAGTGACAGATACCAGCACAGTACAGCTCTCCAGTCTCATCCCCTGCACTCTCAATGTTTACGCTAGATATTGTTACAGTTTCTATGCAGACAGCCTGGTATGTTTTGATTCTGTGCTTTTGCTCATGAATTCCAATCCACTCCAACAGTCAAGAGGTAGAAACCCTTTAAGCGTAAAATACAGATTTACTGAAGCGAATAGAGTGTGAAGTAGACCTTTACCTCATGATGTATAACACCAAATAATCTGTTTGAAGACTTCCTGGGGATTATTATTTTGATAGATGCTAATAAGTAACCTGCAAAATAGAATTTCTTGGCCAACTAACTTGGGAAATCTGGAATAAAGTTAAATGTATGTATTTAATAAAGGATTTTCTAGGGCCATTGATAACTGGTTTCTTGTGACTCTCTAAAACAATGAGAATAAATAGAGATTTCAGTATGATTATTACATAAAATAGGATGCAATAAACTGGAGCTCCAACAATATTGCTTTAAAAAGGTATAAAGTGGGGCACCTGGGTGGCTCAGCCATTAAGCATCTGCCTTTGGCTCAGGTCATGATCCCAGGGTCCTGGGATCCAGCCCTGCAGCTGGCTCCCTGCTTGACAGGAAGCCTGATTCTACCTCTCTTCTCCCCCTGCTTGTGTTCTGTCACTCACTATGTCTCTCTCTGCCAAATAAAAACAGTAAAAAAAATGTATAAAGTGTTTTGCAGATTTCTATGATGGCTTTCTCATGACTTGGAAATTAGGCCAAGTAATAAGCACACGATGGCCTGTAAGTGTTCAAGTGAAAGCACGCGTCATGTATTTCTCACTTTAAATCAAAAGCCTGAAATGGTCAAGCTTATGGAGAAAGATGTGTTGAAAGTTGAGATAAGCCAAAAGCTAGGCCTCCTGCACCAGTTAGCCAGGTAGACAATAGAAAGGAAAAGTTCCTGAAGGAAATCAAAAGTGCTACTCCAGTGAATGCACAAATGATCAGGAAACTGAAACAGTCTTATTGCTAGTATGGACAAAGTTTTTGCGTTCTATGTATCATTGTGCCTCGGGGAATAGGGGAAGCCTGAGGGCAGAAGGAGAGATGAGGAGAGATGACCAGTGAGTACAGCAGTCAGAACACGTAGTTGTATGTTGACACCAATTAAGTTTGCTATCTTGTAATGGCATGGTTTGTGGCACCCCAAAATACTTGCAATGGTAACATCCAAAATCACTGATCAGAGATCCCCTTAACAATTACAATAATAATAATAATGAGAAAATTGGAACTATTACAAGACTTATTGAAATGTGACACAGATACACAGTGAGCAAATACTGGAAGATGGAACTGATAGATGTGCTGGATGCAGGGTTGCCACAAACCTTCAATTTGTAAAAAACACAGAGTATCTTTGAGGCGCAATAAAGAGAAGCGTAGTAAAAAAAACGTATGCTTATAGAAGGATATCTGAAATAAGATGGGAATTATGGAACAATCAATATATTAGGGAGAAATTATTGATTTCCCATGGTAAAACTCTATTTCTAAAATCAGTTTAAAGAAAGACAAGCAACACAATTAAAAAATGGAAAATCCCTGAAGGGCAATTCCATGGAATAGAAGCCATATGGTCAGTCAACATGAGCAAAGCTGTTCAACCTCACACTTGGAGGAATATGTGAAGTAACGTTTCCCACATTTCTGAGTTTTGGATAAATATTTGTTAAGAAATTATGTTGGTGGGGGAAGATAAGTAGTACACCACATTTTTTTTTCTTTTCAAATGTAAACTATTGGCCAAAACTCTATATTCTATCATTGTTAGAATAGATAAAATTCTAAATATTAATTTGATAAGATAATATGAGACAGGTAGAACAGGCAAACCAGGGGTGCCTGCGTGGCTCAGTAGGTTAAAGCCTCTGCCTTCAGCTCAGGTCAGGATCCCACGGTCCTGGGATCAAGCCCCGCTTTGGACTCTGCTCATTTGGGAGCCTGCTTCTCCCTCTCGCTCTGCCTGCCTCTATGCCTACTTGTTAAAAAAAAAAAGAACAGGCAAACCAAGTATGGATAACAATATTTGGGTTAAAAGTAAAGAAAATAAATATATTTGTTTGTTTATAAAATTCATAAAGAAATTTTAAATTAAAATATAGAAATATACTAAAATAAATTTTTATTTAAAAATTTACATATTTATAAAAATAAATTAAAATATTTTAAAATATATACTACTTAGTGTATATTAATGTAACCTCTAATACAATTTGTGATTATTATAAAAGATGCCAAAAATAGCAAAATAAGCAGGAAATTCTTCTCTATTTCTCTTTTCTTCTTCTTTTTTTTTTCCTTT
This sequence comes from Neogale vison, assembly GCF_020171115.1. Classification (NCBI taxonomy): domain Eukaryota; kingdom Metazoa; phylum Chordata; class Mammalia; order Carnivora; family Mustelidae; genus Neogale; species Neogale vison. Next base: position 83,152,151 of record NC_058094.1, on the reverse strand, counting down.
TTTTAAAAGATTTTATTTATTTGTTTAACAGACAGCGATCACAGGTAGGCAGGGAGAGGGGGAAGCAGGCTCTCCACGGAGCAGATCCTGAGATCACGGCCTGAGCTGAAGGCAGAGGCTTAACCCACTGAGCCACCCAGGGGCCCCATTTCTCTTTTCTTCTTAAAGACAGTCACTAACGTAAATTTAATGTGGCTCTAGTCAATGTTTTTAGTACAGGCATGTGTGAATTGGGGTGTGTTGTGTGCATTTACCCTGCCATTTGACCCTATAACAAATTCTACTGAAGCTTTTATTGAGTGTAAATTAATTCTCCAGAATAACTGCCCTTCCTTCATCCACACCCTTGCCTTTATCTCTCTTTCACAGTTATTTTCAGATATGAAGAATCCATCAGCGAAAATGAACAGTCTCAAGGAAAAAACTGATAATGGCTGAAATTGTCTATGGTAGAGTTCAGAGTCAAAATTGAAAGGAGTTTAAATTTAGATCTTGAAAAAATTTAAGTTTGTGAATTTGTTCATGAAAAGTTGGGTTTGAAAGACATAATGGCCACAATAGCACATTAACACTAACTGAAGCCATGCCTTATAAATTTTTAAACAGAAAATGAAATCTGATTTTGTGAAAGTATTTATTTAAATTATTCAATATTAAAAGATTGATCAAGATGAAACTAATTTCAGTATAATAAAAATACACATGCTTTTAGGAAATTGATCAAGTAATTAGGTAGCTTGAAAAAATAATGTAATACTGTGTGAATATAGATAGAATTCTAATTAAATGTTTTATGTACAATGGCTTTGAATATTAGAGGATCACAACTTTTCATCCTAAACAAGTCTCTTTTTAATTTCCACAAAGCTTGATTTGCATCTACATACCATTTCCACACGAGCTCCACAGCCATGTTTTAAAACTTATCCTGTCAATTCCAATTTTGTTTCCTTGTGCTGTCCATTCCCTCCATCAAGCACCACATTATAGCGATTCCAGTCATGTATTCAGCATTTCCCTCTTTTTCATCCCAACTGTATAGCTAGTTCCCTATTTTTAAGATTTTATAATGATATAGTACATATCACAGTAAATGAACCAATATTAATATTTAGTAGTCCTGTCTGAACAGCCTCGCCTTGGCTTACAAGTTTTTTTAAGCTTTCTTTGTTTTGATTACCATGAAAATATTTGTCTATTGTTTTCTGGCAATAAGACTGGGTTTATGGGTTTTAGGGAGGAAAACCAGAGAGGTAAAGTGCCCTTTTCATCACACGTTAAAGGTAAATACTGTCAACATGATTTATAACTGTTGATTTGACCGTGGCCACCTGACAAGGGTAGCAGTTGTCAGGTTTCTATACTTGGAAAAGTATAGAGACCTCCTCCTAGAAACTCTGGTCCCCAGGAATTTATCACTTTCACACGTATCCATGCTCAGCCTCTGTCAATTAGACAAAATTGCTATTTAAGTATTCCTACTCCTTTATGATTATGGTGGCTTCTGCTCTAAGTAAGAATATCTTGGTTGTGACTCTGGATTTCCTGCCTCTTCCAATTTTGGGGTAGCTGTGTGTTTGGCAACTCAGTTCTTGGATGGGTCCAGAAAAAAAAAAATGATTTTCATTTTGCTCTGCTTTTTCTATGGTATGGACAGGAATGATGATTTCCAAGCTTACTGCACTCTTTTTTTAAATGTACCTCTCATGATTCAAAAATGAAGGTAGACCTGAGAATCATTATCTTGTATTCTTGAAATACTTACCTTTATAAATTCAAGGATCTGTTCATATAAGTTTATTTCTTAAACATCTCCTGATGATTTTTCCTTCCATATGAAAGCAATTCCAAGTATGTAACCAGGAATAAAAGAATTCCCAAATTTGCTTCTAACCTCCTTTCTCCAGCTTCATCTTTTTCTATTTAAGGTTCACACAATCATACCTTCTAGACAAATTTACAATGTACTCTTTAAATTTACAATGAACATATTCATCACTTCCCCAAATTTCTGTTAACCATAAAAGACTTAGCAGAAATATTACTATCTCTATCAAGTCCTCCTTAAATTCACGGGCAACTCAGTTTCTCATCCCTGTCCAATGGCATGATTTATATCAGCTAAATAAATTAATATTAAATTACCAAATATTCAATAGAAGAATCATTAAATGTTAACTTACTCATGTATTTTCTTCTAAAACAGACAACCTTCTTTGGAGTGGGAGGGTAGAATATCTATTCCCTGCAATGACTGTATAGTACAGTGCCCATCATTCACTAAATAAGTATTTATTAGGCATATTTGAAAAAATTGAATAATTAAATTCACCACAGACTTTATTACCAAAAAATGCTAACATTAATGCATTTAATATAGCCACAAAAACTTAATCCAAAGCCATCATTGAATTTAATTCATTTTCCCCTTTTTATTTCCTTGACAATTAATTTACAAACATATTGACCTTCATAGACTTCTCATAAAAGATTCAAGGTACTCAAAGTTAAAGATTATTACATTGAAGGGTTATCAAACCAAATAAAACCCAGTGATCTTACTCAAAGTAGAAAATAAGTATTCATTTCATGAGTAAAAACAAAATATCTGATTCTCTTTTTAATATATAAAATAATTTGAAAATTAAATGTTTATTAAAGAATCGTGTTTCATGAAAAAATATACAATTTTTTCAATTGTTGACTTTATAAGGCTTTAATGCTTTTGTCAAATACTGTGAGCATGTAATATTCCCTCATCAGGAACTCCTTAATCACCAAACACTGCGAACTAAAGCTCTATGATTTCCCTCTGCATATGATGACAGGCAGAATTTTCAGATCTGTAATAGGACTGCCCATTGCAGGTGCTGCTTGTGCACATGCGCATGTGTGTGTTTGTGTTGGTACAACACTGAATACTATGTCTGAATGACCTGTGGTATTGTTACTTCATTTGATATAAATGTATTTTCTTATGTTCCATCTCAATTTGTTCTTGGATCTTAATTGCACAATGTAAAAAATGAAGTCACTGAGTACTGAGTCAATGGTTAGCCACTGGGACATTCAGCTGCTTTCCAAGTAACACAGGTGATAAAATTTATTGTAATGATTTAGAACTACATTATAATAATTTTAATTCCATGCTTTCATTGAATAACCTCATAAGGAGGCAGTCATATAATCCTCTGTAAGAACAAGGTGGAATATCTGAGAGGCTAAAGATTTACTGAGCATTTAATCTCTGTCAAACAGGTGAAAGGTCATAGCATTATAACAATGCTTAGTATCTAATGAAACTGGTTATCTATTGCTTTGGTTTATTAGTCAGGTCATAGGGTTCAAGCACTGAAGTCAAATAAAAGTTATATCTCTTTCAAACAAAGGTACACTGCCAGCATCTTCAACTAGTGTATAATAAAAATGCCCGGATATAACTGACTGGAACACCTTTTAGTATCGTATTTACAGCATCCCATAATCAAAGCCAATTAAAAAGTCATTTGAGGCAGCCAAGCAGGAAGCTAGCAATATTTTGAACGTTTTTAACACATTAATTTAACAATTAACATGAAAAAAAATGTTCAACACCTAACATGTATCTTTCAGTGCTTTCATTAGAAATAATTTCATTCCCTCATAAATTTAAACATTAACTGAATTCAATTGACTTTAAAGCTGTGATATGCGATTCTCGTTTTTATCCTTATAGATTTCTCTCTCTCTCTCGAGTCCTCTGGTACTATAAGGCTATACTTTTTAATAATACATTTCTTCTTTTTTACTGCAAATAATTTAGGAATACTGTCATTTTCTAATCAACTCTCATCAAAACAATGACACTTTCTTAGCATTCTTGAGTCACTTTTTTTTCTCTACTTAGCAAAAACAAAAAACATATTTCTGATTCCCAGCCATCCAGAAGTCTTCATATAAACTAAGCCTTTATAATACAGAACTCATTGTACACAGGACAGACTACCGTGAATAGTCAGAGAGAGGCAGGAAGTGTACAAAATGTAAACTGGAACGTTTGTTAAAGAATATTTAAAGGTCAAAGCCCTGTTCTTTCATTATGAGTGTGCTCAGGGGAAATAACACTCAGTTCGGTTCTCCCCAGTTCCCTGACCCGTTCCCTGACAATAAGTCAATAGGTGTCAGAAGTCTGTTAACTCTTTCAGCATCTTGGGAGCAATTTAACATTTAACAATGTTTTATATTACCTTTCACTAATGTAATAACCAGGTGTACTTCATGGTTAGTAGGTCTACCTGAAAAGCTAATGTAAATATAAAAATGAAATGCACTAGATTTTTGAGATAATTACAGAAAAAATTTTGTATCTCAGTAGTTTCCCCTGGTTTGCTGAGAAGTCTACCATAGCATTTCAAAATCTGTAGAAGGACTGCTATGTTTCAATTTTTCTTCAAGATATGCCAGGGACGTGACAAGGTGAGCATAAGCATAGCATGCTTGCAAAGCTGTAAATTTTCTTGGGCATTTATCTTGCATAATAATCTTAAATATGGATATTAAAAATATACACACATATACACATTTTCTTAAAGTTAAAAATTAGAAAGACAATAAAAAACAAATAGTTTTTGCAAGCTGCAATCTGCTAGGGGCTAGCAGGTAATCAGAAGTCTCTATTTTTCACCAAAAACAAAACAAAACAAAACAAAACAAGAACAACAAAAAATCCAGGATGTTCATTTCAGTCAAAAATTGGTACAATAAATGTAAAACTAGTACTTTCAATTTCCATTACAACTATAGACACTTATAAAAAAAATGATGCTTTAAAACAGTAATTAGGGTCAAAACCATTTAATTTTTATCCAAAGATACTATATCAGTTCTGTGTTTTGCTCGAATTTGTTAACCTATTTGAGCCATCCATCTTCATATAAAAACAGAAAGAATTAAAAAAAAACACCAGAATGAATCAATCATACAGAACTGTAAATATAAATAAAATGGTGTATATGAAATGCTACCAAAATTGTAGTTACATAGAAGAATTCAATAAACAGTTGTCTCACATGTGGTCATACGGAGGATATGCACTCTGAATCCCTACATATATGCAAATATCTCTTTCATTTAAGCAGGCAAAATACTTTGCTTGTATATATAATTTTACTAATTTCAGGCTTTTATTCTCAACATTCTGTTGATGTTTCAACAATTCAGATAAGAACACTGATACTGAACACTGATATTGTTGATGTTTCAACAATTCAGGTAAGAACACTGATACTGGTCTGTTTTTTTGTTTTCTTTTTTTTTCTCTCCTTAATAGATAGCATATTCTTCCTAAGATTACCTGCAGAATTTTATTCTTATCTTTGAAATGTTGGAATTTGAGAACATTTGGGAACCATCCCTGGTATTTATGGTATATTTCTCTTCTAATTAATCTACCTTAGAACTTGAACTCTTTGGGATATCAAATTGTATGCTTTTCTTCAGATTAGGAACACTATTTTTTTTTAAAGATTTTATTTATTGGGGCGCCTGGGTGGCTCAGTGGGTTAGGCCGCTGCCTTCGGCTCAGGTCATGATCTCAGGGTCCTGGGATCGAGTCCCGCATCGGGCTCTCTCCTCGGCGGGGAGCCTGCTTCCTCCTCTCTTTCTCTCTGCCTGCCTTGCTGCCTACTTGTGATCTCTCTCTGTCAAATAAATAAATAAAATCTTTAAAAAAAAAAAAAAGATTTTATTTATTTGTTAGAGAGAGAGAGCGCACTAGCACGGGCAGACAAAGTGGTAGGCAGAGGCAGAGGGAGAAGCAGGCTCCCCGCCGAGCAAGGAGCCCAATGTGGGACTCCATTCCAGGACGCTGGGATCATGACCTGAGCCGAAGGCAGCTGCTTAACCAACTGAGCCACCCAGGCGTCCCAGGAACACTATTTTTTATTATCGATTTAATAAGTTCCCTTCTTTCACTACTGGGTATTTACCCTAAAGATACAAACGTAGTGATCCAAAGGGGCACGTGCACCCGAATGTTTATAGCAGCAATGTCCACAATAGCCAAACTATGGAAAGAACCTAGATGTCCATCAACAGATGAATGGATCAAGAAGATGTGGTATATATACACAATGGAATACTATGCAGCCATCAAAAGAAACGAAATCTTGCCATTTGCGACAACATGGATGGAACTAGAGCGTATCATGCTTAGCGAAATAAGTCAAGCGGAGAAAGACAACTATCATATGATCTCCCTGATATGAGGAAGTAGTGATGCAACATGGGGGCTTAAGTGGGTAGGAGAAGAATCCATGAAACAAGATGGGATAGGGAGGGAGACAAACCATAAGTGACTCTTAATCTCATGAAACAAGCTGTGGGTTGCTGGGGAGTGGGGGGTTGGGAGAAGGGGGGTAGGGTTATGGACATTGGGGAGGGTATGTGCTTTTGGGTAAATTGGAAGGGGTGGTGAACCATGAGAGACTATGGACTCTGAAAAACAATCTGAGGGGTTTGAAGTGGCGGAGGGGTGGGAGGTTGGGGTACCAGGTGGTGGGTATTATAGAGGGCACAGCTTGCATGGAGCACTGGGTGTGGTGAAAAAATAATGAATACTGTTTTTCTGAAAATAAATAAATTGGAAAAAAAAAAAAAGAAAGAAAAGAAAAGAAAAAAAAAAAACCTAAAAAAAATAAGTTCCCTTCTCTATCAGCCCTTTTTATATCTCTAAAATCTTATTTACATATAAATATCTTATTTACATATAAGATCTAAGCCTGTCATCTTCTCTTCCTTGTGAATTTTGTTGTATTTTTGCCCTGTGCTTAGAAGTATGTTTTCCTCTCCATCTTCCAAGACATTAAATTTGAATGTAAATAGTAACCCCTGAGAATACTGATTTTCAAATTTAAAAATTTAAGATTCAGATCTGATGAGACTGGGTGTTATACTCAACTAATGAATCATTGAACACTAGTGTCAAAAACTAATGATCCGGGGCGCCTGGGTGGCTCAGTGAGTTAAACCCTCTGCCTTGGGCCAGATCATAATCCCAGGGTCCTGGGATCAAGCCCCACATTGGCTCTCTCTGCTCAGCAGGGAGCCTGCTTCCCCCCTCTCTCTGCCTGCCTCTCTGCCTACTTGGGATCTCTGTCAAATAAATAAATAAAAACCTAAAAAAAAAATGATGTACTACATGTTGGCTAACTGAAATAAATGGATAAATAAGTAAGTAAATAGTTTTCGGGTTTTTTTTGTTTGTTTGTTTTGTTTTTTTAAGTACTATGCTTAGATCTCAAGTACTTCCATTATGTTACTTGAACAATAATTTTAAAATGTTCAAGTTACATCTCATCAAGAAACCACACTTTTTTTTTTTTAAAGATTTTTTATTTATTTATTTGACAGAGAGAGATCACAAGTAGGCAGAGAGTCAGGCAGAGAGAGAGAGGAGGAAGCAGGCTCCCTGCTGAGCAGAGAGCCTGATGCGGGACTTGATCCCAGGACCCTGAGATCATGACCTGAGCCGAAGGCAGTGGCTTAACCCACTGAGCCACCCAGGCGCCCAAGAAACCACACTTTTAGGGACACTTGGGTGACTCAGTCATTAAGCATCTGCCTTCAGCTCACATCATCATCCCAGGGTCCTGAGATCCAGCCCTGCATTGGATTCCTTGCTAGGTGGGAAGCCTGCTTATCCCTTTCCCACTTCCCCCGTTTGTGTTCCCTCTCTTGCTGTGTCTCTCTCTGTCAAATAAATAAATAAAATCTTTAAAAAAATTTAAAAAGAAACCACTTTTTTTTTTTTTTTTTGGTTTTGGACATCTATTGTGCTTGGTCTTCTACCTAGCTTCTAGGTTCCCTCAGAAATATTGTTAGTCAATTTGGTTTTTGTTTTGTTTGCCCACTAGTGATTGGAGTAAATTATTGGGACACCACATCAGCAATCTAAAATGTGAGTGAAGATAAAGAATTGTGTGTTAAACTGGGTGTCAACATGAGACACTAAATATGAAAAGATTTATTAGGGGAAATGTTTGTGAGGGAAATGGTGGATGAGCCAGAGAAGGGTTGTGTAGCTGACTGACAATGATGCTGATCTGGATCCTGTTAGACCCTAGGGAGGGAGGACAGTTGGATAGATGATTTTTTAGAAAAACAAACAAACTGTGGTTCAGGCTTAAGAATGTTTTTTAAGACCAAAGCAAATCCCTCAGGCCAAAATTTCCCATTGGGAGATGGAGAAGAGGAGTTGGGGTAAATCAGAAGGGGAGACAAACCACGAAAGACTGTGGACTCAGAAACAAACTGAGTCTTTTGGGGGAGGGGGTGACCCTGGTGGTGGGTATTATGGAGGGCACATATTGCATGGAGCACTGGGTGTGGTGCATAAACAATGAATTTTCAAACACTGAAAAAAAAATTTAAATAAAATTAAAAAAAAAAAAAAAAGGAGACTGTCTCCTAGGAACCAGCCTGCCTTAGTATCTCTGCTACAATTAGCCTTTGACTTAGAGCAGCCCATGAGAACTGTCCTCTGCAAGGCACCGTGGTGATGAATTTCAGAGTATAGGAGTTACAGGCATTAGTCAATTGTGCTTTCCAAAGTTGAAGTTCTGAGAAGTATGTTTTCTTTATCTACACAAGTTATCCTCAAATTATACTCCCAATTAGCTTTGCTGAGCGCCCTTCTCTGATCTTCTTGAACACCCAGTTTTCTGTTCATCTTTGTCTAAACTTCCAGGGGGTTTTCCTAACCCTATCTTAATGCTGGTCTTACATCTAGAGAACTGTGGATCCACATTGGTTCTTCCAGAGCCACAGCCTCATTAACATCAAACTGCTGCTATTGCATCTCCTTGGAGACATAGTGAAAATAAATATGTACTCATGTTCTCACCTTAGAATTTCTAGTGACAAATTTCATGGTATGTTCCTCTCTGCTCTTTTAGAATATGAAATTCTTGAAGGTGAGAAGTATCTTACTGCTGATTAAATTGCTAACATCTATCACAATGCTTCCATGTCAATGATGTTGAAGGCAGAATTAGTGATTTGTATGCTGCAATTGTGGTCTAGGTTTACTTTACTGAATATATATCCTGGTAGTTTTATTTTGGTCCTTCTATTTTTTTTTTCCTATGGTTTAATCAGTGACTGTATTACAATCCCACATGCTCAGTAATTTATAGTACAAAAAAACACTGTCCATAAATTGTATGGAGCATTAGGAAAGCTTCAGGACAATGTTATTCTATTTATTTGACTTGAGACTCAATAATTTGTATTTGCATCATAGAAAAAATTTACTATTGCTTACAAAAAGTCGACACTTAAAATTATACAATTTCACTTTCTAAATAAACTCTGCAAATACCACCACCTTATTACATAAAAAATTTCACCCTTATCAGCTGTGGGAAAGTTCAGCCATATAAAAATCAGTTATTTTAAAGTAGAGTTCAGGTATGCCAGAGCAGAACAGTATCTTGAGTTACTATATTCTAAATATTCTAAAAAATAAGAATATGAGAAGCCTCAAAATAATTTAATGTTCTAAATTTACTCTCAAAATTGCTGTGCTTTGTCTTAATTTTTACAGTGAAAATTGAACCAATGTGCACTCTGCCAGGAAAACAGTAATGACTATAATCCTCCTTTATGTTGTAAGATGACCTGAAGGGGCAAAACATTTTGCTTTGACCCTCACATGGCCTTAGCTTACAAGTATCCTTCACCAGGCCTCTTGCTAAACTCAAATTTTCTGACCACCACTTCTAAGCCATAAGAACAACTCTCCCTTTGAAGAGCCATGTTTGAACACTACTGCTTAAACTAGCTGAACTTCAGTTGACTCTTCTTGCTAAAGCAGTGTAAGATTTCCTTTCTTTCCCAGGGTGGAACCTCGCCCTATTGGAGAGGTTCTCATGCTGAAGCCTGCCTACTGGTAATCTAGTTGATTTATTTGACATTATTTGGTGACATGACTCAGATTATGTTTTGACATTTGTTACTCCACTGCATCTACTTTAACAAGGGTAGAATACTGTGGGAATGCTTCTCAGACTCTTAGTATTTAGACAGCTTAGTAATGCTCCTTACATATTCTCTGTTCCTGTGCACTGAGTGACATAGACTTTTTCCCCCACCTGTCTTTGAATAATAACCTTTTTAACTCAAGGTTATGGGTTATGACCAGTGAGGTGGAATTGTAAATCTGAAATTTTGAAGGCCTGATTATCTGTGAATGCTCCCAACTTTATGAGTAATAGAAAGCCTATTGATGAATTTCCAAGTTGTTGTCTGGTTCCTTGTATAATTATATAATAATGTATAATTATTATTGTGTCAATAGCACCAGACATTTGAAGCTCTGGCAAAACATATTTTATCTTATTATTATTTTTTTAATCCCCATCAACTGTTTCACCGAGCTCCCCACCAGCTTCCCCTCTGGTAAACATCTGTTTGGAATATATTTTAAATTAAATGTTTATTTTGCAATAATAGTAGATTTGCTGTGGTTATAAGAAATAATATGGAGAAATCTAATTTACCCTTTACTTATTTTCCCCAAGGTAATATCTTTCAAAAGTATAGTACAGTATCAAAACCAGAATATTATAAAATTTACTTATTAAGATTTCTCCAATTTTAGTTGTATTCATTTTTACATACAGGTAAGTATTTAGCTCTGTAACCCTTCATCAGGTGTGTACATTTTTTATCTAGCAAAATAATGAAGAAACAGAAAAATTCCTTAGTATGATTTGCTTTATGACTACACTAACATTCACCAAGCCTTCTCAGTTGCTAACTCCTAGAAAACATCAATCTGTTCTGCATTTCCAAAATATTACCTTTTCAAAAATGTTGTACAGATGGAATTATGAAGTATGCAAACCTTTTAGATTAGCTTTTTCCATTCAGTATATATCCATGGAGATTCATTCAAATTGTTATATGTTCCTTTTTATTATTGAGTATAATCCATGATATGGATGTACCATGGTATACTAATCACCTGTCGAAGATATCAGGATTGTTTCTACTTTCTATTTATGGCTTAAAAATCAAATATAAACATTCATATATAGAATTATTGAGAAGATAGTTTTTATTTCTCTGGGATAAATGCTTCAAGAGAGGAATTGTATTGAATGGTAATTCTATAATTTGAGTTTTAATAAAAGAGCCAAACTATTTTCCAGAGTGGCTGTACCATTCCATTACGAATTTATCATTTACTCACACATTTCTACTAGCAGTGCCGGAATGATCCATATTTTCCACACCTTTCTCAGCATTTGGTGTTGCCACCATACCTATATATACATATATATTTTAGCCATTCTGATGTTGCATAATGATTTCTCATTGTGTTTTGAATTTGTGTTTATCTGATATTTAGTGATATTGAAAATCTATCCATGTACTTATTTTTTAATCTATATATCTTCTTCAGTGATATGTGTATCCATGACTTTTGTTCATGTTCTAGTTGCATTTTTTGTTTGTTTGTTGAGTTTTGAAATTCTTTACATATGCTAGCTACAAGATCTTGGTTGGGCATGTGGTTTGCAAATATTTTCTCCTAGTGTGTAACTTTTATTTTTATCCTTTTAACAGTCTTTCACAAGAGAAGGGTTTTTACTTTTGATGAAGTTTGATGTCACACTTTTTTTCATTATATAGATCTTGTTTTTTCATGTTAAGTCTAAGAATTCTTTGCCTAAACCTAGATACTGAAGATTTTCTCCAAAGTTCATTTTCTAAAAGTTTTATACATTTTTTGTTTTACATTTATAGTTGTGATTGATTTTGAGTTAGTTTTTTAACAAGTTATAATAAATAGAATTTGATTTTTTTTCACCTAAACAATGTCTAATTGTTTTAGCTTATTGGTTGGAAAGACTAGGTTTTCTCCATTGAATTTTTTTGTACCTGTGTCAAAAAACAGTTTAGCAGATCAGTGTATGTGGAAGATACATATTTTGGGGTTCCCTCCTTCATTCTGTTGGTCTATCTACCTCTCTTCCCATACCATGAAGTTTTAATTACTGTAGCTATGAAATGGAGTAGAATAATTCCTTCCACAATGTTCTTCTCTTTAATAGTTGTCTTAGTTATTCTAGTTCCTTTGCCTTTCCCTGCAAATTTTGGAAGAATTTTCTCATATTTACATAAATCTTACTGGGATTTTAATAAATTCTATATATTATCTGGGGGAGAATTGATCTATTTTGGATCTTACATTCCTCAAGTATTTCTCTCCCTTTAAGGTTTTTCTCACCTTCTTCACCAGTGCTGTGTTGTTTTTAACATACAAGTTTTGTGCGTATTTTGTTATATTTACACCTAAGTATTTCATATTTTTGAATGATTGAGTGATTATAAATGCTATTATATTTTTTATTTGATGTCCACATGTTGATTGCAGTTGTATAAAAATGTAATTGATTTTTATACATTTATTTTGTATTCTGTGATCTTGCTGAACTATTATTAGTCAGACTTAAAAAATTCTTAGGGATTTTCTACATAAACAATTATATAATCTGTAAATAGGAATAATTTCTATTTTACTTTCTGATTTATATGCCTTTTATTTCCTTTTATTGCCTTACTGCATTGGATAGAAGAATTTTTCAAAGCTATATCAGGTAAATCTGGTAGGACTGGACACCCTTAATCCTTTTCTTTTCTTTTTAATTTTTTTGACATTTTATTTATTTGTCAGAGAGAGAGAGGGTACAAGCATGGGGAGCAGCAGGCCGAAGGAGAAGCAGGCTCCCTGCTGAGAAAGGAGTCTGAAGTAGGACTCCATCCCAGGATCCTGGGATCATGACCTGATCCAAAGGTCAACACTTAACCTGCTGACCCACCCAGGCATCCCTCATTTTCTATCTTATGGAGAAAGTATGCAGGTTTTCACTATTAGTAAACCGTTAGCTCTGGGTTATTGTAGATGCCCCTTGCAATTTGAAGAAGTTCCACTCCATCCCTAGTTTGCTGAGAGTTTTCATCAAAAATGTATGTTAAATTTTGTCATATGCTTTCCTGCATCAACTGATATGGTCCTGGTTTTCTTGTTTGTTTCAGCTTATTAATATGCCAGACCCCTGCCACATAGTCATGGTATATTATCTTTTTTTAATCTATATTACTGAATTTGATTTGCTAATATTTTGCTAAAGATTTTTGTTTCTATATTAATAACAGATTTTGATTTGTAGTTTCCTTTTTCTGCATCATCTTTTCCTAGTCTTAGTTCAGACTAACTTTATGAAATAAATTTATAGGTGTTACTTCTATTTTTTTAATAGATTGTGTGGAATTAAATTATTTTGGGAACATTCTGCAGTAAAGCCCTTTGGCTCTGGATTTTGTGTCTTTTTCTTGTGAAAGATTTTTTGAATTATGAATTCAATTTTTTAATAGTTACAAAGCTACTCAAGTCATCTATATCATATTAGGTGAGTTGTAGTAATTTCTGTTTTTTGGGATGTGTTCCATTTCATCTAAATTGTCAATTTATATATGTAGAGTTATTTATAGTATTCTTTTTTGATTATTTTAATGTCTACAGAGTTTGTAGTAATATTTAATCTTCTGTCTCATTTCTTCTAACAATTTTTTAAAGATTTTATTTACCTATTTGACAGAGAGAGACACAGTGAGAGAAGGAACACAATCAGAGGCAGTGGGAGAAGCAGACTTCCCACAGAGTGGGGATCCAGGTGCACAGCTTGAAACCAAAACCCTGGAATCATCACCTGAGTGGAAGGTAGACACTGAACGACTGGGCCACCCAGGCACCCCATGTATCAATTTTAAAAAAGAAGTGTTGAAGCCTACTTTTCTTTTAAGTTCTTTTGTTTTTAAAAATTAAGATATTTTTTCAAGGACAGTTTTAGGCTTAAAATTTAGCCAAAAGTACAGAAAGTACCCATTATACATCATCTTCCCACGATCAAAGATTCCTCTATTATTAATATCTTGCATTAATGTGGTGCATTTGCTAAAGTTGTTGAACTAATATTGATATATTATTATTAACTGAAGTCCTTAGTTTTTATTAGATTTCACATTTTTGTGTTGTACAGTTCCATTGATAATAGCATAATGTATCCAGCAATACAGTATTACATAAATAGCTTCAGTGCTCTAAAAAATCTCCTATACTTTACTTATTCAACCCTTTCCCTCTCTGCCCAAATCTCTGGCAACCACTGACCTAATGCCATCTCTGTGATTTTGCCTTTTCCAGGTTGTCATATAATTGAAGTCATAGAGTATATTATCGTTGCAGAATATCTGCTATCCCTTACCAATATTTATTTACAATTCCCCTTGGTTTTTATATGGCTTGGTATCCTGTTCCTTTTTATCACTAAAGAGTTTTCCCTTGAATGAATGTACCACTATTTGCTTATCTATTAACCTATTGATCTACAACTAAGTTTCTTCCAGTTGTAGTCATTATGATAAAAAGCTGCTACAGATATTCATGTGCAAGTTTTTGTGTGGATGTAAGGTTTCAATCAGGTTAGGTAAATGTCAAGGAGAATAATTACTGAGCTGTATGATAATTCAGCATTTAGTTTTATAAGAAATTGTCAAACTGTTTTCCATAATAGCTGTACAATTTTGAATTCCTACTAGTAATGAATAAAAGTTCTTGTTGCTTCACTAAACTCAACAACAATGCATATGGTCATTTTTTGGACTTTAACCATTTGAATAATTACGTGTAATATTGTTTTAATCTGCACTATGTTAATGATAAATAATGTTGAGCATATTTTTTTAGATATCTTTACACTGCCTTTCCTGAAGCATACCAACTAATCACTTGAGTATTGGGGGAAAAAATTGATATGCAATTAAGTAGCCAGAAAAAATAGTGTATTCAGAAAATAGCGCTGGGGTAATTGGTTATCTATATGCAAAATATTCACATCACCTTTAATTTAAATCATACACAAAAATTAATATAAAATGAATCACAAATAAAAGTAAAGCTAAAATAAATTTTAAAGATTAAAAAAAAAAAAACTTATGTCTGTAGATTAGCCAAAAATGTTGTAAACTAATGAAAGCAATAGCATGGTATATAAAAGAAATCATTGATAAATTGGATTTCATCAAAATTCGATACATTTGTCCTTCAAAAAACACTTAATATTAAGGAAATGTAGAGACAAACATTTGAGTGAATACTTGCAGCTATTTGAAACACATATATAAGACTTGAACTCAGAATGTACTAGGAATTCTTACAACCCAATATTTAAAAAAAATCCAGTCAGAAAAAAGATCAAAATGTAAGATAAAAAAGAAAAAAGATACATGAATAGTTAATACACACATGAAAAGATGTTTGAGATTATTAATTGTTAGTGCAAATGAAAGCCACAATGAGATACCATCTCATATCCACTGAAATAACTATTACAAGGAAGATAGTAAAAAATGTTGATGAGGATACGGAGAAATGAGAAAGCTCATACATTGTTGGCAGCATTGTAAAATAGTGTTGCCACCTAGGAAAAAGTTTGGCAGTTCCTCAAAAAGTTAAATATAAAACTACCATACAACAAAGCAATTTCACTCCTAGATTTATATTGAAGGGAAATAACGTATATATCCACACAAAGAATTGCACATGAACATTTATAGCAACATTATTCATAATAGCTTCAAACTGGAAACAACCTAAATGTCCATCAACCATTGCATATATAGACAAAATGCAGTATTCAATAGAATAATATTTAACAATAAAATGGAATAAACTACCTATCATCATGTCAAGGATGAATCTCAAACACATTATGTTAAGTGCAAAAAAGCCAGACACAAGAGGCAACATATTGTATGATTCTGTTTATATGAATTGTCCTGAAAAGGCAGATTTGTAGGGACATAAAGTAGATTAGTTGTTACTTAGTTTGACTGTGACAATGGGGATTAACTGCATATACTCATGAGAGGTTTTATTGAGTCCATAAAATGTTCTAAACCTGATTTATGGTTATTGAAACTTGAAAATCTAGTCATCTAAACAGAGAAAAAGAAATCAGTCCAGGTTTTAGAAACCACTTTCTACCTCTGTCAGAGAATACTCTGGTCTTAGTTAGTAAGGACATTGTAACCACTCTTCTTCCTTGATGGTGTTAGGCTTTATGAGGCTGAGTCTTTTGAAGATGTGTTTCATTAAAAGAAAAATTGTAACTCAAAGTAATAGAACTTAGTATCAATAATATAAATAAGATCAAGAACAAAGGCACCCCATGTCTTGTCTAGGCAAATACACCTGTCAATATCATAAGGAAAAAGGATACTAGTAAAACAATTTTCTTGCTTTAGTTTGGAAGGTAGTAATCAAAATGAAAAGGGACAATCTGACAAAATAATACCCTTTCAAGAAAGAAGCAACTCCACTCATTCACATTGCCTATAATACGAAAGAATGACTTATACATACAACTGCAAAAACAAAAAAAAATTGCATTTCTATTTCATATCAGTTATATTCTCCACCATATTCCTTTACCTTTCTACCATTTCTTCTGTCAAACAATAAAAATATTTTAGTAGTAGAAATCTCAAATGCTTCTAGTTCCAGCTGTGTTTCAGTCAATTCTCATCTCTCTGGGCTCTCTCTGTGGTTAAAAAAATTTTTTTCTGCTTAGTGAATTAATTCCAGTGAATTTTTTACGATGAGATCTACTTCACAAGAAGGCTGGTACTATCAATTATAGACCAGATTTACTTTACAGAATTCCAGCCTATAATTTGATGATGACACAAATTGATTGCCTACTACCTAATGCCTCCTCTACTGACAACTTAGACCTTGAATCTCTCCTCAATATTCTCCACACAATAATAGTTCACATATGTGACACATGAAGGAGGGTGTATCTTGCAGTTTTGATCAATCAGGCTATGCCTTTACTGAAACTGATCCAATGCTTAAGAAAACCTCAAGTTATCAAAAGACTATGGCTCATTGTATCCATATACCTCCTGGAGGGACTTTAGCTTCTGTAAATCATCATTTCTTTAGCTTCTGTAATATCTTTGCTCTTTCAGTTTGAAAGATAAATGGTTGCGGCTCCTAATTTATCCAAGATTTAAGAATTATTAATATGACCCATATATCCATATGCCTGTTGCTGTATTCCTTAACTTTAGTACCAGCTTATCATCAATTTATCCAAGATTTAAGAACTATTAATATGACCCATATATCCATATGCCTGTTGCTGTATTCCTTAACTTTAGTACCAGCTTATCATCAATCTCCAACACAGTGACTTATTTCACAGTGACAAATCTATGCTAGGTATTTTTTATTATGTCCTTTACCCATACTTACAATATTTATTTTCATCCACTTAGGAAAATCAACAATATGCCTAAGTGTTTATAGTAGCATCTCTTATTGTCAAAGATAGGTCAGTCATAATTGGAAATGAAAAGACCTCTATTATTTGCCAACATTGTTGGCATACAAGGTAAAACAAAGTACCTAGGTAAACTTCAATTTGGCTGACTCAAGTGTATTTATTATGTAGGTCCATGACATCAGACAAAATGAAATACCAAAGACTGGAAAATATTCTTGACTTTTTCAAGCCAACTCTTAAAAAAACTTAGATTACTCCTTGGCCCCATAAAATAATATTAATATTGTACTAGCAATCTGACTGAGCTGACTGCCTTTTCTATACATTTTGACCTAAGTCTATCACTGGTACTAAGTTACTAAAGACTGTCTTTGTTTATCTATTTTGAATTGTGTAAATAAATAAATAAATAAATAATTCCCCATTTTCCTCATTTTTAAAGATGTGGTTCAATAGTGTTAAGCATATTCACATTGTGCAAAGAAGCAGATATCTAAAATCTTTCCATCTTGCAAAACTGAAACTCTATAACCATTAAAAGACAACTCCTATTTCCCCCTTTCTCTAGCCCATGGTATGTATTATTCTACTTTCTATACTTTCTATTTATATAAATGTTACTACTTTAGATACTTCATACAAGTGAAATCTTACAATATTTGTGTGTGTGTGTGTGTGTGTGTGTCATAGGCTTATTTCATGTGGCTTAATGTCCTTAACATTCATCTCTGTTGTCTTTCATTTTGTCAATATGATGTATTACCTTCAGTGATTTTCATATACTGAAACATCCTTGTATTCCAGGAATAAATCCCACTTGGTCATGGTGTATGATACTTTTAATGTGCTGTCAAATTCAATTTGCTAGTATTTTGTTGAGGATATTTACATCAATATTCATTAGGGATATTGGCCTACAGGTTTCTTGTGTTGTCTGATTTTAATATCAGAGCAATGCTAGCCTCAAATAATGAATTTGGGAGTGTTCTCTCCCCTTCAATTTTTTGGAAGAGTATGAGGAAGATTGGTGTTAATTTTTCTTTTTAAATGCTTGGGAAAATTCATCAGTGAAGTAGTCTGTTACTGGGCTTTTCTTTGTTGGGAGATTTTTGATTACTGATCCAATCTCCTTACCAGTTATTAGTGTTTAGATTTTCTGTTTCTTCATGATTTAGTCTTGGAAGGTTGTGTGTTTCTAGGAATTTACTGATTTCTTTTAGGTTATCCAATTGTTTGGCATAAGACTAGTCATTAGAATCTTTTTTTTCTTAAAGAATTTATTTATGATTTATTTAAGAGAGAGAGAAAATGAGTGAGCAGAAGGAAAGGGAGGGAGGGAGAAACAGGCTCCCCTCTGAGCAGAGACCCTCTAACCCCCAATGCAGGGCTCCATCCCAGGACCCTGAGATCATGACCTGAGCCAAAGACAGATGCTTAATCAACTGAGCCAGCAAGACATCCTTATTATAATATTTTTATTTCTATGATGTTAATTGTACTGTTGCCTCATTCATTTTTGATTTTAGTAATGAGTCTTCCTACTGTTTTTATTTTTTTTCCAATTTATTTATTTTCAGAAAAACATTATTCATTATTTTTTCACCACACCCAATGCTCCATGCAAGCCGTGCCCTCTATAATACCCACCACCTGGTACCCCAACCTCCCACCCCCCCGCCACTTCAAACCCCTCAGACTGTTTTTCAGAGTCCATAGTCTCTCATGGTTCACCTCCCCTTCCAATTTACCCAAATTCCCTACTCCTCTCTAACGCCCCTTGTCCTCCATGCTATTTGTTATGCTCCACAAATAAGTGAAACCATATGATAATTGACTCTCTCTGCTTGACTTATTTCACTCAGCATAATCTCTTCCAGTCCCGTCCATGTTGCTACAAAAGTTGGGTATTCATCCTTTCTGATGGAGGCATAATACTCCATAGTGTATATGGACCACTCCTACTTTTAATATCCTTTTGTGTATATTCTATAGATACTTTCTTCTATTACCATGGAGATTATAGTAAAATCTTAAAATTATAGCAATCTATTTTAAACTAATAACAAGTTAATTTCAGCTGGATACACTTAAACAAGATCTACTTCAATAAGAAATCATAGATCACCCAAATATAAACTAGAAACTGGGTATTCCTGTAATTAGGAATTTCACCCCATCCTTAACTCCATCATGTAAAGCCATCAATATGACTAAATGCTGTAGAGGCCTAAAACAATGTGCCCAAGTTTATAATCTAGATAGGCAGTGATTTTTTTTTATTCATAGCCATTTAACAAATAAATAAGGTAATGTAGGTGTGAGTATTCTATACTCTATAATATATTATATAAAATGTGTGATGATACAATTTTACCTGCACACCTCACCATTTTCCTGGGGTAATAGACACATTTACCTCTTTCTTGGACTTACATCTACACTTAGTAAAACAAATTGACATTTCTTTCTAAGGCACAGGTAAGAAACAGAAATACAATATTGGCATATCAATGCACCAGATTTATGATAGCAAATAATCAATCTTGGCAATTGAATAGTTAGTTATACTCCCATAAATATGACTTTAAATAGTTGTATATGTTTGTATTAGCAAGAAAGAAAATGTAGAAGGATATATGGTTAGTTAATGTTGATGATATTGCCTTATATATAAGGAAAGAAAAAGAGAAAGACAAAAAATGATAAAAAAATATATAGTGTGTCTTTTGGGATTATTAGGCACTAGATATTGTATCAAGCATTTGATCTACATTACCTCCTTATAACATGAGTATGAAATAGATTTTTTTTACATATTAGGAGAATAATTTACATATTAAGAGAATACAATGTAAATACATTCTTTAATATGTAAAAAGAAATAGTAGGCATGAAATTTGAAACTGGGAAATCTGCTTCAAAAATCAAATGGTAGTCCAAATCACTAGGCTATATAAACTTTAAAAATTGTTTATTTTTATATGTTTTTTCCTAAGGCTGGTACAATGACAGAGATTTTCCTTCCTCCTCTCTCCTTTGTACAGGATCTATCCAGATCTCAATTACATCACAATGTTGAAGAAAAAATTCTGTGGAAATAATTGAGAACCTGAGAGAGATTTAAAAAAACAAGAGGGTCTCTAGAAGAAATATTTCATGCAGAAGTGGTTGAGAGAAATCAAGAATGAAACAAGAAATGAATAGTAGAAAATTAAAAATTATTTCAGATTTCTGGTTTCAGCCCTGACATGTAAAGAGCTTGGAAGTCACTACCCCCATACATACAGTAAGAAAAAGCTAGACAACCCCCAAATCAAAAACTTTTCACAAAGAACTGAGATTGTACAAGATTTGACCCCACAAAATCTGGAGTAAATCTGGCAAATCTAGAGAATCAGATCTCATGTCTACTAATGAAAAGCAGAGCCACTAAAACCACAAACTGAGAGGATCACTTAACAGGTAAACTTGAATAATTTCTTGAGGTGGAGCATAGACTGGCTTGAGAAGGAGGAACTACTGGTAATTGTAGTCTTAGGGGAACCCCCACATGTTCTAAGAACCCCACTAAGTTCTCATGATGAGGAGCTAAGAAATGTCTCCTTGTGAGTCTGGCAGGGCAAAGAAAAATAAATCATTGTGAAATAACCTCAGTGTACTCTAGATAAAAAAGAAATACTCTGGGAGAGGGTGGAGAGAGACTTTACCAGAATCTTAACCCAACTGAGGAAAAGGCCTGCTTCTCACTTCAGCTTCTTCTAGCCATTCTATATACTAACAAAGGTAAACAACAACAAAACCAAAAAACAAACAAACAAAAAAACACTTTGCCATTGAAGAATCACTTGTTAAGGTCACATCCAGAGACACAGGCCCACTATAAGGTTACAGAATACTTCCGCTGCCTGACACCTTAACACCACACCAATAAGGATCCATCTGAAAAAGCTTAAGAGCAGACTATATCAGAGAACGGATACATAGGGACCCCCAAATCATGAAGGGAAATAAATATGAGAATAGAAGAATTTGAAGTCTCTGTCACCTATACCTACAGCAAACATTAAACACGGCCCAAATTCTAGATGTGTTATCATAAAACTTCACACTAAAGACCTATTTAACTCAATTCCAATTATCCAACACAATATGCCAAATAGCAAGAAAATCAATGTATAAAGAGATAAACTTAGAAACAGATTGAATATGTCATAGGTGATGGAATTGTCAAGAACCAGATTTAAAATAACTAGAATAATACCTCAAAGTTTATATGAGAAAAAGTAGACCAAAAAATGGATAAAAACAACAAATACAAGGCAACTAAAAAAAAAAAAAAAAAAAAAAAAAAGGCAATCCTGGAAATCAAAACCACTGTTTTCAATGGTCTTGTCATTCAATTGGAAAAGACTAAGGAAAGAAGCAGTTAGCTTAAAGATAGGTTAATAGAAAATTCCTGAACTGAGGAACAGATTTTAAAAACAAGCAAAAATAAAAACAAAACAGAACATCTAAGAAATTTGTCACAATTTTTTAATTAGATAATGGGAATACCAGAAAAAGAGAAGAAAAGTAAATACAGCAAAGTGAGTGATAAAGTAATAATAAAAGAGAAGTCTTCAATTTAATGACAGGCACAAAACCACAGACCCAAGAAAATCAGGGGACATTGAACAGTAGGAATACCAAATTTAAAAAACCTAAGTGAATTATATTAAAACTACAGAAAACCAAAAAAAAAAAAGATGACCTAGAAAGACGAAAAGGGAAGAAAATCACTTAACCTACAGAGAACAAGGAGTATAAGGTCTGTAACGTAAATATGGTAAAAGAGGTGAAAATTACATTGAGTATCTTGTTCAAGTTCAGCAATCTGTATTTTGAGAAGTGAGTGATTTGGTCACTATCACTGATGTCTGGAACTCTGAGGGCCATATGGAGTGTCTTGAAGGTTTTGTATCATGACTTTAGTGCATGTAGATTACTGTTTAATATATTAACTTACATTGTAGTTGTCTGTTAGGTAACAGATTCCCAGAACTCTTTACCACAAATGGGGTGATTGTTATTGCTGCCATTGGCCAGACCAGGCATCTAGAACATTACTACTTGCCCAGGAATCTATAAAATTATTCAAGTAGTACTTTGCAGCTATCCATAAATTGTATGAACTCCCACTGTGTTCATTCAGTTGATCTCAGGGGACTTTCTAGGTAGCCAAGGAATCTGGAAGAAAGGTGACTACCTGCTAGAGTGTGGTGTATGGCAAGGTACTGAGGACAGGGAAGAGATCCCCTCCTATAGGTAGATAGAAGGCCCAAATTTGGCTCTATCCTTCATAAGCAGGCCTCGGTGACCATTTTGAGATATAGGCATGCTCCTTTGATGACCAAAGGCACAATAGCCAGCTGGGTACAGAGGGTTACTGCTTCTTGGCCAATGAAAGCCTCTATTTTGAGAAGAGCAGTTTGTTGCCAGTGACTTCACACTAATGACGCAGCAGTTTCTTGTATCAGAAGCTCATAGTCAATTTATGGCTATCATGGGTGTTCCAGAGAGGAGGTTGCTAAAGCCTCCTCAGCGAAGGAGTCTTTTGTTGAGGAGATGGCACTAGTGGGGATGACTGCTGTATTGCCGTTTTGACAGATTCTAAAGCCTTTTGTTGTAGAGTCTCTAGTCAAGGAGGACTTATTTACAAGTAACAACATATAAGGACTTAAATAAAATTTGGAAGAGAGGGGCAGGTTGTTTTCAGAACCTGAAACTAGAAAAGTTGTTGGATTGTTTTAATGTTGAGGTCATTGACAGGATCAATAGCTGTTTCTCAATGATGGCAAGTATGGCACAATCCTTGATTTACCAAATAATGCTTATAGATTTAACAAAGTTTGTAAAGTCAGTAACTCCAATGATAATGTGTATGGGGATTTCAATGGGGGCCACAGCATTATTACAGTAGTCAATTATGAGGTGCCACTTTTTCTTTCTAAATTTAAAAACAGGCCAAATTGGTCTGAGTGAAGAAGCAAAAAAGTCTTGAATGGTTGGTTTTAATATTTGTAATCTGTTTAAATTTACATTGGGTCATAACATATTAACTGGGGGAAGATCTATGAGGTTTTATTTTATCAAGACGACTTGAAAATTCCAAAGACTAATTTAATTTTAACTTATTACTCATTGGGTAATAGTAATACCCACCCTGAGGTATTTCAGTGTAATGCATTCTACAGTAGTGCAGAATTTAAGCAAGACAGTCCATCAAAGTTGCTACGAAAGTTGGGTATTCATCCTTTCTGATGGAGGCATAATACTCCATAGTGTATATGGACCACATCTTCCTTATCCATTCATCCGTTGAAGGGCATCTTGTTTCTTTCCACAGTTTGGTGACCGTGGCCATTGCTGCTATAAACATTGGGGTACAGATGGCCCTTCTTTTTGCTACATCAGTATCTTTGGGGTAAATACCCAGTAGTGCAATTGCAGGGTCATAAGGAAGTTCTATTTTTAATTTCTTGAGGAATCTCCACACTGTTCTCCAAAGAGGCTGCACCAACTTGCATTCCCACCAACAGTGTAAGAGGGTTCCCCTTTCTCCACATCCTCTCCAACACATGTTGTTTCCTGTCTTGCTAATTTTGGCCATTCTAACTGGTGTAAGGTGGTATCTCAATGTGGTTTTAATTTGAATCTCCCTGATGGCTAGTGATGATGAACATTATTTCATGTGTCTGATAGCCATTTGTATGTTTTCATTGGAGAAGTGTCTGTTCATACCTTCTGCCCATTTTTTTTATAGAGGTTATGCTGAGTGAAATAAGTCAAGCAGAGAGAGTCAATTATCATATGGTTTCACTTATTTGTGGAGCATAACAAATTACATGGAGGACAAGGGGAGATGGAGGGGAGAAGGGAGTTGAGGGAAATTGGAAGGGGAGGTGAACTATGAGAGACTCTGAAAAACAATCTGAGGGCTTTGAAGGGGCGGGGGGTGGGAGGTTGGGGGAACCAGGTGGTGGGTATTAGGGAGGGCACGGATTGCATGGAGTACTGTGTGTGGCGCAAAAACAATGAATACTGTTATGCTGAAAAGATATAAAAAAATTAAAAAATAAATAAATAAGGTGTTAAGTATAAAAAAAAATTAAAAAAAAATAGAAAGACTGATAACACACACACACAAAAGAATTTAAGCAAGACAATAGTTCTGATGGTCAAACAGAGACATACCTATTTGTACTCTATTTTATATTTTTAAGTCTTTTAAGATTATAAGAAGTACCTTGCTTAATATTTAGAATCTCCAGGTATATCTTTAATTTGAACCTCAGACCATGAAAATTAAGACCATGAAGATTTGCCAGTGGGTAAATTTTGACATATTAAGGTTAATTCAGATCCAAACTTGTTGAGTGCTTGCTTTTACAGAATATATACTAAAATTGGATAGATACGGAGATTAGTATGGCCCCTGTACAAGGATGAATACAAATTTATCAAACATTCCATATTTAAAAATAAAACACACACACACACACATTTGTTGAGAAACAAACTTTAATCAGTAGGCTTTTATCTTTTATTATATAAAATAATTTAATAATTTAATTTAATAAATTTTGGAGTGGGTCAAGTTGTGGACCTCTGTTTCAGTTTTATGTACTAAAGGCTGCTTTTTTGGAAAGATCAATAAAATTGATGTAAGCACTTAGGTTGACCAATGAGGAAAAAAAAAAGACATATACCAATGTTAGAAAGAAGAGTCATCACTATGGCCTCAAAGACAATAAAAGAAAAATAATAATATGAATATCCACTGCCACAAATTTGATAACCTAGATGAACTTTATTAATCCCTATAAGACACAACTATGAAAATTACACAAAGATCAATAATTTGAATAAGACTGTATGTCAATTATAGTAATTGGATCAATATTAATGATCCCCCCAAAAGAAAGCAACACACCTTAAGTTTCACTGGTGAATTTTACCAAGTATTTAAAGATGAAATAATGCCAAATTCTCTGTGATCCTTCATGGGGGAGGAGAATGGAGCAAAAGCAGAGAATCACTTTCTAATATATTTTATTTTATTTTATTTTATTTTATTTTTTTTAGAGGGAGAGAGAGCGAGCACAGGCAGACAGAATGGCAGGCAGAGACAGAGGGAGAAGCAGGCTCCCCACCGAGCAAGGAGCCGGATGTGGGACTCGATCCCAGGACGCTGAGATCATGACCGGAGCTGAAGGCAGCGGCTTAACCCACTGAGCCACCCAGGCGTCCCTGAGGCATGCATTGCTCTATTACCAAAGCCGTATAAAGCCATTACACTAAGAAAAATAACAATATCTGTTATGAATATAGGTACAAAAATCTTCCACAAAATATTATCAAGTTGAATTCAACAATATGTAAAAAAGACTTTTACAATGTATACAGTGTCAACAAAGAATAAATATGTGGGATTTATTTAAGATATTTAAGGATGGCTCAACTGTCAAAAATTAACCAATAGAATCAACTATGTCAAAACTAAAAGAAGAAAACTATTGGATCATATTGATAGGTGAAGAAGAGGAGAAAAAGAAAAGAAAAACTCCCAAATTCAGGATTGGACTCCCTGCATGGCAACATGAGATATTCTGCAGACATGTTCCCGGCGGGACTGTTGAGAAGTATTTTAGAAACCAACCACTTCGAATCTGTATAAGTGGTTCTAAGATCATACGGCAAATGAAGAGACATTTATTTAAGAAAATTTCCTAAAGCTTAGTAGAAGAAGGAGGAGTCTATGGCATCTAAATCATGATATTATCTCTGCCAACTTCCTACCCAACATGACAGAAACTCCACTGCAGATGAATATAACTGAGAACACGTGGCTCCTTCCTCCCTAATCTCTAGGTCAGGAGGCTAAAATGTCTTCTCAGGAGGCACAGGACAATAGCAATTTTCATTTTGTTCCAGTAATTGGTTGCAAAAGCTAAATTCCAGGTGAGTGGACATGAGAGGTAATGGCTCCCTTTTCTGCCTACCTCCCACTCATTGGATGCAGGCTCCACTTTGGGTGTAGCATGTTTAGAAAGGCCCCAATAACCCTAGCACAAGTTAATTTGTTAAACAGAGGATCCACCCTGGGAGAGGCAAGAGCAGAGTTTGCAGGATCCCAAGCACACACACACTGCTGAGTGTGCAGCTCAATAGTATGGATTTCAGTCAGAGAGAAGGGTCCCACTGTCCACGCTGCCAGTTCTAGAGCCATGGCTCATAGACTTTGCCCATGGGGAGGCAGGCCAGAGGTTTTCCCAAACGAACCAATTTCATTTGCAACAGAATATTTTAAGTCCAAGTTTAAGATGATATCAAAAATTATTAGCAATTGTAATGAAAAGCAATTTGGAAAGAAACTAGTAGATTTTTGGAGAATGTAACCCCAAAACAAGCTAGTGTACCACAGAGAATCAGGGAAAAAGAAGTTAAAGGACAGCCCTCCTGAGGTCAGAACAGATCTTAAACAGGGGCTTCAAAAAGTGATCCTAATTTAGTTTGTTCATTTTGTGGGACAAAATATTCCAGGACATTATTGAAAACAATAAAGCAATAATCCTGAAAAATAAATGGAGCTTAACAGTTGGGTGTGTTGAAAAAATAGAGAGAAAAACCCACAAATACCACTGTCATCTCAAGTGAATGGTTTGCATTCCCAAAACTGCACCTTCCAAGTCACAACATCAGAGGCTCCACAGAGAAGGGAAGAATCAGACTGTAAGGACCTATTTAGAAACTGTCCCTGCTCCCCTTCCCCCAGGGGATTTCCTTGGAGACAAGTCCTAAAAACCAGCTTCAGGTAACAAAGCCCAGATACAAATGTGGGTCAGGCCAAGCGGAGACATCCGATCAGTGGGGGGGATGCATACTCTTTCCCGGTTACCAAGGAGTATGGACCCTGCCCTTTGGGAGCCTTTTGGGCGCCAATCCCAATCAAGGTGTAATAGGCTAGTTCAAATGTCTACTAGGGTAAATTGTAACTCAATTGGTCGCCTAGCATCACTGTGGAATTTCCTGTGTGTGTTACAATCTCATTGGCCACCTGTGTGTGGCCAGGCCTGACCGCATGGCCTTTGCCCTTAAAGGCTAGTCTGTGAAACAGAGAAGGGTCACCCTCTCTTGTAAGAGGTGCGTCCCCGAATATTCGGTTAGATTCTTGATGCTTGGCGTGAAATAAAACTTTGCTTGACCTTTGCTTTGTATCAGTCTCGCTCCTTTAATCATGGACCCATTATTGGGGCATAACACAGACTTTATATATTTATGTATTTTTAATATTAAATGTGCTTTTTAACTGTTTTTAAGATTTTATTTCTTTATTTGTGAGAGAGAGAGAAACATTTGAAACAGAAAGCAGGAGCAAGGGGGATGGGAAGGGGAAAGTTAAGGGAGTTGTCGACTCCCTGCTGAGCAGGGAGACTGACATGGGGCTCCATCACAGGACCCTGGGGTTATTACCTGAGCAGAAGGCAGATGCTAAACTGACTGAGCCACAAGGTCCCCTGAATCAGACTTTATTAAGGCAAGCAATCAAGTGACTGAACAAGTAAACAGTAAACAATAACAAGCCTTGTATGGGAGGAGTGGAGAACAGTATTCAGAGTTGCTACAATATATTATCTAAAAAAGAGTCCAATCCCTTACAAAATATAATGAGACATGCATAAAAATGGGGCAGTGTAATACATACATGAGGGGAATATAAGGCAAAAGGAACGGTCCATGAGATCTACTAGATGGTGGATGTAATAAACAAAAATGTTAAAGTAGCCATTATAAATATGTTCAAAGAACTAAAAGAAAGCATGTCTAAAAAAGGAAAGGGAAGTGTGATGATAATGGCTCTGCAAATAGAGAATATCAATAGAAAAATAGAAACATATACATATACATATCTCCAAATGGAAAATCTACTATAACTGAAATTTAAATTCACTAAGTGACTCAACAGAGTAAAGCTAGCAGAAGTAAACATTAGCAAACTTGAAGATAGATCAACAGAGATTGTGAAATCTGAATAGTGATTTAAAAAGAAGAATTTAAAAAAAAGCAATCTCAGCAAAAAGTGAGGCCCCATGTATCATATCAACATAGCAACATACATAAGGGGAAGTGCCAGAAAAGAGGCAAGAAAAAGGAGCTGAAGAAACACTCAAAGAAATAATGGTTAAAACTTCCCAGATTTGAAGAAAAACTTTAACATATTGAAGAATCTTGAAAAACTCCATGTGAAAGAAACATAAGAAAATCCAAAACTCGTATCATAATAAAAACAATGAAACCCAATGACAAGGAGAATATCTTAAAAGCAGCAAAAAGAAAAATAAGTCATCACTTAGAAGGAGGCTTTAAAACACTAAGAGTTTATGGCTTATCACAAATAATGGATGGAGAAAGCAGTGGGATAACATATTCAAACAAACAAATAAACAAACAAAGGAGAAGATAAACAAATCTGGAGCCAAGAAGTCTGTATGAGTAACAATGTATTGCAGACTGAGTGGCTTAAACAACAGAGATTTACTTTCTCACAGTTCTAGAGGCAGAATTGCAAGATTAAGGTTCCAACAGATTTGATTTCTGGGGAAGGTCATTTTATGACTTGTAGATGGTTCCCTTCTCAATAGGTGTTCACATATATTTTCCTCATTGCATGTATGAAAAGAAAAAAAAATAAAAATGGACAGATGATTTGAATAAACATTTCTCTAAAGATATGCACATGGCCAATAAGCACACAAAAAGACGTACACCATTATTGGTAAGAGAAATACAAATCGATGTCACAATGAGATGCCT
The DNA here is from genome assembly GCF_020171115.1 of Neogale vison. Classification (NCBI taxonomy): domain Eukaryota; kingdom Metazoa; phylum Chordata; class Mammalia; order Carnivora; family Mustelidae; genus Neogale; species Neogale vison. Next base: position 83,122,899 of record NC_058094.1, on the reverse strand, counting down.
TTTCACACCCAGTAGGGTAGATGTAACCGAAACAATTAGACAACGGTTGAGGAGAATGTGGTGAAATTGGAGCCTCATAAACTGCTGGTGGTAATGTAAAAGAGTACAGTCAGTTAAGAAAACAAACTACACGTTTTCCAGAAAATTAAAAATGATTATAATTTTCCCTGGAAATTTGACTCTGGGGATACACCCAAGAAAAATAAAAATATATCTCCCACAAAAACTTGCCCACCAATGTTCATCACAACATTATAATGGCTCATATGTTGAAAATAACTCCAAATGTCCCTCAGTTGATGAATCAATAAACAAAATGTGGTGTATCAATGCAATGGAACAGTGTTTGGTCCCTCAAATGAATAAACTATGTATATATGATGCTACATGTATGAACTTTAAAACATAATGTTAAGTGAACGATCAAGTCACAAAATAGCACACATTATATGAATCCATGTGTATAAAATGTTGATATTTGGTAAATATATGAAAAAGAAAGTAAATTGCTGGTTTCTTAGAGCTGAGGCAAAAGGAGCGTTAAAGGTAATGGGTGGGAGGTTGGGGTACCAGGTGGTGGTATTATAGAGGGCACGGCTTGCATGGAGCACTGGGTGTAGTAAAAAAATAACGAATACTGTTTTTCTGAAAATAAATAAATTGGAAAAAAAATCAAAAAAAAAAAAAAAGAAAGAAGAAGAAAAAAAAAGGTAATTACTAAACAGTATAGGTTTTCTTGAAGAGATGATGGAAAGATCCTAAAATTGACATGATGGTAGCTGCAAATTCTGTGCAAATACTAAAAGCTATTGAATAGTACACTTCAAATGGGTGAATATAGATTGGATTTTTCTCAACTTGGAAAAATCCTAGAGCTAACATTTCATCTAATGGTTTGAAACTGGGAGCAATATTGGGAGCAAGAATGTACTCTCTTATTGAACATTGTGCCAAAAGCCTTCACTAGAAAAGTAAATCAGTTGTATTCAATTTGAAAAAGGAAGATATGAATCAGTCCTTAAAAGCTGACAACATTTTGTCTATGTAGAAAATCTCAAAGCATTAAAAAAAAAAACTGTTGGAACTAATAGGCAAATATAGCAAGATAACAGGATGAAAGGTTTATATAAAAAACTTAATTGCATTCCTGTATTCTAGCAATAAACAATTGGATTTTGAAGTTTAAAAACATACCACTTACAATAACACACTAACAAAACTTATGTTTAAATCTAACAAAATGTGTACATGATATACATGTAGAAAAGTACAAAACTCTGAGGAAAGAAATTGAAAATGATCTAAACAAATAGAGTGCTCATGGATTGGACAACTCAAAATTGTTAAATGTCAAATTTTCTTAAGCACTTGATCTGTGCACTCAATGTAATACCAAACTCTCTACAAGACATGTTTTAGATATGAATAAATTGATTCCAGATTTATAGAAAGGTAAAAACAGAATAGCCAATACAAAACTAAAGAAAAACAAAGTTCAATGACTAATACAACTTGATTTCCACTCTTATCAGTAATCTATAGTTATCAAGACAGTTATCAAGACAGGGTGAGAATAGAAGACACAAATCAAAGAGAAAAGATAACCAGAATTAAACCCACACAAATAAATTCAACTGATCTTAGAGAAAGAAACAAAGGGCATTCAATGGATGTCTATATTATCCCCTCTCCAAAATGAACTGAGACACAGAGCTTACATTCTTCAGAAAAGTTAACTCAAAGTGGATTAGAGACCTTAATGCAAAATGTGAAATACAAAACTTCCAGAAGACGACAGAAGGGAAAATTCGTGAGGTTTGGGGTTTTATAATGAGTTTTTAGATAAAACACTAATTGTATGTTCCATGATAGACTAAAAGAAACAAAAAAGAAAACACACAAACACACATATATAAGTTTATTTATTTTTTTAAGATTTTATTTATTTGACAGAGATCACAAGTAGGTAGACAGGCAGGCAGAGAGAGGGGGAAGCAGGCTCCCCACTGAGCAAAGATCCTGATGTGGGGCTCGATCCCAGGACCCTGGGATCATGAGCTGAGCTGAAGGCAGAAGCTTTAACCCACTGAGCCACCCAGGCGCCCCCAAGTTTATTTTTTATAAAGCAGTTTTAGGTTTACAACAAAACTAACCAGAAGATGCAGAGATTTCCCATATGCCCACTGCTCCCCCATCATCAAAACGCATAGCCCCTCTCATAATCAACATCCCCCACTAGGATGGTACATTTGTTGAAACTAATAAGCCTACATTGACACATCATAACCACCCAAAATCCTTAGTTTACCTTTGTGTTCACTCTTAGTGGTGTACATTCTACCAGTTTAGACAAAAATATGATAACATATATCATTATAACATGATATAGACTATGTTCACTGCCCTAAAAATTTCCTTAAAAAAAAAAAAAAAACAGTCTGGAGACCTACACTTCTGCCTATTTATCTCCATTACTCAATTTCACTCAAATAAATGACAGAATAAGTAAATGGGCAAAAGAACACAAATCTGTGCAGAAGAATTCCAAATAATTGTTATAGATGCTTCAAGACCATGGAGTCATTCTTTGATCTTTCTTACTCCTTAAGTGTAGGCTGCACATAGTGACTTCCAAAGAAGACAGTAGAAAGTATATAAAATACTAATTTTACCGAGGAGAAATTAGACAAATGCTTCTTCAGCCAGGTGATCATGGTCACCACCAGAAGGGATAACTCCTGATGATAGGATGCACCCTTGACACAATGTAAAGATAGTGGTACTTAATTTCTATAGTTCTTTCTCCCCAAACATATAACTCCAATGTATCTAATCATGAAAAAAATTAGATAAATCTCATTAAAAGACATTATATTACTATATTGTAAATATTGTATATAAAATGTGCAAAAATGAATAATAAAATACATTTGCATTTTTTTTTGAGTAATGAATTTCATACATTTACTAGATTAAAAGGAGACCTATATTATCATGGTCATCCAGAGTTCGAAATATGTTAATTTTATGGAGTTTGAATTTGAATCAGTCTTCATTCACCTTAAGATGACATATAATTCGGGCGCCTGGGTGGCTCAGTGGGTTAAGCCGCTGCCTTCGGCTCAGGTCATGATCTCAGGGTCCTGGGATCGAGGCCCGCATCGGGCTCTCTGCTCAGCAGGGAGCCTGCCTCCTCCTCTCTCTCTGCCTGCCTCTCAGCCTGCTTGTGATCTCTCTCTGTCAAATAAATAAATAAATAAATCTTTAAAAAAAAAAAAAAAGATGACATATAATTCTAAAAATCAACTCTACATTAAAAAAATATTTATTTTCACACAAAAGTCATCTTTTCGGGCTCACGGATCAAGGTTGTTAGATTTTTGTTCTTTCGTTTCTTTTTAAACAAGAGACAAGAGGCAGCTTTACTGGGGGAAAGCTGGGGTGAGCTGGGGGTGGGAGGTTGGAAAGGCAGGGAGAAACATTGCTGGAGGTGGGGGAGGCATTGGTGTGAAGTCACACTTCCAAATGAGACTGAAAACTCAGCTCGTCTATGACCCCTGTCTTGCACAGTGTGATGGCCAGACTGTATGTGGCTCCCAGTGGCCAGTTTGGCAGAACATGTGTCAATTTGTTGGGGCAGACAATCTAAGGGTTGAGATTTGGACAACAGTAAGGCCCAGATCCATTTGCCCTTGGTACTCTGACAGCCACACTGGCACCTAAAATTCCAGCTTGTGGCAGCACAGAACCAGCTGAAAGAACCACCTGTCATAGGCATCTGCACTGAGTGCCAGGCACACATAGACTGGGTGCCATGACACGTTATACAACCCTGGATGGTGAAGTGGTACAAGCTGCATGTATGGTTCAACACCAGGCAGCACCGCGGCAGCAAAATGCACATGAGCCACAGGCCCACACCCAGGCCCGAAGGAAGACCCATCTCCAGCTTCTGCACCTGCAAATGCTGCGGGTCATGTATAGCAGGGCACACTGATCTCTAGGTAAGTAGTGCCCACTGAAGATGTACAGAACACAACCTCAAAAATAGAAATGAGGTGGCCTTTAGCAGAGAAAAATGGACTATTTTCAAAATAATGACTCTCCTCTCCACATTTAAAATTGTTCAAAAGAATGTAAGATACTGAAAATAAATAAATTAAAAAAAAAGAATGTAAGATGATAGATAAGCAGAAAGAATGTGACTTGAAGAGTGCATTTTAATAAATAACATGCCTCTAGAGAATTGGGGTTTCCTGAATAATTGAATGAAGAGCATAATGAACCCTCTTCTTGGCAAAACAACCATTTAATTAGTGAAAATTATAAAAAAAATTACAGTCTTTGGAAATTATCCTATTTATTCAATTAAAAACTAATAAGTATCTATGAGAACTGAGACTGTCTCTGGCATTTGAGTCCTACACACTCCCTTAACTCCAAGTTCTATGTTATGGAAACTCTATGGCCCAAGATGCCGTCTCTCCCTCACCTCTAGGATGCTCGGGTCACCAGCATTTCTTATTCCTTTTCACCCTGTTTGCAAAAGTTCTACTCTGGTTGGGTATAGCCAAAAAGACTAGGCTCCATTGCCCATCCCAGCCTTGCCTGTAGGATGGGAGCTCCACCCGAGGTGTTCTTGCTTGTGTAAGCTCTAGCCCAGGGTCCTCAATCTTCCTTACCCCAACTCATTTGAAGTATCACTGCCACAGGGGCTTATGCACAACCTCTGACCAAGCACTGGATCAACAATAAGCTCTCCAGACTCAGCTATTTAACTTCCAGGTATGTACCAAAACAGAAATGAAAGCAGAAGTCTTTGTAAAAACTCTCATAAAATATTCCTAGTCACATTACTTCTAATAGTTAAAAAATGGAAGCAATCAAAATGTCTATCAATTGATGATGGATAAATAAAATATGGCATCTCTATACAATAGAATGTTATTTGAGAATAAAAATAAGTGATGTACTGAAACATGCTGCAACATGGGTGTAACTCTAACATCATCCTAAGTGAAAGAAGCCAGTTAAAAAATAACACAAAACATATGATTATGATAACAGAACAGAAGGCTGGCTGAGGACAAAGCAAAAGCTGAGACCCTGCAACCTTCTCCCATCCCCACTCCTGGGTGGGACATATGTGACATTCCTTTTTTTTTTTTTTTTTTTAATTATTTATTTATTTATTTGACAGACTGAGATCACAAGTAGGCAGAGAGGCAGGCAGAGAGAGAGAGAGAGAGAGAGGAGGAAGCAGTCTCCCCACCGAGCAGAGAGCCTGATGCAGGGCTGGATCCCAGAACCCTGGGATCATGACCTGAGCCCAAAGCAGAGGCCTTAACCCACTGAGCCACCCAGGTGCCCCCATATGTGACATTCTTTAGGAAACTCCCACCTATCTTAACTTTAATACCTTGCTAGAGGGAAAAATGACCTTGACAATGGCAAGGCCTCAGGTATCTTGTATGTCCTCTTTAACATATGAAAGTTCTATTGAAACCTCCCTTTTCCTTTCTTCCCCCACCCCCATGGTACATAACCTGCCACCCCTCACAACCCTGGGGCAGCAGCTCTTTCTGCCCATGGGTCCTGTTCCCAGGCTTTAATAAACCACCATTTTGCACCAAAGATGTCTCAAGAATTCTTTCTTGTTTATTGGCTCTGGTCTTCACCCCACTGAATCTCACCTATATTCTAAAACTTCATCAATACCATTCATATAAAGTATCCACAATAAGCAAATCTTTACAGACACAGGGTAGATTACTGGTTGCCTAGGCCTGCTACTCAGGGGTTAATTGGTCAATTAACAAAAAAGTGTCAAATTTTCCTACACCCAAACATGACTGTGTAAGAGGTTGAGACTTTATTTCACCATGTTTTCATTTTCCCCTCTTCCCTATTTTCTTTTGCAATATTAAAAGTTCAAACCTGGGTTTTGCATTTTATCTTCATAATCCCTAAATCCCCATGCAATATCATGCTTTATCCATTGTAGTGTAGACTCTTAAATAAGCTCATCTTTTAAGGTGTTTATTTAAATCCAGTTACAGTAAAGTTTAATAGATGCTCCATTTTTTTTCCATTCAATTAAAATGGTATTGTATTGCATACAACTAAATGACCTAAATAAATGTCAGGGCCCAGGAATCTTATTAAATAGAGATTTTCATTCTAATCTTTAGAAAATATAATATCCAGACATTCTATAAAATTGATCTTATTCCTTTAAAATTCGTGCTCACTTCTGATAAATCTAGACATCAAAACCCTTTAGATATGCTAATGATTCCCATCTCATACAAAATTGCTTTCTTCCTGCTAACTATTTGCACATTTCTTACAATGGGGATCCATTGTAACCTAGGAAGATTTTGTTAGACTCCAATTTCATTGGTTTACATTACAAAAATAATAGTTTAGTTTTCAAAATATAAAATACTACAATGTCAAATACATTCCCCAATAACAATGATCTCCAAGAATGTCATCAAATCTACATTTTTTAACCTAAGTATATTTTAAAACTTAATTGTTGCATTTTACTCCATATCTTTGAAAATCCCCATTTGTAGATATATCACATATTATATATCTAGTTTGCTATTGATAACACATATATTGATTTGAATGTTACTCTGAATGATGTCATGAAAAAATATTATTGGAGCTAATTGTACTAAATATATTGTTTGTAATTGTTTTTAGGGAAAAAATTTAAAAAAAAAATCAGGGAAGAGGCTTTTTGCACTGAGCAAATGTCCCGTCAGGTGAAGTAAAGACAGCTTTACACATGAGGTCTTCTAGGGAACCATCTGACAGTTCGAATGATTAGTCATTTGAGAATGAGGCTTTGAAGGAGCACCAACTACATCTTGTCCTCTGGGGTAGCTACCAGGTGGCTAGTTTCCACTTCCAGCATCTGGTGTTAACATGGAAATAAAAGGGAAGAAAATTTTTCTCTTCTACTCTTCTAGGTTCTGCTGCTGGTATAAGAATTAAATTGTTTTAACGCAGATTAACAGGAGAAGAAAAATTATTTCAATTACTTACATATATATGGGAACCTCACAAAAATATGAAACTCAAAATGTGGCCAGAAGATTGAGGTTCAAATACTATTCTGAGTTAAGGAAAGGGATAGGGGTCTGGGACTTTGGGGTGGAGGGAAGCAATTCTTGGGAAGTTGAGAAGAGCAATTGTAGGTTGCTGTCCTGCAGGTAAGTCTCTCAGGCAAAAAAGTGATCTCTGGTAATAGCTCCCTTCCTATAGGCCCCCTTCTGAATGGAAATTTATAAATGCAGATTTCACTTAAAAGAAGGCAAAGTCAACTCTGTTTTCAGAGTGTCTCTTCTGGAAGTCTGCAGTTTCTCAAAGTAATTAACATAAAATAATCCCCATGCCAAAAAGGAATATTGTGGGATGGCATATCCTGATACCCTTCTCTGGGCTCTTGATTTTCAAATCTGGAAGTGGGGGATAGAAAATGTTCAAGTTAAAAAGCCACAGAGTTTGCTGCTTTCACCAAGGTTCAGCTGGGTTTTTTTAATAAATGCTCAACAATCCGGGGCTAATTTTCAGATTCTGAAAATGTTGATTCTGACAATTTTTGCCACTTTTTTTGTTCTTGCTGTTACTTTTATGGAGGAGACCATTTTCAAAGTTAATACCATGCCATTTTCACAGACATCTGAGGACAAATTGATTTTTGTATTGATTTTATATTCTGTGTTCTGACTAAATTCGTTGTCACTGCTAATAGCTATTTTATAGTTTTCTTAGTGTTCTCTATATTAATGGTCATTTCATCTGCAACTAATGACAGTTATACTTTTTTCTTTCTAATCTGTAAAATTTAATGTCTCTTTTTTTGCACTATTATACTGATGAAGACCTCTAGTACACTGTTAAATGAGGGTCAGAAAGAAACATTGACTTTTTCCCAATTTTAGGAAGAAAGCATTAAGCATCAATCATTAAGTGTGTTGTTAATTGTACTTTTTCATAATTGCTGTTTGTCAAGTTAATAAAGATTCTTTTCTTGATTAAGCTTGGAGGCCATTAGACGGAGGTGGCTCTAGAGCCTTTGTAGTCTACTTAAACCAAAACTTAAGCCTCAAATCCCTCAAGGTTAAGATTTCAAAACTGGGAGCAACCAATCACAAACAACCAACTAGACTTTTAGAAATAAGACAACTTTTTATAAAGCCAATCAAATAATTTCCTTGCTTTGGTTCTACATCTTCACTGTTAAAGTCTGTTTTTGCTCTAGTGGGTAGAGGGCCCCTAATCATTTCCAATTTGCTGCTGCTCAATTAGAAACAATTTTTGCTTAGATAAACTTAAAACTTTTAATATGCCTCAGTTTATCTTTCAACAATTTCTATTATACCTGCTTTGCTTAGTTATATTTTATTACTGATGGCCCTTAACTTTTGCCAAACAATTTTTCCAAATGTATTTTTTGTTCAGGAGTCAGCAAAATTTCTTGTAAAAGATCAGATAGGAAATATTTTAATGTTTCTAGGTTGTATAGTCTCTCTGTGACAACTGAACAATTCCATTACAGTACAAAAGCAGCATAGACAATAATAAATGAATCTGCTGTGGGTAAGTTTATTTACAAAAGAAACTGGTGAGCTAAATTTAGCCCACACTTTAGTTGGCCAGTCCATCTAAAAGATTATTTTTTTCCCCCTTTGAATCTGTTGTATCAATATGTGAATTTCATTGAATTCCTTTTAATCTATTCCTAGGATAGAATCCACTTCGTCATGATACATCATTATTATTTATCACTTTATTTTACTTAACATTCTACTAGAGTATTTTGTATCATTATAGAGTTTTTGCCTTCCCATTTTTTATTTCTGTCTCCTTTTTCCCTACTGTGATGCCTCTAGGGACAGAAAACTTTCCCCTTCTTCCCTTTCAGGTTCTTGGTCTAATAGTTAAATTGACATAAAATAGATTAACAGGAGAAAAACAAATTTAATTTCATACACATGGTAGCCTCATAAAAAAATATGAGTCTTAAAGAAGTAGCGAAATCAAGAAGCTTTCATACCTTTTAGATAAAGAAACAACAATTTTGTGAAGAATTGACAAGACAAGGGGGTTGGAGCTTAGGGTAGTAAATTAGTGAATCAGTAAAAAGGTTTTTTTAATACAGACTTCTTGGCCCTAAACTCTCTCCTTGGTGATAAGGATGCCTTGTATCATCCGTACTTGAAGAGTACCTTTCACATGGGGGTTGTATTTCCTGCTTTCAAGGGAACAAACAAGGGTCAGAGTGTTACTTGAAACTGGATTCACCTCTTGGTGGGTGTGGAACCAAAAGACACAATCAAGCCAAAGAGTAGGAAAATTAAGGATTTTATTGGCAACAAGTAGAATAAACACCAGGGATATTTCCCAAAGCAGGGTCCCCCCACAAACAACAAAATTGGGAAATTTTAAGATGAGGGTGCATGGATTGCCACGGAGGTGCTCAGCGAAGGAAAATTCATTCTAAAATTGGGACCAAAGTCATCCTAGGTCAACAGAATCCAGGTCTTAGTTGATTGAAGTCACAGTGTCCTGCAAGGGTCAGCATCAACAATACTCTGGGTCAAGTTAGTCCAGTGTTGAGTGCTCAGAGGAGCTTAAATTCTGCAAAAATGACTCAAAAATGTACATTAGTCAATCTTAATTTTTAAAACAGCCCTGGGAATTTTGCATTGACTTATTGTCTCTGATAGGGCTAGACTATCTTCTGGTCTGGTAGAGACTATTAGTTTTTGCATTCTCTTTGTTTCCTTAAAATCTTTACTGACAGCTTTGCATTCTTTTGTGATTCCAACACCTGCTAGGAAGTTCTGCAAGAAATATGCTGGGGCAAGTAGTGTATATACACATCATACAAACATCACAAAATGGTTAGGGACCTAAAATGACTTTTCTTATGTCAAAAATAGTTCTGTCTTGTCTTTCTTTTTCTGAGACCCCTAACTCTTTCTGCTTACAAGATTGTCCTCTCACCAGCTGTTTCTTAAGTAACTTTAATATCAAAATGCCACAATGGCATGGTTTGGGATGGCACGTCTGCTCTCCTCACAGCCTTACTTTCAACAACACTGATACATTTATTAGTTTTCTTAAACTTGTGATGCACACACAACAGTTTCTGGATTGCTCTATTTAATTATTAATAATAAACCTTAGGAGTTAAATTAAAATCATTATATGACTTTGTGAGTGTTCTGGATCATATCAAATGATCCAACAGTGTTCATTCCAGTTTGAAAAATAATAAGTGAATCACTTTTGTACTGTGATAAATGACAAAATAGTGTTAAGAGTTTGTCACACTTTGTTATGACTTTATTTTCAATACACCTCTATGTAATAGGAATGTTATATACATCTCTATGTAATAAGAATATTAATAGGATGTTATATACAATAGTAATAGGATGTTATATTCATCTTTATGTAATAGGAATATTAATAGGAATGATTATCTTTAGTCTATCATATCAAAATGAATATTTTTAGATTCCTCAAGGAAAAACTTTTTCAAATGTTCTCTGAAAAATGAAAACATATATGCATGCACTCACACTCATATGGAACAAAACACTGAAACACTTAAGTAACCTAGTTTCTGATTAATTAATATCATCAATGCCTTAATCAAGTTACTATAAAATTATTCTGTAATATATTAAACTGAACTCCATTCTAATTGTTATAAATACCTAATCTTAACTTTTTTTGTTTTCTTCTTAGTTTGTTATTTTTTGTTGTTGTTGTTGTTAATTTTTTAAATTTTAATTCCAACATTGTTAACATACAGTGTTATATTAGTTTCAGGGTCACACTATAGTGACTCAACAATTGTATACATCATTACTCAGTTGTCATCATGATTAGTGCACTTTCAATCCCCTTCACCTAATGTATAAAAAAAGTAAACTGTAACTACCCTCTTTAATAGTTTAGTGTTCTTATAGCTGACATCTTACAATCATAATAAAAGGATTTAATTTAACCACCAAGCTTACCTTCGTAGGACAAATGTTTGCAGGTATTTGTCATAGATAAAAAATAGTATATACCCTATAGTATTATTTTAGTTGGTGAGTTAATCTTGACATTGAAATGTACTCTTTTCAGGTATTAATTACATTAAAGAATTAAATGATAGTGTAGTTATGACAATTCTTCTTGACAGCTGTCCTCAATTTTTAGAAAGTTCAAAAAGTGATCTATTTTATTCTTTATGAATTTTTGGTGACCTTTCTTTAAAAAACTTCACTGTGGGTTCAATTTATCTTGTTTCATTGAAAACAAGAATCACAGCCAAGGTTTTTGTTTTGGGTACATAACCATAGTATACAAAAGGGATTTCATATTATTATTACTGGGTATATTTCAGTGATAATATCTTGTGACTATTAATTTTCTAATTAGTATTTTGATGTTGGTAGGAAATTTTTGAATAACAAAGCTATGTCTATAGTTCCATTATTATACTGGAAGGCCATAACTTGAAGTCTTAGCCTATACTGTCACAAAATCCATTATGATTTTCTCACATATAGTCATATTTACAATCTGTTTCTGAGCCAAGAGCAAATCTCCACTGGGGCCTCCCATCGTAAGATAGAAATAGATAATAAACCACTTTAATTTTAAAACATTTACTCTTACAAAAGGTCATGTTTATCTATTTTAAGATGCAACTTTCTACATTTTATCATCTTTGTAATCGAGCATATCTTTCAATCAATGTGTTTTAAAATTGCAGTCAGTGAGGTAACTATAATGAAGTATTTCTCAGTTAATGTCCATGTACAAATTTGGACATAAATGTCCACATTATCATTTATTTTGAAAAATGTAAGTTAATAGTTGTATGTGCTTTCAGCTTAACTGGTCTTTAATGTGTCTTTAGGGATGTCTAGGTGGCTCACTCAGTTCAGCATCTGCCTTCAGCTCAGGTCACGATCCCAGGGTCTTGGGATCAAGTCCCACATTAGGATCCCTGCTCAGCCAAAAGCCTGCTTCTCCTTCTCCCTGCTGCTTCCCCTGATTGTTCTCCCTTGAGTGTTCTCTCTCTCTCTCTAACAAATAAATAAAAATATTTGGGGAAAAAATATGTCTTTCAAATTATACTAAATTTCAACATTGCACTAAAGACTGGAAACAAAGCAGAATCTTAACAAAGCTTACAAACAAATTTTATATTTGATGTAATTTGATATTCATCATTTGGAGGAATGAACATCATTTTATGTTTGCCTTGTGAATCAAAAACCCATATTTATCTAAGATGCTTTCAGGTGACAGTGTTATGTTCTGTTAGGAATATATTGCAAAAAGATTGCTTATCATATGGCACACAATGTGAATTAGGGCAAAAAATGTTGAATTCTTTATAATAAATTTAAAAAATCCATAGTAAGAAAACTCTGGCATGTCTGATTCATCCATAGTCTTTAAAGCCATTGAACATTAATGTGTTAGAAATTTCCTATCTACTTTAGTAGACTACAATTTAATTAACTTCTGTGATTCACATCAGAGTATATATACAGTGGTTTACCCACGGGTTTTGACATACATTAAAATTATAATGCCAATGCTACGAAAGTCAAGGTCACGAATACTGATTATGAAAAACACCATGTCATGTCACTGTGAAGCTATAAATTGCTTCTGGTCACTAAAAATTGTTTCCATATTTAATTTTCACCCACATAATAATTCTTAAGAATGAAATCTTCCCCAGTGATTTTTGCTGTACATACATAGAAACTTAAATGGGGGTTAGGTGAGCTGATTAAGAATTAGCTGGAAGTTCTAAGGAACAGAGATCCTAGAGCCTGATACCAGGTTGCCAAGTATTTTGGTTCTTAATGCAGTACATGGGCAGGTATTTGAAAATGTGGCAAATGAGTGACATGAAAAATGTGACGAATTGGTTCTATTCTTGGTAACTTGTATGGTCAGCTACAGTCCCTCAACATGTCAGTAAATGAAGCTCTTAAAAATCCCTGATGAAAGAATATAATTGCACACTGTTATCTGAAAACATTCCAATAACATGTTTTGGTATAATCAAGAAAGCACAAACACCAAAACCTGCATTATGCAGGTCATATGATATAGAAGATCAGTGATATGGAAGAAAATGCCATAGAGGAGTTTTCTTTTCAGAAAACCTCCATCACCTCAGATCTTTATAGTACAAAAGAGAATAACTTGTAGGAGAACATGGATATCAAATTAAAAATGAATTAAAAAGAAAGTTGGCGGCTCCTGGGTAGCTTAGTCAGTTAAGCATCTGCCTTCAGCTCAGGGTTCTGGAATTGAGCCCCACCTTGGGCTCAATAAGGAGCCTGCTTCTCCCTCTCCCTCTGACATTATCTCCTGCTTGTGCTCTTTGTCTCTCTCTCTCTGTCAAATAAATAAATAAAATCTTTAAAAAGAAGTCATAGAAAGGAGTTAGACTCTAAAGACAAAGTTTTTTTTTTTTAAAGAAACAATACATTTATATATTTTTTAAGTTCTACACATGAGTGACATGAAAAAAAAGTATGTTTAAGTATATATGGAATTATTGAAAATTTTTATGGATTAAAAATTACAAATAAAAATAGTAGAATGTAATGTATTCTACCTGTTTTCCTTAGTAGCCTTTTAAATAATGATAAATTTTATAATCTATGGCACTTTATATTGAATGGCATGGTGGTAATGTTTTTATTCTTTTGTTTTAAGGGAATTTTAAAAGCCAGATAATTAAAGAAAAATGATTTTGCATTATACCTAGAGGATCAAGAGGATAGCACTAAATATTTTTTTTTAGTTTCTCTCACGAAAATAATTCATGAATAGCAGCAGTCAATAAGAAGAGTGTAAAATATGAACCACAGACCTGTACCCCTGAAGCAAATGCTACATTATATGTTAATAAAAGAATCACCATTATTCTCGAATTTAAAAAAATAAAAATAAAAGATTAAAAAATATATAATTACATAACAATATTACATTGTATATTGTTATACTATATATGCTTCCAGAAAGCTATCAGACTCCCTACAAGGAAATATTAATCTCTCATAAATTCTTCTTTTATTAATTATTACTATTGTTTAACAAAATTCAAGGAAAGAATCCCTGCCATAAATGTGTTATTTTGACAGTTACAGTGAATAAAACTCAGTACTTTCCCATTTACTGCTCTCTCTCTCTTTTTTTTCTTTTTTTTCAACAAAACCAAGAGATCGTCAGCTAGTGTCCTGGCTTGGGCTAGGACTGAGGTGACTTACTGCTCTCTCTTAAAAAAAGACCTTTGCGTAGTGACCTCTAAGTTTGACCAATGAATGAAGTACAAATCCAGTATTGCTTCTCAGCACCAATGAACTCTTTTTTTTTTTTTTCCCATGTTTTTATTTCAATTCCAGTTAACTAATATACAGTGTTACATTAATTTCAGGGGTACAGTGTAGAGATTCAACATTCCACACAGCACCTGGTGCTCATCACAAGTGATTCCTTAATCCCCAGGACATATTTCACCCATCCCCCCATCTACCCCCCCTCTCATAACCATTAGTTTGTTCTTTAAGAGTTTGTTTCCTGGTTTGTCATTCTCTCTCTCTTTTTTCCCTATATTCATCTGTTTTGTTTTTTTTAAATTCCACCTGAGTGAAACCGTATGGTAATTGTCTGTCTCTATCATTTCACCAATGAATTCTTCTTAAAAATAATTTACCTAGGATGGCGCAGTTAGGCATGAGGCTCTGGTTTCAGCTCAGGTCTGATCTTAGGGTCCTGAGGTAGAGCCCTGTGTTGGGCTTGAGTTTCTCTCTCCCTTCTCTCTGCCCCTCCCTCCTGCTTTCTCTCTCAAATAAATAAATCTTTTTAAAAGAAGAACAAAAAACAATTTGCCTAATCTTTTTTTCAATAAAAGCCTTCAGTCCACCTTCTGTAATTGGGACACTATTTGATTTTTTTACCTAAATCTGTGTACTCTGAATTATAATTCTTTGATCCCAAATATACCCATTGCTTCTTAAACTGGTTTCTTTTTTTAGACTGACACAGATTATCTACTAACACTTGGGTTTCAAAAAATGATTACTAAGTAATTCAAAGCATGTGGATAGCATTCCTTCTGATAGCATGTTTCATATACATGTTTCTGGGGTAGCATTTGTCTGGATTTTAAGAGATATTTCTAACTTCAAATATTCAAGTCAGTACTCCTTTAATATTTTTTAAACTATGACTTAAAAACATGTTCCCCTACATGCTAAATATATGATCATTATAATTTATTTGTCCGAGGACAGAACAGAAGATACTTTTCTGCTTTCCAACAGAGCTGAATAAACACTAAAAAATTCTCTTTGTTATCTAATATTACAGTGCCATCAGCTCAGGCCAGGATTTTTATAATGATCTTCTAGAATATAGTTGCTTTTTTAATATCAAAAATGTTTTGATTTTATTTTTATGATAGATTGTTTTGCAAAGAGGGCTTTCACATTTTATGTTGTTATTTACAAATTTCAACTATGTGGGTTTCATTTTCCAGTTCTTTTCCAAAAACACTGAGAAAACACACAAAGTCCTTTATACATTTATTATGATTCACGTTTCTTCTGTAAAAATAAATTATTATAAATATATCTGATTGACCACCCATGACTTCTTGGGAATGTGGTGAATAAACATCTAATCATCTTATTTTAATTTAGACAAGTCATCCCTTTAGTGCCTATGCTGGAGAATGGATAGTTGCTGAAAAGTATGAATTAAGAAAGACATGAGGTCGAGGTGATTGTACTTTCTTATGTCCTCATTATAAACCATGAAAAGAATATATTATAGAGAGGGGGAAAAAAGGATGGAATTTTGATCTTTCAGCCACAGGGTGAGGAATCTGGGATATATTTGGGGTATTTACTTAAACCCTAATAATGATAGAACAAAAGGTAACTGGGTTCCCCATTTTTATAAATTTCAAAATGTCACTTTTGCAAGATGATTGACTTGATAGATATTATTTTAGTTTATATAACAAATCAAAACTCAGCATACAAGTCTCCTAAATTATAATAGAAATTTTTGATCAGTATGTGTTTTGATGGATCAGATGCATTAGATAAAAAGTTCCCGAGACATATTCTCTGGATAATTGAAAGAATAGCTTCTACAATAGAAAGGCAATAGGTGTGACTTCACATCCTCAGGCAGGATGTGCAGGTTTAGTGAAAGAAATTGTAGACAATGAGAGTCAGAGGCATGCGCACTGCGTGTGGGTCGCCCTGATCCTCAGCCAATTTTCCGTGTCCTAAAGCACAAGATGATTTCAACCAATTTTCTCCGCTTGATTTGAAGAAAAACAAAGAGATAAAAAATCTATATGCTAGACATTTTCTACAGAAGAAATTTAAAGTGGGCAACCTGCCATCTCTAAGAAAACGAAATCTAAACGTTGTTAGATATTTTGTATCAGCGTATTATAAAGAGAAGATGCAAAACTTATTTTTATGTATTTTCATTTAAAATAAAAATAAAACAGCTGTTATATAAATAAACTTGTCCTAAAGGAGGATTTTAATATAATTTTATACAACTTTACAATGCCGTTTTTCTAGTAATTCAGCATGTGAATGCTAAAAATGATAGAGTGTTTAAACATATGTGTTTATATAGTTTTCAAAGTAGTTTTTTTTGATTTAGTAGTCTGGTGGTTCTATCTGCAAAACTAATTGCAACGTTGACTCTTCTACCAGCCCCAGTTCCTATAGCTTGGGGGTTTTCTCACCGGTTGAGTAATAACTGCGGAGTCAGGGTGTGAATAATAAAACATGATGCCTGGGGATTAACTACATATGAAACAAAATATTTAGAGGAAATACAAAGTGTATGTCTAAGAATATGAAAATCTAGGCATAATCCTTGAAAATAACAGAAATTATATAATTAAATTTGTGTAAGAACACGTTAGTTATAATTTCAATATCAACACATCCACAAAGGAAATGGAAACTATCAAGCAAAATCACTTACCATGTAGGTTTTTTTTTCCTCTTTTCAAGTATGTGACAAAATTTGTATGAGAATATATTTTTTCCCCTAACCTGGGTGTCAGTTATATTAAGATTTTGTAATTATGTAGTTGGATTTAATACCAGGAAAACAAATGCTAATATCCACATTACATAAGTTAGTAGGAAATAATGTCCTAATAATAACAAAAATCTGAATGCTCACAAAGATTAAATGTTTATAGAAAAGAAAATTATGCAATTTTCATCAGGAAATAATGGGGCACCTGGGTGGCTCAGGGGGTTAGGGCCTCTGCCTTCTTCTCAGGTCATGATCCCGGGATCCTGGGATCCAGCCAGGCATTGGGCTCTCTGCTCAGTGGGGAGCCTGCTTCCTACTCTCTTTGCCTGCCTCTCCTCCTACTTGTGATCTCTGTCTTTCAAATAAATAAAAATAATAAAAATAATTTAAAGAAAATAATTCCTCAAATGCTCTGCATAGTGACAAAAGGTGGTAAAATTATAATTAAAATATCAAGGTGATGTCTGTTATTCACACACTGACACATCATGGCCCCATCATCAATTCCCCAGCTGCCAAAGTTGTAGTGAGTATACTTACAGGTAATAGAAGCTGATGTTGCCTTTAGTAGAGCAGATAAAAAGCTTCACCACTAAGACATAATAAGCTGCTTTCAGTACATTAAAAATGTATATGTTTAAAAACTCCCTTTTTTATATGCAATGATATATATTTTATAACTTACACATTTCTGTTCTAAATTTGGGGTAAGAATGGGGTAAAAGTGACACACATAGCTAGTGAGATTCCACCTGCATCCAAAGGGAGAAGAAACACAAAATAACTTATTTTTTTAAATTCACATAAGAAAGATTAATGATGACCCGAGCTTCCCCCAAGTGCCCCTCCATAAACAACAAACACAGCTGAAAATGCAAATACTCTCAGATCTCTCTGAAAGATTTGCAGAATTTACATAAATTCAGCAGGGGACTATATTAAGTGTGTTTCAACCAGCAGGAGTGTTCTGTATTTTATGGCTTTCTCTTATGCAAATATATTCTTCAGAAGATATATTTTAAGTTAAATAATTTTTTTTTTTTTTTTTAAAAACACAAGCTCCTTGTACATGTTAGCAGTGCTAAAATCTCCAGGCCTAAGATGGTGTCACTTAGGTTACAGCCCCAAGTCATTAAACCAAGACTTAATACCAAAACTAACTGCAGTTTCAACTCCAAGGAATGTAACCTTTCACCCATCCCATTTATTAATGGCACCAATGAGTCTGTCACAGAACCTTCTCCATTCCCCAAAAGAAGATGAAGTAATCTGCATGATACCCTCTGTGGTTTTCCCTAGGGGATAATGACTGCCTGGAACAATACTTTCTTGCTTTTTGCTTTTAACTTTCTTGGCCCTACCCTCTTTCCTATAAACACCTTCCATTTTGCACAGCTCCTTAGAATTTCCCTCTACCTGCTAGATGGGATGCTATCTGATTTATGAGTCATTTAATAATTAGATCTTAAAATTTACTTGGTTGAATTTTGTTTTTTAACAGAGGTACTGTGGGACTATATCTACAGATTGTACAATTTATTTTTTTACTAAATCTTATATTTTATACATTGAGAAATAAAGCTTATCTCTGAAAAATGATCCTGTA
This sequence comes from Neogale vison, assembly GCF_020171115.1. NCBI lineage: Eukaryota > Metazoa > Chordata > Mammalia > Carnivora > Mustelidae > Neogale > Neogale vison. Next base: position 83,104,154 of record NC_058094.1, on the reverse strand, counting down.
ACAAAGCTGTTTAATTTTTTCAAATAATTAAAAATTATACAATATTAGTTACAATAAAATATTTAACTAATATGTTGGATGAGATGCATTTGACTGTAAAGAAAAGAAACCCTCAATTCCTTTTGATTTGAACAGTGAGTACATTTATTATCTCCCAAATAAGAAGTCTGGAAATAGGACTGCTCCAAAAATGACATGGCAGAGCTCTGGATTCACTTCTCTGCATGTTTGACTTTGTCCTCCTTGGTACCTCCTTGGTCCTCCTCATTGCAACTCTCACAGCAAGACTATCGCAATTCCAAGCATCAAATCCATTAGCACCACTGGAAACAAGGCCACTAGGAAGTATTCACCAGCAACACCATCCTGTAAGAATTTCCTTTATAGTTTCAAGTCATGTGTTTTTTTCCTAAACCAATCACTCTGGAGGACAAAGAGATTTGAAGAATGGCTTATTTTGAGGATGAAATGGATGTTGAGAAGTCAACTTCCAGAAATTCTATATCTTAATCCTTGGATTTGATAGCAGGATGGAGCTTTCTTGGGGAGAACACTAGGACTATGAAAATAGTGTCTATTTAACAAACACAATTTTGTTGGCTCAAATAGGAAATGACCCTATTTTTCAACTATCAATTACTAAACCAAAAAATTCTCCTTTTCAGACAAATGAGAACAATGGACTAATAGTTTATGATGGCTAATAAAATGTCTATGATAATTAATAAGCAGCTGCATCTGAAAGACAGTTGGGATACCTACCTTTAGACTTGTCTGGGCTGATTCAATAAAATCCAACATCTAAGATGTTAAAAACATAGTTAACACTTATATGTAATTTTTATTGCCATTGTCAATTTAATAAGCCAATATCTAACAGAGACTTATACTTTGTTCTACTTTGTATATACTGCTCTATGTAGTCCATGTACACTTAAGTTTCCACACAATGAAAATAGAATATTTGGAAAACAAATAAATGTATTAAAGGAATTTCTCTTTATGAAATTCATTGAAATATTATGTGATCTAATAGTTATGTTATGTTATATAATATAATATAATATAATATAATATAATATAACTATAGAATAGTTATATTATGTTATATAGTCTTAAACCAACCAGATACTGAGATTCTACCTGTACCAATAGGGGAACAAACACAGAATAACCTTTTCTTAATTCATGGAAAAAAGAATAATGACAACCTGAACTTTTCCCAATTACCCCTGCTTAAACTGTGAACACAGCTGAAAATATCACTTCCTTAGGCCCTTCTGAGAGATTTATGAAAATCACAGAAATGCAGCAGGGGATCTTATTAAGTGTGTTTCAATCAGCAGGAAAACTTGTACTTTATGGTTTTCTCCTCTGCAAATATATTCCTCAGAAGATATATTTTAAGTTAGGTAAATTTTTAAAAAATACATGTGCATGTGCATATCAGAGTTGAAGGTGAATGAATGAGAAATTGCTCATAATTTTCAAGGAAACCTTGCATTGATGGCTACATTCCTCCCTTTTGTGAAAAGTAAATGAGCTTTGATTATAACTTGGGTTTTGATTTAAACATCCACCTTGGCTATTAGTCTTGAAGCAGTATTTCTAGTATGTCACTTGAGAAGCAAAACAAGAAAAAAATAATAAATGAGAGAGTGAAAGCAAGGAAGTTTTAATTTTTTTTTTAACTATGTTACTTGATGTACAAACAGAAATTCATATGATAGAACTATAGTGGCAATGGCAGGTAGCAGTAATAAAAAAAGCAAAACAACAACAACAAAACAAACAAACAAAAATTGTCACTGTCCCTGGTATATAATACTGTATCCAGAACTTTTGATGTTGTTACTAGATGTGAGAACAGAACAAAAGAAATAGAAAGGAGAGGGGAAAAAAACAAACAAAACAAAAACAAAAACAAAACGACACCTCTCAGTCTCAGTGCTTAAACCTGAAAGAGGTAAGCAGACAATTTTATAATCTCAAATTAAATAACAGCAATGTCCAATCTCTGTTTAGCAGCTGGGATAACTGTTTACTTGCCAATCTGGCTAAGTCATAGCCAACTCATGGTTTCCCTGGGACTTGCAAACGGTGTATAAGAATGTTTGTTTAGGAGGGTGAGATGCTTAAGAGATCTGCTATAGTTTTTCTGAAGGTTTTTTCCTCAAGTGGTATAATTAATGGCACAGGAAGATATAAATGCCTTCAAATATCTTCTTTGCTAAAACAACATAGAGCCCTAATGTGTACAGTGAGCACTTACAGTTTGTTTAGAGTTTAATAAAAAATCTCCATCCAAAAGAAGGTGAAAAATATCCTAGACATCAAGAAAAACCACAAAATAAACATCGTCATAAATGGTGACAGATGGGAAACAAAAGAAAGATGTATGTTCTGGACATTTCTATTCAATTTTGTGCTGAAGGTTTCAGCCAGGGCAAGTAAGTAGGGGAAAAAGATGGCATTTAGATTAGGGAGATAAAAGTAGTGAAATATTTCTAATAGTTGATATCATAATCATATACAAAGAAAATCCTAAGTAATCCGCTAAAATATAGCTGTTGGAACTAAGAGTCAAGTTCACCAGGCTTTAAGATAAAGATCATTATGAAAAGTATTTCTATGAAGAAACAATGAACAATAAAATTAAGAAAAACCTCCACTTACAATATCAAAAAGAACGACATACTTAGAAATAAATAGAACATAAGAAGTGTAAGAATTATATACTGAAAACTACAAAACATTGAAAAAAAAGAAAGGAGACCTTAAATGGAAAGACAACTCTGTTTATGAATCAGAAGACTTAATATTGTTAAGATGGCAGTACTCCACAAATTGTTTTACAGATTCAGTACAGCCTTTGTCAAAATTGTAGCCTAGTTTTCACAGAGATTGATAGTTGATACTAAAATTCATGTGAAAATTCAAATCACCCAGATAGCAAAACAAAACAAAACAAACAAAAAATACAAAAATGCAAGAAGACAACAACAATAACAAAAACTAAAGAAGAAGAGGATTCACATTTTCCAATTTTAATGTCACGATAGCAAGCAAGATAGGGAATATAGTGTAGGTCAGTGGAATATATTTACGAGTCCAGAAATTTACCCTTCCATTTATTGCTAATTGATTTTAACAAGGGCCTAAAGAAAATTTAAGTAGAAAATAGTCCTTTCTACAAATACTGTTGGGAGAAGAGACTATCCATACACAACAGAATGAAGTTGGAGCATCCACCTCACACCACCCACAAAAAACTAACTCAAAATGGACTGTAGGCCTAAGTGTAGGTGCTAAATCTATAAAACCCTTAGTAGAAAACAGGACAAATCTTTGTGACTGTGGCTTAAGCAGGGATTTTTAGACATGACTCTAAAATCCCATATGACAAAAGAAAGATAGATAAATCATATTAATCAAAATTTAAAATGTGTGTGTCATGATGTAAAATGGTGTAGTTACTTGTGAAGCACTTGAGCAGCTCTTCAAATTTTTAAACATAGAGTTTGCTTATGATCCATGGATCCTATGCACATATCCAGGAGAAATGAGAACATGTCTACACAAAATTTGTAGCTGAATGTTCATAGGAGTATTATTCATAATAGCTCCAAATAAAACAACTCCAATGTCATCAACTGATAAGAGAATGAGAACGAATGAAATGTAACATCGCTACACTGTTAAAAGGAATAGAGTACTAATAAATGCTACAGTATGGATGAACATTAAAAATATTAACTAAGTGAAAGAAACCAGTCACAATAAGCCACATATTGTATGTCCAGAGTAGGTAAATGTAGAGACAGAAAACAGGTCAGTTGTTCCTTAGAGCTGGAGGTACAGAATAGAATGAGACCACTGAGGTTTCTTTCGGGGGTGCTTAAAATATTCTAAAATTAGATCACTGTTATGGATGCACTAAAATCCAATAAATCATCTGCATTAAGGGGGAAATTTGCTAAGGTCAGGAACATGGCAGGGATGTCCATTATCACCACTGCTATTCAACATGGTACTAGAAGTCCTGGCCTCAGCAATCAAACAGCAAAAAGAAATTAAAGGCATCCAAATCAGCAAAGAAGAAGTCAAATTATCACTCTTTGCAGATGATATGATACTATATGTGGAAAGCCCAAAAGACTCCACTCCAAATCTGCTAGAACTTGTACAGGAATTCAGTAAAGTGTCAAGATATAAAATCAATGCATAAATCAGTTGCACTTCTTTACATCAACAATAAGAAAGAAGAAAGAAAAATTAAGGAGTCAATCCCATTTACAATTGCACCCAAAACTGTAAGATACCTAGGAATAAACCTAACCAAAGAAGCAAAGAATCTATACTCAGAAAACTACAGAGTACTCATGAAAGAAATTGAGGAAGACACAAAGAAATGGAAAAGTGTTCCATGCTCATGGATTGGAAGAACAAATATTGTGAAAATGTCTATGTTACCTAAAGCAATCAACACATTTAATGCAATCCCTATCAAAATACCATCCAGTTTTTTCAAAGAAATGGAACAAATAATCCTAAAATTTATATGGAACCAGAAAAGACCTCGAATAGTCAGAGAAATGTTAAAAAAGAAAGCCAAAGTTGATAGCATCACAATTCCAGACTTCAAGTTCTATTACAAACTGTCATCATCAAGACAGTATGGTACTGGCACAAAAACAAACACATAGATCAATGGAACAGAATAGAGAGCCCAGAAATAGACCCTCGACTCTATGGTCAACTAATCTTCAACAAAGCAGGAAAGATGTCCAATGGGAAAAAGCCTCTTCAACAAATGGTGTTGGGAAAATTGGACAGCCACATGCAGAAAAATTAAATTGGACCATTTCCTTACACCACACACCAAAATAGACTCAAAATGGATGAAGGACCTCAATGTGAGAAAGGAATCCATCAAAATCCTTGAGGAGAACACAGGCAGGAACCTCTTTGACCTCACCTGCAGCAACTTCTTCCTATGAATATCGCCAAAGGCAAGGGAAACAAAGGCAAAAATGAACAATTGGGACTTCATCAAGATCAAAAGCTTTTGCACAGCAAAGGAAACAGTCAGCAAAACCAAAAGACAACTGACAGAATGGGAGAAGATATTTGCAAGTTGCATATCAGATAAAGGGTTAGTACCCAAAATTTACAATGAGTGTATCAGACTCAACACCCAAAGAACAAATAATCCAATCAAGAAATGGCAGAGGACATGAACAGACATTTCTGCAAAGAAGACATCCAGATGGCCAACAGACACATGAAAAAGTGCTCCACATCACTCAGCATCAGGGAAATACAAATCAAAACCACAATGAGATACCACCTCACACCAGTCAGAATGGCTAAAATTAACAAGTCAGGAAATGACAGACGCTGGTGAGGATGTGGAAAATGGGGAACCCTCCTACACTCTTGGTGGGAATGCAAGCTAGAGAAACCATTCTGGAAAACAGCATGGAGGTTCCTAAAAAGTTGAAAATAGAGCTACCCTATGACCCAGCTATTGCACTACTGGGCATTTATCCTAAAGATACAAATGTAGTGATCTGAAGGGGCACGTGCACCCGAATGTTTATAGCAGCAATGTCCACAATAGCCAAACTATGGAAAGAACCTAGATGTCCATCAACAGATGAATGGATAAAGAAGAAATGGCATATATATATATATATATATATATATATATATATCCCATCAAAAGAAATGAAATCTTGCCTTTTATGATGATGTGGATGGAACTAGAGGGTATCATGCTTAGTGAAATAAGTCCTTCGGGAAAGACAACTATCATATATGAAGAAGTGGGGATGCAACGTGGGGTTTTGGGCAGTAGTAAAAGAATAAATAAAACAAGATAGGATCAGGAGGGAGACAAGCCATAAGAGACTCTTAATCTCACAAAACAAACTGAGGGTTGCTCAGGGGTAGGGGGATAGGGAGAGAGGGGTGGGGTTATGGACACTGGGTGGGATATGTGCTATGGTGAGTGCTGTGAAGTGTGTAAACCTGGAAATTCACAGACCTGTACCCCTGGGGCTGATAATATATTATATGTTTATAAAAATCTTTGAAAATTATAAAAAAAGGGAAAATTTATGGTGTGTGACTTATAGCTCTATAAAGCTATTAATAAAATTAATATTACTCACTTTAGCAATAATGTAAATAACAAATATAATCAGGGAATAGAAACTGTTCAAAGGAGGAAAGAAATCATTTGGGGATTATCTTTTCTTTTGGATTATACATACTATTGTTTTTCTCCATTAATCTTCCTAGAAGTTATAACATAAATACTGCATTTTTGAAAAGGAGATATTATGTTATCATTTTGAGCTTTGCTCAGTTGCTTCTTATTTCCTTAAATAAATTATTCTTAAATTCATATAATTAGCTCTGTGCTTTTGAGGAAATATCATTAATAAGGCATTTAAATTCCAATGAATATTTAGGAATTAGAGGGATTTTTACATGAGTAAAATGTTACATTTTATTTTAAGTTTGTTTGCTTTTTTTAAAATATTCTTTCCACATAGGAAATTTTGGTTCTTTTTTTTATTTAATTTTTTTTCAGTGTTCCAAGATTCATTATTTATGCACCATTTTTTTTATTACATTTTGGCGAGTAATGTGGCTTATATGTAACTGAAGTGTTTTCCTGTGGGTAATTTATATATCCAATTTTCACTAATGGTACAAAACTAGCAAGTCCTCATATGTGAAATGAGGTCTGTCCAGTATACTAGTGAATTTTCTGTGTCTATACTAGGGTCAGTTCCAAATTGCCAAGGGTGATACAGATATTAAAAGTAAAGTTACTGAAAGAGATGAGTAAACTTCCTGCTATATACCTTTTCTTTCAAGTTTCAACCCCTAATCTATTAATATTTTTAAGATGAAAAATCTCCTTCACCAACAACAAAGATACTGACATGAAACAAATCAAAACACAGTCATTAACATAGTTCTAATGACTTTCTACCTAGGTAGGTATGCTAGACAGACCTCATTTCACATATGAGGACTTGCACACCTGCTTGTGCTCTCTCTCTCTCTGAAAAATAAATAAATAAAATACTAAAAAATAAAGGAAGGAGGAAAGAAAGGAGAAAGAAAAGTTATTTTTCATTAATGGCTTCTCTATGTGAAATTTTCTAAGTATACTGGTTTCTTTAGAACATAACTTTGAATCTTCACTTTGTTACTTTAACATAATTTCCTATTCACTATGATAAATATATATTTTAATTTGGAGACTTGGAGGATAGATGATAGAGAAATGATAGATAAATAGATAATGTAAGTGTTGGGGTATAAAAGGAGAGCACTAATAAGAGATGCAAAAAATGAAATATTAAAAATGAAAATTATTGTTTGTTATAAAATAAATAACCTAAACATTAGAATAAAAATGTTATTTTTTTAAGAGTAACTTTTTAAAAAAATTTGAGAAAACAACAACAAAACTGCAATAATGGTTGCCACTATCATTACTCCTTGTATCTAGGAACAAGATGATAGAAAAAACAAGGAAAGCTATTATTTTAATTCTCTCCATCAATCAAACAATGGCAAGGAACTGTCCTTTTCTGATTGAGAAAAAGGGTTTTGACAGATGAGGAAAGTATCAGCAAAAGACCTAATTTGTTATGAACTGTGTGACTTGTCCTGAAAAGATTCTGTCTCAAGACTCAGCACCCCAGACAATCAGTTGAATGAAATAGCTACTACAGTGAGTGAAAGTATTGACATCTCCCTTCAAAATAGTGCATAAAAAGACAAAAATATTTGATAGAAATTATTACTCTTCATTATGCAAATAATCTGTAAATTTATGCCAAGATATTTTCTTAAAAATATTTCTTCTCAAGTGTTATTGATTGTTAAATTTAGAAATCCAGCTAAATAAAATTACATCTAGATAAGGACATTTAAGGAGCAAAATAAATACCTATGAAAATACAGTGTGAAATATACCCACACATTAAAATAATTAACTTTACATGGTGAGATTATGTCGGGGACCGCCTCCGGCCGGGAAAGTCCCCGCCATTACAAGATGGTGCTTGGCTCACTGCCAGCAAAATATGCTGCAAGTAAACACCGAACTTTCTGGTGAAGCCCACCTGAAGGAGGACATAGTCATTGGCTGTTTCAAATTTAATCAGTATAATAACAGGACTCTCATTGGCTCTCCCCATTGTTTGGCCCCTTATTGGTCACCCTGACACATATAAGCTAAGAAAGTTGTCGAAATAAAGAGACGAAGCATTAACACCATGCCAGGCTGGTTGTCGTTCTTGCGGGCCGAGGGCGACAAATGGTGCCGAGACCCGGGAATAGTTAACGAGTAAGTAAACCTTGCAAGGAGAAAAACCGCAGGTAAGCGGTGAAGGAACCACAATTAAAGTGGTGGCAATCTTGTACAAGACCGCAATAAGAAGCGGGCGGCCATAGAGCCGGGATTTTCTTAAGGGAATACGATTAAAGTGGTGGGAATCTTGTACAAGACCGCAATAAGAAGCGGGCGGCCATAGAGCCGGGATTTTCTTCCGCGGTAAAGCAGGGAGTAAAGGTCGACTGAAGTATATGCGTGTAAAAAGTCAATGTGTTGGTTAGTGTCTTTAACGTCTGCGTCTGTTGTCTTTGTGTTCATAATGGGATCTGAAGTATCTAAAGAGTGTTCTTCTTGTGCCTCAGAGGGGGGTAGTTCTAGTGAAGAGGAAGAAGAAATGTCAGGGGAAAAGTTAGACCGTAAAATGTACTCCAAGTTTGAACAGTTGAAACTGTCGACTCCAGCAACGCCTAGTGCCCCTCCGCCGTATAATCCTATGGCGTGCCAAGGAGCTTGTAGCTGCTGCACCACATGCGGTAGTGGCAGGGCTTCGAGCTGGAGAGATCATGACCTGACCTCTGCCTTTCCGGTTTTAGAGGACCAAAACAACCAGCGGTATCATCAGCCTCTTGATTTTAAACTAGTTAAGCAATTAAAGGAAGCAGTCATGCAGTATGGCCCTCAGGCAGCCTTTACAGTATCTTTGTTGGAGGCCATAGCGGGAATGAACTTAGTCCCTGAAGACTGGGGTAATCTAGCCCGTGCAACCTTGTCAGGAGGGCAATATCTAGTATGGAAAACAGCCTGGCAAGAATACTCACAGGACACTGCCCGCCGTAATGCAGCGGCTGGAAATCCTCAGTGGGACCTAGAAATGTTAATGGGAATGGGACCGTACATGGGAAAGCAGGCCCAAATACAATACAACCCTGCAGTGTATCTGCAAATAGCCGCGGCGGCCACTAAAGCATGGAAAACCATTCAAGGCAGTGGGGATTTACAGGGTCAGCTGTCTAAGGTAATACAAGGACCAAATGAGGCATATGCTGATTTTGTAGCGAGGCTGATGCAAACAGCTGGTCGAATATTTGGGGAGGTAGAGGCAGCCATGCCATTGATAAAACAGCTGTCTTATGAGCAAGCTAATAAGTGGTATAAAGCAGCCATCAGTCTGATCCAGAAAAGGCTAGAAGCTGCTCAGATAGACAGAATTGACTATTCCAAACCTTTGCTATTTTGTGTCCTTGCCGAAAAACGAGCTCCCACTGCAGTTTTTTGGCAATCTGGCCCCATATCATGGGTTAGTTTGGCCCACTCTCCAAGGAAGGTCTTGCCTTGGTACCCAAGCGCCGTTGCGCAAATTATACTTAAAGGGATTAAACTTAGTTTAGCAGCGTTTGGTAAACAACCAGATACTATAATAACACCATATACGCAGGAACAAATAAAGTGCCTAGCAGCCTGTGATGATGACTGGGCCATTTTGATAACTATAACGTGCGCTCAATTTGATAACCACTACCCATCACATCCATGGCTACAGTTCAGTTTATCCAATCCAATCATATACCCTAGGATCACTCACCATAAACCCCTCAGTAATGTAAGGCTTATATTCACTGATGGATCTAAGCAAGGAGTAGGAGCTATAGTTACCAAAGAAGAGAGTTGGACCTTCCTATTTCAAAGCTCCTCTCCCCAAGAAACTGAGCTGCTCACAGTGATAAAAGCATTTCAAATGTTTCATCAAGAACCCTTCAACCTTTTATCAGATAGTAGATATGTGGTGCAAGCTGTCTCTATCATTGAAAATGTGGGTTCTATTAATGCCAGGTCTACTGTCTCTAAGGCATTACAAGAAATCCAAACATTAGTTTGGGACAGGAAGGTTCCATTTTATGTTGGCCACATAAGAGCTCATACAACCTTACCAGGCCCCCTGACACAAGGTAATCGGTTAGCAGACTCCTTAACCAGAGGAGAATTTGTCTTTGCCATTGAGGACCCGGTGCAACAGGCGAGACATTATCATAAGCTGTTCCATGAGAATGCTTTAACTCTTCGCCTCAAATTTAACATAACAAAAGCACAGGCACGGGACATAGTAGTCTCCTGCAGAAACTGCGTGACTTTACTACCTGCACCTTCTTTGGGGGTTAATCCTAAGGGTCTGTTACCTAATCATATATGGCAAATGGATGTCACACATGTTTCAGAATTTGGAAAGTTAAGATATGTTCATGTCTCTGTAGATACCTGCTCTGGAATAATTTTCGCCTCAGTGCATACGGGGGAAAAATCCAGAGATGTTATCGCCCATTGCCTACAGGCTTTCGCGGCATGGGGAAAGCCACGCCAGTTAAAGACAGATAATGGTCCAGCCTACACCTCACAACCCTTCAAAGCCTTCCTACAACAACTTGACATTCACTTGATACATGGAATACCCTATAACCCACAAGGACAGAGTGTTGTGGAGTGCGCGCATCTTACAATAAAAAATGCGCTTTATAAACAAAAAGGGGGAATAGGGGACACCTTCAGGTCCCCTAAAGATAAGCTCAACACCATTCTCTTTATTTTGGATTTTTTAACGTTGGACAAAACAGGTAAATCAGCTGCAGACAGACATGCAAGTGCTGCTGCTGCTCCCCCTAAGCCTTTAGTACTTTGGAAGGACATCCTCACAGGAAAGTGGAATGGACCAGATCCAGTGTTAGTATGGAGTAGGGGGTCTGTATGTGTTTTTCCACAGGAAAAAGAGGCTCCAATTTGGATCCCAGAGCGGCTGGTGCGTGCAGCCTTGCCTCCGAACACCAGTCATGATGCTGAAGATGCTGATGATAACGCTGGGGATGCTACACCTCCTGCGGCCGACTCAAGCCAGGGAGCTGTGAGCAGTGGTTAAAGCATGGCTATATCCTTTACCAGTGACTAATTCTTTTCTCATATTCCCTCCTCTCCCTTTGATGCATGGCAGGTCTGTAACTTGTTAGGAGCATGTACTGATATCTCAGCAGTGTCCCATGTTAAATGGTGGCAAATTCCTCAACTGTTCTTATAAACAAAATGACTCTAGTACCTTTGAGACAACAGTTAATGTGTCTTGTCCCAATAATATTACTTATCAGCCCACTCCCATATGCGTCTCGCCACCGTTCCTTTTCCTCGTAACAAATGCTAGCAGGCTGAATGATATGTTGAATTGCACTAAGAATTGCTATCTTTCCCAGTGCTGGAATGTCACGGCCTTCAAGCTGGCTGTGATTATGCGTATCCCTACTCCTATCCCAGTTTTCATTCCAGAGGACAAGTTACCGGTGGTGCTATCCAGAAAGAAGAGAGACTTTGGTATCACAGCCGCCATTGTGAGAGCATTGCCTAGATCTACAGCAGCTGCCACGGCAGCAGCAGTCTCGCTTGCTGCAACTAGACCCACTGCGGAAGCTGTGAACACCCTTGCAGCAGGAACGGCGGCTGCCCTTCAAACACAGACTCAGATCAATGCACATCTGCAAGCAGGAATCCTAAATAGTCAACCAGAGAGTGGATTTGGTTCAAGAACAAGTGGACATATTGGGGGCCCTATTGGGACTGGGATGTATAGCACCCTTCCCGGCAATTTGTGTAACTCCCATAGCCTATGCTAATATGAGTGACTTACAGAATGTCTCCCGACAGCTCTCCCAGTATTTGCAGGGTGCTTGGTCTGACGATTTTCTGACGATTTTCAAAATTTCACACAAGTACGTGTGTGCAACCAACTTCCCTCCCAGAGCTATTTCAAACATTCAGCAATATGTTCCAGGTTACCAAACAATGGGCTGGCACAATTGGTCTTCTTGTCCTCCTTCTTATTGGCATTCTGCTTCTATTCAGAAAAGTTCGCCAGTGGAGAACACAGCAGCGAGAGCAGAGCCGAGCTATAGTACAAGCTCTTATGTCAATAGAGGCTGGGACATCTCCCCAGATGTGGCTAAGCATGCTAGATCGGTAGTCAAAGACGGGTAAGATCAGTAGAGAAACATACCAACCTAAGACAGGACAGAGATCATCGATATCTTGTGTCTGATGACGGGTAAGGATGTTTTCTGCTACTGACAACCTAAGACAGGCACGATCTCTGCAATAAAACAAAAAGGGGGAGATGTCGGGGACCGCCTCCGGCCGGGAAAGTCCCCGCCATTACAAGATGGCGCTTGGCTCACTGCCAGCAAAATATGCTGCAAGTAAACACCGAACTTTCTGGTGAAGCCCACCTGAAGGAGGACATAGTCATTGGCTGTTTCAAATTTAATCAGTATAATAACAGGACTCTCATTGGCTCTCCCCATTGTTTGGCCCCTTATTGGTCACCCTGACACATATAAGCTAAGAAAGTTGTCGAAATAAAGAGACGAAGCATTAACACCATGCCAGGCTGGTTGTCGTTCTTGCGGGCCGAGGGCGACAAGATTATGGATATTATTTAATGTTTTCTACTTGTACATTTCTAAATTTATTTAATGAAGAGGTGTTTTTATGAGAAAAATAGCAACTTTCTTTAAAGGTATTGGTAAGGTTCTTCTCAAACCACTTTATCTTCTCTATATATGTATTTGTATTTGAAAATGTTATAATAATAGTAAGAAAGATTCTAGATAAATAAGAGTTACTATTAAAGATGAAGATTTCTCAAATTACTGTTTTAGAACATTTTGTTTTTAAGTAATCTCTATTTACAATGTGGGGCTCAAACTCACAATCCCGAGATCAAGAATTGTGTGCACCACAAACTGAACTGGCGAGGGCCTTAATTTCTCAAATTTTTAACTGCATTTTGCCTCCAAATTGTTTGAGGAAAAACTAATAAAAATGTTCCCTGAGATATATTTGATGCCTAAATCTTTTTTTTTAATTTAAATTCAAACTTTATTACAAAGACAATAAAAAAGGAGTATTTCCCAAAATGAGGAGCAAAGTGCAACCCCTCCCCAAGCCAAAATCTTCCCATCAAAGGAACAAAGAACTTCACATTTCAAAAATTTTACTATTCTGCTAACCACATGTGGACTGCATCCCACTGTATAGAACAGAGAGAAACAATCTTTTACATACAGATGACATGATTTTATTATGGGAATTCAGAATATCCTTAGTAAGTTGTTGACCCTGAATGGTTAAATACAGTCAGAAAGGGTAAAACACTGAGTGTAGTTTATCATATTGTATCACATATTTGAAAGTTGCTAGGAGAGTAGGTTTTTTTTTTTTTTTGTATTTTATTTTATTTTTTCAATTTATTTATTTTCAGAAAAACAGTATTCATTATTTTTTCACCACACCCAGTGCTCCATGCAAGCTGTGCCCTCTATAATACCCACCACCTGGTACCCCAACCTCCCACCCCCCCGCCACTTCAAACCCCTCAGATTGTTTTTCAGAGTCCATAGTCTCTCATGGTTCACCTCCCCTTCCAATTTACCCAAATTCCCTTCTCCTCTCTAACGCCCCTTGTCCTCCAGGCTATTTGTTATGCTCCACGAATAAGTGAAACCATATGATAATTGACTCTCTCTGCTTGACTTATTTCACTCAGCATAATCTCTTCCAGTCCCGTCCATGTTGCTACAAAAGTTGGGTATTCATCCTTTCTGATGGAGGCATAATACTCCATAGTGTATATGGACCACATCTTACTTATCCATTCGTCCGTTGAAGGGCATCTTGGTTCTTTCCATAGTTTGGCGACTGTGGCCATTGCTGCTATAAACATTGGGGTTCAGATGGCCCTTCTTTTCATGACATCTGTGTCTTTGGGGTAAATACCCAGGAGTGCAATTGCAGGGTCATAGGGAAGCTCTATTTTTAATTTCTTGAGGAATCTCCACACTGTTCTCCAAAGAGGCTGCACCAACTTGCATTCCCACCAACAGTGTAAGAGGGTTCCCCTTTCTCCACATCCCATCCAACACATGTTATTTCCTGTTTTGTTAATTTTGGCCATTCTAACTGGTATAAGGTGATATCTCAATGTGGTTTTAATTTGAATCTCCCTGAGGGCTAATGATGATGAACATTTTTTCATGTGTCTGATAGCCATTTGTATGTCTTGATTGGAGAAGTGTCTGTTCATATCTTCTGCCCATTTTTTGACGTGTTTGCCTGTTTCGTGTGTGTTGAGTTTGAGGAGTTCATTATAGATCCTGGATATCAACCTTTTGTCTGTACAGTCATTTGCAAATATCTTCTCCCATTCCGTGGGTTGCCTCTTTGTTTTGTTGACTGTTTCCTTTGCTGTGCAGAAGCTTTTGATTTTGATGAAGTCCCAAAAGTTTATTTTGGCTTTTGTTTCCTTTGCCTTTGGAGACGTATCTTGAAAGAAGTTGCTGTGGCTGATATCGAAGAGATTACTGCCTATGTTCTCCTCTAGGATTCTGATGGATTCCTGTCTCGCATTGAGGTCTTTTATCCATTTTGAGTTTATCTTTGTGTACGGTGTAAGAGAATGGTTGAGTTTCATTCTTCTACATACAGCTGTCCAGTTTTCCCAGCACCATTTATTGAAGAGACTGTCTTTTTTCCACTGTATATTTTTTCCTGTTTTGTCTAAGATTAATTGACCATAGAGTTGAGGGTCCATATCTGGGCTCTCTACTCTGTTCCACTGGTCTATGTGTCTGTTTTTATGCCAGTACCATGCTGTCTTCGTGATCACAGCTTTGTAATAAAGCTTGAAATCAGGTAAGGTGATGCCGCCAGCTTTATTTTTGTTTTTCAACATTTTCTTAGCGATTCGGGGTCTCTTCTGATTCCATACAAATTTTAGGATTATTTTCTCCAGCTATTTGAAGAATGCCGGTGGAATTTTGATCGGAATGGCATTAAAAGTATAGATTGCTCTAGGCGATATAGACATTTAACAATGTTTATTCTTCTGATCCAAGAGCATGGAATGGTCTTCCATCTATTTGTGTCTTCTTCAATTTCTTTCATGAGTGTTCTATAGTTCCTCAAGTACAGATCCTTTACCTTTTTGGTTAGGTTTCTTCTCAGGTATCTTATGGTTCTTGGTGCTATAGTAAATGGAATCGATTCTCTAATTTCCCTTTCTGTATTTTCATTGTTAGTGTATAAGAAAGCCACTGATTTCTGCACATTGACTTTGTATCCTGCCACGTTGCTGAATTGCTGTATGAGTTCTAGTAGTTTGGGGGTGGAGTCTTTTGGGTTTTCCATATAAAGAATCAAGTCATCTGCAAAGAGAGAGAGTTTGACTTCTTCATTACCAATTTGGATACCTTTTATTTCTCTCTGTTGTCTGATTGCTGTTGCTAGGACTTCTAATACTATGTTGAACAAGAGTGGTGAAAGTGGGCATCCTTGTCTTGATCCTGATCTCAATGGGAAGGCTGCAAGCTTTTTCCCATTGAGGATGGTATGGGTCTTTCATATTTTTGCTGTGGGTCTTTCATAAATAGATTTGATGAGGTTCAGGAATGTTCCTTCTATCCCTATACTTTGAATCATTTTAATCAGGAATGGATGTTGGATTTTGTCAAATGCTTTTTCTGCATCAATGGAGAGGACCATGTGGTTCTTCTCTCTTCTCATATTAATTTGTTGTATCACATTGATTGATTTGCGAATGTTGAACCATCCTTGTAGCCCAGGGATGAATCCCACCTGATCATGGTGGATAAACTTTTTAATGTGTTGTTGGATCCTGTTGGCTAGGATCTTGTTGAGAATCTTAGCATCCATATTCATCAGTGATATTGGTCTGAAATTCTCCTTTTTTGGTAGGGTCCTTGCCTGGTTTGGGGATCAGGGTAATGCTGGCTTCATAGAAAGAGTCTGGAAGTTTTCCTTCTGCTTCAATTTTTTGAAACAGCTTCAGGAGAATAGGTGTTATTTCTTCTTGGAAGGTTTGGTAGAATTCCCCAGGGAATCCGTCAGGTCCTGGGCTCTTGTTTTTTGGGAGGTTTTTGATCACTGATTCAATCTCGTTATTAGATATCGGTCTATTCAGGTTGTCGATTTCTTCCTGGTTCAATGTTGGTAGTTTATATTTTTCCAGGAATGCATCCATTTTATCTAGGTTGCTAAGCTTACTGGCATATAACTGTTGATAATAACTTCTGATGATTGTTTCTACTTCCTTGGTGTTAGTTGTGATCTCTCCCTTTTCATTCATAATTTTATGAATTTGGGCTTTCTCTCTTTTCTTTTGGATTAGTGTGGCCAGTGGCTTATTGATCTTATTGATTCTTTCAAAACAACCAGCTTCTAGTTTCATTGATATATTCTACTGTATCTCTGGTTTCTCCCTCATTGATCTCAGCTCTAATCGTGATGATTTCCCTTCTTATGTGTGGAGTTGGTTTGATTTGTTGTTGATCCTCCAGTTCTTTAAGGTGTAGAGACAGCTGGTGTGTTCTGGATTTTTCAATTTTTTTGAGCAAGGCTTGGATGGCTATATATTTTCCCCTTAGGACCGCCTTTGCTGTATCCCATAGGTTTTGGACCGAAGTGTCTTCATTCTCATTGGTTTCCATGAATTGTTTCAGTTCTTCTTTGATCTCCTGGTTGATCTAAGCATTCTTAAGCAAGGTGGTCTTTAGCTTCCAGGTGTTTGAGTTCCTTCGGAACTTTTCCTTGTGATTGAGCTCCAATTTCAAAGCATTGTGATCTGAGAATATGCAGGGAATAATCTCAGTCTTTTGGTATCGGTTGAGTCCTGATTTGTGACCCAGTATGTGGTCTATTCTTGGGAAGGTTACAAGTGCACTTGAGAAGAATGAGTATTCTGCTGTTTTAGGGTGGAATGTTCTGTATATATCTATGAGGTCCATCTGGTCCAATGTGTCATTCAATGCTCTTGTTTCTTTATTGATTTTCTGCTTCGATGATCTGTCTAATTCTGAAAGAGGCATGTTAAGATCTCCTACGATTAGTGTATTCATATCAATATGACTCTTTATCTTGATTAACAGTTTTCTTAAGTAATTGGCTGCTCCCATATTGGGAACATAGATATTTACAATTGTTAGATCATCTTGGTGGATAGTCCCTTTAAGGATTATGTAGTGTCCTTCTGTATCTCTGACTACAGTCTTTAGTTTGAAGTCTAATTTATCTGATATGAGAATCGCTACCCCAGCCTTCTTTTGAGTCCCATTGGCATGAAAGATGCTTCTCCATCCCTTCACTTTCAGTCTGCGTGTATCTTTACGTTCAAAATGGGTCTCTTGTAGACAGCATATGGATGGGTCCTGTCGTTTTATCCAATCTGCAACCCTGTGCCGTTTTATGGGTGCATTTAGGCCATTCACATTGAGAGTGATTATTGATAGATACGTTTTTATTGACATCGAGTTACCTTTGAAGTCTTTCTTTCTGTAGACTGTCTCTATATTTCTGTTCAATGCTATTCTTGGGATTTTTCCTCTTTTATAGAACCCCCCTTAATATTTCCTGCAGTATCGGCTTGGTGGTTGCATAGTCTTTTAAGCCTTGCCGGTCTTGGAAACTCTTTATCTCTCCATCCATTTTGAATGTCAGTCTTGCTGGATAAAGTATTCTTGGCTGCATGTTCTTCTCATTTAGTGCCCTGAATATATCTTGCCAGCCTCTTCTGGCTTGCCAGGTCTCTGTGGACAGGTCTGACGTTATTCTGATGGGCTTCCCTCTGTAAGGAGCCTCTTTGCCCTGGCGGCTTTCAAGAGATTATACCTACAATTATAATTCCTCAATTTGACTATCAGGTGTCATGATGTTTTTTTGGAATGTATAATCTTGGGTGGAGACCTTTCAGCCTCTGGTACATGAACGCTGGTTCCATTCACGAGATTGGGAAAATTTTCATGAAGGACTTGTTCCATGATATCTTCTAGACTTCTTTCTTTCTCCTCCCCTTCAGGGATTCCAATATTTCTGACGTTGGAATGCTTCATGGCATCATTTATTTCCCTGATTCTGTTTTCGTGGTTTCTAAGCTGTTCCAGGCTTCCTCCTGATTCTTTCTCTCTATCTGTTTGTCTTCCAGATCACTAATTATATCTTCTGTCTCAGTTACCCTAGCTTTGAGAAAGTTTATATTAGATTGGAACTAATCTAAGAGAGCATTAGATTGGAACTAATCTGGAGAGCATTGTGAACATCCTCCCTGGTAGCTTTGAGCTCCACCCTAACATTGTGAACATCTTCTCTGGTCGCTTTCAGTTCAGCCCTAATCAATTTTGTTTGGTCATCCATGGCTTTTTCCAACCTAGCTATTGCCTGGATAATTGTTAGCCTGAATTCTCTTTCCGACATATTGTCTATGTTGATAGCCGTTAGCTCTGTTGCAGAAGGTCCATCCTCTGTATTTTTCTTCTGTT
The DNA here is from genome assembly GCF_020171115.1 of Neogale vison. Taxonomy (NCBI): domain Eukaryota; kingdom Metazoa; phylum Chordata; class Mammalia; order Carnivora; family Mustelidae; genus Neogale; species Neogale vison. The sequence continues at coordinate 83,085,431 of NC_058094.1, read as the reverse complement.
GGGCATTCCTCCTCCTAGTCATTTTGGTGGGAGATGACTGAACAGATGTAGCTGGATGTATCAACTCTGGTGCAGTCAAGGTGCACCCTGGAACACTTCTGAGCAATCAGGATTCTCCACCCAAACGAGAGACAAAAGAAAAGAAAAAGAAAACGAAAAGAAGAAGAAGAAAAAGAAAAAAAAAAGAAAAGAGAGAGAGAGAGACAGGAAAGAAAGGGAAGATGAAAAAGAAGGTTCAGCCCAGATGGGCCCCAAGGTAAGAATTATGAAGTAGACAAACAAAAAGAGATAAAAAGACTGATACAAGTATATGGCAGGAGAAATATATATATATATATATATATGCAATTAAAGAAAGAACCTTGTCAATTTATATGCTAAAGTGTATGTAAAATTTATATGCTCTCAGGACAAACACAAAAATCACAGAAACACTGGTGGAAAAAGATGGGAGAGTTCTTATAAATTCTCAGTGTGTGCGAGGAAGGTTGTTTTGATTCTTCCTGGATGTATCTTGATATCTTTGTTAAAGGACTCAACTTTCCTAAGATAAAGGGGATTAAAAATTGGTTTACCTATAGGGGTAGTATTGATTGGGGAAAGGGGATTACTTTGAAGTTTAACTCTATATGAATATTAGAGGATAAAAATAAAAAGGAATAAACTAAACTAAAATTTTAAAAAAGGAATTCAAAAAATAAAAATGCAAAAGAAAAACATAGGTGTATGTATCAAAAAGTTCAGGTTAGAAAGGTATTATGGAAGTTGATGGACTGTACAGCTCGCTGTGATGGTAAATAGGTTAAAAAAATTACCTATGTGTAAAAAAATATATATATGAAACGGAATAGTGGAAACAAGTAAACAATACAAGTTTTCCTATGAAGTAGTGGTTGTTCTCTTGTAGTCCTTTTTTTTTTCTTTCTTGGTTTGTCTTCTGGGGGAGGGGCCTGCCACGTGGGTTGTCAGTCAATGATGTTTCCTGAGTTGAGTCCTCCCACCTCCCTCAAGGGGGTGGGCTCTGGGGAAACTGGTTTTTTTTCAGGCTTTTGTTCTCTGGCAGTTTTTATGCTTGTTCACTTTTTTTCCTCTCACCTTGACCACCTTTGATGGTTTTTGTAGTATTAGAAGAAATCTAACCCCACCCTGATCTCCCTCTCAGAGAGAAGCCTCAGTCTGGGTGCAGAAGCTGAATAAATTCCCCCTTGGCCGCTGGCAGCGCAGGTTCCAAGTTGCAGACCCTGGGGGCGCAGGATCTTTTGCTCGTCCCCAAAGCCAAGGCAGTGGCGGCTGTCTGGGAGCTCCCGACCACCAGAGAGGTTCCAAGCAGCAGTCGCACACTGAGATTTTGCTGCCGGCCCGGGCTGGGAGTGCCCGGCTTGCGCGCACCTCTTTTCAGAGGCGGCTATGGGTCGGGCGCGCGTCTGGGGCACTGAGAACGGGGCGCTGGTCCGTAAGCCCCAGGCTGGGCTTTTGCGCGCCTCTGTCAGGGGAAGAGTTTCGGGCGCGCGGCTTAGGCTTTGAAACAATGGTGCGGGTCAAAGAGCACCGGCCGGGCCTTTGTAACTCAGGGGAGCTTGAGGGACCTGCGCGCGCATCTCAAGCTTTGTGGTAGGGCTAGCGCGCGTTCTGCAGACTGGCGCGGCTCCCGTCCCCTCACAGGAGCCAGAACCCACCCATTCTTGGGCGCGCTGGTGGCTTAGGGACCAAGAGCGGTTTCTCCACTGCACTCTCTCTGCCTCAGTGCCGGGGAGGCTGTCTGGGACCGGGGACTTAAGCCCCTGTCCCTAGTCGCCCCGATTCCCACAATTTCCCCCCGCGATCCTTTGCTCTTTTGGAGTGCTTTCAACCAGTCTCCAAGTTAATGCTGGTCCCCAGACGCAGGGCACTCTCGCTCGTATTGGGGTATTACTTTCCAACCGGTCACCTCTGGTGGCTCCCTCCCCCTTTTGTTTATCTTCCGATATCAGTCCGCCGTTCCCATTCCGCTTTACCTGCCCACTGGCGTCTTCTGCCCCTGTAGAGATCCAGACGTGTATAATTCTGATCTCAGGCTGATTTCATGGGTGATCGGAGTTCTTTGGTAGGTAATCAGCTCACTTTGGGGTATGGCTAAAAAGGCGCCTCTTCCTACTCCCCCGCCATCTTCCGTAAATCTTTTTTAAGTTTATTTATTTTTTTATTATGTTAGTCACTATAGAGTACTTCATTGGTTTTTGATGTAGTGTTTCATGATTCATTGTTTGCAGATAATACCCAGTGCTCCATGTAATCTGTGCCCTCCTTAACATCCATCACCAGGCTTACCCATTCCCCTATTCCTCTCCTGTCTAAATCTCTCCTTTTGTTTCCCAGAGTCCATAGTCTGTCAGGTTCATCTCCCAATCTGCTTTCTCCCCCTTCTTTTTTCCCTTCTCCTAATGTTCTCCATGCTATTCCTTATGTTCCACAAATAAGTGAAACCTTATGATAATTGACTTTCTCTGTTTGACTTATTTCACTCAGCATAAACTTCTCCAGTCCCATCCAACTGATGCAAAAGTTGGGTACTCATCCTTTCTGATGGTGAGTAATATTCCGTGTGTATATGGACCCTATCTTCTTTATCTATTCATCTGTTGAAGAGCATCTTGTCTCTTTCCACAGTTTGGCTATTGTGGCCATTGCTGCTATGAACATTTGGGTACATATGGCCCTTCCTTTCACTAAAGCTGTATCTTTGGGGTAAATACCCAGTAGTGTTAATGCCTAAATCTAAAGAAATTAATACAAGTCCAGTTAGATTATAATTTGACCACATTTACATTAAAATAATATTCTTCAGGTATTTTTTAAAAAAATTTTAAAGATATTCTTTATTTATTTGACAGAGAGAGAGAGGTTACAAGTAGGCAGAGAGGCAGGCAGAGAGAGAGGGGGAAGCAGGCTCCCTGCCGAGCAGAGAGCCCGATGTGGGGCTTGATCCCAGGACCCTGGGATCATGACCCGAGCCGAAGGCAGAGGCTTTAACCCACTGAGCCACCCAGGTGCCCCTAAAATATTTTTAATACACTATTAATTAGTAGGTTCTTTATGATGAATACCTATTTTTGTTATATACCAGGCATTTCTTCAATATTTCCTGCATCTTCTTTGAATGTATCAAGTAATAACTAATGACAGTAACATTAGCAGCAAAAGTCATCCCATGTGCCAAATGTTCCAAATGACCTTTTGAAATATTAATAATCCCATTTTATGGATGAGGAAACTGGACACAGAAAGGTTGAGTAATTTCCCAAAGTCACGAAACATTTAAATGGTGGAGCTGGGATTGAATCTAGGAAGAATGGATTCAAGCTAAACTTTTCACCAGTATACTCTACTTTGAATCTTCTCATAACACTCACACACACACACACACACACACACACACATGCCTGTACACACTTACATGGCTTCATTTAAATTTTGTTTAAATACCATCCTTCCCCAAACTAACAATAGCTCAATTTTTTCCTTTATTTCATGTAACATACCATGGAAACTCTAGCAAAACTCATCGCATGAGTCAATAAACTTGATTTTATAGAACTATAGATCTGTCATTGGTGGTCTTATATTGATAACACAGAATAATTTCCACAAACACTCCAGAAGGTAATTTATTATATACCCATTTTATTGAGGTCAATGAACTTGCTTAAGCTTACACAAATAGTAATTATCAGTATGACTCAGATGCCACCCATGATATCTCCAGAATCCTTATTCTTGATTACTGCAGTATCAGTACACTAGCCAAGACTTAAAATAAAATTGCATGGTTTTATGTCACCAGCATTTTGACAGCTGAAACCAAAAAGCAAGTATGGAATTGCCCAAGGAAATCAGGAAAATTAAGAAGAGCTTTGGGCTGGGTTTGTAAAATATAAGCATTAAACATAGAGGCAGAGAAAGAGAGATGGAAACAGTGTGAGAAGTGGGATAAATACTAGACTTGGGGAGGAGGGACACATAGCTAAAAGGAGAACCAGTTTCAGTAACTGAGAGTTTCAGTAAAGTAAAAAGAAAAGAAAAAAAGATTTTGAATTGAATGGAAATGTCCATGTAATCTAGAGTTGTTTTAGCAGAGTGGTGAATCAGAAAATATGCATTTCAGGGGGAAACGTTTGGGGAGAAAATTAGATATGAAAAATGGAGTTAGCAGAAAAAAAATTAAAGATACTTGCCTTAGAAAAGAAAAAGGGTTATTTTCAAATTTGAGACAAAGTCAAAGTCTTTTCTTCATTTGGTTGTCAGAAAAGTAAGAAAGTTTACAGCTAGAAGAAAAGGTTCTACTTCAGAGAAAGAGGCTAAAAATAGAGGTTCAAGGAAAAGAGAGAAATGGGGAACACTTACTAGAGGGAATTATTGGATGACATAACAAAAAATGCAAGCAACATTATATTTTTGGACATTTCCACTCTTAGATATTGATAGAGAAGCTTGAAACAGATAAATTCTCCCCCTAAGAGCAATGGTTTGAACAAACCAAAAATTGGTTGAAAGAATGGAGGGCTTCTACCATCTCCAGGACACATGAAAGCACAGATCCTGGAGAAATGGAAGCTTACATAGGAAAGTGTATGTTTTTGCAAGTTCCTTTTTCCCTCCAGGCATTTGCCTAGTTTTTGTGTAGGGAAAGAGACTAAAAAGCCAGGCAGAAAGCAAATGCTAAGAGGAAGAGGTGCTTACAAAACTTTGGGCAATCTCACATTGCAGACAGAATAAAAAGTTAGAGTTAATGCATCAAAACAACAAGGATTTAAGAGGCCATGATCTCAGAAGGTAGGGAGATGCAGAGATTCAATGAATATTTAGTGCCTGCTGTCCCCTTGAGACATGGCCTACATTTATCTATACAGTAAACAGTGTGAGAGTTATCTACATAATGCAGAAGACTGAGAAGCAAAACATAAGCCAAACCAAACCAAAACAGAAACCAAAAACATTGCAAAGTAGAATGAAGTTGCTAGGAGAAGGGACAGACTAGAGGACTCAAAAAGAAAAGGGTTTCTAAGAATCATCCTTGGTTGTCAGTTATGTCCTTTGGAGTCCTGCACCATAAGAGCCTGGGTGAACCAAAGGGAGTTGACACCTTTCAAAGATCATAAACTAGCAAGAACCAGTCCCTGAAGGATTTGAGGTCATCTGCCTTTCTGTTCTCTGCCCCCAGCTGCCAAAGTATAGGATAAATCCTCCATGTAAGTAAAGAGTAGCTTCTTCAATTTTTCATATAAAATTCTCAGCTATCATTAGAGAAAATAATAAGCATACTAAGACAAATAAAGGAGAAAAACAGACAACAGAAACAAACCTATAAGTGACCAATATCAAAGAGTATGGGAACAATAACTATAGGTATGATATTTATAATTCAATGAAAAAAATAATAATTATACCAATGGATAAAGGGCAAAAACCTGAACAGGTACTTCACATGCAGAAATTTCCAAAAGATCAATAAGCATGTGAAACTGTTTTACTTTATTTGTTATCTTGGAAAATGCAAATTAGAATCTCAAATTTTACTGTAGACTTACCAGAACAGTGAAAATGAAAACGTCGAGTATGAGGATTGGCAAAGAAATGGAGTCACTAGAGTACGCATACATTATTGGTAGTAATGCCAATTGTACAAATACTTTTGAAACTGGCTTGAAATATCTAGTTAAGCAAATATTTTCACACTTAAATCTAGCAGTTCCATTCCTAGGTATAGGCAAAAATGAAATGCACACAATTCTGCATCAAAAGACATGTATAAAAAAGATTATAGCAGCAATATTTAAAAGAGCTATAGCATGGTAATTACCCAAATATGCATAAGTAGCAAAACAATAAATGGTACTATAATCACATAAATTTATATCAAATCATAAGGAGAATGAATGATCTACTGGTGGACAGAACAACATGGATCAATCTCACAAGTACAATATTGAGTGAAAAATCTAATTACAAACAATTCATATCCTATAATTACATTTATATTAAGTTCAAAAACTGGCAATCATAATCCAAGGTGTTGAAAGCCACAAGAGTAGTAATCTTTGGGGTGGGTAATGATCAGATGGGGACACAGGAAAGACTTGTGGAGTCTGAATTTAGGGTCATCTCTATGCCCAGGATCCCATTGTCTCAGCCTATCTTTTTTACCTCAGCCATACCTATAGCACTGTGTTGAATACAGGGATTCTCTGGCTATATTTGTATCATTGGAGAGTGTATGTCTCTTCCTTTCTGTCTGGAGCTTCTCTGCAGTTGTCACATGGGATAACTATAGGAATCCCCTCAGCTATTCCGGAACTTATGCAAATATGTAAATGCAAGGTAGTCTGTATCCCTTTTAGCCTTTGCCAATATGAGACAGAAGCCAGTTGCTGGTACTTTTCTTTCTTTCATCAAGACAGCTCTGAGGTATATTCACAGTTGCTTTTCAGAGATCCCCAGCTAAACTGAGCCCCAGTTATCTGCAACAGTAATTAGCTCAACATGCACTCTTGAATTAGATTTCCCTCTTTATGGGTTTCACTGTTCTTAGCATCTGCAATTACATTCCCCTTCACTCTTCCCATACTAGACTACTTGCCCACAGTCCCTTGTCTTCGGCTCTGCTTTTCAGGGGAAACCCAAGTTAAATATATTGGTTCATTTGGAAGAAATTCTCGGGATGAGATTCTAGAATGGGAATACTATTGATCAGAAGAGAGTCACAGAGAGTCACACCTGATTGCAGGTAAAATTAGAGAACTGATAATCCCTCAAGTATAATAAAATTGCAATTACTAAGACCTGACCAGTGGTTGATTATAATGAGGTACACATAAAAAGTGAAACACGGGTTTAAGTATTGGTCTGGCATTTAAACTGTATAATGACCATGACAATTTCCTGGGTTGTTAAAGGTTTCAGAAGCCTAGAAGAAGAAAATAGCATACTGAGATTTATGAACTATTAATTCTGCTCACCCTGAAAAAGCCAAAGATCTTCTATGACAGCATTTAAAAAAAACTCTTATCTTTTGGTTAGAAGTGGAATGTGTTAAAAATTAGGTCCATAATGTAATTGTAAGAGTGGCTAAGGTCCAGGGAGAGAGAATGCCCTGCTTTGACATATTTCCCATGGCAATAACAGGGAGTTAATAAAAGTCCACCTATTGTAGTCCAGGAGGTAGTACGTAAGTGACAAAAGCAAGATGGTTGTATTTCCTATTCCAAGTGATACAAGGAAAGACACAGATGGGTAAGAAAATAAGGTTACTTGACTTATTAGAGAAAAATAACAATAACTTAAAAGCAGAAGACTGAATTCAACCATAAAAATGAAAAAAAAAGTAATTATTTATTTACTTACTTACTTACTTAGAGAAGGGGAGGAGGAGTAGAGGGGGAGGGAGAGAAAGAATCTTAAAGAGGCTCCATGTGGAGCCTGATGTGGGAGTTTATCTCACAACCCTGAGATAATGACCTGAGCTGAAATCAAGAGTCAGAGGCTTAGCTGACTGAACCAGTCAAGTGCCCTGAAAAAAATGCAATATTTCACCCTGGTTCCAAATCTAAAATACTCTAAGGAGACACCTTACAATTAAAGAGGGTGATTCCATCTGGGGAAGGATCTTAAGTGATACTTCATGTGTACAGCCTGTATTACTACAATCTTCCGCCAAAGGAAGCTGAAGCTGTCTACCAGAATAATCGTGTAGAGCTGTGAAAAAATCTAGCCTTGGAGTGCCTGCGTGGCTAAGTTGGTTAAGTGTCTGCCTTTGGCTCAGGTCATGATCTCAGGGCCCTGGGATTGAGCTCAGCATTGGGCTCCCTGCTTGGTAGAGAGCCTACTTCTCCCTCTCCTCTGCCCGTGCTCGCTCTCGCTCTCTCTCTCTCTCTCTCTCAAATAAATAAATAAATTCTTAAAAAAAAAAAAAAAAGATAGAGTTTGGTCTTGTTCCCCATTATATCAAATCAGTATGCAGAGGAAACACTCAACAAATAGGATGGTTTGTCCTATGAATGATGAGCGCGCCTTATCTAGTCATTCTAAGTACAATGGGCTTTCTTACAGACCGCTCCTGATGACTGAATGGAGCCTGTTATTGATTCAAAAGTATAAACTCTAATACCAAAGGCAACCTAATGCTGATACTGCTGAAGGACGAACATGTAAAGAACAGAATCTGATACTGTACCATTTCTCAGCAAGACAAGCCAGTTTCTTGGGGACACAATGATTATACTGGATATGTTCCATCCTGATGGTAATGGAGATTTGGTAAGGTAATAAGTTAATTCATATCAACTCTAGATACGGACTTGCCTTTCCTGCTGAAAATAGTTCCATCACTATCACCATCTGACAGTTCATGGAATACTTGACTTACAAGAGACCCTGAATGACATCACCTTTAAACAAGGAACTTTTTTTTTATGGTGGATGTATGGCAAAGAGCACTTAACCAAATGTTGCATTCATACTTGGCATTAATTAGAAACAGCTAGCCTAGTGTTGTGACAGAATGCTTATTAAAAACTCAGCTAAGGGACGCCTGGCTGGCTCAGTGGGTTAAAGCCTCTGCCTTTGGCTCAGGTCATGATCCTAGGGTCCTGGGATCGAGCCCCGTATTGGGCTTCCTGCTCAGCAGGGAGCCTGATTCCTCTCCTCTCTCACTGCCTGCTTCTCTGCCAACTTGTGATCTTTCTCTCTGTCAAATAAATAAATAAAATCTTTAAATAATAATAAATAAATAAATAAATAAATAAATGCTCAGCTAAAGTATCATAGTTTTTGGGTGCTGTCTGCAAGATATAGTACATGCACTGAACCAACAAATAAAATGCTGTACAGCATCTAATAGTAACTAATAATTACTAATAGTAACCAAAATGCATGTATTTTAACATCAAGGCTTAGAAGGAGGATCGGGTCTTTAAACACCACTCCCAGTAACATTATAGAGGTTTGTACTTTATGTGTCCACAATTGCATTGAATTATATGGGCTTGTATACAGTGCGTTTATGTGTGTGTGGGGTGTGGGGTAACTTCTCTATGGGTAAGTAGTAAGAGTTCCCCTGAAGTGAAAACTGTGATCTTTCCCTGAAAATTTTTGGGTCCCCATGCTGCTTGACCAGTAGGCAGTGAAGGAAGTTACTACATTGTTAGGGTTACTAATTAATTGTTATGAGGAACTTATGGTGCTTATATGTCTAGTGGTAATTGTAAATGGGCAATTTCTCCACTTGTGTCCCAATAAGGGCAAGGGAACAAAGGGTTTCAGTCCTCTTCATTTCTCTACCCTAGATGAGGAATTTTCTAAAATGGATAGTAGATAATGGATATAATGAACACAAATTATAGTCTCATATCAGTTATATTTGGTGGGCCTATAATTGTTTTACTGTTCTTTTTGTATTAAATCTTTTAAAGAGATCGTGACCATCTGCCACCTTGCCGACTTTGTGGTGGTCATGGTTTCTTTAAGGAAGGACACAAGTGGATCCAAAAGTTCAAGGACTGGGTGAAACATTGATTGGTCTAATGTTTATATTTGGCGAAGATTACAGCTATCAGCTGAGCATAAGTATAGACTGAGAACATATGACCTCAATTTTACAATATTGCTTTCTTTCTGTCTCAGAAATTATTTTTTTACTGCCACACAGGGAACCTAAAAAAAGTCTGCTGAGCAGTGCCTCATTGGCACAGTCAGTTAAGTGTCTGCCTCTTGGTTTGGGCTCAGGCCCTGATCTCAGGGTTCTGGGATTGTGCCCCAAGTTGGCTCCATTCTCAATGAGTAGTCCACTTGAGATTCTCTCTCCCTTTTCATCTGCCCCTCCTCTTCATGCTCTCCTTCTCGTTCTCAAATAAATAAATAAATAAATCTTTTGAAAAATCAAAATAAATAAAAAACTCTGTGCCATTCAAGCATATGCACAAATCTGGAAGTGTTTAGGTAACACCCCTCTGGCAAACCTTGACCAGTGTAGAAACAGGTGTGTTAGACAAATCTCTCCTATGTGTACATCAGACCACAATTCCTTGGAGGGTCCTCTGTAGGACTGAGGCTGATTTGCCCACAGTGATAACCAGCTGAGTCTTCATTCATTGGATTGGCTTTCCTTTTCTTATTTCACTATTCCAAATCCCCCCAGTTCTAGAATCTGTGATAGTTTTCAACTTAAACTATCTGCATACAAGTCCTTGTTGACTGTTCTGCTTTTTGGGAGAACATAAACTACAATGGGAATGTAGTGCCTTATAATCTGATCATTGTTACACAGAAATAGATAGTAATAAGTGTACTATTATGCAATAAAAAGTGTACTTTAAAAATAATACATTCTAACTGAAATAATAAATTCTAATATCATGTTATCTTATGGAACTTCTTATTCTGATAATGGCATCCACTTACTCTTAATATTACGTTCCTTAGCTCTCTTGAAATTGGCCAGTTTCTTATTATTTTATATTCTCTGAATCCCTGAGACTTTTCTTTTCTCTCTTTAAAAATTGTCACTTAAAAATAATTTCAGATGATGGGGTGCCTGGGTGGCTCAGTGGTTTAGGCCTCTGCCTTCGGCTCGGGTCATGATCTCAGGGTCCTGGGATCGAGCCCCGCATCGGGCTCTCTGCTCAGCAGGGAGCCTGCTTCCCCCTTCTCTCTCTCTGCCTGCCTCTCTGCCTACTTGTGATCTCTCTCTGTCAAATAAATAAATTTTAAAAATCTATAAAAAATCATTAAAAATAATAATTTCAGATGCAAAAATAATGTTAAGATTTTCATATACACTGAGAGTTCCCAAAGTATTAACAACTTATACAAACCAAAGGACAATTATTAAAATCAGGAGATTAATATTGCTATAGTAGTATTATCTAATCTATAGACCTTAGTCAAATGTCATCACTTACTTACCAGTGTCCTTTTTCTAGCCCAGGACCATCCAGGGTCACATGTTACATTTAGTCATCATGGCTCTTTTGTCTCTTCTAATCTGGGTCAGCTCCTTGATATTTCTCGGGGTTTTCTGTGTGTGTGTGACCTTGACATTTTTAAGTCTCTTTTTAATATCACTTTCCTCCTTTAATCAGATTTGACTCTAAGAACAAGTACTTAAGACTGTCATCAAAACATTCAGATTACTTCCAGTTCTGTGCTTTTTCTCCAAAATTTCCAGAAAAACAGAATTTAAAAGACAATTCAAAAATGCTTTTTTATTTTATTTTTTTAAGATTTTTTTTTTATTTATTTGACAGAGAAAGACACAGCCAGAGAAGAAACACAAGCAGGGGGAGTGAGAGATGGAGAAGGAGGCTTCCCGCTAAGCAGAGAGCCTGATGTGGGGCTCAATCCCAGGACCGTGGGATCATGACCTGACCTGAAGGCAGATACTTAACAACTGAGCTACCCAGGTGCCCTTCAAAAATGCTTTGTTTCCACTATCGTACTCATGTTTTCTAACTCTGTGAAAAAAATATTCTAAAAGGTTAATTACTACATTTCTAAACATTAGTTTCTCTTTCTGTGTCTTTCCATAATTATTTTTTAAGTATTAATGAATTACCTTTTCTACTACCTTCAGCATGCATTCTAGATCTTCACTTTCTTCTTAAGATATTTAATTATTGCCAACCCATTTTCTACCCATTTCTTTACCAAAAAAAACATTTTTCAATAAATATGTATTGGTCAAGGAATATTGATCACTCTTTAAACATTACAGTAGAGCAGAACAAGAGAAATAGAAATACTGTCCTAGTGGACTTCACATTCCAGTGTGGGAAGAAAGAAATCAGATAGAAACAAGCAAACAGACCATGGGTGTCAGCTCTTAAAATAGGGCATCAGGGAATATCATTGGAAATTAGGAAGATAAGCAGTGAGTAACTAAGCTATTAAATTATTTATATGCATAGACAAAAATGGAAAATTAAAATATCCAGGATATTACAGAGAAATAGACAAAAATTTCTATGTATGTGAAGTAAAGTCCAAAGGCAATGCGTGTACTTTATATCTCTCTTCTGCCTTTGTGTCCTACTGTGTAGACTCCAAGAGGGGAGTGGGCTCCCCTAATGGCTGACTTTCAATTATGTTCGGTCATACACAAGGCAGGAGGAGAGGGAAATCTGGATAACTTGTATTGACTCTCTGGACTCCATCTTACCTGAGTACCTGTGGGAATAACCAGCCTTCAATCGAGAGCACTTTACAGAAGAAATGTTTCAGGAGAAAATGAGGTTTCTGCTAAGATACGATGATTGGCTGTGGAAAAGCCTGCTAGCTGTCTAACAAGATCTCTGTTCACTTCTTCCTAACACCCAACAAGTAGACTCCATTTCCCAGACTCTCATGAATCTCAGTGTCTCTTTGTGACTAAGTTAAAATCAGGGGGAAGATAAGGAGATCATTTGACTCTTTTTTACCCCTGGCCGATAAAAACTTTCAATTCATGCCCTTCTCTGCCCATTTCCCCTTCCAGCCACCCAGGATGGATAAAAGAAGACAGGGCTTCTGTCATCTTGAGACCTCAATGTGAAGAATGTCTACTAAAAACCTGCTCACTGCAGATGTCATTAGTGAGCAAGAAATAATTATATTATGCTTGCATTGTGCATTTTGATTTGCAGTCTATAATTAATTGTCAGAGGACTTAGATTATCATAACTGATTCATAAACATAAATTTGAGGAGTTAGGGTAGTGCTTAAAATATGCAATTGGCTTGGCTTGGCTTGATACGAGGGCTGTTAAGAGAAGAGAAAGAATATGTGGAGCTGAAGAGGTATAAGAACACTAGTGAGGAGAGGTACTTACAGGATTTCTAACGCAGGAGCACAGGTGAGTGATCTCACAGTGCAATGTCAATTAATTAAGATCTCACAGCCTGATCAAATCTATCTTTTTTAAAAAGACTTTTTCATTTATTTTAAAGAGAGAAGAAGATTGTGAGTAGGAGTAGGGCAGAGAGAAAGGAAGACAAGCAGACTCTCTGTTGAAAAAGGAGCCTGATGCAGGGCTTGATTCTAGGACCTTGAGATCATGAGCTGAGCAGAAAACAAGAGTCAGAGGCTTAAATGACTGAGTCACCCAGGCATCCCTAGCCAAGTCCATTTTTTAAGGCTGCAGACCACATGACTTCCTGGGATCGTCTCAGAGATGCTGCGTATTCCACAGGCCCAAATCTGAATTCATGGCTTTTCCACACAATTCTCCTGTGACTTCTATCTTTGTAAAATGGTACCACCATCCACATAGTTTTTCAAGTTGGAAATCCCTGAACTACAAAAGTAGCATCTTCCAGCCTTATTACCACCATCGACTTCCTCCAAGAATCTTCACTTTAAAACACAAATCTGATCAGATGACTCCATCTTTTCTTCCCTTCTTCCAAGTCCCCATTCTATTGTGATGAGCCATAAATGCTTGTCTTTTCTTGTAGGCTAAATTTAAATTTCTTCCATGGAATTTCTGGCATCGTAGAATCTGACCCTTTGCTTCTTAAAGATGCTGTATACTTTCAATTCAGGGTCTTTGGTTGTGCTATTATTTCTGGCTTAGGTGTTCTTTCTCCACTTGGGACTCACCTCTCACACCGTAGGTCTTTAGGACACCTTCCTTGAAGTCAGACTAGTGTGCATTCTTATAGAACCCTAAACTTTTTCATTTGCAAAACTCTTTGTAGTGATGAATATGATGTTCCATATTTGTATAACTGACTTAAAGATAGATCCTTTTGAGAGCATAAAATATCTGTTTTGTTCACTATTTGCCTGGTTCACTATGTGTTGAATAAATTCAAAACTTACATCCTTTCCAGATGGCCCCTACTGTTTCCTCCACAGTTTTGATCTCCTTTTGCAATCTCTGGAGTGGAGTTAGGAAAAAAAAACAAAAAACAAAAAACAAAAAACAAAAAAAACACAAGGAAACCTCAAGGACTCCAAGCTTTATACAAATGGTACAGGTGTTTTAAATCCACAAGTAAGTGCTATAAAGAATGTTGTGGGGTTACATGACATAGCATTGTGGTTCTTCAGGGCAGGCTAGACAGGCAGCACTGCAGGGAGGATTGGTGCCTTGAGATAAATTTTACAGAAAAAGAGCAACATGATTTGACAGAAGGAGTTAGGATCAGAAAATCCCCAAAAGGGAAGATGTGTGGATTCATTCACTCTGCTAACATAGTTATGGACGAAGAAGGATAAATAACCATAAGCTCCTCTATCAGATGCTAAAGACACACAAGAGAAAATGAACAACAAATCTCACTAATGAAATGTGAGAATTTCTCTGTACAGTTATGTGGTGTATTATATTGTTTTTGGCTGAACAACTGAATAAAGAGGCCAACATTTTAAGAGTTTATTTCTTCCATTTCATAATAAGTTCGGGTTAGGCAGTTCCAGATCTGTTCAGAGGCTCAGTGGTGGATCTCCTGCAATGCAATTTTGCAAGCCTTCTGGTCCTACTTGTGTGGGGATGGAACTGGTAACAGGTATCTTCTTTTGATAATGTCCAAAGTACTTCTCTGTTGGGGGAGCTCACTGAAAATCTGTGACCTCCAATTGACCCCCAAGCTGGACCCAAACAATTGGAGGCTTCCCACCCTCTTCGCCTCTTCTTGAAATATGCATTCCACTTACATTTCTTGCTCCCAGGTGCTGCCCCAAGGACACAACTTTGAGAGAGAACTGTGGTGTTGAGACTCCCTGGATGCCATACATGACTGAACCCAGGTAAAGCCTCTCTGTAAGCTTTTAAGATTCTGACAGGTGAATGCAGAGATGTATTCATCTTCTGGCCACTCCGGGCAAGCATCATAAATAAATTCCCTTGCTTATTAAACCTGCCACTTACCAATCTGGAGTGGTTTGCCTCTTCCTTTAGTCTCTCCCTGCCCCCACATATGGAGATCAGTTTCAGATTACACCCAGGGAGCTCCCTGGTTGTGAAGCAACAATTGGTGAGCCAGCCAGAAGACATGAAAAAAAAAAAAAAAAAAAAAAAGGAGCGGTGTTCTTTGGGAAAAAGACATCTGTAGATGACATTCTGCTTTGGCCATTGACCCCTATGTGGTAAGAGGTTGCTGATATGCCCAATGTTTGTGGACTACCATGTGAGTATGGGAATCCCCTGAAAATGCAAGCTACTTTAATATACTTGTTTGAGGAACTATTAGCACACTATGATGAAAAAGGGAAACTCATGCCTGGTCAGGGGAAGGGGGCTGGCCTCTACTATGGGCAGTTTCACTAAACACTGATGCCCAACTAGATGCTGAAATTCGAGTTAAAAATGGAAAAAGAGCTGAGACTAGAGAGTGACATGAGGTGTACACTACTCTGCTAGATTTGGGGTTCTCAGACGAGGTGGGAGAGCAGGATGATAAGTTCAGAGACCTTAACAAGCCATTTTGCAAGGCTAGCAGTGCACAGGCTGCCTCAGATTAAGATCTGAGCAGTGTGACAAAGACTGATTGGGACACTGAAAGGTGGAATCTCACAAAAATGACAAAAATGGAGGGGAGATGATATGGTGATTGATGGGGAACTGGAAAACACCCCATGCTATCTGACCCCCAACACAAAAAAAAACATAAAATAACATTTACCCCAAAACACATAGGAAAGAACTTACATTCTTTCTCTGTCCCTTGTAGTTGTAAATTTTATCATGTCTTTTGAAATATAAACACTCCAGCTGATAGCTCTGTTATAGCTCAAAGAGACTAAAAAAAAAAAAAAAAAAAAAATATGGAGGGTAGGGTGAAGGGGGCAGGGTAGTACTTTTGAAAATACAGACTGCAGCAGGAAATCCCTTTTGCCCGAAAAGCCTAGTTCACAACCTCCATGAGTTTACAAACAATGAAAATCTTTAGCTGTATGAGTGGGTACCTACTTCATGGACAGCACTTTTAACTTTTTTTGTTTTTGTTTTTTGGTCAGAGAGAAAGAGGGAGTACAAGGGCTCAAGCAGGCAGAGGCAGAGAAAGAAGCAGGCTCCCTGCCAAGCAAGGAGCCCGATGCGGGACTGGATCCCAAGACTCCGGGATCATGACCCGAGCCAAAGGCAGTGGCTCAACCAACTGAGTCACCCAGGCACATGGACAGCACTTTTAAAATGAAAGCTGTGGGTTTTCTGTTTGTGTCTGTTATGATGCCTGTTGCATATATACAATGATTTTTCTTTTTTTTAGCTCCAGAGGATATTCCCAAAATTAATATGTAAAAGAGCTGAGGTTTTTCACAATACTAATGTAAGTAATAAGAGTAAAAAAATGACTGTATAGGAAAAGTACATTAAGAAAAAGAAAATGTGGGTTTTTTTTTTTTTTTTTAATAACCAAAGATATAAAGTGTAGGAGACGGGTTGGTTAAAAAATGATTTTATTGTAACATAAATATTATAGGGTTTTTTAAAAAAGGATAAAAGTTAAATTGATATAAAAATTGTAAAAAGTCTGAAAAAATATTTTAAAATAAATTTTGTGTATAGTCAAGCTAAGACTAAAATAAATTTATTTAAGTTAAGAAAATAAAATTTAAAATCAAAAGTACATTGGTATAAAAATAGAATTTAGTTTTCTCTTAAAAAAACAAAGTGTTCTTAGATCAGTGGCTTGCTCTTTTTTTTTTTTTTCCCCAGTGGCTTGCTTTTAATAAAAAACTACAAGCAAAGGTTTTTCTATACCTTTAGTGTAGTCTTCCAAGGACACAAAGACTCTGTTTCTTGTCCTTCTCAGGTCTCTGATCACTTAAAAAACTTAAGTCTTCTCTATTAAAAAAAAAAAAAAGGCTAAGCTTTTTAAAATTCTGTAATTTTATACATGTTAAATTTCATTAGAAGCATAGTCAAACAAGAAGTGATGCTAGGGGCGCCTGGGTGGCACAAAGGGTTAAGCCTCTGCCTTCGGCTCAGGTTATGATCTCAAGGTCCTGGGATGGCTCCTTGCATTGGACTCTCTGCTCAGCAGGGAGCTTGCTTCCCCCCCCTCTTCTCTGCCTGCCTCTGTGCCTACTTGTGATCTCTCTCTCTGTGTCAAATAAATAAATAAAATCTAAAAAAAAGAAAAAAAGAAGTGATGCTAAACTTTTTGTAGGGCATATTTATAAAAAATTCCTAAAAATCTATTATGTCCTGCTATAATGTTATCAGTCATAACTTTAGAATGTATGTCACAGAAATAATGAATTTCCCTTGTCAATTGTATTGTAATAAACTCATCAGTTCTTTAATGATGATTTGTAAGTCTTTTATCATTTATAGTTATTATTTTACTCTGATGCTTTAATTGAAAGTGTTCCTGCAAGGGTTTCATCTTTAAGGAAATTCATGGGAAAAACTTTTTATAACCTGCTAAGATCAATTATTTTTAATGTAGGAGGGACAACAAAGAACCTTTCAAGTGTTTCCTCAAAGCTACCTGCACAGCCCCACAAAATGCCACAAGATAATAACCCAGAACCTGTTCCCCATTCATCTTCCCCACATCAGTAAAACGGGTCCATTACATGAACAGTGTGATATCAACATGTGAAGACTCGTTGACACCCTGCAGACTTTGCTGGAACATCTACAAGGGAGAGGATGAGTGGTGAACCCATAGAAAATTCAAGGCCCATGAGGTTTGGGAATCACGTGGTTGCATAAGACATGTTCTTTCAGAAGCTGTTTTATAAGATATAAGCCTATCCAAGCCCTAAAAATGTAAAAGAGATACAAGTCTTTGTAGGGATTTGGTGGTTTTAAAGAACTTTTATTCCCCACCAGCCATGGTACCACTGTCCCTTAATACCACCTGGTTAACAACAACAACAAAAAAGACATGTTCAGAACTGGGTAATCAGAGCAGCAAACCACCTATGAGAAGGCAAAAATACCAGTGAAGAAGATGAAAAATCTGGGCATTCCCCAAGCAGAGCTAACACTTAAGCTAGATGTGTCTGTGACTCTGGAAGGTGTGGGTCAGGTACTGTAGTTGAGAAAACAAAGGTTAGAGTGCCCCTAGGGTCTTGGCCCCAGCTCTAGGAGGGGACACAAACCCAGTATACACCTATAGAAGCAAAGCTCCTAGCAGCTCCTAGCAGTGTGCAGAGTGGTACTTCAGGTGGAGCCTCTCAAGAAGGAAGGAACCACAGTAGCCAAGGTGCTGGACATGGAGTGGTCTGTCTGGCTATTGCTAATGAGTGCTGACCGTGAACCATCTGCACTGAAGTTTGGCTGCTCTGAAAAGATTAACCTTATCACTTAGACAATGGAAAGCAGAGGGATACATAACTCATGAGTGGGCCCTTATACTCTATGTATACATACATAGAAGGAGACTTGGGTTTGCCTGCAAGAGGCAAAAACATTCCTCATTATTTTCCATGTCCCACCTTGTAAGGCAATGACACCCCCACCCAGCAATCAGGAGGCTGATGCCCTAGTTCCAAGAGGAACACTATCAACTACGCCTTCAGTAGACACAGTGGATTGGGTACATAGAACATGTGGCCAGTGCAATGCCTAGGTGGGATGTCAAGGGTGCCAGATAGCTCTTATAATACAGTGACTTACCTAGTTCAGTAACAGCATGTTCTTTGTATTCTAAACAATGTTTATGGCAAAGGCCAAAGGAGTTTAGAACCATCCCTCAGAATTCCCAACTTGTAAGGGACTGGCAAATCAGTTATTTGGGCTCCTGTCTGTGAGTGAAGGCTCTAAATATCACTTTGGTTTGTGGGGCTTAACCTATATTTCCCCTATCACTGTGCAAATCAGACTGCTCTCATTAGGAGATTACAAAGAATGAGTAGTATGTATGGAAATCCCTTTTGAATAGATTTCAAAACTTATGGAATACTAGACTGGTCAAAGAAACATAACATTGAATGGAATTTCCACCTCCTCTTTAACAAGCAAGCAACAAAGTCAGGATGGAGGAAGAACAAGATAAAGAAAAAGGAAAAGAAAAGAAAAGAAAGAAAAGAAAAGCGAGGAAAAGAAAAGAAAGAGAAAAAGAAAGGAAGGAAGGAAGGAAAAAAGGAGTGAGAGGGAGGGAGGGAGGAAGGAAAGAAAAAAGGAATAGGGAAAGGTGAGAAAGAAGAGAAAAGGAAAGGAAGGGAAAGCACAGAGAAGGGAAAGGGAAGGGAAGAGAAATAAAAAGCAGCAGATTAAATTGCTAACTGGTAAAACTACCTTGGTTGAGTGGACTAAAGTGCTGTCCTAGACTTTAATGTATTTAAATAATCAACCAGCAGAGCCTATAGCCTGGGGACCCTTGCCAATGTGCAGGATTACAGGGTTCTTATCTCATGGAGTTGAAGAATGAATTGGTGAAGTGAAATGAAAGTTTATTAAGTGAAGTTGAGAAGAGAAATGAAAGAAAGAAGCTCTCTAGATTGGGTTGCCACTGAAGGATTTTAGTGGCTGTCTTCTATTGAGAACTGCCTGGGAAGGTGTGGTCTTGAGATTTCTGTGCACTCTTGGTATGTTCCCTTATCCCCTTGTTCTGCTATGCCTCAGTGTCTCCACCTGCTAGGCATAGTTCTGGAGCCTACTCAAGGGAGTCAGGGGCCTCCTAGTTCTCCTGATTATACCTTAACCCTTTCTCTATTCACAGGACAGGACCTGTGGGAAGAAATAGCTATACTGGGATTTTGAGGAGTGACTGATTGCATACTTTTTAATTAGTGGGGGTTAGGGATAGCCCAGGTCTCCAAGGAATCTGGAAGCAAGTCTTTCTGGACCATAAAGGGCCAGCTGCTGCCAAGACAAGGTAACTTTTAAACATTAAGGCACAGTGGGGCCCGTGGGTGGCTCAGTGGTTTAAGCCTCTGTCTTTGGCCCAGGTCACAATCTCAGGGTCCTGGGACCCCCACATTGGGCTGCCTGCTCAGCAGGGAGCCTGAGTCTCCCTCTCCCTCTTCTGCCTCTCTGCCTACACGTGATATCTCTCTCTCTCTCAAATAAATAACTAAAATATTTTAAAAAATAAAAATAAAAATAAACATAAGGCACTAAGTAAGCCATGAGTTCCTTGAGGAAGGTCATCCTTTGCATGTTTCAGTTATCTATCAGTGGGTTGCAAGCAAGCTGTGAGGAGGTTTTAACTTGTTATATTTCTTTTGTCTTTGTTTCCCACATCACCAAGATACCCAATACGTTAAAGAGTGTGGAAGTTACAGTAAACCCCATTGTCCTCTCACCTTGGATCAACAGAGCTATGCAGCTGAGAATAACAAACTGCATCATGTCTGGGGAAAGAGTTATCTAATGAAATTTACAGTGAGCTGTCTGACCAGGATGGATGAGTTACTTTGTACCACTGGGTGAACAGGATCTACTCAGTCTCAACTGGGATCCTATTGTTTTGTTGAAACATACTGTATCTGGAAGCATTGAAAGAGAGAAGAAGGTGGGGTCCTGGTCTGACATATTCCATATCCAGTTGTCTCCTCACACCTGACAATCCTGCCTTCTCTACCAACACATATGGTATGTACAACCAGGTCAAGTTTCTAAAGCTGCTAATCTCCTTGTCCTCCAGGCCAGATGGGCACGCTCTGTTTTGCACTGGTACCATCATTTGGTTGCCGCCTTTGTTCCTCCATTGGCCTGGAAGAAGGACATTATAGGCCTGACTAAATCCATCAAGTCTCAAATGGTAGTCAACTAAGCCTATCTTTACTAAACTCTGGGATATCTCTAATTGTAAAAAGCTATCTCTCAAAATAAATGGCCTTGGACATTATTGTTGCCTCACAAGGGACATCTGTAACATCCCAACAAAATGCTCTGTATTTATACCTCAGGAGTCTTCTGATGTTTTGTCTTTATTACATTTTATGAAGACAAAACTGAATGTCCTCAGCAACCTAACCCCCAGCCTAGGAGACTTAATAAATCAGTGGTTTAGATCACAGGGAACCGTAAAGCCCTTTGGAACTATTGGCCTGATACTTGCTTACAGTGTTCCCAGCAGCCTCACCAGGTGAGTAAAGGATGTTACTTCCTGGCAGGTGCAGGAACCTCAGGATTCTTTGGGGGCCTCAGGAAGAGGAATTCACCCAAATCGACAGGTATTGCAGGCATGTCTGATGGCAAGTATGTAGCTTGGCTTCTGGCCTGGAGAGGCTATCATAAGTTCAACCTAGAGATTCCTTACGAGAAGTTCCAGCAAAGCAGATTCTAAAAGATTTATATGATTCTTCACTGTTCTTGCTGAGCTTATGTAAATAATCAGGCCAAGCTTGTTAAAACCGGACTTATTTTTCAAATAAATTAGTCCTGATTTGGCTATCTCTGAAAATGAGGGTTATTTTAGAGAGAAAAATTATGTTTTAATAACACACCTTTATGGATGTTAAATTCTAGATTTGATTGTCTTTAAATGTTTGTTTACTTAAGCTAGACAACTTGAGGTAAACTTCAGAGAAGTTGCACCATAGCTCATTTAGATGATCTTGCTTTTGCCAATCAGCCAGCCCCAGATATAGGAAACTTCAGAAAATTGAAGGATTTGAAGGGAAGAATCTGACTGAGTTAGTGGGAATAGCAGAAAAAGTGTTTAACAACAGGGATGCACAAGAGGATGAAAAACAGACCAAAAAAACTGGTTAAGGTTTTGGCATTACATGAGGCGGGGAGAAGACAGGTAGGGGATAGTAAATGGAAGGAAAAGCCTAAGCACAGAGAAGGCAGGTGGGAAGACTTAGATTCAGATCAGTGTGCTTACTGTAAGGAAAAAGGACATTGCACCAGGGAGTGCCCCAAAAGAAAGACTGCAATGCTTGCCACCAGAGACTGAAGGGGCCATGGTTCAGAACCCCTCCCAAAACCTCAGGTAAAAATTAAAGTGAAGGGGAAATCAGTTGATTTTTTGGTGGACATGGGAGCCCAATTTTCATCATTACTTAAACCCATGGGAAAATTACTTGGAGAAGAAGTCTGGGTACAAGGAGCAAATGGCACAGAGGAACATAAATGGGCAACAGAAAGGACTTTAAATTTGGCCTCGGGAATAGTTAAACATCGATTTTTGGTCCTCCCTAATGCCCCATATAACTTGATGGGAAGAGATCTCCTCCACAAGTTAAGAGCTGGCATTCAGTTCTCAGAAGGAGGCATGACTGTAACCTTGAGACAACCCACTGTACAAGTGCTTATGGCAGCAGTAGATGAATACCTCCTTTTCGAGCCAGTCTCAAAACCAGAGGAGACAAAGGTGGGGAGCCTTCTCCAAATCCTACATGACGAGTTTCCCCAGGTCTGGGCAGAAGGGAAACCCCCTGGCTTGGCCAAGGAACAACCTCCAGTGGTGGTACAATTAAAGATGACAGCTATGGGTGTTCCCCCTTCCCTGGGACGCAAAGGAAGGGATCAGAAAACACATTAACCGCATCTGAGGAAACGGGATCCTAGTTCCTTGCAAATCTTCATGGAACATGCCTTTGCTGCCCTTCAAAAAGGCCAAGACTAGGGAGTACCGACCCATCCAAGACTTGCGGGAAGTTAATAAATGGGTTGAAGATATCCACCCGACTGATGGATGATGAACACCCAAGTGACAGGGTATCAGGCCCTCCTCCTCAATAAACCAAGAGTGACATTCCAGCCCCTGGAATGTCAGAGGAGCTGCTGACCATCCACTGCTGCCAGAGGAGCGGCTGACCATCCACATGACTGTGGGGAGGTCCTAACCCAAGTCACAGGAATAAGGCCAGATCTCAGAGACATTCCCCTCCTGGATGCCGAGATGACTGTTCACAGATGGGAGTAGCTACATGGTCAATGGAAAGAGGTATGCGGGGGCTGCGGTGGTTTCTCCTGAGCAGGAACTCTGGACAGCAGCCCTGACACATGGAACTTCAGCACAAAAAGCGAAACTGATTGCACTATAGATGGCCAAAGGTAAAACAGCCAACATCTATATGGACAGCAGGTATGCCTTTGCTATTCTCCATACACATGGGGCTATTTATAAAGAAAGGGGCCTATTAACAGCAAAAGGAAAAGGAATTAAAACAGAGGAGAAGTATTGGCTCTCCTCCAGGCTATTTGGGACCCAAAGAGATGGCTATTATGCATTGCTCGGGACACCAAAAGTGGACTGATCTGATTTCAAAAGGAAACCAATTAGCAGATCGAGCTGCAAAGCAAGCAGCTGGAGAAACAGTGCAAGAGCTGATTACACTCCCGGCTCTAGCCCTACCAGAAAAACCGGACTATTCAGAGGAAGATTTAAAGTATTTACAAAAATGGACTAAATTAGACTATGAAGGGGACTGGGCTAAGACTAAAAGATGAAAGTTAATTCTTCCTCGAAGACTAGGTAAGAAGTTAGTAGACCAGATACATCAGGGTACTCATTTGGGGTCACGCAAACTCAAGGAACTTAAAGGCAAGCAGTTCCAGGTTTCTAAATTAGGGCATATGGTTCCGGATATAGCTGATAGATGTGCTCAATGCCAGGCAGTTAATGTGGGAGGAACTAGAATGGGAAGAGGGAAAAGAGAAAGAAGTAAGGAACCAGGAATATTTTGGGAAATAGATTTTACAGAAATGAAACCCGGAAAATATGGGCACAAGTATATGTTTTTGTAGATACCTTTTGAGGTTGGGTAGAGGCTTTTTCCACCAAACATGAGATGGCAGGAGTGGTAGGCAAAAAGGCTACTAGAAGAAATAATTCCTAGGTTTGGGCTGCCTCTCGCGATGGGGTCAGACAATGGCCCTGCATTTAGTCTCACAGGCATTGGCCAAGGCCATGGGCACTAATTGGAAACTACACTATGCCTATCAGCCCCAGAGTAGTGAGGCCCCAGAGAAGTAGAGAGAATGAACCGGATTCTTAAAGAGACATTGACAAAGCTAATTCTGGAGACTAGCGGTGGATAGGTGGATCTCCTTCCTTTCGCCCTCCTCAGGGCATGATGTACACCCTATTTAAACAAGGTGACCCCATTCGAAGTAATGTTTGGGAGACCCCCCTTCCGCCACTCTGTCCTTGGCTACAAGAGGTTGCCCTAGCAGAAATGACCGTTCAGTCTGTACTCCAGTCACTGCAGGCATTACAGTCTGTCTTTAAAAAAGCCCATGCAGGGATCCGCACTGCCCACACTGGGATGGAGATGGAGGTGGAACTACATCCTTGCCAACATGGGGTCTTGGTTTGGATACGGCACCACCAAGTGGGAAACTTGGAGCCTCGCTGGAAGGGACCGGTTACTGTCATCCTGACCACCCCAACAGTGATAAAAGTAGAAGGCATCAGGGCCTGGATTCACGCGGGTCACATCAAACGAGCCGAGGATGAAGACACCCCCCAGAGGTGGAAGCCTCAGCCAATGGACCCCGCTGACCGGGGACTAAAGCTAAGACTCAAAAGACTATGAGTTCATTGTTGCTCCTATTGTTACCTGTTTATGTAAAGTATAGGTGGGAAATTAGATAAAGGAAATTAGGAAAAATGGAAAAGGTTCTATGAAGCGGTAAATGGCTAACTCATCAGCCAACTGTGCACTAGTGTCATTTGTACAAAAGAAAACTAGAGTGATAAAAATGTTAGATTTACATGCTCAATATAACCCCTTACAACCAGAGAACATAGAACTGGCTGAGAAGTCAAGGATTTGACTAATATCCAAAGAAAAGGGGGAAATGTAAGGGCCTGGTTGGCCAGAGGGAGTCATTTTGTGTTTATGTAGTGAACTTAGATTGACCCTATGCAGTAAACTTAGATTGACCACCCCCTCCCAGAGGAACTTACTTGCAAAGCCTAGATACAAGGGCGGGTCAGGCCAGGTGAAAACATCCAATCAGTGGGGCATGCATATATCTACCAGGGTAAATTGAAATTCAATTGGCCACCCATGTGTTACCTAGCAGTTTCTTTTTCTGTGTGTGGCAGACTTAGCATGACTGTGCAGTGTTCTCTGTGTATTGCAATCTCATTGGCAACCTGTGTATAGCCCGGCTAAACTACCTCTATAAAAGTTAGTCTGTGAGGCTGGGAAGGGTCGCCTCTTTGCAAGAGATGGCCCTGACTGGTCAGTTTGATTCTCGATGCTTGGCACAAAATAAAACTTTGCTTGACGTTCGCTTTGTTTCAGTCTTGCTCCTTTGATTACGGACCCTAACATTTCCCATTCTCAGAAGCTGTCCAGTTGAAGCCTATATAAAAACTTTAACAATTTTGTGAGCAGGCGGAAAGATCTACTCGACTTGTAGCTGTCCAATACAAGCTTCATATATAAGTTCCCTACCTTTTATTAAAATTTCTGCTTACTGATCTAAAAAAGACTGTCTCTATCTTTGGCTTTTTCCTGCTCTTTTCATATAGGAGTCAGTTTCAGATTACACACAGGAAGCTTCCATGGCTGTGAAGCAACGTTATTTCTTCTCTTATCAGTTTTATTGGCAAAGCAAATAAGGCTAAGGGGTATGGATACTCACCAGGAGCCCTGGATCACCTCAGGTCAGGAGTGGTTAACATAGCTATGCCTTAGCTAGGAGCCAGGTTGAGAAGGTGAGTAACCAGTACTTCCTTCTGTGAGAGCTGGGCTGTATCTTCAAGCAAGAAATGAAACAACAGCTGTAGGTATTGTGGTCTATCAGCAGGATGTGTATGTGTGGAAATCATACAGATATTTATTATTAGTTCTGACTGGTGAGAAAGATTCCTGAAAGGACATAGTGAGTAAGTCCATCAACTCATGTCTATTGAGCACCAACATTTTCCCTAGAAGTAGAAGGTACTGAGGAGAATGGTGGAAAAGCAAACATGTCCCCTGTCACTGAAGTTCTGGCCATTGAACTTGCAAATCTTCTTCCAGATTTGCATATAGCTGACTGTATCTTGTCACTCAGATACCTGCTCACATGTCAGACTATCAATATAGTCATCCTAACCTCTAAGGGCAAACCTCTCTAAGATCTCTGTAAGAGACTAACTTCAGATGACACACACAGATGGTAACTGAAAGGATGGAAGAAGATATTACATGCAAAGAAAAACAAAAAGGAAACTGGGGTAGCTACACATATATTAAACAAAATAGACAGTAAAAAACAAACAAACAAACAAAAACTCCAATAAAGATCAAAGAAGAACATTATATAAGATGACCATTTCAACAAGAGGATGAAACATATGTAAATATTTATGTACCCAACATAGGAGCACTTAATATATAAAGCAAATTGACAGACCTAAAGGGAGAAATAGTAATATGACAATAGTAGGAAACTTTAATACCTTTCTTATATCAAAGGATAGATCATCCAGACAGAAAATGAATAAGGAAAGATCAGCCTTAAACAACACCTTAGACCAGATGGACTTAGATATATACAGAACATTTCCTCCAAAAGCAGCAGAATATACATTTTTCTCAATTGCATATGGAATGTTCTCCATGATGGATCACATGTTAGGCCAAAACACAGGTCTTAGTACATTTTAGGAGATTGAAATCAAATCAAGAATCTTTTCTGACCTATCAGGAACTACCAGAAAGATAAATTTTAAAAAGAATCCCAACTGGGGCGCCTGGGTGGCTCAGTGGGTTAAGCCTCTGCCTTCGGCTCAGGTCATGATCTCAGGGTTCTGGGATTGAGTCCTGCATGGGGCTCTCTGCTCAGCGGGGAGCCTGCTTCCTCCTCTCTCTCTCTCTCTGCTTGCCTCTCTGCCTACTTGTGATCTCTCTCTGTCAAATAAATAAAATCTTAAAAAAAAGGAAAAGAATCCCATTTATAATTGAATCAAAAAAGAATAAAGTACCTAGGAATAAATTTAACTCAGGAGGTAAAATGACTGTACACTGAAAACTGACATTAACAAAAGAAACTGAAGAAAGCACAAATAAGTAAAAAAGATATTCTTTGTTCATGGATTGAAAGAAGATTGTTAAAATGTTTAACGTTAAATATAAAATGTTAAAATGTCCATGGTGCCCAAAGCAATCTATACATTTAATTCAATCCTTATTAAAATTCCAATGGCATTTTTCACAGAATTTGAAAAACAATCCTAAAATTTGTATAAGCCACACAAGACTTTGAATAGCCAAAGTAATCCTGAGGGGAAAAAAAAGCTGGAAGCATTACATTATCCCTGATTTCAAACTATATTACAGAACTATAGTAATCAAAACATGTATAAAAATAGACACAGACCAGGGTGCCTGGGTGGCTCAGTGGATTAAAGCCTCTGCCTTCAGCTCAGGTCATGATCTCAGGGTGCTGGGGTTGAGTCCGCATCGGGCTCTCTGCTCGGCAGGGAGCCTGCTTCCTCCTCTCTTTGTCTCTCTCTCTGCCTGTTTCTCTGCTACTTGTAATCTCTGTCTGTCAAATAAATAAGTAAAATATTTAAAAAAAAATAGACACAGACCAACTGAACGGAATAGAGAGGTCAGAAATAAACCAACTCCCATGTTTAATGAAGCATTATTTATAACAACCAAGACATGGAATAAACCTAAGTGACTATATATATATATATATATATATATATATATATATATATTTACTGCTTACTGCTTACTGATCTAAAAAGGTCTGTCTATCTTTGGCCTTTTCCTGCTCTTTGCATATAGGAGTCAGTTTCAGATTACACACAGGTAGCTTCCATGGTTGTGAAGCAACACTCTTTCTTCTCTTATCAGTTTTATTGGCAAAGCAAATAAGGGTAAGGGGTATATATATATATTATATATATTATATATATTATATATATGTGTATGTATATTTATATGTATGTGTATATAATATATATATATACACACACACATATATATATATAAAATCAACCATATAAATAATTCAGCCTTAAAAAAATAAGAACGAAATCTTGCCATTTGTGACATCATGGGTAGACTTTGAGGGATTTATGGTAAATGAAATAAGTCAGAGAAAGACAAATATTATATGATCTCACTGATATGTGAGATGGGTCAAGTGAGTGAAAGGGTCAAAATATACAAACTTCCAGTTAGAAAAGAAGTCATATGCAGCATGGTAATTATAATTAATGATGCTCTATTGCATATTTGAAAGTTGCTAAGAGAGTAAAAGTCCTCACCACAAGAACAACAACAAAAAAATTATATCTATATGTAGTGTTGGATGTTAACTAGACTTATTGTAGTAATCATTTCACAATGCACACAAATATTGAATCATTACATTGTACACCAGAAACAAATATAATGTTGTGTGCCAAATATACCTAAAAAGATAAATAAAAATAAAATGAAAAACTAATGATGGAAGATATATAGTTTAAAATTATAATTTAGTAAATACAAAAAAGAAGTTACTAACCTTACAGTAGGGAGATCAAAGCTAGAGAAGGTGACTTGTTTATTATTATAGGGGAAATTAACTTTGAAAGGAATTTTTAAAAAGTCATCTCCTTAGGTTACAAAAAACTAATGTTATTAAATACAGAATTGGGGTGTGGTTTGTAACCCAAATTCTATGCATGCAAAAAGAGTATCTGTGAATGGAGACTTTTTACCAGTATGTGTGAATATAAATTTAAAAAAGAAAATGTGGTATAAATTATTTTTGCTCATTCTGTGATCCATTACTTGGTTTTTCTTGTGGAATTTAAACATTGAGCTTTATATTACAAGTTTATGTTTACTACTTTCTTTTTCCTTTTTTTTTCTATATATAAATAATTCTGTTGTTTACATAGCTTTTCTTTATTTTTCTTTATTTTTTACTTAAACCATAGTTCATATACAGTAAAATTAACTAATTTAGTGCATAGGTCTGTGAGTTTTTATAAACCTATAGAGTCTCCACAAGAATTCCATCACCTCAAACTATTTGTTCCCTCAGGCCCCTTAAAGTCAAGCCTTTTCTGAATCTCCAGTCCCTGACAGCCAGGGGCCTATTTTCTGTCTCTATAATTTTACCTTGGCAAAAGTATCATATAAGTGACATCGTAAAAGGAACAACAGGTGTCAGGAGCTTTAGTAGTACCTAGTATGGGGATAAACACAGAGCAGCCTTTTTATTAGCAGACGGACATGATCTCTACTGAACTGTTGGCATTTTACTGCTTTCATAACCTGTCATTTTTTAGTTTGTGTTGGGTTTATTTGTATTAACACATAACTGAAAACAAATAAAGGAAGAAACGGCTCATAGTCTCTGAGAATATTGGAGGGAGAGGTTATCCGATGCAATCATGTTGAAGAAAACTGTAATTACAAAGATGCTTCTGCTGTCTGGTTAGTGTTTTGCTGGTTGGGGAAATGCTTGAGGATTTTGCTGCCTGTACAAAAATGTTTTTTGTCTTTATTATGGATTTAGATATATTGTCAATGAAAGTTCTGTTTCATCTTCATGAAGGGTGTGTGTGTGTGTGTGTGTATACTTGATTTAAGAAGCACCTATATAGTTCTGTAGATTTGAAGAAAACTTTCCTCTCACTGTAGAGGTAAAACTTTGAGACATAAATTGCTACAATGTTTCCCTTAGACTCTTTTTCTCACCTTCCTCTCCCTTCTCTGAATGACAGGGTATTAGAAATGTACTGCTTTAGAAATCTGTGAATTACCTAGAAGTGAGAAAGGAGAAGAGCCACTAAAGTGAAATTAACCTATGTGAGTAAAAGGTGGGCCTTTCCTAAATAAATGTGAGGACCACAATATAATGGAAACAGAAGTAAATGTCCACTGTGGAGGGAAGCAGGTGACCCTGGGGGATGGGAGCAAGGACTCACCACTCCTTAAAAGGAACACAGTGATTTTCACTGCAAATGTTACTGATTTTTTTAATGTAACTGAAAATTCTTAAATCCTTCCTTTAGATTCATATTATGACCATAAGGAATATGTTTTCTAATAATTCTTTTAAAACAAGACAGGCATTTTTAGAGTCTTTTCATATCCAAGAATTTTTTCTGCTGACTTCAACCATTAAATATAAATTTCTGAAAACAGAAATCCTCAGTCACAATTCCTTGTTACTCAGCACTCCCTGAGCCCATTTGGAAATGTTTGGATTCAAGTCCTTTTTAGGCTAATTCACCAACAAATGAGTGTGCCCTTTTGTTCAGAATTCATAGTTATATTTTCAAGGCAGAAATGCTTTCATTAATAATATGTTGTTTTGCTATATCTTCATTTGTCACAAGATCTTATTCAGGGTTACCCGTTGTTTTAATTTTGATGCTATTCCATTTCTCCTGCCTGGGTTTCTGGTTTCAAGGATACTTTCAAATATGTTATTCCATCCTGAGGTGGAATCACTCCCTGCCTGGCTCTCAGGCACAATCAGTAGATGTACCGAAATTATATGTGACCTCCCTCCCCCTTCCTGGGCCTTTGAGGCTAACCTTAGGGTCTTCCTCTGTTGTTCTTTCTTGTCAGTGTTCAAGTTCCTGTTCTCCAGTTCATCTCTATTTTCCCTGAGTGTAATATGATGTGTTTATAAATATAGGTGCTTCCCTACTAAAAGATAACTGGGTAGCTGTCTATCTCCAAATCTACATAAAGAATGAAAACCAGAAAACACATTCAAGTTGTCAACAGAATTCAGAAGATTTTTTTTTAACTACTTAAAGGTCAATGGAATTGGATAATACAATAAAACTGGTAGTCATATTTACTTGGTCTCTCTCAGAGCCCATAGGGAGATCATTATCCCTTCACGGGGTAATGGGTTCTTGGGCTCAGATATCCAAAGATGATTTTAATCAGAAAACAGAACAGCCATCTCTTTACTATGTGTTTGAAGCCTGTTCAAGCAGCTACCGTACCTTTTCATCCATCAACACTGCTCTTTGACAATCATTAAAGACCAAAATCTCCCCTCCTCCCGAGAACAGATAAAGTGTAAGTTATGTACTAAGCTTGAATCTATGAACTTAAAATAAAGACCCCTGATTCATATCGTTTCTCATGACATGCATCAATTAATTAATTTTAACACTCTTCTTTGATATTTTATCTCTGCCCAAAGATGGAATTCAGTCACATCCTGTGTTTTCCTGCCCTTTTTTTCTCTTCCCTCACATATGTGAATGCCTATAGGTTCCATTTCTTTTAATGAGATCCTTTAATACCGACTTACTCTTGACCACAAATTTGTGGAAATAGGAAGAAGACTTTTCTTTTTTACTGACCTCATTATTAAATCATTTTCAACAATGAATCAAGACATAAAATTAGTACTTCATAATATTTTTGTGAAAGTATTTTATCTAAAGCATTATATCCTATCAGCACTTGCTTGCTATGTTGGAGCTTTGAAAGCTTATGAAATTCACTTAATGATAATGTCTTGATACTGCTTAGTAACATAATGTAACTTTACTCTGGAATATTCATGTTCTATTTATCAGTTTTTTCATCCTGCTTTATATTTCCA
The DNA here is from genome assembly GCF_020171115.1 of Neogale vison. Taxonomy (NCBI): domain Eukaryota; kingdom Metazoa; phylum Chordata; class Mammalia; order Carnivora; family Mustelidae; genus Neogale; species Neogale vison. The sequence goes on along the minus strand of NC_058094.1, from coordinate 83,054,040 downwards.
ATTGAATAAATGTAATATTTTATGAGAATTGTATTCATTTTATCAATCAATAACTTATTCTTGTCATTAAAGTATATTTCTTTGTACTGCATTAAATTGCCATTTATAAAATTAGGGATTTTATTGAGCAGATATATTTTGTTCTAGTTTTGGGCAAGTGTTTTAAAAAGTGAGTTCAATAATTTATGAGTAAAGCAATTTTCAGATAGTAGTCAGGAAATGTTATGAACATTTTCAGGTTGCTTTAGTCTTGACAGTTAATGAGTTAAGTTTTGTCCTTGCAATGCCTTATTTTATTTTCATATTCTAGTATGAAATATTTACTAGTGATTTACTCAGGGGTGTCACTTTACAATAGAAAAGGAAGGCAGAGGAGGAGTCAAGATGGCAGAAGAGTAGCAGGCTAAGATGACATCAGGTAGCAGGAGTTCAGCTAGATAGTTATCAAACCATTCTGAACACCTACAAATCAAACAGGATATTGAAGAGAAAAAGAGCAGCAATTCTAGAAACAGAGAATTGGCCATTTTCTGAAAGTTAGGATCTGTGGAGAAGTGAATCTGAAATGACAGGAAGATAGACTGCAGGGGGGAGAGGCCAGATCCCAGCAACTGGAGGAGAACTATAGCACAAAATCAGAACTTTTAGGGGCGCCTGTGTGGCTCAGTGGGTTAAGCCTCTGCCTTTGGCTCAGGTCATGGTCCCAGGGTCCTGGGATCGAGCCCCACATCAGGATCTCTGCTGAGCAGGGAGCCTGCTTCTCCCTCTCTCTCTCTGCCTGCCTCTCCACCTACTTGTGATCTCTGTCTGTTAAATAAATTTAAAAAAATTTTTTTTAAAAATCTGAACTTTTAGAAGTCTGCTCCACTGAGGAACATTGTTCAGAGGCTAAGCAGGAGTGGAGCCCTCACAGGGACAGCATGGTCTCAGGTCCTGCAGGGTCACAGAAGGATCTGGGGTGTCTGAGTATAGCAAAGATTGCAGGTATTAGAATTGGGAAGCTGGCTACAGAGATGGAGCAGAGGAGTGAGCTCTCAGCTCAGGGTTACCTTAAACTGTGATCTGTGGCAGAGTCAGGCCACTGCTTTTTGAGCAGGGACCCCACAAGTGGCAGATCAGGGGAGACCCTCCTGGAAGAGCAGCAGGGATCTGCAGGGTTTGGAGACTCTAAATGGGGCTGTGTGCCAGAGACAGAAACACTCGGTCACATGGCAGGTGAGCTCAGAGCATGGCCAGAGACCAGAGAAATGAGAGTGATTGAGCACTTTTCTCTGAGGGTGCACTGAGGAGTGGGGCCCTGAGCTTTCAGCTTCTCTGGGCTGGAGATTGAGAGGCCACCATTTTCGTTTCTGTTCTCCAGAGTTCTACAGAAAGCATTCAGGGAACAAAAACTCCTGAGAGTGAACCAGAGCAGATTACTTAGCCAGGCTCCTGGCAAGGGCAGTGCAATCTTGCCTTCAGCAAAGACACTTGAGAATCACTACAACATACCCCTCCCCCAGAAGATCAGCAAGAAATCCAGCCAAGACCAAGTTCACTTATCAAGGAGAACAGTGGAATTCCAGAGGATGGGAAAGCAAAGCATGGAATTCATGGCTTTCTCCCCATGATTCCTTAGTCTTTCAGGTTAATTAATTTTTTTTAATTTTATTTTTTCTTATTCTAATTTTATAACTTTTATTCTTTCATCTTTTAATGTTTTTAGCTACTTTATCTTAACAATACCTTTCTTAAAAATCTTTTTGAACCTTTATTATTATTATCATATATTATCCTTCATTGTATCTAACTTTATCTTTTGTATACACAAAGGGTTTTTTCTTCTAAAAAAATGTTTGGGATACAACTTCTTCTAATAGATCAAAATACACCCTAAATCTAGCAAACAGTTTGTTCTAGTCTCCAGCCTGAATGAATTCTCTCCGCTTTCTTTTTCTTTCTTTTCCCACCCAAATTATCTTACTTATCAACTTCTTTTTTAGAATGTTTTAAAATTTACACTTTATAGTCATAGTCAATCCCTTCATTGTGTTTGCCCTTATCTGTGTGTGTGTGTGTGTGTGTGTGTGTGTGTCTGTATATATATACACATACACAAACACAGGTTTTTCTTTCTTTAAAATTTTGGGAGGAAGTTACTTCTAAGAGACCAAAATACACCCCAAAATCAAGTGGGTAGCTCTATTCTATTCACCACTCTAATATATATATATATTTTTTTTCTTTTTAAAGATTTTTTTTAGCTTCTTTTACCCCCTTTCTTCTCCCCATGATTTGGGGTCTCTTCTGATTTGGTTAATGCATATTTATCGGGGGTCGTTCCCATCCTGTTAGTATTTTATTCTCTCATTCATATATTCTTATCTGGATAAAATAACAAGGCAGAAAAACTCATCACAAAAAAAAAAAAAAAAAAAGAACAAGAGACAGTACTGAAGTCTAGGGACCTAATCAATATGGACATTGGTAATATGTCAGATCTAGAGTTCAGAATGATGATTCTCAAGGTGCTAGCTGGGCTCAAAAAAGGCATGGAAGATATTAGAGAAATCCTGTCTGGAGAAATAAAAGGCCTTTCTAAAGAAATAAAAGAACTGATATCTAACCAAGCTGAAATAAAAAAGCTATTAATGAGGTTCAATCAATTATTTGCTAGAGAATTAGTGATATAGAAGACCAAATGACAGAAAATAAAGAAGCTGAGCAAAAGAGAGACAAAAAACTACTGGACCATGAGGGAAGAATTTGAAAAATAAGTGATACCATAAGACAAAACAATATTAGAATAATTGAGATTCCAGAAGAAGAAAGGGGGGGCAGAAGGTATATTGGTGTGAATTATTGTAGAGAGTTACCCTAATACGGCAAAGGGAACAAGCATCAAAATCCAGGAGGTGCAGAGAATCCCCCTCAAAATCAATAAGAATAGGTCCACACATTGTCATCTCTAGTAAAATTTACAAGTCTTAGTGACAAAGAGAAAATCCTGAAAGCAGCCCAGGAAAAGAAGTCTATAACATACAATGGAAAAATATTAGATGGGCAGCAGACTTATCCACAGAGACCTGGCAGGCCAAAAAGAACAAGCATGATATATTCAGAGAACTAAACAAGAAAAACATGCAGCTAAGAATACTATATCCAGCTAGGCTATCATTGAAAATAGAAGGAGAGATTAAAAGCTTCCAGGACAAACAAAAACTAAAAAAATTTGTAAACACCAAACCAGATCTACAGGAAATATTGAAAGGGGTCCTCTAAGCAAAAAGAGAGTCTAAAAGTAGTAGATCAGAAATAAACAGAGACAATATACAGTAACAGTCACCTTACAGGCAATACAATAGCACTAAATTCATATCTCTCAATAGTTACCCTGAATGTTAATGGGTTAAATGCCCCAATCAAAAGACACAGGGTATCAGAATGGATAAAAAAACAAAACCCATCCATATGCTGCCTACAAGAAACTCATTTTAGACCCAAGACACCTCCAGATTTAAAGTGAGGGGGTGGAAAACAATTTATCATGCTAATGGACATCAAAAGAAAGCTGGGGTGGCAATCCTTATATCATATCAATTAGATTTTAAGCCAAAGACTATAATAAGAGATCAGGAAGGACACTATATCAAATTCAAAGGGTTGTCCAACAAGAAGATCTAACAATTTTTAATATCTATGCCCCTAACATGGGAGCAGCCAATAATATAAACCAGTTAATAATAAAATCAAAGAAACACATTGATAATAATACAGTAATAGTAGGGGAATTTAACACTCCTCTCACTGAAATGAACAGATCATCCAAGCAAAAGATCAACAAGGAAATAAAGGCCTTAAATGACATACTGGACCAGATGGACATCACAGATATACTCACAACATTCCATCCCAAAGGAACAGAATACACATTCTTCTCTAGTGCACATGAACATTTTACAGAATAGATCACATTCTGTGTCACAAATCAGGATCAACTGGTACCAAGAGATTGGGATCATTCCTGCATATTGTCAAACCATAATGCTCTGAAGCTAGAACTCAATCACAAGAGGAAATTTGGAAAGAACCTAAATACATGGAGGCTAAAGAGCATCCTACTAAAGAATGAATGGATCAACCAGGAAATTAAAGAAGAATTGAAAAAAAAAAATCATGGAAACAAATGATAATGAAAACACAATGGTTCAAAGTCTGTGGGACACAGCAAAGGCAGCCCTGAGAGAAAAATATATAGCAATACAATCCTTTCTCAAAAAACAAGAAAGGTCTCAAATACACAACATAAACCTACACCTAAGGGAGAGGGAGAAAACACAACAAAGAAAGCCTAAACTCAGCAGGAGAGGAGAAATTGTAATGATCAGAGCAGAAATCAATGAAATAGAAACAAACAAACAAAAAAATAGAACAAATCAACAAAACTAGGAGCTGGTTTTTTGAAAGAATTGATAAGATTGATAAACCCCTTGCCACACTTATCAAAAAGAAAAGAGAAAGGACCCAAATAAATAAAATCATGAATGAAAGAGGAGAGATGACAACCAACTCCAAAGAAATACAAGCAATTATAAGAGCATTATTATGAGCAACTGGAAAGCTAGAGATCTGGAAGAAATGGATGCATTCCCAGAGACATATAAACTACCACAACTAAACCAGGAAGAAATAGAAAACCTGAACAGACCCACAACCAGTAAGGAGATTGAAGCAGTCATCAAAAATCTCCCAAAAAACAAGAGCCCAGGGCCAGATATCTTCTCAGGGGAATTCTACTAAAAATTTAAAGAAGAATTAATTCCTATTCTCCCAAAACTGTTCCAAAAAAATAGAAATGGAAGGAAAACTTCCAAACTCATTTTATGAGGCCAGCATCACCTTGATCCCAAAACCAGACAAAGACCCCATCCAAATAAATAAATAAATAAATAAAAGAATTACAGACCAATATCCTTGATGAATACAGATGAGAAAATTCTCACCGAAATACTAGCCAATAGGATCCAACAGTACTTTAAAAGGATTATTCACCACAACCAAGTGTTATTTATTCCAGGGCTGCAAGATTTGTTCAACATCTGCAAATCAATCAATGTGATACAGTACATAAAAAAAAGAAAGAACAAGAACCACAGGATACCCTCAATAGATACTGAAAAGCATTTGACAAAGTACAGCATCCTTTCTTGATCAAAACGCTTCAAAGTGTGGGAATAGAGTGTACATATCTCAATATCTATGAAAAACCCATTGCAAATGTCATTCTCAATGGAGAAAAACTGAGAGCTTTTCCACTTAGGTCAGGAACATGGAAGGGATATCCATTATCACCACTGGTATTCAAAATAGTACTAGAGGGCGCCTGGGTGGCTCAGTGGGTTAAGCCGCTGCCTTTGGCTCAGGTCATGATCTCAGGGTCCTGGGATCGAGTCCCACATCGGGCTCTCTGCTCAGCAGGGGCCTGCTTCCCTTCCCCTCTCTCTGCCTGCCTCTCTGCCTACTGTGATCTCTTTCTGTCAAATAAATAAATAAAATCTTAAAAAAAAATCAAAATAGTTCTAGAAGTCACAGCCTCAGCAATCAGACAACAAAAAGAAATTGAAGGCATCCAAATTGGCAAAGAAGAAGTCAAACTCTCACTCTTTGGAGCTGACATGATATTTTATGTGGAAAACTCAAAAGACTCCACTCCAAATCTGCTAGAACTCATATAGGAATTCAGTAAAGTGACAGGATATAAAATCAATGCACAGAAATCAGTTGCATTTCTATACACCAACAACAAGAGAGAAGAAGGAGAAATTAAGGAGTCCATCCCACTTACAATTGCACCCAAAACCATAAGATATCTAGGAATAAACCTAACCAAAGAAGCAAAGAATCTGTACTCAGAAAACTATAAGGTACTCATGAAAGAAATTGAGGAAGGCACAAAGAAATGGAAAAATGTTCATGCTCAAGGATTGGAATAACAAATATTGTGAAAATGTCAAGCTACCTAAAGCAATCTACACATTTAATGCAATGCTTATCAAAATCCCATCTATTTTTTTTCAAAGAAATGGGACAAATAATCCTAAATTTTATATGGAACCAGAAAAGGCCTTGAGTAGCCAGAGGAATGTTGAAAAAGAAAGCCAAAGTTGATGGCATCACAATTCCAGACTTCAAGCACTATTACAAAGCTGTCATCATCAAGACAGTATGGTACTGGCACAAAAACAGGCACATAGATCAATGGAACAGAATAGAGAGCCCAGAACTAGACTCTCAAGCCTATGGTCAACTAATCTTCGACTAAGCAGGAAAGATGTCCAATGGAAAAAAAAAAGGCAGCCTCTTCAACAAATGGTGTTAGGAAAATTGGACAGCCACATGCAGAAGAATGAAACTGGACCATTTCCTTATACCACACAAAAAATGGACTCTAAATGAAGGAAAGACCTCAATGAGAGAAAGGAATCCATCAAAATCATTAAGGAGAACACAGGCAGCAACCTCTTCGACCTCAGCTGCAGCAATTTTTTCCTAAGAACATCACCAAAGGCAAGGGAAGCAAGAGCAAAAATGAACTATTGGGACTTGATCAAGATCAAAAGCTTTTGCACAGCAAAGGAAACAGTCAACAAAATCAAAAGACAACTGACAGAATGGGAGAAGATATTTGCAAATGGCATATCAGATAAAGAGCTAGTATCCAAAATCCATAAAGAGCTTAGCAAACTCAACACCCAAAGAACAAATAATCCAATCAAGAAATGGGCAGAGGACATGAACAGACGTTTCTCCAAAGAATACATCCAGATGCCAACAGACACATGAAAAAGTGCTCCATATCACTCGGCATCAGGGAAATACAAATCAAAACCACAATGAGATACCATCTTATGCCAGTCAGAATGGTTAAAATTAACAAGTCAGGGAATGACAGATGTTGGTAAGTTTGGGTAGAAAGGGGAACCCTCATACACTGTTGGTGGATTACAAGCTCGTGCAGCCACTCTGGAAAACAGCATGGAGGTTCTTCAAAAATTTGAAAATAGAGATACCCTAAAACCCAGCAATTGCACTACTCGTTATTTACCCTAAAGATACAATATAGGGATCTGAAGGGGCATGTGCACCCCAATGTTTATAATAGCAATGTCCACAATAGCCAAACTATGGGAAGAACCTAGATGTCCATCAATAGATGAATGGAAAGAAAATGTGGTGTATATATATACAATGGAATACTATGCAGCCATCAAAAGAAATAAAATCTTGCCATTTGTGATTACATGGATGGAACTAAAGAGTATTACGCTAAGCGAAATAAGTCAATCAGAGAAAGACAATTATCATATGATCTCCTTGATATGAGGAAGTTGAGAGGCAGAGTGGGGTGTTTGGGGGGTAGGGAATGAAAAAAAAAAAGAAACAAGATGGAATCGGGAGGGAGAAACCATAAGAGAGTCTTAATCTCACAAAACAAACTGAGAGTTGCTGGGGGGAGATGGGTAGGGAGATAATGGTTGGGTTATGGACATTGGAGCAGGTATGTGCCATGGTGAGTGCTGTGAAATGTGTAAACTGGGCAATTCACAGACCTGTACCCCTGGGGCTAATAATACATTACATGTTAATAAAAAAAATTAAACATTAAAAAAAAGAGAGAAGGAAGACAATAACAAAGATGCAACAATTACTTTATTGTGACAGGGATTATAAAGTAACCATATAATTATATATTGCTTATGTGAAAAACTTAAACAATTTAAAATACTATAGAATTCGCTGCAAAGATATTGATGACTACCCAATAGTGATACCACGTCCTAGAAAGAAAAAACAAAACAAAACAAAACACCCTTACAATTAATTACCTAGAGGATTTGCACAAGTTCACATTGTGCCTAACTCATGGGCAATAATCTGAGAGATCTTTCTACTGACAAACCTTTCAGGCAATTGTTTTTCTCTTTAGAATAAGAGTTAGTAATGACTTTTTATAATTAATGATACTGAATAGTGTCGGACTGCTCTGAAGTACATCTGATACATGTGAAATATACTGAACACAAGAATAACATGTCTTCCAAAAAAGACTAAGCCATGTGTCTAGTAAAATAGAAAAGTTTGAATAATAACACGTCAAGCTGAATGACCCTCATATAATCAAAATTCCAATGGCATCTAATGAACACTTGCAGAGAAACTTTTATGTTTGAGGCACCAGATGCTGGGGCTAAGGATAGAAAGATGAATAAGATTCTAGCTACTTCTCTCCAGATGCTTCCAGTGAACTGCAAGAGAGATCTGTGTAAACAGAGGAATGTCCTGTAGGAAAATCAGTAGAAGTCCCTGGCAAATAGCATTCTCCCACAGTTTTGCATTTTGGTTTAATGGAAGTTAGAACTGAATTGCAGTGGGGACTTCGTGGAGAAAGTGGCTCACTTACCCCAGCAGGCCAGCCAGTCTTCACCAAGATGTTGGTGATGTCAGAACTGAATCTTAAGGAGTCACAGTTTTTCAGAAAGAGAAATGAGGAAACTATAAAACCTTGATCTTCTGTGTGTGTGCTCACACTGACCTCTCTGCTGCTACCTAATCTGACAACTAATATTACATGGCCTTTCCTTTGCCTATATGAATTGCTAGGCACAGACGTTAAACTGATCTTTGAAAATAGACTGGTCATTTTACATCCTCCATGAAGTCATTAGGCAAATTAAATCAAGGGTGGCAAAAGGGTGCCCTCAGTTAACACAAATATTTCAATGATAAAAATAATAAACTAAAATTAAAAGTTCAATAAATAATGTGGTACACTTAGACTTTAGAAATGCATACAGAAAACTGACCAAGACCTAAGTCTACTTGATTTGAGTAACACATTTTCATTCACTGGGATTTGACTTAGAAGAGTTATTTAACTTCTCTGTGCCTTATTTAAAATCTATATATGGATGTATGAATAATACCAATTTTATAACAAATTTTATATCAAATTGCTCTCAGGATTAGAAGAGATAATCCTTATAAAGTTCCTGTTGCAATTCACTTAGAAATTTAAATTACATTCAGTACCATTTTACCTTCTATCAATTTAGTAATTTGAGTCTAAATGGCTTTAAATAGTATTTCTAATATGTTTTAAATAGTGATAGTATATATTATAATATATATTATAAATCAGTAACTTTTAAAGTGTGTATTTTAGGGTGCTTAGGTGGCTCAGTTGGTTAAGCGACTGCCTTTGGCTCAGGTCATGATCGCGGGATCCTGGGATTGAGTCCCACATCCCAGGCTTCCCCTCCTCTGCTGGGAACCTGCTTCTCCCTTTCCCTCTGCCTGCTGCTTCTCCTACTTGTGCTTTCTCTCTCTCTCTCTTTGTCAAATAAATAAATAAATAATCCTTAAAAAATAAAGTGTGTATTTTAGAGCCTTAGAGTCTACCAAGTTGGGGAAAGGGAAGCTAAATAAGCAATAATAGCCCTCATTCAATCTATTGGAGTCTGAAATGAGCCGTGATCGTATAGTGGTTAGTACTCTGCGTTGTGGAGTCTGAAATGTTGGTATCCTGCTGCCAAGTGTTTAAAACCCATTATAAATTATTATAACTTTTGCAAATGTGAGTATTCAAACATTTTTGCAACATGTAAGTTGAAAATATTGTATTTTGTTAAAAGAAGTTACCTCAAAATCTACATATTTTGAATTCATATATACATTTCTATTTAAATTCCAGTTTTAGCAAATAGCATAATGTTCATTTCAATTAAAGTGTACAGGGTATTATATGGAACTTAGTACTTCCAAATAATACTTGGTGCTCATCACAAGTGCACTCCTTATTCCCCATCACCTAATTCACCTTTCCCTCCACCTAAGCTTTAAATCTAAAGCTTTAAAATCTAGGTTTTACATTAGTAATTAATCATATCAACAGCCCTATAACATTCTCATTTTACAGATGGGAAAATTCAGACCCAGAGAATTTAAGTAAAGTTCTGATTATCTATACCTGACAGATTTACCAGGGTTAAAACACTTTTTTTTTCACTGATTTCAGATCCAGAGCACTGTATTTTTAATTAAAATCTTTATTTTAAGGTAATAAGTTCATATGTCATGTAAGAAATAATACAGGTTCTATGTTCCCTTTTACCCAGTCCCCCACCCCAGTCCTACGTTGGTAATATCTTGTGAAACTACATAAGCAGGATATTGACATTGATACAGTAAGACACAACATTTCCAGCATCATAGGCTCCCTCAGTGCCCTTGTATAGCCACACTGAAATCCCCCCGCCAGCAACCCTCACCGCACATCTGACTCCTGGTAACCACTCATCTGCTTTCCATTTCTAGATTTTGTCATTTCCCAAAATGTTATAGAATTCTAAACTCATAGAATTTATAACTTTTGGGGCTTGGCTTTTTCTCTCAATATGACTCTCTGGAAACGATCCCAGATCATGACCTGAGCTGAAGGCAGTCTTTTAATCAACTGAGACTTCCTCCTGGGCTAGGAGCCTGCTACAGGGCTCCATCCCAGGAGCTGAGGGCTGACACTAAACTGACTGAATCCCCAGTCAGTTAAGTGTCTGTGAATCCCCAATCCTGAGACCCCTCAGTCTTACTTTCTTATCTATCATAGTAATACAGCATAAAAACAATTTTCTTTCACAGCAAAAAAATCAGAGTTGGCACCTTAAGAAGTTCCTGCAGCAGGTGTTATCTGTGCATATCTTACAATTGCATTTTACCTCCTACAAATTCCATTAGTGGCCAGTGTTTACCTGAAAACTTACACTGGGTTTTAGAGTTTTAAAAATACTACTTCATATAATCATTTAAAAATCATGTGAATCATGTGGCCACTGAATCAGCCAATGTCAACTGCTAGAGATACAACTATTGTGGCATTTGAAAAAAGCAAACAAAACAACAATAACAAAAAACTATTACGGCATAGCCTTCTCTTAAAGTGTACACAATCTAGCAAGTGAAGGATATAATTCAGGCTTTAACAGTCATGAGAAATGCAAGTCTTTGAGAGCAGGTTCATGTCTATCTCCCTCAACAATATAGCCCCAGTACCTAACATAGTAATTGGCATACTTTACATATTTGGAAAATATTTCCTAGATTGAATGAATGAAGGGATAAATCCCGAACATAATGAAATTTATAGCAGCCTTTACATTTTTAATATAGGATTACCTAGATTAGATCAATAACCCATAAAAATACATATATTGTATATTTTGGATATTTTTTCTTTAAATAGAAAAATAAGACTGTACATTATATCTGTGTCATAAAACATACATGACATAAAACGTACCTTTAGTTGTAAAGATCGAGACACTATACACACAAATGGGCAATGACAGATCGTATATGATAATAGGAAATCTGACCAACAACCTCTGTAACAACCAGCCCAAGAAAATCAGCACTTGGTCCAGAATTTCCAGTTTTCCTATTTTTGCCATTATGTCCAATTCAGGACCAACCATAGAAAGCCAAAGACACTCCTTAAGCCCAATGTTGCTTCTACTTAGCCCACTCCCTGCTCCCCTAGAGCAATGATCTCCAATCAGAACATATCAGAAATTTCCTTTTTTAAAAAAAACTCTAGGGCTTTCCCATTCATCTTCCCACATTTCAAGTTCTGCCAAATGCAACCTCTGGATAAATAGCCTCTGTTTCCATTTGGGTGGTCCTCATTTAGTTCACAAGATTCAATAAGAAAATAAGTGAAAAGATCCCAGGCCCACATTTGGTGGTAGAGTGCTCAATATAGATAAAGCACTGGACAGAAAACAGACAGAAAAAAAAGGATAGTACATTATAGATGATTTGGACATTTAATAATGTAAAATTATGAAATAAATGTCATCTATATTTTCAGAGTCCTTGAAGTACCTTTTCAAAATTACCGATGCATTTTCGTCCAATTTTATTAAGTGTTAGGAATTTTCAAACAAAATAAGTGTCACAAAATATGTTAGATTTTGATCCTTTTAAATTAATATTATATAATGAACACCTCAATTATTAATTTTTTAAATTAACATTTAATTTTTTTAAATTAACATATAATGTATTATTTGCTCCAGGGGTACAGGTCTGTGAATTATCAGGCTTACACATTTCACAGCACTCGCCATAGCACATACCCTCCCCAATGTCCATAACCTAGCCCCATATACCTATATCCCCACCCCCCAGCAACCCTCCATTTTTTTCATGAGATTGAGTATTTTATACTATTTTAATACTCATAATATCCATACATCAATGTTTATTGTCAATTTCCATACCATAAATGTTTGCTCTCATTTTTGTCTCACTAGTAATAATGTGAAATATTTTGTGGTCTAAATGTTTGTTTTGGTTATCTCCTAACTACATTTTGTCTTAGTTGCATTTGTTTTTCCTTTGATACCAGTCTACTACTGAAAAACCATCAAAAATAAAAAGAGGACAGAAAAGGATTAAATATCAATATAAAAGTTTTAATCTCAGCCAATAAAAAGGACTGTGGCATTTCTGAACAATAGAACTCTACAAATTAAAAAGAAAAAAGAGAGAGAGAGAGAGAAAGAAAAGAAGAGATCATTTATATTCTAGTTCCTTGAAATGAATTTTTGCTTCACTTCCCCTGACCCTGGATTATTTTCAATAAGTATTGTACATAAGCAATGTAGCTGGAGTTATACACAAAAACTGATAAATATAATAGTACTCTGTTGGACCTTATTTTATGAAGGGAGACCATCCTAACTGGTATAAGGTGATATCTCAATGTTTTAATTTGAATCTCCCTGATGGCTAGTAAAAATTACTAATAATTAAGAATCTAGTACTGAATGAACATAGATTGACTTTATTTTTTTTAAAGATTTTATTTACTTATTTGACACAGAGAGAAATCACAAGTAAGCAGAAAGGCAGGCAGAGAGAGGGAAGCAGTTCCCTAAAAAGCAGAGAGTCCAATGTGGGACTCGATTCCAGGACCTTGAGATTGTGACGTGGGCGAAAGGCAGAGGCTTAACCCACTAATCCATCCAGGTGCCCTAAGATAGATTGACCTTAAATGACTACCTATAGAATAAAGACATACTGAAGGACAAGCCATGCTATTTAGACAGTGCCCATTCATGGCTCTGTTATGAATAACACTCTTGGATTCTAAAAAAATCCAGCTGGAGATTTAAAAAGCCATTAATAATAGCTGAGTGTCTCTTTTCCTGGTAAGGTATTGTGCTAGGTAAACAAAAGCATATTCTCAAGGATTTGCAGACCAATAGCTACTAAAAAACATATGTAATGAGATGCAATGAGAGACAAAAACTACAATGTTAATGATGAGTGATTTATTCATAAGAAGAATCATGGTGAAAGTCTGTGAAAAGATGATAATTTAATTCTACATCTAATAAACAAATATGAATTGAATGCCTATCATATTTTGTAAAGTAAGGCTCACAGAAATGAAGTAAACAGAAATCTTGATGTTATATACCTTATATTCCAGTAGGGTAAAATAATAAACAGGAAACAAATAAAATAGGAAATAAAATTACCACTTACTGAGATGGGCAAAACCTAGAAAGACCTGACTTGTGGGGCAGTGTAACAAGAATTCAGCTCAGAGTTAATTTGAAAACTTGAAAGCAAAGAATAAATTTTTAAGGATATGTAGGAGAATTTCACATCAAGGAAGAATTTTAAAATCAATTTTTCTGGAACTCTAGCATTGAATCATAAACTGCTACAATTAGAGAACTACTTAATTGAAATAAATCTGGGTGGGGGGTGATTTTTTTTTATCCTTTTCTAAAAAATTTATTTATTTTAAGCATAACAGTATTCATTGCTTTGCACCACACCCAGTGCTCCATGCTATCCGTGCCCTCTCTAATACCCATCACCTCGTTCCCCCAACCTCCCACCCCTAGCCCCTTCAAAACCCTCAGATTGTTTTTCGAGTCCATAGTCTCTCATGGTTCACCTCCCTCTCCAATTTCCCCCAACTCCCTTCTCCCAACTCCCCTTGTCCTCCATGCTATTTGTTATGCTCCACAAATAAGTGAAAGCATATGATAACTGACTCTCTCTGTTTGACTTATTTCACTCAGCATAATCTCTTCCAGTCCCATCCATGTTGCTATGAAAGTTGGGTATTCATCCTTTCTGAAGGAGGCATAATACTCCATAGTGTATATGGACCACATCTTCCTTATCCATTCGTCCGTTGAAGGGCATCTTGGTTCTTTCCACAGTTTGGCGACCGTGACCATTGCTGCTATAAACATTGTGGTACAGATGGCCCTTCTTTTCACTACATCTGTATCTTTGGGGTAAATACCCAGTAGTGCAATTGCAGGGTCATAAGGAAGTTCTATTTTTAATTTCTTGAGGAATCTCCACACTGTTCTCCAAAGTGGCTGCACCAACTTGCATTCCCACCAACAGTGTAAGAGGGTTCCCCTTTCTCCACATCCCCCCCCAAACACATGTTGTTTCCTGTCTTGCTAATTTTGGCCATCCTAACTGGTGTAAGGTGATATCTCAATGTGCTTTTAATTTGAATCTCCCTGATGGCTAGTGATGATGAACATTTTTTCATGTGTCTGATAGCCATTTCTATGTCTTCATTGGAGAAGTGTCTGTTCAAATCTTCTGCCCATTTTTTTTATATGGTTATCTGTTTTGTGTGTGTCGAGTTTGAGGAGTTCTTTCTAGATCCTGGATATCAACCTTTTGTCTATACTGTCATTTGCAAATATCTTCTCTCATTCCATGGGTTGCCTCGTTGTTTTCTTGACTGTTTCCTTTGCTGTGCAGAAGCTTTTGATTTTGATGAAGTTCGAAAAGTTTATTTTTGCTTTTGTTTCCTTTGCCTTTGGAGACATATCTTGAAAGAAGTTGCTGTGGCTGATATCAAAGAGATTACTGCCTATGTTCTCTTCTAGGATTCCGATGGATTCTTGTTTCACGTTGAGGTCTTTTATCCATTTTGAGTTTATCTTTGTGTACGGTGTAAGAGAATGGTCAAGTTTCATTCTTCTACATAGAGCTGTCCAGTTTTCCCAGCACCATTTATTGAAGAGACTGTCTTTTTTCCACTGTATATTTTTTTCTGTTTTGTCGAAGATTATTTGCCCATAGAGTTGAGGGTCCATATCTGGGCTCTCTACTCTGTTCCACTGGTCTATGTGTCTGTTTTTATGCCAGTACCATGCTGTCTTGATGATCACAGCTTTGTATTAAAGCTTGAAATCAGGTAATGTGATATCCCCAGTTTTAATTTTGTTTTTCAACACTTCCTTAGAGTTTAGGGGTCTCTTCTGATTCCATACAAATTTTTGGATTATTTGTTCCAGCTCTTTGAAGAATACCGGTGGAATTTTGATTAGAATGACATTAAAAGTATAGATTGCTCTAGGCAGTATAGACATTTTAAAAATGTTTATTCTTCTGATCCAAGAGCATGGAATGGTCTTCCATCTATTTGTGTCTTCTTCAATTTCTTTCATGAGTGTTCTGTGGTTCCTTGAGTACAGATCCTTTACCTTTTTGGTTAGGTTTCTTCTCAGGTATCTTATGGTTCTTGGTGCTATAGTAAATGGAATCAATTCTCTAATTTCCCTTTTTGTATTTTCATTGTTAGTGTATAAGAATGTCACTGATTTCTGTATATTGACTTTGTATCCTGCCACATTACTGAATTGCTGTATGAGTGCTAGTAGTTTTGGGGTAGAGTCTTTTGGGTTTTCCATATAAAGAATCATGTCATCTATGAAGAGAGAGAGTTTGATTTCTTCATTGCCAATTTGGAACCTTTTATTTTCCTTTGTTGTCTGATTGCTGTTGCTAGGATTACTAATACTATGTTGAACAAGAGTGGTGAGAGTGGGCATCCTTGTCATGTTCCTGATCTCAACAGGAAGGCTGCAAGCTTTTTCCCATTGAGGATGATATTTGCTGTGGGTCTTTCATAGATAGATTTGATGAAGTTCAGGAATGTTCCCTCTGTCCCTATACTTTGAAGCATTTTATTCAAGCTGGATTTTGTCAAAAGCTTTTTCTGCATCAATTGAGAGCACCATGTGGTTCTTCTCTCTCCTCTTATTAATTTGTTCTATGATGTTGATTGATTTGCGAATGTTGAACTATCCTTGCAACCCAGGAATGAATCCCACCTGGTCATGGTGGATAAACTTTTTAATGTGCTGTTGGATCCTGTTTGCTAGGATCTTTTTGAGAATCTTAGCATCCATATTCATCGGTGATATTGGTCTGAAATTCTCCATTTTGCTAGGGTCTTTGCCTGGTTTGGGGATCAGAGTAATGCTGGCTTCATAGAAAGAGTCTGGAAGTTTTCCTTCTGCTTCAATTTTTTGAAACATCTTCGGGAGAATAGGTGTTATTTCTTCTTTGAAAGTTTGGTAGAATTCCCCAGGGAATCCATCAGGTCCTGGGCTCTTGTTTTTTGGGAGGTTTTTGATCACTGCTTCAATCTTGTTACGAGATATCTGTCTATTCGGGTTGTCAATTTCTTCCTAGTTCAAATTTGGGGGTTTATAGTTTTCCAGGAATGCATCCATTTCATCTAGGTTGCTTAGTTTATTGGCATTTAACTGTTGATAATAACTTCTGATGATTGTTTCTATTTCCTTGGTGTTCGTCATGATCTCTCCCTTTTCATTCATAATTTTATGTATTTGAGCTTTCTCTCTTTTCTTTTGGATTAGTGTGACCAATGGTTTATTGATCTTATTGATTCATTCAAAAAACCAGCTTCTAGTTTCATTGGTATGTTCTACTGTATCTCTGGTTTTTACCTCATTGATCTCCGATCTAATCTTGATTATTTCCCTCTTATGTGTGGAGTTGGTTTGATCTGTTGTTGATTCTCCAGTTCTTTAAGGTGTAGAGACAGCAGCTGTGTTCTGGAATTTTCAATTTTTTTGAGGGCGGCTTGGATGGCTATGTATTTCCCCCTTAGGACTGTCTTGGCTGTATCCCATAGGTTTTGGACCAAAGTGTCTTCATTCTCGTTGGTTTCCATGAATTGTTTAAGTTCTTCTTTGATCTCCTGTTTGATCCAAGCATTCTTAAGCAAGGTTGTCTTTAGCTTCCAGGTGTTTGATTCCTTCTGAAAGTTTCCTTGTGATTGAGCTCCAGTTTCAAAAAAAAAAAAAAGATTCAAAACATTGTGGTGTCAGAATATGCAGGAAATAATCTCAGTCTCTTGGTATCAGTTGAGTCCTGATATGTGACCCAGTATGTGGTCTATTCTTGAGAAGGTTCCATGTGCATTTGAGAAGAATGAATATTCTGTTGTTTTAGGGTGGAATGTTCTGTATATATCTATGAGGTCCATCTGGTCCAATGTGTCATTCAATGCTCTTGTTTCTTAATTGATTTTCTGCTTTGGTGATCTTTCTATTTCAGAGAAAGGTGTGTTAAGATCTTCTATATTAATGTATTCATATCAATACAACTCTTTACCTTGATTAGCAGTTTTCTTATGTAGTTGGCTGCTCCCATATTGGGGGCATAGATATTTACAACTGTTAGATCATCTTGGCGGATAGTCCCTTTAAGGATTATGTAGTGTCCTTCTGTATCTCTGACTACAGTCTTTAGCTTAAAATCTAATTTATCTGATATGAGAATTACTACCCCGGCCTTCTTTTGAGGCCCATTGGCATGAAAGATGCTTCTCCATCCCTTCACTTTCAGTCAGGGTGTATCTTTAGGTTCAAAATGGGTCTCTTGTAGACAATATTTGGATGGGTCCTATCGTTTTATCCAATCTGCAACTCTGTGCCATTTTATGGGTGCATTTAGGCCATTCACATTGAGAGTGATTATTGATAGATACCTTTTTATTGACATCGTGTTACCTTTGAAATCTTTCTTTCTGTAGATTGCCTATATTTCTGTTCAATGCTATTCTTAGGATTTTTCCTCCTTTATAGAACTCCCCTTAATATGTCCTGCAGTGTCAGCTTGGTGGTTTCATAGTCTTTTAAGCCTTGCCTGTCTTGGAATCTCTTTATCTCTCCATCCATTTTGAATGTCAGTCTTGCTGGATAAAGTATTCTTGGCTGTATGTTCTTCTCATTTACTGCCCTGAATACATCTTTCCAGCCCTTTCTGGCTTGCCATGTCTCTGTGGACAGGTCTGACGTGTTCTGATGGGCTTTCCTCTAAGTAAGGAGCCTCTTTGTTCTAGCTTTCAAGAGATTTTATCTACAATTATGATTCCTCAATTTTATTATCAGGTGCCTTTTTTTTTTTTAATCTATAATGTTGGGTGGAGACAGTTCCGCCTGTAGTACATGAACGTTCGTTCCATTCACGAGATTGGGAAAATTTTCATGAAGAACTTGTTCCACTATATCTTCTAGACTTCTTTCTTTCTCCTCCCCTTCAGGGATTCCAATAATTCAGATGTTGGAACGTTTCATGGCATCATGTATTTCCCTGATTCTGTTTTCATGGCTTCTAAGCTGTTTGTTCCAGGCTTCCTCCTGATCCTCTCTATCTGTTTGTCTTCCAGATCACTAATTCTATCTTCTGTCTCAGTTACCCTAGCTTTTTGAGAGAATTTAGATTAGATTGGATCTCACTGAGAGCATTGTGAACCTCATCCCTGGTAGCTTTTAGCCCTGCTGTAACATTATAAACATCAGCTCTGGTCGCTTTCAGTTTGGCCCTAATCAATTCCATTTGGTCATCCGTGGCTTTCTTCAACCTATTGTCTGGATAATTGTTAGCCTGAATTCTTTTTCAAGCATATTGTCTATGTTGATAGCCATTAGCTCTGTTGCAGAAGGTCCATCATCTCTATTTTTCTTCTGTTGGGCATTCCTCCTCCTAGTCATTTTGGTGAGAGATGACTGAACAGATGTAGCTGGATATATCAGCCATGGTGCAGTCAAGGTGCACCCTGGAACACTTCTGAGCAATCAACATTCACCACCCAAAAAAGAGAAAAAAGAAACTAAAAAGAAAAAAAATGAGAGAGAGAGAGACAAGAGGAAAGGGAAGATAGAAGGTGTAACCCAAATGGGCCCCAAGGTAAGAGTTATGAAGTATACAGACAAAAACAGACAAACAAAAAGACTGTTAAATGTATATGACAAGAGAAAAAATATATATATAAGCAATTAAAGGAAGAACCTCTTCAAAAAGAACCCCAAGTGTAAGATTTATATACTATTAGGACAAACACAAAAACACAGAAACAGTGGTGGAAGAGAAAGATGGGAGAGTAGTTATAAATTCTCAGTGTGGGTGAGGAAGGATGTTTTGATTCTTCTTAGATATATCTTGATATCTTTGTTAAAGGACTCAACTTTCCTAAGATAAAGGGGGATTAAAAATTGGTTTACCTATAGAGGTAGTATTGATTGGGGAAAGGGGATTACTTTGAAATTTGACTCTATATGAATATTAGAAAATAAAAATTAAAAAGCAATAAACTAGACTAAACTAAAATTAAAAAAAATTTAAAAAATAGAAATGCAAAAGAAAAACAGAGGTGTATGTATCATTAAGTTCAGGTTAGAAGGTTATTATGGAATTTGATGTACTGGACAGCTCACTGTGATGGTAAATAGGTTAAAAATTATCTATATAAAAAATGAGCGAAATAGTGTGAACAAATGAAAAATAAAAGTTGTCCTATGAATTAGTGGTGGTTGTTCTCTTATAGTCTTTTTTTTTTTTTCACTTTCCTTGTTGGTTTTCTGGGGGAGGGGCCTGCCACATGGGTGTTCCGTCAATGATGTTCCCTGAGTTAAGTCCTCCCGCCCCCCTCAAGTGGGTGGGCTCTAAGGAAACTGGTTTTTTCAGGCTTTTGTTCTCTGGAGGTTTTTGTTTGTTCACTTTTTTTTCTCTCTCTCGCCTGACCACTTTTGATGTTTTTGTAGGTTTGGAGGAAAGCATACTGCACCCTGACCTCCCTCTCAGAGAGAAGCCTCAGTCTGCTCTTCTGTGGGTGTTGCAGAGCCCATATAAATTCCCCCTTGGCCGCTGGCAGTGCAGGTTCTGAGATTCTGCGTCCCCAGGGACGCAGAATCTTCTGCTTGTACCCAAAACCATGGCAGTGGCAGCTGTCTGGGCAGCTCCAGACTGCCAGAGAAGTTCCAAGCAGTGATCGCACACTGAGATTTTCCCATTGGCCCGGGCTGGGAGTGCCTGGTCTTCCTGGGTCTAAGAGCACCTGGCTTGGGCACACCTCTCTCAGGGGAGGCTCTGGGTCGCACATGAATCTAAGGCTCTGAGAGTGGGGCGCAGGTCCGAAAGCACCAGGCTGGGTCTTCGCATACCTCTCTCGGGAGAGTTTGGGGTGCACGTCTCAGGCTCTGAAACAATGGCACAGGACTAAGACTCCAGGTGGGCCTTTGCGCACCTCTCTCAGGGGAGTGTGAGGGGCACATGTGTCTCAGGCTCTGTAGCAGGGCTCGGCATTCTGCCATCTGGCGTGGCTCCCAGGCCCTCACAGGAGCCAGACCCCATGCAATCTCGGGTGTGCTGGCGGCTCAGGGACAAAGACCTGGCTGCTCTGCTGCATTCTCTCTGGCTCAGCACCAGGGGAGGCTGTCCTGAGTCGGGGACTTAAGCCCCTGTCCCTAGCCTCCCCGATTCCCAGTTTCCCACCCACGATCCTTTGCTCTTTTGGAATGCTTTCAACCAGTCTCCAAGCTAATGCTGTTCCCCAGATGCAGGGTACTCTCATATTAGGGGTATTACTTTCCAATCAGTCACCTCTGATGGCTCCCTCCCCCTTTTGTTTATCTTCCAATATCAGTCCACTGTTCCCACACCGCTTTACCTGCCCACTGGCGTCTTCTGCCCCTGTAGAGATCCAGATGTGTATAATTCCTATCTCAGGCTGATTTCATGGTTGATCGGAGTTCTTTGGTAGGTAATCAGCTCACTTTAGGGTACAGGTTGAAAAGGCCCCTCCTCCTACTTCCCCACCATCTTGTCTGCCCCCAATAGCGGGGGGGGGGTGTGATTTTTTATAACAAAGTGTGACATTTCTGTTCACTTGCCTACCATCATCCATTCTCCAGGCAGTGATATTGTATGTAGCTGTAGGTATGATGACCTATGTTCCTGATGTAGCTTCCTGGTGTTCTTAAAATTTTGTGGTTCTTGAAACATACACTTAAAACATACACTTGTGTTTTCATCTTTCAGCCTTTCCCTGAGGGACAGGCACAGAGACTAATGTTTTTGTTTTTGTTTTTGTTTTTTCCTCCCTACTCTCTTAGGCTGGAGCAGCTTTCCCGGTGGTAGCTGAGGTGTCAGAATGTCTACAGAATATACTATCCTGCCCACATAGGGCAAGGAACAACACACAGAACAAAAATCAAGTATACTCAAGCATGAGAAAGAGGAGGCAGAGAAAAAAGTCTTTTGTCAGAATAAAGATTCAAAATAATTCCCACATATACCAGGGAGATAGAGAATGCAATATGCTTGCCCAGCTTTGGATATATGCTCAGAAAAAAAAAAAAAAAAAGGAGAGGACTGTAGATTTGCACATGAGCCCTGCAGAAGCAGGAGGTGATGGCAAAGGCAAAGCTGTAACAGTCTGGCTAAGCATTGAAAGATTACTCCAGCTCAGAACAGTGGAAACTAATCAGTGTTGGCAAGGGTGTGTGGAAATTGGAACTGTCTTACATTCTTGATAGGACCTTACAGTTGTGATGCTACTGTAGAAAGGAGGTGGTTCCTCAAAATGTTAACAAATGAATAAACAATCAAAAAGCAGATTCAGACCTATAAGCACAGAGAACAAACTGGTGGTTTCCAAAGGCGAAGAGGTGTGGGCATGGGCAAAATGGGTGATAGGGAGGGGTACAGGCTTCCACTTACGGAATGAATAAGTCATGGAGATGAAAGGTACAGCATAGAAAATGGTGTTGTAAGATCCTTGGTGATGGATGGTCACTACACTTGTGTAAGCATAGTGCAATGTACAGACTTGTCAAGTCATTATACGGTACACCTGAAGTTAATATAACATTGTGTGTTACTTATACAGAAATTTTTTTTTAAAAAGTTAAACATAGAAATATCATATGACCCAGTCATTCCACTCCCAGGTATATGCCTACAAGAAAAGAAAGCTGATAAATACATGTACATGCATAGCAGTACTATTAACAACAGCCAAAAGGTAGAAATAACCCCAATGTCCACCAGTAGATGAATGGATAACAAACTGTGGTCCATACAGATAGTAGACTATTATTCAGCCATAAAAAAATGAAGTACTGATATATGCTATAATGTGATAAACCTCAAAAAATCAGGCTAAGTAGAAGAAAATAGACACAAAACATCACATATTTTATGATTCTATTTATATGAAATATTCAGAATGGGAAAATTCATACAGTTAGATGCAAGAACAGGAGAGGGATAAAGGGGGACCAACTGCTTAAGAAGTCCTGTTTTTCTTTTCAGAGTGATAGAAATATTTTGAACAAAACTGATCTGATGTTTGCTGTACAAACACTGTTAGTTCACTAAGTGTTACTCACTGAACTTCTTCCTTTAAAGTGGTCAGCTTAGTGTTATGTAAATTTTGTGTCAATTAAAAACTGTTCTGAGCTCAGTTTGCCTTCTGTTCCCTTATCAGGCATCATCTCCATTCACTTCTAGGAATACAATGATCAACTAGCTAACACCATAGGTTTGCTTTGACTCTGCTGACCATTACCTGCAACCTAACCTTGGCATATGAGTGTCTGCTCCTGACCCCTGAAACCAGATCAAATTACCCTCCTTTTACTTAGGTTTTCCAATTGAGAGGCTAGAGGTCCCATTGTGAGGTCTTACCCACATAGAGGAGGGATCATGGCGCTCTTCAAAGATGCTGGGGCACCCCTCACATTAATTTCTTACAATTGTGACGGACCTATCTTCTGGATCTTCCCAATGTAAGTGAGCAGGCATTAAATGGAAAATACACTCTAATATTCTAATTTTTCTAGGCCTTTCCATCCCTTTCTCTACATTAAACCACAGGGAATTTCCAACTCTCTCACCATAGTTGATTCATGTTTCAGCCAACCAAACAAATTTTAGAGTGCTTTCTAACTCACCAAGTTAGCCCATTAAGTGAAGAATCTCAGCTTAGTAAACCCATATCAATAAATTTGGTCTGATACAACTTAATGTTCCTTCCACCATTATCCCACACCTTTGATATCCATTCCTACACATGTTTGATTCTTGTCTGTGTAAATTAAACTCAAGTAGCTCTTTTCAAGTGTAGCCCACATCCTTATGGGTCACATTTTGTACTTTACCTTTGAAGGCCCACTGGGACTTAAGTCTCCTTATAGGGTCTAGAAGCAGAGAGGTGGCATGGCGGTGCATCACCAGAATGGGGCTTTTCTTGCAAGGGAACTGTCTCAGGAGAGCCCATAGCCATTTTATTAAGCAACACAAGGTTAATCCTCTCAGACATCTCAGGCAGAGGCAGAAAAGACACCTAAGATCACTGCAGGTAGGGATGTCATCGCACTGGTGGCAGTGAGGACACTTCCCCTGAGGGAGAAGGCTCATTGAAATTTAGGGTCTCAATGTCCTTAGCTTCATTAGGATCTTCCTGAAAATCCAGTTTATAAGATCCCTGCCTTTCTTTCTTTCTTTTTAAAGATTTTACTTATTTGAGAGAGTGAGAAAGACAGCATAGAGGGAAAGGGAGGAGCAGACACAGCCACTGAGCAGGAAGCCCAACACAGGGATTGATTCCAGGACCCTGAGATCATGACCCAAGCAAAAGGCAGACCCTTAAGCGACTGAGGCAACCAGGCACCCTGATCTCATTCTTTTCTAATCAATGTTTTTTCTTTAATAGTAGATACTTCACAGGGCTAAAAATTCAAATTGCTTTATAATTCAATCAAAGATAGAATTCTGCATTTGATTTTCACCACTTTAGTCCTGCAGTTTAGTCCTATAGCTAATTAGCTACAGGAGATAAGGGTTTTCTTTAGGACACACATAGGCCTTCAGGTCACTTATGTGGCACTTGAGCTAAGAACCTGAATCCCTGAGCTCATCCTTTTCATTCTCTACTTTGTTCAAAACATTAGGAGAAATAAACCAAGATCATTATATTAGATACTAAATGTTCTAAAGTATCATATACAGAGTCACCTTGCTCCTTGCTTCTGAAAAGTGATAGATTAGGTGTGTCCAATGCAGATATTTCCCATGTCACTATTGCCATCTCATGCCATGGATCATCAATGTTGTCTTTTACTAAAGGGAATAGTTCCATTCATGTTTTTAAATATAATCATACAAAGAGCGAATTCAGAACCCACAGATATTAGATTATAGAAGCTGAGAAGTCCCAAGACCTGCTATCTGACAGCTGGAGACCCAGAAAAGCTAGTGGTTTAGTTCAAAGCCCTGAAAGTTGCAGAACCAAAGGTATGGATCCCACTTTGAATCTGAAGGCCTGAAAACCAGGAGTGCTAAAGGCAGATCTTTATCCCAGCTCAGCCTTCAGACCAAGAGAGTATCTCCTCCCCTCCTCCACCTTTTTTATTCAATTTAAGCACACAGAACTACATAAGGGACAGCACTCTACTTTACTCATTTCACCAATTCATATACCAGTCTCCACTGGAAAGACTCTCAAGACACTTTCAGAAAATGTCTTCAGATCTCAGGGACCATCCCATGGTCCAGTGAAATTGATACACAAAATTAACCATCAGTTTGTCATAAAATTGTACTGAGAAAATTAGATTGTCACTCATCATACAGATGTAAATGTTAAGGTTTGAGAGATGTGTCTTACAAACCATTGCATGGTTACAGAAAAAGATTATATATTTTTTTCTGGAAATATGGAATTACTTTTCTAGGCTCTACAACTTCACATAAGACTAATATTGGCCACATAAATCACTTCAGTTAGTTTTTAAACATTGTAGAAATAAGATATATATAAATTTCCATATGTTCATTTTATTTTTATTTTTTAAAAATCCAGAGAATTAAAAAAAAATCCAGAGAATTGAGACTTTCCAAAGATGGAAGCTAAAATAATTCCAGATTCACATAAAAATACATTTTCTGCCTTTTAATTGAAATGACTAATGCAATTAATAGTGATTAGTTTTTTTTTCTAATGAATACTTAATTTAATCTTTGGGAAATGACTAATTATTATAACTCATTACAGAATAATCACATGTTATTTAGTGATTTGTGTCATGCTGTTAATTCATATTAATGAAAAGGACCAACATCTCTAATGTTAAATTCTAGCTTTCTGTGTAAATACATTTTATTTTGTTAATAAAACTTAATATACTCTTTTGCAATTGTCTGATGTTTCTTAAAAAATCAATAATGGGATAGGAAAATGATTTTTGTATAAAGAAGATATTGATAATGGGGCAGGGTTATGCTGAAATTTACTTACTTGGATTTGTGGACAAATTGTCAGTAAAAGAAGTAATCAGTTGGAGTTGGAGTCTAAATTCCTGTTTCTTACCATTATAGACAAGACTTCTGCATGTATGTTGTTTTCCTTGGAGATGATTCTCCCATGAAATTTTCCATTGTGCTTTGAGTGCAATAGGAGCACTTTCTTTCTGCATTTGCTGGAGAGTCTATCTACCCAACAGCCACCATCATCCTGAGGCTGTGGCAAAAGGAGCTCTACACAAGCAAAGGCTTCTAACTTCACTGCTGTCTTGGAGTGAGCAGTAGCATGAAATGTGCATTAACAATAGAGCTCAATGCACTGCACCACTTTTGAGGGCAAAAATCTGTTGAAGTCCTAATGCCACCCGATAATACACCCTGTGGACCTTATTTTTTTGTTCTTTTTTTTTTTTAAAGATTTTATTTATTTATTTGATAGAGACACAGCAAGAAAGGGAATACAAGCAGAGAGAGTGGGAGAGGGAGAAGCAGGCTCCCCACTGAGCAGGGAGCCCAATGTGGGGCTTGATCCCAGGACTCTAGGATCATGACCTGAGCTGTAGGCAGCTGCTTAACAACTGAGCTACCCAGGTGCCCCACCCTGTGGATTTTGGACAAGCTTCATATAATGTATTAGCTTTAGTTGCTTCACTTATAAGAAGGGAAAAAGTACAGACTTGGGCTGTTGGGATAAGTAAAAATTGTGTGAGACACTTAGCTCAATTCATGGTAGAATGGCAATGTTCCATAGAGATCATAATTCTTTTTAATTATTATAAATAGTCATTGCTAAGTATACTATTCCTAATGGCCCATGATACACACTATATATTTTGTGTACTTTGCCTTATTGGGAAGATAAAATCTAAATGAAGAAGATGTTCTTTTATAAGTATACAAGAAAATAAAGATTTAGATTATAAAGCTGTCAAATTCACACTGGACATTGTGCAATATTATTTTCAAAGGTAAATGCAATCTTTGGCACTGAACCTGCTTTCTCAGTAAAAACTCAAATATTATCCAATTTTCAGGGGAAGCATGGGAAGATGGTAGAATAGGAGGATCCTAAGTTCACCTCATCTTATGGATACATCTAGATAACAGCCACTTTACTGCAACTAACCCAGAAAACAATCTGGAGACTGGCAGGATAGACTCTCCACAGTTAATCACAAGGAGGAGTTCACATGAAAAGAATAGGAAGATCAGAGACACAGTTGGAAATTAAACTCCTGGCAAGACTAAGCACAAACTGGGACACCACAAGCATGGAGGAGTGAGAGAAACAACCCCTCAGCAGGCATCCCTAGCACTAGGTGTCCCCATTGGGAAGATGAGTCCCTATAATGCAACCTTAAAAACAAGTGGGACTTAACTCCACGAGTTTTTTTTTTTTTTTTTTCACAACCAGAGGGGCTTAACTCTGGGTACTTTAAAAGTCAGTGGGCTTAGCTCTGAGAAAACCAGAGGGTGAGTCCTTGCCCTTAAAGAGCAAGTAAAACAAAACATTCACCCAGCTAAAGCATAGTTTTAAAGTGCCTGCTGTACCTGGGAAAGAGATTTACTTGCTAATCTCAGAATGTGTGCTGGAGGAACAGGTGATTTTTAGGAGATATATCCAAAGACAAAAGTCCTGGGGGTACACCATTTCTCCCCACCATCACCAAGAAATCCCGTTTATATAACCAGGCACCTGCAGAAAAAAGCATGAACACTATCTACCTATCTTACTTACTCTGTTCTGTGCCATGTTCTTCTGTGGATCCAGCCTATCCAACCCACTCTGCTCAGCAGAAGTCCCTCTAAAGAAGCTCCTGACAGGTTTCATCCTGCAAGCAGTCCCAACAGCAGGCAGCACTACTCCAAAATGACTCCTGCCCTAGAGAGAGGGGAAGATTAACACAACAATTTGATTGCAGCTCCAACAGTGTGCTGGGGACAGACAGCTAATCTAATGACCAGTCTTGCCCACCATCAAAAACATCACAGGGGGGCAATACAAGAAGAAAGGCCTGTTATTGGGGCCACTATAACCCCAAGAGACAGTCTGGGAACAACACACAGATGTCTATCTGGTCTAACTTCAGGCCTTGCCCACCAACAAAAGCCTCTCAGAGGACAATGCAGGAAGAACAACTTGCAGTTCACTGTATCCACAGCCCTGGCAAATGGGAAGAAGGAATACATCTGGTTTGATCCAGCTACAATCCAAGAAGATCCCAGACTAGCCCCTTAATTTCACCAGAGCCAAACCTTGCCTGCAACAGGCAAAAAGGGATCATTGCACATAACTGGACTGAAGACAAATGTGGATAGTCACAATAGTAATGTATACATAACACACATATGAGTTACTCCTGAAGTGTCAGGTTCTTGTGAATAAAAGATACTACATTACAGGGAACCACAAGACTTCATATAGCCACTACTTTCAAGATCAGGACAGAGCTGATTTTCTTAGTATATGAAAACATACACAGAGTGTTGGACAACATGACAAGACAGAGGAATATGTCCTAAATGAAGGAATAGGATAAAATCACAACAAAAGAGCTAAATGAAAAGGATATAAGCCATATGCTTCATAAAAAATTCAAGATCATGGTCATAATGATATTCACTAGACTTGAGAAAAGAGAGGATGATCACAGTAAACTTTAAACAAAGAGATAGAAGATATAAAAAAAGACCTATCCGAGATGAAGAATTCATTAACAGAAATAAAAAAAATACAGTATAGGGAATAAATAGTGGACTAGAAGAAATAGAAGAATGGATCAGTGAACTGAAAGACAGGGTAATGGAAAGCAACAAAGTTGAACAGTAAAAAGAAAAAAAAAAGAATAATAAAAAATGAGAACAGATTAAAGAATCTCAGCCATGCCATTAAGCATAATAATATCTGTATTATCAGGATCCCAGGAGGAGAATAAAGAGAAAAGGTGGCAGGAAATTTATTTGAAGAAATAATAATTGAAAACTTCCCTAATTTAAAGGAGGAAACAAATATCCAGATTCAGGATGCACAAAGAGCCCTCAACAAAATCAAGCCAAGGAAATCCACAGTAAGACACATAAAAATTAGAATGGCAAAAAGTAGTGATAAAGAGAGAATTTTAAAAGCAGGAAGAGAAAAGAAATCAGTTTCAAACAAGGGAAAACCCATAAGGCTAGCAGTGAATTTTTCAGCAGAAATTTGTAGGCCAAAAGAAAGTGGCATGATATATTCAACAAAAGGAAAAAACCCTACAAACAAGAATACTCTATCCAACAAGCTTATTCAGAATAGGAGAGATACAGAGTTTCGCAAACAAAAGTTGAAGGAGTATATCACCTCTGTACCAGCCTTCTAGGAAACATGAAAAGAAATTCATTGAGTGGAAAGAAAAGGCCATAATGAGGAGTAAGAAAGTCAGGAAGGGGAAATTTTTCACAGGTAAATAAAAACATAATAAAAGTAGTAGATTATCACTTATAAATCTGGAATAGAGATTAAAGCACACAGACAATAAAATCAATTGTATCTATGAAGATAAGTCAAGTGATTCGCAGAATAAAAGTATGTAAACTATGATATCATATACATAAAAGTGTGGGGGGGGAGTAAACGTTTAGTGCTTTTAGAATGTGTTTAAATATAAGCCGGCATCAACCTTATATAGATTACTATATTCAAAGGATGTTATATATAAACTTAATGGTGATTACAATTCAAAAACTGTAGTAGATGTGCATAAAACAAAGAGAAAGAAAGGAATCCAAGCATATTACTAAAGAAAGCCATCAAATCATAGAGAAAGGGAGAAGAGAAGAACAAAGAAGAACTACAAAAAATAATAATAAAATAAAATAAACAAGTAACAAAATGTAAATAAATACACACCTATCAATAATAACTTTGAATGCAAATGGACTTAACACTTCAATCAAAAGATACAGGGTGATTGAATGGATAGAAAAGAAAGACCTATCAACAATCTGCCTACAAGAGACTCATTTTAGATCTAAAGACATCTGCAGTTGAAAGTGAAAGGATATCATGCAAATGGAAACAAAAAGAAAACCCGATTAGCAATACTTATATTAAACATAATAGGCTTAGGAAAAAAAGAAGACTGTAACAAGAGACAAAGAGGACACTGCATAATCATAAAGAGAATAATCCAACAAGAAGCTGTGACAATTGTAAATATTTATGCACCCAACATGGAACACCAAATGCATAAAGCAACTATTTACAGACGTGAAGGAAAAACTGATATGTTAATGCAATGACAGTAGAGGACTTTAACACTCCACTTACATCAATGGATAGATCATTCAGACAAAATATCAACAGGGACACAGTGGTTTTGAATGACACATTGAACCAGATATAATCAGAACATTCCATCAAAAAATAGCAGGATGTGCTTCTTTTTTTTTTTTAATACTGTATTTATTTATTTGAGAGAGAGGGAGGGGGGACAAGTAAGGGGATTAGCAGGCAGAGAGAGATGGAGAAGCAGCCTCCCCATGGAGTAGGAACCTGATGTGGTACTCAATCCCAGGACCCTGAGATCATGACCAGAAGCAAAGGCAGATGCTTAACCAACTGAGCAACCTCACTACACATTCTTTTTAAATTCATATGGAACATTCTCCCAAATATATCATACAATAGGCCATAAAGAGCTCACAGTGAATTAAAAAAAGATTGAAATCATACCATACATCTTTCTCTACTCCAACAATTTAAAACTAGAAATCAATTGCAAGAAAAAAAATCTGGAAAGAACACAAACACCTGGAGGCAAAATAACATGCTACTAAACAATGAAGGGGCAAACAAGAAATCAAAGAAAAATTTAAAAAATAGGTTGACATAAATGAAAATGGAAACACAATGGTCCAAAATCTTTCAGATTCATCAAAAGCTGTTATAAGAAAGAAGATTATAGCAATTCAGGCTTACCTCAAGAAGCAAGAAAAGTCTCAAATAAACAATCTAATGTTACAACTAAGGGGTTTAGAAAAAGAATAAATAAACCAAAAAGCCAGTAGAAGGAAAAGGTTGATAAAGATTAGAGCAGAAATAAATTAGACAGACAGACAGACAGAAAGACACACACACACAAACACACACACACACACACACACACACACTAATGGATCATTAAAATCAGGAGCTGGTTCTTTGAAAAAAATCAAGAAAATTGATAAATCTTTAGCCAGACTTGAGAGAGAGAGAGAGAGAGAATGAGAGAAAGAGAGAAAGAGAATTCAAATAAATAAAGTCAGAAACAAAGTAGAAATAACAATAATAGAAATATGAAGAATTATAAGAAAATATTATGAAAAATTATATGCCAAGAAGTTGAACAACCTAAAAGAAATGGATAAATTCCTAGAAACATAACTTTCCAGAATGGAATCAGGAAGAAATTAAAAAGAAAAAAATTTGAACAGACTGATTACTAGCAGTAAAGTAGATTACTAGCAGTAAAGTAGAAGCCATATTTAAAAAAACTCTCAACAAAAGAAGTCCAGGACCAGAGGGCTCCACAGGTGAATTCTACCAAACATTTACAGAAGAGTTAATACCTGTTTTGAAGCAATAACAAAAAAGAAGAGGACATGAAACTTCCAACTCCATTCTACAAAGCCAGCATTCTTCTTATATCAAAACCAGAAAAAGACACTACAACAACAAAAAAGAAAAGAAAAAGAAAAATTCTACTATTTCTGATGAACATGGATGTAAAAATCCTCAACAAATATTAGCAAATCAAATACTACATTACATTTAAAAATTCAAGTGGGATCTATTCCAGGGATGCAAGGATAGCTCAATATTCACAATCAATGGGTGTGATACTTCACATTAATAGGACAAAGGATAAAACCATATGATCATCTCAGATGCAGAAAAAGCATTTGACAAAGTACAACATTGATTCATGATAAAAACTCAAAAAAGTAGGTTTAGAGGGAACATAATTTAGCAAAATAAAGGCCACATGTGAAAAAAAAAAAAAAACCACAAGTAATATCACACTCAATGGTGAAAAACTGAAAGTTTGTCCCATAAGATCAAGAACAAGAGAAAGATGTTGACTCTCACCACTTTTGTTCACAATCAGACCAGAAAAATAAATAAAAGACATCCAAATTAGTAAGGAAAAAGTAAAACTTTCACTATTTCCAAATAACATGATACTATATGTAGAAAACCCTAAAGTCTTCATCAAACAATTGCTAGAGCTGATAAGTGAATTCAATAAAACCATAGGATTCAAAATTAATATACAGAAATATGTTGCATATATACACTCTAATAATGAAGTAGCCAAAAAATTAATTAATTAAGAAAACAATTCCCTTTACAATTTTACCAAAAATAATACAATACCTAGGAATCAACTTAACCAAAGAGGTGAAAGACCTATGCTCCAAAAGCTATAGAACATTGGTTAGCAAAATTAAAGATAACACAAACAAATGGAAAGATATTCCATGCTCATGGATGGGGGAAATGTTATTAAAATACCTATATTACCAGAAGCAATCTACAGATTTAATCCAATCCCTATTGAATAACAACAGCATAGTTTACAGAACTAGAAGTAATACTAAAGTTTGTGTGAAACCACAGAAGACTCCAAATAGCTAAAGCAATCTTGAAAGAAGAGCAAAACTGGAGGTATTACAATTCCAAATTTCAAGATATACTACAAAGCTATAATAATCAAAATAGCATGATACTGGCACAAAAATAGACATACAGAGTAATAGAACAGAATAGAGAGCTCAGAAATAAGCCCATGTTTTTATGGTCAAATAATCTATGACAAAGGAAGGCAAGAATATAAAATGAGGGGAAATAAGTCTCTTCTACAAATGGTATTGCAAAAATTAGAGAACTACAGGCAAAAGAATGAAACTGGACAACTTTCTTACACCATACTCAAAAATAAACTCAAAATGAAATAAAGACTTAAATGTGAGACCTGAAACCATAAAATCCTCAAAGAAAACATAAGCAGTTATTTCTTTGGCATCAGCCAGAAAAGCATATTTCTAAATACGCTCCCTCTGGCAAGGGAAACAAAACAAAATAAAACACAAAACTATTGGAACAATAGCACAATAAGAAGCTTTTGCACAGCAAAGAAAATGATCAACAAAACTGAGACAAACTACTGATTGGGAGAAGATGTTTGCAAGTGATATATCTGATAATGGATTACTATCAAAAATATATAAAGAACTTATACAACTCAACACCAACCCCCCAAGTGATCCAATTTAAAAATTGAACAGCAAATATGAACAGATATTTCTCCAAAGAACATATACAGATGGTCAACAGAGATATTAAATGATGCTCAACATCATTTATCATCAGGTAAATGGAAATCAAAACCACAATGAAATATCCCCTCATACCTGTGAGAATGCTTAAAATTAAAAACAAAAGAAACAACAAGTGTTGGTACAAATATGGAGGAAAAACCCTTGTGCACTGTTGGTTGGAAAGAAAGCTGATGCAGCTACTGTGAAAAACAGTATGGAGGTTCTTTAAAAAATTAAAAACAGGATTGCCATATAGTCCAGTAATTTCACTACTGGGTAGTTACCCAAAGAAAACAAAAATATTCATTTAAAAGGATATATACACCCTTATGCTTATTGCAGCATTATTTACAAGAGCCAAGATATGGAAGGAACCCAAGTGTCCATTGGTAGATGAATGGATAAATAAGAGGTGATATGTATGTGTGTGTGTGTGTGTGTATCATATTATATATGATATTATATCATATATAATATAATATAATATGAATATATATATTCAGACAAGAAATATATATATATCAATCAACAAGAAAAAATATATAGCATATAATATATACACATATATATTATACATATATACATACATATATACTCGTGTATATATGTATATATAGTGATATTGTTCAGCCATAAAAATGAATGAAATCTTGCCATTTGCAACAACATAGATGGAGCTAGAAGGTATAACATTAAGTGAAATAAGTCTGACAGAGAAAGACAAATATCATAAGATTTCAATCATATGTGAAATTTAAGAAACAAAATAAAGGAACAAAGAGAAAAAGAGACTAAAAACCAGACACTTAAATATAGAGAACCAACTGATGGTTGCCAGAAGGGAGATAGGTGAGTGGATGGGTGAAAAAGATGGGGAATTAAGAGTACACTTATTGTGATGAGCTCTGAGTAATTTATACAATTGTTGAATCACTGTATTATACACCCAAAACTAATTATAACACTGCATTAATTATAGTTGGATAAAAAATTACCTTATTTTATAAATTAGATATTAAGAAATCTATGGAATGAATTAAAAGATTTAACAAATATTTATGAAATGAATCCTTTCAAATAGCTACTTCACAGTCCTAATGATATCTAAACTTAGACAATTAGGAAATTCAAACTTTTCTGTGCATATCCCTTTCTCCTTATTACCAGGATGTCTTCAGAGACTACTCCATGAAGAAAAAAGCAAAGTCTATTCATGTGTACTAATTTGAGCTTGTCAGCCAGATAGATAAATTTCCTGATAAAACATATAATTTCTTTCTAAGTCGTATCTGAATGTAACCAAATCAAAAGTTTTGCATGATATAATGGAAGTACTTTAGATTTAGTTTCAGTCCCACAATCTTAAACTATAATGGTGTATCTACTGGTTGACAATATCAACCTAGCTTTACTTCTTATAGCTTCATTTATAGATTTTAGTTCTGGAAAAATGCTCTAGACAGCTCCAAAATAACATGACTGACTCACTGATATTACTGATGTTATTTAGATCTCTACAAGCAGATTTGATCAATCTTCTGTCAACGATAGTAAAGAAATAAAAACTTTGTAAGGAGTAGCTATATGCGTGAGGTGGCAGCCAAGGCATTAAATAAAAGTGAATGATGGCACAAGAGATTATAAATCCCACATACTTATATGTAACCAAGTTACAGCTTGGTTACAAAAACGGTGTTAGGGACATTTTTGTTCCCATATCCCTGTAATCTAATGTCTTATTTTCAAGGAAGTTACTTTTATTGAGCACATATGTACCCATACTGGACTAAGACACTTAAAGTATCAATTCTTTTTTTTTTTTTAAAGATTTTATTTATTTATTTGACAGAGAGAAATCACAAGTAGATGGAGAGGCAGGCAGAGAGAGAGAGAGAGGGAAGCAGGCTCCCTGCTGAGCAGAGATCCCGATGTGGGACTCGATCCCAGGAACCTGAGATCATGACCTGAGGCGAAGGCAGCGGCTTAACCCACTGAGCCACCCAGGCGCCCTTAAAGTATCAATTCTAAATATACATGATTCCAAAAACTCTGAACTGAGCTAAAGTAAAAGCTAAGCAGAAGGTCAATTTAATCAAAACAAACAAACAAACAAAAAACCCCCAGATTTCTACTCTTTGAATTGGTCATTAGAAATAGAGGTGGCAAAACACACACACAAGAAAGAAAGAAAGAAAGAAAGAAAGAGAAAGAAAGAAAATCCTAGATCCTAACATGGAATAGAAATAGTGGGAACAGTGTTTAATGGCATTACTGGTCCCCTTTACTATATCTACGACCTCTTACAAAGTGTGGGAAGCAGCACTCATCCCTTCAACGCTTTAATGTTGTTTCTTATCTTTAAATTGACATCATAATAGATTGTAATATGGTTTTGTTTTGAGGGAATTGCTTGTCAAAAGATACTTCCATTGCCTCTCTTTCTTACTACAGGAATTCTTTTCTTCTGACTTTCTTCTGTTGCAGATAACTCATTCAAAAGGGCTATTGATTAAAACCCTGCATTGAGAGGGGGGACAAGATGGCGGGGTGTAGGAAGAGGCGTCTTTTCAGCTGGTACCCCAAAGTGAGCTGATTACCTACCAAAGAACTCTGATCACCCATGAAATCAGCCTGAGATCAGAATTATACACGTCTGGATCTCTACAGGGGCAGAAGACACCAGTGAGCAGGTAAAGCGGAATGGGAACGGCGGACTGATATCGGAAGATAAACCAAAGGGGGAGGGAGCTACCAGAGGCGACCGGTGGGAGAGTAATACCCCAATCCGAGCGAGAGTGCCCTGCATCTGAGGACCAGCAGTAACTCGGAGACTGGTTGAAAGCACTCCAAAAGAGCAAAGGATCGCGGGGGGGAAATTGTGGGAATACGGTCGGCTAGGGAGAGGGGCTTAAGTCCCCGGTCCCAGACGGCCTCCCCGGTGCTGAGGCAGAGAGAGTGCGGCGGAGAAACCGCTCCTGGTCCCTAAGCCGCCAGTGCGCCCCAGAGCGCCTGGGTTCCGGCTCCTGTGAGGGGATGGGAGCTGCGCCGGTCTGCAGAACGCGCGCTAGCCCTACCACAAAGCTCGAGATACGCACGCACGTCCCTTGAGCTCCCCTGAATTACTGAGGCCCGGCCGGTGCTCCTTGACCAGCGCCATTGTTTCAAAGCCTAAGCCGCGCGCCCAAAACTCTTCTCCGGACACAGGCGCGCAAAAGCCCAGCCTGGGGCTCACAGACCCGCGCCCCGTGCTCAGTGCCCCAGACGCGCGCCTGACCCATAGCTGCCTCTGAAAAGAGGTGCGCGCAAGCCGGGCACTCCCAGCCCGGGCCAGCGGCAAAATCTCAGTGTGCGATCGCTGCTTGGAACCTCTCTGGCGGTCAGGAGCTCCCAGACAGCCGCCACTGCCTCGGCTTTGGGGACGAGCAAACGATCCTGCGCCCCCAGGGTCTGCAACTTGGAACCTGCTCTGCCAGTGGCCAAGGGGGAATTTATTCAGCTTCTGCACCCAGACTGAGGCTTCTCTCTGAGATGGAGATCAGGGTGCGGTTTGATTTCTTCTAATACTACAAAAACCATCAAAGGCGGTCAAGGTGAGAGGGAAAAAAAGTGAACAAGCAAAAAAACCGCCAGAGAACAAAAGCCTGAAAAAAACCAGGTTCCCCAGAGCCCACCCCCTTGAGGGGGGCAGGGGGACTCAACTCAGGAAACATCATTGACTGACAACCCACGTGGCAGGCCCCTCCCCCAGAAAACAAACCAAGAAAGAAAGAAAAAAGGACTACAAGAGAACCACCACTACTTCATAGGAAAACTTGTATTGTTCACTCGTTTCCACAATTCTGGTTCATATTTTTTTTTTTTTTTTACACATAGGTAATTTTTTTAACCTATTTACCATCACAGCGAGCTGTACAGTACATCAAATTCCATAATACCTTTCTAACCTGAACGTTTTGATACATACACCTATGTTTTTCTTTTGCATTTTTATTTTTTGAATTCCTTTTTTTAAAAAAATTTTAGTTTAGTTTAGTCTAGTATATTCCTTTTTATTTTTATCCTCTAATATCATATAGAGTTAACTTCAAAGTAATCCCCTTTCCCCAATCAATACTACCCCTATAGGTAAACCAATTTTTAATCCCCTTTATCTTAGGAAAGTTGAGTCCTTTAACAAAGATATCAAGATACATCCAGGAAGAATCAAAACAATGTTCCTCACACACACTGAGAATTTATAAGAACTCTCCCAACTTCTTCCACCAGTGTTTCTGTGTTTTTTGTGTTTGTCCTGATAGCATATAAATTTTACACTTGTGGTTCTTTTTGACGAGGTTCTATATATATATATATTTTCTTTCTCTTGCCATATAATTGTATCAGTCTTTTTATCTCTTTTTGTTTGTCTACTTCATAAATCTTACCTTGGGGCCCATCTGGGCTGAACCTTCTCTTTCATCTTCCCTTTCTTTCCTCTCTCTCTCTCTCTTTTTTCTTTTTTGTTTTTCTTTTTCTTCTTTTCCTTTTGTTCTTTTTCTTTTTCTTTTCTTTTGTCTCTCGTTTGGGTGGGGAATCCTGATTGCTCAGAAGTGTTCCAGGGTGCACCTTGACTGCACCAGAGTTGATACATCCAGCTACATCTGTTCAGTCTTCTCCCACCAAAATGACTAGGAGGAGGAATGCCCAACAGAAGAAAAATACAGAGGATGGACCTTCTGCAACAGAGCTAATGGCTATCAACATAGACAATATGTTGGAAAGAGAATTCAGGCTAACAATTATCCAGGCAATAGCTAGGTTGGAGAAAGCCATGGATGACCAAACAGAATTGATTAGGGCTGAACTGAAAGCGACCAGACAGGATGTTCACAATGTTAGGGCGGACCTTAAAGCTACCAGGGAGGAGATCCACAATGCTCTCAATGAGTTCCAATCTAATCTAAACTTTCTCAAAGCTAGGGTAACTGAGAGAGAAGATAGAATTAGTGATCTGGAAGACAAAGAGATAGAGAGAAAGGATCAGGAGGAAGCCTGGAACAAAAAGCTTAGATCCCACGAAAGCAGAATCAGGGAAATAAATGATGCCATGAAGCGTTCCAATGTCAGAATTATTGGAATCCCTGAAGGGGAGGAGAAAGAAAGAAGTCTAGAAGATATCGTGGAACAAGTCCTTCATGAACTTTCCGAATCTCGCGAATAAAACCAGCGTTCATGTACTAGAGGCTGAACGGTCTCCACCCAAGATTATACATTCCAAAAAAACACCACGACACCTGATAGTCAATTTGAGGAATTATAATTGTAGGTATAATCTCTTGAAAGCCGCCAGGGCAAAGAGGCTCCTTACTTACAGAGGGAAGCCCATCAGAACAACATCAGACCTGTCCACAGAGACCTGGCAAGCCAGAAGAGGCTGGCAAGATATATTCAGGGCACTAAATGAGAAGAACATGCAGCAAGAATACTTTATCCAGCAAGACTGACATTCAAAATGGATGGAGAGATAAAGAGTTTCCAAGATTGGCAAGGCTTAAAAGACTATGCAACCACCAAGCCGATACTGCAGGAAATATTAAGGGGGGTGCTATAAAAGAGGAAAAATCCCAAGAATAGCATTGAACAGAAATATAGAGACAGTCTACAGAAAGAAAGACTTCAAAAGTAACTCGATGTCAATAAAAACGTATCTATCAATAATCACTCTCAATGTGAATGGCCTAAATGCACCCATAAAATGGCACAGGGTTGCAGATTGGATAAAACGACAGGACCCATCCATATGCTGTCTACAAGAGACCCATTTTGAACCTAAAGATACACGCAGACTGAAAGTGAAGGGGTGGAGAAGCATCTTTCATGCCAATGGGACTCAAAAGAAGGCTGGGGTAGCGATTCTCATATCAGATAAATTAGACTTCAAACTAAAGACTGTAGTCAGAGATACAGAAGGCCACTACATAATCCTTAAAGGGACTATCCACCAAGATGATCTCACAATTGTAAATATCTATGCTCCCAATATGGGAGCAGCCAATTACTTAAGAAAACTGTTAATCAAGATAATGAGTCATATTGATATGAATACACTAATCGTAGGAGATCTTAACACGCCTCTTTCAGAATTAGACAGATCATCAAAGCAGTAAATCAATAAAGAAACAAGAGCATTGAATGACACATTGGACCAGATGGACCTCATAGATATATACAGAACATTCCACCCTAAAACAATAGAATACTCATTCTTCTCAAGTGCACACGGACTTTCTCCAGAATAGACCACATACTGGGTCACAAATCAGGACTCAACCAATACCAAAAGAAGGAGATTATTCCCTGCATATTCTCAGATCACAATGCTTTGAAACTGGAGCTCAATCACAAGGAAAAGTTCAGAAGGAACTCAAACACCTGGAAGCTAAAGACCACCTTGCTTAAGATTCACTAATTAGTGGAGCATAACAAATAGCATGGAGGACAAGGGGCGTTAGAGAGGAGTAGGGAATTTGGGTAAATTGGAAGGGGAGGTGAACCATGAGAGACTATGGACTCTGAAAAAGAGTCTGAGGGGTTTGAAGTGGCGGGGGGTTGGGAGGTTGGGGTACCAGGTGGTGGGTATTATAGAGGGCACAGCAGCATGGAGCACTGGGTGTGGTGAAAAAATAATGAATACTGTTTTTCTGAAAATAAATAAATTGGAAATAAAAAAAAAGGATGCTTGGATCAACCAGGAGATCAAAGAAGAAATGAAACAATTCATGGAAACCAATGAGAATGAAGACAGTTCGGTCCAAAACCTATGGGATACAGCAAAGGCGGTCCTAAGGGGAAAATATATAGCCATCCAAGCCTCCCTCAAAAAAATTGAAAAATCCAGAACACACCAGTTGTCTCTACACCTTAAAGAACTGGAGGATCAACAACAAATCAAACCAACTCCACACATAAGAAGGGAAATCATCAAGATTAGAGCTGAGATCAATGAGGGAGAAACCAGAGATACAGTAGAACGTATCAATGAAACTAGAAGCTGGTTTTTTGAAAGAATCAATAAGATCGATAAGCCACTGGCTACACTAATCCAAAAGGAAAGAGAGAAAGCCCAAATTCATAAAATTATGAATGAAAAGGGAGAGATCACAACTAACACCAAGGAAGTAGAAACAATCATCAGAAGTTATTACAAACAGTTATATGCCAATAAGCTTAGCAACCTAGATGAAATGGATGCATTCCTGGAAAAATATAAACTACCAACATTGAACCAGGAAGAAATCGACAACCTGAATAGGCCGATATCTAATAACGAGATTGAAGCAGTGATCAAAAACCTCCCAAAAATCAAGAGCCCAGGACCTGACGGATTCCCTGGGGAATTCTACCAAACCTTCAAAGAAGAAATAACACCTATTCTCCTGAAGCTGTTTCAAAAAATTGAAGCAGAAGGAAAACTTCCAGACTCTTTCTATGAAGCCAGCATTACCCTGATCCCCAAACCAGGCAAGGACCCTACCAAAAAGGAGAATTTCAGACCAATATCACTGAAGAATATGGATGCTAAGATTCTCAACAAGATCCTAGCCAACAGGATCCAACAGCACATTAAAAAGATTATCTACCATGACCAGGTGGGATTCATCCCTGGGCTACAAGGATGGTTCAACATTTGTAAATCAATCAATGTGATACAACAAATTAATATGAGAAGAGAGAAGAACCACATGGTCCTCTCCATTGATGCAGAAAAAGCATTTGACAAAATCCAGCATCCGTTCCTGATTAAAACCCTTCAAAGTATAGGGATAGAGGGAACATTCCTGAACCTCATCAAATCTATCTATGAAAGACCCACAGCAAATATCCTCATCCTCAATGGGAATAAGCTTGCAGCCTTCCCATTGAGATCAGGAACAAGACAAGGATGCCCACTTTCACCACTCTTGTTCAACATAGTATTAGAAGTCCTAGCAACAGCAATCAGACAACAGAGAGAAATAAAAGGTATCCAAATTTGTAATGAAGAAGTCAAACTCTCTCTCTCTTCGCAGATGACATGATTCTTTATATGGAAAACCCAAAAGACTGCACCCCCAAACTACTAG
Organism: Neogale vison; assembly: GCF_020171115.1. Taxonomy (NCBI): domain Eukaryota; kingdom Metazoa; phylum Chordata; class Mammalia; order Carnivora; family Mustelidae; genus Neogale; species Neogale vison. The sequence continues at coordinate 83,013,112 of NC_058094.1, read as the reverse complement.
AACTCATACAGCAATTCAGCAACGTGGCAGGATACAAAGTCAATGTGCAGAAATCAGTGGCTTTCTTATACACTAACAATGAAAATACAGAAAGGGAAATTAGAGAATCGATTCCATTTACTATAGCACCAAGAACCATAAGATGCCTGGGAATAAACCTAACTAAAGAAGTAAAGGATCTGTACTTGAGGAACTACAGAACAGTCATGAAAGTAATTGAAGAAGACACAAATAGATGGAAGACCATTCCATGCTCTTGGATCGGAAGAATAAACATTGTTAAAATGTCTATACTGCCTAGAGCAATCTAAACTTTTAATGCCATTCCGATCAAAATTCCACTGGCATTCTTCAAAGAGCTGGAGCAAATAATCCTAAAATTTGTATGGAATCAGAAGAGACCCCGAATCGCTAAGGAAATGTTGAAAAACAAAAATAAAGCTGGCGGCATCACCTTACCTGATTTCAAGCTTTATTACAAAGCTGTGATCACCAAGACAGCATGGTACTGGCATAAAAACAGACACATAGACCAGTGGAACAGAGTAGAGAGCCCAGATATGGACCCTCAACTCTATGGTCAATTAATCTTAGACAAAACAGGAAAAAATATACAGTGGAAAAAAGACAGTCTCTTCAATAAATGGTGCTGGGAAAACTGGACAGCTATATGTAGAAGAATGAAACTCGACCATTCTCTTACACCGTACACAAAGATCAACTCAAAGTGGATAAAAGACCTCAATGCGAGACAGGAATCCATCAGAATCTTAGAGGAGAACATAGGCAGAAATCTCTTTGATATCAGCTGCAGCAACTTCTTTCAAGATATGTCTCCAAAGGCCAAGGAAACAAAAGCGAAAATAAACTTCTGGGACTTCATCAAAATCAAAAGCTTCTGCACAGCAAAGGAGACAGTCAAAAAAACAGAGAGGCAACCCACGGAATGGGAGAAGATATTTGCAAATGACAGTACAGACAAAAGGTTGATATCCAGGATCTATAATGAACTCCTCAAACTCAACCCACACGAAACAGACAAACACATCAAAAAATGGGCAGAAGATATGAACAGACACTTCTCCAATAAAGACATAAAAATGGCTATCAGACACATGAAAAAATGCTCATCATCATTAGCCCTCAGGGAGATTCAAATTAAAACCACATTGAGATATCACCTTACACCATTTAGAATGGCCAAAATTAACAAAACAGCAAACAACATGTGTTGGAGAGCATGTGGAGAAAGGGGAACCCTCTTACACTGTTGGTGGGAATGCAAATTGGTGCAGCCTCTTTGGAGAATAGTGTGGAGATTCCTCAAGAAATTAAAAATAGAGCTTCCCTATGACCCTGCAATTGCACTCCTGGGTATTTACCCCAAAGACACAGATGTCATGAAAAGAAGGGCCACTGTATCCCAATGTTTATAGCAGCAATGGCCACAGTCGCCAAACTATGGAAGGAACCAAGATGCCCTTCAACGGATGAATGGATAAGGAAGATGTGGTCCATATACTCTATGGAGTATTATGCCTCCATCAGAAAGGATGAATACCCAACTTTTGTCGCAACATGGACGGGACTGGAAGAGATTATGCTGAGTGAAATAAGTCAAGCAGAGAGAGTCAATTATCATATGGTTTCACTTATTTGTGGAGCATAACAAATAGCATGGAGGACAAGGGGCGTTAGAGAGGAGTAGGGAATTTGGGTAAATTGGAAGAGGAGGCGAACCATGAGAGACTATGGACTCTGAAAAACAATCTGAGGGGTTTGAAGTGGCAGGGGGGTGGGAGGTTGGGGTACCAGGTGGTGGGTATTATAGAGGGCATGGCTTGCATGGAGCACTGGGTGTGGTGAAAAAATAATGAATACTGTTTTTCTGAAAATAAATAAATTGAAGAAAACAAAACAAAACAAACAAACAAACAAAAAAACAAAACAAAAAAAACCCTGCATTGAGAACAATACCAAATTAAGCAGGAACAGATGGACTTTGATTAACTTGTATAGTGCCACTTTCAGAGGATCTAGAAACACCATCACTATAAAAGCATCAACTGTATGGCTATGACTAAATGTGGCCAATAGATAATTTGGTATAAAGAGCTTAACTGATGTAAAGGTGACTGTGTTAAATTGTATGGATACTATTAATTCAAATATCTGTACTAATTACAGGCCTAGCAGGAAACGGAATCCACCCCAGATTGTTTAAATGTTGAGTTCTTGATTAAGGATCTATGGATACAGTTGAAATATTTCACATGCTGAAATATCTAAGAGAGCAAACTTTTGCCACTACAGCATGGGGGGAGCATGAAAGAAATACATTGACTTTTGTTTTATTCCATCTTCCAATAGAATGTCTGTATTTCCCAATGCTCTTTTCTGAATGAAAGTCAGCTGGCAAAAGATCTGGGATGATGGGGGAACTTCAAGGAGAGCCTTGTGGGCTACAGAGATGGGCAGGGGAGGACAGAGAGCAAAATACATCTGGGAGAGGCAAATGGAGAATAACCAGTGAAACCCAACCACGTCTCCACTCATCATTCTCTCCCATTAAGAAAATCTGGGATGGTGTCATTGACCATGGAGTATCGTGATGTGATATAATTACTGTATGCTCCCTTATAGACCTAGACTATGATATTAGATTCCACTTATGCACAGAGAGAATATTGAAGAAGAAATAGGAAGAAATAGTTGAGATAAAATATCCAGAGTTGCCACTGTCAGTCTCCATAAATGATCATGAGACCACAGTTGATGATAACAATATCCTCCTTCCATTATTTACTTTATGTCCCCCTTACCTTCTGCCTATACCTTGACTAACTGAGGCTCTATACCAGGAGTATAATACAAATCTTCAACCATTATGGACCTGAGTCCCAGTGGTCTTATCTTTGTCAAGATATTTTCACTTACTTTTAGATGCAGGAATTCATGATGTGCTCTGACTTCTAGGTCTAGTTTCATTGGCCCAAAATTGTTTAAGTAACCTGGGTTCCTCATAGCAAGAGGGACAATCTTTTCAGGCAATAGAGTCACTTTCCTCTCTGACTACTCTTAGTGGCATAATGTGCCCAAAATGACCTAAAGAGCATCTCAGCTTCCATTTTCATGTCCTTTCTTGATGGAAGTGATTTTCTTTTGGGAACTAAGATCTTCAAAGCCATCGAGTCCAAGGGTGAGAGGAAGCAAAAACCCCTTAGCAAAATAGTGAAAGGGCACTTAGTACTAACTCTCATGCAGTTTCACTAGTCTTGAACTCATGTTCTGGAGGTGGGTGAAAGCAGCACCATGTATTGGTTACACAGTTAAAGAAAATGCTACATCCAATTCAGTCATATTTCAAACTTGAGTGATAGATTATGGTGGACATGGAGATATGCTACCAAGTTTCACCTTCAAGGAAAATTTTGTCTTAGTGTTGGAAGTGTATCAAACTAGAATCTTCACCAGTCAGTGACTTCAGGGATTATTCTAGCTCTAGAGAGCTACTTCAAAGTCATTTTCTTTATAAGCCATGTTGAGCAACTGATTGAAATGGATTTTGAAGTTCTGGCTGTTTGGCCCAACATGACCCAGACCTTTTCAGCTCTAGAATTCCTTATGGGATTGATGAAACCATGAAATCTGAATCACAGGTTGCATTTTTTCACCAAATGACATTTTCTCCCTTCTTTTATATAGGGGTCAATCTTAAGGAGCCTCACTGAGAAACATAGACGTTAAACACTCTTTCAGAGTTTGCTTCCTGGAGGACCAGATTGTCACATGCCATCCTTCAGGTGGTGCCATGACTGAACCATTCATAGTTTGAGTCTGAGATTTATAAGGTCAGTGACTTACCAGTGATGTGATTTTGCGGTAAGATTAATGAATATAAAGACAGGGACCATCATACACTCCTTCCCTGTAAAAAAAATTCCTTGTTCAGGAGCAATGTTTTGTGTCATACCATCTTGGAATTAAATATTAAAATTAAAAATTTTAAATTAAAATTAAAATTAAAAAGTAATAAATTAAACATAAAACAAATTAAACATTCTGAATGTAGACTCTTAATGCATCCAGATAGCAGTGCTGACAGAAATGTTACCAGCAAAGAAATAAATAGACCTAAAAATCTTGTCTTTCCACATAAGAAAATCACTGTCATATATGGAATGAAAGTTGTCTAATGTATGGAAATACTCCCAGAAGGTTACCTACCCACAGGGAATTGTGCCATATCAAGGATTGTGTGCAAACCTCTCCAGGGAGTTATGGCCAGATCTGTTTTGGTGAGAGAAAAACCATGTTGTTAAATGCATGCATGGCCTCCTTTATGACAGTACCAATGTATATATAAATCAGTTACATAATATAGAGAGAAACAGGGATCCAAAGCTGACTCACATCCACAGGTCAAGTGCTTTTATTTATTTATTTATTTTTATTTTTATTTTTTCCCCTGATTTTCTACCTCATTAACAAATACATTCCTTACAACAGATACCATCTAGGAAATAACCACAGTAACACCATATATCCCATCATACTCTGTGCCTATTCTAAGAAATTTTTCTATATTGTTCATTCCCACTCCTCCTTGTCTTCAGTCTTCCAATTCTCTTGCCTAGAAAGTCAAACCATGTTCATGTTTGTGTTCCTACTTCACACCACTTCTTGTTTATGGTGTGTGAAAATCTATGGCATACAGTAATGTCCTCTGGCAAATTGCTACTTTCCACTGCGTTCCATTAACATCTTTGAGTGAAGCTCAAATGTGTTGTCTTTCGTTTTCAGTTCATCTCCACCAAGAATCTGTGAACCAAGCTCTTTTCTAACAATGGTCCTCTGTGATCCCATTCCCTGAAGCAGACCCTTGGTGCAACAGTAAGGGACATTGAGCCTGGATCTGTTGCTAATGTGTCTTCCTCTGGCTCTGGTTTTATTTATTTCCTATCTGGCAGATGCCTCTTCCATCTTCATATGGATTGTTCTTAAGTTCACATGATCTTATGACTTGTTGTATCCCATATAACTCAACTCATGATGGGAAGTTTTGACTATAAGCTCATTTAATTCCCCATGGTCAAGCACTTCATATTTGTGAGATGCAGTAGTATTCCAAAAACTGCTTTGTTTGGTTTTTTAGTTTATAATTCTTTACTGCAGATAATATGAACTTGCTTTAATACCTCAGGAGTAAATGTTATAATTTTCCTATTGGGGCTTGTTCTATACTCATCAGACATTTTTCCCATGAGATGATAACACTAAAGTCTATTTTGCTTGGGTTAATTGTGCTATGTCCCAGATAGCAAGACCTGTTGCATTGCAGCCTGGGTCTTTTGCAAAGCCCTTTTCTTCTTCTAGTCCCTTTCAGATAATTCTGCCCAGTAAATTTCCTGCATATGGATCTACATCTCAGAGTCAGCTTCCTGGGAATCAGACTCATTTACTGCATTACCCAAAGGTAATAATTTATTATTTTAAATATTATAAACAATATGTGACAAATATCTGTTACAGACTGAATGGTACTTCTCCATACCTCTCTCTTTAGATTCATATGTTAAGGCCCTAACATCTGATGTGACTATATTTGGAGATAGGGCCTTTAGGGACGTAATTAAAATTAAATGAGGTTATAAGGGTGAGGCCCTAATCCAATAAGTCCTGTGTCCTTATAAGAAGAGGAATAGTTACCAGAGGATATTTTCCCAGCCATGCAAAGAGGAAAAACCATGTGAGAGTAAGTGAGAAGAATGGCCATCTACAAGCCAAGAAAATAAGCTCTCACCAGAAACTAACCCTGCTGACACCTTGATCTTGGACTTTCAACTTCCAGAACTGCAAAGAAACAAATTTCTGTTGTTTAAGGCACCCAGTTCTGTCGTATTCTGTCATGGCAGCCCAGGTTGACTAATACAATATTTTTGTTCAACCAGGTGGTAAATTGAAAACAAACAAACAAACAAGTCAACACAATTGTTAACTAAATATTTAACTGACAAAACAAAATATGAAATCGATTTGTTTCACACAGGCAAAACATACCCCTATATTGGTCAGTCATTTTTATGCAAAATTAATGTATACATGATAAAAAGAAAAATGATTTTTCACATTAAATAAATACTAAGGGCAAAGAGAGAGTGAAATGTTTATTATGTAAGGGAAAGTTGTGAACAAAATACTTATTGAATCTACTTCCTCATTAGATTTCAAAATTCTTGGAAAGAATTTCCAGACCAAAGAGTTGGAGCTAAATAGAAATGGTGAATAGAGGCTTGCTGATCATTTCCTCCAAGCCTATCAATGCCAAAGCTATCTTATCATCAAAGTGCCATTTCTAACATGATTTTATTAAATAATTGAATAATGCTGTGATACGATCTTCAATTTTGTGATTATTTGAATACATTTTATTTACACTCATTAGAGTTTCTCAAAATGAATCCTTTAAATATATATCTTAGTGATCCAGGAATTTGACAGCAACTGTTTTGCTTTTCTCATTACTAATCTAATGTGTGTGTTTTTGCATGGATGTCTACACCTGTGTGGGCACAGGTGCATGCACTCACATGTGTGTGCCCATGCTGGATCATTTCGACAATCACTTCTTTCTTGAGCACTGCCACGCAGGAAGTGCATTTGTACTTATGTTATGATCGGGTTGGTGCCAAATGATCACCTAATTCTTCAGTGTTTTGTTTTTAATGTTTTATTTCTTAAATAGGAGCAGAGGATACTGAGGGTTCTAAGAAGGGATCCAATACCTCTTAATCTATATGGGAGACTTCTGTGTGTGCTTCAGGCAAGACAATCTTATTGTCTTCTTTCAGCCACCTGAGTTGTAGACACAAGTTCTCATAAAGATTCTTGGTCAGATGGGCATCATCATGTCAGTTTCCAGGAGTCTAAAACAGTATACTAGGATAAAATTTAATCTGGCTTTTCCATCTTTCTGAGCCTGAATAATGGACTTTTTAAGTTTTAAAATATTTTTCAAATCTTATTGTGCATCTTACTAGAGCATCACAGATTAATAATTAATTTCAAACATTTCAAAAAATGCTACATAGGAGGTACACAATCTTTAGGCAGAAGTAAAAACAAAACAAATCAAAACAGAAACACGGGAATCACTGAATTAATGCATTGATAACAATTTTTATTGAGCCTACTTTGACCTTTATCATTTTCACAGAACTTGAAGATGATAATTAGCATGTCAGACTTGTATGTATATAATAGACAAACAGTCACATGTTAACATGCTATGAATTACTATAAAGGTTTCATGTTTGATTTCATACACATTATATAGCTAGAGTTTTGTGTTGTGAAGATGTGAGTGATCCTTATCAACACAGAAAGACATGTTAATGTTATGAAACAAAAGAAAGAATAAAAGGAATATTCTAGAGAGTAATAATTTTCACTTAAATATTACGAACAATGGATGGTTAAGGTGGGTTTATATTTGGAAGTATCAAGACCAAAAATGAATTAAGTTAGTCTAATACAGTTCCAATCACAATGACAAGAATTCAACAAGTGAAAAATCATTTAAAACCAGAGGATGAAAAATGTAAATAGATATTTTACTAATCAATTATAATTACTTAATCTGAAAAGTCTAATTTACAAATGAGAAGTCAGCAAGCGCATATTGAGATGTAAGTAAGTACTAATAATAACTGATGATTAAAGAGATTCAGGAGAAAATATGATTGATAGAAAGGCTTTTATTTGCCTTTGTGGGGCAAAGCCACTGGGGACATTAAAACAGAACTTAAATATTATCATGAATCAGCTGTGGACCCAAATCCTGACCTTGTGTGGTAAGTGTCGTGGGAGGCCAGGAGGCAGTCCCTGGCACAGAATCACTATGAAATAGAGTCACACTGATTTCCCTCATTTGAAATTCTAGCTCTCTATGTCCCTTTTTGGCACACTTAGTAAGATAAGGGGATAACAGAAAACATGAAAGTGATTGTATTTCTTGCATTATCTGTTACTACTAACATGCGTTTTTATTGAAAAATTGTTCCCAAGTATGCTATCCTTTCAAGACTTCACGAAATTGTCACTGTATTTTAACATTTGAATATACCTGCAAAATAGTGTAGTGAGACTTCAGGGGTTATTTCTATGGAGGGGGAAATCAAATCTCATTTCTCTAAGGGAGTTTTATTATAAATTCATAGGAAATTATATCAGTCAGAATAAAATCATGATTTAAAGTGAATTTACTGTTAGTAACATTGCATTCATTTAAGTATTCAATAAGCATTTGGGGCACTACAACTGTGAGCATGTTCTAAGTTGTCAGGCAATGAGCATAACAGTGAGTTTCATCTGCTGGACCCAGACATGGACGCTGTACTCTCTCAACATTCTCTCTAGCTCCACAATGAAGGAGCAAAAGAAATCCACCAACAACTTCAGAAATTAACTTCAGGAATTGAAAGGGGAAATTAAAAATTAGAAAGATCAAGCTATGTGACCAAGGTTCCACATCTTTTAAATGATGGAGCAGAAATTTAAAACAAACCTCACCTGCTTCAAAAACCATGTTTTAATTTGTGAGTTCATCATAGTCGAAAGGACATAGACTTTTATAATTAGACTTTAGAATCAAACTTCCAGTTGGTTGCCCAGGTGTTCTATGACTTTGAAATGGGCAGTGTCTACCACATCTGACCTAGAGAAGATGCTCAAACATATTTGTTCAATGTATTTCTTTTATATTTCTGAGTTTCAGTTTCTCTAACCCCAAAAAGGGCTAAATTTATCGACTTTACTGGTTTATTATTAGATTTAAATGAGGTAATAGCTAATAAAGACTGGCATGTACTTTGCTTTCAATAAATGATAGTTTTCACTCCCTTTCTTCCTCTTGTCTTTCAATATTTACTGCACTTAAACAAGAAACAACCAGAAGAATGTGATGTTGTTCTGATTGGGTTTATATTGCTTAACTTCTATATCATGGAATAGCTTGGACAAATGAATCTGTTTCATTGTGCATTACATATTCTGTCAAAGTAAATGAGCCTGAAAATCTATCTCCTTATACAAGATTATTGAGTTTTAAGTGGAAATTACAGAGCATAACTAACAATGTACCATGAATAATTTATAATCAAAAGGAAACATTAATACAAATAGATAATTCCAATATAAAACAGATGACTTTTTTTTTCTTTTTTCCTTTCACTAAATAAGAAAACTCCAGAGAATATCAGCAGACAAGCAGAAAACTGGACAGTATGAAATGGCTTTGAATTGTAAATAAGATCAATTAAAAAGGAGAAGAAAAAAACCTTACTGGACTGGAACCTGCAGATAATAGTTGGCACTCAGTGGAGTTGTTTAAGCAAGTTCCCCCAAGTACAACCTTAGATTGATAATAATTAAGGAAATATTTTACTTATGATGATACAGGATCAGATTGTCTCTTTCAGTCCTTTTTCTTTTTCTTGTTTTAATATTGATTTTATCCCATTTCACAGTGACCTTCTATAGAGGTCATGAAAGTTCATGATGATTTATCTATTCTGTGTGCACATGATTTGAAGAATACTAGAAGACAAGGTTTAATTTTCCTTGGAAAATTAATGAAAAGCAACAATAACAAATCAGTATTGAAAACATACACAGACAGTCTCTGACTTACAATGGTTCAATTTATGATTTTTTGGCTAATGACTCAAAAGAGGTAATACGTAGAAACTATGCTTTGAATTTTGATCTTTTCCTGGGTTAGCGATATGTGGTATGATCTTCTTTCCTAATGCAGGGTGGCAGTGGCCACAACTCCCAGTCAGACGCATGATCAGGAGGACCAACAACCAATGCACTGACAACCATCTACATCTATATAGACATTCTAGCTTTCGCTTGCAGTATAGTATTCAATACGTTGCATAAGAAATTAAACATTTTTATTATGAAATAGTCTTTATATTAGGTGATTTTGTCAACCGTAGACTAATATAAGTGTTCTGATCACGTTTAAGGTAGGCTAGGCTAAGCTATGATATTCTGTAGGTTGGATGTACCTTTCTATGTATGATACTTTCAACTTCTGATGGGTTTTTTGGGACACAACCACATTGTAAATTGAAGAAGATCTATATTTTAAGGCATATACTTACACTGGAAAATAACTCACAAGGAGAAAGAAAATCTACTAAAATTGTTGATCAATGATTGCAGAGAATTACCTTTTCATTTAATGAGAGTATTTTTATGTTATCTGAAGAATGACATGTTTGTTCTTGAGGAATAAACAATTAGTGTATTCTTAAAATTTTCCATGTTTCAGCTAAATAAAATCTAGTACATTGCCTAAGAAAATTGTGTAATTTATTAATTGGATTGGCAAAATAAGAGGAAAATCAGTGATTCCGTATAAGCAAAGAGAAGGCTGTCGATTTTCAGTGGTTGTGTTGGTGGTGGCAAAAAAGAGAAAGTGATTAAGTTTGCCAAAATGAATCAAGGAGTATTCATAGAGGAAGAGATTCATTCTCGTTCAACACACATGAGAACCTTCCCTTTAGGAGCTGCTAGAGAGAAATGGCTAAATTCCTAAGACTCATAATTCTGGAAAGTTTAATTAGATAGAAAAGAAACAACAGATTATCTTGAAGACTAGGAACAAGAAGGAAAATGTATTAGCTTTCTATTGCTCTGCAATAAGTCACCACAAATTCAGTTTATTAAAACCAAACACATTTATTATCTTGAACTTTCCATGAGTTATGAGTCCAGGAATGACTTTGTTGGATCCTCTGCTTGGAGTCTCATGAGTCTGCAGTCAACATGTTTCTGGGCTATATTCTCATCTGGAAGTGAACTGAAGAATTCATTTGTTTCTTTGGCAGAATTTATTTCATTGTGGCTGTGTGACTGAAGACTTATGTTTTCTGCTGACTGTGAGTTGGAGGTCACCTACCATTCCTAGAAACCACTTCATTGAGTCAGCAAGGAGAATTTTTCAGCTCATGGAGTTCTCTGCCATTCTATCAAGGGCCTTTATTTTACTAGGTCAGGCCACTGAAGATGATCTCCCTTTTGAGTAACATCAACTGATTTGGGCCCTTAATTAGATCGGCAAAATCTTTTAACCTTGGCCTTATTCTAATATCTAGAAATAAGTTACAGGTCCCACCCATATTCAACAGAAGGGATTATACAGAGCATAAGCACTAGAGTATAGAATCAGGTGGACCTCCTGAGGGTCTACCTACCAAAAGAGGAAAGAGAACAGGAGGGGTATTATAGGGAGGGGGTTTATAGAACTTCAAAGATTAAATCTGTTATGTGGTCACAGAACTCTCTCCTTAGCAGAATCAGATTAAGATCTTCAGGCATTGAAAATATTTTAGCAATCCCATATGTAATTTAAAATAAAAATAATAGTACTTAAGATTAAAAAAGCTACTTTTTCTTATGATGACAAATTTATTACTTTTTTAAAAATATTACATAAACAAATTTAAAATCTTTTTTTTTTTTTTGCTGTTTCTCTAGACATGTATGTGTTTTGTCTGCTTCTTGGGTCATCTAGTTTTGCTTCTAGTAAAAGAAATATTCATCTATACCTGAGAGAGGAGAGAGATGTGGCAGTATGCCTCTGTGTGTACGTGGGTGTGTGTACTTTTTTACATAACAAAATACAGGTTCGCCTATCACATTGAGGAAAGAGAGAAAATATAGTATAATCTATCCTTTTATTTTTTTAAAGATTTTATTATATGTCAGAGAGAGAGAGAGAGAGACAGAGAGAACATGAACAGGGAAATTAACAAGCAGAGGGAGAAGCAGTCTCCCTACTGAGCAAGAAGACTGATGGGAACTTGATCACAGGACCCTGGGATCATGCATGACCTGAGCCAGAGGCAGACACTTAACTGACTGAGCCACCCAGGCATCCCTAATCTATCATTTTCAAAAGGCTAACTTAACAACTTTTTCTTTAAATAATTTCATGAAAGATCTATATTCATACTGAAAGGAATTAAAAATTCATTTCAAAAGAGTACAATTATCTATTAGCTATTTCTACTAACTGGCCACTATATAATATTATTTTAACAACTGCCTATAAAGCTGCTTTCTTTCCTATTTTGATTCTTACAGGATAATATACAAAATGAACAAAGCAGTATCAGTTATTTTTTTAAGGCCTCAATTTACTAGAGTATTATGTGAACCTCCAGTTTTTCTCTGTGAAGTGACTGGTTCTAACTACATAAAAATCCTGTTCAGAATTATTTATTTTTTAAGATTTTATTTACTTAATAGAAAGGGAGAACAGAGGTGGCAGGGAGGGCCAGAGGGAGAGAGAGAAACAGGCTTCCCACTGAACAAGGAGCTTGTTGCAGGACTCAATCCCAGGATCCTGAGATCATGACCTGAGCTGGAGGCAGATGCTTAACTGACTGAGCCACCCAGCCAGGTGTCCCTGTTCAGAATTAAAAAAAAAAAAAAAAAAAAAAAAAAAAAAAGAAAGAAAGAAAGAAAGAAAGAAAGAAAGAAAAAAAAAAAAGAAACTTTGATTTAGGGTTTAGGTGCCTCAAAAATCAAAGTACATCACTGAGAAATTTTGGCCTACAGGGGCCTATATACCTGAAAAATATTAGAGAATTTTTCATTTTTCTTCTGTGTTCCATCAACATGTTACCTCACAGCTGTATCACAAGACTTATAAGGAAAATTATATTTTAGATATAATTATTGTGAGATGATGATAGCCAAGACAGCAGCTTTCTACTTATTCCTGCACTGTATGCAATTTCACTCTGAGAAGTTGCTAATTAATGTTCCTAAGGTATCTACTTAGTGCTTAGTTAATGGGAGTTAACCCCCAATCTGAGTTTTGGTGTATAGTCTGATAAACCAATTTTCAGTCCTCCTGTTCATCTTGCTTATGATTCAGTTAATTTGACCTGTCTGAAGGGTTACAAGTCATTTCAAATGCCTTCTGTGTCTGTAGATACCTCAGCATCATGGAATATGAGAAGCCTCCATTCGGGGGTGGTAGGGTGGGGAGGGCAAACTTACTGAAAGCCTTTCTCACTTATGGACTGATTTCATAAATCAAAGTCATTCACCAAGATTACAGAAGCAATATAACAGTGACAACTGTGATCTTAAGAGTACTTTCTTTTTAATTCATAGTGAATAAATTAAAAAAAATTCATAAAAACTGCATTTTTTGAATCTGGTATTAGAATAGATCCCCATTAAATGATTTCATATCACTACTTAGCTATGACCCAACTGGTGATTTTAGAAAGCAAGAATGTTACTTTAATTACCTCACAAATGGAAATCCATAACCACTGAAATGAGACTAACTGTATGTTCATTATTTGACAATATAACAATATCTATTAGCCATGTGAATGAGCAGAACATGTACAAAATTACAGGGTAATGGAGATTCAAGAAAAAATAGACTAGAGATTCAAGGTAAAATATGTCGTTAAACTTTACAAGGATTGTTTCTGTGTTCTGGAGGCAAAACTAGCAGTATATGATTCTATAATGGCTTAAAAGAGTATTAAATAAGAAAATAATACTGCATTAATCACTAAATAATGCAAATGAACAACTGAAAAATAAACCTGAATAGTACATTAAGAATTGCCTTTTAGCAATGAGAAATATTTATTATACTGCAAATCTAATTTTCTTTGCAAAGCAACATTATATAGTTCAAGGTGAGTAACAAAGTGAGGTGACTTTTGCCCAAATAGCATCAAAATAGATTAGATTATTTTCTACAAAAAATATAGTCATTATTTTCAATAGAAATATAGTCATTACTTTTCTCAATTGTCGGGGTGTCTGGGACCCCACAAGGCAGGCCGGACGGGATGGCGGCTGGCAATGAGCCAGTGCGGTCAGGCTTTAGAATAAACAAGCATCATCCGGATGAGGAAGCAATCCTCGTTGGACCGGGCGCCTGCATGCTCTCTGCCTGATCTCTGCATGCCCTGTATGCTTTAGTGCAGTGTCCACGCGCCTAACTCATGTACCCTGATGTGATTGGCTGACCATGAACCTATAACTGGGAGGGGCGGGGAGGACCGGGAAGAGAGTGATGGCGGCCGCAGCTGCAGCAGGACGGGCGGGCTGCTCCGGCTCCGGTCGGCGTGGGGGGAACCTAGCGGGCAGGCGGGCACAGCACCCCCTGCCTGGCCGCCTGCACCTGGGGGGAAGGCGGCCCACGCGCGACGGGACCAGCAGCATGAGCAGCGGCTACAGCAGCCTGGAGAAAGGAAAGCGCAAGGAGCCGCCGCCGCCACCGCCGCCAGCGCCGCTGTGCCGGAGCCAAGGGGACCCGGGCCGCCGCCTCGCCGTGCCTCCTGCTCGCCGCTGGCTCCCTGTCCTCGGAGAGCGCCCCAGGGCAAGCCCCGCGCCAGCCAGCAGGGAAGAAGCATCCTCCGGAGTGTAAGAAGCTAGCATGCAGAAATAAAAGAGCTCTCCTTAACTACGTGTCGTGTCTCTCTGCGGGCAGAGTGAACGCGATACTCAATCTTCTCATAATGTTCCTGCAAGAGTAATAGTAGGATCAAGAATATATAAAGCATACGAAGTTGTAACTTGCTTGAAAATGACACAGAGATCACAAGAAAGTTCTTGTTCCTATAGAAAACTTGGCAGGAAAGCATATTGTTTGGTCAGACACTGGAATTTCTTTGTCTAATAAGGAATCCAGGATGATTATTTTGGAAGTTTCTATTTCCTTTAAGAAAATTTGAAGTGAAATTTCTCTGTTTTAAAACATTTTTATATGTCTATATATTCTATCACTGTGCTTTTTCTTCTGTGACTCTTTGGCCAAAGCATTCAAAATGGATGTCTCAGCTTAAATCTAAAGGAAATTCAAATATGTCTGGCAAGCTTGTGTGGCAAACATCCCTTTTAAACTTATTTTCAGAGGAACCAAAAGCATCTTCAAAGAGAAGTTACCCTAAAGCAAGAAGGAATAAGAAACAATAAGCTTGACTTGGTAAAAGAACCTTAGTCTTGGAAGGGAGGGCCCTCCTGAGCAGTGGGCCCATCATTGTTGTTTCCTAACTAAGGTTTACCACAGCCCTGTCTGAGTAATGGGATTATAATAAAAGACAGAAAGAACAATTTTATAAAACACAGTAAGGCATTGAGATTCAAAGAGCACTTCTAAGGTAAATGTCTATCAAATTACCAATTGTGACATAAAAGAATTCTTCATACTTTCAACAGAATTCTTCAAAATGTTGCCATTGGGCTTTCCCATACTTTAGGAATAGAGGGATTGTGATGAGCAATGGGTGTTCTATGTAAGTGACACATCATTAAATTCTACTCCTGAAACCAGTACTGCACTACATGTTAACTAACTAGAATTCAAATGAAAACTTGAAACAACAACAACAGGAATACAGGGAAAGGTGATGGTGGTAAGTAAGGCACAGATGGTCATTGTCAGACTATCTAGTGGGAAACATCTGTTTTCAGAAGATTATCAGTGGGAAATGACAACAGATTTTTCATAAACTCCTACGAAACACCCCATTAAAAACACTTTGGAAATACATGAATACCACTTTATTCAGGGATATGGATGAAGACATTCATAGAACTTATATTGTTATATTTATTGTCGTTCTGTTACTGTGATTCTATTAAACAGACCGAGGAAGCCTGGCAAGATGTCGTTATTCATCTAATGGGACCACACCCTCCATGTTTTATAATACCAGACCCCTTATCTCTAACCTAATTTTTAAAGTGTAGTATCAGTTCTGTTCTAATAATGTACATCTATTATAATCTCTTACATTTTCTCTCAAATGTCACATGTGTCTTCAGGCTTTTGTCTGGAAATTCTTAAAAATACTACTATAAGTTTTGTGGGTTTTTTTGTTGTTGTTGTTGTTTTGTTTTGTCTTTAATAAAAGTATTGTTTATTGGCTCAGATAGCAGGGAAAGCCACAGGAGAACTCATTGAAGGGAAAGTAGTATAGGAATTGCACTTCAGACATTGGGCACCCTGTGATGGTAGACGTCAATTCCTCTCTCTCCCTGTTTCTCTTTTTCTCCTATTTGGTGGTGAGAAAGATGGTTCCAACAACCCAGGCCTGAATTCTTCCACTTGGTAACCCAGGCAATCAAGACAGCCAGTCTCAAATCTCCAACTGAAATTATTCCAGAGAAGAATCAAGCTTACTCAGGCATAAGTCATGTGCTTATATTGAGCAAATAATGTGGTGTGCTAGTTATTTTCCATGTATCATAAAAATGAAAGTTCAAGCAACCCAAAGACCATACTCACCAAATGTTGAGTATACTTACTATAAAGACTTAAATCAATATAAGAGGCCTTCTGAAAAATAATGAAGCCTTGATCAACACAAAAATTTTTTATTTTACTTTTGTCTTACAGTTATAGCAACAAACAATGTGGTTTTGATTTTAAAAGACACTTAAATATATAAAAACTTGTTTATTTAAAACATTTTTCTAATTCTTTCATTTTTTTTTCTAATTCTTTCATTTAACTCAATAAATTACTTACTAGTTTTTCTACCACATGCTGCTAATTAACAATATGATCCTTGGCTACGTTTTCTTCAAGGGCTTTGATCTTTCTGAGTAATAATGTCATCACCTTGCATCTATTGCAATTTGCTACTGATAGCATTGCATATGCTAATACACCCTCAGTATATTGATTCTAAAGTGACCTAAACAAATAGCAGGAGTGTACAATTTTTAACAGTGGGAGAAAATAAATGACTTGACAAATCAGCTTCTACTACTTCCTGAGTTGTATAATAACTTGATTCAAAACTGAGGGGTTTGAAGTGGCGGGGGGGGTGGGAGGTTGGGGTACCAGGTGGTGGGTATTACAGAGGGCACGGCTTGCATGGAGCACTGGGTGTGGTGAAAAAATAATGAATAATGTTTTTCTGAAAATAAATAAATTGGAAAAAAAACTGATTTAAAAATGTTTCATGATTCAGTAAAATTTTTTTTCAATTTATTTATTTTCAGAAAAACATTATTCATTATTTTTTCACCACACCCAGTGCTCAGTAAAAATTTTAATCGTCCTGTCAAGCAGAATTTTAACTCTCTTTCATTTGAAAAACCAAAACTGATATTGATATGATGAACTTATCCCACTGCAAGGTCACAAAATGTCTTTAGGTTAAGCATTGAGAATAGTTGATGAGTTGTGAGCAGATAAATATTTAAAAATTTGAAAATCAATACACACTGATAAACTTTATTCTGAATATGTAATATGTGAACAATATAGTTTATTATTCATAGATGAATGTCTCATAAATATTTTGAAGACTTGGCAAGAAGATCCTGAAACAGCAGGAAAAAATATGCCCATTCATAGAAAATAAACATATTTAAAATATTAAGCAGATTAAAACTTGAAAAGCATTTTCATATCCATTACTACATTTGGTTCTTATAAACTTATAGTCATTATTGCTATAATTTGAACAAGACAATTGTGATTGGGAAATATTACATAATAAAAAAGTGGCAAAATAGGAATCACATTCAAGATATTCTGAGATTAATTTTATGGCTTTCATTCTATGCACACTTCTTTCTACTTGTAAGTTATGTTACTTTCTGGATGTTTAATACTAATTTAGCATGATTTACAAGAAATAGAGTATTATTTCTTTATATTATATGTACATAATATTATATTTAGAAACAATTTTTTTTTAGTCTTAACTCTTTAGTACAAACAATGGAAATGGACACTTGGTCTAAAATGAGTGAGAAACATTTTAGCAAGTACATACTGTGGTCATTTAGCAGTTGAGTAGGTCAGACACAGACTGCTGTGGTGACATGAAACCCAAATGGCATAGTTATGTTGATCTAAAATTCACAACTTTCCCATGTAAAATTAATTCTACTATATGGAGGACCCACTTGTTTGATCAAAACTCATTAAGCCAGTCCTGGTACAAGAGCAATTTTATCAAGTACAATGACATCATTTTCTATATTCATGTAGTGTTTTGGAATGGGCTTTTTTTTTTCTTTTTTGAAGATTTATTTATTTATTTTAGAGAGAGAAAGGGTGTGTGCAGGGGGAGGGGCAGAGAGAGAGAGGGAGATAATCTCAAGCAGACTCTATGCTGAGCAAGGACCCTGACTTGGGGTCCCAGGACCCTGAGATCACGACCTGAGCTGAAATCAAGAGTTGGAAGCTCAAGTGACAGCTCCACTCTGGTGTCCCAAGAATGGCCTTTTATTTCTTTTTTTTAAGATTTTATTTATTTATTTAACATATAGAGATCAGAAGTAGACAGAGAAGTAGGCAGAGAGAGAGGAGGAGGCAGACTCCCCGATGAGCAGAGAGCCCAATGTAGGGCTCAATCCCAGGACCCTGGGATCATGACCTGAGCCGAAGGCAGAGGATTTAACCCACTGAGCCACCCAGGTACCCAAGAATGGCCTTTTAAATGTATCAAGACGTGAAGCCTTTCTACCAACACTGAGCAATACTGCACATACCAATGTTAACATCTGAACTTGTTAAGGTGAAAACCCTCAGCTCAACACTGAGCTTTTACAGATGTTCAGCATTTTTCTAATTTATTCAACTTATTAATTTTTCTTGAATTATTCATTTAGAAGCACTAGAGTGGTTGTCAATTCTTTTTGACAAGGCCACATGTTTCAGAAAACTAATTCTTATACTTTTCTCTGCTATTTGGTGACGAGATTTGTAGTTTAAGTGCCTTCACCAGTACCTTGTCTTCCACTTTCATATTTCACTTCCAAATTCTTTAAAAACATGATTATTGCTCTACACAGAAGTTGATCCTTAAAAAGATGAACATTTTGGGGCCGTGGGTAGCTCAGTTGGTTAAGCCTCTGACTCTGGATTTCAGCTCAGGTTATGGTCTCAGAAACCTGGGATTGAGCCCTGGTCAGCCTCCCCACTCTGCAGGTAGTCTGCTTGTCTCCCTCTGTCCCTGCCTCTGCCCCTACCCTGCTCAGGCTCTCTATCCCTCTCTGAAATATGTAAATAAATCTTTTTAAAAAGATGAATAGTTTGGGTTAGTCCTTCTGTTATCATAGAGGTATCATACATAGACTTTAATTATCAGGACATTTTTGATGTCTTATTTGGATAGCTAAAGACATTCTCTCACCACCACCAATAACAAAACATTTGTCATACTTTTTGGAAACATCGGACTTATTGATCCATAACTATACAAGAAGAGGTCTAAGAATGTTTGATTCCAGGTCATAACCCACTGATTTAGAGGGTAAGAGAACAAAATGAAAACTTACTAAGTCAAAGCTGGCAGGATTGCTTGATAATATCAAACATATCAGTTTCAGTGATTTCACCCAAGAAAAAAAATGACTTTGAAATAAATACCAAGCTTTAGAAACCCTGATGTAAGACTTGCATTGTCCCTAAGCAATTTCGGTTTGCTAGTCATGTTATCAAAAGTATCCTTTGTATGTTTTCCAAACTGTTTGGCTATTCAAAGAAGCCACCTGTCGAAAGAGTTGCATAATTAACTTTGTGATTAAAAAGTCCTAACCAAACATTTAGAACATAAATGCAATAATAAAATAAATATTCTACAAGTTTCTGTTTATTTTATGTCAAAGATATATTCCTTCTTATAAAGACACAATATTAGTGTATCCATTAAATATGTAGATTATCTTTTTACTTAAACATGGTTCTTTTTTTAAGATTTATGTATTTATTTGAGAGACAGAGAGTACATGAGCAGGAGCAGAGGGAGAGGGAGAGAATCTCAAGCAGATTCCCTGCTGAGCACAAAACCCCATGTGGGGCTCAATCTCATGATGCTGAGATCACGACCCTGAGATCATGATCTAAACTAAAATCAAGAATTGGATGCTTAACCAATTGAGCCACCCAGCCATCCCTACTTACACATTATTCTTAAACCTCTCTTCAATATCTATTACTTAATATGACTTTATCATTCAGTTTAGATTTGCTATATCACATCACTTAATAAATCCCATCCTGCTTAAGTTAAAAAGAAAGAATTTGGTGGTATGCAACTAATAACCTGAGCAATAAAATAATGGTTATTAAAAAACAGAATTTAATATCTTATCTAATTGATCTAATTGATCAGTGAGAATTAGCATTAAATTATAGGATCTTTGGTAGCTCTGGATACTAGCAGAGAAACAGATACCTAGAATGAAGTGTCAGCCAAGGACAAAGCTCTGTTTGAATTGTGGGGCTATTACCCCATAATGCTGTGATGGACATGTGAGATGTCAGAAATGTAGAGTGGGTTGGCCATTTTTTAAAATTAATTTATTTATTTTCAGAAAAACAGTATTCATTATTTTTTCACCACACCCAGTGCTCCATGCAATCCATGCCCTCTATAATACTCACCACCTGGTACCCCAACCTCTCACCCCCCCGCCACTTCAAACCCCTCAGATTGTTTTTCAGAGTCCATAGTCTCTCATGATCCACCTCCCCTTCCAATTTACCCCAACTCCCTTCTCCTCTCTACCACCCCTTTTCCTCTATGCTATTTGTTATGCTCCACAAATAAGTGAAACCATATGATAATTGACTTTCTCTGCTTGACTTACTTCACTCAGCATAATCTTTTTCAGTCCCGTCCATGTTGCTACAAAAGTTGGGTATTCGTCCTTTCTGATGGAGGCCTAAAACTCCATAGTGTATATGGACCACCATTTTTACCTGCATTATACAAATTTTCCATTGAAAATTAGAAAGTCTAATTTTAATTTCTTCTGAATTATGGTCATAAAGTATGCATATTTTATCACTGACTGAAAGTAATTCTTGATCTTTATGCCATGTGGATCAGGGCAAAGGGAGAAGAAAATCAGTCACAGAATTAGGTCCTGAATATTGTTGTATATACTATATAGCTGTCTTTCTTTTTATGCAGAATATAAGACACAACACAAAAGCTGAACCACTGCCAAGTGACATGTTAACTTGAGACACTCAAGGGAACCCACATGTCCTTGCAGGAGGCTCTACCTTTAATCTGCCTTGATCAGAGATCTTATAATGGCCTCATCTAAAGCATTTGCTGAGCAGAGGTATGTCAATGTTCCATAAACACCACTTTGAAATGCCTCATGCTGCAATACCTCTATGTAGATTCTGATGACAACATGCCCCAGAGATCCATGAATGACTCAAATTGGGAAGAGAAAACTTACACATCAACATTATTACATTTTTTTTAGTTAATTTTAGAAAAGAACTGGGAAATATGGGGCACCTGGGTGGCTCACTGGGTTAAAGCCTCTGCCTTCGGCTCAGGTCATGATCTCAGGGTCTTGAGATCAAGCCCGGCATTGGGCTCTTTGCTCAGCGGGGAGCCTGCTTCCCCCTCTCTCTCTGCCTGTCTCTCTGCCTACTTGTGATCTCTGTCTGTCAAATAAATAATAATAATAATAATAATAATAAAGAACTGGGAAATATAAGTCAAATGGATGTTGAAGGTATTAAATTAGAAAACAGGACATGTACTTCTCATTTGGGTCATAATTATTAAAAAAGAAAGCAACACATGATGGAGCTTCTCAATAAATGCAACAGAAGACTAGAAAGACTGCCAACTGCTATTCATGGTAAAAAGCATCTGCAAGCTATTAAGAGAAAAAGTGAAAAAACAAACAATTGCTTAACATTATACTTACTTGTGAGAGACTGCTTTCATTCAAAGACTGGGAACAAGAGAAGAATGTTCTCTTTCTCCATTCTTCTTCAACTTTGTACTTATGGTCTTATCCACCGTAAGAACACAAGAAAAAAGAAATAAAAGGCACAGATGTCGTGAAAAGAAGGGCCATGTGTACCCCAATGTTTATAGCAGCAATGGCCACAGTCGCCAAACTATGGAAAGAACCAAGATGCCCTGCAACGGATGAATGGATAAGGAAGATGTGGTCCATATACACTATGGAGTATTATGCCTCCATCAGAAAGGACGAATATCCAACTTTTGTAGCAACATGGGCGGGACTGGAAGAGATTATGCTGAGTGAAATCAGTCAAGCAGAGAGAATCAATTATCATATGGTTTCACTCATTTGTGGAGCATAACCAATAGCATGGAGGACAAGGGGTGTTAGAGAGGAGTAGGGAATTTGGGTAAATTGGAAGGGGAGGTGAACCATGAGAGACTATGGACTCTGAAAAACAGTCTGAGGGTTTTGAAGTGGCGGGGGGGTGGGAGGTTGGGGTACCAGGTGGTGGGTATTATAGAGGGCACAGCTTGCATGGAGCACTGGGTGTGGTGAAAAAATAATGAATACTGTTTTTCTGAAAATAAATAAATTGGGAAAAAAACAAAACAAAACAAAACAAAACAAAAAAAATAAAAGGCATATAATTTAGAAATGCAGAAATAAAACTTTCTCTATTCACAAATAAAGTGATTTTCTATTAGCATATTCCCCAATGTGTACCAAAAACCTTCAAGAACTTATTAGTGAGGTTAACAAGCCCATAGGACAGAATATCAATATTAAAGTATCTATTGTATCTTTATATGTTAGCAATGGACAATTGAAATTTGATATGTAAAATACAGAAATATTGATGGTATTCTCAAAACTCGAAATATTTATGCATCTAGAGAAAAGCACATGTCATATAAGCTGAAAACTACAAAACACTGAGTTTTTAAAACTAAGAAAACCAAGTAAATAGATATTCCAAGTTTGTAGCTAGGAAGACTTGATATTTTTTTTAGGTTTTTATTAAATTCCAGTTAGTTACAGTTAAATTCCAGTTACTTACCATTCATTAGCACACAGTGTAATATTAGTTTCATATACACAATTTGGTGATTCAACACTTCCATACAATACCCAGTGCTCATCACAAGTACACTCCTTAATCCACATTACACATTTCACCCACTCCCTACACTCTTCCCCTCTGGTAACCATTGCTTGTTCTCCATAGTTGAGAGTCTGTTTCTTAGTTTACCTCTCTCTCTCTCTTTTCCTATTCTCCTTCGTTTTGTTTCTTAAATTCCACATATGAGTGAAATCATTTGGTATTTGTCTTTCTCTGACTTAATTTTCTTAGCCTTATACTCGCTAGCTCCAGTAATGTACTGCAAATGGCAAGGTTTCATTCTTTTTTATGGATAAACATTCTTCTTTATCAATTCATCAGTGAGTAGACACATGGGCTGTTTCCATAATTTGGCTATTGTAGATAATGTTGCTATAAATATGGGGGTGCATGTATCCCTTTGAGTTATTAGTTTTGTATTCTTTTTGTAAATAGTGCACATGCCAGGTCTTAAGGTAGTTCTATTTTTCACTTTTTGAGGAACTTCCATACTGTTTTCCAGAGAGGCTATACCAGTATGCATTCCTACCTCCATCTCAAAAGGGTTCCACTTTCTCCACAGTCTCAACACCTGTTCTTCTTGTGTTGTTGATTTTAGACATTCTGACATTCATTGTATTTGGATTCTCCTGATGATGATGACTGACCTTTTCATGTGACTGTTGGCTATCTATGTGCCTTCTTTGGAAAAATGTCCGTTCATGTAATTTTTTAATTGGATTATTCATTTTGGGGTGTTGAGTTTTATAAGTTCTTTATATATTTTTGGTGTCATCTGTAACTATTTTCTGCCATTCCAAAAGTTTCTATAGCTGATGTCAAAGGGATTGCTGCCTCTATTCTCATCTAGGATTTTAATGGCTTCTTAGCTCACATTTAAGTATTTCATCCATTTTGAATTTATTTTTGGGTATGGTGTAAGGAAGTCATCTAGTTTTATTTTTTGCATGTTGCGGTCCTGTTTTCCTAACATTATTTGTTGAAGAGACTTTTTTTTTCCCTCATTGGATATTCTTTCCTGGTCTGTCAAAGATTAGTTGACCATAAAGTTGTGGGTTCATTTCTGGGTTTTCTATTCTGTTCTCTTGAACTATGTTTCTATTTCGGGAACAGTACCATACTGTCTTGATGACTACAGTTTTGTAATATAGCTTGAAGCCCAGAACTGTGGTGCTTCCAGCTCTGGTCTTCTTTTTCAAGGTTGCTTTGGCTATTCAGGGTCTTTTGTGGTTCTGCACAAATTAGTTCTAGCTCTGTAAAAAATGCCGGTGGTATTTTGATAGGATTGCATTAAATATGTAGATTGCTATGGGCAGTAGAGGCATTTTAACAATATTTATTCTTCTGATCCATGAGCATGGAATGTTTTTCTATTTCTTTGAGTCTCCTTCAATTTTTTGATCAGTGTCTTATAGTTTTGAGAGTACAGGTTTTTTACCTCTTTGGATGAATTTATTCCTAGTTATTTTATAGTTTTAGTGTAACTGTAAATGGGATTGATTCCTTGACTTCTCTTTCTGCTATTTCATTATTGACATATAGAAATGCAACAAATTTCTGTACATTGATTTTGTACCCTCATTTTACTGAATTCATGTATTAGTTCTAGCAATTTTTGCTGAAATCTTTCTGGCTTTCTATATAGAGTATCAAGTCATCTGCAAATAGAGTAAGTTTTCCTTCTTCCTTGCTAATTTGGATGCCTTTTATTTTGTTGTTGTTGTTGTTGTCTGATTGCTGTGGCTAGGACAACCAGTACTATGCTATATAATCGTGGTAAGAATGGATATTCCTGTCTTCTTCCAGACTGTGAAAGAAAACCCCTCAGCTTTTCCCCATTGAGGATGATATTAGCTGTGCATTACTCATATATGACCTTTATGATGTCGAAGTATGTTCCTTTCACCCTTGTTGAGGGTTTTATCAAGAATGGATGCTGTACTTTGTCAAATGCTTTTCCTGCATCTATTGAAAGGATCATATAAGTCTTATCTTTTCCTTTATTAATGTGGTATATCATGATGATTGATTTGTGAACACTGAATGACCCTTGCAACTCAGGAATAAATCCCACTGATGCTGGTAAATGATATTTTAATATACTGTTAAATTCAGTTTGTTAGTATTTTACTGAGAAATTTTGCATCCATATTGGTCTGCAGTTCTCTTTTTTAGTGGAGTCTTTTTCTGGTTTTGGGATCAGGGTAAGGCTGGCCTCAGAATGAATTTGGAAGTTTTCTTTTCTTTTCTATTTTTTGGAATAGTTTCAGAGGAATAAATATTAACTCCTCATTAAATATCTGATAGAATTTGCCTATGAAGCCATTTGTTTGTTGGGAGCTTTTTTTGGTCTGTTTTTTTTTTTTTGTTTGTTTCAATTTCTTTGTTGGTTATCATTCTTTAAAAAAAAAAATTTATTTATTTATTTGTCAGAGAGAGACATGGCGAGAGGGGGAACACAGCAGAGAGGGTGGGAGAGGGAGAAGCAGGCTTCCCATGGAGCAGGGAGCCCAATATAGGATTTGATCCTGGGACCCTGGGATCATGACCTGAGCCAAAAGCAGATGCTTGAAGACTGAGCCACCTAGGAGCCCCTGTTGGTTATCATTCTATTTAAGTTTTCTGTTTATTTCCATTTCAGTTTTAGTAGTTTTTATGTTTCTAGGAATTTATCCATTTCTTCTAAATTATCCAATTTCTTCACATACAAGTTTTCACAATTTTCTCTTAAAGTTGTTTTTATTTCTGTAGTGTTTTTTGTTACTCTCCTCTCTTGTTTGTGATTTTATTTATTTGGGTCCTTCCTCTTTTTTGTGATAAGTCTGACTACAGGTTTATCAATTTTATTAATTTTTTCAAAGAACTAACTCCTGGTTTCATCGATCTGTTCTATTGCTCTTCTTAGTTTCTATATCATTTATTTCTGATCTAATCTTTATTATTTACTTCCTTCTGCTGGTTTTAGGCTTTGTTTTTTTTGTGTGTTTTCTAGTTCCTTTAGGTATAAGGTTAAGTAGTATATGCCTTTAGGTGTAATGTTAGGTAGTATATGTAAGACATTTTTTACTTCTTGAGGTAGGCCTGTGTTGCTGCATACTTCCAAAATAACTTTTGCTGCATCCCAAATGTTTTGGACAGTTGTATCTTCATTTTCATTTGTTTCCATATATATATATATATATATTTATATATATATATAAATGTTTTTTAACTCCATTGATTTCCTGCTTGACCCATTCATGTTGTTCAACCTCCATGTATTTGTGATCTTTCCAAATTTTTTTTTGTGGTTGACTTCAAATTTCATAGTGTTGTGGTCAGAAGAGATACATGGTATGGTTTCAATAGTTTTTACTGAGGCCTGATTTGTGACCTAATATGTGAGGTCTGCTCTGGAGAATGTCCTATACACACTTGAAAAGAATGTGTATACTGGTCTTTTTGGATGGAATGTTCTGAACATATCTGTTAAGTCCACCTCATCCTGTGTGTCAGTCAAAGCCATTTTTTCCTTGTTGATTTTCTGTTTAGATGATCTGTCCATTTTTATAAGTGTGGTGTTGAAGTACCCTGCTTTTATTATATTTTCATCAATTAGTTCTTCTATGTTTGTTACTGTTTTATATATTTGAGTGTTCCCATGTAGGGTGCATTCATATTTAAAATTATCAAATCTTCTAGTTGGATTGTCCCTTTTATTATGATGTCATGATATTCTTCATCTTTTGTTACAGTCTTTGTTTTAAAGTTTAGTTTGCCTGATATAAGTATTGCTAGCCCGGTTTTCTTTTGACATCCATCTGTGTGACAAATATTTCCCCACCCCTTCACTTTCAATCTGCAGGTGACTTTAGGTAAAAAAATGAGTGTCTTATCAGCAGGATATGGATTTTTTTAAATCTATTCTGATACCCTATATCTTTTGATTTAGATCATTTAGCCCATTTATATTCAAAGTACTTACTGATAGATATGTATTTATTGACATCAATTGCTTTATGGTTGTTGCTGGAGATTTTCTCCATTCCTTTCTTATCTCTGTCACTTTTTATCTTTCCTTTCCACTAAAATAATCTCCTTTAATATTTCTTGCAGAGCCGGTTTAGTGGTTTTTTCCTTGAGTTTTTGTTTGGGAAACTCTTTATCTCTCTTTCTATTCTGAATGACAGCCTTGTTGGATAGAATATTCTTGGTTGCAGGTTTTTCCCATTCAACACTTTGAGTATATAATGCCATTCTCCTCTGGCTTGCCAATTTCCTCTTGAGAAATCTCCAACTAGCTTTATGGGTCTTCCCTTATAAGTTAAGGACTACTTTTGTTTTGCTGCTTTTAAGATTTTTTTCTTTATCGCTGTGCAGATTTAATGGCAATATGTCTTGATGTTGGCTGGCTTGTTGATTTTAATGGGAGTGCTCTGTGCTTTCTGGATCTCGATGTCTATTTCCTTCCCCACACTGGGTAAGTTTTCAGCTATTATTTCTTGAAATAAGTGTTCTTCCCCTCTTTCCCTCTCTTCTTCTTCTGGTACTCCTAGAATATGAATAGTTTTACATTTGATGGAGTCACTGAGTTCCCTAGGTCCATTGTCATGTTCCATAATTCTTTTTCTTTTTGTTCAGCTTCATTATTTTCCATTATTTTGTCTTCTAGGTCACTAATTCATTCTTCTGCTTCTACCAACCTGCTATTTACCTGATGAATCAAGCCTGTTTCTTATCCCATTTATTTGGTTACTTTTTGCTTAAGAAATTACATTCTAGCTCCAAACACATCATTGCAAATGGCAATTTCCTTCTTTTGATGGCTGAGTAATATTCCATTATATATACCATTCCACAACTTCTTTATCCATTCATTAGATGATGGACATTTGAGCTCTCTATGTAATTTGGCTATTGTTAATAATGCTGTTATAAACATCAGGGTGCATGTGTCCTTTAAAGTTGTTATTTTTTATATCCTTTGGGTAAATACTTAGTAGTACAACTGCTGAGCTGTGGGGTAGTTCTGTTTTTAACTTTTTGAAGAACCTCCATACTATTTTCCACAGTTGCTGCATCAGCTTGCATTCTCACCAAGAGTGCAAGAGGGTTCCCCTTTTTCCACATCCTCACCAACATCTGTGTTCCTGTGTTGTTCATTTTAGCCATTCTGATAGGTATGAGGTGATATCTCATTGTAGTTTTGATTTATATTTCCCTGGTGATGAGTGACGTTGAGCATCTTTTCATGTGTTTGTTAACCATCTCTATGTTTTCTTTGGAAAAACATTTGTTCATGTCTTCTGTCCATTTCTTACCTGGGTTATTTGGTTTTGGGGTGTCAAGTTTGTTAAGTTGCTTATAGATTTTGGATACTAAACCTTTATCATATACGTCATTTACAAATATCTTCTCCCATTCCATAGGTTCCCTTTTATTTTTGTTGGTTGTTTTATTCATTGTGCAGAAGATTTTTATCTTGATAAACTCTCAATAGTTCATTTTTGCTTTTGTTTCTCTTACCTCTGGAGACATGTCTAGTAAGAATTTGCTATGGCCTAGGTCAAAGAGTTGGTTGTTTGTGCTTTCCTCTAGGATGTTGATGGTTTCCTGTCTTACATTTAGGTCTTTCTTCCATTTTGAATTTATTTTTGTTTATGGTGTAAGAAAGTGTCCTGAATGGGGCACCTGGGTGTCTCAGTTGAATAAGCCTCTGCCTTCAGCTCGGGCCATGATCTCAGAGTCCTGGGATCTCAGAGTCTCATTAGGCTCTCTCTCAGCGGGGAGCCTGTTTCCCCTCCCCACTCTCCACCTGCCTCTCAGCCTATTTGTGATCTCTCTCTGTCAAAAAAAAAAAAATCTTTTAAAAAAAAAGGCCTGCAAGAAGGGTTCAATATTTGCAAATCAATGTATTATACCACATTAATAAAAGGAAGGATAAGAACCATATGATCCTCTCCATAGATGCAGAAAAAACATTTGACAACTACAGTACTCATTCTTGATAAAAACCTTCAACAACATAAGGATAGAGGGAACATACCTCAATATCATAAAAGCCATGTATGGAAAACCCACATCCTCAATGGGAAAAAAAAAAAATGAGAGCTTTTCCTCTAAGGTCAGGAACAAGATGGAGATGTCCTCTCTCACTATTGTTGTTTAACATATTACTGGATGCTAGCTTCAGCAATCAGATAAGGAAAAGAAATAAAAGACATCTAAATCAGTAAGGAAGTTGTCAAACTTTCACTATTTTGCAGATGACATGATACTCTATATTGAAAACCCTAAATATTTTATCATAAAGTTGTTAGAACTGATATATGAATTCAGCAGTTACAGGACACAAAATCAGTGAACAAAAATCTCTTGAATTTCCACTGTTCACTAATAATGAACAGAAGAAATAGAAATCAAGGAATCAATTCCATTTATGATTGCACTAAAATTGTAAGATACTTAGGAGTAAAATTAACCAAAGAAGGAAAAGTTCAGTATTCTGAAAACTATAGAACACTTATGAAATAAATTGAAGAAGACACACAAAAATGAAAAAAAAATTGATGCTTTTCATTGGAAGAACAGATATTGTTAAAATGTCTATACTACCCAAACCAATCTACACATATAGTGCAATCCCTATCAAGATACCACCAGCATTTTTCTTTTTTTTTTTTCTCCCAATTTATTTATTTTCAGAAAAACAGTATTCATTATTTTTTCACCACACCCAGTGCTCCATGCAATCTGTGCCCTCTATAATACCCACCACCTGGTACC
The DNA here is from genome assembly GCF_020171115.1 of Neogale vison. NCBI lineage: Eukaryota > Metazoa > Chordata > Mammalia > Carnivora > Mustelidae > Neogale > Neogale vison. The sequence continues at coordinate 82,983,417 of NC_058094.1, read as the reverse complement.
CCAACCTCCCACCCCCCCGCCACTTCAAATCCCTCAGACTGTTTTTCAGAGTCCATAGTCTCTCATGGTTCACCTCCCCTTCCAATTTACCCAAATTCCCTACTACTCTCTAACGCCCCTTGTCCTCCATGCTATTGGTTATGCTCCACAAATGAGTGAAACCATATGATAATTGACTCTCTCTGCTTGACTGATTTCACTCAGCATAATCTCTTCCAGTCCCGTCCATGTTGCTACAAAAGTTGGATATTCATCCTTTCTGATGGAGGCATAATACTCCATAGTGTATATGGACCACATCTTCCTTATCCATTCATCCATTGAAGGGCATCTTGGTTCATTCCATAGTTTGGCGACTGTGGCCATTGCTGCTATAAACATTGGGGTACAGATGGCCCTGTACCAAAGATACAGACATCTGTATCTTTGGGGTAAATACCCAGGAGTGCAATTGCAGGGTCGTAGGGAAGCTCTATTTTTAATTTCTTGAGGAATCTCCACACTGTTCTCCAAAGAGGCTGCACCAACTTGCATTCCCACCAACAGTGTAAGAGGGTTCCCCTTTCTCCACATCCTCTCCAACACATGTTGTTTCCTGTTTTGTTAATTTTGGCCATTCTAACTGGTGTAAGGTGATATCTCAATGTGGCTTTAATTTGAATCTCCCTGAGGGCTAATGATGATGAGCATTTTTTCATGTGTCTGATAGCCATTTATATTTCTTGATTGGAGAAGTGTCTGTTCATATCTTCTGCCCATTTTTTGATGTGTTTGTCTGTTTCGTGTGGGTTGAGTTTGAGGAGTTCATTATAGATCCTGGATATCAACCTTTTGTCTGTACTGTCATTTGCAAATATCTTCTCCCATTCCGTGGGTTGCCTCTTTGTTTTTTTGACTGTTTCCTTTGCTGTGCAGAAGCTTTTGATTTTGATGAAGTCCCAGAAGTTTATTTTCGCTTTTGTTTCCTTTGCCTTTGGAGACGTATCTTGAAAGAAGTTGCTGTGGCTGATATCGAAGAGATTACTGCCTATGTTCTCCTCTAAGATTCTGATAGATTCCTGTCTCACGTTGAGGTCTTTTATCCACTTTGAGTTGATCTTTGTGTACGGTGTAAGAGAATGGTCGAGTTTCATTCTTCTACATATAGCTGTCCAGTTTTCCCAGCACCATTTATTGAAGAGACTCTCTTTTTTCCACTGTATATTTTTTCCTGTTTTGTCGAAGATTAATTGACCATAGAGTTGAGGGTCCATATCAGGGCTCTCTACTCTGTTCCACTGGTCTATGTGTCTGTTTTTATGCCAGTACCATGCTGTCTTGGTGATCACAGCTTTGTAATAAAGCTTGAAATCAGGTAAGGTGATGCCGCCAGCTTTATTTTTGTTTTTCAACATTTCCTTAGCGATTCGGGGTCTCTTCTGATTCCATACAAATTTTAGGATTATTTGCTCCAGCTCTTTGAAGAATGCCGGTGGAATTTTGATCGGAATGGCATTAAAAGTATAGATTGCTCTAGGCAGTATAGACATTTTAACAATGTTTATTCTTCCAATCCAAGAGCATGGAATGGTCTTCCATCTTTTTGTGTCTTCTTCAATTTCTTTCATGAGTGTTCTATAGTTCCTCAAGTATAGATCGTTTACCTCTTTAGTTAGGTTTATTCCCAGGTATCTTATGGTTCTTGGTGCTATAGTAAATGGAATCGATTTTCTATTTCCCTTTCTGTATATTCATTGTTAGTGTATAAGAAAGCCACTGATTTCTGCACATTGACTTTGTATCCTGCCACGCTGCTGAATTGCTGTATGAGTTCTAGTAGTTTGGGGGTGGAGTCTTTTGGGTTTTCCATATAAAGAATCATGTCATCTGCGAAGAGAGAGAGAGTTTGACTTCTTCATTACCAATTTGGATACCTTTTATTTCTCTCTGTTGTCTGATTGCTGTTGCTAGGACTTCTAATACTATGTTGAACAAGAGTGGTGAAAGTGGGCATCCTTGTCGTGTTCCTGATCTCAATGGGAAGGCTGCAAGCTTATTCCCATTGAGGATGAGGATGATATTTGCTGTGGGTCTTTCATAGATAGATTTGATGAGGTTCAGGAATGTTCCCTCTATCCCTATACTTTGAAGGGTTTAATCAGGAACGGATGCTGGATTTTGTCAAATGCTTTTTCTGCATCAATGGAGAGGACCATGTGGTTCTTCTCTCTTCTCATATTAATTTGTTGTATCACATTGATTGATTTACAAATGTTGAACCATCCTTGTAGCCCAGGGATGAATCCCACCTGGTCATGGTAGATAATCTTTTTAATGTGCTGTTGGATCCTGTTGGCTAGGATCTTGTTGAGAATCTTAGCATCCATATTCTTCAGTGATATTGGTCTGAAATTCTCCTTTTTGGTAGGGTCCTTGCCTGGTTTGGGGATCAGGGTAATACTGGCTTCATAGAAAGAGTCTGGAAGTTTTCCTTCTGCTTCAATTTTTTGAAACAGCTTCAGGAGAATAGGTGTTATTTCTTCTTTGAAGGTTTGGTAGAATTCCCCAGGGAATCCATCAGGTCCTGGGCTCTTGATTTTTGGGAGGTTTTTGATCACTGCTTCAATCTCGTTATTAGATATCGGCCTATTCAGGTTGTCGATTTCTTCCTGGTTCAATGTTGGTAGTTTATATTTTTCCAGGAATGCATCCATTTCATCTAGGTTGCTAAGCTTATTGGCATATAACTGTTTGTAATAACTTCTGATGATTGTTTCTACTTCCTTGGTGTTAGTTGTGATCTCTCCCTTTTCATTCATAATTTTATGAATTTGGGCTTTCTCTCTTTCCTTTTGGATTAGTGTAGCCAGTGGCTTATCGATCTTATTGATTCTTTCAAAAAACCAGCTTCTAGTTTCATTGATACGTTCTACTGTATCTCTGGTTTCTCCCTCATTGATCTCAGCTCTAATCTTGATGATTTCCCTTCTTATGTGTGGAGTTGGTTTGATTTGTTGTTGATCCTCCAGTTCTTTAAGGTGTAGAGACAACTGGTGTGTTCTGGATTTTTCAATTTTTTTGAGGGAGGCTTGGATGGCTATATATTTTCCCCTTAGGACCGCCTTTGCTGTATCCCATAGGTTTTGGACCGAAGTGTCTTCATTCTCATTGGTTTCCATGAATTGTTTCAGTTCTTCTTTGATCTCCTGGTTGATCCAAGCATTCTTTTTTTTTTTTTTTTTAAAGATTTTATTTATTTATTTGAGAGAGAGAGACAGTGAGAGAGAGCATGAGCGAGGAGAAGGTCAGAGAGCTAAGCAGACTCCCCATGGAGCTGGGAGCCCGATGCGGGACTTGATCCCGGGACTCCAGGATCACGCCCTGAGCCGAAGGCAGTCGTCCAACCAACTGCGCCACCCAGGCGTCCCTGATCCAAGCATTCTTAAGCAAGGTGGTCTTTAGCTTCCAGGTGTTTGAGTTCCTTTGGAACTTTTCCTTGTGATTGAGCTCCAGTTTCAAAGCATTGTGATCTGATAATATGCAGGGAATAATCTCAGTCTTTTGGTATCGGCTGAGTCCTGATTTGTGACCCAGTATGTGGTCTATTCTGGAGAAGGTTCCGTGTGCACTTGAGAAGAATGAGTATTCTGCTGTTTTAGGGTGGAATGTTCTGTATATATCTATGAGGTCCATCTGGTCCAATGTGTCATTCAATGCTCTTGTTTCTTTATTGATTTTCTGCTTCGATGATCTGTCTAATTCTGAAAGAGGCGTGTTAAGATCACCTACAATTAGTGTATTCATATCAATATGACTCTTTATCTTGATTAACAGTTTTCTTAAGTAATTGGCTGATCCCATATTGGGAGCATAGATATTTACAATTGTTAGATCATTTTGGTGGATAGTCCCTTTAAGGATTAGGTAGTGTCCTTCTGTATCTCTGACTACAGTCTTTAGTTTGAAGTCTAATTTATCTGATATGAGAATCGCTACCCCAGCCTTCTTTTGAGTCCCATTGGCATGAAAGATGCTTCTCCACCCCTTCACTTTCAGTCTGCGTGTATCTTTAGGTTCAAAATGGGTCTCTTGTAGACAGCATATGGATGGGTCCTGTCGTTTTATCCAATCTGCAACCCTGTGCCGTTTTATGGGTGCATTTAGGCCATTCACATTGAGAGTGATTATTGATAGATACGTTTTTATTGACATCGAGTTACCTTTGAAGTCTTTCTTTCTGTAGACTGTCTCTATATTTCTGTTCAATGCTATTCTTGGGATTTTTCCTCTTTTATAGCACCCCCCTTAATATTTCCTGCAGTATCGGCTTGGTGGTTGCATAGTCTTTTAAGCCTTGCCGGTCTTGGAAACTCTTTATCTCTCCATCCATTTTGAATGTCAGTCTTGCTGGATAAAGTATTCTTGGCTGCATGTTCTTCTCATTTTGTGCCCTAAATATATCTTGCCAGCCTCTTCTGGCTTGCCAGGTCTCTGTGGACAGGTCTGACGTTATTCTGATGGGCTTCCCTCTGTAAGTAAGGAGCCTCTTTGCCCTGGCAGCTTTCAAGAGATTATACCTACAATTATAATTTCTCAATTTGACTATCAGGTGTCGTGATGTTTTTTTGGAGTGTATAATCTTGGGTGGAGACCGTTCAGCCTCTAGTACATGAACGCTGGTTTCATTCGCGAGATTCGGAAAGTTTTCATGAAGGACTTGTTCCACGACATCTTCTAGACTTCTTTCTTTCTCCTCCCCTTCAGGAATTCCAATAATTCTGACGTTGGAGCGCTTCATGGCATCACTTATTTCCCTGATTCTGTTTTCGTGGTTTCTAAGCTGTTTGTTCCAGGCTTCCTCCTGATCCTTTCTCTCTATCTGTTTGTCTTCCAGATCACTAATTCTATCTTCTGTCTCAGTTACCCTAGCTTTGAGAGAGTTTAGATTGGATTGGAACTCATTGAGAGCATTGTGGACCTCCTCCCTGGTAGCTTTAAGCTCCACCCTAACATTGTGAACATCCTGTCTGGTCGCTTTCAGTTCAGCCCTAATCAATTCTGTTTGGTCATCCATGGCTTTCTCCAACCTAGCTATTGCCTGGATAATTGTTAGCCTGAATTCTCTTTCCGACATATTGTCTATGTTGATAGCCGTTAGCTCTATTGCAGAAGGTCCATCCTCTGTATTTTTCTTCTGTTGGGCATTCCTCCTCCTAGTCATTTTGGTGGGAGAAGACTGAACAGATGTAGCTGGATGTATCAACTCTGGTGCAGTCAAGGTGCACCCTGGAACACTTCCTGATCTCCGTCTCAGAGAGAAGCCTCAGTCTGGGTGCAGAAGCTGAATAAATTCCCCCTTGGCCGCTGGCAGTGCAGGTTCCAAGTTGCAGACCCTGGGGGCGCAGGATCTTTTGCTCGTCCCCAAAGCCAAGGCAGTGGCGGCTCTCTGGGAGCTCCTGACCGCCAGAGAGGTTCCAAGCAGGGATAGCACACTGAGATTTTGCCGCGGCCGGGGCTGGGAGTGCCCGGCTTGCGTGCACCTCTTTTCAGAGGCGGCTGTGGGTCGGCGCGCATCTGGGGCACTGAGAATGGGGCGCTGGTCCGTAAGCCGCAGGCTGGGCTTTTGCGCGCCTCTGTCCGGGGAAGAGTTTCGCGCGCGTGCGGCTTAGACTTTGAAACAATGGCCCGGGTCAAGAAGTGCCCCCGGGCCTTAGAAACCCAGGAGAGCTGGAGCGACGTGCGTGCGCATCTCAAGCTTTGTGGTAGGGCTAGCACGCGTTCTGCAGACCGGCGCGGCTCCCATCCCCTCACAGGAGCCGGAACCCCCGCGCTCTGGGACGCGCTGGCGGCTTAGGGACCAGGAGCCGGTTTCTCCGCCGCACTCTCTCTGCCTCCACGCCGGGGAGGCCGTCTGGGACCGGGGACTTAAGCCCCTGTCCCTAGCTGCCCCGATTCCCACAATTTCCCCCCGAGATCCTTTGCTCTTTCAGAGTGCTTTCAACCAGTCTCCAAGTTAATGCTGGTCCCCAGACGCAGGGCACTCTCGCTCGTATTGGGGTATTACTTTTGCACCGGTCGCCCCTGGTGGCTCCCTCCCCCTTTTGTTTATCTTCCGATATCAGTCCGCTGTTCCATTCCGCTTTACCTGCTCACTGGCGTCTTCTGCCCCTGTAGAGATCCAGACGTGTATAATTCTGATCTCAGGCTGATTTCATGGGTGATCAGAGTTCTTTGGTAGGTAATCAGCTCACTTTGGGGTACCAGCTGAAAAGACGCCTCTTCCTAGTACCCCGCCATCTTGTCCCCCCAGCATTTTTCATTGAGTTAGAACAAACAATCCTAAAGTTTGTATGGAACCACAAAAGACTCTGAATCATCAAAGCAATCATGAAAAAGAAAAGTAAAGTGGAGGGCATCACAATTCCAAACTCAAGGTATCTATAATATACTACAAGGCTGTAGTCATCAAGACCGTATGGTACTGGCATAAAAGCAGACACATAGCTCAATGGAACAGAACAGAAAACACAGAAATGGACCCACAACTACATGTCTGCTAACTTTTTTTAAAATTAATTTATTTATTTTCAGAAAAACAGTATTCATTATTTTTTCACCACACCCAGTGCTCCATGCAAGCTGTGCCCTCTATAATACCCACCACCTGGTACCCTAACCTCCCACCCCCCGCCATTTCAAACCCCTCAGATTGTTTTTCAGAGTCCATAGTCTCTCATGATTCACCTCCCCTTCCAATTTCCCCCAACTCCCTTCTCCTCTCTAACACCTCTTGTCCTCTATGCTATTTGTTATGCTCCACAAATGAGTGAAACCATATGATAATTGACTTTCTCTGCTTGACTTATTTCACTCAGCATAATCTCTTCCAGTCCTGTCCATGTTGCTACAAAAGTTGGGTATTCGTCCTTTCTGACGGAGGCATAATACTCCATAGTGTATATGGACCACATTTTCCTTATCCATTCATCCGTTGAAGGGCATCTTGGTTCTTTCCATAGTTTGGTGACCATTGCCATGTCTGCTAACTTTTGATAAAGCAGGAAAGCATACCCAAGGGGGAAGGTGGGAGATGGTGTTGGAAAACTGGACAACAACATGCAAAAGAGTGATACTAAATACATTCTTGCCTGCCTTCTTTAAAGGAGTAGTACAGTGCCCTCAGGCCTCTATCCCAGCCAAATCCACTGACCTTTAAATCTCTGGTCTTTAAACCCTCTAGTTGCAAGAACACACAAAAATCAGCTGTCTCATTTTCCCAGCCAACAGCTTCAGGGAAGTGTTCTTCTTGTGATTCCTCTGTGTTTTCTTCTATCTATCTCTATCCCTTCTCAGTGACCATGGTACCTTTTCCTCTGCAGCACACGCAATCTGTTTCTCCCCTAAACCACATCTTCATGTGTCATAACTTCTTTGATGTGGCCTCTACTCTCCCTTTAGTTGTGGAGTTCTGTCAGTTTTCAGATTGATTTCTGGGGTATTTAGAAATATTTGATAGTTTTCTAGTTTTATTTGAGGGATGAGATGAGCCTAGGGTCCTCCTCCTCTGTCAACATTCTTCTCTTTCTCCTTGCTTTTCTTTTTTACCATTGCATTGGCTATTCGGGGTCTTTTTGGGTTTCATACAAATTCCATGTTTTGATATTTAAAATTCAATTCTTCAGGCACCTTGATGGCTCAGTCATTTTAGCGTCTGCCTTCAGCTCAGGTCATGATCCCAGGGTCCTGGGATAAACCCCCACATTGGGCTCCCTGCCCAATGAATAGCTTGCTTCTCCCTCTCCCTCTACCTTCACATCTGCTTGTGAGCTCCCTCTCTACCTCTCTCATGCGTTCTCTCAAATAAATCCTGAAAAAGAAATTCAATTATCTCCAAGACAATTCATAGAATCAATTTGATCCTTTCAAAATCCCAACAGATTTATTTTATTGAATTGGACGAACATATTCTGAAATTTATATACAAAAAAAGGAATAAGTACTCTCCAAACAATGTTAAAAGAGTGTATTTGGACCTAAACTATCTGATTTGCAATCATAATCATGGCAATGTGGTATTGGGTAGAAGGTGGATGTGTAGATCAATGGGAAAGAACAGAATCCAGAACTAGACCCATAAATATATGGAAAGTATATATTTCATGAAAATGCAAAAGCAATTTAAGAAAGAAAGGAGAGTTTTCAAAGAAATGAAAGTGTGCAATTGAATTTCCTTACTATGGAAGGAAAGTAGGAAGGAAAGAAGAAAGGAAGGAAAGATGGAGGGAGGGAGGAGGGATGAGAGAAAGAAAGAAAGGAAGAAAAGAAAGAGAAAATACAAATGTACCCTATATCTAAACATAACATTTAAACTATAAAAATTCTTAAAGGCAACCTACCAAAAAAAAATCTGTATCTTCATTCAGGCAAAAATTTATTAAGTACAGTTCTTGAAAAATAATAGTAATAATAAGTAGGACTTCATCAATATCAGGAATTTCTGTTCTTCAAAGTATACTGATAAGAATGGAAAATACAAAACAGAGGATAAAAGTATTTTTAAAATGTATAAATGACAGAATAAATTTATCCATAAAATGTAACAACTCTTACAATGGAATAGTAAAACACACAATTAAAATGGGTGGGGTGCATGGGTTGCTCAGTTGTTAAGAGGTTGCCTTTGGCCCAAGTCATGATCCCAGGGTCCTGGGATGGAGCCCTGCATCGGGCTACCTGCTTGGTGGGGTGTCTGCTTCTCCCTCTCCCACTCCCCCTGCTTGTGTTCCCTCTCTTGCTGTCTCTTTCTCTCTCTCTGCCAAATAAATAGAATCTTAAAAAAAAAAAAAATAGTCTAATGGTTCACACAGGATTACCAGCAAAGTAGATATATATGAATGCTAAATACTCACAAATTGCTCAACATGATAAGTCATTAGAGAAATTCATTTTAAAACTGCAATGTGTTTTAAAATACACTTATTAGAAAGGTTGGGGGGGGGGGAACCTGACAGTACCAAGTGTAAATGTTAGGTGATGCAGCTACTTTGGAAAATATCTCGTCAGTTTCTCATAAATTTAAATTTACATATTCTATGCATATCAGAATTTCCACATGTAGGCATTTATTCAGAAGGAAATGAAGTCTATATTCATAAAAAAACCCTATATATAAACATTTATACCCATTTTGTCCATATATATACAAAGTGGACAGAACTTAAATATCCTTTAACTTCGCAGTGAATAATATGCTGTGGTAAACTATAAGTGGAATATCACTCAGTAATAATGGTGAAACTGTTGATATATACAATAACATCATTGAATATCAAATTCAAAAACCTATATGTCCATTTTAAAAACTACCTACAAAAGATTCCATTTGTAAGAAACTCCATTCATTTTCCATTTATGTGACATTATAGAAAAGGAAAATCTGTAGGGATGGAAAACACATCTGGGTTTTAGGAAGTGTTTAATGAAACGTTTACAGTGAGAGAAGTATCTTATATCCCAGCAGCCAAAGCTAGAAAGAACAAGATGAATAAAGAATTATTAGATTATTATCCAACGTGTAAAATTAATATCCATGAGCCCATACTGAAACAAATAAATTATTGAAGAAATAAATAATTGGAGGAACATAAGTCCCCACTACTTAAGCATAGCCTGTATCTATATTCTCCCTCCAAAATATGTGGAGAAGAGGAAATAAAAAGAAGAAATTTACAGTGGAGAATCCTAGGAAATACTACTATAACCAGGTGATCAAAGTCAACCACAATGGTGATAAATCATATAAGCTTGTATATATATATAGTATATAAGCTTGACAAGGTGAAAACGACTTCATCTACAAACACATTACTCAAATATAAAAGTGAAAAAAGCATCAGAAAAATCCCAATAGATGGCCATTCTACAACATAACTGAGTGGTACTCGTCAAAGCTGTCAAGGTTATAAAAAACAAGGAGAACCTGAGAAACAGAAAAGTCAATGGGTGGCTCCTTAGTTACAATGTGACTCAGCAATTCTACTCCTAGGTCTATATTCTGAGTATACTCAAGAGAACTGAAAACCATATATCCACACAAAACTTGTACAAAATTATTCATTGCAGCATTACTCATCATAACTAAGAAAGAGAAACAACCTAAATATCCATCAAATACTACATATCTATACAATAGAATAGTGTTTGTCAATAAAACTTCAGTAATGATGTAAGTTATGACATGGTTGAATCCTGAAATTATAACTCCAAGTGAAAGAATCCAATCAAAAAAGACCAGACCAAACACTGTTTGATTTCACACATATTAAATGCCCAGAATAGGTGTATCTATAGAGAAGCAAGTAGAATATAGTGCTTGTCTAGGCCTGTTAGGGTGGGAGTGTAGAAGAGAATGTCAGGTGACTGATGATGGTTATTAGGGTTTTTTGTGTAATAAAAATGTTCTAAAATTAGATTGTGGTGCTAGCTTACCCTCGTCTGTATATCTAATTTTTTAAAGCATTAAATTATACATTTGAGATAGTTGAGTGTGTGGTATGGGATTTATATCTCAATGAAGAGGAAATATGTTGTGCTCTTTTTCTGGTGTCCATGGATTCTTAATAATAGTCAATTTTGACTCCATTTTCCCCTATAAATAATACATAGTTTCTTTCAACAGCTTTCAAGGGATTTTTGTTGTTGTTGGTGGTGTTTTGTTTGTTTTTGTTTTTGTTTTTGTTTTTAAAGAAAAAAAAAGGTCTTTTTTAGGAAAGACAAAGGTCTTTTTTAGGAAAAAAAAGGCAAAGGTCTTCAATTCCACAAGTCTAATTATGATATGCCTTAGTGTGGATTTCTTCCAGTTTATCCTATTTGGAGATCGTTAAGTTATTTGAACAATTAGGGTATGCTCTTGACATATTAGTGAAGTGCTCAGCCATTTCCTTATTTTTTTTCAGTCCCTCTCTTTCTCTGTCTCTCTAGGACTCCAATGACACAATGATATAAATATTAGGATTTTGTTATTGTCTTAAAGATCCTTTCAGCTCTGTAATTTTTCTTCTTCAATCTCTTCTCTCTCTTCCATTCTATTGATCTGACTTCACCTTCATCGATTCTAGCCTCTGTCATATCCACTCTATTTTTGAGCCCAACCAATGAGTGTATTTCAGTGATCTTTTTTAGTCCTATGATTTCAATTCAGTTCTTTTTTATAACTTGTTTTTTTCTAAGATTCTATATATTTTATTTCAAGTTTGTAATACTTAATGAATAATTTTTGAAGGAAACTTTTTTTAAAACTACTTTATTTATTTGACAGAGAGAGATAGTGAGAGAGAGAAAGAGAGAGAGAGAGCGAGCCCACACAAGCAGGGTGATAATCAGGCAGAGGGAGAGGGAGAATCATGCTCCTCACTGAGCGAGGAGCCGGATATGGGTCTTGATCCCAGGACCCTGGGATCATGACCGAAGCTGAAGACAGACTTTTTTTTTTTTTTTCCCAATTTATTTATTTTCAGAAAAACAGTATTCATTATTTTTTCACCACACCCAGTGCTCCATGCAAGCTGTGCCCTCTATAATACCCACCACCTGGTACCCCAACCTCCCACCCCCCCGCCACTTCAAACCCCTCAGATTGTTTTTCAGAGTCCATAGTCTCTCATGGTTCATCTCCCCTTCCAATTTACCCAAAATCACATACCCTCCCCAATGTCCATAACCCTACCCCCCTTCTCCCAACCCCCCTCCCCCCAGCAACCCACAGTTTGTTTCGTGAGATTAAGAGTCACTTATGGTTTGTCTCCCTCCCTATCCCATCTTGAAGACAGACTTTTAACCCTCTGAGCCACCCACGTGTCCCTGAAGGCTACTTTAAAATCCTCACCTAATTTTTTTTTCTTTTCTTTTTTTATAATTTTTTTATTTTTTAAATTTATTTTCAGTGTACCAGAATTAATTGTTTATGCACCACACCCAGTGCTCCATGCATACATGCCTCCATAACACCCACCACCAGGCTCACCCAACTTTGTCTTTTCATTTTTATGGTGTCATTTGAAAAACAAAAGTTTTAAATTTTGTAGTACAATAATCAATTTTTTCCCCAATTTATTTATTTTCAGAAAAACAGTATTCATTATTTTTACACCACACCCAGTTCTCCATGCAAAAATCCTCACCTAATTTTAACATTTGATCCATCTCAGCCTCGGTTTCTGCTGATAATCTTCTCTCATTTGAATTGTAGTTTTCCTGTTCCTTTGTACAACAAATGATTTTTTTATTGTATTGTGGAAGATTAAAAAATATGAAACTCTCAATCCCATTGTTGATATTTTTCTTTATTAATTTTTAGCAAGCAATTTTCTCTGAAGGCAGCAGGGAATCTGAGTAGGTGTGCATATGACTCTATGCCTTGGCAGCAAAAGTGCAGATTCATGGTGCTTCATTCATTCAGATGACACTTGCAGACACCTGCTGACACCTGCATGTCGCAATTAAAGTACTGAGTCCATACTCCCTGTTTGTCTCTGAGTAAGAAGCTCAGCTTCTTACTGGGCGCAGATCTCAGCACAAAGCAAGGAAATGGAACATGGACGTGCATGATTTGGTTGGTATGGGATAGTGACAGGAGCTCAGCTTACCACTGTGCCTTGTTGACACCAGGGAATGGAGAGGGCACAAGCAGAGTATGGGCTATCTTCACATTGCAGGGCCATATTTGCTAATGCTAGATGCAGCCTCACTGATGCTGGATAAGGAAGAGTTTGAGGTCCCTGTTAGGTCCTCCTGACACTACCCTGTTGGAGGAATCCAAGCATCACCTGCTTCCCCCAGGGGGAATTGCAAGGTCAGCTTCCCACTCAGCCTTGCTGAGAAGACCTTGAATTGTACCTCTTCCTTTGGGCAACGTCTGGAAGATCAACCCCCACTTACCCAGCAATACTACCTCATCAGGGGATTCAAAGTGGCACCAACCCATAGGGATGGAAGATTAGCTATTGGTTGGACCAGCCTAAACCACAATCAGAGGGAGGGGTGTGGAAGAGGGTGCAACTTGCAGTTTTTTGCCTTGGCTTTTGGATGGATTAGGATAGCTTTGTCAAAAACATTTTCTTATTTTTATTCTACTCTCTGCTGGCCCTTTGGCTTTTCCCAGAGTTGTTTTGTTTCATTTCTTAGTACTTTATCACCTGTGCCAGGTCCAGGAGACATGGGAGGCAATAAGAGACCAGTGGAATCCTCCAGCAAGTTGCAAGGTTACTAGGCAGCTCCCCAGTTTTCTAGTTGGAAAATGGGGGGGGCAGTTGGGAGTCAGCAGCACTAGTTTATCTTGGTTGTAACTGAAAGTTCTGATTTATTTTATAAAAATTTGTCCTTATCAATAATCACGTTATTCTTACTTTTTGCTGAACACTCTTCCACTATGTCATGTATGCTCCAAATGACATATGGACTAGTTAAGTATCCTTAATAGCTCCAAATTTCATTTGAGCATTGTGAGCATTTATAGAACTTACACAAAATCACTTAGCCAATAAATGGTTAGCTTTAGAATAGAACTGATGACCTCTCTGTAGGCCAATACTGTATTTATTTACTAGATTCTGAGTGATGACTTGATGTAAGAACACTGTGGAAAGTTTTACTTTTCTATTTGTTTCTATCTTTTCAAAATAAAAACAAACAAGAAATCTTAAGGAATGATCTCAGAAAGAAAACAAAATTAAAGATATCTTACTGTGATAAAAATCAAAGCATAAACACTACTGGCAAAATATAGGTTATATTACTATAATTATTTTGTTAGTAAGCACATGGGAATTATTTCAAATTATAAGACTGATCACGGTACTGTTTTCTTTAAGATGTTTCTGGAAAAAAGCTTCACTTTTAATTTATCACTTGTTCAAAAATAATCAAAGTTAATAGTCATTGTGTAAAAACTGTTGAGAAATATATGTCAGAACATGAAGAATGAAAACCAGTAGGTTTAATTTATGCCAAGTTGTCAGACTTTCATTTTCTCAATTCCATGTTCACTAAGCATCTTCTAAATACATTTATCTTTCGAACTATACTTACTTCCTGGGAATTTTTGTGTATTTGAAGTTTTTTTTTTTTTCTTACTCTATTTTTATTTATTTTTTTAAAAGATTTTACTGATTTATTTGTCAGAAAGAGAGAGGGAGAGAGAGAGAGTGCATGCACAAACAGGAGAAGGAGCAGGCAGAGGGAAAAGCAGGCTCCCCACTGAGCAGGGAGATCAATGCAGGACTCAATCCAGAGACCCTGGGATCATGACCGAGGCCTAAGGCAGATGCTTAACTGACTGAGCCAACCATGCACCCTTACATATCTAAGTTTTTATATGGTAGTTCAGTTCATACACTATTTTCTTTGTGTCATCAACACACAATTGCAAAGAGACCAAACAATTCGGTGGAGAAATTAGTATTCTCAAGTTTTGAAAGTCTAAAGCTGGGAAGCAGGCACTAGACAACACCACCCCACCATCATGTGTCCTTTTGAGCAACTAGGATCAGCAGCCTGAGGGATGCCCTAAAGGAGAGCTCTTTTTTTTTTTTTTCTTGTGAGCTACAACATCACTTTCCTAATGTAGAATATTTATAGACCCTACCCAAACTAATCCTGTGAATAAATAGCATGGTCAGGATTAGAACACAGATCTTTCACTTCAAGTCAGGTGATTATTCCACCAGACTAAGGCTATTCAATTTCACTGATAAAAATTGAGTATGTATGTATGTATATTATGTTCAGTTACCCAGCATACAGTACATCATACATTTTTGATGCAGTCTTCAGCGATTCATCAGTTGCATAGGTAAAGGTTAGTTACCTTCCTTTATGGTATCTTTTCTCATCAATAACCTATTTCCAGCTAATCCATGGTAAATTTTAAATGATTAACACCTAATATGTCAGACTGAGTACTTTTGTATTCTTAAGGAATTTTACAAAGATTATTAAGCTCCTGCAGTTATTGAATTGCCCAAATATGTGCAACTTCACTTAAGATCAAAATAGTAATGGTGATTGTAATTGAAATGAGGCATATTAATCTGCAGTTGATTTATAATTTATATGAACATTTATCTTTGTCCAAGAATAACAATAATATATTTATTAATCTATAATGTGCTAGGCAGAGTCATACTCATTTACATGTATTATCTCATCTCTCCTTCAAAACCATCCCATGTAATAGATTCTGTTATCACCACTTCCAGAAGATAAAACTCTGGCCAATGGGACAATTAACTAAGGTTACCAAGAGGGATTTGAATTCACATAGTGTGACTCCAGAGTGATGCTCCTAATCATTAAAAAATGTCACAAACACATAGAATATACAAACATTAAAATGATAAATGAAAAAATGACATAATTCACAAGAGCCATAAATAAATTAAAGCCTTGACTTCTGTTTAAGGGCTTCACTCTTATGATAACAAGCAATACTAGCGGTTAATACCAGAATGCCACCATAGAAAAACAGTATATTTGTAATACACTAAGAACTTTCTTTTATTGGTCTCTAATAAAGTTCATATAGCTTATTTGATAGGCTGTATTCAATCTTTTCAATAATTTTTTTCTTGAGAAACACATAAACAGGAATGACAAGAAATTTAAATTTGTATTCAAAATTCTGTAACTTTGAGAGATTAAACAAAACCCTAATAAAATATACTTCACATTTTGTTTTGACAAAGATGTATGTAATTCCAGTCTTCAAGAATTAAAGTAGAAGTGGGTATCCACATCTTTCTTTATTTTAATTGGAACCATCAAAGGTAAAATGATTAGCATTAATTGGTTGTCTAATGTGAGTCAGATAATCTTGCCAACATTTTTTTAATACTGAAACTCAGCAAGAGGAAGAGTCAGAAAAAAACTAAACAAGAAAGTAACTGCCAAAAGTATAATTTTCTGATTCTTTTAAAAGATAGTCTAATATTATTTTTAAATGGATTACTGCAAATTATCTCATATTCTAATAAGAACCACAAACTATTCATCCTTTCTGATGGAGGCATAATCCATCAGAAAGGATGAATACCCAACTTTTGTAGCAACATGGACGGGACTGGAAGATATTATGCTGAGTGAAATAAGTCAAGCAGAGAGAGTCAATTATCATATGGTTTCACTTATTTGTGGAGCATAACAAATAGCATGGAGGACAAGGGGCGTTAGAGAGGAGTAGGGAATTTGGGTAAATTGGAAGGGGAAGTGAACCATGAGAGACTATGGACTCTGAAAAACAATCTGAGGGGTTTGAAGTGGCGGGGGGGTGGGAGGTTGGGGTACCAGGTGGTGGTGAAAAAATAATGAATAATGTTTTTCTGAAAATAAATAAATTGAAAAAAAAAACAAAAAAAAAAACAAAAAAACAAAAAAATAAAAATCAAAAAAAAAAAGAACCACAAACTAAAATTAATTTTCAGATTATCAGTCTTCATTATTTTTGTGGAAAACTGAAATTTGATGAATATTTTGAAGTATTAAGCTTTTCTTCAAATTAGGACACTAACCTAGAAAGCTTTTTTGAAAAGACACTTTCCTTTGTGTAAGTGTGAGCAGTGCTCTTCTCACTGGTGACCTCCCAATAGCAGGTCACTTAATTGTAACACTAACCAGTACCAGCACCAAAAGATCACAATGCTACATTTTCCAGTGAGAGTGGGTTACTGCTTCCTATACTTGGCAGGCTGATCACTGACAGGAGTCAGCAATTTCACCTTCATTGAAGTAATAGTCATTGCAAATAGAACCCCAAGTTGCAGTCATTATGAGATAATGAACCTCAATTCCATCTTTAAAGTAAACTCTAAATTTTGCCTGAAATCTAGCAATAAGTATATATCAACATTGCATCAATTTCTTCATTAGCACCTTGACATGATTCATCTTTGGATAAATTACCAGTCAACTATATCGTTTTAACAACATATCAGAGTATTTATGTATTGGATAGGTGAAAAACATTTATGTGCTCTTATTTTTTTCTTCATTCTCCCATAGGCTGTACAACTTTCTTCAGAAAACTGAGATTTTGATTAGTCTAGACTCAAAGATGCATTTCTCATTTTTAAGTCACTAAATAGTTGCATTCTTTTCCCTACACAACAGAATGAGGAAAGGAAGTTCTGACTTGTATTTCACTAAACACCATAATATTCTCAGATCATATTGTAAAAATCTTCTCTTTTATGTTTTTTATTAGTAATCAAATATTGGCTTTGAAACTCTAGCATGCCCAGTAAGTGTTTATAGGCTTGTTCCAAAGACACCCTCAACACCATGTCAGGACATAAGGTAATCAAACCAAACCTAAGCTGGACTTGATTTAATTAGTTTTGTCTATTAGAAATCACAGTCAGGATTAAAAGGAGTTTCCTATTTCCTCCAGGGTTTATTTCTTGGCCTGTTCACAGCATGTTTTTTCTGCATCAAGTTATTAACAAAACCCAGTGTAACTAGTAAGAATCATGCTGTTTCTCCAAGCTACCTAAGTGACATTTTACAGAAGAGGTAACGACTCTCAGCAAGAAGAAATGTTTTATAATTTTTATCTTTGGCACAGCAATAGAAAAGAGCAAAGACAGTGTTTGCTTCCCGAGAGACAATTCCTTTTGCATTTTTAATTTTAGTCTCTTCTTTAAAATAATGATTTTAGAGATCTATTTGGCAAGGGACAGATTTTAAGCATACTTTAACCACCACTGTATATTGTTTGATCCATATAAAGTAAGAAATGATGACCCCACACCTGATGATGTTACTTACTCCACTGAAATAGTCACTTTTAATAGTTCTTATTTTTTCCTTCCAGAAATTTTCTGGAACTGTAAGACTATATGTGATATTAATTTATGCACATTTACCTGTGTTTGCCTTAATTTATGTGAATTTATCTACATAACCTTTTGAGAATTGTTGCTTTATATTGATTAAAAAATTAATTACAGATAGATTGTGGATATAAATGTAAAAGATGAAATAAAGCTTCTCAAATAAACATGGATAATATATGAAGATTTTGAGAGAAATAGAACGAATTGGAAATCAGTAAATGCAGGCACCCATCTTCTACTCATGTTTACACATAAAATTAGCAATCACAGGTAATACCTATAAAAATGTAATGTGAAGAACTACTTATTAACAGAAACTTCAGTGGTTTTTTTTGGGGGGGTTATAAATTTTATTTATTTATTTTCATTATAACAGTATTCATTGTTTTTGCACCACCCCCAGTGCTCTATGCAATCCGTGCCCTCTATAATACCCACCACCTGGTACCCCAACCTCCCACCCCCCCACCACTTCAAACCCCTCAGATTGTTTTTCAGAGTCCATAGTCTTTCATGGTTCACTTCCCCTTCCAATTAAGAGGTTTAATCATAAAGATTGTTAAAATACTACATTAAAATTAAAATTAAAAAATTCTGTTATTCACTAGGTACCATTTCAAAAATATCTTTTTACAATTAAATGTGATACAGAAATTATTTACTGTTATTAAAAATAACATAATAAATCTCACAAATATAAAGTTGAATGAAAGAAATCAGATGCAAAAAGAGCAAGTTCTGTAATTCCATTCATGTTAACTTCAACCACTAGCAAATAGATCTAGAAGTCAGGATAGTTGGTACTATTTGAGAGCCTGGGGTTAAAGATTGAAGAGTTGTTTAACTGCTTACATTCACTTTGTGATAATTGGTCACATATAAACTTGGATTTGTGCAGTGCTCTTTATGTATGATATGCATGGATGAAAAATAAACCAGATGATAATTTTCTTATATTTCTGGGGATCAATTAAATTGCCATTCTAAATTAAAAGAACAAAAAATTAAAAGTTCCCTGTATTTTCTAAAGTTATTAGCGTAATTTTGAGGAACTGAAGAATTGCACAAATACAAATGAGAATGAACCATGAGAGACTATGACTCTGAAAAACAGTCTGAGGGGTTTGAAGTGGCGGGGGGGTGGGAGGTTGGGGTACCAGGTGGTGGGTATTATAGAGGGCACGGCTTGCAGGGAGCACTGGGTGTGGTGAAAAAATAATGAATACTGTTTTTCTGAAAATAAATAAATTGGAAAAAAAATCGATATGCTTAAAGAAGCATTATACACTCAATTATAACTAAAAATATAATGTTAGGATTGATGTATCTATTATATTTAACAGTGCTAATTCTCATATAGACAAAACTACCTGACAAGACAAGAACAAATTGTTCTTTCAAACTCACAATGTTTAAGATAAAAGCAAGGTAAATATAAACTGACATGAAAAATTGAGGTAGAAATATAAGCAGTTATATTGAATAAATGCAAAGAGATGACAACATATTGAAGATTATGCTTGAGACAATAGAAGAGAGAGCCCAGAAATATACTCACATAAGTATGGTCAACTGCTTTTTGACAAAGGCACAAAGGCAATACAATGAAGCCAAGATGGTCTTTTCAACAAATGTTGTAAAACAACTAGACATCCGTATGAAAAAAAAAAATACACAAACTTCACTCAATTCACAAATTTAACCGAAAATGGATCAGAGATCTAAATGTAAAATACAAAACTATAAAACCCCTAGATGATAACATAGGAGAAAACCAAGATGACCTTCAGATTGCTACTGACTTTTTAGATAAAAAACCAAAAGCATGACAGTGAAAAGGTGAATTAATAACCTGCACTTCATTAAAATTAAAAACAGCTTTGCCAAAGGCAAAAGGTTTTTTTTTTTTTTCACTGACTGGGTGAAAATATTTTAAGAAGACATAGATAAAGAACAATTATCCTAACATACCAAAATCTTAAAACTCAACAGTAAGAAAACAAATAGACTAATTAAAAAATGGTTCAAAGACCTGAATAGACACCCCACTGATGAAGATGTACAGATGGCAAAAAAGCACATGTAAAGATGTTCCACATCATATGTCATCAGCATAATGCAATTTAAAATATCAGTGATATACCATTTCATACTTCTTAGAATGGCCAAAATTGAGAACATTGATAAAACCAAATGAAGGAAAAGATGGGAGCAACAGGAACTTTCATTCATTGCTGGTGTGTAAAATAATACAGTCATTTTGGAAGGCAATTCAGCAGTTTCTTACAAAATTAAAAATATTCTTTCTATATGATCCAGCAATTGTGCCCCCTGGTATTTACCAAAAGGAGTAGCACCTATATTTTTAATTGTCAAAACTTGGAAGCAACCAAGATATCCTTTATTATGTGAATGGATAAACAAATTGTAGTATATCTGGACAATGGCATATTAGTGTTAAAAGGAAATGAGTTATTAAGCCACGAAAAGACATGGAGGAATTTAAATATATATGACTAAGTGTAAAAGACCAATCTGAAAAGGCTACATATTATATGTTTTTAAGTATATGACATTCCAGAAAAGTCAAAACTATGGAGACTGAAAAGATAAGGAGAGAATAAGGGAGTCATTCTTTTTTTTTTTCAATTTATTTATTTTCAGAAAAACATTATTCATTATTTTTTCACCACACCCAGTGCTCCATGCAAGCCGTGCCCTCTATAATACCCACCACCTTGTACCCCAACCTCCCACACCCCCCGCCACTTCAAACCCCTCAGATTGTTTTTCAGAGTCCATAGTCTCTCATGGTTCACCTCCCCTTCCAATTTACCCAAATTCCCTACTCCTCTCTAACGCCCCTTGTCCTCCATGCTATTTGTTATGCTCACAAATAAGTGAAACCATATGATAATTGACTCTCTCTGCTTGACTTATTTCACTCAGCATAATATCTTCCAGTCCCGTCCATGTTGCTACAAAAGTTGGGTATTTATCCTTTCTGATGGAGGCATAATACTCCATAGTGTATATGGACCACATCTTCCTTATCCATTCTTACGTTGAAGGGCATCTTGGTTCTTTCCACAGTTTGGCGACTGTGGCCATTGCTGCTATAAACATTGGGGTACAGATGGCCCTTCTTTTCACGACATCTGTATCTTTGGGGTAAATACCCAGGAGTGCAATTGCAGGGTCATAGGGAAGCTCTATTTTTAATTTCTTGAGGAATCTCCACACTGTTCTCCAAAGAGGCTGCACCAACTTGCATTCCCACCAACAGTGTAAGAGGGTTCCCCTTTCTCCACATCCTCTCCAACACATGTTGTTTCCTGTTTTGTTAATTTTGGCCATTCTAACTGGTGTAAGGTGATATCTCAATGTGGCTTTAATTTGAATCTCCCTGAGGGCTAATGATGATGAGCATTTTTTCATGTGTCTGATAGCCATTTGTATGTCTTGATTGGAGAAGTGTCTGTTCATATCTTCTGCCCATTTTTTGATGTGTTTGTCTGTTTCGTGTGGGTTGAGTTTGAGGAGTCCATTATAGATCCTGGATATCAACCTTTTGTCTGTACTGTCATTTGCAAATATCTTCTCCCATTCCGTGGGTTGCCTCTTTGTTTTTTTTTTTTTTTTTTTTTTTTGACTGTTTCCTTTGCTGTGCAGAAGCTTTTGATTTTTATGAAGTCCCAGAAGTTTATTTTCACTTTTGTTTCCTTTGCCTTTGGAGACGTATCGTGAAAGAAGTTGCTGTGGCTGATATCAAAGAGATTACTGCCTATGTTCTCCTCTAGGATTCTGATGGATTCCTGTCTTACGTTGAGGTCTTTTATCCATTTTGAGTTTATCTTTGTGTACAGTGTAAGAGAATGGTCGAGTTTCATTCTTCTACATATAGCTGTCCAGTTTTCCCAGCACCATTTATTGAAGAGACTGTCTTTTTTCCACTGTATATTTTTTCCTGTTTTGTCAAAGATTAATTGACCATAGAGTTGAGGGTCCATATCTGGGCTCTCTACTCTGTTCCCATTGAGATCAGGAACAAGACAAGGATGCCCACTTTCACCACTCTTGTTCAACATAGTATTAGAAGTCCTAGCAACAGCAATCAGACAACAGAGAGAAATAAAAGGTATCCAAATTGGTAATGAAGAAGTCAAACTCTCTCTCTTTGCAGATGACATGATTCTTTATATGGAAAACCCAAAAGAATCCACCCCCAAACTGCGAGAACTCATACAGCAATTCAGCAACGTGGCAGGATACAAAGTCAATGTGCAGAAATCAGTGGCTTTCTTATACACTAACAATGAAAATACAGAAAGGGAAATTAGAGAATCGATTCCATTTACTATAGCACCAAGAACCATAAGATACCTGGGAATAAACCTAACCAAAGAGGTAAAGGATCTGTACTTGAGGAACTACAGAACACTCATGAAAGAAATTGAAGAAGACACAAATAGATGGAAGACCATTCCATGCTCTTGGATCGGAAGAATAAACATTGTTAAAATGTCTATACTGCCTAGAGCAATCTATACTTTTAATGCCATTCCGATCAAAATTCCACCGGCATTCTTCACAGAGCTGGAGCAAATAATCCAAAAATTTGTATGGAATCAGAAGAGACCCCGAATCGCTATGGAAATGTTGAAAAACAAAAATAAAGCTGGCGGCATCACCTTACCTGATTTCAAGCTTTATTACAAAGCTGTGATCACCAAGACAGCATGGTACTGGCTTAAAAACAGACACATAGACCAAGGGAGTCATTCTTTAATGGATATAGAGTTTCAGTTCTACAAGGCAGAATCATGGGGATGGATAGTGGTGAAGCCTGCAAACAATGCATTTTTTTTTTATAACATTCACTTATTTATTTTAGAGAAAGGGACAGAGAGAGTGCAGTGGGGAGGGTCAGAAGAAGAGTAAGACAACATCCAGCCCACTCTCTACTGAGTGTGGAACTTGACTCAGGGGTCGATCCCACAACCCATGAGATCATGACCGGGCTGAAACCAAGAGTCAGATGCTTAGTCAACTGACCCCCCAAGCACCCCACACAATGTGAATGTATTTAATACCACTAAGCTTTACTCTCAAAAATGGTTAAGATGGTATATTTTATGTTCTGTGTATTATACCACAATAAGAAAATTTTTTTGGATGCAAATCTCAAACTCTTATCTTCAGGTTATTCCTGTACCAGGGCCACAAGTATAAATACTGCTAAATGAAATAAGGACCAAGATCCACCCAAACTGTTTATCTCAACAAAGTTCTAGAGATGAATGGTGGTGAAAAAAAAAATCCATAGCACTTCTATAATTTATAAAAATTTCATATTTATAATCAAAACATTATTAATATTGATAATATATAAATAATTGAGATGAAATAAGACCAGTCAATAACTAAATTGGCAAAAGGCAGGAGAAGGCAATGCACAGGAAAATATATCTAAATCACACAAGAAGTATGAAATATTTCTTAGGAAGCAAAATTAAAATTTATACTCACAGTATAGAAAAATAAGTCTAGCACACAAAATTTGTTTGTTGGGGCGTTGGTTAGGGAATCAGAAATTCATACACAGCTGGAGTGTCACATAGATTTTATGTAATAGGTTTTTACTTGTCTGTTTACTAGATATTCTGATAGTTCCAGTGTGAAGGCCAGCGGACTTAAACCTAGGAAGGGTGAAAATGAACTTTTGGGACATCATCAAGATAAAAATCTTCCTCACAACAAAAGAAACAATCAACAAAACAAAGAGGTAACCTACAGAATGGGAGAAGATATTCACAAATGATACTACAGACAAAGGGCTGATATCTAAGATCTATAAAGAACTTCTTAAACTCAACACCCAAAAAAACAGATAATCATGTCAAAAAATGAGCAGAAGTCATGAACAGACACTTCTCCAAAGAAGACATACAAATGGCTTACAGATACATGAAAAAATGTTCATCACCACTAGCTATCAGGAAGATTCAAATCAAAACCATCTTGAGATTCACCTTACACCTGTTAGAATAGCCAAAATTAACAAGACAGTAAACAACATGTGTTGGAGAGGATGTGGAGAAAGGGAAACCCTCCTACACTGTTGGTTGAGAATTCAAGTTGGTGCAGCCACTTTGGGAAACAGTGTGGAGATTCCTTAAGAAATTAAAAATAGAGCTTCCCTATGACCCTGCAATTGCACTACTAGGTATTAACCCCCAAAATACAGATGTAGTGAAAAGAAGGGCCATCTGTATGCCAATGTTCATAGCAGCAATGGCTACAGTCACCACACTGTGGAAAGAACCAAGATGCCCTTCAACAGACAAATGGATAAAGAAGATATGGTCCATATATACTATGGAGTATTATGCCTCCATCAGAAAGGATGAATACCCAACTTTTATATCAACATGGAAGGACTGGAAGAGATTATTCTGAGTGAAATACATGAAGCAGAAAGAGTCAATTATCGTATGATTTCACTTATTTGTGGAGCATAAGGAATAACGTGGAGAAGATGGGGAGATGGAGAGGAGAAGTGAGTTAGGGGAAATTGGAGGGGGAGGCGATGAGAGACTGTGAACTCTGAGAACAACTGAAGGTTTTGTAGGGAAGGGGAGTGTGGGTTGGGAGAACCTGATGGTTGGTATTATGGAGGGCATGTATTGCATGGAGCACTGGGTGTAGTGCCTAAACAATGAATTCTGGAACACTGAAAAGAAATAAAAATAAATAAATAAAAATTAAAAAAATAACTCAGAATGCATTATAAACATAAATGTAAGACATAAAACTATAAAATTTTAGAAAAAAATAAGAAAAGATTACTGGAACTTAGAGCTTAGTGAAAAAGTTAGACTTGACAATAAAAGCAGATTCCATAAAAGGGAAATTTGTTAAAGTGGGCCTCATTGAAATTATTATTATTTTTTTTACTCTGATAAGAAAATGAAAGAACAAGCCACAGATTATAAGAAAATATTTGAAAACCACATTTTTGTTAGAAGATGGGACTGGAAGAGATTATGCTGAGTGAAATAAGTCAAGCAGAGAGAGTCAATTATCATATGGTTTCACTTATTTGTGGAGCATAACAAATAGCATGGAGGACAAGGGGAGTTAGAGAGGAGAAGGGAGTTGGGGGAAATTGGAAGGGGAGGTGAACCATGAGAGACTACGGACTCTGAAAAACAATCTGAGGGGTTTGAAGCGGTAGGGGGTGGGAGGTTGGGGGAACCAGGTGGTGGGTATTAGAGAGGGCACGGATTACATGGAGCCCTGGGTGTGGTGCAAAAACAATGGATACTGTTACGTTGAAAATAAATAAATAAATAAATAAATAAATAAATAAATAGAAGACTGATATCTAGAATATATAAACAACAGCAGAAAAAATAAGAAAAAAATCAGTTTGAAAATGGTCAAAGGCATGAGTGGATATTTCCCTGAGAATTTCCAGATAGCATGTAAGCATATGAAAAGTTGATCAACATTATTAGCTATTAAGGAAATGCAAATTAAAGCCACAGTAAAATACCACTACACATTATCAAAATGGATAATTTTTTTAAAAAAAGACTCAACTATTATATCCCTGGGCATTTATCCCAGAGATATAAAAATTATCTTCATGCACAAAATCCTGTATATGAATGTTTCTAACAGCTTTATTATGAGTCAAGCACTGGAAACAACATTTAGGTCTTTCAAAATTTGAGTAATTAAAACTGTGGTACATGAATAATATAGAATTCCATACAGCAATGAAATGGAAGAAACTACTGTTACACAAAACTTTAATAGACCTCAAGAGGATTTTGTTGAATAAAAAAAAAAGTCAACCCCAAAAGAGTATACATGTTATGAATCCATTTACAAAAAACTATTGAAATAACATGATTATAAACCTGAAGAAGGCAACAATGATTCCTAAGGACTAGGGATGGAGGAAGAAGGTGTCTGTGGCTTATAGCGGATAGCACAGGGATCATTGTGATGAAACTGTCCTTGACCTTGACTGCAGGGGTGGTTCCACAAATTCACACATGACAAAATTGCATGGAATAGAATGCTCATGTGCACACACACACACACACAAACACACACACACAGGACTATATATAAAAATTATACTTCAATAAAGTCAATTAATTGTATAAATACCAATTTCCTATGCTAATGTCATATTCTAGTGAAGCAAGGTAACAGCACAAGGTCAATCTGGGGCAAAAGTATATGGGCTTTGTATTATCTCTTACAAATTCATGTGAACCTACAATTGTGTAAAAAATATAAATTAATCACTTACAACATATATATTAAGTACAAACAAAAATTCAAAATTTGACTACTAATGACATGTCCATGTAATGTCATCAATTGTAACAAATGCATCTCTCTGATAAGGTATGTTAACAGTTGGGGAGACTATATCTGTGTAGGGACACAGCGAATATGGAAACTCTCAGTACTTTCCACTCAATTTTGCTGTGAACATAAAATTGCTCTAAAAATTAAGATTATTACATGAATAAATAAAATATTATTATAATCATTTATTATCATTAATTATTTGTGCTCCTAAATCCAAGGTCTCCAACCATATTCCCTCATCAAGCTGCTAGAGAATAATGGATGAAGTTTGTTTTCCTTCTTACAGGCTTACGCATATTCTTATAAATCAGTCTGAACTGATTATCAATTACTTCCAATTTTAATTGTAGTTTTGTTTCATTGAATAGCAACCTTGTAGCTATTTAAACCCACTTATTATGCACTGAGTACCGTGTCTTCCCCAAGAGACATTTAATAATTTATATTCCATCCATTTTAAAGTGATTCATTCCTGTCATAACCCTTAGTCATATTCCCGTCATAGAGCCTTGGTAAAAGGGACACATTTCTCCCATGTCCCCTTCCAGATCTCCCAAATGAAACTAAACAAACTCCTTTAGGACTTGTATTCATGTGTGAATGACTCTCTCAAGTCAATGATATCTTTCTGAACAAAGATGAAAACCACATTTCTAGCTTTATTACTTTCTTTTTTTTTTAAGATTTTATTTATTTATTTACAGACAGAGATCACAAGTAGGCAGAGAGGCAGGCAGAGAGAGAGGAGGAAAGCAGGCTCCCCACTGAGCAGAGAGCCTGATATGGGGCTTGATCCCAGGACCCTGGGATCAAGACCTGAGCCGAAGGCAGAGGCTTTAACCCACGCGCCCCAAGCTTTATTACTTTTGATCTACCTGATAGGTGTTTCCCATTCATCACTCACAGGGGTAGATGAGTTTTGAAATTAAATCAGTAAAATAAAAACCAGAGAATCTTCCAACTTACTCTTCCCCGCTGATTTCCTGAAAACATTTAAACAGTTGCAGAAGCCAAATTTTTTTTTTTTTAAGAATCAATGTTTTATAATTTTCTTTTTTCTTTTTTTTTGGTAGTGGCAATTATTACTTTTGAATTCACTCAGCTTAATATTAAGACTGCTTATCAAAAACAGATTAGAAATCCATTTTCTTTAAAACATTAATGTATGATATATGTACAAAATATACCCATGCTTTTGTGTATGTGTATGTATATTTTTATTTATTTGTGTGTGTGTGTGTTTATTTATTTGTGTGTGTGTGTGTGTGTGTTATTTTTATTTATTTGAGAGAAAGAGAGAGAGAGAAAGCATGAGCAGGGAGAGAGGCAGAGGGAGAAGCAGGCTCCCAACAGAGCATGTAGCCTGATGTGGGGCTGGATCCCAGGACTCTGGGATCATGACCTGAGCTGAAGGCAGATTCTTAACTGACTGACCCACCCAGAAGTCCCTATATATTTTTTAATTAACATCACTCTGTCTGTCTTGCCTTGAGATGTTTTTCAATGTGATAAATGATGTAAATTGCTTTTTGAGTTACTGAGTTGAGGTGTTTTTGAGACATTAAACTAATTGAAAGAGAAAAAAATAAACATGCCAAGTCTTTTCAAAGAGAATTTGTCTTGAGTACTCTCACCATGTCAACTGTTTGAATTTAATCTGAACAAAAAATCACATCCTTTTGTTTAGAAAAATGAATTTTTGACTTGTTAAGCAGACTACTTTGACATAATACTCTCAGACTGACTCTTTTCATCATTAGGGACTATTGGCCCCTCAGTCCCATTTTACATTTAAAAATCTAAGCTACCCAGCAGTCATCTCACATTTTAGGGGCTCCCCCAAACTCCTACAAAATGAAGTTGGAGGTGGGGAGACGTTGTGGTTTAATCACTATGACCTTTGCCCCACTGTTTCCATCACATTAAGCCAAGCCCTGGAGTTCTTATTAATGGAAGAAATGATTGAAATGCAGTCTTGTGCTTTTTATAATGTGAGATTTTATAACATGTTGTTTTTATTCTTTAATCTTTTTCTGGAACATTAACTATATTGCATACATAATCTTTTAACTGATTTCATTTGGTCAGGAATCATAAGCATTTTATATGCTATGGACAGAAATTTTACCTTTGATGTAGGAATCCTAGAGTTTAAATTTAAAATATATGATTCATTACTATGCACTTTTGAACATGAAAATTATATCCCAAAATGAAATATATAACACTGAATATTTTTCACCTTACTATGAATGGTTTCACATAGAAACAAGTCAAATATTTAAAAGAAAATTTAAATAAAATATTGATGTTTCATTCTGTTTCATATGCTTATATACGATGTGTAAATGAAATAGCATGCTTGTATCATTTTGCAATTTGAAGATATAATTGTGGAAACTATCATCGTTTATGAGCAGAAAGAAAATAAATACCTGAATATCTTTTACTACATATAAGGGTAACATGTGGATACAGCTTTGTAATTAAGGAAGAAATTTCACAAGCTATACTATAGTATACTAGCATTAAACACAAGCAACACATGCACAAAGTACTAGTCCTTCCAAGCAGAGAACATAAACATGGAATAGATAAATTTTGATCAATAAATTTCCCTAGAATATAATCAGTTTATAGTCCCCAACTGTCTGTCAGGAAGTTCACAACTGCTCTGATAATTTCAAAAGGAAAGGCAGAGGCAATCTGATTTCTAAACATTTCTCAATTTGCTTGTATATTTTATTAATACTTTCACAGGAAAATTTTGTCATGTCTGTCGGTGCTTTGTAGATCCATATTAGAATCTGAAGGATTAGGATTATACTGATATTATTTTAAAAGTTTGATATTTTTATTTATCAGGTATTTCTGCCTTAAGTGTTATTTATCTATTTTATTGAGTTAAATTCTACACCTGAGGTCCCTGTCTATCTAACTTTAGCTAGGTGCCATTCTTTTTGGGCAACCTGTTTTCATGTCATAGACCATTGCTTACTTTTGTTACATTTACATTATTTACTATTCAAGCAATGTTTGTTATGTCACTAATTCATTAACATGAATCAGGGGCTAAAATGATTCATTAAAGCAAAAAATAGCAATTACTAGTGGGAAAAAAATGAAGATACAAGTATTACAAACAGTAGCAATGTAACTATAGAGAAACATAACTCACACAATACGATTTAGAATATAAATAAAAAGTAAATATTTAAATGCGATAGCACCAAAGCTCTGAACAAGTAAATTTTGGAAAGGAAGCACAATTATAATTATCCAAAATATTTTGTAATACCAAAAATCTCTAATTCCCACACATTACCCATTGTAAATTTTGTCAAAAATGCAGAATTTGTATCATTTTGTCTTTCTGAAAATTTTGGTTTTCTAGAACATGGTCAGAAGTATGTTTTATAGTGATAACTATTTTTCCCCCAAAGTCTCATAAAAAAACTCAAACTGGAGAAGTATCGAGGAATACTAGTAATAGCAAACATTTATCCAAGTGACTCTACTACTGAGAAGCTTAAAAACTGGTACCAAAGTGAATGTAAAAAATCTTATTATTGAGGCAAAAACAGAATAAATGTTGACCAACCTATTTATCATATAACAAGGTGGAAATTGCGCATCAGTAGAAGAATGATTATACATGCACAGTTGGATGAAATCATGTGAGAATGTAAATCAGCTCTTGGCATATGTGTGAGCATCATTTAGGGGAGAGTACTTACTCAGTGCTTTTCACTGAATGAGAAAGGTTTTTTATTTATTGAACAACTATTTTTGTGAGCCACAGCAGGGACTGGAATCATATTTTAGAATCAGCACAAACATCTTTCATGCAGCTATGTTTACTAGGTACAGCAAGAAAGTGCCTTAATGTCAATCACCAGACCAGGCTGTTTACCCACAGACAATTGGGTCATAAATAACACTTTATGGTTGAAAGAAACAGTGAAGGCTACAATTGTGGCAAGTCATTGACATAACTGTCTAGCTTTTGATCCTGGTCATGCCATGAAGAGAAGTGGGATATCAGGTCAGGTATGCTTTACACAGTTAAGTATGATCTTTATCCAGGGGACAGATGTACAAGTCATTTATCAGAATGAAGGAGGTGATTTCTTTAATTCTTCAGAAAGCCATATTATTTGTTGTATTGCAAAACATGATCCTCTCACTTCAGTCCTGAGAAGACTCTTTTTTTCTCTATGTTGGAAAAAAAGCTATCATTTATTCAAGGGAAATAAACTATACAGAATCTTGACAATTGAATAATTAAGTTTAACCCACTTATTAACTACTTTTAAAAGCATGACTAAATTCAACAACAGACCATGAAGAATATTCCAGACATGAATGAAACCAAAGATGTGGTCAGAAATTCTTTCTTGCCTTCTTCTGATCTTACATTTTAAACTTCCTAATTTGTATGTATTACTTACTCATTTGTCATGGAAAATAAAATGCTTCTGAAGTTCTGAAGTTGTCAAAGACAAGTCTTAGTTTCCAGGACTGTTTAATAAACCATGCCACATTCTTTTCCTCTTCCTAAAAGCATAATTAAGGATTATAAATATCTACTTTATTTATTTTTTAGATTTCATTTATTTACTTATTTGAGAAAAAAAGCAAGAGAACACAAGCAGGGGAAGTGGCAGAGGGAGAGGGAGAAGCAGGCTCGTGCTGACCCTGGGATCATGACCTGAACAGACACCTACCTGACTGAACCATTCAGGAACCCCTAGAAATGTCTACTTTAAATAAAGCTTAGTTAGAGAAACTAATAATGTCTTAAATCTTACTTATTGCTCAGGTATTCCCTTAAGTTTGATATGGCTGCATGGACTGTGAATTACAAACAGTGTAACTTCCTAATATGAAAGTGTTTCCCCACCACACACACACACACACACACACATTGCATATTATTATGGCTTTGTTTAATTTTTCTTAAATTTGTTGTCTCTTTTGAAGAACAAACAAGATTGAATTCATGGTGGCCAAATGTATGAGAAATATTACTCTAAATTTAATATAATTTTACTTTTACCAATATAACACTGATGTATTTAAGAATAATTGATTAAATGTCAATTAATTGATTAAAAATAATTAACAAAATGTATTTGACTTTGAAATTTATAGTTTAAACAAAAGAATATAGTATTCTTTTGTTTTATTATTTTTTCTCATCACATGACTAAACAGAGAAACAGCCAGAGACAGCTTCTTTACTCCTGCAGATAGTTATTAATTGCTAAGAAAATAAATGATGAGTTTAGCTCAACCAGCGCAGCATAAGACCTAGTAGATCAGAGTTATAAGTTTGGATTTTATTCTGAAGTGAGAAGTCTTGAAGGTTTTAGGCACAGATTTTCTGAATTATGTATTTAGAAGACAGCTCTCTAAAGAGAAGCAAAGGGAAGAGCTAGGATGAATCATGGAGCACTCGATTGGAGCTGGGACAACTGTATATTAATGAGACCAAGCACTCCAAATTTATACATTCAAATTCATTTGCATCAGAGAAGCTTGATAAAGCATAAACTGTCTTAATAATTTAAAAATCAAATCATAGTATAAATCTTACATTATTGGTTTCTGTTTCAAAATCTCCTGCCCAACTTTTTACTAGAACTACTAGGCCCCAGTGAAATATTTGTTTTGAAGGATTTTACAGTCACATTTTCCCAGAATTTGATAATATAATACATATTTCTTTTTTTATATGAATGACTCTGTTAGCTATGTCACGGTCTAGAATACTGATTTCCTTTCTACACAGCACTCATGTTATCTCTTCATTCTAGGCACTATAATCCTTAAAAAAGATATCTCTGTATTGAGCACACAACTTTCAGTGACAATAATTTAGGGGAATGTTGATCAAATCAGTTACATTTCCAGAAAGGTGAATAATATTATTTTGGTTGACCAAAAAATATCATCCAAATTAGATTATTCTTATTGAATATGAGACACAGCAATTTTATTTGAAAGTGAAATAGTTCTGGGGTGCCTGGGTGGCTCAGTCGTTAAGTGTCTGCCTTCAGCCGGGGTTATGATCCTGGAGTCCTGGGGTTATGATCCTGGAGTCCTGGGATCAAGCCCCACATCAGACTCCCTGCTCAGTGGAAAGCCTGTGTCTCCCTCTCCCACTCCCCTGCTTGTGTTCTCTCTCTCTCTCTCTCTCTCTCTCTCTGTCTACTAAACAAGTAAAATTTTTAAAAAAGTGGAAATATGTTATTTCAAATCAGTCTCTATTTAATGGTTTATAGTTACACTTTCTTAACAATATTTTCTTTGGCATGTCTCTTTGTGTTCTTTCCGTATACTTGTTTGCTGTTTATCTGTTTCACTATAGTGAAAGTGAAGTGAAGTGAAGTTCTTATTAAAATACTTCTTATACCAGGCTAAACTTTAAAAATGAGTCAGATCAGATTGAACCTCTTGGAGAGCATTAGTCTATTGGCTCCTCTGTGATGTTGACAATGTTACCAGTATTTTGCATATGGATAAATACAACTGAGAAACACAGTTATTCAATGTTAATCAATTAATAAATATATGGTCTATATTCAAATTTAGGTCAGCCAGTTTCCTAGTCTCATATGTTTTCTACTGTATACCTGAATATAAGATTAATAAATTATGTATTTTACATTTGTACATATAGGTACAATTCCCCTTTATCTTTGAAAATAAGTCATCAACTTCAAAAAAATGAACTACTCTTCTTTTAATTTACTTTAAATTGGATATAGTCTAGAAAGGTAAGAAGGAAGGGAATTGATTATTTAAGGAATGCCTGCTGTGTGGCAGTCAAGAAACTAGATATTTCACATATGTGAACCATTTCCAATTGGCAGCTTCCATCTAGTAATTTGCAGAAAATCTTGATCTCCTCAGTAATTAGATTACATAGTAAATTGTGTGAATTTGAAAGCAGTCCTGTCTATCGTAGTGATCCCATTCAGAGTATATACTCTGAATCATTTACACAGTAAATGAATCATTAAACACAGTAAGTTACCTTGACGAGAATAGTTTAATTTGATGTATCATAATTTATCTCAATGATCTAATAATTTATAATTTCTACCATTTAGAACATCTTAAGGTCATAACTAGATTCCTTAGTTTTTATCCCTATTATGAATATCATAATGCTATATGTAAGGTACTTCCTAAGTGCTGGGGATTCAAGAGTGAAGGAAGTAGACAATGGCCCTGATCTTTTGTAGGCTTACTTTCTCATGGGATCAACAGGTAACAAATGTAGTTAGGTGATATTAAGGACCATAAAGAAAGGCCTTTGCTTGAGTAGCCTTTTTCCTCTTTTATCCAGCTTTCTTTCATAGTGGAAGTGAAAGTTTTGGACCCATATTTCTCTCCCTTTATTCATGCAGCCTCCATGGATTGAATGTTTACAGTGATAAGCAGTAGTGAAGATCAGGAACTTACATAAACCTTCATGAAGTTCATCATGGAGGATATGTGCTGTTCTTAATTACTACCCTTCATTCAACCTGTCTTCTTAATTGTGGCTTTTTCCACACAAGCTGGTAAATCCTGTTTTACTTATTTATACATAAATAGTAATTTCTGTCAAACACATTTTTCATCTCTTAGTGATGGACAGAAGAGCTAGAATGAGCAATGCTGAGGTACCTGTCTTTAACTTAAATTCTTTGATGAAACTGAGAAGAGAAATTATGTAACTTAAATGTTCACTTTTTGAGAGTGTGGGGACATGCTGTATATAAAATTTTATGGTCACATCTGTTTTAAAGACTCTTTCATCTTAAATCTAATTTTGTTGGTGTCCTAATGGGTCAAAATTTTTTTTAAATCACAGTTTGATATTGATACAGATGGATCACGAAAAGAACAAAAAGAACATGTAAATCTCTACATTACTAATTTAATTTATATTCTGTTTTAAACACACACACACACACATGAAATTCCAAGATCAAATAGCCGACTAGATGCATTTGAATGAAGCATTCAAACATATTACCATTTTCCTAGAAATTTCTTTGCATCCCTGTGAGAATGTCAAACCATTGTATTTATTGTAGTCAAGTCTTTGAGAATCAATAGTGTCTCCTAATTTCTTTTGCAATCTTTACTAACATCCAAATACTGTTAAAAAAGTTATGAGTAAGGAGGAGCAAAATTAATAATCAGTATGAAATACATGTATTTAAGATGTCTTCCCTTAGACTTGAAAACAAACCTAGATGTAAATAAACTATACCTGATGATCTGAGCCTCCCCTTTCTCTGATTAGAGATGCTTTAACTTCTCTTCTAATAATTATTTGTCTAGCACAATTGGAGGAAATAATTTTAATGTATATAAGAGAGTCATTGATCATAGGCTTTTTTATTAGTAATTTCTACTACACAAGGCAATTCGCCTTAATACAATTACGCAATTCCTTTTCATTTGCCTAAACAAATTTTCTCTTTCTAGCTGCATAGTGGGGGATAATTCCTGGGAACTATAGAAGCAAGAGAATTCATCCCATGCCAGCTAATCTATGGTAGGAAAGCAGATTCTCCCACATCAACATAAACCTGTGGATAGCTCCTTCCACAGATAAATTGAAATAGGTCATATACCTAAAGCAAAAGTCTAAACTATCAGGTGTCTAGAATAAACAACAGAATATACCTTCTTTATCTCGGGATAGGCAAAGACTTCTGAAACAAGACCCCAAAATCATTAACAATAAAAGATTAATAATATGACCTTATTGAAATAAAGAACTCAACAAGTCAATGAGACTTCATTAAGAGACTGAGTAGAAAAGGCATACTGGAGGAAATGGCTTTAATACATATTCAATAGAGGACTCATATCCAGGATATGTAAGAATTCCTAAAAATCAATCACAAAAAATACAGAAAAACCATTATCAGGAAATTAAAAACTAAAAATGAGGGTGAAATATCATTATAAAGATAGAAGAATGGCTAAAACAAAAATGAGAGATGATACGAAGTATAATAGGGATGTGGAACAATTGAAATTCTCATAGGGTGCTTGGCAGGAATGTAAATTGTTCATCTACGTTTTGGCATCAATAGTTTGGTAGCATCTACTACAGCTAATCATATGTACCTGCTGAGACCCAGCTCCTCCACTCTTGGCAATGAGTGCTTATGTCCATCAAATGATACACAAAAGATGTCACATTTTAGTATAAATCAAAATTGCCAAAAATTGGAATAATTCCTATGTCTATAAACACCAAAATGAATAAGTATATCGGTGTATACTCATTAAGTGCTTTCTACACAACAAAACAAAAAAATATATAGAATTACAAATACAAGCAAAAATACAAATGAATTTTCTATCACAAAAAGCATAAATAGAATAATTTCACTTGTTTGAAGTTTGAAATCAGACATAATGAGTCTAAGCTGATAACCGTCTGTGTAACATTAGAAGTTGACTCAGACGTGTCATGAGGGCGCTTCTTGGGACTGGAAATACTCCATATCTTGATATGTGTGGTGGTTACGGGGTGTTTACATATGTAAGAATTTACAGAGATATATATACTATGTATTTGTGTGCTTTGCTGTATATACGTTTTGTTTCATCATAAAAGAAAAGAAAAATCTCTTAAGGTCAGAAGATCAACATTTAAAAGATGGGAAGGTTTTTAACGACAATAAAATTTAGATATTTTCTTGAGCATGCCTTATTGATACAGAATAAACTAATGGCCTTGGATTTTTAGATGCTAACAATGATCCAGTGCATTAAATGAGTCCCCTTGTTTGCCTAAGAAAGTCACAGACTTCTTTAGAGAAAATGATTTAATTCATATGTCAAAAATTCTCATAAATATGGAAAAATTATCCTTATTTTTGTTCCAATGCAACATTTTATGCAGAGATAAACGTGTAATGCTTGCTTGCTATATCCTTGCTGGATTGATTTTTGAAATGAGAGCAGTGAGTATTTACTAATTGATTAAATGTTTATTTTGCATCTACTTTGTGGAAAGCACTTGACTTGCTGTGTTGGTAGAAAAATCTGTAGTACTCTGTAGACATAATTCCATTCCCTATAAAATAGTATACATACATGGGGCGCCTGGGTGGCTCAGTGGTTTAAGCCTCTGCCTTCTGCTCAGGTCATGATCTCAGGGTCTTGGGATCGAGCCCCACATCGGGCTCTCTGCTCAGCGGGGAGCCTGCTTCCCCCTCTCTCTCTGCCTGCCTCTCTGCCTACTTGTGATCTCTCTCTATCAAATAAATAAATAAAAATCTTAAAAAAAAATAGTATACATACATTCCTGATGTTGACTCAAATTTGATATGAAAATTTTAATTTTACTTGTTTATATATGACCTTGTTCTGATATTTATTTTTAGTAGGCTAATATTTCCACACAAAAGGCATTAAATAGTATGTCATGATATGATTGATATGATATGATATGATATGATGTTATGATAATGAGTAATACTGCAGTTATAAAATAAACTGCAAATGATTTTCCTGATAAAAATCAGTTTCCAAACTTTGATATAGTCTATATTGATGCAAAGAATATTATTCTAAGATAAAGCAGAAAATAAATCTATTCATAATTGATAAAATTAGACCAAAGGGTATATTTGTATATCTTTTATGATTATAATATACTTGGGAATTTTAATTGAGCTGTAAAATAAGAGAAAACATACCTTTATCTAAAAGTAAAGAAAATAAAGAAAATTTTGTTAGCTCGTTTTTATGAAAGTAGAATCATCTATTTATATTTTAAAAAAATACATAGGAAAAAAATCCATGTTGTTCA
The DNA here is from genome assembly GCF_020171115.1 of Neogale vison. Taxonomy (NCBI): domain Eukaryota; kingdom Metazoa; phylum Chordata; class Mammalia; order Carnivora; family Mustelidae; genus Neogale; species Neogale vison. Next base: position 82,946,322 of record NC_058094.1, on the reverse strand, counting down.
TGTTCATTCGTTATTTGGAAGAAGCTGTTTAGTTTGGTTGAGGACTGTACATAACTGGGTGACCTCACAGAAAACATCCCAGAAAATAAACTCCAACTTCAGTTTCCTCCCTCCCTCACATTCTCCCTTTGGTCAAATCCAGTCATATCCCATAGGGCAAAAACCTGCTAATGACATCCATATGGTTCATCCTCCCAGGATAGAGAACAAGGTGAAAATAGGCAAAGAACAGATCTGAGATGATGAATGAGGGGAGAGATCCAGCATACTGCCCCTCTCCCATAATTACATTTCAAGATTTTGAGCTAGTATTTTTTTTTAAAGATTTTATTTGTTTATTTGACAGACAGAGATCACAAGTAGACAGAGAGGCAGGCAGAGAGAGAGAGAGAGCAGGAAGCAGGCTCCCTGCTGAGCAGAGAGCCCGATGCGGGACTCGATCCCAGGACCCTGAGATCATGACCTGAGCCAAAGGCAGCAGCTTAACCCACTGAGCCACCCAGGCGCCCTTGAGCTAGTATTTTTCAGAGCAGGTCTAAATCATCTTTATCAAGGGTATGACTTCTTATTTCAGCCTTCTGGTTTCCCTTTTAGTAAGATAATATCATGATTGATTATTTAAAAGAATGCCACCAAATTAATCTGGAAGCATATAATAAAATCTTAAGTTCAGACATTAAAGGAGTTAAGAGTTTAGATTTTTGAATTCATACCTGGTTTCTAATCTATGTCTAGTGTCCTTATACCTAAAGTCCCAGTACTAACCTTTACCTCATTAGGACATGTTAGGGTTAAGTAAGATAATGTATGCAAAGCTTTTGGCACAAGGCCTGGGACGCACTAAATGGCCGTTAATTGAAATAAAAAGCTTGTGTTACAACAGATAAAGCATATATGGTTTACATCTTAGGTCAGTATGAAACAAATAACCCTTGTAGTAACCTTGAAAAACATGAGAAAACCAGAGGGTACTGAAAAAAGGAGTAATCAAAGAGATCGGGCAAGCTAAACACAGCAAATGAATGATTTAGAACATATATACTGGGAGCAGATGGAATTTTGAATTACTGAAATATTTCTCAAACCATGATTAATGAATATAGTAAATACAATATAAAATGGAAATTGATAGGAGATAATTGGGAAGTCATCTTTAATAGCTAGTAGGATTCAGTGCAAAATATAAGAGCATCAGAAATTAAGAACAGCATGAGGAACCACATTTAAGGAAGAATTTATTTGCCTCAAAATTGCACATGCATGGAAAATGATGGCTGTTACCTGATTCTTAATCTTTTTCTTCCCAACAAAATAGAATACTCTTAAAATTACAAGAAAAAAAAAACTACATATAGCCACAATGTCAGGAAATAGGGAAGAGTAAAATCTTCAAATTACCTCTAAGTAGAAATAAAAATTCTGATAGATAACCAGAATCCCATCCATTGCTGTAACACCCAGAATGCAGAAATCTGGGAAAATGTCAGAGAATGCTAGATCAAAATCTGCTGAAGGAAAATAATACTACAACGAATATTATTGGGTCAACTAACAAAAACAGAATATAGATGGGAGATTAGATTTTTTAAGAAGCACATTTTAGGGTGCCTGGGTGGCTCAGTTGGATAAGCAACTGCCTTCTACTTCGGTCTTGATCCCGGACTCCTGGGATCAAGTCCCACATGGGGCTCCCAGCTCCATGGGACGTCTGCTTATCCCTCTCCTTCTCCCCTCTCATGCTCTCTCTCTCTCAAATAAATAAATAAAATCTTAAAAAGAAGAAGAAGAAGAAGAAGAAGAAGAAGAAGAAGAAGCACATTTTATTTTCAAAGCATGCTGAAAATAATACTTACAGAAAGGTTTTGACATTTGAGAAATTGATAGCAATGGTAGCCCCTTGTAGTAGGGAACTGGTGACTGGCTGTGGAAAGGGTCAGAGGGAAATTGATTCTTGTATTTTTAGAAAATTTTATCTTGATTTTGTGTGTCTGTGCATGTTATCTGATAACAAATACTTTGACTCAAATAAAGTGGGAGTCCCTAAAATGCAACATGCTCAATTTCAAATAGCATGGGTCTTGGAGTCAGACAAATCTCATCTCTACATCTTACTCACTGGTTGACCTCATTCACATTATTTAACTTCTTAAGTTTGTTGCCTAGACCATGGGGTTAATCTGTGATTGTTAGGAGTAAAGGAAGGGACTGGTTGGGCTTATAAATTTTGTTAGCTCCAAGTGATGTTGAAAGTGATTGCCATTTATCCCTGGGCCTGTCACTATCTATACTGACTACTATAGTGACATCTATGGCATCATGTAACCTGGAGCCATAACAATTCTCATCCATTGTCATTGATCACTCCATAGTTACTCTGTTCAGTAAAAGTACATTTTAGCATACATATGCTTTATTATATAGAGAAAGAGTGCATTTAGAAAGAGGCACAACAAAATGGTGTTTTAGATTTTAAAGGGATTGGGAAACCTGACTGCACAGTATTAACCCATTCTTCGGGGAATATGAATGAGTTGTTTGATTGGATGGTTTGGGTATAAATTTTTGACATTGAAAAAACCAATAGTGATAATTTAACACAAAAAATACACAAGAAAATTATTAAACTATATAAGGACAACCTATAATAGTCTCATAAACCTAGTTCAGTATACTTCACTTCAGAAAGCATGGAATTTTTATTTTTGACCTCATACAGTTGCATTCAAGCATTTATGTAGTGTTATATGAATAGTACATAAAAATTGTGTAAGTGCTTAAGCATCCCTTTTGTTTGATTCCTTAGAATGAAAAAATAACATTTTAAAGATAAATTTCTTGAAGAGTCTTTGCTTTTTGCTTTTTCTTGGCTATAGAAAACTTTATGAACAAATAATATATCAAAAACTTAATAAAATGAATGCACATTAAGAAAAAAGTTCAAAAACAAAAGTTTTTCAAAGAAGTCATTTCAATGAAATGATACTTCATTTCATGTCGTTTCATGACAACATACATCTTTATTCATTGATCTACTTCTCTTGTCAAATAGATTTCCAAGATAGATAAAAGTATCAAAATTGAAAACACAAATTGGAAGAGAGAGGAAATTGAGACACTTCTGGGCAACGAAGAAGAAAAGGTAAGTGAAGTGCCTTAACTCTTCACCTGATTCAGCTTCTCTTAGGGTTACACAGGTATTCAGAACAAAAGAATAGTATTGTTGATGAGAACTATATGCTTTTGTCTATTGCAGTTAAATTTAAAATTGCACATATTTGTGACAAAAGTACAGAAGCTATGTAAGTTTATCTTCAGAATATCAGAAACACATACATTTATATTTTATCAGAAGATAAATAATAATTTTAATATTTTCTTCTAAAAACCCATATTATTTTAGAAGGTTTAGATTTACAGAACTATGCAAAAAGTGTACAGAGAATTTCCATATATCCCATCCCCTAGTTTCTTCATTATTAATATCTTACATTGGTAGGGTACATTTGTCACAATTGATAAACAAATATTGGTAAATTTTTGTTAACTAACATCCATACATTTTTCGGTTCTCCTCAGTTTTCCCGTGATGGCCTTTTCCTATTGCAGAATTTATCTACATACTACATTACACTTAATAGTTGTCCCCTTAGGCTCTTCTTGGTTGTGGTATTTTCTCAAGGCTTTCCTTGTTTTTGATGTTCTTGACAGTATTGAGGGTGACTGGTCAGATACCGTCAATTATCCATCATTTGGGATTTGCCTGATGTTTTCCTCGTGATTAGACCAGGATAAGGAATAATGGAGGAGAAACACAGAGATAAAAATGCCATTCTTATTACATTATGTCCAAAATACATACTATCAGTATGACTTATCACTGCTGATGTTAGCCTTGTCTGTTTTCTCTACCATAGTTAATCCCTTTTCATAGTTGCTCTTTAAAAGAAAGTCACTATGTGCAGCGCACACTTAAGGATTGGGGAGTCATGCCTCACATACTTCAGGACAAGGAATCTACATTATTTGATAATATTCTAAATTATTTGACATTCTTCTGCCCTAGAGATTTGTCTAATATATCCAGTTTGTTTGTTTAGTCATGTATTTATGTCAGTATGGAATCATGGATACTTATTTTATATTTATCATCCAATACTGTCATATATTTTTGTTGTTCAAATTCCTCAGCTTTGGCCACTGGGGGTCTCTCAGTTGGCTACCATATTCCTTTGCCATAGTCCCATCATTGTGTGTGAATGTGTGTGTATATGTGTTTTGCATTTTCTTATTTTCTGACACTACTCAAGACTGATTTTGTATATTTTCTGGTGATGCTTCATATCACCAAAGAGCTCTGGCTCTTTTTATTGGTAAATTTTGCTAAAAACTGAGATCTGGATTGTCCTTGCATCTGGGTCCTCTCAGCTGACAGATCAAGAATACACACACACACACACACACATATACACACATACATAATGTATGAACAGAGAACACTCACATATAACATATTATATGTGAGTGTTCTCTGTTATATATAACGTATCTCTTATATATATATCTCTGTTATATATATTTATTATATTTGTGTTTTATATATAACAATACATATATTATATATTATGTGTGTTATATATCTTTGTTATATTTATGTTATATATATATATATAACATATATTATATGTGTGTATGTTCTCTGCTCATACATGTATCTAATTTTCTTTGTCAATATTAAGGTAAACATGAGTTCGCACTGATATCTTTCAACTCTAGTTCACTTCCATATGGATCATTCTAGCACCCTCCTAATCCAACAGTGAGAAACCAGGCTCCCACTATTACCCATTTACTCTATTGTTCAAGTCCAGAATACATATGCATACTGGTTTCAGAAGTATTAATATATATTGCTATGGAAACATACAACTTTACCAACCAAAATAACATTCTTTTTTTTTTTTTAAAGATTTTATTTATTTATTTGACAGAGAGAGATCACAAGTAGGCAGAGAGGCAGGCAGAGAGAGAGAGAGAGAGGAGGAAGCAGGCTCCCTGCTGAGCAGAGAGCCCGATGCGGGACTCTATCCCAGGACCCTGAGATCATGACCTGAGCCGAAGGCAGCGGCTTAATCCACTGAGCCACCCAGGCGCCCCCCAAAATAACATTCTTACACATAGTTTCCTTTTCATAGTTCCTTAGTTATTTCTGGTGTATAAGAAAGTGATTGATTATTTGTAAATTAACTTGTACCGTTCACTCATTTTCAAAATTATCGGAGTCAACCACTTATTCCATCACCTCCACCAGTGAGGCTGTCTCTTATATATTTATTATATGCCCTTTTCACATTCTGTTTTCCATCCTTTCATATGCCCTTTTTTACATTCTGTTTTCCATCCTTTGATCACTGAAACTCCTAAATTAATTGTTAAAATTTATATACATTAAATTTTACTCCTTGTGCAGTAAATTTTTATGAGTTTTGATAAATCTGTAGTGATATGCATCCACCATTAGAGTATCATACATAATAGCTTCACTGTCTTATAAACTGTCTTGTGTTTTGCCTGATGCCTCCCCCATGCTGAACTCCTAGCAAGCACTGATTTTTTTTTACTATCTCTATGTTTTTCACTTTAAAAGATGATATATATTGAAATAATGCAGTATATAATTCTTTCAGACTGGATTCTTTCATTTAACAATATACATTTATAGTTTTTCTGTCTTTCATGTTTTGATAACTTATTTATATTTTTTTCACTGAATAATGTTCCTATGAATGGATATATCGCATACTATCTACACATTCATCTCTTTTTTTTTTAAAGATTTTTTTATTTATTTGACAGACAGAGATCACAAGTAGGCAGAGAAAGAGGGGGAAGCAGTCTCCCCACTGAGCAGAGAGCCCGATGCGGGGCTTGATCCCAGGACCCTGGGATCCTGACCTGAGCCAAAGGCAGAGGCTTTAACTCACTGAGCCACCCAGGCACCTCTACACATTCATCTCTTGAAGGACATATAAGTTGCATCTGGTTTGAACAATTATGAATAAATCTAGCAAAATTACAGAATTTTGTATGACTGTAAGTCTTTAGATCAACAGAGTAAATAGGAGTCCAATTATTGCATTGTATGTTTAGACCATGATTAACATTGTGATAAGCTGTAAAATTGTCATCCACAATGGCTGTGGTGATCTGAATGCACACTATTGATTAATGAAAATTTCCATTGCTCTGCACCACATCATCATTTGGTATTTAGATCAGTATTTCAGATTTTTATCATTCTAATAGGTGTGTAGTCATATATCACTGTAGTTTTAATTTGAAATTCTTGTTGACAAATGAAATTAAGCACTTTATATTTTCATTTGCCATTTGTACTTCTTTGAAAAAATTTTCAGCTCCTTTGATCATTTTAATTGACTTATTTCTTATTGTTGAGTTTTAATAGTTTTTGCACATTTTTGATATGAGGCTTTCAACAAATATGTGTTTTGCATATTCTTTTTTCAGTGTGTGGCTTTTCATTTTCTTAACAATGTCTTTTACAGAGAATAAATGTTTAATTTTGAAAGTCCAAATGATCAGTTTTCTCTTTCTTGGATCATAATTTTGATGTATTTAAAAGCTCACTACTAAATTTTTGGTAACAAATTTTTTTACTGTATTTTCATCTAGAAGCTGTATAGTTTGTATTTTACATTTAGGTCTATGATTCATCTTGACCTAATTTTTGTGACAGGTATTAAATCCAGGTTTTATATTTTTTTGCAAATAAACACAATTTTCTAGCCCTGTTTATCTGAAAAAAATAACTGTCTTTCTCTATTGAATTAAATCCTTTGTCAAAAATCAGTTTATGGTATTTACGTGGATCTATTCATGGGCTTTCTCTTCTGGTTCATTGATCTATGTGTTTATTATTTTGAATGTCATTATTAGGATAGCCTTATCAGTAGTAAGTTTTGAAATAGGGTAGTTTGAGTCCTCTAACTTTGTTGTTCTTCTTCAATACTTTTTTTTCTTCTTCAGTCTTGTATGGGCTTTTCTTGTTTTTTTTTGATTCTCCATTTTAAAGAATCAGTTTGTCAGGATCTATAAAATATTTTTCTTAGACACCAATTTTGATTGACTTGACACAATTTGTCAAATCTGGAAGATGAATACTGGAAAAGCTGAAATCTCAGTACTATTGAATCTCCAAATCATGAATATGGAATATGATTTTATTTAATTTTCTTTTATTTTTGTCAGTGTTTTATATTTTTTCTATATAGGCTTTCTACATGTTTGTTTTTTATACTAACATATTTAATTTATGTGTTATTTAAATTTTATTATATATTTAAGTTTAAACTCCAATGATTAGTTTCTTGGTGTATAAGAAAGTAATTGAATTTCAAAATATTAACCTAGTATGATGTAATTGTGCTAAACTTACTAGTTTGCAGGAGTTTTTATTCAGTTCTTTGGGATTTTCTAGATAGTCAGTCATGCAATCTGCAAATAGAAGTGATTAATTTCTTCCTTTCTATTCTATATACTGTATTTCTTTTCTTCTCTTAGTAGAAGTTCAGTACCATATTGAAGAAGAATGGTGGCAGAGAACATCCTTTGCTCCCAATTTTAGGGTTAAAGCACACGGGTTTTTTGCCATTCTGTTTGATGTTTGTTAGAGGTTTTGTGTAGCTATTCTTTGTCAAATTTAGGATGTTTCCTTCTATTCTTTTTTGCTAAGAGTTTTTTAATGAAAGAATTTTGTCAAATTTTCTATCAATATTTATGAGGATTTTTCCTTTATTTTATTGATTCTATAGATTGTATTGTTTTATTTTCTAATGTTGAACCAAATTTGCACACCTGAAGTAAATTCAACATGACCATGGGGTATACTATTTTATGCATTATTTATTATTTTATATTTTATGCAAAATTAAGATCGATTTGCTAATAATCTGTTTAGGATTTATATCTATATTCTTAATACATAATAAACTGTTATTTTTCTTTCTTTTAATGTTTTGTTTTATTGGTTTTGGCATTAGGACAATTTTGTACATCTAAAATGAGTTAGGAAGTTTTCCTATGCTTCTATATTTAGGAAGATATAGCGGAGAACTGGCAAAATTTCTTCCTTAATATTTCATGCAATTTACATGCAAACCTTTTTTTTGTTGTTGTTTTTAGTGGTTTCCTTTTAGAGGGTTTTTTTTAATTAATTTATTTTTTACTTATTTTCAGCATAAGAGTATTCATTATTTTTACACCACACCCAGTGCTCCATGCAATCCATGCCCTCTATAATACCACCACCTGGTACCCAACCTCCTACCCCCCGCCACTTCAAACCCCTCAGATTGTTTTTCAGAGTCCATAGTCTCTCATGGTTCACCTCCCCTTCCAATTTCCCCCAACTCCCTTCTCCTCTCTAACCCCCATGTCCTCCATGCTATTTGTTATGCTCCACAAATAAGTGAAACCATATGATAATTGACTTTCTCTACTTGACAGATTTCACTCAACATAATCTCTTCCAGTCCCGTCCATGTTGTGACAAAAGTTGGGTATTCGTCCTTTCTGATGGAGGCATAATACTCCATAGTGTATATGGACCACATCTTCCTTATCTGTTCGTCCGTTGAAGGGCATCTTGGTTCTTTCCACAGTTTGGCGACCATAGCCATTGCTGCTATAAACATTGGGGTACAGATGGCCCTTCTTTTCACAACATCTGTATCTTTGGGGTAAATACCCAGTAGTGCAATTGCAGGGTCATAGGGAAGCTCTATTTTTAATTTCTTGAGGAATCTCCACACTGTCCTCCAAAGAGGCTATACCAACTTGCATTCCCACCAACAGTGTAAGAGGGTTCCCCTTTCTGCACATCCCCTCCAACACATGTTGTTTCCTGTCTTGCTAATTTAGGCCATTCTAACTGGTGTAAGGTGATATCTCAATGTGGTTTTAATTTGAATTTCCCTGAGAGCTAGTGATGATGAACATTTTTTCATGTGTCTGATAGCCATTTCTATGTCTTCATTGGAGAAGTGTCTGTTCATATCTTCTGCCCATTTTTTGATATGATTATCTGTTTTGTGTGTGTTGAGTTTTAAGAGTTCTTTATAGATCCTGGATATCAACCCTTTGTCTGTACTGTCATTTGCAAATATCTTCTCCCATTCCGTGGGTTGCCTCTTTGTTTTCTTGACTGTTTCCTTTGCTGGGCAGAAGCTTTTGATTTTGATGAAGTCCCAAAAGTTTATTTTGGCTTTTGTTTCCTTTGCCTTTGGAGATGTATCTTGAAAGAAGTTGCTGTGGCTGATATCAAAGAGATTACTGCCTATGTTCTTCTCTAGGATTCTGATGGATTCTTGTCTCACGTTGAGGTCTTTTATCCATTTTGATTTTATCTTTGTGTACAGTGTAAGAGAATGGTCAAGTTTCATTCTTCTACATATAGCTGTCCAGTTTTCCCAGCACCATTTATTGAAGAGACTGTCTTTTTTCCACTGTATATTTTTTCCTGTTTTATCGAAGATTATTTGCCCATAGAGTTGAGGGTCCATATCTGGGCTCTCTACTCTGTTCCACTGGTCTATGTGTCTGATTTTATGCCAGTACCATGCTGTCTTGGTGATCACAGCTTTGTAGTAAAGCTTGAAATCAGGTAACGTGATGCTCCCAGTTTTATTTTTGTTTTTCAACATTTCCTTAGTGATTTGGGGTTTCTTCTGATTCCATACAAATTTCTGAGTTATTTGTTCCAGCTCTTTGAAGAATACCGGTGGAATTTTGATCAGAATGGCATTAAAAGTATAGATTTCTCTAGGCAGTATAGACATTTTAACAATGTTTATTCTTCTGATCCAAGAGCATAGAATGGTCTTCCATCTTTTTGTGTCTTCTTCAATTTCTTTCATGAGTGTTCTGTAGTTCCTCGAAAACAGGTCCTTTACCTCTTTGGTTAGGTTTATTCCCAAGTATCTTATGGTACTTGGTGCTATAGTAAATGGAATCAATTCTCTAATTTCCCTTTCTGTAATTTCTTTATTAGTTTATAAGAAAGCCACTGATTTCTGTACATTGACTTTGTATCCTGCCACATTGCTGAATTGTTATATGAGTTCTAGTAGTTTGTGGGTGGAGTCTTTTGGGTTTTCCATATAAAGAATCATGTCATCTGCAAAGAGAGAGAGTTTGTCTTCTTCATTACCAATTTGGATACCTTTTATTTCCCTTTGTTGTCTGATTGCTGTTGCTAGGACTTCTAATACTGTGTTGAACAAGAGTGGTGAGTGTGGGCATCCTTGTCGTGTTCCTGATCTCAACGGAAAGGCTACAAGCTTTTTCCCATTGAAGATGATATTTGCTGTGGGTCCTTAATAGATAGATTTGATGATGTTCAGGAATGTTCCCTGTATCCCTATACTTTGAAGCGTTTTAATCAGGAACAGATGCTGGATTTTGTCAAAAGCGTTTTCTGCATCGATTGAGAGGACCATGTGGTTTTTCTCTCTTCTCTTATTAATTTGTTATATCACATTGATTGATTTGCGAATGTTGAACCATCCTTGTAGCCCAGGGATGAATCCCACCTGGTCATGGTAGATAATCTTTTTAATGTGCTGTTGGATCCTGTTGGCTAGGATCTTGTTGAGAACTTAGCATCCATATTCATCAGTGACATTGGTCTGAAATTCTCCTTTTTGGTAGGCTCTTTGCCTGGTTTGGGCATCAGGGTAATGCTGGCTTCGTAGAAAGAGTCAGGAAGTTTTCCTTCTGCTTCAATTTTTTGAAACAGCTTCAGGAGAATAGGTGTTATTTCTTCTTTGAAAATTTGATAGAATTCCCCAGGGAATCTGTCAGGTCCTGGGCTCTTGTTTTTTGGGAGGTTTTTGATCACTGCTTCAATCTCGTTACTAGATATTGGTCTATTCAGGTTGTCAATTTCTTCCTGATTCAATTTTGGGAGTTTATAGTTTTCCAGGAATGCATCCATTTCATCTAGGTTGCTTAGCTTATTGGCATATAACTGTTGATAATAACTTCTGATGATTGTTTCTACTTCCTTGGTGTTCATTGTGATCTCTCCCTTTTCATTCATGATTTTGTGTATTTGAGCTTTCTTTCTTTTCTTTTGGATTAGTGTCACCAATGGTTTATCATCTTATTGATTCTTTCAAAACAACCAGCTTCTAGTTTCATTGATACGTTCTACTGTATCTCTGGTTTCTACCTCATCGATCTCAGCTCTAATCTTGATTATTTCCCTTCTGATGTGTGGAGTTGGTTTGATTTGTTGTTGATTCTCCAATTCTTTAAGGTGTAGAGACAGCTGCTGTGTTCTGGATTTTTCAGTTTTTTTGAGAAAGGCTTGGATGGCTATGTATTTCCCCCTTAGGACCGCCTTTGCTGTATCCCATAGGTTTTGGATCGAAGTGTCTTCATTGTCATTGGTTTCCATGATTTGTTTCAGTTCTTCCTTGATCTCCTGGTTGATCCAAGCATTTTTTTTTTAAAGATTTTATTTATTTATTTGACAGAGAGAAATCACAAGTAGACGGAGAGGCAGGCAGAGAGAGAGAGGGAAGCAGGTTCCCTGCTGATCAGAGAGCCTGACGCGGGACTCGATCCCAGGACCCTGAGATCATGACCTGAGCCGAAGGCAGCGGCTTAACCACTGAGCTACCCAGGCGCCCCGATCCAAGCATTTTTAAGCAAGGTGGTCTTTAGCTTCCAGGTGTTTGAGTTCCTTCTGAACTTTTCCTTATGATTGAGCTCCAGTTTCAAAGCATTGTGATCTGAGAATATGCAGGGAGTAATCTCAGTCTTTTGGTATAGGTTGAGTCCTGATTTGTGACCCAGTATGTGGTCTATTCTGGAGAAGGTTCCATGTGCACTTGAGAAGAATGAGTGTTCTGTTGTTTTAGGGTGAAATGTTCTGCATATATCTATGAGGTTCATCTGGTCCAATGTGTCATTCAATGCTCTTGTTTCTTTATTGATTTTTTGCTTCGATGATCTATTTCTGAGAGAGGCATGTTAAGATCTCCAACGATTAGTGTATTCATATCAATATGACCCTTTATCTTGATTAACAGTTTTCTTATGTAATTGGCTGCATCCATATTGGGGACATATATATTTACAAGATGTTAGATCATCTTGGTGGATAGTCCCTTTAAGAATGATGTAGTGTGCTTCTGTATCTCTGACTACAGTCTTTAGTTTAAAATCTAATTTGTCTGATATGAGAATTGCTACCCCAGCCTTTTTTTGAGGCCCATTGGCATGAAAGGTGCTTCCCTATCCCTTCACTTTCAGTCTGAGTGTATCTTTAGGTTCAAAATGGGTCTCTTGTGTTGGTGGTATAGTGTGAGCATAGCTGCCTTCCAAAATGGGTCTCTTGTAGACAATATATGGATGGGTCCTGTCATTTTATCCAGTCTGCTTCCCTGTGCCATTTTATGGGTGCATTTAGGCCATTCACATTGAGGGTGATTATTGATAGATACGTTTTTATTGACATCGTGTTACCTTTGAAGTCTTTCTTTCTGTAGATTGTCTCTATATTTCTGTTCAATGCTATTCTTGGGCTTTTCCTCCTTTAAAGAAGCCCACTTAATATTTCCTGCAGTATCGGCTTGGTGGTTGCATAGTCTTTTAAGCCTTGCCAGTCCTAGAAACTCTTTATCTCTCCATCCACTTTGAATGTCAATCTTGCTGGATAAAGTATTCTTGGCTGCATGTTCTTCTCATTCAGTCCCTGAATATATCTTGCCAGCCCTCTGGTTTGCCAGGTCTCTGTGGACAGGTCTGACGTTATTCTGATTGGCTTTCCTCTGTGTACGTAAGGTTCTTCTTTGTCCTAGCTGCTTTCAAGAGGTTCTGCCTACAATTATAATTCTTCATTCTTACTATTAGGTGTCTCGAGGACTTTCGAGAATCTGTAATCTTGGGGGGAAACCTTTCGGCCTCTAGTACATGAACGCTGGTTCCATTCACGAGATTTGGAAAATTTTCATGAAGAACTTTTTCCACAATATCTTCTAGACTTCTTTCTTTATCCTTCCCTTCAGGGATTCCAATAATTCTGATGTTGGAACGTTTCATGGCATCATTTATTCCCTGATTCTGTTTTTATGGCTTCTAAGCTGTTTGTTCCAGGCATCCACCTGATCCTTTCTATCTGTTTGTCCTCCAGAGAAATAATTCTATCTTCTGTCTCAGTTACTCTAGAGTTGAGAGAATTTAGATTAGGTTGGAACTCATTGAGAGCATTGTGAACCTCATCCCTGGTAGCTTTCAGCTTTTCCCTAATATTGAAAACATGATCTCTGGTCGTTTTCAGTTCAGCCCTAATTAATTCCGTTTGGTCACCCATGGCTTTCTCCAACCTAGCTATTGCTTGGATAATTGTTAGCCTGAATTCTTTTCCGACATATTGTCTATGTTGATAGCCATTAGCTCTGTTGCAGAAGGTCCAGCCTCTGTATTTTTCTTCTGTTGGGCATTCCTCTTCCTAGTCATTTTGCTGAGAGATGGCTGAACGAGTGTAGCTGGGTGTATCAACTGTGGTGCAGTCAAGGTGCACCCTGAAATGCTTCTGAGCAATCATGGTTCCCCACCCAAATGAGAGGAAAAAGAAAAGGAAAAGAAAAAAAGAGAGAGGGAGAGAGACAGAAAAGAAAGGTGAGATAAAAGAAAAAGTTTAGCCCAAATGGGCCCCAACGTAAGATTTATGAAGTATCAAACAGACACAGACAAACAAAAAGACTGATAAAAGTATATGAGAAGAAAAAATATATATATATTTGCATATATATATATATATTTTTTTTTTCAAATAAAGGAAGAACCTCATCAAAAAGAACCCCGAGTGTAAGATTTATATACTATCAGGACAAACACAAAACCACAGAAATACTGGTGGAAGAAAAAGATGGTAGAGTGGTTGTAAATTTTCAGTGTGGGTGAGGAAGGTTGTTTTGATTCTTCCTGGATGTATCTTGATATCTTTGTTAAAGGACTCAACTTTCCTTAGATAAGGGAGGATTAGGAATTTGTTTACCTATAGGGGTGGCATTGATTAGGGAAAGGGGATTATCTTTAGTTTAACTCTATATGAACATTAGAAAATAAAAATTTAAAAAAGGAATAAACTAGACTAAACTAAACTAAAATTAAAGAAAAAGAAATTTAAAAAATAGAAATGCAAAAGGAAAACACAGGTGTATGTATCAAAAAGTTCAGGTTAGAAGGTTATTATGGAATTTGATGTACTGGACATCTCACTGTGATGGTAAACAGGTTACAAAATTATCTATATAATAATAAAAAATTAACTATATAAAAAAATGAGCCAGAATAGTGGGATCGAATTAATAATACAAATTGTCCTATGAAGTAGTGGTGGTTGTTCTCTTGTCATCTTTTTTTTTTTTTTTTTTTCCTTTCCTGGTTGGTTTTCTGGGGGAGTTGCCTGCCACGTGGGTTTTCAGTTAATGATGTTCTCACAGTTAAGTCCTCCCGCCCCCCTCAAGGGGGTTGGCTCTGAGGAAACTATTTTTTTAGGCTTTTGTTCTCTGGAGGTTTTTATATTTGTTCACTTTTTTTTTTCTCTCTCTCGCCTTGACCGCTTTTGATGGTTTTTGTAGGTTTAGAGGAAAGCAAACTAAACCCTGACCTCCCTCTCAGAGAGAAGCCTGGGTCTGGGTGCAGAGCCCAATAAATCCCCCCTTGGCCGCTGGCAGAGCAGGTTCCCAGTCGTGGTCCCTGGGGACTCAGGATTTTTTGCTTGTACCCCAAACCACGGCAGCTCCAGACTGCCAGAGAAGTTCCAAGCAGTGATCCCACACTGAGATTTTCCTGCTGGCCGGGCTGGGAGTGCCTGGTCTTTCCTGTCCGAAAGCACCCGGCTGGCGTTTTTTGTGCACCTCTCTCAGGGGAGGGCGCGGGGCAGGACTCAGACTCTGATGGCATGGCAGGGCACTCATGTGAGGACAGCAAAAAGGCTGTGCTTCTGTTGGCTGGTGAGGCTCCCAGCCCCTCACGGGAGCCAGGCGCCACGCACTCTCAAGCGCGCTGCTGGTGCAGGGACCGAGACCTGGTTTCTCTGCCGCACTCTCTCTGGCTTTGTGCCAGGGGTGGCTGTCCTGGGTCTGGGGACTTAAACCCCGACCCTAACACCCCGATTCCCGCAATCCCCCCCCCCCCCCCCCCCCGGTGATCCTTTGCTCTTTTTGAGTGCTTTCTATCAGACTCCCGAGTTAATGCTGGTCCCCAGGCGCAGGGCACTCTCGTATTGGGAAATTACTTTCCAACGGGTCACCTCTGGTGGCTCCCTCCCCCTTTTGTTTATCTTCTGATCTCAGTCCAACTTTTCTTCCCACTCCGCTTTACCTGCCCACTGACGTCTTCTGCTCCAGTAGAGATCCAGACGTGTATAATCTCAGGCTGATTTCGTGGGTATTGGAGTTCTTTGGAAGGTAATCAGCTCACTTTAGTGTACCGGTTGAAAGGGCCCCTCCTCCTACTTCCCCGCCATCTTGTCTCCCCTCCTTTTTAGAGGGTTATTAATCATTGAGTCAAATACTTAAATACACATTGGGCTAGTCAGGTTATCTCCTTGTATGAGCTATGGTAATTGACTTCTTTCAAAAAACTGCATACTTCATTTGGTTATCAGTTTTATTGCCATAGAGTTGCTCATATTTTTCCTTGTTCATCCATTAGTGTTGATCAATATATTTCTTATATTGATAGTTTGCTTGTTTTCTCTACTTGCTGGCTTGCTTATTTGTTTCTTTATGCTCTTGTTTTGCCTGGCAAGAAGTTATCATTTTATTGATCTTTTCAAAACTTGATTTTTCTTGTTTCATTGATTAGTATCACTATCCTGTTTAAAATTTCATTGGTTATTGGTCAAATTTTTATTATTTATCTTTTGTGTTTTCTGAAACTTAAATTACCCTTCTTTCTCTTGTTTTCAAAGTGATAACATAGATTATTGATTCTAGCGTTTTCCTCTTTATAAAATATACCTTGAACATTATATCAAAAACTAATTATGTACTATATGTTGGCTAATTGATTTTGTTTAAAAATAAAATATACCTTGAATACTGTAAATTTCTTTGTAAGGACTGCTTTCCCTCTCTTCCACACATTTTGATAAAATAGATTTTTTATTTTCTTTAAGCTTATTTCAAATTTCTTTGGATATTTCTTCATTGATCCATATGTTACTTAAAAATAAACTGTTTGATATCCAAATATTTGGGAGTTTTCTAGAAATTTCTGTTATTTTTTTCCAGTTCAGATTTATTTTTTGCCTGAGAATATACTTTGTACATTTTCTGTTCTCTTAAGTTTTTCATTTACTCTGTTAATGAAGCTATTACATTGATTGATTTTCATATGTTAAACAACCTTGCATTTCAAGAATAAATCTCACTTGAAAAGAAAAAAAATCTCACTTGGTCATAAAAGGAGGTAATCTTCTGAAGGAGTTTTAAATTGTTTGTTAGAATTTTGTTGAGGATTTTTACATCAAAACTCCTAGTGATATTGGTCTCAAGTTTTCTTATAATGTTTTTATCTGACTTTGTTATCAGGGTAACTGTCTTCATAGAGTGAAGTATGAAATACCCTCTTCTCTTCAATTTTTTGAAAGAGTTTGGAGAAAATTATGTTGATTCAATTCTATTAAATTTTTAATGGGGGTGTTTTATTGATCCAGATTGTGGCCTATCTTGATAAATGTTCCATGCAAATGTGAGAACAATGTGCATTCTTCAGTTGTTAATGTATTCTATAAATATCAATTAGAGCAACTCAATTGATAGTGCTGACCAGCTTAATATATTTTTATTGCTTTCTGCATGTCTCATTTTTCAATTACTGATGAAATATGTTGACTTCCTCAAGTATAACAGTGGACGAGTCTATTACTCCTATCAGTTCTATCAGTTTTTGCCTCACATATTTTGATGTTCTTTTGCATGGTGTACATGCATTTAGGGTTTGTCCATTCTCTTAGGAAATTGACCCCTTAATAATTGGATAGTGCTCCTCTTCCCTGATAGTTGCCTTGGTTTGAAGTCTGCCTTGTCTAAAATTAATATAGTTGTTCAAACTTTCCTGTGATTAGTATTAGCATGGCACATATTTCTCAATCTCTTTACTGCTAACCTACCTCTATTTTACAAGGAATTTCTTCTTTACAATACATAGTTGATTCTTCTTTTTTCTAAATAAATACTAATAATCTCTGCATCTTAATTGATATATTTAAACAACATTTGAAATGATTATATATTTGGATTTCTTTCAGCTGTTGATAACTCTCCTCCATACATTGTTAAAGGTTTCCTTTTCTTACTTCTATTTTTTTTAATTGAAGTATAATTAATATATATGTTATATTAGTTTTAGGTGTACAATGTAATGACTCAAAAATTCTATATGTTATTCAATGTTCACCATAATACCTATAATCACCTTTGGTTACCAAGCAACATTACTACAATGTTCTTGATTGTGTTTCCTATGCTGTGTTTTTCATCTCCATTACTTATTTATTTTGTAACTGGAAGTTTGTATCTCTTAATTCCCTCTATCTATTTCACCCATTCCCCCACTGACCTCCCCTTGAACAATCACCATTTATTTCTCTGTATTTATGAGTGTATTTTCACATTTGTCTTTTTGTTTTTTAATCTTTGTTCATTTGTGTTGTTTCTTAATTTTTGGACATGACTGAAATCATTTGGTATTTTCCTTCTTCTGTCCGACTTATTTCACTTAGGTTTAAACCCTCTAGATCTATCCATATTATTGCAAATGGTCAAATATCATTTTTAATACTGAGTAATATATCTCTGCATATATACACTTCTTATCCATTTATCTACAGATGGACACTTGGGTTGCTCCTATATCTTGGTTACTGTAAATAATGCTTCAATAAATACATGGGTGTTAGCCATTTGTATGTCTTCTTTGGAGAAGTGTCTGTTCATGTCTTCTGCCCATTTTTTGACATGATTATCTATTTTTCAAGGGCTGATTTTGAGGTGTTCTTTAGAGATCTTTGATATCAGCCCTTTATCTGTATTGTCATTTGTGAATATCTTCTCCCATTCCCTGGGTTACCTTTGTTTTATTAACTGTTTCCTTTGCTGTAGAGGCTTTTGATCTTGATGAAGTCTCAAAAGTTCAGTTTCACTTTTGTTTTCTTTGCCTTTGGAGCTTCAAATCAAAACCTCATTGAGATACCACCCTACACCAGTTAGAAAGGCCAAAATTAATGAGACAGTAAACAACAAGTGTTGGAGAGGTTGTGGAGAAAGGGGAACAATCCTACACTGTTGGTAAGAATGCAAGTTGGTGCAGCTACTTTGGAAAACAGTGTGGATATTCCTTAAGAAATTAAAACTAGAGCTACCTTATGATCCTGCAATTGCACTACTGGGTATTAACCCCAAAGATACAGATGTAGTGAAAGAAAGAGTCATCTGTACCCCAATGTTCATAGCAACAATGGCTATAGTCACCAAACTGTGGAAAGAGCCAAGATGCCTTTCAACAGACGAATGAATAAAGAAGATATGGTCCATATATATAATGGGATATTATGCCTCCATAAGAAAGGATGAATACCCAAAATAAATGTATATTGTTAACAACTATTTTGTATTAACATGGACAGGTCTGGAGGAGAATATGCTGAGTGAAATAAGTCAAGCAGAGAGAGTCAATTATCTTATGGTTTCACTTGTGGAGCATAAGGAATAACATGGAGGGCATTAGGAGAAGGAAAGGAAAAGTGAATGGGGGGAAATTAGAGGGGGAGACAGATCATGAGAGACTGTGGACTCTGAGAAACAAAATGAGGGTTTTGGAGGGGAGGGGGATGGGGGGTTGGGTGAGCCTCATAGTGGGTATTAAGGAGGGCAAGTCTTGCATAGTGTACTGGGTATGGTGCATAAACAATGAATCTTGGAACACTGAAAAAATAAAATTAAATTTTAAATAAAAAATAAATAAATGCACACAGCATGAATAAACAGTGGGAAAAAGATAGTTTGTTTGTTTGTTTGTTTTTGTTTGTCTGTTTTTCAAAAAATGGTGCTAAGGAAACTGGACTGCTTCATTCAAAAGAATGAAATTGAATCACTCTCTCATACCATATACAAAAATGAATTCAAAATGGATTAAAGACCTAAATTAGAGACCTGAAACCATAAAGCTCCTAGAAGAAAACATAGGCAGTAATTTTTTTTAAAGATTTTTATTTAAACGGGGCGCCTGAGTGGCTCAGTGGGTTAAAGCCTCTGCATTCGGCTCAGGTCATGATCCCAGGGTTCTGGGATCGAGCCCTGCATCGGGCTCTCTGCTCAGCAGGGAGCCTGCTTCCTCCTCTCTCTCTGCCTCCCTCTCTGCCTACTTGTAATCTCTATCAAAATAAATAAATAAAAATCTTTAAAGATTTTTATTTATTTATTTGACAGAGAGAGACACAACAAGAGAGGGAACACAAGCAAGGGGAGTGAGAGAGGCAGAAGCAGGCTTCCTACTGAGCAGGGAGCCCCATGTAGGGCTCAATCCCAGAACCTTGGGATTATACCCTGAGCTGAAGACAGACGCTTAAGGACTGAGCCACCCAGGCTCCCCAGGCAGTAATTTATTAAACATTACCTGTACAAACATTTTTCTAGATATGTCTCCTCAGGCAAGAGTTACAAAAATAGGGGTGCCTGGGTGGCTCAGTGGGTTAAAGCCTCTGCTTTCCACTCAGGTCATGATCCCAGGGTCCTGGGATTGAGCCCCACATCGGGCTCTCTGCTTGGCTAGGAGCCTGCTTCCCTTACTCTCTCTGCCTGTCTCTCTGCCTACTTGTGATCTCTGTCTGTCAAATAAATAAGTAAAATTTTAAAAATAAATAAATAAACTACTGGGACTACACAAAACAACAACAAAAACAACCTTTTGCACAATAAAGGAAACCATCAACAGAATGAAAAGGCAATCTACTAAATGTGAGATGATATTTGTAAATTATATGTCTGATGGGGGGTTAATATTCAAAATATGTAAAGAACTTATACAACTCAACATCCAAAAAACACAAATAATGCAATTAAAAGTGAGCAGAAAGCATGAATAGATGTTTTTTCAAAGAAAACACACAAATGGCCAACAGATAAATGAAAAAAAAAGTTCGATATCATTAATCATCAAGTAAATGCAAGTCAATAAAGCAATGAGTTATCACCTCATACCTCTCAGAAAGGCTAAAATCAAAATAAAAGAAAAAAAAAAAACAAGCGTTAGAGAAGATGTGGAGAAAAAAGAACCTTTGTGCACTATTGGTAGGAAAGTAAGTTGGTGCACCCACTATAGAAGACAGTATGGAGGTTCCTCAAAAAATTAAAAAGAAAAATGCCATATAATCAAGTAATTCTACTACTGAATATTTATCCAAACAAAATGAAAACACTAATTCAAAAACTACATGCCTTCTATGGTCTTCTTTGAATATTTTTATGATTCCACTTTATGTCCTCTTTCAACATATCAATTGTACTTCTTTCAGTTTTTTTTCTTGAAATGCTCTTCTTAAATTTTATAACATTGATTTTTAACTAATATAAATTAGCTTTTAAATAACATTATACTGCTTCATATTACTATATCTAGGGAATTCCCAAGACTTCCTTCATATCCCTTGGTACTTTGTTATCATTCATTTAATTCACTATAGATGTTGTGATCATCTTATACTTTGTTATCTTTATTAATTTTAACATGTGAACTGTTATCTTTTAGAGCTATTAATATTATAAAATATATTATTATATTAGCAGCAATTATTTCTCTGTTGTTGTTCTTTTTGTTGTGTTGGTCTAAAATTCTGACCTCAGATACATTCTTTCTTCCTGAAAAAAATCTTTTAACATGTCTTGCAAGGCAGGTCTGTAGACAATGAATTCTCTGTTTGTATCTGTCTGAGCAAGTTTTTAATTCTCATTTAATTTTGAAGGTCAATTAGAGTGCATAAATTACTTTAAAAGAATAGAAGTTTTTGTTCCCAACACTTAAATGTTTTAATTTATTTCTTCTTGCTTACATGGTTTATAATGAGAAACCTAATGTAATTTTTATCCTTGTTCCTCTATAGGTAAATGTTTTTTCCTTCAGTCATTTCAAAAATATTTCTTTGTCTTTTGTTTGCTATAATTTGAATAAGATATGTTGAAGTTTTTTGGTTTTAGCTTTTGTATTTTTTTCCCCCTTGCTTGGTGATCGATGAGCTTCCTGGTTCTGTGATTTTAGTGTCTGTCATTAGTTCAAGAATATTCTCAGTGCGATGGATGAGAAAGGTGATGGTAGAGTAGAAGGACCCCAGGCTAGTCTCATCTCACAAACACCACTAGACATTTATCAGATCATCCTAAAACCCCAGAAATCAACTTGAAGATTGACAGAACAAACTCCACAATGAACAGGAGAGAAAAAGCCACATCAAAGAAGGTAGGATGAGTGAAAACATAGTTTAGGGGAGAAACAGATCATGAGTGCTGCAGAGGGGAAGGAGTGCTGCAATGGGGAAGGAATCTTGGTCACAGAGAAAGGTGAGAGAGAGTAGCACACAGGGGAATATAAAAAGAGAATATTCCCCAAAGCCATTGGCTGGGAAAACAAGAGGGGCTGATTTCCATGAGTTCTTGCAATGAGTGGGGCTTAAAACCTAGAGTTTTAAGGGTCTGTGGACTTGGCAGAGATAGAGCCTTGAGGGTACTTCCATACTTTTGGGAAGAACCCATGCAAATAGCCCAGAAACACTCTCAGACTCTCTCTCTCCCCCTCAACTCAGTAAATAAAATCTTAAATAATAATAATAATAATAATTAGAAGAAGCACATAAAAGAAGTCCTCAACTTACAAAAGACCCATAAGGCTAGCTAGAGATTTCATAAGAGAAACTCGGCAGACCAAAAGACAGTGGCATTATATATTCCAAGTGCCAAAAGAAAAATCTGCAGCCAAAACTACTCTATTCTGCAAGGCTATTGTTCAGAATAGAAGGAAGATAAAGAACTTCCCAGACAAAAACTCAAGGAAATCATAACTGTTACACCAGCTCTGAAAGAAATATAAAAGGGGAATCTTTGAGTGGAAAAGAAGGACAAAATGTGACAGAAATAAGAAAAGAACAGAGAAAATCTCCAGAAACAACTATAAAGCAAGTAATAAAATATCAACAAACACATATATATCAGTGATTACTTTGAATATAAATGGACTAAATACTCTAAATCAAAAGACATAGGTAGTCAGAACAGTTAAAAATAAAAAGACCCATCTATATGTTGCCTATTAGAGACATTTCATTTTTTTAAGATTTTATTTATTTATTTGAGAAAGAGAAAGAGAGAGCACAAGCAGGGGAAGTAGCAGAGGGAGAGGGAGAAGCAGGTTCCCCACTGAGCAGGCAGCCTGATGTGATACTCAGTTCCAGGGCCCTGGATCATGACCTGAGCCAAAGGCGGATATTTAACTGACTGAGCCACCCAAGCACACCAAGAGACATATTTTAGACCTAAAGTTACCTGCAAATTGAATGTGAGGGAGTGGAGAAACATCTATGACACAAATGGATGTCAAAAGAAAACCAGAGTAGCACTACTTATACAAACTAGACTTTAAAGAATGTAACTACTGAAGAAAAGCACAATATCATAATAAAGGTGGCAATGCAACCAAAAGATCTGACAATTTTCAGTACATATAGCACAACATGGGAGCACCCAAATACATAAAACAATAATAAACATAAAGAAACTCATTGATAATAATACAATAATAGTAGGGGATTTTAACACCCCACTTATATCAATTGACAAATCAGCTAAGTAGAAAAATCAGCAAGGAAGCAATGGTCTTGAATAACACACAGGATAATGTGGACTTAACAGATGTGTTCATAACATTCCATCCTAACAGCAAGATACACATTCTTTTCAAGTGTACATGCGACATTCTCCAGAAGAGAACACATATTAGTTGGAAATTAGGCCTCAAGAAATGCAAAAAGATTGAAATTATACCATGCACCTTTCCTGACTACAAAGCTATGAAATTTGATGTCAATCACAAGAAAAAAATTGGAAAGGATCACAAATTCATGGAGGTTAAATAACATGCTACTAAATGGTGAGCAGATTAACCAGGAAATCAAAGAAGAAATGAAAAAAATACATGAAAACAAATGAAAATGAAGACAAAAACAGTCTAAAATCTTTGAGATGCAGCAAAAACATTCTTAAGAGGGAAAAATGTAGCAATATAGGCCTACCTAGATAAGCAATAAAAATATCAGATAAACAACCTAACCTTACACTTAGGGAATAGCAAACAAAAGCCTAAAGGCAGCAGAAGGAAGGACATACAAAGATTAGAACAGAAATAGATGATATAAAAATGAAGAAAAAAAAAAAAACAATAGAACAGGTCAATGAAATCATGGGGCTTTTTTTTTTTTTGGAAAAAAAAAACCTGATAGACTTAATCAAAAAAAAAAAAAAAGAAAGAAAGAAAGAAAAGAAAATAAAAAGGATCCAAATGATAAAATCACACATGAAAGAAGATAAATAATAATGAACTCCACTGAAATACAAGCAACTGTAAGGGAATATTACTAAAACCTATATGTCAATAAATTGGACAACTTGGAAGATATAGCTAAATTCCTAAAACCATATAAACTGCCAAAACTGAAATACAAAGAAATAGAAAACTTGGACAAACCAATAACCAGCAAAGAAAATGAACCAATAATCTGAAAACTCCCAACAAATAAAGTCTAGGTCTAGATGGCTTCAGAAGAAACTTCTACCAAACATTTAAAGAATTCTTCTGAAACTATTACCAAAAAAAAAATGGAAGAGAACTTCCAAACTCATTCTGTGAGTCCAGCATTATCCTGATACGAAAATCAGATAAGGACTATACTAAAAAAGAGAACTAGAGGCCAATATCCCTGATGAACATGGATGCAAAAATTCTCAGTAAAATACTAGCAAACTGAATCCAACAACACATTTGAAGAATCATACACTATGATCAAGTTGGATTTATTCCTAAGTTGCAACAGTTGTTCAATATTTGCAAATCAATCAAAATACCTCAGCATCATAAAGGTCATATAGTATAACCCACAGCTAATATCCTCAATGGGGAAAAACTGCAATATTTTCCTCTATGGTCAGGAATAAGACAGATGTCCACTCTCACCACTGCTATTTAATATAGTACTGGTTGTCCTAACCACAGCAGACAACAAAAAGAAATGAAAGGCCACCAAGTCAACAAAGAAGAAGCAAAACTTTGACTATCTGCAGATGACATGATTTCTATATAGAAAATCCAAAGTACTTCACCAAGAAACTGCTAGAATTGATATTCAGTAAATTCACAGGACAGAAAATCAACCTACAAAAATCTGTTGCATTTCTATACACTAATGATGAAGCAGCAGAAGAGAAAATAAGGAATCAATCCCATTTACGACTGCTCCAAAAACAATAGGATACCTAAGAATAAACACAACCAAAGAGGTGAAAGACCTATACTCTGAAAACTATAAAACACTGACGAAAAGAATGGTAGATGACAAATGAAAAGACATTCCATGCTCATAGATCAAGATCAGAAAAACAAATATTGTTAAAATGTGTATACTAGCCAACAGAAACTACACAATTAAAGCAATTCCTATCAGAGTACCAACATCACTTTTCACAGAGCTAGAACAATCTTAAAATTTGCATGGAACCAGAAAATACCCTGAATACCAAAGCAGCCTTGAAAAAGCAAAGCAAAGCTGGAGGCAATAGAGTTCAAGACTTCAAGTTATATTACAAACCTGTAGTGATCAAAATAGTATAGTACTGGCAAAAAAAAAAAAAAAAAGTATACTGTAGATCAATAGAAAAGAATAAAAATCCAGAAACCCACAACTATGGTCAATTAATCTTCCACAAGGCAAGAAAGAATATCCAGTGGAACAAAAGATAGTGTTTTCAATAAATAGTGTAGGCAAAATTGGACAGAAACATGTAAAAGAATGAAACTAGACCACTTACTTACATGATACACAAAAATAAATTCAAAATAAATCAAATACATAAATGTGAGACAGGAAACAATAAAAACCCTGGAGGAGAAACAGGTCATAATCACTTTGAGGTAAGCCATAGCAACTTCTTATTAAATATGTCTTCTGAGGCAAGTGAGAAAGGGAGGCAAAAGAAAAAAGCAAACTATTGGGACTACATTAAAACAAACAAACGAACAGAACGAAACAAAACAAAAACAAAAACAAACAAACAAAAAAAACTTCTGCACGTCACAGGAAATAATCAACCAAACTAAAAGACAACCTACAGAATAGGAAAAGATAGTTGCAAATGACATGCCAGATAAAGGGTTAGTATCCAAAACATATAAAGAACTTATAAACTCAACACCCAAAATATGGACAGAAGATATGAACAAGACATCCGTCCAAAGAATACATCCAGAAGGCAAACCTGCACAAGAAAAAATGCTCAACATCACTCATTATCAGGGAAATGCAAATCAAAACCACAATGAGATATCACATCACTCCTTTCAGAATGGCTAAAATCAATAACACAAGAAACAGGTATCATCAAGGATGCGGAGAAAGAGAACCCTCTTGCACCGTTGGTGGGATTGCAAACTGGTGCAGCCACTCTGGGAAACAGTATGGAATTTCCTCAAAAAGTGAGAAATAGAACTACCTTATAACTCAGCAAGTGCACAACTAGGTATATACTCGAATACAAAAATACTAAGTCAAAAGGATACATGTACCCCAATGTTTAGAGTAGCATTATCTACGATAGCAAATTATGGAAACAGCCCAAGTGTCCACCACTGATGAATCAATAAAGAAGTGGTCTTATGTACACACACACACACACACACACACACATACACACACACAATGGACTATTATTCATAAAAATAAGGAAATCTTGTGATTTGTAATGACTTAGATGGAGTGAAAAAGTATTATGCTAAGTGAAATAATTCAGTTAGAGAAAAACAAATACCATATGATTTCAGTTATATATGGAATTAAGAAGCAAAACCAATAATCAGAGAAGAAAGAGAGAGAAAGAGAGGCAAACCAAGAAACAAACTAACTATAGAGAACAGATAGTTATTAGAGGGGAGGTTGGTGGGGGGTGGATTTAAATAGGTGATGGGGACTAAGGTATATCCTTGTGATGAGCATCAGGTGTCATATGGAAGTGTGGAATCACTATATTGTACACCTGAAACTAATATTATGCTGTATGTCAACTAAGTGGAATTTAAATAAAAATTTTAAAAAAGTTCTTAGCCATATTACTTCAAATACTTTTTCTGCTCCAACATTTTTGTCCTTCCACTATTTCAGTTAAACACACTTTATATCTTTTTCACAGTACATGGATGTTTATTCTATTTTTAAAATTTTTTCCCATTTTCATTTCAACATAAGAAGGTTTCATTAATCTATCTTCAACGTACTTTCTTCTAGGCTCTGTCTTGTCCACTAATGACACCTTTATAGGCATTTTTCAATTTCATTAAAATGTTTGTGATTTCTAGCATTTCCTTTTTTTTCTTAGAAATCTCTTCTCTCTGACTATATCACATGTGCGTTCTTGCACATTCTTATATTTTTCTATGACAGTCTTTACTGATAAGAATATAGTTTTTAAATATTTTATGGGGGTGAAATTCAAATAACATAAAATTAATAATTTTAAAATGAACAACTCAGTGACCTTTAGATATTCACAATATTTTGTAACCACCACACTTATTTAGTTCCAGAACCTCCTCATCACTTACATATAAAATCCCATACACATTAGCAGTTATTCTCTATGCCTTCCTTTTCCCAGAGCCGCCAATATCCCTTCTGTTCTGTGGATGTGTTTATTCTGCATATTTCAGATAAATGAAATCATATAATGTGTCACCATTAGAGTTTGGCATAGTTCACCTAGCATAATGTTTTCTAGGTTCATTCATATTGTAGTATGTATCAATGTCATTTTGTTTGTTTTTTTGCCTTTTCTTCACGTAAAAATGTTTTATTGTGGTAATATATACATAGGAAAAAGTTATCATTTCAGTCATTTTAATTGTACAATTCATTGTCTTTGAGTACATACATACACATTGTTGAGCAACCATCACCACTATCCATTGCCAGAAATTTCATCATCCAAGACTGAAGCTTTGTACCCATTAAACAGTAACTCCCTATTTCCCACCCCTCCATTTGCTGGTAATCCTAGTCTATTTTCTGTTCCTATTAATTTGGCTATTCTAGGTACCTCATACAAACAGAATAATAAAACATTGGTCTTGAAAATGATAGCTTCTTTCTCTTAGTATGTTTACATTATTCATGTATGTGACAGCATGCAACAAAATTTAAGTCCCTTTTAAAGCTGAATAATATTCCACTGTATGGCTATATCACATTTTATCAAATAATGGATGTCCAAAGCTATCCTTTCGGTTATTGTGAATAGTGTTGTTATGAACATTCATGTGCAATATTTGAATATCACTTTTCAGTTCTTTCAGTATGTATCTAAAAGTAGAATATCTCAGTTCCATGTTGATGCTGTGTTTAACATTTTGAATTCCTATCAGTAATATACAAGTGTTCTAATATCTTTGCCAAATCTTGTTATTTGTCTATTTTTATTATCACTATACTAGTTCATACAAAGTAGTATCTCACTGTTGCTTTTATTTGCATTTCTCTAATGACTAATGAAGCTGATGGTCTTTTTATGTGCTTATTGGACATTTATATATATTTTTTGGAGAAGGAAATAGGTTTTTAAAAAGGAGTGAAAACATGAAATAAAAGACAGATAAACAAAAGTGAAAGCCAATGAAGACAAATTTGATTCTTGAAAAGATAAAAAAAAAAAAACAAATCTGAGCAAAGGGAAATAGAAAAAGAGATTATATACAAATGGTTAATAAGAGAATTGATAGATTGCAACTCACTACAGATTCCACATATTTTGAACACTTTCTGTCAGTAGACCAAACCAGTAAAATATACAAATTTGCTGAAGAAAACTCATTAAAAGAGATGCAATAAAAATTTAAGTTATATATATTTTGTAAGGAAATTACATTTGTAATTAAAAATATTCTGACAGGAAAAGAATCTCAGAGTCCATTTCTTCACTGAATTCTATCAAAAATTTAAAAAGAACAAAATATGCAAAAAATTTAGAAAATAGAAGACAAAAAGAGCTTGATAATGACATTATAAGAAAACAATATTTTAGAAATAAAATTGCTGTATCATATACTAGTTCTATTTTTTTTTTTTTTTGAGGAACTTTCATTCTGTTTTCCATGGTGGTTGGGCCATTTCTTATTCCCACCAACAGAGCACAGTTTCCAATTTCTCCACATCTTGTAATCTGTAATTGTGTGATTTGTTTTGACAAACATTTCTCACAGGTGTGAGAAATCTTCATATACTTATTGGCCATTTGTATGCATTATTTGGAGAAATGTTTACTCAGGTCCTTTTCCTTATTTTTTAGTCAGGTAATTCATATCACCTGTATTGATACTATTATTATAGCTATTATTGTCATTATCAGCTATTGAGTTGTTAGAGTTCCATATATATTTTGGGTATCAACCTCTTGGATATGGATGGTTTGCAATTATTTTGTCATATTCCATGGGTTGTATTTTCATTTTGTTAATTGTTTTCTTTGCTGTGCTGAAGTTTTTTTTAGTTTGATACAGTCTTACTTGTTTATTTTTGTTTTTGTCCTCTACTTTTGGTGTTATATCCAAAGAACCATTGTCAAGACCAATGTCAAAAAGATTTTCCCATATGTTTTCTTTCAGTAGTTTTACAGGTTCAGGTCTTCTATGTAGGTTCTTAACTAATTTTTGATTGATTTTTATGTACAAATAAGATAAGAGTCCATTCTTTTGAATGTAGAAATTCAATTTTCCCAAACACTCTTTATTGAAAAAAGCTATCCTTTCCTCTTGTGTATTCTTGACTCCTTTGTCAAAGATATTATCTACTAATATCACTTCTGGGTGTATACCAAAAGAGTTGAAATCAGAATCTTGAAGAGATATTTGCACTCCTATGTTCATGGCAGCATTATTCACAATAGCCAAGATAAGGAAACAACTTAGGTATCTACTGAAAAATGAATGGAGAAAAATATGGAATAGGCATATTAAGAAAATTTCTCAACCTTTAAAGTGAGGAAAATCCTTCCACATGAAATAACATAGATCAATGTGGATGATATTATGTTAAATAAAACAAGCCAGTAGAAAAGAACAAATATTATGTGATTCCACTTATGTGCGATAAAAGCACAGAGTAGAATAATGGCTGCCAGAGGCTGGGAAGAGAAAAAATGGGAAGTTGTTATTCAACAGATACAAAGTTTTAGTTATGCAAGATGAATAATTTCTAGAGATGTACTGTATAGCATTGTGCTTATAGTTAATAATATAGTATGGTGCACTTCAAATTTTGTTGCAAAGGTAGGTATCATGTTATATGCTTTCACCATATTAAAAAAATAAATAAAAATAATTAAAATTGAGAAAAAACAGAGACCAATTATTCTTCATAACAGAATTAAAAAAAAATAAAGAGGGGGGCAAGAGAATTTGAACTTTGGTTGATTTCCTTCTTTTTCGTCTTGGCAACTGATGGCATATGTTACCAGGCAGTGTTGTTTACAGTAAAAATGACCCCAGTAGATGAATTTCTTCTGTTCAAGGACAACAATAGATACAAAATCAGTTTCCTCTATCTTTGTGTCTTCTTGAGTGAAATTAGTTGTCACTAATTAGTTGTGACTAGCAGGTCCTTCTAGAGACACTAAGAAACTATGTTTATGAAGTTTTACAAAAATTATTTTTTGGAAAGGGCTGAAGCTTCTAGACTAGAAAAGCTTCTACACCCAATCAGTGTATTATAGGAATTCATATTTATAACTTTATATCTTCACTACATTTTGGAAACAGTTCTTATTCTAAACACTGAATCAACACTTCTTAGTTTGGTCTATTTAATACCAGCTAAACAGTTTGGTGCAGAATTTACTGAGTCATGTCCTTATTGTCAACAACACACCATTTGATTATTTTATCCTTCCAACTTCAATATTCAGTTCTTTCCTTGCCATAGATCTGTTGCTTTAAATATACAACTTCATTAAGAGCCAAACCGTGTACTTTCTTTATGGTGTGACAGGAACAATCTTATATTTTATTAGACAATTCTGATTGATGTATTCAAATAATATTTTTTGAAAGACAGGCAATGTTACTTAGTTCTAATTATCAATCAACTCTGCAATATGTGAAATTTGCAATCTAGGTTATAGACTATAATGAGCCTTTATGGTTTTCTGAGTCTAATTAATAGGGTTTTTAAAGTTCTTGTCTCTGGTAAAGCACTGAAATTACAAGGTTGTTCTCTTGAATTAAAAAATGTTAATATATTTCTCCTGCTAAGGTCAGACAATTTTTGTCACTGGAGGTACATACTCTACCGAGGAAACACAAGTTGCTACAATTCCTTAAGACTGTTCTATTCCAGTGACAATGCACTCTGCCACAGGTCCCATCTGGTGAAAATGACTCATTTCAAAACCCAGCAAATAGCCAAACACACTTAAAACTTTAAACTCTATTTTACAAAATAATTTTTAATATCTAAGATGTTTGATAAAATTTTCTTTATAGATTGTTGTACCAAGACAGATTACATATGTGTGTGTGTGTGTGTGTGTGTGTGTATAGTTATTGATTTATTATTCACACTGGTCAAGGGCTTAGAAGGTTATGGCAATTTCATAAAATCCACATATGGAAACAAATTTCTCCTCTTTTAGAAACCACATTTTTATCTCAATTTTCTAGAAGCACATTAGTTGAATATAGGCTATGATTGAACAATTTTGTTATGGTAGCTAGACAACTGATTTAAATTTTGATCTTTTAAGTTATCTGTGACATTGAGTTGACATTTTGACACTGAAACATTATGTAGCTATATCTTGCTGGAAAAATTCAGGAAAAGTGACAACTGATATCAGTGTATTAATGAAAATCAGACTGAGTCCTGTTTCCTACAGAAGTAGTCCTATGTATCACTTTTCCCCACCAAAACACAACAAAATAAAAAAAAAAATTAAAAAAAAACACCTTTCTGAAACTAAGGAAGAATGTTATAGAAAATTGGGAAGTGAAAATGCCTAAACTATATTCAACCCCATCTGTCTTCTCATTCTCTGCATCTTTATCTTCTAAGTTGTTTCAGTAAGAGGCTTTTTGGTTTTTCTGGTTTGTTGGTTTGTTTGTGTTTTTTGTTTTGTTTTGTTTTGTTTTGTTTTCCAATCATACCTTTGCTGTCCATTTGTATATATTGTCTGTCTTTTCACCTTAATTTTGTGATAATCAGTTATTCTTGTTGATCACATCATATGTATTACCTATCTCTGTGGACAGGAAAAAAAAAATCTTCCCAAATCACTAGATGCAATTTGTGTGCAGATCCTCTAGTATCTTCTACACAATTTTCCAGGTTTCTTTATTATATCATATTTTAAGGGCTTTATTACACTTATTAAATGTGAGATGATTTAGTCACATCATAGGTACTATTTATCCCTATATTTAGACTTTTCCTAGCTAAGTCTGACACATAGTACATACTCAGGTTAGTTGAATTTAATTAAATTCTTTTCTATAGGATGACATTTATAGTTCCTCTCAACAGTTGCTATTCAATGTCTACTCATCTCTCCAACACTTACCTCATTTTAGTATTACAACATAGCATCCATACAAGTTTCTTCTCAGACAGTTTAACATATTTGGCCTCTCCTGATTTTTTCCCATTTGTATTCTACTACAAGCAAATATTTCTGATTGCCAAGGTTTTGCACATGGTAGAAACTTGAGTAATGTGAACCAGTTTATATCAAATTATTCATGACTGGAATGCTCTTTACAGACTCATATGCATAATCAAAGACTTACTACATCCTTTAAAATTGAGCCTCATTTTCTATCTTTTCAAATCTTTTCAGCTTTCTAATTTATAGTTCTCACTACTATTTAAAACCTCTGATGGCAAGTGTTAAGGTAAGAAATGGAGGTCTCCATCAGGATGATAAAAACCGAGATTGAAAACAAAACAAAACAAAATATATTTTGCAAGTGGAAACTACAAGAATTAACTATTATTTAAATGGGAGTGGAGCAAACTATATAATAGTCCTCAAATATGTCCATGTCCTAATCCCAATAATCTGTGATTATGTTACCTTACATGTTAAAAGTGACTCAGCAGATATAATGAAGTCCAGTATTTTGAAATAAGATTATCTTTGGTTATCCAGGTGAGTATCAGGAAATGTGACAATGGAAACAAGAGGTTAGGGTAATATGAGGAATGAGCCATGAGTCAAAGAATGTAGGCAGCCTCTCAAAACATAAAAAACAAAGAACCTATTCTCCCCTAAAACCTCAAAAAGAAGCACAGCCCAGTTAAGATGTTGATTTTGGACATTGAACCTCCCAAACTATAAGGGAATAAATGTATGTTAAGTTTGTCATAATTTCTTACAGCAACAATAGCAAACAAATATAGGGAAAATGAGATAAAAGGAAAAAAAAATCAAAGAGAACTCCATCCAATATTAATGAGGTTTTCCCCCTCCCCTACTACCAGTGATGTGTTGGGAGCTGGTTGGGAAGACTGGCTTCCATTACCACCTAGTTGTGGGGAGGCTCCCCTTCCTCTCTGCTTTGGGCTGGTGTCAAAGGAGACTAAGAACTTTTGCCATTACCCATGAGTAATGAGGCTCTTTTTTGGTGTCAATGGGGAGTAGTAATGAAGTACTAGTTGTGCCAACCCCACTTCCCTGACCCAAGCAGAGAGGTATCAGTGGGAACTGAAATCCCAGTTTGGCACAACAATAACAAGGAGGCTTCCCACTCAGGTGTCCAATGGATGACAATGGGGAATTTGAACTTCTACTTCCACTTACTGATAGTTAAGGGGTACGTTCAGTCCTCTGTTGGAACAATATTAGAGAAAAACAACTAAAACATAAGGCTTATATGAATTCCAGAGCCTCCTAAACCAATGCCCCAAATTCCAAGTTTTATTGGAAAATAAGTCAGTATATCAAGAACCAGGAGAATCAGCCTTGAATGAGAAAATATAATTCACAATATTTTCAAACAACCATCATCAAAATGTTTCACTGAGCAATTAATTCCAAATATACTTTAAACAAATGAAAAAAAAAAGTCAAAAGTCTCAACAAAGAGCCAAATGTAAATAGACCATAAAATTTTTACAATAGCCAAAAAAAAAAGCTTCAGGATATGTTTACAGCAGCAGGGTGGAGGTTCAGAAAAAGGACAAGTAACTGGATAAACAATCAAGATTATGCAATCTGAACAACAGAGAAAATAAACTAAGATGATTAGAACCTCAAAGACAAATGAAATTACCAAACTCCTAACATTCAAGGAAAGGAGAGAGTATAGGGCTAAAAAATCCTAGAAGAAGTCCTAGAAGAAGAAAATGCCAAACAGGATAAACACCAAGACACAGCATTTTCAAATTACAAAACTAAAGACAAAGGAAAAAAATCTTGAAAGTACGGACAGAAATAGCATCTTCTTTGTAAGTTAAAAAAAAAAAAAAAAACAACAACAATAAAAACTATTAAAATGAAGAATTTCTCTTCAGAAGTCCCTGAGGTCATCAGGAAATGGCACACTTCCCAAGTCCTCAAACAAAAGCACTGTCAACCCAGAATCCTTTTCCAGTGAAAATTCCTTCAGGAATGAAGGACAACTCCAGACTGTTCAGATGACAGAAAACTAGAAATTACCACGAATAGATATATCCTAAAAGAACAGCTAAAGAAATTTCTCCAAAGAGAATAATTTAGGGAAATTCTCTAAACAAAATGTTCAATATTCTTAGAGCTGTCACTAAAAGCACAATCTGTAAAAGAAAAAAAAATTACTTTGAACTTTGTTTATTATGTTTTAATTTGCCTCTGTGAAAGACTTTTTTAAGAGGATAAAAGACAAACTACTGACTTAAAAATATTTGTAAACCACATATCTGACAAAAGACTAGTATCTAGACTATATTAAGAATTCTCAGAACTCCTTACAAATAAAATCTAGTTAAATGGGCCAAAGACATGAACTGACACTTCTCTAAAGAAGACATACAAATGGCTAACAGACACATGAAAAAATGTTCATCATCATTAGCCATCAGGGATATTCAAATCAAAACCACATTGAGATACCACCTTACACCAGTTAGAATGGCCAAAATCAACAAGACAGTAAACAACAAGTGTTGGAGAGGATGTGGAGAAAGGGGAACCCTCTTAAACTGTTGGTGGGAATGAAAGTTGGTGCAGCCACTTTGGAAAACAGTGTGGAGATTCCTTAAGAAATTAAAAATAGAGCTTCCCTATGATCCTGCAATTGCACTACTGGGTATCTATCTCCAAGATACAAATGTGTGAAAAGAAGGGCTAACTGTACCCCAATGTTTATAGCAGCAATGGCCATAGTCACTAAACTGTGGAAAGAACCAAGATGCCCTTCAACGGACGAATGGATAAAGAAGATTTGGTCCATGTATAAAATGGAGTATTATGCCTCAATCAGAAAGGATGAATACCCAATTTTTGTATCAACATTGGCGAGACTGGAAGAGATTATGCTGAGTGAAATAAGTCAAGCAGAGAGGATCAATTATTATATGGTTTCACTTACTTGTGGAGCATAATAACACAGAGGTCATGGGGAGATGGAGAGGAGAAGTGAGTTGGGGGAAATCAGAGGGGGAGACAAACCATGAGAAACTGTGGACTCTGAGAAATAAACTGAGGGTTTTGGTGGGGGAAGTGGGGGTTGGGTGAGCCTGTTGGTGGGTATTGTGGAGGGCACGTATTGCATGGAGCACTGGGTGTGGTGCATAAACAATGTATTTTGGAACACTGAAAAAAAAACAAATTAAAATAAATTTTTTAAAAATTAAATGTTTGTTTTTAAAAAATAAAATAAAACAAATAAAATAGGCTAAAGATATGAAGAAACATTTCACTGACTAGTAGATGAGTGTCAGGTAAGCATGTGAAATTATGTTTCACATCATTAGCCATCAGTGAAGTGTAAATTAAACTACAATATATGATGTCTCAGTACACCTATCAGCATGGCTAAATGAAAATAGTGTTAACACCAAACGCTGGCAAGGATACCTGGAGACTGAATCATTCACACACTGTTGGTGAGAATGTAAAATGATACTGTAAATCTAGAAAACAGTTGAACATTAGTTTCCAGAGAAATGCAAATTTATGTTCACAAACTTATGTTTCACAAAAATCAGATTGTGAATGTTTATAGCAGCTTTATTCACAGTAGCTGAAAACTAGACTATGATTCCAAAAGGACATGGTTAGTGGAGCATGAATACTTTTAAGCTATAAGGCTCAAAAATATTTACACCCTAATTTACTAATTATTTTATTTTTAGAACAATAGACTAAAAAAATTTTAAAAATAAAGTCACTTGTAAAAAAAATATAGAAAGTAAGAATAATTATCTTCATTTTACAAATAAAGCTAAAATAAGAGGCTTTGATATCTTGCCCAGTATAACAGCTGGAAGGACTATAGTTGACTCCTAGTTGTACTTACCTGCATGAATCCCTTGAGCCAGAGGCACTAGAGAGTCACTTAAAGGGATTTGAAGTGGGCCCACACCCTATTTCAGTTTTTGAGTACTTCATGTGTTTAGTCTAAGCATTTTCTATTGATGTATTAGGGACTTTGTGAAAGGGTGCTTTTTTTAAGTAATATGTATTTGGACCAGGTTTTGATCAGTAGTTCTTCCTACCTCTACCCCTTTTCTATTGCATCCAGCCTTTTCTGTTCAATGTGCTCATAGGAGAGACTGTATTTTGATTTTTTTTTCCTTTTGTTTTTACATGCCAATATTTCCATAATATTTAGAAATCATAAATAATTGCTAAATAACTGAAACTGACTCTAGCAAATATATATATATATATTAAAGAGAGTAAATCATCTAGAAGATGGAAATGAAAATTCAGTAGTCAAACTGCCACACTTTCACTTGGTTTGGAATGAAATGGCTTTAATAACTAATGTAAATAAATAACTTTATTTACATTAAATAACTTTAAGAAATAAAGTTATTTATTTCTTAAATAACTTTAATAAAGTTATTAAATAAAAAAGTAAATAACTTTAAGAAATGTTCTACTATAAATTTGAAGTTACTACAATATAGTAAACCACAATATACATATAAAAAATTGCCCAAACCAAAAATGAACTTTTATATATTGAGCAACCCTACACCCACTGTGAAGCTACAGAGAACATTACCTTCTCCACAGACAAACCTACAGCCTCTTCTAAGTCACTATTACCGCCAAAGATAGCCACTTGACTGAACTTTGACACAATAATTAATTGGCTTTATATAAATATAATAATACAAAATTTACAATTTACATTTGGCTTCTTTCAAAGTTTTTTCAGTTTTATATAAGTTGTTGAATATAATTTTACTTTGTTTATTTTTATGGATGTACAGTGTTTTACTTTCATTGGTAGCTTACATCTTAGCTATCATTTTCTTTTTACCTGTCAATTTTATTCTGTTGTTGATGGAGATTTTTATTTTTTATTTTTTTAAACATATAATTTATTTTTATCCCCAGGGGTACAGGTCTGTGAATCGCCAGGTTTACAAACTTCACAGCACTCACCATAGCACATACCCTCCTCAATGTCCATAACCCCACCCCCCTTCTCCCAACCCCCCACCCCTCAGCAACCCTCAGTTTGTTTTGTGAGATTAAGAGTCTCTTATGGTTTGTCTCCCTCCCAATCCCATCTTGTTTCATTTATTCTTCTCCTATCCCCTTAACACCCCATGTTGCATCTCTACTTCCTCATATCAGGGAGATCATTTGATAGTTGTCTTTCTCTGATTGACTTATTTCACTAAGCATGATACCCTCTAGTTCCATCCACATCGTCGCAAATGGCAGGATTTCATTTCTTTTGATGGCTGCATAGTATTCCATTGTGTATATATACCACCTCTTCTTTATCAATTCATGTGTTGATGGACATCTAGGTTCTTTCCATAGTTTGGCTATTGTAGACATTGCTGCTATAAACATTCAGGTGAACGTGCCCCTTCAGATCACTACGTTTGTATCTTTAGGGTAAATACCCAGTAGTGCAATTGCTGGGTCATAGGGTAATTCTATTTTCAACATTTTGAGGAACCTCCATGCTGTTTTCCAGAGTGGTTGCACCAGCTTGCATTCCCACCAACAGTGTAGGAGGGTTCCCCTTTCTCTGCATCTTTGCCAGCATCTGTCATTTCCTGACTTGTTAATTTTAGCCATTCTGACTGATGTGAGGTGATATCTCATTGTGGTTTTGATTTGTATTTCCTGATGCCGAGTGATGTGCAGCACTTTTTCATGTGTCTGTTGGCCATCTGGATGTCTTCTTTGCAGAAATGTCTGTTCATGTCTTCTGCCCATTTCTTGATTGGATTATTTGTTCTTTGGGTCTTGAGTTTGCTAAGTTCTTTATAAATTTAGGACACTAGCCCTTTATCTGATATGTCATTTGCAAATACCTTCTCCCATTATGTCAGTTGTCTTTTGGTTTTGTTAACTGTTTCCATTGCTGTGTAAAAGCTTTTGATCTTGATAAAATCCCAATAGTTCGTTTTTGCCCTTGCTTCCCTTGCCTTTGGCGATGTTCCTAGGAAGATGTTGCTGTGGCTGAGGTCAAAGAGGTTGCTGCCTGTGTTCTCCTCAAGGATTTTGATGGATTCCTTTCAAACATTGAGGTCCTTCATCCATTTTGAGTCTATTTTACTGTTTGGTGTAAGGAAATGGTCCAATTTCATTTTTCTGCATGTGGCTGTCCAATTTTCCCAACACCATTTATTGAAGAGGCTGTCCTTTTTCCATTGGACATTCTTTCCTGCTTTGTTGAAGATTAGTTGACCATAGAGTTGAGGGTCTATTTCTGGGCTTTCTATTCTGTTCCATTGATCTATGTATCTGTTTTTGTGCCAGTACCATGCTGTCTTGATGATGACAGCTTTGTAATAGAGCTTGAAGTCCGGAATTGTGATGCCACCAACTTTGGCTTTCTTTTTCAATATTCCTTTGGCTATTCGAGGTCTTTTCTGGTTCCATATAAATTTTAGGATTATTTGTTCCATTTCTTTGAAAAAGATGGATAGTACATTGATAGGAATTGCATTAAATGTGTAGATTGCTTTAGGTAGCATAGACATTTTCAAAATATTTATTCTTCCAATCCAGGAGCATGGAACATTTTTCATTTCTTTGTGTCTTCCTCAATTTCTTTCATGAGTACTTTATAGTTTTCTGAGTATAGATTCTTTGTCCCTTTGGTTAGGTTTATTCCTAAGTATCTTATGATTTTGGGTGCAAATGTAAATGGTATTGCATCCTTAATTTCTCTTTCTTCTGTCTTGCTGTTGGTGTATAGAAATGCAACTGATTTTTGTGCATTGATTTTATATCCTGACACTTTACTGAATTCCGGTACAAGTTCTAGCAGTTTTGGAAAAGAGTCTTTTGGGTTTTCCACATATAGTATCATATCATCTGCGAAGAGTGATAGTTTGACTTCTTCTTTGCTGATTTGGATGCCTTTTATTTCTTTTTGTTTTCTGATTGCTGAGACTGGGACTTCTAGTACTATGTTGAATAGTGGTGATAATGGACATCCCTGCCGTGTTCCTGACCTTAGCAGAAAAACTTTCAGTTTTTCTCCATTGAGAATGATATTTGCAGTGGGTTTTTCATAAATGGCTTTGATAATATTGAGGTATGTGCCCTCTATCCCTAAACTTTGAAGAGTTTTGATCAGGAAGGGATGCTATACTTTGTCAAATGCTTTTTCAGCATCTATTGAGAGTATCATATGGTTCTTGTTCTTTCTTTTATTGATGTGTTGTATCACATTGATTGATTTGCGGATGTTTAACCAACCTTGCAGCCCTGGAATAAATCCCACTTGGTCGTGGTGAATAATCCTTTTAATATACTGTTGAATCCTATTGGCTAGTATTTTGGTGAGAATTTTCGCATCTGTGTTCATCAAGGATATTGGTCTATTGCTCTCTCTTTTTTTTTTTTTAAAGATTTTATTTATTTATTTGTCAGAGAGCGAGCGAGAGCGAGCACAGGCAGACAGAGTGGCAGGCAGAGTCAGAGGGAGAAGCAGGCTCCCTGCGGAGCAAGGAGCCTGATGTGGGACTCGATCCCAGGATGCTGGGATCATGACCTGAGCCGAAGGCAGCTGCCTAACCAACTGAGCCACCCAGGCTCTCTTTTTTTATTGGATCCTTGTCTGGTTTTGGGATCAAAGTGATGCTGGCCTCATAAAATGAGTTTGGAAGTTTTCCTTCCATTTCTATTTTTTGGAACAGTTTCAGGAGAATAGGAATTAGTTCTTTAAATGTTTGGTAGAATTCCCCCGGGAAGCCATCTGGCCCTGGGCTTTTGTTTGTTTGGAGATTTTTAATTTTTTAATAACTATTTCAATCTCCTTACTGGTTATGGGTCTGTTCAGGCTTTTTATTTCTTCCTGGTTCAGTTGTGGTAATTTATATGTCTCTATAAATGCATCCATTTCTTCCAGATTGTCAAATTTGTTGCCGTAGAGTTGCTCATAGTATGTTCTTATAATTGTCTGTATTTCTTTGGTATTAGTTATGATCTCTCCTCTTTCATTCATGATTTTATTTATTTGGGTCCATTCTCGTTTCTTTTTGATAAGTCTGGCCAGGGGTTTATCAATCTTATTAATTCTTTCAAAGAACAAGCTCCTAGTTTCCTTGATTTGTTCTGTTGGTTTTTTGGTTTCTATTTCATTGATTTCTGCCCTGATCTTTGTGATTTCTCTTCTCCTGCTGGGATTAGGGTTTCTTTCTTGTTCTTTCTCCAGCTCCTTTAGGTGTAGGGTCAGGCTGTGTACCTGGGACCTTTCTTGTTTCTTGAGAAAGGCTTGTTTCACTATATATTTTCCTCTCAGGACTGCCTTTGTTATGTCCCACAGATTTTGAACTGTTGTGTTTTCATTATCATTTGTTTCCATGAATCTTTTCAATTCTTCTTTAATTTCTTGGTTGACCCATTCATTCTTTAGAAGGATGCTGTTTAGTCTCCATGTGTTTGGGTTCTTTCCAAATTTCCTCTTGTGATTGAGTTCTAGGTTCAGAGCATTGTGGTCTGAAAATATGCAGGGAATGATCCCAAACTTTTGATAACTGTTGAGGTCTGATTTAGGACCGAGGATGTGATCTATTCTGGAGAATGTTTCATGTGCACTAGAGAAGAATGTGTATTCTGTTGCTTTGGGATGAAATGTTCTGAGTATATTTGTGATGTCCATCTGGTCCAGTGTGTCATTTAAGGCCTTTAATTCCCTGTTGATATT
The DNA here is from genome assembly GCF_020171115.1 of Neogale vison. Taxonomy (NCBI): domain Eukaryota; kingdom Metazoa; phylum Chordata; class Mammalia; order Carnivora; family Mustelidae; genus Neogale; species Neogale vison. Next base: position 82,905,600 of record NC_058094.1, on the reverse strand, counting down.
TTGCTTGGATGATCTGTCCATTTCAGTGAGCGGAGTGTTAAAGTCCCCTATTATTATTGTATTATTGTTGATGTGTTTCTTTGATTTTGTTATTAATTGGTTTATATAGTTGGCTGCTCCCAGGATAGGGGCATAGATATTTAAAATTGTTAGATCTTCTTGTTGGACAGACCCTTTGAGTATGATATAGTGTCCTTCCTCGTCTCTTATTATAGTCTTTGGCTTAAAATCTAATTGATCTGATATAAGGGTGCCACTCCTGCTTTCTTCTGATGTCCATTAGCATGGTCCATTGTTTACCAACACTCACTTTAAATCTGGAGGTGTCTTTGGGTTTAAAATGAGTTTTTTGTAGGCAACATATAGATGGGTTTTGGTTTTTTATCCATTCTGATATGCTGTGTCTTTTGATTGGGGCATTTAGCCCATTAACATTCAGGGTAACTATTGAGAGATGTTAATTTAGTCCCATTGTATTGCCTGTACGGTGACTGTTACTGTATAGTGTCTCTGTTCCTTTCTGATCTACTACTTTTAGGCTCTCTCTTTGCTTAAAGGACCCCTTTCAATATTTCCTATAGATCTGGTTTGGTGTTTGCAAATTCTTTCAGTTTTTGTTTGTCCTGGAAGCTTTTAATCTCTCCTTCTGTTTTCAATGATAGCCTAGCTAGAAATAGTATTCTTGGCTACATGTGTTTCTCGTTTAGTGCTCTGAATATATCATGCTAGCTCTTTCTGGCCTGCCAGGTCTGTGGATAAGTCTGCTGCCAATCTAATATTTTTACCATTGTATGTTACAGACTTCTTTTCCCGGGCTGCTTTCAGGATTTTCTCTTCATCACTAAGGCTTGTAAATTTAACTATTAGGTGATGGGGTGTGGACCTATTCTTATTGATTTTAAGGGGGGTTCTCTGCACCTTCTGGATTTTGATGCTTGTTCCCTTTGCCATATTTGGGAAATTCTCTCCAATAATTCTCTCCAGTATACCTTCTGCTCCCCTCTCCTTCTTCTTCTGCAATCCTAATTATTCTAATGTTGTTTCATCTTATGGTGTCACTTATCTCTCAAATTCTCCCCTCGTGGTCCAGTAGCTGTTTGTCCCTCTTTTGCTCAGCTTCTTTATTCTCTGTCATTTGGTCTTCTATATTACTAATTCTTTCTTCTGCCTCATTTATCCTAGCAGTGAGAGCCTCCATTTTTTATTGCACCTCATTAATAGCTTTTTTGATTTCAACTTAGATTTTAGTTTTTTTTATTTCTCCAGAAAGGGCTTTTATATCTCCTGAGAGTGTTTCCCTAATATCTTCCATGCCTTTTTCGAGTCCAGCTAGAACCTTGAGAATTGTCATTCTGAACTCTAGATCTGACATATTACCAATGTCTGTATTGATTAGGTCCCTAGCCTTCGGTACTGCCTCTTGTTCTTTTTTTTGTGTGTGTGTGTGGTGAATTTTTCTGCCTTGTCATTTTGTCCAGATTAGAGCATATGAAGGAGCAAGTAAAATACTAAAAGGGTGACAACAACCCCAGGAAAATATGCTTTAACCAAATCAGAAGAGATCCCAAATCGTGAGGGGGGAGAAAGGGGGTAAAAAGAGGTTCAGAAAGAAAAAAAAAAGAGAGAAAGAAAGAAAAGAAAAGAAACAAAAAAGAAAACAAATAAAGAAAAAATATAAGAAAGAAAATATATATATATATTAGATAAACTAGTTAAAAATACGTTAAAAAAGAAAAGGTAAAACTTAAAAAAATTTTAGCAGAATAGAAAAATAATTGAAAAAGAAGAAAAAATTAAATTAACTGCAAGACTAAAGAATCAGGGGGAGAAAACGATGAGTTTCATGCTTTGCTTTCTCCTCTGGAATTCCGCTGCTCTCCTTGGCATTGAAACTGCACTCCTTGGTAGGTGAACTTGGTCCTGGCTGGATTTCTTGTTGATCTTCTGAGGGTGGGGCCTGTTGTAGTGATTCACAAGTGTCTTTGCCCCAGGCGGAATTGCACTGCCCTTACCAGGGGCCATGCTGAGTAATCCGCGGGTTTGCTTTCAGGAGCTTTTGTCCCCTAAGCGCTTTCCGCAGAGTTCCAGAGGACAGGAATGAAAATGGCAGCCTCCGGGGCTCCAGCCCAGAGGAGCTGAGAGCCCGGGACCCCACTCCTCAGTGCACCCTCAGAGAACAGCACCCAATAACTTCTGTCTCCCTGGCCTCCGGCCACGCTCTGAGTTCACCAAGCCTGCAACCAGTTCAAGATAACCAGAGCTAAGACCTCACTCTTCAGCTCTGTCTCAGTAGCCGGCTTCCCTGTTCTAATACCTGTAAGCTCTGCGACACTCAGACCCCCAATCCTTCTGTGACCCTGCGGGACCTGAGGTCACGCTGACTCCGCGTGGTTTTCACCCCGTTTAGCCTCTGGAGCGATGTCCCTCAGTGGAACAGACTTTTAAAAGTCCCAATTTTGTGCTCCATTGCTCTCCCGCTTGCCGGGAGCTGGCCCCTCCCCCTGCGGTCTATCTTCCCATTTCTTTGGATTCACTTCTCCGCCAGTGCTACCTTTCAGAAAGTGGTTGATTTTCTGTTTCTAGAATTGCTGTTCTTCTTCTCTTAGATCTTCCGTTGGATTTGTAGGTGTTTGCAATCTTTAGATAAGCTATCTAGCTGATCTCCTGCTAGCTGAAGTAGTCTCAGCCTGCTACTTCTGCACCATCTTGACTCCTCTCCGGTTTGTGGGTTTTATAAAACATTTTGAAAATATTATGAATAGTTCTGCTACAATATTCTTCTGCATGTCTTTTGGTGAATATATATCCTTATTTTAGTTTACTAAAATTTATTTAGTTTACTTAAATTTATTGTAATTCAGTTTACTGTACTTGTTGATTCACAAAGTACACCTGTATTTGACATTAACAGATACTGGCAAACAGTTTTCTGATTTGGTTATATTAATTTACACTCTAACCAGAAGTATATCAGAGTTCCAGTTGCTCCAGTACTTTGACAGCACTTGGATTGTCATCTTTCCATTCAGTTTTCCTGATGATTGTGTAGGAGCATTGCACTGTGGTTCTAATGTACCTTTTTCAGATGGGAAATGAAGTTGAACAGTATTGCATATGTTAACTGGACATTTGGATATCAATGGATATAATCTTATTTGAAGTGTTTCTTTAAGACTTCTGTCCATTTTTATGTCACATTATCTTTTGTTTTATTATTGATTTGTTGGTGTTCTTTATAAATTCTAGATATGAGTATATTGTCATATATGTATTATGATTATTTCCTATGTTTCTGTAGGCTACTTTTTCACTCGATTAATAGTACCTTTGATTATCTGAATTTATTGTTTATGAACAAATACAATTCAACAAAATATTTTGTAGCTAGTCATTTTTGTAACTCCTTTAAGAAATACCACCTAGGGGAAAAGATGGCGGGGAAGCAGGAGGAGGCGCCTTTTCAACCTGTACCCTAAAGTGAGCTGATTACCTACCAAAGAACTCCGATCACCCATGAAATCAGCCTGACATCAGAATTATACACATCTGGATCTCTACAGGGCCAGAAGACGCCAGTGGGCATGTAAAGCAGAGTGGGAACAGCGGACTGGTATCTGAAGATAAAAGGGGGAGGGAGCCACCAGAGGCGACCAGTTGGAAGTAATACCCCAATCCCAGAGTGCCCTTCATCTCGGAACCAGCATTAAGTTGAAGTCAGGTTGAAAGCACTCAAAAAGAGCAAAGGATCACGGGGCGGGGGGGGGGGTTGTGGGAATCGGGGTAGCTAGGGACAGGTTCTTAAGTCCCCAGTCCCAGGACAGCCTCCCCTGGCACTGAGCCAGAGAGAGTGCAGTGTAGAAACCAGGTCTTGGTCCCTAAGCCACCAGCACACCTGGGAATGCATGGATTCTGGCTCCTGTGAGGGGATGGGAGCCACACCAGATGGAAGAATGCGGGAAGAATGCTCAGCCTGAGCCTGAGGATGAGCGCGCCCCTCATCCTCCTCTGAGAGAGGTACAAAGGCCCAGCTGGCGCTTTTTGACCCGTGCCATTGTTTCAGAGCCTCAGACGTGCACCCCAATCTCTCCCCTGATGGAGGTGCTTTTGGACCTGCGCCCCATTCTCAGAGCCTGAGATGTGCGAGCGACCCACAGTCTCCCCTGAAAGAGGTGAGTGCAAGCGAGGTGCTCTTAGACCAAATAGACCAGGCATTCCCAGCCCGGGCAAGCAGGAAAATCTCAGTGTGTGATCGCTGCTTGGAACCTCTCTGGCGGCCTAGAGCTCCCAGACAACCGCTGCTGCCATGGTTTTGGATACAAGCGAAAGATCCTGCATCTCCAGGGACCACGACTTGGAACCTGCTCTGGCAGCAGCCAAGGGTGAACTTATTTGTGCTCTGCAGCCAGACTGAGGCTTCTATCTGAGAGGGAGGTCAGGGTGCAGTTTGTTTTCCTCTATAACTACAAAAAGCGGTCAAGGTGAGAGGAAAAAAAAGTGAACAAACATAAAAACCACCAGAGAACAAAAGCCTGAAAAAAGCCAGTTTCCTAAGAACCCACCCCTTTAAAGGGGGCGGGAGGACTTAACTCAGGGAACATTATTGACTGAAACCCCACGTGGCAGACCCCTCCCCCAGAAAACAAACCAAGAGGAAAAAAAAAAAAAAAAAAAGACTACAAGAGAACAACCACCACTATTTCTTAGGACAACTTTTATTTTTAAATCGTTCCCACTATTCTGGTACTTTTTTTTTTATATAGATAATTTTTTAACCTATTTACCATCACAGTGAGCTGTCCAGTACATCAAATTCCATAATAACCTTCTAACCTGAACTTTTTGATACATACACCTGTGTTTTTCTTTTACATTTCTATTTTTTGAATTTTTTTTAATTTTAGTTTAGTTTAGTCTAATTTATTCCCTTTTATTTTTATTTTCTAATATTCATATAGAGTTAAACTTCAAAGTTCTCCCCTTTCCCCAGTCAGTACTATCCCTATAGGCAAACCAATTTTTAATCACCGTTTATCTTAGAAAAGTTGAGTCCTTTAACAAAGATATCAAGATACATCCAGGAAGAATCAGAACAAACTTTCTGGCCCACACTGAGAATTTATCACCACTCTCCCATTTTTTTCTTCCACCACTGTTTCTGTGTTTTTGTGTTTGTCCTGATAGTACATAAATCTTATACTTGGGGTTCTTTTTGACGATGTTCTTCCTTTATTTGTATATATATATATTTTTTTTTTCTCTTGTCATATACTTTTATCAGTCTTTTTCCTTGTCTGTTTTTGTTTGTATACTTCATAAATCTTAACTTGGGGCCCACTTGGGCTGAACCTTCTCTTTCATCTTCCCTTTCTTTCCTGTCTCTCTCTCTATTTTTTTTCTTTTTCTTTTCTTTTGTCTCTCATTTGGTTTGGGAATCCTGATTGCTTAGATGTGTTCCAGGGTGCACCTTGACTGCACCACAGTCAATACATCCAGCTACATCTGTTCAGTCATCTCTCACCAAAATAACTAGGAGGAGGAATGCCCAACAGAAGAAAAATACAGAGGATGGGCCTTCTGCAACAGAGCTAATAGCTATTAACATAGACAATATGTTGGAAAGAGAATTCAGGCTAACAATTATCCAGGCAATAGCTAGGTTGGAGAAAGCCATGGGTGACCAAACGTAATTGATTAGGGCCGAACTGAAAGCTACCAGAGATGATGTTCACAATGTTAGGGTGGAGCTTCAAGCTACCAGGGATGAGGTTCACAATGCTCTCAGTGAGTCCCAATCTAATCTAAATTCTCTCAAAGCTAGGGTAATTGAGACAGAAGATAGAATTAGTGATCTGGAGGACAAACAGATAGAGAGAGAAAGGATCAGGAGGAAGCCTGGAACAAACAGCTTAGAAACCACGAAAACAGAATCAGGGAAATAAATGATGCCATGAAGCATTCCAACGTCAGAATTACTGGAATCCCTGAAGGGGAGGAGAAAGAAAGAAGTCTAGAAGATATAGTGGAACAAGTTCTTCATAAAAATTTTCCAAATCTCGCAAGTGTAACCAGCGTTCACGTACTAGAGGTCAAACAGTCTCCAACCAAGATTATAGATTCAAAAAAACACCAAGGCACCTGATAGTCAAATTGAGGAATCATAATTGTAGGTATAATCTCTTGAAAACTGCTAGGATAAAGAGTCTCCTTACGTACAGAGGAAAGCCCATCAGAATAACGTCAGACCTGTCCACTGAGACCTGGCAAGCCAGAAAGGGCTGGCAAGACATATTCAGGGCATTAAATGAGAAGAACATGTAGCCAAGAATACTTTATCCAGCAAGACTGACATTCAAAATGGATGGAGAGATAAAGAGTTTCTAGGACCGGCAAGGCTTAAAAGACTATGCAACCACCAAGCTGACACTGCAGAAAATATGAAGGGGGGGCGGGTTCTATATAAGAGGAAAAATCCTAAGAATAGCATTGAACAGAAATATAGAGACAATATACAGAAAGAGACTTCAAAGGTAACACGATGTCGATAAAAACGTATCTATCAATAATCACTCTCAATGTGAATGGCCTACATGCGCCCATAAAATGGCACAAGGTTGTAGACTGGATTAAACAACAGGACCCATCCCTATGTTGTCTACAAGAGACCCATTTTGAACCTAAAGATACACCCAGACTGAAAGTAAAGGGATGGAGAAGCATCTTTCATGCCAATGGGACTCAAAAGAAGGCTGGGGTAGCGATTCTCATACCAGATAAATTAGATTTTAAACTAAAGACTGTAGTCAGAGATACAGACGGACACTGTATCATTCTTAAAGGGACTATCCACCAAGATGATCTAACAATTGTAAATATCTATGTCCCCAATATGGGAACAGCCAACTACATAAGAAAGCTGTTAATCAAGATAAAGAGTCATATTGATATGAATACATTAATAGTAGGAGATTTTAACACACCTCTCTCAGAAATAGACAGATCATCAAAGCAGAAAATCAATAAAGAAACAAGAGCATTGAATGACACATTGGACCAGATGGACCTCATGGATATATACAGAACATTCCACCCTAAAACAACAGAATACTTGTTCTTTTCAAGTGCATATGGAACCTTCTCAAGAATAGAACACATACCGGGTCACAAATCAGGACTCAACTGATACCAAAAGACTGAGATTATTCCCTGCACATTCACAGATCACAATGCTTTGAAACTGGAGCTCAATCACAAGGAAAAGTCCAGAAGGAGCTCAAACACCTGGAAGCTAAAGACCACCTTGCTTAAGAATGCTTGGATCAACCAGGAGATCAAAGAAGAACTGAAACAATTCATGGAAACCAACGAGAATGAAGACACTTCAGTCCAAAACCTATGGGATACAGCAAAGGCGGTCCTAAGGGGGAAATACATAGCCATCCAAGCCTCTCTCAAAAAAACTGAAAAATCCAGAACACACCAGCTGTCTCTATACCTTAAAGAACTGGAGAATCAACAACAAATCAAACCAACTCCACACATAAGAAGGGAAATCATCAAGATTAGAGCTGAGATCAATGAGGTAGAAACCAGAGATACAGTAGAACGTATCCATGAAACTAGAAACTGGTTTTTTGAAAGGATCAAGAAGATCGATAAACCATTGGTGACACTAATCCAAAAGAAAAGAGATAAAGCCCAAATTCATAAAATTATGAATGAAAAGGGAGAGATCACAACTAACATCAAGGAAGTAGAAACAATCATCAGAAGTTATTATCAACAGTTATATGCCAATAAGCTAAGCAACCTACGTGAAATGGATGCATTCCTGGAAAACTATAAACTCCAAAAATTGAACCAGGAAGAAATTGACAACCTGAATAGACCGATATCTAGTAACGACATTGAATCAGTGATCAAAAAGCTCCCAAAAAAACAAAAGCCCAGGACTTGACGGATTCCCTGGGGAATTCTACCAAACTTTCAAAGAAAAAATAAAACCTATACTCCTGAAGCTGTTTCAAGAAATTGAAACAGAATGAAAACTTCCAGAATCTTTCAATGAAGCCAGCATTAGCCTGATCCCCCAAATAGGCAAAGACCCTACCAAAAAGGAGAATTTCAGTCCAATATCACTGACGAATATGGATGCTAAGATTCTCAAAAAGATACTTGCAAACTGGATCCAACAGCACATTAAAAAGATTATCCACCATGACCCGGTGGGATACATCCCTGGGCTACAAGGATGGTTCAACATTGGCAAATCAATGTGATAGAACATATTAATAAAAGAGAGAAGAACCACATTGTCCTCCCAATTGATGCAGAAAAAGCATTTAACAAAATCCAGCATCCGTCCCTGATTAAAACGCTTCAAAGTATAGGGATACAGGGAACATTCCTGAACTTCATCAAATCTATCTATGAAAGATCCACAATAAATATCATCCTCAATGGGAAAAAGCTTGCAGCCCTTCCCGTTGAGATCAGGAACACGACAAGGATGCCCTCTCTCACCACTCTTGTTCAACACAGTATTAGAAGTCCTAGCAACAGCAATCAGAAACAAAGAGAAATAAAAGGTATCCAAATTGGCCATGAAGAAGTCAAACTCTCTCTCTTCACAGATGACATGATTCTTTATATGGAAAACACAAAAGACTCCACCCCAAAACTACTAGAACTCATACAGCAATTCAGCAACATGGCAGAATACAAAGACAATGTACAGAAATCAGTGGCTTTCTTATACACTAACAATGAAAATATAGAAAGGGAAATTAGAGAATCGATTCCATTTACTATAGCACCAAGAACCATAAGATACCTGGGAATAAACCTAACCAAAAGGTAAAGGATCTGTATTCAAGGAACTACAGAACACTCATGAATGAAATTGAAGAAGACACAAAAAGATGGAAGACCATTCCATGCTCTTGGATCAGAAGAATAAACATTGTTAAAATGTCTATACTGCCTAGAGAAATCTATACTTTTAATGCCATTCTGATCAAAATTCCACCAGTATTCTTCAAAGAGCTGGAGCAAATAATCCAAAAATTTGTATGGAATCAGAAGAGACCCCGTATCACTAAGGAAATGTTGAAAAACAAAAATAAAGCTATGGGCATCACGTTACCTGATTTCAAGCTTTAATACAAAGCTATGATCACCAAGACAGCATGGTAGTGGCAAAAAAACAGACACATAGACCAGTGGAACAGAGTAGAGAGCCCAGATATGGACCCTCAACTCTATGGGCAAATAATCTTAGACAAAACAGGAAAAAATATACAGTGGAAAAAAGACAGTCTCTTCAATAAATGGTGCTGGGAAAACTGGACAGCTATATGTAGAAGAATGAAACTCAACCATTCTCTTACACCATACACAAAGATAAACTCAAAATGGATAAAAGACCTCAATGTGAGACAGGAATCCATCAGAATCCTAGAGCAGAACATAGGCAGTAATCTCTTCGATATCAGCCACAGCAAATTCTTTCAAGATTTGTCTCCTAAGGCAAAGGAAACAAAAGTGAAAATTAACTTTTGGGACTTCATCAAGCTTCTGCACAGCAAAGGCAACAGTCAGGAAAACAAAGAGGCAGCCCACGGAATGGGAGAAGATATTTGCAAATGACAGTACAGACAAAAGTTTGATATCCAGGATCTATAATGAACTCCTCAAACTCAACATACACAAAACAGACAATCATATCAAAAAATGGGCAGAAGACATGAACAGACACTTCTCCAATGAAGACATACAAATGGCTATCAGACACATGAAAAATGTTCATCATCACTAGCCATCAGGGAAATTCAAATTAAAACCACATTGAGATATCACCTTACACCAGTTAGTATGGCCAAAATTAGCAAGACAGGAAACAACATGTGTTGGAAGGGATATGGAGCAGGGGAACCCTCTTCCACTGTTGGTGAGAATGCAATTGGTGCAGCCACTTTGGAGAACAGTGTGGAGATTTCTCAAATTAAAAATAGAACTTCCCTATGACCCTATCATTGCACTACTGGGTATTTACCCCAAAGATACAGATGTAGTGAAAAGAAGGGCCATCTGTACCCCAATGTTTATAGCAGCAATGGCCATGATCGCCAAACTGGAAAGAAAAAAGATGCCCTTCAACAGACAAATGGATAAGGAAGATGTGGTCCATATACCTGATGGAGTATTATGCCTCCATCACAAAGGATGAATACCCAACTTTTGTAGCAACATGGATGGGACAGGAAGAGATTATGCTGAGTGAATTAAGTCAAGCAGAGAGAGTCAATTATCATATGGTTTCACTTATTTGTGGAGCATAACAAATCGCATGTAGGACATGGGGAGTTAGAGAGGGAAGGGAGTGGTGGAAATTGGAGGGGGAGGTGAACCATGAGAGACTATGGCTCTGAAAAACAATCTGAGGGGTTTGCAGTGGCGGGGGGTGGGTGGGAGGTTGAAGGACCAGATGGTGGGTATTATAGAGGTCACAGATTGCATGTAACACTGTGTGTGGTGCAAAAATAATGAATACTGTTATGCTGAAAATAAATTAAAAAAAAAAAGAAATATTGCCTAATGTTTGTCATAGAAACATTCTCTGTGTATGTCTAAAGAGTTTATTGCTTCAGTCTTCATATTTATATCTATAATTAATCTAGGCTTGACTTTTGAATATGGCATGAAGATCAAAAGTTGTTATTTTTAAATATAACAGATTCAGAAACATTTATTTTAAAAAATCATCTTTTCATGACTACATTGAAGGTTGTATTTTTCATTAGCAGGCAAAATGCCTCTATTCCTGGATTCTATTATTTTTTTAAGATTTTGTTTATTTATTTTTGAGAGAGAAAGAGAGAGAGAAAGAAGAGAGAAAGCATGGGGAAGAGTTGAGGGAGAGGGATTAGCACACTGTGCACGGAGCATGGAACCCAAGGAGGGGGTCCATCCCACAATCCTGAAGTCATAACCTGAGCAGAAAACTAGAGGCAGATGCTGAACCAACTACACCACCAGGTGCCCCTCATGTATTCTATTCTAGTTTCAATCCTATACTACCTCATATTACCACCGCTTTATAATAGATGACATAAATCTATATTGATTTTAATTTATCAAATTCTGGGACATTTTTAAAGAAAATATCACCAGAATAGCTATAGCCATTAATTTAATACGATGCACAATTATAGTGGTCAAAAGTGTGGGTTCTGAACTCAGATTCCCACATTCTATCTATTCTTTAACCAGTAACATTAAATAAAGCATTAGAATCTACCTCAAGGTTATGATAAGATTTAAATAACTTAACAAGTGCTAATAATTGTGAAGGATGTTTAGCACATGATACACACTTGATGTTTTTTAAGTACCAACCTACACACACACACACACATAAAAGTGCAATGAGGGAAATATAAAAAGGATTGTTTGTCAATTAAGACTTGTTTACATAACAAAACAACTTCTTTTGTATGCAGTACACACACATCATTTTCAAATAAGACAATGGCATTGATGTGTGCTTACTCATTTGGACAGATCACAATCTTCACAAACTGTCCTTGAAAATTAAAGTATATTTCTCTAAATGTTAATGTGAATATTTTAAGTCAGGGTTTTTATTCAGTGATTTAGGTTTTCATGATTATTTCTATTAAAGCTATTATGGTATGCTTGAGTAATATCCTATTGTATATATACCATGTCTTCTTTATCTATTCATCAGCCAATAGACACTTGAGTTCTTTCCATAATTTGGCTATTGTAGATAATGCTGCTATAAATATCAAGGTGTCTGTATCCCTTCAAATCATATATTTTTAAAGATTCTATTTATTTGACAGACAGAGATTACAAGTAGGCAGAGAGGCAGGCAGAGATAGGAGGAAGCAGGCTTCCCACTGAGCAGAAAGCCCGATGTGGGGCTCAATCCCAAGACCCTAGGATCATGACCTGAGCTGAAGGCAGAAGCTTTAACCCACTGAGCCACCCAGGTGCCCCTCAAATCATATTTTTGTATCCCTGAGTAAATATGAAGTAGTGCAATTGCTATGGATGGAGCTAGAGAACCTTACGCTAAGTGAAATAAGTCAGTCAGAGAAAAAAAAAAGCCATATGGTTTCACTCATATGTGGAATTTAAGAAACAAAATAGATGAACATATTTGGGGTGGGGGAGAAAGAGAGGCAAACCAGGAAACAGACTTATAACTATAAAGAACAAACTGAGGGTTGTTAAGGGAAGGTAGGCACAGTGACAGGTTAAATGGGTGATGGGTTAAGGAGAGCACTTGTGATGAGCTCTGGGTGTTCTATAAAAGTAAGGAATCACTAAATTCTACACCTGAAACTAACACTACACTGTATGTTAATTAGAATTTAAATAAAAACTTGGGGAAAAAGTATTATGGTAAAATAAAGTATCTATACCAAGAATATAGGCTATCTGGTGTTCATAAAGCTGGACACAGCTTTAGGTGTTTTTAAGAACAGTATTATTAAATTAATTGTATGTTATATATTTTTTCTGTTTAAGTGCTGTAAATGTGCAAGATTCCTAAAATCAACATGGTCACTCTAGAAACAACTACATTTTAGAAAAAAATTTTATAGGAACCACACTGTTTTGTAAATCTTCTCTGTTATCCTATTGTTAATTGCAAAACAAAGTAGTCAGCTTTTTTTGTTTTATGAGAGAGCATTGGACAGTTTGAATAAGTGGCTATTTTTTAATTATCTCTTTTAAAAAATCCATTTTTATTCTTTCAGTTCTTAAAGTGAACATTTATCATGTGTATTATAGTTGATAAAATGTATTTATAGCAAATAAAATTCTCCATATGATTTGTTTCATTTGTTAATATGTAAGAGAACTGAATGGGTGCTATTATAGTATCATTTGGAGATAAATTTACATTTTAAAATATAAATTATTTGTTCCTCAATATATTCATAGACATACCTAAGTATATCCAAATATTTGTGACAGTAAAGCTGGTGATATTCTATAAATATCAACTTCTTCCACAAAATAAAATTTATACAGTTTATCATGTTTTTTATGAGTTTTAACCAGCTTATGACTAATTCTGGAAAAAGTCAAGGATAACTAATTAATATTTTTCTGAATACTGATAAGAAGATTCAATCTTGGGCACTTGGCTAAGGATTGACTACCCTGGATGGTTTATGCCTTCAGTACTACCTATTAGATGTATTCTCAGGGATTCTTGATCTAGACATAGACAAGTTTCTGATTTGTTCTTTTGACATAGGTAATTTACGAATAGACACTTATTAGGAACAAGAGGAATCAGTATAGAAATGTAAACTTAGCTATGTGCAGAGATATGGCCATGAATAAGTAATTCACATAATCTTTGACAGCATTTCTTCATCTCTAAAGCACAGCTATGTTGCACTCTTACTGCAGCTGCTAATAACAGAAAGGGAAAGTTAAAGTAAAGAGCTACATCTTTCACAGCCAGAATTAAATATTTTATTTTCCTTACTTTTCAACAAGTCAACTAACATGCAAGTTATCTTTCTAAATGCCATTTGATAATCTTCCACAGTACTATAGTGAGCTGTTAAGATAGTACATGTGCTATGCAAATATATAAATTAAATGTTAAAGTTGGCAGCAGTCAAGAATGTTGTTTAAATTTATCTGATTGACTCCAGCACAGACTCCAAAAATATTACTTATTTTATTTGCAAAAAATGAATAATTTTTAACTAGGATGATGCCAAATGAAAATTATAGCAGGAGTAAAGGAAAGTACAAGTATTTTCTCCCAAAAGCCACTATAAGCATTTAAATTATTACAAGAAAATATGTAACAATTAAAATAACTTTATATATTTCCAGGAAAGTACCTAAAATAATAGGATTTGGATGGTGATACAGAAAAAATTACAAATTCACTCTTAATATCTGGGTCCCAAAATTGTCAGGTTTTTCCCCAATTGTTTTTTCCTACTGAAAATAGATGGATAAAATGCTCTGAAAATCAGAAGCCTAATTTACCTGTGATTATGTTCTTATTTAAAGAAATTTTAGAGTTTTTCTACCTACAGTTGTATCAACTTTTTCTTATTCATATGTGGTAAATTTTTAACTTTTGCTAAGTTAGTTATCTAATTCAAGGAGTATTTTCTTATTTAACACCTATATATATATATATATTTTACACAGATATATATATATATATTTTACACAGATATATATATTTTACACAGATATATATATATATATATATATATATATATATGTATAAACATTTTTTATCCATTCATCTGTTGATGAACATCTAGGTTCTTTCCATAGCTTGGCTATTGTGGACATTGCTGCTATAAACATACACGTGCATGTGCCCCTTCAGAGCACCACGTTTGTATCTTTAGGATAAATACCCAGCAGTGCAATCACTGGGTCATAGGGTAGCTCTAGTTTCAGCTTTTTGAGCAACCTCCATGCTGTTTTCCAGAGTGGTTGCACTAGCTTGCATTCCCACCAACAGTGTAGGAGTGTTTCTCTTTCTCCGCATCCTCGCCAACATCTGTCATTTCCCAACTTGTTAATTTTAGCCATTCTGACTGGTGGTTTCTCATTATGGTTTTGATTTGTATTTCCCTGATGCCGAGTGATGTGGAGCACTTTTCCATGTGTCTGTTGGCCATCTGGATGTCTTCTCTGCAGAAATGTCTGTTCATGTCCTCTGCCCTTTTCTTGATTGGGTTATTTATTCTTTGGGTGTTGTGTTTGCTAAGCTCTTTATAGATTTTGGACACTAGTCCTTTATCTGATTTGTCATTTGCAAATATCTTCTCCCATTCTTTCAGTTGTCTTTTGGTTTTAACTGTTTCCTTTGCTGTGCAAAAGCTTTTGATCCTGGGACGCTTGGGTGGCTCAGTGGGTTGGGCCGCTGCCTTTGGCTCAGGTCATGATCTCAGGGTCCTGGGATCGAGTCCCGCATTGGGCTCCCCGCTGAGCAGAGAGCCTGCTTCCTCCTCTTTCTCTCTCTCTGCCTGCCTCTCTGCCTACTTGTGATCTCTGTCAAATAAATAAATAAAATCTTTAAAAAAAAAAAAAGCTTTTGATCCTGATGAAATCCCAATGGATCATTTTTGCCCTTGCTTCCTTTGCCTTTGGCAATGTTTCTAGGAAGAAGTTGCTGTGGCTGAGATCAAAGAGGTTGCTGCCTATGTTTTCCTCAAGGATTTTGATGGATTCCTTTCTCATTTGAGGTCCTCCATTCATTTAGAGTTCATTTTTGTGTGTGGTGTAAGGAAATGGTCCAGTTTCATTTTTCTGCCTGTGGCTGTCAATTTTACCAAAACCATTTGTTGAAGAGACTATCTTTTTTTCCATTGGATATTTTTTCCTGCTTTGTAAAAAAAATTAGTTGACCATAGAGTTGAGGGTCTATTTCTGGGCTCTCCATTCTATTCCATTGATCTATGTGTCTGTTTTTGTGCCAGTACCAAAACAGACAGCTTTGATGATGACAGCTTTGTAATAGAGCTTGAAGTCTGGAATTGTGACGCCACCAACTTTGGCTTCCTTTTTTAATATTTGGCTATTCAAGGTCTTTTCTGACTCCATATAAATTTTAGGATTATTTGTTCCATTTGTTTGAAAAAAATGGATGGGATTCTGATAGGGATTGCACTAAATGTATAGATTGCTTTAGGTAACAGACATTTTCACAATATTTGTTCTTCCAATTCATGAGCCTGGAACACTTTTCCATTTCTTTGTGTCTTCCTCAATTTATTTCATGAGTACTTTATAGTTTTCTGAATATAGATTCTTAGCCTCTTTGGTTAGGTTTATTCCTAGGTATCTTATGGTTTTGGGTCCAATCGTAAATGCGATTGCATCCTTAATTTCTCTTTCTTCTGTCTTGTTTTTGGTGTAAAGAAATGCAATTGATTTCTGTTGCATTGATTTTATATCCTGGCACTTTACTGAATTCCTATACAAGTTCTAGCAGTTTTGTAGTGAAGGCTTTTGGGTTTTCCACATATAGTATCATATCATCTGCAAAGCATGTTAGTTTGACTTCCTCTTTGCTGATTTGAATGCCTTTAATTTCTTTTTGTTGCCTGATTGCTGAGGCTAAGACTTTTAGTACTATGTTGAATAGCAGTGGTGATAATGGACATCCCTGCCATGTTCCTGACTTAGCAAAAAAACTTTCAGTTTTTCTCCATTGAGAATGATATTCATAGTAGGTTTTTCATAGATGGCTTTGGTAATGTTGAGGTATGTGCCCTCTATCTTTACACTTTGAAGAGTTTTGATCAGGAAGGGATGTTGTACTTTGTCAAATGCTTTTTCAGCATCTATTGAGAGTATCATATGGTTCTTATTCTTTCTTTTATTAATGTGTTGTATCACATTGATTGATTTGCAGATGTTGAACCAATCTTGCAGCTCAAGATAAATCCCACTTGGTCGTGATGAATAATCCTTTTAATGTACTGTTGGATCCTACTGGCTAGAATTTTGGTGAGAATTTTCGCATCTGTGTTTATCAAGGATATTGGTCTGTAATTATCTCTCTCTTTTTTTTAAAGATTTTATTTATTTATTTGACAGACAGAGATCTACAAGAAGGTGGAGAGGCAAGGAGAGAGAGAGGAGGAGGCAGGCTCCCCGCTGAGCAGAGAACCCGATGCGGGGCTCAATCCCAGAACCCTGGGATCATGACCTGAGCCGAAGGCAGAGGCTTTAACCCACTGAGCCACCCAGGCGCCCCTGTAATTCTCTTTTTTGATGGAATCCTTGTCTGGTTTTGGGATCAACATGATGCTGGCCTCATAAAATGAGTTTGGAAGTTTTCCTTCCATTTCTATTTTTCAAACCTTAACACCAATATTAAGCCTATTCACTTCTGTTAATATACAATGTAAAATTTTTATTTTTTTTTTCATCCAACCATTATTTTACTCTTGGGACATCAAATTCTGGTTTCCTTTGGAGTCCCAATTACATCAACACTGCAACTACAGATATAATAACAATTCCTACTCTTCCTCAATTACTTATTTCAGATATTATTTGTTGATTAAACAAACATAATTCCAGCTCTCTTCTTAGTGGACATTCTCATTAGAAAGGCAAAAAATATATTGGACTCGGTTTTATAGTTAGGATCAGCATTGTTATGATTTTGGCCAAATGATATTCATAGAATTATGATAACACATTCCAGGAAAAGGCTCAGCATTTTTAAGAAATTAAGACTTTTCTCCTTCTCCTTTACAAAGGTTTCTGCCTTTAAGTTGAACTTATAGGAATATTAGCAGATATTACACAATTTGAAAAACATAAAATAAATGAAGAAAAATAAACAAAACTTCAGAAAATTGTGGGATATTAAATATACCAACATGTGTAATGGAAATAATAGAAGGAAAAATATAAAATTAAATAAATAATAGAAGGAAGGAAAGCAAGAGGGACACAATGTTACTTAAAATTAACAGTAGAAACTACAAACTTAATAAAAAACACCAACCTATATGTTTAAGAACATAAACAAATCTCAAGTATGATAAATTAAAAAAATTCCAACCAGAAACATCATAGACAAAAGGTTGAAAGCCAAAATCAAGAGGAAAAAAAAATTTGAGTAGTAAGAGAAAAAAAAAATTATTATTCATCATAGACAAGGAAACCAAAATAACACTTTCTAGTGACCACACATTAGAAACAATGAATGTCAGAAAGCAGAGGTGTGGCACACTAAAAACACTGCCAGGAGAAAGAAACTGTCAACCAAGGATACTATACTCAGAAAAGCTATCATTAAAAGATAAATATGAAATAATAATAAATAAATAAATAAAAATAAATAAATAAAAATTAGATATTGTTGCTAACAGAACTGCCTTACATACTAAAGGAATTTTTTTTTTATTTTTCCCAGCTCTATTGAAATATAATTGACATATAACATTGTTAAAGTTTGAGTTGGACAGCATGATGATTTGATATATGTATATACTGAGAATGGATATCATAAGTTAGTTAACATATCCATCACCTCACATAGTTAAAATTTTTTGCATGTGTGTATTGAGAACTCTTACGATTACTCTCATAAAAACTTTAAAATACATGTTATTATACTATTAACTATAGTTGCCATGCTGTACATTACATCCTTAGATATTCTTCATCTTATAACTGGAAGTTTGTATGCTTTGGTCAATTTAATCCATTTTCCCCACCTTCTCACCTCCACCCCTGGAGGTGGGAAGCCAATCTATTCTCTGTTTCTATGAGTTTAGATTTTTTTTTTTTAGATCCAACATATAAGTAAGCTTAGACAATATTTGTCTTTCTCTGTCTAACTCATTTCACTTAGTATAATGTCCTCAGGTTGCATCCATGCTGTTGGAAGTAGCACCTTGTTTTAATCACTAAATGAAATCCTATTCATCTTTATAATATCTTTCTTATCCATTCTTCTATTAGACACTTAGGCTATTATTATATTTTTAAGTAATGCCACAAAAAAACCGTGGAGGTATAGATACTCTTTGAGATGGTGATTTATTTCCTTTTTTTTTTTTTTGATGATTGTTGGAGCATATGTACTTCTATTATTTAATTTTTTAGTGTATCTCCTTACTATTTTACACACAGGTTGTATCAGTTTCCATTCCCACCAATAGTGCTTAAGTCTTCCCTTTGGTCCATGTCCCCCTAGTACTTATCTCTTATCATTTTGACAATATCCATTTTAACTCATGTGAGCTGACATCTCATTTTGGCTTTGACTTGCATTTTCACAATGATTAGTGATTTTGAACACCTTTTTGCATACCTGTTGGGCATTTGGATATCTTCTTAGGAAAAACATCTATTAAGATTATTTCCTCAATATTTAAATTGGATTATTTGGTGGTTTGTTGTTTTTGTTGTTGTTTTGCTTTATTTGCTATTCAGTTGTATAGGCCCTTTATGTATTTTAAATATTAGTCCTTACCAAATATGGGGTTGGAAATATTTTCTCCTGTCCCACACATTGTCTTTAGGAAATTCTTTAGTTTGAAAGAATGTGTCTTCAGACAGTAATATAAAACCACGAACAAATAAATAAAGAACTCTAGTAAAGGTAATCTACTTTTAGGTAAGTAATGATAAATGATAGAATAATTACACATTAGTTTTTCCATTTTTCTTCATTGATTTAAAAAAAAAGACTGAATTAGTAATTTTTAAGTTTATCACAAAGAAAAGCCCAGAACCTAATGTTTCACTGATGAATTTTACCAAAACTTTAGAGAAAAACTAATACTATTTCTTCACAAACATCCAAAAAATTGAATAATAAGGAGCACATCCCAAGTCATTTATGAAATTAGTATATCTTCATAACACAGCAAGACAAGGACATCACAAGAAAACTATAGCTCATCTCTTATTAATATATTAGTAAGTTAATTAACATTAATATAGACACAAAAATCACAAAATACTAATAAACTTAATCCATTGACGTGTAAAATGGATATACACAGTGACCAAGTAAGCTATCTCCCAGGAAGGCAATATAGTTTTAACATTTGAAAACAAATGAAGTAGACCTACTAATAAAGAAAAAGACAAACTACATTGTCATGTAATAGACTCAGGAAAATCATTAGGCCAGATTCAACATTAATTCATGGTAAAAACTACACAATAAGAGTAGATTAAGAGACCTCCTTCAGTCTGAAAGAGTATTATGAAAAACCCACAGCTGATACCATAATAAATAATAAAAAACTGAATGGTTTTACTTTGAAATTTAAAAGATGAAGATTTCTGCTCTCACTATTTATCTTCCACAATGTACTGGATATTCAAGCCGGACATATCAAGCAAGAAAAAGAAAAGAAAAAAAAAAAAAAAGAAAAAGAAAACCCAGACTGAAAAGGAAGAAGTAAAACAATCTGTACTTTTAGATGATATGACCTCATGTATAAACAAACCCCAAATCCTCCTAAAACTTCCAAATGTAATATTGAAATAAATCTATGGGGAAAAAAAAGTAGGTGGTGTTTTATTGGAATTGCATTGATATTTTAATTTGGAATGCACTGACACATTCCTCATATTTTTTTTTATTAACCTAAATGTGTTATTTGTTTCAGAGGTACAGGTCTGTGACTCATCAGTCTTACACAATTCACAGCACTCATTATACCACATATCTCCTCAATGTCCATCACCTAACCAACCCATCGCTTTTAAACCCCACCTCTCTAGCAACCCTCAGTTTGTTTCCTGAGATTAAGAGTCTCTTATGGTTTGCCTACCTCTCTGGTTTCATCTTGTTTCATTTTGCTCTTTCTTTTATGATCCTCTGTCTTGTTTTTCAAATCCCTCATATCAGTAAAATTGTATGATAATTATCTTTTCTAATTGACTTATACTGCTTAGCGTAATACCCTCTAGTTCAATTCACGTCTTTGCAAACGACAAGATATTGTTTTGCAAATATCTTGATGGCTGCATAATATTCCATTGTATGTATATATATATACATATATATATATATGTATATATATATATCACATCTTCTTTTATTTTAAGGAAAATTAATTTCAATTTATTAGAAATCTTAATATAAGAATTATTATTTTTTTTCAATTTATTTATTTTCAGAAAAACATTATTCATTATTTTTTCACCACACCCAGTGCTCCATGCAAGCCGTGCCCTCTATAATACGCACCACCTAGTACCCCAAACTCCCACCCCCCCGCCACTTCAAACCCCTCAGATTGTTTTTCATAGTCCATAGTCTCTCATGGTTCACCTCCCCTTCCAATTTACCCAAATTCCCTACTCCTCTCTAACGCCCCTTGTCCTCCATGCTATTTGTTATGCTCCACAAATAAGTGAAACCATATGATAATTGAATCTCTCTGCTTGCCTTATTTCACTCAGCATAATCTCTTCCAGTCCCGTCCATGTTGCTACAAAAGTTGGGTATTCATCCTTTCTGATGGAGGCATAATACTCCATAGTGTATATGGACCACATCTTACTTATCCATTCGTCTGTTGAAGAGCATCTTGGTTCTTTCCACAGTTTGGTGACCGTGGCCATTGCTGCTATAAACATTGGGGTACACATGGCCCTTCTTTTCACGACATCTGTGTCTTTGGGGTAAATATCCAAGAGTGCAATTGCAGGGTCATAGGGAAGCTCTATTTTTAATTTCTTGAGGAATCTCCACACTGTTCTCCAAAGAGGCTGCACCAACTTGCATTCCCACCAACAGTGTAAGAGGGTTCCCCTTTCTCCACATCCTCTCCAACACATGTTGTTTCCTGTTTTGTTAATTTTGGCCATTCTAACTGGTGTAAGGTGATATCTCAATGTGGCTTTAATTTGAATCTCCCTGAGGGCTAATGATGATGAGCATTTTTTCATGTGTCTGATAGCCATTTGTATGTCTTGATTGGAGAAGTGTCTGTTCATATCTTCTGCCCATTTTTTGATGTGTTTGCCTGTTTCGTGTGGGTTGAGTTTGAGGAGTTCATTATAGATCCTGGATATCAACCTTTTGTCTGCACTGTCATTTGCAAATATCTTCTCCCATTCCGTGGGTTGCCTCTTTGTTTTTTTGACTGTTTCCTTTGCTGTGCAGAAGCTTTTGATTTTGATGAAGTCCCAGAAGTTTATTTTCACTTTTGTTTCCTTTGCCTTTGGAGACGTATTTTGAAAGAAGTTGCTGTGGCTGATACCAAAGAGATTACTGCCTATGTTCTCCTCTAGGATTCTGATGGATTCCTGTCTCACGTTGAGGTCTTTTATCCATTTTGAGTTTATCTTTGTGTACGGTGTAAGAGAATGGTTGAATTTCATTCTTCTACATATAGCTGTCAGGTTTTCCCAGCACCATTTATTGAAGAGACTGTCTTTTTTCCACTGTGTATTTTTTCCTGTTTTGTCAAAGATTAATTGACCATAGAGTGAGAGTCCATATCTGGGCTCTCTACTCTGTTCCATTGGTCTATGTCTCTGTTTTTATGCCAGTACCATGCTGTCTTGGTGATCACAGCTTTGTAATAAAGCTTGAAATCAGGTAAGGTGATGCAGCCAGCTTTATTTTTGTTTTTCAACATTTCCTTAGCGATTCGGGGTCTCTTCTGATTCCATACAAATTTTTGGATTATTTGCTCCAGCTCTTTGAAGAATGCTAGTGGAATTTTGATCGGAATGGCATTAAAAGTATAGATTGCTCTAGACAGTATAGACATTTTAACACTGTTTATTCTTCCGATCCAAGAGCATGGAATGGTCTTCCATCTATTTGTGTCTTCTTCAATTTCTTTCATGAGTGTTCTGTAGTTCCTCAAGTACAGATCCTTTACCTCTTTAATTAGGTTTATTCCCAGGTATCTTATGGTTCTTGGTGCTATATTAAATGGAATAAATTCTCTAATTTCCCTTTCTGTATTTTCATTGTTAGTGTATAAGAAAGCCACTGATTTCTGCACATTGACTTTGTATCCTGCCACGTTGCTGAATTGCTGTATGAGTTCTAGTAGTTTTGGGGTGGATTCTTTTGGGTTTTCCATATAAGGAATCATGTCATCTGCAAAGAGAGAGAGTTTGACTTCTTCATGGCCAATTTGGATACCTTTTATTTCTCTCTGTTGTCTGATTGCTGTTGCTAGGACTTCTAATACTATGTTGAACAAGAGTGGTGAAAGTGGGCATCCTTGTCTTGTTCCTGATCTCATTCGGAAGGCTGCAAGCTTTTTCCCATTGAGGATGATATTTGCTGTGGGTCTTTCATAGATAGATTTGATGAGGTTCAGGAATGTTCCCTCTATCCCTATACTTTGAAGGGTTTTAATCAGGAATGGATGCTGGATTTTGTCAAATGCTTTTTCTGCATCAATTGAGAGGACCATGTGGTTCTTCTCTCTTCTCATATTAATTTGTTATATCACATTGATTGATTTGCGAATGTTGAACCATCCTTGTAGCCCAGGGATGAATCCCACCTGATCATGGTGGATAATCTTTTAATGTGCTGTTGGATCCTGTTGGCTAGGATCTTGTTGAGAATCTTAGCATCCATATTCATCAATGATATTGGTCTGAAATTCTCCTTTTTGGTAGGGTCCTTGCCTGGTTTGGGGATCAGGGTAATGCTGGCTTCATAGAAAGAGTCTGGAAGTTTTCCTTCTGCTTCAATTTTTTGAAACAGCTTCAGAAGAATAGGTGTTATTTCTTCTTTGAAGGTTTGGTAGAATTCCCCAGGGAATCCGTCAGTTCCTGGGCTCTTGTTTTTTGGGAGGTACTTGATCACTGATTCAACGTCGTTACTAGATATCGGTCTATTCAGGTTGTCGATTTCTTCCTGGTTCAATTTTGGTAGTTTATATTTTCCAGGAATGCATCCATTTTATCTAGGTTGCTAAGCTTATTGGCATATAACTGTTCGTAATAACTTCTGATGATTGTTTCTACTTCCTTGGTGTTAGTTGTGATCTCTCCCTTTTCATTCATAATTTTATGAATTTGGGCTTTATCTCTTTTCTTTTGGATTAGTGTAGCCAGTGGCTTATCGATCTTATTGATTCTTTCAAAAAACCAGCTTCTAGTTTCATTGATACGTTCTAAGGTATCTCTGGTTTCTCCCTCATTGATCTCATTTATAATCTTAATGATTTCCCTTCTTATGTGTGGAGTTGGTTTGATTTGTTGTTGATCCTCCAGTTCTTTAAGGTGTAGAGACAGCTGGTGTGTTCTGGATTTTTCAATTCTTTTGAGCGAGGCTTGGATGGCTATATATTTTCCCCTTAGGACCGCCTTTGCTGTATCCCATAGGTTTTGGACCGAAGTGTCTTCATTCTCATTGGTTTCCATGAATTGTTTCAGTTCTTCTTTGATCTCCTGGTTGATCCAAGCATTCTTAAGCAAGTTGGTCTTTAGCTTCCAGGTGTTTGAGTTCCTTCGGAACTTTTCCTTGTGATTGAGCTCCAGTTTCAAAGTATTGTGATCTGAGAATATGCAGGGAATCATCTCAGTCTTTTGGTATCGGTTGAGTCCTGATTTGTGACCCAGTATGTGGTCTATTCTGGAGAAGGTTCCGTGTGCACTTGTGAAAAATGAATATTCTGTTGTTTTAGGGTGGAATGTTCTGTATATATTTATGAGGTCCATCTGGTCGATGTGTCATTCAATGCTCTTGTTTCTTTATTGATTTTCTGCTTCGATGATCTGTCTAATTCTGAAAGAGTCGTGTTAAGATCTCCTACGATTAGTGTATTCATATCAATATGACTCTTTATCTTGATTAACAGTTTTCTTAAGTAATTGGCTGCTCCCATATTGGGAGCATAGATATTTACAATTGTTAGATCATCTTGGTGGATAGTCCCTTTGAGAATTATATAGTGTCCTTCTGTATCTCTGACTACAGTCTTTAGTTTGAAGTCTAATTTATCTGATATAAGAATCGCTACCCCAGCCTTCTTTTGAGTCCCATTGGCATGAAAGATGCTTCTCCACCCCTTCACTTTCAGTCTGCGTGTATCTTTAGGTTCAAAATGGGTCTCTTGTAGACAGCATATGGATGGGTCCTGTCATTTTATCCAATCTGCAACCCTGTGCCGTTTTATGGGTTCATTTAGGCCATTCATATTGAGAGTGATTATTGATAGATATGTTTTTATTGACATCGAGTTACCTTTGAAGTCTTTCTTTCTGTAGACTGTCTCTATATTTATGTTCAATGCTATTCTTGGCATTTTTCCTCTTTTATAGAACCCCCCTTAATATTTCCTGCAGTGTCGTCTTGGTGGTTGCATAGTCTTTTAAGCCTTGCCGGTCTTGAAAACTCTTTATCTCTCCATCTATTTTGAATGTCAGTCTTGCTGGATAAAGTATTCTTGGCTGCATGTTCTTCTCATTTAGTGCCCTGAATATATCTTGCCAGCCTCTTCTGGCTTGCCAGGTCTCTGTGGACAGGTCTGACGTTATTCTGATGGGCTTCCTTCTGTACGTAAGGAGTTCTTTGCCCTGGCGGCTTTCAAGAGATTATACCTACAATTATAATTCCTCAATTTGACTATCAGGTGTCGTGATGTTTTTTTGGAATGTATAATCTTGGGTGGAGACCGTTCAGCCTCTAGTACATGAACGCTGGTTTCATTCGCGAGATTCAGAAAATTTTCATGAAGGACTTGTTCCACTATATCTTCTAGACTTCTTTCTTTCTCCTCCCCTTCAGGGATTCCAATAATTCTGACGTTGGAACGCTTCATGGCATCATTTATTTCCCTGATTCTGCTTTCGTGGGATCTAAGCTGTTTGTTCCAAGCTTCCTCCTGATCCTTTCTCTCTATCTGTTTGTCTTCCAGATCACTAATTCTATCTTCTGTCTCAGTTACCCTAGCTTTGAGAGAATTTAGATTAGATTGGAACTCATTGAGAGCATTGTGGACCTCCTCCCTGGTAGCTTTAAGCTCCGCCCTAACATTGTGAACATCCTGTCTGGTCGCTTTCAGTTCGGCCCTAATCAATTCTGTTTGGTCACCCATGGCTTTCTCCAACCTAGCTATTGCCTGGATAATTGTTAGCCTGAATTCTCTTTCTGACATATTGTCTATGTTGATAGCCGTTAGCTCTGTTGCAGAAGGTCCATCCTCTGTATTTTTCTTCTGTTGGGCATTCCTCCTCCTAGTCATTTTGGTGGGAGAAGACTGAACAGATGTAGCTGGGTGTATCAACTCTGGTGCAGTCAAGGTGCACCCTGGAACACTTCTGAGCAATCAGGATTCCCCACCCAAATGAGAGACAAAAGAAAAGAAAAAGAAAAAGAACAAAAGGAAAAGAAGAAAAAGAAAAACAAAAAAGAAAAAAGAGAGAGAGAGAGAGGAAAGAAAGGGAAGATGAAAGAGAAGGTTCAGCCCAGATGGGCCCCAAGGTAAGATTTATGAAGTAGACAAAAGGAGATAAAAAGACTGAGACAATTATATGGCAAGAGAAAGAAAAAAAATATCTATATATGCAAATAAAGAAAGAACCTCGTCAAAAAGAACCACAAGTGTAAAATTTATATGCTATCAGGACAAACACAAAAAACACAGAAACACTGGTGGAAGAAGATGGGAGAGTTCTTATAAATTCTCAGTGTGTGCGAGGAAGGTTGTTTTGATTCTTCCTGGATGTATCTTGATATCTTTGTTAAAGGACTCAACTTTCCTAAGATAAAGGGGATTAAAAATTGGTTTACCTATAGGGGTAGTATTGATTGGGGAAAGGGGATTACTTTGAAGTTAACTCTATATGAATATTAGAGGATAAAAATAAAAAGGAATACACTAGACTAAACTAAACTAAAATTTTAAAAAAGGAATTCAAAAAATAAAAATGCAAAAGAAAAACATAGGTGTATGTGTCAAAAAGTTCAGGTTAGAAAGGTATTATGGAATTTGATGTACTGTACAGCTCTCTGTGATGGTAAATAGTTAAAAAAATTACCTATGTGTAAAAAAAAAAAAAAAATGAACCGGAATAGTGGAAACAAGTGAACAATACAAGTTTTTCTATGAAGTAGTGGTGGTTCTCTTGTAGTCCTTTTTTTTTTTTTTCTTTCTTGGTTTGTTTTCTGGGGGAGGGGCCTGCCACGTGGGTTGTCAGTCAATGATGTTTCCTGAGTTGAGTCCCCCCGCCCCCCTCAAGGGGGTGGGCTCTGGGGAAACTGGTTTTTTTCAGGCTTTTGTTCTCTGGCGGTTTTTTTGCTTGTTCACTTTTTTCCCTCTCACCTTGACCGCCTTTGATGGTTTTTGTAGTATTAGAAGAAATCAAACCACACCCTGATCTCCCTTTCAGAGAGAAGCCTCAGTCTGAGTGCAGAAGCTGAATAAATTCCCCCTTGGCCGCTGGCAGCGCAGGTTCCAAGTTGCAGACCCTGGGGGCGCAGGATCTTTTGCTCGTCCCCAAAGCCAAGGCAGTGGCGGCTGTCTGGGAGCTCCCGACCACCAGAGAGGTTCCAAGCAGCAGTCGCACACTGAGATTTTGCCGCGGGCACGGGCTGGGAGTGCCAGGCTTGCGCGCACCTCTTTTCAGAGGTGGCTGTGGGTCGGGCGCGCGTCTGGGGCACTGAGATCGGGGCGCTGGTCCGTAAGCCCCAGGCTGGGCTTTTGTGCGCCTCTGTCAGGGGAAGAGTTTCGGGCGTGCGGCTTAGGCTTTGAAACAATGGAGCGGGTCAAGGAGCGCCGGCTGGGCCACTGTAACTCAGGGGAGCTTGAGGGACGTGCGCATGTATCTCGAGCTTTGTGGTAGGGCTAGCGCACGTTCTGCAGACCGGCAGGGCTCCCATCCCCTCACAGGAGCCAGAACCCACGCATTCTCGGGTGCACTGGCGGCTTAGGGACCAAAAGCGGTTTCACCGCCGCACTCTCTCTGCCTCCGCTCCGGGGAGGCTGTCCTGGGGCCGGGGACTTAAGCCCCTGTCCCTAGCCGCCCCGATTCCCACAATTTCCCCCCGCGATCCTTTGCTCTTTTGGAGTGCTTTCAACCAGTCTCCAAGTTAATGCTGGTCCCCAGATGCAGGGCACTCTCGCTCGTATTGGGGTATTATTTTCCAACCGGTCGCCTCTGGTGGCTCCCTCCCCCTTTTGTTTATCTTCCGATATCAGTCTGCTGTTCCCATTCCACTTTACCTGCCCACGGGCGTCTTCTGCCCCTGTAGAGATCCAGACGTGTATAATTCTGATCTCAGGCTGATTTCATGGGTGATCGGAGTTCTTTGGTAAGTAATCAGCTCACTTTGGGGTACTGGCTGAAAAGGCGCCTCTTCCTACTACCCCGCCATCTTCTCTAGCCCCCTATACCACATCTTCTTTATCCTTTCATCTGTTGATGGACATCTAGGCTCTTTCCATAGCTTGGCTATTGTGAAAATTGCTGCTATAAACATCCAGGTGCATATGACCCTTCAGATCACTGCACTTGTATATTTAGGGTAAATGCCCAGTAATGCAATTCCCCTTTTTCTGCATCCTCCCCAACATTTGTTGTTTCCACATTTGTTATTTTTCGCCATTGTGACTGGTGTAGGGTGGTCTCTCATTGCAATTTTGATTTGTATTTCCCTGATGCCATTCATTCCCTGAGCATTTTTTTAATGTGTCTGTTGACTATTTGTAAGTTTTCTTTGGAGAAATGTCTGTTCATGTTTTCTTCCCATTTTTTGACTGGATTATTTATTCGCTAGGTGTTGAGTTTGATAAGTTCTTTATACATTTTGGATACTAGCCTTTTATCTGGTAAGACATTTACAAATATCTTCTCCCAGTCTGTAGGTCGTCTTTTGGTTTTATCAACTGTTTCCTTTGTTGTGCAAAAGATTTATCTTGACGAAGTCCCAATAGTTCATTTTTTGCTTTTTCTTCCCTTGTCTTTGGCAATCTACTTAGCAAGAAGTTGCTGGGGCCAAGGCCGAAGAGGTTGTTGCCTATGTTTTGCTCTAGGATTTTGATGGTTTCTTGCCCTAAATTTAGGTTTTTCATCTGTTTTGAGTTTATTTTTGTGTATGGTGTAAAGAAATGGCCCAGTCTCATTCTTCCGAGTGTGGTTGTCCAATTTTCCTAACACCATTTGTTGAAGAGACTGGCTTTTTTTTTCCATTGGATATTCTCTCCTGCTTTGCTGAAGATTCTTTTACCAGAGAGTTGAGGGTCCATTTCTGGGCTCTCTATTCTGTTCCATTGATCTATGTGCCTGTTTTTGTGCCAGTAACATACTGTCTTGATTTGTAATAGAGCTTGAAGTCTGGAATTGTGATCCTTTCAGCCTTGGTTTTCTTTTTCAGTATTCCTCTGGCTATTCAGGGTCTTTTCCGGTTCCATATAAATTTTAGGATTATGTGTTCCATTTCTTTGAAAAAAAAGTTGATGATATTTTGATGGGGATTCCATTAAATGTGTAGATTATTCTAGATAGCATAGACATTTTCACAATATTTGTTCTTCCAATCCATGAGCATGGAACATTTTTCATTTATTTGTGTTTTCTTCAATTTCTTTCATGAGTACTCTATTGTTTTCTGAGTACAGATTATTTGCCTCTTTAGGTAGATTTATTCCTAGGTATCTTATGGTTTGGGGTCCAATTGTAAATGGGATCAGATCCTAAATTTCTCTTTCTTCTGTCTCGCTGTTGGTGTATAGAATGCAACTGATTTCTGTGCATTGATTTTTATATCCTGACAATTTACTAAATTCCTGTATGAGTTATAGGAGTTTTGGAGTAGAATCATTTGGGTTTTCCACATAAAGTATCATATTATCTGCAAAGAGTGCTAGTTTGACTTCTTTTTTGCTGATTTGGATGCCTTTAATTTCTTTTTGTTGTCTAATTGCTGAGGCTAGGAATTCTAGTACTATGTTGAATAGCAGTGATGATAGTGTACAGCTCTGCTGTGTTCCTGACCTTAGGGGAAAACTCTCAGTCTTTCCCCATTGAGAATGATATTCCCTGTGGGTTTTTCATTGAAGGTTTTCTATAGGTGGCTTTGAGGTACATACCCTCCCTACACTCTGAAGAGTTTTGATCAAGAAAGGATGCTGTGCTTTATCAAATGCTTTTTCAGCATCTATTGAGAGTATCATATGGTTCTTGTTCTTTCTTTTATTAATGTATTGTATCACATCGATTGATTTGTGGATGCTGAACCAAACTTGCAGCCCAGTAATCAATCTCACTTGGTCCTGTTGAATAATCCATTTAAGGTACTGTTGGATCCTATTGGATGCATTCCTTGAGACATAAAATCTACCATAACAGAACCTGGACGAAATAGAAAATCTAAACAGACCCATAACCAGTAGGGAGATTGAAGTAGTCATCAAAAATCTCCCAAGAAACAAGAGTCCTGGGCCAGATGGCTTCCTAGGGGAATTCTACCAAAAGTTTAAAGAAGAATTAATACCTAGTCTTCAGAAACTATTCCAAAAAATTGAAAAGGAAGTAAACCTTCCAAACTCATTTTATGAGGCCAGAATTATCTTGATCCCAAAACCAAAGACTCCATCAAAAAGGAGAATTACAGGGGCTCCTGGGTGGCTCAGTGGGTTAAAACCTCTGCCTTCAGCTCAGGTCATGATATCAGGGGTCTGAGATCAAGTCCTGCATTGGGCTCTCTGCTCAGTGGGGAGCCTGCTCCCCCCCCCACCTGCTTCTCTCGCTACTTGTGATCTCTTTCTGTCAAACAAATAAATAAAATCTTTAAAAAAAGAAGAATTACAGACCAATATCTCTATTGTAGAAATTCTTACCAAGACACTTTTCTCAGATTGAGACACAGCATACCACATACAAAAAATATACGCTTTTGTCGTTTTCTTTTCAAAACCCTGTACTTTTTAAAGATGTCTCCTATATCAGTTATATTTTAAGGTAGTTTCATAATTTTTTTTCTTTTGTTAAATTATTTTCTCTTAAGATCTTTGCTGGTGTTACAAAGCAACTTACTTTTCTAAATTGATTTTATATCAAATATCCTTCCTGAATTACATTATGAAATCTAACAATTTAAGTATTATTGGAGGTTTTCTACAGTGAAAACCATATCAATTGATAATGAAGACAGTTTTGATTCTTACTTTCCAAATAAAATAATTTTCTTTTTCTTGTTTTACTGTCTTACTACTTATTAAATACAGTGTTAAATTCAAGCAATAAAGGTGAGCCTCCATATTCTTATTCATGACCTTAAAGAAATTCCTTATAACATGCCACATGTCATTAAATGTAACAGAAGTTGAAAAGGGGACCTTGCAAAAGCTAGTTTGAGTCCCTGCTACACCTACTGTACCAGCTAAGATTAGATTCAGCTGCATAGGACAAAGGCCCCTAATAGGTGTATCTAACATAAGACAGAAGTCTATTCCTCTTCTATATAAAAAGAAGTGTAAGTGGTCATGGCTTATGTGGTATCTCAGTGATGTTCAGTCGTATTTTTCCATGTAATTGTCTTGTCATCTTTAGCAAATGACTTCCACTTCCTTGTTCAAAAGGTTATTTGGGCCTTTACCATTGGTCCACATTCTACATAGTAAGAAGAAGGAAAGAATGAAAAAGAATAAACCCCAAGTTTTTCAAGAAAACTTCTTAAAACTATCATATAATGCATTGACTTACATATTACTGACCAGAATAAATTTTTATGAGCATAAATGAAGCTACAAGGGAGATTGAGAAATGCAGTTTTTATATGTGGGTATCAAGGTGTCCAGTAATACAAGAGCTCTGATGCTAAAGAACCTGGCTCTTAATGTGATTGCATAAGTGGATTCCAGTCCACTTTTCTGTTTTAGAATATGTCAGAAATGAGAAATAAATTTCTGTTGAGTTAATCCATTTTTAATAATTCATTGATATAATTATAAACTAAGAACTACATATATTTAGTGTATACAACTCAGTAAGTTGGGACCTTAACCTAAGCAAACATCTTTAATATCATCACCACAATCAAAGGAGTAGATAAACTCAATACCTTCTAGAATTTCCTTATGTCTTGTGTGATAAGAACACTTAATAGGAGATCTACCTTCTTTATAAGTTTTAAATGCACAATATCATATTGTTAAGTATCAGTACTATATTATATCAACAAATCTCTAGACTAATGCCTTCCCATTTCTATCTCCCCCCATCCTCTGGCAACTAACATTCTGTGAGTTCACTCCTCTGAGTTTGAGTCTTTTAGATTCATCATATAAGTATCATGAAGTATTTTCTTCTGTGTCTGTTTTCTTTTACTTAATATAATGTACTTCAGGTTCATCCATATTGTCACAAATGGCAAGATACTTTTCCTTTCTAAGACTGAATAATAAATACTTCATTGTATATACCATAGTTTCTTTATCTATTCATCAGTCAATGGATGCTTGAGTTGTTTCCATATCTTGACAATTGTGAATAACTCTGCAATTAACATGAGAATACAACTATCTCTTTAAGATCTTGATTTAAGATATTTTGGATATACACTCAAAAATAGAATTTCTAAATCTTATGGTGGTTCTAATTTTTATTTTTGAAGGAACCACTATACTGTATTCCATAGCAGCATATGAAATTACCACTAACAGTATAAAATTTCTCCAGACACTTGCCAAAACCTATCTCTTTATATGAGATATTTTTATTACTTATTTTATTGTGATAATAACACTTGCCATATAACCTACTCCTTTAATAAGTACTTAGTTGTACAATATACTATTGTAATAATGGATAAAATGTTATACAATAATTCTCTAAAACTTACTCATTTTTCTTGGCTGAAACTTCCTTTCTATTGATTAGATATTCCCCAATTCTCTCTCCCCACAGCCCCTGGCAACTAAACTAAGATTGCATTGCAGAATTTTAATGGAAAATTAAACAAGGTCTCTCCTCCCATAGAGTTATTTTTTTTAAAAATGTACTTGGTCTCTCATGGTTCACCTCCCCTTCCAATTTACCCAAATTCCCTACTCCTCTGGACTCTGAAAAACAGTCTGAGGGGTTTGAAGTGGCGGGAGGGTGGGAGGTTGGGGTACCAGGTGGTGGGTATTATGGAGGGCACAGCTTGCATGGAGCACTGGGTGTGGTGAAAAAATAATGAATACTGTTTTTCTGAAAATAAATAAATTGGGAAAAAAAACCACACAGAATGTGCAAGACAAGGAGTGGATTCTAATGTAAACTATAGATTTTCATTAATAATAATTTATACATATTGGCTGATTAATTGTAACAAGTGTATCACACTAATGTAAGATGTTCACAATAAGAATATCTGTGTTGGGAAGGTGGAATATAAGGGGGTTTATAGGAACTCTCTAGCCTAATACATTATATATCTGTTTTCAGTAAACTTTCTTTTCTGCTTTGGTAAAAAAAAAAAAAAAATACTTGGTATATATAAATTAGAGCTGTTAATAAAAAAAACTCTATAATTATATTTCCTTATAATCTAGTATTTTAAATAAAAACAGTTTCCCTCTTATCCAAATGTCAACACTAACAAGGAAATATATTTCTAGAATAAAGCATACTTCTTTAACATGTTAGTGTGAAAAGATGAGTCATTTTATTTTAATAAACTTCATTAACTTGCATAGTATTCTGCTTTGATATCATTATTTTTTACTAGCATTATTTGTTCAACTCTTGTTTTGAATCTAGTGACCATTGAAGTATTTTTAATAAACTTCTTAAACACATATGTACATATATATGTATAAATATCCTTGGCACAGTTTCTAGTTCCCTAATTGAACACTGAATGATACAGTAGTCATGTACTGCCACCTGAAATATTTCCTGTTTCCACCCCATTTGTAACTTACCATAATATGAATTTGTTAATGGATATTTATTACATTTTTATCTGTATTCCTATCTAGAATATAATCTAGAGCTGTAAAACCATGTCTTTTTACCATTTAATTCTTGATGCCTCACCAAGTTTTGTCTTAGCTACTTGATGAATATTGTCTGAAGAAATGGCAAATGAGCCAAATGATAGTAAATAATCAGTTGAATTGCTCCTTACAGGTCTGGATTTTGGTCTATTTTCCTCTTTAGAAAATTTACACTATCTCAATGATTTCTGTAACATGCTAGGCACATATTGGATGAATAAATGATAGGTGATAGATTAGTGATATAAAAGTTAATTTTATGCATTTTAATTTGTTCTAGATGTATGATGTATCTTTTTACTTTTGACCTTAATTGTAGTTGTTCAGTTTATTTTATATTTATGTTTTCCACTTGTTCACAAATAATTATGTAAAAGAGGCATGCTTGAAAAAATCAAGTAAGTATATTATGAGGACACTTTATTTATTTATTTAAAAATTTTATGTATTCATTTGAGAGAGAGAGAGAGCACAAGCAGAGCAAGAGACTGAGGGAGAGGGAGAAACAGACTCCCTGCTGAGCTGGGAGCCTAATATGGGACTTGATCCCAGGAGCTGGAGATCAAGACTTAAGCCAAAGACAGACAAAACCATCTGAGCAGCCCATGTTCCCCAAAGATATTTTCATTTTAAACTCTGTTCCCAAGATGCTGCCAAATTTTAGGTTTCTGAAAAGAATCTTTCAAATCATTTTATTTCCATTAGTATAAAAATAATGTGAATGCACTGACATTCTTTCTAAAGCCCTTTGAATGTATTTCTCTCTTTGTCAGAGAACTAATTCTTTATCTGTTTGCCATGAATATTTTTTCAGAAAGATAGCATTAATGTTAATTCCTTTTCTTTACACTGACCTCATTTGTATGTTTTCATCAAAACATTACAGCTTGAATTCAGTGGATGTACCATAACACAGAATTAGAAGGTATAAATTTTCCCTTGAGCTTTTATTCTCCCCTTGCCCAAGCTCAATAATTATTACACTGATTTATAACTTCTCTAAGTTTCTTTTTACTTCTGTTTTCCCATTTTGATGTTTCTAACAATTCTATTTTCTTTCCCTTCTAAATATCTTTCTCTTTGTCACAAAACAAATCAATTATTTTAATACACCAAACTGAGGGCAGGAAAACAACCAGACCCTGGGGAGGAGATACAGCCTCAGGGAACAGAGTATGAAATAAGAATTTTGACTAATGTTGAGGAAGCAGATTTAGATTGTTCTCATGAGCAGGTGTCAGGCTCATGGCTTGACCTGGAGGTTTAATACATAGCATTGGCATTTGACAATGATAAGGACACATGCCCAGGGCCCCTTGGGCACTTGCTTAAACCATTATTGTCAAGTTGCCAAGGGCAAGTACACTTGCCCTGATTTTTCAAAGATTGACTTCTATATTTGTGAAGCAGATGCTCTGAATTTCTGATACAGTTAATGAAGTCTGGAATCTACTTTACTTCAGTCCCAGAAACTGAGGTAAAGAGAAAGAGACTTTTAAGAATCTAAGCATTTAAAGTCTTAACTGCCCTTTTTGTCTTCCTCTTAAAATCTCTCCCTTCTATGCGTGTGTGAGTGTATGTGTGGTATGGAAAAATCTCTTCCTGATGTACTAAAAATGTATACACCAATGTAGTAAAATCAAAATTTCTCCTTTCTGAAAATAAGCCAGTTGTAATACATAATGTATAAAATTTGGAAAATGAAGAAAATAATTAAGAAAAATTTACCTTAACCCATAGCCCTATACTTGTACTCCCTTGTAATAATTCTTCTCTAATTGGTTGCATGTTTATTTTCCCTCTTTGATAGCAAACATCACAAGAACCAATATTGTACCTAGTTTTTTTCTAACCATTAAAATTAAGACTACTTGTGCATGGAATATATGTAAATACAATATGTAGTTAATACCTAGAATCAAGTCTTATTTATAGTATATATATACATATATAGATTGATACACACAGAAAATTGTTATCTATTATTGGATCATATATTATTTAACATTCTGTATTTTACTTTTTACTCAAGATTATTATAACTTTCTTCATAATCATTATATCTTTCAATATTCAAATTTTATTATAGTTATCTCTTTAACAGTTGGAGGAAATTGAGCACAGACAGGGTAAGAAAAATTCTTCAAGATCACACAGATTATATGTGTCAGAGATGAAACTCTTAGCTAGAAGTTTGTTTTACTTTGAAGAAGTTGTATTCAGTCTTTACTTTGTCAAATCTATAGTACTAAAAACAAAATTATTTTCCATATAAAATACTGTGATGAAATCTTCATCTTTATTCCCTTAAAATACATCATTCATTATCTTTATTTCCTTAAAATAGATTCTTTTAGAAGGTCATCAATTCATAAGGTATAAACATGTTTGAAAGTACAAATGTGTACAAATTCCTTTTAGGAATTCTTTACTGTTATTCTTTACATCCTTTACAGCTATTTTCTTGTACGAAAGTATCTAGTTCATTGTATCTGAAACATGTTAAGAATGATTACTTTTATTAATATTTGTCCACATGATTTTTTTTCACTTCTGGGTTTAGGCTGTTTTTTAAATACGTGTCTATTGACACATATTTTCTTGTGTGAAAAGTAGTTTCCCATTGCCTTAGTACAAATCCAAATACATTCTCATTATCTTTAAGGAAGTTTATGTTCCACCCAATAAACATGAATTCATTGAATAAACTGCTACTACATGAATATAATTCTTTACCTTATTATATATATCTCAATTGTTCATTGCTAATATGTTGAAAAACTTGTTTTTTCCAGTTTTAACCTCTACCCGAACATTTCACTGAAAACTCCAGTGGTGTATTCTCACTGAAAAACTGACTCAAAGTGTTAGGATTAGCATTAGAGTTCAGGGTCTCTAATTTTTTTATTGCTTCTCTTAATCTTCTAAATATATACTCACATCATTTACAAACAGCATTCATGTTTTTCCTTTTCTAATATTTATATTTATCATTTATTTGTCCTATATTTAACTTTGGTCATGATAATAGTGAATCTAGACTTATCTTTTCCTCATTTAAAGGTGCTGTTTTACTAGTAGCATATGATGTTAGCTAATAGGAGAACATAAATATTTTCTATAATATTAAAGAGGTAATTTCTGTTTCTAATCTTCCAAAGATTATATGAAAAATTATTCTTGAGCATTTGGGTGTTTTGAATGCTATTAAGCCCTTTTTTAGTGTTAAAGAATAATGTTTTAATTTGCAGTTGTGATTTGAAATATTTTACTATTTTGCTTGATTTTTATAAATTTTTCATTTTTTATTATTTTAAGAAATCTTATTCATCTATGCTGATATTATTTAAATACTGTAGAATTTATATTCTAAGTTAAGAGATCAGCAATTTATTTTTCCTGTTTTCTTTCTGAATAGGTTGCCTATGATTTAAAAATTAGAAAGCTTTGCATTTTTCTAAAGTATAAAAAATACATATAAAGGATATTCCTTATTTTTTTCTTATGTCATTTTCTTCAGTGACCTGTTTTCTATGAATACATAATCATAAATGATTAATGTCAGAAGATCAAGCTAATCTATTTCTCAACTTTAGCCATGAAGAAGTAGAAACTGAGAGAGTTTAAGTTACTTATCCATTGTCACAATTGGTAGGGTGCCATCTCTATACTCATTGCATTATACTTGCAGTCCCAAGGAAATAGCAGAGCTTAGAAATAAAGTCTGGTTTCCCGAGTCACCACATAGACTAACTCTGCCAACCAAACAGAAACACTGCTATTGCACTGTTGTATGCATAATAAACAACATACAAATAAAAGTAGAAATCCAGGTATTTAGATTTCTAACATAACTGTTGGAGATTTCATGATCTCCCCATGATTTAATAATGGTGATCCAAATTGAAAAAAAAATAATATTGATATTAACTATTTAAGCCATATTATTTGAAATAATAGTTATATAAATCCAAACATGTCCTGGCTAGTTAGTATATTCAGCAGAACACTTGAAGAGAGAAAGAAATCTTAATAGATAAATACAATATATCAACATTTACAATAGCTTGAATATAGAAGAAATAAATTGGCACAAATGACTCAATTACAAATGTGATTATGTTCCTCTGTAAAGATGTTTTTTTTTTGTTGTGGTTGTTCTTTCTGTTTGTGTTTTTCTGGGCAAAAATATGATTACCAGCTATAGAGAGGCTGTTATTCTTATATAAATCTTGACATAAGTACACACATAAACAATGCCCAAATATGTGCACTATAAATTCATGATGCCAAAATTAATGATCAATAAGCCAGAATGATTAGTGTGACACTTTTTTTTAATTAAACTACGATTGCAAATAACTCATATAACTCTGGAAAGTGTGATAATAACAAAAAAATTGATATCTTTTAAAATTACATAGGATTACCCAAATAATATCTATAATAAAAATAATCACAATATCAGCAACTACTGCCTGAGATCAATGACATGATAAATGTCATGGGTAGCAAATTGGGTTGGCTCAATCAAGACCAATATCAGGTAAATATTAAAAGCAGGAAAGTGCTATGAGATAAGCAATATATTTTACATTAAATAGGTGGAGTAGGTTGGATGTTATGATGGAAAACTGAAAATTCAAATTATAATATAGAACTATATAGATAGAAGATATCTGATACAGAAAACCAAGATGTGAAATATATCTCTGGTGTCTGGCATAAGACACCAAAGAAACATAGATTTGACATTTTCTTGTGTCCTTATTATTAGTTTTCATAGATAAGATAGTTAAATATTAACTATCTTAAATATAAGATATAAATAGAAATAAATATAAATTAGAAATAAATAAATTAGATATAAAAGAAATAAATATAAATATTTAACTATCAAGTTAAATATTAACTTGATGCTCTTTTTTTTTTAAGATTTAATTTATTTGTTTGAGATAGAATGAACAGGGAGAAGGACAGAGGGAGAGGAAGAAGCAGTCTCCTTGCTGAGCAGGGAGCCTAATATGGGGCTTGATTTCAGGATGCTGGGATCATGACCTGAGCTGAAGTCAGACAACTAACCAACTGAACCACCCAGGTGCCCCTTAACTTGATATTCTTGAGGAAAGTTAATTTCAAATACTTTCAAATTTGCACTACTTTGGAATATATGCTCTCCACATATTTAAATGACATATTTTACAAAGTAGTATGGCTTTAGGGATGGAAAGAGCTTTTATTATTTACAAAGTTTTTATAATTACTTTCAAAGATTAGTTGGTTTTTTTGTAAATAGTATAGTAGCTTGAATAAATCTGGAAAGGAAATTATCTCAAACTTTTTTCCTCTCATATAAATTAATGCTACTTGTGGAGATATATTGATCTGACTCAATCAGAATACACTTGTAATGTTAATGAAAAACCTGAGTTTTCATAGATTAAACATAGCAGATGAATTGCTTCATGATATGAGAGCAATATCGTGTCGAGCATAATGTGAACATTGTTGTTAAATCGTGTTTTCCATTACTTTTGCAAAATGTTCTTAAAAGCATTTATGAATTCAAAATGATTTAATCTTTTGACCTATACAAATGAAATAATCCCTGAAGACATGGAATCAGAATTCTAATATTCCTTCAAACTGTTGTATGTTTGAAGACTATAATTAATTCATTAGTTTTTTAGTACGATAAAGTTCATCTTGATTTTGCATTTCATTATAATAATTTTGATAGTTCAAGAGCAGCATTTGATCTTATGATAATTTTGCTTGAGATATATTATTATCTTAAGATTCCTCAGAC
This sequence comes from Neogale vison, assembly GCF_020171115.1. Lineage (NCBI taxonomy): Eukaryota > Metazoa > Chordata > Mammalia > Carnivora > Mustelidae > Neogale > Neogale vison. The sequence goes on along the minus strand of NC_058094.1, from coordinate 82,866,315 downwards.
TCTCATTTGTGAATAGTCTCTGATATTACAAATGTTTACTTGTTATGCACAAATATATTTAAAGGTAAAAGTAGCAAAAATGCAGATAACCACAAATAACAGCATTTAAAATAAACACAAAAATGTGTTTTCCATGCCCCTTCATCTTTTCTTGTCACCCTAGCTTCTTCTCCATATGGAAAGGCTAATGTGAAACCAGTCTTCTGCTATTAAACATTTTTAACAATATTTTACTCAGACTAGAACAGACAGTTGTTCATATTTCCAGCTGTGAATGTTTCTGAAAGCTTTCCTTCATAAGACTCTAACTCTCTAACTCTACCATCTCACAATAACTCTTTTTTAGGTGAAGGCCTTAAAACAAGTCTGTTAAATAGATATGACTTTAAGGCAGTAGGAAGGAATGCAGAGGGGAAACACAGGGAAACCTTTTTTAACATTTCCAAAATATTTTGAAAATGTCATAGGGTGTTATGAATTTTTTTTATTTAAAAAGTTTGGGCAAATGTGTTTTATCATTTAAGACTCAACTTAATTCCACATTCATTCATTCACTTCAAAAATATATTTTTCCGAAGCCCCTGAGTGGCTCAGTGGCTTAAAGCCTCTGCCTTCAGCTCAGGTCATGATCTCAGGGTCCTGGGATCGAGCCCCGCATCAGGTTCTCTGCTCAGCAGGGAGCCTGCTTCCTCCTCTCTCTCTCTCTGCCTGCCTCTCTGCCTATTTGTGATCTCTGTCTGTCAAATAAATAAATAAAATCTTTTAAAAATATATATATAATATATAATATATTATATATTGAATATAAATATATACTATATATAATATATAAATATATTATTTATAAATATATAAATAATATATAATATAAAATATATATATATATATATATATATATATATATATATATATATATATATTTTTCCCCCCTGCTGTGGACCAGGCACTGTCCTTGATAGAATAATATCAGTTGTAGCACAATAACCAGGAGAACACCTTTCTTTGCTCTGACCTACAGAGCATCTTTACTTAGCAACACTGCTCTATTTCCCAATGCTCTATTTGGGCTAACTGCCTTATTTTTCACTGACAATCAATCTGAACTGATTTTGGGAGAATATCTTAATTTATTTAATCACAAAAAGTATAGCAATATTTCAATAACCAAATTTACAATACCAAGTATTAAGAACTATTTTAATAGTATATTTATTTTAGAAAAGTTTTAAATGTGAACATTGATTTGAAGGAGGAAAGATGAATTTGGAAGAAGCAGAGTTTTCAGAGTAAAAACTAATTGGGTGTAAGCTGTAGCTGTGTGGCTTTATTCATGTAATATCTTCAATTAGCAACAATGTTTACTTATTACCTATTAGTATTGAAGAGATGTACAAGGTAATATCTCTCTGTGGTTTTGATTTGAATTTCTTTGACAGTAATGTTGAGCATCTGTTGACACACTTGTTGACACTTTATATGTCTTTGGAAAAATGTCTATTCATGTCCTTTGCACATTTTTTTTAATTGGGTTATTTGGTTCTTTTTCTATTGAGTAGTGGGAGTTCCTTATGTATTTTGGATATTAACCTCTATAACCTTTGAATATAACCACTTAGAGTAACCGAGTGGTTTCTCCATTAGTTGGCCAGGGAAGGCCCTTCCAAAAGAAAATAAACAAGGGTCCTAAAAATCAGAGAAGTGGGCTGTCTGGAGAGAAGGAACACCCAGTGAACTGGACTGACCATATTTGCAAATATTTTCTTATATTCCATAGGTTAGCTTTGTATTTTGTCTATTGTTTCCTCAGCTGTAGAGAACTCTTTTAGTTTGATATTTGTTTTCATTGCCTATGTTTTAGGTATCAACTCTAAAAAATCATTGCCAAGACCATTGTGAAGGAGCTTTCCCCCTATGTTTTCTTCTTGTCATATACCTTAAATATACATAATTTTTATATGCCAATCATACTTCAATAAAAGGGGAAAAGGGGAAGAAAGAAATTACTCATCAAGATTGGGGGAAAAAGGTACAAGATACTGAGGTTATAATTGTGAAAAAAAAAATGACCCTTGTCAACAATGAGCTTAAGGTCTAGGGAAGCCAAATAAACCATCACAACAATAAGTATTGTCTTGAGGTTTGTACAGAAAACAATACAGAATACATGAGAAGCACATTTATTCTATTTTGGGGGATCAGGGATGCTTTCTTTAGAGAAAGATAGGGATAAATTAGCCAAAGAAGATAGATAAAGGATAAGCAAAACATTTCAGACAGAAGACGGGGAAGCCTAACAGATGACAAAAAGTATAGTTTATTGATTACGTTGTCTTCATGTACTGCATATTTTTTTTTAAAAGATTTTATTTGTTAATTTGATAGGGAGAGAGACAGCAAAAAAGGTAACACAAGTAGGGGGAGTGGTAGAGGAAGAAGCAGGGAGCTTGATGTGGGACTGGATCCCAGAACCCTAGGATCATGACCTGAGCCAAAGGCAGATACTTAAAAACTCAGCCACCCAGGCGCCCTTCATGCATTGCCTCATAAAACAGGAAATGGAAGACTTGTATATCCATCTCACAGAGGCTGATCATAAAGATCAAAGGAGATGAAAATGTTAGATAATGTACATGAGAATATATGCATATCTATCTTCATTAGGTGGCTTCTCTTTATAGAAAAGACGTATTTTAAATTTTATTTATTTTCTTAAATTTGTTGAAGTAGAAGTAAAAAAAAACAAATTTAAGCCAATAAATTCAGTTTACAAATATTATTCTATTTGTAAATATAATACCTTTTACTAAGTCATTTACAAGGCTTTTATATCTTAGATAATTAAAATTCCCTATACAATGTAAACATTATAAATTTAACATGTCCAATTATCTAAGTACTTACTTGTCTAACAAAATGTTTCATTATTAAATAAGTCCTATAAATTTAATTGAGTTAAGCTCATAAAGTTGACAAATTTTCAACTCTTTTAAATGATTTTAAGCTCTTTAAGTATTGCTTAAAATCTTAATGAGAATTCTTTTGTGCCTTTCAATCATCAGTATAAAGATAATTAGTCTCTATATATTTCAATCAGAAAAATTAAGTTTATCTATTAGGTCTCTTATCTGACAAGTTCTTTTAAATGTGATAAATACAACAATACTAAATATACATAGTTGTTTCAAAAATAACACAGAAATATTCAGAAAATGGGTTTGATTTTCTTCATAACTTTTAATATTTAATTCATTATTCTGGAATTCATATTTTAATATGCTTACCTATTAAAAATGCATCATTCCAAACAAGTCACCATTCTTTTTCCAGTATTTTTATATCACTAATAGAGGTATTTGGCCAGTAAAGTGGTCTCAATTCTTACCCAAGACATTCACTAAGAATCTGAAGCCCTGAAGCCAAAGAACAAAATTTCATCATTTACTAAAGACTATAGGGCCTGTGGATTCATCTGATTTAATCTGAAACCTAACAACTAAAATCCCTCATTCATTTGTTGAATTTGATAAATTTATTTTCTTCTTAATTCTGTTCTAAAATGTTTTCTTCCTCTTCTTATCAGGTAGGACCACAATTTCTTTAGATATTTCCCTATCATCACATTCAACTCCCTTCATCCCTCAATAGTTGGTCGACCTCATTCACATGATTAACATATAGCCAGTGCCACGCACTGCCCTAGACACTGATGTAGAAGCTATACACATATGACTCATTTCCTCATGAAACTTATATGTTAATGGGGTTAGTTTCCTAAAAGAGTTAGACAGAAAATTAAATAAGATTATGGAAGAGTAACTGAATGACTTCTTTCATTTGTTGGTCAGGTAAGGTCCTTCCAAAATAAAATAAACAAGGGGTATAAAAATCAAAGAAGAGAGCTGTCTGGATAGAAGGAAAACCCAGTGAGCTGGACTGAACATAATGTACTCAAGTGCCCAAAAGTTAAGTTAGTCAGGCCAGAACATTTTAAATTAAGGAGAGAAATGTTAGAGATACAACCACAGGTCAAATTTTGCAGACACCTTTAGGCAAAGATAAACTTGAGATAAAAAGTCACAGTTAAGTAAGGATATGGCATGGTTACATTAAAAAAATCTATTTATTGTTATGTGAAAAACATATTTTAAGGAGCTAGAATGTAAGTAGTGAGACAAAGATGTGATTAATCAAATGACAGTTGATGGTGACTCAAATAAGGAGATGAACATGGAGGTGGTGAGAAATGGCCAGACTCAGGATATATTTCAGGCATGAAATAAATAAGTGTTACTGATGGATTTAATCTGGACACTGGGTGTGGAAGAGGAAATCAGGGAGTACTGAGGTACTTCAACATTTGGGGTTTGAGAAACATAGCTGGGAAAGTTCCATTTTGAAGTTGTAAAATTTGAAATTCCTACTTCACATTCAAATGGAAATGTCAAGGGCACAGTCTGATAGATGAGTCTGGGATGATGGAGACAAGTCTGGGTGAAGGAATAAATCTGAGGGTCATTGATATGTAGGCAGGTGTATTTAAAGCTGTGAAAGAGCTGAGATAGTAGAGAGAACAGGTAGCCATATAAGATAAAAGCCTGAACACAAGTTGTATAGCATTTTGAAGACAAGAAGAAAAGGAATATAAACAAAGACAAAGGAAAGAGAGAGAGAGAGATAAAGTTAATAGGGGAGTATTTTAGATGGAAACACTGAACATTTGTTTTGATAAAACAGAAAAAATCCCAAGGGAAAAAAAGTTCAAGAGGGAAAACATGATCAACTGTGTCAAATACTTAAAAGCAGCTGTGTAAGCACTGGATTTGAGGACCCAGTGGTAGGATCTAGACCCAAAGCCTGGCTGGAGAGGGCTGAGAAGAGAATGTGTGGTAAAAAAATAAAGACAGTGTCTATACTGTCTTATAAGTATAAATACATATGTAAATATATGAAGAGATACAAATAAGTATTTATCAATAACACATATTTTTTGTTCTATTAAATAGAGAGATGAAGCAGTACTTAGAGAAGTGTGTGGTATGAAAAGTCAAGTGATTGAGGGGTAAATCCCACCTGGTCATGATGGATAATCCTTTTAACGTACTGTTGGATCCTATTAGCTAGGATCTTGTTGAGAATTTTGCATCCGTATTCATCAGAGATAGTGGTCTGTAATTCTTTTTGATGGGATCTTTGTCTGGATTTGGGATCAAGGTAATGCTGGAAGTTTTCCTTCTGTTTCTATTTTTTAAAACCGTTTAAGGAGGGGCACCTGAAGTGGCTTAGCCTTTTAAGTGACTGTATTCGGCTCAGGTCATGATCCCAGGGTCCTGGGATGGAGCCCTGCATCTGGCTCCCTGCTTAGCAGGAAGCCTACTTTTCCTTCTCCCACTCTCCCTGCTTGTGTTTTCTGTCTCGCTATGTCTCTCTCTGTCAAATAAATAAGTAAATTCTTAGAAAAAATAAACAGCTTTAGGAGAATGGGTATGATTTCTTCTTTGAGTGTTTGGTAGAATTCCCTTGGGAATCCATCAGGCCCTGGACTCATTTTTTGGGAGGTTTTTGATCATTGCTTCAATCTTGTTACTTGTTATGTGTCTATTCAGGTTGCCAATTTCTTCCTGTTTTAGTATTGGTAGTTTATAGGTTTCCAGGAATGCATCCATTTCTTCCAGGTTGCTTAATTTATTATCATGTAAGTGTTGGTATTGATTTCCTTGGTGTTAGTCATTATCTTCCCTTTCTTTCATAATTTTATTAATTTGGGTCTTTTCTCTTTTCTTTTGGATAGACTGGCCATGGGTTTATCAATCCATGTGAGACTATGGACGCTGGGAAACAAACTGAGTGTTTTAGAAGTGAGGGGGTTAGGAGAATGGGTGAGCTGGGTGATGAGTATTAAGGAGGGCACAGATTGCATGGAGCACTGGGTGCTATATGCAAACAGTGAATCATGGAACACTACATCAAAAAAGTAATTATGTACTGTATGGTGACTAACATAACATAATACATACATACATACATACATAGTGTTGATTTTCTATCACAGGAATTTAACAGGAAGAAGAGATAAGGGAGATAACAATGTCTGCAAAAGAGAAATTATAGAAAACTACCATGAAATAAAAGCTGGACAGGGAGAATATAACAACCAAAAAAGGTGATGGAATAAGAAAAAGAGGTGGTGAAGCTGGGTGTTGGTGGTGATGAGGTTAATGGTGTGACATGGAAATGGGGGCAGGTGCTGTCCAAGTAAAGGAAAACACATTGGTAATGAGGAGATGGAGTGAATGAGAGTATTATCTATAAACATTTTCAAAGTCCAAAGGAACAGTGACAGACAAAATGAAAAGAAAGGTGTTAGGTCAGATGACAAAGTTATTAATGAAGAGGAGTGACAGACTGGGAGATACCAACATAACACTAATACAAGGAGGTAGCATAGGTTTTATGAAGGCATGAGATTCATTACAAAAAATTTAAACAAAGTTGTGGAAAGGGAGGTGGATGGGGGATAGGGTAATTCAGTGATGGGCAATAAAAAGGATGCATGATATCATCACTAAGTGTTATATGCAACTAATGAATCATTGAATGCTATATCAAAACCTAAAGGTATGGGGCACCTGAGTGGCTCAGTGGGTTAAGCCACTGCCTTCGGCTCAGGTCATGATCTCAGGGTCCTGGGATCGAGTCCCACAGAGCAGAGAGCCTGCCTCCTTCTCTCTCTCTCTCTCTCTGCCTGCCTCTCCATCTACTTGTGATCTCTCTCTGTCAAATAAATAAATAAAATCTTTAAATAAAAAAAATAAATGTGTACTATATGTTGGCTAATTTAATTTAAATTAAAAAAATTAATAAGGGAACTCAGAAAAATATTTCATTTCTATTTCTACACTCTATATTCTTAAATGAATTGTTCTACTCAACAATATAAATATAATTTTTTTCACTTTTAAATGACCACCTCATAGGTATAGAAATATTGATGACTTATAACAAATATACACACACCAAAAGAGATTTTAAAACCAAAGAAAATAGACCTCTAAAAATGTTTTACTTGTTAAATATATGTTTATAGAAAAATTCAAAATCTTTGTTGTAATTTAGAACATTAATTGGAATGTTTTTCAGTAAAGAGTCAGACTATAAATATTTTAGACTTTGTGGGACATATAGGCTCTATTTTGACTACTCACCTCTACCACTATAATGCAAAAACAGCAGTGGACAATATGAAAACAAATGAATTTGTGGTTGTGTTTAATAAAACATTATTTATAAAGACAAGTGAGGGGTTAAATTTAACCTGGTTTTAGTTCCTTCACACATGAGTTAGAGTCCCATAATCAACTTAATTAGAATCTCAGCTCAAAACTCTAATGGACTATAAAAATTAAGAGTGACAATGTATATATACCTCTAAATATATCCATAAATAAACCAGTATTTCATACCAGGTTTTGTACCTAAGTATATTTCATCTTATAAATATTTAAAACTATACAATTAAAAATGAGCTATTGACAATTATTTGACATTCTAAAGATACATCATATAAACATATGCAGTATTAACAACCTACACCAGTGTCACACATGTATGTCTTTGAAAGAAAAAATAAGCTAAAAAAAGTTTTGGGGGAAGATTTATCAACCTGGTTGCTATTAGAAGAGTTCATTTAAATTTCCTAAAATAGAATCTTTTAATAGCTATTCATGAATTATAAGGTAGAATAAAGTCAAATGAATAAGATATTAAAAAATGATTTAGAGTAACTTCCAGTTTCTGATCTGTCATTTAAATAATTTGAAAGTCATTGCTCCTATCCCCACAACAAGAAGGAAAAAAAGGAAAAAAAAAAAAAACCTGAACCAGTTGAAAATCAACAACTTTTTTTTTAGATATATCAGACAACTGAAATCAGAGGACAAACCACTGACCCCCAAAATTGGAAAGACAGACAGGTAGATAAAAAGGAATCACAACTTACCCAAGCAGAAGATCAGGAACACAAACTGGTCCTGAAACAAATACCAGGAAAGGAAAACCTAACAGTAATTAACAGTTAGGTTCTATCTTCACAGATAACATGATTATTTATATGGAAAACCCAAAATACTCCACCCCAAAACAATTAGAACTCAAATAGCAATTCAATTGCAGGATACAAAGTCAATGTACAGAAATCAGTTGCTGAAACTTATCATATCCAAACTACAAAAATCAAAGACAAGAGAAAGATCTTAAATGAAGCCAGTTTCAGGGTGGGGGAGGGAGTGAATTTCACCTACAAAATAATAAGAATAAGAATAATAACCAATTTCCTTTCAGAAACTATGAAAGCAAGAAAAAAGTGGAATTTTGAAAGAAAAATCAGCCAACCTACAATTCTGTACCCTGTGAAATTATCTTTTAAAAGTGAAGGAGAAATTATGAATGAAAAGGGAGAGATCACAACTAACACCAAGGAAGTAGAAACAATCATCAGAAGTTATTATCAACAGTTATATGCCAATAGGCTAAGCAACCTAGATGAAATGGATGCATTCCTGGAAAACTATAAACTCCCAAAATTGAACCTGGAAGAAATTGAAAACCTGAATAGACAGATATTTAGTAACTAGATTGAAGCAGTGATCAAAAACCTCCCAAAAAACAAGAGCCCAGGACCTGATGGATTCCCTGGGGAATTCTACCAAACTTTCAAAGAGGAAATAACACCTATTCTCATGAAGCTGTTTCAAAAAATTGAAGCAGAAGGAAAACTTCCTGACTCTTTCTATGAAGCCAGCATTACCCTGATCCCCAAACCAGGCAAAGACCCTACCAAAAAGGAGAATTTCAGACCAATATCACTGATGAATATGGATGCTAAGATTCTCAACAAGATCCTAGCAAACAGGATCCTACAGAACATTAAAAGATTATCCACCATGACCAGATGGGATTCATCCCTGGGCTACAAGGATGGTTCAACATTTGCATATCAATCAATGTGATACAACAAATCAATAAGAGAAGATAGAAGAAACACATGGTCCTCTCAATTGATGCAGAAAAAGCATTTGACAAAAACCAGCATCTGTTCCTGATTAAAAATGCTTCAAGGTATAGAGATAGAGGGAACATTCCTGAACTTTATAAAATCTATCTATGAAAGACCCACAGCAAATATCATCCTCAATGGGAAAAAGCTTGCAGCCTTCCCACTGAGATCAGGAACACAACAAGGATGCCCACTCTCACCACTCTTGTTCAACATAGTATTAGAAGTCCTAGCAACAGCAATCAGAAACAAAGGGAAATAAAATGTATCCAAATTGGCCATGAAGAAGTCAAACTCTCTCTCTTCACAGATGACATGATTCTTTATATGGAAAACCCAAAAGACTCCACCCCAAAACTACTAGAACTCATACAGCAATTCAGCAATATGGCAGAATACAAAGTCAATGTACAGAAATCAGTGGCTTTCTTATACACTAACAATGAAAATACAGAAAGGGAAATTAGAGAATAGATTCCATTTACTATAGCACCAAGAACCATAAGATACTTGGGAATAAACCTAACCAAAAGTTAAAGGATCTGTATTCAAGGAACTTCAGAACACTCATGAAAGATATTGAAGAAGACACAAATAGATGGAAGACCATTCCATGCTCTTGGATCAGAAGAATAAACATTGTTAAAATGTCTATACTGTCTAGAGCAATCTATACTTTTAATACCACTCCAATCAAAATTCCACCAGTATTCTTCAAAGAGCTGGAGCAAATAATCCAAAAATTTGTATGGAATCAGAAGAGACCCCGAATCGCTAAGGAAATGTTGAAAAACAAAAATAAAGCTGGCGGCATCACGTTACCTGATTTAAAGCTTTACTACAAAGCTGTGATCGCCAAGACAGCATGGTAGTGGCATAAAAACAGACACATAGACCAGTGTAACAGAGTAGAGAGCCCAGATATGGACCCTCACTCTATGGTCAATTAATCTTTGACAAAACAAGAAAAAATATACAGTGGAAAAAAGACAGTCTCTTCAATAAATGGTGCTGGGAAAACTGGGCAGCTATATGTAGAAGAATGAAACTCGACCATTCTCTTACACCATACACAAAGATAAACTCAAAATGGATAAAAGACCTCAATGTGAGACAAGAATCCATCAGAATCCTAGAGCAGAACATAGGCAGTAATATCTTCGATATCAGCCACAGCAACTTCTTTCAAGATATGTCTCCAAAGGCAAAGGAAACAAAAGTGAAAATAAACTTTTGGGACTTCATCAAAATCAAAAACTTCTGCACATCAAAGGACACAGTCAAGAAAACAAAGAGGCAACCCACGGAATGGGAGAAGATATTTGCAAATGACAGTACAGACAAAAGGTTGATATCCAGGATCTATAATGAACTCCTCAAACTCAACACACACAAAACAGACAATCATATCAAAAAATGGGCAGAAGACATGAGCAGACACTTCTCCAATGAAGACATACAAATGGCTATCAGACACATGAAAAATGTTCATCATCACTAGCCATCAGGGAGATTCAAATTGAACTCCTCAAACTCAGCACACACGAAACAGGCAAACATATCAAAAAATGGGCAGAAGATATGAACAGACACTTCTCCAATCAAGAAATACAAATGGCTATCAGAAACATGAAAAAATGTTCATCATCATTAGCCCTTAGGGAGATTCAAATTAAAACCACATTGAGATATCACCTTACACCAGTTAGAATGGCCAAAATTAACAAAACAGGAAACAACATGTGTTGGAGAGGATGTGGAGAAAGGGGAACCCTCTTACACTGTTGGTGGGAATGCAAGTTGGTGCAGCCTCTTTGGAGAACAGTGTGGAGATTCCTCAAGAAATTAAAAATAGAGCTTCCCTATGACCCTGCAATTGCACTCCTGGGTATTTACCCCAAAGATACAGATGTCGTGAAAAGAAGGGCCATCTGTACCCCAATGTTTATAGCAGCAATGGCCATGGTCACCAAACTATGGAAAGAACCAAGATGCCCTTCAACGGATGAATGGATAAGTAAGATGTGGTCCATATACACTATGGAGTATTATGCCTCCATCAGAAAGGATGAATACCCAACTTTTGTAGCAACATGGACGGGACTGGAAGAGATTATGCTGAGTGAAATAAGGCAAGCAGAGAGAGTCAATTATCATATGGTTTCACTTACTTGTGGAGCATAAGGAATAACACAGAAGACATTGGGAGATGGAGAGGAAAAATGAGTTGGGGGAAATCGGAGGGGAAGATGAACCATGAGAGACATTGGACTCTGAGAGATAAACTGAGGGTTTGGGATGGAAGGGGATGGGGAGATGGGTGAGCCTGGTGCTGGGTATTAAGGAGGGCATGTATTACATGGAGCACTGGGTGTAGTGTATAAACAATGAATCTTGGAACACTGAAAAATTAAATTAAATTAAAAAAAAATAAGGGAACACTAATTTCACTCATGCAGGCCCTGCCCTCAAGACCTAAGCACCTCCCAAATCCCCTAGCTCCTAATGTCATCTTTTTTAGAGTTCACGATTTCAGCATATGAACTGAGGACTGGGAAAGGGCACCAACATTCAGAACATAGTACCTCTGATGAAAGAGAAATGTGTCATCTCTCTGCACACTGGCAAATGGCCTAAGCAACTATATGCCTGCATATTTTATGAGCTCAACTAGGAAATACATTAAGGCATCTTCCTGTGCATTTCAATATTTACTGGAGCTTGAATTTGGGCTTTATATTTTTTTGGCAGGGAAGGATTAACAACTATATGATCCTACATAATCCAGCTGAATTGTCATAGTTGTTTTATATATGTGAAGTACTCTATTCTGTCCTATATTTTCCTGAACAGTGTATACTTGATATCTAGACATTATCTAAAGACTAATGTCCAATGTTTGTGTTATTAATAATAAAATATTCATTAGTGTCATAGACTAATGTTATATCATTATAAATAAATATCTTCAATAACTCATTAACCAGCAGAAATAAATGTAAGAGCTCTTTAACTTCAAAATTTGTATAATATTCAATCTCTCTACCTATAGAGGAAAACATTTACTAATTTAATGTCAGTGATCAAAAATATGTTATGACATTTTAATAAAGTACCCTTTATTAAATAATTTTAATGTTATTCTGATATCTCTCCTAAATATTGAGTCTTATAGAAAATATCTGAGGAAATCAACATAAGGAAACATAAAATTTCTCTCCTTTAACTGAATGAAAAAGAGCTAAAAAAGAAAAACTAATTGAGACAGTATTATTGCAATGAGAGAAAAATAATGAGGTGGCCAAAGAATTACACAGAATAATAATGTCATTTGACAACTTTCACAAGTCAAAGATAGACTTATATGATGTTCTCACTGACAAATTCAGTCTGCTCTCTGAACTTACCAAGTGCTGGCAGTCATAAATCAGTCTGCAGAAGCAGGCTGCAGACAAAGCTGCTTTATTGGTAACACCAGTAATGAAAAGCCTGAAGGAAATACTGTTGTCTACAGCGTGACAAGTATCAATCCTGCAGAATTTAATTAAAAATATCTATTAATGTCAATTTTTAAAAGAATAGTAAAAAGATAATAGATTTGTGAAATAACAATCTCAAAAATATTTTGTTCCCTTCAGGGCAAATAAAAAGGCTAAACAGGGTATAGATAAATAGCAAAAGGATTATGCCTGTATTTCTAACATCACCAGAACTGAATATAAATAAGATGATGATGGCTTTTTATTATCCATATTAGAATTACTTAGAAGAATATGGTAGCATTATCAGTTAAGATTAAGTTAGACTTCATATATCTGAAAACCCAAAATAACCATGATTTAAGAGATATTTATTTATTTCATAACAGAATTTGAAAATAGGGCATCCAATAATATATATGGCAACTCCACACTGTCTTCTGAGAAACAGTCTCTAAACCCCTATTCTACCATTTGAGTATGAAGCAACCATCCTCAATTAACCTTCTCGTCCTCCAGGGTTACTGGGAACTCAGTTATCACATCAAACTAACTAAGCAGTAGTGGGAGGAAGGAAAGAAGATGAAACATAAACCGAAGCACTTTAAGGAGCTGACCATGAAATCTCTCAGAACAATTTTACTTAAATATTGTTTGCAATCACTTAGTAACAAGGCTGCACCTAGGACCAAGAATATAATCTTTTAATTGAATACCAATATGCTGACATTAGGATTTTACAACTAAAGAAGAAAGAAACAGTTTTTTGGGTTTTTTGTTGTTGTTGTTGTTTTGTTTTGTTTTGTTTGTTTGTTTTTGGCAACTAGCAGATTCAGCAGGAAAATAAGGATTTTATAATATTACTATAATTGTTAAGAAGACAGGCTTGGGGTTATACAACCTAGTTTGAAATTCAGGTTCTGCCATTTTTAGGTTTGTAGATATAGGCAAGCGATTTCAGTTCTCTGGGCCTCATTTTCTACATGGAAAATGGAGATAGTAATAGTATCTACATACATGACTGAGGACAAAATAAGATAATATATCAATGCATTATTGGATTTGATTTGCTAATTTTTTTTGAAGAGTTTTATATCTGATTTCATGATAGATAGTGAACTGTAGGTTTCTTGCTTTGTACTCTGTCTAGTTTGTGTGCTGGGAAATGCAAGTCTCATAAAATGAGTTGAGAAATTTTCTTGGTCTTCTCTTTTATGGATGATATTTTGTAAAATTGGTATTAATTATTTAAATTTTAAGTAGAATTCTCCAGTAAAATCATCTGGGCCTGGATACTGCTTTTTCAGGAGTTTTTAAATGATAAATTCAACTTATCTTATAGCTAACAATATTTAACTTTTCTATTTCATCTTGGTTGAATATTGATTGAATATGGTTTTTGAGGAATTCGTCCATTTCTTCTAAGTTGAAAAGCTTATCACAGCAAAGTTGTCTTAAGTATTTCTTTATCTTTTTAATGACTACAGGACCTGTAGTGATATCCCAGGTTTTATTCTGAATAATGGTGAGTTTGTCTTATCCCTTTTTATCTTTGCCAATCTTCCTAGAGGTTTATCAATGTTACTGATTTTTTCAAAGAAACAATTCTTTATTTCATCCATTTTCCCTATGTTTTCCTGTTCTCATTTTCTTTTTTTCATTTTGGCTGTTCATTTATTATCTCCTTCTTCCTCTTAATTTTGGATTAATTTGTTCTTCTTGTCTTAGTTTATTGAGGTAAGAATTGAGATTATCTATTCAAAACCTTTTTCTTTTTTCTAATGTAAGCATTTGATGCTATAAAATTTCCTCTCAGCCCTGCTTTAGCTGAATCCCACATCTTTTGCTATCTTGTATACTAATTTTCATTCAAAGTCTATTTATTTACTTATTTAAATGATTTATTTCTTCTATAGACAGAGTGAGACTATAAACTTGGAAAAGGGCAGAGGGAAAGAAAGAAAGAGAGAGAATGAATCTCTAGCAGACTCCCCACTAAGCATAGTGTCTGATGTAGGGCCCAGTCCCAGGACCATGAGATCATGAACTGAGCCAAAATCAAGAGTCAGATGCTTGGGCGTCTGGGTGGCTCAGTGGGTTAAGCTGCTGCCTTCGGCTCAGGTCATGATCTCAGGGTCCTGGGATCGAGTCCCGCATCGGGCTCTCTGCTCAGCAGGGAGCCTGCTTCCTCCTCTCTCTCTCTGCCTGCCTCTCTGCCTACTTGTAATCTCTCTCTGTCAAATAAATAAATCAAATCTTTAAAAAAAAAAAAAAGAGTCAGATGCTTTACTGACTGCACCACGAAGGTGCCCCACTTCAATATGCTTTTAAAATTTCCTTTGAGAGTTCCTCTTTGATCCATGGATTATTTAGAAGGGTGTAGTTTATTTTCAAGTGAGAAGATTTTCCTGTTATTATCTTTCTATTGATTTCTGGTTTGATAACATTAGTGTCAGAACACATACTCTGTATAATTTAAATATTTCTAAAAGTTGATTGAGATTGTTTTGTTCACAAGCATACGATCTCAGTATTAGTGAATTTTCCATGAGCACTTGAGAAAAAATATATATTCTACTGTTGCTGGATGAAGGATTCTCCAAATGCGGATTTGATTAGGTTGGTAATGTTGTTATCCTTATCCTTGCAATGTTCTGTCCAGTAGTTCTGCTAACTGTTGAGTGAGATTATGACATTCCCAAGTTTAACTATGAACTATTTTGTCTCCTTTTAGTTCTGTCAAAAAAAATGGTTTTTTGCTTCCTATCTTTTCCATCTCTTTCATTCAGTGCATACACATTTAAGATTTCTCTATTTTCTTCATTGACTATTTCATCATTAGGTAATTGTCCTCTTTGTCTCTAGTAATTTTCTTTAGTTTAAGTCTACTTTATCTGATATTAATATAGTCATTTATACTTTTTAAATTAATACTTTCATGGTATATTTTCCATCCATTTACTTTCAACCTAACTGTATAACTCTAATTTAGGCAGTTTTCTTTCTTATAAATGATGGTGTTTTTGTTTTGTTTTCTTTGCTAACTCCATCTTTTAATTGCTGTATTTAGACTATTTACATCAATGTGAGGACTTTAATCTGAAATCTCAATATGTGCTTTTTTCTTATATCTCCTCTGTTTCTTGTTTTTCCATTTCTCTTTCTCACCTTCTTTTGGGTTACTTAAATATGATTTAGGGTTGAGTCTTGATTTATTTATGTTCCCTTTTTAATAAACTGCCTTATATAGTCATGTTAGTTGTTACTGTAGGTATTACAATATACATTATGTAACTTATTAGTGCGTATTGATACTGATGGTTTATTCCTTCAAGTGAAGACTAGAAATCTTCCATTTAGGCCTTTTTTAAAAAAAAAATCTTATTTATTTCATTTATTTGACAGAGAGAGAGATCACAAGCAGTCAGAGAAGCAGGCAGAGAGAGAGGACAAAGTAGGTTCCCCGTGGAGCAGAGAGCCAGAGGCAGGGCTCAATCCCAGGACCTGAGGCTACGACTGGAAATGAAGGCAGAGGCCCAACCCCCCAAGCCACCCAGGCACCCCCATTCGTATCTTTTTATACTCTCCATTCTTTATTGTATTTTTTTTAAGACTTTGTTTATTTGACACAGAGAGAGAGAGATCACAAGTAGACAGAAAATCAGGCTCCCCACTGAGCAGAGAACCTGGTGCGGGGCTCAATCCCAGGACCTTGAGATCATAACCTGAGGTGACGGCAGAGGCTTAATTCACTGAGCCATCCAGGCTCTCCTATACTCTCCATTCTTTAAATATACTTTTCTTATATATCTCTTCTCCATATAGTCAACATCAGATCAGCTGCTGCTATAATTTTTGCTTCAATCATAAAATATCATTACGTAAACTTAAAAAAAATCTGTTATAGTTATTCCTATTTTTATTCATTCCAATGTTTTCTTCCATTTCTGAGGTTCTAACCCTTCTATTATTTTTCCTTTTCTGTTTATAGAACTTTCCTTAGCCACTCATTAAGGGCAGGTTTTTTATTAACAAGTTCTCTTATTTTTGCTTCTGCTGAGAAAGTCCTGATTACTTTTTTATATCAAAGAGATATTTTTACTTGATAGAACTCAGTTTTACTCTTTGAACACTTAAAATATACTGCTACTTTCATCTTAGTGGTTGTGAATAGTGTTATAATGAGCACGGGAGTGCTGATAACTCTTTGAGGTCACAATTTCAGTTTTTTTTAGAAAAACACCCAGACACAGACCATATAGCATTTTATTTTTAATTTTTTGAGAAACTTCCAGAATATTTTCCATTGCAACAACATAATTTTGCAATTCTATCAACAGTGTGCAAGGGTTCCAATCTCATCACATCTTCACTAATACTTGTTACCATTTTTTTTTATAAAGATCATCCTAACAGGTGTGTCGTGATATCTCTTTGTGGTTTTGGCTTGTATTTCTCTGATAATTAGTGACATTGAGTATCTTTTCACATACCTATTGGCTACTTATAATTTTTTTTTCTTTGCAGAATTGTCTCTTGAAGCCCTTTGACTGTTTTTAAATCAGTTTATTTTGTTTTGTTTTGTTTTGCTTTTTGCTTTGTTTTTGAAATCTCATTATATGTGTTTATAGTATGTAGGAGAATAAATGACTTATAAACAACAACAAAAAATCATATATAGCTACTTTCTATGGGTCTCTGTGGCTTCAAATGAATTATCTACTGATATTCAAATTGATGTTTCCCTGCAGTTAATGTGCCATTTCTCTTGAGATGTATTCAATTATTTCTGTTTATTTTTCAGAAGATTCATTATGATTAGTCATCACAGATTTCTTCGTATTTTTCCTTTTTGGGGTTCACTCATCTGCTTGATTCTGAGTATGCCAAAATATGTTACTTTGGTTTAAGAATTATTTTGAGATATAGAGTTTTGAGATTCAACAGATGCAGATAAAAGCCCTCCCAAAGCTTCCTTTATCTTACAAAAAGCAGAAACTTCTGAAAAAATAAGAACTGCCATAAATCCCTCTCTCAGGGAATTTTTATGGTCATAAAGAAGACAAAAAGTTGGCACCAGGATAGATTTACACAAATAAACCTTGCTAAGATAACCCTTATCTTGCATTAATTTCCTTCATATATCTACTCACAACTTATAACCCCTAAAAGCCTGAAAACCTCTTTCCTTTGTCTGTCACATTTTTACAATTTATTGCTTTAAGTTAAAAATTGTACAGAGGCTCTCAGGCCTATTGACTTCTTTGAACTTTCTCTTTTCCAGGAAAGTCCTTGTATCCCATAAAAATTAACATCAAGTAAATTTATATTCCTTTCCTCCTTTCATCTATTTTATGTCAGCTTAATTTTCAAGACCATAGTCAAATAATCTAAGAGGATAGAGACAAAGAAATTCCCTAATCCTACGGTTCTGTATATTTGTCTTTTATCACATTTGAAAAGTTTTAGCCATTTTTTATTTAACTATTCTCTTCTCCTTCTTGTATTCTAATTATATGAGTGTTAACTATTTTGTTATTGTTCCATTGACCCCTGAGACTCTGCTATTTCATTTTTTTTTTTATTCCACGTTCTTTATGTTGTTTAGATGGTAAATTCTATTGCTGTTTTTTTTTTTTTCTTTAAGATTTTATTTATTTGACAAAGAGAGAGACAATGACAGAGGGAACACAAGCAGGATGAGTGGAAGAAGGAGAGGGAGAAGCAGCCCCGATGTGGGGCTCCATCTTAGGACACTGAGATCATGACCTGAGCTGAAAGCAGACTTTTAATGACTGAGCCACGCAGGCACCACTATTCCTCTGTTTTTATAGCTGCTGACCTATCTTCTGCCATGCCCACTCTATGTGTTCTTGCCTATTTTTACAGATGGCAGGAGTAGAAGAGAAGGGGAAGATCAACCTTCACTGAAACCTTGAGGCAGAGGGGAGAGGATCAGTGGGTGTCTGTCTAGGAAATCACCCATAGTATAGAAGAATAAGCTAAGACTCCACCAAGTTAACAAATGGGAAATGTATACTCAAGAGGAACTTAACCAATAAGCAGATCTATGAGAAAAAATAAAAAATGAAACAAAAATGTTTAATACATGCTAAATAGAAAATAATTGGAATGAATAAAACCAAACATGTAAGCTATTAATTACATACCAAGAACAAGAATGATTTTTATTGAAATAAAAATAATTGGCTTAAGTATAAAAATAGAGTATTGCAATCAAATTCTCAGGAAAAAAAATAAAAACCTTTCTTATTTATACTGACTAAATTATAAGTAGTAATTTCAATAATAGAGTCATATTCATAGTCAAATTATAGGACATGGATTAAAAAATAGATACCTAAAAAATGAAAATTAATCCAGTTAAATGATACATTAGCATAATTTGGTAGTTAATTGAAATTGAGCAGTCGATGCAAAAATTGAGAGGCTATGCAAAGTGTATGCCATTTCCCACCCATGGCTTTCCCTTCCCTTTCTTCTTAAATCAGAAAGGCAAAATGAATTAACAGTTTATAGACTACCAAAAGACTGCTATCTGGGCTCCTTTTTCAAATATTTGGTTAGGTGATCCATGTTTCTATTCCTATTGGTAAATATTCACTAAAAAATACACAGAAATATTTTTAATATCTGAAATTTAAAGTACTATATAGGATTCTCTTAAAATTTTATATCTTGAATTTGGTAAGATGCATTTTCAAAAATTTAATCTTATGTTCCTTTGCATAAAATTGTAACTTGCCTTATTTACTATGATTATTGTTCATTCAAGATATTAAAGTAATGGACTGAAAATTATGATTTGCTATTTGGGCCTATATAATAAGTATCTATGTTGCAGAACTTTCCCTCTCAGATGAAAATGGAGGAACATAACTTATTAATGCCTCTAAATTTGGTGACAAAACAGTATAATACAGAGAGAAATTTGAGAGAGAAAGAGATTTCTGAATCACTAAAATCCTTTAAGCTATAAGTAAAATAACTCAATTCAAAATCTCTTAAAATGTAGAGTAGAGGGCATTGATCAGATGCTGTTCACATGGGATTTCAGATCAAAGTTTCTGCTGTTTTTCACTCTTCCCACCTCTGCTTGTTGCTTGTATTCTTCATCCATTCACATCCATTCAAGACTCAGAGGAAGAGATAATTGACTTTCTGCAACTCACTCTTCAGAGTCAGTAAGTTGACACCCCAGAAAACCCTCACAACCACCATTGGAAATGACTGATTTCTGGCCAAACATTCGTTCTTGAACTAATACCTTTGGCCAGGGAATTGGAACAATTTAATTACCTGAAAAGAATCATTGTCTGGAGAGAGCTGAGAATAATTGGATTCAGGTAAAATAATCAATGCCCATCCTGAAGCAAGACAAAAGATCAATCTCCCCACAAAACTCACAGCTGCTAGAGGTAGAGGAATTTTTGGATATAACCATAATACCCACTGTACTTCTGAAGCACAGAGCTCTAGAAAAAAAGAGAGAAATGCCTAATTTTGAACTCTACAGGTGACTCATTTCATGCATCCACCACTAGAGTGGTATCCTAACTCTCTGAGTATACACTTGATCTTGCCTAAGAAAGGAGCCCAAACCTATATTTGATTCACGTAAGGCTATGATGAGCAAATACTATATAAAAGACACTTGTGTTTATAATAAAATGATACATTAGTTCTCCATTTATAGTTAAATAAAAGTAGTATTAGAGAATGTAATAATAAATTAAGCAAACAAATCACCAAATTTAATGTATTAATATGATTTAATGTATTAATTTAATTAATTTAATGTATTAATATTTAATCAAAGAATATTATTTTTAAATGTTAATGGTTTTATCATAACTCTAGAAACTACCAATTACTAACAGCATTATCTATCAATATTTGAGATAATTCATTAATATATCAATTTCTAAATAATTAAAAAATACTAGAAAATGTAAACTGATATTTGGAGACATGATTCACAACAATAGTTTTGTTTTATTATCCCATGTGTCAAAGAAGCATGTCATCCCATGTTACTTAGAATTCTGACTAAAAGCCATATGTTTCTAATGTTTAGCAAGTTTTTATACAATGAAAGTAGCCATTTTTCCCTAGAATTGACAGCTGGTTTACCAAAGAGTAGCTGGTCGTTAAGTTTGACATACCAACCAAGCCACCAGGAGAGAACAAAATATAGAATTTGTTATATCACCAAAGTCCCTGAAAAAGAATAAAATGCAGAAGTATACACACACATACACATTCACACATAGCTAGAAAGGTAAAAATTACAGGTGCAGAAAATTTTGTTTTCAAATAATAAATGTTAACTAAGTTTCAGATGATTCACTTTTAACAGATATACCAACATTGATTTTTAATATACCCCATTTACAAAAAAATTAAAAAACAAGCTTTCTGAGATTATTCAGATTATTTAGGATAAGCATTCTGAGTCCTCCCTATCTCCTTCCAACTGTAAGAAGCCTTAAACATTGTATTCACTACTGTCCCTCCATTTCACAAATGAGGAAACCAATCATGTCCACAACAAGGAGATAGAAGAAAAGTCCCCATTACAACTCTGGAACTAAAACTTTATCTCCACTGTTCCAGACCATTTATCTCACACAAATGATTTCCTTTGTGTATCCACAAGCTCTGTTAATTTTCAACTACATGCCTTTGCACACACTAAGCTCCTTCAGGCCTCTAAGTGGAATTTCCTCTAATCAAATGTTTTTCCTAATCCTGTTTTCTACTTAAATTCAGCCTGAATTTGATAAATCCTAGGAAGTTAGTCATGACCACTCACATAATTCTTAAATTCCCTTGATTGTTAAGATTAATTATCCATAAAATATAGTGAGGATTAATAATATACTTATTTTGTAACACCTCACTAATATCAAGATCCATCCACTTTGATTTCTACCACACAGGTAGGGGGTTGGGGAGAGGAAGGATATCTGAGTTTATCTCACAAAGTATTTATTCTCTATATTTCACATCCATGCAGCAGTATCTCCTATGTGAGCATAATATGTAGGGCTACTCCTTATGTGGTCTGCCAATTCTCCACAGACACAGAGAATCTTCATATGTCTGTTGGTTCCACACAGTTCAGATACTGATCTTTAGTAATATGTAAAGGGCTCTTTTTGTTTCATGTTTTTATAATAAAGGAATTATGTATAAATAGATTTTAAAAACTACAGAAAATAACATTTCACAGCATGTAGTAAATTATAGATAGTTCACTAACTACTTAATTTATACCTTGTTGCACCAAAAAATTTACTTGTAAATATTATCCAGAATAAAAAGCAAATTACAAATAACATAAAAATGAACAATATTAGGAAAAAAATATAGAACTGTACTTTGTGATATAACTTTTGGGACTTCCCATCTCAGACGGGTCGTCAGCCTCCAACCCTCTTCTCTTCAGTCTTTGAAAGCTTATCCACTAGCACTGTTGGAAGCTTATCCACTAGCTCTGCTCACTGTGCTGACTGAACTATTTCAGCTCTTTTTTGTCTTCTCCATTCTCTAGCATCCCCTCTCCATTACTCACTCTCAGTAAGTGATCTTCATTTTCATTTCTCTGAGAAAATGGAAGATAATTACCACATCTTTTCTACCACCTTATAGTACAGACCTTACTAATTTGGAAGAGCTATCTCTCCTCCAATCTCAGAATAACAGTTATAAGTCATTCTATATCTTCTCTTATCTTCTTAGAGTGTAGCTCCAGAAGTGATTTCTTCTCCCTCTTATATTATCAAAAATCACCTGTCCAAATCATCCCAGCAGGATGGAAATGATAAAATTGCTTTTATTTATTTAAAGTACACCCCTCAATTTCTTCCTTTGACTACCTTATGCTCTATTCCTTTTCATAACAAAATTCCTTTAAAGAGATGTCTATGTCACTGTCTCCCCATCTCATCTCCCATAAAACACTCTAATGAGACTTGTTCCACCTCCACTGTGCTAAAATCATTCTCATCAAGGCTTTCAAGAGCTGATAAATATACCTGAATCACCATTAAACTGTTCATTTTCAATGGAAGCAATCTTTTTTTCACCTGGTCTGAGAGAAGCACTCACCTAATATCCCCCACCCACTCCACTGGATGGACATTCTTTCTCAATCAATCTCATTTGCTGTCTCCTCCTTTCCCACATCTAAACGTTAGATTACCCTACACTTGTCATTTGCTTTCCTTCCTTTCCAACCTATATTTCCTCGCTTTGAAACTCCATGTAATAGTCTGGCTGTAAATGTGATTATAAAATGTACACTTCTAGTCCCAAACTCTCCCATCAAGTTCTGTTCGATTTGACATTTATGTATCTAAAGTCATGTCAAAATTTACAAACGTGAAATAAAATACTTGAATCCTAACCTACCCACTAAATATTGGCCCTTTTAGTTTTTTCAGCTCAGTGTTTTTGCCTTTTGAGTGTATAAGTCACAGTATATACATCACTCTTTATTCATTTTTTAAATATTTATTATTTGATTTTTTTCATGTAACAGAATTCATTGTTTATGCAACACACCCAGTACTCCATGTTATACATGCCCTCCATAATATCCACCACTAGGCTCCTCCAACCTCCCAGTCCCTACCCCTTCAAAACCCTCAGGTTTATTTTCAGAGTCCATAGTCTCTCATGGGTCATCTCCCCCTCCAATTTCCCTCAAATCCCTTCCCTCTCCTCCGTGTTATTTGTTATACTCCACAAGTAAGTAAAAGCATATGATAATTGACTCTCTCTGATTGACTTATTTCACTCAGCACAATCTCTTCCAGTCCCGTCCACGTTCATACAAAAGTTGGGTATTCATCCTTTCTGATGGAGGCATAATACTCCATAGTGTATATGGACCACATCTTACTTATCCACTCGTCTTTGAAGGGCATGTAGGTTCTTTCCACAGTTTGGCGACCATGGACATTGCTGCTATAAACATTGGGGTACAGATGGCCCTTCTTTTCATGACATCTGTATCTTTGGGGTAAATACCCAGTAGTGCAATTGCAGGGTCATAGGGAAGCTCTATTTTTAATCTCTTAAGGAATCTCCACACTGTTCTCCAGAGTGGCTGTACCAACTTGCATTCCCACCAACAGTGGAAGAGGGTTCCCCTTTCTCCACATCCTCTCCAACACACGTTGTTTCCTGTCTTGCTAATTTTGGTCATTCTAACTGGTGTAAGGTGGTATCTCAATGTGGTATTAATTTGAATTTCCCTGATGGCTTGTGATGATGAACATTTTTTCATGTGTCTGATAGCCGTTTGTATGTCTTCATTGGAGAAGTGTCTGTTCATGTCTTCTGCCTGTTTTTTGACATGATTATCTGTTTTGTGTGTGTTGAGTTTGAGAAGATCTTTATAGATCCTGGTATCAGCCTTTTGTCTGTACTGTCATTTGCAAATATCTTCTCCCATTCTGTGGGTTGTCTCTTTGTTTTCTTGACTGTTTCCCTTTGCTGTGCAGAAACTTTTTATCTTGATGAACTCCCAAAAGTTTATTTTTGCTTTTGTTTCCTTTGCCTTTGGAGACATATCTTGAAAAAAATTGCTCTGGCTGATATCAAAGAGGTTACTGCCTATGTTCTCCTCTAGTATTCTGATGGTTTCCTGTCTCACGTTGAGGTCTTTTATCCATTTCAAGTTTATCTTTGTTAATGGTATGAGAGAATGGTTGAGTTTCATTCTTCTACATATAGCTATCCAATTTTCTCAGCACCATTTATTGAAGAGACTGTCTTATTCCACTGTATATTTTTTCCTGCTTTGTCAAAGTTTAGTTGACCATAGAGTTGAGGGTCCATATCTGGGCCCTCTACTCTGTTCCACTGGTCTATGTATCTGTTTTATGTCAGTACCGTGCTGTCTTGGTGATCACAGCTTTGTAGTAAACCTTGAAATCAGGCAACGTGATGCCGCCAGTTTTGTTTTTTTTTTTATTTCCAACATTTCCTTAGCAATTCAGAGTCTCTTCTGATTCCATATACAAATTTTTGGATTATTTGCTCCAGCTCTTTGAAAAATACCAGTGGAATTTTGATCGGAATGGCATTAGAAGCACAGATTGCTCTAGGCAGTATAGTCATTTTAGCAATGTTTATTCTTCTGATCCAAGAGCATGGAATGGTCTTCCATCTTTTTGTGTCTTCTTCAATATCTTTCATGAGTGTTCTGTAGTTCCTTGAATACAGATCCTTTAACTTTTGGTTAGGTTTATTCCCAAGTATCTTATGGTTCTTGGTGCTATAGTAAATGGAATCGATTCTCTAATTTCCCTTTCTGTGTTTTCATTGTTAGTATATAAGAAAGCAACTGATTTCTGTACATTGACTTTGTATCCTGCCACGTTGCTGAATTGCTGTATGAGTTCTAGTAGTTTTGGGGTGGAGTCTTTTCGGTTTTCCATATAAAGAATCATGTCATCTGTGAAGAGAGAGAGTTTGACTTCTTCATTGCCAATTTGGATACCTTTTATTTCTCTTTGTTGTCTGATTGCTGTTGCTAGGACTTCTAATACTATGTTAAACAAGAGTGGTGAGAGTGGGCATCCTTGTCGTGTTCCTGATCTCAACGGGAAGGCTGTGAGCTTTTTCCCATTGAGGATGATATTTGTTGTGGATCTTTCATAGATAGATTTTATGAAGGTCAGGAATGTTCCCTCTATCCCTATACTTTGAAGCGCTTTAATCAGGAACGGATGCTGGATTTTGTCAGATACTTTTTCTGCATCAGTTAAAAGTGTGGTTCTTCTCTCTTCTCTTATTGATTTGTTCTATCACATTGATTGATTTGCAAATGTTGAACCATCCTTGCAACCCAGGGATGAATCCCACCTGGTCATGGTGGATAATCTTTTTAGCTGTTGGATCGTATTTGCTAGGATCTTGTTGAGAATCTTAACACCCATATTCATCAGTGGTACTGGTCTGAAATTCTCCTTTTTGGTGGGATCTTTGCCTGGTTTGGGGATCAGGGTAATGCTTGCTTCATAAAAAGAGTCTGGAAGTTTTCCTTCTGCTTCAATTTTTTGAAACAGCTTCCAGAGAATAGGTGTTATATTTTCTTTGAAAGTTTGGTAGAATTCCGCAGGGAATCCATGAGGTCCTGGGCTCTTGTTTTTTGGGAGGTTTTTGATCACTGCTTCAATTTTGTTACTAGATATCAGTCTATTCAGGTGTCAATTTCTTCCTGGTTCAATTTTGGAAGTTTATAGTTTTCCAAGAATGCATGCATTTCATCTACATTGCTTAACTTACTGGCATGTAACTATTGATAATGACTTCTGATGATTGTTTCTATTCCCTTGGTGTTAGTCGTGATCTCTCCCCTTTCCTTCATAATTTTATTAACTTGGGCCTTCTCTCTTTTCTTTTGGATTAGTTCGGCCAATAGTTTATTGAACTTATTGATTCTTTCAAAAAACCAG
The DNA here is from genome assembly GCF_020171115.1 of Neogale vison. NCBI lineage: Eukaryota > Metazoa > Chordata > Mammalia > Carnivora > Mustelidae > Neogale > Neogale vison. The sequence goes on along the minus strand of NC_058094.1, from coordinate 82,840,291 downwards.
CTTCTAGTTTCATTGGTGCGTTCTACTGTATCTCTAGTTTCTATATCATTGGTCTCTGCTCTAATCTTGATTATTTCCCTTCTTGTGTGTGAAGTTGGCTTAATTTGCTGTTGATTCTCCAGTTCTTTAAGGCATAGAGACAGCTGGTGTATTCTGGAATTTTCAATTTTTTTGAGGGAGGCTTGGATGGCTATTATTTCCACCTTAGGACTGCCTTTGCTGTATCCCATAGGTTTTGGACTAAAGTGTCTTCATTCTCATTGGTTTCCATGAATTGTTTAAGTTTTTCTTTGATCTCCGGGTTGATCCAAGCATTCTTAAGCAAGGTGGCCTTTAGCTTCGAGGTGTTTGAGTTCCTTCCAAAATTTTCCTTGTGGTTGAGCTCCAGTTTCAAAGCACTGCGATCTAAGAATATGCAGGAAATATCTCAGTCTTTTGGTATTAGTTGAGCCTTGATTTGTGACCCAGTATGTCGTCTATTCTGGAGAGGATTCCATGTGCACATGAGAAGAATAAGTATTCTGTTGTTTTAGGGTGGAATGTTCCTTATATATCTATGAGGTCCATCTGGTCCAGTGTGTCATTTAATGCTCTTGTTTCTTTATTGATTTTCTGCTTGGATGATCTTTCTATTACTGAGAGCAGTGTGTTAAGATCTCCTACTATTAATGTATTCATATCTATATGACTCTTTATTTTGATTAACAGTTTTCTTATGTAATTGGTTGCTCCCATATTGGGGGCATAAATATTTACAATCGTTAGATCTTCTTGGCGGATAGTCCCTTTAAGAATTATGTAGTGTCCTTCTGTATCTCTGACTACAGTCTTTAGTTTAAAATCTAATTTATCTGATATGAGAATCGCTACCCCAGCCTTCTTTTGAGGCCCATTGGCATGAAAAATGCTTCTCCATCCCTTCACTTTCGGTCTGGATGTATCCTTAAGTCCAAATGGGTCTCTTGTAGAAACATATGGATGGGTCCTGTCGTTTTATCCAATCTGCAACCCTGTGCCATTTTATGGGTGCATTTAGGCCATTCACATTGAGAGTAATTATTGATAGATACGTTTTTATTGACATCGCGTTACCTGTGAAGTCTTTGTTTCTATAGATTGTCTCCATACATTTCTGTTTAATGATATATTTAGGATTTTTCCTCTTTTATAGAACCCCCCCTTTATATTTCCTGCAGTGCCGGCTTGATGGTCGCATACTCTTTTAAACCTTGACGGCCTTGGAAGCTCTTTATCTCTCCATCCATTTTGAATGTCAGTCTTGCTGGATAAAGTATTCTTGGCTGCATGTTCCTCTCATTTAGTGCCCTGAATACATCCTTCCAGCCCTTTCTGGCTTGCCAGTTTTCTGTGGACAGGTCTGATGTTATTCTGATGGGTTTTCCTCTGTACATAAGCAATTTCCTCTCCCTAGCTGCTTTCAAGAGCTCCTGTCTACAATTACGATTCGTCACTTTCACAACCAGGTGTCTCACGGTCTTTCTAGATTCTATGATCTTGGGAGGATACCTTTCCGCCTCTAGTACATGAACCCTGGTTTCATTTGCCAGATTGGGAAAATTTTCATGGAGAATTTGTTCAACTATATCTTCTAGTCTTCTTTCTTTCTCCTCCCCCTCAGGGATTCCACCTAATTCTGACACTGGAATGTCATGGCATCATTGATTTCCCTAATTCTGTTTTCGTGGCCTTTAAGCTGTTTGTTCCAGGCTTCCACCTGATCCTTTTTCTCTATCTATTTGTCCTCCAGATCACTCATTTTATCTTCTGTCTCAGCTACCCTAGCTTTTAGAGAATTTAGATTAGATTGGAACTCACTGAGAACATTGTGAACTTCATCCCTGGTGGCTTTCACTTCTGCCCTAATCAATTCCATTCTGTCATCCGTGGCTTTCTCCAACCTAGCTATTGCCTGGATAATTGTTAGCCTGAATTCCCTTTCCAACATATCATCTATGTCCATATCCATTAGCTTTGTTGCAGAAGGCCCAGTCTCTGAATTTTTATTCTGTTGGATATTCCTCCTCCTAGTCATTTTTGTGAGATGTGGCTGAACGGATGTGTAGCTGAATATATCGACCATGGTGCAGCAAGGTGTACCCTGGAACACTTCTGAGCAATCAAGAGTCCCCACCCAAAAGAAAGAAAAAAGAAAGAAAAAGAGAGAGAGACAACAACAAAAGAAAGCGAAAATGAAAGGGAAGGCCCAGCCCAAATGGGCTCCAAGGTAAGATTTATGAACTATACAAACAAAAACATACAAACAAAAAGACCAAAAAAAGTAGATGAGAACAGAAGAAAAAAAAAATATATATGTATGTATGTAAATAAAGAACGTCATCAAAAAGAACCCCACGTATAAAATTTATATACTACCAGGACAAAAACAACTACACAGAAACACTGGCAGAAGAAAAAGATGGGAGAGTGGTTTTAAATCTCAGTGTGTGTGAGGGAGGTTATTTTGATTCTTCCTGGATGTATCTTGATATCTTTGTTAAAGGACTCAACTCTCCTAAGATAAAGGGGGATAAAAAACTGGTTTACCTATAAATAGAGGTAGCATTGATTGGAGAAAGGGGATTACCTTGAAGCTTAACTCTACATGAATATTAAAAAAAAGAAGAAGAAGAAGAATCTACACTAAAATAAAATTAAATTAAAAAAATTAAAAAATAGAAAAGAAAAACACAGTTATCTGTATCAAAAAGTTCAGGTTAAAAGGATATTATGGAATTTGATGTCCTGGACAGCTCACCACGATGGTAAGTAGGTTAAATAGTTATATATATACATATGTATATATATATGAAGAACCAGAATGAATAGTGGGAATGAATTAGAAATAAAAGTTGTATCTATGAAGTAGTGTTGGGTGTCCTCTTGTCTTTTTTCTTTTTTTTTTTTTTTTTTTGGTTTGCTTTCTAGGGGAGTGGCCTGCTGCGCAGGTTTTCAGGGAGTCTTGCTGGAGTTAAGTGGAATTAAGTCCTCCTGCCCCCATCAAGGAGGTGGGCTCTGAGGAAACTGGTGTTTCAGGCTTTTGCTCTCTGGAGGTTTTTGTTTGTTTGTTTGTTTTCTCTCCCCTTGTCAGCTTTTGATGGTTTTTGGAGGTTTAGAGGAAAGCAAACTGCACCCAGACCTCCCTCTCAGAGAGAAGCCTCAGTCTCTTCCCCTCTGGGTGCTCCAGAGCACATAAATTTCCCCCTCTGTAGGTGGCAGAGCACGTTCTCAGTCATGGTCTTGGTCACAGGAACTCCCGCTGGCACTCAAAACCGCGATAGCCCTGGCTGTCTGGGCAGCTCTAGACTGCCAGAGAAGTCCCAAGCAGCGATAGCACACTGAGATTTTCCTGCTAGCCCAGGCTGGGAGTGCTCAGATTCTCTGTGGTCTGAGAGAGAGCTCTGGCTGGCGCCTGCACGCACCTCTCTCAGGGAGGTGTGGGGCATGACTGAGACTCTGGTAGCATGGTGCATGCATGGAGAGTGCAAAAGGCTGTGGTTCTGCTGGCTGGCGAGGCTCCCTCACCCTCATGAGAGCCACCACCCAGATGCTCTCAGGTGCACTGGCAGCTCAGGGACCAAGACCTGACTTCTTCGCTGCACTCTCTCTGGCTCTGCACCAGGAGTGGCTGTCCTGGGCCCGGGGACTGAAGCCCCATCCCTAACTGCGCTGATTCCCACAATTTCCCCCCATGATCCTTTGCTCTTTTCGAGTGCTTTCTTTCTTTTTTTTTTTTTCCAATTTATTTATTTTCAGAAAAACAGTATTCATTATTTTTTCACCACACCCAGTGCTCCATGCAAGCCGTGCCCTCCAAAATACCCACCACCTGGTACCCCAACCTCCCACCCCTCCGCCACTTCAAACCCCTCAGATTGTTTCCCAGAGTCCACAGTCTCTCACGGCTCACCACCCCTTCCAATTTACCCAAAAGCACATACCCTCCCCAATGTTCATAACCCCACCCCCCTTCTCCCAACCCCCCTCCCCCCAGCAACCCACAGTTTGTTTCGTGAGATTAAGAGTCACTTATGGTTTGTCTCCCTCCCTATCCCATCTTGTTTCATGGATTCTTCTCCTATCCACTTAAGCCCCCATGTTGCATCACTACTTCAACCAGACTCCAAGTTAATGCTGGTCCCCAATCGCAGGGCACTCTTGTATTGGGGTATTACTTTCCAGTGGGTCACTTCTGGTGGCTCCCTCCCCCTTTCATTTATCTTCTGATATCAGTCTCATCTTCCCACTCCACTTTACTTGCCCTGTGGCATCTTCTGCCCCCATAGAGATCCAGGAGTGTATAATTCTAATCTCAGGCTGATTTCATGGGTGATCAGAGTTCTTTGGTAGGTAATCAGCTCACTTTAGGGTACAGGTTGTTTGGAAGTTGATTTTGATATAGTAAAGATGCAAGAACACAGTTCAGCACTTTAAAAATGGAAGGACATAGAAGTTATAGATGTCGAACATTTGTTTTATTATATAATAATGAAATAAAGAAAAATTCTTTCATACCTAGGAGGAGAAAAAGTGTTAACCAAGATTTTATTTTGGTTGTTTCTTTTTTAAAAGTGTAGGTAGAGCCTGTAAACATTTGGAGATACTGGGGAACTTCAAGTGGTGAGAAAGTCAATGAAGATATGAAATTAAGAGTAGATGCATATCTTAGTAAGGTTGCTGAAATGATGAACTTATAGGAGGAATTATTCATTTTATTTTATTTATTTATTTTTAAAGATTTTATTTATTTATTTGACAGACAGAGATCACAAGTAGGCAGAGAGGCAGGCGGGGTGGGGGGCGGGGAGAAGACTCCCTGCTGAGCAGGGAGCCAGATGTGGGGCTTGATCCCAGGACCCTGGGATCATGACCTGAGCCCAAGGCAGAGGCTTAACCCCCACAGCCACCCAGGCATCCCAGGAATTACTCATTTTAATAGAAGGAAATAAAGACTCCCTTTGAGATTAAAGTTAAGAATTTAAGGGTGCCAGAGGTTCTGTCATCTTAATGATGAAAGGTATTTTCCATATGTTCACAGATATCCAAAATAATTAAAACTGCCCTTTGGAGGTGAACTATGAGAGACTATGGACTCTGAAAAACAATCTGAGGGGTTTGAAGTGGCGGGGGGCGGTGGGAGGTTGGGGTACCAGGTGGTGGGTATTATAGAGGGCACGGCTTGCATGGAGCACTGGGTGTGGTGAAAAAATGATGAATAATGTTTTTCTGAAAATAAATAAATTGGAAAAAAAATCTTAAAAAAACTGCCCTTTGGTTAGAGGTCCTTATGGACTTTCCAGACTCCCTAACCAGGGAAGGGGCTAATTTTTGGAGTCAGGTGAAACTTTCTCTAGGTGGAGCATATGAGTCACAACTCTACTTCAGTGCCCAGGTTTTGTCATCATCACCTAAACACATATAGTTCTCTACATTATGGCACCTGTCAGGGATGGGTCACCTTGGAGAATTTTCATCAGATCTATATTTTAAAATTCACCCTGTGCTCCACCATTAGTGGAGCCTAGCTCTACCCTCCCACAGTTTCCACCTAGAGTCAGCCTTTAGGAGTTTTCCCCACATGCCTCAGATGTCCCTGTGTTTTCTGAGCTCCAAGGGATGAATGATTCTTTGAAGCCCTTTTCACTTGGTGTTTATGGGGAATGTTTGAGAATAGCACACCATTTTTTTCCTGCCACAGAAGCCTCTCTTTCAGTCTTTAGTCTCTAATTCCATTCTGTCTTTTCTATAGACTGGACTGGATGTCAGGCTAATGACTGCAAAACTGGGCTTGTTAGTCTTAGGTTGACTAGCACCCACTCAAGCCTGGTCTTCTTGACTACCAGGAGTATTAAACAACTAACAAAGTCCACAATGTTTTGTTCTCATTGACATCCTAACAAGCCACCTTTTGAAGCACTTGTTTGGAGACTGACGTTCCTGGTGACAACATAAGTAACAAATATTTTGTTTGATGCCAGCTCCTCCTTAAAGTACATGATTGATCTGCAGTCTGAGAGTCCAGTTCAGAAATTAAGGCATCTTAGATGTTATTGGTGACTCAGAAGTCTCATCTACCATATCCATTCTTTAAGACCTTTTTCACGTTCAAAAGAAGAAAAATAGCTCTGGCTTACCACCAAAGGTAGTTTGGCTCACCTTGCCAGGGGGAAATACATAAATAAGCCAGGTCATATTTGACAATTTAAAATTCTTTAAAAGTCTGTATGATGCCAGGAATTCAGATTGATGTATCAAAAATATATTAATGGAAAATAAAGATGTTTTAAAGACTTTTATAAAGATATTTGGTAGTGTGTTTAATTTCATTACAAAATATTTAAAAATGGGTAAATTTCAAATTTTTAAGTTAATATAAAAATTACCAGGGAGAGGGAGGAAGATAGAGGAGTAGGGTATCCTATTTTCATCTGGTCCCTGGAATTCAACTAGATCGCTATCAAATCTTTCTGAACACATGAGAATTCAACAGGAGATCTAAGAAATGAATTGCTTCAATTCTACAAATAGAAGAGAGGCCACTTTTTGCAAGGTAGGAAGTGCAAAGAAGTGCATCCAAAGCAGTACATTGGAAAATAAACCTTGGAAAGAGGGAGTCTCTGTAAGGTGGCTACTAAAAAGTGATACACCAGCAGAGCCCAATATCAGAAATTTTAGAAATCTCTCCAGTGGGGGACTTTCTCCAGTGCTCAAGTGGTGAAGCAGGAAAGAACACTAGGTGAGACAGTATGGTCTCAGGATCCCTGGGGTCACAGAAGGAATGCTTCAGTGTGGGAAATTTCCCAAGAAAACCTTTGGGATGCAGCAATGATCCTAAGAGGGAATTATATAGCAATACACACTTTTCTCTAGAAACAAGAAAGTTCTCAAATATACAACCTAACTCTAAATCTGAAGGACCTGGAGAAAGAACTTCAAATAAAACCTAAACCCAGCAGGAGAATATAAATAATAAGAATCAGAACAGAAATCAGTGGAATAAAAACCAAAAGAACAGTAGAACACATCCATGAAACTAGGAGTTGTTTCTTTGAAGGAATTAATAAAATCAATAAACTCCTAGCCAGACTTATCAAAAAGAAAAGAGAAAGAACCCCCAAAATAAAATAATGAATGAAAGAGACAGATCATGACCAACACCAAGTAAATAAACACAATTTTAAGAACATATTATAAGCAACTATACACAAACAAATTAGGCAACCTGGAAGAAATGGATACATTCCTAGAAAGCATATATACTACCAAAACTCGAAGAGGAAGAAATGGAAAACATGAACAGACCCATAACCAGCAAGGTAATTAAAATAGAAATAAAAAATTTCCCAACAAATAAGAGTTCAGGGCCAGATGACTTCCCAGGGGAATTCTACCAAACATTTAAAGTAGAATTAGTACCTATTCTTCTGAAATTGTTTCAAAAAATAGAAATGGAATGAATACTTCCAAACTCTTTCTACGAGGCCAGCATTACCTTGATCCCAAAACCAGACAAAGGCCCTACCAAAAAGTAGAATTACAGAACAATATTTCTGATGAACTTTGATGCAAAAAACATCACCAAGATACTAGCCAATAGGGTCTAACAGTATGTGAAAAGGATTATTCACCAAAACCAAGTGGGATTTGTTCCTGCATTGCAAGGATGGTTCAATATCTGCAAATCAATCAATGTGATAAACTACATTAATTAAAGAAAGCACAAGAATCATATTATCATCTCAATAGATGCAGAATTTGACAATGTACAGGATCCTTTCCTGATTAAAACTCTTTACAGTGTGCATAACTCAATATCATAAAAACCATCTATGAAAAGCACACAGTGAATATCATTCTCAATGGGGCAAAACTAAGAGCTTTTTCTATATGGTCAGAAACAGACCACCATGCCCCCTATCACCAGTGTTTTTCAACATAGTACTGGAAGTCCTAACCTCAGCAATCAGGCAATAAAAGAAATAAAAGGCATTCAAATTGGCAAAGAAGAAGTTAAACTCTCAGTCTCTGCAGATGATGCGTTACTCTAGTTGGAAAACCCAGAAGACTCCACCCCAAAATTTTTGGAACTTATACAGAATTTTTTCAAAGATTTTGTTTATTTATTTGACTGGCAGAGATCACAAGTAGGCAGAGAGGTAGGCAGAGAGAGAGAGGGCTCGATGCAGGGCTCAAACCCAGGACCCTGGGATCATGACCTGAGCCATAGGCAGAGGCTTTAACCCACTGAGCCACCCAGGCACCCCAGAACATACAGAAATTTAGCAGTGGAGCAGGATACAAAAATCAATGCACAGAAATCAGTTGCATTTCTAATGACTAATAATGAGACAAAAGAAATGTAAATTAAGGAATCAATCTCATTTACAATAGCACACACACACACACACACACACACACACAAAACAAACAAACCATAAGATACTTAGGAATAATCTTAACCAAAAAGGTAACATATCTGTCCTCTGAAATCTATGCAATAGTCATGAGTGAAATTAAGGAATACACAAAGAAATGGAAAAACATCCCATGCTCATGGACTGGAAGAACAAATATTGTGAAAGTGTCCATGCTACCCAGAACAATTTATTCATTCAGTGCAATCCCTAACAAAATGTCATCAACATTTTGCACAGAACTGGAACAAATAGTCCTAAGATTTGAATGGAACAGAAAAGATCCTGAATAACCAAAGGAATGTTGAAAAAGAAAACTAAACCTGGTGACATCCCAATTTTGTACTTCAAGCTATATTACAAAACTGTAACCATCCATAAAGTATGGTAGTGGCAGAAGAGCAGACACATAGATCAAAGGAACAGAATAGAGAGCCCAGAAATGGATCATCAACTCTATGGTCAATTAAACTTTGACAAAGCAAGAGAGAATAATGAATGGAAAAAGGACAATCTCTTCAACAAATGGTGTTAGTAAAATTGGACAGCTACATGCAGAAGAATGAAACTGAACCATTTTTTTACACCATAATTTTCTTTTAGACCATATTTTTACTTAAAAAAAATAAACTCAAAATGGATGAAAGACCTAACTGTGAGGCAGAAAACCATCAAAATTCCAGAGCAGAACATAGGCAACAAACTCTTTGACTTTGTCCCCAGGGACCTCTTACTAGACATATCTCCAAAGGCAAGGGAAACAAAAGTAAAAAAAAAAAAAAAAAAAAAAAAGTACTGTTGGGACTTCATTAAGATAAACCTTTTGCACAACAAAGGAAACAGTTAACAAAATGAAAAGAAGACCTACAGAATGGGAGAAGATACTTGCAAATATCTTATCAGATAAAGGGTTAGTATCCAAAAAGTATAAAGAATTTATCAAACTCAACACTTAGAAAACAAATAATCCAGTCAAGAAATGGGCAGAAAACATGAACAGAAATTTCTCCAAAGAAGGTTTACAAATAGCAACAGACATACAAAAAAAATGTTCCATAACACTCAGCGTCAGGGAAATACAAATCAAAACCACAGTGGAAGACCACCTTACACCAATAAGAATGGCTAAAAATAACAAATAAGGCAACAACAAATGTTAGGGTGGTTCCAGAGAAAGGGGAGCTCTCTTACACTGCTGGTGAGAATGAAACCTTGTACAGCCACTCTGGAAAACCATATGGAGGTGCCACAAAAAAGTTAAAAATAGAGCTACCCTATGACCCAGAAATTGCACTACTAGGTATCTACCTCAAATATACAAACATAGTGATCCAAAGGAGCACCTGCACACCAATGTTTATAGCAGCAGTGTCCACAATATCCAAACTATGGAAAAAGCCCAGTTGTACAATGACAGATGAATGGACAAAGAAGAAGTGGTATATAAATTCAATGGAATATTACACAGCCATCAAAAAAGGGAAATCTTGGGGCACCTGGGTGGCTCAGTTGGTTAAGCAACTACCTTCGGCTCAGGTCATGGTCCCAGAGTCCTGGGATCAAGTCCCACATTGGGCTCCCAGCTCCATGGGGAGTCTGCTTCACCCTCTGACCTCCCCTCTCATGCTCTCTCTCACTTTGTCTCTCTCTCTCTCTCAAAATAAATAAATAAAAATCTTAAAAAAAAAAAGGGAAATCTTTCCACTTGTAATGACTTGAATGGAACTAGAAGATATTATGCTAAGCAAAATAAGTCAATTAGAGATTGACAGTTATCATACGATTTTAAACATAAGTGGAATTTAAGAAAAAAAAACAGAAGTGGGTGGGAAGGGAGGGGAAAATAAAAGATGAAGTTAGAGAAGAAGACAAATTGTAAGAGACTCAATCATAGGGAAAAAAATACTGAGGATTGCTGGAGAGGGGAGGGGAGAGGGAATGAAGTAACTGGATGATGGAGATTAAGGAGCGCATGTGATGTAATGAGCATTTGGTGTTATATAAGACTGATGAATTACTGAACTCTACCCCTGAACCTTTAATACACTATATGTTAATTAATTGACCTAAATTAATGTTTAAAAATTAAAAAGAAAATAAAAATATTGGGATAGTCTAATAGGCAATCAATACTTTGAATTTCAAAAGTGGTTTTCACCAAGGGGTTGACTACATTTAAAACACATTTTAAAATAATTTTATAAGAGAGTTTACTTAACATGTTTAATCATTTCTGAGTACCCAAATATCCTAAGGCAAACTACAAGGATTTTCCAAAAATTTAATTTAGTTTTATAATTTTAATTCACATGTTTGTTTTTTTGGTAATCATTTTGGTCTTTAAAAAAGTGAAATCTAAAATGTAGTTGTCTATAAATTATCAACAAATGCAAATAGATAATGTCTAAAATCACGTTTTTTATCTATATTACTTAATGGATTCAAAGCATTCTAAACTTTGAGGGGTGGTTATATTTGCCTCTTGATAGTACATTATTGCAACTTAGATAAGGTGTTTTTCTAATCTGGTGGTTATATACACATATTTTTTATTTCCAAATCACTTGTTCCCAATTCACTTTTGAAATGTGACTTCCCTTCATATTGAAAACATCCAGACTCTCTGAAGGACAGTAATAAAATAAAACTCTCTCAATGAGAGTAATGGTACAGCTTTTAGTCTTTGAAAACACTAAAAGCCTCATTAAAAGCATATAAGCCATATGTAAGCTTCATTCTTAATTATTTTGCTCATTATTTTAATCTTTACTGCATAGTCATTAATTAGAAATTTCAGAAATTGGCAGCTGCAACATATGCACCATTAAGACTTTTAACAGCACATTCAATTTTGTTTCTTACTCAAATTATCCAAAAGTTCAGATATTATTATTCATTTCCTAAAAGAGAAATACATACTGTTTGTTGTGCCTAGAGCCAATAAGTACTTTTTAGTATTTCCAAAATCCAATATATTCTTACATAACCTTAGAAATTTGCAGTTCAGTGGAACTGAATTTGGGATATGCTTTTATTGGGTACCATAGAAACCATAATTCACCAAGACAGTCTTTACTAAAATGAGTTTGTTAATTCTCTGTGCTCATGATACTATATATTCTTACAAGTTATAAATTTTTATCATTTCTTTATTGTTTGAATGAAAATTTGTTGAGTGACTTATAATATTAAATATATAGAAATGATTGAACATGCTCAGAAATTAATTGTGATTTGTTTCACGTGAATTAAATGCAATCATTTTCTCTAAAGAGATACTTCAAATGGCAGGAGGTAAGGAAAGACATTCTGTTTCATAAAGTTGTTTTTCTAAATTATAATTTGGTTAAAATGCTTTTACTTTCAAACTATATCTAGGTTTACATAATTGATTGGAATGACAATGGTGTTTGTTGTTTTTGTTTAGTGATACACTAAAACTAAGTTATCATGGTACAGAATGTATTCTTTATGGAATTTAGAAGCTAATTAGTCAAGAAGGGAGAGTTTGTATCTACATAAATCAATTAATAAATCTGCAGAAGTATTTTGTCTTTAAATATATATAATCAAAGAAAAACAGACATATTTAGATCTATAAACACCAATCAGTATTTCCAAGATTACTTCAAGCAAAGAGGTTCATAAACTGTTTCTTTAAGGAGCTAGATAGTTAATACTTTAGGCTCTGGAAGTCATGGTCTTTGTTAACATTTCTCAATTGTTTTGATGAGACAGCAGTCTGTAGCCAGAAAGTAGCCATACACAATGTGTGAAAAAAATGGGCATGACTGAGTTTCAATAAAACCTTATTTAGGGGGAAAAAAAAACCCCTCATCTTTAAATCTCCTAATCCTGAATTGTCTTGGTCTTCTCTAAGGCTGGATCATCTTCCTCCATTTTCCTCTCAAATATGGTACTTGTTCCAGGTTCAATCACTTCTTATTCTCTCCTTATATTTTACTTTCTCTTTGGGCAACTTTATTTATTTTATATCCTTATCTACCACTAGAGTGATCTTTCTTCAATAATTATCTAGACTTTAGAAGTGAATTCTTAACTCCACTACTAGTGGTAGCACCACTACTACTGTTCCTATTGCTATTATTATTACACCTGCCATTTCTACTATCCTTTCCCTTCTGTATTTATGAAAGTGTCTGACACCAACTAACATCTTTAATGCTCACATCTCAGGGAGATAAGAACCAATCATTCACCTACTTTACAAATTATGTCTTTTATTTAGGAGAGTTTAAGTGACTTAGACAAATGTATTTAGCTAAAAAGTAGTACATCCAGGGGCACCTGGGTGGTTCAGTTGTTAAGCATTTGTCTTCGGCTCGGACCATGGTCCCAGGGTCCTGGGATAGAGCCCCACACCTGGTTCCCTGTCCAGCAGGAAGCCTGCTTCTCCCTCTCCCAGTCCCTCTGCTTGTGTTCCCTCTCTTGCTGTCTCTTTCTGTCAAATAAATAAAAAATAAAAATCTTTTTTAAAAAAGTAGTACAACCAATGCCTTAAGTCAGCTAATTCTAGTGATTATAAGTGATTAATAAGTGGTTTAAATATTTCATTTAACTTTAATCTCCATTTTTAAAAATATTCTAAGAAGTCTCATCTCAGTTGGTGAAATTCATAATAACTGAAAAGGGAATAACTTAATGTTTTCTAATTTAGTTTTTAGTACCAAGTGAATTGTTGCAATCTCTGGGAAGATTACAGATTATACTAAATCACGAATTATCCTAAAATATGTGTGTGTGTGTGTGTGTGTGTGTGTGTGTATGCACTTGTGTGAAAAGAGAGCAGGAACTCTTGATAATGTTAGAATATTTAATGAAGAACTCTGAGTTGTTTAGAAGAAAAGAGCAAAAAAAAAAAAAAGAAGAAAAGAGCAGAAACTCTTTGGGTCAATACACAAGAAGGAAAAATGTTGTGGACATATGTTAGAAAACTTGCTAAAATTGGATGAAATAAAGTTTCAAATAAATTTCAATCGCCAAGATAAGTATGGGAGAAAAAATAGTAAATCTACAGAAATAATAAGCCTACAAAAATAATGAATCTAATGAATTTACTTATGACAAAAAATACATCCTTTGAGGTGTTTTTTGTTTGTTTTTGTTTTTTGGTGGGGGTTTAATGACAATAGAGATAGATTTTTACACCATTCTCAACCCTGTATTTGTCTCTGCTTTTGTTCAAACAAAATATTTTTGAGAGAAACTAACATTCATTTGTCAAAGAAATTATACATACAATCTTAGTCTCATTTGGCAACACTAACTCATTTCCTGGGTAACAAGGTCACAGATGCGGAGTCAACAGGGCCGTTAATGAGATCAACATATTGTTGGTATGAAGATGAAGAGAGAGGGGGGATGTCAAACTATGTAGCTCTGTTGACACACATATTTACTGAATATTCTCTTCAAAATAAAGGGGAGAATAATACCTGAACCAGAGGATCAAGCAGTGTTAGTCTCTGTTATTTGCTTCCACTCTCTCAACTAAAGAAGAATTCAGCCTGTGTGCTCTGTAACACTGACTCCAATCTCCAGTCTGAAACTTCCAAATGGTCGGTGAAGATCCTACCAAGGTGTTCCACCATCACATCCAACAATGCATGCCCAGGGGCGCCTGGGTGGCTCAGTGGGTTAAGCTGCTGCCTTCGGCTGGGGTCATGATCTCCTGGGATGGAGTCCTGCATCAGGCTCTCTGCTCAGCAGGGAGCCTGCTTCCCTCTCTCTCTCTGCCTGCCTCTTCATCTACTTGTGATTTCTCTCTGTCAAATAAATACATAAAATCTTAAAAAAAAAAAAAAAAAAAGAATGCATGACCAAAGCACAATTCATCCATAGTGCCCAAGTCAGGTTTTTTTGTTTACTCCCTTTATTTATGTTCTAATCACCATTATTCTCCTGGTCATCAAAAAAACCTGGCTGGCCTGATGTGGACTGAGTTATAGGAAGAAGCTGGGTGGATGCACTCTTTTTTTGCAGGCTTCTCTTAGCTGTGGTTACAGCCTCTCCTGATCAATAAGCTGTATCTTCAGGAGCTCATCCTAGAGCAGTGGCTGGCTTTCATCTTTGTTTCACTTCTCTTTTTCATCACATTTACAGTCCTGGACTTGCACCTTCCAAAAACAGTATCAACATTTTAATCTTGTCCTTAGGCTCTAGGTTCTTGAAGACCTGGCCGAAGATTGTAGGTTTTCGATCTACGGTTCCCAGTCAAGTCTATATGCCAGTAGCCAAAATCAAAGTTCTGTACTGGAATTAGTTCCAATGACTGCTTAATTTTTTCCTCATTCAACTCAACTATTTCTCTCAATTAAATAATGGATAGCTTGTGGTCATCCGAATATGTCTGTTCTAGGAAGGTAGGTAAGTGCTTCATTTCCCACTGCTTAGATTCCGAAAACATGAAGATCTTTAAACGAAGTAAGAACTCAATTTTGGGACACCTGGCTGGCTCAGTCATCAAGTGCCTTTGGCTCAGGTCATAATCCCAGGGTTCTGGGACTGAGTCCCACATCAGGTTTCCTGCTCTGTGGGGGGTCTGCTTCTCCCTCTCTGAATCCCTGTGCTTGTTTTCCCTCCCTTGCTGTATTTCTCTCTGTCAAAAATAAATAAATAAAATCTTTAAAAAAAAAACCTCAATTTTAAATTTTCCTTATTATTTCCAGTTCTGCTTGGAATTTGGTTAATTGCTATAGGAAATCATCTCGAATTCCTCTAGTCATTTCCTCTGATGGATACATAATCCATTGCATTTTACATATTCATTTAAATAAACCATAAAAAACAACATGTACTTGGTGGAAAGAGCTGTGCTTAAATTCTAACCTCCTACCAAGACATGTGACCCAGACAAGTTAATAGATTTGTCAAAGTCTCATTTTTTAATATTTAAACAATCATTATAAGTTATAAATCTTATATGATTGATGTAAGAATTGAATTACCAATACCTGTAAGTATCCAGTAAAAGAAAGGCATTAGAAAGCATAGAATAAATGGTGGTTTTTGCTGTGACATTTCAAGAAATATAACAGGTCACATAGTTTTCAATAAGTCCTGAAGTAAGTATTGTTAGAAATATGATATGTATAATTAATAAATCTAACTATCAATATATAGGTCTCTATCATTTATTCAGTCTCTATCATTTATTCAGTCTCTATTCAAATAGTTATTTTTTTCCAATGAAGAAGAAATCCTTGTATGAAATAAAAATAAGGCATTTATTAAAGAAAAAACATAAAAGTATTTGAGATAATAAGACAGTAATATATCTTAGGAGGAAGGAAGCAATACAATCTACTAAACTAGTTTGGTTGGGAGTTGGTAAAAAGACATGGTATAAAAGAATGAGGACTGTATTATTTATAATTTAATAAAAGAGATACTTATGTGGTATAAAAACAGAAAAAAATGTAACCAATTCTTGCAACAAACTTTTCTTAAGAAATGTTTATATTCTTTGTTCAAACCCTTAAAATTACTATGCAGGGAACACCGAAATAGTTAAATTGGGTACAGATTTAATTTTGAAGACACAATTAACCCTTATTCTAGGAGGGTTTTTTTTTTTTTTTTTGGTTTATGGATTTTATTAGTTGCTGAATTTTTTCCTAATGTTATTTCTGCTCAGGCAGAGGCTGATATTTTCTCTCTCCTCCTGGATGGTCTCTACTTTTTCCTCTCCACCTTCAGTTTCATTACAGAGCTCTGCACCCTGGCATGTTTTATGTTTATTTGGCTGCAAATATAAAACACGTCTTATAAATGCCAGAAATGAAACAATTTTCTTCTGCTAGTTACCATGAAGTCTCATCTATTGCCATTATGATTTCTTTAATAAAAAGTGGGAAGAAAAGGAAAACATGTTTCTAATATATATCAGCTGCTATTCCCCCAATTCTACATTTATAGTACAAGTTTAAGAAGAATTAGTTAGATATTATACTATCTAATGATCAGTTAAAATCTGTCCTGGACAACCATAATTTTTTTCTGATCCCAATTCTGTTCACTTACACAGTTGAAATGCACAGATGAGGTCTTAAGTCCATTGTACCTCATATGGACATCAAATATAATAAACATTATTTTGCAATCATTTTTCTCCACACCTGTCACCTGCAATTGACTATAGTCTCTATAATAATAAACAATACTTTTTATCTTTACTCACCTTCACCTAACATATTACCCATTTCATTAGCAGGCACTTTACAAATAGTTGTTGACTGATTAATTGACTTAATTAAAAATATATAGCACTGTGGTCTTAAAGTATAAAAACTTTATTCTGCAGTTTACTAGATAGGGTAATTGAAGATGGACTTTTCATGTATGACTAGCACAGGATGCTGTATTTTGAATACTATGTAAAAACTAGAAAAGCATATTAAAAACTACTTTTCTTGGATTTTTGAGTGTTTTTACACATACAAATTATTTTTTCTAAGACTTTTTTTCATTTTATTTTACTTTATTTCATTTCAGTATTCCAGAATTCACTGTTTATGCACCACACCCAGGATTCCATGCAATATGTTTCTCCATAATACCCATCACCAGGCTCACCCAACCCTTCTATTCACTACATCAGTATCTTTGGGGTAAATACCTAGTAGTGCAATTGCAGGGTCATAGGGAAGATTTCTTAAGGAATATCCACATTGTTTTCCAAATTGGCTGCACCAACAGTGTAAGAGGGTTCCCCTTTCTTCACATCCTCTCCAACACATGTTTAGTGTCTTGATAATTTTGGCCATTCTAACTGGTATAAAGTGGTTTTGATTTGAATCTCCCTGATTGATGATAAACATTTTTTTTCATGTGTCTGTTAGCCATTTGTATGTCTTCTTTGGAGAAGTGTCTGTTCATAACTTCTGCCCGTTTTTTTTTTTTTTTTAATTTCTTTTCAGTGTAACAGAATTCATAGCAGCAATGGCCATGGTCACCAAACTGTGGAAAGAATAAAGATGTCCTTCCATGGACAAATGAACAAAGGAGATTTGGTCCATATATACTATGAGCATTATGTCTCCATCAGAAAGGATGAATACCCAACTTTATCAACATGGAAGGACTGGAAGAGATTATGCATGCTTCACATTTTTTAAATTTCTTTTCAGTGTAACAGAATTCATTGTTTATGCACCACACCCAATGCTCCATGTAATATGTGCACTCCGTAATACCCACCACCAGCTTCCCCAACCTCCCACTCCCTACCCCTTCAAAACCCTCAGGTTGTTTTTCAGAGTCCATAGTCTCTCATGGTTCATCTCCCCCTCCAATTCCCTTCAACTCCCTTCTCCTCTCCATCCCGCATGTCCTCTGTGTTATGCGTTATGCTCCACAAGTAAGTGAAACCATATGCTAACTGACTCTCTCTGCTTGACTTATTTCACTCAGGATAATCTCTTCCAGTCCCATCCACGTTCATACAAAAGTTGGGTATTCATCCTTTCTGATGGAGGCATAATACTCCATAGTGTATATGGACCACATCTTCCTTATCCATTTGTCTGTTGAAGGGCATCTTGGTTCTTTCCACAGTCTGGCGACAATGGCCATTGCTGCTATAAACATTGGGGTACAGACGACCCTTCTTTTTGCACATCTGTATCTTTGGGGTAAATACACAGGAGTGCAATTGCAGGGTCATAGGGAAGCTCTACTTTTAATCTCTTAAGGAATCGTCACACTGTTCTCCAAAGTGGCTGCACCAACTTACATTCTCACCAACAGTGTAAGAGGGTTCCCCTTTCTCCACATCCTCTCCAACACACGTTGTTTCCTGTCTTGCTAATTTTGGCCATTCTAAATGGTATAAGATGGTATCTCAATGTGGTTTTAATTTAAATCTCACTGATGGCTAATGATGATGAGCATTTTTTCATGTGTCTGATAGCCGTTTGTATGTCTTCATTGGAGAAGTGTCTGTTCATGTCTTCTGCCCATTTTTTGATATGATTATCTGTTTTGTGTGTGTTGAGTTTGAGGAGTTCCTTATCAACCTTGGATATCAGCCCTTTGTCTGTACTGTCATTTGCAAATATCTTCTCCTATTCCATGGGTTGTCTCTTTGTTTTGTTGACTGTTTCCCTTTGCTGTGCAGAAGCTTTTGATCTTGATGAAGTCCCAAAAGTTTATTTTTGCTTTTGTTTTCTTTGTCTTTGGAGACATATCTCAAAAAAGTTGCTGTGGCTGATGTCAAAGAGGTTACTGCCTCTGTTCTTCTGTATGATTTTGATAGATTCCTGCCTCACATTGAGGTCTTTTATCCATTTTGAGTTTATCTTTGTGTATGGTGTGAGAGAATGGTCGAGTTTCATTCTTCTACATATAGCTGTCCAATTTTCCCAGCACCATTTATTGAAGATACTGTCTTTTTCCCACTGTATTTTTTTTTCCTGCTTTGTAGAAGATTATTTGACCATAGAGTTGTGGGTCTATGTCTGTACTCCCTACTCTGTTTCACTGATCTATGTGTCTGTTTTTGTGCCAGTACCATGCTTGGTGATCACAGCTTTGTAGTAAAGCTTGAAATCAGGAAATGTGATGCCCCCAGTTTTGTCTTTCTTTTTCAACATTTCCTTAGCAATTCAGGGTCTCTTCTTGTTCCATCCAAATTTTAGGATTGTTTGTTCCAGCTCTTTGAAAAATGCTGGTGCAATTTTGATTGGGATGGCATTAGAAGCACAGATTGCTCTAGGCAGTATAGACATTTTAACAATGTTTGCTCTTCTGAACCATGAGCATGGAATGCTCTTTCATCTTTTTATGTCTTCTTCAATTTCTTTCATGAGTGTTCTATAATTCCTTGAGTACATATCCTTTACCTCTTTGATTATGTTTATTCCCAGGTATCTTATGGTTCTTGGTGCTATAGTAAATGGAATTTGTTCTCTAATTTCCTTTTCTATATTTTCATTGTTTTTTGTGTAAGAAAGCAACTGATTTCTGTGCATTGATTTTATATCTTGTCACATTAATCAATTTCTGTATGAGTTCTGGTGGTTTGGGGTGGAGTCTTTTGGGTTTTCCATATAAAGTGTCATCTGTGAAGAGAGTTTGACTTCTTCTTTGCCAATTTGAATACCTTTTATTTCTAAGACTTTTTAAAAAAGATTTATTTATTTGAATGAGAGAGAGAAAGCCCAAGAGAGAGTGTGAGCACAAATGGGGTAGGGTCAGAGAAGCAGGTTTCTCATGAGCAGGGGGCCCAACTTTGGCTTGAGTGGTCCCAGAACCCTGGGATTATGACCTGAACCAAAGGCCGATACTTAATGGACTGAGACATCCAAGTGCCCCAAGGCCTAAGCTTTTTAATACTATAGATACAGTGGATCTAAAATGAGCTCCTTATTTCATATTATAGCTGTTATGCTTACTTATTTTTAAATAGATAGTCATATATTAGAATTGGATTTTTTTTTTAACAAACACACTGAAAATATTTTGGTGTCATTTATTTTCATTAGTCCTCCTCAGTATGGAATCTATCTGAGTTTGGTTACATTTATTTGGGAGGTGTATAATGGTATGGGATGAAATCATTTAAGTATTTTTGCCTTAGCAGGACTAGGTGACTTTCCACAACTGTAGATGGTGTGAGTACATTGCGCTGCAAACACTTCAGTGACCTGACAGAGAAATCCACTCTCTAGTGAGCAGATCTTTTGCCTTATTCATGAAGAAGATCAAATCCATTAAGAGTGGCTTATTAGAATATTATAGAAAAATGCCCTACTCATCTATGGACATTAACATTATTAATATCTGGAGTAAAATAAAATGCATTTTTTTTCTAAATGTTCTATTTCCAAGACATCAGTCATTTAAAATCAGATTTAGGTATTCAGTGGTGAGTTCAGTGAAGGTCAAATCAGTTGCTGAAAAAAATCACTGAATTTTAGAGATGATGAGTACTCTGTAAACTGCAAAGAAGACAGCTACTCTTGGTAGAAGAGGTCTGCAGTGTAGTCTTCCAGCTGAGCCCAAATCATAACCAAACCAAGTCAAACCAATTCCAGCCTAACCTACATAACCTAATCTAACCTAACCTAACTGAAACAACAAATAGGTAACTGAGAATTCCAACGCATTGCCACCCTGCAAGCTGTGGCAAACAAACTGAACACATCAGGGATTTTAAGTGTCATCCAGAAAAATTTTGAAGACCCAAAGGGTTTTTAAGTATTTGACTTCAGCAAATAACAATTCTCAGTTGACCTTAAGAGAAGACACAGAAAATGTGATTCTTCAGAAACTACTAGTAATTAGTTTAGTTTTTTTTTTACTTTTATTGTTCTCTATGTAGAATAATTTCAAATAAAAATTAGTCTTAAACTTTTATATTTCATAATGTGAAATACAATACAATAAAGTGAATATTCTAATTCACTGGTAGCACAATGAAGGTGGAGATTGCTCTTTTGAAAATGACAGAACCATTGTTACTTTAAATTGTTAAATTGTCATCAAACAAAACATATTAAAAGATTCTGTCAAAATAGAAGTCCTCACCAGAAGAAAAAGTTTCAAAAGCATTGCATTAAGCTGTAGACAATCTTGGCTTCTTCTAAAAACACTGACACATAAAGCAAAGTGGAGATAAAGTAAACAGGTAATTGGTTTTGTGAAAGTCCATGTTTAAAACATTCCCAGATGATAATTTTAGATTTAAAACCTTAAGGAATAAATATAGGCCATGTTTAAAAATTTATCACATAATTCCTAGTCATTAGAAATGCTTTTCAGAATACCTGAGATTAATATGAAGAAAATATGTATACATATTTGAATGGATAAATGGATGGAGATGGATAGATAGACTTATGAATAGTTTCACTTTGAAACAGCACATATCTGAAAAAAAAAAACTTTAAAAATTAGAACATCAGGACAAAGCGAGTTTTCTCTTAAGTTTTAAAGTATTAAAATAAAAGTTCAGAGTCTAGGGTAGTATGGGATGGGTGTTCATACTTGATTTTGCCCAGGCCCACTTTGCCCCAAATATATTTGAGAAATACCACATGTGTATATTTCATTAGTGATTATCCTAAGCCTCCCATATAACTATAAAAGGTCAAGTTGAGATAATTAACTAATAGTAGGGGCTCCTGGGTGGCTCAGTGGGTTAAGCCGCTGCCTTCAGCTCAGGTCATGATCTCAGGGTCCTGGGATCGAGTCCCGCGTCGGGCTCTCTGCTCAGCAGGGAGCCTGCTTCTCTCTCTCTCTCTCTGCCTGCCTCTCCATCTGCTTGTGATTTCTCTCTGTCAAATAAATAAATAAAATCTTTAAAAAAATTAACTAATAGTAATTTGCTTATTTAACCCAATATCTGTTTAATTTTTATACATATACACAGTGAAGCAGACTTCTACATTAACACACATATGTTCATATGAATTCTTTTCAATGTGTTTTAAATTGTGTCCCTTTTATGCCTATATCCTTTCCTGTTGATCTCCTCTCCTTCCCAATGCCATTTCTCTTTTGCCTTTTACTGATCTGTATATTAACTTTCCATATATCTTGCAACATGTTTTTGTAAGCATATACTTATTTATGATCAGGAGCTTTTTTTTTTAGTTAATGAAGACTTTTTAAAAATGGCATAAAACAAGATGTATTTCCCCCATCTTGTTTTTGTTCTTCATTCTTTGAGTAAGAAACTTACTGGAAATCATTCCAACTCATCTATTCTAACTCATTATTTTGAATGATTGCATAATACATCTTAGTGCAGATGTATCAATGCATCCTAATCAAATTTCCAATTAAAATTCCTTTTTTGAAGTCTATGCTATATTAAACATTTTTTTCATATGTTCTTTACATCCCTGCCTCTATAGCTACAAGGTTGATTGTCAGAGTTAACTGATGCATTTATTTTTATATTTTGTGAGTGTGAAATTATTTGTAAAATAGCTTTAACTTTTGGGCAGGTGGACCAGGCAGGGAAGAAGCCATTCTCCCCTTATCCAGTTGTCACTTCTCATAGGGTTCTACCACGTCCAGTGTAGTCTGTGAAATTGCCATGGGACTTATTTCCATTCTACCTTACAGCGTGTAAAAACAGAACATGAAGACCTTCCATGAGAGGTTTCTATGGAGTAGTCCTGGAAGTGGTAAACCTCATTTTCTTTCAGGACATACTAGCTAAAATCTTCATCATTTGGCCACATCTACCTTCAGGGAGACTGAGAAATGTAGAGTAGTTATTGTATATGCAGGAAGAATCCCATGAATATTTTTTTTCTTCAATATAGAATGGAACTTTATGAATCTATTTGATTTTCAGACTTCAACTCTTCTATTACATTGTTTTAGTCAAGTAAAGTGATTTTTTTCACTTAAATCTATTTAATTATTGTATCTTCTTTTTTTTAATGATTTTATGTCTTTTAATTTTTGTTGTCTGAGTTGAGATATTTCTTCCTTATTATAGATCTTGGTAATGACCCATTTTCTTTAATTTAGTTACTTTATTTTTTCCTTTTAGTTCTATGGGAGACAGACCCTAAGGTGATATCCCATAATCTCTGTCATCTGGTGTTCATATCCTGTATAATCCCTTCCCTTGAATGTGGACAGGGCCCAAGATTTATTCCTAACCAATAGAATATGGCAGTGGTGATGGGATGTCACTCTTTCTGACCCTGAACAAAGAGCATGCAATCTTGGAGATGTCCCATGACAGAAAGCTGAAAACAACCTCTCCATCCAACAGACAGTATGCACCTGGAAACCTCAGTCCTACACATATGAGGAAATGAATTTTTGCAGCAATCTGAGTTTGGCAATGGCTGAGTCACCAGAGAATGCAGACCAGTCAATCCTATCATTGCATCCTCGTGAGACCCTGAGCAGAAGACCCAGTTAAACCATACCTGTTATCCTGACCTCTAGAAACTGAAGAAAATGAATGCTTTTTTTTTAAGTTGTCATGTTTCTACTGTTGCACAATAGAATGTAAATTGTAAAGCAAGCTTCTTTTGTTTGCTTCAGATGTTTCTCTCTCTCTCTTTCTTCCTTCCTTCTTTCCTTTTTTTTTTCTTTCCTTCTCTTTTTCTTTTTGGTACTGTACTTTAAAGTTAAATAATTTATTTTAATACATTTACTCCTTTTTTTTTAAACTAAGGATTTTAGCTGAGTCCTATTTCTCTAATCCTTCATTCTGATTGATTGAAAATAATTCTTGCTGAGCTTCTTCAGATGGCCACTGTGATCCTCTGTTGCTAGCATGTGGGTACTAGAAAAGGTGGCTGCAATACTCTAATAATTAATAATTAATAATTAAATACTCTAAGCAGGAATCCAGTTGGTATCCAGAGTGAGGTTCCCATTCCTGCCCGTCACCTGAAGTCTGACAGCAGGATAAGGTGTTTGGTGAAAGGTACTGGGTTAAGGTACATGGAGAAAATCAATTTGCTCTACTATCTCCTTGTGACTTACAGTTTTAAAGAAAGGCAACACCTCATCAACATTTGACTAATTCTTGCCTTTGGCAACTTTGAGGACTCAGAATGGTCAATATTTACTTCCTATTATGGAGTGGTCAGATGTCAGAAAGCAAAAGATTTCTTCAGAATTAACTTCTTTTCAAGTCTCATTATTGAGATCCTGGTGGATGGACTCATGCATGGGTCCTTTATTGCATTCTTGATAGAACTTGAATCATCACTCTCACCTTCAGATTCCAGTTGTCACTCGAAGAGGCAAGCCACATAGAGTTCATAGAATAGGGAAACAAGGGTCATTCGAATGGCCATGTTTCCAGAATCTTCTTGTAATTGTAATTCTCAATATTTCATAGTTGTAAATTATCCTTATTTCCTACATAATACACATATTATTATAAAACAAAATTAGTAAAATAAGCTTGGTTAAGAAATTAAAAGTTAACATTTTTCAAGTATTAAGATTATTACTGTTA
Source organism: Neogale vison (assembly GCF_020171115.1). NCBI lineage: Eukaryota > Metazoa > Chordata > Mammalia > Carnivora > Mustelidae > Neogale > Neogale vison. Next base: position 82,815,895 of record NC_058094.1, on the reverse strand, counting down.
ATATATTAATATATGTATTTCATTTTTCCATGTTATTTTATATTTCTTATAAATTCAGGGTCATACAATGTAGAATTTTTCTCACTTAACAATATACACTGTATGTTATCACACATTAATAGTTGTTCCTAAATATATTATTTAATATACTTTATATGTGATACTTATTTAAACAGATTTCACTTTATTTATGTCATCTCAATATTTTACATTATTAATAATACTATAATTAATAGCTTTATAAATACATCATTATTACCTTTTGTTTTACTTAGAAAAATTGCTAGAGATGGAATTGCTGGAGCAAAGTTATGTGCACAATTTAATGATAAATGAAAAGTCTTTCATGGTTGGATTGGAAGAGATGGAGGAGAAGAGGAGATGAGATTGGAGAAGTAAGCAGAGGCCAGAATGTGATGGAACTACTGGGTTACAGTAAAAAAGCTGGATTGCATTCTTAGGGTTTTACTGAATACCAGTAGAGTATGTGAGCAAGAGTCTCTACTGCACTTTTGGAAGAACAATCTGACTGCACCGTAGAGGAATACCTGCAAAGAGGCAAGAACAATAACAGGAAAACCTATTGGGAAGGTATTTCAGCAAAGATGTGATGCAGTAAAACATCCACTTTCCAGGTATATTTCATAAGCATAGTTCTCTGATTGACTGAACATAGGTCTAAGGGGAAATAAAGAATGAAGAATGGAGGTCGACAAGATGGTGGGGAAGTAGGAGGAGGTGCCATTTCAACCTGTACCCTAAAGTGAGCTGATTACCTACCAAAGAACTCTGATCACCCATGAAATCAGCCTGAGATTAGAATTATACACTCCTGGATCTCTATGGGGGCAGAAGATGCCACAGGGCAGGTAAAGTGGAGTGGGAACATGAGACTGATATCAGAAGATAAATGAAAGGGGGAGGGAGCCACCAGAAGTGACCCACTGGAAAGTAATACCCCAATACAAGAGTGCCCTGCGATTGGAGACCAGCATTAACTTGGAGTCTGGTTGAAAGCACTCGAAAAGAGCAAAGGATAGAATATTTTGATGATATGTGAAATGTAGATAGTATTCTGGACATATATAATATGTGCTTAATACCCATAATGACCTTTATGTTCAATAAAAAATCAGTAACAGTTGGGAAAGGATGAGCAGTTTTATGACTAGCAATATCCAGACAATATTTTTTCCCCTTCTAGGATCAATTGCAATGTTTATTACATAGATGTAATTTATATTTCTAGTGTTACATATTATGTATACCACCATTGAATAAAGTTCAGTAGATGACCTATAAAAAAAAAAAAAAAAAGCAAAGGATCATGGGGGGAAATTGTGAGAATCAGCGCAGTTAGGGATGGGGCTTCAGTCCCCGGGCCCAGGACAGCCACTCCTGGTGCAGAGCCAGAGAGAGTGCAGCGAAGTCAGGTCTTGGTCCCTGAGCTGCCAGTGCACCTGAGAGCATCTGGGTGGTGGCTCTCATGGGGTGAGGGAGCCTCGCCAGCCAGCAGAACCACAGCCTTTTGCACCCTCCATGCATGCGCCATGCTACCAGAGTCTCAGTCATGCCCCACACCTCCCTGAGAGAGGTGCGTGCAGGCGCCAGCCAGAGCTCTCTCTCAGACCACAGAGAATCTGAGCACTCCCAGCCTGGGCTAGCAGGAAAATCTCAGTGTGCTATCGCTGCTTGGGACTTCTCTGGCAGTCTAGAGCTGCCCAGACAGCCAGGGCTATCGCGGTTTTGAGTGCCAGTGGGAGTTCCTGTGACCAAGACCATGACTGAGAACGTGCTCTGCCACCTACAGAGGGGGAAATTTATGTGCTCTGGAGCACCCAGAGGGGAAGAGACTGAGGCTTCTCTCTGAGAGGGAGGTCTGGGTGCAGTTTGCTTTCCTCTAAACCTCCAAAAACCATCAAAAGCTGACAAGGGGAGAGAAAACAAACAAACAAACAAACAAAAACCTCCAGAGAGCAAAAGCCTGAAACACCAGTTTCCTCAGAGCCCACCCCCTTGATGGGGGCAGGAGGACTTAATTCCACTTAACTCCAGCAAGACTCCCTGAAAACCTGCGCAGCAGGCCACTCCCCTAGAAAGCAAACCAAAAAAAAAAAAAAAAAGAAAAAAGACAAGAGGACACCCAACACTACTTCATAGATACAACTTTTATTTCTAATTCATTCCCACTATTCATTCTGGTTCTTCATATATATATACATATATATATGTATATATATAACTATTTAACCTACTTACCATCGTGGTGAGCTGTCCAGGACATCAAATTCCATAATATCCTTTTAACCTGAACTTTTTGATACAGATACCAGTGTTTTTCTTTTCTATTTTTTAATTTTTTTAATTTAATTTTATTTTGGTGTAGATTCTTCTTCTTCTTTTTTTTTTAATATTCATATAAAGTTAAGCTTCAAGGTAATCCCCTTTCTCCAATCAATGCTACCTCTATAGGTAAACCAGTTTTTTATCCCCCTTTATCTTAGGAAAGTTGAGTCCTTTAACAAAGATATCAAGATACATCCAGGAAGAATCAAAATAACCTCCCTCATACACACTGAGAATTTATAACCACTCTCCCATCTTTTTCTTCTGACAGTGTTTCTGTGTAGTTGTTTTTGTCCTGGTAGTATATAAATTTTATACGTGGGGTTCTTTTTGATGACGTTCTTTATATATATACATATATATATATATATATTATTTTCTTCTGTTCTCATCTATTTTTTTGGTCTTTTCGTTTGCATGTTTTTGTTTGTATAGTTCATAAATCTTACCTTGGAGCCCATTTGGGCTGGGCCTTCTCTTTCTTTTTTTTTTTTTTTTCCAATTTATTTATTTTCAGAAAAACAGTATTCATTATTTTTTCACCACACCCAGTGCTCCGTGCAAGCCGTGCCCTCTATAATACCCACCACCTGGTACCCCAACCTCCCACCCCCCCGCCACTTCAAACCCCTCAGACTGTTTTTCAGAGTCCAAAGTCTCTCATGGTTCACCTCCCCTTCCAATTTACCAAAATTCCCTACTCCTCTCTAACGCCCCTTGTCCTCCATGCTATTGGTTATGCTCCACAAATGAGTGAAACCATATGATAATTGACTCTATCTGCTTGACTTATTTCACTCAGCATAATCTCTTCCAGTCCCGTCCATGTTGCTACAAATGTTGGATATTCGTCCTTTCTGATGGAGGCATAATACTCCATAGTGTATATGGACCACATCTTCCTTATCCATTCATCCGTTGAAGGGCATCTTGGTTCTTTCCATAGTTTGGCGACTGTGGCCATTGCTGCTATAAACATTGGGGTACAGATGGCCCTTCTTTACACGACATCTGTATCTTTGGGGTAAACACCCAGGAGTGCAATTGCAGGTTCATAGGGAAGCTCTATTTTTAATTTCTTGAGGAATCTCCACACTGTTCTCCAAAGAGGCTGCACCAACTTGCATTCCCACCAACAGTGTAAAAGGGTTCCCCTTTCTCCACATCCTCTGCAACACATGTTGTTTCCTGTTTTGTTAATTTTGGCCATTCTAACTGGTGTAAGGTGATATCTCTATACTTTTAATGCCATTCCGATCAAAATTCCACCGGCATTCTTCAAAGAGCTGGGCCTTCTCTTTCATTTTAGCTTTCTTTTGTTGTTGTCTCTCTCTCTCTTTTTCTTTTTTCTTTCTTTTGGGTGGGGACTCTTGATTGCTCAGAAGCGTTCCAGGGTACACCTTGCCTGCACCATGGTCGATAAATTCAGCTACACATCTGATCAGCCACCTCTCACAAAAATGACTAGGAGGAGGAATATCCAACAGAATAAAAACTCAGAGACTGGGCCTTCTGCAACAAAACTAATGGATATGGACATAGATGATATGTTGGAAAGGGAATTCAGGCTAACAATTATCCAGGCAATAGCTAGGTTGGAGAAAGCCACGGATGATAGAATGGAATTGAATAGGGCAGAAGTGAAAGCCACCAGGGATGAAGTTCACAATCTAATCTAAATTCTCTAAAAGCTAGGGTACCTGAGACAGAAGATAGAATGAGTGATCTGGAGGACAAACAGATAGTGAAAAAGGATCAGGTGGAAGCCTGGAACAAACAGCTTAAAAGCCATGAAAACAGAATTAGGGAAATCAATGATGCCATGAAACATTCCAGTGTCAGAATTAGGTGGAATCCCTGAGGGGGAGGAGAAAGAAAGAAGACTAGAAGATATAGTTGAACAAATTGTCCATGAAAATTTTCCCAATCTGGCAAATGAAACCAGAGTTCATGTACTAGAGGCAGAAAGGTATCTTCCCAAGATCAAAGAATCTAGAAAGACCTTGAGACACCTGGTTGTGAAAGTGACGAATCGTAATTATAGACAGGAGCTCTGGAAAGCAGCTAGGGGGAGGAAATTCCTTATGTACAGTGGAAAACCCATCAGAATAACATCAGACCTGTCCACAGAAACCTGGCAAGCCAGAAAGGGCTGACAGGATGTATTCAGGGCACTAAATGAGAGGAACATGCAGCCAAGAATGAATACTTTATCCAGCAAGACTGACAGTCAAAATGGATGGAGAGATAAAGAGCTTCCAAGGCCGTCAAGGTTTAAAAGAGTATGGAACCACCAAGCCGACACTGCAGGAAATACAAAGGGGGGTTCTATAAAAGAGGAAAAATCCTAAGTATATCATTAAACAGAAATGCATGGAGACAATCTATAGAAACAAAGACTTCACAGGTAACACGATGTCAATAAAAACGTATCTATCAATAATCACTCTCAATGTGAATGGCCTAAATGCACCCATAAAATGGCACAGGGTTGCAGATTGGATAAAACGACAGGACCTATCCATATGTTGTCTACAAGAGACCCATTTGGAACCTAAGGATACATCCAGACCGAAAGTGAAGGGATGGAGAAGCATTTTTCATGCCAATGGGCCTCAAAAGAAGGCTGGGGTAGCGATTCTCAAATCAGATAAATTAGATTTTAAACTAAAGACTGTAGTCAGAGATACAGAAGGACACTACATAATTCTTTTTTTTTTTTTCCGTAGCTAACTTTATTATAAATACATACTATGATACATACACAAAGCGTATGTTAAGTTGTTTTTTTTTCTTTTTCCAATTTATTTATTTTCAGAAAAACAGTATTCATTATTTTTTCACCACACCCAGTGCTCCATGCAAGATTTGCCCTCTATAATACCCACCACCTGGTACCCCAACCTCCCACCCCCCCGCCACTTCAAACCCCTCAGATTGTTTTTCAGAGTCCATAGTCTCTCATGGTTCACCTCCCCTTCAAATTTACCCAAAAGCACATACCCTCCCCAAGGTCCATAACCCTACCCCCCTTCTCCCAACCCCCCTCCCCCCAGCAACCCACAGTTTGTTTCGTGAGATTAAGAGTCACTTATGGTTTGTCTCCCTCCCTATCCCATCTTGTTTCATGGATTCTTCTCCTACCCACTTAAGCCCCCATGTTGCATCACCACTCCCTCATATCAGGGAGATCATATGATAGTTGTCTTTCTCCGCTTGACTTATTTCGCTAAGCATGATACGCTCTAGTTCCATCCATGTTGTCGCAAATGGCAAGATTTCGTTTCTTTTGATGGCTGCATAGTATTCCATTGTGTATATATACCACATCTTCTTGATCCATTCATCTGTTGATGGACATCTAGGTTCTTTCCATAGTTTGGCTATTGTGGACATTGCTGCTATAAACATTCGGGTGCACGTGCCCCTTTGGATCACTACGTTTGTATCTTTAGGGTAAATTCCCAGTAGTGCAATTGCTGGGTCATAGGGCAGTTCTATGTTCAACATTTTGAGGAACCTCCATGCTGTTTTCCAGAGTGGTTGCACCAGCTTGCATTCCCACCAACAGTGTAGGAGGGTTCCCCTTTCTCCGCATCCTCGCCAGCATCTGTCATTTCCTGACTTGTTGATTTTAGCCATTCTGACTGGTGTGAGGTGATATCTCATTGTGGTTTTGATTTGTATTTCCCTGATGCCGAGTGATATGGAGCACTTTTTCATGTGTCTGTTGGCCATCTGGATGTCTTCTTTGCAGAAACGTCTGTTCATGTCCTCTGCCCATTTCTTGATTGGATTATTTGTTCTTTGGGTGTTGAGTTTGTTAAGTTCTTTATAGATTTTGGACACTAGTCCTTTATCTGATATGTCGTTTGCAAATATCTTCTCCCATTCTGTCAGTTGTCTTTTGGTTTTGTTAACTGTTTCCTTTGCTGTGCAAAAGCTTTTGATCTTGATGAAATCCCAAAAGTTCATTTTTGCCCTTGCTTCCCTTGCCTTTGGCGATGTTCCTAGGAAGATGTTGCTGCGGCTGAGGTCGAAGAGGTTGCTGCCTGTGTTCTCCTCAAGGATTTTGATGGATTCCTTTCTCACATTGAGGTCCTTAATCCATTTTGAATCTATTTTTGTGTGTGGTGTAAGGAAATGGTCCAATTTCATTTTTCTGCACGTGGCTGTCCAATTTTCCCAACACCATTTATTGAAGAGGCTGTCTTTTTTCCATTGGACATTCTTTCCTGCTTTGTCGAAGATTAGTTGACCATAGAGTTGAGGGTCTAGTTCTGGGCTCTCTATTCTGTTCCATTGGTCTATGTGTCTGTTTTTGTGCCAGTACCATGCTGTCTTGATGATGACAGCTTTGTAATAAAGCTTGAAGTCCGGAATTGTGATGCCACCAACTTTGGCTTTGTTTTTCAGTATCCCTTTGGCTATTCGAGGTCTTTTCTGGTTCCATATAAATTTTAAAATTATTTGTTCCATTTCTTTGAAAAAGATGGATGGTACTTTGATAGGAATTGCATTAAATGTGTAGATTGCTTTAGGTAGCATAGACATTTTCACAATATTTATTCTTCCAATCCAGGAGCATGGAACATTTTTCCATTTCTTTGTGTCTTCCTCAATTTCTTTCATGAGTACTTTATAGTTTTCTGAGTATAGATTCTGTGCCTCTTTGGTTAGGTTTATTCCTAGGTATCTTATGGTTTGGGGTGCAATTGTAAATGGGATTGACTCCTTAATTTCTCTTTCTTCTGTCTTGTTGTTGGTGTAGAGAAATGCAACTGATTTCTGTGCATTGATCTTATATCCTGACACTTTACTGAATTCCTGTATAAGTTCTAGCAGTTTTGGAGTGCAGTCTTTTGGGTTTTCCACATAGAGTATCATATCATCTGCGAAGAGTGATAATTTGACTTCTTCTTTGCCGATTTGGATGCCTTTAATTTCCTTTTGTTGTCTGATTGCTGAGGCTAGCACTTCTAGTACTATGTTGAATAGCAGTGGTGATAATGGACATCCCTGCCGTGTTCCTGACCTTAGTGGAAAAGCTTTCAGTTTTTCTCCATTGAGAATGATATTTGCAGTGGGTTTTTCATAGATGGCTTTGATGATATTGAGGTATGTGCCCTCTATCCCTACACTTTGAAGGGTTTTGATCAGGAAGGGATGCTGTACTTTGTCAAATGCTTTTTCAGCATCTATTGAGAGTATCATATGGTTCTTGTTCTTTCTTTTATTGATGTGTTGTATCACATTGACTGATTTGCGGATGTTGAACCAACCTTGCAGCCCTGGGATAAATCCCACTTGGTCGTGGTGAATAATCCTTTTAATGTACTGCTGAATCCTATTGGCTAGTATTTTGGTGAGAATTTTTGCATCTGTGTTCATCAAGGATATTGGTCTATAGCTCTCTTTTTGGATGGGATCCTTGTCTGGTTTTGGGATCAAGGTGATGCTGGCCTCATAAAATGAGTTTGGGAGTTTTCCTTCCATTTCTATTTTTTGGAACAGTTTCAGGAGAATAGGAATTAGTTCTTCTTTAAATGTTTGGTAGAATTCCCCAGGGAAGCCATCTGGCCCTGGGCTTTTGTTTGTTTGGAGATTTTTAATGACTGTTTCAATCTCCTTACTGGTTATGGGTCTGTTCAGGCTTTCTATTTCTTCCTGGTTCAATTTTGGTAGTTTATATGTTTCTAGGAATGCATCCATTTCTTCCAGATTGTCAAATTTGTTGGCGTAGAGTTGCTCATAGTATGTTCTTAAAATAGTTTGTATTTCTTTGGTGTTAGTTGTGATCTCTCCTCTTTCATTCATGATTTTATTTATTTGGGTCCTTTCTCTTTTCTTTTTGATAAGTCTGGTCAAGGGTTTATCAATCTTATTAATTCTTTCAAAGAACCAGCTCCTAGTTTGGTTGATTTGTTCTATTGTTTTTTTGGTTTCTATTTCATTGATTTCTGCTCTGATCTTTATGATTTCTCTTCTCCTGCTGGGCTTAGGGTTTCTTTCTTGTTCTTTCTCCAGCTCCTTTAGGTGTAGGGTTAGGTTGTGTACCTGAGACCTTTCTTGTTTCTTGAGAAAAGCTTGTACCGCTATATATTTTCCTCTCAGGACTGCCTTTGTTGTGTCCCACAGATTTTGAACCGTTGTATTTTCATTATCATTTGTTTCCATGATTTTTTTCAATTCTTCTTTAATTTCCAGGTTGACCCATTCATTCTTTAGAAGGATGCTGTTTAGTCTCCATGTATTTGTGTTCTTTCCATACTTCCTCTTGTGGTTGAGTTCTAGCTTCAGAGCATTGTGGTCTGAAAATATGCAGGGAATGATCCCAATCTTTTGATACCGGTTGAGTCCTGATTTAGGACCGAGGATGTGATCTATTCTGGAGAATGTTCCATGTGCACTAGAGAAGAATGTGTATTCTGTTGCTTTGGGATGAAATGTTCTGAATATATCTGTGATGTCCATCTCATCCAGTGTATCATTTAAGGCCTTTATTTCCCTGTTGATCTTTTGCTTGGATGATCTGTCCATTTCAGTTAGGGGAGTGTTAAAGTCCCCTACTATTATTGTATTATTGTTGATGTGTTTCTTTGATTTTGTTATTAATTGGTTTATATAGTTGGCTGCGCCCACGTTGGGGGCATAGATATTTAAAATTGTTAGATCTTCTTGTTGGACAGACCCTTTGAGTATGATATAGTGTCCTTCCTCATCTCTTATTATAGTCTTTGGCTTAAAATCTAATTGATCTGATATAAGGATTGCCACTCCTGCTTTTTTCTGATGTCCATTAGCATGGTAAATTCTTTTCCACCCCCTCACTTTAAGTCTGGAGGTGTCTTCGGGTTTAAAATGAGTTTCTTGGAGGCAACATATAGATGGGTTTTGTTTTTTTATCCATTCTGATACCCTGTGTCTTTTGATTGGGGCATTTAGCCCATTAACATTCAGGGTAACTATTGAGAGATATGATTTTAGTGCCATTGTATTGCCTGTAAGGTGACTGTTACTGTATATTGTCTCTGTTCCTTTCTGATCTACCACTTGTAGGCTCTCTCTTTGCTTAGAGGACCCCTTTCAGTATTTCCTGTAGAGCTGGTTTGGTGTTTGCAAATTCTTTCAGTTTTTCTTTGTCCTGGAAGCTTTTAATCTCTCCTTCTATTTTCAATGATAGCCTAGCTGGATATAGTATTCTTAGCTGCATGTTTTTCTCGTTTAGTGCTCTGAAAATGTCATGCCAGCTCTTTCTGGCCTGCCAGGTCTCTGTGGATAAGTCAGTTGCCAATCTAATACTTTTAACATTGTATGTTACAGACTTCTTTTCCTGGGCTGCTTTCAGGATTTTCTCTTTGTCACTAAGGCTTGTAAATTTTACTATTAGGTGACGGGGTGTGGGCCTATTCTTACTGATTTTGAGGGGCGTTCTCTGAACCTCCTGAATTTTGATGCTCGTTCCCTTTGCCATATTGGGGAAATTCTCCCCAATAATTCTCTCCAGTATACCTTCTGCTCCCCTCTCTCTTTCTTCTTCTTCTGGAATCCCAATTATTCTAATGTTGTTTTGTCTTATGGTGTCACTTATCTCTCGAATTCTCCCCTCATGGTCCAGTAGCTGTTTGTCCCTCTTTTGCTCAGCTTCTTTATTCTCTGTCATTTGGTCTTCTATATCGCTAATTCTTTCTTCTGCCTCATTTATCCTAGCAGTGAGAGCCTCCATTTTTGATTGAACTTCATTAATAGCTTTTTTGATTTCAATTTGGTTAGATTTTAGTTCTTTTATTTCTCCAGAAAGGGCTTTTATATCTCTGGAGAGGGTTTCTCTAATATCGTCCATGCCTTTTTCAAGCCCGGCTAGAACCTTGAGAATTGTCATTTTGAACTCTAGATCTGACATATTACCAATGTCTGTATTGATTAGGTCCCTAGCCTTCGGTACTGCCTCTTGTTCTTTTTTTTGTTGTGAATTTTTCCGCCTTGTCATTTTGTCCAGCTAAGAGTATATGAAGGAGCAAGTAAAATACTAAAAGGGTGGCAACATTCCCAGGAAAATATGCTTTAACCAAATCAGAAGAGATCCCAAATCATGCAGGGGGATTTCTCCCCCCTCACGATTGGGTGAGGGATCTCCTCTGATTGGGATCTCCTTTGATTGGGATCTCCCAATCTCTTCTGATTGGGATCTCTTCTGATTTGGGGATAAAAAGAGGTTCAAAAAGAAAGAAAGAAAAAAAAGAATTAAAAAAAAAGAAAATGAATAAAGAAAAGTATAAAAAAGAAAAATATATATATATTAGATAATCTAGTTAAAAAATGTTAAAAAAGAAAAGGGTAAAATTATAAAAAATTTTAGAAGAAGAGAAAAAAAAATGAAAAAGAAAAAAAAATAAATTAACTGCAAGACTAAAAAATCACAGGCAGAAAGCCATGAGTTCCGTGGTTTGTTTTCTCCTCCTCTGGAATTCTGTTGCTCTCTCCTTGGTATTTAAACTGCACTCCTTGGTAGGTGAACTTGGTCTTGCCTGGATTTCTTGTTGATCTTCTGGGGGAGGGGCCTGGTGTAGTGATTCTCAAGTGTCTTTGCCCCAGGCGGAATTACACCGCCCTTACCAGGGGCCGGGCTGAGTGATCTGCTCGGCTTTGCTTTCAGGAGCTTTTGTTCCCTGAGTGCTATCCGTAGAGTTCCGGAGGACGGGAATACAAATGGCGGCCTCCTGGTCTCCGGCCTGGAGGAGCCGAGAGCCCAGGGCCCCGCTCCCCTGTGCGCCCTCAGCGAACAGCTCCTAGTAACTCGCGTCTGCCTAACCTCCGGCAGCACTCCGAGCTCACCGAGCCTGCGACCGGTTCAAGGCAACTCCGAGCTGCGAGCTTACTGTCGGCTCTGTCTCTGCAGCCGGCTTTCCCGTTCCAATATCCGCAAGCTCTGCGACACTCAGACACCCCCGATCCTTCTGTGACCCCGCGGGACCTGAGGTCACGCCGACCCCGTGTGGGCTTCGCCCCGGTTTAGCCTCCGGAGCGATGTCCCTCAGCGGAACAGACTTTTAAAAGTCCTGATTCTGTGCTCCGTTGCTCCGCCGCTTCCTGGGAGCCGGCCCCTCCCCCCGGGGTTTATCTTCCCGTCGCTTTGGATTCACTCCTCCGCCAGTCCTACCTTTCAGAAAGTGGTTGTTTTTCTGTTTCTAGAATTGCTGTTCTTCTTCTCTTCGATCTGCCGATGGATTTGCAGGTGTTTGCAATCTTTAGATAAGCTCTCTAGCTGATCTCCTGCTAGCTGAGGTAGTCTCAGCCTGCTACTTCTCCGCCATCTTGACTCCTCCTCCGACACTACATAATTCTTAAAGGGACTATCTGCCAAGAATATCTAACGATTGTAAATATTTATGCCCCCAATATGGGAGCAACCAATTACATAAGAAAACTTTTAATCAAAATAAAGAGTCATATTGATATGAATACATTAATAGTAGGAGATCTTAACACACTGCTCTCAGTAATAGAAAGATCATCCAAGCAGAAAAATCAATAAAGAAACAAGAGCATTGAATGACACACTGGACCAGATGGACCTCATAGATATATAAGGAACATTCCACCCTAAAACAACAGAATACTTATTCTTCTCATGTGCACATGGAACCGTCTCCAGAATAGACGACATATTGAAAATTCCAGAATACACCAGCTGTCTCTACACCTTAAAGAACTGGAGAATCAACAGCAAATTAAGCCAACTTCACACACAAGAAGGGAAATAATCAAGATTAGAGCAGAGACCAATGATATAGAAACTAGAGATACAGTAGAATGCACCAATGAAACTAGAAGCTGGTTTTGTGAAAGAATCAATAAGATCAATAAACAATTGGCTGAACTAATCCAAAAGAAAAGAGAGAAGGCCCAAGTTAATAAAATTATGAAGGAAAGGGGAGAGATCACGACTAACACCAAGGGACTAGAAACAATCATCAGAAATCATTATCAATAGTTACATGCCAGTAAATTAAGCAATGTAGATGAAATGCATGCATTCTTGGAAAACTATAAACTTCCAAAATTGAACCAGGAAGAAATTGACACCTGAATAGACTGATATCTAGTAACAAAATTGAAGCAGTGATCAAAAACCTCCCAAAAAACAAGAGCCCAGGACCTGACGGATTCCCTGGGGAATTCTACCAAACCTTCAAAGAAGAAATAACACCTATTCTCCTGAAGCTGTTTCAAAAAATTGAAGCAGAAGGAAAACTTCCAGACTCTTTTTATGAAGCAAGCATTACCCTGATCCCCAAACTAGGCAAAGATCCCACCAAAAAGGAGAATTTCAGACCAGTACCACTGATGAATATGGGTGTTAAGATTCTCAACAAGATCCTAGCAAATACGATCCAATAGCTAAAAAGATTATCCACCATGACCAGGTGGGATTCATCCCTGGGTTGCAAGGATGGTTCAACATTCGCAAATCAATCAATGTGATAGAACAAATCAATAAGAGAAGAGAGAAGAACCACACTTTTAACTGATGCAGAAAAAGTATCTGACAAAATCCAGCATCTGTTCCTGATTAAAGCGCTTCAAAGTATAGAGATAGAGGGAACATTCCTGAACTTCATAAAATCTATCTATGAAAAACCCTCAGCAAATAATATCATCCTCAATGGGAAAAAGCTCACAGCCTTCCCGTTGAGATCAGGAACACGACAAGGATGCCCACTTTCACCACTCTTGTTCAACATAGTATTAGAAGTCCTAGCAACAGCAATCAGACAACAAAGAGAAATAAAAGGTATCCAAATTGGCAATGAAGAAGTCAAACTCTCTCTCTTCACAGATGACATGATTCTTTATATGGAAAACCCAAAAGACTCCACCCCAAAACTACTAGAACTCATACAGCAATTCAGCAACGTGGCAGGATACAAAGTCAATGTACAGAAATCAGTTGCTTTCTTATATACTAACAATGAAAACATAGAAAGGGAAATTAGAGAATTGATTCCATTTATTATAGCACCAAGAACCATAAGATACCTGAGAATAAACCTAACCAAAGAGGTAAAGGATCTGTACTCGAGGAACTACAGAACACTCATGAAAGAAATTGAAGAAGACACAAAAAGATGGAAGACCATTCCATGCTCTTGGATTGGAAGAATAAACATTGTTAAAATGACTATACTGCCTAGAGCAATCTGTGCTTCTAATGCCATTCCGATCAAAATTCCACCGGTATTTTTCAAAGAGCTGGAGCAAATAATCCAAAACTTTGTATATGGAATCGGAAGAGACCCTGAATTGCTAAGGAAATGTTAAAAACAAACAAACAAACAAACAAAAACTGGCGGCATCACGTTGCCTGATTTCAAGCTTTACTACAAAGCTGTGATCACCAAGACAGCATGGTACTGGCATAAAACAGATACATAGACCAGTGGAACAGAGTAGAGAGCCCAGATATGGACCCTCAACTCTATGATCAACTAATCTTCGACAAAGCAGGAAAAAATATACAGTGGAAAAAGACAGTCTCTTCAATAAATGGTGCTGGGAAAATTGGACAGCTATATGTAGAAGAATGAAACTCAACCATTCTCTCATACCATAAACAAAGATAAACTTGAAATGGATAAAAGACCTCAACGTGAGACAGGAAACCATCAGAATACTAGAGGAGAACATAGGCAGTAACCTCTTTGATATCAGCCAGAGCAATTTTTTTTCAAGATATGTCTCCAAAGGCAAAGGAAACAAAAGTGTAAATAAAGTTTTGGGAGTTCATCAAGATAAAAAGTTTCTGCACAGCAAAGGGAAACAGTCAAGAAAACAAAGAGACAACCCACGGAATGGGAGAAGATATTTGCAAATGACAGTACAGACAAAAGGCTGATACCAGGATCTATAAAGATCTTCTCAAACTCAACACACACAAAACAGATAATCATGTCAAAAAACAGGCAGAAGACATGAACAGACACTTCTCCAATGAAGACATACAAACAGCTATCAGACACATGAAAAAATGTTCATCATCACTAGCCATCAGAGAAATTCAAATTAATACCACATTGAGATACCACCTTACACCAGTTAGAATGACCAAAATTAGCAAGACAGGAAACAACGTGTGTTGGAGAGGATGTGGAGAAAGGGGAACCCTCTTCCACTGTTGGTGGGAATGCAAGTTGGTACAGCCACTTTGGAGAACAGTGTGGAGATTCCTTAAGAGATTAAAAATAGGGCTTCCCTATGACCCTGCAATTGCACTACTGGGTATTTACCCCAAAGATACAGATGTCATGAAAAGAAGGGCCATCTGTACCCCAATGTTTATAGCAGCAATGGCCATTGTCGCCAAACTGCGGAAAGAACCAAGATGCCCTTCAACAGACGAAAGGATAAGGAAGATGTGGTCCATATACACTATGGAGTATTATGCCTCCATCAGAAAGGATGAATACCCAACTTTTGTATGAACGTGGACGGGACTGGAAGAGATTATGCTGAGTGAAATAAGCAGAGAGAGTCAATTATCATATGGCTTCACTTACTTGTGGAGCATAACAAATAACACGGAGGACACACGGAGATGGAGAGGAGAAGAGATTTGAGGGAAATTGGAGGGGGATATGAACCATGAGTGACTCTGGACTCTGGAAAAACAACCTGAGGGTTTTGATGGGGCAGGGGGTGGGAGGTTGGGTGATCCTGGTGGTGGGTATTATGGAGGGCATGTATGACATGGAGCTCTAGGTGTGGTGCATGAACAATGAATTCTTTTACACTGAAAAGAAATTAAATTTAAAAAAAATAGACCTGTAAGAAGAAATAAGGAATATCCAATCCAATATAGATTGGTTTGAACTAAAAAATAAAAAGAAAATAGTGCTTAATAAAATAGAAGGTGCTTCTAATGCATTCACCATACCATAAGACCTTTCTCCTCTTCCTATTGCAATAAACATAAGTGACCTCACCCAACAAACAAATTGTGTAATGTTTTGCTGCTAAGGTAAAGCAGGAGAATTTAGTGATGTTTAAAGATAAACTAAATTACGTGTGGTCATTGATATTAAGTGTAATGTGCTGTGCCCATAATTGACACTTAGAAGTAGAAGTAAATGCTCCTCTGGCCTGATACCTTTTTGTCTCATAGATTGCCCTCATGCTCACTGCAGTATGCAACAGATTTAATGTCTTACATCCTTTAATGTAGGCCATCTAACATTCTAAGCCTTTAAACAGCACCACAGTTTAGTTTCCATCTACATTTACAAACGAATAATCAGATGTTTTCTCAAGTTGGCTCACATCCCTTCCCCAGGTCTGTGGGATTTGGTTTGTGAGAGTTTCTACTCATCCAATGCCAGTGAGGTCCCCCTGGAGAAAAGCAGCAGAATCAAAAGCAAGACTGTAGGACAGTCAAAACAATGGACACCAACTCCTTTCAGATGGCCTAAAGGAGAGGAAAGCTACATGCAATACTGGCAGTACACATGGTCTTAAAACACCTCCTGACACATGTTGCTTTAACATCCTCTCAAAAGGCCCTGTGATGCATGAAATCCTCATTTCATCAATTTCTATGTTTATTCTAATCTTTGCTACTTTTTCAGCTGCAAAACTCCAGTGTCATAATTACATATGATATAATCTGGGTTTAAACAGTTAACTGCACATGCAGGAAAACAAGTTATTTAGGAAATAATAGCATTTTCTTTGGTGGTCATTATGTGGTTTAGCTCCAAAAAGCATTTATATTTATTCACTAAAAAAGAAAAAAAAAGTGACCTATGCTAAGTAAAAGAGACTAAAGGTTTATTTTTGCTAAAGGCACATAATTCCATATTTTCAAAAACATTTTAGATACCTCCTAAACAGAAATAACATGACTTTTAACACCTTTCAGTAAATTTTCTGAGCTAAATAAAGACACAATTATATAGAACTCCTCTTCTACACTACACCTGGAAAATCAATAATGAGGAAGTTTGCCCAATATTGCATGATTATATTTTTTTCCTTTTTTTCCCCCTGTTCTGGAGAACTTGGTTTCTCTGGAGAACTCTGACCAAAATAAGCACTATTCTTTTGAACACAGGTACTTATCATTAATTTTCCTTATTCTTGGGGCCTCAACAAAAATTCTGAGAAGGCAGGAAAAGTTAAACTTATTTTAGTAATAATGCTTTAGTATTAAATCCAGAGGGAGATAGAAAAAAAAATTAAGTTAGTTTTTTTTTTCACTTAAAATAAAACAAAATCTTTGCCACACAATGTACATGGCTAGAAGCATAAGGATTCCAGGAATGGGCTGCCGGAGGGAATTTGAAGTATATTTGGGTCAAATAAAGTCTATTTATCTGGCAATTTCTAAAATTAGCATCCCTGTTCCCAATGCATATTAGGAAACAGAACATTTAATATTTGATTTTGACATTGTTTCTCTCTCTTTCATCTGGTTTACTTTAAGGTGTTCCTATCTTTTTTGATATGAGTCTGCAATAATGCATATTTTTTGGTGGTCTACTTAAGAAAAGGAAAAAGAATCTTATGTATATCTGGGCCTTGTTTCAATATCAGAAAGAGTGATGTATAACATTTACTATATGCTAATAACCATTGCTAAAATTTATGTAATTGCTCAAGCAACCTCAGGAGTTAATACCCAGGAGGTGGGTATTATCTTCAGCTCCATTCAAGATGAGGAGTGAAACACAGAGCAGTCAATGGATATGCCCCAGTCACAAAACAAGAGGGCAGGGCATGCCAGGCCCTTTCTTCTGAACATGGGCTCCAGCCTTATCACTCCATCCTGTACCGGGGCCACCGGAATCTGTAGGAAGGGATCATTGAGGCTTCATTGAGTCAATTACGCAGGGAGAGAGGTTCAGAAAGGGGTAGCAAAAGTTGGCCTCTGCTGCAAGTACACTGTTTTCCTCAAAATGTATGCATATTTGGGATGATGTAGGAGCCCTGGCCTTCCCAGGAGACCAAGCCACCCTCCAGAGCTGGCTTAGATATTCACACTAAAATTCTGAGTTGGCTATGGATAGGGCATGGCTTTTGTTTGGCATTTGTTCATTATATCCTTTCAAGAAAATGATCAATATCAAAATTTTTCTCAAAGCAATTTTTCACAATTAATGTTATTTGAATTTTTATTTAAAAAAATAAAGTTCAGGGGAGCATGGTAGCTCAGCCTATTGGACATACCACTCTTGTTTTAGTTCAGGTCATGATCTCAGGGTCCTGAGATCTAGCCAGCCTCTGCTCCTGCTCACTGCAGAGTCTGCTTGTCTCTCTCCCTCTGCTCCTCCCCCTGCTCTCTCTCTCTCTCTCTTTCTCTCAAGTAAATAAATAAGATCTTAAAAAAATAAATAAATAAAGTTGGAATTCATCAATTTGAATTTCCAGTAACACTTCTCCAGAATAAGCCAAGTCCCCTAAATGAATGCCAGAAAAAAATTGAGTCATTTGGGCAATGAAAGGTATTCAGACATCTGTACTCATTCATTTCATTCATTACATTTGACTTTTCTAGTAACTGAATTTATTCTTATTAATTCATAATTTTTAAAATGACATGGCTTGTCATAATCCATTCAACCTATAAACATTCTTGAATTTTACTAATAATAATTCCAATATGATTTTCACTGAAAATATTAATTTGACTAATTGTTTGATATACTCAATTTTCTTTTTTTTTCAATTTATTTATTTTCAGAAAAACAGTATTCATTATTTTTTCACCAACCCAGTGCTCCATGCAATCCGTGCCCTCCATAATACCCACCACTTGGTACCCCAACCTCCCACCCCCCCGCCACTTCAAACCCCTCAGATTGTTTTTCAGAGTCCATAGTCTCTCATGGTTCACCTTCCCTTCCAATTTACCAAAATTCCCTACTCCTCTCTAACGCCCCTTGTCCTCCATGCTATTTGTTATGCTACACAAATAAGTGAAACCATATGATAATTGAATCTCTCTGCTTGCCTTATTTCACTCAGCATAATCTCTTCCAGTCCCGTCCATGTTACTACAAAAGTTGGGTATTCATCCTTTCTGATGGAGGCATAATACTCCATAGTGTATATGGACCACATCTTCCTTATCCATTCATCTGTTGAAGGGCATCTTGGTTCTTTCCATAGTTTGGCGACCGTGGCCATTGCTGCTATAAACATTGGGGTACAGATGGCCCTTCTTTTCACGACATCTGTGTCTTTGGGGTAAATACCCAGGAGTGCAATTGCAGGGTCATAGGGAAGCTCTATTTTTAATTTCTTGAGGAATCTCCACACTGTTCTCCAAAGAGGCTGCACCAACTTGCATTCCCACCAACAGTGGAAGAGGGTTCTCCTTTCTCCACATCTGCTCCAACACATGTTGCTTCCTGTTTTGTTAATTTTGGCCATTCTAACGGGTGTAAGGTGATATCTCAATGTGGTTTTAATTTTGATCTCCCTGAGGGCTAATGATGATGAATATTTTTTCATGTGTCTGATAGCCATTTGTATGTCTTCATTGGAGAAGTGTCTGTTCATATCTTCTGCCCATTTGTGTATATGATTGCCTGTTTCGTGTGTGTTGAGTTTGAGGAGTTCATTATAGATCCTGGATATCAACCTTTTGTCTGTACTGTCATTTGCAAATATCTTCTCCCATTCCGTGGGTTGCCTCTTTGTTTTTTTGACTGTTTCCTTTGCTGTGCAGAAGCTTTTGATTTTGATGAAGTCCCAAAAGTTTATTTTCGCTTTTGTTGCCTTTGCCTTTGGAGACATATCTTGAAAGAAGTTGCTGTGGTTGATACCAAAGAGATTACTGCCTATGTTCTCCTTTAGGATTCTGATGGATTCCTGTCTCACGTTGAGGTCTTTTATCCATTTTGAGTTGATCTTTGTGTACGGTGTAAGAGAATGGTCGAGTTTCATTCTTCTACATATAGCTGTCCAGTTTTCCCAGCACCATTTATTGAAGAGACTGTCTTTTTTCCACTGTGATATACTCAATTTTCTATTCATAACAATACTCGAGAAGCCCAAGTGCCTCAAATGACCTGTTTATATTCATTTACATAATTTATTTTTCATTTGCTTAGAAATAGTATTCCAATAATATTTTTCAAAATAAAGTATGTATTGTTTTGTATGTTCTGAAAACAATATAAGCAATGTCTCTCCATTGTTGACACTGTTTAACATCATTTTTGTTCTTGGTTTTTGTCTAGATATAGAAATACAAATCTTAAAAATGTCAAGTTGTAGAATACTGATGATGTGTCACATTGCAGACATGCATTAGAGTGAGAAAGTAGGAGTGGGCAGACCAAGTGATTTCTATGCTATCAGCATATATGACAGCTTGTAACCACTCTAGAGAGAGATGCAGCAGATTGAGAGCTGAGATGAATAGAGATAAGGTCGCTGTCGCTGTATATATAGTGATGTATATAGTGCTCAGCAGCTGAATTTCAAAACCGTGCAACAAAGGAAAAAGAAAAACACAGCAACTGTATTCTTTAATTAAGAATTAAATAATACAAATAGATAATAAAGTTTACAAAAAAGATTACTGAGTCTTCTCTCTTTCCCTTTAAGGCTTTTTAAAAATTCTAATTACAGCTACCAGAAGGTAGAGCCACTTAATATGTGTGGGGTGACTCCAAGTAAACAAGTGGATTTCTGGGCTAAAATTCTGCAGAAGCACTAAACATGTGACTCTAAAGGTGCAAAGTTTTTCCATCCATTAAAAACAAAGAACGCAGAGAGAATCATTCACCGGTACAAAATGGTATCACTCTTGATAGAATGAAAACTTGCCACACTTTCACTCCCAGTCTAAAGGAAATGGTTAATCTAGAAGGTACTGACTCAATGAAATGTCCCTTCTGACCAGAAATGCTTTGTCTCTGTAAGAGCATGTCTTGAGCAGCTGAAGAGAGCTCACTTTGGTCCTGCATGTCTTGTTGCCATCAGTGTGTCGACTGCACACTGCCCAGATTGTTGTGCTTCACCTTCCTGGGGAAGCAGCATGATGTGTAGTTGATAAGAGTTGGGGTGTAAGACCTTTATTCCACACCTATCTTTGTCATTGTGAGTGATCTTATACACACCATTTAACATTTCTAAGCCTTGGTTTTCTCAACTGTGAAATGGATGTGATATATACCTAACCTACCTCACAATATTGATGCGACAATTAAATGAGTTTGAGAGCAAATATCAAACTTAATTGTGAAATGCTAAAATATCCCTCTTAAATTTAAGATCCAGAGAAATTGTTCTCTATCTAGTCCATATCACTACTTCTATTCAAAATTGTGTGGATGATCTTAGTCAATATAATAATGCAAAATTATAAAAATAAGAAGAAATATAATATATAGTCTTAGGAAGGAAAACTCAGAACCTTGAACTCTCATATAGGATACAAGAGTTTGTCTAGAAAGTCCAAGAGAACCTATAAATAAATCAATAGGACTAATTAAAGTACTCAAAAAAGTTACTAGTTTTCTGATCAATATGAAATTCTCTATGTCAGCAATAAATACAGAGAAAACATAGTTTTAAGAAGATTTATTTTATAAAAGCCACAGTAGCCTGATATTTCTAGAAACTTACCCAACAAAAGATATGGAACACATTTATGGGGAAAATGCAGTACTACTGAGAAACAATAGAAAAACTTTTTTTTCAATAGAAAAACTTTTAAATGAATAGTAAAACATAGTGTATTTATATATGAAAAGGCTCAATATCATAAAATATTATTTTGCTAAATTTATCTATCAATTCATGCAATTCCAATCAAAATCCCAGTAGGATTTCTTTCAGGAAAATTTAAAGCTGATTTAAAAATTCATACAGAAATGCCTGGGACCAAAACTTTTCAAGACACCTCTAAAAGGAAACAATGCCTCCACCAGCCCTCCCATATATCCAGACCCGATACAGAACTATAGTGATGAGGGCTTTGTGAAATTCATCACCAGGATATACAGACCTATCCAACAGTGCCATGAGTAGAAACAAACCCAGGGCATATGGAAACATTATATGCAACAGAGAAGGCCTTAAAAAACAGTGGTTCAGTTCATCAATTAACAGTACTAACTATCATTACTGAAAAAAAATATAATTAGATGTACATAAACATATAAACTGCAGGTAAACTCAAGATTAACACTTAAAGAGAAAAAAATACTTTAACACTTTCTTAGGAAAAGTTTTTGGAGAAGATACAGTTGCACTCCAGACTGGGAAGAATTTCTTGAAAATGCTCAAAATTATAAAGGAAAATAGTAAAGGAAAACCTGATAATGTCAACTGTTTTAAAGCCAGAAATGTCTAAAATACAAGAGCTACTTTAACAAATAGAAAGCCAACTCAAATTGGGAGGAAATTTTAGCAATGCATGCAAAGGACAAAGGATTATCATGCAAGATATGTAGAGAACTTCTAAAAATCAGTGTTTAAAAAAAGAACTTCTTAATTGAAAAACAGACAAGGATATGAAGAGGTAATTCACACAAAAAAAGGAAATATGAATGGAAAATAAAATACAAAAATACTTTTTCACTTTTTATCAGAAAAATTTACATTAAAATCATAATAAGACACAGTGTCAGATATAGCATTTAGATTTTGAAAGTACAACAATATATGGATTATATCTTCTTTATCCATTTTTCCGAAGATATGGTCCATATATACAATGGAGTATTATGCCTCCATCAGAAAGGATAAATACCCAACTTTCGTATCAACATGGATGGGACTGGAGGAGATTATGCTGAGTGAAATAAGTCAAGCAGAGAAAGTCAATTATCATATGGTTTCACTTACTTGTGGAGCATAAGGAATAACACAGAGGACATTGGGAGATGGAGAGAAGTGAGTTGGGAGAAATCAGAGGGGAAGACAAACCATGAGAGACTGTGGACTCTGAGAGACAAACTGAGGATTTTGGAGGGGAGAAGGGTAGGGGGGTGGGTAAGCCTGGTGGTGGGTATTAAGGAGGGCAGGTATTGCATGGAGCACTGGGTGTGGTGCATAAACAATGAACCTTGGAACACTGAAAAAAATAAATAAAATAAAAAAAGAAAGTTCTTTGAGTGAGAGTTTAAGTAGGTGTAACAACTTTGCAGAATATTTGCCAACATTGATAAATTCATGCATACAGTGAGAGTCAGCAACTATATTATACGCACATGTGCATATGGGTATATACCATTCATAACATTCTCGTATCTCCCTATCATTATTATAAATTTTGTATTTAATATGCGTTCAAAAACATTTATGAGTATACTTGAGAGCTTGGTTCCTGCTAACACAAAGTGAATAAAGGAGTTAGTTTACCCTCTGTTTTATCCAATTTCATCATAGAGTAATAGAAAACTATTGATTATGAGCTACTTATGTATGCTCAAGCCCTGTTTTAGGATTTTTTGTTTTATTTTGTTTTTTTTCTTTTTCTTTTTTTTTTTGTTTCATTTTTAGAAGTGGCTGGGATACTGGTAACTTAGTCTTTAATGGCCATTTCCCTTCATTTAATTCTAATCCAAATCTCTAGTGTGAGTCAGAATTCCTAGAGTCCAGAGATACTCTGGAAAATAGACTATAAAATTAGAAAACTGTTGAATGGTGATCCTTATAAACATAGCAGTGCATTTCCAGGTTTATTTGTTTATCTTCAGGGTCTAATAGAGTGGTTATTGTCATTAAAATGAGATTTTATTTTATTTTCTAATATTTTCTAACTTTCCTTTTATATTTCCTTAGGACTTATTAGTTTTCAATCCTATTTTGCCTATATTTAATTACTTCCTGTTCAACCATTAAGAAAATATTGTGATGCATTATCAGAGTTGATTCAGTTTTACCATATATCATGTGTTTGTGTCAAGTAGTTATTTTCAGTGGCTTCTCCATCCACTTTTTCATTATATAGAAGCATAAATAACTTCTAGCCATGAATAATACATAGAAGAAAATAAAGCTCAATAGTACTAATCTACTTTTATGTAAAAATCAATTGTTACTTTTTTGACATTCTATCCAATTTTACTCTCTGTTGACACTGATATCTACTCATTTGACTTTCTTGAGGAAACAAAAGAGCTAAAATGTACCATTATTTCTATAATAAAAGCATAAAATACACATATATCTGTCAGCACCTTCTCAATACAACTAAGGGATGCTCAGAAGCAAAATTATTGGTTTAACTTGTACACCTTATCAATTCTTGAATAATTTCTTCAACAATTATTATAATTCTGACTCATAGGAGATACTGATGTACATGTGGCAGATACTGAAGGTCCTCTGATCAACCTCTTTCTCCTATGAGGCCATCCCACTGCAGAAACTGTGAAAACTAAACACTCATGTTCCAAGGCTTCTTTGAAGTTGGGGTGGTCAGGTGGCATGGTACTAGCTAATAAAATCAGAAATCTGTAGGGCACAGGGAATTCTGTGTCTTGGTTTTCAAATAAAAGGGACGAAAGGCAGATTTATTTTTTTTTACAGTATGGTACTGTAAATGTATTTTCTCTTCCTTATTTTTCTTTATAACATTTTCTTTTTTTTTAACTAGTTGTCTATATTATCAGTAAGTTTTCTGGCCAATAGTAGGCTATTAGTAGTTAAGTTTTAGGTCAGTCAAAAGTCATGCAGGAGTTTTTGACTGGAGGGGGTTTGACACCTCAACCTGCATGTTGTTCAATGGTCAACTATAAGTAACACTAAATGCTGCTCACAAACAGATACTTTTTTTTTTTAAGATTTTATTTATCTAGTTGACAGACACAGATCACAAGCAGGCAGAGAGGCAGGCAGAGAGAGAGGTGTAAGCAAGCTCCCTGCTGAGTAGAGAGCCCTATGTGGGGCTTGATCCCAGAACCCTGGGATCATGACCTGAGCTGAAGGCAGAGGCTTTAACCCACTGAGCCACCCAGGTGCCCACAAACAGATATTTTTTAACTTAAAGAGTAAGTAAATAATCTTTTCACTAGCCAGGCTAGTTGATTTATAAGGATTAGTTTCTGTTATTTTTCCTTCAAACATCTCTTATAATTGCATATTACTTCTATTTTTTTCTTTATGACTCCAGTTCAAATTCACATCATTTTATGCCAGGAATTCAGTTAGTACCTTTTATTTGTCACGGATCAGCTCCGAAAGAGTGCCATTTGGGCCCAGAGCCCTCTTTTTTTCGGTTTACGCCCATTCTGTCTTTACATAATATACCCCAAGTATAAAATGTGGATCCATAGAATCAAGAGATAAGCTTCAGGGGGACAAGATGGCAGGGAAGTAAAAGGAGGCGCCTTTTCAACTTGTACCCCAAAGTGAGCAGATTACCTACCAAAGAACTCCAATCACCCATGAAATCATCCTGAGATCAGAATTATACACGTCTGGATCTCTTCAGGGGGAGAAGACACCAGTGGGCAGGTAAAGAAGAGTGGGAACGGCAGACTGATATCGGAAGATAAACAAAAGGGGGAGGGAGCCACCAGAGGCGACCGGTTAGAAAGTAATACCCTAATACGGGTGAGAGTGCCCTGCGTCTGGGGACCAGCATTAACTCAGAGACTGGTTGAAAGCACTCCAAAAGAGCAAAGGATCTTGGGGGGGAATTGTGGGAATCGGGAGGGATAGGGATAGGGGCTTAAGTTCCCGGTCCCAGGAAAGCCTCCCCTGGCGCTGAGGCAGAGAGAGTGTGGCGGAGAAACCAGCTCTTGGTCCCTAAGCTGCCTATGCGCCTGAGAATGTGGGGTCCGTTTCCTGTGAGGGGTTGAGAGCCATGCTGGGCGGCAGAACACGATAGCCCTGCTACAGAGCCTGAAATACTCCCCCAAGAGAGGTATAAAGGTCCAGCCGGTGCCCTTTGATATGTCATTGTTTCAGACTCTCCCCGCAAAGAGGTGTGTGAAGGCCCAGCCTGGTGCTCTCAGACCTGCGCCCCATTCTCAGAGCCTGAAACCCGCGCGTGAACCTCAGCCTCCCCTGAAATTGGTGCGTGCAAGCTGGGTGCTCTTAGACCCAGAAAGACCAGGCACTCCCAGCCCGGACCAGCGGGAAAATCTCAGTGTGCAATTGCTGCTTAGAACCTCTTTGGTGGTCTGGAGCTGCCCAGCCACTGCCTTGTCTTTGGGTACAAGCAAAAGATCATGCGTCCCCAGGGACAGCGACTTGGAACCTGCTTTGCCAGCAGCCAAGAGGGAACTTATTTAGGCTCTGCAGCCAGACTGAGGCTTCTCTCTGAGAGTGAAATCAGGGTGCAGTTTGTTTTCCTCTAAAACTACAAAAAACATCAAAAGTGGTCAAAATGAGAAAAAAAAAAAAGTGAACAAACATAAAAACCGCCAGAGAACAAAAGCCTGAAAAAAAAAAAAAAAAAAAAAAACACAACAGTTTCCTCAGAGCCCACCCACTTGAGGGGGGGGAGGACTTAAGTCAGGGAACATCATTGACTGAAAACCCACGTGGCAGGCCCCTCCCCCAGAAAACAAACCAAGAAAGAAAAAAAAAAAGAGAGAGAAAAAAAAAGGACTACAATAAAACAACCACTACTTCATAGGAAAACTTTTATTTTTCATTCATTCGCACTATTCTGGTTCAATCTTTATATATATATAGGTAATTTTTTTAACTTAATAACCATCACAGCGAGCTGTCCAGTACATTAAATTCCATAATAACCTTCTAACCTGAACTTTTTGGTACATACACCTGTGTTTTGTTTTGTTTTTTTGCATTTCTATTTTTTTAATTCCTTCTTTTTTTTAAATTTTAGTTTACTTTAGTCTAATTTATTCCTTTTTATTTTTATCTTCTAATATTCATATAGAGTTAAACTTCAAAGTAACCCCCTTCCCCCAATCAATACAATCCCTATAGGTAAACTAATTTTTAATCCCCCTTTATCTTAAGAAAGTTGAGTCCTTGAACAAAGATATCAAGATACATCCAGGATGAACCAAAAAAACCTTCCTCACACACACTGAGAATTTATAACCACTCTCCCATCTTTTTCTTCCACCACTGTTTCTGTGTTTTTGTGTTTGTCCTGATAGTATATAAATCTTACACTTGGGGTTCTTTTTGACGAGGTTCTTCCTATATTTGCATATATATATATTTTTTTTTTTCTTTTGTCATATACTTTATCAGTCTTTTTGTTTGTCTGTTTTTGTTTGTCTACTTCATAAATCTTACCTTGGGGCCCATTTGGGCTGAACCTTCTCTTTCATTATCCCTTTCTTTCCTGTCTTTCTATCTCTCTTTTTTTTTCTTTGTCTCTCGTTTGGGTGGGGAATCCTGATTGTTCAGAAGTGTTCCATCGTGCACCTTGACTGCACTATGGTTAATACATCCAGCTACATCTGTTCAGTCACCTCCCACCAAAATGACTAGGAGGAGGAATGCCCAACAGAAGAAAAATACAGAAGATGGACCTTCTGCAACAGAGCTAACAGATATCAACAAAGACAATATGTCGGAAAGAGAATTCAGGCTAACAATTATCCAGGCAATAGCTAGGTTGGAGAAAGCCATGGATGACCAAACAGAATTGATTAGGGCCGAACTGAAAGCGACCAGACAGGATGTTCACAATGTTAGAGTGTTAGGGCGGAGCTTAAAGCTACCAGGGAGGAGATTCACAATGCTCTCAATGAGTTCCAATCTAATCTATACTCTCTCAAAGCTAGGATAACTGAGACAGAAGATAGAATTAGTGACCTGGAGGACAAACAGATAGAGAGAAAGGATCAGGAGAAGCCTGGAACAAACAGCTTAGAAACCACGAAAACAGAATCAGGGAAATAAATGATGTCATGAAACATTCCAACGTCAGAATTATTGGAATCCCTGAAGGGGAAGAGAAAGAAAGATGTCTAGAAGATATAGTGGAACAAGTCCTTCATGAAAATTTCCCCAATCTCACGAACAGAACCAGCGTTTATGTACTAGAGGCTAAACGGTCTCCACCCAAGATTATACATTCCAAAAAAACATCACGACACCTGATAGTCAAATTGAGGAATTATAATTGTAGGTATAATCTCTTGAGAGCCGCTAGGGAAAAGAGGCTCCTTAGTTAAAGAGGAAAGCCCATCAGAAAACATCAGACCTGTCCACTGAGACCTGGCAAGCCAGAAAAGGCTGGCGAGATAAAATCAGGGCACTAAATGAGAAGAACATGCAGCCAAGAATACTTTATCCAGCAAGACTGACATTCAAAATGGATGGAGAGATAAAGAGTTTCTAAGACCGGCAAGGCTTAAAAGACTATGCAACCACCAAGCCGACACTGCAGGAAATATTAAGGCGGGTTCTATAAAAGAGGAAAAATCCTAAGAATAGCATTGAACAGAAATATAGAGACAATCTATGGAAAGAAAGACTTCAAAGGTAACTCGATGTCAATAAAAACGTATCTATCAATAATCACTCTCAATGTGAATGGCCTAAATGGGCCCATAAAACGACACAGGGCTGCAGATTGGATAAAACGACAGGACCCATCCATATGTTGTCTACAAGAGACCCATTTGGAACCTAAAGACACACCCAGACTGAAAGTGAAGGGATGGAAAGCATTTTTCATGCCAATGGGCCTCAAAAGAAGGCTGGGGTAGCGATTCTCAAATCAGATAAATTAGATTTTAAACTAAAGACTGTAGTCAGAGATACAGAAGGACACTACATAATTCTTAAAGGGACTATCCACCAAGATGATCTAACAATTGTAAATATTTATGCCCCCAATATGGAAGCAGCCAATTACATAAGAAAACTGTTAATCAAGATAAAGAGTCATATTGATATGAATACACTAATTGTAGGAGATCTTAACACGACTGTCTCAGAAATAGACAGATCATCGAAGCAGAAAATCAATAAACAAGAGCATTGAATGACACATTGGACCAGATGGACCTCATAGATATATACCAAACATTCCACCCTAAAACAACAGAATACTCATTCTTCTCAAGTGCACACAGAACCTTCTCAAGAATAGACCACATACTGGGTCACAAATCAGGACTCAACTGATACCAAAAGACAGATTATTCCCTGCATATTCTCAGATCACAATGCTTTGAAACTGGAGCTCAATCACAAGGAAAAGTTCAGAAGGAACTCAAACACCTGGAAGCTAAAGGCCACCCTGCTTAAGAATGCTTGCATCAACCAGGAGATCAAAGAAGAACTGAAACAATTCATGGAAACCAATGAGAATGAAGACACTTGAGTCCAAACCTATGGGATACAGCAAAGGCGGTCCTAAGGGGGAAATACATAGCCATCCAAGCCTCCCTCAAAAAAATTGAAAAATCCAGAACACAGCAACTTTCTCTACAACTTAAAGAACTGGAGGATCAACAAATCAAACCAACTCCACACATAAGAAGGGAAATCATCAAGATTAGAGCTGAGATCAATGAGGGAGAAACCAAAGATACAGTAGAATGTATCAATGAAATAGAAGTTGGTTTTTTGAAAGAATCAGTAAGATCGATAAGCCACTGGCCACACTAATCCAAAAGAAAAGAGAGAAAGCCCAAATTCATAAAATTATGAATGAAAAGGGAGAGATCACAACTAACACCAAGGAAGTAGAAACAATCACCAGAAGTTATTATCAACAGTTATATGCCAATAAGCTTAGCAACCTAGATGAAATGGATGCATTCCTGGAAAACTATAAACTCCCAAAATTGAACCAGGAAGAAATCGACAACGTGAATAGACCGATATCTAGTAACGAGATTGAAGCAGTGATCAAAAACTTACCAAAAAACAAGAGCCCAGGACCTGATGGATTCCCTAGGGAATTCTACCAAACTTTCAAAGAAGAAATAACACCTATTCTCCTGAAGCTGTTTCAAAAAATTAAAGCAGAAGGAAAACTTCCTGACTTTTTTTATGAAGCCAGCATTACCCTGATCTCCAAACCAGGCAAGGACCCTACCAAAAAGGAGAATTTTAGACCAATATCACTGATGAATATGGATGCTAAGATTCTCAACAAGATCCTAGCAAACAGCATCCAACAGCACATTAAAAAGATTATCCACCATGACCACGTGGGATTCGTCCTTGGGTTGCAAGGATGGTTCAACATTCACAAATCAATCCATGTGATAGAACAAATTAATAAGAGAAGAGAGAAGAACCACATGGTCCTCTCCATTGATGCAGAAAAAGCATTTGACAAAACCAGCATCGGTTCCTGATTAAAGCACTTCAAAGTATAGGAATAGAGGGAACATTCCTGAACTTCATCAAATCTATCTATGAAAGACCCACAGCAAATATCATCCTCCATGGGAAAAAGCTTGCAGCCTTCCCGTTGAGATCAGGAACAAGGCAAGGATGCCCACTTTCACCACTCTTGTTCAACATAGTATTAGAAGTCCTAGCAACAGCAATCAGACAACAAAGAGAAATAAAGGGTATCCAAATTGGCCATGAAAAATCAAACTCTCTCTCTTCACAGATGACATGATTCTTTATATGGAAAACCCAAAAGACTCCACCCCAAAACTACTAGAACTCATACAGCAATTCAGCAACGTGGCAGGATACAAAGTCAATGTGCAGAAATCAGTGGCTTTCTTATACACTAACAATGAAAATACAGAAAGGGAAATTAGAGAATCGATTCCATTTACTATAGCACCAAGAACCACAAGATACCTGGGAATAAACCTAACCAAAGAGATAAAGGATCTGTACTCCAGGAACTACAGAACACTCATGAAGGAAATTGAAGAAGACACAAAAAGATGGAAGACCATTCCATGCTCTTAGATCGGAAGAATAAACATTGTTAAAATGTCTATACTGCCTAGAGCAATCTATACTTTTAATGCCATTCTGATCAAAATCCACCGGTATTTTTCAAAGAGCTGGAGCAAATAATCCTAAGATTTATATGGAATCAGAAGAGATCCCGAATTGCTAAGGAAATGTTGAAAAACAAAAATAAAACTGGGGGCATCACGTTACCTGATTTCAAGCTTTATTTCAAAGCTGTGATCACCAAGACAGCATGGTACTGGCATAAAAACAGACACATAGACCAGTGAAACAAAGTAGAGAGCCCAGATATGGACCCTCAACTCTATGGTCAATTAATCTTCAACAAAACAGGAAAAAATATACAGTGGAAAAAAGACACTCTCTTCAGTAAATGGTGTTGGGAAAACTGGAAAGCTATATGTAGAAGAATGAAACTTGACCATCCTCTTACACAGTACACAAAGATAAACTCAAAATGGATAAAAGACCTCAACATGAGACTGGAATCGATCAGAATCCTAGAGGAGAACATAGGCAGTAATCTCTTCGATATCAGCCACAGGAACTTCTTTCAAGATATGTCTCCAAAAGCAAAGGCAACAAAAGTGAAAATAAACTTTTGGGACTTCATCAAAATCAAAAGCTTCTGCACAGCAAAGGAAACAGTCAAAAAAACAAAGAGGCAACCCATGGAATGGGAAAAGATATTTGCAAATGACAGTACAGACAAAAGGTTGATATCCAGGATCTATAATGAACTCCTCAAACTCAACACACAAAAAACAGTCAATCATATAAAAAAATGGGCAGAAGATATGAAAAGATACTTCTCCAATGAAGACATACAAATGGCTATCAGACACATGAAAAAATGTTCATCATCACTAGCCCTCAGGGAGATTCAAATTAAAACCACATTGAGATATCACCTTACACCAGTTAGAATGGCCAAAATTAGCAAGACAGGAAACAACATGTGTTGGAGAGGATGTGGAGAAAGGGGAACCCTCTTACACTGTTCATGGGAATGCAAGTTGGTACAACCTCTTTGGAGAACAGTGTGGAGATTCCTCAAGAAATTAAAAATAGAGCTTCCCTATGACCCTGCAATTGCACTCCTGGGTATTTACCCCAAAGATACAGATGTAGTGAAAAGAAGGGTCATCTGTACCCCAATGTTTATAGCAGCAATGGCCATGGTCGCCAGACTGTGGAAAGAACCAAGACGCCCTCAACGGATGAATGGATAAGGAAGATGTGGTCCATATACACTATGGAGTATTATGCCTCCATCAGAAAGGATGAATACCCAACTTTTGTATGAATGTGGACGGGACTGGAAGAGATTATGCTGAGTGAAATAAGGCAAGCAGAAAGAGTCAATTATCATATGGTTTCACTTATTTGTGAAGCAAAACAAATAGCATGGAGGACATGGGGAGTTAGAGAGGAGAAGGGAGTTGGGGGAAATTGGAAGGAGAGGTGAATCATGAGAGACTATGGACTCTGAAAAACAATCTGAGGGGTTTGAAGTGGCGGGGGCAGTGGGAGGTTGGGGTACCAGGTGGTGGGTATTATAGAGGGCACGGATTGCATGGAGCACTGGGTTGGTGAAAAAATAATGAATACTGTTACGCTGAAAATAAATAAATTTTTACAAAAAGAAACAAAAAAAGAGATAAGCTTCATTTTAGTTCTGTTTGTTATAACTTTCTTTATGATAGAAGTATTCTTTATCTGCACTGTCTAAAATGAGAGCTACTAGCTACAGTTGAATAACTGTTTGAAATGTGGTTACTGTAACTGAGGAATTAAAATTTTAATATTATTTAATTAATTTAAATGTATATATTCAGATTATGAAAATGTATATATTCATACATGGCTAGTGGCTACCATATTGGACAGCAGAGCCTAGAACAGTTAAAATGGAGTGGTCTAAGTTCACTGTGACTAAAGCTTTCATTACATTTTATATTTATTGCCTCCAGTCCTTTGTTCTCCTATTCAATTTGCACATGTTTCCAGAGGTAAATTCCTAAAGCACTGATAATTTCACCTGCTCGTTCAAAAACAAAACTGTCACTGCCTAAAGAATTAAATTCCACCTTCTATGACTGGCATTCAAGATTATTCAAAATTTAGATTCCCCTCTTTCTCCTGAAGTTCCTCTATCCACATGATTTTTCTTGCCAAAGTGACCTATTTATTGTGCTCTGACCACATTCATGATTTTCTTCTCTGTTTATTGTGATTTTCTTACCTGAGATGACCTGCATACATCTCTGTACATCATATTGACAACTGTTACCATCTTAATAATATTAATTCTCTGAGCCATAAATGAGGGATGTCTTTCCATTTATTTGAATCTTACTTCTTCAAACAATACATCATTGTTTCTAGATTAAAAGAAATTTTAAGTTCCTTTGTTAATTTATTGCTAAGTATTTATTCTTTTTTGATTACACAAAATAGAACACTTTCATTAATTCACTTGCCCTGTGCTTCTTACTAGTCTATAGGAATACCATTGATTTTTATATACTGATCCAGCATTCTTACAACCTTGATGAATGTGTTTATTTCTAGTAATTGTTAGTAGATTCTGTAACATTTCATGTGTGTGAGATGATATCTTCTTCAAATAGAGATAGTTTTGTTCCTTTTCTAAGCTTGTTTTTTTTTTTTTTTTTCTTGCTTTAGTGCCTTGGATAGAAATTCTAGCACATAACTGAATAGAAGTAGTGAATGGATAACCTTCCCTGATCTTAAAGGAAAACCATTTAATATGATGTTAGCTCTTGGTTTTTCATAGATACCCTTTGTCGATTGAGAAAAGTTTCCTTCTAGTCCTAATTTATTGAAGGTTTTTATCATGAAATGGTATGGGATTTTGTAAAATGTTATTTATACATATAATGAAGTAAGTTATGTGGTTTGGGCTTTTTTTGTTCTTTATTCTATTGGTATAGTGTGTTACATTAATTAATTTTCAGACGTTAAACCAACTTTACATCCTTGGGTAAATCCCACTTGGCTGTGATATATAACTTTATATTATGTATATGCTAATATTTGGTTGAAGATTTTTACATCTATATCCATGAAAGACCGTGGTCTTTGTCTGGATTTCATTTTGAGTAATAGAGTAATATTGGCTTCATAGAATATGTTTGAAAGTATTCCCAACTCTTGGATTTTGGGGAAGAGTACATGCTGAATTACTGCCAACACTTTAAATGTTTGTGAGAATGCTCCAGTGAAGCTATCTCAGCCTGGACTTTTCTTTGCAGGCAGTTTTTTTTTAAAGTACTAATGAAATCTTTCTACTTGGGGTGCCTGGGTGGCTTAGTGGGTTAGGCCTCTGCCGTCGGCTGGGTCATGATCTTGGAGTCCTAGGATCAGGCCCCATGTCGGGCTCTCTGCTCAGCAGACAGCCTACTTCTCCCCCATCCTTCTCTCTGCCTTTCTGCCTCCTTGTGATCTCTGTCAATAAATAAATAAAATCTTTAATAAATAAGTAAATAAATAAGTCTATTTGTGTTGGTTCTACTTAGATTTTTTATTTCTTCTTGAGTTAGTTTTGGTAGTGAGTCTAGCAGTTTTCTCTTTCACCTAGTTATATAATTTTATGTCACACAGTTATCCATAACATCCTCTTAGAATCCCTTATATTTCTGTTTGATAGTAGCACTTTATCTTTCTTTATAATACTGGAAATTTGAATGTTCTGCTCTCTTTTTCTTTCCTTTTTTTTTTTTTTTTTTTTTTTTTTTTTTTTTTTTTTTTTTAGGTATAGCTAAAGTCTGCCAGTTATAGTAATCTTTCTAAATAACTAACTTTGGTGTTCTTTATTTCCTCTATTGTTTTTCTATTCTTTACTTCATTAATTTCTCTTCCTCTTTTTTCATTTTCTTAAAGTAGGAGATTAGGTTATTGAGTTGAGATATATTTCCATTATTGATGTAGGCATTTACAGCTCTTAATTTCCCTATAACCACAAATCTATCTGCACTGCATTGTCTTGACTTGTTTTGTTTTCATTTATTAATGTCAAACTAATTTTTCTTATAATTTCTTCTATACTTACTGGCTACTTAGCAATGTGTTGTTTAAAAATTTCCACCTATTTTTAAATGTCCCAACTATTTTTCTGTTATTGATTTCTAATATTAATCCATTGAGGTCATAGATCATATTTTATATGATTTCAATCATTATAAATTTATTGAGCCTTGTTTTTTGGTGAGCACATGATCTGTCCTGGAAATGTTCCCTGTGTGCTTGAAAAGAATGTGTATTAGGCTGGTGGTACATTGTACTTACTGAATCTGTTAGCTCTAGTTGGGATATACTACTTTAAAAATATTCCATATTCCTCTTTTTTTTTAATTCTATTTATTTATTTATTTGACAGAGAGACACACAATGAGGAAGGGAACTTAAGCAGGGGGAGTGGGAGAAGGAGAAGCAAGCTTCATGCTGAGCAGGGACCCCAAATCTGGGCTCGATCCCAGGACCCTGGGATCATGACCCAAGCTGAAGGCAGACGCTTCATGACTGAATGACCCAGGCACCCCTAAAATATTCCATAGTCTTGTTGATATATTGTCTAATTGTTCAACCCATTATTGAAAGTGAGGTATTAAAATCTCCAACTATTGTTGTTGAATTGACTATTTCTTCCCTGATTTTTTCTGTTTTCCCTCATATGATTTAAAGCTGGTTTTTCAGTTTTGTATGTCTTTCTAATGATGATCTTCTCCCAATGGATCTGAGAATATTTCTATCATGTCTAATAACTTTTTTTGTTTTACTACCTATTTTATCTGTTATTAGTATAGCCACTGGAACTCTCTTGTTCCTGTTTTCATAGTACATCTTTCCTATCTTTTTACTTAAAACTTCTTTGTATTTTTGAATATAAAGTGAGGGTTTTCTAGACAGATTAGAGTTGGATCCTATTTTTTTAAATATTTTTTATTTGTTTGATTGATAGTGAGAAAGAGTGAGAGAGAGCACACACACAAGTAGAGGGAGCAGCAGACAGAGGGAGAAGCAGGCCTCCTGCTGAGCAGGGAGCTCGATGCTTGGCTTGATCCCAGGACCCTGGAATCATGACCCAAGCCGAAGGCAGACACTTAACGACTGAGCCACCCAGGCGCCCCTGGATCCTATTTTTTATGCATATTTGTTTCTTTGCTTGTTTTTGGAATCCAAACTGAAAATCACTGTCTTTGATTAAGTTTTTAGACTAAACTTAAAGTGAGTATGTTACTGAGTCAGCTCCCTAAATAGCAAGGAACACATTTTTTAAAAATTTACTGCTACAGCTATGTCCACAATAGCCAAACTATGGAAAGACCCTAGGTGTCCATCAATAGATGAATGGATAAAGAAGATGTGGTATATATATACAATGGAATTTTATGCAGCCTTCAAGAAAAAAAATAAAATCTTGCTATTTACAATGAAGTGGATGGAACTAGAGGGTATTACACTAAGCAAAATAAGTCAATTAGAGACAGACAAGTATCATGATCTAAGTGATATGAAGAATTTAAAAAACAAGACAGAGGATCATAGGGGAAGGGAGGGAAAAATGAAATAAGATGAAACCAGAGAGAGAGACAAACCATAAGAGACTTTTAATCTCAGGAAACAAACTGACGGTTGCTAGAGGGAGTGGGAGGCTGGGAGGGATGAGATGGCTGGGGGATGGACACTGGAGAAGGCATGTGCTATGGTGAGTGTTGTGAATTGTTTAAGATGGATGAATCACAGAACTGCACCCCTGAAACAAACAATACATTATATGTTAGTTAAAAAAAAAATTTCCTTTCATCAATTGAAAAAATGTACTGCTACCAAATATCTATGGTTTATTCATACTGCTTAATTTTATAGTTAAGCAATTTTTATGTACCATATTTTGTTTGATTTTACTATTATATTTTAGGTAAATTTGAACCTATTTTCTGTTTTGGTGTCGGCAATAAAGTGATACAAACTTCAGACTATAATATAAAGTAGATGAGATCTATCATGTAGCCATAATGCAGTCACATCTATTGCAACCTTCTTTGTATAAAAGAATATTAATAATGTGTTGTGAGAATGAAAACAGGTACTTTAGGAATGACAATTCCATGCTGATATTTATCAAAACAATACTTAGAAACACATATATTATAAATACACACATTTGCCTTTCCCCATACCTCTTCATCTTGATTTCTGGGCCCTAATTTATTGAGTATTGATTACCCTTGGCTTGCTTCTATTTTTAATGTTTGTTGGTGACTGACCTCCAGTATAGACTTGATTTTCTGTATCCATTTCACTATGCTAAAGGATACAAAATCCAATTTCCATCCTGTCTCTATTTTGGAAAGGGGGCAGTCCCCAGGTTCTGTGAAAAATTTTTTGTCCTGGCCTTTATAATCCCAGGTCAATTAGGGTTTATCCTCATTATGTCTGTCATAGGTCTGGTTTTACATCATTTGTTAACAATATCAAATAAAACAAGCTTCCTTAAGTCCCTCACTCCAATCTTTGAATAATTAAAACTTTTGGATTCTCAGAAATTTTGTTGTTCTATATTAACTAGATAAATTTTTTTTTTTTTTTTTGCTTTTGAAATTGAGATCCTTCGTTACACTATGTAATGACCATGGCTTGGTTTTGCAGTATAACTTCCTTTGCAAATAAAGTTAGAAGATGGTGAATTGGAAGGGGAGGTGAACCATGAGAGACCATGGACTCTGAAAAGCAATCTGAGGGGTTTGAAGTGGCGGGGGGGTGGGAGGTTGGGGTACCAGGTGGTGGGTATTATAGAGGGCACGGCTTGCATGGAGCACTGGGTGTGGTGAAAAAATAATGAATACTGTTTTTCTGAAAATAAATAAATTGAAGAAAAAAAAAAAAAAGAAGAAGATGGTGAAAGCATTGTGGGTGGTCTCCCAAAATGGCAGTGGGTTTTGAAACTAGCATTGTTGCTGTTGCCTGTAGAGCATGATACTACTTGGAATAACCCCTGGGGATCAAAGTCAGCATGACTTCTTATTTACAGGTCCGCTCAGGTTTTTGAAGCAGAGCCACTCCGTCTCCAACTGCCATGGGCAGTCCTAATGCCAGTGTGGTGTGTTAGCTCCTGGAACTTCTGAGCTGTTAACATAATGACACATGGATTCAAACTGCGCTTCAGAAAATTGCTTCTTAAGACCCTTTACCATTCCTGGATTTCATAGTGCACATTTATTTCCGTTTTAAAGCACAAAACTATATGTTTTTTGCCTGAAGCTAATTGTGTAAAAGAACCACTCACCCATTGTGATACCAAAACAAAAAACAAGACAAAAAAACCCAAAAAACTAGCTCATATTTCATAAAGATTTCATCCTTTGTTTGCTTATATAAGAATCTCCAGAAATGACTGGAAGACTACTGAATCTTTCATCCATTGTCAAGAAAATTAATAACATTGAAAACTTTTCAAGAAACACATATACTCTATGTCTAATAAATGAGTTTTGCATCTATTTAGTTCAACAGAATCATTGTTTATTTTATTTTCGTTTATTTATTTATTAGTTTATTTATTATATATATATCAGTTTATTTATTTAGTTATTTATTTAGTTTATTTTTATCATTGTTTACTTTATTTTTAGTCCAATAAACAATGACTAATTTTTAGTCATTGTTTAGAACACCAAAATACCATACTCTGGCCCTTGCCACTTAGAAACAGTAGGGTATTGAATAAATTATTCATGGTCTATATATATATATATATTTTTTTTTAAGATTGCAGAACACCTATTGATATCATGGGAATTCTATTAATGAGAAACAATTAGTATCTTCTCCATAGCTTACTATATTGGACATATATTTATTAATAGAAATTATTTTAGTTAACTTACATAAAGGGGAAATGCCTTTGAGAAAAATGCATAGGAGCATAAGAGAGAGATTGGAAGAATTCATGAATGTCAGAGAACTTTAACATGAAGTAAATGTGAAAGTAATGGACTGCATTAAAATATATGTGTTTTAGTGATTGATGAGAAATACAATTCTAGCAATTCAAAGTGCATTGACTCCTTTAAAATTTTCAAAACACCATCAGTCATGATACATAAACTAACGAATCTACAACTAAGAGTTTATTTTTTACTGACCCTGTTTTCATATAAAAATAATAAATCCCAACTCTAATAAGTATAAAAGGATATGGAAATGTTTACAACAACTAATACAAAAAATGTTCTTTATAAAAACAATAACAAAATAATGCCTAAAGACTCAGATATCCTAATTTTCTTATCTGGATTATTTTAAATAAATGATGAAATCTCATTCTAGTTGGATATAGGAGGAGAGTAGAGAATGGTCTTAACCAAAAATTGTTTAGGATTTTCCTTTAAATTTGTCTTGTATCCTTTAATTAGGCATTACAAAAATTATAGTTCCATAGGTGAGAAATGTCAAACTAGACTCTGAGGCTATCTATCTATCTATCTACATGCATGCATCTATACAGACTCATGATTTATGATATTTGGTGTATATATCAAGAAAGAAACATTGATCCTAATGCTTACTTAATATGCTATTCAAATAAGTTGTTTTGTGAGACTTTTTTTTCTATTTTTGTTTGTACATCCTTTATGTATTAACATTTAGAACAACATGAGGCTCTAAGAAGCATCACTGAGTTATTTTCAAAGATTCTTTTTAAGACACTAGCTCCATGCCACCAGATCTTTAGCCATCATCATCTCCTGATTTTTAAAAGTATCATTTAAAGTCTCTTGTCATTCACAAAAGCAGTGATACCTCAACAGGGAGGTGGGTCCAAGGCAATGAACAATCCGAAGTAACCTATTTGAGAGCACCCCACCTCCATCAAGTATTTCTATAAACCCAACAACTGCCAATACACAAGGGTAATAAAGGACATAATTTTTATAAAAAT
Organism: Neogale vison; assembly: GCF_020171115.1. Taxonomy (NCBI): domain Eukaryota; kingdom Metazoa; phylum Chordata; class Mammalia; order Carnivora; family Mustelidae; genus Neogale; species Neogale vison. Next base: position 82,776,726 of record NC_058094.1, on the reverse strand, counting down.
TCCAAGATTCACACCTTTTTTTTCATATTTTTTTTGGTCATCTTACACCTACATTTCTACAGTGATGCAATCTATAAATAATAGTCCTATATATTAGGTATTCTGTGATTACTTCTGGTCAGAGGAGATATAAGTGGCTGAAAACTGAAACCCTTTACATGAGATCAAAGTAAACTATGGCTTAACACCCAATCATATTTCACAATTTTAGCTGCTTTTCACAAGTTTTAATGTATAGTATTTTTTTCTTTTTAGTTTTGGATATATTCTAAATATTTCTATAATATCCATTCTAACTTCTTTGTTGATGTATATGTATGTATGTATTATAATTTTCCCTTATTTTTCCTTGTTTTTGATCGCACTGTTACTGAGCTAGCATGGTCTATAAAATACCACTAAATTATTGAAGTTTGTTGAAGTATTCTGTGTAACCAGAAGTCAATTTTTTAATATGTTTCATACAGAACTTTAAAGAGTATGTATTCTCTCACTGTTAGAGACAGGACTGCAAATATGACCATTAGCTCAAGTTTGTTATCCGTACTATTCAATGCTGACTACCTTTTGTCTGCTTGATATGTCAGTTTCTGAGAGAAGCATATGAAAATCTGGAAAAGAGCAGTAATTAATTATAGATTTGCAAATTATATTTCATAAATTACTTTTAATGTGAATATTATGATGTTTTGTGTGTATATAGGTGCAGGATTGTACTTTTCTGATGATTTTTTCCTTCATCCCTACTGAATTACCATAATCACCCTGTATTAGTTTTCAAGGGGCTATTGTAACTGAGTACCACAATCCAGCTAGCTTAAATAACAGAAGTACATGGGCTCGCAGATCAAGGTGTGGCAGAGTTGGTTGCTCCTGAGGCTGTGGGGAAAGGATGTGCCCTAGGCCTCTTTCCTTAGCCTATAGATGGGCTGTTTTCATATTCCCAGTGTGTTCTCCCTGTGTGTATCTCTGTATCCATCCCCAAATTTCTCCTCTTCATAAAGAAACCAGTCATATTGTATTAGGAGCCATTCTCTTAGTCTATATAAAATTTCTCTCTAAATAAGGTCACATTTTAATGTATTGAGGGTCAGGACTTAACCTGTAAATTTTGGGGAAACACAATTCAACCCATAACAAAGCTCCTTCAAAAATCAGTAAAATATGGGCTATCTCCCTTTCTCCCTTTTTCTCAACATTTTTGTGACATTGCATTTAGTTCTGTTATGTGCATATATGTACATTTGTGTATATGTATATATATTTGTATACCAGCTTGAGACTCTGGATTTTGTCTGATGAGCAAATATTTTTATTTAATATGATTTCAAATATATTTAAATTTGTTATTATTACATTAATTTTTACATTAACCAAAATTTTAATTTCTTTATTTTCTTATCTTATTTTGAATTGATCATGTGTTTTAGAATGAAAATTATATATTTCTATCATTTCAGTCATTGCACTTAAATTTTTGAGTTTGTGATTTCTTTATTGGCACAAGCCAAGTGTTTTCATTAATTCTGTTGCTTAGGATTTCTACACCTCAGTGATCATGTAAATTTATACATGACACCTTTACATGGTCTTTAGCCATGACCAAACTGGAATGTTCTCCAGAATCATCAGCATACATCTTGTGGGTTCCAGGCCTGTTCCTTCAGTTTTGGTTCTAAATTGATCTCTTCATAGTTGGATCCAGCCAGATGGTTTTCCTTTATAAATTTCTTTTCTTTTGATTTGGGTTTTTTTATTTGTTGGTGAGCAGATATCATCCTATTCATTTGATCTAGAGTGAGCTCCCCATACCAACTACATAGTCCCTTGTCCTGCTAGTAAATTATATTGTTTCTTCCACATAGTCTTCCAGAAAAGAGATTGTTTAATACTTTCTATTGTTTAAAGGATTCTAAGCTTCTAAAAGCCCAACTATTCTTCTTTAAAAAATATATATATATATATATATATATATATATATATATATATTTATTTATTTATTTGTTGGAGAGAGAGCACAAGCAAGTGAAGAGGCAGAGAAAGAAGCTGATTCCCCAGTGAGCAGGGAGCCTGATGTAGAGCTCAGTCCCAGGACCTTGAGACCATGACCTGAGCTGAAGGCAAACGCTTAACTGACTGAGCCACCCAGAAACCCCAATCCAAGTTTTCCTCTAAATAGATTTAGTTTCTACAATCCCAAAACATTGTTACCATTTCATGTGGGTAATTTAGATCAGCTTATTTAACTTTTATTCAACTCCTTTACTCTGACATGGTATTTTCTTTTAAAATTTGAAAAATTAGAATCTCTACCAGTTCAAAATTCACTAGAATTCTCATTCTAACTCTTCCTAGTCCTGGATATGTTATTCCATATAAGGCCTAGGTCTATGTTCTTTGCACAACACCAAATTCCTTCTCTTATTTTGGTCAATCAAGTACACTCTTGGTTGATGACTCACTGAGAGTGTTCTTAAGTAATTGTTCCACAGGAGCCAAAAAATTGGAATGATTTGAATGAAGTTCCTTGACCTTTTAGAAATAGTTTTGTTCTTAAAAAAAAAGACACCAGGAATCATTCTCAGTTTTTCATATTCATATATATGTTCATATATTATATATGAATATATAATACTAGTGTATGTTTTATGTATTTTAAGTAGTTAGCAAGCAATTTTTATTAAATAATGTGATAAAAACAATTTATTTTAAAATTTTAAGTCAGAGATCTTATCTTAAATGATCTCCATTTATTCCTAGGAGCACCTGAGTGGTTCAGTCAGTTAAGCATCCAACACCTGATCTCAGTTCAGGTCTTGATCTACAGGGATGTGAGTTCAAGCCCTGTATTTGGCTTTATGCTGGGTGTGGAACCTACTTTTTAAAAAATTATCTTCATTTAATCATAATATTTCTAGGATAATTAACATACATGGAATTAAGAATATTCTCCAGAAAGAAAAAAAAAAATTTTTCCAGAGTCCATTAACCACAATATAGATAATGGATAGCTAGATATATGATGAATAAAAATTAGATAGTACATACCCTTTCCAAAGATAGAAATGAAATTTAAAATTTTTTACATTGGATTATTCCCATGTACACAAATTCCAAATGTGCACCAATATTTGGGTGCAAGATATAAGAAGATAATATTATTTTAATTTTATTTATACATAATATATATTATATATAGATGTCTGTAATATTGTTATGCATAAAATAAATAAATATATGTATATATGAGCCAGAGCCTTAGAGTTGAACAATTTTGTTAATAATGAAGTTTAAAGAATTTCTCCTCACTTATTTTACAAAGCATGTTTAGAATACATAATAAGCTTCATAATTTCAGGAAATATTATACATTCTGTCTCTCTAGTTTATGTTTGAGATGCAAATTTAATCACTGATTCATTTCTGATGCTTAAAATAAAGGTAGCAAACTATCTAGTACAAGGACTAAAAACAAAGCATATGTGGTTATATTTAAGGTACAAATTTCAGCACTTCTTGTATTTATTACACCACCCCCATTTTGTATATTCATGGAGAAAAAAAATTCTTACATTGTTTTCTACAAACTCTATCATGCCATTAAATGTTGAGGACACTCACCAAAATATGACTTTTAATAAAGCATATCTTTCCTAAATTGGAAGATAGGATTTCTGTGTGAGCTATCCATAAACTCGATTTAACTTACGAATAAACTCTATTTTATTTGCAAAAGAAAATGCATTACACATGACATTAGGCAAGGGGTGTTTGTAGCAATTACAGTTCATAAGTTTATATTAAAATCATTTCACAATTAAACAAACAAAATTTCCTTACCAAAATTCCCAACAAACTTTCTTAAACAGGTAAACAAAAGCTCAGTTTTAAACATTGTTACTTGCCTCCTGTAAGCATTAAAGACTGTTTATCAGGTAAATGCTCTATTTCTAATCACCAGTCTCAAATAAAAGCTGTCTATACCCCTTCAACTACATGTCATGTAGCTCTGCATGCAATGTGGCCACTTATGTATAGAAGGTACAGAGTATACATTAAAGAGCCCCTGAAAGAAAGGAGCTATTTTTCTACCTTTTCATACATCTTACATCCTGTCTAAAAAAACTTTGCTTTTCTTTAGCAGACAAAATCAGGGAAAGAGTTAGTCCAAGAATGCTTTCATCTTCATTGTGTCTACCTCTTCATTGATACTGCCTTTGCCCAGATTAGAAAAGTGTCACATGTAAAAAACATTTAATTTTACCTGAAGCAGATTTCATGGCAGAAAATAATATATCAAATATTGTTAACAAATATATTTGGATTTTCAATGTTTTAAGCTTCTTTGGAAAAAACAAATCACTAAGGAAGAAACATCATAGAAAATGCATAGAAAATGTATAGAAGAATACACACACACATAGACATACACATACAAAACTGGAAATAACATTTGCATTTGGACTGCAGAAATGGAATACAAAGGTTTCTATATCTTTAGGAAATACTTGAAATTTTTATTATGCACAATATTACTTTCAAAAATGAAACATTTTAAAAAGCACAAATTAATGAAATACAAATAAAATGAATAAAGCAGAACGTAATCTGTATGATGATATTATAATCATATTTGTAAAGGTGAGTGAATTTTCAAATCGTCAATTGACAGGCAAGATTTCAAGACCCCATGTTCCATTTGAAATGATAATTTGATTCTGTTATTTTGATAACTGCTTGTGTTTAATGAGCCAAAGATACTGACCAGGTGACATCCAAATCAACATGTGGTCAGTGTGTCATCATATGAGATATCATATAGGTCTTGCTTAAACTTAAGTAAAATGATCAAATGACAAATGAGTATGATGAGAAACCTGAACTATTACATGTGTTATTGTCATTTGCAGTATGTTTGCTGTAGGTTCAGAGGAACCAATTATACTTCCATGAGGTTTAGCTTCATTTTACTTTGTTGTGTTTTGAAAGGTTCCCAAATGTCAAGCTTTGGGGACTTACTAAGTTTTGTCTTTAAAAATGAAATATAATTAGAAATTCTTTTGGACTTAAAAATGTATCAAACAGGGCTCAGTCGTTAAGCATCTGCCTTTGGCTCCGGTCGTGATCCCAGAGTCTGGGATCAACCCAGTATTCGGCTCCCTGCTTGGTGGAGAGGGGGACCTGCTTCTCCCTCCCCACTTCACCTGCTTATGTTCGCTTTCTCACTGTGTCTCTCTCTGTCAAATAAGTAAGTAAAATCTCTTTAAAAAATAAATAAATAAATAAAACATCAAACTTTTAGAGCATATTGTTTTGTCCTTAAACTTTTTAGTAAAAAATTATTTTGGATCTTAGGAGGGAATCACCAATACATTTTTAAAATAACATTATTATCAAACTCTGAAAACATCTTTCCTCACTCATAATATTAAAACCATGAAAATATTTCCACTATAATGAATACTGCATTTTACATAATGCTTCTAAATATTGAGAGATTGTTTCCGGTGTTAAATGTTTATTTTGTAATTGGAAAACAGTAGTGTTATCACCCTGAGAGCCCCTTTGGGCAGGACACTACGTGAAGTCTCTTCAAAGTCCTGGAACAAAGAATTTCTTAAAGAAATCTACCAAAAACTGCAAACAACCCCAAGTACTGTGGCTGCACTTTTTTAAAAAAGAATTTACTAAGTGAAACCCACCTAATTTACTAGATACTCAATTCCGAATATAACTAACCTATTGTCTATTGGATTGTATTTTAAATGCTATAACAGAGTGCCAAAATTAGAAGAAACCTCGTAACAACACATTTTGTTTAAGTAAAAAGCATTTCCAATTCTTCTGATAGTAAATTCAGATTGTTCCTGAATTGCCCAGACTTGGTAAATTTCAATTTTGACATTTCACTAGTGATAATAATGACAAATGAGGGAAAGGCAGAAATTGAGCAAGGCTCCTTTGAAGGATCTTTCCCTCACAGTGTTTGTATTTTCCAGCCAAATGTAAAAATGGCAAACTCCACCAAATATACTTTCACTGAATTTTCCTTCATGTTCTAGAAGGTGGTGCCTACTGATGGTTCAGGTAAATAACTTTCTAGAAAAATCTAGGCATTTTTTTATGTTCTAGATGTGAGAGACGGAGTGGAGTGAGGAAAGCAGCATGGATTACATGAGCCAAAGTCATCGCAGATCTTTCCAGATGTTTTCTCTGAGTTCAAAACGCATTCTATCAAAACTCCTGGAGATCAGGATTTCTCAGAATTTTGAAATGAGAGATTTTTTCCACAATACTCGGATTTTTAAAAAAAATTGCATGATTTTTTTTTTTAATTTCCATGTACAGTATATAAAACTGGTAGCTTACAACAAGAAATATTTCTCACAAGAAAGTAATCCTTATCCTCTTTTTGGACTTTAATTTTGCATTACTTCAAGGTGTGTTAGCAAATGAAAAGATCCAAGACCTTTAGTATGCTGAAGGGTTAAATGAACTAATTTGTTTTAAATCAGTGTTTTCTATGCCAGGAGTGTGACTATAGATTAAAAGTGCTTGACTGCCTTTTCCTGAGAAATTCCCCCATTCAGGGCTCAAGAGCAGTGAACTGATTAGTGTTTCTCTGGGGAATCAGCTGGCATTACTGGGCCTCTGCAAACTGGACAGCAGGTTCCTTTCACCAATTCAAGACTCGGACATGAAGCTGGAGGACACGTCTCTACTACACAGGTGACCTGGCCACTCTGAAAGGCAATATTCAAAGATTATTCCCACGTTTCTTACAGTAAAATTACCTTTTTAAAAATTTCTTATAATATGTAATCTGATTGGTTATCTCAGTATAATAAAAATTACCCATGATATGAGCCTATTTATACATGTAGTTCCTATTAATGCTTTTTTTATACATTTGCAGCATGAAAAAAGACTGGAAGTAGTGGCTTATAAAATCTTACCTCCCCAACCAGAGGGCATGGGGTGTGGAGAGAGGCAGGAGCAATTGGTATCAGCTGTGTTCAAAGAACAAACTAAATAAGCTTTTTTTCTTTTGCTGGGTACTATGATAGTGTTTTTTAATATTTACCTAATGCTTTCGGGCAACATTTGTAGTGAGCTTGACTAGAGAATAAGGAGTTGAATTCAAGCCTCATTTCTGCCTTTATTTGTGTGATCTTGGGCAATGCTCAGTAAATGTCCTGAGTGTCAGCTCTCTCAATTATTAGTGAATATGTGAAAAGCCCATGTCGTATTTAGCGAGCGTTCATGAGATAGTGACATATTTACATTGATAATCAAAAAGTTCAAAATCTCATATCAATAACTTGACTTTAAAAATATGCCTAGAATCTATTCACAAAAAGAACACATTTTTCTCTTTTGAATTTTTCAGGTATGTCTCAACTGGCAGGCTAGCAGAAGTAAAACAGGAGGCAGAAGTTGGCCCATACCTTACACATACAGCTAATGCAGTCTTCTTTCATCCAGTGCTCATTGTCTTTTCTTCGAATCCCTTTATCATCTGTGCATCCTGCCTGCCTGAGGCGTGCCTCCAGCTTGTTTATCTAAAAGAGGAGGTGAAGGAAAGGAAAGTGGGAATTGAAATCGTACCAGCAAAGCAGATAACTAATACAGTTTGATGAAATGCTCTCTGTTCTGTAAATATACACCTACGGCAAAAGAAACTTCAAAGCCAACGTAATTTTTCTTAACATTATTTTTTACCCCAAACTTAATTTTTTTTTAAGATTTTATTAATTTGACAGAAAGATTACAAGTAAGCAGAGAGGCAGGCAGAGAGAAGAGGGGGAAGCAGGCTCCCTGCTGAGCAGAAAGCCCGATGCGGGGCTCGATCCAGGACCCTGATATCATGACCTGAGCTAAAGGCAGAGGCTTAACCCACTGAGTCACCCAGGTGCCCCTACCCCAAACTTACTTAATCCAAGTCATCTGGTGTCTAAGCTAATAAATAGTTCCCTATATGTTATAAAATATTGAATATGGGTCTAATATCTGAAACAGGTAAGTTTTAAAAGAATGGAATTAAAATCAAATAAGTAGAATTACAGATTTTTAAAATCTTATAACATATATTAATATTAATTCAACAAATCAATATTTTACTTAATTTTGTACTTAGGTTATCATAAACAGCATTCCCTAAACAAATGTTTATTAGACTTCAAAGTAAACAATCCAGGGTGTCAAGAAGCTTAAGACTTAGTGGTATGACAGATCAATAAATCACAGTGCAAAGCCAATTAGATAGTGACAGTATATCAAAAGCAGAAGAAAAGCAGAAGATAAGCTTCTCTCAGTTCTGCCTCAGGAAGAAAGGGAGGCCTCACATGGGAAAAAGCATTTGAGCTGTTCGCAGACATGACAAAATCATTAGGAAAACCAACAAGCAGGGAAAAGGCATTTCAGACAAAAGGGGAAAAGTTTGGCCAAAGCATGAGCACCACAAACAGGTCCGTATCTCAGGAGCATAAACTGCTGGGGAAGGTAAAAGTCACAGGGGGAGTGCTTATGGGAATCAAAGCAGCAAAGAAAATTAGGGCCTTAACAGTCCTATAAATTCATTTAGATAGTATAATCTCTAGACAATGGAGAAAAAATGCAGTCATCACATAATGGGAATATGCAGACAGACTATTGAAAGCAGAGAAACTTCAAGAAGATTCACATTGGCTCACCTGAGAAAGGAAGAAGCGAGAGTCAAGAAAAGCCTTTGAGCAGGTAGAGGTGTTTAGTTGGTTTGGGGGTAGGGAAAGAAAAAAAAAAATGCAAGACGATTGCAAAGTTCCAGGTTCATAAGGTGCATGAAGGATGGTGACGTTCACCAAGATATATTCTAGAGGATGCATTACAAAAAAGTAATGATCCACGGAGAAATTAAAGATACTGAATTGAGAGGAATTTTAGCAGGGATGAAAATAATGCAGGTTTACAAAAGAAGAGGCTAAATCCAAGAGCATTGAATGACTCGTGAATGTTGCAGCTGCAATGCTATGGGCTGAACTGTATCTCCTGAAAATCATATGTTGACATTCCAACCTCCAATACCTGAGAATGTGACTGTGTTTGGAGATAAAGTCCTTAAAGAAGTAATTATTTAAAATGTGATCAATGGGGCACCTGGGTGGCTCAGTGGGTTAAAGCCTCTGCCTTCAGTTCAGGTCATGATCTCAGGGTCCTGGGATCGAGCCCCACATTGGGCTCTCTGCTCATCAGGAAGCCTGCTTTACCCCTCTTCTCTGCCTGCCTCTCTGCCTCCTTGTGCTCTCTGTCAAATAAATAAATAAAATCTTTAAAAAAAAACAATAAAATGTGATCACTGAGATGGGACATAATCCAGTGGGACTAGTGTCCTTATGAGAAGTGGAGATTAGAGTCCAGACACAGTGGGAAGTCTGGGTGAAGATACAAACCAAGGAGAGACCTCTCAGAAGAAACCAACCCTATCAACACCTTGATCTGGGAATTCCAGCCTCCAGAACTATGAGAAATTAATTTCTGTTGTAAAGCCACCTAGACTGGTATTGCTATGGCTGTGCTAGCAAACTGATACATGCTTCATTAGGGCTAGATCGCATATTTTCAAAAGAACTTTCTAGTGTATATCTAAGAATCATTATGCTTTTATCTTCTAGTGAATGTTCCTTTCAGATTCTCTGAACTCTGTTATTTGGTTGGAAATGATAAAATAATTTCAAATACTTGACCATGATTATTTGTATATCACAGAAATTACTGTGCCCAAGAATAATTTGGAGACAAACAGTAGACCAGACTGGATGACTTAAAGACCATAAAAGCAATGATTTATTTTTAAATGGTTACTGAACACATGCTGTTTGTCAGCTAGTCCTAAGGGAGACTACAATGATAAACACTCCTGGGTTTCTATTCTTAGGGAGACTGCAGTGTGGTAGGGGAGAATGAATTTCTGCAAAAATAAATATGATACAAGCCCAGATGTTGTATGCTCTAAGAGTACACAATGTACTCTTGTACACAAGCCCAGATGTTGTATGCCCTAAGAGTACACAATGATACAGAATTTCAAGGGAAAATAATAATTTTTAGATAAATGGAGTAGAAAAGGGAATAATCAGGGAATAATTTACAATTTTTTTAAAGATTTTTATTTATTTATTTGATAGACAGAGAGAGATCACAAGTAGGCAGAGAGGCAGGCATAGAGAGAGGGGGAAGCAGGCTCCCTGCTAAGCAGAGAGCCCGATGTGGGGCTCGATCCCAGGACCCTGAGATCATGACCTGAGCTGAAGGCAGAGGCTTAAACCACTGAGCCACCCAGGCGCCCCAATAATTTACAATTTAAATAGCACTTGTGCTAGGCCTTGAAAAAAGATGGCATTTGGTCATGGTAGTTTTGGTAGTACATTTCAGCTGGAGGGGAAGTGTGTAAAGGAAGTTAATAAAAGGGGAGGGTAAACAGTGAGTATGTAAGTTTGGAAAAAACGAGGGGTGCCTGGGTAACTTAGTCGGTTAAGCATCTGCCTTCAGCTCAGGTCATGATCCCATGGTCCTGGGCTGGAGCCCCGTGTTAAGCTTCCTGCTTGGGGAGAGCCTGCTTCTCTCTCTCCTGTTCCCCCTGCTTGTGCTCTCTCTCTCTCTCTGTGTTTCTGTGTCAAATAAATAAAATGTTAAAAAAAAAAAAAAAGGAACATAGAAAACATGAAAAATGTTATTTGGAAATTAGATAAAAAGATGGGTTAGGGGACGCCTGGGTGGCTCAGTTGGTTAAGCAGCTGCCTTCGGCTCAGGTCATGATCCCAGCGTCCTGGGATCGAGTCCCACATCAGGCTCCTTGCTCGGCAGGGAGCCTGCTTCTCCCTCTGCCTCTGCCTGTGCTTGCTCTCTCTCCCTCTCTCTCTGACAAATAAATAAATAAAATCTTAAAAAAAAAAAAAAAAAAAAGATGGGTTAGGAGTACATTTTCCAGAGCCAAAAATACCAATGAATTTGGAATTCACTAAGGAAACAAAATATTTATGTAAAAATTAATTAGTTGATTAATTAATAAAATTTATTGTACAAAATATTTTACTACGTTTGTGTTGAAGTAGGACAGTAGGATGGGCCTTTGAGGATAATTTAGTATTACAGTGCCTACACTTCAGAAGTGACATCCATTGTTCATTAATTTATTCACTACCCAATAGGATTCATAAATATCCAATATATGCCAGCTAAACATTGATGAATTAAAAGACTAAATCTCTGGCTTTATGTAAGTAGTGATAATGGATACAAAGATAGGATAAATTAAAAATTATGGTGGAGGCAGGAATGATAGTGTTTTATAATGACTAGGTGTGGACCGAGTTAGTCATTACCTGAGCAGGGTCATGGGTGTGATAAATGAAAATCGTAAAATTCTGTAGACATATTAGTGATTATGGTCTAGAAGACTAAGATTAAAAAACACTTTTATTTCTAAAAATACTGAGAACATGTAAAACATTACTAAAGATGAGTAAGTTCCAAAAAATAAAAAAGAATCGATGCAATTCTAAGATACAGAAAAGATAAGGTGGTAACTTCTGTCCTCAAGGAGAAAAGTATAGAAAAGCAAAATAGACAAATGATAGCAGCACATCTATTTTAAACTTTGGGCACTTAAAGCAATAATATATAACAAAGAAATGACCAAGAAACTCTTTAAGGGAAATAGTCTGAAAACTGTCTATGTATCATATATGTAAGAGATATAATGCATGATGAAATTTTGTTCTGGAATTAATCTGAGTCAAGAATAAGAGGCACTTTGGTGGGGAGTCAGAAAATATGCTGGACCATAACTTTCCTTTCCCTATTTCTCCATGCACTTATTGCTAATATACAGAAATACAGTTTATTTTTGTATGTTTATCTTATGTATCTTCTATCCTGTGAACTTGATGAAATTGCTTATTAATTCTAAGAGTTGTCTGGTAGATTCTTTGCAATTTTCTGAGAGGTAACTATATCACCTGAAAATATTTTTCTTTCTTCCTTTGCAATCTGTAGACATTTTCCTTTTCTTGTCTATTGCACTAGGAAGAACTTCCAGCACTCTGTTTAATAAGAATGGTAAGAATGGACATCCTTGCTTTATTGGCAATAATAGGAGGAAAGCATTCAACCATTCACCATTTAAGCCTATTAATATAGCAGGTAACATTAATTAATTGATTTTGGAGCATTAAACTGGCCTTGAATTCTCAAGTAAACCCCACGTAATTATGTTGTACAATTTTTTAATGTATTGCTATATTATCTCTGCTAAGATTTTGTTAAAAGTTGCTGCATCCATATTCATGAGGGATAATTGGTATGTGATTTTCTTCTTTTGTACTGTCTATGTCTAGTTTGGGTATCGGATTAATACTATCTTCAAAAATGAATTGAAAGTATTCTCTCCTCTGCTATTACTAGAAAATTTCTGTACATTTTTCTTTAAATATTTGATAGACTTCTGAACATTTGGAGCCAACTGCTCATGGGGATTTGGGGAGGAGATTTTTTTAACTAATAATTCAATTTCCTTGGCAGCTTTAAAGCTATTCAAATGGTCTATTTCATATTGGGTGAATCATGATAGTTCGTGTTTTTTAAGGAGTTAGTACACTTGATCTAAGTTGTCAAATTAGGTCTGAAGAACTTTCCTTCTTTCTTTCTGCCATGAGTTGATTTAATTGTTGTTTTTCCAGGTTCTTAAGGTAGAAACTTAGATTAATTTTTTAAAAGATTTTTATTTATTTATTTGACAGACAGAGATCACAAGTTGCAGAGAGGCAGGTGTGGGGGGGTGGTTGTGGGAAGCAGGCTCCCTGTTGAGCAAAGAGCCTGACTCTGGGCTCAATCCCAGAACCCTGAAATCATGACCTGAGCCAAAGCAGAGGCTTAAACCACTGAGCCACCCAGGCACCACTAGATTATTGATCTGAAAGACATACCCTCTTTTCTACTGTATGTATTAGGGGCTCTAAATTTCCCTCTTTGTGCTACTTTATGCTAATTTATTCTTCATTTTCATGTTTCATTTCAGCTTGATGTATTTTTTTATTCCCCTTGAGACTTCCTATTTAACTTGTCAACTCTTCAAAAGTACGTTATTTCCTTTCCAAATATTTAGTCATTGTCCTTTTGTCTTTCTCATTTCTAGTTTTGTTATGTTGGGTTCAGAAGGCATGCTCTGTATAACTTGAATTCTTTTAAATTTATTAAGGTTTCTCTTATGACTCAGAATAAAATCTATCTTGGTACTAGAAGTAGGCACTTGAATAGAGGGAGTATTCTGTTATAGTTAGATTGAATGTGCTATATAAATGTCAGTTAGATCCTATTGTTTGAAGTCATTTTTACATTCTTCAAATCTTGCTGACTTCTCTTTTTAGCTATTCTCTATACTGTTGAGATAGGGTTGTTGAAGTTTTAACAATAGTTTTGACTATTTCTCTTTTCAGTTTTATTAGTTTTTGCTTCATATATTTCAAATACTTTGCAGTTCTCTTGGTTACTGCATGTATATTTAAGATTTGTCTTCTTTGTGATTGGTTCTTTCAGCATTGTATAATTGTCCTTGGTAATACTTCCTCTGAAATCTATTTTATCCAGAATGAACTTAGCCACTCTTGCTTTAATTTAATTAATGTTGCATAATATATATTTTTCCACCATTTCACTTTCAACCTTCTTATATTGTTATATTTGAAATCAGTTTCTTGTAGACAGGTTAAAGATAGGTTATGCTTTTTTAAATAGTTTATTAATATCTGTCTTTTATTTGGTATTATTTACAACATTTATACTTAATATGCTTATTGATATGTTAGAGCTTAAATATACCAATTTATTCTGTGTTTACCATTTGTTCTGTTTTTCACTTTTCTGTGTTCTATTTCTTGATTTTCTTTTTTCTTTTTTTTTTTAAAGATTTTATTTATTTATTTGACAGAGAGAGATTACAAGTAGGCAGAGAGGCAGGCAGAGAGAGAGAGGAGGAAGCAGGCTCCCTGCTGAGCAGAGAGCCCTATGTGGGACTCGATCCCAGGACCCTGAGATCATGACCTGAGCCGAAGGCAGCGGCTTAACCCACTGAGCCACCCAGGTGCCCTATTTCTTGATTTTCTGATGGTTGCTTTAAAATCCCTGTCACATAATTATAATATCTCTGTCACTTTAGTGTTGGAATTCACTCTTTTTTTTTTTTTTTTTTTTACTCCATTTGAGATCTTTCTGCTTCTTGGCATAGTGAAAATTTCTCTGTTGAAATGTGGACATGTTGAGTATTATGGTATGACTTTGGATGTTATTTAAACCTTATGTTGTAGGTGTTTTCTTCAAACTGCTCAAGCAGAAGAAGGAGGGTAACACTGTTGCTGCCATGTGGAAGAAGGAGTCTGTGTCCCTCACTTGTCCTCTGTTGATGCCCAAGGGAAATCTCTTCATTAATCCTATACAGAGCTAAAAGTCCTGGTTCCCTATTGGGCCTCCATTTACTACCTCGGAGAAAGTAGGTACATATTTTACTGTTCTGCACATGGTCTCCACTGACCACGGGGTGGAGAGGGGAAACAGAGATCTCATTACCAGTGGGAAGTAGTGGAAGTCCTAACTTTCCACTGGCCCCCTCTGACATCACCCTATTTTTGGGTCAAAGTGGAAGTCAAAGCTCTCCACAGTGACTGTAATCATTTAAAATAGATGAGAATCCTGGTTTCTTGTTTGGCCTTTTATGGCAGTAGCCTCATAGGGGAGTTATGTTTCCTAATCATAGGCTAGAGTAGATGGACGTCTGGGCTCCTCATTCAGTGTTTGCTAGCATTGTGGTTGTGGGGCCAATGCTTTGTCTGTGTTTTTTGGCTGAGGTAGAATGGTTATTGTCTAAAAGTTTTCCCTAACACTAGGCTGTCTGTTTCCTAGTCTTTGCCTAGAGAGAGTAAGGTTTCACTCAGCCTTTTTTTCCTCTCTACCTATTGTCATTTCAGAGTTGCCAAGCTAGCTACTTAACTCCAAACTGGGTTGCTGAGGAAAAAACAAAAATACCTAAAACCAGGAGACAACATGTTATTTCTTGAACCCCAAGGTCACTGGCCAGTATACTTCTTTCTTCTCTTCACCATTCTGAGTCTTCTTATGTTTGTTTATATGGCATGTTTAAGGTTTTTAGTTGTATGTTACAAGGAATAGGCAAAAACACATTTACTTTATTTTCTCAGAAGTAAAACGTTTATCTTACATAATCAAGTAAAATTTTGACTTAAATGACCCCAAAATTATTGTTCTATATAATTTATTAACTTGCTCTGCAATGTTAATAATTTAATCAAAAGCTTAGCCATCCCATATCACTGCAATCTCCCCAAAGTAGCTGCTTAGTCAGAGTAGACAATACTGATAATAATATTCTCATTGTTCAGCTGCAAACTGATAGGATCCTTACTTACATGCATTGAATGGTGACCCCCAAAATTTGTAACTCCATGCCCTAACCCCCAGTACCTCACAATGTGATATTATTTGGAAATAGGGACATCGCAAATGTAATTAGTTAAGATGAAGTCATGCCAGAGTAGGCTGGGCTCCTATTTCTATATGAATGGTATCCTCATAAAACGGGTGAAGTTTAGACACAGACAGACAAATAGGGAAAATACCATGTCAGTATGAAGGTAGAGATTTATAAGACAAAGAATGCCAATGGTTGCCAGCGAACCTCCAGAGATAGGAGAAACACATAGAACAGATTCTCCCTTATCACCCTCAGAAGGAATCAACCCTGCTAACATATTTATCATGGACTGTCAGCCTCCAGAATTCTAAGTCAATACATTTCTGTTGTTTAAGGTGTCCAGTTGTGGTTTTGTTATAGCAGCCCTAGCAGACTAATGCAGTTCTCATTAGAGACTTTCCAGATACAATCTTTTATAGTTTTATTTTTCTTTTAAGAAAAAGAGGGATTCTGGAGATTTGAATTTATAAATCTTGTTTTATTTGGGAATATCTAACACTTAGGAATATCTAACACCTAAAGACACCTTAGAGATCAAATCAGAGAAGTAAATGACCTAAGAACTTAAAATTTTTGCAAAATTCATCCAGAGAGAAAGTATGTCCTTTAAAAAGTAGTATTACATTTTATAGAAATATAATAGAAATTATTTTTAGTCTAAAATTCACTAAACACAAAGTATTGAAATCCTAAAGTATTTACTGGAATATCTATTTACTGGAATTTAGACCAGTCCTATTAAATAGCCATTATTCCTAAAGCCCACTTATTTTGTCATTAAAGTTTCCCACACTGGAAGGGGCTTGTGACAGATTGCATTATTTTGTTCACAAAAGTCAACAGTCCTCTATAGTGGGACTTTCTCCATGGACACTTTTGTGATCACTCTCTCTGGGAGGAGTATTACTATCTCCCAGTGACATCAGGTTTTGTTCTATAACACCGTGGTCAATGGAACATGAGCAGAGCTAATGTGGGTCATACTAAAGAAAATCTTTAAACACCAGTCCCCAAAATGATCTTTTTCTTCTACCATAAGAGAAGAATTTTCTAGACAGTGATTCTCCTATAGTCTGGGTCTGGAAATTTAAAATCTATGAAGCAGAAACATAGCTGAGTCCCAAAGAGCAGGAAATATTCATCAAGATCTAGGACATCCTGGACTATAAAGCAATGTTAAACAATGATAAAAGAATAGATACCATACAAAGTGCACTTTTAGATTACTGTGGAATTAAACTAAAAGTCAATAACAGAAATATTTGAGAATTAGGAAACAATTCAAATGACCTATGGATCAAAGGAAGAGAAATAAAAAAGAAATGCATACTTTTAAATAAATGGAAATGAAGATATAACATCAAAATTTGGTAGGTGCAGTAGAAGAATGCTTAAAGAAAAATTCACAGAATCAAATCCATATATTGTAAATGAATAAAGATATGAAATCAGTATTGGTAATTTGTGTGTTCTCTCTTTTTACCCTGGTTAGTGTCATTAGGGACTTATGAATCTTATTGTTTTTTTTTAAATCAGCTTTTGTTTTCATTGATGTTTCTTCTTATTTTTCTACATTCAATTTTACTGATTTCTGCTCTAAATGTATGATATCCTTCCTTCATCATATTTTAGTTTTAATTTTGTTGCTATATTTGTCCTAGTTTCTTATTTTTCTAGTTTTGAATGAACTAATTCTAGTTTCCAGTAAACTCTAGTTTCTAGAGAAATAAGAGAAAATTAAGCCCAAAATATAGGGAAACAAGCACATGAAAAGCACATGAAAAAAAAATACATGAAAGTTATAACAGAGAAACTGAATATGAGGAAACAATAGAAAATGAAAATAAAAGCTAATTATTTAAGAAATCAATAATATTCATATATCTCTAGTGAAACTAATAAAACATAGAAAATACACAAATTGCCAACATCATAAATAAAATCATCACAACTAACCCCATGAACATCAGAAGGACAAAAAAATTAATAATATAAACTACTCTGGGCCAAAGATTTCATAACTTAGATGGAATGGATCAATTCCTTTAAAGACATAAATTATCAAAAGTCACATAAGAAAGAGATATCCTGAACAGCCTTGTATCTATTTAAAAATTAAATCAGTAACTTAAAAACCGTCCAAAAAAGAAAGCACAAGGCTCAGATGGGTTCACTGGTGCTTTACACCTTGAGAAAAAGTAAAAGCAACACTCCACAACCTCTTCTAGAAAATAGAAGCAAATAGAAAACTTAAAGCCAAAACTAGGTTAAGAAATTATGAGAAAAGAAAACTACTGAATAATACCTCTCATGCATGCAGATGTAGATAGTAGTGGATTTAATCTAACAATGTATAACAACAACTATATACCATAACCCAGTGTGATTTATTCCTGGTATACAAGAATTGTTTAATATTCAAAATCAATTAGTGGAATCTATGATATCAACAGGTTAAAAAGAAATCATAGTTCATAATATCAATAACAAAAAAAAAGAAAATCTGACAAAATCCAACACTTACCCATGATAAAAACTCTCAGTAACTAGAAACAGAATTTCCACAAGTTGATTAAAAAAAATCTACAAAAATCATATATAGCTAACATATTTAATGATGAGAGGCAGGGTGCTTCCCCCATAAGACTGGGAACTTTTATTTTCTCAGTATTATTCAAAATTTTAGTCCTAGCTAAAGCTATAAGACAATAAAAAAATAAGTAAGTGGTACATAGATAGACGTAAGATACAAAATTGCCTTTATTCACCAATGACACAATTGTCTATGTCGAAAAACCCAAAGAAGCTATAAAACTCTCCTTTAAATGTTTTTAGTATATTCACAAAGTTGTACAATCATCATTACAATCAAATTTTGTAACATTGCATCACCTCAAAAGGAAACCCTATATGCATTAGCAGTCAAGTTCCATTTCATTTTCCACTCCCCCAGGCTTAAACAACAACTAGTCTACTTTCAATTTCTGTAGATTTGTTTACTTTGGATAGTTTCTGTATCATTGTGGTATGCTGTATTTTCTGTTTCAACTAGCATAATGTTTTTAAGGCTCTCCCATATTGTTGTATGTATCTATACTTGATTCCTTTCTATGGCCAAATAATGTTCCATTGCATTAAACCACATTTTGTTTTATCAATTGATAAATATTTGGGTTGTCACCACTTTTTGGCCATTTTGAATAACACTACTGTGAATATTAATATAGCAACTCACATGTGGGTCTGTTTTCATTTCTCATAGGTATATACCTAGGACAGGCTGAGAATTTTCCAAAATCCTCATGTTCTGGTTGGTTTTTGCTTAATATTTCTTTTCACAATTTCTCTTTTTCCTCTCACATTTTATCATAAGCAGCAAGGTTAAATTAGAATACACATTGAACACTTTGCTTAGAAATCTCCTCAGTGGGGATAGGAGTCAAGATGGCAGAGAAGCAGCAGGCTGAGACTACATCAGGTAGCAGGAGATCAGCTAGATAGCTTATCAATCCATTGCAAAAACACCTACAAATCCAACAGCAGATTGAAGAGAAGAAGAGCAGCAATTCTAGAAACAGAAAATCGACCACTTTCTGAAAGGTAGGATGGCAGAGAAGTGAATCCAAAGTGACAGGAAGACCACAGAGGAAGGGGCCAGCTCCCGGCAAGCGGTGAGCAACGGAGCACAAAATCAGGACCTTTAAAAGTCTGCTCCAGTGAGGGATATTGCTCCAGAGGCTAAACTGCTGTGAAGCCCACGCGGGGTCAATGTGGCCCCAGGTCCCACAGGGTCACAGAAGTATCGGGGGTGTCTGAGTGTCACAGAGCTTGCAGGTACTAGAGCAGGGAAGCCAGCTACGGAGACTGAGCCAAGGAGTGAGCTCTCAGCTCGGGGTTACCTTGAACCTGTCGCAGGCTGGGTGAGCTCGGAGTGCAGCCGGAAGCAGGGAAACAGGACTGACTGAGCGCTTTTCTCTGAGGGCGCACTGAGGAGTGGGTTCCCGGGCTCTCAGCTCTTACCAGGCCAGAGATTGGGAGGCCGCCATTTTCATTCCCATCCTCCAGAACTCTACGGAAAGCGTTCGGGGAACAAAAGCTCCTGCTAGCGAACACCAGCGAATTACTTAGCCTGGCCCCTGGTAAGGGCAGTGCAATTCTGCCTTGGGCAAAGATACTTGAGAATCACTACAACGGGGCCCTCCCCGAGAAGATCAGCAAGAAATCCAGACTGGACCACGTTCACTTACCAAGGAAAACAGTGGAATTCCAGAGGAGGAGAAAGCAAAGCATGGAATTCATGACTTTCTCCCCATGATTCTTTATTCTTGTAGTTAATTTAATTTTTTTAATTTTATTTTTTTTCTTCTGCTAATTTTTTTTAACTTTTACCCTCTCCACTTTTAACTTTTTTTAACTAGTTTATCTTAACAATATCTTTCATTAAAAAAATAATAATCTTTTTTGAACCTTCATTATTATAGTCATATTTTATCCTTCATTGTATCTAACTTTTTTTTTTTTGTATACACATAGGGCTTTTTTCTTCTAAAAAATTTGGGGTACAACTTCTAATACATCAAAATATACCCTAAATCTAGCTCTGGGATTGTCCTAGTCTCCAGCCCGAGCAAAATCTCTCCAATTTCTTTTTCTTTATTCTCCCAACCAACTTAATTTATCAACTCCTTTTTAAGAAATTAAAATTTTTTTTTTCATCTTTATACACATCTTCTATCCCTTTATTGTGTTTACCCTTATATATGTTTTTCATTCTTTAAGATTTGGGGAGGTAGTTTCTTCTAAGAGACCAAAACACTCCCCAAATTAAGTGGGTGACCCTATTCTAGTCACCAATCTAATATATATATTTTTTCTTTTTAAATTTTTTAAATTTGTTTTCTTTTTTTAAATTATTTTTCCTGAACTTATTTTTATCCTCTTTCTACCCTCCCCCCATGATTTGGGGTCTCTTCTGATTTGGTTAAAGCTCATTTCCCTGGGGTCTTTGCCACACTTTAAGCATTTTATATGCTCCTTCATATATTCTTATCTGGACAAAATAACAAGGCGGAAAACTCACCACAAAAAAAAAAGAATAAGAGGCAATACCGAAGGCTGGGGACCTAATCAATATGGGCATTGGTAATATGTCAGATCTAGAGTTCAGAATGATGATTCTTAAGGTTCTAGCTGGGCTCAAAAAAGGCATGGAAGATATTAGTGAAACCCTCTCTGGAGAGATAAAAGCCCTTTCTGGAGAAATAAAAGAACTAAAATCTAGTCAAGTTGAAATTTAAAAAAGCTATTAATGAGATGCAATAAAAAATGGAAGCTCTTACTTCTAGGATAAAGGAGGCAGAAGAGAGAATAAGTGACATAGAAGACCAAATGACAGAGAATAAAGAAGCTGAGCTAAAGAGAGACAAACAAATAATGGACCACGAGGAGAAAATTCGTGAGATAAGTGACACCATAAGATGACACAACATTAGAATAATTGGGATTCCAGAAGAAGAAGAAAGAGAAAGGGGAGTGGAAGGTATATTGGAGAGAATTATTGTAGAGAATTTCCCTAATATGGCAAAGGGAACAAATATCAAAATCCAGGAGATGCAAAGAATGCCCCTCAAAATCAATAAAAATAGATCCACACCCTGTCACCTGATAGTAAAGTTTACAAGTCTTAGCAAAAAAGAGAAAATCCTGAAAGCAGTCCGGGACAAGAAGTCTGTAACAATACAAGGGTAAAAATATTAGATTGGCAGCAGACTGATCCACAGATATCTGGCAGGCCAGAAAGGACTGGCCTGATATATTCTGGCATGATATATTCAGAGCACCAAACAAGAAAAACATGCAGCCAAGAATATTATATCCAGCTAGGCTTTCACTGAAAATAGAAGGAGAGATAAAAAGCTTCCAGGACAAACAAAAACTGAAAGAATTTGCAAACACCAAACCAGATCTACAGGAAATATTGAAAGGGGTCCTCTAAGCAATGAGAGAGCCTAAAGGTAGTAGAACAGAAAGGAACAGAGACGATATACAGTAACAGTCATCTTACGGGCAATACAATGGCACTATCTCTCAATAGTTACCCTGAATTTAAATGGGCTAAATGCCCCAATTAAAAGACACAGGGTATCAGAATGGATTAAAAAAAACAAAACCCATCAATATGCTGCCTACAAGAAACTCATCTTAGACCCGAAGACACCTCCAGATTTAAAGTTAAGGGGTGGAAAACAATTTACAATGGACATCAGAAGAAAGCTGGGGTAGCAATCCTTATATCAGATCAATTAGATTTTAAGCCAAAGACTATAATAAGAGACGAGGAAGGACACTATATCATACCCAAAGGGTCTGTCCAACAAGAAGATCTAACAATTTTAAATATCTATGCCCCTAATGTGGGATCAGCCAACTATATAAACCAGTTAATAACAAAATCAAAGAAACACATCAACAATAATACAATAATAGTAGGGGACTTTAACACTCCCCTCACTGAAATGCACGGATCATCCAAGCAAAAGATCAACAAGGAAATAAAGGCCTTAAATGGCACACTGGACCAGATGGACATCACAGATATATTCAGAACATTTCATCCCAAAGCAACAGAATACACATCCTTCTCTAGTGCACATGGAACATTCTCCAGAATAGATCACATCCTCGGTCCTAAATCAGGCCTCAAAAGGTGTCAAAAGATTGGGATCATTCTCTGCATATTTTCAGACCACAATGCTCTGAATCTAGAACTCAATCACAAGAGGAAATTTGGAAAGAA
This sequence comes from Neogale vison, assembly GCF_020171115.1. NCBI lineage: Eukaryota > Metazoa > Chordata > Mammalia > Carnivora > Mustelidae > Neogale > Neogale vison. The sequence goes on along the minus strand of NC_058094.1, from coordinate 82,754,410 downwards.
CCCAAATACATGGAGACTAAACAGCATCCTTCTAAAGAATGAATGGGTCAACCAAGAAATTAAAGAAGAATTGAAAAAATTCATGGAAACAAATAATGAAAACACAAAGTTCAAAATCTGTGGGACACAGCAAAGGCAGTCCTGTGAGGAAAATATATAGTGGTACAAGCCTTCCTCAAGAAACAAGAAAGGTCTCAAATACACAACCTAACCCTACACCTAAAGGAGCTAGAGAAAGAACAACAAAGAAAGCCTAAACTCAGCAGGAGAAGAGAAATCATAAAGATCAGAGCAGAAATCAATGAAATAGAAATAAAAAACAAAACAAAACAATAGAACAAATCAATGAAACTAGGAGCTGATTCTTTGAAAGAATTAATAAGATTGATAAACCCCTTATCAAAAAGAAAAGAGAAAGGACCCAAATAAATAAAATTATGAATGAAAGAGGAGAGATCACAACCAACACCAAAGAAATAGAAACAATTATAAGAACATATAATGAACAGCTCTATGCCAACAAATCTGACAATCCAGAAGAAATGGATGCATTTATAGAGACATATAAAGTACCACAACTAAACCAGGAAGAAATAGAAAACCTGAACATACCTATAACCAGTGTGGAGATTGAAACAGTCACCAAAAATCTCCAAACAAACAAAAAAGCCCAGGGCTAGACGGTTTCCAAGGGGAATTCTACCAAACATTTAAAGAAGAATTATTACCTATTCTCCTGAAACTGTTCCAAAAAATAGAAATGGAAGGAAAACCTTTAAACTCATTCTATGAGGCCAGCATCACCCTGATACCAAAACCAGATAAGGATCCCATCAAAAAAGAGAATTACAGAACAATATCCTTGATGAACACATGTGTGAAAATTCTCACCAAAATACTAGCTAATAGGATGCAACAGTACATTAAAAGGATTATACACCACGACCAAGTGGGATTTATTCCAGGGCTGAAAGTTTTGTTCAACATCCGCAAATCAATCAATGTGATACAACACATTAATAGAAGAAAGAACAAGAACCATATGATACTCTCAATAGATGCTGAAAAAGCATTTGACAAAGTACAGCATCCCTTCCTGATCAAAACTCTTCAAAGTGTAGGGACAGAGGACACATACCTCAATATTATCAAAGCCATGTATGAAAAACTCACCTCAAATATCATTCTCAATGGAGAAAAACTGGAAGCTTTTCCATTAAGGTCAGGAACATGGCAGGGATGTCCATTATCACCACTGCTATTCAACAAAGTATTACAAGTGCTAGCCTCAGCAATCAGACAGCAAAAAGAAATTAAAGGCATTCAAATTGGAAAAGAAGAAGTCAAACTATCACTCTTTGCAGATGATATGATACTATATGTGGAAAACGCAAAAGGCTCCACTCTAAAACTGCTAGAATGAGTACAGGAATTCAGTAAAGTGTCAGGATATAAAATCAATGCACAGAAATCAATTGCCTTTCTCTACACCAACAAGAGAGAAGAAAGAGAAATTAAGGATGCAATACCATTTACATTTGCACCTCAAACCACAAGATACTTAGGAATAAACCTAACCAAAGAGGCAAAGAATCTATACTCAGAAAACTATAAAGTACTCATGAAAGAAATTGAGGAAGACACAAGGAAATGGAAAAATGTTCCAGGCTCCTGGATTGGAAGAATAAATATTGTGAAAATGTCTATGCTACCTAAAGCAATCTACACATTTAATGCAATCCCTATCAAAATCCCATCCAGTCTTCTCAAATAAATGGAACAAATAATTCTAAAATTTATATGGAACCAGAAAAGACCTCGAATAGCCAAAGGAATATTGAAAAAGAAAGCCAAAGTTGGTGGCATCACAATTCCGGACTTTAAGCTCTATTACAAAGCTGTCATCATCAAGGCAGTATGGTATTGGCACAAAAACAGACACATAGATCAATGGAACAGAAATAGAAAGCCCAGAAATAGACCCTCAACTCTATGGTCAACTAATCTTCAATGAAGCAGGAAAGAATGTCCAATGGAAAAAAGACAGTCTGTTCAGGTGTTGGGAAAATTGGACAGCCACATGCAGAAAAATAAAATTGGACCATTTCCGTACACCACACACCAAAATAGACTCAAAATGGATGAAGGACCTCAATGTGAGACAGGAATCCATCGATATCCTTGAGAAGAACACAGGCAGCAACATCTTTGACCTCAGCCACAGCAACTTCTTCCTGGGCACATCACCAAAGGCAAGGGAAGCAAGGGCAAAAATGATCTATTGGGATTTCATCAAGATCAAAAGCTTTTGCACAGCAAAGGAAACAGCAAAACCGAAAGACAACTGACAGAATGGGAGAAGATATTTGCAAATGACATATCAGATAAAGGGCTAGTATCCAAAATCTATAAAGAGTTTAGCAAACTCAACTCCCAAAGAACAAATAATCCAATCAAGAAATGGGCAGAGCACATGAACAGACATTTCTGCAAAGAAGACATCCAGATGGCCAACAGACACATGAAAAAGTGCTCCACATCCTTCAGCATCAGGGAAATACAAATCAAAACCACTATGAGATACCGCCTCACACCAGTCAGAATGGCTAAAATTAACAAGTCAGGAAATGATAGATGCTGGTGAGGGTGCAGAGAAAGGCAAACCCTCCTACACTGTTGGTGGGAATGCAAGCTGGTGCAACCACTCGAAAACAGCATGGAAGTTCCTCAAAAAGTTGAAAATAAAGCTACTCTATGACTCATTAATTGCACTACTGGGTATTTACCCTAAAGATACAAACATAGTGATCTGAAGGGGCATGTGCACCTGAATATTTATAGCAGCAATGTCGACAATAGCCAAACTATTGAAAGAACCTAGATGTCCATCAACAGATGAATGGATAAAGAAGAAGTGGTATATATATACAATGGAATACTATGTAGCCATCAAAAGAAATGAAATCTTGCCATTTGCAATGATGTGGATGGAACTAGAGGGTATTACGCTGAGCGAAATAAGTAAATCAGAGAAAGACATCTATTATATGATCTCCCTGATATGAAGAGTTGGAGATGCAATGTGAGGTGTTTGGGGGGGTAGGAAAAGAATAAATGAAACAAGATGGGATCGGGAGGGAGACAAACCATAAATGATTCTTAATCTCACAAAACAAACTGAGGTTTGCTAGGGGGAGGAGGGTTGGGAGAGAGGGGTGGGTTTATGGACATTGGGGAGGGTATGTGCTATGGTGAGTGCTGTGAAGTGTGTAAACCTAGCGATTCACAGACCTGCACCCTTGGGGATAAAAATACATTATATGTTTATAAAAAAAAATAGTAAATTAAAAAAAAATCTCCTCAGCTAAATTTCCAAAGTCATCACTCACAGGTTCTGTGTTCTACAAAACACTAGACATAATTCACTCAAGTTCTTTGCCACTTATAACATGGATCAGCTTTTCCTTCAATGTCTAATAACATGTTCCTTATTTCCATCTGAAATCTTATCAGAAGTACTTCTAACATCATATCCATGCCAAAAATCTCTCCAACACAATCTAGACTTTCTCTAATGGGCACCTCAAAGCTCTAAACCGCCTCTATTCATTACCCAGTTCTGAAGACTTTTTCACACTATTAGGTTTTTGTTACAGCAACATCCCACTAATTGGTACCCAAATCTGTACTGGTTTGCTAGGGCTGCAATAATAAAGTACCACAGATCAGGTGGCTTAGCAACATTTTGTTTTCTTACAGTTGTAGAAGCTGGAAGTTCAAGATCAAGGTGCTAGCCGAGTTAGATTCTTCTGAGGACTTCCTCCTTGGCTTGTAGATGGCTAATTTCTCACTGTGCCTTCACTTTGTCTTCCCTGCTCGAACATCCCTGGTATCTTCCCAGCTGTGTGAGTAATAAATCTTTCTTCGTCCAAACCAATTAGTCCCTTGGATTTTGACATAAAACCTCACCTTGTGCAGGAGGTTCTCCACATCAAAATGGAGTTGCTATAATACATTCAATCACCAACCCCTGACCATTCTACTTCACAGTTATCTCTCCAAAGCTTGTCTTTGGAGAGATCATTAGTACATCTTAAGCCAACATCTGCTCACTTCTGGAGCACAACATAACACTGCAGTCACTTTTGTATTCCTTTATCAGTTCTCCTATAGAAACCAGATCTAATTATCTAAATTCAAATGCAAAGCATCTTTCCTGTTCCTCAGAGACTTGGAATTCAGGAGAACCCTTTATAGACCTTCTTATTTAGACAGTTTCTGCCCCTCAGACTCATATATCATGTGATTCTTGATTACCTATTCCCCAGCCATACTTGACATCTTTCTGTTCCTTATATATGTCAAAACTTCCTTTTGCTTTAATCGTTTCACTTTCTGTGGTTGTTATATTCGTAATAACGTTACCTGTCCTTTAATTAAAAGCCTCTGGAGTATCTTTGATTCTTTTCTTTCACTCATCCTCATATACTTGTTCTATAAAGTGGTGAAGCTGGATTTTCTGGAACAGTTCTAATTTATGCTTCCCCCCTCCCCAGCTTAATTGTTATTATTGTTGTCCCCTTTGAACTCATGAAAGAACCTGCTTTGGATTAATAAATTATAGTGGACAATCTATTGCTCTCTTTATCTCTCTTCATGTCTGTTTGTTTGCTTGTTTAAGTAATCTGAATTCAGAGCAAGAATTTTGTCTAGCTTCATATTCCATCTTTCTAACACCCAGCAAATTTACCAAGTTACAGTGAAATACATGATCTTACCTAAGTATGAGTCACGGATTAGCTATCATTAAATTATTATCAACTGCACCCTTTTACATAGATCTCAGAGGAGAAACCTAGACAACTATGCCCTAACTTTTTTCCCATTATGTTTTGGATTAGTCTACCAATGAGAGGCACTCATGTAAGACTGGAAAGAAAATCAGTATTATTCTCAAGCACAATTGTTAACAGGTATATAGGCTGAGCTTCAGGCTCCTGTGAAATTCCTGAGACTTGCTGTGGCTTACATATGAACTCCTGTGAACCAAATATCTTCTAGAACCTATTTCTATGACCTCTATTCCTCTCTTCCAATGGTTGTGAAAACCTATGACTTTTTGTATTAAAACCCATCCTACTTATAATTACAGAGGGGCTTCTGTTATTTTTACTGAAAACTGTCTTACACATCTCCTTTCAAATAAAATAAGCTTACATTTTAAATTGAATTTTAATGTTTCATTTATGGAAAATTTTTAAATTGCAAATTATTTCATATTAAGAAATAATAAAGTATCAAAAAAGAAAATTCCCTCTACAGTCTCATAATATTAATGTGGTATTCCAAATGATGTTAAGTAAGTACATGCAAGTTATTTAGTGATTTCTGTGTATCTCCTCTGTACCATTTATCAATACTCAAAATTAGGCACTTTTTAAAATCATGTCCTAAGTTCTAAGATCTGATCATGTATGACGAATTATCTGAAAAACTACAGAAAAAGAAATTGCCTGTCATGATTATATAACTGTAAATATTTATGTCCATTTAACAAAACAGATAGACTCCATTTTTCACTATATTGCAGCTCTGGAAATTGCATCAAATGTACAGAACATTTTATTTTCTATAAACAAATGATACATTTGCAAGATAAATTCCTAGCTTATGACAATTTAAGTAAATTCCAGCTCTGGCTAATAACATGTTATAATGACAGAGGTATAAACGCCATAAACCTCAACCATAAAATAATATATAACTGTGTAATAGGCTCCTAAAAAAGAGAAAATATATCCACTATACCAAAGGGCCATGGAAAAAAGCATATACCATATGAAGACTATAATTCAATTTTATTATGACCTTGATATTTATAGAAAAAAAATAGTATATGCTTATTTTGTTAATTTCAACTACTAAATTAAATGCAAACTTGTATGTCTTATTTAGCTTGAATAGAACTTGAAATAAATGATTTAAAGCTGATTTGAATGGCCTAGATTTTTCTTTAAAAATCTGATGGTTTGAGTCTGAATATATGCCTTATTTTACTCTATATTCATTCAAAAGGGTACCAGGGATCTAAGAACTTCTCCCAGATTTTCAACTATTCTTTATAAAGCACTTACTGTGACATCAAACAATTTGAAAACCTCACTAAGAGTTTAATTTTAATTAAAGGTATAAATTCTTATATATTATCTCATTGTTCATTATATACTACCTCTCCCCTGCAACAGACAGACACCCTTCACAGCCATGTAAATTCAGCACTATCACAAATTGAAATAATTAAATGTTCTGAGTGTAGTTATAGCTCTAGCTCTAGTTATATCTACAATGATCAGAATCATATTTAATGAACAAATATAATTTACTATAACCCACTGATTACAAAATACTTTTAACACCATGGAATTTGCAGACCACCTTCATTACTTTGATTCTATCATAGTTAAAGGACCAACATTAATGAATATCTTTTCTAGACATTCCAAAGTCACCTAATAAGTGTAAATAAGCAACAGTAGAAAATGTCAAGACTGGCACTATTTCACAGCCCTGTAGACATAATGCACCTAGGGTTAGAAAGTAAAGGTAGAAACCCATGGCTAATAACTGAAGGTTGTAATCTTGTGTCATAGACAAAGGATGGTCTCAAGAATAACAATAATCTCCTACATGACGAGTACCTCTATATCCTGTTTGATCTACTTCTTCGTGGTCTTTAATTTTACCATGAGAAATACACATGACTTTATCTGGATGCTCATTTTTCATAAAGTAAAGGGTTTAGTTTTAGTTTTTTTTTTTATTTATTTATGAATGAGTTGCATTCATGTTGATAAGCAACAGAAAAGCCATGAAGCTGAACACACTGCACATTTAGAAATGTCTTTCTTTAGCTAAGAGGATACATTTCACATTAGCACGGACCATTAAAACTCAAGAAACTGACAAATTAATAACAAATGTTAATTTCCCAAATCCTAAGGGCTTGTTATATCTGAAAATATGCTTTGTCCTCAGAACATCTGTGTTCATCATCCTGTCCACCTCCAACTGCTTCTTTTTCTATTCACAGATGTAGTGGTAGATGCTCAATTTATGTGTGTTCCATTTTCAATGTTTTGTTTTGTTTTTTTCTTTTTTCAATCTACTTTACATGACCTGGTTGGTTTCTGACTTGAGTCAATATTTTCCAATGCTGGTATTATGTCATATTCATTTACTCCTTCAATTTTTATCTGTCAGGATTTCGTCAGGTTTCATTAAGTATGCACACAGTTCTGTGCCCTACTGTACCTCTTCCTATCAGTGTATCCCGTGTGTCCCAGGGAAACCTGACTTCTGTAGGAGTGCTCAGTACCTTGTAACTGCCTCTTTCATCTTTGTCTGGTCCTAACATACACTTTATATTCCTGATAGATTCAGAACTTTTTGAGTTCAAAAAGGAAACCAGGATGCCTGTGGCTCAGTCAGTTAAGCATCTGCCTTTGGTTCAGGTCATGATCCTAGGGTCCTGGGATCCAGTCCCACACTGGACTCCTTGCTCACTGGGGAGCCGCTTCTCTCTCTGCCTGCAGCTCTCCATGCTTCTCCTCTCTCTCTCTTTCTTTCTCTGGCAAATAAATAAAATAAAATCTTAATAACAAATAAACAAACAAACAAATCACTGGTTGTTTTTAAACAAGTACTGTGTGTCAGGCACCGAGGATCCAGCAGTGAAACAGCCCCAGCTATTAAGATTTTATAGTAAAATAGAAGAGATACAACAAATCAACAAGGAAAAAACACTTTTTCTTGATACATTTAGGATACATATTACTTCACACTGTTATTGGACACTTGGAGGACCAACTACTACAGTCTTAGGGTATCTGGAATGCTTCTAGTCACTATTATAGCATATATCAGAGAATATCACCACCAACATATAGATAAAATTGGACTAAAATGTTTACTTATGAATTCTACCTGTATCTGTAAATCCATAAAATAAGTTCAAGAAAAATAATTTGCTATATATATAAAAGTATTAATATTTAAGGTAACAAGGCCTACCTTCTTTTGCCCAGGTCTTTCTCTTACCAGTATAATTTCCCTCTTCTATGACACATGAGCTCAAGCAAATAAAATAGAGGTCCCTATATTCAGCAGGGTCCCAAAGTCCTAGATCATCCCAACCATTCCAAGAGGGAGTAACCTTAACCTTCAAGAATAACCTTTTAGAAACAATGCTTCACATCTTTGAGATTCATGTTCAGACTCAGATTGGACAACTGATTGGACAAGTGGTTGTTCTGGTCATAAAGAAGGGTACTGATGGATAGCACACTGATGTAAACCATGGCTGCAGCCAGACCCTAAGGGTGACACATGCAGCAAGCAGGTAATCTTGCATTTCTAAACAAGATAATGTTTACATTCAAAAGCAACAGTAAAATGTTAAGGAGGTTACTGTTCACAAAGTGCCTGTGCCATCCTTACAACATTCCTGAAAGTCCAGAGGATACTTACTCTGGATGGTTAAAGAAATTGCCCACCTCAGACAACTTGTAAAGGCAGAACTTCCTGGCAGCAGGCCCTGGGTTCTTCTTACACCCCTTACAGTACTTTCTGCCTCAAGGCCTCTGATGGTAAGAAGCAAAAAATATGCTTCATGGTGACATTAAAGTTGAGGAAGGAGCCAGTACAGCAAGATGCCTTGAAAGAGATCAGAATTCCATTTCTGAATAAAACCATCTAATTGCCATTTCTAATATAAGCCAATGAGTCTCATTGACTCATTCCCAAATTTTAGAAAAAAATAAATAAAACCATGAGCCAGAACAACTGAGAAAATAAGCAAAAGTGCAGAGGAGTGTGGAAATTTCATTTTTAACAATAGCTTTTTCAGAAATGGAAAACCAGACAAAGCAGTAATCCCTCAGAGGCTTGTTTGGATCCATTTCAAACACAAAAACAAAAAATTATAAGAAAAGTATGTGTTGGCCTGTTACAAATTATCTACATCCACAGAGATAAAAAGAACACCCAAACACAACTATTCAGATAGGCACCGAGCAGAAACTCAGAAACTCACTGAGCAGATAGCTCCATCACTGAGACCCTATGTATTGAAGAAATTGGTATTTGGTAGAAAAGAAATGGGTTTTACCCAAGTGCTCCTTCCCTGAATTCAACTATTATAAGGAAATGTGTACTGTGTTATATATCTACAGAGCCATTGGACAGATTTTTTTTTTAATCTAGTTATTTCAATCTCTACGATAAGGACATGTTGCTTAGGGGGAAAAACAAACCTGTTCTCTGAGAGCTTTGATGGTTTTTTGAGTTTCCACTGCAAAATTGCTGAAATCTTGGGCAAACTCTGCTTTTGGCCCAAATGTCACATGTCTACCATCTTCATCAATGTACAAGTAATCTTGCTGCCTGTTTATAATAGAAGCAAAAATAATGCTGAAAAATAGAAGTCAGATGGTAAAAAAAAGATCAACAAATATTCCTCAGGCATTGGAGTGTACAGGGCATTGTGACTTGCTTTGCAAGACTAGAAGTAGAAATCAAAATTAAATGACATATAAGAAGATAATCCAGAGAGTTACATCTGTTCCACATAGTTTACTCAAAATGATAAGGAAGTATTTCTTAGGAAATAAAGGAAATGCCATGTAGTATTACATATCTATTTGACATATTATTTAGATCTCAAATTATGTCTTTTGCTAAAAATTGTTCATTTCACTTCACAGTGAAAGAGCAGTGACAAATTAAATATTATATATTATATAGCACCCAGGTGAGAACGTTCCTTGTTCTATTATAAATTCATGGCAAGAACTAAATTAAGATAAAAATACTAGTCTGACAAAAATCTAATCTTAAAGCAGATGCAAAATAGCACAGTATTGTCAATAATAAAAGGAAATAAAAAGTCTTGGGCTGAATTTAAAATATGATTCCTAGAACTTAACTGAAGTTCTCAAAAGACAGAGGTAAATAATGAGTTTGGGAAATTGAAATGAAAGTTCCATACATCTATGATTATAATATATTGTTAAAAACATTTTATATAGATTTGATTTAGTTGACATGCTATTCATGTCCAAGTTTTTCCTTTTTTCCCAAAATCTGTTTAAAGTTCTTCCTTGTAACCATTGTAACTTTCAAAATTGTTCTGCTTTGTTCTGCTCAATATATGTCTTCTACTGTTCAGTAAGAAAATGGCTTGCCAGACACAGTAGACCCTACGAGCTTATAAAATAATTCCTAAGCCGAGGACATGTTACAGAGCTTGCCAATTGCAATGCCAATGCCAATGCCAATTGCTCAGTCACTAGATTAACTCTATGTCCCATGAGATGCTGTGAATTAGAGGCACCATGAATCACCACAAACCAGCTTTTACTATGGTGTTATGTTCAAATCAATTCAAGTGTACAAGTATTGATATGGATGATACTAGTAACCACAGATAATTTTAATAAAGATTATTTAACGCTTTTGTTTTCATGGTGCTCTCTCCTATAAATCATCAGTGTCTAATCAAAGGAGATTTAACTGCAAGGAAGTCTGGATGATTGTATAAAGTTATAACCAAGATTTAAAGTACTGTATAGGAACATAAGGAGTGGCTGATACCGGCAAGACCAGATTATACAATGAGATGGTGTTCACAATTGAACAAGTGTGTGTTGGGTGTTGGTTATGTAACAGGCATTACGCTAAGATACATGTGAGGGTCCTTTTCAGTAAGTAGGCTGCTAACATTCTCTCAGAAAAGACTGACTGATGAACAAGCAGGAAATACAACATTTGTATGAGGAAGACAAATAAGAAGGTAATGACTCCTGCCTGGGGTGGGGGTGGGAGGGTGCACTGAGTCAGGGAAGCTAAATAAAGCAGACCATAGTTCTTCATTCACTTCAGGGACCATACAATTCTGATTGCTTTGCCCTAGAGGCCACATCACCTCACGCAATGCACCCAGCAGTGCCAAGAGACACTTGAAGCAACCTTGTCTTTCAGATGAGAATACTGTGACTTAGTTGTTAATATGTCCACATGATATAGTTATTAAATTGCACAGCTGAATGCAAATCAGGATTTTTAAAAAACAAAATTTAAAAGTCCTTTCTTAACCACTACACAGACATTTTAGTCTGATCATATTTGTGTTTTAGACAGTGTGGAAAGAGAGAAGAAAGACAAGGATACCAGCTAGGGAGATTATTGGGGGTAGCCAGTGGGAAGGAGGGAGAAGAACAGAAGAAAAGGATGGACAGTATGGATATTTCTATATTGTAAATTCTCAATAAAAACATGAAACTCAGCATAGAGTTTGTAAGAAAAAAATAATACTTATCAAGTTAAACTGATGTTAACTCATGAATAGTATATTGAAAAATGGATCAATTTTTGACCAAAAGACAGTAAATGCAAGAAAGATGAATGTGCAGAGAAAAGTGAAAGTAAAATCATAGCCTGAGTGATCTGCACACACTGAGTAAAAGGATTTGGTCTTTTTTGGTCTAAACAAGTCTTGAGTACAACAAAACTATCTACAAAGGATTACTGAAACATGTATAGTTAGAAGACAAAACAAAGCTGGTATTATCTTTTTATTATCATATCAATAATAAATGGAATTCTCGATTGTGAGGCTCATGTTTGAGTAAAATTTGAGGAGGTTGGCAGGAGACTAAAACTGAAATTAACCAGTCTGTAGCTGAGTGACTAACGCTACAGGTAAGCAGAATGTCCATAAGGTCACCACAGTCTTAAAGAGTTCAAATAATACTATACTATAATTATTACCTCAAAACAAGTGAAATGAATGTTTTTGGAAGGATGGGAGATGACTGTAGGGCATGGCAGAAGGCAGGTAGTGGGTGTTTTGTCCATGCCACATACCTTTGGATTTGACTGGAAGAGTCAGATCTCTATTACCATAAGTAAAGAGAAATTGCCTATAAATGTGTCACCCAACATCTATTTCCAATTTCACTCTGGTGAAACATTTCACATAGTAGAGTGGATTACAAACCAAATGAAATGCTAAATTAACTAAGGGCCATGTGACTATTTTCTGCCACTTGAATTACTTAAAACTAGAGCTATGGCTCCTGGCCAAGTCTACCTTGCAGGAAGGAGCTCCAGTAACACATGGAACAGATTTAGTTTCCTTAGCCTAGAATTTAAGGCTTTTCTCTCGCTACCTCAATCTTCTTTTATAGAATATTCTTCCAGGATGCTCTTCATCCCTAAGAATCGAATACACCAGGTTGTTTAGACATGTCAAGCCTTACCACTCTCCAAACATACCTAACTTTTCTTGGCCCCCATGATTTTGCTCACTGTTTTTCCAGACTAGAAGCCCTAAATCTTCATCAAAATCTTAGTCTTTTTCTCAACATCTCACCTCTGCATAAGCTAAAAGCCCAAAAGAATCATCTATACCTTGTCCTGAACTACACAACATCCTAATTGGATTTCACATCAGTATTATATGAACACTTCTGTACAGAAAGTTAATATTTACATAGCATTTAAAAGAACTTTTGGCATATAGTGAGCACTATAACAGCATTTGCTATCCTGTCTTTTGTGGAACACCTATAATACTACATCCCACATCACCATTAGGTGCTTTACATATATATATATATATATTACTAATATAATAATTGCACAATGTGGGTATGATTATGCCCATTTTGCAGCTGAGGAAACTGAGACTGAAATTTTACATAACCTGTGTCCATGAAGTAGTGGAAACAGGGTGTGAACCTGTGCCAGAGCCTGAAGCCTTCCCCATCTCCCTTATCATATGACCCACTTTCTCTCCTAGACTATAAATCTTACAAGGCCATGTCTTATTCACTTCTACATACATCACAAATCCTCAGTTGTAACTGAGGGCAGGAACTCCAAAAATATATTTTGGATTTGACTGAATGATAATGCTTAGGAGCCTGCTATGAATGCCAAGTTACTAGCATGTGGTAACAAAGTGTTTTTAATAGTACCCCTCCTATGGGGCTGTGAATTACAACATTTTTATTTTTGTTTTGGTAATTTAATTATACAAGCATCTACTGAATATTTACTCAGTGAAAAGAAGCTACTCTATATACCCATGCTCAAGTCATTGTTTCTCTTTTCAGAAACTTCCAAGACAATTGTGTGGAGGAACTTTGTAAAGAAGTAACTACATATGAAGCTTGTATATAAGTGTCACAGGAGAAGTCCTACCAGATTTCAAAGGAATAAGATTGACATTTCTCAATTTTCTAAGGATTCAAAAATATCCCATTTTGGTCACAAATGAAACTTTCCTTGCTATATACTATACATGAATTAAAATCAACCTAACTTGATAAATGTTATTACTTTCCGTACAAACAATATGCTGAGTTTCCTATTTTTGAAAAGAATTTTAAAAACAGCAATATCCATAATGTGATTTAAGGAATCATAAATAACATTTATGATGTGCAATTTTCTGTACTTTTTTGAGAAATATTTATTACTGAGCATGCCCTGGACATGATGTTCCAGAGTGAAAAGGAACCCATATTTATCACAAAGCTTATTTGCTCATCATTGTATAATTTATCCTACATGTAAATGAGTCAGCCATGGTTTCTATAAAAACCCTCAAACTGTATATTTGAAATAAATCTATGGTAAATAGCCCAAAGAAATTAAATATTTCTGTACATACCTACTGAGTAGATCACTTAAGTCCTTATCTTTCTCATCAGGATAGCTGTACTGAGCAGACCGTTTCTTTCGAGATTCTTGTGTGAATGCTCTGAACTGTCCTCTACTCCTACAGTCTGTGGGGGGAAAGTATCCACTTGAGCATTGTGTGAGATTGCCATCATCCTCCTATCTAGAGTATCTCTTTAATTGAGAAAGAAAATGGATAGCTGCTTGGTCAATTCAATTACAGTTTTCTGGTTTTGCATGTGGCTCCATCTCTGTTTTTACCAAAGCAGGTGAGATACCAAGACAATTTGCAAAATCTGTGGAGGCTCCACAGGGAGAGCAAGCTGAATCTGAGCAAGGACACTGATCACAGGGTACATTATTTTCACTTAGAGGACTTGACAATGGAAAAAGAAACAAAAACGTGGTAGGCAGAATGTCTACGGCACAACAATATGCATATAGTTAACACTATTGTGCTGTACACTTAAAATGGTTTGCATAGTAAATTTTATGGTAAGTGTTTTTCACCACAATAAAAACACATGAGAATGGTCTGAAATTTTTTATATAAATATGAAACAAAAATAAAAACAAATGTTCTTTAAATTTCATCTGAAAAAAGTTGGATTGGAAACTAGGTATATTGAGAAGAAGAAACACAATGATGTAGAACTTACCTTTCCAAATAGTAAAACTACTATATATAAAGCTTAAAAAAAAAAGGAAGAAGAATTTTTAATGCTGGAGGGAAAGACAGATTGAAATGGAACGTGATAACCATCCCAGAGCTTTCAACTACGCATTTGAATCTAAGAGGTTACACTGGACAGCATAAATTAGAGGGAAACAATGGATTATTCTATAGCATTTTGTATTGGGCAATAGGAACTTATTTTTCAAGAAGGGGAAGTAATGACAACTTACACAATCACCTTAGCATATGTAAGTTAAAATCAAGAGGAATATGTTCCATGATAAAATGTTAAGCAAATTTGAGGATAAAATTTAAGTTAGTATTTTAAATAACAAAATAAGCTACAATGCTATAAAATTAGACACAAAAGAAAAATAAAACTTTGTTATTCTATATGAACTTACCAATATTAAAACAAGTAGAAAATAAATGACAACATGTTAAAATGGTGACAGTGATGTGTCTAACATTGTTATAGTTATTTCTTTTTTCTTACTCTACCTCTATCCTTTGTTTTGTCCCAGTTTTCAATAAGAAATAGTCATGATTTAAACAATTTAAAACAGTAAATGTAAGTAAGCAGAAAGAAATGGGTTATTCTGATGGGTTGTCTGATTCACTTCAGTAGGCTGAGGCCTGGGACAGGTGGGAGACTTTGGACAATCAAGCAGGAACATGAAAGAAAAGAATTCTTCCCAGGGACAGAGAAGTACTCAGGAAGGGAGGTAAAACTGTGGCAATGACAAACTACCTCATTGGGCAAGATTTGCCCATGAACTCATGGGAAATACATGCTGCTGAAAATGTTGCGGTTGTTACTTCTGAAAATGTATTTTTGAGACATTATAGATAAAGTTACCTATATCTACTAACATACCTATACATGCCTACTTTTACACAATTACTTCAACCTAGCACCTTATCAATAATCAATAATCCATAAGTATTTGCAGATCTGGGTGAGAAAAAATAGAAATAAAAACAGAAAAAAACTAACACATATGGGTTTCATTCATGTAATAAAACTTAATTTTTAGCTATTTTTTAAATTATTTTAATTTTTCTATTTCTGAAGAGTATATAATTTGTGTCAATAAATATATGGAACT
The DNA here is from genome assembly GCF_020171115.1 of Neogale vison. Taxonomy (NCBI): domain Eukaryota; kingdom Metazoa; phylum Chordata; class Mammalia; order Carnivora; family Mustelidae; genus Neogale; species Neogale vison. The sequence goes on along the minus strand of NC_058094.1, from coordinate 82,738,882 downwards.
TCCTAAACTAAGTTATTAGACTAAACAGTGTAGAGAAAATAAAAAGTGAGTAAGGCATGGTTCTTGGTTTTAAAGAGTTTGCAAGTGGAAAAACACAGCATTTCCAATTAAGCCAGATATTGTACCTTTTAATCCTCATATAAAAAGGAAAGAATATAGAGAAAGGGAGCTGCAGGTCAACTCACATTCTCTATTGTCTTTATTCTTTTAGGAAGATAGAACTTTAGAATTTATTTTAAAGGCCAATAGAATATGCAAGGTCATATACATAAATCCCAAAAGCAAAGAGTTAGTTGTATTTGTAATGTAGCAGGTATCTATTGATGCACATATGGGAGCAGAAACACAGAGAATCACTCCCCCACACCCTGGTTCCACCAGAGAATGAACACTGAGAGTGAAGTGAACAACTCACTAGAGTTGCAATGACCAGGCATCTCTTTTAATGTGACAGGATTTTTTATTCCTGACATCTTTTTTTTTTTAATTCAACTTGGTATTTATCCCTAGTTATTGCTGAAGAGTTAAAGCATATTTGATTGCTGAATGTTTGGCTCTTAAGCAAACAACATCTGAATTGAAACAGTATGTTAATTTGATAGATGCTTTGGTTTTATACCTATGCATATATATCTTTTATAAATATGTATTTACACTTGTTCAAACTCTGTTCTTAGGCCTAACATCAATTATTAATTTGAAACTTTATAATAACATGTGATGGGTATTATTTTCCTTAGTGTTACCTTGAGGAAACTAAGAGAGGTTACATTGCCTTCTCCAAGGTAATACAGCTTTTTATAGAAGAGCCAGGATTTGAATCCAGATATATTGTCTCAAAAGCCCAACCTCTTAACTGCTACACTACAGCAAGGAATGAGAAAAATAGATATAATAAGATCAAAACTCCTGAATATGGGGTTTGTGCAACTTTGGAATAATGGTACCATTATTTGTTAACTGGATGAATGAATGAGTGGAAGAATGGATGGATGGATGGATAGATCTAGAGTGGAAGATAAAAGGAGATTACTTGAATTCATATTGGCTCAAATCGAGGCCCGCATCGGGCTCTCTGCTCAGCAGGGAGCCTGCTTCCTCCTCTCTCTCTCTCTGCCTGCCTCTCTGCCTGCTTGTGATCTCTCTCTGTCAAATAAATAAATAAAATCTTAAAAAAAAATACTGTCAAATTTCTGGTCTACATATGACTTAGTGGAGGCACATTAATACAGCAGATACTACTTCAAGATGCCATTGAAAAAATAAAATTAATTTTTTTAAAATAATGGTTCCCTGGGGTGGGGGAAAGAAAAAAAGAGACACTATTAAGAGATGTGGATGAAGATAAAGCAATATGGCTCATTTTCAAGAAGTATAATGCAATGTGTGTATGCATGAATACATATAACTTCCCATTCAGCCAGTACAGCCTAAATTGGCCCCCCAACCCATCCCTCAGCCTTTGTACTATGAATGAAGCCCTAGATCTTTACTGTGTCAAACAAAATCCTTCCCTGTGCACACATTCTTCTGTCTTCAGCCTCATTTCTCTCTAATGCACCATTCATGGCTGATCATCCAGCTCCAACTTCATTCGGTCTCCCTCACCTGAGTAATAAACACCATAGGTGTCATGTCACCATCTCTAAGAAGCCTTTCTTAAACTGCTAGGACCAGGTCAGAAGGAAATTCATTACATTCTCTCAGCACTCTGTACCTCTGTCTACTATTCTTCACTGGCTGAGGAGAGAGCAGCGAGGAGGGCTCTGTCTTACCTACCAGTTTATCCCCATCCCATAGTATAGCACCTGCACATGATCCACACAAATAAATATTTTAATGAACAAGTGAATGAAATCAAACAGACCAAATCATTATTTTAAAATATCCATTTCTTTGTTATTTTCTGTGTTTAAGAGTTTGATTGCAGGGTTCAATCTAGGTTATACCATGCTTTCCACATTTGAAATATATTACTTTGGATAAACTACTTAAACCTATTGACTCCAGTTTCTCATCTGTACATGGGGATGATAACACAATTTATCTCATGGAGTTGGTGAGAGAATTAAATGAGTTAAGGGAAGTAAAACATTCTGAAAGAATGTCATATACAGATTAAGCTTCAACATCACTTTTATTTCTGGAAAAAACTCTAGAGAATAAGATGACTGACTTATTTAGTTCATAAGCAACTTTTGCATAATGTCAAAGTTATAAATGCTTTTGTTCATAGAACTAACATTCAAAAAATATTGTTGAATGAATTAAAATTTAAGGTAATGTGTTTGTAGACAGTTTTTCAAGGCAATTCCAAATGAGCTTAAAAAACATTTCCCTGAAAATAATTGGTATAAACACTTCAGGATTTTTTTACATTTACATTTCTTTATAGTGGAAAAATAGCACAGAACAATTTGCAGAACTTGCATAAAAGCAACAACTTGCTATTTAAAGGTATTGTCAAATTAAACTAGTAGAAACGTGATGTCAGTCTGTTTGGCAGTGAGTACTGAAAAAAGGAAAGCTTATTTCAATGGGTATGTAGATTGCAGTCATGTCCCGTGACTCATATATCTAAATAGACCCCATCTGGTCTGGCCTAGAGATGGACACATGGTAAGGAAACATGTCAGGACACAAAATCCTGGACATTAATGATTAATTTAATGAAATCAAAAGATTCTGAAGACAACAAGCTGCTTTAGTCATGGGTCTGGACATTCTGATTTGTTGGAGTGACTGACATTCCTTGAGTACTAAACTTGAGTAAACAAGTTGAAGTTGGGGGGTTGAAGGTACAGTAGCTCAGGCAAACATACATGTTTGCATAAACTGATCAAAACACTACAACTGTGGAATATCAGGGTCCTGATGCTGCATTCCACATACCAAAAATATATCAGTGATGATAGGCTTGGGGCGCCTAGGTGGCTCAGTGGGTTAAAGCCTCTGCTTTCGGCTCAGGTCATGATCCCAGGGTCCTGGGATAGCCCCACATCGGGCTCTCGGCTCAGCAGGGAGCCTGCTTTCCTTCCCCTCTCTCTGCCTGCCTCTCTGCCTACTTGTGATCTCTGTCAAATAAATTTAAAAAAAAATGATGATAGGCTTAAAAATTGACAAAAATATATAACATTTGTTTTTAAGTTATGGTCAACCCTTGTTTCTTAACATTTTAGCACTTCTCATTTGCTGGCAAGAAGAGAAAAGGGGAAGAAATACAAATAACAATTTAATGAAACATAAAAATGTTTTATGTTTCATTCAAAAATGTTTTATGTTTGGGGGAGACTCTGAGATCAGCTTTATTCAATGCTGTTGTCTTATGTTGTTATTTGTGTAACAATCAAATATAATTCTTAGTTTCTAGTTCCTATTGAGGAACTAACATTCTCTATCTTTAGATGGTGTTTCATCTGAATTAGTGAGCAATTCTGAACTGTCCCCACAGTTGTTTTGAAGGGAGGGATGACAGCAGGAAACCACTCATACTTCTTCATACTCTTACCTGCATTCCAATTTCTTTCTACTTTGCAATTGCATTATCTATTGCAGTGCAATAACTTACTGCAAACATGGTGGCTTGAAACAACAGAAATACATTTTTATGGACTGAGCTGTGCTTCTCCTTAATTCATATGTTGAAGTCCTAACCCCCAGAACCTCAGAATGCAACCTTATTTGGAAAAAGGGTCATTGCAAATGTATCTAGTTAAGAAGAGTTCACACTGGTGTAGGGTGGGCCCTAATCCAATGTGACTGCTGTCCTCATAAAAAGGAGAAGCTTAAACACAGATACACACAAAGCTAGAAAACCATATGATAATGAAGGTTGAAAGGGGTAACACAGGAGAAGCCAAGGCAAGCCAATGATACCAGGAACCGCCAGAAGCTCAGGGTGAGTCAAGGAAGAGATTCTCATTCATAGACCTCAAGGGGAACCAACCCCGCAATACCAACAATCCTTCTGTCCTCCAGAATGGTGGGACAATAAATGTTTATTGTCCAAGTGTAGCCTGGAATAGTTTGTCATGGCAGCCCTAGCAAACTAAAATTTTAATTAAAAATATTACATCAAATATTAATTTATTATTAAAATATACGAAAGTAAGTATATATTAAAGTGCTATAATATAAATATTAATATTTAACGAAACATCCCACTTAATTTTCATTACCTCCCTGACAAAATATTTGTTAAAATGATTTAAAAATGTCTAAACAGGTGTGCCTGGGTGGCCAGTTGGTTAAGCGAGTGCATTGGGCTCAAGTATGATCTCAGGAGCTGCTGGTATCAAGACCCTCCTCGAGCTCCCTGCATAGCAGAGAGTCTGCTTCTCTCTCTCTCCCTCTGCCCTCCCCCTGTTCATGCTTTCTCTCTCTTTCTCTCAAATAAACAAATAAAATCTTTAAAAAATGTCTAAGTAACAATTTTATTTTAAATCTAATCATTTAGTTTTAGACTAGTTGAATGGAGAATGTTGTACGTCAATTTTCCTTGTAAGAATTTCAGTTTTCCATGCATGGAGCACTGGGCGTGGTGCAAAAATAATGAATAATGTTTTTCTGAAAATAAATAAATTGAAAAAAAATTATACATTAAAAAAAAGAATTTCAGTTTTCCTTGCAACATGACATATAGTCAACTTTTCAGAATTTTCTAAGGATATTTTAAAATAAAGTTAATTCTAGTTTATAGGGCACAAAGTTGGATACATCTCTTATAAAGTGATCTCATTAATAATATTCAAATATACTTCCATTAAAGTGTGCTAAATAGATGTTGTTATTTGACACATGAGTTTCTAAAATGACACAGATTGTGAAATGGAAGTAAACCCATGTCCATTAATGCTTTTCATTCTTAAATTCAACTTTTAAAAATATTGTTTTTGCCACTCATGTTTCTCTTTGTGTGCCCAGCTTACTTTTACCTATTGTTCTATATTTGATCATTCTAAACATTCTTGTTTAAGTATATCTCTTGTAATGAGGTAGAATTGAAACTATGTTTGGATACATCTAAGAATTTTTTCTACCTTTAATAATTCTCTTAATACACTGAAGCTTCAACTACATCTGAGTCTTACTAGCTTTCTTTAATTTTTGCTTATGCTTCATTGGTTAGTTCCTATATTGTTGATTTTATTTCCCTAGGGATCTGCAAGGCATACATCCTGTATTTACTGCTAAGTACTTTATATTTCATGGCAGCATATTTGAAAAGAAATTTCACTAATTATCAATGTCAATATTTAAACACTAATAATTCTAAATATAATGAGAATTTTTAAACTTTATAGTAATACTAAAAAGAATCATAAATCAATTTTTAGTATTAAAAGACCTTTTCCTAACTTAAACAACTTAATGAAACTGTGCTTATTAGCAACCTACTTCTTTTTTTTAATTTTTAATTTTTTAAATTTATTTAATTTTTTTAGAGAGAGAGAAAGAGTACAAGTGTCAGGGGGTATTGGGAAAGACAGAGAAAGATAGACAGACTCCAGGCCCAGTGTGGAGCTGGACACAGGGCTCCATCTTATGACTCTGAAATCATGACCTGAGCAGAAATCAAGAGTGCCACCCAGGCACCCTAACAACCTACCTCTAGAATGGGAAAGTTTTTTCCTACTGGGATGTCATAGATTATAAATAAAAACAGGATGCTGTATTTGGAAGATAACACAATATCCTCAGAACTTATGAGATTTCATTTAATAGCTAATGTTTTATTTTATATATATATATATACACACACACACACACGTAAAGTCAACATTATCAGTAGAGTTTGATTCATTAATGGTATCACCATTTAAACACATCAATTTTGTATCATTTCAGGGCGATTTAGTGCCCTTTATCCTGTTTTTGATGTTTGTTCTCACCTTGATTTCAACAAGCTATTCATATAAGATATTATGTACTTACAGAACCAAGGAGAGTGGGAGATGTCCTATGGTGCTCTATTAAAAATAGCAACTACTTTCAAAGACAAACCTGAGAACACTGTTGCAAATTAATTGGTTCATTAAAGCTTTATAGGAGTTGCTGAAATCTTACTTCTTTAGTAATACTTGGAAGGCATTTTATAAGTTAAGTATGAAACAGCCATAACATCATGAAATATTGTGGTAATAAAATCAGTCTCTTATGGAAGAAATTAAACTTTTATTAGTTTACAAACATAAGCACAATTTATTTGAACTAAAGTCAAGAGTAAACATAAATATATTTACATTTGTATATAAAATATACTGTATTTAAAATTACTTGATGTTTTAAAGACAGAACTTAATGTAAACTATGCAGCTGGAAATTGCAAGACCAGATGGCTCCATAAACCCCAGTAGAAAATATGCATCTGTTGGTTCTTTGTGAAATTGTTTTATCTGAAAGAAGTTTTATTTAATCAAGTGGCATGGGGTCTTAATACATCACCTGCATTAGGTGTTATTTTTCATTTCTAAATGAAATGAAAATGACATGATTGGAGAGTAAATCATTTTCTGACACTCAAAGAAATGTTTTATGCTCTATGTAGAATCAATTTTATCAGTAGAGTCTGATTTATTTGATCTACAGTGCAAACAAATGTGCCAATTATAAAGCTCTCTGAAATAAGTAGATTGGTAATAAGAACTTGTGAATATTATTAGTTGCATCTGTGATGTTTATAATATTATGCAAAGGCTCTTGATCTATTCATTAAATGATACTAAAAATTAGCTTAAATTGATGGTAAAATGTCAAGAGTGTTACATTTACAATTTGTTAGCATGGGATTCTAAAAGGAACATCAACCAGCTAAAGAAGAGTTCCCATATTTATCTCAGGTAAAAGGGACTTGGAGGAGATTATGGAAAGTATAGAGAAAAGAAAACTAGTTATGACATTAAAAGGTAAGATAAGGAATAACAGAAATAAAACCTGGACGTGGAATTGAGGTATCTGCATTCCATCCCTAGACCTGCTAATAAATAGTGAAAGCAAGTTACTTAGACCTTTTCAATTTTTTCTTCCTAATCTTAAAATGAAGTGGGTTTTTATTTTTTTGTTTGTTTTTGTTTTTTTCAAATGAAATGCTCTCTCAGGTTATCTCTCACTCTGAAGGCCTATAACTAAGATAGCTAAGGGAGAAAAAGAACACAGACATGTAATGTGAAATGCTTTCTGCTTTATAAATTATTTCAAGTGATATAATATATTAAATCTAAAAATCTGAGAAATCTTGCATTATCTTATGTGCAATAAAATTCCTACTTATTAAATTCACTCATTGTGTCATTTGCTATTTTGATCACCGTGATCTTCTTTTTAATTACAACCCTTGTGAGGTTTCCAAGTTACCTTTCCTTTAAAACCAAATCAAATCAATCAATACTTTGAATACCTGTTGCTTATAAGATAACTTCCACAGCAAAGGCTCTGTTCTGAACTTCTGTTTGTTCTTCATCATTTCCTCCATATTTTTCATAAGAACTTGACTGTTTCCTAACACATACTTATGGCATTGAATTACTACTTCTCTGTTGATTGAAATAAGAATGATACCAAATTAAGCAACTTATTCATCTGATAACTATCTCCACAAACTGGCCTACTGCTTCTTTGTACTTTGAATCAACCTGTAAGTTGTTTTGGCATAATATAGACAGACACATTGTTGGCAGAAAAACATTTTCCTATGTACTCAGGAAAACAGAAAACTTATGAACAGTAGGTAAAATAATCTTTGACTAGAATCTTCCATGATTTGAATTAGAATATTGTTTCTTTAATCCTTACCAATGTTAATCACTTGAGTGCTGTATTTAAAGACTAACTCATAAGTATCCTAGTTTTCTGCCGTATCACTTGTACCAAAGGCATCTGCTTCATGCAAGCTTGTATCCAGAACCAGCACAGAGCTCCCACTTTGCCTCTGCCCATTCTCTGGTACTACTTGTAGGAGCACCTGTGCAAACTACAGGCTCCTCTAGTGACTTCCAGGGGACTGCTGTTTGGTCCAACAAAGAAATCAAACCAGGAGTTCTAGAACAAGTTCTAGAACTTCTCGCAGAAGGAGGTCATCCTGGTACATGGCATCCAATTGTCTTTAGATTCTTTCACACATACTTAGTTGCAGTTTGCTCATATTGACAGAATCAGAGTCAACACAGCAGATGGTTTAAATCTATGTGTCAAATACAGAAGCTGAGCAGAGAAATAATCATAAGACAAAAATCATGAAGTGGGCAAGGACAAAATGGAACAAACAAGATGCCTATGAAGTTTTCCTAAATTTTTGGAGAATCACTGTGTGATTTTCTTGTTTTGTTTTGTTTTTACTTTTAAAAACTATTTATTTGAGAGAGAAAGGGGGGGAAGCAAGCAGGGCAAGGTGCAGAGAGAGAAGAGAGAGACAATATCAACCAGACTTCCCACAGAACACAGAGCCCCACACGGGCTTAGTCCCATTACCCTGAGATCATGACCTGAGCCTGCTTGAGACTCTCTCCCTCTCCCTTCCCTCACACTCATTCTCATGCTCTCTCTCTCTCTAAAAACAAAAATAATTTCATTTTTCTGCACGTGGCTGTCCAATTTTCCCAACACCATTTATTGAAGAGGCTTTCTTTTTTCCATTGGACATTCTTTCCTGCTTTGTCGAAGATTAGTTGACCATAGAGTTGAGGGTCTATTTCTGGGCTCTCTATTCTGTTCCATTGGTCTATGTGTCTGTTTTTGTGCCAGTACCATGCTGTCTTGATGATGACAGCTTTGTAATAAAGCTTGAAGTCCGGAATTGTGATGCCACCAACTTTGGCTTTCTTTTTCAATATCCCTTTGGCTATTCGAGGTCTTTTCTGGTTCCATATAAATTTTAAAATTATTTGTTCCATTTCTTTGAAAAAGATGGATGGTACTTTGATAGGAATTGCATTAAATGTGTAGATTGCTTTAGGTAGCATAGACATTTTCACAATATTTATTCTTCCAATCCAGGAGCATGGAACATTTTTCCATTTCTTTGTGTCTTCCTCAATTTCTTTCATGAGTACTTTATAGTTTTCTGAGTATAGATTCTTAGCCTCTTTGGTTAGGTTTATTCCTAGGTATCTTATGGTTTGGGGTGCAATTGTAAATGGGATTGACTCCTTAATTTCTCTTTCTTCTGTCTTGTTGTTGGTGTAGAGAAATGCAACTGATTTCTGTGCATTGATCTTATATCCTGACACTTTACTGAATTCCTGTATAAGTTCTAGCAGTTTTGGAGTGGAGTCTTTTGGGTTTTCCACATAGAGTATCATATCATCTGCGAAGAGTGATAATTTGACTTCTTCTTTGCCGATTTGGATGCCTTTAATTTCCTTTTGTTGTCTGATTGCTGAGGCTAGGACTTCTAGTACTATGTTGAATAGCAGTGGTGATAATGGACATCCCTGCCGTGTTCCTGACCTTAGTGGAAAAGCTTTCAGTTTTTCTCCATTGAGAATGATATTAGACCATTTCCTTACACCACACACAAAAATAGATTCAAAATGGATTAAGGACCTCAATGTGAGAAAGGAATCCATCAAAATCCTTGAGGAGAACACAGGCAGCAACCTCTTCGACCTCAGCCGCAGCAACATCTTTCTAGGAACATCGCCAAAGGCAAGAGAAGCAAGGGCAAAAATGAACTTTTGGGATTTCATCAAAATCAAAAGCTTTTGCACAGCAAAGGAAACAGTTAACAAAACCAAAAGACAACTGACAGAATGGGAGAAGATATTTGCAAACGACATATCAGATAAAGGACTAGTGTCCAAAATCTATAAAGAACTTAACAAACTCAACACCCAAAGAACAAATAATCCAATCAAGAAATGGGCAGAGGACATGAACAGACGTTTCTGCAAAGAAGACATCCAGATGGCCAACAGACACATGAAAAAGTGCTCCATATCACTCGGCATCAGGGAAATACAAATCAAAACCACAATGAGATATCACCTCACACCAGTCAGAATGGCTAAAATCAACAAGTCAGGAAATGACAGATGCTGGCAAGGATGCGGAGAAAGGGGAACCCTCCTACACTGTTGGTGGGAATGCAAGCTGGTGCAACCACTCTGGAAAACAGCATGGAGGTTCCTCAAAATGTTGAAAATAGAACTGCCCTATGACCCAGCAATTGCACTACTGGGAATTTACCCTAAAGATACAAACGTAGTGATCCAAAGGGGCACGTGCACCCGAATGTTTATAGCAGCAATGTCCACAATAGCCAAACTATGGAAAGAACCTAGATGTCCATCAACAGATGAATGGATCAAGAAGATGTGGTATATATACACAATGGAATACTATGCAGCCATCAAAAGAAACGAAATCTTGCCATTTGCGACAACATGGATGGAACTAGAGCGTATCATGCTTAGCGAAATAAGTCAAGCGGAGAAAGACAACTATCATATGATCTCCCTGATATGAGGGAGTGGTGATGCAACATGGGGGCTTAAGTGGGTAGGAGAAGAATCCATGAAACAAGATGGGATAGGGAGGGAGACAAGCCATAAGTGACTCTTAATCTCACGAAACAAACTGTGGGTTGCTGGGGGGAGGGGGGTTGGGAGAAGGGGGGTAGGGTTATGGACCTTGGGGAGGGTATGTGCTTTTGGGTAAATTGGAAGGGGAGATGAACCATGAGAGACTATGGACTCTGAAAAACAATCTGATGGGTTTGAAGTGGTGGGGGGGTGGGAGTTTGGGGTACCAGGTGGTGGGTATTATAGAGGGCACAGCTTGCATGGAGTACTGGGTGTGGTGAAAAAATAATGAATACTGTTTTTCTGAAAATAAATAAATTGGAAAAAAAAATAAAAATAAAAACAAAAATAAAACCAAAAACAAACAAACAAACAAACAAAAACACAAAAAACCCATGGGCTTCATGGGCTTAGAGCCCATGGGATTTATATATTCCCAGACAAGAGAAGAGGAGGGAGCGTGAAAGATCTAGTAAACAGTTAAAATGTGTTTTGCTTTTTCCTTGTTGGAACTCGTAAGGTTCTATACAAGAATGCTTTTAATCTTCAAAGAAACCAAAGTTTTGTAACTGAATTCCAGGTCCTACACTAGCTTCAGATCAAAACTAGTTTTCCCATAGCTTGCTTCAGTATATTTTTAGTCCACACAAGAGAGAGCATCAAATGATTAAACAGGAACCCCCATGACCTTCAGCAACCACATCTTCTGGTTAACACTGCCACACAGGAAAGCTCAGGTTTTCCCAGAGAGCTTACACCTTGATCAGGATGCAGCTCAACAAAAAGCAGGAAGAAAAGTGCCTGCCTGGCCTGGTGGTAGATGCCTCATCTCAAGGCCACAGGAACTGCAGGGATTCCCCTATGTGGAAGATATGTCTTCCTCTGGGCTCCCAGTCTCGGGGTCAGGACTCTCCAGTGCAAGCTGTGCTGCCTGGGATCTGCAGATCAGTGTAGGTTTGGGGGCCAAGAGAAGGCTGAACTGAGGCCCTGGGAAATAGTTAGGCCAAGTGCTCTCAAGGGAGCCTAACACCTGTGGAACCACCCAGCCAGGGAAGAGGACTGGAGGCAGCTTAGCTCTGGAAGGACTTGATGTCCAGATTTCTGTGGTTTCCCTGATAGCTTCTGCCTTCAGGCCGTGCTAGGGGTCTCAACTTCTCAGAAGGTGGAGAATGAACTGGGTAGAAAGGCTATCTTCCTGCCCTCACCTGCGAAGGGCTGATATCACCTTCTGTGAGGTTTTTTGCCATGGAGATAATGTCAACAACCAGACCTGAATCCCCATGATGTAATAGAGGAAAAGTAACTGCCCATTCCAGGAGACTGACAGCCAAGGAAAGAGTAGGGGATGCCATAGTCAGAGCATGTCCCATGGGATGGAAAAAGGCAGAGAATTATGAAGGAGGAATTTAAGACATGGCAAATACTGCAGAAAAAAAACTTCCTAAACCTTAATTAGATGAAGCTGGAGCTAAGAAATTAAACAGAGGAATTTAAAAGGAGGATGGTTCCTACAGAGACTGAAATTAGTGAATTTGATATTAGTGGTCATGTGCGAAAAATAATTAGAACGTTCAGCAAAAATATAAGAGGTTGAAATAAGAAGGACAAGGAAAGAGATTTGGAGGGTAAACTGTTTAGGCCTAATACCCAGGGATATTACAAAAGAAAAAAATATATATATATATATATATAAATTATACAATGTTTAAAGAATATATAATTAAGGAATATGAGATTCACATACCCCTTTGTTAAAGAAAAGTATAAATCTGTGAATTGAAATTGCTCACAAAGTTTGAGACTGAGTTAAGAAAAGTTATATCTAGACATATTCTGACCTAGTAATATATATAAATGGAATGACTTGGGGATATTTATACAGTGGTATGAAGCAAACATAAATGGATAACATAATGTGATAAATGACATGCAAAATGAAAACAAAGTCCAACTCCTTAATACTCCACCACTTCACTGCCTACACAAACATACAGCAATAAAACTAAGTGAACATACATGTCTGTTGCATGTCCATCTTTTAGATCTTGTGCCTTCTATCTACGAAAAACAATAAAGTACCATTATTCAAAACTCAATTTAATTTATAATATTATATTTTTAGAAAGATTAAGAGTTCATTTCAATGTATTTATGCATTTAAGAGAGAATTTTTGTTGTTAAATTTAAATTTGGAACTTCTGATAATCAGTACTAACAAGCAGGCTACTATTTATGGGAAACAGAACTGAAGAAATAGTCTTGAAAAAAATTCTTCTTTAAAAATAACATATACAGGGCGCCTGGGTGGCTCAGTGGGTTAAGCCTCTGCCTTCAGCTCAGGTCATGATCTCAGGGTCCTCGAATTGAGTCCTGCATCAGGCTCTCTGCTCAGCGGGGAGCCTGCTTCCTCCTCTCTCTCTCTCTGCCTGCCTCTTTCCTTACTTGTGATCTCTCTCTGTCAAATAAATAAATTCTTTAAAAAATAAAAAATAAAAAAATGACATATACAGTTTAGTTGAGAGTCAGATTGATAATACCTTTCTTTATAATAAAGATAAGACACTAAGATTGCTTGGAGTAGCTATTAAATTCCAAATCAAGCTCTATGTTTTTCTCTAAGACAATGAAAGTTAAAACAATTAAATCACTTAAGAATGAGATTATCATAGAATGGTGAAGAATTCTTTAACAGGAATGGGAACATGGGTAAGATAAGTATAGTGATTAGTAAAGACAGTGATTTCTAGGTCCTTTAATGCATCCATTAATACCTCCATTCAATACTTCCCTTAATGCTTTAAGAAAGTAACAACTCAGATTTGAGCTGTGGACACTATGTGGCTAATACAAGAATTTCTGGCTCCAGTTAATTTGGACAACTATGATGTGCCAGCTAAGGAAAATTACAGACCAACAATCTACAAAGGATATGAATCATTCTATCTGCCCCTAAGTAATTGCATGCTGCTGTTAATTGGGAGGTATAAGAAAGTCTGTGCCATAAATAAGTGGTCCACTTTTGAGTAGTTACTAACTATCTTTATTCATAGTCTCTCATTTTAGGGGCACCTGGGTGGCTCAGTCAGTTAAGCATCTGCCTTCTCTTCAGATCATGATCCTGTGGTCCTGAGATAGAGCCCCGCATCAAGCTCCCTGCACAGTGAGGGGTCTGCTTCTCTCTCCCCCTCCCTCCCCTCACCCGTGTTCTCTTGCTCACTCACTCTCACCTCAAATAAATAAAATCTTTTAAAAAATAAAGTCTTTCAGTTTAAAGAATGTCTTTTAATTAGGTTTTCTGGAAAAAAGATACTTTTGGTCAGAAAGTACAAAGAAATATAAAATCTGCACTGCTTACAATGGTTCTCATTATAGACATGTTCAGATTCCTTTTAGTATGATTTATTTGTATCCTGAGGTGCATTTGTATCTTTAGGTGATTTTGTTCCCAAAATGACTTCTGAGCACTGTATTAAGGAAGACATAGGCTGCCATGTAGCCAAACATGATTTTGAGAATGACGGTGCCATTAAAGAAGACACTTCATTTTTCTATCCAACTTCTTTGTAAATTAATTTCCAGGGGTCTTTGTTTTGTTTTATTTTTTGAGACACTACCAAAGAAAAAGAATTTTTATTATTCCTCAAGACCACAAATTAGACTCTTTTTTTTTTTTTTTACAAATTAGACTCTTAATAATAAGAATGCTTCACATATTTAAGATTCCCTCCTCCCCTTGCCTGTTAAATCTTTCCCATGCATTTTCCAAAACAAATATCACCAATAAAAAATGCATTACAATTTAAGTAATGAGAGGATTTTTCCTCTGGGTCCTGAGATGTCTGAATTTGATAGTACATTGGAGCCACAGGACTGAAGGAGAAGGAGGGTAGAAGAGGCTGGGTGCCTTCATTTGGTGGCTGCTCACTATCTGTGCCATGCCCCTGTCCTACGGGGACATGTGCTCAAAGGAGACTGTGCACACAGAGAAAAGAGCTGAGGCTTTCAGGTTGACTATATATAGGTTTCAATCACAGCTGGGGGACCTCAGAATATGTAGTTATTATCCAGGAATCTCATTTTCCTCATATGTGAAGTGGGGACAATGATACCTACCTTGAAAGACTCATAGAGATTATGAGGTCAGTAGGTGTTATATATGAATCACCTACCACAGGGTTGGTGGTGTGAGCACCTAGAAAAGGCACATGTGGGCACAATGGGACCACAGCTTTTGCTTCCTGGACTTGAATCATTGCTTCCATCCAGAGCACAGCTATTTTCATCGTGGCCCACACCCTGCCATCCCATCTATTTTTTCCTCCACTTAGTGGGCTCAATGCCCAGTCTGAAGACTGCAGAAAAAGCAAAAGGAGTGTTACTACTTGCCATTCATCTTGTTTTTCACATTGCCTCTATGAGTCTCATTTTGGAGATATGGAAATATTTAATTATTTCTGGCCATAATTCACCAAGAATTTGAGGTGAGGAAAAGTATACCTCATCCTCATAGTACTAAATGACTTTCTTCTCTGTCCCATAAAACCCACCATAGAGAAAAAAGGAAACTGCAACTCAGATGTCACTGTGTTTTTGGTTCAACATTCTCTCCTATTTCTAGAACTTGCTTTTCCCACTCAGGAATGTTTGGGGGCTAATAACATCCCCTCTCCTGTGAATGCCAACTACTATTTCTATGATTGCAGCTGCGTTTTTCTTCTTAGAGAACATCAGAGCTCCCCCATGTTCATAGCCTCTAAACGTGGCAGGCATGAGGCCACCGTGGCCCATGTGTTGGTAAAGGCAGAAGAGACACAAGTGTGGTATCATGCTCATATGTGGAACCATAGCATGTTCTTCTCAGAACCATCAAGCTCTTGGTTCATTTTTAGGGGTCAGCTGACATAGATCCTTTCCCTAGCCATAGGTTACCACTTACTCCAAGTTATCTGACACTTTTAAGCCATATTCTCTTCTTTTATTAAAGGAGAATAGAGCCATATTTCTTACAAGGTAATGTGGTGGCAAACTAGATGCATACAAAGCACCTTAGGTAGAGTTTAGCTCATAAAAGGTGATATGGCAGATGTGGCAAATTACGTTGTATCACTAGAGAAAGTTCTCTAACTCTATCAAGACATCCCCAAATTTCCAATGAGCATGGGTGCAACATCATATGGAGACTAAATAGTCTAAGTTAACTGAGCTACTATGATTTTTTTTCTCCTCTTTGTGGTTAGCTGACCCCCAGGAAGCAGATATATACAGTACCAAATTACTGGAGTTTGACGTTTGGCATAGTCATCTGAAGGGCAGGGAGAATGAGACCAAATTCATCACCAAGGCCCAGCCCATTCCGCTGGGCCCTTCTTGCTCTCCCAGGCCTCCCCCACTCCCTGCCCCACTCTGCTGGGCCCCTCCCTTCCTGTCAAACCCCTCCGACCACTCAGTCTGAGGAGACTGGACCCAAATGGAGGAGGCTGGGAGGTGGAACCTTTGGTCTTCCCATTGTCTTCTCCAAAGTCCGTCTGATTCCTAAAAGGAAGAAGATCTGCTCTCGTGTGTTTTCCTCCATGCACCTTTGTTGAAGGAGTTAGAAATCACACAGACACGCACTCATGCAGATCCAGACAGGGCAATGGTATCCTCACTGACCTTCACAGCAGTCTTGCCACACTCGCAGATCGACCTGCGGTATCTCACTGCAGCTCAGGTAATCCTGCGGGTACCGTGCCTTCACGAAGACATCAGCCTGGACTTGCTGGATGTTGTCACCATTGTCACAGAGCACGCGGCCCAGTGATGCCTGCTTCAGCTGAGTGAGCTGTGCTGGAGTGAACACCCCGGGGTTCTCATACCAGAACCTGGGGATCAGCAAGGAGAGGTGCAGAGTGAGGTCTCCGGCAGAACACTGCACTGAGCTGTGTGCAGAGCAGTGATAATAGCAAGGAGCTCAGCAAAAGAGAAGCATATGGAAAGGATTATGTTTGTTCTCCAACTAAGCATGTTTGAATTGCCTCCAATTTGTATAAAGTTCTTAAATCCCATGGCTTTGAACTATCACTTTCTATTCAAGTTTTACAAAATGATTCAAACTAAAGCTTTGTAAAGTTTTAAAAGGTTTTTAAAAAGCACAGCTTCTAATCTAAAATTCTATAAATGGGCCTTAGGAATTACCTAAACAATTTAACATTGACATGTTTGCCTAAAAGGGAAATGTTGCTTTGTAATTATTAATACACACTAGTTTATTATATCTATTGGCTAATTAGAATGAACACATTTAGTTTCAAATGAAATGATATAATTAAAAGAAAACACTATTAAAGTGAACCTTTGGTCATTCCTTCAGGAAATATTTCAGTACCATATGCCAAACACTTTTCTCATGTAGGCATACAACACATGATAGAAAGGAAAACACTGTTGCCACTCATGGTATATGGGCTGACTTGTGACCCCTCAAAATTCATATTCTGAAATCCTAGCCCCCCAGTACTTCAGAATGTGACTTTATTTTGAGATAGGTCCATTAAAGAGGTAGGTAAGTCAAAATAAGTCATTAGAGTGTCGTGGGGGAATTAAGGTCATAAAATATGGACACAGACAAGTACAGGGGGAAGACCATTTGGAGAGAAAGAGAGAAGCTGACCATCTATAAGACAAGGAGAGAGGCCTCAGTAGGGACCAACACTCCCAACCCTGATCTAGACTCCAGAACTGCGAGACAATACATTTGTTGTCTATGTCACCCAGTCTTTGGACTTTGTTATGGTAGCCCTAGTAAACTAATACAAATGGGGAAGACAGTTGACTCCAAAAAACAAAAGCTTTCCCAAATTTGTTTAGTTTTTAACTACATATATTCTTAAATTATTATCAATTAAACATATTAGCCCAACTATGTGTTGCAATAAATCCAGAGTGCTAAAACTAATTTATAAAAATAAAAATGAAATATTGTACTATGAATGCTTGCCAATGTGCAATAAAAGGAATTAAAGCTGTTCCTACTTTCTTTATAATATAATTCATAAGTAGAATAGATTGAGAAGAAAAATTTTAAGTAAAGAATAATTTTTAGTAGAACTTTAATTAAAAACTAAGTTCTAGGCAGTGTTTTAAGTCCTATATATGAGATATATATAGGACATATATATATATATCACCTATGCAATAATACAAAAGGTCGAATTGTCAAACAGGTTCACAAGAATCCTAGCCCTTACTCAAGACGATACTGATGATTCAGAAGATACAGCGAGTACTTGGAACACATTTGGTTCAAGTAAGACAAGAGAGCTAATAGTGTGTCCTATGACAACCCAGTGGGGGCTGATTAGTTTTTCAGTTTTCTTAGTTTTTTTACTTGGTTAGCCTTGCAAGAAAGATATTACATGAACTTACATCTCCTTCCAGCTGTCTGCCATAATTTCATAAATTCAAGTTGAGTTACAATAAACACTTTAGACAAACCAAGAGATTTTTAGGAAGAATTCCCAGTTATCATTCCACTAGTAAATGCCTTAGCACAGATTTTGCCAGGAGGTCTGGTATTGGGTCAACAAATCTTCCATGAAGATGAAGGCACAGAGCTGCAGGCCAGCTGTCACTGCCAACATCATTTACAGTTGCCACAATTTATGAGCCCTAGGTACTACTGTTAATCAGACTTTACAGATGAGGCAACAGGTTTCAGGTGCTATGTGTCTTAAAGTTAAATAGTTGCAAGTAGGGGTGCCCAGATTTAAACACATCGTAATGAGTCTAGTGCATCCTTTCAACCACTGACTTCTATGCCTTTTCTAGACAGTCTATTTCTTATTTTTTTTACAAAGATTCATAAAAATTTATAAAAAGGAATGTTATCTGGTATCAGTAGTCAGAAAAATTCTGTGACCAGCTACTATTTGTTATTGCTCATATTCAAAATATTTTAAATCATAGAAAGCATGGAATCACACTTTTAATGTTATTGTACACCTATATTTGGGGGCAAAAAAACTTATTTCATTATCTTTGACAAATAGAAGACAAATCTTTACCTATCTCCATCTCTTAACCGCTGAAACTGGGTAACAAGCAGGCACATAAGTGTTGGTCCCACTCTTGTGCCAGGGATCAGATCTTCAACCATGAGGGCAGGCCAGAAGTCAATGTTGCCTGGTGTGCTATACAACCTGAAACAAAGATGTACAGACATCACATGCTGGACTGTGAAAATGACAATGATAGTACTATTTATACAAATGACTACAGAGCATTTTTTAAGTTATACACACTAAAAAGAAAGAGATTATTATTATTCCCATTTTACAAGTAACAACTTTGAGATGATGGAATAATTTAGAGATCACCTAGCTGACCAGGGAACAGAGCAATGACCTAACCAAGAGCGTTTAACTCTAGTCATGTAACATCCACTGTGTTCTTCTTTATACTCTGTAAGTATATGGAATATAATAGTGAGTGTGTGTATGTGTATGTAGATCTATATCCAACTAATTCTTTCAGAAACATGTAATAATTAAACTAAGTATTAAAAATGTCTGTGTCATGGAGAGTTTCATACCTATATCTAAAACCTTTTGCCATTATTTAAACATAATTTCAAGAAAAGTTTTTCTTCCTACTTTGTCATTGCATTTAACCATTATCCTGTCAATAAAGTTTCCAAGCCTTTGTTTATACAAATGAAAAAAAATTGTCCGTGTCAGTGTATATGGTATGTAGATTAAACAGAGTGAAAAAATAATTTGAGGAAATAATATAATGTGTTCGATAATTTTGCTCTTGCTAAAAAGCTGATGATAATTGATTTGGAACCTGAAGTGATTTTTTTTTTAATTAAAAAAAGTCATTATGCAAATGACAATTAAGTAAATATCTTTGGACACACCATCCATTTAAAGAAAGCAAATAAGATCAGTACCCATGAAACTCCTTGTGAGAGCAGCTGAGACTGTTTTCTCCCTGTCCCTAAGGATAAGCAAGTGAACAACTTGACCTGTTCCATATGTTACTTTTACATTTTATTTTATGTGTATGATCCCATAGACTCCATTAAGTTCAGCTGCATATGCTTTAACCTTGACACAGTTGGAAACATCATGTTTATACTTCCTTTGTTTCACTCAACAGTTTATTTGGAGAGATTCATTCCTATTGTTGTACACATCTGCTTCCTTTTCTCTGCTCTATAGTAGCCCGTTGAATACTCCCCAATTTAGTTGTCTGTTTTACTGGTGTTTTCAGTTTTTAACTATAAACTTTCTCATACATGTTTCTTCATACAGACAAAGGTCTTTCTAGGCTAGCCATCAGCAAATTTTTACAACAAATGATAAAGTTATAAATATTTTCAGCATTGTGGGCTCCATTTTGCAATTACTCAACTCTTCCCTTTTCACAAAAGCAGCCAAAGACAACACATTAAAAAAAAAAAGGGACACAGTTTTGTTACAATAAACTTTTACTTACAAAATCAGGTAGTTAGATTTGGTCAGTGGGCTATGATTTGCAGATCCCTGCTCTAGAATATGCTGATGCTAAAGCTGAATGTGGGAGCATGACACCTTAGACACTAATAGATAATGCCAAACTGCTGTCCAAAATATATGTATAGTTCATACTCTTACAATGAGCATAGAGAAGTTCTCTGTGATGCATCTTCAGTTTTAATGGATAGTGTCTTTGTCATATGGAATTTATTCTTCAGTTTTTTTGTTTAGTCAAATCTCATTGCTATTGCCCTTCTGCCCCTTCCCCCACATCCTCCTTCCTTCCCCTCCCCCTCGTCCCCTCTCCACCTTCCCCCTAGTGCTCCTTCTCCTCCCCCTGCATTTCTTTTCTTAATTTCTGAAGATAGCTGTTTTTTTTTTTTTAATATCTCAAGTACTTGTTTGAGTGTTTGAGTGCTTATTTAATTCAGATTCAAGTGTCATATTATAGATTCCTTCTGTTTCAATTTTTTTCCTCTGGGAGAATTTTTCTCTGAAATTTTTATGATTTGCATTTTTGTTTTCTTGCTACATAGCTTTATTTGAAATAAGCTTTCTCTCTCTCTCTCTCTCTCTCTTTTTTATTCCTAGGTATTTCATGAAATGATTTCTAGTTCAGTAGCATAATCTTCTGTCACTGACGCAAAGTACAGCATCTTTGATTGAAGTATTGGTGACAATGGGAGACAGCAGGCACTGGTGGCTTTTATTTCTCTTTCATTCCTACAGCATTCTTCACTTCATTATGCTTGGCTTCTATGTATAGAAGGGGTGCTGTCCCCTCTCTAGTTATCTTCTGTCACCAAGACATGGCTACCTCTGGTTACTTTCAGCCCTGTGACTGGGGTCATAGACTCCCAGGTTCCAGAGCTACATTTGGTGATTTAACTCTTATTGTTGAACCATGTCCTTCTAGAGAGATTTCTTTTTTCTCATAGTTCATCTATATGCCCTGATCCCCTTTTGCCCACAAAGACTTTTAAATTTCTCCATCCTTCTCTCCATGCTCACAGACTTGCTGTGGAAGCGGAGCTTCAACAGCAGCTCTGTTGGAACTTGGTGATTATTTTCAAACTTAAAGTAATTTGAAATTCATGCCATTCTTGTCTCCTACTAATTCTGAATATATGAGTCATGTGTTATTTTGTGTGTCTTCTTCATCAGTCTCATAGTTCTGTAGGAGGCCATGTTAAGAGATTTAATATCAGATGACCACTCATTATTTCTCTAAGACTAACTTGAAAATATGCCTATTTAGTAAAATTTGTGCTAATTTGATGGGTGTGAAATAGTGTTTCACTATGATTTTTCATTATCCAGATTACTTAGTTGAGCATCTGATATATTGATTGGGCATCCTTTTTTAAATATAGGTAAAATACCTATTTATACCATGTCTTTTTACAACTTATCTTTTGGGCTATGTTTTACTGTCTTACTTTAGGAGTTCTGTACATATTCTGGATGCTAATGCACTGTTATTTATGTTCAAATGTATTCCTCAAATTGGGATTTTGTTTTAAGTCAAAAAAAAAAGAAGACTCCCCACTGAGTGCAGAGTACAACTGGGACTTGATCCCAGAACCCTGAGATCATTGACCGCAGCCAAAATCAAGTCAGATGCTTAACTGACTGAGCCACTGTCATTAATTATATTAATTATTAATTACATTAATTATTACATTAATGTTATTAATTATATTAATTATTGATAGAATTTATGTAATGAAGATTAAAAGGAAAAAGAAATGATACTTTCAATGTTTGTAGAAAAAAACATTCCAGGTAAATTGCAGCAACACTTTATATTAATTATTCTCATTATTAGATTTTGATGAAAATATTGTCTTCATCTTAAAGTCAGTTTTATCAATTTTTTATAGTTTTTTAAATTTAATGTAAAAAAAAAACCTTTCTTCCCCAATGTTGTAAAAATTCTTTATATTTTAAAAGTTTTAAACTTCTGCCTCTCAGATTTAAGTCTCTCATCTATTTGGAATTGATTTTCATATATGATGTGAGATAGGAATCCATACTCATTTTTATCCATGAAGAGCCAATTTTTACTGCACCACTTCTCATTTCTCCCTAATTTGTCTTGCACTACTTTCAAATATCATGATTCCACACAGGAGCACATTTTTTGTGCATGGCTTTCTATTCTATTCTATCAGTCTATTTGTCTATTCTTGAATCAATATCACACTATATTAATTACTAAAAACTGTATAATAAGTATTGCTAACTGAAACATCAAATCACTCAATTAGATTCTTCCTGGCTATTTTCTCTACCAGGTTAATTTTAAAATAAGCCTGTTGATGCCACAACAAAGAACTATTAATATCTTAATTAGAATCACAATAAATACATAATTGTAGGGGAATACTGACACATTTGAATTATTGAATTTTATTTCTCCTGAACAAAATCCTTATTTCCATTTCTTAAGTTCTCTTCAGTAACCAGAAAGTTCTGAGATTTTCTTCCTAAAATGTTGCGTAGCTTTTGTTAATCTTTTCTTCTCATTTGGTATTGCAATTTGACTTTTCTTAACATTCCTCTTAGTTTACTATGTACACAATTTGCAAAAAAGTAATTATGACAATTTTATCTGATCCTTTCCAGTATTATTTCTTTCTTATTTTATTGCCTCATTATGATTTTCAATACAACTTTGAATATTAATCATAGTTGTCATTCTTGTCTTATTCATATGTTTAAATGAGATGCTTTTAACATTTAATCAATTCCAATAGGTTTTTTTTTTTTGAGCTTCTCTTTATTAAATCAGGGTGTTCCACTTTCCTAGAATACTACTAAGAGCTTTTCTGAAAATCAAGAGGGTTGCTGCATTTTACCTAGAATGTTTTTTTCTACAAACATTGAAATTATCATTTCTTTTTCCTTTTAATCTTCATGACATAAATTCTATCAATACTTTAAAAATGTTGGACCAATTACATTAGCAGAATAAACCTATTTTCATCATGTTTAATACATACATTGTTCGACCTGGATTTTTTTTTTTTAAGATTTTTATTTATTTATTTGAGAGACAGAGATCACAAGTAGGCAGAGAGGCAGGCAGAGAGAGAGAGAGAGAGGAGGAAGCAGGCTCCCTGCAGAGCAGAGAGTCGGATGTGGAGCTCAATCCCGGGACCCTGGGATCACGACCTGAGCCGAAGGCAGAGGCTTTAACCCACTGAGCCACCCAGGCGCCCTCGACCTGGATTTTTAATCCTTTGTTTAGAAGTTTTTATCTAGGGGCCCCTGGCTGGCTCAGTTCGTTTAACATCTGCCTTTAGCTCAGGTCATGATCTCCGGGTCCTGCAACTGAGCCTGACATCAGGCTCCCCACTCAGTGGGGGGTCTTCTGCTGTTCCCCCTGCTGGCACTCTCCCGCTCTCTCTCATTCTTTCTCAGATAAAGAAATAAATAAATAAGTTTTTATCTATATGTATATAAGATAATATCTTATAAAAGTTCTTTTTTTCATACTGTCATTGTTTTTGTTTTTGTGTTTTTTAAATGTCCACATAGAACTGGCCCCTAATTATCAGCTCCCATAATTCCATACAAAAGTCACTCCTAATTAATTAGTAAATTAATTAGTATTCTGTGTTCCCTATTTGTATGTTCTCAGAAAAACTCCATGGGCCTCAGGACTTTTGAATACTAGGTTTGATTTCAAGAACATGTGTCCAGATTTTTTAAAAAGTGTCCTTCCCATTTAACGTCATAACATCTACCATAGTTTACCATACCATTTGATTCCTCTTAATTGCTGTGTCCCCTGCTCTATAGTTTCAATAAAATAAATTTAAAAATTTGTTACTTAAACGTAAATTTTAATTGTTGCTCTGGATTGAATTATGTCCTCAAAGAAAGACCCAGGACCTGAGATTGTGGTATAATTTGAAAGTAGGGTCTTGGGGCGCCTGGGTGGCTCAGTGGGTTAAGCCGCTGCCTTCAGCTCAGGTCATGATCCCAGGGTCGTGGGATCGAGTCCCGCATCGGGCTCTCTGCTCAGCGGGGAGCCTGCTTCCTCCTCTCTCTCTGCCTGCCTCTCTGCCTGCTTGTGATCTCTCTCTGTCAAATAAATAAATAAAATCTTCAAAAAAAAAAAAAAAGAAAGTAGGGTCTTTGCAGATGTAATCAAGTGCAGATGAGATCAGCAGGTGGACTTAAATCCAATAGGAATACAACTGCTATCTTTATACGAAGAGGAAAATATGGACACAGATGCACAGTGAGAACTCCATGTGATGGCAGAGGCAAAGACTGTGTGCTACAGCAGCAAGCCAAGGAATGCCAAGGATTGCCGGCAAACAATCAGAAGCTAAGAGGTGAACAGTTCGCCCTTGTAGGTATTGGAGGGATCACGGTCCTGCTGACACTTTAAATTCAGACTTCTGACCTCTAGAACTGTGAGACAATAAGTTGCAGTTGTCTTCAGCCGCCTAGTTTGTGGTACTTGGTTACAGCAGCACTAGGAATCTAACATAATTATCAGCTCCCATAATTCCATACAAAAGTCACTCCTAATTTCTAAAACAGTTTTCCTGCCAAAATGTTCATTGTCCTGTTCTCATTTTTTTAATGTAATGTGATTCTGCTAGTCCTTGAATTTACCATTAAATTAATTTCTTAGACTCAGTAATAGAGATATTGCATACTGAATGGTTAAAATGACATTATACAGCTTATGATAAATAATGGTAAATGCAAATCAGAAAGTTAAGGTGAAATTAATGTCTGTGAATTGTTAAGAGGTCACACAAGAAATGTTAATTTGAGGTTTTAAAAATTAGAACATCCGGTACACCTGGGTGTCTCAGTGGGTTAAGCCTCTGCCTTCAGCTCAGGTCATGGGTCCTGGAATCGAGCCCCGCATTAGGCTCTCTGCTTCCCCCTCTCTCTCTGCCTGCTGCTCTGACTACTTGTGATCTCTCTCTCTCTCTCTCTGTCAAATAAATAAATAATATATTTTTAAAAATTAGAACATTGAACTTTCCAAGATAGGGTAATCTTGGTTTTGTTAATTTCAATCCTTTGATACTGATTTGGTTTTTTCATCTCTTAACCAATTCAGCGAAACGTTAACCATTTTTATCCTTATTATAACTTACTGCTTTTGTTGTGGCTCACCACATAGCTCCAAGAAATATTAAGAGCTTTTTAAAGGTAGTTAGTACAGGTACCATATTGAGTAACTTATTAATCATATATGGCTTCTGTTTTAAACAGTAACAATAATGAGTTCCAGACTAATTAGAGGGAAGTCTGGAAAAAATGATTTCTCAAACATTTTTTACTGATTCGTCTACGGTACTAGGAGAATGTTAGCTCTACTTTTTTTTAATTTTTAAAACTATAGACATTATACCTCTTCTTTGGTTATAATTAGTCCCTAGTAGGAATATAAAGCAGCTTTTACATTTAATTCCTTCAGTATGTCAATTCTCTTCTTAGATTTCATCCCCAAAGCTAATACTAAGCATTTATTCCATACTTGAAAATAGTAATCCAACATAAAGGTGGCATGGTATTGATGAGGAAAACAAAGGGGAAAAAATGTAGCTTAAATTAAATTTCCTAAAAGCTTGCAGCCCACTAATAAATATCTGAAACATGCAGAATATAACATTCCTCAAGGAACTCATGGCTGCTTTAGTGCTTCAATGCTTATGTTTTATTAAAGACTAAAAGTAATAGAAGTGAGTTAGGAAAACAAAAGACTAAAAGTAACCTTATCTTAAGAGCAGCTAACCCCCAAAGATCCTAAAAGACTTGCCTCCAAATTCCTTAAAGATTTAGGTTATCCCCTTGGGGCGCCTGGGTGGCTCAGTGGGTTAAGCCGCTGCCTTCAGCTCAGGCCATGATCTCAGGGTCCTGGGATCGAGTCCCGCATCGGGCTCTCTGCTCAGCAGGGGGCCTGCTTCCCTCTCTCTCTCTCTGCCTGCCTGCCTCTCCATCTATTTGTGATCTCTCTCTGTCAAATAAATAAATAAAACCTTTAAAAAAAAAAAAAAAAAAGATTTAGGTTATCCCCAACTTCCACTAACTAAAAAGTATACAATCAGTCACTCCTCACCATCTCAGTACAGCTTTTCTACCCACAGGTCTTACCATGTACAATAATAAAAACACCTTTTGCACTTAAAAAGAAAAAGCAAGAATTCCTTCTTGAGCATTGGGCTTGATGATCCTGAATCAGTTATGACTGTAAAGACTTATAAAATCCCGGGGCACCTGGGTGGCTCAGTTGGCTAAGCGTCTGCCGTCAGCTCAGGTCATGATCCCAGGGTCCTGGGTTTGAGCCCAGCACTGGACTCCCTGCTCAGCATGGAGTCTGTTTCTCCCTATCCCTCTCCCTCTCTCTCTGGCCCTCCAC
Organism: Neogale vison; assembly: GCF_020171115.1. Taxonomy (NCBI): domain Eukaryota; kingdom Metazoa; phylum Chordata; class Mammalia; order Carnivora; family Mustelidae; genus Neogale; species Neogale vison. The sequence goes on along the minus strand of NC_058094.1, from coordinate 82,712,471 downwards.
TTACTTCTGTGCTATCTCTCTCTCTTTTTCAAATAAATAAATAAAATCCTTTAAAAAAATAGAATTCTATAATCTGAGATGGCATCTGATCCGCACTGCTCCTTAGACTGACAACAGTGTATACCAACCTCCTTTCTGTTGAGTGTGGAAACTAGAAAAACTCTAGGTGCTTCTGACCATAACTTCAACCTAAGTACTGCATTAGTGTGTACTTCCCAGAACAAATGTGAAATCCATCTTATAAATAGTCTCTTAGTTTTGATAATGAAACATTTAACCCTGTGTAATTAAATTTAGCTTCTAACCTTTTTTTATTACTGCAAAACAAACCATATATGGACCAATAAGAGTAAACAAAGTCTACTTATGTTCAAAGTGATGTTTTTATTACTATTTTGATGTACAGAGAGTTAAAAGAAAAGATTTGCAAACATTGGATTGAGCGATTAAATGCCACAAAGATGACAATGTAATCCACATCTAATTTCTTAACAATAGTTTCACTTAAAGTCTGCTCTAGAAAAATGAATAATAATAATAACTTTCAACTGGATCACTCTGAGAGACACCAGTGTAGAAGGTCCGGTATGAATTTTTTTTCCAGGGGTCTACAGGCTTCCTGATTCAGAAAGTAAAAAAGAGATAATGTAGTAAGGTATGATTTTAATGAAACAAACCAAAGCCTTTACCACAAACACTGAGGAATGGTGCTTTGTGAAAAGTGTCCTTGGGGAAAAATGTTCTGACACTCTTCTGAATTTTTAGAATAAATGTGATCATTTAGTAGCTTTTATAGAGAAAATATGAAACATGTCCTTCAAAAAAGCAAAATTCCCTTGTGTACTCACACAAAATAAAATTTATCCTGCCTCAGGATGATTGCTTCACTTTGAGAGAAATAAATGACATAACTATTAAAGAAATTAAAACAATGAGGACATACTACCTCATAAGTGTGATTAGTCAGACCAGAAACATTGTACAATATAACTTTAGGGTTGATGTAAAGTCACTGAAACACCAGAAATAAAAGTTATTTTCTTAACCTGGAAGAAAAATTCCTCAAGATACTTTTTATTGGAAGCTTATCTCAGGACTCTAAATGTTTCCTGAAAGATTTTAATGACATCATATTTTTTTTCTTTTAAAATTCTTCTGCAATTAAAATTTTATGCATTTTGGAGAGCCATAAAGCTCTATCTTTAAGAAACATTACCTCAGTAACTGAAATGGTACAGAAAACTAAGCAACTGGGGAAAAGAAATTGTCACTTTTTTCTCCTTTTTGAACAAATATGTAATACAATCCACTTTTTGGTTTTATAAGAGGAGGAACTTTTCTTTCTACTATAACTTTAGTGGAGGAAAATAATTTAAGCTACTTCACCTAACATTTTTTTGGAGAACTAAAAATGTTTTAATAATCATCAAATTTTCAGAAGCATAGTACAGAATACAGAACTCTATAATTATATACATTAATGAAAATAATTCTTGAATTTTACCTTGTGATCAGTTGGAGGGAAAAGGAAAAGTGAAAAGACAAAAAAGTAGAAAAAAGAACTAGAAGGAAAAGAAGAAAAAAAACCCATAAAATCAAGGCAGAGAATCAAGAGCAAAAGATACATCCAGACATCATGGAGAATGGAATAGACTTCCTCACTGGAAAAGGCACTGGTTTGTACCCATCAGAGATTCATGTGCATGGAGAACTAACTTATATATATTTTTTAGATTGTTTTATTTGTTTGGCAGAGATCACAAGTAGGCAGAGAGGCAGGTGGGGGAGGGGAGGAGCAAGCTCCCCGCTGAGTGGAGATCCTGATGTGGGGCTCAATCCCAGCATCCTGAGATCCTGACCTGAGCCAAAGACAGAGGTTTAACCCACTGAGCCACCCAGGTGCCCCGGAACACTAACATATTTGCAAAAAATTAAGAGAGAGGTGCCTGGGTGGCTCAGTTGGCTAACCATCTGCCTTCAGCTCAGGTCATGATCCCAGGGTCCTGGGATAGAGCCCTGCATTGTGGTCCCTGCTCAGTAGAGAACCTGCTTCTCCCTCTCCCTCTGCCTGATGCTCTGCCTCCTCGTGCTCTCTCTCTCTGTCAAGTAAATTAAAAAAAAAAAAAAAAAAAACCTAAAAAAACATTCAGAGAGAAAAATCTTTCATGAAATTAATATTTGGATATTTACACCATGGAAATTAGTAACAATTAAGTTCCCCCTGCTTTTATACCAGTGGTACACATACCACTGCTTTTTAGTATATTTTCCGTAGTCACGATAAGTACTGGAAAAAAACATTTTTTATTAAATTCTACTCATATATAACAACCATTTGAAATTTCTGGCTCTAAGAATTGTTCTCTTTTTGCTTAAAAGATTCCTTAACAAGTATTGGATGTTAAAGACATAGAATCTCCCAGAAGAGACTTTTCATCATATCAAAACGAAAAAGAATGGAAAATAACTGAAAGAGGAAAGGAAATACATTTGTCACTGTGTGAGACAATACTCTTGAATGTCATGTTTATAAACCACATAAAATGATCTAATATACATCTGTGGTAACATTCCGCACTGAAGGAAATAACAATAATAAGCCATGATTTTAATTCTGATTATGACATAGACTGTTAACTCTTTCATTTCATTATTCACAGATTCTTAACGACTTCTAGACTTCTGTAGACTCTAGTATGGGATTAAGAATTGAACTAATTGACAGATTCTTCTCTAAAATAGCATGGGCCAGTCAGGAGACATAACATACTTAAAACATAAACTATAGTATATAAAATACTATATAAAAGTATATTGACAAAAATGGAGATTTCTTCTGAGTCTCTGAAGTCGTGCTACATATATCATTGTAATTGTAGTAAGAGAGATAATAATATGAGATAGAGATGAGTAAAACAGATAACAAATAGAGATGATGGAAGATAGATGATGACAGATAGATAGATAGATGACAGATGACAGATAGTAGATAGGAGAGTCTTTTCTCTATGCCAGCGTAAGTGATCAGCCTTTTATTTTTATTGTCCTAGTTGATCTTAACTGTAAACATTTCACTTATAAATTTTATTGATGTCTCCAAAACTATGAAAAAATTTTGGTTTGTTACTCTATCTGAACCTCTTCCATCTTGCTCCATGACTATTCCAGAACCTCTCCACCCAAATGCAATTTCCCACATGCTCTACTTTTGCAAGTTCACAGATAAACTGTGTTCCTTCTTTACATAGTGAATAAAACCCACAGCCATGACTTCCTCAACCATCCACCACAAATGATGACATCTCATCGCCTTCACCCCCTCTTACCATTTTCCCTTCACGGCAACACTCTAAAATAATGAAAATTCTCAAATTATGAGAAAAAACAGTCCCATTTTATATCTCATATCCCTTCACTTATCCCAATATGGTGTATTGTATTGTAATTCAAAAGCCACATTAACTACTGGTAATATAGCCTTCCTAGGTTTCCAGACAGGAACAGCTGTAGGTGAGGGGCCATGAGGAGGTCGCATCTGGTAAGACATGACCAATCAAACGGGAGCAACTGCTCGTTGCCATGAAAAACACATTCAGAATTCTGAGATCATATCCAGGTTCAGCAAGAAAGAGCCCGGAAAGAGTTTAGCAGTGTTTGCCACAGACATAATAGAACGGTACTCTAATAGAATAGTATACTCAACTGCTAGTTATTTGCCCATTCTAAGTTACTGTTTCATTGTTCGCTACAATATCAGCTGTGTGCATCTTATTAAACAAATAGCAGGAACACAGTAAACATTTTATAAATGCTTATTAATTAGCTTAATTAATACTTGAATGAATTAATAATTGGTGAATCTAAGGATAAAAAAGATGTTTCTATTTTCAGAATGCTAAGAATCATGCTGTAGTTGTTTTGGCTATTATTACTTTCATCTGGAATGCATGTTCAATTTTACCAAATGTCACTTTGTCATTCTTTGAGATGATTGCATGGGTTTTATAATTGGACATTCTATTGTGATCATTATATTGATAATGATTCAGTCTTATAATCCTGAAATTACCCCTCTTTAATCACACTGGGTTATTCTATTACTATTCATTATTTGTCTGAGAAGCACTTTAAATATTTTTCATTCCTTACCAAAAAAATATATTAGGATATGATTTTATTGATGCTGTCTCAAGGTTTATTACCAGAAGTATGCTACTTTCATCTAGTAAATTGAGTAGAGTTTCATCTCCTTTATGTATTCCATAATACAATGTGTTCTTTACTAAAGAATTTGCTACTTAGAGTCCAGAGACTACTTGAAAGCTATTTTTTGACTATTTCAAATTTCAAAAGGCTCTAATTTAACATTGTGTCTTTCATTATCCTAAGATCAACTACAAAATGATTTATTAAGAGTTTCAAAATTATTTTCATAAAAATAAAAAGAATAATTTTTAAGAAATACTGCTTAATTTATCTTTTCATTATTTCTAGCTCTTGGATATATTAATTAATTACTCTCCTTTTTTACCTATCCACTTTATTAATTTTTGCTCTTATTCTTTCCAACTTCAGTCAGACACTTAACACAAGTCAGGGATAAATGTCTGTCAAGCTCAGCCTGTGAGATTTGTGGTGGTTGATTTCCATAACCTAGCCTACCCTAAACATGCAGTCTTCAAAGATACAGTTTTGTTTTATTTTTCTAAGTTAGGTAGTCAGTAGATGGGTACATTGTTTATTAAATCTGAGGACTCAAGCCTTTCTCCAAATCTGTAACCCTTTGCCCTTAACTCTTCCAGCATGTCTTGCCTGCATTCCTTTTTCTATCTTTTGGAACGTCAATAAATATTTGGCGTTTTCAGTCTTTCTCCATGTATCTTAATTTTTCTTATGATTAACTCTTTTTATGTACTAGTCCTACATGCTGAATGATTCTTCAAGTTTCCAGTTTACTAATTCTTTATTCTAATTAGTTGTATAACATATCTATTGAGATAGAGATAGTAACTACAATTCTGTATAACATGACTTAAAATTCTATTTATTTTTCAAATATCTGTATCCCTTATATTTTACTTTTCTTTTAACACAGCATCTATTCATTCTTTTACTTATTTAATTATGCTAACTGTACCCTTACAGGATCTTTCATATTGATCTCGTCACCCTTGATTTTGGATCCCAGTTCCTTCTTTGCTTTGTTTTATTGCTTTTCATTTATCCTCATTGCTGGTTATCTTATGGCTATTTATTTACCCAATCAGTTTTTAATTTGGGTGCATATGTGACAGGAAAAACTTCTTAGGAATCTGTTTTCTTTCCTGTGATAGTCCATATGTAGGCTCGTGGAAATTTTGCATGGTGATTTCACACAAGTTTTGTCAAGATCTTAGTGGTTTGAGGTGTTCAAAAGCAGTTTTCATGCTCATGTGTTGGCTAGTCTTTCCAGCATCATGGTGTCTGAGTAAATTCAAATTTCTCTACTGTGTAATAGAGGCTTAGATAAGAAGAATATCACAAAGCTTCCTGTTTTATTCCAGCATCAGCCCCTGACGTTTAGTCAAGAAACTATCTTGTCACTTCTTCTTTCCTACTGGGAAGTATTTTTCTGATTCTCTTCATCTTTTGAATAGATGAACAGCCTTTATGCAAGGAACTCTGTTTCAGCCCTCTACCTACAGTAAACTAAAGGCAGTCTCCTTGCCCTGAGTGGTATTAAAACCCCCACCTCTGTTTCCTAGAACCACTATTCATGTATCATATCACTCCTGGGCCAAGACAACATTCGCCACTGATTTCTCCTTGGTTTTAAGTTTCTTTGTCTTTCATGGCATGTAAAAATTGTTTATTCTGAGCTATTTTATGTTTAAAACCCTTCTTTATATTTTTAATTTTTATTTAATACTTCTAAGAAAAAGTTCAACAAGAAAAGAAGCTTTCTTTACTGAATTGGTTTATTTACCAAGAAATTCTCTTGGAGTGAAACTGTCACTAAAAAGAGGCTATTAGTCAAATCCCTTATAGAAATTATCAAGCTCTCTTTAAGGTTGCTTTTCTGTCATTTTCCAATAATGGGATAGGAAAAAAACAACAAGGAAAAATTTTAAGATTATATATAGCACAATATGTTTACATATTTTAATTGCAGCTTCAAATGTTACCTCAGGTAGTTAAAAATAGAAAATGAGCTGGCTAATCCATTGACTATAGCAGTCATACTTAAAAAAATTCTACCCCAGCTAAAAAAGGTTATAAAGTACCATTCAGAGCTAATGCAATAATAGGGATATGGACCAAACTATCCAAAATTTGCAAAGAGCATCTGTTGTTATGCAGAATAAAAGCAATTATTGACTTAATCCAATGTTTTAAATCATTCTAAACTGATTCCAACTAGTTTATGTCTGCCTCAAACTCAAGTATTTTCAAAGAATATTTTAGAATGTTTTATGATTTTCCTAGAATAACATTCTTAAGGAACTGAAACCTACACAGGTCACGTAATTAGTCCATGTTCTCAAAGTTGATTACTGTAAACCTAGAAAAGGATCCAGGTTATATCACGAGTTCCACACTTTTTCTAATACTCTTGCTTTTGATTATGGATCAGATAAGTATGAATATTAACTTACACATGTCTTTGTTATAACTTACTAAGCACTTAAAAATATTTTCTGTGTATTATAGCAACTTTGCATGATGAAAGTTATTATTGCTTTTCTTATCCACTAAAGCAGAAAACCACATCAACTGAAAACCCAGTTCAAGCCAACAAGTAAAGATTTAGATTCAAGGTCTCCTGGGAATTTTATTTGCTTAGTGATGCAAACAGCTGATCTAATTAAATGCACAAAGCATATATTTTCAATAGTGACAACAGAGTGTTTTGTATTATGAAGTGGGAAGTAATTGTCTCATAGTCACATAAATTAATATCAAAGTTCTTCAATAATTTTAACACAGAGTAGAGATTCCATAATAGATTATTCTGACTCCATTTTGATATATATTTTGTGAGAAAAAATAGTTTGGGTTGCACATATCCTATAAGGACTTTTGGATAATACAAAGTCAACCTCCTTTGCTTCCACTCCGAAGTGTACCTTTCTCATGAATGGCATGCTACCATGAACAGGAAAGGGAAAACATGGAGACACATTCTTCCCAGCTTACAGAATATTTTTCTTTAATTTTCCTGAATCAACACTACTGACAACTGGAAGCTAAAGCAGATTCACTTAAGCATGGCATTCTAAAGTGTTCTTACAGCTAGCATTCACTGGGGGCTCCTTCATTGCCTGACAGTCTGCTGAGTTTGACATGCCTCAAATAATTTAATCTTCTCAATAAACTTATGAGATACCATAATTATTGTCCTTCTAGAGATGAGAAATATGAGACTAGGAAAAGTTGCAAAAAGCTACACAGTGGGAAATGTTGGAGGCCATGGCACAGGTGGAGACGAGGACCAAACCAGGCCCTGACCTGTGTCTCCTTCAAAGTCGGGACACCTTGACAAGGGGTTAAGAACGGGAAAGTTGAGTAACACTGAGAAAGAGTCTGTGCTATGTGCCGTGCGCTCGCCTACCTGACTTCCCACACCCTCTCCCTACAGAAGGGAACAATGTGGTCAGGGTCATGAGTTCTTAGTTGGTCCTTGTTGTTCCTGTACCTCCCATAATCCACTCCCTGGTTGATTGTATTGCTAATGGCTTTAGCTGAGACTACCTGGCATCATGAGGTTTGCTTGTAGTTAATGTAAACTTGTTATAGAACTTGCTGCCATCTGACTAGGTACTGATGTATTACCCTTCCTATTGTGGTCTGCCTTATAAATGCTTGTAAGATGTGGAATAAAATCATCACTGTTGGACATCATCCTCAGTATCCCTCCTGCCCCCATCTCTTTGTCTCTTAATTTCTTTTCACCATCCTCTTAACCCTCACGTTTTCCTGGTCGATTTGCCATGCCGGCCGTGACAGAGAAAGAATCAGAGAGAGCACCTAGAATCCCTGTGATCTGATATCAGGGCCTTTATTTCTATGAGCTATATTATGGTTCTCATAATCTCCTATTCTAAAGCCAATGCAAAACACCACCACTAATAATTTTAAGAAGTAAAGAAAAGAAAATATTGACAATAGTAAGTTCTGCAGAGTAACCATACACCTTTCACCTCCCCTTCCCTGGCAAAGATGAGCATGCCCTAATCTCTATAAACTGGAAATATTTTAACTATCATAGCACAAGAGGTGTTGTAAATATGAGTAAATTGAGGATGTCGAGATGGGAGATGACTGTGGATTACTTTTGTGATCACACAGGTCCTTCAAGGTGACAATAAACTTAAGAGTAGGTCAGGGAGAGTTGACTACAGAATAGTACCAGAAGGATATGATGTTAGAAACTCAACCATCATTGCTGGCCCCGATGATGGGAGAAGGGGCACAGACCAAGAAATGCAGGCAGGTTGTCTCTAGAAGCTGGAAAGGCAAGGAGATGGATCTCTCCCCTGGAGCCTGGAGAAAGGGACATCACAATTTTAGTTCAATGAGACATATTTCAGTTCTCACCTCTAAAACTGTAAGATAACTCATTTATGTCATTTTAAGACACCATATTTGTGGTAATTTGTTGCATCAGTCTCAGGAAATGAACACATAGCTGTATATTGCACTAGTCTGGCAATGGATAAAGTCTAGACTTTTTAATCAGATAAATTAAGATTAAAGTTTGTATTCTCTATTTGCCAAATGTGTGTCTTTGGGAAAGCTAACAGAAGTTCACAAGATAATGGCATAGAAAGTATATAAGTCTTCATGGCATATATAGAAAAGATCCACTTGAAATATTCTATTCATTTTAGAACATGAAGAACTATTCAAAAATAGAACCTCATATATTAAATTGTTGCCTTATAAAATCCATAAAATTTGAAAGATCAACAAGAAAGACATAACTTCTATTTAGGGATATTTTGATATGTGACTGTCTCATTTTGATATGAGAAAATTACAAGTGTAAAATGAGTGGTATCATCCCTGAGTCTTGAGAGAAATTAGGGAAATTCATCAAAGGATAACATTCTTCTATTGTATTTTTATTCACAGGCATAAAGCAGGCATAAGCAACCTTGTTCTTACATAGTGAATAATAAGTATTCTTGGTTTTTCAGGCCACAGAATCTTTACTGGAACTACTCAACCCTATTATAGTGGGAAACTGACCACAGATAATATGCAAATGCATTACCATTTATTTAAATGGATATGGCTGTGTAACAATAAAACTATAAGAATAAGTGGCCAGCCTGTAGGCTATAGTTTGCAAAACCTGTGTGAGAGTCTGGCTTGAGTCATATGCACATTTACTCTGAAATTTCATCACTCATAGTTCTGTCTTTCATTTTTGAGTGTCTGGATGTATATGGCCCTAGTCCTCTGGTCACAAATGCCTGGAAGTCCTATGCCTGCCCAAGAGCTCCCCAAGGGATTGGGCCTCTTTCTCATGACCAATTACCTATTGCCATTGGAAAACCCCAAGGTGCATATTGGAACTGACACAAAAAGACACAATGATCATTGTATGTCTGTCTCCCATGCTGCAAAGATGCCCATACAAAAAATACATGCTTGGGCAAGGAAAATATTTGCGGTAGGTAGATCTAGTTACGGAGTCAGAGGCAGATTTATCATGAAGCAAATGAAAATAACTCTTCAGAACTGGAACCGCCAGGGTCCCCCCACTTCCTCAGGCCTGAGAAAGAGCTTGCAATGTGTCCACATGGTCACATGTGCTTCTGAAACATGTGTGTGTATACACTTCAAGGCTTGCAATCCTGGATCGTTCCCTAACTTTGTAAACACTGTACCAGATACTGGGCAAATCACAAAACAGACTTCGTGATTCCTGAAATAGAGCTTAACAGATTCTTAAAATCACACTTGAGAGATTGTTAAATGGGGAAATGTCATTTAATTCACCTGCACTTGCCTCCTCGTTCTCAGTCCTGGTTTATAAATCACAGTCACCTAACAAATGTCTGTGTAATTGATATGATACTAAGAGGACCAATAATCTTCATGCAAACAGAAAAGTTAAGTCACCAAAAAAGGAAGTTTTCAAAAATAAGAATTTACTAAAGAAATTTTTAAAAAGAAATTAAGAAAATTATAGGACAAAAGAAACAACCAAAATTTTTTTCAAAGAAGTTTATTTTTTTTAAGATTTTATTCATTTGTATGACAGAGAAAGAAATCACAAGTAGGCAGAGAGGAGGCGTGGGGGCAGGGGTGTTGGGGGGATGCAGGCTCCCTGCAAAGCAGAGAGCCCGATGCAGGGCTTGATCCCAGAACCCTGAGGTCATGACCCAAGCTGAAGGCAGAGGCCTAACCCACTAAGCCAACCAGGTGCCCAGAAGTGTATGTTTAATTTAAAAATAAAAGGTGAAATTATGGAAGGGATGACATGGAAAGATTAACAGACATGATATGATTTGGTAAACAATGGGTAAAAACACTATCATAGAGTAACTGAAGAAATATGAATGGTAGGAAACATCACGATAGGACAAGACATATTGGAAAACAAGCAACACATGGTTATGTGATTGCTTTCTTTTTTTCAGAAGAGAAAAAAAATAGCTTTGGAAAACTTAAAAAAAAAATATTACTGCCTAATGAGACCCATACTTACTTCAATTGACTTTCAGGGCAGTTAGCCTGCCTGCTTCTAAATCACCAGTATAATGTCATTGGATAATGGGACTGTCACAATATAATTCCATAGCTACCCCATTGCTCCTTTCTTCATTTTCTAAGGGAAGATTATATAAGATTGTAACAAATTATGGCTACATATGCCTTTCTTACTGCAGGTACTGACACTAATGGATCTTAGCTCCACTTGGCTGAGAAATAAATCTGTTCTATAGATTGGCAATAAACAGGCTCACAGTCAGGAAAATCGGCTTCAGCAGACCACCCACAGTCCTGAGAAAAAAAGGGAAAGACTTGATGGCGAATATAAATATAGCCTTCATTATATTTGATTTGTGATCGAAATGGCTAAGCTGCAGTTCTTTTCCCTTTGCACATGTCAAGGCAGATACTGTGTGTTGAGATGCCCCACTGGCAGCATCATTGTGTGTGTGTGTTCTAGGACAGTGTGACACATGGACCTGGGATGACCCACTGTTCCCAAAGACCTTCCTCAGCAGAATGTATGCTGCCTGTGTTTCCATATAACTCAGTGATAACTGAGTACTATGAGATCTACATATATGTGAACATGAATTGGGAAGAAAATAATAAAAAAGCAAATAAACAACGTATGTGTTAGTCAAAATATTAGTTCCAATAATCCCTGCTTTTTCCTCAAGAGCTTGTAATAAAGCAATTTTCTATCTTTAGCTCACAGTAGGAAAGACAGGGAACTGATCATATTGTTAGCTTCTGAAAACTAACTTTTCCACTTGAAAGCTGAGAAAGAACCTGCTGGTTACATTTTATTTTTTAATATTTTAATGAATGTTTTTGCCATAGCCATTTTAAGGTGGTCTTCACAGACAGGTCATGTACGAACCCATACAAATCAGGCCTGATACTTAAACAAAATATTTTATTTAGGATTTGGGCTCATAAATAAAAAGCTGATAAAATGTTTTAGTCTACTATTGTCCTTTAAGTGCTTATCTACTGAGGACTATTCATGGTCAGAAGTCCTTACAAAATAAGAAAAAATAAGCATACCTGTTTAAAATTCAGATTTAGTTCCTTAACTGGAAGGGAGTTTCAAGTAAGTCCCAATGGCCATGTTCATGTTAAAATCACAAATGAATTACACTTCTTTTTTCAGAGTTTTTTTTTTTTTGTAGTTGTAGTTTAAGATACATTTAAATTTATTTGTGTAATATATTAAAATTTATTTCAATTTAAACTTACTTATTAAGAGTTACATGGTCTAAACCCCTACAACCCAAAGCAACTACCTCAAAACCAAACCAAAATAAAGCAAAAAAAAAAAAAAAAAAAAAACAAAACTCATGTAATCTATTAATTAGCCCTCTATTTAATAAATATTTATTAAGAACCAGACATTGTTAGACATGAAGTATAGAAAGTTTAAGGAGATATGTTCTTTTTATTTTTCTTTTTCTTTTAATATTTATTTATTTATTTTAAAGAAAGAGAGAGAGAGTAGGGTCGATGCAGAGGGAGAGGGAGACAAGAATTTCAAGCTGACTGCACTGAGCAGTGCTCAACCCCACAACCCTGAGATCATGACCTCAACCAAAACAAAGAGTTGGACGCTTAACTGACTGAGCCACCCTAGTACCCTAGAAATATGGTATTTTTCTTGAGAATGTTTGCAGTTTAATGAAAAAGTTGAGTATGTAAACAGTTAAAATAAGAAGTGTTTTATTATAAATAAGAACTAAGTGCTAACAAACCACTGAGGAAAAGTTTAGAGAAAGAGAGAAAACTTTACTCTACAGAGGTAGCAAAACTCAAAAACCTTGAATTGAGTCTGGAAGACTGAGGTGGTCTTACCCAAGTAGATAAAAGATATCTCTGTTTTCCAGGAAGAAGGAATAGCTTATGCAAAGGTATAAATGCCAGAAAGATCATGGCATTCTCAGGGAAAGGGAGAAAGTGAATAACATTATAGCTAAAGCATAGTGTCAGGTTTAGTTTGGAAAACAAGAAACATGGATGAAAATTTAGATTAGTACCAGAATCTGAACAGATTAGTCCCCAAATACAATATTTTTCTTAACCTAATTGGAAAGAGAAAATCCCATGATGTTTTTAAGCAGAGAAGTGATATGCTCTAATTTGTGCTCTGCAATAATAATGATGCTATAAGAAAACAGTGCAGGAAAACATATAAAAGGGCTGTAGAAAATCAGGTGGAAGTAGAGAGAAACCTAAAATATAGACTTAATTAAGGAAGGTCAAAACTTTTGTTTAAATAATTACACTAAGGCTAAATTGTAGGGGGGAAAATTACATAATTTAGAATGAATGTTAAATTCTATTTCTGACAATGGTGTTATAACTGGAAAGATACTAGTCTTTCCATCACAAATAACCATAAAAGAGTTCAAAACATTAGAGTGCCTGGTTTTCAGACATTGGACAATAGGCAGCCCAAAACTAAGAAACCTGAGGAAAGGGAAACTTATGACAAGGGCCCAGCTTTCTGCCTGGGGGAAATTTCCTCAAGGCCATGAAGGTTGCTAGAATTTAACCAAAGCTATATTAGAATTCACAGTGGTGTTGTGTTGAATGGTCCCCATGAGAATTCAGAGCAGCTGAAGTGGCTGAAACAGAGGAGTGGGGAAGGCCCTGAAATAAGGTGTCCCACAGATCTGGGGAAGTGTCGGTCAGCATCTGAGCAGAAAGAACAGTGTGGAGATTCCTCAAGAAATTAAAAATAGAGCTTCCCTATGACCCTGCAATTGCACTCCTGGGTATTTACCCCAAAGACACAGATGTCGTGAAAAGAAGGGCCATCTGTACCCCAATGTTTATAGCAGCAATGGCCACAGTCGCCAAACTATGGAAAGAACCAAGATGCCCTGCAATGGATGAATGGATAAGGAAGATGTGGTCCATATACACTATGGAGTATTATGCCTCCATCAGAAAGGATGAATACCCAACTTTTGTAGCAACATGGACGGGACTGGAAGAGATTATGCTGAGTGAAATAAGTCAAGCAGAGAGAGTCAATTATCACATGGTTTCACTTATTTGTGGAGCATAACAAATAGCATGGAGGACAAGGGGCGTTAGAGAGGAGTAGGGAATTTGGGTAAATTGGAAGGGGAGGTGAACCATGAGAGACTATGGACTCTGAAAAACAGTCTGAGGTGTTTGAAGTGGCGGGGGGGTGGGAGGTTGGGGTACCAGGTGGTGGGTATTATAGAGGGCACGGCTTGCATGGAGCACTGGGTGTGGTAAAAAAATAATGAATAATGTTTTTCTGAAAATAAATAAATTGGAAAAAAAAAAAAAAAGAAAGAACTACCTGAATCTTACTGAGAGCAACTACCACAGGGCATTGAATCAGAACAGGAAGAGCCCTTTAAGAACCTAGTAACACCCTAGACAAATAGCCAAGGTACAACATACCAAGTCTTAGAATAAGAGCTAACTTTACAAGGATAAAACCTACTTTAAGAAAGCCTAAAGCCTAGCAACTGTATGGGAGATGGAGTTTGGAGATTGGTTCTCCCAAGTCAGTGACGTTAGGATAACACCTTGAGTTTTCCACATTTCCAATCAGACGAAGCATAAAGCAAAGCCTATGCTAGTCCAAGGTGGAATCACAGTAGTTTATAAGCACTTAAAAGTTATGAGACAGAGGGAGAAGTCAAGATGGCAGAGGAGTAGTAGCCTGAGATGACATCAGGTAGCAGGAGATCAGATAGTTTATCAAACCATTCCGAACACCTACAAACCCAAGAGGATATCAAAGAGAAGAACAGCAGCAATTCTAGAAACAGAAAGTAGACCACTTTCTGAAAAGTAGGACATGTGGAAGAGTGAATCTGAACAGACAAGAAGATAGAGTGCAGGGGGAGGGGCCAGCTCCCAACAAGTGGAGTAGCAACAGAGCACAAAATCAGAACTTCAAGAAGTCTGCTCCACCAAGGGACATCACTCCAGAGGCTAAGGGGCAGTGGAACCCTCACGGGAACAGTGTAATCTCAGGTCCCATGGGGTCACAGAAGGATTGAGGGTGTCCGAGTACAGCATAGCTCGCAGGTATTAGAGCAGGGAAGACAGCTACAGAGACGGAACAGAGGAGTGAGCTCTCAGCTCTGAAATACCTTAAACTGTGATCCATTGCACAGAGGGCCACTGCTCTTTGAGCAGGGACCCTACCAGTGGCAGATCCGGGAAGACCCCCAGAAGAGAATCAGAGATCTGTAGGGTTTGAGACTCTAAATGGGGCTGTGTGCCAGAGACAGAAATACTCAGTCATAGGCCGGGTGAGCTCAGAGTATGGCCACAGACCAGGGAGCCAGGAGTAATTCAGCACTTTTCTCCCAGGGTGCACTGAAGCATGGGGCCCCGAGCTCTCAGCTCCTCAGGCTGGAAATTGAGAGGGCACCATTTTCACTCCCGTCCTCCAGAGCTCTATGGGAAGAATTCAAGGAACAAAAACTCCTGAGAGTGAACCAGAGCAGATTACTTAGCCAGGCCCCAGCAAGGGCGGTGCAATCCTGCCTCCAGCAAAGACGCTTGAGAATCACTACAACAGACCCCTCCCCCAGAAGATCAGCAAGAAATCCAGCCAAGACCAAGCTCACTTATCAAGAACAGTGGAATTCCAGAAGATGGGAAAGCAGAGCATGGAATTCATGGATTTCTCCCCATGATTCTTTAGTCTTGCAAAGTTAATTAATTATTTCAATTTTATTTTTTTTTCTTATTATAATTTTTTTTAACTTTTACTCTTTCGTCTTTTAACATTTTTTAACTAGTTTTTCTTAACAATAGCTTTCTTAAAAAATATTTTGGAACTTTCATTATTATAGTCATATTTTATCCTTCATTGTATCTAACTTAATTTTTTGTATATATATAGAGAGTTTTTTTCTTCTAAAACATTTTGGGATACAACTTCTTCTAATAGAACAAAATATACCCTAAATCTAGCACAGAGCTTTGTTCTAGTCTCCAGCCTGAACAAATTCTTTCCACTTTCTTTTTCTTTCTTTTCCCAACTAATTTATCTTATATAACTCCTTTTTTAATTTTTTTTAATTTTTATCTTACAGTCATAATCCATCCTTTCATCATGTTTGCCCTTATTTTGGGGTATTATATATATACATTTTTTTCTTTCTTTAAAAGAGGTAGTTTCTTTTAAGAGACCAAAATACACCCAAAATTAAGTGGGTGATTGCTCTATTCACCAGTCTAAGATATTTTTTTAACTTTTTTTTTTTTTAACTTCTTTTTACCCCCTTTCTTCTCCCCATGATTTGGGGTCTCTTCTGATTTGGTTATGCACATTTTTCTGGGGTCTTTGCCACACTTTAATTATTTATTCTCTCATTCATATATTATTATCTGGATAAAATGACAAGGCAGAAAAACTCACCACCAAAAAAAAGAACAAAAGGTAATACCAAAGGATAGGGACCTAATCAATATGAATGTTAGTAAAATGTCAGATCTAGAGTTCAGAATGATGATTCTCAAAGTGCTATCCGGGCTCAAAAAAGGCATGGAAGATCTTAGAGAAACCCTGTCTGGAGAAATAAAAGCCCATTCTGGAGAAATAAAAGAACTAAAATCTAACAAAGCTGAAATCACAAAAAGCTATTAATGAGGTGCAATTAAAAAATGGAGGCTCTTGGGGTGCCTGGGTGGCTTAGTGGGTTAAAGCCTCTGCCTTAGAGGCTCAGACCCTGGCTCAGACTGTGATCCCAGGGTCCTGGGATCAAGCCCCACATCAGGCTCTCTGCTTGGCAGGGAGCCTGCTTCCTCCTCTCTCTCTGCCTGCCTCTCTGCCTACTTGTGATCTTTGTCTGTCAAATAAAGAAAAAAAAATCTTTTTAAAAAAGTGGAGGCTCTTACTGCTAGGATAATTGAAGCAGAGGGGAGAATTAGTGATATAGAAGACCAAATGATGGAGAATAAAGAAGCTGAGCAAAAGAGAGATAACTACTGGACCACGAGGGGAGAATTCGAGAGATAAGTGATACCATAAGACAAAACAATATTGAAATAATTGGGATTCCAGAAGAAGAAGAAGAAAGAGAGAGGGGGGCAGAAGGTATATTGGAGTGAATTATGTAGAGAATTACCCTAATATGGCAAAGGGAACAAACATCAAAATCCAGTAAGTGAAGAGAAGCCCCCTCAAAATCAATAAGAATAGGTCCACACCCCATCATCTAATAGTAAAATTTACAAGTCTTAGTGATGAAGAGAAAATCCCGAAAGCAGCCCAGTATAAAAGTCTGTAACATGCAATAATAAAAATATTAGATTGGCAGCAGACTTATCCACAGAGACCTGGCAGGCCAGAAAGAACTGGCATGATATATTCAGAGCACTAAATGAGAAAAATATGCAGCCAAGAATACTATATCCAGATAGACTATCATTGAAAATAGAAGGAGAAATAAAAAGCTTCCAGGACAAACAAAAACTAAAAGAATTTGCAAACACCAAACCAGCTCTACAGGAAATATTGAAAGGGGTCCTCTAAGCAAAGAAAGATCCTAAAAGTAGTAGATCAGAAAGGAACAGACAATATACAGTAACAGTCACCTTACAGGCAATACAATACAATGGCACTAAATTCATATCTCTCAATAGTTACCCTGAATGTTAATGGGCTAAATGCCCCAATCAAAAGACACAGGGTATCAGAATGGATAAAAAGGCAAAACTCATCAATATGCTATCTATAAGAAACTTATTTTAGACCCAAGGACACCTCCAGATTTAGAGTGAGGGGGTGAAAAACAATTTACCATACTAAAGGACATCAAAAGAAAGCTGGGGTCGCAATCCTTATATCATATCAATTAGATTTTAAGCTAAAGACTATAATAAGAGATGAGGAAAGACACTATATCATACTCAAAGGGTCTTTACAACAAAAAGATCTAACAATTAAAATATCTATGCCCCTAACATGGGAGCAGCCAATGATATAAACCAGTTAATAACAAAATCAAAGAAACACATTGACAATAATACAGTAATAGTAGGGGACTTTAACACTCCCTTCACTGAAATGGATGGATCATCCAAGCAAAAGATCAACAAGGAAATAAAGGCCTTAAATGACATACTGGACCAGATGGACATCACAGATATACTCAGAACATCCCATCCGAAAGCAACAGAATACACATTCTTCTCTAGTGTACATGGAACATTTTCCAGAATAGATCACATTCTGTGTCACAAATCAGGTATCAACTGGTACCAAAAGATTGGGATCATTCCCTGCATGTTTTCAGACCACAATGCTCTGAAGCTAGAACTCAATCACAAGAGGAAATAGAGGAAATTTGGAAAGAACCTAAATATACGGAGGCTAAAGAACATCCTACTAAAGAATGAATGGGTCAACCAGGAAATTAAAGAAGAATTGAAAAAAAATCATGGAAACAAATGATAATGAAAGCACAATGGTTCAAAATCTATGGGACACAGCAAAGGCAGTCCTGAGAGTAAAATATATAGTGATAAAAGCCTTTCTCAGAAAATAAGAAATGTCTCAAACACACAACCTAATCCTACACCTAAAGCAGCTGGAGAAAGAACAGCAAAGAAAGCCTAAACCAGCAAGAGAAGAGAAATAATAAAGATTAGAGCAGAAATCAATGAAATAGAAACCAAAATGTAAAAAAAAAAAAAAAATCAACAAAACTAGAAGCTGATTCTTTGAAAGAATTGATAAGATTGATAAACCCCTGGCCAGACTTATCAAAAAGAAAAGAAAAAGGAGCCAAATAAATAAAATTATGAATGAAAGAGGAGAGATGACAACCAACACCGAAGAAATAAAAACAATTATAAGAAAATATTATGAGCAACCATACGTGAGCAATTTTGAAAATTTGGAAGAAATGGATGCATTCCTAAAGATGTATAAACTACCAAAATTGAACCAGGAGGAAATATTAAACCTGAACAGACCCATAACCAGGAAGGAGATTGAAGCAGTCATCAAAAATCTCCCAAAAAACAAGAGCCCAGGGCCAGATGGCTTCCCAGAGAAATCCTACCAAGCATTTAAAGAAGAATTAATTCCTATTCTCCTGAAACTGTTCCAAAAAATAGAAATGGGAGGAAAACTTCCAAATTCATTTTATGAGGCCAGTATTACCTTGATCCTAAAACCAGACAAAGACCTTATCAAAAATGAGAACTACAGACCAATATCTTTGATGAACAGAGATGTGAAAATTCTCACCAAAATACTAGCCAATAAGATCCAACAGTACATTAAAAGGATTATTCACCACAACCAAGTGGGATTTGTTCCTGGGCTGCAAGGTTTGTTCAACATCTGCAAATCAATCAATGTGATACAATACATTAAAATTAGAAAAAAAAAATAAGACCATATGATATTCTCAGTAGATGCTGAAAAAGCATTTGAAAAAGTACACTATCCTTGATCAAAATTTTTTAGAGTGTAGGGATAGAGAGTACATATCTCAGTATCATCAAACCATCTATGAAAAACCCACAGCAAATATCATTCTCAACGGAGAAAAACTGAGAGCTTTTCTGCTAAGGTCAGGAACACATCAGGGATGTCCACTATCACCACTGCTATTCAACACAGTAATAGAAGTGCTAGCCTCAGCAATACAAAAACAAAAAGAAGTTAAAGGCATCCAAATTGGCAAAAAAGAAGTCAAACTACCATCCTTTGCCGATGATATGATACTTTATGTGGAAAATCCAAAAGACTCCACTCCAAATATGCTAGAACTTACACAGGAATCCAGTAAAGTGTCAGGATATAAAATCAATGCACAGAAATCAGTTGCATTTCTATACACCAAAAAAAAAAAAGAGAAAGAGAAATTGAGGAGTCAATCCCACTTATAGTTGCACCCCCAAACCATAAGATACCTAGGAATAAATATAACTAAGGAGGAAAAGAAACTATAAAGTACTTATGAAAGAAATTGAGGAAGACACAAAGAAATGGAACAATGTTCCATGCTCACGGATTGGAAGAACAAATATTGTGAAAATGTCTATGCTACCTAAAGCAATCTACGCATTTAATGCAATCCCTATCAAAATACCATCATTTTTTTCAAAGATATGGAACAAATAATCCTAAAATTTATACGGAACCAGAAAAGACCTCAAATAGGCAGATGAATGTTGAAAAGTTGGTGGCATCACTATTCCAGACTTCGAACTCTATTATATAGCTGTCATCATCAAGACAGTATGGTACTGGCACAAAAACAGATACATAGATCAGTTGAGCAGACTAGAGAGCCCAGAAATAGACCCTCAACTCTATGGTCAACTAATATTTGACAAAGCAGGAAAAAATGTACAATGGAAAAAAGACAGTCTCTTCAACAACTGGTGTTGGGAAAATTGGATAGCCACATGCTGAAAAATGAAACTGGACCACTTCCTTACACCACAAACAAAAATAGACTCAAAATGGATGAAAGACCTTAATGTGAGACAGGAATCCATCCAAATCCTTGAGAATAACACAGGCAGCAACCTCTTTGACCTCAGCCACAGCAACTTCTTCCTGGGAACATCACCAAACACAAGGGAAGCAAGGGCAAAAATGAACTATTGGGATTTCATCAAGATCAAAAGCTTTTTCACAGCAAAGGAAACAGTCAAAAAAACCAAAAGACAACTGACAGAATGGGAGAAGATACTTGCAAAGGACATATCAGATAAAGGGCTAGTATCCAAAATCTATAATGAGCTTATCAAACTCAACACTCAAAGAACAAATAATCCAATCAAGAAATGGGCAGAGGACGTGAACAGACATTTCTGCAGAGAAGACATCCAGATGGCCAACAGACACATGAAAAGGTGCTTCACATCACTCAGCATCAGGAAAATACAAATCAAAACCACAATGAGATACCATCTCATAACAGTCAGAGTGACTAAAATTAACAAGTCAGGAAATGACAGATATTGGCGAGGATGCAGAGAAAGGGGAACCCTCCTGTACTATTGGTGAGAATGCAAGCTGGTACAACCACTCTGGAAAACAGCATGGAGGTTCCTCAAAAAGTTGAAAATAGAGCTACCCTATGACCCACCAATTGCTTTATTTACCCTAAAGATACAAACGTAGTGCACCTGAATGTTTATAGCAGCAATGTCCACAATAACCAAACTATGGAAAGAACTTAGATGTCCATCAACAGATGAATTGATAAAGAAGATGTGGTGTATATATACAATGTAATACTATGCAGCCATCAAAAGAAATGAAATCTTGCCGTTTGTGATGACATGGATGGAACTAGAGGGTATTATGCTGAGCGAAATAAGTCAATCAGAGAAAGACAATTACCATATGATCTCCCAGATATAAAGAATTTGAGAAACAATGTGGGAGTTTAGGGGGTAGGGTAGGAAAAAATGAAACAAGATGGGATCGAGAGGGAGACAAACCATAAGAGACTCTTAATCTCACAAAACAAACTGAGGGTTGCTGGGGGGAGAGGGGAAGAGAGAGGGTGGATGGGTTTGGACATTGGGGCAGGTATGTGCTATAATGAATGCTGTGAAGTGTGTAAACCTGGCAATTCACAGACCTGTACCCTTGGGGCTAATAATACATTATATGTTAATAAAAAGTAAAAAAAATTAAAAAGTTATGAGACAGACAAAGAAACAAAAATTGTGGCCCATACATAAGAACATAAGTGGTCAAAGCAATCAACTCCAAAAGAATGGCTGTGATGTTGAATTGATCAGGAAAGGACATTAAAGCCTTCAATGTATTTTTTAAATTAAATATGTTGTGTTCTTAATGAGTTAATATTTAGATAAATGTCAACAGAGAATTAGGAACCTTAAAAAATGTAAATTTTAGAACTAGTGTAACTAAAATGAAAATTTTACTTGTTTGTATTGAAGAGAAGATTGAAAACAGCAGAAGTGTCAGTGAACTTGAAAGGAAAATTAGCAGAAAATATCCAACCTGAGGAAGAAACTAACGTAGAGTTCCAAAGTAATCTAGAAAAGACACTGTTAGATTTCTGTTCTACAGGAATGGATACAAAAATCACAAAAAGACTTGTATGTAAGTCTTCATGACAGCATCATTGAGAATAGTGAAAACTAGAAAGCCCAATGGCCACCTCAGATGAATGAATAAATAAATATTTGTACATTCATATAAATAATGCTACTCACATTAACAACACAATATATCATCCATTGACACACCTGACACCTAGATGAATTTTCAAAAATACGCTACGAAAAACAAGCCAAGCTTAAAAGAAAACAGACAGTATGATTCCATTTACACGAAGTCCTTGAACAGGTAAAACCAACAGTGATCAAAATCTGATCTGTGGCTGCTGGGGAAGGCCAGGTAGGAAAATAAAAAGCATGTGAAAGTAAAAAGCGTGAAGTGAGTTTCTGAGGCAAGAAAATGTGGTCTTGACTGGGTGACGATTACATAGGTATGAATACTCTTCAAAGTCATCATATTGTACACTCAAAATGTGCATCTTAGTGTGTGTTACAGCAACCATATGACTAAAAATGTAATTTTAGTTTAGTCAGCTTTGGGGAATTTAGAAGAAATACATTAAACTGCATCCAGATATATTGTTCAGCAAAATGGAACTTAAAAATAAAATGAAGCATATATTTTGTTCATTATAAAGTTTTCTACAAAGTATTAGAATATCATCTTATATATGATCATAACAATATTAGTATGCATTAGTATAATATATATGTATAATATAGTATAAATTTCTTCAGTCAAATGATTAGCATTATAAAATATTCTAATACAGCATCAATTTTCAAAGGAGGAATAAAAGCAGATTCTGAAAGAAATTCATTTCTAAAACACAATTACCTAGGCTCATCACTATAAAATCCACAAAACTGATGCTAAATTAAATGTCATTAAATGTCATGCTTTCAAGTGTTGAATTAATTATTTTGCAATCCATTTTTGCTAAATGAATGGTCTTGAGTGCCTTCTAAGAACTGGACCTCTGGGTATAACTGACTGACAGCCTGAGTTTTAATTGTCCTCTTGTCACTTTTTATTTTCTCAGTCCTGTGTTTTCCTTGTTTCAGGGCTACAGGGTTGATTGAATGAGTTTTTAATTTTTTGAAATTGGGGTTAAGGTAATGCAAGAATTAAATGCATATATTTGCTGGGCTGTAACATTTATTCCTTTGTATATACAATAAGCATATATTGCAGTTAATTGAGAACTCTAAAAATTTGATGAAAAAAAAGAATTGGTATGGATGGATAAGTGAAAAACCTAATTTACACCTAAGAAAACTTCATCTGGCCAAGGTGTTCAAACTGAGAATAATTTTTGAATCCAGGGCCCTTGGAGAACTAAAATGAACCTCTCCAGGCTGCCACACTTCCCTGAACAGACTATCCGGTGTCTACAAAGCTGTTGCCTTGCGCTTGACCGTGGGCTCATCTCTGGAGACTCAAAGATAAATTAGACAATTTATCTGCAGCGAAAGAAGGACATTCTCTTGGAATCCGGTCATTAAATTAATATGTTCTCTAGAAAAGCAGAAATGCGATGGAATGAAAATGACCAGGTGAGGGAAGGCTCTGAAAATGGCATTTAGAGTCAAGCAATATGACTTGGCATAATTGTATAAGACGGGGTACTTCTAAAATTACTGTTCAGAGAAAATATGAGACTCCGGCATCTTGTGCGAGCTATGCCATGAAATGCTGTATGTGACCTTGGGAGCTAAGAGAGAGCCGTCTGCAGTGCACCATATGTATAAAACAGGAGATAAGAGAGCTGAGGGAGAATGAAAAATAAATCCTGAGCAGAAAGGAGCAGAGATAAGAGGTGGAGAGAAAATTCTGGTCCTCTGGAGGCCTGGCTATATTTAAACAGTCTAGTATCCTTCTGTAACTGAAAGAACAAAGTCACTCCTTCCTAAGGGATAGGAGACAAGGACAGTTGAGCAAGGACTAAGAACAGATGGTAGTTTCAAGTTTGGGGCTGTTTTTGGCTAAGGGAACAACCATTTTGAGATAGGAGGTGGGGGAGCACCCACTGCACACCAGTGAGAACCCCTAAGGGGAAAAGAGAGGTGTTAAATAAATATGGGTTCCAAAGAAATGTTTGTTAAATCAATAGGAGAAAACAGTATCCACAGGTGGCTTTAGGAATCTGAGTGCTCTAAAATATACGTGCAGAATTGGGGGTACATAATTTTGCTGTATTTCTCTGCAAAGGAAGATTCATAACTCCTAACATATTTTTTAAATGGTCTAACATGGAATGCCTAAGAATCACTATTTCACAGAAACTAAAGTTGCTAACATACTAACCATTCAATAAAGGTAAAGAGATGATGTTGATGAAAAGTCCTTTAAGGCAGGTACGAATATGGAAGTTAAGAAACATCTAGAAGAATGAGAGCCAGGAATCTTGAGAAAGGAAGGCCAAGACACGAGAAAGGTGACCAGCCTCCCTCAGGTGTCGGGATAGAGACAGATGGTGCAAGCTGTTGAGAAGGCAACATTGCAGAGTCTGACCTTACGGTACTCAGGATGGAGAAAGGGGGGAAAACTAAACGTTTTTGTTTCTTTAATAGTATCAAATGAAGCAGCTATTAGATAGGTGCATGTACTGAATGTAAATTATGTAATTGGTGAATTATAAGCTATTCTTTAATAAAGCTGAGGCAGCTGCACATCCCTGTGATAATGGGAGACAAATAACCTTGTATTTATTAAAGAACAAAAGTAACCATATCCACAAAAAAATCCACACATTTTCAAAAGAGGATTCAAAAATAGCCATCAAAATGGCCTCTCTGTGTTTGAAAATTTATGTTCTCCACTCAATGGATAATTAATCCTCACATTCAGCTCATTATATGTCTTGCAAAGAATAAAAAGAAACAGCATGATATTTTAGAGCGAAAACAACCCTATAAAAAAAGAAATCATTCATTTTCATGTAGTCTTTAAACAACTCTGAAAACTTAAACATTTTTGACAAGAAAAAGATAAAGAGAAAAGGGGAAGGAATGAGGAAGGGAAGGTGGGAGGGAGGGAAGGAAAGAGGGTGAAAAGGAAGAAGGAAAGAACTAAGGGAGGGAGGCAGGGAGGAAAGGAAAGAAAGAAATTCCTGCAGCTCTTGGCACTGGAGGAAGTTAAGAAGCCTGTGCACTTCACAATCCTAGCAAAGGCTGTAGGTCTTTGGGTCCAAGAGAAGTGAAGTGAGCACAATAAAAGCCAAAGGGTATGATACAGCTCCTGTCTGCTTCTTCTAGAGCTCCTGTTGCTTTCCTTTTTATCTATCTGGATTCTATCTACGATTCCACTTGGGGAAAAAGTGTCCATTTCACCCATAAGTCTTAATACCTTTGGAGTGGGATAAGTTAGATGCCAATTACTAGATTCGCTTCCATGCAGCACACTCTACAAATCAGCAAGACCAATGGCTTCTAGTTTCTCCTGCTAATCACACTAGCTCTGGTGCCTGCCAGGTTTTTCCTTCATATTTCTTATATCTCAAATGACCTCCGTTTGCCCTCTCAGAGGACAGTCTCTCATGGATAACTGCCACTCCTCTGTTAAGACTGAGTTATTTCTGTTCTGTTTTGTTTTGCATGATAGTTAACATGCAGTGTGATATTAATTTCAGGTATACACCATACTGATTTAATAGTTCTGCACATTCCTCAGTGCTCACCACAATAAGTATAGCCACCATCTGTCACCAAACAATGTTATTACAACATTACTGACTATATTCCACACGTTGTACTTTTCATTCTCCATGACTTTATTTTATGACTGTCAGTTGATACTTCTTAATCTCCTTTATTTATTTCATCCATCCTGCCAGCCCCCTCCCCTCTGGCAACCATCAGTTTCTTTTCTGGTTAAGAGTTGTTTGCTTGTTTGTATGCTCAACATCACTCATCATCTGGGAAATGCAAATCAAAACCACAATGAGATATCACCTCCCACTTGTCAGAATGGGTCACAGCAGAAAGACAAGAAATAATAATTGTTGGTGAGGGTGTGGATGTAAAGGAACACTGGTACACTCTTAATGGGAATGTAAATTGATGCAACCACTGTGAAAACAATATGGAGGATAGAACTTTGACACCACTGTCTTGAAGGAATCCATCATGATCTCCTAGCTGCCGTGGCTCCGCATGTCACATGACAGGGTTATGTGGCTTGTCAGTTCCCCACGCCCCAGGCTCTGAGCTCCTTGAGGAGAATCTAAAGTACCTCACCAATCTTACTGAAATGAACTGAAAGCTGACTAAAACAATGCCACAGTGTGGCTTTCTTGTGACAGACCAGGTATTCCTCATGGCAAAACTGTTGGTCATTCAAGAGGAAAGTTGTAGCATGGCTTCCGCATGTTGTTCTAGCTTTTTAAAAGCTACCTAAAGATCCAATGTGAAGGTACAAGGAAAATCAGATTTTACTTCTGGGTGGTAAACTGACACAAGGCTTCAAAATTAACTGAAGTAAAGAAAAGTCATTGGCTTTGTATACCAGATGACACATAAAGATGAGGTGATATATTCTGGAATATGAAGATACTATGTGTGAATTAAAACTATTAATTAAAGAGCACCTTCTGAATTACCATTTTATTATATCACATAGTCATTAACTGAAAAAAAAATATGCTCTTAAACCTAAAAGGACCTCAAGGACATTTTAGTGAAACAACCTCACTTTATAGGTAAGAGAACAAAAGCTAATCTAAAGTCGTCCAAGACTGCACAACTCAGTCTGTCCAAACAGAAGGAACCTGGTCCTCCTGGCACCACCTTTTCATCCCCCCCATCACCCTCTGAGGTTTCTCTTAGTTTTACACTATCCCATGTAGCCCTTCTCTATGTCCCCAATATTTTTTTGTATTTTTTTTTAATTTTTTATTTTTTAGTACAGGTCTGTGAATCACCAGGTTGTCCCAAATATTTTTAACTATTGCAAAATTTGTACAAGGTACAGCAAATACCAATTATTTTAAACAACCTCTTCTTCCCTGAAACCCTCATTTTCCGGTGCTCCCCATTCCTGCCCACAGAGATGATGGCTAATGACCCTGGGGATAAGGGCTCCTGTCTGAGCTGTAGCTGCTGTTGGTTGAGCTGTCATCTGGGAGTCAGCAGAGTTTACCCACTTGCTCATCAGAGTCATACTTGTGATTTGGATTATACAATTCTTTAAATGTTACATAAAATAATGAAGCCTTTGTGTAAAAGAGGAGAGTACTTATTCCTGTGAAGACCAAATTCAGTGTTTTGGGAAGGGTTGCCAAATGGAGAATCAAACATCAATGCCAATTAGTTGCATGTTACGTTACTATGGGGGAATGACAGAAACATGTACAAGGAATCTGCATTCATACCATCACTTCCTTGGAAAATTCCTATTCCCCTTTCAAAACAAACTTTTACACACAAAAGATTGAGCCTGGGCACAAGCTTCTGAATTCTAATCAGCAGATCTGTATTAAACCAGCAATGACAAAACCAGAACACAGACTTTGCACCCTCCCCGCTTGCTGCCCCAAAGCACAAGTTACAGGACTTAATGTGTGCTCAAATGTGTAAAATTAAAATACTTAAAACATATGTATGCATTACTTATATGATTCTCCACTTCAGTCAATTTTTTTTAAAGATTTTATTTATTTATTTGACAGAGAGAGATCACAAGTAGGCAGAGAGGCAGACAGAGAGAGAGAGGAGGAAGCAGGCTCCCCGCTGAGCAGAGAGCCCGATGCGGGACTCGATCCCAGGACCCTGAGATCATGACCTGAGCCGAAGGCAGCGGCTTAACCCACTGAGCCACCCAGGCGCCCCTCAGTCAATTCTTAAGCTGTCCTAATTATCTGAAATATGGAGTTTTTAATGTTCCAGGGCAGTATTTATTTTGATGATATTTTTTTTCAGCTGTTATTTTGTTGATTTAATGATATGCTCTACTTGTTTCTAAATTTGACTGAAGTGGTTTAGAAACAAACTTAAAACCACACTTGCAAAATAACACAGAAAGAAGAAGTAACAAATAAGAGGCTAGAGCAAAGCAGTAAGTGTGTAAATGGGCATACAGAAAGCCATGGCACCCTCCTTAGTGAAATCAGCTCCTGAGAAACTGCTATCTATGAATTTAAAGAGGGAGACTGTAAACACAACCCCAACTTATCTCTTTTGTGCTCGTGGTTGAATGCATCTGAAGTTGCTGTTCTATAAATTCACTACGAATGCCAGAGCAAAGCCAGACACTTGGCAGCCTAAGAGGAAAGTAAGGTAGTCAGCTTCCTGGCCTCCCCACATCCACTCATGCTGGTCAGTCCTGCTCTCCTCAGGCTAAAGCCAGGTGCCAGGCTGCATAAAGTTCCCACAGTTCAAACATTCCCCAAAGCAGGGATAAAGACTCATTACTAGGTTTCAGAAGACTCGGTGTTAACATCCCAAATGCATTAAAGGAGGACAAAGAAAGCCAGGTGTGTGAACACTCCATGAGCAGTGTATGAGCCACTGTCCATCTCAGAGGCCAGTCATGCCTTGCACTGGCCACTAGGAGTGTGCGTCCTGCAGCAGAGGGCCTGCATCTATATTCCAGTCTAATGCTGTGTGTGGCAATGACATGCAGCCTGCTTCATCATACATGAGAGCCAGAGGATTCAGGGAGACTTTGTGATGGGGACATTTTAAAAGGACACATTGCTGCTACTCTATAATTGGTGATGAATTTATAGGTTAGCTGCAAGTTGAGAAGTGGGACCCCAATGAGTCACAAAGCAAGACTTGCCCCCAGGTTTATTCAATGTAGATGACGTGTTTATAGGAAACATTTAAAATGATTATAGTGTTGCAAAGACTGCCAAGAGCCTATCTCCCCTTCTTCTTTCTTCACCTGGATTGTGGTGGAATGGAATTCCTTGCTGCTAGCCTCTCTTTCTCCCAGGACATCTTGTGCAGGTTAGCATTTCACAGAAAAGTCTTCCTGGAGTCACTGTCTTGCTTTACGGAGAATGAAGATCAAACTCCCTTGCATGGCATGCAGGGTCCTTTGAAAGCTTCCCCTTGTCACCTTTCTACCCCCTCCTGCCATGCAGCCCCACGCCTTCCTGCTTCTTTCCCTCTCCCTGGGATACTGCCTGCCATTCCCACTTCATTCAATTTATCACACTCAGAAAATTCCAAGAGAAGATCAAATGGCATCTTTTATCAGTAGCTTGGGTGACTCTTACACATACTTTCCATTTCTCAGCTCTGTGTTTCCATAACATTCAATTCCCATCTCTATGACAGTCTTTTTCACACCAATTACAGCCAGCTCCCTGCATGCTGCCTGGCTCTCCAGAAAGCTATTTCTTTCATCTAGGGTCTCCGTGCTTAGCACAGGGCTGGATCAGAGCACATGTGCAATCTAATAATGATGCTGACAACTGAAATGGTAATGTTACAATAAATCTAACCACAGGTAAGACTTATTGATCACCTATGATGCACTAGAACTGAACTAGGCATCTGATACATTCTATATAGTTTCACCTTTGAACAACTCCAATAAGGAGGTAGTGTTTTCTCATTTTATATGTATTCTGAGATTTAAAACTGTTCAAATACATTTCACAAGCTCTCATCACTAATAGGTGGTGGAATAGAGATTTAAACCAGGTCTCTATGAATCCAAGTCAATGTGATTGCAAATTCAATCTGCATGATGCTCTGATATTTTCTACATATATTACACATTTTCTTAGTCTAATATTCTACATAAGTATGAAATAAATTCTAGTGGCATAAAAAAATAGCCTTAATATTACAAGAAAGGGCTTAATCTTGACAATTAGCACCATAATTTGCAATTTTAAGCTTCTATGAAAGTTTTCAGATTAATATACCATAAGCTATCAGTAAGCATGTTAATCTTCTATATTTAGCCAACTACAGACAAAACTTCTTAATAAAATATTTTTTTAATTTTTTTTTCTTAATATTCTGGAGGATGAAGGAGGGTAAGCATGAGGAGCAGTTAGAGTTGTTTCCTGGAAATGTCCCATACTTGTAAGTGAAAAAGAAATTTGAATCTCACATATAGAGAACATAATATTAATACTTTACTGAAAGGCACTAATGATGTAGTGAATAAACCTCGACTTACATTCTGATGATAAATTTAGATTATTTGTTCGACAAAAACTAATTTAGGTTTTGATTTCCCTACTTTGCTCTGCCTAAAAAAGCAAACGTGATGGACTCATTACAAGGCTATACATTGGAACTTTAGACCTTACTGCATCAATAAAAAGGCCTTGATTGGATTACCACCTAACAGGAATGCAGGAGACCAGCCCACCTCTTCTAGTTGAAATGTACTAGCAAGTACTAGCAGGGAGGCAGCAATATTTACACTTACAAAGGAAGTGGATAGACAAAGGGGTTTACTGCTTAGTCTCTAGAAATCCTTCCTTTAGTATTTGACTTTTCCCACAATAACAATCATTAAAGGCTCTGCAGTTAACATCCCCAGGCAACCAAATCCATCCATACAAAATGTCCTTTAACACTTCTCCCTCTCCCAGGAAACATATAAATCTAAGCAACATTTACACACTTACTTTTTCAGTTTTTGTCGAATCTCTGAATCTTTAATCTCGTTTTGAAGATCCTCAAAGTTTTCAACAGATGTCAAATTGCAGAAAACTCTGAAGTCAGCATAGGGAGGGATCCCATGGTCTCGCCCCCTTTGAATGTTGGTGGCAGCCAAATCCAGCGCTACAGAGTGGGCCATGGAGAACAGCTTCTCGGTTAGCTCTACACTGAGCAGCTGGGAAGGCACCCGCAATTTAGCGGCCACACCAAATAGCCCCCGAAGGAGTGGATCTATCCCACCTTCCTCGATTATTCTGGAGGGTGAAAAGAAAGCTTTATGGAGTGGAAGGTGGCCTTCAGGGATTTCTCCGAAGGTGTCATTCAGTCGATAAAGAATAGGATTGATTAACGTGTGACCAAATCTGAAGGCTGCAGTAGCAAAAGAGTTAATGATCCCTGCATTCACATTGGGGTTGTAGCCCTGGTAATCCTGTAGCATCTTCATGCCAGGTTCCCCCAGAATCTTGGGCAGCCAGTGGCTGTAGGTAATGTGCTGCAGCTGAGCACCTACAATCTTCCTGGCTTCATGATAAAGGGTGTCTCCGTCCCAGTGGGGATTCAGGGCAGACAGCTCCGTGGCAACCCTGTTGTGTTCCCGAAACCACAAGGTATGCATGGCTGTGAGGGCCAGCTGCTCATTCGCCCTGTGGTCCCCGGCCAGGAAACAGGGGCTGCGGCTGTCCTGCTCTGGCCTTGTGCACTCAGTGGGTGGGCCCGAAGAAAAGGGCAGTAAGGGCTTTCCGGATGGGACCCATGGCAAGCCTGTCCTCAGGAGTCCCCGGGGCTCTGAGTAGTCTCTCAGAATTTGAGATTCCCGCTCTGAACTCCCATAGATATTAGAGGCATCTATATATGCTGTGAGCTGGTTAATCTGTTCTCTCGCGTAGACTGAATTCATCACCAAGGAGGTCATGCCGCTGCCACACACGGGGCTGGAGCGTGCAAAGAACATGCACGGCGCTCGAGTCCCTCGGGGATCAGAGTCAGGAATGATGATGGGGAAGCAAGGCGGATCATTCGTACACACCGAGCTACACAGCCGCCCGTCAGAGAAGCGAGATGTGCTCAACGCAGGCACTGTGTGGTCCAGATCGTGATCTAAAAACTGGCCCCACTGCATGAGCATGTGTGTGTATCGATGGTCAGGGGTGACAGTGGCCGTAGCCGCCAGCTCTGTGGAGACCAGCCTGGGCGGTGGGAGGGGATGCCGGCCTGACAGGGTGTGACGGCCGGCCCCACGTGGCAGGTTGAAGCCGTTCTCATAGGCCGGCTTCAGGATGCGCTCAAAGGCAGTCAGGGAGGCACCCCACGTGGGGTGCTGCAGGTTGTTGCACGTCCCATCCTGGGCTCGGTACTTCTGATGGAAACACACGTCAGAGCAGTTGGGCACCTGCCTGTGGGCTGTACATCCAGATAAGTTGGCGATGAGGCTGAGGTAGTGCGGGGACACCAAGTCATTGTAGTGGAATTCTGAAACAGAGCCGCAGAGGCAATGAGGAGTGCTGTCCTTGAGGAGGAGCGAGAGGGAGACCTCAACCCAAGGTGCCCTAGGGATGGGCCATTCTAGGCAGGCAGAAATCTTTCCTACATCCATTAGGACAAAACAGAAAGTTCTAATAAAAATGGGGAGGGGTGCTTAGCGATGCCTCTCTTATGATGAGAGACTAATGGCTAGAACGAACAGAAAAGGAGAGACATGTCCCAATTCCCATCAAACTCTTAGTTCTGTGACTTTACCAATACAATATTGGTAAGGGTTTGGTAAGCCCTCATCACGAGATTGTAATATTGTTTTTTCCACTTCCAATTTCTTTCTTTCAGGTTTTATTCTCCTGGAAGACAGGATCTAAGACGTGCTAGCATGGATGGTATGGATATTAGCCTGCATGATAGTTGATAAAAAGAGATTTAGCAGTAACTTTTAAACTACCACAAGCTGTCATTCCCCTGGGAATGTGCAATACAGCCTGGAGGTGTTTTGGAGCCAATCTTTTAACAGAGCTTAAAATTGTAGCATAATCTTAAATCCTCAAAGACTATTCACTAAATCCTATTTGCTTAGAGTTATTATCCCTACTTAATCATCAGAAAATGGCTAATGATACCAGGACCATTTGTCCTTTTGCTGTGTAAGCTGGTCTCTGGCTGGACCCTGAGATATCTTAATCTTGGATAGATGTAATAATCTTCCTGTATATAAAGACATGGATCCTGGGTTCACTCTTAGGGCAAACTGATCCTGGAGCGGTGTGTGGGAAGGTCTTTAACTTTACAAATAATAAAAGAGAGATAGAACAACATAATGCTTTTTTTCTTGAAAAGATTTTGTTAAAATTCTTTAATATTTTAGATCAGAATATATACTGTTTGGTAATGAACATCACTAACAATGGATGCATGTTTTAGCAAACCTAAATTTCTATAGATATTGATTGCTTTTTCTCTAGCTATGAATTTAGACTGTTAATCTTGAAAATTCCAAGACTTGGAATTAAACAGCTAGAACTTTGATTCAAGTGCTAATATGGATTAAATGAAAATTTCACTTGGATGTTTTAGTTAAGGAGACTCTGAACCCCAAGACACAATGGATCAATGGGAGCTATTAAATAGAGCTTTTTAAGTAATTGTATAGGGGTGAGCCAAGCACAGAAAGGCACTTGTGCACAGCATCTTGGTTTATTTTCTGAAGGAGAGTAAAGAAACCTCTAGAAGTTGCTGTTGTGCTTACAGAACAAATAGTGTATAGCAAAGGATCACATTTTTACTTCACTTTAAAAAGAAAGACTTAAAAAATCAGAAAGATTTCTACATCACTCTCATTTAACATTTCTAAATAAAGATCTGGTTTTAGAAAAAAATACAAGAGAACTTTAGTACAGCAACAACAAAAAAGATTGGAAGGATAGATATGTTATAGGTAGAGAAAGGAATTCAAATAAATTCACTGAATGATTTAGGTGATTCCAGTAACAGGAGAGGACCATTACCCTGGGAATAAAGCTTTTTTCATAGGAAGGAGTAATATCTTTCAGATTCCAAAAGTAAGTTTGCCTAAAATGGGCTCCCTAGATTTACTAGACATATATAGCTGATAGAAGTTGACAGGTTTGAATATCCATTTATCATCTTTTCTTTTGAATTACAGTTCTTACAGGAAATATCTGCATTCATTTGGCAAAGTGGTAAATTAATGTCTACCTCACATGGTGTTTTGAAGATTAAAAACTGAGGGTTTTGGTCAGTTTTGCAAATGACCATAAACTAAGAACGAAACGCCTCCCAGAAGCTGACCTCTGCCCTCCAAATCAACAGTGAGCCCCTGCTTCACATGTTCCTGGATCAGCAGAAGTGTGTGCTCAAAAATCTCCCCAGCTCTTGCTGTCTCCACAGTAAATGGGTCATGTGGATAACGAAACCGAGCCAGCAGATCACCAGGGGTGCGAGGTTTTCTGCAAATGACAAAAGACGTTACTGTTCATAAGGCAAAACTGCAGAATCCATGAATCTCACTGTGCATTTAAGAATATAGTTCCCAAACAATCAAGAAGAAGAAAAGCTTCACCACCAGAAAATAAGCTTCACAGGGGGAACAGAGAGTTCTTTTCCTATTTTGTTAATGAGTGAATCCCAAATGCCTGTGACAGTGCTGAACTCAAAAGATCTATCTTTAATGAATCAATGATTTAAGGAACATTTTTTTTTTTTTGGAAAAAGCAACATCTATGGTGAAAGTTATAAACTTGGTGTCCACACATATGTCCTAGAGGGCTCAGTAAACCCTCTGAAACAGTGTGCAATACACCAAAACACAGTTTCTGGGTGTTGGTACTGTCTGTCTTCCCTTTCCTCAAATGTAACTTCCTGGAAATTCCTGTTTACATTTAAAACCCTGCACAACCATTGCCCTCGCCATGAATCTTCCTGGTAAGTCTGACAAGTTACCACCTTCTCAATTACTTCTGTATGCTCATACGCATCTCTTACATACACAACAAGATATACTTAAATTGTTGACATATTGTCTCTTCTACTATAGAAGGACTCTGTCAGGGATGCGATGGTGCTTTTTTCATTTTTATATTCCATGTACCGAACCTACCAACCAGCACCCAGTAGTGGTTTATATGCATTGAAGAATTGAACTAAATAAGTGAAAAGAGTATTAGTCACTAAGAATGTGAAATCATTTTAGATATTTTGGTCAGCTAAAGCATGTCTTGTCCTCTACATCTGAAATCATAACTTTAGATCATAGAACAATAGTAACAATATTAATGCTCACTTAGAGTAAGCCCTTTCTATATGCCAGACACTGCTGAGACAGTTTATCTGTATTATTAAGTCTTCCTAGCAAGTATGTCCATGAAACAGATTCTGTCATTATCCCCATTTTATAGGCAAGAAGTGTGAGGTACTAAGATGCTTAGTTACTTGCCCAAGGTCACCCAGATAGGAAGTGATGTAGTGAGGAATCACAATAAGAATATAAATAAGGTGTGTGGCTCCAGAACACAAGTCCATGATCAGCAAGCCATGCTGTTTGTGGGTATACAGGGAACAGAGCTATACTTGATTATGGCATTATAAGATATTCCTTTAGACCAACAGCTGCAAAGACTGGGCACATATTTTATTTGACTTTGAAGACAACAGTCATGTTTTCTAATATGTCAGATGATGCAAAGCATCCCATGTACCAACATCAGAACTGATGGGGACTTTATAGAACCTGAAGGCTTCACTACCCTAAATATATTCTGATTCAAATTAAAATAACCAAAATACTATATATCCTAAACAAAACTTTCACCTGTGATCTATCAGTTTATGACCAGATGTGTTCAAATTGATGAACACTTTCAATTCCTGGAGTGCCAGGAGCACTGGGTCTGGCCCTGGTGGACCCTGACCTAACAGAACCCATTACCTGATACCTATCATGGGACAACATAGAGTAGATCTGCAATGTAGATTTATGTCATTTAGATTCTATGGGGAACAAGTTTAATTTTCTCTGAGACTGAGCTGGCAGTGGTGGAGAGCCCAGAGGGTGATAACCCACACACAGACTGAAGAAAACACCCGCTTTTGGCAATCTTATGCACGATGCCTGCTGTGATTTATGGAGATTATAAAAACCAAGTAGGACTGAAGTGAAAACAATTTTGTAATCAAAATAAAATAAATTCTTACTGTGAAAACAAATGTCTTCGTGTGGAGTTAATTGCACTGTCAACCCTCTGTACAGCATCAAGAATGGATGATTCAACAAAGTCATCGCCAGCTTGTCTACCCTGTATTGCTTTGAAAATCAATTCCATGATTAAAAG
Source organism: Neogale vison (assembly GCF_020171115.1). NCBI lineage: Eukaryota > Metazoa > Chordata > Mammalia > Carnivora > Mustelidae > Neogale > Neogale vison. The sequence continues at coordinate 82,676,739 of NC_058094.1, read as the reverse complement.
TATCAAACAAACCTTGAAGTTAGGAATGATCTCATATAAATGGCATTACAGAAACATCCAAGACAATAAAAATGTTATACAGTGTCCACATGATACTGTCCATTGCAGAAGAGTAGGTAATTATCCTGAACCAAAGCGTCCAGCAACAGTAACAGCATTATTTAGGGAACTAAAGCATTCCAAAAATCTAGCAAAGCTATGTGAAATATTTCCTTTTTTACAACACTGATTCAAATGGGATTCAACTCTGTTAGTAATTTGTCATCTTCAGAAAGGTATGAAATGCCTATCTCTTCAGCCACCTTGCTTTAATGTTAAACATTAAATTGAAGCAAATATTATCACATCCCTATGGAGATTTCTTAAAGCAAGAATTGAACTCTCAGTAAGATTTCAGTGAAAAATAATTCATGTTGTTTCTATAGCTCTTCAATGTGTGAGAATTCTATCAAGTTGAATATTATAGACAAAGAAAGCTTTGTGGAGTTGATAATCTTCAACATATTAAATCTTCTCCAGGTAATGGTTTAAGAAATTTAAGGTAAAGGAAGAAAATGTTATTAAAAATGATCATGGACATTAAAGACCCATATAAGAAAAATAATTAAGCATATCTATATTATTTGATTCATTTTTGATAATACTTAAAGAATTTATGGTAATACTTCCTTAGCACTGTTGAATATTGAACACAAGAGTAAGTATAGCCCCCAAAACTGAATCTGAAAATAATGTCAAAAAGGAGATATAACAAAATGAAAACTTTAAATAAAAATAGGAAAGTGTGTGGATTACATATTGTCACTTATATAACATATTATATAGTATAATATAATGTTGAAATATTACATATGTGCATTTATATGTATATAAGTATATATGTATATATATATGTATGTGTGTGTGTGTATATATATATATATATATATATGCTCATGTATTTTGCAATAGATGAATGCAAGTAGCATTCCACATCTGGTTGTTACAAAAAAATTCCTTTATCTTATGATAATGTATACATACTAGATTGTTAATTGTTCTAAAAGATCGCCAACATAAAAAATTTTAAGAAAAAGTAGCAGTGATGCAGATATTATAAGAAAACCAGTAAAATCAAGGTCTCTGCTCAAAGACATTCTTGATAAACTAGAGTACAGGTAGTAATTATGAGTTAGAGGCTACCAGTTCAATTTAGTCTTTATCATGACCACAATATTAAAGCTCCGGAAGGTCAGTTTTACATTTTATAATTCAAAAATAACATGGTATTAACTATACATTAGCTAAAGATACTTGAAAGAAAGCAAAGATAAATTGATTAATTTAATTAAATGAAATTGATAATTTCTATTTAAGGAAAGACATAAGTAAAAAAGGTAAAGAGGTCATAGATAAAAAACATAATAGGTAACATGTTTGTAATTTCTGTATTTCTAAATAGAAATAATATTCTATTTCATTCAAGGAATTCCTGTAGTGCACCAAGAAAATATATATACATGCACATTATGGGATTGGGAGGGAGACAAACCATAAGTGACTCTTAATCTCACGAAACAAACTGCGGGTTGCTGGGGGGCAGGGGGTTGGGAGAAGGGGGGTAGGGTTTTGGACATTGGGGAGGGTATGTGCTTTTGGGTAAATTGGAAGGGGAGGTGAACCATGAGAGACTATGGACTCTGAAAAACAATCTGGGGGGTTTGAAGTGCCGGGGGGGTGGGAGGTTGGGGTACCAGGTGGTGGGTATTATAGAGGGCACGGCTTGCATGGAGCACTGGGTGTGGTGAAAAAATAATGAATACTGTTTTTCTGAAAATAAATAAATTGGAAAAAAAAATAAAATAATAAAATAAAAAATAAAAAAAAGAAACCCCAAAAGTTATTAAGTATATGACAGATGTTGAAAACCACTTAAAACCTCAGAAATAAAATTTAAAGTATCAATAAACTTCTATCTTATGCTTATTCTTGCAAAATAAAAAAGCTGATTACTGCCAAGTTTTACGAGGGGTGAGTGGACACAGGTAGGCTTGTGAGAATGTAGAACTGATGCTCTTATTTCCAAGATTCTGTTTAGGGTTAGGTATATTTTTTATTTTGTTTTTACTTAATAAAATGACATGTGGACACCCTCTCACCCAGCAATTTGATTCCTATAGATATATCTAGAGAAATTCTGATACAAATCCATAAAGGGTAAAAAGTGAGAATGTTCATTGCAACTTTGTATGAAAGGAATTAGGGAAAATTGTCAGCAATGGAAGTGTGGGTGAGAAAAAAATGTGGTGGATTTACAGTATGAAATATCATGCAGCAGTTAGAACTGGTGGGACGACACATGCATGGATGCTAAAAAAAAGAGTACTTAATGTAAAAATTAGAAAGCTGAAAGAATAAAAGAATTTAATTAAATCATTTTACTAAATAAAATATTTATTTATGTATATGGATATTAATATTTATAAATATAATAAATGCATTATAGCTATTACATGACATAATGAGCATGATGGGAGTGGGGTATTGGCTTATAAGGATATGGATTAATTAATCAATCGATTAAGCAATCAATATAATTGCAATGACTATGAGAATACCTAGTATTTTCAATATACCTTACATGATATGCCTCGTGATAGTTCAAAACAAGTCAGTAAGAATGAGCCTACTGAATTTGTTACTTTTACTTGGAAATAAAGGAAATGAGATCAATCCAATCAATCTGTGCTGGCCTATGATGTTAGCCTTTTCTCTATTGTTTCCCTTTCAGTCCTTCACTTGTGAACTTCAAGTGTAGAGAGTGGCATCAATGATGTGTTCTTATTCATGACAATTACTGTCATTGGACCCCTGCAACTGTGTGAATAAAATACAATCAGGGGTCTATCAAAGCTTGCATGTAGGACTGAGTTATCACATAGCTGACAATACCAGCCCAAACTCAAAAGGCTGTTCACTGTGGCAGACAGAACTTGGAAGGGATATTTAAATTTTGGGAAAGCATCAATTAACATGTTCATGTGAATTTTATTTGTTTGATAATTTTGCTTTTATTCTGTTCATAAAATAGTTTTGCTATTATGGTTGTATAAAATTTACAAGCATAAGTCTTTTTACAACACCTGTTCTTCATCTTCCAACTCATTCATAGAGTGGAAATAATAAGACTTCTTCAACATACAGTTGAGTCAAACATATAGTTGGGCCAAATATGATTATTAAATAAAAAAGACATGTTAAGTTCTTCGTAAATGACATGTCACAATGCAAATATAAGTTGCCTTTCAGTGACTGTTATGTTCTAATCCAGAAGTAATCCATATCTTCACATAATTATTGATTGCTGCTGTGTTGTCATTTGTTCAGCTTGACCTGCTTTTTCTCTTTGTTAATAAGAAACCAACACGTGTGGAGATGTGAAAAGGAAAATAACAAGAAAGGTGGCAGAACATGTAAACTTGTTTGAAATAATTAAATTTTGATGTGCACAAATAGAAAACCATAAAGTTGTTTGTTCACAGATTATTAAAAGTACATTAAATATGTAATATGTTCACACAGAAAATATTTGTGGTAACAAGAACTCTTTCTCACTTATGTCATTTCAATTATGAATTTTTTAAGGTTTCATAGTTTTATGATAAAATAAAACTAAACTTTTTATTATTCATTCGGTCTCAGTATTGTTTTAGTTGTTGTGGTACAAATTGCAAAAAGATTACCATAAATGTTTCCAGAAGAACACTGTATTATGCAAAGTGAATTCAGTTTATTGGGGCACATTTAGAATCAAGCAACACTGTTAATATTTAATTTGTCTTAAAAACTACCTCAATTAATGTTGTAGGGATAGAATGATCAGAAAACTCTGAGTTTATTCTCTATTTTTTCATGCAAAATCTAGAGAAGGAGGTAGAACTAGATCATTTTCTTTTAAGTCTTGGGGTTAAAAAAGGAGAAAAACCCTCAGTAGTGTTATGAAATTAAGCAAGTTCCTGGTGAACATCTCCTTTCAGTTCTGTCCATGTATCTATGAGACTCTATCACCTCCAAGGCAGATAAAGTCAAAAGGTAAATTTGAGTCCTTTCAGGAAGGGGGCCTTTAGGTGTAATGACCCACCAACTCCTGTGTGCCCACTCTGGCGGAGCACAGCCTAGATGGGAGAGAATAGGAGTCAGGGAGGAAGAGGTGGAGTCTGAGGAGGGACTTCGAAGCAGAACAACCGTACCCCCGCCCTCACTCTCACAAAATACCTAGACCTCAATGAAAGCAGAGTTTCTTTCACAACTGAGTATTCTTTATCTCCCCCACCCTCCTGAAGAAAAGTGGCCAGATAATGTAACTATCATTAATCAAATAAGACTTCCCACATGAAATCTTCCACTAAAGAGAACAGCGGACCAACCACTGAGCCTGGAGAGGGCTTTCCTAGGAAGCCACATACTCCCACAGCATACAAATGGATATGAACGACTGCCGTTGTGAAATAATTTTCTTTGAACAGCAACAACTCTGCCTTACTCATCATTTTGCATCATTGAATATGTGAATGGGTTCACCGTCTTGCAAGCTCCACCGGTTTTTTTTCCAGAGACAGAAAAGGAAAGACACTACTTTTTTTTGGTCTTAATAATTGACATGAGCCTTTTAATTTTAATGAGCCTTATAATTTTATAACTTTATGACTATCCAAACACAACTCTACTAAAAATCTCTTCTTAAAATTTAATGCTATTTTTCTTAATATATTTTTTTGAATGTGGCTTAGCTCAGGATAGACATATCTGTTCAATATAGATTTTATGTATAAATGGATTGGAAATATATCAAATATGGTTAAAGGTATTATAAACATACGTATATGTATACTAGGTATATGCTGTTATTTAAAAAATATTCCACAATTCATTGTATTATTAAAGTTTGCCAAGGTAAACAAGATTATCACATAACTATTAATTATTATGTAAATTAATTCAGTCATATTCAAAGTAAATAAACAAATATAGTTAAATAGCAATTAAAAATGATTTAGTATCAATTCCATTTCATTGATATATTTGAGTAAACACAATTAAAATTTTCTGATACTTCATAGTTATTTCATTGTATAACAACTGCAATGGTTTTGAAACAGATGTTTGATCTAGACAATAACAACTGGATTAGAATGTCAAAAAAATCAGTGAGTTATTCATTCGGAATTTCAAAAAAATAACTAGATCCCAAAAGCATCAAATAAGTTAATTGATAAATAACACTTGGAACAAGTGGTAAATGCCCAATAAATGTTAACTTTTTCTTAGTAATAATATTATTATTTAATACAGGTTATTGAATATGTTTAATACAGGTTATTTACTTAACATAATAGAAAAGGTCTCATTAACTTAAAACCAACTAATGTAGCCTTAATTCTCATTTATAATTTATCAGGTTGAGAATATAGTCAAAGTAGATAATACTCTAAGTAGAAATATCACTTAGAAAGTTATTGCAGAATGACCAAAGATTGACCTATGAAAGAGAAGGTTATATGGAGAAATGGAAAAGAAGCAATATTTGGAGGAAAAACTGATGAGACGCGGCAGTTAGGGTAAAGAAGGAAGAGGGAGCATAAAAAAATCAGAAAACTTTCTGGCTTCCTCCTTACAGAACATGGTCTGTATTAAAGTACTGCCAGGAAGTTATAAGGTCTTGAGGCGAAAATGAGGAGTTCAATTTGGCATACATTCAAGATCAGTTTTTAATCTATGGAATCGGAAAACCTGTGGATTATCCAAATGAAATGTTCAACATACAGTTAGATACCCAACTCAGAATTTCAAAGAAGACAACATTGTTTGGATTTATTTTTTATATCATTACAAACAGTATTTACGTGGTATTTGTGCTCCAAAACTCTCAGTGAATCCATGCTGTGTCACTATTTCACTTTCAGCCAGTCTACATATTATTCCAATGTCTCATTGGTAAATATTCTGTCATGTAGACACGCTCTACACTAGTTCCTGACTATTGTTGCACATTTGAATGCTATTGTAGAATCAGAATTTCTATGCCAAGAAGGACTCTTGAGTGTCCAGTTCCACATTTTTTAAGAAACGAGAAAATTAATTCCAGTTATGGGTGAAGTATCCAAAGTGGCTGAGATCAATAAAGGTAAGTTTCCTGATTTAACCCAGGATTTTTCCCACTATCTCACACTGTTTATATTCAATGTAAATGTCTTGTGTCCTCAGACTAAACCATTTTCATAAGCAAGAAATTAATCTTAAGAATAACCATGGGAGACTATGGACTCTGAAAAACAATCTGAGGGGTTTGAAGTGGCGGGGGGGTGGGAGGTTGGGGTACCAGGTGGTGGGTATTATAGAGGGCACAGCTTGCATGGAGCACTGGGTGTGGTGAAAAAATAATGAATACTGTTTTTCTGAAAATAAATAAATTGGGAAAAAAAGAATATACTGTGAATTATGAACTCAACAGTACTTAATAACACATCAATATATGTAGGAGGTATTAAAATAAGTTATGTTTTGAATAAAAATTGTGAGTTTGGGGAGATCTAACGTAGTATGTGTAACTTTCATATGCCAAATATCATCCAGAGAAATAGGTATGCTGATGTGAGTAATATTTCTCAACACAAAATATTTTGAGGACACCCTCAAAGGATAGGTTCCCAGTAAACACCGTATCAGCCTTAAAGGTTTGTAAAAATTTATTAAAACTATTAAAAATCTGTTACATCCATAAAGAAAAAAAAACTCCTTAAAAAAATCACAATTTGTGGGAACCCTTCTTACTTTTGCTATTATAAATGTCTTACTTTGAGTGTCACTCATTCAAATGCTATATATATATATATATATATATATATATATATATCCCAGATTTTCCTTAAATTGTCATTGTATATTTTTATTCTTTTAGATGACTTTGTGCAGTTGTATTCCCAGTACAGAATAGCAACTCACAAGGCATGATACTGTTTGTATCAATTCTTACACAATGAGCATAGTTACAACATTCCATCACTGCTTAATTAGGGCATTAAGATTGGAAAATCCTCCTATAATGCATGGTCTTTTCCTTTTAATTAGGATAATTGGTGAATGAAAGGGTCTAAGTCATAAAATGTTCCATAAGTGATACTTTATATTGACACATTTCCTCCTATTCTGCAATTTGGGTTGTGTGAACACACATACATACACACACATTTAAATCTTTAATGTATTCAAAAAATTAAAATTTATATCTTCAGATTTTTACTTCTCTTTATAAAAATATTTCTAATGTCGGGGCGGCTGATGTGCTGATATGCTGATATGCAGCTGATATGTGGCTAATATGCTCAGTTGTTAAGCATCTGCCCTTAGGCTCAGGTCCTGATCCCATGGTCCTGGGATAGAGCCCCACATCAGGGCTCCCTGCTCAGCAGGAAGCCTGCTCCTCCCTCTCCCACTCACTCTGCTTCTGTTCCCTCTCTCACTGTGTCTCTCTCTGTCAAATAAATAAATAAAACCTTTAAAAAATATTTCTAATGTCATAAAATGTATTTGGTACAAATATAAATTAATTTCTCCTTAAATTGCTATAAAAATGTCTCAAGAGCAAAAAACATAATTTTCTTCTTGACTGAATAACTTCTTTTGTACTACTTTATCTCTATAGCCTGACTTTCTGCTCTCTATACAATAGAGGAGAATATTGGTAAATGCTACTTATCAGTGTTTTAAAATCTGGTAAATAGAGTGACTGATACGTTTTAATCTTAATGTTTTACTTTTAATGTGTGTATATAAAATGGATTGTTAAATTTCAGTCTACCACAATGAAATTCTTATGTTGGAGGTTCTAAAATATTGACCACTGTAATTATAGTTTGTGTGTATGTGGCAGAGCAAAACAGAGACAAATGGAGAAAATAAGAGGCAGAGAGAGAATATTTGTTTGTGTATGTGTTTGTTTAGTAGTAAATATTTCTAGCATCTCTTGAACCTAAAAGATAGTATTTTTAATTTTATAATAAGTTTTTTCCAAAATGCTCAAGAATATTTTTTCATTGATCTCATACATAGTTAAGCAGTAGAAAAGGAGCTCTATAAATTTATAAAAAGAAACACAACTATTATAGATTCTAAATCAGGAAAAACATGAACTCATAGCAGATACCAAATAAAGCTAAGATTTTGTAACTTTAAGAAATTTTATGTGATAAAGAATTTCTGACCCTGCTAGAATAAATATCCACTAGTTACTAGATACATTGTTATAATTTTAAGGCTAATATTCTACAGAGAATACTTTTTACTATACAGTATAATAAATATGTAAAGATGGCTGCACCATTAACGAAAATATATCTTTATATAAAATACCCAAACAAATGGGTATCTGGAAGTTTGATTTCTCCGGAGAATTTTCAGATGTAAGAATATGAAACTATTATACTACATGAAGGGAAGGCAATGACATCTTTAAGGATGTGACTTAATTAAATAAATCTATTTTTATCCAAGCCTCTATTTATAATGAGAAGAGTTACCCAATAGTTTTAGAGACCAGTAAGAGCTGGAAAAACTAAAAGGAAAGAAATAAATCTGTAAAACCCTATTTATGAAATCTGCCCATTTCTAAGGAAACCAAAAAGCAGGCAAAGCCCAAAATAGTAATCCATATGCTTGTAGCTGAACTCATTTACTTGAACTGCTGATTGTCAGTAAGGCAGAAGCTCCTAAACCCATCCACAAGAAAAGCAACCCTGATGTCAATTCACATGTCCCCACATGCTGTGCTTTTCTTGAATTCTTTCCCCACGTGGAGACTATGCCAGTCCATCATCAAAGCCAGTCCCCATTCCCATATCCACAGCTGAGGTTTCCATTCGAATCTGCCCACAAATAGACTCTCTCACTTCCAATACAAACTGATTGATTGAAGAAAAAAAAAAGGCATTTTATTTTTTGTAAAACTATGACAATTTTTTAAAGCAGTCACCATTTATGAACAAGTAGCAAAGGGCTACAACTAAACGATGGATGACAAAATGTAAACAATGCCAAATATGTTGACCAATTATAAATGTTCCAAAATATTGAGATATTTATTCTTATAGTGGCAATCTTACCTAGAAGTTTGATTGATTGATTTTTAATTTTACTGTAGAACCAAATATACCATGTCAGAGTAACTCATACATGTTAAATTCCACTTATCCTTAAATCTCTGACTCCACTTTATTTAGCTATGAATGTATCTTACATTCTATAATTTTCATTTCCTAAGAAAATGTGATATACATTTGTGAATCCTTCCTATTTTTTTTACTTTTGGCATTGATAGTTTTGGTGTTTGATACCTTTCAATACAGTTTACATTTAAAACTTAGATTTAAAAATTTAAAATGACATTGATTAAATACCAATACATTTGACTAGAAAAAAACCATGTAAGGAAACTTGGGTAGTGGGACAAATCAGTTAGGATGAGAAGCAGAAGTTGTCAAAGATATTTATCTAGGTCACATCAGGAGCCACACTTACCTACAACTGTGAGAAACATATTGGTCACAACAAAGCCAAATGAATTCCGAGCTACACATTCATATCTTCCTTGATCAGCTTGCCCTGCATCATAGATGGTTAGCATGCCTTCACCACTGACATGGAATTTACCACTCTCAGTAATCTGAACACCTGCCTAGGGAGGGAAAATAATTGTCACAGGAGGGAAATATGATTCCTTAAAAAATAACATCTTACATTTTGTTTGATATAGTTTGATTTGTTCAACAAATATATACTAATCACCTACTGTGTCAAGCATTAGAAAAGGTATTTTATGAATCTAATGATGAGAGGAAAAGAGAGTGAAAGTGTTTTCTAGGAAGTATAGTTTACCTTTCTTAATTAAAACAAATATGATACTCAAAATTCAATTATGTCATTATTTAATATGATCATTTTTAAAATCATATATATATCAGTGTTTTTCAATTAAAATTATACCTTAAAATGGTAAGATGACTACATTTCATATGAAATATTATTAAATGTATTCAGTTGTAATTAGTATGGATTTATGTACTTTTCATTATTATGCTATTAATTTTTTAAAGAAAAGAAAGTGGCTTTCCAGGACTGTGTTGGAATGGAGTAGGGGTAGAGATTTTTTTCTCCTTTCCCTTCCCAAAAGACTCACAGGAAACTGAAGATGGGCTGCTATTTCAAAGGAACTCATACCCCAATGATGACTAGTAAGCCAGAATGTAACCAGAAAGGTTCAGAGTGAAAACAAAACAAAACAAAAAATGTTTCATAGGTCTTCAGATTCTCACAGTTGTCTCTTGCCATTACTAGAAAATAAGTCCAAAGTGATGGATGGCTGGCAACTCAGGGGAGGAGATGAGATGGACTAACAGGACCTAACAGTTGGAGGGCAGAGGAAAAAAGACCAGACATACAGAAGACTAAGAAGTGATCAGGTGCACAAGCTTCTTTGCAAAAGCACTCCCTTCCTACCTGCTCTCCTTATATACTACCAGAACTGTTAGGCTAACCTTACAGTTCTATAGGTTTTGCTTAGGGTCTCTGAGCTATCAGCTAGCTTTCCAATAAATTCCTTATCTGCTTATTTTGGGAGTAGCCTAATTCACACCATTTTAGCCTTGTGAATAGAAGAGGATTATTATAAAGATTAAATGTGCTAGCATACACAAAATGTCTGTCACATAGTCAGCCCTCAATTAATTCATTTGGAATTAAAAGCAACCTTTTAGGAAGTAGGCTGAGCTATTTTCCTGATACAATTATATGATACAGCATTTAGTATGTCAAATAAAGCTCTAGAGACTGACCAAAATGTATATTTTTTCACACTGCCTATTTTTTAGTAAGATATATTTGAATTATATTACACTCAAAAGAAATTATAAAAACTATTCAGACTATTTGAGAGTACCTGAGCCTAGAAGTTCAACTTTGAGACCACTAAATTTACTTTTTTATAAAGAACTCCACATGATGCTCATCTATAGCACAAGAGAAATGAGCCACCAAAACTAAGCCCTTGTTGCTGCAACAAAAATAAACCAAGTATTTTTGGAAAGTAGCTTTGCAAGTTTTCATAGTGAAAACTTTACTTTTTTCAAAATTTTCTATAAAAACTGTCATTCTGATGTATGCCATTTCTGGTTAGCACTCTGCACTCTGATGTAATCCATTTCATTTATTTTTTAAGAACATCAGACTCTGAGACCAATCACTGCAATTTGATTAAAAAAAAAAAACTTAAAGTGAAAGAAGCAATTGTATTGAAAGAATATAGCTCAAAGAACCAAAGAAATAAAATAGATAAATAAAAAGCTATTATTTCCTTAAAGTCACTTAAGTTTTGAACCTACAGATTGACTTTTCATGTTACTTTGTTTTGAAAACAAGTTTTCATTCTTGTTAAAGCTAATGCCCTACTTTTAATCCACTTCTGAGTTATTAATTCAAAATGGTTTCCTACTAGCCACTAAAACTTTTAAATTTATGTAAGACAAAAGGAATTTTTCCTAGAAGAATTTAGTTATGTTTATGAAGCTTTCATCATCAAGCAAATGAAAAAGGATAAATTTATGAAAGCCCTGAGCCAAAATCAGATGTAGTTACTTAAAAAATGAACAAAAAAGAAGCATGAAATAAACTTGTTTCAGTGTAAAAAATATTATTTTCTAACAAAAGTTACAAAAATAAATCAATGTGAGAATCATTACCTCTTTTCATTGGGTCAATACACTTGTCAGTGTTTTTACTATTACTGTACTTTTAGTTGAGATCTTACCTTGTTCCAGGTAATTATGGGCTGTGGTTCTCCTTGAGCATGACATGAAATGTTTATATTGTTGCCAACCTCTACACTTGTATCCTGAGGTAGTTGAGTAAACACTGGGAGAGCTGTGGAAACAAATCAAAATGACATCATGTCAATACTATTTTTGTCAACACATGCTATCTAAGTCAAACGGTATAAATCTAGATATGATATTGGTTAGCCACACTAGTGTTTTAAAAAGCAATTACTTGGACATCAGAGTGAGTAATAAATATCAAAGCCAGGGTAATGATTATTAGAATAAAGATAAGAACAGGAAACAAGGAAGAGAACTATACAAAACCTTTAATCATAATACTTTAACCCTAACCTTTAACCTTAAATATTTGTAATATTTCTTTCTTCAGCTGAGTAGTGGGTATAAGGATTTTTAGTACTCTTTTTCAATATCTTTTCATGGGTCTGAAAAAAAGATAAATGGTAACAACAGAAGTTTATTGCTGGCTAAAATAAAGAGATTCAGTCTTACTTTATTTCCTCAAAAAATAAACTATTGTGACATAACTAATATGAAATAGATTATTGGAATAACCCTATAACTATTAAGGAAATTAAGTTAATAATATTTTTTAAATCCCCAAACATAAATTTTTAGGAAAGAATTAAAATCTTTCTACCAGAAGATTCTATTCTACATATAATCTCTTCTAGAAACTAAGAGGAGGACATGTTTCCTGACTTTTTAGGAGGCTTACCTTAATATCAAAACCAGATAATGATAGTACCAAAACAAAAAAGGAAAAAATAAAAACCTTATAGACCAGTATCTCTCATTAATATAGACACAAAAATCATCCATAAAGTATTGACAAATAGAATTCACCAATATAATAATGTTTGTACACCATGTCCGAAAGAGTTTATGGCAGGGATGCAAGATTGGTTCTGTATTTGAAAATCACTCAGTGATTTTATACAAACAAATAAAGAAGAAAGCCCTCATAATTTCAATTAGTGCAAAAAATATTTGACTAAATTTTAAACATATAGGATTAAAAACTCTCAGAAAAAAATAGTAAAAGAGAGCTTACATAACTTAAAAATGAACATAGGTGGGAAGATGGTGGAGGAGTAGGGGACCCTAGTTCTGTCTGGTTCCTGAAATTCAGCTAGTTAGCCATCAAATCATTCTGAAATCATGTGAACTCAACAAAATATCTAAGAAAAGAATAGCTTCAATTCCACAAATAGAAAAATGATCACTTTTTGTGAGGTAGGAGGTGTAGAGAAGTGAATCCAAGGTGATATATTAGAAGGTAAACCCTGGGGTAGGGAGCCAAGTACCAGAAAGTAATACAAGCAGCAGAGTGCAAAATTGGAACTTTTAGAAGTCTACTTTGGTGGGGGACATCTATGCCTAAAATGTGCTCAGGTAGTGAAGCAGGATGGAATCACTGGTGGGACAGTGTGGTCTCAGGAACCCCAGGGTCACAGAAAGAAGGGAGGTGCCTGAGTGCAGCAGTGTTCCCAAGCATTGGAGAAGGGAAGACAGCTGCAAACAGGGAGTTCGGGAGTGGGCTTACTGTTTGGTGTTGCCATAAACCACGAATCACTGTACAGTTTGGTGACTGCTCTCCATCACAGGTCAAGTAAGAGGCAGAACTATGGCAAGACACCCTCCCCCTCCTCTGTAAAGTTTGGAGACTCAAAACAGAATCTTGTGCCTGAGATAAAACACTCCATGAACAGCTAGATGAACACAGAATGTGGATGGAAACTAGGGAAACAAGAGTGATTGACTACTTTTCTATGAAGGCTCACTGAAGAGTGGGGAGCATGAACTTTCAGCTCTGGGGATGGAGATAGGGGCACTGCTAATTTCATTTTCATTTCAATCCCCCAAAGTGGTGCTGAAAGACTTCTGGGAACAAAAGCCACACAGAGGAATCTAGAGCCACTTATACTGAGCCCAGACCCCTGGCAAGGGAAGTGCAGTTTCACCCAGGTAGACACCTGAGATTCAGAGCAACAGTGCCCCCTCCCTCTAGAAAAACAGCAGGAACATCCAGCTAACACCAAGTGTTTTGATCATACAAAACTGCAAAACTCCAGAGCTGGGGAAAATAATATACAGAATTCATGTTTTTTTCTCATGATTCTTTAGCCTTTCAGTTTTAATTTTTTTTTCTTTTCAACTAATTTATCACCCTTTTTTAAAGATTTTTTTTAATTTTCATTTTTACACTTACATTATATATAGATAGATTGTTTTTTCATTTTTAGCTTCTTTTCATTGTAGCCAATTTTATTTCGGTATATATATATATTTTTTTTCTTTCTTTCTTTACAATTTTGGGATATAATGTTTTCCTAGTTTATTATTCTGTTCTGTTCATCTGTTTGATTTTATTCTCTCTCTCTTTTTTGATATCTGACCTATTTTGATTTGTTTAAGGTGTATTTTTCTAGGGTCTCTGTTGTTATTTTTGTATTTACTGTCTTGTTCATCTATTCTTCTATGAACAGAATGAAAGGACAGAAAAACTCACAACCTATAAAGAGAACAAGAGGCAGTACTAACTGCCAGGGATGTAAACAATATGGATATAAGTAAAGGGTCAAAATTAGAATTCAGAAAAGCGATATTAAGATACTAGCTAGGCTTAAAAAAAGAATAGAAGACACTAGAGAATCATTTTCTGGAGAAATAAAAGAACTAAAATCTAATCAGGTCAAAATCAAAAAGTCTACTAATGAGATGAAATAAAAATGAAGGCTCTAACTGCAAGGATAAATGAGGCTGAAGAGAGAGTAAGTGATATAGAAGACAAAATGATGGAGAATAAAGAAACTGAGAAAAAGAGAAATAAACAAATACTGGATCATGAAGCAAGAATTTGAGAGAAAATTGATTCCATAAAGTGAAACAGTATTAGAATAAATGGGGCCCTGGATGAAGAGGAAAGAAAGAGAGAGGGCCTGAGGTATATTTGAGAAAACTAAAAGTGAGAACTTCTCTAGTATGGGGAACAGGTTAGATTCTCTAATCGGGGGAAACAGGCATTCAAATCCAGAAGGCACAGAGAACCTCCCTCAAAATAAAAAATAAGTCAACTCCTTGACATGTAATAGTGAAGCTTGCAAATTTCAGAGACAAAGAGAAAATCCTGAAAGCATCTCAGGGACAAGACCTCCTTGACCTACAAGGGTACAAATATAAGGCAGGTAGCAGACTTATCCACACAGACCTGGCAGGCCAGAAAGGACTGACATGATCTATGCAGGGTGCTAAAAAAGAAAAATACATAGCCAAGAATACTTTAGCCATCAAGGCTGTCATTCAGAATAGAAGGAGAGGTAAAGAGCTTCCACGAAAAACAGAAACCAAAGAATTTGTGATCACTAAACAATTCTGCAAGAAATATTGAATAAGATCTTTTAAATAAAGAGAGAACCCAAAAGTAACATAGACCAGAAAGGAACAGAGATAATATACAGAAACAGACACTTTATAGGTAATACAATGTCACTAAATTCATACCTTTCAGTAGTTACTCTGAATATAAATGGGCTAAATCATATAATCAAAAGACACAGGATTTCTGATTGGATAAAAAAGAAAATACTCATTGATATGCTGTCTGTAAGAGACTCATTTTAGACCCAAAGACACCACCAAATTGAAAGTGAGGGGGAAGAAAACAGCATGATGATGGATGTCAAAAGAAAGATGGGTGGCAATCCTTATATCAGACAAATTAGATTTTATTTTTTAAATATTATATTTATTTATTTGAGAGAGAAAGTGAGAGAGAGAGAGAGAGAGAGATCATGAGCAGGGGGGAAGAGCAGAGGGAGATGTTGACCCTCTACTGAACAGGGAGCCTGATGTGAGACTCAACCTCACAACCTTGGAGCATGACCTGAGCCACAGGCAGATGCTTAACTGACTGAGCCACCAAGGCACCCCCAGACAAATGAGATATTAAACCAAAGACTGTACAAAGAGACAAGGAAGGGCATTATACCATAGTTAAAGTGTCTATCCAACAAGAAGATCTAACAATTGTAAATATTTATACCCCTAACATGTGAGCAACCAAGTATATAAACCAATTAATAATTTAAATTAAAGAAACACATTGATAATAATATAATAATAGTAGGGGACTTTAATACTCCACTCACAGCAATGGGCAGATCATCTAAGCAAAAGATCAACAAGGAAACAAGGGCTTTGAATGACACACTGGACAAAATGGACTTCACAGATATATTTAGAACATTCCATTCTCGCAACAGAATACATATTCTTCTTGAGTGCACATGAACATTCTCCAGAATACACATAATAAGTCACAAATCAGATCTCAACCAGTACCAAAGATTGGGATTATTCCAAGCACAGTTTCAGACCACAGTGCTTTGAAATTTGAAATGAATCACAAGAGGAAATTTGGAAGGAACACAAATACATGGAAGTTAAAGAATGAATGGATCAACTAGGAAATTAAAGAAGAACTAAAAAAGAGTTCATGGAAACAAATGAAAATGAAAACACAACTGTTCAAAACCTTTGGGATACAGCAAAGGCAGTTCTATGAGGGAAGTGTATAGCAATATAAGTCTTAATCAAGAAACAAAAGTCTCAAAACATGACCTAAACTTACACCTAAAAGAGCTGGAGAAAGAACAGCAAATAAAGCCAAACACTGCAGGAGAAGAGAACTAATAAAGATCAGAGCAGAAATCAATGAAATAGAAACCAAAGGAACAGTGGAACAGTTCAACAAAACTAGGAGCTGGTTCTTTGAAAGAATTAATAAGATTGATAGAACCCTGGCCAGACTTAGTAAAAAGAAAAAGAGGAAGGACCCAAATAAATAAAATCATGGATGAAAGAGGAGTGATCACAACCAACAACAAAGCAATACAAACATTTATGAAAACATATTATGAACAACAATGTGCCAACCAATTAAGCAATCTGGAAAAAATGGATGCATTCCCAGAGACTTATAAACTACCAAAGCTGAAACAGGAAGAAATAGAAATCTTGGACAGACCCAACCTGGACTGCAAGTTCGTGCAGCCACTCTGGAAAACAGTATGAATGTTCCTCAAAAAGTTGAAAATAGAGGCATCTGGGTGGGGCAGTTGGTTAAGCAACTGCCTTTGGCTCAGGTCATGATCCCAAGGTCCTGGGATCAAGCCCTTCATTGGGTTCCTTGTTCACTGGGGAGACTGCTTCTCCCTCTCCCTCTGCTTCTCTGCCTGCTTGTGCTCTCTTGTTCTCTCTGTCTAATAAACAAATAAAATCTTTAAAAAATAAAGTAAAAAATAGAGCTACCCTATGACCCAGCAATTGCACTATTGTATATTTATCCTAAAGATACAAATGTAATGATCCAAAGGAGCACGTGCACCTGAGTGTTTATAGCAGTAATGTCCACAATAGCCAAACTAGATGTCCATCAACAGACGAATGGATAAAGAAGAAGTTTATATATATATGTATATATATATAAAGTTTATATATAAATGTAGAAAGAAGTTTATATATGAATGTATATATGTTTATATATACATTTATATATAAATGTATATATGTAAATACATATATGTGTATATATATATATAATGCAGCCATAAAAAACCGAAATCTTGCCATTTACAATGATGTGGGTGGAGCTAGAGTATATTATGCTAAACGAAATAAGAAAGACAATTATCATATAATCTCACTGATTGAGGAATTTGAGAAACAAGACAGAGGATCATAGGGGAAGGGAGGGAAAAATGAAACAATATGAAACCAGAGAGGGAGACAAACCAAAAGAGACTCTTAATCTCAGGAAAAAAACTGAGGGTTGTTGGAAGGGAGGAAGATGGAAGTGATGGGGTGGTTGGATGATGGACATTGGGGAGGGTATGTGCTATGGTGAGAAAAAAATAAATTAAATAAAAAATTAAAAAATAAATGTCTATGCCACCCAGAGCAATCTATATATTCAATGCAGTGCCTGTCAAAATACCATCTACATTTTTCACAGAACTGGAACAAATAATCCTAAAATTTTTAATGGAGCAGAAAAGACGCTGAATAACCAAAGGAATGTTGAAAAAGAACCAAAATTAATGGTATCACAATTCCGGACTTCAAGCTCTATTACAAAGCTGTAATTATCAAAAAGTATAATCAAATTGTCCATCCAACAAGATCTAACAATTGTAAATATTTATGCCCCAAACATGTAAACAGCCAAGTATATAAACCAAAAACAGACACAGATCAATGGAACAGAATAGAGAACCCAGAAATGGACCCTCAGCAACATGGTCTACAATGCAGAGAAGACTATTCATGGAAAAAAGCCTTTTCAACAAATCATGTTGGGGATATTGGACAGCCACATGCAGAAGGATGAAACTGGACCATTTCTTTACACCATACACAAAATAAACTCAAAATGGATGAAAAACCTAAATGTGAGATAGAAATCCATCAAAATCCTTGAGAAGAACACAGGAAGCAACTTCTGTCACCTTGGCCCCAACAACTTTTTGCTATACACGTCTTCAAAGGCAAAGGAAACAAAAGCAAAAAATGAACTATTGGAACCTCATGAAGATAAATCTTTTACACAGCAAAGGAAACAGTTGACAAAACCAAAAGATGACCTACAGAATGGGAAAAGATATCTGTCTTATCAGATAAAGGGCTAGTATTCAAAATCTGTAAAGAACTCATCAAACTCAACACCCAAAGAACAAATAACCCAGTCAAGAAATGGACAAAAGACATGAACAGATATTTCTCCAAAGAAGACATACAAATAGTCAATAAACACATGAAAAAATGCTCCATATCACTCAGCATCAGGGAAATACATATCAAAACCACAATAAGAGATAACCTCCACCAGTCAGAATGGCTAAAATTAGCAAATCCACAAACAACACATGTTGGAGAGGATGCAGAGAAGAGGGAACCTTCTTACACTGCTGGTGGGAATGCACGCTTGTATGGCCGCTCTGGAAAACAGTATGGAGGTTCCTGAAAAAGTTGAAAGTAGACCTACCCTATGACCCAGAAATTGCACTACTAGGTATTTATAACAAAGATACAAATGTACTAATTCAAAGGGGCACCTGCACTGCAATGTTTATAGTAGCAATGTCCGCAGTAGCCAAACTATGGAAAAAGCCCAGATGTCCATCAACAGATGAATGGATTAAGAAGATATGGAGTGTGTGTGTGTGTGTGTGTGTGTGTGCGTGTGTACACACAATGAAATACTACTCAGTCACCAAAAAATGAAATTTTGCCATTTGCAATGATGTGGATTGAACTAGAGGGTATTATGCTAAGTGAAATAAGTCAAATAGAGAAAGACATTTTTCAAATGATTTCAATTATATGTGGAATTTAAGGAACATAACAGAGGATCATATGGGAAGGAAGGGAATAATAAAACAAGATGAAATCAGAGAGGGAGACCAAGTGTAAGAGACTCTTAATTATAGTAAACAACTGAGATTTGCTGGAGGAGAGAGGTAGAGGGATGGGGTAACGGGGTGATGGGCATTAAAGAGGGCATTTGATGTAATGAGCACAGAGTGTATGTACAACTGATGAGTCATTCAACTCTACCTCAAAAACTAATAATACACTATGCTAATTAGATGAATTTAAATTTAATTTAATTTAATTATAAAAGAAAATGAACATAGACAAAAACCTACAATAATCATTTACTTAATGGTGAAAGAGTAATTGTTTTCCTGTTTTCCCCCTTAGGTATGGAACAAGGCCAGGATGTTTACTTTCAGAACTCTGACTTAACGTAGTGCTGGAAGTTCTAGCCAGTATCATATGGCAGGAAAAGGACATAGAAGAAATATGAATCTGCAAAGAAGAAATAAAACTGTTCCCATTTGCAGATGACATCAGTGTCTATTCAGATAATTCTAGAAATCTACCAAACACTTCAAAGAGAGCTCAGCAAGATTATAGGATACAAGATAAATGTAAAAAAAATGGTATTATATATTCAAGCACTGAACATATGAACACAAAACTTTAAAAAAGAATACCTCTTACAATTTTTCAAAAACATTAAGATATTTATGTATAAATATAACAAAACATGCACGGTATGTGTATGCTGTAAAATACAAAATGTTGATGTAAGAAATCAAAGGTGATATAAATAAATGAAGAGGCACATCATATCCATGAATTGGAAGCCTCAAGATAGAAAGATGTCATTTCTCCAAGAATTGATACCAGGTTTAATGCAATTCTCATCAAAATCCCAGAAAGATTTTTTTTGGTGTGTGATATAGACAAGATCATTCTAAAATTTATACGGAACTGAAAAGGAACTGAAATAGCAAAGGAACTGAAATAGCTAAACAATTTTCAAAAAGAAGAATAAAATGAGAAGAAACAACCTACTAGACTTTAAGACTGATTAGATAACTATAGTAATTAACACCATGTGATATTGGCATAGAGAACTACATCAATAGAACAAAAAACCCAATAATATAATCATACAAATATGCCCAACTGATTCTGACAAAGGTGCAAAGCAATTCAATGGAGGCCTTTTCAACAAATGGTGTTGGTCTACTGGGTACCCACAGGCAAAAAAAAAAAAAAAAAAAAGAAAGAAAGAAAGAAAAAAAAGAAAAAGAAAAAAGAAAAAATGAGGCACAAACTAAGTCTCACAGTTCATACAAAAATTACTCAAAATGGACAACAAACAAACTTAAGTATAAAATGTAAAACTATAAAACTTAAAAAAAAAAATAGGAGAAAATCTTTGGAACATAGGACCAAGCAAAGAATTCTTAGCTCTTGTATTGAAAATATAATCCAAAGAAAAAAATGATAAACTGGATTCCATCATATTTAAAAATTTTTGTGTTGTGAAGACCATGTGGAGAGGATGCAATGACAAGTTTCAGATTAAGAGAAGATACTTATAAACCACATAGACAATAGAGGATTAGTGTCTAGAATATACATAGAACCCCTGGAATTCAACAATAAAAGACCAAACAATTCAAATAGAAAATGGACAGAAGATAAGACATTGCACTGAAAAGGATATACAGAAGATAAATAGGCCTGTGAAAAGATGCTCAACATCACTAGTCATGAAGGAAATGCAAATTAAAACCACTATAAGGTGTCACTACACAACTGTCAGAATGGCTAGAATAAAAAATAGTGACAACACAAATCACAAGGAGGCGGAGAAACTGGATCTCTCATGTATCGCTGGTGGGAAATGTGAAATGGCAGAACCACTCTGGAAAAGAATTTAGGAATTTCCTTAACATTTTAAAAAGGGAACTACCATTCAATCCAGCAATTGCACTTTTGGGCATTTATCCCAGAGAAAAGCCAAACCTACTTTTCACACAAAAGCCTATACATGAATGTTTATAGCACCTTTACTAGTACTAACCAAAAATTAAAACCCAGATGTCCTTTAATAAATTAATGATTAAATAAGCTGTGGTCGATGTGGCATACTACTCAGCAGTAAAAAAAAAAAAAAACTGACAAATGATTTGATAATCAAAAGAATTGATAACACATAAAATCTGGATGAATCTCCAAATAATTATGGTGAATGAAAAACACAGTCCCAAAAGTTTACATACTATATGATTCTATTTATATAACATTCTTGAGACAACAGAATTATAGAAATAGAGAACAATAGTTCCCAGGGTTTTACTAGGTGGAGTCTTCAGGTTGGTAATGAGTCTGGATCCCTTTGTGTTATTGCTTACAACTAAATGTGAATCTACAATTATTTCAAAATAAAAACTTTAAAATAAATCAACTATGTGGACATGTAAGGGAATAATACACATCAAACCCACATTAGTGGCAAAAGGTTGGAGTTGAGAACAGATGGAAAAGAAGAAGAACAAACAATCTTTAAAACATACAGTAACATCAAAAATTTATTACAAAGTTGAAAATGTTCTGCTCTTGAAGTGATAACTGTATTTTGTTATATTCAAATCTTACCTTGTATTTGGATTTGCTAAAACTAAGGCTTATAGATTCCTGACAATGCATAGTGGATATCTCATGAGGACAGTGACCTTCGTCATTCACCTGAAGGATTTTTTTTTCCCAATTTATTTATTTTCAGAAAAACAGTATTCATTATTTTTTCACCATCACCTGAAGGATCTTTAACTAACACTTCATGTCATAGCCTTCATTATCTGATGTTCTCTATCTTTAACCTTGTTCACCTCCTGTCTTAATAACTACTCATTACCACCACTTACATGCCATCACTTTTAATCTTTTGAAAATATCTAATACTACATCCTACAGAAAAAATCCTCTCTCTCCTGCTCCATCATCTCCTCATTTTGATGCTATCTAGATTCCTAGAAACTTTCTTCTTCCCTCCTGTTGATGACCCCTGTCTAGTGTCATTCCCCCCTTTTCAGTTAGGATCCAAAGTTTCATCACCTCTACCACTTTCCTTCCCAAACTCTCAACTCCTTTACCCCATTGTCTCTCTGTTCAACACAATGGCACTGTATTCTTCATGCCTGTCCTTCAAAAATATCTGGAGTGATTGTGTGTCCTGGTTTATCAGAGACAAATTATCTTTGTTGCTTCAAATCCTATTTAACAACATTTTTTTTAAAAAATCTCTCATCACACTCTTCTCCCACAAAATGTCAGCATCTCCTACACCAGAGGAAAAAACCAAAAAACAAAAAAACAAAAAACAAAAGCAAGCCCAAACCAAAGCCTCAGACTATTAATCCCTTGACTTCCTACACTACTCTTTCATAGAGGTACTTCCCTGTACAACCATTCCTAAATGCCCTTTTCTCATCTGAAGTGAAGAAATGCCTCTTACCTTCTCTTTAAGGCAAATTGCTTCATTGAATTTTACAAATCCCATCCCATCTTGCCATCTGAGAAAACTTGAACCACCTTTACTCACTCCCATCTTTCTGCCTTCTTCCCTTCAGAAAACACCTCAGAATAATAGGCTCTTCCCCTTATTTGCCCATATCCCTACCCCATCTTTACTGTTTGCCTTCACAAAGAAATGTCCTGGAAAAAAATAGTTTCTGCATATCTGCCTCCCTGCCTCTTTGCATTGAAGCTTATTTCCTTTGATTTCATGAGAATTGTTCTTTGGGTCCTTAAATTTAGAATCTTAAAAAAAATCAGTCTTCATTGAAGGTACCTGTTTGTACCTTTGATCCATTAAATCACTCTTTCCTTCTGAATATAATTCTTAGCTCTTGGGATTCTTTCTCCTCTGCTTTTCTGTGTCATACTGGGTATTTGTTATAGTACGATTTACAGCTTTTCTTTCTTCTGAATTATAAGGAATTTCCACCCTTGAGTCTCCTTTCTTCTCACTCAACACACCCCCTTGGTTCTAAATGACTTCATTCACAGCCATTGACTATATAACTTAGCTTTGTGCTCATAAACCAACCGTCTTAGTCCCAACAAGCATATTAAACACAACTTTTCCCAAACTGTACTCATTATCTCTCCACATTTGCTAATTTTTAATTAATTTTTTTTAATAAACATATAATGCATTTTCCGCCCAGGGGTACATGTCTGTGAATTTCCAGGTTTACTTATTTTACAGCACTCATCATAGCACATACCCTCCCCAATGTCCATATCCCCACCACCCTCTCCCGTCCCCCCTTCCCCCAGCAACACTCAGTCTATTTTTTGAGATTGAGTCTTTTATGGTTTGTCTCCCTCCCAATCCCACCTTCTTTCACTTGTTTTTTCTTTTTCTACCCCCCAACGCCCCCACATTGCATCTCCACTTCTTCATATCAGGGAGATCATATGATAGTTGTCTTTCTCCACTTGACTTATTTCACTAAGCATAGTACCCTCTAGTTCCATCCACATCATTGCAAATGGCAAGATTTCATTTCTTTTGATGGCTGCATAGTATTCCATTGTGTATATATACCACTTCTTCTTTATCCATTCATCTGTTGATGGACATCTAGGTTCTTTCCATAGTTTGGCTATTGTGGACATTGCTGCTATAAACATTCGGGTGCACATGCCCCTTCGGAGCACACGTTTGTATCTTTAGGATATATACCCAGTAGTGCAATCGCTGGGTCATAGGGTAGCTCTATTTTCAGTTTTTTGAGGAACCTCCACACGGTTTTCCAGAGTGGTTGCACCAGCTTGCATTCCCACCAACAGTGTAGGAGGGTTCCCCTCTCCACATCCTCGCCACAATCTGTCATTTCTTGACTTCTTAATTTTAGCCATTCTGACTGGTGTGAGGCGGTATCTCATTGTGGTTTTGATTTGTATTTTCCTGATGCCGAGTGATGTGGGGCATTTTTTCATGTGTCTGTTGGCCATCTGGATGTCTTCTTTGCAGAAATGTCTGTTCATGTCCTCTGCCCATTTCTTGATTGGATTATTTGTTCTTTGGGAGTTGAGTTTGCTAAGCTCTTTATAGATTTTGGATACTAGCCCTTTATCTGATATGTCATTTGCAAATATCTTCTCCCATTCTGTCAGTGGTCTTTTGGTTTTGCTAACTGTTTCCTTTGCTTTGCAAAAGCTTTTGATCTCGACGAAATCCCAATAGTTCATTTTTGCCCTTGTTTCCCTTGTGTTTGGTGATTTTCCCAGGAAGAAGTTGCTTCAGTTGAGGTCAAAGAGGTCGCTGCCTGGGTTCTCCTCAAGGATTTTGATGCATTCCTTTCTCACACTGAGGTCCTTCATCCATTTTGAGTCTATTTTCGTGTATAGTATAAGGAAATAGTCCAATTATATTTTTCTACATGTGGCTGTCTAATTTTCCCAGCATCATTTGTTGAAGAGGCTGTCTTTTTTCCATTGGACATTCCTTCCTACTTTGTC
Source organism: Neogale vison (assembly GCF_020171115.1). Classification (NCBI taxonomy): domain Eukaryota; kingdom Metazoa; phylum Chordata; class Mammalia; order Carnivora; family Mustelidae; genus Neogale; species Neogale vison. The sequence goes on along the minus strand of NC_058094.1, from coordinate 82,651,981 downwards.
AAAAATTAGTTGACCATAGAGTTGAGGGTCTATTTCTGGGCTTTCTGTTCTGTTCCATTGATCTATGTGTCTGTTTTTGTGCCAGTACCATGCTGTCTTGATGATGACAGCTTTGTAATAAAGCTTGAAGTCTGGAATTGTGATGCCACCAATTTTGGTTTTCTTTCTCAGTATTCCTTTGGCTATTTGAGGTCTTTTCTGGTTCCATATAAATTTTAGTATTCTTTGTTCCATTTCTTTGAAAAAAATGGATGGGATTTTGATGGGGATTGCGTTAAATGTGTAGATTGCTTTAGGTAACATAGACATTTTCACAATATTTGTTCTTCCAATCCATGATCATGGAACATTTTTCCATTTCTTTGTGTCTTCTTCAATTTCTTTCTTCCTCAATTTCTTGGTACTTTATAGTTTTCTGAGTATAGATTCTTTGCCTCTTTGGTTATCTAGGTATCTTATGGTTTGGGGTGCAATTGTAAATGGGATGGACTCCTTAATTTCTCTTCTGTCTTGTTGTTAGTGTAAAGTAATGCAACTGATTTCTGTGCCTTGATTTTATATCCTGACACTTTACTGAATTCCTGTACAAGTTCTAGCAGTTTTGGAGTGGAGTCTTTTGCGTTTTCCACATATAGTATCATATCATCTGCAAAGAGTGATAGTTTGACTTCTTCTTTGCCAATTTGGATGCCTTTAACTTCTTTTTGTTGTCTGATTGCTGAGGCTAGGACTTCTAGTACTATGTTGAACAGCAGTGGTGATAACGGACATCCTTGCTGTGTTCCTGACCTTAGTGGAAAAGCTTTCAGTTTTTCTCCATTGAGAATGATATTTGAGGTGGGTTTTTCATAGATGGCTTTGATAATATTGAGGTATGTGCCCTCTATCCCTACACTTTGAAGAATTTTAATCAGGAAGGGATGCTGCACTTTGCCAAATGCTTTTTCAGCATCTATTGAGAGTGTCATTTGGTTCTTGTTCTTTCTTTTATTAATGTGTTGTATCACATTGATTGATTTGTGGATGTTGAACCAACCTTGCAGCCCTGGAATAAATCCCACTTGGTCATTGTGAATATCCTTTTAATGTACTGTTGGATCCTATTGGCCAGTATTTTGGTGAGAATTTTTGCATCTGTGTTCATCAAGGATATTGGTCTGTAGTTCTCTTTTTTGATGAGATCCTTGTCTGGTTTTGGGATCAAGGTGATGCTGGCCTCATAAAATGAGTTTGGAAGTTTTCCTTCCATTTCTATTTTTTGGAACAGTTTCAGGAGAATAGGAATTCATTTAAATGTTTGGTAGAATTCCCCTGGGAAGCCATCTGGCCCTGGACTTTTGTTTATTTGAAGATTTTTGATGACTGTTTCAATCTCCTTACTGGTTATGGGTCTGTTCTTGTTTTCTATTTCTTCCTGGTTCAGTTGTGGTAGTTTATATGTCTCTAGTAATGCATCCATTTCTTCCAGATTGTCTAATTTGTTGGCATACAGTTGCTCATAGTATGTTCTTATAATTGTTTGTATTTCTTTGGTGTTGGTTGTGATCTTTCCTCTTTCATTCATGATTTTATTTATTTGGGTCCTTTCTCTTTTCTTTTTGATAAGTCTGGCCAGGGGTTTGTCAATCTTATTAATTCTTTCAAAGAACCAGCTCCTAGTTTCATTGATTTGTTCTATTGTTTTTTAGTTTCTATTTCATTAATTTATGCTCTGATCTTTATGATTTCTCCTCTCTGCTGGTTTAAGCTTTCTTTGTTGTTCTTTCTCCAGCTCCTTTAAGTGTAGGGTTAGGTTGTGTGTTTGAGACCTTTCATGTTTCTTGAGAAAGGCTTGTACCACTATATATTTTCCTCTCAGGACTGCCTTTGTTGTGTCCCACAGGTTTTGAATTGTTGTGTTTTCATTATCATTTGTTTCCATGAATTTTTTCAATTCTTCTTTAATTTCCTGGTTGGCCCATTCATTCTGAAGAAGGATACTGTTTAGTCTCCATATATTTGAGTACTTTCCAAATTTCTCTTGTGATTGAGTTCTAGCTTCAGAGCATTTTGGTCTAAAAATATGCAGGGAATGATCCCAATCTTTTGATACTGGTAGAGACCTGATTTATTACCCAGGATGTGATCTGTTCTGGAGAATGTTCCATGTGCACTAGAGAAGAATGTGTATTCTGTTGCTTTGGGATGGAATGTTCTGAGTATATCTGTGATGTCCATCTGGTCCAGTGTGTCATTTAAGGCCTTTATTTCCTTGTTTATCTTTTGCTTGGATGGTCTGTCCATTTCAGTGAGGGGAGTGTTAAAATCTTCTACTATTATATTATTGTTGATGTGTTTCTTTGATTTTGTTATTAATTGGTTTATATCATTGGCTGCTCCCATGTTAGGGGAATAGATATTTTAAATTGTTAGGTCTTCTTGTTGGACAGACCCTTTGAGTATGACATAGTGTCCTTCCTCATTTCTTATTATAGTCTTTGGCTTAAAATTTAATTGATCTGATATAAGGATTGCCACCCCAGCTTTCTTCTGATGGCCATTAGCATGGTACATTGTTTTCCACCCCCTCACTTTAAGTCTGGAGGTGTCTTTAGGTCTAAAATGAGTTTCTTGTAGGCAGCATATGGATAGGTTTTGTTTTTTTAATCCATTCTGATACCCTGTGTCTTTTGATTGGGGTATTTAGCCCATTAACATTCAGGGTAACTATTGAGAGATATGAATTTAGTGCCATTGTATTGCCTGTAACCTGACTGTTACTGTATATTGTTTCTGTTTCTTTTTGATCTACTACTTTTAGGTCTCTCTTTGCTTAGAGGACACCTTTCAATATTTACTGTAGAGCTGGTTTGGTGTTTGCAAATTCTTTTAGTTTTTGTTTGTCCTGGAAGCTTTTTATCTCTCCTTCTATTTTCAATGATAGCCTAGCTGGATATAGTGTTCTTGGATGCATGTTTTTCTCATTTAGTGCTCTGAATACATCATACCAGTTCTTTCTGGCCTGCCAGTTCTCTGTGGATAGGTCTGCTGCCAGTCTAATGTTTTTACCCTTGCATGTTACCGACTTCTTTACCCGGGCTGCTTTAAGGATTTTCTCTTTGTTGCTAAGACTTGTAAATTTTACAATCAGGTGATGAAGTGAAGGTAATTTTGAGGGGTGTTCTTAACATCTCCTGGATTTTGATGTTTGTTCTCTTTGCCATATTAGGGAAATTCTCTACAATAATTCTCTCTAATATACCTTCTGCTCCCCTCTCTCTTTCTTCTTCTTCTGGAATCCCAATTATTCTAATGCTGTGTCATCTTATGGTGTCACTTATTTCTCAAATTCTCTCCTCGTGGTCCAGTATTTGTCTCTCTTTTGCTCAGCTTCTTTATACTCTGTCATTTGGTCTCCTATGTCACTAATTCTTTCTTCTGCCTCAATTATCCTAGCAGTAAGAGCCTCCATTTTTAATTGCACCTCACTAATAGCTTTTTTTATTTCAACTTGGTTAGATTTTAGTTCTTTTATTTCTCCAGAAAAGGCTTTTATCTCTCCGGAGAGGGTTTCTCTGATATCTTCTATGCCTTTTTCGAGCCTGGCTAGAACCTTGAGAATCATCATTCTGAACTCTAGATCTGTCATATTAACAATGTCTGTATTGATTAGGTCCCCAGCCTTTGGTACTGCCTCTTGCTCTTTTTTCTGTGGTGAGTTTTTCTGCCTTGTCATTTTGTCCAGATAAGGTTTGCTTTCTCCTCCTCTGGAATTCCGCTGTTCTCCTTGGTGAGTGAAGTTGGTCTTAGCTGGGTTTCTTATTGATCTTCTGGGGGAGGGGCCGGTGTAGTGATTCTCAAGTGTCTTTGCCCTAGGCAGAATTGCACCGCCCTTACTAGGGGCTGGCCTAAGTAATCCACTCAGGTTTGCTTTCTGGAGCTTTTGTTCCCTGAGTGCTTTCTGTAGAGTTCCAGAAGTTGGGAATGAAGATGGCGGCCTCCCAATCTCTGGTCTGGAGGAACCGAGAGCTCAGGGTCCTGCTCTTCAGTGCACCCTCAGAGAAAAACGCCCAACCACCGCGGTCTCCCTGGCCTCTGGTCATGCTTGTAGGAAAGCGCTCAATCAGTCGCACTTGGAGAAAAGCGCCCTGTTGCTTCCGTCTCCATGGCCTCCAGCCACGCTCCGAGCTCACCCAGCCTGTGACTGGTTCAAGGTAACCCCGAGCTGAGAACTCACTCCTCGGCTCTGTCGCTGTAGCTGGCTTCCCCACTCTAATACCTGCAAGCTCTGAGACACTCAGATTTCCCCTGGTCCTTCTGTGACCCCGTGGGACATGGGGTTATTCCGACCCCATGTGGGCTTCACCCCGGTTTAGCCTCTGGAGCCATGTTCCTCAGTGGAACAGACTTTTAAAAGTTCCGATTTTGTGCTCCGTTGCTCCGCCGCTTGCCAGGAGCACACCCCATCTATTTTCCTGTCACTTTGGATTCACTTCTCCGCAGGTCCTACCTTTCAGAAAGTGATCGATTTTCTGTTTCTAGAATTGTTGCTCTTCTTCTCTTCGATTTCCCGTTGGATTTGTAGGTGTTCGCAATGGTTAGATAAGCTATCTAGCTGATCTCCTGCTTCCTGATGTCATCTCAGCCTGCTACTTCTCTGCCATCTTGACTCCTCCCCCTCCCCATTTGCTAATTTACCTGTCCTTTTTTGCTATTGAACTAGAAGTTTCTTCGTATATTACAAATAAAAAAAAGTCAGTTATGTACAGTGCAAATATCTTTGATTCTTTTTTTTAAAATGAATGGAAGATACAAATTGTAATGTAGATGACTTTATCAATCATTTTTTATACAATAATTTTTATATTTTGGTTTAAAAATCCTTCTTTACTACCATTAAAAAAATCTCATTTTTATTCATAAATATTTAAATATTTGTTTCTTAATATTAAAGGTATTTTTTAACCTGGAATTTATTTTCGAGTATAGTTAAAGTGAAGATTCATTTCACGGTTTCCCTGTGACCAGTTGCCTATCACTATTTATTGAGGACATCTACTTTCTGTAGATGAATAGTGCCAGGACTGTAATTAATATTGTTTTTCTTTCTGTTCCATAGATCAATTTATTAATCCCTATGTCAATAAAACAATATGTTAATTATGATAGATTGATAACCTCTTGCTATTAGATTATCCCAGTCATTCTTAAATCTTTGCTCATTTATATACAGTTTTAATCAACATTTCATTTTCTACCAAAAACCCTTCCAGGATTTCCACCAGAATTACGCTGACCTACAAATCAGTATTGGAAGGACTAACATCTTTACAGAAGGATTTGTCTTCTCAATTTCTTCCAACAGCATTTTGTTCCTACAAGTTCTTGAATATCTTTGGTTAGACTTATTTGTTTGTTTTAGATTTCATTTTATTCTGGTAAGAACACTTACCATATAGCTACCTTCTTAAAAAATTATTGGTTACAAATCAAAGGTTATACATTTTCACTTAAGCAAGATGAAGAAGTTATGCAGATATTCAGTACCCTATCATATGTACAATCAATAAAATATGTTGTTAGATTTATTTTTAAATAATTTATACTTTTTTGCTATTTTAAGAAGTATTATTTTAAAAATAAAATTAGGTATTCTATTTGTTGCTGACATGTAGAGAGAAAAATATTTTTACTTATTAATGTTAACTAATAAACTTGCCAAATTCATTATTTCTGATAGTATATTTTAAATGTTTCTGAATTATGTGAGGAAATTCTATTATGTATAAATAATAAAATCATATGCATTCTTTCTAAATTCATAAATTTTGTTTCCATTTCTTTTCTTTTTGCACAGGCTAGGACCTTCCATTATAGTGTTGAGTAAATACAGTCTTCTTTCTACTCCCAAAGGAAATATTTCTAACATTTTATCTTGAAAAACACCATTTTCAAAAATATTACTTATAGAAAGTTTTTTAAAATCATTGCTAAGATCTTGAATAGATGAATAGATGAAAATTTTAATAATGAATAGATGAAAAATTTAATCAAATGCTTTGTCTAGCTCTATTAAAATAATATTAATCCATTAATCTATTAATGTCATTGAATTCAGTAGGTCAATATTTTCTATAGGGATTATTCTGAATTTTTTCCTCATAATATTCTTTATTAGATAAAGTTGGGAACTATTCCCTGTTCTATTCTCTGTAATAGTTTGTATAAGACTGAATTGATCTTAGACATTTAGAGAATTTGTCCACAAAATAACTGCCATATTTTTTATTCTTTATTTATCTTTTATTTAAATAATTTCTAACACCATCTTTTTCACCTTTTTGATTGAAACTTATTATCATACTTTTTTTTAAAATTTTTTGCTACCTATCCCTGATATTTTGCCAGGTATACAGAATATTATACTACTTTAATCAAATAATAACTCTCTTAACTGGTATTGCAATGTTAGCTAGCATTTAATTATGTGATTTTTATTCAGTGCCACATGATAGTATTTAATATTATTAATATTTAATACAGAAAATATTTTAATATTTCCTACATGTTCAGCAGTTTCTTTGTTTACCTTTACATTTTATTTTGAATATCAGTCATTCTTTCAAGTTCTTTCTTTTCTTAGGAATTTCCTTTAGAAATTTCCTTAAAGTAATATTATAGTGGACAAACATTCTGTTTACTGAAAATATCTTTATGAAGCCCTTGTTCTTCCATATTTACTGTTATTTTTCTTGAGACACTTTGAAGGTTTTTTTAAGATTTTATTGAGTTGATAGAGAGAGAGCAAGAGCAGGGGGAGGAGCAGGGAGAACCAAGCTCCCCACTGAGCAGGGAGCCAAATGAGATACTTGATCCCAGCACCCTGGGATCAGGATCTGAGCCAAAGGCAGACATTTAACTGACTGAGCCACCCATATACCCCAAGACAGTTTGAAGTTTTGATTCCAACATATTGTGGCTCCTACTGCTCCTGATATGAAATCTATTGTTAATTCAATTGATATAGGTGATTTGCCTTTCCTTTCTAACCAATAATACCACTGATGTGAACTACCCATTGAGTGAAGAAATCGTATCACCAGAGTATGGAATAACCAACTGTGAGAAGAAACAACTGGCTAAAAGGCCACAAGCTAAACTCCTTCACCCATACCAGGGAAATGAGCAGTAAGGAAACCTAAATATGACCTCTGAATAAAATGCATATAATGCTAGAGAACTAGCCATGCAGAGGTCCCTGATGACCAGAAAAGACCACATAGCAACAAAAAGAGAGGGTCACCTTGCCATTGGCTTCCCATTAGTGAACCTGTCCCTTCCTCTCCATTCCTTCAGGGCCATCACTAAGCAGGAAGAATTGAAAGATTAAAAAGAAGAAAGTATACCAAAAACAAACAAACAAACAAACAAACCAAAAAAAACAAAACAAAACAAAAAAAGTCCTAAACCTTGCCCTTTCCCAGTTCCTGCACTCACATGGACACCCCAATCTACTAGAGTCATCTGCCCCAGCCTGCACTGAGATAAGGCCAGGAAAAGAACTACATCTACACTGTGAGACTTAAATATTGAAAAGATATGGAGCCTTGTGGTTTGGGAGCATAAGTGTGGCATTTCCAGTTTTTATCAAAAAAGTGGTCCAAAAGCAACAAGGAGGATAAAAATCAGAAACATACTGCTAGTGTTGCTTATAAAACTACCAGCTTCATTTTCAGCAACATTGGGGAAGCACTAAAGCTGACTCCACCAAAAAAAGGTGGAGGGAGGGCTACCTAAAGCAGAGAAGATCAAGTAGAGATGTGTGTGGAAGAGGATATGACACGATCTCAAGAAGGGCCAGGCACATACATTTCTATGTATGACTAGAAATGACTAGAAAGACATTTCCAGAACAAAATCTGCATCATAGGCACACAGTGCTATTTTTTATATGTGTACCCAGTTAGTTCCAAAGGTTTTACATAATTATCTTTTCTTCACTCAAAGAAAATGCCAACCTTTTCTTATATGACATTCCCATATGAAAGGGAATCAATTTATAGATTATATATTTTGTTGTAAGGTACTATCTGGGTAGTTTTAATTTATGTAGCTTTATTATGTATTTTATAATTTAGCATGATGAGTCCTCTTTAATTATGGTTCCTTTTCAGAATCTTCCCAGTTATTCTTTGTCTCTTGGCTAATTGTAATGATTTGTCTCTCCAAATCTATATTAAGTGACAATAATGACAGCAGTAATCTTTTCTTTAGTGAAAATATTTATGGTATTTCTCTATTAAGCAGGATTCTGGCTAATGAGTTCAATAAAGCAAGAGTAATTTGTAATAAATTCTAAAAATTCATTAAAATATATAAAAGGAAAACTATCATATATATCTGTCTATGCAAAAAATCCAGGAATGTAAATCTATTTTATCATGTTGAAGAGATGTTTGTTCAAAACTATATGAATTGAGAGTTTCTAATGAAAATAAATGTTGAATTTTATCAAATGTCTTTTTAGCATCTATAGAAAGAATCCTGATTTTTCTTCTGAAATTTATTAATATGATAAATTATATTAATAGCTTTCCTATTATTACACTATCTTTGGCTTTCTTGAATAAAAACTACTTAATTATGGACTAATATTTTTTCATGTGCTACTTGTTTTTGATTTATAATTACATTTATTTATTTACACTATTGGATTTTTGCATAGATGTGCAAGATATTTTTCCTTTATATATTTAAAGAACTCTTAGGATTTTTTATCAAGCTTAGGGTTTTTTTTTTAACTAAAAATAATTTTAGTGTGTTTATTATTTTCTAATTCCTGAAGCAATATGAATAGCATCAGAATTTTTGTTATCTATAGATGTGACGGTTTTCCTTGGGAAACCACTGGCCACATGCTCTTAGTGGAGAGAGCTCTTTCACAGATTTAATATTCAGAATAATTATCAGTCTATTCAGCCATGCTAGAGAGTAACAGCCCGCTATCTGTACTCCTGTGTTCTTTGGCAACTTTTTTCTTCCCTACTATATTCTGTTTATATTTCTATCTCTTCTGAAGTTAGTTTTAATTAAATATGTTTCTATAAAATTACTAGCTCCATCCAATGTTTGTGTATATATTTGCATATGCTTGAGCAAAATATTAGTAGAAAAAATAAAATTATTGCATAGCTAATAAAAGAATCATCTCTGGAGTGAATATACATTGTTCATAATGCAGCAAGGGACATAAAGGGTAGACATGAGAGAGGCAAGTAAAATGAGGTGGCAACAAAGAGTTTAAAGAGATTAAAAAGAAAAATTAAAGATCTAGAAATCAGGCAAAGAAGATCCAACAAATGATGTTACTCAAACACATTAACTTCAGGAGCACTACACTTAAAAATTATTGAGAAGCTCAAAGAACTTTTATTTATGTTGATTAGATGTATCTATGTTCACTATATTAGAAATTAAATCTGAGAACTCTAAATTTTACCTATTCAAAAATTATAGTTATAAACTCATACAATTTTCAAATAAATAATACAATTTTATGAACATTAATTAATTTTCCAAAAATAAAACTAGTGAGTGGAGTAGCATATTGTTCTACACTTTTGCAAATCCCAATAATTGCATAACTGCTTTTCAGTTCAATCTCTTGCAATTGGTCATTTTAGTTGAAGTATATGAATAAAATATGGCCTCACAAAGATAAGTATTTGCAAAATGTAGGGATATTTTAAAAGTTTTTCCAGGTAATTGTGAAAAATCTTTGATACTATATCAAAATTTAACAACTGATAGCTTCTTTTTGCCAATTTCTTTCATGATGCATCTACCAGAGAGTCAAGATTCAATAAAAGTAGTATTTTCCCCATTTTATCAGTAACATTATAAACAAAATTACTTTTTTTCCCCACACTACAAGGGAATAATATATGAATTACTAGTACAATTTGGTGCCACTGCTTTGGTTCATGCTAAGGTACAGCACCTTTATCCACCATTGTCTTGGTACCATCAAGGCAAATGTCAACCTAGTAGAAAAGGCAAACAAGATCTTGATATTATTATGAGATTGTTTTAACCCAAAAACCTCATGAAAAGTTCTTGTACACTTCAGTACACACAAAATTGGGCCTGCAAAATATTGTCAGGGGTGCTAGTAAAAAATATTGTTAATAATTTCAGAGATAAAATGGTTCCACCTGTTATATGTTTACTTGAATTCATTAACTCCTCCATTCCCACAGTCACAGATGTTCAGGTCACCTAGTATATCACTCAGCTATATAATAGAGTTAATGGTTTATTTTTAGAGTTTCTTCACCTCAACATTTGCCTGTTCATTTTGGGCTGATTAATATCCTACATAATATATCTGGCCAACAAATGGAAAGTTCCATGGCCTATAGTCAAGATATGATATATTCTAACTCAACCAAAAATCCCAACTATTTTTTCCCTATGGCCCTCTTCCCCACTCCATTCACATAGTTCATGTTCAACATGTAGGGCTATATGTTTGCTAAAATAACTTATTTGTTTCCACATTTGTGCTTATTGCTAATAATATTTTAATTATGTATATTTGATAAATTTATCAAATTCCTCCACATTTGTCAACTGTCAGATTGAATGGCACATTCTAATATTAATTTCAACAGTAGCATCTTATAAAGCTTACAGAGTGGAGGAAAGAAACCCTCCTTGGGGAAGAGGCATGCTTCTAAATTGAGATCTAGAGGGTCAGTGGGGGACACTGGTGTAAAGATGTAACAATGGAGCAAAAAGAGGACAAAACTAAGACCATTAACTTCAGCATCGTCATGCTATATTTTATTTGACTACAATATGTTGGTTTAATATGCCCTCCTTTTTAAAAAAGTATTAATGTAGGGGTGCCTGGGTGGTGCAGTTGGTTGAATATCTGACTCTTGGTTTGGGCTCAGGTCATGATTTCAGGGTTGTGAAATCAAGCCCCAAGTCAGGCTCCATGCCCAGTGTAGAGTCTGCTTGAGTTTCTCTGTCTCCCTCTGCACCACGCCCCAGCATTCTCTCTCTCCCACTCTCTTTGTCACTCTCAAATGAATAAATAAATATTTAAAAAAAGAATATTAATACAAAAACCTCCTGATTTTTAAATTAGTTGAATTAGTTGAAAACCAATTCAAAAGCAATTTTAAACATTCTGCATAGCAGATTTCAGCCTTTCTTTTAAGAAAGAATGACCCAAAGATATGAGGTTTTCCAAGAGCATGGCAGTTCCCTTCAACTTTCAAGTTTTTTTCAAATCTTCCCATGCACTTCAGCTGCTACTTGACTACTTTCCCTCTTCATAGAACCTTAACTTGATCAAATAAATAAATAATAACAATCACTTGATATGTTAAAAATATAGTGGAAAAGGAATCAATACAGGATTGTACATAGATATTAGTTCAGTGTAATCTTATGTCTATGTCTCAGCATCACTGAATATTTCAAAATTACTAGTATTTCTTTTTACATTTATATTGCTACCTCTGGCTGATCTTTGTCTCTATGTTTTATATGCTCTTATCTAAATATGTGTTACTGCTGAATTTAGATCTACTACATCCAAATAAATTATAGCAATTTTATGGAGAAATCTAGGAAATTATGTTTAAGTGCAAAACAATCCTAAAAATTCAGTTTAGGAAATATATATATCATAGACCAGTAACTAAGAAGAAATTTCAAGAGTACCTAATAACAACCATTTTTCATCCTTACATTGGAACTTTCTTTAAAAATTTAAACCTTAAGTTTTCTTTCTTTATTTATTTTTTTACATGTCAGTTAATGATATATTATTGACAAATAACCCAACCTCATACCAGAATATTATTATTTATGATAAACAATGATAAACAATACTATTTCTGATACTGTATTTCATGATGAGTCTGGAGAAAAGTATCTGCAGTATATCCTCAATAACCCTCAGCATAAAAGATACATCAATATAAGACCAAAATTCAAATGATCAGGTGTGAGAAATTTATCTTTCTGTGAGCTAGTCTCTGCAGGTAAGGCTAATTAACTAGTTCTGAAAAAAATGTGAGAAAACACAAAATGATATTTTTTGGAAGAAAACATGATATTAATAATTAACATTAATAGAAATAAAATCCTCAAGTTGAAAAAAAGACTTATTGGAAGAGAGTTATAAAATTTGCAATTTCTTAGATCCTATAAAATAAAAAAACTAAATAAGTAATAAGATCACCCAGGGATGTGTGAAAGACACATAAAGAGGCACTCTTCAATTGTGTAAATCCAATCACAGCACACATTACCTTTGGGTTTTACAGTTAGCTGGACAGATACTTTTTTCACTCCCAACGGACTTACTGCCTGACATTCATATTGGCCTTGGTCATGATGTGCTGCATGCTCAATTCTCAAAGTTCCAGAGGAGAGAACTGTATGTAGACTTTCCTGAGAGAGTTGCCTTCCTGCAAAGAGGGAAACAAAATACTTTGTATGGCACTGTTATGGCTCAAAGAGTTGACAGCTATTACTGTGTGATCTTCGGGTGTTTGGTAAAGGTTGGGATCTCTCTGGAAGTACTCTGTGTCACAATACTAGGACCCCCCCCCATAACACTCCATCTGGAAACTGGGGCACCCAGCTTGACCAGCCTCCAAGCAGGAGAACTGGTCATCTCCCTTAATATATTCCTACACCTTCATGTTTGGTCCCTCAGTTTTATTCTCCACAGTTAGAATGCAAATTCAAAACTAACCTTATTCCAGCATTACCCTTGTGTATGGTGCCTTCCTATTACTCTTAGAACAAGCTAAAAATGCCTAAGGGTTGGAATGTGAGGCATTGCACAGGCTAATCAACCACACCTACTTCTGTAGCCTCATGGCCCCACTCTTTACTTAATGGAGTGCAAACAAGGCAAAATTTGGATAACAGAAAATTGTTTTTGCATTCTTTTTTTTTTCTTTTTAAATTTATTTGACAGAGAGAGAGAGATCACAAGTAGGCAGAGAGGCAGACAGAAAGAGGGGGAAGCAGGCTCCCTGCCGAGCAGAGAGCCCGATGTGGGGCTCGATCCCAGAACCCTGGGACCATGACCTGAGCCGAAAGCAGAGGCTTTAACCTACTGAGCCACCCAGGTGCCCCTTCTTTTTATTTTTTAATAACAGTTTTTATTCCTAGATTACTCCCCAGAGTGATTACTAAATATGATTGTCAAATATCTTTATAACATTTGTCACATGTATGCAATATTTGTAATATAAAAACATTATAGAATTACAACATTTAAGGTGCTGAGACAGAATCTTGGGAATGGTGGTTTTTGTGACACTGAGGCTGTTAATCCTCACTCACAGTCACAACCACCTACCCAACATTGCACTTTATCACCTCTGAGCTTACAGAGTTTCCACTCCTCATGGCCATTAACAAGTTAATGGATTGTCATTCTCAACTATTTCAGTGACAATATGTGTCAAATGTAATAGCTAACCTTTATTGTTAATAAATAAATAATATATAAAAATGGATAACTAAAAATAAATAATAATTTTTTAAAAACTATTTACCTTTGTAAACAGTTAACTTTTATTGACTTTCTACACAAAGGAGCCAAATACACTTTTAAATGTTTATGAGTATAAATACACTCAAAATAATCCCCAGAATTACCCAGTGTTGTAGGCAATATTAACACTCCCAGCATATAGATAAAGCAACTCTGGTAAAACCACAGTTAACTTACTTGCCCAAGGTCATGCAACTAGTAAATGAAGGAGGGAAATGTGAATCTTGGTTTTCCAGCTTCAAAGTTCACCTCCTACCCACTCTACTTTTATAAAGATGAGAGCAAAAATTTTAGCCAAAAGAAGTTTACAAATGTTGATGTGTTTAGAATTTAACCTAGTTACCTGAACTAACAAAAAAGTTAACAATTCCAAGACTAGAGAAGTCTTAGTGGAGCATTCATCTCAGAGTATAGACCTTACTCTCTAACACCACAAGGATCACTAGAAGTTCCTGGCCCCTCGGATCAACAGCGCACACCCCTTCCCAACACTTAAAAGACAGCAGCTCTCTAGACACCTGGATGGCTCAGTTGGTTAAGCCAGCAACTCCTGGTTTTGGGTCAGGTCATAATCTCATGAGTTGGTGAGATCCAACCCACACAGGGCTCCATCCTCACTAGGGAGTCTGCTTGAAGATTCTCTCCCTCTATCCCTGCCCCAACTCACACTCTCTCACATGCTTCCTCTTTCAAGTAAATAAATAAATCTTTTATGAAGCATTTTTTTTAAGATTTTATTTATTTATTTGAGAGAGAGAGAGCACACAAGTGGGTGGAAGGGCAGAGAAAGAAACAGACTCCCCACTGGAAGGGAGCCTGAGGTGGGCATTGATCCCAGGCCTGGGATCTTGACCTGAGGCTAAAGCAGATGTTTAACGTACTGAGCTACCCAAGCACCAACTCCTGCCACCAAAAAGCATTCTTTAAAAAAAAAAAAAAAAGGGACAGTAGCTCTCTTTTATCCATTTAACATGCTAGAGTTTTCTTAAGGTTGGTTTAACTGCACTTACAATTTCACTTTGTACTAAAAGATAATTCTGCCACTTTAAAAAATGCTTAAAACCACTAACTGTCCAATAATTTTATTTTAAAAATCAAGAAACTGAACAAACTAGTGGTTGCCAGAGAGGAGGTACATGGGAGAATGAGTAAATTTAAAAAAAAAAAAAAATCAGGAAACAGAGTCCCAGAGAGATTATCCGAGGAAGGTCACATATTCAAATGTTGAAACTTACCGTATAACTGAAATTATGGTGCCATATTTAATTCAGAGATTACATTTTGTGTGATGTTTTCATGTCCATTATATAACTATGATAATTAGTTTAAGTTGTTTTTTATCCTCCCATAACAAGGAGGTATTTATCTCTTTCCACAATTACTTGCCCATATGCTAATACCTGCTTTGGTCCAGGCAATTATTGGAGGTGGGTTGCCTTCAGCTTCACAGAGAAATTCAGCAGTGTGTCCTTCTAGCACCACTTGATCCTTGGGGATTACTCTGAATTGTGGAGGAGCTAAAGAGAATGAAAATTTATATCAAAATTAAAAATTATTCTGTAAATTAATAGTAAAGGAAAAAAGAAAATGTGTTTAAATATGTTCCTTAATTATAATTTGTTTCAAATTATTTACATAAAAACTATTAAAAATGTACAGTTGCTTGTGTATGTTTGTGTCTGCTTGCAAAGAAACCAAAAATATACATTTCTGGTTTGCAAAGCAGAAAAGCAGTAGTTAGTAAGAAGGAACAATTTCTAAATCTTATGGACTCTGCTTCATATGTTATCTACTAACTGCAATAGACATATATAAAACTAAAAATTGTATTTGAACCATTAACAAAACTATTTCCTTCAAGCTTTGGAGGACCAATGGCTTTCATTAGTTTCAGGAAAAAAATGTTTCCTATAATACGTGCTATTGTACGTTTTTAAAATTCACATTTAAAATTCACATTTTAAAAATGTGAAATTTTAAAATTTCACATTTTTAAAATTCACATTTAAAAGTTAAAAATTCACATTTAAGTCAAAATTTCAACTTCTCCAAACCTTCAGATCTTTTACAATTAATTTGTTTAAAGAGTAAATAGCTAATAGTTGCATATACACTTATGTAGTCTATTCATGACTCTTTTATTAATATGAAAAAGAAATCTGTATGACCATTTAAGGGCATGATGATCTCCAATGATAGCTGTAAGGTTTTATAGGTGAGATAAACATGACACCAGGTGAGGTAGGCACAAGGCAAGATTTATTAAAGGTACTCTCGGGTGAAGTTTTAGGGCTCAGGAGAAGGGGAGTCAGGAAAGTCATGCTGGGAGGAGGTGGACACCCTCAGGTGAGGTTCCACGACTCTGGAAAGCTGTCAGGGAAGTCCCACTGGGAGGGAGTCGGTGGCGGTCTTTTATTGGGCCAGGGCAGGGCATGGGCTCACATCCATATATGGTAGGGTATTTGGTGATTGGAGGGTATGGAGTGGGGGGGTCCTGATACTTCTGTTCCCTTCATAAGTATGGGGTTACTTATGGAGACGTGACCTGGGCATACATCCTTTCGGCGGGAGAGTCAAGGGTTGAGGAAGTGGGGAAGGGGGCTGGAAGATGGCAGCCCTGACGGTCATTTCCATTGTTCCTCCTGCATTCCTGGAGCCACCGACCCAACAATAGCAATGTGTTGACATTTTCCAAACAACTTTCTGAGATGACCTGACCTCTTCTCCACGCTGTTAGATCTTTGTACTTTCCTCATTCCTCTTCCTCACTGTCTGGATTTACAAGAATCATGATAAAATAAATAGTATTTGGCAAACTGTATTTGTTTTAGCTTTCATATTGTTTACCTAATAAAGACTTTTTAAAGTCCTCAATTCTAAAAAAGGTACTAGGCTAAAAAATGGTAAAAGTTAAATTATGAGGTCATAAAATTCATGAAAGTCCTCAAGAATACCTGCAAGATATTTGTTATAGACTCTTAGAAAAGTCAAGGTGAAAATAGTCCACAGATCAGTAGGCTCTGGCTCCATGTTCCATAGATGAAGAAATTAGGGCTGAAGGTGGTTGAAATGAATAATTCTTAGAGACACAATGAGAATTTGGGCCACTCAATGTTCTTTCCAGAACATTACATGAACTTTTTAAATTGCTAGGAATAACTGGAAGTGAGCAAAAATATTTCTACATTAAAAAAGTGGATTCATGACACAGCAGAAGAGCTATAAAGCAAAAGTAGGTAGTAGTTACAGCAAGTCATTTAGTGAAGGCACAAGTTTTGGGCAACTTGACTTGAACTTTTTAATAGTAACTAAAACACAGCTAGCCACATCTGGCATTGTTATATTTCATATATGGTATTGTTATATTTTACTTGTTCTCATAAAAAGTGATATTTTTAATCCAAGACTACATCCTACCAAAAACTATGAAAGGCATTTTACATTTGTTCCTAGCAGTAAAATGGTCAATTTGCTAGATCAGTGAAGAAATTTTAATGCAATGGGAAGAAAACCCAGAAGATCTAAATATCACAAAGGCAGGTAGTGTAGGCTGGAGGAATTCAAGAGAAATAATGAATTGACATTTCTGGGCCTTTCACTTAACAATGGTGGCCATCAAGCTACCTCTAATACTGACACACCACATGCTTAGATGAAGCATTTTGCCATTTTATTAAAATCCACCCTTCTGATGACTTTTACAAAACTCATGACTGTGATGCCTCATACAGAAAAGGATTTTTATTTACATTGTTGGTAACTATAGGCCCTTTCATCTAAGTGCCCCATACTGTGATTCACACCTTTCATTGAAGCTGTTTCTTTTTCATTTTATCATTTGTTCAGCTGGTCTAGGAAAGGAAATTAATTTGTGGACAGTTGTGTTCTTGGCTTAAATAGACATTAAAGGAACTAAAGAAAATTGATGGAACATCTGTGAAGATAACACAGAAAAGGTACATCTTAAACTATTTAGTCTATTCATTAGGCAAATGAAAGGAGCCTCTTTTATAAATGTATCAAGTGATTAATGGACCATTTCAAGACCGATTAAAAATCTCAACACATAGACCTACAAATAACCCAACTATACAGTTGCAAGGGACAAAAGATAAGCAGATGGCAATTTCAGTGCAAACTGCCTGGTAAAAAGAAATCGTTAGTGTATTGTGGTATGAGAAATGAACAGCACCATATATGTCAGAGTTTGGTTAGACTTGAACTGATACAGATGAAAAAATAGAAGAAGTAAAAGCTAAACACAAGAAGCTGAGACACAAAAGATTAGAATGGTATGAAATAAAGGAGCCTGCCAGAGTGAAATTAGGCATTATGCTTCTAAACACCAAATATTAATATTAAAAAATGCAAGCAAAAAAGACCCCAAATGCTATTTCTTTGTAAGCATTTTTCAATCCTAACACATGGAAAATCTAAAAACAATACTTTGGTCTTTTAAAAGTAATTTCCCCCAGGAGTTATCGAAGACATCAAGAAAAAAATCATTTCTATACCTTTTTAGCATATAGAAAATGTTTTTCATGGTATTAACATTTCTAGGGGAAACACAATTTTTTCCTCAGACGTATGAATAGAAACAATGAATTATTGATCTATTGCTACTTAAAGAGTTGATGTTAAGCAGAAGCAATTTGGAAAACAATTACTGAATAATGAAAATCCAGGATGGATGAAGTATTGTGACTTCCAGTGGGCCAATTCCTCTGCTCTCCAGAAGCCAACACTCAGCCCCAAAGTCTCCCCAACTCCATGTTTCAAAACTGCTGCCATGGAGCCCCTGGGTGGCTGAGTTGTTTAAGCATCTGCCTTCAGCTCAGGTCATGATCCCAGGGTCTTGAGATGGAGTCCTGCATTGGGCTTCTTACTAAACAGGGAGCTGCTTCTCCCATTCTTTCTTTGTCCCTCTCCCCAGCTTATTCCTTCTCTCTCTCTCTCTCTCAAATAAATAAATAAAAATCCTAAGAAAACAAAAATTTTAGAAAATACATAAAATAATATAACTTCTGGTAATTCCACCAAGTTGGCAGAGGAATGGGGGACTCCTTTTTAAATGGTCCCCTAAATTTAGTTAGAAATCTACTAAGCTTCTCTGAACACCCATAAAATCAGCCTGAGATGTAAGATTATACAGTTCTGGATATCTACCCGGGCAGAGGATCATCAGTTGAGAGGGTACACCTTGCCTGGATAGTGGTTGGTATTTTTTGGCTATATATCCCCTCAAGCACAACTCAACAGAATGACTAAGAGGAGGAACTCCGAACAAAGAAAAGACCCAGAGACAATGGGCTCTCCTGCCAATAACCAGTAATGAGATTGAAGCAGTGATCAAAAACCTCACAAAAAAATGAGTCTGTGGCCTGATGGATTCCCTGGGGGAATTCTACTAAACATCCAAAGAAATAATGCCTATTCTCCTGAAGCTATTTCAAAAAATAGAAACAGGGGGCGCCTGGGTGGCTCAGTGGGTTAAGCCGCTACCTTCGGCTCAGGTCATGATCTCAGGGTCCTGGGATCGAGTCCCACATCGGGCTCTCTGCTCAGCAGGGAACCTGCTTCCCTCTCTCTCTCTCTCTCTCTCTGCCTGCCTCTCCATCTACTTGTGATTTCTCTCTGTCAAATAAATAAATAAATAATCTTAAAAAAAAAAAAAATAGGAACAGAAGGAAAACTTCCAGACTCTCTATGAGGCCAGCATTACCTTGATCCTAAAACCAGGCAAACACCCCATCAAAAAGGAGAATTACAGACCAATATCCCTGAGGAATATAATGCCAAATTTCTCAACAAGATCCTAGCTGATAGAATTCAACAGTACATTAAAGGATTATCCACTGTGAAAAGGTGGGATTTATCTCTGGGATACAAGGGTGGTTCAACATTTGCAAATCATTCTATGTGATAGAACACATAAATAAGAGGAACAAGAAACCACGTGGTCCTCTCAATTGATGCAGAAAATGCATTTGATAAAATACAACATCCTTTCCTGATTAAAACTCTTCAGAGTATAGGGATAGAGGGAACATTCCTCAATTTCATAAAAGACATCAATGAAAAAAAATATAGTGAATATCATCCTCAATGGGAAAAGCTGAGAGCCTTTCCCTTAAGATCAGGAACATGACAAGGATGCCCCCTCTCGCCACTATCATTCAACATAGCATTAGAAGTCCTAGCAACAAATATCAGACAACAAAAAGAAATTAAAAGTATCCAAAATGACAAAGAAGTCAAACTCTCTCTCTTCATGGATGAATGATACTTTATGTGGAAAACCCAAAAGACTCCATCCCCAAATTACTAGAATTCATACAACAATACAGTAGTGTGGCAGAATACAAAAATCAATGCACAGAAATCACTTGTTTTCTTGTACATTAACAATGAAACTCTAAAAAGAGAAATTAGAGAATGGATTCCATTTACAATAGTGCCAAAAAAACTTAAGATACCTTGGTATACCTAGCCAAAGAGGTAAAGGATCTATACTCTAGAAACCATGAAACACTCATGAGAGAAATTGAAGAAAACACAAAAAGATGGAAATACATTCCATGCTCATGGATTGGAAAAATAAACATTGTCAAAATGTCTATGCTGCCCAGAGCAATCTATACTTCCAACACCATCCCAATCAAAATACCAATTGTACTTTTCAAAGCTCTGGAATAAATAATCCTAAAATTTGTATGGAACCAGAAAAGACCCCAAATCACCAAGGAAAAGTTGAAAAAAAAAAAAAAAACAAAACTTGGGGCATCATGTTGCCTGATTTCAAGCTATATTACAAAGCTGTGATCACCAAGACAACATGGTACTGGCACAAAAACAGACACAAAGATCAGTGGAACAGAGTAGAGAGCCCAGATATGGACACTCAGTGCTCTGGTCAAATAATCTTCGACAAAGCAGGAAAAAATATCCAGTGTAAAAGAGACAGTCTCTTCAATAAATGTTGCTGAAGAAATTGAACAGCTATGTATATAGAAATGAAACCTGACCATTCTCTTAACACCATACACAAAGATAAACTCAAAAGGGATGAAAGACCTCAATCTGAGACAGAAATCTATCAAAATCCTAGAGGATAAGATAGACAGTAACCTCTTTCACATGGGCCACAGCAACTTCTTGCTATACAAGTCTCCAAAGGCAAAAGAAATAAAAGTGAAAGTGAAATTTGGGATTCCATCAAGATAAAAAGCTTCTGCACAGCAAAGGAAACAGTCAACAAAGAGGCAACCCAAGGAATGGGAGAAGATATTCACAAATGACACTACAGACAAAGGGCTGATATCCAAGATCTATAAAGTACATCTCAAACTCAACACCCCCTCCAAAAAAATCAAGTAAAAACATGGGCAGAAGACATAAACATGACACTTTTCCAAAGAAGACATACAAATGGCTAACAGACACATAAAAATGCTCATCATCATTAGCCATTAGGAAAATTCAAATCAAAACCACATGCCAAAAACTTGACAAGGAAGAAACCACAAATGCTGGAGAGGATGTGGAGAAAGGGGAACCTTCTTACACTGTTGGTGGGAATGCAGGTTGTGCAGCCACATTAGAAAACACTTCCTCAAACAAAAATAGAACTACCCTATGAGCCAGCAATTGCGCTACTGGGTATTTACCCCAAAGATACAGATATAGTGAAAAGAAAGGCCATATGCACCACAATGTCCATAGCAGAAATGTCCACAATAGCCAAACTGTGGAAAGAGCTGAGATGACCTTCAACAGACAAATGGATAAAGAAGATATGGTCCATAGACACAATGGAATATTACTCAGCCATCAGAAAGGCTGACTACCCAACATTTGCATTAACATGGATGGAAGCAGAGGAGATTACACTAAGTGAAATAAGTCAAGGAGAGAAAGTCAATTATCATATGTTTTCACTTGTTTGTGGAACATAAAGAATGGCATGGAGGACATTAGAAGGAAGGAAAAAATGAAGGGGGGAAATCAGAGTAGGAGACAAATCATGAGAGACTATGGACTCTGGGAAACAAACTGAGGGTTTTAGAAAGGAGGGTGGTAGGGGAATGGGTGAGCCTGGTGATGGGTTTTAAGGAGGGCACAGATTGCATGGAGCACAGGATGTTATGTGCCAACAATGAATCATGGAACACTACATCAAAAACCAATGGTGACTAACATTATGTATGGTGACTAACATAACAACAACAAAATAATCATAATAATAAAATAAAATAGCTTCCTAAGTAAATTATAATGTTCGTGGCTCTAGGAAGCCCTTAAAGATGTATCATTGTAAATTATTGTACTCTTGTCAGCTGATGACAAAAGGTTTTGGGTACAGAAGGTCTTTTGGCATCATTCCAATAAGATTCACTTTCTGAAGGTGCAAGAAGTGTTTAGTGCACACACACCTAAACCCACACACACAACCACAACAACAGGAAGGGAGGGGCAGCCCAGTTCAGAACAAAAGCATAGCAGAGAAACATGAGTTCTTTATAATAGGATTACAGGCCCAAGCATATAAATTACTTACGGTGTTCAGAATAGTTTTATTACTGCTTTGTTAAACAGCCCCGGCCTGTAAGAGCCATCAGCATAGTCCTAAGCTATGTTAGTAGACAGCTTGGTAAGGGAATATGAACATAGGGCACAGCATTTTCACTTTCATATCTAAAGTGTCTTTCTTACATCTGTGAAGTATCCTGAAGCACAAATATCTTTTGACAGTTTGCTGCCAAATGACTTCATCTCTTTTGTTGCTAAATGGTTGATTATAGCGTTTGGATAAAGACTGAAGTGGAAAAAAAGTTTTAATATGAAGTAGATTAGTTTTGAAAATTCTATTATGTCAAAAATAAATGGTAAATACAAAAATCTTTTCACTGATTTACATGACATTACTTTTTTAAGTTGAAAAATGGTTTTCTGAATGTGGCATTGTGAACATTTCAATCATGACCCCCTGCTCCCATACCTTGTACAATTATGTTTGCTGTAGCTTGAACAGAGCCTTGATTATTGTCGGCATGACAGGTAAATTGACCGTGATCCTGCAGGGTGACATTCTGTAAGTATAGTCCTCCAGAAGTAGTCAGGTGCCTGGATCGATCCAGGGCCTCTCCGCTGCCCCTAGTCCAAGTGACATGGGGGTGTGGGTGGCCTGTGGCCATACATTCCAAAGTTGTGCTGGTGCCAATTAAAACCTCTGTGTCCTGAGGCTGAATTATAAAACTAGGCTTGGCTAAAAGAAAGAGAAAAACAAAACAAAATAACCACTTTGAAATTAAGAAGGTTATTTATTCTACATTGTTTTTTAATTTTTGTCAGTTTCAAAATGCCTTTTTACTAAATATTATATACATACATTAAATTCTCAAATAGTTAAATCTAAAACATCTGGGTCTTAAATCTAGATTTGATATCAATGTGCAGTTTTTTTGAGGACTGATTCCCTTGATGCCATTATGGATCATAGACACTGCTAGTGCCCACCGATTTTTTATTCTAGGGACTAACTGTTCAAGTGTTCCCACTGAAAAATATCCCCTTCTCAGACTCTCTCTCAGTCAAGGGTATCCATCCATGTGACACAGTTCTGCCAATGAGACATAGGCATGCATTCCTGGAAGAGTTTCCTTCCCAGATAAAAGAGCAGTCTAGTAACAAACTATAGAAATGATCCCTGAAAGTATAGTCTTTAAAAAGAGCAGTCTAACTAGTCATTGCTTTTCCTCTTGTTTGCAAGCTGGCATCCAGGCATGTGTTCAGGTTACAAGAGCCAACTTGGGACCACGATGTGACAATTATGAAGGGGAGAAAAGGTCTCTATGCAAAGGACTGAAGAATAGAAAGATATCACTGGAGCACTGGGCCAATATGGCAGCTCTGTCCACACTCCTGCGCTGCTTGTGGCATATGAATAAAGTGCTTTTGCACGCTCGCGTGCACGCACATGCACACGCACGCACATGCACACGCGCGTGCACACACACACACACACACACTGTGTTTACGCCATTTCTCATCAAGTTTTCTGTCACATTCAGACAAATATAATTGAACCACTAGGGATCCTTGTAAATCCAAATTTTAGACTTCCATAGGAGGTGTTCCACTTATTGATTCCTAAGAGTTTCATCTTTTCTGGAAATCTCAAGCAGAAATTAAAGACTTATGAGGGTGTTTAACAGTCTCAATTATTGGGTCTAATTCTGGGGGCTCCTTAATTTCTGAGATGAACATACCATTAAGAGTAGAGATAAGTTTATTTAATCTAATTCAACAATCAAGATTTATTTTAAACAATATTGAATGTCTTAAGCTAGATAATATGCTGGATGTTGGAAAGATACAAAGACGCACAAGACACTCCTTTCCTTGTAAGATTATGCTGTAGCTACGAGGACAGAAGACAAACACATACTCTGAAAAACTATGACATACCTTGGAAATCAATATATTACAGGAAGGTGTAAAGTACTATAGAAAAATGGAAAGAACTATTTATTATAATAATTGAGGTATGAAAATTTTTGAAGTGAATCGATGGCATTGGAAATGAAAAGGAAGACAATCTGATACATCTTGGAACCAAATTTCTAGAGATTTGATGAAGACAAGAAGCAGTGGAGGCTGAATCTAAAGTTTGGGAAGATACTAACGATATCAACAGTGATGGCAAAACATAAGAGGAAATGCAGGCAAATGTGCTTGAGGGATGTCAAAACTTACATGTGAAAGTGAGCAATAAGGTAGTAATGAGATGAAATCTCAGGAAAGATACCAGCAATAAAATCTTTGAAACATACAATAATTATTCAAGTTGTATATTCAGGAATTGCTTTAAAACTCATGTCAATCTCAACGGAAGAGGAAGCAATGTGGTTAGGGCAGGCAAACTGGACAAAGAGCAGGTGGGGAGGGCATGAGGAATAACACAGTTGAGGAAGCCTGAAGACCTTTGGAGAGAAGGAGAGAACCTTTGGAAAGGATCAGGAGGAAATGGTGTTCAGAAGTCAAAGTAGGAAAACTCCTGTGTGCAGTGTCAGGTTTGACATGGAAGACAAAGTGAATGACACTTTGGAAACAGCTAGTGGGTTTTCCAGTCACAAATTATGGACAAACTCTGTAAGGAATTTTCAGATTCAATCAATCTCAGACTCAAATGCAAAATGCATTATTTTTGCCACCATAACTCTTCATTCAGGGCTGCTTTCTCTACGCCCTCGGTCACTGCCTGTGTCACTACTCTCCTCTTCATCGTCACCACAGCCTGTGACCTGCTCACCCTACTCTGTCCTTTTCCGTGTCCTCCAAACTGCTGCCTGGGAGATCTTTATAACAGAAAAATCTAATTTGGAAACACTTAGAGTACAGTCATGAATGATTCGACACTGCCTTACAGTTCCCCAAATCTCACATAACTCCCAACCCTTCACCTGTATCCTCCAAGATATCCAGAACTTCCTACATCTTGAATGTGTGCTGCTTTGTCTACCTTTATTGCCCTTTCTACTAAGACAAGATTTTGATCCTATTTATCTGGCTGTTTTCTACT
This sequence comes from Neogale vison, assembly GCF_020171115.1. Taxonomy (NCBI): domain Eukaryota; kingdom Metazoa; phylum Chordata; class Mammalia; order Carnivora; family Mustelidae; genus Neogale; species Neogale vison. The sequence continues at coordinate 82,626,830 of NC_058094.1, read as the reverse complement.
TCTTGCTTTCAGCTTAGATGTCACTGGCCCTGGAAAATCCTTCTTTGAATGAACACAGATCTCCAAGTCTGATCCAAGTGCTCCTACTGTTAGAGGTGTTGTAGCTGGCTTTGGAAAGTCAGTTATCAAATTTTTGGAATTTTTCAAGCTGACTGTTAAGCGTTGTCATTATTATAAATTAAATTACATAAATGTACAACTAAATAAGTCTAATTAATCTAGTAAATCTCACCAGTGATAAATTCTGACATTTACCACTTCAAGTTATTTTGCATTTTAATATGACCTAGAGTCTTGAAATTATTTACATCTATTGTGTCTGCATGGTAGAAATACTATTCAGTGGTGTGTTCCTACACATCTTTTCCCAACTCCAAATTCAGTGATGTCAAGTTAATCTTTGGCAAAACTGCAAATTGGGGCTTTGCCCTCACCCCCAGAGCCAGTTTCTAAACATTTACCAGTGGGGCATCTGGGTTGGCTCAGATGGTTAAGTATCCAACTCTTGATTTCATCTCAGGTCATGATTTCAGGGTCATGAGATCAAGTCCCCACGTTGGGCTCTATGCTCAGTGGAGAGTCTACCTGAGATTCTTTCTCATTCTCCCCCTTCCTCTGCCACCTCAACCCTGTGCACAGGTATGCTCTCTCTTCCTATAATAAATAAATAAATATTTAAAAATATATATAAATAAACAAACAAATATTTACCAGCACACATCTATCCTTTCTGCTTCTATCCCCTTTCCTTACCCATCATAAAGTTTTAAAATTTTCACAGCTCTTGTGTCTGGTTTATATAAGCCACTAATGGCAAAGCAAAGCTCCTGGAAAGTTAAAGGAGCATAGGTTGTTAACTATACAGTCTTCAACATCTAGCTCAGTGGGCATTCAATAAATATTTGCTGAGTGAATTAATTATGAATGAATAATTCAATGATTTGTTAGAAAGGATGATGGTCTTGCCTAGCTACCACTGATTCCCTTTGAGGATGCTGGGTCATCTTCTGGAGAAGCTGGATGGATAATCAAAAGAACAATGGCAGCCTTGACACATCACCTAGTGTGACTAGAAAATAACAGAACTAAGGCAAGAAATTAAATAAAGTTCAAGAGGAAAAAAAAAACCTCAAGTTTCTATAAAAGATTAGAAAGTGATGGACAATGACAACTGTTTCACTTTAAAACATTCCATTCCTTAAAGAAGCAAGATAAAGCCATTTTCTAGTACAAATAACTGATGGAGAACTGTTGCATTTACATTAAGTTCAGTTATGGGGAAAAAAAAAGTTGTACCTGGAGGACTGGAGTATCTGAGCATGGCATTCTGTGTCTTGACCTCTCCAGCTGAGTTTCTGGCCATACACTGATATTCACCTTGGTCTGACTCACGAGTGTTTCGGATCATGAGTGTCCCATCATCAAACAAGTTAAATCGAGAATCATCTTCCAAATCCAACGAGTGGCTAGAAATACACATTTTATATACATATTATTTAACTCCAATCATATTGAAAACACCTAACCAAAAATGAAAATATAAGACCTTATAAATATGTTTCATGTATATCAACATGTTGACTTTTTAAATTGTCTTAATAATTCAGATCATTTTAATTTAAATCCTAATTGTCGCTTCCTATTTCTGAGATTGTATACTAAACACGGGTTTCAAGTCAAGACATGATAGAAAGGAAGGAGGTTTAAATGTCCTACTTTCCAAGGCAGCATGAATTTAAACACTGAAGCCATCTCTCTAATATGAAGCTAGATGCTGAATATTCCTGTTACAGACTGCCACAACTACTCAGTGCCAGTAACATGCAGTGAACATCAGAAAACATATTTTTTTAAAGTGCACAAATTCAAAAGTCTTATTTAGTATTAAACTAATTATTTTAAACACAATTCTAAAATCATCTAACCTTGAACCCAATTAGGTCTACTTACAAAGTAGCACGCCAGCAATAATGGAATTGCGCCTTTTCCAAAGATGATTTAATTTCCTTTAAGTTTGTTCTAGGAGCTACTGAGCTGGTAAACACGTGGAGATTTAGGCAGTGTCACACTCAGAGAGCACAGAAACTCTGTACCTCTTCCCACGTACCTTGCCATATGTATCTCTTCCATCTGGCTGTTCCTCAATTATATCCTTTTATAATAAACTATAATTTAACTCTTCCCAATTCCTTGGAATAATAAGACAGACACAGCGCCTTCCTTCAAGGTAGAGTCTTATAAAAAGACAGACTAGTTCCATCTATGTTGTCGCAAATGGCAAGATTTCGTTTCTTTTGATGGCTGCATAGTATCATGCTTAGCGAAATAAGTCAAGCAGAGAAAGACAACTATCATATGATCTCCCTAATATGAGGGAGTGGTGATGCAACATGGGGGCTTAAGTGGGTAGGAGAAGAATCCATGAAACAAGATGGGATAGGGAGGGAGACAAACCATAAGTGACTCTTAATCTCACGAAACAAACTGTGGGTTGCTGGGGGGAGGGGGTTGGGAAAAGGGGGGTAGGGTTATGGACATTGGGGAGGGTATGTGCTTTGGGGTAAATTGGAAGGGGAGATGAACCATGAGAGACTATGGACTCTGAAAAACAATCTGAGGGGTTTGAAGTGGTGGGGGGGGTGGGAGGTTGGGGTACCAGGTGGTGGGTATTATAGAGGGCACAGCTTGCATGGAGCACTGGGTGTGGTGAAAAAATAATGAATACTGTTTTTCTGAAAATAAATAAATTGGAAAAAAAAAAAAAAAGACAGACTAGTAACAACAAGGCACTTGTCTCAGCCTCCATATGGATGGAGAACTCAGACAAAAGGAAAAGGAGGGAAACAGGAAGAGGAGAAAAATAGTTGTATACAGACATTACACACTGAGAAATAAAGCAAATGCAGAAAAAAATTGTCCTAAAATTGACTCCTAAAATATCAAAAGTTGCTAAATGTGTACATGATATCTATCTTCTGGCTAGACAATGCAATAGAATTCACCAGTTTTCATTATTTAAAATGATTTAAAACCAACAGCAGCAAACCACACCCATAAATGGAAAATGCACCATTCTTTTTCTGGTTATTCTTCCCTTTCTTCTTATCTTCTTCACTATGCTGTTAAAAGGTGTTTGTGCATGAGTCATGATGTTTCTTCAAAAATTCAAAGCAAGTCTTTATGATTCAATATACATATCACATTGTCAATTTGATGCAAAATATGTAGTAATCATATGTAAAAAACACAAAGATTTGCTTAACTAGAATTTATTTAGCTTTTTTCCCCCCTTGAAAATTTTCCAACAAACATATTTGATTTATTAGACACAATTCACTGCAGCAAACATTTATTAAGTGCTTTCTAAGAATTAGACCCTACATCTAGGCACTAGAAATATAAAAATAAATAAACTATCTTCCATGCCCATAAATTTAAAATATCTACCACATAAGAAGGCATGTAGTGAAAAACTATAAGTAGAAGATAATTATAAGTCTTGTTTATAATCCACTGTAAATATTGTCCTAATATTTGCCACAGTTTCAATTTCTTTTTAAATGGCCAAAATTCCCACAGCCTAGAACCTCAACATTAAGAAAAGCATGGCTGGTAAATAAACTTCTTTCGTGGTGTGACTACCTTGATCACCATCTACTGGTACTCGAAGATTATAAATTAAAAGCCAAAGTCATTAGCCGTCCAGTTGTTTGCAATCTTTTCCTCTTACACTCATAGGTAAAACCTTTATTCCAACAAATATGATCTACCCTCTTTCCAGAATTCAATCATAATTGATTTCCATCCTGTGCCTTTACTCATTCTTTCTTCAGTTGGAATGCTTTCCCTCCTCTTTGAATTAAATCACTCATTAAAAATTTATTTTGATAGTTATTTCTAGGTAGTGTAATTACTTTACTCTCCTCCTGAGAAGACTAAAGGATCTCCAAACATCAACAAATGGTTGATTTCTAATTTTATTAAATTATGTTTAAAGAAAGGGGTCTTTATGAAGTTGATTCTTTACTATGAGTTGAGATTTTTATTTCTTTATATGTGATCAATTTTGATAAACATTCCATAGTTACTTGAAACCATAGCATAACTTGGATTTTTATGTGTGGATATATGTGTTACATACAATACCAGCCTTCCTATGTTGTTCTTGTTAATTATGTTATTCTTATGTTATTCCTATGTTGTTCTTATTCTTTCTAAGAGAAGAGTACTGTCATTTCTCCCTATAACTGACTTTCTGCCAATTAATCCTGGTAATCCTCTTAACTTTGTTTTATTTTTAAACAGCTATTTTGTTAAGTATAGAGAGATTTGTGAATCTTATCTCCAGGTAAATTGTTGCTGATCACTTATGATTTAATGATATGTAATTATACTTTTTTTCAAATTTAGTTTGGTTGATATTAATCTGGATATAGCACCTTTATTTTGTTTAGACAACTATGCTATTATATGTTTACCCATCCAGCTTCCACCTCCCCATATTATGTTTTAAATAAACATATTTAGCACACAGCTGAATTTTTTAATTCAATCTATAGTGTCTTTCAAAAGGCTATTTAAATTTGTACATTCATCATGTTTATTAATGTATTTAAGCTTATTTCTGATGAGATATTTTGTTCATTTTCTGTCCTTTCCCTTTCCTTTACTTCAATTTTATCTCTCCTTTCCTTTTGTTCATTGGTCCAATTTTCCTTAATCATACTTTCCCTTCTCTTGGTATGAAAGTTGTATTCTCTTCCTTATCTTAGTATTTTGCCATAATTTTTAATAGGCCTTCTTAATGTCTCAAAATCCAGTCAATATCATTGTATAGTTCAAAAATGAGACATGGGAAATTATCTATTTATGTCATCTCTCCTTACAGTATTTTTATTAGTGTCATCTAACATTTTACTTCTCCCTTCCTTTAGAATTGGTCAATACTTTAACAATCTCAGTTTATTCCTATTTATCAACATGTTTAAAAATACTCTGTTTTCACCTTTGGTTCTTGCATATCTTCCTTATTTATAATACTTTTAGCAAATATCCCTAAGTAAGGCTCAACTCTTTTAAAGTGTCTTTATTGTACTTCTCAGATAATTTAGCTGAATCTAAAACTGAAGGAAACTAGATTCTTTCTCTTTAACAAGCTAAATACATGCCATTACCTTCTGTGTGTAAAGTCAACTGTCAGTGTAATTGCTGTGCACTTGAGGGTAATCTGCAAATTATCTTGGAATGAAAGATTTTATCTCATTCAATGTTCTGATCATAATTCACCAGATACAGATTTCTTTTTTAAGTCCTAGTTGGGAATCAGTACAATTCATAATCTGAAATTTCATGATTTTTTTCATTTCTGGAAAAGTTCTCATTGTTACTTCTCTAAACATTGACTCCAGCTCATTATTTCTAACTTCTGTTTCTGGAATTCCTAGTGGAGATGTCCTGGACCTTTGGATTAGTTTCCATGTTTCTTACCCTGACAGATAATTTACTCCAACAGACATACCCCCTAATTCTCTAATTCCACATTTGCTTATGTCTAATCAGTTCTTAACCCAATGTTCTATGGACCCTAAAGTCAGGATACAGGTTATCTTCAGGGGAGGAAAGCAGGAGAATGTTAAGGAAAAAACACCTAGGTAGCTTCTAATGAATTGGTAGTATTTTCTTTTCTTGGCCTAGTTTATGTTAAACAGATGTTTGTTTCAAATTATCTGCTGTACTATACATTACATTTCATATACTTTCAGCATATATATTATCTTTTTATTAAAAAATCCTTGATGACAAATAATCAGCAAGATTTGTTAATGTTAAACATTTTTTGGTATGAATTCTTCCTTTTCATTTCTATTTTTTTCTATACGAAATGGCTAATATTATAACAGAAATTTCTACCTAACGTTCACCTTTCCTTCATCTTATTCCTTTTTTTTTCAATTTCTTTGTTTCTTTTAAAATGCATCTTAGCTTCTTTAGCCACCATATTTCAAACTCTTATGTCATACATCAGGCAATATGATTTTTTATTTGTTCCTTTCTGAATACTAGTCAGTACCGTTGTAATCTTGAACACATAATGACTGAATTTAAACTGTAAGAGGGCAGAGCAAGCAGTTTGAAGGCATTACAAGAAGCAATTTCTATTTCTCAAGTACCCTTGAATAATCTCCAGATGGAAATAAATTGAAGTTTTCTATCAACTGATGTCTTTCTCCTGGGCCAGATTCCAGATTTAATAGCATTCATAATTGCCTTCTTTCCAAGCTATTTTTAACCTATACTTATTAGATTTTTGCTTGAATTAACAACACATTTTACAAACATGTCTGGGGTTTTTTTTACTACAATTACAAATACAAATTATATACAAAAACGCATAAAATAGATCAGAATATTTATAAATAAAAGCATAAAAATTTAGAGTTGATTACACACATGATAGAAAACAACCAATGAAATTTTGTGGAGGCATAGAAAAGACACATGCAAACCATGCTAGTTACCAATAATACAATTAATGATAATATAATTGTCCAAGTACTATCATTGAATTGTATTAAGTATATGATTCATTCTATGTATCTATTTCACATTATTTTCCCACTCTAAAATTTTAACTTTTTATAAGTTTGTTATTATTATTCAACTGTATATTCAGTCTTTTAGACTCATAGAAACCATGTTTTATCAAATAATGCAATAAGAATAAAATAAGTGACTAGTATTTTAAATATAAATAGTCTTGAAATATTTTTTATTCCCAATTCACTTATGTAATGTTCTACTGACTTACTATGTCAAATTTGCAACATCAGATGTAAAATACCAGTTTGAAACTAAAATAATTAAGGTGAGGTTAAGTCTAATTATGTTCAGATTTTAAAACATACTAGTTATTATCCCAATATCTCCATCTAGAAATAATGCAAAATTCCTTTACTCAATTTCACAATCATTGATATCTGGAAATATAGAATTTTAAGTAGTCTTCCAGATACTTTGGACAAGTCAAAAGATGACAGTTAAAAGGCATTTTTATGAAATATCAAGAAACACTGATAATTTGGGAATTAACACATGTCTATGCTCAGTATTTACTTGTTATGTATCCAAATAATCTTCGGTTTAGGATTTCCTTCAGCCCGGCAAGTAAAGTAGACAGTATTCCCTGATGTTACCTCCACATCTCGGGGCTCAAAAGTAATTCGAGGACTCTCTGTAACAGAAGAATTATTGGTATACTTTTAAAGACACAATTACAGTACTCTAAAATATTATTGACAAAGGACTACAGATAATTTTAATTTCCTTCTACATTAAAGTTTTACAAATTATACTGCATCTACCCCGTAATGTACCAGTTTTGATGTTAGACATATATTTCACAAAACTTTAGAAGTTTGAAAGATTTACTGCATAAAGGAATTTCCAATGAGGTAAATTAAATAAATTTCCCTATGCTTTTATTTCTAGTAGTCCAATACAGCCATATTTATGGAAGGAGTTTGAGTTTATGGGTCAATATTTCAAGCTAAGTACTTCAGTTGAGCTTGCAATTTTGCAGGCATTTCTCTAGACAATTAGCATCTAACTACCCACTTTATACAATTTATAAGAATTTGTATGTCTAGACCTCAAACCTGGTTGAACAACATTACTTATTAATATAAATTAGTGTTTCCATTCTCAGATAATAATTAGTGATGAACATGGAAACATTTAAATAATTTTAATAAGTGATTGGTATTTAATGAACCAGACAATATTATTGAATTTAAATTATAGAGAACAGTTTAAAAAAGGGAACTTTGCCTTTCTACAACAAATTTAACATAATTTTTTAAACCTTTCTAAATGATAAAGCTCTTTCTTTTTAAGTGGATCATTTGAGACTTCCAATCATTAATAAATAACCAGATCTGACATGTCTGGAGAATGTTACATTCATCTCTATTAATCTTAACCACTACAACAAAAGTCCATATAACCAATATCCTGGCCTTATCCTTTTTAGAAAAATGGTATGATTCATTTACATATATTTATTTTAAAAAAGAATTCAACATTACAGTGTGTCAGGCGTAGTGCTAAGTAGGTGATGAAATAATGAACAAAACAAATTCTCTGTACTCATGAGCTTATAGTTTTGTTAAAGCAATTGAAAGTAAAACAAACACAAACATGTATGATAATATGTTGCTATAAGTGCTAAGAAAAATAAATGATGATTTGATAGATTATGAAAAGGGACCTGACTCAGAGTGTGTGGGATAGGGAAAAGGTGAGTAGAGAGCAAAATTAAATAAAGCTTTTCCAAGTAACCGATCTTTAAGAAGAGGGCTCTTAAAAGAAGGGAGGCAAGAAGAATATTGTAGGCAGAGTAAATAATGTATAGAGAGTCTTGGTTGAAAAAAAGCTTAAGAACTTCTAGGAACTGAAAGAACATCATAATGACTAAACATCACTGACAGATTCGGAGGCAGAATGAATCAAGGTTACAGAGTAGCCAAGGGCCACAACATATAGGAAGTGTGGTCTTGTTAAGGATCTGGCGTTTCATTTGAAGGTATGGGAAGCTATAAAAGAGCACAGAAGAATTATATCATCAGATCTGTGTTTTAGAAGATCTCCCCAAATATAATAGATTGGAGAGGGAAGAAAATGAAAGCTGGGACAGCAGTTAAGATGTTCTAAATTCCCAGCATACGTGACTAGGATATAAACTCTGAGTTGATGTTATGGACAAATTTGAGATTTATTTATAAATAAAGACAAGTCACTTTTCTTCTCAGTCTGGATAGAATTAAACTATACTGGCTTCCAGTGAATGGGGCATTAGAAAGCAATTTCTGCTATAAGCTATCGCCCTAATATATTTTCAAGGAGCCCAATTATCACACATATGCATGCATATGTATGTATATTCATTTATATTTAAAGCTATATATAAAATAGATTAGATAGATACACAGGTAGATATTTATTTATATTAAAAGCTTCAAGGGAGAACTGATAAATTCTCTCTTTTTTTTTTTTTTGAAGAGTTGGTTCATTTATTTGACAGAGAGAGAGAGAGAGCACAAGGTGAAGGAACAGCAGGCAGAGAGGGAGAAGCAGACTCCCCGCTGAGGAGGGAGCAGGACACAAGGCTCAATCTTAGGACCCTGGAATCATGACCCGAGCTATGCAGATGCCTAACCAACTGAGCCACCCAAACACATCGAGAACCAAATAATTTCTAAGAAACTATACTTGGATCTTTAATTAAAGTCTGATAGAATTATTAAAGTGGTCAGAATAAGAACTATGCTTACCAAATCCAGAGTTTGCTTTACTATTATGAATATTAAAAATCATTTGATCTAAAGTTGAAAAAACCTCAATTATTGATTTATTAACACTTAAGTAATACTGGTTTAAGGGGAAACTTTAATGCTGGTCAGAGTGTCCTGTGACCTTGTTGAAAAATAATTTTCCTTAATATTTCTCCTTTGAAATTTGAAAGTTGGATTAAATGATGCTCAAGGACCATCTCAGCTCTGTTTATGGATGATAAAAACTTCATTTTTCAAGGCCATTGACCATACTTTTAACTAAATCCCTTGATAACATTTTCTGATATTATGTTCTTCCAAATGCAACATCATATAGAAAACCTTTATAGAAAGGGGGCAAACAAAAGACATTTCCATTTTACACACAGAGAGAAAAGTGCATACCACAGTTGAACTCCTCTACTGTTAACGAAGCGATGGAGCGTCCCTGGAGCCTTCTGGGATATTCACATGTAGCAGCAGCCTGAGTTTGGCCATTTCGGGCATAGCCTTGCATAAGTTCCCCCAGCCACATTAAATCACAGTCACAAACTAGAGCATTGGAATCCAGACGCCTAGCATGCAGGTAAGAATTACAACTGTTGAAATTTTAGTAACTATTAAATCAGATGTCACAACAAGTGTGCTAAATAAAAGACAACTGTCTTTTGATAGTATTCAGTCAAGAATCACAACACCCAAATTACTCACTTGGACTATTCACTGCTCAGTGGGCAGTTTCAAAGGGAAAGAAAAGCATAAGGTAAATTCAAATACAAATCTTTCTATTTGAAAATAGAGTAATATGTCACTTGTATTTGCATAATCCCTTTCACTTAAAGATCCAAAAGCACTTTTTAGAAAACACTTCATTAATTTTTTCAGTACTCTTGGAAGGAATGTGGTTGTCATGAGTTAGAAATGATATGTTTCAGATGGGATACCCCTATCAGGTGTAACACACAGCTCCTGGGGCGATGGGGCACATGTGATTCACACAGGTTTCTCGGACTCCCAGGTGTTACCTGTGAAGTGACATTCTCCCAGTAGTTGAGAGACTTCAGTGTGGAAGATAGAGTTTATCGGGGGTATGTGTAGTTTATTTACTAGCCCTCAGTTACTTTCCTTTATTCTGATATTCATGTGTAAATTACAGCCTGGACAGTCATGGTTTGAGGATTTGGAATAACTAGGTACAAGTGCTCGCCATCTCAGACTGAACAAGATCTCACGAACCCTGGAAGAGTTTGCTCAAATCATCTGTATGTCAGCTTACCATGACCGTAAGTGATCAGTGTATCATCTATGAAAAGAGACACTTCATCAACATAACATACTAACAACATTATCTTATGTTTAGCTTAAAACATTTGAAATATATATAGCACATGCGTATAAGATGCATACTGGCACATCACTGTGAGAAGGGTCTCCCTCTGCTTCTTTATGAGTATTTATCTCTCTGTGGGTGTTCCAGCAATGCAGTGAATGCAGTTTCATTAAAACGTAAGAAGTTAGAACAAAACAACAAAAAAAAGCTCCTACTAAAATTTAACAAGAAAGTATAATAGAAAGGGATTAGAAAAACAAACAGGAGATTTAGCATTTCAAGACTTTCTGAGAGCCTGAGAAGTCAAGTATGATACTGAGATAGAAATGTATATAAAAAAGAAACATTTAATGGGAATTATAATTGCAAATATACAAAGACAGTGACTCTAACCACAAGTGATAAGTTCAACAAAAGAGAATGAAGCAAGTAAAACAAACAAACAAACAAAATATATATATATATATATATATTCCTACTGCTACTAAAATAAAGCATCCTATGACCTAGTTACAAAATGCCTTGACATTTTTCAGTTTCCAGATATGACTTAAAAATAAGAATGTTAAAACAACAATGAGATAATACTACGCATTTGTTAGAATGGCCAAATCCAGGACATTGATGACACTAAATGCTGGTGAGGGTGTGCAACAACAGAGCTCCCATTCACTGCTGCTGGGGCTAAAAAATGGTATGGCCACTTTGAAAGACAATCTGGCAATTTCTTATAAAACGAAACGTACATTAACCATGCCATCCAGCAATCACGCTCTTTGGAATTTACCCAAAGGAAGTGTAAACAATGTCCCCTCAAAAAACTACACATGGATGTTTAAAGCAGCTTTATTTATAATTGCCAAAATTTGGAAGCCAACAAATGTCCTTCAGTAGTGAATGGATAAAGAAACTGGTTCATCTAGACAATGGAATATTATTCAACACTAAAAAGAAATTAGCTAGTAAGCCATGAAAAGACATGGGAGAATCTTAAATGCCTATGACTAAATAAAAGAAGGTAATCTGCAAAGGCTGCCTACTGTATAATTCCAACGGTATGATATTCGAGACAAGACAAAACTATGGAGATGGTAAAATGTCTAGTGCCAGAGGTTCGGGAAGGAGAGGATGAAAAGGTGGGACACAGAGGACTTTAAAGGCAGTGAAAATAGTCCGTGTGACATTATAGTGATGATATATGTTCTTATACATTCATCTAAACCCATGCCAAGTACAATAAACACGAGTGAACCCTAAGATAAAAAACGGACTTTGAGTGATTGTGGGATATAAATTGCAACAAATGTAACACTCCAGTGGCGGGTGATGGAGGGGGAGGCTCTTTAGGAAGAAAGGGTGTGTGGGACGTCTCAGTACTTTCTGCAAACCTAAAACTCTTCTAAGAGATCAGGTCTTTTATAACAACAAAACAAGAATCGATGCACTAATCCAAATAGCTGTGGTGCAACCCATTCTGAGAAGTGAGGAAATTTTGACAGAAAAGGAGAATCTTCAAGCAGATGTGGTTCTGACACAGAGAGCACAGCCTGAGGAGAAAAGACAGTCAAGCAGTGTCTACTGTGAGAATTGCAATGAAAGTAGAGAGTATACACTTGACCAAATGGACTGGGGCTAGGTGAATGGTCCTCCTGATGAATTATGATCCTTGAAACGCAATGATTCCAAGCGTTATTTCCAGGCACCAATTAAACACAAATTTATTTCCCCCAGTGTTCTGATTTCCTCGCCTATTGACCTGGACCTGGACGCATTACACCAGAAAGACACCAGCAACAGCATGACCTCCAAGACAGCTGAGAGATACACTTTTGTGCTTTTTTCCACTCCGTGCCCTACAAATAGCTCTGAGAAGAGGACTTGTGACTTTTACCTGATAACTGGGACTTACTGAGGGAAAAAAACAATAATCCCAAATCCATCAATAAAGCAGAAGTCTACCCAGAGAAAGGGGTGAAGAGACATATCAGGGTAAAAGCGAGTGATTCACACAGGCAGAGAGAAAAGCGAGGCAGTTGGAGGCTCAGACAGGATTGGGAGGTTTACTCCAAATTTTTTAGTGTAGGAAGAAATGAACTCTATCAGTAACCATATCTGCGACAAGGGAAAACTTCTGAGGCCTGGCCAGAGGAGTTAGACTTTCTTTGGAACTTCTTACATCTCTTTTTAAATAAAAGTTAAAGGAAAAGAAGTCTTGGGAGTCTTTAGATTTGACCAGCGAGGAAATTACTGAGAACCAAGGAAAACTTCTGTCTTCAATATTCCTTTTGAATGTCACTTCTGAGAGAATACATGAAAGCTTAGTCGACTGTCTGCGTCCTCTATCACTCTGCAGTTAACAAAACCATTTTCTCCCTTACACGCTAGAATTGCAATGATCTTTCAGGGCCAAAGGAGACAAAGGCAAATCATTGCTTAGGATTTATTTATTGGGGGGAAAATCACAAGGTTTCTATTTCTGTGCACTTGCTTTCACTTACAGTCTCTTTAATGAATCCAGATGAGAAAAGCTCCCAGCCGGGATTTTAGATAATCTGTTGTTATGCAAAAACCTGAAAAACAAAGGCAACTTTGAATCACAACACGGCAATGATGCTTTGGGAGAGCTTTTCTTTTTCTTTTCTTTTCTTTCTTTCTTTCTTTCTTTCTTTTTTTTTTTTAATGAATTGTGGATCCAAATACATTTTTAAAAGTATTTCAGTGAGAAAGGGCAAATACAAAACAGTGTCATTTATGCAAGCACGTTTTTAAAGATTTACATGTATATACTTTCTGACCCATGGTTTTTTTGAATTTCTTGTTTTATTTAGTTAGAGATTACAAATGCTGAGGAGAAAAATCACAGAAATAAGTCTTTAAACACATAGGAAATCAAGGTAGAGAATGTATTCATCAAAAAGAATGGCACAATGATGTGTGACTGCAGCAGCCTGCAAGAGAGCCATGATTAACTGGATCCTGTGGATGGCAATCCTTTGTCCACTTTCACTTACAGGCCACCAGCAGTCTTGCTAAATGACAGTTCCATTTGGTGCTGCTGTGGTTCCTGGCTCAGCCAACCATTTGCCTGTTCCCTTTCAAATTCATGCCCATGTCCGTGCTCCAGGCAGATCAGAGAGAAGCACATTCCCAGGCTCTGTTGCCAATGGCACTCTGAGGCCCAGGGCCATAGTATTTCTATCCTTCCTTCCACCTGGTCGGTTCTGCACCGGTGTGGGTTCCCTGAACACTGCCCTGGCCATACCACTTCTTCCCACTGTGAGGAGAGAAACTGTGACTAGGAAATCACCAGCGATGCTTCATTTACCCACTAGCACTGCTGAAAATATATTCAACAGAGAGCACATGTTTGAAGAGAGGACGAAACAGTAGTCTGCAAAACAGAGGAAAGCTCCATGCCACTGATTTCTAGGGACTGTGGGAAATGAGCACAAATAATCAAATAATGTGTAGAAAATGTTAACAGCTACAACCAGCCTCACTCTGAGTCCAATTCCATGGCCAGTGCCCATCTCAAAATTAAATAAGATTATCTGACCATGTTTTCCTAGCAATGTATGGTTTTTGTTTAATTTTAACTATTTTTTCAATTAGGGATTAAGGTAACGAGGTGTCCTCAGGAGTCAAAATATTTTTATGACTTTGGAATTTCATACACTTCTGAGTAGATATAATTTTTTTCTGGTCCTTACTATTTTAGTTCTTTATACCCATTTTCTCCTGCCCCACCTAATTCACCAAACTCAGAAGCAATGACAAGAGACGAAACAGTGAACAGTTAGTTAGGTTAAGATGGGCGTACAGACAGAAGTCACACAGTAATTGTCTTTCCCCAAAAGCCCTAACCCATATCCATATCTCAGGAGATATTGGAATAGAATTTAATAATGGAGAAGTAGCTTGTAGTACATTGCAGCTGAACCCTGGGGAAAGCCACATAATTTGGACAACTATTCATGTGTTTTTTTGTAGGACTATAAACTTACTTCACTATTTAAAACTAGTAGAGCCCAGTGTGATAACAACAGTAAAAATGATGTTGATTGTTCTCTTAAGATATTTCTTTTAAAAATTTTATTTATTTATTTGACAAAAAGAGAGAGCATACAAGCAGGGGGAGTAGCAGGCAGAGGGAGAGGGAGAAGCAAGCTCCTTGCTAAGCAGGGACATGGGGCTCCATCCCAGGACCCTGAGAGCATGACCTTAGCCAAAGGCAGAGGCTTAATTAACTGATCCACCCAGGTGCCTCTCTCTTATCATATTTAAAAGGCTGGAAATTGCATCAATAATCAGAGATTGAAAGATGTTATTTATTTTCCAAGCCAAGTAGACCAGAATTGTTTAACAGGCAGAACAAGTCAAGAAAAAAAAAAATAATAATAATATTTTCATCATCACAGATTTTGAAACAAGGTATGTAAATGTTGAAAAATTATTATCAAAAATTTTCCTTCATTTGATATAGTGACAAAATGTCCAAATTAATGTTATTTCAACATTAGTTTCTGTCATACATATTATTAGGGTTCCCAAATCAGATATTATTGCTACTTGTTATATCTATAACTATTTGTTTTCAAGTAGATTAATATCTCTAAACCTTAGTTCCTTTGTCTATAAAATGAGTTTATTATTATAATAATTATTATTATTCATCTCCTAGATTACTATGTCAGTGACAGCACCAAAATAGTAGTCGTATTTCAGTGGTACTATTCAGCAGGGGTGCAAAACTGCATGCCTATGCTTTCTTTTTCCTCTTTCTTCTTTCCAACTTCTGTGAAGTTAATCTTCAAAATGCTTCTGCTATTTGTTGAGTTGTACTTGTAGAAATATCACTTTGATTGTTTTGCCCCCAATAAGACTTAAAAAGAATCTCTTCCTGTATTGGAAATTTCATATAATAATTTTTTGCTGCTAATTTTTTTTTACCAAAGATATTTGGTTAAAAAGAAAATTAACAGTATCCATTGCACTGAAATTGATGCAAAGTCTGATCTCTTTCTTGTGACAGAAATATACACATTATCAAACAAACCAAGCCATGAATGGGTTTTTTTCAACATTAATGTTCTGAGGAGAGAAAAGTATATCTTCTGCCTGGAATTTAGGTTAGCATCTCAAGACATCACCACTGGAAATCCAAGAGACTTCTAAGGTGTAGAGAAAACCATATTCAGATCCTATACTTAGAGAAAGCTGTTGAAAGAGCCTTTGCTGTAGTGAGGTACATGCGTGATAAAGAAGATATCTCTGGGCTGGTTGATTCAATGCCAGTCCCTGCTGCTCCATAAAGCATCCCGTGTGATGTTGTTTCAAACTGGTATTCTTTCCAAACCAATAAAACGAAATGTATTTTAGTTACCATGAATGTTCTTTATGGCTACAGAATACCAGCATTTCCTTTCCTTGGTATATTTTTCCTATTTTTTAAAGAGAGATTCATTAAAGCTTCTAAAAGAAAAACCATGCAATATAGAAGCTATATATAGTTTGCCGAGGTCAGTGTGCATATGAAATAAATACAGGGATCCAGCCTTATGAAGAACGTCTACAGCCTCACCACTTTGCAATTGGCAAGTGGCACTGGGGAGAAATAGCACAGTTATCAGGTTCTTCAATACCAACCACAAATTATTACACAAAAAGTCATATTTTTATATACTTTGACAAGCATTACTGCAATTTTCTGCCTGTGCATCAAGCTCTAAATTAACAGCTTGAATATTTCAACCTATGTGCCTTCACTAAAGTGTAAAGATTCTTCTGCTTGGTGACATAATAATAATTAGTTTATGACTGTTTAAGAGTAAGGCTTATTGGTAGGGAAAATTTTAAGTTTGGTAAAGGACCAGGATTTTCAAACTAACTCCTCTCTTTATAGGAAAGATGAAGATGCATGTCTTCACTTGCCTGTATTGGCATCTTGCACCCAGGGAAAAGAACATTCCACACAAGTGGTAGAGGTTGGTATTTATGAATGCAACACATGGGGACGTTTATCAAAGCCTGTAAGTAAAGAACTATCCTAAATATTGTTACTACCACTGCTGAATGCACATTACTTGAGGATGTGTGGTTACAGACAAAGTCATGCTGAATTTGTATAGATTGAGAATTACCTTAACAAAATAATTTAATTTTAATATTTAAAATATTATCTCAACAAACACACTTCAAGGTTATAGGGAGAAGAATTCTAACTCAAAAGAGTGAATGAGACATGCAAATTTGCCCCATTCTCTTTTAGAACTCAACTAAAATAATAGCTCAGATGGTCAATACAACAAATAAACCTATAACACTCTAAAGGACAGGATGCAGAAGGTTATCAACAGATAAGAGATTTCAGTGAACTCTGGAAAATACAAAATGCATGGAAGAAGGTTGGAAAATGAAACAGAAAAAGCAGAATCCCAGGGAATATATGAAGCAGGAACAATCTGATTGCTTGGGACCCAAGACACCAAACAGAGTAGAGGGACAGGATGGTAAATGAGATTCACTGAACATGTGGATGGAAAAATGTAATTAATTTGTAGCTGTGGTCAAATGCTAAGAGGAAGAAAATTTATTTATATATTTATATATATATTTCTTATTATTAAATATATTATTTATCAAGTGTTATATTATTCTCACTGAATATATACACATATATATTTCTTATTATTTTTATAGGTTTTTCTCTAAAGAAATTTTAAAAATTGACAAAGAAAAGTAACTAATTTTGTGTGGAGCAGCAACTGAAGAGGAAGCCTTTCCTTTCACATTCTAGTATTTTAGATGGAGAAATCTGCCATTTTCCTACCCAACTGTCCAAACTAAAATTCTCTTTGGAATTTAAAATTTAAAAAATTTTAAAATTCCCTCCCAAATGGGAAATTTTGGAAGAAAACAGACCTACCTACAAGAGAACAGGAGAAACTTAGACCCCCAACCCAATATTTTCAAGTATCAATATCAAGGATCACAAGGCACTGGAGCTTAATCAGGACCATGGCAAAGAAAGACCAAGACAAAACAAAACAAAACAAAACAAAAAAAAAAAAGAAAACAACTCCAGAGGAAGCAGGGGAATTCAAAGAACTAAAAAAAAAGAGAAATATAACAAAAATACATTGTGATTAATATATTCAGAGATCTTTCAAAAATATGTATATAGTTTTTATTTACATAATAGGGAGAAAACTAAAGCCCACTCTGAAAGGTAGGAGGTGCCATCACTATCAACAGGCCTGTGAGGGCTTCAAGATCTCCTTTGGGGAACAGGAATCACCCCTTCCCAGTTTTCAATGGAGGAAAGCAGTGCTTATTTTTATCAGCAAATCTTTCCCCAACATTAAAGTCAGTGGCTCGGGTCTTTTTGAGGTTATTAGTCATTGTGATGCTAAATCTTGAATTTACTGAGGTGGAACTGAAGCCTGATGGAGCAGGAAATGGGTCAAGTTTCCTCCTCCATGACATGCTTTCAGCAAAGCAAGAACACAAATCTAAACAATGAAATTTTATGTATTACAGTTCCTATACTTCAATATGTGAATAAGTTTGGAGTAATGGCATGGAAAAATGGTCAATTAGCTCTTTTTTATCTTTTAATTTTATTAGCCTATTTCATGTATCAGAATCAAAGGGCATCCTTTTCAAAACCTACAGACTCCTAATTACAATTTCTTTTCAGATATATTTTAATTCAAACTGATTCCTGATTAAGTTTAGCTATGTCATTCTGCACTTTTTTCTGTTCATAAAAAAAATCCATATCTTGTGCTAAAATCACAATTAATTTGTTAATATAAGGTATTAAAGGAAATGAAGGGCTAGAGTATTTTCATCTGATAAAAGACAATACAAAAGGAGAGTGTCCAAGTATTCTTTTGGTTTGTCATTGTCTTTAATAAAGTTTTGTTAAACATTCATCTAGAAAAGTACACACAGAATGCTATAAGTATGATGACTTTCCTGAAAGTGAATACAGCTGGGAAAACAGAAAAAGACAAAACTGCCAGGACTCCAGAAGCTCCCTCCTGCTGTTCCTCAACATCTCCTTCTCTCGAAAGGTAACCACTATTTAACTTCGAGCTATTACACATGTTCCTATTTCTGAATTAAAAAAAAAAAAAAAAAAAGTCAAACTATGTAATTTTCAATGTTTGGATTTTTTTGCTAAAAATGTTTGAGATTCATATGTGCTATATATATGAATATACAGCAACTTACTTGTCTTCTTTTGTTGTTGAATGTTTGAGTACCTCTAGGGTGGAGTTGTTATAAGTGATGCTGCCATTAATACTCCAGAACACACTTCTGACGCATATGCACACATGTGCACATCTGTTGTGTCCATAACTAGAAGTGGAACTGATGGATAGGCCATAGAGGATGTGTATGGTAAATTGTGGTAGATTCTGCCATAAGTTTGCGAGTGGTTTTTTACCACCTTCGTGAAGTGTTCATTGCTTTTGCCCTGTTTTTAATTGGGTTATTCGTCTTTTCTCCATTGATTTCAAAGGATAGAATGGTGTACAGTAACTCTATCTTATAGTACAAAGGTACAGACTTTGCTTCGTAGGCTTACAACAAAAAGTCCTGATCTCCTGGGCAGTCAATACATTGTATAAACTGAAAAAGTAAAGCAGAAGCAAAGGAGTCTAAAAAGCCAACACTTACAGTCGCTCTAATTTCAGAAGGTCTCCAAAGGTCTCCGCCTGTAGAGTTTCTATTTGGTTGAAATGAATATACCTGGAAGGCACAAAACAAGTTGGTTATTTCTTGTGCTAGTGAGCAAAATAAAATGTTTGAGGAATTAACATAGCTTCCCTGAAATTCAGTCTGAAGTACTTCAAGTCCCCTCTGTTCTTTACAGTCCTGGGTCTAAAACCTGATGTTCCAATAGGGAACCAAGAGGAAGCACATCCAGAAGCAGTACTCAATGTCACCTCTTCTCTTAGGCAGCACTCTTGAGTAGAAAGATACTACATGGTTAGTGAAGTCATGCTTCCACTCAAAAATTTTTCTAAAGATTTTGTTTATTTTTTTGAGAGAGAGAGAGAGAGAGAGAGCATGTGAGAGAAAAAGAAAGAGAAAGCACAAGCAGGGGCAGAGAAAGAGGGAAAAGCGGGCTCCCCACTGAGCAGGGAGTCCAACTCGGGGCTCTATCCCAGGACCCTGGGATCATGACTTGAACCGAAGGCAGACACTTAACCAACTGAGTCACCCAGGTGCCCCTACTTATTAAAATTTTTAAAGTGAAGGTAGGATAATAAGACACATGACACGTGACCACATGCTTATTAATTTCAGGATAGAGCGAAATGCTCCTGCTAGAGAAGATAAGAAATGACCTATTTTATGTAATATGATGACTATTTAAAATGAATTATTTATGCCTAAGGATATATACAAAATAATGTATCTTGTTTTAATCCATTTAGAACTAGACCTTTTCAGTCCTTGGTAACCCCTTATGCAATTGATCCAGTAGAAATTTCCAAAGCTGCCATTTCAGAAAGGCTTCTCTTGAAATAATAAGCAGCACAACTGAGGACAGAAAGTTTCCCTTTCTCTCAGAAATTCTGTGATGAAATGGAGAAACATTCCTTGAAAACAGAGGGCTGAGCAGAGGAAATCTTAGATCTACTGCTAAGGCTACATAGTTCTCTACAAAAATTTAAATATCCACCTTGCACCTGACTTCTAAAATAGCTTTATCAAAATCATTGAAATGAAACCAACAGCCTCATCCAGCAGTCTATGGTGAACTGTCTGCAGAAAGCACCTCAAACACAAAATTTGCCATGAGAAAGAACAGACCCAGTCTCATACTGAATTATGTCCAAACAAAGGAACACAATAAATTGCACTTGACTTAGTCAACAGAAAGTTATTTGACTTGAAGTGAGGACACAAGAAGAGAAGCTTTATATTTTATATGTTTGCATTAATTATTTATTTAACCACAATTAGAATTACTTAAAAAAAATAAAAACATTTTAAAGAAAAGAAACACATCTACTTCATTCATAGGCTCCTTTCTTATTAAATCATTATTACAGGATGAGCACTTTAGACACCAATGCAAAAGCATAATAATTACAATAAAATGAAGAGGATGTAATTGAAATGGAAGGATAATTTCTGAGTGTGTTAGGATGGATCCTCGAGGCAGTGCTGTACCTTCCCACTCCCTGAAATTTCACAACCTGGCTGATGGTCACAACATTCCTTCCAAGGATTCCACTCATTATAAAAGCAACAACAATGACACTGTGTAAGACATAATTGACTTAATGTTTGCATAAAACAACTTTGTCTTTGCTCTTTATATTACACACACATACTCACACATACTACATACTACCCTCTAAAAATCATTACTTCTATAATTGGTCTAGCACACAATGGAGGAGGTAGAGCCTGGAAGAGTTCAAGAAAGAAGGGATGGGAATGGGGTGTTCAGGGTAAGACCAAGTGTGGGAGGAAGGAAGGGAGAGAGAGGAGCTTCAGTGACCACATTGAAGAAAGTTTCGGAAAGAGGCCATTTACAGGATTTTTCTTTCTAAGTTAAATGTGTTGCATCGTTGGGATTTCATGCTTACTAACATAAGAGTACAAATGGACACTTCATGACGACTATGAATAAATGCTGATTAGGGCTTCAATTTTAGCAGGAACTAAATAATAATAACAGTAGCAACACAAAACACTATTATTCCACATGCATTACATGAATTTAGTCATTTTTTATTAACATATAATGTATTATTTGCTTCATCAGTTTACACAATTCACAGCACTCACTACACCCTCCATCCTCACAACATTTTTAATCCTCACAACTATGTTGTGAGATGAGTTCTATAAAAATCTACATCATTCAAAGGGAAAAATGTGGTATAGAGAGGTTACAATACTTGCTCAGTTTTGCACAGCTTGGAATTGCTGAGATCATGATTCAGTTTAGGCAGATGCTTACTTTTTTTTTTTTTTTTTTATCAACTCAGCCTGCAGTCTGGTGGCAAAGAGAGCAGCTGCACACAGATCAGCAGACAGGCAGAGCACACATGGATGCCTGACCCAAAAACATCAAAAGCAAAGGCTTTCTCAGGTAGGGAAATGTCTGCTCCACATGGAGAACTCAAGCTATGCATTGAACGAAACCAGGGCTTACAGACATCACTGGAGGCTACGTCTCAGCATGCCTGGCAGCCAGTCCTACTACATTAATACCTTCCTCTACTGGCAGGTGTAGAGTCCCTAACTGAAGAAAAGTATCACATTCCAGTTCCTGGAACAACCTAGGAAGCTACAGGAAAAGAGGTCACAAGTCTGTCATTTAGCCACTGAATGTCAAATTTCAGATTTTAAAAGTGAGTACTCTAGTTTACCAATGAATGAAGCCCTTGATTTCCCTCCTTCCTACCTTTTAAACTTCTTGAGAACAATTTCTTTATTGGAATTTTTACCACATAAAAACTGGAGTTTCAGAAAAACACTTCCCATTGGCATCATTAGTCAAACAGGCATCCTGCAGAGCTTACACCGGTATCCAGGTAACTAAAAAGAAGGTATGAGCAGAGCTTCCATTGAGAGGGCTTCTAATCACTTAGTCAACTAAAATCAGGGCCAGAAGATGATCTAAGTCTTAAAATGACATACAACACTTTGTTCAATATCATAGCTACTGTGATGTTAAGGACTAATCTACAATTATATTTTTATTTTATTTTATTTTATTTTTTTGTGTTATGGGTGATTATTTCTTTTTTTTTCCAATTTATTTATTTTCAGAAAAACAGTATTCATTATTTTTTCACCACACCCAGTGCTCCATGCAAGCTGTGCCCCCTATAATACCCACACCTGGTACCCCAACCTCCCACCCCCCCGCCACTTCAAACCCCTCAGATTGTTTTTCAGAGTCCATAATCTCTCATGGTTCACCACCCCTTCCAATTTACCCAAAAGCACATACCCTCCCCAATGTCCATAACCCTACCCCCCTTCTCCCAACCCCCCTCCCCCAGCAACCCACAGTTTGTTTTGTGAGATTCAGAGTCACTTATGGTTTGTCTCGCTCCCTATCCCATCTTGTTTCATGGATTCTTCTCCTACCCACTTAAGCCCCCATGTTGCATCACTACTTCCTCATATCAGGGAGATCATATGATAGTTGTCTTTCTCCACTTGACTTATTTCGCTAAGCATGATACGCTCTAGTTCCATCCATGTTGTCGCAAATGGCAAGATTTCATTTCTTTTGATGGCTGCATAGTATTCCATTGCGTATATATACCACATCTTCTTGATCCATTCATCTGTTGATGGACATCTAGGTTCTTTCCATAGTTTGGCTATTGTGGACATTGCTGCTATAAACATTCAAGTGCACGTGCCCCTTTGGATCACTACGTTTGTATCTTTAGGGTAAATACCCAGTAGTGCAATTGCTGGGTCATAGGGCAGTTCTATTTTCAACATTTTGAGGAACCTCCATGCTGTTTTCCAGAGTGGTTGCACCAGCTTGCATTCCCACCAACAGTGTAGGAGGGTTCCCCTTTCTCCGCATCCTCGCCAGCATCTGTCATTTCCTGACTTGTTGATTTTAGCCATTCTGACTGGTGTGAGGTGATATCTCATTGTGGTTTTGATTTGTATTTCCCTGATGCCGAGTGATATGGAGATACTAATTTTTTATATTTAAATATCCTCTTTACAATTTATGCTTAGTAATTCATAGGAAATGCATAGTATTTTTCCAACATACACTTACTGAGAACCTACTAATCACAGCCCTGCTTATTCTCCATTTGAGGAATGCTCCCAAGAACAAATCTCCTAAATTCTAGACTCATCCAAGGTGAAACTTCCACCTCAAATACTTTCAATTGAACTTCAATCTAATATATACTACATGGTAGGATAAGCAACCAGCATTTGCACTGCACAGTTGCAATTTTATACTAATTTGAGTAGTTGTTTGATCCATGTTTATCCTCCCTAACTAGACTCTAAGTTCCTTGAAGACAGAAACCCTACTGGGTTGAAGCTCATTTCCAACATCCCCAGTTTCCTAGCACAGGCTTAATGGATAGATATTTATGTGTAGTTGATCACTAAAAGAACAAATGACTAGCCAGTACCTTTATACAGGCATTGACTTTGCAAAGAAAAAGCTAAAACATTGTGCTTTTAGAACATTCCATGGTATGTAAAACAAAACATGGGTTTATGAACCATAATGAAAACTTTATTAATATTGGCTCAACATCCTAAAGGGCACTGCATTTTCTTGAGGAAGAATCTCAACAAATTTTTACATTAACCTTTACTTTTGTAAGTTCTGTAATAATATATGTTTTATTGCATTTCCCAAAACTTTATTAGGTGTTAACAAACCTGAAGGACATCTAGCAAATTCCTGGGGCTTTCTGAATTAATCTCATACCAAAGAGATGTTTCACAATCACAGTTTTTTATGAGCATGGATAACATATTTGACAGCTCTTACCTGAGTAAATATTGACTTACACAGCCAGCCCCAGGTATTAGCCCACCCAAATGAGGACAAAAATTTTCCCAAGTTTTACAAAACATGCAGAGCAAGAATACGTGGCCAGAGAATGACAACAAAAATAATAGAGAAAGAATGGTTCTCAGGGAGAGAAGTTGCTGGTATTGATTTAGCTTTTAGCTTGAACTCACTGAGCCACATAAAAACAAATCCACTGTGCTGTACCATCACCTTGGCAACCCCACTCTAATGTAAGAGCAGAGATGGAAAGAAGAACACTATATTTATCTGTATCTAACTGCACAATCAAAAAAGAATATAAGTTCAATGCACCGAACCCTTTTGTAAAAAGTAGCTACTTTTTATTTCCTCAAAAGCCTTGAGTTCAGAAAGGAAAAAAGGAACACTTCCAGTAGAGAGAACTTACATGTGTGTGTGAGTCTGTGTGTGTCTGTGAATATAATTTTCCATGTCCTATGTAAAACGTAAGCTAAAGAAATATGAATTGGGAGCATGCAGCTGAGGAGATGTTTGAAATGAGCTCTCAAAAATCCTGCACTTAAAACAGAACTCAGAGAAGGCACACTGAGGTGACAGCTGACTTGGAGATCTACAGTGCCCTGCCTCTATATTCACCAAAGATTTTATCTGCTGGATGCACCATTATGACTCTAACTTTCCATAAGAATCAGATGGGATTAAAATATGCATTTTCTAGCTTCATTGCACAATATCAAGTATGAATGATCTGTTAGAACAATAAATTATTCATACAGTTTAGGAGTTAATTAAGCATTTGAATGGAGATCTTTATTTCAGAGCATAGTAAATTATTTTAACTGATTTTAAAGGAAAAAATGACTGAATTACCATAATCCATTAGGTTCAAGAGAAAAGCTTTCTAGTACTTTATTTGCATGCTATGCTTAAGTAAATAGTGTAGTCTATCAAAATCTATTACACAAAAGATTACATTTATTCTTAAATAGTTGAAATGTATATTGTACAAGCTTGTTACATCAAAAATTATATCAATCCTAAATTAGAATACTTATGGAAAAAGTCATGTTTCCAAATAGTATAGTTAGAGTCCAATTCCAGTCTTTATCTCTTTTCACCTGAATTAATAGCCTTAAGTGGCCCTTGTAAATCAAGCCCTTTCTTTCTAATCTAGCATATTGAATTATCTGATACCTCTTACAGAAAAAGAGTGCTGATGAAACCAGTCTCTTATTAGGACCCCTAATATCTCCCCACTGTCTTCTGCTAGAATTCAAGGTTTCCCAACATCTAGTGTCAACTTGCGAATGCCCTCCTCTCTCACATGAGTTTAATCATAGTCTAACCAAATTTTGGTTTTCCCATCTCTGAATCTCCCTTTTTTAACATTAGTGTCTGTGTTTAAAATGTTTTCTCATCCATTTAGAGGCAATTCAAATGGTGCTTTCTCCACTAAGGACTTAATGACTGTTCAGGTCAAAAGTAAC
The DNA here is from genome assembly GCF_020171115.1 of Neogale vison. NCBI lineage: Eukaryota > Metazoa > Chordata > Mammalia > Carnivora > Mustelidae > Neogale > Neogale vison. The sequence goes on along the minus strand of NC_058094.1, from coordinate 82,601,153 downwards.
TTTACTCCTCTGTGATCCTTTAGTGTATTAAAACATTAATAGGCTTTATTGAGTTCCTTTGTAGTGTAAGCCAAGATCCTTGACCTTCTCAGAGATTTGAGTCTGGTTAGAGGTAAAAGATAAGAAATCAATGACCGTAGTCTAATAGGCTGTGTATTATGATAATGTATGCATGGAATGCCCCGAGAGTGTGAAGAATCTAAACCAGATTAAAGGTAGAGAAATGTTGTACAGAAAATAGGATTCTCTAACTAATTTTTATGGACGAGTTGTACTTATTTAGATACAAAAGAAGAAAGGCAGTTTAGGGAGTGGAAAGACACGTATATGTGAAGCACAGGAGTAGTATAAAAGCATATGCTTTTTTCCAGAGCAGTAGTTGGACAGAGTCATCTGTGCCTGTAGAAGTCGAGAGGTCAGCAAGGAAGTTTAAACTTGATCCTGAAAGTGATCAGGACATATTACAAAATTTAAAGAAATGGAATTCCTTAATGAATTTTTTTAATTTTAGAAATGTTCTGGTAACGATTGGACAAAAGATTGGAATTTAGCTAGCAAAAGAGATATGAGCTAGATCAGTGGTTTCCAACTTAGGATGCTTTTGCCCATACTGGGGGATATTTGGCAATCTGTGAAGATATTTTTGTTTGTCACAGCTGGGGGTGGTGTTGCTATAAGCATCCAGTTGGAAGAGGCTAGGATTATTGCTCCACAACCAATAACACAAGACAGCCGCCACAGCATTACCTGGCCTGGTTTGACTTTTAAGCAAGGAAAAGTAGTGGTGACTTTGGGTGCTACAGAAGGACTGAAGAGTGGAAGAACTACGCTGGAGTCCAGGAAAAACAAAACGGTGGGAAACAATTAAAAGGGTGCCAGAGAAGAGGAAAGAACTAAATGAAGCAAGTTAAGGAAGACCCTGCAGAGGAGAGAAGGGGTTGGATGGTACCAATGCGCAACGGAAAGACTCACTTCAAGCAGGAGGTGAAAAAGTGACCCAGTGAAACAGGCTGGGACAAATTTATGAAAATCTCTTGGTATCCAGGAGAGATAGTGAGATGGCTCTTAACCTTTGCCCTCAATTTTCCTCCTTAAGGTAAAAGGCAAAGGTAACTCTGAAATGTCAGAGAAATGTATGAAATAAAGTCAGAGGAGCACATTTTGAATTGTCACTATAGCAAGCAAGATAAGTTCAGCACATTTTTTATTGTCAACTGCCAGAACTGTTGTTGAAATTTGACTTTTCAACATTTGAGCCTCATAGTGACTGCCTCCTCCTCAATATACTTTCCACACTGGTTTCTCTTCTGCTAAAGGGCTGCTCCTTTTAAATTTCTTCACTGTTTTCTTCTTCTTTACCTAACCTCCTGTGAGGGATGCCCAGAGCTAGGTCCCCAGGCTTCCCCCTTTTTTATCCACACTCAGTGCCATCCAGTCCTGTGCCTATGAATACTTTCTGTAGTCCAGTGGCTGCAGCCAGGCCAGACTACTCACTCACACTCCTGCTTCCAAGCCTGCTACCTACCTCATATGCTCCCTTGGCTATCCAATAGACTTTAGGAACTTATGTGCAAATCTGTAGTTCTGATTAGCCCTCCATAACCCATGCCACCCACAGCCTCCTTTATCTCAACTGATGGCCCTTCCTTCTAGTTGCTTAGGCCAAAATGCTTGATAAGCATCATTGACTTCTTTCTTTCTGTAAATACTACATCCAAGTGGTGACTTTCAATAGACCTAGAATGTGCATCCATGTAAAACCTATACTGTTACAAAGTACAGCAGATACATCATTGCCTCTGGCCTGGTGTATACCAAGGGCCTCCTGACAACTCCATGCCTATCCCTTCCTGGCTTCAGTCTTTTGTCAACAGAGAAGTCAGAAGAAGGCAGAAAATGCAGAAGTCACAGTAATTATTTTAAAACCGTCAGATCAATCCTACCACCTCTTTCTTCAAACCCCTGCAGTGCTCACTCAGAACAAAAAGCAAATCACTCACAATACAAAGCAAATCCACTCTTTTGATCTGCAACATCCTGTACTGAGCTTGTCTCTTTGCTCTGGCCACATCAGCATCCAAGCTACTTCTCTAACATTCCAGGCATACTCCTAGCTTAGGGTGTTTGTAAGAGTTTCCCCTTTGCCTACTCTGTGCTTTCCCCAGGTATACACAAGCCTATGTCCCTCCAGTTCAAGACTTGACTCAAATGCCCCTCCTCAATGAGGCTTCCTGTTTTAAATTACAGCCACATTTCCACTTCCCTGGGACAGCTAAGCCCCCTCCCTTCCCTGTTTTTACTCATATACATAAATATATTTTTAAATCTTTGCCATAGACTTACATAATTCTATACAGTATATTATTTATTATTTTTATTGTTTGTCTCTCCTGATAGATTGTCTTCCCTGACAGATTTGTGCTTGTTTTAGGTGGTAATTAAGAGGTTCAAATGTAGGGAATTGATACCGTCAGGGTTGCAATTTAGTGGCACAATCTGGCCAAAGTAGTACAAAGGAACAGAACAAGGGTTGAAGCTTGAGGCTTTCATAGTAGTGTAGAAATGAATAAATGAGGGTCCTGGGATGAACTGGCAACAAGTGTAAAGTGATGTAGGGAAACCCTTGAGAAAATCCACCAGTCACCACAGGCCTTTTACAGAGATAGGATGGTTCAGTGGAAGACTGCAAGTTTTGGGCACAGGAGCCCGTAATCACCTCCCTACATGACCCTTTACTCTATGACATTGATCACTCACTTCTCTGCAATATGGAGCTAATGATGCCTTATTTTAAAGTGGTTGAGGACTGTAGATCATATAAAAAAATCATCTAGAACTCTCTTGGCATGTGGTAAATGTCTATGGCATCTAATTAGAAATAAAGAGCACAGGAGACAGAGAAAATCCATAAAGTTTAGAACTTTAGGCAAGGGTTTGGCATAGGGACTTTTGGGCCAAGGCTTACCACCCATACTCCTGTCCCTCATACAACATTGGTGAGGGTCAAGAGCCAATTGAGAAGCTGTTATTAGTTTGTACCAGCATGCTATGACTCCCAGTGCAGAGTTCTTTTAAAAAAAAAACTGGAATGGACAACTTGGTTTAATGCTGAGGACAAAACGGAGCCTCTTACTGCTTGCTTCCAAATCATAGGGTCCTCATTCTCAAGTTTATTTTCAGATATCCCCAGGACAGGAGATCACACTCCAAAGCCACTTAGCAACCAGATTGCAAGCCAGCTGCACACAGGATAGAAAGAGGATGGCTGGTCAAGCAATCACTCTGGGTCATCACAGGGTGACTCTGGTTCAGGAATATCAATCATCAACCTACTAAATTTGCTCCTCCATTTTCTGTGAGAAGGTACAAAGGAAATGGCAGAAATCCCCATAATGGAGATGCAACAATCCCTTGTCAAGGATACAGTAAGCTTGAGAAGAAATGTTGGAGAAATACAGGAAGGGGAAAAAGTAGATGTCCCCTTCCCCAGCATACCACATTTATTGTATTTCTTTCAAGTTCTAACTCTAATGCCCAAGTTACTTGCTAAAAATACTTTAGTTGAATTTAAACCCAAGATAATAATGACATGATCTCTCATTTCCTTCATGCACCATAATTTTATAATATTGTCATAGAGGACAATATTCATTGGGACATATTGCTCCTTCTGAGATCAGTTCCACAAAATCTCCTAAATGAGGTATAACACAAAATTTATATATATACCAAAACTTTGAAAGTGGAAAAAGTAGAGAGTATTTCAGATAAAAAGCAGCATAATGTAAAAATTCCAGAGCTCATGCTATGAAGAAAAGAAAGCAACAAAATTAGACCCAGTAGAGGGAAGAAATATGCAGAATAGAAAAGCAAAAACTAAACCTGACTGTGAAGACAGAAGTAAGAAATAAACTTGATATAATGTGTACCATAGGATTTTTAAGTAAGATGGCATAGACAGAAGTCACTGGAAGGACCAAAATCAAAAAGGACCAAATGCTGAGTGAAATAAGTCAAGCAGAGAGAGTCAATTATCATATGGTTTCACTTATTTGTGGAGCATAACAAATAGCATGGATGACAAGGGGAGATGGAGAGGAGAAGGTAATTGAGGGAAATTGGAAGGGGAGGTGACCCATGAGAGACTCTGGAGTCTGAAAAACAATCTGAGGGTTTTGAAGGGGTGGGGGTGGGAGGTTGGGGGAGCCAGGTGGGGTGTATCGGGGAGGGCATGGATTGCATGGAGCACTGGGTGTGGTGGAAAAACAATGAATTTTGTTACGCTGAAAAGAAATTTTTTTAAAAGTGTAGGTTAAAAAAAAAAAAAACCAATATGGACCGATCTTGGCCATAAAGTATATATTTGTTTGTGAGAGTAGTATGTAAAGAGGGAAATATGTAAGGTAGAATCTAAGGAGATAAAGGACATCTTGGAAGGGTGCATGCCTACATGACCTCACACAAGACCCACCTTTCCCTCAGCTTCCAGAGTTTTCACTCAAATGAAATCAATTTCACAAAAACATTAGGAATCTGGAACTTGCTCAAACAGAGTGGGCTGTAACTAGCAGGGTGCTAAGGACCTGGATCCAAGAAGGAGATTAACAGGTGATAAGTGAGGTGAAAGAGAGATTAATGCAGGTTAAATTCTGAAGTGGGCCCCCAGCCAAGTTAGGCTATGTTCTTCCAGGCTGGTCCTTGACAGAAAGTGTCAGGTTAGTTGAAAAAAATTGAAGATGGAAAGCAGTGAGGAAAGCACAAGAGGCCAGCCTTTGATGTGCTTGAGTCTGTGCCTTACACTTCTTTTTCAGTAGATCTCACTTCAGAAGTTGTGGTGGGATGAACATGAGGGTGGACGTGGAGGGCGCACATCTGAGTAGCTGGGCAAAGAACCAGAAAAAAATTCTTAGTTATGCTGGGAAGAAAGAATTTACTATACTCTTTAAGATTCTTCCAGCTGGGGAGCGCCTGGGTGGCTCAGTGGGTTAAAGCTTCTGCCTTCAGCTCAGGTCATGATCTTAGGGTCTTGGGATCAAGCCCCACTTCGGGCTCTCTGCTCAGCAGGAAGCCTGCTTCCTCCTCTCTCTCTGCCTACTTCTCTGCCTACTTGTGATCTCTGTCTGTTAAATAAATAAATAAAATCTTAAAAAAAAAATTCTTCCAGCTGGACTAAGAATCAAATTGACATGAGACAGATTAACAGGAGAAAATCAAATTTAGTAGTGTATGTACGTGATGCTTATAAGAGTGAAGGAGATAGGTAGGCGTCTGAGACTACAAAAGGAAGAAAAACAATTAGCAAGAATGTGAAAAGAAGCATTTGGAAAATGGTTGAAAAAGGTTGTTATTATGTTGACATTTCTCAGGCAATAGCTCTCTTCCTGGTACAAGCAGGCAGTTGAGGGGTAGGTAAAGAGCCTTTTCTGAATCTGCTGGGTTTGGAGTGCAAAATAATGTTCATACCAAAGTGGCCCATTTGGGGACAGCTGACCTTGCTCCTTACACTTCACTCACCAATGTAAACTTACTGATTTCTTTTTATCACCAGACACAAACATGGCATTTGACTACTATATTATTAATAAAACTTTTCCAAAAGAAACAAAGTGAAGCTATAATAATTGTTACTAAAAAGCCAATAAAAGTCTCTAGATGCAGTATATTTAAAAATTTGCCATAAATGTATTTGTTCACAAACATTTGGGAGAACAATGTTTTTACTTGTATGCATGTATGCCTGCTTCCTTTTGTTTTAAATTGGCTTCAGAAGCTCAAGTTCACTTTTTAAATATATACATTTTAAAAGTTAGACTTAAGTTTGCTCCACAAGATTCTTATCAACTCTAAAATTTCATAATTCTCTAAGTGTTTTGGACTGGAACAAATCCAATTTCCAGACATGGCCACTGCCACCTAGGGATTTATACCTCAGAGAAAACTAGAAATGTCATTGACCAAAGCTTCCCATAAATGAGTATTGTTTTCTCTATGCCCATAGCTATGGTTTTATTCTATTTTTTATTTCTGGATTTAAGACATATACAGATTACAGAAGGCTTGTCAACCATGAATAGACCAGTTTACAATATTTGAAGAACACAGAGCTTTTTTTCTCACTGAGGAAATTTGTTGCTGTGAAACCATCCATATGTTAGCATTGCTTAGAAAATGCATTGTTTCTATCTTGGTTGAAAGCATAAGAAACAAATGAATAGAAGATAAGCTTTTAACATATAGAAGATAATAGGATAGGAAAAGATATGAAGAAAAAATGATAGTTGTATAAAATAGTTAATGAATAAAATTGCAAGGAAGAATCAATTGTTCCATCAGCAAATGTGTTATATTTTGAAATTATAACATTATTCCTTTCTTTTTAAGCCATTAATTTCATATTTAGTACGAAGTGTCAGATTTCTACATATGTAGGGAACATCACTGGCAAAAGCTTTACAAATGCAAAAATTGAGACTCTGTTAGGTAGATTTAACACTATGTTATGAAAAATCACATTACATTGTGAAAATGTCTATGCTACCTAAAGCAATCTACACATTTAATGCAATTCCTATCAAAGTACCATCCATCTTTTTCAAAGAAATGGAACAAATAATTTTAAAATTTATATGGAACCAGAAAAGACCTCGAATAGCCAAAGGGATATTGACAAAGAAAGCCAAAGTTGGTGGCATCACAATTCCGGACTTCAAGCTCTATTACAAAGCTGTCATCATCAAGACAGCATGGTACTGGCACAAAAACAGACACATAGATCAATGGAACAGAATAGAGAGCCCAGAAATAGACCCTCAACTCTATGGTCAACTAATCTTTGACAAAGCAGGAAAGAATGTCCAATGGAAAAAAGACAGCCTCTTTAATAAATGGTGTTGGGAAAATTGGACAGCCACGTGCAGAAAAATGAAATTGGACCATTTCCTTACACCACACACAAAAATAAACTCAAAATGGATTAAGGACCTCAATGTGAGAAAGGAATCCATCAAAATCCTTGAGGAGAACACAGGCAGCAACCTCTTCGACCTCAGCCGCAGCAACATCTTCCTAGGAACATCGCCAAAAGCAAGGGAAGCAAAGGCAAAAATGAACTGTTGGGATTTCATCAAGATCAAAAGCTTTTGCACAGCAAAGGAAACAGTTAACAAAATCAAAAGACAACTGACAGAATGGGAGAAGATATTTGCAAACGACATATCAGATAAAGGACTAGTGTCCAAAATCTATAAAGAACTTAACAAACTCAACACCCAAAGAACAAATAATCCAATCAAGAAATGGGCAGAGGACATGAACAGACGTTTCTGCAAAGAAGACATCCAGATGGCCAACAGACACATGAAAAAGTGCTCCATATCACTCGGCATCAGGGAAATACAAATCAAAACCACAATGAGATATCACCTCACACCAGTCAGAATGGCTAAAATCAACAAGTCAGGAAATGACAGATGCTGGCGAGGATGCGGAGAAAGGGGAACCCTCCTACACTGTTGGTGGGAATGCAAGCTGGTGCAACCACTCTGGAAAACAGCATGGAGGTTCCTCAAAATGTTGAAAATAGAACTGCCCTATGACCCAGCAATTGAACTACTGGGTATTTACCCTAAAGATATAAACGTAGTAATCCAAAGGGGCACGTGCACCCGAATGTTTATAGCAGCAATGTCCACAATAGCCAAACTATGGAAAGAACCTAGATGTCCATCAACAGATGAATGGATCAAGAAGATGTGGTATATATACACAATGGAATACTATGCAGCCATCAAAAGAAACGAAATCTTGCCATTTGCGACAACATGGATGGAACTAGAGCGTATCATGCTTAGCGAAATAAGTCAAGTGGAGAAAGACAACTATCATATGATCTCCCTGATATGAGGAAGTAGTGATGCAACATGGGGGCTTAAGTGGGTAGGAGAAGAATCCATGAAACAAGATGGGATAGGGAGCGAGACAAACCATAAGTGACTCTTAATCTCACGAAACTGTGGGTTGCTGGGGGAGGGGGGTTGGGAGAAGGGGGGTAGGGTTTTGGACATTGGGGAGGGTATGTGCTTTTGGGTAAATTGGAAGGGGTGGTGAACCATGAGAGACTATGGACTCTGAAAAACAATCTGAGGGGTTTGAAGTGGCGGAGGGGTGGGAGGTTGGGGTACCAGGTGGTGGGTATCATAGAGGGCATGGCTTGCATGGAGCACTGGGTGTGGTGAAAAAGTAATGAATACTGTTTTTCTGAAAATAAATAAATTGGGGAAAAAAATCACATTACTTTGTCTTTGAAATATTTATAATATAATTATTTGTAATATACCAATCTTCTTTGTACCTTCCAATAGTACAATCTAAATTCTTTCTTATACATAGGATTGATAAAGGAAGATAACAAATCAATTTAGGCTGCTAAACCTCCAAAGATGCAATAATTCAAACAAATGACATCATCTAAAATATCTCCATTGCCCACGTACGTTGTGTCAACCCAAGTACAGTCTAGGCAACTGGGTAAGACTCTCCATGTCTCTATGGAGAACCTGAAGATCCAACAAGTACAGTCCTGGGAATGGAGACACATTATAAACCTGCACTGAAATCCTTCATTCCTGATGTGGAAAATTTTCTTTATTGCCTTCAAAATGTTTGCATTTGGGCTGACCCCTCACTCAGGAGTATTCTTCAACTGTAGCTTAAATTTTAAAAACATTTACCTAAGGTTTTGCTTTTGTCTGTTTCTCCAATCAAGATATTTGGCAGCATGAGACCAGCAATTTGCTTTTGCTCATTACTGTAATCCCCAGAGAAACTGAGTATTGTAGATCCCACACCAGTGTTTGGCATAGGTTGAGTACTCAATATTCAACATGGTTGAATGACTGAATGTTCTTTCAGTTTCTTGGCAAGTCTTCTCTAGACTAGACTAAAATTGGATGTAGCTGATTTTCTAGGTTCTGATGGTGAAATCACTTCTAGAAAACACATGTACCTCAGCTCCACCACCTTGTCTGTCTTTAGGCTTAGGAGGACTTAGGGGACTCAGGAGACCCTCCTCCGTAGCCTCCCATTTGGGCTCCCAGTCTTCAGTCTTCCTTGTTCCAATTCTTCCTTCACACACCTAACATAAATTCATATACAATATTCTCCATACCATGGTGATAGCCCAGAGTTTCTTAAGCTCAGTCTGCAGACAAATTCTTGGGGCGCTGCACTATGAGGAGATTGATAATACAACTCTTAGCTTACATTTTCAAAATGGCATCAGCCAGTGTCCCCTTCCATCATTCCTGTTCACTCTACTGTACTTAACTACCAGAATAATCTCTCCCATGATTTTCCTCATGTTGCTACCTCATGTGAGGTGCCTTGAGATTTCTCTACCTGGACATTTCTACACAACCTTTACAACCCAGTTAAAATTTTTTGATTATGATTTCTGTAGACTTTTCTCACTATCCCAAGCATAATTCATGCTTTTATCCAATCATTGTTGTATATTCAAAACACATTTATTGGGCACTAGCTGAATGCCTGATATGAAGGGGCTTATGATCTGGTACATCATTTAGGGGCCTATGACCTCGTACTGAAAAAAAAGAATGTGAAATTTAAAACTTAATGAGGGAAGTATCACTAGAGATATGGGATTATGGAACAACAGATGAGCAGTAGGGAATTCTAAAATATTTTGCAGAGTCTAAAATGTTTGATTAGTATTTTGACAGACAATAAGGAATTTGCATCTAGGTAAATAGATAGACATGTGGAAAAAGACGTTACAGGTAGGGGACACCTGTCAGTCAGTACAGACTGTATTCAAGGAATTATAGGCTGTAGATAAGCCAGAGCATGGGGAAAAAGGCTGAGGTAAACAGTGTTCTGTACACATATCAGTGATTCTGCAAAGCTGAGTCAGAAATTAAATGCCCAGCATCAATGTTCTGATGATACATTCATTAAACATTTATCCAAACTGAGGTTTTTGGAGGGAAGTGGGGTGGAGGGATGGGTGAGCCTGGTCATGGGTATTATGGAGGGCACATATTGCATGGAGCACTGGGTATGGTGCATAAACAATAAATCTTGGAACACTGAAAAAATAAAAATAAATTTTTAAAAAAACATTTATCCATTTGCTTTACAGATGTTTCATTAGATTTTTATCTTCCCTGTCTGTGGCTAAAATCCTTGGGAGTCATGAGTAAAATGTTAATCTTCATGTTTATTTTGTTCCTCTTCCTTCCCTCCCCAGTGAATTTAGCACAGGGTTTAGGTATAACACATTCCTCCTCCCATGGGAGGAAAAAATATGCTTTTGGCATAATCTGTGATTTCTGGTATGTAACCTAACTTCCCTGAGCTCTAAAGTCCTTTTTTGTCACAAGTGAAAGTAACAATATTTTAGGGGTTTGATGGGGGTGAATAAAACATATTCATATACAGACAGACATATAAACATATAGTACACACTGACACTGAACAATTGTGACTATCTTGAGATGATATTTATTTATTTAGTTAGTTATTAGTTTTATTAACATATAATGTATTATTTGCCCCAGGGGTACAAGTCTGTGAATCTGAATCATCAGGTTTACACACTTCATAGCACTCACCATATCACATGCCCTCCCCAATGTCCATAATTGATATCAAATTTCTATTAGTTTTTAACTCTTTTGTTACTTCAAATTTTATGAAATTTTAAACTGCTCTACTGGTTCAAGTTTCTACGTTAACAAAGATATGTAATAGTTTTTTAAATCCTCCCAGTAACGTTTTTAAAACACTTGGATGTAAAACTTGAATCTAGACCCATCACTGAGGAAAGATAAGATGTAGTGTTTTCAATAATGAAATAACTGAAAGGATAAAAATTCAGCTTTGGTTAGATTTTCTTTATGTTTCTGACTCAAAAAATATATTATTACAGCTTTATCTGAAACAAAATTATTGAACTGTAGAAAGTAAATGTTATATTTATAAAAATCCTTCTGGGGCGCGTGGTTGTCTCAGTGGGTTAAGCCTCTGCCTTCGGCTCAGGTCATGATCTCAGGGTCCTGGGATCGAGTTCCGCATCGGGCTCTCTGCTCAGCAGGGAGCCTGCTTCCTCCTCTCTCTCTCTCTCTTTCTCTCTGCCTGCCTCTCTACCTACTTGTGACTTCTATCTGTCAAACAAATAAATAAAATCTTTAAAAAAAAATCCTTCTGAGATGAATAACAGGATCACCTAATTCAAATCAAAGAATCAAGTCATATTTTTCTATTCAATTCATATAAAACAGGCAAGGTATATAGCAGAGTTCTGATTGTGGAATACTGCATGGCCACTTTTGGTTAGAAATGTAAAGTTAACTCTAGAAAGAAGTTGATTTCCACTTGACCCTTGAGCATATAAACTGATATTTAAATCTGAGTCTTTGTGAGAATGTTGGCTCTGGTAGACATAAATTAGAGTCTTTCTAAGAATATACTTTCATTTATATTTCTCCTGTAAGGTGAAAGGGTTGATAGAAAATCCACTATGACAAATAATTAAAATTTTTTCATGACTCTTCATTTCACTTTAAATTGACATTCGATCCCTGTATATCTCTATGTAAAATTAGTTTTAAAATATTAGCATTCCTTAGAGTGTACCCTATTATTCTCATTTGCCAGAATGAGATGAGAATTAAAAAGAAATTATATAACTAGCCATAAATCTTACAATCATCTCTATTCTTGTCATTGGCTATATTATAAGTCACTCTCAAATAGTAACATGCTGCCAGGATTGCTTTGACTGTTTCATGACACTGGAAATAGATTCAGCTGTATAACTTATGTATTAAATAGACATTCAGGGCCCTAAAAGAGTTAAAGTGCCTCTAAGGCCCTACTTTAATACCAAAGTCTGCAAAGAAAAGAATTAGAAGCTATTAAAGCCATAGAAATTGATACTGTTAAGTTCTATTTATCATTTTTTCTAATTATCAGAAAGTTCTAATTATCTGGTTTTCATTTTGTTTTAGCATATTCTGTTCTCTTTCTCATTTGAAAAAAAAATACAAAAGTAAATAGGACAGTATCAGTCAATCATTTCAATTCAATGTAACATTTCATTACTAATTCTCAACCCTGGTTGAACATTATAACTGCTAGAACTTTTTGTTTTGTTTTGTTTTGTTTAAGATTTTATATATTTATTTGACAGATAGAGATCACAAGTAGGCAGAGAGGCAGGCAGAGAGAGAGAGAAGGAAGCAGGCTCCCCGCTGAGCAGAGAGCCCAATGTGGGTCTCAATCCCAGGATGCTGGGATCATGACCTGAGACAAAGGCAGAGGCTTTAACCCCCTGAGCTACCCAGGCGCCCCTGGCTTTTTGTTTGTTTGTTTGTTTAACATGGATATGAAGTACCCACTGAGAGATCTGGGGTGAGTAAGGGAAAGTCATTGTTATTTTTCACAAATTCTACAAACTATTCTTATAAGAAGTTATAGTGGAGAACCACTGATGTGCAACAATAAAATATGACCTTATACTACAGATGCAAATTGCTGAAGTATATGAAGCCAATTTTAATTATATAATATACAAAATGTTCTTATTCTAAACAAGGTTAAAATTAACAATGCACAGATTATACACACACACACACACACACACACACAAACATATATGATATTATGAAGGGAAATAAAACAGTTACTAAAACTCTTCTCTATCCATTTAACTATGTCTTACTCATGGTTTCTAAGACTTGGTCTAACTTCTTTGCCAGAGGAGGAGATTTGCTATTTCTGAAATGCTAGTGCAAAATAAAATTCATCATACTCACTTTGTATGGCACATCAAAGATGAGTGATAATATTATTATATGTGTAAATGCTCTTTATGCTTTATCCACAGACAGTTTTATATGAACTTGTTCTTTTCCTAACTGGTGACAAGCTTTCAATTAGCTTCCAAGGAAAAACTGAGATTAATTGCAGTCTAGTACATTGTAACTGTTGTTCCAGTTTAAGAAGATCAGCATCTAATCAATAATACATTAATGACTATATTTTTTGTGCCCTTGTAAATTAACAGCTAAAGGCAAAGAACCATTTTTGTTCTCTACTCTATGCCTTCATACTTGGGTGCTAAATCAAAAGAAACATAATTTGGGTTTGATTAATGTTGGCTTTAACAGATTGTTGCTGTTTAGTGTAGTTAGTTCCTCAATTTATCTTCATATAATGGCGAGGTTGTATCCCCAACAAAGCTCTTTAAGGCTATAGACATGTTTCTTAACAGTGCTATTCTTTGACTTCACAGTCAGCATATCTTGTTTTGCTTTTATCATAAGCTCCTTTAACATGTTAATCTCTTATAAGCACAAATAATAAATAATGAACTCCCACATCAAATGAATAAGAGTTTCTGTGGGGTTAGAGTAACCCCACAGGTGGACACCCACCCTGAAATTTAATTAGTGTAGGAGTGCTCCTGGAACTCCAGCTGGGCATATACTGCTTATGCCATACTAGAGACCATGAGTCCCTGTTCTAAATGAGAGCACAATGCTTATAGGGATCAAGACCTAAACTTGTGCAACAATCACAGCACATAATGTCTTCTAAATTGTGGGATGCAGCTGCGTGGGCTGTTTGAAGGTGACAGAGATCACTACAGATTGAAGCTGCCAGGGAACATGTTCAAATAACCTTGATTTGAATCTGGAGGAACTCTTACAGAAAGAACAAGAGAAAGGCCAGTGATGGGAAAACAACATAAACCATAGCAGAAAAAAATAATCTCACAAAAGGACTACATGCAGTATGGAAGTAAAAGATGACTGACAGGTTAGATTACACAGTACCTTGGGATGAGGAGAGAATCTGGTTTCACCCCTGCAGATGGCATGGGAGCAATTATGCATTAATGAGACAAAAAGTGGCTAAAGATAAATCTGACAGAGATACAAAGAATGAAGTAAATTGGAGAAATAACAGTGGCAGAAACACCCAGTAGGTGGCCATTGCAAGTGGCACATAATGAAGAGAGGTGCAAATGGGGAAAGAAGGGGTGAGGAGGAAGAAAAGGGTTAAAGGGTAATACAAAAGATAAAAAGAGAAGGGAAATAAAAGGTGATTCCAGGATTTTAGTGTGAAAATTTTGTATGAACAGAAACTTTGGAATAAGAGGCTGGTTTGACCATTAGGAAAGTAGAAATGTTGAAATATGATTTGATTATTCTTATGTTGAGTGAATGAGAAGAAATACAAGCAAGAATGTCATTGGTGGAGCACCTCGTGGCTCAGTGGTTAAGCATCTGCCTTCGGCTCAGGTCATAATTGCGGGGTCTCGGGATCAAGTCTCACATCAGGCTCTCTGCTCAGTGCAAAGCCTGCTTCTCCCCCTCCCTTTGCCTGCCACACTCCCTACTTGTGATCTCTCTCTCTCTATGTCAAATAAATAAATAAAATATATTTTTTAAAAATTTCATTGGTAATTTCATCTGAGATTTTAGTATAAAGAAAATAAGGTACAAAAATCTAGACTGAATATGTAGAATGAAGGCTAACATAAAAATGATATCTGAGGCCAAGAGCAATGAAAAATTCTTTGAAGACATGGGGATAAAAGGCACAGAATAGGGAATATAGTCAATGATATTGTAATAGCATTGTGTGCAGATGGTAGCTGCACTAGGAGTGAGCATAGTCTAACATATAGATCTGTTGAATCACTATGATGTACACCTAGAACTAATGTAACATTGTTTGTCAACTATACCTCAAAAACAATTTTTTTTAAGTCTTTAAAGAATTGGAGAAAAAGAATAAGAAAAAAGAGGAGAATGAGGAGGATGAAGAGAAGTTGCTAACCATATGGAAGAGCTTAAGCTACAATGAAAATACATAGCTGGTCTATAAGTAAATTTATTAAGAAATGCAGATCAGGATATTAACAATAAAAAGGTAATAGCTGAGAAAGTGCTGAGAGGGTCAACTCTTTCAAGGAAAAAATTATAATGAGAAAATGGGGAATGAAAAATCAATAGAGGGACGCCTGGGTGGCTCAGTTGGTTGGACGACTGCCTTCGGCTCAGGGCGTGATCCTGGAGTCCCGGGATCGAGTCCCACATCAGGCTCCCAGCTCCATGGGGAGGCTGCTTCGCTCTCTGACCTTCTCCCCTCTCATGCTCTCTCTCACTGTCTCTCTCTCTCAAATAAATAAATAAAATCTTTAAAAAAAAAAAAAGAAAAAAGAAAAATCAATAGACATTTTTCCAAGGATGACATAAAAATAGTCAACAGGTATTAAGAAGGTGCTCAACATCATTATTCATCAGGAAAACACAAATCAAAACCACAGTGAGCTATCACCTTATACTTGTTAGCATAGCTGTTATCAAAAAGCAAGAAACAATGACAACAAGACAAATGTTGGTGAGGATATGGTAAGAGGAGAACCTTTGTGCACTGTTGGTGGGAATATAAATTAGTGCAGACATTATGGAAAAAAGCATGGAAATTTTTCAAATAATTAAAGCTAGAAATACCATATGATCCAGCAATCCCACTTCTGGGTATACATCTAAAGGAAATAAAATCATTTCAGGATTTAAAAAAAAAAAAAAAAAATATATATATATATATATATATATATAGTGTGCCAAAAGCTGATTAAAAGCAGTCTGAAGAACAAAGCAATTGCCAAAAGCAAATTCAAACATAACCAAGATATTGGAAATTATATGACAGAGAATTTAAATTAACTATAATTAATATCTTAAGTTCTAATGGAAAAGTAAATAACTTTCAAGACTAGCTAGGTAATCTCAAAGAGATGGAAACCATACAAAAATTAAAAGGAAATGCTAGACCTCAAAAACAATAACAAATATAAAAAGTACCTTTGATATGGGCATTAGTATAGTTGATACAGCTAAGGAAAAAGTTGGCAAACTTGAAGTAAGTCAATAGAAATCAATCAAACTGAACTCCAAGAGAAAAAAGAAGAATTTATTTTCAGAACAGAATGTATAAGAGATGTAGAAAAATATCAAAGTTTTAATATGTGCATAATTGGCATACTAGAGAGATAGAGGGATAAAAAAAAGAAATGGGTGGAAGAAATTATGGTTTAAAGTTATTAAAATCAGTGTCAAATATTAATCTATACACTTGAGAAGCTTAGAGGATACCAAGCAGGACTAAAAACAGTACAAAAAATCTAAACATAGTGTGTTAAAACTGCAGAAAGCCAAAGGCAACAAGAAAGTCTTGAAAATGTGAAAGTTAAAAGACAAACAACTTATGTTCAGAAGAACAAGGATGAGAGTTACATTGGACCTCTTGTCAAAAGCTATATAAGCTAGAAGAAAGTAGAGCAAAATAATCAAATTACTTAAAAAGAAAACTGCCAACCTAAAATTCTATACCCAGTAAACTTATCCTTCAGACATGAAAGAGAAATAAAGGTTTTCTCAAATAAAAACAAAGGTACATACACATATACACAAACTGAGGAAGTTCTTCCACCAGAAAAAAAATGATATGGGTAGGAAACGTGGGCCTAAATGAAGAATAACCAGAAAAAAGAATAAATGAAAGGAAAATAAAATCTTTCATTTTTCTTGTTCTTGATTTCTCTAAAATAATGAGTAAAGAAGATATAATTCAACTTCAGAAGTAATAAACTTGGTTGTAGCTTGAATATATTCATTGAAAATAAAATGGGAAAGAAGCATCTATCCTAGTTGATGTTAAAAAGGAAAAGAAAAAAAAATTATTAAATCTATATAAAGGCACTTTTATTCTTTCTTCTTCTAGGCTCTCTGTTTTGACCATCACTAGGTCCAGTCTATGTCCATAGTTGTGAAATGAGGCTCAGCTGAGTATAAAGAGATTGTCTATTCAATCAATATAGAAGCTGAGTACTGATAAAGGAATCAGTGAAGAAATTACAGTGAAGGTGGAGAGGCCTGGGTGGACAGTCAGTTACATCTCTGCCTTCGGCTCAGGTTATAATTCCAGAGTCCTAGGATCAAGTCCCACATTGTGGTGGCGGGGGGGGAGGGGGTGTCCCTGCTCAGCGGAGAGCCTGCTTCTCCCTCTACATCTTCCCTCTGATCTTGTTCTCTCTCTCTCTCAAAACAAACAAACAAACAAACAAACAAATAAAATTTTTTTTTTTTTTTTTTTTTTAAGATTTTATTTATTTATTTGAGAGAGAGAGACAGTGAGAGAGAGCATGAGCGAGGAGAAGGTCAGAGAGCGAAGCAGACTCCCCATGGAGCTGGGAGCCTGATGTGGGACTCGATCCCGGGACTCCAGGATCACGCCCTGAGCCGAAGGCAGTCGTCCAACCAACTGAGCCACCCAGGCGTCCCACAAATAAAATTTTTAAAAAAGAAATTATAATGGAGGGAATGAAACAAACCACCAAGGAAGTTCATTTTGCGTTAAAAAAAAATCCTTTTTTTCAATTGTAACTTATGTTATAGAGAACGTAATAGAAGTCTCTTCCATATAATGAAATAATTTTTCCTTGTGGAAAACATATAAACTTATTACCTGATTTAGTCTCATTATTTAGAAATGGAATTACCTAAAAGAGTGGTATCTTTTTATGAGATCAAGCTTCACCATAAGAAAAAAATAATTATTTTAATGATAATTTAAAATCACATATTTAGCGGCACCTGGATGGCTCAGTGGGTTAAAGCCTCTGCCTTTGGCTCAGGTCATGATCCCAGGGTCCTGGGATCAAGCCCTGCATTGGGCTCTCTGCTCAGCAGGGAGCCTGCATCCCCCTCTCTCTCTCTCCCTGCCTCTCTGCCTACTTGTGATCTCCATCTGTCAAATAAATAAATAAAATCTTAAAAAAAAACACATATTTATGAAGAGTTAGTTGTGCATTCTGCAGTATGGGAGAAAAGTGGTACAAAAGGAGTATAGTTAAATATCTATGATGTATCTAAAGAAATGTTAAGTGCAAAATTGATCAGATATTGGGATTTACAAATGATACACATTTAAAAAATTCTCATCAGAAAGGATGAATACCCAACTTTTGTAGCAACATGGACGGGACTGGAAGAGATTATGCTGAGTGAAGTAAGTCAAGCAGAGAGAGTCAATTATCATATGGTTTCACTTATTTGTGGAGCATAACAAATAGCATGGAGGACAAGGGGCGTTAGAGAGGAGAAGGCAGTTGGGGGGAATTGGAAGAGGAGGTGAATCATGAGAGATTATGGACTCTGAAAAACAATCTGAGGGGTTTGAAGTGGTGGGGGGGTGGGAGCTCGGGGTACCAGGTGGTGGGTACTATAGAGGGCATGGATTGCATGGAGCACTGGGTGTGGTGAAAAAATAATGAATACTGTTATGCTGAAAATAAATAAATTTAATTTAAAAAAATTCTCACATAGAATAGAAGAAAGTTGTGAAGCACCTCTAATATTTATCCTTTTCTATTCTCTATTAATATTTCTTAAGAACAATTGTAAAACTGTATTTTAAAACTGAAATTTTCTCTTTATCAAGTTATATATGCAGTCAGCATGGACCAGCAGTCATGGCATTAAATAACTGACTAGTGGTCTAAAATCCTGAGTTCCAGTTTTGGCCTGTCATTAATTTGCTTTGTGATTTTGAGAAAATCAGTTAATTTGTCCAATTCTTAATTCTGTCAATTTTATCAATTTTATCAAACAAAACAAGGCCAAAATACAAATGGGAAGTGCTGAACTTAATGACCCAAAACTCTTTAAGATTAATATGCCATTCCCTTATGAAAAAGCAAGTTGACTTTGTCTTAGAAATGGTATTACAAACGTATGCCTTACTCCCCATTTGTACATCTTCATTCAAATGTTCCCAAGGAGATTTCCATATTCACATTTTAAGGTGGATAAATACGATCTTGCCCCCTCATCCCTTGAGCCCAGAGATGAGCCTAAGCCATATGAAAAGAATTTTAAAACAAAACAGTAAAAGAGCAAACTAGACCAAACTAGATTTTTTTTTTTAATCCCTAGAAGAAATCTGAAAATTCTCTGATCTTCCAAACATGAAAATAAGGGCTGGAAGAAGAAAATCTCCAAGAAGTTAATGAGAGGAGCACCTGGGTGGCTCAGTCAGTCAAGCATCTGACTCTTGATTTCAGCTCAGGTCATGACCTCAGGGTCGTGAGATCAAATCCCTTATCTGGCTTCTGTGCTTGGAGGGGAGTCTGCTTGAGTTTCTCTCCTCCCCTCTCCCTCTGCTCCTCCCTTCACTCTCTTTCTCTAAAATAAATAAATAAATCTTAAAAAAAAAAAAAGAATATTTAAAGAGAACAGTGCAGAAAATAAAAGTTAACCTGAAGGGGCGCTTGTGTTGCTCAGTGGGTTAAAGCCTCTGCCTTCAGCTCAGGTCATGATCTCAGGATCCTGGTATGGAGTCCAGCATCCGGCTCTCTGCTTGGCAGGGAGCCTGCTTCCTCCTCTCTCTCTCTCTCTGTCTGCCTCTCTGCCTACTTGTGATCTCTCTCTGTCAAATAAATAAATAAATATCTAAAACGAAACAACAACAACAAAAAAGTTAACCTGAAGTTAGAAACCCCAAGCTCAGATCCATGGATAAACACTTTCAGCCTGTTAACTGAAATGGACAGGAGTTTTTACAGAAGGATAAGGTCACACTAAAATGCATCTGTTGTGCTGCCTATAGTTAGTGGCCATTTCACAGACGTACATCACCTAGCTTCTCACGACTCCCAAGTTATAACTGGAATTATACCATCTGATGTATGACTTTGTTTCAAACATAATCATACTATTATACATTCGTTTAACTTTCTTACTTGACATATCATTATCAATGTAGTTAAACTGTTACAATATGAGCTTTTCAAAAATGTTCCTTAAAATCTCTTTCTCTGAAAAAAAAAAAAATCTCTTTCTCTGGACTGTTTGAAAGATCATCACAACTCTAAACATTTGGGCATATCTTCCCACTTAATATTGAGTCAAAGAAATCATACAAATGTGTAACACTAGATGTTCATTTTGGATGTAATTCTTCTCACGATACCATCATTAAATGAAAAAATAAAACTATTAATATAATCATTAATATAAAAAAGTTTTCCTCAGTTCTTTACTTGTCTCTCAGAAGTATCATTTGGACAGTTTACATGCATTGTAAAATGCTTCTTTTACTTTGAGTTTGTGTCTAGTTACAGAACAGGAAATTCTATAAATCAAATTCTATTATGTGATCACTGTTTCTCTCCTGAAATAGAAACAGCACAATTTTATAGGAAATTGCTCTTGGGAGTTTCCCAACCCAAGATTGCAATCTTGAAACTTTTGGAATCTTTGAAAAAGTTTAAGATTAGAAATGCAAAAGTTCTGAACTATCCCAGAGACCACCAAAATAGTTGAATTGCACACCTTGTTTTATTGAAACAAAGGCGTATGGCACTGTTCCTGATGAGGCAGAATGCCAGGGGACTCAGAGCTGAAAAGAACTATTTTAAAGCAAACATTGGTTTTTGTTTTTAAAAATTGCTAGTTGAGGTTATATATCACCTTCATACTATATATATATATATTTTTTTTTTTCAAAGTCTCCACACATCTCACTTTTCCCACAACAGGAAAAGTACAGGAAAGGCATGCTCTGTGAAGCCCATTTTGTCTTTTGTCTGATCTGTTCATGATTTTTAAAGGTGTGACAGCTTTTGCAAGAGTTACATATTGCTTTGAAATGGGTGAGTTTTGTAGTATATAAATTATACTTTAATAAGTAGTTTTAAAAAATGGTATGTTACCTGAGGAAAATTCAAGCAATAGAAAAAAGTGCCTTTAAAAAAAACTCTAAAAACCAGCCAGTAATTACCACCTGGAATACTTTTTAGCTGCCCATTTCTCCCTCTCTCTATATATCCAGAATTACATGTGGTCAGAAATATGTACCCAACTTCATATAACATCTCTTTTCACTCAACTATTTCAGTAAGGAGTTTCCTTTCAACAGAAAGAAACTAGAGCTGGTGCCATAGGATCTTCCAGGTTCAAATGATAGCCAATCAGAGACAGCACCACAAAATCCATGATTTTTGTCTCAGGGAAAATTCTGCCAGCCCATCTCTTAGCAGAGCATCGGGCAACTGCAGAAAGTGCCCATGTCCAAGGGTCACTTCTATACAACAAGCAGAAAATGGGACCTCAGACAGCCACATTACCTGGTAAATCATTACTTGATTTTGAGCCTGCCCACATATTTTCCCTCAAAACACAAACAATGATTATACAGAGTTGTGACAAATAAGAAACTGGAAAACCCAACCCAGATACTTTACTGTCTATTAAAACAACCTGCTAGTTTCTACAGTTTGGCAGAGGAGAATACCAAAAATCCAGATACTTCTCCATCTGAAATTCTACTCTACATATAGTTTTCCTCTCACCCCAATAAAAGTGTCACTAGAATATAAGTGTCTTCCTCACTTTACTATATAATCTGCCCTCAGAATCTTCCCAACAAACATGCACTGGACACAGGAGTCCTAGACAGGCAGGGCCAGTGTGAATGAATGCTTGGCCTCACTGGCTGCAGGAGGGCCGGCTAAGGCCAGGACTGTGAGTTAATGGTGACACCTGCAGGACGGAGGAGGCATAACAGTGCATCGGAATAGCCATTCGATTTCAGAAGGAGTTCTCAACCAGTGTGACTGAGTAACTGAATCTTAGGGGATTTTAAAATTTTATTATGTGCCTTTGGGGTTAGTGTCCATATTAATATTCAACCTGTTAAGCCAATAGTGTCTAAAATTTAAAGTGGCACATAGCAGCTGAGGTTATAGATCTATCTAGAAGGGATATGAGGAAAAGTGTCCCAGCAGTTAAGGAAAATCTCCACCTTTGGGATAAACACCAAGGATATTTATTTTAATGCTTCTCCATCCCACCTCCTCTTGCCTCTTCTATTTCTGTCACTAAATAGCTATTCTTACTGTTACTCAAGTTCTGCTTTTCCAAACACACAATATATCCTTCTAATTGCATTCTTTCCCAATATATGATTGAATGTTGACTGTGCTTTGCAATTTGTCATTCAAAGAAAATGCTGCCAATAATAATTACTATAAAACCTCACTCACCGCTTTGTCCACTATCTATCTAGCCATGCTTATAAATTTCCAATTGATTTAGCCAAGGTAGATTTGAATTTCCAGCTGCCTACTAGACATCTTCACTTGGGTGTTCTGTGGGTACCTGGAACTTGGCATGGCATCTCATTCCCTCCAGCCTGCTCCTTTTTGAGTAGTCCAGGGCTTAGGAAAGTTGTCCAAATGGCCACTATTTTTCTGAAATGTGAATACTTGAAGTGAACTATAGGTCATAGTATTGTTAATAGTTTATAGGTCCTTCATGATCCTTACGAACTAGATGTAGCAGAGGGAACCATCCACAGAGGTGTGAAAAAATTACTGGGGCACACAGTAGAAACCTATAAGGGAAATACAGAGGTTACTTCTATTTCGCTTTGAAAAGGGAAACAGTCAGGAAAGGAATGCAAAAAAAAAAGGAAGACAGTACAGAGGATGGGTGTACAATTTGGCTCCAGACTGCTGGGTCTAATCCTGGTTCCTCCACTCACTGGCTGTTTGATCTTTACCAAGGAGCTTAACCTCTCTGCGCCCCCACTTTCCTTATCTGACTGATCTGGTGGCTGTACTCAGATGATTTAGAAAGGGGGAATGCTGAAGATCATTGCAATGTTAACAACCATGAGTGGATTAAAATATTAATTTAAAAATGTCACTTGATTCATCCATAAGTCATTTAGACAATTGTCTTAGGACTGAAAATGACAGGTGCCCCATGTTCCTTGCAACTGAGAAAATGAGTAGGAAGGCAGAAAATGGGGAGAAAATGAGTTTTACCAGATAGTGTAAAAAAGATGTAAATGATATCACTTAAGAATATAACAAAAAGTGAAGGCAAATTATGTCATAGTATTACTTAAGATAGAAAAATTTAAAAATGTAAAAATATCCAAAAATGAAAACAACGGTTTAAACTAATTCTAATACATTCCTATAGTTAATAATATATACCCATTAAATTATGTTATCAAAGAATGTTTAATGTTATTTTAGTAGGCAGAATAATGGTCACCCAAAGATATCCATGCACTAATCCCCAAAACCTGTGAATGAATATGTTAGCTAAATAGTAAAAAGGACTTTTGCAGATGTTACTAAGGTTAAGGACTTTGAAATGGGGACATTAACTGACAAGTCCAAAGGGAGTTCCTGCTTCCCCCAGCCACACCTCCTGTATTTTCCACATCTCAGTAAATAAAACCTGTTCTTCTGGGCCAGGGTTTTCCAATCTTGGCACTGTTGACATTTGGGGCTGGCTAATTATTGGTGTGGGGTGTACCATGTGTTATAAGATGCTTAGCAGCATCCCAGGCCTTTACCCAGTGGGTTTCTATAGTATGTCCTATTCCCCAGATACACATCAAAAATACCTCTACACGTTGCCAGGTGATGTCCAGGGAAAGCAAAATTGCAAAATCCTCTACTAAGACCCACTCCTCTAGGCCAAGAACTTAGAGGTCATTCTTCTCTACTGTCTTTCTCCCACCTTACAAATCAGTTCTTCAGGAAATCCTGTCTTCGCACATATCCAGAATAGGAATACTTCTACCCCCCACCTCCACTATCCTGACCTCTAGAATTCTTCCCTTCTCCCTACTGAATAATTTCAAGAAGCCAGAATAATCCTTTTAAACATAAGTCAGATATGTCACTCCTCAACTCCGAATTCCCAGTATCCTTTCTACTTTCACTCTGAATGAGGCCAAAGTTACTACATGTCTCCCCCAACTACCCACAATAGCCCACACCTCTCTACTGTTCTCCATTTACCCTGAGCTTCTGCCCAACTAGCTCCCTGCTATTCCTTAAACACAATGTGCCAATTTAATTTTTACCTCAGGGCCTTTGCACTCTGTTTGGAATGCTCTGTCCCTAGATGGTTTTCCTTCCTTCCCTTCTGGTATCTGTCCAAACACCCCTCACTGTGAGCCTCCACCCACCCTATATAGCACCACAACTCACCCTCTCACCCTTGCATAGGAGCACCACAACTACCTCCCCGCTGTTCCACACATGGACTTAAGTCTTTGCTCTTTCCTGAAAAAGAAGCACTCTGTGGCTAGTATTTTCTGTTTTATTCACTGATGGATTTCCAATGCCTACAAAATACCTAGCACAAAGTAGGCATTCAAATATTTTGAACATGCACGTGAGTGATGAATGAATTATAGTCATAGGGAGGCCCATAGGAGAAGGCTATAGCCTGTGACTTTTAAAACATAAAAGCAATCCCTGACCCTCTGCAATGGAAACAGACTGCTGAAACTGCTCAGTCTACAGACAGACCATCTCCCAACACACCCCAAGAAGGGGTTTAGCCAGAGTCCATGTAGGGCTACCAATTTATCTAACCAAAGAACTAAAATCCGTGGAGGGAGTTCTTACGATCTTTGCCTAGCAAGATGCTATATCCATATAGGCCATGTATAATTGTGTGCTATGAAGCCTCCACTTTCTCCAAGATATTTGTTAACTTGCTATTTATCTTGTTCTTTCTGTCCAGCATATACTGAAGGAGTGCAGATAACCCACCTGCCAGCCATCAGACTCTAAGGGTCACAGCTCATGTAGCTGTGGAGGCTAGAAAAGTGCAGAGATTTGAGCCCCCTGCCTGGTGGCAGGAACCAGATGGAACCCAGGGGCTCATCCCTGAGAAGAAGGAAGGAGCATTCAATAGCAAATAAGACATAAAAACAAAGATAAATCAGGTAAGCAGGGAAGTGCAGTGGAGATACCATATTACTTACATCAGACATAGCCCTAGATGTTTGAGCAAGGAGTTGAGTCAGGTAAAGAAGACAGGGAAAACGATCCCAGGAATAGCAAAGAGCATCTGCAAAGGTTAAGAGGTAAAAGAAGAATGCATCCAAAGCATAGATGGTGACTATCATCAATATCTCAGTGAATGGCGTACAATTTCAAGTATAGAAACAGGAGTCAGTCCCTGCCAAACTCCAATTATAAAGTAATGGTGAAGAGTTTCTTCCTCTGTCACCAGCCACATTCAGTTCAGATATCCTGACAAGCAAGAACATGCCCTAAATGCTGTTGAATATAAACTGTTGTCGACTAAATTTTGCCAGCATAGTCTGCTATGGATTCTCGTGAAGATGAAGTCGCTATCATTAACGGAGGCCGTGGCTCTGGTCTGTCTCTACTGCAGAATACGCAGATGAGCCTGTGCAGTGTCCACCCATCATTGAGAAGGCACGTTTCTCTAAAGGACCATAGCAATCATACTAGAAACCCTGACTCCATAAACATTTTTTATTACCACCGCTTGAGAAATAACCAGAATAACAAAGGTAAAATCTTTCTAAAACAGAAATCCTGTTACTTCCACAGTAGTAAATGGTGACATTCTCATGAAGATTCAAAACTCAGAATGAAAGGACCTTAATATTTCTCTTACTGTACCACTTGCTATAACTGTGCAGCAATGCGCGGGACAGTCAACTTTATATTCCCCAGAACTCTGTTTCTCTTTCCTCAACTTTTATGAAAGAAACATTCACTTCACAGTTACTTGAGAATTAAGTGTCATAATGTGTATAAAACCACTCTGTTAAGGATGAACCTGGTAACCTCTGTGGTATCATTTACCACTTTTGCCATCTGAACAAGAGTGGGGCATAGATAGCATCTTGGTTTTTTGTTTTGTGAGGTTTGTTTGTTTATTTGTTTTAGCTTCTCTTTGGGGAAGCCACTGGATTATGAGCTCCCTTTTACTGCTTAGCCCAATTTAAGCTGAGTTTTCTGTCACAGTGTAATGTATACTTGACATAGAAAGAGAGAGGAAAGGGAATAGCAGCTACATGGAAATGTAGGCTCGAGAAAGGGCTCTGTGAGAAAAACTCAATCCTTAAAGGAATGACATCAAGAAAGGAATGCCTGCATCAGAAAGGATGAATACCCAACTTTTGTAGCAACATGGACCAGCTGGAAGAGATTATGCTGAGTGAAATAAGTCAAGCAGAGAGAGTCAATTATCATATGGTTTCACTTATTTGTGGAGCATAACAAATATCATGGAGGACAAGGGGTGTTAGAGAGGAGAAGGGAGTTGGGGTAAATTGGAAGAGGAGGTGAATCATGAGAGACTATGGACCATGAAAAACAATCTGAGGGGTTTGAAGTGGTGGGGGGTGGGAGGTCAGGGTACCAGGTGGTGGGTATTATAGAGGGCACGGATTGCATGGAGCACTGGGTGTGGTGAAAAAATAATGAATACTGTTTTTCTGAAAATAAATAAATTGAAAAATTTAAAAAAAAAAAAAAGAAAAAAGAAAGAAAGGAATGATATCAAGGCACATAAAAGACAAAAGAGAAATGGGAAGGGTCCGGAAGAATGTAGGATACGGCCCAGAGCACATAGAAGTGATAGAGCCAAGTATTCTAGTCCACTGGCCAATAAAGGCATATTGTTTATCACAAAATCTAAGTCTTCTTTTTAATAAACATAAATGTATTTATTTTGTTAACTTTCTGGATTGTTCTTTCTTGATACTATATCACAAATTTGATGATATCAATTTTCAAAGTG
Organism: Neogale vison; assembly: GCF_020171115.1. NCBI lineage: Eukaryota > Metazoa > Chordata > Mammalia > Carnivora > Mustelidae > Neogale > Neogale vison. The sequence goes on along the minus strand of NC_058094.1, from coordinate 82,574,460 downwards.
TATGCTGGCCAAACACAAGTATTCGCTATTACATTAAACAAAACTGAAGGAGCCTGCCCTCCTGCACCCCACCCTCCACGACACACGCACACACACACGCGCGCGCGCGCACACACGCGCACACGCACACACACGCACACGCACGCGCACGCACGCACACACGCGCGCACACACGCACACACGCACACACACACGCACACAGTGCTTTCATGCAATCACGTCAGGAATGAACAGGAGGATAGAAAGTGAGTCCAGTGACACAACGGCTCTGCCATGTGGAAAAACAAGTTGAGATGATTTCTATTTAAGTACTTGAGCCCAAACATTTATAATAATTCATTTAAAACCCAAACCTAATGTGTTTATTTGGCTGGTACATGGCACAGCTTTTATGTCAGATAACGGTAGATTCTAAATAACAGGGTTTATAAGCGCTTGGTGATGGTGTTAGAAGAGGATTATAGACCGAAAAGGAAACAAATCCCAGGTAATAGCTCAGATAGTATCTTGAGGATATGTAATACTTTCAAAGTAAGGATAATAATTCTTAATCCGAACTGCACATTAAAATCTCCCAGGGGACTTTAAAAGAAACTACCAGTGCCAGCACCCTCCTCCCGGGATTCTGATTTATTGCAAGGGTGGGCAGACAGCGCTATTTTTGTGAGCTCCCTGGGGGATTCTCACACGCTGCCAGACTGGATCTTCTCTGGTTCGGGAACAGTACTGAGCAAGCTGCAAGGCAGATGAAAGTTTTAACTTTAGAAACACTCATCTACAAACTGTCCTCTTAAAACATAAGTTAGAAAAGGAAATTCAATCAAAAACCCAAACGCAGATTAATTGGCAACGATTGTTGTTTACAGAACGCCTTCAAAACACATTCAAACGCATAAGTCTTGTTCTCAACTGCAGACGTTTTAGCAACAGCAGTGCTTGAAGTCTGACACAAGCACCTTCCTTCCCTCTGATCCCAGCCCTCAGAAGCACCGTGTGCAAGCACAGGGCGACCAGGGAGATGAGAAACATTAAACCCCACCCCCACCAACCTATTTCTCAGTGTGAATGTCTGGGCCTTTCCCTAGGAAACCTTGGAAGGCTCCCAAAAATCAGAGAATTTCTCCGTTTTTAACATCCACTTCCTATTGAAGAACAAACTTGGACATTTCAAAGTCAGGGTTATTCTTTGTCTTACAGATTTTATCTAGAATTGTGCAGAAGAGGGAAAAGTCCTCAAAGCCCTCTTTTTATGCGGTGCCCCAAGGAGGGTTTGCCAGCCTTAGCTTCGTGCCAAGGTACATCAATGAGGAAACAGGATGATGCTATGGACTGGATTGGGGAAGCCAATCCCTGACCCAAAATGGGATGTAGTGGAGTGTAAACAACAGAGAATACGGTATGGCTATTTTCTCATCAAATATATTTCAAATGTTGTCACAAAGTCAGTTGGAAAAACAAAATTAATTGAGGCAAGAATGAAAGTCTTTCTAGAAAGGTGGCTCAACATTGAATTTTAAAGACACTCAGAAAATAGGATCAAACCGTAGTCTCTTGTAGTTGTATCCCCAGCCCTCAAGTTGCTCGGGTTCTAGGAAAGTTCTCCTAGCTGCTCTACCCAAGATACAGCTGATGCCTTTGCTGGCCAAAGAGGTGCTTTGACTTTACCCAAATTATTTAGGTGGCTTTTGATATAATTCTACTTTTTGCTTTGGATATAATTCTACCCAAAAGAATCTATTTTATGGCTGCTCTAAATCCATATATGGTATGTTGGGTGATAGATATTCTGAGAAATAGATCTACAATATAATACAACATAATACAATATAATACAACAGATTCAATATAATTCCAATCAGAATCTCAGAGGGCTTTTTTTTTTTTTAAACTTGGTGGTAATGGAGTGGGTGATGGCATGAAGATTAAAATAAACAGGCTAATTCTTAAACATATGAGAGTGCAAAAAGTTTTTAAAAAGAAAATCAGAATCGGAGACATTTGACTTTCTGAGTTCAAGATTTACTATAAGCCAGTATAAGAAATCATAAGTTTAGCAAACGAAAATGGGAATGAGGCTAAAATCATGGAAACACCTGGAAAATAAATGAGATATATGAGATATTTATTTGTTTTTATTTAAGTCATATTTAGTAAAGTGTAAGTTGTAGGTGATAATAATTCACCAATTTTAAGTATGCAAGTCAATTAGTTATGATAGGTGTATACCTCATTTAACCAGCATCATAAATATGACATCTTGAATATTTCCATGACTCCCCAAAATGCTCTCAACATACTTCACAGCCAGTCCTACTTCCCACCCGCCCTTGGGCTCCAGGAAGCCACCGACCTGCTTTTTGTCACTCTAGTTGTGCATCTCCTAGAATATAATGTAAGTGTAACCAGACAGTATAAAATCTCACTTATCTCGCTCCTTTCACTTAGCATATGTGCTTGAAATTCATCCACGATATCATGAGTAGCAGCGGTTTTTTCCTGTTTATTACTGAGTATTATCCCACCCCGTGGATATATCTTAATTTGTTGGTCCATTCACCAGTTGATGGACATTTGGGTTGTTTTTAACTAATCTAGGACTATTCTAATAAAGATGCTGTAATTATTCAAGTACTAGTCTTTGTGTGGAAAGATACTTTATTTATTTGGAGTAAATGCTTTCACTGAAAAGTGAAATTGCTGTGTCCAAACTCTTTATTGCCGAACAGTGTTTCAAAGTGTCTATAGTTTTACACTCCCAGCGGCATATGTGGGAGAGTTCCAAGAGCCCCACATTTTCCCTACTGCTTGGTGCTTTCCATGCGTTTAATTTTAGCCATTCTAAAAGATGTGTACTGGTATCTCGCGGTGGTTTTAATTTGTATTTCCCTAATGACTCAAAATGATGAACATTGGAAGGGGAGGTGAACCATGAGAGACTATGGACTCTGAAAAACAATCTGAGGGGTTTGAAGTGGCGGGGGGGTGGGAGGTTGGGGTACCAGGTGGTGAGTATTATAGAGGGCATGGCTTGCATGGAGCACTGGGTGTGGTGAAAAAATAATGAATAATGTTTTTCTGAAAATAAATAAATTGAAAAAAATTATTAAAAAAAATTGATGAATATCTTTCATTATTTCCTTTCATTCTTCCCTTGTTCCCAAACCTAAGAGTAAAATACTCGTCTTTTTACCAAGGGCCATTTTTTTTTTTTTAAGATTTTATTTAATTACTTGAGAGAGAGAGTGAGCGAGAAAGAGAATACAAGCAGGGGCAGAGGGAGAAGTAGAGGGAGAAGAAAACACCCCTGCTGAGCAGAGATTCAGGACTTGATTCCAGGACCTTGGGATCATGACCTGAGCTGAAGGCAGATGCTTAACTGACTGAGCCACCCAAGGGCCAGAGCCTTGGCAAGGGCCAAGGCAAGGGCCTTTCTTAGATGTGGCTTACCAGGTTGAGAAAATTCCCATTACTCTTTATTTTCTGAAGGTTTTACCATGAATGGTCACTTAATTTTCTCAAATATTTTCTCAAATATTTTGAGAAAAATAATATATGAAATATATATAAAGTATATAAGATATATTTATAAAATATATATGTATATGTAAAATATAAAAATATATTTATATGTAAATATATATTATAAAAATATATAAAATATGTAAAATATTTTCTCAAATATTGAGAAGATAACTTTTTTCTTCATTAATGTATTAATATGGTAAAATATATTTTTGATTTTCAAATGTCAAACCATCCTGTATTCCTTACATTAAAGGTACTTGTGCATGATTTATTTATTATACCTTTCAGGTAATTTGCTAGACTTGATTTTCTAGTATTTGGTTAAGGAATTTTGCATCTATATTAATGAGGGATGCAGGCTTTTTATTTTCTTTTCTTGTAATACTTTTGTCTGACTTTGGTGTCATAAAACGACTGCAACTCAAAAAGAATTGGAAACTGTTCCTCTTTTACTTTTAAAACAAAATTGTATCACATTAGATTTATTTCTTCCTTAATGTTTGTAACAATTTACTGATGAAGATATCTGCACATGGAATTTATTTTTATCTGGAAATGTTTTCATTACACATGTAATTTATTATATATATTTATATATATACAGTTATACAGGTTATTTCTTTGTTTTTGAGTAAATTTTGTAAGCTGTATTTTCAAACATATTTTTCTTTCATTTCATTAAGTTGTCCAATTTATTGGAAGAAAACTGTTTATGATAAATCCTCATTATCCATTTAGTGTTTTCAAAGTATCTGTACTGATTCACCCCCATTCTTGATATTGGTAAATTGTATCTTCTCCCTTTTTTTCTGATAATTGGCTTAAGGTCTATCAATGTTATTATTTTCTCAGTGAACAAGATTTTTGTGTATTCACTTTTCTCTATTGTGGTTCTATTTTCAATTTCTTTGATTTTAACTCCTTCATTATTTCCTTCTTTCTGGTTATTCTGGATATAATTTTTTCTGCTTGTCTAGATTTTTTTAGGTAGAAACTAGGATCACTGATTCGATATCTTCATTTTTTTCTAATGGAACTATTTAATTTTGTAAATTTCAATCTAGCCTCTACTTTATTTATATCCTCAAAATCTCATTTTATTGTCATTTCATTTTTATTTTACTCAAAATACTTCCTAATTTTTCTTGTCATTTCCTCTTTGAATTGCTTAATACGTCTAACAGCTTAGAAATTTATATGATATCATTCTATTATTGTTCTCTAGTTTAATTCTGTTTTCAACCAGAAAACATTTTTTGTATGATTTCCATCCTCCAAAATTTCCTAAACTTTTAACTGGTCTGGTCCAGACATTTTGGGAATGCTGTCTTATCAGATGTCATCAGGACATTTTCAGTTCCAGGAAATCTTTACTTTTGGGTCACCAAATTGTGTGTAGTCCAGTCAAGGTTTGGTGATTTCTTTATATATGTCTCATGACTCCAAAAGTTTATTCCTGCAAGTTTGGTGGCATAAGGGCTGATTAGCAATACATGATAGGGGCCTTTCCAGCACAGTTGAAGAGAATCTTTCTGGAGGTATCATTTCCAACAGAGAAAACCTTGAGGTTGAAAGTGTGATGCTTAAGGTCTTTCTCTCCCAGGAGTGCACTGTGAAAAGATTATTCTACCAAAGGATGATCATTTTTATTTTTATAACAATATGCAACTTCTACTTTTTTCTTTTCATTTTTTTATTGACATACAATTGACATAATAGTTTCAGGTGTACACCATAATGATTTGGTATTTTTATAAATTACAAAATGATCCCTGACATAAGTTTAGTTACTGTTACCATACAAAGTCATTACAATATTACTGACTATATTCTCTATGTTGTATATTGCATCCCCATGACTTATTCATTTTATAACTAGAAGTTTATACTTCCTAATCTCTTTTACCTGTTTCATCTGTCCCACATCCCCTCCCCTATGACCAATAATCTGTTTTATCTATAAATCTGTTTCTGCTGTTTGCTTGCTTAGATTCCACATATAAGTAATATCATACAGGGGTACCTAGGTGGCTCGGTGAGTTAAAGCCTTTGCCTTCAGCTCAGGTGATGATCCCAGGGATCCAGCCTCACATCAGGCTCTCTGCTCAGCAGGGAGCCTGCTTCCCTCTCTCTCTGCCTGCCTCTCTGCCTACTTGTGGTCTCTGTCTGTCAAATAAATAAAAAATCATAAAAAATCAAAAAAATTTTTAAAAATTTAAAAAGTAACAACATATAGTATTTGTTTTTCTCTGACTTATATCACTTAGCATATTACCATCTAGGTCCAACCATGTTGTTGCAAATGACAAGATTTCTTTCATTTGCTGGATAGTATTCCATTCTGCTTAAATACATCTTTTTATGCGACTGACCACATCTTTTTATGCAACTGATTCTGAATTCTTATTCAAATTCACGGTTTGTATTTACAGGCTGTATTACTGGTAACGCATTTAGTTCCAAATAGTTCTTTGGGGATAATACTGTTTTAAAATGTATTTGAAGTTTTGCTGTCTTGCAAAAAGTTTATCAGCTATTGCTTCAAATTTATACCTATACTGTATCTTCCCAGATGCACTCAGTTCTTTCATTGTGCTTTTGCAGTATCCACTCATCTGCTTTCAAGGCTGCTTGAAGCAGGGAGTTTCAGGAGGCATACATAACTCTAGGTTTCCTTCTGTAGGGAGAATTTTCTCCCTTAAGTCAGAATATGGGTCAGAAAATATTTTCAGTGGGCTACTTTCAGACTTAGGGTGCTGATTTAGAGCCATCACACAACGGGGAATTGGCACATTATTTTTGATTCTGTATTTGTTGCCTGTCAAACCTTTTTAAAAATAATGTACCTATAAATATGGACCAAAGATAGATGTACCTGAGAGTTCTCCCTCCTACTGCTTGTTACTCACATGTCACTTCAGTAGGTTTCCAATCTATACAATTTCTCTCTGACGTGGGACATGACACCCAGAAAAAGTCCTTCCTGGTACCAAGGGACGAAAGGCCACTGAATTAAGAAAACCTAACTCTAGGGACGCCTGGGTGGCTCAGTGGGTTAAAACCTCTGCCTTTGGCTCAGGTCATGATCCCAGGGTCCTGGGATCGAGTCCCACATCGGGCTCTCTGCTCAGCGGAGAGCCTGCTTTCTCCTCTCTCTCTGCCTGCCTCTCTGCCTCCTTGTGATTTCTGTCTGTCAAATAATAAATAAATAAATATTTAAAAGGAAAAGAAAACCTGACTCTAAAGATTTTATTTATTTATTTGAGCGGGAGTGCACGGGCTGGGGGGAGGAGGATAGGGAGGAGCAGAGGGAGAGGGAGAAGAGACTCCCCTCTGAGCAGAGAGCCCAGGTGGGACTCAATCCCAAGACTTTGGGATCAAGACCTGAGCCACCCAAGCACCCCAGAAAAGCTGATTCTTGATCAGTGGTGTTTTCAAAGAAAGACCTTGACCAAAAGAAGGAGATGTGAAAATTTATAAAAGGAAACCTTATTAAAATGGATTCAGGAAGCCAGGAGGAGGAGCTTTCACATGGTACTATTTTGTGTCAATTACAGGAAGAAGTGTGGGTTACAGACTTCAAAAGAAGAATCATTAACTGGAAAGAATTATCAATTTATAGGCCACAACAGAAAAGGATACACATGGCACCTTCTATAAGAAAATTAACGCCCCCGGCTACTCAGCCAATGAGAAACCATCATCACCCTGAACCCTACCTTATCACCAATAGACTTTTGTCCAAAACAGCCACTCCCAACCCCCTCCTCTTCATGAAATAACATTTTCTCCTTTGTTTGTTGGACTTGTCTATGGCTAACCATAGCTAGTTTGTCCCAAATTACAATTCTCTCCTATTCATGGATAAATCCATTTGCAATTTAAAAAGAAAATTATTTAGAATTATTTCGTAGTTTAGAATATGATCTATCTCTGTAAGTGTTCCTTCTGCACTTGAAAATGTATCTTTTTCAGGTTTGAGGTGGAGTGCCCTATTACTATCAGGTCAAGTTGGTACTGGTATTCTGGTCTCCTATATGCTTAGTGATTTTTCCATCTATTTTTCTATCGATTATTGACAAAAGAGTGTTCAATTTGCTTCTTTTTCCTCTTAGTATTATCAGGTTTTGGTTTCTTGATTTTATAAGTCTGTCATCATGTGCTTGCTTGGCAATTTCTGATTGAATCAGAAGAATTGTGAATGTTGGGTTATTCACTGCTGGATTTTGTTGCATTTCCTTGATGAATAGTGGACTTCATTCTGCATAGTTATATTACCTGAGAGCAGTTTGAGTCTCTTTGGCTTTTTTTAATTTTTATTAGAGCAGAAAAAGAAATCTTCATCTTAGAACTCATTTAGCCCTTCTATTAAGGTGACACTCTACTGAGAACTCTATCCAGTGCTAAGTAGCATCAGGTCCTTCCACACTGGCTGGTAGTACCACAAAATATTCTCTGTCCTGGGTAGGAAATTCAGGAATTTTCTGACCTAGAGATTTCCAGTAGTTCTCTTCTATGCACAGGTAGTTTCCTGAAATTTGTACTGATCAGTATCCAACCAAAGACCAGGAGAAACCCCTGGAGATCCAGAGCCCTCTCCATGGAGTTTTCTGCTCTCTGGTGCCGCATGTCACCAGTTTTCACCATGCCGGGACCCCCAAACTCCAATTTCTGCTTCCTCAACTTACAATCTCTGGCTATGTAACCCTCCCTGTGCTTCAGCCTGAAAACTGCTCAGTCACAGAGATCACATCATGAGTCCCTGTGTCATGGATCACAGCTCTTTGTTGTCTATTGTCCATTGCCTGAAAACTGCTGGTTTATATATTTTGTCTGTTTTTGGGGGGTTTTAAAAGCAGAATGTAAATCTGCTGTCTCCTACAACATCATAGTCAAAAGCAGAAATTTGTCTCTGTTTATAAACAATGGAACTTTTTCAGATGTTATACATCAAAGATCCTTTTTATACTGAGAATAAGTTACTAGTGATCTAATGGAAGGATCATTTTAAGTCTTTAATAAAGAATCTTTACCGCCGTAATGATCTATGCTTTATTCTGAATTCTGGGCTCTTATTTATCTTGACAAAAGAAAAATAAAAGAAAAAAAAAAAAAAGAAAGATGATCTTTGACATTCAAAAGCTGGCCTAGCACTCATGGAAAGACCATGGTATTCTACTGAACATAATCTCACAGAATCCAAGCTAAGACAAGGTTACTCTGAGACCTTGATAAAATGGAACAAAACAAGGCTACTTGCTAATTTTGTCTAAGCACAAACAAAAACAAGGTTACTTTGCCACCCACAAAATACGAAACACCCTCTTCTTTTGGCCAGATTCAGTGAATCCTATATCCAATCAATTACAGTTTTATTCCTATTCTATTCTCCCTTCTCTATAGATAAGATTAAGTAAGATACACAATCATAGGTTTGGTGCACATTTTCTGGAATTATTCAATTTAGAGCAAATCCCTGCCTTCTTTCCCTCTCCAAAATCACCTACCCAAAGTTTAAGTTTATAACATGTTTTTTCTAACATCCTCTTAATATCAGTCCCCATGACTCCCACAGCATGTGTTCTCATCCCTGCAATTAGTGATAAACTCAATTTGTTTAACTACAGAGATTTACCTGGTGATTTTTGGATGAATGACAGTGACAATTTAGATAAGCCCAAAGGGGCTCTAATGTAGGACTTTCAGGCAATGAATGAGCAAAAGAAGTTTTACCCGTATATTCTTTTGTTCCAGTCAGAATTTTTGTATTTTCCAAGTATCTATAAATCCAAAAACATTAAACTAGCTATTCTGTTCCTTGTAATTTTATATTCTTAAAAAAATGCAATCAGGCTTGAAGCCTCTTGAAAAAAAAAAGATACTTTTAAAAACCTTTGAAATATTAACTTTATAATTTGATATATTTACATGTTTAAAAAGATGGTACCTTGTTAGCATTTATAGTCATTTATGGCTTATGTTAAGTAATCAAGTTGAAAAGTCCTTTAAGATAAACTAGACAGATCAACAAAAGTCAAAGACATTAAGTTAATAATACTTTATATCACTAGCTAAGTTTAAAAAATATAAAAAATATATTTGTATTTAAAAAATATATTTTAAAATATATTTTAAAATATATTTTTAAAATATACCATTTGGGGATACCTGAGTGGCGCGGTCAGTTAAGCATCCAACTCTTATTGCAGCTTACGTTGTGATCTCAAGGTCATGAGGTCAAGCCCTACTTCAGGCTCCACACTCAGGACAAAGTCTGCTTCTTTCTCCCTCTCCTTTCCCCTTGTCCCTACCCACCCCTACTCTCTCTCTCTTTATCAAATAAGTAAGTCTTTTTTAAAAATACACCATTTAAATTAGCCATTTCTTTAAATAAATAAATAACAAATTAGCTGTTTCTTTAAAAAAAAATTTATTTATTTATTTGACACAGAGAGAGAGAGAGATCACAAGCAGGCAGAGAGGCAGGCAGAGGGAGAGGGGGAAGCAGGCTCCCCGCTGATTAGAAAGCCCTTTGTGGGGCTCGATCCCAGGACCCTGAGACCATGACCTAAGCTGAAGGCAGAGGCCTAACCCACTGAGCCATCCAGGTGCCCCAAATTAGCTGGGTTTTTTTTTTGACAAGTTGTTCAGAAAATAGTGAACTAATAACTATAAATTAATAATAAATATAATTATAAAAATAATAGGTATTACTTGTGGAGCATAAGGAATAACACAGAAGACATTGGGAGATGGAGAGAAGTGAGTGGGGGGGAAATTGGAGAGAGGGACAAACCATGAAAGACTGTGGACTCTGAGAAAAAAACTGAGGGTTTTGGAGGGGAGGGAGTGGGGGGTTGGGTGAGCCTGGTGGTGGGTATTATGGAGGGCATGTATTGCATGGAGCACTGGGTGTGGTACATAAACAATGAATTTTGGAACACTGAAAAAAATTAATTGAAATTTTAAAAAAAAGAAAGAATATATGCTATGGAAAAATTTAAAAAAATAATAGGAATTGTTATTTCAGAATCAACTATTGCCAAGTGTTTTATCTATATTATCCTTAGATCTCAGAGTTAGCCTGGCAAATAGCTACTATTATCCTTATTTAATAAACAATATAAGGAAATAAGGTTTAGAATTGTAAAGTGAAATGCTCAAGATTAAATAATTAATAAGTGCAACACATATTCAGTCAGATCAAATTTAGTTCAGTCTTATTTCATACTTAGTTCAAACTTAGTTCATAAGATCTTACGTTCTTGGAAACACTGTTCTGTCTCTTTCTGTAATTTCAGTAGACAATGGAATATGATGTTGATATTTAAGACATGGAGCAAAACATAACAGTTTAACACAGGTATGGAAACCTGTTTTTATATAATAGAAATGCTCTAGATAAAATATATCACTTAGCAATAAGTAAACATCTAAAGAAAAGGAAAAGTAAGGAATATGAAGTTATACATTGAAAAGGAAATATTTTAAGTTTAAAATAATGACTAACTAAAATGGATTGTATTACTTCTAGTTCAGTGGTCATATGAGGGCCATTGCTAGAAAATATCATTTCATAAGAGATATTTAGTTCCGATTAAGGAGGTTAGGATGAGAAATTTATTGGCAAAAAAAAATTATCAATGAAAATATGTCCATTGTATCAGCAGAATAAAGACAGAAATTTTGGATCAAGAAGAGTAATTGAAAGCAGGATGACTGACTAATAATACAAGAAATATTAAACTGTGCTTTCTAAGAATACAGCAGGTACTCTTATTCAGAAAGGTAGAAGCATTAGTCCTCTGCATCATTTGAAGAATAAAAACATGCTTTGGAGATGCTATCCCCCTTAAACAGTGGTGTTCAACTGTATAAAAAATGAAAAATTATACCCAAGGAAATGGTCTTTACCTTTGATAAAATTGATTGAATCCTCATAAATATTCATTTAATATACAATTTCTTAATATATCATAATTCTATCTTCCTACATAAAAATCCATTCTATTTCTTATAAAGATAATTACTCCTTACTCCATTCACTGCCCTGACACAATCAATATAAGAATATAAATTATTCTACAGAAACAACTGTGCCTTATTAATGCTTAAAATAACATTTTTGCTTTATTACTTGTATTTAATATCAAAATTTCTCTTCATGTAGCCAACACATGGAAGATATTCTAATGCAATATAAAGAAAGCATTTATCCTTAAAGCAGAATGTGGCTTGTCACTATTTAGTACAGTAGATTGCTAGGTTTTATTCATTTCTCGTTACTAAAAGATTGCACCCTTTGATTAACACCTCCCCATTTCTCCCGCCCCCATCCCCTGGCAACCACTATTCTACTCTGTACTTCTTTGACTATTTAGATTTCTCTTACAAGTGGTATTATATAATATTTGTCTTTCTGTGTCAGGCTTACTTCACTTAGCATAATGTCTTCCAAATTCGACCAGGTTATCACAAATGGCAGGACTTCTTTCCTTTTTGATCCTGAATAATATTCTAGTGTATGTATGTACCACATTTTCCTTATCAGTTCATCTGTCAGTGGACAGAGGATTATTATAAATGATGTTGCAGTGAACATGGGAGTGCAGGTATCTCTTTGAGATCCTGAATTCAACTTCTTTGAATAAGTATCCAGATGTGGGATTGGTGGATGACATGGTAATTCTAGTTTTAATTTTTTGAGAAATGTTTGTACTTTTTTCCATAGTGGCTGCACCAATTTACATTCCCACCAACACTGTGCAAGGAATTCTCTTTCCTCTGCACCATCTTCAACAATATTTTTTTCCTAATAGCCATGCTAACTAGTGTGAGGTGACTTCACATCATGTTTTTAATTTGCATTTCCCTGATGATTAGTGACATTGAAAACACTTTCATATACTTGTTGGCCATTTGTAAGTCTTTCTGGGGGAAATATCTTTTCACCTCCTTTCCCTATTTTTAAATCAGGTTATTTGGATTTTTGTTGTTGAATTGTAAGAGTTCCTCATATGTTTTGGATTTATTGGATATATGTTTGCAAATATTTTTCCATTACATGAGGTGCCTTTCATTTTGTTGATGGTTTCCTTTGTTGTACAGAAGCTTTTTAGTTTGATGTAGCTCTAATTGTCTATGTTTGCTTTTGTAATCTGTGCTTTCACTTTCATATCCAAGAAATCATTGAAGACTACTGTCAAGAAGACTTTATGTATTGTCCTGGTAATGTTATAGTTTCAGGACTTAAGGCTGAACTGTATGCTTAAATATTTGCTAAGAGGGTATATTATGTGTTCTTAGCAAAAATAATTATAATAATAATACAGGTATGGAAGGAAACTTTTGGACGTGATGGATATATTTATGACATAGATTGTGGCAATGGTTTCATTGGTGTATACTTATTTCCAAACTCATCAAGTTGTTTACATAAAGCATGCACATCCTTTTATGTAATAATCATACCTTAATAAAGTGATTCTAAAAAGGGAACGTAGTTTGGATCACCTGGATGGCTCAGTCGGTTAACTATTTAACTCTTGATTTCAGCCAAGACCATGATCTCAAGGTCTTGAGATCAAGCCCGTGTCAGCTCTGTGCTCACCATGGAGTAGGCTTGACATTCTCTTTCTCTCTCTACCCCTTCCTACAGCTCATACTCTCTCTCTGTCAAATAAGCAAACAAAAAATAAATAAATAAAATCTTTAAAAAAATGAATATAGTTTACCAAATTTTCAATTGACCAAAAGATAAAAAAAAAAGAATTACACTAACAAATCCTACTTCAATATCCTTTCTTCACTTTTCATTGCCACTTTTTTAGAGTACAGACTATGTCTTAAAGACTACAGGAAAATCAAAAAGTATACTTTCATACTGAATGTAAGCAATTATGTCAGTAGTAGAATTGCCATTGCAATGCCCTACTATATTTTCAAGGTTATGCAAACAACTATCATGTCTTCCTGCCTTTCTCAAAAAGGATTTTAATCCCAAAAGCATTGTGAACAATAAGAATCATTAAAAGAAAAGCCATGTATATAGATCTTAAAGAAAAAATATTTCAGGCATATCAAGCTCTTCTGTAGTTTGATAGAGATACTAGAATGAATTGGCTTTCAGAGCTATAATTAAAATTATGAAAAATTCCAAAGATTAGGGATTACATATTTGAATTCCAAAACTCCTCTTTGAATAGTGATTCACAAGAGCATGGAATCATGCTTTAAAATTAGCAAACAGAAATGCCTATTTCCTTGGCTTTAAGCAATAGTATTACTCGATATTAGTAAGACCAATAATTATGATCAGAATATAAAGCATTTACTGGTGAGTATTATGTGCACTTTAAACAAAAATTAGAACTTCTCATATGTTAATTTTTATAAACTATCTGTGACTATATTTGATGAAAAACACATCACAGTAATAAGGGTTTTGTTTGTTTTTGTTATTAAAGAAGTTATACTTAATGGTTTTTGTGATGGTTCTACAATATAGTAGAAATTACCTAAAGATGAAGAAACACACTTTGTCACAGGATGACTCATTAGTTATGTAAAATAAAATTAATAAGCAGAGAAGTAAATAGAAACAAATGTTTGTAAAAATATATCCAACTGGGGCTCCTGGGTGGCTCAGTGGGTTGAGCCTCTGCCTTCAGCTCGGGTCATGATCTCAGGGTCCTGGGATTGAGTCCCACATCAGGCTCCCTTCTGAGCGGGGAGCCTGCTTCCCCCTCTCCCTCTTCTGCTCCCCCTGCTTGTGCTCTCTCTCCTTCTCTCACTCTCTGTCAAATACATAAATTATTTAAATATATATATATGTGTGTGTGTATATATATATATATATATACATATATATATATATATCGAATTGATCATATTTTAATACAATAGTCTAACACTTTGGCCTTCCAGGAAACAGAAATCTGGATTTCTTTGGACTGTTACAGAAGCATATTTCTTACAGAAATGATTGCAAATAGTTTTTGAAAATAAGAAGCCACAGAGAAGATAGAAACAAAACTGAGAATCAAAAGCTTCTGGTATTTAAGATCCTATTAATTAAAGATCAAGGAGTATTCTATATATCTGAGCTGATAAATATCCCATAGCTTATCATGAATGAGGTAAAATATCTTCAAATATCTTATTAGTATTTGCATCACAGCACTAAAAATTGAGAGAAATGTCTCACTAAAACATCAAATTGCCATTCAGTAACAGTAACCCTATAACATAATTTCTTCATACTGATGAATTCATATTTCCAACTGAAATTCTGAAAAGTGAAACTAAATTTTATGGGATTTCAAACTGTTCTTGAAACCAGCAGTAAGGTGTCAAATGTTAAAAAGTGCACTAGAATAGCAGTCAGGAGATCTAGGTTGTAATAACAATTCCACAAACTTTTAACCTTAAGCAAGTCACTTAATTAACATTGGATTTGGTTATTCATTTGTCGAACAAGAGGTTAGAGCTCATGCTCCGGGAATTCCCATATCAGATAAATGACTATGAACTTGATAAATCACAGGTATCAATTACCTTCTATGAAATGTCTATTTTGTGTCAAGTGATAAACTAGACCCTTTGCTTGGAATATCTTAATCTATAGTAGAAATACCTTCATTTCAGAGATTTGGAAATCAGGGAAGGCAAATTGCCCAATAGCCTACAACTAATAAATGCAGGAACTGGGAGTCCAAATGAGCGCTGTCTACCTTCCTGCCCTCATGCCAACTCTGGCATGCATTTTGATTTTCATCCAACTGATGACAGAATATTCAGTCATTCAAACTGCATGACAAAACTTCAAATAATTGCTCAACTATCACGTAATGACACTTAAAAAGCTTTTATTTGAACCATAACCATCAATGATTCAATAAGAAGTTTTTATTACTTACAGCTGTTCCAAAGATACGAGTCCTTTAAATGTTTGCTTATCTAGGGCATGAATTTCGTTCTTGTACAGATACCTGAAAAACATAAAAAATTCTATTAAGTTATAAATTTGCATAGATGCCACGTTTCTTATATCAGGAATTTTTAAGCTACAACATGACTCTAAAAAGTTTGGGATGTTAATACATTCCCTAAAAATATATGGAGACTTTGATTTCATTTAAAGATGTTCAAGTATCTGGGCAAGACAGTTCCAAGGCTCTTGTCAGATTCTCAATGAAATCCTTGATCCAAAATATTAAGAATCACTGCCTTAACCTCTAAAACTTAGAGTGATTATAGAAAAGTTCTGACTAATGAGGTCCCATGTACTGGGTAACAACTTTTCTAAGAAAATAAAAAGTTGGACTACAACAATTTTTTTTTCAAATTAATTCTATCATACAGAATATATTGAACCAGGAGTTATATTTGCAAAGCTGGCAAATATCACAGGATTCTTCTGAAGGGAGTAAACACATATTAACAAGGTCCACAGGGTGTATTTTGGTTCTCCCATGGCTGCTGCTGACAACCTGAAGGAAAAGAACCTGTTAATGGATTTACAAATATGATGATGTAACTAATCCAGCCAAAAGATTTAATGAAAACGATTTACACAACATATGAACACTATGTTCTTTTTTCATCAACTATAGGATAGAAAAGTTATTCCATTGTTTAGATCTCTATGTGAATACTTTGTGAATGTCATGAAAGTGAAATCTGTATCTGTCCTACTTGTGCCTCTGGGGATCTGAGGCTATCAAAATTCCTAAAACTTTCTACTGAGTTCCTCTGGAATGCATCTTTGCATAAGCTAGAGCTCACAGTGACTTTGAATGCATCAGAATCACCTGATGGTTTGCTAAAAACAACTCCTGAGCTTGCCCCCAGCCCTACTCAATCCAGTTCTCTTGGGGTGAGGTTTAGGAAACTGCACTTAACAAGTTTCCCAGTTGATTCTGAAGCAATCTTTCTGCAGATGACTTAAAAACCACAGAAGCCATAGAAATCACAGTTCTAGTGAAATGAAAAAGATTGCTTTTCCAAAATGTGCTTAGGGAAGCTTTGGAAATTCCAAATTACTTTCTCTTCTCACAGATTAGAACCTCTGTAAGTTTCTCAGAACAGTAGTAGTAACTAGTAGAGATTTATGTCTTACTGGAGATATTTCCTTAGCATTATTTGATACTATGGAAGATCTTGCTTTTACCTAACAATCTCAAAAATATAGCTATATGTTAGGAAAACAAGAAGTGGAATTTTCTAGAACCATGTTTCTTCAACTAGCTCATAAAGATTATTGAGCTGTGGTCTCAAAAATCACCACTGATTCTCAACTATGGTTATGATCTGGGAAACAAAGGCAGAAGAAAAACTATTAAATTTTCTTACTACTTAGAACCCATTCCTCTAGGAACCCAGTTGCCTCGATTTTAATACTTTGGTAAGTGCAAAAGGCAATCTTAGCCTGACCCACAGGATTCTGTAGCCTACTATAACATATAAAATTCCTTTGGAAACTTCTTTTATCTCTATCCCCCAAAATACATATTAGCAATCATCTTCCAAACACATGACCCACTGATACACATCTGAAGATCCTCATGACTGTGTTTTTACTAAACAGTAATAAATAACATTTTCCTAACAATATCTAACCCCCTCAGGACCCTGGAAACCTTGTTTCCAAAATATCTGGGTGGTTTATGCCATCCCTAACCCTCTTCCAACTTGAAAGTCTATAACAGGCCATTTTTCATGGCCCAGGTGCTGCTCTTTCTGCCCACAGGTCCTGTCCCTGTGTTTTAATAAAGCCACCTTTTTGCACCAAAGGCATCTTAAGAATAATTTCTTGGCCATCAGTTTCCAACCCTAACATTTTTCCTATGTCAGTTTTGTGTGAATCCATGTATAGATACATGAATCAATATTTCTAAGACATCATTTTGGCTCTATCTCAGGCCTTATACTGATATCTGGCATACTGCCTCTGTGAACTCTGATTTCATAATGGGTCCACCATGTGAAATAGCACTGAGATTCTTTAAAATTCCACAGATGATAATAATATGTAGAAAAGTTTAAACCTCTATTCTATGGGTAGAAACCAGGTAAAAATTATTTTGTAAATTTATTCCAGAGGATTAAGATATACCTCCCTGGTAAGGACCCTTATACTCTCTGAAAGTCAAGGAACCACATTACTTTTCACGTATCATATCCTGAAACATAAAAAATTGACCCAATTTCTATAGAGATGTGTGTAAAGGCCTAAATTGGTTTTTTATTACTATCATACTTTTTTTTTTTTTTTTTTTTTTGATTTTGTTTTATTTTATTTCTTTTTTTTTTCCAATTTATTTATTTTCAGAAAAACAGTATTCATTATTTTTTCACCACACCCAGTGCTCCATGCAAGCTGTGCCCTCTATAATACCCACCACCTGGTACCCCAACCTCCCACCCCCCCGCCACTTCAAACCCCTCAGATTGTTTTTCAGAGTCCATAGTCTCTCATGGTTCATCTCCCCTTCCAATTTACCCAAAAGCACATACCCTCCCCAAAGTCCATAACCCTACCCCCCTTCTCCCAACCCCCCTCCCCCCAGCAACCCACAGTTTGTTTCGTGAGATTAAGAGTCACTTATGGTTTCTCTCCCTCCCTATCCCATCTTGTTTCATGGATTCTTCTCCTACCCATTTAAGCCCCCATGTTGCATCACCACTCCCTCATATCAGGGAGATCATATGATAGTTGTCTTTCTCCGCTTGACTTATTTCGCTAAGCATGATATGCTCTAGTTCCATCCATGTTGTTGCAAATGGCAAGATTTCGTTTCTTTTGATGGCTGCATAGTATTCCATTGTGTATATATACCACATCTTGTTGATCCATTCATCTGTTGATGGACATCTAGGTTCTTTCCATAGTTTGGCTATTGTGGACATTGCTGCTATAAACATTCGGGTGCACGTGCCCCTTTGGATCACTACGTTTGTATCTTTAGGGTAAATTCCCAGTAGTGCAATTGCTGGGTCATAGGGCAGTTCTATTTTCAACATTTTGAGGAACCTCCATGCTGTTTTCCAGAGTGGTTGCACCAGCTTGCATTCCCACCAACAGTGTAGGAGGGTTCCCCTTTCTCCGCATCCTCGCCAGCATCTGTCATTTCCTGACTTGTTGATTTTAGCCATTCTGACTGGTGTGAGGTGATATCTCATTGTGGTTTTGATTTGTATTTCCCTGATGCCGAGTGATATGGAGCACTTTTTCATGTGTCTGTTGGCCATCTGGATGTCTTCTTTGCAGAAACGTCTGTTCATGTCCTCTGCCCATTTCTTGATTGGATTATTTGTTCTTTGGGTGTTGAGTTTGTTAAGTTCTTTATAGATTTTGGACACTAGTCCTTTATCTGATATGTCGTTTGCAAATATCAAATTAAAGAAGAATTGAAAAAAATCATGGAAACAAATGATAATGAAAATACAACGGTTCAAAATCTGTGGGACACAACAAAGGCAGTCCTGAGAGGAAAATATATAGCGGTACAAGCTTTTCTCAAGAAACAAGAAAGGTCTCAGGTACACAACCTAACCCTACACCTAAAGGAGCTGGAGAAAGAACAAGAAAGAAACCCTAAGCCCAGCAGGAGAAGAGAAATCATAAAGATCATAGCAGAAATCAATGAAATAGAAACCAAAAAAACAATAGAACAAATCAACCAAACTAGGAGCTGGTTCTTTGAAAGAATTAATAAAATTGATAAACCCTTGGCCAGACTTATCAAAAAGAAAAGAGAAAGGACCCAAATAAATAAAATCATGAATGAAAGAGGAGAGATCACAACTAACACCAAAGAAATACAAACTATTATAAGAACATACTATGAGCAACTCTACGCCAACAAATTTGACAGTCTGGAAGAAATGGATGCATTCCTAGAAACATATAAACTCCCAAAATTGAACCAGGAAGAAATAGAAAGCCTGAACAGACCCATAACCAGTAAGGAGATTGAAACAGTCATTAAAAATCTCCAAACAAACAAAAGCCCAGGGCCAGATGGCTTCCCGGGGGAATTCTACCAAACATTTAAAGAAGAACTAATTCCTATTCTCCTGAAACTGTTCCAAAAAATAGAAATGGAAGGAAAACTCCCAAACTCATTTTATGAGGCCAGCATCACCTTGATCCCCAAACCAGACAAGGATCCCATCAAAAAAGAGAGCTATAGACCAATATCCTTGATGAACACAGATGCGAAAATTCTCACCAAAATACTAGCCAATAGGATTCAACAGTACATTAAAAGGATTATTCACCACGACCAAGTGGGATTTATCCCAGGGCTGCAAGGTTGGTTCAACATCCGCAAATCAGTCAATGTGATACAACACATCAATAAAAGAAAGAACAAGAACCATATGATACTCTCAATAGATGCTGAAAAAGCATTTGACAAAGTACAGCATCCCTTCCTGATCAAAACCCTTCAAAGTGTAGGGATAGAGGGCACATACCTCAATATCATCAAAGCCATCTATGAAAAACCCACTGCAAATATCATTCTCAATGGAGAAAAACTGAAAGCTTTTCCACTAAGGTCAGGAACACGGCAGGGAAGTCCATTATCACCACTGCTATTCAACATAGTACTAGAAGTCCTAGCCTCAGCAATCAGACAACAAAAGGAAATTAAAGGCATCCAAATCGGCAAAGAAGAAGTCAAATTATCACTCTTCGCGGATGATATGATACTCTATGTGGAAAACCCAAAAGACTCCACTCCAAAACTGCTAGAACTTATACAGGAATTCAGTAAAGTGTCAGGATATAAGATCAATGCACAGAAATCAGTTGCATTTCTCTACACCAACAACAAGACAGAAGAAAGAGAAATTAAGGAGTCAATTCCATTTACAATTGCACCCCAAACCATAAGATACCTAGGAATAAACCTAACCAAAGAGGCTAAGAATCTATACTCAGAAAACTATAAAGTACTCATGAAAGAAATTGAGGAAGACACAAAGAAATGGAAAAATGTTCCATGCTCCTGGATTGGAAGAATAAATATTGTGAAAATGTCTATGTTACCTAGAGCAATCTACACATTTAATGCAATTCCTATCAAAGTACCATCCATCTTCTTCAAAGAAATGGAACAAATAATTTTAAAATTTATATGGAACCAGAAAAGACCTCGAATAGCCAAAGGGATATTGAAAAACAAAGCCAAAGTTGGTGGCATCACAATTCCGGACTTCAAGCTTTATTACAAAGCTGTCATCATCAAGACAGCATGGTACTGGCACAAAAACAGACACATAGACCAATGGAATAGAATAGAGAGCCCAGAAATAGACCCTCAACTCTATGGTCAACTAATCTTCGACAAAGCAGGAAAGAATGTCCAATGGAAAAAAGACAGCCTCTTCAATAAATGGTGTTGGGAAAATTGGACAGCCACGTGCAGAAAAATGAAATTGGACCATTTCCTTACACCACACACAAAAATAGATTCAAAATGGATTAAGGACCTCAATGTGAGAAAGGAATCCATCAAAATCCTTGAGGAGAACACAGGCAGCAACCTCTTCGACCTCAGCCGCAGCAACATCTTCCTAGGAACATCGCCAAAGGCAAGGGAAGCAAGGGCAAAAATGAACTTTTGGGATTTCATCAAAATCAAAAGCTTTTGCACAGCAAAGGAAACAGTTAACAAAACCAAAAGACAACTGACAGAATGGGAGAAGATATTTACTATCATACTTAAATAATGATGAGCTGCTTCATAAAAACTAAACTAAATTATCAAATATTCATTGAGGAGTCTCAAAACTGAAAACCACCTGTAAAATTTTATATCATATATACAGATTCATTTTAGACTTATATCTTATAGAAAACAATACTAATAAGGTGACCAAATGGTATTTTTAAAAGAAGCAATAGAACTTCTGTAGTTAGATATGTACATGTTGATTAAAATGATAATGTATGCATTCAAGATACACTGCTCCTTAGGTTAACACCAGCAAGAGAACTTCCAGCTTCCTGTGGGATAATGGAAACTACCTGAATTCAAACCTCTCCACATATCCTAAAAATGAACTAAGAGGAAAAAACAAATCACCTAGAATACAACCTATGCCATGACTAGGAGAAACAGAAAATCAGTATCTTCAATTCACATTAAGTAGGGGAAATAGTAACACCAGCAAAGTCAGATCCAGAGTCTGTCTTGCAGAAATGGGTCAGGCAAGATTTTATAGGCAAGGGAGATGGAAGGAAGGGGTGGAAAAAGAAAGCTGAGAAAGTACCAACCTGATAAAAATCTGTCTGAGCTCACGGGAATCAGAGCCCTAACTCCTGGGAATTGACAGAAAACGGCTGAGAAAATGAATAGGGGAAGCACCTTACAATTGCTAAGCATCTTGTCCAAGAGTGGTATTAAAGGTAAAGAAGGAAGTAAGAAGCCAAAGGGTCTTACAGAGACTAAGATAATATCAGATAATCTAAAGACACACCCAGGGGCACCTGGGTGGCTCAGTTGGGTAAGCATCTGCCTTTGGTTAAGATCACGGGCCCAGGGTCCTGGGATTGAGTCCTGCAAGAGACTCCTTGCTCAGCGGGGAGTCTGCTTCTCCCCTTTCCTTTGACACTCTTCCTGCTTGTGCTCTCTGGTCCTCTCTCTCTCTGTCAAATAAATAAAACCTTTAAAAATTTAAAAAATAAAAGCACACCAAAAAGGCTAGACTGAATAAAGTAATTGTGATTCACTCTGTCAACAGAAGAGCATGGCCTTGAACTAAGAAATAAGCCATCCAAAGTTCTCTTCTCTACCTTCATATTTAATCACTTGCTACTCAAATCAAATGTTAGTATCTAAAGTTGAGAAACTTGGCACAAGAAAACAAACTCGTCTTATCTTTGAATATCAATGCAAAATTAATAAAAATATTAGCAAACTGAACTCACCACTTAGTTCTAAGGACCAATATTTATGATAACCTTCTAAAATAATGAAAAAAAAATGGGGCAGAGGGGCAAGATGGCAGAGAAATAGGAGACCTTGTTTTAATCAGTCCCCTGAGTGAGCTAAATATCTACCAGAACACTCTGAACACCCATGAAATTGGCCTGAGATGTAAGATTATACACTTCTGGATCTCCGTGGGGGCAGAAGACATCAGTGGAGAGGTAAAGTGGAGTGGGAAAGGTTGGACTGATATTGGAGGATAAACAGAAAGGGAAGAAAGCCACCGGAAGTGACCCCTTGGAAAGTAATACCCCAATACAAACTTGGAGTCTGGTTAAAAGCACTCAAAAAGAGCAAAAGATCTTAAGGGACAACTGGTGGAGTTGGGTAGTCATGAACACAGGCCTAAGTCCATGTTCCTGGACAGTCAACGCAGGCAACCAGCCATGCCAGAGAGAGTCCAGCAGGGCCTCCAGTCCATGATCCCTGAGCCCGTGGCTTTTCACTGCTTGCACCACCACTTAGGCTTGGTACACTCCTGCCCAAGGCTGAGAGAGCCCAGTGCAGGTGGTGACTGGTGGTATCTAGGACTACAGCCATCTGTGACTCGCAGAAGGCTCTGAGCGCTCCCAGCCCATACCTGAGAAAACCCCATGAGATCTCCATTAGGGATCTTCAGCTTTCTGACACCTGTGCAAACACAGTGTCTGAGTGTACTCGGCATAGGCCTAGACTCCAGACAGCAGTCCCAGACTGCTTCCTGACCAATATAGCTCTCTGGGCCAATATAGCTCCTGGTTTTAGTAGCACAGGGTGTGCAGAGACAAGTGGGAGCTTTGAGGGACTACTGGGATGATGGTGCACACTGCCTGTGGGAGGTTATGTTGTTCAGTAGAGTTTGAAAAGGGGAGTCTGTGTGTTCTAGACCATCCAGAGGGGAACAGTCTGAGGCCTCTTTCTGAAGTGGAGGTCTAGGTGTAGACAGATTCTTTCTTTGCTCTGACCCTCTGAAAAGCCACAAAAAGCCCTCAAAGAATAAAAACCTCCAGAGAGCAAAAGCCTAAAAAACCAGTTTCCACAGAGCCAGCCCCTTGATAACAGGCAAGGTGACTCAACCCAAGCAAGATGGGAAAACAATGCAGCAGACACCACCCCCAGAGGACAACCCAAAGAACAAGAGGACAACCACCACAGGGTCTCCATAAAACTGTGAAACCCTAACATCAGGGGAAAACAATATATTAACATCCTGGTATTGGCCTAAAACCTGTATATTTCTTAGATACAACTTTTCTTTCTTTCTTTCTTTTTTTAACTCATTCTCACAATTCTTATTATCTTAATTTTTGAACCTACTTACCATTACAACTAGAAGTTTAATACAACATATTCCATAATAACTTTGTAACTTGAACTTTTTTATACATATAACTGTTTCTTTTTTTTTCTTTTTTTTAAATATACATGTAGATATAAGCTTCAAGGTAATCCCTTTTCTCTATTCAATACTACCTTTATATATAAGCCAATTTTAATTCCCTGTATCTGGGAAAGTTGAGTACTTTAACAAAGTTAACAAGATACTCCCAGGAAGAATCAAAATAACCTCCATTGCCCACATCAAGGATTTATAACCACCTTCCCATTTTATTCTTTGGTCAGTGTTTCTCTGTACTTGTTTTTGTTCTGGTATTATATAAATCTTATTCTTGGGGTTCATTTTGGCCAGGTCATTCTTCCTTTTCTTCTCATTTACTTTTGTTGGTCTTTTTGTTTGTTCATTTTTGCTTATGTACCTTATAAATCTTACTTTGGGGGCTCATTTTGGCGGGTTTTCTCTTTTCTCTCTCTCTCTCTCTCTCTCTCTCTCTCTCTCTTTCTTTCTTGTTGGTCATGACTTCTAATTGCTCTGAAACTTTTCCAGAATGCACCTTGCCTGGATCATGGTTGATATATTCAGCTATCCCATCAACCATCTCTTACCAAAATGACTAGAAGAAAGAACACCCAACAGAGGAAAAATTCAGAGACTGTGCCCTCTGCCACAGAACTATTGGATATGGACATAAACAGTATGTCGGAAAGGGAATTCAGGGTTACAATTATCCAGGCGATGGCTAGGTTGCAGAAAACCATTAATGACAACATAAAATCTTTAAGGGTGGAAGTGAGAACTGACTTGTCAGATGTTAAAAATGCTATCAATGAGATCTAATCTCATCTAAATATTCTAACAGCTAGGGTAACTGAGACAGAAGATAGAATTGGTGATCTGGAAGACAAACTTATAGAAAAGAAGGATCAGGTGGAGGCCTGGAAAAAAACAGCTTAGAAGCCATGAAAACAGAATTAGGCAAATAAATGACAAAATAATAAGTGACAAAATGTTCCAGTGTCAGAAATATTGGGATCCTTGAGTGGGTGGAGAAAGACAGAAGACTAGAAGATATGGTTGAAAATATTCTGGATGAAAATTTCTCCAATTTGGAGAATGGAACAAGAGTTCATGTCCTAGAGGCAGAAAGGACACCCCCAAGATCAATGAATCTATAAAGATCTCTAGACAGTTAGTTGTGAAATTCACAAATCATAATTTTAGATAAGAGATCTTAAGGGCAGCTAGGGAGAAGAGATTCCTTACATACAGAGGAAGGCCCATCAGAATAACATCAGACCTGTGCACAGAAACCTGGAAAGCCAGAAAGGGTGGCAAGACATATTCAGGGCATTAAATGAGAAAAACATGCATCCAAGAGTACTTTATCCATCAAGGCTGACATTCAAAATGGATGGATAGGTAAAGAGCTTCCACCAGCAAGGTATAAAAGTGTATGTGATCACCACACCAGTACTATAAGAAATATTAAGGGGGGGCTCTATAAAAGAAGAAAGAATCCAAGAGTGACATAGAACAGAAATTTACAGAGACAATCTATAGAAACAAGGACTTCACAGACAATATGTCAATAAAAACTTATTTTTCAATAATCACTCTCAACATGAACAGCCTGAATGCTCCCATAAAATGGCACAGGATTGCAAACTGAATAAAACGAGAGGATCCATCCATATGCTGTCTACAAGGGGCACATTTGGAACCTAAAGATACATCCAGCCTGAAAGTCAAGGGATGGAAAACCATCTTTCATGACAACGGGTCTCAAAAGAAAGCGGGGTGGTGATTCTCATATCAGATAAATTAGATTTAAGCTAAGGACTAGAGATACAGAAGGACATTACATCATGCTTAAAGGGTCTATCCAGCAAGAAGACCTAACAATTGTAAACATTAATGCCCCAAATATGGGATAAGCCAACTACATAAGCCAACTGTTAATCAAAATAAAGAGTCATACTGATATGTATACATTAATTGTAGGGGATCTTAACACGCCACTCTCAGTAATAGACATATCATCCAGGCAGAAAATTAATAAAAAAAACAAGAGCTTTGAATGACACATTGGATCAAATGGACCTCATAGATAGATACAGAACATTCCACCCTAAAATAACAGAATACTCATTCTTCTTAAGTGCACATGGAATGGTCTCCAGAATAGACCACAACGTGGGCCACAAAACAGGGCTGAATTTGAGATTGAGATTACTCCCTGCTTATTCTCAGACCACAATATTTTGAAACTGAAACTCAACCACAAAAAAAAAGTTTGGAAGGAATTCAAACACTTGGAAGCTAAAGACCATCTTGCTTAAGAATGTTTGGATCAACCAGGAAATCAAAGAAGAACATAAACAATTCATAGAAACCAAATCGGTCCAAAACCTATGGGATACGGCAAAGGCATTCTAAGGGAGAAACACATAGCCATAATACACCAATTCTCTACACCTTAAAGAACTGGAAAATCAACAACCAATTAAGCCAACCTCTGCGCAAAAAGGGAAATTATCAAGATTAGAGCAGAGATCAATGAGTTAGAAACTAGAGATATAATAGAACACATTAACGAAACTAGAAGCTGGTTCTTTGAAAGAATGAATAAGATCGATAAATCACTGGCCCAACTAATCCAAAAGAAAAGAGAGGACCCAAATTAATAAAATTATGAATGAAAGGGGAGAGATCATGACTAACAGCAAGGAAATAGAAACATTTATCAGAAATTTTTATCAACAGTTATAGGCCAATAAGTTAAGCAACCTAGAAGAAATGGATGCATTCCTAGAAACCTATAAACTTCCAAGATTGAAACAGGAAGAAATTGACAACTGGAATACGCCAATATCTAGAAATGAGATTGAAGCAGTGATCAAAAACCTCCCCCAAGAAACAGAGCCCAGAACTTGACAGATTCCCTGGGGAATTCTAACAAACATTCAAAGAAGAAATAATACCTATTCTCCTGAAACTATTTCAAAAAACAGAAACAGAAGGAAAACTTCCAGACTCTCTATGAAGCCAGCATTACACTGATCCCCAAACCAGGCAAAGACTCCTTCAAAAAGGAGAATTTCAGACCAATATTCCTGATGAATATGGATGCCAAGATTCTCAACAAGATCCTAGCTAATAGGATCCAATAGTACATTAAAAAGATTATCCACCATGACAAGGTGGGATTTATCCCTGGGATGCAAGGGTAGTTCAACATTCACAAATCAATCAGTGTGATAGAACAAACCAATAAGAGAAGGGAGAAGAACCACATGGTACTCTCAAATGATGCAGAAAAAAGCATTTGACGAAATACAACATCTGTTCCTGATTAAAACTCTTCAGAGTGGTAGAGATAGGGGGAACATTCCTCAAATTCACAAAAGCCATCTATTAAAAGCCCACAGCAAATATCATTCTCAATGGGGAAAAGCTGAGAGCCTTTCCCTTAAGATCAAGAACACGACAAGGATGCCCACTCTCACCACTCTTATTCAACATAGTACTGGAAGTCCTAGCAAAAGCAATCAGAAAACAAAAAGAAATAAAAGATATCAGACTGGCAAAGAAGAAGTCAAACTCTCTCTCTTCATTGATGGCATGATACTCTATGTGGAAAACCCAAAATACTCCACCCCCAAATTACTAGAACGCATACAACAATTCAGTAATATGGCAGGATACAAAATCAATGCACAGAAATCACTTGTTTTCTTATATATTAACAATGTAACTGTAGAAAGAGAAATTAGGGAATCGATTCCATTTACAATAGCACTAAAAACCTTCAGATACCTTGGAATAAGCCTAGCCAAAGTGGTAAAGAATCTGTACCCAAGGAACTACAGAACACTCATGAAAGAAATTAAGAAGACACAGGAAGGTGAAAAAGCATTCCATGTTCATGGCTCGGAAGAATAAACATCGTTAAAATGTCTATACTGGGGAACCTGGGTGGCTCAGTGGGTTAAAGCCTCTGCCTTCAGCTCAGGTCATGATCCCAGGGTCCTGGGATAGAGCCCCGCATCGGGCTCTCTGCTCAGCGGGGAGCCTGCTTCCTCCTCTCTCTCTGCCAGCCTGTCTGCCTACTTGTGATCTCTGTCTGTCAAATAAATGAATAAAATCTTTAAAAAAATAAAAATAAAAATAAAAATAAATAAAATGTCTATACTGCCCAGAGCAATCTATACTTTCAATGCCATCCCAATCAAAATTCCACTGGCATTTTTCAAAGTGCTGGAACAAACAATCCTAAAATTTGTATGGAATCAGAAAAGACCCCCGAATTACTAAGGAAATGTTGAAAAACAAAGACAAACTGGGGTCATCATGTTGCCTGATTTCAAGCTTCCCTACAAAGCTGTGATCACCAAGACAGCATGGTACTGGCACAAAAACAGACACTTAGACCAGTGGAACAGAGTAGAGAGCCCAGATATGGACCCTCAACTCTATGGCCAGTTAATCTTTGACAAAGCAGGAAAAAACATCCTTTCCAATAAACGGTGCTGGGAAAATTGGACAGCTATGTATAGAAGAATGAAACTCGACCATTCTCTTATACCATATAAAAAGATAAACTCAAAATGGACAAAAGACCTCAATGTGAGGCAGAAATCTTTCAAAATCCTAGAGGAGAACATAGGCAATAACCTCTTCAACATCAGCCACAGCAACTTCTTTCAAGACAAATCTCCAAAGGCAAAGGAAACAAAAGCAAAAAAATGAACTTTTGGGACTTCATCAAGATCAAAAGCTTCTACACAGCAAAGGAAACAGTCAACAAAACAAAGAGGCAATCCATGGAATGAGAGAAGATATTCACAAATGATATTACAGACAAAGGACTGATATCCAAGATCTATAAAAAACTCCTCAAACTCAACACCCAAAAAACAGATAATCATGTCAAAAATCGACAGAAGACATGAACAGACACTTCTCCAAAGAAGACATATAAATAGCTAACAGACACATGAAAAAATGTTCATCATTAGTCATCAGGGAAACTCAAATCAAAACCACATTGAGATACCATTTTACACTAGTTAGAATGGCCAAATTCAACAAGATAGTAAACAACAAGTGTTGGAGAGGGTGTGGAGAAAGAGGAACCCTCCTACAGTGTTGGTGGGAAAGCAAGTTGGTGCAGCCACTTTGGAAAACAGTGCAGAGATTCCTTAAGAAATTAAAACTAGAGCTATCCTATGATCCTGCAATTGAACTACTGGTTATTTACCGCAAAGATACAGATGTAGTGAAAAGAAGGACCACCTGTACCCCAATGTTCATAGCAGCAATGGTCACAGTTGCCAACTGTGGAAAAAACCAAGATGCCCTTCAACAGACAAATGGATAAAGAAGATATGGTCCATATACACAATGGAGTATTATGCTTTCATCAGAAAGGATGAATACCCAACTTCTGTAGCAACAGGGATGGGACTGGAAGAGATTATGCTGAGTGAAAGAAGTCAAGCAGAGAGAGTCAATTATCATACGGTTTCACTTATTTGTGGAGCATAACAAATCATGGAGGACATGGGGAGTTAGAGAGGAGAAGGGAGTTGAGGGAAATTGGAAGGGAAGGTGAAACATGAGAGACTATGGACTCTGAAAAACAACCTGAGGGGTTTGAAGGGGCAGGGGGTGGGAGGTTGGGGGAACCAAGTGGTGGGTATTAGAGAGGGCACGGATTGCATGGAGCACTGGGTTTGGTGCAAAAACAATGAATACTATTATGCTGAAAATAAATTTAAAAAAAATTTTTTAATCGCAATTTTAAAAACCATTTGTTATTTCTGTCTCCTGAAAATTTTCCCAATTAGTGCCCTATGAAGACACCTCATATTCAGATCTCGTTTACAAAATGCTGTTTTCTACCAGAACAGATCAAGCTATTTGAAGAAATGGCTGCTTCCAGGTCTGGGGCAGCATAAGTACATAATGTGCTATGCTTGACAGAAAGCAATATAAAAGAAGCACTCAGAGTTTAATGGGATCATTCCAAAAGAACAAAGAGCTAGCATGAATGGTCTCCCACTGGTTGGTATATAGGAAAGCAATTGACTTTTGTGTATTGACCTTGCATCTTACAACCTTGCTATAATTGTTTATTAGTTCCAGGAGTTTTTCTGGTGATTCTTTGGGATTTTATACACAAATAATCATGACATCAAAGAACAAACACAATTTTATTTCTTCCTTCCAAATCTGTATAACTTGCATTTCCTTTTCTTATCTTAATTGCATTAGCTGGAACGTCTGTGTAATGGTTACATAGGAATAGTAACAGGCAACATCTTTGCTTTTTGCCCAATCTTAGGGGAAAGCATATAGTTTTTCATCATCATCTATTAGCTGTAGGGGTTTTTGTAGAAGTTCTTTATCACATTGGGGAAGTTCCTCTGTTCCTAGCTTGTTCAGAGCTTTTATCAAGGGTGCAAAATTATTATGGGTCTTAAACATTATCAAATGTTTTTTTTTTTTTCCTGCATCTATTGATATATTATAGGATATATAAGATTTTTCTTCTCTATCCTGTTGTGATAGATTATACTTTTGATTTTGAAATGTTGAACCAACCTTGCACTGACAAATCTCATGTGGTTTGGTGTACTTTGGTGGATTTGAATAGCTAACATTTGTTCAAGACTATTGCATTTATGTTTATGAGAGATATCGGTTGGTAGTTTTCCTTTCTTGTAATGTCATCTGATTTTGGTATCAGGTTCATTGATTTCCACCCTATTTTTTTATTCTTTCTTTTCTTCTTCCTTTAAGTTTATATTACTCTTCTGTCTTTAGGTTCCTAAAAATGGAAGCTTAGATTATTGACTTTCATCTTTCTTCTTTTCTAAAATATGCACTCAATGCATAAGTTTCCCTCTAAGTACTGCTCTTATTGCATTCCCCAAGTTTTGATAATTTGGGTTTTCATTTTCATTCAGTTCAAAATATTTTTAAGTTATCTTGAAACTTCTCTGAACTGTTTTATTTTTTTAATTTTTTTTAAAATTGTTTAAGGTTTTCGTTTAAATTCCTGTTAGTTAACATGCAGTGTAATCTTAGTTTCAGGTGCACAATTCAGTGATTCAACACTTACATACAATACCCAGTGCTCATCACAACAAGTGCTCTCCTTAAGCCCCATCCCCTATTTAACACATCCCCCCACCCACTTCCTCTCAGAAATCCATCAGTTTGTTCTCTAGAGTTAAAATTCTGTTTCTTGGCTTGCCTTTCTTTTTCTTCCCCTATGATTATTTGTTTGTTTTGTTTCTTAAATTCCATTTTTGAGTGAAATCATATGGTATTTGTCTTTCTCTGGCTAACTTGACATAAAGATCTCTAACTCCATACACATCATTGTAAATAACAAGATTTCATTCTTTTTTATGACTAATATTTCATTTTTAAAATATATCTCACATCTTTATTCATTCATCACTTGATAGACATTTGAACTATGTCTTTCTTAGGAATTTGTTTTTTAACCTCCAAATACCTTGAGATAGTCCAGCTATCTTTCTGTTACTGATTCCTAGTTTAAATTCATTATGGTCTGGGAACACATTTTGAATGATTTCTATTATTTTAAATTTATTGAGGTGTGTTTTATGGCCTAAAATATAGTCTATCTTGGTGAATGTGCCATGTGAACTTGAGATGAACATTATTCTGCTATTGTTGGATGGAGCATTCTGCAAATGTCTATTAGATTCAGTTGACTGATGGTGTTGTTCAGCTCAACTCTGTCCTTACTGATTTTCTGCCTGATGGATTTGTCAATTACTTATAGAGGGATGTTAACATCTCCAACTATACTAGTGGATTAGTCTGTTTCTCCTTTCGGTTCTATCAGTTTTTGCCTCAAGATATGTTGTTCTACTGTTATGTGCATTCCACATTAAGGATTGTTATGTCCTCTTGAAGAATCAGCCCTCTTTATCATTATGTAATGACCCTCTTTATCACTTATAATTTTCCTTGTTCTGAAGTCCACTTTACCTAAAATTAATATAACCACTATAGTTTTCTTTTGATATGTATTAGCATGATACAACTCCATGGCCTTACTTTTCATCTCAATTTGTTTTAAATTTAAAGGGATATTCTTATAGACACATATAGTTGGGTCTTTTTAAAAAAATCCATCCCAACAAGGTCTTTAATTGGTATATTTATACCATTCACATCAATGATCATTGGCACAGTTATATTAATATCTACCATTTAGGTAACTATTTTCGATTTGTTGACAAGATCTATCAGATAATAGGACCTGAGATAAATAGATGTTAAGTATTGAAGCATGACTTGTACAATATGTTTAACTTATTTTCATATAGTTAAGTAAAAATGTACTGTGCATAAAAATATAAAAAGTAAATGTTGAAATTTTTAATTAGTTTTTTTTAGATCGAGGATATGCAGGTATTCAACTGTTTTTCCATTGCATACACTTTTCAAATTAAAATTCAGAAAAAAAAATAAAAAATAAAAAGGATTCAGAGATGACCCATTTGAGAGAGGCAAAGAAACAAACTCTCTGTAACCCTTTGAGCTACTAGATCAAACCAGGCCTGATGTCTGCATTATCTCTACAATATTTATGCCCATCT
Source organism: Neogale vison (assembly GCF_020171115.1). Classification (NCBI taxonomy): domain Eukaryota; kingdom Metazoa; phylum Chordata; class Mammalia; order Carnivora; family Mustelidae; genus Neogale; species Neogale vison. The sequence goes on along the minus strand of NC_058094.1, from coordinate 82,541,968 downwards.
GAGCGGTTTCATTGTTAGTTTGTTTTGTCTTATTGCAACCAAGAAAATCTAAACTGATATGTTTTTAAGAGAAGGAAAGAAAAAGAAAAACTTCTATTTTTCTCTTTTCCTGTCTCTTCATCCTCTTTGTCTCTGAATTCTTCACAATATGTCTTCAGCAACATGAAAACCTGACAAACCTGAAGCTTTTTATTTTTAAAAATTACCACCATGAGAAGCCATCTCATCACTTCCCCTGCTTTTCAAGTACGTTTTCTACTGACAATAGTGTGTATTCACACTACAATATTACATTTAACTCACTAAGTCATTTCAATATCTAAACTAGAATTAGTGAGAGTAAAGCAATAGTTGTTTTATAAATAAAACATAGTTATATTGTTTATACTATTACATAGTATATATCTTATAACTAGAACATAGTTTTTTAACTATATATGTACAATAGTCTTTAAATGGGCAAAGTTCATGTAGCAAACACTTCTATTTTTACTACATAAGGAGGGGGGGAAACTAAGTTTCTTCTATACCCTAAAACTGTGTTATGAATTATTTCAGAGGCAATAATCCATGATTTTCCAAAGATCTTAAATAGTAATAGAAAAATCACAATTAAAAATTATATCAAGTATCTATCTTTTTTTGAAAAATTTCCAGATAATTTGAATTACTTAAAGTAAAATTATATTTATTAACATATATTAAGCACTCCAGAAGTATTTTCATTTGAAATTCAATTCTGGCTTTTCAATAACAAACTTATTTCTGTTCTACAACAATAGGAGCCAAAAGTTAATCATAATTTTTGGTTAATATTTAGTCATTTTGGAAAGAAAGTATTACAAAGATAAGCTCCAAAAATACAATCATCAGCTCAGAGACATCTTTACAGATTCCAAAAAACTATTTTTAGATAACAGATATATATGCAAAATTAATACATTGATAAAATTTATATTGATATGATTCATTGAATGTTTACACATCAAACAAAATATACTGCCAATAATGCCATTTCCAGAGATATTGCTTCCTGCTGTTAAAAAAAAGAAAGCAAGCAAGAAAGAAAGACTAAAGCAATGCTTAAAAATTCAGAAAGTTTTGGAAAATCACCTACATATCATCTGTAAGTTTCATTATATTGGAAAATTTTCTGGAGTTTGAGTTACAGAACATATTTTTAGAGCATTGTCCTCAAAGGTTAATCTAGTTTTGTTTAAATATCTACAGGTTGTCAACTGAAAGAGTATTGGGCTCAAAATTAGAAGGCAGAAATATGAGTCTGGACTCAGTGTGGAACTCTCAGATACATCTCCATATGTATGTAGTTAGGATATTAATATACCAAATCATAAGTCTATTGTGGAGTCAATAAAAGACTTACAAAAACTCTTTAAGACACTATGCAAATGTGTAATATTGAACATTAATATCAGTACAGAGTTTGGCTAGTGGGTGACAATCAAGAGATGTGTTGAATAAATGAATGAATATATAAACTCATGAAAGTATTCAATCAGTAAATAATTGCATAAAAAGAAATTTACAAGTCTGCTTCTGTCATGTATCCAAAAGATTTGAAAGCAGGAACTCAGACAGATACATTTATAGCAATGCTCAGAGGAGCATTATTCACAATAGCCAAAAGACGGAAACAACCCAAATTCCCACCAACAGATGTTAGATAAATAAAATGTGGCATATCCATGCAATGGAATATTATTGAGCCTTTAAAAATGAATGGAATTTTGATACATGCTACAACATGGATGAAACTTGAAAACATCATGCTAAGTGATACAAACTAGACAAAAAATCTAAATATTTAGTTATTCAATTTATATGAGGTATCTAGAATAGGCCAATTTATAGAGACATAAAATAGAATAAAGATTACCAGAGGAGAGGGAAAAAGGGGAAGCTATTATTTAATGGGTACAGAGTTTCTATTTGGGATGATAAAAAAATTTCAGAAATAGAAAAATACTTATGCAAACATAACTAATACCACTGAATTATACATTTAAAAATTATTAAAATGGTAAATTTTATATTTTACCACAATAAAAACAAAGAAATTTTATCATATATTGTAGAATTGTGATTATTAGCTATTTCTTGTCCAAAAAAAAAAAAAAAATGGGGGCACCTGGGTGGCTCAGTCAGTTAAGCATCTGCCTTCAGCTCAGGTCATGACCTCACAGTCCTGGGATCAAGTCCCACATTGGGCTCCCTGCTCAGCAGAGTCTGCTTCTCCCTCACCCTCTCCCCTATGCTCTCTCTCTCTCTCAAATAAATAAATAAAATATTTTTTTAAAAACATACTAACCATTACTCCCATATATTAAGTCTAATGGTAACCAGCACTCAAACTTCCACATCAAGTGCACAGTGGGGAGAAAAACTGTCCTAACACTTCCTGGTGGGCAATAGCATGTCCTATCCAATATGCTCTGAAGTCTTGATGTCTGGGGGAAGATGGTGGAAGAAAAGTGCACTTGTGTAGGCCACTGGGACTCAGCATCCAGATACCTGGGATGGGTTCCTGAGTTTGGACTTGTGGGAGACTTCTGGTGGGACCTTGGTGGGGACTTCTGGAGGGACTCATAATGATACCAAGGTCCACCCTAGTCCAAAACATATTCCCTATTCCAGGGAAACCAGATGTGATGGAACTCCTTATCCTTGATTCTGCACAGGGCCAGGAAGCCTGCTGATGAGGCCTGCCTGATGATTCCTGGGAGACACTACTCCTGCAGGGGCCCTGAGCCTCTTCCCAGCAGAGATCCACAGGGGTCTGACTCAAGTGAACTCCCCCACCCCCAACCCAGGCACCTTGAGTACAGTATGAAGAACTCCCTGCAACAGGAAGATGGCCTGCTGGACTGGGGTTTCCCCTGAACACACAGACGTAGAAGTCAGGAAGGCTTTAGGGCAGAAGGTGCACAGGGAGGGAAGAGCAAATCCTTGGGTGATCTGATGTAGAAGCTCCCAATGACAGGGGCAAGATTACAGATAGTTTGAGCCAGAGAGGGGACTTGAAGTGACACATGGTTAAATTTTAAAAGCAAAAGAAAAAATACATATACTGAAGAAGACACTCAAAAGTGTTTATAAAGATTTCTGTCTCTGAGAAGGTGAAGTAGAAATCCTTTTTCATAGTTTTCTTGCTGAACACAATTTAAAAACTTAGATGTTACAAATAAGAAAAACAAAAAAGAATGAAAAGTAGAGAGAAGGCAAATTTGCTAAGAATCCCAGGACTCAAGGAATAGCATAATAATCAGTCTCTGGGTTTTCTTCTTGCTCAGTCATTCAAGAGGTGAAGCTGAATAGCCAAAAACCAGGAAATGTCAATGAACACAGATAATAAAAACTCATAACAAATGAGGGAATGGGGAAGTCTAACAAGACAGAAAACTTTCGGGGAAGAACCACTCTGTTCCAGCCAAACACCACAGAAAATCTGTATCATCATCTGCACCCATGCCAGCAAAAGCCAAGTGAGGACCTAGATCTCCACACCCTTGAGGCTCTAATGAGGCACCCAACAGCCCCAGAGCAGTATTTTTAGAGGAGCTAGGACATTTGTCTGCAAACAGTGAAGATAAGGAAGACACACCAAGTTGACAGTATAGACTATCTAAGAATTCTGGACCTCTACCCAAAATGAGCAATAAAGAGCTTCTCCTTTTGCTCCCCATTGGGGTGGCATCAGGGGAGGCCTTGTGGACAGTCAGTAGCTTTACCACCATGAAGCGGTAAAGAAGCCACTCCCTCTACCTGGTGTCAGTGTAGCTATGTGGGGAGCAGTAATGAAACATTTATACCCTGTCTAGCAAGGAACATACCAGTGGAGGACTAGAGGAAAACCAGAACTCCCAACTCTGACCAGAAGCAACAAGAAGTCCCACTACCACATGGATATCCATGGGAGCCACTGGGGAACCTGGGCTTCTAACTCCATCAGACAGTAAAAAGGTAGCCCCTTTCCTAACAAAGAAGAAGTCAGCTAAAGCAGATTTTTTTTTTTTTTAAGATTTTATTTATTTAGTTGACACAGGGAGGGAGAGATCACGAGCCGGCAGAGAGGCAGACAGAGAGAAAGGAGGAAGCTGGCTCCCCTCCGAGCAGAAAGCCTGATGCAGGGCTCGATCCCAGGACACTGAGACCATGACCCGAGCCGAAGGCAGAGGCCTAACCCACTGAGCCACCCAGGTGCCCCAGCTAAAGCAGATTTAAATATGATTTAGAGTCTCATAATACTGAAAAAGTTCTAGGTTTTAACCAAAAGCTACTCACCATTATGAGAACCAGGGAGATCTCTAACAATGAAAAAAGATAATAAATAAATACTGTTATGGCTGAAATTGTGCTCCACTCTCTCCCCTGATTCATAAGTTGAAATATTAACTTTCAATACCACAAAATAAGATTATATTTAAAGATAAGGCTTTATGAAGAGGTAGTTAAGGTAAAATGAGGTCATTAGGATGGGCCCTAATCCAATGCAACTGGCATCTTTAGAAGGAAAAGTTTAGGACACAGATAAATATATGCATGGAGGGAAGACCGCTGGAAGACAGGAATGGTGGCCATCTACATGTGAAGGAGAGGGAACCTTCAGCAACCCTGCCATCCCCTTGATCTTGGACTTCTGGCCTCCAGAACTCTGAGAAAATAAATTTCTACTGTTTAAGCCAGTGGTTCTCTGACCAAGTCCTAAATTTGGACTTCATCCTCAAACAGAGGTTGTATATACGTGATCAGGCTCAAGCAGGCCCTAAAGCCAAAAACAAATGACTTAAAGAAGAGGCCCTATTCCTGCTATACAGGAACCAACCTACAGCTATAACCTCATGGGAAGTTTCCTAAGAGCAGTTGTCAGAGAAAGAGAAAACTCAGGCCTAGGTTATGCATGGTACTATACGATATGTAGACACTACCCAAAAAGGCAGAGCTGCCACAATCTCTACCCCAAGCACAAATTCCTTGTTCCCCTTCTCTTTCCCATTTAAGTCTTCATACAGCATAGTATTCCCACATTTGTGTCCCTGAAAAAATTTATTATTTTGTCCATTTTTCCAGTCATAAAACCATACAGCCTTGTTCCATAGACTAGTGATATTGTGTACTTCTCAAATACATAGTAGATGATAATAAATAATAGATCAGTGATGTGATCTGAGTATCAGAGACAGGGACCTGGAAGGAATCACAGGAAGACACAATACTGTATAATCCAGTTACTCAGAGATGACCTAAAGGCATCTAATCAGGAGACTATCAAATACCACATATCAGAAACTTCAGAGCACAAGGTTTGAGGAGGTGATCATCAAGAAAGCTGAAGATGTAAGTGAAGTCAAGTCTTGTCTCTGGTGCTAATTCAATTTTACTTCATCCAAACAGCAATGGGGAGCCACTGAAGGACCTTAGAATAATGGTGTGATTGATTTGTCCTTCAGAGAGAGAAGAGGAAAAGCTTGAACTATGAGGTTTTCTCATAGTTATGGTGATGAGTAACAAGGATTAAATATAAGTCATCACAGTGGGCATAGAAGGTGGGAAGATACAAATAGCGCTAAAGCAGAATAGACAGAACTTGACAACTAACTAGATATAATGGGAGAGGAATTGGGATGAGGCCAGTATGATGCATGGATATTTAGTTCAGATGACTGTATTAGTCTGTCATCATTTACCAAAATAAGAAGCATGTTTGAGGGGAAAATAAGTTGCAGGTTTGAAGGGAGAAAGATGAATTAATTAAGTTTAAATCATTTTGAGTCTGAAGCTCTTATGGGACATGTTGTGTGTGTGTGTGTGTGTGTGTTTGTGTGTGTATTTAGAAACAAGACAATTTAGGCTCAAAATAAAGATTTGTGAGCCAGTGGCATCTAGATAATAACTGATACATGGAAGCAGATATGTTCAACCATATGAAACCAGTATGAAAAAGACCAGAGCCTGGTACAGGACTCCAGGTGGAGTCTGAGACAGCAGGAAGAACAATGAAGGGAAGACCAGGAACATGAGAAGTGTCACTAACACCAAAGATATTTTCAGGTGTATGAATGGTCAACAAAAGGAAACCACTAGACATAATTAAACATAGTGTATAATGGAATATTTCTAATATGTTTAACAATATGAGTGGCCTTTGTCAGAGAAGTTCTAGTAGTGTCGTGGGAACAGAGGCTGGTTTAAAGTGAGTAGAAATAAAAGGTAAGCAAGTAGAGACAGAGAGCTTGGCATAAAAACCTCCTGTCTCCCATTATTTGGCTTTTGCCAAATTTATCTCTCATCATGCTCTATTTGGGTCCTACAATCTAATCATTAAAAGATAGTTGCCATTTCCCAAAGAACCCCATACTAGACCATGTCTTGTCTTTTCTCACAAATCTTCCTTTCAAGATTAAGCTAAAGCACTGTTCCTTCCATCAAGTCTGCTCCCAGACCCATGCCTCCCAATTAGATATGACCTCTTCTCCCTTTTGAATACAGTACCCATTGCATAAGTCTATCCTGGTGTCTAAAGCAGGATATGCCTTTTGTGATTGCAACTTGGGCCTCACCCTGGGAAGCTCATGTCAATGTGATGGGTTACAGAAATGGCCATAGGTTTTTCCCCATCCCTGGATTCATACCCTTTTGCCAGATGATTCTGCTGCTTTGCCCATCAAGGGGTGGAATCCATTTCTCTAGCGCTTGAATCAGATCTCGGCCATATGGTTTGATTTAGAAAATGAGACATTAGCAAATATGACACACCAAATGCATGAAAAGCTCGTCTCTAATGGCACTAGGGAGAGAATCACTGTAAACAAGCACAGTCTAACTGGCTAGAGAAAAAAAGACCACATGGAGGAGAAAGCCATCCCAGCTGACACTGAGCAATTGCCAAATATGTAAGGAAAGCCATCCTACAGCTTCCAGCCTCAGCTGAGCCAGCCTAGACCAGAAGATCTGCCCAATCAACCCATAAGTCAATCATAAGAAATAGTAATTATTATTTTAAGTCACTATGTTCTCAAATAATTTGGTACATAGGAAAAGTTAACTGATACAGTGAACAAGAAACCCCATGGAAATTTCATTTATTTTGTTAGCTTGTCATTAATGTTCAGGGCGTATTAACAGAGAGGCCAGAAATGGTGAGAGTTGTGTCCTTCAAGTTTACATATTAAAGGTGAGATTCTTCAGTAACACTCACTTGCCCAAGAACTTAACGTTTGTAAATCTCCCAAAACTTCCACAAGAATATCTTTCTATCTGCAGGCTACAAAAAGAATGTGGTAGACTCCAAATAGATTCAGAGACTAGAGAGAGATGGAAAAGGCCACTGCTGAGTATACAATTGCAAATGACATATTCAAGCAAAGCTCTAAGAAGTTCCGTCTCTGCAGAGAGAGCAGCATTCAGAAATAGGAGTTTGTGAGGACCATGATGGCAGAAGATGGTTAAGGGCAGAAAGAAGCTATAATTCAGAGACCAAACTCTAGGAACCAAAGCCAGAAACAAAATTATGGATTTGGATGTGACATAAATTTCCTCTAGAAATAGTCTATGAATAAATACCTCTATAAATAAATACCAAATGATACTGTGTATCTCAAACATTAGCAGATAGGCAACAGTTCTTACTGTATGGATGATTTTTGTTATTGTTAAACGCTCATTAGTAATGAGATCATGATCACTTTATAGATGCCAAAATGTTTCTGAATAAATAAAATTTTATTTTGGAGTTTAGCATTAGATTAATTCTAACTTGATTAAGAATAATGATAACATAACATAACAGTTGCTGGTCTGTTAATTCAAAGAAGAAGAAGGTTTTGCTCTCAGTTTTTCAATGCTTCTTAGGTCCAAAATTCAACCTTCTAACCCTAAATGAACTTAAAATTCTAACCTTAAATGAACTGGTTTCCAAAGATCTCCTCAAATCGTTTATTTTCCCTTGTGAATCTGAGAGCAAATTTGTCCTGCAATTTTCAATTTGTTTTTGCCCAAGGGAATCAATGATACATTTTAGACCAAAATACATTAGAATTTCAGAAGAGTTCAGAAATGTTTTTGTTTTAAGGAAAAATAATGTGTTCTCTTTTGTGTTTGGCAAGGCAAAACTGCAATCCTGTGGTATATCTGGTCTAATAAAAATTAACCTCCTGAATATACATGGACTAAAAATACTTTACGTAATACAAACACCTGAAATCCTTGGGAAAAGGCACGATATAAATAACTGATTGATACACCTTGCTAAAAAAGCTAACAGTAAATGCGTTTAATGCATTTAAATCTCGCTTTTCAAGAAATAATGAACTCAGCATAACTAAAAGCATTAATCAGTCAAATATCAAGCATTTATTGATTGCCTTATGTTCTCCTATTTAGTAAACAAATATTTAAGGAGCACTTACTTCCTATGTTCTAGATGATGGGATATGTGGTAAGTAAGAGGAGTATGGCCAATTGTTTTCAGAGAATCCAGTAAGAAGTCAGAAAACACATTTAAAAAAATAAGGGGAATAACATTAACTGTTATGGTAAACATGATAAATGAAATAAACAGGGCACACTGATAAAGAAAAAAGGAGGCAAGGGTTATTTGGCCTAGAGGGAGTCCTAGGGAGATGACATTAAAGCTGAAACAAGACAGAAGAAGATCACCAAGGAAAATCCAAAAAGCAGCATGTGACAGCCCATGGAGGTTAGGGGCTGAGCACTTACTGTGTTTGGAGAAATTAAAGAACAATGGATCAAATATAAAAATCAAAGGGAAGAAAGACATGAAATGGACTTACATGCATGGATGGATCAAAAACCGTGCTAGGACTTACAGGCCCAATAGGGAGTGGCCCTTTTATTAACATGAAATGTGAAGCAGGGAAATAATGACTGCTCACACCAGGGTAGATGCAGGGAAGATGGAGAAAGTGACCAAATTAGAAATATTTTAGGATTGGAATGAACAGAGAGTGCCAAAGTGGCATATGAGAAAGGAAGAACCTAAGCATGATGCCAAGCAGCTCAAGAATAAAGGTGCTACTTACTGAAAAGGAAACAGATGTGTGCTGGAGGAGCACGCGAGTTTGGGAAAGCAGAGAATTGTGTCTGAAACTTTGTATGAACTGGACAGAAATACAAGCAAGACCCTGATCCTCAAGTATGTGACCATGGAGACCTCAACATACATACATGTAGGGAGAGAAGTGGAAATAACGCTAAATATAATCAAATAATTAAATGTCAAATTACAGAGTAAATCCTATGAGTGATTCATCCAAAGATTCAGAAAATCCAGTAGAAAATAAAAACTAGATTTGTGGAGGAGTGGGAAGGTTTTAGGAAAGTATGAGTATGCAGGTGGCCAAGGAAGTTTCCCAGGACAGTGGAAGGAGGCTGGAGTGTTAATGGCACAGACTGAGACAGAAATGGGAATTTTCTATGAGAAGAGCAGACATTCCTTCTCTTTTGCCATAAAGTCATTAAACAAATCTACATAAAAAAATTTCTCTTCAGAAACACCTGGGTGGCTGAGATGGTTAAGTGTCTGCATTCATCTTTGGCTCATGATCCCAGAATCCTGGGATTGAGCCCTGTGTCAGGCTCCCCATTCAGCAGATAGCCTGCTTCTCCCAATTCCTATGCCCCTTCCTCTGTTTGTGTGTTCTTTCTCTCCCTTTATCAAATAAATTTAAAAAACAAAACAAAACAAAAACTTCAGAAAAAAAGAAGAAGAAGAAAAAGAAGAAGAAATCTTTCTCCAGTTCTGCAGTCCTACTGCAGAGTCCTGTCCAGGCTGTCATCATGCATGGCCATTCAGGGGACGTTGGCATAGCCTCCTACCATTGAGTCTCTGCCTCAAGCAAACCTGTCCCTTCTCCCAGACTGGCCTCTCCCAAACCACAGAGGTAATCATACCCTTCCCCTATAAATTCTCCCTGACACACCACCATCTAGCTTCCTGTGGAAAGGCCTTTCTGGTATGACCCCTTATCTCCCAGTCACAGCTCACTCCGTCCTTCTTACTGCACTCACTGCTCAAACCAACACATGCAATCTCAGACTCAGAATTGTCTCTGTGAATGCTTTTCGTATATTATTTTCCTCAACGTCATGTTTAATTTTTCTGGCCAAAGTAGGGCAAGACAACAAAACTTAGTATGCTTTGCAACTGATATCATAACAAAGATATCAACATTGACAGTTCTTAGTTTTCTCAATGATCCAATAATTCCTAAACAACCCCCTTATTTGAAGTCTAACTTGCCCACCACACTAGGAAGCAGAATTGGTCTCCCTTCTGTTCTGACACCACCACAACTCATATGTGCCCATAAAATAAAACCTATTGTCCTATAAGCATGTGTATCTTTGTCCTTCAAACATATATATGGGCATTACTCATGCCTTTTCATCTTCATACACTACCACACTCCTCATCCCTCAACATCTATCCCAACATCACCACAGACCACCAAAATAATGAATACAACCATATTTCAAAGTATTTGTGAACCCTATCCCCAAAAAGTTCATGTCTGCTCCAAGCATTTTCACTAGATAAGCTCACAGAATGATAGAGGATGGTCAGCTTAATCTTAAAACATTATTAAATTGACACAAGTGACAGAGTTAGGCCATCTTTAATTGCCTCAGACCTTGGCATTTTCTTTTAAACCTTACAATTCTATTCTCTTCTCATCCAGACAGGTGCTGTCTGCATTGAATAGGTCTTGTAGCCTACAACCTTCTTTTTTCTATGAACTTCTCTGATTTGGGATGTAATCCTTACTTGCCAATGTTATTGAAAATATGGAAAGATTTACTTCAGTGGCCACATGAACGTGTTCTCAACATATCGCATAATGAAACATTTATAAATTATCCTTCCCCTTTCCTAAATGTACATCTTACGGGAGAGTTGTATCTTTCACTTAATGAATAGTGTGTGAACTGGCTAGAGAATTACTGGAAGTTTTGTTAAATGCTTCTTACACAGAGCTGATAGTGCACTTGGCCATGTAATTGATCCAAGCCATAGCAAAGTTGAATGTTCATTTTATCCAAAATAATTTCTTGCTAATAACTGTCATTTTACCAGATTCTTTCTTTGAATCTTGCTGTAGTAATGAGGTTTCTTCTAAACCACCACTTACAAAGTTATAAAGTTTTTGTTTTATGGGTTTTTTAAATTGATTTGCTTATTTTACTGTAAGAGTGATACTCTTTACATGCCAATGAGTAAAAAACCACAGAACCATAGGCCTGCGGTGAAATGCAGGGGGGTAGAGCCCCTTCATTTACAAGGAGCAGATTTCTCATACCACCAGTTAAGAAAACTTGAAGCGTTCTTAGCAATGCTTCTCAGTGGAAATCAAAACTGACATGCACCTGCTAGGCATGTTAGGTTGGCCATGAACAATTAGGACAGCAAATAGAATGGACCAATTCCAAAAAGGAACCAGTCCTATCACTTTACGACTGAGTGATAAAAATAATAATAATGCATTTTAAATTAAAAAAAAAAAAGCCATAGAAGGTCTTGCCTAGTAGGCTGGGTATCTCATTTGAACACAAAATGCTGTAAGGCTCCAGAGCTGAGGTGTATTATGAATTCCAGTGTTTCAGAAAGATGATATGACCATTGTAGAAAGGAAATGGGAACCAAAGGTTTAGGGTAGCATCTTTTCTTTAAAAGAGTAACCAATTTTTGACACAATGTACTTAATGAAGTACAAATGGGCATATTTGTGTAAAAATGTTAGTTACCTCTTGAAGTTTCTTCAAAAGGAAACTCACAGCACTGACTCTGTGCTTAGACAAAAGTCCTATTTTCTTCCTTCAGCCTCCACATAAGCGTCAGCCCTGACCTCCCAACTTTCAACCTACCAGCATGGACTGGTTTCTGAGTCAAAACAATGACTCATTTAAAATACCTTTATTCTCAGAGACGTGTAGGTGTTTCAGTCAGTTGAGCATCTGCTTCCAGCTCAGGTCATGGTCCCAGGGTTCAGGGATCAAGCTTGTGTCTGGCTCCCTGCTCAGTGAGGAGCCTGATACTCAACTACTCCCCTACCCCCAACTTTGCTTGCTTGCTCTCTCTCTCTTTCTCACTCTTTCTCTCAAGTGTGTTCTCTCCTCTCATGCTCTCTCTCTTTTTCTAAAATAAACAAAATATTTAAAGTATATTTATTCTCATTTACTTGTTTTAAACAAAAGAGTACAACAATTGTCATTGGTCATATTTGTGAACAAATTTTTCCAAAATTTGGTTCTTATTCATGTTCATTAAAGTTCCTAGTTGTAATGTGTTCACTGGCCTCAGAAGTTCTTGGATGGCTGAGTTGTTGATATAAAAATCTTCTCTTTCATCTATACAATTTTTATAATTATCAATTAATTAGATTTGAATGTGAATGTTGGGCAAATGGTTTTTGTTTTTATTTTTCTCCAATTTAGAATTTTTGTGGCAGAGATGGGGGGATAAAAATGTGTGTAAATATTCTAATGTGCTCAGATAAATAATCTGTTGAAAGCAACAATTGACTTCACTTAGAAATCTTCAAATGTGTTTTGTGTAAATGTTGACTGTAGTTTTCGAGAAGATGAAGAATTACTTTGGTTAAAACAAAAAGGCAAAAACAATCTATCAACACTGTAAGTTATTTTTGTCCTTTCTTGCAACTTACAGATAAAGCAAATTTTCAAGTCCTTCAAAAGCATTTCTGGAAATCTGTCTGATTTGGTTGTTGTTCAGGAGACTGAAAAAACAAAAGTAAACACAAATTTCAGAATAAGAAACAGATTCTGCAAATATTACAATAGTTCCACTAGAAATAGTCCTTACAGAGTAGAAAAACATTTACAGATACATTCACTAAATTTACAAATTTAAAACTTTCTCTTCAAAAAGGCTATATTAAAATGCTAGTTTGTCACAAAAGACTTCAAAAATAACTTATATTTTTCAAATTACCCTAAAATACCCCTAAAAGAGGACTATAAGCCATAGGATAAAATTCCCATTTTCCTGAAGCCTACCATGTAAAAGGAAAATTATCAATATAGTCACAGTGACAAAGGAATATATTTCTAAATAAACAGATGGAGAGTTATATACACTCAGGCTTAAGCATTTTCCTTAGAAAAATAAATATCACTGTTCTGGCCAAGCAGTGGACTCTTATTGTGTATTTGTTGAACTGTCAAACTGAGAGTCAATTACACCATAGGAAGTGAGGTTCTTATTATAGTACTATCAAATGGTCCAAAACTGACTTCTAAAAATTCCAGGGAGAAAAATAACAGGTGGCAAAAATAAATTGGATTTGAACAGTAAAACAAGTTACAGAAAAATCACCTCTCAACAACTTCAAACATTTTAGAAAAAGCACTCTGGCAAATAAAAATTATAGATTTTTTTCCCCTCGGAAATACACTTTAAATTTCTTTCAGATTTAAATTATTATGACATGTCTAAATGTCCAGGGAATGTCTACTAATTGAATTGGCACACATTTTTCTAAATATCCTATACCATTTAAAAACTCCAAAGCTTCTAAATCCACTACTAGAGTAAAATGTTAGAGGATTCACTTTTAGTGTATTATAAAATAGTTGTTTTATGCTTTTTTTTAAAAAAGACTTATTAGGAAAACAGAAGTGTTTTGACCAATGGAGCAGGTGATTATTTTATTCATACAGATGGAAGCAGCCCAGAGACCCCAAATTCGACTGTCTCTAACCTATCCAGACTTGCCTCACCTCTAAAGTTTCAGCCACACAATTAATTCTCCAAGTAGCATTTGAGGTCACTATCCAACACCCCACCAATGGTACCAAAGCCAGTCCTTGCCATTCATGCCTAGCATTCTGGCCATCAGGGAGGCAGAACAATCAATCTATAGTATGCATTGGAGCTGATGCAATACAGAGGTAATGTCCATTTTTATGGATAACTCTCAGCTTCAGTCAATTATCCCATCAACTTTATAGTCTACCATGTGTTAAAGAAATTTTTTAAGCTAACTAAAGGCAACACAGTTAATATCTAGTTAATACCAGTCAGTCACAAATATAGTCCTGAAAAAAATTGTTATTTAGTTACTTTCTCTGTACATTCTTTTTTTTTTTTAAGATTTTATTTATTTATTTGACAGACAGATCACATAGGCAGAGAGGCAGGCAGAGAGAGAGGAGGAAGCAGGCTCCTGGCTGAGCAGAGAGCCCGATGTGGGGCTCGATCCCAGGACCTGGGATCATGACCTAAGCCGAAGGCAGAGGCCCCAACCCACTGAGCCACTCAGGCGCTCTCTGTACATTCTTAATCTAATACTCAAAATCTAATATTACACTTGTTTTAGATCCCCAGACTACCACTATACATCTACTATTACTTGAATAATGACTATTCTACCCCACATTTTGTTAAATACATGCAACAATGTATATAGAAAAAAGTATATGTATGCACACATACATATATACATATCTTATATACATATGTGTGTACATAGATATAATTCATATGTTTACATATTTGAATGTATATACATGTACATGTGTGTACACATACGTGTATATATATATACTACATAGGTGTGTGATTTGTGCATCTTCTAAGTGAGGTGTTTGTATGTGTGGCATATGATATGTGTATACAGTCTCAATCTCATCTGAACCACAGAATATAGAAAACTGTTTGACTATTTTTTTTATTGTCACAAGGATGGTGCCTAGGAAAGAAGTTGATCCATGTAACATAAAGGATACCTTTGGTCATTAGTGCTTCATTCTCTTTCAATATTAGAACTAAAAAAGGAAAAGATTCTAGTTATAATTCATCTTTCTTTAGTATATAAAATGTGCTCAGAGCCTATGTTTCTGCACTTTCTTATTTAGTTATCTAAATTTTGGAGAAAATAAAAAACATTAAATTTCTAAAATTGCACTGAGATTGCTTTTGTTTCTTGAGCATTGTAATTCAATATGAATGTTAATAATCTAATGTATGAGATCAACCAATTTTGCTCATAGGTTTTCTTGAAAATGTTTTTATTGTTGACAAGAAACAAATTCATTACAGTGGTTCACAGCTCAATGTGTTTTCCAATCACAAATACATAGATGTTGTTAAGGTTTATTCAAAACATTATGATTTCCATCAAAATATCTTTGTTATAATTTTAATAGATGGAATATTTTCCTAACAATGTTTTGGCTAAGTGATTATAAAGACTGTCATACATATTATTTTTTGTCTTATTTTTCATAAAGGAGATGTGTTCAAAATCTATAAGCAATTCTACCGAGATTCAGGGCATAAAACAATATCTAACATTTTTTCACAAAAAAATCAATGCAAGTTTGAGGAAATGTGTGGTTATATTCTATATTCTAATATTGTCTATGATGCCAAAGAAAGGGAAAAAAGAAGCAAAAAAGTTCCCAAGAAAAATGTTATACTTTTATTGTGGAAATAAAATAACTCCTGAAAACAGGAGATCTGTGATCCTGATGATCAAAACTATGGGGAAGAAAAAATAGCTACAGACCAATAGGCCTATTTTAATAATTGTATCTTTCACACACATACTTGTACATGTGCTATACACACAAATGTTTACTCAAATAAGTACTATGTGGGTGGAAATATTTTGTTAAAAAGCAATTAGTAGCTATTAGGGAAGATAAAAGCTTTTTGCGTGGTTATATGTTCATCAAAATGGGAAGAAGCAAAATAGAGCTTTCTCCTGTGTCAA
Organism: Neogale vison; assembly: GCF_020171115.1. Taxonomy (NCBI): domain Eukaryota; kingdom Metazoa; phylum Chordata; class Mammalia; order Carnivora; family Mustelidae; genus Neogale; species Neogale vison. The sequence continues at coordinate 82,526,195 of NC_058094.1, read as the reverse complement.
ATAAAATTTCCATTCAAGGTAATACCAAGAGTTACTCCGAAAGTGAATCATTATACCTATATTTAAGTACAAACAAGATAGTTTGGGGTTTTTCATAAGTGGAAATAATGCTAATTTGCTTCTGCTTTATAATTATGTTTACTTTTCATTTGGACACTCTCCAGAATTATGGTTCTGCTACCCTTAAAATGGTAGGATTGTGAACTTCATTTCCATGCTTACTGAAGTAAATGGTCTAAAACTTCCAGCAACCATAAACCATGATTCATGAGTTATCTGCATAGTTATCAAGTAAGAAATTCTTGGCCAAAGTCAATAATGACTATTTTTTTTAAAATTTGCCACCACTAATACCACTAAAAATATTTATATTATTACAAGCACCACATTCATCATTTGCAGTTCAAAACAGTAGAAAACAAACAAACAAACAAAAAAGTCAGGGAGTGGGAGAGAAAGGGAAGAAAAAAATCAGGCAGATTTTAAAAACACACTTCTTCAACTGAATATATCAAGTCTTCTTCACGCATATTTCTCAAAGGAAAAGACAGATTTATATGTGAAATTTCTCTGTGAAATTCTTTCACAGATCTAATAGATAAACTGCCCTATCTTTTGAAATTTTAAAACTCCAAAATTTAAATGTTCTGAAGTAAATGAAAGATACAGATATTTGAAAATTTACACTGATGGTCATTTGTTTCTTTTTCTGTAAATTAACTAAATAGATCCTTTCTCTATTCCACTTGGTTCTTTGTCTTTATTAATTTGTTAAGAACTCTTTGCATGTAAAAAAAATTAAATTTTTTCTTATAATGTGTTATAAATAGTATTTCAAAGTATAGTTAGTATTTTCAGCTCTTTTTATTATTTGTATCATACAGATGTTTTAAATCTTTATGTAATGAAATTTGTTAGTCACTTCTTTCATAGTTTCAGGATTTTGTATCCTGCTTAGGCTTGCCTGAATCGAAAATTACATTAAAAGCTTATTTTTCCTAAGCTATTATGGTTTTATTTTTATGTTTAAATATTTGATTTATCTGGAATTAATTTTTTTATTTTTTCCAAGTTACTTATGTATTATCATTATTATTGACTGACATAGTCATATTTCCTCTATGATTTGCAATGTTAATATAATCAAATACATATTTCTAACATGCACTGGGTCTATTTTTAGACAAATTACAATGGAAATATTTCAAATATTGTTGTTTTCTATGTCATTTTCTATATAGGGTTGTTTTATCCCTCTTCTTCTTTTGCTATTTTAATGGTTATTTTCACAGCCACAACCCTACCCCTCCATCCCACCCATCACCCCCAGGTACTTTAGGAACATTCTTCAAATTCAGTGTCCTTTCCTCAGCAGCATATAAACAATTTTTTTAAAAAATCCTCTGGATACTTTAATTAACATTTAAATTTTACCACTGTGACTTTAACTATCTAAGAATGTGATTTGTCTTTTCACTTATCTAAACTATCTAAAAAAAGTATTCTCCTTTCAGTTGAATATGGGTGTTTCCATTATACAATCATATCTTATGTTGACTATGATACTTTCATTTTCTTTCCATAATGGTCACTCATGATTCTCTCTGACCTAATGTCATGGGATAACACCTCTTTAAGATGTGCTTTTAAATGATAGTGACAATGGAAATTACTTTAGTCTTTCACCTGAAAAAATTATGTTACTTAAATCTTATTTTTTTATTTAAGATTATTTATTTATTTCACAGAGACAGACACAGTGAGAGAGGGAACACAAGCAAGGGCAGTGGGAGAGGGAGAAGCAGGCTTCCCATCCAGCAGGGAGCCCAATGCGGGGTTCTATCCCAGGACCCTAAGATCATGACCAAAGCCAAAGGCAAGCGCTTAAAGACTGAGCCACTTCGGCAGCACATATATTAAAGACTGAGCCACCCAGGCTCCCCTATGATAGTTTTAGAAGGGATGGGGGAAAAAAAAAATAGAATGCACCAGTCAAGTGTAAACAGAGAAACAGGACACTCTCAAAATGCTGCCATTAAGCTCATACTTTGTATTACCATAAATAATTATTATTACAAGCAGTAACTGAAAATATGACATTTTTTAGATCTATACCAAAACTAATGAAGGAGCGCATTTTTAGTAATATAGCAGGCATCAAAAAGCCTCACACTAAAAAAAAAAAAAACCCTTACACGAAATTATGTAAAATGAGTATATTATCTAATTTGTAAAATCTATTATTAAAATTTAAAAATATGCCTATGCATTAGATTTCTAAAAAGTTTTAGGTCTTAATGTTATTTTAAGACACATTAACTACAAGCTTTTTTACCATTCTAAATCTAAATGCACTATACATACATACATACAAGAGCTATTAGGTAATCTTCCAACACACAGAGCCAATGTCTAGTCCTCTGAGCTCAGAAAGTACAAGAACATATTATCTTCATATGTCTTCCATTTTAGTAGAACCATAATACTACATAAATAATATGTTAATTATAGAAAATATAGACATGCACACACACTCACAAAAAAAAACCTTAAAGAATAAAACCAAAAGACACTATTCAGAAAAAACTACTTTGGTAAATATCTCCCAAATTTAGATAGAAGGATTCAAAGTTCGTAAATTGCCCACAGTCAGATTGTTAGTATTTTTGTATTCTCTTGTATTCTTGTATTATACCATATTAAATACAAGTATTCTTTTCTAGGATATGATTATGAAAGATATGATGACATACACTAAGTCAAAACATTTCTCTCACTATTTACACACATATTGTTAGCAAAATTAAATCTATTTTGGAGGAGTCAGGCTATAAAATTTGAAATTATCAAACTGATAGGATAATTTTATAGATTTGCTGAAATGTAAAATAAGTCAGATTAAATACTATTTTCCAACTTTCCTGACCTTTCATCCAGGTTGACTATTTCTTGCCAATTGGTTATGATCATGCTTTAGGTAATATAATTTTTTTAAAAAAGATAAAGGATCTAAGTTCAATAATTTGGAATTCATACATATAGTCATTATTAAAATTTACATATATATATAGAAAGAGAGATATGTGTATATATATGTATATATATATATATATATATTTCCACATTAAAAAGAAAATTCCAAGGCCTTGTATACAGGATAATATCAATTTGCTAAGTATATTTTAAAAATCTGAAATCAGAGATAACTTTCTTAAATTATCATTTTAATAATAGATAATATTAATTTTTAATGTTGACTAAAAGAAAAATTAAGGTTAGATGCTCTTCCAAAAAAAAAAAAAAGTTCCAGATGCTATCTTATTGTGAATTTGTAGCATGATTGACTTCAGGAAACAAAGAAAATCACCTCTTATTAAATTACTCACACCTGTGAGGAAGAGCTGATGTCATCTTGCAGTATAGAACATCATAGAATGTTAGACCTGAAGAGACTTTAAAAGTTATTTCACTTTGAATGTCTTTATTTGTTTTGACTCTGACTCAATAGTGAAACTGATAAAATGTTAGTTTGTTTCTTTTTAAGAATTTATTTATTTATTTGACAGAGAGAGATCACAAGTAGGCAGAGAGGCAGACAGAGAGAGAGAGAGAGAGAGAGAGAGAGAAGGAAGCAGGCTTCCCACCCGGCAGAGAGCCCCATGCGGGACTCAATCCCAGGACCCTGAGATCATGATCTGAGCCGAAGGCAGAGGCTTAACCCACTGAGCCACCCAGGAGCCCCTAGTTCATTTCTTATCATAGTATATTTTCAATGAAGTGAACATGTGCTTTCAGAGATTAACAGTTAGCAAGGTGATCACTCATATTCTATTGGGGATGCTAAATAGATGAAGCTTCCTTCTCATGGTTCTTGCATAGGTCAATGACGAAACAAAACATAATAAACCTTCAGGTATATGCACTTACCACAATTAAAAATAATACCCTAAGGTATTTAAAGTTGCCCACAATTTCACAAAAACTTTTCTTAAGGTGGTTTATACAACAGAAAGAACTTGCCTTCCCTCATAAAATTTACAAAAATTTATGTATTGGGGATTTTTTTTGAAGAATTAACATGCTTAGATAAATTGTGGAATACAACCTGATTGACTCATGTTCTTAACTAGGCACTCTAGAGAGAAATATTTTATTGAATGTTAAGCTCCAACATTCCGCCACCTGTTCTGTATAGTAGACCTGGAAAGTCAAAGGGAAACAGCCAGAAATTTCCTACACCCTCAGATTACTATTCCTGTACAGTGCAAGGCATCCCACCTGCCAAACACTGAGGGTCATCTTTGAGAGTTAATTTTCTCTAATAGCAGTAATCAATATGATCTCATTTTTTCTTTTCTTTTCTTTTCTTTTTTTTAGATTTTATTTATTTATTTGATAGAGAGCATAAGCCGGGGAAGCAGCAGACAGAGTAAGAGGGAGAAGGACTCCCCACTGAGCAGGGAGTCTTCTGATGTGGTGCTCCATCCCAAGACCCTGAGATAATGACCTGAGCCAAAGGCAGATACTTAACCAACTGAACTACCCAGGTGCCCCATTATGATCTCATTTTCTTTGTCAACCTCAGGAGGCTATAATACCTAATGATCATAATAAAGGTAACATGTAGCCCACTTCTTTTAGGCCCCTGGGCTCCTCATTATCACCATGACTCTCAACCAGTTTTCTATACCTACTGCCAATAATCAATGGCAGATTATTAGAATTATTGGGAAACCTCTATACTATTAAGAATGCCTCCTCTACCCACCAACACTGCTCAGCACAATAAAAAAGCAGATGGATGCTTTGTTGGTCAAAGGTGGTATGTCATCTGGCTCATCTTCTTGGGACACCACTTTCATTGACCTCTTGGTTTCCTTTTAAATCGTAATGCCTTGAAGAATTAATAAGGCAAAGAAAAAGAGAAAATAAATTTAATTTAGTGAGGCAAAAGGAAAGGCTCCTCTCATTTCCTGCTTTGAACCTTATTTTCAGTAACTCTTGAATGTGGAAATACTCAGATTGATGAGATGCTCTCTCAAGTCACTTAACCCAGACCCCAACCCTCTCCCAATTCTACTAAGATTAACCTGAAAACTCTCAAGATTCTATTCTGTTAGCTATGCCATCTTATAAAGCTATTTCTAAGGCTTTTATGGCTCTCTAGGGATTAATGACAGCCTTGAAAGAGAGACTCTAGGACACTACAAGACACACTATTTAATAAAAAGATAGTGTGTTCTAATCCTCAAAAAACCTTATTTTTTGATTACTTAATATTTTGGATTTTGAGTTTGTCCACCTGTAAATTTATTTTATTTTTTTATTTTTATTTAGATTTTATTTATTTATTTGAGATTGAGAATGAGAGATAGTGAAAGCATGAGCGGGGGGTAGTTAGAGGGAGAAGAAGACTCCCTGATGAGTGGGGAAACTGATGCTAGACTCAGTCCTGGGACTCCCGATCATGACCTGAGCTGAAGGCAGTTGCTTAAATGTAGAGACACCCAGGAACCCTGTAAAAAATTTTTTTAAATTAAGTCATAATAATAACATTGTCCTGGCATCCCCAGAGTTAACTTAAGATTAAAATAAGGTAATCAGGTAACATATATGAAAATAGAAACCAGAGGGAAGTAGGGTTGGTTATTTATAAAGTATGAGGATTATGATAGAGACAGGTTCATAAAGGATTACCTGGAAATAAGGGTTTCTCTTTGAGAATATACCTCAGGATGTCCAATAGAATATAGTGTTCCCTAGACCAAGGTCCTCAACCTTAGCAGTCTTGATATATGAACCCAGATAATTCAGTGTTGGGAGGTGTGCTGTCCACTGAATTGCAAGATTGTTAGTAACACCCCTGGGCTCTATCCTTTAGATGTTGGAGCATCTCCTCTTCCAGTTGTGTCAAATATCTCTTGTGGAGAGAAACCATGCCAGATGGGAACCACTGTCCTAGATCCTAAGGCCTCAAGAAGGAACCTAACCATAGTCTCCAGTTTCCAGCCTCAATTTTCAAGAGACTTTCCTTTTGCCTCACTTCTTTTGCCTCCTTAGTAAGGGAGTAATTACTAACGCAAATGATACACAGTAATCACAAAGTTTATTTTGGTGTTGTGGTAGCCTACTGTCTCACTTCCTACAGGTTAAATGTCAAGGCTGATCAAAGTATGAGAAAGGAGGAAACACCAGGCAGAATCCATAGGTGGGAAGTAGGTAGCTACAGTGAATCAAGGGAATAAATCAAAATGGTGATAGAGGTGAAGAGAATTGGCAAGGAACAGAAAACAAAAGTAAGACAAAACACGAACAAACCAACTGAAGTATAAGAATGAATCAATCTAAGAACAAGAATAACATAGGCAAAAATTAGAAAAAAAAAAAAGAAAAACAGAAATCACTAAAGGGAAATGAAGAGCAAGAGTGTTTGTGTGTTTTCAGAGAAGTTTCCAAATGGCTGCTTACTGCTTTAAACATCCTATATTTCAACTTGTTCCCATCAGGTTGAGGGAAGCTCCCAACATTTCAAATGTACAGAGAGAGGTGTCTGATATCACCAGGTAACAACCATCATACCTGGAGAATTGCCTGGTGGTTGCCCCTCCAAAAACCATGGTAATTCTCTTACTGTTCTCAAAGCCCCATTGTTTGTACATTTGTTACTATTTACCTGATGAAACTAAATAACAAGACCACAAGTTGCTGATTTTTTCAATAACCTCTCACTTTTTTCAATAGTCAGTTCTAGCCTCCAGGAATGGATCTAATACATTAAAGTAAATCAAAGAGAAAAAAAAAGGAAAGCACAAGTATTTTTCCAAAGTTTTATCTCCTTGAGGTAACTGCCCTAAACAAAACTTACATCTTTTGGTAAAAAGAGATGCTCCACTTAACCACATTGCTCTCCCTCAATCATTGGTCAACATTTTAAAGCTTGACACTTGACCAGTTTGGGACTAATAGGACTTGGATTCCACCTGAATTCAACTTTTTAAATTTCTAATTCATTATTGGCATGACACAAAGCCATGGACCTACATGGGATACATTTTCAATAAATTAGTGTAAAATTATTATTTATAATAGTATTAAAAATTGAAAGATGACAGCAGAATAGGATGGCCCTATGTTTATCTTGTCCCATGAACACAACTAGATAACTATTAAATCATCCCAAATATGCCAGAAACAAAAGGGAGAGAAGAAGCCACATCAGTGAGAGTAGGAGGAGGTTTAGGGGAGAAAAGAATCTTGGGTGCTACAGAGGGGAGGAAGCCATAGTCACAGAAAAGGGCAAGAGAGACAGAAGCACACAGGGAAATATATAAGGAAACGTTTTCCCCAAAGCTTGGAAAATGAAAGGGGCTGAATTTTATGAGTTCTTGCAACCCGTGGGGTTTAAAGCCTGAAGTTTTAAAGGTCAGCAGGCTTGACTCAAATAGAGCCTGGAAAGAATTGCACTGTTCCTGGAAAGAATGCAGGCAAACAATCCAGGGGCAGACAGCATGGAAACAGTGAGCTGCGGAATGCCTAGGGCACGTAGAGAGGAGATTATTCTCTTTTCTTGAAGTACATCCCTGAGAGGCAGCATTCATGAAGGCACCTCTCCCAGAACAAAGGAGCTGACTAGTGCCATTTTCTTCCCACACTGTTCAGCATAAACACAGAGTCACACAGAAGCAGCACAACTTCACACTGGCTTGCCTAAGTTGCTTATATCAAGCTGACCCCCTGTACTCTGGTGGGACTTTGTTTTGCAGGCAAGCTTCCCTCAGTCCCTGTGCAGTGGGTCCCTCCCAAAGAAGACCCGTACAAGCCTCAGCCCATACCACATCTCCTGACCAGAAAGTTCTAAAAGGATTCTGGTGGAGTTGGTGTCAGGTTTCATTCCACAAGCTGACCACAGCACACCTAGTTAAAACTTGACCCATTCAGACCAGGAACCAAACACTACCCAGAGCAGCAGCCTCTGTAGGATAGAACAGCCACAGCAAAACAGCAGAGTACATGACACCCCAGGCCATGGATACTACAAGACCTCTTCTTCATAAGGCCATTACTTTTAAACGGAGGAGACATAATTGGTTTTTCTAGCACAGAAGAAGAAGGCAGAGACTTAGACAAAATGCCAAGATGGACAAATATATCCTAAATGAAAGAATAAGATAAAGCCAAGACCAGAGATTTAAGTGAAACATATATAAGTAACATGCCTGATGGAGAATTGAAAGCAACAATCATAAGGATACTCACTGGACTTGAGAAAAGAATGGAAGACATCAATGAGACCCTTAACACAGAGATAAACAAGTCAAAACAGAATCAGTCAGAGATGAAGAAGACAATAAATGAGATTGGAAATAGGCTTGATGCAATGAACAGCAGGCTGGAAGAAGCAGAGGAATAAGTTAGTGACCTAGAAGATAAAGTCAGGAAAAATAATGAAGGTGAACAAAAGACAGGAAGATTTATGCAACACGGGAATAGACTTAAGGAACTCAGTGACTCCATCCAATGTGATAACATTCGTATTATAGGAGTCCTAGAATAATAAGAGAGAGAAAAGGGGACGGGGCAGAAAAGTTATTTCAAGAAATAGTAGCAGAAAACTTTCCTAATCTGGGGAAGAAAACAGACATCCAGATCCAGGAGGCAGAGAGAACTCCCATCGAAATAAAAAAAAAAAGCAGACCAACACTAAGACATATTATTATTAAATTGGCAAAATATAATGATGAAGGAAAAATCTTAAAAACAGAAAGGCAAAAGAAAGTCCTTAACTTACAAGAGAAAACCCATAGGCTAGCTGGAGATTTCTCAACAGAAACTTGGCAAGCCAGAAGGAGTGGTATGCTATATTCAAAGTGCTGAATGGGAAAAATCTGCAGTCAAGAATCTTCTCTCCAGCAAGACTGAATTCAGAATATAAGAAGAGATAAAGCGTTTCCCAAACAAAAACTAAAGGAGTTCATGACCACTAAACAGACCAGTAAGAAATATCAAAGGGACCTTTTGAGTGCAATGAGAGACCAAAGGTGACAAAGATAAGAAAGGATCAGAGAAAATCTCCAGAAACAATGACAAAACAAACAATAAAATGGCAATAAATACATATCTATCAGCAATTACTTTGAATGTAAATGGACTAAAGGCTCCAATCAAAAAAACAGAGTTTATCAGAATGGATAAAAAACAAGACCCATCTATATGTTGTCTATAAGAGATTCATTTTAAACCTAAAGACACCTGCAGATTGAAAGTGAGGGGATTTAAAAATATTTACCATGCAAATGGATGTTTAAAAAGTCAGAGGAGCAATTCTTATATCAAACTAGATTTTAAAACAAAGACTTTAGGGGCGCTTGGGTGGCTCAGTGGGTTAAAGCCTCTGCCTTTGGCTCAAGTTATGGTCCCAGGGTCCTGGGATTGAGCCCCACATCGGGCTCTCTGCTCAGCAGGGAGCCTGCTTCCTTGTCTCTCTCTGCCTGCCTCTCTGCTGACTTGTGCTCTCTGTCTGTCAAATAAATAAATAAAATCTTAAAAAAAAAAAAAAGACTTTAAAAAGAGACAGAGAAGGGCATAATACAATTGTTAAGGGGACATTCCAACAAGAAGAAATAACAACTGTAAATATTTATGTCCCTGACTTAGAAGCACCCAAATATATAAAATAACAAACATAAACAGACTTGTTAATAATAATACAATAATAGTTGGAAACTTTAACACCCCCCTCACAGCAATGGATAGATCATCTAATCAGAAAACAATGGCTTAGAATGACATACTGGACCAGATGGATTTAGTAGATATACTCCAAACATTCCATCTTAAAGCAGCAGAATACACATTCTTATCAGTGCACATGGAACATTCTCCAAAAGAGATGACATATTGGGTGACAAATGCAGTACAAAAGGATTGAGATCATACCAGGCAACTTTTCTGGCCACAACACAATGAAACTTGAAGACAAGAACAAGAAAAAATTTGGAAAGACCACAAATATAGGGAGATTAAACAACATGCCACTAAAGAATGAATGGGTCAATCAGGATATCAAAGAAAAATAAGCAAGTAAATGGAAACAAATGAAAATGAAAACACAACTTTGAGATGCAGCAAAAAAGGTTTTAAGAGGAATTTTATAGCAATACAGGCCTACCTGAAGAAGCAAGAAAAATCTCAAATAAAAACCTCACCTTACACCTAAAGGAGCTAGAAAAAGAACAACAAACAAATCTTAAAGCTAGAAAAAGGAAAGAAATAATAATGAATAGAGCAGAAATAAATGATGCAGCAATTAAATAAATAGAACAAATCAATGAAACCAGGAGCTGATTTTTTAAAAAAATTTAAAAAATTGATGACACCCTAGCAAGAACTTATCAAAAGAAAAGAGAAAGGACCCAAATAAATAATATCATAAATGAGGGAGAAGAAAAACAACCAACACAACAGAAATACAGTTGTAAGAGAATATTATGAAAAAATACATGTTAATAAATTAGAGAAACTGGAAGAAATAGATAAATTTCTAGAAATAAATAAACTACCAAAATTGAAACAGGAAAAAATAGAAAGTTTGTACAAACCCATAACAAAGAAATTGAATTAGTAATCAAAAACCCTTTATTCATTTGTTTTGTTTCTTAAATTCCACATATGAGTGAAACTGTAGTGGTATTTGTCTTTCCCTGACTGTCTTATTTCACTTAACACTACACTCTTGAGTTCCATTCATGTCATTGCAAATGTCGAGATTTCATTCTTTTTTATGGTTGAGTAATATTCCATTATATATATAGAGTACATTTTCTTTATCCATTCATCAGTCAATGGGCATGCGGGCTATTTCCATAGTTTGGATACTTATTGATAATGCTGCTATAAACGTCAGGGTGCATGCATCACTTTGAATTAGTATTTTTATATTCTTTGGTATACTAGTATACCTACTAGTATACTTGCTGGATTGTAGGACAGTTATATTTTTCAATTTTTGAGGAACCTTCATACTGTTTTCCACAATGGCTGCATCGGTTTGCATATTCACCAACAGTGAAAGAGGGTTCCCTTTTCTCTGAATCCTCATCAGCACCCTTTGTTTCTTGTGTTCTTGATTTTCGTCATTTTGACAGGTGTGAGGTGATATCTCACTATTCTTTTGATTTGTATTTCCCTGATGATGTGTGAAGTTGAGCATCTTTTCATGTTTTCTTTGGAAAAATGTCTATTCATGTCTTTTGCCCATTTTTTTTTTTTTTAAAGAGAGAGGAAGGCAAACCAAAAAGCCAACTCTTAATTACAGAGAATAAACTAATGGTTATAGAAGGGGAGGTGGGTCAGGGGATGTGTAAAACAGGTGATGGAGATTAAAGAGTGCCCTTGTGATGAGCACTAGATATGTATGGAAGTGTTGAATAACAGTGCTGCACATTTGAAACTGTTACACTGTATGTTAACTAATTAATTTAAATTAAAACTTATAAATAAATAATTTTATTTTATTTGTTGCTTTAATTCTAATATTTTTTGGTATCTGGGACTACCAATTATTAATAGATAGACCTTTCCTTCTCTTTGTGACAAAATCTTCCTGAAAAACATTTAATAGACAAAATATTTTAAGTGTCGCTAAAGTAATTAGAGGAAGAAAGGTCTGTTCAAGTTTTCTATTGCTCTATAACAAACTAGAACAAATTTAGTTGCTAAAGAACAGCACCCATTTTTTATCTCAGTTTCCCTGGGTTAGGAATTCAGTCACAGCTTTGTTGGATCCTCTGCTAACATTTCAGCAGGCTGAAATCAATGGGTCGGGAGGGGTGAGCTCTCCTCTGGTCCTCCTCCAAACTCATTCAAATAGTTGGCAGAATTCAGTTCCTTGCAGGGAGAAGACTGATGCCCTCACCACCGGACACCACCCTCTCGACAGGCAGTTCCTAGCATAACTGTTTTTCTTCTTCCAGGTGGTAGGAGAACATGTCTGCTGCTTAGAGCTACCCTGAAAGAGTTCACCAGAGTAGGTCAGGCCTAACAGACTCTTTGGGTTAACTAAAAGTCAACTGATTTATGCTTTAATTAAATATAAAAAAATCCCTTTACCTTTGCCACATAATATAAATAATCTCAAGAGTGATATTTCATTAGCTACATAGTGCCCCCACCCCCACCACGCTCCAGGGAAAGGGCATCATGTGCACATGAAGTGCACATCACTGAAGGGCATCTTAGAATTCTTACTGTCATGTGAAGCTTTGGGGTAGTAATTGATAAATCATTATCATCTTTATTATTAGCTACAGTGTGATAGCACTTAATAAAATTTTTTAAACATTTAAGAATGATGTATTATCTAGGGATATGCGCCACCCCTATTTGAGATATAAATAAATATAAAGAAATGAAAAAATAGTAATTTCAGTATAGTAGTCCCCTTGATAGTGGGAAAAGAGGAGGTAATAAGGTTTACTGTTGGTTAATTTCTTAACTGGGACAGTGTTACAGAGTGTTCATTATTAGACCTTTTAAGAGTTCTTAAATATTTTATTAAAAAAAATACTTAAATAGCTTTAGTTTAAAGAAGCATTCATGTACCCGACTGTTTTCACAATTATAAGACAAAGCTTCTGCCTTCAACAGTCCCAAGAATCTAACAAAGGAACCAGACAAATAAGCAATTACAAATTTCTTATAAATTTTTATGTGAAAAATAAAAGCCATAGAATGGGTCAGGCACCCACATCAATTTCTGAGAGAGAGATAGAGAAAATTTACCAGAGGAGGGAGCATAGAATTTTAGAGCACAGGTGGGAATTATCTCCAGAAGTAAAAGCAGAGAGTGCCAAGAGGTTAGGAAGATGTTACAGGGAATGGTACACTGCTATAGATGTCTGTCACTGCCAGAGGGCATTGGAGGTGTGCAGATTAGAGAAAGCTAGTAGGGGGTGGATGAAGTGAAGAGCAAACAAAAGCACATGAAGAGAGGCGCCTGGGTGGCTCAGTGGATTGGGCCGCTGCCTTCAGCTCAGGTCATGATCTCAGTGTTCTGGGACCGAGCCCCGCATCGGGCTCTCTGCTCAGCAGGGAGCCTGCTTCCCCCTCTCTCTCTGACTGCCTCTCTGCCTACTTGTGATCTCTCTCTCTGTCAAATGAATAAATAAAAAATCTTTAAAAAAAGAAAAAAAAAAGCACATGAAGAACCTCCTACACCCTGCTACAAGCTTCCTTCTTATGGTGAAAGCACTGGAGACTCACTGGAATGCTTTAGCCAAAGGAATAATGGCATTTACAAGTATCAGTCTAATAATGGTATGAAAACAATGTTGATGTTATGTTCTTTTATCTTGTTTGTTTAGACTGGGGGGAGGTAGAGGAAGACAGTGAGAGGAAGTTGGATTCCAAGTATGCTGGATATTTTCTGTTTGCTGTTGGGACCCACTTCTAACCTTTTTCCACCTGGCCCTGTGCTGACCTATAGGGACTGAAACAATGGTTTCTTTGCTCTCTGACTTCTAGTTAGTTTCAGCCAATGGGGAACAGCAGCAAGACACTCAAGGGAGGAAAGAGAGTAAAATTGAGTTACCTACTTCCCATCTTCCTTCCTACAGATTTGCAAAGGACTGTTAGCCTTTATCTAAACATCATAGTTCTTGCTAAATGCCTCTCTCCATACAATTTTCTGTATGTCCAAATCTGTGTCTGATGTTGCTCTCCCCCATTCAGGGGGGATGAAGTCCTGGGATAAGGCTAAGCATGGGCTATTGCATTTTTCTGTGTATTTTACCACACCATGCCCAAGCCTTTGTATAGTCACTGAACTAAACTATCTTCAGAATGCCCAATTTGTCTGTGCCATTTTTTTCTTGTCAGATGCTGTCAGACATAGGGATTATTGCCATGATACAAGAAAGACTTACCAAAAACTAAATTAAAGCTAGAGATAGAAGAATGATCTGGAAGATTAGAGGTAAAATCATCATAGTTAATAAGAAATTGTATATGGGGGCATAAATGAATATCAAAGGTTCTTCCCAAATTTCAGATCTGGATTACCAGGACAATGACATCATCACTTACCCAGAAATAGAATATAGCTAGAGGGATATGGAGATGTTGAGTCAAGTGTGAACATGGGTTAGGTCTAGGGGAGACTATAATTGAGGTTCCTAAATGGAATTACACAAATCCATTGGTTGTGTAAATCCATTGGTTGGGTTTCCTTTGGGCTAGAAACTAAAGTAAATTCTTTCTAAAGAAAAACACATCCATGCACATATTTATATTCATATCTATGTTTATATCTGTGTATATGCATATGTACGTGTAAATACATGTATGTGTGCACACACATAGGCACAAGTGAAAGGAAGCAAAGAGGGTCTGAGAAGAGTCAAGAGGTTGGACTATTAACAGAGAATCTCCAGTGAAATTTGACAGAATAAATCAAAAACATAATTCACCAATTTGACAGTTTGACTAAAGGTTATCCCAATCTTCCCCAACCTCTCTAAATTAAATAAGTGCATATGGCGTTTAAAAGCAATATAACTTTCTTTGACCCATTTCTTGAAATCATATGATATTAAATGATAGCATCTGTTTACTGTATATTTGGACATTTTAATTTGCTAAAGATTAATAGTAGATACCCAAAAGATAGTACAAATAAAGCATGTAAATGCTCTATCAATCTCTTTTAATTAATTTTAAATTAGAATTGCATTCTTCAAGTATGATGCTTTTCTCTTGAGTTTCTTGGTTCTCCTGATGCCATTGGAAGCACCAACATAAACAGAATGCTCGACTTTCATCCAATGTTCACATATGTCATGTAGTGAAAGAGAAACTAAAGAAAATATATGTTTAAAAGGATAATGATTTCTGGGTCAGTCAGTATTAAATGGAAACATAGCAAATATTAGAAGACAATGTTCTCTGAGTGTTGGGATTTTGGTTTAGGTTTGATTGTGTTTGAATATTCTGCACTTTACAAGATGTCTGTAGTAAATAGGCATTTCATTTATAATGAAATAAGTATGCTTACGTAAATGTTCTCTGAGTGTTGAGATTTTGGTTTAGGTTTGATTGTGTTTGAATATTCTGCATTTTACAAGATGTCTGTAGTAAATAGGCATTTCATTTATAATGAAACAAGTATGCTTATGTAAATGTTCTCTGAGTGTTGGGATTTTGGTTTAGGTTTGATTGTGTTTGAATATTCTGTATTTTACAAGATGTCTGCAGTAAATAGGTATTTCGTTTATAATGAAACTTACTTAAAAATGTAAATGACACATGGTTTTAAGAAATGCCTGTTAGATGTAGTTCAACTACTAACAATCAAAAAGGAAAATAAAGCCAAAATAGTTTGAAAGGCACTCTCTTTCCTTCTGACTCTAGTGGTAAATACACACATTCCACATATATATATACACACACACACAGTGAGGAGTTTTCTATCCCAGCCCTTTTCAAATACAAAGATTTCCAAATGGTTATGAAAGATCTTTTGAAAAAAATCCCACCATTTTGAAATTCACTGCCTCTTTCTTGGCTGCCAAGTTCCAGCTCCCCATTGAGTCATTGTGCAAAGAAAATGGTCTTCTGAGCCCCCAGGTGCTGCCTTTCTCTACAAAAGCTGCCAGTCACCAGGCTTTCCATATGGTAGCAGCAGGACTGAAGCTAAAGGGCAAAGACACCAGCTATTACCAAAGCAGAGAATCAACCAGAAATAGGAAACATAAACAAAGCAAAGTCAAAACGGTGAGGCCTACATAATCTGACAGTCAGCAGGTGTTGGCATTCGTAACAGAGTCCATTTCCGTGGACTTCAATAAACCAAATAGTAAATAAGAAATTGAATGGAAACCTGCCTGATGGGTTGATGGATCCTACAGAATCAGAACAAAACTGTATTCTAAGAACCAGATACTTTAAAATTGCTACTATATTCCTTTGGAAAACCTTATCTGCTTTTAAAGAGAAAGGTACAGTAGTCTCCAACTACCAGCCACCTGTTCATATTTTAGTTCCCCTTTCAGCTCAAAACTCACTGAGAAGTGAGTTCTCAGCTTAGAGTGCCCAAGAATGCACATTCTGATAGGAGCATACCCCATTAAAGGTCAGTGCCTGCGCCTCTCATGGGGAAGAGCAGGGCTCTGGAAGGGGATAACTTGAAATCAAGAGGGTGATCCAGGAGGGAACGGATGATTCATAAAGATTGGCAGTAAGGAAGAGTGGTTCAAGTTTGGTCCTCTGGACTCATGCAGACTCAAGTTTGAATCCCAGATCCAAACATACCATTTTAGCTTGCACAGGGTAGAAATAGTCCTGCCTTACCCTATGCCTTACCTTGGTCCTTAATGAGTGCTCAAAAAAATGTTAGTGGCTCTTAATTTAAAAGTGATTAAATCTCCTGGGTTCCAACAGTCTTTACACAGGTGAAAGTTCTAGAATTTCTTGTATATTTTGAGACATTTTTAGTCTTGGAAGCACAATCTGAAGCATATGATCGATCTATGTATAACAGAGATCAGATTTCAGAAATTTTGCCATGGAAACTTATTTATATTTTCAAGGGAAACCTGAAAATGTACTTTTTGAACACAATGAAGATGTTACAAAGAAAAATTTGGATAAAATTTATCACTGAACTAAAAGTAACAACTGAAGACATTCATGGCTTATAACAATATTTTTGAGATATCCTGAAGAAATTTTCTCTATTTTGAAGGTTTCAAAAATGCCTTTAATCCTGGAAATGATTAAAGACTCCTAAAATGTCAGATGTAAAATAAAAGGTTTTCCCAGTTGGCTATATACACCACTATGGTTTATTCCCAGAGTGGTTTTAAGCAACAAGTTGCAAACATTTAGCCCTAATGTCTTACCTGTTATTGTTTTCCTGGAATTCCAGATATTATAGAAGCCCAATTTATGAGGTAACCATGGCATTTGCATTTTTGCAGCTTACAACTACAACTAAGGCCATTTAGAGAAACAAAATAGTCTTTCCTAACAACTAAATAAATTACTTTTGTGTGCTTTCTCAGGACAACATATCGATATTTCTGTAAACTTCTGAAGAAATGAAAGATTGTTAAATAGCAATATAGTTTACCGTTTAGGGTTTAGTAATAGGTTGATTCATGAGTCATAGTCCTCATGATATTACTAATACAATTGTAAAACAAACAAAAAGGTACTTTTCTAGTCATTAATTCCTCCTTTAAAAAATTTAGTGGGAATATTAAGTATATCTGTATTCATATTGATTTTATACTCTCAAATTTTGTTTCCATGTGTAAGCATATTTACAGATTTCCACATATCACAAATTTGCTACTAATCTGTATGTTTTAGATTATTTAATAGTAATATACAAGCATGTATTCTGTACAATATAAATGGAATAATATAAAAGTTAGTACTATTTTAAAACTTAAGCATTCAAAATTAGTTTATTAATTTCCTACTATGTTCTCCTATAAAATCCTGTTGAGAAACCTGTGATGTATTAATTAAAATAATATTACAAAACTATGTGTGTACATATATGTATTTGAATATATACTAACTAAATGATATAGTGCAGCAGAAATACAGACTTAGAAGGTCATGACAGGCAGAATTCTAAGATGTCCCCCCACAGGATCTATTCCCCAGGGATGAGACTTTGAATACCATGATCTATCATACCTGTGCCTGTATCATTACAAATGCAAAAGGAATTTTTCAGATAGTGTTAAGTGACTTCACTTAGTGAGTGAGTTCAATCAGTTAATCAAAGTGACATTATCTAGGCAGGCCTGACAGAATCACATGCCCTTTAAAAGTAGAATTTTCTCTACTTCCCTCAGAAGAAGTCAGAGAGACTCAAAGCATAGAAGGATTTGGTAGACCTGTGCTGGCTGTGAAGACAGCCACCTGCCACCAGAAGGGGGCCTCTGGTAGCTAAGAATGACTTCCAACTAACAGCAAGGAAGCAAGCACCTCAGTCCTACAACTACCTGAATCTGAATTCTGGGACAAGTTGAAGGAGCTTGGGAGCAGGTGCTTCTCTAGGGCCTCCAGAGGACAGCCCAGCCACTGATGCCCGGCTGACAGCAGAGCCTGCCAGACATCTGCCCACAGAACAACGAGTTCAGAAATGGGTATTGTTTTGAACCAAGCAGTCTGTGGTCATTTGCCATGCTACAATAGAAAGCTAGTACAGAGTGATATTTTATATAAGTTGAGATTGCATAAATGCCTGACAATGTAGCAATAACAGCCTGTTTGTTAAACAATTTGTGTTAACATTAGAAATCAGCTAGAATAAAGTGTTACATTGTTATTATGACATATGAACTCTCAAGAAGGAAAAGACTAATAAAAAGTGACCACAGGGCAGTTAATTAGCATAATGTCATGATTGGCAAGATGAACAGGTAGCTGTAGAAACAGCTCAGAATGAAGACTTAAGAGAACCAACCAGATTTTAGCCCTGGTGTCAGTTTCTTCGGCAAAATTAGTTTGGTGTACGGACTTATTTCTAACAAGAGATAAGAGAAAAACAAGTCTCAGATCTCTTGAGGGAAGGAAGCTAGGCTCACCCAGCTCAAATATCCCTTGTGCCCTGGCCCCTCCCCCCAGCACCAAGCAGAAAGTGTGAGCTAACCAAGAAGGCACTTCAGCATCCCACCTCTGAGCAGGAAGAGGGGTTTTGTCTGCTGACTAGCTCCCTGTGCCTATGCAAACCTGCTCTTCTTAATATTAAACATAATATTTCTGTAATAAGAAATACAAAACTTCCTATCCTTCCTGGATGGAAACTTCAACTCTTACTACTGAAAGGGCCTTACTTGTCTTCTCTCTAGCTATATCTTAGAGGATATAGAGGCTCCCCTCCTCTTTTCCACTCTTGGAGGAGGTCATGTGACTCCACAGCACATGGAAGACAGAGAGCACCCCACTCTGGGCCTGACGCCAGCTCTACACCGGGCTGGCCTGTGTTACCTTAGCCTTTTGTGCTTCCTATATCCTGGGATAACAACAGGACCTCAAAAGACGATTAAAAAGATTAAACATGTTATAAATGCGAAGTGTTTAGAAGAGTTGGTGGTAACTGTGCAGTAAGTGTTCGCTTTTCACATTGTGACTCTGGGCTGCTTTCCTTTCTGCCTTAAAGCATATACTTGTGTGCACATGCTGGTGTTTATTTGGTGCCTAGTCTGTTAGCATTTAATCCTGCATTCTCTGCCTGTGTTTCAGCTACTATAGTTTCATATGTCTTACCTCCTCACTTTGCATGGAAGGTGCTGGAGAGCTTTTCCTCTTTCCTGGCATGGACCACAGTACCCAGCACAGAATCCTGGGTATACCCGGGCTCCCTCAGTGCCCTTGTAAGAATGGAAAACACACAGCCAAACTGTTTTGCTGTGTTTTTTCCTCTCTAATATTGTCGTGATTTTTTATTTGTTTGTTTGTTTTTGTTTTGTCTTGTTTTTTGTTTTTACTCTTTGGCTATTTAGAGAAAAGGATGCTATCGAGGATGCTTGCAGATTTAACACAGCAATGAAGAGAAACCCACAGAGGTAAATAGCCTCCTTTTTCATTGCCGGAATCCTATCAGCCCCAGGAGCATAAAGTAATCCAGAAGTGACTCTAAATACAGCCCACCCCAACACTTCCCAGTGAAAGAACTGCAGACCACTTAGACCAGCAGAGGTTGCCCATGGCCCTGTGACTGGGTGTGAGATTTACCTCTCTAAAGCAGATGCCTGGGACCCACGCCATGAGAGCAGAAATGACTGTCTCAGTGGTAGGGAGAAAATAGGTATCTTTTCCCCCTACCTTGGCCATGAGAGTATTTATTACAAAAACTGTTTACGTTGCATTTAAATTTAGCATTTTCACATTACTACTAATAATGGCATTCTTACTGTGATCATTTTATGTTTCATCACAGAAAATATTTACTTTTGTTTTCAATCCACTGAACAGTATTTTCTAAAACAAACTATTGCACACTATAAAGAAATACAAAGATGACTGTCAGCATCAAAAATAAAGAAATCAAATGGAAAGGTGGTGATTGGAAGCCTATTCTACCTTACCATGTCTTTCTGAAATATATGTCCTCCTTTTCTCAAAGTGGACTCAATATTATTAAAATCAGTTCCTACCCAGGGAATGTGACATAGCCAAGGGCTCAGGAGTTTCCAGTCTGAAAGTCATTTTAAACATGAATCTACAATCAAGTACTCAAGATAAAATAATTATTTATAATTAGTGATGACTATTACCCATTACCCATTATTGTATATATGTTTTATTAATAAAACTTACTTTTTAAATAATCAAAAATTTAAATGTCAAGTAATGTATAATTAACATGAACTTTAAATAATTTAAATTTTGGAATGATTATTTTGAAAGTTTACCACCATATCCCAGATTTATTCCTAAGTCCTAGGGGATATAAAAATAATAAAATATGATACATAGAAATCTGAAAAGTTACTGAAGGGTGCTTGGAAAAACACTATAAAAAAGTAATAGAATTTGGAGACACATAGTAGAATTTGGAGTCAGTGTGACAAGGTTCTGGTTATAGTGCTTGCTCAAGTTACCCAGGCTTTTCATTTCCCATGAGAGTGCCTGCTTTATCCAGAAACTGCTAGAATCTGTAAGGTACTAAAGACTAAAACAGCTAAGACTCTTTCATCCATAGGAAAAAAAAAGTGACATGTGATTTTAAAGTATTACTCTTATAAATTATACAACACTCATGTGACTTCTAAACACCATCACCATCAAATATTTATAAAGACAAATATTTGTAAGTAGATTAATCTTCAAGCTAACCCCAAGTAGGTCAAATTTGCACTAATTCTTCCATTTTACAACCATTTATGCAGATTACTTAAGATTCACTTAAAGTGAAAATAATTTTAAATTTTAATATTTAATAAAATATTAAATATATAATGATATATTGTGATATAAATTTTAAAATGTTAAATATATAATGATTTATTTCTAATGGAGAAAAATCTATTTTTCTAAGCAAAATATTAGGGTCTAAATGTCATGCAGTGCTCTGGAGGGATAACAGGAATAAAAGTAAAATATTTTGATTAAAATACGGTAACATGATTGGAATTGCTTACAGGTATAATCAGGTTGAGATGTTTGGAGAAAACTAAGTAGCAAGTTCTAGTCAAACGATAGAAAAATAGAGGAAAAGAAATAAGAAAAACTCAGCAGTGAAATGATTTCCTGGCTTAAGCCCAATAATAGCCTGTCTTTAAAATATTTATTCAGAATAGATTTTTTTGTACTCCAAGGGAAGAAACTGTGATCTGCAATTCTATCGCTCTTTTCTTCTTTATAACCAGACTTACTAAATAGCCAAAGATTTAAAGATTTTCTTTGAATAGCCTGTAGTCTTTGAGCTTTCCCAAAAATAATGAGCAAATTAGGATTTCATTGTATCATGCCTTTGTAACCAAATGTCTGTCATAAAGCAATACCTTTGAAAACTCAACAAAAGGTGAAATTTTAAAACCCAATTTTGTTTTTTATGTTAAAAATGTGCTAATGTGATAGTGGCATCAAATGACCAGAATTAATGAGGAGAAAATAACAAGAAGTATTTTATCAAAGATAACAACCAGACCTAATACTTAGATAAAACTATCTGCTAGACACTGTTGGGAGAGTTATCTACCTACACATCTACCTACCTATATATCTGTAGGAATATATGAACCAAGACAATCTTCAGAGACTTTTCATTCTCTCTGATATATGAATATATATGCTAAAATTAACAAAGATAACAACCAGCACTAACACTTATCTAATACTATCTGCTAGACACTGTTGGGAAAGTTATCAACCTACCCATCCATCTGTAGGACTGTATAAACCATGACAATCTTTAGAGATTTTCCATTCTCTCCAATATATGAATATAAAAGCTATAGTTCTGTTATAAGACACAAACCTTTCCCTACCTCAATCCATTTTTCTAAAACCCCATTTAGTAATGATGGTGCTCTAACTCTGAGGTAGTAGCTAACACTCAGATTAAGAGTTCCAGTTTGGGTGACATGATGTGCCCCTTCTTTGTTGACTATTTATGTGTATTTTTCATACAATCACTGCTCTGTGGAGGAAAACGAATTTCCCAGGTAAATATAGGCTGTGTTTGGAACTTCTAGACAAACTTTTAAGCTTTTTATCATTGGTTCTTGCTGACTAGTACGTGTCAAAGGTAGATTCAGTTATGTTGACAAACATTCAAAATAGTGGATCTAGTAAAATGTAAATAATAGCCTCTGTCCAAAACCAGTGTTTCACATTGTTAACCAGGGTCAATTTCTATTTTAACAAATATTTGATTTAAACAATCAAATCAGTAAACCTAGCACAATGTAAGTAAAAGCCAATCAGTTTGCCATTATGAACTAAAGAGGTTATTTTTGTTATCAAAAATTGAAAGGGTGATAGACATAGAACTATCATATAATCTAACAATTCCACTTCTGGAGATTTATCCAAGGAAAACAAAGCACCTATTTGAATAGATACCTGCTCCCCTATGTTCATTGCATCATTATCCACAAGAGCCAAGATATGGAAGCAAGTAAAGAGTTCCCTGATAGATGAATGGTTAAAGAAGATGTGGTATATTCATAAACACAGTGGAATATTATATCATAAAAAGGAAATTCTTGTCACTTGCAACAATTCTGATTGACCAGAGGTTATTATGCTAAATGAAATGTGAAAGAAAGAAAAATACCATATGATTTCATCTATATGTGCAATCTAAAAACCAAAATAAATAAATGAAACAAAACAGAAACAGACTCGTAGATACAGAAAATGGACTGTTGTTTGTCAGAGAAGGTGGAAGTTGGGCAAAATAAGTGAATGGAACTAAGAGGCACAAAGTTCCAGTTAAAAAATAAATAAATCATGGGGATGTAATGCACAACATATAGAATGTAATTAATAATATTTTAATAAGTTTGTGTGATGACAAACGATAACTAGGCTTACCATAGGGATCATTTTGTAATGTATAAAAATCCCAAATCACTGTGTTGAACACCTGAAACTAATAAGACAATGTATGTCAATTATATTTAAATTTTAAAAATGTGTTATGCCCCCCCTACAAATGTTTTTGAATAGTGAGCAATGGCAGAAAGAAACAAAGCTGTCATTATGTGGGCTGTATCCACTTAAGTCGTAGGGGTTTCCATTCACATTAGCTCTGCTGTCATAAAGTAAAGTTTTTCTGTTCACACTTATATTGAATCCATATGGAGATCAGCGAACTTACAAGAGCACAGAAATAACCCCCCACATTTATGGTAAATTGGTTTTAACATGGATGCCAAGACCATTGCTTTAGATTGCATTGTGCCCTCCCCCAAAATTAATGTTAGAGCCTTAATCCCCCATGTAATCGTGTTCGTAGACAGGTTTTTTGGAGGTAATTAATGCTAAATAAGTTCCTAAAGGTAGGTTCTAGTCCATTAACTTTAGTGGCTTTATAAGAAGATTTTCTATGTGTATCCCTTTTTCTATCTCTTTCTGTTTGTCTCTATCTCTCTCTCATTCTCTTGCTGAGGACACAGAGAACACAGAGAATTGATGGATATCTAAAAGCCAGAAACAGAGGTCTCACCAGAAACTAAACCTTGCCAGACCATAATCTTGAGCTCCCAGCCTCCAGAACTGTGAGAAAAATAAATTTCTGCTGTGTAAGCCACTCCAGTCTATGGTATTTCCTTAGAGAATCCCTAGTTGACTAATATAAGTTGTGACCCAAAGCCCATTTCAGAAAGTATATCAAAAGGAACTGATCACTGTGTCAAATACTGCTGATAAATTAAGGAAGATGAACACTGAGGCACAATGACCTTTGGATTTGACACCTTCTTTATGGCCATTGGTTACCTTAAAAGGAGCCATGCCAGTGTTACAAATCAACTGCAGTTGATTTAAGAAAGAAAGGGTGGAAAGTACATAAATACAATGAAAACTGACACTTCTAGGAGCCTTGCTCCTGAAGGAGAGCAGAGAAATAGGAAAATGAGATAGAGAAGGCGAGAGAGGTTGGTCAAAGAAACGTATTTCTTTGTTTTGCAGAAACTACAGAATGTCTATTTACTTGTTTGAAAGATGCAATAGAAAGGGAAAATTGATGATTCAGGAGAGAGAGGGGACAATTGCAAGTATGCTGCCATTGGCTGGGTAAGAAGGGACATGATCCAGAACACATACGGTCTTAGAAAGAAGCAGAGACCATTCATTTGGTGTAGCAGGAGAGCAGATAAAGTAGGTGACCTAGGAGTGTAAGTGCATGTGAATACTGGCAAATTTAAAACACAGATACATTGTAAAAATAATACAATTTTATGAGAAATGTATGTTCTTTGGTGTCTTTCACCATTATGGAGCTTCCTTTTTGTAACTATCAATATGCATTCTTCTGTAAGCAAACTTTCTAAATTCAGAGTGACACCAATTAAGCATAGACAATCAATCAGTAAGAAGACTCCAGGGAGGCTTCACTGCCCAAGTAGGTAAGTCCATACTTAGAGCCAAGAAGTCTCTAAGTCATGCCTAACTATCAGAGAAAGGCTTTTCATGAACTTTATATAAGCCAAATTTTCCTGGCATCCACCCGGGAAATCTTTATTTTCAGCCAGGACCAAAGATGGCAGTAAGTTGGGCAAAGGAAGGAGACTAAAATAAGGAAGTGAAGAAAAGTTCTCAGGGAAGGCATAGATAGAATCGTGCTTGCTTAGTGGGTTCTGGGAACCCCCAAACCCTGTTAGGGTGAAACTAAACTGTTCCACTGAATATTTTGCAAGTCTTTGGAAAATACAGAAAAATGTTACACCTATCATTTTACAGATACAGTATTTAAAATTTCCCCAAAGTACATAGAGACTGTTGTATATGAGTGGGAGAATTATGAAGCAGTTGTGAACTTGAAATCTGAAGCAGAGTGCCAGCTCCAAGTACAGGCACCACTATTTTTTTGCACAATTTTTCGGCAAACTTGACCAAGTTGGCCAACTTATCTGTGCATCAGTTTCCTTGGCTGCAGAGTAAGGATCATGATAGCACGTCATAGGGTTAGCAAAATGAATAAGTAGATGAAAAGTATTTAGAACAGTGTCTCCATAAATATTAGTTATTGTCATTTTTTATTATTACATAATAGATACTGTCAGAGACAGAGAAGGAACTCGACAATATTAGCTTCTTTCCTTCCACTTTTTAAACTATTTTTAATACCAATAGAACTCTCAAAATATTTAATATTTGATTCTTATGGGATTCATGAAATGTTTCCTTTTATAGTACTAATTCACAAAGCACATACAGTGAGCCATTTTCATTCATCATTCTTCCTTATGAGAGTCACAATTAGAGATTCTCTAAATATAGACTATTTTTATAGTACTGCCATTTTTATTACTATCATCACCACTACAAATACAACTACCATGTAATGCATAATAATTATGAATATTTACTATTCTGTATTAGGCTGAATAATAACCACCCAAAGACATCAGGTCTAATGTCTGGAATCAATAAACATTATGTGATAAGAAAAAAGAGTCTTCAAGGATAAGATTAAATTAAGGATTAGATTATGGGAGATTATCCTAGATATGTGTGCTAGTGAGAGGGGCAGAGAGAGAACACATACATGCACACGTGCATGCAGAAGAGGGGACTGAAGGCAGAGACTGAGACGGAAATTAGAGTGATGCAGTTACAGAGAACACGGAAGAATGTTGGCAGGTACCAGAAGCTACTAGAAACAAGGAATGATTCCCCCCCCAGAGCCTTCAGAAAGGTATTCCTACCAACACCTTCATTTCAGGCTTCCAGCCTCTTGAACTGTCAAAGAATAAATTTCCTTTGGTTTAAGACATCAGTGTTGTGGCAATTTTTATAGCAGCTTTGGAAGACTAGTATATCTTCTTTAAATTTCAGATATTTTGTTTTTACACATATTCTTTTGTTTAATAATTACATTAATTCCATGAAGTAAGATTATATCTTTTATAGGTACTGAAACAAACATCACACAGCTTGTAAAATTAAAGCTGGAACTCTTATCCAAGTAGATGATCTCAAAAGTTATCATTAGGCTTATGCTATATTGTTATAATGATTTTGTGTGTTTCACTAAAATGTCTTACTATGCTTAAAAACTACATAAAATTTAAAGTTTAAATAATATGTAAAAACATTACAAATAGGTAAGAATTCAGTTAGCGTTCATAGACTTTGATGTGAACTTTTGTATATAAATACGTATACCTGTATACTTTATTTCTTCTTTCTTCTACAAACTAGGACACACTAGTGAAGAACAATTAATAAGGTGGAGAGGGCGCATGGATGGCTAAGTCAGTTAAGCATCTGACTTTTGATTTTGGTTCAGGTCATGATCTCAGTGTCATGAAATCAATCTCTGTTCAGGTTTTGTGTTCAGTGGGGAGACTGCTTGAGATTCCTTCTTTTCTCTCTGCCCTTCCCCTCACTCTCTCTCTCTCTCTCAAAATAAATAGATAAAATATTTTAAAAAAATAAGGTGGGGACTGGAATAGAGAACAATTACTATAGAGTCAACCACCTCATCAGCAACTGTGAAAGGATTTCTAAAGAAGAAATAACAACAAAATTTCCATGCCCAAAATAAGTCTTAAGAAGAAGAGAGATTACTTTGGTTGGTAAATGTGCATTCAATTACTCAGATAAGATACTGAAGAAAATTAAAGCCGGTGAAGTAGCAACACAGAACGCAGCATTATTATAATTGTCATGCTCTCATTAGTCTGGAAACAACCTATCGAACTTGAAGGAGACTTGGCAAGTAACATACCTGTTATGAGACTTGAAACTTTCTCATTAAATATGCCATATTTTTAGGCCTATAATTTTAACAATTCCCTTGTAAATTGTTCCTGTTGTAGAATTATTTTTTCCACTAGGAAATATGTGAATTTTTAGTACTTAGAAAGCATAATTTCTGTACTTACAGATGAAGAAACTGACCCAAAGAATAAAATGATTGATTCAAGGTCACATAATTAGTCATTGTAAACCATTTACTAGAATACTTCATATATAACATATGTACAATAAATAGTAAATGTTTTGTCTTTATTTTTAATTAAATTTTATATTGACTTTAGAAAAATTATCATTATTGATTTGCTTCATAGATGAAAACCATTCTTTGAAAGATGAAAACCTAGGGGTACCTGGGTGGTTCAGTCAATTAAGCATCTGGCTTTGGCTCAGGCATGATCTCAGGTAGGATCTCATGGTCCTGCAATTGAGTTCCACATTGGGCTCTCTGCTTAGCAGAGAGCCTGCTTCTCCTTATCACTCTCCTTCTGTGTTTCCCTTCCCTCCCAAATAAATAATTAAAATTTAAAAAAAGAAAGATAAAACCTAGTTAATAGCATATGAGCTCATTCCCTAGGAGTACTGCATTAGATGCTACATCATTATATAAAGCAACTTCGTGACAAAGTCAAGAGAAAAAACAGATACTCAAAAA
Source organism: Neogale vison (assembly GCF_020171115.1). Taxonomy (NCBI): domain Eukaryota; kingdom Metazoa; phylum Chordata; class Mammalia; order Carnivora; family Mustelidae; genus Neogale; species Neogale vison. The sequence continues at coordinate 82,498,591 of NC_058094.1, read as the reverse complement.
TTGATAATGTATATGCATTAATAAAACATAAAACAAAGAAGTCTTCATATAGGTCTTGGAGTAAACCATTTACTAACTGGAATTTTTCTTTTATCTGCCCAGATGCTTTTTTTTTAAATTTATTTTTTTATTTTCAGCATAACAGTATTCATTATTTTTGCACCACACCCAATGCTCCATGCAATCCGTGCCCTCTATAATACCCACCACCTGGTACCCCAACCTCCCACCCCCACCCCTTCAAAACCCTCAGATTGTTTTTCAGACTCCAGAGTCTCTCATGTTTCACCTCCCCTTCCAATTTCCCCCAACTCCCTTCTCCTCTCTAACTCCCCATGTCTTCCATGCTATTTGTTATGCTCCACAAATAAGTGAAACCATATGATAATTGACTCTCTCTGCTTGACTTATTTCACTCAGCATAATCTCTTCCAGTCCTGTCCATATTGCTACAAAAGTTGGGTATTCATCCTTTCTGATGGAGGCATAAAACTCCATAGTGTATATGGACCACATCTTCCTTATCCATTCATCCGTTGAAGGACATCTTGGTTCTTTCCACAGTTTGGCAACCGTGGCCATTGCTGCTATAAACATTGGGGTACAGATGGCCCTTCTTTTCACTACATCTGTATCTTTGGAGTAAATACCCAGGAGTGCAATGGCAAGGTCATAGGGAAGTTCTATTTTTAATTTCTTGAGGAATCTCCACACTGTTTTCCAAAGAGGCTGCACCAACTTGCATTCCCACCAACAGTGTAAGAGGGTTCCCCTTTCTCCACATCCTCTCCAACACATGTTGTTTCCTGTCTTGCTAATTTTGGCCATTCTAACTGGTATAAAGTGATATCTCAATGTGGTTTTAATTTGAATCTCCCTGATGGCTAGTGATGATAAACATTTTTTCATGTGTCTGATAGCCATTTGTATGTCTTTATTGGAAAAGTGTCTGTCCAGATATTCTGCCCATTTTTTGATATGATTGTCTTTTTTGTGTGTGTTGAGTTTGAGGAGTCATTATAGATCCTGGATATCAACCTTTTGTCTGTACTGTCATTTGCAAATATCTTCTCCCATTCCATGGGTTGCCTCTTTGTTTTCTTGACTGTTTCCTTGGCTGTGCAGAAGCTTTTGATTTTGATGGAAAATCCAAAAGACTCCACCCCCAAACTACTAGAACTCATACAACAATTCAGCAACGTGGCAGGATACAAAGTCAATGTACAGAAATCAGTGGCTTTCTTATACACTAATAATGAAAATACAGAAAGGGAAATTAAGAGAATCGATTCCATTTACTATAGCACCAAGAACCACAAGATACCTGGGAATAAACCTAACCAAAGAGGTAAAGGATCTGTACTCGAAGAACTACAGAACACTGATGAAAGAAATTGAAGAAGACACAAAAAGATGGAAGACCATTCCATGCTCTTGGGTCGGAAGAATAAACATTGTTAAAATGTCTATACTGCCTAGAGCAATCTATACTTTTAATGCCATTCCGATCAAAATTCCACCGGCATTCTTCAAAGAGCTGGAGCAAATAATCCTAAAATTTGTATGGAATCAGAAGAGACCCCGAATAGCTAAGGAAATGTTGAAAAACAAAAATAAAGCTGGCGGCATCACCTTACCTGATTTCAAGCTTTATTACAAAGCTATGATCACCAAGACAGCATGGTACTGGCATAAAAACAGACACATAGGCCAGTGGAATAAAGTAGAGAGCCCAGATATGGACCCTCAACTCTATGGTCAAATAATCTTCAACAAAACAAGAAAAAATATACAGTGGAAAAAAGACAGTCTCTTCAATAAATGGTGCTGGGAAAACTGGCAGCTATATGTAGAAGAATGAAACTCGACCATTCTCTTACACCATACACAAAGATAAACTCAAAATGGATAAAAGACTTCAATGTGAGACAGGAATCCATCAGAATCCTAGAGGAAAACATAGGCAGTAATTTCTTCGATATCAGCCACAGCAACTTCTTTCAAGATATGTCTCCAAAGGCAAAGGAAACAAAAGTGAAGATGAACTTTTGGGACTGCCCAGATTCTTTTCCCCAGCCCTTTAGTTACCCACACACATTTCTGTCATGAAATGTAAAGAATGAAAAAATAGACATCAAGACCATTTAACTTTGCTGTATTCTCCTGATGTGATTTTCTTTTGTAGGATAATGAGGAAGAGAAACTCATTAGGACAAGATCAACCAAAGATAAAAGACAGTATGTCCTCTCTCTGTTGCCTTACCATTACCCTTCTTCCAATTGTCTACCACTGCTTTCAATGCCCTGGGCCTATTGCCACTGGAAATTGCACTATGAGAATCACATCTAGGATCAGACTGGGTCAAGAGGCAGAATAATTGGACTCATGTTGAGAAGTTGAGTGCAATTTGTGCTACAATGCCAAATTTGAGTAGATAAATTAGTCTATTAGCCACTAGTGATGAGGTTAATTGTTGAGTAACAAAGTAAGAAAAATGCATTTACTTTGTAATTCAGTAAGAGCAAATACCTAATCATCTAACTCTTATCAGCAGTTGTGCTATATCTTATATGCCACTGTCTTCTCAAAACAAGCCTTACAAAGAAATCTATAGCTAACATCACATGCTATCCCCCTGAGGTGGTATAAAGATTGAAAAGAAAACATTTTATTTCTAAAGGGTATTACTGTGTACCCATATATTCCCAAAATTTATAAGCAAGCCATTAGAATTAATAAGAATTGACTTAATAAGGTCACTGGATACAAAGGCATTATACAAAAATTAGTTGCATTTATATATATTAGTAAGAAACAGAAATTAAAATTTAAATGGCATTTAGTAGCTATGTGTGATATATATGTGGGTATATATTTACATATATATTTCTGTCTGTAAATATTTTATAAATGAAATATTTGTATGTGTATGTGTGTGTGTGCACATGTATATATAGTCTAGGAATAAATCAAATAAAGAATAAATCAAATAAAGAATCTACACTGAAAACTCAAATATTGCTATAAGATATGGTATATCTCTAACTGAAGAGAAAATGTATATAATGTGTTGAATGACTGAATATTGTACAGAAATCAGTATTTCCCAAGTTAATCTTTAAATGTATATATTCCCCCAAAAAATAAGTAAAATAAATAAATGCATATAATCCCAATCATAGTACCTACTAACCTTTTCTATGGAAACTGAACAAGCTTGTAGGATTTACACAATCAGATTTCAATTTGTACTATTTAGTCACTTAACTTATGCCAAAAGTGCCATTGTAGTACAGTGCTGAAGGGGTATCTTTATAATAAATGGTGAAGAAGTAACTGGATACCCTAATAGAAGACATTCTGGACTTTCCTACTAATTCCAGACACAAAAATAGTTGAAGAAAGCTAACAAAACCTGTAAAATTCTTAAGTAAAAATTATGCCCCTAAAGTAGTCAGAAATAGCTTCAATAGCTTTAAAAAGCACTAACCATTAAAAGCTGGTAAATTAAATTTCATTAAATTTAGATACATTTGGGGGTGCCTGCGTGGCTCAGTTGGTTAAGCGGCTGCCCTCAGCTCAGGTCATGATTCCAGAGTCCTGGGATCGAGCCCCTCATGGGGCTCCCTGCTCAGCAGATAGCCTTCTTCTCTCTCTCGCTCTGCCTGTAGCTCTACTTACTAGTGCTCTCTCTATCTATCTCTCTGTCAAATAAATAAAATAAATAAATAAATAAATTTAAGTACATTTGTTATCAAAGCCATCATTAAGAAAGTGAGTAAACAAGCCACAGTCTGAGAGAAAATAAATGTACATATTACATACATCTGACAAAGAAATTATCAAAATTTATAAAGAATTCTATTAATGGCTAATAAGCATATAAAAATATTCTCAATATCACTAATCATAAGGAAAGCACAAATTAAAATCACAATGAAGAACCACTTAGATTCAATGGCTGAAAGTTGGAAAGACTTGCAGTATCAATTGTTGGTGTGACTGTGCAGTAACTGGATCTCTTACCAATCATTAATAGGAGCATAACCTGGCTCAACCACTTTAGAAAGCTATTTAGTAATATCCAATAAACAGTCACAGATCACTTTTATAATGTGTATCCTTGAAAAGGTGTGGTTATGGCATTTTGCCTCTGTGGTCCTCCTCCCCAAAACTAATAACCACAGTATAATCATGAAGAAAAAAATTAGACAAATTCCAGTAGAAGGACATCTTATAGAATGCTTGACCAGTGCTCCTCATAACATCAAAGCCTTCAAACATCAAGAATTTCTGAAAAACTGTCACAGCCAAAATGAATCTAAAAAAACACAACAACTCAATGCAATATAGTAATGTGGATGGGATCCCAGAACAGCAGAAAAATGTTAGGTAAAAACTAAACTTAGGTAAAAACTTAGGTAAAAACTAAGATCTTAGGTAAAAACTAAATGTGAATAAACTGTGTGCTATAGTTAATAATAATCTATGTACAACTGTTCCATTAATCTTATCAAACATACCATACTAACATGACACACTAATCATAGGAGAAGCTGTCTGCCAGAATGGGAGGAGGACATATAGAAAATCTGTAATACCTGCTCAGTTTTTCTGTAAATCTAAAACTGTTCTGAAAATAAAGTCCATTAGTAAAAAAGATGAGAAAGTTCAAAATTAACTCCAATGCCTATGGAAATTTAGTATATGCTAAAAGTGACTGAACTTTTTAAATAAATGGTAGTATAACAAATGGTAGTGATTTGGAGAAAGATAAAATTAGATCTGTACTTCACAAGTAGTTAAAAAAAAGAAACACAAAAACAAGTTCAAAACAATAAACACAAGAAACACCAAAATAAGTTCTGAATGGACCAGGGAGTTAAAAACATCCTAATATGGGGAACGAAACAAGCATTCATGTCCAAGAGACAACGAGGACAGACTGACACCATGACATATAATAATACAACTTGTAAATCTTAGATCCAAGGAAACAATCTTGAAAGCAGTGAGAGGGAAGGGATTTCTTACAATCAGAGGGAGAAATATCAGAATAATATCAGACCTGTCCACAGCTACTGGGCAAGCAAGAAAGGACTGGCAAGACATATTCAGGGTACTAAATGAGAAAGATATGCAGCTAAGGATACTTTATCCATCAAGGCTTTCATTCAGAGTTGATGGAGAGACAAGAAGCTTCTAAAATCATAAGAAACTAAAAGAATATGTGACCACCAAGCCAGCCCTGCAAGAAATATTAAGGGGGTTCTATAAAAGGAGAAAGACTCCAAAGTTATGTAGAACAGAAATTCACAGAAAATCTATAGAAATAAGGACTTCACAGGTAACATGACAATAAAAACATAAGTTCAATAATCACTCTCAATGTGAATGGCCTAAATGCTCCCATGAAACAGCAAAGGGCTGCAGATTGGATAAAAAGACATAACCCATCCCACAGGCTGTCTAAAAGAGACCCATTTTGAACCTAAAGATACATCCAGACTGAAAGTGAATAGACCTCAAAAGAAAGCTGGGGTAGCAATTCTCATATCAAACAAATTAGACTTTAAGCTGAACACTGTAGTTAAAGGTACAAAAGGACACTATATCATGCTTAAAGGGTCTATTCAACAAGATGGTCTAACAATTGTGCATATCTATCCCCACAATATGGGAGCAGCCAACTACACAGGCCAACTGTTAACCAAAATAGACATATTAATAATAATACATTAATAATAGGATATCTCAACAGTCCACTCTCAGTAATAGACAGATCATCTAAGCAGAAAATCAACAAAGAAAAATAGCTTTGAATGACGCACTGGACCAGGTGGACCTCATAGATACATGGAACATTCCACCCCAAAACAAGAGTATTCATTCTTCTCAAACTCACATGGAACTTTCTCCAGACTAGACCACATACTGGGTCACAAATCGGGTTGCAACTGACAACAAAAGACTGAGATTATTCTTTGCATATTCTCAGACCATAAAGCTTTGAAACTGGAACTCAACCACAAGAAAAAATCCGGAAGAATTTCAAAAACTTGGAAATTAAAGACCATCCTGCTTAGGAATGTTTGGGTCAACCAGGAAATCAAGGAGGAACTTAAACAATTCATGGAAACCGATGAGAAGGGAAACACATTGGTCCAAAACCTATGGGATACTGCAAAAGTGGTCCTAAGTGGGAAAGACATAGCCATCCAAGCCTCACTCAAAAAAAGAGAAAAATCCCGAATACACAAATTAACTTTACACCTTAAAGGACTGGAGAAAGAACAATAAATAAAGCTTAAGCCAGGCATTATAAGAGAAATAATTAAGATTAGAGCAGAGAGCAATGAATTAGAAACCAGAAATACAGTAGAACAGATAAACAAAACTAGAAGCTGATTCTTTGAAAGAATTAATAAGATCAATAAACCACTGACCATATTTACCTAAAAGAAAAGAGAAAGGACTCAAATTAATAAAATTATGAATGAAAGGGGAGAGATCACTAATAATACCAAGGAAATAGATACAATTATTAGAAATTATTATCAACAACTATATGGCAATGAATTAAGCAACTGGAAGAAATGGATGCTTTCCTGGAAACCTATACGCTACCAAGACTGAAACAAGGAGAAATTGACAACCTGAATAGACCAATAACCAGTAACAAAATTGAAGCACTGATCAAAACCTCCCAAAAAACAAATATCCAGGGCCTGATGGATTCCTGGGGAATTCTACCAAACATTCAAGAAAGAAATAATACGGGGTGCCTGGGTGGCTCAGTGGGTTGAGCCTCTGCCTTCGGCTCAGGTCATGATCTCAGGGTCCTGGGATCGAGTCCCACATCGGGCTCTCTGCTCAGCAGGGAGCCTGCTTCCTCCTCTCTCTCTCTCTGCCTGCCTCTCTGCCTACTTATGATCTCTTTCTGTGTCAAATAAATGAATAAAATTTTTAAAAAAAGAAAGAAAGAATACCTATTCTCCTGAAGCTGTTTACATAAGAAAGAAAGAAAGAAAGAAAGAAAAAAGAAAGAAAGAAAGAAAGAGAAAAATTCCAAACTCATTCTCTGCGGCCAACATTTCCTTGATCCCCAAATCTGGCAAAGACCCCACCAAAAAGAATTAAAGACCAATGTCCCTGATGAATATGGATGCCAAGGTTTCAACAAGATTCTAGCTAATAGGATTCAACAGTGCATTAAAAGGATTATCCATCATGACCAGGTGGGATTTATCCCTGGGATGCAAGGGGTTCAACATTCACAAATCAAACAACGTGATGGAACATGTAAATAAGAGAAGAGACAAAAACCACATGGTCCTCTCAATTGATGCAGAAAACATATTTGACAAAATATAGTATATTTTACTGATTAAAACTCTTCAGAGTTTTAAGGATAGAGGGAACATTCCACAATTTCATAAAAGCCATCTATGAAAAGCCCACAGCAAATATCATCCTCAATGGGGAAAAGCTGAGAGCCTTTCCCTTAAGAACAGGAACACGACAAGGATTCCCATTTTCACCACTCTTATTCAACATAGTACTGGAAGTCTTAGCAACAGCAATCAGACAACGAAAAGAAATAAAAGGTACTCAAATTGGCAAAGAAGAAGTCAAGCTCTCTCTCTCCTCATTGATAACATGATACTTTCTGTGGAAAACCCAAAAGACTACACCCCCAAATTACTAGAACTCATACAACAATTCAGTAATGTGGCAAGATACAAAATCAATGCACAGAAATCACTTGCTTTCTTATATATTAACAATGTAATGTAGAAAAAAAAATTAGGGAATCAATTCCATTTACAATAGAACCAAAAACCTTAAGATGCCTTGGAATAAGCCTAACCAAAGAGGTAAAGAATCGATACTCTAGATACTACAGAACACTTATGAAGGAAATTTGAAGAAGACAGAAAAAGATGGAAAAACATTCCATGCTCATGAATCAGAAGAATATACATTGTTAAAATGTCTATGCTGCCCAGAGCAATCTGTACTCCAACACCATCCCAATCAAAATACAAAAGGAATTTTTCAAAGTGCTGGAACAAACAATCCCAAAATTTGTATGGAATCAGAAAAAAACCAAAATCACCAAGAAAATGTTGAAAAAGAGAAACAAAGCTGGAGGCATCATGTTGCCTTATTTCAACCTATATTACAAAGCTGTGGCCACCAAGATAGCATGGTATTGCCACAAAAAATATATAAATAAATCAATGGAACAGAATAGAGAGCCCAAATATAGACCCTCAATTCTATGATCATCTTCAACAAAGCAGGAAAAAATATCTGATAGAGAAGACAGTATCTTCAATATATGGTGCTGGGAAAAATAAGCTATACACAGAAGAATGAAATTTGGCTTTTCCCTGACGCCATACACAAAGATGAACTCTAAATGGATGAAAGACCTCAATGTGAGATAAGAATCTATCAAAATCCTAGAGGACATAGGCATAGACAGTTACCTCTTTAACATTTAACATCAGCCCCAGCAACTTTAAAAACATATCTTCAAAGGCAAAGGAAATAAAAGCAAAATGAACTATTGGGACTTCAAGATAAAAAGCTTCTGCACAGCAAAGGAAACAGTCAACAAAACTATGAGACAGCATACGGAATGGAAGAAGAAATTTGCAAATGTCACTGCAGTTAAAACACTGATATCCAAGATCTATAAAGAACTTCTCAAACTCAACATCCAAAAAACAAATGAAGTCAAAACATAGGCAGAAGACATGAATGGACACTTCTCCAAGGAAGACATACAAATGGCTAACAAACACATGAAAAAATGTTCAACATCTTTTGTCTATATGTACTTAGGCAAGTACATATAACTAATCAAATCGGAAGTACATTGAGATACCGCGTTATACAAGTTAGAATGGCAAAAATTGACAAGAAAAAACAAATTTTAGGTTGTGGAGAAAAGGGAACCCTCTTATACTGTTGGTGGGAATAAAAGTTGGTACAGCCACTTTGGAAAAGAGTGTGGAGATTCCTCAAAAAATTAAAACTAGATCTGCCCTATGACCCTGCAATTACACTACTGGGTATTTACTCTGAAGATACAGATATAGTGAAAAGAAGGTCCATAAGCATCCCAATGTTCATAGGAACAATGTCCACAATAGCCAACCTGTGGAAGGAGCCGAGATGCCCTTCAACAGAAGAATGGATAAAGAAGATATGGTCCATATATACAATGGAGTATTACTCAGCTATCAGAAAGGATGAGTACCCAACATTTGCATTAACATGGATGGAAGTGGAGGAGATTATGCTAAGTGACATAAGTCAAACAGAAAAAGATAATTATCGTATGGTTTCACTTATTTGGGGGACATAGGAATAGTATGGAAGACATTAGGGGAAGGAAGGGGAAAATGAAGGAGTAGAAATCAGAGGGGAAAATGAACCATGAGTGACTATGGACTCTGGGAATCAATCTGAAGGTTTTAGAGGAAAGGGGAATGGGTAGATGGGTGAGCCTGGTCATGGGTACTAAGGAGGGCACGTATTGCATGGAGCACCGGGTATTATATGCAAAAAATGAATCATGGAACACTACATCAAAAACAAATGATGGGGGCGCCTGGGTGGCTCAGCGGGTTAAAGCCTCTGCCTTCGGCCCAGGTCATGATCCCAGGACCCTGGGATCAAGCCCCGCATCGGGCTCTCTGCTCAGTGCAGAGCCTGCTTCTCTCTCTCTCTCTGCCTGCCTCTCTGCTACTTGTGTTCTCTGTCAAATAAAAAAATAAAATATTTAAAAAACAAACAAACAAACAAATGATGTACTGTATGGTGACTAACATACCATAATAAAATATATATTTTTAAAAGAGTTAAAAGCAATAAAAAAGGATATATAAATTTAACTACCTAAAATTTTACATAAAAACTTCCATATTGCAAACAATAAAACATCTTAACTAAAGTCAAAAGACAAATGAAAAACTGGGAGAATATATTTGTAGTATACATTACATATAAAGGGATTATTTTCTCTATAATACAAAGAGTTAAAAGACAGAAACTAAAATTCTGATATAAGAATAGGCCATGGATATGAACAAACAGTCCACAGAAAAGGTATTCAAATGGCTTTTAAACACATGGAAGATGTTTTAGCTTCACTCATATTATGAGAATGAAAATTAAAACTACATGAATATCATTTCTTACCTATCAGATCAGTGAAAAATCAAATTCAAAAGTTTGTTAACCATAATCTAAATGAGACTATAGTGAAATAGGCAGTTGCATGCATCGCTAGTGGCAGTGTAAATTGCTCTGCTATAAGAGGCATTAGGAATAGCCAACAAAACAATATATGCAAGTTTCACTCTACCAAGAGAAGATAATGTATGATAACACCATTCATTATATTATTATTGCATAATATTTCACAGGAAACTGTTGGGCAAAACCTTAATGCCATTCATAGGAGTCTGGCTGAGTACAATATTATAAACCTACACAATGGAGTGCAGCAGTGCCATAAAAATACTTCCATGAGAACTTTTGTAAACTATTATGATTTCCAGAATATGCTGTCAAATGTCAAAATGCAAGATATGTCACATTTTATGTAAGATAGAAGGTGAAATAAAATACATATGTGTATTTATTATTGTATTTATATATTCATATGTTTACACAAATCTCTGCATGTTATTACAAAACAAACATGAAGAAGAAAAAGCTGAGACTAATGAGATAATTTGTGTAGACTGTGTGTGCTAGCAGGATAGAAAAATAAGGGTAGGAATGAGATTTAATATATCTTCTTTTAAAAACTTTTGACCTTTGAGACAAGTACATATTATATCAAACAAAATGTTTTAAAAACCTAAAACTAAATGTAAACCAAAAATAAAAGAACTTAAAAATGCAAACAGCATATTCATAGGAAAGAAATAATTGATTTGAGTAATTTAAATACAGCATGCTGACTGTATTGTCTCAGTGATGGAAAGGACAAAAAGGGATACAGAGTTACTATACACTTAATTTAGCATGCTGGCTGTAATGTATTTGGTACAAATTTGGTATTTGGTATAAATAATTTTGAAATGACTTTGAGTGTTCTGTAGATTATAGCAAGAGTAAATACTTTCCTATTTTTGGAAATCAGTGGTCTCATGATGGGAGAAGAATATGAAAATGTTTGATAGGGGAGAATGAAGAAAAATTCTGTGATGTTGGATTTGAACTAAAGGTATCAGTATAAAATCATGACTATATAAATGTGTGTGTAGCTGTCTATTTAATGGCCCAGATTTTTGTTTCTAAATATTATTTCCCATTTAAAAGAGCCAGAATTCCTAGGCTATTTCTAGATTTATGGCAGAAAAGTTCAAAGTAAACTTAGACCATTTTGGACCAGAAAGCAGAGAAATTGTCAAAGATTAGAGGGAACATCTCAGAAAAATGAAGACATTTTTCAAACTGCTCCCATGATCAAATCTGAAACAATTTGGGCATCAAAAAATAATGACAGCAGCAGATTATAACACAGTGGACAGAAAAAAATTCCTAAGTGTATAATGACATTAAAATTAATGAGGGAGGAAACTCTTCTTACAGAGGAATGCCAATTAAATGTAGAAGTATGATACTCTTAGAAAATTACTATTTTGCAATCCCCAGTGTAGTAAGTGATTTAGGCTTGGTTACATATGGATTTTAAACCAGTGGGTAAAAACTGTTTGGAGAACAGGATATATATGAGATTTTCAAGTATCAGCCATTGATACTTATTAAAAAGGGAAACTATCTTTACAATGGAAATATCACCCACATGATACATATCACAAAGGGAAACTGTCTTCACAATGGAAACATTTGGTGGACATCTCATTAACTAAGCAATCAAACTTAGCAGTACTACAGCTGATCATAAAGTAACAACAAGAAAAATTCAGAATATGGTCCATCCTATAAAATAACAGACTTGGATTTAAAATATATCAGTGCTTTGAAAAACAAAGTGGGTGAGTGTTCTGGATTAAAGGATACTAAAGAGACATGATATCCTGACACCATATGGATGCTGAGCTGGGGGGAAAATTTACCTATAAATGAAATTCTAGGGACACTTGGGAAACGTTGAATATGGACCCTATGTCAGATAATATTATTGAATCAAGATTAATTTCTTAGATGTTAGAAGATATTGCAGTTATGTAGGAAAATGTCTCTTGTTCTTAGGAGATACATTAAAAAATTATGGAAGATGAGAGTCATTAAGCATCTCCCTTTGGCTCAGGTCATGATCCCAGAGTCCTGGGATTGAGTCCTGCATGGGGGTCCCTGCCCAGTGAGGAGTCTTCTTCTCCCTCTACCACTCCCCCTCCTTGTATTCTTTCTCTCTCTGTCTCTCTTTCTGTCAAATAAATAAATAATCTTTAAAAATAAATTAAAGAATAGGAGGATCAAGATAGCAAAGGAGTAGGAGACCTAAATTTCATCTGGTCCCAGAAATTCAGCTAGATAGTTATCAAAACATTCTGAACACCTACAAACTCAATAGGAAATTGAAGAGAAGAATAGCAGTAATTCTATGAACAGAAAAGTGACCACTTTCTGAAAAGTAGGATGTGTGGAGAAGTGAATCTGAGGTGATATATGGGAAGATAGACCACGGTGGGGAGAAGGTCTCTGTCAGCTGGCTCCCAGCAAGTGATAGAGTCACGGAGGACAAAATCAGAACTTTTAGAAGTATGCTCCAAGGAGAGATGTCACTCCAGTGGATAAGCAGGGAGTAGAATCCTCACTGGGTTAGTGTGGTCTCATACTGGGGTCACAGAAAGACTCGGAGTGCCTGAGTGTGGCAGAGCTCCTACGTATCAGAGTGGGGAAGCTGGCTGCAAAGAAGGAGCCGAGGAGTGGGCTCTCAGCTCAGGGTTGCCATAAACCATGATTTGCAGCAAAGTCAGGCCACTACACTTCAAGCAGGGATCCCACAAGTGGCAGATCAGGGGAGATGCCCCTTCCTCCACCAGAAGGAGCAGTGCAGCAGTGCTCTGCAGGAATCTGCTGGGTTTGGAGACTCCAAACAGGGTTGTGGGCCAGAGATAGAAACGCTTGGTCACAGGCTGGGTGAGCTTGGAATGTGGCCAGAGATCAGGGAGACAGGAGTGATTAACTGCTTTTCTCTGAGGGCTCAGAAGGGGGGGGGGGCGCTAAGCTCTGAGCTCCTCTGGGCCAGAGGCTGGGAGGCCGCCATTTTCATTCTCATTCTCCAAAGCTGTATGGAAAGATTTCAGGGAACAAAAACTACCACGAGCAAACCTGAACAGATTACTTAGCCTGGCTCCTGGCAAGTGTGGTGTGAGTCCACCTCAAGAAAAGGCATTTGAGAATCACTGCAAAATGCACCTCAACCAGAAGATCAACAAGAACACCCAGCCAAGACCAAGTTTGCTGATCTAAAACTCCAGTGCTAGGGGAATACAACACGTAGAATTCATGGCTTTTTTCCCATGATTCCTTAGCCTTTCAAAATCAAATTTTTAAAATTTTCACTTTTTTTCTTTTTCTTTTCTCTTTTTGACTTTTTCCTCTTTCCCATCTTAACCAACATCTTATCATATAAATATCCTTTTAAAAATATTTTTATATTTTCATTGATATAGTCATGTTCCATCCCTTCATTGTATATAACGTTGTTTTTTGTATACATATAACTATTTCTTTTTCTAAAATTTTGGAATATAGTTTTTTCTAACAGACAAAAACATATCCTAAATGTAGTGTATGGCTTAGTTCTAGTCTCCAGCTTTATCACATTCTCTCTCTTTTTTTTTCTTTATTCTTTCAACCAACTTCTTTTCTTATAAATTCCTTTTTTAAAATCCTCATCTTTACAGTCATATTCCATTTCTTCATTGAATTTGCCCTTAATTTTGTAAATGTATAAGTTCTTTTTTCTTTAAAATTTTGGGAGACAGTTTCTTCTAACAGACCAAAATATACCCAAAGTCAATTCTGTGGCTCTGTTGTATTCATCAGCCTGACTATATAATATAAACACAACAGAGCCATATATATATATATATATATATATATATATATGGTTTCAGGTTTCTTCTGATTTGTTTAGTGTATATTTTTCTGGGGTCATGGTTACCCTTTTAGTATTTTGTTCTCTCATTAATATAGTCTTCTCTGGACAAAATGACAAGGCAGAAAATCTCATCTCAAAAAAAAGAATAAGAGACAGTACCAACTACCAACCCCTAGGGACCCAATCAATAAAGACATTAATAAGATGGCAGAACTAGAGTTCAGAATGACAATTATAAAGATACTAGCTGGGCTTGAAAAAAGCATGGAAGATGCTAGAGAATCCCTTTCTGGAGAAATAAAAGAACTAAAGTCTAACCAAGTTGAAATCAAAAAAGCTATTAATAAGGTGCAATCAAAATTCAAGGCTTATCTGCTAGGATAAATGAGACAAAAGAGAGAATTAGTGATATAGAAGACCAAATGATGGAGAATAAAGAAGCTGAGAAAAAGAGAGATAAACAATTACTGGATCACAAAGGGAGAATTCAAGAGATAACTGATACAATATGATGAAACAATATTAGAATAATTGGGATCCCAGAAGAAAAAAAAAAGAAAGAAGAGGGGAGGACAGAAGGTATATTGAAACAAATAACAGCAGAGAACTTCCTGAATTTGGGAAAAGAAACAGACATCAAAATCCAGGAGGCACGGAAAACCTCCCTTAAAAATAGGTTAACACCGTGTCATCTAATAGTAAAACTTGCAAGTCTCAAAGACAAAGAGAAAATCGTGAAAGCAGTTCAGGACAAGAGGTCTGTGACCTACAATGGTAGAAGTATTAGATTGGCAGCAGACCTATCCACAGACACCTGACAGGCCAGAAAGGATGGGCATGATATATTTAGAGCACTAAATGAGAAAAATATGCAGCCACGAATACTATATCTAGCTAGCTATCATTGAAAATAGAAGGAGAAATTAAAAGCATCCAGGACAAACAAACTAAAAGAATTTGCAAACACCAAGCCAGCCCTACAGGAATTATTGAAAGGGGTCCTCTAAGCAAAGAGAGAACCTAAAAGTAACATATACCAGAAGGAACAAAGACAATCTACAGTAACAGTCACCTTACAGGCAATACAGTGGCACTAAATTCTTACGTTTCAATAGTTACCCTGAAAGTAAATGGGCTAAATTCCCTAATCAAAAGACACAGGGTATCAGAATAAATTAAAAAACAACAACAACAACAAAAGAGCCATCATTATGTTGTCTGCAAGAAACTCATTTTAGACACAAAGATAGCTCCAGATTTCCACCAGAGGGGTGGAAAACAATTTACCATGCTAATGGACATCAAAAGAAAGCTGAGGCGGCAATCCTTATATCAGACAAATTAGATTTTAAGCCAATAACTATAGTAAGATTGAGAAAGGACACTATATAATAATTAAAGGGTCTGTCCAACAAGAAGATCTAACAATTTTAAATATGTATGTCCCTAACATAGGGGCATACATAGCCAATTATACAAACCAACTAATAACAAAATCAAAGAAATGTATCAGCAATACTACAATAGTAGAGGACTTTCTACCCCCTCACTGAAATGAACAGATCATTTAAGCAAAAGATCAAAAAGGAAATAAAGACCTTAAATGACACCCTGCACCAGATGGACCTCACAGATACATTCAGAACATTCCATCCCAAAGCAACAGAATACACATTCTTCTCTAGTGCACATGGAACATTCTCCAGAATATATCACATCCTGGGTCACAAATCAGGTCTCAGGTGGTACCAAAATATTAGGCTTTTTCCCTGCATATTTTCAGACCACAATGCTTTGAAACAAGAACTCAACCACCAGAGGAAAGTTGGAAAGAACTCAAATACATGGAGGCTAAAGAGCATCCTACCAAAGAATGAGGGGGTCAACCAGAAAATTAAAGAAGAATTTTAAAATTTTAAAAATTTTAAAAATTCATGGAAACAAATGAAAATGAAAACACTACCATTCAAAATCTTTGGAATGCAGCAAAGATGGTCCTAAGAGGAGAGTATATAGCAATACAAGACTTTCTCAAAAAACAAAAAAGGTCTCAAGTAGACAACCTTACCCTATACCTAAAGGAGCTGGAGCAAATAAAGCCTAAACTCAACAGGAGAAGAAAAATAATAAAGATCAGAACAGAAATCAATGAAATAGAAACCAAAAGAACAGTTAGAACAGATCAGCGAAACTAGAAGCTAGTTTTTTGAAAGAATTAAAAAGATTGATAAACCCCTGGCCAGACTTATCAAAAAGAAAAGAGAAAGAACCCAAATTAATAAAATCATGAA
This sequence comes from Neogale vison, assembly GCF_020171115.1. NCBI lineage: Eukaryota > Metazoa > Chordata > Mammalia > Carnivora > Mustelidae > Neogale > Neogale vison. The sequence continues at coordinate 82,482,198 of NC_058094.1, read as the reverse complement.
TGAAAGAGGAGAGACCATGGCCAACAGGAAAGAAATACAAACAATTATAAGAACATATTATGAGCAACTATATGCCAGAAAATAGACAATCTGGAAAAAATGGATGCATTCCTAGATATGTATAAAGTACCAAAACTGAATCAGGAAGAAATAGAAAACTTGTACAGACCCAGTCAGGAGATTAAAGCAGTCATCAAAAATCCCTCAACAAACAAGAGCCTAAGACCAAGTGGCTTCCCAGGGGAATTCTACCAAACATTTAAAGAAGAATTAATACCTATTATCCTGAAACTGTTCCAAAAAATAGAAGTGGAAGGAAAACTTCTAAACTCATTTTATGAGGTCAGTTTACCTTGATCCCAAAACCAGACAAAGATCCCAACAAAAAGGAGAATTAAAGATCGATATCCCTAATGAACATGGATGCCAAAATTCTTACTAAAATACTAGCCAATAGGATCCAACAGTACATTAAAAGGATTATTCACCAAAACCAAGTGGGATTTATTCCTGGGATACCAGTTTGGCTCAATATCTGCAAATCAATCAATGTGATACAATACATTAATAAAAGAAAGAACAAGAACCTTATGATACTCTCATAACCTTATGATATTTTATGTAGAAAACCCAAAGGCTCCACTCCAAAACTGCTAGAACTCATTCAGGAATTGAGCAGTGTCAGGATATGAAATCAATGCACAGAAATGAGTTGCATGTCTACACACCAAGAAGACAGAAGAAAGAGAAATTAAGGGGTCGATCCCATTTAAAATTGGACCCAAAACCATAAGATACCTAGGAATAAATCAAACCAAAGAGGCAAAGAGTCGGTACTCAGAAAACTATAAAGTACTCATGAAAGAAATTGAGGAAGACACAAAGAAATGGAAAAACATTCCATGCTCATGGATTGGTAAAACAAATACTGTGAAAAGGTCTATGCTACCTAGAGCAATCTACACATTTAATGCAATCCCTATCAAAATGCCATCAGCTTTTTTCAAAGACATGGAACAAATAATCCTAAAATTTATATGGAACCAGAAAAGACCCTGAACAGCCAGAAGAATGTTGAAAAAGAAAATCAAAGTTGACATCATCATAATTCCAGATCATCATCTGTCATCAAAGCTGTCATCATCAAGACAGTGTGGTACTGGCACCAAAAAAAGACACATAGATCAATGGAACAGGATAGAGAACCCAGAAATGGACCCTCAACTCTATGGCCAACTAACCTTCAACAAACCAGGAAAGATGTCCAATGGAAAAAAGACAGTCTCTTCAACAAATGGTGTTGGGAAAATTGGACAGCCACATGCAGAAGAAAGAAACTGGACCATTTCCTTATACCACACACAAAAAAAGACTCAAAATGGCTGAAAGACCTCAATGTGAGACAGGAATCCCTCTTGGACCTCAGCCACAGCAACTTCTTCCTAGAAACATCACCAAAGGCAGAGGAAGCAAGGGCAAAAATGAACTGTTGGGAATTTATCAAGAGAAAAAGTTTTTGCACAGTGAAGGAAACAGTCAAGAAAATCAAAAGGCAGCTAACAGGATGGGAGAAGATATTTGCAAATGACATATCAGTTAAAGCGCTAGTATCCAAAATCTATACAGAACTTACCAAACTTAACACCCTAAGAACAAATAATCCAGTCAAGAAATAGAAGACATGAACAGACATTTCTGCAAAGAAGACATGCAGATGGCCAACAGACACATGAAAAAGTGTTCAATATCACTGGGCATCAGGGAAATACAAATCAAAACCACAATGAGATTCCACCTCACCCCAGTCAGAAGGGCTAAAATTAACAAACCAGGACAGGACAGGTGTTGGCGAGGATAGAAAGAAAAGGGAATCCTCCTACACTGTTGGTGGGAATGCAAGCTTGTGTAGCTACTCTGGAAAACAGTATAGAGTTTCCTCAAAAAGTTGAAAATAGAGCTACCCTATGACCCAGCAATTGCACTACTGGGTATTTACCCTAAAGATAATGTAATAGATAAAGTGTAATGATCCGAAGGGGCACATGCCCTATATTTATAGCAGCAATGTCCACTACAGCCAAACTATGGAAAGAGCCTAGATGTCCATCAACAGATGAAGGGATAAAGAAGATGTGGTGTATATATACAATGGGATACTATGCCGGCATCAAAAAACAAACAAACAAACTTGAAATCTTGCCATTTGCAACAACATGGATGGAACTAGAGGGTAGTATGCTAAGTGAAAAAAGTCAGTCAGAGAAAGATAAGTATCATATGATCTCACTGGTATAAGGAATCTGAGAAACAAGATAGAGGATTATAGGGGGAGGGAGGGAAAAATGAAACAAGATGAAACCGGAGAAGGAGACAAACCATAAGAGACTCTTAATCTCAGGAAAGAAACTGAGGGCTGCTGGAGCGGAGGGGAGTGGGAGGTAGCGATTGGGTGCCTAGCATTGGGGAGGGCACGTTCTATGGTTAGCACTGTGATTTGTGTAAGACTGGTGAATCACACACCTGTTCCCCTGAAACAAATAATACTTAATATGTTAATAAGAAATAAAAATAAAAAATTATGGAAGATGAAGTATCATATCTGCAACTTCTTTGGAAGTGTTTTAGTCAATTAGAGCAAATACATAAATACATGAATATCTATACATGTATATATATGTGTACATAAAGAGAGAAATAAAAATATAGCAAAATGTTAACAACTGACAAATTTATATGAAGGGCATACAAATAATCATGTTATCATTTTTTTGAGTTTGGGGTGAGTTTGACAATTTTCAAATTAAAAAGTTGGGGGATATGTTAATAAAAACTTAGGTTAAGTAACTCACCAAACTTCACAAAACTGTTTGAAGAAACAAAAATAATACCCACTTCTGACATTCTCCCTAGGGCTCTTTTCACCCTGCCATTTGAGAAAGATTTTCTCCCAGAAGAATGCATGCAAACCAGAGGGGATCAGGCCTGGACTAAGGTCTATGTGTTTTGTTATGCTATTTAAATAACAGCATGCATTTATTTTATTTCTGTGGTATAGTATAAACTTTGTCCTTAGTTTTTATTATTTATTGTTGCTCCTCTGGGTCTCAATTATCTCTCCTTTAAGCATATTTGAGTAATCCACTTAAGTAATCCATTTGGGTTATTCATAATTGAATTTGAGCCCGCTTCCAAAATGTATTATTCTTATCAGTTTCATCCAGAAACTAGAAGGCTCAAACCTGCTGGAAAGAGTCCTGCCAAACTTCTCTGAAGGGAGTGAAATACAGCGTCTTTAGATAACAAATCCCTGGTCTTACCCTCTAGCTCTTAGGATCCAGCAGTATATAATGTTTAAAAAACTTTTTAAATAACTTCTTTCCAAAGTCTATATTTAGGGGGGGGGGGGAAGCCAACTCTCTTCCAGAAAACTCTTCTACAATTGCAGGAGTAGTGTCTTGAATTTGTTTTAAACATCAAGAAAACAAAGGAGCTCTTTGTGCAATTAGTGCAAAGGCAACTCAAGGAAATGAAATCACCAGATGTTTGACCTCACTTTGTACTGCTACATTGGTATCAAAGCCACATAGTCAAAATTGTTAATATTCTGTTGTGAAAATTTTAACTTTATTTTTAAACCTCTTTTCCTTATTACCTTGTGTACTGGTAATAAACTGGTAAAATTGTGGCTTCACTATTCTCACTATCTCTCAGAGTCACTGTAGTGAGCTGTCTTGCAAGACGCCATCCTGTAGAGATGACATTGGACTCTGATGGTCTCATCCTTATGATTCTAGCTGTGTAATTCTTTTTTTTAAATTAAGTTTTAATTTCAATTCCAGTGTAGTCAACAAAAGTGTTGTATTAGTTTCTGGTGTACAATATAGTGATTCAACAATTCTACACATTACCTGATTCTCATCATCATAAGTGCACTTTGAATCCCTTTCACCTATTTCACCCATTGCCCACCCCATGATCTGCTTTTTTCCAAATGAGTACTCTCAGCAAGTTATTTTTTCAATAAGAACATTTTTTACATGAAGCACACTTCAGAAAACATGGTTCTAAAAGCTGTATATATATATAACATTTCATCCAAGAAAACTAGAATACACATTTTCTTCAAGTACACACAGAAGGAACCCCTGTTTAAATCACATTAAAAGAGACATAAGAAATCTTACAAATTTTAGAAGACTAAAATCATACCAAGCATATTTTCTAACCACAATGATACAAAACTAAAAATCCAAAGCTGGAAAATCTGTAATGTAAATATTAAATATTTAATGTGTAAATATTAAACAACACATTTATTGTGCAGGCAATGAGCCAAATAAGAAATTAAATGACAAATCAAAATATGTCTTAAGACAAAAGAAAAAGAAAGCACAATATTCCAAAGCCTATGGGATGCAGCAAAAGCAGATGTTAGAGTGAAATTTATACTGTAAATGCTTGTATTAACAACAACAAAAAAAAATCAAATAAACAATGATATAGTGTTATAGTCCCCACAAAGGACCAGAAAAAGAAGAAACTTAGCTTGAATTTAGTAGAGGAAGAAAAAAAAACAAAGAAAAATCAGAAATGAATAAAATAGAGACAGAATAAACAACAACATAACATTGGAAGTAATGACCAGTTTTTCAAAAAAACAAACAAATAAACAAAATTGGCAATGCTTTAACCACATTAAGAAAAAAAAAGAGAGAAAAAACTGAGAAACCAAAATGAGAAATAGAAAATAATGCAACAGATAACCACAGAAATACATAGTGTGATAATAGAGTACTTTAAACAATTTTACACTAACAAATTGGATAACTTAAAAAATATATATAATTCCAAAAAGTTTACCAATTTAACTTACAAGTTACCAAAATTGAATCATTAACCTTGAATCCAAGAAACAGGATATCTTGTTAGACCAAGAACAAAAATGAAAGTTGACTTAGGAATCAAAAATCACCCACCACAGAAAAGGTCAAAACCACAGGGTTTCATTAGTGAATTCTACCAATTTTTTTAAAAAATAACTAATGACAATGTTTATCAAAATTGTACAAATAATGGAATACAGGGAACATTCCTTGAAGATAGCACTACCCTGATACCAAGCAGGATAAAGACAATAGGGCACCTGGGTGACACAGTTGATTAAGAGTCCAACTCTTGGCTTTGTCAGCTCAAGTCGTGATCTTAGGGCTGTGAGATTGAGCCCCACATTTGGCTCCATGGTCAGTGTGGAGTCTGCTTGAGATTCTCCCTCTGCCCCACCCACTGGTGCTCTCTTTCTCTCTTTCTTTGAAATAAGTAAGTAAATCTTAAAAAATATATATATGAGTATAAAAAATTCTAGTTTGTCTGATGTAAGTATTGCTACTCCAACTTTCTTTTGACATCTATTTGCATGATAAATGTTTCTCCACTCCTTCACTTTCAATCTGTGAGTGTCTTTAGGTCTAAAATGTGTCTCTTGTAGGCAGTATAGATGGGTCTTGTTTTTTTTTTTATCCATTCTGATACTCAATATCTTTTGACTGGAGCATTTAGTCTATTTACATTCAAAGTAATTATTTTTTTAAGATTTTGTTTATTTATCTGAGAGAGAAAAAAGAGAGCATGAGCAGAAGGAAGGGGCAGAGAGAGAGGGAGAAACAGACTCTCTCCTGAGCAGGGAGCCAGACACAGGGCTCAATCCCAGGACCCTGAGATCATGACCTGATTCAAAGGCAGACACTTAACAGACTGAGCTACCCAGGAGCCCATGAAAGCAATTATTGATAGATAAATATTTATTGATATTTTATTATTTGTTTTGTCATTGTTTCTGGAGATTTTCTCTGATTCCTTTTATCAATGCCACTTGTGGTCTTTACTTTCCACTAAAATTACAGGAAACAAACTGAGAGTTGTTGGAAAGAGAGGTGGATGGAGGGATGGAGTAACTGGATGATGGCCATTAAGGAGGTCATTTAAAGTAATGAGCACTGAATGTTGTATGCAACCAATGAATCACTGAATTCTACCTTTGAAACTAATAATACAGTATATGTTAAATAAATTGGATTTAAACAATTTTATTTTTAAATCAGAGAGTCCCTTTTAATATTTCCTGCTGGGCTGGTTTAATGGTCATGAACTCCTTTAGTTCTTGTTTGTCTGAGAAACTCTCCTTCTATTCTGAATGACAGCCTGGCTGGAGAGAAGATTCTTGGCTGCAGAAGTTTCTCATTCAATACTTTGAATACCGCTCCTTCTGGCTTGCCAAGTTTCTGTTGAGAAATCTCCAGATAGCCTATTGGTTTTCCCTTGTAAGTTAAAGAATTCTTTTGACTTTCTGTTTTTAAGATTTTTCCTTCATCATCATATTTTGCCAATTTAATAACAAGATGTCTTAGTGCTGGTCTGCTTTTCTTGATTTTGATGGGAGTTCTCTCTGCCTCCTGGATCTGGATGTCTGTTCCTTCCCCAGATTAGGGAAGTTCTCTGCTAATATTTCTTGAAATAACTTTTCTGCCCTCCACCTTTCTCTCTCTTATTCTTCTAGGACTCCTATAATACGAATGTTATTACATTTGATGGAGTCTGAGTCCTTAAGTCTATTCCTGTGTTGCATAAATCTTCTTCCTGCCTTTGTTCACCTTCATTGCTTTCCATGACTTTGTCTTCTAAATCACTAACTTATTCCTCTGCTTCTTCCAGCCTGCTGTTCATTGCATCAAGCCCATTTCCAATCTCATTTATTGCCTTCTTCATCTCTGATTCTTTTTTTACTCTTTTATTTCTATGATAAGGGTCTCATTGATGTCTTCTATTCTTTTCTGAAGACCGGTGAGTATCCTTATGATTGTTGTTTTCAATTCTCCATTAGGCATATTACTTATATATGTTTCACTTAAATCTCTGGTCTTGGCTTTATCTTGCTCTTTCATTTAGGATATATTTGTCCATCTTGGCATTTTGTCTAAGTCTCTGCCTTCTTCTTCTGTGTTAGAAGACCCAGTTATGTCTACTGCTCTGAAAGTTATGTCTACTGCTACTGAAAGTAATAGCCTTATGAAAAAGAGGTCATGTAGAGTCTATGGCCTGGTTTCATGTGCTCTGTTGTTTGTTGTGGCTGTTCTATTTTTCAGCTGAGCCATCTGCAGAGGCTCTCCCTGCCTGCTCTGGGTAGTGTTTGGTCCTTGGTCTGAATGGGGCAAGTTTTAACTAGGTGTGAAGTGGTTTGCTTGTGAAATGAGACCTGACACTAACCCCATCAGAACTGAAGCCCTGTAGAACTTTCTGGTCAGGAGATGTGGTATAGGCAGGGACTTGTGCTGGTCTTCTGGGGGAGGGACACTCTGCACTGGGACTAAGGCAAGTTTGCCTGGGAAGCGCAGTCCTGTCAGAGTCCGGGGGTGGTACTTAGTGTAAGCAAGTCAGGTAGCCAGTGTGGCATGGTACTGCTTCCCACCAGTGGTTCTGTGTTTAGGCTGAGGAGCAAGGGAGGGAAATTGTGCTGGCCTATTTCCCTGTTCCTGGAGAGCCATCTCTGTGAATGTTGCCTCCCAGGGGCACTATCCAAGATAAGTGAATAATCTCCCCACTGTGTGCTCAAGGTGTTCTTCAGATCACTCTACCCTGGGTTGTTTGCCTGAACTCTCTCCATGAAAAGGGCACTGTCCTCTGAGATCTATCCCAATCAAGCCTGCTGACCTTTTAAACTCTAGGCTTTATGCTTTGCTGGTTGCAAGAATTCACAAAATTCAGCCCCTCTCATTTTCTAAGCCAATTTTTCTCCTTGTGCTTTCTCCTGTTTGCTTCTCTCTCTCTCTCTCTCTCTCTCTCTCTTCCTCCCTCCTTCCCTCCCTTGCAACCACATCTAGCTGTGTAATTCTAACTGTAATAGCTCACAGGAATATAGTTTGTTCTATAATTAATTTTGCATAACTTTAGGTTTACAAAGACTACTAGAATTGATCACTGTATGTGAGCCAAAGTAGTGAAATAGTGCCATAATCTATCTTTTTCAACATGGATAGCCAAGTAACTCTGCACTATTTGCTAGATAATTCTAATTTCCCCACTGCAATCCAATACACATTTGTGACATCTCAGGTGACCATTTTACCTAAGGGTCTATTTCTGGACTCTTCATTCTGCTTCATTTGTTCCTTTGCCATTGAATCAAATCCATACTTGTAATTTCTTTTATTTATAATAAATCTTGATATCTAATCTAAATCTTTCTACAACATGATTTGGCAATTGGACAGAGAAGGAAAAGTTGCACAGAGGTTTGAGTCAGCTCAGTGAGCTTCCTTTCTTTCCCAGATTTTAGCTACTCAAGTCCTGGCTGCCTTCATTGACATCTGAACTTTTTGCTATTTGCATTTTATTCGGATCTTTGGAATTTTTCTTTTTTCATCTTGATGGTTTGTATGATACTGGCTAGATCAGCATAAAGCCTTGTGTGGTTATTTTTTCATCTTTAAAGCAAGTTACAAAGTAAATAAGAAACAAAGTCATCCAGCCAAAGTCTTATTACTGGTAATGGATGGAAAGTGAAACCTAATCTACATGTTTCTATTATCCCAGAAATTAATGCCTGTTTTAAATTTTTCTGTGTATCTCCAACTAGAAAATTATGCTAATATTTACTACAGAAAATTTTGTTTCCTTGCTATATCACAGAATAAAATAAAGACAAATATCCTAACTAAAGTTATGGCTACTTACAGAGTAACACCTTTGGCAAACCATTAAACATCAATCCTTCAAAGTCTTGAGAGAAAAGAAAACACTATGCCAGATCTTTAAATAAAAACAAATAAGTGAAATACTGACTGTTGATTCATCAATATGATAAAAAGCTCTATGAGATGAGGCATAGTGAAGATTTCTCATCACATTATATCAAACATAATAGCATACCTTAAAATTATATCTTATTTGAGAAATATTTTAAATGTTGAGATTTTCTTACAAAAAATGATAATTTGGTAGTGTAAAAAAAGCATACAACAAGAAGCTCAGAATTATACCAGCCAAAAGGTTTATTTTTCCCTAACTTTCATGAATATACCGGCATAAGTATAACTCTATTGGGTCCTTGGAACTCATTGAGCAATTGGGGTTTCACCACCCTGGTCTAGCACATGTTCTCCAAGCCCAGCAGCTTTTCAGTGTCCCATTTCTGACCTCATTCTTTTCCCTCTTACACAACTTACTATTTAAGTTACCCGTCATCTGTTATTCCAGGGAACTAGCCTTCCTGAGAGCTGTCATGAGAAACCATATAGCTCAGCAGTTAACAGATCAATGCGTGGGTGAATCTTGACTCTGCCCCTTTCTAGATGTATGAATGTGGGTTAATTACATGAGAGTTATGAATCTCAGTTTCCTAATCTTTAAAATGGAAATAAGGACATGTATTACACAGTGTGAAATGGAATGAGAAATGGAGCTAATGTACATAAAACAACCAGTATAGAATGAGGCTTGTAATTACCACCACAAATGGTAATTTTTCATCTTGATTTTTTCATAAAAATATTTAGACACAAATTAATAATAAGTATGGCTTCTACCAAAAGAGGAGATGGACTGTTTATTAATAACTGCAGTATTATGAGCTATAATTCCAAAATGTGGCCAAACTACAGTAAAGATCATCATTTTGCTTCACTCTTCAAAAAACTTTTTTTTTTTTAAGATTTTATTCATTTATTTGATAGACAGAGATCACAAGTAGGCAGAGAGGCAGGCAGAGAGAGAGAGGAGGAAGCAGGCTCCCCGCTGAGCAGAGAGCCCAATGAGGGGCTCGATCCCAGGACCCTGGGATCATGACCTGAGCCGAAGGCAGAGGCTTTAACCCACTGAGCCACCCAGGCGCCCCAACTCTTCAAAAAACTTTTAAGTGGCAACTGTATTGAAAGAAGAGATTTGATAACACTTGGTAATATTAACAATTTGATAAATTAATAAGATATTTGGTTTTCTATCATCTACTTATCTCAGTAGATAGCAATTGAATGCTTCAATGATAGTGCTCCCCAAGTGCCAGACCCCCTAAAGATACTCATTAAAATGCAAATCTTTGGGTCCCTCCTTAGAAGTGTTAATTCAGAATCTTTGGGGAAGAGAACTAGCCATCTTCCTGGCCAAAAGCTCCCCAGGAAACTTTTTTACATATTATGGTTTGAGAACAACTGCTTTATTGTTAAGTAAGAAATAAACCTTACAGTTTTTACTTTCTTATGCTCTTATATCACCCCAACCAGAGATATTGTGATAAAGTATGTGTATTCAGGCATCAATTATTGGAAAGAATCCAGGTGGGAAAAATACAAGTATAAAGTTATAATTTCAACCCTGAAGTTAGAAGAACTGGGTTGGCTATAGCACAGTGATAAATTCAGCTAGGTTGAAAATACTATTAACTTGATTACAAAAATATTATGTCAAGAAGATTAATATACCCACATAGTTCTAACAACACTGAATATTCTTAACTTCCAATGATTTTGCCCTATGGATTAATCTAAATGCAACATAAAGAATTTTAAATATAGAGCAATGTTAGTACCTGTAAGCCCCCTATCATCATCTCTCATATCATTCTACTCTTTTCCCTTATAGTAGTTGCCATATTTTTATTACGGGTTTTACAGTTTTAACAGCTGGGTCTTTGTTTACTGATCATCCACAAGGTCAGACTATCTGCTATACCCCGGCGAGGACCTGTGTATTTTGGTCTGGATCCTAAGCCAGCAAACTGCTAAGCAGAGCACAGATAATAAATATTTGAATGAATAAAATGAGTGTTTTAGACTTTGAAAATTTTTATCAGAGCTTAACCATGAAGTTGTAACTTTTCCTCTAAATACATGATTTTGTGGTACTTGTGGTATTACAAATAAGGAAATCCAGTGGCATAATGGTGAAAGCATGGATTTCATAGTCACAAGACCATGAATTTTTATTTATTTATTTATTTGACAGAGAGAGAGATCACAAGTAGGCAGAGAGGCAAGCAGAGAGATCGGAGGAAGCAGGCTCCCTGTGGAGCAGAGACAGAGAGCCCGATACGGGGCTCGATCCCAAGACCCTGAGATCATGACCTGAGCCGAAGGCAGAGGCTTAACCCACTGAGCCACCCAGGCGCCCTAAGACCATGAGTTTTTATTCCATGCCTATTGCTTTGGCTATAGGATCCATAAAGAAAGTATTTATTTTTTCAGTTTCTTCAACCATGAAGCTTTCTAAACAAATATAATATAAAGGACAACTAGATAAGCAGGACTACTTCCCAGATTCAGAAGGTAGTAAAAATATAGGTAGTGGAAAGAAGCAGAGAATTTCTGATTACAAGAGCACTAACAAGTTACCACTCCCATACTAGTTATCTTTAGTCTCCAAATGACTTTTCATGGCAATCTGCAATCCAACTCGATTATAATTTTAGAAAACTCACAGATAAGCATAAGTACTCACAGAGTGTTCAAATTCTTGAGTTTCTTGAAGGCACTTCCAGGAATTTCTTGTATTCTGTTAAACCTCAAGTCCCTGGGAACATAAAAAGGAGAAATATTATAATATTTATATGATATATTTATATAATATAATATTATATTATATATTATATTATTTTTTAAGATTTTATCCATTTATTTGACAGACAGAGATCACAAGTAGGCAGAGAGGCAGGCAGCGAGAGAGGAAGGGAAGCAGGCTCCCCGCTGAGTAGAAAACCCCATGTGGGGCTTGATCCCAGGACTCTGGGATCATGACCCAAGCTAAAGGCAGAGGCACTAACCCACTGAGCCACCCAGGCGCCCCTATATATTATATTATTAATATATAATATAATATTTATGATTATTATTTCCAGAAGTCTAAAAACCAATTCTATTTTTATAAATAAATTATGGCACTGAAGGACTAACCACGAGACAGAATTAGGTACATTATGCATAATTGTTAGGTACATAAATTGTTTATAGCAGATTATGCATATCAGGTGCTATATGCTAGTCTAAAGACACCAGAAAAGTGCAGCTAGTTACAAATCTCTTCAAAGTGTTAAAAGCAGTTACACCATTTCCATTTGTCATATTTGTCTGGCACTAAAACAAATTCTGTATATGGCAACATGCCAATTGATCATAATAAATTTGAACAATATTGATAGGTCAGATGTCACTTATCAATTCAACATATCACCATTACTTGGGTTTAGGCAAAATTATTATTAATTAGTTAATTTTTCTTAATAGTCCAGGAACATAACAGTCTTCTAAGGAAATATTAAAATACATAAACAAACAAACAACAAAAATAAACAATTAGTGTAAGAGAGGCAGCCAACATTCTCTTTCATCAATTAATACATTACTTTATTCAACATTTAAATTACTGAATGCCAACTACATTGCCACATAAATAATAAGAACACAAAGATGAACAATATATATGGTCCTTGCTACTGAGCAGGCACAGTTGAGTTGAAGATTACAAATAAATAATTACAGCACTAGTATATAAAGTATCAGTGGTACAACAGAGCAACAAACAAAATGTTCTGCACAGATAGCCAACTTAGGTATTGGTCTGCCTAGACCCTCTTTCAGTGAGAGAAGAACCCACTTCACTGCCTATGATTTTGGTGGAAATGTCAGTCATGTGCCCTTCAAGAGGGTGACTAAGGCCAGACAACTGTCTCCTTGGACACACTATTTCTTCTGTGGGGAGCATATGACTCAAGCAAAGCAAATTGGGGGCATTCATGAGCTGCTGAATAAAACAGTTATGCTCTGTGTCTGGGATCAGAGATTATGAAAAATGAGTATCTATGACCATAAGTGTCCAGACTAGAAAATAAAGTCAACTAGAGACAAAAAGGTGAAAATATGGGAGAAGAAAACAAAGCCCTGCATCCAGCTATGCCTGAGATCAAACTTCTCTCCGACTTTTTAGTTATCTAGGCAATAAACTCTAAGTTTGATAACTTTATTTGAGCTGAGTTTATATCACTAATGTAGGGATCACAAGAAAAAGATGAAAAAATTGTTCAGAAATATGAGACCCATGGGCAATGATACTGCAAAACCTTCACAGAGCATTAGTGTGTCAGGAAGCCAACAAACACAAAAGCAAAAACAAAAAAACAAAATATGTACTTCCCCTCAACTAATTCCTCAAAATAAAATTTTTCACCACCATAAAAAGTAGTACTATTTTAGAATACTTGACTCAAAAATCTTTATAAGATTACCTTAAAATTCTATCAGTTTATATTTCTCTTGGGTTGACTTAGAAGGATATTGCAATTTTATGGGAGCTTTTTCAATTAAAATAATTAATTAAATTCTGTCACCAAGAAAGAAAAAAGATGCATGACATTTTTTTAAAAGGTATTCAATCAAAATAACTCATTGTGACTATACGTCTTTGTAAGACGGAATGCACTGCTTAAACATCATACATTGTTATTTGGTCTGTACTATATTTTTAAAAGAAACTTTATAAATTATGTGAAATTCTCACTATAGACCTACAAGGTATAAAAGAAACTTTATAAATTATGTGAAATTCTCACTATAAACCTACAGGAGATAACGTTATATAAATCCAACTACTATAGATAGGCCCTTAGTTTCCCTTCAACATAGAAGCTTCAAATTACAGAAAAGATTGTCCTCTCACATCAAACCATAAATCCTAATAGTCCTCCCAAATTGAGCTTCCAACAATACAAGAAGGGAGTAAATATAAAAAGATAAATCACTTTCTTTTTTTAAGGCTTTGAAATTTTTAAAAAATTCAGAAAAGTACAAATAAGAGTACTCTTTATTATCCATATCCAGAATTAACAACTGCTTTCACTTGACATACTTCTATTCACAGTTCCACACATTTTTATTTTGATTATACAAATCACATGTAAAAATATATTACAGGTGAAATAAAAATCTCTTTTAACCACTACCTTAATTTTACTATGTCTCCTTCTCAAATATAACCTCTCTCCTGAGTGTGATGTTTCTCTTTAGACACACAAATATATATAGGTATATGAATATGTAAATAAAAAAGTAAAATGTATACATATAAAAATATGAAAATAAACATAATAGAGGTAAATATAGAATAGTTAGTATTTTTAAATTTACAGAAATGAAACTAAACTTTCTGTGGTTTTTTGTTTTTTGTTTTTTTAAAATATTTTATTTATTTATTTGACAGAGAGAGATCACAAGTAGACAGAGAGGCAGGCAGAGAGAGAGAAAGAGGGAAGCAGGCTCCCTGCCGAGCAGAGAGCTCGACACGGGACTCGATCCCAGGACCCTGAGATCATGACCAGAGCCGAAGGCAGTGGCCTAACCCACTGAGCCACCCAGGCGTCCCTTTCTGTGGTTTTTAAAACTTCTCTTTTTCCCCCTCTACTGCATCTCTTCTAGGTCATTCTTTGACACATAAAGATCTAGATATTTATCCTCAACTGTTTTATAATATTTCACTATGCAGACACAGTTCTTTTATATATCCTCTTACTGACAGTCATTTTGACTGTTATCAATTTTTTGCAACATTTACAAATAATATTTCAATAAACTTGCATACATATCTCCTTGTGCACATGAAGAAATATTTCTCTGGAATGTATTTAGAATTAGGATTGCTAGATCAGAATGTATGCACAGCTTCAGTTCTACAAAATGATGCCAACTCTGAATTCATTTTCAATTAAATAATACAGCAGTAATACATAATATATGTAATTAAAAATAATGCAAAAAGATGCTTGAACTAATCACCACATTTTAAATTTAAACTTTTCACTAATCAATTTAAGAGTAAAGGTATTGGGGTGCCTGGGTGGTTCAGTGTGTTAAAACCTCTGCCTTCAGCTCAGGTCGTGATCCCAGGGTCCTGGGATCGAGCCCCGCATCGGGCTCTCTGCTCAGCAGGGAGCCTGCTTCCCTTCCTTTCTCTCTCCTGCCTCTCTGCCTACTTGTGATCTCTGTCTGTCAAATAAATAAAATCTTAAAAAAAAAAAAACTATAAAAAAAAAAAGAGTAAAGGTATTAGCTAGAATGGCCAAAATTAGCAAGACAGGAAACAAAGTGTATTGGAGAGGATGTGGAAAAAGGGGAACCCTCTTACACTGTTGGTGGGAATGCAAGTTGGTGCAGCCACTTTGGAGAACAGTGTGGAGATTCCTTAAGAAATTAAAACTAGAGTTTCCCTATGACCCTGCAATTGCACTACTACTGGGTATTTACCCCAAAGATACAGATGTAGTGAAAAGAAGGGCCATCTGTACCCCAATGTTTATAGCAGCAATGGTCACGGTTGCCAAACTGTGGAAAGAACCAAGATGCCCTTCAACGGACAAATGGTAAGGAAGATGTGGTCCATATACACTATGGAGTATTATTCCTCCATCAGAAAGGATGAATACCCAACTTTTGTAGCAACATGGACGGGACTGGAGGGGATTATGCTGAGTGAAATAAGTCAAGCAGAGAGAGTCAATAATCATATGGTTTCACGTATTTGTGGAGCATAACAAATATCATGGAGGACATAGGGAGATAGAGAGGAAAAGGGAGTTGAGGGAAATTGGAAGGGGAGGTGAACCATGAGAGACTCTGGAGTCTGAAAAACAATCTGAGGGTTTTGAAGGGGTGGGAGTGGGAGTTGGGGAAGCCAGGTGGTGGGTATTAAGGAGGGCACGGATTGCATGGAACACTGGGTGTGGTGAAAAAATAATGAATTCTGTTATGCTGAAAAGAAATTAAAAAAAAAAAAGAGTAAAGGTATTAAGTGTGTTGGTTATCAAAATTCCCTTTGTCTTCACTAAAAAGCAAGAATAAGTTTCCTGCCACAGAGTAGTGTGGCAAGTTGTCCACTGTCGCAAGGGTTATTTAGGGGGCTGCGAGATACATAACGCACAGTTCTCACTGCTCAGGTAGCCAGAGAAGCAGCTTTCCAGAAAAGCAAAGCACATTTAAAGAGACCCAAAGATTATTTCCCCCTTAACTTAAATCTCTTAAAAGACATATTTAGATGCACCAAAGTTAGCATGTTAACATTCATGTTCTTTGTCAATATATTCTACCACATAAACTTGTGTAGTTAGGTAGATTATAAACTAAAACTCTAAGGAAAGACTTCCCTTCCTAGTTTTAATTGCTGCATTTTAGAATTGTATATGGATTGCTGAAAGTAGTATTTACCATACCTTTTCATGAAATTACACTAAAAGACCATCTGAATTCAAATGACCACCAAATTTGGATCATACTACCTTCTGTGTAAATAAGTTTATCCAAAAATAATTATTTATTTTCCCATATTGCCTCTATTATGTTCAAGATGGATCACTAAAATTTCACCCACAGAAAATTTTTCATTTATATAAAACTTCACTTAGCATTATTTGTAGCATTATTTTTTCACTCTTTGCATAGAGTTACAATTGAATTTTTATATATCCTGCACAATTCATCCCTTTATATGTACTATTGATAAAATAATATTCATAAAAATAATTATTATGTAGCACAATTTTCATCCTATTCACTTTTCACTGGAATTCAATTTGGAAACAACTTCAGGAAAGGCACCAAGATGAAAACTGAGCTCATGGTGCTTACTGGCAGTGGTCAACATGAGTTTGTCTGTTTATCTGTCTGCCTGGCCTGTCTGCCTCCAGCTCAAGTTGTTAAAGCTGAAGAAGAAATGTTTAATGATTTTTATGGTGAGAAATTTGGAATTGATGTTTTTAACTAATAAGAGATGGGTTTTAGTTCAAATTTAATCCAAAAGATTCTCCTTCCAAAATGAGTTTTAAATGATTCCTCCATTGTACACAGAGGGCAGAGAACAAGCATGGACAGACAGCAAGGTGAACTAGCCTAAAACAAATTAACATAGCTCAAGATCATGTTATTTAGTTCCTTCATGGAACAGGGCACACCATGCCCACATCACTGCCCATTACACACCTTCTGGGTGGGTTAGATGGAGCTATACTATGTCTGTGTGGAAAAATCCAGAGAAAGATCTCACAGAGTGATAGAGATGTTAGACCTTTCCCAGAGGTTCTGAGGTTCCCAGTATATTTTATAAATGCCAGACATAGGGCATATTTTTTGAAAACATTAAACAAGTGGGTATTTAAACATAAAAAATAAAACTGTAATTTGTCCACAGATGGTAGTCCAGTTTAAGTTATAAGACAAATGCAATGCTCTTAAAAAACACTATCAGCCTTCCCCTTGACTGAATGCATAGGTCATTGGGAGAGAATATCAAAATCTAAATTTGAGATCTTGAATTTAAGACCCAAGCTACACAGGTCATCTGTTCCCACTGTGGTGGGGACCACCACTACAATAAACCTGTAGACCATCTCAAACTAGGGCACTATTGGGAGGTCTACAGGTTTATTGTGAGCAGATGCCTGAGCTAAGGGGACCCATGCCTAGCCATTTTAGCTAAGAATCTGGCACTGAGAGAGCAAAACAAATAAGGGAAACTCTCAGAGAGCACCAACTTAACAGGCTGATTTCTGTCTGAGTGTGCTACTTGTTTCCTCATAAGTAAAAAATATTCATTCTGGCAGAAAGCCTATCTTCATGAAAAAAAGATCAAGCAGATCTGTACTTGAGCCAAAAGCATTCTTGTTGAAGGCGGGGATGCAACTAAGTCACTGCAAAGTCAAAAGCATAAAACTGCAGAAATAACGTAAGCAGGATCTTGTCTCCCCTGGCTTCCAGGAAGGGCGGGAGGGAGTAAGGTAACTCCTGATAGCCCGGCCCTCATCTCTCCCAGGAGCGCACACTTGTGAACTCCTTCCTCTGTTCTGTCTCTGGAGTCAAAGCCATTTGCGTGCTCTGCTCCCTGCAGCCAGGTTCCCTATTGTTCTGATCCTAACTGCTAGAGCGTCCCAGCCTCCATCTCCTTTCTCAACTGCTGTCCCTTATGCCATCTCCTCATCCATGGGTTCTAAACTGTCCAGACCCTCAAATCAGGGGAAGAATGTAACAGATCTCTCCACAACTTCACCTCCCGCCCTAAAACATCTTTCTTTTTCCATCTTACAGCTCTTTCAGAATAGGAATTGGAAAAACATTTTCCAGGTGAGGAAGAGCAGCTGGAGGACACCACTGAATGCATGGCTTGCCTGATTTCCAATCAGGTTCTTTGGTTCTCTCTCATCTCAGGTTCATTTCCTGCCTACCAAGGGTCAAGCAGCCAGAGCTTGAGTCTATCTTCTGTTGCTGTTTGTCTGGCTTGATGTTAACCTGTTATGAAGGGTAATTTATGTCAACTTGACTAAACCATGGTACCCAGATTTTGGTCAAGCACCAGTCTAGATATTGCTGTGAAGGTATATCTTTATATGTGATTAACACCAAAATCAGTAAACTTTGAAAAAGCAGATACCCTCCCTAATGTGAACCCTAAAATGATCATCCAATCGCTTAAAGTCTTTAAGAGGAAAAGACTGAAGTGTTTGAGAAAGGGGGAATTCTGCCTCCAATGCCCTTCACAACTGAGCTGCAAATCAACTCTTCCCTGGGTCTCCAGCCTGTCAGCCTCCTCTTCAAAATTCAGACTTGCTAACCCCCACAAAAGCATGAGCCAATTCCTTAAAATGAATCCTTCTCTCTTTTTTCTTGCTCTGTCTTAGAAAGAGCCTATTGATTTCCTCATTCTATTGGATAAGTTTCTCTAGAAAGCCCTACCACACCCAATATGACCCTGGCAAAAGTGGAAATGATGGTGTTCATTCATTCCTTCATTCAGTGTAGTTTTTTGGAAGACATGGCTCACACTTGGCCAAGCGTCATCCTTTGTAAGGGAGAGGCAAGTAGTTTCAGTGAATGAAACAGCCAGGGGTAAGAAAGGGTTGAACCCCTGGCCAGGGAGGCTCAACAAAGTTTTCCAAACCTGTATGGAAAATTCAGTCACAGAAGGGCCTCCCAAGTTCAGATCTGCATCTCAGAATTCTCTGAGGAGAGCAGCTCTGAGGAGTCTTAACTTCTGACAGGTGCTGCTTCAGTGAAAATCATCACTAGCTGTACGGAGACCACCAAGTAAAGAGCACAAGAAAGAAAGGGCCCGTCCCATGTGAACATTGCCTGGGGTTGGTGCTGGGTAGGTAGTACTGGCATTTTTCTTTTTTTTTCACGTTTGATACTTATCTACATACCTTCAATAATGGCTAAAGTATCTATACATAAATCACAATACTATAAAGACTTCAAAGAAGATATTAGAACAACCTTATAATAGTTTTTCAATCTACCTTCTTTATTTTGCTCTTCAATGAAATTTCCAGCCTAGCTCCACACTATTTTCCAGAAATGGATTATAATCACTTCTCAAACTATGAATTAAACCAAACTGGACTTGTTCACAAAATCCCCAGGATGAGGAAATCAGTTAAACAATAGCACTGGTTTAAATCAATTAAACAATGGCACTGAGAGCCATCAGGTGCTCACAGAAAGTTAAAAGTGGAAGGTAACAGGGGAACATACACACAAAGACTTAGGTTGTGCTTTTCTGTAATTTCCCAGTTTCTTACAAGGAACAAGTATGCTATTATAATCTTGAAGAACTTGAACTTTTTAAAAAGAAGTTGTCTTACAGATTAATTAGTCCAACCTCTGACTCTATGTGTAAGACAAGAGGGAAAAGCAAAAGGGAGAGGAAAGAAGTGGAATGTAGGTACATAGTCATCCTGGCTAAATCTTAACACTACCTTTTCAAGGCAGTTGTTAATATGTTGATTTCAGAATTGGAACTTTTCATTCAAAACATTTCACTCATCTCAAAGCAAAGCAAGTGGCCATGGGGAATGGCTCTCAAGTGTGTGTCTGCTTACAAAGTAGGTACTGTCTACAGACTCCCACCTAACCTTAAACTCCTCCTGAGGAAAATAGGCCTAGGACAATGGAAGGGCACATTCATCATCTGCCAGCCACAGAGGACCAGAGGTTGTATCAGAAAACAGTCTTCCTGATTCTCATTTTATTATAATTTCCACCTCATTATCCTAAACCAAATTCCCACTTCCCTCAGACAGGGCAGTTAGCATTTCATTTAAATCCTTTGTCTTCCAGAGGTTACGTGGTTAGAATTAACAAATACCCCATGCTTGCACAAAGGAGCTAACAATGAAAATGTCAATGGAAGGTGTGAACCAGTCCAAGGTAAGTCAGTATGAACTTGAGTGTTCAGCTGCATCACTGAGGTCATTAAAAGCATCCAAATATAAAAGAAAGCAATATAATTTTGAAGCATGGCGTTCCTGTCTGTGGAAACCTAAAGAGAACAGACAACCTGACAAAATAGTTCCAGACTTTTTCTTTCTTTGTGAACGTGGTCCTTCCAGCAGATGTCACTAAAGAGCAGGCCACTCTTCTAGGTTAAAGAAATGATTTCAAGGAAGATGAGGTGGTTTAATATGTCCTAAATTTCACAGTACCAGGAGGACTAGACTATAGGCTTAATAGTGTTCCCTGAATCCCATTCACTTGCATGTGAAAATAGCAGTCAGCAACAAAGCTTCACTCTGAGATGATAATATACCACATTGCATAAAAAAATGTTTTTTGATACAAAAGTTGGGTATTTATCCTTTCTGATGGAGGCATAATACTCCATAGTGTATATGGACCACATCTTCTTTATCCATTTGTCTGTCAGTCTGAGGGTTTTGAAGGGGCGGGGGCTGGGAGGTTGGGGGAGCCAAGTGGTGGGTATTATGGAGGGCACATATTGCATGGAGCACTGGGTGTGGTGCATAAACAATGAATCCTGTTACATTGAAAAGAAATTAAATAATAATAATAATGTTTTTTGGAGAATAAGAAGCTGTGACTGAATCTTCACATAAAACTCAAATGTAACCTCTTGAATTTAAAGACATTGCTATCTTTGTCATTTGAGTGAAAATATATTTCAAAATAATAAGATTTAACTTTTTAAATTAATTACTTAATATAATTCATACTATTAGGATCATTATAATACTATGCAACAATATTAACATTTCTGTCCCCTCTTTTCATATTAAGCATGGCTTATCCGAATGCCCCTGTGCTTGGGAGAGTGGCCAACACCATTAGATGCACCATTAGATCCTGCTAGACAAGTATGCCACATGAGCCAATAAACACAGTCTGAAAGAATATTACAGAATCTCTGAGATCAGACTTGGTTATGTTTTTATCTTGGATTACATTTATCTTGTTTGTCCTTCCCGTTTCTTACTATTAGGTTGCTACTTTGTTCTGGGGTTGTTAGAAAGATCTCCTTTGACCTGGTTCTCCACCATGTATTTGATGACCAAGGGCTTGTCAGGGGTGAGATTCATTTCCAGGATGCACTGTGCCACAGGATAAAGTTGATCTTGTTTGCATGTCACATATCTAGCTCCATACCTCCCCATCTCCCCGTCTCTCCTTAGGCACACTGGAGTGAAATGGGCCAAACTTTTTAATCACATATTGGTCACATTATTTCATAACTCTACATATGTGCACTTGCTGTTCCTTTGTTTGGAATGTCCTGTCTTTTCTTTATCACATGTTCAAGTATTCTCCAAGACAACATGCAAATATCACCCCCATGATAAAACTACCTTTGAAGCAGCCTCACAGTTGTTCAGAAGGAAGCACACATAGCCAGTAATAGCAGCTCTGTCACCTGCACTGGCTACGTGGGTGTCCCTCATCATCAATATCAACTGCCTTCCATGATGTAATGTTGGGATGACCCTCCAAATTCATCCTTTTTTCCTCAGGGAAACATGCTCTCTGGGGTCCTATGTGATCCTTCAAGGCGTTTGCAATGGGAGGCAGTTTAGCGTTGTGATTTGGAGTGCAGGCTTCAGAACCAAAGAAGCACACTGAATTTGGTCTTGGCCACTCCCCAGCCATGTGACTTTCGACAGGCCCATACTCTCTCTGGGGTTCCTCATCATAAAACGTTGATGATGTTACTCAGCCCATTGTATTAAATATCATAATTCACCCAAACCATTCAGAGTAGTGCTTAGCATGTGGTAAATGCTAGTAGTTATAAATATTACCACCGTCAATAAAATTCTGTTATTATAGCATTTTAAATACAACATTATAATTTTCTAATTATAGTGTCTGTGCTTCCCACCCAACACAGATAAATTGGGAGCATCTTAAGAGCAGGAAATGTGTCTGTCATCTTTTTATACATAGCATAAAGTTTGCTATAAAGTACTTGAGCATAAGTACTGAGAGCATTTAATAACAATAATCACAACAATAATAATAGTGGGATGAATCAGCTATAGTTCACAATAGGCAATATATGAAATACTAGAAATATAAAACAAATGAAAAGTGAGGTTTCAGTTCAGCTGCATGTAAGACACTCATCAGTAAATGAAAAATCAGCTTTTGTAAATATTAGTGAAAACACTCGTATTCAAAACCCATTTTTCAAAAAGAAAAAAGAAATTCAGTTAACTTAATGTATAGTTATTCCTCTATGAAACTAGACATTGACGTTTACAATTTTGTACCTGGGAGTCACACACAAGATTGGCCTGATTATTGGGAAATGTGACCTGTATGCTACAGACAATGATAGGAAATCAAATCTCCATATACAACTACTTCATTTCTATAACTATCAGAGAAGCTGACAAAGATATTAGATTTTTCAATAGCCTCAAGTTCTCAAATATGTGATGTCTTTTTGGAAAATACATTTCTGTCTATAATTTTAGTAAATTATTTAACACTTTTGCTTCTGTCTCCCATAACAAGATTTGCATGCCAATGATAACAACTGGAGGAAAAAAATCTAATTTTATTTCCAAAAGAAGTAAGCCTCTATATATAGTATTTTTGTTGCATCTATTTGTCAGCTTACTAAAGGTGACTTTCTCCGTTATCATTTCATTCAAATTGTCCTGGCCTAGGCCATCTATGCACTCTTGATGGATAAAGTCAATGAATGTGTTTGAGTCATCATTTTACTTTGTCTTTTGGTGGCATTTGATAATGTTAACTCCCTTCCTCTTTAAGCCCTCCTGGATTTTCTCCTTTCTCTCCTAATAGACTCCCTTTCCAGATCAGGTTCTTTTGGTTTGCCTCTTAAACACTGATGTCTCCAAGGCTATGCTTTCAGCCCTCATCTTTCCTCCCTTAACCTTCTCAAGCAATCTTATCCACTATTTTGGTTGCATGAAACTATGTAAAAGCAAAGAAATGTGAATTATATATGAGTAACATGTGCGTGCCTATACACACATACATTCATGTATTAAAAACACACACATACCAAATCTCTACCTTTTTCTTAGATATCTACCACATTCTCCTTGCCTGACATTAATCCAGCCACTTGATCTCCCTAAGAGATAAAGGTTCCAAAGGCACCTCAGCTTTCCCCAAAGCCTTGTTCCTAATATCCACCCAGACACAAAATCACAGGCCTAAGAACACATTTGTATAGCTATCAAGTCCCCTCTGAGTCCTACCCCAGGCTAGTTCTACACCCACATCATCACCATCCAGACAATCCATATGCTCATGGACTCTCTACATGTCCCTTGCATGCAGCTGAGTAGGATTTCTGTAGGAAAGCAATCATTTTTGTTTTGTTGTTGATTTATTTTAACCTTCACAGTTTAAAATCTTTCAGTGGCTCTCCATTGTCAGCAGAGCGGAACTGTAACTGCTTGTATTGTATATGAAGCCTTCCCTGATTCCCCTACTTCCCAGTCTTTCACCTGTGAATACTTCTGGCACCCTAAGTTTTAGCCATGCCAAAGTACTTTTGATCTCTAGAAACTTCAAAATGTATCATGCTTTTATGGCTTTTGGTTTGTTGTTCTTTCTTTCTAGAATTTCTTCTCACCATCCAACCTAGAAAAAACAATCCATCTTCAAGCATTATGCTTAATAGTGATTTCTTCTATAAAGCCATGAACCTCATTTAAAAACCTACTCATTACAATTGCATCAAAAGGAATAAAATACCTAGGAATAAATTTAACCAAGAATGTAAAAGATCTCTACACTGGAAACTATAAGATATTGATGAAAGAAACTGAAGATGTTACATAAATCGAAAAAACTCTACACTTATCAATTGGAAGAATATTGGTAAAATGTCCATACTACTCAAAGAAATCTACAGATTCAATGCAATCCCTATGAAAATTTCAATGGCATTATTCTCAGAAACAGAACATATAATTCTAAAATTTATAGGGAACTACAAAAGACCTCAAATAGCAAAAGTGATCTTGAGAAAGAAGAACAAAAAACCAGAGACATCACACCTCCTAATTTCAAGCTATATTGTAAAATATTAGAGCAATCCAAACAGTATGGTACCAGCATAAAAATAGAGACTGAGATCAATGGAACAGAACAGACAGCCCAGCAATAAACCAACATATATGTGGTCAATTAATTTACGACAAAGGAGTCAAGAATATACGGCGGGGAAAGGGTATTCTCTTTAATAAGTGGCATTGGGAAAACTGGACAGCCACATGCCAAAGAATGAAACTGGACTATTATCTTACACCATACACAAAAATAAACTCAAAATGGGTTAAAGACTTGAATTTAAGATTTGAAACCATAAAACTCCTAGAAGAAAACACAGGCAGTGAGCTCCTTGACATTGGTCTTGGTGATGATTTTTTTGGATTTGAAACCAAAATCAAAACAAATGGGATATATCAAACTAAAAAGCTTACGTACTGGATAGGAAACCATTAATAAAATGGAAAGGCAACCTATGTATTGAATAAGAGAAAATATTTTCAAGTCTATCTCTGATAAGGGCTAATATCCAAAATATACAAAAAACTACAACTCAATACAAAAAAAAAAATTAACAGTGCAACTAAAAAAAATGGGCAGATGATCTGAATACTTTCCCAAAGAGGACATAGAAATGGCCAATTAGTATATTTAAAAGTGCTCAATATCACTAATCATCAGAGAAATGCAAATCAAAAATACATTTAGATACCACCTGCACCTGTTAAAATGGCTATTATGGAAGAATAAGAAGGAGAGGGAGGGGGTGGGGAAGGGAATGGGAATGGGAAGGAGAAAAGAGAAGGAGAAGAAGAAGAAGAAGGAGGAGGAGGAGGAAAAGGAGGGGGAGGGGGAGAAGAAAAAGAAACAGTGTTGGAAAACATATGAGGAAAAGGGAACCCTTGTTCACTGTTGGCAGGACTGTAAATTGCTGCAGCTACTATGGAAGACAGTATGAAGTTTCCTCAAAAAATAAAATAAAACTACCACTTAATTTAACAATTCCACTTGTAGGTATTTATCTGAAGGAAACAAAACATTAATTGGAAAAGATATGTGTGCCCCCATATTCATTGCAGCGTTATTTATAAGAGCCAAAACTTGGAAGAAACCTAATAATCCATGAATGGATGAACAGATTTTTAAAATGTGGCATATACAATGAAATATTATTTGGTCATAAAAAAAAAAGGAAATCTGTATTTGCAACAACATGGATGGACCTTGAAGTCATACACCGAGTGAAATAAGTCAGACAAAGAAAGAAAAATACTTAAATGTGGATCCAAAGAAGAAGAAGAAAAAAAAGGAAAGCTCAACTGTGCCCTTGGTGTAACTTTTCCCCTTCCTTAGCTACTGTTCTGTAAGCATCTGCAACACAGCCCACAGATTCTGTTCCAGGCACTGAGCATGGACACTAAGATGTAATTTGGTTCAACAAAGAGGTGAAAGAATGAGTGCATTACATTCTTAAAATTTCTAAAGCATACCTTTCCCAAAAACAAAGTATTTTTCCCCTGTGTTATCCCTACTAAATTTACACACAATGAAAACTGAAAAAAGAATATTTATTTAACTTACAGAAAAATGATTTGTCTTCTTTTCTTTACCAATCTGCTCTTTTCATGACTGGTTTTCTGTAATGGTATTTTTTTTATTATCATTCACCCCACAGTGAGATCAGTGTAACTTCTCATCCAAAGAGCTTAATAAATGTCTATGACCTCACTACATTATAGAATAGGATAGCAAGACAGATAAATCAACATACTGAGAAAGTGGCCACGATAGCACAACTGTTTGAAAGTGCAACTTCAGTTCCTCTCACTAAAAACACACAAAGAGGAGGGGGCATCTTTTTTGAAAGCTACTTGCATTAGAGATATGCTCAGAATTAGTGTACAGCATATGGTTACATTACATATTTGCTCATTCCATGGCAGAGCCTTTTGTTAAGGCTCAGAAACGGGTTTTCACGAATCTGCTTCCATCTGTATTCCATTCCTGAAAATCATCCTGTTTGAAACATCAGGTTGACAACATATTTGAGCCCTTGGGTGAGATTCTGCCTCTAACATAGCTGAATCCCTGACTGAGAAGTCATTGGACTATCCATTTTTGTGTCACAGGTAGGAATTATTGCGTTAGCCTCAGAAAGCTTACCCATATTGTGGAAGCTTAAAAGAAGGACCAACCAGCTGAGTATTATGGTGAACATTATCTACTTCCACCAGTTTTTACCATAATACAAAATCTTATTTCCAATGAATTATCATGTTAGTAATACAACAGGCTAAAAGAAGAATTTTACTCTTGTAGGAAGAATTTTACTCAACCTACTTCTCTCTATAGTATCCGTAACTTATTTGTACTAATGTACATTGACTGCTGGTGTTATATTTCAATTTATGGTACAGATCATAATTCATGTCACAAAATTCTCTAATCCCATAACATACACAATTTGAACATTTTTATCATTAACATTCTCTCATTAAAATAATGCATTAACAATATTATCTTCTATTAAAAAATTATTCTTCCTAAGTGGCATGAGAGATAAAGATTGAAATTTATTATTTATCAAATGTCTCAGATATTTCTAGAAATATTACATGATCAGAAAATCCATAAACTCCTAAGTGTTCTTACCTAAAACAAATGACCAACAAACATTGGTTGAGGAATGATTCATGTATGTATGTATGTAAGGACAAATGCATGAATAGATGGATAGATGTGAGCTCTTTCAAAAAGACAATGAATACAAAGTAAAACAAATATTATGAAAAATAAATAATATGGTAGCCCACACACTGAAGTCACTCAGAAGCTATATGATAAAAAAGAATGAATGATGTGAATGAATACATAAAATACCAACTTATTTTATCCCACAGGTTAACCAAAAAACAATCTGTTGGAAGAAATCTGTCAATCATGTATTTCAACCCAGATTTAGAAAATAAAGAAAAACGGTCTATAAAAGTTCATAGAATTAACTAGAAAAGGGGACTAGGTATCAGATCCTCTGACTTTGATTAAAGTGATTTTCCATTAGAATACATATTGTTTTCTTCCAGTACAAAAATGAAAAAAAAAAAAGGTTCTATTTTCAGAGAAACTTTTTTTAATGAGCAAAAGAATACTCTACAATTTGTTGTAGCTTCTAGTCAGCAGTTTCATTTTATGACTGCAATGATGGAATGATTATAATTGCTTAGTTAGGCTTTGGAAACATTTTTAACTTCTTAGGCAATTTATAATTTATGGCATCCTTTAATCTCTTGATTAGAAGATGGTTGCTCAAACTTTTCAGAGCAACTTCAGAGTTTCAAATGTGCTACAGATTGGCAGAATTTATTACATAGATGCACACATAAGCACTACACATACTCATAAAGTTGGATTAAATTCCTAATCTCATTAACCAAAGATTATAAGGTAACTATCAAGAGCTAAATGGCCATACTGGGCAGGAGTAAATTTAGCTTACATTTCCTGAATTTAAGAATCCAAAACCAACACATGCTAATCTAAGGGATGAATTTTTAACCATTTACAAAATATTTTTACTCACACACACATACATGCACACAGAGAATACCTCCATGAACACCTAAGAACACAGAATATGTTAACACTTCTCCATATCTACCCTATGTCCATAAATGCATTTATGAACAATGAAGTAATGCCATTATGATTTATGATTCTTATGATAAATCACGTTTTTTATTTTTAAACATTTTTAAATTTGCTGATAAAGTATGATGCACTAGAAAGAGCATTGGGTTTCAGATTAAGGTCTACTGCTAACTAGCTTCATGCTACTGGCAATTTCTTTAACCTCTATGAAAAACTGAGTGAAGTGTCTTCATTTGGGGAAAGATGAAATTTATTTACCTCTGCACTAAGTAACACTCTTACCAAATCTAATAATTAAGTATAAAATCCTCATTAGTCTGTATTTGTGTAATAATTATCAGTCTGTATGAGGTTAATAATTATAATACTGGAAATCCATATGTACTAAACAAAAGTCTTTTTTCTTAGGAATTAAATTTGCAATAAAACCTAAGAAGTTTTCTCCTTTCATAGCCTTCCAGAAATTACAACAGAGACCTGTGTAGTGTTATACTGTTTACCAAATCTAATTTATTTATTTATTTATATCTGTGTTCTTTTTTTAAAACATTTTTAATTATAATATATCATTTGTTTCAGAATTACAGATCTGTGATCCATCAGTCTTACAGAACACCCAGCATTCATCACAACACATACCCTCCCCAGGGTTCATCACCTATCAACCCCATCCCCCAACCCCCTCCCCTCCAGCAACCCTGTGTTTATTTCCTAAGATTAAGAGTCTCTTATGTTTTGTCTCGCTCTCTGGTTTGGTCTTGTTTCTTTTTTCTTTTTTTTTTCCTCTCTTATCCTATAATCCTTTGTCTTGTTTCTTAAATTCCACATATCAGTGAGATCATATGATAATTGTCTTTCTTTTATGGACTCATTTTGCATCGTTTCTCGGCCTTTTGGCTAAGATCAAGTGTAGTATCTGTTCTTATCAGTTTAATATTGACTCATTTTGCTTAGCATAATACTCTCTACATCCATCTACGTCATTGCAAATGGCAATATTTCATCTTTTATTTCACCTTTTTGATGGCTGTGTAATATTCTATTGTATATATATACCACATTTTTTTTCCATTCATCTGTCAATGGGCATCTGGGCTCTTTCCACAGTTGGGCTATTGTGGACATTACTGCTATAAACATTGGGATGCAGGTGCCTCTTCCCATCACTACATTGTATCTTTGTGGTAAATACACAGTACTACAATTTCTCGATCATAGTGTAGCTCTAGTTTCAAGTTTTTGAGGAATCTCCATACTGTTTTCCAGAGTGGCTACACAAGCTTGAATTCCCACCAACAGTGTAAGAGGGTTTCCATTTTTCCTCCTCTTCACCAACATCTGTTGTTTCCTGATTTGTTAATTTTAGCCATTCTGACTAAAATGAGGTGATATCTCATTGTGGTTTTGATTTGTATCTCCCTGATGCCCAGTGGTGATGTTGAGCACTTTTTCATGTGTCTGTTGGCCATTTGGATATCTTCTTTGAAGAAATGTCTGTTCATATCTTCTGCCCATTTCTTGATTGGATTATTTGTTTTTTGGTGTTGAGTTTGGTATGTTCTTTATAGATTTTGGATACTAGCCCTTACGTTATATGTTGTTTGCAAATATCTTCTCCCATTCTGTCAGTTGTCTTTTGGTTTTGTTGACTGTTTGTTATGCAAATGCTTTTTACCTTGATGAAGTCCCAAGAGTTCATTTCTTACTTTGTTTCCCTTGCCCACCAAATCCCATTTAGAAGTAAAGGTCTGAGTTTTCTTCTAAAGTACATAAGAATTAAATATTATAGTGCTATTATCACTTTTCAAAACATGTGACTGTATCTCATCTACTAATTTTTGTCTCTGTTCTACACTTATGGTAAATCTTTAGGAAAATGGTAAAATAAACAAAGTATGCTGGCTCTCTGGATCCTTGGTCGTGTTCATGGCGCCAACAGTCCAGCAGTCTCCACTTCCCTATGCATGGCTGCCTATAAATGAAGGTCAGTCTGTATGGTGGGTAGAAAATAAAAGTTAAGAGTTTTTCTCCAGAAGATCTATGGTAAAATCTATTTCCAAAAAGAAACAAACAGCAAAGAATTGGCAAATAAAGTGAGTAAATCTAAATATATACTGATGGTATAAATTTTTAAATAATGTTATTGTGAGTTCTAAAGAGAGAGAATTAAATTACACAATAAAAAAACAAAATATATATTCAGGGAAGATTATTAAAATTAAACTTTTGTAAAGTCCTTGTTTGAGACAAAGGTAAAAATATTGATTATATTCAGACTTATAGATTAAGTATACCTATGCTAAAGTTTCTAGTATAATCACTAAATTTAGAAATGAATTGATTAACTTTCAAACTACCAGAAGATAAATTGAAAAGGAAAGTGGTCAAAAAGGTCAAGAAAGAAAAGATTGCTTTAAAAGTCATGGAAATGGTAAGAAAAACAGAAACCAGAAAAGATTATAGAAATAAATACATCAATATTTTCAATAAATGTAAATGGACTAAATGCTCCAATTAAAAAAAAGATTATTATAATTGATCAAAAGGTTAAAAATCAGCCATCAATCAAAAATCAAAATTCCACAATTAGCACATGACAGATCTGTTTTTTTGTTTGTTTTTTGTTTTGTTTTGTTGTTGTTTTTTGTTTGTTTGTTTGTTTGTTTTAAGAGAGGGAGAGTACACCAGTGATGAGGGGTACACGGGGAGGAAGAGGAGGAAAGAGTCTGAAGAAGATTCTGTGCTGTACATAGAGCCCAAAGCCAGGCTCAGTCCCATAACCACAAGATCATAACCTGAACCACGACCAAGAGTTTGAGGTTCAACTGACTGAGCTACTCAGGTGCCCCTTGATAGATCTGATTTTAAAAAATTGCAATTCTACTTCTGACCAAGATGGAATAACAAGAATAAGACCATATTTTCCCTCCCACTTGAAAAAGTAAAGAAAAAACAAACAATGTCAGACACTGACATCAGGTAGTAGGCAATGAAAAACAGTGATTCCCAAAAGATGCAAAGCAAATGAAATGGACCCAAAAATCACCTTAGTTCTAGAGTTCTCAAGACAGAGAATCAGAGAAGAGATAACATAGAAAAAGAACCCCAGTCTGCAAAAGGCCCTCTCAAGTATTCAGCAGAAGAGCAATCACTGCTTTGTGTGAAGACACTACCCATCACCAGAGCAAGAACCACATGGAAGAATGAGCAGTATAAAATGCAGTGATGCCAACAGCATCAAACTATTTCCAAATAACTTGCCTGAAATTGCAGAACAAAGCTCTTGGACATTTATAGAAATACAAAAATATACAGCACCCAAAATTATAAAATTCACAATATAAGGCATTAGGCCAAAGGTTACCAGGCAGGCAAAGAGGCAGGAAAATATGCTTCATAACAAGGAGAAAGATCAATCAATTGAAACTTACCAAAATTGATACAGATGTTAGAGGATCAGACAAGGAAGGATGGCAAATCAGAATTCCACAGATCGGAAGAGGAGTCAAGATGGCGGAGAAGTAGCAGGCTGAGACTACTTCAGCTAGCAGGAGATCAGCTAGAGAGCTTATCTAAAGATTGCAAACACCTGCAAATCCATCGGCAGATCGAAGAGAAGAAGAACAGCAATTCTAGAAACAGAAAAACAACCACTTTCTGAAAGGTAGGACTGGTGGAGAAGTGAATCCAAAGCGACGGGAAGATAGACCCTGGGGGGAGGGGCCGGCTCCCGGCAAGCGGCGGAAAAACGCAGCACAAAATCGGGACTTTTAAGGGTCTGTGCCACTGAGGGACATCGCTCCAGAGGCTAAACCGAGGTGAAGCCCACATGGGGTCAGCGTGGCCTCGGGTCTCGCAGGGTCACAGAAAGATCGGGAGTGTGTGAGTGTTGCAGAGCTTGCGGATATTGGAACGGGAAGGCCGGCTACAGAGACAGAGCCGACAGTAAGCTCGCAGCTCGGTGTTGCCTTGGGCCAGTCGTGGGCTCGGTGAGCTCGGAGCGCGGCCGGAGGTTGGGCAGACGGGAGTTACTGGGAGCTGTTCGCTGAGAGCGCACTGGGGAGCGGGGCCCCGGGCTTTCGGCTCCTCCGGGCCGGAGACCAGGAGGCCGCCATTTCTGTTCCCGTCCTCCGGAACTCTACGGAAAGCGCTCAGGGAACAAAAGCTCCTGAAAGCAAAGCCAAGCGGATCACTCAGCCCGGCCCCTGCTAAGGGCGGTGCAATTCCGCCTGGGGCAAAGACACTTGAGAATCACTACAACAGGCCCCTACCCCAGAAGATCAACAAGAAATCCAGGCAAGACCAAGTTCACCTACCAAGGAGTGCAGTTTCAATACCAAGGAGAGAGCAGCAGAATTCCAGAGGAGGAGAAAACAAACCACGGAACTCATGGCTTTCTCCCTGTGATTTTTTAGTCTTGCAGTTAATTTAATTTTTTTTCTTTTTCATTTTTTTTCTTTTCTTCTGCTAAAATTTTTTTTAACTTTTACCCTTTTCTTTTTTAACGTTTTTTAACTAGTTTATATAATATATATACATATATTTTTTCTTTTTTATACTTTTTTATTCGTTTTTTTAATTCTTTTTTTTTCTTTCTTTATTTTTGAACCTCTTTTTATCCCCAAATCAGAAGAGATCCCAATCTCTTCAATCTCTTTTTTTAATTCTTTTTTTAATTCTTGATTGAATTTTTAATTCAATCTCTTTTTTTAATTCTTTTTTTTTCTTTCTTTCTTTTTGAACCTCTTTTTATCCCCAAATCAGAAGAGACCCCAATCAGAAGAGATTGGGAGATCCCAATCAGAAGAGATCCCAATCAGAGGAGATCCCTCACCCAATCTCCCCCCTCATGATTTGGGATCTCTTCTGATTAGGTTAAAGCATATTTTCCTGGGATTGTTGCCACCCTTTTAGTATTTTACTTGCTCCTTCATATACTCTTAGCTGGACAAAATGACAAGGCGGAAAAATTCACAACAAAAAGAAGAACAAGAGGCAGTACCAAAGGCTAGGGACCTAATCAATGCAGACATTGGTAATATGTCAGATCTAGAGTTCAAAATGACAATTCTCAAGGTTCCAGCTGGGCTTGAAAAAAGCATGGAAGATATTAGAGAAACCCTCTCCAGAGATATAAAAGCCCTTTCTGGAGAAATAAATGAACTAAAATCTAACCAAGTTGAAATCAAAAAAGCTATTAATGAGGTTCAATCAAAAATGGAGGCTCTCACTGCTAGGATAAATGAGGCAGAAGAAAGAATTAGCGATATAGAAGACCAAATGACAGAGAATAAAGAAGCTGAGCAAAAGAGGGACAAACAGCTACTGGACCATGAGGGGAGAATTCGAGAGATAAGTGACACCATAAGACGAAACAACATTAGAATAATTGGGATTCCAGAAGAAGAAGAAAGAGAGAGGGGAGCAGAAGGTATACTGGAGAGAATTATTGGGGAGAATTTCCCCAATATGGCAAAGGGAAGGAGCATCAAAATTCAGGAGGTTCAGAGAACGCCCCTCAAAATCAATAAGAATAGGCCCACACCCCGTCACTTAATAGTAAAATTGACAAGCCTTAGTGACAAAGAGAAAATCCTGAAAGCAGCCCGGGAAAAGAAGTCTGTAACATACAATGGTAAAAATATTAGATTGGCAGCTGACTTATCCACAGAGACCTGGCAGGCCAGAAAGAGCTGGCATGATATTTTCAGAGCACTAAACGAGAAAAACATGCAGCCAAGAATACTATATCCAGCTAGGCTATCATTGAAAATAGAAGGAGAGATTAAAAGCTTCCAGGACAAAGAAAAACTGAAAGAATTTGCAAACACCAAACCAGCTCTACAGGAAATACTGAAAGGGGTCCTCTAAGCAAAGAGAGAGCCTACAAGTGGTAGATCAGAAAGGAACAGAGACAATATACAGTAACAGTCACCTTATAGGCAATAAAATGACAATAAAATCATATCTCTCAATAGTTACCCTGAATGTTAATGGACTAAATGCCCCAATCAAAAGACATAGAGTATCAGAATGGATAAAAAAACAAAACCCATCTATATTTTGCCTCCAAGAAACTCATTTTAAGCCTGAAGACACCTCCAGATTTAAAGTGAGGGGGTGGAAAAGAATTTACCATGCTAATGGATATCAGAAAAAAGCAGGAGTGGCAATTCTTATATCAGATCAATTAAATTTTAAGCCAAAGACTATAATAAGAGATGAGGAAGGACACTATATCATACTCAAAGGGTCTGTCCAACAAGAAGATCTAACAATTTTAAATATCTATGCCCCCAACTTGGGAGCAGCCAACTATATAAACCAATTAATAACAAAATCAAAGAAACACATCAACAATAATACAATAATAGTAGGGGACTTTAACACTCCCCTCACTGAAATGGACAGATCCTCCAAGCAAAAGATCAACAAAGAAATAAAGGCCTTAAATGATACACTGGATGAGATGGACATCACAGATATATTCAGAACATTTCATCCCAAAGCAACAGAATACACATTCTTCTCTAGTGCACATGGAACACTCTCCAGAATAGATCACATCCTCGGTCCTAAATCAGGACTCAACCGGTATCAAAAGATTGGGATCATTCCCTGCATATTTTCAGACCACAATGCTCTGAAGCTAGAACTCAACCACAAGAGGAAGTTTGGAAAGAACCCAAATACATGGAGACTAAACAGAATCCTTCTAAAGAATGAATGGGTCAACCGGGAAATTAAAGAAGAATTGAAAAAAATCATGGAAACAAGTGATAATGAAAATACAACGATTCAAAATCTGTGGGACACAACAAAGGCAGTCCTGAGAGGAAAATATATAGCGGTACAAGCTTTTCTCAAGAAACAAGAAAGGTCTCAGGTACACAACCTAACCCTACACCTAAAGGAGCTGGAGAAAGAACAAGAAAGAAACCCTAAGCCCAGCAGGAGAAGAGAAATCATAAAGATCAGAGCAGAAATCAATGAAATAGAAACCAAAAAAACAATAGAACAAATCAACGAAACTAGGAGCTGGTTCTTTGAAAGAATTAATAAAATTGATAAACCCCTGGCCAGACTTATCAAAAAGAAAAGAGAAAGGACCCAAATAAATAAAATCATGAATGAAAGAGGAGAGATCACAACTAACACCAAAGAAATACAAACTATTATAAGAACATACTATGAGCAACTCTACGCCAACAAATTTGACAATCTGGAAGAAATGGATGCATTCCTAGAAACAAATAAACTACCAAAATTGAACCAGGAAGAAATAGAAAGCCTGAACAGACCCATAACCAGTAAGGAGATTGAAACAGTCATTAAAAATCTCCAAACAAACAAAAGCCCAGGGCCAGACGGCTTCCCCGGGGAATTCTACCATACATTTAAAGAAGAACTAATTCCTATTCTCCTGAAACTGTTCCAAAAAATAGAAATGGAAGGAAAACTTCCAAACTCATTTTATGAGGCCAACATCACCTTGATCCCAAAACCAGACAAGGATCCCATCAAAAAAGAGAGCTATAGACCAATATCCTTGATGAACACAGATGCGAAAATTCTCACCAAAATACTAGCCAATAGGATTCAACAGTACATTAAAAGGATTATTCACCACGACCAAGTGGGATTTATCCCAGGGCTGCAAGGTTGGTTCAACATCCACAAATCAATCAATGTGATACAACACATCAATAAAAGAAAGAACAAGAACCATATGATACTCTCAATAGATGCTGAAAAAGCATTTGACAAAGTACAGCATCCCTTCCTGATCAAAACTCTTCAAAGTGTAGGGATAGAGGGCACATACCTCAATATCATCAAAGCCATCTATGAAAACCCCACCGCAAATATCATTCTCAATGGAGAAAAACTGAAAGCTTTTCCACTAAGGTCAGGAACACGACAGGGATGTCCATTATCACCACTGCTATTCAACATAGTACTAGAAGTCCTAGCCTCAGCAATCAGACAACAAAAGGAAATTAAAGGCATCCAAATCGGCAAAGAAGAAGTCAAATTATCACTCTTCGCAGATGATATGATACTCTATGTGGAAAACCCAAAAGACTCCACTCCAAAACTGCTAGAACTTGTACAGGAATTCAGTAAAGTGTCAGGATATAAGTTCAATGCACAGAAATCAATTGCACTTCTCTACACCAACAACAAGATAGAAGAAAGAGAAATTAAGGAGTCAATCCCATTTACAATTGCACCCCAAACCATAAGATACCTAGGAATAAACCTAACCAAAGAGGCTAAGAATCTATACTCAGAAAACTATAAAGTACTCATGAAAGAAATTGAGGAAGACACAAAGAAATGGAAAAATGTTCCATGCTCCTGGATTGGAAGAATAAATATTGTGAAAATGTCTATGCTACCTAAAGCAATCTACACATTTAATGCAATTCCTATCAAAGTACCATCCATCTTTTTCAAAGAAATGGAACAAATAATTTTAAAATTTATATGGACCCAGAAAAGACCTCGAATAGCCAAAGGGATATTGAAAAACAAAGCCAAAGTTGGTGGCATCACAATTCCGGACTTCAAGCTTTATTACAAAGCTGTCATCATCAAGACAGCATGGTACTGGCACAAAAACAGACACATAGACCAATGGAACAGAATAGAGAGCCCAGAAATAGACCCTCAACTCTATGGTCAACTAATCTTCGACAAAGCAGGAAAGAATGTCCAATGGAAAAAAGACAGCCTCTTCAATAAATGGTGTTGGGAAAATTGGACAGCCACGTGCAGAAAAATGAAATTGGACCATTTCCTTACACCACACACAAAAATAGATTCAAAATGGATTAAGGACCTCAATGTGAGAAAGGAATCCATCAAAATCCTTGAGGAGAACACAGGCAGCAACCTCTTCGACCTCAGCCGCAGCAACATCTTCCTAGGAACATCGCCAAAGGCAAGGGAAGCAAGGGCAAAAATGAACTTTTGGGATTTCATCAAGATCAAAAGCTTTTGCACAGCAAAGGAAACAGTTAACAAAACCAAAAGACAACTGACAGAATGGGAGAAGATATTTGCAAACGACATATCAGATAAAGGACTAGTGTCCAAAATCTATAAAGAACTTAACAAACTCAACACCCAAAGAACAAATAATCCAATCAAGAAATGGGCAGAGGACATGAACAGACGTTTCTGCAAAGAAGACATCCAGATGGCCAACAGACATGAAAAAGTGCTCCATATCACTCGGCATCAGGGAAATACAAATCAAAACTACAATGAGATATCACCTCACACCAGTCAGAATGGCTAAAATCAACAAGTCAGGAAATGACAGATGCTGGCGAGGATGCGGAGAAAGGGGAACCCTCCTACACTGTTGTGGGAATGCAAGCTCGTGCAACCACTCTGGAAAACCGCATGGAGGTTCCTCAAAATGTAAAAAATAGAACTGCCCTATGACCCAGCAATTACACTACTGGGTATT
Source organism: Neogale vison (assembly GCF_020171115.1). Taxonomy (NCBI): domain Eukaryota; kingdom Metazoa; phylum Chordata; class Mammalia; order Carnivora; family Mustelidae; genus Neogale; species Neogale vison. Next base: position 82,444,731 of record NC_058094.1, on the reverse strand, counting down.
TACCCTAAAGATACAAACAGTGATCCAAAGGGGCACGTGCACCCGAATGTTTATAGCAGCAATGTCCACAATAGCCAAACTATGGAAAGAACCTAGATGTCCATCAACAGATGAATGGATCAAGAAGATGTGGTATATATACACAATGGAATACTATGCAGCCATCAAAAGAAACGAAATCTTGCCATTTGCGACAACATGGATGGAACTAGAGCGTATCATGCTTAGCGAAATAAGTCAAGCGGAGAAAGACAACTATCATATGATCTCCCTGATATGAGGAAGTAGTGATGCAACATGGGGGCTTAAGTGGGTAGGAGAAGAATCCATGAAACAAGATGGGATAGGGAGGGAGACAAACCATAAGTGACTCTTAATCTCACGAAACAAACTGTGGGTTGCTGGGGAGCGGGGGGTTGGGAGAAGGGGGGTAGGGTTATGGACATTGGGGAGGGTATGTGCTTTTGGGTAAATTGGAAGGGGAGATGGACCATGAGAGACTATGGCTCTGAAAAACAATCTGAGGGGTTTGAAGTGGCGGGGGGGTGGGAGGTTGGGGTACCAGGTGGTGGGTATTATAGAGGGCACGGCTTGCATGGAGCCCTGGGTGTGGTGAAAAAATAATGAATACTGTTTTTCTGAAAATAAATAAATTGGAAAAAAAATTAAAAAAAAAAAAAAAGAATTCCACAGATCAAAAACTTAGCGACATGAAGGTCTTAAAATCAAATTTCTAAAGATGAAAATGATAACCTTTGCAATGAAAAATATGGGATTAGCAGCATATTAGATATTACAGAAGAAATGATTAGTGAATTTGAAGGCAAAATGAAACAAAAAGAATTTTATTTTTTTCTGTTTTATAACATATAGTATTTTATTTTCCTTACTCCTTATCTATCCATGTGGACATTTATTGACAAGTCCTTTTCACATGATTTTATGCTAAAATAAACCATAATGAAGTATGACTTTTTTTTTTCTTGGAAGTCTTGGTGCATATAAGTCATGGAGCATGGGTTACTTTGTTTCATTTTAAATAGCATTTTTTATATTTAAGATTTGATTAAATTTTAGTAATTTTGGAAAAATACTAAAAAGCATGATGAATAGTATTTAATTCACTCGTAAGCTTGTCTGCTAGAGTGAAGCCCAATTAATAATTTGGTATACAGCCTTCTTGTATTTTTTTCCAGGTAAAATATTTACATATCCATTTCCAGACTGACAAAGATACCTTGAAGCATAATTTGACTGCCTCTTTTTGTATGAACTGAATTAAACTTAATTTGTGTCATACTATGTCATTAACATACATAAAGATTCACTCCACAAATTAAAATATTCTAAAGTACACAGTCTTTACTGAGAATAAACTGCTTTACTTGATATGGGACCCATTTCTTTTTTATTTTTTAAAACTGGATAACACTTAATTTGCTTAGAAATAGCAAACTACAGGGCACCTGGGTGGCTCAGTGGGTTAAGCTGCTGCCTTCGGCTCAGGTCATGATCCCAGGGTCCTGGGATCGAGCCCCGCATCGGGCTCTCTGCTCCGCGGGGAGCCTGCTTCCTCCTCTCTCTCTGCCTGCCTCTCTGCCTAAGTGTGATCTCTCTCTGTCAAATGAGTAAATAAAATCTTTAAAAAAAAAAAAAAGAAACAGCAAACTACAGATTTTTTTTTTGGAATTTTATTATATTTTATTTTTTTCAGTGTACCAAGATTCATTGTTTATGCATCACACTCAGTGCTCCATGTAATATGTGCCCTCCTTAATATCCACCACCAGGTTCACCCAACCCCCCACCACCCTCCCCTCCAAAACCCTCACTTTGTGTCTCAGAATCCACATTCTCTCATGGTTTGTCTCCTTCTCTGATTTGCCCCAGCTCCCAATGTCCTCTGTGTTATTCCTTATGTTCCACAAGTGAAACCACATGATAATTGATTCTACTTGATTTATTTCACTCAGCATAATCTCCTCCAGCCCCATCCACGCAGGTACAAAAGTTGGGTATTCATTCTTTCTGATGGAGACATAATACTCCATTGTATATATGGACCATATCTTCTCTATCCATTCATCTGTTGAAGGGCATCTTGGCTCTTTCCAGTTTGGCAACTGTGGCCATTGCTACTATGAACACTGGGGTACTGATGGTCCTTCTTTTCACTACATCTGTATCTTTGGGGTAAATAAACGCAGTAGTGCAATTGTGGGGTCATAGGGTAGCTCTATCTTTAATTTCTTAAGGAATCTCCGCACTGTTTTCCAAAGTGGCTGCAAGAACTTGCATTGCCACCAACAGTGTAAGAGGGTTCCTGTTTCTCCACACCCTCTTCAACACTTGTTGTTTATTGTCTTGTTGATTTTGACCATTGTAACTGGTGTAAGGTGGTATCTCAATGTGGTTTTAATTTGAATCTCTCTGATGGCTAATGATGATGATTTTTTTTTTCATGTGTCTGTTAGTCATTTGCATGTCTTCTTCAGAGAAGTATCTGTTCATGTCTTCTGCCCATTTATTGACATGATTATCTGTTTTGTGTGTGTTGACTTTGAGGAGTTCTTTATAGATTTTGGATATCAGCCTTTTGTCTGTAGTGTAATCTTTGAATATCTTCTCCCATTCCATGGGTTGCCTCTTTGTTTTCTTGACTGTTTCCTTTGCTGTGCATAAATTTTTGATCTTGATGAAGTCCCAAAACTTCATTTTTGCTTTTGTTTCCTCTGCCTCTGGGGACGTGTCTTGAAATAAGTTGCTGTGGCTGATATTGAAGAGTTTACTGCCTATGTTTTCCTCTAGGATTTTGATAGATTCCTGCCTTATGTTGAGGTCTTTCATCTATTTTGAGTTTATCTTTGTGTGTGGTGTAAGAGAATGGTCAAGTTTCATTCTTCTGTACATAGCTGTCCAACTTTCCCAGCACCATTTATTAAAGAGACTGTACATGACCCATTTCTAAAGGTTCTTGGAAGCTCCAGCTATTGCCTGAATTTTTGTCTTAAATTATTTTTTACTTTTATTTATTTATTTGAGAGAGACAGCACAAGCAGGGAGGAAGGGCAGAGGCAGAAGGAGAAGCAGATTCCCCACTGCACAGGGAGCCTGATGTGGGGCTTGATTCCTGGACCCTGGAATCATGACCTGAGCTGAAGGCAGATACTTAACCTACTGAGCTACCCAGGCACCCCATGAATTTTTTCCTTAAATTTTTTATTTTAATTCCAATTAATGAATATATGGTGTTATATTAGTTTCAGGTGTACAATATAGTGATTGAACACATCCATACATCACTCTGGGCTCCCCATGACAAGTGCACTCCTTAATCCCCAACACCTATTAACCTATCGTCCCCACCTCCCCTCTGGTAACCTTCAGATTGTTCTTTATAATTAGGAATCTGTTTCTCAATTTCTTTCTTTCTATCTCTTTTATTTTTTCCCTTTGTTTGTTTTGTTTCTTAAATTCCACATATGAGTAAAATGTTATTTGTCATTCTCTGTGTTATTGCACTTAGCAGTATACTTTCTAGCTTTAACCTTATCATTGCAAATGGCAAGCTTTCATTCTTTTTTATGGCTGAATAATATTCTAGCATATATAATGGAATATTACTTTTTATGGAATATATATATATTCCATTAAAATTTATATATATACACATATATGTGGTATATACATATATACATGTATATACATGTGTATATGTACACATATACATGTATATATGTATACATATGTGTATACACACATATATCACCACTTCTTTATCCATTCATCAGTTGATGAATCAATGAATCGAAGGACACTTGGGCTGCTTCCATATTTTAGCTATTATAAATAATAATAATGCTGCTATAAATATAGGGGTGAATATATCCCTTTGAATTAGTGTTCTTGTAATCTTTGGGTAAATACCCAGTAGTGTAATTGCTGGATCATAAGGTAGCTCTATTTTTTACTTTTTGAGGAAACTCTATACTGTTTCTACATTGGATGTACCAGTTTTCACTCTCACCAGGAGCGCAAGAGGGCTCCTTTTTCTCCACATCTTCACCAACATCTGTTTTTTTTATTCCCCTGTTGTTGATTTTAGCGATTCTGACATCTCATTGTAAATTTGGCTTACATTTCTCTATTAAAAAATGGTGATAAGCCTCTTCATGTGCCTGTTGGCCATTAGGATGTCTTCTTTGGAGAAATGTCTGTTTTAATTTTTAATTGGATTATTTGTTTTTGGGGTGTTGAGTTTTATAAGTTCTTATATATTTTGGATACTAACACTTTATCACATATGTCATTTGCAAATATCTTGTCCCATTTAGTAGGTTGCCTTAGTTTTGTTGATTGTTTCCTTTGCTGTGCAGAAACTTTTATTTTAATTTAGTCTCAGTAGTTTACCTTTGCTTTTGTTTCCCTTGCCTCAGGAGACATATCAAGAAAGAAGCTTCTATAGTGATGTCAAAGAAGTTACTGCTGGTGTTCCCTTCCACGATTTTTATGGTTTCAGATCTCACATTTAGGTTTTTAATTCATTTTGAATTTAGTTTTGTGTATGGTGTAAGAACCTAGATGTCCATCAACAGATGAATGGATCAAGAAGATGTGGTATATATACACAATGGAATACTATGCAGCCATCAAAAGAAACGAAATCTTGCCATTTGCGACAACATGGATGGAACTAGAGCGTATCATGCTTAGCGAAATAAGTCAAGCGGAGAAAGACAACTATCATATGATCTCCCTGATATGAGGGAGTGGTGATGCAACATGGGGCCTTAAGTGGGTAGGAGAAGAATCCATGAAACAAGATGGGATAGGGAGGGAGACAAACCATAAGTGACTCTTAATCTCACGAAACAAACTGTGGGTTGCTGGGGGGAGGGGGGTTGGGAGAAGGGGGGTAGGGTTATGGACATTGGGGAGGGTATGTGCTTTGGGGTAAATTGGAAGGGGAGATGAACCATGAGAGACTATGGACTCTGAAAAACAATCTGAGGGGTTTGAAGTGGCGGGGGGGTGGGAGGTTGGGGTACCAGGTGGTGGGTATTATAGAGGGCACGGCTTGCATGGAGCACTGGGTGTGGTGAAAAAATAATGAATACTGTTTTTCTGAAAATAAATAAATTGGGAAAAAAATAAATAAATAAATAAAAGAAAGTAGTCCAGCTTCTTTCTTTTTTGTGTTGCTGTCTAGTTATCCCAGCACCATTCACTGAAGAAACTGCCCTTTTCCCATTGAATATCCTTCTCAACGTTGTTGAAATTAATTGACCATATAGTGGTAGGTTCAGTTTTGGGTTTTCTATTCTGTTCTATTTATCTATGTATCTATTTTTGTGTCAGTACCATACTCTTTTGATCACTACAGTTTTGTAATATAACTTGAAGTCCAGAATTGTGATGTCTCCAGCTTTGTTTTTCTTTTTTTCAATATTGTTTTGGCAAGTTGAAGTCTTTGTGATTCCATATAAATTTTAAGATCATTTGTTCTAGCTCTGTGAAAAATGCTGCTGACATTTTGATAAGGATTACATTAAATGTATGGATTGCTTTGGGTAGTATAGACTTGTTAACAATATTTGTTCTTCCAATCCATGAGCATGAAATGTCTTTCCGTTTCTTTGTGTTATATTCAGTTTCTTTCATCAGTGTTTTTACAGTTTTCAGAGGATTGTTAAACCTCTTTGTTAGGTTTATTCCTAAGCATCTTATGGTTTTGGGTGCAATTTTAAATGGGATAAATTCCTTTATTTCTGTTTCTGCTGCTTTATAATTGATGTATAGAAATGCAACAGATTTCTGTACATCAATTTTGTATTCTGCAACTTTACTGAACCTGTTTATCAGTTCTAGTAGGTTTTTTTTTTTTTTTTTACTGAAGTCTTTAAGGTTTTCTGTATATAATATCATGTCACCTGCAAATAGTGAACGTTTTACTTTTTCCTTGGTGATTTAGATTGCTTTTATTTCTTTTTGTTGTCTGATTGCTGTGGCTAGGACTTCCAGTATGTTGAATAAAAGTGGTAAGTGTGGACATCCTTGTCTTGTTCCCTGACCTTACAGAAAAAGCTCTCAGTTTTTCTCCATTAAGGATGATGTTAGGTGTGGGTTTTTCATATATGGCCTTTATTATGTTATTATGTTAAGGTATGTTCCCCCAAACTTATTTTGTTGAGGGAAGAAAAGAATTTTAAAATTAACTAAAATCTAAGTAGCTTAAATGACTTAATACCTGAAGAGTACATGACTTTGACTTAATCTTTGAAAAGAAACTAAAATGGATTATTTGAAGAAAGTTAATAAGCATAAGATATTTTAAATAATGATTATCAAGAATTAGCATGGTTTCATCAAAAACAAATTAATTCTTGCAAGCCAAATTATTCTTTAACAGAGTGTTGGAATCTGGAAAATGCAGCAAATATAACAGAGAGGACTAAATGACTAATCTTACAAGGACCAGGTGGAAATATGGTCAAAGGTTGGTCCAGAGCTGCAGATAAATGGATTGACTTTAACCTAGGCAAAGGTTTCTACAAGAGTGTCAGAATCCTATGTCTTTAGTTCTGTCTGATTCAACAACTTATTAATGAAATGGAGAACAATGAAGAAGGAAATGCTGAATTTACAAATAGCCTGAACCTTTACAGAGAAGGCCATATGTTGTCTATTCACAGTCACGTTCTAATTGACCCCTGAAATAATGGCACAAATGTTAAATATAAAGTGAATAAATACCTTTTACATTATAAACATCAAATTGTATAGGACTAGGACAAAAAGGAATCATTTGGATTTTGAATTTTATTATTAATTAGAGTTTATCAAGACTATATACCTGATACTCTGTGAGGTTCTATAAACGAAAAATAATTAACTGTAAAGATAGTATTAGCCAATATTAGCGGAAAAGACTAATGAAGTATTATATTGCACTATTAAAGAACATTCACCAATTATAGGAAAACATTCCCAATTGGCTCTGAAAAGTCCAGATGTTGGTCAAAGTACTGTTTTTGATTGTGGGTGAAACAAGTTTCAATTCAGGAGAAAGCACTTCAGATTAAAAAAAAAAAAAAAAGGCAGGGAAACCACATCAGAGGAGAAACATTTGCAATAAAAACTGATGGATATTTAACTTGGAAAAGATTCAGGGAATACATGCATACTCTCTTCAAATATTTGAAAGTAATTCCAAGGCTTACAAACAAATACTTGTCTGAACTAGGTGACCAACAAACTCAGAGAATGGTAAATAAATTATGGCACATCAAAATTTTGGACTACTAGAAACCAACTTTGAAGAATATCAGATGATGTGGGGAACTGTTCACAACATAAGAAATAGTGTATAAATAAAGCCAGAGTTCAGTTCCAATTTCAATTGTTAATAGTGATTAATTTTGTGATTAATTTAGTGATTAATAGTGATTATTTCTGCAGGGTAGAAATATAGGTGAATTTCATTTTTATATCTCATACTTTCTAATGGTTCTACAATGAGCAAATATTTCTTTTATAAAAGTGAACAATATAATAAAAAATATGCTTAGGGGCTCCTCCCAAAAGAGAACAATAAAGAGCAGCAGCTATTGAGAGAGTTTCAGCTTAATAAACATTTTAAGTTTCTAAGAGTTGTCCAATAAAATGAATGGGTGTGGAAAACTGTGTTCATGACTGCAGACATCTTGACAAAGGCTAGATGTTGACCCAACTGGCACATCATAAAGAAGAATCAAGCAGAAGATGTTTTCAACTTTTACAATCTTTCTTTTTTTCTTTTTTTTTTCCCTCAAAATAATTTTTTTTAATTTTTTATTTTTTATACACATATATTTTAATCCCCAGGGGTACAGGTCTGTGAATCGCCAGGTTTACACACTTCACAGCACTCACCAAAGCACATACCCTCCCCAATGTCCATAACCCCACCCCCTTCTCCCAACCCCCTTCCCCCCAGCAGCCCTCAGTTTGTTTTGTGAGATTAAGAGTCACTTATGGTTTGTCTCCCTCCCAATCCCATCTTGTTTCATGGATTCTTCTCCTACCCACTTAAGCCCCCATGTTGCATCACCACTTCCTCATATCAGGGAGATCATATGATAGTTGTCTTTCTCCGCTTGACTTATTTCGCTAAGCATGATACGCTCTAGTTCTATCCATGTTGTCGCTTTTACAATCTTTTTAAAAGAATCTATGATTCTTTAAATATAAAAATTAGAACAGGAAACACAAGAGTTGCAAACCAGCCTCTTTAAATAGTATGGTTAAACACAGAGATGATGTACAGAAAAACAGTAGTCCCACAGCAATTTTGACTTGAAAGAAGTTTAGGCTTTTATAGGTTTTTAGATGTGGGTATAACTTTTTCAATATTTAATTAGGAAGTGCCAATAGATCACAGATGATAAATAAATGTCTTTTTAAAAAATCTCAGAACTTAAGTAAGAAATAAGAAATTTTTAAATGCACTAGTTAAAACAATGTGGCTCAAATCTTGAAGCTGCATTAAATTTATTTATGGATCCAATATGTTCAACCATTAAATTTCAGAAATGTCTTTTCATCTCTTTGAAATTTAGTTGGTGTCTCTGAATTACACACACTTTTCTATCAGTTTATACATACTAAGGAGCAGGATTCAAGTCATTGCCTAGTTTTCTCTCACTGTTGCTGAGAAGGCACTCTATTATGTATCCCAAAAAGACAAAAAGATTGCATTGCAGCTACATGAATCTGCTCGGTGGTGCATGGAATGCAAGCTGACTGGTGCTGAGATGGATTCAGTGACTAAAGCTGAATAGCCCTGGGGAGTTGGAATCTCTCAGCTCTAGTTAACTGAAACGTAAAGGAAATAATGGCAAATTGGTGTCTAGAACTGAGCATAAAGGAGAACCCCTGAAATAATTGGATGCCTCAACTTCGGAAAGAGAAACTTCTTAGAGATTGCTTTTTTCAGATAACCTTAGACACAGGGGTTTTTGTTTTTGTTCAGTTAACATTAAGTGACTGCTATTGAATGATAAGCTCTCCCAGGAAAGTAGCACACTGAAATAGTTTATAGCATGAATTTTGTCTTAGTAAAAGTCTTTCTTCTGAAATTCAAAGTGGTGCGTGGCACTGATAGGGGGAGCAGCTTGCTGGGCTGGAGGAGTCAGGAGTTTGGGTTCTCATCATGGCTGTCACAGAACTCACAACAAAAGCCACCATTCAGTGTGACTGGATCTGCCTTTATATTTTATCACTCCCTTGTTAGACTGGTATGCCACCTTTGTGTTACATATGAGGTAACTAAATAACTTGCCTAAGTACTACCAATATCCTCAGACAGTTAATGGCACAGCTAGGTTTCAAATCCAGATTTGTCTCTTTCCAAAGTAATTACTTCACAGCCCTGCTACGCTCCTGTGTATACTGTGAACAAATTTCATTTTCTCCCTAGCTCTTAGATTCCTAGAGATGATAGTGGGAATTGATGGTCCTTTCTCAAGTCCATGGGAAACTGAGAACTAGTTTTTTAATATTTATCACTATTTATTGATATTGATAAATATTTATCAATATTTATTCTATATAGCCCTTCATCTGCTAAACACCCCCTACACTTCTTTAATACACCTATTTCATACTCTTGGGACTCACTTATGAACTCCAATTATTTCTGCATTGGAATACTGTTGTCCCCTTCAATGATCTTTGTGCTCACTAAGGTAGCTCTACCTCATTCAACACAGAAAACTTTCTCAAAGTCCTTTATATAAATTTACAATTTTTCTCCAGCAATCCTCAGTATAACATTCAATAATCTGTGTTGTTTTGGGAAAGTTAGTCACAGTTCTAAGCCTTTGTTCCTCCATAGAATAAGATTAAGATAATTAAATAGAAGAATGCATGTAAATGAAAATCCTCAATAAGTATGTTTTATTACACAGATTATTGTTGACTTTGTTACTGATGTTATTTTTCTGTCTATTATGAATACCTTGCATATGTCTTTTAAATCCATTAGTTCCTTTTTCTGTCCTGGCCATTTGCTTTCTGACAATTGTCTGTTTTCTCTCAGGATAGAACTACCGCTGACCACTAGCCCTCCCTTTATTCATTCTTCAACAGAGAAGTGCCCCTGTTCCGGAAGCAGTCCAGTTCCCCATCCAGAGTCAACAAGACTCTTTCTACCTGGCTTAGAATTACCAAACATGTGGAGATAATATGTTTCTTGGCTAAATGCCTCTATCCCCTTTATCTAAATTAGTTTTCAGAAGTGTTAGGACAGGTTTATGTTTGTTTTCCGTCTGATCGCTATATATTATCACTATATATTATCTATCTCAGTGGCATATATCTCTTGCCCATGTAACAAATATTTTTTGACTAATTAACAAGACAGAAAAATAATAAGCAATCCTACCAAAAAAAAAAAAAATGTTTAGGCAGTCAAAAAAGAAAGGAACACAATGACCTAAAGGCTCACAGTAGAATTCCAGGTAGGAGTCAGCTCCTGAGATGGGTCAAGGTCAATAGAAAAGGAAAGCACAGAGTAGAGACGTACCCTCATAACTGACTCATTAAACTAGAGCTGTTTTAGTTGTGGTAGCTGCAGAATTCAAATATGACTGTATACTTGAAACTCTAATTTAGAAGAGGAGAGTTTACTGCCAAAACCTTCACTTTGTTTCTAATTACTTTTCCCATTTGTTTTGGTGATGAATTGGAGGAAAATACTTGGTAAGCATTTCTGGTGCCAAATAGTTGAACAACTTTCCATTGCTTAGAGCCATACATCACCCTACATACCTCCTTTGCTCATTAGTCCATGATATCCTGATTGTTCTTTTATAAAAACAGATAATCTGTGTAACATATTGCATATGTTTCTTTAATTCAGCCAAGTCATTATTCTCCACTGCTTAAAGCAAACAGAGAAAAAAAAATATATTTGTCCAAACTATTCAGAAAAAAAAGGATTTTGAACTATATTCATGGTATGCAATAGAAATTCTAGCTCCTGTATTAGTGAATTATGTGTCGTTAAAAATAAAGAAATGAATAAGTAGCAAATACATTCTTTGAAGTTAATATTAATTTCCTAAATAGATGGCTTTTATTTGGGAAATATTGGTCTAAAAATTCATTTGAAATGTTGGTTTCAAATTCTAAAAAAAAAAAAAAAAATGCTCTTTATATAAAATGTCTGCCCAAAATGAGATGAAATGAGATTTGGGTAATTTATAGCTGTTTTCAGAAAGAGCACTATTTTGGGGTGCCTTGGTGGCTCAGTTAGTTAAGTGTTGACTCTAGATTTCTGCTCAGGCCATGATCTTGAGGTCATGAGACTGAGCCTCACATGGAGCCCTGCATGGGGCTCTGTGCTCAGGAGGGAGTCTGCTTGAAATTCTCTTTCTCCCTCTCCCTCTACTCTGCCCCCCTGCTCATGCATATCTACTCTCTCACTCTCTCTCTCAGATAAATAAAAAAATAAAATCTTTTTAAAATAAAGAGCACTATTTCATATATAACATTCCACAGTGAGAGTGAACATGGAAACTACAGCTTTTTAATTCCTTGGGTATTTGATGGCTGGATTAAAACCTTAAGTCAGGGTTACAGCTAGCATCCATCCTAGGAATAGGGCGGCTTCCTTCATCTCATCAGGAAGGCCTTGAGAAGTTTCTGGAGAATGTACTGAATGATGACAAAAGGTCTGAAAGGTATAAAATGACAGAGCTACGGGAGTCCATGGAGATTATCTCATAAAACCCCTTGTTTCACATGAGGGAAATGAGGTAAAGAAAAGGCACAGAACGTAATCTAGGAAGGAGAAACTTAGCAAAATGCACTATTCTTCAAGTACTGGTTCTCATATGGCTCCTGCATTCCTGGGTATAAGTAGGAGATGTGAACATAGGGTGAGTGTCCAAGAATCTAACTACTGCTTTTATTAAGTCACAACTCACCATACACCAAACTAACCATGGCTGTCTCAGTCTGACATTCTAGGACCTCATTCTTTACACCTAGTCTAGCTTCTCCACAGCCTAAATATCTCCTAATCATGAATTATCCTCATTTGTAAACTGAAATTCCTTTATTAAAAATTTGGCCCAAAAATGCTATGCCATGGATTTAACTGCAGAATGGAGTAGTGGCTTAAACCAAAATCATTTTCACACATCTCTGATAGCCATCTCAGAACTCCATCATTTCTGCTCAATTGTTCAATCTACATTGCATTTATAGGCATCTGATTAATTTCTTCCTTTTACTTAGAATGCTGTTTTGGATAAGCAATAGATCTTCTTTATTAGGGGTCCTGGAAAACAGCCAATTACAGTGAAAAGAACACATATATATTGAACAGAGAGGCCTGGTTGGAAGTCCAGATCTCACACTCCCTCATCCTGGGATATTGGGTAATTTGTGTAAACTCTCCAAGCTTCAACTTCCTGTAGTCATCATATCTACAAACAGGGATACAGTGAAATAGCATCATGTGTAAATAGCACCTGAGACACCCTATATCAGAGCCATAGGTCTTGTACAACCTTGGGCAAATTACATAACATCTATTTGAAAATGGGAGTTAAAAGTTTCTAACCCAGGGAACCTGGGTGGTTCAGTGGGTTAAGCCTCTGCCTTCGGCTCAGGTCATGATCTTGGGGTCCTGGGATCAAGCCCCGCATCGAACTCTCTGCTCAGTGGGGAGTCTGCTTCCCTCTCTCACTTTGCCTGCCACTCTGCCTACTTGTGATCTCTGTCTGTCAAGTAAATAAATAAGTTTCTAACTCATATATTTGGAGAAGGTAATTGGAGATAATTGGTGTAAAATGGCTGGCATTTATTAACTACTCAATAAATGGTATTTATCATTATTATTATTTATGCCCATGATGTTCATGTATCCATTTTATTTTTTAACATGTTCATTTATAAGAAGTCAGAGACAAAACTTTGTTTTGCATTAGGGCTTCACATCTCAGCTGCAGAGAGAGACATTTAGAATATGGTCAGTATTATGTGAACTTTGATAAAACTTCAAAGTGTGGAAACAGAATTCCCTTTCATAGCACAGACCAACAGCCTCACAAGTGCCTGCTTCATGAATATGTAGCACCTTCAGAAGCTAAATGCAAACCTCTTTTACTTATTCCAACAGAAGAGCTTCACCAAAGGGGGACTGACTGATGAAAGGGTGAGGGTTGTCCCTGCTGATATGTGTGTAACTTTCTCCTAGGGTGCCCATAATCATTAGCTACATAGAATTGCTCTATTTAATCATAAATTCCCATTCTCTGAAATTTGTTTATGAATAATACACAATAAAATTCACAGGTCACTTCTATTCCTGTCACTTACTTTGATTTATGCTCAACACTATTCCCTTTCTCTTCATTTATAATAAGTTTTGATGATGTCTTCTGTGGCTATTAAGATGGAGCATCCAAGTATCCAGACTTGTGCTCATGTACTTAATGCTAGGATTCCTCTTTATCTATAAAAGATAGATGTGGCCCAAATGGAGTTAGTTTCAATAGAGGTCAGTTGTCTGTGTGGCAGCTGTACCTGGTGAAGCTTTTGAGTTATGAAACCACTGTCTTTAAAAATGAAATAAATAGGAGAGCTACTCTTTGCTTGCTGTTTCTCAAATTTATCCATGGTATCAATGACGAGTTTGCCAATGAAGATCATATTTAATAGAGTACAGGACAATATTATAATTAAGTATAATTGAGTACATTGACAATTTTATATGTGAACGTTTATTACAGAGAAGAAAATTATTTGGGGGTTATATTTAATACTGTGTATATGTGTTTTTAGAAAACTACTTACATATTGTCAAAAACATGACCTTTTTTGACATTATTGAATCCAAGTGACAAACAAAAATTTACTTTCATTGAGTGTGAAAAAATGCTGGTATACTTTTGGTACCATCCTGCTTTCCCACCAACTGTAGTCTCTTCTCCAACCATATGAGGCAAGGGGAGCACCCTGAATACCTGTGCTGTACAGGAATAGAGTGAGGCTCCCACTTGGCATTATTGTGTAATCCTGGGCATCTCCCTGCTCTAATTTTCTCACTGGTAAGTAGTATCTCTCTCATAAGACTGTTGTAAAGATTAGTTATTAAGGGACTTCATCAGGTAGAACACATTTATTTTAAACAGAGGAAGATGTTAGCATGGAATTTTTTTCACCCTACATTCCCAGATCTAAGTAAACCCTAGACAATAGAAGACTAGTTTCCTGGATTTGCAGAGAAACATCAATGGGATGTGCCTGGGGCTGTGGGCCTGGTGGTTCTTCTTCCTGGGGTGCGATGAATGCTATTACTGGGAACAAAGGACATTATAATATTCATGATCCAGTACAGGATCTGTGTACACTTTTATGAGTGGATATGAAGCAATTGTGGAACTGGCCCATTAAATAGTGAAAAAAGAACAAACTCTCTGTAAGAACAGGAGCAGTGGGAGGATAAAGGTTTCTTCAGGTTTCACAAACCAAACACGTACCCTCACCTCCCTCTCCTCCCCAGGCCCTCCTCAACATCATCAGCATCTGTCCAGAAGCTCCCATAAGAGAAGCGCTCTCTCTGTTTTACCTTATTCCTATCCCTCTTAATTTTCACTCCTCTGATCATTTCTGCATTTGTCTCAACTTTCTCTCCTATTTTTGGTCCCAAGGGATTACAAATGGGTGTCTGGCTTCCTGGTATTTATTCCTGAAATTTTTAGGGGTAGAGCTGGCACACATCCTCTCACTTTTCTTGCTTCTGTCTCCTCCAGTTAATCTTCTCGCAAAAGCAATCTGGCCCTGGGACCTTCAGCACTGCAGCTCTGCAGGCAAGAGGTGCTGTGGGGTCACTCCACAACCGAGCCAGCACCCAGGTTCCTGCTTGCTCCACTCCCCTTCCAGTCTGTCCCAGAGGATGGCCCACATGTGACCATAAAAACCACTATTTTTCACAAAGTTGTGATACTAACAAAAATACACTAGCATTTTCAAAATAACCCACCTGAAAAATAAAAACCACAGCTATACTGTTGTTTTGAAGCATTTTTCCACACTTGTGGAATGCCAGGCTTCCAATACATATCTCTCAGCTCCAACTCTCAGTGTGTGCTCTGGTTCCACTGGGCATTGGCACACAATCTAGGACAGTGTAAAACTTTGACACTGATATGGAATCTATAAAGTCTACCATGTAAGAAAAAAGTCTAGGACATATTTAGATCCTAGATTTTTTATAAATATAAATGAATAAGTACACCCGGGCGACTCAGTTGGTTAAGCATCTGACTTGAGGGTTCCTTTGTGGCTCAGTCATTTGAGTGTCTGTTGCTTCTAAAGGTCCTTGAAATCTTCAGAACCAAAAGCCTCACCACAGACCTTGCTTTCAAGTTCTAAAGAGTTTGAGCAAGACCATAAGAAAAGAGGCAGAGAGTCTAGTTAAGTGTCAGACTTGGTTTCAGCTCAGCTCAGGTCAGGTTGTGAGTTGAGCTCACACCAGGCTCTTTGCTCAGTGGGGAGCCTGCTTGAGGATTCTCTCCCTCTCCCTCTGCCTCTCCCCTGCTCCAATAAATAAATAAATCTGAAAAAAAAAAAAAGAAAGAAAGAAAGAAAAGAAAAGAACTGCCAAAACAATGGGCATTTTCTAGATATCTTTGCTACCGTGGGCTAGTTTCTACCACTGTACTGTTCTAATTTTTTTAAATTATTTTTATTAACATGTAATGTATTATTTGTCCCGGGGGTATAGCTCTGTGAATCATCAGGATTAGTTATTTCACACTCACCATAGCACATACCTTCCCCAATGTCCATAACCCAATCACCCTCTCCCTACCCCACCCTGGCAACCCTTGGTTTGTTTTGTGAGATTAAGAGTCTCTTATGGTTTGTCTCCCTCCCTATCCCATCTTATTTCATTTTTTCCTTCCCTACACCCCCTAAACCCCCATGCTATACTGTTCTAATTTTTGAGCAAAAACCTCACAGAAAATGAAACCAAGAGACTTACAGTAAGCCTTTTGAAGCCTTTTGCCTAATCTCCTACTATGGGTGATAAAGAACTTTTTTGAAAAGAATCTTGGGATTCCTACTCAAGAAAGAAGAATGCCACTGTCTTCATGGTCCTTTACACACAGCTCTAGCCTTAACCTGTTAATTGTTGAACAACTGGGTTGCATATCTGCAATAGCCTTATGCTACCTACTGTCTTCTGACTTACCTCCTCTTGAGCTGCAATCAAACTTAAACTAAATACTCTAAATTTTTGTTAACTTAAATATTCTAAATTTTTGGAAATGTATAAAATAGTATTCATTTTCTCTATGCTTCCAATAAGAAGAAATTCAGAAATAGAGAAAGATGATAGGTAGGGGGATAGGTATATAAATAGATTGATGGTATAGACATAAGAGGGAAGGTAAGACTATATGATTTGAGTAGAGCACTGTTTCTCAAACTAGAGTTCATCAGAACCCCTGGAGGATTTACTTAATACAGATGGCTGGAACCTGCCCAGAGGCTTGATGAAGTAGGCCTGGGGTAGAAAGGCAGATTTCCACTTCAAATAGTTCCCGTATGATGTCAATACCACTTACCCCTTAATAACCACAGGGATATAGGATATACCCTCATTCCAAACCACAAATTATAGATGAGTTATCACTGTGTAAGCCAATGTATAAAATACCTCTGTTCAAACAAAACACCCATTAATTAACAAACTGTGAGCAGCCTGATCAGCAGGATGAAATAAGTAAGACACTGGAGCCAAGTACCAATACCCTTAGAGAGCTGCTTCTAACCCTCTCTCTGAAGGAGGCCCTCTCTCTCCTTTAAATCTTCTGAACCAAAAGCCTCACCACAGATCGTGTTTTCAAGTTCTAAAGAGTTTTAGCAAGACCATAAGAAAAGAGGCTGTCAGACAGGTGCTATTACTATGCAGGCAAACAGCTCAGCACTAGGAGGAGGAAAGCAGAGAAAACTTGGTTTTACCAGGGCTCACTTTCCTCTTCTTTCTCTAATCTGTTGTTCTCACCTTCATTGTTCCACAACTACTTTTTTATTCTTTTCTCCTCTCATCTCCTTACATGTTAAATACCAACAGATCAAATGAAATTAAGTGATGCAGGAAATAAAAATTACACTTGACAAATTAGCCAATTTAAATCAATTCATAATCACTACAGTATGACACCAATATCTAAACTATGTTTCCCCATCTAGAAGATAGTATATTAAAGCATATTTTGGTTTTATGGCTAGTATCATATGCACCCACATACTTATTAAATATCCTGTGATGATTTCTCTTGGGGAAGGAGCGGTAATTTTGCCCGATTCCTAGATCTCATATAATCTCTTTGTATCTGATCCACTGTCAAGGCCAAGGCAAAAGCCAAGCCTAGAATTTTCCAGATCTGCTAAGTATTCAATCATCATGAACATTAGGGTGCCAGCACAGTATTTCTGGATGCTTCTAGACAATTTAGAAAGCAGAATAGTAAAGTAACCCCCAAGAGTTCACTCTCCTGTCCATAGGACTGCTGCGTAATTGCCTCCCTTTCACTATGTGCAGAAACAGTGAGTATGATGGAGCATCGCTATCATGATTATATCATATTATAGGCAAAACAGAATTTTCAGACATAATTAAGTCACTAATCAGTTGGTTTTGACTTAATCAAAAGCGAGATTATGTAGGCTTGACTTAACTAGGTGTGTCTGGATCCAGAGATCAGAAGCAGAGAAAGTCAGAGATTCAAAGCTTCAGAAACATTCTCCTGTCTCTGAAGGAGCACATGACTGTTCTGTGGAGAGGGCTACATGGCAGGTGACAGAAGATGGCTGGTAAGACCTGATAAGGATCCTCAGGTGACAATCAGCCAAGAAACAGAGACCTTAGCCCTACAACTGGAAGGAAGTGAATTCTGCCAACAAGATAAATAATCTTGCAAGAGGGCCTGACCTCAGGTGAGATTACAGTCCCAATAACACTTGATTGTAGCTATAGGAAACACTGAGAAAGAACCCAGCCTTCTGATCAACAAAACTATAAACTGATAAATGAGTATTGCTATAAGGCACTAAGTCTGTGTAATTTGTTAGGCAGTAATAGAAAACAAATGTAGACAATAAAAGGTTTTTTTTTTTTTAATTGGTACAAACCAGTGTGCCTAAACCCTTCTGTTTTTATTCTATTCCCTTCTTCTTCTTGTTGTTCTCAGCTATAGTAGAAATGTCCTGTTTAAAATGGAGTGGTTTTGGGGTGCCTGAGTGGCTCAGTGGGTTAGGGCCTCTGCCTTTGGCTCGGGTCATAATCTCAGGGTCCTGGTATCGAGCCCCGCGTCGGGCTCTCTTCTTGGCAGGGAGCCTGCTTCCTCCCCCTTCTCTCCCTCTGCCTGCTTCTCTGCCTACTTGTGATCTCTGTGTGTCAAATAAATAAATAAAATTTTTAAATAAATAAATAAATAAATAAAATGGAGTGGTTTTTAAACGAAAATCACTATGAAAAGTTTTTACCTAGATCACTTTCTGGTGGAAAATCTGAAAGTTGAGAATACAGGAAATTACTGACTAGGTCTTCCCCATATATTGCTGGTTGCTTAATAATGTAGACCCTCACTCTTTAAATGCCAGTGTTCCCAAGTTATTACAGTAACAAAAAAAACCTATCCCAGATTTAGCAAGGCCGCATAGAGAAGAACCATCCCTCTGAGAACAACTGACTGAGCACCATGTATGTGGGCTCTTATAACCTCATCCCTTTCTAGTTATCCTCTCTGGGAACTCAATTATATTTTATTCCCTGAATACATGGAGTATGTCCCTGTCTCTGAACCTGTTCTCATTTCATTTCCTACACTCTGAATTCTTCTCCATCCTCTCCAGTCCTAAACCCTTTCTCCCTTACCTACACACACACACACACACACACACAGACATAGGCACTGCTGCATTCAGAGCAAATGATCCTTATATGGGGCACTTAGGTGGCTCAGTCAAACATCAGACTCTTGGTTTTGGCTCTGTTCATAATCTCAGGGTCATGAGATCGAGCCCTGAATCAGGCTCCATGCTCAACACAGTCTGCTTGAGATTCTCTCTCTCCCCCTCTCCCTTCCCCTCCCCCAATTAAATCTTTAAAATACTAAAATAACTAAAGCACCCAGCAGCTTCTTGAGGTCTCAGAACCTCATGTCCTTGATGCACTCAGATGGATGAACATATTGTCTCTCAACCTTTAGTCCATTTTGTGCTTCCAATAACACTGGCATAGGGATATTTTTTCTTGTGTACTTCTGTTACATCTCCTACTATCCTTTAAAAGTAGTTCCTACAGCAACAGATATTTACTGAATTACTGAATACTGCATAAAGAGTGTAAGTAACATGATTTATTTTAGCTTCTATTCAGATAGTAAAATTTCAGAAATTATCCCCATGAACAAACTCATTCTCCCAACCTCCCTAAGGATGACATATCTGAAGATTAGCCTTCTCTGCCATGAATCCTCCAATTCTTTCCACTATGCAGGGGAAATTATGTGTAATCTCTGCCATTGATTGTTCTCCCCAGTGGGGTTAAGGCTAAATCAATCTAGAAAGTAGATCTACTTTGTAGCCAAGTGCACCATGATGTTGTTTTTAAACAATTCTCTAGAACTCACTTAGTAATGTGATAAGACCACACAGTAATGGTTTGGCACTTCAATATCTCTGGAGATAATTCAGTTTGAGGAACCACAACCATAATTTCTTCCCAGCCTAGAATGATTCATAGTGGCCATGAGCTAACAAGGCAATGATGGAAGAATGAAAGCCTGTGCCTCCCCTATTGACTCACACATTGAAATAAAAGTTAGCAAAGTAGTATTAATTGTCCTTTTTCTCCAATTATGATTTTCTGATTTAATGGTTCCCACTTGAGTTCAGGCTCTGAAATCAGTATTTTCAACATTGATTGAGCAGGAAGCATGGAGATAACAGTAGTTTTCTATAACAATGACATTTTACAGGCAAGCGAATTTACCAAGAATTAATGGAAAAAAATTAAACTAAATCCTTACCTCATACAAAAGATGAAAACTATTTCTATAGATATAGATATAGATGATAGATATAGATTGTTAAACCTAATTAAAAAAATCAAACAGGAAAAAGATAAGGACATTTCTAAGGTTCAAATAAATTTCTTTATAGGCATAAAGAAATGGAATAAGTGACAAATAACTGCATCAAAACATAATATTGAAAAATATTATTTTTTCACACAAATTTTTTCACAAAAATTCACACAAGAAATATAAAAACTAAAGGGCAAATACTTTATGAAATGATTATAATATATCATAAAGGCTTACTATTATCAATATTTTGTCCTTTACAAATCAATAAGAATATCAAAACCCTAATGGAAACATGAATAAAAGCCAGAAACAGCCATTTCAGAGTAAAATAAATAGAAGTGAATACTAGACTTGAGAAAATTGGTCATCTTCATTAACAACCAAAGGACTGCAAATACAACTCCTCATCTTATGATGAGATGTGATATGATATGGCAAAAGTTTAAACATTAATAATAATTAAATATTCAATAATAGCAAGAATGTAGCAGAACCAAACGCTTATACTCAGTTAGTGAAACTGAACATTGTTAACCTCCTTTTTTTAAAGCAATCTGTCATTGTGTTTTAGGAGTCTTAGTGTGTAAGATAATTTGGTCCAATAATTCCATTACTAACAATATAGTCTGGAAGATAATAAGACATGGTAAAAATGTTCATGACATACTGCTTTTAAAACACATATCCACAGCCATGCTTTCAATTCTATAATATAATATATGATATATATATCATATATTTATTTATGTATATTTATTTACATATTTATTTATGTAAATAAATTATATATTTAAGTTTACATATATTGGTTTATATATATGTAAATAGAACAGGAAACATGCCAAAATGTTAACTATATCTCTGGTCTGTGGGATTTGATTTTGCATTTTTCCAAGTTTTCTATATGAGTATGTAAGTAATTTCATAATGAGAACTGCACAGAAGTCTTATTGAATGGAATAAAAAAATCATATGATTGATTACACTTGATCCAATAGACTTTCATTGAGTTCTTTCCATGTACCATGCCAGGTGCAATCTCTAAGGATTAAAGAACCCATGTCTGTTGAAACTCATGGACCAATAAAGGAAATAAACTTGTTTGAAAGTAGTCATTGTAACAAGGTATGGTATGACAATGAGTATGGAGCTGACATAGTGATAAAGCAAGACATCAGTGGAAATGGAAGAAATGATACCTTAGTCACAGACATTATAAGAAATGAGCAACCATGGTCTGTGTTTCAAAAACAGCCTAAATGACTTCACATTAACACCCTCAACCTAGTTCAGAATGAAAGACTAAAGAGCTACTAAAGTGTTCTTAATTTTAAAGATCACCAATATTGACATTTCAGTGCCTACATTGTTCTAGTGGTCTCGGTGATATTCTTCTGCTCAATGAAGTAGAAATCTGGGTTATAAGAGAATGATTTCCCTTTGGAATGAAAAAAAATTGATCAGCAAAGATTGTTTTCCCTAATATTTCTTAAAAATTCTGTTATACAGTTGGTATAGCAAATCAGTCTTGCCAGAGAAAGAGAGATGCATTGGGTAAGATGAGAGAGTACAGAGTAGAGAAAGAGAGGGGAATCAGCTATTTGAAGGATTCAAAAAAAAAAAAAAAAAAAAGACAACCAAAACCTACTGTGAAGCAGAAAGTAAGGTCAAAGCAATGCATTGACAATTAATGTAGACAGTCTTTTAGTTAAATGATAAGAAAGTTGAAAAAACACATTCTGGTGACCTTTTGGATTGGAGCCAGTTGGAGGAAGAGGGTGAGAGCTAGGATGACCCCGAGTTTTCTGGCATGAGTTGATAACAATGACAACATCAAATTGCAAAATATATTTTGTATTTGTTAACCCTTGTATCCAGACTTCTAAGTTCTACAGTATCCATTGAGTGATGGTATGACACCACAAACATGTTTGTAATAGCCCCTTGTGAAATCAAGCACTAACCAGACTTAAGACAGAAAATCAGCCTGGGTAAACCTATGTTTCGAAAATAAGTGAATACACATTTTTCCCAAAGAATTATCTAATTACAAAACTTGCTTTATGCTCACTTGTAGAAAGCCAGGAAGCATTATATCTCTGGGATGTAACCATCATCCTGAAATGGACTTCCTCTAAACCCGTTAAAGGTTCAGAGATTTGCCTTCATAGAAAGCAACTATTTTTGTAAATCAGGAGGTTCAGACAACTCACAGCTGGATCAGCTGCAGCATTTCTCCCTAGCCACACTGGTAGGAAATGTGGGTTTTCAGACACCCGTAACTACCCAGCAAAAAAATGTATGCACTGTCACACTCCCTGGGCTGACTGTTTTTGAGTTCATCTGTTCAAACAGCAAGTTGCCAACCCCCAAACTGCTTAGAGCCCAGTCATAGGGCAAGGATGGAAGCCGTATCGAGATTGCATTGACATCTTATGAAATGCAAGGACTCTATTTTCTGTAGCAGGAGGCTCTTTTACCCTGGCAACACCGAAGTTACTGTTTTCTTGATGACTTACCTCATCTCTTTTAACTCAGATCCAACATATGGGCCATCCCAAATATCCAGAATTTTTGCTTTATTTTAAGCAAAAATGTATATATAAACCTATTAAAGAACTTTGTGTATTAATGACCTGCATTCCGTAACTTTTCTATTGATCAAATCAATCCATGTCTAATCTTTTTATCCTCATTTGGTCTCTCAGTTGATTTTATTTGGGGAAGTGACTGGTTCTTACATCATCATGTGTACCAATTAGTCTTATACATACTACCCAAAGTAGTGGTATTTTAAGAGACTGTTACCTGATGTTTTTTTTTTTTTTTCCAAAAACTGCTTCCATAATTTCCCACCCCAGTGAGCCCTGATGCTAACAGAAGAAAGGATAAAACATAAATAGTTTACAAGAAAATTAAAACATTAACAATGAACAGTCTAAAAAGTTATCTACTAGCACCTGTTATTCTGACAATTAAAGGAAATAAATAGCAGAGAAAGGACACTGGTCCTATGAAAATGAAATGTATTTTCCCATTTGTAGAAGAATAAAGTTCCACCAAGGAACCCTGGCTTGAAACTGAGCACAGTTTTCAATTTTAAAACCTCTGATAAATACAAGTATCCACCAAAGATTCATCACCACAGAGATGCCTCCTTGAGTTTCAGAGGCTGCACATTTGATTTCTTTCCAAACAGCTAGTAGAGAAGGTCTAATAAAAGATTATATCACATTGTGTGAAGTAATAGAGAAATAATAATGTCATGTCCTCCTAACCTCTCTGATAATGAAAGCCAGCCCTCTATTTTTTCCCTTGTGCAAAGACCAAACTAACACAACCACATTTGGGTTATCAACAGCTTGATGGGCTGATCTCATATGTGGAAAAGTACTTTCTTCTAGAGGAAACAGCTATTCAATTAGAGTTTAAAGTTTAATATTTACAGTTAGATTGTCTTAAGGAAGTTAATGTAAAATGGAAAATCTTAAATATAAAATAAAGTCTAAAGTTAAGCAAACCATCTAAGGGAAGTTACCAAAAGTCATCAAGACAGAGAAGTACAGCTAATTAGAAGCACCACTAATCAATGCCAAAATAATCTCTCCTTCTCCCTCCCTTAATGTCATCACCCTAGGCCAAAAGAAGGCTGGTATGTGATTCCTTACATCCATAAGTCCAGTTTCAAAAGATATATTTCAAATTGGCATAGTCCTACTGATCCAAACAAGCTCTTACTAACTCGGATGTCTATTGGTCTTATAACCTAAGTTTAGATTTGTTTATAAGTAGACCAAATAGCCCGAAGGATCCAGGGCCAAAGTAGATTCAGGCTGTGGCAAGTACAAGAAAGCCCCCTTGGATGAGGTCTCTATTAAAGCCATCCCAATCTCCAAACTTCCTCTTTACCTAGTCCAGCCTCTAAGAAATATAAAATCAATTAAGCAAGGAGGCCATTAGATTAGGTGGCTCCCTTGTCTTGTAGCCTACATAAGTATACCGAAACCTAAGCCTGTAAATCCTTCAAGGTTAAGAAATCTAAATCTAAGAAAAACCAACCAGAAATTGCCAACTAGGCTTTTCCAGATAAGCCAAATGCTTAAGCTAGAGACAATCAAATAACTTCCTTGCTTTGCTTCCTTCCACATCATCTTAACCCAAGTCTTCCCTTGAGTTCCTGTCAGTGGAGTGCTCCTAACCACATCTGGTTTGACACTGCCTGATTCAATAGATTTTTCTTCAAATATACTCTTAAAATTTTTAATTGCCTCAATTTATCTTTTTTTTTCAATTTATTTATTTTCAGAAAAACAGTATTCATTATTTTTTCACCACACCCAGTGCTCCATGCAAGCCGTGCCCTCAATTTATCTTTTAATGAAACCTGAAAGAGATGAGAGATCCTAAGAGTACAAACTAAAGAACTTTTCGGATTTCTTTTTATCAGTACTACAAGAATTTAACTGACAAGCATAAAATAATATTCAATACTAAATTAGTTTCGCTAACCCTTCTTTGTTCTTGAATGTCTTTTTCAAAACCACAAAGAGAAAGCAAAAGCAAAAGAAATATTAAACTATTTAAATATGGGAATCCCTTAAATATCTTTCAGTCAGATTCATATGGGATTTTTGAATGGTAAATATAATGTGTTTAGTGGGGTATAGGGGGAGAATAAAGTTTTACATGAGAAAAGTCAATCAGAAAGTAATTCTTTAGTCAATCAGAGAGTAATTTGTATTTATTTATTTATTATTTTTGTCTTGGCTATAAAAACCTCAAACAAGTATTTGAAAATTTAGTACAGGCAGATTCCCCAAGTTTAAAACATTTTGTCCTCTAAAGATGTCATACTTCCATCCCCTTAAGGAATATTAATGATTTTAATATACTAAAAATAACTGAAATCGGTTATGTAAACTCTAACATAAACATATCATGTCATAAGAAAATCCTTTCCATTTACTATAATAAGTGAACACAAAATAGTAACGTCTCATTTGCTCAAAACACTAGTCAAGCTCAGTGTAGTACAAAATAAACCAAAGATTGACATGTTCTACATCAAGGCTGTTACACTGTCATTGAGTGAGGATTAATAACAATACAAAGTATTTATTTCATACTAACC
This sequence comes from Neogale vison, assembly GCF_020171115.1. Lineage (NCBI taxonomy): Eukaryota > Metazoa > Chordata > Mammalia > Carnivora > Mustelidae > Neogale > Neogale vison. Next base: position 82,419,444 of record NC_058094.1, on the reverse strand, counting down.
ACTGGATTTGTGCTCTAAATAAATATCCTCACTTCACGGAAGATAAAGAGACACTTATGTTAAGTTTCTTGCTCAATATCTTCCACCTAGGGGCACCTGGGTGACTCAGTTAAACATCTGACTCTTGATTTCGGCTGAAGGTTATGATCTCAGGGTTAGGAGATTGAGCCCCGTGTAAGGCTCCACACTCAGTGTGGAGTCTGCATGTCTCTCTCCCTCCCACCTCTCTCTCTCTCTCTCTCTCTCCCTAATAAATAAATAAAAAAACAAATAAAATCTTTAAATATATATATATATACACACACATACTAGATATGCATGTGTGTATGTGTGTGTGTGTGTGTGTGTGTGTATATTAGATGGGTTATATATATATATCACCCATCTAGTAAGAATATTTCAAACCAAGGTTGATATCTCTTTGATTCAGGCTTCATCCATAGGCTGAATGATATAGAAGAGCATCTATTATTGCCAGCAAATAAGTGAAAATAGTATATGTGTTATTTAGAGATAAACTCTAAACACTAAGAATTTAACCTAATAAAGATAATATATACAGAGTCATCAAATCACAGGTCTGTTTTTCTTCAAGTAATATTCCAAAACAAAATTCTTTTTCATGAAACATAGCAGGTTTCTCTTTTTCACCCTCCATCTCACCAATGGGAGGCACCGAGAATGAGCCTTGTCTCCTGAAGAAAAAATGCTTACCCAGTGACTATTCCCTCAACACAATGGAAAGGTGTTCACACTCAAATCTCATAGAGATTTTAAACAAACTGATGAGAACTTAGATGCTCAAGTTCTAACATTTTACAGTAGCCCTTTATTAAAAAGAGCTGTTGATGCATTACATCTTAATTAACATAGTGTTTGACACAGTGAGAACCATGTGACTCCCAAATTATCTCCCCTCCAAAACCCCCCACCCCACCCCCCATCTCACCCCCATCCCCGTAGTTAGGCCTTATAATTCAGACACATGCAGAGAATCTGGAGCAAGAACATTTAGTATTTGTCCTGACTCTACAATTACTGAGCTCTGTGACCTTAGACATCTAATTTCTCTGTTCTCCAGGTTTCCATTTGTAAAACAACAGGGCAATATCAGATTTCATTTTCCTTGAGTTCAACAAATAGGTATTGGGCTAGTAACTAGACAAATATTAGGGCCATCTCAGGGTATTCTGTGACCTAAAATTCTGTTAAAATCTACTCTACTCTTCATGCTCCCAGAACTTATAATCTTCCACAGTACATTGTGCTTAAACTATGCCTTTGCTGTTTAAGCTATTTAAACAGTGGATGTTGAAACTAATAAATCATATACTGTGACTCTATCCAGGTGGGCTCAGAGCCTCTCTGAAGGTTGGGCAAAGAAGTCGAGGATATAGCTTAATTGTGTTTATTAGAAATAAAAGGATGGGTGTCAAGCTCTGATTAACCTCAGAGGCTATCAGGAGAACCCATGCTGCTGTCTGTATCTGCTGTGGTTTTGGGGTTCACTGTGGCTTTAGCAGCCCTTTATTATGCATAGAATTTTTCTTCACCACCACCAACCCATTTAGTCATTCTTCTACTCAAAAATAAAAGAAAGGAAAATAATTCATTATTATGGAAAGGAATTATGGAAAGGAAAAAATGCATTATTATTTCTTATTAGTTTCTAATAAGTTGTCATATTTAGTTTTTTATTTAATGGGGTGACTTGTACACTGTCACAGGGTTTTTATAAGAATGAAGATAACCTATTAAAGCACTTAGCATGGAATCTGGCACATATTTGGTTCTTACTTTGTCATTATTATTTATGTCAGGAAGATATACCAACATAGTAAATCCCAATGCCACAACACAACACACCATGTTTTATGTTGGGTGTCATAGCATAGTGATTATTTAATATATACATTGAATGAGTGAGACCTCCAGAGACAATAACATATAGGACAAAGAGTGTGCATACCCATTAACCATCATTTCACAAGCCAATTATGGCACCCATTCATATTGGATAGTAGCATTCTTCTACATTTTCACATTAAATGATCCAACTCGGGATGATTGATTGGCTCAATTGGTTAAGCATCGGCCTTTGGCTCAACTCACGGTCCTAGGGTCCTGGGATCAAACCCCTCATTGGGCTCCCTGCTCAGTGGGAGCCAGCTTCTCCCTCTGCCTGCTGTTCCCCCTGCATGTGCACTCACTCTCTCTGTCAAACAAATAAATAAAATATTTTTAAAAATAAAAATAAATGATCCAACTCATTATTTTAAGAAAATATGAGCTATCTTCTGCTAGGAAAAACTAAGATAAATTGAAACCAAGGGAACATGAGAGTTGAAAAGTTTCAAGGACAAGTGCCTGGGGAAGCTGATAATTAGAGGCTATTTGATCTCTAACTCCATGCTCCCCTGACTCTTACTTCATATCCTTCACAGGCTAGTGGTTTGGACAACAAGATTTTGCAGTTTCCTCAGGGAACAGGGCTGATACAAAAAAGTACATCTGAAGGTGAATAAAACTTAAGCTCTCAATTTCTTTAAATACCACACAAAGGTACAAATTCAGGCATGACATTGTCAGAAATAAGTATCATGTGTTTTATTTCCTCATGATCTATTTCATTTCTTGGCATTGAGCACTTGCTACGGCAAAGAAAATAGCACTGGTTTCATCTTAGGTAAGATAATAGACTGATTGCCATACACTGGATTATGTCCCCAAAATCCACATATTGAAGCCCTAACCCTTCATGTGGCTGCATTGTAGATAGGTCTTTTAGGAAGTGATTAAGGTTAAATGAGGTCATACGTATGGAGCTATGACGTGCAAGAGCTGGTGACACCAGACCTCTCTCTTTCCTTTCTCAGGGTACAACAAGAAGACAGCTGTCTAGAACCCTGCTGGTACCCTGATCTTGGACTCCCCAGCCTCCAGAACCAGGAGAAATAAATGTCTGTTGCTGAAGCCATCCAGTCTGTGGTATTGGGTATGCTATCCTGAGCTGATTCAGACACAGGATCAATAGGAACAGCCTCTAGACAGAGTAGAACGCCAGAACCTCACTGGACATGACCCAAGTCACCTGAGCATAGACCCATCGCTACACACACACACACACACGCACATAAAAACACACACTCAATGCATGCACATATACACATATATACATACACTTTCTACTTTGGAATGGCTTTTGCTGATTATGGTGTTACTATTTCAAGGTAGAAACCAACAGCTAAAAATAGGTGCCTGTGTGAGGAGAGTTATAGATGAAGTTCTTTTTGAATTTTCATTTTAAACATGGATGAATACACTCCAAACTAAATAAGGAAATAGAAAAGGAGATTATTCTCGTTCTGTAATGATTCACCAAAAGGCTTATTGATATAAACATTATGTAAGCATTTAACATAGTGCATAAGATAAGCTGTATATTCTGCGAGACCATATGTATTTTGGGAGGAGGAATTTTAATAAAATATATGCCTTCAAGACTCTTACTTTCTAGAAAAGCTTTCTATAGAAAATTTCCTAACATTAATCATTGTCTTTTTCTCAAAATCATATAATTACAAGTATATTCAGGAAAACATGTTCTACATAAGATGACATAAATTACATGCATTATCATGAACATTTAGTTATCAATAGTTCATATATACTTATCCAAACAATTTCATCTTCATCATGTTTATATAATTATATTTATATTACAGGTGAAACATATTAAAAATTTATGAATGCAGGAGAATCTCAAATGGTAAGTCACTGGGATCCTTCACCCAGTCTGCATTAAAAACTCCCTTTTCATATTCAGTAGGTCTTCAGACACTGTTTTGAATAATTTGTGCTGACTATCATTCCAGAACAGATTTAATGCATTATTCAATTATGATTAATTTTTCCCTTGTTTTAGAAGAAGACGAGTTAGAAATTCGAAAGGTTTTCCTTCAGGCTGAAAACTGATAGAACGTTCTCCCATTTCACTCCCCTAGCCCTAGTGATCCTCTTCGCTTTAGTCCTTGGAGGCTAATTACAGCAATTAGTACCACCTCTACGGTCACATATTTCACACCATATTTGACAGTGCTGTAATTAAACAGATTACCAGCATAAGTGATTCACATTAGTGGTGATTCTCTCTCCACTATACATTTCTCTAATTCTAGCAAAACAAATTTCAACTCTGTTTGAATGTCTGATTGCTTTAACATTGAGGGGAAGTTGAAGTATTCTATTATATCTTGATTAAAAGATAAGGACAGGATTTTCCAAATAGAAGAATAAAGAAAAATACAGTCCCTTTAATTGTTTAGAACCAAATCAAGTGGCTCTTGCATGGGAAATAGCTAAGAGAGTGGTTCTCATCCTTAGTACTCATGAGCTACACCTGAGGAAAATTTTTAAATCCTAATGGCTGAGTCCCATCCCCAGAGTTCTGATGTAAGGGATGTGGATGTACCTGGTTCTAAGCACATTTTAAAAGGGTCCATGTAATTCTAGTATATAAACAAGGAGAAATCCACTGTCCTGAGGTTTGGACTTGAAACAAACACTGGAGACTGTCTATTAATCAACTTATTTATTTTAATATAACCAAAAGTGAAAACAGTTATTAATCCAGAATACTTCTCTAAATATTTGTATAATGCTAAAAGAAAAACACGTTTCCCACCCAGGCTCATTTTAAGAAGCATTTAGCCTGCTATTTTTCCCCAACTTTTCAAATAAAGTGTAGTCATTTGACATAATAGAGCTAATACTGCAGTGCCACCTCCTGTTATTTTATCCATTCGTCTTCCATAGCAAGCTGGATGAAGAAAGATTGACTTCCAGGCTGACTTCAGGGGGACTTATTTGCTACCCGGCAGTTGGCTCTGCTACTTGTGTAACTGCTGGGATGTGGTGACCCAGAGCTGAAGTAGAAACGTGATCCTTGTTCATCAGAGTCCTGGGAAATTTAGAGTGGGAAGTAAATGACAAAAGCAGTAGAGGTTTGAGAAATAAACTTTTAAAATACCGTGGGGAAAAAAATTTGCTTTAAATCCAGGTACTGTATATAGCCATGCAAATCAATCTCCCAGCTTTTTCACTAAGATCTTGCAGGTCAGAATCCACTAATGCCCTCCCTTCATCTTGCCATCCTGTTTGAAAGGTTCTAGCATACTGACTAGGGTGAGGCTGGGCATGAAATTCAATCCTGCAGTTACTAAATGTGAAACATTGGGTGAGATATTTAAACTGCTATGCCTCAATCTCCCCATCTATTAAATGGACCCAATAATAGTGTCTCTGCCATATGCTGATTGAAGATTAAATAAAACAACCTCCTTCAGGAATCAACGTCAACTGTTACCAATGTTCCCAGAACTGTGCTTGGACTATCAGGGTTTCACAGAAGGCACCTACTTGTTCTGTCACTATCAAATGTAACCAGCCAATCAGGAAATATGTTGAAATTAAATGGCAGCACAAAACTTCCTAGCTGTTTCTATCTGGACATAATCTATTTGGTCACAAGGAAGGATCCTAGAACAAAAACATGCAGGTAGAGTCTACGTTTTTCCATGATCTCATTTTTATCACATTTCCTCCATATTGAGAATAATCTTTTCAGAAAGGTTCTTTTCTGCACTTTACTGCTGCTTCTGTCTCAAATCTGAAATCTTCAATACCCAGCTAAGGTTAAATGTACATAGAACATCAGGTATACTATGTGGAAAATGGCTGCATTTTGTCATTAATCTTTTAGTTCTCAAGGAACTTCTTTAATTTTCCAGGCTAAGTAACCCACTTTTAGTACATTAATCAACTGTGTTTTTTACAGGTATAATTTAATAGTACAGCACAGATTTTTCAAGTTGAGGCTTTTTTCAGAGCAAGAGAGATACTGGTGTCTCTCGTTAACAGCTGTCCACAGAATACAGCCAAAGGAAAACTCCTGGCTGTTTTCCCTATAACTGCATGTTCTTTATGGAGAATTGATCATTAATTTATGTTACTTTCAGTGCATTTTTTTCAAATTAACAAGTATAATTATATATTTGCCAAATATATGAGGATTTAGTTTATTTTTGTTTTTGCTTCTCTACTTTTTATTTGCCAAAATTTGCAAACTGTTAACTTCAGTGTTAACCCAATGTTTTTCAAAGCATGGCCATTGTAATACCTGCATCTGTCATGCTTGATAAAAACACAGGTCCTTGGAGTCCAGCCCCAACCCACTGAGCCATTCCATCAGAAACTATGGGTAACAAATATTGCCTAGTCCTGAGAGAGATTTCTTGTCTCCACTCAGAATCAACTCTGGAGGATTTTTCTATTTAATTTAATTTAATTTGTACAGCTCATAATTTTATTAATTCTGATACATATTTAAAAGAATCATCAATTTAATTACACCATGATTAAGAATCCCTCTTGCAAATTTGGGTCTCAAAAGTTACACTTTAAGTTTATATTAGGCTAAAATATTTTCTTGGACAATTATTTTAGAGCATTTGCTTATTTCTTCTCTTTTCCATAGTAAAAAAGTGCAAAATTATTGTAGTACTTTTATCTATTTTTTAGTAAGGAAAAAACAGTTTATTATCAGAGTCTTTCCTACTGGGAAAAATCACAAAATCCACCTCCCACTTATAAATGCCAAGGTACTCGTGATTTTGCCTGTAAAATAGAAAACCACCCATAAGTTTGTAGTCCCATGTGTCTGCCCCTTTCCAGTCTTGTGCTCCTGACAAGAGGTAATCACCAGCCTATACTTTTAGTGTGTTAATCCCTCTCTTGCTTTTCCTTCAGCTTACCACACTGGGTATACCCACAGACAATATATAATGCATGTTGATAACATTACGTAAGGTGGGATCATATGCAGATATTCAGCAATCTGGATCCTTAACTCAGTGGGAGTTGTTGATGTGAGTAGCACTTCACTCATCTTACTGCTGTGTAGTATTTTGTATCGTGAATATATTGCGATCTATCCACTCATTCAGTGATCACAAGACATTTGGTTGTTAGTTACTTTTGTAATAGTTACTCTTGCAAATAATGATGCAATGAGCAGTCTTGTTCATGTCTGCTAATGTGTGTGTGTCCAAGATTTTTTCCTAGATTATGTACCTGGAAATGAAATTGCTGGCTACAGGATGTACATATATTCAACCTTACTAGATAAGAGCAAATTTTTTTCTCCAGTGCTTATACCAATTTAGATTCCAACCAGTGTGTAAGAGGTCTCACTGATCCACATGCATGACAGCAGTGAGGTGTTTAGTCTTCTTAATTTTAGTCAATACAGTGCTTGATAAATGCAGTTTATTGTTTCAACTTGCATTTCTCTGATTCTTAATGAGTGAAGTAAAGCATTTTTTTTAATGGTTTACTGGCCACTGATGTGTTCTCTTACATGAAATGCCTTTTGTATTGTGGTCTTTTTTCTATTCTTTTTCTTAGTAATTTGTAGGAATTCATATATCCTGGATCTTAATCTTTAGTCTCTCATAGGTAATATATGTACATTTTCTTTTTGGACCCTAATAAATGCACCTACCAAGAAACATTTCATACTGAATTTTCATGTCATGGACCTAGGGTCACCTAATTAATATGAATTCATGCTCCCAAATCTGTTTGTAGTCTGGTTTGTGGTTAAGAATTCTCAGAAAAAAACAGTTGCCTTTTGTTCACTTAGTGACAAAACTGAGACCAGCAAATATCCATATTGCCCTCTCATGCAACCTTTGAAGTTTTGATTCTCCCGCTAGCGTGTTCTATATAGCTACCTGTTGCCTGGGGCCCTGGCCTTCCAGGGAAGTAACTGCCTGCTCGACCCGTCCTTCTGGATCCAAGATTTCTCATCATCATAACATTCGAGTGTAGCATTCTTTTTTTGCTATTATAACACTAAAGGAAAATTTATTTACTATTTTATACATTTTGTTCTAGAGGTGCTCCTTGTTACCTTGTCTGGAATATTGCTAATGAAACACCTCAAGAAATTAAATTATGACTAATATCACATCAAAAATAGCATAGCACATATGAGCAATGTGCTTCATGGGAAGATTGGTGATCTTCTAAACAATAATTTTATAGGCTAATTTTAAAGACCCATTTAACCACAAGAAGAAGGAGAAGAAGGAGTGGTAGGAGGAAGAGGGGTAGGAGGAGAAGATGAGTTGTATGTCGGAACTCACATCATATTACTTAAGCAAGATAATTTAGCACAATGAGATAACGCATGTAAGAAAGAATGTTATCTATGCCTTCCCCATAAAGATCAAGGATTCAACAGAATTCTATCCATGAATTAAAACAGTTCTCGGAGAACTTGGGAGTCCACTTAAGAAGTGGCAGCAACACAGTGCTACAAAACCTCTGAAAATGGGGCCCCTGGGTGACTCGGGCATTAAGCATCTGCCTTCAGCTCAGGTCAGGATTCTGGAATTGAGCCCTGCATCCTGCTCCCTACTCAGTGGGAACCCTGCTTCTCCCTCTCACTCCCCCCTGCTTGTGTTCCCTCTCTTGTCGTCTCTCTCTCTGTCAAATATATATATATATATATCTGAGAATAACCACACCCCCCAAAAAAGGAAAAGCAGCTTCATTTTGCTGCATCATCCCATCCCCCAGACCAGCACTGCTCAACACCAACAGGACACTTGTCTTGAAAGAATTTGTATCACTGGGAAGGGGGAAATAGAGTGAGTGCCCGGATTCCCCCCTTTTGCGACACTGCACAAAGCACTCATTCACAGACCAGCAAAACTGACACAGCTAGAGATGGCTAGGAAAGAGAAAGAAGATAATTTTTACTTTATGGTTATACTATTCTATAGCATTTTACATTAACCACCTATTGCTTTTTTTTTTTTTTTTTTTTTTAAGATTTTGTTTAGTTACTTCTTTGAAAGAGAGAGAGAGCACAACCAGGGGCAGGGGAGAAAAAGGAGAGAGAGAAGCTCAAGCAGACTCCCCAATGAGCATGGAGCCTGACACGGGGCTAGATCCCAAAACCCTGAAATCACGACCTGAACTGAAATCGGGAGTGAAATGTTCAACTGACTGAGCCACCCAGGCACCCCAACAATCTATTGTTTTTAACCAGACGGACAGTCAAGATATTTTAATTTTGAAAACAAAGATAAAAAATACTTTCTCTCCCCCTTCTTCTTGCCTTTGCTGTGCCATTGATCTCTGTAACTACAGTCACCACCAATGCAGGGCTCGGGGATACCAGCAAATAACTGACTCTGGGCAGCCCACCTTGTAAGACTGCATGTCAGAATATGGTATTGCCAGGAATAGACAGGCCAGAGAAATTGTAAAGGAAAGGAGACTCAGGTTTAAGGAGGGTCTGTTTACAGACTGCTGTACAGTCTGTTTACAAGATTGCTAATGCTTTAAACAAAATTGCAGAATATACTTTCTTCATAGTTCTTGACAGCAATTATTGAAAGTAACATCTTGAGGTGACTCCATTTTATCACAAGCATTCATTATGTGGCCAACAATGATGTTGTTCAGGGAGGCTAGCAGGATCAAACACTCCTGCCTCTGGGCTAAGCCTTGTTTCTCTGAGTGTGTATTATAATGTCTACTGCCTCCATTCAATTAAGAACACCTAGAGGGGAGAAACTATTGTTTTTCCTTGTGTGAGGTTCAGCTGCAGACAATATTTGCCTATCAGATCGATAAAGACTTGGAGAAAGAATAATTGAATGTTAATAAGAGAAACTCCAAATTAAAAAGTGTAAAAATGACCCACCTCAAATTATAAAAAAGTGCATTAGTAGCAACTATGTGCAAAGGGGGCAATTGTTTCTAACAGTGAAAACAGCAATCTATGATCCAACTATAGCCAAAGGATAAAATTTTCCACAAACTTAAAGCTAAGCAGGAAAAAACGACTTAAATGAACAAGAAGTTGTGTTTTAATATTCGCATTACTCAATTCTTTTTTCATCCTTCTCTGAAATTAAGCATTTGTGTGAGTCAAGATAAAATGTTGCACTATGAATGGTTTTTTGTTTATGAATAAAATGCTTAAAGGGAACCTTGGTGACTCAGTCAGTTAAGCATTCAACTCTTGATTTCCACTCAGGTCACAATCTTGGAGTCGTGGGATCAAGCCCCATGTTGGGCTCTGTGCTCAGCACAAAGTCTGCTTGAGATTCTCTCTCTCCCTCTCTTGTCTTCCCCTCCCTCAACTCTCTCTCTCTAAAATAAATAAATAAAATCTTTTTAAAATGCTTAAAACATTAAATTTTTTTTTTTAGTTTATTCGGATAAGTTACTTTTAACAAAGCTACAACTTTTAAGCTTTAAAAACTTAATGGTAGGTGGCTCAGTCATTAAACGTCTGCCTTTGGCTCAGGTTGTGGTCCCAGGGTCCTGAGTTGGAGCCCTGCATCGGGCTCCCTGGGCATCTGCTTCTACTCCCCCTGCTGTGTTCCCTTTCTCTCTGTGTGTCTCTCTCTGTCAAATAAATAATTAAAAAAAAAAAAAACTTGATGGTAGACACCACTTAACATTTTTCCTTTTTTAACTTCCATTTTCTACAGTGAGAAACAGGTATTCTTTATAATGTCTCCCATTGAAATTCTAAGTAAAAAAGACAAAAGTCATCACATTCCAAATTTTAAATCAGTAAAATTTGTGTAGAAGCAACTCGCTTCTCCCATTTCAAGGAATATGAAATTGTCTCTTGATCATATAAATATATGGTGCTCTTTTGTTTCATAGTTATACATATGGCTTGGCTTGTCCTCAGATTATGAAAATTACAAAGATCTAATACAGTTGCAAGTTTGTCATGAAGCTCCAGAATTATTGAAAAGAAATAATACATAGTAGAACCAGAGAGCTGTGACTTTTCGATTCTAGATTTATTCTACACTAATAGTAAATTTGTCAATTTAATGTTTATCAAGTACATTTTGTTCTAACAGAACAGTAATTTTTTTCCACAATTTCCAAATGCTGGCTTAGAACAGTGTTTCCAAAAGTTTTGTAGATATGTGGCAATATAATTTTGCCATGTGTCAACAAGAAATACTGTGGCTATGTAATTTTCCTTACATATCTAACCATCTTTACCTGCCTCTATTTTTCCTTTTTATGTTGCATTTATTACAATACAAAATATGTTTCATTATTAAATTTCTCATTTCTCTTCTCTATCCCTGTGCTAAAATACAAGTCCATGAAGGCAGGAATTTTTCTCTTTTTAGTTCACTGATCTATCCTGAGCACCTAGAACCATGCCTGGGACACAGTAATCATTTAAAAACTATTTGTTGAATAAGCATTTATATACCTTATACAATAATTATTTGTTGAATAATACATGACATGTATCAAAAGTAATATAAACAAAATAGATGATGTTAGCCAGTATAAGAAAACTATAATATCTTTAGCTCATGGTATAAGAAAAAAATAATTTGCCTTAGATGGTAAATTTTAGATACTGGACACATGTTCCATACAGAAAAATCTAGATTAAACAACATGTTCAGGTTTTTAGAGGGGAAGATGGCAGCAGAGTAGGAGGACCCCTAGGTCACCTTATCCCACAAATTCAATTAGATAATTATCAAATAATCCTAAATACCCCAGAAATCAACCTGAAGACTGGCAGGACACACTTTACAACTAAAGGCAGAGAAGAGGCCACATCGAAAAAGGTAGGAAGTGTGGAAATGTGGTTTGGGAGAGGAAACAGATTGTAGCCACCCCAATGGGAAGGGAGCCTCAGGGACAGAGAAGGGCAAGAGACCAAATAGCACACAGGGAAACTCAAACAGAGAGGACAAATACCTAGTAATTAACTTGGAAAGTGAGAGGGCTGAATTTCACGAGTTCTTGCAACCAGTGAGGCTTAAATCCTAGAGGCTTGGCTTGGGGAGAGCTTGGTAGCAGTGGGGCTGCTCTTGGAATTCAGATAACTGTTGTGAACACACAGTATGGAAATAGTGATCTGAAGAGCACCTGGGGCACGCAGTAGGGAGGTTATTTGCTCAATGGAAGCATGTTCAAGAGAGGCAGCATTCACAGGAGACCCCTCCAGGAACAAAGATAATGGCCAGCACCATTTTTATCCTCTGCCCCTCAACATAAGCAGAGGACCATGTGCAAGAACCAGCACAGTGCTGATACATGCTACCTAACTTGCTTACACTAAGATCCTCCCCACCCCTATGCTCCAGTGGAACTGCCCTTCCCAGTCATTTACCTCAGTAGCAGCACAGCCGGCCCTTCCCACTGAAGACTGGCCCAAACCCCTGCCTACACTGCATCTCCTGACCCAGGAGTTTTGCAGGGCCCTAGATCCATTGGCAGTGGAAACAGATCTCATTTTACAAGCAGACCAGAGCAGACCTAGTTAAAATGTGCCACATTCAAGCCAAGGACCAAATATTGCCCACAACAGAAAGAGTCTTTGCAGACAACTGCCCTGAAGTTATCCCTCAGGGCACAACAGCAGAGTGCACACAGCACACATTGGAGATATTCCCTGAAAAGCCAGGCCCTGAGGAACAGGGAAAATTACACTGGACCTCTTCCTTAAAAGCCCATTACCCTCTCAAGAACAGAAGAGCATATCTGACTTTTCTAATACACAGCAGTAGGTATACAGACTTAGACAAAATGAGAAGACAGAGGAATTTGTCCCAAATGGAAGAACAGAACAAGATCATGGGCATCTAAGTGAAACAGATATAAATAACATGCCTGATAAAGAATTTAAAGTAATGATTATAAAGATACTCACTGGTCTTGAGAAAAGAGTGGAAGGCATCAGTGAGACCCTTAGCACTGACATAAGGAATAACAAAGCAGAGATAAAAGACTCATTACATGAAATGAGAAACACACTTGATGGAATGAACAGCAGGCTGGAAGAAGTAGAGGAATGAATTAATGACCTAATGACTAATGGAAAGTAATCGGTCTGAACAAATGAGAGAAACAAGAATCATGCAACATGAGAATAGACATAGAGAACTCAGTAACTCCACCAAATGTAATAATAAAATTCATATTATAGGAGTCACAGAAGAAGAGAGAGCAAAGAGGGCAGAAAATTCATTTCAAGACAAATTAGCTAGAAAATTCCCTAATTTGGGGAAGGAAACAGATATTCAGATCCAAGAGGCACAGAGAACTCCCTACAAAATCAACAAAAGCAGAACGACACCAAGACATACTGTAGTTAAAATGGCAAATGTAGTGATAAAGAAAAAAAGATTTTTAAAGAAGCAAGGCAGTTACATAAGGGAAACCCCATAAGGCTATCAGCCTTCCAGCAGATTTTTTCAGAAGAAACCTTACAAGCCAGAAGAGATGGCATGACATATTCAAAGAGGTGGTATGATATATATTCAAAGCACTGAATGGGAAAAATCTGCAACCAAGAATATTCTCTCCAGCAAGACTATCACTCAGAATAGAAGGAGACATAAAGCATTTCCCAGACAAACAAAAACTAAAGGAGTTTATGACCACTAAACCAGCCCTGCAAGAAATATTAATGGGGAATCTGGGTGGAAAGGAAAGACCCTAAAAGACAGTATAAAAGTAGGAAACACAAAAGCAGTAAAAATGGATATTTCTGTAAAAATTAAGTCACAGAACTTACAAAATAGAAGGATGTAGAATATGATACTGTATACCTAAAACATGGGAAGAAGAGTAAAGAATGGGTTCAAACTTAACATGCTCAGGAAATTATATAATCTGGTTTATTGAATTATGGCTATTAAAATATTCCTTTCAAGCCTGTTTTGGAAATTTTTCTAATACCTTATGATTAATGGGCAATAAAATATAACATTTTAATTATTCATGATTTTGCAGGATTTCAGAGTATTAATTCTGAACATTATTTCACGTTATACAACAATAAACCGTAGAAATAAAAAGTATGGAAGAATGAGCTGAAAGGGTACTGACCACAATTAAATCCTTAATGTGAACTAATTTTAAGACCATTTTTATCTTTTTCCTAATATGTGCATGAATAAAAATTCTGCTTAGCTAATATTTGGGGTTTAAATACATCCAGATTTTTCTAAATGCCTTAATATAGAAAACATGACCTCAAACCAGTATACATCTCTTATCCTTAGGAAATCTAATTAGATAGATTGCCTTAAACTTTACCAAGTATTTTTAATATCAGCTTGCAGCTATGCAAAGGCATAACTACTGTGAGGCTAAACACGTAAAAAGTTTTACGTGAAATAGTGCCACAAGGCATTTCTTATCTCAGGTTTGATATGCCTGTGTGTGTGTGTGTTTAATGAATACATTTTAAATTCCTAGAGCAGTCTTATCAAAAGCAGCAGCTGGCTAAATACAGAGTAATGGTATAACCTGGAATCCAAACGAGGACACTTGAGAGTAAAAAGAACACCTTTAACATCACCCTGGGACAGCAGCCTCGCAGTCACCCTGGGTCCACTGACAAGACTGGCCCACATGTTCCCACTCTTTGCAATCAGTTCATATCCACTAATCTGAAGATAAAACCACGGGTATATGTATACTGAGAACCAATTGTTTAAGCATGAAAACTTCACCAAGTGTAAACCAACATGCTGAAAGGCCTCGTTAGTAAAATATAGGGCTTTATCCTTTTGTTATCAAAGTAGAAACACACACACACACACATGAAAAAATTAAGTGTTTGCCATGAAGATGCACACATCTTTTTCAGGACTCACTAGTGATATAAGAAGAGCTGATTCACGAAGTCTGAGTTTACCATTGTGAATTACCGTTTATCTTAATTAGAGTGAAATGTATTCCCAAACTGTATTAGACATTAGAGCCAAGCAAAATAGTCACTTGTTTTATTAAATTAAAAGTAGACTATAAAAAAACTTAACTTTTTCTCTGTATCATTCTAATTCTTTATACAATGGTTTGCAAAATCCATATAATAAAAATGTAAATTGTTTTGTAGGAGCTTTCAGTGAAGGAAATTGCAAAAATAAAAAGATTCAGTAATCACCCAAAATGATTTTTAAAGCTATTCGGAATAGATAGCACATTGATTCCAACCCCTTGTTAAGATTAGAATATTGTAACCAGTAAAATTAAGTCATCCCTAATGACAATTGCATAAATTGGTCACATTTTATCAAATGTTATCCTCGAGGCCTCATATTTTTGATTTAGCAAATATGCCCCCCATACTTTCCTTGTGCATTTCAGATTCTCTCTTCTGCATAGAATGATTGCCTATCATTGACTACATTGCCCTGTTAATGAATCCAAGACATCATTTCACTGATTTAATAATATTGCAATATTATTACCCAGCATCATCATCTTACAGCACTGAGGGGATCTCAGATAGCATTCCATTACCACTAGACGGTTAACCGTCTGAATATATTTATAGCGAACAGATACTTCAGTCATTCTGGAATGCTGTCTGTACTTTTTTTAATGGCTCAAGAAGGGGGGTGGAAACTATTCTGAGCCTAATACAGAGGAAAACATTCAAGTTTAAATATTGAAGTTGTGGGGGGGTAGGGTTATGGACATTGGGGAGGGTATGTGCTTTGGGGTAAATTGGAAGTGGAGATGAACCATGAGAGACTATGGACTCTGAAAAACAATCTGAGGGGTTTGAAGTGGCAGGGGGGTGGGAGGTTGGGGTACCAGGTGGTGGGTATTATAGAGGGCACAGCTTGCATGGAGCACTGGGTGTGGTGAAAAAATAATGAATACTGTTTTTCTGAAAATAAATAAATTGGAAAAAAAAAAAAGAAAAAATAAATAAATAAATAAATAAATATTGAAGTTGTTAAATATTTAGATCGTATTACCACAATACAATTCTAAAAGCAAATACTGAGATCCTACTACCACAATAATACAATAGTGAAAACATTTGAAAATCTAGAAAGAATAAAATGTTACTAATTTTAACAGAAGGATTCAAGATATAATAGTCCAGGGAAGAGAACAGTCCAGAGGGAGGAATAATTGACATGAGTGGGCGGAAAAAAATGATAAGGTATGTCTTCCAATGTATCATTTTGCACACTAAAGTAAATCTTTTGAATGACAAATAAAATAAATTTCTAGTCAGACTTTTTTCCCTTCCTATTATGTGCTGTTTTCCCACTCAACTTACAAATCCAAAAGCTGCAATTTCCCTTTTTTAAGGAAACAGAGAAAGAAAGCATCAATGAGATGTTAATATTCTTCCTTCATCTAGGGAAGAAATCAGAAGTGCCATAAAGAAAGCATGTTCAACTTCTCCTGAGGCAAAATTAAACCCTTTTTAGGTTTTCACTACCAAAAAACACAGGGCCAGTCATATTTGCTGACACCTTTGCCATTTTTCTCAACTCTTTTCAAGGTTTCTGTTGCTTCTTAAAAGATCAATGCTAGGGGTGCCTGGGTGACTCTGTCAGTTAAGTGACTGCCTTCATCTCAGGTCCTGGGATTAAGCCCTACTTCGGGCTCCCTGCTCCTCAGGGAGTCATCTTCTCTCTCTCCCTCTGCCTTCTCTCTCTGCTTCTGCTCTCTCTTTCTCTCTCTCTGTCAAATAAATAAATAAAATCTTAAAAAAAATATATGAATGCTAAACGTAAATATGGCAGCATAATAAAACCCTGACACGCTGACTGGAAAGGAAGGATTCTTTTCTAGATTTTTCTATCCTATATCACAATGATGTCACTAAGCTCAGTGATATTTTGATTTTGAAAACCAAACTAACTCTTTGGTTATTTTTATTCCTTCAGTATTTTCCCACAGTGGCCATGACCATTTGCCATCCACCTAAAGCCCGCTGCATTCAGCTCTCTGGGCCAGCACACAAGGTATGGTTTCTTTCTCCTCCTCATGCCACTTCCACGTATTTCTCCCAAATTCTCACCTTGTTATCAACAAACTCTTTTTTAAATTTATTAACTTAGGTACTCTACTTCAGTGCTGCCACTTCATTCTGTATCTATAAAATTATATGATCAGGTCATTGGTGTCATCATTAAAAATTGTAAATAAAATGTTTTTGACTTAAATGGTCTTGAAGTGGGCATTTGATGGTAGTACAGAGGAGGTAAACTTCCAGGAAGTTGGCTTCATAAAGGAGAGGCCTCCCTAACATATTTATGTAGGATAAGAAAAAGAACAGAGAACACAGCAGGAAGAAGCCCCAAAGATGTTTGTTTGCTTGAGTTTTTGTTTTCCAATTTTGAGGATGAGGGAATTGAATGTTTGAGGGGGCCTTAAGATAAGACTGAAGTGTCTCATCCAATCAGTGGGAAGGGAAGACAAGTCCCATGTCACCTGATGACCCTGCAGTACTCCTGAATCATATATTTCAGCAACATCCCTCAAGAAATACAGAACTGATCAGGTCTAACTAGGATAGTAAATTATTTAGCCCATAAAAAAGGAGCCAAGTTAACATGCTTATTTATTTAAGTATTAGCAAACATTTTCTTTGGCTAATTTCTCCTATTTTACAAGTCATTAATGTCTCTGAATAAATAAGAACCTTAAGAAACCATCAGTATTCATAACATGCAAATCTTCAACTTTCTGAACATAGCCAATATTTTCATTATCTCTTAATGTAAGAACATTAGGTTTTATTAAAGATAATTTGTTTATTCTTTGATTTTGTACAGAAATGAGAATCTAATTGATGAGTATGGTGGTTTTTCTTCCATGTCTAGATACTAATATCTGACTTTACTCTTAAACACACATACATATATATTTTCTCATTATCCTCTAAGCCAGTCACTTGATCCAGAGATAACTTAAGACAAACTAAATTTGTTTTCTTTGTTATTATTTTTTTAATTTTTATTATTATTGTCATTTAACTCTGTTGAGCTAAGAGTCACTAATGTGGTAAGGGACATATTGTAGTGGTTAACAGCATGGGCTTTGGTATAAGATGAGTCATTTATAAAGAATGTTAGAAAAAAGTGTGGGCTTCACAAACAGATCTTGAACAAGTTAATTTTATGAGTTTCAGTGTCATTATCCCTATGGAAATAAAAATCCCTAGGAAACCATCAATATCCATAACACACAAATCTTCAACTTTCTGAACATTTGCTATTAGGGATAATATATATAAAATACCTATCTCATTTCCTAGAGCACAGAAATCAATAAAAGTAGTTACTTTTTTATTTAGCTGAATTGTTGCTTCACAGTTTGACAAAGGTACTATGAAGATTACTTAAAACAATGCCTCCAGATGGGGCTTCATTGCTACCAAAGTTCATATGGTCACTGGGTGCCCTGTCTGGCCATAAATCTCATTTCCTCTACCATTCAAGAGTAAACATGGGTCCTTCCTGTGGCTTGGACCCTCAATTTACTACCGTCTAGAAAAACAATCCAGTTTTGTCTCATTGACATATTTTGAATGTGCATCCATGCCTCAGCAGGAAAATATGAATTCTAGGCCAGAGTTCTTAGACACAGACAACATCTGTGAATTTAGTACACTGCCTATAATACAAGCCTATGAGACGTTGCCACCAAGTAGGGGAAGAAAGACATTCCCATGAATTGAAATGTGGCTAGGTGCTCTTTCCCTAGGAAGGGTCTTTTGTAGGCATGTATATTATATGCTCCTATACTCCAGAAGGAATTCGTTAGCTTACAGCAATACATAAAAGACATTCACACTAATTAGGTTGATTGTGATCATCTCAAAACATCACATGTGTATTTCAAATACATACAATTTATATTTGTCAATACTTGAATAAAACTAGAAAAATATTTGCATAAATTATAAAAAGAGGCAAAAGAATGAAAGCTGAAGTGTAGATGCAGCTTTTTGACTGCAAGTCTAAAAATCTAGACAACATAATTATCTACTAAGGGTCACATATTTGGCTCAAATCTTGCTAGCAACAAAGGAGTAAACAGATAATCCATCATTACCAGCGATCATAATAAAGTCCACAGTGAATTGAGTGCTTATTGTGTGCCATACATTGACAACTTCTTTACATGAATGAACTTGTTTACTGTTCTCAACAATACTGAGATGGGCATTATTTTATAGCTATGTTTTGGATGACAAAAATGAGGAGGCAAGTGACTGACTTATCTGCCCAAAAATATGCTAGTCAACTGTGAAGCTGGGGATGTGAACTAACTCTGACTCCACCAAACACAACAGTAATGACTACACTGGACAGCAGAGAGGAGTGAAAAAATAGCTTTTGAATGTCATTTACTAATACCATGACCATAAAAATTATTGACTTCTCCCATTCTTAGTTTCTTCAAGTATAAATAGCTACCTCATATTGACATCTGTTGACAGAACTTAATAAAGGAGAAACAAAATGGTATGCTCGGATAAGGGGCTCTACAAATATTAGAATATGAACTAATTTATTCACCCTCCAAAGATCCTAATAAAGTACAGTTGACCCTTTAACAACATGGAAGTTAGGGACGCTGACCCCTGCACAGTCAAAAATTCACATATAACTTTTGACTCCCCAACTAACAGTCTACTGTTGACTAGAAGCCTCACCGATAACAGTTGATTAACACATATTTTGTATGGTCTATGCATCATATATTGTATCTTGCAGTCAGGTGGAGAAAAGAAAATTCTACGAAGAAAAACATAAGGATCATAAGGAAAATACATTTATAGTACTATGCCATATTTATTGAAAAAAAAAAAAGCCCCATATACGTGGACATGCCCAATTCAAACCCATGCTGTTCAAGGGTGAGCTGTGTAAGGGAGAATATTTCCAGTCAAGTTCAGGGACACAGTCAGGTGACAAGCCAGGTAGAGGTAACATAACCTGAGTCAGAACAGACCTCTTTGTTATGAATCTCAATTGTTTTGGTCTCCAATCCAAAGTTCTATAAGCTCTGCCTGCGCTTCTCAATCAGATATAGTAAATTATTGTACCTGAAAGTCCAATGGATGTGTTTTGCTTTGGGGTTTGTTTTTGGTTTTTTTAGACTTTATTTATTTATTTATTTATTTGAGAGCGAGTGAGTGAGAGAGAGAACACGGGCCAGAAGGAGAGAGCAGCAGATTCCCCTGCTGAGCATGGAGCCCTACACACGGCTTGATCTCAGGATTCTGGGATCATGACCTGAGCCAAAGGCAGACACTTAACTGACTAAGCCACCCAGGCGCCCCTCAACAGAAGTGTTTTGAAACAAAGTGATATTCACTCCACTTAGATGAATCTTGGTTTATAAAAATTAAAATTCAAGAGTTTAAATTTACCCCTTCAATTCATAGATACGATGCCATAGTGTGATCACTCAACCACAGGCTACCCTGGTTCTTAGAGATCTGCATATCCTGACAAGTTAGAGTCACACCCTGGACTGGAACCCCTTGAGACCGTAGAGTGAAACCCCCATCTCAGGTTTCAGAAAGTCATTCATCAGTGTCAAGAACAAAATTCCATGTGGATGCCTGCCTTCAAAACTCTAAAATCCCATCTGGCAAGATCCTTATGAACAAAGAACAGTTTTAGATTTAATGAAGCAATTCCCTTCAGGTACATATTTCCTGACAGATATACCTTGGAGTCATTGCCATTCTGGCTGCATTGCTATCTCTTCAAGAAGACAAAATCCTAAAACAAATGCGTTCAAATGCTCAAATGTATAAAATACATTTAAATAAAATGCAGACAGAAATATAGAAATGCTCTTTTTTCTTTTGTTATTCTATGGAATGAGACTGACCCTCAGTCTGACATAATAGTTAAACTGAGGTATAGCTATCTAATTTACCTTTATGCTATACGTTTTGACGAGCTACTGCACTCATGCAGGGAAAAAAAAAAGGCTGAATCAATAAGAGGCCAACATACCTTAAGGATTTCAGATTCCTTAAGGAAAACAGTATAAAACCCTAAATGTGTGCCAGATTTTTTCCAGATTTTTTTGTGTGTGTCTAATTCCAAAGTTTTTCTACTATTGTTTTCGTACTTTCCCCTATTACCATTTTCTGTGATATGAAGCACATTCAGGTTTTGTAACCATCAGGAAGAAAGTAGAAAGCTTCCTCATGCTCCTCAAAGCATGCACAGGGAAGAAACAGAGGAGGTTTATAAAAAGCAGAGTTTTAATCACTACCCATATTTACACTACTTATATAAGAGCTGTTTTTCTTTCTTTTCTTTTCTTTCTTTCTTCTTGTCTGTTATTTTTGTTGTTGTTCTTCCTTTCCTGGTACATCACTTTGGAATAGCTTTGGCTACAAACAACAGAAAATCTGAAACAGGCTGAAATACATAACTCCCACAAAAAGGTCAGCTAAGGCTGTCCAGGGCTGCAGTAGCATTCAGCAACATCATCACGGACAACCCGTAGCAGGTCTACTTCAGAATCATGAAGGTAAAATGTTTTGTTTCGTCTTTGCTTACTATCCGGAATGAGAAAGAACCTACCAGCTGAATTTGTCTCTGGACCCAGCAGGGAGGCATCTTCTCCTTTTTGTGAGAGACTAGGGTCAGGGAATGCTAATGTCAGTGGCTGCATTGGATGTTGGGTGAAAGAGGTATACGTTATCTGAACTCAACTGTATACTTTTCCAGCATTAGATTTTTTATTTTATTTATTTATTTATTTATTTAAAGATTTTATTTATGTATTTGACAGAGATCGCAAGTAGGCAGAGAGGCAGGAAGAGAGAGGAGGAAGCAGGCTTCCCGCTGAGCAGAGAGCCCAATGCGGGGCTCGATCCCAGGACCCTGGGACCATGACCTGTGCTGAAGGCAGAGGCTTTAACCCACTGAGCCACCCAGGCGCCCCAGCATTAGATTTTTTAAAAGATGGCAGCCACCCACAGGGAACCAAGAACATCATCATAGCTAAAGTTTAATAATTTGCCTTTACCTGTATTTTCACATAGTGCCCTGAAAGGGCAGTTTTCACTTACTTATCAGTCAAGTTTGCTTCAGTTATATTTTTTAATAGAATTATTTTTGCAAAATATATTGTAGTATGCCTTTTCATGTGCTATAAAACTCACAGATTGACACAGCTGTTTGAGGTGCCTGCTTTTACAATTTTCTTTGTGACAACTCATATGATACCCCAAGGACTAGAGATTTCCACTTCTTTGTAAATATATTTGGAAATTGTTATACTGATTATCTGCATGAACTCCTCTGTCAATTTCATTTCTCTAGAACCTGGATGTTTTTAATTTCCCAAGATCCTTGAACTTGTCATTACTATTAAAATGTTCATAGACTAAAGATAAGTTTTACCTGAGTTTGAAGGAAAATTTATAAAGAAATAAATTACTCTTAAAAACCAATTTGCAGGGGCGCCTGGGTGGCTCAGTGGGTTTAAGCCTCTGCCTTCAGCTCAGGTCATGATCCCAAGATCCTGGAATCAAGTTCCGCATCACTCTCTCTGCTCAGAAGGGAGCCTGCTTCCCCACCCCCTCTCTGCTTGTCTCTCTGCCTAGTTGTGATCCTGTCCGTCAAGTAAATAAATAAAATCTTTGAAAAGAAATTTGCATTACATTTTTGTTTTTTGTGTCTGAATTAACTTTTAATATTAATATTCAATAATTTTTATTGTATTTCAAAATATCTTTGTAAAGAGTAGTTTTAATTCATTTCTGTTTCCCTAAGATTACTGTAAACTATTATTTATAAAACAGATATTATATATAAATGAGGCTTATTTCACACAATCAGGATGCTACTTACATGAATCACTTGTGAAAACATATATGCTTTTCTGAGAATTTATATATAGCATTTTATTTATTTTTATGAACAAAAAAATTCAAAAACAATGTATGATTCTTATATTTTATAAATATTTTAGGAATTTCATAAGCACAATAATCACTAACTTCAAGTACCATTAACTTAGCCATTAACAAAAATGGAGTATATCTTTCACTTACTGGCTAGTTATTTTGGTGACACAATTAGGACTAAATAGCAAACATCACTCTTGTAACTGAATAAGGTACATATTCCAACAGGAAGATATTTGTCACAGTATTTTTTCCTCTTGCTGCCAGCTCCCTGCTGGCCCTAAGTAATTTCATACTAAGGGCCCCAAGAACATGCAGATAAGAATAGGTGTTCAGTATTACCAAATAAATTAAGACTTTGAGCACAGTCACTCACAAACAAAAGTCAAATCTCAGTTTCTTCTGGAAGTTTGTCCCATTATGGCCCTGGATGTCTATGCACTGAAGGAAGCTTCTGGATGGCAACCGGCTGAGAGAGCCAAGGCTAATATCTCAGAGACAACAAAGCCAGATGAGACTCCATCAGACCCCTCAGACTGCAGGGCAAAAAGTAGCCCTGAAACGAAGAGTTTCCACCCAGATTTGCACTATAATCTTTAGACTATCTTCGAACAGCAGGCAAGTGCCTCAAAATTGCAGTCTGACAAGTTTTACCAAGCCCTGAAAATGAGCACAGACCATGAAAACTAAAACAACTCTTCACATTCAAGAATTCACTTCTATAGTTGTGATACTGTAATTTATAAGAAGAAATATGTATTTAATCTTAGTCCTGTTCCTAGCACACAGCTCCTAAAATCACTGGAATTTCTTTTTTTTGTTCTTTTTTTTTTAAGATTTTATTTATTTACTTATTTGAGAGAGAGAGCACATGCATGACCATGAGCAGGGGGAGTGGCAGAGGGATAATCAGGCTCCCCTCTAAACAGGGAGCCCGACGAGGGGCTGGATCCCAAGATCCTGAGATCCTGGGACACTTAACCAACTAAGCCCCCCAGGGGCCCAACAATGGAATTTCTTAAGTGATAAAAGCAATGGAAGAGGTTTTTGTTAAAATATTTGGTGTTTTGGCCATTTTAACTGGTGTAGGGTGGAATCTCAATGTGGTTTTGATTTGAGTCTCCCTAATAGCTAATGATGACGAACATTTTTTCATCTGTCTGTCAGCCATTTGTATACCTTCTTTGGAGAAGTATCTGTTGATATCTTCTGCCCATTTTTTTTTTAAGATTTTATTTATTTATTTAACAGAGCGAAATCACAAGTAGGCAGAGAGGCAGGCAGAGAGAGAGAGAGAGAGAGAGGGAAGCAGGCCCCCTGCTGAGCAGAAAGCCCGATGCGGGACTCGATCCCAGGACCCTGAGATCATGACCCGAGCCGAAGGCAGCGGCTTAACCCACTGAGCCACCCAGGTGCCCCCCATTTTTTGACATGATTATCTGTTTTGTGTATGTTGAGTTTGAGGAGTTCTTTATAGATCTTGGATATTAGCCCTTTGTTTGTAGTGTCATTTGTGAATATCTTCTCCCATTCTGTGGGTTGCCTCTGTTTTGTTGACTGTTGAGGGTCCATATCTGGCCTCTCTACTCTGTTCCACTGGTCTATGTGCCTGTTTCTTTGCCAGTACCATGTTGTCTTGGTGATCACAGCTTTATAGTAAAGCTTGAAATCAGGCAACGTGATGCCCCCAGTTTTGTTTTTCTTTTTCAACATTTCCTTAGCAATTCAGGTCTCTTTTGGTTCCACACAAATTTTAGGATTTGTTTCAGCTCTTTGAGAAATGCCAGTGGAATTTTGATCAGGATGGCATTGGAAGTGTAGATGACTCTAGGCAGTATAGATAATTTTTTTAATTTTTTTATTATTATTTTTTTTAATTTTCAGCATAACAGTATTCCTTGTTTTTGCACTACACCCAGTGCTCCATGCAATCTGTTCCCTCTCTAATACCCACCACCTGGTTCCCTCAACCTCCCACCCCCCAGCGCTTCAAACCCCTCAGATTGTTTTTCAGAGTCCATAGTCTCTCATGGTTCACCTCCCCTTCCAATTTCCCTCAACTCCCTTCTCCTCTCTAACTCCTCTTGTCCTCCATGTTATTTGTTATGCTCCACAAATAAGTGAAACATATGATAATTGACTCTCTCTGCTTACTTATTTCACTCAGCATAATCTCTTCCAGTCTGTCCATGTTACTATAAAACAGTAAACAATATGTGTTGGAGAGGATGTGGAGAAAGGGGAACCCTCTTACATTGTTGGTGGGAATGCAACTTGGTGCAGTCACTTTGGAAAACAGTGTGAAGATTCCTTAAGAAATTAAAAATAGACCTTATGATGCTGCAATTGCACTACTGGGTATTTACCCCAAAGATACAGACGTAGTGAAAAGAAGTTGCCACATGCACCCCAATGTTCATAGCAGCAATGGCCACAGTCACCAGACTGTGGAAAGAACCAAGATGCCCTTCAACAGAAGAATGGATAAAGAAGATATGGTCCATGTATACAATAGAGTATTATGCCTCCATCAGAAAGGATGAATACCCAACTTTTGAATCAACATGGATGGGACTGGAAGAGATTATGCTGAGTGAAATAAGTGAAGCAGAGTCAATTATCGCATGGTTTCACTTACTTGTGGAGCATAAGGATTAACATGGAGGACATTGGGAGATGGAGAAGAAAAGTGATTTGGGGGAAATCAGATGGGAGACAAACCAGGAGAGACTGTGGACTGTGAGAAACAAACTGAGGGTTTTGAAGGGGAGTGGGTTGGGGGGTGGGTGAGCCTGGTCATGGGTATTAAAAAGGGCATGCATTATTTGGAGCAATGTGTGTGCTGCATAAACAATGAATGCTGGAACACTGAAAAGAAATAAAATAAAATAAAATATATATTTAAAAAAATGTATTTGGTGTTTTGTCCTCAAATAGCTACAGGCCAATAATAGTTCCACAGTAGTAAAGGAGGAAAAAACTGTCTTGTTATTTATAGCAAACCCCTTGCAGCCACACCTGAGTTTATATTAATGGGTGATTCTGGAAAGCTCCTAAGAATGAGGGTTAGTTGCCAGGGGAGCCAATCATGTAATTAGAGGGTTGGAACTTTCAGCACCATCCCTTCAGCCCTCTACTACCTACCACCCACTTCCAGGGAGAAGAGATGGGCAGGAAGTTGAATTAATCCCAACAATGGTCAATGATTTGATCAATCACCTATGTAATAAAGCTTCCAAAAAAAAAAAAAAAAAAAAGGAGAGGGTTCAGAGAATTTCTGTGTTGAAACATTCATGGAGATGCTGGGAGGATGATGCTTCTGAAGGGGTCACAGAAGCTCTATGTTTCCCATACCTTGCCCTGGTCATCTCTTCTGTTTGGCTGTTTCTAAGTTATATCTTTTTATAACAAACTGGTAATTAAGTAAGTAAACTGTTCTCCAGAGTTCCATGAGCTGTTCTAGCAAGGTAATCATATCTGAGAAGGCAACTGTGGGAACCTCTAATTTATAGCTAGTCAGTCCAAAGCACAGGGGACAACCTGGACTTGCAATTGTTATCTGAAGGGGGGTGGGTAGAGGGCAGTCCTGTGCTACCGAGCTCTAACCTGTGGATATGACACTATCTCCAGGTAAATCCTATTAGAACTGAATTGAATTGTGGGATCCCCAGGTGGTGTTGCAGAAATGCTTGGTGTGAGGAAACTAGTCTCCCTTCTGAATAGTATCCAAAAAAATCCTAATCTTCTCAACCAGTGTTAGGTTAACTTAGGGAAGACAGAGGGACGCTGTGGTGTGGTGGACAGACCACAACGTGAGAGTCAAATTGACCCGAATTCAAAGCCAGACTCTTTAATTCACTATTCCTAACTTCTTCATGCCTCACAGATACAATGAACAATATAACAACAACAACAACAACAACAGTAATAATAATAATAAAGAAAACAGAAAATAGACACAGACACTGTCCTCCCAAAACTTATGATCTAAAAGGTAAAGCTGACAATCAGTGACTCTGTTAAGATGATCTTACCTTCAGAACCACTCAGGTGATAGTAGAAGCAGGCCCTGAAGCAACTGACCTGCCCAGAATACCAGAAAAGGATTGAGGAGAGAAACTCACTATGGGCAGTCTCAGGCACAGAACCAAATGTGCTCACTAGCAGTAAAGCTGCTGTGGGGAGGTAGACCATGGTGGGCAGGGATGGGGAAGCATGCAGCATCCAGTCAACAATGGTCTGGACATTTTCCTGAGGGCAAGAGGAAGCCACTGAAAACATTAAACAGGGAAGTGGCATAATCAGAGCTATTTTTACAAAAAGTTTACTCTTGATAATTAGAGAAATAAATTGGAAAAAATAAATCTTGTAACAGGGAGTCAGGCAGGAACAACTTGGAATAACACAAGAAAACGAAGATAATGGCAATGAGGGGCCACATGGTGACAAGGTGGGAGTTCAATGGTTGATCTAAATATATATATATGCATGTGTGTGTCTTGGGGGCAAGGGGTCTAGAAAAAGATAGAGGAAAGGACCAAGTAGGACGATGTTCTCTTAGCCTATTACTGGATGGTGGGGTTACTTCCCTATCTGTGAGAAATCACCAAAAGGAGCAGGTTTGGTAAAAATTATGTAAAACTGCTGTTTTGGTTTGGAATCTGTTGAGTATGCCATCTAAGCAAAGGTGGACAGGGCAGTTGAATATATTTGATCAGAGTTCAGATGAGAGTTTGGTGCTGGAAATGGCTATTTGGGGAAACTCTCGAGTAAGACTGTTGTTTAGGAGATAGAGAAGGATGTCCAGAGCTCCCAGAGAACAACGATCCCACATGTTTGGTTCTCCATCATGCTCTCCTGTCACTGAACAATGCCTGCCACAACATAGACATTTGTTCTATGAAGTGGCTAATAGTGAGCACACGGTATTGTAGAAGGCAAGAGAAAAGCATATCTCAAGAAGAACATTCTCAATAAAAACTGAGGGGAGACTGATAGCTCAGTTGGTTAGGCATCTGCCTTTGGTTCAGGTCATGATTCCAGGGTCCTGGGATCAAGTCCCACATCAAGCTACTTGCTCCATTGGGAGCCTGCTTCTTCCTCTACCCTACCTCTGCCTCCTGTTCTCTCTCTCTTTTTCAAATAAATAAATAAAATATTTAAAAACAAAAAACCTGAAGTTATGTTTACCTATGGAGAGAGTGCCTGCCCTTTGAAAGTAGGCCACTTGTCAAGACTGCCAGGAACAGTACTTCTTAGGTGGTAAAATGGCAGGGCCAGCACCAGCAAAGTCCACCCACAGTAGGTAAAGGTGAGAAGAAGCCCAGAGGAGACAGGAAAACGTCTCAGAAAACTCATAGCTTCCTTTCCATCCTTTCATCACCTAGGGATTCCCCACCCTAACCTTCTGAGCACTACCAGTTTCCTGCCTTTTTCTACAATTGATTAGAATGCACACATCTCTCTGTTCATCTCCTGCCCAGCTCCTTCTCCAGCAATCACTCACAAGGGCTCATCTCACCAAGGAACTAGACTTCTCTAACTCTTCCAGGCTCCTGCCATGTTCTTTGGACTTAATATAAATTCTGTTTATTCCTTATTTCTCAGTATTTTTGTGTTCAGCCATATTATAAGGTCCTGAAGAAAAAGATCGTTTAATGTTTTTCTATGTCCATGAATGCGATGGCCTGAAAATATCAAGCTTCTGTTAGTGCTTGTTGGAGAACAAACAGTACTGTTTCCTCACGGTGCAGTGCCAACCACTCGTAGCCAGAATAAGACACGTGCCACGTTAAGCAAGTCATTAACAGGTTTACCTTTCTCATCAACAAGAAATACCAGAGTTAGAAATAAAAGCTACATTATTATGAGTAATACTTGAATCAAAGAGAAAAATATATTAAATAAATATATTAAAAATCCTAATTGTTTTTATAAGCGTTTTTCCAAACACCACTTATTTTACTGCTTTATGATAAACCTAGCGACAAAAGGTTTATCTTTTCAAAGCAACTTATTAAAGTTGCTTTTCGGGACGCCTGGGTGGCGCAGTTGGTTGGACGACTGCCTTCGGCTCAGGGCGTGATCCTGGAGTCCCGGGATCGAGTCCCACATCAGGCTCCCAGCTCCATGGGGAGTCTGCTTCGCTCTCTGACCTTCTCGCTCATGCTCTCTCTCACACTCTCTCTCTCTCAAATAAATAAATAAAATCTTAAAAAAAAAAAAAAAAAGATGTGATTCTTAAAGTTGCTTTTCCCAAATAGGAGGTTTCATGAACATGTTCAAGGGCAAAATGTTCTCTTTTCTTCCCAG
This sequence comes from Neogale vison, assembly GCF_020171115.1. Taxonomy (NCBI): domain Eukaryota; kingdom Metazoa; phylum Chordata; class Mammalia; order Carnivora; family Mustelidae; genus Neogale; species Neogale vison. Next base: position 82,390,346 of record NC_058094.1, on the reverse strand, counting down.
GAGCTGTGTGCTTTGCCCTATCAGTAGAGGTGAACACTCTACCTCTGGCGCCTGGAGTGCCATGCTCCATTAGCTGCTGAGTTGTCATAATATCAGTATTACCAAGTGCTCCCAGGCATGAATTATAAGTCCTAGGAGAGAGGGGACAGCTGAAGAACATGTTGGCTGGGGATAGAGTCCAGTTTCATTGAATAATACACTTTATAATTTTTTGTTTCTTATGAGTGTGGACAGTAAATACTCAAACATAACTAAATAGTCAACAGACAAATACTCAAATATAGATAAAATATAAATCATAAGTTGATTTTATTGGCTTTAAAAAAAATTGCTTCATCCAGTTTCAGTGCAGTCAGTAACTAATGATGTAGCGTAAATCACTTCGAACTCTGAGTCTCAGCTTTCCGTAAAAGAAGGATTGCTTAAAATTATCTTCAATCTCCTGAAATTCTTTTTTTTTTTTTATCCCCACAATCAAATCAGTGCTTTACTAGCCCATTTCTCCCACTAAAAGGAGCTCCAAGGTGAGCAGTACTGAGCTCCATTATCCCTATGGCCCAGCATAGAGTGAACAGCCCTCGGTACCTTTGGGCTAAAATTTCTTAATAAGTGGAGTACCTATGCTCCTCTAGCTCAGGGTCTGGTGAGCCTCAGAAAAATGGGATTATTAAGGTGCCCACATACCTACCTCACCTCCCATTCTATGCCTCTTTGCTTTTAGGGAAATCACCTGTGACCAGGAAAAGGCAGGTGTGACCTCGCAAAGAGAGTCAGAAAGTAAAGAAGACAGGTCTTCCCACCTGCACATAAGGTTTTTTATTAATCATTGTTCTTTGAATCACTCTTTAACTCAGTCTAGGTTATAAGCTAACAGATTCATACAACATTAAATAATACTTAAAGCAGTAAAAGGCTTAACCTAAGATAAACAAAAGTTGAACTAATTCATAAACTTTATGTATTTGGTATGAATTCTTCTAACATTTTCATAGCACTTAGTCATTAAAAGAAATTTCCATTTGAAAAAATAAAAAGTTTGATTTTATTTGCCACCCTTTTAGAATATTCAGTTTGAAATACATCACAAAGTAATACTAGACTTTCAGACCCAGAAAAGTCTTCTTAGGATTATTAAAGATTTTTGACTCTTTTCTTATAGTTTAAGGAGAACTCTGTTAATTTCATGAATGAGAGAACAACCATTACCTGTGTCTAGCCTTCCTCTATCCAAGAAGTTAAGCTCACCTTGAGTGAGAGTTTTTAACTAGTCCATTCACACTTATAAAATGATCTCTATATAGTACTAATTTTTTTTTTTTTTTTGAGAGAGAGAGAAAGTACAAGTAGGGAGTTAGGGGGAGAAGCAGAGGGAGATAGAGAATCCCAAGCAGGCTCCATGTCCAGCTCAGAATCCAACATGGCGCTTGATCCTATGCCCCCAAGATCACAACCTGAGCTAAAACCAAGAGTCAGACACTCAACTAACTGAGCTACCCAGGTGCTCCTCAATACAGTACAAATTAAAAGAAATATTTTGCATCAAAAGAGAAATGTTTCCTGAAATGCCAGAAAATAAGCATATAATAAGTATGGACTAGGAACAAGACAGAGTTTGCCTAAAAATGCCTAATGCTGATCCCAAATGCTTTATAGTGTTGCTTTTACCAAAGAACATGGCATTTTGTTTTGTTTATTTTTAATTCATGGATCATATTACAACTGAACACACTAAAACTGAACTGAGAACACACATAAAACTGTTCCAGACTATTGGTACACAGTAGGGGTCCATAAGCTTTTGTATCATATCCCACTGTAACAATACATAGGTTAATATGAAACATTCCCAATAATGCACAGTACTATAAAAATGTTTCTCTTCATGGTAATGCTAGATTTTAAAATTATCTGCTATTGCAGGATCACTTATAAAAATAGAAAAATCCAAGGATTTATTTAAGGAATATAAGAAAGAAGAAAAAAAAAGATAAAGGTAAAATTTTGTCCTCTTACATTTTACACATTTACTCTCTTTCTTAAAATTTTTTTAATATTTTAAACACTAAGTGCTTCTGGCAAGATTCATTATTAGCAACAAATTCCAAACAGTAACTCAGCAAAAATTAAATATTTGTTTTGTCAAACTTTTTTTTTTTTTTAAGATTTTATTTATTTGACAGAAAGAGAGATCACAAGCAGGTAGAGAGGCAGGCAGAGAGAGAGTGGGGGGAAGGAGGCTCCCTGAAGAACAGAGAGCCCGATGATCCCAGGTCTCTGGGATCATGACCTAAGTGGAAGGCAGAGGCTTAACCCACTGAGCCACCCAAGCACCCCTGTTTTGTCATACTTTTAGATCAGAATAAGTCTCACAAATGGCACATACATCCAAACAAACTTCCCATAACCACACAATATGAAGCACAATGAGCCTCCATAATAACTGATCTTATATTTCCATCTACAGTCAGTGTATGTGGTAGAACTAATTTTTTGAACACTAAATAGCTGGACAATACAAAGGAAATGAATAGTAATAACATCCAACTACCAATTTGTTTCCCTTTTTTAATCCTCATCTATTTTCTGAAAAGAAAAAAATGTATATTTACAAAGTAAATACAGATTATTAAAAAAAAACAACTTCTAGATTTTAAATCAAGCTTATATATTTCATCTTTTCTTAAATAGATAGATTTGTGGCAAAGATCAAGTCTAATAAAACCTGTAATCTTATCATAGACCCACCACGTGGCTCTGTAGAAAGAATTCCTCCCTAGCTATTTTATTGCAATACCAATGTATTTATAAGGAATGGAGGTCAATTGTACCTAACCGGTGTTCTAGCCTATCATCCATCTATTTGTATAAAACTATAATTTAGTCATATTGACACTAAAAGTCTTCCTGATACAAATGCCTGATAAGTGGCTTTAGTCATTCTTTAGGTTGTTGCTAATCAAAGAGCTATCTTCTCACCTGAGTTTATCATACTTACAATTAACTAATGTTTTATAGATAACTTAAAAGTTGAAAATAATTTCACAAATTATCATTTAAGGCATATGGGAAGCCTTAGAAATCATTTAAAACTGGAGTTAAAGAACAGCCTGTAGGTCCCAGTGGTATCTCTGATTGTACACAGAAGGCAGCCCATGCCTTCAAAAGCTGTCCCAGTTTCAGTGCTTAACCAAGAGCAGAGATAGTGAGTGATCACATGTATATCATGAGCCTCCCCCCAAAAAAGGATATCAAAAGCCACCAAAAGGCAATAACCAAAAAAAAAAAGTTTCTCTTCAAAGAATTATGTAATTTCATACATACATGTATATATGTTTCCCCCTTTACATCTTCTACATTTTGTAATAATGTCACACTCAGTTTCTGCAAGACTTAGTATCTTTGTCATATTTATAGTGAATGTCCATTTATTTCGGCCACAAAGATTTACCATATGACCTTGGGTATTCTGATAAGGGAGACAACAAGAACATGATCCCTAAATTTTCCAACTTTCTTGGAACACATGTAATGGTGGAAAATGTACAGATAATAGAAAAGCAAGTTAATAGCTTTAAAAAACAATATCAGATATTGGCGCTTGGGTAGCTCAGTGGGTTAAAGCCTGTGCCTTCAGCTCCGGTCAGGATTCAGGGTCCTGGGATGGAGCCCCCCACCCCCCCCCAGTCCAGGGTTCAGCTCTCTGTTCAGCAGGGAGCCTGCTTCCCTTTCTCTCTCTCTGCCTGTCTCTCTGCCTGCCCATGATCTCCGTCTGTGAAATAAAAAAATAAAATCTAAAAAAAATAAAATAAATAAATAAATCAGGTATTGGAAAGAGCTAGGCACCTAAGGAGGAAGACATAACAATAATGATAGATGTGACAACCACTGACAAAAGGTGGCCATGGATGCTGACTAACCTCCCAGGGGGGCAGGGACGGGTGTCAGAAATATCTCACTAAGAAGGAGACAATAAAGGAGTCACTGTAGCAAAAAGGAGCCATCATTTTGAAAAAGAGAAGTTTGGCCTTCCCAAGCAGTGACTCAGCAACCTAAGGGAAACTAGAAGTTGGGTCCTGGGAGAACAGAAAGCAGCAGGGAGATAGGGGATGAAGTTGGGGGATGGGTCAAGGCCAAATCAGACAGAGCCCCTGGACCATGAAGGCAGACTAAACTTCACCCTAAGCCCCAGAGGAAGCTGCCTTGAGAGTTTTAAGCAAGGGATTTCTGTCTTAAAAAGTTCACCTTGGCTATTGTGTGGTATTTTATTTGGCCCTTGCAAAAGATCTATGATATAGTCAGCTAAAACATTTTATCTTTCTTAAAAAGAAAACTACAGGCACAAGGTGGAGTCACTTGTCCCCAGGATAGCAAACCAAGACTTAATTGCATTTTTAACCTCCCCAGGAGTGAAATTTTAAGCCAATCAATCTAGAATTTTCTGGTAAATGAGGTAATCTGTCACATGGGCCCTTTCCATTGCCCAAAGGAAGATGAGGTAATCTGCATAATAAGACTCCCTGCCCTTACCCCTAAGACCTTGCCTGAAACAATCCTTTCTTTTCTTTTGTTAATAACTGCTTTCCCAACCCTCCTTCCTATAAAAGCCTTCCATTTTGTACAACTCCTGAAAGATCCCCTCTACATGCTAGATAAGATGATGCCAGGTTCATGAATTTGCTTAAGAAAGCCAATTAGATTTTCAGATTTAGTCTGCTCAATATTTATTCTTTCACCTTATGTACTTAATACTAGATTTAAATTTAAGAATTTTGTGGGATGCCTGGGTGACTCAGTCCATTAAGCAGCTGCCTTCGACTCAAGTCAAAATCCCAGGGTCCTGGGATTGAGCCCTGCATCAGACTCCCTGCTCAGTGGAGAGCCTGCTTCTCCCTCTCCCTATACCTGCTGCTCTGCCTACCCGTGCTTTCTCTCTCTCTTTCTGTCAAATAAATAAAAAAATCTTTAAAGAAAAAATTTAAGAATTTTGTATTTGATAACATCTTCAAAACATAGTACCAATCTTAGCAGAAGTGGGGGTAACTGGTTAAAAAACAACCAGTGAGGGGTTATTCAGTACTCCTAAAGGACATATATAAAACCTATGCATTGTACTCTACAATAAACATGTTTGTAGACAATCTTCAATGGAGAGGCACTTAGTTAAAAATAAACTTCCCTATGCAAACAGAAAAGCTTTTCCATCCTTCCTTTAAAAGTCAACACAATCACAGATCACGTGACTATGTAGAAAATCTGAAAAAACTGACTAAACAACTCCTGGCACTAATAATCAATTACAACTAAACTGCAGGATATAGGGTTAATATACAAAAGTCTATCAGTTTCCTATATACCGGCAATAAACAAGTGGAATTTGAAATTTAAAACTATACCATTTACATTAGCACCCCCAAAATTAAATTCTTGGGTATAACAAAATATCTACAAGATCTATATAAGAAAATTGTCAAACTCTTTTTTTTTTAAGATTTTATTTATTTATTTGAGTGAGAGTGAGAATGAGAGAGCGAGAATACAGGTGGGGAGCAGGAGCAGAAGGAGAGGGAGAAACAGATTCCCCACTGAGCAGGGAGCCCTGCACTAGGCTCCATCCCAGGACCCTGGGATCAAGACCCAAGCCAAAGGCAGATGCTTAACAGACTGAGCCACCGGGGTGTCCCAGGAAGTTATCAAATTCTGATGAAAAAAATCAAAGACTAACTAAATAGAGAGATATTCCACAGTTATGGATTGAAAGACTCAAAATCATCAAGACGTCAATTTTTCCCAACGTGGTCTATAGTTTCAACACACTCTCAATCAAAATCCCAGCAAGTTATTTTGGGAATATTGAAAAACTGACTCTAATCACATGGAGAGGCAAAAGACCTAGAGTAAACAACACAATCCTGAAGGGAAAAACAAAGTCAAATGACTGACGCTGCCAAACCTCAAAGCTATTATAATGTATTTATTATAATAAACATGGTGTGGTATTGGCAAAAGAATAGACAGATAAAGGAGCAAAGTAGAGCACCTAGAAATAGACCCACAAATTTATAATCAACTGTTCTTTGACAAAAGAGCAAAGACAATACATTAAAGAAGGTATAGACTTTTCAACAAATGGTGCTGGAACAACTGGAGATCCATATAAAAAGAAGGGAGAGAGGAAAGAAGGAAAAGAAAGCAAAGCAAAGCAAGGAAATGAAGAAAAGAAAAAAAAAGGAAAGGAAAAGAAAAGAAAGAAAAAGAAAAGAGGCAAGAAAGGAGAATCTAGACACAGAGTTTACATCCTTTGCCAAATTAGTTCAAAAAGGATCACAGCCCTAAATATAAAATGCAAAATTATAAAACTCCTAGGAAATAACATAGGTGAAAAACAACTTTAGATTGGTGGTAACTTTTTAGATATAATGCCAAAAACATGATCCATGAAAGAATTGATAAAAAATTCAATTCAAAAAAAATTTAAAAACTTTTGTTCTGCAAAAGACATTGCCAAGAGATTGAGAAGAAAAGCCACAGATTGAGGTAAAATATTTGCAAAACTCATATCTAATTAAGAATTGCTATCCAAAACATACAAAGAACTCTTACAACTTGACAATGTGAAAACAAACAATCCAATTAAAAACTGGGCAAAAGGCCTGAAAAAACACCTCACCCAAGAGTATACAGATGGCAAATAAGCATATAAAAAGATGCTAAACATATATGTCATTTGGAATTGCAAATTAAAACAGTGAGATACCACTACTGGGATGTCCAGAATCCAGGACACTGACAATACCAAATTTTGGAGCAAGAGGAACTCTTTTCATTGCTGGTAAGAAAGCAAATGGTGCAGCCATTTTGGAAGATAGTTTGGCATTTCTTGCAAAAATAAACATATTCTTACTATATGACCTGGCATTTGTGCTCAAATGACTTGAAAACATATCCACACTATAACTACACACTGATATTTAGAGAAAGTTTATTAATAGTTATCAAAAATATGCAAACAAACTGTGCTTCAGTAGATAAATGGATAAACTGTGGTAAGTGCAGTCAATGGGGATATTAAAAAAGAAATGAGCTATCAAGCCATAAAAAGACATGGGGAAACTAAAACGCATATTACGAAGTCAAAGAGACAAATCTGAAAAGGCTACATACTGTACAATTCCAACAATATGACATTCTAGATAAGGCAAGACTATGGAGAGTGTAAAAAGATCAGTGGTTGCCAGGGATTAGAGAGAAGGAATAACTAGGTGAGGAGCACAAAGGATTTTTAGGACAGCAAAATAGTCTGTAGGATACTATAAGGTTGGATCCATACATACATTTTTCAAAACTCACAGAATATACAACATCAAGAGTGAACTGTAATGTGAACTATGGACTTCAAATGACAATGAAGTGCCAATATAGGTTCATGGATTATAACAAACATACCACTCTGGAAGAGGATGTTGATCTCTGGGAGGCTGATAGTTGGGGAGGTTGTGGGATAGGCAGGGAGTATACAGTCACTCTGTACTTTCCACTCGATTTTACTATGAATCTAAAACTGCTCTAAAATATAAACATAAATATATTTTAATATATAAATATTTTACAAATATAAAATATTTTCTTTATATTTTATATATAAATATATAAATTATGTTTTAACATAAACTATCAATTAATCTTTTATGGATTTTGTTTATTTTTCTTTCCCTCATTACAATCCTAAATTTCAGAACCCATTTTTAATTCCAGCACATTCTGTGAAAAAATTATTGCTTTATTTTTATAATCTGGGTTTTATCAAACCATAGTCCTTATTTTGGAGTGAAAATCTCTAATCCATCTATGAACAGTTGATCAATTGTCTCCTAAGTACCATTGATTATCTATATATTGCAAATACAAAGATAATTAAGATAAAATCTCTGCCACTAAGGACTAACAGTCTAATGGAAGCAGACAGAAAAGTGAATAAGCATAATAAATTGTTTATATATAAATAAATATTGATATGGGATCCCAGAGTGCTTTAACAATCCACTGCTCTGTGCTCACTAAAAACATAAATGCCTCATGGCTATTTTTAGATCAGTTTATTTCCTAATGGCTTTAATAAGAGTCTGATTTCTGTTTGCATGTTTTATTCTGGGAATAGTTAGTATCTTCCACACAGTAGGTACTCAGTAATTACCTGTGGCATAAACACAATACCCAAAATCTTTTGGAACAAAATCTGGGCGTAATCTAAGGCCAAGGGGAAAAGGAAAATCCTGAATTGGCCTTGCTTGGTATTACAAAACAAATTTCATTAGGCTACTGAAGGATATAGATAAGTAATGTATTTCCTCCTTCCCCTTCTCTCCTTTCCACCCCCAAAAGAGTCCTATAAAGTAATTTAAGACTCTGGCTCCCACTTCATGCCCCAGGGGCTGATCCAGAATTGACAGACCTTGTTAAAATGTAACTGAATCTGAAAAACAATCTGAGGGGTTTGAAGTGGCGGGGGTGGGGGGGGTGGGGGGGTGGTGGAAGAGGTTGGGGTACCAGGTGGTGGGTATTATAGAGGGCACGGATTGCATGGAGCATTGGGTGTGGTGAAAAAATAATGAATACTGTTTTTCTAAAAATAAATAAATTGGAAAAAAAATAATACAAAAGACAAAAAAAAAAAAAGTAACTGAAGAGTGCTCAGTTGGGTAGGTTTTGTTTTTAGAACATTAAAAGTAAAAGATTTGCACACCGTGTGTTTACCATAAATAGAAATCAAGATTACTGGTGATTCATTTTCAGAAAAGAAGGAGACATGAAGAAGAAAGGAACAAAAGGGACAAATACAAATAAAGGGAAACAATAAAAGAAGAGTTATAGGAAGATTTGCTTGGCTCAAAATGAATTTTAAGTAGTATATTTGCAAAGAAGATTTCATTTTATGTTAATAAACAACTTAAATACTTATTTTGTGGTTAACACTAAACACCCTTGACTGAAAGTTTGTCTTTCAAGCTGAAGAACGGTATTGCCACCAGATCAGCAAAGAGCAGCTAATTCCTAACACCACAAGATAGTTCACTGTCAATATATTAACAGAGCTTTGGTCAATAGTATAACATCTTCCTAAGTTTCTTATTTTAGGACTTACAGCTTCAAGAATTTTTTTTTTTTAAGTTTGTTAAAAAAGAGTAGAGATAAACAAACAATGAGTTTAGGCTAATTCATTTTTAAGTGATTTACTAAAAACAAGAATTAAAGAAAGCTAAAGCAAAAAATACAGGACATATCTGAAAACACTTAATTCTTTCAATACCCTAAATTCCTTTCTGCATGTAGCCCAGATTAATTGGTCTATCTAAGTCCCACTTATTCTTGCAAAATGATGGAAATAATTTTATTATAATAGTTGGGACCTGAAAAAAAGAGAGTCCGACAGAGAGGGTGAATAATCTCTAACCCTTTAGGAATTTACAGCTTATCTACATCAATGCATAGTATTTGTCTGCTTATCTTAACATCTTAATAGGAGAGAGATAAAAGACACAGACAGTATGAGTAGGCATCCAGTCTAGCAACTTCAAACAAGTATTCCTCTAAATATGAGGCAAAAATACCAGACAAAACCATCTGGAATTTTCTAAGATAACACCTAATAAATCAAGTGTAGATAGTATTTTCTGTTCTGTTCTTTCAAACCTCCAAGAAAATTAAAAGACAATGTTAAGCATGGAGCCACTGAGACTCAAAATTGTATTACTTGACAAAATTAGCACTGTAGAAATCTGAAAACATGAAAGGTGAGTGCTCTGAACCTCTCAGAAATCACACATGCAAAACACTGAATTAGAATAATCATGATTAATTCTTCAACTGATAAACTAATAAGAGATATCTCAGAGAGACCAGATGATTCACTGACAAAGGTTCTATATAACATGATTATATTCATATACACCTATATTTTATATATAATCTATATTATTAATATAATATATAATATATATTCTCTAAGATATAATACATATTATTAATTATTTGATAATACTGGGTAAAAAGATCCACGGGAGCAGGGACAGAAACTGTCTTGACCTCTTGCATGTCCAGCATCTGGCACCATGCTAACCTCCAAAGAACTTTACATTCATAAATCTGACAACTTAGGGACGCCTGGGTGGCTCAGTTGGTTAAGCAGCTGCCTACGGCTCAGGTCATGATCCCAGCGTCCTGGGATCGAGTCCCACATCGGGCTCCTTGCTCGGCAGGGAGCCTGCTTCTCCCTCTGCCTCTGCCTGCCTCTCTGTCTGCCTGTGCTCGCTCTCTCTCCCTCTCTCTCTGACAAATAAATAAATAAAAATCTTTAAAAAAAAAAAAAAATCTGACAACTTAAAATAATTGGACAACTTCCTCAAAAGTCACAAACTACCAAAACTCAGCCTACATGAACTAGACAAATAGAATAATTCCATGATCACCAAAATAACTGAGTTTTTAGTTTAGGTATTTCCAAAAATTAAATCTCCAGGAACAGATGGTTTCACTGGAGAATTCTAACATTTTAAAAAGAATCAACAGCAACATTATATAACCTTCTCCAAGAAAATAGAAAACTAAAAAACACTCCCAGCTTATTTTGAAGCCAACGTCACTGTAATAACAAAACTAGACAAAGATAGTTCACGAAGAGAAAACTACAGAGCAATATGTCTCATGAACTTAGATACAAAAATTATTGACAAAATATTAGCAAATCAAAAGTATGGTGTAAAGCAAAATAGAAAGGAATTACATACTATGATAAATTGGGGTTTATTTCAGGTTTGTGTATGAGGCTGGTTCAACATTAAAAAATCAATCCCTATAACCAAACATATCAACACACTACAGAAAAAGAATCATATATTGTTATCTTCTCATTTGACTCAGAAAAAGCATTTGTCAAAATTCAAAATCTATTCATGATAAAAAAAATTTTAGCAAACTACATATAGAGGAAAAGTTCTTGATAAAGAACATGTACAAAAATCTTACAACTAACGTTGTGCTTAATGATAAAAAAAATTGAATGGTTCCCCCTAATATTGGAAACAAGGCAAGGATGTTCCACCACCAGTCTTATTCACAACAGTACCAGAAGTTCTAGCCAGTGCAATAAAGGAAAAAAAAAAAAGAAGAAGAAGAAGAAGAAAGAAAGAAAAGGCATACAGATTGAAAAGAAAAAATAAAACTATCACTATTCATAAATGACATGATTGCCTAAATAGAAAATCCTAAAGAATCTACAAAAATAAATAAGTAAATCTCCTAGAAGCAAGAATGATTTTTGTGAGATTGCAGGATATAAGATTAATAAAAAATAATAACATTTCTATATACCAATCGTGAACTTATAGAAACCAAAATTAAAAATACAATATTATTTATAATCATTCCAAATAAAATGAAATACTTAGGTGTAAGTCTAATAAAACATGTACAGGATCTGCATCCTAAAAATTGCAAAATATTTATTAAAGCTGATTTTAAAAATCAGTGAACATCTAAATACATACCATGTTTGTGGATTGGATGACTCAACATAACAAGATGTCACTTCTCCCCAAACTGATCTATAGATTCAATGCAGTTACTATCAAAATCCAGTAAGATTCCTTTTCCAGACATAAAGAAGTTTATTCTAAATCATACATGGAAAGACATAAGACCTAAATAGCTAAAAAGACAGTATAAAAATTATGAAAAAGAATAAAGTGGGAACAATCAGCCTAAGAGATGTTAGATTTTACTATATACTACAGTATCAAGATAGTGCTGTTTAGAGGAGGGAGAGACATCAGGTCAAAGAAACAGAAGAGAGAACGCAAAAATAGACCCACATAAATATAATCAAATGATTTTTGACATCAAAATGATTAAAATAAGATTGTGATTACACCAAATGTTGGTGAAGATTTGGGTAAATTGGATCACTCCTACATTGCTGGTGGGCATGTAAAATACAACAACTCTGAAAAAGAGTGTGGGAATGTCCTACATTACTAAACATATACTTACCACATGACCCATCAATTTCTCTACTTGGTATTTATGCTAGATAAATTAAAACTAATGCTCACAATAATGCTGTATATAAATGTTCACAGCTGCTATATTCACACCCCAAACAGGAAATAACCAAATGTCTTTCAGGGTGTGAATGGTTAAACTATTGTATATCCATAACATGAAACACTATTTGGCAATAAAGAGGAATGAGATTCTGATACACAACAGAACTTAGCTAGATTTCAAAGGAATTTTGCTTAATGGAACGCTCATCTAAAATGTTATATACATGGGACGCCTGGGTGGTTCAGTTGGTTGGACGACTGCCTTCGGCTCAGGTCATGATCCCGGAGTCCCGAGATGGAGTCCCGGATCGGGCTCCCAGCTCCACGGGGAGTCTGCTTCTCTCTCTGACCTTCTCCTCACTCATGCTCTCTCTCACTGTCTCTCTCTCAAATAAATAAATAAAATCTTTAAAAATAAAAAATAAAATAAAATAAAATGTTATATACTTTTAACTCTATTTACATAGCAATCTTAAAATGACATTATTAAAATCTGTTGATTAATGATTTCCAGTGGTCAGAGGTAGGGGTAGGGATAACTGTAATTAAGGAAGGAGAAAATAAAGAATCCTTCTAATGGAATTATTCTGTATTTAACTGTTATCATGTGATAAAACCGAATGGAACTAAACACACACACACACACACGCACACACACACACAGAATTGCCTGCATTTGGAACTGAGAGTCTGAATAACAAGCATGGACCATATCCATGTCAGTTTCCTCATCATGATATTATGTTACATAGATTTGCAAGATGTTACCATTAGGGGATACTGAGTAACTGGTGTACTGTTTCTCTACTATTTATCTCTCTACTATTTCTTACAACCACATCTGAACTATAATTATCTCAAAAAATCTTTTTTTTTTTTTAATTTAGGCAAGTGGTAGAACAAAACATCAGGACATCAAGGAAACATTAAAATATATGTATCAGGGCTCCTGGGTGGCTCAGTTGGTTAAGCAACTGCCTTCAGCTTAGGTCATGATCCTGGAGTCCTTGGATCGAGTGCCGCACCGGCTCCCAGTTCCATGGGGAGTCTACTTCTCCCTCTGACCTTCTCCCCTCTCATGCTCTCTCTCACTGTCTCTCTATCAAATAAATAAATAATATCTTTGAAAAAATATACATATCAGAGAATAGGATAGCAGAAGTAAAATCTAACAGATAAGCTTTAACAAGTTTCTGTGGACAGTGACTAATTTACCACAGTAGGCAGTTGATAACTGTCATTCGAAAACGGAGAGACAATGTTTCTCAAAAGAACAAAATTTCGGCAAAATCTGAAGCACTTGCCTAATAGGCAATCCAAAGCACCAAGAACACACATTTTTTTTTTAATTTTTTAAGATTTTTATTCATTTATTTGAGAAAGAGAGAACAAGAATGAGAGGAGAGAGGTCAGCAGGAGAAGCAGACTCCCTACTGAGCAGGGAGCCCTAGGTGGGACTCGATCCCAGGACTCCAGGATCATGACCCAAGCCGAAAGCAGTCACTTAACCAACTGAGCCACCCAGGCATCCCAAGAGCACACATTTTAGAATCAATAGAGTTTGCTGTGGGTGAGTAATCTTGAGTTTTTCCTCAAGTTTAATGAATTCTGAAATATAAGTAGAACCATAGGGCATCATCCAGTTCCAGGAAGGTATTTACACAACATTATCAATTTGTAAAAGGGAAAATGAGACCCACAAAATGCTTCTCCACTTCGTTTTTTTCATCTCATTAAAAATGAAACAAAGTGCCTTTAAAGGTATACTATCTAAAAGCCCAAATGAGACCAAAGGTAAGACTAAGGAGACACCCCTCACTTTTGATATTTCCCAGTTTTTGTGTTTCGGTTTTTGTTTGGGGTTGTCTCTCTTGGTCAGTTGGGAGTACCTATAGCAAATGTTGGGGTCTTTATTTTTCCAATGTGTTGTGAGAAAAGAAAGCAGAAGAAATTTTTAATTCTAGATGGAAATGACATTTGCTGATTTCATACTACTAGCTAACATTAAAATAGCTATTTAAGACACAAGATAATTGGAAGAATCATTTATTTGTTAATGTCTTCTACTGTAAACTTAAAGAAAATACCAAATGTCTATAGGATAAATTAAATATAAACTGGAACCAGACAACATTCTAATACAATGGAATTTTAAAGGACTTTTTATTAGTAATCAATGATGTTAAGGTATAGCTTCCACCTTTCCAAAAAACCTCACTTTTCAAAGAAAAATAATATAAAACAAAACAACCAAGTAGGAGAAAGTCAATCCAATGAATAACAACAAAAAGAAAACACAAGTATGTTGGCTCAGCCCCTGTACCACGCTTCCAATTCTGTCCATCTCCTCAGTAAGGCTATAGAATAACAAATTATCTTCAAATTTATATCCTTATAAAATATTAGACAATCAAAAGGGGGTATGTGCTAGAGTAGCAGATTTTATTCATCTTCAGATGATTTGATCTAAAACAGAAGGCACGGCTGTTCTGCTCCCAGGCTCATAAATCAATACACTCCGCCTTCCTGAGGTATACTAATGACCCTGGTGACAGAGAGCACAGATGGGTATCCCATGTTAGACATTAACTTCAGGTAAAAAATAGTGCCAGTGATCACTCACAAAGCAAAAATCATTATATCCTATAGCATTCTGAAGTCTCATTTGAGACTTAAGTCTGCAACACTTTAGTTCAAATTCTGAATCTTCGATGTTGGGGTAATTTCATTTCCTTTAGCAAGGAAAGATCAAGCAGTTAAAATAAAATTAAGGCTATAATATCCATGTGTACTGTCTCCATTAAAGCACTTGATGAAGAACAGAAACTTTAAATAACAACTGGGAGACTGAGTCAATGTAGGGCAGGGCAGCTGGGTGGCTCAGTTAGCTAAGCAGGTTAAGCATCTGCTTTCAGCTCAAATCATGATCTCAAGGTTGGGCTTCCTGACCAGAGGGGAGCCTGCTTCTTCCTCTGTCCTTTCCTCTGCTCATGTTTGCTCGCTCTCTCTCTCAAAGAAATGAATAAAATCTGGGGGGAAAAAAAGAGGTAGTGCAGAGAACTTCAAACATTAATGTGCATTGAACTTTATAAGGAATCCGGTTAAAATCCACATTCTGAGTCAGAAGATTTAACAGCCTCCCAAAAAGAACGTCACAGATATGATTTAAGTAGGCTCTTGAGATGAGGAAATTATCTGGGATTATCCAGGTGTTCAGTGTAATAACAAGGGTCCTTAGAAGAAGGAGGTAGAAGGGTCAAAGTTAAAAAAGATAGGGACCCTTGGGTGGTTCAGTCAAGGATCTGCCTTCAGCTCAGGTCATGATCCCAGGATCCTGGGATTGGGCCCTGCATTGGGCTCCTTCTTGGTGGGAAGCCAGCTTCTCCCTCTGCCTGATGCTCCCGTTACTTGTGTGCTCTCTCTCTCTCTGTCTCTCTGACAAATAAATAAATAAAATATTTTTTAAAAAAAGCTTAAAAAGATGGAAGGAGAGAAGCAGAGGTCAAATAGGAGAAAAGATGTTATGCTACTGACTTTGAAGATGGAGAAAGGGGCCATAAATCTAGAAATACAGGAGCCTCTAGAAAAGACTGGGGAACAGATTCTCCCCTAGGGCCTCTGAAAGGAGCCAGCTCTACCAAAACCTTGCCTGAAGCCCAGGGAAACAGATTTCAATCTTCTGGCCTCCAGAGGTGTAATAGAATTAAATTGTGTTGTTTCAAGCCACAAAATTTGTAGGAATTTGTTACAGCGGCAACAGGAACCAAATACAATTAATATTAATAATAATAACAAATTACAAAGAGCTTACTATCTGTCAAGCATTACCTTATCTGCTTTATATATATTTTATATACTAATTCTTCGAAACAACCCTATTGCTACAACATGGACAAAACTTGAAAACATTATCCTAAGTGAAACAATTCAATCACAAGGGGACAAATACTGTTATGACTCCACATACATGAGGTATCTAATGGAGTTGAATTCATAGAGACAGAAAGTAGAATGGTGCTTGCCAGGAGCTCAGGAGGGGAGGGGAAGGGGATATGTTGTTTAAAGGGTATAGTTTCAGTTTGGGAAGATAAAAAAACTGTTCTGGAGATGGATGGTGGTGGCAGCCACACAGTAATGTGCGTATACTTAATCCCACAAAACTATACATTTAAAATGGTTAAAATTGTCAATTTTAAGTTATGTGTATTAAAAACAAAACCCCTATTGTAAAATGCAGTGGTTGGAAGATCTAGAAAACATGGCACTGTGGTGGGAGAACCTAGGTGTGAAGTGAGGATACAGAGCCCCTGTGTCTGTGTCCACTCAGCCCTTCTCGGGTCTCCCCCTCCCTGAGGTCCTGTGAGCCCCCAGGCTTCAGGTTCTGCACCAGGAATCTGAGAATGTTGGGCTGGAGCTAGCAATTTCTCATAATGAACTTATTCACCCAGCTACAAACAAATTCATGCAAGCAACACTAATTATTTTTTTTAAAGATTTTATTTATTCATTTGACAGGCAGAGATCACAAGCAGGCACAGAGACTGGCAGAGAGAGAGAGGGGAAAGCAGGCTTCCTGCTGAGCAGAGAGCCTGATGTGGGGTTCGATCCCAGGACCCTGACATCATGACCTGAGCTGAAGGCAGAGGCTTAACCCACTGAGCCACCCAGGTACCCCCACTAATTTTTTTTTTTAACCACCACTCTTACTATGATTATTCCGATTATTTGTTAAACAAAAAATGCCCCATATGAAATAAACCAATGCAAGAAACTGAATGTCTTTTCTGATAAAAGATGGCAAGTAATGGAAACAAAGGTGGATCACATAGTATTTCAAGAAAGAAGGCTTTCATGATCAAATTCTTTCAATGTCTTTTTTGGGAATTGTATCTTTTTATAATAAGGTGGTTTTTCTACACTTCTTTACTGTACATGTGCTCAGCATTACTTCACTAAGTCTCCTACACCACAGAGGGCCGGCTCTAGAGCTGAACCTTGGGGCCCAACTCTCCATTCTGCCTTGTTGTTTATTTTCCCATGGACGCGTTACTCAGTTTTCTCATCTCTCTCATCTATGGGAACAACCATAGAACTTTCCTGATAAGCTTATTATGACCATTAAACAGCCTAATACATATAAAGTACATAGACTAGTATTTAGTACATAACACACACTATAAATTTTTACTATCTTATTATTATGATTACTCCAAAACTGAACACAGAAACTTGTTACCATGATATTTTAAGGCAATTAATTCTGTAAATATACTCCATTAACATATTAGTTATTATTACTATCTTACTTAACATTGCTCTCTAAGCTGAAAGATAAGACATAAGTAGCTACCAAAGAGAAAACATGGGCGCACCTGGTGGCTCAGTAGGTTAAGTGTCTGCCTTTAGCTCAGGTTATGATCTCAGGGTCCTGGGATCCAGCCCTGAGTTGAGCACCCTGATCAGTAGGGAGTCTGCTTCTTCCTCTCCCTCTGTGTCTCCCCATCACTTGTTCTCTCTCTCTCTCAAATAAATAAATAAAATAATAATCTAAAAAAAAATGATAAAACAGAAGTACCTACAAAAATATCCAGGAAAAAGCAATAAACCCTCATAATGAAAGAAATAAAAATTAAAACAGCTAGATATCCAATAAGATTGAACTTTTAGGTTAACACAATTTTAACATGTTTATATATTAACATAGATAAATATAAAGAAAAAGAAAAATTGATATTTGAAAACATATTTGGAGATAAAACATTTTGTATAATAAGTAACAAAATTTAAAATGTCTTGCCCTTTGACCTAGGAATGCTATTTCTCTGAATTTATCCTAAGTAAAAAATAATTGGATGACTATGCAAAATTGTAATTACAAAGGTAATTTTGGTTGTATCCTTGTGTCCATCAAGAAGGGGTAATTTATGCTTTATTAATTCATGGACTATCCTGTGACAACTAAAAACAATAAATATAACCAACATTTATTGAGACAGAATTTACCCATGCAATATTGCTTAGTTTAAAACTGGAATTCTAAGTCTAGCCCATTTTTACACTGCACATGTTAAATTTGAGGATTCTCAGCTTTTGGGGATAGAAAATAGCATCAAGTCCCCCACCCCCATTCCAACTTCTGTTTTCAACTGCCGAATTGACTTTTCAGTACTGCTAACTGATCTGAATCTCTAATTTTCAGATCATTTTCTTTTAAGATTTTACTGATTTATTTGACAGAGAGAGAGAGGAAGAGAGACAGAGGAGACTGAGACAGAGCACAGGCAGGGGGAGCAGCAGGCAGAAGAGGAAGTAACAGGCTCTCAGCTAAGCAGGGAGCCCGATTTGGGACTCCATCCAGGATCCTGGGATCATGACCTGAGCTGAAGGCAGATGCTTAACTGGCTGAGCCATCCAGGTTCCTCTTGCGGATCAGTTTTGATCATCAGTTTTAAACATCAACCTTATATTCCCACTCAAAACTCTGCCCCTTCTCCCTCACAGTCCACACTCTTGTTTGATGGAGTTTGCTTCTGTTCCCCACATTAAAATTCAAAGCAGATGGGTCGCCTGGGTGGCTCAGTGTGTTAAAGCCTCTGCCTTTGGCTCAGGTCATGATCCCAGAGTCCTGGGATGGAGCCACGCATTGGGCTCTCTGCTCAGCAGGGAGCCTGCTTCCTCCTCTCTCTCTCTGCCTGCTTCTCTGCCTCCTGGTGATCTCTGTCTGTCATAAATAAATAAAATCTTTAAAAAAAAATTTAAAACAAAAAGGGTTCCATTAAAAAAATAAAATAAAATAAAAAATAAAATTCAAAGCAGAGAAGACATAACAATAAGGCATAGCTTAGATATCTCCTCCCCCTCTCTTTCAAGCCTAGTTGCCCTAGTAAAGGGGTGGGAATGGGAAAGACTGGAATCAGGAAAACAAAGATCCTCATAACTGGTTAAACACAAAAGGGAGGAGGCATAACTCAGCTACTGGTGTCTTCTGTGTGTAAGCAAGTCCCTAATTGGTGATGACAGCTTTCTCAGCATCATGTCTTCTTTTAACTCTGACCGTGGTCCTTGTCACAATCTTGCCTTCTTCTCTAACCTCCTTCCCCTTCAGATATGGAAACATGGGAACTACCAAAGTCAACTTCCATGCCCTTCCAAGACCTGTGGCACCACACACATATATACATACCATTATTTTCATCTAAGGCACACAGTTCCATAGACCTTTCTTTTTACCAAGATTTCCATTTCCATAAATCTCTAGAGAAGCAGGCATCATCTCTATACTCAGTTAAAACCCTCACCTCCAAGAATTCTATCTCTAGGGACAGTTCCAGAACACATCTGCAACTCAAGAAGTATCCATTCAAGGAGTCAATTTTTTTTTTTTTCCTGCAGTCCTCCTTCATCTGTCCAAGACATTCCTTTAGAGCACCCCCATTCATTTAGGGGAGACGAGGGAGTGGTCTATAACCACTGAAATTTTCACAAGGCCAAGGGCACCAATAACAGTCCATTTCCTTCCCTGTCCTCTTTTCGTCTAGATCAGGCAGGAGATGTCTGGATGTCAGTATGGAGTTTGATTATAGAAGTGCCTTATCTGCTTCTTGTTAGGAACCTAGTGGGAATCTCAATGGTCAGAGTCAGGTTTCTATATAATGAGTAGGAAATCCAGCATACACTGTTTGCTGCTGGTCACCACTTCTGGGACAATAGGCAAGTGCCCAGACACATAACACTGTGTGCTGCAGAAACACATTCTGCATCTTCACTTCTGTTTTTCTTACCAATGTTACTTCATCTTCCTACATTGCCCTTTGCCATTTTATTCATGAGAAAAACTCAGTTGTTCTTCAAAACCCAGCTCAAATGGCACCAAGTCCCAGTCTTCTCCAACATTCCCATATTTTTTTTTAATACCATGTTATGCATACAGCATTCGATTTCTGTCTACCAGGCATTGTGGTCAGTTTATGATGCTCTGCTGTGAATAAATCTATCCAAACTTGCCCACCCTACTTGGTTTTCAGTTCACATGGGTGGGAATTGTGTCCCACACAATTCTGTACCCCCAATGCTTAACATATAGAACAAAAATGTTCAGCTTTTTTCTTCAGAAGTTCTTAAACTGGTGAAGATGGCAAGTCACCTAGAAGAAATCATGTTTCTCATGGAGCAATATGAAATAATTATTTGTAGTATTAAAATTAAAAATAGGGAAATTTTATCTAGATCATTTCATGTTTGACATTGGCATGGACAAAGAGTAATGGGTTAAAAGATCTAAGATAAATTCAGTAGAAAAATGCAAAATTGAGGAAAATGTTTCTCTTGGGCAAAATAATATAGTTTAATCTCAGCAATAGAACACCTACATCTAGTTTATGTGAGTCAAGTTTGAACACTAGATCTTTGTCATACTTCAGTGTAGCAAAAGACTGTTCACTCGAAATGTGAGCAGGCAAATAAAGTGCAAAATAGGACAATAAATGTCAGTAAACGGTACTAAATATTAATAAAAATCAAGGGTCAACAATTACAAATTCACTATTAATCTGCTATTTTCTCTATCAATGTTCACAAATATTAAACATTAATTTTAATGATGGATATTTTTTCCCCCACTTTGGAAAGACAACAAACTGGTATAATCAAAATAAGGAAGATCTACGTAGCTCAGTTGGTTAAGTGTCTGACTCTCAGCTCAGGTCTTACTCTCAGGGTCATGAGTTCAAGCCCCACACTGGGCTCCACACTGGGCATGGAGCCTACTTAAAAAAATGATAATAATTAAGGATGATCTCTCTCTGAGAAAATTGCAAAACTTCATCTTCTCATACTAGAACTTATCAGAATTTGGTGATGTTTAAGATTGAAGCACCATACAGTACCTGAATATTGAGTTTGAATCTCACCCCTGCCAACCTCAGGAAGTCCACAAGCTTCCCAGGTATAAGGGAGACCTGCATCAAGGACAGGGGGCAACATGAAGGCAATGCTCCAGTAGTCTGGAAACATTTTCAGGCTACATTTTAACACGAGTGAAAACACAATTAGCTGGTGTCACATTGGCTTTGTCTTTTACTAAGTAGGATGAAGCTTGGGTCAATTTTCAGGCCACAGTGTAAATGAATTCAACTTGGTCTTTCAAACCATAAAAAGTAACTTTGTGTTTATAAGTTAACTTATGCCAAAATAACAGGAGTCAGGAGTGAGAGCTTGATTTCAGAAGACAGCCTGCCTGGGGATCTGACCTCAGCCCCTCCTCACAAACCAATGGAATGAAAAAGAGGTACTCACCCTCCCTGGGTCTCACCTTCTTTGTCTAAATGTGGAAGCAATAATAATCTTGAGAAGTAAAGGAGCCAATAATTTGAGAGTGTTTAGCAAAATGATTTACCAGGGCCCTATGAATCATTTGCTGATGGAGGACTATGCAAAGGCTTGTAACTGGTGCTCCCTAAAGTTGTTTTATGTGACCCATAATAGAACATATGGGATTTGCACATATATTTTGTCTGTATTCAGCAGTGATGGACTCTCTACTAAAGGCATATTTGCCTATTTTTGGAGATAATCTCCTATTAATACTGAAAAGAGAAGAATAATAAATAAGTTAGATTTCTTTCTTCCACGTTCTGAAAGCAGAAAATGAAAGGGTCTGTGTCTTCAATGGAGGTCATTTTTCTGTTCACTGACATGAGACCCGGCAGTGGAAGCTGGGATTGTGCCCAGGCTGAGGAGCAGTGCCAAGTCCTGGGCCTATCAGGGTGGGAGGAGGCAGGGACAGGGCGGAGGTCACGCTGCACATTCTTGTAGCTCCGCCCACCTGGCCTGAGTCCACAGCAGCCTCACTGCAAGGCCCAAGAAGAAAAAGCTGGAAAGTTTGGGGATGTAGGTGAAGTAGGAGTTATTAAAACTATGCATACATAATGATACAATTCACATGGAATTGAAGATGGGGGAAAACAATGATGTGCAGCTACTGGGCCCAGGAGTCCCCGCGCAAGTGACAAGAAGTGCCTGCGGTTCACAGTGTCCTTTCCCTGGCTCCTGGGATGAAGAGCTGGACTTAGATATTTGTCAGTCCAAACTCACCTTCAACAAAATTACTTGGGAAAGAGCGGGTGCTTATTTTCATGATTAGGACATCACAAAGATGCAGATAATTTAAAGAGCCTCATTTAATTTAAAACTACCTGTTGTCTCAAAGTTCATTCAAGTTTCATTATAAATTCAAAGACTTAACTAGTTTAAATATAACAGGACAAATTTAGCCAACAACTTGAAAAAAATCACAACTGAAAGTCATCACTATGAATTCTTCTTAAATAGTTGTAAACCTTTTGACACCCATAGTAATTGCATTGGTCTATAGGCTTTAAATTATTCATTGATACTCATTATGTGATACAAGAAGATAAAATTACTTCGAAGAATGTCTGCAGATGATTGTATTTACATAAAAATGATCTTCCAAATTAATCCTATGACACTCTAGGAAGGTTTGATTCTTAAACAGATAGTAATCTATTGGAGAGAAATTACCCAACAATTATTCTCCACCCAAGATAATGTTTAAGCCAGGGTTATTTATAAATCAACATGGCATGACACAGGTTCCCTTATTTACCTATCTTTCCAGTTACCATAATTTCCTTAAAGCCTTTTTTCTGGGGTGCCTGGGTGGCTCAGTTGTTAAGCGTCTGCCTTCAGCTTGGGTCGCAATCTCAGGGTCCTGGGATCAAGCCTGGTGTCAGACTCCTTGCTCAGTGGGGAGCCTTCTTCTCCCTCTCCCACTCCTCCTGCTTGTGTTCCCTCTCTGGCTCTCTCTCTCTCTATCTCTCTCTCTGTCAAATAAATAAATATCTTTTAAAAATTTTTTTAAATTTTTAAAAATAAAGTCTTTTTCCTTCAAATCAGTTCCAGTGCCCTAAGGTATTTATTTATTTATTTATTTATTTTAGTTTTTTAAAAAATTTTATTGCCTTAAAGAAATGTGCTATACCTCACCAGAATATAAGTTTGCTGAAAAAATAGCGTTATGACACTTACGTGTTACCTCAACTGCCATGGGCAGTATTCATAAAGTGCAATGGTAGCTGCCATGGGGCAGTCATAAAAGAATAAACTAAAGGCTAGCCACTGAGAATCTCTGAGCTTCCCCCTTAAGATTACAGCCACTGGGAGTTGGAAGGAACCTTTCTTGTCACAGAGTTTCAATACCCTGTTTGATCTCCAAACCACGCCTATAAGAGGCCCTCAAAGCCCATTTATAACATCTCCTCTGATGGTTCACCTCACCTTGACACCCTGTAGGAATTATATGTTTCATTTTCTACAGCTTGGAACCAAAGTATGGATTGAATTAAGATTCTCAAGGAGATGCTGTGGTGTCATAAACCCTGACCAGACCTACACCCTCTGCCCCCCGATCCAACCCCTACTCGAAATCACTTCAGGATCTTTTGTTTCCTCTCATATTAACTGAAATACTTATCTATCTCATCAGGCATGTGATTATTGATAAATGTTTGTTGAATTTAGCTATTAAAATATTTTAGAAATGCCTTAAATAATACACATTTGGCTTACAAATTTAAGATGATACCAATGTATATCTTCTGTCTCTTTCTTTTTCCCTGTATGTGCTATCTTCTCTTGGTGAATGTGTTCTTCAGTTAGAACAGGTGATGGAGTACAGGCTGACTAAAAATATCCCAGGCCCTGTTCAGAAGGATGTAAAGTATTACTTCCAATGTAACTTATCAAAATACACACAGTAGACACAACACTCCAACAAAAAGGGAAAAATATGTACAAATGATGCAAAGTGACAAATATGTCAGTACCTTCACAAATACCTACCATGTCAATATTCATAATATATCTCAGAGCTTCCATCTGAATTGGAGGCCCCAAGTGGGGGCCTAGATTAAATCACCTAGATGAAGCCTGAAGCATCAGCTTCCCAGCAAATATAATAGAAAACAAAACCGTTTTTTTACTACCCTATGTACCCAAGGTGGTACGCAGTGTCTCAGAGTGGCTCAAGGTATGTGGTTCAATATAGACAACCTCCTAAAATACAACCCACCTTTGAATATACAAATTGTTTTTGTTCATAAACAGGCAGTTCAGACAGAGAAGCTCTTCCCTGGCTTGGGACAAGAACCATAATTGCTTTGGTGGTTTTCAACTTTGTGCATAGGGCTGAGAAAAAGCAAAGCCAATCCAGAGTAAATGCCAGATTTATTTTACAAAAAAAAAAACAAAGAACAAAAATTTTGATAGAGGAAAACTGTTTTCAGACAGTCACAGTGATTTTTCAAATGGAAATATCTTTGTTATTTATTTTTTATCATTGTTAATTATTTTGTAAAAGCCTTGAGAGGCCTCATCATAGGTCATATAAATGCGTTCAAATGGGCAACAAAATGCCTCAGATACACCAAATATGTAAGCAGATCCATTTTAATTCTAATTACTTGAAAGCTTAAAATTACTGACAAAATAGAATTTACAAGGGCATATGACACACTTTGGACTTATATCACCCATGAAGACGGTGTTGTTAAGATCAAAAACTACCAAGTCATACTTTTCTGAGTAATTCCTTTATAAATTCCACCCCTGCCAGAGTATTTTTTATTTTCTTTCTAAATTTTAACCAACATTTCCAATTGTTGACTTCCCTGTGATATATGAATAAATAAGTTTGCATGTTTTCTTCTACACTATGCTAAGGCTCATGTTTTCTCTGAGTTTCAGTGCATATATTAGTTTACTTGTCTGACATCAAGATAGTATCAATTCCCAAGGTCTGAGAGGAAAAAAAGAGAATGTTGGATTTGAATACTTGGTCTAATCCAAACCTGAACCCCCCTAGTCTTGCTCTCTGATTATGCCCCACTCCACCAAATAACTATAGGAATCAGAAGCTGAAGAAAGGAATAGAATAGGTTTGCTTTTATCCCATTTCTTTCTGACTTCCTCATGATTCTACTTGGTCCCAGACAATCTCAAATTAAAGGTTTAAAAAAAAAATAGGGGTGCCTGGGTGGCTCAGTCGTTAAGGGCCTGCCTTCGGCTCAGGTCATGATCCCAGGGTCATGAGATTAAGCCCCACTTCAGGCTCCCCGCTTGGCAGGAAGCCTGCTTCTCCCTTTTCCACTCCCCTGCTTGTATTCCCTCTCTTGCTGTCTCTCTTTCTCTCTGTGTCAAATAAATAAATAAAGTTAAAAAAAATAAGTAAGTAGTTTTTCACAATTATTTTATTTTCCATCCAAATTTCCCTCTTTGCTATCCAAGATAAGTACTCCGTAATTTCAATTTATACATAGACAAGACTAATTTAATATGAATCATTTATTCTAGCACCATGAAACAAAACTATAAATCCCCACCCACAGTCTCCTGGTAAATGAGTTTGGTGCAGGGATTGGGGAGCCCAGATATCTGCAGTAAGGTTTACTGTTCTCACTGTTCATTTCTTCTCAATGCCCACCTAATTTAAAAATCTCTGGTCATCATTTCAGTGATATTTACTTGTACAATAAAGCACCAAGTTTTGGTAGCCCCAGGCAATTTATTTGTCAACAAGGGAAAAACTTTGGCTTTCATTGCAGATGGAAGTTAATTTGGTGGTCACAGCCCAGCTCCCCATGAATACTTTCTACATTACAAAGGTCACAAAGAATGAGCAAATGATGTGGGGTGGGTTGGGGTGGGACACATACAAACTCTGTGGCTGAGGTATTTGAGATCAAGACTGAGGTGCAAAGCTCGGGAAATGTAGGCTGTGTTTCCCAACACTTGTCTGCATCCAGCCGGTACCATGCTCCGCATCAGTGAGCATTTGACCATTTATAACTGTATAGTAAATAGGAATAGCACAATTGTTATTTGGAGCACGGATTTGTCCTCCAAACAGATTTCTCTTGCTCATGTAAATCTAACACAACAGTTTCCAGAAAAATCTAATTCTCCTTTCCATTTTTCATTTAAGTTTACCCAAAACCATAAACAGCTATCAGCTATTTTTTAAAGTATTTTTGAATACTGATTACTCATTTTCTTCTTTAAACTACTACCACATGATATCCAAAATGGGAGACAATGAATACCAGGCAGAATCCTGGAAAAAGACTGTCCTTAAGGAAAGAGTAAAGACCCATAGGAATTGCAATAATCCCTCTATTTTTACCAAACAGTTGGAAAATGAGAATGCATTTCAAATGCTTATAAACTGACATAATTTCACTTACAATTGTTTTTTAATTAAAAAAGAACGTCTTTTTTTTTTTTTTTAAATGTTTTCACTCTGATCCATTATATCAGTCATCCTTAAATAGTAACTCAGTGGAGTACTTAAACCTGTACATCTCACACCAAATGGTTCATTGATGATCTGGTCTATTTTCTGCCTGAAGCAAGCAAAATAAAAAGAACAGAGAAATTCAGCTAGGGTCAAATTGGGAAGATTCCTTTACAGGGAAGGAGAAATGAAAAAGAAATAAGGTGCTTTAAGGGGTATACAGTTTTCTGAGAAAATTATAGTAGCTAAAAATTGATCATCGATAGCAAACAGGATAAAGCTATTTCCAAAAGCAGATTTACAATTAAATAAGCAAGGCTGAAAGTTACTGACCTAAAGCTTGGCTATAAGTCAGCTCTGTTCCACAAAACATCTCAGACACAGCAACCAGCATGCATTCTTTTCTCTGATTTGATAGAAAATCACACTTCACCTCAACCAACTAAAGCATCTTTGACCTCAAACTATGCATTTCAATTACCAACCCACCAGGAATGAAATTTCTTTTTATATTTTTCTTTTAGCTTTTTTTAAATAAGCTATAAAGATTTATTTTGAAGCAGTATAAATACCATTCAATGGTCTCAGAAAATATACAGTGTTTGTTATGTGTCTATTTAATACAAGGTTAAAAAATCTATAGCAAAAGTATAAAACCAGAAGTGCTTATTTCATAAATGTGGGGTATAGGGATTTTACTGTAGAAATTTATATCAATTTCTTAAAATATAGTGTGAGTAAAAGAAAACATGTAATGAAGAACTATATGCCAAATCCTGTGGGAAACAGGCAAAGGTCAGTGTGTTTGCCTTTATGCTGCTGTTGCAGGCAGGGAGGGGTGAGGGATGTTGCTGAGAGCATCTACAATAATCCTCTATAGATATGGTACACAGGTAAGGTTTGCAGAAGGAAGAGGGAGAAGCACTGAATTTTGACTGGTGGGGAATAGAAAAGGCTTCTCTGAGAATGAGTGTTCGTCTAGGCTTTGAAAGTCCAGTCAAGTAGTATTGACAAGCAGAATTGAGGGAAGTAGTAGCAGGCAATATCCATTCATTTAGCAAACATTGACTAAGCACTCACTTTGCACAAAGTTACTGGAAAACACAAGAAAGCACAACACTGAATGATGAAGGGTCACCTACTCAGGCCAGCCCTTGACATTTGTTGTGGGCAAGAACAAAATGGAGGCGTGACCTCAGCATTGTGGTCGTATGTGGTGGTATGATTCCTTGGCAGTGTGATTCCTTGGTCTCTCCCCTTTACAACCAGCTGTACATCCACAGCCCAACAAAGGATGTCCTAGACTGCAAACATCACTAAAGCAATCCATATATCTTTATATCTGAGGGGTGGGTGGCTTATACTTTGTAGAGGTCCTAAAACTGAGGAAACACCTACATCATTGCCTGCTGCACAGCTCCAAAAAGAGTGGCAGCATCTGGTACCCAGGTTTCCCCTGGAATCAATGCCTGTGGCTACAGTGACCCCTAACTCCACCATCCTATTTAAGTGGCAGCAGAGGCCAAAATACCAGCCTCCCCCACAACACACACACGCACAAACAGTGACAGACAGAACCTCAGTGCACCCCGGCAACACTGGCAGCACTGATGGCACCAGGGCCCTGGCAGCGATGTTAGCATTGACAACCCCTCTGGCAGAGGGGGTGGAGGGTGCAAAGTGCTTGCCCCCAATTACAGCCTCAAAGCAGCTCAATAAGAAAAACCAAAAATTTGTGCTGTGGCACCACCTGCTGGCAGACAAAAGAAACCAGTCAAATTTGTCCAATTTTTAGAATCAAAGTAAACAAAATTTTACCTAAGAACATTCAGTATTTCAAATATGCCAGCAGAGGCACATCTCACCAAACACTATGAAAATCGTGATAACACATATCACAAAAGAAAATGGCAGTTCTTTAGCAATCAAACACAAAGTCACTGAAGATTGGGATCTGAGAGAATTCAAAACAGAAAGAAATTCAACAAGGTACAAGAAAACTCAGTATGGCCATCCAGTGAACTCAGGAATAAAATTAATGAATGGCAGGACTTCTTTACCAAGGAGATTGAAATTCTAAATAAGAACCAAGCAGAAATTCTGGAGCTAAAGAATTCAATAAATGCATTAGAAATCATTAGTAATAGAGCAGATCAGATGATCAGATGGAAGAGAGGATAAGCAATCTGGAAGACAGGGATCTAGAAATTATTCAGGTAGGAGAATGAACTAAGATTTTTAAAAAGTGAAGAAATCCTATGAGAACTATAAAACTCCATTAGGAGAACCAACATAAGAATAATGCATATACCATAAGGAAAAGAGAAGGAGAAGGGTAAAGAGGTTATTTTAAAAAAACAGTAGCAGAGAACTTCCCCAACCTGGAGAAAGAACTAGGAACACAAGTCCATAAAGATAATGCATTTTGTTACTATCTCAATGCAAAATGACCCTCTCTAAGAAATATAATGAAGCTGTCAAATATCAGTGATAAAGAATCTCAAAGGTAACCAGGGGAAAAAAGTAAATAACCTACAAAGGGACATCCTTAGACTATCAGAAGATTTCTCAGCAGAAATTACAGGCCAGGAGGGAGTGGAAAAATTTATTCAAACTAATGAAAGATAATAACTGCCAGCCAAAAATACTCTAATAGCAAAGTCCTCCTTTAAGGAGGAGAAATAAAACCTTTTCCAAACCAAGAAAAACAGAGAAAGTTCACCACTGTTAGACTTGCCTTATAAGAAATGTTGGAAAGGAGCTCTTCTACCTGAAATGAAAAGACAAAATTACACAAAACTTTGAATGAGGTGTTAAACAGAATCAGAAATTCGTAACTGCATTTTAGAATAGGGTGTTAAGCTATAACACTTAATTATAGTAAAAGGAAAAAAGCATTAAAAATAACTATAGCTACTACAATTTGGCAATGAATTCACAGCATAAAAAGGGGTAATTTGTGAGATCAAAAATATAAAAGAGGAGGGAAAAAATGATAGACTATGTATAGACAAATGAAGATAAGTTGCCATCAGCAGAAAAATGACAATTTTACCTACAAGATGTTTTATAAAAACTTCAAGGTAACCACAAAAGGAAAATCTAAAGATAAGACAAGAAACGTAAAAAATGGGGAACTGAGCAAATCATCATGGAAAATCAACCTTAAAAGGTAGACTGAAACACAAGGAAAAAGAAAGGAGATACAAAATAGCCAGAAAACAGAAGACAAAATGGCATTAGTAAGTCTTCATACATCAAAAATCATCTTAAATGTAAGTGGATTGACGTCACCAACCAAAAGGCAGAGTGATCAGATGGATATTTTTAAGAGATACAAATATATTCTGTCTTCACGAGACTAATCACACTTGTTCAAAGACAACACAGACTCAAAGTGAAGGGGTGGAAGATGATACTCCAAGCAAAGGGAAAACAAAAGAAAGTGGTAAGACCATATTGATAGCAAACAAAATAGACTACGAGCCAAAAATGGTAACAAAAGACAAAGAAGGTCATTATATAAAGATAAAGATGTCAATATATCAGGAAAATATAATAATCATAAATAAATACTCTCCCAACAGTGAGCACCGAAATATATTAAGTAAATACTAACAGATCTTAAGGGAGAAACAGACAACAATAAAATAACAGTAGGGTACTTTAATACCTCATTATTAATAATGGATAGATCATCCAGGCAGAAAATAACAAGACAATGTTGGAATTGAACCACATTTTAGAAAAAGTATATATACAGATATATGCAGAACATTCCATCCAATAGCAGGAGAATGCACATTCTTCTCAGTGCACATAGAATATTCTCCAGGAGAGGTCATATGATAGGCCATGATACTAATCTTAGCAAATTTAAGAAGACTGAAATCATACCACTCATCTTCTCTATCCAGGATGGCATGAAATTAGAAATCAACAACAAAATGAAAGTATATAGATCTTCAAAGATGTGGAATCTAAACAACATACTTTTATTTTTTCTATTTTTTTAAAGATTTTATTTATTTATTTGATAGAAAGATCACAAGTTGGGAGAGAGGCAGGCAAAGAGAGAGAGGAAGAAGCACACTCCCTGTTAAGCAGAGAGCCTGATGGAGGGCTTGATCCCAGGACCCTGAGACCATGACCTGAGCCAAAGGCAGAGGCTTTAACCCACTGAGCCACCCAGGTGCCCCTAAACCACATACTTTTAAATAACCAATGGGTTAAAGAAGAAATTAAAAGGGAAATAAAAATAACCTCAAGACAAATAAAAATGAAAATATAGCATACTTAATTTTGTGGGATGCAGGAAAAGCAGTTCTTTCTCTCAAATAAATAAAATCTTAAAGAAAAAAAGCAGTTATGAGAGGAAAGTTTATAGCAGTAAATGCACTTATTAATAAATTAGAAAGACCTCAAGTAAACAATCTAACTTTACACTTTATAAAATTAGAAAAAAGGAACAGATTATGCCCAAATTACTAATTGTATGCCCAAATTACCAAATTATGCCAAATACTACCAATAAAACAGAGACCAGAAAACAATAAAAAGTATCGATGAAACTAAAAACCAGTTTTTTGGGAAAAAAAAATTGGCAAACTGTTAGCTAGATGAAGAGAAAAAAGAAAACTCAAATAAAATTAGAAAAGATTACATTCACCATGATGAGCACTGAGTAATGTATAGAATTGTTAAGTCACTATCTTGTGCACCTGAGACAAATATAATACTGTATGTTAACTATACTAGGAATTAAAATTAAAAATAAAAAATTCAAACAACAACAACAAAAAAACTGAGTCAGTGATAAAAACACTCAACACAGAAAATTCTAGGCCAGACAGCTTCATTGGTAAATTCTACCAAACATTAATTTAGAATTAATACCAATCCTCCTCAAACTTTTCCAAAATAATGAGAAAGAGGAAACACATCCAAACTCATTCTTCAAAACCAGCATTACCTTGATATCAAAACCGGACAAGGATATCACAAGAAAACTATAGATCAATAGCTTTGATAAATATAGGTGCAAAAATTCTCAACAAAATATTAGCAACTTGAATTCAAGAATAAATTAAGAGAATTATATACCATAACCATGAAGTGGGATTTACCCCTGAGATTCAAGAATGGTTTAACATTAAAAAAAAAAATCAATGTAATTCATCACATCAATAAAATGAAAGATAAAAATTACATGATCATGTCATGTCAATAGACTCAAGAGAAAGCACTTGAAAAGATACATCTTCCATGATAAAAATCCTTAACATATTAAGTATTGAAGGAACATACTTTAACATAATAAAGGCTGTATACAACAAACTCACAACTAACATTATACTCACTAGAGAAAAATGGAAAAGATTTCCCCTAGGATAAGGTACAAGATAATTTTGCCCACTCTCACTACCCCTATCCAACATAACACAATGCTCCTAGCTAGAGCAATTAAGCAAGACAAAGAAAGAGAAGGAATCCAGGAATGCCTGGGTGGCTCAGTCAGTTAAGCGTCTGCCTTCAACTCAGGTCATGATCCCAGAGTCCTGAGATCAAGTCCGGCATTGGCTCCTTACTCAGAAGGGAGCCTGCTTCTCTGTCTGCCTGCTTCTTCCTCCCTCTGCCTGCCATTCCCCCTGCTTTGTGAGCTCTTTCTCTCTCTCTCTCTCTCCAATCTCTCTCTCTCTCTCTCTCTCTCTCTCTCTCTCCTTCTGACAAATAAATACATAAGATCTTTTTAAAAAGAAAGAAAGAAAGAGAAAGAAATATAAGGAATCCTAATCAGAAAGGAAGAAGTAAAATGGCTATAATTTGCTGATAATATAATCATAGATACATAGATAGAATATCCCATAGAATCAAACAAAAAATTATTGGAATTAATCAATGATTCCAGTGAAGTGGAACGTTTCAAAATCAACTTACAGAAAACAGTGTCATTCTTTAACACTAATGATAAGGCATGAGGAAAAAAAAGAACAAAGCCAGAGGTATCATACTTCCTGATTTCAAACTATACTACAAAGTCATGATAATAATAATAATTTTAAAAGTATGGTACCAGCAGAAAAATAGATACATAGACCAATGGAATAGAAGAGAAAGCCCAAAATTAAACCCAGTATTTATGGTCAACTAATATTCAGCAAGAAACTAAAGAACACCTAATGGAAAAAGGATAGTCCCATCAATAAATGGTGCTAGGGAAACTCAAGAAACAATTTGGAACAATAAAACTGGATCTGACACCACTTATAAAAATTGACTCAAAATGGATCAAAGACTCAAAAATAAGACCAGATATCATAAAAGACTTAAAAGAAACTTATCAATATTGGTCTTGGCAATGGTTATTTGGAGATGATGCCAAAAACACACAAAAAAAACCCCAAAAATCAATAAATAGGACTATATCAAACTCAGAGCTTCCATACAACAAAATAAGCAATCAATAAAATGAAACAGTAGCCTACCAAATGGAAAAAAAAATTTTGCAAACCCTAAGGGGTTAATATCCAAAATATATATAAAAAAAACTAACCCAACTTGATTTTTTTAATCTGGTTATTTTTAGGAACACAAAGGTGGTTCAGATGGTTAAGCATCTGCCTTTGGCTACGGTCATGATCCCAGGGTCCTGGGATAGAGCCCTGCATTAGGGTCCCTGCTTAGTGGGGAGCCTGCTTCTTCCTCTTCCTCTGCCTGCCACTCCCCGCACTTTTACTTTCTCTCTCTCTCTGTCAAATAAATAAAATCTTTTAAAAAACAAAATAAATAAAATATTCTTTTTTAAAAATGGGCAGAACAAAAGAGACATTTTTCCAAAGAAAACTTAAAAATGACCAACAGACACATGAAAAGATGCTCAACATCACTAATCATCAGGGAAAGACAGATCAAAACCATAATGAGATATCACCTCACACCTGCTATAATGGCTATCATCAAGAAGACAAGCAACCAACAGGTGCTGGTAAGGATATGGTGACAAGGGAACTCTTACACGGTACTAGTGGGAATGTAAATTAGCCCCATCACTATGGAAAACAATATGAAGGCTCCCCCTCAAAATTAAAAATATATATCTACCATATAATCCAGCATTTCCACTTCTCAGTACATACCCAAAAGAAATAAAATAGAATTTCAAGGAAATATATGCAAACCCATGTTTATTATAGCATTATTCACAATAGCCAATGTATGAAAACAACCCAAATGCCGATCAACAGATAGATTTAAAAAAATACGAGATATACATCCCTAAGAGAAAGTATCACCCATGAGAAAGTAAGCTATCCTGCTATTTAAGACGACATATATGAACCTTGAGCATATCATCATTATGCTAAACAAGATAAGCCAGACAAATATATAATTATATATATAAATATATAATTGCAATATACAATTACAGGTTATAATATATTGTAACATACAATGTATAATGCATATATTAATATTTTGTATTTATTGACATATATAATTATATATAATTACATATTGTGACATGTTATATTATATAATACATACATTAATATTTTGTTAATATTTAATATTTTGATATTAATATTTTGTTACATTAATATATAACATAATGTGACAAAATATTAATGTAACAAAATAACATCAAAGCAAAACCTTAAATTTAGAAATTGTGACATCAAATTTATCAAATAAACAAATGAATACAAATAGACCTCATACACTATATATCTAAACAATAAAGTTATATAAACCTAATTATTAAATAAAATATATTTTATCATTCTCTCTTGGAAAGTATACCTTCATGATGATAAGATCCTTAAAAATATAATCATTATTGCTTATATTGAAATGTTCTGATGAGCCAGGGTGGTAGATGAATAGTAAAATGAAAACATGCAACTCAGTCGTGCTCACATATTTATTTCACAAAATTTATCTTCTGCCTTCACATGTAGTGGGTTAAGCCTCTGCCTTCCGCTCAGGTCATGATCCCAGGGCCCTGGGATCGAGCTCCGCTTCGGGCTCTCTGCTCAGCCGGGAGCCTGCCTCCACTTCTCTCTCTGCCTGCCTCTCTGCCTACTTGTGATCTCTGTCTGTGAAATAAATAAATAAAATCTTTTAAAAAAAATCACTAATTATCAAAATCAAGATTTTCCACATAATTCTGTTCTAGTGAACAAAATCCTAATTTTGTTCTAATGCCAAATTAGACCATCTTTCTAGAGTCACTGTAGCTCTTGGGGAGTTTTTCATTTTGGAGAAGCTTCATTCACAAAGGCAGCTGCAACTGTCAATAATATTCTTAAAATGATATTTACTCTCAGAATAAAACCAGATTCTACATATAAAATTGTAAAGTGGGACTGGAATATGAAAAATACATTATCAAGAAAAATACCACAGCATATTTTTAATTTCATCATCTAACTTATTACTTACATTACCACTCTCACATCTCTTAAATATCTGTACTGTATCACATTCCCATTATGTTAACAGCTTCATTTTGATGTTATCACTATAGATAGCTTTTAATTTATTTCATTATTTTTATATTTATCTGACATATTCAGACATTCTAGCCAAAATTATTTCTTCTACACTTAGAATATATCCACTGTTTTCAGTAAATATTGGACATTAAAGTTAAAAAAAAATTAAGCATCATAATGTTTGGCTAAATATTGGACATTTGTATTTTTAGATCATACCAATGTTTTATATTGGCTGTTCTCTTTGTTAAATACTACTAATTTTTTGCTATTTTTTCAGATTTGTTTCAATTCTAGTAATTTATCATGTGTACATTTCTCAGTAATAGTGATTTCTTTTTATATTCTGTTCATGAAGAACTTAAATGCTTTCATCACAAATAATTTCACTGCCAAATGTTGGTCTTAAAGATTGATTATAAAACATGGAACAGTAGTAACAAAGTATACATTATTTTTAAACTTAAAGTAAGGGCTAGTTTCTAAATATTTCTTTTTCATTCGCTGAAAAATCACATCATTAACCTGGACCAGATTGTTTTCTAAAAGCAATCTTCCAGACAACAAGGATTAAAAGTCATCCTCCAGAATCAGCTTCCAAAAGACAGTAGAGATTCACAAGACTTACCTTTGTCATCCAATTTGCTGATTCTGGGAAGGCATTTTCTTCATCATCTCACAGCTGACAGAACTGCATTTGTTACTTCTGGGTTAGGAATTTGATGTGAACACTTCTGTCATTTATTCTCATTATTTTGATCAGTAATTCAAGCTTCATTTAATAGAGATTATAGCTTCATGGAATTTATCAGACCTGATAATGTAGTGGATTTCATGAGAATAATTTTCTTGCTTATTTTCATTATTTTGATCAGTGATGAAAATCTAAACAATTTGCAATGCCTCATTTTTATTGTTCTGATCAGTAATTAAATCTGAAAATGTGTAATGTACTCTGAAAATTTTATATGGGTCATACTTGACAGAAGCCTATTCTACAATTATATTACAAATAAAAAATTAAAGGTGATTCTTTAAAAAATTTTCCATTTTTCTGCTGATTTTTCCTTCCATGAGCTTAATTTTTTTGTATCTTCTTTTTCAGCCCTGTCTTGACATGTACTTATTCTCAGTGATCTAAGTAATTTCTTAAAACATAATTGTATCCAAGGACTATGAAGTTTGAATATATATCCATAAAAATATGAGTTAAATGTAAAAAAAACTGAATAAATTATTTTTCATATGTGTTTTGACAAAAAGTACTTTTCTAAAATAATCTAAACTAAGATAGAATAGTAGGAGATATCAGCCTTCAATCTCCTGACAAGAAAACAACAATTAGACAGCTTTTGCAAATGAAAATAGCCTTAGGAGGGCTCAAGAATCCAATTAAGAACCTACAGCAACACAGTGGAGCAAGAAAAAAGTAACTGTGCAGAAAGGATTGCTAGGGAGATTAGTTTAGCAGAGAGGTCTGGAAGAGGGGAGAAACTAAGAAGGTGGGGCTGACAATATCAACTATGCAGCAAGTGATTTACAGTGGCCTGTCCTGTGTAGGACCCTGGGTAGCCTTTGCTGCCAAGGACCTCAACAGCCCCTAGGGCAGCTACAGACTTCCTGAAGTCTTCACAATGGAGGACTCTGCAGTATTTGTGTACTTAGTTTCCTGGGGAGAAAGATATTACTACGCCACCCACCACCCAAAAGGAGCCTCACTGTACTGCCCTGGAACCACAGCTGCCAACAGCCCCAGCCCAATGCGTATCATGAACCCCAGAGCTATGACTGCTCTGCTTGTCTCTGTGCTTCAGACTCCGGCTCTGTGGCAGCTCTGTGCTCACCTATGCTCCAGAAAATAGCTCTGCAACCATGTTTTAGGCAGCAGATGCAGCACCACTGCAGTCTAGTTTGCATCCCAGATGCCAGAGCCATTATCTCCCAGTGTGCACCATGCTCTGGAATCCAGTTCTATGAATACTTGACATGCACCTACTTCTCAAGCACCCACTGCACTATATGCTATCTAGTTCTCTGGATGCCAGAGCTGCTGTTGGTCCACAAGTGCCTATGTTCCAAATCCTGGCAACTCCATGGGCACCCATGTATCAGACATCAGTGTCATCACCATTATATTGGCAAATACAAGCTAGACCAAATAACAAGTGGGATCTCCTCAGCCACAAATTCCCCACAGAGGGAACATTGGGTGGTTCCAATTTTTCACCAAAGACACCAACAGCCTTCACTACTGTGGATACCATAAGGACCCCTGCAGTCTTTAAACACTGGCCTCACCTGATAGAACTGCATAGAACCTAAACCACTGAGCCTATACAAGAGCCAGAACCACTACACCCAACCCAGCCAGCACCCTCTCTCCCGTGCAGAGGTGAAGGTCTTTCTACACTAAAACCAATCTGTGGAGTCTGAAAGAGATGACTGCTCCATTAAATGTAGACATCTGTGCAAGAATACAAGAAACACCAAAAATTCAAGGAAATGTGACATACCAAGGGAACACAATAATTTTCCAATAACTGACCCCAAGAAACAAAGATAAATGAATTGCTAGAAAATTATTTTAAGGAAGCTCAGTGAACTACAAGAAAACACAGAAAACTCAATGAAATCAGAAGAAAAGTATATGGGGTGCCTGGGTGGCTCAGTGGGTTAAGCCACTGCCTTCAGCTCAGGTCATGATCTCAGGGTCCTGGGATCGAGTCCCGCATCGGGCTCTCTGCTCAGCAGGGAGCCTGCTTCCCTCTCTCTCTCTCTGCCTGCCTCTCCATCTACTTGTGATTTCTCTCTGTCAAATAAATAAATAAAATCTTTAAAAAAAAAAGAAAGAAAGAAAAGTATATGAATAAAATGACAAGCTTTACAGATACAGGAATATCAAAAAGAACTGAACACAAATTCTGAAACTAATGAATAAAATAAATTAGATGAGAAGTGCAATACAGAGCATTTATAGATTTGAGGAGCACCTCGGAGGCTCAATCAGTTGAGTGTCAGACTCTTAGTTTCTACTCAAGTTATGACCTTGGGGTAGTGGGATTGGCTCCTAGTTGAGTGTCAGACTCTTAGTTTCTACTCAGGTTATGACCTTGGGGTTGTGGGATTGGCTCCTTGTTGGGCTGTGCACTCAGCATGGAGTCTTCTGGAGACTCTCTCTCTCCTTTTCCATCTGATGCTTCTGCTGCTACAAATCAATCAATCAATCCATCAATCATTAAAAATAAAAGACTTGATCAAGCAAAAGAAAGAATCAATGATGTCAAAATAAGTCATCCGAAATTATCCAGTGAGAGGGATAAAAAAGAAAAAAGAATGAAAAAATTTCCTCAAAAAGTTAAAATAGAACTACCATATGATCCCGCAATTGCACTAGTAGGTATTTATCCAAAGATTGAAAAGTACTAATTCAAAAGGATACATGTACCCCTTTGTTTACAGAAGCATTATCTACAATAGCCAAATTATGGAAACAGCCCAAGTGATGAACAGAAAAAGAAGACATGGTAAATAAATATACAATGGAATATAACTCTGCCATAAAAAAGTGTCATTTGCAATGACATGGATTCAGCTAAAGAGTACCATGTTAAATGAAATAAGTCAGCAAAAGACAAATACCGTATGATTTCACTCATGTATGGAATTTAAGAAACAAAATAAATGAGCAAAGGGGGCGGGGGAGAGAGGAGCAAACCAAGAAACATCTTAATTATAGAGAACAAAATGATGGTTACCAGAAAGAGGCGTATAGAAGGATTGGTTAAATAGATGATGGGGATTAAGGACTACACTTGCTATGATGAGCACCAGGTGTTGTATGGAAGTGTTGAATCACTATATTGAACACCTGAAACCTAATATTATACTGTATGTTAACTGAGATTTAAATAAAAACTTTAAAAAAAATACTGAGAGTGGCATGTTAAGATCCCGTACTATTAAAGTATTCATATTAATATGACTCTTTATCTTGATTAACAGTTGGCTTATGTAGTTGGCTGCTCCCATATTGGGGGCATAAATATTTACAGTTGTTACACCTTCTTGGTGGATAGACCCTTTCAGAATGATGTAGTATCCTTCTTTATCTCTGAGTATAGTCTTTAGTTTAAAATCTAATTTATCTGATATGAGAATTGCTATCCCAACTTTCTTTTAAGGCTCATTGGCATGAAGGATAGTTCTCCATTCCTTCACTTTCAGTTTGGATGTATCCTTAGGTTCCAAATGGGTCTTTGTAGACAGTATATGAATGGGTCCTGTCCTTTTATCCAATCTGCAACCCTGTGTCATTTTATGGGAGCATTTAGGCCATTCAGGTTGAGAGTGATTATTGAAACATATGTTTTTATTAACATCATGTTGCCTGTGAAGTCCTTTTTTTATATATATTATCTCTGTAACTTTCTGTTCTATGTCACTCTTGGGTTCTTCTTTTATAGAATCCCCCTTAATATTTCTTGTAGTGCTGGCTTGGTGGTCACATACTCTTTCAAACCTTGCCGGTCTTGGAAGCTCTTTATCTCACCATACATTTTGAGTGCCAGACTTGCTGGATAAAGTATTCTTGGCTGCATGTTCTTCTCATTTAGTGCCCTGAATATGTCTTGCCAGTCCTTTCTGGCTTGCCAGATTTCTGTGGACAGGTCTGATGTTATTCTGATGGATCTTCCTCTGTATGAAAGGAACCTCTTCCCTCGAGCTTCCTTCAGGAGCTCTTGTCTAAAATAAGGATTCATCAGTCTCACAATCAAGTTTCATGAGGTCTCTCTAGATTCATTGATCTTGGGAGGTGATCTTTCTGTCTAGGACATGAACCCTGGTTCCATTCCCCAGACTGGGAAAATTTTCATCAAGAATTTGTTCAACTATATGTTCTAATCTTTCTTTCTCCACCTCCTCAGGGATCCCAATAATTCTGACATTGGAACATTACATGGTGTCATTTATTTCCCTAATTGTTTTCATGGTTTCTAAGCTGTTTCTTCCATGCCTCCTCCTGATCTTTTTTCTCTATCAGTTTGTCCTCTAGATCACTAATTCTATCTTCTGCCTTGGTTACCTAGATGTTAGACTATTTAGATTAGATTGGATTTCATTGATAGCATTTTTAACTTCTTCCCAGGCAGCTTTCACTTCTGCCCTCAGAGATTCTATGTTGTCACTAATGGTTTTCTCCAACCTAGCCATTGCCTGGATAATTGTTACCCTGACTTCCCGTTCCAACATACTGTTTATGTCCATATCCAATAGTTCTGATAGAGAGGGCACAGTCTCTGAGTTTTTCCTCAGTTGGGTGTCTCTCCTCCTAGTCATTTTGGGGAGAAGTGGTCAAGAGGATGTATAGCTGAATATATCAACCATGATCCAGGCAATACACAACCTGGAATGCTTCTGAACAATCAGAAGTCACCACAGAGCAAATACCCAGGAGCACAAATCTCTGCAGGAACCAGTGCCAAGGCAGGGAAATCTGAATTTGACTGAAGAACAGCTGAAGGCTCAGCACAGACATATAATGGCTATGGAGAAAACTTGCCTTCTGTCTCTGGCTGACAAAGCCAAATAATCACTTCTGTGTCTTCATGTAACTTATTTAATCACCTGGGTTTATTCATCTGGAGAGAGCATCCAATTCCACAGGCTAAGGGCTCAGTCTCACAAGAATGTCCTCACCCCAACTGATATTCATATTGATATGAATACATTAATATTAGAAGATCTTAACACTCCA
Organism: Neogale vison; assembly: GCF_020171115.1. Taxonomy (NCBI): domain Eukaryota; kingdom Metazoa; phylum Chordata; class Mammalia; order Carnivora; family Mustelidae; genus Neogale; species Neogale vison. Next base: position 82,349,687 of record NC_058094.1, on the reverse strand, counting down.
TTCTCAGTAATAGATCATCCAATCAATAAAAGCAGCAAAGAAACAAGAGCATTGAATGACACATTGGACCAGATGGACCTCATAGATATATACAGAACATTCCGCCCTAAAACAATAGAAGATTCATTCTCCTCGAGTGCATATGGAACTTTCTCCAGAACAGACAACATACTAGATCACAAATCAGGGTTCAATCGATACCAAAAGATTGAGATTATTCCCTGCATATTCTCAGATCACAACACTTTGAAACTGGAACTCATCCACAAAAGAAAGTATGGAAGGAATTCAAACACTTGGAAGATAAAGACCACCCTGCTTAAAAATGTTTGGATCAACCAGGAAATCAAAGAAGAACTTAAACAATTCATGAAAACCAATGAGAATGAACACACATCAATCCAAAACCTATGGGATATGGTGAAGGTGGTCCTCAGGGGAAAACACACAGCCATCCAAGCCTCATTCCAAAAAATTGAAAAATCCTTGGGGCACCTGGGTGGTTCAGTGGGTTAGGCCTCTGCCTTGAGCTTGGGTCATGATCTCAGGGTCCTGGGGTCAAGCCCCGCATCAGACTCTCTGCTCAGCAGGGAGCCTGCTTCCCCTGCTCTCTCTGCCTGCCTCTCTGTCTACCTGTGATCTCTCTCTCTCTTTAAAATAAATAAATAAAGTCTTTAAAAAAAATTGAAAAATCCAGAATACACCAGCTCTCTTTATACCTTAAAGAACTGGATAATCAACAACAAATTAAGCCAACCCCACACACAAGAAGGGAAATAATCAAGATTAGAGCAGAGATCAATGAGATAGAAACTAGAGATATAGTAGAATATATCAAAGAAACTAGAAGCTGGTCCTTTGAAAGAACCAATAAGATTTGATAAACCACTGGCCAAACTAATCCAAAAAAAAAAAAAAAAAAGAAAAGAAAAGATAAAGAGAGAACCCAAATTAATAAAATTATGAATGAAAAGGGAGACATCATGACTAATAGCAAGGAAATAGAAACAATCATCAGAAATTATTATCAACAGTTACATGCCAGTAAGTTAAGCAACCTGGGCAAAATGGATGCATTCCTGGAAACCTATAAACTTCCAAAACTGAATCAGGAATAAACTGACAACCTGAATAGACCAATATCTAGTAACAAGATTGAAGCAATGATCAAAAATCTCCCAAAAAACAAGAGCACAGGGCCTGATGGATTCCCTAGACAATTCTACCAAACATTCAAAGAAGAAATAATACCTATTCTGAAGCTGTTTCAAAAAATAGAAACAGAAAGAAAACTTACAGACTCTCTCTATGAATCCAGCATTACCCTGATCCCCAAACCAGGCAAAGACCCCACCAAAAAGGAGAATTTCAGACCAATATCCTTGATGAATAGGGATGCCAAGATTCTCAGCAAAACCTAGCTTATAGGATCCAACAGTACATTAAAAAGATTATCCACCATGACCAGGTGGGATTTACCCATAAGATGCAAGGGTGATTCAACATTTGCAAATCAATTAGTGTGAGAGAACAAATCAGTAAGAGGAGAGAGAAGAACCACATGGTCCTCTCAATTGATACAGAAAAAGTATTTGACAAGATATAGCATTTGTTCCTGACTAAAATAATTCAAAGTATAGGGATAGAGGGAACATCCCTCAACTTCATAAAATCTATCTATGAAAAAACCCACAGTGAATATCATCTTCAATAGGGAAAAACTGACAGTCTTCCCTTTGAGATCAGGAAGATGACAAGGATGTCCACTCTTACCACTGTTGTTCAACATAGTACTAGAAATTCTAGGAACAACAATCAGAAAAGAAATAAAATATATTCAAATTGGCAAAGAAGAAGTCAAACTCTCTCTCTTCACAGAGGACATGATACTTTACATGGAAAACCTAAAAGACTCCACCCCCAAACTACTAGAATTCATGCAGCAATTCAATAATGTGGCAGGATACAAAATCAATGTACAGAAATCAGTTGCTTTCTTATACACTAACAATGAAAATAAAGAAAAGGAAATTAGAGAATTTATTGAATTTACTATAGCATCAAGAACCATAAAATACCTGGGAATAAACCTAAGCAAAGAGGTAAAAGGATCTGTACTTGAGGAACTACAGAACACTCATGAAAGAAATTGAAGAAAACACAAAAATATGGAAGAGCATTCTATGCTCATGGGTCAGAAGAATAAGCATTGTTAAAATGACTCTACTGCCTAGAGCAATCTATACCTTCAATGCCATCCCAATCAAAATTCCACCAGTATTTTTTGAAGAGCTGGAACAAACAATCCAAAAATGTGTATGGAACTGGAAGAGACCCAAATTGCTATGAAATGTTGAAAAAGGAAAACAAAACTGGGGGCATCACATTGCCTGATTTCAAGCTTTACTACAAAGCTGTGATCACCAAGACAGCATGGTACTTGAACAAAAACAGACACATAAATTAGTGGAACAGAGTAGAGAGCCCAGATATGGACTCTCAACTCTATGGTCAAAAAATCTTCTACAAAGCAGGAAAAAATAAACACTGGAAAGAAAAATACTCTCTTCAATAAATGGTGCTGGAAAAATTGGACAGCTATGTATAGAAGAATGAATCTCGACCATTCTTATATGATACATGAAGATAAACTCAAAATGGATAAAAGACCTCAATGTGAGGCAGGAATCCATCAGAATCCGAGAGGAGAACATAGGCAGTAACCTCTTCTATTTAGGCTGCAGCAAGTGCTTTCAAGACATGTTCTTCAAAGGCAAAGGAAACAAAAACAAAAATAAACTTTTGGGACTTCATCAAGATAAAAAGCTTTGCACAACAAAGGAAATAGTCAACAAACCAAAGAGGCAACCCATGGAATGGGAGAAGATATTCACAAATGACACTACAGACAAAGAGCTGATATTCAAGATCTATAAAAAACTCCTCAAACTCAACACCCAAAATACAGATAGTCATGTCAAAAATTGACAAGACATGAACAGACACTTCTCCAAAGAAGACATATAAATAACTAACAGAAACGTGAAAAAATGTTCATCATCATTAGCCATCAGGGAAAGTCAAATCAAAACCACACTGCATGGAGCACTGGGTGTGGTGAAAAAATAATGAATAATGTTTTTCTGAAAATAAATAAATTGAGAAAAAAAAAAACCACACTGAAATACCACCTTACACCAGTTACAATGGCCAAAATAACAAGACAGGAAACAATAAGTGTTGGAGAGGATGTGGAGAAAGGGGAACCCTCTTACACTGTTGGTGGCAATGCAAGTTGGTGCAGCCACTTTGGAAAACAGTGTGGAGATTCCTTAAGAAATTAAAACTGGAAATACCCTATGACCCTGTAATTGCACTACTGGGAATTTACCCCAAAGATACAGATGTAGTGAAAAGAAGGGCCATCTGTACCCCAGTGTTCTTAGCAGCAATGGCCACAGTTGCCAAACTGTGGAAAGAACCAAGATGCCCTTCAATAGACGAATGGATAAAGTATTATGCTTTCATCAGAAAGGATGATTACCCAACTTTTGTTATCAACATGGATGAGACTGGAAGAGATTATGCTGAGTGAAATAAGTCAAGCAAAGAGAATCAATTATCATATGGTTTCACTTACTTGTGGAGCATAAGGAACAACACGGAGGACACTGGGAGATAGGAGAAGTGAGTTGGGGGAAATTGGAGGGAAAGACAAACCATGAGAGACTGTGGATTCTTAGAAGCAAACTGAGGGTTTTGGAGGGGAGAGGAGTCGGGGGCTGGGTGAGCCTGGTGGTGTGTATTAAGGAGGGCATGTATTGCATGGAACACTGGGTGTGGTACATAAACAATGATTTTTGGAAAACACACACACAAAAATTTAAATTAAATTTCTAAAAAAACTTTAAAAAAAAAAAAAGAAGAATGAAAAGAAGTGCAGAAAGCCCACATGAGTTATGGGACACCAGCAAACAAAATAATATTCACATTATGGAAGTTTTAGAGAAAGGGAGAGAAAAGCAAGCAGAAAGCTTATTTAAATAAATAATGGCAGAAAACTTTCCATATCTGTGAAGAAATTTAAACATCTATCTGTATAAATCTCATAAGTCCCCACATGGATTCAACCCAAACGAACTTCACCAAGATACATTCTAATAAAAATGAACTTCACCAAGACATCAAAATCAAAGATAAAGAAGTTTGAAAGCAGCAAGAGAAAAGTAATCAATCTCATACAAAGAAACCCCCAAAATGTTATAGGAAGATTTCTTAGCAGAAACCCTGCAGGCCAGGAGAGTGGGATGATATATTTCAAAGTGCTAAAAGAAAAAAGTGCCAAACAAGGATACCTTATTTGCAAAATTGAACTTCAAAAATGAAAGACAAATAAAGCCTTTTCCAGACAACAAAACTAAAGGAAATCATCACCACTACACCTACCTTACAAGAAAAGTTAAAAGGAGTTCTTCAACCTGAAATGAAAGGATGCTAACTAGCAAAATGAGAATATATGAAAATATAAAATTCACTGGTAAAGATAAGCATATAGTCACATTCAGAATACTCTAATACTGTAATGGTGATGAGTAAATCACTTCACTCTAATATGAAAGGCTAAAGAACAAAAATATTAAAAATAATTATAGCTACAATAATTTGTCAATGAATACGCAATATAAAAAGATACAAATTGTTACATCAAAAACATAAATGTTGTAGGGGTGAGTAAAAGAATAAAGTTTTTGTAAGTGATGAAAGTTAAGTTGTCACAAGTATAAAACATACTGTTATATTTTATATCTACCTAGTGTCAATCACAAAGCAAAAACTTACAGTAGATACACAAAAGATAAAGAGAAAGGAATCAAAGCATTCCATTATGGATAATCACCAAATCACAAAGGAAGAAAGGAAAAAAAGGAATTATAAACAGCCATAGAATAATAGAATAATAAACAAGTAAACAATAGTGTCTCCATATATATATATATAATTACTTTAATATAAATGCATTAAATTTCTCTAATCAAAAGACAAAGATTGGCTGAAAGGACTGAAAAAGAAAGACTCAACTCTATGCCACCTTCAAGAAACTAACTTCAGCTTTAAAGACATATACAAGCTCAAAGTAAAGGGTTGAAAAAAGACACTCCACACAAATGAAAACCAAAAGAAAGAAGGGGCAGCTGTACTTCTATCACACAAAATAGACCTCAAGTTAAAAACTATAAGAGACAAAAAGCTAATATATAATAATAAAATGGTCAATTCATCAAGAGGATATACAACTGTAAATATATTTAAAACATCCAACACTGGAGGAATTAAGTACATTAAGCAAATATTAGCAAATCTGAAGGCAGAAATGGACATCAATGCTATAATAGTAGGTCACTTCTATACCCTACTTCTTTTTTTTTTTTAATAGCTGCTTGAAAATGTCTTTTTATTTATTTTATTTATTTATTGGAGTTCATTTTTCTATTTTTTTATCTTTTTATTATGTCATGTTAGTCACCAGACAGTACATCATTAGTTTTCGGTGTTGTGTTCCATGATCCATTGTTTGCATGTAACACCCAGTGCTCCATCCAACCCATGCCCTCCTTAATACCCATCACCAAGCTCACCCATCTACCCACCTCTCTCCCTTCTAAAATCCTCCGTTTGTTTCCCAGAATCCATAGTCCCTCATGTATACCCCACTTTTAATAATGGATAGATCATCCAACAAGGTAAATAAAATAATGGACTTGAGCCACATTTTATCCAAACAGGCCTAACAGACATATGAATAACAGTCCATCCAACAGCTGCAGAACATACATTCTTTTTCAAGCATACATGAAACATTATCTAGGAGATCTCAGGTTAGGTCATAAAGCAAGTATTCACACATTTAAGAAGGTTTAAATCATACCAACTATCTTTTCTGACCACAATGGAACGAAAGTGGAAACCAATAATTGAAGGAAAACTGGAAATTTCATAAATATATGGAAATTAAACATATACTCCTGAATAACCAATGGGTCAAAGAGAATTTAAAAGGGAAATTAAAAAATAAAATCTTGAAACAAATGAAAACTGAAACATAACATACTAAAACTTAGGAGATGCAACAAAAGCAGTTCTAACAGGCAAGCTTATAAAAAGAAGTACCTACATTACAAAAAATAAAGTTCTTAAATAAGTAGCCTAGCTTTATACCTCTAAGAACTAGAAAAGGAAGAAACTAAGTCCAAAGTTAGCAGAAGGAGGGAAGATAAGAGCAGAAATTAGAAAAACAATAGAAAAGATCAATGAAACCAAGAGCTGGGTTTGGGAAATATTGATTAATCTATAAGCAGACTAATTAAAAAAGAGAAGACTCAAATAAAATTTGGAAATTAAGGAGGAGACATGACAACTGGTACCACAGAAATACAAAGAATCATAAGAGACTACTATGAACAATTATACACCTGCACATTTGATAACCTAGAAGAAATGGATATGTTCCTAAAAGCATACAAACTATCATGACTGAATCACGAAGAAATGGAAAAATCTGAAGACTTATAAGTAGTAAGGAGATTGAGTCAGTAATCAAAAACACCCAACAAAGAAAAGTCCAGGACCAGATGGCTTCAGCAGTGAGTCCTACCAAATATTTAAAGATGAATTAATGCCAACCCTTCTCAAACTCTTCCAAAATATTGAAGCAGAAGAAACATTTCCAAAATCAATTTACAAGGCATTGCTCTTCTGCCAAGCCAGAAAATGCACGACAAGAAAAGAAAAGTACAGGCCAATATCTCTCATGAACATAGAGGCAAAAATCCTCTACAAAATACTAGCAAACTAAATTCAACAGCACATTGAAAGGATCATGAGCCGGGATCAAGTTAGATTTATCCCTAGGATACAAAGATGGCTTAATAGGCACAAATCAATAAATATTATATACCACATTAGTAGAATGAAAGATAAAAATCAAATGTTCATTTCAATAGAGGCAGAAAAAAAATTGACAAAATTCAATATTTGCCCATGATAAAAACTTTTAACAATGTGAGTTTAAAAGGAATGTATCTTAACATAATAAATGCCACATAACAAGCCCACAGTTAAAATCATACTTGATAATGAAAGCTGAAAGGTTTTCTCTAAAATCAGGGACAAAGCAAGGGTGCCCACTCTCACCACTTTTATTGAACATAGTATTGGAAGTCCTAGCCAGAAAAAATTAGGCAAGAAAAAAATAAATAAATAAAAGGCATCCAAGTAAGAAAAGAAGAAGTAAAATTATTTCTGCTTGCAGGTGACATAATGTTATAAATAGAAACCTCTAATAAATCCAGAATAGTTGCATGATACAAAGTCAACATATGAAAATCTGTTGCCTTTCTATACAGGAACAACAAACTGAAAGAGAAATTAAGAAAGTAATCTCATTTACAATTGTATCAAAAAGAATAAAATACATAATAATAAATTTAACCAACAAGGTGAAAAATCCGTACACTTAAAACTTGACAACATTAATGAAAGAAATAAAGGGTATAATAAATAAAGGTATTTCCTGTTCAGAGACTGGAATAATTCATATGGTTACAATATCCATACAATCCAAAGTTATATACAGATTCAATGTAATCTCTTCAAAACTATAATGATATTTTTCACAGGAATAGAAAAACCTATTTGTAAATCCTCAAATTCATATGGAACCATGAAAGACCCCAAACAGCCAAAGCAATCTTGAGAAAGAAGATGGCTGGAGAAATCACACCTGATTCCAAGCTATAGAAATGACCCTTGAACAATATGGGTTTGAACTGCATGAGTCCACTCATATGTGGATTTTTTTCAATAGATGTATATACAGTAATGTAAGTATATTTTCTCTTCCTAATAATTCTCTTCCTTTTTTAAGATTTATTTATTTATTTGAAGGAGAGAGAGAGCTTAAGTGGGGAGAAGGGCAGAAGGAGAGGGGGAGAGAATCTCAAGCAGACTCTGTGCTGAGTGCAAAGCTCAACATGGGGCTCAATCCCATCACCCTGAGACCATGACCTGAGACAAAACCAAAAGTTGGACACCTAACTGACTGAGCCACCCAGACTCCCCCTCTTTGTTATTATTTTCTTAATAACATTTTCTATTCTCTAGCTTATGTTATTATAAGAATACAGTATGTAATACATGTATCATAGAAAATATGTGTTAATGGACTGTTTACATTATTGGTAAGACTTCCAGTCAACAGCGGGCTACTAATAGTTAAGTTTTTGGTAAGTCAAGTGGTAAGTCAGGTGAGGGGTTGGTGCCCCAACCCCTGCATTTTTCAAAGCTCAACTGTATTATAAAGTTATACTAAATGAAACAGTATGATACTGACATTAAAAGAGACACATAGACAGACCAGAAGGTCAACTAATCTTTGACAAGAGTGCCAAGAAAGCACAGGGGGAAAAGGATAGTCTCTTCAAAAAACAGTGTTGGGAAAACTGGATAACCACATGCAAAAGAATAAAACTGGACCCCTACCTTATAACACTCACAAAAATTAACTAAATACAGTTTAAAGATTCAAATATAAGAACTGATAACTTAAATCCCCTAGAAGATAACATAGAGAATATGCTTCTTGACATTGCCCTTGGCAAATATTTTTTGTATTTAACTTCAAAAGCAAAAATAACAAAAGTAAAAATAAATGAGTGGGAATATATGAAACTAGACAGCTTCTGCACAGCAAAGGAAACCCTAGACAAAATAAAAAGGCAACATACAGAATGGGAGAAAATATTTGCAAACCATATATCTGATAAGGGATTAATATCTAAAATGTATAAGGAACTCATACAACTCAATAGCAATCATAATAATAATAATATAATCTGATTTAAAAATAGGGGAAAGGACCTAAATAGACATTTTCCAAAGAAGACATACAAATGTCCAGCAGGTACATGAAAAAGGTATGCAGCATCACTAATCATCAGGGAAATGCAAATCAAAACCACAATAAGATATCACCTTGCATCTGTTAGAATGGCTATCATCATAAAGACAAGAGAATATAAGTGTTGACAAGGATATGGAAAAAAGGGAACCCTTTTGCATTGTTGGTAGGAATGTAAATGGAAAACAATATGAGATATTTCAGAAAATTAAAAATGGAGCTACCACATGATCCAGCAATTCCCCTGCTGTATATGTATCCAAAAGAAATAAAATCAGTATTTCAAAGAGATAACTACTCTCATGTTTATTGCAGCAGTACTCACAGTAGCCAAGATATTAAATACTAGACCAGTGTTCATCCACGGATGAATGGATAAATAGTACGTGGTATATATTTACAGCATAGAATACTATTCAGTCTTTAAAAAAGAAGAAAGTTCTGCCATTTGTGACAATATGGATGAATCGGGGGGGGGGCATTATCAGTGAAATAAGCCAGACAAAGATAAACACAGTATAGTATCACTTATATGTGCATCTTAAAATTTTAAAAATGTTGAACTCACAGAATCAGAGAATAAAACCGTGGTTTCCAGGGGCCTGGGAGTGGGGTAAATGGAAAGATGTTTGTCAAAGGGTATAAACATTCAGTTATACAGTAAGTTCTGAGGATCCAGTATACTCTAGTTAATAATACAGTACTGTAAGATTTGTAAGATTATAAGATTCTCACACATGCACCCAAAAAAGAACTATGTGAGGTGATGGATGTGTTAATTAACTTGATTATGGTAATGAGTTTCCAGTGTATGCATATTTCAACACATCACACAGCAACTCTTTAAATACACACAATTTTGCCAACTAGACTTCAATAAAGTTGGTAAAAAATTAAAATAAAATAATCCAAAACAATATAATGAAAAGGCAACTGCAAAATTATCTATATCAAATTTAAAAATCAAATCAAGGGGGGGACAAGATGGCGGAGAAGTAGGAGGAGGCGCCTTTTCAGCCCGTACCCCAAAGTGAGCTGATTACCTACCAAAGAACTCCGATCACCCATGAAATCAGCCTGAGATCAGAATTATACACGTCTGGATCTCTACAGGGGCAGAAGATGCCAGTGGGCAGGTAAAGCAGAGTGGTAAAGTCCGACTGATATCCTAAGATAAACAAAAGGGGGAGGGAGCCACCAGAGGCGACTGGTGCGAAAGTAATACCCCGATACAAGCGAGTGCGCCCTGCGCCTGGGGACCAGCAGTAACTTGGAGACTGGTTGAAAGCACTCCAAAAGGAAATTGTGGGAATTGGGGTAGCTAGGGACAGGGGCTTAAGTCCCCGGTCCCAGGACAGCCTCCCCTGGTGCGGAGGCAGAGAGAGTGCGGCGGAAAAACCAGCTCCTGGTCCCTAAGCCGCCAGCACGCCTGAGAACGCATGGGGTTCATTTCCTGTGAGGGGATGGGAGCCACGCTGGGCGGCAGAATGTGTGAGCCCTGCTACAGAGCCTGAGATACTCCCCTGAGAGAGGTACAAAGGCCCAGCTGGCGGCCTTTGATACGTGCCATTGTTTCAGAACCTAAGACTCCTGCACAAAACTCTCCCCCTAAGAGAGGTGCGCGGAAGGCCTAGCCTGGTGCTTTTGGACCTGCGCCCCGTTCTCAGAGCCTGAGACCTGCGTGCCACCCACAGTCTCCCCTTAAATTGGTGCCCGCAAGCCGGGCACTCTTGGACCCAGAAAGACCAGGCACTCCCAGCCCGGGCCACCGAGAAAATCTCAGTGTGCAATTGCTGCTTGGAACCTCTCTGGCGGTCTGGAGCTGCCCAGACAGCCGCCACTGCCTTGGCTTTGGGTACAAGCAAAAGATCCTGCATCCCCAGGAACCACAACTTGGAACCTGCTCTGCCAGCAGCCAAGGGGGAACTTATTTAGGCTCTGCAGCCAGACTGAGGCTTCTCTCTGAGAGGGAGATCAGGGTGTGGTTTGTTTTCCTCTAAAACTACAAAAAACATCAAAAGCGGTCAAAGTGAAAGAAAAAAAAATAAACAAACATAAAACCCGCCAGAGAACAAAAGCCTGAAAAAAAAACAGTTTCCTCAGAGCCCACCCCCTTGAGGGAGGCGGGAGGACTTAACTCAGGGAACCTCATTGACAGAAAACCCACGTGGCAGGCCCCTCCCCCAGAAAACAAACCAAGAAAGAAAAAAAAAAGAGAAAAAAAAAAAGGACTACAAGAGAATAACCACTACTTCATAAAAAAATTTATTTTTCACTCATTCCCACTATTCTGGTTCATTTTTTTTTATACGTGGTAATTTTTTTAACCTATTTACCATCACAGCGAGCTGTACAGTACATCAAATTCCATAATAACCTTCTAACCTGAACTTTTTGATACATACACCTATGTTTTTCTTTTGCAATTCTATTTTTTGAATTCCTTTTTTTTAAATTTTAGTTCAGTCTAGTTATTCACTTTTATTTTTATCTTCTAATATTCATATAGAGTTAAACTTCAAAGTAATCCCCTTTCCCCAATCAATACTACCCCTATAGGTAAACCAATTTTTAACCCCCCTTTATCTTAGGAAAGTTGAGTCCTTTAACAAAGATATCAAAATACATCCAGGAAGAATCAAAACAACCTTCCTCGCACACACTGAGAATTTATAACCACTCTCCCATCTTTTTCTTCCACCGGTGTTTCTGTGTTTTTGTGTTTGTCCTGATAGCATATAAATCTTACACTTGGGGTACTTTCTGATGAGGTTCTTCCTTTATTTGCATATATTTTTTTTCTCTTGTCATATACTTGTATCAGTCTTTTTCTTTGTCTACTTCATAAATCTTACCTTGGGGCCCATCTGGGCTGAACCTTCTCTTTCATCTTCCTTTTCTTTCCTGTCTCTCTCTCTCCCTCTCTTTCTTTTCTTTTTTTTTCTCTTTTTCTTTTCTTTTGTCTCTCATTTGGGTGGGGAATCCTGATTGCTCAGAAGTGTCCCAGGGTGCACCTTGACTGCACCACGGTTGATACATCCAGCTACATCTGTTCAGTCATCTCCCACCAAAATAACTAGGAGGAGGAATGCCCAACAGAAGAAAAATACAGAGGCTGGACCTTCTGCAAAAGAGCTAACAGCTATCAACATAGACAATATGTCAGAAAGAGAATTCAGGCTAACAATTATCCAGGCAATAGCTAGGTTGGAGAAAGCCATGGATGACCAAATGGAATTGATTAGGGCCAAGCTGAAAGCGACAAGAGATGATGTTCACAATGTAAGGGCAGAGCTTAAAGCTAGCAGGGAGGAGGTTCACAATGCTCGCAATGAGTTCCAATCTACTCTAAACTCTCTCAAAGCTAGGGTAACTGAGACAGAAAATAGAATTAGTGATCTGGAGGACAAAGAGATAGAGAGAAAGGATCAGGAGGAAGCCTGGAACAAACAGCTTAGAAACCACGAAAACAGAATCAGGGAAATAAATGATGCCATGAAGTGTTCAAACGTCAGAATTATTGGAATCCCTGAAGGGGAGGAGAAAGAAAGAAGTCTAGAAGATATAGTGGAACAAGTCCTTCATGAAAATTTTCCCAATCTCGCGAATGGAACCAGCATTCATGTACTGGAGGCTGAAAGGTCTCCACCCAAGATTATTCATTCCAAAAAAACATCACGACACCTGATAGTCAAATTGAGGAATTATATTGTAGGTATAATCTCTTGAAAGCCGCTAGGGCAAAGAGGCTCCTTACTTACAGAGGAAAGCCCATCAGAATAAGGTCAGACCTGTCCACAGAGACCTGGCAAGCCAGAAAAGGCAGGCAAGAAATATTCAGGGCACTAAATGAGAAGAACATGCCGCCAAGAATACTTTATCCAGCAAGGTTGACACTCAAAATGTGTGTTGAGATAAAGAGCTTCCAAGACTGGCAAGGTTTAAAAGAGTATGTGAAATATCTATGTAAGTAAAAGGTAAAGAAATCTACAGAAAGAAAGACTTCAAAGGTAACATGATGTCAATAAAAACGTATCTATCAATAATCACTCTCAATGTGAATGGCCTAAAAGCGCCCATAAAATGGCACAGGGTTGCAGATTGGATAAAACGACAGGACCCATCCATATGTTGTCTACAAGAGACCCATTTTGAACCTAAAGATACACCCAGACTGAAAGTGAAGGGATGGAGAAGCATTTTTCATGCCAATGGGCCTCAAAAGAAGGCTGGGGTAGCAATTCTCATATCAGATAAATTAGAATTTAAACTAAAGACTGTAGTCAGAGATACAGAAGGACACTACATAATCCTTAAAGGGACTATCCACCAAGATGATCTAACAATTGTAAATATCTATGCTCCCAATATGGGAGCAGCCAATTACTTAAGAAAACTGTTAGTCAAGATAAAGAGTCATATTGATATGAATACACTAATCGTAGGAGATCTTAACACATATCTCTCAGAAATAGACAGATCATTGAAGCAGAAAATCAATAAACAAACAAGAGCATTGAATGACACATTGGACCAGATGGACCTCATAGATATATACAGAACATTCCACCCTAAAACAACAGAATACTCATTCTTCTCAAGTGCACACGAAACTTTCTCAAGAATAGACCACATACTGGGTCACAAATCAGGACTCAACTGATACCAAAAGACAGATTATTCCCTGCATATTCTCAGATCACAATGCTTTGAAACTGGAGCTCAATCACAAGGAAAAGTTCAGAAGGAACTCAAACACCTGGAAGCTAAAGACCACCTTGCTTAAGAATGCTTGGATCAGGGATGCCTGGGTGGCTCAGTTGGTTAAGCAGCTGCCTTCAGCTCAAATCATGATCCCAGCGTCCTGGGATAGAGTCCCACATCAGGCTCCTTGCTCCGCAGGGAGCCTGCTTCTCCCTCTGACTCTGCCTGCCACTCTCTGCCTGTGCTCGCTCTCGCTCGCTTTCTCTCTCACAAATAAATAAATAAAATCTTTAAAAAAAAAAAAAAGAATGCTTGGATCAACTAGGAGATCAAAGAAGACTGAAACAATTCATGGAAACCAATAGGAATGAAGACACTTCAGTCCAAAACCTATGGGATACAGCAAAGGCGGTCCTAAGAGGAAATACATAGCCATCCAAGCCTCCCTCAAAAAACTTGAAAAATCCAGAACACACCAGCTGTCTCTATACCTTAAAGAACTGGAGAATCAACAACAAATCAAACCAACTCCACACATAAGAAGGGAAATCATCAAGATTAGAGCTGAGATCAATGAGGTAGAAACCAGAGATACAGTAGAACGTATTAATGAAACTAGAAGCTGGTTTTTTGAAAGAATCAATAAGACCAATAAACCATTGGCCACACTAATCCAAAAGAAAAGAGAAAAGCCCAAATTCATAAAATTATGAATGAAAAGGGAGAGATCACAACTAACACCAAGGAAGTAGAAACAATCATCAGAAATTATTACGAACAGTTATATGCCAATAAGCTTAGCAACCTAGATGAAATGGATGCATTCCTGGAAAAATATAAACTACCAACATTGAACCAGGAAGAAATTGACAACCTGAATAGGCCGATATCTAGTAAAGAGATTGAAGCAGTGATAAAAAAAAAACCTCCCAAAAAACAAGAGCCCAGGACCTGACGGATTCCCTGGGGAATTCTACCAAACCTTCAAAGAAGAAATAACACCTATTCTCCTGAAGCTGTTTCAAAAAATTGAAGCAGAAGGAAAACTTCCAGACTCTTTCTATGAAGCCAGCATTATGCTGATCCCCAAACCAGGCAAAGACCCTACTGAAAAGAACAATTTCAGACCAATATCACTGATGAATATGGATGCTAAGATTCCCAACAAGATCCTAGCAAATAGCATCCAACAGCACATTAAAAAGATTATCCACCATAACCAGGTGGGATTCATCCCTGGGCTACAAGGATAGTTCAACATTCGCAAATCAATCAATGTGATACAACAAATTAATATGAGAAGAGAGAAGAACCACATGGTCCTCTCCATTGATGCAGAAAAAGCATTTGACAAAATCCAGCATCCGTTCCTGATTAAAATGCTTCAAAGTATAGGGGTAGAGGGAACATTCCTGAACTTCATCAAATCTACCTATGAAAGACACACAGCAAATATCATCTTCAATGGGAAAAAGCTTGCAGCCTTCCCATTGAGATCAGGAACAAGACAAGGATGTCCACTTCCATCACTCTTGTTCAACATAATATTAGAAGTCCTAGCAACAGCAATTAGACAACAAAGAGAAATAATAGGTATCCAAATTCACAACGAAGAAGTCAAACTCTCTCTATTCACAGATGACATGATTCTTTATATGGAAAACCCAATAGACTCCATTCCCAAACTACTAGAACTCATACAGCAATTCAGCAGCATGGCAGGATACAAAGTTAATGTGCAGAAATTGGTGGCTTTCTTATACACTAACAATGAAAATACAGAAAGGAAAATTAGAGAATCGATTCCATTTACTATAGCACCAAGAACCATAAGATACCTGGGAATAAAACCAACAAAAGAGGTAAAGGATCTGTACTTGAGGAACTACAGAACACTCATGAAAGAAATTGAAGAAGACACAAAAAGATGGAAGACCATTCTATGCTCTTGGATTGGAAGAATACATTGTTAAAATGTCTATACTGAGTGGGGACAAGATGGCGGGGTAGTAGGAAGAGGCGTCTTTTCAGCTGGTACCCCAAAGTGAGCTGATTACCTACCAAAGAACTCCGATCACGCATGAAATCAGCCTGAGATCAGAATTATACACGTCTGGATTTCTACAGGGGCAGAAGACGCCAGTGAGCAGGTAAAGCGGAATGGGAACTGCGGACTGATATCGTAAGATAAACAAAAGGGGGAGGGAGCCACCAGAGGCGACCGGTGGGAGAGTAATACCCCAATACGAGCGAGAGTGCCCTGCGTCTGGGGACCAGCATTAACTTGGAGACTGGTTGAAAGCACTCCAAAAGAGCAAAGGATCGCGGGGAGGAAATTGTGGGAATTGGGGCGGCTAGGGACTGGGGCTTAAGTCCCCCGTCCCAGAAGGCCCCCCCTGCGCGGAGGCAGAGAGAGTGCGGCGGAGAAACCGGCTCCTGGTCCCTAAGCCGCCAGCGCACCCCAGAGCGTGTGGGTTCCGGCTCCTGTGAGGGGATGGGAGCTGCGCCGGTCTGCAGAACGCGTGCTAGCCCTACCACAAAGCATGAGATACGCGCGTACGTCGCTCGAGCTCCCCTGGGTTACTGAGGCCCGGCAGATGCTCCTTGACCCGCTCCATTGTTTCAAAGCCTAAGCTGCGCGCGCGCACGCGCGCGCATGCGCGCGCGAAACTCTTCCCCGGACAGAGGCGCGCACAAGCCCAGCCTGCGGCTCACGGACCCGCGCCCTGTTCTCAGTGCCCCAGACGTGCGCCCGACCCACAGCCGCCTCTGAAAAGAGGTGCACGCAAGCCGGGCACTCCCAGCCAGGGCCGGGGGCAAAATCTCAGTGTGCGATCGCTGCTTGGAACCTCTCTGGCGGTCGGGAGCTCCCAGACAGCCGCCACTGCCTTGGCTTTGGGGACGAGCAAAAGATCCTGCGCCCGCAGGGTCTGCAACTTGGAACCTGCGCTGCCAGCGGCCAAGGGGGAATTTATTCAGCTTCTGCACCCAGACTGAGGCTTCTCTCTGAGACGGAGATAAGGGTGCGGTTTGATTTCTTCTACTACTACAAAAACCATCAAAGGCGGTCAAGGTGAGAGGGAAAAAAGTGAACAAGCAAAAAAACCAGCAGAGAACAAAAGCCTGAAAAAAACCAGTTTCCCCAGAGCCCACCCCCTTGAGGGGGGCGGGGGGACTCAACTCAGGAAACATCACTGACTGACAACCCACATGGCAGGCCCCTCCCCCAGAAAACCAACCAAGAAAGAAAAAAAAAAAGGACTACAGGAGAACCACCACTACTTCATAGGAAAACTTGTATTATTCACTCGTTTCCACTATTCCGGTTCTCATATATATATATATATATATATATATATATATATATATTTTTTTTACACATAGGTAATTTTTTAACCTATTTACCATCACAGCGAGCTGTACAGTACATCAAATTCCATAATACCTTTCTAACCTGAACTTTTTGATATATACATCTATGTTTTCTTTTGCATTTTTATTTTTTGAATTTCTTTTTTTTTTAAATTTTAGTTTAGTTTACTCTAGTATATTCCTTTTTATTTTTATCCTCTAATATTCATATAGAGTTAACTTCAAAGTAATCCCCTTTCCCCAATCAATACTACCCCTATAGGTAAACCAATTTTTAATCCCCTTTATCTTAGGAAAGTTGAGTCCTTTAACAAAGATATCAAGATACATCCAGGAAGAATCAAAACAACCTTCCTCGCACACACTGAGAATTTATAAGAACTCTCCCATCTTCTTCCACCAGTGTTTCTGTGTTTTTTGAGTTTGTCCTGATAGCATATAAATTTTACACTTGTGGTTCTTTTTGACGAGGTTCTTTCTTTATTTGCATATATATATATTTTTTTTTCTTTCTCTTGCCATATAATTGTATCAGTCTTTTTATCTCTTTTTGTTTGTCTACTTCATAAATCTTACCTGGGGCCCATCTGGGCTGAACCTTCTCTTTCATCTTCCCTTTCTTTCCTCTCTCTCTCTCTCTTTTTCTTCTTTTCCTTTTTCTTTTCTTTTGTCTCTCGTTTGGGTGGGGAATCCTGATTGCTCAGAAGTGTTCCAGGGTGCACCTTGACTGCACCAGAGTTGATACATCCAGCTACATCTGTTCAGTCTTCTCCCACCAAAATGACTAGGAAGAGGAATGCCCAACAGAACAAAATTACAGAGGATGGACCTACTGCAACAGAGCTAACGGCTATCAACATAGACAATATGTCGGAAAGAGAATTCAGGCTAACAATTATCCAGGCAATAGCTAGGTTGGAGAAAGCCATGGATGACCAAATAGAATTGATTAGGGCCGAACTGAAAGCGACCAGACAGGATGTTCACAACGTTAGGGCGGAGCTTAAAGCTAACAGGGAGGAGGTCCACAATGCTCTCAATGAGTTCCAATCTAATCTAAACTCTCTCAAAGCTAGGGTAACTGAGACAGAAGATAGAATTAGTGATCTGGAAGACAAACAGATAGAGAGAAAGGATAAGGAGGAAGCCTGGAACAAACAGCTTAGATCCCACGAAAGCAGAATCAGGGAAATAAATGATTCCATGAAGCGTTCCAACGTCAGAATTATTGGAATTCCTGAAGGGGAGGAGAAAGAAAGAAGTCTAGAAGATATCGTGGAACAAGTCCTTCATGAAAATTTTCCGAATCTCGCGAATGAAACCAGCGTTCATATACTAGAGGCTGAACGGTCTCCACCCAAGATTATACACTCCAAAAATACATCACGACACCTGATAGTCAAATTGAGGAATTATAATTGTAGGTATAATCTCTTGAAAGCCGCCAGGGCAAAGAGGCTCCTTACTTACAGAGGGAAGCCCATCAGAATAACGTCAGACCTGTCCACAGAGACCTGGCAAGCCAGAAGAGGCTGGCAAGATATATTCAGGGCACTAAATGAGAAGAACATGCAGCCAAGAATACTTTATCCAGCAAGACTGACATTCAAAATAGATGGAGAGATAAAGAGTTTCCAAGACCGGCAAGGCTTAAAAGACTATGCAACCACCAAGCCGACACTGCAGGAAATATTAAGGGGGGGTTCTATAAAAGAGGAAAAATCCCAAGAATAGCATTGAACAGAAATATAGAGACAGTCTAAAAAAAAAAAAATCTTTAAAAAAAGAAAGAAAGACTTCAAAGGTAACACGATGTCAATAAAAACGTATCTATCAATAATCACTCTCAATGTGAATGGCCTAAATGCACCCATAAAATGGCACAGGGTTGCAGATTGGATAAAACGACAGGACCCATCCATATGCTGTCTACAAGAGACCCATTTTGAACCTAAAGATACACACAGACTGAAAGTGAAGGGGTGGAGAAGCATCTTTCATGCCAATGGGACTCAAAAGAAGGCTGGGGTAGCGATTCTCATATCAGATAAATTAGATTTTAAACTAAAGACTGTAGTCAGAGATACAGAAGGACACTACATAATCCTTAAAGGGACTATCCACCAAGATGATCTAACAATTGTAAATATCTATGCTCCCAATATGGGAGCAGCCAATTACTTAAGAAAACTGATAATCAAGATAAAGAGTCATATTGATATGAATACACTAATCGTACGAGATCTTAACACGCCTCTTTCAGAATTAGACAGATCATCGAAGCAGAAAATCAATAAAGAAACAAGAGCATTGAATGACACATTGGACCAGATGGACCTCATAGATATATACAGAACATTCCACCCTAAAACAATAGAATACTCATTCTTCTCAAGTGCACACGGAACCTTCTCCAGAATAGACCACATACTGGGTCACAAATCAGGACTCAGCCGAAACCAAAAGACTGAGATTATTCCCTGCATATTCTCAGATCACAATGCTTTGAAACTGGAGCTCAATCACAAGGAAAAGTTCAGAAGGAACTCAAACACCTGGAAGCTAAAGACCACCTTGCTTAAGAATGCTTGGATCAACCAGGAGATCAAAGAAGAACTGAAACAATTCATGGAAACCAATGAGAATGAAGACACTTCGGTCCAAAACCTATGGGATACAGCAAAGGCGGTCCTAAGGGGAAAATATATAGCCATCCAAGCCTCGCTCAAAAAAGTTGAAAAATCCAGAACACACCAGCTGTCTCTACACCTTAAAGAACTGGAGGATCAAAAACAAATCAAACCAACTCCACACATAAGAAGGGAAATCATCAAGATTAGAGCTGAGATCAATGAGGTAGAAACCAGAGATACAGTAGAACGTATCAATGAAACTAGAAGCTGGTTTTTTGAAAGAATCAATAAGATCAATAAGCCACTGGCTACACTAATCCAAAAGAAAAGAGAGAAAGCCCAAATTCATAAAATTATGAATGAAAAGGGAGAGATCACAACTAACACCAAGGAAGTAGAAACAATCATCAGAAGTTATTACGAACAGTTATATGCCAATAAGCTTAGCAACCTAGATGAAATGGATGCATTCCTGGAAAAATATAAACTACCAACATTGAGCCAGGAAGAAATCGACAACCTGAATAGACCGATATCTAATAACGTGATTCAATCAGTGATCAAAAACCTCCCAAAAAACAAGAGCCCAGGACCTGACGGATTCCCTGGGGAATTCTACCAAACCTTCAAAGAAGAAATAACACCTATTCTCCTGAAGCTGTTTCAAAAAATTGAAGCAGAAGGAAAACTTCCAGACTCTTTCTATGAAGCCAGCATTACCCTGATCCCCAAACCAGGCAAGGATCCTACCAAAAAGGAGAATTTCAGACCAATATCACTGATGAATATGGATGCTAAGATTCTCAACAAGATCCTAGCCAACAGGATCCAACAGCACATTAAAAAGATTATCCACCATGATCAGGTGGGATTCATCCCTGGGCTACAAGGATGGTTCAACATTCGCAAATCAATCAATGTGATACAACAAATTAATATGAGAAGAGAGAAGAACCACATGGTCCTCTCAATTGATGCAGAAAAAGCATTTGACAAAATCCAACATCCGTTCCTGATTAAAATGCTTCAAAGTATAGGGATAGAGGGAATATTCCTGAACCTCATCAAATGTATCTATGAAAGACCCACAGCAAATATCATCCTCAATGGGAAAAAGCTTGCAGCCTTCCCATTGAGATCAGGAACAAGACAAGGATGCCCACTTTCACCACTCTTGTTCAACATAGTATTAGAAGTCCTAGCAACAGCAATCAGACAACAGAGAGAAATAAAAGGTATCCAAATTGTTAATGAAGAAGTCAAACTCTCTCTCTTCGCAGATGACATGATTCTTTATATGGAAAACCCAAAAGACTCCACCCCCAAATTACTAGAACTCATACAGCAATTCAGCAACATGGGAGGATACAAAGTCAATGTGCAGAAATCAGTGGCTTTCTTATACACTAACAATGAAAATACAGAAAGGGAAATTAGAGAATCGATTCCATTTACTATAGCACCAAGAACCATAAGACACCTGGGAATAAACCTAACTAAAGAGGTAAAGGATATGTACTCGAGGAACTACAGAACACTCATGAAAGAAATTGAAGAAGACAAAAATAGATGGAAGACCATTCCATGCTCTTGGATCGGAAGAATAAACATTGTTAAAATGTCTATACTGCCTAGAGCAATCTATACTTTTAATGCCATTCCGATCAAAATTCCACCGGCATTCTTCAAAGAGCTGGAGCAAATAATCCTAAAATTTGTATGGAATCAGAAGAGACTCCGAAGCGCTAAGGAAATGTTGAAAAACAAAAATAAAGCTGGCGGCATCACCTTACCTGATTTCAAGCTTTATTACAAAGTTGTGATCACCAAGACAGCATGGTACTGGCATAAAAACAGACACATAGACCAATGGAACAGAGTAGAGAGCCCAGATATGGACCCTCAACTCTATGGTCAATTAATCTTCGACAAAACAGTAAAAAATATACAGTGGAAAAAAGACAGTCTCTTCAATAAATGGTGCTGGGAAAACTGGACAGCTATATGTAGAAGAATGAAACTCGACCATTCTCTTACACCGTACACAAAGATCAACTCAAAATGGATAAAAGACCTCAACGTGAGACAGGAATCCATCAGAATCTTAGAGGAGAACATAGGCAGTAATCTCTTTGATATCAGCCACAGCAACTTCTTTCAAGATACGTCTCCAAAGGCAAAGGAAACAAAAGCAAAAATAAACTTCTGGGACTTCATCAAAATCAAAAGCTTCTGCACAGCAAAGGAAACAGTCAAAAAAACAAAGAGGCAACCCACGGTATGGGAGAAGATATTTGCAAATGACAGTACAGACAAAAGGTTGATATCCAGGATCTATAATGAACTCCTCAAACTCAACCCACACGAAACAGACATACACATCAAAAAATGGGCAGAAGATATGAACAGACACTTCTCCAATCAAGACATACAAATGGCTATCAGACACATGAAAAAATGCTCATCATCATTAGCCCTCAGGGAGATTCAAATTAAAACCACATTGAGATATCACCTTACACCAATTAGAATGGCCAAAATTAACAAAACAGGAAACAACATGTGTTGGAGAGGATGTGGAGAAAGGGGAACCCTCTTACACTGTTGGTGGGAATGCAAGTTGGTGCAGCCTCTTTGAAGAACAGTGTGGAGATTCCTCAAGAAATTAAAAATAGAGATTCCCTATGACCCTGCAATTGCACTCCTGGGTATTTACCCCAAAGACACAGATGTCGTGAAAAGAAGGGCCATCTGTACCCCAATGTTTATAGCAGCAATGGCCACACTCGCCAAACTATGGAAAGAACCAAGGTGCCCTTCAACGGATGAATGGATAAGGAAGATGTGGTCCATATATACTATGGAGTATTATGCCTCCATCAGAAAGGATGAATACCCAACTTTTGTAGCAACATGGACGGGACTGGAAGAGATTATGCTGAGTGAAATAAGTCAAGCAGAGAGAGTCAATTATCATATGGTTTCACTTATTTGTGGAGCATAACAAATAGCATGGAGGACAAGGGGCATTAGAGAGGAGTAGGGAATTTGGGTAAATTGGAAGAGGAGGTGAACCATGAGAGACTATGGACTCTGAAAAACAGTCTGAGGGGTTTGAAGTGGCGGGGGGGTGGGAGGTAGGGGTACCAGGTGGTGGGTATTATAGAGGGCACGGCTTGCATGGAGCACTGGGTGTGGTGAAAAAATAATGAATAATGTTTTTCTGAAAATAAATAAATTGGAAAAAAAAAGGAAAAAAAAGTCTATACTGCCTAGAGCAATCTATACTTTTAATGCCATTCCGATCAAAATTCCACCAGTATTCTTCAAAGAGCTGGAGCAAATAATCCTAAAATTTGTATGGAATCAGAAGAGACCCCGAAGCGCTAAGGAAATGTTGAAAAACAAAAATAAAGCTGGCGGCATCACCTTACCTGATTTCAAGCTTTATTACAAAGCTGTGATCACCAAGACAGCATGGTACTGGCATAGAAACAGACACATAGACCAGTGGAACAGAGTAGAGAGCCCAGATATGGACTCTCTACTCTATGGTTAATTAATCTTCGACAAAACAGGAAAAAATATACAGTGGAAAAAAGACAGCCTCTTCAATAAATGGTTCTGGGAAAACTGGACAGCTATATGTAGAAGAATGAAACTCGACCATTCTCTTACACCGTACACAAAGATAAACTCAAAATGGATAAAAGACCTCAACATGAGACAGGAATCCATCAGAATCTTAGAGGAGAACATAGGCAGTAATCTCTTCGATATCAGCCACAGCAACTTCTTTCAAGATACGTCTCCAAAAGCAAAGGAAACAAAAGCGAAAATAAACTTCTGGGACTTCATCAAAATCAAAAGCTTCTGCACAGCAAAGGAAACAGTCAAAAAAACAAAGAGGCAACCCACGGTATGGGAGAAGATATTTGCAAATGACAGTACAGACAAAAGATTGATATCCAGGATCTATAATGAACTCCTCAAACTCAACCCACACAAAACGGGCAATCATATCAAAAAATGGGCAGAAGATATGAACAGACGCTTCTCCATTCAAGACATACAAATGGCTATCAGACACATGAAAAATGTTCATCATCACTAGCCATCAGGGAGATTCAAATTAAAACCACATTGAGATATCACCTTACACCAGTTAGAATGGCCAAAATTAACAAGACAGGAAACAACATATGTTGGAGGGGATGTGGAGCAAGGGGAACCCTCTTACACTGTTGGTGGGAATGCAAGTTGGTGCAGCCTCTTTGGAGAACAGTGTGGGAATTCCTCAAGAAATTAAAAATAGAGCTTCCCTATGACCCTGCAATTGCACTCCTGGGTATTTACCCCAAAGATACAGATGTCATGAAAAGAAGGGCCATCTGTACCCCAATGTTTATAGCAGCAATGGCCACACTCGCCAAACTATGGAAAGAACCAAGATGCCCTTCAATGGATGAATGGATAAGGAAGATGTGGTCCATATACACTATGGAATATTATGCCTCCATCAGAAAGGATGAATACCCAACTCTTGTAGCAACATGGATGGGACTGGAAGAGATTATGCTGAGTGAAACCAGTCAAGCAAAGAGAGTCAATAATCCTATGGTTTCACTTATTTGTGGAGCATTACAAATAGCATGGAAGACATGGGGAGTTAGAGAGGAGAAGGGAGTTGGGGTAAATTGGAAGGGGAGGTGAATCATGAGAGACTATGGACTCTGAAAAACAATCTGAGGGGTTTGAATTGGTGGGGGAATGGGAGGTTGGGGTACCAGGTGGTGGGTATTATAGAGGCACGGATTGCATGGAGCACTGGGTGTGGTGAAAAAATAATGAATACTATTATGCTGAAAATAAATTTAAAAAAAAGAAAAAAATCAAAATAAATATATAATATAGTAAATAATAAACATAATAAATAAAAGAAATAAAATCAAATAAAATTTAAATCAAATTTCTTAAAATTAAACTAAAATCTTTAATTATAAAATTCAATTAAATCTCATAAAGTATTTTACAAAAGTAAATCTATTTGTTATTAAACATTCTAGGTCTATACAGTTACCAGTGTAAGGAATCTGTATCATACTTCATATATTATATATAACTGTAAAGTGTCGTGCATTTAAGGATAAGAAAAACTGTCTTATTATTGTATTACCATAAATTATAAATTAAAATTATATTGTATTTTTAAAAATTCCTTAGCCACCATGTGCAACTATTTCAAATGCCATGCTAATTTATGAGTACTTTCAGACCATGAAAGGGTATATGAAGATGATTAAGGAAATGGATGTTCAACAATATTGGGAAATAATATTTTATTATTCAAGAGTTAGGATGATTTTCATGCTAATTTGAATGGAGAGATTTGACAGGTTAACGTATTGGTGCTTTCTCTTAGCAACATACTTTCACATCTTTCAAATCCTCTCTGAACTCCAAAGCAATGGCCCTGTCCAGTGTTAGCACTGGTATAATCCATAAATCTTGGCAGCATTTGGAGAGGTAACATCACCTTTTGTTTTGAGGAATTGAGGCAAGGTGTGTAAAGAAGCATTTTCCAAGACCAGAATAGAGTTGACTGTAAGATCAGATGTTGGGGTGTTAGGTATACTCTGCCAGCACTGAGCACCAGATGCCAGGGACAGAGGCACCCATGAGTTGTTTGATTGCCCCAGGTTGGTTGAAAGAGATTCCTCACTTACTCACCTCACCTACTAAATGTCTTGTGCTATCCTCCTCTCAGTCACTAAGTCCCACTGCCAAAATCTTTCCAGCCTTAGACTTCACACTTCCACTTGGAAGTTCTTCAAAGGGATAACTCCTCATTCTGCAGGAGTGTACCTTTAAGTACAACTTAAATGTACCTTTCTTGGGCAAGGGAGCACTGATGCTTCTAAATAAACTCCTCCACCCCAATCACTGATGTTTCATTACTGCACTGTTTCCTAC
The DNA here is from genome assembly GCF_020171115.1 of Neogale vison. Classification (NCBI taxonomy): domain Eukaryota; kingdom Metazoa; phylum Chordata; class Mammalia; order Carnivora; family Mustelidae; genus Neogale; species Neogale vison. The sequence continues at coordinate 82,324,049 of NC_058094.1, read as the reverse complement.
ATAGTTTCAGAATTCTCACTCTATATATTTGGGGTTTTTTTCTTTATTATCTATGTCCTGTTCAAGTATAAGAGCCACAAGGAAGGACCACAAAGCCCTCCAATTAGTACACGACATGCACTCATTATTGTTGGTGGGAAGCAGAGGGGGAAAAGACAGGGAAGTTCTCTATAGCTAAGAGGTATAAACAGATCAATTCTCCATTTGAAAATACTTCTAGAAATGACCATTCATTATTTTGCCACATTTTAGTGTTGTGGAAAACTAAAAGCAAGAAAAAGTAAACAATAATGTAGCATTTAAATTATGTTGTTCTCATACTGGACTTAACATCTAAGAGCTAAGTTCCTTACCCTCAACAATATCTTAACCAGATGTCTAAGCATTCGATTTAACTGGGTCTTCATTTGGATGCATCCAGGACACATTCTGCTTGGTGACAGGGCTGTTACACAGATAAATTAGCTAAGGCATGAGTGCTTGTGGGGCCTAACAGTCCTTTGTAAACCCTGCTAAATTTAGCCACTTCCAAACATGCCTTAGATGCTGTCACTTGAAGGTCCCTTTTAGACTCTCCACACACATCTCAAACTTCTCTAATAACTCTTGAGCTAATTTTCTCCAGAAAAAAGAGAAAAAAATCAAATTTCTTAGTAATTAGTTTGGAACTCATGCTACTTTTATCATTATTCATATATTACAAACAAATTTGTACTTTAATATGATTAAATTAAATCCTTTAAAAATCTGTCACAGGATGTGAGACAAACATACACTGACCTACATTCAAATGAGATTTTTGCAATATGATTAAGTGCTTGAACTTTCCAACTCCTTGTAATATTAATGTATTGTGATAGTTATAGGTGTTTATATAATTAGAATAGCATGTCATTTCTAAAGCATTTTTTTAAATAAGCTGGACTTGTAGCATTTGAAAACTTAAGCACTAATATCCATGATGTATAGTAAATACGTACAAGGAGAACGGATAGTGGGTGAGGTAAGCTTAACTGAACACAGAGGTCCAAGGGTGGTTTTGAAATTCTCTTTTCCTCTTCCTGTGCAGAATATGAATGGGCTTTAGTTCACTGGGAATCTCCTTTCCCCAGCCAATTTCCACTGTAAGCCTGAAGGAAATCATTTAAACTCTTCAGCTCCCTACTGCACTGAAAGAAACATGACATGATTTTTATAAATGTCAGGATTCCTACAGGCCTCAGGACATTTGCTGTGATTTTACTATGAAGAACATTTCCTGAGGCTAAGAGCCTATTTCTGCCATTAACCTGATGACATAAGTTTTACTCATCTGCAGAATGAAGTGAGAAATAATCCTTATCCCAAGGGATTCTTCACTTAGCTCATATCCAGCACTCAATAAATGTCACCTATTATTTTATTATTACTTCCGATAAATTCTAAGTGAATTTCATCCAGTAATTAAACACACACACACACATTTCTTTATTATCTACATTTTAAAATAAAAAGCTAAGGTTTAAGGTTCTTAATAAACTTGCCCATATCAAAGTTCAAATTAAACTCACATGTTCCGGTGTTCCTTTTTTAATGTTCTTGCTATTATATACAGTAACTATACCTACTTAATCTAAAATATTTCCACTTACTTTAGTGTCTCCAGTTTGTTTGATTAAAAAATATTCCAAAAATGCTTACTGAGAAAAATTAAGTGTATTACAGAAAATTTGACTTAATTTAGATCACCTCTCTAGCGGGATTAAAATGATCTCTTTTACACTTAACACTCAAAATGTATGTGTTCACACATACACATTCTTTTTTTTTTTTTTTAAACTCTACAGTCTTGGGAACTCCTGAAATGTTTGCATTCTCTACAGAGCAACTGGAGTTAGCATACAGGATTAACAAAGAACAAATAAAATTAAAATTAACAAATAAAATTAAAGTATCTCTGAGAATGAAACAATGAGCAAGTACATTTCTGCTTTACAAAGTTCAATTTCCATACAATTTTCCAGGCATACATCTTTTGAGTAAAATGAGCTAGAAGTTATAGAGATAATCAATCCCAACTCTCATTTCTCAAAAGAGAAACTGAAGACCAAATGAAAAAAATTATAATAGCTCTTTTGAGATAAAATTTGCATACCAAAAAATCACTCAATGGGTATAATTCAGTGGTTTTAGAATATTGACAGATTTATAGACATCACCACTTTTAGAACATCTTTACCACACCCAAAAAATCACCCTATGTAATTATCCCCTATTATTCCCATCATCACACCATATTCATTAGCTCTAATTCCCCCATTGACTCTCACCTCTCAGCCCTGAGAGAGTTACTAATCTGCATTTCTGTCTATTGATGTGTCTATTCTGAGCATTTATATAAATAAAATCATACAATATATGATGATTTGTAACTGGCTTCCTTCACTTAGCAGAATATTTTCAAGTGCCATCCATATTGTGCATGAATCAATACTTTATCCCTCCTATTACTAAATAATATCTCATTGTATGGATATTCCATATTTTCTTTATCCATTCTTCTTGATGAATAATGTGAGTATGAACATTTATGTACAGCCTTTTGTGTGGAAATATGTTTTCACTTTTCTTATTTATTTAGCTGACATTAGCACTTTTGGTTTATATGGTAATTCTGTGTTTAACATTTTGAGAAATTGCTGAACTGTTCTCCCATGTAAATATTCCATTTCCCAATTCCATCAGCAGTGAATGAGGGTTCCAGTTTCTCCACACCCACTGACATTTGTTATTAACTGCCTTTTTAAATTTTAGCCATCCTAGTTAATGGAAAATTGTATCATTGTGTTTTTATTGCATTGCCTTAATTACTAATGATGTTGGACATCACCTCATGTGCTTTATTGGCTGTTTGTGTCTCTTCTTTCAAGAAACAGCCATTCAAATACTTTGCCCCATTTTAATCAAGTTATTTTTTATAGTTGACATGAAAGTGTTCTATATTCTAAATACTAGACCCTTGTCAGACATAGAATTTAAAAATATTTCTTCCATTCTTTGCAATATCTTTTCATTTTCTTGGTGGTGCCCTTCATTTCTTGACATACAAAAGATGTTAACTTTGATGAAGAATAATTTATTTCTTTTGTCACTCTGTGTTTGGCATTGTAAGTATCTATCCCTAGCCCAAGACCATGAAGATTTACTCCCATGTTTTATTCTAAGTGTTTATAGTTTTCACATTTACATTTATGTCAATGATCCATTTTGCATTAATTTTTATTTAAAACAGAGATCTAATTTCATTCATTTTCATGTAGACATACAGTTAGTTATTCCAGCACCATTTGTTGAAAAGACTGTTTTAACCACATTTAATTGTCATGGCACCCTGTCAATTCATTTGATCATAAATATGAGTTTATTTCTGGACTCTCAATTCTATTTTATTGATATGTATGTCTATCCTTATACCATTACCACACAATCTTGATTATAGTATCTTTGTATTAAGTTTTGAAATTAAGAAGTGTGAGTTCTCCAACTTTGTTTTTTCTATTTCAAGATTGTTTATTCTGGGTGTCTTAAATTTATATATGAATATTACCATCAGGTGGTCAATTTCTGCAAAGAAGCAGCTAGAACTTGAATAGGGATTTATTTGATCTGCAGACTAATTTTAGAAATATTGCTATCTTAACAATATTAAGTGTTCCAACCCATGAACACGAGGTGCCTTTCCATTTATTTCTTCTTTAATGTCTTTCAACATGGTTCCAGTGTGCTGTTGACTGAATCTTTGTCTCCCCCAAAATGCATATGTTGAAGCTTCATTCCCAATGTGATGGAATTTGGGAGGGAATTAGGTCATAAGGCTGAAACTCCCTTTTATTCCTAATTTGTTGGCTGTTTCTAACAAGAAAAGGTGTTGACTTGTCAATTATTTTTCTGTGTATATTGAGATGGTCATGTGGTATTTGTCCTTTATTCTATTAATGGGGTATGTGAAATCAGTAGATATTGGATGTGAAAACAAGCTTATGTTCTTTCTAGGAATTTGACCATCTCATCTACATTACCTACTATGTGCAAAGTCTTCCCTCATAATTCTTTTTATTTCTGTAATTTCAGAAGTAATGTCCCCTCCTTCACACCAGACTCTAGTAACTTGAATCTTCTCTCCTTTTTTCTTGGTCAGTCTACTAAAGATTTGTCAATATTGCTGATCTTTCTGAAGAACCAACTTTCTATTTTGTTTCACTTTTTTTGTTATTGTATTTTGTTTTTATATTTTTGTTTTTGTATTTTATTTTGCTCTAATATTTATTCTTCCTTTTTTTCTGTTTGCTTTGGATTTAATTTGCCCTTTTCTGTCTTTTAAGGTGGAGAATTAGGTTATTCATTTGAGGTCTCTATTCTTTTCAATACAAGCATTTACAACTCCAAATATCCCTCTAATCATGACTGTCACTACAGCCTTTAAGTGTTCCCATATTAAGTTTTCACTTTCCAATTCTCATTGTGATTTCTTCTTTTACCCTTTGTTTACTTAGGTGTGTTTTGTTTAATTTCCATATAGGAAATTCCCAAATTCCCTTCTGTTATTGATTTCAAATTCCATTCCAGGGAGTAAATACTTTGTATTATTTGAATTACTTTATTGAAAGTATTGAAGTATCCAATTATTATTATTAAAACTTCTATTTTTACCTTCAATTTTATCGATTTTTTTATTCATGCATTTTGGGATTCAGTTCTTAGGTACATATAGATTTAAAATTATAATGTGTTCATGATGGATTAAATATTTCATTATTTGTAAAACTCCTGCTTTGTTTCTAGCAAAAATTTGTCTTCAAGTACGTTCTAGTATTAGTATAGCCATTTCGCCCATCTTGCGGTTGCTGCTTGCATACTATATCTTTTCTATTCTTTTCCTTTTAACTTGTTTCTTTAATTCAAAGTGGGTCTCTTATAGATATGACATAGTTGCATCACATTTTTTTAATTCATTCTGCAATCTCCACCTTTTGATTGGCATGTCTAATCCATTTCCATTTAATATAAGTATTGATAGGGTAGGATTTACATGCCATTTTACCTTTTATTTTCTATGTCTCATATCCTTTTGTTCCTCTTTCTTCAATTACTACCTTTTGCGTTGTTAATTCAAAATTCTCTAGTGTGCCATTTTAATTCTTTCCTTGTTTCTGTTAATATTTTTTGTAGATATTTTCTTGTAGTTACCCTGGGAATTACAGTTAATATTTTAAAATAAATTACTTGTATTAATACCATATCAATTTTAATAGTATGCAAAAAAGTGTGGGGGAGGAGTCAAGATGGCAGAGAAGTAGTAGGCTGAGATGATATCAGGTAGCAGGAGATCAGCTAGATAGTTTATCAAGCCATTCTGAACACCTATAATCCAACAGGAGATCAAAGAGAAGAAGAGCAGCAATACTAGAAATAGAAAATCGACCACTTTCTGAAAGGTAGGACCAGCAGAAAAGTGAATCCAAAGCAATGGGAAGATAGAATGCAAGGGGAGGGGCTGGCTCCAAGCAAGCAGCAGAGCAACAGAGCACAAAATCAGAACTTTTATTTTTTTTTTAAAGATTTTATTTATTTATTTGAGAGAGAGAGACAGTGAGAGAGAGCACGAGCGAGGAGAAGGTCAGAGAGCGAAGCAGACTCCCCATGGAGCTGGGAGCCTGATGCGGGACTCGATCCCGGGACTCCAGGATCACGCCCTGAGCCGAAGGCAGTCGTCCAACCAACTGAGCCACTCAGGCGCCCCCAAAATCAGAACTTTTAAAAGTCTGCTCCACTGAGGGACATCATTCCAGAGGCTAAGCAAGGGTGGAGCCCTCATGGGGACAGGGTGGTCTCAGGTCCCATGGGGTCACAGAAGACTCAGGGGTGTCTGAATATCACAGAGCTCACAGGTATTAGAGCAGGAAAGCCAGCTACAGAGACAGAGCAGAGGAGTGAGCTCTCAACTCATGGTTAACTATACTGTGATCTGTGGTACAGGCCACTGCTCTTTGAGCAGCAAACTAACAAGTGGTAGGTCCGGGGAGATCCCCTGGAAGAGCAACAGGGATCTACTGGGTATGGAGACTCCAGGTGGGGCTGTGTACCAGAGACAGAGACACTCAGTCACAGGCTGGGTGAGTTTTCCATGCAGCTGGAGGCCAGGGAAATGGGAGTGATTGACTGCTTTTCTCTGAGGACATACTGAGGAGTGGGGCCCCAAGCTCTTGGCTCCTCTGGGCCAGAGATTGGAAGACTGCCATTTTCATTCCTGTCCTCCAGAATTCTACAGAAAGAGTTCAGGGAACAAAAGCTCCTGAGAGCAAACTGGAACAGATTATTTAGCCTGGCCCCTGTCAAGGGTGGTGCAATTCCACCTCATGCAAAGACACTTGAGAATCACTACAAGAGGCCTCTCCCCCAAGAAGATCAGCAAGAAATCCTGCCAAGACCAAGCTCACTTATCAAGGAGAACAGCGGAAATCCGGAGGAGGAGAAAGCAAAGCATGGAATTCATGGCTTTCTCACCATGATTCTTTAGTCTTGCAAAGTTAATTAATTTTTTTAATTTTATTTTTTTCTTATTCTAATTTTTTTAACTTTTACTTTCCGCTTTTAATGTTTTTTAAACTAGTTTATCTTAATATTACCTTTCATTAAAAAAAATTTTTTTAAACCTTCATTATTATAGTGCTATTTTATCCTTCATTGTATCTATCTTTATTTTTTCTATACACATAGGGTTTTTTTTTTCTTCTAAAAAATTTTGGGATACAACTTCTTCTAATAGATAAAAATTATGCTAAATCTAGCAGTGGGCTTTGTTCTAGTCTCCAGCCTGAGCAAATTCTCTCCACTTTCTTTTTCTTTCTTTTCCCAACCAACTTATCTTATCAACTTCTTTTTTAGAATTTTATAAAAATTCTCTTTACAGTCATATTCCATCCCTTCATCATGTTTACTCTTATTTTTTATATGTATACGTAAGTTTTCCTTTCTCAAAAATTTTGGGAGGGAGTTTCTTCTAAGAGACCAAAATACTTCCAAAATTAAGTGAGTGGCTCTGTTTTATTCACCAGTCTAATATACATACTTTCTTTTCTCTTTTTAATTTTTTTTGAACTTCTTTTTACCCCCTTTCTTCCACCCACAATTTGGGGTCTCGTCTGATTTGGCTAATGCACATTTTTCTGGGGTTTCTGCCACCCTTTTAGTATTTTATTTTCTCCTTCATATATTCTTACCTGGATAAAATGACAAGGCAGAAAAAGCCACCACAAAAAAAAAAAAAAGAACAAGAGACAGTACCAAAGTCTAGGTACCTAATCAATACGGATATTGGTAATATGTCAGACCTAGAGTTTGGAATGATGATTCTCAAGGTTCTAGCCAGGCTCGAAAAAGGCATGGAAGATATTACAGAAACCCTCTCTGGAGAGATTAAAGCCCTTTCTGGAGAAATAAAAGAACTAAAATCTAACCAAGTTGAAATCAAAAAAGCTATTAATAAAGTGCAATAAAAATGGAGGCTCTTACTGTTAGGATAAATGAGGCAGAAGAGAGGATTAGTGATATAGAAGACCAAATGGCAGAGACTAAAGAAGCTGAGCAAAAGAGAGAAAAAGAATTCCTGGATTTTGAGGGGAGAATTCGAGAGATAAGTGACACCATAAGATGAAACAATGTTAAAATAATTGGGATTCCAGAAGAAGAAGAAAAGGAGAGAAGAGCAGAAGGTATACTGGAGAGAATTATTGGAGAGAATTTCCCTAACATGGAAAAGGGAACAAGCATCAAAATCCAGGAGGCAAAGAGAACCCCCCTCAAAATCAATAAGAATAGGTAAACACCCCGTTATCTAAGAGTAAAACTTACAAGTCTGAGTGACAAAGAGAAAATTTTGAAAGCAGCCCAGAACAAGAAGTCTGTAACATGCAATGGTAAAAATATTAGATTGACAGCAGACTTATCCACAGAGACCTTGCAGGTCAGAAAGAACTGGCATGATATATTCAGAGCACTAAATGAGAAAAACATGCAACCAAGAATACTATATCCAGCTAGGCTGTCATTGAAAATAGAAGGAGGAGTGCCTGGGTGGCTCAGTGGGTTAAGCAGCTGACTTCGGCTCAGGTCATGATCTCAGGGTCCTGGTATCGAGTCCCGCATCAGGCTCTCTGCTCAGCAAGGAGCCTGCTTCCCTCTCTCTCTCTCTCTGCCTGCCTCTCCATCTACTTGTGATTTCTCTCTGTCAAATAAATAAATAAAATATTAAAAAAAAAAGAAAAGAAAATAGAAGGAGGATAAAAAGCTTCCAGGACAAACAAAAACTAAAAGAATTTGTAAACACCAAACCAGCTCTATAGGAAATATGGAAAGGGGTCCTCTTAGCAAAGAGAGAGCCTAAAAGTAGTAGACCAGAAAGGAACAGAGACAATATACAGTAATAGTGACCTTACAGGCAATACAATGGCACTAAATTCATATCTCTCAATAGTTACCCTGAATGTTAATGGGCTAAATGCCCCAATTAAAAGACACAAGGTGTCAGAATGAATTAAAAAAAAACAATATGCTGTCTACAAGAAACTCATTTTAGACCCAAAGGCAGCTCCAGATTTAAAGAGAGGGGGTGGAAAATAACTTACCATGCTAATGGACATCAAAAGAAAACTGGTGTGTCAAACTTTATATCAGATAAATTAGATTTTAAGCCAAAGAGTATAAGAGATGAGGAAGGACACTATATCATACTCAAAGGGTCTGTCCAACAAGAAGACCTAACCATTTTAAATATCTATGCCCCTAACATGGGAGCAGCCAACTATATAAACCAATTAATAACAAAATCAAAGAAACACATCAACAATAATACAATAGTAGGGGACTTTAACACTCTCCTCACTGAAATGGACAGATCATCCAAGCAAGAGATCAACAAGGAAATAAAGACCTTAAATGACACACTGGACCAGATGGACGTCACAGATACTTTCAGAATATTCCATTCCAAAGCAACAGAATACACATTCTTCTCTAGTGCGCATGGAACATTCTCCAGAATAGATCACATCCTGGGGCACAAATCAGATCTCAACTGGTACCAAAAGATTGGGATCATTCCCTTCTCAGACCACAATCTCTGAAGCTAGAACTCAATCACAAGAGGAAATTTGGAAAGAACCCAAATACATGGAGACTAAACAGCATCCTTTTAAAGAAAGAATGGGTCAACCAGGAAATTCAAGAATTGAAAAAATTCATGGAAACAAATGATAATGAAAACACAATGGTTCAAAATCTGTGGGACACAGCAAAGGCAGTCCTGGGAGGAAAATATATAGTGAAACAAGCCTTTCTCAAGAAACAAGAAAGGTCTCCAATACACAACCTAATCCTACACCTAAAGGAGCTGGAGAAAGAACAACAAAGAAAGCCTAAACCCAGCAGGAGAAGAGAAATAATAAAGATCAGAGCAGAAATCAATTAAATAGAAACTATAAAAACAGTAGAAAAAATCGACAAATCTAGGAGCTGGTTCTTTGAAAGAATTAATAAGATTGATAATCCCCTGGCCAGACTTAACAAAAAGAAAAGAGAAAGTACCCAAATAAATAAAATTATGAATTGTGAAAGAGGAGAGATCACAACCAACACCAAAGAAATAAAAACAATTATAAGAACGTATTATTAGCAACCCTATGCCAGCAAATTTGACTAAAAAAATGGATGCATTCCTAGAGACATATAAACTACCACAACTGAACCACGAAGAAATAGAAAACTTGAACAGACCCATAACCAGTAAGGAGATTGAAGCAGTCATCAAAAATCTCCCAAGAAAAAAGAACCCAGTGCTATATGGCTTCCCAAGGAAATTCTACCAAACATTTAAAAGGAATTAATTCCTATTCTTCCAAAACTGTTCCAAAAAATAGAAATGGGAGGAAAACTTCCAAATTCATTTTATGAGACCAGCATTACCTTGATCCCAAAACCAGACAAAGACCCCATCAAAAAAGAGAATTACAGGCCAATATCCTTGATGAACACAGATGCAAAAATTCTCACCAAAATACTAGCCAATAGGATCCAGCAGTACATTAAAAGGATTTTATTCACCACGACCAAGTAGGATTTAATCCAGAGCTGCAAGGTTTATTCAACATCTGCAAATCAATCAGTGTGATACAATACATTAATAAAAGAAAGAACAGAGTCACATGATACTCTAGATGCTAAAAAATAATTTGACAAAGTACAGCATCCTTTCTTGATCAAAACTCTTCAAAGTGTAGGGATAGAGGGTACATACCTCAATATCATCAAAGCCATCTACGAAAAACCCACCACGAATATCATTCTCAATGAAAAAACCTGAGAGCTTTTCCACTAAGGTCAGGAATGCAGCAGGGATGTCCATTATCACCACTGCTATTCAACATAATACTAGAAGTCCTAGCCTCAGCAATCAGACAACAAAAAGAAGTTAAAGGCATCCAAATCAGCAAAGAAGAAGTCAAACTCACTCTTTGCAGATGATATGATACTATATGTGGAAAAGCCAAAGACTCCATTCCGAATCTGCTAGAACTTGTACAGGAATTCAGTAAAGTGTCAGGATATAAAATCAACACACAGAAATCAGTTGCATTTCTATACACCAACAACAAGACATAAGAAGGAGAAATTAAGGAGTCAATCCCATTTAGAATTGCACCCAAAACCATAAGATACCTAGGAATAAACCTAACCAAAGAGGCAAAGAATCTGTACTCATCAAACTATAAAGTAGTCATGAAAGAAATCCGGGAAGACACAAAGAAATGGGAAAATGTTCCATGCTTCTGGATTGGAAGAACAAATATTGTGAAAATGTCTATGCTACCTAAAGCAATCTACAAATTTAATGCAATCCCTATCAAAACCCCATCCCTTTTTTTCAAAGAAATGGAACAAATAATCACAAAATTTATATGAAACAAGAAAAGACCTTGAATAGCCAGAGGAATGTTGAAAAAGAAAGCCAAAGTTGGTGGCATCACAATTCCAGACTTCAAGCTCTATTACAAAGCTGTCATCATCAAAACAGTATGGTACTGTCACAAAAACAGACACACAGATTAACGGAACAGAATGGAAAGCCCAGAAATAGACCCTCAACTAATCTTCAGCAAAGCAGGAAAGAATGTCCAATGGAAAAAAGACAGCCTCTTCAACAAATGGTGTTGGGAAAATTGGATAGCCACATGCAGAAAAATGAAACTGGACCATTTCCCTACACCACACACAAAAATAGACTCAAAATGGATGAAGGACCTCAATGTGAGAAAGGAATCCATCAAAATCCTTGAGGAAAACACAGGCAGCAACCTCTTCGAACTCAGCCACAGCAACTTCTTCCTAGGAACATCGCCAAAGGCAAGGGAAGCAAGGGCAAAAATGAACTATTGGGATTTCATCAAGATCAAAAGCTTTTGCACAGCAAAGGAAACAGTCAACAGAACCAAAAGACAACTGACAGAATGGGAGAAGATATTTGCAAACAACATATCAGATAAAGGGCTAGTATCCAAAATCTCTGAAGAACTTATAAAACTCAACACCCAAAGAACAAATAATCCAATCAAGAAATGGGCAGAGGACATGAACAGACATTTCTGCAAAGATATCCAGATGGCCAACAGACACATGAAAAAGTGCTCCACATCACTAGGCATCAGGAAAATACAAATCAAAACCACAATGAGATACCACCTCACACCAGTCAGAATGGCTAAAATTAACAAGTCAGGAAATGACAGAAGCTGGCAAGGATGTGGAGAAATGGGAACCCTCCTACGCTGTTGGTGGGAATGCAAGCTGGTGCAACCACTCCGGGAAGGAGTATGGAGGTTCCTCAAAAAGTTGAAAATAGAGCTACCCTATGACAGAGCAATCGCATTACTGGGTATTTACCCTAAAGATACAAATGTAGTGATCCGAAGGGGCACATGCTCCCAAATGTACATAGCAGCAATGTCCACAATAGCCAAACTATGGAAAGGACCAGATGTCCATCAACAGATGAATGGATAAAGAAGAGGTGGTATATATATACAATGGAATACTATGCAGCCATCAAAAGAAATGAAATCTTGTCATTTGCGACGACATGGATAGAAATAGAGGGTATTATGCTTAGCGAAATAAGTCAATCAGAGAAAGACAGTTATCATATGATCTCCCTGATATAAGGAAGTTGAGAGGTAACATGGGGGGGTGCTTGTGGGGTAGAAAAGGAATAGATGAAACAAGATGGGATTGGGAGGGAGACAAACCATTAGAGGCTCTTAATCTCACAAAACAAACTGAGGTTTGCTGGGGCGAGGGGAGTAGGGGAGGTTGGTTGTGTTATGGACATTGGAGAAGGTATGTGCTATGGTAAGTTCTGTGAAGTGTGTTAACCTGGCGATTCACAGACCTGTACCCCTGGGGCTAATAATACATTATATGTTAATTAAAAATTATAATTTTTTAAAAAAGCATGAACACACAGAAAACTGCTTTTAGAGCCCTTTTTTGTTATTGTCATGTAAATTACATCTCTATTTTAAGCCTATCAACACAGTTTATAAGAAATTGTTCGATCTGATTGGTTTTTAAGTCAGATAGGAGAGGAAAAGAGTACAAATAAAAATATAGTTATGCTTTCACTGATGTGATAATTTTTGTGATTTTTTGTATGAATTTGAATTATAGGCTAATGTCCTTTCATCCCCCCAAAAAATCTCTTTAGTATTTCTGGTAGAACAGGTCTGCTAGTGAATTCCTTAGTATTTGCTGATCTGTGAGAGTCTTAATTTCTGCGTTTGGAGAAGATTGTTTTGCTGGAGATAGAACTATTGATTGATAATCTTTCCACTCTTTGGATATGTCATTCCACTGCCTTCTGGTCTCCATAGTATCAGATAAGAAATTGGCTGTTAATCTTATTGTGACCCTCCCTTGTATGTGAGGTTTCTTTTTTTCCTGCTTTTAAGATTCATTGTGGCTTCTCTCAATTTGACTATAATGTGTCTAGGTGTGGATCATTGTGAGTTCATCCTATATGGAGTTTGTTGAACTTGTTTGATGTGTTTATTGTCTTTAGAAAATTTTGGTAGTTGTCAGCCATTGCTTTCACTATATTGTTTCTGTTACTTTCTCCTGCTTCTGTCCTTTTAGAACTCCTTTTGTGTATAAGTGAGTACACTTGATGGTATCCTATAAATCTTTTGGGCTCAGTTCATTTTCTTTCAATTTTTCCCTTTTCTATTTCTAAGACTACATAATTTAGATAATTTCCATTGCCCCATCTTCAAGTTTACTTACTCTTTATTCTGCCAGATCAAAAATACTCTCCCAGTCCTCTAGTTGTTTATTTCCATTTTTGTACTATTTAACTCCAGAAATTCTATCTAGTTCTTTTTAGTAATTTGTATCTCTTTACTGATATTCTTGATTTGGTAACCCATTATGCTCATACTGTGCTTAATTCCTTAGGCATAATTTGAGCAATTCTTTAGTTCTTTGAAGATATTTATAACAGCCAATTTAAAATATTTATTTAGTAAGTCCAACACCTGATCTTCTATCTAATGATAATTTCTATTGATTGTTTTTTCTTTCTCCTGCATGGGTCATACTTTCCTATTTCTTTGCCTCTCTCTCTCTTTCTTTCTCAATCTCTCCCTCTCTCTTTTTCTCTGTCCCCTTTTTCCCTCTTTTAGAAAACTGAACATTTAACATAATACAGTGTGACAAAACTGAAAATCAGAAGCCCTCTCCCGTGTTTTTGCTATTTATACAGTTATTTTCTTGAAATATTTTTTATTTTGTAATACCAGTTAAATCTCTGTTCAGATATCTAATTATTAGGTAGCTAATGATTAAATAACAATTTCCTTAAATTCCTTGAAACATAAGTCTTCCATCCTTTGTTCAATTTGTGTGTGTGTGTGTGTGTGTGTATGTGTGTGTCTGTGCGCATGCACGTGCACACACGTGTGCACACCTTGGGCCGTCAAAACTCTAGCATTTTATTACTCTGCTGTAGCTTTCACTTCCTGTTCTGCAGTATCTCAATGTAAGCCATAGGTAAAAGACTGAGGCCTTTTCAAATTTTTCCTGTACATGTGCATGACCTTCTACATCCTCTGGAATATGTCAGCATTTTTCAAAGTTTTCTACAGACATCTCATTTCTCATATTTTCCACTTAAGTTTTTGTGACCATCTTCATGTTTGCCCCAACTACTGTCACTGCTTAGGGCAGCTGTGATATTAAACAACTGCTGCTTATTGTTTTCAATCAGTGTCCTAAGGATGTCCTCATCCAGCTTTCCTCACAGAGACAGCTCTGAATCAAATAAAATAAAGACTAGATGTGTGAATAGGACTTTTGGGGGAGAGGGTTTCCAGATAGGTCAAATAGTAATTTTCTAGGGACTGGTCTATTTTAAAGATTTTCAAACATATTCTTCCTTCTTAACGATTTGTAGGCAGCTTGTTTTCACAATTAACATAGCTGCGAGGCTGTTAGTTTTCAAGGCTACTCTGGAGATAAGGAAGAGAAGGAAATAAAGCAAATAAAACATTACAAACATTAAACATTACAAAGCTAGATCCTTACTGAAATTTTGCCACTTTTCTTACATAAATGCTCCTTATATTTTTATAAGCTTCTGATTAATTTCTAGAATTCTGAGGGGGGAATTGCCAATGTTCTTATTGTTTATAATGAATAAATAGATTTTTGGAAGTCCTTAATCTGACACTCCCAAAGTGTTTCTTCTGGCCAAGACAATTTAACTGACTTGTTCAATGTACACAGCAAGTTGATAACTGAGTTTTTATAAGAATCCAAGGTTGATGCCAAATTCATTGGTCTTTCTGCTATATTAGAAACAAATTAAAAGAAATTAATTTTGTTACATTCAAGTTCAAATACAAGTGCAAATTCTGGGAAAAAGAGAACCTGTGGAAAAATTCATGATGCCAGTAAAAGCCATGTTCTAAATTTTTAGATAATTACACTAATACAGGATTGGAAGAACTTTCCCAGCATCCAAAATGTGCCATGAAAAATTTAAAGGAACCTCTGAATGCCAAGCTGGCTTCAGCTTGTCATGAGTGCATGTGTACTCAAACCCTCAAACACTTACATGATAACCTAAAAACATGTCCAGCAACCACCATTCTATACATTATAAATCAAGCCAAAACACAGAATGAAAAAGAATGCACATCACTGGCAAACAGATAAATTGTGACATTAACTGCACATGTCTTAGTTGAGTCACATCAAAGTTCAATTCAACATTATACCTTTCATTCATTTCACAAATATTTATTAATGGTTTACCATATGCCTAACAGTCCACATCTAAAGAAATTCCATACCCCTGAGAATTTGTCCTTGAGGCCCAGAAGCAACTGAAGACCCCTAGCCAACATTACATCCATTCTAATGAAACTGGTTCTATAGTTACCATTTTTACAAAACAGCTTCAGCAACAGAAAAGCCTGATGTTTTCAAAGTTCTCTGCTAGCTTTGGGCCCCTGCTACCTACCTTGACTCTCAATACAACTCACAAGTGCAACTGTGGATCTAAGTTATCATTTAGCTAATTTACTACCCCTGGGTTTGTTACTGAGCAGACTGTCCTGTTCATAGTATTTGATATTTGGGACTGACTTCACAGATCTCAGTCCTATTCTCTGGGTAGTCCTAAACACCTGTGTGTAAAAACTCTGCCCTTTCTCCTCTCTGGCTATTCAAGAACTACATGTCTTTAATAATCTGATGTTCTTTGTCTTCAATTGTGTCTCCCTCTTCCTGTGATATACACTTTAACACCTAATAATCAAAACTTTTTACTAAAAGAAACTTAGAACCACCATACATTCATTCTGTCAACAAGTCTTAAGTGAATAACTATTATCAAGTGACAAAGTAAGAGAAAATCTCTACCTTCATGGAGCTAATATTACAAGAGAAAACAGAGGCTTCAAAAACACTGGCTTTGCTGGAGAGGGATCAGCACAGGGGCCCAGATGTCCTGACCCCTACTCTGAAGGTTTTTTTCCTTTGGTTGTTTCCCTGTGGCAGAATGTGACTGGCTTTTCTCCCTTTTGGTCCCTGAATCTTTGGGCCAGGGATCTCTGTATGATCCTCTCTTCTTTTCTCCTGATCAGGATACAATAGGCTTCCAGCAGGCTCTCAGAAGCAAAGTACTCATTTAATTTAAAATTAAGGGAGTTTCCCCACATTTCGAAACCAGACATAACATTTATATCTTCCGTGAATTGGATATCTTCATGGCAAAAATAAAGTGGAGGTAATGAAAATGTTAAAGTTAGAAGAAATACTTCTGGATGCCTTTGTGCTGGCTCTCAGTGGCAGACAGGGCCTCTTAACACAGCTCTCAGACAGAGGGTGGCCTCTCAAACACAAAACATAA
Organism: Neogale vison; assembly: GCF_020171115.1. Taxonomy (NCBI): domain Eukaryota; kingdom Metazoa; phylum Chordata; class Mammalia; order Carnivora; family Mustelidae; genus Neogale; species Neogale vison. Next base: position 82,307,551 of record NC_058094.1, on the reverse strand, counting down.
AAATCTTTCTAAACACTACAGCACATCAAGAAAGGAAAGTGCCTGCTCCCCAGACGCCTTCACAGACACATGGATGGTGGCAGCAGTAACAATAGTATCTGGGATACTAAAGAGAAGGACACACTCACTATAGCATGCTACTATCTGTCTCATCTCTGGAAGCCAAAAACTATGCCAGAACTGAAGAGTAGCCTAAAACCATGGGCTTGTATTTGGGTTTTCAAAAATATGTCAAGAATAAAAAATATGTCTATCCAAATCCACCAATTGACCCAAGGAACACTGCTCCTGATAAATCTCAATATCACAGAGCATGTTAAGGGAAAGTTTTAAAATAAACAAAACCTATCCACAGCAGTAAAATGTGACAAATTTTAGTAAATACAGACTATATTAATCAATTCTTTTATAAACAGTCATTGAATTAGGAGAGTTATAAACAATATACTTTCTTAACTACATGAGAAGCTTTGAATCTAATGGAAAAATAAACATATAAGTAATGAATAATGACATAATCTATTTCATCTAGTGTAATTCTTACAAGGCCTGTGGTGGGGATATATGCAAAGTTCCCTGAGATGTCCAGACCTCAGAAGCTGTCCCTCAGATGCCAAAGACCCCTAAATTATCACTGGGACAGTTAAGGAAAGGAGGACCCTGTAGTCGTGGAGTACAGAAGGTCAGGGAGAGAGAGAGAGAACCACACCTCCTAGAGCTAGAGGGTAACATTTGTCAGAGACTGGAGAAAAAGTTATGGAGCAGTGGGGGGGTTAACAAAATTAGCTGGAGAGGGAGGTCACAGGTCATCAGCAGGATAGGTGTGAACATTCTAGATGCCTCAGGGTTCCATCTCTTCATGTGTCCCACACTCTTTTTTCTGGCTTACTGGAACCAACTGACACCTGCTCTTCTGGTGGATATCATGTGGTGTCAAGAGACTCTAATGGGTTTTTCAGGATCAGATTTGCTTTTTATTTTATTTTTCTTAAGATTTTATTTATTTATTTGACAGAGAGAGATAGCAAGACAGGAACACAAGCAGAGGGTGTGGGAGAGGGAGAAACAGGCTCCCTGCCGAGCAGGGAGCCCCATGGGCGGATTGATTCCAGGACTCTGGGATCATGACCTGAGCCAAAGGCAGACGCTTAACAGCTAAGCCATCCAGGCACTCCAGATTTTCTTTTTAAAGAAGAAAATTCTGGGGGCTCCTGGGGGTTCAATCAGTTTAGTGTCTGACTCCTGGTTTTGGGTCAGGTCATGATCTCATGGGTCATGGGATCAAGCCCAGAACTGGGCTCCACACTCAGCAGCATAGCTGCTTGAAGATTTTCTCCCTCTGCCCCTCCCCAACTCAAATAAATAAATCAATCTTTTTAAAAAAAAGAAGGAAGAAAATCCTGGTAGCAACTGGGGTTGCGGATGGGAGGTCAGGTGTACAGGCAGCCTTGGCAGATTTGGGCAAACCCCATCAGAGCAGCTGCTGAAGTACAACAAACTGTGGCAGAAAAGAAAAATGGTAAATGCCACATTAGAATCATCTGCATTGAAGCCCCCAAAACTCTCTAGAAGGAATTATCTGAGAACATGGAAAGTAGGAAGCTAAGGAATTCAACTGTGTGATTGATCTTATTTTACCTCAGGGTGAGGTAACCTAGTAAGAGTCTAAGGAGATACCTCTGGGGTTGGAGTGGGGAATGAGAAGGAGGGAGAAGAGCTGAAGAAAAAGAGGTTGTGACATACTAGGTGGGCTGTCATGAGAAAGAAAGGGACCAAGAAAGTGAAATTAGAGAGGAGTGTTGATTTTGTCATAGAACCAAGAGGACTGGAGAACCACGGAGTGACTGGAAGGGTTCCAGTGTGGAAGATACCAACCTGAGAGGATATCAACCTGTTAACAGAGACAGAAAACCAAGAAGTTAGACACTGCCTTTATTGCATGCTAATGCCCTGCTATGGTTCTAGGTAATTACATAGATCTGCTTTAACCCTTACAACAATGTGACAATGCTCTACAATTTCTAAGACAAAATATAGGACTGGAATATTGAGAGATTGGGTTAAAACAGCTTAGACTGAAGAGAATCTGAAGTAGTAGAATGATAATGTCAGTTGTTGAGAAGTGCAACCTGACATATTTGGAAGAAGCCATAGCTAACATTTGACTGTTTACTATTTGTCAGACATTGTGCTAACCCCTATATTTATATTTTATTTTCTTATTTAATCCTCATAAAAAGGAGGCAAGTTTTTTCTACCTTTTTTTTTTTCATATTCAAATTCAGACCTAATAAGAGATGAATTGGGATTTAAGCCCTCATCTCTAGGTCTAGGAAACACCACCTCACCCTCAGTCCTTCACACAATTTTCCCTCTTGGCCCCAAAACCCCTTGGGAGAAGAGAGCCCAGCCTGTATTAAACCTCTGCTAGGACCTGTGGAGGAGTCTTCCTGCATGATGCTAACTTTATCTGTGGACAGATATAGAGGCAGAGAGGCCGACTGACTGTAAGCTGGACACTCAAAATGTAGATCATGCTTACCTTTTTGAGGTGCCATCACAAGGAACAAGAAGGGCAACACTATCTGAATTTTGAATTGTAACTCTTCATGGAAGTCAGATATAATCAGATTACTCTGCTATAGTTTTATAATGAGTTACTTTTATTTACCATTTATCAAGTTCAACATTCTAAGAAAGAGTGTATTTTGACACTTTCGTATTGAAAAGTTCTTCCATCAAGTACATATGAATTAAGCCATTTTCAGTAGCTGTTCATTTTTTGTTACTAGTTATTCGAGGTTGTTCCACTGAACTAAATCTTTATAAACAACATATGAAAAAGCGGTCTGTAGTTACCTTTAGCAAGTCCTTCTCTTCTCCAATAAATTACTCATTTAAAGTAGCATTATTGCTGGAATTGGTAATCAGATAAATGTAAAATGGTATATAAAAAGATGGTACTATGTAGAAGATAATTTGAAAAGACCATCGCATACTAATTGTCAGTGTAATTTCAATACAGCACGTTGAAACAAATGTCTTCTTTAATCCACTGTGATATAACTTACAGGGAAGTTATTTAAGATCACTGCAATTTTAATTATTTCATGGTAATTGAAACAGGATTCTTCCATTTCATAATATTCAGAACTTTGAGTTTTCAAACTGTGGTCTGTGTCCTACCTAACTGCTACTTTGTTTAAAAAAGAATATGAGAATTTTTTCTCCCTACTTAACTGCAATAATGTTGAACCTCTTTAGAGTAAAAGGAGCTTAACTTCCAATGGTATTCACTAGTTAATTAATAAAAAGGACATTTTAAAAAAATATTTTATTAATTTATTTGACAGAGAGAGATCACAAGTAAGCAGAGAGGCAGGCAGAGAGAGAGAGAGAGGAGGAAGCAGGCTCCCTGCTGAGCAGAGAGCCGGATGCGGGACTCGATCCCCAGACGCGAGATCATGACCCGAGCTGAAGGCAGCGGCTCAACCCACTGAGCCACCCAGGTGCCCCTAAAAAGGACATTTTTAAAGGCTATTTTTTTATTACTTTCCAAAATCATTGTTGTTTCCTAAATTATCCAGGGTGGGAAGATTAAAATGTTAAGAATTTTAGGTTGATTAGACGTTTTTTTTTTTAATTTATTTGACAGAGAGAGATCACAAGTAGGCAGAGAGAGAGGAGGAAGCAGCCTCCCCGCCGAGCAGAGAGCCCGATGCGGGACTCGATCCCAGGACCCTGAGATCACGACCCGAGCCGAAGGCAGCGGCTCAACCCACTGAGCCACCCAGGCGCCCCCACAAAAAGAGTTTTAAAAAGATAAATTAGAAGTCTGTGAATTGGGTGGAAGCAAAGGAATAGATCTTGGTTACTCTCTTTAGAACATCAGTCTGGGGCGCCTGGGTGGCTCAGTGGGTTAAGCCGCTGCCTTCGGCTCAGGTCATGATCTCAGGGTCCTGGGATCGAGTCCCGCATCGGGCTCTCTGCTCAGCGGGGAGCCTGCTTCCCTCTCTCTCTCTCTGCCTGCCTCTCTGTCTACTTGTGATCTCTGTCTGTCAGATAAACAAATAAAATCTTTAAAAATAAAAAAAAAAGAACATCAGTCTGGCTTTTTATAATTTGGTCTCATGTGAGGTAGGCAAAAATAGAGGAAAAGAAAGAAACAAAAAAACTACAATCTGAAGTAGAAAATATAAGCAACTAATTCCCCCATATTGTTGTATGAAGTTTACATAAAAGTTCAAGAAAAATGCATTTTATGTCATAACACATTTTCATAACTGAGAGTAAGAAATACAATGTATTTTCAAGTCATTGTGGAATTGTACTTTGCTTACAATTCACCCAAGCAAGAGGTTTTTAAAAGTCTACATTTCAGAGTGACTAATTTCCTTCCAAAGTTAAATATGTACATAAGAACAATATAGCTTTTTATGGGTTTTGTTCTCCCATTAATTATGTTGAACATGTTTATACAATAGTTATTTACTTAGGTAGTTTGCTTACTAATTAGTATCTCTCCATCCACAAAGGCCACTTAGTGCAAATTTACAGGCTGATCTGATTACTAAAAAAACAAACCTCAGCAATATGAGAGTAAAAACAAAGCTAATGAAGTTAGGTAGCCTCAACAGAGAAGTATGTGGAGAATAGGAAGAAAATCAATGGTTTTAACATTTATTAACTTTATCATGAAATTAATCAGTAAAGAAGAATACTAAATCCAACTTAACATACAACTGCATCCATTAACATTCACATGGATAATATAGTCCTGTTTCCAGGATGTCATGCATTTTCCTGATTCTTTAGAGGACTCACCAGTGCTGCCCTTGAGCAAACTTTAGTCAGGCTCGTTGGAGCCCTCTGCTCAGCGGGGCCCTGTCTTCCACCTGCCCTAGTTCAAATGTAGCAAGAATCCTGCTAAGTCAATTTCTAGAGAATTCCCCCCACCCTTAATGTAAGATCATCCTCTTTTGCCGCCTTCAGCAAGAATCCTGTTAAGTCAGTTTAACAAGAATTGCCCTTACCCTTGATGTCTCCTCTTAGCAATTTTCCGTCCACTGATCCCCTCATTCTCCTCGACAGCTGTAAGCCCCTAGCTATATCCAGAGGTGAACCTAATCTCTCTCCCCTATAATGACAGTCTTATTACTTATCACAGTGTTCCTGAATAAAATCTTCCTTGCCTTTTAACAACGGTCAGAATAATTTTTTTTCTTCACCACTCCCTCTTGCTTTTTCTGGTTTTAATACTATTTATTAGCCCAGCAACAAATGTAGTTTTAAACAGCCTACACCATATAAGCATTCCATAACTTAGAGTTAGCAACATAAAGTATTTCACTATGGACTTACACAAGCCCTGATTCAAACCTTTCGTATTTTCACATTAAAGTAGAAGTAAGTATGTAAGTAAATTACATTAACTATTCATTTCCTACATGATGTCTTACAGCCATATGCCCATTATATATTTCTATATATAAATTTATGTATTATGTGTATTCATATATATGTGTGTACATGCATATATATTTATATATGAATGATAATAGTTTCTAAAACTGTTGTTAAATATCAGTGCTTTCCCCCAAGGCAGAAAAACAAGCTCCAATTTTCTACCATTTACCCAGCAGGGTGACTGTGATCAAGTCACTTAGCCTCTCTGAGCCATTTCCACATTCCTAAAATGGAAATAACATTATTATCCACCACAGAGCGCCGTGAGAATTAAAAAGTGTTAATAAATGTCAAGTGCTTGGGATGTAATAATTCTCAATAAATCTAAACTTCACAAAAACAATCAAAAGGGGAAAACAAACCCATGGCTGTCACAGAGTACTTTATACCAGGTAACACATCACAATCATTAACAGAAAAAAATGATCAAGTTGACTTATTATGTTCAGTTCTGAAGTTTCTGTCAATTGACTTTAAAAGAAAAAAAAAACCCTACAAATTTAGTCAGTACCAAGTACACAGTTCTCATAAGGTCAGATCAGGTGTAGAGAAATTATTCTTCAGCGTGTACTGGGAAAAGGCAAACTGAATAGAAATAGCCAGAAATGAGAACCGTAGATATTAGCAAATGTTCACAAACTCCAGACCTGAAACAAAACAAATTAACAGATAAGTGAAACCAGTCTGACCTGGAATTCTTTCACGAGAATTTTCCGGTACTGCCAAGGATACTGAGACGGTGACATCAGAAGGGTGGCTACTCCGCCGGCACTCCCTCCCCCACACAGTGACGGGCCTCGGTGGGCTCCTTTCTCTACCCCTTTGCACTCATGGCATGATCACAGGGTACTGCCAATCCAATAGCCTCACCATTCTTCTGCACACAGTTTTTTAAAAGCACAGTTCACTAGGTGAGTGGTTACCATGGGTGTGGCACTCTCTGGTCACTTCAAGGGCATTGTTTATTTCATACTCACAACTTTCCAAGTTAGAGATTATTAATACAGAGGAAGAAACCGGCTCCAAGAGATTGAGCAGCTTGCCCTAGATCATTAGGCTGGAACGTGGCAGAACCAAGATTCAAACCCAAGTCGTTAGATTTCAAAACCCCGCTCTTTTTTCTTGCTGTGCAGCCTCCCACACTTTCACTTTCAAATGAAAGATAATGATAATTCTTAAAATAGCTCTTGGGTCTTCTTTTTGGCATTCCAATTTCTGCCAGAAGCTATATTTTATTTATGATTCAGTTTTTGCAAATATTCTTATCCAAAAATATGCTCTTTTACTTTTTAAAGAACACACTAATTTTTGCTACTTACAGTTCTGAGATTTTTAAAAGCATGCAAAAAACTACAACCTAGGGAGAACTTTTATGTTGTTCACTAGTTTTTGTTGAATCTGTACTTTATCACTTTCTCAGAGGTTTCCAACAGACCTGGTTCTGAGATGATTCTAAAACACCATATCCACATAAATCTAAAAACACAGGAAGATTTTTGAATAAAATAGCACTAATCAAAAGTGTAGGAGTAAAAAGATAATACTGTTATCAGACTATGGATAAATATTAATATTTTGTTTATCAGTTTATAGTCTTTCATCAGTATGCCATTTCTTTGTAATTACACTGTCCCCAAACAAACACAACCATAAACCATAATCTAAGTGTTCTCTAGGCAAGGTCACAAGGAAAGGTCACAACATGGTACAGTCTGACTGGAATGGGAAAAGTCCACACAGCACCTTGGTGAGTTTCCAGGATGTATGAGAGGCAACCTCTTATCTACCTCAGACTACTTATCACAAAATCCCAAATTAGGGGATACCAGACAGTAAGAGTGAGAAAAGGAATGAAAACAGGACTGACAGGGGCTCCTAGGTGGCTCAGTCGGTTAAAGCATCTGCCTTCAACTCGGGTCGTGGTCCCAGGGTCCTTGGATCAAGCCCTGCGTTGGGCTCCCTGCTCAGTGGGGAGTCTGTTTCTCTCTCTCCCTCTGCCCTCTGCTCGTGCACTGTCTCTCACTCAACCTCAAATAAATCTTAAAAATCTTTAAAAAAAGGAAAATAGTTCTGATAGAGATGGTACAGTAATGTAGGGTGTAGCAAAACTTGATGGTGACCTTTCTCATTACAGGGAAAAAGCTGTGTCCCTGAGGAAGTCAGGCCAAGCCCACAGCCATGAAGGTTGAGCATAGGTGGAGAGTTCTGATGGCCTGGAGCTTCCAGTTCTAGTCCACCCTGGAGCCAGGATTTTTCCTGAATATGTGTGCCAAGAATTCCATTTTGCTTCTTGTCAATGGCAAGACGCTGTTGAATAATACTTAGGCATCCTCATCCTCCTTTCAACTGTGGCAATCCCAGCAGTGCAGCATGGGTCATCTATGATCACTCACATAAACACAATGCAGGCAGTGACACTACTTGAAAAGTAGCATCTCGGTCCTTGCCACTCAGGTGTGTTGTCCCCAGACTCAAACCATTGTCTTCACTGGAGAATGTGTTAGAAAGGCAATAACCCAGGCCCTCCTAAGACCTGATTGAGAACATGTTTGTTGTAACAATGTCTTCCAGTGATCTGCTTGCATGGTAAATTGTAAGAAGCATTGAAAGTAGGGCATTCAGAATGTCAATAGAATGAAAAATATATACACAGCTTTTCTCATAGAAAATTCTCAGACAGCCAAGAATATATGTAAGTCCACATGATTTCAAGGACCTCAGCTCAAAAAATACTTCTAGGAGAATGTGTTCATGGCAACTTATCCTAAACTGATAAAACTTTAAAAATTATGTATGCAGATGTTAAATAAAATACTTATATGATACACATCCAGTGTGTAAAGACAGCATCTGTAAATCAAAAAAGTATTTCATTTTGTGGTGAATGTTTTAGGGATGGGGAAAGGGGAGAATAAGAAGCAATCTCTTTTTAGTATTACCTTGTACGATTTGTGTAAATTGCTCAGGGTACATACCCACATGACATCTTGACTGACTATTGTCCACAATGTCATCCAGGATTGCCTGGGTTGTTCAGTCAGTTAAGCATCTGCCTTCGGCTCAGGTCATGATCTCAGGGTCCCAGGATCGAGTCCTGCACTATGTTCCTTGCTCAGTGGGAAGCTTGCTTCTCCCTCTGCCCCTCCCCTCCCCCCACTTGTGTGCACGCACCTATTCTCTCTCATTCTTTCTGACAAATAAATGAATATAATCTTTAAAAAAAATGACATCAAAAAGCATTTAGGAACAAGGATACTTATGGTAGCGGAAGAAACATCACTGATTCAAACTCACAATCAGTTGAAATGTTACTATCCTTTGAGACTTCGTGGCATGTTAGTTTCCCTAGGACTCTTCATCCAGTTACTTATGATTTCATCTTCTTTTTTTTTCTTTTAGATTTTTATTTATTTATTTATTTGACAGAGAGAGAGATCACAAGTAGGCAGAGAGGCAAGCAGAGAGAGAGAGAGGAGGAAGCAGGGTCCCTGCTGAGCAGAGAGCCTGATGTGGGACTCGATCCCAGGACCCTGAGATCATGACCTGAGCCAAAGGCAGCGGCTTAACCCACTGAGCCACCCAGGCACCCTGATTTCATCTTCTTGATACTGGTTCACCATGACTGGTTTTAATTCTCACTCATTCAGTTGTGCTCATCCTTCTTCCTAGTGAAAACTCTCACTTCTGTCTAGTGGCAAATTGTCATGTTCACATAAAACATGTTTCTTGGGATCCTCTTCCTTCAGAGAAAAGAAAGTTTTGAGGGAAGCATGTCACCAGAGGACGGAGACAGTGTGGTCACTGCCCCCCACCCAATCCCGGCAAGGGAAGCCTGCTATCTCTTGCTTGCATCAATGTGTAAACTCATCATTCTCTGCTGCTGAATTTTCAGTTCCTGATATTATGCTCTGATGACATTATTATTTCAGAGCAAACATAAACCAAAAAAAAAAAAAAGACGTCAGAGAACAGAGGTGTATGAATATAACACTAATTTTCAATGTAAGCCCTTGCCACAGCTGCTCCTGCGTACAGCATCTTCCTTTCGCTCCTCGCCCAGCTGCTTCCAGGGCATCCCTAGCTACCATCACTTCAGAAAACATGTTCAGTGCAAAGTCTATGAGACTAACCACCTCCAAATTTAGTGACTTAAAACATCATGCTGTTCTGGGTCAGAAATTTGGGGAGGACATGGCATGACTGGCTTGTCCTTCCCCACTGGTGTCTGGGACCTCTGTGAAAAGATGGAAAGGTTAAAGTCATGGGGACTGTGGTGCCCACACATGCTTCAGGGAAGCCAGACCCTTATAAAGAGCCCCATTGCACTATGAGCAAGAGTTCCCACAAACTGAGCAGCACTACCTGGCCTTCAGAGGGGCCTCAGGATCCACCACACACTGAGGGTTAGAGAGGTTTAAGGGGAGGGCCACTTCTCTTAGTTCCCTCAACTGCAGGACTCATTATACCTTTTGGTAGGTTTACTTTCATTCTCAATAAACTACAAGCTCCTTAAAGATTTTATTCATATTCTCCTCCCTTGTTCTTACTATAATGTTGGACTCATGATAGTCACTGATCAAATATTTGTTGAATAAATCATCCCACATAAGAATATTGGTAGATGCTTCTCAATCACTTCTCATATTTATTGAATCATGCTGAATAATCCATAAAGCATATGCTCACTCCTTTACAGTACGTTAAATAAAAGAATTTCACTCTACGGCTAAAATATAGTACCTTCAAGCCAACATTTCAAGACATGTACATAACCACGTAGCTAAGATTACCAACAACCATCTTCCAGAGTTAACATAACCTTACCCTTTTTAAATTTTCCTTTCAGGCAGAAAATTTACTTTAGTGGTTTATGAAGGTCCTGAATATGTCAAACATTCTCCCTATTGAGCATTCCCTCTATACTCAATATAAGAAGCAGGGCAATCTGAGATTTTAATAATCATAAAATAAGTTGACTTATAAAAAAGGTATCACATTCTCAGATCTGCAGTGGCTGATTCAGGTAATCAGCAATATTCAAACATGTATAAAGTTTTATAAAACTTGAGTTAAAAATTCAATATTGGGGCACCTGGGTGGCTCAGTGAGTTAAGCCTCTGGCCTTCAGCTCAGGTCATGATCTTGGGGTCCTGGGATGGAACCCCGCATTGGGCTTTCTGCTTGGGAGGGAGCCTGCTTTCCCCTCTCTCTCTGCCTGCCTCTTTGTCTACTTGTGATCTCTCTCTCTCTGTCAAATAAATAAAAATCTTTAAAAAAAATCAATATTACATAATTATGACTATAGGCTTCCTCTTGGGTAAAAATGTATCAAGCTAAGTGTAAAAGCCGTATAGGTTTACCTGAAGACCATTTCACTCCAGTTTACTTTGCAAAAGGATGGAGTTCTTAGGCCATAAGTAATTGGTGTCTAGAACTAGCTGGTATGTGGTAGCTATGCACACCCTTACCATCAAAATGAGAAGTGCTTTATTATCTTCACTATAATGTATGCAAGCTTGAAATACCAGTAACCACTGGCCATTGCAGAAAACCTCTTTATGTTGCTGAGCTGAGTAATACTTAATGCTTTTACTAATAGGGAATGAAGTGACTCAGAATCCTGAAGCAAGAAATATAGAACAGTAACTGAATAACTTGTCCTGGCTAGATGCTTTTGATTGGCTTTATAGTGTGTCACATTCCTTTAAAACTGAAGCACTCACACCAAGAGTCAGTAAACAAAAAGATAACCCAGGATACTCTTAATCTCAATGCTTTCCCATTCATGCATCATGATAATTGAACTGCATAGAAATAACCCTCTCCTGTCTTCAATATAGGATAAACAGAGGATAAACTAATGAAGGCCATTACTGAAATAAGATACATATCTGATTTTTGCAGGGAAAGGCACTCTTCATGCCTTCTCTCAACCAAGAGAGATTCCATAGGGAATAAGAATTCTGAATTGTTAAGAGTTTTATCAGTCAGATGGCTGGGCTTCTACTATAGCATCACCACATAGGGAAAAGATCCATGTAAACCTGCCAGAAACAAACTGTGTATGCTACCAGTCAAAAGCCAATCATTTCTCCTTAACAAGTTATGCTATTTTATTATTTTTGTGAATTGCTAGATCGGCATAGTACACTCATACCATAATCTCATTCATGGATTTTGTATGCTCTTTACTAGAAGTGCAATGCAAAATCATTTTGAGTACCAAAGAAGCCTCAAGCCCTGTGACAGTTCATATAACATTAAACAGAAAATATGGCAGTTAAATAGCCTGTCTGATGTACTTTTCTTATTACAGTCCATCTTTGTACCCTCCATCTCTTTTTACATGAGCATTACTCCTAATTGCATCAATATTACATGGAAACAAATACAATCTGCTTCTAGTAATAAGATAGAAGAATGTATGAACACACAATAAACAGTATGTTGTTCATCAGAGGAACACTTATTAAGCAGCACAGAATTTTCTCTTGCAGTTAGAAACCATCATTCCACATTGCTTCCCTTTATTATGCTGCTGTAAACTTTATAGCATAGGTGTAGAAAATAGATGTAGCATATATGTAGAAAATAGTCATATTTTAGTGCCTAAAACAACTGAGAAACAAAGATTCATTTACCCCTTTTTAGTAAGAAAAATTATATTATTGTTAGAATTAAAATATCTTCATTATGTATCTTTTATTTATTGAAATGATTTAAATACTCTAGACTGCAATGTTTCTATGATGCATAAAATTATAAACAAACACCCAAGACATACTTCTCTCAGCATACAGTCTCCAGTGAAAGTACTGGTCTTACCATCAAGAACTTCGGGGTACTAAATATTTCACTGTAGATAGAACAAGCTGCTTTCTTTTTTTTTAATTTTTTATTTTTTATAAACATATATTTTTAAACCCCAGGGTACAGTTATGTGAATCGCCAGGTTTACACACTTCACAGCACTCACCAAAGCACATACCCTTCCCAATGTCCATAACCCCACCCCCCTTCTCCTAACCCCCCTTCTCCCAGCAACCCTCAGTTTGTTTTGTGAGATTAAGAGTCACTTATGGTTTGTCTCCCTCCCAATCCCATCTTGTTTCATTTATTCTTCTCCTACCCCCTTAACCCCCCATGTTGTATCTCCACTTCCTCATATCAGGGAGATCATATGATAGTTGTCTTTCTCCACTTGACTTATTTCACTAAGCATGATACCCTCTAGTTCCATCCATGTCGTCGCAAATGGCAAGATTTCATTTCTTTTGATGGCTGCATAGTATTCCATTGTGTATATATACCACCTCTTCTTTATCCATTCATCTGTTAATGGACATCTAGGTTCTTTCCATAGTTCGGCTATTGTGGACATTGCTGCTATAAACATTCGGGTGCACGTGCCCCTTCGGATCACTACGTTTGTATCTTTAGGGTAAATACCCAGTAGTGCAATTGCTGGGTCATAGGGTAGTTCTATTTTCAACATTTTGAGGAACCTCCATGCTGTTTTCCAGAGTGGTTGCACCAGCTTGCATTCCCACCAACAGTGTAGGAGGGTTCCCCTTTCTCCACATCCCCGCCAGCATTTGTCATTTCCTGACTTATTAATTTTAGCCATTCTGACTGGTGTGAGGTGGTATCTCATTGTGGTTTTGATTTGTATTTCCCTGATGCCGAGTGATATGGAGCACATTTTCATGTGTCTGTTGGCCATCTGGATATCTTCTTTGCAGAAATGTCTGTTCATGCCCTCTGCCCATTTCTTGATTGGATTATGTGTTCTTTGGGTGTTGAGTTTGGAAGTTCTTTATAGATTTTGGACACTAGCCCTTTATCTGATATGTCGTTTGCAAGTATCTTCTCCCATTCTGTCAGTTGTCTTAACAAGCTGCTTTCTAACATGTTCCTGATTATTGAATTCCACAGTCTGTGAAACTTGTCCTGACTCTTAAGTACAGAACTCATTCTTTTGGCTTCATTACAAACAGTATAATGCTGGGTATTTGTACTGATCAAAGGACCTGAATGAAAGAACAAGCATGGCTAATTAAGTAATACTTGAGATGTGCACATTTAAAGTCTAGCTCCAAGGAGAAAAATAAGATTTTATTGCTATTCTGATGAATATAATAACTATAAGTAATAAATATTTGTATATCAGCTAATAATGTTCAGGATTCATGGAACAATTGCCCCCTCTGAAGCTAGGAATGACATTATTCCGACCTAAAATCTGTGGTTGAGAATGGGTGCAAGGAAAGGCCCTTGCTGGGAAGGTGCTGAGGGAGGCAGAGGCCACCACACACTTTGCTCTTTACAGTGGAAGAGATAATGATCATTCCACCTTAAACATGAAATGAAGAAACCAGAAGTAGAAAGTCATAGATAACATGTTGACATTTCTAGAAAAGACCTGTACTTCCAAAAATGCCCTGACATAGGAAAATCTGGTTTTTCTCTTTCGCAGAAGGAATAATCATTGAGTTTGGCAAGATCAAGTGTTTGGGGCATGAAACAAGGGTCTTCAGGCATAAGCAATGACCAGCATTCAGCAGCATCCCAGGCAGTTATGGGGTATAGCCTTCATTTTATACATTGAGAAGAAAGAGAACCCTGGAGGATTGGGGCTTAAATGGTTGACCCAAGATCATGTACTTTCTTAGGGTCAAAAGAAAACAGGTATTCTGATTCATGGCCTTCCATGATGCCAGTCCTGTGCAATTTTATTTTATTTTTTTTAAAGATTTTATTTATTTATTTGACAGGCAGAGATCACAAGTAGGCAGAGAGGCAGGCAGAGAGAGAGAGGAGGAAGCAGGCTCCCCGCTGAGCAGAGAGCCCGATGCAAGGCTCGATCCCAGGACGCCAGGATCATGACCTGAGCCGAAGGCAGAGACTTTAACCCACTGAGCCACCCAGGCGCCCCTCATTTTTCTTTTAAAATGGAGTTTGTGCAAAAAAAAAGCTATTAGTGAAAGTTAACATTAAAGTAAATTTTACTTGTGAGTTGTTCCCATTCCTGTCTCTAATCTAATCATTTTGTTTTCTTTTCCTATAAAATTATACTATGCTTTTTTCCCTTTTAAAAATACTATATTTAATTATCCTTGAAAACACAACAGGGCCTTCCCTGTTTCTGTCCCAGCAATGGGAAGGCTCCAAGCTGAATCTGTAAAATGACAGAAGAGTAAAGACAATGACTGCCTCCCAGGGGAGCTCTCAGATCTGCTGGAAGGATCTATGCACACGTGTATTTTCCTATAATTAGTCTAGACTGGCAGGCAGGAAATGCTTAATGGAAGCCACTGTTGTTAATAGTAACGTTCTTAGGTATTTCATTTAACAAATGCTTAGTGAGAATCTCCTATGTTCCAGAAACTGTGTTATGAGCTGAGGATGGAGGGTTAACATGACAAAATGATTCCTTCTTTTGTGGAGCTGAAAAGTCATGGGGAAAACATTAAATAAGTAAAATAAACATTGATTGAAGTTGCCAAAAAGCATTGAGAAGTATATAATAGTAGGATCTAAACTTTTAAACTTTAAAATAAATTTATAGATGCTTTACTTACATCTCAAACTTTGATGACTACCTGATCATATAAACAGACCCACACCAGGATGCTTGATTCCTCTGGAGACCTATCAAGAGGCTCCCTTCCCTCCCTCACTGTCCCCCCCACCCTCCCCCCCACCCTGCCCCGTCAAGACACTAAAGCTGGCTAGAGATTTTAATCCATAAGTGGCTTGCTTTTTCAACTTGTCCCCTTCCCCATGCTTCCAGGTACTTTCCTGATCTCTAGAATCTCCTACTCCTTTCTAGACTCCTGCATTGTACTCCCCAGGGTCATCTTTTATTCATTTTATATGTTTAATTAAACTTTATATTTAGAGCTATATTAAATTCACAGCAAAATTGGCAGAAAGTAGGAGTTTTCATATATCTCCCAACCCCCCATCCACACAGCTTCCCCAGTTATCAATATCCCCATCAGGGTAATGCAGTTATGATTGATGAACACACACTGAAACATTCTTATCACTCAGAGTCCACAGTTTATATTAAGGTTCGCTCCTGATGTTGTACATTCTACAGGCTGACATGTGTCCACCATTGTAGTATCATACAGAGTAGTTTCCCTGCCCTAAAAATCCTCTGTCCACCTATTCAACCCTCCTCCCTCCCACTTCTGACAACCACTGACTTTTTATTGTCTCCAACTTCTTTTATTTTTAAAAACTCTAGAGCTTCAGGCTTCTACAGCTGTGTACACACACACACACACACACACACACACACACGACTTAAGATCCTCCTTCTTCCTTACATATATCTCCCAAGGGAAAGATGAAGAGAGCATTTTCCCACAGTATAAATCTCAGAAATTTTATAAATACACACTAGAATCTGGAAAAAATGTACAATTGACAATCTATGGTTTTGAGTGGCATAAAACTGTGTTCTAAACTATGACATTCACTGCCAGAACTAGGAACTGTTTCTGTGTTACAATCATCAGGGACTTCGAAGAGTTTCCCCTTTCCTATTATACCAAGCTCCTTGCTAAAATAGCATGGTGGCTTTGGGATCAGAGCAGGAACCAAGCAGGATGACCATAATATCAAAACCAGTGTGACCCTATACTGGAAAAAAGCAAATCTATAGATTTTATCAAAATGTTACAATCTACTAAACCTACTCTCTAGGCTAATGATTTGCCTGTCATATATTCCTCACACTCTGTAAAAACTTCAATTTCAGAAATAAATAACACTTTCTGAACATTAAATCATTTCAGACACAACCATACTTTTTAGCATGATTTTAATCATGCTTAAGAGTATTTCTAATGTTTTCTCAACAAAAGGAAGCTTTTAGTTTCAAGAGACATGAGTTGATAATTTATTTTCAGAATCTTTATAAATAATATTTATACCGTGCCTTATTAAAAAAGAGAGCGTAAAAAAAAGAGGATCTTTTAGAATTGATATCTCTACCTCTAGACTTCGGGGGCTATAATAATATTAGTGCTAATTATAGCAAGTAACATTTAAATAGTTCCCAACACATGATAAGTACTAGTTCACACAGGAGAAGGCTGAAGCCAAAGAACTTAGGTTACTTGTCCAAGGACATGAAGCCAAAATTGGGAGGGGCAAATTCAAATGTAGGCAGTCTGGCTACAAAGTCTATGATCCTGACTACTAAGCACACTACCTCACAACTAGATCTGTTAGTCTGAAATGCATTTTAGGCAAATTATAACCCTACTAATATTCTTCCTCTCACACAGAAAAATACTGGGAAGCCATACAGTACAGTCATATGTCTTCAATGGGATTTTATTCCAAGTGTGACTAGAATCATATCACAAGTATACAGTCCATAGTGGCCACGAGGTACCATGCACACTGCATAGACATGACATGCAGTCTCTCAGAATGACCCGCTTTTAGAGGCAACATCGCAGGACCCGAAGTTCATAAAATGAAAAGCCATTCTGAGATAGTAAGAGAGCGCCCAAGTGCTGAGGGGTAACAACTTCAGTCCGGTGACTTTCTGAAGGCCTGGCCAGTATCTCATTGCTCAAATATGCTGGGGGAAGGAAAGTGCAGAACGGTACTCAAAATGTTTTGCATTACATTCACCCCTGCCAGTTTGGGCAATTCTTTAAATTTAGAGTGCCAATTTAGACTCCCCTTAGTAAAGTTAATTAGCTTCCTGCTTCCTTCCAGACAGTCCAGGTTAGTACTGAAATTGACCTATCACACTGGATAAATTCAGTCATGGATGCAAAATCCTTCATATGTTTGTTCTTGGATATCAGATTCTTTGTATGGGTCCCACCCGCAATATAGTAACCTGGAACTCTAAGATTCAGCACTAGATTACAACTCTGTTGATGTCACACTTAGAAAAAATGGAATTCTGTTCTGACAGAATTCCACTTCCTCGTCTTTTGCATTCAATAAATTCAGAGAGATTAATATTAAAAGAAAAACATGATCAGAAATAAGAAAAGTGCAAAAAGGGAAAACACAATGTTTTTAAAAAGTAGATGGGAAACATTGAATTTTAGCTTCTCCCTTAACTAAAAATAGCTACTAGCCACTTGAAATACTTTCTGGACAAATGTGAGGTATAAGTAAATAAAATACTACTATAACGAATTTTGGGAAGGTTTAACAGTATAATAAGTGATGGCGCTGTTTTCTTGGTAAGTTCTTTATGAGCACTGTTGAGGATTCCCATGGGCCCTGAGTTGTAATCCTTAGTTGGTGGCTGCTTTTAGCTGATTTGGGACATTCTAAAAATAAATTCTTAAAAAAGTAAAATAAAATAAAAATAAATAATAAAATAAGTTCTTAATATTGCACCAGCTTTTCATTATGCTTGTCTTTAGAGGTGGCCAAATATAAATGATAGCCAAGTCTGCCTCTCCCCAACAGGAAGGATGGTGGGTGAAACAAGAAGGAAGTAGCTCCAGGTGGAAGGTACTCAGATGCATGTGTGTGGGGTGAAGAAGAAAACAAACCATCTTTCTGTGCACCAACACCTTGTTTGAAACCAAAGACCAACTCGAGAAGCAAGGAAATTCACAAATACCTCCTCCCTGTCCCAGCACTGTAGTATCAGTCAGCACTCAGATAACCAATTTCTACTTGCTGGAATTTTAGCTTTCAGTTTTCTTTTCTTCTCTACCTCATTTCCCCTAAGTTTTTTTGTGTCTAGGCATCAATTCTCTTCTCTCAGCCTGCAGTTCAAGAGCACATTACATAGCATTCTTACAGGAGCAGCGATCAACATAAGAGAAGCGGTAGGTAAGAGTCACAACTAACAAGAAATCATCTTAATCAAGGCCAAACAGAGCAGTCTGCAAGTTTCTTAGAAGGTAGAGCATGTTTTCACCACCTCTCAAGTTTCATTTTGCCAACTGGCTCATTCATGGATCAACATATTTTATGTTGGCAGGCCCTAAGAGTTTAAAAAGAAAAGACACAATCTGTCTTATCTGCCCTGGCGGGACTTGGTCTGTCAGGGAGACAAGTTAACAATCCTAATCCCATGTGACATGTTCCCTGATCAAGACGGGATATGTATCTCCCAAAAACTGGGAAGAAGGGAAAGGAGATGGAGAAGAATTCCCAGAGGTAAGCTCTGAGCTGACCTCTGAAGACTGAACCAAAGTAGGCCAAGTGAGGAAAATGAGGATTCATGCATTCCAGGCCAAAAGAGCAGTGTGTACAAAGACCATTGGCTCCCTGCATCTCTGGATTTTCTGCTGCACCTTCCTAGAAGCACAATCTACATCAGTTCTAATTGTATCAGGGGCTCAATTAGTACTAATTTAATTAACTGATTTGGTGGTCCTATTTCATCCATGAGGGCACAACATTCCTGCAAGATAAAATGGATGATTTTCACTGGAGTCCTAGGTGATCTCATACAAGGGTAGATGGTGGAAAATTAGGATCTGGTAAGCACTGGGGAATCTATCTTTGAGAGACCTCTAGGTTTTTTCCAAACCATGCATGGATGTAAGTAGCTGCCTCTTCTAATTACTCATGGGGCTCACAATTCAGGTGAAATTTGTAAATGAATCCTGAAATCTGTGTCCTACATTTTCAAAATGATGGCAGAGCAGGAAGACCCTAGGCTCATCTGGTACCACAAACACAGCTAGATAACTATCAAGATATCCTAAATACCCCAGAAATCAACCTGAAGACTGACAGAACAAACTGCACAACTAAAGGGAGAGAAGAGGCCACACAGAAGAAGGTAGGAAAGGCAAAGACTATAGTTTCGGGGAGAAATGGATCCTGGCTGCTGCGGAGGGAAGGGACTGTGGTAGAAGAGATGAGCAAGAGAGAGAGGAACATGTAGGAGAATGCCAAAGGAGAACATTTCCCCAAAGTCATTGGCCTGAAAAATGAGAGAGGGTGGATTTTGTGAGTGCTTGCAACCAACTGGACTTGAAGCTTGGAATTTTAAAGGTCAGTGGGGTTGGCTGGGATAGAGCCCAGAAGGCAATGCCCTGCTTCTGGAGAGAAGACAGACAAACAACTGGGGTGGGGCAGTGGGGTTACAGACAGCATGGAAAGAGTGAGGAACACCTGGGGCACATCATGTTGAGACTATTCCCTCTTCTCAGAATGCATCCCTGAGAGGCAGCATGCATCAAGATGCCTCTCTGGGAACAAAGGAGCTGACTGACCCCATTTCCCTTCCCTGTCCCTCAGCATAAACACAGAACCACTGCAGAACAATGCCAACATTGGCTGCCTAACTTGCTTACACCAAACCCCACCAACTCTGTGCTCTGGCAGGACTGCCCTTCTCAGTCAAGCTTGCCTCAATTCCAGTATAGCAGGCCCCTCCCCTAGAAGACCAGCACAAGCCCCTGCACATACTACAGAAAAACAAACAATTATAAAATAATATTATGAAAATGTATATGTCGACAAATTAGACAAGATGGAAGAAATGGACAAATTCCTAGAAACATGTGATTTATTACAACTAAAACAGGAGGAAATAGGAAACTTGAACAGAATCATAACCAGCAAAGAAATTGAATCAGTGATCAAAAACTTCCAACAAACATGGGACGCCTGGGTGGCTAAGTGGGTTAAGCATCTGCCTTCGGCTCAGGTCATGATTCCAGTGTCCTGGGATCGAGTCCCACATCAGGCTCCTTGCTCGGCAGGGAGCCTACTTCTCCCTCTGCCTCTGCCTGCCATTCTGTCTGCCTGTGCTCGCTCTCTCTGACAAATAAATAAATAAAATCTTTAAAAAAAAAAACTTTCGGGCGCCTGGGTGGCTCAGTGGGTTAAGCCGCTGCCTTCGGCTCAGGTCATGATCTCAGGGTCCTGGGATCGAGTCCCGCATCGGGCTCTCTGCTCAGCAGGGAGTCTGCTTCCCTCTCTCTCTCTCTCTCTGCCTGCCTATCTACTTGTGATTTCTCTCTGTCAAATAAATAAATAAAATCTTTAAAAAAAAAAAAAAAAAAAAAAAACTTCCAACAAACAAAAGTTCAGGGTCAGGTTGGCTTCCCAGGAGAATTCTACCAAACATTTAAAGAAGAGTTAGTACCTATTCTTCTTGAACTATTCCAAAAAATAGAAGAGAGAATAAAACTTCCAAACTCATTCTAAGAGAATAGAATTACCCTGATACCAAAACCAGATAAAGACTCTACTAAAAAACGGATCCACAGGCCGACATCCCTAATGAACATGGGTGCAAAAATTCACAATAAAATACTAGCAAACCTAGCAAACTGAACCCAACAATATATTTTTAAAAATCAATCACCACGATCAAGTGGGATTTATTCCTGAGTTTCAAGTGTGGTTCAATATTTGCAAATTGATCAACATGATACACTGCTCTAATAAAAGAAAGTTTAAGAACCATATGATCATTTCAATACTTGAAGAAAAAGCATCTGATGAATTATAACATCCGTTCATGGAAAAAAAACAAAACCCTCAATAAAGTAGGTTTAGAGGGAACATACCTCAACATAATAAAGGCCATCTATGAGAAACCCACAGCTAATATCATCCTTAATTGGGAAGAACTGAGAGCTTTTCCTCTATGGTCAGGAACAAGACAGGGATGCCCACTCTCACCACCATCAGTTAACACAATACTGGAAGTCCTAGCAACAGCAATCAGACAAGAAAAATAAATAAAAGACATCCAAATCAGCAAGGAAGAAGTCAAGATTTCACTATTAGAGATGATGTGATACTCTACACAGAAAACCTCAGAGACTCCACCAAAAAATGCTAGAACTGACGCACAAATTCAGTAAACTCACAGGATACAAAATCAATGTTCAGAAATCATTTACATTTCTATACGCCAATAATGAAGTAGCAGAAAGAGAAATTAAGGAACCAATCCCATTTACAATTGCTCAAAAACAATGACACCTAGGAATAAATCAGCCAAAGAGGTGACAGACCTGTACTCTGAAAACTGTTAGACACAGATTAAAGAAACTGAAGATGACATGAAGGAATGGAAAAACATTTCATGCTTATGGACTGGAAGAACAAATATTGGTAAAATGTCTATACTACCCAAAGCCACCTACACATTTAATGCAATCTCTATCAAAATACCAACAGCATTTTTCACAGAGCTGGAACAAACAATCCTAAAATTTGTATGGAGTGAAAAAGACCCCCAAATATCCAAAGCAACCTTGAAAATGAAAAGTAAAGTTGAAGACATTACAATTCTGGACTTCAGAGTCTAGAGTGCTGATCATTACACCACAAGGCCAGAATTCTGGACTTCAAGTTATTTTACAAAGTTGTAGAGAGCAAAACAGTATGGTTCTGGCACAAAAACAGACACATAGATCAACAGAATAGAATACAAAACCCAGAAATGAACTGAAAACTATATGGTCAAATAATCTTCACCAAAGAAGTAAAGAATATGCAACGGGAAAAAGATAGTCTCTTCAAAAAATGGTGTTGGGCAAACTGGACAGCAACATGCAAAAGACTGGACCACTTTCTTACACCAAGCACAAAAATAAATTCAAAATGGATTAAAGGCCTAAATGTGAAACTTGAAACCAACAAAACCCTAAAGAAGAACACAGGCAGTAACCTCTTTGACATTGACTGTATCAACTTCCTTCTAGATATGTCCCTTGAGCCAAGAGAAACAAAAACAAAAATAAACTATTAGGGCTATACCAAAATAAAAAGCTTTCACACAGTGAAGGAAACAATCAACAAAACTGACAGGCAACCTATGGAATGGGAGAAGATATTTGCAAATGACATATGTAATAAAAGGTTAGTAGCCAAAGTATATAAAGAACTTATAAAACTGAACACGCAAAAAAATAATAATTTAATTTGAAAATGGGCAGAAGACATGAACATATATTTTTGCAAAGAAGACATCCAGATGGCCAACAGACACAATGAAAAGATGCTCAACATCACTGATCTTCATGGAAATGAAAATCAAAGCTACAATGAGATATCACCTCACACCTGTCAGAGTGGGTGAAACCAACAACACAAGGAACAACACATGTTGGTGAGGATCTTGAGAAAGAGGAAACCTCTGAGACTGGTTCAGCCACTCTGGAAAACAGTACTTAGTTTCCTCAAAAGGTTAAAAATACAACTACCCTACATTCCAACAATGATACTACCAGGTATTAACCCGAGGAACACAAAAATACTAACTCAAGGAGAAACAGGCATTCCAACGTTTATAGCAGCATCATCTACAATAGCCAAATTATGGAAACAGCCCAAGTGCCCATCAACTGAGGAATGGATAAAGAAGACGTGGTATACAGAAAGAACGAAATACTATTCCACCGTAAAAAAGAATGAAATCTTTCCATTTGCAACAAAATGGATTTAGAGATTATTGTACTACATGAAATAAGTCAGAGAAAGACAAACACCATATGATTTCACTCATATGTGAAATTTAAGATATAAAACAAAGAAACAAAGGGAAAAAGAGAGAAAGGCAAACCAAGAAACAGACTCTTAAATCTAGAGAAATAAACTGATGGTTACCAGAGAGGAGGTGGGTGTGAGGATGGATGAAATAGGTGATAGGGATTAAGGAGTTCACTTTTTTGGGATAAGCACCTGGTATATTATGCAAATGTTGAATCACTGTATTGTACACCTGAAACTAATATTACACTCTACGTTAACTATGCTGAAATTTAAATAAAAACTAAAAAGAGAGTTTAAAAAAAAAAAGATGTCCTTTGTCTTGGAAACCATTTACACAAAGTATTATGGATACCTACCATATTATATAGATATAGCACTCTGCAACAACTGAGGTTAAAAGAGGACCTTCTGGTTCTGCCTTTTAGTTAAAATAAATGGAGTTAGTAGACTTAGGAATTTTTTTTTACAGTATTTTCAGCTGAAATGATGTTCACGTTTTCCTTTTTTCCATTTTAAAATCCAAACATAAAACTTTTTTTTTTTTTTCCTGCTCGGATGAAGAATCACTGGGAGAGGAACAATACAGTGATCCAAACTGATCAGACAGAACAATAAAACAAGATGATTCTTAATCATAACTCAAGCACTGCATAGTCTGGAGTTAGACAATAAAACTGTTTATGTCATTTGCTGTGGCTACTCTGTTGCCTGAAAGAAAGGCAGAATATTTAGTTTAAATGTTTTCATGTTGCATTTGGAAAAGTCTCGTGATTTGTATTTTGGTCAGATATGCTCAATTTCATGTAATAGCAAGAAGGAGACTATGCCCTCCATGTATCTCAAGAAATAGCTTATTGTATCCCAGAGCAGAAAGGAACATACAGATTAAATAAGGAACATACCAGAATGTTTAAATTATATCAGTATCCTATTTGCTTTGGATAAACATTTTGATAACTTCAACCTGAGTCACTGCTAAGGACTGAATGCTTGATTCTCCTCCAAAGTCACATGTTGAACACTTAATCCTCCTGTGGTGGTATTAGGAGGTGGGACCTTTGGGAAATAACTAGGTCTTGAGGGTAGAGACCTCATGTTGGAATTAACGCCCGTAGAGAGATGGTTTCTCTCTCCACCATGTGAGGCAATGAGAAGGCAGCCATCTCACTGGATCAGGAAAAAAAGCTTTCACCAGACACTTGATCTAGGACTTCCCAGCATACAGATCTCTGAGAAACAAATGTCTTTTAAATAACCCAGTCTATGGTATTTTGTTATAGCACCCTGAGCTGACTAACACAATCACCTTAAGTAAATTTAACACTCAATTGAATAAAAGAACACTATAAAAATTATTTGTTGAAGATGCCACTGAAGCAATGGAGACATCTAGTTGCTCAACATTCACTGTCTCAACTTAATTTCTGTAGTTCTCACTATTACTATAATGTTTCTCTCTGTGTTTGGAGCCAGAAACATCAGACTCATTCTGAGCCTGGGCTAAGACATCTGCTGCAGCATGATGGCCTCCAGATGCCTTGGCTCTGAGGTTTCTAGACTCTGTCCTGATGTGTTTTCTCCCTTTCAGATAAGGTCCGCATCCTGCCTCATCTATCTAGGCATCAAGCTCTCAGTTACTTGCTTACACTCATCTGTTACGAACACCTCTCCTTGGAGCTGCAAGCTCCAACAAAAACATACCCTCTCTCTTCTCTTGTATCTTTACTCCTCCTATGTGACTTCCATCCCCTTTGTCTGCCATTCACACAAAACATTCCCCATCCTCTAAAAAATGAACAAAAACAACAAAATTCTTTCAACATTTTATTCTTCCAACAGCTCGAAGGCAAAATATGCACTCGGCCACCTCAATCTCTTCTGCCAGATTTGACCACCCTCTCCCTCTTGAAATACTGAGAGCACTCATTTCTGGTACTCCTACTACTTTGGTTGTTGTGTTCTTCTCTGACTCCACTTCCTTTTGCCCCCAGGACCAGCACACAGCACAACTGCAGGGGGACACCATTCCCAGCACAGTGTGGAGTTGAGCAGTGTACAGACTTTACAAACCCAGCTGACCATCCTGGCTCTTGCTTACATATGTGTTCCCTTGACTGTTGGGCTTTCCAGAGTTCTAGTCTATGCAGACTTTTCTTATTCCACAAGGGCCTCCTTGGAAATTACATTTCCTCCATTCAGCTGAATTAATGCACACTCTTACCCCAGGGACTTTCAAAATTGCATCCCTTTCCTCCCAAGCTTACTATATTCCTGAACCCCTATCCTCTCCACCCATTGCCCAAGTAACACTCAACAGATTTTCTCTGTTCTTCAGAATTTTCCCCTCTTTGTTACTTATTTTCACTATCTACAGTATCCTATCAAGTTGACAAAACAGGACATTCACCATCCTTTCTTACTCCCTAAATGTCCTTCTCACATCAGACCTGTACTGTTAAACTTTTTTATATATATGCACTAGCTCTCTAACTGGAACAAGGACCTCAGCTTTGTGGCCTTATAACTATTCCCCCCAAAGCTGTTATTGTGCAATGCTTCCCTTAATTTCCCTTATAGAATCTATAGTAGGGATTGACATGCAGGGTTCAGTAGAGAAAACACCATTCTCTTCCACTAATTAAATCAGCATATATCATCTAAGTACAGGCTATTACTGTAGGATATCCTGAGTTGAGATCGCTTGGATTCTGGCATCATTACGCAATTATTCATCCCTATTTTGCCTATGAGGATATTGAGATGCGGAGATGGGGTTGCTAACACTTCCCTGGTGGAGGCCACGTTCTGAAATCTGGAAAAGCAACCCTAATCCTTGCAATCTGGCTTCTATTCCTATCAGACAAAACTGCTTTTGCTGTCATCTGTACCATGCAACTGTAAGGTTGTCTTTCAGTGTCCAAGCTCCACTCTGCCGTACCTCGGTCACACCCCTCTGGGAAACATCCTACTGCTTTCCCTGTGTTGGCCAGTTCACTTTCTCCCCTTTGGTTGTGTGTTCCTGTCCCACGGCTCCACCCTACACCCTCCTTAGTGCTTTAAAAAGGGGAGTGCTCGGCATCACAGATCTACATCTCCTGGTCCCCGTAACTACCTGCTGGGTTTCTTGAACTATTTGTCCCATGGGAGAATTAGTATGTCCAGATAGGACTCATTTATCTCCTAAACGAATTCTCCTGTAGGTTGGTTTGACTCCCAGGTATCAGAGGTGGGTCACAGCCCAGACTGCGATGCACAGCTGGTAGATTTTATCCCTCCACACCCCTGGCCCTGCTCTCTCCTCACTGTTGCTCCATCCAAGATCCTCACATGGGCTCCATGAACACTCATCCTACCTTCTAGAACAGCCTCTTCCAGCTCCTGAGGACCAACATGTCCTGAGTCATTAGGGTGGTGAGGCTGCATCGTGTTAGGCCCCCAAGACTGGGCATTTGCTGAAGTAGTGTACCCTGACTTATTAACTAGGCAATGAAATAGGAAATGCATTTCAACTTTTAGTTCCATTTCTCTCCCCAACTGGTCAATTAACTGGGGTAGGTTTGAATTCAGACATAGTTCTGCCAGTTCCCTCACGCTTCCCTTCAACCATGCCAAATGGGAAAGTGTCAAGGGAGTCCGGGCCTGCTCACTACTAAGTGCTAACTCAAAGCCAGCAAGTTATGTCAGTTGCAAAAAAGTTATGAAAAATTCTGTTTCAAAGGTCATAGTAACCCCTGAGGGTTAAACTTAAGAAAAAAAAATCTAATTGTCTGATTTGATTGGAAACTAGAAAGAGCTGAAGGAATTCTATTTTCTTCTTGAACATGACATTTTTATCAGCTGGATAAATGTTTTCATGACTGAACTTGTCATTTTCCCATTTGCCACCCAGCCTTCCTCCCAAGGTTGGTATATTTGGAAGGCAAAGTAAGCTTTGTACATAACGGAAATACCCTAATTAAATAGTTAAAACTTCACTCTCTACATATTTGTAATTTTAAAACTGGGCAAAATTTAAATTTAGGGGAAATTTTAAAAATTGGGGCAATTCTCAATCACTTTTTACATTTTTTCTGGTGGAACTGAGATAGTTTTTAGAGCCTGTTTAATCACAGTCCCTGAGTTCAACCAAGGCTCAGTTTTTCACTCCTGGGAATTCTAAGAACATCACATTTCTTAACTGGCAGCTGAGATTCTGGAGGTACAACCTAATGACCTGGGGCTAAAGGAAAATCAACAAAAGCTACACAGGGCTTCTGATTATTGGACAGGTTCCTTGAAGTTCATTACTAGAAATTTTTTGTTTGCTAATCCAAATTCTGAAAGATTTGCTTTACTAAAACAGAGAGCATGAAGAGTGAGAGTTTCTAAATGGTAACAGCTTATTTGGTAAATGACCCAATGATATCTTTATAGATGGAATTAAAGATTGGGAGGAGTAGTTTTTTTCATCTTGCTAAACTTGAAACACCAACCATAATCAATCATAAGTATAGTGAAGTTTCCTTACCTATGGTTGAGAAAAGTATTTTCTGTATTAAAGTTAAAATTTTAAAAACATGTAAAGACAAACTCAAGATAGCTATACTACTGCTAATTAACATTTACTAAGCACTTTGGCTATGTTTATTTACATTGTTTCCACAGTTATGATGACAACACATATATATCTAAGTATGGTTTAACAAAAACTCTTGATGCTGCTGTTGGGGAGAAATTGGGCCAGGCCCCATTTGCCTTAGCTTCCAAAGGCTGGATTTTTTCTTTTCCAGAATTCTTATTTTAATGCAATTAGCAGTGTATCTTGATGATTGCTTGCTTGAAAAAGTAATCCTATGTCAAAGATTTGAAGCCCAAAAGAAGTAGACTGCACCAACTTTTATAAGCTTTACATCTATTTCTTGACCTTTATACTATTTCTCTAATAGAGATCACAAATGGAAGGTCCTGGGATAAAAGTAACCTACAAATATGTGTGGCTGGGCCTGTGTGCTCTTGCCTTTCACATTAAAAAAAATAATAAAATTGATCCTCTAAGATTTAAAAGTTAGGGAATTTCATTTTTTACTTCCATAGCTGCTTGAAAAATACAGCAAGCTCGTTAACAATGGGCCCAAATTCCCACAGAGCAGCAATGAGCTCAGGGGCTGGCCGGCCCTTGCTGCTGGCTCACCACTTCCTCCTCACGGTCCCAAGAGACCCAAGCTGAGGTTGGTTGCAGTCCATCACACTACTCATGAAGTGGTTTGTCCTCACCCACCCACTTCCTTCACATTACTTTACCAGCCAACTTCTGGGGTATTTGAGTTTGCAGCTCAAATTATATCCTTAACTGTAAACATAATAGCAAACGCTTCTACTGCTTAGTAGGGACAGATGCTATTTTAAGTATTTAACATGCATTAACTCATTTAATCTTCAGAATAACCCTAGATGATGAATACTATTAGCATCTCCATTTTATGGAAAAGGAAACTGAGACATCATGAAGCTGGGAACTCACCCAGGCAACACACATTTCATCTGTAGGTAGGGGTATCGGCAGGCCCAGTCTGGAACCTGAGAACCTAACCATTAGGACTTATTTCCACATGTAGTGGAAGGCTCTTCACAAGTACATCAATAGTGTCCGTTCAGTTCTGTCCAGTATGTCTCAAAAACAGTGTCTAATGAGTGCTAATTTCTTCTTCGAAACACCTAAACATCAAAATTTTAGGTCCAGATTGGAGCCTAAGTAGCTTTTTATTTTAAGTCTGTGGCATGTGATTAGACAAGCTGCCCCTTCTGTAAGGCTGTTACTCTGTCAAAAACTGCTATTACAAAATGATACAGGCAGGGATGGCTACAATGCCAAAGGCCTCTCTGGTGCTGTGCTGATTGTGGAGCAGTCCCAGTTTCAAGAACCTGTCTTACTCCTTTTTATTAGACTTATTTTGGTATTTGTAAGCATATGAAATAAGCAAAATGCTTAATAAAAATTACCATAAATATGTATGGCAAATATCGATCTTATTCTAAACAAGTACCAACCACTAACTTCAACTTTTCATTACCAAGCGAAATTCCTCATTTTATGATGATGACCAAAAAAACAACAGTGCTGATCTTCTTATCTCATATCTCAAAATCCCAGGAATGTTAAGCTATTTCACTCTGCTCAAGAATGGACTTGGAACAGTGAAAGTTCTCTTCCATGGACATGACATAATCTGCAAAAACTTCATCACAGAGAGGTGAACCCTTCAAATCAGTATGTCCTTTCAGTGTTTTGCCTTCTGTTTTGATCTAAGACTTAAAAATGATAATAAACAATTCACACTTCACACACACTATTTAATTTAATCCAAATGTTAATTCAATAATACAGGTTTATTATCCCCACCTTACTATAATGATTTGAACCAAGGCCCATCTTATACTTGTATCATGGTTTATTCTATCCCACTACCAGCCCATAATGCCTCCTAGATGCTGATTAAGTCACTGCTCCAGAAGGCTTCTAAGTACCCAGTGCTCTACTGGACAGGGCCTGCTCTGGAAAACCAACAGTCCTTCAAGGACCCGAGGTTGACAGGATCACCCACCTGAGAGGCACACGCAATACAAAGTCCAATAATTAACATGAGAAATGCAAATCGCCAGCACGTAATCAGTTGGAAGCACACTCCGAAGCTGAATTAGTTCTTTTCAAATGGGACAGACACATGCTGACCCAATTAGGAGTCCAAAGGATTTTGGAAAGCATGAAAGGAATAATCTGAGACTCTATGCAGGACTACTCTTAAGATAGAGTTGTGAATTCTTAGTAAGTTCTGGAAGATGCTGGAAAATACAACTGCACCTCGTGCAAACACTTATTTCAACACATCATCGCTCCCATTTTCTAGTATAACAAAGCAGGACCATTAATTCGTTTGAAACGTGAAAACCCTCTTCCAGTTACACAGCAGGGACCGCATCAGGAATTTAGGTGAAAAGCAGAGTGCTCAGTCTCAGTAGAGGGCAATGGAAAAGTGCTGAATGGGCATCTCTGGCAACTTACAGAACTGTGGTCTGATGGGGCACCTGAGGAACGTGATCCAGCATCAAGTGCACACAGCGAACGGTGCTCTTCAAGCAAAGGCACCGGCTAGGGCAGGGCAGCACTGGCAGGCACCAAACGACCAGGAGAAAGCAAGCGGTCCAGCAGGAGAGTCTGGACTCCATCGCTCCATTCGCTGCTGGAAGGCAAGAAGCAGGAGCAGCAGCCGCGGTGGTGGCGACGGAAGCGGCGGCGGCTGCTGCGGTGCGCGACCTGCCGTGCGGTGCGGGACCCGGCTTGGGAGCCCCGGCGAAGCGCCGCTCCTAGGGGGAAACTCAGCCTCCGACCAATCCCGGAGTAGGGAGATCACATTACAGGGCGGCGGGCACCCGCCGCCTCTAGGGGGCGCTGGACTTGGACGCCGAGAAGCTAGTCCGTGCAAAGGCCATTTCAGGAAACAAACGCCCTCTATTCGGGCAGCATGATGCAAATATAAACTTTTCCAAAGTTGCTTCCACTTTACATGTTATGTAAGCGCTAGCCTCTTAGCCCCTAGCTGTCCTTTTTTCTCCCCCGGCTGTCCTTCTGAAGCGCAAGTTGATTACTTATTGAATCGATGGAGAACAGCTTTTCTTTTTATGCGGCAGTTATTACCAAATCCTAAAGGGCAGAGCTCTAATTAGTTGATCTGGGCTCACATTTTCCTTCCCGGCTCCAAAGCATGTTGTCAAAAAATGGTTTCCTTTCTTCCTATATATTCTACACCTCAAGCCCAAAGCATTTCACTCACGAGATTCAAACAAGCTACTTTGATTTCTTCCTTTAATATTTAAAGCTGTTATGTCTACATCATGAACTACTACACCACCATGCAGAGAAGACAAACTGACAGACAAACGTATGTGTAAAACAGAACAAGGCCGAGCCACCGCTGGGCTCAGTGGCAGCACCAATGGCTGAAGACACATTCTCTACCAGGTTTAATTAGCCACGGGTCACTGAGTTGAGTGGCCCGGAGGACACTGGCAAAGACAGACTTCAATAAATATGCTTTAAACAAGTTTTTTGGTTACTCTAAGCAGGTGTTTAGAAAAGGTTTATGGTTTTATCCTTAAAGACTAAATTTTCAAACAAATCCCTAAACTAGAACTTTAAAAAATGTAAAAGTAATAGAAAAACAAATTAAAATTTGGGATGGTACAATCTAGGCAACTCCCAGATGACCAGACTGGGAGACAAATCTAATGACTACAGATCTAGTTTTGTCAAAGCTTATCAACCTTATAAGGAAAAACAAATTCATTTTCCTTCTTTCCAGTAATTTTTCAGCCCTCTTACATTCTACAGTGGGTGAATACTGCCCTCTTTTGGCAAAATGTTCAAACTTAAATACGTGGGGTTTTATTAATTAAAATGCACAGATCACAAGGAAAAATACTATGAAGAATGATTTTAAAATAAACCAAGTATGCTTGACAATTATTCATGTTTACTTTATTGTCTAAATATCAAAATAAACTTCAAAAAAAGCTAATTTCTTCTTTTCAATTCCATGCCTTACAATTACTGTTTCTGCCAATGCTTGTGACTTGGATGGACAAGACACACAAGTTTGCGCATTGCTTTCAGTTCAAAATGTATTAGCTTGTATTCATACAGTATTTTCTAGGAGAGACAACACACTCTCTATTGAGAAACCTAAGCTCCAATAAATGAGAAAATGCTACTGATTACCTCCTGTGAATATAGGGTTAAGAACTATAAGGAAGGCAGAGAACCACATGAGTGACACAGCTACTATAGACTGTAGATTCTTTCCTCGAATGCCTCAGGACAACTTTCCTGCAGAAAAGTATTATTATATATGTTAAGTATTATAAACATTTTAAAAAATGCATCAAGGTGCTAAGTTAAACATGTACACAAGAGTCCAAAACTGAAAAAAAAATGAGAACCTGGCAATGTAAGTAAACACTGAAGGCTGGTTCAGCTTGAAGAGTACTTGCTTAACCAAGTAAAATAGATAGATACCCAAGTATCAGGGTTACAGGAGGGAGAAAAAAAAGCCTTTTCCTAAGTGGAGGGTCTTAACTGGAAAACCTGAATTTTCCTCAAGTTCATTAAGGATGAACTAGAAATCCACTTTACCCTGTCCCCGTCCACCCAGAGGACACAAGGAAAACTGCCTGTTTCAAACTTGCTATGAAAAGGAAGGGAATAAAAAATCTCCCTGGAGATGTAGTATCCCCAAATTAGCTTTTAAAGTAAAAATTTAAAAAGATACACTAGGCGACCAGCACCCCCCCCCTGCCCAATGCTATAGGAGTATCAAACCAAATGGACTTTGAAGTAAAGGATAGATACAAATAGGGATCCTACGTAATGTTAAAGGTTTAAATCACCAGACAGACATAAGAAACCTAGAGTGTAGCATCACTGCATCAAAATACACAAAGGAAATACTGGAAGAACTACAATGAACTGACATTCTACCATCAAAGTGAGAGATTTTGCTGAAAATCACAAGAGCATACAAAAAAATGTTTAAAAGTATTAGATTCAAATACAATAAAAAATTTGATTCAAATTACATTTACAGAATACTATACTGAAGAACAGAATACATATTCTTTCAAAGCACACCAAGCCATTTATTAAAAATGACTGTGTCCAGGCAATAAAACAAGAAATAAGGTTCCTGTTCACCACTTCCACTGAACACCGTACTGGAGGTCCCAACCAACATATCTGACCAAAAACAAAAACAAAATGAACAAAAACAAACACAAACAAACCCAAAGGAAAAAAAAAAACCATCTTTATAAAGATGATTTGGTTGTCTATGTAGAAAATTTAGAACAATCACAAGACAGTGGGATTTAAGTAATACATAAAAATCAATAATGGAGCAAAGTGTGATTTTAACAAATAATACAACAGCATTGAAAAAATGTAAAATATCTACACATAAATCAAAAGATGCTTCAAACAAAATTGCCTACCTTTGTTAAGACATTTAATAAGACCTAAATAAAAAAGAGAAGTACCCTATTCATGGATTGGAGGACACTGCATCATATAAACATGTTCTCACACAAGTTGATCTATAAACTCAGTAATTCCAAGTGAAATCCCAAGAGGACTGTGTATAAGTCTGAGAAACTGATTCTAAAATGTGTTTCAAAGTCAAATGGTCCAAGAATAGCCAAGAAATTCCTGAAATTTAAATTGAAAGGACTTATTTACTAGATCAAGAATTATTATAAATGTATAGTAAATAAGACTGTGTAGTTTTAGCACAGGAATCCATAAACTAACAAAATAGAAAAGAAAACCTAGACACAAAGCAAAAAGATACATAAATTTATGACAGTTAATACTGCAGATCAGAGGAAGAAAATGAGACTTTTAAAAAATGGTGTTGAAACAGTTGATCAACAAAGTGAAAAAAGAAATTATTATGAGGGTGGTGGGGTTATGGACATTGGGGAGCGTATGTGCTATGGTGAGTGCTGTGAAGTGTGTAAATCTGGCGATTCACAGACCTGTACCCCTGGGGCTAATAATACATTATATGTTAATAAAAAATATTAATAAAAAGAAAGTATTATTTCTCATTTTACTCAAAGATCAATAGCAAGTGTACTACAGACTTAAATGTGAACGACAAAAATCACGGAACTTTTGTAAGAAAATATAGGCTAATATTTTCATATTATTTTTCAAAATATATTTTCAATATATTTTCATATTCATCTTCACACAACTGAGGTTGTGTGAAGATGAATCTAACAATTAAAATTAAAAAATCTAATTCAAGAAAGACACTACAAACAGAATGAGAACAGAAACCACAAACTAATGAAAGATATTTGCAATACACATAACTCACAATTGGTTAATAGCCAGGCTACAAAAGGAACCCTACAAGTCAATTTCTTTAAAAGAAACTAAGGAATAAAACATTTTCAA
The DNA here is from genome assembly GCF_020171115.1 of Neogale vison. Classification (NCBI taxonomy): domain Eukaryota; kingdom Metazoa; phylum Chordata; class Mammalia; order Carnivora; family Mustelidae; genus Neogale; species Neogale vison. The sequence continues at coordinate 82,273,626 of NC_058094.1, read as the reverse complement.
AAGAGTCTACTGGGAACTTTACAGAAAGGAAACTTAAAACCAAAAAAACACTCAAAAAAAACCCCTTATAAAACCCCCTTAATAAGTAACAAAGCCCCTCTAACACTTCATACTACTAAATAGGCAAAATCACTATTAAATATAGGTTAGGTTAAGCAGTAACTGGAACGTTTAAACTCTGTAGGAAGAAACACACTGTTAACACTATGTTGGGAAATAAATTTGCACCACCTTGTGAAAGTGAATATAAACATATTCTATGATCTAGGAATTCTACACCTAGATGTACAGTCTATGAAGAGTCTTGCACACAGTCACAAGACATGTTTAAGAATGTTGACAAGCAAAGTATCTGATGTAACAACAATGTCCATCAACAGTATAAAGATTAATTAAACTGAGTCGTGGATACAAGGTAACTATTTACAACACAGAGCAATCTCAGAAAAGGCAACATGAAGTGAAAAAATAACCTGCAGAATACACAGAGTATGATTCCATTAATATAAAGTTAAGTATGTATGAAGCCAAGTGATATATCCTTGAGAGATACAAACATATGTGCTAAAGCTACAGCAAAAGGCAAGGTTATGATAAACACAAAAGGAAGACCCCAGAGAAGAATTAAGAGGAGATTAGGAAGGGGAACACAAGTCATGGTAATGCCAGTAGTCAAAGCTAGCTGTAGGTACACACATGTACTTACAGGTACACTGAATTACTTATTCCTTGGGTTTTGCATATATCTTCTAAATATTCTTCATATCTACTGAATATAAAAATAAATTTTAAAAAAATCTACACTGTCTTCAGAAGTGTCAACAGTCAAAAGGAAATGAGATGTCTGAATACAGAAAACTACATACAATACCTCTTGCATATAGTCATAGATGCATTGGGATTTTCTAAATTAAAAAGAAAAAAAAGCCAGGCCACTGGAGAACAAAGTTTAATTAATATGCAATTGTTTATTTAAAATAGTTTTCCAAGGCCTTCCCATGATTTCAGGCTTTGCACTTCATTTGTATCCTCTCAAACAGCTAGAAATCAACATTTAATATTTTTTGTATTTTAAACATTATGTATGCTATTTTAATGACATTTTTTTCTTTACTAAAACTAGAACCTAATGTGTCAACCAATATGAGGTATAGATTTAAATAATCTTCCTGGTAGTAGTGGTGCTGCTAAAGCTTTCTTGGATTTATCAGATGCTGGAAACTACTTCAAGCCGTTTCCATCTAGCTATCTGTCTTAGGAAAATCATGCTATCTCCCTAAGCCTACTTTCTTTCCATAAAATTAAAAAAAAAACAAACCTAGATTAGATTATTTCTATCATTTTATCTGGCTGCTAAAATCCCATGAATATATTCTTCATCAATTTCAATTTTTATCTAACCTTTATTTGCTACTTCTTTAGCCTAAAAAAGCATAATTAACCATACTCAAATAACCGTAAATTCATTAAAAAATAAACACAAACCCAAAATATACTTAATCATTCTAATATATTCCCACTAATAGATAAAAGGGCTTTTCACTTGAATTTTCATTTTTTATTTCTATTTCATTTAAATTCAAAAATAAAGTCACAACTGTAAAATGAATGCATTTAAATACACAAAAGATACATTTCAATGACAAAAAAACATATAATGATCATGAAAATCTACTGTACACTTTGCTAAGGTCAACAGAGTAAGGGACCATATGAGTAAGTCAATCTTCAAAATATATCCTCAACAAAAACTCTCTTTTGAATAGTAAAATCAACACTTAAGAATTATTTATGTTTACGTAACTGGACACTAGCTCCAAAACCAACAAAGTGTGTAGAGGGTGGCCAGGGGAAGGGAGCTAGATAAAAATATGTGGGCATTGGGAACTTGATATTAAACCTCTAAAACACTTAATTTAAAATAAAATGAACATTCCTAACAGATGACAATCGTGTAAAACTGTTTTTTTTTCCTTGACAGAAATGAGATGGGACATTTCTTAACAGTAACAGCTTAGTAATCATCTAAAAAAAATTTGTGGAGATACACGCAACTCCAAACCCTAACCCCTAACCCCAAGCACTGGTATAAAACAAATACCTTCCACGAAATTATCCTTCCCGTTACTAAAATATCCTTATTTACTTAGGAGAATTCATAACTTAGAATATTTCAAACACTTGTTTTAAAAATGTAGAATTACCCAAGATGTTTGAAACCATCCATGTATTACTAATAGTTAATCTTTCAAGAGATAACAATCCTTTATTATATACATCAGTTGGGTTTCCTTAAACATATTTGATCAACTACTACAATAGTGATGCTGTTGGTAGTGATACTCTCAAATTTTTCCTTTTCAAAAATACATAATCCATGTGACACTAAGTAGCAAATATGTTACACTGTATACTTTCTTAACAAGGAATGACTGTTTTCAGGTCCTAGTAGGAAGAAAAGAAACCAACAATGGCATTTACTACCTGTTTTATCCCCGATAAAGCTATAACTAATAGTCAAATGATGGATAATTTAAGTATGTAATATGAAGAAAAAAGTGAGAATCATTATAATTTTACCAAAAAAAAAAAACCCCAAGAAAAAAAAAACAGAAAAACAACCCCACAAACACCATGATAACTTAAATGAGCACAACATAGGTCCCAAAGATTATACTATGATTCTGAACACAATTTTCAAAGCAAAAAGGCATCTACATACAATTCCTGTGAATATCTCATACACTACACAAAGATGAATTTCAAAGCGTATGTAGGCTAGATCAGTTCCGACTTGTCAAAGACAAATATTTAAATGGTTCTTTTGGCTAAAGTGCACCTGCTGACCAAATCTGCTCTGGTCCTGCCTCTGTGTACAACTCAGAAAGAGGCTGTTACCCATGTTTACTCCCTACCTGTCTGTGCTGTCAACAGTCATTCAGAACAATGGATATTCTTTTTTAAAACAAATACTTTATACACTGAATAAGAGGAAAACCAATCCTAAATGTACTATCTTCTGAAACTCCAGCAAATAAGATAACCTCATTATTTTTAAATACTGAAAATGTAAAGGGACCACACACAAATTAAGAACTGTATTAGGTATATACTTTTTATTTAATACTCACTTGATGTGCTCTTAAAATCTCTATGAGAGAAGCAGATCATTTCCCGTGTCTTTTGGCAATAGATTCAAAAGCAAAAGTAGCAGTGCTGTTGAATTCCATGAAACTTTTTTTTTAAAGCTAAATTATTCAATATTTGTATTGTTATTGCACTCATATATTGCCCGGAATACTATAGCAACTCAGCAATAGTGACTGCAACAAAGTAAGGTAAGTGGTTCTACACAGCATTTGATTTTCTAATTAGGTAAGAAAGTTTTCATACAGGAAATGCAAACAACTACAATTCAAAAATCAGTATATGCTTAACAATTATTTAGCCTTATACAAAATTAAATGTAAGCCTAACCACTAGAAATCTGTAAAGAATCAGAAAAGGATTTACAGTACACAAATCTTGAGTATTGTTGCATTCCATTCTTAAAGTCACTCTGAGTTAAAACAGCATTTTTCCAAGATTTAAAGAAAAATATATTTTATAAAAGGGATTCTCTTTAATTACTGAATACATCATTTTTTTATTACTAAGACAGAAACAAGTTATACTTTTTCCCCTATAGTTTGCTCTGATGAAAGAATTTTAACTCCTAACAAATGCTACATTTTCAAGACTAAAGGAATAATCAGTAGGTATTCTTTCTTCTTGATCTAAGTTATTTTTCTCTAAAATATGTCAAGTAAGCCTTTAAAGATTCAGGTAGGGGTAGTTTCATGATTTTTTCTCTCAGTAAATTCTGAGGCGGCTCCTCGGGCTTCAGGGCTTCACCATGGTCTTTCTCTTCCTCTTCTTTGTTATCTTCTTCCATTTTTTCATCCTCTTCACTGTCTAGAGGCTGAGGAATAAGCTGGTTACCCACAAATACGTAGGTATTAATTCTCTGTTTAACCCTCTTTCTTTTCCTTTTTGGTGGAGCCCTCTGAGGAATCCCCTTGGCCTGCATCTCATCATTTATGAAATTTCTAAGTGTACGTCGAATATAAATACGAGCCAAGTCCTGGAGATTCCTGACAGCACAGGGGGCTAAAAATAAAAACAAAAAGAAAAACAAAAAAAAATAAAACACACACACACACAAAACATAAAAAAGTAAAACATAATATATTGTTCATTCCCTCACAGAACAAAACAAGTATTTCTTAGCTACTCTGACTTCCATCTAACAAAGACTTCAAGATGCCTACTATTTGCCAAGCCACCATTTTAAATTCTGTGGATACTGGGGCGCCTGGGTGGCTTAGTGGGTTAAAGCCTCTGCCTTCGGCTCAGGTCACGATCCCAGTGTCCTGGGATCGAGGCCCACATCGAGCTCTCTGCTCAGCGGGGAAACTGCTTCCCTTCCTCTCTCTCTGCCTACTTGTGATCTCTGTCTGTCAAATAAATAAAAATAAAAAATCTTTAAATTCTGTGGATACTGGAAAGATTTCTGTGCACAGATAATGTATGTCCCCATATATATGCATAAAAATTCTTTGAGAGAATAAGTTAAGAACTTAGAAATAGGCTACATGAGAATGAAGTACTTAGGGAACAAGAATAAAAGAGACATCTTATACTATACCTTTCTTATATTTTTTGGTGTTGAAAATCATATAAGAACAACTGATTCCAAAAACTCAAATAAAGGCAACATTTGAACAGCTCCTTCAGTCTGAGCTTTAAAGCTATTACTTATACACACACACACACACACACACACACACACAGAATTTTTCTCTGTAAATCGGTAAGTAGAACTGGTTCCTAGGTGAAAGGCCACCAGAAATCACGCTGTCAACAATTTAATAACCCAAAAACACATCACAGATTTCCTTATGTTACTGATGTTTACTTTTATCAAACACATCACAGTTGGAACCCATCCTGTCTTTTCACTCCCATTTCCCACAGACCTATAAATGCATAAGCCCTAGAACACATACTCTTCTTTGTAGCCTGTTCTAATACTTTATATATACAGAAATTAACTCTAGTCTCACAAAGTTTCCAGCCCTGTAGAAATAAAACTATCATCAAGGATCCTCAAATGCCTAAACAAAATAGGACATAACCCTCTTCCAGTTAAACAGCATTAAAAAATCTTAACTATTGGGGCGCCTGGGTGGCTCAATGGTTTAAGCCTCTGCCTTCAGCTCAGGTCATGATCTCAGGGTCCTGGGATCAAGCCCCGTATCGGGCTCTCTGCTCAGCGGGGAGCCTGCTTCCCCCTCTCTCTGCCTGCCTCTCTGCCTACTTGTGATCTCTCTCTGTCTATCAAATAAATAAATAAAAATCTTCACCATTTAGCTTTATTTCTTCACTTTTGGTATACTTTTCTGGATACTTCCCTTGCACACTTTTTTGTTTTACTATGAAATCCTGCCTTCCTTAGGAACTCTCTGGTATGTGGTATCTCTATACCACCAGACTATAAAAGCTCCAGGAATAAGGGGTCACACAGCATTTCCTCTCTGTCCTCCCCACAGGGCCCTGTACACTCTAGGCTTGCACAGTACATCATCCTGTCCAAGGCTCAGAGTCCTTCCTGTATTCTGAACACCAGACCCTACCACAAATTAGATACACCATACAGGAGATAAATTTATGTTGTTTTTGTTTGTTTTGTTTTGTTTTGTTTTGTTTTTTTAAACTCCAGCATGGGAGACTTTTCAGACTGATTCAAAGACACCTCAGCACCTACCTAAGTGGCCTACTATAAAACCTTTTCTCCAAACTGTCTTTTTTCAACTCCCTACTGAAACCTGAAATAGGTAAGAATTCCAAAGAGCCAGACTGGGCATGTTTAGTTAGAAACTGTTTGTTCCCGGGCCTGCCCCCAACTGTATGAGATGGAAACTGAAGCACCACACAAAAATTTGAGTTCAAGTCCTGCTTCTGCCATAATGGAGTGTTGTGAACATTGGTAAGTAAAAACATGTGAGAGCTCCTCCCTTATATGTTAAAATGTGTAAAATAACCACCTGCTCTGCCTACCTCCCAAAACTATTTAAACTGTTTTAACATTCACTCAACACCTCTGTGTTAAACTCTATGACACCTACTATTAAAGAACTCACATATAGTGGATACTTCAGACTAAGTCCTTGCTTTTATGGAGATTATGTATTTGGGGGAGGGGGTAGATAAAAAATAATTATGAAAAAGAGGACAGGAGGAAAAAAACACCAATGACACAGAAAGTAACATGGGGGTAGAGCTATTTCTGACTGGAGTCCAAACATCTCCCTGAGGAAGTCATGCCTGGGCTAAGCTCTAAATGACAAGAGGAAAGAGCCACGTAAATACCTTGGGGCAGAGGGGATAGCAAAGCCCTAAGAGGTAAATGAGCTTAGCATGTTCAAGGAGCTGAAAGAAGGCTAGTGTAGATGAAGTTCAGAGCAAGAAGAAAATGGTAAGAAGTATGATCATGGGTGACCTTGCAGGCATTGGTAAAAAATGTGCCTTGTATTGGCCATGCAGCTACTCAAGGGTTCTTAAAAAACAGGGATGTAATGCAATAAAAATGGCACTCAGGCTCCTCTGTAGAATATGGATCATAAAGAGAGGTAGTAGACCAGCTGGAACACTCCGGTCATCCACCTGAGATCTGACCACGCTCTGATGCAGATGGGAGTGAGGGACGGTGGCTGCAAACGTGTAGAGAACTGGACAAATTTGCAACACATTTTGAAGACAGGATGGATGGGGATTGGATGTAGGAGAATTTCTGGCCCAAGAAACTAGTTGGTGCTAACAGCCAATTACTGACATGACAGAGAGGAAGAGTAGCTGGGGAGAAGAAAAGCACAATTGTTCTGTGCAAAATCTGAAATGTCTATCACATTTCCTGAATGGAGATTTCAGGAAGAAAAACAACAGTGACACACTAATCACCATTTCATCATGTTATAGGCAATAACACATTTCACATGAAGTGAGGAAAAGGAAGCAGACAGAGGTGAAAAACTTGATCCTGGTCACAGAGGTCATAATAAGTGACGTGAGTTGGGACCTGCAAATGGGCATTTAACTTCACAGTCTAGGTTCCTGCCCAAACACAAGCAGCTGAATCATGCCTCCGAGACTCAGGAGCGAAGTCAGGGCTGGGGGCAGAAATATGGAAGCCATCAGCCTCTCCTTGAGCACCTAAGAGGGAGTGTAGACAGAGAATAAAGGTCTATGTCTGAGGAAAGCTCTGAAAAGGCAGGGGAAGCTAGTAGAAAATAAATCCATAAAAGAGTTTTGGGAGGGGCGCCTGGGTGGCATAGTGGGTTAAAGCCTCTGCCTTCAGCTCAGGTCATAATCCCAGGGTCCTGGGATCGAGTCCCACGTCTGGCTCTCTGCTCAGTGGGGAGCCTGCTTCCTCCTCTCTCTCTCTCTGCCTGCCTCTCGGCCTACTTATGATCACTCTGTGTCAAATAAATAAATAAAATCTTAAAAAAAAAAGTTTGGGAATTATTAAAGAACTAAGAAATAGAGCTGTAATTAGTCTTTTTGGCTGGTCTTTATTCTTGAACCTCTTAAATTTTTTGTCCTCTCTTTTCACACCTTAATTATGTTCCTCCTCTGCCAACACTACCATTCCAAGGGCACTGTTAGAATGATGAATCTTATAATCTTTCAATCCTAAACTGTCAGAATACCTGAACTTCATAAAGAACAAACCAGATCCACAATGGAAAAGATTCAGACTTTTCTTAAGTCCTAAAATAGTATCCACATGAGCTGCATTTAAGTTTTTCTGAATGATACAAAAACTTCTCGATAATTCTCAGCCCTAGATATTCAAAAGTCTCCCATTATTTTCTACTCTTTAACACTCCCTTGTTTCTAATGCTTCCAGTCATGAGATAAGGATTTAATGGACTAGACCGCAAATCCTAACTGCTATTAAAATTTTATTTTGAATTAAAGCTTTCACTTCAAAATTATAATTAAGTTTATCTCTAACACACACACACACACACACACACACACACACGTAAGCTCTATTTGTTTCCCAAAAGTTTCTCTAAACAGAAAGGAACCCAGCAGTCAGCACTTTCACTTTTGTTTATTAACAGAGATTAAAAAAGGCATTATATTTAGGTCAAACTCAAAAAAGTGATAAATTGGGGCCATTTTTTAGCCTACAAAAACAGCAACTATTCCATGTAACTCAAGGTGGTTTAGTGTCACAATTTCTGAAGTCTCTTTTATCCCTTGTGATTTTGTAACAAGAAATGCACATTTGGCTTCCCAATTCCAGAGCTCTAAAAACACTTGGAATTTGTAAGTGATAACCAATCACACCTGAGTTTACATTAATGAGATGACTTGTGGTAAGCTGGGCTCACCAAGGAGACTGAGGATGCTGAGCTGGTTGCCCGGGGAACCAACCATGCACTTGGAGGACTGGGACTTTCACTAGCACCCTCTGGAAGGGGAATAGGGGATGTAGGTTGACTTAATCATAAATGGCCAATAATTTAATCAATCAAACCTCCGTAAATAGCATTAACTGAAAGGGTTCAGAGAACTTCTGGGATTCCTCCATGAGTCAATTCCACCTGGTTGTTTCTGTGTCAGATCTTCTGATAATAAACCTGGTATCTAGTAAGTAAACTGTTTTCCTGAGTTATGTAAACCACTCCAACAAATTATCAAACTCTAGAAAGGGGTCATGGGAGTTTGATTTATAGCCAGGAGATCAGAAATATAAATGAAAACCTGTATTTGTGATTGGTGTCTCCAGCTGGAGGAGGAGGGGGGCAGCTTTGTGGGATAGGACCCTTTAAGCTTTAGGGTCTATGCTAACATTGGTTAGTGTCAGAATGGAGTTAGATCACAGGACACCTACTTGGTATCTGCACAGGACTGGAGAATTGCTTGGTGTAGAACACCCACACACGTGGAATACAGAAAGAAATATTGGATGGGTGGTGTATAAAGGAAACAATTTTTCTTTAGCTGAAAGTTTTTTTCCTTTTCCTTTTCCTTTCATCCCTTTCTAAAGGACCTGCCCTAAACTTAGAGCAGTGTGTATACCATAGAAGTGGAGAAAAATAAGCTTGAGGAAAGTGATAATTACATTTAGTAACTGTTTATTATGGGTAATTTCATAGCTACAAAATACATTTGGCAAAGACTTGCATGTGTATGTTTTTAGTTGTGTGTGTGTTTTTTTTTGGGGGGGAGTAACATTCTTATTTTAACCCCCTATAATTAATGAAATAATGTTCTCTAAACAGAAAGCAATTTTAACAGAAGAGAAAACTTGTTCTTATTCTCCAAACACCCTATTAAACTTTCACAAATAATATTTTCAGAACATTTTTCATTCTGTGATTATTTGTAGTGAAGCTTTTTTTTTTTTAAACAAAATCACAATTCCTGACTCATTTTTATAAATTGCTATTATTGCAAACTGGTAATTTTTTTTTCTTTTTATTATAGAAACTTCCAAATATAGCCAAGAGAGTTAACAGTATAAGGAATCTCATGTACTGGACACTCAGTTTCAACAACGACCCCTTCCAGCTACTCTTCCTTCATCAGCAGTGCCATTTCTATTTCCATCCCCACAATATTATTCTGATGAAAATTGAGACAGATCATTTCACCTGTAAATACTTTAGAGGCATAATTAATTTTTTTAAATTCAGGCTTGTCCTCCATTTTATCCTTTTGAACCAAATATATCCCTACTTTACATTCATGGTCATGTTGCTCAACCCAACCAAGGACACTCTTTTTAACTATTCAGATCTGTTTGTACTGACATCCTTAAACTGAGAGAGAATGAAAATTGCCCGTTTATAACCAATCATCATCCATGTCATTCATAAATCTGTCACTGTAAAACCACACTTACAACCACACTCTTCTAAAGGACCTAAAGGGGCGCCTGGGTGGCTCAGTGGGTTAAGCCCCTGCCTTCGGCTCAGGTCATGATCTCAGGGTCCTAGGATGGAGCCCCGCATCGGGCTCTCTGTTCAGCAGGAAGCCTGCTTCCCCCTCCCCCTCTGCCTGCCTCTCTGCCTACTTGTGATCGATCTCTCTCTTTCTGTCAAATAAATAAATAAATAATCTTTAAAAAAAAAAAAAAAGGACACTAAAGTAGAAAAACTGTCAGATAAAGAGGAATGCTCAGGCTATGACAGTGCCCATTAGAAAGAAAAATGCCTAAGTGGCTGATCCACTGTCAAGACTAAACAGTGTCACAGAACTGTTTTCATTACTTCTCTGTATGACTTTCTAACCAGTTATGATAGGTTAAAGAAAACTGACATAAATAACCTATAATTCTCATGCTGGAAAACAGGAGGGAGAAAATAGTTTAACGTGCAGACCTAAGCCATACTCCCCCACCTACTTTGATTAGGTAATAAAACTGACATTTCAGTTCCTAGCTATCTCTCCACCTAGTCCATCTCTCCATTGGTTAAGAACCTGAACAGGGAAAAACAGGCCACAAAAATCACAAAGCTCAAAAGAGGGTAAAATGAAATGAAAATAAAATTAAATATAAAGCCAGATTACTTTGAAATAATTCATTTAAAAAAGCAAATTATATTGGGGCGCCTGGGTGGCTCAGTGGGTTAAGCCGCTGCCTTCGGCTCAGGTCACAATCTCAGGGTCCTGGGATCGAGTCCCGCATCGGGCTCTCTGCTCAGCAGGGAGCTTGCTTCCCTCTCTCTCTCTGCCTGCCTCTCCGTCTACTTGTGATTTCTCTCTGTCAAATAAAAATAAATAAAAACATCTAAAAAATAAAAAAATAAAAATAAAAAAAAATAAAAAATAAAGCAAATTATAGAAAGAAGTCTACCATGGTAAAGTTCATTTTTGGTACAGAACCTTAATAACTGATTTCCAAAACCATGATAAATCACAAACCAATTAATACTACTCACCTCTTTTTTGTATTTCAGCTACAGATCACTCCCTTCTTGAAATATTTTTTTTCTTGGTTTCCAACACAAACACCTCTTCTCTCTCCTCACCCTCCCCCCAAGTGCTCTCATCTATTCTAATAGCTTAAAATGCCATTTTTACATTGAGATTCTTAATTTATACCTCCCTCACACAGTAGGTTTATACCTACTCAACTACCTTTCCTTCACATGCCAAAAGAGAGCTCAAACATGGCCAGAATAAAATATCTGATCTTCCCACACCTATTTCCAAACAACTCCACTGCCAGTCTTTCAAACAGCATAAATGGTACCCTCACTCAGCTAGCTACTTTTTTTCCTCTGCGACCATCTTCCACGTAGTCTACTATTTTTCTACCTCTGTCCACAACAACACTGATTTTCCCTTTCAGTTTAAGAAAAGTCTTTTATAATATATCTTCTACACTCTAACCAATGAGCTTCAACTACCCTGAAACTTATTTCTGGTTTTGGACAACCAAGCACTTTTCAGCTCACAAAGGCTTTTTCATTTGCTGTCCTTCTGTATAGAAAATGCAAACAAATTTAATATACATAGTAAATTCACAATTATAGTTAATAAATTCATGTTTTCTTTGACCTGCCCCTTCTCTTCATATGTCCCTGAAGGCAGCTAACAGCATCTGGTGCAAGGTAGGGGCTTTAACCCACCTCCACAAAAAAGTTAAATAAATCTACTGAATATATTACTGCCTATTTATTTAATTCTTCATAATTACGTAGTCCATTAAATCCCAAACATAAGAGTTGAACAATCTAAGTCACATTTCAATCAGAAAGGACCAACAGTTACTTACGGAGTCCTACAGAATCTGGTTTGCCATTATCATTCTTACTTGGTTGCACAAGTGGAGCAAATGAAACAGCAAGGATATTTTTACTTTCCCAAGTATTTTGTCCAGTTCGCATAATTTGTGTTAACTATTTAGAGGGAAAAACAGAAACAGAATAGCTTAATCCTAGAAATGTGATCACCTTACAGTCACAATTTTGTTTTAATGGAATAAATGCCCCTGTGGTTGCTATAATCATTTCTACTTGAATGCAACCAAATTACTTTCATTTCAATACTTACCATGAAGTAATACAGAAGGAATGACAAATATTTGCAACTCAAGAAAAGATTAGTCCATGTAAATAAAATATCCAAATATAGTCAAGTGACTCATCATGCTGTATTTGGAATCCAATAGCTTTTAGAGGTCTTATTCCAATCCACACCTGCTAGTGGCTCCCAAAATGTATGTCTCACATAGGTTCTGTTGCTTGGTTAAAGCACTATGCTAATAAAACCATGTTTTGTTTTTTTTAAGATTTTATTTATTTATTTGAGAGACAGAAAGAGGGCACAAGTAAGCAGAGCAGCAGGCAGAGAAAGAGACAGAAGCAGGCTCTCTGCTGAGCAAAGCGCCCAATATGGGGCTTGATCCCAGGACCCTGGATCATGACCCGAGCTGAAGCCAGCTGCCTAACTGACTGAGCCACCCAGGCACCCCCAAACCATGTTCTGATTAGTGTACCAAAGACTCAACTTCATGGTGCTCCATTATAGTAATACAATACAGATTCTAATTTTAATCCCAAATTAGTATTTCATAAATAATGTAATTAATCACAAAAGGATTAGAAGTTTTACCTACCTGGCAAAAACCCATCCCCAGTCCTTGGAAAAAAATATTAGCTCAGTACACGGCTTGATCAAGTTGAATTAATATCTTCAATTTCTATTATAAAAATCAGTGCATTATATTTGACATTAGCATAATAGTATATAATTACTATTTAATAAAATACCAATGGGAAGCCATATCTTAAGTATTTGAAAATGTATCTTTAAGAGAAAACATAAGATTGCTCATCTGGGAGTCTCAACTGTGGAAGCATTCAAGTAACATTTTTCTAGGAATGCTTTTTAATGAACATTTTTATTATGTCTTTTTAATAACTGACAAACAATTTGCTGCAGAGCACAGTGCAGGGTAATGATGAAATCTACTGAACTGCAAATAATATGCTGTGATGTTAAGGGACTTCTCTTAGGATTATAAACTCCAAAATAATCCAGCAAGGTCCCAGTTGTCTTATAAAATTAATCTTCTACTATATAAAACACAAGGCATTTTAAACATCTCAAACTTAGGTTAATATGAATATTAAAGATTTTTTTGAAATGTATTTTCATACATTAAGTAATTGCCTTTTGAAAGATCCACCCATTTTCTGAATACATCAGTATTTCATACATTTAATATACCTAGTAATTCTAAACCAGGGCAGGCAAACTGCTGAAAAATATTTTCAAATAAGTCTATCTAGTATTAAATGAAGATTTAAAAACTTATCTGTTTCTTTAATGGATTTAAGCAGTACAAACCAAATCCAAAATAGATTTTCTTTTTATATGTTTAAAGAACTAAAGAATGTTGGAAACTGAGCAGTTAGTAGAGATCATCACATTTAATTAAAAAGCCCCAGGTAAAGAAACTGGAGTTAGGAAGCAACTCGGCAAACACCACACAGGTAGTGGCTAAGCTCTGGTGAAAAGACCAATCTCTTCAAATCCCAGTATAAAGGATTTCTTCTGTATTTTCTTTGGTTCCATAATTAAGAATCCATTTCAAGGTTTTTGTATTTTTTTTTTACTATATATAGATCTATAAAGTGTACTTATCTAAAATTACAACCAATTTTCACTGATTTTATTTCCTATCCTAAACTACTGTGTTTAAGCAAAGGACAGCAGAAGTTACCTGATCTTCTATAGGCATGACTAAAATGCCTCCAACTTTCAGTAATATTTTCATGTAGTTTTCATGGTCTTTCTGGACACCAGCTCCACAGTAAATTCGATCATACTGATGACTGTCAGATGCTATCTGGAGGCAATTACCAACCACAAATGCAGGTTCACAGAACTCAAATCTGCATGAAAAAACAAATCTATTTTAATTCATTTAAACAAAGATCAGATCTAAAAAAAATTTAACATAATTCAGTTCTTTGAAATAGTGAAGTTACCAAAATTAATTTTAGGATAAAATATCATTATGAAATTTTATTTAAATATCATATTTATGAAGTTTAACTAGTCAAATATATTGTTTTATCATCAATGATATAGTGCATGTTTTCAAAGCATTGATCTATTTTTTTGCCATAGTGAACCCTCACTTAGGGCTTAAAAAAATGAACATAATCAGGGGCGCCTGGATGGCTCAGTTGGTTAAGCCTCTGCCTTCGGCTCAGGTCATTATGCCAGGGTCCTGGGATTGAGCCTCGCATCGGGCTCCCTGCTCAGCAGGGAGACTGCTTCTCCCTCTCCTGTTCCCTCTGCTTGGGCTCTCTCTCTCTCTGTCAAATAAATAAATAAAATCTTTTTAAAAAATGAACACAATGAAAAGCCCCTCAGGATACCACTCTTGTGATGTGCCACAAATGATATATACTAAGGGATGAGAATCACAAGGGTCAAGCAAACAAGAAAAGGTTCACCTTCCACTGGTCTTTCCAAAAAAAGCTGACGGGTCAGTGGCAATGGGAAGAGCTCATGCAGTATTTATCTCTGATTATTTTTGCTATGGCTAACAGTGGAAAGCTTTGTTAGGAAAAGACACCAATGCCCTGACCACACACCTTAGCAACCACTAAGATTAGGGAGATTTTCCTAATAGATTTTAGCAGGGCTATGTTACAGTATTGTTACAGATGTTACTGCTGCTTTGGCCCCTGTGATCTCCCAATGCAACCGAAGGAGATACAGTTTCAAAGCAAAGGCATCTTATCCAGGCCACTTGTTCTGGTTACAGTGTTGGTTCATGGTATGTAGTTATGCTTTTACAAACTACCCTATTTAGACTTCTACTTTAGTCCTTAAATTTTAACAATTCGGAAAACAGTTTCTAACATATAACAAATTTAATTAAAACCCCAATGCACTAATAAAACATGTCATCTTTTTAAAAAAACTAATTCATGGAATATCCTTTTACTTTTAAGTTGATTAAAGTTAATATGACCACACAGCAAAATCAGGCTATTATTTGAGAATGAAATGATTTACGTTACAAGTTTCAGCATGTAGTGAAAAATGACACTGACTGAATCATAATCATTTCTACTTTGTAAAACATATCCTATTTCTTTGGTAATTAATAGATTACACAAGTTTCCATTAAAATTCACTAAAACACAGAGACATTATCTTCATTAATATTTAAAGAGGAGTTTACCAGAATTATGCCTTGTCTTCAGTATCCTGTCTTCTTAGTGGAGGGGCCAAGGGTAGTGTGGGAAGGGGTGTGAGGTTGGGGTGGCGTGAGTCATCAGTGTTTACTCTCTTTTCCACACCCCCCACACTAAGGTAGTCCATGTCCAATTATTTCTTTCACTGTAACTATCTCCTTGCTGCTCACACTTTTTAGGACTCTTCCATCATTTTGCTCCGTATTGCACAGTATAGGGTGAAATTCCCATACAGTACCACATGGGACTCTTTATGACCTTACCATCAAATTGTTGTGCCAGATTCATTTCCTGGCCCTGCCTTCCCCACACTGTCCCCGCCCAATACTATGCTGTAGCCAGACTGAATACAGTTGGCCTTTGAACAAGGCAGACATTAGGGGTGCTAAACTCCTTCCTCAAACATCTGAGTATAACTTAAGACTCCCAAAAAACATAACTACTAATAACCTGTTGAGAAGCCTTACTGGTAACATAAACAGTTGACTAACACATATTTTGTATGTTACATGTATTGTATACTATATTCTTACAATAAAGCTAAAGAAAATATTAATAGAAGAAAACATATTTATCATAATATACCATAACAAAATCTGCATTTAAGCCATCCTGCACAGTTTAAACCCATGTTGTTAAAGGGTCAATTGTGTGTGCTTCCACTTGTTTAGTGGAACTATTCCAAAATGTTTTGAAACCCTGTATCTGTGTATATGCTGTTCCTTTGACTGAAATACCCTTCCTTCTCCTCTTCCCTTGATAAATGCCTACTATCCCTTCAAGATACAGTTCAAATATTAGTTTTAGAAATGAATCTTACCCAACTCTACTTAACAGTATCTCATTCTATTTGCATAGTACATAGGACGTGTAAACTTACTTAAGTCGGGGACCATGCTTAAACTCCTTTTAAACTCAAGACTATGGTACAACTTATGATTGTCTAAAATATGGCCAAAATACAATTTCTTGACTTTTAACTAATAGGATAACGTGAATCATGTGATTTAATCATTTCCACCAAACTCACAATAAGAATTCTTTAAAATGAGAAAGTTAGACTATTTTCAATGAAGTCTATCTAAAAATATTTATTCTTTTAAAAATTCATCTTAAATAATTAAATTTTATAATAATTTAAGTTAGTCTTATTTTCAGGATGAATATGAGCAGGGAATTTATATTTTAAAAATTAAATTATTAAAACCTCTTTATCAAGTCTGTTAAATAAACTCAAAAATACATTTATGGTTTTAAAAGCTTTCTACCTACTAAAAATAAAAGAAAGCTTAGAGAACTATTACCTAGGACAATATCACTGCAAGTAAACAACTTATAATTAAAACCACTTCTCAGATAAGTGATATTTTATATGTCTTCATCCCAAAAAAATTAATTAGAAAGAATTCAGTGCCTGATTTTAAAACCAAATGTGTGATTCTGGTCAAATTTCCTTATACTATTAATAAGTACAATTTGCTAAGTGAAATATTATTTACTGAGCACCCGTTTTGTGTAAAGATTGAAAAGACAATGGGAAACAATCATGCCTACATCTAGTTGAAGAGATGAACATCGAAGAATCATAGTAATAAAGATTTACAACTATGATAAATGCTTTATTTAAAGGAAAGGAATAGGATTCCATAAAACTGAGGACGAAAGGAAATGGACAGACCTATGGAACCAGAGAAAGTTTCCCTGAGAAATGTCAAGATCTGAAAGATGAGACAGGTCAATCTAGAGATACATGGTAGCCAAGATGGTAGTCACTAGCCACATGTGGATATTGAGCCTTTAAAATGCAGCTAGTCCAAATCGAAATGTACTTTAAGGATAAAATTCACATGGGACTTCAAAGATTTAGTCCAAAATAAATATAAAATAACTCAGTATTTCTTTTATATTTATGTGTATAGGGGTGGGTGAGTGTGTGAGAATGTGTGTGTTTGTGCATATTTCAACAGCCACATAAACTGAAGATACTAAACAAATACCCTTCTACTTATCTATATCACTTGTAACTAAGAGCTTCAAATACTTTCTCCTTAAGACAATCTACCCTTTGAAACATTCTCCTGGTTTTCCTGTTACTTCTGTGAGTATTTCTTCTATAATTTTAAAATTTATCTCCATTACCTATTACAGTCCTCAAAGTGTATTTACTGAGTGAACCATATAAAAAACATGTTTTGTCAACTTTTCCACCTGCCAACTCTGAACATGAACCCCCCCCCAAAAAAGCTCAGGGCTAGAAGAGAAACTTGCCCAGAATGTTATAGGAAAAATATACGCCTATGGCACTTTCTATATCAATATGATGGTTCTTGTTTTACTAAATTAATCGCTATAGAAAGCCATAACCTTATGCTACAGAATACAGTTTTTCTCAAAATAATTAAAAAAGCAAAACTCAAATAATTAAAAAAAAAACAAAAACCTTTGTCTTTAATGAATAAATCAACTGTTCTATAACTGAAAGGCACTTTTGGGGGGCCTTTCTGAAGATCTTAAATAAGCCACCATAATTTTAGGAAACAAATTAATGCTTTCTTCCCCTGTAATACAGATTAAAACAAGTACATTTGCTTCCACTTAGGAAGTAATACAAAGGATCATTATACTGAAAATCAGATCTCTAAATCTATCAAATTCTACTAATGCAAATGGAACATATATTTCTAACAAATACATATGGGATCTTACACTTTCATTTACCATGGTCAAATTAATTTCCTTTAACAGAATACTCAAACCTGAAAGGTTAATCAAACTTGAGATGTTCCAAAGTATTGGACTATTTCTAAATACAAAATAGTAAAACTGCAGGGACAAAAGTAACACTGGGGAGAACACTGTGTATTTTTAAATGTTGGCACTAAAACATCTAGAACACAGAAAATTCACATGCCAAACACATCACAAAAAAACTGTAACACTACCAATTTAGTGGTTATTAAGAAAAACATCTACCAGAGACTGTCCTATCTGAGGATTCCTTTGTGTAACTATGGCTTGATCTTTTCTACCAGTAATAAATGAATCCTTCACATCAGTAAAGAACACAAAAAAATTCTCAAATTGCAATTACACACACACACACATAAAAAATAAATGGGTAATGGATTATCTTTTCTAATAAAGGACTTAGAGATGAGCTTTAGTATTTCTAACTAGGTACATAGTTGAGGGTCTTACTTAGACATTTGGTATTCTAATATTAAAACTATGGCTTATTTTTATAATAGCATTTCACATAAATAAACCCATATCGATTCCAGGGCTGAGAATATTTTTTGAGAAAGTCTATGATTTAAAAATGCTTAGGGAAATGTTTATGGATATGGTCCTACCTGCGTCAGATCATGCTCATGCCAATATTTACAAAGAGCTAAACAAGTGACTGGAGACGTGGATGATGGCTACCATGTTATCAAAGTAAATTACAATTCCTACTCAGTCTTCCAAAGCAGACAGGAAAAGAAAGAAAACATTTTCTTCCGTAGACTTTCACTATCTTCTGAACGCTGCATCTCACCTAGGTTTCCACAAACCTCTACAGAGGCAAAGGACATGTTTTAAACCACAAATACAACTTGTGTATAATCTGGAAGACTTCAGCAATAAACTAACCAGAAGTTTTCAGTTTATTACAAAATAGTACTACACTATTTATAGATCTATACATAAAATCTAGGTTAAAAATAGTGAAAAGGAAAATCCAAATTCCATTTTTTCACATCAACCACATACTATACAAAACCTGAGTTGGGGGGAAAGCAAGAGGTATACCAAAATGGCATTTCCTATGTGGTTAGTACTGTATTCATAAAAGTATGATTCACGCGTGTTTGACCTAATTTTTTTTCTTAATTTAGGAAAATTCGTTAAAATTTTGTCTGTTAGTAAAATGAAAAGTAGCAATCATTTTTATTCTTTGAAAAAAATTTCTAAAACACAACTTCCCAGATGGAGATGACTCATACTCCTAAATTATACTGAATTATACCTAACAATATAACTTATCTGTATACAAAATAAACAGTTCTGAAATACATGTAATAACTACAGACTGATTCACATTAGACTTATATAATCACTTGCTGATTTAAATCTGAAAATCTAGTAACTGTTTTTAAAATTTTATGCAGAGGGGAAAATATATGGCACACTCTTACTAAAGTGCACACTGGAAATCAATTGTGGAAAATATAGAGCACATATTATCTTGGTTTACAACATGAACACTTGCCCAAAATAACACCGGGATTCTCATCACTTACCTTAGCAGTGGTTTTCTTTATAGGTGCGTGTTGGAATATCTTCGTCTGGAGATGGACAGATGATTTCCTTCACAGCAGGGACCTTGCCAACTTGCCCATATAATTCTTTTGATAAGCTGCTAGGAGATCAGGGTGACCTAGCCTTGCCCTGCAGCTTCCCTCTTAGACGGATAGTCTAGGTCTAGGAGCTGACTGAGAGTAGAAAAAACAACATTCCCCTTCAATACACTGTTGAAGTGGGGGCTGAAAATTTGCACACCTAGTTTATCATGTGCCACAGGATGCTGTCATTGAAAGTTTAGACAATTATTCCAATGGAATAAATGATTTCAAGGTCATAGGAGAAAATTCTACCTTGTTCTTATATCTCATCCAAAACAATCTGCCAAATGAATCATAGAAACCTCTTTTTCTCAAAACACTTTGTCAAAATACACATTTTGGGTTTTAAGAGGTATGAGTACTCAGTCAAAACAAGACAAAATTTCAACACTTTCCACTGGGAAGAAAATCCAGGGAAACATTTTATCTTGATCTCCAAATGCAGTTATACCATTCAAAGACTCACAATCAATTATTAAGCTACTGAATCAAGTAAAATTCTAAAAAACAAAGACTTTACCTTTTCAAGTGTTTTCCCTTCCAACTGCACCAAACTCATCTCAGAATAATTCAAGAATTATTTAAAGCAAAATGTTAAGAATAAGTACACATATTTTTCTTCCATTGAATGAAGCTTTAGGAAAATCCATGGAATCAAAAACAATCCCCGAATACTTTATAGGAAATGTGCAGGTACATTACCGAAAAGTGAGTCTTCAGTATTTCAACAATGATTTATTCTCCTATAAATATTTTGAAGCCATCCAACTTTTCCCCATTCCATCTCTCATTGATGTTAAAATACAAAACTGATATATAGCCCTGATGACTATTATCAAGCATCTGTTACCACCACTTGAATGTTTGTCATGATTAAAAATGGTGTACAACCTGTAATAACTGTTATAAAACTACCATCTGACTATTATTGGCATATCAAACCATTCAAATATCTGAGAACTATTTTGTAATAATGTTGAATATCTATTTGCGGATAGCAAAACTACTTCAAGTATGCTGTAATTCTCTTAAAGACTACTCCCATGACAAAGCTGACAGGATTTGGAAGCATTTAATTTTTCCAATGTAAATCAAATCACATGAAAAATGAACCTGTAATTAAAGATAAACTTATACCACTAGATACTGTCATAAATCAATAAAATAAATATTCTAAAATACCAACTCCACACTTAACTTAAAACTTATGCCTCAAAACAAAAACAAAAACAAAAAACAAAACAAAAAAAAACCTTATGCCTCAACTAAAATTGAGGACTGCATTGTCTCTCCCAGTCATCTCTGCCCTCAAAAGTAACTCATACCATAGGGGAGTTTTATTAATGAAAAGACCAGGTGTGCTTTGTAATAAAAAGCTGTGGTGCAATTAACCATGTTAACAGCATTCCTTCATTTTAACCTGAGGGAAGTAGACGATGAGAAAGTAAATGCTACTTCAACTTTTTAATTTGGAGCTCATTTGCTCAACAGTAATCCATGGGTAGCAGCTTACTGTTTGGAGGAAGTATTAGAATAAATCAGTGTTTACATCACCATAGCTAAATCAGAACTAAATAAGAAGGCTGGCTTAATGAGGTCACAGCCTGTCTACTCCCCGGTTTTCCCACTTCGGCAATGTGGACACCAATACTGCCTGCTGGGCTGTGGACTAAGCACTTAGAATGGATGGTACATGGTACTTAATGAACAGACAACACATTATTTTTTATTATCTCATTAGTTTTTCAGTACTCCTATCATGACTCACTTGTATGACAAACTACATAGAAACAATAGTCCTCCCTGTTTAAATAGAATGAAAATTTTCAAATAAATCAGACCATGCTGCACTCATTTGGCTACTGACGTTAGAATATTTCCAAAGTCAGCTACAGTACCCTTGAAACTGAGGGGAAATAGGAGGACTCATCTGTTGTAAGGAAATGGCACATTCCAAATCACACATTCCAGAGAGCCAGGTCAACCTCATGCACATGTACACATAGAAGTACATGACTACTGATATGAACAAATATTATACTAATTACTACTCATTTGCAAAGTACTTAGGGGATAAAAGTTTACAATTCAGGCTACTTCAACTGACTTACTCTTCCAAGTTCCTGTAACTGGAGAGATTATTTTGCTTACTGTTCAAGCACAAATAATGATAATTTGACCTTCTGCAAACTTCTTCCCTCATAAAAGCCTTTAAAACCTAGGCCCAAAAACTTGTCTAGATCAGAGTGGGCTAAAATAAAGGTGTTCTAAAGAGTATGTGTGAAGAGCAGAACAGGGAGCAGCAGACAGGCCAAATCCAGCCTGTTGCATCTTTCTGTAAATAAAGTGTTACTAGAACACCCCATACCTACTCTCTTTCATGGTGTCTAAGGCTTATTCTGCACTACAGTGGCAGAGTTGAGCAGCTGCTGCACAGATCACTGAGCCCAGGAAGCCCAAAATAGTTACTATTTGGTCCTTTACTGTTAAAGTTTTGCCAATATTTAGGAAGAACTTTGAAATTAAATGTCAGTTTTATAAGGGAATTTCAGCAATTCTGGAAATACCACAGGTAGAACAAAGGGATAAACCATATAGGAGAGTTCCCCCTTCCTGCCCATCTCCAAATACAGTAAATTCAGAGTAGCCTCTCCAAATTATTTCATTTGCTGATACAAGAGTAAGGCATGGAAACTAAACTAAAGTATATACATTACAACAAAGATTCTTTCTTCTAAAAGAAGAAATGCTACTTTCAAGACTCAGGAACCAAGCCTGCTTTGTAAAACACACCTTTGTACTTTTTAAACAGTCACCTTACCACACACACACACACACACACACACACACACACACACACAAAATATATATATGTGTGTGTGTGTGTAAAATATATACATATATTACACACACACATATATATATTGTGTGTATATGGTATATATATGTGTGTAATATATATATTACACACACACATATATATATGTGTGTGTATATATATGGTAAGATGACTGTATATATATATATACACACACACACACATATATTACACACATATATATATAGTTTATAGATTCTTTCCCATCTACTACATTTAGAGTTCATTATGATTTCCAACAGATTTGTAAGATGCAATTTAAATTGTAAGAGACATAACAACACTTTTGAAAAAAGAACTGATTAAAAAGATCCAAACAAACAGGTTACGTAAGATTGGGAAGAGTATTGGGTTTTAGCGATCTATTCTCTGTATTACATATAATCAAGGATGATCTGGTACTAAGGAATACAAAAATAGCAAATAATGTAACAGAGATACTTTATATTTTGTTAATTAAAATATGTATTTTGATATACCATAATACAATTAAACATAATGAAACTGCTTGGAAATGGGATTTTTAAAATGACTTGCTCCTCAAGTTTTTCTAATTCAAAAAATTTACTATAAATGGAAATATCACCCACAAACATCAAGAAAAATTGTGAAGAAATCATCAAAACACAAGATAGAAAGAAAACCATTATATCTTTAGAATTTCTATCACCAAAACCAAGTAATATAAAGATCAAAAAAGGAGCCCAATGAGTTACACATCAACTTCACTTACAACCATTCACTACTTTATGGAAAATGAAACATTTTCCCAGTACTTACTACTTTTTGTATGCAAGATACTTTTATAATCTGAAAATTTTTACTAATACTTCATAACACTACTGAAAACCAGAATAGATAACATTTCCAGAATTAGTTTTTTTAGACTGGTTTATCAATGTCTCAATCTAAAATAAGTTGCAACACTTCAGAAAGAACTACATTAAAAAGCCTAATTATTTTAACTAAAATAACAAGACTACTGAAAATTATAAAGAAACATTTATATCAGTCATGTCACCATATTTTATGATTCATCATTTTATGAGTAACAAATCTGTTTAACAGAATAACTCAAGAAATACAAGGAAATCTAATCATTTTACAATTATATAGAAATAATTTCAGAAATTTTTTTTTTAATTGAGACACAAATACAGTCTTCAAACTTCTCTGTTGGGGATTATTTAATATTTAAATTACATCAACAGAGAAATTCTTTGAGTAAAGACATATTTTACTCTTTCCCAGGACCATGCCCACTTTTCAGCAATAAACTTGAGCTCCAGAGATACTTGTACAAAGGTGCTTCAGTGATTTAAGGTTCATCCTTGCGTGTGTTCTGCCTGAAATGTATTTCTATCTAATATATAATAGACCTTAAGTTAGACTTTAAACAGTGGCTTCTACTAATAGTACTTTTATATTTTCTAAGTTCAAATGTATTCACAAAGTCCTTATGTGTACACTCTTTCAACATCAAAACACATACAATAGGAATTCAATAAATTCAACAAAATTCTATACCTCTAATAAACAATATAAAAAATTCTCATTTCCTATCTTAAGCATTTAACATGCTACAAATCATCAGAAACACGAGACACAAAAGAATGATGAAATTGAATCCCAAGTTCTTATAAAACAACACAGGCTAGAAACTATTTTATTTCTGTCAAACAATTTGTTATTCTTGGAAATAGAAAATGAACCAACACGGTAAGCACTTGAAAAATAATTCAAAATATAAAATGTGAATTAAATTTTAACTATTTATAAAGACAAACAGAAATAAGATAAATGATGGTATTCAGCAAGTTGTTGCAGAAAATTCAAATAGCTTGCTCAAATACACTGTATTAATTATAGAAAAAAATAAACCTGAATGTTTTCCAACTCTCTCAAGCCTGCCTGAGGTCTTTAATAACCCAATTACAATCACACCTATACACACAAGACCTCTCCTTCCCTTTGTAACATTGAGGATTTTGTAGCAGTTTTCTGTTCTTCAACCAGTCAAGTGCCACTTGCCAGAGGACAGACACATGGGGCCAAAGGCAAGGGGAGTAAAAGCAAAGAGCAAGTGGAGGGAGAGAAAAGGCAGAGAATGGAAAAGAAGGAAAATACACTCCAACAGACATTCACAGGGTCTTCCCTGCTTCCTTCATGGTACTGTCTCAAGCTTAAGACTCTCTGGGAAATAAGCCTCAGCTCTGACTCAGACCTCCAATTTCTCAACTCCATGGTCATGGCCAGGGTGTAGAGAGATGAGTGAAGAAGACCCACTCCCAAAAAGCCCAAGTTGGAACTCTGGTTTTGTACTAAAATTTTGCTATAGAAGGTGCCTGAGTTGTAAGCTAGTGTTTGAAGATTTTAGAACCTCCTTTCTTTAAAAATATGAGTTGAGAGATATAAATGCTGTCAAATTTTTACAATCTCACAGAGTTCATGGATTTTAGCACAAGACACTGTGGACCCATAGTTCTGACGCTGCTGAATTTTGGTAACATTACACACCAAGAAGACTCCCCTACCAGGCTAAGGACCAAAGTCTGTGCAGTATTTCTTTGAGGCAAAATAAGAGTTCAAAACCATGGTTTTCTAAAGAAATTGCTCAAACACAACCCTATCACAAAATAGATCAAGGTATTTCTATCATAATTATCTCTAGCTATATTACAAGGTAATTCAATGTTTTTAAATTCAATGTTTTTAAAAAACTCCTTTGTATGCTAACAAGTATCACCCTTATTTTATAAAGAGGGGAGATCTCTTAAAGACCATTCCAAAGGTATAAAACCAGTTCCAGAATTCTCTAAAGCCAAGCATCTTTACATTCTTTTTCCAAAAAGTACTTGTATGCTATCTAATGAATGAAACATTACTATCACTAATAAAGTGATGGTAATACAGAATTATAAATTATTTGTAATTTACTATAAGCTTAGGTAGAACAAAAATTAGAGTATCAAATAACTTTTCTAACTTAATTTCTTCAGTCATTTTATACCACACTGATTATTGCTGCATTCAATTGAGTAATTCAGGATCAATAAACTAATAGCACTAAGGAACACACATGTCGTATATATCTACTTATCAGCTGCTTTCAAACCAAAACTGTAGATGTGAATACTTACTTATCAAAGCTATCACTATTTTTGATGAAGCTCTCCAGTTTTTCCTTGGCATATTCCACCACATCTGAATGAAGCTCAATCCCATGATTTATTCCAAAAGGACCTGCAATTGTAGCAGCAGCATTTTTATAATATATGTATATGTATATATATATTAGTAATATGTCTTTACAGAGCTCTTTTAATTTCTGCTCATATCTACCACAGGAGCACTTAAAGGCTTAAATATATGCACATTTGCTAGCCAGATTTAAAATGCTAAATGGAAATCTCACTACTTACATGGCTTTAATTAAAAATGAAGAAAAGAAAAACAGAAAGGCTAAGTAAGGAAGAGTTCTCTGAAGAGAAAAGCTTATCTGTCAGGACAATACTGACAAAGAAATAATTATAGTCCTACATACTTCTTTACCATTACATTTTCATTTATCATTTCTAAAAATTCGGCAATTCTAAAATGCGTGAAACCTTGGGCTAACATAGATGCTATATAAATATCTCACACCAACACACTATATGTTAAATTCCTGGAGGGCCAAGACCACATTCTATGTTATGCCTTTTGTAGTTCCCAGTGTCTAGCAGAATGTGGCCATCGAGACACTTCATTGCAGAACTGATCTTACTCTCCTATTCTAGCACACTTCACACTTCACTTAGTATTTTTTACCCACAGCCATGGATAAGTGACATCACAGGAATGAGAAAAAGATGAGTGAGCCCAGGAGATGGTCCTCAGATAGCATCCTAGTATACTTCGCTGAGAATATGACCTACAGGATTCACATTTCCTAAAGCTTCTGTGCATTACTGCCTGCCCCATGAGACACATGAAAGTAACACACACACACCAACTCCTCTCGTTAGGCTAGTTACTTTTGAACTTCCAAAATTGAGCCGAACAGGATTTTCCATTCTATATTTTTGTTACATATTTTGTTATTTTGGAATTGGTCTCCTAGGAAGAAGTTTGAGTATGTATTTTCTCTATCTTACACATACTTTCTGTATCTTAGGAACTAATTAACTCAACATGCCTCCTACTGAATGTCATTAAAATACAATGTAAGGTGAAGTTCTACTGACCTTTAAGATTTTTTAAAACAACAACAACAACAAAAGTCACTGATTACCATGTTTGAATGTTCAGAGGGCACATGGAAAAAAAGTGATCTAGAACCACTTAATTATAAAAATTAAACCAAAATATTTGGAGACTATCTTCAAGCCAGAATCAGATAATGCTTTATCCTACTACATTTCTATCATATTGCATTTGAGTAGTATTATTTAAAAAAAAAAAAAAAAACTGGCTCTATTTGAGAAATTTATTCAGATAAGGAGGTTAAATAAAAAAGTTATCCGATCCATCAAAATACAACAGATAGAATTAACTTCCTTTGCACTGTTTTTATGCTTTTAAATTATTCTGATGCAAACTTAAATGTTTTGATTTGTTTTTGTCTCCATATGATTGAACTGTCTTCATCTGAAAACTGGAACATCCATCTGATAGCATTTAAGAACCCTTGTAATTCCTTATTTTACCATAAACTGAGTCAAACAAAAACACTTTTCAAAAAATAAAGTGACTAAAAACTAAACTTACAGAAGAACATGGTGACATCTCTTTTTAATTTATACAAAATCTGAATATTTCAATAACTTGAATTTCCATAAGGAGTTAAAGAATGTTAGCAACCACTGAATAAAGTTTTCCTCATTTAAAAACTGAAATTAAACCACAATTATTTAACATTATGTATATAATAAGGAAAATACTGTTCTATGAAATGAATTCCTTTAATCCTTAAAGGAGATCCGTTTAAAACAGAGACTTCCATATTTTCATCATCCATTAAGAATCTAGCTATACTGATCAACTATTTTTATGAACACAAAACAAAACTAGGGCTACATGGGTAAGAGATCAATGAAAAACATCAATACTGCTATAATTTGAGGTTTCCTGTTAGAACCAAATGCATAAGCACTGCAATAAAGGTGTCAAGTAAAGAATCCAGAAACCATGGCTTCTATTCAGTCTTTCAAACTGCTTTCTTAACAGAGGGAGTCAGACTTCAGAGTTCTAGATCAAAGGGACTACACAGGTGTTCATCACTTGAAGATACCACTGGTCTCTTTTTCCTTTCCTTACTTTCTGCTAATAGTCTAAAACCAAAGTGACAACTTCTGGAAATAAGATTAAAGTTCATTCAGAAAATATTCTAAGAATGTTTTTCATATAACTTGTTTTTTACATTAACATAAAGTGAAAACAATTTCATTAACGTATAAAGGACTTAATATCATAAATAGACATGCAGAATAGACTATGTATTAACTTCTAATGCAAAAACATTTATGATTTTTTGTGAAAATTAAATAACACAGAAAAAAGTACCTTTATCACTAATAAACAGTAATAATATTGAAAAAATAAATCTAAAATAATGCATTATTAAAAGGCAGAACTTAAATAGCAATGTCACCATCTCATTTATTTAGAATGTGATATGCAACTAGAACACAGCAAGTGTATGATAAAAATGTAGCGTGATACTATTTATTAAAACTCATATTTGACATCTATATTAAATAGCAAACTAAAAAAGCACACAAAGCTGCTTCTAAGGAAAGGAACTAAGAGATCTAAGGCGAGAAGGACACACTTCCATCATTACATATACCCTTTGCCTAAAGTGTCCTGACTTAACTATACCTGTAACCTTTCAATCAAAAAAGAGTAAGCTAGTCAGAGAGATAAGAAAAAAACTTCAGTATGAGATTTTTCAAGTTAATAAAATAGTAATTCTGACAGAAAGGTACAATGGAAAGGTCAATGGAAAAAAATCAAACAGTATCCAAAAGACAAACTTTGTCAACACTTTCTAACACCATCTAACAGATAAGTGCAAGTTTAATTTTGTATTCAATAGTTTCCAATGATATTTTGTATTTTCCAACGTGAAGTTTTTCTGTAAAATGATAAATGCATCATTTTTGTAATACATATTTTTTTAAAAGTACTAACAATTGACCATTACCTTTAAAAGGTAAACATTAAAGAAAAAATTGAAATATACACAGTTCACAGAAGTCAAAGCTTCTTAAGACAAATAGTTACTAGAAAAACCTAGGTGTCCTATGTAATGTTAGATGTGATTTTTAAGGCTGGAAAGGCCTATTTATTAAGAGCAATAACAAATATAACAAAATCTAATATAATAAAATTGAGACTATTTTTCCTTTGTAGTAGTTGGATCTAATCTACCTCATTTATCATCTATCAGTCAATAATCAAAGCATATTTATTATATAAAGGTCAATAATTACTAGGTTTAGTAATCTATACAATATCTAGATCTTTTTTTTTTACATGTATGTTGACCCTATGTGACACCTAATACTCCAGCTTCCTTCTCTGAGGCACCCTGAAAGGCTGTTTAGAATGTGGTATGAAGGTTAGAGCTGGCCTAAGGCAATCCAGGGAAATCAGGAGAGCTTTACACAACATTTTAATGAAGTTTTCAGTGCCTTTAGTATTTTGTTTTAGTAAAGCTAATTTATAGAACACAGCTACAGGCCAAAAAAAAATTCTTCATGATACCAAAACCAGAAGAGCTCTCCAGATAAACTAGTTTAAGATCCATCATTTCAACTGAGGACTCAGATCTACCTTCTATGGAGTGGTAGGAAAGAGAGTGGATTTAAAGTTAGATGTCCTAGTTTCCAATCTGGTTCCTCCTCCTAACGGCTGCATGCATGATCTGAGACCAGTCACTTACCCTTTGAAGTCTTTCCTACTATGTAAAATCGGTTCCTGGGAAAACCAAGTAAATTATGCTTTAATTTACATAGTGCTTTACACACTATGAAGTACAAAACGGGTACAAATTATTAGAAATCATAACATGCCCTCTCTTTGTATACAGAACTAATTAGCTACAGAAGCAAAACTGTAACCTCTAAATAGTTCTCAACTCTGACTGCATACCTAGGAATTTTTAAATAATAATTAAAGGTAGATTGAATTTAATTTGATTTAAACTGTAAATGCTTGGTTCCCACCTAAGGCAGGCAGAGGGAACCTCCTAGGGTATGGCCCAGGTCCTGCCGATAACCTTAAATGCAGCCCAGGTTAAGCACACTAGCCACATCCTCCTAATATTTAAAATCCGTTTGGACTATCCAAATCTCTGCCCTCACTGGTAAAGTGTTACCAAGAGTTACTAACTGCAAATAAAAGCATTATGGATAAAACTAAGTATTTACCACAAGAGGGAGCAGGTGAACCAGATTTTTGGTTTCTATGAAAATCAGTGTAAAGTTTCTCAGTAAGAACTGAAATACATAACGTAAAAATATCTTCTAGGAAGTTCTAATGATATTTTATTACTAATTTCAGTTGTATAAAATAAGGCATCTTTGGAAAGACTTGTAAGTTTCTAAGAATTCAGAGACAGTAATAGGTAAGCAGACAAGATTAGGTTTCACTCCTGTGAACACCCTGGAGTATAACAAAGAGACATACAATAGTGTGAAGGTAGGTAAAGGAAAGGGGAGTAAAAGGAATCAGCAAAAGATTAGGTAATCATTAACTAGATAAAAAGAAACAGATCTCATCTATTGATACTTAAGATACAATTAATTTCTTATGGTTTCTCCATCCTATTATATCACACAAAATGAGCACATTAAAGAAAAACAAACACTGTCAAATGTTTGCTGAGTCTGGCCACGTTAGCGTAACCATTCTGAAGCTAGTTGGATTATATCCAAGATTAGACCAGAGACTTGGTTCTCTGCTCCCTAGGTTTAGGAAAGGCCTTAACAAGCAAATCCTAAAAAATTTTCCAGAAAGTTCCAGTTCCAGTCCCTTGAGTTCCTCTCAGCTGATGGATTTATAAGCAGTTTTTCTTTATTACACTTAAATCTCAGACATGTATTTACATAAAATCTGAACATTTTGGTTTTAACAGTTACATAAAATGGATCCAAGCCCCTACATAAACTATATCTCTAAAATACCAAAAACAGACATCAAAATCAGCTCATTTACATATTTCCACACAGTAGGCTAATAGTCAAGTCCAGTATCTTCACAACTTATGACTATGTCTACAGTGGAACATTAATATCAATTGTTTCTACAAAATTCAGTAAACTGAGAAAAAGCTGTGCTCACCTACAAAATGGAAAAGTTTTCAAAGCTAATTTAAACAGCTTTAGCTTTTTATCTAAATTCTTTTTAATGCAATCATTTCCCCTGGAAGCCATTTTCCATAGCTCTTTCATTCCACTGAATATTTATTTGTGAAATACCTGAAGATATGCTGGGGCCAGTGATCAATTCACATAGAATAAATACCATGAACTAAATGAAGAGAACAGCCAGTGAAACTGACACAATGCTTCTATAGCTAGTTCAGAGAAGATAGGCACAATTTCAATGTTACAGGTTGCCTACTGCACTGCTGTATCCTCAGTAGATGGCGCAAATATTCGATATAATTAATATTTTTCTAAAAGAATGGTAAAGTACAAAAATGTAGCTATGGGGCGCCTGGGTGGCTCAGTGGGTTAAGCCTCTGCCTTCATTCAGCTCAGGTCATGATCCCAGGGTCCGGGGATCGAGACCCACATTAGGCTCTCCGCTCTCTCTCTTCCCCCTCTCTCTCTGCCTGCCTCTCTGCCTACTTGTGATCTCTGTCTATCAAATAAATAAATAAAATCTTTAAAAAAAAAAAAAAAAAGTAGCTATGGTCCCAAACTTAAAAGGTTCACAACCAAGACTGAGGCAAATGATTTACACAAAGCCTAAAATGCTATTTTTTATGTCTTAAAGTACACTAGCAAAGGTCATTAAGTATATGTCAGATCCATTTTATGTTATTATTACAGAACAGGCATCCCACAGAAAACAGAAGATAAAACATTCCTTTCAAAAGAAATCTTACTAATTTTAGCTGTTGATAGGAATCTTCTAAAATGTAATACATATTTTCCTTTACATACCTAAGAAAAATATGACTTCAAGTCAACTATTAGCCCTACAATCATGTGAGTATTATGCAAAAGGAGAGGTATCCCAGATTCTATGAAGCTATTCTTGAAGTGGAAAGACAACCAGAAAAAAAAGGAGAAAAGGCAAACCTTTTAAAGTATGCCTTTTGAGTGGCACCTCGGTGGCTCAGGTGGTTGAGCGTTTGATTCTTGATTTCTCAGGGTTGTGAGACCAAGCCCTGTGATGGGCTCCACTCTGGGCATGGAGACTGCTTGGGATTATCTTCTCCCTCTGCCTGTCCCCCAACAAACACACAGGAATTCTCTTTCTCTCTCAAAAAATAAAAATTAAAATTAATAAAGTATGTCTTTTGGATTTTTTAAACCCTACAATATGTTACCTATTCCACAAAACATAATTAAAGAGAAAACAGTACGATGTCCAGGTTTCCATTTAAGTAATTTTTGGTAGGAAAAAAGTACCTTTCACCAGAATGAGAAACAGAACAGAAGGAAAATTTAGCCAATGGAGACAGAAGGGGACAATGCAGTGCAACCTGGGGTCCATTTCTGGTCCCTCCTGAGCCATTCTCAGGCAAATCTCTTAATATTTAGAAGTTCATTTTCTCTTTTGTAAAAATAAAGCAAACAAACAATGAGGATGAGTTTTTAGGATTTAAAATTATTAACAGTTTGAGTTATGTTTCCCCAAGGAACGATGGCTCATTGGTAATCTGGTGCTTATGGCCATGTGCACAAATGACTTCAAAAGCCCCCATCTAACAAATTTTAAGTAGTGAATTCACAAACAACAGGAATCAACTGTATTTGGTACAAGGATAATCTTGAGTTGGGTAGAGTTAATCCCGAAGGTAAATAAAAACTCAAGATGCTCAGAGAACCACCTTAAGATTTTTCACACCACTGAGGGGATTGCCTTATAACTTCAAGGAACAGTAGGAGGACTTAGAACCAGAAATTACTATGAAAACTTTAAAATTTCTAAAACCCATACTATTTCCTAATATCTGAGATTTTTATTACTGTTTGTTGCCCAGTAACAATTAGCAGTAATGTCACATAAACACAAAATCCTTTCTTTTTAGAGGCAGCAGCAATGAAAGAGATGGTTGAGAGTAATGACTTTCACTCCACAACCAGAAGTGAGGGGGGGAAACCCCAAGATATAGAAAAATAATGGCAACTCAATACAGGCTATGTGGGCAGAAGAAAAGATGCAGAGAAGCCTAACTAGGACTAAGAAGAACAGTTTAAATAGTAACAAACTTTCCTGATTTTAGAAAATGACTAGCCTAAATGAAATGGTTCTTTTCAAAATAGATTTGCTCAGAGCTCAAAATAAAGCACATACCAAGAGACTCTGTAATTCTTAAAAAGAACAAAGAAAAAAAAAAAATCCCCCTCCCCCCCCAAAAAAAAGGGAGAGGAAAAACTGAGGTTTAGGTTAAGGAAGAAAATGTGGTCTACTTTAAAGAGAACCCTGAGAACCTGCAGAATTTGTTTTGTCATTTCAGAAAGAATGGGGAAGGGGAGCTGAACACCACTCTGGATCTCCCTGATTCTCTGGCTCAGTGAGCCAAGATAGATCTAGAAGAGGTGTTTAAGGACCATGAAAAATTACTTAAAAACTGCAGTTCTGATAAAGGGCTTGTATCCAAAATATCTAAAGAACACTTATAACTCAATAATAAAAACACCCAACAATTAATTAAAAACTGGGAGAAAGATTTGAAAGTGCATTTAACTAAAGATACCGGAATGACTAAAAACACAGAAATGGATGCCCCTCCACATCATTGTTAAGTGCAAGTTAAAAGCACCGTGAGATAGCATTTTATACCTACTAAAAACAAACCATAAAACCACACAACCATCTGTGATAGAACCTCATTCATTGTGGGAATATGAAATACTGCAGCCACTTCAGAAAATACTTTGACAATTTCTTTAAAAAGTTAAACACAGGGGCACCAGGTGGCTCAGAGTCAGTCAAGTGTCCAATTCTTGGTTTCAGCTCAGATCATGATCTCATGGGTCATGGGACTGAGCTACACTCTGTGGGGTGTCTGCTTCAAAGATTTTCTTCCCGTACCCCTCCCTCCACTCACACTCATTCACATTTTCTTGCTCTCAAAATAAAGATCTTGGGGAAAAAAAAAAATGTTAAACATAAAAACATAGAGCCCAGCAATTCCATTTCTAGGAATCCACCCAGGAGAAACAAAAATGGATGTCCACACAAACATTTGTATATTTTCAATGTTCTCAGTATCATTTATAATACCCAAAAACTGGTAATCCAAATGTCCATTAAGCGGTGAATGAACAAACAAAATATGGCATGCCCACCCATACAATGAAATATTATTCAACCATAAAAAGGAAATACTAATACATGCTACAGCCTTGAAAACATATTGCTAAGTAAAAGAAACCATACACAAAAGACCGTATTTCATATAATCCTATTTATATTAACGTACAGAGAAGACAAATTTATAGAAACAGAACATACAGCTAAGGGGTTAGAGTGGGTACAGGGAGTGGATTCAACCAAGCATGGGGGATCTTTTGGGGGT
The DNA here is from genome assembly GCF_020171115.1 of Neogale vison. Taxonomy (NCBI): domain Eukaryota; kingdom Metazoa; phylum Chordata; class Mammalia; order Carnivora; family Mustelidae; genus Neogale; species Neogale vison. The sequence goes on along the minus strand of NC_058094.1, from coordinate 82,239,336 downwards.
GATGGAAATATTCTCAAACAGAACTATGGTCATGTTCACATACTCTGCAAAGTTACGAAAACTTACTAAATTGTACCCTTAAAATGGGCAAACTTTATTTAAGTTGTATCTCATTAAAGAGAGAAGGGGGGCTAAAATGAGAGTTAAAACATGAGTATCTCAAGTCAAAGGCAATCTAAGGGCAGCTGATTAAAGACCATTTAATGTCGTCTAGTAAAAAGATAAAGAGTATAGAGACCAAGGGCAACTAGGTGGCTCAGTGGGTTAAAGCCTCTGCCTTCAGCTCAGGTCATGATCCCAGGGTCCTGGGATCGAGCCCCACATCGGGCTCTCTGCTCAGCAGGGAGCCTGCTTCCCCCACCCCGCCTCTCTCTCTGTCTGCCTCTCTGTCTACTTGTGATCTCTAATAAATAAATAAATAAAATTTAAAAAAAAAAAAAAAAAGGTATAGAGACCAAACATAACGTAAGACCCATGAGAGACTAGAGACCAAACATGATGGCAACATGTAGTTTAATCAGCCTTTTGGACAATACAGCAGCATTGGACAATATAATATTGGCAGTGAGGTACCTGTTAAGCACGTAAGTTTGCCAACTATTTTAACTTTAGAAACTAATGTAGTGCTGAGGTAGTGGCAAACATAGTATTCAAATGATTCTGGCAGTTTCCCAATCACTTCTATTAACTCAAGAACTTGTCAAGAGACTAAGGAAGTCATTAAGCTGGATGAAACCTCATATTGTAAGTTTAGAAAATGGGAGTGAATCTCTAAGCAAAAAGGATCAGAATGGAGAACCATCCCTACCTGAATCAGAAAGATAATCAGACCAATTTGCCTTCATAAACCTGATGAGTTTCATAACTCAAGTCTTGGAAGCAGAGGACTTGGGAGCCGCCTTCTCTTGGGCCCTGTTTTTCAACGGGAAACCCTAAGTATGGAAAGACAGTAGTACTGAGAGGAGAGTTAAGGAAGTGCTTGATTCTTTGTGAGGTCTAGGAAGAGTCTTAAGGTGAAGCAAGTGGAACAAGAACTTATCTTCAGTGTGAAGCAAAACAAGTTGTGTAAATGAGGTACACTGGGAATCAGAGCAATCCATTCTCCAGGTCTGGAGCAAAAATAAATTCCACTTATGAATAACTGCTTCAAGTATACTTTAATCACAAGCTACTTCCTGAGGTTAAGATAAGCCTAACTTCCTCTCACTGAACAAAAGCTCTCTCAAGACTGCAGTCCATCCCCTCCAGGTGTGTTTCTGGAAAGGCAGTGGAAATTCCTCAGTGAGCAGTTTTGTCTGCATTACCAAACCACAGACACCCTGCTTTCCCTGCCTTAGCCACAATTCTTTCAGATCATGTCCTCAAATAAGAATCCCTGCCTATGGTGAGCACCTGTCATCCCCATCTTGTGACTAGGAGGGAAAAAATGGCTTAGAGCCATGATATTACAGTTACTTAATAAGGACAGAACTTCTGTTACTAAGGTCACTGTGAAGGAATGAGGCCAAATCTGATTCACCATACTCAGAAAATTGTAGGGAACATGTAAGCATCTTTCTTTGCGTCTACCTCCTTGACTTAAAACACTCACTGTTTACGCTGGGTTAACAAGATTAAGCTTCCTCAGAAGCTAGACAGATCCAAAATTTATTAGCCATAATCACTGTTTTACAGACTATTCTTTCTGCCTTTCTATCTTCTTTGAAGTGTTTTATCTTTCTCACCAAATGACCATTCCCAATCAAAAAGAAAGGAACTTTATCTTGGTCTTGACTGCAAGGTCACACACAGATAAACCCTGGAATAATGTCCAATAACCATAGTCATACATGTAACCAAAGACCATGACTCCCTGGAGCCTTGTAACAGAAGAAAAATGATCAACCGCATTATGGATCACTTAGGCAGGGGTCTCTTTCTTATTCAAGATACAATAAAGTCGTGAGGTAAGCCTACAGCTGCATCTGGACACAGGAATCTCTTGGAGACTGAGACTGAGGAGTAGAGTTTAAGGGGGGCAATCTCATAGCTAGCAAGGTTGCTAATTATGAATCCTTCTTCCCTGCAGGCCTTTGTATAAGACTGACCTCCCTCAGACTGAGCCAGCTGACAGGCTAGAGAGGTAGAAGACAGGGTAACAGATGCTCTGAGGCTAGCCAGACATGCTAGGAAGCCTGGACTCCAGCCTAAAGGTGCCAGAGCTGGTCAAGAAATGCACTTTCAAAATGGCAATTCCCATTTTTTAAAGGCTCTCCCTACTCCCTCAACTAAGTTCATCCGATTTGGAGACAGTTTCAAACCCTGAAATTCCTTTTTCAAAAGTTAATTGGGTATGTGGAGTTTCCAAACTGCAGAGAAACTCCTGTCTCAGGAAAGGCAGGAATACCAAATTTAAATATAAGGTGCTTAATCTCTTTCATGGTAAAAATTAATACTTTACTACTTTTTGAGCATATCATTATGAATCAGAAACTTAGTAGTGACATCAAGTAGACTGTTTTATGTATTAGGTTGTATTATGTAACAGGAACTAACTCAGTTGTTTTTATGAAATAGACTGCAGGTTCTATAACAAGAGAAGAACGTAAGGAGCTACAGTAAGTGTGTAAGAAAGGGGAATTTCAGGCCTGAAAATGCTTTAGAAGTCATTTCATGTGACCATATAATTTATTGTCAAAACTGGGACACTTTGGGAAAGAAAGGGACATTATAAATACTGATGCTAGGACAAGAGGGATAAACTGGGACCCAGCACCCTGGGACAGAGAGTCATCCAACTAGAGTATACTCATTTCTCTATTCAAAATCCTTCAATGATTCTCCATCACTGCAGAGTGAATTTTAAACCACAGTCTCATCCCTAGAACTCAGGCATATGCCTCAACTATGGCACATACCATACTGGATGAAAATGGCTGATTTTTCTGGTCTCTCTCCTCTTGCCAGTCTGTGAACTCAAGGATAAGAGTCTACGTTATGGGCCTTGATAGCATTCTACCTTAAGGCCTGTCACAAAGTAGCACTCAGTAAATACCAAGAGGCTTAGTAAAAATAATGGTTGTTCATCCTCCAGCAACATCCTACAGTCTTGGCACATGTTTTCCTCCATCCATGCCTCTTCAACCCACATTCTGTATTTTGCAGGTGTCACTTCCTAGCTATGAGACTTGAGGCAAGTTAGTTAACCTCTCTGAGCCTCAGTTTACTCACCTATATACACAGGAACCGTAACAGTATATATGTCACAGGATTATTAGGAACATTAAGTGAGTTACTCTATGTAAAAGTGGTTTAAACGATGCCTCACCCTCACAGTAAGCACCCAGTAAGTTTCTCAAAGGCAGAGATAATTGTACCTTTAGTTCACTGCTATATACCTATACCAGGAATAACGCCTGACAGAACAGACAGTAAGTATACTACAAGTTTACTGACATACTTCTCTTCTGTTTTTCTCCCAATCCCTTGTTTTGCCTCATCAGTGCCATATACTCTGTATCACACAAACTCCTGCACTGCTACCAAAAACCTGGCTCCATTCCCTTTTTGGGACACTGGTGGGCACCTGGGTGGCTCAGTGGGTTAAAGCCTCTGCTTTTGGCTCAGGTCATGACCCCAGGGTCCTGGGATGGAGTCCCGCATCAGCCTCTCTGCCTACTTGAGATCTCTGTCTGTCAAATAAATAAATAAAGTCTTTAAAAAAATAAAATAAAATGGGACACTGGTGACTAATGAACCCTCTAAGCCAGCAGTCAGTCACAACCCTTTACCTGAAACAGATTACATGATACCCCTGACTTTCCTGTCTACCAGCTGTTCAATTTTAAGTACAGACAATGATTGAAAAAACAATTCCGGGTTTCTTAAGTCTAGGATTAAATGCACAAGCTAACTTTCAGCATCAGAGCAAATAATAAAAAAAAGATTACTACCGCCTTGTGTTTCTACACTTAAGGAAGAGAACTACTTTGAGTACATACATTCAAAGATATACAAATTTACAAACCCTATAAATCATAAACAGTAACACAAACTCAGCTTGTTTTTTAAAATAAAATTTTACAAAAATAAAATTACCTAAAATTAAGCCCACCATTGTACTTAAATATCCGGTTCCACTTCCCAGGTTAAGAAAAGACAATCCTGGTTGAAGTTTCAATGCTTCCATAACTTCAGAATAAATGCAAGGTGCTGACAAGTGTATGTTCCCATGCTTCCAGGCTAAGTCTTTGTAAGCATTGTCTCGGTAGCCTTCCAAATAGTAATCTCCGCGGTCAATCGCTCTGAAGGCTTGCTCCACTCTTTCAGTGCGGATATACTGAGCTTCTTTTAAGTTATCAATTAAGTCATCATTATCTTCCCCAGCACTCACAGCTCCTCCCATGATAGTATTCAAATCAAATCATAAATTTTAAAATGTAATAAAATTAGCAGAAATGGCTTCCAATAATGTAGTGTGGTTTGTTTTCCCTTTAATATTGCACTTGATTTCCAAAAATAAATTAATCCTGAAAGGGAAGAATAAAAATAAACAGGTTTAAATTAATGCTCACAGGAAAGTAATTCCAGTTTATTAAATACATAATAGTCATCGTAACTATCATTTTTCAAGGACATATTCTGTTTTAGGCATAGTTTTAAGTTCTTTAAGTATAGTACTTTATTTATTCTTCTAACAACCACAAAAGGTAGCTTAAGTTTGATCTCATCTGTACAGATGGGAAATCTCGGACACATAAGGTTTCAGTCACTGCATACCATCAGGCCCAATATGACAGCCATTAGTCAGGCGTGGCTACCTAGACCAAAATTAAAATTAAATGCAATTTAAAATTCAGTCGGGCGCACTAGCCACACTTCAAGTGCTTAATAGCAACATGTGGCCAGTAGCTGTCACACTGAACAGAGCTGCTCTAGAAAGTGACAGTGCTGGGATACAGTCCCAGACTTCAGAAACCATGCTCTTAAGCATTAATTAAGCCAGGAGGCCTTTGGAGTACCATGAGTCTAGTTCAATACGCATCTGATTGATTTAAAATTCCTAAACTTAAAAATCCACTAACACCTAAATGCTAAATAAACATCTTAAAGGCACCACATAAATTCAAAATGTTAACACAAAGTAAGATATTATCCAAACACAGAATACAAAATATAAAAAAACACAACAGATCCACATGTTTAAAATGTACACACCCACACACAAGTACAGACATATTGAGACTGTTTTACTTGGTAAACCCTGTGATAAATAAGGAGACCAGAAGTTTTATTAACAACTTTAATGGTACATGTACCAGAACATATGTTACACATACAAATACAATAAACTTCTTTAAAGTCAAATTCAGCATCTTTAAATGAACACATTAGTGCAACCTGATAAACTAAATTTCAATACATCAAATTGAACACAACTTAATCTTTATTCAATTACACTTAATAAATTCATGTAATAATTTCTGAATTAATACATCAGGAGAACGGGAAGTAAAAAATGAAATGCTTACAGCCAAAAACAAGAGTTATGACAGCCAGACTATGGCAAGGCTGTAAACTCACTCTTGACCTTAGAGAAGAAACGAAACTGATGCTTTGAGCTTCATCAGGTCCTCACACCTCTGGTACCAACCTGCCTGAGCACTACTGGGGCAGGTGCCTCACCAGGTCCTGTCCCTGTCCCCACTGCCTGCCTCTGTCCTCTTCTGTATTTTCAAATGACCTCCTTAAACTTTCTAAGTGGAGGAAATACTGTGAACTCATGTCACACTCCTATTTAAATTATTCAAACTCACTTATACAAACATGGCTGGCTCCAATGCCCCCCACACCCCAAAAAAGAAGTAACTGAAAAAAATACATGGGCTCATAGCACCATTCTCCTCAACGAGTGTATTTCATGGCATGTAGTACAACTAGAAATATCAATCCACTCTTCCTTCAACAGGTCTTAGTTTGGACATCCTTTTATAGCCCAAGCATCTCAACTCGCTGAGCACAATTCTAGCATTTAAAGTTGGTGGGGGGGGGCACCTGGGTGGCTCAGTGGGTTAAAGTTGGTGTGAGGTTCTGTTTTGTTTTGTTTTTACTAACATGGCCTCTAAGCATAGGTTAACTTTTTTACCTGGTACTCAGATTGAATGCCCTCCCAAAATGAAAGAAAAACTGCTACATTAGACTGGGAGGCAGCTTCGGTTGAGTCTCCAATGTTGCACCTACCTCAGGACTTTATAAGCCTAATTCTGACTATGCAGACATTTAATGGCTCTCCTGTAAATGCTGTATTTTAATAGTCTGAAAAATTATTCCACAAAGCAACCTAATCCTTCTCAGGTCCTTCTGAACTGTAGCCTGTCCAAAATTATCACAGCAAAATAAACAAACATTACTTTACTGCACAAAAGCGCACACTCCTGGTGAGAAAGGCAAAGAGGAAGACTCAAACCAACAAGAACTACTACCATTTGCTGGTGAACACTGTACTAAGTGTTTTTTGTATATTATCTCACTAAAAGCTACAATAAGCCTATGAGGAAGGCACTCCTATGACCATTTCAAGTAGAAATAATGCATAAAGGACTAGGGCACTACAATGCATGTGACTGCGGCTAAAGGAGCACAGGGGAAACTGGATCCAGGGATCCAGGAAAGCTTTCTTAAAAAGGCATGGATTGTGTAATGCAATTAAAGGACTAAGGGAATTAAAGGCTGAGGATATGGCTGGTATTAAAGCAAGAAAGCAGATAACACTTCTAAGAAACTACATGTAGTTGAGTACCTTCCAGCACCGTAAGACATTTATCCAGCAGACCAGTTTTTTTGTTTGTTTTTTAAAGCCTGGACCCTTTTGAGAATCTGGTATTTCTGGGCCCCTTTCTCTAATTAAAATAAAAAAGAATGAATGAATGAGAAGTTTTACATCCAACTTCAGAAGGATCCTGAGTTCCTACAGACCCATCAGTTAAATCTAATTTAAGAACATCTATTAGATGCAAAGAAGTTAGCCACAGATACTAACAAGAAAGGGAGAATTACATTTCCATTGTAGAAAGTGCAGTGTAATTTGTGTTTCTGATCTACTGCAACACACCAGAGACCAAGTACTCAGAAATTTGGGAAACATGGGGCACCTGGGCGGCTCTTTGGGTTAAAGCCTCTGCCCTCAGCTAAGGTCACGATCCCAGGGTCCTGGGATGGAGCCCCGCATTGGGCACACTGCTTAGCAGGGAGCCTGCTTCCCTCTTTCTCTCTGCCTGCCTCTCTGCCTACTTGTGATCTCTGTGTGTCAAACAAACAAATAAATAAATAAACTCTTAAAAAAAAAAAAAAAAGAAATTTAGGACACACATCACACCTTGTTAACAAGGAGCACCACAAAAATTTGAAGCCAGATTTCCTAGACTCCTTTCCCTATTTTGATAGGAAAGATGAATACATCTAAACACAAAGCTGTAAGGTATCTAGGAGGGAGGTGGTCAGGAAAGGTTTTATGGAATAAGATGTGCAATCAATTACAATGCATCATGTTTCTTTAACACAAATTGTTAATTCATACATTTAGGCTACGTAAGTTACATAAGGTAACAATGTGCAGATAATGAAGAAGTTGTGGTGGTTTCCATGTTCATGTTTGGAAGTGACAGGAAGGTACAAGCTTACACATATTAAAAAGATACCTTAGCAACTTAAGAAAACTTTCAGTAAAAAGCTGAAAATAGAGAGTGTCCACCTCTAAGGCAATTCAAGTGGTCTAAGGAAGCTGTGAATGCAGACCAAAAATATGGCTACACCCAGATTCAGGTTTTTAAATTTTGATAAAAATATACATATGCAAATAAAACGATATCCATAAGCAAATGATCTTCTAGAGCCTAAATTTCAGAGGAAGACAAACCTTAGGGTTTAAGACTATGAATGACTGACTGACTGTGATGCTAACATGCAAATCCCAGTAGATTTAACTATGCTAAAAATTGTATTTTTTTATTTTTTGTTTTTGTTGGTAAACTGGTACACAGATGCATAGGTTTTCAGTAGTATGTTCCAAGGCTATTTTTCCCCACAAGTCCTATTGTTTTGCAAAAGATCAGAGGGTGTTTTCTCATGTTATAGAAAAACTCAGTACTGGACTTGTCAGGCCTTTGAAAGAACCTTAGGAAACATGAGGGTCCTCAGACCACCCCTGGAGAAGAGATGGCATGAAAAACTACAAAATGGGATGGGCAGACCGTGGTAGAGTTATACATGGGTGTTTTGGAACACCAGCCCAGACATGGGGGTGGAGACAAAAGGATGGTAAGGATTTTCCTAAATATGAAGACGTGGTAAGTACAGAGGCAGAAGGGAGTAGAGATGTTCAAAACAAGCAGAAAAAGACAAGGAGACAAGAGGCAATGCACCCACCCACTTGCGGCACTACAAATAGTATCGAAGAGCCGAAGTTCGGGAATAGAAAGTAGTCCTTGGAGGCTACAGCAATAAAGAGGAATGAAAAATGAAGCTTGCAGGTCACACACACATGGAGCTTGGACTTCCTCCCAGACGATGGAGCCAACAAAGGCTTTTTAGAGAATGAGAAACACACTGTGTGACTAATTTTAAAACAAGATGTAAAGGAAAAACCAAAACTATAAAAGAAAGTGAATACAATTATACATTATTTGGTCTGGGGAAGACAATATTTACGTAGTCAGAATAGTGAAAACACAATTGCTGATTCAATCTGAATAGTCATTTAACCACAATAGGATGCAAGGGAAGAGGTAAAAGAGGGGCATGGAAGTTAATACTTCATCTGTGATTATAGGAAAGTAAATGCTATCTAAAATCAGTGAATTTAAAAAGAGCATCTTAGTTAGCAACGTGGAGGTCACTTCCCTACCATGAAATAGCTGAATGTATTAAGTTCCCTCTGGAATGTGAGCCTCCAGGTGGAAGCAGGTAGAGCCAGGAACTGCTATACTTTGTCTTCAGGAAATCACTTGACTTTCCAAATTATGTAAATGCATTATTTGAACAAAACTGACAAGTAAAACTGAAAATAAAGGGGATACATAAATATGTGTGTGTGTATTTTTTTTAACCAGAATAAGATAAAAGACAAGAGAATATAATTTCCTAAGGAATAAAAATATATTTAACGAAGAGGCAACAGTAGAAAAATCGAAGAACAAAAAAAGAGATACTAATAATTTATATTACAGAGCTTCAAAGATACGTCATTTTATCGTATACATATTCCTGATAGTGGGTAGAAAATGAACTATTATAAATTAAATTACATTTTCATAACACTGACCGATTCAATTATAATAGTACGTGTATTTGTAGAAAATTTGGAAAAACAATCAATAAAAATTACTCATAACCCAAATATTCAAAGAGCCACTGCTAAAATTTACTTTCTAAGCATCTATCCACTTTCTTTTTAACAAAATATTAGTATTATATGGTATATATTTCAAACTTTTGCTTAATGTGTCTTAAAGATTTTCATGTCATCAAAAATTCTTCCAAAATCCAAAAGTGTGATATCCCACCACAAGGAGGCACCAAAATGTAATCAGTCCCCTGACTGGTGCACCATGAATTTTGGATTATAATTAATGTACATGTGAGGAGTTTGCAAGTTAAAAATCTGTAATAAATGTTATAATTCCATAATAATCCCCTAACTTGAAATATACTTCATTTTTATGAGTAAAGCAAATACTACTAAAAAACCACCATAGCATTAAATCATGGAAGCATTTGCCATTTGTTAATTCTGAGATAATTCCATCTCAGTCATGGAAAAGTGCCAAATACAAGTCAAGAGACCAAGGTCTAGCCTTAGTCCCACTGATAACTTTTCTGTATGGCTCTAGGCAGCTCTCTAGAACATCATTTCCTCACCTGTGACATGAAGAGGCTAAATTATATGATTCCTAAGGTTCCCCAGAGCTCTAATTTCCCTGCTATTTTGGCATCAAATCCGTATTTCAGTACAGCTCAGTTTTAGTTATCCAGAAATGTCTGCTCATGCCTCAACATCTGTTACTTCAGTCACATTTTTTGGTGCCCCATTCCTGCCATTTTCTCTAACATGGAAAAGAAAAAAAAAATTACGAGTGTTCAAGTCCTGCATTAAACAATAAAAGCAAAACATGGAATCTAAGGAAAAGAAGAAAAGGCAAAGGCAAAAGAGAGAAGCATCAGAAAATAAAAGAACAGCTTATGCAGTTATGTCTGTTTGAGAAGTTATCGTATTTACTAACAGAACACAATTTCACTCCTTTGCATTTTCTTTCTAGTACGAGTGTCTGGGGTACATACATTCACATAAGCTCTCCTGAAATGATTTGCAAGATGTCCCAAAAGTTGTTTCTAGTCTTTCAAAATAAGATATGTAGTTTTAATGTATTTGGTTTAGGGGAAGATCTACTGAAGGCCTAGTTCATTATTATGGGTGTCTTTCAGGCAGCTTAAGGATGTTTTATGGAAGGTTAAAGACAAGTCAAAGGAGGAGGGAAGCAAACAGATGGCAGGCAGATGTCACAGAGTCAGAGAATAGAATGAATGCTGACTCACTTTCTTTCCCTCCTAGCAACCAGTGGCAAGCAGCCAACGGCTGCTTGCTGCTCCTTTCTCTGCAAAGGTGAGGACAAAGCTCACCCAGCTTTGGAGTAAAGAAGACTGGTGATTCAAGGGAGGAATACACTATTTGAGGGCACAAACAAAGGATCTTTCCTCCCCATGCTCTCAAAGATCTTGTCATGGGAGTCATGTATGAAGGCTATTTTGAGTGTGGCAACAGCTACACAGGAGAAAAAATTTTCTCAATGATGGCAAACAGGTATGATGAGACATAAATACAAAAAAATGAAAGAAAGAAAAGGTTAATGAAGGGGTTCAGAGCAAGCCTCCCCAAAATGTGCTGCTTTGACATATGGACCATTTTGAGCTGAAAACAATCAAGACCCAGCAGACTAAAGAAAAACTTTTACCTCCCTTTAAACTACCTAAAAGAGGGGCGCCTGGGTGGCTCAGTGGGTTAAGCCACTGCCTTCAGCTCAGGTCATGATCTCAGGGTCCTGGGATCGATCGAGCCCCGCGTCGGGCTCTCGGCTCAGAGGGGAGCCTGCTTCCTCCTCTCTCTCTGCCTGCCTCTCTGCCTGCTTGTCATCTCTCTCTGTTAAGTAAATAAATAAATAATCCTTTAAACTACCTAAAAGAAATTAGTTAAGGACCCTGGTCCAGAGAAAGAGCTATTACCAAGATACAACTTATTTTTTTTTTTTAATCTGAATGACCTATCTGTATAGCAAGGCAAACATCTAATTACCAAACTTCTGTTCTTCTTCACATCCTGTGAATCACCTCCTCCCCTGTGACATCCCAGGCCCCTCTCTTCTACTTCTTAGCTCCTGATGGCATGTAAGCCACAAATGCCCACCCAGCTTACCCTTGGGTTTCCCTGTCTTTGTGGGGTTATCACATATTTGCGATTTGTGCAATTAAATTTTTCTCCTGTTAATCTGTTTTACATTAATTTCCTATTATTTATGTTAATCCTAGACTAGAAGGAAAATTTTTTCTTCCAACATTAAATTTCACCACTCATTGTGTCTATTTCTAGTGGCCTGTACTGCATACAGGCCCTGGGCTCTATTTCTTCACCAAAACTCTATGAAGGGGCACTAACTTCATTTTACTAATGAGGAGGCTAAGTCTGGAGAGAGCACAAGACAAGCTCAGAGCTCATAAACAGCTAAGCCACAACTCAAACCCAGTTTGGCAAGCCATAAAATCCTCCTGAAGCAGAACAATTTACGAAGAGGCTCCTGCCCCATAATTTGAAAGCAGAGTTTTCGTGCCCTTGCCTGAAAAGATCTCTCTCCCTCTCTCTCTCAAACTCTTATTTCCTCTTTTTCCTCCCTTTTAGTATTCTAGGTTCCAAAAGAAGAATGGAATGGTGGAATTAAGCAGCTGATGTCAGGTACTGACTGTAGCCTCAGGAAAATTATTTAACCTGTGGTCTTCAGGGTCCTTGTCTATAAAATGGGAAAAATAATAACCACATCATAAATTTGTAAACCGTAAATAGTGCATGGGACATAAAGCTTCTAACATTCACATGTCCAATAATTAATTCACTTTCTTTCACATCTAGGACAAAAAAGACACATTTGAAACGTTCATTTGTAAACCCAAAAGACCAGACAGGGAAAACAAAAAAGTGACAGTTCTGAAATCTAGTGATCACCTAGTGACTTCCTTAAGACAGAACTACAGAATAAAATGTAAATCCTAAAGTTAGAAGTGTGTGTCAGGGGGGAAAAAAAAAAAAAAAAAGCCAAGGAACAGTGTATACAGAAGCAAAAGGAAAAACATACCCATTCACATATAAGTTGACTGAGAGATGTTAGTATAAAAGCAAAACAAAACAGAACCAAAAAAACAAAAAACAAAAAACAATGCAGAGCCTTCGGTCATGCTCTGGGCCACAAACTTTGCCAAAAGGCCTACATTAGGACCAGGGGCCCTCTGTACTCACTTAGGTGGGCTCAGGCAGCAGTCAGGTACTGAACTTCTCTCTTTGGTAGCTTACAAGCTAACTTCTACCTGTGCTTATTTTTTCTAATGGAGAATTTGCTACATACATTAGCAAAAATTACCTGTCTTGTGCAGTTTTCTTTGGTTTGAAATGTTTTCCATCCAAACTGTAAACTCAATAATAAAGATAAAATAAAATGAAGATAAAATACGTAAAATTTTCATCACACCTATAAAGGTGTTAGCAAGCATTTACACATAAAATGCTGTAGGAGTAACTTCTAGCTTTCTACTTCAGGACATCCTTTCAAATTTTAACATATCTAACAGCTACAGCAAAGTGAAAGTACAATTTTCTTTAATTGTCCCTTGAACTCAGGAATCTTCATCCGATCAGACAGCAGATACACTACTGTCTCAAGATACTCAAAAATCATCTGCTCCCTAACCCTTCAGTTCACTACTACAGATTGTTTCAAGTAACAGAAGTAAGTTCTGTTGGCAGCAAGTAGGTTCTATATATATGTATTTTTTTTAAGATTTTATTTGTTTATTTGACAGAGATCACAAATAGGCAGAGAGGCAGGCAGAGAGAGAGAGGAGGAAGCAGGCTCCCTGCTGAGCAGAGAGCTCAATGCTCCACTTGATCCCAGCACCCTGGGATCATGACCTGAGCCAAAAGCAGAGGCTTTAACCCACTGAGCCACCCAGGCGCCCCTCTATATTTTAACATTCATCAAGTTTTAAGATGCCTACATTCAAGATGTAGACTTTTCAGTCATATTCTCAATTCTATTCTAGTCTTGCTTCCTGTGCCTTTTCCTTCTCTCCACCTTCCCCCTTACTCTTTTAATTTTCCTCTTCTCTTTGCCTGGGGCAGTGAAGATCAGCATAAACAAGATGGAGACACAGTAGGGGATAGCTCTACGGGAGTTCAAGGTATAGGATGTAAAAGGACAGAGGAATATAAAACATTTTTAAAGCACAAGATGAGGCAACTTGAGCTGAAATTTTATCATTTTTGAAAGTTAAAGGATTTCATGTATCTCCAATGTTTCCTCCATTCCTTTCACTTAAAACATTTTAACGTACAACCTCTTCAAACCTGTATCACTACACAATGAAGCACGTATCCATATTCCTAAACACAGTCACACCCATATACTACAAATGCCCTCAATATGCAAAGTCCCAACTTTGAGGAACAAAATCATCAGAGAATAACTGCCTCAGATTTTTAGGATTATTGCTTAACATCTTCAATTTTTCAAGAAACATAAGAAGTGCTCTAGTAACCATACTTCACACTTAAAAAAATTCCCTGTAGAAGCTATAGCCTAGAAAATCTTTCAAAAAGAAGAGCTGTTGGGGCGCCTGGGTGGCTCAGTGGGTTAAGCCTTTGCCTTTGGCTGAAGGTCATGATCTCAAGGTGCTGGGATGGAGCCCCTCACTGGACTCTGCTCAGAAAGGAGCCTGCTTCACCCTCTCTCTCTGCCTGCCTCTCTTGACTACTTGTGATCTTTCTCTGTCAAATAAATAAATTTTAAAAATTTAAAAAAAAAAAAAAAGAGCTGTTTACCTCCTGTAACTCGGGAAAACTCTGAAGCAGAACACTGAAATGACAACTGAGCTTTCTGGTTTTAATCCATTAAGTGGCTATGTTCTTAGGAAGTAATGAGATCAATAAGGAAGCAAGAGAGAAAAACATACACATTTTTGGCTCCTCTGGGGTCAGGCTTTTTAAGTTGGGCTTATTTTTTATTTGAAAAATTCAGAGTTCACAAAGAACAATATTCAAATAAAAAAATAAAACAATATTCCAAAGCAAAATTTCATAGTTTGGGAGTTTGGATGGTCTGTATCTGTTCCCTTCCACTAGCATATCACAAACCAAGTATGAGCTCACACCAAACACATTCTTTCTATAGATAATATATAAAGACTGGCCTCATACTTTATGATTTTGAGCAAACTGTTATCCTTCCTGGCTTTGGTTTTTTCACCTGGAATTTACTGTCACTAAATCAAATCTTCTCAATGAAACCTGTAAAAACTTTAAAAATGTCTAAGTATATTTGCTACACAAAAATAAAGAATGTAAATAACTATCAAGTTTTCTGACCTTATAAAAATGGCATCTTTCCAAAGTCCATGATAATCTTTCACTATGGACAGTGAAAGCTATATAGAATAAAATATGTAGTTATATGTCATCCTTAATTTTTCAGTGGTTCAATAACAACTCATATAATTTCATTAACTACCCCAAGGTATTTACAAAGGACAGGTGGTATTACCTGCACTGTGCAAATGAAGAACACCAACTGAGAAAGAACAAATTGTTTGTTCTAGATTTCCCATATAATACAAAGATACTCCAGTCTCATTCACAGATCTGATGGCATCCACTACCACTAACATTCACATTATCATAAATAAGAAAATACAGCAACTAGAAATATAGGTCTAAGACCTTTTGACAAATATACACATACCACATTTGATACTAATACCTTCATCTCATTTATTGGGACAGGTAACTCTCTTCCTATTTTTACTCACGACCCAGAGAAAGTTTAATAAGTTCTTTAAAATAAACTGTAACCAGGGATGCCTGGGTGGCTCAGTCAGTTAAGCGTCTGCCTTCAGTTCAGTTCATAATCCCAGAGTGGGTCCTGGCTGGAACTGAGCCCCATGTCCAGCTCCCTGCTCAGCGGGGAGCCTGCTTCTCCCTCTTCCCTTTCCCACTGCTCATGCTCTCTCTTGCTCTTTCAATAAGTAAAATCTTTAAAATAAAACTGTAATAAGATCATCACCATAATCCTATAGGCTCTACAGTAATTACTAGGAAGTACACCTTAATTTCAAATGATTAATCTGTCATCAACAGTTCTTTGTTATCAATAAAATTCATCTGGAGAACACCATGCAAACTAAACAACCAAAATGCTGTGAAAGCTTGTGAAACTATGGCCCCATACCTCCTTCCAGGCTTCATTTAAGAAGTTCTTCACCACCGGTCCAGCAAGTTATAAGACGCAGCAAGTTGAGGATAGAAAGTCAAAAAATGGCTTCAGTTCAGTTCAATTCAGTAGACAGTCTTTGTTCGTGGAAATTAAGTCTCTTAAATGGTGTGTATTAATTGACTACAATAAATTCACAGAACTGAGATTTTTCATAACGTAAGGAATTATTTCACATCAGACTATGGTCAAACTATGTCCTCATAACTCAGTATAGGTATGTTTATTAACAGTACACATAAAATACTAAATGCTCTCTCAACAAAAAGCTACTCAATGCAATTTGATTGCCTTACATTTGGAGATTCCAAGTTTTGCACAAAAAGACTTCCATCTGATGATTTCCTCATTCAGTTAACAAAAACTGATCACCTACTTCTGCCTCAGAAACTATGATAAGCATGGAGGATCATACTCCCAGAAGCTAAACTCAAATTAAACAGCTTTCTTAGGAGGTAAGAATAGCAGAAGAGCTCATTTCATTTCACAGATAAAGAAATGAGCCCCAGCAGCTGCCTTGTCCAAGATCACACAAGTTCGAAAGAAACCCAAGATTTATAAATCATTCTATAATAATCTAGATATGAGAAAATCTCTTCAAACATGAGGACATATAAGGCCAAAAAGATCTAATACTCCTTTTAGATTTCATAAAACTAAGCAAAATGCTTCTTTTAAAAATAATTTTTTATTAATTTCAGTATTTAATTACAGATAGTAAGCAATATTACTAAAACCTGACTCTAACAGCTTGTTGGGAGACTGTAAGGAAAAAAAAAAAAAGCCAAATTTAAACTATTAAAGAAAACATAATAATAAGTCAACTAAATAACTTTTTTATTTGAAGCTATTAATGTTCTTCACAGAAAATTTTATGAATTATTATCAATATCTAGATAATAATTATATAACAATGTATTAAATATATCTAAACTGAATCCACACAGGTTATAATGGTGAGTTATAACATTAAGCAATGTACAATTCTGATCTGAATTCAATAGGGTTTATAGCAATAAGAAGAAAACAATTTTACTTTATTTATTCATTTGCTAATCTTAGAATGATTATTTATAGACTGAATACTAGTATACCAAATAATAATGATTTCATATCAAATTAGATTCACTGAGTTATACTCTAATAGAATGTATTTCAATGTAAGTAAAAATTATAATTCAAAGATCATATAATACAGTGTGGATTCTAGATTGGAACCCGAATTCTATAAATTCTAGCTATGTTAATTTTAATACCAGTAATTGTCTCACAGGATTCACAGGAGAAGTACCTGAGATAATGTATGTAAACTGCCTATAGTCCCTGGTCATGTACCAAGCACTCAATAGGTGCTACCTGTTTCTATTAACACAGACCTACTTCACCCTCTCACAAAAGAACATGTTCCCACTTCAAGAAACATTTGTTCAGTGTTTACAAATCTGTATCTAATAATAATATATATTATATATATAAAATAATTTGGATTTTAGGTGCCAGTTTTCATTAAGATCTCAATAGCTATATGGTGTTTCTGAGGGAAACCAAAGCATGGAAAAATGAGGAAAGACCTTGGGGACATATCTTGTGAGGCTGGATAGAATTAGAATTAGTCTGAACTCATTACTTGATCTGGAAAACTGTATGTGTATACACACATACACACACATGTGCAAAACAAAATACAAAGTTATAGAAAATACATATACATACTTTTTCTTGCTTATGAATGTCTAAAAAATAGACAATGTTTCCAAAAATAACTCAAACTCTTCTTGAAAAGGTATGCAGGAAAATATGTTTTGCATTTTTACTTACTACATTTTCTTAGCTATTAATAGTAATCTCCCCATTCTCCATTCTGAAGATACTTAGTAACCCACCCCTCTCATCAGTAGCAGGGACTCTGGTATCTCTGCTACAGTCTTCTCTGCTCCCAGGTCTCACAAGCATCCTGGGCATCTCTGACAACTATTCAAGCCCCAAAGGTAACAACCATCACTATGCCTTAAACTCCAAGGACCTATCTCCACTACTGCCCAAACTCTGTATTCTAATTTTATTCCACAATCACATCTTACAAGTAGTTTGCCCATTCTTTTTCTACCACTAAATTTACTAATTAGTGTCACTAATGTGTCACTAATGCTACAGGAAAGATTTTCCATAAAAGACCAAAGAGTAAATATATTAGAGTATGCAGGCCTTAGTTTCTGTTAACAATTACTGAATTCTGTGCCTGTCTCTTCCTTAGGTGCTTAATGCAGCCACAAACAACATGTAAATGAAGTATGGCTATGCTCCAAATTTATTTATTCATGAACACTGAAATTTCAATTATATATAATTTTCATATACTTTTTAGGTTTTTTCCAACCATTTAAAAAATACAAACACTATTCTTGGTTTGCAGACTATTCAAAAACAGGCAGTGAGCCAGGTTTGGCTCATGGACCATAATTTGCTGACCCCTATAAGGATCACTTTTGTAAATACTGTTAAGTATAAAGAGTTACACAAAGGTTGGCAAAACGTCCAAAAGATCTTAAAAATGTGTTCAGAAAGTCAACCTGAAAGCAACATTTTCTAAATTCCTGTGATGTACAGATCTAACTAGCATAGGTTCCAAGGGCTTTTCTGGCATCTTAATTCTTTATAGGTGAAGTACTGTGACAGTTGCAATAAAATGAATAGAATAAAATGAGTCAGTAAAAAATTACAGATGGCTCAGTGGTTGGGCCGCTGCCTTCGGCTTGGGTCATGATCTCAGGGTCCTGGGATCGAGTCCCGCATCGGGCTCTCTGCTCAGCGGGGAGCCTGCTTCCTCTCTCTCTCTCTGCCTGCCTCTCCGTCTACTTGTGATTTCTCTCTGTCAAATAAATAAATAAAATCTTTAAAAAAAAAAATTACAGATGTCCCAGGCTATCCAAAAGTAGAGTGCAATAAAATGAATAGAATAAAATGAGTCAGAAAAAAATTACAGATGTCCCAGGCTATCCAAAAGTACAGTGTTCCCCCTGTGCTCAGATGAAGCTTTAAGAAAGACCTACATTAGTATGGTAATGGCTTTTTTCCTAAATGGAAAATCCTCTACAGATTTCTTTCAGTTAATGAAAATAGGTACTAATGCAGATCTTTCAGAAATGCCAGGTGGTCCAATGCTATGTTTCAGAAAGTGGAGGATACTTATATATTGCTGACATTTGATATTTCATTCTAGAACTTTATATTTTAGTCTGTAATCCATGAGACCAAAGGCATAATCTATATACTTTTCTGTGCATATAAACCCAAATAAAATACACAACTTTGGTATTTGTGGAAAAGTCGAGAAAAATAATAAACTGTAGAGAAGAAAACCTCTAAAATTATCCAATTCACCCTGTCATGCTTGGGGCAAAACTATTTGTTCAAGGTCATACTAACAGAATTCAAGGCTCCAGAGCCTTGGTTGAGTTTCTTTTCAATACATCATAAAATTAAAGCTCAAAAAGTGACAACTTTTCTAAAATAACATGTGCTCGCCTACGGTTTTTAAAACAAAACCCTCATATTGTTAAAATAAGACACGGAAGAAGTGTAGAGTCCTTACTAAAAGTGTAGACAGAGCTGCTCATTTTCGAGACAGTGTAGTAAAAATAAAGAAGCAGTGCTCAAATATTTGGTCCAGGCACTAGGCCTCCATTTTGATACTTAAGAGAATACAGGAGGCCAGCAAAAAATAGTAAAGATTAGCTGACTGGGAACAAAACATAAAAATATCAAGTGGCCTTTAAGTCAAAAGGAGTCTACCATCATTTTAGCTGGGAGAAAGGTTTAGAATGGCAAACGGAGCAAGAGCAATGGAGACAGGTTTTAAGAGCAGCAGTTCATTGCCCTG
Organism: Neogale vison; assembly: GCF_020171115.1. Lineage (NCBI taxonomy): Eukaryota > Metazoa > Chordata > Mammalia > Carnivora > Mustelidae > Neogale > Neogale vison. The sequence goes on along the minus strand of NC_058094.1, from coordinate 82,219,899 downwards.
ATTCTGTCAAAGAGAAATTAAGTAGAAATTAAAAATATTCTACTTCCAGAGAGTAAATGATGGTTACCAGGGGATGAGGAGTGGGGTGGTTAAGACTGATAGTGTTTCAGAGTCCAAGCTTGCAAAAAGCAGTAAGTCCTAGAGGTCTAATGTACAATATAATAAATCCAGACAATATTGTACTATAATAATGTAATATGATAAATATTGCTACAGAAGCATTATAAGATATGAATGTAACAAAGTAACACTGTACACATTAAATTTATACCGTGTCATATGTTAAATTTATTCAATTAAAACACAGAAAAAAATTCTACTTCCTCTATCAATTCCTACTGATGGGTAACATTCAGTCACAGCATGAGCAGATGGTGCCAGAAAGACAATACATGAGAAAAGAGCTTTGCTTCTAGGTCTGGTGCACTGCTTGGCAGGTTCCTGCAGTCCTTAAGCATTCTCCACCAATACACTCCCACAGTGCACAATAGCCATCAGCTTCCCCCAGCGCTCTCCCTTGGATGGTGTGCGGAAGACAACCTTTGGTAAAACATCTCTTTGTGAACATCTTTCCCTGGTATCAGAAAGCAGATGCCTGGCAACTCCATTAAGGAGGCACCATAGCAACTTCCTTGCCATCCAGTGAGCCACACATCCTCTCAAAAAGGTCCAGATCTCAACACTGGGTGGGGTTCTTCCTTAGGTGCTTAATCTTGGTCCTTAGGGGTAGAACCTAATCCTTGTATCTTTTTCCATATTCTGTATTTTTCAAAAAGATTTTATTTTGAAAGAGGGAAAGCATGGAGTGGGGGGAGAGAAGTAGGAGGAGACAGAGAATCTCAAGGAAATTCCACACTGAGTGCAGAGCCCAACTCAGAGCTCGAGCTCACAATCCTGAGATCATGACCTGAGCTGAAATCAAGACTGGGATGCTTAACAGACTGAACTATCCAGGCGCCCTATTCCCATATTCATTAGAACTCTGTTTACTTACTAGCCAATCCTGTTATTGGTAACATTTTTTTACATTAAACTTTCCCTGTTCATATTACCCTGTGTGGTTTTTCCTTCCTGTTTGAGCTAGACTGATACAGTGCTGAAAACCATTAAGATGACACTCAGGTCAGTTAGGGAATGAAGAATAAGCACACAGGCAAAAAAAATGAACTGTGAAAACAACAAATCCTGACATGCTGCCAGCCAAAACATCCACAATCCCTTGGATTTGATTTAAACTGCTATGTCTTGAAAACCGATTTTTTTTAACTGCTAAGTATTTGAGTGTGTTTTATCTTAGTTTCACGGCAAAATGTTGTCACCAGCTTTTCTGTGCTGAGAGCTGTCCATCCTGATCAGAGAGGAACATTAGATAACCAAGTGACTTTGGAGTACCGACGGCAGCAGCTGCCCATTCTACCATCTTAAATTCCCTACTAGGAATCCATCACTGTCAAACTTTCAGAGAGGAGGATGACTTAGTGGCCTCATCTACTGGGAGTCAGCTTAAACATGAGCTTGTTAAGAGAAGCACATGATCGGGGCACCTGGATGGCTCAGTGGGTTGAGCCTCTGCCTTCGGCTCAGGTCATGTTTTGGGGTCCTGGGATGGAGCCCCGCATCGGGCTCTCTGCTCAGAGAAGATCCTGCTTCCCCCCTCTGCCTGTCTCTCTGCCTGCTTGTGATCTCCCTCTGTCAAATAAATAAAAATTCTTTAAAAAAAAAAAAAGAGAGAGAAGTACATGATCTTTCTGGTGCCCATTTCCCCTCTATAGACTTCGGTGATTATTAGCACACCTGAAAAAGGACAAAATAAAACCACTGAAAAACTCATTAAATTTCATGTATGCATGGTAGGCAAACTAAAAATAGGAGCAGACTACAAAAGAGCAGGTTAAGAGAAAACCCAAATTCTTGAAACAAATGCCAGGGATATAAGCAATTATAAAGGTTACTTTTTCTTCTTAGTGGCATTTCAAAATGAAAGAAAAGAGCATCAAAGAATATTTCTTTTTTTTTTTAAAGATTTTATTTATTTCTTTGGCAGAGAGAGATCACAAATAGGCAGAGAGGCAGGTAGAAGGAGAGAGAAAGGAGGAAGTAGGCTCCCTGCCAAGCAGAGAGCCCGATGTGGCACTAGATCCCAGGACCCTGAGATCATGACCTGAGCCGAAGGCAGAGGCTTAACCCACTAAGCCACCCAAGTGCCCACAAAATATTTCTTGAAGGACACCTGGGTGGCTCAGTGGGTTAAGCATTTGCCTTCGGCTGAGGTCATGATCCCAGCATCCTGAGATGAAGTCCCACATCTGGCTCCTTGCTCAGCAGGAAGCCTGCTTCTCCCTCTGCCTGCTCTGCCTGCAGCTCTCCCTCCTTCTGCTCTCTCTGACAAATAAATAAATAAAATCTAAATATATATTTATTTCTAGGGAAAAAAAGCAGTCCAGAGTTGGAGAAACAAAGAAGGAAAACTAAAGATATAAGCTGGCCCTAAAAAAATTCAACAAATTTATTGTATCACTCATTCAGCAGAAAATAATTCTGGAAGAACTCCATAGTAAATGACACTAAGAAAGCCACTTAGCTTGCTACTGTACTACAAATCCAATGCAATGGGCCCCAAAGAAGAGAGGTAATTGCCAGAAAAACAGCCTTATGTTGCTTTGGGGTTTTTTGGGTTTTTTGTTTGTTTGTTTTTGTTAAGATTTTTATTTGACAGAGAGAGTGCAAGCACGTGCACAATCAAGGGGGAGCTGGAGAGGGAGAAGCAGGCTCCCTGCTGAGCAGGGAGCCCAATGCAGGACCCAATCCCAGAACCCTGGGATCATGACCCAAGCCACCCAGGTGGCCTAAAAGCCTTATGTTTCTTTATGGTATTTGTTTTATTTTAAGGTATGATGGGTTGGAAGGCATACCTGTTTTGAAGGAACAAAAATACTTTACAAAATAGTAACCTGTAGTGACTTCTCCTATCTCATTACCTTACTGTAATTTCTCCAAACATGTTTTACAGCTGGTGAGCCTAAGGTAAAAATTCATTTACGTGCATTTATAGGGAACGCACAGGGAATGCACAGCGAATGCACTTTCCTACTAAGAACAAAACATACGTACAACTTCAAGTATAAGACTCTTGATTCCCGGGCGCCTGGGTGGCTCAGTGGGTTAAGCCGCTGCCTTCGGCTCAGGTCATGATCTCAGGGTCCTGGGATTGAGTCCCGCATCGGGCTCTCTGCTCAGCCGGGAGCCTGCTTCCTCCTCTCTCTCTCTCTGCCTGCCTCTCTGCCTACTTGTGATCTCTCTCTGTCAAATAAATAAATAAAATCCTTTAAAAAAAAAAAAGACTCTTGATTCCCAACTGGAAAGACTCACATAGCAAACTGACAAGGATCCTAGCTTCTTACATGGCAGAAAAGCAATGTCATGGCTGTTAATTTTGTCCCTGCCTTTCTCCAACATAATAGCCTCGAGGACTTTAGGACAGGTATGTAGTTCTTCTTCCCCTCCTCTGATGATTCAAAATCCTCCTCCTCTTTAGCAGAATTTCCCAGTGCATTTATTAAGTTTCTAGATTAATTTCACAGGGGAAGGGGTTCCTGCCATCACTTCAAATTATGTCCAAACCCAAAACCTTCTATATAGCCCACCTCTCACACTAGCTACTGTATTCAATTACTCATATTCCTCTTTTTTTTTTTAAAGTTCTTTTTTTTTCCCAATTTATTTATTTTCAGAAAAACAGTATTCATTATTTTTTCACCACACCCAGTGCTCCATGCAAGCTGTGCCCTCTATAATACCCACCACCTGGTACCCCAACCTCCCACCCCCCCGCCACTTCAAACCCCTCAGACTGTTTTTCAGAGTCCATAGTCTCTCATGGTTCACCTCCCCTTCCAATTTACCCAAATTCCCTACTCCTCTCTAACGCCCCTTGTCCTCCATGCTATTGGTTATGCTCCACAAATGAGTGAAACCATATGATAATTGACTCTCTCTGCTTGACTGATTTCATATTCCTCTTTATTGAAAATCCTTTTCTGTCAATATCCTTATCAGTATTAGCTAGAGTACTGTAACTAACTGCAATTTAGTTTTCATACTTGTGGTTCTCCTAACTTCAATATTATCTTGTATACCATTCTGATTCACATGCCCAATATAACACTTTTATCATTAAGGATAAGCAGCAGCTCCAAAAATTCCAGGAAACTGCAAAAATGAGAAGAAATCCTACCTGACAGGGGTTCAAGTCCATCATCATTTAAACCAAGTAGCACTAGTTTTATCAGTTTTATATATGTCATCTTAGTTATTTTGTGGGGGGAAGGGGATTGCTTAGCAATCACTTCCCTAAGGGATCAAATGGTCTCAAAATACTTAACTATATTAGTTTTCTATCATTGCCATAACAAATCACCACAAACATTAACAGCTTAAATCAACACAAATTTACTGTTTTACAGTTCTAGAGGTCAGAGGTCTGACACAGGTCTCACTGGGCTGAGATGGTGACAGAAGGGCTGAATTCCTTCCTGGAGGCTTTTAGAGGGTTTGTTCTCTTGCATTTTCAACTGTTTAGTGTCCATCTACTTCTCTAACTCATGATCCTTTCCTCCATCTTAAAAAGCCAGAGTCAGACTGAGTCCTCCCCACTGTCTTTCTTCCACTTTTAAGGAACCCTGTGATTACACCAGGCCTATCAGGAAAACCCGCAATAGTCTTCCTAATTTAAAGTCAGGGGATCAGCAACCTTAATAATTCCCCTTTGCCTGATTAGGTAACATAGTCACAGATTCCAGGGATTAAAACATGAGCATCTTTGCAGGAAAAGAGGCATTACTTTTTACTACACTACCCAAATTGTATTTGTCCTCAATCTCCAGCAGAGGAGGGAATCAAACAAAACCAACTTAAACATGTAATGTACAACCCAAGTCCATCCTCACCTGTCCTATTTCCATACCCGCCCCCCCGGCCCCAGATACAGGAAAGGAAATGAGAGATCACAAGGATAATCAGTGCAGAGAGATATGCTCTCATCCCTTGAAAGAATTTGGAATTCATTTTCTCTTATATAGAATTTGGAATTCATTTTCTCTTATATATAATGTGTGGTCACATTCTTAAGACAGGACGAAGTCCTCTAACTGAATCAATAATAACTACACAATAGACTAACTGTAAGAGAACCTTACAAATACCCTGAAATTAAATTTGAAATACCAACTGGAAACACTGTAACAAAACCATCAACTTTTTTGTCTGGTTATTATTAAGCCATGTATAATCATTTCTCTTAGAAAGTATATATCCAGTCTTAATAACCCTTGAATATAGTATTACAAAAAACATGCAGTATTTCTAATACTTTATACCACTGGGAAAACTGTGCCTAAATTAAACCTGAAGCTTAAAAACCACTTAGGGGTCAGTACTGCTTAAGTCTTTATCTTACTTTTAGAAATGTGGAAAGTAATTACATGGATTCATTCTGTGTGCTTACAAAAATTCAGTTCGACATAAGCAAGATGCTGTACATGATAGTCCACACCTTTCCTTAGCTGTTGGTACCCACCAAGATTTGTAGCAGATTCAAAACTGTCAAACTTTAATGCAGTAGGATTCTAGATTGGCCTCAAGATGGAGCAGCAGCATCCTTTTAAAAATAGACTGCCCTACAGGAAAATGTTTTCAGTCTGTCACTAAAAATGAATGGAAAGACAAACTAGCCATATTAAGACATTTAGGAACAGTACTTGATTTTAGTAATGCTCTACACAACAGAGGGTACTAATGGATATAGAGGAAGCAAGACACAAAGCCTCTCAGAATTAACTACAAGATATACCATCCCTGGGTGGTAACATTCCTGATAATCCTGTGCTTTTTAAACCGTATTTTCTAGTTTTTCTATAGTGAATTGCTACTGTTATTGTTTAAAGGAAGAAAAGCAAAAACAAATAACCTTTTTATATGCTATGTCTACAGTGACTATAACATGCATGTTAAGTGTACAGAATCACAGGTGCAAAGAACCACTGTTCAAAAAAAATCTAAACTATGTAAAGTACCATCTAAAGTATATACAGTATTGGGGTGCCTGGGTGGCTCAGCAGATTAAAGCCTCTGCCTTTGGCTCAGGTCATGATCCCAGGGTCCTGGGATGGAGCCCCGCATCCATCCGGGCTCTCTGCTCAGCGGAGAGCCTGCCTCCCCCCACTCCTCTGCCTGCCTCTCTGCCTACTTGTGATCTCTTGCAAATAAATATATAAAATCTTAAAAAAAAAATAAAGTATATACTGTACCATCATAAAAGGAAATGAGATATCTAGCAAACATCTAAACACTAATTTTTAAATGCTAATTAGGAAAATACTCTGCCTACTTGTGATCTCTTGCAAATAAATATATAAAATCTTAAAAAAAAAATAAAGTATATACTGTACCATCATAAAAGGAAATGAGATATCTAGCAAACATCTAAACACTAATTTTTAAATGCTAATTAGAAAAATACTCAAATTACATAATTAGGAGAGAATGACTGAAAAATGACAAAGAAAACACTTGACTATTCAGTAAGCCATGTAGTACTACTTAAGGAAAAAAAAAAAAAAAAAAAAAAGCCACAGGTTGCACAACCTTAAATGACTTGTCAGGAGTAACCTGATAGAGCAGCTATGGAACCTCAGTAGCTGCTACACTTCACACAATACTCTGTATTTATAGCACCCCTGGTCTGAGAGAATCAAAGGGCATTCACTATTTACGCTGTATTCCACCATCACCTTATTCGCTTATTATTCCATTCAGTTCTGACTTCCAACATTCCCACCACTCCAACAGAATTCCAAATGAAATTCTTGAATGAATATGTTATTTCTGTTTATACGTAAAAATCTGAAAGGACTCACACTACACTATTAAAAAAAAACATTACCCAAGGAACCTATGATGGACAGATGTGGAGGGGGAGACTTGCTGAGGAAGGAAACTTTCTTTTAACTTCATGCATTTTTGTAATTCAAATCTTATCTTTGACATACAATAATAATACAATAAAAAATTAATGACCACATAAAGTATATTGCATTGTAGGCCATGATATTTCCTTCTAGATGATAGAAGGAATTTAGTTCATCCCCTGAACAGCTTTATTAAATATATTATTAGAGGCCACAGTCTCAGAGACCAGTTTCCAGATATCAAGGATTACTTCTCAGCACCAAACTTCTACTAAACACATCCAGAGCTGTCCTTTGTCCAGAGCAGACAACTGGTCACAGGAGCTACCCACCAGCACTGCCATCCCTGGTATTCCAATTCAACCGGCAACTCTGAATTCCAGCAAGCATTTTTTAATGATTCTCCATTTCTGCCTTTTCTCCATTCACTTAGCTATTAATCATCCAGGCCAGAAAAGATATCCATTTTATTCCTCACAATGAAACATCCATTTCAGCTTTCAAGCTTTATCTTCCCCACAAGGAAAGAACTGCTAGTTTTTATTTCTCTTCCTTCAAAGTGTTGCTTCAATGGATGTAACAGTAAAAATCTGAAAGCCATCTAAATGCCCACCAACAGAAAATACGCTTAAATTAGTATATATATAATCTATATATGTAAATTATGTATAGCAAATACTTTGAGGACAAAAAAATTTTTTTTAATAATGAAATGTTTCATCTACAAACAAGGAATATTAGTGATAAATCAAGTGAAAAACTGTGCAGTGCACCTCATCTTTACAGAAGCAGAAAGAGCATATTTATTCATATGTACTTGCGTACAATAAATTAATGTTTCTTTTACATCATTCCGAACATGAATGGCTACCTCCTAGTGGGGAAAGTAGGACACTGAGGGAGGAGACATTTCCAGTTTATAAAACCTTTTGTATGTTTAAAATTTGGACCATGTAATCATATTACCTAATTTTAAAATCAATTATTTTAAACTTGCTTCAAACTCTTATCTTCAAAATATCTTCTCTTATATTCAAAGTATCTGCTGTTAATTCCTCAAAGTTGAGAGCGGATAAAACTGACAACCTAAAGAATCAACCTCATTCCTTTATAATCAAGCATTTTAGTACTCCAAAGGAAACCCCAAATGTCTGCCCCAACACCATCACCAAGATATCCTACTTTATTAATTTCTAACAGCAAAAGTTATTTTTATTTAATAAAGCAATAATTACTTATTAAGTTGCTAAACTGTAACACAATATAGGATGCAAGGATGTAAGAGAAATATAAAATTGTAAACTTTACATGGTAACCATTAACCTTGATGGATTCAAGTATGTCTGAAATTTCACATGAACTCTTTAGAAAAAGCAAGGATTTATGTGTAATTTGTGCGAGGGCATTTCAGCTATCATATAGTTGGAGATTCTTGATGTCACCAAAAGGCAGAAAATGACACTGCAGTATAGGGAAAGTTTTATTCTACCTTTCATATTCATATAAGCATTTTAAAAACCGAGGCCAAAGAATTATGGTTAACGCTGCGGAATTCAACATGGGAAAGAATTCAAATATCAAACCATTAGTTTTAAGAATAAGTAACACAGACATGTGAATACAGAAAAATAAAACAGCATCTTTTAAAATAAACAATTTATCATAATTACCTAGTGATCTTTCTGAAAATAAAGAACTCATTTGATAGCCTAAAACAAGACAATCTGGTTTTGTTGCATACACAATTAAAAACTTCAGTTAACTACTATATATGTCATCTAGCAACTAAAATCAAATACTACTTAAATTCCACGATCATTTTCATATTCATTCACATATATTTCCTGAGCATCCGTTGGGAGATACAACAATAAGAAATGGTTTCTGCTTTCAGGCATTTTATAATTCAATTACTGTTAGGGCACTCAAAAACTAATTCAGAATAGAAAGTCATCATCAAGAGGTAAAGCAACTGCACAAATAAGAGTAGACCTTACTACCTATGAAAACAGAAAAGGGGCTCTAGGCGAAATCTGTGTATGAGCTAGCCTTTTATTTGAAAGACTTCAGAAGGCAGAAATAGGAAAGGGAAAAAATTCCAAGTGGAGATGCATAAGAAACCAAAAGTTTACATTCCTTCTGTTCCAGACTACAAAATACAAATACTTCTGCTCCAGAAGGAATGTAAACCTAAGTCTGATTAAACAAGAATTAAATTTGAGAAAGAGCACGGAGGCCGAATAATGGAGTTTTAAAAAGCAAACTGAGGAACAAGGATTTCATTCTAGAGTTGATCAGGAGACGCTCCACAGAACCATGGTGGTGAAGAACACAGATTTGAAAGGCTTAGGATTCAAATTCCAGCTCTTCTACCTACTAGCAACCCTGCAAGCCCATGAAGTCTCAATTTCTTCATCTGTAGAGTGAGAAAGTAGTGTCTACAACATAGAACTATTTTGAGGACCAAATTAGAATAAAGCATTCAACACAAAGGCTGACATAAGAAACATTCAATAAGTGTTTTTTGTTTTGTTTGCTTCTGTCAGGCAGAGAAAATATGATCAGGGCTGTCTTCAGGACAAATAATTTGATAGCAGCATGCATGATGAATGGCAAAACCCAGAGATTAGGGATGTCTTATTAATGGTAGTTGAGGTAAGGGTATTGTAAGTATTCTCTTGCTGGGAAAATGAAAAAGCAGCAGAAGAAAGTGATTCCTGAACCATAATGCAATAAAATGACAAAGAATTTCTGAGAAAGGGGGAGAGTGATGAAGCAAAGGCAACCTTTGATTTTAAGTATAGATGATGAAGAAAATGTTAAGATCATTAATATAAACAGGAAAATGAGGGAGGAATTAAATTGCAAAGGAGAATGTTTAATTCTGAATCTACAAATTCAAGATTACAAAATGCCAGTTACTTGAAGAGTTTATCATGGAGAACAACAAAAGGCAAGTCTGAAGCTTAGGAAAGACAATGAGGCTGGTGATGCAGAACTGGAGCTTTGGCAGGAAAGGGAATGAACAGTGGAAACCATGGGTGTGCACAGGACTATAAAGGAGAAAATACAATTCTAAAAAGAAGTGAGGACTCAATCTAAAGTAATACTTGTATAAGTGAGAGGAGAAAATGAACAAAGCCACAAGGTGTAAGTCTGAGGTGCTGGCCTGTACAAACTACAGAGAAGACAAGGCCTTGACAGCACTTCATATTCTATAACTCTTTAGATGCTCATAATAATTTAGATTATAAACAGACTTATGATTATGTGATTATTATAGGATTTTAAGAGCCTGCAAGTTAACTGAAGTGTTAATTATTCTGACTCAACCCGGAGCAGGACACAGCTAACGCAGTATAATTATAATTAGATATTCTTCCAATATCTCAAAGCTCAAAGTATTAACTTTTAAGTCCTCATCTTCCTTGACATCCATCCACACATTTGACTCTATTGATTACCATTATTTGAGGAAACTCCCCACCTTCTTCTTAAGACAGCCAATTCTCGGGTTTTCTCCTATTTTGGCTTCCCTTTCATCTTAACTAGTTTCTACCTAGAAACAGAACCATCAGAAAGCAACAGTCCTCTGTGCAATTCCACAGTAGTTGTTTTAAACATCTAGGTTTTAAAACCCAACGAGAGGGGCATCTGGGTGGCTCAGTTGGTTAAGCTACTGACTGTCTTTGGCTCAGGTCATGGTCCTGGAGTCCTGGGATCAAGTCCCGAATCAGGCTCCCTGATCAGCAGAGAGTCTGCTTCTCTCCCTCTGACCCTCTCCCCTCTCATGCTCTCTCTCTCTCTCTCTCAGTCACTCGCTCTCTCAAATAAAATCTTTAACAAATAATAATGATAAAAATAAAATACATAGCTGTCATATATGCTGGGAACCCAGAACAGATTAATACCCCAAAATGTTAGGAGCTATACTTCATTAAATTGTCATAATGTATTTTTAAGAGACTACAAAATACTAAAATGAAATAAGCACACTTTAATCTTATTACATTTTATACTAAAGTGCAACTGGGTTCATAAAAATGCTACATGAAATGAGATTACCCACCCCAGTTTGTAAGGAATAAAAATACCTGTAAGAGCTTCAATTTGCTATAATATCCAAATTTACCCTGGCATCAAATAGAGTGACTAATACAAAGCCCCTTCTTCTTGGTCAATGGCACCAGCTCAAGGAGTATTTTAATAACACAGCACAGAAACCTCATCTAAAACAATACCATAGTTTCATACTATTTATCCTTTAGGCTATTTTTCAATACATGATTATATTCAGGTCTCTATTTTGGAAGGAACATCTCCAAGGCAAAAAAGAGGGAAAAACTCTAAGATCACAATTTTATAAGGTAGTTTTCATTAACGAAAGGCAGCCTGGCAGAGCAGAAAACACAGGTTCTTGGCTTAAGCCTGACTCAAATGCAGTCACTACCACTAAAAAGCTGATGAGATCTTGAGCAACTGAATTAATCTCTCAGAGCCTCTGTTTATTAATCCTTAGATTGGGGAGAATGTCACCTATGCTGTTAGAGATAAATAGGAAAAATATTATTACCAGCAACTATAACTTAAATGCCACAGACACTGTGGTTCCTTTTAAACACAGCTTCCCAAATAATTACACAACAGGACCGAAGATTTCAGGCTACATATTTATGCTTAGAACCAGACTTCTTTGTGATTATCTTACTCAGTTCTATGTTTTCCCTGGAAGTTGGCAAGAAGACGCACACAGTACATTTTTAATAAATACATGCCACTGATTAGATCAACAAAACCTCCAGCTTTTCTGCACACAAAAATACAAAATGTAATAGGGCTTTCCTAGCTTTCTGTCTTATTTAATAGTAAGAAGTATAATATAATAAGCTTACAGCTTACTCCCTATGGTCTACTATCAAAATATTTAGTTCCTGGCTATTTTGAGGATTTGTTTTTTTTAACCTGTCTAAAATACAAACTTCTAGGCCGCTGGTTTTCTATCTTCAAACATGAGTAGGTTGTTAAAGAAACTGAATTTGTTTTCAACTGACCACACAGAATTCAAAATTACGTTGAAAAATGCACCAAAAACAAAAAATTAACTATTTTAGTAACCTGCTTTATGAAATCATCCAAACCTTGTAACCTACCATAAACTCCGTGTAAATGTAATTCTTAACTTGTCTAATACATAAGTATCCCCATCTGGCCTCAGACAACCTGTAAGTTTTGCCACATTATGTTTCAAAATAGTTAAGTTGTAGCCCTTTTTAAAAGCTTATATAATAAAAGATTACAGAAAAACTGGAAACAATGTTCAGCAGTAACACATACACACCTTATGTGGTAGCTTTTTAAAAAGAATGAGGTATGTAATAAAATCGAAGAGTATCTCTGAGTATCCCTTGGCCAAAAGAAGTATATACTATATATGATCCCATTTTGTTTTTAAAACATACTTACACGAACAGAAAAATCCTGAATGGCTAATAAATACCAAACTTGAAGACTGGTTACCTTGGGTAATTAAAAGAGGAAAAATGGGGGGGGGGCGTGGGGAGCAGACGTCTTCATTGTTTAGCTGCTTAATTTTTTTCTTAAAGAGCACGTAGTAGTTTTGTAATTAAAAAAATAACCGGGAAAAAAATAACCATTGGTAGGACTATACTTTTTCCTCCGTACGCAAATTCTTCTGGGTAATTTTAAAAACATAGTTATGATTTCTCAGTTTTAAAAAAAGAAGACATACAAAAACACAGTCATGGAAGTTAAAAATGAAAAATCTTGGATTTGCAAAATTACTCCCCCTGGTTCCACTCTTGGGTCCTCTCTACGCCAATGTTTGAAATACCCTAAGGACGGGTAGCACACTTAAACAGTAGTAAACGCTCAAACAAAAAAAAACAAAGTAAGAAAATGTTAGCGCCTGCTCTAGCCTCGTAAATCCTTTCCCAGCCTCAACCCCCAAGGCTTCCCCAAGCCTACGTAGGCTGGATTCTCTTCCTTCAAAATCAAAACAACAACAGAAAGTCACGGGGTGGAACTGAAAAGGCCCGAAGGGGCCCGTGGGTGTCTTCGGACCGCAGTGTCTAGGAGTCCCCGTTCCCGATTCCAGGTCAGAGACCTAGAACCGTCCGCCCCGACCTCCCAAACCCTCGACCCCTGCAGACTCCCTCGACCACCCTGGACTCCCAGCCTCTTCGACCCTGCCGAGCCCAGCCCCCAACCTCCCGGCCCCCTTAGAAACCCTCAGCTTCTCCCGACCCCAAAACACCCGAACTCCCCGACCACCCCCCTCGCCTGACCCCAGCACGCGGGATACGCCGACCCGCACGACCCCGAGTCCACAGGCACCAACGTTACCTGCGGCGAGGCTGTCCGTCTGGCCCGCCGCTGCGACGCACAGGGTCAGGCACTAGGACTCGGCAGGCTCCACAGCAGCCCGCCTCCCCCACCGCCACAACAACGCCGCGGCTGCAGCCCGGAGGAGGGGCGGGGCCCGGATCCGCGGCGGGGGATGCCCGACAGTCGCGGCCTCGGGAGTTGTCTGGAACCTGGGCATGCGCAGAGAACACCGGGCGCAAGGACCGCTCTGGGAGGACGCCGAAGTCAACAAGGCTAGGGGGACGCCCCCATCCGGCTCCGCCCCCACAGGGATTGCTCCACCCCCACGCCCAAACAACGCGAGGTCTTGAGGAGACCTGGGGACCGACAACTTTTGGGAGAGATCGCGCGAGAACAGGGCCTCAACCTCCCCGCCCCCTTCCCCGCGTCCTTACGCTGGGGGACAGAAGAACCGCTGAGAGGCCGTCACCCGTGGCGGAGTGCACTTGAGGTTGGAGGACTCGCTGTGAGGTGGCTCTTCTATTTCGCGATAATTCGAACAGGGCATCTAGGTGTCGGAGCATCTTCGAGGGTGCTTCCCCGCGGGGTAACTATACAGAGACTAGTGGAAAGTGCTCACCGATTTATCTGAAAAGTCAACGATTTTTCACAAGATTGTGCCACTGGAAGTGTCCGTTTAGCATCTAGAAGTTTCCCACCTCCCGGAGTTAGCGCTTTCGCCGTCTGGCCCTCGCGTTGGCCGGTGTTCTCGGCCTGGCTTGGGAGTTGATCCTGTTCCCATAATTAACACGCGTTCAATAGTCAACAAACTGAGTCCCTAGAACCGGCGAAAATGTATGCCAAGCAAGTTTCTCGTGGCTTGCCTAAACATCGCACAGCCCATTACTAGAAAGACAGGGTTTTGAGGGAGAAGGATTAGCAAATTGAGAAAGGGAAAGGAGAGCAAGGTCTGGACAGCTGAGAAAATGTTGCCCCATGAACCTAGGCAGTAAACAAGCTCTTTCGATTTCTCAGTGGGGTTTAGTATACCTAAAATGCAGTATGTCTTCCAAGTACGATAATTTTTGTGCCGGTGTTCTGCTTTCTTGACTCACATCTTTGAGTGTATGTGCCATTCTAACCCACTAGTAGGTTTGCATTGTTCGAATTCTATTCGGTTTTGATTTTCAGACGTATTAGTGGTTGTAGGCTAGCCACCTTTAAAGGTAACCAACGGTAAATTAGAATTAAAACGTTCTTGATGCCCAGGTTGCTATTGCCCACCGTAGTTGATTGTGTGCAAAAGTGATTAAATAATATATTCATAAAAGAAGACCATGCAGTCAAGGTCAAAGGTGACATTGGGAAGTGAGAATTTTTCAAACAAGAGAAAAGTTACTGCTAAGGTGGTCTGCCAGCAATCCAACAACCTTGTGTTATTTTAATGAACTTTGTTTTATTTAATATGAATTCAAATACAGTGGACATTTTGCCTCTAACTGCAAAATCTCTATTTACTTGCCTTCTGGATTAGAGAGAGCCCTTTGGTCACAGATTTTTTGGCCCTTGGCCTGGTTCCAGGGCTCTCCTCTAACTATGGTGGGATCATATAACAGTTTTAACAGGATTAGCTTTCTGCTACTCCAAGCAGGAATTTAGCGCATGAAAATACCTTACCACAAGCAAATTAAGTAGGAATGATTAAGTTAGGAAAACAGTTAAAATCTTTAAATAACTGCTATGGCCTTTCCCCCATTTTTTCTCCTTCACATATTTATTTTTCTCCATTCTGTTACAGGAATTTTTCAGAGTTCCAGACCTTTTTTCTCTTCTTCCTCTACTACATTTAAGTTGATCACAGGTTATTTTTAATAAGACTAATAGTAAGTACTTTGTTAATAAACAGGAGTAAGTACTATTCTTGCGGGCAAGTAGTTGAACAGCAGTAAGCCATCATTATAACTTCCTGTGGTACACACATCTCCTCATGTCACCTCATCTCCACCATTAAAACCATTTCTGATTATTCCTGTATTAAGCGCTTTTCATATATAATTTACTTCTGGTGAGTGTGTGTGTTACTACTAATATATAATCCACAAAGTCTGGGCACATGCCCACCATGTTCACTATTGCTGGAAAACCTAGTACAAAATCTGCCTCAGTGTTGGTACTCTGTATTTGTTTAACAGGTAATTTAAATTTTAAGTTATTTCATCATGTAGAATTACTTAGAGATTTATTTAGCCTGGAATTAATTTAGATAATCCAAAAATAATTATTCTGAAAGTCTTGGTCTACTGTTGAAGCAAGTCTGGTCCTTGCAACAGAAAAGTTAACACTTGGTATAGTAATTTAATTCTCCATACCACGTTGTTTCAATTTTAATGTAAAGCAAAAAAATACAAAGCAGATACTCGTGAATACAGAGTACTGGGTAGGCAGGAGCCTTGTATTGTCAGAAATGCTTTGACTTGAATTTTTAAGACATTCAACGGATGCTTATTAAATTAAATCAAACTCAGCATACAAACTACTATCAACATACAAACTACTATCAACATCGTAGGACTTCACATTTCTTTCTCACAGGCATGGCAGAGTTGCTGCATGTTTCTTAAGCCTCAGAATTTGAGGTCTCCCTGTGTTGCCCATATGAACGAATCATCTAGTTATTTGCAAACACCTGTGTTGCATAATAGGCCTTGGTTTTGGTTTAGAGTGCCAAGTCTAGCCTCTGAGACCTGAAAAAATTTCCTTATACCTTTCATTTGACCTGCAGTGTCTGGGGAAAACCCAGAACTAAATCCTACTAAATATGGAATTGTTTTGTTCTACAATTTTATTTCCTTGTACTATTTTCAGTACAGTTGCAAGTCCACCACCTCCTGCCCCCCCCAAAAAAACAAAAACAAATACTTGCTCTCTAAAGAGATTTAGTTTCACAGTGCTTCTTTTTTTTCTATTTAAGAAACAAAACATAGTAACATTTCCTTACTGATTTGAAGAAACGTAAATGTAGTTTGTGGGAAGAGGATAATGTTTTCTAAAGTAGAACTAGAACTTGAAAATGGGGGAGGAAGCTTAAGACCCTACATTCCAGAAAAGTAATATCTATGTAGTTTACAAATTGAGGAAAAACAAAAAGTCTTCGAGCTGACAGATGAAAGGGAATCTTCTAACTTCCAACTTATGTCTAGTGCCACTTACACTTTTTACTTTAATTACAAGATCTCTTCCTGATACTGTATTCCACTTTTGTGGAATTCCACTTATGATTACTTCACATAGTGAACAACATTGCAGTCAAATTTAAGGATCAAGAATTCTATGACAGCATTAAAGTAGCTCTTGTCTAGAGAAAAGTGAAAAAGACTTTGTTTAAACCAGTGGTTCTCAAAATGTATTCTGGGATCAAAGGCATAAAATCATAAGGAAACTTACTAGAGGTGCAAATTCATGGGCCTTACCCCAATTTAACAAATCTTCAGGGCAATTTTGATACACGCTAAAATTTGAAAACCATTAGTTCTAAGCACAAAGTGTACATTCTCAGTACATTTTTTTTTTCTAAAATACAATTCTTAGATACAAAATTGGGTTGAAAATGGGCTTCTTTTGGGGAAAATACTCCATTCTTGGTATTTCCAATATCTGTATTGTCCCCTCCTAAGGCAAATTTACTCTTTGCTCAAGGACCCAACCCAGCAGTCTTTCCTTTATGAGCTTTTCTCAGGACCTTCAAGCACAATAGGATATTTTGTTGCTGTTCTTGTTCACATGTAAAGATGATATTTGTGATTGTGAATGTGACTGAAAAGACAACCCAAGAGATCCTTTCCACACTAGAAAGTTGCCCAGAATTGTGCACTCCTGCTTCTTTAGTGGGCCTTAATATTTAGTAACTGTTTATTTTCTTTACTTTCCCCTCGGGAAGTAACTAATCAAAATGCCAAATTGATCAGTAGACCCCAATATTTTCCAGTTCTTCCAAACTATTCTGTATTTCCTGAAACTTCTAAATGTGTTTTAAAAAGCTGTGATAAAGCTTGTATAAACTTATAATCTTTAAAAAAAAAAAAAAAGGAAAGAAGAAGGAACGAAGGAACGAAGCTGGAACATCAAAGTATACAACTCTTATGAGACCAAACGAAAATGTAAATACATGTTTTGTCATGTCCAACCACCTCCCTCCACCAAAAATATTCAAAGCAAAATACTTAAGAGCAGAAAAGTTGCTTTTAGCACCTCAGATTCACTAAGCATTAAAGTACTGAACATAAAACTGCTTTCCCAAAATGAAGTAATTATTTGGAAGTAATAACGTAAGTACCTTTTTTTTTTCAATTTATTTAAACTAAAAAACAAGTCACCCGTTTCTCTCGCCCTCCACCATCACCAATATATTCTCTACATCTCTGAGCTTGTTTTAATTTATAATTTATATTTTCTTAGACTCCACGTATAAGAACTCACAGGGTATTTGTCTTTCTCTGTCTTACTTATTTCACATAGCGTAAAACTGTAAGGTCCATCCATGTTGTCACAAATGGCAAGATTTCCTTTTCTATGGCTGAATAATATTCCATTTTATAATAACCATTGTTAATTTTTCCATCTGCCCATCAATGGACACTTAGGTAGTTTCCATATCTTGGCTATTGTAAGTATTGCTGCAGTGAACATGGGGGTGCATTTATCGTTTCAAGTTAGTATTCTTGCGTTTTTTGAATAAATACCCAGAAGTGGAACTGCTGCATCTTATGTACTTCTCTATTTTTAATTTTTTTAGGAACCTCCATACTGTTTTCCATAGTGGCTTCACAAATTACATTCCCATCAACACTGCAGAGAGTTCCCTTTCCCTTTTCTTCACAACCTTGCCAATACTTACTGTTTCTAGTCTTTTTTATGATAGCCAACCTAACAGGTGTGAGGTGATATTTCATTGTGATTTTGATTTGCATTTCCCTGACAATTAGTGATGTAGAACATATTTTCATGTCTCTTTTGGCTATTTTTATGTCTTTGGAAAAATGTCTATTCAAATATTCTGTCGATTTTTAAATTGGATTGTTTAGGGTTTTTTCAGTATTAATTTTTAAAATATATTTTGGATATTAGCCACTTGTCAGATACATAATTTGCAGATACTATCTTTCATTCAGTATGTTGCCTTTTCATTTTGCTGATGGTTTCCTTTGTTTTGCAGAAGCTTTCTAATTTGATATAGTCCCACTAGTTTATTTTATCTTTTGTTGTGTGTGCTTTGGATCTCAGTTCCAACTATCACTGCTAAGACAAGGTTACCACCTATTTTTCTTTCTAGAGGTTTTATGGTTTCAGGTCTTAGGTTCAAGTTTTTAATTCATTTCAGTTCATTTTTGTGTATGATGGGAGATGGTAATCCAGTTTCATCTTCATGTGTGGCTGTCCAATTTTGCCAATGCCATTTATTGAAGATACTATCCTTTCCCCATTGTATATTCTTTCTCTTTTTTTTTTCTTTCTTTCTCTTTTGACATAAATTAGTTTACCATGTATGGGTAAGATTATTTTTGGACTTTCTATTATGTTCTATTGATCTATCAGTTTTTGTGCTAATACTGTACTATTTTAATTACTCTAGCTTTATAATATAGTTTGAAGTCTGAGAGTGTGATGCCTCTACTTTTGTTCTTTACCAAATTTGCCTTGGCTATTTGGGATCTTTTATGGTTCTACACAAACTTTAGGATTGTTTGTTCTATTTCTATGAAAAAATACTGTTGGAATTTTGATAGAGATTGCACTGAATTCATATATTGCTTTGGGTAATATGGGCATTTTAACAGTATTATTTGAATCCATGAGTATGGAATATCTTTCCATGTATTTGTGTCTTTTTTAATGCCATATAGTTTTCAATATACAGATCTTTTGCCTCCTTGATTAAATTTATTCCTAGGTATTTTATTCTTCTCGATGCAATTATAAACAGATTTTTTTTCCTAATTTCCCTTTTTGATGGTTCATTATCAGAATAGGTCATTAACAGAGTTTGTTGTTACACACTTTGTATCTTGCAACTTGACTGAATTAATTTATTCTAATTTATTCTAATATTTTTTGATTGAGTTCTTAAAATTTCCTGTAAATGTATCATTTACAAATAGTGAGAGCTTTTCCTCTTCTTTTCCATTTTTAGCCTTTTATTTCTTTTTCTTGCCTAATTGCTCTGGCTAGGACTTCTAATACTGTACTGAGTAAAGCAGCAAAAGTAAGCATCCCTGTTTTGTTCCTGAACTTAGAGGAAGAGCTCTCAACTTTACATTTTTTTTTTTTTAAGATTTTATTTATTCACTTGACAAAGAGAGATCACAAGTACACAGAGAAGCAGGTAGAGAGAGAGGGAAGCAGGCTCCCCACTGATCAGAGGGCCTAACGTGGGGCTGGATTCCAGGACCGTGGGGTCATAACCTGAGCCGAAAGCAGAGGCTTTAACCCACTGAGCCACCCAGGCGACCCTCCACTTCACACCATTGAGTATGATATTACTTGTGGGCTTGTCATAAGTGGTGTTTATTATGTTCAGTAATATTCCCTTATACCTGCTTTGTGGAGAGTCTTTATCACTAGTGGGTATTGAGTTTTGTCAGATGCTTTTTCTGCAGATAATCATGTGATTTTTTTAATTCTTCATTTTGTTAATGTGGTATATCACAATGACTGATTTTTGGATGTTTAACCATCCTTGCATCCCTGGAATACATCCACTTGATCATGGTGTATGATTCTTCTAATACATTGTTAGATTCAATATGCTAATATTCTGTAGAAGATTTTGTAACTGTGTTCATGAGGGATGTCCACCTATAATTTTCTCTTGTTGCGGTATCCTTGTCTGGTTTTGGTATCAGGGTAATACTGGCCTTGTAAAATGAGTTTGGAAGAGTTCCCTCCTCAACTATTTTCTGGAAGAGTTTGAGAAGGTTTGGTATTCTTTCTTGAAGGTTTTGTAGAATTCACCAATAAAGCATTTGTTTTAGGGGAGATTTTTGATTACTGATACAATCTCCTTACTAGTGATTAATCTGTTCAGATTTTCTGTTTCATCATGATTCAGTCTTGCTAGGTATATGTTTCTAGAAATGTATCCATTTCTTCTAGGTTATTCAGATTGTAAGCATATAGTTATTTATTATAGGCTCTAATGATACTTTGTGTACCTGTGTTATCAGTTGTAACATCTTCTTTTTCATTTCTGATTGTATTTTATTTGAGTCCTTTCTCTTTTTTCCTTAGTGAACTTAGCTAAAGGTTTGTCACTTTTGTTTTCCTTTACAGAGAACCAGCTCTTAGTTTCTTTGATCTTTTCTATTATTTGTTTAGTCTTTATTCATTTATTTTTGCTCTTTATCATCTCCATACTTCTTACTAATTTGGGGCTTCTTTTGTTCTTTTGTTTTTGTTGTTGTTCCTTCAGGATAATTAGGGCATTTAGGTTGTTTTTTTGAGGCTTTTCTTGTTTTTTGAGGTAGGCATTTATTTCTATAAACTCCTTTCTAGAACTGCTTTTGCTGTATTCTATACATTTTGGTAAGTTACATTTCTATTTTCATTTGTTTCAAGGTATTTTTTTATTTAGTCTTTGACCCATTGGTTGTTTGGTAACAGGTTGTTTTAATCTGCAAATTATTTGTGAATTTTCCTGTTTTCTTTAGGTAATTAATTTCTAGTATCATATTATTGTGGTTAGAAAAAGTATTTGATATTATTTCAATCCTCTTATACTTATTAAGTCTTGTTTTGTGGCCTAACATATGATCTGTCTTAGAAAATGTTCCATGTGCACTTGAGAAGAATGTGTGTTTTGTTGCTTTTGGATGGGACAAAAGAACTTTTATTGCTTCATCTTAAACAATTGAAATAATTGTATATTGAGTATATAGTTATCTTTGCCTGTTTTTTCTCTTGCCCTGGAATTTGTCTTCCATGCACATTATCAGATTTTACTTCTCTCTGTAATAGCTTAAAAAGTTAAAACATTTCTTTATGATGAAATGTACATTGTTTCTTGAAAACAGGCTGTTTTGGAACTCAAATATGAATGAATATGTGTTTTTCTTTTTCATTAGAATAACAATTTAAGGAAGGGATTGCCCTAATTTGCTACCTATATATTGCAAGTATATGTTAAGCTACTAACATAATAGATATAATGAGGATGTTATTTTATTGACAAACAGTATTTAGGATACTCTATATCCATGAAAACTTTCAACCTCTTCTTCTTCTAGGGTTTTATTATCTCTTTTCTCAGGGCTATCCAGCACTAATAAACAGAAAAAGTAGATTATTCAATTTTCAGATATCATTAATATTTAAGAAAAGAGAAATATAACTCATTAGATCTGGATTCAGATCCATTTTTAGTTTTTGTTTTTGTTTTCTTAAATATACCAAGGCTTATCCCAGAGAACTGCATATAAACAAATTCTATTAGAAACTTATAGAATAATGGCATATAATTTTCAAATGTGTAAGGTCAGTCCTTTACTGAGGTACTGGAGAGAAATAGTGGAAGCATATCCATTTCCATATTACCTTTTCCTTGGTACCATGAGATTTATAATCTGTAAATAAAGTACTACATTTCTCCTTTAAGAAGGAGGAGACACAGTAAGGAGGAGGGAAGAAAAGTAAGGAAGGGAGCAAAGAGAGAAGAGAAAGAAAATTTAAAACTATTAATACTTCCCATTCCCTTGTTTTTTTTTTTAAGATTGCTTATCATTTGAGACAGCAAGCAAGAGAGAGCAAAGAAGGAGGGAGAGGTAGAGAGGGCGGGAAAAGCAGGCACCTCACTGAGCAGGGAGCCAGATGTGGGACTCTGTTCAGGACCCTGGGATCATGACCTGAGCCAAAGGCAGAGCTTAACGCGACTGAGCCACGCAGGTGCCTGCTCCCATTCTCTATTTAGTAAAGTTACTAATAGGCCAAATTAGTTTATCTTTCTTATCCTTTTGTATTGCCTTTTCCATATTATCTTGTTTTAAACTTCTTTTATAGCTGTGTTTATATTTAATTTGTTGACAGACCTTTCCAGATAGTTTGTGAGGTTAATAGAGGCCCAGGGCCTAGCACAATGTCCTACTTATGATCAGTGCTTCACAAAAAAAAATATATATATATTGAGTGGAATTTCCATAATATATAAACTTTTGGGGGAGGGAAGACAAACTTACTCATTCAATAAGTACTTAGAATATAAGATATGCTGAGCATCTGAGATATAGCAGATACTATATCAGCAAAGTCCCGTGCATTCTTGAGTACGTATTTTAACGCAGCTGTACATAAAACAAGGTGAAATTATGGAATACTAATATAAAAATTTTTAGAACTGAACAATATCTTAGAAGCCATTTGGTGAGCTCCTCATGTTTTGCAGATGGGTTGAGTATTAATTAACTTGGCATTTATACTGGATTTAACATTAATAGGATATTGGAAATTTTTCTAATAAGAGGAAATACAGAATTAACAACAAAAAGAATTTTCTTTCAGGAAAATAGTTCTAATTTATTGTGTCGAATAAATAGGGACTTTAACTTTAACACTATTATGATTTTTAAACTACATAGATGCGGCACCTGGGTGGCCCAGTTGGTTGGGTGGCTGCTTTTGGCTCAGGTCATGATCCTGGAGTCCCAGGATGGGTCCCTCTTCAGGGTCCCTACTCAGTGGGGAATCTGCTTCTCCCTCTGACCCGCCTTTCTCTCGTGCTCTCTCGCTCTCGTTCTCTCTCTTTCAGATAATTAAAATCTCCCAAAAAATAAATAAATAAACCATATAGATGCTTTCCCTTCCTTAAAAA
This sequence comes from Neogale vison, assembly GCF_020171115.1. NCBI lineage: Eukaryota > Metazoa > Chordata > Mammalia > Carnivora > Mustelidae > Neogale > Neogale vison. Next base: position 82,196,754 of record NC_058094.1, on the reverse strand, counting down.
TTCTGTATAAACTAAATGCATCAAAACTATAGATAAAAAATATTTCTAAATTGTTATTTATTTAAATTGTCAATTTTTGAAGAATCTGGTTAAAAAATCAACAAACATATTCTGGGAAGCTATAATAGGTGCTGAAGCTATATAACAATATATAACATAATTGCTTTCTTAATAAACTTGTACTAAAATAAAATAAGAAAATGACCCATGGCATAATAAAAAGGGTACAAATAAGATGCTGTTGCATCATAGAAGTGCTCCATGGCAGAAGTGTAATTTGAATCAAGATCTAAAATTTAGGTAGAACTTTTGCATTACAAATATGAAAGCAGTCATTTTTAGGACAGGAAATAGCATAAAGAGTAACACTGAGGGGTACCTGTGTGGCTTAGTCATTAAACGTCTGCCTTCAGCTCAAGTCATGGTCCCAGGGTCCTGGGATCGAGCCCCCACAACAGGCTCACTGCTAGAGAGAAGTCTGCTTCTCCCTCCCCCTTACCCCTCCCCTGCTCGTTCTCTCTCTCAAAAATAAATAAAATCTTAAAAAAAAAAAAGTATAACATTGAAATAGAAAATTTATGGTGCATTTTCATATAGTAGAGATAAAACTCATTTAGCTACAATATAAAGTCCAAAAGGGATAATAGGAGCCAAGTGCAGAAAAGTAGATTAAGATTTTGGTAGATTTTGGTAGTCATTAGATTTTATGCATCAGGCAGTGGGAAGCCATATTCATTTTTATTTATGCGTAATTGATTCTAGTGCCTTAGAGCTAAAAAGTCATACATAGCTGTTGTTATTAGGTCAAACCATTTGAGAGTTTGCCTTAGTGATTCATGGTATATATGAAATTACTGTGTGTGTCTGTGTGTGTGTGTGTGTGTGTAAGCTATGGCATTAGAATTCTGAAATGAAGATGATAAATTACTAGGCCAGAAGCCTGACTGACTTGATCAGATACTGAACCACAGTAATGAGTCCAAGCACTGAAGTGATAACTAGTATTTATAGATTCTTTCTGCTCTAAATAGGTTGATCATGTTGAACACAGTAATTATGAGGAATTGGCTGGAACCAATTGGTCTTCAAATAGAGTATTTTTTAAAATTCCACTAAATGGAATAGTTTGCTAAAAATAATATTAAAAATAGGGGTTGTGGCAACAAACCTATTATTAGGACAGAACAAAATTTTTAAATGAAAAATCCTAAAGCCATCCCTTGTTCTAAATTATCAACACCATTCCTTTTAGATGCTGAATAAATGCTGGATAAATCAGAATGTGATTTAAATTCAGTGTCCTTTCAAGGAGACACTTAAAAGAGTCTGGTTGACACCAAACATTCTGGAAAAGTGTTCAGTGTTGCCCAATTGGAAGGTCATGGCTAAGTGATAAAGGCAGTCCAAAAAGCACAAATGGTTGGATCCCACTGCTTCCACTGCTTCTGCTGCCAGTACTGGCTATAAATCAGTGTGTAACATGAGCAGTGTGTGTCACAGTTTCAGAAACAGTTCCCTCAAGCTGCCTGAGGCTATGTGGGTATATCCCTTTATAGTCTCATCCATACCTTGCCCAGCCTTTTCTCTACTTCTCTACAGTGTGTCCTATTCAATCCAGCACTCAGCTAGAAGAACTATATTGGAAAGATCATATGATATGAGAAAAGAATTCATACCAAGATGCTTCATATGTAAAATCAGCTTGATATCTCTCTAGGAATCTTTTTATTTAGAGAACTCTTAAAATGTAAAATTATTACAAAGCAATTAAATAATGATATTCTACCAATGATTTCTGGCCTCAGTGGTAAGCTACTGCTAGATTGTTAGAGTCAGGAGGACTTCTGTTTTCTTAGCTTCCTTCAGTTTCTAATTAAAAGACTGCAAGATGAAATATATTTCTGAATATTTATCTCTAAATATATCTCTGAAATATATCTCTGAACTAATTGTTCATATTTTTGTTCTATAATTTTTCCTTTTTTCTTAATCTGTTTTAGCAGGTAGCCAAGTTGTGTGATTCTTTGCCTTGTTGTAGAGGTAAAGTTATTGGCAAGGCAGAAACCAGACTTGCTTACACAAAAATAACCCTCCTAGCCCTCCCCAGAAGGGGAATGAAAGAGATGACCCTGGATCTAAGGAATAGCAAAACAAAATAAATACCTGTTTACCAAGCAGTTCCCCAAGCAGGAAGCAAAGAAAGAGATGAGAAAGTAGAAGAAAGAGCAGAGAAAGTAGACTCACAGTATATACAGAGAGGCTGGATTTTCAGACTTGGAGTTTGCAGTTTTACCACATTTTTCTCATGCCCCAAAGGTAGGATGGAATAAGTAGAACCTCCAGAACTAAAAGGTCCGCACCAGGTGGGACAGTGGGCATTTTGGCAGTAACCACTATGAACTGATGGCTCATGACCACCAAAGACTCAATGATTTGACCATCAATAGGACCCCAGAATCCTGGGGGCTCCTGGGTGGCTCAGTGGGTTAAGGCCTCTGCCTTCGGCTCCGGTCATGATCCCAGAGTCCTGGGATCGAGCCCCGCATCGGGCTCTCTGCTTGGCAGGGAGCCTGCTTCCTCCTCTCTCTCTCTGCTGGCCTCTCTGCCGGCCTCTCTGCCTACTTGTGATCTCTGTCTGTCAAATAAATAAATAAAATCTTAAAAAAAAAAAAAAGACCCCAGAATTCTGGAGATAGGAGACCTGAAAACATTTCTTATTAGAAATTTATTTATTTATTAGAAATTTATTAGAAATAAATTATTAAAAATTTCTTATTAGTTCTACAGATTCTGATCACAAACTCAAAATTAATTTGACTAGAAAAAAGTTTTGACTGTATTGTTTTATGATCTAAAACTTGCACAATATGTTGTTGTAACTATGTTCCAACATGCCGCAGGAGAATATTCTTGGAGATCTCTGGCAGTCAGTTCTCAGTATGTTTGCTTTTACTTACTACATGTTTAAGGTGACCATACATACACATTGTTCAAGACAGTACCAGTCCATGACTGTTGTCTTGTTCTAATTATTAATAATGTATCCTTTTACTCTCAAAGATGTCCAGGTTTGAATGATAAATTATATGGCTTTATGATAATAACTGATTCAACTGTATCGGTCTCAATAGGCCAGATTATGCTGTTCTAACAAATAACACAAAATTGCATTGGCATAGCACTACAAAAGTTTATCATGTGATATTTTAGGCAGCTGTCCTCCATGGATAAGGTCAGTATTCCAGACACCACCATATTAACACATGCTTTCCGCACTTTTTATAATAGGAACAGAGAGCTCTTGGAGTGTCTTATGCCAGCAAATAAGTAGTCCAGCCTGAACATGACACACATCATTTCTGCCCAGAACTCATTGGCCAGAACTTTTCACAGGGCTCAATCTATCAGTAAGGAGGTAGGTAATTTTCCCATTTCCACAAAGAAAACACCAAAATATGAGGATGAAAAGTCTCAGTGTTAGATACTCAAACAAAAAGCCAAGTGCCAAGGGGCGTGTTTATTATTTGTATTAGAAAGCTGAAAAATAGGGGCGCCTGGGTGGCTCAGTGGTTAAGCCGCTGCCTTCGGCTCAGGTCATGATCTCATCGTCCTGGGATCGAGCCCCGCATCAGGCTCTCTGCTCAGCAGGGAGCCTGCTTCCTCCTCTCTGCCTGCCTCTCTGCCTGCTTGTGATCTCTCTCTGTCAAATAAATAAATAAAATCTTTAAAAAAAAAAAAAAAGCTGAAAAATATACTCTCACATGGAAAACTTCCTCTGCCACTACCTTCATGCTTAGTCATAATCTTACTAACAATGACTCTCTGAGGATCCTAGTCCCAGTTCTTCAAGATAAGAGAGTTTAAGGTTTTGCTTGTCACTAAACAAGAAAATCAACAGTAGATTAGAAAACAGTATCCCAAATATAAAGATCCTCTTAGTCTGATAGCAGTAGCAATAAAAAATGGAAGTCATAAAACAGAAATAAACACTGTATGAATATATTTGTATTGCATAGCTCCCTAACAGTGTGGAATAAAAATAAGCTAATTCATATACATAAACTAATGATCTACTGGTATATTTGTTGTGAAAATTAACCATTTATTGTGACTATTGAGAGAAATTTTATGCTTCAGTAGAAAATTATAGCACACCCTTTTGGATTACTGGATTCTAGTCCTGTTCATTATCTTTGAGATTATTTTGAAGTAATTGCAGAGTCACAGGAAATTACAAAGTAGTGCAGAGAATTCCCTTGTACCTTTTACTTGGTTTAATATCTCATATATTTATAATATCAAACCAGGAACTTGACATTGTACAATATGCATGTGTGACTCTTCTGTTTGATCATGTCTGCTGTTGAAGCTCTTTATTGCATTTTTCATTTCATTCACTGTATCACCTCCAGAATTTGTTAGGTTCTTTTTTATGATTTCTATCTCTTTTTTAGACTTCTTGTTTTGTTTGTGTAGTATTTTCATGATTTCATTGTTTATCAGTGTTCTTTTGGAGTGTCTTATGCCAGCAAATAAGTGGTCTCTTGTAGCTCACTGAGCAACTTTAAAGCAATTATTTTGCATTCTTTGTCAGGAAATTTGTAGATCTCCATTTCTTTGGAGGTGTTTACTAGAAATACATTGTTTTTTCAGTGGGGTCATGTTTCTTTGATGTGTGTGTGTGTGTGTGTGTGTGTGTGTGTACACACACACACACACACACACGCTCAGCAGGGAGCCTGCTTCTCCCTCACCCCCCTGCTTCTCCCTCAACCCCCTGTTTGTGCTTTCTCTCTCTCAAATAGATAAATAAAATCTTTTTTAAAAGGAAAAAAAAAAAAAGTACAATCACCCCTTGCAGACTTTTTGTATTGGCTCTGGTAGAGAAAGACTTTCACCAGTAGTAGGTATAAGACTGCCTGTGAGATAGGGTACACAGCAGTCACAGGCTCAGCATCAGTATAGAGATGTGTGGGGATCACTATAGGAGTTCTTTTTCTGGGGGCTTGTGATGATACTATTTCAGGGGGAGTGCAGTGCACCAGGCCTGGAGGTGTGTTATGCAGTAACTCCAGCCCTGGCTACAGGGTCTCGGGACTGGATCCAGCCTGGTAGGAGGAGTGGTTACAGAGGCAGCTCCAGTTAGGGAAGTGTGGTGCTCAGCAGCATGGTCTTTGGGCAGTTTTGTGGGCATCAGCAAAGACTGTGGGAGTCCTCATTGGCAAAGCAATGAGTGTCTGCTGCAGTGGTGAGGGCTGCTGGGGTCTTCTAGCTCTCACCTCCTACCACAAGGGAAGTTAAAACTGAAGGGATCCCTCTCCACACCAAACTGTACTGGGCTAGAGAATGAGGCTAACACAGGTAAAATCCTTCCTATACTTTTCTATGCAGCTGTTCTTAGTTTTTATGCTCCAACAAGTGGCTGCAATTTCTTAATTGTACTCTGGAACTTTCCCAAAGCTATTTTCTTCCATAGGTAGTTGTTCAGCCATTGTTTTTGTGGGGGGCGGCAATGGGGATGGGACTTCCTAACCTACAATCTTGCTGACATTGCTTCTATATGTATAACTGTACGTAATTTTATTACATGTGTAGATTCCTGTTACCACCAGTGCAATCAAGACCTAAAACTATTCTATCATCACAAAGATCTCTCATCTTCTACCCCCTTTGTAATCACACCCACCCTTTCCAACCAGCCATAACTTATAACAACCACTAATCTGTTTTCCATGTCTGACTTTTTCATATAAAGAAAGTTACATAAATGGAATCACACAATATATTACATTTTGTGATTGACATTATTCACTCAAGATAATGTCTTTGATATTTACCCAAGTTGTTGCACATATAAGTAAGTACTTTTTCCTTCTTATTTCTGAGTAGTATAAATGTACTACAAATGAACCCTTCACATAGGGACACTTTGGTTGTATCTAGTTTAGGACTATTACAAATAAAACTGCTGTGAACAATTGTTTACAGGTTTTTCTGAAAACATGAGCTTTCATTTCTTTGGGATAAATATGCGGAAGTGCAATTACTAGGTCATATGGTAAGTGTTTGCTTAGTGTTTTTAAGAGTCTGCCAAACTGTTTTCCACAATGGTTGTACCATTTTACATTCTCTCAAGCCATGTGCAAGGGAACTAGATTCTCCACATCCTCACCAGTCTTCCATATTATTGCTATTTTTTTTTAATTTTAGCTGTTCTAATAGTAGTGACCTTGAACATCTTTTTATGTGCTTACTTGCCATTAGTATACTCTCTTTAGTGAAATGTCTCTTTATATCTTTTTCTCATTTTCGAATTGAATTTATTCTGTTTTTAATGTCATGCTTGAGAGTTCTTAACATACTCAAAGTATGTGTCCTTTGTCAAAATTGTGGTTTGCAAATATTTTCCCCAGTCTGTCACTTGTCTTTTCATCCTTTAACAGGGTGCTTTGCAGAATAAAAGTTTTCAATTTTAACAGTCCACTGTATCAGTTTTGTCTATTGTGAATCATTATTTTTAGGATCATACCTAAGAACTACTCATGGAACTCTGGGTACCAGAGGTTTTTCTCTTATGTTGTCTTCTAAAAGTTTTATAGTTTTGTATTTCAAGTCTAACATTCATTTCAAGTTAATGTTTTATATTAGGTATGAATTTTAGGCTGAGTTTTTTTTCCTATAATATTCAATTTCACTAACACCATTTATAAAAAGATTATCCTTTCCTCATTAAATTGCTTTTGCACTTTTTCAGAATAACAGTTGGTAGTATGTATATGGAACTATTTCTGGGTTTTATATTCTTTTTCATTGATTTATGAGTTTATCCCTCTGCTAATATCACATAGTCTTTTATGATTCTAGCTATATAATGTTTTGAAATAAGCTATATAATAACAAGCTATATAATAACATAATAAACTATATGATAAGCTATATAATTATATAAAATCTTACATAATAAGTTTATATAATAAGCTATATAATAAGTTCTGAAATAAGAATTTCAGATTTTTTAGCTGTTCTAATCCTCTTGTCTTTACATATAAATGTTAAAATAATCACATCCACATCTACAAAAACATATTTCTGGGATTTGGGTAGGAATTATGTTAAACCTGTATCTCAAAATATGGAGAGAACTGACATACTGTGTTGAGTGTTCCCATTCATAGATGCAGATTATCTCTCAGTAGTGGCTTTTTTTGTTTGATTATTTGTTTGATTTTTGGTTTTCAGCATACAAATCTTGTACATATTTTGTTAAATATACAACAAAGTATTTATTTCACTTTTTTGAGCAGTTGTAAATGGTATTAAATTTTAAATTTTGGTCTCTACATACTCATTGCTAGTATATAAAATACAACTGCTGTTTGTATGTTTTCCTTCTATCTTGTGACCTTGCTGAACTCATTGATTATATAACTTCCATGTCTGAGCCCATTGATTATACAACTTCTGTGTATGTGTGAATAGATATCTTGGGATTCTTAGGTAAACTATCATATTATCCACAAATAGAAACAGCGTATTACTTCTTCCAAGTTGTATGCCTTTATTTCCTTTCTTCTCTTCTTGTGCTTCCTCAACTAAGTTGATTATCAGTGGTTAGAGTACATATACTTCCTTTTTCTTGATTGCAGGGGAAAAGGATTTAGGTTTTCATCATTAAGCATAATGTTATTTGTAGGGTTTTTTTTTTTTTTGCAGATGTTCTTTATCAAATTAAAGATGTTCCTCCTTTATTCTACTCTCTTTCTGATTCTGTGAATAAAATCATATGATTTTTTTCTTTAGCCTTTTGATAGGGTGGATTACATGGATCAGGTTTCAAATAGTGAATCAGCATTGCATCTTGGTAACATTTAGTTATGGTGTATAATTCTTTTTATATATTGCTCAATTCTGTTTGCTAACTTTTGCATCTATGTTCATGGCGATATTAATCTGTAGTTTTCCTTTTTTTCTGTTTTGTGTTGTTTTGATATCAGCACAATATAACCTTCATTGAATGAGTTAGAATGCGTTTCTCCTAATTTCTGGAAGAGATGGAATTTTCATTAAACCAAAGTTTAGTAGAATTCTTTGGTGAAACTGTCTGAGCCTAGAGATTTCTTTCTCAGGGGGGGTTTAAGATAAAAATTCAATTTACCCAGTAATTACAGGCAAATTCACATTGCCTATTTTATATTGGGTGAGTTATGGCAATTTCAATTAAGTTGTCAAACTTATGTGCACAGAGTTTTCTTTGTATTCCTTCTTTGCCATTCTGATGAATGCAGGATATGTTGTGATATCCTGTGTTTCATTCCTGATACTAGTAATTTGTACTTTTTTTTGTTTCTTTTTTGGTCTTCCTAGAGGTATGTCAGTTTTATTAATCTTTACCCAAAAAATCTTTGGTTTTTTTCTGTTGTATTTTGCCTTCAGTTTGATGGATTTCTGTTCTTATCTATATTACTGCCTTCTGCTTCAGTTTCAGTTCATTCTTCCTCTAGTACTTAGAGATGAGAACTTAGAATATTTGGGACTTTCCTCTAATATAAGCACTTTAGTGCTATAAATTTTGTTCTAAATGCTGCTTTAGCTGTGTCCTGCAAATTTTGATATATTTTTTTATTTTCATTCACTTAATGTGCTTTTTAAATTGTCCTTCTTATTTTCTTCTTAATCTGTAGGCTATTTAGAAGTATATTGTTTAATTTGTAAATTTGAAATTTTTTTCTATTATCTTCTTGTAATCAGATTCTGGTTTCATTCTGTTATAGTCAAAGAACATGCTCTGTATAATTTTTTTTAAACTTGCATAATCTATCTTGGGGCAAGATTCCTGTCAATCTGTAGGCTTATGAAACTAGAAAACAAGAAATATAATAGTAGGACAAGTATGGGATACTAGTTACTGAAGTTCCCATTTCAAGTAAGAGAAAATGGAAGGTGAAAAGTACTTACTGGTTGGTAGCAATTTAGAAATCCAACTGGGCAAATTCCCTTGGGTTTTAGAGTCTGGAAATAATCATCTGTGTTCACTGATTCACCTTGGTTTCTCACTTTGCCTTTTGGACTCCTGGCTCCATCCCCTGGAATTCTCTTTCCTTTTTCATAAAAGGTAGCAGTTATCTGCATCTGAGTAGATCCATCAGCCTCTTTCCTGTCTGAAGGACTGTGGGAGTCTGACCACCGGGGCAGCCTTTCTTCGTTTTGTTGTCTTTACCCATTTCAGTTCAGTGTTTCTGCCAGGATCCTTGTGGGTTTGTCATGTATGTCTCAGCTTCACTCTATTAAACAAGAGGCTCCTCCACAAATCATTCCCACATAATGCTGTATCTATTCCTGGTTTTTGCTTAGATGGCTGAGGAGATCCATGAATCAAATTCCTACTCTTGGGAGAGCTTCTGTGTGACACTGAGTACTCCAACCTTTCTATCCTTCTGAGGTACCTATCAAAAGATTATCCAACCACAGTCTTAGCTTTCTCTCTGAGTATGCTTTCCTAACAGTGAATCTCTTAAATTTTCGCGTCTTTGGCAGTGTGGATAGGATGAAAACTTCCTAAATCATCAAGCCCTAATTCCTTTTTGCTCAACACTTCTTACTTCAGTTTAGCTCTTTCCTCTCACATTTTACTTATAGGTAGCAAGAAAGAAGCCTGTTTCACCTTCAGTACTCTACTTAAAGACCTCAGCTAAATATTGACAAATTCTCTCTCCTTTGAACAAACTTTAGGTCAGGCTCCTCTGAGTCCTCTTTCAACTAGGCCTTGCCCTTGAGCTCTGTCCTTGGCCTATTTAGTTTAGTGTTAGCAAGAATCCTGCTGGGTCAGTTTAGTGAAAATCCCCACCCTTGATAATCTGATCAAATTAATTATCCCCAAACTTTGTTAACCTGTCTTCAGCAAAATCCTGTCAAGTTGGTTTAACTGGAATCCCCCTATTCCTGGTGTTTTTTTTGTAGGAATGTTCCATCCACTTACCCCACCCTGTTCTTGGCTGTAAATCTCCACAGGTCCTTGTAACAGCTCAGTCTCCTGTTTAGCTCAGGCTCTGATCACCTCTTTCCCCCTCTTTAGTCACAGCATTACTTACTCTCTTTAGCAAGTGCCTTGAAATATACTTTTCTTCAACAGTGTTTAAGTCAATAACTTATAAATCTGCTTTCTACAAAAAAATAGGAAACAGTTCACCTAAGCCACTATGTAATGTAAATTATGCCAGCTACTCTACTATGTAACAAAGATCCCTTTTCCTCCAATTCTCAGTAATATTTTTCTCATTTCCTTTCAAGCCTTAATGTCTTTGTTTCTATTAATGGTCTTTTGATTTTTTTTTTCTCAACCTTGCCCTTCACTTCATTCTGAGTCCTTACGAACAGAGTCATTAATATCTGTATTTCAACTAACAGTCTGTTCAAGACATTCTTAAGTTTTTTCTATCATTCTCCTTAAAATTCTTCCAGCCTTGGGGCACCCGGGTGACTCAGTCAGTTGCGCATCAGACTCCTAATCTCAGGGTCATGAGTTCAAGCCCCTCAGTGGGCTCCAATTGGGTCTGGAGCCTACTTTAAAAAAAAAAAAAAAAATCCTTCTAACCTCTACACTTTACCCAATTCTAAAGCAACTTCTACATTTTTAGGCATTGTTTTATAGCAGCACCCCACTCTTGGTACCAAAATCTATATTAGTTTCCAATCGATGCCCTAAAAAATTACCATAATCTTAGTGGCTTAAAACAATACAGATTTGTTACTGTCTAGTTCTGGAAGTAAGGATTCTGAAAATGAGGCTCATTGGGCTAAAATCAAGGTGTCAGCAGGATATTCATTCTGGAGTCTCTATGGGAGTCCCTTCCTTGCTTTTTCTAACTTCCAGAGGCTTCCTGAAAACCTTGTCAGGAAAGCAGTTGTTTTCTAAAAGTTCTCTGTATTGTTAGGCTGTCTCTCTCTTCACCTTTTGACTAGAGCAGGCTTAGCCTGGGACTTTTTTTTTGTTGGCACTCATTTATTATTCTAGGTTGCCAACTTCTCCAGCACCCTGTCTGGGAGGATGAAGTAAAAATAAAACCCAGGAACTCACTGCTGAGTCATTCCTTAGGTCCCAAGGCCCCTATCGTGTTTGGCCTGTTCTCTCCAACTTTGAGTCATCTTACGTTTTCTTATATGTTATGCCCAGGGATTTTTAGTTGTACTTAGAAGAAGTGTGGGAAAAAAACCCTTCTCTCATCTTTTGAGACTATATTGTATCTTTTTAGGCTCTTCAAAGGCCCTCCACATATGGCCGATGTGTCAAGTACATGAGAATCCTTTTTTCTCTCTGGTGTCTTTTTCGTGATGTCCTTCAGAGGCAGCCTTCTATAAATAGGGCTATACGTTCTAGAATTATGTGTACCTCAGAGTCAGTCTTCCTCCTTTCTTTCCCTTCTGCTGATTCTTGTTCTTTGATTTCTGAGATTCAGAGCCTCACAGTGGTGGTAGAAATTAATGTAGAACTACTAAGACAGAAGGCTAGATGTTTCCTCAAAGAAGAGGGCTCAGTACAGAGTCACAAGGTAAGCACTGGGGGAAGGAATAAGTTTTAGTTTACTTTGGTGACAAAAAAATTTATTGCTTATGATTGTATTTCCATTTATGCTTCAGATGTTGTTTTTAGAAATTCCTTTCAAGTTATTGTGAGGTATGCTGCCAGTCTTATTTTTGGTGTTACCTTGTAGGCTTTTTGTGAATCTCCTAAGTATCAGAGAGGATATGTTGTGGAAAAGCCAATAAGCACATTATAAACAGGATTCTCAGATGAGTTGTTCTGACTGTCCCTTGCATGGTTCTGCTTACATGTCCTATGAGCACATTACCTAGAGCTCAGTACATCCTAAATTAAGGCAAAGCTGGGATCCAGAATTTCTTCTTACTTCCATCTCCTGGAATTTTTCTTTCAGTTAATGATAATACTATTAATTCAATTACCCAAGTCAGAAAACTGAAGGTCAAAACTCTATCCTCATGCTCCACCTCCACATGTGTTTTATTTCTTGGATCCTCTCAGTCTTCTCTGGCTTTGACTGCATTAGGCCCCTCAGTCTCAGTCCCATCAAACTCACTAATTCCAATCTAAGCCCCCTTCAGGTGATCTTTATTCTGCTATCATATATCTTAAAGGTGTGTCTTGTCATGTTCTTTTCAGAACTCTTCAAGGGCTTCCCTCTCTAAGTATAAAAAAATAACATTCAAACAAAATATTCATAAAATGCAAATTCTTCCTGATCCAGCCCAGTGTTTCTCAAATCTGGATATTCCTTAGAATCACCTGAGCAGTTTTCAAGACTTAAAAGTTCCTGGATCTCACACTTATAAATTCTGATTTAATTGACATGGGTTGATGTCCAGGCTTTATTATTGTTATGGTTTTACTTTTTTTTATTGAGGTGAGGCCAACATAAGATTAATATTTTAAGCCAAAAGAATATTGAAAAAGAAAGCCAAAGTTGGTGGCATCACAATTCTGGACTTCAAGCTCTATTACAAAGCTGTCATCATCAAGACAGTATGGTACTGGCACAAAAACAGACACATAGATCAATGGAACAGAATAGAGAGCCCATAAATAGACCCTCAACTCTATGGTCAACTAATCTTTGACAAAGCAAGAAAGAATTTCCAATGGAAAAAAGTCTGTTCAACAAATGGTGTTGGGAAAATTGGACAGCCACATGCAGAAAAATGAAATTGGACCATTTCCTTATACCACACATGGAAATAGACTCCAAATGGATGAAGGACCTCAATGTGAGAAAGGAATCCGTCCAAATTCTTGAGGAGAACACAGGCAGCAACCTCTTCGACCTCAGCCGCAGCAACTTCTTCCTAGGAACAGTGCCAAAGGCAAGGGATGCAAGGGCAAAAATGAACTATTGGGACTTCATCAAGATCAACAGTTTTTGCACAGCAAAGGAAACAGTCAACAAAACCAAAAGACAACTGACAGAATGGGAGAAGATAACTTGCAAACAACATATCAGATAAAGGGCTAGTATCCAAAATCTCTAAAGAACTTATCAAACTCAACACCCAAAGAACAAATAATCCAATCAAGAAATGGGCAGAGGACATGAACAGTCATTTCTGCAAAGAAGACATCCAGATGGCCAACAGACACATGAAAAAGTGCTCCACATAACTGGGCCTCAGGGAAATACAAATCAAAACCACAATGAGATATCACCTCACACCAGTCAGAATGGCTAAAATTAACAAGTCAGGGAATGACAGATGCTGGCGAGGATGCGGAGGAAGGGGAACCCTCCTACACTGTTAAAAACTGGACATTGTAAATAGTATAATTAGTAAATATGGAAATCAGACTTTTCCCCCTTACATTTGTTTTTATTGTGTGCTGTGGGGTGTTTTTTGTTTAGTGATCCTTCCTTTAAAAAAAAAAAAAAAAAAAAAGATTTTATTTATTTATTTGAGACCGAGAGAGAAAAAGTGAGAGAGAGAGAGAACACGAGCAGCGGGGAAGGGTAGAGGGAGAAGCAGACTCCCCACTGAGGAGGGAGTCCAATGCGGCACTTGATCCCAGGACCTTGGGATCATGATCTGAGCTGAAGGCAGACAATTAACGAAGCCACCCAGGCACCTGTTAGTGACCCTTCTTAACTATTTTTGTTAAGTGTGTGTTCTTTGTCATGTGTGGTCTCTGAAGCCTCTGTTCCTTTAGTTTGTATCTAGCTGAAGTTTTGTTTTGTTTTTTTTTTTCAATTTATTTATTTTCAGAAAAACATTATTCATTATTTTTTCACCACACCCAGTGCTCCATGCAAGCCATGCCCTCTATAATACCCACCACCTGGTACCCCAACCTCCCACCCCCCTGCCACTTCAAACCCCTCAGATTGTTTTTCAGAGTCCATAGTCTCTCATGGTTCCCCTCCCCTTCCAATTTACCCAAATTCCCTACTCCTCTCTAACGCCCCTTGTCCTCCATGCTATTTGTTATGCTCCACAAATAAGTGAAACCATATGATAATTGACTCTCTCTGCTTGACTTATTTTACTCAGCATAATCTCTTCCAGTCCCGTCCATGTTGTTACAAAAGTTGGGTATTCATCCTTTCTGATGGAGGCATAATACTCCATAGTGTATAGCTGAAGTTTTGAGAGTAATTTCCTTGAACACCAGGAGTTGGGGGGAGGGGAAGACAAAGGAGAAGAACAAGGAAGAGGAGAAGGGGAAGAGGCGAAACAAAAAGGCCAAAGACACACACATAAACAACCTCTCCCAGTCTTTGTGCATTGACTCTGCTGGTGTACTATCAGTACTTAGCCAGGTCATTAAAAATACATCTCAGTGCTCATTCTGCTTGCACTGCGCCCAGAAATCAGCCAAAAGTCATAACTTAAGGCCTTCTTGGTTCTTGTGTGAATATATCCTGTCTTGGGTATGTGCATGGCTCTCTAAATTCCATAGTGTACAAAGGTGCTTTTGTATACCCTAATTTTCTCACCAGCTTTCTCTTTTTGTCACTCTATCATACACCTCAGTTGTAATCTTTTGTCCCAGGAGACTACAGGTTGCTAGTTCATCTTAGAATGATTTCAGGTCTGCCTGCTGCTTTTCCAACCTGAGCTCTGAGGTGAAACAAAAACAAGTGCTTCCTGTCTGTCTTTCAGTTAGCCCCACACAAGTTAAAACACAGAGACACAATTCTTTGCAAATAAGTTCTGCCCGGCTCCTGCCAGAGCCAGAGACCAGGGTCCCACTTTGGGAATATGCATGGCCATCTTCAGGACTCGGGCTGAGCTGGGGAAGGGGTGTGGCAACAGTAGTAAAATTGCCATGAAGCTTTTCTATCATTTTTCAGTTGTCCTCCTTTCAGCATTTAGTTGTGGCTGTTTTCCAGAGCTCTGGCAAAGGTGGTTCCGTGATAGTTCCCCTTTGATTTTTTTTATTTTTTATTTTTTAATGCTTCTGTGGAGGAAGGAGTGCTTTCAGTTGCCTACTTCCTCATTTTCACTGACCTCTTACTATTTTTTAAAGTCTTTTTTATTATTTTTGAAAAGATGATTCTCATGAGCAGTCCAGATAAGAACCGCTGTAGCCACAGTCTTCCTCTCCACAGTCATCGGTCTCCACAGTCTCTCCAGTTCTTTCAAACCGTTTATAGTCGCGGCCTGCTAGTGGATTCATTATATCTTTGAGATTTCCACTTAAAGTGCACTACCATTTCTGACTTTTCTAAGGAGAGTCGCACCAGCTTTCCATAACTTTCATGATTGTCTACTTGTTTACTTTCTTAACTGAATGGAATCTTGGAGGGCAAGCATTTCCTCTTCCTCACCTTTCATACAACAAGGTCAGACCCATTGTAGAGTCAACAAGTTATTAAAAAAAAAAAAGTAACAATGTTATGTGAACCACAAGCTGGGCTTGCTAAGTCTTGCTAAATATATATAGATAGATGATAGATAGATAAAAAATATTTACCGTATCTTGATCTAAAGTAAAACACTGACAGTTTTCTCCTCCCCTTCCTTCTTCTTCTTTCTTCACCATTTTCTCTCAGGCAACACCAGCCCCAGCAAGGGATAATCAAAGACTCTAAATGAAAAATAACTGTAGTAGGAGAAATAGTCCTCAGCCACCAGATCGCAGGAGTTCAGTAACTGGAGATCCCGCCTCATTTTAAATACACACCTTCCCTTGTGTCCTGGGATGTCGTGGGATGGATGCCTCTGATGCCCATGTGCTGTGGCCCTGGTGACACTCTGTTCTGTCCTCTCCTCACCTTAACTGCTGCTGCTCTTGCTCTTGCAGACTAGAGATGTGCCACTTCTCCCTATAACTGTCAACATGATGCAGAGTGCCGTTTCTCACTTCACTGCAGATCCAGGGGTTCTGGTAGCTATCAATTCAGGTAGTAGCAATGGAGCCAAGCATTAACTCTAGCTCCTAACACCTACATTTGAAAAAATTTGTTGATTTAAGAAGTATCATTATATCTCAAACTGAGGGGCCTTGTCACCTCAGATTCTATAGAATTTAGCATTTAAAATACTCTAGAAGACTTAGTCTTCTGACATTCATACTCACAAAGGCCTCTTATGTTAAAAATGCTGATTGTCACCATCCTCCCCTCGCTTAGATTCAGAATTCATGGTTCTGGGTGGATCTTAGGGATTTTAATGTGTGACACATGCCCCAGGTGATTCTGATGCCTGCTGTCCTTGGGCAGCACACTGATGATCAGTGTCACAAGGGGTTATTGCTTAGTTGTGAGATTCCAAGCATGAGAACAGTATGCACTTAAAATTCACTGCCAGGTTCACTAATCCAAATATTTATTTATAATCTCTAAAAACATGTTTTTTTTTTTTAATTTCCATGTTCAGGCTGTATCAAAGTGACATGTTCATGGTTAATAAAAAACAAATCTTCTTGAAGAACTTAAAGCCAACAGTCCCTTTACCCAGCCTCCCTTACCTCTGCCCCACTCTCCTTACGGGACACCACCTCTAATCATTCCCTTTTAAGTTCTTGTACTGATCATTTCCTTATTCTAAAATGACACATGAACTGCTGTTTATTGATTATCATCTAATTTAGACCTTTTCATCTTCCAGTAATGGATGTGGAAATTGTTCCTTTACTACACTGTTGCTGCTTTCATTTTATTCCTGTAAAGTTACTGCTTCCATGATATCTTCTAATCTTTGGACACTTGTATAAGGCTATGCTGCTTGCATTATCATTCATAAACAGCCTCTTGATTCTCCACTCTGTAAGAGAATGGCATTCACTTCCCCACTTTCTCTTCTTCCCTTCCCAACTTCCAATCTTTGTGAGCTCTCAAGGTCATATCACTTTTATTGTTTGTAATAAATTTATAATTAAATTAGAAGGGTTCAACATGCAACTTGATAAATATAGACTATAAAAAGGATGTAATTGAAGGACTACTGCAAAATGAGAATTGTATAGTTATGTTCAAGTATACATAGTTTTATACAACAAATTATGCAGAACATATATTAATGTTCTTAAGTTGGTGTTTCCAAATTAGCTTTCAATATTTCCTCACTTAGAACATAGTACAAAGTTTAGCCAGCTGGATTTATCAATTGCAGATTTTTCTTCTCTTGTTTTGTGGGTTCTTTTGACCCTCTTCCCAGTTTTTGCTTCATGTTCTTCTGCACCAAATGCTGCTGCTTCCTTGTAGCTGAACCTCAAGTGGTCACTTAAGACGTTCTTGGTTTCTGTACCTCTAATTGCTCCAGGTTTAATTTCTATTAATAAATTCCATTCGATTTCTAAGAATATTTAATGCTTTCACAGCACTGTCGGTAAAATACCTGATTCTGGTTTTATATCATCCAGAAAGCCTTCTTTTTCTAATTATGTGTATATGCTTTCCTGAATCTTACTAATCACAGTTCTTGTGGTATATAATGTCGGGGACCGCCTCCGGCCGGGAAAGTCCCCGCCATTACAAGATGGCGCTTGGCTCACTGCCAGCAAAATAAGCTGCAAGTGAACAACGAACTTTCTGGTGAAGCCCGCCTAAAGGAGGACATAGTCATTGGCTGTTTCAAATTTAATCAGCATAGTAACAGGACTCTCATTGGCTCTCCCCATTGTTTGGCCCCTTATTGGTCACCCTGCTCACTGATTGGTCATGTAAACGTATATAAGTGTGTAGACTTGCGGAAATAAAGAGAAGAAGCATTAACACCATACCGGGGCTTCTTGTCGTCCTTGCCGGTCGAGGGCGACAATATAACTGAACTCATACTACGCAGTTTACATTTTACTGTCTTTCTTTCACTGTCTCTTATTTCTCATCTGAAAAGTCAATTCATCAGTGAGGTTTTCCCTCTTGTCCCAGTCCTCGCTGCGTACTCTGTATCCCAGGCCCTTGTTTTATTTTGTTCATAGCACTCATCCCTATGAGAAGTTGAGCCATTTATGCACTGTTGAGTCTTGCCCTGCTAGAATGTGAGCTCCTTGAGAGCAGGATCTCCCTCTCACAGATGTATCCTGAGAACCACAGTAGAGCCTGGTGCAGATTCCTGAAGATTGCTACAAATCTTCAATGCAACAACATCCATTATTTGAGAACCACTGCTTTGCACTATGCTCTCTCTCAGAAGTGCTGTAACACCTCATAAGTGCTCTAACACTTCTGCTTGGACTGTACTGATGGCATGTTTTCCATGTTTTCTATGGGTGGGAAAGGGGACACATGTTACCTCTAGACTGAGTTTGAGGTATAACAAAAAATGTTCACTAAGGCAGTAGGTCTCAAACTCCACTGTGCTTAAGAATCACATGAAGAAAAAAAAAGAAAAAGAAAGAAAAAATCAGATGGAGAACTTGTTGAAACCAATTGGTGGGTTCTGTTCTCCAAGATTCTGACTTAGTAGATACGAATGGGACACATGAATTTGCATTTCTAATGAGCTCACAGGATCATACTGTGAAAATAATGTTCTAAGACAAATCCATATGTCTTTCCTGATTAGTGCCAATACATCTGTGGCTGCAAGAACTGAGAGGTTTTGGGTTTTTTGTTGTTGTTTTGTTTTGTTTTGTTTTACTATTTAACACTTTTACATAATTTCCTCCAAAGGGAGCATCACATATTGCATTCTCTTCTCTCAATTTATGTGAAACAAGTGTATCCAGGTCAAGAGATATTTGAGAAACAGGGTCCACCTTGTCCATCTCCAATCCACTTTCCCTTTTGTCTCAAAATGGAGCCGGGACAGGTCCTCTTGTTCCTATCTGAGGACAAGCATTTACCCACCACCCAGGGGCACATGGCAAATGATTAGAGGCAGTGTCTGTGTCATCTTCTTATCAGAGTCTTAATCTCAGTTCTAAGCATGCCTGCTGAATTACCTCTGAGATCAAAGCCCTTTTTGATAGGAGTCTTGTAGGAGGATCTCATTCTGTAAGGATTCTTGGTTGCTCACTCTGGCCTGTGAAGACACCAGGATAAACACAGACTGGGAGTAGATGTTGGGACCCTAATTAAATTGGTAAGACATGAGAAGAAATATTTCCCTTTCTGTGCTTAAATTAAATGAATAGGGTGAAATTTCTTTTTTTCATACAACTATAAATTTAAGATTGAATTACAGTCTTACAAACCTTATTAATAGGATGATAGAACTTTTACTATTAAATCTACTTTTTGCGGGGAACTCAAAAGAATAAGAATTGCAAAATATGCATCAAGTATTGTCGTATTGTAAAAGTAATGTAGAGCTAGAGCACTTCTGCAAAGAAGGTTATAAGGTTGTGAAATAAGTTTTCCTGACCTTCACCTGTCGCCCATCCCCGCCAATATGAAGGATACTGAAGAATTCTGAGTAGAATTTCAGGGCCAGTAGACTTTTTGGGGAAGAGTTGAGGAGCTGTGGTCTCCCAGAACTCAGAGAAATAACAAAACTGCTGCTAGATTCATTTGTCAACATATGGGTGCGGAGTCCCATGGACTGAGTTTGAATGTCAGCTCAGCTCAGTACAGCCATGTGTGCTGTATCTCTATGACTCTCTTTACTTTTCTGTAAAATGGAAATAATAGAGTACCCACTTCTCAAGATAGTTAAAAGGATTTAATGATAATAATTGTGAGGAACAAGGCCTAACACATGGTTGTGATATATGTTGGAATATAACTAATTCATTCTTAAGTACAAGGGATTGTTTTTGTCTCTGGAGATATAGCAGTGAATTATGGCCCATAGATGTTTATGATTCTGACATGATTTGGGGACCATAATTTAAACATTTCTGATTTTAGCTCTAAAAACCTTTCCAATTCCAAAATTCTGTTAAAAAGGGAACTATTACTAAATTAACAAAGCAACTGTCAGTACCTTGTTGATCATTTTCCTACTGTGATAGTTAATTTTATGTGTCAACTAGGCTAGGTAGGCCATGGTCCTAGATATTTGGTCAAACACCAGTCTAGATGTTGCTGTGAGGGTATATTTTAGAGGAGATTGACATTTAAATCAGTAGATTTTGAGTAAAGCAGATTATCTTCCGTTATGTGAGTGGGCCTTATCCAATCAGTTGAAGGTCTTAGGGGAAGGGAAAAAAAAAAAAAGATTGAGGCCACCTGATAAAGTAGGAACTGTGCTCCAGACTGCCTTTGGACTTGAACTGCAACATCACTTCTTTCCTTGTCTCCAGTCTGACAGACCCCCTGCAAAGTTTGGGCCACCTAGGCCCCACAGTCACTTGAGCCAGTTCCTTAAAATAAATCTCTTTGTTTCTCTCTCTTCCAATAAATAGCTAGCTAGCTAGCTCTGTTTGTAGATATGTTATATAGAGAGTATTTATATATATGTTTATATAGAGAAAGATACATATTTTTTTTTATTTGTTCTGTTGTTTCTGGAGAATCCTGACTAATATACTATGTTTTATCATTTAGGGATCATAAATAAGATCAAATCAGTTAACTGTAATATTTATTAGCTGCTATGAAAAACTACACTGACTCATCCTTTTTAATTGCCTAAGTCATTAACGAGGGAGGTGAATATATAATATATAACCATTAGTAAATGTTGATTTCTGTTAGTAGATGTTGATTCCTTTCCATATGTCATGTTCCTCCACTTTCCTACTAAATTTGAACATTGCAAAGAGTTAAAAGAAAAAGTCCCACACGTGTTTAATTTTCAGATAAACTCTTCTATATCCATCCAGAATGGAAAGCCATCACAAGCGTAGCTGTTTGAAGCTGTGTCCTCCTTAAAGGGACTTTCATGTGAACTGTCCTATCCTTCCTTTGCCAGTTTGAAGTCCCCTTCTCACTCCTGCAGAACAATTTAAATAAATATTTAAGACCATGGTTATATTTTACTATTATACAGGTAAAGTGTAACTTCTGTAGATGACCACATTGCAACATATTTTGTCTTCTATTAAAAATTAACTTATCTCCTTTCCTGATATTTGCTGGTCATTGGGGCTCCAGAGAGGACCAACAGCCTCCTTGAATTCCTTGAATGCAGCTTGTTCAGACAGTGTGGAGGAAGTGACAGGCCACCTATGTATTCTGTGCTCCTCCCGCAGAGATTCAGTGGCAAGATCTCAGGCAACACCCAGAGTTTTAGGGGCTTCTTATCGAAGTGTAAAAGAGATCCCTTTCCCTTTATGTCCCGAATTTATATCAGAGCTCCAAGGGACCCCCAGCAAAGGATATTTCAATAATCGATTTATTTTCCACACCAAATAGCACTTCAAGATAAATTTTTGGCACCAATTTCTCCATCTTCTTAGCAAAACTATTCATTCTGTTTGGGTTTTGGTGATGTGTTTCAAAGTTCTGAGAGCTTAAGACACAATGCTCTCAGAAGAGGTAACCAGAAAAATGTTCATTCGTAATATGTCGTGAGGATAACAATAATAACCTACCTTATAAGTTTATCTAGAGGTTTATGTAACTACTGATTTGTGTAACCAGTAGTAACTCAGTACTACTGGTAAAGTACTCAGAAAGTTGCCTAGCACATGATTAGTGCAATGTATCAGTTTGTTAAGAAAACCCATGGTCAAACTTTGTGAAGACTATACATGCAGCCCTTTCTTATAACATTAATAGCACTAAATCGCAACTCTAACTTTCTTAGTTGAGTGCACTGAGGGAAGAAGGGTATTTGCTTTGTAACAAAAATATAACAAAGTTTCAAGCACACAGAAACTCTAGAGCAAGATGTAAAGATCGAAGAACATCTCATGTTTTTGTTCTCTTTTCTGTTTTGAAGTGTATTTTATGAGACTGAAATAGCATGACCACATATTCCTTAAGGCAGTTTATCAAGAGTAGATATGCAGAGGTAAAAGAAACGTTGTTACATGGCAGAAGAGCCCAAAATCTGGGGTTTAGGAGTGCCCAAGTGTTTCCTGGAACACTTGGGAAATGGACTTTTTTTACGAATTTCATTTATGTATTTATTTATTTTTTTTTTAGAGAGAGAGAGAGCACAATCGGGGCAGAGAGAGGGCAGGAGAAGCCTCTCCCTGCTGAGCAGGGAACAGGATCTGGGGCTCCATCCCTGGACCCTGAAATCATGAGCTGAGCCAAAGGCAGACGTATAACCAACTGTGTAACTCATGTGTGCCTGGAAATGGCATTTTTGATACACATCTTAGTTAATTCTGATGCAGGTGGTTTGGGGATCACTCTTGGAGAAACAGATCAATTCCTTTTTAAATTTTTAGTCAAATTCATAACTTTTAAAATATATTGTAATTGAGTTGAATAAGCTACCTGAGGTTTTCTGTTCTTTATCATTTTAGATGGAATGAAAATAAAAGACCTAGTCACAGCTATTCTGGATTCTTACATGCAAAATATTGTTCTTCAAATAGAAACAGGTTCCTTCCTTTATTTAACATTGCTCACTTAACCCTTAATCTCACATTAGAGTCCTCAATTCTTTTATTGTTTTATAAACTACTAAGAAGCAATTGAGTGGTTCAAGCAATCCAAGTGCATATATTATAAAAAATAATGTTATTTGAGTATGAGCATGTTGTCTATGCAATGACTTAAGTTTAATGCATTGGGATTTTGTTCAGTGCTTTTGCAGTGTACCACAAAGTCCAGCAATGTTTTAACCAGTTATATCAAAAATGTTTAAAAATTGATGAAAGGTCATGTCACTAAAATAGCTATTCTTATATGCATAGGCTATATTAAAGTACATGAAACTGTGTTTTATTTCCTTGAGTCAATAAATATGGGAGTATTTGTGGATGAATTTTATCTGTGACTCAGTGTATAACTTTATTCCTATATAAGTATTAGAAAATGGCACATGTTAGATAATTTTTTAATGTCATAAATAAATGTCACATCTCATAAAAATCATGGTTTTCCCAAAGATGAAAATTACAGGAAACAGGACCATTGAATTCTAGGAAGTTAGTGTCTCTACAAAGGACAATGGTCTTTTAAATTTCAACATTCCTTTGAAGTCTTGCCTTTTCAGATAAGCATGTGGGACAGTAGGTGGTTCTATACAATGATTTTTGGTTATGTTGATGGTATTATGAAAGCTCTGGCCTTTTCAGAATGCCCAAATTTACCAAGTTTGAGCCCAGAACCCTACTTTGCTCTTAGTTGAAAATAAGGAATTAATGAAAAATCAACATTTGTTTTCTGAAGTATTCTTTTTTGCTTAAAAAAAAAAAAGAATGCCATATAGTTTGTTTTTGTTTTTAAGATTTATTTACTTGAGACAGAGAGCACGAGTCAGCATGGGAAGGGGGCAGAATCAGAGGGAGAGTCATACCCCTGATGAGCTGGGAGCCCGATGTGGGGCTCAATTCCAGGATTCTGGGATCGTGACCTGAGTGAAACGCAGATGTTTACCTGACTGAGCCACCCAGGTGCCCCACCATTTAGTTGTTTTTTTTTTTTTTTTTTTAATCATCTTTCTGTCTTCCAATATAACATGACAGAAACTTTAAATTTTCCTTTAAACTAATAAGGTGAAACCATCACTTGCTAGTTAGAATCATTAATTGATGAGAATAACAGATCAGAGGGGAAGACAAACCATGAGAGACCACAGACTCTGGAAATCAAAGTGACGTTTTGGAGGGGAGGGGGGTGGGGGGATGAGTGAGCCCAGTGATGGGTATTAAGGAGGGCACAAATTACATGGAGCACTGGGTGTTATGTGCAAACAATGAATCATAGAACACTACATCAGAGACTAATGATGTACTGTATGGTGACTGACATAATAAAAAAATTGTTGAGGAACAAGACAGCAATAGCAGACCCACTCTAAAATGTTTACTATAAAGATCTCATTATTAAAAAAAATTGTTATAAGAAAATAACAGATGGTAAGGCGTGTATATGAAAGACAGGGGCTGTAGAAGAATCACAGTGTCACACTACATGGGAGAGAAATGAGAAGTTATTACCTCTATTTAAAATAAATTCAAAGAGAGGGAATAAATCCCTCAGAAAATGCAGAGTATGTGATTAGCAACAGTTGAACAAAGGGCGGATGTTAAATCAGACAATGTAGGGACTAAGGATATGTGAACTCAGGCCTGGAGTAATTTATTAAGGATGATATTTGTGGCCTAAGTGTAGAACCAGACATTTTCAAGAACAGCCAGAGCATTCTCAGTGGCTTTGTCATAGGTGGGGACATTGTCTTTCTTGCCTAATCTATTTTCACAGCCTCTTAAGTGGCCACTCTGCCCACCTTCCACATGCCCACCGGGACAACCTTCTACATAAATTCCTCCATATTTTGGCCATGGAGAAAAAAAAAAAAATCCTACACTTCTTATTAATTTTAAGTTGCAACTTAAAGTTACAAAGATTCAACTCTTAGAACCAAAAACTCTTGGTAAAATTGGACAAACCTTGGCAATTTTATAGTCTGTGGAAAACTAATAGCCCTAAAAGATTTATGGGATTCTAGGGCCTATTCTGCCTCTACACTTCTGTTTCTGCACTGGTTGCCAGGACAACAAAAAGTTGTGCCATGTATGAAACCTAGCTCCTTTATGAGATTATGCACACAAAATAATAGTAAAAGTAATCTCAAAAAATAAACATGTATCTGCTCAGGAATGTGCAGGCTGCTAAAGGTCTGTGATCCTTGGGGAGAAACTATATATACTGTTTACAGTAGACACAAAGGTTCTCTCGCCTGCCTGTTTTTGCTGTCTCCTCACATTCTCCCATGCACTTTTGAGGTAAAACAAACTTCTATTATTGCTGCCTGTGCAGGCACTAATAACGTTTTTGGTTGCCTGAGCATCACTTGGGAGTCTCACCAATCATCTAAAGGTGCTCTCTGAAGAATTTTTCCCCGTAAGAGAGTTCTCCTGTGCTGGATATCTTCTTATGGTCCCTGATAATTATTCTCTGACCTGTTCCATGGCCCAGCAAGCCTATGGACTGCATCAACAAAAGTCTCCCATCTTGAGCTTCCAATTAGATTCAGCTAGTGGCAGGCACTGAAGATGGTGGAAGACTGGGGAGAAGGCAACATCTAGGCACAACTTTCCCCAGTGGCATCTGGGCAGATCCCAGGATGGGCTGTGTCTCTTCTGAATACTCTCCCTGGATCTGAGCATTCTTCTATTTCCACTTCAGGCCTAGGGCCAGCAGAGGGTTCCCAGGGAGCGGTGCTACCCCTTTTGGTGTCTTTAAACCCTGATCCACCTTTGTAAATAGTCTGTTAACTCTCCTCAAATTACCCAGCTTGAATGTGCCAGCAGCCTGACTTCCTGTGATGAATTAGGTGCCTGCTGTTACAATGTTATAATTTCTCCACTTGACACCACATAGTGTATGAAACACTTGATGTTCCACCTTTCCTTGAACCTAACAGTGTTGTAACTCTGTGCCTTCCTGTTTTCCCTCCTGCAATATAATGCTCTTTTTTTCCTCCTTTTCTCCCTAGCACTTATCTCTTCATCTTCAAGATCCCTCTCAAATGTCACTTACCTGAGGAGTCTTTTCTCTGGCCTCCCATCCAGCAGGACTTGGACTGTGTGCTCCAGTTACTTTGACATATTTGTCTTCCCCACAGGAATTATGTCTTCATTCAGGCATTCATTCATTCCCCAAACAATGGCTGACTGACTTATTTCTACATTTCACACACTGTTCTAAATCTGTGGGAATACGGCCCTGCCCTCATGGAGCTTATGTTCTCTGGGAGAGACAGACCATAATGAGTGAACAAATAGATTTACGGTACATGAGGTAGAGATAAATACCACAGAGATAAAGCAGGCTCAGGGGTGATCTGTGTAGTCTCCAAATGCGGATAGTTGTTTCTTGGAAGACCTGAGAGTTGGTATTTGAGCAGAGCCCTGAGTGAAATGAAGATAATATCTGCAAGTAGGTCTTTCAGTCAAGGAAACAGCAGTGCAAATGTCCTGAGGGAGAGGTGTGCTTAGTACTTGCAAAGAAGAACATGGAGCCCAGTGCGGGGTTGGGGGTGGGGGGGGTTAGGATATGAGATGAGGGGGTACCAGGGAAGATGAGCTCAGGGTAAGCCACAGCTCAGGATCCCAGATTTGGAAGCTCCTGGGGAGCTGTGAGTAACAGGTACCCTAACTTTATTATGTATTTTGTTACCCCCAGTGCCTTGTCCAGTGTCTGGATGAATGGAAGATTAAATTGTAGTAGTTCTCAGTTAATTGTGTGATCCAACCCCTTGCTCTTTAACCAATGTAACTTTCCTAAGTGTTACAAAAATAGCTATCTTTTCTTGGAGATGTAGCACCATGCAGTAGAGCTGACATCCAAGGTGACAAGGCTGGGAAGTGGCCAGCCCTGTCCCCAGCTAGTGTCTGCCTGTGTGTCTGTCTTTACCTAAACTGCAAAGCTCTGTTCAAACTCAAACACTACGTAGCCTATTATATAAATTTAAAGGCAGTAGACAAAGATGCTATTTCACCTCTGTCAGAACCATCGAGTTTATTTTTCACAGATTTTGGCTAGTATTTCTAATTTCTTAGGTCAATTTTTATTGAATTAAAGAAATGAAGGTCAAAATAATGATTTTCACTAAGAAAAACAGATGAGGATAATCCATATATTAAC
Organism: Neogale vison; assembly: GCF_020171115.1. Lineage (NCBI taxonomy): Eukaryota > Metazoa > Chordata > Mammalia > Carnivora > Mustelidae > Neogale > Neogale vison. The sequence goes on along the minus strand of NC_058094.1, from coordinate 82,170,151 downwards.
AGAATTATCCCCTTGCTAAAAGATAAATTTGTGAAGTTTTATATTCTCGTTCATGAATCAAAATATGAAGTTATCCAAACAAGATAACTAATTTCCTTACGTTTTTCTTTTTGTAAATTTTAGTCTAATATAATTACTTGAAGCAATGATGAATTAGATAAGAAGAGAAAAACTCAGCCTCTAGTTCTGCACCAAATATTTATTAGTTTCCAGATAATGCAAATATTTGATCAGATATTGATTTGCTTCTAGTAGATATACTTGGCAATTGAGCATTCCGAAAGGAAAACTTAAAAATATGTATATTTGAATTTCACAACTTTACTATTCTTAAAATCTTTTATTCCTAAAGCAAATAACACATCAAAAAACAAGTTATAATTAAAGGTAAAATAGATTATTGGTCACAGAAAACTAAGCCTATACCTTAATTAAATGCAACCAAGAAACAGCTCTCTACCAGGATGGGAGTATGGACCGGGAGCAAGTGCATCATTTTCTGTCACACCAGCAATGCACAACAGTTCCAATTTCTCCACAGTCTTGCCAACATTTGTGGCTTTTTGTTTTTATTTTCTTAAGATAGTCATCCTAATGAGTGTGAGTTGGTTGGTGTTTCATTGTGGTTTTGATTTCCATTTCCCTAATGATTGGTGATGTTGAGCATCTTTTTATATATTTATTGGCCATTTGTATGTCTTCTTTGGAGAAATGTCTATTCAAGTCTTTTGCCCATTTTTAGTCAGGTTGTTTATTTTTTGTTGCTTGTTGAGTTTTAGTTTTATTATTATAGATATAAGTTGTTTGTCAGATATATGATTGGCAAATATTTTTGCCTATTCTGTGGATTGTCTTTCCCTTTGTTGACAGTGCCTTTAGGTGCACAAAAGTTTTCAGTTTTGGTGAAGTCCAATTTATATTTTTCTTTTATTTCCTGTGATTTTGGCATTATTCTATATTTTTAAAAATTTTGGTCTTTAAAGATAATGTATCATTTAAAATGCTAAAGGACTACATCATCTTTTGGGAAGAGACTGTTTTAGTTCACAACTAATGTGGCTATTAAATTTAAAATGTAAAGATGAAAAGTAAATATTGACTACTAATAAAAAATGTACAATAATAATAGCTTCTCATTCAGTGAGTCAGTTGGTCAGTCAGCTAATCACTGGATATTTGGTGCCTACTTCAGTTATAATCATATGCTGTTTTTGACTAAGAGGAAAATTCTAATATAAAATGTTTTCTTAAAATATCATATAGTCTGGTTGAGGGGGGAAAAAAAGATAATCCCTATATGATGGTCCCTAAAACAAAGGAAATATGTAATAGTAACTCATCTTTATTGATAGCTTACCATATTTCCAACTTTGTATTCACTTTTCATGCCTTATCTCTTTTCATGATCGAAACTACATGTCTCCATGTAACTAATACTAATTTCATTAGACATGTAGGAAAGTTGAAGCCCAGTGAAATATAGTCTTGCACTAGTAAACAACAAAGTGTTACTCAGTGCACACCTCTCTGATGCCTGTGGTCGAATATAAACTCTGTGTGGTCAGAGCATGGTCTGTCTCATTCACCTCTGTATCTCTGCAACATAGGTGTTTCTCAGATACAGTTTATGCATTGTCTTGGAAGGAAAAACTTTAATATTTGGTACTTTTTTTAAAAGATTTTATTTATTTATTTGACAGGGATCATAAGTAGGCAGGGAGGCAGGCAGAGAGAGAGGAGGAAGCAGGCTCCCTGCTGAGCAGAGTGCCCAATGCAGGGCTCAATCCCAGGACTCTGGGATCATGACCTGAGCTGAAACCAGAAAGCAGAAAGCGGCTTTAACCCACTGAGTCACCCAGGTGCCCCTTAATATTTGTTTTTGTTTTTTTGTTTTTGTTTTTGACAGAGACACAGCAAGAGAGGGAACACAGGCAGGGGGAGCAGCAGGGGGAGAGAGAGAACCAGGCTTCCTGTGGAGCAAGGAGCCCCATGTGGGGCTCAATCCCAGGACCCTGGGATCATGACCGAAGCCAAAGGCAGACGCTTAATGACTGAGCCACCCAGGCACCCCTTAATATTTGGTTCTTAATGGTTCTGCTATATCATAAAAAAGAAGAAAACTGGGTGCCTGGGTGGCTCAGTGGGTTAAGCCGCTGCCTTCGGCTCAGGTCATGATCTCAGGGTCCTGGGATCGAGTCCCACATTGGGCTCTCTGCTCAGCAGGGAGCCTGCTTCCTCCTCTCTCTCTCTCTGCCTACTTGTGATCTCTCTCTCTGTTGAATAAATAAATAAAATCTTTAAAAAAAAAAAAAAAGAAGAAGAAAACTTTTCCCTTCTCCCTAAGTATAAACACAAAGAGAACCCAATTTACATTGCTGCTAATTTCTTCCCTTGGGTCTTGGTACATCTCATGTCTTTATTCATACTCAAATTTGATGAAGGTTGATGAAGACAGAACCCTTGCAAGAAAACCTCATTTGTTTGAGCAGATGGTACCACAGTTTACTCATAATAATCTTTTAGAAAGTTCTCTAGTCACATTTTAAATGTTAGTATAAAATTGCTATGAGTTTCTTTATTTGCTTAGCAAAACTTTAGCCAAAGTGGGTGGAGATATGGCAGCAGCAGGCTCATGTACTCTGCTTCATCACCACGGGAAAAAACAAGTAACATTTTTATAGTGTTAGGATCAAATATCCTTCCGTAAACAAAACATATAAACAGAGGTTTTGTATGAAATATTCCAGTTAGTTGTATAGTCTTGGGTAAGTCACCTGATTTCCCTGGGCCACGATTTACTCTATATTAAAAAATAACCCTCAGAATAACTTTGATATTGTTTTATAGATAAATTTAGGAGTGAATTTTAAATTGAACATAATATTCTTCCAGAAAATTAAGTGTTTTATCAATCTTTGGAGAAAGAACTCAGTAATGATTTCTTCTTAAATTAAAATTGATGTTACAAAACAACCCCAAAGCAGTTAACAAAGTGGCAACAATTAACAAATTATTATCTATGACTAATTACTTTGTAAATGGGGTAGGGGTGCCTGGGTGGCTCAGCCAGTTAAGCATCTGCTCAGGTCATGATCCCCAGGTCCTAGGATCTAGCTCTGCATTGGTCTCCCTGCTCAGCAGGGAGCCTCCTTCTCCCTCTCCCACACCCCCTCCTTATAAGCTCTCTCTCTCTCCCTCTCCCCTCTGTCAAATAAGTAAATAAAATCTTTTAAAAAACATAAATGGACTAAATATTCCAGTCAAAAGGCATAGAGTGGCTAAATGGAAAGAAGAACAGGTTTGCTGTCTATAAGAGACTTACTTCATATGTAAGAACATGCATAGACCAAAAGTGGAAGGATGGAAAAAGATACTACATGCAAATGGTAATAAAGGAAAAGCTGGAATAGCTCATATCGGACAAAATGGACTTTGAAACAAAAATAAAGGCATTGTGTAATGATAAAGGGGTCAAAGAGAAGACAACATTTGTAAATGCTTATGCACCTGACATAGGAGTACCTAAATATATAAAAACAAAAATAACACATAAAGGGAGAAGTCGACAGCAATATAATAATAGTAGGGGGTTTCAATAGCTTGTTCACTTTCATCAACGGATAGGTCATCTAGATAGAAAATCAGTATGGAAATACTGGCCCTAAACAACACATTAGACCAGCTGGACTTAATTGATACATACAGAACATTCCATCTAAAACCAGCAGAATACACATTGTTGTGAAGTACAGATGGAACATTCTCCAGGAGAGATCACATGTCAGTCCACAAAAGAAGTCTCAATAAATAAAAGAAGACAAATAATTTCAAGCATCTTTTCTGACCATTGTGGTATGACATTGGAAATCAATTATATGAAGAAAAAAAAAACTAGAAAAGACACAAACACATAGATACTAAACAAACACATAGATACTAAACAACACAATACTAAACAATTAACAGGTCAATGAAAAAAACAAGAAATTAAAAAAAAATACCTTGAGGCAAATGAAAAGGAGCATAACTTTTTGAAATCTATGGGACATGGCAAAAGCAATTCTAAGAGGGTAGATCATGCTTACTTAAGAAATAAGAAAAATCCCATGTAAATAATCTAACCTGGCACCTCAAGGAACTAGAAAAAGAAAAATAAGCAAACCCAATGTTAGAAGGAAGGAAATAGTAAAGATCAGAGCAGAAATAAATTGAGACTTAAGATATGATAGGAAAAAATAAAGCTAAAACTGGTTCTTTGAAAAGATAAACAAAATTGATAAGCTTCTAGCCAGACTCATCAAGAAAAAAGAAAGAGGACCCAAATAAATAAAATAAGAAATGAAAGAAAAGCTACAGTTGAAACCACAAAAATACAAAGGAATATAAGAGACTACCATGAACAATTAGAAGCCAAAAAATTGGAAAACTTGCAAGAAATGGATTAATTCCTAAAAACACACAACCTTTCAAGAATGAATTTTGGGGAAATAGAAAATCTGAATAGACTGATTAGAAATAATGAAATTGAAACAGTAATTTATAAACTCCCAAAAAACAAAAGACCAGGGCCAGATAGTTTCATAGGTGACTTCTATCAAACATTCGAAAAAAAGTTAGTATCTCTCCTCTCAAATTATTCAAAACAAAAACAAAAAACCATAGAGGAATGCTTCCAAACTCCTTTACAAGGCTGCAACCACCTTTATGCCAAACCAGAGAAAACACCACACACACCCAACATTTACAGGGCAATATTCCTGATGTATATAGATGCAAAAATCCTCTACAAAATATTAGAAAACTGAATTCAGAAGTACATGGGAAAGATCATACACCACAACCAAGTGAGATTTATTCTAAGGTTGCAAGGATGGTTCGATATCCACAAATCAATCAATGTGACACACCCCATTAACAAAACAAAGGATAAAAAATATATGATTACCTCAATATGTGCAGCAAAAGCATTTGAGTAATTTAGTAACTTTTCACAATAAAAACCTGAGAAAATGGGTGTAGAAGGAATGTACCTCAAAATAAAAAAAAAACATTTATGACAAACCCATAGCTAGCATCATAATCAACAGTAAAAGAATGAAAACTATTTCTCTAAGATCAGGAACGAGACAAGGATGCCCACACTTACCACTTTTATTCAACATAGTATTGGAAGGCATAGCCACAACAATTATTAGGAAAGAAAAAATAAATGTATCCAAAGAAGAAAAAAAACTATCACTCTTTGCAGATGACATGATACTATATATAGAAAACCCTAAAGCTCCGCCAAAACTGTTAGAACTAACAAAAGAAGCTAGTAAAGTCTCAGGATACAAAAGTTAACATACATAAATCAGTTGTGTTTTTATAGACCAATTATTGGGCTATCAGAAAGAGAAATTAAGAAAAAAATCCCATTTATAGTTGCACCAAAAAGAATAAAATACCTAGGAATAAATTTAACCAAGGAGATGAAAGACCAATACTCTGAAAACTAAAAGACACTGATGAAAGAAATTGAATATGACACAAATAAATGAAAATATGTTCTGTGTTCATGGGTCGAAAAAATTAATGTTAAAATGTCCATACTACTCAAATAAATTTAAAGATTCAATTGATGGCATGTGCCATCATGGGTATCATGTGCCCTGATTTCAAACTATACTACAGAGCTGCAGTAATCAAAACAGTATGGGATTGGCATGAAAATAGACACATAGATGAATGAAAAAGAATAGAGAGCCCAGAAATAAATCCACACAGATATGATCAATTTATGACAAAGCAGGCAAGAATATAAAATGGGAAAAAGACAGTTTCTTCAATACATGATGTTGATAAAACTGGGAAGCTACATATAAAAGAATGAAACTGGACCACTATCTTATACCATATGCAAAAATATATTCAAAATGTATTAGATTTGAATGTAACATCTGAAACTATAATAGGCAGTAAGCTCTTTAACATCAGTCTTGGCTGTATATGTATATATAAGTATATATACATATCTTTGTGGGGTCAGCAGCAGGGACCAGTCTCCACAGATAAGGCCAACAAAAACTAAAATAAGCAAAGGGATTATATCACACAAAAAGTTTTTGCAGAGCAAAGGAAGCCATCAAAAAAAATGATAACAACTACTGAATGGGAAGAGATACTTGCAAATTATATATCTGATAATGTGTTAACAGCCAAAATATATAAAAGCTCAATATCAAAACAAGTGACATGATAAAAAAATGTACAAAGGAGTTGAATCGGCAGTTTTCTAAAGAAGACATACAGAGGGACAACAGACACAAAAAGATGCTCAACATCACTAATCATCAGAGAAGTGCAAGTCAAAACCACAGTCAAATTAGCTATTATCAAAAAAGACAAAAACAAAAAAATACTGGTGAGGGTGTAGAGAAAGAGAACCTTGTACCCTGTTGATGGGGATGTAAACTGGTACAACCACTGTGGAAAGCAGTATAGAGATTCCTCTGAAAATTAAAAATTGAATTACCATAGTGTCTGGCAATTTTGGGTATTTATACAAAGAAAAACACCAATTTGAGGAGGTATATGCCCTCTTATGCTTATTACAGCATTATTTACAATAGCCAACATATGGAAGCAAACCACTGATGAAGGAATAATGAAACTATGGTGTATATATAACAAACAGAAGATTAGCCATTAAAAAAAGAATGAAATCTTGCTATTTGTGAAAACAGAAACAGACCTAGAGCATATTGTGCTAAGTAAAATGAGTCAGACAAAGAAAAACACCCTATCATTTCACTTATATGTGAAATCTAAAAACAAACAAGTCAACTAAAGGAAACAGAAATGGACTCATAGATACAGGAAAGGGACTGGTGGCTACCAGAGGGGAGGGGGTCAGGAGAGAGAGAGGTGATGGGGATGAAGAGGTCCAAACTTCCAATTATAAAATAAGTAAGCTGGGGTGCATGGGTGGCTCAGTGGGCTGGGCCTCTGCTTTTGGCTCAGGTCATGATCCCAGGGTCCTAGGATCGAGCCCCGCATCGGGCTCTCTGCTCAGCAGGGAGCCTGCTTCCCCCTCTCTCTGCCGGCCTCTCTGCCTACTTGTGATCTCTGTCTCTCTCTCTCTCTCTCTCTGTCAAATAAATAAATAAATAAATAAATAAAATCTTTTAAAAAAATAAATAAGCTGTGGGGATATAATGTACAGCATAGGGAATATAGTCAATAATGCAATAAGTTCGTGTGGTGAGAGATGGGAATGAGACTTACCATGGGCATCATTGGTAAAGTACAAAAATATTGGATCACCATGATGTACACATGGAGCCAATAGAATATCATATGTCAGTTATGCTTCAATTAAAAAATGGTGTGAAATACACTCTGCCACCTGGAATCTGGGTGTCTCTATCAGGTTATCGGAATCATTTTTTAAGATATTACTGTCACAATGACAGATATTGAATAGCAGCCATAGAAATAAAGCTCTGACCTCCCTGTGCACGGGGTGGTTGAATCAGGATCTTAGGTATCTGCACTTTAACTAAACAAAAAAGTACATATAAAAATAAAGATAATTTACTTAGCATATATTATATATAGACAATACAGCATATATACAACACAGCATAAACCATTCCTATATACTTTTTTATATATTAACCAAGTGTAATTAATAATATATATTGTTAATATTGCCAACTTTCAAAAATCCACTTGGTATTTCTGCATGAATTCCTTCATTTTGCTCTTTATTTCAATTAATATGTGCACTTCAAAAGGATCCAGACTTTCTAAATGTTATTTGTGTGTGTGTGTACACTAAAAGCTTTTTTTTTAATTTTCATTTATTTGAGAGAGAGAGAGCACAAGAGTTGGGTGAGGGGCAGAGGGAGAAGCAGACTCCCCGCTGAGCACAGAGCCCAATGTGGGGCTCAATCTCAGAATACCAGGATCATAACCTGAGCCAAAGGCAAGACATTTAACCATCTGAGCCACACAAGCATACCTACTACTTTTTTTGTTTATTTGTGTGGAGGTGGAGGGAGCTATTTTCCCCACACTGCCAAACAATTCTCTGATACCAGTTTGGTGTTCTAAAATTCAAGTAACCTCTGGCACTGTGCACCTGAAGACATGTCGGATCCCACAGATTAAAGACTCAGTCCCAGCAAGGCTACCTGCCCACACAATTTGGATGCCAGTTGCAAGTCCAGATTGTTACCTGTGCTTCTGACCAACTGGGCTGTAGATAAGAGGTTCCATTGACGACCTCAGGTTTGAGTAATATGCTAAAGTGATTCACAAAACTCAGAGAAGTGTTTTACTTACTAGAACACCAGTTTATTTTAAAGGATATAACTCAGGAATAGCCAGATGGAAGAGGGCAAGGCACAGGGAAGAAGCATGGAGCTTCTATGTCCTCTCTGAGCTTGCCACTTTCTGTGAATCCCCGCATGTTCATAAACCTAAAATCTCCACAAACCCCAACCTTTCGGGTTTATGTGGAGGCTTTATTACATAAGCATGAATATTAAGTCACTGGCCGTTGGTGATTGATTCAAACTCTAGGCCCTCTTCCCTCCCTGGAGACTAGGGAGTGGGCTGTGCTATTGTAATTTATAATAAATACATATTTGGTCTTTGTCCCTGATTCTGGCACAGAGCTCCTAAAACTCTTGAAATTTCCTAAGCAATAAAACAATGGGAGCATCTTTTGCTATATTTGGTCTCTCATCTTCAGTTTCTGAAATCATTTTGAATCTTTTGCTTGTCTTTTTACTCGTAACAAGTACCTTTCAACCACAACTGAGTTTATGTTCCTGAGGTGACTTTTGGAAATCCCCTAAATATGGGGTAGTTGGTTGCTACGGGAACCAACATGATTAGAGGGTTGAAACTTTCAGTTCCACCCCTTAAACTCTGGGGTAAGGGGAAAGACTGGAGGGTGTGATTGGCAACAGAAATTGGGGGGAAGGGCAGTCTTATAGGATGGAGCCCTTAACCTGTAGCATCTGACACAGTTTCCCAGTAAGTAGTATCAGAAATGACTTGAATTGTAGGGCACCCAACTGGTATCAGAGAATTGGTACCTGAGTTGGTGGTATGGGAAAAATACCCACACTTTGGAACTGGTGCAGAATCTTAAAGAAGCTTTCTAATCCTGAAATTGTTTAATAATGGTTTTAAATATTTATAAATATTTTTTGATCTTATGTCATATTCAGGATTTGTGATGCCTTTTTGGTTTCTGTTTTTGCATATCAGTTGAAAACATCTACTCTGAAATGTTTTAAAAAATTAGCATGTCCTAGCTAAACATGCATTCAAATAAAGTAATCTTCCAACTCATTTGGCACCATCAACCATTCACCCAACAATGGGAGTAGGGAAGAGGAGGGGGAGCATAGGAAGAGGAGATCACAGGAGAGGCATCCTGTCAGCAACTGAAAGGGGAGCAATAGGCAGGCATCTTGTTGCTGTGAGGTCAGCACTCTTCGAGATAACACTTGCTCCAAGGAGCCCATGCACGGTCTACTTGTTTAGAAATTCTACTTAAGTCTCAAATGCAATTTTTAAATTATGTGTTATTCAATATTTGAAAGTTGAATGTTAATTTTATATATCCACAGAGAAACTCTGTGCCAGTTTGTGAACTAAGACAGTTTTAAAAATGAATGTGAGCACATGCTGTTACTGTGTAGTTACTTCTAAACATTTATCCTGGGGCACCTGGGTGGTTCAGATGGTTGAGTGTCTGCCTTCCTCTCCGGTAATGAGCTCCAGGTCCTAGGCTGGAACCCCTACGTCAGGCTCCCAACTCAGCGGGGAGTCTGTTTTTCCCTCTCCCTCTGCCTCTCCCCCTGCTTGTGCTCTCTCTGCATCTTTCTCTCTCTCTCAAATGAATAAATAAAATCTTAAAAAAGTAAATAAATAAACACCTATTCCCTAGCTGCAAGTGAAATATGGTTGAAGTAAGAAATTTCAGTTAAAAGTAGGAATATTGTAATGTGATTCATATCACTGGAATGGACTATGGGCTAACTGATTTCCCAGGAAGGTACTAACTGTAAAAAATCTAAAAACATTTAGTATATAACCAAGGCATTAGGACCCTTTTTGGATATTATCATATTTTTAAAATAAAAATTTAGAATTTTTAAAGGAAGGATTATTTTATTCTTTTAAGATAAGATGATAGATAAACTTACTAATGAATCTTTAATACACTCACACTGACCACATGTAACTTAAAATGGATAGATAATTGTCTTCATTTGTTCCCGGATATCTACTACCAAAAAAATATTCTAACAATAAGTGTGAAATCTTAACTGAGAACTTACAGATCTAGATCGCACTGATAACAGTGCTTTTTAAATATGAGTGAATATACTGTCCCTCATTTTTTTGTATTTAAGACTAAAAAACAATGGAATTAAAAAGAAAAAAACTTCATGAACAAAGATTAAAAACAATCCCCTTTCTTGTTTTGTATGAATATTGCAAGTTCTCATCAAAACAACTCCACAACTTGGCAGAAGAGCTAAGCAAAATAAACGACATAGGTGAATTTAAAAAGTGGATTTTCACCCTAAGAGCGAGGGTTTCACTTAGCTGTTTGTCAAGCAGGCTCTTATTTTCCAAATGGAGAGGAGGAGGAATGATTTAATTTATTGCAGACGGTCTGGCACCACTGAAGGTTTACTAGCACCTGTCTGAGGATTTGTTTTCAAGACCCTGCTCAGCAGGATTTTCTGTTTGACCTCCACTAAGTCATTCACACTCTCAGGGACCTTATTTTTTTCATCCCAAAGCTCACATTTAATTTTATTGTGCTCTTTGGCTAGGTTACACAACTAGGACTCGTGATTTTTGTTCTTAATATTAAATAGGCTACTTTTAGAATTCACTTCATCAAAAGAATCCAATATAATCTGGAGAAGATACTATCATGACTTAGGTAGTTAAAGGAACCATGCTTTTAGAATGATTTAAACTCAATCATTGATCACTTTCTCTAACCCTTTTTTTCTCTCTTCAGCCTCATACTTTTTCTTAAAATCATAAAATATTATATGCTACTGTAAATATATTTTGCAACTAAATTTTTTACTTTTTTTATGTAAGGTCACTCAATATACTATATTAGCAATTTAATTTTATCCAATATTAACATTGTACAAGTTATTAAAATTTTATTGCCAATAATTTCCAAAGGCAGTTTTAATTAATAAGCATTCAACATTATGATACCCATATTTGAACTGTAATTTCTCTTTGTTCAAATTATTTTTCAGTGCCCACCAATACTGTCTTAAAGCACTACAAGTTTCATGTTATGGTATATAAATGATGGTAGATTTAAGACAGGGCATGTTCAGATTTGAGTTTGTAGAGGTCAGTTCACTTAGAAAGTATTGATCATTCTTGGAGCTGGTTTCAATTAATGGATTACTACTGTCAATCCTATTTTGCTGACTAGCAGCACACTCAGAACCTGGGATTTATGGACCATTACTAAACAGGCCTCCAGGCTTCTGTGTTGCTGATATTCTCCTGTTTGAGGTCCCTGACAAGTCTCCAAGCAGTTATTGCTACTTAGAATTAAAGGATGTTGGAAAGCTCTGGCTATATTGATTCTTAACGGACTTCTTTAAAAGGCAAGATGAACTTCTGCCCAGGGGAGCTAATTTAGCCAAAGTGCTAAATTGTTCAGGGAGGTACTGAGCACAAAGTCTCTGCAGCTGTTAGCACCTGCATGTGAACCATCCTTGATCTTTGATCCCTCCTCTGGTAAATATTTTGATAGTGGGAACAGCCATATTCCGCATGACCCCTGATCCCATGCAGTTTCTCTGCCTACTGAGAGCTGCCAAAACAACTCAGGTAAGAGCTTAACATTTCATTTTCATATTCTACTTGGGTGGGCTGTGTCACATACAACATTGCAGCTTTTCCTTGGACTCCATATTCAATTTTATTTGCTTATTTATTTTTAAATGTTTATTTATTTACTTAACACGCAATGACCACAGGATACATCAGTCAAGTGTAAGACTTTTAGGTATTTCCATAGGGTCACATTATTTATTTTTTTTTAAAGATTTTATTTATTTGAGAGAGAGCAAGAGAGGGAGAGGAGCCAGCACAAATCGGGGTGGGACTATTGGCAGAGGGAGAGAGAGAGAATCAGGCTTTCTGATGAGCAGAGAGCCCGATGCAGGGTTCGACCCTGAGATCATCACCTTAGCAGAAGGCAGACACTTAACCGACTGAGCCACACAGGCACTCCATGGGTCACATTATTTTTGTACATCATTGGTTTAAAATATATTCCTCTGTTTTCCACTTTTCCATTTTGGTTAACTCATTTGAAGTGTCAAGTCCTCTAAAGCTTTTGCACAGTGAAGGAAACCACCAACATAACAAAAAGACAATCTACTGAATGGGAGAATATATTTGGAAATGATGTATCTGATAAGAGGTTAATATCCAAAACATAAAAAGAATGTGTACAACTCAACATAAAAAAAAAATCAATTAAGAAATCAGAGGACCTGAATAGGAATTTTTCCAAAGAAAAAATACACATGTCCAAAAGACGCATGAAAAGATGCTCAATATCACTCATCATGAGAGAGTTGCAAATCAAAACCACAATGAGATAGCACCTTACACATGCCAGAATGGCTAAAATCAAGAAGATGAAAAATAACAAAAACATAACAAATGTTGATGAGGTTGTGAAGAGAAAGAAACCTCATAGACTCTTAGTGGGAATGTAAATTGGTGCAGCCACTGAAAAGAGGATAGAGGTTCCTCCAAAAATTGAAAATAGAAATGCCATATGATCCAACAATTCCACTACTGGGTATTTACCCAAAGAAACAAAAACACTAATTAAAAAAGATATATGAGCCCTTATGTATATTGCAGCATTATTTAAATAGCCAAGATATGGAAGCAACCTAAGTGTCCCTTGGTAGATGAATGTGTAATGAAGATGTGGTATATATACACAATGGGATATTGCACAGACATAAAAAAGAATGATATTTGAGGTGACTTCATTATGCTAAGTGAAGTAAGTCGGACTGAGAAAGGCAAATAACACATGATTTCACTCACATATGGAATCTAAAACCAAATGAACAAAGAACAGAATCAGACCCATGAACACAGAGAAAAGACTGATGGTTGCCAGAGGGAAGGCGGCTGTGGGATAAGTAAAATGGGTGAAGGGTAGTAAGAGATACGGGCTTCCAAGTATGGAATGAGTATGTCATGGGGATGAAAGGCACAGCATAAGGAATATAGTCAATGAGATTTTAATAGTGTTGGATGAGGACAGGTGTTAACTACACTTGCAGTGAGCGTAGCATAAGGTATAAAGAAGTTGAATCACTATGCTGTATGCCTGAAACTAGTATCACCTTGTGTGTCACTTACACTCAAATAAAAAAGGTTAAAAAATGAAATGTCGGGACGCCTGGGTGGCTCAGTTGGTTAAGCAGCTGCCTTCGGCTCAGGTCATGATCCCAGCGTCCTGGGATGGAGTCCCACATCGGGCTCCTTGCTCGGCAGGGAGCCTGCTTCTCCCTCTGCCTCTGCCTGCCTCTCTGTCTGCCTGTGCTTGCTCTCTCTCCCTCTCTCTCTGACAAATAAATAAATAAAATCTTTAAAAAAAAATGAAATGTCAAATCTTTGAAGAACTCAAAAGCAAAATGTTTGCTAGTATCAGCAGGCATTCAGAGGCTTGCGGCTTGGATCGACTTGCCTTAAATTATAGTTTCAGGATGTGGTGGAAGAGGCAAGTGACCAAGTTTTTTGCCTTTTGGAAGGTTCAGAGGGTGTCACCTCTGTGTTTCTGTGCAGATGTCATGGACCAAACACAACTAAGTTCAAGAAATCAGAAAAATATTACATTTTTTTCTTTAAGAAAGTGCTTTTCTAACTTTTTTCTATTAAAAACTTTTTTTTAAGATTTTTTAAAAGATTTATTTATTTATTTGACAGAGAGGAAAACAGAGGGAAAGGGAATAAGAGCTGGGAAAAATGGGAGAGGGAGAAGCAGGGAGCCCAGTATGGGACTTGATCGCAGGATCCTAGGATCATGACCTGAGCCAAAGGCAGACACTTAATGACTGAGCCACCCAGGCACCTTTTTTTTTGTTTGTTTTTTCTAAGATTTTTAAAAGTAATCTTTATTCCCAACATGCGGTTCGAACTCACTACCCTGAGATCAAGAATTGTACGCTCCACTAACTGAGCCAGCCACGTGCCCCAATTTAAAAATTCTTAAAACACATTCCAACATTGTCTATTGCATGTGCATATTACTCAGTGAAGAAAACAGGAAGAGAGAGATATAGGCAACGTTCTCCATGTTGTAAAGAGAATACTATCTAGAAAAAAAACAGGATAAAAATCTGCAGACAAATTGGTACTGCTATGGCAGATGAACTCAGGTTAGGACCTGAGGCTAGTGCTGAAGTGATTCATAAGTTCTCTTCTAAGTGCAGAGGAAGGGCAGGGTTGAAGGGTGTAGGATAGGAGGACTGGAGCCTCTCCTTGGTGCAGAGAATGAGACCAACCAGGTGCCTGAGGTTATGCACTCACTATCCTTGTGAAGGCAGACAGTCAACTGACAAGTAATCAAATGAATAATAATATTATTATGTGCGTTCTCAGGGTTCCATGATGCTGGGCGCACACCTCACCCCAGTTAGATCACCCGCCTGGGTGATCTCCACTTCCCCAGCTCTGCTGCTGCTCCTGGAGTTGTTCTCTACCCAGGGCACCTCCCGTACCTATTCACAAGCTGTGGCTCTTTTGACTCCTGGGTAACAGAAGAAGACAGCAAACAGGACTGCTCAGACCTCCCTGACCGTGTCTCATTAACCCCCAGCCACACGGGCTTGCTTTTCCTGCTGCCTGAAAACACCAGGCACATGACTCTATCTGGGGCTTCCTTCTTCCATTCACGGTCTGTTCAAATGTCACCTCATCAGAGGGCCTTTCCTGGTCGTCCCATATGAAGTAACACCTACATCACTCTCAATCATGACACTCTTTAAAATGTTTCATAGTACCCATTATTGTTATTATTATTATTCATTTGATTACTTGTCAGTTGACTGTCTTCCTTCACAAGGATAGTGAGTGCATAACCTCAGGCATCTGGTTGGTCTCATTCATTGGTGTAGACTCACAATCCAGAACACTGCATGCAAAAGTAGGTGCTCAGTAAATGGTTGTTACTGAGTAAATAAAATGTTGACTTCATGTAACAACGGCATCATGGGATTAGGCAATATTGCTCAATCCTCCTTCAAAGTAGGTTTCAGCCAAGGCTAATCCGTGTCAATAAAGATCTTTCTCCTAACCTGTCAGTTACATAAAACCTGTCTACTCTGTAAGGGAAAGTAAAAGCTAGACCAGGTTTTCTGAGGTGACTGTTTAATAAAAAAGGAAGTTGACAGAGACAATAGATAGTGCCCAAAACTGAAGGTTAAGTAGGGGAAATGTGATTTAAAGCAGGTCTGGGGTTCAGACTCCTTTCCTTAATTGCAGTGCATAGTATGATATCAGAATTCTAATTAGCATGTCCCTTTTTTTTTAAAGATTTTATTTATTTATTTGATAGATGGAGATCACAAGTAGGGAGAGAGGCAGGCAGAGAGAGGGGGAAGCAGGCTCCCTACTGAGCAGAAAGCCCCATGTGGGGCTCGATCCCAGGACCCTGGGATCATGACCTGGGCCAAAGGCAGAGGCTTAACCCACTGAGCCACCCAGGCACCCCTAGCATGTCCTTTTAAAACCCTTTCTCCTTTCTCCCTTCTTCTCTCACTCCCTCTGATACCAGGATCTCAGAATCAAGCATTGCCATATCATGGAATAATCAGATCACTTTCAAAAATACCACAAAATGTATACATCAAGAAGTTACATTTTCTCTTCATTTTGCAGTCCACATCCGAATTTCCAACCCAGACAAAAACCTACTAGTGGAGTTTGTTTCTGTGACTACCTGGAGTCTATGACTGCCCTCTTCCCCAGACAGCCTCATATACAGTGTCCCTTCCTCCTGAGGGAGGAAGACATGTACCCAGGGATCATGTTATCCATGGTGTGGCCAGGGATGCTCCTGAGCTGGCCCGACCCCCACCGTTTCTGTCCTCTGCCTTCCTCATATCTACCATTCTGTGTGCAGGTTTCTGCTTTCCAGCTCCAAAATCTGTGTGGTGCTTAGCAGCCTGAGTAAGTACCACAGCGACACTGCCCTACTCTGAGCCCCACTGCTACCTTGGACTGCTTTTGCTGATCACAGACCAGAATTTGGGGAAGGAGAAAATGTCCGGACCTCAGATTGTGTTGGAAGAAGAGTTCATCTGTGAGTTGAAACACACCACACCCTGGGCCCTGAGTGTCTTGGAGGAGCTCACCCAGGGCAGGGGCCTATAGGGCCAGGACTAAGCTTCCTCCTGAGATAATGCGAAGGTGAATGAGGGCTGGAGAGCTTTGGTCTTGCATTGAGTCGAATTAATCCCTCATTAGCCCATTTTTTGGTCTAAAAATGAGACTGCTATTGTTATTCTCATTCAGAAGCATATCCTTGAGAACTGAAACTGAGCCACAAGCAGTAAGTAAAGGAAAGGGGACATGAAGGCTATGTCTCCCTTCATGAACTTCCTGCTTTTGGGGCCACAGGCCAGGCGTGGGAAGCCGGAGTCGTCCTGGTTATAAACAGAAGTTTACCCAAGCTTCACAGGGCTCTAGAGTGTGCCAAGATGCCTCAAGGATGTGAATCAGGAGATGGGCCTGTCAAGGCTAGCTAGGACTGGCCTTGCAGAAATTAAACTCTCCAGGCCACTACTTAAGACTCTCGCACACAATTTCAGAGGGGAAGTAGTAGAACCAAATAAAACATAAACAGTGACTCATCCCCACCTGGTCAGTTCAAAACTTTAGTGTCTGTTTTGCCATTTTATTTTTTTTTTAGTAGGCTTCACACCCAGCATGGAGCCCAACACGGGGCTTGAATTCATGACCCTGAGATCAAGACCTGAGCTAAGATCAAGAGTTGGATGCTTAACTGACTGAGCTACCCAGGAAGCCCTGCTTTGCCATTTTGACAGGGATTGCATTGAATCTGTAGGATGCTTTGGGTAGTGTGGACATTTTAACATTAATTCTTTTCCAATTCATGAGCATGGACTATTTCCAATTTTCTGGGTCCCAGAGTAATATATCCCCTTGTGTTTATTTGAGCAACAATGGAATATTAAGCTTCTTTTTTTTTTTAAGACTTTATTTATTTATTTGACAGACAGAGATCACAAGTAGGCAGAGAGGCAGGCAGAGAGAGGGGAGGAAGCAGGCTCCCTGCTGAGCAGAGAGCCCGATGTGGGGCTTGATCCCAGGACCCTAGGATCATGACCTGAGCTGAAAGCAGAAGCCTTAACCCATTGAGCCACCCAGGTGCCCCAAGGAATGTTAGAATTCTTATGCATAACTGCTTAGCAGGTATAAAATACATATTTATTTGTTTGTTTGTTTATTTAACTTATTTAATTTATTATTTTTTAAGTAGGCTCCAAGACAGGGCTTGAACTCATGACCCTGAGATCAAGACCTGAGCTGAGAGGTACTGGCTGGTTCAGTTTGTTAAGCATTTGCCTTTGGCTCAGGTCATGATTCCAGGGTCCTAGGATCGAGCCCCAGTGGGGTGGCAGCAGGGAGCCGTCTTCTTCCTCTTCCCTCACACCCCTGCTCGTGCTCGCTCTCACACTCTCACTCTCTTTCTCTCAAATAAATAAAATCTTTGGGAAAAAAACAAAAACAAAACCTGAACTGAAATCAAGAGTTGGAAGCTTAATCAACTGAGAGACCCAGGCACCCTTAAATACATATTTAATTTTAGAAATAAAGGTCAGTCAGACCCATGTCCTTAAATTGTACACACACGCACGCACACACACACAGATACACATACATTACACATATATTTTTTCACCTTATTGAGGTATACTTGACAAATGAAATTGTAAGACATTTAAAAGCGCATATTGTGATGATTTGATAAACACATGCATTGTAAAAGGAATCTGCCCATCTAGTTACTCATAACACCCATTGCTTCACATTTTTATTTTTTTTACTTTTTGGTGAGAACGTTTAAATCTACTCTCCTAACAAATTCTATTTATACAATACCATGTTATCAACCATAGTCACCATGTTTGACATTAGATCCCCAGAATTTATTCATCTTACGGCTGGAAATTTGTACCTTTTACCAACTTTTCCCTATTTCCCTCATTTCCCAGCCTCTACCACTGGAGCCATTTTTCTGCTATTTCTGTGACTTCAAATTCTTCTTTAGATTCCACGTATAAGTGATTCCATGCAGTAGTTGTCTCTCTGTCTGACTCCTTTCACTTAGCATAATGCCCTCAAAGTCTATCTATGCTGTTGTAAAGAGCAGGATTTCCTTTTTCTCAGGGTGAATAATATACCACATTTTATATAATATTCCATACTATGTATATGATTTTAATTTATGTAATATATATTATGTAACAATATAATGATATATATTTATAATTAAAATTATATAATTTATATATTATATATAATATTCCATACTATATAGATATATAATTCAATCTTTTGATTCACTGACAGACACTTAGGGTGTTTCCATATCTTGGTTATTGTGAATAATGCTGCAATAAACATGAGAGTGCCCATATCTCTTCAATATCTTACTTTCATTTCCTTTGGATATGTAACGAGAATTGAGATTGTGGGATCATAATGTAGTTCAATTTTTAATTTTTTGAGGAATCTCCATAATGTTTTTCAAAGTGGATGCTGCAACAATTTACATTCCCCCCAACAGTGCAAAAGGTTTCCTTTTATCCGCATCTTCACCAGCAGGTACCTTTTGTCTTTTTGATAATAACCATTCTAACAGGTATGAGGTGATCTCTCACTGTGGTTTTGATTGCCATTCCCTAAGGATTAGTGATGTTGAGTATCTTTTCATGTATCTGTTGGCCATTTGTGTGTCTTCTTTAGAAAAATGTTTAATCAAGTCCTTTTTTAATTTTTGAGTTAATTTGTTTTTTTGTTATTGAGCTATCTGTGTTCTTTATATATTTTGTATAGTAACTCCTTATTGGATATGTGATTTACTAATATTTTTTCTTGCTCCACAGGTTGCTTTTTATTTTGTGGATGGTCTCCTTTGCTGTACAGAAGCTTTTTAGTTTGATGTAGTCCCTCTTGCTTATTTTTGTTTTTGTTATCTTTGCTTTCGGTGTCAAACCCAAAAATCATTGCCAAGCCCAATATCAAGGAGCTTACCCTATGTCTTCTTCTAGGAACTTTATGGTTTCAGGTCTTACATTCAAGTCTTTTTAATCCATTTTGGGTTGATTTTTGTGTATGGTGTAAAGTAGTGGTCCCATTTCATTCTTTTGCATATGACTGTCCAGTTTTCCCAACACCATTTATTAAAGAAACTGCTCTTTCCCCACTGTGCATCTTTGGCTCCTTTGTCAAAAACTAATTAACCATATATGCATGGGTTTACTTCTGGGTGCTCTATTCTGTTCCATTGATCTTTGTGTCTGTTTTTATGCCAATGCCATACTGTTTTGATTGCTATAGCTCTGTAGGATAGCTTGAAGTTAGAAAGTGTGATGCTGCTGGCTTTCTTAAGATTACTTTTTGTTATTAGGGGTCTTTCATGGTAATAGGAGGATTGTAAAAGATGCCATTGGGGAGTTCTGATAGGAATTGCAGTGAATCTGTAGATTTCTCTGGGTAGTAGGGAGATTTTAACATTATTAATTCTAGCAGTTTGTGAGACTGGACTATATTTCCATTTGTTTGTGGCTTCAGTTTCTTTTATCAGTGTCTTATAATATTCAGTGTTGAGATTTTTCACCTCTTTGGTCAAATTTATTACTAATATTTATGTAGAAGATACATATTTATTTAAATAAATTCAACTTCCAACAGGTATTACCTGCTCAGAAAGCTAATCCATGGAGGTCTTTTATGATAATAAGACTGAAATGGATTCCATGATGCATGAAAGATTCTGTTACTTGGGTAATGGGTTACATTCATGTTTTTGCCTGATGGGCAGTTTAACCCACACTACAAATATTAATGTATCCCCCAAAAGAAAATGCATCTCTTCTAAGGTAGTAACCCAAGTAAACCATACAGAAAAAGAACAAAACGAGTAGGATGCAAGGCTGAGGAAGAGACAAAGCCAGGAAGGGCAGCCCACAACAGGTTAGAAGCCAATCTTTTGTTGGTAGTTGGTGTAAGTCATTGGAAGAAACACCACCATAGGAATACAAAAGAGAGTGACTCCTTCTTCTCTCTAGGGTCATCCTTTTTGCTGTTCCAAGAAGACAGGTTCTGTTTTTCTTGACCCTAGGGACTCTTCATTCACAATCCCACACAATGTTATGAAGGCCATCTTTAACCTTTTGAGTAGGGTATTAGTTTTCCTTAACAGGCTTTGCCCCACGGCTTTCCTCCCAGCTGGATTTGGAGTCTGGTCTCTCAGCTGGACTCCAGCCAGAAGTGTGTTATCTTCTCTTCATCTGCTACAGCTAGTTATGTCCCCCAAAATTCATATGTTGAAATCCTATCCCTGTGTACCTCAGAACTGTATTTGGAGATAGGACTTTAAAAGGATAGTTAAGGTATTGAGGTCATTAGAGTGGGCCTTAACACAATGACTGGTGCCTTTATAAGAAGAGATAAGGACACAACATACACACAAGGAAGATCAGATGAAGATTCAGGGAGAAGAGGGCCATCTACAAGCCAAGGAGAGAAGCCTTGGAAAAAATCAACCCTGATGACAATTTGATCTTGGACATCTAGTGTCCAGAACCACGAGAAAGTAAATTTCTACTGTTTAAGCCACCCCATAGAACTTCATTATGGCAGCAGAACTTCATTATGGCAGCAGTAGCAAATTAACACAACCATCAATCCAGGTGTGAGAACAGAATTTTACCTACACTTTCAGCCATTAGGCTTTGCTTATTTGTAACAGATTCTTTTATGAAAGATGTTTGTTAAGATAATTGTGGTGTTTCTTGTTAAAAGCACAGGACTGGTGTGTCTCAGTGGTTCAGTCGGTGACTTTGGCTCAGGTCATGATCCCAGGGCCCTGGGATGGAGCCCCTCTCCCCTCTGCCTACTGCTCTGCCTACTTGTGCTTTCTCTCTGTGTCAAATAAATAAATTATTTAAAAAATATATTTAAAAAGCACAAAACTTTGACATGTCTTTTTATTGCAGGTGTGTGTGTGTGTTCCAAGCCATTATTTCTTGAAAATGCTTCCAAAGAAAGGATGTTCACTGAACAAATAGCATGGTTAATGGGAATCGACTGGCAAAATAGTTGACCTGTAACAACTGGCTATATTTTTTAACTTTAAAGTTTCAAAACCAACAAGCATAAGACAAGAGGCTCAATATCACTAATCATTAAGAAAATATAAATTAAAACCACAATGCAATAACATGTCACATCCATTAAGATGACTACTATTAAAAAATCAAACAGAAAAGAACAAGTGTTGATGAGGGTATGGAGACACTGGAAACTATGTACACTGTTGGTGGGAATGTAAAATGGTACAAGCATTATGGATAACAGTATGCCGGTTCCTCCAAAAATTAAAAATAAAATTACCAGCAATTTTACTTCTGGGTAAATCCCAAAGAACTGAAAGCAGAATACCAAAGAGATAGTTGTACACACCCATGTTCTTAGGATTATTATCCACAATATTCAAGAGATGGAAGCAGCCTAAGGTCCATTGACACAAATGGATAAACAAAATGTAGTATATACATACATTGGACTATTATTCAACTTTAAAAGGAATGATGTACTGATGTGTGCTATGATATGGTTGAAGCTTGAAGACATGCAAAGTGAAATAAACGTCACAAAGAGACAGATACTGTATGGTTCTCTTTGATGAAGTACCTAGAGTAGTTATATTCATAGAGACAGAAAGTGGAATGGTGCTGCCAGGGACTGTAGGGAGGTAGAAATAAGGAGTTAGTGTTCAGTTTTACAAGATGATAGAGTTTAAGGTTTACAAGATGAAAAAAATTCTGGAGATGGGTTGCACAATGGGTGCACAGGGTTAACATTACTAAACTGTACGCTTAAAAATAGGACGGTAGATTTTATGGGAGGTGTAATTCCACAATTAAAAATTTTAAAGATATAAAACAGCTTCAAGGATTTCTTTTTTTTTTAAGATTTTATTTTATTTATTTGACAGAGAGAGATCACAAGCAGGCAAAGAGAGAGAGAGGAGGAAGCAGGCTCCCTGCAGAGCAGAGAGCCCGATGCAGGACTTGATCCCAGGACCCTGAGATCATGACCTGAGCCGAAGGCAGCAGCTTAACCCACTGAGCCACCCAGGCGCCCCAGCTTCAAGGATTTCTAAGCAAGGAAGTCTTAGGCCTTATTATGTCATGGAGAAAAAGAAATACATCCCATAAAAAAACATCCTGAATGAATCTGACAACTTTGCTGTGTGTATAAAAGTCATTTTCATGTACAACTCAGGGAGTAGCTTTTAATTTTCCAGAATACAAAAAAAAAAAAAGGTGGGGGGGAGCACGAAGTCTTTTAAAAAGTCACATTGTGCCTATAAATGTTCTGCCTTGATTCCTCAAATTGTTTTATGGAACACACTTATTAGCTGCTAGTGGAAAGCTCTTGCTGGATCATTTTTCACCTGTCTGACCATCGGGGGTGGAGTTTAAGACTTACGAGATGCTTCAGTGCAGAGGTGGAGATCCTTTCCCATGGTTCTCTCCTTCAACAATTCTAGAATCTCTCTCTTTGTGGGACTTTGCTCCACAATGTTTTAATTATTGGTAGCTCATTAGCCGTCAATGTTTTACTTCTTGTTTCTGATGATCATTTTCATACTCACTTTAACAACTTCATAGTTTCTGTCTGCATTTGCAGCCATGGAGCATGAGGAACATTAACAACTGAACCTAAGTAACTGCTTTCCAGGTTTGGTGTTGACTATCTGTCTACTTATCTGGCTTACAGACTATAGGATTTAGGTCATAGTCTGTCATTGCAGCCTATAGTACATTAAAAATACTTCCATTATTATTAATGTACCTAAATCTCCTAAATCTGGAGAAAATAAGTATTCTGGGCATGGCCCTTATGCTTCAGAAGTATTGTTTAATAAATTATAGATTTATTGAATCAGACCTCTGTCTAGCTTTATAAACCATTTTCTTGATTTCAAAAACAAAAGTAAGTCATGCAAAATGTAAGGTATCACTCTTCAAGGTGTTGTAGATATAAAACTATTATTTTACTGAGATGTATATACCCATTTCATATCAAAATTAAGAAAATTCTGAAAAAATAGGATTTCTCCAAATTTACTACTCTCTTGGAACTCCAAGTTGAAAGAGCTTCCAGGATAAGGAGTACCATTGGATCCTTCCACTCAGATGTGAAGGGGCTACAAAATGGACCTGCAAATGGGAGCTGCCTGTAGATGAGTTAAAAAATCCAGTTGGCTGTATTTTACTGGTAGCAAAATTTTCACCTGCCTCTATTCTCTTGTACAATTATTGTGATATTTTAAATGGTGCAAGACAATAATCATCCAAAGAACTATAACACTGCTTGAAAGCCTCTTCATTTTTCTCTTCCCTTCCCTTCCCTTCTTCCTCTGCTCTCCTCTCTTCTTTTTCTTTTTCACTTCCTCTTTTTCTTTTTTTGTGTTAGAAACCCATTTAATGTAGAAGTGGAGTGGGGAATGCCCTGGGATGGGGTAAGCTGGCAAGGTAGGCAGTCCCAGACCTGATCCCAAGAAGAGACGCTGGGTGGTGGAGGCCGGCCCAGTCACACCAAGGGTAGTAAGAGAAGGATGGTCCGAGCAGGCAAACCCACCAGAGACCTGTAGGACAGCCCTTGAGAAGATATCTAAGCTAGGTGGTGAGTGCCCAGACCACAGCCCCAAGCCCACGGAAGCAGGGTTAGGGCTGACTGAAGGGCTTCTAGAGCCTAAGGACTGGGATCACTAGGGGCCTTCCAGAGCTGCTGCTGGAACTCATGGCATGTCTGCAGGTTGGACTCAAGAAGTTCCTGGGGGCAGGCATGGACGTGATCATTCTTCTCCTCCAGATGGTTTAGACAGCAGTTGATCTGGTCCAACATGGAGCTGATGGTAGCTTATTTTGCTTCCCAGAAGCTGTTGTTCTTGCCTCCCTCGCTCGCTTCCACCCCCAGGTTCCAACTGGGCCGTAACATTACAGACTCAGGCACCCACAAGGACCTTTCGATGATGGAACAAAGCAATGTCACGCAGACAGCAGGTGCCAGAGAAAGAAGATGTGGTGAAGGCATATTTTCAAATAAAATTCCTAAGTTTCAATAGTTATATTTAGCACACCAGTTTAAAATACTATGTGGCTTTGCTAATATTTAGCAGCTTTGTTGAGTTTTCATTTACATACTATAAAACTCACTGATTATAAGTATAATTCAGTGATTTTTAGTAAATATACAGAGTTTGTGCAATTATCACCACAATCCAATTTTAGAACATTTTTATCTGCCCCCCCAAAATCCCGTTTGCCTATTTTCAGTTAATTCCTACCCCTTCCACAGCCTTAGGAACCACAGAACTCTATGGAACCTCTCCAACTCTATGAATTTGCCTTTTCTGATCACTTGGTATCAATAGAATCACATAATATGTGGGCTTTCTCATCTAGTTTCTTTGGCATAATACTTTTGAGATTTATTCATGTTTTAGCACATATCAGTAGTTCATTGCTTATTAGCTAAATAGCATTCCATAATGAATATAACATTTTAATGCATTTATCTCTTTTTATTTCAGAGTGCTTTTTTTTTTTTTTTTTTTAAGTTATCTCCATATCCAACTGGGAACTTGAGCTCACAAGCCCAAGATTAAGAGCCTCATGCTTCTCTGGTGGGGTCCACCAGATGCCCCTAACGTATCCTAACACATTTATCTCTTGACAGACATTTGGAGTGTCTCCAATTTTGGTCTATTATGGATAAGAATGCCAAGAACCTTTACATACATATCTTTGTGTGGATACATGCTTTTGTTTTTCTTGGGTGAATTTCCAGGGGTGGAATTATTGGGTAACATTAAGTTCCTGTTTAACATTTTCAGAAATTGCTGAATTCTTTCCCAAAACAACAAGGGAACTATACCATTTTACATTCCCACCAGCACATATGAGGGTCCATATTCTCCACATCCTCAACAATGCTTGGTATGGTCTGTCTTTTTTGTTATAGACTTGATATGTGGTTTTTATA
This sequence comes from Neogale vison, assembly GCF_020171115.1. NCBI lineage: Eukaryota > Metazoa > Chordata > Mammalia > Carnivora > Mustelidae > Neogale > Neogale vison. The sequence continues at coordinate 82,144,753 of NC_058094.1, read as the reverse complement.
AGTAATGTTCTTTGTCACTAGATTCCTCTCTGAAGAGCCAATCACACTCTTTCTCCCTGGGTGGGGATGGGGGGTGGGAAGTAGGATGCCAGGAAATGAAAGTTGTTATTTTTATTGGTGGTGGAGCTAGACTGAAGAATGTAGCTTGCATTTGGAGCAAGAAAATAGGGCTGCTAATAATGTCATCTCTGAATTGAAATTATTTGCCCCAAACTGCAGGCTTTCACTTTCCCCTACCCCCAAGAGTCCCAGTCTGCCCAGTGAGGCCACCGGGGAGAGCAGAAAGCCATGAGCAGAGAGTAAGGAGATGGGCACTGAAGACCCAGGGAAATCACAACAAATAGATGACCGGAGACCAATGGATGTCAGACACCGACTTCTCCCTGATCAGGTGAATCAATTTTTATGTGACGAGCCATGTGAAAGGCTGAAATTGGTCCTCAGATATAGATCCATTTTGAGGAATAGAGTAGAAATCCCCACTTAGAAATATGAGCAAAGAGGGACAGAATCCCTCTCAAACATAACGATTGTTATTTCTTGCTTATACACATATGTAGAACTTTAGTCTCTGTTTTTTAGCAATATTGACTTTGATACTAACACTTTATGTGTACATAGAATTTATCACTATGTGCAATGCTACCACCTAGGTTATCTTGTTCCAGACTCACAGATGGGAAACTGATCTCCAAAGGGTATGATAGCTCATGAGTAACAAAGCTTGACCCTGTGCTAGGTCTCTGGCTCCAAGTCTGTGTCTTTGCCTGCTCACCTTTGCTGATCAGCTAGAAAGCAGGAACTACCTTTACAAAATTTATGAAATTTCCTGGTGTGACTGTGTACTTTTAAAAGGCAAAACATAGCTTCTGCCTTCAGCTCAGGTCATGATCTCAGGGTTCTGGGAGGCTCTTGCTCGGCGGGGAACCTGTTTTCCCAGCCCTCTCTCCCTGCCTCTCTGCCTACTTGTGATCACTGTCAAATAAATAAATGAAAAATCTTTAAAAGGCAACATGGGGCGCCTGGGTGGCTCAGTTGGTTAAGCCACTGCCTTCAGTTGTGATCCCAGAGTCCTGGGATCGAGTCCCGCATCAGGCTCCCAGCTCTGCAGGGAGTCTACTTCTCCTTCTGACCTTCTCCTCTCTCATGCTCTCTTTCATTCTTTCACTCTCTCTCTCTCAAATAAATAAATAAAATCTTAAAAAAAAGAAAAGGCAAAACCGGGGGTGCCTGGGTGGCTCAGTCGTTAAGCGTCTGCCTTTGGCTCAGGTCATGATCCTGGGGTCCTGGGATTGAGCCCCACATCAGTCGCCCTGCTCTGTGGGAAGCCTGCTTCTCCCTTTTTCACTCCCCCCTCTTGTGTTCCCTCTCTCACTGTGTTTCTCTCTGTCAAATAAATAAATAAAATATTTAAAAAAATAAAAGGCAAAAGAGTATTTGACATATAGAATCACAAATTAAACCAATATTATTAAAAACAAACTGTAGCAAAATTTGTATGGGAATTACCAAAGTGAACAGATTGCTTTCACAGTGCCAGAGCCAATAGAATTGCCTTATGCATACTATGCTGTTTTATTTTCCACCAGTAATCTGCATGAAAATAACTTCCTTGAGAAACACACTGTGCTAGTGCCATATAATTACACTGTGACTCAGAGTTTCCTACATCAGGGAAGCACACTCCAAATAATTATTTCCATTCAGCTTTTCTGTGGTTCCTACAGACACTCCATCTATACATGTTCTAATGAAATGTTCCCAAATTGGGTCCCATGTAACACTAATGTCCAGAGAGTTAGTAATAGATGTTCTATGAAAATAAAATGTTTTCTGGCCAAATAGTTTCCAAAAAACATTGGATTAACACAAATTCAAGTCAGTTTTTTACTATAAGGAATCTCTGAGCCCTTATTATGGCATTGTACATGTGAATTTTCAAAAGGGAATATTATGTGTTTTCCCACATCAATTGATTTTGGAACTTTTCTCATGGAATACCTAACAATATATGTGGGGCATTGTTAATTTCCAGGGGACATCTCTGAATATGTAGCTATATAGATATATTTTGCATTAATTTGCCTAAAAAATGGATAAAGCTGCCAAGCATGGTGAGGAGAACTTGAGATTTGAATTTGATAAGGTGAATGTTTTCATATTAAATATATTAATGGTAATATTAAGGACTACAAAACTTGCTTACTTTAAATGTTATGAAGATATAGTAAGAATAGCTATCATCAAAAATAGAGTCCATTTTTTGACTATTAAAGTTGAGTCAAGAACTATTTTTGGGGCGCCTGGGTGGCCCAGTTGGTTGGGCAATTGCCTTCAGCTTAGGTCAAGATCCCAGAGTCCTGGTATCGAGTCCCGCATCGGGCTCCCAGCTCCATGGGGAGTCTGCGTCTCCCTCTGACTTCTCCCCTCTCATGCACTTGCTGTCTCTGTCTCTCTCAAATAAATAAATAAAAATCTTAAAAAAAAAAAAAAAGAACTATTCTATCTTGTGTTCATCTTTCCCCAGACCCTGAGAGATGGAAACCATTACCCTCAATTGGTCAACAGAAAGGTAAGCTAATTGGAGTAACTTTTACTGAGAGCACTCGTCTGGTAAGTCACCGAGCTGAGATTCGAAGCAAAGTTTGCACAGCTCTATGCCCTATTTCCTGTACTTTTCCATTCTACAATGTAACTTTTACTTTGAATGACTTAATGTGCTGTCCTTATCAGAGATTTAACTAATGAAGATTGTGACCATGTAGAAGTTATAACTTTTCAAATACACAGAAAAGGAAATATTATTCTAACATTAATTTTCTTGTTCTGGGGTTAGGCAATTAGTTTGACACAACCCTTGAGAAATCAGAATTTTCTGGAAACAAAATAGGAGCATTGTAAATGAATTTAATATAGTAACACTTAATAGTTCTGCTAGAAACACAAAAATAATTCTAAATGTTGTAGAACAAAACAAAACAAAACAAAAACAAGCTGTGAAGTACAGATGTAAATTCCTCCATATCAGGTTCTAGTACCAGGTGCCATGGGAAAAGATTGAAGTGTGTGTGTGTGTGGTGTTACTTGCAGAAAGACCAAATTAAAATAGGATGACTTTTGGGGAACCTGGGTGGCTCAGTGGGTTAAAGCCTCTGCTGTTGGCTCAGGTCATGATCTCAGGGTCCTGGGATCAAGCCCCGCATCAGGCTCTCTACTCAGCGGGGAGCCTGCTTCCTCCTCTCTCTCTCTGCCTGCCTCTCTGCCTGCTTGTGATCTCTGTCTGTCAAATGAATAAATAAAATCTTAAAAAAATTTTTTTTAAAAAGATAAATAAGTCCAGGACATGTAATTTACAACATTGTACTATAGTTAACAATACTGTATTGTATATTTTAATTGCTAGGATAGTAGATCTTAAAAGCCTTCATCACAGGAATAAAAGTTATTACTGTGTGCGTGAAGTGATGGATGCTATCTAAATTTATTGTAGTGATCATTTTACAATATGTACATATATCACATCATTTTGTACACCTAAAGATAATATAATGTTATAGGTCAGTGATACCTCAATTAAAAAGCAGAAGCAAAATAAGAGTGAAAATAAATGAAAATTAGAAGATAATTATGGGAGATCCAACATCAAAATAATAGGGGTTTCAGATGCACCACAGCCAAAAAAAAAATAAGGATAAAAATATAGGGAAGGAAATTTTAATAGGATACTTCAAGAAATTTGGTCAGAAAAAAATATTTGCTTCTTGGTTTGAAGGGTGTACTAATTGTCCAGCAAAAGAAATGAAAATGGATCCATACTACACAATGAACATCACATCCTTGTTTCTCTCTCCTGGTCCAAGCTATACAATTTAATGATTAGGATACTATAAAAGATTGACAAGTCTTCAGTTTTTGGTCAACTTGAGTCATATCTGTGTATAAACAATGGAAGCAACAATGAAATGAGTGCTTTTTAAGGCTTCCATTGCACTCAGAATACATTGAGAGCTCCCCTTTTGACCTACAAGTCTCTCCATGATTAGGACCCAAGTAATTCTCTGGCCTTCTTGCCTTGCATGTCCTTCTTTAGCCACACTGGCTCCCTTGCTGGTCCTTGAGCATGCCAAGATGACGACCTTGAGGCTTGCTTTTTCCATTGTCCTGGAATGATTTCTTTTCCTCTATATTTACATGTCTTCTCCCATCGTTTTGTTCAGGTCTTCATGTAATGCAACTTTTTCCTGACATTGCAACCTACCTTTTACTTTCATTGTTATTTCTTCCTTTATTCTCCAGTACTTTTCTTCAAAGCACCTATCATTGATTGAATAAGCAAACAAATGAATTTTCTTATGCATTGTCTTCTCCATAAAATATGAGCTTTTGCTGGCAGAATTATTGTTTTGTTTATTGCTGTACCTGATGTCTAGAAATGTGCCTGACAGAGACTGGAAACTTAATACATTTTTATTGGATAAATAAATAAAATTGTAGATAATTTCTTTTTTCATCTATACCTAGAACTTTGTCTTGCCTCAATCTCACTTAAAAACAAAACAAAACAAAACAAAACACCAGAACCAAAACAAAACAAAAAAAAAACTTGGCCAAATTCGAGGGTTTTTTTTGTTTTGTTTTTAAAGAAGCTTCTAAAGGAAAGTCCAGTAGATTCTACCTAGTCTTATAAAAATGGAAGGAGAATAAAATCTTTAAAAAAGACTGGGGGCACCTGGGTGGTTTGGCGACTGCCTTTGGCTCAGGTCATGATCCTGGAGTCCCGGGATCGAGTCCCACATCAGGCTCCCTGCTTGGCAGGGCGTCTGCTTCTTCCTCTGACCTCTTCTCTCTCATGCTCTCTTTCTCTCTCATCCTCTCTCTCTCAAATAAATGAATAAAATCTTTTTTAAAAATGGAAGGAAAACAAAAGCAGATGTCACAGACATGGAGCCACAGGGAGAAGGAGATGAGGAGATTTCCATACAGAATTCTAGGAAAGGCAACATCTCGGAGAGAAACAACAGTGTGGTGTCCCTGAGAGATTTAAATCCTGGGGACTTGTTTTGCTAAAGACCCTGTCTACAAATTCAGCTCAAGATTTTTTGAGTCCCATAATTTCTGGATTTGGACAGTGAATATGTTAGCTGTGACCAGTGTTCTGGAAGGTATAGGAAGACATGAACTTTCCTTCAATCCTGAAGGAAGGGTAAGAAACTCCCCTCTGGGTCCTCTAGTTGAACCTGTTCCCAGCCCAGAAGGATGGGGATTCAGGAAAAAACTAAATTTGATTTGGAGAAATTCAAAACTTACGACTTTCTTATCCCTTATCTGGGGAGTAAAGTCATATTTTCAACAGGTTGAATAAAACACTTTACCTATTTAATATAATGAGTAAAAATCTCAGCTTTACTGGAATTTTTGACCCCACATTCACAATTCAAAATAGCAAGTGTATATTGAATATGAATGATCCAAATATTGTAGGGACTATCATCAAATACAAGGAATAATATTTTATGGAAATAAAACCTATTCATTTGAAGAAAAAAATACCATAGTCTAAGTGGTTTAAACAACATCTGTTTCTTATAGTTCCGGATGCTCAAAGTCCAAGAGATGCTCAAAGTCTGCACAGGCAGAGCTTGTGTCTGGTAAGAGCGTCTTCTCTGGTTCACAGGCAGTTAACTTTACACTGTGTTCTCACATGGTAAAGGGGCAAGGGAGTTCTCTTTGGCCAATTTTCTGAGGGCACTAATCCATTATGAGGGTTCTGTCTTCATGACTACCTCCCAAATGCTACCTCCAAGCACCATCACATTGGGAATTAGGTAGGGTAGGGGGATGGGGTACACAAACATTCATTTTACAGCAGTCACATTCTGAGGTACTAGGGGTTAGGACTTCAACATATGAGTTTTGGAGGTGCACATAATTCAGTCCACAACAAAGAAAAATATATATATTTTTTTCTTCCTGTAACAGAAAGGGAAAAAGAAGGGGCAGGCACAGTGTATCTAATTTATGGCTTCTACAATCTCAGTGAAACATGTATGGGGAAGAGATTTAAAAAGAGGACAGAGGTGCCTGAGTGGCTCAGGTGGTTAAGCATCGGGCTCAAGGTCATGAGGTCATGATCTCATGGGTCATGAGATCTGGCCATGGGTTGGGCTGCATGCTCAGCAGGGAGTCTGCTTGAAGATTGTCTCCCTCTGGCCATTCCCTCTACTCACTTTCTCTCTCTCTCAAATAAATAAAAGAATCTTTAAAAGAAAATAAAAAGAGAAAAAAAGTTTGAGACAGTTGCTTAGGGGCATGGGAATATTATTCAACTCAAGAAGCATAGTAGGAGTCCTATACTGTAATAAGGCCCATTTCAGTTTTGTGGTCATGAATTTAAAGTGAAACCATTCAGCTTGGTTTGTAATTTCCTCTAGCAACACGCAGCTGCTCCGGAAGGCAGAAGAAAGCAGATGGGATTTTACCAAGCAAGTGTCACTCACCACTAGGAATTAAAATAACAGGCAATTATGAGAGAGGTTTAAAATAACACAAACATTTAGATACAATCTATCACTCTCTTCACCAAATGTTAATGGCTACCAATTATGCCTCTGTATTTTTCTGGTTCACTCAGCTTGGATAAATCAACTTGCATTAAATCTTCTCTTGGAACCCAAGACTTCCTAAGGTCCATGTCACACATCCAGGCTTCAGAATAGCTGAACCTAATGAGCTTGACCATCTATATTAGAGTCAGAGGTTTTCACCAGTGAGCCCTAACAGAGGACAGACGTTTGCCTGAGGGCCATACAACAGAGCCAAAATTCCTAACTGGTGAAGGACTCAAAATTCATTGACTTTCACATTTATGTAAAACTAGGGAGCTGGGAAAGTTTAGGACATTTTGTAGTCATAGCCTGAAGTGAAGTTTTATTTATTCATCCATCACATACCTTACTGAGCACTTACTATGTGCAGGTGCTATTCTCATGCTGGAGGTAATAAACAAGAATGTCTCTGCATGTGGAATTTAACAGGGGACAAGGAAAGGAACAAGCAAGTAAGAAAAATGTCAGTATAATTTTAGGTGGGGATAACACTGGGAAGAAAAAAAAAAAAACAGTAAGTTTAGAGAGGGGGGAGGGTTTAAATGAGGTGATTGTGTGACCTCCTGAGGGGGTGTGAAGGAAGCAGGGCAGAGAACTTTGAAAGCATTGTTTGCTGAATTGCAGATTGAATGTTGATAAATCTACCTCAAGGGGATTCTACTTCCTAACACACAGTGCTGACTATACAAAGTTTGATTAACCATTGCTTTATTATACACATTGTGACAATGTAAAAAAAGTCCCATTTTCAAGTTATCAGTGAATGCACAATTATTGTTGCCACTGTATCAGTTGGCTCCTCTATTATTTAAAAATTTTTTTTGAAGATTTTATTTATTTATCAGAGAGAGAGGGAGAGAGAGAGCGGAGCACAGGTAGACAGAATGGCAGGCAGAGGCAGAGGGAGAAGCAGGTTCCCTGCCGAGCAAGGAGCCCTACACGGGACTAGATCCCAGGATGCTGGGATCACGACCCGAGCGGAAGGCAGCTGCCCAACCAACTGAGCCACCCAGGTGTCCCTATTATTTAAAATTTTAGTGAGTGTTTAGTGCTCACGAACAAGTTAATAGAAACCTTGAAGCCACACAAATTCTCAGCTTTCAAGGACAACTGACAGACACTAAAAGGGTTCTCCCTACATCATCACAACTGTTAAATGGGCCTTAGTATGCAGCCAACTCTTACCATAACAGAAAATATTTCCATGTGATAATCACACGAGCTTTTCCTGATTATGAGCCCACCTCCGCCAAGGCACTATGACATGATAGTTAAATACCTTGGCATTAATCAGGTGAAGGCATTGAGGGACGAAAATAAGATCACATTTTAGGAAGAAGCTCCCATACATATTGCATGTATGTAGATATGTGTATCCGTGTCCAGGACTTCTACCAATCTTCCACCTGTCTCAAGAAATTTAGAAATACCTAAGAGGTAATTTTCATTAAGATAAGTAAGTTCTGAGAATGCTACTTCATTCAGGTTATGTCCTTTAGAGGGTAGTGTTTGGCGTCTGGTTATTTGCCACATAGTTGAAAATAGGTTGTTGATTAAATTTCTATCACGAACAGTGTCCACTAGAAATGGCCAGTTCTGGCACTAAGAATCTCAGTGGATCCTTAGGCTCCTTTCTCCCAAGTAAATAACTGGGAAGTAGACCTACTGGTCAGTCAGAGGTGACTTTAGGAGATTGCAAGGGAATATCATGCGAACAGTTGGTCTTTCAATCACTGGTTCAATACATTTTTCTCTATGGAAGATATAAGAATTCCATGTTTTGCTTTTCCACTCCTGGTCAACAGCTGAAATGTGTGACAACTATCTAGCTAGTTTTTAGCAAGGGTGAATGGCATTAACCTTATTTCCAAAAGTGTTTAAGAACAGAATAACTGGGGCGCCTGGCTGGCTCAGTGGATTAAGCCGCGGCCTTCGGCTCAGGTCGTGATCTCAGTGTCCTGGGATCGAGCCCCGCATTGGGCTCTTTGCTTGGCGGGAGCCTGCTTCTCTCTCTCTCTCTCTGACTGACTCTCCGCCTGCTTGTGATCTCTCTCTCTGTCAAATAAGTAAATAAAATCTTTAAAAAAAAAAAACACAACCAGAATAACTGAGGACAATGAAGCTGTTGTTACACTGCCAGGCTTCCTTATTTACCTAATAGATAATAATGGGAATACAACATCATCTTATAAGACTTTGTATGTTGTTTTTGTAATAACTCTATTGTAATATAACTCATATATCACAGAATTCATCCTTTCAAAGTTTGTAATCCAGTAGTTTTTAGTACAAATGCAGTATATTCATAGTACATTCAAATTTTACATATTTTATAACCACAAAAATATTCCCCATACCCATTACTTCCTCTCAGCTTTTGGCAACTCTACTCTCTCTATGAATTTACCTATTCATTTTTATTTTATTTTTTTATCTACCGTTATATATCTTCTTGAATGATCTATCCTTTTACAATTACAAAATGTTCTTTATCTCAATTAACAATTCTTATCTAAAGTCTATTTTGTCTGATATATATATATATATATATATATTTAAGATTTTATTTATTTATCAGAGAGAGAGAGGGCGAGAGAGCAAGCACAGGCAGACAGAATGGCAGGCAGAGGCAGAGGGAGAAGCAGGCTCCCCGCCAAGCAAGGAGCCCGATGCGGGACTCGATCCCAGGATACTGGGATCACTACCTGAGCCGAAGGCAGGCGCTTAACCAACTGAGCCACCCAGGCATCCCTTGTCTGATATTTTTATAGTCACTCCATTTTTCCTTTGATTACTGTTCTATACTATTTCTACAATTTACTTTTAATCAGTTTATCTCTTTGAACCTAAATTGTGTCTTTTGCAAACAGCATATAGTTGAATAATGCTTTAAAAATCCATTTTACCAATCTCTGCATTTTGATTGGACTGTTGAATCAATTTTCAGTTAACACAGTTACTAAAAGGCAGAATTTATTTTTCTTATTTTATGTTGTCTTTACATGTTACATCCCTTTCCCTTTATTCTTCCATTAGTACCTTCTTTTATATTAAATAGATATTTCCTATTGTACTATTTTATCCACTAATTTCTTTTATTGTATTTTTAAGTTATCTTCTTAGTGGTTGCCCTAGAGATTACAATTAGTATCCTCAACTTAAAAATTTTGTGGCTCAGTGGGTTAAGCCGCTGCCTTCAGCTCGGGTCATGATCTCAGGGTCCTGGGATTGAGTCCCGCATTGGGCTCTCTGCTCAGCAGGGAGCCTGCTTCCTTCTCTCTCTCTCTCTCTGCCTGCCTCTCTGCCTACTTGTGATCTCTCTCTGTCAAATAACTAAATAAAATCTTTAAAAAAAATTTTAATTTCAATACTGTAAATACCCTAATATAGTGCTCCTTTCCCCCCCTTTGTGTAATCCTTATCATTAAAAGCATAATGTTATACATCATAAGCCCATTAAGACACTTTAAAATTATTGCTTTATGCAAGTGTCTTTTAAATCAGTTAGAAGTAAAAAAGATTAACATGCAAAAATTTACTTACAATGTCCTTTATGTTTACATATGTGGTTATTGGTACTGGTGCTTTCTCTGCATGGATTTCAGTTACTATTGGATGTCATTCATTTCAACCTGAAGGACTCCCTTTACTATTTCTTGTAGAGCAGGGCTCCTAGAGAGAAATTCTCTGTTTTAACTTACCTGGGAATATCTTAATTTCTCCTAAATTTTGCTGTGTATAGAATTCTTGGTCTTGCTGTGTATAGAATTCTTGGTCTTGCTGTTTACAGAATTCTTATTAACACTTTTCTTTCAGCACTTTGACTATATCATTCCACTCTCTCTGGCCTCGATAGCTTCTGACCAGAAGTCAGCCATAAGTCTTATTGAGGCTCCCTTGTACAGAATGAATCTTTTTCCTCTTGCTATTTTCAGGATTTCCTTTTCGTCCTTGTCTTTTGACATTTTAGCTACAGTGTACTGAGGTGACAATCTGTTTGAGTTTGTCCTAGTTGGAGTTGGCTGAAATTTGTAAATGATTAATGTTTTTATGGATTTGGAAAGTTTTCAACTAATTTGTTTCTTCAGGTATTCTTTCTGCCTTTTTCACTTCTCCTTCTCCTTCAGGAACTCCATCATGTATAAGCTGTCATGTTTTAAGGTGTTCACAGGTCTCTTCATTTTTCTTCATTCTTTTTCTTTTTCTTCACCAGATAGAATAATCTCTTTCTATTATCTTCAAGTTTTCTGAGTTTTTCTTCTGCCATTCAGATCTGATGTTAAACACCTCTAGTGATTACTTTTCAGCTCCAGAACTTCTATTTGGTCCTTCCTTTGCAGTTTATCTCTACTGATATTCTCCATTTGGAGCACAACATTGTTATACATTATTTCTTTCAAAATTGTATCCTTTAGTTCTTTGACATATCTATTGTGCCTGATTTAAAGTCTTTTAGGAGTAAATCCATCAGAATTTCCTTAGGGACAGATTCTACTAACTGCATTTTCTTCCCTATGCAAGCCAAATTTTAATTATAAAGCCTCAAATTTAAATTATAGAGCTTATAATAAAGTAGAGCATTGGTTCTTTCTTCTGACTATACATTAGAATCACCTAAGAAAAAGTAAAAAAAAAAATATTGATATATACCTCAAATGAATCAAATTGGAATCTCTGTGGATGGGCCCCAAGTATCTGCATTAATATTTTTAAGTTCCTTTTCTAATACTTATGCTCAGTAAGTGTTGAGAAACCTGAAGTTTTAAGTCTGGCACTAATTGATTCAACCAACTTTTGTGAATACTCAAAGGAAGAAGACTATTCTCCAGAAGAAGCAAAAACAGAATGGCTTATGGGGAAACTCTATGATTCAAGGTGGCAGGAAGGTTTCAGAGAGATCCTAAAGTTAGGAAATATTTCTCACTTGTGCAAACATATATAACTAACATTTACTGAACTCTTACTATATACTTGGTGCTGTGTCAAATGTATTAAGATGATTTCATCTTAATCCTTCCAACATCCTCTTAAGATAATTGGTACTTTTATAAGCCCCATTATGTAGATGAGGAAAGTGGGTCTAAGAGTGGTCAGATAACTGGCTAAGGAATCCAGTTAGTAAGCAAATGGACTAGAGGGAAACCTGGATCCAGCTCAGCCCCACACCCATAATTTTACTCACTGAGTGTATATATATGTGTGTGTGTATGTGTGATTAATTGGTTTAATTAATAAAAATAAAAATCTTACTTTATTGGAAAAATTATTTGCTGGAATTTATCCAAAAAACATAAAAAAGCATACATTGGGTCAACTGATCTTACATCATGACTTATTCAATGAATAACAACAACTATATTTAAACATTTATGTAAAAAACTGAAAAAAACTTAAATCTAGAAATGTTCACGTTTGAAGAAATTTACATCAGCTATTTTAATCAAATTAAGATATATTTTCATATAGCATTATCGAATTATATATGTATCATAATCAAAACTATTGATTATATACAAAATAGTATATAGAATTATATATATAGTATACAGAATTATATATGTATCATAATCAAAACTATTTTAGAAAGTATACTAAAATTTTAATAGTAGTTACCTTTAATCTGTAGAAAAGGAAAAATTGCTAATTTAGTTTTATTTTTCTGTATATTTCAATTTTCTAAGATTTATAAAAAAAATAAAACTTAAAAACACAAGACATAAACATTAATTTCCATAAAGAGTTTGTGAATAGTTGTGGGTTTGATAGCTGTGGGTTTATTGGGATGCCCCCTTAAGTTAGCTTGGACTGCCATAACAAAATACCACAGACTATGTGGCCTAAACAATAGAAATTTATTTTCTCACAGTTTTAGAAGTCCAGATGTTCTGGCTAAGTTGGTTTTTGGTGAGGATTTTCTACCTGGTTTCCAGATAGTTGCCTTCATGTCCTCACATGGCCTTCCCTTGATGCCTACATATAGGGAGAGGTGGGAGAGAGAGAGAGGGAGCACTTTTTCATATTTCTTCTTATAAGGACACTAATCCTATCAGGTCAGCCCCCAACTTATGACCTCATTTAACTTAATTACTTTCTTAGAGGTCCCATCTACAAATACCACCACACACTGGGGGTTAGGGTTTCACCATATAAATTGGGGGATGAAAGGGCAAACAAACATTTAGTATAATAGACACCAACTGAACATTGAAAAATAGTTTTAAAAATAAGATATTTAGGTAAAAAAGATTCAGAGTGGATTTTCTTAATCTAGGTTCCATGAAAGAATTTTGGGGACATGTAATCTTCTTGAAATTATGTTCAAGACTTCTTTGCATTTGATTTGGGGGTAGAAACTAGTGCAGAACTTATATCAGATGTGACTTCAAAGAAATTAAGAAACAGTTAAATAGAGAAATTTCACAAAAAAATAACACAACAGCAAGCCTGGGTGATTCAATTGGTTATGCATCTACCTTTGGCTCAGGTAACGATCCCAGAGTTCTGGGATCAAGTCCCACATCCGACTCCTCGCTCATGGAGGAGTCTGCTTCTCCTTCTGCCCCTCCCCCTGCCTGTGCGCTCTCTCTCTCTCTCTCTCTCTCGCAAAAATAAATAAATAAACAAAATCTTTAAAAACTAAAAAAATAAAAAGAACACAACAGACCAAGGAAAAGTAATATTTTGATGATGAAACAATTCAAAAGGATTTTCTTAATACAGAGCAGACACACTATTGCAAGGAAATCGAAGACACAGGCTTTGAAATGGTGGGCGGACCTGGGTTTAAGTCTAGTTCTGTCATTTTTGCTAGAATTGTGGCTTAAATGAAGTGAGTCAATCTCCTGAAATATATTGCTGAGTTTGCACATCTGGAATATTGGCTAAAGCTGATGAATATTGCCAAGTACTGTGCTAAGCAGTTTACGTAAGTCACCTCATTGATGGAATGCCTCCAGGAGGCAGGTAACAGTATTCTCACTTAGAAGTAAGGAGGTTGAGGCTTACCCAGCAAGGTAACATGGAATCAGATAGTAAGCATTTAGCACACAATCTGGCATGCATGAAGAAGTCAGCAATTGTTTGCTTCCATCCTGTTGGACGGTGACATTTATATTTTTGTTACTAGAGAGAGCCCTTCCAATCCTAAACTTTCTGCTCCCCTCTCTGATATATTAAAGATTGCTAGAAATACAAAGGAACATTTTCAGTTCAATTCACAATTCTTGAAGGAGAATTTGAACTATGAACTATGCCAAACATGAAGGACTAGATTTTCCCTCTGGGGAAGTCTCTTGAACACAGGTCAGGCTGAGGATTCACAGAAAGATGCACGTCCTTTGAGGGGCTTGACTCTATGTGAATAGAATATAGCAATTTATTGCTCAGAATGATAAACTTATGATTATTAAGATGAGTACCAAATAGTACCCATTTCATAAAGCTTTCTATATCATTCTTTGTCCAGTCCAGAAGTGTTCATTGAATAGTTACTTGAGGTCAGACTCTTCTTTGGGGGCTGGACACAGCTGGGAAGAAATAGACACAAATCTCCTTGGGGATGACCATCATGACCATAAAATGCCTTATGTACTCTCCATGTCGGTTATGTTTGGTAGCTTTAATGGATTTATACACCAGGTTTACATACCAACAAGAATTTGTACGAAATTTTTGGCGGAAATTTGGACCTCAAGAAATAGTGTTTCATTACTTGAAGCAGTAGACCTACTGCCATCTTGTGGCAAGGCTGCAAATTTCAGGGCTAAAGAAAAACTGAGCATTAATTTTTATAAACCATGATAGAGATCATATTACCAAATCACACCAAGTCAAAAGAATTGTCTATTGCCGGGAGGGGGGGTGGGGAGATAGATGACATTTATAAAATTAAGTCAAAAATAACTTGTACCAATTATAAAGTTATTACACAATATTTCTGGAGTAGATTTCAAAATACTGCCCAACAGTCCTAAAAATGAGTTGACAAACTTACTACTTACAAGGCAGATTTTTATAACATGAAATCGTTGATAAATCTCTTCCTTGCCTAAATTGCCAATTAGTTTTATTGAAAAATATATTGCCTCATGTCATCCTTTTTGTTTATTCTTTTCTTTCCCCCTCATGGTGGCAATCAAGAGCAGCTGGATTCTTAATCTACCGGAGTTTGTAACATGATCTGTGTTTTTTGACCTGGCTGTGCAGTGAGGTTAAGTCACGTGTTTTGTAAGCAGCGAATGAAGCCAATGCCATAGTAGGGAACTCTGTTAGTTTCTATATGGGTCACTTAGCTTTGCATTATTTCATAGCCACAGTGTGTGAATTTAACCAGCTCTAACAAGCCATTGTAAAAATATGCATCAAATGTTATTAAGGTTATCCTGGTAGAAATCCACCAATACCACAGGGGGGAAAAAAAAAAAAGCTGTTTCAAGCAACTATCCTCTTTTGTAAGTGATTAGCATTGCCATTCTAAATCTAAGGTAACTAACACTATGTAACAGTGTAATGATGGGCTATTTATTATGTATGACAGTACAAGTTATACACATGCCTAAGCATATTGAATTACCAATGTCTAGTAAGTGGCATGTAATACAATGCCACTGACAGGAACTTTTAGGAGAAAGTCATCCATTCTTTTTGCATCTGACATTTTATAAAGACTTTTTTATTTTTTAAAATATTTTTATTTATTTATTTGATAGAGAGAGACACAGCGAGAGGGAAAACAAGCAGGGGGAGTGGGAGAGGGAGAAGCAGGCTTCCTGCTGAGCAGGGACCCGATGTGGGGCTTGATTCCAGGACCCTGGGATCATGACTTGAGCTAAAGGCAGATGCTTAACGCCTGAGCCACCCAGGCGCCCCTTACAAAGACTTTAAAAAACACCAATTATTTTCCAGTCATTAACATTACAGGAAAGCCCTTCATGCCATGCACACACCCACGCAAACACATAGACACACATCTGACAAAACAGAAGCAGAGTATTATAAGCACATCCTATCTTTCTGTTAAGCCTGTCTGACTTTGTAGACAGTTACCTGGCAAGCAAATGTTCTGTTGAGGGGACCAAGATAAAGGGTTAATAACATTCACTTATGCATAATAAAATTATGCAGTTAGAAAATTAATTATACAAAAGAGCTGTTGGCTAATGATTGTTTAGCAGAAAACACTTTAATATTTAGCTTTTTCCAGTGTAAAACCTAAAAAGCGAGAAAATACTTTTAGTGGTCTCTCTCCCTCAAAGTTTTAGCACCTTGTCTTGCTAATTTGAATTAGATTAAACATTTAACACGGCTTTAAAGAGATTCTGAATTCTGGGAAGAAAATGGTGAAAAAATTTTTTTTATTATCCTAATGCAGTCTTTTGATCTTCAAAATGACTGTATTTATGGAAAAATTATTTAAACTGAGAATGGGGCAAACTTTTAACACACTAAAGAGTTATGAGCCTTTACTGACTAGAATTCTAACAATTTTAAAGGAAGCAAGAAAACTTTTCAGAGCTCCCCAGTCAGAATATTCAGTGGTTCTTTTAGCAGGAGTTATAGACAATAACTAAACACGCTCTTACAGAGTTTCATTCAAATAATGTTTCTTGATTTACTACGTTCATTTAGGTATTGAACTGTGAAGTTGTAATAAAGTCATCCTTACTCTTATGGAAATAACACATGTTCATATTCTTATTTTAAAATCAAATTATCCTCCATCAGCTTACTCTCTCTCATCTCAAGCCCCACTCCAAAGTGTAATCATTTTTAGCCTATTTAGCAATGTCTAATGGTCTTACTTGTAGATAACATTTTACCACCATTTTAAATTCTTCTTTGCTTCTTATTTCTAGTATTGCTTAGTTACTTAGTATTTATTATTTCCATTACGGAAAAAATGAAGGATTGGCTATGTTACCCCCTTCCCCCAACTTTCTTTTTCTCCACCTTCCTTTCTAATATGTCATTATACTTCACTTTGGGTTATGTAAATCTTCAGTGTTACTAGCAAATTTGGAGGAGAGCATTTGTCTTTGGTAGCTGTCTTTCCCAATCCTCCAGTATGCTATCCGGCTGTACCTAACCTTACACCTCTTTTCTAATATCCTTTGCACGCTGTCCTCCAGGCACAAAGCACATTTTCTTCTTTCTAGGGCACCCTGGAGCCTTGTATGTATTCTTTCCTGTCCTGGAAATGGCTTTACTCTCATCCCCACCTTGCAAACTCCTTGTCTCTTTTAAACCTCCCTGTTAAGAAACATTTCACAACTGTCCTGAGCAGAGATGGCCACTCCCCTCCTTGTGCTCCTGACAATACCGCAGTACCTCTGGCATTGCAATTATTGGATTAAACAAAAATTAGAGACAAAAACTAATTTAAGACTGTTTCCAAGCCTTTCATGTTCTTCCAAATCAGAGTTGGAAGGGATAGTAGTACCAAAAGATGAAGAAGCCAGGAGTCGAAAGAAGCTTTTTTTTCTGGGGATGGAGAGGGCCGTGTAAGAAATATTAGGAGGGTCTCCTGATCACCTAGAGTGTTTGAGAAACCCACGTGTTTGAGTGTTTGAGAAGTCCACGGAGCACACAGTTGGGACCCTACCAAAACTGCTGTCCCTAGCTTTCACCATGCAGCAAATCGGCCTGACCCCTGACTCCAGCACCACATCTAGTGTCCCCACAGCACTGGCCTCCAAGAGCCCCAGGGAAGGCGCAACACTATACCACACCCATTATTGGCGTCTCTCCCTTTCTGTCTCACTTCTACACTTTACCAGTGATGTTTCCTGGAATCAACTCCCAAATCATATGCATTCCCTTGTTTTAGAGTTGGGTTCTGGGAAAACCCAAGTTAAGAGAGCACTTATTTTGAAATTTCTTTGCGCCCTGTGAATTGTGGTCCAACTGTTACCACTCACTCCAGCACTGACACGTGGGGTCCTTGATGTGGTGGTCTTTCTCACCAGACTGGCCGGCAGAGGCTTTGTCTTTGACTGATCTCACTCTCAACAGATTTTTGTGAAGTGAATAAATGTGTGAGTGAATGAAAGATATCCCATAGGAGCCCCAGAGTAATATAGGAGATTTCTAAAAATGCTGCAAGTTAGATTCCATATTGCTTATCTGCTTCAGCAAACATGCAGGCTTGTCTGAACTGGTCCATATTAGGTAGTGAATGAAGCTCACTAAATATTTTAGTCACATTCACACTCCCCAAATGAGTCATTTTTTCCAAAACTACATAACATTTTATTGGCTCGAAAGATGTTTTCACTCTTTTTAAAAAAATAATGTTTCAGCAGAGGAACTTTTTATTTAGAGTTTAATGATCCCAGAGACTCATTAATTTTCTTTCTTGAAACACGGAAATAAAACATTTACATCTAGTTCTAAACCATTTTTATGAAGCGAATTTTCTCCAGGGCTGAATTTAGAGAAAACCTTTTTAATTCAGAATCAGACTTTACATACCATGTGTTGTCTTAAATATATAAGTGTATGTTTCAAGTAGCTTATTTTCTGTACCATGAAGCAATACCATACTGAAGTTGATATTTTAAAGAATCAAAATACAGAAACTGAAAGGAATAAGTCTTAAGTAGTTTTAGTTTGCTAGGAATCAGGTTTAAGACACTAAAAAAATATTCAGACAAAGATGGTTGTTACTCTTCATATCACATGAATAGTTTGAAAGCATTACAATTTGACAGCGTTCAAAGGAAACCTTATTTGTCCTTTCCCTATCACTGTGTGCTAGAGAGGAGTTGGGGATCTCACTGGTCATCTTACTTTTTAACTTAATGTGCATGTGGTGCCAGGATTTTGCCGTGGAGTGAATATTTGAGTCTCCTCAAATTCATATGTTGAAGCCATAACTGCCAGGGTGATGGTGGGGTCTTTGGAAGCAATTAGCTCAGGGGGTGGGGCCTTCATGAATGGGATTAGTGCCTTAAAAGAGTAAACACCAGAGAAATGTCTCTCTCCCTTTGCCATGTGAGCAGAGTGTAAAGGCAGCCAGGAGGGTTTTTACCAGGAACCAAATTGTATGGCATCTTGACCTTGGAATTCCCAACCTTCCAAATTGTGGGATATAAATATCTCTTATTTAAGCCATCCAGTCTATGGTATTTTTGTTATAGCATCCAGAGCTTAATGAGACAGATTTCTGAGAAGGCTAGGGGACTGCTCTTCCCCTGGCTGTCTAGCACTAAGAAAGTGTTACTGGTCTTGTCACTCTTCTGAGCCCCGAAATCTCCAGCAGTTGCAGAGAAATTGGGTGATCTGGCATGCCACTCTCTGTGGTATCCTGAAGGCCAAGTAAAACACTGGTGGAAGTGCTTTTAATCAGGAAAGCTTTGTGCAGGAGTAGAGTGTTCTACTTATTCTTAGATTTGTTTTTGCCCTTTCTGCCCAAGGTTAAGCGAACAAAGAATATACATACTTTAGGTAGTAAGGGGAAAGAAGAAGATGAGCAAAATAAATATACATTTTGTCATATTGATTGGATTAGAAGCTGGTAGACACATTTTTCCCCCCACTACTTCTCACTAATCAACATCTCAGGGTCCTAGTTTTCTCCTTCCTAACATAAAAAGTTGGAATGATTTTAAAGTTCTTTCAGGCACGAGTCCATAGAATTTATGGATAAGTTTTAATAGGAATGTATTAAATATATTGCTTCTGTCCCTCTGGAAAAAATATGTCCTACAAAATAATGTTTATTTGGAATGAGAAATCCATTTTAGAGTGTGTGACCCCAACATAGTATGACCTAAGCTTTTCTTTCCAGACCCCATCCCAGTCATTTCCTGCTTCAAGAGCAGGTGCCCACCAGGTAATCCCCAAGGCTGACACAGATTCCCTCTCTGACCCTCTCTAGTTAGGCTCCTCTGGGCCCTCTTCGGGACGAGGCCTCTGTCCTAGCCTACACACACAGCAGAGTCTTAACACAAATGATTGTGTACCGCCCCCTGAAGCCCCCACGAAGAGACCGGAACACACACGAGCATAGTCTGTGTCAGCTCAAGACAGCATCACTGGGATGACTGCTCCAGCCCATTCACCCTGCCTGGGAAAGGTCCAGGCTGTCAAAAGAATTTACTGTTTGTTCCAACCAACACCTGAAGATAGGGCCCCTCCTCCCGGTGTTTGTGAGAGAGTAGGAGCCTGACTTTGATAAGGGTTAGCATGAGATCGACTCAGATCCACTAGTCACATGAAACAACCTGCTTTCTGCTTTTTGTAATTCCCTTTCCTTACTCCACTGAGTGCCACTCACCCAGTCCCTACTTACTCATATTCCCTTGAAACTGTGCTGTCACCTCTTAGTGAGTGGAATTTGAGTATAGTTCATGCTGGACTCTTTTCTTTATTGCAGTAGTTACTACTGGTTAATATCTGTTCATAAGGTTTTAACTAATGCTAGGCATAGTTTATTTTTGACAGGGTCCAGTGCAAAATGAAAGCACAGGTAACCTTGTTTGCATAACATAAAACTGTCATTAAGAGTACTGAAACATAAACAATTTTTTTCTCTTTCTTCTGCCATCTATTTCCGGACTTGGCTTATTTTTGATTCTTAATATTTTCTAAGTAAAGAAAAATTTGAAAAAATTTTATTGAGTTATAATTAGCATGTAACATTATATTAGTTTCAAGTGTACAACATAATGATTCAATATTTGTACATGCTATAGAATGATTACCCCAATAAGCTTAGTTAACATCCATCACCAAACATACTTACAAAATTTTGCTTTTCTTCGGACAAGACATTTAAGATAGTCTTTCTTAGCAACTTTCTTATATGTAGTGCAGTGTTATTATGTATAGTTATTATGCTGTACAGTACATCCCTATGACTAATATATTTTAGGAATGGAAATTTGTGACTTTTGGCTCCCTCCCACCACCACCTCTGCCAACCACCAATCTGTTCTCCATATCTGTGAGCTTGGTTTGTTGTCATTGTTGTTTAGACTCCACATATAAAAATGATCATATAGTATTTATTTCTCTGTTTGACTTATTGTACTTAGTATAATGCTCTCCAAATCTATCCATGTTTTCACAAACGGAAAGATTTCATTCTTCTTTATGGCTGACTAATATTTGTGTGTGTGTGTGTGTCTGTGTGTCTGTGTGTCTGTGTGTGTGACATCTTCTTTTTCCATTCATCCATTGATGAACACTTAGGTTGTTCCCATATCTGGATAGTGAAAATAATGCTACAGTGAATACAGGGATGCATATATCTTTTCAAATTAGTGTTTTCATTTTCTTTGGATAACCAGAAGTGGAATTGCTGGATGGTATGGTAGTTCTATTTTTAACCTTTTGAGGAAACTTCACACTATCTTCTGTAGTGGCTCCACCAATTTATGTTTCCACCAACAGTTCACAAGAATTCCCTTTGCTCTACATTCTCACCAGCACTTGTTATTTATTGTCTTTTTCATAACAGTCATTCTAAGAAGTGCACAGTGGTATTTCATTGAGGTTTTGATTTGCATTTCTCTGACGCTTAGTAATGTTGAACAACTTTTCATGTATCTGTTGGTCATCCATATGTCTTCTTTGGAAAAATGTCTATTCAGGCCATCTGCCCATTTTTTAATTGAATTTTTTTTGACTATTGAGTTGTATAAGTTCTTTATTTTTTTGGAAATTAATTCTTTATCACGTATATGATTTACAATATTTTCTTCAATTCAGTAAGTTGACTTTCTATTTTGTTGATCGTTTCCTTTGTTGTACAGAAGTTTTTTAGCTTGATGCAATCCCACTTGTTTATTTTTGCTTTTGTTGCTTTTGCTTTTGAAATCAGATCCAAAAACTCATTACCAAGACCAATGTCAAGATTACAACCCACGTGTTCTTCTAGAAGTTTTATGGTTTCAGGTCTTATATGCAAGTCTTTAATTCACTTTGACTTAATTTTTTGTGTGTGGTGTTAGATATTGATCTGATTTTCACTCCTTTCTGTGTGGCGTCCCCTGTTCTCAATGACATGTATTGTAGAGATTGTCTTTTCTCCACCCGTATGTTCTTTCTTCTTTGTCATAAATTAATTAACCCATATATTGTGTTTGTTTCTGGCAACTTTATTCTGTTCTACTGATCTATGTGTGTTTTTATGCCAATACCATACTGTTTGATGACACTGATTTGTAGTATAATTTGAAATCAGACAGTGTGATACCTCCAGCTTTGTTTTTATTTCTCAGAATTTCTTTGACTATTCAGGATCTTTGGTTCCACACAATTTTTTGTTCTATTTTTGTGAAAAATACCATTGGAATTTTGATAGGGATTGCTTTGAATATGTAAATTGCTTTGGGTATATGGACATTTTAACAATATGAATTCTTCCAATCCATGAGCACGAATACCTTCTCATCTATTTATGTCTTCTTTAATTTCTTTCATCAATGTCTTACAGTTCTCGGTATACAGGTCTTTCTTTCACTCTTGTTAGATATATTCCTAGATATTTTATTCTTTTTTATGAAATTGTAAATGGGACATTTCTTAATTTATCTTTCTGTTAGTTTATTAGTATATAGAAATGCAACAGATTTCTGTATATTGATTTCATATCCTGTGACTTTATTTTTTGAGGTATTAGTTTTAATAATTTCTTGGGGAAGTCTTCAGGATTTTCTATATGTGATGTCATGTCATTTACAAGTAGTGACAGTATTGCTTCTTCTTTTCCCACTTAGATACATTTTATTTCTTTTTATTGATTAATTGCTATGGCTAGGACTATTATGTCTAATGAAAGTGGCCAGAGTGAACATCCTTGAGCTAAGAAAAAAAGCTTTCAGCTTTTATCATTGAGTATGATGTTAGCTGTGAACTTGTGGCCCTTAATGTTAAGGTACATTCCCTCTACACCTCTTTTGTTGATAGTTTTAAAATCGTAAATGGATATTGAAGTTTGTCAGATGGTTTTATTGTACCTATTGAGATAATTATATGATTTTTGTGTTTCATTCTGTTAATGTGGCCTACCACATTGATTGATTTGTGGATGTTTAACCATTTTTGCATCCCTGGAATAAATACCACTTGGTCATGGTGTGAGATCTTTTTAATGTACTGTTTACTTATATATGTACTGCTTATTAATTTACTTATGCCATTTGGTTTCCTAAAATTTTGTTGATGCAAAATTCCTCAACAAAATTTTAGCAAACCAAATACAATCTTGTCTTTTTGGTCTCTAGTTCATTAATATCCTCTCCCGATTTTGTTTTTTTCTGCCTTCTACAATCTTTGGGCTTCATTTGTTCTCCTTTTTGAGTTCCTTGAGATGTGAAGTTAGGTTATTTATTTGAGATTTTTCTTGTTTCCTTAAAAAGGCATTTATAATTTTTCCCACTTGATAACTCCCTGTGCTTTCTAGAGCTGAATGTGTTTGCTTTCCCAGGTTATGAACATTTTCAATCATTATTTCTTCAAATAAGTTTTCTATTCCTAAATTTTTTTGAATTTTTTATTATGTTATGTTAGTTACCATACAGTACATCATTAGTTTTTGATGTATTATTCTAAGATTCATTGTTTATGTATGATACCCAGTGCTCCATGCAATATGTGCCCTCCTTAATAATACCCATCACCAGGGCCAACCCAACTCCCCCAACCCCTCCCCTCTAAAACCCTCAGTTTGTTTCTCAGAGCCCACAGTCTCTCATGTTTTTTCTCCCGCTCTGATTTCTCCCCCTTCATTTTTAATTAATAGCATGATTTTCACCCTTTGTCTTTATATGGTGCAATTCCAGTTTAAAATGCAGATATAAAAGCATTGAACCCATATGCATAATCACTGAAGTTACACAATTTGTATTTCATGGCTTATGCATACATATGCACTTCATTCTTATGAGGAGAGCAGAAACACCACAGCAAACAAACTCAACCGTTCCCACTGATTCTTGATACTTGCCCATTCCACCATGGCTATCTTCCTTGGGTTACTGATGACTGAGAAAAGAAAGAGAGGAAAAGGAACTATGTGTTGCCTTATCTTTCCCTTAGGCTAAGGTTTTGAAGAGACAAGAAACATTACTTAGCATAAATATAAATTATAGTCTTAGAGTCCTTTGGTTCCAAACAATATTGATATTTGGGTCTTTTATTCAGCAAACAAGACAGTTTTCAGTCTCCATGGAAACATCCTATAAAACAGTGAAAGATATAAACAAAATCCCTTTGTTGTGGAATTTACATGGTGGTCGTGGTAGGGAAATAATCTACAGTAGGTAATTACGATATAAGGACAGCTAATGCTAATAAGAAAAGTGACAGTGGGTCAGATGATTCAAGGTGGTGTTTGTTAGTTTATAGAGGGTTGTGAATGGGCCTCTGATCAGAAATATGAAGAGAGGAGCATGCAGGCTGCCATCTTGGCATATGCACCTCCAGAGCCAGCATATACTGGAGGTACTTGAAGAGCTGAAGGCTTAGCCTGAACTTGTCAGAAGAAACATTGTAACATTTGTCCATGCATTTCTTGATACTTCTTTCTCCAGAATTGAGCTGGTTGTAGTGACTGGCTTCTAACAGAGTATGGAAAAGGAAACAGAGTACCTTTCCAGTGGAGAAAACTGGCATCTTCCCTCAGAACTTTGACAAAATGTTTATTATTTAATAGTAACCAATTAGAATTGCCAAAAAGAATTTTAATGTCACTCTGATTCTTGTTCCCCCATCTTCTATCCTAACTACAGCTATTAGAAGTTTTATTTGTCTTTTGAGTTCTTTTATTTCATCAGGGTGCATATAAGTCATGGTCTTTGATTTACTATCCTATTTGGTCTTGGACTAGGCATGTGAACTCGAGGATTTGTTCTTCTCTTTAACTGGGAGAAATATTACTCTTTTTTTTACTTTTTCCCTTCTCTTTTTTCTCCCCCTCTCTCTTTTAAAATCCTTATGGAGCTCCCCTACTAAAAACATGCTGGATTTTGTGATTTATTTTTGTAAAATGTTTTCTTATATTGTCCTTCTTTTTGTCTTTTTATTTTGTGTTCTTAGAGAAGTTTTGACTTTGCCCTTTTACTTTGTCTTTTAGATTACTAATTTATGCCATTTTTTTCCCAGTTAGGTGTCTTAATTTTAAAAAAAAAACTTTTTGCAATCACACTTTGAAAGTTTTTAAGGTCATGTTTATTGAATATAATTTGCATAGAGTAATATGCGTCCCTTTTAGTGGCTAAAAACTAAAGCACACAGTTATATAACTATAACTACAGTGGAAATATGGAACAGTTCTACTACCTTAGATGCTAGTATATCGTTTCCATTCTTTCCCCACGGAATCTGTTCTTTATTGTACATTATTCTCTCAGATCCATTAAGTAACTTTAAAAAAAAAATATTTACTTATTTGAGAGAAGAGAGAATGTGAGCACAAGCTAGTTGGGGGAGGGGAGAGGGAGAAGCTGGTTCCCGCCTGGGCAGGGAGCCTGATGTGGGACTCAATCCCAGGACCCTGAGATCATGACCTGAGCCAAAGACAGACACTTAACCAACTGGACCACCCATGCTCCTGCCATTTAATAACTTTTAAATTAATTTTTTCTACTTTTTTTTTTTCTTCCTGAATCATATGGACTTTAAGGATCAATTGTTCCATCTGGTGATTCTCCCTCTCCCTCTGCAGGATGCTGGTGTCCCTGCAATTTGCAGGTCGGTATTTCTACTGGCTTTTCCCTTGAGTGAGAGAGTAGGTTAGTATAAGGTGGACAAAGTGCGTAGATGGCAGGTTCACATTAAGGTCATGAGCACGACACAGTCAGGCAGGACAAGGATCCTGAAGAATCAAGTCAAGGCATCCTTACTTGGCTGGATGGTATTCCCATTCTGGGTAGAAGCTTCTTTTTTATTTCTTTGTCTTTTATGATTGTTATGGTGGTCCACAGTTTCTCAAGATATACTTGATATATACTTCCCTTTTACTCCTCACTTGGAATATTCTAAAGGCAGTTACTTCACTGTCTTCATAGGACAAGTTCCAGGTTTCAAGCTCTGGGGTAGGCCAACTGCTGACCTCTCCTGCAGTCTGCGAGTGTGTGTGGTCAGGAGCTCTCAGCTGATTCACTGCTCCATTCACTATCATGGCCCCAGTGACTGGGAATTCCTCACCTGTTCTCTTCCACTGGTACCTATTTCTTGTTTCCCAGCACTGTTACAGGTTTTGTGTCTCTGTCCTTCCTTCTTTTTCCTTTTTTCTCCCAAGCTCCCTACTTCTCTCCCTTCTTCTCTTCCTCCTTTACTTCCTTCTTTTTTGCATGTGTACTATAATTTTGTTTTTAGTCCATTATCTAAATCTAGTCTTTCCTACTTTTGGATCCTCTATTTTTTTTTATTTATTTTTTTAAAAAGATTTTCTTTATTTATTTGTCAGAGAGAGAGGGAGAGAGAGCGAGCACAGGCAGACAGAGGCAGAGGGAGAAGCAGGCTTCCTGCCGAGCAAGGAGCCCGATGTGGGACTCGATCCCAGGACGCTGGGATCATGACCTGAGCTGAAGGCAGCTGCTTAACCAACTAAGCCACCCAGGCGTCCCTGGATCCTCTATTTTTATAGTCATTAAGGAAGAAGCTTAGTGTAATCAGACAGCCTGATTTGGAATATCAGCTCTTTCATATGCTATCTGTGTGACCTTGGGCAGGTTGCTTTACTTTTCTGTGTTTCTGTTTCCTTATCTATAAAATATAACCATATTAGTGATTACAAATGATCTCACTTCTACGAAATTGTTTGAAGGATTAGAAGTGAATATGTGTAAGTCACTTAGAACATTGTCCAGCACATATTACTGTTTTATATATAGTTCTCTCTTTAATGTTATGATTTCAATTTTTTTGGTTTTATGGATTGTACCACCAATTAATTTTATTTACTTACTTCAAAGGTAAGAAAAACACTATTTATATAAAGATAGTTTTATAAGGTATTAATAATAACTAGAAACAACTCAAATGTTTTCAATGAATAAGTAAACCACAGAATTTTAACTTGAAAATATGTTTGCTTTTAAAAGGCAAACATATGGAAAAAGTAGATTCATAAAATTTTTTATATGGAAAAAGAAAAAATTGAATACCAAATATATTTATACATTGAATCTGTATTTAACTTTTCTGGGTTTAAAGATTGCAATCGGAAAAGATTATATTTTACTTTCTTTGTTTTAACTTGGTTCATTGTTATTTTAAGGAAGATATAGAAAGGAAAATTTAAAATTCCTTTAACAACCAGGTCAGTTTTGAGATGCCTCTAAGCTGTTCCAGTTCCAGAGACAGACAATGTAGGCTGTCTGGAAGCAAAGCCTCAAATACCATAATTGCCACTGGGACCCACCCTAGTTTAAGAAAACAATTCTGAGACACTCTATTTTGCTTAAATGAAATAGCTCTTTGTGTCTGAACCTTTGAAGGCAGTCCAACCCACCTATATTACAACATTATAAGTACAGTCAGAATTTCTTACAAGTTTTCCAATGAAGGACAAACCTTCATTGAAATTTATATTGTAGGAATCTGAAGGAGTCTGGAAATGATGGTTCATATTAAACAATAGGTACTGGGTGCCTGGGTGGCTCATTCGGTTCAGCATCTGTCTTTAAGCTCAGGACATGATCCTGGGGTCCTGAGATCAAATCCCACATTGTGCTCCCTGCTCAGCAGGGAGTCTACTTCTCCTTCTCCCTGTGCTGCTCTCTCTCTCCCTCTCTGTCAAATAAATAAGTAAAATACACTAAAAATGGGTATTACAATGTTAATTAAAATAAAAATTAGGATATTGTTCATGAAAAATATTTTAGGTTTTCTTCTAGAGGCATGTACTGGGATAAGATGGGTGAAATATTTGAGAGATTATTTCTTTCTTATATGATTTATGGTCAGAAAATCAGCAAGATATTTTAAAGAATGTAAGCAGAGCAAAGAAAGCTAGGGATGTAGTCAACATGTGTAATTTAAATAAAATGCATTGTTTTGATAGTTATATTTTGAAAATGGTATAATTTTAACATTGAATAATCATTAAAACATTTTAAAAGTGTAACCATATCCACTGCTAGTGTTGAGTACAATTATATATGTATTGTGACCTTTTAAAACTGAATTTGTAAACTAATCTATCAATCATAAAAGTAGTGTTATGCTCATCATTCATTAACACGTTGCTTAATTTTTGTGTTATAAACAAGCAAACAAGATGTTTAATTTTTTTCTTTTAGCAAATCAAATTCTGCACAATAATACTGATAAACCCTGATTTTTATACTTTTAAAAATTGTGTTTGGAAAGATACACTACATTCTTCAAAAATGTCCCTCTGATATTTTCTTTCAGTTAACAAATTAAAAGAAAAAAAATGAAATGTGACAGCTGAGAAATATGAAAGAGTCTATTTACTAAAAACTAGTTTACAGATTGAGTTAAAATAATGAGATGAGGAGACTTCTGGCAGACACATAGGACTTGTTTACATTTTGATTGCAGTTTAATAATTTGCTGATTGCATTATAATCACAGCAATATTGCATTTTAATCACTTGCATACATTCGGTTAACTAAATTACTGCCTTTAAATCACAATTTGATTTTTGCTAATACATAACCAGTTCTTTTTCTGTCCCTGCTCCAATAAGGATCATAATCAGTAAGCATGGTTTTGAATCAATTCTTTTTGGTAAACTCCCTAGCCACATTCTGCTTCTTGCCTACTAACGACATTATCTTTCACACAAATGTGGAATAATGAGTAATGCTTCACAGAATAATGTATAATAAATTGGAAGCAAGCCTCATCTAGCATAAACCTGCAATATTCCTTGTGTGACTAAAAGCCACAATTACTGAAGTGGAGAATTGGCCCTGCTCTTCCCAAAATGGGTGTCTGTCTATCCTGGTGCTGAGGCTGCCTGGCTTCATGTGGGCCAGTGGCTGAGATGAGTCACTACAGAATGGGACATAGGACATGTCACCAGACCCTTTAGATCTGAAAATGCTGTGGAAAATTTTTTAAATGCCCTCCTCCCCCCAATTAATCAAGCATTTATTCATTTTTAGAAGAAAATATTATAAGAAAGCAAAAATAATTCATAATCCACTGCCCAGGTAGGTAATCTCTGTACCATATTAAAAACAAAACAGAGACAACCTACTTATGGTAGAAAATTCAATAGTGCAATGTCTTTTGCAGTGAAAATAAATCCTTTCTATTAGTTTCTGCCTCATTCTCTTTCTACAAAGCCACAGTGTCTTTGAGGTCCTTCCAGGAGGAGGAGCTGGGGAGGGAGGGACAGACACCCCTGGGATGATGGGGGATGAAGAAACAGAGGATTAGTCTCATGCTCTCTGACTATCCAGAGCCCCAGGCCAGGTTGCAGAGAGCCTAGCAAACATGGGAGACCCCAGGAAGCAGAACCAAGACTGGAGGGTAGGAACTGGGGTATTGGGTGGCACATGTGTTCAGGGGGTTGGGGGACCAGGTGGCCCAATTGGCTGAGAGTCAACCAGATGGGGTGAACTAGTTAGAACTCCACAGCGGGGACAGAGGGCAGAATCATACACTGAAGACAAGGCAGATGGAAAGCCTCTGAGGAGCCTATGAGGACAGGATGGGATGTGCTGGCCTGGTGCCATGTTTTACCTAAGTTTCTTGAGAGTCCAGGAGCCAACCAGTCAGACCATGAAAAAGATGACAGGAAGAAAGAATCTTTGCAAAGGGAAGAAAACTGGAGTAAACCTGAAAGTGATGGGGTTAGCTCAGGAGTAACTATATTTGCTGGCAAGATTAAGTTATTTCTACCACCAATGAAAATGGGTGTTTCAGAACCAAGCTCACTTCTATAATAGAAAAGTTTTTTTTCCTGTACATCTGTACTGTGATTTTCATGAATAAACCTGTTCTACTTGAATTTTATCACTTAATCCTCACAGCTTTAGCAATACTACTATCTCATTTTTATAGATATGGGAACTAGCACTTGGACTGATGATTTTACTGACTTATATAGCTCATGGGTTGTGTGCCCAGGTTTTGTGCTCAAATCCCCCAAGTTCAAAGTTATTTTGTCCACTAGGTCAAGGGACAGTCAGGAAACAGAAACCATACCAGTTATTTTAACAGAGAATTTACATACCAACTGTTAACTAGTATCCATGAAATAAAAATTCAGAAAGGTGGACCCTTTGTTTTTCAGGAAGCAGTTACCACTTGTTGGGCTGTGGGAACAAAGGGAAGTGTAACAGCTTACACACTTGGAAAAGGGACCCTAAAGAACAGAGGAGGCCTTAAGAAAGGGAGGCTGCCTGACCATGCTGGTGTCTCTGAGCTCATAGAAGGCTCCAGGGGGCTGGACCCAGAGCTCTAAAGAGGAGGTAGCAACTGGGGCTGGTATCTCTGAAGAGACATGATGAGTTTGGATCTGTCAATCAACTTCTGCTGTTGGAACAAACTTGTACAACCAGAGTCAGGGAACATTGTCTTGGTGTCCATCACACGAAGCAAAGGCTGAAACAAATAGGAAACAGGAAGTAGTGTGTCCCTTCCTCTTTCTTTCTTTCTTTTTTTTTTTTTTTAAGATTTTATTTATTTATTTGACAGACAGAGATCACAAGTAGGCAGAGAGGCAGGCAGTGAGAGAGAGAGAGAGAGAAGCAGGCTCCCTCCTGAGCAGAGAGCCCAATGCGGGGCTCGATCCCAGGACCCTGAGATCATGTCCTGAGCCGAAGGCAGAGGCTTTAACCCACTGAGCCACCCAGGCGCCCCTCCCTTCCTCTTTCTTCAACCTCTGGCCATCCTCTTGTGTTCTGATTGGTGGAGCCTAACATGGAGCCAGTGGGCAAACTACATGTGGTCTGCAGAGTTCCAACAGAGTTTAGAAGGATGGGTTCAAAGTTGAAAAAGTATATTTAATCACTGATACAGTCAATTTATAATTCCCTTTCCATACATTTTTGAACTTCCATACTCCATCCAAAACAACTCCATACATCTTCCTAATGAACTGCAGTTAACTTTTGTACAAAGAATTTCTCACTCTTTCCCCAGAGCAGGGACACACAAGGTGCCAACAGTGATGTTATGTATTTCCAGGTACTGTTAATCATTCTTTAAATTCTGTCACAGATCTATCTGAATACTCTGTTATCTATACACCAAATTGGAATGCTAACCATCACCAACAGATCTTGTATCAAATTAAGGGAAAGGAGAAGAAGTAAGAAATTAGTTAATATGGGACACCTGGGTGATATTTGGTTAAGCATATGACTCTTGCTTTTGGCTCAGGTCATGATCTTACAGTTGTGGGATCAAGCCCCACATTGGGCTCTGCACTTAGCATGGAGTCTGCTTCAGATTTTCTTTCCCACTCTCTCTCGCTCTCTCTCAATATGTAAATAAATAAACAAATAAAAATCTAAAAAAAAAAAAGAAAAAAGAGGAATTACTTAATATATACATAAATGTAAAAAAGGCAATCGCTGCCACAGTCTTAGGACTTTCCTCTTCTACCGCTCAGTCTATGTTTCCTTTACAGGACCTGAGCAGGTTGGGATTACATCCGTTGCTAAACGCGCTGAATTATCAGTGGTTCCGCACTGTTGTTGCTTGAGTTTTCCTGTATTTTTTTCTTACAGGCTATGGAAGTACAAAGAGGCCCTGAGTGAATCCCATTTCCCAGACACAATGCACTTTGCCCCATGAAGAATACAATTTCCCCAGAATCTTAGGAACAAATCACTGGGAGAGTAATTCCTTTCTTTGCCTGTCAGGTTCAGTGGCATGAGGATTCCTAAAGGCCAAATGGTTGTCACAACTTTCATTTCAATGGAATTATTATCATGGTCTGGCAAAAGAGTTCTGTGAAGCAAGACCTTCAAACTAGCAGAGCTCAAAGTTTCAGGAATGGGAAGTGAAAATTTTATGAGTGAGTTACTAAGTATAAAAGGGAGAAGGGCCATTGCCATCTTCATCCCCCCTTGATTCCTGAACCAGTATATATTTTATGGGAGAAACTGTATCATTTATTGGTCATAGATTCAAAGGATTTACTGTATTCTGTGAGCTACGAGCCCATGCTTTCAGGGTTGTTTTCTCCCAGTTGGCACTAAAACAGTATTATCAGTAGGCTCCTTTCTTTTTATATTAGTCTAACTTATTTAAGTGATGGTATCTATGATATTAGTTAATTCCATGGACTTAAGCTCATTTTCCATTGCAAAGATTTCTTTTTACTACTCTTCTGCAGGACAACTCTTGAGTGGGCCTGTAATTATGTAAACATTCACTTTCAGCTGGAGCCAGAATATTCAGTAAAAGTATTGGGAAACCAGGCCCAAGTTTTCCCCTTCTCATTCAGTCATAAGGAATGCACACACACACACACACCCCGGGCTGAGGCTCCAGGTATGGTTTGAAGGGAAGGAGGTAATACAGGAGTTGATGAAAGTTATCTTATCTATCTGGCCCTATAGCTTGTATCTTTATGACTTAAAGATCAAGCAACATATTAAGTCCTTTTCCACCTGATAATAAATTATGGTTACCCATATCCAATCTCATGGTTTGTTGGGTTAGATAGTGCTGATTCATGACAGGTGCCTTAGTTCTTACGGTCACTTGTTGAAGCATCGTTAGATATTCAGCTTTCAATAGGGTTTAGGAGTAAACCAGAAGCTATTTCTTCAAAAGAAAATCACTACTTGCAGAAGACTTTAATTTACTATGAAATATCGGAGATCTGAGCAATGCCTTCCCTATTTGTATTTTCCAGAGGCTTTGTACGTCCACAGATGCTGCAAGTATAATTCTATCTCCTTGGTCAAAGGCCCAGGTAGGAGAGCATCTTGCACTATATCCTAAATTTGCTGCACAACCTCCTCTTGCTCTGATTCCTGCCTTAAAAATGACAGGAATCTCATTCACTTGATAAATGGGTCAGAGTAGCATATTCAAATGTTACTACAAACAACCCACCAAAATCCAAAAGGCCTACCAGGCCTTATGCTTCTATTTCAGTGGTAGCCATTGCAAGACGTAATAACATGTCATTCTCTTTTATGAAATTGACATGCTTTAGGTCATCAGGTGCCAGAACATCACTGAAATGTTAGGGTCCGAAATTTTCATGGAGTATATATATCTCCTATATTCTGGTTCACAATTTATCTTACTAAGGTATACAAAATACATCTTATGTCTGTTCATTCAGTAAATTATCACAAAATCATCAATGCAGTGGCCCAGTGTGATACTTTGTAGAGTATCAAGATGATCAGTCTCTCAGTGAGATGTGTCAGGGGAGAAAGCAAGAAAATTGATAAGGCCCAGAAATATGACTGAGAAGTTGTTTTCTTGGTCCTACCTGGAAAAAGCAAACCTCTTCTGGTGGTCCTTATTAACTAGTGTAGATAAAGGAACATTTGACAAATCAATACTTACATATCCAGGGATGCATTATTTGCTTTAGTAGAGATAGCAGTGAGGAGGGGATGCTATAGTTACAGCCATCATCTAATTATGTTTATGACAACCCAAGTCATTCTTGAACATTTTTTTTCATCTTTTGCATAGAAAAAAAGAGGCAAATTAGATGTAGACATGTACCCTACATTTTTTAAGTCTTTGATGATGGCACAAATCTCAGCAAATCCCCTGCAAGTGTATTGTCATTGGTTTGTACACTGATAGAGGAAGTCTTTGGGAGCTTCCCCTTTGTCTTTCTTATCATAATGGACCTTGTTTCAAGTCAGAATGTCTATTCTAATCATACATTCTGCAAAACATGCAAATACCCATAAGTTTGGTTCATGAATCCATTGGTACACCATGATTCAGACTTTAGCTTAAACTTCATTTATCATCTCACCACTATAGGCCCCTACTTTCACTGGAATTCCATGATGGTTTTTTTTTTGGGGGGGGTGCCCACTAAATAGTGGTATTTCAGAACCAATGCCTAGTAATCCCCCAAAGATCTGGGTATTTCCCTTTTCTCCAGGATATAGTAACTTCAGTAAATGGCCACAGATACCTTTGGGGGAGTATAAAAAAGGACTTATTTATACAATTGTATTTGTGCTGCAGGGTCTCCTCTTCGAGGGGATCTACCTACACTTTAGTCAAGGAACTCTGGGTTTGTGAATGGATTACATATGGAACCGAGATAAAAGTTGGTGAACCTCCATTGTGGTGTCTTAAATCTAGATCCCGGCCACAAGCCTGGAAATATTCCCTGTTATAGAGATCAAGTAATATTTTAGTAGGTAGTCACCCTCTTTCATTGTAGGGACACCATGGTCAATTAGCCACTGACAAAGATTCCAGTGGGCCAAAACATGTTCATGACTACCTCATCCCTTTCCCATTATGATTAATGTACCTTCTTTGTCTTTGGAAGTTAGGCACTGTCAGTTGAACTCTGCAATTCTAGGACTCTGTCACTTACACCCTTTGAAATTGGGGAGTCCATCTCAATGGCGGCATTTTCTTCCTTGATACCTGGTGTACAGAGGGCAGTCACCACAGAGCTTTGCAAAGATGCTGGTGCCCCACTCCTTAATACATTTCTCAATGTCTTAATATTGGGAAGGTCCTCTGGTTCCTCTCAGGGAATGTAGTGGATAGATGGGTATCCAGGTCATGGAGTGATAAATTCACACTAATATATTTGTTTCTCTAAGCTACCATTACGTCCAGGATTCAACCAAATAACTGATGGTGAACATATAGCATAACACAAACAGTTGTTGAACCACTATGTTGTTTGCCTGAAACTAATATAATATCATGTGTTAACTATGTTCAAATACAACAACAACAACAACAACAAACCCAATAAGTTGTCAGAGCTATCTACAACAGCATCAGCTAGCACATTAAATCCCAAATCTCTGGAAGGTGCACTGTTTTAATAATTCTGGCCCTGTATGGTGTTTTAATATATTTTCCTTGATATAAGACCATGAGACTTCATTCTCATACAGATTCCTCAGCTTTCTGATGACAAAAATTACCAAAATCTTGCAATTAGTTTGGTGCATAAACTACTTCCTCCAGTCAGATTTTGTTTTTCTCCCCCTGGAGATGCTGATACATGACATCAGCTTTGGATCTTGTGGCAACAATAGATAGCTGAGTTGGATCTTAAGGAAAATAGGCCTCCCTCATGTGGAAACTATCCTAGATGAGCTTATTATGCATCTTTAAATAAAGGAAGGCTTTACTTGATTCATGTTCTGGAGGGCAAGCAGTTTCGGCCAGAATGATGCTTAATTTTATGCATCAAATCAACTGGGTCACAGGATGCCCAGATATCTGTTCCAACATTATTTTGGGGTGCTTCTGTGAGGGTGTTTATGAAAGAGATTAGCATTCGAATCAGTGAAGTCAGTAAAGCAGATTGTCTTCCCCCATGTAGGTGGGTATCATTCAACCCACTGAGGACCTAGATAGATCAAAAAGGCAGAGAAAGGTTGAATGAACTCTGCCTGTCTTCCGGAGCCCTAACTTCAATCTTCTCCTACCCTTAGTGCTCCTGATTCTCAGGGCTTCAGACATGAAATGGATTCCCACCATTTGGTTAAGGCATTATTTATCCCATTTTATGTATCAATACAGTGTTAGAGGTAATTGTTTTCCAGTATCCATCTCATCTTCTTCCTAAGGAGTATAATTCTTACTACATTTGCGACTATCAGTGTACCTACTTAAAGGTTTAAATTTCTATACTTTCTTAAAACTAGGTGAAACCACGAGATTACATTCTATTTCCTGAGATGTAATTGGAAGTGTTGTGTGGGAATTCTGGGAAGTACATCAAAGGAACCTAACTCGGTTGGGCTTCTGACCCTCTCCTTTTCATTCTGCTTCCTCCTGGACTACGAAAGTGATGGCTGGGGCTCTGGCCACTGTATTGGATTATGAGGTGATCTTAGAAAGAAGCCACGGACTCAGAACTTGAGAATGAAAGAGCAGAAAGAGAAAGTTTCAGGAATCCCAAATGACTGTGGGAGTTTATGTGTGATAGAAATATATGTCCATCTTCTTTTTTTTTTTTTAAAGATTTTATTCATTTATTTGACAGACAGAGATCACAAGTAGGCAGACAGGCCGGCAGAGAGAGAGGAGAAGCAGGCTCCCCGCTGAGCAGAGAGCCCGATGCGGGGCTTGATCCCAGGACCCCGGGATCACGACCTGAGCCGAAGGCAGAGGCTTTAACCCACTGAGCCACCCAGGCCATTTTGGATTTCCTTTATATGTATGTAGCTGAGCATAATCTAAAACACTTTATGGATATAGGATTCCAGAAAGATTAAATAAATTGCCTCAAAACATGCAATTTGTAAGTAGTAGAGCCAAGATACAAATCTAAGATATAGTCTTTTTCTGTTTGTAATAAAGTATTATGCAATAATGTATAGTAATACATACTATATTTATACCAATTCATATCATTTCATTGACTCAGTTCACTTGCAACAACTTTAGCATAATTTATGGTACTTAAACTAATAAAAAATGTTACTGTATATTAGGTTCAAAGCAAGGTAAGACAGTTTTTTTTTCATTTTAAATAAACAGGTAAATTTAAAATAACAATAAAATTTTAAATAACAGATAAATTTAAAACAGTGTTTTACTTTGATACAGTTACATATTGGATTTCAATCTTCTTAAATTGGCTAAAATTTTTTTTGTGTCCTATCATATGATCTATTATGGAGAATGTTCTGTGTGCATGTAAGAATGTGTGTTCTGCTGCTGTTGGATGGATGTTCTGCTGTTGGAGTGCCTGTTAAGTCCATTTGTTCTAAGGCATGGTTCAAGTCCAATATTTCCTTGTGGACTTCCTGTCTGGATCATCTATCCCTGCTGATAGTGGGCTATTGAAGCTTCTACTATTATTGTCTTGTTGTCTTACTTCTCCCTTAAGATCTGTTACCATTGGCTTAATATATTTCGGTGCTCAGATGCTTGGAATGTATGTATTTACAATTTTTATATCTTCTTGACATATTGATCCTTTTATCATTATATGATGACTTTCTTTGTCTCTTGTTACATTTTTTGGGTTGAAGCCTATTTTGTCTGATAAAAGCATGGCTTTGCCTGTCTTCTTTTGTTTTCTGCTTGCATCGAATATTGTCTTCCATCCCTTCACTTTGAGCCTATGTGTGTCATTAGTGCTGAAATGAGTCTCCTGAAGGCAGCATAAAGTTGAATCTTGCTTTTTTACCCATCCAGTTTCTCTGTGCCTTTTTATTAGTGGCGCTCGATCCCTTTACATTTAGGGTGATTATTAATAGCTCCATTGTTTCTTTTTTCTTCTGTTTCTGCCTTTGCAAGTTGGTGGTTTTCCATGGTGATTTTCTCAGTCTCCCTCTGTTTCATGTTTCATGTCTCTGGTCTAGATTTTTGTCTTGTGGTTGCCATAAGGTTTGTATAAATGATCTCACAAATAAAATAGTCCTTTTTCTGCTGACAGACATCCTTTTCATCTCTTTTTATATTTTAATGTCATAAATTATCTTTTTATGCTGTGATTTTGTTACCAAATTGTAGTAGCTATAGTTATTTTTAATGTCCTTTTCCTTCAACCTTTATGCTATAATTAACACCCTATTCTAAAATACGGTTACAGTTTTAAAAGTCTGACTGCCTATTTATCACCTTAATTAAAGTTTGTGCACTTATGTTTTTTCATGTAAGTTTGAAGAGCTCCTTCTAACATTCCTTGTATGGCAGACCCAGTGGTGGTGAACTCCCTTAACTTTCAATTGCCTCAGAAAGCCTTTACTTCTCCATCATATCTGAAGGATAACTTAACTGGTTGAGTCACTCTTAAAAGAAATTTTTAAAATTAGAATATTTTTGATGAATAGTTTTTATCTTTCAATAGTTCAAATACATCATTCTACTCTCTCCTGGCCTGTAGAGTTTCTGATGAATACCTGCTGATGGCCTGATGAGAGCTCTTTTGTCAGTTACTTTCTTTCTTTCCTTGACTGCCATTAAAATTCCTTATTATTGACTTTTCACAGCTTCATTGTAACATGTCTAGGAGAAGGTATTTTTGCATTGAGGTAATAAGGCATTCTATTAGCTTTATGGACATAGATACCCAGTTTCTCCCTTAGGTTGGGAAAGTTATCAGCCATTATTTCTTTAAATAACCTCTCTGATCCTTTCTCTTCTTCTTCTCCTTCTGGTATACCCATTAGTCTTTTGTTGACTCTCCTAATGAGTCTGATAGTTCTCAGGGGATTTCTTCACTTCTTAAAAATTTTTCTTCTGTCTCTTGCACCTGAATCATTTCTAGATTCCTATCTTCCAGATTACTAATTCTCTCTTCCATCTGATCAGCTCTGTTTCCAATGCTTTCTAATGCATTCTTCATCTTGTTTATTGAGTTCGTTAGCTCCAGGATTTGTTTGGTTCTCTTTTAGCATTTTAGTCTCCTTGGTAAAGTTCTCCTGTTCACTAATTTTTTTCCTGAGTTCACTGAATTGCCTGAGTTTTATTTTAGCGTTTTGAATTTTTTCATAACAGCTGTTGAATATGAGTTCAGAATATTCCATGTCTCTGTTTGGTTGCTGAAAATTTTTCTTCGTTTTGTTTTTGTGATACTGTATTACTGTGATTTTTCCTGGCGTTTGATGGGAAGGGTCTCTGCCGCTGAGCTTGAAATAGTGAACACTTTTCTTATTTAGGTAAGGTTTTCTTCGTTCGAATTCTGACAGTTCAACAGGTTGACAATTAGAAGCCTTTCTTTTGTTTTCCAGTAGGTGGCGCTTTAGCACCAGTTTTTAGTTTCTCTTATTTGAGCTGCGTGGCCTCTGAATTTCTGAGCTGGCATAAGGAAAAGAAAAACTGATAAAATTGTTTTTAAAAAAGAATATTTGAACAACAACAAAAAAGAAAGGCTGTTTGCAGAGTTGGGGGAGGCATGTGCTTAGCCCTTGGAGCTTTGGGTGTGCCCACCACCTAGTGGGGGAATCCTCAAGCAGGGGAGTCCCAGAGGTCCTGGTAGCGCCTCTTGCTGAACCCCAGGGCTGACAGCAGCAGGCAATGTGTTCCTGCAGAGTGCTTGGTGGGCCTTCCTCTTTTTCCGCCTTTCTCCTGCCATGGAGACCTCCCCTCAGAAATCTGGGCACTATCGAAGAGCAGCCAGACCCTCCAGCTGCAGCCTGATCTACAGGCTGCAGACGTCCACTACAAACGTCCACTCACCATCTTTACCCTCCACCTTCTTTGCGGGGGTTTACCATTGCTGCTGCTGCCTCTGCCACCTCTGGTGCTACCGCCATTGTCACGGCTGCTGCCACTACCGCGCCCGTCCCCTCCCCCCGCCCCGTTGCCATCCAGAGTCCTCTGTCTCTGTAGCCTCTATGAGGTCCAATCCACCCACCTGCACAGATGGATCTCTCGGGTGTCCGGGTGGATGTCGGGCTAGTTGGCAATGGAAGGGGAGGCACAAAAAGAAGGACTCACGTGGCCATGAAGCTGATGTCCCTCTGAGACAGTTTTTCTTGCAAGTCTGAACCATCATTTTCCAGATCACAGATTGCGTTACATTTTTAACTAGGACCTCTGCTTTCACCTCAGCTGTGAGTTTCGTCTTCACTAGCTTGCAGTGATTGTAGATCACAAAAGAATGCAGCTGTAGAAAGGTCCAGAAATTCTGCGCTTTTCCAGATCTTGCTGCATCTGGCATAGACCAGCCAAGGCAGCCCTGTGACTGCTCTTCCCCCCGAGGCTGGAGGCTGTCGAGGACCTCGATGCCCCCGTGCTCCCTGCCGGGTGGTTGTGTACTGTGCAAAGTCTTCCGAGCAGGAGGCTTAGAAAGCACAACTGAAGGAAACTGAAGAAGTACCGTGATCATTCTTTTCCTCGGAAGTCACCTGTGTCCTTTAGACTTTGAGGAAGGGTAGATTTTTTTTTTTTTTACTGATTTATTAGCATTTATTTTATATTGTAAATAATAGTGTGGAAATAAAAAATCTGGGAAGACCACATGTTAGAAAATGGAAATCTAAACCAAAATGATAGATATCGGATTTAAACCTTCCTGGGCATGTTGTCTTCTTTTTCTTTTACATACTCCCTCTTAAGCCATCTGAGGTATGATGATGTCTTAATAATTAATACAGTGAATTAGCATAATTAATATATTTATAACCTAACAAATTAATCTTTATATTTTGTTTAACGCCAAAACTTATATTTGTGAGTTAGGTATATAATGATTAAAAAAGTTATACCACTAGATCCCTGATTTAATTAGTATTCTCTTAACTTGAAAGGTATAGTTGTTAGGTAATAAAAATTCTAGATTGAGATCATTTAATCATTTCAAAGAAAAGGACACTTTCTTTGGTCCTATACTATATCATAAAGTCTCCAAAAAAAGAGTTATTCAAAATAGGTATATTGCATGGGAAGTTTTATACGCTAGTAATTCAGTTGTTAGCTAAAGGCTACTTCTACACAGTAATGGTGTATAATAATACCACCATGATTGTTGAGGCTTTTGAAGATGGTGAGGTTGGAAAGGAGAGAAATAGGAATATCATAGGAAGGCTTAGGATACCTGGAAGCCACAGGTAAGGATGCATCTGGAAGGATTTATGTGCAAAACATTTCACACAGAAGCCTGCAGACCTGGGGCCCAGCCCTGGGGGCAGGGGTTATGATTGTCTCTGGGCTTGGGTGACCAAATGGTAGACAACCTAGCTTAGGACATTCCTGAGAATAAAAAGGAGTCCCTAAATTAAAAATAATTTTTTTGAATTATCAGTATGTTGACTGACACATTGATTTATTATAGCAGCATCTCTATAAAATAATTACATTGAAAAATCATTTTGCAAATACCTATTTTTTCTAAAAAATGAAAATAGCATGTATTGAAAAAAAATTTCAAAAGACTTTATACTGATTATCTGGTCATTAAAATAATAGAATCTTCTTCCTATATTAAAATACTTTAATGCTTTATATTAAAATACTTTAATCAACTTTTAAGATATATCTCTTTTTTAAACACCATAGTGCTGGTATTTTTCTGAAAATTTTTTTTAATACAGTTATTATTTAAAATTGTTAAAAATAAAATAACCTGCAGTCTTTTTCAAAGTTCCATTTGGAGTTAATAAGTGGGAATGATTGGCATTTTCCGTTGACTTCTTTCTATGGACTTTTAATTGAAGAAACTCTCCACAGACATTTAAGTGTTTAGCAATAGCAGAGTAAATTCTGCCATGTGGAAGATACTAGTTTGGGGATGATAACACAGAACATTCAGGGTGGAGTGGAGACCTGCAAACAATGTTGATCTTATTAAGTTAAGAAAACTGTGAGTCAGAGAAGCCTTTGGATTCTGTTATGATGCAGACCACAGTGTGTCCACACCAGCTGTGGTGGTGTTCTGACATGAAGAGAAGCTGCAGCTGTCCAAATGTGCAAGAATTTGTAAATAGACCTGTTTCTGAGTGCATTTTATTTAATCCACACAAGCCTGCATATGTCCTTGGAAGGGAGGTGAAGTAAAATTGCTTCTGGAAAGGGTAAGGAAAAGACATGAGTTATTGAAAGAGTTTCCCACACGTCAGCCTCTGTTCCCCATGAAATGTGTCTCCTTTACCACTAAATGAGAACACAACAGAAGCTGGAGTTCTATCATGCAGATTTGCAAAGCTCATTCCAGCTTATTTTAATGCAACTATTAGTACCACTTTGTTAAAAAAAAAAAAAATCCAAGAGAAGTGCCAAACTGGATCTTTCCATAAGGACACCAAACATAATTTAAGACTGTTCTGGGCAGACCAGGACAGATGGCCATCCAACTCATGTTATAGATCAGTGCTCTCCAATAGAAATATAAGACATATTAGATAGGTGACTTAAAATTTTCTAGTAGTCACATTTTTAAAAAGACACAGAAACAGGTGAAATTATCTTTTACCCAGTATCTCCAAAATATTATATTTTAAAGGTAATCGACATAAAATCATTCATAAGGTATTCTGTATTTTTCTTTTCTTGTCCTGTCTTTGAAATCTGGGGTGTATTTATAGTTAGAGTTTCTTTCTCTTTGGACTAGCCACATTTCAAGTGCTTAACACCACCTACTGTGTTGAAAACCATGTCTATAGATGGTAAAGCCATGGCTGTAAATGTGCTTGGACACACCTGAAGTTGTACAGCTGGTGAGAAGCAGGATGGGTTTTGAACCCAGGTCTGGTGATGCCAATGTTGGTGTCCCTTCTACTCTTCTCTCCAGAGGCAGCCTTATCGCTCAGCCTTGGGGATGAGGGGCCTCAACTTGATCAATGCAGCCCAGTGTTCCCTAAGCCCACCTTGACAGAGCTGGCTTTTCCTTCCTTTGTCTTCCTTCCCTTCTGGCCTGGAACTGATTTTCTGCATGGGAGGGCAGTTGACGGCACCAGGGATCACAGAATGGTGAGAATCGGTGTACGGGAAGGGGCTGGCCAGCTCAGGGAGGCATTCACATGGCCAACAGGGTGGGCAGGTGGGCACCCTGGCCCATTTGGGGGTGCAGGGTGGGGATGTTTGTGGAACAGTCTGTGTGAGGCCCTCCCCTTGAACACAACCTGAGGGCAGTGGGATTAGGGTTCTGTCTTCCACAGGGCAGTTTTGGGAATTATTTTGTGTTTTATATATATATATATATATATATGTATATACATATATATATGTGTGTGTGTATATATGTACACACACACACACACATATATCTATGTAATTTTATTCAGGGTCTTTGAGATATAGGAATCCCTTTGAAATTCAGAGACCATCTGAAGGATACCCAGATATCAGTTGATTATTGTTTAATGGTGGGTTGGTAACTGTCATTTGCACATGGTGCTTTTTCCTTCTGAGGGATGATACCAGAAGGGAGAAGTCTGCATTACAGAGTTTCATATTGAGTAGAGAATGAAAACAGAAGTTGTTTCATATGCTGAGGGTAAAATCT
The DNA here is from genome assembly GCF_020171115.1 of Neogale vison. Taxonomy (NCBI): domain Eukaryota; kingdom Metazoa; phylum Chordata; class Mammalia; order Carnivora; family Mustelidae; genus Neogale; species Neogale vison. The sequence goes on along the minus strand of NC_058094.1, from coordinate 82,102,125 downwards.
CCCCAAGCTAGGTGTTGTAGGTTGAATTGTGTTCCCTCCCTCTCATGTTGAAGTCCTAGCCCCCTGTACCTCAGAATGTGTCTATATTTGGAGGCAAGGTCTTTAAAAGTGGAAATTAAAGTAAAATGAAAACATATGGGTTTTTCTAATCCAGAACGACTGGGGTCTGTGTAAAAGGAGGAGATTGGGACACAGGTACACATGGACGGAAGACCATGTGAGGACGTAGGGAGAAGTCAACTGTCTGAGAAACAAGGAGAGCGGCCTCGAGAGACGCCAACCCCACTGACATCTTGATCTCAGACTTCCAGCCTCCAGACTGTGAGAAAACAAATCTCTGTTGTTCGTGCCACCCAGTGTGTGGAACTTTGTTACCTCCGTCCTAAGTTTGTTACCTCCGTCCTTTGTTACCTCCAGGGTGGACGCTGAATCACTCACATCTGTTTTTCTGGGTTTCTCTCTAGACTGAGGGTCACTGGACTCAAATGCCTCCATTTTGGACCAGTTTGACCTGGTGACACATTTTTTTTTTAATTTGGATTTAACTTTTCTGGATTCCTTTCATACCTTCATTATCACACCCAATTAAACAACTTACTCTGTCATGATTTTCATTATTTCTGTGTGGCCAGAGGAAATAGTAGAAGTATATAAAGAGTTAAAAATGATAAATCAGGGGCACCTGGGTGGCTCAGTGGGTTAAGCCACTGCCTTCGGCTCAGGTCGTGGTCTCAGCGTCCTGGGATCAAGTCCCGCTCGGGCTCTCTGCTCAGAAGGGAGCCTGCTTCCCTCTCTCTCTCTCTGCCTGCCTCTCCATCTACTTGTGATTTCTCTCTGTCAAATAAATAAATAATAAAAAATCTTTTTTAAAAAAAATAATAAATCAAGCTAAAAACTGTTAAATGATGAATGTCCCATCCTCAGACCTTTCCAAATGGTGATGGATAAGGCCAGGTGTGATGCTCCAGATCTGGGACTCACCCAAATGCCTTCTGGAATATGGTGGTGGAATGAGTGGCCTTTCCTCTTCTTTGTCACCCTGGATTCCATGACCTGGCAACAGGACACCCTTCAGGCCTAAGGACACAGACTGATGTCTGGGCCCACCCTCTGGAGAGTAGACCCAAGGAAAAGAAGCGCAAGTCTCTGAAAAGGAGCAGGCGCATTGGGAAAGGAATTCTGTTCTCATGCTTAGATTGTGGGGATGAGGGGCCCAAAGGAGGGCTTATAGGGCAGGCCCAGGGTCTGAGTCCTTTTCACCTGGATCTAGTGATGGGGATGCATTTCAGTTTAGTCTGCTTCAGAAATAAACTGACAAGGGCACCTGGATGGCTCATCAGTTCAGTCTGTCTTCAGCTCAGGTCGTGATGCCGGGGTCCTGGGATGGAACTCAGCATCAGGCTCCCTCCCTGTTCAGTGGGGTCTTCTTCTCCCTCTCCCCCTGGCTCTCCCCCCGCTCATGTGCACTCTCTCTCTCAAATAAACAAAATCTTAAAAGAGAAAAAAAAACGAAATTGACAAGTACTTAGCTCTCATTGAGCAAATGAGTTCTAATTCCTGCAAACTTTTCTTGGCATGACTTGAGATATATGAGCTTAATTGGTTCACTTTCACTGTTGTAGCAACTTTCTGCCCTTTGGTCTCCTAACAAACATAAACCCTGCAATTGGGCGGCCTGAGACCCTACTTCATGTGCTGCATTGGAAGCAATCAGACTTCTTCCCCACAGGGCTGCCTTACCCGCACAACCCTTCTGCATGGCTCAGTCACCTGCCTTCCAAACTCTGTCCACAGCAGCACCAGAAATCATGGGTTCCTGGGCCAGGTCAGGACCCAGTTCTCCCTTGTCATTACCTACACAACCAGCTGAAACCAGAGCCTCCTGCAGTGCATTTCCTTGTTAGGAAGGAAAAGTGGGTTGAATAAATTTCAGTTTAAATTATTGAGATGATGTACCTCTTTACATTTTGTTCTCTTATAGTTTGTGAAAGATTGGGAATTTTTTTCATTGGGTATTCAAGTAATTTATTAACATATTTATATATTTTACTCAAGCTGTAGTTTTTATAAGGCAGAACAAATACTTTTAGATGTTTGTAACGCATAAAAAATGCTGTTTCCTATATGATTAATGTCCTTCTTAAAAATCTTTGAGACTTTTGTAGTTCATCATGACAAGGTAGTTAATGAAAATTAAACTCCTGAGAAAAATATTGTTTATAACTTTAAACAAACACAATTTTGTACAACCAATGTGCATAAAATGTAGTTTCTTATAACAATCAGAATCTTAAGATTATAAACCCTTGAAATTATTAAGTTGAAACTTTTATTTTTTTACTTTTTTATAGGTTGTATTTATTTATTTGACAGAGAGAGAGAGAGTGAGAACAAAAGCAGGTGGAAAGGGAAAAGCAGTCTCCCTGCCAAGCTTTTGCTGAGCTTGGACTCAGGGCTCCATCCTAGGACCCTGGGATCATGACCTGAGCCAAAGGCAGACACTTAACAGACTGAGCCACCCAGGAGCCCCGTGGGAGCCTTTTATTTTATGAAATTCTTTTTTTTTTTTTTTTTTTTTTGGCTGGGGCACCTGGGTGGCTCAGTCAGTTGAGTGTTCAGCTCTTGGATTTTGCTCAGGTAGGGCATGATCTCAGGGTCATGAGATTAAGTCCCGCATGGGGCTCCATGCTCATGTTAGAGTCTGCTTGAGATTCTCTCTCCTTCTTTCCTCGGCCCTTCCCGCTCATGCTCTCTCACTCTCTCAAATAAATAAATAACTAAATCTTGAATTTTTTTGTCCTTTTAATGAGCTAACAGAAGGAAAGAGATACACATAGACAAGCTAGAGATTAAAACTTTTTTAAAATAATAATGAATAAATTGTAAACAACTTTCCTTCTTTTCTCTCTAAACAAAAAGTAATGGTCAGTTTACCTCTTTGTATTACTAAAAGCACATTTGTCAAGGTTTTCAAATGAGAACTTGGGATTCTTAGTTTTAACTATGATTAAAATCAAGGCTGAGTGAGAGAATTTGGGGCCCATAATCATCATCATCACCTTTTTTTAGATCCTTAGCCATTACAATGTATTTATTTAAGAGAACTGTTTCCTTGCCATTTCTGTGGATAAGGTACAGAAAAGTCCTTTATGTATTACATAATATGTGTATGACTTTTATTCTTTCATAGGTTTCAATTTTTATATTGTTTTGCTGAAAAGTTTTCTTTAACTGGGTTGACTCCAACATCTGAAAAAGGAAAGGGAGCTTGACATGAGAAATTAGCAGCCATTCTAATCTGACCCCTGGTTTTATGGTTTGAGCCTCCTAAATGGATCTTAGGTCCACCTCCTCACTGCTAAGGCCATGTTCTTGTTCAGGGATTCCTATGAAGTGAGATGCACAGCAGCATGATGAGGTTATTTTACATGCTTCTTAAACGTGGTTTTAATTGTGACTGACTCATGCAGAAAAAGTTACTCCCTTTCAATCCTTCCCATTATATAAAGGAAAGATCTCGATCTGAAACTCTGAAAATCAACATCCTCAGGCTGGGGTCCTTACTTGGCAAGGATGCCTACCTAGGATTCAAGAGTGTGATTTTGTTTCCTTGAATGTATTTTTCTACCTATATTCTATTTATGACAAGTAATACTGTCATGCCATTAATAAGTTTCTTTTAAAAATGAGTTACTAAAAAATGTTAAATTAAAGCCCGTATTTACTCTCTCCATAAAAATTGCAAAGATGGGAGCTAATCATTCATGTGTAGAAAGCACTATTCTAACTCAAACCCTTATGAACTCTCATAGACTGTTGTAAGGGCTGCTTACATGTTCTCCTTGCCTTCACTGCCTCCATGTTACGCCAACACTGCATCACTCTAAAGCGTGAATATGATAGTTACTGTCTTGCTTCAGTGGTTCCTCCACAGCCTGTGGAAAAATCTAGACTCTTTGGCACGGTATGCCTTTAAGGTGTTCAACGTCTGAGCCCATCTCTTGCCATCATTCCTTCCTGTGTGCTCCATGCTTTAGCCATGCCAAACCACCTGAGGCCTTGACCAGGACAAAGACATGACGAAGACAAGTCTCTACATCTTTGTAGATAAGTTATGTTTCTGCTAAAAGCAGTTCCCTCCATGTACGTCTAGAATGGGGGAGAGGATGTATGATTCTGGAAGCTAAATGTAAAAGAGGAAAGAAGACTTTTTTCATCACCAACACTGGGCTAAGTCCCATTCCTAAAACAAGGACTTGGGAGAAGAGTTTTTCTAGCAGAGATATTTGATAGGGATGAAAGGGATACCCGTGTTAGAGCTGAGGGCAAAAGTCACCTGTCAGAGTTTGAAATGAAGTTGATGGCAGGGTAAAAGCAGATGAGAATGTCATTTCAAAGCTGCCTCTTGTTCTATCTTTCGCCAGAAGTTAGACTTTCATTCCTTTTGGGGTGAAGCCAAGTTTATTCTGGAAAATCCACTCGTGTGGGTTCTGTAGTTGTATTTATGGAGTATAATGGTTCAGAGTAGGTATTTGGCAGCCTGAGGGGCAATCCTTTCTCTGTCTCTCAGTAGGTGTGTACTTTGGGTTTTGTGAGGATTAATTGAAGTAGCTAAAGTACTTAGTACAGTTCTTGGGCACACAGTAAACACCACAGAGCTATTTGCCAATCTCTTATGTGTCATCACAATATTGGCAAAGGTAGAGATACAGAGTTTGGGCAGAGGCCACTGGCGCATGTATGCGTCCACTCACTGTCACTCTTTCCTGGTTTCTCCTGGAGTGTTCTGAAGAAAACAGAAGATATTACATCATTTCATCCACAAATATTGCATTATATATATAATACCAGTATATCTAATATATAATTGAACAGCTGTTGGAGTATTTCACCCAGTAGACTTTATTTATTTTAAAAGATTTTATTTATTTGACAGAGAGAGAGACACAGCCAGAGAGAGAAGACAAGCAGGGGGAGAGGGAGAAGCAGACCACCCGCTGAGCAGGGAGCCTGATGTGGGGCTCCATGATCCCAGGACACTGGAATCATGACCTGAGCAGAAGGCAGATGCTTAATGACTGAGCCATGAAGGCGCCCCCACCTGGTAGACTTTTAAGCAAATTTTATTTAAACTTTCTTTGTCTAGCCTGCTAGATTTTTAGGTGGTAAATTTTAAACTTTTCACTCTATTTCTTAGCATATATATGTATATAGTGATACATATATATCACATACATATGTAGTAATATGTACATATTGCATGTAAAATATCGTTTTATATGTTTATGTAACATATAATAATTCCTCCAGATTAAATTAAGAGATCAAAGAATATGAGCTTTTTAAAGACATTCACTTGCTACATATTCCTGTTTTTCAACACTTAAAATGCACATTCGGTATTAATAAATGTTCTACTCTTACAAGCAACATGAGCATTAAGTCTGTTTCATTCAGTGTTTCAATTCCAACATCTAGAACAATGCCTGACACAAAATTATGCCAATAAATGTTTACAAATGAATGAATGGTGCTCCTTTTTCATCATTCCAGCTTTCATTTGTTCATTTGTTTGACAAATATTTATCGAGGACCCTCTATGTTCCAGACATCGTGCCAGGTGCTGGGGGTAGAGTAGTAAATGATATTTCCCCCACTTCTGTCTTCAAGGAGCTAACCTCTCCATTCAGTATTCTGGGCTGTGTTGCCTTAAGGAAGGTGCATGACTGGTGCCAACCCATAGATTCTTGTTCTGTGAGGAGATCAGCCTGGGAATTGAGAGCAGTCAGGTAGAAACAGGTATGGTAGTATAATAGTAATTTTATATTTTGTGAATATAATAATAAAAATTATTTTGTATTTTGAATGTATTTCTTAAAAATGTATTTTTAAAAATTCCTAGTAATTTATTCCTATTATATTTTGCAAATGCATTTGTCAAAGAAGGGGGAAAGAATGCTAGTCCTTCGCTAAAGATAGGGTGGGAAGCAATGCTTTACTCTATTTCAGTGCAGGAAGAAAAAACTAGAACTTTGCACTTTTTTTTTTTTTTTTAGATGTATCATGAGTAAGTAAAGCAACTGGGCTACAACAGTATTAAGTTCCAATGAAGACTGTGTTCTCGTGAGTTTTCTGTGTCTGGTCCCTTTTCAAGCATACTTGCAAAGCCTCCTGGGAGTATAACCAGGGAGCCATAATCCACATGGTCAAGAGTGTCATGTTATCTCTGTTTGCTTTCAGCATATTGCAGTGATGTATCGTTTGGTTGGGCCTAGTTAAATATATTTGCAGACTACATTCTCCGTTATTAACTAAACCACCACTGCAGAATGAGCAAGAGACTAAAAATATTCCTGCAAAGAAATCAAAAATTAAAGTAATGGCACCAACACGAACACACACTAAAAACTAAAAAGTGGCAGAGAAGTTACTTTCATAACTAAAAAAAGCTCTTTATCAGTCATTGCAAGGCAAAAAATTTAAAAAAAGAGGACAAAATGACGTCTGACAATGAGTCACACAACAACGGAGGTTATGAAGAAAAAGAGTTGAAAAATGTATTTACAATGTAATAATGAGCCTCAGCTTAGTATCTGGACAGATATATTAGTGATAGCACAGAGGCATCGTGAGAGTGCAGTCTTTACAAAGCAGGCATCCATACATGAAGACAAATCCCTACATCTGTGTCGATATGTCAGTAAAGATGGAATCTCTGTCACAGTCACTCAGTGCTGCTTGTTCGTTGTTAGAAAAAGAAATTTAGAAGCCCCATAAAAAAGAAAAAATCTTCAATATTATGTTTTCCAGACAAACATTATGATTTTTTTCTAGACAGCCTTTTCTGTGTTTACAAGACATCCCCTCTCCTCCCTCCTAAGGTTCAGAAGCCCTTTGTCCTTGCAATCCTGGAAGCTGGTCTTAGTTGGTAAGAACACTCACTGTTTATATGTTAGAAAAGCAGGGTTATGATCCTGCAGTGTCATGATTCCTCTTAGGAATAATCTCTTTCATCTTGCAAAGTAGTTCTTAATCAACAACAGTGTAAATTTTAATGTGAAGTCTGTGGTCTTCCATTTAACAATATTTAATTTAATACTTCACAAAATTTCATTAAATTAGGTGAAAAAGTGACTAGAAGCCATTTTTTGAGTTTCTGGATTTAATAGCAAAAGGCAAAAAGCCACATCACAGGGGAAATACCAGAGCCCACCAAAAGCACAAATGTGGTTAAAATTGAGTTTATTGCTGTGCAGTCTGGGAGAGTGCACACCGGCTGTCTCAGGAAGGTGTTGGAAAGAAACGATGACAGGATCTGGGTTTGTATTAGGTGATTTTGGAGGGGATTCAAACAACCGCCAAAGAATGATATTGTCAGGAAGCCGTAAGATGCCTTACTAAATCTCACTTACACGATAAGAAGCAAGGCTACCGCTGTACTTATAAGGAAAGCGCAGTGACTTATCCTAGCCAGGAGAGGGCGATGTTTGGTCATTTTGTGGATTGAACATGTTGATGTTTTGACTGTTCAGACCAGAGGACCCTGGACATAGTGGTCTTGCTTTTTGTTTTGGTCGATCATGGCCAAAGAATGGCCTTGTCTGATGTTGGTGTGAAATGGTTTGTGTTCAACAGGAGAACATTCATTTTTCCAAGAGTTTTCTGTGAGTGCCAGGCTGGCTCCTGGATATCAGGGGAATGTTTCTAAGAACTTTGTCGGAGGAGAAAGGAAGCCATTCCAGAGCTTGAGCAGATATGGCTTGATACCATATCTGTCTTTTATTTAAAAAAGACTACCTGGGATGATAGGTGGATAATTTATTTTACAATAGAGTACTTTCATATACTTCAGGAAGACAAAGTTATGCACGAATCTTTCACAAAATGGTTTCAAATCCTGTTTCTTTCTGCCAGTCAGATTTTTTTTTCCAATTTATTTATTTTCAGAAAAACAGTATTCATTATTTTTTCACCACACCCAGTGCTCCATGCAAGCTGTGCCCTCTATAATACCCACCACCTGGTACCCCAACCTCCCACCCCCCCCGCCACTTCAAACCCCTCAGATTGTTTTTCAGAGTCCATAGTCTCTCAAGGTTCACCTCCCCTTCAATTTACCCCAAAGCACATACCCTCCCCAATGTGCCAAATTTTGATACGGCATCTTGCATTGCATTTCTTAATGAATATGACAGAATACATCCCGAAGAATAACAACCCTGACTTCTGTATATGATTAATGTTCATTCTATTAAATAATTAGCCAAAGTTCAGAAAACAAAACACATTCCCCCACCCACCACCCCTTTTTAAAAGATTTTATTTATTTATTTGACAGAAAGACAGCAAAAGAGGGAACACAAGCACGGGGAGTGAGAGAGGGAGAAGTATGATCCTTGCAGAGCAGGGAGCCTGATGTGGGGCTCAATCCCAGGACACCGGGATCATGACCTGAGTGAAGGCAGATACTTAATGACTGAGATACCCGCACACCCAAAACACACCCTTTTAAAATAGTTTTACTTGGCTCTCTCAGACATCATCAATGAACTTAATCATTTTAGGTTGACTAGAAAAAGAAAAAGAAAGAATTACCCTGATAAGGTATTTGATTTTAGACTGTAGAAGTAAAAGAGATATTTGTATTTGCTTAGTCATCACTAAATTTTCGTAGAAGTTTAAACTTCTCACTCAGAATGCCCAGTGCTACAGATTCAAGCAAACAAATAGAAAAGCATCTCAGAAGTTAGGAGTCTCAAGGCTTAATGAGGCTTGCCCTCCTTTCTGGAACCGAAGGAATGTTTAGAGAAATTTGGTTTATTCCAGGCTGCCCTGTTCCAGCGTCATGCCAATCCAGGGGACGAGTCAGACCAATGTAACGATCCTCTTCTGACAACTTCTTTCTCTAAAATTTGTAAATCATTCAGCACCGACAAATACTCCTTTTTAATAGTTACCATTTAAAGAGTGATGATGACATACTTAAAATATTTAAAAAAAAATCACAGTACAAAGCATTACAGGAAACTACCACCTATAATTAACAGATGTCAATATACTTCCAAAAGAAAAAATACCCTCAGATATTTTCTTAGAGAATCACAGGTTTAGAGTTGTGATTTTGCTGACAGGAAGTGGGAAGAGAAAGAGTCTATCTGGTGGCAAATGAATGGAATGTGCCGGTCTAACTTAAACACGGTTAGTGACATGGAAATATCCCCCCCTATTTTCCACATCAGTGTCATCAGAAGATTCTGGCACAGGACTCGTGATTTGGGCTAGCTACCATGAGAGTGATTTAATAAAACACGTTTCCAAAGTGAAAAACATACTTCATGGAAAGATTTCTGAAAGAGCAGAGGGCTAAACATGTATTTCTAAAATGCATCCTTTTCCTATTTATCATCCTCCTTTTTCTTCCTTGGCTCCTGATTTCTCTGTTCTCAGATAGTCCTGGACGCTTCTATGAGCAATGCCATCTTCCTTCAGCATCTGTTCATCAAGTAAGTCGGCTCTAAGATTCAGAGTGAGATAGTAAGTGGTGCACGTAAGTAAGATAGGAATTTAGTAAAAACTAAATTAAATATGATTCTGTATAAAATCTACATATACACACCATCTATATAGACACACACCATCTATATATACACACTAAATATATATATATTTTTTCCTTAAAACTTAAGATTACATCTGAAAATGAGGCTTGAAAATAAAGTTGTAAAGTTGGGGTATTATTGTTGGTTAGGGCTGCTGTGATCTTTTTGTGTGGTTACGGAATTTTCTATTTGTTGATTGATATTTTTCACTATATTGAGAATGTACTCACTTTGTATTCTGAATTAAAAGAATTAATTCTTAAGAATTTATTTCTTTCTGTATCTGTCTGTCTATCTACACCTGTCTATCAAGAGGGCAACCTAGCTATAGGTTCATAGTTGGGAAAATGGAAAAATCAGGTGATGATTCCTGTCAAACGGCCACATTCACCCCCAGTCATCAGTATTTGGAGAAACAAAGCTAATTTTGACAGCTTTTATGACTTTCATGATGGGGGGGTCTGGCCAGTCTTTTCAGCATCAAATTCAGGCTTCCCTGTTAGGGTATATTGTATATTGTATATTGTATATTGTATCACGTGGCTGTGATTTCCATGGAAATTCTGTGCCTGTTAAGTCTCTGCTCTCTCTCTCTCTCTTTTTTTTTTTCGTACATGAGATGTCTGGTCTTCCCTTTTTGCTTGACACAATGTTACACGTGCTTCGAGGCTCAAGTCAAATGTCACCATCTCTCCAGGTAGATTGAACAGTGCAGTCTTCTGGGGTTCCATTGTGGAGTACACAACCTCTTCAGCATTTATCAAAGTGCGCACAGCCATGTACATAGCTAGCTCCTCCAAAGAAGCCTTGTCTTGTTAAAATAGCACAGGCTTTGGAGCACAGGGCTGGAATTCTGGCGCTTCAGCTCTGTAGACGCTAGGTATAACTCTTCTATGCAGTGAGAAAAATCATATTTACATTTGGATGCTATTAGAAAAAAGACAATCAATAGACACATTGTTCCCCATCCACAATGGCTACATTATGATCTCTACAAGGGTCTACTCATGTCTGTGTCTTTGTATCCCAGTACCTAGCACAGAGTCTAGCTATAACATACCCTCAAATATTTATTGAATGTATGATAGAATAAGACACAGAGATTAAACCTAGGAGTTGGCAAGAATGCAACTAAACATATTTACTGTGTGCTCTATTAATAACAATTACATAAACTCTAGCAGGACATGAGATACAGCTAAAGCAGTGAGAAAAATATCATCTTGTCATTTTGTAATAATATATTTTCAGTTTAACTTCTGCTTAGAAAGAGAAACCAGCAGTGCCTGGGTGGCTCAGTGGGTTAAAGCCTCTGCCTTTGGCTCAGGTCATGATCCTAGGGTCATGGGATCGAGCCCCACATCGGGCTCTCTACTCAGAGGGGAGCCTGTTTCCTCCTCTCTCTCTGCCTGCCTCTCTGCCTACTTGTGATCTTTGTCTGTCAAATAAATAAATAAAACCTTAAAAAAAAAAAAAAGAAAGAAAGGAAAGAGAAACCAGAAACCTAAATTCTACTGCCTTGATTTACTTGTACAAAATAATTTCCTGGATGAAACAACTGGTTTCTATCCTTTCAACTCAGAATTTTTAACTCAGAGGTCCTCAATCATTCAAAATTTGGTTAAATACAAAATCAAACCTAATTCAGACCATTAATTACAGAGCTTCTAATGTTCTATTCAGCTCTGATAGCTCTATTCTCTTGAAAAAATCTGCAACAATAAAAGAGTTATTCCTGTTGGCTTGGAAATTTCAACTTCTTTGGGATTTTACCCAACTCTGCATTTATTAAACCATATTTTTCCACTTGCTAAGAATAAGGTGCATTGGAAAATTGCACAGGTTAGTTTGGACTACTCTGCATTTAGCGTCACCAAAAATAAGCCAGAGCTTTGAACCAAGAACAGTGGCAGATGTCATTTTACCTGCCCAGTGTGTGTTTCTTCTTAGGGCACAGTACCCACATTTAGAGTGGGGATTTGACTCCCCCACACTGTCTTATCTTGCTAGAACTGTAAATCAAGACGTTTCCCACTCTCTGTGCAATCAGTGGTGACCCTCTGAGCTCCTTATCCATCTTACAATCTGTTCCCAGATGTCCAGGTGTCCATGGCTTCCAGTTTCCAGAGCTGTCCCTGGTTCTAATTAGCCCAAAGCTAAGTTCTGCAGTTTGCTTTCCACTCTGGGGACTGCCCGAGGGCCATTTTATACTTGTTTCATGGAGTGAGCTCCTCTTACAACCGGAGAATCTTAAGTAATACATTTAAGAAAACTTGCATTTAAGGGCAAATATTTTAATCTCAGAATCATCTTAATCATTGTCGAGTACCTATATCAATCCATTGCACAATAATGAATGTCTGATAGCAGATGGATCCTACTTGACTGTGAGTGGATTGGGCAGCCCTTATGAGACTTGACTTTCTCATCTGTAAAACGATAATGATAAAGAAACTAGATATATTTTTTCTATAGCTCTTCTGTGAGGGCAAATTAAAAAAAAAGTAAAGAAAGTGTTTTTTAAATCACAAAGCACTCTATAAAGTAAGGCATTTATTTGCCTCATCTATTTAATTTTTTTTAAACACACATTACCTACAAAGTAATATTTTTACCATGGGGTAATTTTGGTTTTCATAGTGTATATTTTAAGGAAATAGTTCTTTTCTAAGGTGTGCAATCACTGTTAATCATGTGTTGGAACATTGATAATATCCCAAGCAGGTACAATGGCTCCTTGCTTTATTTTGGTTTGCAATAATCTCCAGTATTCCTGTTACTTCATTTCAATAAGTCCACATAATAAGGGGTATATGTTGAAGATATATTTTAAGGGAGGTTATTGAGGAAGAATATAATAGAATTTTATGGAAAAAAATGGAATTGTAACTGATAGTACTGATTAGCAATTCCAGTTGGCCTTTCACTTTCTCCTCCTCCCCCTCCCCTTCCCCTTCCTCCCCCTTCTCCTCTTTCTTCTTCTGTTATTCGTCTTCTTCTTCTTTTTTTTTTTTTTTAAAGATTTATTTATTTATTTGAGAGAGAGCACAAGCAGCGGGGAAAGGGAGAAGCAGAACTCCCCACTGAGTAGAGAGCCCAGTGTAAGACTTGATCCCAGGACTCTGGGATCATGACCTGAGCCGAAGGTAGATGCTTGACTGCCTGAGCCACCCAGGCATTTCAAGGCCCTTCACTTTTCATGTTGTAATGTAACAGCCATCCTCATTGTTTTCATTCTAGAGATGCAGGGATGGACGGGGAAAACACATGTGATTATTAACCAGAGCAACTGAATCCCAGTCCAGGCATTACCTTTCATTATTTTTTTGTCTTTAGAAAACTGGTTTATCTTTCTACACTTTCCCTCATTTGCCAAATAAACCTAATTCAGCTTATGTTGCAAAAATCAAATGAGAAAATTGAATTCTTTCTGAAGTGTTGAGCACTCTCAAACCATAGGGTAGCATTTATCCATCTGCAATTATTGCTTTCTTACGGTAAGGACTGCTGCTTGGATGACTCTCTGCCAATCTTTTCTCTGATGCCTCTTTTTCAGCCACCTTGGACTCCTCCTTATTTCTTGAATGCCCCAAACATGTTCCCACCCCAGGGTCTTGGTGCTTGCCAGCTCCTTTGCTGTCCTCCCAACCTTTGCCTGATTGGTTCTTTTCTTTCTTTTAGAGGACAATGGAATGCCAGCTTATTGGTAAGTTTTCCCAGACCACCATCCCTACCTAGACCCCCTTTCCCATTGATCACCATGGACTTGTGTGCTCCAGACGGCGTAAACCCCATGAGAGAAGGGGCTCTGTCTTTAGGCAGATGTTATTTCTCTACAATGGAGGATGGGGACTGCCACAAAGGAGATAACTGATTTGCTAAATGAAAGAGTAAGGTACATAACTGTGTGCGTGTCCTGCAACACTTGCTGAGTACCCCACATTTGCTAGATTGTGTTGTCCTGTGAAATTTTTGCAGGTCATGTTCTATAACCCAAATTCTCAACCTCCAGGCTGCTCAGGCTGACCCCCATAATGTCTGAAGGACCAAAATATGTGTATTCTGTGATACTGTCTCAGGGATTTCAATGTGCCACTGCGGTCAAGGCCCCCAAAACAGTCGTTTACCCACACTACCCTTGTGGTGGAGCTGTCAGTTGACAGTGGTCAGGCACAAAGGAAGGGAGTGTGGGGGTCATCAGCACAATACTAACAGTGTGTATTCATCAGTGTTCTTCAGAGAAATAGAACCAACAGGATGTGTATATACATATACACACACATATCTATCCATCAATCAGTTGATGGATAGATAAAAAGAGATTCATCATAGGGAATTGATTCATATGATTATGGAGGCTGGTAAGTCCAAAATACGTAGACTAATGGCTGATGTCCCAATTCAAGTCCAAAGGCTGGAAGTTGCTGCAGAACCAGGAAGAGTCCATGTTCCAGACTGAAGACTGTCAGAAGGGAGGATTCCCTCTTACTTGGGGGAGGGTCACTTTTGTTCTAGATAGGCCTTCGCTGATTGAATGGCGCCCATCCACACGGGGGAAGGCAAGCTGCTTTACTCAGTCTACCAATTTAAATATTAATCTCATCCTAAAACACCCGCACAGACATACCCAGAATTATGTTTCAGCAAATACCTGGGCACCCTGTAAAGTTGATAAGTAAAAGTAACCAGCATAGGGGCGCCTGGGTGGCTCAGTGGGTTAAAGCCTCTGCCTTTGGCTCAGGTCGTGATCCCAGGGTCCTGGAATCGAGCCCCACATCGGGCTCTCTGCTCAGCGGGGAGCCTGCTTCCCCCTCTCTCTCTCTGCCTGCCTCTCTGCCTACTTGTGATCTCTCTCTCTCTGTCAAATAAATAAAATATTTAAAAAAAAAGTAACTAGCATAGCATCACTCATGGGGTTGTTTTCATTCCATTTAATTCCATGAGGATGTTATTCACATGCAGATATAAACACAAAGTTTCACTTACTGGGCCTGTCAACTTTCGGATCTCCTTTGTAATAACCCTACAGAGTCTCTTCTAAGCGTCCTGTCAAAATATTGACTATAAGTCTTTGGCTAAGCACAGCTTCCTCTCTGGATGTTTTTCCTCCACTGTAAATGTTCTATAAAACAAAAAAGGAAAAATAATTACTTAACTCCTGAGAATAATTTAAGAAAAATGCAAGAAGTATCTTCAAATAAATAAAATCTTTAAAAATGGGGGGCACCTAGGTAGCTCAGTGGGTTAAGCCTCTGCCTTCAGCTCAGGTCATGACCTCAATGTCCTGGGATCAAGCCCCGCATGGAGCCCCGCATTGGGCTCTCTGCTCGGCAGGGAGCCTGCTTCCCTCTCTCTCTCTCTCTCTGTCAAATAAATAAATAAAATCTTTTAAAAAAAAACTTCACATAAATCACATTAAGTTCTAATATTTCCTTTTGAATTGAAGATAAGATTCGTAAATTCCTCTTTCCCCCTGGAAATAAAAGGAAAAGTTTGAAATGGAAGGACAAAACCTTTGGATGAAGGCAACCTCACTGGAGATAGAGGTGCTGATGTGGAGAACAAAAGCAAGAGGAAATGTACATAAAATTAAATTTCCTTACAACTTGCAGTTCATTGACAAAGAGTGAGACATTCCTCCAGGAACTGCAAACTATGTTAAGGTTAATGCTTTGCTAGATTAAACAAAAGCACCTTAGCTGGACCATAGCCAGGCCTCCAGGATCCTGTAAGTCTTCTTTCAAGTATGCACATCCTTTTGGAAATGTCTTTTATCTCTGCCCCTCCCAACTTAAAAGTATATAATCAATTGCTCCTTGCAATCCCAGTGCAGCTCTTTTGCCCTTGGGTCCTGTCCCCACGCTATAATAAAAAGGAACTTTTTGCACCAAAGATGTCTCAAGAATTCTTTCTTGAACACTCGCTCACAGTCCACGTCACATCAGGGGTCAAGGCAGCCCTTACCTTGTGAACTTTCACTATTGGGCTCTTTCACCACCAAAATGAAGGTTAAAAACGTAGACAGGCATAAGCCCACAAACTCTAAGTGAAGGGAGGATGCTTTTAGTCTGTCCTTTGTCAGGAGAATGAGTGAGGCATGGTCATGGAGCCGATGGCGACTAAGGGAAGGTTGCAGAACAGATGCAGAACTGCAAGTGTCTGTGGAGGGATGGCTGGTGAAGCGGAGGCTGGTGCTGTCTGCAGTCTCAGGAAAGACCTCCGAAGGAGAGCCAGCAGGTGTCGAGGAAGGCGGGGGCTGAGAACAGGAGGAGCATCTGGAACCGGAATAGGAACAGGAGCCTAGATTCTCCCCCTCCTCTGCTCTGTTCTGATGTAGGAAAGGATGCTGGAGTTCGAAGCCCATGGCCAAGAAATAATAATATTATTTTTTTTTAAAGATTTTATTTATCTATTTTACACAGAGAGGGAGAACACAAAAGTGCACAAGCGGGGGAAGGGGCAGAGAAAGAGGCAGAAGCAGGTTACCTGCTGAGGAAAGAGCCCAAAGCAGGGTTCGGTCCCAGTACCCTGTGATCATGACCTAAGCAAAAGGCAGACATTTAGCCAACTGAGCCACCCAGGTACCTCAAAGAAAGGATAATGAGATGTCTTTGGTGCAAAAATGTGATTTTATTAAAGCATGGAACAGGACCCCTGGGCAGAAGGAGTTGCCCTGGGGTCATGAGGAATGGCGCATTCTATACTTTCAAGTAGGGAGGGGGTTAGGGATAGCATAAGTCTCTAAAGAATTTTGGAAGCAAGGTTTCTAGGACCTTGAGGGGGCTAGCTGTTGTTGAGAAAAGGTCATTTATTACTGTCTAATAAAACCCTAGTCATGAGACCCTTCAGATGTATATAGGTGGGACATATACTTGGGGAAAGATGACCAACACATATGTTAAGGGGGGTTAGAGATAAAGGAAGTTTCCAAAGGTATTTTTATATGTTGAAGTAGACTTACAGGATCCTGAATGGGGAGGCAGGGTTCAGGCTAGGATTGCCTTTTGCCTTTAGCAAAGTATTAACATCTAGGCAGTTGAGCGCTAGAGGAATGTTACTCTGCCCGTTTCAAGGACTTATCAATGGGCCGTAGGTAGTAAGGAAATTTAATAATTTTCTTCTGCCTTTGTTTCCCATATCATGTTCCACAAGCTTCCTTTCCCACAATGGCATTAGACGTTTATTTTCTGATGAGAATGAGTCACAGTGGGCTCAAACTCACCAGGATCAGCACAGGGTGGGATGAGGAGGAATTAAAGAAATCTGGGCAACTGAGAGAGTCCACAGGTGAACGCAGAGACGCTCATACTCCCCTCCCCATCGGCTCCTGGCTTTCCCTTCCGGGTGGAGCTTTGCTGGACTCTTCTCTGGAGAAACAAAGCAGCCTCAGGGAAAATGCCTGAGATAAGAGACTTCAGAGGCCCCAGCTACTCCCTTATTGATTCATCTTCAGGGAAGCCCACTCCTTGCAAGTCCTGCCCTGCTGGAAGAGGTTTCAATAGGCTTTTCAGTGCCTCATTCTTTAATATGAATTAAGAGCCAATGCCAGCAATGAAGACATAAAGTTGATGAATTAAAAAAAGGAAAGAAAGAAACAAAATAGGAAAAAAAACAAAGGAACTCAGTGGGAAAATGATAATAAGGATATTAGAATAAAACAGTAAAGTTATACTTAATGCTCTCAGAGAAAGAAGAGATGATGTTTTATTCACGTAAAAATATTAGAAGGAAGAAAGAGGGAACAAGAAAGAACTCTGGATAAAAAAATATGTGAGAACTCAAACTAAAAACTCAGTTGAAGATTCAGAAGACACGGTGGAGAAAGTCAACCAGAAGAAATGAAAATAAATGGTAAAACAGTGAAAACTGGGATAAGGAAAGATAAGAAAATAAGAAAGGTAGTCTGTGAGCTCCAGTGATTTTTAAAGAATTTCTTTAAAACAAAATCTTTCTCCAAAAGAGAGAAAAATCTTTTTTAAAAAGCAAGTTTTTTTTTCTTTTCTTTTTTTTTTTTTCCAAAACTGAAGAAAATTATTTTCGGGCTTAGTCTAGCCTCTCCTCCCAATAACCTAACTCCCGAAGAGAATGCACAGTAAAGGAAAGAATCTAAATGTATACAGTGGAATTAAAATAAACGTTTAAAGCAAAGGTGAAAGGTGGGAATGCTCTGGTGCTTCTGAAGATCACACTGGAATTGAGAAAGACAATGGAGACATACCTTTTAATTGCAAAGGATAATAATTCTAACCCTTGACGGCAGAGCAGACAAGCCCATAGGAGGGAGTTCTTGGAAAGCTTACCAGTCACACACTCCCAGAGAAAAGAGGAAGGCTTCTCTCAGGATGAAGGTATAAGTCACAACAGAATACGATTCAGGTTCTGGAGAACAGGTGATGTGACACGGGTGACAGGGCAATGAAAGTGACAGGGAGAGAGCTGAGCAGCAGAGCAGGGGGTCCAGCTCCTCTTGGAGCCTAAGAACCGGGCTCTCCCTGGGAACAAGAAAGCTAACTGATAAACTACCAGATGTGCTGGACTACATGGAAAATCGTGTTCAAAATGTTTAAATGATACTGTTGGGAAGCTTAAGAATTAATAATTAATAACAGGGATCTAGAAAAATCGAGCTGCTGGAAAAAATCAGTCAATGAATAAAAATGTACAGAAAAGAAAATGTATTTATAATATGCTGATTGGCTCAGCAGAGAAACAACAGTCACAGAAGGTCAATAAAAGTATTTACACACAATGTTGATGATGAAACATTGCAATGTGTTTATATTGGGATGAAAGCAGGAGAAGAATAGGGGTAGCCAGATAGAGACAAAGCCTCCATGCTTCGCAATCTGATATCAGCAGACATAGCCAACCTAATAAAAAAGGCGTTTAGATAATCTCTAAAACTGGAAATATAGAGGTAAATGTTGAGGAAATAGTTAAATGAATTGAATGTGGGAGGCTCTGAGAAAGATACCCGGGGTGAAGACAGGAGGGGTCAAAGACTGGACATTTTAATTTGTAAATGCCTCACTTCAATGGTTCAAAAATCCATTTTAATAATTTTTTTTAAAGATTTTATTTATTTATTTGACAGAGACAGATCACAAGTAGGCAGAGAGACAGGCAGAGAGAGAGAGGAGGAAGCAGGCTCCCCGCCGAGCAGAGAGCCGGATGCGGGACTCGATCCCAGGACCCTGAGATCATGACCTGAGCCGAAGGCAGCGGCTTAACCCACTGAGCCACTCAGGCAATAGATATGTTTCAGTAAAGGTATAACTTCTCATATTTTTTAAAATAATTTTTTCTGTATCTCCTATGTTTTATATAATTTCTTAAATTAGGAATCTATGATAAAAATATTCTTCAAACTGGTTCTGTAGTCATATGTGTGTATCAGTCCTAGAACCTGCAGTGGTCAATGACACGTTCCAGCGAAGACCATTTTAGGAACATTTAATAGAGGGCTACTTCCTACAGAATGGGCTGGGTGGAAGCAACCAGCAGGGCCGTTCCCAGACTGGAGGGGACGTTGTGCACAGCCAGTAGTGTTACGGAGACCTGGGATCTAAGGGAGGATCCCACTCTCAGGCTGGGGAAGAGCCAGTAATAAAAATTCTGCTTCTTTTCCCTTCCTCTGATCTCCGGCTAGGACTCAGGAGCTCTGAGATAAAGGGCAGGGCCGGGGGAAGGGCAGAGAAGAAGCACTGGACGGAGCCCAGGGAAGTTATCTGCAAGACAGTGTGGAAAACTATGGACTGCTACCAACCCCAACTCATGACCTGAGGCTTGCCTCTCAGGTGCAAGGTCCCCAGCTTAGGAATCAGGACAGTGACACCTGTGACACCTGCAACATCTGTTTTCTTCCCTGGATCTTACCTCTTTCTGCTCAGTCCAGCCCTCCAGACTTTGATCCCTGGGCAACTGGCTTCAGTTTCTCAATTTATGGGGGCTGTTGGCCTCCTTCTCTGCCAGCCTTTCGTTGTGGGCTGCATCGGCCACAACGTGGGTTTGATCCTCACTATGAGTGCCAGCTCCCTGACCTACAGAAACTGTTAATGTCTAAGTCTCATTGTCTTCTATGAACTGGGGAAAATGCTTCCTACAATTTCTATGAGGGTGAAATAAAGAAATGTATATAAAGCAACTAGCACAATGGTCAATAGTGAGGACCATTTCCTATTTCACACAGTGAAGTTATAAGTCATTAAGAGAATGTTTCATGGGGTTGGTGAGGGTAGATATGATGAACTCCAGGATTCAAGGGAGAAAAGTTTTATGGCAGAGAAACTTCCAGAATTTTTAGAAAGGAGTCAGAAAAGACAGTGAGAAATAAGGCCCGGATTATTTTACATTACAACGCAGGTAATGGAATAACTACTGTGCAAATTTTGGTTTCCTCCTTGTAAGAATAGGACTAATCATGATAGCACCTATCTCTTTGGGTTGCCATGACAACGAATGCGCTAGTACATGTAAAGTGCTTAGAGCAAGGCTGGGCTCTAAACTCACGCCAGTTATTTTCAGGGGGTTTCCTGAGCCTTTGAAACTTCCCCCATGCTTGCTACTTTCCAAATCTCTTGTCTTTTGGTCAAAGAGTAGTAAAAGCCCAAATAACACAGTGTGTTTTTCTTTCCCAAGAAAGCAAGGAAAATGGGAACTGGAAACATAAGAACAGTCCCTAAGCCAATTTTTAGAAAAGAGAGAAAGAATGCTTCTTGAGAAAAGCAATAGGCGGAAAGGAAGGAAAGAACCTCGGTTTTTAGGGACCCAGAAAAAACTTGATCTAGGTGGCCTACCTGACAGGAGGTCCAGGTATTGTTTTCTGACTTAAGAAAATGAACCACCCACCTGAAAGCTCCCATTGGCATCCAATTGTCTTCTGCATTTCCAGAGTTCTTCTACATCTAGTTCTATGCCATATGCTTTAATGCAGTGGGCTAGCTCAGTAATATGTCTTCAGCCAAACAAGGAGGGAATTTCATCCATGAGGCTCACCGTTTGGACAATTACCTCTGCCTTCTCAGACTTCTTTAATGATGTGTTTCCATCTGTCCATTGTCCATTATCTCTCTATTTCTTTTGAGCAATGTGTACTTCTGGCGGGGGTGATGCATAGTCTATCATCATGTTGGTGAGTATGTTCATTATATACTTAGCCTTACCTGTAATTATCAAGTAGAATTTAATGTTAAGAGAAGGTAAGGTGCATGCAAAATGTTCACGGCATCTTCTAACTGCCTGAAGTTTTTTTTATCTTTCAGTTCCCCCACTTTATTAGTGTAGAAACATTTATTCAACAAATATTTATTGAGCATCTACTATACACCAGCTACTGTAAGTCTGGGGAGAGAGGCTTTAAAGAGAGAGATGCCATATTTGTAAAAATAGCTGCAAGTGTATATAGAGCAGGACATTCTTTCAACTACCAAGATACTAATAAATTATTTGAAGAGTCTTCATAAATATTGAAGAATAATGATTTATTCTTCAAATAAATTATTTGAAGAATCAGACCAGACAGTGGACTGTGTTGTTTTTAACCTGTTTATTTGACTCCCCTAGAGATCCACTGGGATTGTGACACAGCAGTCTATATTAAATTTGTGAGGAATAGCCAAGAAAATTTTTCCTTAAAAGCATTTATGTTTATCACAGTGGTGATAAGAAGATGGACACAAAAATATCACATTGGGATGGTGATCAATTATGATTTCCTAGGTTTTTCAGAATAAGCTCCAGAATCTCTTAAAATCAAATTGTTGTTTTTCATTAGATATTCTTTTTACATTATTTATGTATTAAAATGCATTATTATGAATTATCTCAAATAATAAAATAGATATATCCACAGTCTTTGCAAAATACGTAGTCAAGGCCTGGAAACACTGTAGTCTTCAAGTTGAAGCTGCTGTGAATGATGAAAGTACTTGCTTCTGGGGTGAGCAAACAGTATTCAGCTACTTAATCCTATTATCAAAGTGAGTTAACAAAATGCAATTTAAATAGTACCAGTTCAGAGCTGCCAGCAGAGATCTGAATAATGAATGTGTGGTATAGATTTTCTGGCATCTCTGGCTCTAAGCAAATACCCATTGGTTTCAGACTTTCTCATGTACATATGCTTCTGTTGGCATGTGTGTGTGTGTGTGCATGCACGTGTGTGTTCATTCAACATTCAATGCATCCCTGACATTTGACTGGTTTTTCCTTTTGTATCTCTATTGAAAGAATGCAAATCCTATTCCAGTAACAAACCCCTTTTAGTAAACTACTACTTAAATTTGTCATGATTTTCAGGAAGAAAATTGAAACAATGTGCATAGATTTGGGTATTGATTCTACACCAACATCTTTGTTCAGCAAAAATAGTAAAAATTTACTATTATTGACTCATAGCATAATATTTAAAGATGTGTCAGCCATGCAGTTTTTGACTCTTAAGAAAAAAAATGGGAATGAAAATTAATAAGTCAAAATGAAGAGGAATAATAATTAGAATATCAAAAAGAGATGAACAAATTTTATAGGAGCTCAGAAATCACAATCAGAAATGCAACTTATGGAGAAACAAAAGATTTGATCTAGGAAAAAAAAAGTCCGAACAATAAAACTTACTTTCCACAATATCCTGATGTAGTTATAATTAACCTTGTTTCAAAATTAAAAATGAATCAATACCATTAAAGGGTGTTTTGACACAAAGAGCTCTTTTCTAGAGGAAATAAATATGCCTAATTTTCAACACACTTAAAATAGAATTAAATATCCAATGGACTTACTGTGTAACTTAGCACCAATTTATAGAAAAGTTTGGAGAAGCAGGCTCCCCGCTGAGTAGGAAGCCCGAAGCAGAGCTCGATCTCAGGACCCTGGGATCATGACCTGAGCTGAAGGCAGACACTTAACGACTGAGACACCCAGGTGCCCCTATTTTACATTTTTTAATTGAAAATTAGGTAGTATACAGGAATAAAGTAAAAATCAGGTAGTAACTAATTCAGATGGATTTTTGCCATTATCACTAACATTTAATATATGAAAATGACCAAAGATATTTTACAAAGTATAGGATAAAAAGGTTTTAAATTGCTATGTGGTGCGGGAGTTAGTACTGAAATCATTCGTATGAAAAAGTGGTCTCAAATCATGTAAATAATGCACGGGTTATCTTTCCAATAGATGTTATATTTTCTGATTACAAATAGCAATTTGTAAATGTAATTCCTCTGTTTTCTATAACACTTTTGATTTCTAATAGTATTCTTGTCTACTTAAGCTATATTTGCAAGGTTGGGATTATTTCCATAATGTCACAGTGTAGGAGCTTCGGGTTTCTTTGACATTAACCTTGGGAAGGATTCTCTTTAACTCTGCTATGGTGAAGCCATAATTGAATTTTTAAAATTTCTTCTGGAAATGAATTGCTCAAGCTGAGTCTATGCAGTATTAAGTGAAAGGACTATCTGGAAATTATCCAATTTGGAGTGGACAAAGATAGGAGGTTTAGATAATGTAAGTCTCAAGGCAAATATTTGCAGTATGACTTCGTTTCGACAGTTCACATTAACCTGACAAATTTCATGTCGACCCAGAAACCTCAATCCTTGGAACTTGACTTGGGTTTCTTTGGTTGCTTAAATGTTTTCTGTGTCTCCTAAGCTGCCTCAGTACTCCACCAGTGTTTCAGGATCTTGTAGAGAAGATTCCCTGAGTAGCAAATCTTTTAAGGAGACAAGATCCCAGCTGGGGCAGGGGCTGACACTGCACTAGGCAAGTTCGGGAAAGGTGACCTGGAGCTCAGGAGAGGCCAGTGCACTCTGTGGCTTGGGCCATCTCCCTCCTTTGAGACTGGCAGTTTCTTTCTGGGTGTGGAGGGAGTTGGAAGTGGGGGCCTTACACCTGGGTGTGTACTCCTCATCTCCGTTCCCTCGTCACCATCTTCTTTTCCTGATTCCTGCATTCCTCCTCCTCCCACTGCCACCAACAGGAGACATATTTAGCATGTTTCAATGTTTTGTGTCTTTTCACTATTTTCTTTTTTTATTTATTTTATTTCTTTATTTTATTTATTTATGAGAAAGGGAGGGAGGGAGAGAGACCAAGTGGGGAGAGAGGCAGTGGGAGAGGGAAAAGCAGCCTCCCCACTGAGCAGAGAGCCCAACACAGTGCTGGATCCCAGAACCCTGGGATCATGACCTGAGCCGAAGGCAGACGGTCAACCAACTGAGCCACCAGGGGCCCCTTTTCACCACTTTCTAACCCAAATTTTAAAATTAAAACTTGAACCCACTAGCCCCGTTTCCTTTCTTGTTTTACTTTCCCTAAATGCCCCTCCGGATGGTTGAGCAATAATCTTTGCGGACTTGATTTCTGTCCTTTTACGTCTGCTTCATCTTCGTGCCATTTGAACAGCAAAATCTCCTTCCCCTTCACAAAGTTAACTCGTCCATCTAGCAGGTCAATTGCGTGATCAGTGTCTCTCATTGCTTCTCATTCTTACCACTTTTATTGGATGTGGAAATTCATCCCACGCGGTTGTGGTGAGTTGTCATTGACAAGCATCTGGGAATCACAGTTGACATCTGCCTTCCTTACTGTTTGTGTTGTCACCGATGGCTAGCCATGATCGCTTCTCATCATCTGAACCCACGCTTCTGTGCATCCCTGCCGTTGCTGTGTGACTCTGACCCATAATATGCTCCTGGATTGACCCACAGCAGCCTCCTCTGGTGTCCACACTGCAAACTGCACCCTGGTCCCAACATATTTGCTGGGATGCTGGTGAAATACATGAGCTTTCTAAAACTCATACCTCATGCTACTCTTCTGTCTGAAATTCTTCAATGGTTCCCAACTGGACAAATTCTAAAATCCTTGCAGGACATTTGAAACCCTTGAAAACTGAATTCCTGCCTGCATCTGACAGTTGCCAGTCACGTTCCACCCTAGATCCTGCTGCTTCCCGGGACCTCGCTGCAGTATCTTGTCTCCTACTAATGTGTACCCTCCTGCTTGGGGAGCCCTGGCACTGTCACTGGGAGGCCTTCCATGATACCCTTACTCTGTCTCTCTATTGTACCTAACATAACATTTTCTGGTATCACATACTAGAGTAGATCATTTTTTATTTGTCTGATTTTCCTGCTAGAGTCTAGACAAGGAGCCTTATGGGCACAGACCATCTCTTTTTATATTGTATTTTTTTTGCACATTGAATGCAAAACAATTTTTGGTGGATTAATGATATATTTGTGCAAATCTGAGGTCAAAATATCCTCCCCACTATTCTTTCCTCAAGTTATATAATTATCAGCCATTTTTTGAATAGCTGCAATGATCTACCTATCACATATTTCAAAAAAATTTGAGTTAGTCTAACAAGAGATCCACAGAGTATCATCAAAGCTTAAACAGTAGGAGTTCTAGAGCACTTAATGGCTCGGTATAGAGCCATTGGTATCTATACCAAGCCAGGTAACAAAGCCCAAATACAAGGGTGGGTCAGGTCAGGAAGAGATAACAGCCCGAATGCAGGGATGAGTCAGGTCAGATGGAGACATCCAATCAGTAGAGCGCAGATACTGTCTCCCTAGCTACCAAGGAGTGTGGGCCTCGCCTTTTGGGCATCAGTTCTCACCAAGGCGATAGGCTAGTTCAAATGTCTACTATAGGGTAAATTGTAATTCAATTGGCCACCCATGTGTGACCTAGCATGACTGTGCAGCCATCTCTGTGTATCACAATCTCATTGGCCACCTGTGTGTGGCCAGGCTCAACCACATGGCCTTTGCTCTATAAAAGTTACTCTGTGAGGCAGGGAGGGGTCTCGCTCTCTGTAAGAGGCGAGGCCTCAGCCGGTCGGTTTGATTCTCGATGCTTGGCGTGAAATAAAGCTTTGCTTGACCTTCACTTTGTATCAGTCTCGCTCCTATAATCATAGACCCATTACTGGGGGACCCAACATTGGGGACCCAACAAGGGCCATTCCTATTGACTCTGGATTCGGTTTCTAACTTTTAAAAACTCTTAAACAGTTCTTTTATACCTACCACATTTTTTTCTACTGAACATATTTCCCCTCCTCCCAGCAAATAAGGACTGTATGAAGATCCCGGTCAGGATTATCTTGGCCTTTAGATTCCATTAGGGTCATATTTAGAACTTGGCTAGAGCAAAAATCTGGCTTCCGCACACCCCTCCCTGACCAGCATTCTGTTTGGCAAAGCCTGCCAGGTGCCTGATTGCGCAGAGAAATGGGATGGGATCACTCAGTGTGACAGTCAGGAGAGATTTCACAGATCACAAGTGTTTGGAGAGACAAGTCAAAACCGAGCCATGGAAACGTGGCCTGCCATCTTCCCACTAAATGGGGGTGGCTTGCCAAGCAGGAGTCCAAGGTCACATGGCGGCACTGCTCTTTTGGACAATAGCCCAATAAAAAGAAATGCCTCGAGGTATACCACTGGTGTATATAATTTTTTTGAAAAAAAAAAAAAAATCCAAACTCCATTCTTTACCTAGTTAGCTAGCAAGCACAGGGAAATTGGAGTTTAACATGACTTGGTGGATAATAAGCCTTTAAGTAATGACATTTTTACAGTCCGTCCTCAAAGGAGTACAATGCCAACTTTGTTGTGAGGCAGATGGTGGGGAAAAAGGTGGATGTGAATCTGATCATTTAGCAGGCAAATTAATTTATGTGACAATAACCAGCCTCCAAATTGGGTTTATTGACTCATTACATTTTCTCCCTATGAAATTTAGTAAAATGCCAAACTCTACATTTTAAAGGAGCTGAAGGTTATTTTCTCATTTTAAAAGGGGGCACATTCAGTATTAGTTAGGATCTATATTGACAGTATTTCTACAGTTGCAAGTTAGTTGGTGGTTTTTCTATAGTTTATGGATGATGTGTTTGCAATAAAATACTGTCCCCAGGCAATCCTTAACTAATCTTAAAAATAATGAATTACTTAATTGATGGATCACTTTTTTAAAGAAGCTTAAGTAATTTCCAAAACAAAAATAAAACAGAGCAGTAAAACCTCAAATCATTTTGACAAGTGAAAGAAAAGAAGGGTTTAATGGGGAATGTGGTGAAAATTTTAATGTCATTTTTAGCTACTCTGAGTTAGAAGAGTCTGCTTACTACGGACAGTTTGTCTCATTTGATCTGCTAAGGCTAACTTAATAAAGAGAAAGGACTTTTATTACAAAAAAATTGAGAAAAGAAGGTGCCTGGGTGGCTCAGTCGATTCAGCATTTGCCTCAGGCTCAGGTCAGGATCTCAGGTTCCTAGGATCAAGCCCTGCATCTAGCTCCCTGCTGAGCAGTGAGTCAGTTTCTTCCTGTCTCTCTGTCCCACCTCCTCCCTCTCTCAAATAAATAAATAAATAAAATCTTTAAAAAAAATCAAGAAAAGAAACAGAAACACAGACATTGTTGATGAAACCATACAGTAGAGTGTGCAATAAATTCTTATAACCCATATATTAGAATTGCTGGCTGAGTCCTTGCAGGACAATATCAGGTATGTGTGGCTTTCCAAGGCCAGTCAGCTTAGCATGCTGCCTTGTTGGACTGACAACAGCTGAGGCCTCTTTGGACAGGTGTGTGCTTTGCCACACCAGGGTTCACCCAGTCCCAGGCTCCTGCACCTGTTCCTCTTGACCCTTTCAAAGAAACATCTTCTCAAAACTTTCTCACCGTAGCTTTTGCTTATCTCTACATGCCAAGAAAATTGCGTAGAAATTTCCTTTCTGTCTGTAACATACAAAAATAATTGGCATAGTAAACACACTTTACCTTTGTTTTTTTTTTAACAAAAATATCACAAAAATACATTCTTGTTGGTGAACATTTGAATGGCATAGATGGGTGTAGGCTGACAGGGCATGTTCCCTTTTCCTGTGAAAATGATTTGGGAGAGATGCCTTTATGTTTATGAACAAGGGGGTGCGCATGCACACACCGATTATTGCCCTATTTGTTTTTTAAATAGTAGGTTGGTATTACAATGTTGTTCTCTGACTGGTATTATGCACAGAGCTACATGGGGTTCTTGAAATGTTGGCACATCACTGCAGAACACCATAGTCTTTTCATAGTTGCCTAATATTCCCAAGTGTGAATGTATTCTATTTTGTGCAGTTGAGTCTTTTTGTGTCCTCCTCTGAGATGGATAAAGGAAGACACATATTCTTTGCTGTGGACAAAAACTCTAACTTCATCATTTTCTTATGTCTTGCCTAGAGGAACAATCTGGCAGGAAACACTGGAAAATAAGTACAAAAAAGCATAACAAAGACTAACATTCTTTAATATATTTAGAAAGCAGTTTATCAAACAAATTATTTCTATAAAAAGTTCTCTCCCCAATATGTCCCCTAAAACACTCATGCCATTGTTACCTCCTGGCCCAGGGTCTCCCCGGTAGCCCGTCTGGCCCTTCTTTTCTGCCTCTGTCTAGCCTTGAGCATGACTTCCATACTGTTCCTCCTACAACTTAGATCGTGACATCTTGTGCTCAAAGATCATTGGTGGCTCTCTCCTGGGCCAGATTCGGACTAACTCTGAGTCTCTGTGGGGATATCTGTGTCCCTTCAGTGGCTGATCTCAGTGGGACTCAGGAGGGATGTCTGCTCCGACACAGCTCTCACTGCCTGTGACGTCACAGGACACCCCGCCAGCCCTGTCTGAGCCTCAGTTTCCTCATCCATGGAAGGAGGGATCTGACTGCAAAACCTACGTGTTTATTTTCCATTGTAAGACTCTAAGCATTTCAGCATTGATCAAAGAGCTGAGAAATCCGTCTGCCCTGCCAACTCTCAGATCAGCAGTATATTTCATCCTCACTCCAGCACAGTTTAAGATCTTTTGAAGGATTTTGCTTCCGTTTTAAACATATGAGTATTGATGTTTATTGAAATCTGAAAGCCGGATGGGACCCGGCTCATTTTCGCATTCTGGCACCACTTGCAGCTAGGGACATGAGGTGCTTTTGCCAGCAAGGCCTGTTTTAATCAAAAGCTTTCATCTGAAATGCAATTCACAATTTCTGGGTGGTATAGAATAATTCCCCATGGGATGAATGTACAAAGCTGTAATGCTGAGCGCTTTAAATACTTTCGATAGGAGGTAAAACTGATTTCATTGAGCAAAGTTGTATCAACCGCTCCTTGCAAGTCACTCTCCTCAGGACATGGGATGAACAGGATGAAGGTCCTGCTCTTGAATAGCTTAGAGTCAGGTAGCAGATAAGCCATGAATATATTAGATGTTCTAATATGTTAGAGTATAGTGAATGCACCACAGAAGGCTAAGAAATTCTAGGAGTTCACAGAAGGCAGAAAATCACTCTTGACTGCCATGCAGAGGGAAACATTCACGAAGAAAGTGAAATTTGTTTTGCATAGTTGTTTTGCTTTTGTTTTGGTTAATAGCAATTAAGGAGCTTTATGGAGGAGTGAGTTCGAACTAGGGTTTAGAGTTATTGGTGGTGACTTCAGTTTTCCTCCCTCTCCCCCACTCCAGGCATCAAGGTTAGCCGAGTTTCAGTGATAAACCTGGTGAAAAGCAGGCATCAAGACTCCCTGGGGCATATGTTCCTGGGAATCTTAGCTGTGGGAAAGTCAGGGGTG
This sequence comes from Neogale vison, assembly GCF_020171115.1. Classification (NCBI taxonomy): domain Eukaryota; kingdom Metazoa; phylum Chordata; class Mammalia; order Carnivora; family Mustelidae; genus Neogale; species Neogale vison. Next base: position 82,072,886 of record NC_058094.1, on the reverse strand, counting down.
GCAGAGTCTCAAATAGAAATAGAGCTGTGGGGCACCTGGTGGCTCAGTGGGTTAAAGCCTCTGCCTTTGGCTCAGGTCATGATCCCAGGTTCTGGGATCAAGCCCCACATCAGGCTCTCTGCTCAGCAGGAAGCCTGCTTCCCTCCCTCTCTCTCAGACTACCTATGATCTCTGTCTGTCAAATAAATAAAAAAAATCTTAAAAAAAAAGATTTTAGAAATGAAAGAGCTGTGACACCATTCTTCGAAATTCACAACCCATCTAGCCATAGCCAGTAGTTTTTGCTACCAGAGTTGAGGTTTGAGCAGTGATAATCATGTACTCTTCAGACCCTTCTCCAAGTTTGGAACTGATGGAGAAGTAGATGCGGAAATCAGACAGGTGGTCAAAATGACATTTTCCATCCTATTGATGCACCTAACGGGGAACATGCAGATGACATCTGGTCAGTATGCGCCCTCCCTCTCACCCTCTCCCCACCTGCCTGAATGGACTCCACCTTCAGAGCTGGAGGCCCTCTCTGGCAGACTGGAGGGTTGATCAAATGAGGTTGTACAGGCTGCATGCCTGGAGGTAGGGCAGCTAAGTGCAGGGGAAGAGACACGTGAACAATTCAGATAAGCTCAATCTCCTCTCAGAATTCTTCAGTTGGGGAAGCCATGCCTCCCTCTGAGATGGTGAGTGATAGAGGCACAGGCCAAAGGCCAAGGTGTTCTGATTAAAGAACTTGGCAAGTTCTTCTAAAAGAATCTTGGCAAGTCCCAGGCTCTAATAAAAGAGCTCAGCGGACAACTCCAAGGCATGAGGAACATTCCCTGGGGTTTCATTTTCTACAGCAGGTTGCGGTTTGATTTCAGGATGGAGAAGGCCATTGGTTTAATGTTTCATCACTATCCTGGCTCTAGCTTTGATGAGATGGGTGCTCTGACACCCAGGCTTGCCTGCTTCACTCCAGATTACCTCAGTTGTCCCAACACAGTTCCTCACGGCACTGTTTTGGGCTCCAGGACACTGTTGTTTTGAGACTGACACCTCCCTGTTGTGTTCTCCGGCCCTGGTCCTGCCCGGCTGAGCACCGGAATACAGATCTCCAGACGTTATACCATAGAACTAAAAGACCAACTAAAAATGCATCCTTCTATGACACCAGCAAATAGAAATGTTCCCAATTTGACTGTGGTGAATTCCTGCACATTAATAGATTTCCAGGGAGAAAGTTGAAACCCAAAATGATCCTCCCCAGTTTTTAAACCTCTCAGCCTCAGCCAAAAAGTCTTTACTGTGATTCCTGGTGACAGCTGTAGCCTGAGGGCTGTCTCTGCCAACCACACTTCCTTTCGACTTCAGAAGTCCAACCAAGGTAATGCCAGCTTCTAATTGTTTCACTTTCTAGAGAATCCAGAGGGCTAAAAGGACATGAACCACACTACCAGCGCCACTTCCATCAAATGAGTACATATGCCTATGCATGCATACCTGTGCACGTATGCACACACAGAGACACAGACATGTGTACACGTACATACATGCACCCAAGGCACATACACATACGTGTACATATACACAAATGGATACACAAATATATGTACACACTTGTGTGTAGATACATAATAGATACATACATAAGCAAGTCGCTGTTGGTGTCACGGTTAATGAGGCAATGTTCACAGAACCCAGCATTTAATGCCGTATGCAACCACACTGTTGGCACCCAGGGCGAAGGCGAGGTGCTGACTGATGGAAGAAGGGAAATCTAGACAACTTTGTTTTCATCTCGCTGCACTGTCAGCTAGCCTCCATCACTAGTTAGTGTCCACCCCTGTATGGACTGAAGTTTAATTGGAAGAACTCACTCATCAAGCTGGGGAAAAGCTCATCTATGTATAGCGTCCTCTCTGTATTTTGCAAATTTTGTTTATCAAAAATTGTTTGTTAAAAAATTAGAAATTTAGACAAGCTGCAGCTAAAGACTTTACTGATGTGAGTTTCTTTCCCACCCAGCATAATCAAACCTCTACTTCGGGTGCCCCTTTTTTCCACATTGCCCTAACCTCCTAAGGTTGAGCTAAGGGTAGAACTCTGACAAATGATACAATGCCTACTCCTTCTGCGTTGCTGTCACTGCCTCTTGTTGTTGGGACTGCAACAGCGTCTTCCTTGGGCAGGTGTTCCCATCTCTGTGTGTTTATTTGTATAACATGATAACTTCACATTTGTATATACTGCACAGTGTTTACCAACATAAATTAAGTTACCAGCTGTCACTATACAATTAAGCCCTTTTACCTATTTCTCACCCAAACCCACTCCCTCTCTGGTAACCACCAATCTGATTTCTCTATTTTTGTTTGTTTGGTCTTTTAAGTACCACACATACATGAGATCATAAAGTATTTGTCTTTCTCTGTCTGAGTTATTTCTCAAAAGACCCTCACGTTCCAACCATGTTGTCACAAATGGAAAGATTTAATTCTTTTTTATGGCCGAGTAGTATTCCATTGTGTGTATCTATCTATCATCTATCTATCTGTCATCTATCTTCATCATCTATCTATACCTAAATTCTGTCATCTATCTTATCTATTTATCTATCTATATAATCTATCATCATCTCTATCCATATATCCATCCCACATCTTCTCTATCCACCCATACATTAACGGACACTTAGGTTGTTTTCGTATCTTGACTATTGTAAATATGATGCAGTGAATATAGGCATGCCTATATCTTTTCAAATTAGTAGTTTTGTATTTGAATAAATAAGCAAAAGTGAAGTAGCTGGATCGCATGGTATTCTGTTTTTAATTTTTTGAGGAATCTCCATCTTGTCTTCCACAGTGGCTGCATCAGTTTATTTCCCATCAAAGTGCACGAGGGTTCCTTTTACTCCATACCATGGCCAATACTTGTTTTGCTTGTCTTTTTGACACTGGCCATTCAAAGAGGTGTGAGTTGATATCTCATTGTGACTTTGCATTGCATTTTCTTGATAACCAACTCCCTTTCATGTGTCTGTTAGCTATCTGTGTCTTCTTTGGAAAAATGTCTGTTCAGGTCCTCTGCCCATTTTTTAATTAATTTTTTTCTTGTTGAATTGTGTGAGTTCTTTGCATATTTTCGATATTAACCCATCATCAGATATATGATTTGCAAATGTCTTCTCATTTTCAGTAGGCTGTCTTTTTGTTTTGTTGATGGTTTTCTTTGCTGTGCAAGAGGTTTTTGGTTTGATATAGTCCCATTTGTTTATTTTTGCTTCAGGGACTCTTGTCTTTGGAGTCACATCAGGAAAAAAAATGACTAAGACCAATGTTAAGTAGCTTACTGCCTATGTTTTCTTCTAGGAGTCTTATGGTTTCAGGTTTTGCATCTAACTGATTAATTCATTTTGAGTTTATTTCGGTATGTGGTGTAACTTATGTGTGTAATGGTCTTCATTCTTTTGCATGTGGCTGTCCAGTTTTCCCAACAGCATTTATTGATGAGACTATCCTTTTTCTATTTATATTCTTGCTCCGTTGTTATAAATAAATTGACCATATGCATGTGAATTTATTTATGGGCTCTCTTTTCTGTTCCATTGATCCCTATGTCTGATTTCTGTTTTTATGCCAATACCAAACTGTTCTGATTACTATAGTTTTGTTGTATAGTTTGAAAATAGGCAACATGACACCTTCGGCTTTGTTCTTTCTCAAAATCACTTTGGGTCTTTGGCATCTCTTGTGGTTCCATACAAATTTTAGAATTACTATTATTATTTTTTGGCTCTTATGTATAAATTTTAGAATTATTTGTTCTAGTTCTGTGAAAAATTCCATTAAGAAATTCCATTGAGAGGGGCACCTGGGTGGCTTAGTTGGTTAAGCATCTGCCTTCAGCTCAGGTCATGATCTTGGGGTCCTGGGATCGAGTCCCGCTTTAGGCTTCTTGCTCAGCAGGGAGCCTGCTTCTCCCTCTGCCTGCCTCTCCCCCTGCTTGTGCTCTCTCTGTCAAATAAATAAATACAATCTTTTAAAAGAAAAAAAAAACAAAAGAAATTCCATTGAGAATTTGGTATGGATTACACTGAATCTCTATGTTCCTTTAATAATTTAATCAGGTAATTTGGACATTTAATAATGTTAATTACTCCAATAAATAGCATATACAGTCTTGTGGGCCAATAATTATAAAGTCTGGGGCTTCTAGATCAGGAGTTCTGGAAGTGTCCCTTGAGCAATAGTTGCAAATATCATTGCTTTAGAAGAATGTATAAACTCCTTTCTGGGGGGTATCGTCAAGCTGTGGTGAGGCCAAGGAAGAGTACTATACAATGTCTTCCTGTTCACATTCCTAGGGGCACCCCTGTAGCTTCTGGATATGTGGCAAACCTGAAGCCTACTCCTTAAGTTGTAGCTGAGGAACAAGAAATCTTGTTTCACATGAAGACTAGGGATATGTTTCAGTTTGCTGTTTGTGCAGTGTCCTGGGAATGGTAGCTCACCAAGGATTGTCTCTCTAGTTATATCAGACCCATGGTACCCAGAAACACAGTTCTCCCTGGTCATCAGAGCCAGATGCTCAAGGGGTATCCTCTGTATGGGCTGCACATGTCTGCTGTCTGTGGTGGGGTGAGCTGTGGCTGTGACATGTAGGGGCAGGGTAATACTATTGGAGTTAACGGGCTTTGGCAGGAAAGGGTGCAAAAGTGGCACCTGTCGGCACTGGCATCAATAAAGCAGAAGAATACATAAATTAGGCTCACCAGTACTTCCATCCTGAGGGAGAGTAACAATAGGTATCTGACTCTCCAGCAGATGCTTTAGATTAAGATATGAGTCTCCTTTGCATATGGTCTAGGTGCCTTCCAAATTGTTGCTTTTGTGCTGAAACGCAGGGTGACTGTGTCTGTGTACAAGCCCTTTAAGAGTGGATTTTCTGTTTCCTACAACCCTGTTGTTCTCTTGACAATAAGTTCTGTTGGTTTTCTTTTTTTTTTTTAAGATTTTATTTATTTATTTGGCAGAGAGAGATTACAAGTAGGCAGAGAGGCAGGCAGAGAGAGAGAGAGGAGGAAGCAGGCTCCCTGCTGAGCAGAGAGCCCGATGCGGGACTCGATCCCAGGACCCTGAGATCATGACCTGAGCCGAAGGCAGCGGCTTAACCCACTGAGCCACCCAGGTGCCCCAGTTCTGTTGGTTTTCAAGGCCAGATGCTGTGGGGTCTTGTCTCTCTGGTGGGGGTCCCAAGGGTTGAGATAACTGCAGTGGGGCACAGACACTTCACTCTCCAGGGGGCAAGCTCCATATTATGAGATCCCTCCCAGTTGTGAGTACCTGCATCTGGAGTTGGGGTTCTGGCTAGACCTTATCTCCCCCTCTCCTACTGATCTTGATGTGACTCTCTTACCCTTTTTTTTGGTGAAGATGCTATTTAACTAGGTTTTAGGTTCTTTCCAGAGGCAATTGTTTCTTATGCAGCTGTAGATTAATTCTGCTTGTGCAAGGATTGAGTTTAGAATCCTTTCATAGCACCATCTTCAACCCTTCTTCTTTGTTCTTTTATGAAAAAATTTTGATGAATTTTTAGCAGTTTAACTTACTTTTAAATAGTTGGTCCCTTCACTTTCCTGCTATATGTTAGGGCTGGGCCATTTTGTTGGAGCTGAGTGTTTCATTTCTCTTTTTCATTATTTTTAGACCTACATTTTCACATATGTTCTTAGATTTTTACCTCATTGGAAAAAAAATGATGTAAAGAGTTTCTGGATCTAACAGGAGCATCAATTCTTTAAACATGCCTAGATTACCAATCTGTGTTGATAACCTCACCTGGGTGATTTGCGATTATACCCATCTCCAACTCTGGGCCAGTCTTTTCAGTAAATCAGTGATTCTTAGAGTGTGGTTCCTAGTCCAGCAGCATCAGCATCCCCTAAGAATTTGCTAGAAATATAAATTATTGGGCCCTTCCCCATACCTACTAAATTACTACCTCTGTGGGGTAGGGGCAGCATTTGTACTCAAGCCCTCCAGGTGCTGTTGATAATCACTCAATGTCTTAGTCATTTAGGCTGCTATAAAAAAACAATGTAGAATGCCTTGTTGAAGCAGTAGAAATCTATTTCTCACAGTCAGGAGGTTAGAAAATCCAAGATCAAAGTGTCAGCTGATTCAATTCCTGCTTAGAGCTCTCTTACTGGTTTGAAGATGGACACCTTCTAGCTGTGTCCTCACTTGGAGGAGAGAGAACTCTTGTGCTTTTCTTAGAGGGATACACCCCATTTATCTCGGCTCCACCTTCATGACCCAATTACCTTCCAAAGGCCCCACTTCCAAACACCATCACATTGGGGGTTAGGTCTTCAACATATAAATTTTGAAGGACATAAACATTTACTCCTTTACACTCAAGTTTGTGAACCACTGTCTTAAATGATATTCAGGTTCTAACTCATTCATGTTGGCTTAGGAGAAAGGCTTTTCTCCTTTCTTCAGCCATAGTGAAGTAGTCTGCAGGATTAATAGATGGGATAGCTCCTCTTCTTCAGGCTGTTAGCACAGAAGTGATTATAGTAGTAAGAATCTCTAGCACTGACTGTGCCCCAGGCAGTTCTAGTGGTTTATGTAGAGTCTTCACCGCAGGCTGACTCAGATAGGTACTCCTTTTATATTCATTTGTTTTATCCCTTCTCTTTCCATCCCTGTCAGCCACTTAATTTTTTTTTTTTTAACTGTCTTCATAGTTGGGCTTTCTCTAGAATGTTATATAGTTAGAATCATATACCATGTTGCCTTTTGAGATTGACTTCCTCCATTTAATAATATGCATACTTCCTTCATGCATTTTCATGGCTTGATAGCTCATTTCTTTTTAGGACAGAATAATATTCCATTGTTTGGATGCATTACTATTTATTTATCCATTCATCTACTAGTGTTATACTCATTTTACAGATAAGAAAGCTGAGGCACAGAGGATTAATAACCTACTCAATGCCACGTATTTAGTGGGAGAGAGAGGTGGAGTTTGGCCTCACAAGCTCAGTCTCTGTTACCCATTTCTTAAAGCATCTCTTCTTTTTCTCAACAACTATCTACTAAGCTCTTAGAAACTGTTCTTCTGAGCCAAGTTTACTCTTATAAAAATAACTTATGTACATTCTTGTTTGAAATTAAATTCTCAAAAACTTAAAAAACTATATAATTTCTTTAGTGTTAATTAGGTTTCCCTAAGTAGTTGTTGACAGGACATCTCACACAAGGTTGTCACGCTCTGATGGCCAGTAGAGGCCAGACATTTTCTCCTGTACCTAATTGAAGGCATGCCGCACCTAAATACCAAGGTTTTGATGGACCATGACCATATGATGGGATTTTAGCATTTCCAGTTATGAGCTATTTGCTAATAGGAAAGTAACAGCGTTGAGTTTGTTTCCTAAAAAGGCAAAACAAAAACAAAACAAAACAAAGAAGGAAAGAAAGAAAGCAAGGGAGAGAGAAAGAAAGAAAGGAAGGAAGAAAGAAAGAAAGGAAGAAAGAAAGAAAGGCCTTTTGAGCTTGTGAGGATGAAATGAACAGGTAAGATGAAAACAATCTAACATGAGCCTTGTAAGAAGGTGCTCAGCCCAGATTGCTTTTCTCTCTTCACACAGAGGGTGAATGGCTTTGCAAAGTCTTATAACTCCTCCCAGGACAGTTCTGTGCTGGGACTTCTTTTCTTTTATATCAGGCCTTGAGCTCACCACTGAGCACCAGAACCTGCTAGAGTATGAATTATTCAAGAAACCCTTAAGCCACAGAATTCCTATGGTAATAAATTCCCAAGCCATAGGGATTAGGAGTTAGACAGTTGCCCACGATATAACATAATTTCCTTAAATGCATTGTATATAACATTCCATTTCTACATTCATAAAAATAAAAATAAAAAAATATTTTTATAGGTATAAGAAGGACTAGAATCATTCAATTTAAATTTGAGTCCAACTGAAGAAAACACTGTCAAGGCAAAAGGCAGACTCTTGGTATCTCTTAAGCTCACTGAAGCAGGACTCAGCTTATTCTTGGAGATGAAATTGTAACCTGGACATTAGGGTCCCACATGCTTGGTCACCTCGCCTTGTGACTTGAAGTAATTTTAGTCTGCTGGTGGAGTCATTGAAACTGTTTGCTGTTAGCAGAGCAGTGTTTCTATTATTAACAGATGCCAAAGTCACTTCAGAAATGCCAGAAGACATGCTTGAGTCTAAAATTGGCAGCCTTAGAAAATCAAGGTGAGTGCTTTCTTTTTAGCTGAATATCCAATAATTTATTTCTCTTTCTGTAAATACTTAGCAGATTCTTAGAGTCAGCTAGCATAGTTAACATCGAATCAGAATTGAAAACAAGGATGAAAATCATCATTTTGAATTAAAATAAAAGGGCTTCTTTCAGAAAGTGGCACCATGAATGAGTGCCCTGCCTCTGTAAACCGGTTAGAGTTTGGGCTTTGCACAAGTGTTATATAATTGTTATGAGCTGAATTGGGTCCCCCAAATTCACGTGTTGAAGCCCTAACCCCCTGTCCCTGAGAGTGCAACTGTATTTGAAGACAGGGTATTTAAAGTGGTAATTAAGTTAAAATGAGGTAATAACTGGGTGCCTGGGTGGCTTAGTGGGTTAAGCCTCTGCCTTCGGCTCGGGTCGTGGTCTCAGGGTCTTGGGATCGACCCCCCATTAGGCTCTCTGCTCAGGGAAGAGCCTGCTTCCCTCTCTTTTTGCCTGCTGCTCTGCCTTCTTGAGATCTCTGTCTGTCAAATAAATAAATAAAATCTAAAAAAAAAAAATGAGGTAACAAGGATGGGCCCTAATCCAACATGGCCTTGTATAAAAGGGAAAATTTGGACACAGTCAGAAAGGCATCAGTCATGTGCACACACATGGAAGACCACGTGAGGACACAGGGAGAAGATGACCCTGTATAAGCCAAAAAGAGGCTTCCAGAGAAACCAACTCTGCTGACACCTTTATCTCCGACTTCCAGCTTCCACAACTCTGAGAAATAAATTCCTGTTGTTAAATCATCCAGGCTGTGGTATTTTGTTAGGGCAGCCCTCACAGACTGACACAGTAACACATGCATTCGATTTTTCACTTCTGTTCTGATTGAACAATAGATAGTGAATCATTTACCCTGATTTTACGTCACAGTCTCCATTTTTCCAGGAAACAAAAGAGAAAATGTGTTCAGTCTGTCTCTGAATCCTTTTCTCTTACCAAGTGTTATATTTTATAAGGATAGCAATGGATAAGTCATAGTTCTGGGTCATTTCCAAGGTTTAAAAGAAAATTTTCTACAATTCATCTGTAATCCTTCAAAAAAATAAACATGACATATACACTCCACTAGATTAGAGAATGAAACAATTTAATAATTAGAAGGACCATTTCCAATTTATTGAAGCACAACTCTTCACAAAGAAGGTATTTTAAAAGTCTCAGGGAAATATTTTCCAAGATAAAACCAACCAATGTTCATAAATGGGAATGTAAATTCACTTTGCTTTAACTTCTGCAATTGCTTCTGACAAGATGATTTTACAAGAGTTTTTAATGTACACTTAAATGACTATTTCAGCTTCCAGATTAGATTACAATCAGAACTGACTATACTTCAAAACTCATTCTTTCTGTTGGAATGTTGAGAAGTGCCTGGATCATAAAATAACAATACTGTCTCTCTGCTGGCTGAAGTTGGCCATAACCAGGGTATCTCGTGGTTCAAAAACCCTAAAAATAGCCCAAACGAGTAGTGACTATTTTCTGTATCATATTGTACAGTTATATGCATTTATAAAAATAATCAGATGGTGCAGTCATTTTTTATCTGAATATCTAATGTGTGGCAAAAGAAACCTAAAAATATTAAAAAGGTAATTAACAGTAATAAAGCTTCCTTTAATGTACATTCGCTGGTATATGTTAGATTTTTTTAATAGTTTTATACAGACTGATTTTAAAAGGATTTCTTATTGAAATTTTTTGATTGTTTGCTTTAGAGCAAGTAAAAATAAAAACTTATAGTAGCTAATAACAATTATGACAAAAAGATTTCATTTGGCTTGAGGCACAAAAGAAAAAAGAACATGTGTCCAAGTTTCAGCCAAAGAATGTGACCTGAACTTTTGATTCTCATTCTTACCCAGGTGTATTTTCAGACTCCTTGTCATACAATTAAAATAAAGGCCAGTGAACAAATGAAATAAATGTTAAAAAATGTAAGAACAAAATGTGAAATAAATCTGATTTCTTAAGCTGGATTCAGGATACATGGGTATTTATTAAATTATCCTCAAGATTTCTTGGCATGTCTGAAATATCTCATAATAACAAGAACAAAAGAAATGTCTCCCCAGCATTTTTTTTTTAAATTTCCTTCTTTTATGGATGATGACTTTTAGGTCCATCCACCTGTGGTGGGTCCCTATGGCTGGAGAAGCTAAAGGGAAGCCTGGTTGTCCCATTCTTAGTGCAGGCAATTAGAAAAAGCACTTGGCGGGGCGCCTGGGTGGCTCAGTGGGTTAAGCCGCTGCCTTTGGCTCAGGTCATGATCCCGGGGTCCTGGGATTGAGTCCCACATGGGGCTCTCTGCTCAGTGGGGGCCCTGCTTCCCTCCCTCTCTCTCTCTCTGCCTGCCTCTCTGTCTACTTGTGATCTCTGTCTGTGAAATAAACAAAATCTTAAAAAAAAAAAAAAAGAAAAGAAAAAGCACTTGGCTATGTGTCCATGACTTTTCTTCTGTTTTTGCACAATTTTTAAATAATTAGGCCATTTTCTTGCCTTGAAAGGCACAGAGTAAGGTATCAAAATGGTCTTTTAAAAATTATTTTTATTAACATGTAATGTATTATTAGCCCCAGGGCAAAATGGTCTTTTAATGATGGGAATCTCATAAGATGTCAGGGAGCTCTTGTGGAATTTTAGAGGTTTAAAAGAGGAAATCATCTGATACTGAAGAAGAAAAAGCAGAAAAAAAACCACTTTCAGGAAGTACCCATCACTGTTTATAGGCTAAGACACTTTTTGTTTTTTTCAATTTATTTATTTTCAGAAAAACAGTATTCATTATTTTTTCAACCCCACCCAGTGCTCCATGCAATCCGTGCCCTCTACAATACCCACCACCTGGTACCCCAACCTCCCACACCCCCGCCACTTCAAACCCCTCAGATTATTTTTCAGAGTCCATAGTCTCTCATGGTTCACCTCCCCTTCCAATTTACCCCAACTCCCTTCTCCTCTCTAACACCCCTTGTCCTCCATGCTATTTGTTATGCTCCACAAATAAGTGAAACCATATGATAATTTACTCTCTCTGCTTGACTTATTTCACTCAGCATAATCTCTTCCAGTCCCATCCATGTTGCTACAAAAGTTGGGTATTCATCCTTTCTGATGGAGGCATAATACTCCATAGTGCATATGGACCACATCTTCCTTATCCATTCGTCTGTTGAAGGGCATCTTGGTTCTTTCCATAGTTTGGCGACCGTGGCCGTTGCTGCTATAAACATTGGGGTACAGATGGCCCTTCTTTTCACGACATCTGTATCTTTGGGGTAAATACCCAGGAGTGCAATTGCAGGGTCATAGGGAAGCTCTATTTTTAATTTCTTGAGGAATCTCCACACTGTTCTCCAAAGAGGCTGCACCAACTTGCATTCCCACCAACACTGTAAGAGGGTTCCCCTTTCTCCACATCCTCTCCAATACATGTTGTTTTCTGTTTTGTTAATTTTGGCCGTTCTAACTGGTGTAAGGTGATTTCTCAATGTGGTTTTAATTTGAATCTCCCTGAGGGCTAATGATGATGAGCATTTTTTCATGTGTCTGATAGCCATCTGTATGTCTTGATTGGAGAAGTGTCTGTTCATATCTTCTTCCCATTTTTTGATGTGTTTGTCTGTTTCGTGTGTGTTGAGTTTGAGGAGTTCATTATGGATCCTGGATATCAACCTTTTGTTTGTACTGTCATTTGCAAATATCTTCTCCCATTCCGTGTGTTGCCTCTTTGTTTTTTTGACTGTTTCCTTTGCTGTGCAGAAGCTTTTGATTTTGATGAAGTCCCAAAAGTTTATTTTCGGTTTTGTTTCCTTTGCCTTTGGAGACATATCTTGAAAGAAGTTGCTGTGGCTGATATGGAAGAGATTACTGCCTATGTTCTCCTCTAGGATTCTGATGGGTTCCTGTCTCACGTTGAGGTCTTTTATCCATTTTGAGTTTATCTTTGTGTACGGTATAAGAGAATGGTCGAGTTTCATTCTTCTACATATAGCTGCCCAGTTTTCCCAGCACCATTTATTGAAGAGACTGTCTTTTTTCCTCTGTATATTTTTTCCTGTTTTGTCGAAGATTAATTGACCATAGAGTTGAGGGTCCATATCTGGGCTCTCTACTCTGTTCCACTGGTCTATGTGTCTGTTTTTATGCCAGTACCATGCTGTCTTGGTGATCACAGCTTTGTAATAAAGCTTGAAATCAGGTAACGTGATGCCCCTAGCTTTATTTTTGTTTTTCAACATTTCCTTAGTGATTCGGGGTCTCTTCTGATTCCATACAAATTTTAGGATTATTTGCTCCAGCTCTTTGAAGAATACTGGTGGAATTTTGATTGAGATGGCATTAAAAGTATATATTGCTCTAGGCAGTATAGACATTTTAACAATGTTTATTCTTCTGATCCAAGAGCATGGAATGGCATGATTCTTTATATGGAAAACCCAAAAGACTCCACCCCCAAACTGCTAGAACTCATACAGCAATTCAGCAACGTGGCAGGATACAAAGTCAATGTGCAGAAATCAGTGGCTTTCTTATACACTAACAATGAAAATACAGAAAGGGAAATTAGAGAATTGATTCCATTTACTATAGCACCAAGAACCATAAGATACCTGGGAATAAACCTAACCAAAGAGGTAAAGGATCTGTACTTGAGGAACTACAGAACACTCATGAAAGAAACTGAAGAAGACACATAAGGCAGCTTATTTTGTTTAGAATGTAAGTATTAAAAGAGAGATAAGATGGGAAATGAAGTAGCTGCTTAATAAATATAGAGCATGAAAAACAGCTAGGTAGAGAAGCCCTAAGCTTAAAGCTCTGCTGTATATACACCAAAAATTAAAGTTTTGTTATTCTACAATTATTTAAAAAAATTTATATAATAGACAATGTGAATAATACCAGAACTTCAACCAAAATAAAAATCTGGTGGTTTCCACTTGAGTTGTTCATTCTTTTTGCTTTCAGCCAATCTTATTATTATTCACTTGTTATAGTGTATTATATTGATATTCAGATGGTAAAACAACCTTGCATTACTAAGATGAACCCCACTTGGTCATGGTGTATAATGCCTTTTATGGTTCTGAATTCAGCTGGCTAGTACTTTGTTGAAAATTCTGGATCTATATTCACAAGATATATTTTTTGTAGTTTTCTTATGTGTTTATAGTTTTCTTAGACACCTTATGATGTCTTTGTCTGGTTTTGGTGCCAGGGTAATCACTGGCCTCATATAATGAGTTGGGAAGTGTTCCTTCCTGGTGGTTAGTTTATGAATAATTTGTATTAATTTTTAAACATTTGGTAGAATTCACTAATGAAGCTATCTGGGCTTGCATGTTTTTTTAAACATAGTTTTTTTTTGTTGTTGTTACTAATTTAACCTCCTTAGTTGGTATAGGCCTATTCAGATTTTCTATTTCTTCTTGAGTCAGTTTCAGTACTTTATGTCTTTCTAGGAATTTATCCATGTTATTTATCTAGTTTATTGATAAAACTGTTCACAGTATTCTTTAATAATCCTTTTTATGTATATAAGGCTGGAAGTAATGTCCCTTCTTTCATTCTGACTCAAAATTTTTGTGTCTTTGAATCTACAGTGTGTCTCCTATAGGCCTGACATAGTTGAATTAAAAAAAAAAAACTACTCTGACAAACTCTGCCTTCTGATTAGATTATATAATCCATTCACATTTAATGTTACTTTGATATAGTTAGATTTATGTGTGTCATTTTATTTTATTTTTCAAATGTCTCACATCTTTTTTGTTCCCCTATTACTACCTAGCTACTTTATTTTGCATTAAGTGAATATTTTCTGATGTACCATTTTTATTTATTTATTTTTTCACTATTTTTTGAGTTATTTCCTTAGTGGTTGCTCTAGGGCTTATGATATACATCTTAATTTATAAAAATCAGTTTCATATTTTTACTAACTTAATTCCAATGAGATATAGGAATGTTGCTCCTTTATTCTCTTTTTTTGCTTTCTGTGGTATTATTGTGATACATCTTGCATCCATAAATATTACAAACTCAACAACACATGATTACAAATATCCACTTACACAATTTTATATCTTATAAAGAGCTGAGACAGGAAAGGTGAGTAAGTATATATTTGCAGCTTTTGTTATATTAATCTTATTTGTTACCATTGCTGAATCTCTTCATATGTTCCTGAACTTTTGAGTTACCGTCTGTGGTCATTTTCCTAGGTTAATGCAGCTTTGCTTCCATCCTTCCCTTTTGTGTCATTTTGGGCAAATATTTTGATATGTTATAGGTCCAACAACATAGTCATTTACATACTGTTTTATATAATCAGTTTTTTAGAACAGTTAAGAGAGGAAATGAGAAGAAATATGCATTTATGCTGTCTTTTATAGATTCATAATTACCTTTACCAGAGCCCTTGTTTTTCATGTGAATTCAAATTACTGTCACTTGCTTTCAGTCTGAACAACTTAATCTTAAGTATTTTTTGTAAGGTAAGTCTGCTATCAACAAATTCTTTCTGTTTGTTTATATGGGAAAGTCTATATTTTGCTTCCATTTCTAAAAGGTAACTTTGGTAGATATAGGATTCTTTGTTGACTTTTTTTTTTTCTTTGAGCACTTTAAAAATGTTACTTGTTTTTTTTCTGACATGCATTGTTTATGATGAGAAGACTGCTATAATCATATTAGGGTTCCCTTTTAAGTTAAACTTTGTTTTTCTCTTGACAATTGGCAGAGTCACTTCTGGTCCTCTTAGCTTGTCTCTCCATGCGGAAAAATCTCTACCTTGTGAGCCATAATGAACTGAAAGATATCCAGGTCCCAGTATTTTCAATGTCTGCAACCGAGGTAGAGCCTCCATCCCACAGATGAGGACTGGGTGCTCCCTTCTGGAACTTAGCTTCTGTCCCAGGTTGTTGAGAGCAAGAGGACAAATGCTGACATCCTACCCATCCCAGGAAGATACCTTAACCATTCCAGGAGGTTACTAGAGAGAGAAGCAGGCCTGTGTTCTTGGTACCAGCATCTAGAGTGGAATTTCCACCTTAGTGGAAGGAGAGAAGGGAAGGAAAAATAGGCCATGGTTCAAATGCCATAGACTCTTGCTGTTCTTACTAAGTTTTAATAGTTTTTATTTTTTTAATAAATGTTTCTTTATTTACCATTTTACCTTAGGACTATTTCCAAGAATTTAAATGGTTGTATTTTTATAATTTTCACCAATTGCACTGTGGAGTGGGTCTCGGGAGCTTCTTACATTTCCATGCCCAGAGTGCACCTCCTATTTTTGTCCCTTTATGTCTTCACCTTGTATTAAATCTCTATTGATAGAGTATAGATTGTTTTAGACCATCATCATGGACTTAATTATGGATCCCAAGCCCAAATTCATATGTTGAATTTCTAGCCCTCCGTACTCTACAATGTGACTGTATTTGGAGAAAGGACATTTTAAGAGGTAGTTAAACTAAAATAAGGTCATGTAGTTGGGGCCCTAATACAATATGGCCTTGTCTTTATAAACAGAAGAAACACTAAGAATGTGCACAAACAGAGGAAAGGCTGAATGAGGACATAGTAAGAAAACATCCACAGCCAAAAATCAAACCTCTTGGACACCTTGATCTTGGACTTCCAGCCTCCAAACTTGTGAGGAAATACATTTCTCTTGTTTAAGCTACCTGGTCTGTGGAATTTTTGTTATAGCAAACTAATAAAATGACTGTGATAATTTTGCCTTTTTATATTAACATTTTCCTCCATTATTGGTGGGCTAACATCTTCTCATTTCCTCCTACTATCACCAAAACAAACCCAACCAAATCAAACCAAACAAAATAAGACAAATCATACCGTTTTTCCCCAGCCTGCAGTGGAAGTGGTGAGCTACTGAAGTGGTGAGAAGCATTTCTACTTTTAGATGGTTTTCTGCATCTTTTTGGGCTAACCCCCCAAGGACTCAAACCCATTGGACCTCTCTTCTGCAAATTTGGTAGTATTATCAAGATTTTTGAAGTTTTGTTAACTCTCTTTGTTAATTGTACACACATTATTTCGATGGGTTAGAAAACAAGCATATGATGTACTCAAAGTCTTTAGTATCTTTTGATTTTCTTTCTATAATATTCTCTTTTCAAGATAATAAATTGTGTCCTTAATTAAGCTGTGCCCCTTCCTTTGTAGGAGAATATTGCATAGTTTTAAGCACTTTTAAGTTTTGATGTTATTTATATTATCCAATTTCAGAAAACTATATCTTGCGTTTCAGCTTCGTTCTTCTGTTATTTCATTATTTCATTCTGCCTTCTTGTTTCATAGGAGCCTCTTAAATAAGAGAAAGATTGTGTAAATTTGGGGTCTGTCAGCCTACTTCTTGAGACCTATCCCAGGAGGCTTTGATATTACCTGAATCAAACCCAGGGTTTCCTAAAACTAAGCTTCTGTATTTCTGACAGTGCTCTGATATAAGTGTCATAAGATCCCTGTCTCTTACCGTATAAGCTAATATCAAGAAACGTGTGACCTTATGAAAACACACTTCTGATGGGCACAGTAGCATAAGCTACCGCTCCATGATTCAAATTTTATAATTGGAATTAACAGTCCAAAAGTGGCATTGGTGCTAAATAGCACAATTGTGCCATCTGTTTCAATGCCATAGTTTTGGGGATTTCTACATGGTATATTGAAAGATTATTTTAAGAGGTGCAGTTTATGATGAAACCTTCTAATAGTGCCTCTTTACTAAACCAATTTGATATTTATAAATGCTTGGAAAGGGGGGAAGCTACTGAAATTGTATCACTACCTTCAGAAAGATTTTTAAAGGGCTTGTTTAATATTAATGTAGTGTACAATTACTCTTGAGCTCTTGCCAAGAGTGCCAGGATAATATAGGATATGAATATCCCAGTGTGCCTGAAAATTATTTTAATTTACAAAACCCTATGCAAGCTGCTCTTTGTAGATTTTAAACTTGAGGGCAGATTCTGCAAAGGAGCAGAATATTTGCAAAACTATGCAAATATGCATCAGAATGTAGCCTCAGGCTTAGAGCACGTAAAAACACCTGAGATCTCATGGTCCAGAGGGAGACATTACATAATATTCAAAATGACAAGATGCTTCCAGGACTTACAGAACTCTTTGCAGAAGAGTTCAAAAATGGCTATAAGAAGGGGCGGCATGTTGCCTAAACAGCTCTTCTTCATGGGGTCCTCACACATTCGCCTTTTCTCTTGGTTCCTGTGTTACTCAATTTCTCTCTCCTGGTCTAACATTTAACTCAGCTGCAAAAAACCCCAGCTTTCTTTATTCTCCCTCTCTTTCCAGATTATACCCTGGAGACTTTATCTTTTCCCTAAAAAGTATATTTTCCTAAACTAAGAGTCACCTATTCTGAGATGAATTATGTATCTTCCATAGTGTCAAAACACTAAACATTTTTAACATAGCACTACAACATATCATATTCTCATGCTTAATGGTATGTTTTTGTTAAAATTATACAAAAATACAAATTATTATTAGACTAAAAGGAGATAGGATAACATTTAATATATAAATAAGTGAAGCTTGAATTGAAAACTCTGAACTGGAGCCTAGAGTATCTTTGTTAAAGATCTTTTGGATATTTTGTATAGGGACAGCAGAAGTTCAGTTTTCTCTGAAGTCCTACCACCGATTGGATAATTCATGCAATAAGCATTTATTCTAACACTAATTTAAAAACAACCCACCAGTGTTTCTATTCATGGAATAGAAAATAAGTACATTCTTCGTGGAGTTATGTAAATTTCTTAAAAAAGTACCTATGATGAGTAGATGAATAGAAATTTTACTGTTAATAATTAGGGCAATTTTTTATTGGAAATATTTTCTTTTCATGGACGTTTTGGACAAAATGAAAGAAAAATTGAATAAGAGCTTGGCAAATAACATAATGTTATATCTAACCAATAAAATATGTAATATCAGTAGTGATGTGTGTATTGTTATTCTTCTTCCACAGAAAAAGGAAATAGATTGCAGAGAAGTTAAGTGACATCCAAAATTACACATAGAGTAACCAACAAAGTCAGGATTTCAATCCCTGTTTGTTTAATTCCAAAGTTCATGCTCATGCCAAGTAGAAATGCAGCTGCTTAAAAGTGCTATGATTTCAATGATAGTCAAAATAGTCACTTTAAAATGTATGCAAATCTAAAATGTATCCTTTGGAAGGCTGTAGCTTCTTATTCTGTGGCCTGGATAACTGACATCTTTTGGTACCTGACAGATGCCTATTGAACATGATCCATGCAGTCACCATGTTCACTGTCCTGTAGTGGCACATGGGAAAGAAGAAACTCCTTCATGTAAAAGTTAATAGTCTCCATTGTGGGAAGAACTGAAGAATAAGCTTAGTTCTTTCAGAGACATTTTACTATTATTATTTTACTTAATCTTCATCTTGAAGCAGCAAGGCAATATTATTCGTACTTCTTGTGTGAGAAATGGAACTTAAAGGTAAGGAAGTGAGTCAGAGAACTACTGTGCTAGAACTGAACTCTGACTTAATTCTCAGGTTAATATTCCATACTCTCTACCAATCAAATGTATGAGTAACATTTGACTTTAATTCTAGGTGAGAAGAAAGAACTAGTTGGTAAAATGAGAGTGGAATGTTGGAAGGTAGTTTGTTAAAGTATATCTGTTTCTACAAAACAAATGACCCCAAAACTTCACAGCTCAAAATCATAGCCATTTTTGTACTCCTGATTCTGTAACTGGGGATTCTTGCAAGGCTCAACAGGTGGCTCATCCACTTCCATGTGATATCTTCAGGGACTGGAATGCTTAAGATGTTCTTTCCACTCATTTCTAGTTTATCAGGCATCAAGGGCTGGTTGGGACCACCAGACTGGAGCAGTGTGTCTGAAGTCATAGGACCTCTTTTTTGGCTGTGTTTCTCAGTTTCCTTCTATGTAGCTTCTGGGTCTTTGTCACTCTCCATCTCTCTTGCTCTTGGTCTTGCCCTCACTCTTATTCCCTGTGACCTGTTCACCTGGTGTCCAACCAAGTTCCTGCATATGGTTTCTCCAGCTGGGTGGCTAGACTTCTTGCATGGAAGCTCAGAGATCCCCAAAGTGGAAAAGTAAAAGCTTCCAGAATTTATGAGTAGTCACAAAATAAGCACAATATCTTTCAATCATATTCTTTTGACTAAATAAAGTCATAGGCCCAGCCTGGATTCAAGGGGAAGTCTGCATACTGGGAAATGGGGTTAAATGGAGATAGCAGTCCAAAAGACTACCAAAGGTCACCTCCTGACCTCCAGTGATTCATGTTTCCACCGTATTTATTATACACTTATCCCCTAGAATGCCTTCCAAATGTCTCATTCTATTATGATGTAGGGCTCATGCTTGAGGTTCCAGATCTCTTTCTCTCAATTAGGTCCACATGCAGATGAGGCTCCTTGGGAGTGGACCTTCTCAATGTGAGGACCTGTGAACTCAAGATCCAAATTATCTGTTTTTCACTCACAAACACACTTCAGCGAGACAGTGATAGGAAAAACTGGATACCTTTAATCAGAAAGGGGGAAAACAAGAGGCCCATAGCAGTCATTGATCCATAGCAATTCTGATATATGACAGGTGCAGACTGCTAATTCTTTGACTAGGTTCTAGTTCTTACCTGGGAGTGCTTCTCCATGGACCTTGGCTCCCCAATCTGAGTCATATGTCTTTTCTATGAGAAATGGCCTTCACTTACAGGAAGATGGTTTTCACACCACATGTGTTGGAGGTCCCCAAGACTACCCTCAGTTTTGGTGACTCATTAAAAAGACTCACAGAGATTGGAAGTTTTTTTTATACTTCTGTCTATGGCTCATTACGTGAAAGGATACAGATTAAAATCAGTGAAGGGAAAAGGCACATGGTGGGGTGATGTCCAGGGGAAAGCAGTCACAAGCTTTCAGGTATCTTCTTCCACTGAACTGACTCAATGCCTTTAATTATCCCAGTGATAATGTGTGGCAATATAAGTAAAGCATTTCCAACCAGGAAAACTCACCTGAGACTTGTTGCTCAGGGGTTTTGTTGGTGTCAGTCATACAGGCACACGACATCTCAATTACTCAGACTCCAGACTCTCAGAGAAAAGCAGACATTCACCATAAATCATATCATCAGCATAAATTTTCTGATCAAACTGGTACAGCATGGCCCAAAGTCTCAGGCATAGAGAATTCTTCTTATATTAGAGAGAATATTCCAGGGGTTCATAACTCATTACCCAGGAACCTGTCAAGGTCCAGTTCTGAAATGATGCCTTTCTTGGGATTGTGCAGTGTTTGAGAAACCCAGATCTCCTAACCTTTTTCTGCACAGCCCACCTGCCCTGGGCTCTCCTTCAGCAGGCCAATCATGTTTTTATGAACAACTGCCTGTAGTATAACATTTATATAACAGATACATGAATATGCTTAACATTTGGAGAAGCCAAGGTGGGACAAAGACATATTTAAGGAAATAACTAATCCATCCTTTAAAGGCATTACATACATTTTTTATATTTTTGGACTGATTTGATTATTTGCTTTCCCCCTTAACCTATTATTTGTACCTTGTGATAAACTTGTACAGAACTATTTAACATAGAAATCAGCTGATGGCTTGCTAAACCCAGTATTTCCCCAGGCAAGTAATTTTCCATTGACATTACATCTTGAGGGGTTTTTAACTTGATCTTGCAACACATTTGATCATTAGTATCAGTATTGTCACATCACTTATTTACATAAAGTACTTGAATTTTATCAACAATGCCAGTGTTACGCTATACTGCAATATGATCATGGTACAATTCAATTTTATCACAGAGCACACTGGAAAGAATTACAGAGGTATTTGTCATGCCTTCCCAACAGAATAATCCCTTACCCATATACCAGAAATTACAGTGGGCAGAAATGATTACATTTGGCTATGATTTGGTTATTTTTGGATTCCAAGTCAATTGGGGGAAAAAGTCAGTACTTTTCTCTTAGTTCGGAGGCTTGTACTGAGATTGGCTTCCATTGTGTGCTGTTATATTGTAAGGTCCACATCCCTTTTACAGGAAAGACACAGGTGGTGTTCAGAATATTTTCTTTTCTTTTCTTTTTTTAAAATTTATTTGACAGAAAGATCAAAAGTAGGCAGAGAGGCAGGCAGAGAGAGGGGGGGAAGCAGGCTCCCTGCTGAGCAGAGAGCCCAATGCAGGGCTCAATCCCAGGACACTGAGATCATGACCGGAGCCGAAGGCAGAGGCTTTAACCCATTGAGCCACCAAGGTGCCCCCAGAATATTTTTTCTTTTCTTTTTTCTTTTCTTTTCTTTTTTTTTTTTTTAAGATTTTATTTATTTATTTGTCAGAGAAAGAGAGAGAGAGAGCACAAGCAGGGGGAGCAGGAGGTAGAGGGAGAAGCAGGCTCCTCACTGAGCAAGGAGCCTGATGTGGGCCTCCATCCCAGGACCCTGGGATCATGACCTGAGCCAAAGGCAGTTGCTTAACAGACTGAGCCACTCAGGCATCCCCAGAATATTTTCTAATTCTGCTCACTGTACTATAAGATATGTCTTATTTTGATCTATTCTTGGGGTGAAGATGGTCAAACAGTGTATCAAGGTAAATTACAAGTGCCCTCAGAGAATTTAGGTAATTTTAAAAGTCTGTAAGTTTTTCATAGGTGTGTCCCTTGGACCTCAACAGCTAGGATGGAGGACCATTGTCCCATGGTTACTTCAGACTCTATCTGTGTTAAAATAGTCAAGAGACCCTGCTGGGCCAGAAACAAGCCTTTCCACCTGGCTTTATTCAGCACTGTCTGTTGAGTCTGCCTGACTACTTCACTAAAACCTCATTATCTTTCCAGATTGACACACATCCATTGGTCTCTTCCTAGGAGAGAATACTCTTTAATCTGCTTATTCCAGTTAATGAATCTTTTTCTTCTGAGAGCCTCTCCTCATTAAATAGAATTCAATTTGTCCTGGGACACCTAGACCAGCACCAGTGTCCCTCTAAAACCCTTTCCATCTTGTGGGCCAGTGTTGCTTAATCGCCATGCCTGCTGTTGTCACCGTATTCTAATCGCATGAGTGCACAACACTTGTTGTGTCCCCCCAAATATTAGGTCCCCCATACTAGGATCAGGTGAATGGTTGGTCACACCTAGATGTAATTTAGTCTGAGTATGTTATAAAACTACCCCACAAACTTCCTTATCTCAAGGGGAGACCATTTCCTAGGGAATTTTAGAGCCCCCATGTGATGTTTACTGCTTAATTCTCATCATCCTTTCTATTCGGTCTCATAGTTTTCCATACACAAAAACAAAGCTGGTATGTATTTGTGCACAGCACATTTTAACATGTCAGGCATGCAGTCTCTATGCTTTATCCACTACAACCAGGAACTTTTCTAAGCATCTGGTCATCAAGGTTTATAGTTATATAGATCCATCTGCCAAGAACTGTACACTATGTGGTCCAATGGTTATATGTGGAGTAGTTCCCAGAAATTCCTTGCCAGATGATATCTTTGGTAATAGATGTAATCTGAAAAATAAGGGTCAAAAGATATTGACATATTACGAGAGTCCCATTCATCATTATTTAAAAATTGGTCTAGTTTATAGTCATACTGATGGCCAAAATATCTCAGAGAAATCCCTCTCATGTTTGCATGCTTCTATACAACCTTGTCAGGTTCAAAAGCAGGTGTGGTCTTGGCAGTATATAGCTTCACCCTTTCAGACATCTCTTATAATTGAACGAAGAGATTATCATCCCTTCCTCTGAACCCTTCTTGAGGCAGCAGAGTAATATTGGATTTCCATGTTTCATAGTTCATTTACACATTACTTTACCCTTAGCTACTTTTTATCCTTTTCTCCATTTGTCATTGATTTTTTACCCAATTTTTTTCAATTCTGGAAGGAAACTAGGTTCCATCACTGCGCTGGTTCTGATTGCCAGCAGCAATGTTTGTCTAGCAAGTACCTCCCAATTAGTCTCTTCCTACTGACATGGGAAAAGGTTAGGTGTAGACTAGTGGACTATCTTGATCATTAGGTAATACAGCTGTATATACTGTCAACCCTAATTTTGACAGTAAGAATAAAGGCACAGTTCACTACATAAAGCCCTTAGGAATTCTGGCATAAGTGTTTAAAACTAAAATTCTTGCTTAAGGATCATTTCTGTTTCTAGTACCACTGTTGTAGCTCTGGTCCTGGAGCAGTTGAGGTGACGTGGGGGAAAATTGTATAATCGTGCAAATATACCATACCTTCTTTCCTAGATATATACAGAAATGCAGCAACAAAACAGGCTCCTCCATTCTGCAGTATTCAAAACCAAAGAGACTGTCCCTAAGTTGGTTACTCTTACAATCCATTTTAGTAAAAGTTCTTCAGAAAGCTGACCATATCAGTAGTTTCTTGGTTTTGCCTCCCCTCAGTACCAAGACTACCTTCATAGTGATCAGAGGTCCTGGAGGTTCTACCTGTTTATTCAGCATAATTGTCCCTTCAGTAGTGGCTCTGAAAGTAAAAGCTATAGCTCAAACCATTTAAAATCTGAAATGGGCACAGGGCCAGGTTCTGCCCCAACAGAACCCTTTACTTTCATTTTAGCGATTACAGATAAAGATAACTAAGATTGAATATTTAGTTTGTTTCGCATTATTTTGCATTTCCTTCCATACTCAATGACTCAGTTCTTCAGATGTCAGGTCTACGTTCCTAAGTTCCACTGGTAATTTTTAACTCCCATAACTGATTGTAGTATAGCAGTTGTCTCATTCCACAGGTGACTTGGTAGCCCTTCCCGCTTCAGTTTTGTCATCCCCCATCCTAGCATCTTGCCTTTTCCCAAACAATTTTTTTTATCATATTTTAAGTGAGTCAGTTCATTCTAGAAAATCCCACCTCTGATGCTCACTGTATCAAAGGTCCCCAAGACCACCCTTGCTTAATGACTCACTGGAAGGACTCACAAAACTCGGGAACCATTGCACTCATAGTTATGGATTATAACAGTAAACTGATACATACTAAAATCAGTAAAGGGGCACTATTCAAGAGAAACCAGATACAAGCTTCCAGTATCCTCTCCCAGAAGTCAATGGACAGACTTAATTCTTCCAGAAGTGATGTGTAGCGATATACATGAAGTGTTGACCACCAGTGAAGCTCACCTGAGCCTTAACCTCCAGTGTTTTTATTGAGATCAGTCATGTAGGCATATAGTGCCTGCATGATCTACTTTCGCTACTCAGACTCCAACATCAACCACAAAGCATCAGGTATACAAAACCAGTTCTACGTAGAATATTCCAGGGCTCAGAGCTCATATTCCAGGAGCCACCCAAGGTCCACTTATGAACATAGGTATTTCCTGGGAATATGAAGTGTTTGAGAAACTCAGGCCAGTTAAATTAACCCTTGTCCACACAACCTGTTTTCTTAGGAAGCTGGAGGCCTAGAAGCCTCTTTTCATTTTGAATTGTTTCTGGCCTTTTTAGTGCAATATATTATAATTCCTTTGAAAAATGATCAAATTTGTAATGTATCAAATTATAAATCTATCCCATTGAATAAAAGCCACATCCATAAATCCCTTCAAGAAAGATATTTCTCTGCTTTGAGGTGAAAGTCAGGGTGGTGTGGGATAAACTAAAATTCTTAGAAGCTCTACTGTTTACCTGAGCAGTCTCTGAGGTACAGTCTTAAGATACTTAGAAACGAAGCTTTTTTGTTAATCTGAGAGAGTTTATGAGGTTTTGCCTTAAAAATTTCTGAAGTCTTAGCAAAGTGTCTTACAGGGTTTTGTTCCTGGTGTTACTCTCTTACTGGTGGCACTTTGGATTTGATCTTTGCTTTGGAGCAATTGATAATATTGAGAATCTTTCACTAAAAAAAGTTGAGGATGAGCAACAGTTTTATTTTAGAACCCAGAAAGTCCTGGTCTTCATATATTCCTCTAAATTTCACTTGAAAATGAAACAGTTCCTTCTTTAGCTCATTTTATTTTTTTCCATATTTTATTATAAGCAACTAATAGAAGACAATTGCATTTTGGCATGGAAATCTCCTTAGCCACATCTTTAATTTTATTAAGAATATTTTTTTGTTGTCCATTTACTGAAAGCAAGAGTTTTGCTTGCTGTTCTAACACAAATCAGAGTTCATTTCCTCACTGACCTTCCAGCCTTCGGTGTCTTGTGAGGCATCTTAAAGCTTGTCTCATTGCGTGGTCTTGAATCCAATGAGGCATGGCTTAATTTTTTCCACCTTGATCTATGAGTTTCTGATGAGGACATGTTGAAGTCTCTTACCATGATGATAAGTTTAGACAGTTTCCCATAAGATTCCATTGGATTTTGAGAATATCTATATTTGTATTTATCTCAGGGTCATTTTGTGCATATAATTTCATGATTTTATTATATCTATATGCCTAATTGTCCATTTTCATTACTACGTACCATCTCACATCATCTGTTTTCATACTTTTCCTGACTGGTATTAAAATCTCTATACTAACTTTTGACATCTTTTTCCAATTCTTTATTTTCAACATTTCTGCTTTTATGCCTTATGCATATATTATGTAAGTGTCAAGTTGTTAGACTAAAAAAACAATTCCAATAATAATAATTTCTGATGGATTTGGGCATATTTCTAAGATTTTAAAAAATGTCTGCTTGTCATTTCTGAGGACATGCTGTTTGGTATGAGACTTTAAAGATGAAAAGCATTCATGCTTGAGACAGAAACTTTGTAGGCAAAAACCCAAAAACAAAACCAAAAACAAAAAACCCAAAAAACAAAACACAAAAAAACCCCACAAATAACAAGTACAAAGACATGGAAACAGGGAAGAAAAAACTCGACATATTTGAGGACAAGAGAGGAGATCAGTGGGGCTGAAATCTTGTGTAAGAATTCTCTGGGGAGGAGGATAGGAGCCAGGTGGGGAATGGTCTTGTAGTCAGGTTGAGTATTGAAAGAAACTGTGTCCCAAGAAGGGAGCTCTCCGTTATGTAATCTTCCCAGGTTCTTTCCATCCCCAGGGGATCAGAGCATTTACTGAATGGTGAGACTAGGAAAAGAAGCTGAACCTGTTCCTTCTGAGCTCTCTCTTTGGTGGGGGAATACACTTGTCTGCAGAAGGCATGTGTCTGTGCTCTGTCATGTGATGAGCTCTGTCTGCTGTTGTCATTGAGCTCATGATCATCTGGAAGTGCCACTGTCTAATCCAGGGCTGAGCTGTCGGCAGTCTTAGTTGGCCAATACTCAGGTGATTCTCTAAAGAATGTTATCAAAAGCAAAGACATGCTTTGTCCTCTATATGCCTGTCTCCTGGGTCTATTAGGATGTAAAGTTATTATTTAATCAGCCCATGAAAAATTGACATTAATAGCTTAGTATTTTTTAAAACTACAGTGAGAAGATTTTGAAGGGTTTCAAGGCAGGGATGAAGCTGATTTATGTTCTATAAAGATCGTTTTGTCTATTGAGAGCAGAATGGAATGTAGAGGTAAAAAATAGAAGTGTGTTAGTAATCCAGCAAAGTAATCCAACAAAGAAAAGTGAGAAAAAAAAAAAAAAACCTTGAGATTTGTTTAGGTTGAGTGTGGGGAATGAATGATAAGGTGGAGTTTATTATAGCTCTTGGTTTCTAGGTTTAGTAGTTGGGTCAAAGGTGCTGCTAGGTACTGAAGTGGGAAAGTCTGGGAGGATAATATCTTTAGGGGTTTGGAGGTTCTTGAGTCTGGAACACCCTTAGACAATCAAGTATAGATATCAGGTATGCAGTTGAATTAGATGAAGAAGCTTAAGGTTACATTAAGCCTAAAGGCATAAAGTTGGGAGTCATTGGTGAAAAGTGGTAGTAAACGACTTGGGATTCTTCATAAAGCATAACAAATATTTGATAACCACAATTATGTGGTGGGTGGGTGTGATGCTGTAACAATACAAGGTAGGGGAGAGAGCCGGTGGGAGTGCAGTTATCACAATTACCATCTGCAGAAATAGTTGCCTTATGAACTTACACACTGTCTTCACAGTGGGGATAATCAGAAAGGTATTATGGCATAAAGCTTGAAAAACAATATCAGGAATGTTATGTTTAATCACGGGAATGAACCATAATCTCTGAGTGTAAAATTACTAACTTTACTCTTTTATAATTTATTGTTTGGGTATAATTTTATGAATGTAATTAATTTCATAGAACAATATTTCAGGAAACAGAAAAATGCATATATCAATGCCTAAACTCAGATCAAATTATTTTGATACTGTTTAGCTAAAAAGAATAGTTCAAAGTATGTTGGGGGGAATCTAAAATCTAAGGGAGCCAAAGCGTATGTAAAATTCTATGGAAAATATGTAATTTTTTTATATTAGGAAAAAATTTGGATTCACTTGTGAGAATCACTAAAGAAAAATCCAAAGTCTTTGCCATTATGAAACTGAATTTTTTTAACTGTAAAAAATTAGCAACTTGATAATAATGTAAAAGGATGAAACATTTTTTTAATGATCCAAAGTGGACTAAAACCATCACAACTACTGCCAAGAAAATATCTACAAACAGATTGTCCTCCTATTATTAGATTGGCGTTAATAATTATCCGGGCTCCAAATGGTAGTTTGGAGAATTGCTGAAAGAATACTTTCAGACCAATTCTTCCATTTGAGACAATTTTGGGACTAAGAAATATGTGGAATTGAATTAAAACACTGGTAAAGCAACCTATTTTCTCTTCTCTGTTGCAAATAAGTTTATCTAGCATTCTGGTTGAATTTCTTAGGTGGAGGAGAGGGAAGAAAAGGAAGTGACTTTTATTCAGGCCAGGGGTACAGGAGACCCTAATCAGTAGGTAAGGGTTGCAGGAGTTAGGAGACTGAATCTGACCTCAAGGAGCTCAAGCAACTACTTTACACAGAAGCAGTTCCCCAGACAGATACAATTGCTCTTCCTGGATGATGTCACTGAAGCTGAGCAAGAGGGACAGGATGTTACCCACAGTCACCCTTGATGGTGGTGGTGGGGTTCCTGCCCACCACAGCTGGAGGGAACACAGGATCAGAAGCCGCAGAAACCGAATATTTGAGATAAGTTTTATAGCAACAAGCATTTGTTATTCACTGATTCATTCATTTAACAAATACAGTGTACTGCCAAACTAGCCATACTAGGCATATGGTAGGAAACGGAACTCTAATTGTGGGAAGAACAGATGTGTCCTTCTCTTAAGAGTTTACAATCTAAAGGGAGATAATAATTATGAAGGTAAAATGCAGCATGGAAAACACTGTGACAAGAAATGCTATGGATGTCTACACTTCACTCTTTCACATTTACTCCAGCAATAGCCCACTCAAAATTACTGGGGTCCTCTCAATCTCTTTTGTTTAACATGAATGTTGATTATCAAGAGCTTATAGCCTACCTTGACCTAATCAATAGGCCAGTTAATGTGTGATTGGTGAGTTGTTTGGGGCTATATATGATTCTACTTCCTCTGGTTCACTCTCCATAATTCCCCAATTTTGTCAGGGAACAAGAGGAATTGCTGAAATTAAACTTTGTAATTGACTTTATTTGCATGTTTGCTTAAAAAGAGAAGATGTGAAAATAAGTTTTAAACCATATGTAAATTTCAATTATGCATGCTTTTGTTGGCTTCTCTTTGTTTCTGAAGATGTTTATTTGCCTTTCCAATAATTTGTCTCAACATATTATGGAGGAAGTACATTAACAGCCCTGATATTTTTTTGAAAATGGAATAAACTTGAAAGTTTAAAAAAAATCTGGAAAGATATGAAAATATAAGTTAATGGTACTAAAATTCTAAAGTTCATATTAAAAAAAGTAAGTATATTTCAACAGTAATTTCATGAATTAGAGATAACAATTGATAATATTTTGTTATATTTTTATATTGTTTTAAGCTTACAATTTCTTTTTTTAAAAGATTTTATTAATTTATTTGACACAGAGAGAGAGAGCACAAGTGGGCAGAGAAGTAGGCAGAGAGAGAGGGGGGAGCAGGCCCCCTGCTGAGCAGAGAGTGGGGCTTGATTCCAGGACCCCGAGATCATGACCTGAGCCAAAGGCAGAGGCTTAACCCACTGAGCCACCCAGGTATCCCGCTTACAATTTTTCTTAAGAGTATATGAGGAAAATTTTTTTTCTAGATTAGTGAACATAATTTTTTTAAAGATTTTATTTATTTATTTATTTGACAGAGATCACAAGTAGGCAGAGAAGCAGGCAGAGAGAGAGGAGGAAACAGGCTCCCCACTGAGCAGAGATTCCCAATCTGGGGCTCAATCCTAGCACCCCGGGATAATGATCTGAGTCAAGGCAGAGGCTTCAACCCACTGAGCCACCCAGGTGCCCCTAATGAACATAATTTTAAATTAACTTTTTAAAATTTTTATTTATTTTTTTTAAACAATTATTTTTTATTTTTTATATTTTATAAACATATAATGTATTTTTATCCCCAGGGGTACAGGTCTGTGAATTGCCAGGTTTACACACTTCATAGCACTCACCATAGCACATACCCTTCCCAATGTCCATAACCACAACCCCCTCTCCCAACCTCCCTCCCCCCAGCAACCCTCTTAAATGAACTTTTAATGGTTGTAGTATTTTATTGTGTGAATGTACCATAAGTGACATAATGTACCATAAGTGACAAATTATGAGGATAATTTTATATTTTCCTTATAAAAAATGCTGCAATTAAGATATTTGTACACATCTTTTTAGTTTTATGCACGTATGCACAAAACAGAGAAAATTAATCACTAATGACTTGAAGGAAAGGTTTTCCTGTTTTCCTACCAGGCATAAGGTGAGGCATGATAGGATTAGGCTCATCAAGATTTAGTAAAAGTATTGCTCATTATAGGCATTGCTTAACAAGGAATCTTTGAGAATAAATGAATCTTTGTTAAATCTTAGTATGATTTGTCAAGAGATGCCCAGGGAAGGAGAATGCTAGTGAGGGGATGCAGAAACCCTGGGATGGAAGTCCAATAAGAAATTATTATGGGGGCTAATTGTAATGTTACGGTAACAACCCCCAGAAGTTAAAAGAGAAATGTGACCTGGAGTCTATTCTGACCCTTTCATAGCTCTAACCATTGTCTTCCTACTTTCTTCATATCTCAACTCCTGAGGTCTGTGAAGGAAGGACTTTGATAACTTGTTATTTGTTGTTTATTTTTTTAAAAATTCTATTATATTTACAATAGCCAAGATACGGAAACAACCCAAGTATCCATCCACAGATGAATGGAGAAGATGGGTAAAGAAGATAAAGAAGATATAGATATAATGGAATATTATTCAGCCATAAAAAAGAATGAAATCTTTTCAGTTGCAATGACATGGATAGAGCTAAAGAGTATTATGCTAAGCAAAATAAGTCAGAGAAAGACAAATACCATTTTATTTCATTCATATGTAGAATTTAAGAAACAAAACAAATGAATAAACAAAGAAAAACAGAGACAAACGGAAACAACAAAACAGACTCTTAAACACAGAGAATAAACTGGTGATTGCCAAAGGGGTGGTAGGTTGGGAATGGGTAAAATAGATAAAGGGGATTAAAAGTACACTTACCTAGGTGAGCACTGAGTAATGTATAGAATTGTTGGGTCATTATATTGTACTGCTGAAACTAGCATAACACTATATGTTAATTATACTCCAATAAAAATGTTATAATATAAGCATCTTTACATTGCCATTAACACAGGTTTTAGTCTACATACAATAAACCTAGGAAAGGTGGTTGTCCATTCTGAGATGGAATTGAAAAAACTGACTAAGGAGGGTGAGGAACAGTGAGTTTTTATCACAGGTCCAAAAGACATGAGTATTAAAATTAAGTGAAACCAGACTACCAGGTAGTCAGCATAAGGGTAACAGGATGGGACTGGTGACCAGTCTTAAGCCAGACTCCATCCTACAGGAAAAAACAGATTCCTTGTGGGGAGAATTCTTACTGCCAACCCAACTAACAAGGCAACAAGCACAAAGAGACAATGACTGTTGTCCACAGATTTGCAGGTGAGAAAAATGCAAGAAAACCCTGGCCAAGATAAAAATAGCTTCTCTTATACCTCCAGATTCCCCTTCATCACATCAATGCACCAATAACAACACTGGTAAAAGGTATATTACCAAGTACTCATACCAAGTACCTTCAGAGGCAAGACTGTTTTCTCCTCATGGAAAACAGCCCAGTGCGGTTGGAAACTGTGATTGTTATCTACTATCCTTAATCACATCAAAAGCTGTTAATACCTTTCTCTGAAATATTCATTGTGCATATTGTAAAAGTGAATTTGTAATTCTTGTGGCTTTCTAAATGTTATTAGATCAAATAGAAGGATTTGTTATCATTATGGTTTGCATTTGCCTATTCCTGATGATCAGCGATATTGAGTATCTTTTGCATGTTACTGTCCAGTTTTCCCAACACCATTTGTTGAAGAGACTGTCTTTTTTCCACTGCATATTCTTTCCTGCTTTGTTGAAGATGGATTGACCATATAGTCGTGGGCTCATTTCTAGGTTTTCTATTCTGTCCCATTGATCTGTGTGTCTGTTTTTGTGCCAGTACCACACTATTTTGATCACTACAGCTTTGTAACAGAACTTAAAGTCCAGAATTGTGATGCCTCCAGCTTGCTTTTATTTTTCAAGGTTGCTTTGGCTATTCAGGGCTTTTCGTGGTTCCACACAAATTTTAGGATTGCTTGTCCTAGTTCTGTGAAAAACACTGTTGGTATTTTGATAGGGATTGCTTTAAATGTGTAGATGGCTTTGGGCAGTATAGACATTTTACCAATATTTGCTCTTCCAGGCTATAAGCACAAACCATTTTTCTATTTATTTGTGTCATCTTCAATTTCCTTCATCAGTGTTTTAGGGTTTTCATAGAACAGAACTTTCATCTCTTGGTTGGCTTTATTACTAGATATCTTATTGTTTTTGGTGCAATTGTAAATGAGATTGATTCCTTAACTTCTCTTTCTGATGCTTTGTTATTAATGTATGGAAATGCAACAGATTTCTGTATGTTGATTTTGTATCCTGCAACTTTACTGAATTCATTTATCAGTTCTAGCAGTTTTCTTGGTATAGTCTTAAAAATGGTGTGAATGAGATGCAGTCTAAACTAGTACTCTTAACTGCTAGGGTAAATGAGGCAGAAGAATGAATTAGTGATCTAGAAGATAAACTGATAGAAAGGAAGAAAGAGGAAGAGGCCTAGAACAAAACCATGAAAACAGACTTAGAGAAATCAACAACATCATGAAATGCTCCAATCTCAGAATTATTTGGGTTCCTGAGGGGATGGACAGAGAAAGAGGACTAGAAGATATATTTGAGCAAATTGTAGCTAAGAACTTACCTGACCTGGGGAATGAAACAACCATTCATGTCCCAGAGGCAGAGAGGACCCCTCCTAAGATCAAAGAGAATAGACCAATGCCCCAGCATGTAATAGTAAAACTCTCAAATTTTAGAAGCAAGGACACCATCCTACAGGCAGTTAGGGGGAAGAGATTCCTTATGTACAGAGGGAAGAACATCAGAATAATGTCAGACCTGTCCACAGAGACCTGGCAAGTGAGAACGTGATGGAAAAACATATTCAGGGCATTAAATGAGAAGAACATATAGCCAAGAATGCTTTATTTGACAAGGCTGTCATTCAGAATGGATAGAGAGATAAAGAGCTTCCAGGACCAGCAGAAACTGAAAGAATATGTGACTACCAAGTCAGCCCTGCAAGAAATACTAAAGGGGAATTCTATAAAAGAAGAAAGACCCTAAGAGAAATATGGACCAGAAATATACAGAGACAATCCATAGAAACAGGGACTGTATAACAGTAGGATGGCAATAAACACATATCTTTCTGTAGTAACCCTCTAAATGCTCCCATGAAATGGCACAGGATTGCAGATTGGATACAAAGATAGGACCCATCCATATGCTGCCTACAAGAGACTCATTTTGAACATAAAGGAACCTCCAGACTGAAAGTGAGGGGATGGAGAACAATTTTTCAGGACAGTGGACCTCAAAAGAAAGCTGGGGTAACAGTTACTATATCAGACAAACTAGAATTTAAACCAAAGACTATAATAATGGATCCAGAGGGACACTATATTCTTTATTTTTTTTAAAGATTTTATTTATTTATTTGACACAGAGAGATCACAAGTACGCAGAGAGGCAGGCAGAGAGAGAGAGAGGGAAGCAGGCTCCCTGCTGAGCAGAGAGCCCAATGCGGGACTCCATCCCAGGACCCTGAGATCATGACCCGAACTGAAGGCAGCAGCTTAAACCACTGAGCCACCCAGGTGCCCCGGGGCACTATATTCTTAAAGGGTCTATCCAACAAGAAAAAAATCTAACAATTGTAAATATCTATGCCCCCAACATGGAAGCAACCAACTACATAAGCCAGCTGTTAACCAAAATAAAGAATCAGATCAAAAATAATACATTAATAGTAGGAGATTTTTAACACTCTACTCTCAGCACTATACAGATCATCTAAACAGAAGATTAACAAAGAAACAAGAGCTTTGAATGACACATTGGACCAGATGGACTTTGTAGATATTTGTAGAACATTCTACCCTAAAATAACAGAATACACATTCTTCTAGAATACACATGGAACTTTCTCCAAAAGAGACCACACACAGGGTCACAAATCAGGTCTCAGCCAATATCAAAAGACTGAAATTATCCCTGCATGATATCAGAACACTATGCCTTGAAACTGGAATTCAATCACAAACAAACAAATAAATAAATAAATAGGAAAGAATCCAACCAATTGGAAGTTAAGGAACATTCTGTTGAATGAATGGGTCAACCAGGAAATTAAAGAATAACTTAAACAATTCATGGAAACCAAAAAGAATGAAAACACATCCGTCAAAAACCTATGGGGTACTGCAAAAGTGATCCTAAGGGGGAAATACATAGCCATCCAAGCCTTTCTAAAAAAATTAGAAAAATTCCAAATGCACAAGCTAATCCTACACCTAAAGTAGCTGGAGAAAGAGCAGCAAATAAAACCTAAATCAAGCAGGAGAAGAGAAATAATAAAGATTAGAGCAGAGATCAATGAAATAGAAACCCGAAAAAAAGTAGAAAGTAACTTTCTAAAAGGAAAGAGAAAGTACCCAAAACAATAAACTCATGAATGAAAGGGGAGAGAACACGACTAACACCAAGAAAATTGAAACAATTATTAGAAATTACCAACACCTATATGCTAACAAACTAAGCAACCTGAAGAAATGGATACCTTCCTGGAAACTTACAAACTACCAAGACTGAAACAGGAAGAAATAGACAACCTAAATAGACAAATAACTAGTAATGAAATTGAAGTGGTAATCAGAAACCTCCCCCAAAAACAAAAGTCCAAGGCAAGATGGTTTCCTAGGGGAATTCTACCAAACATTTAAATTCTACTGAACCTGTCCAGAAAATAGAAACAAAAGGACAAGTTTCAAACTCCTTCTATGATGGCTGTATTACCTTGATCCCCAAACCAGACAAAGACCCCAGAAAAAAGGAGAATTACAGACCAATAACCCTGATAAATATGGGTGCCAAAATTCTCACCAAGATCCTAGTTAATAGGATCCAACAGTACATTAAAAGGATTATTCACCATGACCAAGTGGTTTTATGCCTGGTATGCAAATGTGGTTCAACATTCGCAAACCAATCAATGTAGTAGAGCACATCAATAAAAGAAAAGACAAGAACCATATGATCCTCTCAATTGATGCAGAAAAAGCATTTGACAGACTACAACATGCATTACTGATTAAAACTCTTCAAAATAGAGGAATAGAGGGAACATTCCTCAATATCACAAAAACCATCTATGAAAAGCCCACAGAGAATATCATTATCAATGGGGAAAAGCTGACGGCTTTTCCCTTAGGATCAGGAACACGACAGGGATGACCACTCTCACCACTACCATTCAACATAGTCCTAGCCTCAGCAATCAGAAAACAAAAAGAAATAAAAGGCATCCAAATCTCTTCCAGTCCCATCCATGTTGCTACAAAAGTTGGGTATTCATCCTTTCTGATGGAGGCATAATACTCCATCGTGTATATGGACCACATCTTCCTTATCCATTCGTCCACAACATGGACGCGACTGGAAGAGATTATGCTGAGTGAAATAAGTCAAGCAGACAGAGTCAATTATCGTATGGTTTCACTTATTTGTGGAGCATAACAAATAGCATGGAGGACAAGGGGCGTTAGAGAGGAGAAGGGAGTTGGGGTAAATTGGAAGGGGAGGTGAATCACGAGAGACTATGGACTCTGAAAAACAATCTGAGGGGTCTGAAGTGGCAGGGGGGTGGGAGGTTGGGGTACCAGGTGGTGGGTATTATAGAGGGCACGGCTTGCGTGGAGCACTGGGTGTGGTGAAAAAATAATGAATACTGTTTTTCTAAAAATAAATAAATTGAAAAAAAAAAAGGTATCCAAATCAGCAAAGAAGAAGTCAGAATTTCCCTCTTCACAGATCACATGATACTTTGTGTGGAAAACCCCAAAGACTCCACCCCCAAATTACTAGAACTCATACAGCAATTCAGCAATGTGGCAGGATACAAAACCAATGCACAGAAATCAGTTTCTTTTCTATACAGTAACTGTAGAGAGAGAAATTAAGGAATCAATTCTATTTATAATGGCAACAAAACAGATACCTAGGAATAAACCTAACTTAAGAGGTAAAGGATCGATATTCTAGATACTAAGAACACTTAAATAAGAAATTGAGGAAGACATAAAAAGATGGAAAAATATCCCATGCTCATGGATTGGAAGAATTAACATTGTTATAATGTCTATCCTCCCCAGTACTATTTATACTTTCAATGCTATCCCTATTAAAATACCATTAGCATTTTTCAAAGAGCTGAAACAAAAAATCCTAAAATTTATATGGAAACAGAAAAGACCCCAAATCACCAAGAGAAGGATGAAAAAGAAAAACAAAGCTGGGGACATCACATAGCCTGACTTCAAGCTGTATTACAAAGCTGTCTTACACAGCATGGTATTGGCTAAAACAGACACGTAGACCAATGGAACAGACTCCAGAAATGGACCCTCAACTTTATGGTCAACTAACATTTGACAAATCAGGAAAAAATATCCAATGGAAAAAAGACAGTCTCTTCAATAAATGATGCTGGGAAAATTGGACAGCTATGTATAGAAGAATGAAACTGGACTATTCTCTTACACCATGTACAAAGTTTGAACTCAAAATGAATGCAAGACCTCAATATGACACAGGAATCCATCAAAATCCCAGAGGAGAACATAGGTAGTATCTCATCAGCATGGGCCACATGCCTCCAAAGACAAGTGAAACAAAAGCAAAAGACAAAAAAAAAAAAAAAAAAAAAGCAAAAGACAATCTGGGGGGTTTGAAGCGGCGGTGGGAGGTTGGGGTACCAGGTGGTGGGTATTATAGAGGGCACGGCTTGCATGGAGCACTGGGTGTGGTGAAAAAGTGATGAATACTGTTTTTCTGAAAATAAATAAATTGGAAAAAAAAAAGCAAAAATGAACTTTTTTTTTTAAGATTTTATTTATTTATTTGACAAACAGAGATCACAAGTAGGCAGAGAGGCAGCCAGAGAGAGAGAAGCAGGCTCCCTGCTGAGCAGAGAGCCCGATGTGGGACTCGATCCCAGGGCCCTGAGATCATGACCTGAGCCGAAGGCAGCGGCTTAACCCATTGAACCACCCAGGTGCCCCAAAAATGAACTTTTGGGACTTCATCAAGATAAAAATCTTCTGCACAGCAAAGGAAATAGTCAACAAAATTAAAAGGCAGCCCACGGAATGGGAGAAGATATTTGCAAATGACACTACAGATAAAGGGCTGATATCCAAAATCTTTGAAGAACTTCCTAAACTCTGCACTCAAAAACTAATAACCCAGTCAAAAAATAGGCAGAAGATATGAATAGACACTTCTTCAAAAAAAGACATACAAATGGCTAACAGACACATGAAAAAATGCTCAACATCACTAGCCATCAGGGAAATACAAATCAAAACCACAATGAGATATCACCTTACACCAGTCAGAATGGTAAAAATTAAGAAAAAGGGAACAAAAAAATGTTGGTGAGGATGTGAAGGGGAGCCCTCTTATCCTGTTGGTGGGAATGCAAACTGGTGCAACCACTCTGGAAAACAGTGTGGAGGTTCCTCAGGATGTTAAGAATAGAGCTACCGTATGACCCAGCAATTGTACTACTGGGTATTTACCCCAAAGATATAGATGTAGTGAAAATAAGGACCATCTGTACCCCAATGTTCATACCAGCAATGTCCACAATAGCTAAATTGTGGAAGGAGCCAAGATACCCTCCAATAGATGAATGGGTAAAGAAGATGTGGTACATATATACAATGGAATATTATTCAGCCATCAGAAATGATGAACACCTACAATTTGCATCAACAAGGATGGAACTGGAGAGGCCTGTTAAGTAAGTCAAACAGAGAAAGACAATTATATGGTTTCATTCATATGTGGAACATAAGCAATAGCATGGAAAACCATAGGGGAAGGGAAGGAAATTCAAAGGGGGAGAAATCAGCTAGGGAGATGAACTTCCAAGGGAGACCATGGACTCCAAGAAACAGTCTGGGAATTTCAGAGGGGAGGAGAGTAATAGGGTTATGGATATTGAGGAGGGAACGTGCTGTGATGAGCACTGGCTGTTATACTTAAATAATGAATTGTTGAATACTGCATCAAGGTCTAATTATGGGGGTGCCTGGGTGGC
Organism: Neogale vison; assembly: GCF_020171115.1. Lineage (NCBI taxonomy): Eukaryota > Metazoa > Chordata > Mammalia > Carnivora > Mustelidae > Neogale > Neogale vison. The sequence continues at coordinate 82,034,613 of NC_058094.1, read as the reverse complement.
TCAGTGGGTTAAAGCTTCTGCCTTCAGCTTGGGTCATGATCCTGGGGTCCTGGGATCGAGCCCCACATCGGACTCTCTGCTCAATGGGGAGCCTGCTTCCCTTCTCTCTGCCTGCCTCTCTGCCTACTTGTGATCTATCAAATAAATTTTTTTTAAAAAATCTTTTAAATAAAAGGTCTAATTACATACTGTACAGGGACTAACAGAACATAATACAAAATATGCTAAAAAAGTTAAAAAATAAAATAATACATAAAATAAAATAGAGGGAGTTAGAGACTAGGTGTGTTTTGATCTGCTTGTTATAAGAAGCATACAGGATTGCTTTTCCAGTTTGTAGATGTGCACTATTCTGGAACAGGACTTCTGATTGATTTCTTGGGTGTTCAGAGTGATCTAATATTTATTTAGCTATTTTCAGGGGAGGAAACAAGCTTAGGATCACCCTATTCCTCCCTCGTCTTATCTTCCTCCACCTCTAGTGTGTTTCTAATCTCATTTACTGCACTCTTCATTTCTAAATGATTCTTTTTAACTCTTTTATTTCTGTTGTAAGGGTCTCACTGATGTCTTCTATTTTCTTTTCAAGCCCAGAACCTGACTCCTGGCTGGACACATTAAGCTAATGCACTAACCAACCCTGAAGATTGCCCCATCTCTAGACATTCTGTTGTGTGAGAAAACACACATCAAGATGGAAACAGAGGACCTGTGTGCATCCATAAAAGGGAAGCCAGTGTTACAAACATCACTTAATAGCAATCATTATAAAGTAAATGGTGGAGTTTTGAAAAGTGCATAACACTAGACTGTACAACTGTAGGAGTATGACACTTTACCAAAGATCACAGGAGAAAGTACAACTCCTTGAATTACTGGTGACATTCTACTCTCTTTAAAGAACTCTTTTACATATGACACCTCTTAGTAGTTTATTTCGTTACAGATCTGCTCAACATGAAGAATTCTGTACTTGTAATAGTAAAGAGGAATGACCATCAATATTTATTTTTATTATTTTAATTATTTGAAAAAATTACTTCCAAATTCTCTGGGCAGTATCACCAGCTTTCATACCTACAGAACGAAACCAGTAGTAACCAGCCTCCTGGAAATGAGAATTTAGAAAAACTATACAATTTCAAATCCTTAGTGAGTAGTATTTACTGAAATTTATCACATTGAGAAGACATGAGTGAAAATACCATAAATCACAAAATTGTAGAATCTTCACTATTTCACATTTTTACCTGATCTTAGAACTTCTAATGCTAAGATGAACTATTGAAGGCTGACTTGTTTCTCTCACTGGTTTTAAACAAGTTTATCAAAACGGATTTTTTTTTCTCCAAAAAAAAAAAAGTGTCATTTACATCAAGCAAGTTTCCCAAACTTATTTCAGAGCTGACAAAGTGCTCTTTTACTTGACATTTTTTTCCCCAGTATATTAATTTCAGAACTGGCACCCCAGCACTGGTGCAGGGAAAATTAAAAGCAAATGCTGATTGCCTGTTTTTGTGGCTACATTGTACACTGCAATTATCTCCATGTGGGAATGTTTGGGTGGTCCACAGCTGCTTGTGGGTAAAGCAGCAACTACACATGAGTAGTGCACATGTTAAGATGTTCCTCTTAAGCTTTAAAAAAACAAAAAACAAAAAACAAAAAAAAAAAAACAGGAGAAGTAACACAGTAATCAGTTTGTCAGCTTATTGCTTTTATCCCAGTCAGGGTGGACATTAAGTGATAGTCAACTTTAACGACTGGCCTAAAGATTATTATTTTTTAATCCAGTGCAGTATAAACAGAGGAAGCATACATTCTGAAAGTGTACGGGAGGTATTAGTTTGCTAGGGCTGCCACACCAAGGTATACAAAAGACTGGCTGCTTAAAGAACAGAAATGCATTGTCTCCAATCAAATGCATTGATTTGGAGACCAGAAGTCTAAAATCAAGGGTGCGTTCCCTGTGAGGGTGGTGAGGGAAGGATCCATTCCATGCTTCTCTCCTTGGCGTGAGATGGCCATCCTCATTTTCCCATGGAATTCCTCCTGTACGTGTGCCTGTGTTCTAATCTTTTCTTCTAGGACACCAGTCATATTAATTAGGGCCCACCCTAATAATCTCATTCTAACTTAAATATCTTGAAAGACCTTATTTTCAATTAAGGTCATGCTATGAGGTATAGGGGGTTAGAATTTCAACATATGACTTTTAGGGAGACACAACTCAACCCGTAACAAGGAGGAAGTATTCTTGTTATAAGTGGTTTATAAGTGGAAAGCCAAAAACAAAATTATAATATATGGGCAATACCAGGTTCCAATTTATTAGATATAAATAAACTTAGACTTCATGAATAAAAATATGGCTAAAGTAATCTGAATATTTTTCAATGTTAAAGAACTCATACAAACTAATTAAGATAACTTGAGCAGTTTCTTAGATAACTCAATACCACAAATGCTTTTCCGCTTGAAGTGTGTGAGAATACTTTTCTTTCTTCATTTTTTTGGTTCTGTTGGCCTGATAGAGTTCTCTGCTGAGCTGCACACCTCGTTTATAAAATAGACAACTGGGGCGTCTGGGTGGCTCAGTGGGTTAAAGCCTCTGCCTTTGGCTCAGGTCATGATCCCAGGTCCTGGGATGGAGCTCCGCACTGGGCTTTCTGCTCCACAGGGAGCCTGCTTCCCTTCCTCTCTCTCTGCCTGCCTCTCTGCCTCCTTGTGCTCTCTCTCTCTCTCTCTGTGTCAAATAAACAAATAAAATCTTTAAAAATCAACAGACAACTGCATATTTCCCAGGATGATCCATGAGTACCTCAAACTTCATTCCAAACCTGCGTTACAGGTTCATCTACTGGACTCTGCTTGTAAATCTCAACCCCCCTTCAGTTAAATGATACAAAATTCAGCCAGGGGTTATCCTAAGGGCATTCTCCTCAGACCACATTTTATTTTGCCCATTTACTATACATCCATTTTATTATTTCTTCTTTTTATCTCTCATTTTTATTCTACCTTAGTTTCTGTCTTCACTTCTTACCAAAGAAACAAGTAAGACTCCCACTCTAGTGATTTAAAAACACTCTTTGACCTATCAACTGGCACATAAAATATACAATACTTAGGGGCGCCTGGGTGGCTCAGTGGTTTAAGCCTCTGCCTTCGGCTCAGGTCATGATCTCAGGGTCCTGGGATCAAGTCCCATATCAGGCTCTCTGCTCAGCGGGGAGCCTGCTTCCCCCTCTCTCTCTGCCTGCCTCTCTGACTACTTGTGATCGCTCTCTGCCTATCAAATAAATAAATAAAAATCTAAAAAATATATATATATACAATACTTATACCTATACCAAATGAGTTGATCCTCAGTCCCCTTCTGTGTCATAATAGAAGAAGTTAAAAGAGATACTAGATAATTTTTAAAGCTAACTATGAGAAACTGAATAAAAAATTAATATTTTCATGACTTTAAATATGATTAACTGACAGAAGTTATATTTAATCATAATTTTTGGGAACATTTCTATTACATTAATGATTAGAATTAAGGCAGAAAGTTGTTTTTCATAATGTAATGGCAATTGCTGACTTTAGAAAATAACTCTAGGTCAAGTGATTGAATTTTAAGAATTGTTGGCACCAGTAGAAATTTATAACATCTAGTATAATTACATCTCCTGAAATAATATTAGTTTTAAAATAGAGTTCAATTTGGTAAAGGGCTCAGCTTTTGAACATATGTGGAGTATCTTTGTGAAAAGTAGTCGGACTTCCAAACTTTTGAGTGTAATATGGTAGTTCACAATATGAACAGAATCATTCCCTAAAAAGAAAGATTATGCCAGTCAGGCCAATCTACCAGGCATAGCTCCAGCATATTTCTTAAAGTATGATTGATATAAAATAAACTGCATATACTTAAAATGTACCGTTGGATAATTTTTCACACTTTTGTAATGCTTAAAACCATCCCCTCCGTCAAGATAATGAAGACATCCGGGGCGCCTGGGTGGCTCAGTGGGTTAAGCTGCTGCCTTCAGCACGGGTCGTGATCTCAGGGTTCTGGGATCGAGTCCCACATCGGGTTCTCTGCTCAGCAGGGAGCCTGCTTCCTCCTCTCTCTCTGCCGGCCTCTGCCTACTTGTGATTTCTGTCTGTCAAATAAATAAATAAAATCTTTAAAAATAATAATAAAAAAAAGATAATGAAGACATCCATCACACCACGAATGTCCTTGTGCCTCTTTCCTGTCTTCCTCTTCCACCTTCCTCCTCTCATCTTCTCCCCAAACCCAGGCAACCACCAACAATGTGACTTGACCTGAGCCTGAGCTCCTAAAAGACAACAACAATTAAAAGTTCCCCCAACCTTTTGTTTTCCAGAATCTTTTGACCCTTTTGTACAATATACAGTTTATATTCTTACAAAAACAAGCCCAACAAACTTCTGCCTATTGCAACAGACTGAATAAGGTCATATCTTTGTTTAGTGCTGCTTATCCCTGACACCAGTTTATACTTCCTGAAACTAAGGACTACTTTTTCATTTTTTTAGAATTTTATATGAACAAAGTCATATATAAAGTACTCTTTGTTTTTTGTCTGGCTTTTTTCACTCACCATAATGCTGTTGTAGGTTCGCTACCTTATATTACTGAGAACTATCCTATTGCATGAATGTACCACAGTTTGTTTTCCCAGTCCCTTGTTGCTGGACATTTGGGTTGTTTTTAGCTGGGCACCATAACAAATAAAACGGTTTTGAGCATTCATGTACAAATATTTTTATGGACATGTGCTTTCATTTCTCTTGGGCAAATACCTAGGAGTGAGAAGGCTGGTCATCAGCAAATTTAAACTTTAGCTTTGTGGTAATTCTCCCTTGTTAGAATTTCTTGAAACTGACCCTTCACTGTATGACCAGCATAATGGTTTTAGGTTGAAATTTTCTACAGAGGTTTTCCTAGGCTAACAGGATGGCCTTAACAATCTTTTTGAAAACAATAATGAAGTTTTAAAAACCTGTTTGACTTCTAAAGTTATGGACTTCATTAAAAAAAATAGAGAGGGAGAGAGAATTAACGTTGCCTGTAACATCCATAAGTTACAAATAATACTTTCAATAGCATGAAATTATCATAATCAGATGCCATTAACAAGACATTATACTAATGATTGTAATGAAGATAAATTAATAGATCAAAAGTATTCTTGATATAAGAAAGTAGTATGAGGTTGATGGCAGGGGATGCAAAATATGGATAATTGAAGGAAGATAAAAAAGAGGTTAGGGGCGCCTGGATGGCTCAGTGGGTTAAGCCGCTGCCTTCGGCTCAGGTCATGATCTCAGGGTCCTGGGATCGAGTCCCACATTGGGCTCTCTGCTCAGCAGGGAGCCTGCTTCCTCCTCTCTCTCTCTGCCTGCCTCTCTGCCTACTTGTGATCTCTCTCTGTCAAATAAATAAATAAAATCTTTAAAAAAAAAAGAGGTTATAAAAGGATCTCAAACTGTTATTCAAACAAATTTCTTTATAGATAATATGCATGCCCCTTCCCAGTTCCTTCCCATCAAGCTATAATCATGTTCAATCCTTTTCCATGAGAAACAAACAGAAGGACTACTTTGAACCTACTTGCCCTTCTAGCTACTGGCCTGTCTCCTTCCCTTCTCTCTTCTGCCCCTGACACTAACAGTGCTAATGCTCCAGGAAGATCCTAAATGACCTATAGATGACCTTATGCAAAGGACAGATTCCAATCAATTTTTTGTTTATTACATTCAGTATTGTTTATTGCATTCTCCCCCAAATTCTATAATGCTTCCCTGAATTCTATGATGCTATTTTTCTCTTAGTGCTTTTCCTCCATTTCTGACTTACAGTTCTTGTTTTTTCCTTTGTGGGTCTCTCTCACCTACACCTTAAGTATTTACATTTCACTACTCTTCCCTTCCTATACACTCTTGCTTTAAGTCTATTTCAAGGATTTCAGCTTCCTTTGAATGAATTACGAACACAGAAGCCCGCTTAAGAAGAAGCGCTAGAAAAAGGGCAGCCATGTTCTCTGGTGGCACAAGCCGGGACAGGACACAAGGCTCCCAAGGACTGGACTGCACCCCCACTCATTCCCTTGCAGGCACCACTGAGACCAGACATAACCCACTCAGTGGCCTCCTCTCACTGTGCAGTGTTTTCCTTTCTCAGGACGTTTCCTTGCCCTTGCTGATATTGTTTAGGAAAATGCAGTTTAAAAGATGGAGGAAGAGTAAAAATGTTTAGCTGCACTATGGTTGTCCTACTTTAACTCACCATCCCTTCCTTCTACTCTGATAGATTAGTTTGGCTTATATGATTACAAACAAGGTTCGTATCTACTTTTTGTGTTTTCTGAGAACAGCAGGATGCAGAGAAATACACTAGTGTTCTCTGGATACACTTTCAAGCCATTTGTTCCTTCAGAGTAGTTTATTAGAAAGGTTGTGTAACTACTAAGATTTTCCCACTGGTCTCTCCAGTGATAACATTTTTACAAAAATATGTAAGTGTTAGGAAGATTATTGGGGAAATATACGGGAGGGGTAAGGAGAAGGGATTTATTACAATAGGAAATGGCTGCTGATGAATTACATGTCCATCTAAAGACTAACATTTTGTAAAATCTCTTTTTAGTATTTGTTTGTGTTTCTTGACTTCCATTGAAATTTTTTCTATATTTACTTCTTAATGTATTTGTATGACAATGAAGAATAATTTGTAAGAAAAAAATACAACTAGGTATCAAATAATAACAACAAACATCATCATTTTTATTTCCACTAGCAGCTGGACAAAAATAAGCATGAAAGAGACTTTTTTCCTGTGTCTTTCATGAAATGTAGTAAAGCAGAGCTATTTCCAATATATATTAAACATAGTCAAATGCTTTGCATTTCTCTCAGCTTTTCCACAGAGCCAGAAGAGAATGAGTCTATTACTGTAAATTATAAAGTCAAAATTGCATCCGCTTATTACTCTTTTTAAGCAAAATGAATAGTTTATGAATTAGTAACAAAATTGTAAGCATTTATAATGTTGTATTCTTTATACAATTATTGCTAAAGTGACTCTTATAAAGACGGATGAAGTTTCATATATTTTTAAAAAGACATACACCGTGAATCAGAGAAAAGAGGTTATTCAAGAATCTTTTATAATAACTAGGCTGCCATATGTCTTAGTAATAAACATACTTTATACATTTTATTAAGTTCTTTAAAAGATATGTTAAACATTAAAACTCAGTAAAACCTCTGCATGCAAAGAACTTCCTCCCACTCCACCGCCTTCCCTTCAATTCATTAATATAAATATAGACTGGATAGGCTTGGGGAAGGAAGACCTGGTTTTACTTTGGGGCTGTGTGAACTCCGGCTATCTTATCTTCTCTGGAGGGCACGATGCGTATTTACAAGGGGAAGAAGTCATGTGGAACAGGGCCAACAGCGGTCACTACTTTGAGTTGTGACTAGAGTTGTGGAAGCAGGACTCTAGAGTGAGAAACCACCAGAAGAACACAGTCCCTCTGGCTATCCTAATATGTATTAGGGAAGGTCCTGAAATGCCTGTAGCATATGGGGTAGAGACTTGAGTCAAATTTCAATTCTCTTTAATATCCCAATGATTCTGAAACTAGATCTTGAGGACATTTATAATAATTTTAAGTAATGCTTCCCAGAACTATTATTTTATCTTGTGAAAGTTTAGTGAAATGGACCTTACAGGTTAAAAGTTACTATTAGCATATTTGACCTCATTTCCAGAATGAGTGTCATTGTTAAGCTACGCTTATACATTATAGATACCAGAAATTTCCTGTTTTAGTCTTCTTCCTTCTGTCATTTGTTCCATTCTTGCTTATGTATCTTTTCTTTAGTTCCTTTCCCTTTACTACTTTTTGCATTAGTTAAATCTGACTGATTGATATTTGCCTCCCTGATCCTCTGAAAAAATGCGTTTCTTCCCTCTTTTCAGTTTCCTTCACTTAGAATGCCTATCTTTCATCACAGCCCCAGTATTACTGCCTGCATAGCACTTTCTTTGGCCTCATCAGGCAGAGCTAATCTTAGTGCTCAGAGCATACTATTTTGTTGTTTTTTTCACTGTACTATAGCACTTAATACATTTGACTTTGCAGTGCAGTGATTTAGAAAAAGAGCTTCCCTTTGCATACAGTGTGATTGGGGTGGGTGCGGAGGGCACTACCTAGTCCCTCACTACCAGGCTGAAGCAATGATACTCCTTTCTCTCAGTTTCTGAGAGTGTGGGTGCCACCTGCTCCCCTGAAGTGAGCTGCCTTCACCAGGCCAGGCCCCCTCCACAGGGTTTAGGGACTCATCTACTGGGGGTGGGTAGATTTTAAAGGCCCAGTTCCCTTGACTCAACGTGCAACCATCTTAGCTCCAGACTTCTCCTTGGACTCACTGAAGTCTTTGTAAGGACTGTATCACAGTTCAGCTCCTCTTTCTGCCCAATGCCGTTCCCACAGGACATGACTATAAATACACTCACCACTAAACATCTTCTATGCAAATTTTCACCTCTGTCCATTTCCTGGGATCTCACCTCTTCTTTACTAGATGTGGTTGGCATTACTTGGCCTGTGTTGTTACCGTAGAGGTACTGAGAATGTGTTGGTTGAATTAAACAAAACAGAGGTTCGTAGTTCTGGCCCCCTATCATAGCCCAGCATCAAAAATTCATTCAATCTAGGTCTTGTTCTCATCAGAGATGAGCTTCAGGGAAATTGATAAAGAAGACTGGGCCTTTTATTCCTAGGTGGGAGTGCAACAAATATTGAATTAAATTAAACCTATACTTTAGATAGTGGGAGAAACCAAGGCCAAAAAATGTTGTGAAACTCATCCCAGATCCCACAGCTAGTAACTAATAGAGTTAGAGCTGTAGATTAGTCCTTTTCTCATTAAGGATAACTCCCACTCATCTCATAAAGTGCCCATGACTCTGAAAGTCTTGATTCCAATGGGATCATTACAGAAAAATCTCTTTTAAAAAGATTTTATTTATTTATTTGAGATAGAGTGCGTGTGTGAGTGGGGAAAGGCGCTGAGAGGGAGGGAGAGGAGGAGAGAGAGAATCTCCAGCAGACTTCATGCTAAGCATGGAGTCTACTACAGGCTAGACCTCACAACCTTGAGATCATGACCTGAGCTGAAGTCAAGAATCAGTCACTCAACTGACTGAGCCACCCAGACATTCCCCAGAGAACCATTTTAAAAAAAAATATAAGAAAAATCAATTTTAGCTCCAACTTGGACTTCATTCTGAGGCTCTATTTTAGCACTGAGCTAAAATTCAAACATCCCTTGTTGAAATGGATGGTGTGCTTCTCCTGGTTCTCACATTCCCTTTAACCATTCCATAGACTTCTCTCTGGTATCTGGACACTTCTTTTGGGGGTAGTCTGGAGCTGTAGTTTTGAGAATTGCTTTTGATGCTGGGGTTTGACTGCCTCAGGCATCACTTGAAATTCAGGCATCGCTGCCCTACAGGGCTACATAAACAGCACACAAGTTGGGAGAAATGGAAAGTCAGTTCAGTATGACCCAAATTGTGTTTAGAATTCCTGATGGACTAGCCAAAGCCAGCAGGGTGATATGGTTAGAACATAACCGAGTGGCTCAAGCATTAAATACTTGCCAAAAGTATAGATTTATGGAACTCACTACTTCCATTTTCTGTGATAGGACATTCATGCATCCTCTAAATCCATCCTGCTTCATGGGTTAGCTGAATGAGATGAATTCTCCTCACTGTTTTAGACTGCAGAATACAGGAGGGAGTGGCTCTTCCTTGTGGTTTGAGGGAAGCCATGCAGAGAATTGTCTTGTGAGGAAGTTGCAAGGTGAAGTGATGTCTGCTTGGAGATCCTTGGGAGAAACAGGATGTGTTACATTATGGATATGTTATATTTTTGTCTGATCACTTCTTTTGATTTCCCAAAGCTAATAGAAGTAAATTTTAGTATGTGCACTTTTAGCAAGAGCTTTCAAATGTTTTAGGGACTTTTAAAGGACATTATTAAGAGAAATTGTTCTGGGTATACATAATAGAGAGTAGATATTAACTGACTACAAATCTACTAACCAGGGATTTGGACCAAATTAAATCAGAGAATACGTTGGACTAATTTTCATATAGAATAATGTGTAGGGTTGACTGGAAAAGAATTATGAGAATAAAAGAGAGGGAAGTAAAACAAATTAAAATGGTTGTTGAAGGATGATGAAATTGGGTTACTATTGTCACAGTCCATGAAATACAGGACCTCCCCCCCAATCCATTTTAATGAGTTCCTCTCCATAGATCATGTAAACCAACCTTTTTACTGAAGAGTAAAACATTTATCTGTATGTGACATAAGCATTCCACACACTGTGTGCCCTAGTAAATCAGGTGTTTGAGGAATCAAATATAGAAGCCTCAAAATCATGAGGGAACATGCAAAAAAATGATATGCACTATGATAGGAAATGAGTTTTGAAATTAAGAGCATCGTGGGAAATGTGTATAATTCAGTCATAGGGACAGGCTAAAAAAGGCTATTGAAAAGTTGATTTACTCATTGTTTAGTGCCACATCCAAATGTAATTGCAGTGGAGAAATTAGCATTAGATTATTGCATAGCAGTTTTGAAAAACTGTGTCTTAGCCAATTTTTTTTTCTAAATCTATATAACATTAGCTAACATGAGTCAGGCTGTAATATTTTTCAGGCTCTGTCTATTTAGTGCCAAAACCTTTAGAGGAAAAATGAAAAATAAAATAAAAGTAAAACTGTATTGATACAGATACAGATGTTTTTAGCTCTATACCAAATATCTTACCTAAGTACCTTACAGTTTTTGTTAATATGAATCATAATTTTACACATTTGGGTGAAAACAAAAAACAATAATTGTTAAGTGATATTTTTCAAGGTGAAATGTAGAAGGAGACAATCATTTCATTGTGCTGCCTGTGGGCGCCTGGCCCCTCTGACACTCCCAAATTAAGAGGTCATGTATCTATATGAGAAAATGGAGGCTAGCTGAACTTATTGCAGTAAACATTGCACAGTATATTAATTCAAGCCATCAAGCTGAATGTCTTAAACCTACACAGTGATGTGTGCCAATTATTTCTCAATGAAGCTAGGGAAAAAAGAGATCAGATATAGGCAGGGTGGTGAAGTGATAAGGCTTGTAGTTAGCAATGACCCTACTCTGCCCACTGGCTGGTCACCTCATCCCTGTGGTGTCTCACTTGGGTCCTTCACCCAGAAGTCCCTAAGACCAGGATGGCAGTGAATGTGATATTGGGAAATGTTCCAAGGAAAAACTGGTAGGGGAGTTAGAAAGGAGGGACAGGGAGGCCCCCAAGGATGGGATGTCAGCAAAACCCATAGAGAGGATCCACATCAGGAAGCTCTGCCTCAACTCCACAGGTGAATTTTGAGACATTGTAGGTCCCCTGCTGAGAGGGCAGATTAGGGACAAAGGAGCTGCAGTACTCATATCCCCAGGTCTGTGCAGCAGTCAGGAGAGACTGGGGGTGAGAAGATAGAACTCTCTTGGCACTGCCAGCTGGGCACACACAGACAGCAGCAGCCTGCCCAGGGACTAAGTGTTGAAGACTCCCAGAGAAGGGGGCACAGATTTGTTGAGGGGATCTCAGAGCATCAGTGTCCCCAGGCACCCCAGGGCAGAGCTGCAGCAAGAGCACCGCACCCTTTTTCAGCTGTCTCAGCAGCTCCACCATCCTTCAATGAGACTGAAGTTCACTGTTCTGTCTTCTGGACTTGAACCAAAAGCCACAGAGGCGGCCAACAGACACCAAGAGAAAGTAGTCAACATCAAAATCAACCAGGGAAATGCAAATCAAAACCACGGTGAGATGTCATCCACCACCTGTTAGAATAAATATTATCAAAGGACAAAAAATAACAAGTGACAGGGCGCCTAGGCGGCTCAGTGGGTTAAAGCCTCTGCCTTCGGCTCAGGTTATGGTCCCAGGGTCCTGGGATGAAGCCCCGCATTGGGCTCTCTGCTCAGCAGGGAGCCTGCTTCCTCCACCAACTCTCTGCCTGCCTCTCTGCCTACTTGTGATCTCTGTCTGTCAAATAAATACATAAAATCTTAAAAAAAAAAACAATAACAAGTGAGTGGTAAAGATGTGGAGAAAAATGGAACTTTTGTGCACCGTTGGGGTGAGTGTAAATTGTTGAAGCCACTATGGAAAACAGTCTAGAGGTTCCTCAAGAAATTAAAAATAGAAATAGCATATGATCCAGCATTTCCACTTATGGGTACTTACCCAAAGAAAACAAAAACACTAACTTAAAAAGAGGTATGCACCCCCACGTTCATTGGAGCATTTATTTACAATAGTCAAGATATGGAAACTACCTATGTGCCCATAGATGAATGAATGGATAAAGAATATTCATATATATATATATATATATATTTAAATATTAATCATAAAAAAGGAATGAAATCTTGCCATTTGTGACAATGTGAATGGACCTTGAGAGCATTATGGTAAATGAAATGATTCAGACAGAGAAAGACAAGTAATTTATGATCTCTTGTAAATGTGGAACAACAACAACAAAACAAATCACACAGACAAAAAAACCTGAGCTTATAGATACAGAGAGTTAGGATAGGAGTTGGGCAAAATAGGTGAAAGGGGTTGAAAAGTAAAAACTAGTTATAAAATAAATAAACCTGGGGGATGTAATGTACTGCATGGTGACTATAGTTAATCATGCTGTATTGTACATTTGAAAGTTGCTGTTAGAGTAGATCTGAACATTTTTCATCACAAGAAAAATGGAACTACAGGGACGCCTGGGTGGCTCAGTTGGTTAAGCAGCTGCCTTCGGCTCAGGTCATGATCCTAGCGTCCTGGGATCGAGTCCCACATTAGGCTCCTTGCTCGGCGGGGAGCCTGCTTCTCCCTCTGCCTCTGCCTCTGCCTCTGCCTACCACTCTGTCTGCCTGCGCTGGCATGCTCTCTCTCTCTCTCTCTCTCTCTCTCTGACAAATAAATAAATAAAATATTTAAAAAAATGGAACTACATATGGCAATGGATGTTAATTGAACTTAACACGGTGGTCATCTCATCATATATACAAATATCAAATTGGTATGTTGTACACTTGGAACTAATATCATTTTATATGTCAATGATATCTAAAAATAAAACAACAAAATAACAACAAACACAACCAGCAATCTGTGGTGCTACATATTTGGGCTTCTGAGCCTCAGCCCTTTCTGACTTACTTTCCTGTCCACATGTGCAGATTTAGAAATGATCTGAAAAAAGCCCAGCTGTGATTACTAAAAATAGGTGGAAAGGGGCAGAGGGGACTGGATAAGCCCTGCAGTGTGTGAGGCAGAGCTGTCATCAAACCTGAACTCATTTACTTTAAAACAGCCTGATGTTACCTCATCTCTGTGGTTGAAGAAAGCTTTCCTCTGTTGTTTCAGGGCTGCTGAGAAATTAAGTCAGTACCCGCACAGAATGGGACAAGGACCTGAGAACTTAAAGTGGAGATAGTGCAGGGCTGAGAGGGGTACAGTCTTCAGCCCCAGCTGAGTCTGACTTGAGGACAGTTTGGGTTGGAGAGGCTGGAGTTATGTCACTGGTTCCAGAAGGCACCCAGCTGAAGGAGGGGGGCTGGAATTGATGGAGAACCAGGGCTGGAGGAGGGCTGCCAGCAGCTCTGCACTCCATCTCACTGCCCACACCCTACTCAACTAGAGTTAGGGAAGTTCATGTGACCAAAGAAAGTAAGCAAAATGTTCTGTGTGGTGACTAGTTGAAGGGAGTTGGCTAAAGCTCTGTGGCTCCAGTTTTTGTTCTTTTGCCTTTCTTCCCATACATCTCTTAGTGTGAGATGCAGGAGAGATGGTTGGAGATCCAGCAGCCATTTTGGCTTATGTGGTAACCTTGAGACTGCCACCTAGGGAGAGGATGATGGATTAGAAAGGTGGATAGGATTAGAGCTACACTGGATGCCTGCCATCCAACTTGGAGAAAGAGAGAGCAAGAGAAGTAACTTTCCATCATGTTAAAGCTACTCTTAATGGGGTTTAACTATTATATTCAAGTAAACCAAATCTAACACAATTAAGCATTTTCTCTTTATGTTAAATTAGAAAATCCTGGATGGATCTAGGGAATATAATGTGCTAAATTAAATAATTCAGTCAGAGAAAGAGAAATACCATATGATTTTATTCATATATGGCACTTAAGAAACAAAACAAGAAGGGAGAAAAGCAGAAAACCAGACTTAACTGTAGAGAATGAACTGGTGGTTGCCAAAAGAGAGGGGGATTGGGGGGTGGATGAAATAGATGCAGGGGATGAAGAGGACACTTACTGTGATGAGCACTGAGTAATGTATAGAGTTGTTGTATCACTCTATTGTACATCTGAGACTAATACAACATTCATGTTAGTCATACTTAAAAAAAACACAAGAAAAGAAATAACTGCAAAATTAGAAAATCCTAGCATAATTATAAGTCTTTGAGGTGATAGCAATTGTTTGGCAGCTCTGGCAGGAAGTATTGGATATTTGATTGAACACGGACCCAGAAATAATGCCAAGATTTCCCTCTCCTTAGTAATTTCAGTATTAAGGTGACAAATATCTCACACTCAAACACTGAGAGGTTCAACGTTAACTTGGATAATAGCTGTAAATGGATTTCTAATCCATTCCTTGGTTATATGTGTCTCTGAAAGCATTTTGGAATGTACTTGATCTTAGTATATTTTATAAATATATCCAATAATGGGACGTTGATTTCTTTCTCCACTGAGTGAAAAAATAATCAAGTTTTGTGAAAGTATTAACTTCAGGTGATCAAACTATTAAATCTGTAGTTCAGTTTATTCAGGAAATTCTCCTATCTTATCCTCAACATTAGAAATTATGATATTTTAACTTTAAAGTTATAGGTTCATCCTATTTCTGACACTGACGATCTTCGAGATCCCAACTTAACAAATCTGCATGAAATCTGAGAGATGGTTTTAATTGGCAGTATCAGAGTAATTAAAAATAATCTTTATTTCATTCTTCATTTAGGAAAAATCTCAATTAGCACTTATGCCTTCCCTTTTATTAGACAGCACACTTCAGGGTAAAAAACCAAACTCAACTTCCTGGTTCTTTACAAAGAATGCTAAGAATATGTATATTCAGTGTCCAAAGCTAATTTTCCAATTTTCACTGTTTCCTTCAACACAGCACTAAGATCAAGAAGCATATTGCAATGCCAGCTGCTCTCTATGAATGAAGTAGTTTGTGGATTGGCATTCAGGTTGAACCAGTTTTATGCCAGTATTAATGCCCTTCCTTTTTTCACACTTAGCAGGTGCTCCATTAGTACTGATACTAAGTAGAAATAATGTTTTAAAAATTGTCATTAATTCAGCAAAAAAAAAAAAAATCTCACAGATTTCGGGTGATAACAGAACAAGGCTCCCTCATTAACTGTGTGGTAGCATATCATGGTGCTTACAACTGCAGGCTCCAGACCTAAAATGGCAGGGTTCGAATCCAAGCTCTGTCCCCTAGGAGCTTTGTAATTTCACCTGGGTGACTTGGTTAAGCATCTGACTCTTGATTTTGGCTCAGGTCGTCATCTCAGGGTTGTGAGACAGAGCCCTTGTCAGGTTCCACACTCAGTGGGGAGTCCGCTGGAGATTGTCTCACTCCCTTCGCCCCTAGCTCCCCTCCCACTCTCTCTCTTAAAAAAAAAGAAAAGAAATCCACACATGCCTCAGTTTCCCCATATATCACGGGAGAAATCGTTAGTCTCTGCCTCACAGGAATACGTTTCTCTAAATTGAAATACTTGTGTTGGAATTGCCACCTCTTTATTTTCATGTCAACGAATCCGTTTTTAGCCTTCGTTTCATTTCTGTATCAACAAATCAAGACAATGAAAATGTAATCAACTTAAACATAAGGCTCAGCTGACATGAAAATACATTTGCAGAGACGAACTGCACCCCATTAACAAAATGTTAGCCTGTATAAACTCACCCAGGGCATCTACAGCTTATGTGCAATTCTTCAGAATGAACTGATAAACAGGATTTCTGCAGGAATAATAATTGAGGTTATATTTCACATCTGTCAAATGCACTTGATGAATTTATTCCCCTGCCTGTTCTTCTGAAACTGCTGCACCTCCTAGAGATTATGGGGCAGACCCCAAGGACTCCCTGTGACCTGCTTACTACACTGTAGAAGCCCAACCTCAGATTCAGAGATTTATTTTTCACTTGGAGTAAAAATCAATCAGTCTGTCTGTCTGTCTATCTATCTATCTACCGACCAACCTACTATGCGTGTGAATTTTCTTGTCTAATCTAAAAGCTGTAATAATTCAACTTTTTCAAACACTTCCTGAACTCGGCCTTCCTTCTAATTTTCACCGTAATTACCTTTGGTCAAGTTCTCACCATCTTTTCAACCTTTGCAATAGCCACCCAGCTGATATTCCCAACTTACTTTCTCCCATCTACTTCATCCCCTTCCCAAGTGCAATAGTTTTCTCCATCAAGGGCCAGTTTGCATATAATGTGGGGAGAACCATGATACTTAAAGTAAGACAAACTTGGGTTTAAATCCTAGCCATTTCATAAATCAGTTGAGTGATCTTAAATGACTTAACTTTTTTGAGTCTTATTTAAAATATAGATATAAATATCTCTCTTGTGGGGAGAGACTTTCTTAGATTACATATGTTCAGCAGCTTTTGTTTACATTAGACATCCCTCCTTTGTGCTCTAGTGTACCCCTCCACTCATCAATTTTGACTAACTCAAGGTTCATATGTTTGTGTGCTAAGGACGAAGAGAGTGTGAATGCTTTTTATTAGCCCCTTCCCAGATACTTGCAATGAAGGAGTCTTGGATTGAGATGTCTGTGGTCAGGCTCTGCTATGGTCATTAGTAGATAATGGGATTGTGGCTATTACATTCCGAGAACCTGTAGTGTCCCCATACCTAGAAACTCCTGACTGAAGATCGTCCCCACAGTCAGTCATACCTGTTAGCTCTTAAGGCCTCAAGATTCCTTAATCCCCACAATAAAATCTCTGTAGATTTACCTTGGAGAGCGGAAACTATCTATCCCGCATAGCTTACCATATACATTAATACAACTAATCAATATTATTGTAGTGTCTTTATACATTTGACCTTACAATTCCAGGAAATTCTGCTCAGGAAAATAGAGTTACAAATAATTTCATTTTTCATTTCAGGAACTCCTCCTTCCCAAATCTATTTAAATGGACATCAGAGCCATTAATTTTCCATAGATAGTATCAAACAGCTGTTTAGGTTCTAAGACTACCTTCAAAATGCTTTTCTCTTAACCTGTGTCCAATAATTATCAGCCATTATATCATGAAATTTACTCAATCCCAGTTAAGGAATGCCATGGAGAGATCACTCTTAAACAGAAGCCCCCTACAATATAAATACCCCCTGGCTGCCTTTCCCCATCTGGAAGTGATGCTTTCTTTCTGTGGCAGCAATGAACTCACTTTCTCTTATTAACAAAAGATTGTGCTTGCGTGAAGGAAAAGAAATACCTGATATTTTTTCTTCCTCTTTTTTCTTTTCTCTTCTTTCTTTCTTTCTTTCTTTTTTAAAGGAGCCTCATGCCCAATGTGGGGCTGGAACTCACCACTTGGAAAAAGAGTTACATTCTCTACTGACTAAACCAGTCAGGTCCACCCCTTTTTTGGTTTCCTAATTTCCTTTTTTGGGAAATCTTATTTTTATTTATTTATTTGTTTGCTTGTTTATTTAAGAGGGAGAGAGAACGTGCCTGTGAGCTGAGGGAGGAGCAGAGTAAGAAGAGCAAAAGGGGAAGGAGAGGGACAAGCAGACTCTGTGCTACACCTCATCAGCCTGAGATCATGACCTGCGATGAAACTGAGTCCAGTCAGATGCTTAACCGACTGAGCCACCCAGGCACCTTGGGTTTCTAATTTCTAACAGGTTCTGTAAGCCTCTAATTCAGTAGGAAACTATGCACTAAAACAGACAAACAAATAATCAAACCGATTCCAACTATTACAATGAGCTTTTAAAATAGAATTTGGTTCTGTAGATTGGTTTTTGTGGGAGAAAAAAGCTAAAATGATTAGATTTGGGGGTTATTCTAGCTTATTTGATATATGTATAGATTATATGGTCTGATTAGCCACTTTGCTTCATTGTCTTAACACATAAAAATTATCATGGTTGTCAGATGTTTTCATATTTGGAAGGTTTCTCCCTCAAAAAGCAAGGTAACAAAAATCATTATGATTTCTGGGGGGAGGAGTCAAGATGGCAGAGAAGTAGCAGGCTGAGATGACATCAGGTAGAAGAAGATCAGCTAGATAGCTTATTAAACCATTGCGAACACCTACAAATCCAACAGGAAATCGAAGAGAAGAAGAGCAACAATTTTAGAAACAGAAAATCGACCACTTTCTGAAAGGTAGGACCTGCGGAGAAGTGAATCCAAAGCGAAGGGAGTATAGACCGCGGGGGGAGGGGCCGGCTCCCAGCAAGTGGCAGAACAGCGGAGCACAACATCAGGACTTTAAAAAGTCTGCTCCACTGAGGGACATTGCTCTAGAGGCTAAACCGGGGTGAAGCCATGCGGAGCCAGCATGGCCCCAAGTCCTGTGGGGTCACAGAAGGATCGGGGGTGTCTGAGTGTTGCAGAGCTCAAGGTATTAGAGCGGGGAAGCTGGCCACAGAGACAGAGCTAAGGAGTGAGCTCACAACTCAGGGTTACCTTGAGCCGGTCACAGGCCGGGTGAGCTTGGAGCATGGCTGGAGGCCAGGGAGACGGGAGTGATTCAGCACTTTTCTCTGAGGGCACACTGAGGAGTGGGGCCCCCAGCGTTCTGCCAGAGATTGGGAGGCCACCATTTTCATTCCCATCCTCTGGAACTCTACAGAAAGTGTTCAGGGAATAAAAGCTCCCAAAAGCGAACCCCAGCGGATAGTTAGCCCGGCCCCTGGTATGGGTGGTGCAATCCCTCCTGAGGCAAAGACACTTGAGAATCACTACAACAGGCCCCTCCCCAAGAAGAGCAACAAGAAATCCAGCCAAGACCACGTTCACTTGCCAAGTAGAACAGCGGAATTCCAGAGGAGGAGAAAGCAAAGCATGGAATTCATGGCTTTCTCCCTATGATTCTTTAGTCTTGCAGTTAATTAAGTTTTTTTAATTTTATTTTTTTTCTTCTGCTAAATTTTTCTTAACTTTTACCCTTTCCTCTCTTAATGTTTTTTAACTAGTTTATCTTAACAATACCTTTCATTAAAAAAAATATTTCTTGAACCTTTATTATTATAGTCATATTTTATCCTTCATTGTATCTAACTTTATTTTTTGTATACACATAGGGTTTTTTCTTCTAAAACATTTGGGGTACAACTTTTTCTGATAGATCAAGGTATACCCTAAATCTAGCTGCAGGCTTGTTTTAGTCTCCAGCCCGAGCAAATTCTCTCCACTTTCTTTTTCTTTATTCTCCCAACCAACTTACTTTATCAACTCCTTTTTTAGAAATTAAAAAAATTTTTTTTTCCGTCTCTATAGGCATATTCCATCCCTTCATTGTGTTTACCCTTATATATGTTTTTCATTCTTTAAAACTTTGGGAGGTAGTTTCTTCTAAGAGACCAAAATACTCCCCAAAATAAGTGGGTGACCCTGTCGAGTCACCAGTCTAATATATATATACATATATATATATATATTTCTTTTTTATATTTTTTCTTTATTTGTTTTCCTTTTTTAATTTTTTTTTCTTCTGAACTTCTTTTTATACCTTTTCTCCCTCCCATGATTTGGGATCTCTTCTGATTTGGTTAAAGCACATTTTCCTGGGGTCTTTGCCACCCTTTTAGTATTTTATTTGCTCCTCCATATATTCTTATTGGGACAAAATGACAAGGTAGAAAAACTCTTCACCAAAAAAAAAAAAAAAAAAACCAATAAGAGGAAGTACCAAAAGCTAGGGACCTAATCAATATGGACATTGGTAATATGTCAGATCTAGAGTTCAGAACGATGATTCTCAAGGTTCTAGTCGGGCTCGAAAAAAGGCATGGAAGATATTACAGAAACCCTCTCTGGAGAGATTAAAGCCCTTTCTGGAGAAATAAAAGAACTAAAATCTAACCAAGTTGAAATAAAAAAAAACTATTAATGAGGTATAATAAAAAATGGAGGCTCTTACTGCTAGGATAAATGAGGCAGAAGAAAGAATTAGTGATATAGAAGACCAAATGGCAGAGAATAAAGAAGCTGAGCAAAAGAGAGACAAAGAATTACTGGACCACGAGGGGAGAATTCAAGAGATAAGTGACACCATAAGATGAAACGATGTTAAAATAATTGGGATTCCAGAAGAAGAAAGAAGAGAGAGGGGAGCAGAAGGTATATTGGAGAGAATTATTGTAGAGAATTTCCCTAATATGGCAAAGGGAACAAACATCAAAATCCAGGAGGTGCAGAGAAGCCCCCTCAAAATCAATAAGAATAGATCCATACCCCATCACTTAATAGTAAAATTTACAAGTCTTAGCGACAAAGAGAAAATCCTGAAAGCAACCTGGGAAAAGTCTGTAACATACAATGGTAAAAATATAAGATTGGAAGCGGACTTATCCATAGAGACCTGGCAGGCCAGAAAGAACTGGCATGATATATTCAGAGCACTAAACGAGAAAAACATGCAGCCAAGAATACTATATCCAGCTAGGCTATAATTGAAAATAGAAGGAGAGATAAAAAGCTTCCAGGACAAACAAAAGTTTAAAGAATTTGCAAACACCAAACCAGCTCTACAGGAAATATTGAAAGGGGTCCTCTGAGCAAAGAGAGACCCTAAAAGTAGTAGATCAGAAAGGAACAGGGACAATATACAATAACAGTCACCTTATAGGCAATGCAATGGCACTAAATTCATATCTCTCAATAGTTACCCTAAATGTAAATAGGCTAAATGCCCCAATCAAAAGACACAGGGTATCAGAATAGATTAAAAAAAACAAAACCCATCAATATGCTGCCTACAAAAAACTCATTTTAGACCTGAAGACACCTCCAGATTTAAAGTGAGGGGCCGGAAAACAAGGTACCATGCCAATGGACATCAGAAGAAAGCAGGGCTGGCCATCCTTATATCAGATCAATTAGATTTTAAGCCAAAGACTATAATAAGAGATGAGGAAGGACACTATATTATACTCAAAGTGTCTGTCCAACAAGAAGATCTAACAATTTTAAACATCTATGTCCCTAACATGGGAGCAGCCAACAATATAAACCAATTAATTAAAAAATCAAAGACACACATTGACCATAATACAATACTAATAGGGGAGTTCAACACTCCCCTCACTGAAATGAGTAGATCATCCAAGTAAAAGATCAACAAGGAAATAAAGGCCTTAAATGACACACTGGACCAGATGGACATCGCAGATATACTCAGAATATTCCATCCCAAAGCAACAGACTACACATTCTTCTCTAGTGCACATGGAACATTCTCCAGAATAGATCACATCCTGGGTCCTAAATCAGGTCTCAACTGGCATCAAAAGATTGGGATCATTCCCTGCATATTTTTGGACCACAATACTTTGAAGCTACACCTCAATCACAGGAGGAAATTTGGAAAGAACCCAAATACATGGAGACTAAGTAGCATCTTTCTAAAGAATGAATGGGTCAACCAGGAAATTAAAGAAGAATTGAAAAAATTCATGGAAACAAATGATAATGAAAACACAATGGTCCAGATCTGTGGGACACAGCAAAGGCAGTCCTGAGAGGAAAATATATAGCAATACAAGCATTTCTCAAGAAACAAGAGAGGTCTCAAATACACAACCTAACCCTACACCTAAAGGAGCTAGAGAAAGAAAGCCTAAACCCAGAGAAATCATAAAGATCAGAGCAGAAATCAATGAAATAAAAACTAAAAAAAACCAATAGAACAAATCAACAAAACTAGGAGGTGGTTCTTTGAAAGAATTAATAAGATTGATAAACCCCTGGCTGACTTATCAAAAAGAAAAGAGAAAGGACCCAAATAAAGAAAATCATGAATGAAAGAGGGGAGATCACAACCAAAACCAAAGAAATACAAACAATTATAAGAACATACTCTGATCAACTCTACACCAACAAATTTGACAGTCTGGAAGAAATGGATGCATTCCTAGAGACAAAACTATCACAACTGAACCAGGAAGAAGTAGAAAACCTGAACAGACCCATAACCAGTAAGGAGACTGAAACAGTCATCAAAAATCTTCAGACAAACAAAAGCCCAGGGCCAGATGGCTTCCCAGGGGAATTCTACCAAACATTTAAGGAAGAATTAATTCCTATTTTCCTGAAACTGTTAAAAAAATAGAAATGGAAAGAAAACTTCCAAACTCATTTTATGAGGCCAGAATCACCTTGATCCCCAAACCAGTCAAGGATCCCATCAAAAAAGAGAATTATAGACCAATATCCTTGATGAGCACAGATGTGAAAATTCTCACCAAAATAGTAGCCAATAGGATCCAACAGTACATTAAAAGGATTATTCATCGCCACCAAGTGGGATTTATTCCAGGGCTGCAACGTTGGTTCAACATCCGCAAATCAATCAATGTGATACAACATATTAATAAAAGAAAGAACAGGAATCATATGATACTCTCAATAGATGCTAAAAAAAAGCATTTGAGAAAGCACAGCATCCCTTCCTGATCAAAACTCTTCAAA
The DNA here is from genome assembly GCF_020171115.1 of Neogale vison. Taxonomy (NCBI): domain Eukaryota; kingdom Metazoa; phylum Chordata; class Mammalia; order Carnivora; family Mustelidae; genus Neogale; species Neogale vison. The sequence continues at coordinate 82,011,733 of NC_058094.1, read as the reverse complement.
GTGTAAGGATAGAGGGCACATACCTCAGTATTATCTAAGCCATCTATGAAAAACCCACCGCGAATATCATTCTCAATGGAAAAAAACAAATCTTTTCCGCTAAGGTCAGGAACATGGCAGGGATGTCCATTATCATCACTGCTATTCAACATAGTACTAGAAGTCCTAGCCTCAGCAATCAGACAATAAAAAGAAATTAAAGGCATCCAAATCAGCAAAGAAGAAGTCAAACTATCACTCTTTGCAGATGATATACTATATGTGGAAAACCCAAAAGACTCCACTCCAAAACTTCTAGAACTTGTACAGGAATTCAGTAGAGTGCAGGATATAAAATCAATGCACAGAAATCAGTTGCATTTCTCTACAGCAACAGCAAGACAGAAGAAAGAGAAATTAAGGAGTCAATCCCATTTACAATTGCACCCAAAACTACAAGATACGTAGGAATAAACCTCACCAAAGAGGCAAAGAATCTATACTCAGAAAACTACAAAGTACTCATGAAAGAAATTGAGGAAGACACAAAGAAATGGAAAAATGTTCCAGGCTCCTGGATTGGAAGAACAAATATTGTGAACATGTCTATACTACCTAAAGCAATCTACACATTTAATGCAATCCCTATCAAAATCCCATCCATTTTTTCAAAGAAATGGAACAAATAATCCTAAAATTTATATGGAACCATAAAAGACCTTGAAAAGCCAAAGGAATATTGAAAAAGAAAGCCAAAGTTGGTGGCATCACAATTCCAGACTTCAAGCTCTATTACAAAGCTGTCATCATAAAGACTGTATGGTACTGGCACAAAAACATAGATCAGTGGAACAGAATAGAGAGCCCAGAAATAGACCCTCAACTCTACGGTCAACTAATCTTTGACAAAGCAGGAAAGAGTGTCCAACGGAAAAAAGACAGCCTCTTCAACAAATGGTGTTGGGAAAATTGGACAGCCACATGCAGAAAAATGAAATTGGACCATTTCTTTACACCACACATGAAAATAGACTCCAAATTGATGAAGGACCTCAATGTGAGAAAAGAATCTATCCAAACCCTTGAGAAGAACACAGGCAGCAACCTCTTTGACCTCAGCCACAGCAACTTCTTCCTAGGAACATCGCCAAGGGCAAGGGAAGCAAGGGCAAAAATGAACTATTGGGATTTCATCAAGATCAAAATCTTTTGCACAGCCAAAGAAACAGTTAGCAAAACCAAAAGCAACTGACAGAATGGGAGAAGATATTTGCGAATGACATATCAGATGAAGGGCTAGTATCCAAAATCTCTAAAGAACTTAGCAAACTCAACACCCAAAGAACAAATAATCCAGTCAAGAAATGGGCAGAAGACATGAACAGACATTTCTGCAAAGAAGACATCCAGATGGCCAACAGACACATGAAAAAGTGCTCCATATCACTCGGCATCAGGGAAATACAAATCAAAACCACAATGAGATATCACCTCACACCAGTCAGAATGGCTAAAATTAACAAGTCAGGAAATGACAGATGCTGGTGAGGATGTGGAGAAAGGGGAACCCTCCTACACTGTTGGTGGGAATGCAAGCTGGTGCAGCCACTCTGGAAAATAGCATAAGGGTTCCTCAAAAAGTTGAAAATAGAGCTATCCTATGACCCAGCAATCGCGCTACTGGGTATTTACCCTAAGGATACAAACTTAGTGATCCGAAGGGGCACGTGCACCCAAATGTTATAGCAGCAGTGTCCACAATAGCTGAACTATGGAAAGAACCTAGATGTCCATCAGATGAATGGATGAATGGTTAAAGAAGATGAATTGAATTTCAAAAATTAAAGGGAAAACTTTCAAGGACCAAACAGATGAATGGATAAAGAAGATGTGGCATATGTATGCAATGGAATACTATGCAGTCATCAAAGGAAATGAAATCTTGCTATTTGGGATGACGTGGATGGAACTAGAGGGTATTATGCTTAGTGAAATAAGTCAAGTGGAGAAAGATAACTATCATATGATCTCCCTGATAGGAGGAAGTAGAGATGCAAGATGGGGGGTTGGGGGATAGGTAAAGAATAAATGAAACAAGATGGGATCAGGAGGGAGACAAACCATCAGAGACTATTAATCTCACAAAACAAACTGAGGTTTGCTGGGGGGAGGGGGGAGGGAGAGGGTGGTGGGGTTATGGACATTGGGGAGGGTATGTGCTATGGTGAGTGCTGTGAAGTGTGTAAACCTGGCAATTCACAGACCTGTACCCCTGGGGCTAAAAATACATTATATGTTTATAAAAAAATAAAAAAAATTAACAAAAAAGCATTATGATTGCTAAGCTACAGAAAAGGCAAAAAGTAGAATATTTTCTTAGATTTTCTTTTTGAACATTCTTTCTGGCTTTTTGCAGAAGGTATGGTCAGACAGACATGTAATGAAAGTCACACACACAACTTTGTATTTTCTAGCAGTTACATTACCAGTAAGCAAAAATAGAAGGAGAATTTCATTTTAAAACTATAGTTTATTCCAACCCATGTGCCCCAGATATTTTTACATCTGCTCTGGTACCAGATGTAATTCAGTGCTTGGTCGCTATAGTTGTGAATGGTGCTGGAAGTGCAGGAAGGCAGAGACAGGGAATGAGCAGGTGGGTCTGAGGTTAGGAGGAGAGGGTGAAGGATGGATGTAACTAAGCAGCTTTATTTATTTATTTTTTTTTAGGAAGAGCTGAGACAAAGTGAAACTGTAAGATGTTCTCAGCTGTGCACAAGTTATTTAACCACTTTGTGAATCCTCTTCAAAATATGTAATGATCATAATTCTGAATTCACTGAGTTGTAGTAAGAGTTATAGCACTTGGGAAATTCCTGATGAACATTAAGCACCGAATAAATGTTCACACACACACTTTAAAAAAAACAAAAACAAAAACAAAAACAAAAACAAACCTCAGAATGTTTTGGAGTACCTGCGGGAACAGGGAGCTGACTTCACGCTTGAACAGGACTATGGATTAGCTTCTGCTGTTTTCTGTAAGGAATCTAAATTCACTTTTTATTTAGTTTTCAAAATCCTTATGTTATCAAGGAATGATAATTTTTCTTGTACTTGTTTCTTCCCTTTCCCTTTCACATTCTCCTCCTTCTACTCCTTTTCTTCTTCCTTCCCTGGTTTGGTTGACTGCGTACGTTTTCCTTCTGATCTAGATGGTCGCTAAAGATGGGAAAGGGCATGTGGGAGAGAATAAAACATTCACTTTTGCTTTATTTTCACAGACGTATCCAAAGGAGGTTGTTGAAAACCTTTAGTGTTAAGCTTTTAGGTGTTTGGGTGATTCAAAATGGAGCCATGTATGCATCTGTTTGCTGAAAAATTGAAGATAATCTATGTATTCATGGTTGGTTGTAGGAATTACTTGGGCCTGTAGAATCCTCCAGAATACAGACACAATGATCTGTTGATAGAACAAAACTTTGTTTACCTTGACAGGGTGTTCCCATCTGAGGAGAAGGGCAGGCAAAGGGTGGTTATGTATGCAGTTTGGGGGATCTGATTTAAGGAGGACTTTTTAATAACAGTGTGATTGTAATTGGGTAGATTCACAGCCTATGGCAAAGCTGGGGTTCAAAGTGAGTCTCAGAAAACAGCCATTTCAGGCTGGTGGTTGTTCTGAGATGGGTATTTACTCTGAGAGTACCTTGTGTAGTTCCTGTTCAGATAAATATATTGTTAAGAAGTTCCTGGAACAAATAATGAAAATATTTTCAATTCTTCTTCCTGGGCAGAAATTTCCTGGAATAGTAAACTCATGTTAATGGAGACAACCCAATAGTGGAGGCATGTTAGAGAAGACAGCACTCTAAGGCCTGGGAGCGGCCAGCTGTGTATGTGGATGTTTCTGGTCCTTGAAAGTTCTCCCTTTAATTTTTGAAATTCAAGTACACCAGCCTTGGAAATAAATATTAACAATGATTTCCAGTGGCTAAAAGTTTGGTCCTTCAAAAGCATTATTAAGGTGTCAAATCCCCAAAGTGCTATTCTTCAAAATATCTAGCCCATACGTCCAGCTCTGGATTTCATCTCAAGCCAGACAAGATAATAAATTACAGAAGAAAAATGACTATATTTATATATGATAAGGCATATTTGAGCAGACAATTGTGGAACAACAGCTGTTTCTTAAGATCAGGGAACTTCATGTTCTCTTTATGTTTTTAAATATTTAATAGCTGCTAAAGGTCAGTACACAGTGAACTTTTATTTGCCAGAGGTCAATCCAAAACTGTCAAATATACACGGGGCAGCTAGGGACAGAACACAATAATTATGTTGTTTTGCCCCCCCAAAATGAGTTATTTACATTTTCTTCATAATTTGGCTGTTATTACAGCCCGTATTAAGATTTTCAATCCCAATTCATCAAGTAAATGATTAAAATGTCATACTTTTATGATATGCCTTTACAAGAAAAATTCATCATAATAGTGTGGCTTAAATGTGAAAATGATGCTTCTTTGAACAACTTCATCTGGAGCAGTGATTAAAATGACTGCCTCTTGCTCAATAACTGTGACTGGCGGCAGGTTAGGATGACGGCCAGCAAACTGGAGGATGGCTAAAGACAGTAATGATGGTCAGCAGGAGGTACAGGAGCTGCTCTCTGGGCCAGAGCTGGGTTGAGTACTGATGCTGGTACTTAACTTTTGGTCATCAAGAAAATTCAGTATTCTGTCTAAACCTCGGGTTTCTATCTGCATAACAGATAGCACTGTTGTGGAGCCTAGGAGAGCCAGCTCAAGGGCTTCAAGGGCACCAGGAGGCTGTCGGTAATGGTAGGTAGGCATGTAGAGAAAGGGGAACCCTTATGAAGGTTCCTTAAAAAGTTGAAAATAGAGCTACCAGATGACCCAGCAATTGCACTACTGGGTATTTACCCTAAAGATACAAATATAGTGATCTGAAGGGGCATGTGTACCTGAATGTTTATAGCAGCAATGTCCACAACAGCCAAACTATGGAAAGAGCTTAGATGTGTATCAACAGATGAATGGATAAAGAAGATGTGGTGTATGTATATACACAATGGAATATTATGCAGTCATCAAAAATGAAATCTTGCCATTTGCAATGATGTGGATGGTATTATGTTAAGCAAAATAAATCAGAGAAAGACAATTATCATATGATCTCACTGATATGAGAAATTTGAGAAACAAGACAGAAGATCATAGGGGAAGGGAGGGAAAAATGAAACAAGACAAAAACCAGAGAGGGAGACAAACCATAAGAGACTCTTAATCTCAGAAAGAAACTGAGGGTTGCTGGAGGAGATGGGGGTGGGAGGGATGGGATGGCTGGGAGGAGGGTATGTGCTATGGCAAGAAAAATAAAAATAAATTTAAAAAAAGATTTAGGAATATGGGACATGGCTGGGCTCTAGCATACATCTTGATCTGAACCAGTTCTTGTTTTCTTTCTTGCAGGTGAGGCGGGATCTGACAGGTTACTAGACTGATCCCCACAGATTACATCTTCAAAATGATGGAAAGAGGTTGAATGCTAACACTACTTTTCCCTAGTTTTCTGGTCTTGAGCAAGTTACTCACTTCCCTGAGCACCAGTTTCTCTGTCAGTTTAATTGGGCATGGTGATATTTACTGCATAAATATGGTTGAGGATTTCATGAGACATAGTATACAAGGCTTCACTGATTGTGTCTGACAGTGTAGACAGCTATTAGCCAATTAAATCTGCTTACTTTATAATTATCTGCTGACTAATGAGAGGAAATAGCAGGGTACTATTCCCAGACCACACTAAAATGGACATAATGTGTGGGAAGAGATGTAGAAAACATTAGTTTTGTGAATAATAGGAAATCATTGATGTATCATAACAAGTCTCATTTTTAAAAACTTTTTCTGGTGAGGCAGTTCCTTTTTTTTCATCCAGGCCCTTGGTTCCAGTGGGAGCATTTTAGTTCTTTGTCTGAAGGCCCAGAACCTTTCATGAAATGGTGAGAACAGTCTTACAGAATAGGCTGAAAACAAGCACAGCAGCACTCACTACCAATTTTCATGTTCTACTGTACAGTAAAGATATAGCCCTGAACATTTTTCTTGCTTTGATGAAACAATTTTAACTGTTTGAATTGCTAGAGTAATAATTATTTCCAGTGGAAATCCAATGCTGTCATTTTTGTTTTTTGTTTTAAAGATTTTATTTACTTACTTGTCCGCAGTGGTCTAGGGAGAAGCGGGCACCCCACTGAGCAGGGAGCCTGGTGTGGGACTTTGTCCCAGGACCCTGGGATCAGAGGCTTAACGGGACTGGGTCACCCTGGTGTCCCTCATTCCCTGGTTTTAAAGATTCCTTTGGCATTCTGAAGTCTGCTCGTGGAAATTGGCACCCCTCAACATGGTCGGTTATAGTGTGGCCCCCTCTGACACTTAACTGGGTTCCTTGCCTCTTATCGTCTCACTTCTGACTACTTTTTTTTGATATTTTCACTACCTTATACTGCTTGGTTGGTGATTTGTCTCACCAGCATGCTTTTGCACATGCAATGCCTGCTTCCCGCAATGCTTTTCCTGGAACCTGCCCTACACCCCCGTCACCAGCACGTTCCCTGGGACGGAGTTTGTTAGGTGCCCCCGCACACCTTTTTCACAGGAGCCTGTATGCGTGGACATCACAGTACTTATCACTCATTTCATCATCCCTCACTGGGTTGAAGGGTCGTGGAAGCCAGGAAGTGGGCCTCACATAATATCCTTGAATTAAACCTCTGTTGTATGAATGTATGAAGCCTAGCAATGCCTCTTTTATTTCCAGTACCAGTAGGACTGGTACTCCTCTTCTGATATGTTGGGAGACAGGGACACAGACACCAGTTCCTGATTGTGAAATTGCAATCAGGATAAGATACACATCCTCTGTGAAGGGTGAGCTAAGAACACAGCTGAGCATATTGGCATCTTGTGATCCATTTTCATAGAGTGTATCATATGCACATTTGGTATGAATAAATTTGGTGACTCAAAGCAGGCTATCTTGTGCATTAACGACTGTGTGCCAACCCCTGACCTGCTTAGGTCTACCCAAGTATAGCCCTGGCGTTCCTTTGGGGAACCAGACTTCCCTTCAGTCAATTGTTCTTCATTACATGGATTACATTGAGTATAAATGTCAACCAGTCCTAGAGATATGTAAATCTGGACAGAAACTGGAAAATTAAATTAAGCTGATTATTTGACATTAAATAGGAAAAATACACAAGCCAAGGAGATGCTGTCAAGAATTAATCATTATTTTTCTTTAATTAGAGTTTAGCTGGCTTGTATGAATACAGAGATACACTCAGTACCCAAAGCAATTGTGGAATTAGCAGATACAGGTGAATCACCTGTTAGTGCTAGCAAAGTTTTCCCTCACATCAAAGGTAGCCCCTGTTCTGGATGTGTATACTGAACCAAAGGCTGTGTCAACTTATCAGTTGGCAAAAACATCCTGCCCACTTGGGATAAAATAATGAGCCAGGCAGACTGGTTGGCGGAACTGAAATGCATCAGCACTACTTGACTCTGGGGCAGTCTACCTCAGCAGACCTCCTCCGGGACAGTGCTTTCCATGGAATGGCAGTAATGGTCTCGATAGAGTAGCCCAAGAAAGAGCACAGCAAAACTCATTATCAATTTTTATTTCCTACCATACACCAAATGTACAGCACTGAACACAATTTTGTTGTTTTGATGTAAGAAATATTAATTGTTTGAAGAAACAGTATACAAACAAGCTACTTCAAATTAAAAAAATGCATACATCATTGCATTTTTGCTGTTTACAAAAGACCCAATTTACAGTATCTATCATTAACAGAGTTGAAAGGAAAAAAATCAGTGCACATTACAAAACACATCAAGTACAAAGGAGGCAAATAAATACAAACATACTTCACAAAACAGTCTGCTCAAACTATGCAAACACAAATAAATTAACCCGAAGTCATAGTAAATTATAGTAATAAATACATAGGTTGGTAAGAGATTTCTTTTAAATTAAATAAAATATATAACAAACTTGTTAAAATATTTAGCAAATTAAACTTTTGTCTTTGTAATAAGTGAACTTATTTGTATGCCTCTATCAAGTACTGTATAGCAAAATGTTTGCAAGTACATAACTTTAATAGAAAATTTTGTTTGGTGTCCCATTTATAATAGACAGCACATATGGTAGCTCTTTTTTTTAAAAGTGATTTTTAAATTAACACCGCTCCTACCTAAGAACAGACATCTCATTTTCACTAAACTAATATTCAAGGGTTCAAATGAACCCCAAACAGAAGATAAGCCCCACTTAGTACATAACAATGACCACAGTGTCATGGAAGTGGAATTACTGTTGATATTACTTTTCATTTGTGCAGGTAACAGTAATAACAGTGGAATATATCAAGCCTGTGAGTGCCATCACATTCAATCTACATATCCATGAGGCTAATAAAAAATAAACACTTTTGTTATAGCACAGAAAATTAAGCCCACACTAAGTTCAAGTGTCCATTTACACGGAGGCACATTGCACACGAGGTGTGTGTGCACACCAAAAAGGCAGTTTAGCTGGTTGTCTATACCTTTTTCTTAAAAAAAATAAATATAAAAAAACTTTTGAAACAATGTTTAACTACTTTACAATCCCTGAAATAGACATTGCCTTTACTATAGCAACTACTAAATTCTGATCCATCCAGAAATCCAAGATTTGGGGCTCAATTTCATGCGTGTGTGAGTGTATGTGAGTGTCTCTCTGTGGGTATGTGTCTGTGAGTGTGAGTGTGTATACTTTGTAGCGCTTGTAGTTCTATGGAAAGATTTTTATCAAATTGAAAGTTCTCCTGTTGCCTAAGGAGGGTAAGACAATGCCACCAGTGTTTAAAGTATTTACTTGGATCAGAGTAATGTATTTTTCATGTGTTACTATATTTCCTGTTCCTTTCCAGTCCACCCAGTAAGATAAATGCTATTTCAGGGGATATGGTATCTACAAAATTTTCCATTTGGATGTGTTTGTATTTGCTAAGTACAAATCTACATCAATATTGTCACTTGTATATTGTACCAACATATGGCAGGAAAGCCTGGCTGGTCACATCAAGTCTTATTTCTCATCTTGGGATAAGAGTTGCCAACTATCTGATATGACTTGAAAAACAAACAGACAAATCTGCATCACTAAAAAAGCTTATGTTTCTTTAAAACATGTCAAATAAATAATTCATATTAACTAAAACCGTACAGCCAAGTCGAATACTTTGCTGATTGCTATATTTAATTATTGCTAACAAATTCTGAACAGGCTGTTTTTCCAGTACACTGTGCTACTGTGAGTGCGCATTTCCCACTAGTGGGCGCCATTTATCTTCTTATTTCTTCCCGCACCTCACGGCAAGCTCATTTACAAATACAAAAGCCAGTAAAAGGGAGGAAAAGAAATGTGCAATAAAAATCAAACCGGACCATAGTGCAGTCCTTAGACAAGGATTTCCTTCTTACTTTTTTTGTTTTCTCATTTAAACCCAGCAAGGTGTGTGATTTGAGAATAGCATTTCTATTTAAATTCTATTGGAAAATAAATTAATAAACACACTTGTAAAAATATGGCAGACTTCAAAATGCAGTTAAAAGATAAAAAACTCTTTGATTAGAAATAAATAAAATATAAAAATGTCACATTTATTTTACATATACTTTACAAAAAAAAATCCAAAAGAGTGCAATGAAGAAATAAAATTAAAACATATGAAAATAAATAAGATCTGATATTTGACTGCATCGCTTTTAATCCAAAGAGTCTATCATAGTTTTTCTTTCCTTTTTATGTCAGCTGGGGGGAAAAATTAGTGCAATGTTGCAATTGTAAATGCAGTACGGCAACCTATGTGCCTTAGCAGCACAGGAGTCCCTTCCAGATCCGTCTGTGTTACTGCTGTTTGTAATTTCTGTTGCCTGGCAGCGCTGTGGTCCTACACATGGATGCCCTTCACTGCCTGTTTGATACTTTCCAGCAGAGCTTTGCATTCCGGGGAATAGTCCCGTTCCAGATTGCTGTACATGTCTGTGAGTGTATTTACATATGCTTCAAAATTCTGCTCACTGATAGGCCCCTAAATGAAGACAAAATACATTGAACCAATCAGAGTCACTCAGACTGGGACAAAAGGAGGACCTAGTAACACGAAGAGTATCAGTGACTCCAGGGGCTTACAGGGAAGGGAAGAATCCATATGGCTGCTGGAGTTTGAGGAGATGGAGAGACACTGAGTATGTTGGGATTCAACTGTTCACTCTTTACTCCATTGATAGACTTGCTGTGATTGTCAATATTTTGCGGTCAGTTTGGAGCTGTGTCATATAGATACCTGGCTACTGAGCTGGACCCCTCAGAGCTGCACTGCTTCTTTGGGGGAGGCTGCCTCAGCTTCAGTTGCACATGCCCAGCATCACAGACCTCCTGTCTGCACAAGGGGAATGTTGGAGAGGCTATGGAGGAAGACTTTGCTTGAACCAGGTGGTTCCTTTGACAGCACTGGGCTGGAATTAAAGGCACTTAAGATCTGAGCAAGTTGCTCACTAACGAGGTGGAAATTTTTTTCTTTTTTCATCCTCAGGCACCTTTTTGGCTATTTTCCCCTTGTGGCATCATTGTAATATATCCTTCCATTTTTCTATCTCTGCTCAGGTAGCACATCAGATTCACCAAGTTCTGCTTATCTCTTATTCTTTTTGTATGTTTTAGTAGCTTGTTTGTCTAATGTGGTGCTTCAGAGAGTGGTCACTTGATCCATGTAAATTGCACGTGTGCCTGAAGGGAAGTGCAAGACACAGAGCGCATGCTACTAACCATTTCTGGGTGCCTCCATTTTCCCACCTTTTGGAAAACATGTGAATGAGCTTTACTTGCTTCATGAAATGCTTGGAAGAAAGGATTTTTCAAAGGTCTAAATACTAGAGCAATAAAGGTTGTTATCATTATTGCTGTTATTTAGAAGGTAGGCTTGGTAATTCTGAAGATTATCTTGCTGTGCTTAGCAAGATATTGATCTGAATTATGAGTATTGTCTAACCATGGTTTTCTGTTCCTTTGCAGTTTCTGCCCTTGCTGTGTCATGGGTTTCTTGGAGACTTTGTAACTGGACCAGGACCCAGGCAGCAGAGTGGATAAAGTCCACACAGTAAAGCCTGGCTCATCTGGCTTTGGAGCCTGGATCAAATTACATGATCTCTGAACTTTGATTTCCTCAACTACAGAATGGGAGGCCAAAGCTGAATGTTGGGTGTCTGTGTGAATATTTAGTGTAATCAGCCTTAAAAATCATCACTAGGCTGCCTTGCATATAGCTCTACAAGGTACAGTTTCTCTTGTATGGTAATGATTATTTTTATGGCATTTGTGAAGGAAAACATAGTAATGAATACAAATTTCAAGTATGAATTAGACAAATGTTCATAAATAATATTACAATAATATCTAAAATTTACCTTAGTACTGGCCATAAAATAATAATTTATTTTCCTTTGTTATTGATTTTTTTTAATTGTCAAGAGACACGTTTGGAATTGGGTAAGATGAGGGTTCCATGCTGCAAAACTGGGTAAACTGAGGGATTTATTGCTTTCAGGTAAACCAATCATATTTTTTCATGAAATTGCTGCTTCTTTATATATCTTTATATATAAATACTATATATAAAATTTGCAGCTCTAAAGAACTTGCTCTAAGCATTAAGGAAATTAAAAGCATTCAACAATGCAGCCTCTCTTCCAAATGTTTTTAATATTTATGAAAATGTGACAGGAACTAATTATCTATGAATTTTAAATAGTTGCCAAAACTCAAATATATGTTTAGATTTTGAAAATAAGGATAACTTGCTCACTTTTTATTCCATATGAGAACATGAATATGTTCTTCCTACTTAATGCCAAATTAAAAACATTTCTTTTTCTTTTTTTTTTTCTTTCTTTCTTTTTTTTTTTTTTTTCGGTTCTTGAGCAAGAGTGGATGGTATGAATGGCTGTAAGTCTTCTAAGTTCTCTATTTAGAAATAAACTTTTATGAGGGAGCTTGGGCCTCCAACCTTCGTATTACATTATAAAGCAAGTTTTTTTTTTTTAATTTTTTTTAAATTTTTTTTTAACATTTTATTCATTTATTTGACAGACAGAGATCACAAGTAGGCAGAGAGGCAGGCAGAGAGAGAGAGAGAGAGAGAGAGGAGGAAGCAGGCTCCCCGCCAAACAGGGAGCCCGATGCGGGACTCGATTCCAGGACCCCGAGATCATGACCTGAGCTGAAGGCAGCGGCTTAACCCACTGAGCCACCCAGGCGCCCATAAAGCAAGTTTTGAATAAACCCTCACCTTTGAATGATTCCTGCAATTTCAAAAACCATTGGCTTTCATGTAACTTAGTGTATGTGTCTGTCACGGTCCCGGTGAGGGAGGGGGTTGCCCGTCAGACGCGATAGAGCATGCGCACTACCTGTGTGGCTGCTGATGGGTGGCCCTCCTGGTGAGTGCGCAAGGGCGCTGCAACCGAGCAAGCCAAGGTCCTGCCTTGGACTTACCATCTGTGGAAGCTGAATGTCCGCAAGGCTTGAGATGAGAGCTTGACTCAGGCCCGCCAGCTCCTTCAGCAGGCTCTCGTTGTTCTGCTCTATGAGCTTGTTCTCCTCCTCTATTGTCTTTAGGTTGCTCTCCATAGATGTGATCTGAAAAGGAAGTAACTTGGGAATGTGAGCGGCTGGATTTGGAGGAGGGCAAGAGGTTTCTCTCTGAAGGAAAGGCATCCGCTGAACCTGACTGCCAAGGAATGCGTACTCCTCCACAACTTCTCATAAAACCGCAACCCCTCATATTGCTTTAAGTTTTGGAATCACATTCCCAAGTTTACATCTTTAGCCCAGACTTCCTATGAGTTGCAAATTCCACATTTCCACATGGCTACGTGGTGACTATCTCAAGTTTAGTATGTTCAAGAGTGAGCCTTTGCTACTTTCCCCAAACCTGCTCCACACATAGTCCTCATTTTCCCAACTTGAACACTGCTCAGGCCTGAAAGCTCTCTTTTTCTCATAGTCCTTACCAATATTCAAGATGGAGACTGTCCTCACCTGCACTGATGGCCCCTGGGTCCAAGCCCCTGGAGTGACTGTAACTGCTTTCTCATGGGTGGTCCTATGCCTGGCTTTGCCCCATGATATCTCTTCTTGGTCTGTCTTCAACACAGCTACCAATACAAGTCTCTTAAGATGTAAGTCTTAATATAGGTCAAATATGATTGGGTTAACCATTGGCTCAAAATAAAATATAAAAAAAAATTTCCATTTGGATAAATCTAGTCAGAGGATGGGTCAGATGTTACATAGAAGAATACAGAATTGAGAAATTGCTTGGATTTTTCGGTAAACAGTGTCTCCAGAAAAATCTCAAAAAAAAACTGTTTCTAACAAATAACACATTCAGAGATGTTCTAGAAAATTCAAATGTGAAAAGTTGATCTGTTTATTTGAATTTTGAATAATATTAACTACTCTTACATCTTCTGCTGACAGTTTTTCTAAAACACGATGTGCTCTGCAGGACTCAAGTTAAAGGATGATTGGCTTTATTTGCTTCTAAAGCCTTTAAGACACCCAAGGCAAAAACAGGAGTAGCTTTGCCTGCAGATAATCAATGATGGCCCAGGGTGATCTACCTAGCCATGCAATGGTGTCATCGAGACATGGTCAATGTATTCATTGTAAGATATCAGTTTATTTTTTTACACAACGCTTAACAGTTTTATGTTTTGCCTCCGCTATTGATTGTGATCACTTTAAAGATAACTAATAGCTTTTCTGTTGTGTTATTGTTGTTTTTACCTGCGTCTGAAGTTTCATCATATCTGCTTCAATTTTAAGGTTGGATTCATTCAATTCCTTTATTTCTTCATCCAAATGCCTAATTTCTTCATCACTCTCTAAACCTACAAAAAGTCAGACTATCTGAGTTTAAACAGAAAATATTAGACAGTGACAATATGAGTCATTTTATGTTTAAATTTGTGCTTTGCTAAGTGAAAATTGGACTTTAATTTGAAATGTTGAATTTTTACCCAAATCTATATCCAAGATTCTAAAAAAGTGGGTTAAAGAGTCCTTTTGTAAGAAAAAGGAGTAGAAAAGTAATAACATTTAATGTAGCATTGTTATGTTCCAAGTATGTTGCTACACATGTCTGCAGATAATTTCTGATTTAAACTTCACTGCACGTTATGGGGCATGTTCCATTATACCTTTTTCACATGTGAAGACACTGAGTCTAGAGAGGCTAAATGCAGCCACACTCATCACGACAGAGGCTGCATAACCTGCCTGTGTCCAGAGTAACAGCAGAGCTAGGAATGAATTCCATAGCCCATGCATCCTCTTGTACACCGTGTTGTAAGAACAGTTATGACACCAATTATGCTGACTAGTTGTATATTTATTACCTGTGTGGGACCTTATGAATCATCACTGGAGGCAGAGCTGGGGTGTTGGCAGGGGGCTTAGAGTCCAGGGTCACAAAATTTGGGTTCCTTATGTAGCGCTGGATAAGGAGCAATGCAATCTAGGAGAAGGAACATGGGCTTTGGAATTCGAATGCTGGCCCTGACTCTTGCTCTTGAACCTGACAACTTACATAATTTCTTTGTGCCCCAGTTTCTTCTTCAATAAAATAAGCATAAAATCTATGTTATAAGAATTAGTGCAATAAATTATAAAGTGCTGAATGAATAGTAGGTTCTCAATGAGTGGGAGTTATTTCTCATCACTATTTTATAGAAGGAATATGAATGCATTTTAAGTATTTTTTTTTTTTAAGTTCAGAATGGAAGGTCATATTAAAAAGGACAGAAGCAGGACATGAGGTGAGTGAATCTGCACCAAAGAGATGATGACAATTAAGATGGATAAATGTAAACTTCTGCATTTATTTTATTTTTATTTAATATTTTATTTATTTATTTGACAGACAGAGATCACAAGTAGGCAGAGAGGCAGGCAGAGAGAGAGAGGAGGAAGCAGGCTCCCTGCTGAGCAGAGATCCCGATGCGGGGCTCGATGCCAAGACTCTGGGATCACGACCTGAGCCGAAGGCAGAAGCTTTAACCCACTGAGCCATCCAGGCGCCCCATAAACTGCATTTAGATTTAATAAGATTGAATTCACGAGAGCAAGGATGAGAAAACTGACAACTTGTTTGAAAGAGTTCTAGACTCTTACACTGCCCTGGGGTTACTACTCTGGACAACAGTTCATTGTCCCCTGAAAGTAAACTTCACGTGCTCTGTGACCCAGCAATTCCATCCCTAGGTACACACCTGAGACAAATGACTGCAGGTGCACAAGAGGAGGCATGCATTAGATGAACACAACACATTTACAAAAGCCCAGCCTGGAAACACACTGCATGCCCGCCAAAACAACATGAATGACTCTTACCAATAACATATTAAGAAAACTGTGAGCTCTATTTACATAAAGCTTGATAAAAACAGGTGGCTGTTTTGTGGGTCCTTACTGCTTTGTTATAAGTTACTAACCATCTAAATAAAAGTGGGTTATGCATGCACCAATGAAGAGACTATACCATAAGATTGATCTAATATGGGGCTCTGAGATTCAATAAAGAAGAAAAGCAAACCAACAACTAAGATCTGGGTATTTTAGTACCTAGACCAATTTGAATATGAGTCAACAGTGTGACACAGCTTCTAAGAGAACAATAAACAATCACCCAGGACCACACTAATGGTTTTATTCTGGATTTTATTCAGGATTTATTCAGGGTTTATTCTGAACTGGCTGACTGTGTCTGGGGAATTTCACTGGTTTCTGAGCACCAAGTTTTACCAGTTGGTATCCAAGTACAGGATCTTTATTTCTCAGATGAGTAGGATTGAAATACTTGTTTTTGACAACACCAGGGAGCGTAGATGATCCATTAAACAGGTATTTTGAGTGCTATCAGCACTTAAAATTTTTCTGGTTTGAGCAAATGAAAATTTCTATTGCTATATTTTTTTGCCAATGGTTTTTCCTTTTTGTCTCTTCTCAATAAAATTCCACTTCAGAAGATAGCATTTTCTTACAAAGTATCTGGTGAGGCAGACAATAAGCAAGGAAGCAACTGATAAAATATGAAGAACTATGAAGGAAACAAGCAGGGCGCTGGGGAAGCCTCTTTTAATCTGAGAGTTTACTGATACAGTAAAAAACAGGCACATGAAAAGCTTGGGATTAGGTTGGGATGAGCCTCCCAGGGGAGGGACTAGAAAGCACAGAGGCCTGGGGTGGGAAGGGAATGGATATTTTGCTTCCGGGACTATAAGAAGGCCCTCGTGAGTGAAGAAACAGGTCCTGGGAGACCTCACAAAGAGCTTGGGTTTATTCCTTATGCAATGGGAGCCAGTGAAGAATTTTAAGCAGGGTAGTTGATGGGATCTGGTTGGCTTTGTGAAGGCATAACTCAGATCTGAGTAGGGAATGGGGTGACAGGGAGAGAGAACAGAAACCAGAAGACCAGTTAGAAGATTATCACTGGGATCCTGGCTCATCTGATGGTTCTTTGTCCCGTGGAAGTAGTAGTAAGTGTAATAGACGTGGACTCAACATAAAACTTGTAGGTGGGATTCACCAGCACTTGTGATGAATGGGAGGAAGGAGATAAGAGAACGGAGGAATCAAGGAAGACTATCTGTTTCTGCTTGAGCAGCTGGGCAACGAGTGGCATTCCAGGGATGAGGGAGCCTAGGGGAGCAGAAGCTTCCAGCAGGAAAATCAAGAGTTTAATTTTGGCTGTGAAGTCACAGATATTTGTGAGAAGACTCTGTGAGCCCAGATTCTTTGTACTGAGCTCTAGTTAGGATTATATTCCCCTGGCATCCAATGCAGTGAGGACACTCAAGCCTCTTGACGAAGATGGGGCCATTTGAAAGATGCCTAAGAACAAAAGCCTATGGGGAAGGTATGATCATGAGATGAGACCTCAAACAAGGAACATTGTGATGGGATCCAGCACAGAAGAGGCACTCCATAAATCCTCAGGCAATTAACGGGTAAATGAACTAATGTTTTCGTAATGATTTCTGGAATTTGGGGGGATTTTTTTTTTTTAATTTCGAGAGGAAGGTAGGTATTTTAGCCAATCTCTTTGTCACTTTTTCCATGGATACATTACCTTATCTATTTCTATTGATTATTTATCTGTCAACCTCCTCTCCATACACAGTCTTTAAGAGGCTCTGCTCCTGAGAGGAACTGAGAGGATGCCGCAGATTTTGAATAGGTTAAATAGTAAGCAGTAGAGCTAGGATTCAAAATGCAAGCTCTCTGGTTCCAGAATATGATCTCTTAATCATTTTAATGCTACCTTTACGCATGGATATTTAATCTGCTTTGAAATTTTCAGTTAAATATTTGCACTGATGTTCCTTGATGGATATACACACAACAGAATAGAGAGTAGAAATAGAGGGCTGGGTTAGACTAGCCATATATTGTTGACCACCGAAACCATATAAACTTTCTGCTAAATATTTTAGTGGAACTATTTCAGTGTTTCCTTATAGGTAAGCCTGTTTAAAAGCAAAAGAATATGCTTTCTTTACTTGGTACAAATCTATGCCTAATATACATAATTAAGGATTACATAATTTATAATAATACTTTATATTCTGTATAAATGAATAAGGGATGTAAACACTTGTATATAGCAGATATGCTCAATTTATAAGGGGCTTTAAGTTGTTAGATAAAGTTTTATCCAGAAAAGAATAATGTATCACAATAATAAAGCATGGTTATTCGCCACATGCTAAATATAAGAACACATACATAGGTCAACCATTATAACTTTTATTTGTCTCAGAACAGAAAGGCAAGGATTTATTCATGTACAGATGTTCTAATTTTATTATCAAGGACCAGTAATGGTCTTTAAAAAATTAGCATGGCAATTTAATTATAGCAAGGAGAACTAAAGATCAATTCTTCTAAAATAAACATAAATATTTTTGGTGTTGACGTCCCATGTTTTAATTGGTTTGTAGGTAAAATTCTCCTAACATGTTAGGTAATCTGAACAACTGCCTGAATGATTTGTATCTATTTTAATTTAATATAGAACAACAAGAAGTTTAAAGTCATATGCACTTTGTACATTATTGCAATTTGATTTCTTTTTAGGACCTGGGGAATTTTGGGTTACACCTGTTTTATAAGTCATCTAGGGAACCATGGCTGTGTCCAAGCTTTAAGGTAGGGGAGTATGGAGAAGGGCTCAAATAACTTTAGGTTCTCCCTGACCCTCCACTGACCACTGACTTGAACTCAGGTGGATTTTTCTTCACACACAAGTCATTGTGGGTTCTCAGGCTTCAGAAAAGCATCAGTCCCTAGCTTTTTAGATTATGAAAATGTGTAAATTTTCCAGTTTCCTGGCCCATTTAGAATAAATGCACATCAGACACTTGTCAATGTGTTCCAGCCATCTTTCTGCTGCTTCACATCCTTTGAAAGTTCCGCTGAAGACACTCAATTTAAAAAGCACCCTTCAGGGCACGTGCACCCGAATGTTTATAGCAGCAATGTCCACAATAGCCAAACTATGGAAAGAACCTAGATGTCCATTAACAGATGAATGGATAAAGAAGATGTGGTATAAATATACACAATGGAATACTATGCAGCCATCAAAAGAAATGATATCTTGTCATTTGTGACGATGTGGATGGAACTATAGGGTATTATGCTTAGTGAAACAAGTCAGTCAGAGAGAGATAATTATCATATGATCTCCCTGAAATGAGGGAGTTGAGAGGCAATGTGGGGGGTTTGGGGAGTAGGAAAGGAATAAATGAAACAAGATGGGATCAGGAGGGAGACAAACAAGAAGAGACTCTTAATCTCACAAAACAAACTGAAGGTCACTGGGGGGAGGTGAGTAGAGAGAGGGTGGTTGGGTTATGGACATTGGGAAAGGTATGTGCTATAGTGAGTGCTGTGAAGTGTGTAAACCTGGTGATTCACAGACCTGCATCCCCGGGGCTAATAATACAATATATGTTAATTAAAAATTTTAAAAGTAATAAAAAAAATAAAAAGCACCCTTCAAAGAAGGTATGTGCAGTCCATCTGCTCTGAGGCTACTATAACCATCTACTAGGGGGTTTGAACAGCCCAGTGGAGCTGTGTGTACCTGGCCCACATCTCACTGGCACTCTGCAAAGCTTTACTATAATTTGTTGCAATGCCAATAGCTTACTGTCTTGTTCTTATCTTTATTAGGAAGAGCCTGTGATTTCTATTATATTTACTGTTACAGGTATTGCTGGTGTTCTTATAATGAAGACTCATAGGAAATACTTTCATGCACTCACTTCCAGAGAAAGCTTTGCTTTCAATTTACTTGCTGACTGTGTGATTCTTATAGTGATTATACTCTCCTTTTGCTTTGGGGTTTAAAGAGCTGAAAGTCAAATCTGAGATCCCTTTTTAACCACTGCAAAAAGGCTTGCTTCACACATTCCGGTTATTACCCTCAGGCTTGTCCCACTTTGCTTTCTTATCTTTGATCTCCTTTTGTCTCATTTTTTAAAAAATTAATTTCTAACTAGCTTTTTCTTAATGTAGCATTGCACTCCCCATAATTTAACTATTGCTTGAAAGGAGGTGACATATAAATTAAAAAAATGTATATGTATACACACACACACACACATAAAATTGTGCCAGTTTCATAGAAAATGTGCTAAGAGGCAGTTGAGAAGTGGGGAATTTCCGAGGAACAATGAAAAACATCTGGAGAAATCACTTTTACTGAGCATCTAAGTGTTGGAAAGAATGTCCAACATAATCTCTAACCTCCAGTTCTTTTATTCCTTCTCTGCAGGCAAATTGATCCCCTTCACCTCTTAGTGGCGGCTCCAAGAGGGAGAGCAGGTCCCCAAGAGGCCACTTAGGATAATGCATCTGACAGCAGATGAAAACCTCAGAAGGGAAGTTGTAGGAGGCTCAAAAGTGCTTCTCTCCCTCAGATACTGCATATCTTCTTTGTTAAAAATCATAGCAAATTAAAAAGATTGGGAAATGCTTTCAAAGAAGTAAGGTAAAAACAGTTACTCCAATCCAGTTATGTGCCCCTTAAAGACATCATCAAATCAATCTCCAAAACAAAACAATGCTTTGCCATTCTTTCTAGATGCTTTAGAATGATGATCTAAGGAAACAACACATGCCTGAGATGACATTGATGAGAACTCTTAGGAAAAGCACTCAAGAATCAAAGAATAATTGGAGGATCCAAAGATAGAGCTCAGAAACTGCATTACTAACTTCTATAAAGCATTGACACTAGGGAAATACAGATATAAATTTAAATCATCCAGATTCATCATAAAAATATTTTAAGGATGCAAGAAACCTTAAGGATTCAAAGACAGATGCCAAAAACTGTATTTCTTGAAATATGATAGAAGGCTTACAGCAGGAACACACACACACACACACACACACTCATGCAAAGGTGTGATTTTGAGGACTGAAGGACAAAAGTTCAGCTGGTGTGTCTAAGTCCTTCCAATGGTAATGCTTGATTTTTTGTGTTAGAGATACTTAATGAAAAAGGAAAGAGAAAAACTCAAGAAGTTTTTTAGATGAAGTTATAGTTTTAGTTGAGATTCAAGGAAAACATCCTTCTTGTATATTAAAATTACACTTTCCATATAGAGAATAATTTGGCAGGCAAACAACTTTGGAGAGCTACAGCTGAGACCTTGGTGGGGATGGCAGCTTTCTAGCCCTGTGCTCTTACCGCCAGTTGCTTTGAGCTTGATGGTCATTAGTTCTTCTGAGACCTTGCCCTTTTTGATGGCTTGTGCATTTAGAGGACATCCAGATAAGCTGTGAGAATAGAAATAGCACCAGTGTGTGAAATACATATTACCCCCCCTTTTTTTAAACACATGTCACTACATCAAAAACTAATGACATACGTATGGTGACTAACATAACATAATAAAAAAACACACATTACTTCTTACAAAAATTAAAATTTTGTATTCATCACTTACTAAGTCTTTGCCTACTAATTACATTATAATCTGCAGTCTCTTTGTAGAAATAACACATAATATCTATGAACACAAAGGAAAAGGCCCTCAGATAATGTAATTATGTTTTGTTTTTGCCCTTTAAATCAAAATTCAAATAACTATTACTGATATTATCATTTAAATAATTTTGTTAAAATGTTACTATTCTGCATTCATACAAGTACCTTTTTTAAGGAATGGTTACTTTATTTTCTATAAATGTAAAATAGTACATATATATTACAAATAAGAATTGTTCCAAATGAGTCAATATTCCATGAATAATTAAGCAGGATCTAGTTCTTCCTGTCTTTTATGTACTACAGTCTGATCTTTACAGAATGACTCAAATTAAACCCAAAATAATAAAAATAAACTGGTATATCACATGCCGTTTGGACAGGAGAACGTTTCTACTTTATACTCTTAATTTTTTAAACATTACTTTTCATTAAAAAAAATGCCTATGCTGAAATGAGAATGAAAGGAACCACTAGAAATATATTCAAATGCACTGCCTGCAGGCGGTGTATTGTCCTGCAGTGGGGTTTACATCTTTTCCTTAATTGCTGTATTCTTCAGCTGTGCTTCCTTTCTTTAATGTCATCTGTTTTATTTAAATTGCACCAAAATTATAATGAAACATTGAACAAAATTTGTTTGCTGTAGTAGATGATCAGATGATTTTGTTGTTTTAAGTAACCATTCATTCTTTTGCAATTTTGTTGTATTTTTGGAGATGCAATTATTAAATAATGTTAAAAATGGTCACAATCAGCCACTAAGAATATTTTTTTCCTACAGATATTTGGTTGCAATTCATGTACAAAATAATCATTTTCAATTCAAGCATTACAACACTTGTCAAAGTGAAAAGAAATATTTCTAAAGCATGGCCCTTAATAAATGTTTGCTACATGAATGTGTGTTTTTTTTCCCAAGATTTATTTATTTATTTCAGTGGGGAGAGGGGCAGAGGGAGAGGAAGAGAGAGTATCCTAACCTGACTCCCCTCTGAGCATGGAGCCAGATTTGGGGCCTGATCTCATGACCCTGAGGATCATGACCTGACCTGAACCAAGAGTCGGTCCCTTAACCAACTGTGTCACCCAAGCGCTCTATGAATGTATTTTAAAGTACGTTCAAAGTTATTCTATATGAAGATTATATGAAATCCAAAAATAATAGATATGTAATACTACATAGAAAAAGAAGGATATGTGGTTTGCCAAAACTTGATAAATTATGAAATATTTAACACAGGAGAAGAAAATAATGAAAAAACACAAACAGAACGATAAACCCAATTTTCCCACTTTGTAAGATTCTCACTGTACAATGTGGCCTATATAAGCTTCATTATATTTTTCTTTTTCTGAAAAGTTTTTATAATTCTGTCTTATTTTATGTCATGTATTGTGTTCTCAGAAAACGGTCATGAACAGGATTAATATTTAGTTGGTAAGGTGGATTTTAAAAGTGACCTGTAGTGAGGTGCCTAGGTGACTCAGTTGCTTAAGTATCCATCTTTTGATTTCAGTTCAGGTCATGGTCTCAGGGCTGTGGGATCAAGCCCTGCATGGGCTCTACGCTCAGTGGGGAGCTTGCTTGGAATTCTCTCCATCTCCCACTTCCTCAGCTCCCCACTCCCCCCCCTTCCCTCAAACTTGCTTTCTCTCAAATAAAGCAAAAAAATCTTTTAAAAGAAAGTGACCTGTAGTAAGTCCATTTGTCATGTAATGGTAATGGCTACTAATAGCTTAGGAGAACATCCCTGACTCTGTCCTCTAAACAATCATTTCTGTTCCAACAATAAGACAATAAATGTCCAGTTGTAACACAGTGGTGAGGAGAGTTAAAGAAGTGTCCACAGCTGTGTGACTTAGAACCTAAGGGTATAGTTAAGTTATGAAAGTGAGGGTATGGTTTCACAATGTCACTTGATAGTTTGTATCTTCCAATGCAGTTACATCTTCCAGGGTAGAAAACAAATCTTAAATTAAAAAAAAATTGGGATAAAAAATGATAAAAGATCATTTTTCCTTTTGAGGATGACCACATCCTCCATGGGGCTTCAAACTGTTGCTTAAGAAAAGATAGAGGCTGATTGGGGTGTCTCTGTCAAGATTTGGGCTCTGAATTGCAAAGGGAGGAAAAAATGTCTTTTATGGTTTTGACCGATTTGCAATTTAATCACATACCATGGCAATTTTAAACCGTATCTTCATCTGCCTGGTTAAAGTGATATTTCTGATGATACAGTTTACATGGACATCACTGTTTACATTAAAAAAAAACTCAAAAAACCCTAAATAATGACACTTATGGCACAGTACTAAATGAGGTCTAATTGTCATAAATGTTCTAGTCTGAAGTTACAAACATCCATCTTGTGTATGTGTGTGTGTTTGTGTGTGTGAGTGTGTGTGTGTCTATGTCTCTTTATATAAAAGCATTTGTTTTCCCAGACTGCCAGTTTTTCAAAATAGAAGTATGCCATGCAAGACTTAAAGCACGGTTTTAAAATAGTCTGTAGATATGCTGATGTAAATGCATGGATCACATTGTTCTCAACCATCCTGTAAGGTGAGTTTTGTAATTATTCCTGTTTTGGTGCATGTTAGAGTGAGAAAAATTACGAAATTCACCTTAGAGAGAATGGCTGGGGAAAGACTGTGAGGCTGGCCCACAAAAAGATCCCCTGAACACCAAGGATGGAGATGATACAGTGCTCACAACAGGGGCTCTGCTGTACTAACGCTGTGTGCAAGGGCAATCCCTGAACTTCCCTGTGCTTGTCCTCTTCTGTCAATGGAGGATAATTGTACTACCTCTGTAGCTCACAGGGTTTTGTAAAGGATTAAAGGAATAAACCACCTAAGGTACTTAGAACAGTGCTCTCTACTGGAACAGAGCGTGCCCTGAATAGATGTTCGCCATTGTCAGGGATGGGAAAGAGTACCAAACAACCTTGGGGATTTGAGGGGCAAAATACGGAATATATAAAAGTGTCTCATAGGTTAAATCATGCTATTTCAGCATAAGTCATTCCTACTTTAATGAATTATTAATGAATTATTGCATATATACACATATGTTAAAATAATTTTTATGAAAGGGAAAGAAAATTGTCTGGGTCAGACACCATTATGTGCCAGGCTATAAGCTAGGCACTTTATTAAATCATTTCATGACATTCTACATATAGTAAAGAGAAGCATTCCACCTTAAAGAGAATACCCCAAAGTGAATTCGGTCTCTAAATTCTTCCAAGTAGCAAGAGAACTCTCTAGTGTAGAAGAGTGAAGTCTGAATTATTCCCTTGTTTTTACACATAATTATTTCATTTCTCCTAGAGAATAATATCTTTTTTTTTTTTAGATTTTTATTTATTTATTTATTTGACAGAGAGAAATCACAAGTAGGCAGAGAGGCAGGCAGAGAGAGAGAGAGGGAAGCAGGCTCCCCGCTGAGCAGAGAGCCCGATGCGGGACCCGATCCCAGGACTCTGAGATCATGACCTGAGCCGAAGGCAGCGGCTTAACCCACTGAGCCACCCAGGCGCCCCTAGAGAATAATATCTTGGCATTAATGTTGAAGCCTAATTTTGAACTCATAATTTTCTTTCTCTTACTATGAAATAGGTAATATGTACATAGATACATAGTGTGTATTTACAGTTTAAAGAATACTCTCAAAGTGAATACCTTTTACCTTCAAACCTGAAGATGTTTGAACCTCCCCATGCCTTCAACAATTGCCTCTCCTGCCCCCAGACATAACCATTGCCTTGAATTGTAGGTTGATGATACCCTAGCTTTTTAAATGCAATATTGTTACCTGTTTTTTACTTTCTGGAAACAGAAGCATGCCACACATATTCTTCAACAATTATTTTTCTGCTCAGCATTGTGTTCTATAATCCACTTAGAACACATCTTCATTGTCACCACCATGTGGCAGCACCCCCCCATCCCCAGCGACACATCCTGACTTTGTGGGTACGTGGGTTGTTCCCAGTTTGGACTTCACAGAGCAATGCTACCACAGACATTCTCAAACATGTCTCTGGGGTCCATTGTGCATGAGACTCTCTGAGGCATCAGCCTAACAGCTCAGTATCTGGGTTACAAGGTATGTCCATTCGCCCTTTTTCAGCTGGACTCCTTAAAGTCACTTTGCTTCCTGAAATGGCTCTACCAATTACTCTTCCACTGCTAATGGGAGCCCCTGTTGCTCCCTATCTTCACCAAGCCTTAGTGTCATCATTAAAACTTCATGATTTTTAAAGATAATCCTGTTGTTGCTGACTGAGGGATGTGCCCATCATAGTACAGCATTAACATTTCATGATCAGTGTTAACATGGATATTACTGAGTCCACAATAAGAAAGTCAAGCTACTGCGCAGTTAATATGCCATTAGGCACACTTGATTTGTGACTGTCGCTCCCTCCCAAATATGAAATGAGGATTCAAACTCAGAATAAAACAATGTGGGCTATTGTGAATATGGCCATGCATTTGAAAATAAAAAAATAAACCACTTAAACATGTAGGTTTTCTCGGTAAGCAGATATGGCTGTATATCCACTTAAAACAGCAATTCCTGGAAGGGTTAATTTTCTGATACCGTTGATATGTATCTTTAAAACCAAATAAAATATAGAATGCCCCAGCTTTTCTCAGTTTGCAGACTGCTCACAAGCAAAACATCAAGGCTCACTAAAGCTTCACTGGGTTTTTAAATCCACATCACACGCAGGGAGCAGTAGACTAGGATTCTTCTTGATTGGAGAAGTGGATACTGAATCTGCTAGCGCCTTTTCTTTAAGTAGAATGTGAACCAAAAAGCTGGACTAAGATCAGTGTTCCTGACAAAGGGCTCCATTGAAATCCAAGACACTCAGTGACAAAGGAATTAAGTCATTGTGAAACTATAAAGGGTTTTCTAAATCTCTCTCATCCTGTCGTATACTTAGTAGTCACTGTGTCATTCTCTTTCTAGCTGCTGGGGATGAGTCACATCTCCCCAGCAGCAAAATAACTATAATTTGGCCTGAAACTGAACCAGTTCACAAGAGGGAGGGACATAAATATGTAAAGAGAAAGTTTACAATTACACTACATAATAGAGTAAATATCACCACTTGAAATTGAAGTGAACCATTAAAAGACTAAACCATTAAAAAATAGCAGCATAAGCAAATTTGAGAACACAAAAAACAAATGCCGTTTCTACAGCACTTAACAACTGTGTAGTAAGTTTTCAGAAACAGAGGATACAACATTTTTCATTCTTCAAAGAAGTCAAACCCCTCTCTGGCAAGTCTTGCTGCACCATCTAAAGTGCTATGATTAATGAACTCAAGGAGGGATTCTTCCCTCAACCCAAAGCCATTGAGGTGAACACAACCACAACCACAACCACAACACAACAACACAACAAAAGGCAGAAAACAAATGTTACCTTCTGTGGGTGACAAAAACATTATTTACATGGCCCAGCCCATTGCAGCCTGGCAAGGGACAGTGTGGTAGCTCTTGTTTGTTCAGTTTCCAGGAGAGGGGGCCCCCATTGAGAGGATTCTCCTTCTGTCTCTTGGCAGCCAGGGGACAGCCAGAAGCTGTGCGGTGGGACGTGTATTTACCTGATATGTGACCTTGGCCGTCACACCCTATCACAGGACATCTAGAGAGACACAGAAGAGTCATTACCACCTAGGAGACACTAGATAACACACACAAAGCGATGTAAGTAGGTGAATAAGAAGACAGTGGCAATTCCATATAGTACAGATGGCAAGTGGTGGGATTAAAGAGTTTTTTAAAATACCAGCAAAACAGCACTGTATTACCCTGTATTACCAGAAATAGTGGTCCACAGGGCTGAGCTAAGCAAGGTTTACGCATTATCTCCCGTGATCCTCACTGCAAACCCACTGAACATAGTGTTACTGTCCCATTTTCCGGGTAGAGAAAATGAGGCCGATAGAACTTAATTAAGTTGCCACCCAGTTTACAAGAAGTGGAGTCAGGTTCACACCCACACTTTTTAGCTCTAGAGTCAACCACGTAAGCTCTGCTGTGCTGCCTCCAACCAAAGACCACGCGTATAAAATGTTCACCGATTTGCCCTACACTATGCAGTGCATTGCCCATAGCGCTGGAATGTTGGTTTTTAAATGTCTCAATAATGCATTGAGAAATGTTGTAGAGCAAGAAATTTAAGATAAAATTTCACCTTAACCAAAATTAAAGCTTTTGGGGGAAATGTTGCCATATTTGTCATGCTTGTACCTTCCACCATGCTTTTTTTGTTTAAAGCAACTGGAAAAAGTATAGACTTAGTTTTGTTGTTGTTCTTGGGTATTGTTGTAGTTTTTTGTTTGTTTGTTTCTGCATTATCAAAGAACTGTGTACACATAGCTAGGGATAAGATAATTTGCTCAAGCTTTTAAACACTCTGATGGCTTCTTCAAGGGTCCTTGGGTTTAATTGGGTGCCTCTACCCCTCAACCTCGATCAATGCTTAGTTGCCTCCCAAGGAACATCCCGCCCATTTGACCAACCAACTGCATCTGGCCACACCTCCACTGACAATCACACTCACTTGAGTTCAGGGTCTTCTTTTTCTTCCTTTGTAGGAGTCGTTTTGACACTACCTTTCCTGGCACGAGGGCAGCCGGACAAACTAAACACGCAGACAACAAAGAACAAAACCAAACCCGGTGATCTCACTGGCCACTGCTGTCAACATGATGACTGCCCTCCTTCTGAAACAAAATTGATCTCACCTTCTGTGCGAAGCATAGTTTCCAGTCACGTGCCCTGAACCATCACAACCCGGAGTCGGACACCTGGAAAATGCAGGAACAGAGCCCAAGAACCACATGGTTGTAGTGGAGGCAGAGGGATCATGACACATTCAAACAGAACTAAACACAATGAGTTGCTTTGTGTGGGACTCTTTCCTGATATAGAATGAATTTTTAGCTAAGAAAACATTTTTAAAGAAAATATTAAGATATGTATCTCCTGGGTGATGCTTAGCAATGTATTAGCTTTTATCCTACCTTCTTTTTTTCTTCTTTTTAAAGTTCATTTTGGAAGGAACCTGAAATTTGGCCCACAACTTACTGCCAGGTTTTTGTCTACATCATGCAAAGTTTTTCTTTTTTGCTTAACAAAAAAGTTTTCCAAGTTGTTTCTGTGCAAAATTTATTTTGTTTGATTTGATCCACTACTGCAATAATCCATTAAATTCAGATGAACAGGAGTGGTATATACGAGCTCCAGAGACTTGGCACATTAATATAATTGCCAAAGAACCTAAGTTGTTTGCACCTGGTCTGTTCTGCCTCATGGCCCAACTTAAATGGCCTTTTGGAAAATCCACCCATAGCTATTATCAACAATCAACCACTAAATTTGGAATGAAAAGGGGAAAAGAGGAAGGGGAATCCAATTTCACTTGGAATGCGAGTAGGAGCAGCTTCAAAATACACTTGAAAGTAAAAACTGAATAACCAAACAAGAAGTCAATAAATGTCTTTTTTTAAATAGAAAAAAACCTGAAGATGTTACTTATCAGATGGCTGCCTAAAACACGTAAATACTGAATACTGTTGTAGAACTCAGTCTACATGTTTTCAATATTTTTTTCTAGAAATAATGTTTAGAGAAACTATTTAAGAGAACCGATAGCTATTATTAAGGTACAGAAATGTGCAAGTTTAGAACAACTGAGTAAGATTGGATAATAAATACTGAGTAAGATAAGTAAGTTCAATTGAATATGACTGCCTGGCACTCCTCTCTTTTCAATCCGTCAATCATGTCTCAACCTAACATTTTTACATTTCAGTCTAGAAAAACGGCAATCTATAGCATGATTTCCAGAATCTATACTGACACAATCAACTGTTCTTTACATTATTGAATATGAGAAAAGTGTATTTTCATAGTTCCCTTTAGTATTTCTGGTACTAATATTCCCAAGTTTTAGATCTGCTTAATATTACAGTCACATCTTCTTTCATAAATTTGTTGTTTTTAATTTCAAACAAGAATTTTAAACACGTTAGAAAAAGGGAATATTAACAAAATATTAAGAAAATAAAATATCTGAAATTTTACTTGTGATTTAGACACCAAATATTGTTTCTACTACCTATACAAATATTGCATTATCATTAGATGTAGTAAAACTCACTTTTCTTAAGATGTTATTATTACAAATGAGTTTCATTAATTTTGTTTAATGTTATTGGTTACCTTTTCTAAATGTATGCCCTATAATATTTTAAAGGGTGTAAGGTAGATTATAACTTCTTATTATTCTATATGTAATATAATAAGATGTGAAGAAAAAATAAATGAGAAATTTGGAATAAAAGAAGAGAAGAATAGGAAAAATAAAATCAGTAAGTAGAAGTTAATATATACACATGTGGTTTTGAGATCCTAGGTTGAAATGAGCCAAAATTGTGTCTAGGTCCCAGAATTGAAAGACAGACATATGATTCAAAATTCCTATAAGGTAAAATATTATGCAGTTTACTTAGGATTAGAGGATGAAAGTGCTTTGCCACACTTTCATAGGTCTGATTTATGTACAAATTCTGAAATCAGCAGAAAAAAGTATTATGTTTAACTATTCTATTGTTACTGTAAAAAATACTATAAAAGAAAAAAGATCCGCAAAGCAAGCAAATGAACTAAATAAAATTATGATGAGTTATTTTTAGTCATTTGGACTTTGTGGTGAAAGAATGCATTGGTTATAATTGATGCCGTCATGACTTAACTACTTGTTAGTGAAAACCCACACTGGGTTTGAATGAGGGGAGTCCTAACACAGTGATGAAGAACTATGAGGTCATGATTCCGATACTTACTTAAGCTCCTGAGAGTTAGCAGCCATGAGGGATTTAAGAGTCTTATCTGCTAAAGGACATCCAGAAACACTAAAAAGGGATGAGAAGAAACAAAAACAAAAGAGACAACACTGACATATACATATCCGACTCAAATGGCATCTTGAGTTTGTGAACATACGCTAAATTTACTGGTGACCAGGGATTGGGAAAAATATAACTAGGTTTGAATCTGGCTTGTCTACTCTAACCAGTCTGGGCTTATGGACACCTCAATTATTTCTCATGGACTCAGGTTTTCTATTTTATCAAATGAAGGGCTTTAACCCAATGAGACTCCCCAACTCTAGAATTCTGTAATGCAATAATTACTGATTCGGAGTTCACTTCCATTGCACACTAAGGGGTGGTGGCTTAAAGGTCTAAACCGGTGCCCATGGTGGCTTAAAGGTCTAAACCGGTGCCCAAAGGGAAGGCAAATAACATCAATGAAGAAGGTAAGTGGAAAGATTAAATGCAGCTTTTTTTGCACTGTTTGTGACCTGGTATTTGCCCAGGGCTGAGTCTGCCACATTCACAAGGTGAATGGTCAACCCAAGTCACTCTATTATCTCACCTTGGTTTCACTTGGGTCCTAAAACTAGACAGAGCCAAAGTCCTGACATAAACTCTAGCTTTTGGTTTATAATCTACACAATAAAATCAGAAAACTATCTTTGACCAAAAATCATGATTTTTATACCATATAAATAAAAAGCCAGAAGATTTAACTTAGCTTTACTTCTGGGGAAAAAAACAAACAAACCCCAAACCCCAACTAAATCACTCTTCAATTCTGGATCCAGGTAATATCTTCCTAGAATGGGTGGGAATAAGTATTCACATTAGAATAAGATGTTGTAGGTTGAAAGGTACCTGCGATGGGAAGCATAGTTTCCTGTGACATGGCCACTTCCATCACATCCTGGTGTTGGACAGCTGAGTCAATAAAAAAATATAGTCTTAAAGTCAAGTGCTTTTCACAGATTCATTTGCTCTGTCTATAGATTATGAGGTAGGTTCTCTTTCCAAGATCAGTTAGCACCATGCAGGACACACAGGAACTAGTGAACTAAGGATTTATGTTATCTAGGAACCAGAAGATTAGCTAGAAGAATACTGGCACGATATGAAGGTATTAGTTTTCAACACCACCTTAATTTTCTGACTCAAATCACATAGAAAAGCGATGCCAAAATATATGCTCTAGTGATGTTGTGAGTCAACAACCAAAGATGTTTTTATTTCTTTGAAAGTATAAATGTTATAAATTCATGTTTTATAAAGAGAGTGGCCCTTAGGAATACTGGCACCAATTATATAACAGAATTCAGAAAAGAATTTTTATGAGTCTGAGGTTTTCTTGTCTTTGTTTTTGTTTTATTTAAGTAGACTTCATGCCTGGTACGGAGCCCAATGCCCAGCATGGAGCCCAATGTGGGGCTTGAACTCACGATCCTGAGATCAAGACCTGTGCTGAGACCAGGAGTGGGCTGCTTAACCAACAGAGCCACTCAGGTGGCCGAAGGATTTTTTGCGTTCTTAAGAGAAGGTCATCATAGCAACTTCATATACATTATAGAAACTGCCTGAAAGAGAGTATCTTTGAAGATACTACATATACTGGAATGTAAATTGACATTTTGGATGGAAAAGGTGCTGACAATACAGAAACCGATATGAAGTTTAGTTATTTAACCTTGGGATCAGTTTTATCCAAAGCTTGAAACTATCACAGACAATTGCTAATTAACCACCAAAGCAGTCGGCTCTTTTGGCCATCTACTAAAGACCAGAGTCTGTATTGGTGTACTTCATTGTATCTCAGAAGCTGGTCACATTCTGTGTATCTTATGTGTGTTTTAAAAATAATGTAAGAGGATTTGCTTCCATAGTTAATAGATTCGTTGGTTTCTCAGTCATTTATTTTCCTCTGATGCTGCTCGAAAGTCACTCATTTGGAGTAAGCAGATTGACCCCAGCCCACTCAGAGCTATTTGTGGCAGTGTTAATCAGAGGAAAAATCAGTTACGTCATTCAGGCTTCTGGTTTTCTCTGACATGCTGCCTAAAGTGAACGCTTATCCATATGTGTAGAATACAAAGTTTACCCCTTTGAAGCGACATTTAAGGAGAGATTGCCAACATTCAAGATTTTCTGAAATGTCACATTTTCAGTTTTTTGTGTTTTGTTTTTTGTTTTCCCTATGAGCTACTTTCTAGTCATCTTCAGGTAACCTAAAGAAACTGTAAGAGTTAGAACATTTCCATCTCTCAGAGAGATGTTTGATTTTAAGGGCTCAGTCCAAGCTGGATTGCCTAACTCTTCCCTTACCACATTCCCTAGATGGGATATCAGAAAGGAAAAGGTGGAAGCTATACATACATGTAAACAAGTAAAGGGGGAAAAAAAAAAGAAAAAAGAAAAATTATTAACGTTTGAACTCAGTTATCTCACAAGTGCCATTCACCCACTAAATGGAGAAATAATCTTTTCTGAACACTGTACAACTGGAATATTCAGAGTGTGAGAGATGTGTTGCCATTGTCTGGGGATCCCCACTTTAGAAATACGTGGCCATCTAGTGTGCAAAAACAGCACTGCATTTATTTTATTTTATTTCTAAATTTTATTTCTATTTTTTAAATGACATCTATTAACACTGCCAGGAGAGGCAAAAATTGCCAATGAGTTTTAAACCAGTCAGCTATAAATTAATTAGGGAGTAAGATAATAAAGTACGCATTTGATCTGCTGCTAATTTTTTTTTTTTTTTTTTAAGTTTGGTGGTATAAAAAGGTCTAGGAATAGCGAAAGTACTGGAGATGGCGTTGTTGTGGGAAAAGCTTTTGTTTCAGATTCTGATAACTGGCTTAAATTACAAATTGTCAGTGAAAAATCTTATCCAATAACATGTGCCCATACCAGTTGAGTGAAACATTCTGGGCAAGTTTTCAAGTGAAAGTATTAACACTTAGAGGGGTGCCTGCGTGGCTTTGTAGGTTAAGCGTCTGCCTTCAGCTTAGGTGATGATCTCAGGGTCCTGGGATCTCAGGGTCCGGGGATTAAGCCTTGCGGCAGGCTCCCTGCTCAGGGGGAAATCTGCTTCCCTCTCTCCGTTTCCCCTTCTGCTCATGCTCTCTCTCGCAAATAAAATTTAAAAATCTTAAAAAAAAAAAGGTATTAACACTTAGAGAAAGAAAATGAGTAAGTGGCCCCCTAACTCTAAGAAAATTTATTTTAATAATTGACATTAAAAAATCCCATTTTGTAATCGATTAAAGTACATTTATCTGTTAGAAACATAAGGCAAAGCATAATTTTTGAAAAAGGATGAAACTATAGTAAGACTTTTACAAAACCAGTGTATAGCACAGGTCCATAAAGATCAGAACATCGTCTGGGGATGAAAATGAGGAGAGAATCATGAGGTCTCTATAATTTCCTAAGAATTCATGATTAGATTTTACTTCAAAAATTGTTCACAATGTTTTTAGAATCCTTCCTCTTTTGTATTTCCTTTGTCCCAGTGAGAAGCGCACATTACAAAATAATCTCACTTCATTTTTCTGTTTGAATTGGTAATGCAGGTTAATTATCAATCCTTTACACTACATTTAGTTTGGAATGACTCTCACAATTTTCAAAAATCTACCTTCAAGGATGAAAATTTGCCATTTTTCAAGATATTCAAAGTAATATGAGGAAACAAAATCCGTACCAAGATTTAAAAAACTTGAATGATAGCTCCACAAGGGAGTAAGTATGTGGCTGACCCCAAGTCACCTGTGGGAAGGAAAATGTTCAGTGACACTGAAGCTCTAGTGTGTTTGGTACTCCATCACCACATTGCTCTAGCCACCAAGCTCTAGGTGAACATTAAACTCATATAAGAAAAGATGATATTTGAGCCAATAATGTTTGCCTGCGAAATCCAGAACGAATGCAGTCTAAGATCATTTAAAAATCAGTCACATCATTAGGGAGGGTATGCACTTCGGTGAGTGCTGTGGTGTGTAAACCTGGCGATTCACAGACCTGTACCCCTGGGGATAAAAATATATGTTTATAAAAAAATAAAAAATTAAAAAAATAAAAAAAAATCAGTCACATATCAACACAGTATAACAGCGTTGCACTAGGAATAATTTCATTGAATACTTTCTATGTGTAAGGCCTGTAACAGCATTTGAGATGTTTGTTGGGAGCATTTGAGATGCTCCCAACTCACTGTTTGCGGAGTTGGGGAGGAAAGAGGTACTGCAGTAAATACTATGTAGCAATGACACAGATGTAGGAGAGAACAAAAGCAGTGAAAGAAGAATACCCTTGCCCTCCGGGGCCCTCTGCTCTAGTTGGGGAGGCAGACGAGAGAGAACGTAGGCGAGCAAAATGTATGAGTACATTAGAAGGTGATAAATATGTTTATTATTTATGTTAGAAGGTGATATATTAGATATATTATTAGATATATTAGAAGAATATATATATTAGATATATTAGAAGGTGATAAATATGTTTATTATTTATATTAGAAGGTGATAAAGGTGTTGTCCTGAAGGACAACAGGAGTTCCAGATAAAGGGAGTAGGAACATCAGGGCTGGGGTGGGTGGCCATAGTGCCAGAAAGACCCCTCAGGTAAGTGACATTTGAGGTATGAGCTAAGGGAGGGTGAGGACCTATGGCACCCTGCAAACATCTGTGACAGAGGGAAGAGCAACGATGAGCTTTGTGGAAAAGCAGGAGAAGAGGTAACTGGTAGAGAGGGAGGGGCAGGGTCCTGTGGGGAGGGGAGAGCTCATTCCCCATGGGCCATTGGAAATGGGTCCAGAGATAATGCAAGCCTGGAAGTCCTCAGAGTGGACACCGAGAACCTAGAGGACTGAGGGTAGACAGAGAGGAGAGAAGGGGTTCTGGGACTGATCTCCAAGACATTCCATCTTTGGAAGGCTTCACAGGAGTCTAAGCAGGAGTGACAGGTAAGGTGGGAACCTGTTCCGAGGTGTGGTACCCTCGAAGCCAGGCGAAGAAGATAGAGGAGGAAGTGATCAGCTCTGTCAAATCCTGCAGCCACATCAAGCAGGTCAAGAGGAATAAGAAACCACATACAGATGGGTTCCCTGCAGGACTTAAGGATGGTTTTGATGGAATGATGAGAAAGCAAGCCTATCTGGGAGAAATTTAGGAGAGAAACAGAGTCACACTTTCTTGAGGAGGTTAGCCATGAAAGGAAGAAGAGACAGGGGATCAAGGTGAAAGCCAAGTCAAGAGATGGTTTTTAACTTTTTTATTAGAAAAATTGAAACATACCTTCATACTGATTCAGAAGAAAATGATTCAGAATCAGAAGAGATTCAGAAGAGATCATACAGATGTTGGTGACTAAGTGGAAAGATTACTTTTTGCTAGAAACTCTCAATAATTGGCAGCTTTGAATATTTTGTGTATGAATACACTTTAATATTTCACCATTTACACACAAAAATTATTTTCCTGCATGTCACTCACTCCCTCACTCCCTCATGTGATATATAACCCAGCCAGGACTATACTGCCTGCTAAGGATGTAAGTGTAGAAAAAACAACAGATCCTGCCTTGTGTTTGCTTGAAACACTTCCCACCTCTCCTCCTCACTTACCATCTATTCTGGGATCTCTACTCCCCTGCCCGGTAAAGTAGAGAAAAAACTTAGGAGTGCCTCCCGTCCAGACAATGCCCAGGCCAAGTTATATCTGCAAGGAATTTGTGTGAATCACACTCTAAATCCTAATGACCCACAAGCACAGTTCTTCAAGGTTAAAAAAAAAAGTGGGGGGGCATGAGAGCTGGGCTCAGTGTACAATCTTTGTTCTTATCCCTGCAATAATTTGGTGGCACGACCTGTGCTGTTCCAGCACACACATTTCTCTGAATTTCCCCATCTCATGCCCCCTTCCCTGCCTCCATTACTTTGTAAGAACCATTTCCCAAAGATTTATCCACATTTTCTAAACTTCTTTGAACTTATAGGGCAAATCAATAATACTAAATGCCCAGTTTGGGAATTGTTTTAGCTTTTTGTTCCCATGGAAATCATTTTCCTTAGTCGTCCTCCTATGTTTGTAAAGGGCCTCATTTCTGTGTTCTTTGTGGGCTTCCTTTCTGCCCTCTCAGGGGCCAGCAGCGTGTGTGTCCTCAAGGCTTCAAGAACACTCTATCCCTTTCTTTCTATACTTTCTCTAGCCTCGTGATCTCGTGTCTGAATCTCTATATCAGGGTTTTATATTACTTCTTTTCACATCAGTGTTTTAGATGACCTTCCAGCTTCAGAATAATTTTGCATACCATTCTTCCTAAAGCACTACGCCACTAATCCACTTCCTTGTTTAAACTCTCGTGGCTTGCTCATACAAACCTGCAGCCGGGCACTCTTCACAGTGCCCTGTCCTGCTTAAGTCCATGCCTGCACTCTCTGTCTGTCCAGGTCCGGCTGGTCCTCAGAGCTCAGCTCAGGGCTCAGAGCTCAGATCCCTGAAGCTTTGTTCCTGCTCCCGCCTCTGCTGCCGTCTTAATTAATATTTCCTGACATCAGGTGCCCGAGTCTTTAAACTCTCTGAGTCACAGAATCCTTTGAGAAGGTGATGAAAACCATAAACACCCTTACCAAATAATCATTTGCATTAAGCGTTATGAGGTTCATAGACGCCCTGAAATACTGACTTGGATCTTCTGGGGTCAGTAAGTGTCAGATTATGACCTTCTGATCAAAGCACAAACATTTCTTCAACTCATTCACCTGACCCAGAAGCAACATTTTCTATCCCTACATCCTGTTCATTTCCTTCAAAAGGCACTTTCTGGAAGGGCAGAATTCACTTCAGATCTGACATATGCCTACAACATAGCAGGCATGCAAAAAATAGTTACTGAATACATGAACAATTGTTCCACTGCCACAGAAGGAACAGCTAGACCCAAATAGTCCTAAAAAGATGTGACTCCTCAAGAACGGATTCTGGATCCTTCACTCCATCATCACAGCTGACTTTATAATATCACTGAACTCATCATTGTGAGAAATGTTAAAGGATTTTTAACAGAATCACAAAATTAAATGGAAAAATTCCAGTCCAAAAAGAAAAAGCTGGCCTCTGCTTTCAAGGAGAATCTGTGAGGCTGTGAGAGAGGTTAGACCGACCTATGGGTAGTAGTTTTTTGCATCATCCATATGCTAACGATACTATAATTATGTTAAGGAAAGAAACATTAACTTGCTGACACACTTTAGGGACTTTATATTTATTGCAGAATCAAAAAGAAAAAGATGCCGCCTGTACCTCAAACACGTGTCCTATTTTTAAAAATTTCAATGTAATAATTATTTAAATCTAATTGTGATTAATTTCTCAAAAATTTTTCAGTAGAGACATGAATTAATGTACTTCCCCATTAAAAAAATGTTTATGCCTTTAGTGAGCAAAATACAGTAATTCTGCTTAGGATTCTACATCTTAGGGGTCTCATGCTACAAGCTGTAATAATTATTGTACAACGAAAACGCACTATCCACTTGGCATTTTGTATATTCTTACAGACTGTTTCCCTAGATTTTCACAATTTCATGAGATGATTGTTGATAGCCCTGCTTTAAGAAACTGGAGGTTCAATGAGTTCAAATGAGTTTAAAAACTGTCTAAGGCCATGATACTAGTAAATGGTACTACGGAGAAGCTGAGTTTACCTGACTCAAGTGGCGCAGGTTCTGATCAGCCAAATAAATCAAAACAAAACAAAACAAAACACATAAACATTTCTAATTGTTTTATGCTGTTTTTGTTTTTTCAATCATCTCAGCATGAAATCATGTCATATATACATTTTTTCCATAATCCTCTTAGCTCTAAGCATAAATAAATATGTATTGAACATTTAACTATTGACTGGCTAAATTGCCCTAAAACATTCCTAAAGTCAACTATATAAACCAGGATATTATTACTCAAAATTCTGAATCTGAGTCCTCTAATTCTAGAATCTCACAGAACATACCACTGAAGATCGCTTACGTGATTAGTTCTTTTTTGAGATCTCTTGCATGGAGCTTGGGTTTAGGGCTTGGAATGGAGGCCTCTCCAGGAAACTTTTTTTCCTCTAAATTTTCTAGAGAGCTCACTGGGTCTTTCTAGAAGAAAAAAAAAATACAGAAGAACAGAAGGCATTAGGGAACCCTGGATAGACAACTGTATTTGAAGTCATCAGGGTGGAATTTGAGTTTTAATTTAACAACTTAGCTGCAATTCTTCAAAGGATTTGTACAGAAAATCAATAAGGTAATAAGTATAAGGATATATCCTGATTAATATGGACCTCTGTCCTTGATGAAGAATAAAAAATTACAATTCATGGGGGAATACCTTTACAAGTTCACGTTTTGGCAAATACAACTACAGAGGCATTTCTTGAGCTATATAACTAATATGTTTCAGACTTTATTGTATAATGAATGTTTCCTAGATAAAATGGGAATAGTTCTTTATATACAGGACAATTATTGGTAAAACTAAAGAAATTTTGCAAAAATAAAACACAAATTTTAAACAAAAAGAATGCCAATTTAGGTTAACAAAATGTCCCTCTTAATATAGAAATAATTAAGATTTAAATTGTTTGTTAAATATGTAATAAGTTGCCCACAATATTTAGCCATTGAATTTTTTTGGATAATTGCTTTTATTATCACATTACTTCCTATTTTTCTTAAGTTACCACTTTTGCTAAGTTGATATCTTATAATGCTTTAGTCATTGGATGGAATGTTTTGCTGGATTATCACTAATTTTTGTGGTCTTCTTTTAAGCTTAATACTGATCTTGATTTTTGTAAGGAAGATTTAGTAACGCTTTCAAAAAACTTATTTACCATCTGATATCTTACAGAAGACTGATGATGGTTTTCCTCAGCTATATAATTAGCTTACTTTCATCTTAAACTTATAACCAGTAACTATATAATACTTCCTGCATTTAATACTAAAATCAGATTAACTAACAGAGAATTTCTGATTCTCAAAAGTACTGATCTCTTTAAAATGAGAAAACTATTTTGGATTATTCAAGGTAAGTCTCATTTAAATTAAATGGATATAAAAATGTGATGGCAAAATACAAT
Source organism: Neogale vison (assembly GCF_020171115.1). Lineage (NCBI taxonomy): Eukaryota > Metazoa > Chordata > Mammalia > Carnivora > Mustelidae > Neogale > Neogale vison. The sequence goes on along the minus strand of NC_058094.1, from coordinate 81,972,499 downwards.
TTTAATAATCCTGAGTCTGCACTCAAAATCAATGGAAAAGCAAAATATCTGGGTTTTCTCCATCAAGGAAAAATTCTGCACCTTGATCTCAGTCATAAAGGCAAGAGTAATTTTTTTCACTAATTACTTGGATAGCAATTCAGGCCTTTTCCACAAAACCATACAGAGGTAAATACATTGGTAAACTATCTCAAGTGACTCTTGAGGCCAAATTAATAAAGCCTGGTTTGGTACAATTTCTTTCTTCATATTATTTATATTCTAAGTTTTTTTTAAATTGGTGTATGTTTGAAAATATTAGGAGATAATAGTACACCGCTTGAAAATAAGGAGACATGGATGCTTGATTATAGTGACCCTTTAAGGTACAAAGGGGAGTGCCACTTGGATGCTACTTCCATGGAATCTTTAGCAAAATGGATGGTCCTTCTCCTTTTCAAGTTTTATAGTATAAATACCTAATATGAAGCAATTCCTAATTAGAAGACCTTAAACCTGATAATGCCACTATCTATTCCATTTGGTGTTAACTGGATTTCACCCAAGTAGTGTTTTCCACTACAATTTATAAATGTCTTGGCTTTTTGAAAGTAGATACAAATGCTAAATCCAATATTGTCTCAGTGTGGAACAGCCTTTGTTTTTCCGTTTAGGATGCTGATTTTTTTTTTAAATAGCATACAGTGAAAAAGAGCCTTTTATTATTTTCTTTATGATAAAATTAAGAACAAAGTATTCTTAAAGACATGTACATTTATAGATGAACATATAAAGTTTATCAGCTATCATTTGACTGCTAAATCTATACATAATGGAAGATAAGGGAATAAGGGATGTTGAAAAAAATCAACAATTACAAAAATTTAAGTTATTATTTTAACTAAAACATATATAAAAATAATGCTTACAAAATATATGGTATTTAATTTGGTATAGTAACATGTGGTAATGTTTTAAAAGGATAATTTCACTGGATATGAGCTTTTAAATATTTTGTGGGTTCTTATAAAAACTATGGACTCATATTCATGCAATTACATTATGAAATAATTGTCTTTTTCCCTTTTCTTTGCTGAGCATCCTACCCCAAGAAACCTGTAGAAAGCATATGTACTAAAATACAGGTGATCATCACTGGAAGAATTCTTATTTTGTTATACTATCACTGTACATTAGATAAATTTTTAAATAACACCCAGTAAAAAATAAGCCAATGTCATTTGGAAGAATTTTTTCAAATTTAAAAATATAATTTAAAAAATAATAATTTTATCTTGTGGCTATGTAAGAGAGAATTTGGCATATATATGTTGTGTTTGGAAAGTATACAGATGCAATGAAATTCTTTTAATGTACAGATGGAAGTTTATATTGATTTCAGTAAAGACCAGAACATAATGGTAACATGAATAACAGATAATAGCATCTGGCACTTTTAACATTTTAAGCCCTGAAATCTTTGGAGAACTGACAGTTGAATGGAACTGACAGCCCTAGTTATTTCTCAGCACTTTCCTTTCGAGATTTTTTGAGTTTTTTCCAGATTCAGGATTTTTTTTTTTTTTTTTAGAGGGCATCTGGACAGGTTATTTCACTGAGAGAGACAGACAATATTTTCTGAAAATTACCACCAAAATTAAGCAACTGTTGTGCATATGAACTAGATAACAATGAATTAGAAATAATCGGTCCATTTCTCTCTCTCTCTCTGTGTGTGTGTGTGTGTGTGTGTGTGTGTGCGCGCGCGCGCGCGTGAGTATCATGTGGGGTAAGGGTGGAGGTGCCAGTGTGAAGGACAGGGTGTCCGATCAGGAGCTGACTACCACCCAGTCTTCAAATATTCACGGTATATTGTTTGGGCCGAGTGCAGCATCTAAGTGGGCTCATTGGGAAAAGCAGGCACGGGCCACTTCCTGTGATTAGTTTGTGTGGTTATGCCCTGTAGATCACGGCCAAGGCAGGTTTGGTCCTGCTTCCCTGGGAGCATTGTTGGGTCCCCCACACCTCGCCAAGCACCATTTCTTCTTCCTTCTTTTCTTCCCTTCTCTTTCTAATTGTCCTCAATATTCCCTTGTTATTGCCACTTTTTGATGGGCTGTTTCATCTTTTCCTTCTCTCCATTCTCTCCCTTCTCCTCGTGCTTCATTTGGGCTTCTGCCCAAGCCCATTTCTTGATTTCTGTAGGACCAAAGACTAACAACGTCCTTGATCCTCAATTTTCTCCTCCAAAACGTTGACAATAATCCCGCTTTTCATGACTGTTAGGATAATGAGACACCATGTGTAAAGATCCCTTATCTTTATTCTTACTGAACTCAGTGTCCCTCTGCTACCTTCACAACAAGGACGTTGAATACAATCTATTTTTTCAAAATAGTAACTATCAAGTATCACAGTTCTCATTTATAAGAGTCAGAACAGGGTGATAAATTCTATTTATAGATTAGCTCACCACAGACAAAAGCACAAATAAGGAAGGGTGAGGCACTATCTTAGGGAGTTATAGTGCCACAGAAGCACTTTTGTGTGAGGGTGTCCCCATCAGGTACACCAAGCAATGAGTCATTCATGGTCAGATCACCGTGATAACAAAAATTAAGCTTGAAAAATATTTGGTCAGGGTGCCTGAATGGCTCAGTTGTTTAATCGTGGGACTCTTGATCTAGGTTCAGGCTGTGATCTCAAGGTACTGAGATCAAGTCCTGCGTGGGGCTCTATGCTGGGAATGGGGCCTGCTTAAGATTCTCTCTTTCCCTTTCCCTTTGCCCCTCCCCCAAAGCTGGAACAGGCATACTCTCTCTAAAAACAAACAAAAACAAAACAATAACAACAAAACAATTTGTCAACTCAAACCTAGGGCAAGCACCTTGACTCTAGGAACTCACTTAGCATCTTCAAAGTCCTCTTTTGTCATTCTTAGTGACATCGAATCTCCACATTCTCCATTCCAGATTTCAGAATGCTTAGGTTGCAAACTGTAGCAGGAAAAGTCTGTACTGTCAGACCTGAAGTAAGTAAGCCATTCTGAAAAGAGCAGAAATCTAATCTAACCAAATCTGTTTTTCCCAGGAATTTTCTGGGAAATAAAACACTGTCACAGATATATAAGCATTAGAATAAGAACATACTCCAATTGAATTTATGAAGCTGCTAAGGTGAATCTAGATGTTTTTTGGAATTATGCAAAAAAAAATGAGATTGGAAATAAAGAAGCTATTTGTTATAAGACCTCATTTTCTGGCTATCTGAGTGATAAGAGGTATAGCCAAGGAGGTTCTTGAGGTACTTACTAGACCTCCAAATGGGAGGAGGGTCTCAGAATATGAGCACATTTTTGTCATTCTTATGAGGCCAAAAACTATAACCAAGATAAAACAATATAAGAGACCTTAAATGAAAACAAGATCCTACATAACACAAATTTGCTTCATTACCACTCAGGACTGAATCAGTATGCCTGACATTGGAAGGAAGATTTCTGGTGATTTTTGACCATGGTCCATTTATGGCAGTCATAGGATGGGGACAGAAAGTCTAAGTCTAAGCACATGACACTGAGATCTCCCAAACAAGGTGGGTTTTATCCTAGTGGGATTCATCTGAGAATAGGAGCACAGTTATGCTTACTGTGTCAATACAGTCCTTCATGTGACATGAGACTTTTACTGAACCACATCAACAGATCTTCTAACTAGGATTTGGTTTCCTTTTGGTGGTGTAGAGGGGATATGCTGGGATATGCCATGATCCCATCGACCATCGGACTAGCTGAGGATGAAGCAGTTTTATGAATGAGAGAGTATTCCCTTTCTCTAAACCTGGCTTCTACAGAGTAGGATTGGTTCAACAATCTTGATCTCATCGTGATTGTGCTTCTCAACAACTTACACTACCTCCTTACCTCCATTTCAGACCAGTTTTTGCAAAATGATCAGTTCATATGAATACTGACAGATTTCCAGATCATAAAAATAAACAGCAGTTAAGCATGACTTCTGTTATTTTTGCACAAGTCTAAAATGGCAGGGGGGAATGTGGTGGAGGGAAGAAGTACGTGTTCGCCCATCTGTGGTCATCACCTAAGGTAAACCAGCTACTAATACTTTGCAGGTATTAGTTTTATAATAATCAGAGTCAAACATACATTATTTTTAGAAATGGTTCTTCTAAAATAGCATTATGATAGGTTAACGAAGACCATTCCTAAATACTTGGAGCAGATTTTGTAAACCCAAGCAGAATAAAATGAGTAAGACTGTATGGCAGAATCTAGTCAGAAAGTGCTGTTGTATGGATTCCCCTCCCACTTCTTTGTGATGGTGTGGGTGGTGGTAACACAGAGTCTACCTCAGAGCCTGGGGGATCCTCCAGGAACCCATCCCTGACCACTGTACCTAGGGTTGGCATTCCTCCCCCGCCCCCCGTCATTGTGTGTCTGCTAGTTCTATTCCATTTGTCACTGTATTTGTTCACCTGCCAGTGTCCCTACCAGACTGAGCATACATGTGCAAGAAGTTTGTCACATTTGATGCTGCAACCTTGGGACCTGTGTTACTGCCTGGACATGGAGATGCCAGCAAAAGTGTTCTGAAGGAAGCAAGGAAGGAGGGAGGGAGTGAAGGAAGGAAGGAGGAAAGGAAAGGAAAAGGGAAGGGAGAGAGGGAAGGAAAGAAAGGATAAAGGAAGGAAAGAAAGAAGGAAGAAGAGAGCAAAGGAGGAAGGAAAGAAGAAAGGAAAGGAGGGAGGAAGAGAGGAATGTAAAAAGGAAGGAAGGAAGGAAGCGGAATTGGAGAAACAACCCAATCTTGTGATCACTATTGTTTCTGTCAACTTATGCTCTGAGATGTTAAAGCATATGCGAAAATCAAATTAGCCCCCCCCCAAATTTCTCAACTTCAATAAGATGAAAAAAGTGGTTCACCCTTCCAAAGACAGTGGCTATTTTATTTCTTTAAACATATCAACCAGCAAATATCAACAACTTTCCTGACAAACAGCAAAGCAAAACAAATCACTACTGTAACAATTAGGGTCACATTTGCAAAGACATAGAATCTAAATAGTGGAGGTTTCTGGCAGTGACTCGTTTTGGATGACACTAAGTCATGGTTAAGCAGTCTAGGCCAGGTGGCTCAAACTATGGAGATAAAGGCTTGATGAACCTGCACAGCCACAACATCTAGCTACTCCAAAGATAACCAAATATACAAATGCATCGCCTTGACTTTGGGATTGATACAACTTAGACATGACTCAAATACCTCAGCCAATGGCTCTATATGTAGATATGCTTACATAGTTCCTTCATGAAACCAAGGAAAGCAATTTGACATGATTCTTATTCATCCCTGATTCTATTTCATTTTCTATCCTCTGGTTCAGAAAGAGTTAGCAAGTTGGCATTTCAGTGTTGAGTGATAACGTGCACCTTCCAGGCTGCCGTAGCTGAAGGGGTGGCTAATATAATCTCTCATGCGATGCACACAACTGCAGCCCTAATGGGGATCAAATTCGCTACAGTGACATCATTTTAGGCAAGTGACAGGAAAAGCTGGATTCATTTACCAGTTTCTGATGAAATTTAAGATCACCACTTTACCAAAATCTAAAACATGGTACAGAATTGTGTATCATCTAAACAGGAATATGAAAAATAATGCAGGAGGAAAAAGCCAAGACTACTCTCTAATCATGCTCTCTCTTAAACTTAGTGATTGACATATTGAAACAATACCTCTTTCTCCTCCTCTGTCTTCCCATGAGTTTTGCTATAGTTGATAGGAGTATCCCAGCCCTCTTGATCACAGAGAGCCTGATAGAATGCTGCATTGACCAAAATGCTGCTTGTTTTGAATGGGGAAGTGGAAGGAGTTGGAATAGAAGTGTTAGAGGAAGTTAGGGGTGCAGCTTTGTCCAGGATTCGATTTTTTTTCAGGCTTAAGTCCAATGTGCCATTTTCATCCACTTCTATCTCGGCTCCCTGGTATACAATAGGAAACAGAAAAACATTTAAACAGTTTGCAGTTATAGCCTAGCCATGTGGGGCTTTTAAGGGATAATTTTAAATGCAAGCTTTTATGTAAGTATATCTGATTTAAAATCTAGCTTTCTGATTTGCTTTGGTTAATGTTCAATTCTTAGGCAGACTTTTAAGAGCAGCACCATTAGTGAGCTTCATGTTTCTGGGTTTAAACAAAGTAGAGCCTAATATAAATAAGATGTTCCAAATGCTAAATGTATTGGCTAACCCTGTTTTATATATTTTTTTGAAGTTTAGCTTTAAATCTCCTTTTCTGGCTTGCAGAATTATCACTCTCAATTCATCATTTATAGCATTAACACTTGAGTTTATAAAAAGGCACAGCACTACTTCCCAGCTCACCCCCCCCAATACAGTATTAATCTAATGTGAATATATGCAAAAATAACCAGCTGCAAGAGAATTTTTTATTGGGATATTAGAGTAATACGGATGTGACCTTTTCCTCTGGGTTACTTGAATCAGAAAAAGCTTTGTTTACTTGAAGGGGGCCGGTGCAGCAGAGGCAGACAGGGCAAACTGTTGTTGATTCTGGGGGCCTTCAGGAGCAGGTGCCAACAGGCCTATTTGGGGGTAAGTTGTACAGTGAAACTTCAGAACAAAGCTGATTCTTTTCCAGACACTTTGTATGAAACTTAAAACTCACTATACCTCACGGCATTTCTCCTTGGGATAGCTTTGGCTGTCTTTCTGTTGTGTTGTTGCTGTTGTAGTAGTTTAAGGTACAAGACCCAAAGACTGCCCACGTGCTCTGGATTTTCCAAAGGACACACGCCAAAGGATGGCTCCTGTGCTGTCACCAATGGTGAGCACTGCCACGCAGTAGGACTCAGGACGCGGGAAGAACTCACTTGTCTTTTTCTTAAATGGATCAGATAAATACCTCTTCGTATTTTCACTATCATCCATCAAGTCACAATTAAATCTTGGACAAGGTCTCTGCTCTTTTTCCTCTTGGCTGGCAAAGCAGGAGTCTCTTTGAATATGTTAGCAAGATCCCTAACGCATATGGTAGCCAGTTACTTCCCCATGGGGGATTTATTTTAACTCCCCATTTACACTCTGCCTTCTCCCTCCCCAACAGTTGCTGAGGACTGAGGTGTGGGCCAAAGTAGTTGAGCTCCAAAAGCTCACTGCTTGCACCTGATTTAGAAAACAAGGCACCTCTTCTGTTTGCTTGTTTCACCTGCAAAGTTCCTATTTAAATCTCAGCCTCTGAGGTAGGTATGCTTTATTATATTTGTGGGAGGTAAATATACTTCTAATATGTTTGCACTAAGATGCTTTGGCTATATCTTTCTGTCCCTTTTAGTAAATAGTTTAATCTCCTGTGATAGTTTTAAGCCCTGAATTTGACAGTACAGCTTATCCGGGATAATAACTTAGTAACCACAACATCTTATGCCATCTGTATAATATCAAATACATTTTTATACCAGCATTAATAAACCTTAGTTACAAAAATCCAAGATATTAACCATATCAGTGCCATGTGCTCTCTCCGTGGTGTAACAATGTATTCTGTCATGAGCACATCAAAATAATTCTTGGCTTCATAGCTGATATGTAACTATAGCAATGAAACAGAGCTATAGTAATCAAGTTTAATGGCCAATGTAAAGTAAAATGCTAAATATTGTAGTTGCTGACATTTTTCATTAAAAAAAATAAAAAACTTGGGTTAAGACTGCACAACCAACATTCACATAAAATTCCAGACCTCTGTGACAGATGGCTTAGGAAAAAGAAGCCATGTGACTGGGCTGCAGAGTTTTATAGTGCAAAACCCATAAATAGTGCAGATTCGATCTCCCTGAAAAAAATATCAACGATTCCAAGACAACACTAATATATATTTTAGTTCTTGCAGAAAAGAATTCCAAATAGTAAACAAAAAAAATTATAGATTCTTGGAGTTGTTATGATTCTACATCTTGAGTAATCATGAGCTGATTGAGGGGAAAAAATTACTTTTAATATTTAAAAGAGGCGCTCTTGTATATCCCGTGCCCCAGCCGGCTGCTCTGAGCACCTGACTTGACAGGGAGAAAGCACGTTTGGGCAGCAGGGTACAGATGGGCTTTAAGTGAGCGCACAGATGCATTCAACAATTACACACAGTACCAGAGAAGGGTCCCTTTCTGCCCATAGATGGGTGGATCACACGTTTACTGCATGGATTTTTTATTCAGATGTCAATAGACATCACTTCTCTCTGTGCTTGAAACTCCAAATGGCAGCACACAAAGGAGGGGGTGGTGGGAGAGGCCATAGGAGCAGGAGGGCATAACATTCAGCGGACATGGAGCCCCACTGCTGACTTCTAGCATTCTGATTTCTAAAAGCACCATTCGCCATTCTGGATCCTTATTTTAATCATTTAAATTTAAATTTAAAGGGTTTTTGTGAGGGTAGACATAAGTCCAATACTATTTACATACTTGCCAAGTTAGGGCCAACATCAAGGACCATCACTTTCAGCCATTTTTGAGGTACTGATGCCATATATGATGTATTTATTAATTAAATTATTGAGAAAGCACTTGTTGTCTTCAAGCCTCCATATTTTGGGGAAAAGAAAACTGAAAAATATATTGTTCCTGCCTTCAAGGAGCTTATCTTATACATAGAGGAGATTGTTAGTGAAAGATAATTTAATAAATAGAAATTATTATTCAACTGAAAGTTGAATAATTATTTCTTATATAATCCTTATGTGTATCATAAACTGAGAAATGATTCAGAGGTCTGCCAACAGAGAAATGATTAATGAAATTATGCTGCATTTATTTAATGGCACATTATACAACCAGTAAAATGATAATTATGAGGATTATATTACAACAAGGAAAAGACATTTATTACGGAAAGCAGGAAACAACCTGACATTCCTGTTTTGCCTACAACCAGGGGGAAAGGGTAGAAATTTGTTCCCTGAAGAACAAAAGAAAAAACAAAGAAATCACTGTACTTGTATTTATAAGATAGTCTTAAGGCCGGTCTCCAATGAGGCAAATGACAGCATAATAATGTTTTAACAATTAAAAATTAAACATTCAAAGGTGGTAATGAAATAAAGTTAACTTTGCTTAAAAGTTCTACTGTGAAAATTGTTCACTTTCAAAACATAGATATAAGAAGACACCACTGTTTGCTGTATTTGTCAAGTTTTCTATTAACACAAGAGGGGATGACCGCCATCTTTTCCATTTTGACTTGGCTATCAGGGAGTACAAAAATGTATCCCTCATCTTAGGTTTCTGCTGTAATTAGCTTCTGGTTTTCATCCTCTGAGTCATGTTTTTTCTTTTGCTTCAGAGTGTTTTGTTTGGGGAGTATCTTTTCTGCACTGAAAGCTATCTGAAATATGTTTTTAAAGTAAGCAGTGTATTAACAATAAAATATGAAATTAAAGTATCTTATTCTTACCAAATAGTAATTGAGTATTAAAACAGATAAGTTCAGAGTATAAACTTAGGAAATTTATACAATATAAATAGAATGATGGAATTCAGGGGAGAAATCAGTGTCTGACATAAGGTATAAAATTAAAATTAAATTTATAACCATTTTCCAAAAATCTTTGTCTAAGACTTGGAACCAAAGCAATGAAAATTCTTAAGTTGGCCAGCAGTCTATATGAAACACGAAGAAAAGATCTTTAAGAACATAAGAAGTTGGACAGGTATGAATTAAAACTTCAGTTCCAACAGTTACAGTTATGCCAGTCTGAGAAAATTATTTAATATCTCCATACTACTATTTCTCCACCTGCTAAATGGGATGATATCTTCTCTACAGAGTTTCTGGAAGGATTAAAAAGAATTAATATAAACAAAGTGCTTCTTTACAGTGCCTGGCACTTTGTAGGTATTCAATAAGTGACAACTTATAATAAAAATAATTTGTGTTTTCAAATGCTAAAAGAGACATCCCTATGCTACTGTATGCAGAGATAAAGAGAGAATTACTGAATATATACACACATATCAGTTGGTTCCTTGTGATCTCCGACCCAAGTCTCTCATAACATTTCATTCAAAATATACGGTATAATCTGACATGATATTAAAGTTACTGAAAAAAGCTGCTTTTGGATTCTTACCATCCCAAGAGCCTTCAAGCTATTTCTGATATCCGGCAGCAAGGATGGTGAAGTGTTATCATGTTGTTTCTAGGCTTTATTCAAGCACAAAACAGACTTTGAACTTTAAACATTTCAAGCAAGTGTCAGTTTTTTGTTTTCTTTTAAGGCACACTGTGCATATGCCACTTTGTCTAAACAGGTGGGGAAAACACCAAAACAAACAACAGAATGCTTGGCAAGCAGAAGTGATCAGGATAAAGATAGACCATGTGCGTGATCCTACCTCTGTTGCTGAGGGTAGGAGGAAGCAAGGAAACAGGGGAGTGTCTCTGACACTGGCACGTGCTCTCAGGGGCCGGAGGACAGCCTTCAGTACACCCAGCAAACCCAGGATGCTCATTCTATGCCAGCCGCCTGTTTCTACTGAATGCTGTGTTCATAACAGCAGCAACGGTGGCCAGACGGAAGGGGGAGGGTTTGAAGCTGTGGCCCAAACTCATATTAATTCCAAATTAAAATGAAGGACATTATACCAATCTTAGAACCAATAAAAATACTAGTTTCAAGAGAGGGCTCATACTTCAAATTACCCTAAACCATTATATTGATATTGATATTGATATATATTGATATTGATAAACCTAATATTGATATTACTAATTTTTTCTTCTGACTTGATTCCTCAGAGATACTTAAAGCAACATACAGGTGATTTTGGTGGTGTAGATGTATTGTGTACATGTTGGATTGTATTTTAATAAACAAATAATTCTTTTTCACATCCACTTTGAGGATATGATGGACTCATTGGGGCAGTGGTGGGCGAAGGTAGCACTGACTTTTTCAATTCGGTGTTGGGAAAGGGTCCATGAAGGACGTGCTTTAGTGTTGGGTAGACAGTCAGGTGGGGCTAGGAAACTTCGGAAAGAGAAGTGGAATATCCTTATTCCTGTGGAATATCCTTATTGTCCCACATTGTTTTTAGACTGTGTGGGAACTCAAAGTTATTTTGCCTCTCTGAAGACAGCCCCTGCTGCCATTATTCTCCATAAGAATAGGGATTTTCTAAATCATGAATTTAGATTTCTCACTAAACTTGGACTCAGTTGCAGGTAGCACAGGAAGTATCTGTATTAGCCCCAACAGGAGGATATGGAGGCCATTTAAAGTTTAGTGTCCTTTGGCTTGATTTTAAAAATGTTGTGCCCACATGTGACAGCCTGATCTATAATTTGTTCTCCTACTGGGCTTTGTAAGAAATGTCAGAGAAACTCATTCCATCAAAGAAAGGACAGCATGGAGGCAGAAGGAAAATGAGAAATCTGCCCTCAGTTCTCTGGGTTCTGATCAAAACCACCCATGCCTCCCCTGGACATTAGAAACATCACCTATAAAAACACAGTTCTTTGCCTGGAATAACAATTTCTTTTTTTCTGCTTCAGCCAAAACCACCTTGACGGGACGGGTCTGTGGCAGGATCTAACATATGTCTTGGGAAGTCCAAATCTCATAGACCATTTGGTGGGTAGAGCTAAGAGTCCATCTGCCAGAATATCTCTCTATAAGTCAAAAAATGCTTCTACACTCAGCTGTAGAAGTCAATAGGGAAAATTCATACATCTCTATATTCTTCTTTCTAAATAAGGAGCTCAAGAGATCTATGGATTTTGGCTAGTGGAAATAAACATACTAACCACCATGGAGGAAAAAATCAAATCATAGTGGAAAGAGAATCAGGCTAGTATTCAACAGGGGAAGATCATTTATATATAGTTAATCCTATATTAAGTGAAGGGCACAAAGGAAATGCAACACTGAATAGAAATGGCCTACATTGGGCACTGTTTGATCAGAGGCCATTTTTCAGGGTTAATTACTTTGGCTTTTTCTCATTTTTGCTACAATAATTATTTTTTGTGGTTTTAGGAATTTATGAGGTTCTATTTTATATTCAGAATATAAGATCCAGCTAGAACAGAATTCTGCAGATGGTTACAGTTGTGTGAGAATATGCGCCTGGAAGGAGGATTCTGCACAAAGCAACACTGTAGGGTGCCATATTTATCCTCTTTTAACCACCACTATGTCAAAGGAGATCATTTTGGCAGCAACATGACTTTTTAAACTGCTAATGTAACAAACTTCTTCTAAAAGTCTATTGGTACACTCTGTGTCTCTTCCATCCTCCTCCTCATGTCCACGATTTGGCTTCTGCAGTTCAGACTTGGGTTGGCTGTATGGAGGCCGAGACCCACAGGGCAGTTCCTGTCACCCTGGGCGGGAGTATCCGCTCCATAGAGCAACTCCGGCACACAGCATGCTCCCAATAGGAGTGTGAGAATAGATGCACAAGTCAATTACTTAGATTTTTAGAACGTGCCAACTTAACAGTCACGTTTCCGACCAGAAGGTATTCAAGAAAAGAACAGATCATATACTGATAAGGGAAAATACCCTCAATCTTTGGTCATCTTTGTTTGATTCATTGTTTTGCTCCAACAACTAAGAGAACATGAAAAATGTGAAGGTTAAGGGCAGAATTCCGACAAACAAACAAATCTACCTGTGCAGATAGAAAGCACTCATTACACAATCATTTGCTCAAATAATTTAAGTAGTGCTAATCATTATAATAGCGGTCCTTTTATTCTCAAAGGACAGCCTTAACAAACAAATCATATAAAGCATAAGAAGGAAGATACTTTAGTATTACCCCAACTAGCTGCCTATTAGAATGTGCCTTTAAAAAGGAGGAATGTATACAGGTTTTAACAAAATGAATAAAAATAAACTAAAGTAGCATTGCAAAGCACCCCAAATCATTCATTGATGTAAATAATTTCTGACCTGAATTCCTTTGAATTTGGAAAGGTGGGTATTTTCTTTAGAATTTTCAGAGGATGCGTTTTTCTTTGTTTAAGAACCTCATTCGTTTAAAAATTGTTTTTGAGTGGTTTTTGGCCACCAACTCTTCCTGGGGCTTACTTGGCTCAGATTTGTCCAGAAGCTAATTCTGATTCTTCTGTCAAATGCTCTATGGCACCGCATTCCCTGCTCTCCTGAAGGCCTGGCACAGCACAGGTGAGCAGCTGACCACACCAGGGATGGGGCCGTGCTTGTAGGGAAAAAGAGAGCTATCTACTCTAATCGCCTGAGTTTCAGGGTTAGATGTTCCCCTTAAAGCAAGGGGAACATCTCTTCTCCAGATAAGTCTGGGCACTTTATTTCAGTGGGCTTCAGCCATCTAGGTAGGAAAATGATTTCTTTTCACTGAGTCTTTTGTGTCGATGGGAGTTACAGGCTCTGGGTGAATGCGGTTGCAGCTTCTACCCTCCCTCTGAGGATCTGAGGATTGCTGCTACTCTGTAGCCTAATAAGCCTCTCCTCCTGCAAAGGGCACACATGGAGGATCTTTGTTTTTTGTCGTCATCAAGGTATCAAAAATACGGACATCTCCCTCTCATTGTTAGTCAGGGAGGAGAGGTTTATTAGAGAAATGTGATTAATTCCATCGGCCTCATAAACTTTACAGAATTTGATTCTGGATTTGAATTACCTGAGTTCTCCAAAGTACCCCTGAACCATCTCTTGTTAACTTAACGTATCCACGTTTTATTCAGTGTCCTTTGAGAATACGGCAGCAACTGAGACTACCTTGCATCATAAAATCGTAATGTGTGCAATAAGAAAATCTCATGAGTCCATTTTGCAACTGTTTGATAAGCCACTGTGTGGTCAAACATTTCCTACCATCTTTGACTTGCAGACAGCAAAAAGCTTCCATTGTTCAGTTTGATTTTAACGGCAAGCCTCCTTCTTGTGTGCCAAAGTCCCCAACACAAAGGTAGGTTTGATGTCTATAAACCTCCCCAGCCAGGCTCCATCACTCACTTCTCCCCAGGCTTTGGTATACCGCCTTCAAGAACAACACTCCTTCACTCCTTCTGGAAGCCACAAAACTCATCCTTGTCAATGCTCCTCTGAGTCTCTTCCTAAGACGAGGAAGGGATGTGCTTTAGGGATGGGGAGCGGCATGGTAGTGAATGTGGTTAGGAACATGAAAGGCAGTTTATTCTCACGGTTCAGTCACTGGCCCACCCTCTGGGCTCTTGGACTGGCCTACCTTGGCATGCAGACTCTGTGGTTTGTTGGAGAGGATGTCTGCAGCTTCCCTGCAGCGGGTGGAAAGGTTCAGGATGGCAGCAGCTGCTGCTATGTGGGTGTCTTCACTACATTGACCGTAGCTATAAGAGCTGGCACGGCAAGGGCTCTGTGTGTGGGCGCCTGCACTAGGCAGTCGATTAGGAAATTTCCCTGGATTTGAAAAATGCTTTGCTGTTGAAGAGAGATTTGATTAGCAATTGCATGTACGTGTTTTAGCCATTAAATAGATTTGCTTTAGAGATAGAACTTTTTACATGATACGTCAAGAATAAATTTAAACATGATCCATTATCCACTGGTACACTCAATGAAGGTTATTGAGATTGGTTTTCACAGAAGTTCACAGATCGAATGATGTGATGGCTGGGGAAGAATGTCTATTCTCTTAATATTTTTCGTATTTATGCTTCTTATGGTAAAAGCTTTATAACTAATGTTATGGGACAGGTGCACTGGCAGCATTCGTGGCAAAAATTATGGATTAAAACTACACTGGCAAAATCTGTCAGGGACTACAGAGGCTTAAGACTTGGACATCTATGAACTGTGTATGTGTGAAGACCAGTAATTCCAGTAGCAAAAAAAAAAAAAAAAAAGTGCACCCTTTCAACATTTGTTTTCACAATAACAATTTATATTTAGACATAGAATTGTATTTTTATTTTTATTATTTGATATACAGGTTTGTTTTGTGCTTAAACCAGCAGAAGTTGTTCTTAATGTCCGACCAAATGGAACTAAATAAATGGTAGAGCCTTTAATGAGCTAGCATTTTACATATTTAGGTAGAACATGATAAGTAAAGGACAGAGAAAGTGTTCTCAGGATGAGCAGAAAGACAATTTTAGTTATCAAGGCTGAGTTTCTGTTTTATGTTTCTGTTGTGGCAACAAGGCATTACGGAGAGAGAGAATTAACCATATTTCTCTTCTCTCTGGGTGTTAGTAAACATTGCTGAAGGTTATGAGAGAAACACCCAAGATTTAAGTGGGATAATATAGAAGCATTTAGTTATTTTGCTGCAAATTTTGTTTACTGTAAACTTTGATTATTATTTTTCATGAAGCAATTTAAAACATTTCCAACCATGATTCCTACAATTCTAAAAATACAAAAATGTCACTAAATGTTTGCATTTTTAAACAATATATTATATGAGTATATAGAATGCCCTTAACTAGCTTCACTTGAATTAAACATATATGTATATGTGTATGCATATGTATACATTTTATATATATATATATAATAGAAAACATTGTGTACCTGTGCATATATAATTTTTCCCCAAATCTAACAGGTTGTTAATGTTATTTAGGCTGAGCCCTATTTTTAGTCAGAATAGATAGAATATATTTTGGAGTATAATATACTCCATTGTTAATGGGCCAACTCCTTTCAAGTATGTTTATCAGTGCTATGTTTTGTATAGCATCTAGTTCTTTGAAAGAAGTGACGAACATCACAGAATAAAGCCCATGTTATATGTTCCTAAAAGCACTCAGTGTCCAGAGTTATGAGATCAAAGGGATTCTATAGATTTGCATGTTGTGAAGAATCCATGGTCTATGGAGGACTCAATTTGAGGAATAATTTCACTTCTTATGATATCGTAAAGCAGGATTCATATCTGGGTTCATCCCAATGTTCACTTTCTCACCTTTTCATTAGACTATTCAAGGACTCTAAAACACTTGAAGAAATGTGTTCATAAAAACACCAAGTTGTATATATTACATCATCTTCGAGTTATGATTTTCTATACAGATGTGCTACCATTAGAGTATTAACACATTTTAAATGATTCATATTAATTCAATATGTGGATAAACCTCTCCACTGTCACACATATTGCACCTATTGTAAAATCTTGATTTCTAAACTGTGAGTTTCTTCCAAGACCTTCACTTTTTCCCCTCTTTCAGTCTAAGTGCTTTTGCTGACTTAAGTACTACTTTAAGTATTATTTCAATATTTTACCTGTTAAATTTCCATAATTTCAACATGAATCAAAATTACTCTATTGTGATGACTATAACAGTTGTTATTAATCCCAAACTCAGCTGAATGTGAATTAAATATTTCTTTAGAATTACTGTATTTTGATTCAACAATGGCATGATATTTGGAGAATAATTAATCCAGTAACTATTCACCATGTTCAGTTTAATTTTATGTAAAATCGATAACTCTGATCAAGTTATCACTTGATAACATTTTTATTTTACTGCTCAATGTATTTTCTCTCCTTCTTGCAGTAAATAACGTATTCTAGATTTGAGTACATGCCTGCCCCCAAACACACATAGACAAGATGCATTTGGGGATTAAAGATTAGAATTTGAGGCTTACATTCAGGAAATGGTGGTGTTTTTCGTCCTTGACCTGTTTGCATGAGGGGACGTTTACCGAAAACCTGGGCATCGAAACTGGCATAATCGAATGGTATTTTTCCAAACTTCTCTTGTTCTTTTGACACTGTGGCTCTGGGAGAGGAGATGGCTTGTGATCGGAAATTGAATTCAATTTGTTTCACCAAGCTTGTCCTGAAGAAAGAGGGGAGAGTTCAAAAGAACTATGATGAAATTCTTAGTGAGCATATTAGCATCAGAATTTAAAGCAGATCCAATGTGTCATGCCTGTCAGTACCCACGGAGACAGTGTACTGTGGAAAAGAGCTGGTCACAGTATGATAAAAGAGAGTACTCTGTGCTGGGAGTGAAAGATGGGAGGCACCAAGGGTTCTGGATGTCTGGTGAGGCTGCATGTTGTGGGTCTGTCTCCCATTGATAAAAGAGGAACGTGCAATTTTGCATTTGCCTTATGCAGATACAATGAGCAGCAAGTATTTAATGTCTGTTAGCACTTCGAGTTCCTCACAGAAAAACGCCATCTAACTATCATTAGGGCACTGACAAGGTGTGCACGTTCTGCATATTAAGACTATTAATCAGCCTGGTGGTGAAAAGTCACGTTTGTAGCTGGTGGGGAAATGGCATTGTAGTCCATTCAAAAGAAGCGATGCTGACTCCCACTCTCCTTCAGCAGAGCTGACAGGAGCCTAACACCTAACAGGGGCAGCATACGCACCAGAAACCTCACTTCTGAATTGTGAATTTCTTAGGCTTTTCGCCTTTTTTCCCTTTGTCTCAGTGTTTTTGCTGGTACTTCAATATTTTTTCTGTGAAATTGTTATCATTTCAATATGAATCAAAATTTTGTATCAGAATAGCTATCACATTTTGCAATAGAATTACCTTAATCCAAGCTATGAGTTAAATATTCCCTTACAACTACTGTACTGGGATTAAACAAGGGCATCATATTTGTGTAGCACCAATCCCAGTCAAGAAAAACAAAAATATAGTCTAAGGGTAAATGAATATAAACAAATATACCTTTCAGAATTAAGCAATATCTATAATACTTATATGTTTTTCTTTTGTTTTCCACCAAAGAATGCCTGACTCATCAGAATGTCAAAATTTCAATGATATTTCTTGGATTACATAAAAAACATTTAAACTGCTACATAAAAACATTTGAAAAAGCAGTTGATCTTATTATTAGATATGTAACTTGGTGTATAACCTTAATATATCTTCATTCTAGTCTAAAACACATTTTTTAAGAAATTAGGGAAATAAGACTAAATGCTATTTCTATATTTGATAAATAACCTACTTATGGAGAATCTAGAGGATATGGCCATATTAACCAAGAAACTTGTTGTTAAGATTTTTAATTGCTATTCAGTAATTCATGATCTTTGCTTGACATATGTTCTTCACTCATTTGCTTTTGACTCTTTAATTAAATCTCTAAGAGCACATATTAAGGGAAACCATATCATTGAAAATGCTTCTAATAACAATGTTGCATTTCAGTGTCTCAGTAACAGTGAAGATCTGGTCATCTGTTTTAATCCTGAAATAACTTTTCCTATCTATATGATTTATTATTAATAAATGTATAACTTTACATTGTGTCATCACTTGTGGTTTATTATTTAAGTATAAGTAAGGTCTTCCAAACTGCTGGAGATTGTGAAGTGCCTGGGGCAAAGAGGAGATATTTCATTAACACTTATCAATTCATGGAATGTATTTTTGTCTTAAAGAAATTATATGTATAGCTGGAAAAAGAGGAATGAATATATAACACCACATATTTTGGGTGGGTGTGAGTGATTTATGAAGGCATTATCTACAGGGAGAAAGGTTAATCAATCATCGGGAGGGCTTACCTGACTAGTGGGATGGGTTGCATTTAGTGACATAGAATTTTGATTAATGTACATTATACACTTTATTTCTTTTAGATTCAACCACATTATGTTACCTTTACATATAGATTAATTTCATGTTAAGCTTCTCAGGGTCTAGCAGTTCATTTAAGTGAGAGTATGATTAACTGGACCAGCCTTTCAAATAGACATTGGTAGTTGTGAACGAAGGTCGGGCCATAATGAACTGGCACATGAGGGGAGCTGGATGCATTGCATAGGGGCATGGCATGGGCAGACTACTAGAAACGTCATGGGAGGGTCATACCTGTGAACCTGGTCAGGACACTGCCCAGTTTTGGGTGAATCAAGCTGATTTTTGTCCTGGGACATTGCCAATTTTTCAGCGGCAGCAATTGGACAACCAGAAAGACTGTTTAAAAAAAATTAAAAAGGAGGATTTGAGTTAAAAAGATAAAGTAATTTGCTTTGGCATGTACCTCACAACATACTTGGCACGCATTAAATGTTAAGTCATATTAATAGTTCACTTAGCACCTTTCTCATGCTAATAGATCCCAAAAGGGTTCTGCAAACTACCATGTCAACATTTGCCCCCCAATCCCATCTAAGAAGTGATGAGTAACAAACTCATTTTTAAAAATCGGAAAATTATGTAAGGGAATTATTCTGAAAGTCTATAACATTTTAAGTAGAATGCACCCACTCCAATTACAATGTGCCCAGCTATAGATGTTAGCATGATAATTCTATGATTTATCTCAAGATTTTTAGAAAAATGTTAGGGACTTAATTTTAAATCAGTTTAAATTTGAAGTATAGAATATGAAGTTTTCTGGCAATATGCTTACGAGTTACATAGTATCTTGTGAGCACATAATAGATACACAGTATATATTTATATACCACACAATACATCTGTATGTAAATGCACATGTGTGTTTTAAGTGAGTAGGAATCTCAAGGTAATGAATCTCAATGAGATAAAATGATGTTTACCTTCCTCCTGGCTTATAGTCAGAACCACAGTAGATTGAAGCCCTTTTGGTACCTTGTTAATGTTTATTGGATGGGATCCAAGACAAACACTACACAACTCTTTTCAGTTGTGTAGGCTATGTGTAGGCTATTCAAAATGGCTATGGTGAAATTCCAGAGCAAAAAAGAACATGTTCTGTTTATATGATTATATGAATGTATAACTCTAGTGTTCAAATAGAACATTTTTTGTTGTTTGCCTGTCTGTTAAATGATAATTTCTCAGAAAGTAAAGTGTGGTTTTTTTTTTTTTTGTTTTTTACTCTGTACACATTGAGAATATTTCTTATCTATTTCAAGTGGTAACATATTTGATAGTAATCCAGAGATTCTGATGACAGTGTTAGTTCCTTATTTCCTCTGTGAAAGTCTGTCTCACTTCTCTTCGTTAGGTAAGAGTAGCATCTCATCACAATTACCTCCTGTGGGTGTTGCGGTTGCTGTTCACATGCCCTCTTCCAGTGCATCCTGGGGTGGGACACTTGAGCACGTTTTCATGCATGGCAAGAACTGAGCACAAAAAATCACAAAAAGAAAAGAATAGTATACCATGCATTCATAACATGCTAACAAACTGACTGCTCAACTTTGCATTCATAAGAATTTGGTTATATAATCTGCCTTTCTTCCCCCCATAAATGTTCGGGTTGAAATTAATGAGCACTCAAGAACTTCAAAAACTAAATTCAGCAGAGTGTTCAAGTTTTAGTTTCTCTAAATGTCATGTCATGGTTAACACTAGACTTAAATAAGACTATTCTGTTTGTATTCAACTTAAAATGAGAGGCTCATAACCTTCCTTTTATATTTATGTGCTTTTCCTTGGAAAAGTGGATGGAGAACACTATTTGTCAAGTAGTTCCTGTTAACTTTTCCCCACTGTGTGTACTTCTGAATATAGTGTTCTTTATTTTCTAAGAGATATTACTTTGATTCTTGTCCATTGCTCCACAAGCCCCCCTGCACTGCCATTCAGTTATTGGTGGAAGAGTATTATTGTGTGAACAACTCGGTAATCACTTCAAGGAACTGGTAATCTACTGGGACAGTGCAGAACAGATTAGATGCACTGATTTGTAAAGCTGTGTTTTCGAGAAGGCTGATGCTGAGGCATTCACACCCCTGTGGTTTGTATGACCCATGGGTGTTTCAATATGTAGGTTAAAGAAGTAGAGGATGTAACACATTGATACTTCAAAACTTAGAAGACTGCCCTTTCCTTCTCCTCTAGTTTCCTAGCTCACAGCAGGGCTGAGGGTAGAGAAGCCACCAATGTTTGCTCTTGCTCAGGGCCCTCTGCTACCGCAGGATGCCCTCAAGAGGCATGGCAGGCATCACAAGTTCCTACACAGAACGGGGAGATGGGGAGTAGGGAGGACCCTGGTGATGATGCACTTTTTTTTTTTTTTTAAAGACTCCATGCCCAGTGTGAAGCCCAGCTCATGGCTTGAACTCACAACCTTGAGATCAAGACTTGAGCTGAGATCAACAGTTGGATGCTTAACCAACCGAACCACCCAAGTGCCCCTGGAATGCACTTCTTATATTTAGATGATGCACTGAGGCCAAAACTGCTCCTGGGCTTAAGGAAGCCACACCTCTGGGTGAGAAAGGACTGCGCAGTCCACAGTTTTTTTAACCATAACTTTTATTTTCTGTATTCTGATGCTTTGTCATCTCGGCCCTGGCAAACCCTGGAAAGACTGCCCTTTCAAACAGCTTTTAAAGGCAAATCAACCAATTGTGAGTCCATGTCCAATTGCCTCTTTTATTAGACTCATACTCTCCACCTGTCAGGTATCAGACACCCAAACCCTCAAGCTTTGGAACCTACTGAGCGAATTCAGACTAGCCAGTCTTAAGACTGCTTACTTTGCTCCTTCCCACAGAAACCGGAAGTTTCCCCCATCCCTGGCCCCCGATGACCCTGATGCTCCCCTGTGTGGCCCTGCCTGTTGTGGCACACCCCCACCCTTCAGGAACTATAACAAATTCTCTTCACAATGTCGGTTGTCTCCTGATCTACTGTCCTAACTGTACCCTCAGGTTTTCTATTAACACAATGATTTTAAACACCCAGCTAGATGGAAATTTTCTTGACACAGAAAGGAAACTTTATATTTTCATTCCGAATTCCACATTGGAGGAGAAAGAGGATAAGATCATGATGCTGTAGTGCACTAAGAAGAAGCCTACTGGTTTTAAGGATATGTCATACTCACTTTCCAGGGGAACCCGCACTTTGTGGGGGCACCCCGAAAGGCTGCGGTGGTGGGGGTAGAGTCCTGTCACATGTCCCGTGCCATCGCACCCGGGGATAGGGCACTTGGTCTCCCTCTTTTCAGGCCTTGGTGAATCTACAGAGAAATTAAATCAAGAGATTCATCTGGCTCTTCTTTCCCTTCCCATTCACTAGAGTGGCCTTGCAGGGTGACATTCTCACTTCGCTCAGTTTTTACAGCATAAACATTCTTCTCACATTGCCTTGAATAAGACCCTCAACTAAGACCTGTGGAAGCATAAAAAATGTTTTCAATTTTCTTGGTTTTCTAAGCAAAGGCTGACACAGGGCAAGGGAGTGTTAAAATACAGAGATGGCTTTAAGTTGTCATATCACATATTGTAGTTAGTGTCTCATTATGAAAAACAAACTCCACACCAGAGGCAGATGATGCCCAAGCTCCTGAAAAGGATAGAAAAAAAAAAAAAGGCAAGAAAGAAGAAAGAATGTATTTATACTAAAACTATCTCTTATTGAAAGGGTCTCAAGAAAGCCAGATTCCAAATGATAAAACAAAGAAGTCACCCCATCTGGGAAGGGTTGCTCTGGTCTTGTTCCTGCAGGTCCCTGGCCTCCTGTGGCCCTAAGGTTCCAGGTCCAAGTGCTACTCCCTCATACATGTAGAGCCCGCTCTGGCCAGAGTCAGGGAGGGAGTCGACCGTGGCATCTTATGCCATGCCCAAACAGGGCCATGCTGCAGAGGGACCAGATCCCCAAATCCCAATCCATCGCCACTTTGGATCGATCAGGAGAGAGCAGCTATGGAGAAGCAGCTTTCATTTTACTCTGAATGCAGAAACTGAAAACTCAGGTGATAGGAACCTGGCAAGGAAACATTCTAGGAAGAATGGAAGTACAGGGTGGGGTTGGCCTTGGGTGGTCTGTACCACCAAGAACATTGGGGTAGAGAAGGGGACCACAGGTGCCAGGAGGCAGAGAAAAGGGGCACTTTGTAACACTGCTAGTCAGGCTGCCGTGAGGCATTGACCTAGAGGGGGAGGTCGGAGGGTGAGCTGGGGTTTTAATCTTCCAGCCCACACTTTGCTGAGGGTTAGATGAAAGGTTATATAAATTTGTAAAATAAACAAGGATTATCATGAATATTGGTGGGGTTAGAGCTACCACAGCAGAGGCCTTCCGCAGATATTTTCATACTTGTGACTGAGATAATAAACCGAAAACAGAAATGCATTTTTGGAGCCCAAATCACCTCCCTAACTTGTGGGAGTTAGTAACCTCCCTAACTCTGGAATGATATACCAAACACTGGGACAATCTTGTGTCTCAGCACTGACCATCAGAGGAACCAGAATCACAATGGACATGGGAGCCTCAGAGAAAGGACCAGTGTGGAATGGAGGCTGGCCGCAGGCTTCTCAGAACACGTAGTATCACGAATAATGAATCCACTTGATGCTGAGAGTGAAAATAAATAATCTGTGTGATCCTGCCTTGGGAAAGCTGTCGGTGGTCGACTAGGGGGCAGAACCCTGCTGTGTGAGGATGCGGTGGACCCATATGCTCCTGCTCCAAGCCTAGTACCGAGAGCAGAGCAATGTCGCGGGATGCGACAGCCGTCTCCAGGGTGGGATATTGCGATGAGCAGACGTGCCTCTGTGATACCACGCCACCCCAGTTGTTGGATTATAAACAGTCCTGGGCAGATGGGCACAGCAGGTTGTATGTAATGCAATTATTTGGGGGCATGCTTTCACTAAAGGGGGAGGAGCCAAGGATTCTTCAACTTAGGCACACACTGCCTGGGAGGGAAGGTCAGCATAGAAAACTGGAAATCGAAAGTGAGAAATGAACAGCCCAAAGATAAGGATGCCTTAAGTATCAGACATTTATGTTTCGTGAAAGGCAGGATTTAAATGTCATGGTATTGGGATTGTTCTGTCTTTTGCAAGAAACAAAGAGGAATATTAAGAGTTTTGACATGTTCTTTGACTTTTATGGCTATATATTTTATTTAATCCAAAAATGTTGCTAATTTTGAAGTTGTTTTAGGCCTATAATATCTGTAGATGGAGAGTCAAAAATCCATGAAGTTTGATTCAGGTGACATTACCATGGTTGACACTGCATATGAGAGGGAATTAGAAAAGAGGAAAAGCAGTGTGGGTTTTGATGCCCTTCCTCCCTTGGACCTGGTCCAGGTGAGGCCACATTTCTAAACCACATTGAAAGGTTTGGCGCTGTGCATTTCCCCTCCTTGCCACATTATTTGTCTATAGGAAGCCAGAGAGGGTGTGGGAGATAAGGCCAGGCTGGCACCTGACCAGGTGTGGTCCACTGACAGTCCATCATGCACGTTTGTCTGCAAGCCTTCTCTGCTGGGTGAAACAGATGCCATGAAATGCTCTGTGGGGCAGAACCTGTTTGCATGATAAGAAGGCAGAGCTTGAGTTCTCAGGTGACTCTCAGGCCTGGCTCTTCCTCTCCTTTTATTTTCTTTGCTGAATGCTGCATAATGAGAGTGACCTTATACTCTGGTGACCTTACATGTGGGTATGCCTGGGACTATCTTATTCGCACCTGATACACTCCTGTGATTGTTTGTAGCACTCCCCTTTGCTCTGAAAGTGCCTTAGGCTGTATAATAAATTCTATGGTGACTCCATACACACTGTGACCTAAAATCTCACTAAATCTTAGTAGCAACAAGATAGCTGAACTTTTTTTTTTTTTTTTAAGGAGAAATGGAGTTATATTTATTTAGGTGAAATGAGGATGGGTATGTGGCAGGTACGGTATGTTTTTTTTTTCTAATTTATTTATTTTCAGAAAAACATTATTCATAATTTTTTCACCACACCCAGTGCTCCATGCAAGCTGTGCCCTCTATAATACCCACCACCTGGTACCCCAACCTCCCACCCCCCCGCCACTTCAAACCCCTCAGATTGTTTTTCAGAGTCCATAGTCTCTCATGGTTCACCTCCCCTCCAATTTACCCAAATTCCCTTCTCCTCTCTAACACCCCTTGTCCTCCATGCTATTTGTTATGCTCCACAAATAAGTGAAACCATATGATAATTGACTCTCTCTGCTTGACTTATTTCACTCAGCATAATCACTTCCAGTCCCGTCCATGTTGCTACAAAAGTTGGGTATTTTAAAAAATTTTTTTTAGAATTGTTGACTATCTGCAGACTTGGGTAAAATGATACTTTAAAATGTTAGTGTTTTCTCCTTTAACAGCGGGGTCTCATGCCCAGGGTATATGGGAAATTAGGATGATATTGTGGAGATCATGAATCTCAGTTGGTATGATTATTGACTTAAAAGCATGGAATGTATACCAGAGGAAGAAGCTGCTCATAAGCTACTGTGTCCCACATCTGGGATGAGGAAGAAGAAAGTCAATATCTAACTTAGACTCTGCAAGTACCTTCTAGATGAAGTTTATAGTTCCCATGCATTATGGGCCTTACCTCTTTTTGCCTCTCTTTCATACTAGTCTGGTCTGGACCTCTTGCAAAGACTTTGAACACTGCAAGGCAGGACCATGCCCCACACAATAAGATATATTATTGAATTAGCCATCCTCGTTCATAATTCTCTAAACCTTATATCACCCATGTTTACAAACACAGATTCTATTGCCTTGCTGGTTTTTTAAAACAAAAAGTTTTAAGTTCTATAAAAATGACCAAAGGATTGTCAAATATTTTAAGCTATGGCACAAAGAATTGAAGTTTCTCCAAACACTGAATTTCATGGAGCTAGAAGATATCAGTTGCAACATAGTGCCACATTTTGTGTGTTAGCAAGCAAGAAAAAAAATTACTGAAAATTAAATTATGGCATACCCTTTTGATTTCAGAGATGTTAAAATGGGAAAACTGTGTATCTTAGAATGAGTGTGAAATATAGTAGATGACAAATTATGACTTTTTAGGATTTGAGGTCAACTTTATCTATTTTTTTTTGTTTTGTAGCCCATTTAAAAAAATAACAAATATGCACACAGGCAAGTTTAGCACGTTGCATATTAGTGAAGTATAAAAAGCTCACAGTGGGTCCCGTCCCAAATCATACACTGCATTGATATTCTATCTTGATCCTAATCCTGGCAAGTGTGCTTGCATAGTATTATTATCTTGCTCCTCACTACATGATATTATTTTATTCTTTGTTTTGTTTTCTCAGCTCTGAGTTGCAAGATAATAATTGACAAGATTGCAGGTGAGTACTACAATAGACCCCAAATGACAAAATATACGGTTCATTTCTGCATAAACCTCAGAAAGCAGATCTTCCAAACCATAACTAACATATTATTCTTGTAAGCTTCCTGGGGACATGACCTTAATTTTCTCTAAGATATTCTAATTCTGTGGTTCTTGGACTTCAAGGCACCAAGAATCATCTGAAAAAGTGTGCTTTAAAAAAAGGCAAGTTCTGGAGCAGTGAGTCTGATAGGATCCTGGAAATAATCATCTTAAACAAGCCTTCTAGGCACTTGAGAACCACCATTTGGGAATTATCACCAGGCCCATCTGGTGTAAGACTCAGGGTGGGGGGAGGAGTAGCATTATGGGAGATAGAACATAATTTCACTAAAGTTGAGGAACAGTTTTAAGGTCTCCTCCAAGCACATTTATTCTTCTCATTTATGTTTGGACCAGATATTTGTGGCCCTGAGTTAGAGACCTGGTAAAAGCACAAGGCTTCTAAAGGCATTAGCATTCAGTTTTATCCTAAGAAAGATCAGAGCATCCTGTCCAATTTGCCAGTAGCTCGACATTATTTTGAAGCTCCTCCAAAGGAGTCAGATGATCCCCCAAAAAAAGTGGAAAAGAAAAATTAAATTTCTGGTATTGATTTGATTAATAAAATGATTTAAAATCCAAAAAGTACTAATGTCCCTCTAACATGTCCAATATAGTACTGTACAAATACTATATATTTTTTAAAAAGCTGTCAAATTAAGAAAAAAGAGGCAATGATTCTTTTTTCATGTGTAAAAACATTGCAAAACTGACCAAGCTTGATCTGAGAACAAGCTAGAGAGTAGACAGAGGGGAAAAAAAAAGATATTATTATTTTACAATATGAATTGGTTTTTAAATTGCATCAAGTTGTCAAAAGCTATCTGGAAGTGATAATCAAATCTTACTAATTTTTCTTCCAACCCTCAAAGCAATTTTATTCCTGAAATAAATGCAAAAAAAAAAAAGTGTCTTACGTTTATTGTTAAAGATTTGTCTTCCACCCATGTCAATAACTTTGGTTTGTCTCCTTTCCCCAGCAAGGTGTTCCAGTAGAAACCTGTCCAACTCTTTGTAGGTGTTATGGAAAACACAACCTCGCTCAGCTTGGAGAGCAATCGCCTGCTCCAGCAAACTCAAGTTCCCCTTCGCCTTCTCCAGGTCAACAGACTCTTCTGTCATGGCTGCCAGACACTCGTTATCATCTTCCTCCATCCCAGTGAATGAGGGCTGGGCTTTGCTGTCCAGCGGTTCCATAGGAGCATTCTGTGGGTCTCTCCTTTCAGTTTCAGAATCACACATATTTTCACAAGAGATAAACTTGTCACCTTCAGTTTTAATTTCAGGAACTTCCAGTAGGTCTTTTCTGTTATCCGCTAGAATATACTTTGGGACCCTGTGTGGTTTGGTTTCTTCGGAGAAGTTGGAGCCACTGTCCCAACCATTCTCTGCACTTTCAGAGTTACTTTCACTGTCATCCGAGGAGCAGAACCGAAGCTGGGACTCATCGATCTTTTCTTTTCCATCATCAGAATGAATCATAAAGCACTCATCAGCTTCATCACTCTCTGCTTTTAGAGACTGGATGCCACTGTCATTTAAATTCTCACTTATGGTCTGAACACACACATTTTTTTCAAATTTCCCCAAGTGCATTAAAGATTTGACCACAAGCTCTTGATAGCAGCCATATCTGTCTTCCTTCCCATTGGAGTTTTCTTGTGCAGTCGAATGAAGGTTTTCATCCATAGGTTTTATCACAATTTCTTCTATGGAAAAAGAAAACCAATACTTAAAAAACAACAGCAAAAAATATTTTAAGAAAATTGCACCAATAAGTAGATGAGAGACAGATTTATTTATATATATTGAATTCAATATATATATGAATTGAATATGAATATATATATGAATTAAATATCAATATTCAATATCTATTGAATTCAATATATATTGAATTCAATATATATATTGAATATATATTGAATATATATAGAATTCAATATATATTCAATATATATATTGAATTCAATATATATATATTGAATTCAATTCATATTGAATATTGTATATTATTCAATTCATATTGAATGTCATATATTATTCAATTCATATTGAATATTGTATGTATATTTATATATATACACATAAATCATATATATGCATCATAAGTACAACATGTGATATATGGATTCTCTCAACTTTATAAACATTGAAGAGAAAAATATTTATGAATGAATATGAAACAAAATAAAACAGACCTTAATGTTCTGAGAATTGCATTTAAAGAAGTGAGCTAGTAAAATTTTCAGCATTTTAACAGCTCATTGTTTCCAGGATACTGAAATAGATACTTAGCAATAACAGAATGCTGAATGTGAAATTGTTGTTACTGTACCTCTTATATTTGCAAATCCTAACCAACCAGGAAATCAAATATGTATAATATTATGCATAAAGGAAACATCAAATTTCTCTGCTAGCATGGCAGTGTATTTTCAAAGCTTATTTGGTTTATGTTCACTGTCTCCACAGTTTCTCAAACATACTTTCAGATTTTATGGGATGTTAGTTAAAAGACAGAATACATCCACACACAGATGATAACTAAGAGAGTTCTGAAGCTTTCAAGGTTTCCTGTCGACTTTCAGAACTGTCACACAGAAATTCCATGCCAAGGGAAATGCAAGTAAATGGGAGAATTAACATGATCAAATATCTTTTTTCAATTTTATTTATTTATTTAATTTTAAGGATTTTATTTATTTATTTGACAGAAAGAGAGATCACAAGTAGGCAGAGAGACAGGCAGAGAGAGAGAGGAGGAAGCAGGCTCCCCTGCCGAGCAGAGAGCCTGATGCGGGACTTGATCCCAGGACCCTGAGATCACGACCTGAGCCAAAGGCAGAGGCTTAACCCACTGAGCCACCCAGGTTCCCCAAATATCTTTTTTTTTTAAAGAATTATTTATTTGTTTATTTATTTGAGAGAGAGAAAAGAGAGACTGAGGGAGAGATTGAGAGCAGAGGGTAAGAATGTCCAGCAGACTCTGAGCTGGGCGCAGAGACCACCGTGGGGCTTGATCTCAGGACCCTGAGATCATGACCTGAGCTGAAATCAGAAAGATGGAAGCTTAACTAACTGAGCCACCCAGGCTCTCCAGCATGGTCAAATACATAAAATAGTGGCACATTTTCTGGCCTGGTACGTGCATGCATTTGCGTAAGAAGGCAATGAGATGAGAGATTAAGATGGCCAAGTATGTAGAACATCAACCAATTGTTTTCAGTAGCCGGCTGACTGGAGTCTTGACCGTCAGAGAGCCTTGGGACTAAGAGCAGGTCTCCACATGCCAGTCTGTCCAGAACAGTCCACTGGATCTGTCCCAGTCCAGTTATCAGTGTCATCCCCTTCATCCTTGGCAGTGGCCCAGCTGCAGTGACAGTATGTGTATGTATAGTCATATGTATATGTATAGTATGCATGCATGTGTGTATATGTTCACACATACACGTATTATATCTATATATATAATATATACACACACACATATATACATAAGTGTGTATGTGTGTGTGTGTATATATATATATATATATATACATATATGTATATATGCTTATATATTTGTATATGTATATATATAAATAAATGATAGCCTACCCAAGCCTGCACCCAATTAAGGGTACAATTCAGGGTACAAATCTGCTCATGTTCCAGCCCTGACTTAGCATGCATGGTGATCAGGGGAGCATACATGCGGCTGTGAAATGCACCAGACAATCCAGCAATGGTCCCCTTAAATATTCAGTCAGAAAAAAGAAGAAGGAGAAGAAGAAGAAAAAAAAGAAGAAGAAGGAGGAGGAGGTGGAGGAGAAGGAGGAGAAGGACCATTTCTGTGTCTCTGAAGGCAGAATGGAGGATGGGCAACACAAAATAATAAGCCCCCTTAAAGACTGTGAAAGACACCAAGTGAAGTGCATTCTGTGTTAATAAACATCTTTGGAGGGAAGAAAAGGACAGCCATCCTGCGTGATGGCTGCAGGAGAGGGTGTCTGTGGAGGAGACAATGTGCCTTTTTTGGTCTCATTTAATTTTTTATAAACATTGTCTCTGACAAGGACACTCAAAAATACATCTCCATCATCTTCCTTTCTGGTAATTATCTCCCTAAATCAACACTGGACTGCCAGGATCAAGTAAATATTGCCATAGTAACTAAAAGCATTTTTGGATGAAGGGAAGAATTTAGTCACAACACTAGCCCCTTTAAATAATGCTGATTATAGGGTGCAGTCTTTTGTTGGGATCTATTCAACATAAACTGAAAAATTTAACATTTTACTTCCTAGAAAAGAGGCTGGATAAACAAGCACATCACATTTGATAGGATGGTCTTTTCCCTTCTGAATTCATATCAGAGGAATTCCAGGTTTAAATAATATATTAAACATAGTCTAAAATGCAAATGAAGTTTTTCTCAATAACACGGTTGGCTATTAGGAGAAAGTGTAAAGGGTTATGATAATTTTAAAGTATTATGAACTACAGAAAACAAATAAAAAGCATTTTCAGTGAATATGCTCAATTCATTGAACTATTCTCTCACTCCACTTAACTACCCACATGTGTACAATAATGATTTATAGACATTATACCTAATTATGCATATTTGGGCTGTGTTAGAGTGCTAACAAAAGCTCTAGAAAGCAACAATTACCTCTGTTGCTTAGCTACATAGTTTAAAATATTCCTATTAAGTGCAGATCACCAGAGAGGCGGGAGTGACAAAAACGCACATGTGCAGGACAATGCGTTTCCCTGTGCTGCTGCCAACTGCTAGCATTTTGGGTCATTTCCAGTTTACATAATTGTTTGGTTCAACTGTTTGTTATATGCTAAAAGAAAATATTTATTAATTATTCTTCAGAAAGAGAGGAGTCCTGCCGATAGAGGTGCCTACGTGCATCGTACGAGATGGTTTCCAGGGATGTTCCGCAAATCTGCAAACCAACTTTCTATATACCTACCCCTCTCTGGCTTTCACTGTCATTAGAAAAAAAAAAAAAAAAAAGTTGAGTTAGCTTTTGAACCTGACAGATCTGTGACGAGGTTCTTGTTTCTCCTCACTCTGTAATGGGCTGCCTACATGTTTATGTTAGTGTGTTTTTATTTTCATGGGTGGCTCGGTGATTCATTTGGTAGCTTTATCATTGAAACAACTAACTGGTTTGATTCCGGGCTTGCGTGCTCATGTCTGCGCAAACCCCAAAGGCATCCTTGACCTTTCTGAACCCTGTGTCTTCATTTACACGGTGAGACACGTTGCAAAATTTACACGCGAGAGCACGCAAAGCAGGTGCCACACAACAGGTGTTTGGTAAATGACGGCTGTCTTCTCCCTTCCCCAGATACACATTCAGAGCACAGCAACGGCAGACAGGCGATACAAGGGAGCCTCTACATAAATGAGGCGGAGCTTGTGTTCTGCTTAGAATAAGCAGTGAAACTGATCCCTGAGAGAGGGCACAGCCCACAGTGTGAAGGAGCCTCGGCCAGTTTACCACCTATGCCATGCAGGCTATGGAACTGCTCATCAACAGCCTTCAGAAACTTCAAAGCCCAGTGCACAATGTGGAGGGAAAACCACAATGGGTTTGAGGTCCAGAGACTAGGGCCAAACTGCTGGCTCACCACCACCTGCCTGTGTGACCCTGGGGCAGGTCTGTGTCTCTGAGTCCTGGTTCCTCATCATTTAAATGAGGATGATCCAGTGACATCCTAGGACAATAAACTGCTATGCTCCTGGCATGGTGTTCAGTTCTTTATTGCATTTAATCTTTACAGTAATGACAAGAAAGGGGCTTTCTGCTCAATTTTACAGAAGAGAAATGATTTTCTAAGGGGCTAGGGGCTTGCTCAAGATCACACAGCTAGCCAGAGGTGGCGGGGGTGGAGGTGGGGGCTGACATCCAGATCCAGGGCCATCCCTCTACAATAAGCTACCCATAATCCCACAGCCCAGGAAGCTCATATTTCTCAACTGATGCTTATAAAACACAGCAACCCTTAGGAGAAACTGTTCAGAATACTAATAATCTATTATTTTCCCAAGTTTGGTTACTTTCAAGGGTGAATTTACAGGAAGATACTAAAATACAATTGTCATCTGACTTTTGATAAAAAAAAAACAATGACTTCTAAATTATAAATAAAATACATAAAAATGAATAAGCAGCAATAACAAGACAAAAATTAACAAGTACCCACACCTTGGCTATCTCCGTATAACAGTGTAGGTCAGAAAATTCCTTGGGCACACTCCCTGGGGACACAGAGAGTTGGATGTTTACCTAGGACACAACTTTCTCCTCCTGAAAGTATTTCAAAGTGTGGGGCAAGGAGAGGGGCCAGAGCTGGATGACACCTTCTGCGACATGAAGTTAAAAAAAAAAAAAGTTTTTGCCTGATATGAAAAATTTCACATTTGTTTATTTGCTTTAAACCAAAGTCTCTACTTTAAGGGGTCTGGTAATCCTAGAGAGCATATGCTAATGACCCTCACATTATCTCTCAGATGTTCTGCCTCAAAACAACTTTAAAAATTCCTCTGAAAATCACAAGTTTGGAGTTTGACTCCTTTAATATAGCTGGATTTTATTTTAATTGGATTTTAGTTCTCTTTCTGGAACTATCAAAGTTACTTGTATGGATATATTAGGTTTCCAGGTCTCGACTACGTAAATCTTGCTAAGAATTAAAGCCCTAGAAAAATGAATCATTCTTTCAAAATTCTAAAATCATAGTGGTTTATCCCTTATTTGTGTTTCGTTGAGAGATAAGATGTGTTAAAATGATCATTTCAGCCCCTAGAGCTCCTACAGCTGTGACAGATTTCCCTGAGTCATGACTGTGAGCTTGGAAACTGAGAAAGGACACCACATACATGGCTAATCTCACTTCCAGGCAAGTCTTCTTTTCCTTGTTGGCATTGGGAAAGCACACGCTTGTCCTACCGCATAGTAGTACTTTGCAAACTCATCTTCTGTTTGCCCCAGTGAAGAAGGTGTATCTGTAAGGTTTGTCCACATTCTCTTCTATCCCCATTAATGAGTACCTGCAGTTCTTTGAAAGACACCCAGTTGAGGGCTTGAGACATTATTTTGCTATTAAATGGATTCAAGCCCAGGACTTAAAGCCTTCCTAAGCATTGCCCCCTTATTCATCATCTGAACCACCTGCTGAAGGCACAACTGGGCGCACAACTGGGCACACACCTGCAAGGTGAAGGCCTCGGGGAACCCAGAGTAAATGAGATGACCGGTGAAAACCCCCCTTTCCTTCTGGAGGGGTGGGTAACTTGCTTAGAGGTCTGAAAACAACTTAAGATTCTTTCAGCTGGGTGTAGGAGCATCTGTGACCTGTCATTTCTGGAAACAGTAATTTTGCGATTGGATGTTATAGAATGCCGCCCTCTCTACTTTCGGAAAGTAGTCAGAGCACGGGAGGATTGGAATATGGAACACGGTTAGCTGGGAAATAATTATTTTGCTTATCCTTCAATTGTTTCCTAATTATCTTCTTTTCAACATCTACAAGCTGCATTACCTTAAGCATTAAATCTCTTTGGTCTTCAATGATCTCATCTGTAAAACTGGGACCATAATCATGCATACCTCATGTCATTGTTGGGTGGATTAAGTGATATAATTTATGTGCCTGGAATATATTAAGCATTCAAAAATAATGGCCACTACCACTACAATTTCAGCATATTCATTATTAATAGTGCTTCCAGTGCTAAATATGAAAATAGATAACATTTGTGAACCTGCAAATATTTACCCATCAGTGCTTCTAACTGAATGTTTCACTGAGTACATTTTGACAGAATATTTTCTTGGTGGATACTGGGCATCTACGATGATCACACAACTAACATAAAAGGCAGGAAATCAGGGGGCAGATATAGTCCTTGTCCTCATGGCACTTACAAGAGTGGGTTGGTGTAAAAGATGCCCATTTAGAAAAAAAAAAAAACACAGTTGGTGAGTTAATGTCAACTAGATGAATTTTATAGCTCGAGTCTAACCTCATCGATTCAAGGACCCTCCCTAATACTAGATTCAACCTACCGCTTTCATAAATCAACAAAAAGCGGACCAGCTCAAGGAAACAAGATGAGTCAAGGCTCATTATAATTTACAGATGAACGATGAGGCTTTAAGCCATCAGGTAAATACAGAGAATCCAGGATATTTGCTTAAACACTGTCTAATCAGCACACAATTTTGTTTTCACTACAGAATCTCAAACTACTGGCAAGTTAGGATTACTGAAGATCTGATGGTTATGTCCTGAATTTGCTTTGTAAAAGTATGCTTTTACATCTTTTCTAGTAATCCCTATTGCTGTCACTTTAATTCTGTCTATAATAGATACTTATGATCTAAGAGCTCTTTGCCTATGGTTTGTAAAATACTACTTCTTTTCAAATGACATCATATTTAGCATATTTTGATTCCTTAAAAATCACATTCAGAGAAAAAACATATTTCATAGAATATATGTACACCTCATTTCATTTTCTAATCAATCAAACTTTTGATTTCCATTTTTTTCATAAATTTTTGAGATATTTGCATGTCCTTCAATTTCAGCCTCAAGCACAAAGTGGTTGGTGATGGTCCAACTCCCGGAGACACTGTGACTACCATGAACCAAATAGGAGTAACTGTGAACTGCGGAGAAGCATATCCTAAAATTTCAAAATAGTAGCTATATATCACTTAGCATGCAAAGAGCACTTTGTGAGCAAGTGAAGAATTGAATTCATGAAATACAATGTGTGCCTAAAGGTAATTGAAAATCACTTATTTCAGAACTAATGGGCACAGTGATACATTTTCTATAACACATCATTTTCCTACTGAAGGATCTAGGCTTCCAACTTTGGGTCCCTTCTGCTAAGTCCATTGCTATAAGTATTTATTTTAAAGATGGTAAAAGATTAGGGTCACAGGTCACCTGCATTAGCCTGTGTTGTTAATACTTATTATATTTGAGGGGACAAAAAATATTCTGTGTGTTTATAAAACAAAAAAGTAAATTCTTTATTTATATATGTCATATCTTAGATACCTTAAGCTTAAATATGTCCTTTTATTTTTAAGGGTTCTTTCAAGGATAGACATCTGTCCTATTAGGGAGTCAAGGTTCTCTTTAAGGCTTAGTATCTTTTATTTTCCTCAAAAAGAGGCACACTCTAATTCTGTGCTTTTGAAAATGGACTCGGGCAAGAACTCTCTATGACTTATATTTAGACTCCCGCAGTTACTGCTAAACAAACAAACAAAAAAAATAGGCTCTCAGTAAATGGATGCTGAGTGAATAAATGTTCGGTTTTGCTTTCAAATGGGAATTTGCTTCTACAGCCACAAAGACTAGATGTTCTACATAAGTTAAGACTGAGGCTTTGGTATCAAGGAGTAGATAAAAGTTTGGGCTCTTCCCGCTTGCTACCTGTGGCAGTGCGACCGCTGGCTTCCAGGAGGCCGTCTTCCTCCTCTGCCTCGGTCCTGTCATCACATTCTCTGCAGTCCAGGTTTGGGCTGTAGTGTCGGGGCTTCATTAGCAGGGATTTTCTCTTGTTGACTGGGACACCCAAAGCCTGCTCTGCAGCTCTCCTCTTCTTCGCCATGGAGCAATCATATGCAGCACTGTAGTGATTGAGGGAAAAACATGGAGAAAGACTATACCACTACTTGCTGTTTGATTTCCATGAAGTATAACCCAAAGCCCGTGGAACCTGGGACTAAAGGTTTAGGGTTAGGTGTTGGCACTAACAAAAACAGCCCATCCATTGAATCTACTGAACTGTGTGGATTCTGTTTTACTGTCTATCAGAAATGGTTTTTTTTTTTTTTAAATCATCCTTAATCCTGAGTAAGCATATGTTAATCTGTGCTTTGCTTGGCACTACATTAAATACCCAGGGAGGGATGAAACAAGATTTGCACTGGTTTGCTAATCCTAAGAAACAGCTAATGTGAAAAATATACCACCAGACACACACACAAAAAAACACGTCCAGTATGGATAAATCACAAGGTTTTTCAAATAGTTGTTTGCTACCCAAACTGCTTATCTCTGTCACAGTTGTGGATCAAACTTGAGATGCTACATCCTGAGTTTGACCTGAAAGAGGAAAGCATAAAAGGAGAGGGAAGCTAGGAACATTTCATCAACCCATCTCCAATCACACACACACACACACACACACACACACACACTTTAAAGAAGGTGAAAAGATGCTACCTGGCATTCTGCCTTCTGATTCTCACCCATTTGGCACACAGAACAAACAAATAAAAGGAGGAGAAATAAGATTGGATTTCACAAAAATGGACAACAATTTATCCTTACTCCTGTCCTCATATGATTTTGTTTAGAAATGCTCCTGAGAGCAGCTCTTTCAAAATAGATTTCCTACATATAGCTCACTCAGAATTAATGCAGATCACTCTATGTGCTGAAGTTAAGACAAACATTCTGTTAGCAAGATCCAGGAAGACCAGAGGATTTAGCCCACAGTGAGTCTATGAGAGATATTTATTAAATGCCCTTTGAAGAAAAATGCAAGAGATTTAGAAGCAAAGCTCCAGAATAGAGAATCTTAGACTCCAAGTATCTGAGATATTACTTACTCCATCACAAAAAAAATGACTGAATACACAGTAATATTATCAAATAGACAAAAGTCTTAAATTGTTCTCTTGGGAATATCAGTCCAAAGATGGTGGCCCATTCATAAAAAAAAGATTATAGTCATGAATGGATTCTTGAACTTATAACAACTAGATTAAAAAATCTTCAGAGGGAGGGTGCCTGCGTGGGTCAGCCAGTTAGGTGTCTGCCTTCAGCTTAGGTCATGATCCCAGGGTCCTGGGATCAAGTTCCACATCAGGCTCCCTGGTCAGCTGGGAGACACTTCTCCCTCTCTCTCTCTGTTCCTACCCCCATGCTTATGTTCTCTCTCTTCCTCTCTCAAATAAATAAATAAAATCTTAAATTTAAAAAAACCAAAAACTTCAGAGGGAAAAAAATGGGAGCGTTATTCTTTCTAGGAAAAAAAAAAAAGAATCTATAAGGAGAGAGTCCAAGAGGGTTACAAATCTTTTAAAAAAGATTAAAAAGTGAATGATTGAAAATTATCCTGAGGAAGAGAACAGTGAAGTTTCCAAATAAACTAATTTCCCTTTATAAAATCTCTCTCATGAGTCCAAATTTAAAGTGACCCTGTAGAGAAGATGGAGCAAAAAAGATGACTATGGAGCAAAATCCACATGACTATGGAGCAAAAACAGGCCTTTATGTGGAGACTGTTGAAAGTAGAATCCCATTATCTACTGGTTTGTCAAGGAAAAGTCTACAACATGCAGTTATGATATAATAGAAGTAGGCATAAAACCAGAATTACCCTTACTCTAGTCTTCTTTGTCAAGGAGACTGCCCTTGGAAGGAAGAGGGACGGAGAAGCATATAAAAAAGGCTACATCTCCTAAGTATGTGAGGTAAGTTTAAGAACTTCCCCAAACTAGTGGAAGTCTCCAGAATCAAGTGAACTTTCATTGAAGATGCTCAGAAAATATAAAAGACCACTAAACTGTTATCTCAAACTAAGAAGAGAGGCTCCTGGCAAATATCATTCAGGTATTAAAGCAGGGAAGAAAGGTGGATTCTAAAAACCAATATAAACTATACCATTGGTTCTGGGAAAGAGACCAAGAAAGTTTATCAAACAAAGATTTGTCAGTATCAGGAAACACTGTTCAATAAGACCTGGGTGGTGATTAGTTAGAAAGAACTAATCAGTCAGAAAAATGTCATTTCTTTGATGCTTGATGAATGAGGCTGAACATTAACTATCCTTAAGATCCTTACAGACTTTGTCTTGTTAATATTGTTATCCAAATTTACTAATAAAGGCAAGTATCATTCTCAAAATCAGGTATCTGGTAATCAATAGGGCTGATATTTGAATCCCAGGCTGCTGGATCCTAAAGCTCACGCTCTCTCCTACGTTTGCCAAATTAAAACAATGAAATTGGTTAATTTCCATGTGCATTTGTCAACTGAGTGGAGTAATACCTAATCAACCAGCTCCTATCTAACTGGAAGGAAGCTACCTATCACAGGGTTTTGCCCAATGATTGAGGTGCAGATAAACAGGACACTCATCAGACCTAGAGATAATACTGAATTGCAGCAATGGAATCATGTTGCAAATGTAATTAAGAAACCCCCCCCAAATGAAATGACCATTGTCTGGAGTAGCAGAGTGAACCTAATGAGATGGCACTTAATGGTAGTCAAAATCAAGTTCAGTGTTTAGGTCCAAATAATAACTGTGCAAGGATGAAGGAGATAGGTAAGGTTTTATCAAAAGTACAAATTTGGCTTAAAAGAAATGATTGTATTTGATACTGTGCATAACGCTCCTTAAGGAACATTATCTGTGTAATCTGAGAAAAATAATTGAGTTTTTTTGAAGACTAAATTTCTCACCCCTCGAGTACAGGTAGTAATTTCTGTATCACATGTTGTAGACAGAGAAGATGACATTGGTCCTGGTAGTGGCTGAAATAGGTCAAGATAGAATTGTTCTGATTCCCAGTTTAGTGCTCCTTGGACTCCATCACTGTCAGACTGACGCTGCCACAATGCAACATCACAAACTCTCTCCTTAGCACACTGTATAGATTTATGCATGCTTGTATGTCCATAAAGGCATTTTAATTTTTTATATGTTATTTATATTTATGTAAATTACATGAGATTTATACACATTTGCTTTAAATCTCACATTCTGTGCATTTCTCCATTGCAAAGTAGCCATGGCCCAGGAAGCATTTGGAGCTAAAATGAAAGGCTTTATAATAAATATTACCCTTTGTGTGTGCATGGAAAATGGTCCCTTTCCCTAGTTTTCCCTGAGGGCACACTATTTTGGCTTTATTGTGACACTTCACTGTGACACTGCAATGAGGGAAAGCCATGCTTTACATGTCACTGAAAGAAATGCCACAAAATGCTAACATATCTTCTCAAGGTTGCCAGAAATAATTTCCACTGGGTTGTGTTTTCCCATCTGCAGAGCTCTGAAATGTTAAGGAAATAAATGAGCTCTATTATCTATATTTTTCTAGTAGATGAGAAAGAAAGAAAAAAAATACACTCAGTCCTGCATTTATTGTTCTATTCAATCAAACTGTTGCTTTAAACATCCAGAGTCCTCGAGGGAACTTTATCAATGCACCAAATACCTTTCAACACCATATTTCATATCTGTGGTTTTGATTTTATTAAATATATTTAAAGATCTGTATTTTTACTTTAGAGAAATTTTTGATTACATAATTGAGAAATCCTTCCATTTAGAAACTCAGATTCTTATTTGAAAATGATATTCCCTCTGGTGACAACATATGGTTGAAATTTTACTCAAAACAATGATTGAGAAAAACAATAATTAGATAACATTAATGATAGGCTCAGTGCTGGAAGTATGTTTAGAAGTCAAATTCATTGATCTTTCAGATTTCAAAAAAGAAAACAACAAATTAGGGAACTATGAATCCCCAAAATCTGTCCAATAAACACTGGGCTCTACAGTTTCACAGTTTATCTTCCACAGTAATAAATTCTCAATGCAAGTCTTAAAAAGACATGTAACAAATTAAAAAAATGAAGATTCAGTAACAGATATACTCTGAGCACACTCCCACAAAGAATAAAATAGAAAAAGCAATGAAAGTTATGAATCCCTGAGCCTAAGGAAATTATTTATATGTTCCATTTCTGTGGAATATTCACAGTGGGTATTTGTATAGCTTTCTTTTAATTAGGAAGAATACCAGAGACTTGGGGAAAGGAACCAAGAAGTATACATTTGAATTAAAATGACTGGCAGAAAAAAACAAAGATATAATTATTGAAAAAGAAAAAAAAATTTAAACTACTATTATTTTCAGAGACACAACTTTATTTAAGGAAAATCCAAAAGATTGTACACATAAAATATTAAAAGAAGGAATAAAATATAAGGTCATTAAAAATTATTTGACCTTCTATAAACAAATCAATAAAAATTAGAAAAAAAATTATAATGTACAGAAATATGAAATGCTTAGGAATACACCTAACAAAAGATGCATAAAACTTATACAAAACATTTAAAGAAAATTAAAGAACTAAATAGAGAAATATAAGATGCACATGGAATAAAAGAGTCACTATGCAAGATTTCAATTCTCCCCAAATTTATGTTAGATTCAAGGCCATCTCAAAGAAAATTCCAAGAACAATTTTTTTAGAAATTAACAACTTAGTTCTAAAATTTGTGTGAAAATTTAAAAAAAAGCTAAGAACAGCATAAATCATCTTGAAGAAAACAACAAAGTTGAAAGACTTACAGTTTTGAATGTCAAAGTTTATATAAGCCTATAGCACATGACATAGGGTGCTGTGGTGCAAGCATAAACAAACAGACCAATGAAACAGAATAACTGTTCCATCGACTGGATCCAGAAACAGGCTCACATATAAATGGTCAATTTTTGACAATGGTGTCATTGAGAAAAGCGTTGTTTCGTCAACGAATGGCACTAAGCCAACTGGATATCTATCTAAAAAAAATGTTTTGACTTCTACCTTATAATACATACAGCAAACAATTCTGGAAGAATTATAAATCTAAAAAACAAGTCAGTAGAAAAAGGAAGCCACAGATTGGGAAAAAGTATTTGCAGTTCACCTTTATTTTTAAAAAGTACATACAGAATATAGAAAGAATTCTTGCAAATAAATAAGAAACTAACAATCAATTTAAAAGTGGACAAAAGGGCGCCTGGGTGGCTCAGTGGGTTAAAGCCTCTGCCTTTCAGTTCAGGTCATGGTCCCAGGGTCCTGGGATCAAGCCCCGCCTTGGGCTCTCTGCTCAGCAGGGAGCCTGCTTCCCTTTCCTCTCTCTCTCTGCCTGCCTCTCTGCCTGCTTGTGATCTCTGTCAAATAAATTAATAAAATCTTTAAAAAAAATAAAAGTGGACAAAAGATGTGGGCAGGCACTTACAAAAGAACAGATACACAAATGAAGAGGGGTTCAGGCTCTTTCAAGTCCAGAGAAATGCAAAAATATATATTGGTTCCTTGGCTAATAAAGTGATAACCATAAATGGAATCCTCAAAACTTCTTCCTTCCCATTTCCAAAATAGCAAATCCAAAATCTCATATTCTAGAAGGAATAGTAAAGATTAGTGCCACCCTTAAACTTAGAGGATGTATGGTCAGTGGTTCCTATAATTTTTCCATTAAATTTACAATTACAGACTCTAATAAGGTTAATGATTCTGTTGGTAATGGTAGACTACCATGAACTCAAATAATAGTTCTAACTACAGCAGCTAGACTAAAGTGTGGGATCTTTGCTTTAGCAGATTAAGACTCAAATATGTACTCAGTCACTGACATGGGAAATGTGTTCTTTCCCATCTCTATCAGAGAGCAGAACCAAGACCAGCCAGCGTTCCAATGATAAGGAAAAGAGCATAGATCTAAATCCTTGTTGAAGACTGCACATTCTGCTGTCCTTGATCATAATGCAGCCTGAGTAATCCAGACATCCCACAAAATATCACATTGGTAAATTATGTTGATGACATCATATTAACCAGAACAGATAATCAAAAGCAGCAAGTATTCTGGAAGTTTTGACAAGACATCTGTGTTCCAGAGGGTGTAAGATTCAGAGGCACAACAAGTTTTAGGGGGCTCAGTAGACTGGAACATTCTGAATGTCCCCATTTATAATAAAGGACAAATTACTGCATGTTGCACTTTGTACATTGAGATAGAAGCATAATGCCAGATTAGCCTTTTTAGATTTGGGGGACAGCATATTCCACACTTGGGAATATTATTTGGACCCATGCATTGAGTGACAAGGTGGGTGGAAAGCTTTGAAAGAGCTGGAGAGCTGATGCAGGCTACATTGAGATAGCCTTGCTGGTTGGACATAGAACCCAATAGACCCTATGGTATGTTTAGAGGTACCTGTGGCAAAAGAAAAAGATACTTATGGAGTTTACGGCAATATCTAATGGAAGAATCACAACACAGATCTATAAGCTTCTGGGGCAAGGCCATGACCTTGCAGCAAAGAGTTATAAATTACTCAAAAAACAGCTCTAGCAGAAATAGATTCTCTGACCTTGAGATCAGAGCTGGCTATCATGAACTGGTTTCTGTTAGATCTACCAAGTTATTATTCAAGCATGCCTAGAAGTAGTCCATTGTAAGATGAAAGGTCCAATATTAGGCTGAAGCAAGTTTAGAGGAATCAAGCAAGACGAATGAATAGATCTCCATGACATTTCACCACTATGGTGGCACTGCCTCACCCCCAGCTGCCACAGATGAACCATATCAAATACAAAGGAAGAAAAAGAATGAACTTGATTTATAAGCGTGTTGGCTCAGCACCTGAGTGCAATCTGGAAATAGGCTGCTGGTCACCACGTCAGAAAATAGATGTACCCATAGCGAAAGTGAATAGTTTCAGAGAGGAATGGTTTAGCTGGAAGATCAGCAAAGAGAAGGTCTGAGGAAGAGGAATGTGGTTGGAGTTATAAAAGTTAGGATGAAATGTGAAGGCCATTGTCTTGCATGATCACATCCACCACAGAGAACATATGAAGGAATAAACATTAAACCACCATCCAGACAGAATGGTCTGGTCAGAAGTCAGCCAGCCTGTCTTCAGCTGTCATATGCTGCTGCAGTGGAGTCATTAATGGAGTAGACTTAAGGGAAGGGAATGAGGCATTGAACAGACCCCAAAATGTGGATTCCCACTAAGACTAATTTAACTACTCTCACTCCAATCTATCAGCAAAAGAAATAAATGGCATGCACCCAATATGACACCATCCCTGAGGACACCAACTGGGCCCTTTTTATTCTGGAAAAGACAACAATTCAACTTGACTGGAAATAACACATATTCTGGATATGGATTTGCTTTTCTTGCCTTCAGAGC
The DNA here is from genome assembly GCF_020171115.1 of Neogale vison. Lineage (NCBI taxonomy): Eukaryota > Metazoa > Chordata > Mammalia > Carnivora > Mustelidae > Neogale > Neogale vison. The sequence continues at coordinate 81,929,330 of NC_058094.1, read as the reverse complement.
CTCAGATAGTAGCACTATCTGAGGGCTTACAGAACATTTGTTCTACTAACAAAAAATTCTCATACATTTCATTGGACCAAGGGACCAAGGAAGATGACTATGGGAACAAAATAATTGGATACACTGTTATTATCACTTACCACACATCGCAGAAATTGCTGGCCTGATGGAGTGATACAATGGCTTCTGGAAGGCATAGCGAAGATGCTACCTTTGAAGGTGATACCCTGCCAAGATGAAATCATATGGCATTTGTTTTTCTCCATCTGATTTACTTCCCTTAGCATAATACTCTTAAGGTCTATCCATGTTGTTACAAATACAAGATTTCATCCTTTTTATGGCTGAGCAGTATTCGTGTGTGTGTTTGTGTGTGTGTGTGTATGTGTGTGTGTGTGTGTGTGTGTGTGACATCATCTTTAACCATTCATTCATTGATAAATACTTTGGTTGTTTCCATATCTTGGTATTGTGAATAGTGTTGCAAAGAATGTAGAGGTGCATGTATCTTTTCAAATTAGTGTTTTTCTTTTCTTCAAATAAGTACCCAGAAGTGGAATTCTTAGATCATACAGTTCTACTTTTAGTTTTTTGCAGAATCTCCTTTCTGTTTTCCATAGGGGATGCACCAATTTACATTCCCACTAACACCGCACAAGTGTTCCCTTTTCTTCATGTCCTCACTAACACTTGTTACTTCTTGTCTTTTTGATAATAGCCATCCTGACTGGTGTGACATGATATTTCATTGTGGTTTTGATTTTATTTCCCTGATGATTAGTGATGTTGAACATCTTTTCATATGTCTGTTGGCCAACGGTATATCTTTGGGAGCATATCTATTCAGATTTCTGCCCATTTTTTAATTGGATTGTTTGTGTTTCATTGTTGTTATTGTTATTATTAAGCTGTAGGAGTTCTTTATATATATTGGATATTAACCTCAGCAGATAAATGATTTGCAAATATCTTCTCTCACTGAGTAGGTTGACTTTATGTTTTCTTGATGATTTTCTTTACTGCACAGAAGCTTTTTAGCTTAATTTAGTGCTATTTGTTTATTTTGCTTTTGTTGCCATTGCCTTTGGAATCAGAGTCCAAAAAATATCACCAAGAAGAATGCAAAGGAGTTCACTGCCTATGTTTTCTTCTACAAGTTCTGTGAGTTTTGGTCCTATACCCAAGTCTTTAAACCATTTCTGAGTTAATGTCTATCATATAAGACAGTGGTCCAGTTTCATTCTTTTGCATGTGGCTGTCCAGTTTACCCAGCATCATTTACTGAAGAGACTGTCTTTTCTCCATTGTGTATTATTGCCTCCTTTGTCATATATCAACTCACCATATATGTGTGGGTTTATTTCTGGGCTCTCCATTCTGTTCCATTGGTCAGTGTTTCTGTTTTTATGCCAATACCATACCGTTTTGATTACTATAGCTTTTAACACAGTTTGAAATCAGAAAGTGAGAGACTTCTAGCTTTTTTCTTCTTTATCAAATTTGTTTTGGCTATTCAGGATCATTCATGGTTTCATACAAATTTTAGGATTTTTTCTATTTTTGTGAAAAATGCCTTTGGAATTTTGATGGGGATTGTATTGAATCTGTAAAGTGCTTTGGGTAATACAGACATTTTAACAATATTAATTCTTCTAATCCATGGCATGGAATATCTTTCCATTTACTTGTGTCTTGTTGTTTTAGAGTACAGGTGTCTCATCTCCTTGGTTAAGTTTATTCTTAGGTATTTTTTTTAATGCAATTGTAAGTAAGAACATTTTTTTAGGATTTCTCTTTCTGATAGTTTGTTATTGGTATATAAAAGCACAACAGACTTTTATAAATTGATTTTGTATCCTACAACTTTACTGAATTCATTTATTAGTTCTAAGTTTTTTTGATGAAGGTTTTAGAAAGATTTTTTATGTGTAGAGTCACATCATCTGAAAATAGTGACAGTTTAATTTCTTCCTTACCAATTTAGATGTTTTTTATTTATTTTTCCTGTTTGATTTCTGTGGGTAAGATTTCCAGTATTACGTTGAATAAAAGTCGTGAGAGTGGACAACTTGCCCTGTTCCTGATGTTAAAGGAAATGCTCTCAGTTCTTCATCATTGAGTATAGTGTTAGTGGTGTACTTATATATGGCCCTTATTATGTCGAAGTACATTCCTTCTACACCTACTTTGCTGAGCATTTTTAGCATAAATATGTGTTGTTTTTTTCAAATGTCTTGTCTGCATCACTTGAGATGGTCATAAGATTCTTTTATCCTTCACATTCATTTATATGTGGTAGGTGAACCATCCTTGAATCCCTGAAATATAACCCACTTGATCACAACGTATAATTTTTCGTTTGCTAATATATTTGTTGAGGATTTTTGCATCTGCATTCATCAGAGGTTCTAGACTGTAATTTCCTTTTGTGTGTGTGTTGTCCTTGTCTGCTTCTTTGTAGCCAGGCAATTCTGACCTTGTAAAATGAGTTTGGAAATATTCCCTACTCTTCAATGCTGTGAATAATTTGGGAAGAATAACTATTGAATATTCTTTGAATATTTGGTAGAATTCACCAGTGAAGCCATCTGGCACTGGACTTCTGTTCATTGGAAGGTTTTTGATTACTGCTTCAAGATCCTTACTAATTGATCTACTCAAATTTTCTATTTCTTCGTGATTTAGTCTCAGAAGATTTTATTTCTAAGAATTATTGATTTCTTCTAGGTTGTCATTTATTGGCATATAATTGTTCTCAGTAGTCTATTATGATCCTTTGTATTTCTTTGGTATCAGTTGTAACTTTCCCTCTTTCATTTTTGATATTATTTATTTGAGACCTCTCTCTTTTTGTTTTCTTAATGAGTCTAGCTAAGAGTTTATCAATTTTTTAAAAAATCTTTTTAAAGAACCAACTCTCAGGCCCACTGTTTTTTTTTTTCTATTGTCTTTTTGGTGTCCATTCTATTTATTTCTGCTCTGATCTTTATTATTTTCTACCTTCTTTTCATTAACTTTGAGCTTCATTTGTTTCCTTTTTTCTTGTCCCTTTTGTTGTAAAGTTAAATGGTTTATTTGAGATTTGGGTGTAAAGTTAGATTATTTATTTGAGATTTCTTGTCTTTTGACATAGGCCTGAATTGCAATGAATTTTCATTTTAAAACTGCTTTTGCCATACCAAAAGCTAAAAAAAAAAAAAAGCTTTTGCTTCATCCCATAGATTTTGGTATATTGCATTTTCATTTTCACTGGTCTCAGGTATTATTTTTTTCCTCCTTTGACCTCTCCATTGACCCATTGGTTGTTCTGTAACATTTTGCTTAATCTCCACATGTTTGTGATTTTCCCAGTTTGTTTTCCATGATCGATTTCCAGTTTCACACCACTATTGTTAGAAAAAGATGCTTGTTATTATTTCAATATTCTTAAGTTTATTTGGGCTTGTTTTGTGAGCTAAGATATGATCTGTCCTGGAGAATGTTCCATGTGCACTTGAGAAAAATGTGTTTTCTGTTGCTTTTGGATAGAACGTTCTGTTAGGTCCATCTGGTCTAATGTGTCAGTGTTTCCTTCCCAATATTCTGTCGGGTAATTTATCTATTGATGTAAGTGGGTGTTAGTGTCCCCTACTACTACTGTATTACCATTGATTTCTGCCTTTATGTCTATTAATACCTGCTTTGCATAATTTGGTGCTCCTATGTATGATGCATAAATATTTGTAGATGCTATATTTTTTTGCTGCATTGACCCTTTTGTCATTATGTAATACCCTGCTTATCTTTCATTACAGTCTTTGCCTTTAAGTCTATTTTGTCTGAAATAAGTATAGCTACCCCAGCTTTTTGTTCATTTGTTTCCTTCTCCATAAAACACCTTTTCCCATCACTTCACTTTCAGTCTGTATGTTTTCTTACATTTGAGGCAAGTCTGCTGTAGGCAGCATATATAGATAGGCCTTGTATTTTTAATCCATTCATCCACTCTGTGTCTTTTGATTGGAGTATTTATCTCACTTATATTTAAAGTAATTATGAATAGGTATGTACTTCCTGCTGTTTTGTTCAGTGTTTTTGGCTGCTTTTGTAATTGCTCTCTGTTTCTTTTTTCTTTTCTTACCTTCTTCCATTGTGATTTGATGCCTTTCTTTAGTGTTATTTTTAGATTGCACTTTCACCATTTTTTGTGTAGCTACTATAGGTTTTTGCTTTGTGGTCACCATGACGCTTACATATGGCAATGTATATAAACTAGTCTATTTTAAGTTGATAGCAAGTTAAGTTTGAACTAAACTGAATTTCCATTCCTCACTCCCACTTTCTATGTTTTTGATGGCACATTACACATCTTTTTATTTTGTCTATTTCTTTTTTAAAAGATTTATTTATTTATTCTAGAGAGAATGAGTGTAGGGGAGTAGGAGCAGAGGGAGAGGGAGAGGGAGAAAATCTGAGGCAGACTCCTTGCAGAGCATGAAACCCAATGTGGGTTCAACTGAGTCATCCAGGTGCACTATTTTGCCTATTTCTTAACTAATTTTTACAATTATAGTATTTTTTTTTACCATTCTTGTCTTTTAACCTTCATGCTAGCTTTATAAGTGATTACTAACTTTATTATATATTTACCTTTACTAGTGAGCTTTTACTTCCATGCATTTTCTTGTTACTAATTAGTACTCTTTCTTTCAGCTTAAAGAAGCCCCTTTAATATTTCTTGTATAGTAAGTTTAGTGGTGATGAACTACTTTACTTTTCAATTATCTGAAAATCACTTTATCTCTCTTTCAGTTTTGAATAATAACCTCAGCATGTATAATATCTTTGGTTAGAAGTTTTCACTTTCAGCATTTTGAACATATCACGATACTCCTTTTTGGACTGCAAAGTTTCTGCTGAAAAATCTTCTCATTGTCTTATGGGGGTTTTCTTGTACATACCACGTTGTTTTTCTCTTACTGCTTTTAAGATTCTGTCATTATCTTTAACTTTTGACATTTTAATTATGATGTATCTTGGGGTGGATCTCTGGATTCATCTTATATGAAATTCTCTGAATTTCTTAGATCTGGCTATTTGTTTCCTTCTTCAGGTTAGGAATGTTTTCGGCTATTATTTCTTCTAATATGTTTTCTGTCCCTTTTTCTCACTTCTCCTTTTGAGACCTTTATAGTGTGAATGTTCTAGTTGATCTTGTCCCATAGGTCCTTTAAGTTATTTTCACTTTTAAAAATTCTTTTTCCTTTTTGATGCTTTGTTTGGTGAGTTCTTGTGCCCTGTCTTCCAGGTCACTGATCCTTCCTTCTGCTTTATCTAGTTTGCTGTTGAACGCCTCTAGTGTATTTTTCAGCTCAATTATTGTATTATTCACTCTGTGGCTTCTGTTTGGTACTTTCTTATAGTTTCTATTTCTTTGTTGAAGTTCTCTCTGTATTCATTTATTCTTCTCCTGAGATTGTTGAGCATCTTAATGAACATTACCCTGAATTCTTTATCAAGCAAATTACTTATCTTTGATTAATTTTTTCTGGGATTTTATCTTCTTCTTTTGTTTGGAACATATTCTTCTGTTTCCTCATTTTGATCAACTCTGTTTGTTTCTGTGTATTAGGTGAATAGCTGTCTCTCCCACATTTCAAGGAATGGTCACAGGAAGACAGGAGGAATGTTTTAGTCTGCTGTCTATGCTGTGACCTGAAGATGGCAGCCTGCCAAGAACGATTTCTATGATGCTTCAGTCCCTTGGCACCCAGAAACACAAGCCCTGATGATCGCAGAGCCAGGAATTCAAGGAGTGTCCTCTGTACAGACTGCCTTCAACCACTGGGCCTGGGCACATCACCCACTGGGTTTAGAGCCATGAGGGACCACCAGACCAGGGTAAGCCTGTCCACTGGCAATATCCCATTTTCATGATTATAGCAAAATTCTATGACTTTGCTAGTTTGAATATATGGGTACAAGAAGTAAGAAGTAGAAAGGCTTGGTTTGCTATGACTCCCAGTGGCCAACTTGAAGGACTTATACATCCCTCACTGCAAATCTAGGCTCTGTGGCTCTAATGATCTCTGGTCCCCAAAAGGAGAATGCTTCTACCAGGGAACATAGGAAAAATCCACAATAACTGACAAGAGAGAATATACAATTACATTTAAAATGAGTGCCACAGCAATATGTGAGAGAGTGAGGTCAGAGAAGAGGTACACAAAGTGGATTCTTTGTCCCTATGTTTTAACAGCTAAGCTCCCTTTTAGTGATCTAAAGTACTACCCAGTGAAGTCTAAGTATCTCATTTGAAAAAAAGAAGAAGAAAACACAATCTTAATATTGCGTATTAGAAAATTGGCCTTCCAATATTTCTCCACTATATTTTTCACAAAATAAACAGATTTTCCCAAATGTCTAAATAATTGCTGGTAAGAATTTAGGCAAATATGCAGTAATTTTTACTCCAGACATGATGCCACATTCGATACAATGTTATATTTTCTCTAAAGTTTTTTTTTTTTTTTTTAATTTGAGAAGTTGTTACTTCCTTTCCTGAAACACTCCACCCTCTACTCCAAGCTATGAATACCCCAACAACCTGTGATAGCTACTTGAGTACACTTTTAGGAAATCAGGAGATAGGACTCTATGGGAAATTTAAAGTCCTGTGTTTGTTTGAAATCGGTCTCATGATTCCTGAGAGAGCCTAAAGGTTATTATGAATGGCAAATTTACTTTAGCATAGGAACTACAGAGATACTGTTCATTCTTTGGGGACAGTGTCTTAAATTCACAAGTCAGCTCTCTCAGCTATGTCTTGGAAACTTGTGACCATGTTCATGTTTACAGAGCTATGTCAAGCTAGAGTGTGCCCAATAGTAAACCTGTAATTTTAAGCTTCTACTATTACTCATGTCATAAATTCAGCATCTAAGTTGTTGCTATTTATCAATGGTTGGTTTGTTATCATGGAACACTGATTCCACTGGCAAGGTTATTTGATAATACCAGGTTTATAAGAGGGGGGAATTTTCCCCCCATAGGTCAGAACTAATAGATGCTTTTTTTCCTCACTTAACTGAGATTAAGTTTTATGAATGATAGATTAATTGTATAACATCCACAACAGTTTTTGCATAAAATAGTCAAGACATTAAAAGCCACATTGTAATAATAATAATAATAACAACAACAATAATAATAATAATAATAAAAACTTGCTCTGAGTTGTAATAGGTAAATGGCACTAAGAAGACTCCCTACAAACCTTCTGCTGCCCTTTGTGCTGGTGAACACACTCTCCTTTGGGATGTCATTCCAGCAACACTGTCAGAGTGCATTTCTTCAATGCCAGCATAGTGCTTGGCATTTACCATAATTATAAAACTTAACCCTCTGAATTGTAGTCGTCTCACCCAGTAACCTGGAAACATCTTGTTTAATTTTATATCTCCTGTATATAACATAAGGCCCATGTCTTAGTAACATGCTTAGTAAATATTCATTGAAATTCAACTCCACCCAGATGTAAGCATATAAAAATGATGTCAGTGCAAACGTGAACTTAGAAAACTATCTTTCCCCAGAGGATGCCTCAGAAAACTCCTCAATGAATGTATGGATAATGTACTGGCCTACTTCCCTGGAGCAAATGTTAACCGATCTATATGAGCTTTTGCTTATAGCTCCCTTCACCACTGAAGCTGTGCTTTTGCAACACAGCCGAAAAAGAGACAGGAGGTAAGTTAAAAGTAGTAGGTAAGTCAAAAAATCCTAGTTGGTGCCCATAAAAGACTGACCAAATGACCATGATGTTATGAACCAATCAGTCCAAACTACTCTCCAAGAATGCAGAAGAATCCTACAGTTGTAAAAATAATTCAAAACTCACATGAACCAGAAATTTTAAAGAAAGAACTATTCATTAAAACACAAAATAATACACCAAAATTTGGAATATGCTGTAACTAAAATATAAATTTCCTCCAATGTGTAACCAAAAACAAATGATGTATCTCAACCAAATAAAGCGTATACCACCATACTTCTTCTAATTGCCTATAAGTTGACTAAAAATTTCAGTTAATATATGGCAACAGCTTAGCCATGCAATATATGAATAGTTCATTGGTCTTTTCAGGAATTACATGATAACAGGTCATGGGGATCTAACCAAAAGAAGTTGAATATAATAAGATAAAGTTAGAAAATTAGACAGCGAGAGATAGTCATTATGTAGATTTTAGGATCAGGATACCAAAAGAAATTCAAAAAGAATTTAAATAGAGAACAAGATTTGCTGCTTGATGGGAAATTTAAAGTGAGACTGTTATTTTATTTTATTAATACTTCAAAATACCCTCTTGTAAGTATATAAAATGAAAATATATGGGATTTTATGTTTTGTCAAATAGCAGTAGAAAACAAAGTATTAAGAAAAATGAAATATAGGGGATCTTATTTTAATACTAAAGAAATACAAAAACAAAATTCAGAGTTCATAAATGTTTGCCTTATGAAAATAATATTATATTTGAGGAGAAGATATTTAAAGTAAGTCCTACTTTTAAAAAAACTTTATTCTTTTTAAATAGATTTATTTATTGATTTATTTATTTTAGAGAGAGTGAGAAAGCACATGCACAAGCAGGGGAGGGGTAAAAGAAGAGGAGAAAGGGAGAGAATCTCAAGCAGACTCCCCACTGAGCATGGAGCCCCACCTGGGGCTCAATCTCACAACCCTGAGATCAAGATCTGAGCTGAAACTAAGAGTCAGACACTTAACTGACTGAGCCACCCAAGCACCGCCTCCCCAAAAAAAACTTTAAAAGAAGATGATGGCATCATTTTAGTTGATCCTATAATAAGTATTTTATTATATAGATTATATCTGCTTAAAAATTAAACATGGTTGAATAACAGCATCTTGACCATTCAAGTTAAATGTGTTTGTAGCATTGAGTTCAAAGTGACTCTTTTTACTTTAATAAGTCAAAGATCTAAATTTTTTTTCTTTTATTTAAGGATTGTAGGGGATTATGTTAAGTGAGATAAGTCAAGCAGAGAAAGACAATTATCATATGGTTTCACCCATATGTGGAACATAAGCAATAGCATGGAGGACCACAGGGGAAGGGAGGGAAATCTGAAAGGGAAGAAATCAGAGAGGGAAACAAACCATGAGAGACTCTAGACTCTGGGAAAAAAAACTGAGGGTTACAGAGGGGAGGTGGATGGGGAGATGGGGTAGCTGGGTGCTCGGTATTAAGGAGGGCACGTGTTGTGATGAGCACTGGGTGTTATAAGCAACTAATGAAGCATTGAACACTAACATCAAAAACTAACGATGTATTATGTGTTAGCTAACACATAATACATTTTTTAATTAAAAAAATAAAAAAATAATTATTTCATTAAAAAATAAATAAAATTTGCATGCCTAACTAGAAATAAAATAAAATAAGTCAAAATAATGAGAGCTGTACGATTTCATGACATTGGGGATAAGAATACTGTATTTTTGTACATTATATTAGTATACAATAGACCACATACATTCATTTTTTGGGTATATTCACAAGTATAGTGTACACTCCTTTAATTTCCCTAGCATAGTATTTTACAAAATTTTATATAACAATTGTGGTACTAGCAGAAATTTTGTTAGCAGAAAACTCTGGGAAAATGGTTGCATTTAAAAAGCAAAAGACATAGTTGAGGCTGAAGTGGGGGTTGGGAGATGCCCTTGCTCCTCCTCTCCCTACCACTTCCCTAGGCTGGGCTAACAAGACCACTGGGCTGCCAGGGCTCCCCCTGCTTTCTGGAGAGGAATGAGCCATGCTGGCTCAGTTCTTTCTTGGGGTAAATGGTTTTCAGCCCAAACCTCAATCTTGAAAGAAAAAGAAATCTTAAATACAAGTATTTTCATGTTATTTTCAAACCATCCCCATGAATTCTGTGGAAAAGCTTCAATCATCTTGCCATTTAATCAATATCCCATTTTATTTTGTTTGGCTAAAGTCTTGTGAAGACTGAAATCCTGTGTGTCTTCTCGCTGACTTTAAACCTTATTCATACTTTATTTAAACATATTTATACTTTATGTATGTGTGTGTAGCAGGGTGTCTGGGGGTTCTTAGAGGTTATAGAGTGTTTGTTTTGATTGTCTAGTCACTGGGCAACACCTTCTGCAGCTGGAAGAGAAACAGAACCCTTCCATGCATGCTTGTAAGGAAAAACCAGTTAACTTTGTCATAAAACTCGGGGTTCAAAGTAAATTGCAGTTATTTAATAGAGCAAGACCTTTAAGTTTTAATAAAAGGTACTGAATAGAATGCAGAACCTCCCTCCATGCAGACACTGGCAAAATTCCACTTTGGTTCTCTTTTTTTTTAATGTAATGTCAGAATGGAGTAAGTAACAGTGATTGTAAAATACACATGCTTTAAAATTACCTTTGAACAAAAATAGCAAAGGTAATTAATATTTAATTCATGACCCTGTGAATAAATACAAGGTCATGTGAATTAGCTAGACAACCCTGAGGGAAGGAAAAAGTTTATTGTGGACGACTATATAAAAAACTATTTCTATATGCACCATGTCCAAACGTTTCAAATATCAAATTTCTACAAGCTTGTAATGCAGGCACATCCTTATTAATGAAAATGATGTCATTTGTTTACAAAGTAAAAATCATTAACTAATGATGGGGTTTGGAGCTTCTTTGTTTCTGGGGGTCAGTCACTCCCAGAAACACTCAAACCAGGGCCACATAAGTAAAATCAAGTTAATTTAGTAGAGATCTAAATGGAGATCAGGAAACACAAATGTCTAATTAGCACTGTAGTGAATAAAGTACAGGTGTCCTTCTGTTCTCTAGTATGAACATTTTATTATCTTTTTCCCAAGATGTGCATATGTAAACTCACTAAAGAGTGGTTTCTGAATGGGCATTGAGAATGAAACTTAATATAGGTTTAAAATTTGATGTAAGAATTAAATATTTTTACTTCCAATGGATAATTAAAACTATACCTTGTGTATTGGAAACTAATACAGTGACTTCTTTTCTTTGAAATGGATGAAATTTGTGTATAAATAGTTCCATTAGGTATTATTAATATTTGTATGATGATTCAGTAAGAAAGAGAGACACATTATTTTTGTTATCTGGAACAGAGTTTACCAATGCTGACCTTCTTATTAGTCACTGATTTTTTTTCCTAGCAACTCCCGCTGTGGTTTCTACTATAGATATTTTTCAATGTTCAAAAGAATGTTTTTCTCAGTTTCAAGTAGGATATATTGAGTATGGATGTTTAGAATAGAGATGTGCAGAAGGACAAATACTTTCCCTCAAGAGAGAGGGAAAGAAAGGGTGAGATAGAAGAGGTCACAAGGATGGAAGAGGAAGTCAGGGGGGCTGGAAAAAAGGGGGAAGAAACTAAGCATGGAGTGGGGGTGGACACAATGAGATCATCAAAGATGAGCAGAAATGAAGACACTGAGCACAACCTAAAGTGGGAAAGAGTAGGAGGGGCAGACACACCAAGAGGAGGGAAAGATGTGCCCAGTGAGGGAAAACAAAATAGAATAGATGCAAATACAGACACAAACACGAAAATTCATCAAGTAATATGAGTCATATGGTAATTTTTTGGTTTTTAAATTTACTATTGACAAAAGACTTTTTAAGAGCATGTGGCTGTTTTATGACCACTATCATACATGCCAGTTGTATTTCTTGACATTTACCTGAATGCAGATATTTGGTCCATAAATCTAGGTGCTTTCTTAGTTCCCTAAACTAAAATACTAGAAGCCTACAGATATGCACAAGGTCTTTGCTATGAAAAAGAACTGCCTGATATTTGGAATCCTCCCATTTATCCTTCTCTACTTCACCAGAACATGCTATGAATCATTTCACAGAATTTGCTTCCATGCTGGGTGGGATAGCATTTAAAAGGAGGATCAAGGGTTAAAATAGTGAAGTGAATACTGAGATAGTAGGAATCACCTACTTCAATATATCGTTATAATTATATGTATATAAATGTATGTGTAATGTCTCTCTGTGTGTGTGAGTATGTGTAAGTATATATGTATACACACAGAAATCTGCCATCTGTTTTAGCAGCCAAGTATCCTATTGAATCAGAAATAACTTGCTTTGAAAGGCTGCCCCTGATTTAGAAACACTCTGCTACAAAGAAGCCTACCAGTACCACACATCCCTTCCTATAACCCAACCCCTTCTGCACGTCCCCGTGTCTTCCTTGCCATATACCACCCCAGCTTCTGAGGAGCCACTTCCTGGCTACCTCTGTCCCCAGATTGCACCATTGGAGAGAGGCATGGTCCCAGCATAGGATACTGTTCAACTTCCTGGGCCACTTGCAGGATGCCCCCATATTTCCTTTCACCAGTAGGGTAAGAGTGAATGACCATTTTGCCATTTGTGTCTTTATTCAAATTTAACACACTATCACATAATCTTTTTTAAAAATATTCATATTCCTATTCAGAATATTACAAAACTGTGCTTCCCTGAAAACACCAAAGCAATTGGGAACCCAGTTCTAAGCCAGAGATTGCTCATTTCATGTGAACAGCAGTCCTTCAGGGCATGGGAGGGCTCAGGATTCTCATTTCACCATTTAATCCACATGTTGGTTGGGTGCACTTCTGGGAGCTACCTTGTAAATCATTATTTACAAGGATGTTTCCGTGATTAATAAGTATCATGAAGTTAAAGACCTGTTTGTGGGCTTGGTCGACAGTGTTGTCAAGAGATCATCCTGCTTTTTTTAGATATAGAAATAAACTGAATGTCAAAGCTTAATTCATTAAAGCACAAAATCAGAAAAAAATGAAGACATCTGGATCTTACAGTATAAGCCTTCTTCTGATGCATTATTTTTCATTGCTTTTAAAAATACGGAGCAGTCTTGTTCAGGATGGGCAAGTAGAAGTGGTTTGAAGTAACAAAGGGAATTGACCTTCATATGCAGTCAAGGGAAAAGCTCTGTTCTTATCTGTCCCTTTTTCATTGACCCCGCTGCCCAAGCCACCCAAACCCAGCAGGCCAAGGACCAGGCTAATGGAAGAGATCACAATTCAAGCTAATTTCACTCATCTTTACAGAGTGCCTGCTTTCTGCCCATAGGAATTGCCTGGGCGGATACATTCTTACCCTTCCAACTCAGGTCAAACCCTCTCCAGTACTAACTGCTCATCTCTTGTGCTCCCTTACATAAATCCATTTTATAGGAATTATCACACTGTGTTTTCATGACCTTTGGGCTATTGCAAATATTGTGAGTTCTTGTCTTATTCCAGTGCCTTCTGTAGCACTCAAAAAACATTTATGCAAAATTTTTCAATTGCTCCTTATATGTGGCAGGCGCTATTCTAGATCTGGGGATATTATCAATGAAATAAAAGATAACAATTCTTGCTCTCAGAAAATTAACAATGGCATGAAAAGAGACAGATTATAAACAAGGTAATAAGTAGTTGTACTGTATATTAAAAGTATTCTTTCTTTTTTTTTCCACCAAAAATAAAACAGGGAAGGAGAAATTAACAGAGTAAAGAGCACCTCACTTTTATATTTGATAAAATATATTTGTAGAGGAAGACACTTTTGACAGTAGGAATATGACTTAGGAATGAATTAGAAGCCAGCTAGAGTAGGCTGGTTTGTATTTAAAGATACCATAGGAGTTTTGCTGGCTAATTAGTCTTGATTTTAGTAGAACTAGGGAAAGAATCTATGAATTTGGAAGCAAAGAAGCTGTGGGTACTATGTAAAAATAGTTAAAGAGGATCAACATTAAATAGAAATTCCTTTACAATGAGTTACTAACTACATTATTTACTCTAAAAACAAACATTGGTGGACAATGTATAATATTTGATAACCTCTTGTACTAGGGATACAATGGCGAATAAAATTTTCTTTGTCTTTAAAAAGTTGACCCCAAAAAAGTGTATCAGAAAAGCAGAATTGTATGTGACTAATTAAAATTTTTTTAGTTTTTAGTTTTTTATTTATTTATTTTTTGTTTGTTTGTTTTTAAATTTCACCACTCAAACTCTGAACTTAAAGGCAAGGGATCTGCTTTCTTTTGAATGGGTGGACAGATGGATGAATCAATGATAAAATAGCTATGATTCAACATAATAAGTGCTTTAGCACAAACAAGAAAAGAAGCGCATTGAGTACACAATGGAAAAAAGTATTAGTCAGCCGGGGAGGTCACAGGGACAGTTCATGGAGGAGATGACATTAATCATTTGCTTTAAAGGATGAGTATGAGTCCCATGTGGGAGAAGATGAAGGAAAGAATTTTCTAGAAATAGACTATAATAGAGTTGAAATGGAAAAACAATAATAAACACTAGATTTAGGCATGGAATTTTCTTATAGGAAATAGTATGGCAGGAAGATTGGATGAATAAAATGTGAAGATGAAGGTAATTGGAAAAATGCTTTCCAAAAAAAAAAGGAGGTAGGGAGCCTGCGTGGCTCAATTGGTTAAGTGTCCAAATGCTAATTTCATCTCAGGTCTTGATCTCAGATCCCTGAAATGGAGCCTGGCTTTGGGCTCCATGCTCAGCAGTGATTCTGCTTGAGATTCTCTCTCAGTACCCCTTCCCTCTTCTTTCTCTCTCTCTAAGATAAATAAATAAATCTTTAAAAAAAATTTTAAAGATGCTTTCTACAAAAAAAAATAAATAAATAAGCAAGGGGAAAGATCATGCAAGGAAAATAAAGGGAGCCAAGGATCGTTTCAAAAGCAAAGTTGAACTCAGAAAGAAAGAGGTTAAATGTAACTATACTTTGGGATAGGGTTGGGGGTCAGTTAGGTAAATTCAGGGGCCAAGACTGAAAGTGCTATACAGAAGTTTCCTTAATCAAGAAGCCAGCAAGACTCGACATTTGAACACCTTTACACAGTCACATGCTAGCCACGGACAGAACACCCAGAACCCAGCGCTGCTATTAACCCACTGCTCTTCCTACCACATGAGCCAGTCAAATCCCAAGTGAGGGTATGCCTTAGTGTTATGAGAAGTCACCCATTGTGAGGACTGAAAACTCAAGAACACCATGTTTTGTTTGTGGGAGCTGACCTGTCAAAACTGTGGGCCATATTTATTTCAGTTCACACTTCATGCAGAAAAAATATTGCAAGATGTCAGAAACTTTTTTTTTTAAAACATATCATGCAAGTGAAATGGGACTTCCAATGGTTACAATTTACCTAAGAGATAACAGTAAGAGATGAAATATTCTGCCAAAGATTAAAGTCAACCTCCTCCTTCAAGAAGGACTGAATCGAAACAAGCAGTAGTACTGAATAACTCTGTTTCACTAAAGGTGCTCAAGAGCACATTAAGGTGAGAAGATGCCAACCAAAGGAAGTAAACCGTGTAAAGTAAATGGGAAAGTAAACTTCACAAGTAAACTGTGAAGAGCCTGAGCAAGATTGAAGGAACCTCAGCACATTAGTTACTAATATGTCAAAGTAGCAAGTCTATCATGTGACAGAAAGAAGTTGACAGAGTCTGGATTTTGCTTGAGACACAATCATTAAACTTTGAGAAGACACTGGATGACTATGGAGTCACCTACAAAGGCATTTAAAATGTTGTTTAAAAAGCATCCTTATATATTTTTCTCTATCCAATGATCTGTGGAAAATATTTAAAGCAGATTTGGTTGATTTCAAAAATTCCCAAGAGGTCAAAACAAAAACTCACAGGAGATCAAGGCTTGCGCTTTTTGCTACACTACTGTTAAAATTGTTCAGTATGCGGCTACTTTTCATCAAATAGAAATACAAACAATGGGTTACTAGAAGTCCTAGGTTCTGGGGATTCTGTCAGTGACTAGCATGTGACCTTGAAGAGATGTTCAAATGTCAGGTCTTGCTGCGTTCTTGGCTAAGGAAACTTCTGTGTAGCCATCATTAACATTAAGCCAAGAATTCATGAACTAAGAAAATCCCAAAGAAACCGAAATATTTGACTTTCTTGCCAACCCACACCATTGAAAATTAGCAACGAGAGAAAAGTTTTTCCAGATAAGTAGTAAAGTCTAAGCTAGTGCTTCTCAAACATTAGTATGCATAATAGTAGTTTAGCGATCTGTCAAAATGCAGGTTTAGTAAATCTGGGGTGGGACTGAGATCGCATTGCTAATAAGCTCCCGGGATGTCAAGCATACTGACATTCTGAGTCGCTAGGCTCCGGGCCACACTTGATCCCCAAGGTGGAAGTTATCTCTCCCTGTACACGTCTGTAGCACTTTGCTCTCATCACTCATGGTGACGTCATCACATAACTCCCGGGACTTGTTACACTGATGCCATTAATTTTCCGTCTACTGCAATCCCTAGCCCTACACTGGTGCAGAAGAAGCCCTGAATGAACAAATAGAGAAGGAAGAATTCATTCCTCAATCAAGAGTGGCAAATACTGCTGTTTAAAAAGATTTATGTTACCAAAAAAGAAGAGCTAAATGGATGAAAAAAATTATCTCTGTGGGGGAGCTCTGCAAACCTGAAAGCACAGTGAGGTAAATCTTCACATGTGGCTCACAGGGGTGGCATTTTGTCATGGTTTTAGAAAATGTCTGATTTCTAGAGACATTCGTGCCTTAGACTCTTTTAAGCCATTGGTTGACATAAACCACCAATATCCTTGTGATACTTTTTGAATGTAAAAATAAAAGGTAAAAAAAAATAAAGCACATTTCTTGTTCTTATTTTTTTCCAAGAGGTTTTACTCTGGATATTTGCTTAGAAGCTCCATGCTATTTTTCATACAAACATTATAGTTTAAAGTAGAACATAAACAATTAAGTTGGGGAGTGTTGTCCCATCCTATGTAATCACACCTTTACATTTTATATATATATATATATACATGCACACACCTATTATGGTCTGTGCAAACTGGAAAATACACAGCCATTTAATCTTTAAGTTCAGTGTTCTCTGAAGGGACAGTACCCGATTGTTGGCCCATTTCTAAATGCCTGTCATCAGCCTCAGGTGGGTGTTAAGTGACACACACACCTCCCACATTGTGAAATCAGTCTTTGAAGTAAGTACAAGGCCCATGGTAGATCATCACCTGGGAGGTAGCATGTTGAAAGGAAAAACAAACAGAGGAGACAAATATTTGTATCATCTCCTGAAACTTTTTAATATAGACGTAAAATCACATGATCAATTCGTGGAAAAAATCTAGAAAGAAAAGACAAAGGGTGATTGGCACGCCGGTGAATAAAGAAAAGGCGCTGGGGTTAGTGGATTATATGCCAACTTGAGTTATTAATTTATTGATAAAGTTCAAATAAATATTTTTCCCAAAAGTGGATGATGAATTAGAACACTGGTGTGTTAGTGTAGGTTCATTAATCATAACAAATGTCCTGCTCTGCTCGGGGAAAGTGTTAGATAGTGGGGGACATT
This sequence comes from Neogale vison, assembly GCF_020171115.1. Classification (NCBI taxonomy): domain Eukaryota; kingdom Metazoa; phylum Chordata; class Mammalia; order Carnivora; family Mustelidae; genus Neogale; species Neogale vison. The sequence continues at coordinate 81,911,850 of NC_058094.1, read as the reverse complement.
GTGTGTGTCAGGACACGGGGTCTATGGGGAGTCCCTGTACCTTCTACCTTCTGCTCAGTTATTCTGTGAACCTAAAGCCACTCTAAAAAGTAAAAAAAAAAAGTGGGGGGGGGCGTGGAGGTCGGCATGGAATGTGAGGGCTTGCAGTAGCGGAAAATAATATAGAGGCTGCATCGGGTACTGGGAAGAGTGGGATGTGCGCTGGACCACATACAGGACCTAAGTTCTACTTCTAGTTCAGTCACTTACTACTCAGACATCTTGTATTAATCACTTCACTTCCCCCAAACTCGGCTCAGAAGCTAAATGTAGCTAATGTTGTTTGTCCTGACTACCCCTCCAGGTGGCTTGTACGGATCCAATTAGAAACTACCTATTCTTTCAACCACTCACTTGCCACGCACATTTTGCAGGTCCACTCAATGGCAGTTTCAGTGCTAAATGCTATTAAAGGCTACGTAAGCACATAAATGTATGACAGAATTATAGTTAATGGAATTTTGTTACAGAACAAACTCTTTTAAAAATTTCATTCTTATTGGAAGTTTCCCTAATCTATTTCAAGATACTCTCTTACTTTAGTAAGTACAGTAGAGTAAACAGAATGATCTCTCTGGAGTGATTAACTCATCTTATGCCTCAGTGTCCCATGACCAACAACAGCCTACCCACTACCCAGAGATGAGGATGAGGAAGGCACCCCAAGGTGGACACTTTTCTACATCTAATCCTTATCATCTGCTGCTTTGCTAATCAGCCTCACTTGCACCCGAAGTGGCCTATCATAAAATGAGTTTTCTTTAAGGTGTCAGGCTTTTGGATTCTAATTTATAGGCTTGGCAACAATATTTAGAAAGACATATTGCTAACATGAATGTAACAGATACGTTATAAAAATCTAAAACATGAACTGAGCCCTGCATTGGGAAATCATAGGAATGAAAGGGGGAAAAAAAAGAGTCTTTGTTCCTTCTTTTATCCAACTTTGTAATCATAGCTACTTATTTCCTTTAACCTGGATGATGGATTTATGGAACTCTTAACTTTAGAAATCCACTTCTATTTTATTTCCTTTAGTTGTCATCTCCAGAAATCTCTGTGCAACAAGTAGTTGCAATAAAATCATACTTATTAAAAGAAACTCTATTGCCCCACCCCAAAATAGGGAAGAAAGCTATTAAGTATTAAGTAAAACGTTTAATTGATATAAAAACTCTTGTGAATGAAATAAGATAGAAGAAAAAAGAGAAAGCCATCTAAATCTGTAAGTCACAATTTTTTTCACACGTTGATTAAATGTTATGATTAAATCTATAGCCTATTGATTACAGACTTTATAAAATACTTAACATTTTAAACTTACAAGAAAATGCCAAATGATACAGTTCTTAAATGAAGAAAGAAAGTATATAAAATAAAATACAGTAAAAAGAGACAACCAAATGGTAATTTGCATTACAAAACTTGCCAACCAATTGGTAAGCAGCAATAAGACCATGAAAGGACAGTGGGATTTGACTCTAATACACTTAAGAGTCTTGAATTTATTTGTGTTTCTAAGTAGTCACATAGGAAAGCCATTTCAGAGGCTAGAATATATTTTCCTAATTAGAGGAAAGGGCTGGACTGGTGTAAAACATTTTGCCAATGCATGAGACAATTACCAATATTAGTAGATGCAACAGCATTCAGATCAGATTAAGGATAATAGTAATAAAAGAAAAGCAGAGATAATACAATGGTCATGATTTAGAAGGACGTGAGAATGCCTTCTCGACATCACCTGTAACCTGGATTGTGTTGGAGGAAAGACTGGAAATGCTAATAAGGAATGTGATTAAAGGTGGACCTGTGGTTATAAATTGCTTTTTTAATGGTGATGATAGTAGCTGACATAGAGTATAATAAGAAGATGAGAATGTCACTATCAATTTTTATTAGTGTCATGAACAATATACAGTATATTTAAATTAGCTTCATTTGTATTAGTATTTTTGTAAGTAGTAGGTCTAGAAGCAATAACATGTCCAATGCATTCTAAAAAGAAGAACTAAATAAAGTTGCCAATGTTCCCTAGAAAATGGCCATAACTTTTACACTGGGAAAAATGTGCCACATATCCCAAGATACTCAGAATTCAGGCGCACAAAAATTCTGGATTCTAGAGCACAACAAATCTGCAGAATAAACTGGAGGAGCAATTGTAGCAAATGAATAAATTCATACAAAAATGTCAAAGACACTAAAAATACAACCTTCTATATAAATCGGAAGGCTTTTCCAAGATTCACGTAGAATGATAGTTCAGGTCTACCCCTGAGTCAACTTAAATCATGTAAGAAACAATTTGGAATCTATTTGGTCGAAGCATGAATATTCTGTTGAAAGTAAGTAATTATAAAATTAAAAAATCAGTTAGTAATTTTTATAAACTTGTTCTCACTAAAGAAAAATAGGTGAATTGGGTTTGCTAGTGAATTTTCCCAGCAATTATCACCAGCTTTCTGAGTTGGTCTGATGACAAATTAGGTAAAATTGAATATCTGACAAAAAATAACTCATAGAGAATTAGGAAAATAGGAAATATTTTTACTTTTAATCATAACATTTTCTTTGTCCAAATTCCAGACACCTAATCTGTTGAAAAACAGGCCTTAAGGGTTAAAATATAGAATTTCAAGAATCCAGCTGCTAACAATATGAATAAGTTATTTCTTTTTAAATTGTATTCTAGATGATTAGTATTGTGTATGAGAGAAATCATAGCTTGGGGGTTAAGAGCCTGTCCTGAGTCAGAAGTCTGGACTACTTACTAGCTGTGTAATGTTAGAGTAGTTACTTTCATTTTCTTCATCTGAAAATTGGAAAAACCATAGTTGCTACCTTATAAAATTCTTGTGAGGATTAAATGAGACAGTAGCGTGATGAAGAATGCTCAAGAGTGTCTGGTACATGACAAGACCTCAATATTCTATTAGTTTTATTACAATTACTAAAGTTAATAGTGTGCTTAAGTAGTAATCTCTATTTTTCCAGGAAGTTTATCTTAAGCTTTTTTTTCCTACAAAGTTGCTTCTCTCTGCTAGTTCCTCCCTTTTTCTTTATGAGTTACAAATTTCTCCTTAAGCCAAAACACTCATTCATTTCTTCAAAATTCTCTTTTCTTTTCAAGTTATTTTTCAAGACCTATCACCAAAAGTCTTACTTCCCTCCCAAGAATGGTTTGAGTCCCTCAAAAGACTGACTGGAGACATAGTCACTTCAACAGTTAGGGAAGTCCACGAGTTCCTGGGTACCCTGTTTCTGCTTGGACCAGTAGGAAACCATTGATTAATAGGGAAACATCTCATGCACTTTAAGCCCTTGATCATTTTAAACTTCTCTTGATAATTCTACAGGAAACATAAAGTCTCCAAACAGATAGGAATTTTAAATGAGAGCATATTTAAAAACAAGTGATTAAGAAAGTCAGACACTTCATTCATTTAATCCTGTCCTGATATGTGGGTGCGTTCTCCTTTCTGCTCAAGAAATTTAAAATGTAAAATGTAAACTTCTCAGTCATGAAATTGAAAATATAAGCAGGACCGGGGATTCCCTACTAACAAATTTCCACAGAGAAGGGCATTAGCATGAAAGCTTGAACTCCATTCTGATAGATATGTATTCCACTAAATAAGTGTACCAAAACTGTGACAGAATGAATCTTCTGAAACATGGAAATAACTAAGAGAGCCTTTTCTTCAGGAAATCACAGAACACAGTTGCTTGGAAAAATAGCCATGTAAACATTCATGGATACAGTGTAAATTTCAAAGTGTATCAAACGCTGTTACACAACTTCCTGTTTTCAAACATTTCCCTGAGGAACACATACAGACCATTGTTGTTTTCAGAAAGGTGGATTAAATGGTAGGTGTGAGACTTGGTTTGCAATAGCATATAAAGGACAAGGGACAAAGGATTCATCTTGCTCCTGACACAATTTCTCTAAAAAATATCACTGATACAAAATATGTATGTCAGCATGTGTTTCCTTTTAAAAATTTACTTTAAAAAAAAGATAAATTACATCTTGAAAGAAACTCTGCAAAAACAAAACAAAACAAACTCCACAATTAATTGGGGTTTATTCTGCAAAACCTACTATGATGGAATTTCCATAACATTGTCTTAGGTATATTAATAGTCTCTAAGGTGAAAATGCATGGACACACCCACAAACCTACTATCTTCCAATGTCTACAGTTAAAAATTTATATGATAGAGTTATCTAATTATTTAAAACAAAAACTTGAGAACTTGGGACTTGGGTCATTTTTTAATTAGGCTCACAGATGACAATTCAGTTCTTCACTCATCACCAGTGCACAAACCAACCACAGGCAAGGTATGGACACAAAAGTGGCAAACACTCCATGGAGGGAAGTGGGAAACTACATTATAGCAAAATGTTGTGTTTTGTTATCAAAATGGGAGCCCTAATTGTTTTAACCAATTATGGGTCGTTTCTCCCTTTCTCTTCTCCTTTGCGACATAGACAAATAAGCCTGTTGGCTTATTCCTCCTACTACCACAGGGATTCTCAGGTTTGAAATGTACAAAAGCCTTAAAGCCAACGGATACTAGAAAAAGTAACATGGGACAAATCTTACCTGAGCTCCTGAATTAGAGAATCTATTGGCACTGTTGACAAAAAGAAAGAAAAATCAGTTTAATTTTGAAAACTGTATGACTGAAACTTTTTACCCATCTAAAAATAATGACCAATAAATGGTTAATACAGACCCCACTTAACTTCCCACTGGGTGACTAGATCATTTCTGGTTCTGGTTCTTTGGAGTGGATATCAGTGGGTAGATGAATATGATCCAGAACAGATGATTCAGGGTTTAGTGCCTTAGATGACTCTGGGACCTTGCATTAATGGATTGGATTTTCCAAATACCTATCTTTAAAGATTCATTGAAAACTTACAAGAACATGAAGGACTTGAATTATTTTTAAATCAATTTTATTGTCCATATGAAATGTTTCAAAATAATCCTAAGCTGACACTTTTATTGACATTAGACAAGTATTTATACAAAATGGAAAGTTTTACTAAGTGGATGCATCCCAAAATAATATTCCATAAATTTCATATGTATAGAAAGAGGAAAATGTGCTTTAGCCATGCTAATATCAACATGGTTTTAAAAATAAGAATCTTGTAAAAAAAAAAGCTTTGATGTTTTTTCTGACAAGTGATGGGAATTAAAGAAGTTCATGTTTATAAATACCTGCCTACACAAGGATAAGCAGCATATTGAGAAAGACAACAGGTGGTTTTAAAGATTACTCATGACACACGAGAAACAGTTGTTTCATTTCTAGAAGAACATTTTGGCTCTATTTAAGGGTGTATATTATGTGCCAAAAGAATTCAAAGTACAAAAAGAATTGCAAATTAAAAGACCCACATTTTAAAAGTATGCTAGAATAGTGTGCTTTTAGAAGTCAAAAGAAGGGATTCATATTCAAACACAGTCCCTAGAATGCTGGTATTTCTGGCAGATGCAAGTTTATCCTAAATAACAATACAAATCATTTTTTTTTCCCTTCAACTTGTATTCTATTGAGAAGTTTGTGGGCATAAAAATGTAATGTTTAGAACTACTGCATTCCAAATATTAGGATATATGATGTAATTACTTCAAATGTAACTTGAAGTAAAACTGGGTACTACCATGGTATGAAACTACTGTTTGGGTAGAGAAAGTTCCTGCATCTTGTAAAGCATTATTCTGCCTTTTGGTTGTCATAGCTAATGATTTTTACTGAAATGGTTACATTTTAACTGAAAAAAGTCATCGTGGAATTTACTAAAAATTTTGGGATTCTGGACTTTACTCAAACAGGCATTATTTACCTTGACTACAAATAGAAACATAGCTAAGGAAAGCATTTCATCTGATTAGCCCACTTTCAACAGTAAATCTCAAAAACCCTTCCTTAGCAAGGCTAACTGGGAGAAGAGTCAGGTGGGGAATGGCTATCCAGAGTGTTTTCAGAGGCTATGGTAAAACTACAGTTTTCCATTTAGAATTAAGGGTCACAAAAATATAGCTAATTATAATAAAAGTTATTTTCCTTAAGGGGTATTATTGCCAGTCAATCCTGTTTTCCAGATGTTTAGATCATCAAGGGCCTGTTTATATTTCAATATTACATTACCATCTGTTGGTTACAAAAAGAGAAGGATAACCGGCAAGTTAAACCTTTCAAACGTTACTTTGCGGAGCTGCCGGAAATTCCCAGCAGGGACAGGCAAAAAACAAACATCATCATTTTACTCGAACTAAGTTTAGATTGGGAGCCACTAAACCAGATAACATAAAAATCAAAATCTGCTTTGGCAGTAAACTAACAATTCTCTCTTTTCCCTTGGCCATTAAAGGTCACTTCAATAATTTGGAGGTCTCCATGAAGCATTCTTCCCTTGCTGACCCTTATGTTGTTTTGCAGGATGTTTCAAATCTACTCATGATTGCCATTTTGTAAAAATTAGCATCACACATCATTGGGACTTTTCTGAGTCCTTTAGCTCCTGGTTCATAATATTTTGCCTCTCAATGCCATGATCCAATGTCCTAGCTTGATTTAAAAAAAGAAGCCCTGAGGAAGTTGTAATGATTCTAACTACACATTAGGGACTGAGTACTGGAACTCCCATATTTCATGGTATGGTGGGCACGGTGTCATGGAACCTGCTTGCTAACTCACCCTTGGTTCCTTTAGAGCGGGTACGCAGTGTTTTATCTTCAGCCTCTGCATCCATCTGTAACATGAACACAAAGTCCTGAGGTCATTCCTTTGACATTGACCAAATTACAAAAACATGTCCTTGCCAGTTCTGAAGGTCATAATGAAAAACAGAGTAGTCCTCTACGCTCTTGAATAGCACCCTGCCTCGGCAGGTAAGTAGCTGTGACTGCTCTTGCAGTCCATGAGTTTTGGAAATACTTTTATAGATGCTGAAACCAGAGGGAACAGTGAGAAGAGGGCAGATGTCCTTGTCCATAAGTGTTTGCTAGCAATTCAAACACTTCTGGCATTACAAAAATTGAAAAAAAAAAAAAAAGGATTGTCTGATTAACAGTGGTTGTGAAGTAGACAAAACCTCAAATGCCAAACAAAAGGTTTCAGACTAATTTACTAAAACCTGATTCTAATACAGTGTGCTTTCTTTTCAGGTGTGGAAGTTTTTAACATTTTTTTTTTACTAGACCTTGTCTGATATGTACCTCTTTCTACTTCAGGAAAAGTAATTCCCTGTGTAAAAAAGCAACATGAAGGCCAATCACTGAAATGGCCCCATTTCAAAATACCACTGGAAATGTTAATCATCAAATGACATACATTTACTTCCAGAATTCCAGAATAAATATTGGTTCTAATCATGCAAATCTGTGAGGAAAGTGAAATTTGAGTGCTGCTTGTGTCTGCATCAAACTCCCTAAAACATCATTACTAAATATCTTAAAAGTAATCAAATAAACTATTGAAAGAATAGAAAGACTTTAAAAAGCCTGCTGTTTTTGTCCCTCTGGAGATAGTCAGACATGACTACTCCCATCGTTTTCACTAGAATCTTCCAATAATGTCTAGTTTAATTCACCTTTGCACATTATCAGAAGGAGTCCTTAAATAGTGAGAAGTGATTTTGCTTGAAAATGAGAAGCAGGCAGAAGGTGCTGTCCGTGGTGCCCATCCTTAAATCCTGACATAGCGTGTATCTGGTATGACTGCAATGGTAATGGGAGGCGCATCTCTGCTCTCTCAGGCTGAGTTGTGATTGAAGGCACTGACCTGCCATAGACTTATAATAGGGGAGCAGGTGTGGCAATGATGGACTTTAATTTCCTTTAATAAACCTTTTATGTGCCACACTTTTACTGCCATTCGACGCTCTCCAAGGTCCTGCACATAATAGGTTCATTACTTTTGATTACTATAGTCTATTGAGACAAACAACTCCAGAACACACTATATATTATGTTCAGTTAAACCAATATAGACTATTTATCCATTGTGCATTTTTTCACCTGCAACACTACAGACAAAATTAACGACAGCTCTTGTAAGCTAAAACTATTAAAACCACCAGTACTCTTTTGTCATCATTTCATAATAAACACCACACCAATCACTGAACTGTTTTTTAAATTAGCAAACAAAAAGTGTTCACTGCTTTTGCTAAGCTGCAGTCGCTTTAGTCTAAATAAAATGGTCCATCATTATGAATATTTTAAAACTACATAATAAAAGGAAACAACAATAAAAGAGAGGTGATTTTTTTTTCCTGTAGATTTTCCTTCTTTTAAAACCACATGTATTTATGACAGATGCAACATTGCCTAGGATTAAAATGGCTTGGTTTACTCAGGATGGTGAGCACTGCTTTGTGAAATCCTCCTCCTCCATGAGTATCTCTGTTGCATATAAAGTGGCTCAACTCAAGCAAACTCCCCTCCATGTGTTAAATGAGTAATTGGTTAAGAGAGATCAGCAGCAGGAGGATTAAAACAATGAAAAACACCAACTATTTCTGAGGAGACTACTCCCGTGGGTGAGTAGCAACTCAACACAACTCTAATATTTTCCTACCACACAGGTGCTATGAGCTCTCCCTAACCAATATGAAAAATCTCTCCTGAAAGGCAAGTGAAGATTGAACTCCATGAGTTTCTTTACCAAAACTGAAATACAGGTTGCAAACAATGCCAGCAGGTACATATAAAAGTTTTAGAAACATACTTAAATGTAGCCTTCCTTAGAACAGCTTTTAAGAGTAATTCTATTTTGCAATTCAGCTATTCCCTTGGACCTGACGGGTCTGCAGCCACCCCAGGAGCTGCCTCCCCCATAAAGTCATTGGAAAGAATGCATAAATATTCATGGACCTCTGCTTGATTATGCTTGGAATGCTAGTCTCATAATTGCATTTTGTGGCGCTATTGTCCTCTTGGTGGTACAGCATATATATCCTATGTAAACATTTTAAAGACTGGTAACTCATAAAGCTAAGTTTTCAAATTTAACTTGTGAGCCAAGTTATATGAGTGAAATGGATTGAGATCATAATACATAATCCATTGATTTCAAATTCTTTCTCTGTTTCACAACCAAAGAACAATAGAAGTTACTAAGTTCAGTGTTGACTCATGTCTGATAGCTCATTGAGGAATAAGAAGATCAGAAACCTAAAGCAATGTGCTTTCTTTTCAGGGGTGGAAGTTTTTAACATTCATGAGATGGCTTGCTCTCCTGACAGATCTCAATCTGAAGATAAGACTTTGTTTTCTAAAACCTTATAGACGGGAGGAGAAATTTCTAACTATTCTTTTATATGGACTATTCTTGTGGATTTTAATAAACTCCTAATAATTGGACTTAATTTTTTTAAGTGAAACTTTATTTTCAATGAGTACCTTTTGCTGGGAATGGTGCATTAAAGAGATTTCTACCTCAGTGCATGGGGTAAGTGTGGCAGGGCAGGGGTGGGGGTAAAATTCCCATTCTTTAAACTTCTTCCAGACCTATAGAGAAGGCCCATGGCTATGGTGTGATTCAGGAGACTGACCTAACTAATATGTGCTACAATATGGGAAACTACACTTCTCACTGGGAACATTTTTTTTTTCCTGTTGTAAGAGGAGACTTGATCATTTTTACTGCGGAAGTCCCAAATGCTATTGACAAGTCTCCAATGAATCTGGCAAATCTTTTTTTTTTTTAATCTGGCAAATCTTAATGAGTCATTTCCTTTCTCAAAACAGAGATCTAATTTCCTTAAAAAAAAACAAAACTGTCCTTCTTGAGGTTTCTTAGAACCTTTGTTTATCTCATTTTGTTGTTTATGAATGGGAGCAAGTTAAGATATTTTCTGGGATTCCTATAATGGGTTCCTCCTGGCTCTGATAATCTACTTCTCAATAGAGAGAAAATATTAAAAATACGTTTTGCCATTTGTTTTTCCTAATCTCAAACTACTTTAAGAAAATTTGCTTAACCTACAAGTATGAAGATTTTTATGTACAAATATGTGATAAGGAGAAAAAAGTGGTTCTTACCTGGTATTCATAATAAAGCCATGAAAAAAAATTTATAAGATTTCATTCTCTGGGAAGAGGAGTTAATACAAGGAAAAATGGCAAGAGGGAAAGAAACTTACGAGATAAAGAAGGCAAAGAAGTGAAACTTGCAGGAAGGATATGCAAGATCCAATAAGAAGTAAGTAGATAGGTAATGAAGAAGAAAAATGAACATAAAAATGAAATTAAACTACTTAGTTGAATTTGGAAACCCGTTACTTAACATCCTTATATACTTGCAACCCTATATACAGGTACCCATTGGAAATTCCTAGTTGCTTTTACTTAATCATATTTTCTTACTGGCCCTCACATCAGGGGCAATCAGCAGATCTCCTGTCCACATCACCCAGTGTATAGATCAGGAGCCTTCCTCTGAGCTGAAGAGAAAGTCCTGAAATTGTTGGTTTGTAGAAAGGAGAGCCTCAAGGAACAGGACACAAAGTTTATAAAATCAATTTTGTTTTCAGTCACACAAGCAAATTACTGCTATATGAGGAAGTTTAGTTTCCTTTGATTTTATTTTTCACTCAAAATCCCATTTTAACCTAATGGTAAAAAAAAAAAAATTCTCCAAGTAAATATTTAATCATTTCTTAAAAACTGGATAAAAAAGATCTCTTGGTGATGTTGAAGTTTTATTTTTCCTTTCAATAGAACTATAGACTAGACTGGTGTCCTAGATAGGTAAATAGATAGATAGATGATAGATAGATGGATACAAATATGTATGAGTAATCTTGAATTTGTTACATTAATATAAAAAGTCATAGTGATCATAATGTTTTGATCACAACTTCTCAAAATCCTGATATAATTAAACTTCATACTCTACTTATACATAATCTTATGATGATAGCTATCTTTAATTTGAGAAGTCCTTCACATACACTCAACTTGCAATAATTTCCATTTATAACAAGATTTCATTGTGTTTCCCTCCTCAGAGCTTTGGACTGGCAATGCATTTTTGTAGGTTGTGCCACATGACTCTTGTTAGATGTCATTTCAATCCCAGGGAACACGTGGCAATGGAGAGAGGAAGCTCTATGGCTGCTGAGAAGAGGTCCTGGGGTCCTCTCCATGAGGAGTCTTTTATCCTCAGTCGATGCTTCCTTTACAAAAATCAATTTAAAAAAAATAACAAAGAGAAACTCAGGAAGTTGGAAAGGGCTAAACCCAGAAAATGAAACAATTGGAGGATGCCAGTATCTTAGAATGAAATTTGGCCAGATTGAAGAACAAAGAACCTTACACTGAGTGCCCTTTCTTTTGCTGATTCTGGCATCATTTTCTTTTAAATACAGGTTTGGATCAGCCCAAAACGGCAGCAAAAGCTGTCTCCCTCTTATACAGGGAATGGTTGGGGAACATGAGTTCTAATACTAAAAGAATAGTTTTCTTGTTGAGAGAATATTGAGATGGAATGTTCAAGTATTTGCTTTCTCTCTTTTAACCCTCTTTTTACTTTTCGGTTTTATTTTCATATGTTTCTTTTTTGCTCAGAAAGAAGACATCAAAAAATGAATTTAAAAAAAAATGTAAACTAATAAAAACTGGTTTTTTGCATCATTCAAGATACCATATTAATTTTCTCTACCTTCTCTAAGTCCTTTATTCTAGAAAAAATGAAAATTTTCTGAACCCTTTATCTTTATTCCTGATTCCAACTCCCTGTTCCTACTTATATGTTTCTTATTATACGATCTTTGGTTCTGCACAGAAAGCTAAGGAATAGAATGATGTGTCCCCTTTAGATTTAGAATACCTCTCTTGTCTGCCCTAATCTTTCCCACCCTGACAAAAACTACACCTAAGGAAGAAACACTCAGTCCACCATCAGATCAAGTGCAGTTCTCTGGAAAACTCTTCTTTCTGAGAGCCAATTTCATTCCCATTCCCCTTAGAGGAAGTGATTCTCACAGGGATTTCCAGAGTCACTTGGAAATGCACTCCAGTAAAAGAAATCTTCGACCTGAGATAAGCTTGAGTCGCTTTATAAGGAAGTTTGTCTATTTTGAGTTTCATTTTTCATTTCTGAGTTGTCACTGCTTTGTCGACTTCATCCTGTAACTTCACACAACTGGCAAAGCTGAATATAAACCAAAGCCATATGTTTGTGTCCTTTTGCCAAACGACTCCAGCAAATAGTTCTATTATTCCCTTAGGTAGCCAACGTGTGCCAAGGATTTCTATTAGTCGCCGTACCACGGCCTCTGAGTCACAGCTTTGTGATATAAGGGGGCAATCGCCAACTTTATGTTTTAGGAGACTTTTTGTGTATTTTTTAAAATATGCCCGGTTTAAAGACAACGTGGGTTAGATAATACCCTAAAAGGGCCTTAAGAATTTTTTTTTCTTACTGATATATTAAGATGTATGTGTACAAATATGTAATTGTTAGAAGACAAGCTACTTCATATAGAGATAAATTATTTTTAATAGGTTTTTCCCAAAGACAACTTAATTCTTTACTTTCCAGTGTTTGTAGGAATTAACTTCAGAAGTCATCTACAATGCTTTTAAAAACATGCTTTTAAACTATCTCTTATTTATTCTTAATCCTTCAGTAAACTGATTTCTAATACAAATGAATTTAAATGTATTTTCAAAGACAATTTTAATGCTGAAGCTTTCTTTAGGGGTAAACATGTATGAATAACTAATATAAACCAATCAATATGCAAAAGGACTCTACCTGTTTAATATTTTTAAATATTAAAATGATCATGCTTCTGACAAAATTCCAAATTCAAATTCAGCACTATCAATAAATTCCTTTCAAAGCAAATCCACCAAGTGTTGTTATAAAGGAGAGCTTTTATATAAATGCCTTGATTGGATACATTTTATTTCAACACAAAATGTTGCCTTACCTCTCTTTTTCTTCAGGTAACTTGTCTGCCAACTTGGTTTGCCCTGCTCTGTCAAAGTGACAAAATTTCTTTGTCCACCTCAGTGAGAAGTCCTTAAATTCATTCTATTAAGATCAAAATTAAAAGGAGGAAAGAGTATCAAATTAAACAGAAGATCAGTAGTAAACAATGAAGTGAACAATAATGCATTAACACTTTTACCTGTAATCTGGTTGGGCTCTACCATAGAACGAAAAATTGTATACTACAATATCAATGAGAAAAAGACTTTAATATTTTTAAAGGTAGTCAAATTCATTCTGGTCTTAATTACTAAACTATATATGTATATATTACGTCTTCAATTTGGTAGGGAAATTGGATAGTATTATCTACTAGTATTTTTACTATTGTCATTAGTATTCTTACTTTTAACCACCCAAAGAAGTTCAGACAAGATTTGGAAAGTACTCTACTCAAGAAATCACAAAAGACAGGTTCAAAATTCATCCTGTTCTTGTTTAGAGTTCTCTTGAATGAGACTTTCATATAATGCTCATAATTCTTTTTGTCAATATTTTATCTTGCTTTTCATAGAAACGATTTACCCTTGTTTTACTCTGCATTCAGACATACCACACAGAGCTGCTTCACCTCTATTTTGTCCCAGGAATGGGAAGAGAATCTCTCTTCAGACCATTTGGCCCTTGAGAGGAAACTTTGAAATTCAGCATAGTACATTCAGCATCCTAGAGCAGGACTATTTATACAAATATCACGTATATCAATGCACATCTAAAATGTGTATATCTGGCAGTTCTGGTATTTTAAAACACAAGCTACCAACCTTCCTTGCAGAAGATTTCTATCTTCCTGTATTTTAACCCCTTGCAGTAGATTGAAGTGCGTGGCTTTTTAACCATAGATTTCTGTATTGCTTGTAAGCTTTGACCAGACATTAAGCAGCTCTTCTTCAACTCAAGTCATCAACTGTTCCTGGGGAAAAATAGGTATAAAACTCTCTCAAGTGATAGAGTAGATTATTGAACATGATGTCAGAATTGGAAAGGGGCACAGGAGCTTGGGAATTCTTAGTTTGTGTTTGAGTACAACTGGGGAAAAAAAAAAAAAGTCCTTCTGTACAAATGGTATTTGGCTGATTCTACTTCACTCTCAGTTCAGAAAGAGTCCCGAAGCTTTCCACCTGCCTATTCCCTTTTGTTTGCCACACTCTAACCTAAAACAAAAGATCCTGGAAAACAGTCACACTGGTGAGCAAAGCTCTTTCTAAATCCTGAAAGTAATGGCTTTTTGTCTAATACCCTATCGTGTTATGTATTTATTAGCAATACATTTTCCATTTATTTTCTCAAAGATTGCCAATAAAGAACTGAATCACATAAGGGAGTAGCTGTAAACCCTCTGAGTTCCCTAATGTCAAACTCATTAGCATCCGAATAAGCACACAGCAGCACATCATCTGCACAATTGCAATTTTTTACTACTTTTAATAGCGTTTCTCAAAGGGCTCATTTTCAACTTTCTTCAGTGGTTAGTTGGTTCTCAGGGGAAAAGTAGCTTCCTGACGCTCGCAGCTTCCACTCAACAACCCGGCCGTTTGCTGTCAGATGCATCAGCCCTCTGCCCTAACCCCATCTGCTGTCTCTCCCCTCCCTAGGGAGGAGAGTTAAGGCAGCACAGCTGAGATCAACTTGGAGAAGTGCGCAGAGGGCGCCAGCAAAATATAAGTTTAGAAATATGATTTGACACAAAGGGGCTCGAGAAGTCCAAGTACACCAAAATACAAATGGGAAATTCGAGCCCTGTAGAGGCTCCCCATCCCATGTGTCTATCATTAACAACTCCACCCCCAGGCCCCCCTCCAACCCCGCTTTTTGGAAACACACTCTTGGCTGCTACCAAAAGGAATCTTCCACAGAAATTGGTTCCCTCTGTTCCTTACATGTGTCCTATTAGTACAGCGAGAGAATACCTTTAAAAACCCACTTTTATTAATTGCCATACTTCAGTCTCTTTCACTGATCTTGAATCATTTTGTAAAACTTCAGGACTTGCTAATATATTCATAGAAAACAGACATTCTAGAACTGTTAAGACTTGGAATCTTGACCAAGTTCCCACAACTGGCAAGACCATTAGTTCTAGCCCCACTACCAGGATGAACACTTTTTTTCATTAAAGCTCGCATTTTTATGAAACAGCAATCTTAAAAGATAAAACCAGATGACAATTACCAAAGTGTTAGTAGCCTAATGGGCTACACGGTCCTCAAATGTGCTGTCTAATTAAGACATGGCTTTACTTGTTAAATGGAGTCATCACAAAGTACTTCATTTGTCTGCTTTACTATATGCCAATAATTAGGGTCTCTCAGTTCTTTACAGCTGCTTCATGGGTGACTACTTGCTTCTGAAAAAGACAGTTCCTTCAACCAACGATGCATTAGAATGAATCTGCTGTGTTATTTTTTAAAAGGGTATATCAGACTATGTTCTATTGGCGGTCTGGGGGTGGGAGGGAGTGAATGACCTAAAGTGATATGATGTGTCTATCAGTTGTATCCTTATAGAGAGAACCACAGATGTACTTGTGGTTCCAAAAAACACAGTATTTTTTTTAAAAAATCCTCTGAACTACACTCAGAGTAAAAAAATCTGATGATAGAGCCAATAAATTTAATAAGAAAATTATGTCACACTTGTAGCCCTTCAACTAATAACAGAAAGGAGCTCACCATGACCACCAATCTCTTTTTGGAATTTCTCACCAATGGAACCAGAGTGTTGTATTTCAGTCAGGATGGAAATGTATGGCAGGATCTTCTCGGAAGTTTAAAATGTTAATACAGGCTGCAGAGACCACTCTCAGAGTTAGTTTCTTAAAGAGTAAGATAAAAACAGAAGAATGCCAGCATATTTACCCTAGCACTGCTATCCTTTGAGGCCATGTCTCCACAACTTCTAACAGTCTTAATCTCCTGACCATTTTTCAAAGATTGAAATCTTCAACAATTGTTCATCAGGTAGAATGATGAGAAAGGAGGGGGGAGGGAGGGCTAACCTGGCTCAGTCTAATTTTTTTGAATGGTAAAGCAAGTCCTTTACAGTCTATAGTTTCCAAGTTTATTTTTATATGAATTGGCAGTATGTTTTAACTTAGAGTCAAATTTTGTAGGAACCTTAATGATAACTTAACCTGGACAATCAAGTTCCTTATTTTCTCAGTTGCCATGTAGCTCCATTAAATGTCTAATGAAACTCCAAACCCCCTATTTTTGAATTTCTAATCAATGAACTATAGAACTGATTTTTCTGTCATAGTTAGAGATTGCATATATAAAAATTGGCACATAAAAATTATGTCAGCCTATCGCCAATATATATTTACATTGTCAAAGACAGACGGCTTTCTTCTGCCTAACTCTCCAGGTTGATATTAGGGGATATGCTTCGTTGGCTGGAGCCAGTGAAGAGAAGTAGTGAGTTTCTTTTAAGTTGGTTTAGGAAAAGAAAAATATTATTTATTGGCCACAAGCTTTACTTTTACCATCAGCCTCTATTCAACTCCTGATCACAGCAGTGATAGAGAAAAGAGTTTCAGCAAAACTGGAACTACTCTGCAGGAAAACCAGCTCCCTTGGCAAAGTGGGTCAATGGTATTGCTTACTTTCAGGGAGAATGTCTGGATTTTCAATCATCACATATTCATCAAGACTGATTCTTTGATATTAGCAACGAAATCGCCTTTCATGATCCATTTTGAACATTTTTTGCTTCCCTGACTGATGATTGACATTCAAATACTAAAAAAAAAGGCCTTCTTGTTATTCAGCAGAGTTTGTCATTTTAAAAGAATAAAAATAAGATTTGTCAATGTACAAAATTTCCATGAATGGATTTAATTGATTTTTACTGGTTTGCCTGGCTTTTTGAAATCTCTGTCCTCTAGAATCTTTCAAGGAATTTTAAGTACAAGGAGTGCTATGGCAACTCTGATCTCCTCCCAGAAAATGCAATTTTTGCTTTGCAAATTACTGAAGTCATACAGAGCATCAAAATAACTTCTGGTTTCCACTGTGATAGATATGAAGTAATTGTACTTGTACCAGCAGTCACTATAGTATTTGTATTTGTCCTTCCAGTACAGGCAAAAATTAAACACAAGCCTCTTCTCCTTGAACTAGAAAGCAATGCCAAAAACTTGTGCAACACCCATATTTCTCCCTGCAAGAGGATTTAACTTTCACCTGATTTAAGTAACAAAATAGCCCTCGAAGATACTTAAAGCCTTGCCGCAATTAACATAACTGCATTTAGATGCCATTCATGACTGATAATTCCAACACCTTGTGGGAAAAAAAAAAGTTGCATGCTGTAAACATTATAAACATATTCAAATAAGCTTAACACAATCTGCCATGCTTATTTCTGCCTAGATCATGGACCAGCGAAATGGTTAATGCAAATGGATTTATAATTTGCTTTGGGGGGCCAGTTTCTTCTCCTTATTTATTAGCCCAGCTGATGGGGCAGATTTGATGAGGCACTTCTGGAATAATTGAGTCATCACACAAAGAAGGCTGCTAGCATTCAGAGTGGTTTTATCAGCAGCAAGCAGGCCTGATTACTGACAATTACACTCTGATCCGGTGATGGAGGAGAAAGAGCCAACGAGTGGGAAATGTCCGTGTTTCTATCCAGGAATAATTTCTACATTCATTTTACATGCTAAGTGTTTCCTATCTCTGCATAATAAACTGTAAACAGGAATAGATGGCACAATGTCCCTTAATATTTCCTGGTAATGAAGACACAAATGTACAGTGAGTGCTGATAAATATAGATGAAACATAAGCTATTCTCCTAGTCTGTATTGTTACCTTTAAAACAAATGCATTTTTGTGGTAAAAGCATAATCATAGCTAATGCAAAAAAATGACAGAAGATTGAAACTGTCCTTGTAACTACATAGAAACTTTGTAAAAGTCCTGTTAATCACTGCTGCTTTAAAGGCTCAGGAGCTGAAGGTGAGATACTTGAAACCACATCATTTTGTTTCTCAACAGTCAACTGTGAAGAACTCCTTGGGCGAACACAGCAGAGGACAACGCCGAAAGTGACCTCCATTAGCACTCCGAGAGAGCACATCTCAACGCAACACTGAGAAAACAATGAAGCTGGCACAAAGAGACATCTTCACCAGCATGGGCTTCCATTTCCCCTCCATCAGGCCTTTCGACAAAATGTTAGCCCCAAGATTGTATGCTCTGTCCTGTAGAGCATCTAGAAGATGGCACTGCCATCTTCTAAAATGGCATTTTTAGCCACTTTTTCTATTGGATGGTTTATTAAGGTAACACCTTGAGCAAAAATATATCTCATAGGGATATCTTATTAAGCTAGCTTTCCCTCTGACTCAAAATCTCGTTCAAATGCCCAGAGAAAGGAAGTGTTCATATTTCTTAATGAGCTGCTATACATTTAAGTGGAAAAAAGTTTAATTTCCATAATATCAAGAGTTTCCTCTTTTAAAAAGCCAATCAGGTGCAAAGTTCCACATAATGAAGCTGCTTGGATCTGTTTGCTGCATCTTTTTTCTAAAGCTCCTTCCTGACTGCCAAAGAAATAAAAGTTATCCTCTGTTCTCCTGTGGTAACTATGGAAACTCTGTTTTATTAAACTAACCACTTAACTTCAAGGCTTGTGTTGCAACACTGAATGTGCTATTTTGAGTAACTATACTAAACAATCTTACAATGTCAAAACATTTGTAATAAAGTTCAAAGAGCACTTGTTGATTCAAAAATGAGAATTTTTATTATGTAAAGGGAAATTTCTCTACTTAGTCTATTTTATTATATAGATTGTTACACAGTATGCTTGATATTTAGGCTTAGACATTTTTCATTTTCCTGACCCATTTTAAAGAGATTTTTAGATTTTTTCCCAGCAAGTCTGCTGTTTTTCCCAACAGTAACTATTTTTCATAAATATATTTACCATATTCTGTAAATTTAAATTAAAAGAATAAGGCCATTTATCTTCATTGCCTGACTACAAAATATGGAATAGGAGAATCTACTGAAACTTATTAAAAAAAATTGACATGACCCTCAATTGTTGGGGCCAATGGCACATTAGATTTTTGCAGAATGACCTTGGGTTTTATTCTCAATGCAATGCTTAATTTAAATAGATTCTTTTAACGAAAGTATCCTTCTAAAAAATTTAGTTATTACTGGTTTAATGCACATTTATTGAACATCAACCAATGGATTGCTCCATGCCAAACAGTGAGCATGTAAAGATATATGAAGCGCAACTCTTGTCGTCACAAGTACAAACCAGGAAACTGAGGATTCCAGTGAGATATAGAAAGCCTAATTATTGAGGGAGGCAGAGGTACAGTGGGACCAGACTGGATAAACTTGTAGAAAATGATGTTTCCTCAAGAATTCATCCCTAGAGAGATTTAGAGAACTTTGACTAAAATAAATAAATGTCCCAAAGGTCAATTGGAAAGATACAAATAGTTGAAATTGTAGTTGGCCTGGCTGACCATGTATTAAAGCCATATTTTTCTATAGGTACATAAGGGTCAAAGGAGACTGGATGGTGAAAATTAAATAGCTAAAATTAAATGTTTAGGATCTGATCATTAGTAATTTTCCAAGGAACTTTCCCCTTCAGTGTCAGAACAGCAAACTCTTTCTGCAAAAATGTGATCTGTCATTCAAGTAGTGGATTAAGTGAGAGCATCTCACAGAACTCTGGACTGAATGGGTTTTGATGGCACCTTCATCTTGATTTCTCTATTGTGCCTGATATTATCTTACTCATGTCCATCTGATCTTCTCCATGCCACTATAGCTCATGGAAGTGAGAGGCTGTGTCTTATTGTCCTGTTACTACAACGTAATGCTCAATACAGGGTTATTGAATTAAGTAAGCCAAAAATAATACTCTTCTGATGCTTGAGATACTGTTCTATAAATTGTATTTTAATACAAAACATCCCAGACACACAGCGTCTGGGACTCTATAGATTTTTGTCTGACTGCTATGCTAGCTAAGGAGACTTTACACTTTTATCTTCCCCTAAGTTGAAATGTCAGATCCCCAAATGCAAAGGAGAACAAGCATGAAATGTAATAGAATTTATGGCCAGATTTTTCCTAATGACTACTTTTATCGAATTTATATGAAAAATTATAGTTTATGATTTAAATTGGCCCTTTTGTGAGAATAAAAGCCAAAGATAAAACTAGAATATAGTCTTATTTTTTTCAAATTTGGCAAGAAAACCATCTAGGAAGATCTCTAATTTGTTTAAACGAGAGCATTGGTGGTTCAGTGGTAGAATTCTCGCCTGCCAGTTCCTAGTTTTTAATCCCTCACTTTTCCTACTTGAATGTCCTATTATGCACTTAAACATTTTATTTTAACCAAGGTTTATCCATATGCTATAAATTGATGACTTGTTTTGGAGGTAAGATGGCACTCGCCACAAGGAAAGACAAAGGTAATCTACTATTTTTACCAAAATAGTAAAGTGACACAGTGCTTTCTAAATAAATTTAGCTCACCTTTACTGCAGTCTTACCAAGTGACAGGCACTAGTGTGAGTATTCACAAGCACTTTTCCTTAGTTATCATGATGGGCCTATAAGGAGGTATTAGCAGTTGTACATGTGAAGAAAGGAAACCAAGTGAGCTCAGTACCTTACCCAGTGTTCACACAGGTAGCAGGAGGTAGAACCAGACTCCACATGATAACCGTCTGCTTTTAAGCACTGGGCTCAGCATACTTTGGGATCGTCAGATCAGCTTTCTTTCTGCAGCAGGAACCTTGCCTTCCATCCACTGACATTCCACTCTACTCACCTTTACTCAGTTAAACACAGACTCACTAAACACTCCAATAAAGCTATGTATTCATTTGCATCTTGAATGATACACTGTGTTTACAAAAATATCATGTGGAGAATTGTGTGTGTTTGTGTGTGTGTGTGTGTGTGCGTGTGCGTGTGCGTGTGCGTGTGCGTGTGTGTGGTTTCGTTTTGTTTTGTGTAGGGGGTGTGTGGCAAAGTGAAAGATGGAATTCTCAGAGTAGGTGGTAAACATCTCTAGGATCTACAAAATGAATATTCTAACGGCCTTTTGAGAAATTTTTTCTCCTCTTTGTTCACACACAGGAAAATCTTCACTGGATTTATATTTCCAGCTGTAAAATGTATCCCATCTACTGGGTATCTCATCTGCTGTATTAGTTATTTATTGCTGCTGTAACAAATTTCTAAAAACTTAAGGACTTAAAACAACACAAATATGTTCTCTTATGGCTCTGTAGGCCCACAGTCTGGTACACTCTCACTAGGCTAAAACAAAATCAGGCTGCACTCCTTTCTGGAGGCAGAAAGAATTCATTTCCTTGCTCATTTTGGCTGTTGGCAGACTCCAGTTCCTTGCTGTTACAGGACTGAGGTCCCTGTTTTCTTGCTGGCTGTAAGCTGAGAGCCGTTCCATTTTCAGTTTTTAGAGGTGGCTGAATTCCTTGGCTCATGGCTCTGTTCCTCTGTTGTCAAAGCCAGCAATGGTGGGTTGAGTTGAGTTTTTCTCATGTGGCATCTCCCTGACTCATTCTCCTACCCTTCTCTTATGGAATATATGACTAATTGAGCCTACCTGGATAATTCAGCATAATTTCCCATCACTAAATTCTTAATCTCATCACCCTCCTTTTGCTTTGTAAGGTAACATATCCACAGGGTTCAGAAATTAGGACACAGACTTCCCTTGGGGGAAGGGGAGACATTATTCTGTCTACCACATTCTTTAGCTCATATATGAATTCTAACTGGGTTAAGGTATTAATGCTCTTTATATGAGCCATGTGACATCACAATCAGGATGAGCAAGCGTATACAATCCTCAAAAAAAAAAATTCAAATTAGCATGATAATACCAACACTAAAAAAAATTGAACATCTTTAGTTGTCCCCTAAAACCAAGTTCCTTAACTTCTCAAGTTTTCAAAGCTGTCGAAAAGTTAGGAATCTTTTCTCTTTGGGGGTAAAGTTTATTTTTAAATAGTCTTTACTTACCTTCCCTAATATTCATTGGATTTGAACTGGAGAGTTTCCATTGCTACTGATGAGAAACATCATCAGAGGAAAAATAGAAAGAAAGAAGAGAAAACTTAATTAAATGGCAATTATCTACAGCTTATTAACTATATAAAACAATCCTTTCAAGAAATTTACATACTGACTATTGGAGTATGGGTTGGGGTACTAGCAATCTTGAATAGTCAAACACAGTATTCATTCAAAAGAACTCCCCCTCAACAAGAAAAGAGGTGTCTACTGTTATCAGAAAATGCTTTTTAGATTTGAGCCCTTTTGTATATAAATACATTTGAGAACCTTTTCTAGGGACACACCTGAGAGTGAAAGTCTTTAAAAAAAAAAAAAAAGAATCAGTGGTTTAACACTAATTTCTAATCAGATCCTACAGAAAGGAACAGCCCGCACGGCAGCTGTACTTTTCCCAGGGTTAATTACCTTTCACTGCTCTCTGCTAATGAGTCAGCTGTTCCTGTCACCGCGCACTACACTGGTTCATCTGGAGCTCTAGTTGTGGACAAACACCGAGTGACAGTCCTATTTACATACGGGGGTGTTTGTTGTGCAAAGATTTCAAAGGATTTTAAAAATCCTTTAATTTTCATGTGTTTCTATGTTAAAAATATTTTTACAAATGAGATTTTACTTGGTGAACTATTCTTTCCTCCCAGTCCACTGGATCTACCAGTAGTCAGTGCAAAAGGCCAAATCCTTGCAAAGAGGCAAACTTCCTCACTCCCACAGACAGCTTTGTCTTACTGATTCCTTAGCATGGTTACAATCACTCTATTGGGATGAGACAGAGCTTTGAAAGTTTGTAACCTCCTCCGCTTCCTAAAGAGATTCCTACAGAAAATTAAATTCAAAGGTAGAAAGTAATCTAAGAGAAAAAGATGCAAAACAAACAAAAAAGGCAAAAAAATCTTAGATTTATTTGTACATTAAAAGTGAATTTAAAAATTGAATTTTCAAAATTATTTATTAATTTATCAAAATAATTTAGATCTGAAAACTGTCTTCACCTAATATTTCTAGGTCATTGTAGGATATGTGTACACATATATAAGTACATAGATGCATGTGCATATGTATATACATATATACACACATATGATTTATTACATAGATAATAGCTCTGCTACCCAGATAATAGTCCTGCTCCCCAACTCATACTGTAGACACAGTTTACCTTTATGCATTTTTTGAACATTGCAACCAAGAGGTTTACACATTTCTTCCCCCCTTTTTTATTCCAGAGGAAACTGAGAGGCAATATACAAATGTGAAGTATCTATTGAGGTCTCTTTTGACAACCTCCAAAATGCCTCTGAATAGTGGCTACTCTCCCACTGATAAGTGTCTTGATTTAACCCTCAGAGCAGTGGCTATCAGATTTTAATATGCGTAAGGATCACCTGGGTACCTTGTTAAAATGCAGGTCCTGCTTCTGACATCCTGATGTCCTGCATTTCTAATAAGGGTCCAGGTGTTCCTGCCGATCCATGGACCACACTCTGAATAGCAAAGTGTCACTGCAGTGACTCTTAAACTTTAGCTGGTGTCAGAATTACCTGGAGGGCTTGTTAAAGCACAGGCTACTGAATCAGTAGTATGGAGTAGGGCCTGAGAATGTACATTTCCAGCAAGTTCCCAGATGATGCAAGTGCTAATGGTTTGGGGGTCACACTTTGAGAAGCATCGCCTTAGATATCCACTATTAAATGCTCTGAAGAATCCTAATCCCCAAAGGCAAAAAATATCCACACGGAACAGTAGCATTTCCACTTTATTCTAGAGCTATTTATTTGCTCTGATTTTAATATTTTATGATAGAAAGAAACAGAAAAAAAGTGAATGTTTTGGCCCATCCTTGAAGTACATTCTGAGAACCACTTTATAGCTTATTGAACTTGATCTTCCGTTCAGATGAAGCCATTCATGTCAAGAAAGACACAGCAATTAAGTACTTCTTCATTACAGGTGCCATTATCAAATGTAAGCTCACAAATTACAAATGTAAGACTGCACAACATTTAAACTTGCCAAAAGCAAATAAAATATGAGGATGAATTAATTAAAAATCATATAATAAAAACAAATTTCAATATCAAGAAATAATGCAAATTTCTTTGAGACTTCAATGTTTTACCAGCCATAGTAAACTCTGACATTTTCTAACTGGTACAATGAGTTTCTCATAAACATCATGTGAAGTGTTCTTTTTCTTTTGCTATTTTGAAGTACACACTATCTTAAAGTCTCCTTAAAATATTAAAATGAAACCTTTTGGTTTAATACTAAAAATACATTTGCATTTCTGTTCATGTAAATATCTCAGTGATAAAGCTCTTAAAAGGAAATTTTGCAACATCACTTATAGAAATAATATGTATATTTTAGAAAGAGGAGAATACAACCAGTTAATAATGAGAAAAATTATAGAATGAAATCTTGCTGAGTGTGATTTAGTAAAGAGATGAAGGGTGAGTCTCCCAAATACCAAGCTTCTCACTGAGAAGAAGTTAGGTGCTTTAGCATTGATTTACTCAGACCAGGAAAAGCTACTCAGTAATCCTGAAACATGGACTAATTAAATTGTACTCCAATAAAGCTGGGAGAATATGGCACAATGTAAGAAGTATCAGTAAGCATAGGAAAAAGCTATTAAAAAGAAACAATTCCCCTTCTGAATTCCTGCCACCACTTATTTGGCTTTGCTATCTCACTGATTTTTTTTTAAAGCTATTTTAAATCTATCAATCTCATCTAAACACAAGAAAATTATAATGTCGCAAATAAGGAATTTGATTAATACCAGTGTAAACAGCCCTCTTGATATAGAATGGTATTATTTAATAAGTTCATTAACTTATTTACACAAATCTTCATTAAGCACCTATTCTTCCGGAGAAGAAGGGAAACATTTTTGTAAGCAGGTGGAGTCTTAGTGAGCAGAGAGGGGTGTATGGTGTGTGCCGCTTTAATAGTACAGATATATCTGCTGTACAAATCAAAGAGGCAGTAAAATGAAAATCTTTGAGGAAATGTGGGTACTGAATTTATTTCTTGGTAACATGGGACAACAATTTGATGGGTTTGATAAGAACTCTCCTCTGGAAGTACAAACATCAGGGTATATAGTTTGAGTAAAGAACTCATAATCGTACATTTTTAGAATGAAAATGGACAATTGTTGTCATGGGCCGAGCCTGCATGTGAATATCAACATCCTAACTGGTCTTTCTCCTTGGACGGTTTTTAAGAGTTACAATGAATCAGACTAAATACGTGCCTTTGGTCATTGGAACATCTGGTTTTATAGTTGTCTCATGTGATTAATCAGAGGTCAGTACAGTTCACATCAGGCATTTTGTCCTATGCTTATCCAATTCCATCCTATTATTTTTATTGGTTTTCATTAGCCAATCAGTTTCTCTCTATGTCAGTGTTTCATTAGCTGTGGCAGATTACGGAAGGAATTTGACCCGAGTTTTCTCTCAGAGATAACAGACTACGTATTTTTTTGGGCTATGTTGAGTTTCCCCCCAAAAAACCGTGTGCATGAAGAAAATGTCTCAGAAGATCTATGACATCCCTGCTTTTAAAGACCTAATATGAACACTGTGTTGTTATACTGAATGATAAGAGAGCTTGCAAAATGAAGGCTTTAAGTCAGAGATATTTGTATGGGTTTCCTCTCATCTGTTAACTTCTCCCGCTCCAAGTCTGGGTTCTGTGTTCCCGTAGGAAGCTACCTACACCTCACATAGCAGCTGACCCACCAGGACAAGTCACTGTCGGTATATACTCATCATCTGCTCTAGACTGGACACTCCTGCAGGGCAAGGGCAATTTCTTTGTTTCCCTTCATAGATAAGGTACTCAATGAGAATGTTGACTGAGTGCCAGTTGACTATTAAGAAAACAGGAAACCATGACAAAGTCACTGCCTCTGTGATGGGAATTTTAGGAAACAAGTGGATGAAATATTTAGAGATAAAATAGGAAAATATACATACAATGAGCAAAAAGTCATGCTGGTGAAAACACATAGTTGAGATTAGCTGAGAGTAATAAATGTAATGCCATAAAGTAAATTATTGAATTATTGATGTTATATCTAAAGACCAGTGAAGTAGAAAATAATCATTTTATAAACAGTTTGCTTATAAATTGAGATTAATTTTGCAAACAAAAAAATGGACTCACAGTATAGGTAGTAGTATTATATCCTAGCCACTTGAACACAAAGGAAAGAGGGTATCGAAATTTAAGGAGTGCTACTGCTGGTTCAACCACATGTTAAAATTAGAAAAGTGGCACATTACAAATGCTGAAAAAGACTAAATGGAGCAGTTCTTGAAAATATAAAATAAAATTAAAAGATAATACAAGAAACATAGTATTTATCATGAAAATATACATGAATGTTGTACGAGGCATACTTATCTCAAATTAGATAGTGGACATAAGGAGGAGAGAAAGTAGTAGACAATGCTTTGAGTGAAGTAAAGTTAGGTGGGAAAAGGTAAAAATAAAATCAGATGAAGCTTTCAGCTGTTGCTGCCATTAGTGCGTGCATCAACACTGACTCAGCCACCAGACCGGGCATCTTATATTTCTGTTATCTTTTTTAAACCTGACAACAACCTAAGGATGTTGACATCATTGTTATTCCCAATTGAAGTTGAGCAAACTTAGGTCATACTGGCTTGTAAGAGCTGGTGCCAAAATCACGTCTGATGCCAACGTTTTTCCTGCTATGTAGCACTCGTTAGAGTGGCAGTGTGACACTGGACAACTCTATGTCTTCTTTGAGCAAATCATAGAAAAATCCACAACAAAAGAACAGAGTCAAGGAAATATAAACTTTTGTGCTACATTTAGACTGGATATAGGCTTCACAGAATATTCAGAAAATCAGTAACAATTGCTAAGATAATGGAGACACTGAAATATGTTTTTAAAAAATCGTAAAGCCTGGGGCACCTGGGTGGCTCAGTGGGTTAAGCCGCTGCCTTCGGCTCAGGTCATGATCTCAGGGTCCTGGGATCGAGACCCCACATCGGGCTCTCTGCTCACAGGGAGCCTGCTTCCCTCTCTCTCTCTGCCTGCCTCTCCATCTACTTGTGATTTCTCTCTGTCAAATAAATAAATAAAATCTTTAAAAAAAAAATCGTAAAGCCAGTATGTAGGGAAGACATTGATAAATGACCCAGAAAATGCTTCGTGGATGACAGGAGACCCTGAGCACTGGCCCAGGGCAGCAGATTCAGGGAGCGCCGTACTTTGTCACTGAGTTATCACCAATGCGAGTTGGGATCCTAACTGTGACATCTGCTAGTTCTCAATCTCAGAACTATGTGACTTCCCTAATCTTCGGGTTCTTCCTCTAGAGCTATTAGGACCCCATAAGTTGTCAGACATAAAAGGCAAGGAAGGCACAGAGTAGAAATTCTGCAAAATTCCACGATCCAAAAGATCCAAAAAGAGATCACTCCTTACACGAAACCCACTGGTAGGTAGTGCCCCCTTCATAATCCTGTGTGGTCATGGTGAGGACTCGGCTTGATGAGACTGATTAAACCTTGGGATGTTAAACGAGCCCTTTTCTTCAAGAGAATATGCAGTTAGAAGAAAAATTCATTAAGTACTCAGTCAAAAAAAAATTTGTCACTTTTTAAAATTCAATTATTTCTTTGTCATAGATACTGTTATAAATGTTTTATATATATTAGATATTAACTCAATTTACACAACAACTATATGGATAAGGGATTATTTATTATTCTCGTCTTTCAAATGAGGGGATTAAAACAGAGAAGTTAAGTACTTGCCCAGAGTCACGAAGCTAGTGAGAAGCCACACTAGAAATTGAATTCTAGCTCCAAGGTATATGTGTTTAATCACAACAGTTTCTCATCATCACGAGACAGGGAATAGAGAAGCAGGGATAGACAGCAAAAACTGTATTCCAGTGTGGGAACCAAACCCAAAGCCAAGGAAACAGCAAATATACAATTGCAATCTAAAGCAGTGATAAGTGCTATTAGAAAACAAGGTAGGCTGGTAGATAGGGAGTATTTCAGATTGAAGTAGGAATTATCTTTATTCATTTGAGAAACAGTAGAGAAACCATGTGCCTGAGGTGAAAAAGAGCCCTCATACCTAGAATATGAGAAGAACAATTGCAACTCAATAGACAAATCACTCAATTAAAAATGGGCAAACGACTTGAATAGATACATCTTCAAAAAAGACATACAAATGGACAATAAGCACATGAAAAGGCGTTCAATATTATTAGTCACTAGGGAGATGCAAATCGAAACCACAATGAGATAACATTTTATACCCGGTAGGACAGCTCTAATGAAAAAGACAGACAGTAACTAGTATCGGTGAGGATGTGAAGGAATCTCAGACCTTCATAAACTGTGGGTGGGAATGCCATTTTATTGCATAGTCTCTTCCAATGCAGCTGCCTTGGAAAACAGTTGGGCCGTTCTTCAAATTGTAAAATACAGAGTTACCATATAATCCAGCAATTCGACTCCTACATACATACATAAGAAAAGTGAAAACATATGTCCACAGAAAAGTGGACATGAATGTTTATAGCAGCATTATTCATATTAGTGGAAAGGCAGAAACACCCTCAAATGTCCATAAACTAATGAGTGGATAAAATGTAGTATATCTAATCAAGGGAATATTACCCAGCAAGAATAAAGAATGGAGTATTAATATGTGCTGAAAGACCAGTAAGCCTTGAAGACATGCTAAGTGAAAGAAACCAGTCACAGAAGACCGCATGTTGTATGAGTCCATTTACACGAAATTTCCAGAATAAGCATAGCTACAGATACATGAAGTAGATTAACAGTTGCCTAGAGTTTGGGGTGGAGGAAGGGTTGGTTGTAGGCTGATGGCTAAGAGGTGCAGGGTTTCTTTGCGGAAGCAAAGTGTTTTAAAACTGGTCATAGTGATGGATGCATAACCGTGAGTGTACTAAAGACCACTGAACTTTACACTTCAAGTGGGTAAATTGTATGGTATGTGGATTATATCTCAATAAAGCTGTTTTATAAAACAGATGGAGCCATACAGACTACAGTAAGGAGTCTGCATTTTAAGTGTGATGGGACGTCTTAAATGACAGAGCAGAGGGGTCAGAGGAAGAAAATCAGTTTCTAGGCCAAGGCAGTCATCTGGGTATGAAAAGGGGGGCCTTGTCTGGGACAGAAGTAGTAAAAGCAAGAAAGATAACAGTTGGAAGTTCTATCTCCAGGAAAATATAAGGATAAAATACCAAAAGAAGAGATATGGAGAGCAGAAATGTATTTACTGCCTGTTACAAGCCACACTCATTGCTCCCAACACGTCTGACACTGTTCTGCATGGAACGAAGCCAATCTCAATCCTCCACTCCTCACCCCTTCCTGCTCCTGACTCCAGAGGAAAGGGGCAACTCCATTGCCCCTTTGCCTTTCCTAATTTAAAAGCAGTTCCAGTTGGAGATGAGAGTCCCTAGCTTTTCTGGTTCCCATTAATCTGAGTTTCTATGCCAATATCAATCATTAATAATGTTGAGGAGTTAGGTAAAAACCTTGTTTTTAATAATATCATGTGAACGTAATAATAAAAACTAGCATGTTCAAGGCACTTGCAGTCCAAACCCATTCTACACAGAGTTGGTACTGAATTTGTTGCCTGATTTTACAGGGAATGTTGAGGCTATCCACTCTGAATGGTCTTGGCCTTTCATCTCTATACTTAACAAATCTATTTCTGTCTCCACTCCCTTTTTCTCTGGTTTTAGAGGAAGAGGCTTTCTCCTTCCTTCTCAGGGTGGGTTCTCCACTGGGTTCTATTATATTTTGTTCCTACTTCATCTAGCTGGTTTGCCTTCCATATCTTCAAACTTTTCAGTGTTCTTATCTCTTCTGGCTCCTTCTATTTAATATATACACATATAGTGCTATATCTATTCTTCAGAGTCAAACTTCTTAAAATCCCCAGAGACATTTTGTTCTCACTTCCCCTTCCCTACACAACCCATGGCCATCTGGCTTCCAACCCCTTGTTCCACTGAAGTTTCTCGGCTAAGATGACCAGCGACCTCCTATTTGGCATGTCTTGGGGTGAATTTTCAGTCTGTGTTCTGAGTAATTAGCACTAGTGCTGAGTCTTTCCTTAAGAAACTATTTCTCTCTTGGTTTTGTCTGACACTCCTGGATTTCTTAGCATTGTCTAAGTTCCTTTTTCATTGGCTTTCCTTCTTTTTCCCTTTATATTCCTGGGGTTCCTAATTTTGGTCCTTTTCTCACTTTATTCTCCTTGGAAACCACATCCAAATGTCCATCTCTCCTTCCCAACCAAGTCTCACTCTTGAATTTCTTGATTCACTGACCGTATAGCCAACATTACCACCTGCTTGCCTTTCATTCAATGTGTACATCATCTTTTCCTCAAAATAACTTCTTCCTTCTGAATCTCTTATCTTGGTTAACCGCCCATACTGTAATCCAAGCCAGATGACTTGACACCAGTTTTCAAATCTATGTCCTGGGCTTGCCTCTTGGATAGCACAGGTCCCACTGTATTCTGAATAACAGTGATCTGTGTCACCTACAGTGGTGTGAGCTTTCACAATGTTTATGGTTGTGTCTACACTGCTTGACACAGTTGCTGGAAAACAGTAGATTCTTCTAGTTTTTTTTCAATGGATAGATTCAAGACTTTCTTCCTTGAAATTTTCCCTGATGCTATCTCTAAGTAAAGGTGGTCTTTCTGTTCTTCAGGCCATACTCAACTTTCAGAGAAGAAATAGAATTGACAATGCCTGATGAGATGCTCTGTCCCCATATACATTAAGGTTGAGTGGCAGAGTGGAATTGCATGTGTCCACGGCCTATTCTATCTTTGCATAGGTCATGGTGGTACACAGGCCTACATAACCTGTTCATAATTTTTTAGTACTGATATTTACATTTTTTTACTTGATTCTCTTGGAAAATTTAGTACATGTAAAATACAAACAATATCCAAAAATCATATCTAGCTGGAATAAAATATTTTCTTTATCTATTTATTTACCCATGAATTTTTAAAATAGGCTCCACACTCATGATGGAGCCCAACATGGGGCTTGAACTCAGGAGCATGAGATCGAGACCTGGGCTGAGATCAAGGGTCAGATACTTAACCCACTGAGCTATGGAGGTATGATTGGAATAAAATATTTTAATCTCTTATGAATTTGATGTGGTGTCTAACTATGAAGGGTTCTAGGGTAACTAAAACTCTTCATTCTTATATTCTCTCTTTCTTTTAACAATCACTCATGTGTTCAAATGTTCAAAACTTCTCTGCTATATTCTGAGGAAAATGAAATGATTTAAAATACAGTTTGTCTTCTAAAAGATTTTTGTCAAATCTCATTAACTTGATGCCTTTTAGTTAGTATTGTATTTTCAACATGGTGTTTGCAAAAGATTCAAAAATGCTTTTAAGTTAATCTTCTATAGTAATGTAAGGAAACCTTGAGTATTGTAACAGTAACTGCTTAATTAAGATCTAAAATGCAAAAATAAATACAACAATGTATCTAAACATATCTGCAAACTGTAATCTATGTTTCCAAATATTTTTTTTAAGCAAGACAAAATCTTAACAAGCCCACAGACCGAAGTCACGGAGGTCAAATGTGCAGCCATCAGTCTGCCCTGCCTGAGGCCGTGGGTCAGGCACAGCTCTGACCTTGCAGCACATCCCGCCTCCCCATGGCACAGTCTTCTCATGTATGAAAGGGACTGGTAACAGCCCTTCCCTGTCCCCCATAGGCTGTTGCTCCGGTTGGGGCTGTTGTGTGCATTAAAAGAATTCGTAGATGTAAAGTACTCAGAAGAGTGGTTGACACCATGTCAGTGCTCTCGTATTATTATAATAGAAAAACGCGTGTCTTCTGCTTGACACCAAACTACTCAGAGGAAAAATTCAATTATCAGACATTTTTAAGTATCTCTGTTGATGCTCACAGATTCTGTAAGCTAAGATTTCTGGCTGTTGGGCCAAATGTTTAACTTTTGATCCAATGTTTAGCAGCAGAGCCAAGGTTCATTCGGTTCTTTGCACAGGCTACTTCTGCTATCAGGGTTAATTGGCATAGTAAATACGTGCGTCTCAGAGAGGTAGAGGAAAGACTTAAGCTGTCTCTGAATTATTTTTCAAACTGATGGGATGTTTTCATTATAAAAAGTTCATAGAGTTACAGAATATGGGGAGTGAAAAGAACAGTAGTGCTCACCCAGCATAGCCCTTAATATGACAGATGTTATCAATAAGGAAAATAAAGCAACTTGTCAAGTCTGAATCATTCTACTTCTTAATGGTATTTAACTATGAGTAGAAACCAGACAAACTTGAGACCCAGTGTCATTTGATACAACGTTGCTGACACTGGTTTTTTTTCTGTGTTTTATTTTTTCACCTACATTGTGCCCAGATACCATTCTGCATAGGGATATATGGAGTACATGGATTTAGAGAACAGTTAGATTTGGGGCTCAAGTCTCAATCCTGCTGGTGACCTAAGGAAAAATATCTTACTCGGTTTCAGTAGCTTCACCTGCAAAAAGGAGACTCGAGTGGAAATGTTATGAGAATTGAATCATATAATACCTAAAAAGAACTTAACACCATAGGTAGCTCAGTGTAAGCACCTAGTAAATATTAAGAGTTATTATTATTACTACTGTCAAACATAGCCTCATTTTTATGGGAAAGATCCATATGCACAATGTTTGTACCAAAAGTTCTTTTTTTTAATTTTATTTTTATTTGCCAAATTTTAAGAAATAGTTCTTGGGTCAGTGGTTTCACCCAAGTCAAGTCAGAATCCTTCAACTATTTAATGATATTTAACTATGAGTGGTGTGTGTGTATGTGTGTGTGTGTGTGTGTGTGTGTGAATGAGGCAGCAGAGGTATATGTGCACATTTCCATTATTCGACAGAGCCAAGGTCTGGGATCCTATGGCTTTTTCAAATTCTCCTTACCTCACTTGCCGTTTGCTGTGATATAGCCTACTTATCAACTGTAGTTTGCAAATCCTGGCCCTGGGAATCCTCTGGTTGATAAAGTTTGATTACAGAAGAAACAGTCCCAAAGAAGTAAGTGAATCAGGTATGGAATATAACCAAACCTCAAATGTTTATGGAAGCAAAGTTGGACCCCAAGAAGATACCTACCATGGGAAAGCTGGTCAGTACATGATTTCATACAAATAACAACAAAAAACAACAACAACAAACACTTGAAAATTTGACCTTTAAACCAAAAAGTTGGCATCAAAATGTACAAACTGTTTTCTGATCTGAAATCTATGCCTGGAAGGTTATTCAGTTCAATGTGAATATTTAAGAAAGATAGAGCTGGTGGAATATTCTATTAGTTCAAAAAAGTCCAAGTGGAATATATTTAACTGACCTGTGAAAACCAATGTAGGCAGTATTTAGAAAGGTTTTTTATTTGTTTGTTTCATTTAGACTTGGAACCTGCGTTTCAGGAGGAAAATAATAGAGCTTTAATCCCTCGGAAAAAAAAATTCCCAAATACATCATAGAATCTAGGATAATCCTTCATGAAGTCAGAAGCAAAAATAGAAAAAAGAAAAAAATAATAACTTGCTCTACCATTAAAAATAACCAAAACAGCAACCCCGGTCTCCATTCTTTCATTTCCTCAGGTCTGACATTCTGCAGATGACCGCCCTTATTTGTCCCTACATGTTTTCCAAAATATAAAAGTGAAATAGAGTCCCAAGGGCACTGTACTTGAAAGGTTATGAGAGTTAGAGAATTTTAACCATGCCTGCCAAATCAGCAGATGGCTTGTGATTATAATTATATGCATCAATAAAACGAATAATCTTTACAAAATTTGAATTTCTACTAAAGTAAGGGATTTAGTAAGCAGATGCAACAGAATGCATTTTCTTTAACCCTTTTGGTAGACACTGGTATCTTTCACACAAAAAAAAGATCAAGGGCTGTACACACAATAGGTTGTATACTCTCATTTTTACCCCCTTTCTAAAGTAGTCATATTGTCAGCCTCAATCTTTCCTTGATTTCATTTTCTTCATGAGCATATTTCTTTCTCACCTCCTTTTCACCCTTCAGAATAGAAATGTTTAGACTAATTCCTGCCATTGTTTGATATTTGAAAGAAGAAAATTTAAAATAGGTAAATACCTTCATTCAAATTCATACCAAATATACTATAGAAACAAAAGAGCAAACAGTGGATGCATCTTTCTAGCTTATTGTATTTTTTACAAATTAGGTTTTCAATAACAAAATTTTTCATTTTTTTGTTTTCTGATTTGCTTTAATCTATATTTTAGGAATGAAAATATTATTTATTCTATTGAAATAATTAACTATTTCATTTGTCTGGTTTTGCATAACAAGTAATGATAACTAAGTTTTGTTTCATGCCAAGCTTGAATTCACTCATATAGAAATTGGACACACATAGGATACATTTGCAAAAAAAAAAAAAAGATAAGACTTGCACACTGACCTTTAGCCATATTTCTCCTTCATGAGGGAAAATTCTAAATTGAGGAAATGAAATTAAACTTTCAAATTTTAGACAAGGTGGGAAAATGTATCACAGAAATTTGTGTACTTATTTTTTAATGAAATTGTAATGTAAATGTTTTTCATGGAATTATCAAGTGTAACTCTTCCTTAAGATAATACATCAATTCACTTATTTAACTGCGACAAACCAACAAATAGAACGTTTAGTTAGGAGTATTTAGAGAATATGTATTTGTGCAGCTATCTCTGGGTCCTTCTTATTTATACTATATAAATCAAGTAAATTAAAACGTTCTGATCTAAACTGCTATTATATGTTATAGATGACCCTATTTAATAGTATAAATAAGTTACTAATAAGACTTTGAAGGTATTGACAGTTTTGTAGGTTAACACAATTTACTTGTGGTTACAAGATTTATAAGATCAGAAATTCTCCTCAGCTTCAAAATTCTCTCAAAGGTCCAACTTAAATGTGCAGATCAAATCCTGTCAGAACAAATATTCCTACAATTGTAATCTGAAGAATTAAACTGAAAAAGCAGTAATTCTTGCCCGGAAGCTTATAAATTTGATGCAAAACTTGTCAAAAAATATTCAAATACTTATAAAGAAATCCAAGTATCTCTTAGAGCTCACTGAAATGGAATTTTAAAGCATTCAGTAATAAACATGTTCAAGTTTCTTTATGTAGTTGATAAAATATTTTTCAATCATAATGTCCTAAAAGGTGAATTATTTTTTCTTTTTTTTTAAACCAAATCCAAAGTACCAACTAAGAGAAACCATCTAAGCTAAAAACTTATGAAATTAATCCTAAAGGGGCAAAAAATAAAGATACTAATATTAAAAATATGAAAGAAATGAGGAGTACACCTAATAACCTTACTACATGAAGACCTTTGCTATAATTTAATACTTATAGATATTCCATTTTGAAATAGGGTAAAATTTAGTATTTCTGTTTATAGAAAGTTAAAGTTGAAATGTCATGAAATTCTAATGTATACTCTGGATTGCCATTAATAAAGCTATGCATAATAAGCCAATTTAACCATAAATACTTAATGTATACTTAGTATATTTAACTTGTTACCTTAGACTGGATATGAGCACTCAGCCATGTAAAATGGAATTTTCAAATCCTTCAAGGAATCTCACAAATTTAAGGCTCTGGAAGGGAAAACATAAGAGAGTTCTGTATTGATGGAAGCGGGTGGTAGGGAATGTGTAACATGATACTGACATGTCCACTTACTGTCACAAACTCCAAGTGAAAGTTAAAAAACAAACGCTCTTTGAACACCTACCATATACCAAGGACTTTAGGTATATTATCTTATTTAATTCTCACATGAGTCATGAGTCAAGATTTATCTAGCCTGGCCCCCATCTAACAGACCAGGAAACCAAGGCCCAGAAAAATTAAGTAACTTATCCAGGGTTATGGATTTAGTAAATGGAAGAATCAGGTCTCAAACACATGCACCTGAGAAGGGGGTGTCAGAGATTCTCTTGTCACTTTGTGTCACCTATATAGCACACATGACTTCTTCTCTAGGAAATGCTTTACAGTTCTTATATCATGGATCCTCAGGGGTGAGAATGAGGTCCCCATATTCCTTATAGTCTCGAGTACAATCCTTTGAACCATTTAGTTTTAATAATACTTGTCAAATAAATGAACCTAAATTAAAGTTCCTTCTGTCAACAGAAATTAAGTTCCTCAAATTTCCTTAAAGAAAAAAGTTATAAAGCAGCTAAAACCATTTTCTTAGTGTATTTCCATAGTGAACATTTTTAAAAATCTCTCAAATTCAAGAACAATGTTTGTACAAACAAGTTCACATAAGCCAAAAGTAATGATCTGTGCCCTCTTATCTTAATTACCACACACACAGACCTATTTTGTCCTAAAGAATGACAATTACATTTCTGTTACAGTAATTCCACTCAGTTTTATCCCCAGTGATGCAACTACCCAGACTTCAGTCAAGTTTGCTCATCCTTTGCCATGCTACTGAGGAGAGGGGCAAAATATTTATAGCAATCCAGAAGGATTGTGTATTTTCTGAACAATTCACTCCTGTATTAATAGGATGAATGTTAGCGAGCACAGAAAAATAGATTATAATCCATGAGATTCAGATTTTAAATCTTTATAACAGGAAAACAACAACAACAACAACACCCTAATATATGTATAATGCCTGAAAGAGTAGTTTACTCTTTCAGGCATTATAAGAGTAAACTACTCTTTCAGGCATTATACTCCAGTAGAGTTGCAGAACTCTGCTGGAAACTAAAATTGGTAAGTAGCCACTGTGGCCATTTTCATATAGCTTGCTTTTCCCATGATTTCTACCATATTGATTAGATTACATATTGGAAAATTCTTACTTTAGTAAAATCATAGCATATCTTCCCCATATATATTTTACTTGACATTACCAAGACACTATTAATAACTCTCTCTTCACAGAATTGATTTCCTTGTCAATTCTGGTTACTATGAAAATAATAGAGTTTGTAATACATAATGTATGTTATATGCAATACACATAAAGCCTTAAATGAAGTATATAGATAAAATGAATATTGGGAAAACGTTTAGAAGAGGAAAAGTACTTTGAAGCCAAAAAAAATTTTTAAAAAGGAAGAAGTATGACCTCTGGTCACCCATGCCATAATATAAACTCTATTATGAATCTCTCATGAATACTATTAATAAGTGATTTATTCTGTATCATAAAATTTCTATATTCTTATATAAATAAAATTGTTCCAGGGCAAGTAATGCAAGTTAGCAAACTGATTTCTACATAACATGGAGAGTTTTAATTTATGAGCAGATGATTATGACATGCCATTCTAATACTAAATGACAGTGATTTTTAAAAATTCAATCCTGACACTGATTTTATGAACCCATCTATTTTAAAACACCACACTTAACAGTACTTTTTCAAACATTTTCAATGAGATTGTCAGAGTTTATTAAATCACTGACTATCCGCTAAGCTGAACAGTTCTTAGAATAAAATATTTAATTTACCTGAATGTCTTGTAACAATATCATCCTCTCTTGAACTAAACATCCTCTGAGTACACAAGTCTAAGGCAGACAGACATTTCAGCAAGGCAAATAAGACTTTCTGGCAACTTCCTGTTGCCATATTTCTCTGAAAGGATCCTGCAATGTTATACTTCAATACTGCAAATGCATTTTTGCAAGGGACACAGTAAGCCAATGCTGCTCAGTGTCAGATAGCTTTGATTTTTTCCCCCACGTACAGCAAGCAAATAACCACTAATCCTATTCAATATTACAAATTCACAGCAATGATTTTATTTGCAGATCCAAGAGAGATAGGGTATATGAAGAACAGAGAAGCTTTTATTTTCTTGTTTTGTTGCGTTTGATTGATTTTTAAGATACTGATCAAGGAAATGGTTATCCCACATATGATATTAAATATACCTTAGCAGATGGGACAACTTTACATTGACAAGAATGAACCTCACTGCACACACTCCGGCTCAAGGTTTCCATTATCTTTTAAAAGCAGTAGGACAACTAAAATCAAAGTTACCTCATGCTCTTGAAAGTTTCTCAAACCTGAACCCACACCTGAATGGTTGTCATTTGTGAAAGCACTATTTCTCCAACAAACAGCCTACCTTCTCAAATTCAAGTTCATTTACATTTTGGGGTACACTTCACTTTTGAAATTCAAAAACTTTTATGAAACAGCAAAACAAGACAACAATAACAACAACATAAGAGCATTGATCACTGAAGCAACATTTCCAGAAGTGATAGCAAAATCCCTTCATTCTGACCTACTTGTCGAGAATCGGACTTTCAGCCCCACGGTTAGGCTAAGATTTGTTCTACTTTCTCCCTAGGGCTTAATTGCCAGACTGACTTACCCGTGCCTCCTAGCCTTTGTTCTGCCTCTCACGCTGACATCAGGGAAGCAGTGATGTAGAATAAAGCAGGGGTGGGCTAGGTTAGTCCAGTGTTTGTGTCGTTGTGTGGTGTGCAGGGACACTCTGTGATACTCTAGTGAGCTGCTAAGCTTTTTTTGTAGGCTTTGTGTCATTTACTTAACGACCAATCTCATTAGCTGCCAGGGTACAATGGGCTGATGCATTTTCTATGTACATACTCTACACAGTGACCCTCAAGGTTGCCGAAGGTCTATTTAATCAGTCAAATGCTGAATATATTTGCAGTAAATCACTAAAAAAAGAAAAAAAAATATGGGACTACCGACGTATCTTACAGGCTTACTATTTACGGGTGGTTATACGCAGGTAATAAAATGCATGCATATTTAGCCAAAACAAGGGTAGTGCAGGCAGAGATGAATTATCTATCTAGCTTGCACTGCTGACCTTAATTTTAGGAAACTTTCAGAATCAGAGGTATTTTCTGTTTATAAGGAACCTAGATTTGGAATTTAATTTCTGTCTTAGTTTAATCATATTAACAAGACAAAAAAGAATTGCTTTCCTTAGCAGCTTCTCCTTACTCTAAAGTCGCCCCCACCTCAGTCCCACCCCCTGCCCCAGCAGCCCCAGAACTGGCAAAGTTGCATTTATGCCCTCTTTCAGTTACAAGGTAAAAACCCTTTTAACTCCTATGAAAAATGAAATACTGGGAGCACTATGAATGACGACAGCTGTCCATAAGTATCAGGGAGAGTTCTATTGTCCAGCTTGTCCCTGGATAAAATGAATACTTTACAGCAGAGGCTGTTCAGCTTGGCTAAAGAGTATGGGGAGAAGGGGAGGAGGTCACTGGAGATTTCGCACACTAATTTAATCTGGGAAAAGGACAGGCTCTGCATCTCCCTTGAACAGACTGGCAGCAATCTGGGCCCCCACAGAACTATCTCCTTTTGCCTGTGCTCTATTTATTCCTTATCTCTGTTTACCAACCGCTAGGTCCCTTTCATTCACACCACGAGGCCGTTTTCCTACTATCAGTCAGCAGCTGACACTGTGGAAGAGCCTCAAAGGCAAAAAAAAAAAAAAAAAAGAAAGAAAGAAGAAGAAAAAAAAGATCAAAACTAAACCAAAGCTGTATAAACAATGCAACAGTACAAGTAAATGCATAAACCCTGATTCTTAACCCAACCCACAGGGTGCAAAGAGAATCTTTATAGTAAATCCAACAAACCCACCACAGTAAGCTATGGGCCACAGAGAAAGAAAAGTCAAAAACCATTCATGAAATCACCATCCAAAAAAAGTGCTAAATTGTATGCTGGCTGCTGAAGCAGCCTAGCTTCCAGGGATGTTCTTATCTCTATCATGGATCAATTAACTAGCAACCAACAAACACTTACCTTGACCTAAAGGTGAGCTATACATTTCTAAGGGAAATCTCATTCTCATTAAAATGCGGGCAGACCAAAAGAAAAAATAAATCTACCAATATGATTAAAAGTTAAAGGGGATATAGTATTAACTTTTCTAACTCTCCATCATGTTGATTTAATTGAAACAAGTCAAGAAACAGGGCATCAGATCTTCATTACTTTTATATAAAGACACTGAAAAGTCCTGGGCAATTCAGTCACCTAAATCTTTTTCCCATGTTTTATGTCAAAGTGACTAACAGCAGAGGAGTTGAGGAAAACCTACTTCACATACAACTTGGTATCTTTTGAAGTCCTCTGCAGGGTCTGAGTGAAAACAGAGACTGGGGCAATTAGTTTTGAAGTGTAGAAAGAGGAGA
This sequence comes from Neogale vison, assembly GCF_020171115.1. Lineage (NCBI taxonomy): Eukaryota > Metazoa > Chordata > Mammalia > Carnivora > Mustelidae > Neogale > Neogale vison. The sequence continues at coordinate 81,871,354 of NC_058094.1, read as the reverse complement.
AAACAAAACAAGTGTTATTTGGGACCTTGCAACTTTTAAGTAAATATGAATTTTGAATCTAAAATATGCTTTACTTACATTCACCTTGAATACTATATAATTTTGAATATTTCAGCAAATGGGAGGATGTCACCTAACTAACGTAAGTAGTTCATTGAAGTGATTCAGAATCTATATGATTCAGGGTACGTATGTGTGTAAATTTTAAGTATAGATGCACACACTGCTACCCATATATACAATGCACAAAATCAGAAAGTGCATAATTTCTATTGCCTACTGTTCCCTACATTTTAAAACTGTGACTGACTTTAAATTTCCCTGAGTTTTTTTCTCTTTGAAATGATTGGAAATGATTGGTTATTGTCATAAAAATTCACACCGTATTGACTCAATCACTAAGACCTTTACCAAAAAAGGGAAAGCAAAATGTAGCTCATTATCTAGGATGATCAATTGGACCAGATTTCAGTTTGTGTTTTCACCTATATGCATTATGAGCAATGAAGTCTTTACTACTTGGATCCTTTTTTCCAAATGAATTAATGAATTAAATTTATCCTTTCACCAGCTGCTAGGCAGCAGATGGAACCATTTCTGAAGCCTTGTTGAATTCAATCCATAAAACTCATTTCCTAGGATTAGCAGTCCAAAGTTTCTTTTAATGTTTATATTCCGCTTGGGATTTTGAATTTCATGATGTTAAACTTTCAGTTTAACTATTCTTTTTGCATTTCATATCAAACAATTATGATCTTTTAGATTTCTATAACAGACATGGCAGGTCACATAAGGACAAGAATTAATTTCAAGAGCAATAAAGTCATGCAAGTTACATTTTTTGATGTTTGCTCACATTACCCTACTACCATGGAAACTATTTGCACTGCGCTCTCATATTAATGTCAACCTAAAGAATTATATATTTAATATATTGTGATTTTTGTTTATTTACTCATAAATACTTTAAAGCTACAACCAGGAACATTCATTAACATTATGGAAGTTCAAAGTTTTGCAATTTAGTTATAAAAGTATAATAGTTACATTATCTGCAAATAACTACTGTATATACCAGGTTAATTTATCTAATAAGAATTTAATTTCAACCTTTAAAAACGATAATAAAGCCAATTACACAGAGTATGTAGATATGCAATTCATTACAGTTTACTTTTTAAAGAGCACGCTACCATGGACAGCTCCAAACATGTCTTTTTCTAGTTCTTTGCACTTACAACTGTCTACTTTAAGAAGAATGAGCAAACTTTGAATTTTTCTGGTTGATTCTATAGCAGAATAGGAACAACCACTTCTCAAAAAACAAGAGGATTCCTTTAAACATAACTAAATT